>NC_090445.1:653548836-659403836 GCF_031143425.1 Pleurodeles waltl | reverse complement strand
ATCGTCTAGGTATGGGAACACATGTATTTGCTGCCTTCTGATATGTGCAGCTACTACTGCTAGGCATTTTGTAAAAACTCTTGGCGCAGTGGTTATTCCGAATGGCAACACTTTGAATTGGTAATGTATCCCTTGGAATACAAACCTTAGGTACTTTCTGTGTGAAGGATGTATTGGTATATGGCAGTGGTTCCCAAACTTTTTTGATCCACGGCTCCTTTGACCTATTGGCCGTGTTGGCCACGGCTCCCCGTTATGTTACTTTTTTTGGCGGGTGGGGGAACGTAATCCCAGCCTGTACCTGTACCTACACTATTTACCGTTTGTCTTCTTTATTCTCTCCTTCACGTTGCTGAAAAACATTTATTGGAAACAATTTTTGTTACAGGGATATTATTAATGGTACTTTGGCGCCCTCCGCTGGTCAGAATAATTAATGCAGGGTGTTTTTTTCCAATACCACGAGGAAAAGCTACCGATTCAAAGCACCTCCGAGTGGTTTCCAGACTGTGTGCGGCGCCCCTGGCTAGTTTTGACGGCGCACCAGGGAGCCGCGGCGCACAGTTTGGGAACCACTGGTATATGGAAATATGCATCCTTTAGGTCTAGTGTTGTCATGTAGTCTTGTTGTTTGAGCAGTGGGATTACGTCTTGTAGAGTAACCATGTGAAAGTGGTCTGATTTGATGTAGGTATTTAATGTTCTGAGATCTAGTATAGGTCTCAGGCTCTTGTCTTTTTTGGGTATCAGGAAGTACAGTGAGTAAACTCCTGTGTTTAATTGTTCTTTTGGTACTAATTCTATTGCTTCTTTCTGTAGCAATGCCTGAACTTCTAGTCCTAGAAGATCTATATGTTGTTTTGACATACTGTGTGTTTTCGGTGGGACATTTGGAGGGAATTTGAGAAATTCTATGCAATAACCATGCTGGATAATTGCTAAGACCCAAGTGTCTGTTGTTATTTCCTCCCAATGTGTGTAAAACTTGGTTAGTCTCCCCCCCACAGGTGTTATGTGTTGGGGATTTGTGACCTTGAAGTCACTGTTTGTTTTGAGGAGTTTTGGGACTTTGGAACTTTCCTCTGTTTCTTTGAAACTGTCCTCCTCTATATTGTCCCCGAAAACCTCCCCGCTGATACTGGCTCTGGTAAGTGGGCTTTGTTTGTGAGGTTGTGGCTTCTGTGGTCTGCCCTCGAAACCCCCCTCGAAATTGTGTCTTTCGAAATGTGCCTCTGCTCTGCGGGGAGTAAAGTGCGCCCATGGCTTTGGCCGTGTCAGTGTCTTTTTAAAGTTTTTCTATTGCAGTGTCCACCTCCGGCCCAAACAACTGCTGTCCGTTGAATGGCATATTGAGCACAGCTTGCTGTATCTCTGGTTTAAATCCTGATGTACGCAGCCATGCATGTCTCCTTATTGTACAACAATGCTTAACACTACTCCTTTGATAAGCCTACTGCTCGACCACACTACCACAAAATAGAGCATTAGTATTATCTCTTTTTGCCACTATCTTACCTCTAAGGGGAACCCCTGGACTCTGCATACTATTCCTTACTTTGAAATAGTGCATACAGAGCCAACTTCCTACAGTATATTTCCTAGAAAGGCCATTGTGGCGCCTTTCTTCCTAGTGGAGTGCGCTTTTGGCGTAATAGGCAGATCTCTTTTTGCTTTAATATAGCAGGTCTGAATACATTTCACTATCCATCTGGCAATGCCTTGTTTGGATATTGGATTTCCTGCATGAGGTTTTTGGAAGGCTACAAACAATTGTTTTGTCTTGCGAAATTGTGTTGTTCTATCAATGTAATACATTAGTGCTCTTTTGATGTCTAATGTATGTAAGGCCCTTTCGGCTACTGAGTCTGGTTGTGGAAAAAAGACTGGGAGTTCCACTGTTTGGTTTAGGTGGAACTGTGATATAACTTTTGTTAAGAATTTTGGATTTGTACGGAGAACCACTTTATGTTTATGTATTTGTATAAAGGGTTCTTGTATAGTAAATGCTTGTATCTCACTTACTCTTCTAAGAGATGTGATAGCTATTAGGAAGGCTACTTTCCAGGTTAAGTATTGCATCTCACAAGAGTGCATGGGTTCAAATGGTGGACCCATGAGTCGTGCTAATACAATATTGAGGTTCCACGAGGGAACTGGTGGTGTTCTTGGGGGTATGATTCTTTTTAAACCCTCCATAAATGCTTTCATGACTGGGATTCTAAAGCGTGATGTTGAATGTGTAATCTGCAGATAGGCAGCTATTGATGAGAGATGTATTTTGATAGAAGAAAATGCTAGTTTTGATTTTTGTAAGTGTAATAAATAGCTTACAATGTGTATTGTAGAAGCATGTAATGGTTGAATTTGATTATTATGACAGTAATAAACCAATCTTTTCCATTTCTTTGCGTAACAATGTCTTGTAGTAGGTTTCCTAGCTTGCTTAATGACCTCCATACATTCTTGTGTAAGGTCTAAATGTCCAAACTCTAAGACTTCAGGAGCCAGATTGCTAGATTGAGCAATGCTGGATTCGGGTGTCTGATCTGCTGTTTGTGTTGAGTTAACAGATCTGGTGTGTTTGGTAGTTTGATATGAGGTACTACTGACAGGTACAGTAGTGTTGTATACCATGGTTGGTGTAAGGAAATGCCTCCTTGGCATGGTTGCCCCCTGACTTTTTGTCTTTGCTGATGCTATGTTTACAATTGAAAGTGTGCTGAGGCCTGCTAACCAGGCCCCAGCACCAGTGTTCTTTCCCTAACCTGTACTTTTGTATCCACAATTGGCAGACCCTGGCATCCAGATAAGTCCCTTGTAACTGGTACTTCTAGTACCAAGGGCCCTGATGCCAAGGAAGGTCTCTAAGGGCTGCAGCATGTATTATGCCGCCCTAGAGACCCCTCACTCAGCACAGACACACTGCTTACCAGCTTGTGTGTGCTAGTGAGAACAAAATGAGTAAGTCGACATGGCACTCCCCTCAGGGTGCCATGTCAGCCTCTCACTGCCTATGCAGTATAGGTAAGACACCCCTCTAGCAGGCCTTACAGCCCTAAGGCAGGGTGCACTATACCATAGGTGAGGGTACCAGTGCATGAGCACTGTGCCCCTACAGTGTCTAAGCAAAACCTTAGACATTGTAAGTGCAGGGTAGCCATAAGAGTATATGGTCTGGGAGTCTGTTTTACACGAACTCCACAGCACCATAATGGCTACACTGAAAACTGAGAAGTTTGGTATCAAACTTCTCAGCACAATAAATGCACACTGATGCCAGTGTACATTTTATTGCAAAATACACCCCAGAGGGCACCTTAGAGGTGCCCCCTGAAACTTAACCGACTGTCTGTGTAGGCTGACTAGTTCCAGCAGCCTGCCACACTAGAGACATGTTGCTGGCCCCATGGGGAGAGTGCCTTTGTCACTCTGAGGCCAGTAACAAAGCCTGCACTGGGTGGAGATGCTAACACCTCCCCCAGGCAGGAGCTGTAACACCTGGCGGTGAGCCTCAAAGGCTCACCCCTTTGTCACAGCACCGCAGGACACTCCAGCTAGTGGAGTTGCCCGCCCCCTCCGGCCCCGGCCCCCACTTTTGGCGGCAAGGCCGGAGAAAATAAGGAGAATAACAAGGAGGAGTCACTGGCCAGTCAGGACAGCCCCTAAGGTGTCCTGAGCTGAGGTGACTCAAACTTTTAGAAATCCTCCATCTTGCAGATGGAGGATTCCCCCAATAGGGTTAGGATTGTGACCCCCCTCCCCTTGGGAGGAGGCACAAAGAGGGTGTACCCACCCTCAGGGCTAGTAGCCATTGGCTACTAACCCCCCAGACCTAAACACGCCCTTAAATTTAGTATTTAAGGGCTACCCTGAACCCTAGAAAATTAGATTCCTGCAACAACAACAAGAAGGACTGCCTAGCTGAAAACCCCTGCAGAGGAAGACCAGAAGACAACAACTGCCTTGGCTCCAGAAACTCACCGGCCTGTCTCCTGCCTTCTAAAGAACTCTGCTCCAGCGACGCCTTCCAAAGGGACCAGCGACCTCTGAATCCTCTGAGGACTGCCCTGCTTCGACGACGACAAAAAACTCCAGAGGACAGCGGACCTGCTCCAAAAAGACTGCAACTTTATCCAAAGGAGCAGCTTTAAAGAACCCTGCAATCTCCCCGCAAGAAGCGTGAGACTTGCAACACTGCACCCGGCGACCCCGACTCGGCTGGTGGAGAACCAACACCTCAGGGAGGACCCCCGGACTACTCTACGACTGTGAGTACCAAAACCTGTCCCCCCTGAGCCCCCACAGCGCCGCCTGCAGAGGGAATCCCGAGGCTTCCCCTGACCGCGACTCTCTGAAACCTAAGTCCCGACACCTGGAAAAGACCCTGCACCCGCAGCCCCCAGGACCTGAAGGACCGGACTTTCACTGCAGAAGTGACCCCCAGGAGTCCCTCTCCCTTGCCCAAGTGGAGGTTTCCCCGAGGAAGCCCCCCCTTGCCTGCCTGCAGCGCTGAAGAGATCCCTGGATCTCTCATTGACTTCCATTGCGAACCCGACGCTTGTTCTAACACTGCACCCGGCCGCCCCCGCGCCGCTGAGGGTGAAATTTCTGTGTGGGCTTGTGTCCCCCCCCCGGTGCCCTACAAAACCCCCCTGGTCTGCCCTCCGAAGACGCGGGTACTTACCTGCTGGCAGACTGGAACCGGGGCACCCCCTTCCCCCCATTGAAGCCTATGCGTTCTGGGCACCACTTAGAACTCTGCACCTGACCGGCCCTGAGCTGCTGGTGTGGTAACTTTGGGGTTGCTCTGAACCCCCAACGGTGGGCTACCTTGGACCAAGAACTGAACCCTGTAAGTGTCGTACTTACCTGGTAAAACTAACAAAAACTTACCTCCCCCAGGAACTGTGAAAATTGCACTGTGTCCACTTTTAAAATAGCTATTTGTGAATAACTTGAAAAGTATACATGCAATTGAAATGATTCAAAGTTCCTAATGTACTTACCTGCAATACCTTTCAAACAAGATATTACATGTTAAATTTGAACCTGTGGTTCTTAAAATAAACTAAGAAAAGATATTTTTCTATACAAAACCTATTGGCTGGATTTGTCTCTGAGTGTGTGTACCTCATTTATTGTCTATGTGTATGTACAACAAATGCTTAACACTACTCCTTGGATAAGCCTACTGCTCGACCACACTACCACAAAATAGAGCATTAGTATTATCTCTTTTTACCACTATTTTACCTCTAAGGGGAACCCTTGGACTCTGTGCATGCTATTCCTTACTTTGAAATAGCACATACAGAGCCATCTTCCTACAGTTGGCGAGCCCAGGTTGGTGCTATTAGTATTAGTTTGAGTTTGTTTTGACTCAATTTGTTTACCAGATAAGGAAGGAGTGGGAGAGGGGGAAAAACATAGGCAAATATCCCTGACCAACTCATCCATAACGCATTGCCTTTGGACTGAGGGTGTGGATACCTGGACGCGAAGTTTTGGCATTTTGAGTTTTCTTTTGTTGTGAATAGGTCTTTTTCTGGTGTTCCCCAGCGTAGAAAGTAATCTTGTAGGATCTGGGGATGAATTTCCCATTCGTGTGTTTGTTGGTGAGCTCGACAGATTGTCGGCCAACTGGTTTTGAATACCTGGGATGTATTGTGCTATTAGGCGAATGTGATTGTGAATCGCCCAATGCCAAATCTGTTGTGCTAAGAGACACAATTGTGGAGTGTGTCCCTCCTTGTTTAAGTAATACATTGTTGTCATGTTGTCTGTTTTGACAAGAATGTGTTTGTGGACTTTAACGGTTGAAATGCTTTCAATGCTAGAAACACTGCTTACAGCTCTAACTGATTTATATGCAGTTGCCTTTGTTGAACGTCCCATTGTCCCTGTATACTGTGCTGGTTGAGGTGTGCTCCCCACCCCATTATGGAAGCATCTGTTGTGATCACATATTGAGGCACTGGGTCTTGGAATGGCCGCCCTTGGTTTAAATTTATAGGATTCCACCATTGAAGCGAGAAGTGTGGTTGGCAGTCTATCAACACTAGATCTTGAAGTTGACCCTGTGCTTGTGTCCATTGTGTTGCTAGGCACTGTTCTAAGGGCCGCATGTGTAGTCTTGCGTTTGGGACAATGGCTATGCATGAAGACATCATGCCTAGGAGTTTCATTACAAACCTCACTTGATAGTGTTGGTTTGGGTACATGTTTAGTATTACATTTTGGAAGGCTTGTACACTTTGTGAACTTGGAGTGGCAATCCCCTTTTGTGTGTTGATTGTTGCTCCCAAGTATTCTTGTATTTGACACGGTTGTAGATGTGATTTTTGGTAGTTTATAGAGAACCCTAGTTTGTGAAGGGTTTCTATGACGTATTTTGTGTGTAGAAGACACTGTTGCCGAGTGCTGGTTTTTATTAACCAATCGTCTAAGTAAGGGAATACATGCATGTGCTGTCTACTAATGTGAGCGGCTACTACTGCAAGGCATTTTGTGAGTACCCTTTGGGCTGTTATGCCGAATGGTAAGACCTTGAATTGGTAATACACGCCTTGGATTACAAACCTCAAGTATTTTCTGTGGGAAGGATGTATGGAAGCATCCTTGCGATCTAATGTTGACATGTAGTCCTGTTGTCCTTTTTTGGAATTAGGAAATACAGGGAGTAAACACCTGTTCCTTTTTGATGGTTGGGTACTAGTTCTATTGCTTCTTTTT
The DNA here is from genome assembly GCF_031143425.1 of Pleurodeles waltl. NCBI lineage: Eukaryota > Metazoa > Chordata > Amphibia > Caudata > Salamandridae > Pleurodeles > Pleurodeles waltl. Next base: position 659,397,104 of record NC_090445.1, on the reverse strand, counting down.
GTAACAATGCTTGGACTTCTAGTTGTAACAGGTCTAAGTGTTGTTTGGACATATTGTGTGCTCTTGGAGGCACATCTGGTGGCAAATGTAGGAATTCTATGCAATAACCATGTTGGATAATGGCTAGGACCCACACGTCCGTAGTTATGTGTTCCCAGTTGTGGTAATAATCTGTAAGTCTCCCCCCACTGGTGTTGTGTGGTGGGGGTTTGTGACATTGAAGTCACTGTTTGGTTTGCGGGGTTTTTGGGCTCTGGAATTTCCCTCTTGCTTTAGGGAACTGTCCACCTCTATGTTGTCCCCGAAAACCTCCTCTTTGATACTGGCCCTGATATGTGGGTCTAACTTGCGAGGCGGAAGGCTCTGTGGTTTGGGCACAATACCCTCCTCTAAAGTGCGGCTTCCTAAAAGTGCCTCTGCTCTGTGGGGAGTAGAGCGCGCCCATGGCTTTGGCCGTGTCCGTGTCCTTTTTCAGTTTTTCTATTGCCGTATCCACCTCCAGCCCAAACAATTGTCGTTCGTTGAAAGGCATATTCAGCACAGCCTGCTGGGATTCTGGCTTAAATCCAGAGGTCCGTAACCATGCGTGTCTACGAATGGTTACTGCCGTGTTCACTGTCCTTGCCGCCGTGTCTGCTGAGTCCATAGCCGACCTTATTTGGTTGTTCGAGATAGCTTGGCCCTCCTCAACTACCTGTTGCGCACGTTTGTGGAACTCTTTGGGAAGGTGTTGAATGAGATGTTGCATTTCATCCCAATGTGCCCTGTCTTATCGAGCCAGTAGAGCTTGGGAATTGGCAATCTGCCATTGATTGGCTGCCTGTGCTGCCACTCTCTTGCCTGCTGCATCGAATTTCCGACTTTCCTTGTTGGGCGGTGGTGCGTCTCCTGAGGTTTGGGAGTTTGCCCTTTTCCGGGCTGCTCCCACTACCACCGAATCAGGAGTTAATTGTTGTGTGATATATACAGGGTCAGTAGGGGGAGGTTTATATTTCTTCTCCACCCTAGGCGTGATGTCTCTGCCTTTAACTGGGCCCTGAAACACTTGTTTGGTGTGTTTTAACATGCCTGGCAGCATTGGCAAGCTTTGGTATTGGCTGTGAGTAGATGACAGGGTGTTGAACAAAAAGTCGTCCTCTATGGTCTCTGCATGCAACGCTACATTATGGAATGCAGCTGCCCTTGAAACCACCTGCATGTAGGTGGGTGACGGCCTTGCCGGGTAGCAATCAGGACTATTGTCTGAGACCGGTGCATCATATAAATCCCATGCATCCGGGTCATCTTGGGTCATCCTTGTGTGACGATGACTGCATCATTGGGGGTGTTGCTACCGGGGACAGATGTGGCGAATGTGATGGCGATTGCTGTGGCGAGAATTGTGGTGGTGTCTTTTCTTTAGCCACTTTAGCTTTTGGCTGCATTTCCGTTTCTTGGAAAGCGAACTTGCGCTTCATCTTTATTGGAGGAAGAGTTCGGATTTTCCCCGTGTCTTTTTGTATATGCAACCTCCTCTGGGTATAATCTGGCTCTCCCATGCCCAGTTCTTGTTCAAATCTGTGACCTTGTAATTGAGTTGAAAGGCCTTGTTGTTCTGTATAGGAGCCTGGTTTAGGCTCCGAGGCCGCATGTTTCGGCACGAAGTCTTTTCGACAGTCTTTTTCGGCTCCAAGGAAACCTTCTGGACTTTCAGGGTGTCGAGTTTGGTCAGAGCCGGTATCTCGACCGGAGTCGGATGTCTTCGGCTTCTGGGAGGCCTTTTTCGGTGCAGATGTTTGGTCACCGTGTTTTCGGGTTAAGTCATAGCCTGTTGGCAGTGGTGTCCCTTGGCCTTCATTATTTTTGAGTGAGTTTTTGCCGGGGCTGGTTTACTCACGGTTTGCTGCGTCTTTGGCTGCTCACTCTCAGACTCGTCCGAGTCCGAATCTCAAATGGAAAATCTCTCCTCTTCTTCGATCTTGATGTGCCCGGCTGGTGTCGACGCCATCTGGAGTCTTCGAGCTCTTCGATCTCGCAGTGTTTTCTTGGATCGAAATGCCCGACAGGCCTCGCAAGTATCCTCTTTGTGTTCAGGAGACAAACACAGATTACAGACCAAGTGTTGGTCTGTGTAAGGATACTTTGCGTGGCAGTTGGGGCAGAAGCAGAAGGGGGTCCAGTCCATGAGGTTTGAAGATGGACGCGGTCGGGCTGACCAGGCCCTGCTGAGGAGTGGGAGCCCCGAAGGGCCGCCGGAGCGCTTCTTTCTTCGGTGTTGATGTGCTAGCACTAACCCGGTACCGAGCGCAAACAATACAGAGGAATTTTGCGATAACTAACTTTTCCAAACCGAAATACGGAGCGATGAGGAACACGTTCGAACCCGATGGCGGAAAGAAAACAATCTAAGATGGAGTCGACGCCCATGCGCAATGGAGCTGAAAAGGAGGAGTCCCTCAGTCTCATGACTCGAAAAGACTTCTTCGAAGAAAAACAACTTGTAACACTCCGAGCCCAACACCAGATGGCAGGATAATGCACAGCGTGTGTATCTGCAGCTACACATGCCATCGAACATCTGGGGCGGTGGGAGGGTGCATGCGAGTCTGCAGCGGAACATGCCATGAACAGATGTAGTGACATTTTCCATTCTATGGCATGTGTAGCTGCTATGCATAGACTAGAAAGCAGTTATTCCTCCCATAAAAGCGGTGGTTAGACTCTAGGAGTTGAAGTTGTTTGGAATAATGTTCTTAGTACAGCCTGACCTACTGTGGCTTGCTGTGCTTCTAAAACATCTACACAATAATGTTTAGTAAATGTATGTGGTGTTGACCAAGTAGCTCATTTACATATCTCAGCCATTGGTATATTTCCTTATAAGGCCATTGTAGCACCTTTCTTCCTTGTGGAATGTGCTTTAGGAGCAACTAAGAGTTGTCTTTTAGGTAACATGTTTGGATGCATTTTACTATCCATCTTGCTAAACCTGGTTTTGAAATGGGGTTACCAGTATGAGGTTTTGGAAAAGCTACAAATATTAGTTTTCCTGAATGGTTTTGTTATATCTATGTAGTACATTAGAGCTCTTTTAATGTCTAATTATGTAGAGCTCTTTCTGCCACAGAATCTGGCTGTGGGAAGAAGACTGGTAGTTCCACTGTTTGATTGATATGAAAACGTGATACTACTTTAGGAAGAAATTTAGGGTTAGTTCGTAGTACGACTATGTTTGTGTACTTGTATAAACGGTTCTTCAATAGTGAAAGCTTGAATTTCACTAACTCTTCGCAATGATGTAATTGCGACTAGGAAGGCAACCTTCCATGTTAAGAATTACATTTGACATGAGTGCATAGGTTCAAATGGTGGGCCCATAAGTCTGGTAAGCACTATGTTTAAATTCCATGAAGGAACTGGAGGCGTTCTGGGTGGAATGATGCATTTTAAACCTTCCATGAAGGTTTTAATAACAGGAATTCTAAATAAAGAGCTGTGCTGTACATTTTGCAAATATGCCGAAATTGCATTAAGATGTATTTTTACGGAAGAGAATGCTAAATTCGATTTTTGTAAATGAAGTAAATAGCATACAATATCTTGTATTGATGCTGTAAGAGGGGCAATTTGTTTAGACTCCGTAATATACAAATATTTTCCATTTGTTGGCATAGCACTGTCTAGTAGTGGGTTTTCTTGCTTAAATCACTGTAAGGAAATGCATCCTTGGCATGGTTACCCCTTGACTTTTTGCCTTTGCTGATGCCAAGTTATGATTTGAAAGTGTGCTGAAGCCTGCTAACCAAGCCCCTGCACCAGTGTTCTTTCCCTAACCTGTACCTTTGTTTCCACAATTGGCACACCCCGGCATCCAGGTAAGTCCCTCAACTTTGAACCCTGTAGGTGGTTTACTTACCTGCAAAACTAACAAACACTTACCTCCCCCCAGGAACTGTTGAAAATTACACTGTCTAGTTTTAAAATAGCTTATTGCCATTTGTGTGAGAACTGTACATGCTATTTTGCAGATTCAAAGTTCCTATGATAGCTGAGTGAAGTACCTTTAATTTAAAGTATTGATTGTAAATCTTGAACCTGTGGTTCTTAAAATAAACTAAGAAAATATATTTTTCTATATAAAAACCTATTGGCCTGGAATTGTCTTTCGAGTGTGTGTTCCCCATTTATTGCCTGTGTGAACAACAAATGCTTAATACTACCCTCTGATAAGCATACTGCTCGACCGCACTACCACAAAACAGAGCATTAGAGTTATCTCTTTTTGCCACTATCTTACCTCTAAGGGGAACCCTTGGACTCTGTGCATACTATTTCTTACTTTGAAATAGTGCATACATAGCGAACTTCCTACAGTTTTGCTTAGACACTGTAGGGGCATAGTGCTCATGCACTTATGCCCTCACCTGTGGTATAGTGCACCCTGCCTTAGGGCTGTAAGGCCTGCTAGAGGGGTGACTTACATATGCCACAGGCAGTGGGAGGTTGACATGGCACCCTGAGGGGAGTGCCATGTCGACTTAATCATTTTCTCCCCACCAGCACACACAAGCTGGCAAGCAGTGTGTCTGTGCTGAGTGAGGGGTCCCTAGGGTGGCATAAGACATGCTGCAGCCCTTAGAGACCTTCCCTGGCATCAGGGCCCTTGGTACCAGTTACAAGGGACTTACCTGGGTGCCAGGGTTGTGCCAATTGTGGAGACAACGGTACATTTTAGGTGAAAGAAAACTGGTGCTGGGACCTGGTTAGCAGGGTCCCAGCACACTTCTCAGTCAAGTCAGCATCAGTATCAGGCAAAAAGTGGGGGGTAACTGCAACAGGGAGCCATTTCCTTACAGTTTGCACAGACTCAAAGCATTCCAGGCCTGGAACTATTACCGCTTCCTCCAGTCCCAGTATGCAGATCTGTGGAAAGGTGGCAAAGAAGGAAACTGCTATAGCAGGGCTTGAAATTGCTAGTATTCAAGCCCTACTATAGTTTTAGCCCTGGCATAATCAGAGAGGCTACTACAGAGCTCTTACATAATGAGACTGCTGCCAGACTTTTTCGCCGCACTACATAGCACTAAAGGGTCAAGTTGATTTTTTTTTTTTTTTTTTTTTTTTTAAACAGGACAAGTAGGTTTAAGAAGCAACCTGTCCCATGGTCAAGCACATTTTATAAACTTTTACACCCCTGAGCCGATTTTATTCATAAAGGTAGGACCATTAATTGGTAGTGTGTCTTGGTGTAGGAAAGTACCCTCTTTATTGGTATGGTTACCCCCATTTTCTGCCTGTTCTCAGTGTGTTTGACTGGGTCTACTGGCATCCTGCTAACCAGGACCCCAGTAGTTATGCTCTCTGTTGTAAACTGTAACTTTTTCTTCCACAATTGGCATACTGGTCCCCATTTAAGTCCCTAGTATATGGTACCTAGGTACCCAGGGCACTGGGGTTCCAGGGGATCCCTGCGGCTGCAGTAGTTATTCTGCCCCCCATAGGGAGCCCATGCAAAGGGTTCTGCAGGCCTGCCATTGTAGTCTGCGTGAAACGGGTGCTTGCACCCGTATTCACTACAGGTAACTACAAGCCCCCACCTATGGTAGGCCCTCTAAGCCTAGAGGGCAGGATGCAGGTACCTGTGTGTGAGCGCATCCTGCACTAGCTGAGGTGCCCCCACAAACTCAAGATCTATTTTCCTGGACTTTGTGAGCGCGAGAACACCATTTTACACATGTAATGGACATAGGTCACTACCTTTGTCCAGCTACATAATGGTAACTCCGAACCTGGGCATGTTTGGTATCAAACATGTCGGAATTATACCGCAATACAGTTGCAAGTATGACTCCATGTACTCTGGGGGCTCCTTGGAGGACCCCCAGCATTACTACCACCAGTCTTACAGGGTTATCCGGGCAGCCCAAGCTGCTGCCACCCCTCAGACAGGGTTCTGCCCTCCTGCTGCTTGATCTGATCAAGCCCAAGAAGGCATAACAAAGTATTTCTTTTGATCCCAGGCCCCGGAGAAACTACCAATCTTACTACGAGTGGCCTTGCAGTACTGGAAACTGTTGCTCAAATACACAGCTAATACAATCCCCTACTCTCCTAATATCCTGCTGTTAGGATTACCAGTCAATGCTGGTACAGTAACTTGCGGCCCAATACAGAGATGGACGCAAGATGGAATAGACACAGTCGGTTCCCTGTTTAAAGACCAGCACTTGCTTACACATACTGATTATATACACGAACACAACCAGTCATCATCACTCTTCCTTCTACATGCCAATATTACACATTATGTAAAGAAATACTGGGCCCCAGATAGCATGGAACCCCCTACTCAAAATCTTGTATGTACTATACACACCATAGGTCATGGTAGACACTTGATAAAGTGGCTCTGCCGGGGACTCAGAGTCCACCTATTACAACCCCTGACAGCACTGAACACTAAGTGGGAGACAGACATTGGCAAAGAGCTATCTGATGAAGATTGGGCTAAAATACTAGAATACCCTAGTCCAATATCCCGTAACACAAGATTCAAGTTTATTCAATATGCTGTACTACATAGAGCTTACCTCACACCACTCAAGTTACATTTCCTATACCCCGAAGTATTGTCAAACTGTCCCAGATGTGGGGTAGAAGAGGCAGAACTCTTACACATGCTATGGAGCTGTACAGAAATAGCCCAATATTACAGTGGAGTGCACACCATAATAAAGAAAGTAATGGGAAGCACTATATTCCCAACAATAGAGGTCTGCATGCTTGGACTACTCCCACGCTCAAGAAAAAGGAAAGTGCTCCCAAGGCTGAAAAACTTAGCATTTATACTGGCAAAACGCCTACTAACCAGATGTTGGAAGGCCACAATGGCCCCCACGGTGACACAGTGGAGTACAGAAGTGATAGAATGGGGAAGGGCAGAGAGCGCCGCCCTCAGAAGGGAAGAGAGTAGAGGATTGAGAGGTTGTCCTATGGCTCACGACTGGAACGACCTAATAGACACTTTAGTAACAGCATGTGCAGAGGAAGGGGTCCAGGTTAACATATAGAAATATCCGTGGTTAGTCGCTAAAGTTGTAAAAACAAGACTACGGACACTAGTAAGTAGAAACACGCTATTGAAGTAAGATCACTAGACACGAGTAACAGAAGAGAAAGTTTCCTTAAACAACATATATAACTTAGGGCCAGATGTAGCAAAGGTTTTTACCCATTCTGTTTCTATGGGAAAAAGTGTTCGTACATATGGTCCTTAGTGACAAGGAGACAAAGACCAATAGTTAAGGTTTACCACACAGAGGCCAATGCCCCCTACAAATACAAGACCAAGATGTCAAGTTGGAAAATGAAGAGTAGGATAGAAATGTTAAATGTTCAGAGTTAAATAGGGTTAAAATGTATAAATTTACATATACCTAAAATATGATATGCTAGCAAAAATGTATACACATATGTTAATTATTGTGAGATAACTCGGTCAAATGAACAATACTGTGTATTATGTCAAATGTTACTGGGACGTACCCAACGAATAACAATATATGCTAAACGTTGAAAATAATAAAAATATATTTAAAAAAAAAAAGAAGGATTTCTTTTGGGGGAGGGAGGTAACGCCAACCAGTCCACACCGGTTCAGGGACCCCCAGTCTCTGCTCTGGCACAAAACTGGACAATGAAAAGAAGAGTGACCACTCTGCTGTCCATCACCACCCCAGGGGAGGTGCTCCGAGCTCCTTCAGAGGGTCCTTGGGTTCTGCCATCTTGTTTCCAGGGTTGGCAAGGAACTCTTAGAGCATCTGAGTGGCCAGGCAGGTGACGTCAGAGGCCCCTCCTGATAGGTGCTTACCTGGCTAGGTGACCAATCCCCCTTTCAGGGCTATTTAGGGTCTCCCTCGTGGGTGGGTCCTCAGATTCGGCTTGCAAGACTCCAGCAGAATTCCTCTGCAACCTCCACTTCGACTTCTGGCCACTGGAACTGTGAATGGACCCTCCAGGAACAGACAACGCTGCAAGCAACGAAGACTCTTCTGCAACTTTGTTTCGACAACTCCTGCCAGCTTTGCAACATTTCCCGGGCCATGCATCTTCAGAAGTCAGTAACTCTTCAGCCTGCACAAGAAGGAGGAATATCCCTTGGAGTAAAGTCACTCCTGTGCAACCACAGGCACCTACAGCAAACAGACTGCGTGGATCTCCCCTCATCTTGACCTGCGTGGATCCTGCATCACGGGTGGTGGTGGTCCAGAGTAGTCCTCTTGGAGCTCTCTGTCAGCTGTCCAACTTTGGTGGAGGTAAGCCACTGCCTTCCCATGCAAAACAGTACCCCTGAGCACTGCGTATTTTGCAGCTGCCAAGGCTTGTTGGCATCTCCTCCAAGGGATCTTCAGGTGACGTGTAGCTCCAGTCCCCAGCACTCCTTTTGTTTTTCTACGTGGGCTCTTTCCGCGACTCCTGTGTCCCTGTCCTGTGAGACTCCTGTGGGTGCTGCCTCTGCTCCTGTGGACTCTTTGGGATGCTGAGGGTTCCCTGCGACTTCCCCTCCTGGGTTGAGTCCTCCTGGACCTTGCAGGTCCCCGGCATCTCCACTTTTCGACTAACTGAGTTTGCCTTTGCCAAGGCTTGTTGATGGAATTCCTATACCGATACCTGCTTGCAATCTTCACTCCAGCATGTAACATCTTCTGCATCGACCAGGAACTCGTCTCCGGCTCCAGGGCTGCAATGCTGACCTGCTCATCACAGTCTACCAACTCCTGCAATTACAGCTGGGTGGGTAGTAGCTCCTACTCCTCCTGGACTCCACTGACTCTTGGACTTGATTCCCTCTCTCCACAGGTCTTCTTTCTTCAAGAATCCACCTCTTGATTTCTTGCAGTCTTCTCTAGAGAGTTCTCCTTTTTCTCTATTTGGGTGGTTTGGGAAAAATCCAGTGAATTACTCCTGCTTTCCTGGTCGCTGGGGGGTATTGCGTTACCTACGTTTGTGGTTTTCTAGTACTCCCAGCTGCCCTCTGCACATTCCACTTACCTAGGAGGGGGTCCTGTGTTCGCATTCCATTTTTTCTTTTAGTATATGTGCTCCCCCTAGGGTCACTATTGGTTATTACTATTTACACTGTTTTCTAACCTTTTCTCTGCCTATTTATGAGAACTAATGTATATATTTAGTGTATTACTTACCTCCTATTGGAGGATTGCCCTCCTTGTATTTTGTGGTATTGTGTTCCAAAAATAAACTACCTTTATTTTTGTACAACTGAGTGTTTTTTTCATGTGTGTAAGTGCTGTGTGACTACAGTGGTATTGCATGAGCTTTGCATGTCTCCTAGAGAAGCCTTAGCTGCTCATCCACAGCGATCTCTAGAGAGCCTGGCTTCTAGACACTGCCTACACTTCACTAAGAGGGGATACCTGGACCTTATAAACGGTTTAAGTACCAGAGGTACCCACCACACACCAGGCCAGCTTCCTACACTTGCCAACTACAGATATGAGGAATTATATGTCTCGGTTGTTCATTGGTATGTGAAGGTAGGCATCCTTGAGACCAATGGTTGCCATGAAGTCATGTTTCGTTATAGGGGTAATGACTTCTTGGAGGGATATCATCTTGAATTATTGTACTTTTATGGACTTCTATAGTGTTCGAAGGCCAAGTACTGGTCTTACTGTCTTCTCTAGTTTTGATACCAGGAAGTAACTTCAGTAGACCCCTTTGAGTCTTCTTTGGAGGTACTTGTTCTATAGCTGGTTTGCTTAACAGGTCTTCTACCTCTTGTTGCAGTTGATTTTGTTCCTCTACTGTTATTTTCTTCTTTTCTAGTGGTATTATTGGAGATGTCTTTGTTAACTATGCAATAACCATATCTTATGATAGTTATTATCCATTTGATAGAGGTATTTTTTTCCATTCTTCTAAGAATCCTCAGATTATTCTTCTACTGGTGGCCTGTGCAGGAGAGCATTCTGTGACAGTCACTTATTTGCATGGCTTCCCGCTTTAGGGGGTGGGGGTGGAATCTTTCTCCTCCCCTTGTGTAGGAAAGTGCCATTGTTGGCATGGTTACCCCCTAACTTTTTTCCTTTTGTTGATGCCAGCTTTGATTGAAAGTGTGCTGGGACCCTGCTAACCAGGCCCTAGCACCAGTGTTCTTTCCCTAAAACTGTACTTTTGTCGCCACAATTGGCACAGCCCTGGCACACAGATAAGTCCCTTGTAAATGGTACCCCTGGTACCAAGGGCCCTGTGGCCAGGGAAGGTCTCTAAGGGCTGCAGCATGTATTATGCCACCCTGGGGACCCCTCAATCAGCACATGCATACTGCCTTACAGCTTGTGTGTGCTGGTGGGGAGAAAAAGACTAAGTCGTCATGGCACTCCCCTCAGAGTGCCATGCCCACAACCCACTGCCTGTGGCATAGGCAAGTCACCCCTCTAGCAGGCCTTACAGCCCTAAGGCAGGGTGCACTACACCACAAGTGAGGGCATAGTTGCATGTGCACTATGCCCCTACAGTGTCTAAGCCAGCTCTTGGACATTGTAAGTGCAGGGTAGCCATGACGAGTATATGGTCTGAGAGTTTGTCTAACACGAACTCCACAGTTCCATAATGGCTACACTGAATACTGGGAAGTTGGGTAACTCAACTGATTGGTTAAGTTGGAAGGGGGGAAACCACCTTCAGAAGGCATTTTAGGTTGGTGCGAAGGACCACCCTATCTCTGTGTAGCTGGAAGAGAGGTTCTTCTAAGGTTAGTGCCTGGAGCTCCTTGACACACCTAAGTGAAGTTACAGCAATCACAATAAGGCGACCTTTCAAGGTTGGAAGATTGGAGTGGATAATTATATAATGGCTTAAATGGTGGACCCATAAGTCTGGTGAGGACAAGACTGAGATTCCATGAGGGTGCAGGTGGAATTCTGGGTGGAATTACTTTAAGGCCTTCCATAAAGACCTTGATACCTGGCACTTTGAACAAAGGTAAGTGATGCCTGTTTTGTAGATAGGCAGCCACCGCAGCAAGATGTATGTGTATTGAAGTATAGTAAAGGCCAGAGAGCTGTACATTTAGAAGGTACAACACTATTTTGCACAGTTGCATTAAATGGATCAATGTGCTTCTTATGGAAGTAAAATACATCTTTTCCATTTAGCTGCATAACATTCTCTAGCTGCAGGCCTTCAAGCTTCTTTAGGAACGGTCATACATTCAGATGGGAGAATTAGATAACCACATTTTATGACCTGAATGGTCATACATGCGAGTGGGAGAAGTAACCAAATTGTATGACCTCAGGAGCCAAATCGCAAGGTTGAGGTCCCTTTGATTTGGATGCACGATTTCTCCATGGCTCTAAGTGAGAAAGTCTGGGTTGAGGTAAAGCTTTAGAGAGTTTGAGTAGTGTGGTGAACCATGGTTGACTAGCCCAAGTGGAAGCTGCTAGAGACAGTTGCCTGAGCATCTGAACCAGAAACGAAATAAGCTGGAAAGGCAGAAAAGCATAGGCAAATATCCCTGACTAGTTCATCTATATTTCTGTGTTGCTAGAGCAGAATGATGAACTCTTTGCAAAAACAAGAACAAAGAAGTACACTCATATTTACCATCAAATTAATTGAGTTCCCAAGGTGGAGAGATCTTCTGGTTGGCAAAAAGACTTCCTGCCAAGATTATTTTTTGTTAGTAACAGAAACCCTAATAAAAGATGTTTGTGAAAAACACTTCCTGTAAGCAGTGACAGCAGCAGGACATACCTTTAAAGTTGTGAATGACTTCAGTAATAGGTGTACTCTAGTCTGACTTTCAGCATACTGATAATGAACAATGAACCCTTGTAGGACTATGGCACTTTTACCTGTAGGTAGTGCTGGAGTCACCATAGCCTATTCCAGAATTTGTTGGAATGACACTTAGATTTAAACCACCTTGGAATCAACTGTGAAGTTGCAACAAACAGCAGGAAACTGACTTACCAATTCCCTCATGATTGACTCCAACTCTTATCCACACAGTCCTGCTGAGATTTCCAAGTTATAAGTTTTTCATTTGATTTCATTCTATGCCACAAGGACCTCTTCCTCTGTATCACACTCAAATATTAATTGTTTTACAAATTTGCAGAGTCAGTGAAGGCAGTAATGTTTTACCTTTAGGAATGCCATCCACAAAGCTCACTTGTTTCACAAAGAACCGTAATGACCCAGCAAAGTCCATGACATTTAAAGATGTGCCTGATGTTCTGCAGATCATATACAGAGAAGGCTAAGTCACAGCTGGACTGCGAGTTAATTTCGGACATAGGTTCTCTGCTTCTCAATACCTATTTTATCATTTACTTTGTATACTAACCAAATTTCTAGGTGACCATTTCAGAGAACTGTGTTAATGGAAAGGATAGTGTTAAAGGCAACAGAAGGAAAATTACATAAATTTATAACCAGAGTGTATGCCTGGTAATAATCTAGGTAAAAAAATTATACAAAATCCCCAAGGTCTAACAAGAAAATATAGGGGCAGCTTAAGGGAGCAGCATATGACTAAATACGACAAACACAGTGACCGATCCCCATAATGGTTATAGAACACGGAGGATAATGCTTGCGGTACAAGACCAATCCAAAGAGACTAGTTGACTGGAATGGTGTAGGAAGTTGGCTCTGTATGTGCTATTTCAAAGTAAGGAATAGCATGCACAGAGTCCAAGGGTTCCCCTTAGAGGTAAAATAGTGGTAAAAAGAGATAATACTAATGCTCTATTTTGTGGTAGTGTGGTCGAGCAGTAGGCTTATCCAAGGAGTAGTGTTAAGCATTTGTTGTACATACACATAGACAATAAATGAGGTACACACACTCAGAGACAAATCCAGCCAATAGGTTTTGTTATAGAAAAATATCTTTTCTTAGTTTATTTTAAGAACCACAGGTTCAAATTTAACATGTAATATCTTGTTTGAAAGGTATTGCAGGTAAGTACATTAGGAACTTTGAATCATTTCAATTGCATGTATACTTTTCAAGTTATTGACAAATAGCTACTTTAAAAGTGGACACTTAGTGCAATTTTCACAGTTCCTGGGGGAGGTAAGTTTTTGTTAGTTTTACCAGGTAAGTAAGACACTTACAGGGTTCAGTTCTTGGTCCAAGGTAGCCCACCGTTGGGGGTTCAGAGCAACCCCAAAGTCACCACACCAGCAGCTCAGGGCCGGTCAGGTGCAGAGTTCAAAGTGGTGCCCAAAACGCATAGGCTAGAATGGAGAGAAGGGGGTGCCCCGGTTCCGGTCTGCTTGCAGGTAAGTACCCGCGTCTTCGGAGGGCAGACCAGGGGGGTTTTGTAGGGCACCGGGGGGGACACAAGCCCACACAGAAATTTCACCCTCAGCAGCGCGGGGGCGGCCGGGTGCAGTGTAGAAACAAGCGTCGGGTTTTCAATGTTAGTCTATGAGAGATCAAGGGATCTCTTTAGCGCTGCAGGCAGGCAAGGGGGGGCTTCCTCTGGGAAACCTCCACTTGGACAAGGGAGAGGGACTCCTGGGGGTCACTTCTGCAGTGAAAGTCCGGTCCTTCAGGTCCTGGGGGCTGCAGGTGCAGGGTCTTTTCCAGGCGTCGGGACTTAGGTTTCAGAGAGTCGCGGTCAGGGGAAGCCTCGGGATTCCCTCTGCAGGCGGCGCTGTGGGGGCTCAGGGGGGACAGGTTTTGGTACTCAGTCGTAGAGTAGTCCGGGGGTCCTCCCTGAGGTGTTGGTTCTCCACCAGCCGAGTCGGGGTCGCCGGGTGCAGTGTTGCAAGTCTCACGCTTCTTGCGGGGAGTTGCAGGGTTCTTTAAAGCTGCTTCTTGAAACAAAGTTGCAGTCTTTTTGGAGCAGTTTCTTGTCGTTGTCGAAGCAGGGCAGTCCTCAGAGGATTCAGAGGTCGCTGGTCCCTTTGGAAGGCGTCGCTGGAGCAGAGTTCTTTGGAAGGCAGGAGACAGGCCGGTGAGTTTCTGGAGCCAAGGCAGTTGTTGTCTTCTGGTCTTCCTCTGCAGGGGTTTTCAGCTAGGCAGTCCTTCTTCTTGTTGTTGCAGGAATCTAATTTTCTAGGGTTCAGGGTAGCCCTTAAATACTAAATTTAAGGGCGTGTTTAGGTCTGGGGGGTTAGTAGCCAATGGCTACTAGCCCTGAGGGTGGGTACACCCTCTTTGTGCCTCCTCCCAAGGGGAGGGGGTCACAATCCTAACCCTATTGGGGGAATCCTCCATCTGCAAGATGGAGGATTTCTAAAAGTCAGAGTCACCTCAGCTCAGGACACCTTAGGGGCTGTCCTGACTGGCCAGTGACTCCTCCTTGTTGCTTTCTTTGTTCCCTCCAGCCTTGCCGCCAAAAGTGGGGGCCGTGGCCGGAGGGGGCGGGCAACTCCACTAAGCTGGAGTGCCCTGCTGGGCTATGACAAAGGGGTGAGCCTTTGAGGCTCACCGCCAGGTGTTACAGCTCCTGCCTGGGGGAGGTGTTAGCATCTCCACCAAGTGTAGGCTTTGTTACTGGCCTCAGAGTGACAAAGGCACTCTCCCCATGGGGCCAGCAACATGTCTCTAGTGTGGCAGGCTGCTGGAACTAGTCAGCCTACACAGACAGTCGGTTAAGTTTCAGGGGGCACCTCTAAGGTGCCCTCTGGGGTGTATTTTGCAATAAAATGTACCCTGGCATCAGTGCGAATTTATTGTGCTGAGAAGTTTGATACCAAACTTCCCAGTTTTCAGTGTAGCCATTATGGTGCTGTGGAGTTCGTGTATGACAAACTCCCAGACCATATACTCTTATGGCTACCCTGCACTTACAATGTCTAAGGTTTTGCTTAGACACTGTAGGGGTACCATGCTCATGCACTGGTACCCTCACCTATGGTATAGTGCACCCTGCCTTAGGGCTGTAAGGCCTGCTAGAGGGGTGACTGACCTATACTTGCATAGGCAGTGAGAGGCTGGCATGGCACCCTGAGGGGAGTGCCATGTCGACTTACTGGTTTTGTTCTCACTAGCACACACAAGCTGGCAAGCAGGGTGTCTGTGCTGAGTGAGAGGTCTCCAGGGTGGCATAAGACATGCTGCAGCCCTTAGAGACCTTCCTTGGCATCAGGGCCCTTGGTACTAGAAGTACCAGTTACAAGGGACTTATCTGGATGCCAGGGTCTGCCAATTGTGGATACAAAAGTACAGGTTAGGGAAAGAACACTGGTGCTGGGGCCTGGTTAGCAGGCCTCAGCACACTTTCAATTGTAAACATAGCATCAGCAAAGGCAAAAAGTCAGGGGGCAACCATGCCAAGGAGGCATTTCCTTACACAACCCCCCCCCCCCCCCCAAACGAAAGAGGATGAGACTAACCTTTCCCAAGAGAGTCTTCATTTTCTAAGTGGAAGAACCTGGAAAGGCCATCTGCATTGGCATGGGCAGTCCCAGGTCTGTGTTCCACTATAAAGTCCATTCCCTGTAGGGAGATGGACCACCTCAACAGTTTAGGATTTTCACCTTTCATTTGCATCAGCCATTTGAGAGGTCTGTGGTCAGTTTGAACTAGGAAGTGAGTCCCAAAGAGGTATGGTCTCAGCTTCTTCAGGGACCAAACCACAGCAAAGGCCTCCCTCTCAATGGCACTCCAACGCTGCTCCCTGGGGAGTAACCTCCTGCTAATGAAAGCAACAGGCTGGTCAAGGCCATCATCATTTGTTTGGGACAAAACTGCCCCTATCCCATGTTCAGAGGCATCTGTCTGCACAATGAACTGCTTAGAATAATCTGGAGCTTTTAGAACTGGTGCTGAGCACATTGCTTGTTTCAGGGTGTCAAAGGCCTGTTGGCATTCCACAGTCCAGTTCACTTTCTTGGGCATTTTCTTGGAGGTGAGTTCAGTGAGGGCTGTCACAATGGATCCATATCCCTTCACAAACCTCCTGTAATACCCAGTCAAGCCAAGGAATGCCCTGACTTGAGTCTGGGTTTTTGGAGCTACCCAGTCCAGAATAGTCTGGATCTTGGGTTGGAGTGGCTGAACTTGGCCTCCACCTACAAGGTGTCCCAAGTAAACCACAGTTCCCTGCCCTATCTGGCATTTGGATGCCTTGATAGAGAGGCCTGCAGATTGCAGAGCCTTCAAAACCTTCTTCAGGTGGACCAGGTGATCCTGCCAGGTGGAGCTAAAGACAGCAATATCATCAAGATAAGCTGTGCTAAAGGACTCCAAGCCAGCAAGGACTTGATTCACCAACCTTTGGAAGGTGGCAGGGGCATTCTTTAAACCAAAGGGCATAACAGTAAACTGATAATGCCCATCAGGTGTGGAGAATGCTGTTTTCTCTTTTGCTCCAGGTGCCATTTTTATTTGCCAGTACCCTGCTGTCAAGTCAAAGGTACTTAAGAATTTGGCAGCACCTAATTTATCTATGAGCTCATCAGCTCTAGGAATTGGATGAGCATCTGTCTTGGTGACAGAATTGAGCCCTCTGTAGTCCACACAAAATCTCATCTCTTTCTTTCCATCTTTGGTGTGAGGTTTGGGGACTAAGACCACTGGGCTAGCCCAGGGGCTGTCAGAGCGCTCAATTACTCCCAATTCCAGCATCTTGTGGACTTCCACCTTAATGCTTTCCTTAACATGGTCAGACTGTCTAAAGATTTTGTTTTTGACAGGCATGCTGTCTCCTGTGTCCACATCATGGGTACACAGGTGTGTCTGACCAGGGGTTAAGGAGAAGAGTTCAGGAAACTGTTGTAGGACTCTCCTACAATCAGCTTGCTGTTGGCCAGAGAGGGTGTCTGAGTAGATCACTCCATCTACTGAGCCATCTTTTGGGTCTGATGACAGAAGATCAGGGAGAGGTTCACTCTCTGCCTCCTGATCCTCATCTGTTACCATCAACAGATTCACATCAGCCCTGTCATGGAAGAGCTTAAGGCGGTTCACATGGATCACCCTCTTGGGGCTCCTGCTTGTGCCCAGGTCCACCAGGTAGGTGACCTGACTCTTCCTTTCTAGCACTGGGTAAGGGCCACTCCATTTGTCCTGGAGTGCCCTGGGAGCCACAGGCTCCAGAACCCAGACTTTCTGCCCTGGTTGGAACTCAACCAGTGCAGCCTTTTGGTCATACCAAAACTTCTGGAGCTGTTGGCTGGCCTCAAGGTTTTTGGTTGCCTTTTCCATGTACTCTGCCATTCTAGAGCGAAGGCCAAGTACATAGTCCACTATGTCTTGTTTAGGCTCATGAAGAGGTCTCTCCCAGCCTTCTTTAACAAGAGCAAGTGGTCCCCTTACAGGGTGACCAAACAGAAGTTCAAAGGGTGAGAATCCTACTCCCTTCTGTGGCACCTCTCTGTAAGCAAAAAGCAGACATGGCAAGAGGACATGCCATCTCCTTTTGAGTTTTTCTGGGAGCCCCATGATCATGCCTTTTAATGTCTTGTTGAATCTCTCAACTAAGCCATTAGTTTGTGGATGGTATGGTGTAGTGAATTTGTAAGTCACTCCACACTCATTCCACATGTGTTTTAGGTATGCTGACATGAAGTTGGTACCTCTGTCAGACACCACCTCCTTAGGGAAACCCACTCTGGTAAAGATACCAATGAGGGCCTTGGCTACTGCAGGGGCAGTAGTCGACCTAAGGGGAATAGCTTCAGGATACCTAGTAGCATGATCCACTATTACTAGGATGTACATATTTCCTGAGGCTGTGGGAGGTTCCAGTGGACCAACTATGTCCACACCCACTCTTTCAAAGGGGACCCCCACCACTGGAAGTGGAATGAGGGGGGCCTTTGGGTGCCCACCTGTCTTACCACTGGATTGACAGGTGGGGCAGGAGAGGCAAAACTCCTTAACCTTCTGGGACATATTGGGCCAGTAGAAGTGGTTGACTAACCTCTCCCACGTCTTGGTTTGTCCCAAATGCCCAGCAAGGGGAATATCATGGGCTAAGGTCAGAATAAACTCTCTGAACGACTGAGGCACTACCACTCTCCTAGTGGCACCAGGTTTGGGGTCTCTGGCCTCAGTGTACAGGAGTCCATCTTCCCAATAGACCCTATGTGTTCCATTTTTCTTGCCATTGGACTCTTCAGCAGCTTGCTGCCTAAGGCCTTCAAGAGAGGGACAGGTTTCTTGTCCCTTGCACAGCTCCTCCCTTGAGGGTCCCCCTGGGCCTAAGAGCTCAACCTGATAAGGTTCAAGCTCCAAAGGCTCAGTTCCCTCAGAGGGCAGAACTTCTTCCTGAGAAGAGAGGTTCTCTTTTTCTGACTGTGTTGCAGTTGGTTTCCCAACTAACTTTCCTTTTCTCTTGGTAGGCTGGGCCATTTTTCCAGACTCCAGCTCTACTTTTTCACCCTGTGCCTTGCATTGTGCTCTTGTTTTTACACACACCAGTTCAGGGATACCCAGCATGGCTGCATGGGTTTTTAGTTCTACCTCAGCCCATGCTGAGGACTCCAGGTCATTTCCAAGCAGACAGTCTACTGGGATGTTTGAGGAGACCACCACCTGTTTCAGGCCATTGACCCCTCCCCATTCTAAAGTTACCATTGCCATGGGATGTGCTTTAGTCTGATTGTCAGCGTTGGTGACTGTATAGGATTTCCAGTCAGGTATTGGCCAGGGGAAAACAGTTTCTCTGTCACCATGGTGACACTGGCACCTGTATCCCTCAGGCCCTCTACACTTTTCCCATTAATAAAGAGCTGCTGCCTGTATTTTTGCATGTTAGGCGGCCAGGCAGCTAGTGTGGCTAAATCCACCCCACCCTCAGAGACTAGAGTAGCTTCAGTGTGGACCCTGATTTGCTCTGGGCACACTGTTGATCCCACTTGGAGACTAGCCATTCCAGTGTTACCTGGATTGGAGTTTGGAGTGGAACTTTTCTTGGGACAGGCCTTGTCTCCAGTTTGGTGTCCAGACTGACTACAGTTTCGACACCAGGCCTTTTTGGGATCAAAGTTTTTACCCTTGTACCCAGGATTGTTTTGTGAAGAGGCTCTGGGCCCACCCTCCTGTGCAGGTTTTTGGGGGCCTGTAGAAGACTCTTTACTATATTTATTTTTGGCTGTCTCACCACCTTTCCCCTGGGGAGGTTTTGTGACCCCTTTCTTTTGGTCACCCCCTGTGGAAGTTTTGGACACCCTTGTCTTGACCCAATGGTCCGCCTTCTTTCCCAATTCTTGGGGAGAAATTGGTCCTAGGTCTACCAGATGCTGATGCAGTTTATCATTGAAACAATTACTTAACAGGTGTTCTTTCACAAATAAATTGTACAGCCCATCATAATGACTTACACCACTGCCTTGAATCCAACCATCTAGTGTTTTTACTGAGTAGTCTACAAAGTCAACCCAGGTCTGGCTCGAGGATTTTTGAGCCCCCCTGAATCTAATCCTATACTCCTCAGTGGAGAATCCAAAGCCCTCAATCAGGGTACCCTTCATGAGGTCATAAGATTCTGCATCTTTTCCAGAGTGTGAGGAGTCTATCCCTACACTTTCCTGTGAACATTTCCCAAAGGAGAGCACCCCAGTGAGATCTGTTCACTTTTCTGGTTACACAAGCCCTCTCAAAAGCTGTGAACCATTTGGTGATGTCATCACCATCTTCATATTTAGTTACAATCCCTTTAGGGATTTTCAACATGTCAGGAGAATCTCTGACCCTATTTATGTTGCTGCCACCATTGATGGGTCCTAGGCCCATCTCTTGTCTTTCCCTCTCTATGGCTAGGATCTGTCTTTCCAAAGCCAATCTTTTGGCCATCCTGGCTAACTGGATGTCCTCTTCACTGGAGCTATCTTCAGTGATTTCAGAGTTGTTGGTCCCTCCTGTGAGGGAACCAGCATCTCTGACTATTATTTGTGGAGTCAGGGCTTGAGTAGCCCTGCTCTCCCTAAGTAGGAGTGGAGGGGGGGAATTTCCCTCCAAGTCACTATCTTCATCCTCTGAGTTGCCACCCTCAGAGGGGTTGGCCTTTTCAAACTCTGCCAAAAGCTCCTGGAGCTGTACTTTGGTAGGTTTGGGGCCCATTGCTATTTTCTTTAGTTTACAGAGTGACCTTAGCTCTCTCATCTGTAGATGGAGGTAAGGTGTGGTGTCGAGTTCCACCACAGCCACATCTGTGCTAGACATTTTGCTTCTAAAAGTTGGAATACTTTTTAAGAATCTAAAACTGGTTCTAGAATCTAATTCAAACTTTTACAAACTTTTAAACTCTAAAAAGAAATGCTAACAGGGACTAACACAAGGCCCTAGCAGGACTTTAAGAATTTAGAAAACTTTTCAAATTGCAAAAATCAATTTCTAATGACAATTTTGGAATTTGTCGTGTGATCAGGTATTGGCTGAGTATTCCAGCAAATGCAAAGTCTTGTACCCCACCGCTGATCCACCAATGTAGGAAGTTGGCTCTGTATGTGCTATTTCAAAGTAAGGAATAGCATGCACAGAGTCCAAGGGTTCCCCTTAGAGGTAAAATAGTGGTAAAAATAGATAATACTAATGCTCTATTTTGTGGTAGTGTGGTCGAGCAGTAGGCTTATCCAAGGAGTAGTGTTAAGCATTTGTTGTACATACACATAGACAATAAATGAGGTACACACACTCAGAGACAAATCCAGCCAATAGGTTTTGTTATAGAAAAATATCTTTTCTTAGTTTATTTTAAGAACCACAGGTTCAAATTTAACATGTAATATCTTGTTTGAAAGGTATTGCAGGTAAGTACATTAGGAACTTTTAATCATTTCAATTGCATGTATACTTTTCAAGTTATTGACAAATAGCTACTTTAAAAGTGGACACTTAGTGCAATTTTCACAGTTCCTGGGGGAGGTAAGTTTTTGTTAGTTTTACCAGGTAAGTAAGACACTTACAGGGTTCAGTTCTTGGTCCAAGGTAGCCCACCGTTGGGGGTTCAGAGCAACCCCAAAGTCACCACACCAGCAGCTCAGGGCCGGTCAGGTGCAGAGTTCAAAGTGGTGCCCAAAACGCATAGGCTAGAATGGAGAGAAGGGGGTGCCCCGCGTCCGGTCTGCTTGCAGGTAAGTACCCGCGTCTTCGGAGGGCAGACCAGGGGGGTTTTGTAGGGCACCGGGGGGGACACAAGCCCACACAGAAATTTCACCCTCAGCAGCGCGGGGGCGGCCGGGTGCAGTGTAGAAACAAGCGTCGGGTTTTCAATGTTAGTCTATGAGAGATCAAGGGATCTCTTTAGCGCTGCAGGCAGGCAAGGGGGGGCTTCCTCGGGGAAACCTCCACTTGGACAAGGGAGAGGGACTCCTGGGGGTCACTTCTGCAGTGAAAGTCCGGTCCTTCAGGTCCTGGGGGCTGCGGGTGCAGGGTCTTTTCCAGGCGTCGGGACTTAGGTTTCAGAGAGTCGCGGTCAGGGGAAGCCTCGGGATTCCCTCTGCAGGCGGCGCTGTGGGGGCTCAGGGGGGACAGGTTTTGGTACTCACAGTCGTAGAGTAGTCCGGGGGTCCTCCCTGAGGTGTTGGTTCTCCACCAGCCGAGTCGGGGTCGCCGGGTGCAGTGTTGCAAGTCTCACGCTTCTTGCGGGGAGTTGCAGGGTTCTTTAAAGCTGCTTCTTGAAACAAAGTTGCAGTCTTTTTGGAGCAGGTCCGCTGTCCTCGGGAGTTTCTTGTCGTTGTTGAAGCAGGGCAGTCCTCAGAGGATTCAGAGGTCGCTGGTCCCTTTGGAAGGTGTCGCTGGAGCAGAGTTCTTTGGAAGGCAGGAGACAGGCCGGTGAGTTTCTGGAGCCAAGGCAGTTGTTGTCTTCTGGTCTTCCTCTGCAGGGGTTTTCAGCTAGGCAGTCCTTCTTCTTGTTGTTGCAGGAATCAAATTTTCTAGGGTTCAGGGTAGCCCTTAAATACTAAATTTAAGGGCGTGTTTAGGTCTGGGGGGTTAGTAGCCAATGGCTACTAGCCCTGAGGGTGGGTACACCCTCTTTGTGCCTCCTCCCAAGGGGAGGGGGTCACAATCCTAACCCTATTGGGGGAATCCTCCATCTGCAAGATGGAGGATTTCTAAAAGTCAGAGTCACCTCAGCTCAGGACACCTTAGGGGCTGTCCTGACTGGCCAGTGACTCCTCCTTGTTGCTTTCTTTGTTCCCTCCAGCCTTGCCGCCAAAAGTGGGGGCCGTGGCCGGAGGGGGCGGGCAACTCCACTAAGCTGGAGTGCCCTGCTGGGCTGTGACAAAGGGGTGAGCCTTTGAGGCTCACCGCCAGGTGTTACAGCTCCTACCTGGGGGAGGTGTTAGCATCTCCACCCAGTGCAGGCTTTGTTACTGGCCTCAGAGTGACAAAGGCACTCTCCCCATGGGGCCAGCAACATGTCTCTAGTGTGGCAGGCTGCTGGAACTAGTCAGCCTACACAGACAGTCGGTTAAGTTTCAGGGGGCACCTCTAAGGTCCCCTCTGGGGTGTATTTTGCAATAAAATGTACACTGGCATCAGTGTGCATTTATTGTGCTGAGAAGTTTGATACCAAACTTCCCAGTTTTCAGTGTAGCCATTATGGTGCTGTGGAGTTCGTGAATGACAAACTCCCAGACCATATACTCTTATGGCTACCCTGCACTTACAATGTCTAAGGTTTTGTTTAGACACTGTAGGGGTACCATGCTCATGCACTGGTACCCTCACCTATGGTATAGTGCACCCTGCCTTAGGGCTGTAAGGCCTGCTAGAGGGGTGACTGACCTATACTTGCATAGGCAGTGAGAGGCTGGCATGGCACCCTGAGGGGAGTGCCATGTCGACTTACTGGTTTTGTTCTCACTAGCACACACAAGCTGGCAAGCAGGGTGTCTGTGCTGAGTGAGAGGTCTCCAGGGTGGCATAAGACATGCTGCAGCCCTTAGAGACCTTCCTTGGCATCAGGGCCCTTGGTACTAGAAGTACCAGTTACAAGGGACTTATCTGGATGCCAGGGTCTGCCAATTGTGGATACAAAAGTACAGGTTAGGGAAAGAACACTGGTGCTGGGGCCTGGTTAGCAGGCCTCAGCACACTTTCAATTGTAAACATAGCATCAGCAAAGGCAAAAAGTCAGGGGGCAACCATGCCAAGGAGGCATTTCCTTACAAATGGTAGCAGCAGTTTGGTGAACAGCCAAAAGAGTACATGTGAACAAGACCATTTTAGGTTCTAAGCTTTGTCATCAGGAGAGAAACATGCACACAGTAGCCACAGCATGACTACATACTTTAAACAGATAGGCATAGCTATGACTGTTCTCACCAATGCAGATAGTTGATAGAGTAACTCCAGTGATCCTCAATGTGCCAGCAGAATGATGAAAAGCACATGCCCACATACAGCCAGGGCAGCTTCATCCCACAGATGTCTGCAGTGATGTGAGCCAATACGGATGGGTCCATCACAGGCATATTGTTCAAATTCCAGCCGCTACCGATATAATCCTATAAAATAAAATCACAAGTTCAAAGGCCATGTGAGGAAACACATGAAAACGTTACATGCATTGAAATACATTTTAGTATATTGTTACTTGAATTTGTATAGTGTTTTACTACTATTTGTATTGTCGACTAGAACCCTTTCACAATCAGGGCAACCTTTGGGATACAAAGGAAATGGATAGGTCTTTGTTGACATTGTACTGAGCTGTCATATGGTTTAGAGGAGTGTCATAATAGATCGCATCAGCAAGGTCAGAACAGACTACTGTATTGTTGAAAGACAGAGTACACTGATGGTCACCAGCCAGATTATGTTTACAATAAGCATGTGTGTAGCATTATGTGCATGGAAGTATGCATCTTTTTGCCTGGGTGTACCATTGTCCACTGTTCAGTTGTAGGTGGTTAGGTCTTGAAGCATCTTTGTCACTTGGGTGGCTCTGAAGTAATGCTATCTACATGGGATAAAGTTAAGTTATGCATTTTTGTGGGTGGTTGGTGTAGACTAGAGATGAAAGGTGCTGTGGAGTTTAGTCACCTAAATGCCAGGAAAGCTATTTAATGCAGTACTAGGCATTGTCTTGCATGGATAATGCTTACCTCCTGTGTCATAGGGCGCAATATTGTTGCACTTTAAATTGGTTAACATTGTCTTAACATATTTTACTCTTGGGGTGGCGAGAACACACAATCAAGTCTCACTCCAGGAGGCGGAGAAGGGTAAATCGCCTACCTGTAATCGTAATTCTCTTTCAGGAGAATCCTTAAAGTCATAAGTACTGAATATTCCCGCCTGCGTGCGAGAACCCCAGAGCACAATTTGAATAATGTATCTGCAGCTACACATGCCATCCAACACAGACGCACCTATATATATATATACATATATATATACATATATATATATATATATATATATATATATATATATATATATATATATATATATATATATATATATATATATATATATATGGAAAATGTCACTTACCCAGTGTACATCTGTTCGTGGCATTAGTCGCTGCAGATTCACATGCTGTGCACATCCCGCCATCTGGTGTTGGGCTCGGAGTGTTACAAGTTGTTTTTCTTCGAAGAAGTCTTTTCGAGTCACGAGATCGAGGGACTCCTCCCATTTCGGCTACATTGCGCATGGCCGTCTACTCCATCTTAGATTGTTTTCCCCGCAGAGGGTGAGGTAGGAGTTGTGTATGCTAGTAATAGTGCCCATGCAATGGAGTGAATACGTAGGTACATAATGTAGTTTAAAGTAATATATGTACAAATTTACAAATGTTCAAGATAAACTTCTAAACGGCTACAGGCTCCCGGGGAGGCGGGTGGGCGCATGTGAATCTGCAGCGACTAATGCCACGAACAGATGTACACTGGGTAAGTGACATTTTCCGTTCAATGGCATGTGTAGCTGCAGATACACATGCTGTGCATAGACTAGTAAGCAGTTATCTCCCCAAAAGCGGTGGTTCAGCCTGTAGGAGTTGAAGTTGTTTGAAACAATGTTCGTAGTACTGCTTGGCCTACTGTGGCTTGTTGTGCCGTTAGCACATCTACACAGTAGTGTTTGGTAAATGTATGAGGCGTAGACCATGTAGCTGCCTTACATATTTCGGTCATTGGAATATTTCCCAGAAAGGCCATGGTAGCACCTTTTTTTCTAGTTGAGTGTGCTTTTGGTGTAATAGGCAGTTCTCTTTTTGCTTTAATATAGCAGGTTTGAATGCACTTAACTATCCATCTAGCAATGCCTTGTTTAGAAATTGGATTTCCTGCATGAGGTTTTTGGAAAGCAATAAATAATTGTTTTGTTTTTCGAATTAGTTTTGTTCTGTCAATGTAGTACATTAACGCTCTTTTGATGTCTAATGTATGTAGTGGTCTTTCAGCTACAGAATCTGGCTGTGGGAATAACACTGGTAATTCTACTGTTTGATTTAAGTGGAACGGTGATATGACTTTTGGTAAAAATTTAGGATTTGTCCGTAGAACTACTTTATGCTTAAGTATTTGAATAAATGGTTCTTGTATGGTAAATGCTTGAATCTCACTTACTCTTAAAGATGTGATGGCAATTAAAAATGCAACTTTCCATGTTAAATATTGCATTTCACAAGAGTGCATGGGCTCAAAAGGTGGACCCATGAGTTGTGTTAAGACAATGTTAAGGTTCCATGAAGGAACTGGTGGTGTTCTTGGTGGTATAATTCTCTTTAGGCCTTCCATAAATGCTTTTATGACTGGTATCCTAAATAGAGAAGTTGAGTGCGTAATTTGCAGGTAAGCTGAAATTGCTGTAAGATGTACCTTAATGGAAGAAAAAGCTAGCTTTGACTTTTGCAAATGTAGTAAGTATCCTACGATGTTTTTGGCAGATGCGTATAAGGGTTGAATTTGATTATTATGGCAGTAATAAACAAATCTTTTCCACTTATTTGCATAGCAATGTCTAGTGGTAGGTTTCCTAGCTTGTTTTATGACCTCCATACATTCCTGTGTAAGGTCTAAGTGTCCAAACTCTAGGACTTCAGGAGCCAAATTGCTAGATTCAGCGATGCTGGATTTGGGTGTCTGATCTGTTTGTGTTGCGTTAACAGATCTGGTATGTTTGGTAGTTTGACATGAGGCACTACTGAGAGGTCTAGTAGTGTTGTGTACTGAGGTTGTCTTGCCCATGTTGGTGCTATTAGTATGAGTCTGAGTTTATTTTGCCTCATCTTGTTTACCAGATATGGAAGGAGTGGGAGAGGGGGAAAAGCGTAAGCAAATATCCCTGACCAACTCATCCATAACGCATTGCCCTGAGACTGATCTTGTGGGCACCTGGATGCGAAGTTTTGGCATTTTGCGTTTTCCTTTGTTGCAAATAGATCTATTTGTGGTGTTCCCCAACTTTGGAAGTAAGTATTCAGTATTTGGGGGTGAATCTCTGATTCGTGGATCTGTTGGTGATCCAGAGAGAGATTGTCTGCTAACAGATTCTGAATTCCTGGAATAAATTGTGCTATTAGGCGAATGTGGTTGTGAATCGCCCAATGCCATATTCTCTGTGCCAGGAGACACAACTGTGTTGAGTGTGTCCCTCCCTGTTTGTTTAGGTAATACATCGTTGTAGGAAGTTGGCTCTGTATGTGCTATTTCAAAGTAAGGAATAGCATGCACAGAGTCCAAGGGTTCCCCTTAGAGGTAAGATAGTGGCAAAAAGAGATAATACTAATGCTCTATTTTGTGGTAGTGTGGTCGAGCAGTAGGCTTATCAAAGGAGTAGTGTTAAGCATTTGTTGTACATACACACAGTGTAGGAAGTTGGCTCTGTATGCACTATTTCAAAGTAAGGAATAGTATGCACAGAGTCCAAGGGTTCCCCTTAGAAGTAAGATAGTGGCAAAAAGAGATAATACTAATACTCTAATTTGTGGTAGTGTGGTCGAGCAGTAGGCTTATCAAAGGAGTAGTGTTAAGCATTTGTTGTACATACGCATAGACAATAAATGAGGTACACACACTCAGAGACAAATCCAGCCAATAGGTTTTGTTATAGAAAAATATCTTTTCTTAGTTTATTTTAAGAACCACAGGTTCAAATGTTACATGTAATATCTCATTTGAAAGGTATTGCAGGTAAGTACTCTAGGAACTTTGAATCATTTCATTAGCATGTATACTTTTCACATAAAACACAATAAGCTGTTTTAAAAGTGGACACAGTGCAATTTTCACAGTTCCTGGGGGAGGTAAGTTAATGTTAATTTTCACAGGTAAGTAAGTCACTTACAGGTTTTAGTTTTTGGTCCAAGGTAGCCCACCGTTGGGGGTTCAGAGCAACCCCAAAGTTATCACACCAGCAGCTCAGGGCCGGTCAGGTGCAAAGGTCAAAGAGGTGCCCAAAACACATAGGCTATAATGGAGAGAAGGGGGTGCCCCGGTTCCAGTCTGCCAGCAGGTAAGTACCCGCGTCTTCGGAGGGCAGACCAGGGGGGTTTTGTAGGGCACCGGGGGGGGGACACAAAGTAGCACAGAAAGTACACCCTCAGCAGCGCGGGGGCGGCCGGGTGCAGTGTGCAAACAAGCGTCGGGTTTCCTTCAGTTTTCAATGGGAGACCAAGGGGTCTCTTCAGCGATGCAGGCAGGCAAGGGGGGGGGGGGCTCCTCGGGGTAGCCACCACTAGGGCAAGGGAGAGGGCCTCCTGGGGGTCACTCCTGCACAGAAGTTCCGTTTCTTTAGGGGCTGGGGCTGCGGGTGCAGGGTCTTTTCCAGCCGTCGGGAAATGGAGTTCAGACAGTCGCGGTCAGGGGGAGCCTGGGGATTCCCTCTGCAGGCGTCGCTGTGGGGGCTCAGGGAGGACAACTTTGGTTACTCACAGTCGTAGAGTCGCCGGAGGGTCTTCCCCGAGTTGGTTGTTCTCCACCAGTCAAGTCGGGGTCGCCGGGTGCAGTGTTGCAAGTCTCACGCTTCTTGCGGGGAGTTGCAGGGGTCTTTAAATCTGCTCCTTGTAACAAAGTTGCAGTTCTTTTGGAGCAGTGCCGCTGTCCTCGGGAGTTTCTTGTCTTTTTCGAAGCAGGGCAGTCCTCAGAGGATTCAGAGGTCGCTGGTCCCTTGGAAAGCGTCGCTGGAGCAGGTTTCTTTGGAAGGCAGGAGACAGGCAGGTAAGTCTGGGGCCAAGGCAGTTGGTGTCTTCTGTTCTTCCTCTGCAGGGGTTTTTCAGCTCAGCAGTCCTCTTCTTCTTGTAGTTTCAGGAATCTAAATCTTTAGGTTCAGGGAAGCCCTTAAATACTAAATTTAAGGGCGTGTTTAGGTCTGGGGGGTTAGTAGCCAATGGCTATTAGTCCTGAGGGTGAGTACACCCTCTTTGTGCCTCCTCCCAAGGGGAGGGGGTCACATCCCTAATCCTATTGGGGGAATCCTCCTTCTACAAGATGGAGGATTTCTAAAAGTCAGAGTCACCTCAGCTCAGGACACCTTAGGGGCTGTCCTGACTGGCCAGTGACTCCTCCTTGTTTTTCTCATTATCTCTCCTGGACTTGCCGCCAAAAGTGGGGGCTGAGTCCAGGGGGCGGGCATCTCCACTAGCTGGAGTGCCCTGGGGCATTGTAACATGAAGCTTGAGCCTTTGAAGCTCACTGCTTGGTGTTACAGTTCCTGCAGGGGGGAGGTGTGAAGCACCTCCACCCAGAGCAGGCTTTGTTTCTGTCCTCAGAGAGCACAAAGGCTCTCACCGCATGAGGTCAGACACTCGTCTCTCAGCAGCAGGCTGGCGGAGACCAGTCAGTCCTGCACTGAACAATTGGGCAAAATACAGGGGGTATCTCTAAGATGCCCTCTGTGTGCATTTTTTAATAAATCCAACACTGGCATCAGTGTGGGTTTATTATTCTGAGAAGTTTGATACTAAACTTCCCAGTATTCAGTGTAGCCATTATGGAGCTGTGGAGTTCGTTTTTGACAGACTCTTATGGCTACCCTGCACTTACAATGTCTAAGGTTTTGCTTAGACACTGTAGGGGCATAGTGCTCATGCACATATGCCCTCACCTGTGGTATAGTGCACCCTGCCTTAGGGCTGTAAGGCCTGTTAGAGGGGTGACTTACCTATGCCATAGGCAGTGTGAGGTTGGCATGGCACCCTGAGGGGAGTGCCATGTCGACTTAGTCATTTTCTCCCCACTAGCACACACAAGCTGGCAAGCAGTGTGTCTGTGCTGAGTGAGGGGTCCCTAGGGTGGCATAAGACATGCTGCAGCCCTTAGAGACATTCCCTGGCATCAGGGCCCTTGGTACCAGTTACAAGGGACTTACCTAGGTGCCAGGGTTGTGCCAATTGTGGAAACAATGGTACATTTTAGGTGAAAGAACACAGGTGCTGGGGCCTGGTTAGCAGGGTCCCAGCACACTTCTCAGTCAAGTCAGCATCAGTATCAGGCAAAAAGTGGGGGGTAACTGCAACAGGGAGCCATTTCTTTACACACAGGGAATAAATGAGAAACACACACTCAGAGACAAATCCAGCCAATAGGTTTTGTTATAGAAAAATATATTTTCTTAGTTTATTTTAAGAACCACAGGTTCAAATTCTACATGTAATATCTCATTTGAAAGGTATTGCAGGTAAGTACTTTAGGAACTTTGAATCATTACATTAGCATGTATACTTTTTACATAAAACACAATAAGCCGTTTTAAAAGTGGACACTTAGTGCAATTTTCACAGTTCCTGGGGGAGGTAAAGTATTGTTAGGTTTCACAGGTAAGTAAGTCACTTACAGGTTTCAGTTCTTGGTCCAAGGTAGCCCACCGTTGGGGGTTCAGAGCAACCCCAAAGTCACCACACCAGCAGCTCAGGGCCGGTCAGGTGCAGAGGTCAAAGAGGTGCCCAAAACACATAGGCTTCAATGGAGAGAAGGGGGTGCCCCGGTTCCAGTCTGCCAGCAGGTAAGTACCCGCGTCTTCGGAGGGCAGACCGGGGGGGGGGGGGGGGGGGGGGGGGGGGGGGGGTTTGTAGGGCACCGGGGGGGACACAAGTCAGCACAAAAAGTACACCCTCAGCAGCGCGGAGGCAGCCGGGTGCAGTGTGCAAACACGCGTCGGGTTTACAATGGTTTTCAATGAGAGACCAGGGGATCTCTTCAGCGTTGCAGGCAGGCAAGGGTGGGGGCTCCTCGGGATAGCCACCACCTGGGCAAGGGAGAGGGCCTCCTGGGGGTCACTCCTGCACAGAAGTTACGTTCCTTCAGGTGCTGGGGGCTGCGGGTGCAGGGTCTTTTCCAGCCGTCGGGACTTTAGGTTCAGGCAGTCGCGGTCAGGGGGAGCCTCAGGATTCCCTCTGCAGGCGTCGCTGTGGGGGCTCAGGGGGGACAACTTTGGTTACTCACGGTCTCGGAGTCGCCGGAGGGTCCTCCCTGAGGTGTTGGTTCTCCACCAGTCGAGTCGGGGTCGCCGGGTGCAGTGTTGCAAGTCTCACGCTTCTTGCAGGGATTTGCAGGGGTCTTTAAATCTGCTCCTTGAAACAAAATTGCAGTTCTTTTGGAGCAGTGCCGCTGTCCTCTGGAGTTTCTTGTCTTTCTTGAAGCAGGGCAGTCCTCAGAGGAGTCAGAGGTCGCTGGTCCCTTGGAAAGCGTCGCTGGAGCAGGTTTCTTTGGAAGGCAGAAGACAGGCCGGTAAGTCTGGGGCCAAAGCAGTTGGTGTCTTCTGTTCTTCCTCTGCAGGGGTTTTTCAGCTCAGCAGTCCTCTTCTTCTTGTAGTTTCAGGAATCTAAAGTTTTAGGTTCAGGGAAGCCCTTAAATACTAAATTTAAGGGCGTGTTTAGGTCTGGGGGGTTAGTAGCCAATGACTACTAGCCCTGAGGGTGGGTACACCCTCTTTGTGCCTCCTCCCTAGGGGAGGGGGTCACATCCCTAATCCTATTGGGGAATCCTCCATCTGCAAGATGGAGGATTTCTAAAAGTTAGAGTCACTTCAGCTCAGGACACCTTAGGGGCTGTCCTGACTGGCCAGTGACTCCTCCTTGTTATTCTCATTATTTCCCCCGGCCTTGCCGCCAAAAGTGGGGCCGTGGCCGGAGGGGGCGGGCAACTCCACTAGCTGGAGTGCCCTGTGGTGCTGGAACAAAGGGGGTGAGCCTTTGAGGCTCACCGCCAGGTGTTACAGCTCCTGCCTGGGGGAGGTGTTAGCATCTCCACCCAGTGCAGGCTTTGTTACTGGCTTCAGAGTGACAAAGGCACTCTCCCCATGGGGCCAGCAACATGTCTCGGTTGTGGCAGGCTGCTGGAACCAGTCAGCCTACACAGATAGTCGGTTAAGGTTTCAGGGGGCACCTCTAAGTTGCCCTCTGGGGCGTATTTTACAATAAAATGTACACTGGCATCAGTGTGCATTTATTGTGCTGAGAAGTTTGATACCAAACTTCCCAGTTTTCAGTGGTGCTGTGGAGTTCGTGTAAAACAGACTCCCAGACCATATACTCTTATGGCTACCCTGCACTTACAATGTCTAAGGTATTGCTTAGACACTGTAGGGGCACAGTGCTCATGCACTGGTGCCCTCACCTATGGTATAGTGCACCCTGCCTTAGGGCTGTAAGGTCTGCTAGAGGGGTGACTTATCTATACCTGCATAGGCAGTGAGAGGCTGGCATGGCACCCTTAGGGGAATGCCATGTCGACTTACTCGTTTTGTTCTCACCAGCACACACAAGCTGGCAAGCAGTGTGTCTGTGCTGAGTGAGGGGTCTCCAGGGTGGCATAAGACATGCTGCAGCCCTTAGAGACCTTCCCTGGCATCAGGGCCCTTGGTACCAGAGGTACCAGTTACAAGGGACTTACCTGGATGCCAGGGTGTGCCAATTGTGAATACAAAAGTACAGGTTAGGGAAAGAACACTGGTGCTGGGGCCTGGTTAGCAGGCCTCAGCACACTTTCAATTCAAAACATAGCATCAGCAAAGGCAAAAAGTCAGGGGGTAACCATGCCAAGGAGGCATTTCCTTACAATCGTTGTCATGTCTGTTTTTGACAAGAATGTGTTTGTGGCTTATTATGGGTTGAAATGCTTTCAGCGCTAGAAATACTGCCAATAGTTGTAAGTGATTTATGTGAAACTGTTTTTGCTGAGTGTCCCATTGTCCTTGGATGCTGTAATGATTGAGGTGTGCTCCCCACCCTATCATGGAGGCATCTGTCGTTATTACATATTGTGGCACTGGGTCTTGGAAAGGCCGCCCTTGGTTTACATTTATACGGTTCCACAATTGAAGCGAGATGTATGTTTGGCGGTCTATGAACACCAGATCTAGAAGTTGACCCTGTGCCTGTGACCATTGTGATGCTAGGCACTGTTGTAAGGGCCGCATGTGCAACCTTGCATTTGGGACAATGGCTATGCATGAGGACATCATGCCTATGAGTTTCATCACCATTTTGACTTGTATTTTTTGTTTTGGATACATGGCCTGTATTACATTGTGAAATGCCTGAACCCTTTGTGGACTTGGAGTGGCAATCCCTTTTGCTGTGTTGACTGTCACCCCTAAATATTGCTGTGTTTGACACGGCAGAAGGTGTGACTTTGTGTAGCTGATTGAGAAACCTAGTTTGTGGAGGGTTTCTATGACATACTTTGTGTGTTGTGAACACCGTTCTAGCGTGTTGGTTTTGACTAACCAATCGTCTAGGTACGGGAACACATGTATTTGCTGCCTTCTGATATGTGCAGCTACGACAGCTAGGCATTTTGTAAAAACTCTTGGCGCAGTTGTTATTCCGAATGGCAACACCTTGAATTGGTAATGTACCCCTTGGAATACAAACCTTAAGTACTTTCTGTGTGAAGGATGTATCGGTATATGGAAATATGCATCCTTTAGGTCTAGTGTTGTCATGTAGTCTTGTTGTTTGAGCAGTGGGATTACGTCCTGTAATGTCACCATGTAAAAGTGATCTGATTTAATGTAGGTATTTAATGTTCTGAGATCTAATATAGGTCTCAGACTCTTGTCTTTTTTGGGTATGAGAAAGTACAGAGAGTAAACTCCTGTTCCTTTCTGTTGTTTTGGTACTAATTCTATTGCTTCTTTCAGTAGCAATGCCTGAACTTCTAGTCCTAGAAGATCTATATGTTGTTTTGACATATTGCCCCTCATTCTGATTCTGGCGGG
Source organism: Pleurodeles waltl (assembly GCF_031143425.1). Taxonomy (NCBI): domain Eukaryota; kingdom Metazoa; phylum Chordata; class Amphibia; order Caudata; family Salamandridae; genus Pleurodeles; species Pleurodeles waltl. The sequence goes on along the minus strand of NC_090445.1, from coordinate 659,364,019 downwards.
CGGCGGAGGCCGCCCGCCAGAATTCAGCCCTCCATAATACCGCTCCGCGGTCAAAAGACCGCGGAGGGTATTATGAGTTTTTCCCTGGGCCGGCGGGCGGTCTCCAAAAGACCGCCCGCCAGCCCAGGGAAAAACTCCCTTCCCATGAGGATGCCGGCTCGTAATCGAGCCGGCGGAGTGGGAAGGTGCGACGGGTGCTGTTGCACCCGTCGCGTATTTCACTGTCTGCCAAGCAGACAGTGAAATACTTGTAGGGGCCCTCTTACGGGGGCCCCTGCAGTGCCCATGCCATTGGCATGGGCACTGCAGGGGCCCCGCGACTCCCCCTCCCGCCATCCGGTTCCCGGCGGGAGAACCGCCAGGAACTGGATGGCGGGAGGGGGAGTCGGAATCCCCAAGCCGGCGCAGCAAGCTGCGCCGGCTTGGAGGATTCCTGGGGGCAGCGGGAAACCGGCGGGAGACCACCGGTTTCCCTTTACTGACCGCGGCTAAGCCGCCGCGGTCAGAATGCCCCGCGGGGCACCGCCGGCCTGTCGGCGGTGCTCCCGGTGCCGCGGCCCTGGCGGTTCTATACCGCCAGGGTCGTAATGAGGGCCATTGTGTGTTTTCGGTGTGACGTTTGAAGGGAATTTGAGGAATTCTATGCAATAACCATGCTGGATAATTGGCAGTACCCAAGTGTCCGTTGTTATCTCCTCCCAATGTTTGTAAAATTGGCTTAGTCTCCCCCCCACAGGTGTTATGTGTTGGGGATGTGTGACTTGGAAGTCACTGCTTGTTTTGAGGAGTTTTGGGGCTTTGGAACTTCCCTCTATTCTTTTGGAATTGTCCCCCTCTATATTGCCCCCAAAAACTTCCCTGCTGATATTGGCTTTGATAAGTGGGCCTTGCTTGTGAGGATGTGGTCTCTGTAGGTTGACCTCGAAACCCTCCCCTAAATTGTGTTTTGCGAAATGTGCCTCTGCTCTGTGGGGAGTAGAGTGCGCCCATGGCTTTTGCCGTATCAGTATCTTTGAGTTTTTCAATAGCAGTGTCGACTTCTGGCCAAAACAACTGTTGTTCATTAAAGGGCATATTCAGCACGGCTTATTGTATTTCCGGCTTGAATCCGGACGTATGCAACCATGCATGTCTCCTTATGGTTACTGCTGTATTTACTGTCCTAGCAGCTGTATCTGCTGCATCCATTGCTGACCGTATCTGATTATTGGAGATACTTTGTCCTTCTTCTACCACTTGTTGTGCCCTTTTCTGGAACTCCTTGAGTAAGTGTTCAATGAAGTGTTGCATTTTGTCCCAATGAGCCCCATCATATCTTGCCAGCAGTGCCTGTGAGTTGGCAATACACCATTGGTTGGCAGCTTGTGCTGCAACCCTTTCCCCCGCAGCGTCGAACTTGCGACTCTCCTTGTCTGGAGGTGGTGCATCTCCTGAGGTATGAGAGTTTGCTCTCTTGCGAGCTGCCCCTACTACCACAGAGTCTGGTGTTAATTGCTGATTGATATATATACAGGGTCTGTTGGCGGTGGCTTTTTTTCCACTCTTGGAGTTATGGCCCTGCCCTTCACAGGCTCCTGAAACACCTGTCTGGATTGTGTTTTAGCATTCCAGGCAGCATAGGTAAGCTTTGGTATTGGCTATGAGTGGAGGATAGTGTATTAAACAAAAAGTCATCCTCAATAGGTTCTGCATGCAAGGTGACGTTATGAAATGCAGCTGCTCTTGACACCACCTGTGTATAGGCTGTACTGTCCTCAGGTGGTGACAGCCTCGCTGGGTAACAGTCTGGGCTGTTATCTGACACTGGCGCATCATAAAGATCCCATGCGTCGGGATCATCCTGACTCATTCCAGTATCAGTTGGGGATCGCATCAGTGGTGGAGTGGCTACCGGTGATGTGTGCGTTGATGGTGGTGGGGATGGTGGCGGTGTCGTTTGTCTTGCCACCTTTGCCTGTGGCTGCTTGTCCTTTTCTTGAAAGGCAAGTCTTCTTTTCATCCTAATTGGGGGAAGAGTACTTATCTTCCCTGTGTTCTTTTGGATGTGGAGCCTTCTTTGAGTGTAGTCTGGCTCCATTGACTGTAGTTCTTGTCCGAACTTATGTCCTTGCATTTGGGAGGACAGTCCCTGTTCCTCTGTGTAGGAACCTGATTTCGGTTCCGAGGCTGGATGTTACAGAATGGAAACCTTTTCGGTAGCCTTTTTTGGCTCCGACGACACCTTTATTTTCGGTCTTTCGGTGCCGACTTGTTTCGGTGCCGCCCTCTTGGTATCTAACTTGCTCGGACCCACTGTCTTGGGCTCGAGTTTGCTGTGTGCCGTTATCTCGACTGGAGTCGGATGACTTCGACACATGCGTGCCCTTTTTCGGTGCCGATGGTCGGTCACCTATTTTTCGGGTTAAGTCATGGCCTGCTGGCGGTGGCGTCCCCTGGGCTTTTGTGGTCTTCTCGTGAGTTGTGTGTGTCGACGTCTTACTCACGGTTTAAGGTGTCTCTTCGGGATCGAGCTCTTCCGAGTCAGACTCCTGGATGGAGAAGGTTTCTTCTTCCTCCTCAACGTGTCTTTGTCCTGTCGGCGCCGACGCCATTTGCAGTCTTCTTACTCTTCGGTCTCTTAATGTCTTCCTCGACCGAAACGCTCGACAGGCTTCACAAGTATCTTCTCTATTTTCTGGAGACAAACACAACTTACAGACCAGGTGCTGATCTGTATAAGGATACTTGTTGTGACATTTGGGGCAGAAGCGGAACGGGGTCCATTCCATCAGCCTTGAAGAGACACGTGGTCGGGCCGACCAGGCCCCGACGGGGGAATCGAAAAAACCCCGAAGGGCCACCGGAGCTCTTCAAAAGTCGGTGTCGATCTGTTGTAACTAACCCGATACCGAACGCAAACAATACCGTCGAATTTTCCGAGATTCTAACTATCTTTCCGAACCGAAACACGGAGCGAAAAGGAACACGTCCGAACCAGATGGCGGAAAAAAAACAATCTAAGATTGAGTCGACGCCCATGCGCAATGGAGCCGAAAAGGGAGGAGACCCTCGATCTCGTGACTCGAGAAGACTTCTTCGAAGAAAAACAACTTGTAACACTCCGAGCCCAAAACTAGATGGCGGGATGTGCAAAGCATGTGTATCTGCAGCTACACATGCCATCGAACGGAAAATGTCACTTACACAGTGTACATCTGTTCGTGGCATGTTCCGCTGCAGATTCACATGCACTGCATACGTTTGCCATCTAGTGTTGGGCTCAGAGTGTTACAAGTTGTTCTTCTTCGAAGAAGTGTTTGAGTCACGGGATCGAGTGAATCCTTGTAGGAAGTTGTAGCGGGTGTAGCCACCCTCGGGGCTAGTAGCAAACCCCCCCAGACCTAAACACCCCCTAAATTCAGTATTTAGGGGCTCCCCAGAACCTAGGAAACTAGATTCCTGCAACCTAAGATGAAGAAGGACTGCTGACCTGAAAGCCCTGCAGAGAAGACGGAGACACCAACTGCTTTGGCCCCAGCCCTACCGGCCTGTCTCCCCACTTCAAGAAAAACTGCACCAGCGACGCGTCCCCCAGGGTCCAGCGACCTCTGAAGCCTCAGAGGACTACCCTGCATCTAAAAGGATCAAGAACTCCAGAGGACAGCGGCTCTGCTCCAAAGAAGAAACAACTTTGCAACAAAGAAACAACTTTAAAAGGACTCCACGTTTCCCGCTGGAAGCGTAAGACTATGCACTCTGCAGAGAAACACTACAGGGAGGACTCCCCGGCGACTGCGACCCTGTGAGTAGCCAGAGTTGACCCTCATGAGCCCCCCCCAGCGACGCCTGCAGAGGGAATCCAGAGGCTCCCCCTGACCGCGACTGCCTGATTCTAAGAACCAGACGCCTGGTAAAGACACTGCACGCGCAGCCCCCAGGACCTGAAGGATCCAACCTCCAGTGCAGGAGCGACCCCCAGGTGGCCCTCTCCTTTGCCCAGGTGGTGGCTACACCGAGGAGCGCAGCACCCCCCCCCCCCCCCCTTGCCTGCCTGCTTTGTTGAAGAGACCCCTGGGTCTCCCATTGAACTCCATTGCAAACCCGACGCCTGTTTGCACTCTGCACCCGGCTGCCCCCGTACCGCTGAGGGTGTACTTTTTGTGCTGACTTGTGTCCCCCCCCCCCCCCCAATGCCCTACAAAACCCCCCTGGTCTGCCCTCCGAAGTTGCGCGTACTTACCTGCTGGCAGACTGAAACCGGGGCACCCCCTTCTCCATTGAAGCCTATGCGTTTTGGGCACCACTTTGACCTCTGCACCTGACCGGCCCTGAGCTGCTGGTGTGGTAACATTGAGGTTGCCCTGAACCCCCAACGGTGGGCTACCTTGGACCCAACTTTGAACCCTGTAGGTGGTTTGCTTACCTGCAAAACTAACAAACACTTACCTCCCCCAGGAACTGGAAATTGCAGTGTCTAGTTTGAGAACTGTACATGCTATTTTGCCGATTCAAAGTTCCTAAGATACCCGAGTGAAATACCTTTCATTTAAAGTATTGTTTGTAAATCTTGAACCCGTGGTTCCTAAAATAAACTAAGAAATTATATTTTTCTATACAAAAACCTATTGTCCTGGAATGGTCATTGAGTGTGTGTTCCTCATTTATTGCCTGTGTGTGTGTGTGTGTGTGTGCAACAAATGCCTTACACTACCCTCTGATAAGCCTACTGCTCGACCACACTACCACAAAATAGATCATTAGAATGATCTCTTTTTGCCACTATCTTACCTCTAAGGGGAACCCTTGAACTCTGTGCATGCTATTTCTTACTTTGAAATAGTATATACAGAGCCAACTTCCTACACCTATTTCCAAATTTTTTGAGTTAGGAGGGAGAGTTGGGACGAATGTGTCCCTCCCTGCTTGTTTAGGTAATGCATGGTAGCCATGTTGTCTGTTTTGATCAGGACATTTTTGTGAATAAGGAGAGACTGAAAAGCTTTGAGTGCTAGGAAGACAGCTAACAGCTCTAAGTGAGTTATGTGTAGCTGTTTGTGTTGGGCATCCCATTGTCCTTGAATGTTGTGATTGTTGAGGTGTGCTCCCCAGCCAATCATGGATGCATCTGTTGTAATTATTGTCTGAGGCACAGGGTCTTGAAATGGCCGCCCTTTGTTTAGATTTGTGGAATTCCACTACTGAAGGGATATGTAGGCTTGGCGGTCTATCAACACTAGATCTTGAAGTTGACCCTGTGCTTGTGACCATTGTTGTGCAAGGCACTGTTGCAAGGGCCGCATGTTTAGTCTTGCATGTGGAACAATTGCAATACATGATGCCATCATACCTAATACTTTCATGACCAATTTGACAGTGTACTGTTGACCTGTCTGTAATTGTGCCAATATATTGTGAAATGTTTATATTCTTTGCGTATTTAGACTTGCAAGCGCTTTTTGAGTATTATTGCCCCTAAATACTGTTGTATTTGCGCAGGCTGTAGTTCTGACTTTTGGTAGTTTATTGAGAACCCTAGCGTGTGCAGGGTTTGTATTACATAATGCGCATGGTTTTGACACTGCGTATGACTGTTTGATTTTATTAGCCAATGGTCTAGATATGGAAAGAGGTGAATGTGTTTTCTTAGGTAGGCTGCAACTACCGCCAGGCACTTTGTGAATACCCTTGGAGCTGTTGTTATTCCACAGGATAAAACTTAGAACTGATAATGCTTTCCTTGAATGACAACCCTGACATATTTTCTTTGCGCAGGATGGATGGGTATGTGAAAATACGAATCTTTGAGGTCTAATGGTGCCATGAAATCGTGTTGCTGAAGTAGTGGGATAACATCTTGTAGTGTTACCATATGAAAGTGTTCTGACAGGATGTAAAGATTGAGGGTTCTGAGATCTAATATTGGCCTTAAGGTTCCATCCTTTTTGGGAATGAGGAAATACAGTGAGTAAATTCCCGTCCCTACTTGATTTTGTGGCACAGCTTCTATTGCTTGTCTGAGTAATAGAGATTTGACTTCTTCCTGTAACAGAGTGATATGATCTGTGGATAGCCTGTGTGGTTTTGGTGAAATGTTTGGAGTTTGTATCAATTCTAGGCAATAGCCATTGTGGATAATTGATAATACCCAGTTGTCTGTGGTTATGTTTAGCCAATTGTTGTGGAACGTTTGCAGTCTTCCCCCCACCAGGGAAGGTGTGGATTGGAAAGGAATGGCACAAGTCACTGTTTACTTTGTTGTGAGGCTTGTTTTCATGTTTGATATTTTCCCCTGCCTCTGGAGTACTGGCCGGCTCTGGCTGTGATGTGGATGCCTCTGCAGTTAGGGCACATTGTGTGGTGTATAGTGCACCCATGGCTTTTGCAGTGTCTGAATCCTTCCGCATTTTTGCTATAGCAGTGTCGACCTTTCGGCCGAAAAGCTGTTTTGGGTTGAATGGCATATTCAACACTGCCTGTTGGATTTCAGGTTTGAATCCTGAAGACCTAAGCCGTGCATGTCTCTTTATGGCTACAGCAGTGTTGATGGTTCTGGCTGCTGTATCTGCGGAGTCTAGGGCTGACCTAATCTGATTATTAGTGATGGCTTGCCTTTCCTCCACTATCTGTTGTGCCCTTTTTTGCTGTTTTTTGGGGAGATGCTGAATTATATCTCGTCCCTGTGGGCCCTGTCATATCTAGCCAACAATGCCGGTGAGTTGGCTATTCTCCATTGGTTGGCTGTCTGAGATGCCACCCTCTTCCCTACAGCATCAAACTTCCTACTCTCTTTGTCTGGTGGGGGTGCATCACCTGACGACAGAGTTCGCTCTCTTCTTGGCAGCGCTTACCACTACTGAGTCTGGAGGTAGTTGTTGGGTAAAATAGACAAGATCGGAAGGAGGTGGCTTATATTTCTTCTCCACTCTCTAAATATCTGGTCAGCATGTTTTAGCATGCTGGGGAGTATAGAAAACGACTGATATGTTTCATGCGTGGAGGAGAGTGTATTAAATAAGAAATCATCCTCTAATGGCTCAGTATGCATGGTGACATTATGATATGTTGCGTGAGTGTAGCCTGTACTATCCTCTGGTGGTGAAGGCTTGGAGGGATATCAATCTGGGTTATTGTCTGGAATGGGGTCTGGATCATAAAGATCCCATGGATTCACATTGTCTTGCTGCAAATCAAATGAGTGCGATGGTGACTGCATAGGTGTAGCACTGGTAGGAGGAGAGCTATGTAGATGTGGAAAGTGAGGAAGAGACGGAGGAGGAGAAAATTGAGGAGGTGGAGGTCTCTCCTTTGTTTTTGGCGCTTTAGCTAGAGGCTGTGCAGTGTCAAATTCCTCCTGAAAGGCTAATTTCCTCTTTGGTTTTGGAGGAGGTGCAGTTAAAATTCTGCCAGTTTCTTTATGGATATGAATCCTGGCTTGCCTTTCATCCATTGCTTCCATGATTGGTTGCATTTGTGAGTCCTCCTCAGTAGATGTTTGGATTTCTTTAAGTGCTTTTGAAAGTCCATGCTCCTCAGTATAACAAGGTTTTTTCGGCCTCGAAGCTGGCTTTTTCGGTATCGAAAAAGATGGGGTTGAAGATGGTCTCGGCTGTGAAAAAGATTTTTTAGATTTCAACTCGGAAGAGTGGTGTTTGCTCGGTTCGGAGACGGAGCTTCGGAGGGGTGGCCTTCTTCGGTGCCGAGCTGGTGGGTTGGTCACCAACCATTTTCTTTCGGGTCGAGCCATGGCCTTCCAGCAGTGGCGTCCCCAAGGCCTTATGTTTGGGCTTAGATGACACAGGGGCAGGGCATACTCATGTGCTGTCCTGCCATGACCGGTCTGTCCTCCTCAGAATCCTGGTCGGAGTCGGATCCTCAAACGGAGGCAGCGGTCTGCATGATTTCTTCTTCTTCGATGTCGAGATGTTCGGTGCTTTTTGATGCCATCTCGAGTCTCCATGCTCTCCTGTCCCGTAGTGTTTTTTTTCGACCGGAAGGATCTGCAGGACACGCAATTTTCTTCCCGATGTCCGGGAGAAAGGCAGAGATTACAGACGAGGTGTTGGTCTGTATAAGGGAATTTGGCGTGGCACCGAGGACAGAATCGGAATGGAGTCCGATCCATGAGGCTTCCACGTGGTCGGCCCAATCAGGCCCAAGCTGGGCGCGCGCACCGAAGGGCGAGCAAAGATGTTTGTTTCGACGGTCCGGAAGTGTCGATCAAAGGTGTTATGCAATCGAAATAATACCGACGAGAAATTAAGAGTTTTCAAGTTTTTCCGAATCGAACTATCAGAGCAAAAGGAAACATGTCCGAACCCGATGGTGGAAAGAAAACAATCTAACATGGAGTCGATGCCCATGCGCAATGGAGCCGAAGAGCAGGAGTCACTCGATCCAGTGACTTGAAAACACTTCTTTGAAGAAAAACAACTTGTAACACTCCGAGCCCAGACGTATGCATAGCATGTGTATCTGCAGCTACACATGCCATCGAACATAATATATGTTTTGAGTCAGAGAGAAAAGATGTCCTTACAATGTATATGGAAAATATCACTTACCCAGTGTACATCTGTTCGTGGCATGAGACACTGCAGATTCACATGCTGTGCATTATCCTACCATCTAGTGTTGGGCTCGGAGTGTTACAAGTTGTTTTTCTTCAAAGAAGTCTTTTCGAGTCACGAGACCGAGGGACTCCTCCCTTTCAGCTCCATTGTGCATGGGCGTCGACTCCATCTTAGAGTGTTTTCCCCGCAGAGGGTGAGGTAGGAGTTGTGTATATAGTAAAAGTGCCCATGCAATGGAGTGAGTATGTATGTACATAATGTGTATAAAAATAGTATATATTTACAAATTTACAAGTTTCATCATCTTATAAACGGCTAGTCTCCCGGGGAGGCGGGAGGGTGCATGTGAATCTGCAACGCCTCATGCCATGAACAGATGTACACTGGGTAAGTGACATTTTCCGTTCAATGGCATGTGTAGCTGCAGATACACATGCTGTGCATAGACTAGAAAGCAGTTATTCCTCCCATAAAAGCGGTGGTTAGACTGTAGGAGTTGAAGTTGTTTGAAATAATGTTCGTAATACAGCCTGTCCTACTGTGGCTTGTTGTGTTGTTAACACATCTACACAGTAATGTTTTGTGAATGTATGAGGCGTAGACCATGCGGCTGCCTTACAAATTTCTGTCATAGGTATATTTCCTAGAAAGGCCATTGTGGCGCCTTTCTTCCTAGTGGAGTGTGCCTTTGGCGTAATAGGCAGATCTCTTTTTGCTTTAATATAGCAGGTCTGAATGCATTTCACTATCCATCTGGCAATGCCTTGTTTGGATATTGGATTTCCTGCATGAGGTTTTTGGAAGGCTACAAACAATTGTTTTGTATTGCGAAATTGTTTTTTTCTATCAATGTAATACATTGTGCTCTTTTGATGTCTAACGTATGTAAGGCCCTTTCGGCTACTGAGTCTGGTTGTGGAAAAAAGTCTGGGAGTTCCACTGTTGGGTTTAGGTGGAACGGTGATATAACTTTTGGTAAGAATTTTGGATTTGTACGGAGAACCACTTTATGTTTATGTATTTGTATAAAGGGTTCTTGTATAATAAATGCTTGTATTTCACTTACTCTTCTAAGGGATGTGATAGCTATTAGGAAGGCTACTTTCCAGGTTAAGTATTGCATCTCACAAGAGTGCATGGGTTCAAATGGTGGACCCATGAGTCGTGTTAATACAATATTGAGGTTCCACGAGTGAACTGGTGGTGTTCTAGGGGATATGATTCTTTTTAAACCCTCCATAAATGATTTGATGACTGGGATTCTAAAGAGTGATGTTGAATGTGTAATCTGCAAATAGGCAGATATTGCTGTGAGATGTATTTTGATAGAAGAAAATGCTAGTTTTGATTTTTGTAAGTGTAATAGTAAGTGTTTTTGCAGAAGCATGTAATGGTTTAATTTGATTATTATGGCAGTAATAAACAAATCTTTTCCATTTGTTTGCGTAAGAATGTCTTGTAGTAGGTTTCCTAGCTTGCTTAATGACCTCCATACATTCTTGTGTAAGGTCTAAATGTCCAAACTCTAAGACTTCAGGAGCCAGAATGCTAGATTGAGCGATGCTGGATTCGGGTGTCTGATCTGCTGTTTGTGTTGAGTTAACAGATCTGGTGTGTTTGGTAGTTTGATATGAGGTACTACTGACAGGTACAGTAGTGTTGTATATCATGGTTGGTGAGCCCAAGTTGGTGCTATTAGTATTAGTTTGAGTTTGTTTTGACTCAATTTGTTTACCAGATAAGGAAGGAGTGGGAGAGGGGGAAAAGCGTAGGCAAATATCCCTGACCAACTCATCCATAACACATTGCCTTTGGACTGAGGGTGTGGATACCTGGACGCGAAGTTTTGGCATTTTGCGTTTTCTTTTGTTGTGAATAGGTCTATTTCTGGTGTTCCCCAGCGTAGAAAGACGTTTTTAGTACCTGGGGATGAATTTCCCATTCGTGTGTCTGTTGGTGAGCACGACTGAGATTGTCGGCCAACTGGTTTTGAATCCCTGGAATGTATTGTGCTATTAGGTGAATGTGAATCGCCCAATGCCAAATCTTTTGTGCTAAGAGACACAGTTGTGATGAGTGTGTCCCTCCTTGTTTGTTTAAGTAATACATTGTTGTCATGTTGTCTGTTTTGACAAGAATGTGTTTGTGGACTATTAGCGGTTGAAATGCTTTCAATACTAGAAACACTGCTAACAGCTCTAAATGATTTATATGCAGTTGCCTTTGTTGAACGTCCCATTGTCCCTGTATACTGTGCTGGTTGAGGTGTGCTCCCCCACCCCATCATGGAAGCATCTGTTGTGATCACGTATTGAGGCACTGGGTCTTGGAATGGCCGCCCTTGGTTTAAATTTAAAGGATTCCACCATTGAAACGAGAAGTGTGTTTGGTGGTCTATCAACACTAGATCTTGAAGTTGACCCTGTGCTTGTGTCCATTGTGTTGCTAGGCACTGTTGTAAGGGCCGCATGTGTAGTCTTGCGTTTGGGACAATGGCTATGTGTAAGGAAATGCCTCCTTGGCATGGTTGCCCCCTGACTTTTTGCCTTTGCTGATGCTATGTTTACAATTGAAAGTGTGCTGAGGCCTGCTAACCAGGCCCCAGCACCAGTGTTCTTTCCCTAACCTGTACTTTTGTAGCCACAATTGGCAGACCCTGGCATCCAGATAAGTCCCTTGTAACTGGTACTTCTAGTACCAAGGGCCCTGATGCCAAGGAAGGTCTCTAAGGGCTGCAGCATGTCTTATGCCACCCTGGAGACCTCTCACTCAGCACAGACACACTGCTTGCCAGCTTGTGTGTGCTAGTGAGAACAAAACGAGTAAGTCGACATGGCACTCCCCTCAGGGTGCCATGCCAGCCTCTCACTGCCTATGCAAGTATAGGTCAGTCACCCCTCTAGCAGGCCTTACAGCCCTAAGGCAGGGTGCACTATACCATAGGTGAGGGTACCAGTGCATGAGCATGGTACCCCTACAGTGTCTAAACAAAACCTTAGACATTGTAAGTGCAGGGTAGCCATAAGAGTATATGGTCTGGGAGTCTGTCAAACACGAACTCCACAGCACCATAATGGCTACACTGAAAACTGGGAAGTTTGGTATCAAACTTCTCAGCACAATAAATGCACACTGATGCCAGTGTACATTTTATTGCAAAATACACCCCAGAGGGCACCTTAGAGGTGCCCCCTGAAACTTAACCGACTGTCTGTGTAGGCTGACTAGTTCCAGCAGCCTGCCACACTAGAGACATGTTGCTGGCCCCATGGGGAGAGTGCCTTTGTCACTCTGAGGCCAGTAACAAAGCCTGCACTGGGTGGAGATGCTAACACCTCCCCCAGGCAGGAGCTGTAACACCTGGCGGTGAGCCTCAAAGGCTCACCCCTTTGTCACAGCCCAGCAGGGCACTCCAGCTTAGTGGAGTTGCCCGCCCCCTCCGGCCACGGCCCCCACTTTTGGCGGCAAGGCTGGAGGGAACAAAGAAAGCAACAAGGAGGAGTCACTGGCCAGTCAGGACAGCCCCTAAGGTGTCCTGAGCTGAGGTGACTCTAACTTTTAGAAATCCTCCATCTTGCAGATGGAGGATTCCCCCAATAGGGTTAGGATTGTGACCCCCTCCCCTTGGGAGGAGGCACAAAGAGGGTGTACCCACCCTCAGGGCTAGTAGCCATTGGCTACTAACCCCCCAGACCTAAACACGCCCTTAAATTTAGTATTTAAGGGCTACCCTGAACCCTAGAAAATCAGATTCCTGCAACAACAAGAAGAAGGACTGCCTAGCTGAAAACCCCTGCAGAGGAAGACCAGAAGACAACAACTGCCTTGGCTCCAGAAACTCACCGGCCTGTCTCCTGCCTTCCAAAGAACTCTGCTCCAGCGACGCCTTCCAAAGGGACCAGCGACCTCTGAATCCTCTGAGGACTGCCCTGCTTCGACGACGACAAGAAACTCCCGAGGACAGCGGACCTGCTCCAAAAAGACTGCAACTTTGTTTCAAGAAGCAGCTTTAAAGAACCCTGCAACTCCCCGCAAGAAGCGTGAGACTTGCAACACTGCACCCGGCGACCCCGACTCGGCTGGTGGAGAACCAACACCTCAGGGAGGACCCCCGGACTACTCTACGACTGTGAGTACCAAAACCTGTCCCCCCTGAGCCCCCACAGCGCCGCCTGCAGAGGGAATCCCGAGGCTTCCCCTGACCGCGACTCTCTGAAACCTAAGTCCCGACGCCTGGAAAAGACCCTGCACCCGCAGCCCCCAGGACCTGAAGGACCGGACTTTCACGGGAGAAGTGACCCCCAGGAGTCCCTCTCCCTTGCCCAAGTGGAGGTTTCCCCGAGGAAGCCCCCCCTTGCCTGCCTGCAGCGCTGAAGAGATCCCTTGATCTCTCATAGACTAACATTGAAAACCCGACGCTTGTTTCTACACTGCACCCGGCCGCCCCCGCGCTGCTGAGGGTGAAATTTCTGTGTGGGCTTGTGTCCCCCCCGGTGCCCTACAAAACCCCCCTGGTCTGCCCTCCGAAGACGCGGGTACTTACCTGCAAGCAGACCGGAACCGGGGCATCCCCTTCTCTCCATTCTAGCCTATGCGTTTTGGGCACCACTTTGAACTCTGCACCTGACCGGCCCTGAGCTGCTGGTGTGGTGACTTTGGGGTTGCTCTGAACCCCCAACGGTGGGCTACCTTGGACCAAGAACTGAACCCTGTAAGTGTCTTACTTACCTGGTAAAACTAACAAAAACTTACCTCCCCCAGGAACTGTGAAAATTGCACTAAGTGTCCACTTTTGAAATAGCTATTTGTCAATAACTTGAAAAGTATACATGCAATTGAAATGATTCAAAGTTCCTAATGTACTTACCTGCAATACCTTTCAAACAAGATATTACATGTTAAATTTGAACCTGTGGTTCTTAAAATAAACTAAGAAAATATATTTTTCTATAACAAAACCTATTGGCTGGATTTGTCTCTGAGTGTGTGTACCTCATTTATTGTCTATGTGTATGTACAACAAATGCTTAACACTACTCCTTGGATAAGCCTACTGCTCGACCACACTACCACAAAATAGAGCATTAGTATTATCTATTTTTACCACTACTTTACCTCTAAGGGGAACCCTTGGACTCTGTGCATGCTATTCCTTACTTTGAAATAGCACATACAGAGCCAACTTCCTACACTATGCATGAAGACATCATGCCTAGGAGTTTCATTACAAACCTTACTTGATAGTGTTGGTTTGGGTACATGTTTAGTATTACATTTTGGAAGGCTTGCACCCGTTGTGGACTTTGAGTGGCAACCCCCTTTTGTGTGTTGATTGTTGCTCCCAAGTATTCTTGTATTTGACATGGTTGTAGATGTGATTTTTGGTAGTTTATAGAGAACCCTAGTTTGTGAAGGGTTTCTATGACGTATTTTGTGTGTAGAAGACACTGTTGCTGAGTGCTGGTTTTTATTAACCAATCGTCTAAGTAAGGGAATACATGCATGTGCTGTCTCATGATCTGAGCGGCTACTACTGCAAGGCATTTTGTGAATACCCTTGGGGCTGTTATGCCGAATGGTAAGACCTTGAATTGGTAATGCACGCCTTGGATTACAAACCTCAAGTATTTTCTGTGAGAAGGATGTATGGGTATGTGGAAATAAGCATCCTTGAGATCTAATGTTGACATGTAGTTCTATTTGAGCAATGGAATCACGTCTTGAAGTGTCACCATGTGAAAATTATCTGATTTGATGTAAAGATTCAGTGTTCTGAGGTCTAATATAGGTCTCAGTGTTTTGTCCTTTTTTGGAATTAGGAAATACAGGGAGTAAACACCTCTTCCTTTTTGATGGTTGGATACTAGTTCTTTTGCTTCTTTTTGTAACAATGCTTGGACTTCTAGTTGTAACAGGTCTAAGTGTTGTTTGGACATATTGTGTGCTCTTGGAGGCACATTTGGTGGCAAATGTAGGAATTCTGTGCAATAACCATGTTGGATAATGGCTAGGACCCACGCGTCCGTAGTTATGTGATCCCAGTTGTGGTAATAATCTGAAAGTCTCTCCCCCAACTGGTGTTGTGTGGTGGGGGTTTGTGACATTGAAGTCACTGTTTGGTTTGCAGGGTTTTTGGGCTATGGAATTTCCCTCTTGCTTTAGGGAACTGTCCACCACTATGTTGTCCCCGAAAACCTCCTCTTTGATACTGGCCCTGATATGTGGGTCTGACTTGCGAGGCGGAAGGCTCTGTGGTTTGGGCCCGAAACCCCCCTCTTAAGTGTGGCTTCCTAAAAGTGCCTCTGCTCTGTGGGGAGTAGGGCGCGCCCATGGCTTTGGCCGTGTCCGTGTCCTTCTTTAGTTTTTGTATCGCTGTATCCACTTCCGGCCCAATTGTTGTTCGTTTAAAGGCATATTCAGCACAGCCTGCTGTATTTCTGGCTTAAATCCGGAGGTCCGTAGCCATGCGTGTCTCCGAATGGTTACCGCCGTGTTTACTGTCCTGGCCGCCGTATCTGCTGAGTCCATAGCCGACCTTATTTGGTTGTTGGAGATAATTTGGCCTTCCTCGACAACCTGTTGGGCACGTTTCTGAGGTGTTGAATGAGATGTTGCATTTCATCCCAATGTGCCCTGTCGTATCTTGCCAGTAGAGCTTGAGAATTGGCAATTCACCATTGACTGGCTGCCTATGCTTTTGTCTGCTGCATCGAATTTCCGACTTTTTGTCGGGCAGTGGTGCGTCTCCAGAAGTTTGTGAGTTTGCCCTTTTTCGGGCTGCTCCTACCACCACCAAATCAGGAGTTAACTGCTGTGTGATGTACACAGGGTCCGTAGGGGGAGGTGGATAAGTTACTTACCTGTAAATCCTAGTTCTCCTCCAGGGGTATCCTCATCAAAGTCATAAACATTGAATATTCCCGCCCTTGTGCGGGGACCCCGGAGCATATATAAAATACACACATATTATACATGTGTAAAAACAGCAATGCAGGCTATAATATTAAAACAGGCTAAAATGCTTTATTTCTATTAAGTTTTTTTTATTTTTTATATATTATAAAATTACTATAGAGAATAAATATCTGCCCAAGCCCCCAAAACTGGGCTTAGGGAAGTAAGCAGCAGTAAACTCTAGAGAAAAAGAGAAACAACTACATTGAAAAACAATGGAGCATTCTTAGCCAATAGGCTGCATGCAGGTTAACACAGGAGAACCATAAAAACTTTGGCACAGTGCCTTTAAGACCCTGAGCACCTCCAGTATCCCACCATGCCTCAGCGGTGAAGGAAAGGTGACAGTTGGTTCACAGTTAGGTCAGTACTTTTTTACGGTGACAATCTGTGTAACTGATTCGAAAGAGTCTGTCCTGCACTTCTAGGAGACATGAGTCCGGGGAGGAGGGTGGGTTGTTTATACTCTGATGAGGATACCCCTGGAAGAGAACTAGGATTTACAGGTAAGTAACTTATCCTTCTCTTCCAGGGGATCCTCATCAATAGTCATAAACATTGAATAGATTAGCAAGCCCATCCCTAAACTCTGCGGACTGTCTAATAGAAGTGCAGGAATAGATACATATTATGCAAATAAATTTCTCAGAGAGGCCTGCCCCACTTGGGCATCCGCTCTTGCATCTGAGTCCAAACAGTAATGTCTAGTAAACGTATGAACAGACTTCCATGTAGCAGCCTTACAAATCTCAGATATTGGAACATTGTTAAGGAGGGCAGCAGTAGCCGCTTTTCCCCTTGTGGAATGCGCTTTAGGCCTAGCTAGTAATTGTTTATTAGCCAGCTGGTAAGTATTAACAATACAAGAAACTATCCATCTTGATATAGTTCGTTTAGATGCTGCCTCTCCTGTCCTCAAATGACCATAATTTACAAACAATCGGTTGGAATGTCTAATCGATTTTGTTTTATCCAAATAAAATTTCAGCACTCTTTTCAAGTCTAAGGAGAGCAATGCTTTCTCTGCCGGAGTCTCCGGATTGGGAAAGAAAGTTGGTAAAGATATAGTCTGATTGATATGGAATTCTGACACCACTTTCGGAAGGAAAGATGGGTGAGTTTGCAGAACCACTCTATTGTCGTGAAAAACCGTGTACGGTTCTTTGGAAGACAAAGCCTGAATTTCGCTAACCCTCCTCGCCGAAGTAATGGCCACCAAAAAAGCCGTCTTCCACGTAAGGTGTTGTAAAGAGGCCTTGTGTATAGGCTCAAAAGGAGGGCCCATAAGTTTTGACAATACTATGTTCAGTTCCCATGGAGGAGATGGTCTCCGAATGGGCGGAAAAACTTTTTTCAAACCTTCTAAGAAATCCTTGACTACAGGTTTCGTAAAGAAGGATTCCTGAGAAGGTGACTTACGATAGGCTGTAATGGCAGACAAATGTACCTTAATGGATGATACCTGCAGACCGGACTTTGCCAGATGAAGTAAATAGGACAGTATGACATCCTCCTGAGCCCGTATGGGATTCTGGCCTTGTTGACAGCACCATATGTAGAATCTTTTCCACTTAAAAGCGTAAGAACGCCGCGTGGAAGGTCGTTTGGACTCTTTCAAGATGTTCATACACTCCTGTGAGAGCCCTAGGTGCCCATACTGCAGGAATTCAGGATCCATGCTGTTAAGCTCAGAGAGGGTAGGTTGGGATGCAGAATCCTGCCCTCCATTCTGCTCAGAAGATCCGGTCTGCACGGTAGCCTCCTGTGAGGTTTTTCGGATAGGTTGAGGAGATCTGTGTACCAGAATTGACGGGGCCATTGTGGCGCTATGAGAATCATTCTGGTTCTGGATCTGTAAAGTTTGTTGATCACTGCCGGTATGAGGGGAATCAGTGGAAAGGCGTAGAGAAATATCCCTGACCAGTCGATCAACAGGGCATTCCCTCGAGATCCCGGACGGTAGAACCTGGATGCGAAGTCTGGGCATTTCTTGTTTACTTCGTCTGCGAAGAGATCCAATTGAGGTCGACCCCATTGAAGATGTATTCGACGACTTCGCCGTGTAGGACTCAATCGTGTGCGTCCTCTAGGTTTCTGCTCAGGAAATCTGCTTCCACGTTTTGTTGTCCTGGCAGGTGAACCGCTGTAAGTGACATTCCTCTGGCCAGGAGCCAATGCCATATCGTTTGGGACTCGAGATAGGGGTAGGGATCTTGTTCCCCCCTGTTTGTTCAAATAATACATCGTGGTTGTATTGTCCGTTTGTATTAGGAGAGTTTTCACCTGAATCAATGGTGTGAAAGACTTGAGAGCCATATGGACCGCTCGGAGTTCCAGCAGATTGATGTGGTACTGCTTTTCCTTGTCTGACCACAGGCCTTGAGCTTGAAGGGGACCCAGATGAGCCCCCCATCCCTGAAGAGACGCATCCGTTACGAGAGTGTCGGATGGAACTACGTGGTGAAACGGAGCACCTATTGACAGGTGAGGTCTGTGCATCCACCATCTCAATGACTGAAGTGCCGCTGCCGGTAGTCGCACTCTGTCCTCCCAGCGACCTGTCCTTTGGCTCCAGTTGCTCTCCAATGCCTCTTGGAGAGGCCTCATGTGCAGTCTGGCATTTAGGACAATGAAGATGCATGATGCTATGGAGCCCAGCAGCGATGTCACCTGACGTGCCGTAGGTGCGTTGGCTTTCAACAGGTCCTGACACTTCCTGTCTATTGAGGATAGTCGTTCCTCCGAAGGATACACTCTTTGGAGTTCTGTGTTTATTATAGCTCCCAGGTATTGAAGGTTCTGTGTTGGAATCAATGTTGACTTTTGGGAATTGACCTGAAGACCTAGAGACTCGCAAACCCTGAGCACAATGTCCCGATGGCTTCTCGCCTGCTCCGGAGAAGAAGCCTTCAGTAACCAGTCGTCTAGGTATGGGTAGATGAATATCTTTTGTTTTCGAAGATGTGCCGCTACCACCGCCATACATTGAGAAGACGCGTGGGGCAGATTTCAGGCCAAATGGTAGAACTCTGAACTGGTAATGCTGTGATGCTATTTGGAAGCGAAAGAATTTCAGATGCTTGGGAGCTATTGGGATGTGAAAATATGCATCCTGCAGGTCGATGGAGCACATCCAGTCTCCCTGATGTAGTTGAGGGAAAATCTGGTGAAGCGCTAGCATCCTGAACTTCTGTTTTCTTATGTATTTGTTCAGCAGCCGTAAGTCCAGAATTTGTCTGAAGACGCCCTCTCGGCCCTTTTTCGCCACCAGAAAATAACGGGAGTAAACCCCCTTTCCTCTGTGCGCAGGTGGAACCCTTTCTATGGCATTCTTTTGTAAGAGGGCGAGAGCCTCTTTGCGCAGCAGGCTGAGATGAGATGGATTGCATTTGGCTGGTGGCAAGTGTGGTGGAGGCTGTTTGAAAAGAAGAGAGTAGCCATTTTCGACAATATTGAGCACCCATTTCTCTCTTGTGATAGAGTGCCACTCGTGAAGATAACCTGCAATACTTCCCCCCACCGGAGTGGTGTACAGTGTCGAGGGAAGCGAGATCTCATTGTTTGGCCGGCGCTTTCGGTGTGGACTGCCGAGGTCTACTGGACCCTCGCTCCCTTGTGTTCCTTTGCTGAAAAAGAGGGTGTCCCTGCCGTTGTTGTGGCCTCTGGGACCAGTGAGGGGATTGAACCCTCTGCTGGAAAGGGCACCTGTCATAAGACCTATACCTTCTCCTGAAATCTTTCTTCCTTTCCAGGCCTACGGCCCTCATGGTGTCCACCTCGGTCTTCATGCGGGCCATTTCCTCGTCTGCATGGGTACCGAACAGCGAGTTCCCGGCGAATGGGAGATTCAGGATGCGCTGTTGTGCTTCTTGTTTTAACCCAGTCAGCCTCAGCCAGGAAGACCTTCTTGCACAGATTCCATGTGCATACCCATGTGCAGCTAGATACGCCCCATCTGCCGCCGCGCTGATAACCTGGTTGGATACCAGGCATCCCTCCTGCAAGATCTCTTGAAAATCTTGTCTGTCTTCTCTGGGCAATTTCTCAGTGAATCTATTGAGGGAGTCCAACAGAGAACAGTCATACCTGCCCAGGAGTGCAGAAGCACTGGAGACTTTCATTGCCGAAGCCGCCGTACCGCACATCTTTCTCCCCAGAGAGTCTAGATGCCTGCTCTCTTTATCCGGGGGGACCGTGGAGGATGATGCCACCGAGTGGGTTTTTCGGGCTGCGGCCAATATTACAGAGTCCGGTGGCAGATCCTTTCTTAGGAACAGAGGGTCCTGTTCGGGAGCCTTATATTTTTTCAGTATCCTAGCCGGGGCAGATTTGAGCGTAGCTGGGACCAGAAAAGTGTCCATGGTTGGCTGCAACAAACCAGGCACTAGAGGCAGTAGCTTTTTTTGACGCTGATCTATGCTGCAGTGTCTCGAAGATGACGGACGAGGAGGTAGATGGCTCTGGAACCTCTATGTTTAATTTCTGCGCTCCCCTTAACAGCACCTCGTTAAACGTGGTAATGTCATCCACCGGTGAGACCCTAGCAGGTGGAGAATCTGTTAGGGTGGGGGAGTAACGCCCGACAGATGATCCCGACGACGACCTAGAGGGTGATCTTCGTGAATGAGACCTGGATCGCCGTTGAGAACGAGACCTGCTGCGAGACGCTGTAGCAGAGCGCCCAGGCCTCACGGTCGGTTGACGAGGAACAGAACGAGCCCGTCCTGCTCTTGCTGTCGGTGATGGCGTTCTTGGAAGGGAGGCAGTAGGCGAGTACATTCGCGAATACTGCGAATCCGGGGAGGCCGCTGGTCTGTTAAGGCACACTCTAGCCATATTGGAGATAGATTGATGGGCGAAACATGCCCAGATGATGCCGCTCTTGAACAAGATGAGTCGCTCGGTATGGAGACCACGGGAGATGGTGCGGCCTTGTCTGTTGGTGAAGGGCGATGTTCTACTCCCTGCGGGACAGGTAAAACCTGTGTCGACGTCGACGGCTGTGTCGACGAAGGGCGCCCCATCGGATGCTCTTGCCTCGACGTAGAGTGCCTCGACGTCGAACGGCGATCTTTGGACCTCGACCTACTCGCCGCCGTGTGCCTCGACGTGGAGCGGTGGGAGGTCGACGGCAGATGTCTCTCATGCCGTCGTGGTGATTTCGACGTCGCGTCTCTTGACGTCGGGGGGGGGCGTACGGCCTTTGGCGGCAACCGGGCACGCCGGCGATGGCTCGACGACGATCGGTGGGCTGCCGTCGACGGAGATCTGCCCCAGCGATGGTGTTCCCTCGACGCCGTATCCTTCGACGTCGGGTGTCTCGCCGTCAACGGCTATCTATGCCGGTGAGACGGTGGCAGCGACGACGTCGACGGGGAACAAACAGGTACTTTCCTACCTGCTGACGTCGACCTAGCCATTCTCTCCTGAGAATGGCCTGCTGGTTGCCTGGGAAGAGAGGACAACGATGTTTTCTGCCTCTCATGAAGCCCATGTAGCCTGATCTTCTCTCTGTCCTTCAGAGTCCTCTTTGACATATTCTTGCAGTGCTTGCAAGTGTCAGGGCAGTGACTCTGAGGCAGGCACACTATACACAGAGAGTGTGGGTCTGACTGGGCCTTCTTCCCACAAGAAGGGCATTTGACAAAAAGTGAAGGCATTTTTCTGTCAGTAAAAAACTGCCAAACACAGACAAAGATGTTATCTGTCGAATGAAACAGGAAAAAACGCTTTTTAAAGGATTTTTCTGAGAAAAAACTCAGAAAAACTGAGAGCTCAATGCTCCAGGATCCTCTCAGAAGAAGCCGGAAAAAAGAACTGACCTAATTGTGAACCAACTGTCACCTTTCCTTCACCCCTGAGGCATGGTGGGATACTGGATGTGCTCAGGGTCTTAAAGGCACGGTGCCAAAGTTTTTATGGTTCTCCTGTGTTAACCTGCCTGCCTATTGGCTAAGAATGCTCCATTGTTTTTCAATGTAGTTTTTTCTCTTTTTCTCTAGAGTATACTGCTGCTTACTTCCCTAAGCCCAGTTTTGGGGGCTTGGGTAGATATTTATTCTCTATTGTAATTTTATAATATATAAAAAAAATAAAAAAAACTTCATAGAAATAAAGCATTTTAGCCTGTTTTAACATTATAGCCTGCATTGCTGTTTTTACACATGTATAATATGTGTGTATTTTATATATGCTCCGGGGTCCCCGCACAAGGGCGGGAATACTCAATGTTTATGACTATTGATGAGGATCCCCTGGAAGAGAATTATATTTTTTCTCCACCCTAGGTGTGATGGCTCTACTTTTGACTGGGTCCTGAAACACCTGTTTGGCGTGTTTTAACATGCCTGGTAACATTGGCAAACTTTGGTATTGGCTGTGCGTAGATGACAGGGTGTTCAACAAGAAGTCATCTTCTATGGGCTCTGCATGTAGTGCTACATTATGAAAAAGTAGCTGCCCTGGAAACCACCTGCATGTAAGCAGTACTTTCCTCAGGTGGTGATGGCCTTGCCGGGTAGCAATCAGGACTATTATCTGAGACCGGTGCATCATACAAATCCCATGCATCTGGGTCATCTTGGCTCATCCCTGTGTGCGTTGATGACTGCATCATTGGGGGTGTTGCTACTGGGGACAGATGTGGCGAGTGCGCTGGCGATTGCTGTGGCGAAAAGCTGTGGTGTTTTTTTTTTTCTTTAGCCACTTTTACTTTTGGCTGCGAGCTTCCTCTTCATCTTTATTGGAGGAAGAGTTCGGATTTTCCCCCGTGTCTTTTTGTATATGGAGCCTCCTCTGGGTATGGTCTGTGTAGGAAGTTGGTTCTGTATGCACTATTTCAAAGTAAGGAATAGTATGCACAGAGTCCAAGGGTTCCCCTTAGAGGTAAGATAGTGGCAAAAAGAGATAATACTAATGCTCTATTTTGTGGTAGTGTGGTCGAGCAGTAGGCTTAAAGGAGTAGTGTTAAGCATTTGTTGTACTTACACACAGGCAATAAATGAGGAACACACACTCCGAAACAATTCCAGGCCAATAGGTTTTTGTTATAGAAAATGAAAATGTCACTTACCCAGTGTACATCTGTTCGTGGCATCAGTCGCAGTAGATTCGCATGTTCTGCAATAGCTCGCCATCTGGTGTTGGGCCGGAGTGTTACAAGTTGTTTTTCTTCGAAGAAGTCTTTCGAGTCACGGGACCGAGTGACTCCTCCTTTTGTCTCCATTGCGCATGGGCGTCGACTCCATCTTCGATTGTTTTTCCCCGCAGAGGGTGAGGTAGGAGTTGAATTGTAGTAATAGTGCCCATGCAATGGAGTGACTAAGTATGCACCTATTTAAGGTTGAGATGATACATATATAAATAATTGAAGGTAACTTCCAAACTGCTACAGGCTCCCGGGGAGGCGGGTGGGCACATGCGAATCTACTGCGACTGATGCCACGAACAGATGTACACTGGGTAAGTGACATTTTCAGTTCGATGGCATCTGTCGCTGTAGATACGCATGTTCTGCATAGACTAGTAAGCAGTTATTTCCCCAAAAGCGGTGGATCAGCCTGTAGGAGTGGAAGTAGTCTGAAATAATGTTCTTAATACAGCTTGACCTACTGTGGCTTGTTGTGCGGACAACACGTCTACACAGTAGTGCTTGGTGAATGTGTGAGGCGTAGACCATGTGGCTGCCTTACATATTTCTTGCATTGGGATGTTTCCTAGAAAGGCCATGGTAGCACCTTTCTTTCTGGTTGAGTGTGCCCTTGGTGTAATGGGCAGCTGTCGTTTAGCTTTAAAGTAGCAGATTTGGATGCATTTAACTATCCATCTGGCTATACCTTGTTTTGAAATTGGGTTTCCTGCGTGAGGTTTTTGAAATGCAATAAAGAGTTGTTTAGTCTTTCTGATGTTTTTTGTTCTGTCAATGTAATACATTAATGCTCTTTTGACATCTAACGTATGTAGTGCCCTTTCAGCTACGGTATCTGGCTGTGGAAAGAACACTGGAAGTTCCACTGTTTGATTTAGATGGAACGGTGAAATAACCTTCGGCAAAAATTTAGGATTGGTCCTTAGGACGACTTTATTTTTGTGTAGTTGTATAAAAGGTTCCTGTATAGTAAATGCCTGAATCTCGCTTACTCTTCTTAGGGAAGTAATGGCGATGAGAAATGCCACCTTCCAGGTTAGGAACTGTATTTCGCAGGAGTGCATGGGTTCAAAAGGTGGACCCATAAGTCTAGTTAGGACAACATTTAGGTTCCATGAAGGAACAGGAAGTGTTCTTGGTGGTATAATTCTCCTAAGGCCCTCCATGAATGCTTTAATGACTGGTATTTTATATAGGGAAGTTGAATAGGTAGTTTGCAGGTATGCAGATATTGCTGCAAGGTGAATCTTAATGGAAGAGAAAGCTAGGTTAGATTTTTGTAAGTGAAGCAAGTAACCCACTACATGTTCTGGAGTTGTGTGTAATGGTTGTATTTGATTAATATGGCAGTAGCAAACAAACCTCTTCCATTTACTTGCATAGCAGTGCCTGGTGGATGGCCTTCTTGCTTGTTTTATGACTTCCATACATTCTTGGGTAAGTTGTAAGTGCCCGAATTCTAGGATTTCAGGAGCCAGATTGCTAGATTCAGCGATGCTGGATCTGGGTGTCTGATCTTTTGGTTGTGCTGTGTCAACAGATCTGGCCTGTTGGGCAATTTGATGCAGGGTACCACTGATAGGTCTAGCAGCGTTGTGTACCAGGGTTGCCTTGCCCAAGTTGGTGCTATCAATATGAGTTTGAGTTTGCTTTGACTGAGTTTGTTTACCAGGTAAGGAAGGAGAGGGAGAGGAGGAAAAGCGTAAGCAAATATCCCTGACCAGTTCATCCATAGGGCATTGCCTTGGGATTGTTTGTGTGGGTATCTGGATGCGAAGTTTTGGCATTTTGCGTTCTCCCTTGTCGCAAACAAGTCTATCTGAGGTGTTCCCCAGAGTTTGAAATAAGTGTTCAGAATTTGGGGGTGAATTTCCCATTCGTGGACCTGTTGGTGGTCTCGAGAGAGATTGTCTGCGAGTTGATTTTGTATCCCTGGTATAAACTGTGCCATTAGGCGAATTTGGTTGTGAATTGCCCAATGCCAAATTTTTTGTGCTAGCAGGCTTAACTGCGTGGAGTGCGTCCCCCCCTGCTCGTTTAGATAATACATTGTTGTCATGTTGTCTGTTTTGACGAGAATGTATTTGTGAACTATTATTGGTTGGAAAGCTTTTAGTGCTTGAAAAACTGCTAGAAGTTCTAGGTGATTGATATGCAGTTTTGTTTGATGTACGTTCCATTGTCCTTGTATGCTGTGTTGATTGAGGTGTGCTCCCCACCCTGTCATGGAAGCATCTGTTGTTATTACGTATTGTGGCACTGGGTCTTGGAAAGGCCGCCCCTTGTTTAAATTTATGTTGTTCCACCACAGAAGCGAGAGGTAAGTTTGGCGGTCTATTAACACCAGATCTAGAAGGTGACCCTGTGCCTGAGACCACTGTGATGCTAGGCATTGTTGTAAAGGCCTCATGTGCAGTCTTGCGTTTGGGACAATGGCTATGCATGATGACATCATGCCTAGGAGTTGTAATACCATCTTTGCTTGTATCTTTTGTGTTGGATACATGCGTTGTATGATGGTGTTGAAATTTTGAATTCTTTGTGGACTTGGAGTGGCTACTCCTTTTGATGTGTCTATTATGGCTCCCAGGTATTGTTGTACCCTGCGTGGCAGAATTTTGGATTTTGTGAAATTGACGGTGAACCCTAGTTTGAAGAGGGTTTGTATGATATGATTTGTGTGATTTGAGCACTGTATTAACGAATGGGCCTTGATTAGCCAGTCGTCTAGATATGGGAACACATGTATCTGCTGCCTTCTTAT
Organism: Pleurodeles waltl; assembly: GCF_031143425.1. Classification (NCBI taxonomy): domain Eukaryota; kingdom Metazoa; phylum Chordata; class Amphibia; order Caudata; family Salamandridae; genus Pleurodeles; species Pleurodeles waltl. Next base: position 659,338,605 of record NC_090445.1, on the reverse strand, counting down.
GTGTGCTGCGACTACCGCTAGACATTTGGTAAAGACTCTTGGTGCGGTTGTTAATCCGAAAGGCAGAACCTTGAATTGGTAATGTATGCCTTTGAATACAAACCTTAGGTATTTCCTGTGCGATGGGTGTATTGGTATATGGAAATAAGCATCCTTGAGGTCTAAGGTTGCCATGTAGTCGTGCAGTTTTAGCAATGGCAATACTTCTTGTAGTGTGACCATGTGGAAGTGGTCTGATTTGATGAAAGTGTTCACTACTCTGAGGTCTAGGATTGGTCTCAGTGTTTTGTCCTTCTTTGGTATCAGAAAGTACAGTGAGTAAACTCCTGTATTTATTTGTGTGTTTGGCACTAATTCGATTGCATTCTTTTGCAATAGTGCCTGCACTTCTATCTCCAGGAGATTGGAATGGTGTGATGTTAAATTTTGTGCTTTTGGTGGTATGTTTGGAGGGAATTGTAGAAATTCTATGCAATAACCATGTTGGATAATCGCTAGAACCCAAGTGTCTGTAGTGATTTCCTCCCATGCTGTGTAATAATGACCTATTCTTCCCCCCACTGGTGTTGTGTGGAGGGGGTGAGTGACCTGTGAGTCACTGTTTAGTAGTAGGGGCTTTGGGGCTTTGAAATCTTCCTCTATTTCTAGGGAATTGCCCTCCTCTATATTGTCCCCGAAAACCTCCTCTATACTGTCCCTGGTAACTGGACGGTGTGGCTTGTGAGGTGCTGGCTTGTGTGCTTTGACCTCGAAACCCCCCTCGAAAGGGCGTTTTACGGAATGTGCTGTAATTTCCTCTGCTCTGCGGGGAGTAGAGTGCGCCCATGGCTTTGGCAGTATCCGTATCTTTTTTGAGTTTCTCAATCGCTGTGTCCACTTTTGGACCGAACAGTTCTTTTTCATTAAAAGGCATATTGAGAACTGCTTGTTGAATCTCTGGTTTAAATCCAGACGTTCGGAGCCATGCATGCCTTCTGATAGTTACAGATGTATTAATTGTCCGTGCAGCTGTATCTGCAGCGTCCATGGAGGAGCGGATTTGGTTGTTGGAAATGGTCTGTCCTTCCTCGACCACTTGCTTTGCCCTATTTTGTAAGTCCTTGGGCAGATGTTCAATGAGATGTTGCATCTCGTCCCAGTGGGCTCTGTCATAGCGCGCAAGTAGTGCCTGTGAGTTCGCGATGCGCCACTGGTTTGCAGCTTGTGCTGCGACTCTTACCAGCTGCATCGAACTTGCGGCTTTCTTTATCTGGGGGTGGTGCATCTCCAGATGTGTGGGAGTTGGCCCTTTTCCTAGCTGCTCCTACAACAACAGAGTCTGGTGGCAGCTGTGTAGTGATGAAAACCGGGTCCGTAGGAGGCGGCTTATACTTTTTTTCCACCCTTGGTGTGATTGCCCTACTTTTGACCGGCTCCTTAAATATGTCTTTTGCGTGCCGGAGCATACCAGGGAGCATAGGCAGGCTTTGGTATGAGCTGTGGGTGGAGGAGAGTGTGTTGAATAAGAAATCATCCTCGACCTGTTCTGAGTGGAGGCTTACGTGGTGAAATTGTGCTGCTCTAGCCACCACCTGAGAGTACGCGGTGCTGTCTTCTGGTGGAGATGGCTTTGTAGGGTATGCCTCCGGGCTGTTATCTGACACTGGGGCATCGTATAGGTCCCATGCGTCCTGATCTTGGTCACCCTGGCTCATGGTGGTGTGAGCTGGGGAGTGTGATGGAGTTTGTGCTGGTGAAACGTTAATCACGGGCGGAGGAGAGGGTGGTGGTGTAACTCTTTTCACCACTTTTGGTTGTGGTGTTTGTTCCGTCTGGAACTCCAACCTCCTCTTTCTCCTAATGGGGGGAAGGGTGCTTATTTTTCCTGTCCCCTGCTGAATGAAGATACGCTTTTGCGTATGGTCCACATCAGTTGCTTGTAGCTCTTCCTCAAACCTATGCTTCTGCATTTGGGAGGTTAGCGAGTGCTCTTCTGTATAAGAGCCTGAAGCTGGGTCGCTTGCAGTTTGTTTCGGCATCGAAACTTTGTCTGCGTGTTTTTTCGGCTCAGAGGTGACTTTTTTCCTTTTCGGGGCCGAAACCTCTCGGCGTCGATCTGTTTCGGTGCCGCTGTCTCGGCGTCGAGCCGTGTCCACACCGGCATCTCGGTGTCGAGGCTTGTCTCCAGCACTTTCTCGGTCCCGAGAAGGCTGCGTGCCGGTGTCTCGACCGGAGTCGGACGATCTCGGCACTGTTTGGGCCTTTTTCGGTGCCGACGGTCGGTCACCGAATTTATGGGTCGAGCCATGGCCTGGTGGCAGTGGCGTCCCCTGGGCCTTGTAAATGTTTCTCTGTTTGTTTTTCGACGTCTTACTCACGGTTTGTGTATCGTCGAATTCTTCGGAGTCCGAGTCTTGGATCGAGAAGGTACCTTCCTCTTCCTGTTCCTCGAACTCCCGTTGGGCTGTCGGTGCGGACGCCATCTGAAGTCTTCTGGCTCGACGGTCTCGGAGTGTTTTTCGGGACCGGAACGCACGACAGGTGTAGGAAGTTGGCTCTGTATGTGCTATTTCAAAGTAAGGAATAGCATGCACAGAGTCCAAGGGTTCCCCTTAGAGGTAAAATAGTGGTAAAAATAGATAATACTAATGCTCTATTTTGTGGTAGTGTGGTCGAGCAGTAGGCTTATCCAAGGAGTAGTGTTAAGCATTTGTTGTACATACACATAGACAATAAATGAGGTACACACACTCAGAGACAAATCCAGCCAATAGGTTTTTATATAGAAAAATATCTTTTTTTAGTTTATTTTAAGAACCACAGGTTCAAATTCTACATGTAATATCTCATTCGAAAGGTATTGCAGGTAAGTACTTTAGGAACTTCAAATCATCAAAATTGCATGTATACTTTTCAAGTTATTCACAAATCGCTGTTTTAAAAGTGGACACTTAGTGCAATTTTCACAGTTCCTAGGGGAGGTAAGTATTTGTTAGGTTAACCAGGTAAGTAAGACACTTACAGGGCTTAGTTCTTGGTCCAAGGTAGCCCACCGTTGGGGGTTCAGAGCCACCCCAAAGTCACCACACCAGCAGCTCAGGGCCGGTCAGGTGCAGAGTTCAAAGTGGTGCCCAAAACGCATAGGCTAGAATGGAGAGAAGGGGGTGCCCCGGTTCCGGTCTGCTTGCAGGTAAGTACCCGCGTCTTCGGAGGGCAGACCAGGGGGGTTTTGTAGGGCACCGGGGGGGACACAAGTCCACACAGAAATTTCACCCTCAGCGGCGCGGGGGCGGCCGGGTGCAGTGTAGAAACAAGCGTCGGGTTCGCAATGTTAGTCTATGAGGGATCTCGGGATCTCTTCAGCGCTGCAGGCAGGCAAGGGGGGGATTCCTCGGGGAAACCTCCACTTGGGCAAGGGAGAGGGACTCCTGGGGGTCACTTCTCCAGTGAAAGTCCGGTCCTTCAGGTCCTGGGGGCTGCGGGTGCAGGGTCTCTCCCGGGCGTCGGGACTTTAGGTTCAAAGAGTCGCGGTCAGGGGAAGCCTCGGGTTTCCCTCTGCAGGCGGCGCTGTGGGGGCTCAGGGGGGACAGGTTTTGGTACTCACAGTATCAGAGTAGTCCTGGGGTCCCTCCTGAGGTGTTGGATCGCCACCAGCCGAGTCGGGGTCGCCGGGTGCAGTGTTGCAAGTCTCACGCTTCTTGCGGGGAGCTTGCAGGGTTCTTTAAAGCTGCTGGAAACAAAGTTGCAGCTTTTCTTGGAGCAGGTCCGCTGTCCTCGGGAGTTTCTTGTCTTTTCGAAGCAGGGGCAGTCCTCAGAGGATGTCGAGGTCGCTGGTCCCTTTGGAAGGCGTCGCTGGAGCAGGATCTTTGGAAGGCAGGAGACAGGCCGGTGAGTTTCTGGAGCCAAGGCAGTTGTCGTCTTCTGGTCTTCCGCTGCAGGGGTTTTCAGCTGGGCAGTCCTTCTTCTTGTAGTTGCAGGAATCTAATTTTCTAGGGTTCAGGGTAGCCCTTAAATACTAAATTTAAGGGCGTGTTTAGGTCTGGGGGGTTAGTAGCCAATGGCTACTAGCCCTGAGGGTGGGTACACCCTCTTTGTGCCTCCTCCCAAGGGGAGGGGGTCACAATCCTAACCCTATTGGGGGAATCCTCCATCTGCAAGATGGAGGATTTCTAAAAGTTAGAGTCACTTCAGCTCAGGACACCTTAGGGGCTGTCCTGACTGGCCAGTGACTCCTCCTTGTTTTTCTCATTATTTTCTCCGGCCTTGCCGCCAAAAGTGGGGCCTGGCCGGAGGGGGCGGGCAACTCCACTAGCTGGAGTGTCCTGCTGGGTTGGCACAAAGGAGGTGAGCCTTTGAGGCTCACCGCCAGGTGTGACAATTCCTGCCTGGGGGAGGTGTTAGCATCTCCACCCAGTGCAGGCTTTGTTACTGGCCTCAGAGTGACAAAGGCACTCTCCCCATGGGGCCAGCAACATGTCTCGGTTTGTGGCAGGCTGCTAGAACTAGTCAGCCTACACAGATAGTCGGTTAAGTTTCAGGGGGCACCTCTAAGGTGCCCTCTGGGGTGTATTTTACAATAAAATGTACACTGGCATCAGTGTGCATTTATTGTGCTGAGAAGTTTGATACCAAACTTCCCAGTTTTCAGTGTAGCCATTATGGTGCTGTGGAGTTCGTGTTTGACAGACTCCCAGACCATATACTCTTATGGCTACCCTGCACTTACAATGTCTAAGGTTTTGTTTAGACACTGTAGGGGTACCATGCTCATGCACTGGTACCCTCACCTATGGTATAGTGCACCCTGCCTTAGGGCTGTAAGGCCTGCTAGAGGGGTGTCTTACCTATACTGCATAGGCAGTGAGAGGCTGGCATGGCACCCTGAGGGGAGTGCCATGTCGACTTACTCATTTTGTTCTCACTAGCACACACAGGCTTGTAAGCAGTGTGTCTGTGCTGAGTGAGGGGTCTCTAGGGTGGCATAAGACATGCTGCAGCCCTTAGAGACCTTCCTTGGCATCAGGGCCCTTGGTACTAGAAGTACCAGTTACAAGGGACTTATCTGAATGCCAGGGTGTGCCAATTGTGGATACAATGGTACATTTTAGGTGAAGGAACACTGGTGCTGGGGCCTGGTTAGCAGGGTCCCAGCACTCTTCTCAGTCAAGTCAGCATCAGTATCAGGCAAAAAGTGGGGGGTAACTGCAACAGGGAGCCATTTCTTTACAACAGGCCTCGCAGGTGTCTTCGCTGTGCTCAGGTGACAGGCACAGGTTGCAGACCAAGTGTTGGTCTGTGTAGGGGTATTTATTGTGGCATTTGGGGCAGAAACGAAACGGGGTCCGTTCCATCGGCGTTCTTCAGCACGTCGAGTCGGGGTCGCCGGGTGCAGTGTTGCAAGTCTCACGCTTCTTGCGGGGATTGCAGGGGTCTTTACATCTGCTCCTCTGGATACAAAGTTGCAGTCTTTGTTGAACAGAGCCGCTGTTCTTGGGAGTTTCTTGGTCTCTTGTAAGCAAGGCAGTCCTCTGAGGATTCAGAGGTCGCTGTTCCCAGGGAAAGCATCGCTGGAGCAGTTTTCTTTGGAAGGCAGGAGACAGGCCGGTAGGACTGGGGCCAAAGCAGTTGGTGTCTTTCTTCTTCTGCAGGGGTTTTATAGCTCAGCAGTCCTCTTCTTCTGTAAGTTGCAGGAATCTAAATTCTTAGATTCAGGGGAGCCCTTAAATACTAAATTTAAGGGCGTGTTTAGGTCTGGGGGGTTAGTAGCCAATGGCTGCTAGCCCTGAGGGTGGGTACACCCTCTTTGTGCCTCCTCCCAAGGGGAGGGGGTCACATTCCTATCCCTATTGGGGGAATCCTCCATCTGCAAGATGGAGGATTTCTAAAAGTTAGTCACTTCAGCTCAGGACACCTTAGGGGCTGTCCTGACTGGCCAGTGACTCCTCCTTGTTTTTCGCATTAATTCCTCCGGCCTTGCCGCCATTAGTGGGGCCGTGGCCGGAGGGGGCGGGCAACTCCACTAGCTGGAGTGCCCTGTGGTGCGGGAACAAAGGGGGTTGAGCCTTTGAGGCTCACCGCCAGGTGTTACAGCTCCTGCCTGGGGGAGGTGATAGCATCTCCACCCAGTGCAGGCTTTGTTACTGGCCTCAGAGTGACAAAGACACTCTCCCCATGGGACCAGCAACATGTCTCGAGTGTGGCAGGCTGCTAAAACCAGTCAGCCTACACGGGTAGTTGGTTAAGGTTTCAGGGGGCACCTCTAAGGTGCCCTCTGGGGTGTATTTCACAATAAAATGTACACTGGCATCAGTGTGCATTTATTGTGCTGAGAAGTTTGATACCAAACTTCCCAGTTTTCAGTGTAGCCATTATGGTGCTGTGGAGTTCGTGCATGACAGACTCCCAGACCATATACTGTTATGGCTATCCTGCACTTACAATGTCTAAGGTTTTGCTTAGACACTGTAGGGGCACAGTGCTCATGCACTGGTGCCCTCACCTATGGTATAGTGCACCCTGCCTTAGGGCTGTAAGGCCTGCTAGAGGAGTGACTTATCTATACTGCATAGGCAGTGTGAGGTTGGCATGGCACCCTGAGGGGAGTGCCATGTCGACTTACTCGTTTTGTCCTCACCAGCACACACAAGCTGGCAAGCAGTGTGTCTGTGCTGAGTGAGGGGTCCCCAGGGTGGCATAAGACATGCTGCAGCCCTTAGAGACCTTCCCTGGCATCAGGGCCCTTGGTACCAGGGGTACCAGTTACAAGGGACTTACCTGGATGCCAGGGTGTGCCAATTGTGTAAACAAAAGTACAGGTTAGGGAAAGAACACTGGTGCTGGGGCCTGGTTAGCAGGCCTCCGCACACTTTCAAATCAAAACATAGCATCAGCAAAGGCAAAAAGTCAGGGGGTAACCATGCCAAGGAGGCATTTCCTTACAGTCTGGCTCTCCCATGCCCAGTTCTTGTTCAAATCTGTGGCCTTGTAATTGTGTGGAAAGGCCTTGTTCCTCTGTATAGGAGCTGTGTTTCGGCTCCGAGGCTGCATGTTGTTTCGACACCAAAATCTTTTTGGCAGTCTTTTTCGGCTCAGAGGAAACCTTTTTGGCTTTTGGGGTGGTGAACTCTCGGTGCTGAGTCTGTTCGGAGCCGGTATCTCGACCGGAGTCGGATGTCTTCGGCTGCTGGGAGGCTTTTTTCGGTGCTGATGTTTGGTCACTGTGTTTTCGGGTTAAGCCATGGCCTGTTGGCGGTGGCGTCCCCTGGGCCTTCATTATTTTCGAGTGAGTTTTTGCCGGCGGTGGTATACTCACGGTTTGCTGTGTCTTCGGCTGCTCACTTTCGGACTCATCAGAGTCCGAATCTCGAATGGATAATCTCTCCTCTTCTTCGACGTCGGTGTGCCCGGCCGGTGTCGATGCCATCTGAAGGCTTCCAGCTCTTCGATCCCGCAGTGTTTTCTTGGATCGAAATGCCCGACAGGCCTCGCAAGTATCCTCTTTGTGTTTGGGGGACAAACACTGATTACAGACCAAGTGCTGGTCTGTATAAGGATACTTTGAGTGGCAGTTGGGCAGAAGCGGAAGGGGGTCCGGTCCATGAGGTTTGAAGATGGACGCGGTCGGGCTGACCAGGCCCTGCCGAGGAGTGGAAGCCCCGAAGGGCCGCCGGAGCTCTTCTTTCTTCGGTGTTGTAGGAAGTTGGCTCTGTATGTGCTATTTCAAAGTAAGGAATAGCATGCACAGAGTCCAAGGGTTCCCCTTAGAGGTAAAATAGTGGCAGAAAGAGATAATACTAATGCTCTATTTTGTGGTAGTGTGGTCGAGCAGTAGGCTTATCCAAGGAGTAGTGTTAAGCATTTGTTGTACATACACATAGACAATAAATGAGGAACACACACTCAGAGACAAATCCAGCCAATAGGTTTTGTTATAGGAAAATATCTTTTCTTAGTTTATTTTAAGAACCACAGGTTCAAATTTTACATGTAATAGCTCTTTTGAAAGGTATTGCAGGTAAGTACTCTAGGAACTTTGAATCCTTACTTTAGCATGTATACTTTTTACATAAAACACAATAAGCTGTTTTAAAAGTGGACAGTGCAATTTTCACAGTTTCTGGGGGAGGTAAGTTATTGTTAGTTTTCACAGGTAAGTAAGTCACTTACAGGTTTGAGTTTTTGGTCCAAGGTAGCCCACCGTTGGGGGTTCAGAGCAACCCCAAAGTTATCACACCAGCAGCTCAGGGCCGGTCAGGTGCAAAGGTCAAAGAGGTGCCCAAAACACATAGGCTATAATGGAGAGAAGGGGGTGCCCCGGTTCCAGTCTGCCAGCAGGTAAGTACCCGCGTCTTCGGAGGGCAGACCAGGGGGGTTTTGTAGGGCACCGGGGGACACACAAAGTAGCACAGAAAGTACACCCTCAGCAGCGTGGGGCGGCCGGGTGCAGTGTGCAAACACGCGTCGGGTTTCCTTCAGTTTTCAATGGGAGACCAAGGGGTCTCTTCAGCGTTGCAGGCAGGCAAGGGGGGGGGGGCTCCTCGGGGTAGCCACCACCTGGGCAAGGGAGAGGGCCTCCTGGGGGTCACTCCTGCACAGAGGTTCCGTTTCTTTAGGGGCTGGGGGCTGCGGGTGCAGGGTCTTTTCCAGCCGTCGGGAAATGGAGTTCAGACAGTCGCGGTCAGGGGGAGCCTGGGGATTCCCTCTGCAGGCGTCGCTGTGGTGGCTCAGGGGGGACAACTTTGGTTACTCACAGTCGTAGAGTCGCCGGAGGGTCCTCCCTGAGTTGGTTGTTCTCCACCAGTCGAGTCGGGGTCGCCGGGTGCAGTGTTGCAAGTCTCACGCTTCTTGCGGGGAGTTGCAGGGGTCTTTAAATCTGCTCCTTGTAACAAAGTTGCAGTTCTTTAGGAGCAGTGCCGCAGTCCTCGGGAGTTTCTTGTCTTTTTCGAAGCAGGGCAGTCCTCAGAGGATTCAGAGGTCGCTGGTCCCTTGGAAAGCGTCGCTGGAGCAGGTTTCTTTGGAAGGCAGGAGACAGGCCGGTAAGTCTGGGGCCAAGGCAGTTGGTGTCTTCTGTTCTTCCTCTGCAGGGGTTTGTCAGCTCGGCAGTCCTTCTTGTAGTTGCAGGAATCTAGTTTCTAGGTTCAGGGAGAGCCCTTAAATACTAAATTTAAGGGCGTGTTTAGGTCTGGGGGGTTAGTAGCCAATGGCTACTAGCCCTGAGGGTGGGTACACCCTCTTTGTGCCTCCTCCCAAGGGGAGGGGGGCACATCCCTAATCCTATTGGGGGAATCCTCCATCTGCAAGATGGAGGATTTCTAAAAGTTAGAGTCACTTCAGCTCAGGACACCTTAGGGGCTGTCCTGACTGGTAGCCATGTTGTCTGTTTTGATCAGGACATTTTTGTGAATAAGGAGAGACTGAAAAGCTTTGAGTGCTAGGAAGACAGCTAACAGTTCTAAGTGAGTTATGTGTAGCTGTTTGTGTTGGGCATCCCATTGTCCTTGAATGTTGTGATTGTTGAGGTGTGCTCCCCAGCCAATCATGGATGCATCTGTTGTAATTATTGTCTGAGGCACAGGGTCTTGAAATGGCCGCCCTTTGTTTAGATTTGTGGAATTCCACTACTGAAGGGATATGTAGGCTTGGCGGTCTATCAACACTAGATCTTGAAGTTGACCCTGTGCTTGTGACCATTGTTGTGCAAGGCACTGTTGCAAGGGCCGCATGTTTAGTCTTGCATGTGGAACAATTGCAATACATGATGCCATCATACCTAATACTTTCATGACCAATTTGACAGTGTACTGTTGACCTGTCTGTAATTGTGCCAATATATTGTGAAATGTTTATATTCTTTGCGTATTTAGACTTGCAAGCGCTTTTTGAGTATTATTGCCCCTAAATACTGTTGTATTTGCGCAGGCTGTAGTTCTGACTTTTGGTAGTTTATTGAGAACCCTAGCGTGTGCAGGGTTTGTATTACATAATGCGCATGGTTTTGACACTGCGTATGACTGTTTGATTTTATTAGCCAATGGTCTAGATATGGAAAGAGGTGAATGTGTTTTCTTAGGTAGGCTGCAACTACCGCCAGGCACTTTGTGAATACCCTTGGAGCTGTTGTTATTCCACAGGATAAAACTTAGAACTGATAATGCTTTCCTTGAATGACAACCCTGACATATTTTCTTTGCGCAGGATGGATGGGTATGTGAAAATACGAATCTTTGAGGTCTAATGGTGCCATGAAATTGTGTTGCTGAAGTAGTGGGATAACATCTTGTAGTGTTACCATATGAAAGTGTTCTGACAGGATGTAAAGATTGAGGGTTCTGAGATCTAATATTGGCCTTAAGGTTCCATCCTTTTTGGGAATGAGGAAATACAGTGAGTAAATTCCCGTCCCTACTTGATTTTGTGGCACAGCTTCTATTGCTTGTCTGAGTAATAGAGATTTGACTTCTTCCTGTAACAGAGTGATATGATCTGTGGATAGCCTGTGTGGTTTTGGTGAAATGTTTGGAGTTTGTATCAATTCTAGGCAATAGCCATTGTGGATAATTGATAATACCCAGTTGTCTGTGGTTATGTTTAGCCAATTGTTGTGGAACGTTTGCAGTCTTCCCCCCACCAGGGAAGGTGTGGATTGGAAAGGAATGGCACAAGTCACTGTTTACTTTGTTGTGAGGCTTGTTTTCATGTTTGATATTTTCCCCTGCCTCTGGAGTACTGGCCGGCTCTGGCTGTGATGTGGATGCCTCTGCAGTTAGGGCACATTGTGTGGTGTATAGTGCACCCATGGCTTTTGCAGTGTCTGAATCCTTCCGCATTTTTGCTATAGCAGTGTCGACCTTTCGGCCGAAAAGCTGTTTTGGGTTGAATGGCATATTCAACACTGCCTGTTGGATTTCAGGTTTGAATCCTGAAGACCTAAGCCGTGCATGTCTCTTTATGGCTACAGCAGTGTTGATGGTTCTGGCTGCTGTATCTGCGGAGTCTAGGGCTGACCTAATCTGATTATTAGTGATGGCTTGCCTTTCCTCCACTATCTGTTGTGCCCTTTTTTGCTGTTTTTTGGGGAGATGCTGAATTATATCTCGTCCCTGTGGGCCCTGTCATATCTAGCCAACAATGCCGGTGAGTTGGCTATTCTCCATTGGTTGGCTGTCTGAGATGCCACCCTCTTCCCTACAGCATCAAACTTCCTACTCTCTTTGTCTGGTGGGGGTGCATCACCTGACGACAGAGTTCGCTCTCTTCTTGGCAGCGCTTACCACTACTGAGTCTGGAGGTAGTTGTTGGGTAAAATAGACAAGATCGGAAGGAGGTGGCTTATATTTCTTCTCCACTCTCTAAATATCTGGTCAGCATGTTTTAGCATGCTGGGGAGTATAGAAAACGACTGATATGTTTCATGCGTGGAGGAGAGTGTATTAAATAAGAAATCATCCTCTAATGGCTCAGTATGCATGGTGACATTATGATATGTTGCGTGAGTGTAGCCTGTACTATCCTCTGGTGGTGAAGGCTTGGAGGGATATCAATCTGGGTTATTGTCTGGAATGGGGTCTGGATCATAAAGATCCCATGGATTCACATTGTCTTGCTGCAAATCAAATGAGTGCGATGGTGACTGCATAGGTGTAGCACTGGTAGGAGGAGAGCTATGTAGATGTGGAAAGTGAGGAAGAGACGGAGGAGGAGAAAATTGAGGAGGTGGAGGTCTCTCCTTTGTTTTTGGCGCTTTAGCTAGAGGCTGTGCAGTGTCAAATTCCTCCTGAAAGGCTAATTTCCTCTTTGGTTTTGGAGGAGGTGCAGTTAAAATTCTGCCAGTTTCTTTATGGATATGAATCCTGGCTTGCCTTTCATCCATTGCTTCCATGATTGGTTGCATTTGTGAGTCCTCCTCAGTAGATGTTTGGATTTCTTTAAGTGCTTTTGAAAGTCCATGCTCCTCAGTATAACAAGGTTTTTTCGGCCTCGAAGCTGGCTTTTTCGGTATCGAAAAAGATGGGGTTGAAGATGGTCTCGGCTGTGAAAAAGATTTTTTAGATTTCAACTCGGAAGAGTGGTGTTTGCTCGGTTCGGAGACGGAGCTTCGGAGGGGTGGCCTTCTTCGGTGCCGAGCTGGTGGGTTGGTCACCAACCATTTTCTTTCGGGTCGAGCCATGGCCTTCCAGCAGTGGCGTCCCCAAGGCCTTATGTTTGGGCTTAGATGACACAGGGGCAGGGCATACTCATGTGCTGTCCTGCCATGACCGGTCTGTCCTCCTCAGAATCCTGGTCGGAGTCGGATCCTCAAACGGAGGCAGCGGTCTGCATGATTTCTTCTTCTTCGATGTCGAGATGTTCGGTGCTTTTTGATGCCATCTCGAGTCTCCATGCTCTCCTGTCCCGTAGTGTTTTTTTTCGACCGGAAGGATCTGCAGGACACGCAATTTTCTTCCCGATGTCCGGGAGAAAGGCAGAGATTACAGACGAGGTGTTGGTCTGTATAAGGGAATTTGGCGTGGCACCGAGGACAGAATCGGAATGGAGTCCGATCCATGAGGCTTCCACGTGGTCGGCCCAATCAGGCCCAAGCTGGGCGCGCGCACCGAAGGGCGAGCAAAGATGTTTGTTTCGACGGTCCGGAAGTGTCGATCAAAGGTGTTATGCAATCGAAATAATACCGACGAGAAATTAAGAGTTTTCAAGTTTTTCCGAATCGAACTATCAGAGCAAAAGGAAACATGTCCGAACCCGATGGTGGAAAGAAAACAATCTAACATGGAGTCGATGCCCATGCGCAATGGAGCCGAAGAGCAGGAGTCACTCGATCCAGTGACTTGAAAACACTTCTTTGAAGAAAAACAACTTGTAACACTCCGAGCCCAGACGTATGCATAGCATGTGTATCTGCAGCTACACATGCCATCGAACATAATATATGTTTTGAGTCAGAGAGAAAAGATGTCCTTACAATGTATATGGAAAATATCACTTACCCAGTGTACATCTGTTCGTGGCATGAGACACTGCAGATTCACATGCTGTGCATTATCCTACCATCTAGTGTTGGGCTCGGAGTGTTACAAGTTGTTTTTCTTCAAAGAAGTCTTTTCGAGTCACGAGACCGAGGGACTCCTCCCTTTCAGCTCCATTGTGCATGGGCGTCGACTCCATCTTAGAGTGTTTTCCCCGCAGAGGGTGAGGTAGGAGTTGTGTATATAGTAAAAGTGCCCATGCAATGGAGTGAGTATGTATGTACATAATGTGTATAAAAATAGTATATATTTACAAATTTACAAGTTTCATCATCTTATAAACGGCTAGTCTCCCGGGGAGGCGGGAGGGTGCATGTGAATCTGCAACGCCTCATGCCATGAACAGATGTACACTGGGTAAGTGACATTTTCCGTTCAATGGCATGTGTAGCTGCAGATACACATGCTGTGCATAGACTAGAAAGCAGTTATTCCTCCCATAAAAGCGGTGGTTAGACTGTAGGAGTTGAAGTTGTTTGAAATAATGTTCGTAATACAGCCTGTCCTACTGTGGCTTGTTGTGTTGTTAACACATCTACACAGTAATGTTTTGTGAATGTATGAGGCGTAGACCATGCGGCTGCCTTACAAATTTCTGTCATAGGTATATTTCCTAGAAAGGCCATTGTGGCGCCTTTCTTCCTAGTGGAGTGTGCCTTTGGCGTAATAGGCAGATCTCTTTTTGCTTTAATATAGCAGGTCTGAATGCATTTCACTATCCATCTGGCAATGCCTTGTTTGGATATTGGATTTCCTGCATGAGGTTTTTGGAAGGCTACAAACAATTGTTTTGTATTGCGAAATTGTTTTTTTCTATCAATGTAATACATTGTGCTCTTTTGATGTCTAACGTATGTAAGGCCCTTTCGGCTACGGAGTCTGGTTGTGGAAAAAAGTCTGGGAGTTCCACTGTTGGGTTTAGGTGGAACGGTGATATAACTTTTGGTAAGAATTTTGGATTTGTACGGAGAACCACTTTATGTTTATGTATTTGTATAAAGGGTTCTTGTATAATAAATGCTTGTATTTCACTTACTCTTCTAAGGGATGTGATAGCTATTAGGAAGGCTACTTTCCAGGTTAAGTATTGCATCTCACAAGAGTGCATGGGTTCAAATGGTGGACCCATGAGTCGTGTTAATACAATATTGAGGTTCCACGAGTGAACTGGTGGTGTTCTAGGGGATATGATTCTTTTTAAACCCTCCATAAATGATTTGATGACTGGGATTCTAAAGAGTGATGTTGAATGTGTAATCTGCAAATAGGCAGATATTGCTGTGAGATGTATTTTGATAGAAGAAAATGCTAGTTTTGATTTTTGTAAGTGTAATAGTAAGTGTTTTTGCAGAAGCATGTAATGGTTTAATTTGATTATTATGGCAGTAATAAACAAATCTTTTCCATTTGTTTGCGTAAGAATGTCTTGTAGTAGGTTTCCTAGCTTGCTTAATGACCTCCATACATTCTTGTGTAAGGTCTAAATGTCCAAACTCTAAGACTTCAGGAGCCAGAATGCTAGATTGAGCGATGCTGGATTCGGGTGTCTGATCTGCTGTTTGTGTTGAGTTAACAGATCTGGTGTGTTTGGTAGTTTGATATGAGGTACTACTGACAGGTACAGTAGTGTTGTATATCATGGTTGGTGAGCCCAAGTTGGTGCTATTAGTATTAGTTTGAGTTTGTTTTGACTCAATTTGTTTACCAGATAAGGAAGGAGTGGGAGAGGGGGAAAAGCGTAGGCAAATATCCCTGACCAACTCATCCATAACACATTGCCTTTGGACTGAGGGTGTGGATACCTGGACGCGAAGTTTTGGCATTTTGCGTTTTCTTTTGTTGTGAATAGGTCTATTTCTGGTGTTCCCCAGCGTAGAAAGACGTTTTTAGTACCTGGGGATGAATTTCCCATTCGTGTGTCTGTTGGTGAGCACGACTGAGATTGTCGGCCAACTGGTTTTGAATCCCTGGAATGTATTGTGCTATTAGGTGAATGTGAATCGCCCAATGCCAAATCTTTTGTGCTAAGAGACACAGTTGTGATGAGTGTGTCCCTCCTTGTTTGTTTAAGTAATACATTGTTGTCATGTTGTCTGTTTTGACAAGAATGTGTTTGTGGACTATTAGCGGTTGAAATGCTTTCAATACTAGAAACACTGCTAACAGCTCTAAATGATTTATATGCAGTTGCCTTTGTTGAACGTCCCATTGTCCCTGTATACTGTGCTGGTTGAGGTGTGCTCCCCCACCCCATCATGGAAGCATCTGTTGTGATCACGTATTGAGGCACTGGGTCTTGGAATGGCCGCCCTTGGTTTAAATTTAAAGGATTCCACCATTGAAACGAGAAGTGTGTTTGGTGGTCTATCAACACTAGATCTTGAAGTTGACCCTGTGCTTGTGTCCATTGTGTTGCTAGGCACTGTTGTAAGGGCCGCATGTGTAGTCTTGCGTTTGGGACAATGGCTATGTGTAAGGAAATGCCTCCTTGGCATGGTTGCCCCCTGACTTTTTGCCTTTGCTGATGCTATGTTTACAATTGAAAGTGTGCTGAGGCCTGCTAACCAGGCCCCAGCACCAGTGTTCTTTCCCTAACCTGTACTTTTGTAGCCACAATTGGCAGACCCTGGCATCCAGATAAGTCCCTTGTAACTGGTACTTCTAGTACCAAGGGCCCTGATGCCAAGGAAGGTCTCTAAGGGCTGCAGCATGTCTTATGCCACCCTGGAGACCTCTCACTCAGCACAGACACACTGCTTGCCAGCTTGTGTGTGCTAGTGAGAACAAAACGAGTAAGTCGACATGGCACTCCCCTCAGGGTGCCATGCCAGCCTCTCACTGCCTATGCAAGTATAGGTCAGTCACCCCTCTAGCAGGCCTTACAGCCCTAAGGCAGGGTGCACTATACCATAGGTGAGGGTACCAGTGCATGAGCATGGTACCCCTACAGTGTCTAAACAAAACCTTAGACATTGTAAGTGCAGGGTAGCCATAAGAGTATATGGTCTGGGAGTCTGTCAAACACGAACTCCACAGCACCATAATGGCTACACTGAAAACTGGGAAGTTTGGTATCAAACTTCTCAGCACAATAAATGCACACTGATGCCAGTGTACATTTTATTGCAAAATACACCCCAGAGGGCACCTTAGAGGTGCCCCCTGAAACTTAACCGACTGTCTGTGTAGGCTGACTAGTTCCAGCAGCCTGCCACACTAGAGACATGTTGCTGGCCCCATGGGGAGAGTGCCTTTGTCACTCTGAGGCCAGTAACAAAGCCTGCACTGGGTGGAGATGCTAACACCTCCCCCAGGCAGGAGCTGTAACACCTGGCGGTGAGCCTCAAAGGCTCACCCCTTTGTCACAGCCCAGCAGGGCACTCCAGCTTAGTGGAGTTGCCCGCCCCCTCCGGCCACGGCCCCCACTTTTGGCGGCAAGGCTGGAGGGAACAAAGAAAGCAACAAGGAGGAGTCACTGGCCAGTCAGGACAGCCCCTAAGGTGTCCTGAGCTGAGGTGACTCTAACTTTTAGAAATCCTCCATCTTGCCGATGGAGGATTCCCCCAATAGGGTTAGGATTGTGACCCCCTCCCCTTGGGAGGAGGCACAAAGAGGGTGTACCCACCCTCAGGGCTAGTAGCCATTGGCTACTAACCCCCCAGACCTAAACACGCCCTTAAATTTAGTATTTAAGGGCTACCCTGAACCCTAGAAAATCAGATTCCTGCAACAACAAGAAGAAGGACTGCCTAGCTGAAAACCCCTGCAGAGGAAGACCAGAAGACAACAACTGCCTTGGCTCCAGAAACTCACCGGACTGTCTCCTGCCTTCCAAAGAACTCTGCTCCAGCGACGCCTTCCAAAGGGACCAGCGACCTCTGAATCCTCTGAGGACTGCCCTGCTTCGACGACGACAAGAAACTCCCGAGGACAGCGGACCTGCTCCAAAAAGACTGCAACTTTGTTTCAAGAAGCAGCTTTAAAGAACCCTGCAACTCCCCGCAAGAAGCGTGAGACTTGCAACACTGCACCCGGCGACCCCGACTCGGCTGGTGGAGAACCAACACCTCAGGGAGGACCCCCGGACTACTCTACGACTGTGAGTACCAAAACCTGTCCCCCCTGAGCCCCCACAGCGCCGCCTGCAGAGGGAATCCCGAGGCTTCCCCTGACCGCGACTCTCTGAAACCTAAGTCCCGACGCCTGGAAAAGACCCTGCACCCGCAGCCCCCAGGACCTGAAGGACCGGACTTTCACGGGAGAAGTGACCCCCAGGAGTCCCTCTCCCTTGCCCAAGTGGAGGTTTCCCCGAGGAAGCCCCCCCTTGCCTGCCTGCAGCGCTGAAGAGATCCCTTGATCTCTCATAGACTAACATTGAAAACCCGACGCTTGTTTCTACACTGCACCCGGCCGCCCCCGCGCTGCTGAGGGTGAAATTTCTGTGTGGGCTTGTGTCCCCCCCGGTGCCCTACAAAACCCCCCTGGTCTGCCCTCCGAAGACGCGGGTACTTACCTGCAAGCAGACCGGAACCGGGGCATCCCCTTCTCTCCATTCTAGCCTATGCGTTTTGGGCACCACTTTGAACTCTGCACCTGACCGGCCCTGAGCTGCTGGTGTGGTGACTTTGGGGTTGCTCTGAACCCCCAACGGTGGGCTACCTTGGACCAAGAACTGAACCCTGTAAGTGTCTTACTTACCTGGTAAAACTAACAAAAACTTACCTCCCCCAGGAACTGTGAAAATTGCACTAAGTGTCCACTTTTGAAATAGCTATTTGTCAATAACTTGAAAAGTATACATGCAATTGAAATGATTCAAAGTTCCTAATGTACTTACCTGCAATACCTTTCAAACAAGATATTACATGTTAAATTTGAACCTGTGGTTCTTAAAATAAACTAAGAAAATATATTTTTCTATAACAAAACCTATTGGCTGGATTTGTCTCTGAGTGTGTGTACCTCATTTATTGTCTATGTGTATGTACAACAAATGCTTAACACTACTCCTTGGATAAGCCTACTGCTCGACCACACTACCACAAAATAGAGCATTAGTATTATCTATTTTTACCACTACTTTACCTCTAAGGGGAACCCTTGGACTCTGTGCATGCTATTCCTTACTTTGAAATAGCACATACAGAGCCAACTTCCTACACTATGCATGAAGACATCATGCCTAGGAGTTTCATTACAAACCTTACTTGATAGTGTTGGTTTGGGTACATGTTTAGTATTACATTTTGGAAGGCTTGCACCCGTTGTGGACTTTGAGTGGCAACCCCCTTTTGTGTGTTGATTGTTGCTCCCAAGTATTCTTGTATTTGACATGGTTGTAGATGTGATTTTTGGTAGTTTATAGAGAACCCTAGTTTGTGAAGGGTTTCTATGACGTATTTTGTGTGTAGAAGACACTGTTGCTGAGTGCTGGTTTTTATTAACCAATCGTCTAAGTAAGGGAATACATGCATGTGCTGTCTCATGATCTGAGCGGCTACTACTGCAAGGCATTTTGTGAATACCCTTGGGGCTGTTATGCCGAATGGTAAGACCTTGAATTGGTAATGCACGCCTTGGATTACAAACCTCAAGTATTTTCTGTGAGAAGGATGTATGGGTATGTGGAAATAAGCATCCTTGAGATCTAATGTTGACATGTAGTTCTATTTGAGCAATGGAATCACGTCTTGAAGTGTCACCATGTGAAAATTATCTGATTTGATGTAAAGATTCAGTGTTCTGAGGTCTAATATAGGTCTCAGTGTTTTGTCCTTTTTTGGAATTAGGAAATACAGGGAGTAAACACCTCTTCCTTTTTGATGGTTGGATACTAGTTCTTTTGCTTCTTTTTGTAACAATGCTTGGACTTCTAGTTGTAACAGGTCTAAGTGTTGTTTGGACATATTGTGTGCTCTTGGAGGCACATTTGGTGGCAAATGTAGGAATTCTGTGCAATAACCATGTTGGATAATGGCTAGGACCCACGCGTCCGTAGTTATGTGATCCCAGTTGTGGTAATAATCTGAAAGTCTCTCCCCCAACTGGTGTTGTGTGGTGGGGGTTTGTGACATTGAAGTCACTGTTTGGTTTGCAGGGTTTTTGGGCTATGGAATTTCCCTCTTGCTTTAGGGAACTGTCCACCACTATGTTGTCCCCGAAAACCTCCTCTTTGATACTGGCCCTGATATGTGGGTCTGACTTGCGAGGCGGAAGGCTCTGTGGTTTGGGCCCGAAACCCCCCTCTTAAGTGTGGCTTCCTAAAAGTGCCTCTGCTCTGTGGGGAGTAGGGCGCGCCCATGGCTTTGGCCGTGTCCGTGTCCTTCTTTAGTTTTTGTATCGCTGTATCCACTTCCGGCCCAATTGTTGTTCGTTTAAAGGCATATTCAGCACAGCCTGCTGTATTTCTGGCTTAAATCCGGAGGTCCGTAGCCATGCGTGTCTCCGAATGGTTACCGCCGTGTTTACTGTCCTGGCCGCCGTATCTGCTGAGTCCATAGCCGACCTTATTTGGTTGTTGGAGATAATTTGGCCTTCCTCGACAACCTGTTGGGCACGTTTCTGAGGTGTTGAATGAGATGTTGCATTTCATCCCAATGTGCCCTGTCGTATCTTGCCAGTAGAGCTTGAGAATTGGCAATTCACCATTGACTGGCTGCCTATGCTTTTGTCTGCTGCATCGAATTTCCGACTTTTTGTCGGGCAGTGGTGCGTCTCCAGAAGTTTGTGAGTTTGCCCTTTTTCGGGCTGCTCCTACCACCACCAAATCAGGAGTTAACTGCTGTGTGATGTACACAGGGTCCGTAGGGGGAGGTGGATAAGTTACTTACCTGTAAATCCTAGTTCTCCTCCAGGGGTATCCTCATCAAAGTCATAAACATTGAATATTCCCGCCCTTGTGCGGGGACCCCGGAGCATATATAAAATACACACATATTATACATGTGTAAAAACAGCAATGCAGGCTATAATATTAAAACAGGCTAAAATGCTTTATTTCTATTAAGTTTTTTTTATTTTTTATATATTATAAAATTACTATAGAGAATAAATATCTGCCCAAGCCCCCAAAACTGGGCTTAGGGAAGTAAGCAGCAGTAAACTCTAGAGAAAAAGAGAAACAACTACATTGAAAAACAATGGAGCATTCTTAGCCAATAGGCTGCATGCAGGTTAACACAGGAGAACCATAAAAACTTTGGCACAGTGCCTTTAAGACCCTGAGCACCTCCAGTATCCCACCATGCCTCAGCGGTGAAGGAAAGGTGACAGTTGGTTCACAGTTAGGTCAGTACTTTTTTACGGTGACAATCTGTGTAACTGATTCGAAAGAGTCTGTCCTGCACTTCTAGGAGACATGAGTCCGGGGAGGAGGGTGGGTTGTTTATACTCTGATGAGGATACCCCTGGAAGAGAACTAGGATTTACAGGTAAGTAACTTATCCTTCTCTTCCAGGGGATCCTCATCAATAGTCATAAACATTGAATAGATTAGCAAGCCCATCCCTAAACTCTGCGGACTGTCTAATAGAAGTGCAGGAATAGATACATATTATGCAAATAAATTTCTCAGAGAGGCCTGCCCCACTTGGGCATCCGCTCTTGCATCTGAGTCCAAACAGTAATGTCTAGTAAACGTATGAACAGACTTCCATGTAGCAGCCTTACAAATCTCAGATATTGGAACATTGTTAAGGAGGGCAGCAGTAGCCGCTTTTCCCCTTGTGGAATGCGCTTTAGGCCTAGCTAGTAATTGTTTATTAGCCAGCTGGTAAGTATTAACAATACAAGAAACTATCCATCTTGATATAGTTCGTTTAGATGCTGCCTCTCCTGTCCTCAAATGACCATAATTTACAAACAATCGGTTGGAATGTCTAATCGATTTTGTTTTATCCAAATAAAATTTCAGCACTCTTTTCAAGTCTAAGGAGAGCAATGCTTTCTCTGCCGGAGTCTCCGGATTGGGAAAGAAAGTTGGTAAAGATATAGTCTGATTGATATGGAATTCTGACACCACTTTCGGAAGGAAAGATGGGTGAGTTTGCAGAACCACTCTATTGTCGTGAAAAACCGTGTACGGTTCTTTGGAAGACAAAGCCTGAATTTCGCTAACCCTCCTCGCCGAAGTAATGGCCACCAAAAAAGCCGTCTTCCACGTAAGGTGTTGTAAAGAGGCCTTGTGTATAGGCTCAAAAGGAGGGCCCATAAGTTTTGACAATACTATGTTCAGTTCCCATGGAGGAGATGGTCTCCGAATGGGCGGAAAAACTTTTTTCAAACCTTCTAAGAAATCCTTGACTACAGGTTTCGTAAAGAAGGATTCCTGAGAAGGTGACTTACGATAGGCTGTAATGGCAGACAAATGTACCTTAATGGATGATACCTGCAGACCGGACTTTGCCAGATGAAGTAAATAGGACAGTATGACATCCTCCTGAGCCCGTATGGGATTCTGGCCTTGTTGACAGCACCATATGTAGAATCTTTTCCACTTAAAAGCGTAAGAACGCCGCGTGGAAGGTCGTTTGGACTCTTTCAAGATGTTCATACACTCCTGTGAGAGCCCTAGGTGCCCATACTGCAGGAATTCAGGATCCATGCTGTTAAGCTCAGAGAGGGTAGGTTGGGATGCAGAATCCTGCCCTCCATTCTGCTCAGAAGATCCGGTCTGCACGGTAGCCTCCTGTGAGGTTTTTCGGATAGGTTGAGGAGATCTGTGTACCAGAATTGACGGGGCCATTGTGGCGCTATGAGAATCATTCTGGTTCTGGATCTGTAAAGTTTGTTGATCACTGCCGGTATGAGGGGAATCAGTGGAAAGGCGTAGAGAAATATCCCTGACCAGTCGATCAACAGGGCATTCCCTCGAGATCCCGGACGGTAGAACCTGGATGCGAAGTCTGGGCATTTCTTGTTTACTTCGTCTGCGAAGAGATCCAATTGAGGTCGACCCCATTGAAGATGTATTCGACGACTTCGCCGTGTAGGACTCAATCGTGTGCGTCCTCTAGGTTTCTGCTCAGGAAATCTGCTTCCACGTTTTGTTGTCCTGGCAGGTGAACCGCTGTAAGTGACATTCCTCTGGCCAGGAGCCAATGCCATATCGTTTGGGACTCGAGATAGGGGTAGGGATCTTGTTCCCCCCTGTTTGTTCAAATAATACATCGTGGTTGTATTGTCCGTTTGTATTAGGAGAGTTTTCACCTGAATCAATGGTGTGAAAGACTTGAGAGCCATATGGACCGCTCGGAGTTCCAGCAGATTGATGTGGTACTGCTTTTCCTTGTCTGACCACAGGCCTTGAGCTTGAAGGGGACCCAGATGAGCCCCCCATCCCTGAAGAGACGCATCCGTTACGAGAGTGTCGGATGGAACTACGTGGTGAAACGGAGCACCTATTGACAGGTGAGGTCTGTGCATCCACCATCTCAATGACTGAAGTGCCGCTGCCGGTAGTCGCACTCTGTCCTCCCAGCGACCTGTCCTTTGGCTCCAGTTGCTCTCCAATGCCTCTTGGAGAGGCCTCATGTGCAGTCTGGCATTTAGGACAATGAAGATGCATGATGCTATGGAGCCCAGCAGCGATGTCACCTGACGTGCCGTAGGTGCGTTGGCTTTCAACAGGTCCTGACACTTCCTGTCTATTGAGGATAGTCGTTCCTCCGAAGGATACACTCTTTGGAGTTCTGTGTTTATTATAGCTCCCAGGTATTGAAGGTTCTGTGTTGGAATCAATGTTGACTTTTGGGAATTGACCTGAAGACCTAGAGACTCGCAAACCCTGAGCACAATGTCCCGATGGCTTCTCGCCTGCTCCGGAGAAGAAGCCTTCAGTAACCAGTCGTCTAGGTATGGGTAGATGAATATCTTTTGTTTTCGAAGATGTGCCGCTACCACCGCCATACATTGAGAAGACGCGTGGGGCAGATTTCAGGCCAAATGGTAGAACTCTGAACTGGTAATGCTGTGATGCTATTTGGAAGCGAAAGAATTTCAGATGCTTGGGAGCTATTGGGATGTGAAAATATGCATCCTGCAGGTCGATGGAGCACATCCAGTCTCCCTGATGTAGTTGAGGGAAAATCTGGTGAAGCGCTAGCATCCTGAACTTCTGTTTTCTTATGTATTTGTTCAGCAGCCGTAAGTCCAGAATTGGTCTGAAGACGCCCTCTCGGCCCTTTTTCGCCACCAGAAAATAACGGGAGTAAACCCCCTTTCCTCTGTGCGCAGGTGGAACCCTTTCTATGGCATTCTTTTGTAAGAGGGCGAGAGCCTCTTTGCGCAGCAGGCTGAGATGAGATGGATTGCATTTGGCTGGTGGCAAGTGTGGTGGAGGCTGTTTGAAAAGAAGAGAGTAGCCATTTTCGACAATATTGAGCACCCATTTCTCTCTTGTGATAGAGTGCCACTCGTGAAGATAACCTGCAATACTTCCCCCCACCGGAGTGGTGTACAGTGTCGAGGGAAGCGAGATCTCATTGTTTGGCCGGCGCTTTCGGTGTGGACTGCTGAGGTCTACTGGACCCTCGCTCCCTTGTGTTCCTTTGCTGAAAAAGAGGGTGTCCCTGCCGTTGTTGTGGCCTCTGGGACCAGTGAGGGGATTGAACCCTCTGCTGGAAAGGGCACCTGTCATAAGACCTATACCTTCTCCTGAAATCTTTCTTCCTTTCCAGGCCTACGGCCCTCATGGTGTCCACCTCGGTCTTCATGCGGGCCATTTCCTCGTCTGCATGGGTACCGAACAGCGAGTTCCCGGCGAATGGGAGATTCAGGATGCGCTGTTGTGCTTCTTGTTTTAACCCAGTCAGCCTCAGCCAGGAAGACCTTCTTGCACAGATTCCATGTGCATACCCATGTGCAGCTAGATACGCCCCATCTGCCGCCGCGCTGATAACCTGGTTGGATACCAGGCATCCCTCCTGCAAGATCTCTTGAAAATCTTGTCTGTCTTCTCTGGGCAATTTCTCAGTGAATCTATTGAGGGAGTCCAACAGAGAACAGTCATACCTGCCCAGGAGTGCAGAAGCACTGGAGACTTTCATTGCCGAAGCCGCCGTACCGCACATCTTTCTCCCCAGAGAGTCTAGATGCCTGCTCTCTTTATCCGGGGGGACCGTGGAGGATGATGCCACCGAGTGGGTTTTTCGGGCTGCGGCCAATATTACAGAGTCCGGTGGCAGATCCTTTCTTAGGAACAGAGGGTCCTGTTCGGGAGCCTTATATTTTTTCAGTATCCTAGCCGGGGCAGATTTGAGCGTAGCTGGGACCAGAAAAGTGTCCATGGTTGGCTGCAACAAACCAGGCACTAGAGGCAGTAGCTTTTTTTGACGCTGATCTATGCTGCAGTGTCTCGAAGATGACGGACGAGGAGGTAGATGGCTCTGGAACCTCTATGTTTAATTTCTGCGCTCCCCTTAACAGCACCTCGTTAAACGTGGTAATGTCATCCACCGGTGAGACCCTAGCAGGTGGAGAATCTGTTAGGGTGGGGGAGTAACGCCCGACAGATGATCCCGACGACGACCAAGAGGGTGATCTTCGTGAATGAGACCTGGATCGCCGTTGAGAACGAGACCTGCTGCGAGACGCTGTAGCAGAGCGCCCAGGCCTCACGGTCGGTTGACGAGGAACAGAACGAGCCCGTCCTGCTCTTGCTGTCGGTGATGGCGTTCTTGGAAGGGAGGCAGTAGGCGAGTACATTCGCGAATACTGCGAATCCGGGGAGGCCGCTGGTCTGTTAAGGCACACTCTAGCCATATTGGAGATAGATTGATGGGCGAAACATGCCCAGATGATGCCGCTCTTGAACAAGATGAGTCGCTCGGTATGGAGACCACGGGAGATGGTGCGGCCTTGTCTGTTGGTGAAGGGCGATGTTCTACTCCCTGCGGGACAGGTAAAACCTGTGTCGACGTCGACGGCTGTGTCGACGAAGGGCGCCCCATCGGATGCTCTTGCCTCGACGTAGAGTGCCTCGACGTCGAACGGCGATCTTTGGACCTCGACCTACTCGCCGCCGTGTGCCTCGACGTGGAGCGGTGGGAGGTCGACGGCAGATGTCTCTCATGCCGTCGTGGTGATTTCGACGTCGCGTCTCTTGACGTCGGGGGGGGCGTACGGCCTTTGGCGGCAACCGGGCACGCCGGCGATGGCTCGACGACGATCGGTGGGCTGCCGTCGACGGAGATCTGCCCCAGCGATGGTGTTCCCTCGACGCCGTATCCTTCGACGTCGGGTGTCTCGCCGTCAACGGCTATCTATGCCGGTGAGACGGTGGCAGCGACGACGTCGACGGGGAACAAACAGGTACTTTCCTACCTGCTGACGTCGACCTAGCCATTCTCTCCTGAGAATGGCCTGCTGGTTGCCTGGGAAGAGAGGACAACGATGTTTTCTGCCTCTCATGAAGCCCATGTAGCCTGATCTTCTCTCTGTCCTTCAGAGTCCTCTTTGACATATTCTTGCAGTGCTTGCAAGTGTCAGGGCAGTGACTCTGAGGCAGGCACACTATACACAGAGAGTGTGGGTCTGACTGGGCCTTCTTCCCACAAGAAGGGCATTTGACAAAAAGTGAAGGCATTTTTCTGTCAGTAAAAAACTGCCAAACACAGACAAAGATGTTATCTGTCGAATGAAACAGGAAAAAACGCTTTTTAAAGGATTTTTCTGAGAAAAAACTCAGAAAAACTGAGAGCTCAATGCTCCAGGATCCTCTCAGAAGAAGCCGGAAAAAAGAACTGACCTAATTGTGAACCAACTGTCACCTTTCCTTCACCCCTGAGGCATGGTGGGATACTGGATGTGCTCAGGGTCTTAAAGGCACGGTGCCAAAGTTTTTATGGTTCTCCTGTGTTAACCTGCCTGCCTATTGGCTAAGAATGCTCCATTGTTTTTCAATGTAGTTTTTTCTCTTTTTCTCTAGAGTATACTGCTGCTTACTTCCCTAAGCCCAGTTTTGGGGGCTTGGGTAGATATTTATTCTCTATTGTAATTTTATAATATATAAAAAAAATAAAAAAAACTTCATAGAAATAAAGCATTTTAGCCTGTTTTAACATTATAGCCTGCATTGCTGTTTTTACACATGTATAATATGTGTGTATTTTATATATGCTCCGGGGTCCCCGCACAAGGGCGGGAATATTCAATGTTTATGACTATTGATGAGGATCCCCTGGAAGAGAATTATATTTTTTCTCCACCCTAGGTGTGATGGCTCTACTTTTGACTGGGTCCTGAAACACCTGTTTGGCGTGTTTTAACATGCCTGGTAACATTGGCAAACTTTGGTATTGGCTGTGCGTAGATGACAGGGTGTTCAACAAGAAGTCATCTTCTATGGGCTCTGCATGTAGTGCTACATTATGAAAAAGTAGCTGCCCTGGAAACCACCTGCATGTAAGCAGTACTTTTCTCAGGTGGTGATGGCCTTGCCGGGTAGCAATCAGGACTATTATCTGAGACCGGTGCATCATACAAATCCCATGCATCTGGGTCATCTTGGCTCATCCCTGTGTGCGTTGATGACTGCATCATTGGGGGTGTTGCTACTGGGGACAGATGTGGCGAGTGCGCTGGCGATTGCTGTGGCGAAAAGCTGTGGTGTTTTTTTTTTTCTTTAGCCACTTTTACTTTTGGCTGCGAGCTTCCTCTTCATCTTTATTGGAGGAAGAGTTCGGATTTTCCCCCGTGTCTTTTTGTATATGGAGCCTCCTCTGGGTATGGTCTGTGTAGGAAGTTGGTTCTGTATGCACTATTTCAAAGTAAGGAATAGTATGCACAGAGTCCAAGGGTTCCCCTTAGAGGTAAGATAGTGGCAAAAAGAGATAATACTAATGCTCTATTTTGTGGTAGTGTGGTCGAGCAGTAGGCTTAAAGGAGTAGTGTTAAGCATTTGTTTTACTTACACACAGGCAATAAATGAGGAACACACACTCCGAAACAATTCCAGGCCAATAGGTTTTTGTTATAGAAAATGAAAATGTCACTTACCCAGTGTACATCTGTTCGTGGCATCAGTCGCAGTAGATTCGCATGTTCTGCAATAGCTCGCCATCTGGTGTTGGGCCGGAGTGTTACAAGTTGTTTTTCTTCGAAGAAGTCTTTCGAGTCACGGGACCGAGTGACTCCTCCTTTTGTCTCCATTGCGCATGGGCGTCGACTCCATCTTCGATTGTTTTTCCCCGCAGAGGGTGAGGTAGGAGTTGAATTGTAGTAATAGTGCCCATGCAATGGAGTGACTAAGTATGCACCTATTTAAGGTTGAGATGATACATATATAAATAATTGAAGGTAACTTCCAAACTGCTACAGGCTCCCGGGGAGGCGGGTGGGCACATGCGAATCTACTGCGACTGATGCCACGAACAGATGTACACTGGGTAAGTGACATTTTCAGTTCGATGGCATCTGTCGCTGTAGATACGCATGTTCTGCATAGACTAGTAAGCAGTTATTTCCCCAAAAGCGGTGGATCAGCCTGTAGGAGTGGAAGTAGTCTGAAATAATGTTCTTAATACAGCTTGACCTACTGTGGCTTGTTGTGCGGACAACACGTCTACACAGTAGTGCTTGGTGAATGTGTGAGGCGTAGACCATGTGGCTGCCTTACATATTTCTTGCATTGGGATGTTTCCTAGAAAGGCCATGGTAGCACCTTTCTTTCTGGTTGAGTGTGCCCTTGGTGTAATGGGCAGCTGTCGTTTAGCTTTAAGGTAGCAGATTTGGATGCATTTAACTATCCATCTGGCTATACCTTGTTTTGAAATTGGGTTTCCTGCGTGAGGTTTTTGAAATGCAATAAAGAGTTGTTTAGTCTTTCTGATGTTTTTTGTTCTGTCAATGTAATACATTAATGCTCTTTTGACATCTAACGTATGTAGTGCCCTTTCAGCTACGGTATCTGGCTGTGGAAAGAACACTGGAAGTTCCACTGTTTGATTTAGATGGAACGGTGAAATAACCTTCGGCAAAAATGTAGGATTGGTCCTTAGGACGACTTTATTTTTGTGTAGTTGTATAAAAGGTTCCTGTATAGTAAATGCCTGAATCTCGCTTACTCTTCTTAGGGAAGTAATGGCGATGAGAAATGCCACCTTCCAGGTTAGGAACTGTATTTCGCAGGAGTGCATGGGTTCAAAAGGTGGACCCATAAGTCTAGTTAGGACAACATTTAGGTTCCATGAAGGAACAGGAAGTGTTCTTGGTGGTATAATTCTCCTAAGGCCCTCCATGAATGCTTTAATGACTGGTATTTTATATAGGGAAGTTGAATAGGTAGTTTGCAGGTATGCAGATATTGCTGCAAGGTGAATCTTAATGGAAGAGAAAGCTAGGTTAGATTTTTGTAAGTGAAGCAAGTAACCCACTACATGTTCTGGAGTTGTGTGTAATGGTTGTATTTGATTAATATGGCAGTAGCAAACAAACCTCTTCCATTTACTTGCATAGCAGTGCCTGGTGGATGGCCTTCTTGCTTGTTTTATGACTTCCATACATTCTTGGGTAAGTTGTAAGTGCCCGAATTCTAGGATTTCAGGAGCCAGATTGCTAGATTCAGCGATGCTGGATCTGGGTGTCTGATCTTTTGGTTGTGCTGTGTCAACAGATCTGGCCTGTTGGGCAATTTGATGCAGGGTACCACTGATAGGTCTAGCAGCGTTGTGTACCAGGGTTGCCTTGCCCAAGTTGGTGCTATCAATATGAGTTTGAGTTTGCTTTGACTGAGTTTGTTTACCAGGTAAGGAAGGAGAGGGAGAGGAGGAAAAGCGTAAGCAAATATCCCTGACCAGTTCATCCATAGGGCATTGCCTTGGGATTGTTTGTGTGGGTATCTGGATGCGAAGTTTTGGCATTTTGCGTTCTCCCTTGTCGCAAACAAGTCTATCTGAGGTGTTCCCCAGAGTTTTGAAATAAGTGTTCAGAATTTGGGGGTGAATTTCCCATTCGTGGACCTGTTGGTGGTCTCGAGAGAGATTGTCTGCGAGTTGATTTTGTATCCCTGGTATAAACTGTGCCATTAGGCGAATTTGGTTGTGAATTGCCCAATGCCAAATTTTTTGTGCTAGCAGGCTTAACTGCGTGGAGTGCGTCCCCCCCTGCTCGTTTAGATAATACATTGTTGTCATGTTGTCTGTTTTGACGAGAATGTATTTGTGAACTATTATTGGTTGGAAAGCTTTTAGTGCTTGAAAAACTGCTAGAAGTTCTAGGTGATTGATATGCAGTTTTGTTTGATGTACGTTCCATTGTCCTTGTATGCTGTGTTGATTGAGGTGTGCTCCCCACCCTGTCATGGAAGCATCTGTTGTTATTACGTATTGTGGCACTGGGTCTTGGAAAGGCCGCCCCTTGTTTAAATTTATGTTGTTCCACCACAGAAGCGAGAGGTAAGTTTGGCGGTCTATTAACACCAGATCTAGAAGGTGACCCTGTGCCTGAGACCACTGTGATGCTAGGCATTGTTGTAAGGGCCTCATGTGCAGTCTTGCGTTTGGGACAATGGCTATGCATGATGACATCATGCCTAGGAGTTGTAATACCATCTTTGCTTGTATCTTTTGTGTTGGATACATGCGTTGTATGATGGTGTTGAAATTTTGAATTCTTTGTGGACTTGGAGTGGCTACTCCTTTTGATGTGTCTATTATGGCTCCCAGGTATTGTTGTACCCTGCGTGGCAGAATTTTGGATTTTGTGAAATTGACGGTGAACCCTAGTTTGAAGAGGGTTTGTATGATATGATTTGTGTGATTTGAGCACTGTATTAACGAATGGGCCTTGATTAGCCAGTCGTCTAGATATGGGAACACATGTATCTGCTGCCTTCTTATGTGTGCTGCGACTACCGCTAGACATTTGGTAAAGACTCTTGGTGCGGTTGTTAATCCGAAAGGCAGAACCTTGAATTGGTAATGTATGCCTTTGAATACAAACCTTAGGTATTTCCTGTGCGATGGGTGTATTGGTATATGGAAATAAGCATCCTTGAGGTCTAAGGTTGCCATGTAGTCGTGCAGTTTTAGCAATGGCAATACTTCTTGTAGTGTGACCATGTGGAAGTGGTCTGATTTGATGAAAGTGTTCACTACTCTGAGGTCTAGGATTGGTCTCAGTGTTTTGTCCTTCTTTGGTATCAGAAAGTACAGTGAGTAAACTCCTGTATTTATTTGTGTGTTTGGCACTAATTCGATTGCATTCTTTTGCAATAGTGCCTGCACTTCTATCTCCAGGAGATTGGAATGGTGTGATGTTAAATTTTGTGCTTTTGGTGGTATGTTTGGAGGGAATTGTAGAAATTCTATGCAATAACCATGTTGGATAATCGCTAGAACCCAAGTGTCTGTAGTGATTTCCTCCCATGCTGTGTAATAATGACCTATTCTTCCCCCCACTGGTGTTGTGTGGAGGGGGTGAGTGACCTGTGAGTCACTGTTTAGTAGTAGGGGCTTTGGGGCTTTGAAATCTTCCTCTATTTCTAGGGAATTGCCCTCCTCTATATTGTCCCCGAAAACCTCCTCTATACTGTCCCTGGTAACTGGACGGTGTGGCTTGTGAGGTGCTGGCTTGTGTGCTTTGACCTCGAAACCCCCCTCAAAAGGGCGTTTTACGGAATGTGCTGTAATTTCCTCTGCTCTGCGGGGAGTAGAGTGCGCCCATGGCTTTGGCAGTATCCGTATCTTTTTTGAGTTTCTCAATCGCTGTGTCCACTTCTGGACGGAACAGTTCTTTTTCATTAAAAGGCATATTGAGAACTGCTTGTTGAATCTCTGGTTTAAATCCAGACGTTCGGAGCCATGCATGCCTTCTGATAGTTACAGATGTATTAATTGTCCGTGCAGCTGTATCTGCAGCGTCCATGGAGGAGCGGATTTGGTTGTTGGAAATGGTCTGTCCTTCCTCGACCACTTGCTTTGCCCTATTTTGTAAGTCCTTGGGCAGATGTTGCATCTCGTCCCAGTGGGCTCTGTCATAGCGCGCAAGTAGTGCCTGTGAGTTCGCGATGCGCCACTGGTTTGCAGCTTGTGCTGCGACTCTCTTACCAGCTGCATCGAACTTGCGGCTTTCTTTATCTGGGGGTGGTGCATCTCCAGATGTGTGGGAGTTGGCCCTTTTCCTAGCTGCTCCTACAACAACAGAGTCTGGTGGCAGCTGTGTAGTGATGAAAACCGGGTCCGTAGGAGGCGGCTTATACTTTTTTTCCACCCTTGGTGTGATTGCCCTACTTTTGACCGGCTCCTTAAATATGTCTTTTGCGTGCCGGAGCATACCAGGGAGCATAGGCAGGCTTTGGTATGAGCTGTGGGTGGAGGAGAGTGTTTTGAATAAGAAATCATCCTCGACCTGTTCTGAGTGGAGGCTTACGTGGTGAAATTGTGCTGCTCTAGCCACCACCTGAGAGTACGCGGTGCTGTCTTCTGGTGGAGATGGCTTTGTAGGGTATGCCTCCGGGCTGTTATCTGACACTGGGGCATCGTATAGGTCCCATGCGTCCTGATCTTGGTCACCCTGGCTCATGGTGGTGTGAGCTGGGGAGTGTGATGGAGTTTGTGCTGGTGAAACGTTAATCACGGGCGGAGGAGAGGGTGGTGGTGTAACTCTTTTCACCACTTTTGGTTGTGGTGTTTGTTCCGTCTGGAACTCCAACCTCCTCTTTCTCCTAAGGGGGGGAAGGGTGCTTATTTTTCCTGTCCCCTGCTGAATGAAGATACGCTTTTGCGTATGGTCCACATCAGTTGCTTGTAGCTCTTCCTCAAACCTATGCTTCTGCATTTGGGAGGTTAGCGAGTGCTCTTCTGTATAAGAGCCTGAAGCTGGGTCGCTTGCAGTTTGTTTCGGCATCGAAACTTTGTCTGCGTGTTTTTTCGGCTCAGAGGTGACTTTTTTCCTTTTCGGGGCCGAAACCTCTCGGCGTCGATCTGTTTCGGTGCCGCTGTCTCGGCGTCGAGCCGTGTCCACACCGGCATCTCGGTGTCGAGGCTTGTCTCCAGCACTTTCTCGGTCCCGAGAAGGCTGCGTGCCGGTGTCTCGACCGGAGTCGGACGATCTCGGCACTGTTTGGGCCTTTTTCGGTGCCGACGGTCGGTCACCGAATTTATGGGTCGAGCCATGGCCTGGTGGCAGTGGCGTCCCCTGGGCCTTGTAAATGTTTCTCTGTTTGTTTTTCGACGTCTTACTCACGGTTTGTGTATCGTCGAATTCTTCGGAGTCTGAGTCTTGGATCGAGAAGGTACCTTCCTCTTCCTGTTCCTCGAACTCCCGTTGGGCTGACGGTGCGGACGCCATCTGAAGTCTTCTGGCTCGACGGTCTCGGAGTGTTTTTCGGGACCGGAACGCACGACAGGTGTAGGAAGTTGGCTCTGTATGTGCTATTTCAAAGTAAGGAATAGCATGCACAGAGTCCAAGGGTTCCCCTTAGAGGTAAAATAGTGGTAAAAATAGATAATACTAATGCTCTATTTTGTGGTAGTGTGGTCGAGCAGTAGGCTTATCCAAGGAGTAGTGTTAAGCATTTGTTGTACATACACATAGACAATAAATGAGGTACACACACAGAGACAAATCCAGCCAATAGGTTTTTATATAGAAAAATATCTTTTTTTAGTTTATTTTAAGAACCACAGGTTCAAATTCTACATGTAATATCTCATTCGAAAGGTATTGCAGGTAAGTACTTTAGGAACTTCAAATCATCAAAATTGCATGTATACTTTTCAAGTTATTCACAAATCGCTGTTTTAAAAGTGGACACTTAGTGCAATTTTCACAGTTCCTAGGGGAGGTAAGTATTTGTTAGGTTAACCAGGTAAGTAAGACACTTACAGGGCTTAGTTCTTGGTCCAAGGTAGCCCACCGTTGGGGGTTCAGAGCCACCCCAAAGTCACCACACCAGCAGCTCAGGGCCGGTCAGGTGCAGAGTTCAAAGTGGTGCCCAAAACGCATAGGCTAGAATGGAGAGAAGGGGGTGCCCCGGTTCCGGTCTGCTTGCAGGTAAGTACCCGCGTCTTCGGAGGGCAGACCAGGGGGGTTTTGTAGGGCACCGGGGGGGACACAAGTCCACACAGAAATTTCACCCTCAGCGGCGCGGGGGCGGCCGGGTGCAGTGTAGAAACAAGCGTCGGGTTCGCAATGTTAGTCTATGAGGGATCTCGGGATCTCTTCAGCGCTGCAGGCAGGCAAGGGGGGGATTCCTCGGGGAAACCTCCACTTGGGCAAGGGAGAGGGACTCCTGGGGGTCACTTCTCCAGTGAAAGTCCGGTCCTTCAGGTCCTGGGGGCTGCGGGTGCAGGGTCTCTCCCGGGCGTCGGGACTTTAGGTTCAAAGAGTTGCGGTCAGGGGAAGCCTCGGGTTTCCCTCTGCAGGCGGCGCTGTGGGGGCTCAGGGGGGACAGGTTTTGGTACTCACAGTATCAGAGTAGTCTTGGGGTCCCTCCTGAGGTGTTGGATCGCCACCAGCCGAGTCGGGGTCGCCGGGTGCAGTGTTGCAAGTCTCACGCTTCTTGCGGGGAGCTTGCAGGGTTCTTTAAAGCTGCTGGAAACAAAGTTGCAGCTTTTCTTGGAGCAGGTCCGCTGTCCTCGGGAGTTTCTTGTCTTTTCGAAGCAGGGGCAGTCCTCAGAGGATGTCGAGGTCGCTGGTCCCTTTGGAAGGCGTCGCTGGAGCAGGATCTTTGGAAGGCAGGAGACAGGCCGGTGAGTTTCTGGAGCCAAGGCAGTTGTCGTCTTCTGGTCTTCCGCTGCAGGGGTTTTCAGCTGGGCAGTCCTTCTTCTTGTAGTTGCAGGAATCTAATTTTCTAGGGTTCAGGGTAGCCCTTAAATACTAAATTTAAGGGCGTGTTTAGGTCTGGGGGGTTAGTAGCCAATGGCTACTAGCCCTGAGGGTGGGTACACCCTCTTTGTGCCTCCTCCCAAGGGGAGGGGGTCACAATCCTAACCCTATTGGGGGAATCCTCCATCTGCAAGATGGAGGATTTCTAAAAGTTAGAGTCACTTCAGCTCAGGACACCTTAGGGGCTGTCCTGACTGGCCAGTGACTCCTCCTTGTTTTTCTCATTATTTTCTCCGGCCTTGCCGCCAAAAGTGGGGCCTGGCCGGAGGGGGCGGGCAACTCCACTAGCTGGAGTGTCCTGCTGGGTTGGCACAAAGGAGGTGAGCCTCAAAGGCTCACCGCCAGGTGTGACAATTCCTGCCTGGGGGAGGTGTTAGCATCTCCACCCAGTGCAGGCTTTGTTACTGGCCTCAGAGTGACAAAGGCACTCTCCCCATGGGGCCAGCAACATGTCTCGGTTTGTGGCAGGCTGCTAGAACTAGTCAGCCTACACAGATAGTCGGTTAAGTTTCAGGGGGCACCTCTAAGGTGCCCTCTGGGGTGTATTTTACAATAAAATGTACACTGGCATCAGTGTGCATTTATTGTGCTGAGAAGTTTGATACCAAACTTCCCAGTTTTCAGTGTAGCCATTATGGTGCTGTGGAGTTCGTGTTTGACAGACTCCCAGACCATATACTCTTATGGCTACCCTGCACTTACAATGTCTAAGGTTTTGTTTAGACACTGTAGGGGTACCATGCTCATGCACTGGTACCCTCACCTATGGTATAGTGCACCCTGCCTTAGGGCTGTAAGGCCTGCTAGAGGGGTGTCTTACCTATACTGCATAGGCAGTGAGAGGCTGGCATGGCACCCTGAGGGGAGTGCCATGTCGACTTACTCATTTTGTTCTCACTAGCACACACAGGCTTGTAAGCAGTGTGTCTGTGCTGAGTGAGGGGTCTCTAGGGTGGCATAAGACATGCTGCAGCCCTTAGAGACCTTCCTTGGCATCAGGGCCCTTGGTACTAGAAGTACCAGTTACAAGGGACTTATCTGAATGCCAGGGTGTGCCAATTGTGGATACAATGGTACATTTTAGGTGAAGGAACACTCGTGCTGGGGCCTGGTTAGCAGGGTCCCAGCACTCTTCTCAGTCAAGTCAGCATCAGTATCAGGCAAAAAGTGGGGGGTAACTGCAACAGGGAGCCATTTCTTTACACAAGCCCCCCCCCAGCCCACAGGCCAGGAGACTCAGCCCAAGCTGGGAGAGTCTTCCTAGTCTGTCAGGCGAGGAAGAGTAGGAGAAATAGGCTGGTTAGTTGCAGGGCCTACTCTGCCTTACATCCTTCTGTTCAGGTCATTCCCTTTGGGGAACTGACCTACTTCCACAGTGATAGGACCTAGTCTGAATTGCCTCTTGTCTGCCTCTTCAATGTCTCCACCCATTCTTTCTATCTTGGTCTTAGAGGTATCCACCTCTGCTAACCTTATCTTGGCCAGGGTTACCCCTAGCTTACCCAGAGAGGTTACCCAGAGCTGGAGTAACCCCACCATGACCAATAGGGTCAGGGGGCCTAACTTGCTATTTGGCATGAGGTCAGACCACCATGCTAAGGATAGTGCAGCCATAAAGGCTAACACCCAGCAGAGGCCACTGACAGCTGTCAGTGCCCAGAACCACACCTTTAGCTCTTCACCTAAAAGGGAAGGGGCTAAGTTACAGGCTTCTTTGGGTTCAGGTTGCCTGTCTGCTGTATTGGAGTGGGGGGTTACCACATCTTGTAGTAAACACCCTTCTTCCACTCTTTCTTCTGTTAGCTGAGGAGCCACCCACTCAGGTTTAACAGTTGCCTGACTAGCCAGGACTACTTGTGGGTCAGGTTGGACTTTATCAGGGCCATTTTTGGAGTTCTCCCCTACTGGAGCAGAATCTCCTTGGCTTGCTGTAACCTTGGCTAAAGGTTGTCCACCCCTCCTACTCGGTTTTCTTTTCTTCTTTTTCTGGGGCCTGCTTGCATTTACTGCAGAGGCAGGACTTCCAGAATACTTGGGAGAGGACTGGCACTGGACCAGTTCCTCTCTTGAGCTCTGACTAACCTCTGGGTAGTCATTTCCAAGGAGACAATCAAGGGGGAGGTCTGTACTGACTACTACCCTTCTCCAGCTAAGAGTGCCACCCACTTCTATGGGCACTAAAGCCACAGGCCTCTTAGTGACCCTGTCTAGGCTAACTCTTACCCTGGCAGTCTCACCTGGGATGTACTGGTTTGAGAGCACCAGCCTGTCATGCACAATAGTGTGACTGGCACAAGTGTCTCTCAGGGCAGTGGTTGGGATTCCATTCACCAGTAGGTGGTGGAAGTGTCTACTTCCCTCTGGAATCTCCAACTCACCTGTTGGGCCCTGTTTCCAGTTGAAGGCTAGGAAGACCTCCTCATCTGAGGAGTCATCTCCCATGGCTACACTGGTTACCCCAGGAATTTTGTTCTGGGGTTTGTTTTTGGGACAAGAAGTGTCCTTGGTGTGGTGCCCAGACTGTTTACAGTTGTGGCACCATGCCTTAGTGGCATCCCAGTTCTTACCCTGGTACCCACCTTTGTTTTGGGTTGTGTCCTGGGGCCCACCCACCTGTTCTGGTTTTTGGGGGCCTACAGAGGACTCTTTTTCTTTGTTTCTAGTGTTACCCACTTTCTCCTGGGGAGTTTTTGTAACCCCTTTCTTTTGGTCACCCCCAGTGGAAGTTTTGGTTACCCTAGTCTTGACCCAGTGGTCTGCCTTCTTTCCCAATTCTTGGGGAGAAATTGGACCTAGGTCTACCAGATACTGATGCAACTTTTCATTGAAGCAGTTACTTAAAATGTGTTCTTTCATAAACAAATTATAAAGCCCAACATAGTCACACACTTCATTTCCAGTTAACCAACCATCTAATGTTTTTACTGAGTAGTCTACAAAATCAACCCAGGTCTGGCTCGAGGATTTTTGAGCCCCCCTGAATCTAATTCTATACTCCTCAGTGGAGAATCCAAAGCCCTCAATCAGGGTACCCTTCATGAGGTCATAAGATTCTGCATCTTTTCCAGAGAGTGTGAGGAGTCTATCCCTACACTTTCCAGTGAACATTTCCCAAAGGAGAGCACCCCAGTGAGATCTGTTCACTTTTCTGGTTACACAAGCCCTCTCAAAAGCTGTGAACCATTTGGTGATGTCATCACCATCTTCATATTTAGTTACAATCCCTTTAGGGATTTTCAACATGTCAGGAGAATCTCTGACCCTATTTATATTGCTGCCACCATTGATGGGTCCTAGGCCCATCTCTTGTCTTTCCCTCTCTATGGCTAGGATCTGTCTTTCCAAAGCCAATCTTTTGGCCATCCTGGCTAACTGGATGTCCTCTTCACTGGGGCTATCCTCAGTGATTTCAGAGGTGTTGGTCTCTCCTGTGAGGGAACCAGCATCTCTGACTATTATTTTAGGAGTCAGGGTTTGAGGGACCCTGTCCTCCCTAGATAGGACTGGTAGGGGGGAATTTTCCTCCAAGTCACTATCCTCTTCCTCTGAGTTGCCACCCTCAGAGGGGTTGGCCTTTTCAAACTCTGCCAAAAGCTACTGGAGCTGTATTTTGGTAGGTTTGGGGCCCATTGTTATTTTCTTTATTTTACAGAGTGACCTTAGCTCCCTCATCTTAAGATGGAGGTAAGGTGTGGTGTCGAGTTCCACCACAGTCACATCTGTGCTAGACATTTTGCTTCTAAAAGTTGGAATACTTTTTAAGAATCTACAACTGGTTCTAGAATCTAATTCAAACTTTTACAAACTTTTAAACTCTAAAAGAAATGCTAAACAGGATCTAACACAAGGCCCTAGCAGGTCTTTTAAGAATTTAGAAAACTTTTCAAATTGCAAAAATCAATTTCTAATGACAATTTTGGAATTTGTCGTGTGATCAGGTATTGGCTGAGTAGTCCAGCAAATGCAAAGTCTTGTATCCCACCGCTGCCACCAATGTAGGAAGTTGGCTCTGTATGTGCTATTTCAAAGTAAGGAATAGCATGCACAGAGTCCAAGGGTTCCCCTTAGAGGTAAAATAGTGGTAAAAATAGATAATACTAATGCTCTATTTTGTGGTAGTGTGGTCGAGCAGTAGGCTTATCCAAGGAGTAGTGTTAAGCATTTGTTGTACATACACATAGACAATAAATGAGGTACACACACTCAGAGACAAATCCAGCCAATAGGTTTTTATATAGAAAAATATCTTTTTTTAGTTTATTTTAAGAACCACAGGTTCAAATTCTACATGTAATATCTCATTCGAAAGGTATTGCAGGTAAGTACTTTAGGAACTTCAAATCATCAAAATTGCATGTATACTTTTCAAGTTATTCACAAATCGCTGTTTTAAAAGTGGACACTTAGTGCAATTTTCACAGTTCCTAGGGGAGGTAAGTATTTGTTAGGTTAACCAGGTAAGTAAGACACTTACAGGGCTTAGTTCTTGGTCCAAGGTAGCCCACCGTTGGGGGTTCAGAGCCACCCCAAAGTCACCACACCAGCAGCTCAGGGCCGGTCAGGTGCAGAGTTCAAAGTGGTGCCCAAAACGCATAGGCTAGAATGGAGAGAAGGGGGTGCCCCGGTTCCGGTCTGCTTGCAGGTAAGTACCCGCGTCTTCGGAGGGCAGACCAGGGGGGTTTTGTAGGGCACCGGGGGGGACACAAGTCCACACAGAAATTTCACCCTCAGCGGCGCGGGGGCGGCCGGGTGCAGTGTAGAAACAAGCGTCGGGTTCGCAATGTTAGTCTATGAGGGATCTCGGGATCTCTTCAGCGCTGCAGGCAGGCAAGGGGGGGATTCCTCGGGGAAACCTCCACTTGGGCAAGGGAGAGGGACTCCTGGGGGTCACTTCTCCAGTGAAAGTCCGGTCCTTCAGGTCCTGGGGGCTGCGGGTGCAGGGTCTCTCCCGGGCGTCGGGACTTTAGGTTCAAAGAGTCGCGGTCAGGGGAAGCCTCGGGTTTCCCTCTGCAGGCGGCGCTGTGGGGGCTCAGGGGGGACAGGTTTTGGTACTCACAGTATCAGAGTAGTCCTGGGGTCCCTCCTGAGGTGTTGGATCGCCACCAGCCGAGTCGGGGTCGCCGGGTGCAGTGTTGCAAGTCTCACGCTTCTTGCGGGGAGCTTGCAGGGTTCTTTAAAGCTGCTGGAAACAAAGTTGCAGCTTTTCTTGGAGCAGGTCCGCTGTCCTCGGGAGTTTCTTGTCTTTTCGAAGCAGGGGCAGTCCTCAGAGGATGTCGAGGTCGCTGGTCCCTTTGGAAGGCGTCGCTGGAGCAGGATCTTTGGAAGGCAGGAGACAGGCCGGTGAGTTTCTGGAGCCAAGGCAGTTGTCGTCTTCTGGTCTTCCGCTGCAGGGGTTTTCAGCTGGGCAGTCCTTCTTGTAGTTGCAGGAATCTAATTTTCTAGGGTTCAGGGTAGCCCTTAAATACTAAATTTAAGGGCGTGTTTAGGTCTGGGGGGTTAGTAGCCAATGGCTACTAGCCCTGAGGGTGGGTACACCCTCTTTGTGCCTCCTCCCAAGGGGAGGGGGTCACAATCCTAACCCTATTGGGGGAATCCTCCATCTGCAAGATGGAGGATTTCTAAAAGTTAGAGTCACTTCAGCTCAGGACACCTTAGGGGCTGTCCTGACTGGCCAGTGACTCCTCCTTGTTTTTCTCATTATTTTCTCCGGCCTTGCCGCCAAAAGTGGGGCCTGGCCGGAGGGGGCGGGCAACTCCACTAGCTGGAGTGTCCTGCTGGGTTGGCACAAAGGAGGTGAGCCTCAAAGGCTCACCGCCAGGTGTGACAATTCCTGCCTGGGGGAGGTGTTAGCATCTCCACCCAGTGCAGGCTTTGTTACTGGCCTCAGAGTGACAAAGGCACTCTCCCCATGGGGCCAGCAACATGTCTCGGTTTGTGGCAGGCTGCTAGAACTAGTCAGCCTACACAGATAGTCGGTTAAGTTTCAGGGGGCACCTCTAAGGTGCCCTCTGGGGTGTATTTTACAATAAAATGTACACTGGCATCAGTGTGCATTTATTGTGCTGAGAAGTTTGATACCAAACTTCCCAGTTTTCAGTGTAGCCATTATGGTGCTGTGGAGTTCGTGTTTGACAGACTCCCAGACCATATACTCTTATGGCTACCCTGCACTTACAATGTCTAAGGTTTTGTTTAGACACTGTAGGGGTACCATGCTCATGCACTGGTACCCTCACCTATGGTATAGTGCACCCTGCCTTAGGGCTGTAAGGCCTGCTAGAGGGGTGTCTTACCTATACTGCATAGGCAGTGAGAGGCTGGCATGGCACCCTGAGGGGAGTGCCATGTCGACTTACTCATTTTGTTCTCACTAGCACACACAGGCTTGTAAGCAGTGTGTCTGTGCTGAGTGAGGGGTCTCTAGGGTGGCATAAGACATGCTGCAGCCCTTAGAGACCTTCCTTGGCATCAGGGCCCTTGGTACTAGAAGTACCAGTTACAAGGGACTTATCTGAATGCCAGGGTGTGCCAATTGTGGATACAATGGTACATTTTAGGTGAAGGAACACTGGTGCTGGGGCCTGGTTAGCAGGGTCCCAGCACTCTTCTCAGTCAAGTCAGCATCAGTATCAGGCAAAAAGTGGGGGGTAACTGCAACAGGGAGCCATTTCTTTACAACAGGCCTCGCAGGTGTCTTCGCTGTGCTCAGGTGACAGGCACAGGTTGCAGACCAAGTGTTGGTCTGTGTAGGGGTATTTATTGTGGCATTTGGGGCAGAAACGAAACGGGGTCCGTTCCATCGGCGTTCTTCAGCACGTCGAGTCGGGGTCGCCGGGTGCAGTGTTGCAAGTCTCACGCTTCTTGCGGGGATTGCAGGGGTCTTTACATCTGCTCCTCTGGATACACAGTTGCAGTCTTTGTTGAACAGAGCCGCTGTTCTTGGGAGTTTCTTGGTCTCTTGTAAGCAAGGCAGTCCTCTGAGGATTCAGAGGTCGCTGTTCCCAGGGAAAGCATCGCTGGAGCAGTTTTCTTTGGAAGGCAGGAGACAGGCCGGTAGGACTGGGGCCAAAGCAGTTGGTGTCTTTCTTCTTCTGCAGGGGTTTTATAGCTCAGCAGTCCTCTTCTTCTGTAAGTTGCAGGAATCTAAATTCTTAGATTCAGGGGAGCCCTTAAATACTAAATTTAAGGGCGTGTTTAGGTCTGGGGGGTTAGTAGCCAATGGCTGCTAGCCCTGAGGGTGGGTACACCCTCTTTGTGCCTCCTCCCAAGGGGAGGGGGTCACATTCCTATCCCTATTGGGGGAATCCTCCATCTGCAAGATGGAGGATTTCTAAAAGTTAGTCACTTCAGCTCAGGACACCTTAGGGGCTGTCCTGACTGGCCAGTGACTCCTCCTTGTTTTTCGCATTAATTCCTCCGGCCTTGCCGCCATTAGTGGGGCCGTGGCCGGAGGGGGCGGGCAACTCCACTAGCTGGAGTGCCCTGTGGTGCGGGAACAAAGGGGGTTGAGCCTTTGAGGCTCACCGCCAGGTGTTACAGCTCCTGCCTGGGAGAGGTGATAGCATCTCCACCCAGTGCAGGCTTTGTTACTGGCCTCAGAGTGACAAAGACACTCTCCCCATGGGACCAGCAACATGTCTCGAGTGTGGCAGGCTGCTAAAACCAGTCAGCCTACACGGGTAGTTGGTTAAGGTTTCAGGGGGCACCTCTAAGGTGCCCTCTGGGGTGTATTTCACAATAAAATGTACACTGGCATCAGTGTGCATTTATTGTGCTGAGAAGTTTGATACCAAACTTCCCAGTTTTCAGTGTAGCCATTATGGTGCTGTGGAGTTCGTGCATGACAGACTCCCAGACCATATACTGTTATGGCTATCCTGCACTTACAATGTCTAAGGTTTTGCTTAGACACTGTAGGGGCACAGTGCTCATGCACTGGTGCCCTCACCTATGGTATAGTGCACCCTGCCTTAGGGCTGTAAGGCCTGCTAGAGGAGTGACTTATCTATACTGCATAGGCAGTGTGAGGTTGGCATGGCACCCTGAGGGGAGTGCCATGTCGACTTACTCGTTTTGTCCTCACCAGCACACACAAGCTGGCAAGCAGTGTGTCTGTGCTGAGTGAGGGGTCCCCAGGGTGGCATAAGACATGCTGCAGCCCTTAGAGACCTTCCCTGGCATCAGGGCCCTTGGTACCAGGGGTACCAGTTACAAGGGACTTACCTGGATGCCAGGGTGTGCCAATTGTGTAAACAAAAGTACAGGTTAGGGAAAGAACACTGGTGCTGGGGCCTGGTTAGCAGGCCTCCGCACACTTTCAAATCAAAACATAGCATCAGCAAAGGCAAAAAGTCAGGGGGTAACCATGCCAAGGAGGCATTTCCTTACAGTCTGGCTCTCCCATGCCCAGTTCTTGTTCAAATCTGTGGCCTTGTAATTGTGTGGAAAGGCCTTGTTCCTCTGTATAGGAGCTGTGTTTCGGCTCCGAGGCTGCATGTTGTTTCGACACCAAAATCTTTTTGGCAGTCTTTTTCGGCTCAGAG
Organism: Pleurodeles waltl; assembly: GCF_031143425.1. Classification (NCBI taxonomy): domain Eukaryota; kingdom Metazoa; phylum Chordata; class Amphibia; order Caudata; family Salamandridae; genus Pleurodeles; species Pleurodeles waltl. The sequence continues at coordinate 659,296,235 of NC_090445.1, read as the reverse complement.
GAAACCTTTTTGGCTTTTGGGGTGGTGAACTCTCGGTGCGGAGTCTGTTCGGAGCCGGTATCTCGACCGGAGTCGGATGTCTTCGGCTGCTGGGAGGCTTTTTTCGGTGCTGATGTTTGGTCACTGTGTTTTCGGGTTAAGCCATGGCCTGTTGGCGGTGGCGTCCCCTGGGCCTTCATTATTTTCGAGTGAGTTTTTGCCGGCGGTGGTATACTCACGGTTTGCTGTGTCTTCGGCTGCTCACTTTCGGACTCATCAGAGTCCGAATCTCGAATGGATAATCTCTCCTCTTCTTCGACGTCGGTGTGCCCGGCCGGTGTCGATGCCATCTGAAGGCTTCCAGCTCTTCGATCCCGCAGTGTTTTCTTGGATCGAAATGCCCGACAGGCCTCGCAAGTATCCTCTTTGTGTTTGGGGGACAAACACTGATTACAGACCAAGTGCTGGTCTGTATAAGGATACTTTGAGTGGCAGTTGGGCAGAAGCGGAAGGGGGTCCGGTCCATGAGGTTTGAAGATGGACGCGGTCGGGCTGACCAGGCCCTGCCGAGGAGTGGAAGCCCCGAAGGGCCGCCGGAGCTCTTCTTTCTTCGGTGTTGTAGGAAGTTGGCTCTGTATGTGCTATTTCAAAGTAAGGAATAGCATGCACAGAGTCCAAGGGTTCCCCTTAGAGGTAAAATAGTGGCAGAAAGAGATAATACTAATGCTCTATTTTGTGGTAGTGTGGTCGAGCAGTAGGCTTATCCAAGGAGTAGTGTTAAGCATTTGTTGTACATACACATAGACAATAAATGAGGTACACACACTCAGAGACAAATCCAGCCAATAGGTTTTGTTATAGGAAAATATCTTTTCTTAGTTTATTTTAAGAACCACAGGTTCAAATTTTACATGTAATAGCTCTTTTGAAAGGTATTGCAGGTAAGTACTCTAGGAACTTTGAATCATTACTTTAGCATGTATACTTTTTACATAAAACACAATAAGCTGTTTTAAAAGTGGACACAGTGCAATTTTCACAGTTCCTGGGGGAGGTAAGTTATTGTTAGTTTTCACAGGTAAGTAAGTCACTTACAGGTTTGAGTTTTTGGTCCAAGGTAGCCCACCGTTGGGGGTTCAGAGCAACCCCAAAGTTATCACACCAGCAGCTCAGGGCCGGTCAGGTGCAAAGGTCAAAGAGGTGCCCAAAACACATAGGCTATAATGGAGAGAAGGGGGTGCCCCGGTTCCAGTCTGCCAGCAGGTAAGTACCCGCGTCTTCGGAGGGCAGACCAGGGGGGTTTTGTAGGGCACCGGGGGACACACAAAGTAGCACAGAAAGTACACCCTCAGCAGCGTGGGGCGGCCGGGTGCAGTGTGCAAACACGCGTCGGGTTTCCTTCAGTTTTCAATGGGAGACCAAGGGGTCTCTTCAGCGTTGCAGGCAGGCAAGGGGGGGGGGGCTCCTCGGGGTAGCCACCACCTGGGCAAGGGAGAGGGCCTCCTGGGGGTCACTCCTGCACAGAGGTTCCGTTTCTTTAGGGGCTGGGGGCTGCGGGGTCTTTTCCAGCCGTCGGGAAATGGAGTTCAGACAGTCGCGGTCAGGGGGAGCCTGGGGATTCCCTCTGCAGGCGTCGCTGTGGTGGCTCAGGGGGGACAACTTTGGTTACTCACAGTCGTAGAGTCGCCGGAGGGTCCTCCCTGAGTTGGTTGTTCTCCACCAGTCGAGTCGGGGTCGCCGGGTGCAGTGTTGCAAGTCTCACGCTTCTTGCGGGGAGTTGCAGGGGTCTTTAAATCTGCTCCTTGTAACAAAGTTGCAGTTCTTTTGGAGCAGTGCCGCTGTCCTCGGGAGTTTCTTGTCTTTTTCGAAGCAGGGCAGTCCTCAGAGGATTCAGAGGTCGCTGGTCCCTTGGAAAGCGTCGCTGGAGCAGGTTTCTTTGGAAGGCAGGAGACAGGCCGGTAAGTCTGGGGCCAAGGCAGTTGGTGTCTTCTGTTCTTCCTCTGCAGGGGTTTGTCAGCTCGGCAGTCCTTCTTGTAGTTGCAGGAATCTAGTTTCTAGGTTCAGGGAGAGCCCTTAAATACTAAATTTAAGGGCGTGTTTAGGTCTGGGGGTTAGTAGCCAATGGCTACTAGCCCTGAGGGTGGGTACACCCTCTTTGTGCCTCCTCCCAAGGGGAGGGGGGCACATCCCTAATCCTATTGGGGGAATCCTCCATCTGCAAGATGGAGGATTTCTAAAAGTTAGAGTCACTTCAGCTCAGGACACCTTAGGGGCTGTCCTGACTGGTCAGTGACTCCTCCTTGTTGCTTTCTTTGTTTCCTCCAGCCTTGGCGCCAAAAGTGGGGGCCGTGGCCGGAGGGGGCGGGCAACTCCACTAAGCTGGAGTGCCCTGCTGTGCTGTGACAAAGGGGTGAGCCTTTGAGGCTCACCGCCAGGTGTTACAGCTCCTGCCTGGGGGAGGTGTTAGCATCTCCACCCAGTGCAGGCTTTGTTACTGGCCTCAGAGTGACAAAGGCACTCTCCCCATGGGGCCAGCAACATGTCTCTAGTGTGGCAGGCTGCTGGAACCAGTCAGCCTACACAGATAGTCGGTTAGGTTTCAGGGAGCACCTCTAAGGTGCCCTCTGTGGTGTATTTTACAATAAAATGTACACTGGCATCAGTGTGCATTTATTGTGCTGAGAAGTTTGATACCAAACTTCCCAGTTTTCAGTGTAGCCATTATGGTGCTGTGGAGTTCGTGTAAAACAGACTCCCAGACCATATACTCTTATGGCTACCCTGCACTTACAATGTCTAAGGTTTTGCTTAGACACTGTAGGGGTACAGTGCTCATGCACTGGTACCCTCACCTATGGTATAGTGCACCCTGCCTTAGGGCTGTAAGGCCTGCTAGAGGGGTGTCTTACCTATACTGCATAGGCAGTGAGAGGCTGGCATGGCACCCTGAGGGGAGTGCCATGTCGACTTACTCATTTTGTTCTCACTAGCACACACAAGCTGGTAAGCAGTGTGTGTAAGGAAATGCCTCCTTGGCATGGTTGCCCCCTGACTTTTTGCCTTTGCTGATGCTATGTTTACAATTGAAAGTGTGCTGAGGCCTGCTAACCAGGCCCCAGCACCAGTGTTCTTTCCCTAACCTGTACTTTTGTATCCACAATTGGCAGACCCTGACATCCAGATAAGTCCCTTGTAACTGGTACTTCTAGTACCAAGGGCCCTGATGCCAAGGAAGGTCTCTAAGGGCTGCAGCATGTCTTATGCCACCCTGGAGACCTCTCACTCAGCACAGACACACTGCTTGCCAGCTTGTGTGTGCTAGTGAGGACAAAACGAGTAAGTCGACATGGCACTCCCCTCAGGGTGCCATGCCAGCCTCTCACTGCCTATGCAGTATAGGTAAGACACCCCTCTAGCAGGCCTTACAGCCCTAAGGCAGGGTGCACTATACCATAGGTGAGGGTACCAGTGCATGAGCATGGTACCCCTACAGTGTCTAAACAAAACCTTAGACATTGTAAGTGCAGGGTAGCCATAAGAGTATATGGTCTGGAAGTCTGTCAAACACGAACTCCACAGCACCATAATGGCTACACTGAAAACTGGGAAGTTTGGTATCAAACTTCTCAGCACAATAAATGCACACTGATGCCAGTGTACATTTTATTGTAAAATACACCACAGAGGGCACCTTAGAGGTGCCCCCTGAAACTTAACCGACTATCTGTGTAGGCTGACTAGTTCCAGCAGCCTGCCACACCAGAGACATGTTGCTGGCCCCATGGGGAGAGTGCCTTTGTCACTCTGAGGCCAGTAACAAAGCCTGCACTGGGTGGAGATGCTAACACCTCCCCCAGGCAGGAGCTGTGACACCTGGCGGTGAGCCTCAAAGGCTCACCCCTTTGTCACAGCCCAGCAGGGCACTCCAGCTTAGTGGAGTTGCCCGCCCCCTCCGGCCACGGCCCCCACTTTTGGCGGCAAGGCTGGAGGGAACAAAGAAAGCAACAAGGAGGAGTCACTGGCCAGTCAGGACAGCCCCTAAGGTGTCCTGAGCTGATGTGACTCTGACTTTTAGAAATCCTCCATCTTGCCGATGGAGGATTCCCCCAATAGGGTTAGGACTGTGACCCCCTCCCCTTGGGAGGAGGCACAAAGAGGGTGTACCCACCCTCAGGGCTAGTAGCCATTGGCTACTAACCCCCCAGACCTAAACACGCCCTTAAATTTAGTATTTAAGGGCTACCCTGAACCCTAGAAAATTAGATTCCTGCAACTACAAGAAGAAGGACTGCCTAGCTGAAAACCCCTGCAGAGGAAGACCAGAAGACGACAACTGCCTTGGCTCCAGAAACTCACCGGCCTGTCTCCTGCCTTCCAAAGATCCTGCTCCAGCGACGCCGTCCAAAGGGACCAGCGACCTCGACATCCTCGGAGGACTGCCCCTGCTTCGAAAAGACAAGAAACTCCCGAGGACAGCGGACCTGCTCCAAGAAAGGCTGCAACTTTGTTTCCAGCAGCCTTGAAAGAACCCTGCAAGCTCCCCGCAAGAAGCGTGAGACTTGCAACACTGCACCCGGCGACCCCGACTCGGCTGGTGGAGATCCAACACCTCAGGAGGGACCCCAGGACTACTCTGATACTGTGAGTACCAAAACCTGTCCCCCCTGAGCCCCCACAGCGCCGCCTGCAGAGGGAAACCCGAGGCTTCCCCTGACCGCGACTCTTTGAACCTAAAGTCCCGACGCCCGGGAGAGACCCTGCACCCGCAGCCCCAAGGACCTGAAGGACCGGACTTTCACTGGAGAAGTGACCCCCAGGAGTCCCTCTCCCTTGCCCAAGTGGAGGTTTCCCCGAGGAATCCCCCCCTTGCCTGACTGCAGCGCTGAAGAGATCCCGAGATCCCTCATAGACTAACATTGCGAACCCGACGCTTGTTTCTACACTGCACCCGGCCGCCCCCGCGCCGCTGAGGGTGAAATTTCTGTGTGGACTTGTGTCCCCCCCGGTGCCCTACAAAACCCCCCTGGTCTGCCCTCCGAAGACGCGGGTACTTACCTGCAAGCAGACCGGAACCGGGGCACCCCCTTCTCTAGCCATTCTAGCCTATGCGTTTTGGGCACCACTTTGAACTCTGCACCTGACCGGCCCTGAGCTGCTGGTGTGGTGACTTTGGGGTGGCTCTGAACCCCCAACGGTGGGCTACCTTGGACCAAGAACTAAGCCCTGTAAGTGTCTTACTTACCTGGTTAACCTAACAAATACTTACCTCCCCTAGGAACTGTGAAAATTGCACTGTGTCCACTTTTAAAACAGCTATTTGTGAATAACTTGAAAAGTATACATGCAATTTTGATGATTTGAAGTTCCTAAAGTACTTACCTGCAATACCTTTCGAATGAGATATTACATGTAGAATTTGAACCTGTGGTTCTTAAAATAAACTAAGAAAAGATATTTTTCTATACAAAAACCTATTGGCTGGATTTGTCTCCGAGTGTGTGTACCTCATTTATTGTCTATGTGTATGTACAACAAATGCTTAACACTACTCCTTGGATAAGCCTACTGCTCGACCACACTACCACAAAATAGAGCATTAGTATTATCTATTTTTACCACTATTTTACCTCTAAGGGGAACCCTTGGACTCTGTGCATGCTATTCCTTACTTTGAAATAGCACATACAGAGCCAACTTCCTACATTGGTGGATCAGCGGTGGGGTACAAGACTTTGCATTTGCTGGACTACTCGGCCAATACCTGATCACACGACAAATTCCAAAATTGTCATTAGAAATTGATTTTTGCAATTTGAAAAGTTTTCTAAATTCTTAAAAGACCTGCTAGGGCCTTGTGTTAGATCCTGTTTAGCATTTCTTTTAGAGTTTAAAAGTTTGTAAAAGTTTGAATTAGATTCTAGAACCAGTTGTAGATTCTTAAAAAGTATTCCAACTTTTAGAAGCAAAATGTCTAGCACAGATGTGACTGTGGTGGAACTCGACACCACACCTTACCTCCATCTTAAGATGAGGGAGCTAAGGTCACTCTGTAAAATAAAGAAAATAACAATGGGCCCCAAACCTACCAAAATACAGCTCCAGGAGCTTTTGGCAGAGTTTGAAAAGGCCAACCCCTCTGAGGGTGGCAACTCAGAGGAAGAGGATAGTGACTTGGAGGACAATTCCCCCCTACCAGTCCTATCTAAGGAGAACAGGGTCCCTCAAACCCTGACTCCAAAAATAATAGTCAGAGATGCTGGTTCCCTCACAGGAGAGACCAACACCTCTGAAATCACTGAGGATAGCCCCAGTGAAGAGGACATCCAGTTAGCCAGGATGGCCAAAAGATTGGCTTTGGAAAGACAGATCCTAGCCATAGAGAGGGAAAGACAAGAGATGGGCCTAGGACCCATCAATGGTGGCAGCAACTTAAATAGGGTCAGAGATTCTCCTGACATCCTAAAAATCCCCAAAGGGATTGTAACAAAATATGAAGATGGTGATGACATCACCAAATGGTTCACAGCTTTTGAGAGGGCTTGTGTAACCAGAAAAGTGAACAGATCTCACTGGGGTGCTCTCCTTTGGGAAATGTTCACTGGAAAGTGTAGGGATAGACTCCTCACACTCTCTGGAAAAGATGCAGAATCTTATGACCTCATGAAGGGTACCCTGATTGAGGGCTTTGGATTCTCCACTGAGGAGTATAGAATTAGATTCAGGGGGGCTCAAAAATCCTCGAGCCAGACCTGGGTTGATTTTGTAGACTACTCAGTAAAAACACTAGATGGTTGGTTAACTGGAAATGAAGTGTGTGACTATGTTGGGCTTTATAATTTGTTTATGAAAGAACACATTTTAAGTAACTGCTTCAATGAAAAGTTGCATCAGTATCTGGTAGACCTAGGTCCAATTTCTCCCCAAGAATTGGGAAAGAAGGCAGACCACTGGGTCAAGACTAGGGTAACCAAAACTTCCACTGGGGGTGACCAAAAGAAAGGGGTTACAAAAACTCCCCAGGAGAAAGTGGGTAACACTAGAAACAAAGAAAAAGAGTCCTCTGTAGGCCCCCAAAAACCAGAACAGGTGGGTGGGCCCCAGGACACAACCCAAAACAAAGGTGGGTACCAGGGTAAGAACTGGGATGCCACTAAGGCATGGTGCCACAACTGTAAACAGTCTGGGCACCACACCAAGGACACTTCTTGTCCCAAAAACAAACCCCAGAACAAAATTCCTGGGGTAACCAGTGTAGCCATGGGAGATGACTCCTCAGATGAGGAGGTCTTCCTAGCCTTCAACTGGAAACAGGGCCCAACAGGTGAGTTGGAGATTCCAGAGGGAAGTAGACACTTCCACCACCTACTGGCGAATGGAATCCCACCCACTGCCCTGAGAGACACTTGTGCCAGTCACACTATTGTGCATGACAGGCTGGTGCTCTCAAACCAGTACATCCCAGGTGAGACTGCCAGGGTAAGAGTTAGCCTAGATAGGGTCACTAAGAGGCCAGTGGCTTTAGTACCCATAGAAGTGGGTGGCACTCTTAGCTGGAGAAGGGTAGTAGTCAGTACAGACCTCCCCCTTGATTGTCTCCTTGGAAATGACTACCCAGAGGTTAGTCAGAGCCCAAGAGAGGGACTGGTCCAGTGCCAGTCCTCTCCCAAGGATTCTGGAAGTCCTGCCTCTGCAGTAAATGCAAGTAGGCCCCAGAAGAAAAAGAAAAGGAAACAGAGTAGGAAAGGTGGACAACCTTTAGCCAAGGTTCCAGCAAGCCAAGGAGATTCTGCTCCAGTAGGGGAGAACTCCAAAAATGGCTCTGATAAAGCCCAACCTGACCCACAAGAAGTCCTGGCTAGTCAGGCAACTGTTAAGCCTGAGTGGGTGGCTCCTCAGCTAACAGAAGAAAGAGTGGAAGAAGGGTGTTTACTACAAGATGTGGTGACCCCCCACTCTAATACAGCAGACAGGCACCCTGAACCCAAAGAAGCCTGTAACTTAGCCCCTTCCCTTGTAGGTGAAGAGCTAAAGGTGTGGTTCTGGGCACTGACAGCTGTCAGTGGCCTCTGCTGGGTGTTAGCCTTTATGGCTGCACTATCCTTGGCCTGGTGGTCTGACCCCATGCCAAATAACAAGTTAGGCCCCCTGACCCTGTTGGTCATGGTGGGGTTACTCCAGCTCTGGGTAACCTCTTTGGGTAAGCTAGGGGTGACCCTGGCTAAGATAAGATTAGCAGAGGTGGATACCTCTGACCTCAAAATAGAGAGAATGGGTGAAGACATAAAAAGCACAGACAAGAGGCAGTTCAGACTAGGTCCTATCACTGTGGAAGTGGGTCAGTTCCCCAGAGGGAATGACCTGAACAGGAGGATGTAAGGCAGAGTAGGCCCTGCAACAAACCAGCCATTTCCTTTACTCTTCCTCGCCTGACAGACTAGGAAGACTCTTCCAGCGTTGGCTGAGTCTCCTGGCCTGTGGGCTGGGGGGGGCTTGTGTAAAGAAATGGCTCCCTGTTGCAGTTACCCCCCACTTTTTGCCTGATACTGATGCTGACTTGACTGAGAAGTGTGCTGGGACCCTGCTAACCAGGCCCCGGCACCAGTGTTCTTTCACCTAAAATGTACCATTGTTTCCACAATTGGCACACCCTGGCATCCAGATAAGTCCCTTGTAACTGGTACCTCTGGTACCAAGGGCCCTGATGCCAGGGAAGGTCTCTAAGGGCTGTAGCATGTATTATGCCACCCTAGAGACCCCTCACTCAGCACAGACACACTGCTTACAAGCCTGTGTGTGCTGGTGAGAACAAAATGAGTAAGTCGACATGGCACTCCCCTCAGGGTGCCATGCCAGCCTCTCACTGCCTATGCAGTATAGGTAAGACACCCCTCTAGCAGGCCTTACAGCCCTAAGGCAGGGTGCACTATACCATAGGTGAGGGTACCAGTGCATGAGCACTGTGCCCCTACAGTGTCTAAGCAAAACCTTAGACATTGTAAGTGCAGGGTAGCCATAAGAGTATATGGTCTGGGAGTCTGTTTTACACGAACTCCACAGCACCATAATGGCTACACTGAAAACTGGGAAGTTTGGTATCAAACTTCTCAGCACAATAAATGCACACTGATGCCAGTGTACATTTTATTGTAAAATACACCACAGAGGGCACCTTAGAGGTGCCCCCTGAAACTTAACCGACTGTCTGTGTAGGCTGACTAGTTCCAGCAGCCTGCCACACCAGAGACATGTTGCTGGCCCCATGGGGAGAGTGCCTTTGTCACTCTGAGGCCAGTAACAAAGCCTGCACTGGGTGGAGATGCTAACACCTCCCCCAGGCAGGAGCTGTGACACCTGGCGGTGAGCCTCAAAGGCTCACCCCTTTGTCACAGCCCAGCAGGGCACTCCAGCTTAGTGGAGTTGCCCGCCCCCTCCGGCCACGGCCCCCACTTTTGGCGGCAAGGCTGGAGGGAACAAAGAAAGAAACAAGGAGGAGTCACTGGCCAGTCAGGACAGCCCCTAAGGTGTCCTGAGCTGAGGTGACTCTGACTTTTAGAAATCCTCCATCTTGCCGATGGAGGATTCCCCCAATAGGGTTAGGATTGTGACCCCCTCCCCTTGGGAGGAGGCACAAAGAGGGTGTACCCACCCTCAGGGCTAGTAGCCATTGGCTACTAACCCCCCAGACCTAAACACGCCCTTAAATTTAGTATTTAAGGGCTACCCTGAACCCTAGAAAATTAGATTCCTGCAACTACAAGAAGAAGGACTGCCTAGCTGAAAACCCCTGCAGAGGAAGACCAGAAGACGACAACTGCCTTGGCTCCAGAAACTCACCGGCCTGTCTCCTGCCTTCCAAAGATCCTGCTCCAGCGACGCCGTCCAAAGGGACCAGCGACCTCGACATCCTCGGAGGACTGCCCCTGCTTCGAAAAGACAAGAAACTCCCGAGGACAGCGGACCTGCTCCAAGAAAGGCTGCAACTTTGTTTCCAGCAGCCTTGAAAGAACCCTGCAAGCTCCCCGCAAGAAGCGTGAGACTTGCAACACTGCACCCGGCGACCCCGACTCGGCTGGTGGAGATCCAACACCTCAGGAGGGACCCCAGGACTACTCTGATACTGTGAGTACCAAAACCTGTCCCCCCTGAGCCCCCACAGCGCCGCCTGCAGAGGGAAACCCGAGGCTTCCCCTGACCGCGACTCTTTGAACCTAAAGTCCCGACGCCCGGGAGAGACCCTGCACCCGCAGCCCCCAGGACCTGAAGGACCGGACTTTCACTGGAGAAGTGACCCCCAGGAGTCCCTCTCCCTTGCCCAAGTGGAGGTTTCCCCGAGGAATCCCCCCCTTGCCTGCCTGCAGCGCTGAAGAGATCCCGAGATCCCTCATAGACTAACATTGCGAACCCGACGCTTGTTTCTACACTGCACCCGGCCGCCCCCGCGCCGCTGAGGGTGAAATTTCTGTGTGGACTTGTGTCCCCCCCGGTGCCCTACAAAACCCCCCTGGTCTGCCCTCCGAAGACGCGGGTACTTACCTGCAAGCAGACCGGAACCGGGGCACCCCCTTCTCTCCATTCTAGCCTATGCGTTTTGGGCACCACTTTGAACTCTGCACCTGACCGGCCCTGAGCTGCTGGTGTGGTGACTTTGGGGTGGCTCTGAACCCCCAACGGTGGGCTACCTTGGACCAAGAACTAAGCCCTGTAAGTGTCTTACTTACCTGGTTAACCTAACAAATACTTACCTCCCCTAGGAACTGTGAAAATTGCACTAAGTGTCCACTTTTAAAACAGCTATTTGTGAATAACTTGAAAAGTATACATGCAATTTTGATGATTTGAAGTTCCTAAAGTACTTACCTGCAATACCTTTCGAATGAGATATTACATGTAGAATTTGAACCTGTGGTTCTTAAAATAAACTAAGAAAAGATATTTTTCTATACAAAAACCTATTGGCTGGATTTGTCTCCGAGTGTGTGTACCTCATTTATTGTCTATGTGTATGTACAACAAATGCTTAACACTACTCCTTGGATAAGCCTACTGCTCGACCACACTACCACAAAATAGAGCATTAGTATTATCTATTTTTACCACTATTTTACCTCTAAGGGGAACCCTTGGACTCTGTGCATGCTATTCCTTACTTTGAAATAGCACATACAGAGCCAACTTCCTACATCCCCTAAAAGCGGTGGTTTAGCCTGTAGGAGTTGAAGTAGTTTGGAATAATGTTCTTAGTACAGCTTGGCCCACTGTAGCTTGTTGTGCATTTAGTACGTCTACACAGTAGTGTTTAGTAAATGTATGAGGCGTAGACCAGGTTGCAGCCTTACATATTTCGCTCATAGGAATGTTTCCTAGAAAGGCCATTGTAGCACCTTTCTTTCTGGTTGAGTGTGCCTTTGGTGTAATAGGCAATTCTCTCTTGGCTTTAAGATAGCATGTTTGAATACATCTGACTATCCATCTAGCAATGCCTTGTTTAGAGATTGGATTTCCTATGTGTGGTTTTTGAAAAGCTATGAACAGTTGTTTTGTTTTCCTGATTAGCTTTGTTCTGTCAATGTAGTACATTAGTGCTCTTTTGATGTCTAATGTATGTAGTGCCCTTTCAGCCACGGAATCTGGTTGTGGGAAGAACACTGGCAATTCTACTGTTTGATTTAAATGGAATGGTGAGATTACTTTTGGTAGAAATTTTGGATTTGTTCTTAGAACTATTTTATTTTTGTGTATTTGAATAAATGGTTCTTGTATGGTAAATGCCTGTATTTCACTTACTCTTCTGAGGGATGTGATTGCAATGAGAAATGCGACTTTCCACGTTAGATATTGCATTTCACAGGAATGCATGGGTTCGAAAGGTGGACCCATGAGTCTTGTTAAGACGATGTTAAGGTTCCATGAAGGAACTGGTGGTGTTCTTGGTGGTATAATTCTTTTTAGCCCTTCCATGAATGCTTTAATAACTGGTATTCTAAATAGAGACGATGAATGAGTAGTTTGTAGGTAAGCAGATATTGCTGCGAGGTGTATTTTTATAGATAAAAAAGCGAGATTCGCTTTTTGCAAATGTAGTAAGTATCCCACTATGTCCTTCGTAGAGGCATGCAATGGTTGGATTTGATTGGTATGGCAGTAGCAAACAAATCTTTTCCACTTAGATGCATAGCAGTGTCTAGTGGAAGCTTTTCTAGCTTGTTTTATGACCTCCATACATTCTTGTGTGAGGTCTAAGTGTCCGAATTCTAGGATTTCAGGAGCCAAATTGCTAGATTCAAGGATGCTGGGTTTGGATGCCTGATCTGTTGTTTGTGTTGTGTTAACAGATCTGGTCTGTTGGGTAGTTTGACATGCGGTACTAGTGAAAGGTCTAGTAGAGTTGTATACCAAGGTTGTCTTGCCCATGTGGGTGCTATCAGTATGAGTTTGAGTTGGTTTTGACTCAATTTGTTTACTAGATATGGAAGGAGAGGGAGAGGGGGAAAAGCGTATGCAAATATCCCTGACCAACTCATCCATAGAGCATTGCCTTGCGATTCGCGGTGTGGGTACCTGGATGCGAAGTTTTGGCATTTTGCGTTTTCTTTTGTTGCGAACAAATCTATCTGGGGTGTTCCCCAAATTTGAAAGTATTTGTTCAGAACTTGGGGGGTGAATTTCCCATTCGTGGACTTGTTGGTGGTCTCGCGAAAGGTTGTCTGCTAGTTGGTTTTGGATCCCTGGAATAAATTGTGCTATTAGGCGAATGTGGTTGTGAATCGCCCACTGCCATATTTTTTGTGTTAGGAGACACAATTGTGTTGAGTGTGTTCCTCCTTGTTTGTTTAAATAATACATTGTTGTCATGTTGTCTGTTTTGACAAGAATGTATTTGTGTGTTATTATGGGTTGAAAGGCTTTTAACGCTAGAAATACTGCTAACAGTTCTAGGTAATTTATATCAAATTTTGTTTGGTGTACATCCCATTGTCCTTGAATGCTGTGGTGATTGAGGTGTGCTCCCCACCCTGTCATGGAAGCATCTGTTATAACTTATTGAGGCACGGGGTCCTGAAATGTCCGCCCTTTGTTTAAATTGTTGCTGTTCCACCATAGAAGCGAGAGGTATGTTTGGTGGTTTACCAACACCAGATCTTGAAGTTGACCCTGTGCCTGTGACCATTGTGATGCTAGGCACTGTTGTAAGGGTCGCATGTGTAGTCTTGCGTTTGGGACAATGGCTATGCATGATGACATCATGCCTAGAAGTTTTAGCACAAATTTTGCTTGTATCTTTTGGTTTGGAAACATAGCACTTATTACCTTGTGGAATGCTTGCACTCGTTGTGGACTTGGAGTGGCAATTCCTTTTGATGTGTTGATGGTTGCCCCTAGATATTGTTGTGTCTGACACGGTTCGAGGTGTGACTTTGTATAGTTGATGGAGAAACCCAGTTTGTGAAGGGTTTGTATGACATATGTGGTGTCGTTTGTGCACTTTTTTACTGTGTTGGTCTTGATTAGCCAATCGTCTAGGTAAGGAAACACATGTATCTGTTGCCTCCTGATATGTGCTGCTACTACTGCTAGACATTTTGTGAATACTCTTGGTGCAGTTGTTATTCCGAATGGCAACACCTTGAATTGGTAATGTATTCCTTTGAATACGAACCTTAGGTACTTTCTGTGAGAAGGGTGTATCGGTATATGAAAGTACGCATCTTTTAGGTCTAATGTGGTCATGTAATCTTGCTGTTTGAGCAGTGGAATGATGTCTTGTAGTGTGACCATGTGAAAGTGGTCCGATATGATGTAGGTATTTAGTGTCCTGAGATCTAATATTGGTCTTAATGTTTTGTCTTTTTTTGGAATTAGAAAGTACAGGGAGTAAACTCCTGTGTTTTTTTGTTGTACTGGTACTAACTCTATTGCATCTTTTTGCAGTAGTGCTTGTACTTCTAGTCCTAAAAGTTCTAAATGTTGTGGTGACATTTTGCGTGTTTTTGGAGGGATGTTTGGTGGGAATTTGTGGAATTCTATGCAATAGCCATGTTGGATTATTGCTAATACCCAATTGTCTGTTGTAATCTGCTGCCAAGATTGGTAGAATTGGCTTAGTCTTCCCCCCACTGGTGTTGAGTGAAGGGGTTGTGTGACTTGAAAGTCACTGTTTAGGAGGAGGTGTTTTTGGAGTCTGGAATCTTCCCCTACTCCTTGGGAATTGACCCCCTCTATATCCCCTGAAACCTCCCCTTTGGAATGAACCCTGATATGGTGTGGTTCTTGTTTGTTGGCTGGTGGTGTCTGTGCGTTGGCCACGAAACCCCCCTCTAAATGGAGTTTTTCTAAAAGAGCCTCTGCTCTGCGGGGAGTAGAGTGCGCCCATGGCTTTGGCCGTGTCTGTGTCCTTTTTAAGTTTTTCAATGGCTGTGTCCACTTCAGGGCCAAAAAGTTGTTTCTCGTTGAAGGGCATATTAAGGACAGCCTGCTGGATTTCAGGTTTGAAGCCTGAAGTGCGGAGCCAAGCGTGTCTCCTTATGGTGACAGCAGTGTTGACTGTTCTCGCTGCAGTATCGGCTGCGTCCAGTGAAGAGCGGATTTGATTGTTTGAGATTGTTTGTCCCTCTTCAACTATTTGCTGCGCCCTTTTTTGGTATTCCTGGGGAAGATGGTCTACGAGAAGTTGCATCTCATCCCAGTGTGCGCGGTCATATCTGGCCAGCAGCGCTTGAGAATTTGCGATGCGCCACTGGTTGGCTGCCTGTGATGCCACTCTTTTTCCTGCCGCATCAAATTTTCTGCTTTCTTTGTCCGGAGGTGGGGCGTCGCCAGATGTATGGGAATTTGCTCTCTTGCGAGCTGCCCCTACTACTACGGAGTCAGGTGGTAACTGCGAAGTAATAAACACTGGGTCTGTGGGTGGTGGTTTGTATTTCTTATCCACCCTTGGGGTGATGGCTCTTGATTTTACGGGCTCTTCAAAAATTTGTTTTGCGTGCCTTAACATCCCTGGTAGCATTGGGAGACATTGATATTGGCTATGTGTAGCCGAGAGGGTGTTAAATAAAAAATCCTCCTCTATAGGATCGGAATGCAGTTGGACATTGTGGAATTCTGCAGCCCTAGCCACCAGTTGCGAGTATGAGGTACTGTCCTCTGGCGGTGACGGCTTTGTGGGGTATGAATCGGGATCATTGTCCGGCACTGGGGTGTCATATAGGTCCCAAGCGTCTAGATCCTGATTATCTTGACTTATGGTAGTTTGCGCTGGTGAGTGCATTTGTGGCGGTGTTTGTGCCGGCGATGCCTGTTGTGGTGGAGAGGGCGGAGGCGTGACTTTTTTAACCACTTTGGCTTGTGGTTGTGCGTCATCCTTAAGAAGTCCGATCCTTCTTTTCCTTATTATTGGGGGAAGGGTTGATATCTTCCCTGTGTCTTGCTGGATGTACAGTCTCTTTTGTGTGTAGTCTGATTCTACACTTTGGAGCTCTTGTCCAAATCTGTGCATTTGGCCACTTATTCCTTGTTCCTGTGTGTAGGATGAAGGTGTGGAACTTTTCGGCGCCGAGAGAGAATCTTTTTTCGGCTTCGGCACCGACAGAATTTTTGTGGATTTCGGCAGTGTGTCTCGGTGCCGAGGTTTTTCGGTGCCGGCATCTTGTTTTTGCCTCTCGGAGCCGCTATCTCGGCTCCGAGGTTGCTCCATGGCGGTCCCTCGACCGGAGTCGGGTGTCTTCGCTATGGGCGTGCCCTTTCTCGGCGCCTTCGACGGGTCGCCGGTCTTATGGGTCGAGCCATGGCCTGGTGGCAGTGGCGTCCCCTGGGCTTTTGTCTTCTCGATGGTTTTAATTTTCGACGTCTTACTCACTGTTTGTTGCTGTTGTTCGACGTCGGAGTCTCCGGATTCTGATTCCGGAACCGAGAAAGTTTCCTCTTCGTCGTCAAAAAGTTGTTTTGTTGGCATGGACGCCATTTGTAGACGCCTGGCTCTTCGGTCCCGGAGTGTTTTTCTGGACCGGAAGGCTCGACAGGCCTCACAGGTATCCTCCTTGTGCTCGGGGGACAAGCACAAGTTACAGACCAAGTGCTGATCTGTATAAGGATACTTACTGTGACATTTTGGGCAGAAACGAAACGGGGTCCGTTCCATCGGCTTCGATGTCGCACGCGGTCGGGCCGACCAGGCCCCGATGGGGGAATCGAAGCTACCCCAAAGTCTTCCGATGATCGGTGTCGGTGTACCTAACTATCCCGATACCGAACGGAACAATACCGACACTTTCTTCCGAGATTCTGACTAACTTTCCGAACCGAAACACGGAGCGAAAAGGAATACGTCCGAACCCGACAGCGGAAAAAAACAATCTAAGATGGAGTCGACGCCCATGCGCAATGGAGCCGAAGAGGGAGGAGTCCTTCGGTCCAGTGACCAAAAAAGACTTCTTCGAAGAAAAACAACTTGTAATACTCCGAGCCCAACACCAGGCAGCGGACTGTGCTAAACATGTGTATCTGCAGCAACATATGCCATCGAACATCTAGTTTCTAGGTTCAGGGAGAGCCCTTAAATACTAAATTTAAGGGCGTGTTTAGGTCTGGGGGGTTAGTAGCCAATGGCTACTAGCCCTGAGGGTGGGTACACCCTCTTTGTGCCTCCTCCCAAGGGGAGGGGGGCACATCCCTAATCCTATTGGGGGAATCCTCCATCTGCAAGATGGAGGATTTCTAAAAGTTAGAGTCACCTCAGCTCAGGACACCTTAGGGGCTGTCCTGACTGGTCAGTGACTCCTCCTTGTTGCTTTCTTTGTTTCCTCCAGCCTTGGCGCCAAAAGTGGGGGCCGTGGCCGGAGGGGGCGGGCAACTCCACTAAGCTGGAGTGCCCTGCTGTGCTGTGACAAAGGGGTGAGCCTTTGAGGCTCACCGCCAGGTGTTACAGCTCCTGCCTGGGGGAGGTGTTAGCATCTCCACCCAGTGCAGGCTTTGTTACTGGCCTCAGAGTGACAAAGGCACTCTCCCCATGGGGCCAGCAACATGTCTCTAGTGTGGCAGGCTGCTGGAACCAGTCAGCCTACACAGATAGTCGGTTAAGTTTCAGGGAGCACCTCTAAGGTGCCCTCTGTGGTGTATTTTACAATAAAATGTACACTGGCATCAGTGTGCATTTATTGTGCTGAGAAGTTTGATACCAAACTTCCCAGTTTTCAGTGTAGCCATTATGGTGCTGTGGAGTTCGTGTAAAACAGACTCCCAGACCATATACTCTTATGGCTACCCTGCACTTACAATGTCTAAGGTTTTGCTTAGACACTGTAGGGGTACAGTGCTCATGCACTGGTACCCTCACCTATGGTATAGTGCACCCTGCCTTAGGGCTGTAAGGCCTGCTAGAGGGGTGTCTTACCTATACTGCATAGGCAGTGAGAGGCTGGCATGGCACCCTGAGGGGAGTGCCATGTCGACTTACTCATTTTGTTCTCACTAGCACACACAAGCTGGTAAGCAGTGTGTCTGTGCTGAGTGAGGGGTCTCCAGGGTGGCATAACACATGCTGCAGCCCTTAGAGACCTTCCCTGGCATCAGGGCCCTTGGTACCAGAGGTACCAGTTACAAGGGACTTATCTGGATGCCAGGGTGTGCCAATTGTGGAATCAATGGTACATTTTAGGTGACAGAACACTGGTGCTGGGGCCTGGTTAGCAGGGTCCCAGCACACTTCTCAGTCAAGTCAGCATCAGTATCAGGCAAAAAGTGGGGGGTAACTGCAACAGGGAGCCATTTCTTTACAGGTGTCGATGTGCTAGCACTAACCCGGTAGCAAGCGCAAACAAAACCGTCTAATTTTCCGATGGATAACTATCTTTTCCAAACCGAAATACGGAGTGAAGAGGAACACGTCCGAACCCGATGGCAGAAAGAAAACAATCTAAGATGGAGTCGACGCCCATGCGCAATGGAGCCGAAAGGGAGGAGTCCCTCGGTCTCGTGACTCGAAAAGACTTCTTCGAAGAAAAACAACTTGTAACACTCCGAGCCCATCACTAGATGGCAGGATAATGCACAGCATGTGTATCTGCAGCTACACATGCCATCGAACACATATTTACAAATAAAGTACCACAGCAGCTACAGGCTTCCGGGGCGGCGGGAGGGCGCATGTGAATCTACAGCACTACATGCCACGAACCAAGGTCTACTGGGTAAGTAACATTTTCCTTTCAATGGCATTTGTAGCTGCAGATACAAATGCTTGCATAGACTGTAAGAGCAGTCCCGTCCCAAAATAAGTGGTGGCTAGCCTGTAGCAGTTGGAGTAATTTGAAATAGTGTTTGAAGTACTCCCTGTCCAACATTTGCTTGTTGGTGAGATAATATATCCACACAGTAGTGTTTAGTAAATGTGTGTGGTGCGGACCAAGTTGCTGCTTTACATATATCTGCTATTGGTGTATTTCCTAAGAATGCCATTGAACCGCCTTTCTTTCTAGTAGAATGTGCTTTAGGAGTTACTAGTAACTGTCTTTTAGCTTTAAGATAGCAAGTTTGAATACACTTTTCTATCCATCTGTAAGGAAATGCCTCCTTGGCATGGTTACCCCCTGCCTTTTTGCCTTTGCTGATGCTAAGTTTTGATTTGAAAGTGTGCTGAGGTCTGCTAATCAGGCCCCAGCACCAGTGTTCTTTCCCTAACCTGTACTTTTGTTTCCACAATTGGCACACCCTGGCATCCAGGAAAGTCCCTTGTAACTGGTACCCCTGGTACCAAGGGCCCTGATGCCAGGGAAGGTCTCTAAGGGCTGCAGCATATCTTATGCCACCCTGGGGACCCCTCAACTCAGCACAGACACCGCTTGCCAGCTTGTGTGTGCTAGTGGGGATAAAACGACTAAGTCGACATGGCACTCCCCTCAGGGTGCCATGCCAACCTCACACTGCCTACAGGTATAGATAAGTCACCCCTCTAGCAGGCCTTACAGCCCTAAGGCAGGGTGCACTATACCATAGGTGAGGGCATAAGTGCATGAGCACTATGCCCCTACAGTGTCTAAGCAAAACCTTAGACATTGTAAGTGCAGGGTAGCCATAAGAGTATATGGTCTGGGAGTCTGTCATGCACAAACTCCACAGCACCATAAATGGCTACACTGAAAACTGGGAAGTTTAGGATCAAACTTCTCAGCACAATAAATGCACACTGATGCCAGTGTACATTTTATTGTAACATACACCCCAGAGGGCACCTTAGAGGTGCCCCCTGAAACCTTAACCGACTACCCGTGTAGGCTGACTGGTGTGTGGCAGGCTGCTAAAACCAGACATGTTGCTGGCCATATGGGGAGAGTGCCTTTGTCACTCTGTGGCTAGTAACAAAGCCTGTACTGGGAGGAGATGCTTATCACCTCCCCCTGCAGGAACTGCAACACCTGGCGGTGAGCCTCAAAGGCTCACCTCCTTTGTTACAGCACCCCAGGGCACTCCAGCTAGTGGAGTTGCCCGCCCCCTCCGACCACGGCCCCACTTTTGGCGGCAAGGTCGGAGGAGATAATGACAAACACAAGGAGTCACTGGCCAGTCAGGACAGCCCCTAAGGCATCCTGAGCTGAGGTGACTCTGAATTTTAGAAATCCTCCTTCCTGCAGATGGAGGATTCCCCCAATAGGGATAGGAATGTGCCCCCCCTCCCTTCAGGGAGGAGGCACAAAGAGGGTGTAGCCACCCTCAGGGATAGTAGCCATTGACTACTAACTCCCCAGACCTAAACACACCCCTAAATTCAGTATTTAGGGGCTCACCAGAACCTAGGAACTCAGATTCCTGCAACCTAGGAAGAAGAGGACTGCTGAACTGAAAAAACCCTGCAGAGAAGACGGAGACACCAACTGCTTTGGCCATCAGCTCTACTGGCCTGTCTCCCCACTTCTAAAGACACTGCTCCAGCGACGCTTTCCACAGGGACCAACGACCTCTGAAGCCTCAGAGGACTGCCCTGCATCTAGAAGGACCAAGAACTCCCGAGGACAGCCGCTCTGTTCACCAAAGACTGCAACTTTGCAACAAAGAAGCAACTTTGAAACAACACACGTTTCCCGCCAGAAGCATGAGACTTTGCACTCTGCACCCGACGCCCCCGGCTCGACTTGTGGAGAACAAACACCACAGGGAGGACTCTCCGGCTACTACGAGACCGTGAGTAGCCAGAGTTGACCCCCCTGAGCCCCTACAGCGACACCTGCAGAGGGAATTCCGAGGCACCCCCTGACCGCGACTGCCTGCTTCAAAGACCCGACGCCTGGTAAAGACTCTGCATCCGCAGCCCCCAGGACCTGAAGAATCCGACCTTCAGTGCAGGAGCGACCCCCAGGTGGCCCTCTCCCTTGCCCAGGTGGTGGCAACCCCGAGGAGCCCCCCCCCCCCCCCCTTGCCTGCATCGCTGAAGAGACCCCTTGGTCTCCCATTGAATCCTATCGAAAACCCAACACTTGTTTGCACACTGCACCCGGCCGCCCCCGTGCCGCTGAGGGTGTACTTTCTGTGTGGACTTGTGTCCCCCCCCAGTGCCCTACAAAACCCCCCTGGTCTGCCCTCCGAAGACGCGGGTACTTACCTGCTGGCAGACTGGAACCGGGGCAACCCCTTCTCTCCATTGAAGCCTATGTGTTTTGGGCACCTCTTTGACCTCTGCACCTGACCGGCCCTGAGCAGCTGGTGTGGTAACTTTGGGGTTGCTCTGAACCCCCAATCGTGGGCTACTCTGGACCCAAAACTGAGACCTGTAAGTGATTTACTTACCTGCTAAAACTAACAATACTTTACCTCCCCCAGGAACTGTGAAAATTGCACTGTGTCCACTTTTAAAACAGCTATTTGTGTTTTATGTGAAAAGTATATATGCTACTGTGATTATTCAAAGTTCCTAAAGTACTTACCTGCAATACCTTTCAAATGAGATATTACATGTAGAATTTGAACCTGTGGTTCTTAAAATAAACTAAGAAAATATATTTTTCTATAACAAAACCTATTGGCTGGATTTGTCTCTGAGTGTGTGTATGTACAACAAATGCTTAACACTACTCCTTTGATAAGCCTACTGCTCGACCACACTACCACAAAATAGAGCATTAGTATTATCTCTTTTTTCCACTATCTTACCTCTAAGGGGAAGTCTTGGACTCTGTGCATGCTATTCCTTACTTTGAAATAGCACATACAGAGCCAACTTCCTACAGTATCTGATTGTTCAAGATTCTCGGTCCTTCCTCCACCACTTGTTGTGCTCTCTTTTGGAACTCTTTTGGAACTCTTTGGGCAAGTGTTCAATGAAATGTTGCATTTCGCCCCAATGAGCCCTATCATATCTTGCAAGCAGTGCCTGTGAGTTGGCAATGCACCATTAGTTGGCTGCTTGTGCTGCAACCCTTCCCCCCCCCCCACCCCCTGCGTCGAACTTGCGACTCTCCTCGTCTGGAGGTGGTGTGTCTCCTGAGGTGTGTGAGTTCGCTCTCTTGCGAGCTGCCCCTACTACCACAGAGTCTGGTGTTAATTGCTGCATGAGGTACACAGGGTCTGTTGGTGGCGGCTTGTATTTCTTCTCCACCCTTGGAGTTATGGCCCTGCCCTTCACAGGCTCCTGAAACACCTGTTTGGAGTGTTTTAGCATTCCAGGTAGCATAGGGAGACTCTGATACTGGCTATGTGTGGATGATAGTGTGTTAAATAAAAAGTCATCCTCTATAGGCTCTGCGTGCAGGGTGACATTATGAAACGCCGCTGCTCTCGACACCACCTGTGTGTAGGCTGTACTTTCCTCAGGTGGTGACGGTCTCGCTGGATAACAGTCTGGGCTGTTGTCTGATACTGGTGCATCATAAAGATCCCATGCGTCGGGATCGTCCTGACTCATTCCAGTATGAGTTGGGGACTGCATCAGTGGTGGAGTGGCTACTGGCGAATGTTGTGTTGAGCGTGGTGGAGATGGTGGTGGGGTTACTTGTCTGGCCACCTTTGCCTGTGGTTACTTGTCTTTCTCATGGAAGGCAAGTTTTCTTTTCATCCGAATTGGGGGAAGAGTACTGATCTTCCCGGTGTCTTTTTGGATGTGGAGCCTTCTTTGAGTGTAATCTGGCTCCACTGACTCTAGTTCTTGTCCGAATCTATGTCCTTGCATTTGTGAGGACAGTCCCTGTTCCTCTGTGTAGGAACTTGCTTTCGGTTCCGAGGCCGGCTGTTTCGGTATAGAAACTTTTTCGGCAGTCTTTTTCGGCTCAGACGATACTTTTGAAATTTTCGGCGTCCCGGTCTCTCGGTGCTGACTCGTTTCGGTGCCGAACTTGCTCTGACCCGCTGTCTCTGGGTCGAGTCTGCTCTGTGCCGGTATCTCGACCGGAGTCGGATGCCCTCGACACATGCGTGCTGTAGGAAGTTGGCTCTGTATGTGCTATTTCAAAGTAAGGAATAGCATGCACAGAGTCCAAGGGTTCCCCTTAGAGGTAAAATAGTGGTAAAAATAGATAATACTAATGCTCTATTTTGTGGTAGTGTGGTCGAGCAGTAGGCTTATCCAAGGAGTAGTGTTAAGCATTTGTTGTACATACACATAGACAATAAATGAGGTACACACACTCAGAGACAAATCCAGCCAATAGGTTTTTGTATAGAAAAATATCTTTTCTTAGTTTATTTTAAGAACCACAGGTTCAAATTCTACATGTAATATCTCATTCGAAAGGTATTGCAGGTAAGTACTTTAGGAACTTCAAATCATAAAAATTGCATGTATACTTTTCAAGTTATTCACAAATAGCTGTTTTAAAAGTGGACACTTAGAGCAATTTTCACAGTTCCTGGGGGAGGTAAGTTTTTGTTAGTTTTACCAGGTAAGTAGGACACTTACAGGGCTCAGTTCTTGGTCCAAGGTAGCCCACCGTTGGGGGTTCAGAGCAACCCCAAAGTCACCACACCAGCAGCTCAGGGCCGGTCAGGTGCAGAGTTCAAAGTGGTGCCCAAAACACATAGGCTAGAATGGAGAGAAGGGGGTGCCCCGGTTCCGGTCTGCTTGCAGGTAAGTACCCGCGTCTTCGGAGGGCAGACCAGAGGGGTTTTGTAGGGCACCGGGGGGGACACAAGCCCACACAGAAATTTCACCCTCAGCAGCGCGGGGGCGGCCGGGTGCAGTGTAGAAACCAGCGTCGGGTTCGCAATGTTAGTCTATGAGAGATCTCGGGATCTCTTCAGCGCTGCAGGCAGGCAAGGGGGGGGTTCCTCGGGGAAACCTCCACTTGGGCAAGGGAGAGGGACTCCTGGGGGTCACTTATCCAGTGAAAGTCCGGTCCTTCAGGTCCTGGGGGCTGCGGGTGCAGGGTCTCTCCCAGGCGTCGGGACTTTGGATTCAAAGAGTCGCGGTCAGGGGAAGCCTCGGGATTCCCTCTGCAGGCGGCGCTGTGGGGGCTCAGGGGGGACAGGTTTTGGTACTCACAGTATCAGAGTAGTCCTGGGGTCCCTCCTGAGGTGTTGGGTCTCCACCAGCCGAGTCGGGGTCGCCGGGTGCAGTGTTGCAAGTCTCACGCTTCTTGCGGGGAGCTTGCAGGGTTCTTTCAAGGCTGCTGGAAACAAAGTTGCAGCCTTTCTTGGAGCAGGTCCGCTGTCCTCGGGAGTTTCTTGTCTTTTCGAAGCAGGGGCAGTCCTCAGAGAATGTCGAGGTCGCTGGTCCCTTTGGAAGGCGTCGCTGGAGCAGGATCTTTGGAAGGCAGGAGACAGGCCGGTGAGTTTCTGGAGCCAAGGCAGTTGTCGTCTTCTGGTCTTCCTCTGCAGGGGTTTTCAGCTAGGCAGTCCTTCTTCTTGTAGTTGCAGGAATCTAATTTTCTAGGGTTCAGGGTAGCCCTTAAATACTAAATTTAAGGGCGTGTTTAGGTCTGGGGGGTTAGTAGCCAATGGCTACTAGCCCTGAGGGTGGGTACACCCTCTTTGTGCCTCCTCCCAAGGGGAGGGGGTCACAATCCTAACCCTATTGGGGGAATCCTCCATCTGCAAGATGGAGGATTTCTAAAAGTCAGAGTCACCTCAGCTCAGGACACCTTAGGGGCTGTCCTGACTGGCCAGTGACTCCTCCTTGTTGCTTTCTTTGTTCCCTCCAGCCTTGCCGCCAAAAGTGGGGGCCGTGGCCGGAGGGGGTGGGCAACTCCACTAAGCTGGAGTGCCCTGCTGGGCTGTGACAAAGGGGTGAGCCTTTGAGGCTCACCGCCAGGTGTTACAGCTCCTGCCTGGGGGAGGTGTTAGCATCTCCACCCAGTGCAGGCTTTGTTACTGGCCTCAGAGTGACAAAGGCACTCTCCCCATGGGGCCAGCAACATGTCTCTGGTGTGGCAGGCTGCTGGAACTAGTCAGCCTACACAGACAGTCGGTTAAGTTTCAGGGGGCACCTCTAAGGTGCCCTCTGGGGAGTGTTTTGCAATAAAATGTACACTGGCATCAGTGTGCATTTATTGTGCTGAGAAGTTTGATACCAAACTTCCCAGTTTTCAGTGTAGCCATTATGGTGCTGTGGAGTTCGTGTAAAACAGACTCCCAGACCATATAATCTTATGGCTACCCTGCACTTACAATGTCTAAGGTTTTGTTTAGACACTGTAGGGGCACAGTGCTCATGCACTGGTACCCTCACCTATGGTATAGTGCACCCTGCCTTAGGGCTGTAAGGCCTGCTAGAGGGGTGTCTTACCTATACTGCATAGGCAGTGAGAGGCTGGCATGGCACCCTGAGGGGAGTGCCATGTCGACTTACTCATTTTGTTCTCACTAGCACACACAGGCTTGTAAGCAGTGTGTCTGTGCTGAGTGAGGGGTCTCTAGGGTGGCATAAGACATGCTGCAGCCCTTAGAGACCTTCCTTGGCATCAGGGCCCTTGGTACTAGAAGTACCAGTTACAAGGGACTTATCTGAATGCCAGGGTGTGCCAATTGTGGATACAATGGTACATTTTAGGTGAAGGAACACTGGTGCTGGGGCCTGGTTAGCAGGGTCCCAGCACTCTTCTCAGTCAAGTCAGCATCAGTATCAGGCAAAAAGTGGGGGGTAACTGCAACAGGGAGCCATTTCTTTACACGTGCCCTTTCTCAGTGCTGATGGTCAGTCACCTATTTCTTGGGTTAAGCCATGGCCTGCCGGCGGTGGCGTCCCCTGGGCTTTACTGGTCTTTGCGTGAGTTTTGTGTGTCGACGTCTTACTCACGGTTTTCGGCATCTGTTCGGGATCAACCTCGTCCGAGTCCTCTATGGAGAAGGTTTCTTCTTCCTCCTCCAAGTGTTTTTGTCCTGTCGGCGCCGACGCCATTTGTAGTCTTCTCGCTCTTCGGTCTCTTAACGTCTTCCTTGACCGAAACGCTCGACAGGCTTCACAAGTATCTTCTTTGTGTTCTGGAGAAAAACACAAGTTACAGACCAGGTGCTGATCTGTATAAGGATACTTGTTGTGACATTTGGGGCAGAAGCGGAATGGGGTCCGTTCCATTAGCCTTGAAGATGCACGTGGTCGGGCCGACCAGGCCCCGCCGGGGAATCGAAAACCCCGAAGGGCCACCGGAGCTCTTCAAAATTCGGTGTCGATCTGTTGTAACTAACCCGATACCGAACGCAACAATACCGTCGAATTTTCTGAGATTCTAACTATCTTTCCGAACGGAAACACGGAGCGAAAAGGAACACGTCCGAACCTGATGGCGGAAAGATAACAATCTAAGATGGAGTCGACGCCCATGCGCAATGGAGCCAAAAGGGGAGGAGTCCCTCGATCTTGCGACTCAAAAAGACTTTTTCGAAGAAAAACAACTTGTAACACTCCGAGCCCAACACTAGATGGCGGGATATGCACAGCATGTGTATCTGCAGCTACACATGCCATCGAACAGTTGTTTACAAAAATAATGTGTTTTTCTTATGGCAACACTAGATGTTCAGATTATGGACAAAGTATGAATCACTAAGTCATAAGCTGCAAATATTCATGCCTTGCATCAATAGATGTGGCAAAACCATCTAGAACTAAATCCACTTTAAAACAGAGATCCTTACCTTGGATCTGCATACCATCTTTTCAATACTAAACACCAACAATTTTCTACTACCTTTCCTTAGGTGCCACATCAAAAAATCTGAATCCTCTTCTACAACTAGTTATCCTTCTCACCTGGCATTATAACTCTAAAACAGCTGTGCTGGTTCAGTTTAAAAACACTAGATATCGAACACCCTTCAAAAGTCACTGTCACAATGGCATCCGTCAAATCCAGACTGGAGTTTTCTAACAGCCTGCCTACATATGACTTATAATGATAAGTGGGTATTCCAATGGCTGCCAATCAGGTCAAGTGCATGATATAACTTGTGCATTTCATCAGGTATTCCATATAAAATTGCAGTCAATGCCAACATTACGATCACCGTGCGTACCCACTTCATTACTCTTTAAAATTTCTAAATTTGTGTGAAACAAATCAAGTCCGTCTTAGCAGAATAGTTTAAGGTCATCACATACACATAGCAACAGTGCACCAAACAAACTTTACCAACAGTGTACAATACAGGCATGAGGCACTTTTAAACAGCTTGGGGCAAGATAGTATTCAAAAGCAGAATGCTGAACTTAACAGTGCAACACGGCAAACCCAAAAATGTGATGAATCATGATCTCAGATTCCAGAAACACAAGAACACTAAAGGGGACCCAGGGAGAAGACGTTAGTACTGTGCACAGATGCATTCATACAACAATTTGAAAAAAACTTGAAAGTAAAACACAAGCCTACCTCTTCTTCAGGTTTCACTTTAAATTTCCCATCACTAACAGGAAAGCCACTGCCAAATTCCTTTGAAGCAATATCCGCTCCATATTCAACAGTGACATCTTCTTCAATGGTACTAACCAGCCGCCAAAACTCTTTCTCCACAAGTTCAGTAGGAACCATCTGTGAAAGAAAAAGGAGAAAAAAAAACTAAAATTCTGGATGAATGATCAGTCCTAATCTAATGGGCATAAGAGTACCATAGGTACTTGGGGAATGTCTGGAATACTGGTTAATGCCTTGGCGAAGAACTGCGGTTCACAAGTTTTGGTAATAATCACATTCGGCATGTTTTGCGGAAAAATTTAAATATGCTGGAATGCAGCGTAATAAACAAGTACTTAAAAGTTATACACACAGAGACAAAAACCTATCACATGGTACCATAAAAGGGAGAATTTGCTTAGTTTTCTGCAAACACAACAATTTTTTCTTATGATAGGATAGGATAGAAGATCAAGCTCCAGGAATGTTGAAGGTGTCAAGTTCAGGCGCTACATCAACACGAACAAACCCAAAGGTAGAGAAAAACAATCTAACAACAGAGCAGATGCCCATGCACAGTCAAACTACGGACAGAATACCCTACCTACCTGGTCACTAGAAAGACTTATTTGAATTAAAACTAGGCTAGAATATATTTGCAAAACTTCTCCTATTCTATTTGTAGGAATGCAGTTTAAAGGAAAATTTGATACCCACAGGACAAGGTGGTGTAAGAATCATTCAGTTTAAGATTGTGGGCAAATGTTCAGAAGTCAGAGCCTAATCAAAGGAACTGCACCATGCTTTGTTGACTTCTGAACAGCCTTTGACAAAGTGGGTAAGGGTCACCTTTGATATAAGCCAGTTGACTGAGGGAATACTGCACGGTCTACTCTCCCTAATACAATAACTGTATACATCAAATTGGACACAGGCATAACTTCGCAACCAGGGAATCGAAGAAGATTCCAGAATAAAATGGCTTGCATCAAGGAGGTGTTCTTGCACCCAATTTGTTTAGCCTTTTCGTAGTAGATCTTCCCTCCACACTTAAAACCACTCATTCCTTCTCGCCAATAACATGGAACACCCACATATAGTGTCTACTCTACACTTTTTAGCAAATTATCTTTGATTTTTACAGAGCTAGTGTTACAGGGAAAATGTGATGCTCCTCTAAAATATTGCAAAAATAAGTTGAAAGTAAATACTGATAAAATAAAGAACGGTAAATGGCAAAAGGCAACTAAATTTCAAACGCTTTTTATAAATAAAAAATAAAAAAAAGAACATAGGAGGTCAAAAGTTGTAAATATTTAGGTCTCCTCTATTGAGACAACTTACAACGGACAGATAGCTTTCAATTGTTGAAAATAATAACCTCAGTTTTAATAGGGGCACTTATAAAGTTCAATAAGAAATTAAGGGTATTCCCGGACTCAGTTTCTGACTGCTTCCTCATGAAAAATGACCCCAGCGGTATTCCATGGAGCTGAAATTTTAAACATGAACTCAAAATTATCCTAAGGAAAGCTTGAAAGGGCAGTACTAAATAGAGTATTACTTATTCCTAAAACGCTTACGCTACAGTCTATTAGGAGTGAATTCACTGGCTGGATTATTTTTTTAATAAACTCACAAGACCAAAGCTCAGCTAAAGTATCTTACCTTTGCTGGCGAAAGCCATTGGCCTGTGAGATCTTGTGCTGCTACTCTGTTGAAAAAAATAAAGTAGTACAAAGGAAAATTCATAACCATTGGTGATATAAAATCATGGGAGCCATTTCCTGGCAAAATTAAGTTTAAAAAAATCTGCTGCCAAATATGGTACAATTATGATTTTAAATACCTGCATACAAAGCCTTCAACTGCCTTAGTTTGAGAAATATTAGTAGGTGAGGAAATGGTCTCCAGGTACAGAACTGCAGATAAATGATTTATAACAAGAGATCATAAGATTTAGAACTGGTTGTAATCTTATCCGCTAAAAGGCGTATTTTAATGAAGAAACAGAAGAGAACAATAGTGTGTCAGTTTACTTAGTGTAGGAAACTGGACCTCTTTGCAGATGTCCCCCTACTTCTTGCATCCTTTACAATTACTAGATTCTGGTTTTCGACTGACCGCGCACAGAGGCCTGCTAATCAGACCTCTGTGACGGTGCTCTTTCCCCTAAAACGAGTAAAGTCTTACTGTAACCCAACTGGAATGGACTCTAGCACCCCTGTAAGCTTCTAGTAAACTGAACTCTCATACCTATGGCAAGGGTACTAAAGAGGGTCCCTAAGGGCGGAAGCATGTCTTATGTCACCCTACGGGACCTACACACAAAACTACACACTGACTGCCATTGCAGGCTGCGTGACATGGTGCAAACCATGTTTGAAAACATAACATGGCACACTCCGGTGTGCCATGCCAAAGACAAAGCATGGGCTATATGTAAGTCACCACTACAGCAGAGGCCTTGGGGACCAAGGCAGGGTTCATTGCAGCACGTGACCTAGTTGGCACTGGTGGTTCAGTTCATCTCTGGTCAGAAACTGCGTGTGCAGTGGTAACTTCAGGTGTCTGGTTTTGGCGGTTGCAGAGCCTTTTTGGAATTTGCAGAAGAACAGGTCCTCTGTTCATGAGAAGTCTTGAGTCTTTATTGGAGGCAGGCAATCTTTCCATAGTAACAGCTGCAGGACAAGTCGACTTTGGTTCAGATTCCAATGAGCTATGAGGACAGGCCGGGGGGATAGGTAGCAGGTCAGCTGCATTTTTTTCTCCTCTTCTGCTTTCGCAGCTCTTCAGTGTCCTTGGTCTTCTTAGATCATCAAGATCTGCTTCTCTGGTGCCAGGGGCACCCCTAAATACTGAATTTAGGGGCGTTCGGGGTGTGCGTGGTAGTAGCCAATGAGCTACTGACCCTTGGGGTCACTATACCTCCCGCCATATGACCACTTCCTGTGGGAGGTAGGCATAACTCTCTCCCAGAATTTCTAGGTATGCCATAACAAAGACGGCTACCTTTGAAATTTCATGTCTACCTCGCAGTACCCCCACCTTAAGAGGGGTAGTAGCCTGGAGGTGGCATGCCTACCTGACTAGCTAATTTTCCCGCATGTCCAGGTGCCAAGTGGGCTCTGGACAGGAGGGGTGGCTTCCTCTACTTTAAGGAGAGCCAGATACGCATTTTAAAGGCTTGCCACCTTAGGAAGGCTAATCAGCAGGTAATCTGGGGGTCAAAGGTGGGGGTGCAGGGTTATGGGGTTCCACCCTTGTAAGGAAATGCCTCCTTGGCATGGTTGCCCCCTGACTTTTTGCCTTTGCTGATGCTATGTTTACAATTGAAAGTGTGCTGAGGCCTGCTAACCAGGCCCCAGCACCAGTGTTCTTTCCCTAACCTGTACTTTTGTATCCACAATTGGCAGACCCTGGCATCCAGATAAGTCCCTTGTAACTGGTACTTCTAGTACCAAGGGCCCTGATGCCAAGGAAGGTCTCTAAGGGCTGCAGCATGTCTTATGCCACCCTGGAGACCTCTCACTCAGCACAGACACACTGCTTGCCAGCTTGTGTGTGCTAGTGAGAACAAAACGAGTAAGTCGACATGGCACTCCCCTCAGGGTGCCATGCCAACCTCTCACTGCCTATGCAAGTATAGGTCAGCCACCCCTCTAGCAGGCCTTACAGCCCTAAGGCAGGGTGCACTATACCATAGGTGAGGGTACCAGTGCATGAGCATGGTACCCCTACAGTGTCTAAACAAAACCTTAGACATTGTAAGTGCAGGGTAGCCATAAGAGTATATGGTCTGGGAGTCTGTTTTGCAGGAACTCCACAGCACCATAATGGCTACACTGAAAACTGAGAAGTTTGGTATCAAACTTCTCAGCACAATAAATGCACACTGATGCCAGTGTACATTTTATTGCAAAATACACCCCAGAGGGCACCTTAGAGGTGCCCCCTGAAACTTAACCGACTGTCTGTGTAGGCTGACTAGTTCCAGCAGCCTGCCACACTAGAGACATGTTGCTGGCCCCATGGGGAGAGTGCCTTTGTCACTCTGAGGCCAGTAACAAAGCCTGCACTGGGTGGAGATGCTAACACCTCCCCCAGGCAGGAGCTGTAACACCTGGCGGTGAGCCTCAAAGGCTCACCCCTTTGTCACAGCCCAGCAGGGCACTCCAGCTTAGTGGAGTTGCCCGCCCCCTCCGGCCACGGCCCCCACTTTTGGCGGCAAGGCTGGAGGGAACAAAGAAAGCAACAAGGAGGAGTCACTGGCCAGTCAGGACAGCCCCTAAGGTGTCCTGAGCTGAGGTGACTAACTTTTAGAAATCCTCCATCTTGCAGATGGAGGATTCCCCCAATAGGGTTAGGATTGTGACCCCCTCCCCTTGGGAGGAGGCACAAAGAGGGTGTACCCACCCTCCGGGCTAGTAGCCATTGGCTACTAACCCCCCAGACCTAAACACGCCCTTAAATTTAGTATTTAAGGGCTACCCTGAACCCTAGAAAATTAGATTCCTGCAACAACAAGAAGAAGGACTGCCTAGCTGAAAACCCCTGCAGAGGAAGACCAGAAGACAACAACTGCCTTGGCTCCAGAAACTCACCGGCCTGTCTCCTGCCTTCCAAAGAACTCTGCTCCAGCGACGCCTTCCAAAGGGACCAGCGACCTCTGCATCCTCTGAGGACTGCCCTGCTTCGACGACGACAAGAAACTCCCGAGGACAGCGGACCTGCTCCAAAAAGACTGCAACTTTATCCAAAGGAGCAGCTTTAAAGAACCCTACAATCTCCCCGCAAGAAGCGTGAGACTTGCAACACTGCACCCGGCGACCCCGACTCGGCTGGTGGAGAACCAACACCTCAGGGAGGACCCCCGGACTACTCTACGACTGAGTACCAAAACCTGTCCCCCCTGAGCCCCCACAGCGCCGCCTGCAGAGGGAATCCCGAGGCTTCCCCTGACCGCGACTCTCTGAAACCTAAGTCCCGACGCCTGGAAAAGACCCTGCACCCGCAGCCCCCAGGACTTGAAGGACCGGACTTTCACTGCAGAAGTGACCCCCAGGAGTCCCTCTCCCTTGCCCAAGTGGAGGTTTCCCCGAGGAAGCCCCCCCTTGCCTGCCTGCAGCGCTGAAGAGATCCCTTGATCTCTCATTGACTTCCATTGCGAACCCGACGCTTGTTCTAACACTGCACCCGGCCGCCCCCGTGCCGCTGAGGGTGAAATTTCTGTGTGGGCTTGTGTCCCCCCCGGTGCCCTACAAAACCCCCCTGGTCTGCCCTCCGAAGACGCGGGTACTTACCTGCTGGCAGACTGGAACCGGGGCACCCCCTTCTCTCCATTGAAGCCTATGCGTTTTGGGCACCACTTTGAACTCTGCACCTGACCGGCCCTGAGCTGCTGGTGTGGTAACTTTGGGGTTGCTCTGAACCCCCAACGGTGGGCTACCTTGGACCAAGTACTGAACCCTGTAAGTGTCGTACTTACCTGGTAAAACTAACAAAAACTTACCTCCCCCAGGAACTGTGAAAATTGCACTAAGTGTCCACTTTTAAAATAGCTATTTGTGAATAACTTGAACAGTATACATGCAATTGAAATGATTCAAAGTTCCTAATGTACTTACCTGCAATACCTTTCAAACAAGATATTACATGTTAAATTTGAACCTGTGGTTCTTAAAATAAACTAAGAAAAGATATTTTTCTATAACAAAACCTATTGACTGGATTTGTCTCTGAGTGTGTGTACCTCATTTATTGTCTATGTGTATGTACAACAAATGCTTAACACTACTCCTTGGATAAGCCTACTGCTCGACCACACTACCACAAAATAGAGCATTAGTATTATCTCTTTTTACCACTATTTTACCTCTAAGGGGAACCCTTGGACTCTGTGCATGCTATTCCTTACTTTGAAATAGCACATACAGAGCCAACTTCCTACAACCCTCTTCTGGACCCAGCTTTTATTCTGGGCCTCCTGAGAGTAGACGTGTAAAAGGTTGGTTCAGTTTATGGAGTACACCTATAGTGTGGCACCCTATACCAACTCCAGACAACCCTTAGTGAAAGTGTTTTGGTGCCTAGATAATTAAAGCTCTCTAGGGGTAGCTGTGGACAGCAGCTCAGGCTTATCAGGAGGAGTGTAAAGCACCTACAATAACACAATTGTCAGTCAGTGATTTTCACACAAGAAAGAACCACACGAGTTGTTCCAAAAATAAAAGTATTCTTTATAGTACTATCCTAACGTTGATACATCTCCACTTGGAGTTATCTACACACAAGAAATATTCTTAGTACCGCACAGTAAAAGAATAAGAATACATAGAACCCTAGAGGGGGGGGGGGATCCTCTTCTCTTCTTGTTTTGCAGTTTAGACATCTTCCCCACCTGTTTGTCCTGTTCTCATTTCTGAGGAGGTGGATGGGTCGCATGTTAATCCAGAAAACTCTTCAGGGTGCAAAACTGCTCCCACTGGTAAGTAACCATTTTGTTTTGCAGCATGTATTCTTTTCTGGATTCACATGCGATGCATAAGATTGTGTAGGGGTTTTTGGGTTGTTTGTGATGAAATGGTAAACAGGTGCTGTAGTACCTTCTGTTCCACTCGGGCTTCTTTATGCATTTGGATGTCCACACAGTAATGTTTTGTGAATGTGTGTGGAAATGCTCATGTTGCTACTGCGCGGATAGTGTCTATGGGCACATTTGCCATGAACGCTAGTGCTGCTCCCTTTTTCGTTGTTGAGTGCTATTGGTTGGTGAGGTAGGTGATTCCCAACTGATGCATAGCATGTTTGGATTGTCTCCACAACCCAACATGCGATTGTCCCTTTTGTGGTGGAGGATCCCTTGCTGGATTTGGCATATGAAACAAACTGTTGGTTCCCTTTAAGTAACTGCTTGGTCTCCTTCAGGTTGTATATTAGTGCCCTCCTTACGTCAAGGGTATGTAATTTTTTTTTCAATTCTGTTTGTGGGTTCTTAAAGAATAATGGCAATTGGATGGTCTGGTTGACGTGCTCACCACTTTAGGTAAGAATTGGGGGTTTGTTGCGAGAACAGTATTGCATAAGCTTTGCATGTCTCCTAGATAAGTCTTGGCTGCTCATCTACAACTACCTCTAGAAAGCCCTGACTTCCTAGACACTGCTTACACTTCACTAATAGGTGATACCTGGAGCTGGAATAAGGTGATATATCACCATCACCATATCACTTCCTACATTGGTGGTGCAGCGGTGGGATAAGACACTTGCAGTTGCCTTACCACTTTGTCACCGGTCACTTTCCAAAGGAAGGACCATTACTTCAGGCTGACCAGGACAATACAGGCAGCCAGGAGGAGGAAGTAGGAACTGACCCTCCAGTCCTGGACAGGGTAGATTTAGGCTACACTGGGGAGGGTCAGGAAGAACCTGGGGAACACCACAGTCCTGTTCAAAGCACTGCAGGTACGGGGGGGTCATTTCAGTAGCCCCACCTTTACACCTAGAGGTTTATTCGGAGAGTCCCCAGGAAGGGGGGTGGTAGGGGGAAGGTAATTTCAGTAGGCCCAACTTAACACCTAGAGGTTGGTTCAGAGAGTCCCCAGGAGGAAGGATAGGTCCTCATCTTTCAACACCCAGTCTCCTCCGTATCGGAGTGGACCCACTACTCCAACTCAGGGGATGTTTCCTTAGATAGGGAATTTAAGAAACTGAGATTGGAGGAGACCAAGCTGAGGTTGCACCAGCAACAGCTAGCCCCAGACAGAGAGGCCTTAGCAGTGGAAAGAGAGACACAAGGTTTGGGGTTAATTCACCAAGGTGGCAGAAGGCTTAGCTTCAGGGACACCAGGGTCACGGAGGACTCCTATGATTCTTGGAACCTGAGCAAGATAGTCCCACCTTACAAGGCAGGAGATGGTATTTATGAATGGTTTACTTCTTTGGAGAGGGCCTGTAAAGTACAGAAGGTCCCCCAAAGACTATGGCCAGCAATTGTATGGCTCTCTTTCTCCAACAAAGGCAGAGACAAACTCCTCACGGTCAGAGATGAAGATGCAGACAATTATACAGCTTTAAAAGGTGCACTGTTAGATTGTTTTGGCTTGACCACTGAACAATACAGATTTAAGTTCAGGGAAATCCTCAAGGAGTCCTCCTGTGATTGGGCAGACTGTGTGGACTGCTCAGTTAAAGCTCTGGAAGGCTGGGTGCATGGGAGCAAAGTGGGTGACTACCAGGACTTCTAAACTCCTCTGGGGTGGGAATATATCCTCTTCCTCAAAATTTAAGAAACCTTGGTGCTACATGTGTGTGCATAAAAGTCATAGGGCAGGGTATAACTCCTGCCCTAAGGCACCAAGCTCCCTCCCCCCCCCCCACCACAAGTAACACCACTTCTACTCCTATTGCCCCTAGCAACAGCAACAGCTGTCAGTCCAAACGTGTAACTGGGCTTACCTTGGGGACTGTAGTGGACTCTGGGCTAATCAGGGAGACCACTGAGGCCGTGTTGGTCTCTCCTGGGGGCATTAACTTTGCCACCCTAGCTGCCTGTCCCCTTAATATGGACAAGTACAGGCAGCATCCCTTAATAAATGGTGTTAAGGCTGAGGACTACAGGGACACAGGTGCCAGTGTCATTATGTTGACAGAAAAACTGGTGTCACCCAAGTAACACCTACTTGATCACACATACCAAGTAACTGATGGTCACAATAACACTTTGTGCCTCACCATCGCAGTTACTGACGTTAGCTTGGGACAGTAGGGGATTACTGGTCCTAAAAAGGTTGTAGTGTCCTCTGATCTACCTGTAGAATGTCTGCTAGGTAATGTCTTGGAGACTTCCGCTGAAGTGAAATTGGAGGCCCATGAAGCAGAGCTGGGCATCCCTGGACATATCTTTGCCCTTTCCGGAGTTGAGGTCAAGAAACAGAGAACAGGAAAGCCTGGAGCCAGGAACAATGGTCCAGGAGGCTCCTAAACAGAAGAACAGAAAGGGTAAAAAGATACCCCCTGATCCAGTCTCCAGTGAAGATTCAACTCCTGAAGAATCTACTCCCTGGGTGGAACCTATACCAGAGGAGCTCAAATCTGAGACCGCTGTGCTCTTGGATGCAGGGTGGCCCACCAAGGAGGAACTCCACATAGAACAGAAAACCTATCCCACACTGGAAGGCTTAAGGCAGCAAGCTGCAGCACAAAAGGCAGGGGATGTCTGTGGTACCCATAGCATGTACTGGGATAACAGCCTCCTGTACTCAGAAGCAAGGGACCCTAAACCTGGAGCCACTTGTCATTCCTCAAGTTCAGGGAGTTCCTGTTAACTCTTGCACATGACATTCCCCTTGCAGGCCACTTGGGGAAGAGCAAGACTTGGGACAGGCTTGTCCCTCACTTTCACTGGCCCTACATGTCTGAAGACACTAAGGAGTTTTGTCGCTCCTGTGTCACTTGCCAAGCAAGTTGCAAGACAGGTGGCACTCCAAAAGCCCCTTTAATTTCACTATCAGTGGTTGGGGTGGCCTTTGAGAGGGTTGGAGGGGATACTGTTGCCCCCCTGGACCCTCCATTAACCTCTGGACAGATTTATAATGGCGGTGGTGGACCATGCCACCTGGTATCCAGAGGCCATTCCTCTTAGGATGACTACAGCTCCTGCAATGGCCAAAGCCTTCCTGGGAATTTTCTCAAGGGTGGGTTTTCCTAAAGAGGAGGTATCAGACAGAGATGCAAACTTCATGGCTGCCTACCTCAAAACCCATGTGGAAGGAGTGTGGCGTCACTTATAAATTCGCCACCTCTTACCACCCACAAACCAGTGGGTGGTGTTTAATAAAACCCTCAAAGGCATGATGGTGGGACTCTCAGAGAAACTCAGAAATAGGTGGGATGTGCTATTAGCTTGCCTCTTCTTTGCCTATAGGGAAGTTCCCCAAAAGGGAGTTGGCTACAGCCCGTCTGAACTTTTGTTTGGACACCCTGTTAGGCACCCCCTTGCTCTTGTGAAAGAAGGCTGGGAGCAACCTCTCAAGCCTCCAAAACAGGACATTGTGGACTACGTATTAGGCCTCAGATCTAGGATGGCCAAATACATGAAGAGGGCTTCCAAAAATCTCCAGGCCAGCTAAGAATTACAAAAATAATGGCATGATCAGAAAGCTGTGCTGACTGTTTACCAGCCAGGACAGAAGGTGTGGGTCCTGGAACCTGTGGCTCCCAGGGAACTCCAAAACAAACAGCGTGGACCACACATTATTGATGAGGGAAAGGGTGAGGTCACCTAGCTTGTGGACCTACGCACTGCTAGAAGCCCCCCACAGGGTGCTTCATGTGAACCGCCTGAAGCCCTATTATGATAGATCTGACAAGACTGCTCATGGCAACTGATGAGGGACAGGAAGAAGAGGGTGAGCCTCTCCCCGACCTCTTCTCCCACAAAACAGAGGATGGCTCACTAGATAGGGTTGTGCTTGCAGACCGCCTCTCTGAGTCACAGAAAGAGGTTTACATATATCTCCTAGGACAGTTTTCTGAACTGTTCTCTCTGACCTCTGGTCAGACTACATAGTGTGAACATACCATTGACAGGTGCCTGAAACATATTTTTAAATTAGGGAACCCTTACATGGAAACTATTGTTGCTGTTAAAATGTGTTATTTACATGTGATGATGCCTTAGGGTGTTTATAAATACAGAAACAACAAGGTAATGAATGGAATACTTTAATTTATCTCGGCCACTAGCAATAGCTCAGGCTGCACCCCAATCCATTGTTTTTCGTCCACTATGCCACTTCAGGTTGGACCAACCCATATGCAAATCTGTTATGACACTGCTCCTTATGGTAACAGTACAGCCTTCACTGCGTGGCCAGGTGCGCCATGAACGGCACACAAGCAACCCAGGACCAATTTCCCCCCCTTAATAGGGCTCTTCAACCAGGTATAGTTTGGTGTTAGTGTGCCCAGGGCTCACTTGTGGGCATACCGAGCACACTTAGTGCATCAAATACAAAAAACAAGGCGATGGGTGGAATGCTTGAATTAATCTCAGCCACAGGCAATCAGTCATGGGATGCATCCCAAGCCATAATTTTTTGATCACCATGTCACCTAAGTTTGGACCACCTACATGCAAAATCAGTTTTGACTCTCCTCCTCAAAGAAGCTCTCTAGCCTGAAATGTGAGGCCAGGTTCTCTCTGAACCAGAACAGAAGCAACCCCGGACAGCATGCCCAGAAGTGGGTCCCCTGCACATGGTCACTTGAACCAAGCTATACCTGGCTGACCAGCCCTTACTAGGGCAAAACCGGCCCTAGGTTGCTTGTCGATTGAGAGGACCGGACCTGGCAGTTCAGGCTGGACTGTTACCACTGGAACATGTTCAGTGGTATAGTGTGCAAAACAATGGACTGAGACGCGGCTTCAAGTAATTACCAGTGGCTAAGATTTATTCAAGAAAAATTAATCTTTCATACATCACTTTTTGTATACTTTAGGGCTACTGCTCTAAGAATAATGAATTGAATGGCCTTACTATGCATTGTTTTATACACCTGATTTAAATGGTTTTCCTTGGTGTGGGTTTATGGACGTATTTGTACCAGCAAAGGTATTCCTTCAATTGACTATATAAATCCATAGATGATCCTCCTTCCTCTTCACAGCACCAAGGCAAACTGATCATACATCACCACATCATGTCACCTCCCTAAACACCAGACATTGTGCATGCCAGTTAATCACAAACATCTATCAACAACATGTGCAGAGATGAACGCCCAATGTCTTAGGAGCAACATGGCTACCCCAAAAAAGCAATGCTTCGCAAAAAAAAAAGAAAAACTCAAAATAAACTATTAAAAAAAGTGTTTGCGTTGGATCCCCATCAGCGCAGACTAAGAAAGAGCAGATGTCACAGATACACAATATAGTTAAGAATGATCTCATAACAGTAGCCCTCTGGGCAATGACGACTATCACACAGGATAATCTGGTGCAATGAGAGCCAGTCAACATCTCGAACAGAAGTTCACTGAAGGCATCTGCTAGATCCTCGATCAGAAAATATATTTTATTGTAGATAGTAGTTATGTAAGCTGTAGAGAGCTCCCACTCCATTCCTCTTAAACAGGAGTTTCCCCCATTTTATAGCAGTTCTTAAGTTCTCTTCATGTAATACTGTTAAGAAAAGTAGAGAAACGTGCCTGTGGGAATGAAAGAAAAGTCATTTACCCCAGGTTTTTGATCTGTGTGATGTCAGTGAAACAGAAGGGACCATGCAGAGTGTAGGAAAGTACCCTCTTTCTGGCATGGTGACCTCCACTTTTTGCCTGTTTTCAGTATGTTTTGATTGTGTTCACTGGGATCCTGCTATCCAGGACCCCATTGTTATGCTCTTTCCCTTTAAACTTGGTTGCTTGGACCACACAAACCCCACATTTGGCATACTGGTGACACCAGATAAGTCCCTAGTATATGGACACAGGTACCCAGGGCACTGGGGTACCAGAGGACCCCCTTGGGCTGCAGCATGTATTATGCCACCCATAGGGAACCCATGCAAAGTTTATCTGCAGGCCTGCCATTGCACCCTGTGTGAAAGGGTGCATGCACCCTTTTCAATGTAGGTCACTAAGTCATCCCTATGGTAGACCCTCCTAGCCCAGAGGGCAGGGTGCAGGTACCTGTGTGTGAGGGCACCCCTGCATGAGCAGAGGTGCCCCCACAAACTACAGCTCCATTTTCATGGACTTCGTGAGTGTGCGGACGCCATTTTACACGTGTACTGGATAGAGGTCACAACCTATATCAAGCTACATAATGGTAACTTCGGACCTAGGCATGTTTGGAATCCAACATATCGTAATCATACCCCAATACTG
The DNA here is from genome assembly GCF_031143425.1 of Pleurodeles waltl. Taxonomy (NCBI): domain Eukaryota; kingdom Metazoa; phylum Chordata; class Amphibia; order Caudata; family Salamandridae; genus Pleurodeles; species Pleurodeles waltl. The sequence goes on along the minus strand of NC_090445.1, from coordinate 659,256,564 downwards.
TTGCCAGTATTGGAAGTATGATTCCATGCACTCTGGTTGCTCCTTAGAGGACTCCCAGCATTACTCCTACCAGCTTTCTGGGGTTTTCTGGGCAGCCCAAGCTGCTGCCACCCCTCAGAGATTTCTGCCCTACTGCTGCTTGATCAGCTCAAGCGCAGGAAAGCAGAACAAAGGATTTCCTTTGAGGGGTGTGTAAGGGGGGGGGGTATACTGTCAGTAACACACTCTCCCTTTAGAAAAAGGTGTTACAGGGCTTGGGAGGGGTAGCCTCCCCAAGTTACTGGTACACTTTGAAGAGCATATTTGGTGTCCTCCGTGCATAAACCAGTCTGCACCATTTCAGGGACCTCCAGTCACTGCTCTGGCACGAGAGTGAACAATGGAAAGGGGTGTGACCACTCCCCTGTCCATCACCACCCCAGGGGTGGTGCCCAGAGCTCCTCCAGAGGGTCCCCTGACTCTGCCATCTGGAATCCAAGGTGGGAAGGGGCCTCTGGGAGCATCTAAGTGGCCAGGTCAGGCAGGTGACATCACAGCCCCCTCCTGATAGGTGGTCACCTGGCTAGGTGACCAATACCCCTTCCAGGGCTATTTGGGGTCTCCCCCCTTGGAGGGTCCTCAAATTTGGATTGCAAGATTCCAGCAGTACCCCTCTGCAACCTCTACTTCCACTTCTGGCCACGGGAACTGCGACTGGACCCTCCAGGAACCAACAATCTGCATCCACAACGAAGATTCTGCTTGCAACTTTGTTTCAATGGCTCCTTCCAGCTTCTGCAACATTTTCCCATGTGTGCATCCTCTGACGGCGGCAAGTCTTCAGCCTGCACAAGAAGGAAGATAGAATCTCCCTTGGAGTGAAGGAGTCACTTCCCTGCCTCTGCAGGCACCAAGTGCAACGACAGCCAGCCGCATGGCTCTTCACTCATTCTGAGCTGCTTGGACCCTGCATCACGGGTGGTGGTCTAGAATGGTCCCCTTGGTCCTTGCTGTAGATGTCCAACTTGGGTGAAGGTAAGCCCTTGCTTTCCCACGCAGGACAGTACCCCCGCATAGCACATCTGTTGTAGCTACCCAGGCTTGTTTGCATCTCCTTCAAGGGATCTTCAGGCCAGTCTACCCCCAGCCCTGTTCCCTATGACACAGAGTCCTCTGTGTACTTCTCCTGCCACATGGGACCCTTCTTCAGTTGTGCTGTGTGGGATCCTCTACAACTCCTGGGTCCTCTGCCAGTGGGTCTCCTGTGAGGTCTGTTTTTTCTGTGGACTCTCTTCATCGCTGAGGGTCCCCTGGGACCCCTCTCTCTCCCCTTACACACCCCCCCCCCATGGTCTCCTGGACTTTGCTGGTCACCAGCAGCACCACTTTTCATCGACTGCAACTCTTGCCTTTGCCAAGCCTTGTTGGTGGCTCTTCCACATGACAGACTGCAATCTTCCATCTGGCGTGAGACATTGACTGCATCCTCAGGGAACTCTTCACCAACTCCAGGGCTGCATTGCTGACTGTCTTTGTCCTACCGTCTACCAACTCCTGCAACCACAGATGGGGGTAGTGGCTCCTGCCAACAGCGGACACTCCTGCAACTTCTGGACTTGGTCCCCTTCTTTGTCAGGCCTTCTTCTTCAGGAAGACACCGCTGGTTTCTTGCAGGCTTGTCCGGTTGTTGCATTATGCTTTCTTTCAGTCCTTTCGGTGGTTTGGGGAAAATACAGTAATTTACTCCTTTCTTTCTGTTCGCCGGGAGGCACTGTGGTACTTAACTTTGGGATTTCCTAGTTCCCATAGCTCCCCTCTATAGATTTCACTTACCTTAGTTGGGGGTCCTACATTCGCATTCCATTTTTTAAGTATATGGTTTGGGCTCCCCCTAGGGTCACTATTGTCTATTGCACGGTTTTCTATTGCTACATACATAATAAATTGTATTTCTATAGCGCTTACTACCCCTGACAAGGCATCGAAGCACTTTCGTGCAAGTAGCATGCTACTCAGGAGCCAAATTAGTGGTCAACTGGTTATTGGGGATAGGATATGTTTTTTGCATGCTCATTCCATGCATTCGGTGGTAACTGTCGACAGATGCGATTAGAGGGGGGCTAGGTGAGACCATTTTTAGCTGGGATTAATAGATATCGTTATGGTTTCCAAAGGGCTTTAAGAAGTTATGCATGAGATTGTTAGAGTGACTTCAACACAGAAGAGGGAGACAGAAAGAAGGCAGAACGAAGCAGAGGACGATTTAAAAAAACATAAGTGATGGAAGGCCAATTTTTCATGCAGGATTTTAAGGGTTATAACAGGTTCAGAATGTTCCAGGCAAATTGTGGATGTAAACCTGTTGAAAGAAACAGTGTCAAAGATAATTCTCACAATAAAAAAGGAAACACAAAAGACCATATTTAAAACTATGCTATAGAAAGTATTATGTAAACACCCCACTAACTTAAATATAACAAACCAATTAAGATAGACACATTGCAGTAACCATTAGCATGTTCAGTGCCATGTTTGTCACTCATGTAATGTGTGGTTTGGAAGGTGCCGTCCCCTTCATCTGCCGAAGAGCATCCCATGTCCAGCAGAATGGATGTGTCTGGGGTCACCTTAAGCTTTCAGCATCCACCTTGCACTGTATGCCTATTTCTGATTACTAGTGTACATATTTAGTGTGTTTACTTGCCTCCTATTGGAGGGCTGTCTTTCTAGTACTTTTGGTAATTGTGTCACTCAAATAAAGTACCTTTATTTTTATAACACTGAGTGATTTCTTTCATGTGTGTAAGAGCTGTGTGACAACAGTGGTTTGCACGAGCTTTGCATGTCTCCTAGATAAGCCTTGGCTGCTCATCCACAGCTACCTCTAGAGAGCCTGGCTTAGGTACCCACCACACACCAAGCCAGCTTCCTATCCGGAGTATTAAAAACCTTGTTAAACGTAACCACACAGCCAATTAGGATATTTTGGTGAGTCAAGTGCAAAGCGGGAGTAACCTGGGTTATTAATTTTAGACCCAACTGTATTGGTGACAACGGTGCACAAGTGTGAATGACTGCATCCCTCACAGGACAAAGCCAGGTAACCAATGACAATCCTTGGAGCCAAATTAAAGTCCTCATGTCATCTAGCTAGAAAAAAAGGACAGAAAACGCACACACACAGCCAGAGACTCACATGCACCACCAAATGATATATACAAACTACGCATGAGCACTGGGAAATGAAGCACCCCCTTTAATATGAACAAGAGGAAAGATGACATGCTCTAGCAAACCAGGAGAACAAAGGCATGGAGACTCACGTGCACAGGCATGCTGAAATAATCAGACTTGAAGGCATCTGCCATCTCCCCAAAAGCTCGGAGCGTGTAATCACGTGCTGCTTGCTCAAAACCAAATGCTTCCTGAGGTTTGCTGCACTCCTGTAGTTGGAAAAGAAGAGTAAGGAGTGTGGGTTTATTGCAACATAGCATGGGCAAACTTCTCCAAAGTCAGGGGTTATAAGGGACGTTTCAGGGAGAACACTCACCTTATCAGAACTCATCGGGAATGTACAAATAAAGCTGTTACCCTTCTGCAATTAGCCGTAGTAACGCCTTGTTTCGAGTTAGTCCAATACCTGCTTTCACAGCCATTACATGTACAAACTTTTTGCAGGCATTCTATTTACATGAAATTCCAGTTATTTTATGGGACACAAAATATTTCGGATATAGGAAAAAAAAATTTTTCAAATCGAACGCCATGTTTATCTGGTTGCCACAGAGTTCCCCGTTCTGAAGACACTGCACTGGGGAGTGAACCAAAGGGAAAAATTAAAGGCAAGAGGGCTTAGCCACTTAGCAGTAGCGCTTAGTGTGGTGGTTCAGGTGTGTTATTACAGGGTTCCCATTACTGAGATGTATGCAAGCTTATAGTGGCATTTAGACATTTACTCTTGATGAAGCGCGACAGAGCTGTAACTGCGAGGCTCAACAATGGGACTTTAAATAGCTCTGCTCGGGTACCTATCAGCTTCTTCTACTCTTCGGGAAAATGGGATGACAGTTTGGTGGACTGGGGATATGAAGAGTTCCCATGCTACACCCCCACCAGAGATGGGCTGCTGATGTACATAATTTGCTCAGTGGCGCAGCAGCACGAAGAGGGATATGCCCTTAATTTGCTACTTTACATTCTCCATACGTTTAAAAGGTGAAAACCTCGCAAACACAGCCAATGCTCATTTAGTAAACCGAGGGCAAACAGTAAGCTACTTCTTTCCAAATACATACACACTCTGCTGTATCGTGGAAATATGACAAGTGACTAAATTGTAACCTTCCCCAACACCAACCAGAACAAAGCGTTTACTCAGTAAGGATATCATATGAGCCCAGACGAACTGGATTTTTAGAGATGTAATATTAAACCACGATTCAAGGGAACATCTATAAAGTATGACACTATTGAGGTTTAAAAGTGTGTGTAAAACCATAAACTATGCCATTACGTACACACTGCACTGGTCACAAAACAATTATCAAGCACCTACGAAACAAACCAATATAAAAGAAGAACTTGCAAACCTGGGAAACAGCTCTTCAATTCATTTTTACACAAATATTAGAAACAAATAAGGTTGTTTATTGACAAAACAGTACAGAATCAATGCAAAGTAGAAATTAAGGTAAAATTATGCAATCTTTTCAACCACTACACCGTAAACTTGTCGTACACAGACACAGTTCAGTTTACATGTCTCAAATATATTTGTGAAAATAACCGAATATCAACAAGTTAACTGCAAACAACCCACAGATCAACTGCCACCCACTCCAGTCGAGTGTAAGAACAGATAATGTTCTCTACGAAGTGTTCTATCATTCGCAGGGCTGGACACAGAGAAATTACCCATTTGCTATTCTATCCATATGAGTGTATGATAGCATCACTGCACATATTGACTAAAATGGAGTTTCACTCAGCCCTAATGACCAACGTCGTTCTTTTGGAGGAGTTTGTCATAAATGCATGCAGTTAAGCAGTGAATCTGGCACATCAAGGGGAGGGCTGATCCGCAGTATTCCTGTATAGACATGTCATACTCTGACAACTACATCAGGAAAGCATTTAGAGGTGTATAGAACCTACTGTGTGCCCTCAATTTGTGGTAATCTCAGTAGTGAGAAGTATTAATTGTACAATGAAGTCTGCCATTTGCTGGAGGTGATACAGAAATTGTGCACAGTTCAAATATTTGACTATATAACAAAGTCCACAAGTATCACAGTGGATCAATAAACCGGATTCCCACAAAAATATCGAACAATGTAAGCAGACGTTTCTCCTCCCAAAAGCCATACAGCCAGACCAGTCACTTCTGCAGGCAATACTGTATGTTTGGATAGTCACAAAATCAGATTCACATTATCTGCGTTCAACTCTTTACCTGAGCAAGACATTTGGGGCACCTCCAGTCTCCCTTAGGAACATCTTGAAGTGGTGGTATCAGACAGAACGTGTGGTAACTGTCATCGCAGCCGTCGCACAGCAAAAGACGATCTTCATCGTTTCCACTGCCACAAATCAGGCACACGTACAAATCAATCTGGAATACAGCAAAGTACCATTCACAAGGGTGAGATCAGGCGAGATCATGTGTACAAGTTTAATTGCTTGAATATTTACATCATGCCAAAAGAAACAGAGGATTTTAGCAACTTCATTGGGAAACTGTTGAATAACTTGCCCCTAAAATGATCACAGAAATGTTCCTCTAGTCTTGATACTGAACAGCAATAAAGAGGCCTTCAAATGTCTTACTAACATACACAATAAATAGGTGCACCAAAGTTGTAATAGCTGGAGATCAATAGACATCACCTTAATACAAGGTGAGGCAGTAAAACATTACGGCAATTTCTTCAGCCTACTGGACTGGTGTAATTTTCATGATCACCACATCAGCACAACATAATAACAAGCATTGGCAAAGCCAATAGGTCTTACCTTAGTAAATGTTAAAGTTTTTCGAGGCATTTTTTTTTTTTATAGCTTGTGTAATTATTATAATTTAGTAAGAAGGTAACAGATTTTTTATCTTCTTGTTTTTTTAAGTTAGGCATAGAAGGATTGAGGGACAATGTGATTGAATATGTGTGCAGTACGGAATGTTGGGGTAACTGTTTTACTGTATGTATGTTGTGTGTGCAGTGTAAAACTAATGGGTTGTATATCTACAATATGGATCAAGACCACCAAAAGCAAACTTTATTTTAAAATATACGGGTATGCGTTTTTATTCAAAAAGTCACAAAATGTTAGAAATTTTAACGTTTAGATGGATCTGCAAATAAAAGTTTTTTTTTGTTGTTGTTCTGAACAGTATACAGTATTGGTTGCTGTAAGGAAATGCCTCCTTGGCATGGTTACCCCCTGACTTTTTGCCTTTGCTGATGCTATGATTTGAATTGAAAGTGTGCTGAGGCCTGCCAACCAGGCCCCAGCACCAGTGTTTTTTCCCTAACCTGTACTTTTGTTTTACACAATTGGTACACCCTGGCATCCAGGTAAGTCCCTTGTAACTGGTACCCCTGGTACCAAGGGCCCTGATGCCAGGGAAGGTATCTAAGGGCTGCAGCATATCTTATGTCACCCTGGGGACCCCTCACTCAGCACAGACACACTGCTTGCCAGCTTGTGTGTGCTGGTGAGGACAAAACGAGTAAGTCGACATGGCACTCCCCTCAGGGTGCCATGCCAACCTCACACTGCCTCTGCAGTATAGATAAGTCACCCCTCTAGCAGGCCTTACAGCCCTAAGGCAGGGTGCACTATACCATGGGTGAGGGCACCAGTGCATGAGCACTGTGCCCCTACAGTGTCTAAGCCAAACCTTAGACATTGTAAGTGCAGGGTAGCCATAAGAGTATATGGTCTGGGAGTCTGTCAAACACGAACTCCACAGCACCATAATGGCTACACTGAAAACTGGGAAGTTTGGTATCAAACTTCTCAGCACAATAAATGCACACTGATGCCAGTGTACATTTTATTGTGAAATACACCCCAGAGGGCACCTTAGAGGTGCCCCCTGAAACCTTAACCAACTACTCGTGTAGGCTGACTGGTTTTAGCAGCCTGCCACACTCGAGACATGTTGCTGGCCCCATGGGGAGAGTGCCTTTGTCACTCTGAGGCCAGTAACAAAGCCTGCACTGGGTGGAGATGCTATCACCTCCCCCTGCAGGAATTGTAACACCTGGCGGTGAGCCTCAAAGGCTCACCCCCTTTGTTCCAGCACCGCAGGGCACTCCAGCTAGTGGAGTTGCCCGCCCCCTCCGGTCACGGCCCCACTTTTGGCGGCAAGGCCGGAGGAAATAATGAGAATAACAAGGAGGAGCCACTGGCCAGTCAGGACAGCCCCTAAGGTGCCCTGAGCTGAAGTGACTAACTTTTAGAAATCCTCCATCTTGCAGATGGAGGATTCCCCCAATAGGGATAGGAATGTGACCCCCTCCCCTTGGGAGGAGGCACAAAGAGGGTGTACCCACCCTCAGGGCTAGCAGCCATTGGCTACTAACCCCCCAGACCTAAACACGCAATTAAATTTAGTATTTAAGGGCTCCCCTGAACCTAAGAATTTAGATTTCTGCAACTTACAGAAGAAGAGGACTGCTGAGCTGAAAAACCCCTGCAGAAGAAGAAAGAAGACACCAACTGCTTTGGCCCCAGTCCTACCGGCCTGTCTCCTGCCTTAAGAAGAAAACTGCTCCAGCGACGCTTTCCCCAGGACCGGCGACCTCTGAATCCTCAGAGGACTGCCCTGCTTCCAAGAGACCAAGAAACTCCAGAGAACAGCGGCTCTGTTCAACAAAGACTGCAACTTTGTATCCAGAGGAGCAGATTTAAAGACCCCTGCAATCCCTGCAAGAAGCGTGAGACTTGCAACACTGCACCCGGCGACCCCGACTCGACTGGTGAAGAAACAACACCTCAGGGAGGACCCTCCGGCGACTCAGAGACCGTGAGTAACCAAAGTTGTCCCCCCTGAGCCCCCACAGTGACGCCTGCAGAGGGAATCCCGAGGCTCCCCCTGACCGCGACTGCCTGACTCTGAAATCCCGACGCCTGGAAAAGACCCTGCACCCGCAGCCCCCAGGACCTGAAGGATCGGAACTCCAGTGCAGGAGTGACCCCCAGGAGGCCCTCTCCCTTGCCCAAGTGGTGGCTACCCAGAGGAGCCCCCCCTTTGCCTGCCTGCACCGCTGAAGAGACCCCTTGGCCTCCCATTGAAATCCATTGGAAACCTGACACTTGTTTACACACTGCACCCAGCCGCCCCCGCGCTGCTGAGGGTGTACTTTTTGTGTTGACTTGTGCCCCCCCCCCCCTCCCCCCCCGGTGCCCTACAAAATCCCCCTGGTCTGCCCTCCGAAGACGCGGGTACTTACCTGCTGGCAGACTGGAACCGGGGCACCCCCTTCTCTATTGAAGCCTATGTGTTTTGGGCACCACTTTGAACTCTGCTCCTGACCGGCCCTGAGCTGCTGGTGTGGTAACTTTGGGATTGCTCTGAACCCCCAACGGTGGGCTACTTTGGACCCCAATCTGAACCCCGTAGGTGGTTTACTTACCTGCAAGAACTAACATTACTTTACCTCCCCCAGGAACTGTGAAAATTGCAGTGTCCACTTTTAAAACAGCTAAATGTGTTTTATGTAAAAAGTATATATGCTATTGTGATTATTCAAAGTTCCTAAAGTACCTACCTGCAATACCTTTCAAATGAGATATTACATGTAGAATTTGAACCTGTGGTTCTTAAAATAAACTAAGAAAATATATTTTTCTATAACAAAAACCTATTGGCCTGGAATTGTTTGAGTGTGTGTTCCTCATTTATTGCCTGTGCGTATGTACAACAAATGCTTAACACTACTCCTTTGATAAGCCTACTGCTCGACCACACTACGACAAAATAGAGCATTAGAATTATCTCTTTTTGCCACTATCTTACCTCTAAGGGGAACCCTTGGACTCTGTGCATGCTATTCCTTACTTTGAAATAGCACATATAGAGCCAACTTCCTACAGTTGCCATGTCCATTTCCATTTGCACGCAATGTTTTAAAATTTCTGTTATGGTCTTGCGGGGACAACTAGTACACGAGTGGAAACTTAACTAGAAGCCAACCAGGCAGACAACGCAGACTGCAGAGTAAAATGGACGCAGGGGTTTGGTGTGGCTAAGGGGGTGTTGGGGAGATGGGGGCACTAGAATGAGTCACCAAAACGGAGTGGGTTGCAACAGGTTTTGCAGGGAGAATAATCTTTCACATGTTTATGAACGAATATTTGCCAAGCAAATGGATAAAGCACATCACAACTTCTGCCTGACTGCTGATAAAGCATCAATCTGAAAGCATACCTTGATATTTGAAGTGTGGGTGGCATTGTAAAATGCAGCGGCTGCCTGCGCAAATAATAATAATAATTTTTTTAAAAAAAGACTTACCTGTCCTGCCACCAGCTGTCTCGCTCCTTTTCTCTCCTGATGGAGTCCGAGCAGTCCCTGGGACACCAGCACAGGCTCCCCACGCAATTTTGGTGCTGCTCTCATGCTATACCTAGCATGAGAATAGCGACAGGATTGGTTTGTACGCTTTGGTCTGCCACTCAGACAGTGCATTGGAGTCTGTGCTGTTTCTCTAGCCCAGCAGTGCAACACAGCAGAGCTAGAGAAACCTAAATGTGCATGTCAGTTTGGCCCGCTTAGGGCAGCCGGACAAACTGACATGCGCACCTAAGTGCACTCCACTCCTCCTAACCCATCCCTCGGCTCAGCCCAGCCAGTAGCTGAAAAATAAAACAATATAAAAATATTGTTTTATTTCTCAATTGCTGACTCTTAGCCAGTGGGGCGATGCCCCTTCGCCATTGCAGAGGAGCTGCCCCTGGTAAAACGTGGAAAATGATGCCAAGAACGACTAAATGTCAAGCATTTGCTAAGTGGTGATGGACACCATTGTCACTGTAGGAAGTTGGCTCTGTATGCACTATTTCAAAGTAAGGAATAGTATGCACAGAGTCCAAGGGTTCCCCTTAGAGGTAAGATAGTAGCAAAAAGAGATAATTCTAATGCTCTATTTTGTGGTAGTGTGGCCGAGCAGTAGGCTTATCAGAGGGTAGTGTTAAGCATTTGTTGTACACACACAAGCAATAAATGAGGAACACACACTCAGAGACAATTTCAGGCCAATAGGTTTTTTTAATAGAAAAATATATTTTCTTAGTTTAAGAACCACAGGTTCAAGATTTACAAGTAATACTTCAAATGAAAGGTTTTTCAAGTAGGAACTTTAGGAACTTTGAAATAGCATAATAGCATATACGGTTTTCACATAAATGACATATAGCTATTTTAAAACTAGACAGTGCAATTTTCAACAGTTCCTGGGGGAGCTAAGTGTTTGTTAGTTTTTGCAGGTAAGTAAACCACCTACGGGGTTCAAGTTTGGGTCCAAGGTAGCCCACCGTTGGGGGTTTCAGAGCATGTAATCAGTTGTCTCCACAATATGTAAATATATGCAACAAGATTAGACTCCCTGATCGTAGCCAAGACATTTGGAATCTCCAACAAAAAACTAATGATGTGGAAGACCGCAGCAGAAGGGACAATAATTTCCTCAACAGCTTAAAAAGTAAATTTTTTCACAATTCCTTGAAAATTCCAACATTAATGAAAATCACTTTCTCACCACAGCTCCAATTTCAACGTGCACACAGAATTAATTCCAAAAACTCTGCTCGTGTCTATCAACCTAGCCATATATTGGCTTGCTGTTGTCGCATCCATTGACCTCAGTCTTTGAATGCATAGCAAACGTGACAAGATAAGAACAAGACTTACAGGGCTGTTTACATAAAGGAAGATCTTTGAAGGATACAGGTGAACATCGTTTTGGCATGGCCAGGGAGGAAGTGAATCTGGAGAGTCTAAGCCAGCTAATAGAAAGCAAAAAAGGATAATATTACTTAGCCTGGAAGCATCTGTTCGTGGCATGAAGTGCTGTAGATTCACATGCTCTGCATATTTCTGTCATCCAGGGTTTGGTCTGGATGTGTACAAGTTGTTTTTCTTCGAAGAAGTGGTCAGAGTCATGAGGTAAAGTGACCCCTCCTCTTGGTGATACTGCGCATATACAGACCCTATTGTTGGATTGTTTTCCCCACAGTCAGGTGAAAATGGAGTGTGAGTCTAGGGTTAGTAAGAGATGTCCATGCATATGAAGTGTAATAAACTGCAACGGCCACGGGTGTCCAGGGAGGTGGGCGGGCGCTTGTGAATCTACAGCACTACATGCCACGAACAGATACTTACAGAGTAACATAATCCATTTGATGGCATGTATGGCTGTAGATACACATGCTCTGCATAGACTAAAGTACTGCCGTCCCAAAGCAGTTTTTTAAAAAAGAGCAGATGTCAATTATATGTTTGGATACATTTAATAATCCATCTTGACATAACTGCTTTAGATGTAGCCTTCCCTATATGTGGAGGTGAGAAAGCCACAAAGATTTGTTTAGTTTTACGAAAATCTTTAGTACCTTAACACTCTTAACATCCAAGGTGCATAGAGCTCTTTCTGCAATTGAACCAGGTTAAGGACAGAAAATCGGCAACTCAACAGGCTGGTTCAGATAAAAAAAGGAAACCACTTTTGGAAGAAATTTTGAGTTAGTACAAAGGGCTACCCTATCCTTATGTATTTGGAAAAAGGCTCCTCTAATGTAAATGCGCGAAGCTCACTCACATGTCTTAGTGAAGTTATTGCTATCAAAAAAGCTACCTTCCTAGAGAAACTGGAGTGGAGAGTTATTTAAAAATTCAAATAGGAGTCCCCATAGGTCTGATCAGTTCAATATCAAAATTCCATATTGGTGCAGGAAGCACTGTAGTTGGGATTACCTTCTTAAGACCTTCCATAAATGATGTAGTCTGTTTTGTAGATACGCTGCAACTGCTGCAAGGTGCTATTGTATTGAAGTATATGCTAGCCCACAAGTTTGTAAACAGAGCAAACAGCAAACAATATTTTGAATAGTTACATTAAATGGATCAATTTGTTTGTTTTGACAATGCATAACAAACCTTTTTCATTTAGTGGCATAGCATGCTCTGGTTGTGGGTTTGTGTGCTTCCGTAAGAATGGTCATGCATTCTGGAGGTAACTGCAAGTATCCAAACTATGACCTCAGGAGCCACACTGCAAGGTTGAGTTCTTTGGGTGCCTTATTTCTCGATATTTCTGAGCGAAAGGGTCTGGGAGTAGCAGAAGATTCTTGTGTGGAACTACTGAAAGGTTGAGTAGTGTTGTGAACGAACCATGGTTGGCAGGCCCAAGTCGGATCCACCAGAATTAGAGGAGAGGACTGAGTTTCCTCACCACAAAGGGAAGGAGAGGGTGTGGTGGAAAAGCATATGCAAATATCCCTGACCAACGCATCAATAGAGCATTGGCCTTGGAGAGAGGGTGTTAAAGCTTGGAGGCGAGGTTTGAGCATTTTGAGTTGTTTCTGTAGCGAACAGATCTATCTATGGAAACCCTCACCTACGGAAGTATTTTTGTAGCACTTGAGGGTGGAGCTTCCGTTTGTGGACTTGTTCCTGCATCCAGCTGAGTAGATCTGTAAGATTGTTGTCTGTCCCTGGAAGGTGTTCTGCTAATAATTCAATGTGATGGCCAAATGCCTAATGACAGATTTTCTGAGCTACTCGAGACAACTGTAGAGAGTGTGTCCCCCCCCCCAAATTTCTGCAAATAAAACATGGCTGTTGTATTGTCAATCCTGACTAGAACAGTCTTGCCTTGCAGATGAATCAGAAATGCTTTGAGTGATAGATGAATAGCTTGAAGCTCCAAGTAATGTATATGTAAAGCTTGAAGTTTGGTGTCCAACAATCCCTGTATTGAGAGATTGTGTAGATGAGCACCCCAACCTGTCAGGAATGTGTCAGCTGTCAGGATGATCTGGGGAACAGGGTCTCAAAACTGTTGCCCTTTTGTCAGATTTTGTGTGTTCCACCATTGCAGAGAGAAGTGCATGCAGCTGTCTAACAACACTAGGGTGTGAGTTTCGGGGCCTAAATGGTAAATGCCGATGTTGTCAGGACCGAAGGCAGCTTAGGTTGGGTCGATGCCAAAACATTGGAAGACAGTTTGTAGGTGGAATATTTAGGCATAGCCTTCGGTGCCGAGCCGGAAGGTGGGGCATCCTTGTCAACTGTGCAGTGCTGACCATGGGCTGATGGCAGTGGAGGCCTGATAGCCTTACTTTCGGTCGAAGCCAAATGTTTATTTTCAGGTGCAATATGGGCCTTTGGACTCACTGAGTGCTGCACCGATGATACCTCTTGTGTCTGCAAGCTAGTTTCAGTCTCCGACTCAGATCTGGAATCTGAAATGTATAAGACCTCCTCTTCCACCGCAGAAGTCTCTTGACACTCTTCCTGTGGCTCAATGTCCTGGAGACCAAAGATGTCTGGTGTCTACTTGAGTTGTCAGTCAAAACAACTTTATTTCGGCTACAAGAGCCATAACAGCAATAAATACAGATACACAATTTAAATAAATATAACATTACGTACAGCTGATAAAATAAGAATAAAATAAAGATAAAATGCACTCACACAGTATGATGGAACAATCTTGTTGGGACCATTAAAACAGATAAAAAGTTTCCTCTAACAACCCAACTGGCTCCGAGGAACTTGGCAACAGCGATCACTAACGTTGGCCGAGTGTCTGATCTGAGGATTCGGAGGGCTATTTCAGAGCTGCGGACTCCCAGCAGTCTGCATGCCGGGCCAGCCATTTCCTACATGAGGCAGTGTCCGCGGAGCAGGCAAATAGGACATGAGGGAGGTTTTCAATGGGGGCTTTGCAGGCTGGGCAAATGGTTGATTCTTCGTGTGACCAGCGGCTGGTAGACAGTCTTAGTGGCAGTGTGCCAATGCGGAACTGATAGTACAGTTTCCTTTCCCTTGGTACCGTGATTAAGTCCCAGAAACCCTTGTACTTGCATGTCTCTTTTAGGTTGACAAAGTCGCAAGATAATGTACTATGAAGTGCGCCCCCCAGATCTTCGGAGTCTACCATGTGCAAATACAGTTTTTTAGTTCACTTTTTGAGGGAAAGGAGGAGGTGGTTGGTGAATTCCAGAGTTCTCTAAGCCCAAGTGAGTAGAGTAACTCCTTGATGAATCTAAGCCAGGGGATGCTATGAAGATGGTCAGCTTCTAAAATGACCTGCAGGGCTGCAGTGAAGTATTCGAGCTCTGGGGTAGTCCAGAGACGCCGCCAGTACAGAAGAGGGAGTAGGCGGGCTTTGTGACCAATGCGTTTCATCCCAAGATCCTTAAAAAGGGGGAACAGTGGAGTGCTTGGCGGGAGGGACACAATGTTATAGGAAGTTGTTTTCAGGGATGGTTATATCTTGGATTTTAGCATAGCCCCATAGTTAAGCCCCGTAAAGTGCTGAGGTCACAGCCTGAGCTTCATATATCTGGACTGCTGGACGAATTGGTTTTGTATGTGAGGTGAAAATCCTTTAATAGTACCCCAGTTGTTTGCTTTAGTTTTAAAGCTTGCTTTCATATGTGTTGTTTCCAAGACATGTTATCAGTCAATGCTATACCCAGGTAACAGAAGGTGCCCACCTTCTCAAGCGTGGTGCCCTCTAGTGTGAACTTCCCTCTAAAGGATCTATAGGGATTGAGGATCATTAATTTTGTTTTTGAGGAGTTGATTTCAAGTCCCCACATGGAGCAAAATTCCTCAAAACACGTGAGGAGTTTCCTTAATCCACTAGGGGTCTTGGATATCAGGAGAGTGTTGTCTGCAAAGAGCAAAACAGGGATTTTTTGTGTGTCAAGTGTTGGTGCATCAGCCTCCACTCTAAGCCGAGAGGGGACGATGTCATTGATGTACAGGGAGCAGAGGGTGGGGGTAAGGACACACCCTTGCCGCACACTCCTTGATACCTGGATTCTATCAGGTAGTTGACCCTTTTTGTCCTCGTGGAGCCGTATCAATAGAGCTAGGATGTGCTCGGAAATTCCCATTCAGGAGGGAGTGTCCCATAGTTTGTTGCGGGGTACTAGATCAAATGCAGATTTTAGGTCCACAAAAGCTACATATAACCTCCCTTTGCCAATGAGCACTGTTTTCCAGAATAAAAATAGGAACCCGAGGGCTTGCTCAGTGGTAGATTTATTTTTTTCCCCGGAAACCAGCTTGGAGGGGACTAAGGATATCATATTCAGTCATCCAGTCTTCGATCTTCCCCAAGAGACAGTGGCAGAACACTTTTTGCACACAATCGATTAGACTAATAGGCCTGTAGTTGCAGGGGAGTGATCTGTCGCCCTTTTTAAAGATCGGGACAACAATAGCCCCTTTCCAGGACTCAGGGATTGGCGCCCCAAATGCTATTGCATTCGCTATGATGGTGATGTATCTTGACCAGATTACAATATCGGTTGAGAACAGGTCTGCTGGAACATCATCCGAGCCAGGGGCCCTGCCACGCTTCATAGTGCCTAGGGAATATACTATGTATTTTTGGGGTAACAGCTGAGGCACTGGAGTGGTGGGTGCTGAAGTGATGTTTAAGCAAGGGTTCATATGATCAGGAATGGGGCTATCATGATCGTAGGAGTACAGCCCACTGAAATTGTCTACCCACTCTTTTGGGGCGATGTTAGTTGTTATGTTCAATCCACTGCTTTCTGGATCTCACGCTGCCAGGGTCCAAAACAGACTACAATTCCTCTTGCGCCCAGCGTCGCCAAGTGCTGTCCATCACTTATCTTGGTCACGCTTGGCTTTGCGTATGGCTAGCTTGTAGGACTTCCTGGCTAAGCGGATGGCATTGGCATCCTTGGATTTGATGGCTTGGATTAGATGCTTGTTTGAGGACCGGTACATTTTGTTAAACCAGCGATGCCCACCCTTAGGTCTCTTGCCATCACGGGCTGTGGATACTGGGAAGTGGGCCTCGATATCCCTGAAGCATGAGGTGTGGGTTAAACTTATTTCCTCGTTGGGGATTGCGGGACCCACCTCTAGATCCATTAATGCAGTCTTTAGGGTGTTATTAGCTGTATTAATGAGTGTGGGCCGAGCCACAACCTTGTCCCACTTTAGGTGACGTTTGTCGTTAACCAGACTAATGCCCTCTGGTG
This sequence comes from Pleurodeles waltl, assembly GCF_031143425.1. Taxonomy (NCBI): domain Eukaryota; kingdom Metazoa; phylum Chordata; class Amphibia; order Caudata; family Salamandridae; genus Pleurodeles; species Pleurodeles waltl. The sequence continues at coordinate 659,240,331 of NC_090445.1, read as the reverse complement.
CTGTTGCTGAGGAGTTAATCATGGGTGGGTAACTACCCAGAGCTAACATATGGACAGAGGACTGTGGTCACTTTCAGTTCTCTCAATGATCGTCATGTCGATGACTATGGGCCATAATCTTATTTCGACTAAACAGTAGTCGATTCTACTGGTGTGGTTGGTTTTGTTGAATGTGTGACGGCCTTTGGCATCTGATTTGGTTCTGCCATTTAATGCCCTGAGCACAAATTCCATGGACAGTGATTTTACTTGGACAGCGACTCACGTCCATCTCTTGATGGGTGGGATAGTCAGGGCGGGGATAGACCAAGCTCGATCCTCCTCTTCTGTGGACCGGAGATCGTCCCAGTCTAGAGGTTTGAATGTGACATTAAGGTCACCTGCCACAATGGTTTTATGATGGCGGGGACAGTTTTGCAGAAAGGCTGCCAGGACACAGAGGGTTTTGGAGACTTGACCTCGTGTAGATGTTAAAAATATTCACAACTGTGTCTGGCCCGAATGATAGACGAAGGCCTAACAGGTCAGAGGAATCAGTGGATAACTGTTATGTACGACAGGTAATGAAAATGTCACTTACCCAGTGTACATCTGTTCGTGGCATCAGTCGCTGAGATTCACATGGTATGCATGAGCTCGCCATCTGGTGTTGGGTCGGAGTGTTACAAGTTGTTTTTCTTCGAAGAAGTGTTTTCGAGTCACGGGACCGAGTGACTCCACCTTCTGTGCTCATTGCGCATGGGCGTCGACTCCATCTTCGATTGTTTTCCCCGCAGAGGGTGAGGTAGGAGTTGTACTATAGTAATAGTGCCCGCGCAATGAAAAATGTAAGTATGTACCTATTAAAAGATTAAGTAATATATACAAATGTACAAAATTGAAGGTAACTTCTGAACTGCTACAGGCTTCCGGGGAGGTGGGTGGGTCCATGTGAATCTCAGCGACTGATGCCACGAACAGATGTACACTGGGTAAGTGACATTTTCAGTTCGATGGCATCTGTCGCTGTAGATACACATGGTATGCATAGACTAGTAAGCAGTTAGTTCCCCATAAGCGGTGGTTTAGCCTGTAGGAGTAGAAGTTGTCTGAAATAGAGTTCTTAATACAGCTTGACCTACTGTAGCTTGTTGTGCGGATAGCACATCTATACAGTAGTGTTTGGTGAATGTGTGAGGCGTAGACCAAGTGGCTGCCTTACATATTTCCTGCATTGGGATGTTTCCTAAAAAGGCCATTGAAGCACCTTTTTTCCTTGTTGAATGTGCCCTGGGAGTAATGGGCAGTTGTCTTTTTGCTTTAAGGTAGCAGATTTGGATGCATTTAACTATCCATCTGGCTATACCTTGTTTTGATATTGGGTTACCTGCATGAGGTTTTTGGAATGCAATAAATAGCTGTTTAGTTTTTCTGATGTTCTTTGTTCTGTCAATGTAGTACATTAATGCTCTTTTGACATCTAATGTATGTAGTGCTCTTTCAGCCACAGAATCTGGCTGTGGGAAAAATACTGGTAGTTCTACCGTTTGATTTAGATGGAATGGTGAAATAACTTTTGGTAAAAATTTTGGATTAGGTCGTAGGACGACCTTATTTTTATGTATTTGTATAAAAGGCTCTTGTGTTGTGAACGCTTGAATTTCACTTACTCTTCTTAGAGATGTAATGGCGATGAGAAAGGCAACTTTCCAGGTTAGGAATTGTATTCCGCAAGAGTGCATGGGTTCGAAAGGTGGGCCCATGAGTCTTGTTAGAACCACGTTTAGGTTCCATGAAGGAACAGGTGGTGTTCTTGGTGGTATAATTCTTTTAAGCCCTTCTATAAATGCTTTGATAACTGGTATCCTATACAAGGAAGTTGAATAGGTAGTTTGCAGGTATGCAGATATTGCTGCAAGGTGTATTTTAATAGAAGAGAAGGCTAGCTTTGCTTTTTGTAAATGGAGCAAGTAATTTACTATATGTTTTGGAGTTGCATCTAGCGGTTGTATCTGATTATGATGGCAGTACCAAACAAATCTTTTCCACTTACTTGCGTAGCAGTGTCTAGTGGATGGCCTTCTGGCCTGCTTTATGACTTCCATACACTCTTGGCTAAGTTGCAAGTGTCCGAATTCTAGGATTTCAGGAGCCAGATTGCTAGATTCAGCGATGCTGGGTCCGGGTGTCTGATCTGTTGGTTGTGTTGCGTTAACAGATCTGGTTTGTTGGGCAGTTTGATGTGTGGTACTACAGACAGATCTAGCAGTGTTGTGTACCAGGGTTGTCTTGCCCAAGTTGGTGCTATTAAAATGAGTTTGAGTTTGTTTTGACTCAATTTGTTTACTAGGTAAGGAAGGAGAGGGAGAGGAGGAAAAGCGTAAGCAAATATTCCTGACCAGTTCATCCATAGGGCATTGCCTTGGGATTGCTTGTGTGGGTATCTGGACGCGAAGTTTTGGCATTTTGCGTTCTCTTTTGTTGCAAATAAGTCTATTTGTGGTGTTCCCCAGAGTGTGAAGTAGGTGTACAGAATCTGTGGGTGGATTTCCCATTCGTGGACTTGCTGGTGATCTCGAGAGAGATTGTCTGCCAGCTGATTCTGGATCCCCGGAATAAACTGTGCTATTAGACCAATCTGATGGTGGATTGCCCACTTCCATATTTTTTGAGCTAACAAGCTTAACTGCGTTGAATGTGTTCCTCCTTGTTTGTTTAGATAATACATCGTTGTCATGTTGTCTGTTTTGACAAGGATGTATTTGTGGGTTATGATTGGTTGGAAAGCTTTTAGTGCTTGAAAAACTGCTAATAATTCTAGATGATTTATATGCAGTATTGTTTGATGTATGTTCCATTGTCCTCTTATGTTGTGTTGATTGAGATGTGCTCCCCACCCTGTCATGGAAGCATCTGTTGTTATTACGTACTCTGGCACTGGGTCTTGGAAAGGCCGCCCTATGTTTAAATTTATACTGTTCCACCATAGAAGCGAGAGGTAAGTTTGGCGGTCTAGCAACACCAGATCTAGAAGGTGACCCTGTGCTTGAGACCACTGTGAGGCTAGGCACTGTTGTAAGGGCCTCATGTGCAGTCTTGCGTTTGGGACAATGGCTATGCATGAGGACATCATGCCTAGGAGCTGTAGTATTGTTCTTGCTTGTATTGTTTGGTTTGGAGACATGTGTTGAATGACCCTGTTGAAATTGTGGATCCTTTGTGGAGTTGGCGTTGCTACTCCTTTTGTCGTGTCTATTATGGCTCCTAGATATTGCTGTACTTTGCTTGGCAGAATGTTTGATTTTGCAAAGTTGACGGTGAACCCTAGTTTGTAGAGGGTTTGTATGACTTGATTTGTGTGGTTTGAGCATTGTGTGAGCGAACTGGTTTTGATTAGCCAGTCGTCTAGATACGGGAACACATGTATTTGCTGCCTTCTGATGTGTGCAGCGACTACTGCTAGGCATTTTGTGAATACTCTTGGAGCGGTTGTTAAACCAAAAGGCAATACTTTGAATTGGTAATGTATTCCTTTGAATACAAACCTTAGATATTTCCTGTGTGATTGATGTATTGGTATATGGAAATATGCGTCCTTGAGGTCTAGGGTTGTCATGTAGTTGTGTTTTTTGAGCAATGGTAACACTTCTTGTAGTGTGACCATGTGAAAGTGGTCTGATTTGATGAATGTGTTTACTACTCTGAGGTCTAGAATTGGTCTCAGTGTTTCGTCCTTTTTTGGTATCAAGAAGTACAGTGAATAAACTCCTGTGTTTATTTGTGTGCTTGGTACTAATTCTATTGCATTTTTTTGCAGTAGTGCTTGAACTTCTATCTCTAGAAGCTGTGAATGGTATTTTGTTAAATTTTGTGATTTTGGTGGTATGTCTGGAGGGAATTGCAGGAATTCTATGCAATAACCATGCTGGATAATTGCTAAGACCCATGTGTCTGTAGTTATTTTGTCCCATGCTTCGTAATATTGACGTATCCTCCCGCCCACTGGTGTTGTGTGGGAGGGGTGTGTGACATGTGAGTCACTGCTTGTTGGTAGTGGTTTTGGGGCTTTGAAATCTTCCCCTATTCCTAGGGAATTGCCCCCCTCTATACTGGCCCCGAAAACCTCCCCTGTACTGTCCCTGGTAGGTGGGCGGTGCGGACTGTGAGGTGCTAGCTTGTGTGGCCTGACCCCGAAACCCTCCTCTAAAAGGTGTTTTGCGGAAGGTGTTATAAGATCCTCTGCCCTGCGGGGAATAGAGTGCGCCCATGGCCTTGGCAGTGTCAGTGTCCTTCTTGAGCTTTTCTATGGCTGTGTCGACCTCCGGACCGAACAGAAGTTTTTTGTTTACTGGCATGTTAAGCACTGCCTGCTGAATTTCTGGCTTGAATCCAGACGTTCTGAGCCATGCGTGCCTACGGATGGTAACCGACGTATTAATGGTTCTTGCGGCCGTGTCTGCTGCATCCATGGAGGAGCGTATTTGATTGTTGGAAATGTTTTGACCCTCCTCAACAACCTGTTTTGCTCTCTTTTGCAGATCTTTTGGGAGATGTTCAATGAGATGCTGCATCTCATCCCAGTGGGCTCTGTCGTATCGCGCTAACAGCGCTTGTGAATTTGCGATGCGCCACTGGTTTGCTGCTTGGACAGCAACCCTCTTCCCGGCTGCATCGAACTTCCTACTTTCTTTATCTGGGGGAGGTGCATCCCCAGAAGTGTGTGAGTTTGCCCTTTTTCTGGCAGCCCCTACCACCACAGAGTCTGGTGGCAGCTGAGAGGTGATGAATACAGGGTCCGTAGGAGGCGCCTTATACTTCTTGTCCACCCTAGGCGTCACTGCCCTACTTTTTACTGGCTCCTTGAAAATGTCCTTTGCATGGCGTAGCATGCCTGGGAGCATCGGCAGGCTTTGGTAGGAGCTGTGGGTTGAAGAGAGGGTGTTAAATAAAAAATCATCCTCTACTTGTTCCGAGTGTAGTTCCACATTATGGAATAGTGCTGCTCTAGCCACCACTTGTGAGTAGGCTGTGCTGTCTTCCGGTGGTGATGGCCTAGTTGGGTATGTGTCTGGGCTGTTATCAGACACTGGTGCGTCGTACAAGTCCCACGCATCCTGATCTTGGTCATCGTGGCTCATGGCGGTGTGAGCTGGCGAATGTGACGGGGTGTAAGTTGGCGAAGCCGGAGTTACAGGTGGAGGCGAGGGAGGAGGTGTTACCTTTTGTGCTGTTTGTTGCTGAGGAGTAAACTGAAGCGTTCTCTTTCGTTTGACAGGTGGAAGGGTACTGATCTTCCCAGTCCCCTGCTGAATAAAGATACGCTTTTGCGTGTGATCCACGTCAGTGGATTGCAGTTCTTGTTCAAATCTATGTTTCTTCATTTGAGAAGACATAGAATGCTCTTCAGTGTAGGAGCCAGAAACAGGGTCTGATGTCGCTTTTTTCGGCTCCGAAAACCCTGTCGATTGTTTTTTCGGCTCCGAGGTAACCTTCCTTTTTTTCTGTGCCGAAAATTCTTGGCCTCTATGGTCTTCGGCGCCACTGTCTCGGCGTCGATCCGTGTCGACACCGAACTCTCGGTGTCGATGCTTCTGTTTAGCACTCTCTCGGTCTCGAGGAGGCTGCGTGCCGGTGTCTCGACCGGAGTCGGACGATCTCGACACTGAATGGGCCTTTTTCGGTGCCGATTGTTGGTCACCGAGAATTTGGGTGGAGCCATGGCCGGTTGGCAGTGGCGTCCCCTGGGCCTTCTTTCCTTTTTTAAGGTTTGATCTCGACGTCTTACTCACAGTTCTTGTAGAGTGTAGCTCGTCGGAGTCTGAATCCTGGATGGAAAAGGATTCCTCCTGTTCCTCTTCTGTCTCGAACTGTCGACGCTCTTTTGGCGTGGACGCCATCTGGAGTCTTCTCGCTCGACGGTCGCGCAGAGTTTTTCGGGACCGGAACGCCCGACAGGCCTCACAGGATTCTTCGCTGTGCTCGGGTGACAGGCACAGATTACAGACCGAGTGTAGGTCCGTATAAGGATATTTGTTGTGGCATTCGGGGCAGAATCGAAACGGGGTCCGTTCCATCGGCGTTGTCCTCCACGCGGTCGGGCCGACTAGGCCCCGACGGGGTGCCGAAATCTACCCCGAAGGGCACCGAAGCGCTTCGATGTTCAACGCGTCGTTGTATGTGTCTATCTCTAACCGGATCGCAACGATACCGTCGAAAATCTTCCGTCTTCAGCTATCTTTCCGTTCCGAAACTCGGAGCGACAGGAACACGTCCGAACCCGATGGCGGAAAGAAAACAATCGAAGATGGAGTCGACGCCCATGCGCAATGAGCACAGAAGGTGGAGTCACTCGGTCCCGTGACTCGAAAACACTTCTTCGAAGAAAAACAACTTGTAACACTCCGACCCAACACCAGATGGCGAGCTCATGCATACCATGTGTATCTACAGCGACAGATGCCATCGAACGTGATGTTCTAACCCAGGTGGTCAAGCCCCAAGACAGCCTGCCCCTGGTGCTGGGCACACACAAGCTGGCAAGCAGTGTGTCTGTGCCGAGTGAGGGGTCCCCAGGGTGGCATAAGACATGCTGCAGCCCTTAGAGACCTTCCCTGGCATCAGGGCCCTTGGTACCAGGGTTCCCAGTTACAAGGGACTTATCTGGATGCAAGGGTGTGCCAATTGTGGAGACAAAGGTACAGGTTAGGGAAAGAACACTAGTGCTGGGGCCTGGTTAGCAGGCCTCAGCACACTTTCAAATCAAAACTTAGCATCAGCAAAGCAAAAAGTCAGGGGGTAACTGTAAGGAAATGCCTCCTTGGCATGGTTGCCCCCTGACTTTTTGCCTTTGCTGATGCTATGTTTACAATTGAAAGTGTGCTGAGGCCTGCTAACCAGGCCCCAGCACCAGTGTTCTTTCCCTAACCTGTACTTTTGTATCCACAATTGGCAGACCCTGGCATCCAGATAAGTCCCTTGTAACTGGTACTTCTAGTACCAAGGGCCCTGATGCCAAGGAAGGTCTCTAAGGGATGCAGCATGTCTTATGCCACCCTGGAGACCTCTCACTCAGCACAGACACACTGCTTGCCAGCTTGTGTGTGCTAGTGAGGACAAAACGAGTAAGTCGACATGGCACTCCCCTCAGGGTGCCATGCCAGCCTCTCACTGCCTATGCAGTATAGGTAAGACACCCCTCTAGCAGGCCTTACAGCCCTAAGGCAGGGTGCACTATACCATAGGTGAGGGTACCAGTGCAGGAGCATGGTACCCCTACAGTGTCTAAACAAAACCTTAGACATTGTAAGTGCAGGGTAGCCATAAGAGTATATGGTCTGGGAGTCTGTCAAACACGAACTCCACAGCACCATAATGGCTACACTGAAAACTGGGAAGTTTGGTATCAAACTTCTCAGCACAATAAATGCACACTGATGCCAGTGTACATTTTATTGTAAAATACACCACAGAGGGCACCTTAGAGGTGCCCCCTGAAACTTAACCGACTATCTGTGTAGGCTGACTAGTTTTAGCAGCCTGCCACAAACCGAGACATGTTGCTGGCCCCATGGGGAGAGTGCCTTTGTCACTCTGAGGCCAGTAACAAAGCCTGCACTGGGTGGAGATGCTAACACCTCTCCCAGGCAGGAATTGTCACACCTGGCGGTGAGCCTCAAAGGCTCACCTCCTTTGTGCCAACCCAGCAGGACACTCCAGCTAGTGGAGTTGCCCGCCCCCTCCGGCCAGGCCCCACTTTTGGCGGCAAGGCCGGAGAAAATAATGAGAATAACAAGGAGGAGTCACTGGCCAGTCAGGACAGCCCCTAAGGTGTCCTGAGCTGAGGTGACTCTAACTTTTAGAAATCCTCCATCTTGCAGATGGAGGATTCCCCCAATAGGGTTAGGATTGTGACCCCCTCCCCTTGGGAGGAGGCACAAAGAGGGTGTACCCACCCTCAGGGCTAGTAGCCATTGGCTACTAACCCCCCAGACCTAAACACGCCCTTAAATTTAGTATTTAAGGGCTACCCTGAACCCTAGAAAATTAGATTCCTGCAACTACAAGAAGAAGGACTGCCCAGCTGAAAACCCCTGCAGCGGAAGACCAGAAGACGACAACTGCCTTGGCTCCAGAAACTCACCGGCCTGTCTCCTGCCTTCCAAAGATCCTGCTCCAGCGACGCCTTCCAAAGGGACCAGCGACCTCGACATCCTCTGAGGACTGCCCCTGCTTCGAAAAGACAAGAAACTCCCGAGGACAGCGGACCTGCTCCAAGAAAAGCTGCAACTTTGTTTCCAGCAGCTTTAAAGAACCCTGCAAGCTCCCCGCAAGAAGCGTGAGACTTGCAACACTGCACCCGGCGACCCCGACTCGGCTGGTGGCGATCCAACACCTCAGGAGGGACCCCAGGACTACTCTGATACTGTGAGTACCAAAACCTGTCCCCCCTGAGCCCCCACAGCGCCGCCTGCAGAGGGAATCCCGAGGCTTCCCCTGACCGCGACTCTTTGAACCTAAAGTCCCGACGCCTGGGAGAGACCCTGCACCCGCAGCCCCCAGGACCTGAAGGACCGGACTTTCACTGGAGAAGTGACCCCCAGGAGTCCCTCTCCCTTACCCAAGTGGAGGTTTCCCCGAGGAACCCCCCCCTTGCCTGCCTGCAGCGCTGAAGAGATCCCGAGATCTCTCATAGACTAACATTGCGAACCCGACGCTTGTTTCTACACTGCACCCGGCCGCCCCCGCGCCGCTGAGGGTGAAATTTCTGTGTGGACTTGTGTCCCCCCCGGTGCCCTACAAAACCCCCCTGGTCTGCCCTCCGAAGACGCGGGTACTTACCTGCAAGCAGACCGGAACCGGGGCACCCCCGTCTCTCCATTCTAGCCTATGTGTTTTGGGCACCACTTTGAACTCTGCACCTGACCGGCCCTGAGCTGCTGGTGTGGTGACTTTGGGGTTGCTCTGAACCCCCAACGGTGGGCTACCTTGGACCAAGAACTGAACCCTGTAAGTGTCCTACTTACCTGGTAAAACTAACAAAAACTTACCTCCCCCAGGAACTGTGAAAATTGCACTAAGTGTCCACTTTGAAAACAGCTATTTGTCAATAACTTGAAAAGTATACATGCAATTTTGATGATTTGAAGTTCCTAAAGTACTTACCTGCAATACCTTTCGAATGAGATATTACATGTAGAATTTGAACCTGTGGTTCTTAAAATAAACTAAGAAAAGATATTTTTCTATATAAAAACCTATTGGCTGGATTTGTCTCTGAGTGTGTGTACCTCATTTATTGTCTACGTGTATGTACAACAAATGCTTAACACTACTCCTTGGATAAGCCTACTGCTCGACCACACTACCACAAAATAGAGCATTAGTATTATCTATTTTTACCACTATTTTACCTCTAAGGGGAACCCTTGGACTCTGTGCATGCTATTCCTTACTTTGAAATAGCACATACAGAGCCAACATCCCACATAGGACCCATCAATGGTGGCAGCAACATAAATAGGGTCAGAGATTCTCCTGACATGTTGAAAATCCCCAAAGGGATTGTAACTAAATATGAAGATGGTGATGACATCACCAAATGGTTCACAGCTTTTGAGAGGGCTTGTGTAACCAGAAAAGTGAACAGATCTCACTGGGGTGCTCTCCTTTGGGAAATGTTCACAGGAAAGTGTAGGGATAGACTCCTCACACTCTCTGGACAAGATGCAGAATCTTATGACCTCATGAAGGGTACCCTGATTGAGGGCTTTGGATTCTCCACTGAGGAGTACAGGATTAGGTTCAGGGGGGCTCAAAAATCCTCGAGCCAGACCTGGGTTGACTTTGTTGACTACTCAGTGAAAACACTAGATGGTTGGATTCAAGGCAGTGGTGTAAGTAATTATGATGGGCTGTACAATTTATTTGTGAAAGAACACCTGTTAAGTAATTGTTTCAATGATAAACTGCATCAGCATCTGGTAGACCTAGGACCAATTTCTCCCCAAGAATTGGGAAAGAAGGCGGACCATTGGGTCAAGACAAGGGTGTCCAAGACTTCAACAGGGGGTGACCAAAAGAAAGGGGTCACAAAGACTCCCCAGCAGAAGGGTGATGAGACAACCAAAACTAAAAATAGTAAAGAGTCTTCTACAGGCCCCCAAAAACCTGCACAGGAGGGTGGGCCCAGAGCCTCTTCACAAAACAATGGGTACAAGGGTAAAAACTTTGATCCCAAAAAGGCCTGGTGTCATAGCTGTAAACAGCATGGACACCAAACTGGAGACAAGGCCTGTCCCAAGAAAGGTTCCACTCCAAACTCCCATCCAGGTAACACTGGTATGGCTAGTCTCCAAGTGGGATCAACAGTGTGCCCAGAGCAAATCAGGGTCCACACTGAAGCTACTCTAGTTTCTGAGGGTGGGGTGGATTTAGCCACACTAGCTGTCTGGCCGCCTAACATGCAAAAATACAGACAGCAACTCTTAATTAATGGGACTAGAATAGAGGGCCTGAGGGATACAGGTGCCAGTGTCACCATGGTGACAGAGAAACTGGTTTCCCCTGGCCAATACCTGACTGGAAAAACTTACACAGTCACCAACGCTGACAATCAGAGAAAAGTACATCCCATGGCAATGGTTACTTTAGAATGGGGAGGGGTCAATGGCCTGAAACAGGTGGTGGTCTCCTCAAATATCCCAGTGGACTGTCTGCTTGGAAATGACCTGGAGTCCTCAGCATGGGCTGAGGTAGAGCTAAAAACCCATGCAGCAATGCTGGGTATCCCTGAACTGGTGTGTGTGAAAACAAGAGCACAATGCAAGGCACAGGGTGAAAAAGTAGAGCTGGAGTCTGGAAAAATGGCCCAGCCTACCAAGAGAACCGGAAAGTCAGTTGGGAAACCAACTGCAACACAGCAAAAGAAAGGGAACCTCTCTTCTCAGGAAGAAGTTCTGCCCTCTGAGGGAACTGAGCCTTTGGAGCTTGAACCTTATCAGGTTGAGCTCTTAGGCCCAGGGGGACCCTCAAGGGAAGAGCTGTGTAAGGGACAAGAAACCTGTCCCTCTCTTGAAGGCCTTAGGCAGCAAGCTGCTGAAGAGTCCAAAGGCAAGAAAAATGGAACACATAGGGTCTATTGGGAAGATGGGCTCCTGTACACTGAGGCCAGAGACCCCAAACCTGGTGCCACTAGGAGAGTGGTAGTGCCTCAGCTGTTCAGAGAGTTCATCCTAACATTGGCCCATGACATTCCCCTTGCTGGACATTTGGGACAAACCAAGACGTGGGAGAGGTTAGTCAACCACTTCTACTGGCCCAATATGTCCAACATGGTTAAGGAGTTTTGCCTCTCCTGCCCCACCTGTCAAGCCAGTGGTAAGACAGGTGGGCATCCAAAGGCCCCCCTCATTCCACTTCCAGTGGTGGGGGTGCCCTTTGAAAGAGTGGGTGTGGACATAGTTGGTCCACTGGAACCTCCCACAGCCTCAGGAAATATGTATATCCTGGTAGTAGTGGATCATGCTACCAGGTATCCTGAAGCTATTCCCCTTAGGTCGACTACTGCCCCTGCAGTAGCCAAGGCCCTCATTGGTATCTTTACCAGAGTGGGTTTCCCTAAGGAGGTGGTGTCTGACAGAGGTACCAACTTCATGTCAGCATACCTAAAGCACATGTGGAATGAGTGTGGAGTGACTTATAAATTCACTACACCTTACCATCCACAAACTAATGGCTTAGTTGAGAGATTCAACAAGACATTAAAGGGCATGATCATGGGGCTCCCAGAAAAACTCAAAAGGAGATGGGATGTCCTCCTGCCATGCCTGCTTTTCGCTTACAGGGAGGTACCACAGAAGGGAGTAGGGTTCTCACCCTTTGAACTTCTGTTTGGTCATCCTGTAAGGGGACCACTTGCCCTTGTTAAAGAAGGCTGGGAGAGACCTCTCCATGAGCCTAAACAGGACATAGTGGACTATGTACTTGGCCTTCGCTCTAGAATGGCAGAGTACATGGAAAAGGCAACCAAAAACCTTGAGGCCAGCCAACAGCTCCAGAAGTTTTGGTATGACCAAAAGGCTGCACTGGTTGAGTTCCAACCAGGGCAGAAAGTCTGGGTTCTGGAGCCTGTGGCTCCCAGGGCACTCCAGGACAAATGGAGTGGCCCTTACCCAGTACTAGAGAGGAAGAGTCAGGTCACCTACTTGGTGGACCTGGGCACAAGCAGGAGCCCCAAGAGGGTGATCCATGTAAACCGCCTTAAGCTCTTCCACGACAGGGCTGATGTCAATCTGTTGATGGTAACAGATGAGGATCAGGAGGCAGAGAGTGAACCTCTCCCTGATCTTCTGTCATCAGACCCAAAAGATGGTACAGTAGATGGAGTGATCTACTCAGACACCCTCTCTGGCCAACAGCAAGCTGATTGTAGGAGAGTCCTACAACAGTTTCCTGAACTCTTCTCCTTAACCCCTGGTCAGACACACCTGTGTACCCATGATGTGGACACAGGAGACAGCATGCCTGTCAAGAACAAAATCTTCAGACAGTCTGACCATGTTAAGGAAAGCATCAAGGTGGAAGTCCACAAGATGCTGGAATTGGGAGTAATTGAGCGCTCTGACAGCCCCTGGGCCAGCCCAGTGGTCTTAGTCCCCAAACCTCACACCAAAGATGGAAAGAAAGAGATGAGGTTTTGTGTGGACTACAGAGGGCTCAATTCTGTCACCAAGACAGATGCCCATCCAATTCCAAGAGCTGATGAGCTCATTGATAAATTAGGTGCTGCCAAATTTCTAAGTACCTTTGACTTGACAGCAGGGTACTGGCAAATAAAAATGGCACCTGGAGCAAAAGAAAAGACAGCATTCTCCACACCTGATGGGCATTATCAGTTTACTGTTATGCCCTTTGGTTTAAAGAATGCCCCTGCCACCTTCCAAAGGTTGGTGAATCAAGTCCTTGCTGGCTTGGAGTCCTTTAGCACAGCTTATCTTGATGATATTGCTGTCTTTAGCTCCACCTGGCAGGATCACCTGGTCCACCTGAGGAAGGTTTTGAAGGCTCTGCAATCTGCAGGCCTCTCTATCAAGGCATCCAAATGCCAGATAGGGCAGGGAACTGTGGTTTACTTGGGCCACCTTGTAGGTGGAGGCCAAGTTCAGCCACTCCAACCCAAGATCCAGACCATTCTGGACTGGGTAGCTCCAAAAACCCAGACTCAAGTCAGGGCATTCCTTGGCTTGACTGGGTACTACAGGAGGTTTGTGAAGGGATATGGATCCATTGTGACAGCCCTCACTGAACTCACCTCCAAGAAAATGCCCAAGAAAGTAAACTGGACTGTGGACTGCCAACAGGCCTTTGACACCCTGAAACAGGCAATGTGCTCAGCACCAGTTCTCAAAGCTCCAGATTATTCTAAGCAGTTCATTGTGCAGACTGATGCCTCTGAACATGGGATAGGGGCAGTTTTGTCCCAAACAAATGATGATGGCCTTGACCAGCCTGTTGCTTTCATTAGCAGGAGGTTACTCCCCAGGGAGCAGCGTTGGAGTGCCATTGAGAGGGAGGCCTTTGCTGTGGTTTGGTCCCTGAAGAAGCTGAGACCATACCTCTTTGGGACTCACTTCCTAGTTCAAACCGACCACAGACCTCTCAAATGGCTGATGCAAATGAAAGGTGAAAATCCTAAACTGTTGAGGTGGTCCATCTCCCTACAGGGAATGGACTTTATAGTGGAACACAGACCTGGGACTGCCCATGCCAATGCAGATGGCCTTTCCAGGTTCTTCCACTTAGAAAATGAAGACTCTCTTGGGAAAGGTTAGTCTCATCCTCTTTCGTTTGGGGGGGGGTTGTGTAAGGAAATGCCTCCTTGGCATGGTTGCCCCCTGACTTTTTGCCTTTGCTGATGCTATGTTTACAATTGAAAGTGTGCTGAGGCCTGCTAACCAGGCCCCAGCACCAGTGTTCTTTCCCTAACCTGTACTTTTGTATCCACAATTGGCAGACCCTGGCATCCAGATAAGTCCCTTGTAACTGGTACTTCTAGTACCAAGGGCCCTGATGCCAAGGAAGGTCTCTAAGGGATGCAGCATGTCTTATGCCACCCTGGAGACCTCTCACTCAGCACAGACACACTGCTTGCCAGCTTGTGTGTGCTAGTGAGGACAAAACGAGTAAGTCGACATGGCACTCCCCTCAGGGTGCCATGCCAGCCTCTCACTGCCTATGCAGTATAGGTAAGACACCCCTCTAGCAGGCCTTACAGCCCTAAGGCAGGGTGCACTATACCATAGGTGAGGGTACCAGTGCAGGAGCATGGTACCCCTACAGTGTCTAAACAAAACCTTAGACATTGTAAGTGCAGGGTAGCCATAAGAGTATATGGTCTGGGAGTCTGTCAAACACGAACTCCACAGCACCATAATGGCTACACTGAAAACTGGGAAGTTTGGTATCAAACTTCTCAGCACAATAAATGCACACTGATGCCAGTGTACATTTTATTGTAAAATACACCACAGAGGGCACCTTAGAGGTGCCCCCTGAAACTTAACCGACTATCTGTGTAGGCTGACTAGTTTTAGCAGCCTGCCACAAACCGAGACATGTTGCTGGCCCCATGGGGAGAGTGCCTTTGTCACTCTGAGGCCAGTAACAAAGCCTGCACTGGGTGGAGATGCTAACACCTCTCCCAGGCAGGAATTGTCACACCTGGCGGTGAGCCTCAAAGGCTCACCTCCTTTGTGCCAACCCAGCAGGACACTCCAGCTAGTGGAGTTGCCCGCCCCCTCCGGCCAGGCCCCACTTTTGGCGGCAAGGCCGGAGAAAATAATGAGAATAACAAGGAGGAGTCACTGGCCAGTCAGGACAGCCCCTAAGGTGTCCTGAGCTGAGGTGACTCTAACTTTTAGAAATCCTCCATCTTGCAGATGGAGGATTCCCCCAATAGGGTTAGGATTGTGACCCCCTCCCCTTGGGAGGAGGCACAAAGAGGGTGTACCCACCCTCAGGGCTAGTAGCCATTGGCTACTAACCCCCCAGACCTAAACACGCCCTTAAATTTAGTATTTAAGGGCTACCCTGAACCCTAGAAAATTAGATTCCTGCAACTACAAGAAGAAGGACTGCCCAGCTGAAAACCCCTGCAGCGGAAGACCAGAAGACGACAACTGCCTTGGCTCCAGAAACTCACCGGCCTGTCTCCTGCCTTCCAAAGATCCTGCTCCAGCGACGCCTTCCAAAGGGACCAGCGACCTCGACATCCTCTGAGGACTGCCCCTGCTTCGAAAAGACAAGAAACTCCCGAGGACAGCGGACCTGCTCCAAGAAAAGCTGCAACTTTGTTTCCAGCAGCTTTAAAGAACCCTGCAAGCTCCCCGCAAGAAGCGTGAGACTTGCAACACTGCACCCGGCGACCCCGACTCGGCTGGTGGCGATCCAACACCTCAGGAGGGACCCCAGGACTACTCTGATACTGTGAGTACCAAAACCTGTCCCCCCTGAGCCCCCACAGCGCCGCCTGCAGAGGGAATCCCGAGGCTTCCCCTGACCGCGACTCTTTGAACCTAAAGTCCCGACGCCTGGGAGAGACCCTGCACCCGCAGCCCCCAGGACCTGAAGGACCGGACTTTCACTGGAGAAGTGACCCCCAGGAGTCCCTCTCCCTTACCCAAGTGGAGGTTTCCCCGAGGAACCCCCCCCTTGCCTGCCTGCAGCGCTGAAGAGATCCCGAGATCTCTCATAGACTAACATTGCGAACCCGACGCTTGTTTCTACACTGCACCCGGCCGCCCCCGCGCCGCTGAGGGTGAAATTTCTGTGTGGACTTGTGTCCCCCCCGGTGCCCTACAAAACCCCCCTGGTCTGCCCTCCGAAGACGCGGGTACTTACCTGCAAGCAGACCGGAACCGGGGCACCCCCGTCTCTCCATTCTAGCCTATGTGTTTTGGGCACCACTTTGAACTCTGCACCTGACCGGCCCTGAGCTGCTGGTGTGGTGACTTTGGGGTTGCTCTGAACCCCCAACGGTGGGCTACCTTGGACCAAGAACTGAACCCTGTAAGTGTCCTACTTACCTGGTAAAACTAACAAAAACTTACCTCCCCCAGGAACTGTGAAAATTGCACTAAGTGTCCACTTTGAAAACAGCTATTTGTCAATAACTTGAAAAGTATACATGCAATTTTGATGATTTGAAGTTCCTAAAGTACTTACCTGCAATACCTTTCGAATGAGATATTACATGTAGAATTTGAACCTGTGGTTCTTAAAATAAACTAAGAAAAGATATTTTTCTATATAAAAACCTATTGGCTGGATTTGTCTCTGAGTGTGTGTACCTCATTTATTGTCTACGTGTATGTACAACAAATGCTTAACACTACTCCTTGGATAAGCCTACTGCTCGACCACACTACCACAAAATAGAGCATTAGTATTATCTATTTTTACCACTATTTTACCTCTAAGGGGAACCCTTGGACTCTGTGCATGCTATTCCTTACTTTGAAATAGCACATACAGAGCCAACTTCCTACAGTAACCATGCCAAGGAGGTATTTCCTTACACCAATGAACAGGCAGAATGCATTCCGAGGTCAACTTCCTGAAACTTTCCAAGATGCCTTTCACACACCACTTCAAACCTGCTGTACAACGTTGGTTTCTCAAATCTTACCATAGAACCTCAAAACGTATGGTTCCTTCTTGGACAGCGTCATGAGGCAATATTTTAGTTTTCATCATCAGGTTTGCAATGACGTTTAAAATTCACATTGTGCCAGGCCTGATCTAAAGCTATCTAATGACCCAGTAATCACGTCAGAAAGAAAAATTGCCTACACTTGATTAAAGTGCATTTTTCTAACAAATCACAGATAGAAATCTAAAATCTCAGTAAGTTAAAACTAAAGATTATGGAGCAATAGGCAAAAGACTTGAGGTGGAAGGAGTGGATGTCAGAAGGAAGAGCAAGTTAAACAGAGAAAGAAACACAAGAGAATATCTGCATTTTAGACCATTGATTGAAATCATAAATGTTAGAATAATTCCCCAATGAGTGTGAGGACCATGGAACAATTCAAACCTAATATTTGTCCATACAGTAATACACAGAAAAGCCTGTCAAAGGCAAGACCTTCTCTTAAGTGTAGACCGCTGTATGTTTAAAACACTCAGAGAACTACACTAAAGCATTTGAAATGTAAAAACAAACCAAATCTGTCCATCACTGAAGGAAACATGCAGCCAGCCAGGCTTTGGTGAACACAGAGGGCTGGTTCTTTAGGAGACAAGGAACTTACACCCATATGTACCCATATGAGCTTTCCCATATGCACTGTACTCAAAGTTGCCTCCCTCAGTCAATCCTTTTTTATGGTGAGAACTTAGGGGTGTGTAGCCTTAGGAGTATTAAACAGATTCTAATACCCAAGATAATACCCAGCCAGGAAGATGGATCGGTCCTGAAGCCCTGTCAGCTTCAAGAAATTTACATTCGGATGCAGATTCTGTTCCTGAGGTCTGGTGAGGAGATACAGATCGTATGGTCATCTCTTGTGAGGACAGACTGACATAGGGAGGATGGACAAAAGTGGAATATTATGTGCTATGGTTGCTCAACCTCACCATGTAACCTTTATCAGATCAATTTAGGTTTCTTTAATAAAGCCCTTAGCTCAGTCCTAGGCAGCTGTAGCACATAGCAGTAAGGTGTAATTGTAGGTACAAGTTAGGCAAGGCTTTTAGAGGTTTGGCCAACAAAGTGATAACTTTGTAAAGTAATCTTTCTATTAAACATAAGTTTGAACCTAAATCATTGCTGAGACTGGATTCAATGTGAAGATTAATTTGAGTCCTTGAATTCAAATCGTTGGTGGTCCCAAATGAAAGTTGGTACTTACACAGAGGCTAGGGAAACTCCATGTTAGCTAATGGGACCAGTCTTGCTACAGTCAAAACAGAAGTTACGTATTTTCACTGTAGGGGCATGTAAAACACAAATGGAACATGCCTTTATTAATATTAAGCACCCTCCCTGATGGGCTAACAGGGCCTTCCCTAGAGATGGCTTATTAATATTAAAAAGTAACATTCTGACCTGGCAAATGAGATTATTTTGCTATGTCGAGTTGGCAACTTTAAATCTGCCTGACTAGTCTGCAGTGGCATTCCTAGAGTCATGACTTCATCATGTCACTAAGGTGGAGGCACAAACAAGTGCTGCTATAACTAGTGACATTGAAATTACTAATTCTGAAAACGTCTTGTGCCATATACTAGGGACTTAAATTAAATGAGTCAATCAGGTATTAGACAATTCTGTATGCATTCTTTCTGGGTCAGAGCACATGAACTGGTGCCTGGATAGCAGGGCCCAGTGAACTACAGGTGCGCAAAATCCAGCAGTAGCAGTTAAAAAAACATGGTTTGGGGGGGGAGGGGGAGGTTGGGGTTATAATTGTTGGTCATACAAATGGAGGCCACTCTGAAGCTTGGGAACCACCATTGCCTACCAATCTGGCAGTACGAGAATCGTCACAAATTGGGTGTTCTGCAATTTCACCATTATACTAGAAGAGTGGAATCAGTGGAAATGTGTAGGGAAATCTCTGACCAATCTATTAAAAATTATTCTTCGCTGGAACCATTCGTCTGAAGTTTTAGCATTTATTTTTTTATTATTTTGGCTGTTGCAAACCAGTTGTTCTCAGGGTCAGCCCTCTTCCAAGAGCCAGAGTCAAATGTTGTGCGTCCTTTAAGAGTGCCCTCGATCTTGTGCCTCACTGCTTGCACAGAAAGTGCATCACTAGCTAGGTGGGGGCTAGTTATAATTCGAGATAATTGATGTGGCTAGTCTTTTTACTCTTTGTCCATTGATCCTGTACTGACAGATGCCACAGCAACTACAACAGCACTTACAACTTGAGTGGGTGTCAACCAGGGAGCTTTCACTAACAATTTCCTGTAAATCTTGCTACCAGTGTTTAGGCAGTTCATAACTGATCTCATAACATCCCATATTTCCCTGTCATCTGCCAATCAGGGTTGTACAACTAGATGGGGAGCAGTTGTGGCTGTGTTACAAATGTTCTAGTCAGGTATATTGAGTCTTTTGCACCTTCTCCTTTTGGAGGAGGAATGGCCTTTAGATTTCAGAAGCCCATGGTCTTGTACTGGCAATTTGTATTTGTTTTGAAATCTTGGTGTCACTGCTTTCACAGGGAAGGAGCAGCTGAAGTGAGAACATAGGGTTAGAAAAATCCATCACCGAATTTTGACTGTGACCTGTATCTCGTCAGAGATCCCCTAAGGTGCTCTGGAGTACGAGTACTTACAAAAGATAAGAAAGTATTTTGTGGCACAGCAGATAAAGGTATTGCCACAGGCAAACCTCTACTTTCTGAAGGCAACATTGACATCTGTTGCAGGACATTGCCGATCTTGGGGAAAACGCTGGTAAACCTGGAGTCAGAATGGATAGATCCTGCAGAGGAAGCAAAATTAGGTAGGTGTTGCAATAGGAGAGTTTAGTCTGGGTGAGCATATGAAAGATGGAGAGCAGATTATATTAATATGAGGCAATGGTGAGAAGGCCATAGACTGTCTTGACGTCAATGCTGTGTTTGACTGTGATCGCTGCCTCTTCGTGACTGTCTTCCTCCATGACTTCAAAGAAGAAACTCTTGGTCTCTTGCACTAGAGACTTTCACGCCAATTATGTGGTCAACCTATGAGGGTACCTTGCTGATGCTTCCTTCAACAGAATATCCTCAATGTTAATAGTAAATGACTTAGAGTGCTGTTGATAACTATTTTCTTCTCATTTTACTTTTTCTCGTCAGTTCTTCCTCCGAAGAAGACTTACAGGGACGTGGCTGGCTGGCAAGTTTCTCAGCTTTTTTCCCTCCTTTTGCAATCATGTCCTCAGTTTTTCCCCACAGCCTGATGCCACTCTATCCATTTTTGCCCTCTTAGAGAGAGTTTTAGGCAGAAATCACATTCTTTCATTCAATTAGAGGATGGTAGACACAACATACAAGCATTGTCTGGGTCTGAAGTAGCCTACTTCATTCCACTTGAGGGTACTTTGCAAAGAGAGAAGACATCTTTGCTAGAAAAACAGGCTGAACTAAACTATTCTTCAGTAGGTTTCAGTAAAAGACATTGAGTGATGTTGAATCCAGATAAAAGAATGATTGTGGAATGCAATGCCAGTATAGTGCATTAGGGGAAATGGAAGCTCCTGGTCTCCTAAAGGCACAACATTATATTTTCACGCCTTTTTACTGAAAGCCTTTTCCCTCAATGATAGGCAGATTTAGCATGTTTTTACATTTCAGATGCTGCAATGTAATTCATTGTGATTTTAAAGATACAGAACACCTTGCACAGGACAGGCTTTTCCTGAAGGATTCAGCATCTCAGTGTACTTAACTATAGTGACAAACGTTGGATCTGAAAATCAGCAACCAGACAGCATATTTTTACCAAGTTAGTGGATGCTCTATAATGTCAAAAGGTGTTGTGTTATCTAAACTAGCCTAACCCAGTACCATTGTGTAGGAAAGTGCCATTGTTGGCATGGTTACCCCCACCCTCACACACACACACAGTTTGCCTAGTGTAGATGCCAACTTTGATTGCAAGTGTGCTGCGACGCGGCTAACCAGGCCCCAGCACCAGTGTTCTTTACCTAAAACTGTACCTTTGTTCCCACAATTGGCACAGCACTGGCACACAGTTAAGTCCCTTGTAAAAGGTACCTGTAGGAAGTTGGCTCTGTATGTGCTATTTCAAAGTAAGGAATAGCATGCACAGAGTCCAAGGGTTCCCCTTAGAGGTAAAATAGTGGTAAAAAGAGATAGTACTAATGCTCTATTTTGTGGTAGTGTGGTCGAGCAGTAGGCTTATCCAAGGAGTAGTGTTAAGCATTTGTTGTACATACACATAGACAATAAATGAGGTACACACACTCAGAGACAAATCCAGCCAATAGGTTTTGTATAGAAAAATATCTTTTCTTAGTTTATTTTAAGAACCACAGGTTCAAATTTAACATGTAATATCTTGTTTGAAAGGTATTGCAAGTAAGTACATTAGGAACTTCGAATCATTTCAATTGCATGTATACTTTTCAAGTTATTCACAAATAGCTATTTTAAAAGTGGACACAGTGCAATTTTCACCGTTCCTGGGGGAGGTAAGTTTTTGTTAGTTTTACCAGGTAAATAAGACACTTACAGGGTTCAGTTCTTGGTCCAAGGTAGCCCACCGTTGGGGGTTCAGAGCAACCCCAAAGTTACCACACCAGCAGCTCAGGGCCGGTCAGGTGCAGAGTTCAAAGTGGTGCCCAAAACGCATAGGCTTCAATGGAGAGAAGGGGGTGCCCCGGTTCCAGTCTGCCAGCAGGTAAGTACCCGCGTCTTCGGAGGGCAGACCAGGGGGGTTTTGTAGGGCACCGGGGGGTACACAAGCCCACACAGAAATTTCACCCTCAGCGGCGCGGGGGCGGCCGGGTGCAGTGTTAGAACAAGCGTCGGGTTCGCAATGGAAGTCAATGAGAGATCAAGGGATCTCTTCAGCGCTGCAGGCAGGCAAGGGGGGGCTTCCTCGGGGAAACCTCCACTTGGGCAAGGGAGAGAGACTCCTGGGGGTCACTTCTGCAGTGAAAGTCCGGTCCTTCAGGTCCTGGGGGCTGCGGGTGCAGGGTCTTTTCCAGGCGTCGGGACTTAGGTTTCAGAGAGTCGCGGTCAGGGGAAGCCTCGGGATTCCCTCTGCAGGCGGCGCTGTGGGGGCTCAGGGGGGACAGGTTTTGGTACTCACAGTCGTAGAGTAGTCTGGGGGTCCTCCCTGAGGTGTTGGTTCTCCACCAGCCGAGTCGGGGTCGCGGGGGGCAGTGTTGCAAGTCTCACGCTTCTTGCGGGGAGATTGCAGGGTTCTTTAAAGCTGCTCCTTTGGATAAAGTTGCAGTCTTTTTGGAGCAGGTCCGCTGTCCTCGGGAGTTTCTTGTCGTCGTCGAAGCAGGGCAGTCCTCAGAGGATTCAGAGGTCGCTGGTCCGTTTGGAAGGCGTCGCTGGAGCAGAGTTCTTTGGAAGGCAGGAGACAGGCCGGTGAGTTTCTGGAGCTAAGGCAGTTGTTGTCTTCTGGTCTTCCTCTGCAGGGGTTTTCAGCTAGGCAGTCCTTCTTCTTGTTGTTGCAGGAATCTAATTTCTAGGTTCAGGGAGAGCCCTTAAATACTAAATTTAAGGGCGTGTTTAGGTCTGGGGGGTTAGTAGCCAATGGCTACTAGCCCCTGAGGGTGAGTACACCCTCTTTGTGCCTCCTCCCAAGGGGAAGGGGTCACATCCCTAATCCTATTGGGGGAATCCTCCATCTGCAAGATGGAGGATTTCTAAAAGTTAGTCACCTCAGCTCAGGACACCTTAGGGGCTGTCCTGACTGGCCAATGACTCCTCCTTGTTGCTTTCTTTGTTCCCTCCAGCCTTGCCGCCAAAAGTGGGGGCCGTGGCCGGAGGGGGCGGGCAACTCCACTAAGCTGGAGTGCCCTGCTGGGCTGTGACAAAGGGGTGAGCCTTTGAGGCTCACCGCCAGGTGTTACAGCTCCTGCCTGGGGGAGGTGTTAGCATCTCCACCCAGTGCAGGCTTTGTTACTGGCCTCAGAGTGACAAAGGCACTCTCCCAATGGGGCCAGCAACATGTCTCTAGTGTGGCAGGCTGCTGGAACCAGTCAGCCTACACAGATAGTCGGTTAAGTTTCAGGGGGCACCTCTAAGGTGCCCTCTGTGGTGTATTTTACAATAAAATGTACACTGGCATCAGTGTGCATTTATTGTGCTGAGAAGTTTGATACCAAACTTCCCAGTTTTCAGTGTAGCCATTATGGTGCTGTGGAGTTCGTGTAAAACAGACTCCCAGACCATATACTCTTATGGCTACCCTGCACTTACAATGTCTAAGGTTTTGCTTAGACACTGTAGGGGTACAGTGCTCATGCACTGGTACCCTCACCTATGGTATAGTGCACCCTGCCTTAGGGCTGTAAGGCCTGCTAGAGGGGTGTCTTACCTATACTGCATAGGCAGTGAGAGGCTGGCATGGCACCCTGAGGGGAGTGCCATGTCGACTTACTCATTTTGTTCCACTAGCACACACAAGCTGGTAAGCAGTGTGTCTGTGCTGAGTGAGGGGTCTCTTAGGGTGGCATAATACATGCTGCAGCCCTTAGAGACCTTCCCTGGCATCAGGGCCCTTGGTACCAGAGGTACCAGTTACAAGGGACTTATCTGGATGCCAGGGTGTGCCAATTGTGGAATCAAAAGTACAGGTTAGGGAAAGAACACTGGTGCTGGGGCCTGGTTAGCAGGCCTCAGCACACTTTCAATTCAAAACATAGCATCAGCAAAGGCAAAAAGTCAGGGGGTAACCATGTCAAGGAGGCATTTCCTTACAGTACCCATGGTACCAAGGGCCCTGTAGCCAGGGAAAGTCTATAAGGGCTGCAGCATGTATTATGCCACCCTGGGGAACCCCTCACTCAGCCCATGCACACTGCCTTGCAGCTTGTGTGTGCTGGTGGGGAGAAAAATAAAGTCGAAAAATAAAGTCGACATGGCAACCCTCTCAGGGTGCCATGCCCACAAACCACTGCCCATGGCATAGGTAGGTCACCCCTCTAGCAGGCCTTACAGCCTTTAGGCAGGGTGCACTATACCACAGGTGAGAGCCGGCTGCGTGAGCAATATGTCCCTACAGTGTCAAAGTCCATTATCAGACACTGTAAGTGCAGTGTAACCATATAAGTATATGGTCAGAGGAGGTTGTCACAGCACAGCACCATAATGGTTTCACTGAATACTGGGAAGTTTGGAATCAAACTTCGCAGCACAATAAGCCCACACGGATGCCAGTGTGGGATTTATTGAAAAATGCACACAGAGGACATCTTGAAGATGCCCCCTGTATGTTAGCCCAACTGCTAGTGTAGGACTGACCAGTCTGTGCCAGCCTGCCACTTTCAGATGGGTTTCTGACCACATGGGGTGAGTACCTTTGTGCCCTCTGTGGTCAGAAACAAAGCCTGTCCTGGGTAGAGGTGCTTCACACCTCCCCCTGCAGGAACCGTAACACCTGGCAGTGAGCCTCAAGGGCTCGGATTACAGTGCACCAGGGAACTCCATCTAGTGGAGATGCCTACCCCTACCCCCCCCCCCCCCCCCCCCCCCCCAGACAAAGCTCCACGTTTGGCGGCAAGTCCAGCAAGAAAATTAGGGAAAACAGGGAGAAGTGACCACCCCAGCCAAGACCACCCCTAAGGAGTCCAGGGCTGAGGTGACCCTCACCCTGCAGAATCCTCCATCTTAGTTTGGAGGACAGGGACCAATAGGGATAGGAATGTACCCCCTCCCTAGAGGGAGTGGGCACAAGGCGGGTGTAGCCACCCTCAGGGACAGTAGCCATTGGCTTCTGCAACCTGACCCTAACACGCCCCTAAATCTAGGATTTAAGAGCCTCCCTGAACCCAACTCACCAGATTCCTGGTGACCTACAAAGAAGGACTGCTATGCTGAAAACCCCAGCAGAGAAGAAGGAAGACAACAACTGCTTTGGCCTCAGCCCTACCGGCATGTCTCCTGCTTCTAAGAACCTGCTACAAGACCAGTGACGCATCCAGCGGACACAGCGACCTCTGCCATCTTCAGAGGACTGCCCTGCACCCAAAAAGGACCAAGAACTCCAGAGGACAGCGGCTCTATCCCAAAGGAACTTTCAACTAAGGACTCCCTCCTCACTCAAGATGCCCGAGTCCTGACCCCTGTGCACCAGACGCCCACGGCCCGTGTCCAGGTGGTCCACCCAGGAAGAAAGGGTCCCCAGGTGATTGGGAACAAGAGCCCACCCTGGGTTGACCCCTTCAAGCCCTAACAAAGCCACCTGCAGAGAGTTCCTTGACAGCCAATGTGCTCATTAATTTTACTTAGTTCTGGTCTAAAATTTAACTTGCGTGTAGAGCCATCTGAATCTTGTCGAGACTGGACAGAATGCCTGTCCAGCTGGAATTTATACAATGTATCAAACCCATGGCAAAGGGTGTGGAAGCACTCAACTCTACTTACCACAGACGTCCGCTTCTTACGTGGCTTGGTCTTCTCCGGATCAGCTATGGGTTCCATTTTCTCAACAGGTTCTTGTTTCACTGCAACTTTAGCTTCCTTCTCTGTAGACACTTTAGTGACAAAAAGCCATATAAAACCATTAATTGCCAATAAAACGACCTACACAGCTCCCCAGCATGTTAAAATAACAACCTTGAATACTGAATATATATGCTATTGTGATTATTCAAAGTTCCTAAAGTACTTACCTACAATACCTTTCATGCAAAGTATTACATGTAGAATTTGAACCTGTGGTTTTTAAAATAAACTAAGAAAATATATTTTTCTATACAAAAACCTATTGGCCTGGAATTGTCTCTGAGTGTGTGTTCCTCATTTATTGCCTGTGTGTATGTTCAACAAATGCTTAACACTATTTGTAGGAAGTTGGCTCTGTATGCACTATTTCAAAGTAAGGAATAGTATGCACAGAGTCCAAGGGTTCCCCTTAGAGGTAAGATAGTGGCAAAAAGAGATAATACTAATGCTCCATTTTGTGGTAGTGTGGTCGAGCAGTAGGCTTATCAAAGGAGTAGTGTTAAGCATTTGTTGTACATACACACAGGCAATAAATGAGGAACACACACTCAGAAACAATTCCAGGCCAATAGGTTTTTGTTATAGAAAAATATCTTTTCTTAGTTTATTTTAAGAACCACAGGTTCAAATTCTACATGTAATATCTCATTTGAAAGGTATTGCAGGTAAGTACTTTAGGAACTTTGAATAATTACAGTAGCATATATACTTTTTACATAAAACACATTTAGCGGTTTTAAAAGTGGACACAGTGCAATTTTCACAGTTCCTGGGGGAGGTAAAGTAATGTTAGTTTTTGCAGGTAAGTAAACCACCTACGGGGTTAAGATTGGGGTCCAAGGTAGCCCACCGTTGGGGGTTCAGAGCAACCCCAAAGTCACCACACCAGCAGCTCAGGGCCGGTCAGGTGCAGAGTTCAAAGTGGTGCCCAAAACACATATGCTTCAATGGAGAATGGGGTGCCCCGGTTCCAGTCTGCCAGCAGGTAAGTACCCGCGTCTTCGGAGGGCAGACCAGGGGGGTTTTGTAGGGCACCGGGGGGGACACAAGTCCACACAGAAAGTACACCCTCAGCAGCGCGGGGGCGGCCGGGTGCAGTGTGCAAACAAGCGTCTGGTTTGTAATAGGAATCAATGGGAGACCAAGGGGTCTCTTCAGCGGTGCAGGCAGGCAAGGGGGGGGGCTCCTCGGGGTAGCCACCACCTGGGCAAGGGAGAGGGCCTCCTGGGGGTCACTCCTGCACTGAAGTTCCGATCCTTCAGGTGCTGGGGGCTGCGGGTGCAGGGTCTTTTCCAGCCGTCGGGATTTTAGAGTCAGGCAGTCGCTGTCAGGGGGAGCCTCGGGATTCCCTCTGCAGGCGTCGCTGTGGGGGGTCAGGGGGGACAACTTTGTTTACTCACAGTCTCGGAGTCGCCGGAGGGTCCTCCCTGAGGTGTTGGTTCTCCACCAGTCGAGTCGGGGTCGCCGGGTGCAGTGTTGCAAGTCTCACGCTTCTTGCGGGGATTGCAGGGGTCTTTAAATCTGCTCCTCTGAAACAAAGTTGCAGTCTTTTTGGAACAGGGCCGCTGTCCTCGGGAGTTTCTTGTTCCTCTTGAAGCAGGGCAGTCCTCTGAGGATTCAGAGGTCGCTGGTCCTGGGGAAAGCGTCGCTGGAGCAGGTTTCTTTAGAAGGCAGGAGACAGGCCGGTAGGACTGGGGCCAAAGCAGTTGGTGTCTTCTTTCTTCTTCTGCAGGGGTTTTCAGCTCAGCAGTCTTCTTCTTCGGTAAGTTGCAGGAATCTAAATTCTTAGGTTCAGGGGAGCCCTTAAATACAAAATGTAAGGGCGTGTTTAGGTCTGGGGGGTTAGTAGCCAATGGCTACTAGCCCTGAGGGTGGGTACACCCTCTTTGTGCCTCCTCCCAAGGGGAGGGGGTCACATCCCTATTCCTATTGGGGGAATCCTCCTTCTACAAGATGGAGGATTTCTAAAAGTCAGAGTCACCTCAGCTCAGGACACCTTAGGGGCTGTCCTGACTGGCCAGTGACTCCTCCTTGTTTGTCTCATTATCTCTCCTGGACTTGCCGCCAAAAGTGGGGGCTGTGTCCAGGGGGCGGGCATCTCCACTAGCTGGAGTGCCCTGGGGCATTGTAACACGAAGCTTAAGCCTTTGAAGCTCACTGCTAGGTGTTACAGTTCCTGCAGGGGGGAGGTGTGAAGCACCTCCACCCAGAGCAGGCTTTGTTTCTGTCCTCAGAGAGCACAAAGGCTCTCACCGCATGGGGTTAGAAACTCGTCTCTCAGCAGCAGGCTGGCACAGACCAGTCAGTCCTGCACTGAACAATTGGGTAAAATACAGGGGGCATCTCTAAGGTGCCCTCTGTGTGCATTTTTTAATAAATCCAACACTGGCATCAGTGTGGGGTTATTATTTTGAGAAGTTTGATACTAAACTTCCCAGTATTCAGTGTAGCCATTATGGAGCTGTGGAGTTCATTTTTGACAGACTCCCAGCCCATATACTCTTATGGCTACCCTGCACTTACAATGTCTAAGGTTTTGCTTAGACAGTGTACGGGCATAGTGCTCATGCACATATGCCCTCACCTGTGGTATAGTGCACCTTGCCTTAGGGCTGTAAGGCCTGCTAGAGGGGTGACTTACCTATGCCACAGGCAGTGGGAGGTTGGCATGGCACCCTGAGGGGAGTGCAATGTCGACTTAGTCATTTTCTCCCCACCAGCACACACAAGCTGGCAAGCAGTGTGTCTGTGCTGAGTGAGGGGTCCCTAGGGTGGCATAAGACATGCTGCAGCCCTTAGAGACCTTCCCTGGCATCAGGGCCCTTGGTACCAGGGGTACCAGTTACAAGGGACTTACCTAGGTGCCAGGGTTGTGCCGATTGTGGAAACAATGGTACATTTTAGGTGAAAGAACACTGGTGCTGGGGCCTGGTTAGCAAGGTCCCAGCACACTTCTCAGTCAAGTCAGCATCAGTATCAGGCAAAAAGTGGGGGGGTAACTGCAACAGGGAGCCATTTCTTTACACTACTCCTTTGATAAGCCTACTGCTCGACCACACTACCACAAAATAGAGCATTAGTATTATCTCTTTTTGCCACTATCTTACCTCTAAGGGGAACCCTTGGACTCTGTGCATACTATTCCTTACTTTGAAATAGTGCATACAGAGCCAACCTCCTACACTGCGTATGGGCCTAGAGTCCTTTGATAGACTGTTTCTCCGCAGGCGGAAGAGTGAAATAGTAAAAAAAAGAGAGTGGAATAGACAATTAATAATTTGCACCGCCCACACGCATCCGGGAGGGCACATGTGAATCTACAGCACTACATGCCACAAACAGCTGTCTACTGGTAAGTAACTTTTTCCGTCCTATGGCAGGTGTGGCTGTAGATACACATGCTGTGCATAGACGGTAAAACAGCCCTTCCATAAAGCTGTGACTCGCTTGCAAGAGTTGCAATTTTTTGACAAAGTTTGAGTACTGCTTGTCCTACATTTGCTTGTTGATGTGCAAATACATCTACACAGTATAGTTTTGTGAAGGTATGTGGTGCAGACCATGTTGCCCCTTTGCAAATGTCTTCTATAGGCATGTTACCTAAAAATGCCATAGATACATCTTTCTTTCTAGTGGCGTGTGCACCAGGAGGTACAGGTAATTGTCGCTTGGCTTTATTATATCAAGTTTCAATACACTTGACTATCCATCTAGCTATAGTTGCTTTAGATATAGGCTCTCCTTTATGGGGCATTGAGAAAGCTACAAAAAGTTGTTTTGTTTTCCTAAACTCTTTTGTTCTATCTATATAATACGTAAGAGCCATTTTAACATCAAGAGTGTTTAGAGCCCTTTCTGCCACAGAATCTGGATGGGGAAAGAAAATGGTAATTCTATTGACTGATTGATATGAAATTGTGAAACTACCGTTAGAAGGAATTTTGGATTAGTTCAAATAAAAAAAAATTCTTTAGGAATTTGGAAGAAAGGTTCTTCCAAAGTTAAAGCCTAGAGCTCAATGACACGTCTAAGTGTAGTGATAGCGGCTAAAAAAGCTACTTTCCATGAGAGGAATTCTAGAGAACAGGAGTGAAGTGACTCAAAAGGGGGAGCCATAACCCTTGTGAGTACAATGTTAAGATTTAAATGATGGGGCTGGAGGAATCCTTGATGGAATGATTGTTTTAAGGCCTTCCATAAACGCTTTGATAACTGGAATTCTAAACAAAGAAATATGCTGTCTGTTTTGAAGATATGCAGCGATGGGTGCTAAATGTAGACAAATGGATGTGTAAGCTAGATTTGCTTTTTGTAAATGTAATAAAAAACAATGTCTTGTACTGTTGGCTTAAGAGGGTCAATGTTGTGTGTTTGACAAAAGCAAACAAAACCTTTCCATTTTGCTGCATAACACTGTCTGGTTGTGGGTTTACGTGCTTCTTTAAGAATCTCCATACATTACTGTGGTAATTGTAAATACCAAAATTTTATGACCTCATGAGCGATATCGCTAGGTTGAGTGATTGAGATTTGGATGTGTTACTTGACCCTGATTTTGTGTTTGAAGGTCTGATCTGTGGGAAAGAATTTGATATGCAACTACTGAGAGTTCCAAAAGTGTTCTGAACCATGGTTGACGTCCCCACGTAGGAGCTACCAGGAACATGAGGGAAGATTGTTTGCACTTCCAAACCAGAAAGATAATGAGTGGGAAAAGGGGAAGGGGAAAAGCGTAAGCACATATTCCTGGCCAACTCATCCATATAGCATTGCCTTTGGACTGAGGGTGTGGGTACCTACAGGTGACGATATGGCATTTTTTGTTTTGAGGTGTGCAAATAGGTCTATCTGAGGTGTTCCCCCACTTTTGGAAGTACTGGTGGAGGACTTGTGGGTGGAGTTCCCATTCATGGAGTTGTTGCTGCATCGTGCTGAGCGGGTCTGCAAAGTGACTGTCTGTCCCAGGGTGATATTGTGCCTCTATGTAGTTGATGAGATTGTGCGTCCTCCCACCTCTTCCCTTCCTCTGTTCTTGAAGATAGTACATGGCAATCATGCAGTCTGTACGTATCAACACTACCATATGTTGCAGTTGTAGAAGGAAAGCTTTCATCACTAGAAATACTGCTTGCAGTTCCAGGTAATTGATGTGCAAGGACTGCCGCGAGGTGTCACATACCCTCTGGACTGTGAGGTTGTGGAGAGGAGCTCCCCAATGGGTATCCGAGGAGTCTGTCGTGAGAGTGACCTGAGGCACAACGTCTAAAAAGCACCACCCTTTCATAAGGTTTGTGGTGTTCCACCAATGCAGAGAGCGATAAGTATGGTTGGTTAACAACACTAGATGTTCCATCTGACCCCGTGTCTGAAACCACTGATGAGAGGCACTGTTGAAGGGAACGCATATGAAGTCTGGCATGAGGTATGATGGCAATGCAAGATGCCATCATCCTTAACAATTGCATAACAATCCTTACTGTGTATGCTTAGTTCTCTGTTAATGTAGCAATTATTGTTGGAATGGCTTGAACTCGTGCTGAGCTGGGAAACGCTAGTCCCAATTGTGTCTTGAGGGCTGCTCCTAGATAGGGTTGTATCTGGAGAGGGTGAAGAAGAGATATGAGGTAACTGATGGTGAACCCTAGAGAGTGTAGCAGCCAAATTGTGAGTGTGGCGCTGACACTGTGACTGAATTTGCTTTGATGAGCCAAGCAGTCAAGTAAGGAAAGACATTTATTTGTTGTCTTCTGAGATGTGCTGTGAGTACCACAAGGCATTTTCTGAATACTCTGGGAGCTGTTGTGACTCCGAATGGTAATACCTTGAATTGGTTATGTTTTCCTGCAACTATGAATCTTAGATATTTGCGTTGTGCTGGATGAATGGGAATTGGAATGTGAAAGCAAGCGTCCTTTAGGTCCAACACTGTCATGAAGTTGCCTTGGCGTAGAAGGGGAATAACATCCTGAAGAGTGACCATAGGGAAGTGTTCTGACAGGATGTAGGGGTTTAAGGTTCTGAGATCTAATACTGGTCTGAGAGACCCTTTTTTTGGGTATTAGGAAACAGGAAGTAAACTATGGGGTTGCAATGGTACTTGTTCTGTGGGCCCTTTGAAATGATCTTGTGAGAGTCTGCAATTCTGAGGGGGTATATTGGGTGAAGTGGAAGTTAGCTCCAGACAGTAACCATTTTCGATAACAAAGTACCCATTGATCTATGGCAGCTAGAGACCATTGCGGGTGAAAATGTTGTAACCTTCCCCCTGCAGGAGTGGTGCGAGTTGATAGGAAGTCATTGTTTGGTGGTGGATGAGGAGCCTCTAGATGTAGATGGTTTTCCTCTTTCTTTGTTACTGTTCCCTCCACAGGAACCTCTAAAATAATCTCTAGTATATGGAGAGTTGGGCTTTGTTGGAGTAGAAGACTGTACACTAAATGATGACCGAAAGCCTTTTGCAAATCCTGTGCAACGAAAAGTACCCCTGTGTGTGCTGGTTTGGAGTGCTCCCATAGCTTTGGCAGTTTGACTGTCTTTAGTTTTTCAAGTACGGTATTCACTTGTTAGACAAATAAATGCTCTTTATCAGATTACATGTTCAACACTGCCTGCTATACCTCTGTTTTAATGCATGAGCAGCTGAGCCAGGCATGTCGCCTAGTAATGATGCTGGAGTTAATACTGGGTGCCACAGTGACAGCAGCATTGAGCGTACATCTATTTGAATTATTTCAAACTGTTTGTTTCTCAGTTACAATTTCTACACCCCTTTTAGGGTGTTCTTCAGGGAGGTATTGTAGGTGCTCCTCCATAGCATCCCAGTGAGCTCTATCGTATCGGTATAGTAAAACCTGGGCGTTAGAAAGCCGCCAGCGATTGGCTGCTTGAGCTGCCACTCTTTACCTGCTGCATCTAATTTTTTGCTTTATCAGGAGGAGGAGTCTGTTGATTAGCTAATTAGTCCTTTTGCGAGCAGTAGATGCAACAATAGAATCTGGAGGGATTTGTGCTTTTATAAATAAAGGATCAGTGGGTGAGGCCTTGTTTTTTATTTATATCAACCCTTGGAGCGATACCCTTTGTTCACTGGCTCTTTCAATATTGTGCCAGCATGCCTGGGAGCATTGAAAGAAATGGACTCTCCTTGTGTGTGCACCAAGGGGGTCAAATAAACAAAATCCTCCATCTTGCATCTGTGTGCATAGGTACATTATGATATGCTGCTGCCCTAGTTATAATCTGTTGATATGAGGTGGAATCCTCAGGTGGTGAAGGTCTACCTGGGTAGAGATTCACATCATTAGGTGTAATAGGATCCAGATATGTATCCCATGGGTATTGATGGTCTAATGTATTGCCCAAATTATGTGTCCCATCAGGTGGTGAATTGGGTGGTGTGAACCCCAAAAGAGGGGGAGATGTTGGTGGAGAAGTATGTGGAGGTGGGGAGGGTTGAGGAGAGGGATGAGTGAGAAAATTAGTCTTTTGCCTTGTAGTATTTTTTGGAGTCAGAGAGGAGTCAAGAGCCTCTTGAAAAGTCAATTTCCTCTTTAAAGGGGGAGGAGGTAATGTTATAATTCGTCCTGTTCCCTCTTGAATCTGAAGTTGGCACTGACGAGCATCCAAAATTGGTTCCAACGGTGAAGGGGTGGTGGTTGGAGACTGTCAAAAATCCATAGAGGTCTTTAAGATTTTCGGATCCATATTCTTTTGTATATGGATTATTTTTGGTGCAGAAACAAACTGTGGATAGCTGTTTTTTTTTTTTTTTTTCCTCTGTGCCGAAGTGGTCAGCATCGAAGCACCATGTAATTTTGGTTGTGTCAGAACCGAAGGAGAGGTGCTCAAGGTCGATGTCTAACATTTCACTTTGGCTTTTTTCAGTGCTGAGACGGAAGGTGGGGCATCTGAATGTGAGTTTCAATGCTAGAAGGCAGTGGTGGATCATGACCTCTTTTGATGTAGTTTTGACAGAGGGTGAAGGGGTCTTCTTAATCACAGTTTGCGCCGACTAGAACGACTCTTCATGTCAGACTGTACATCAGAGTCCGAGTCTTTAATGGAGAAGGTCTCCTCCTGCTCCAACTCTTCTTGTGCATGCTCTTCGACAATATCTGATGTGTTGCCTGGAGTTCGAGATGCCATTTCCATCCAACGAGCTCTCCGATGGTCTTTTTGGATCGAAAAGAACAGCACGCTTCGCAGGTCTGCTTGTTGTGGTCACGGGAAAGACCCAAATTACAAACCTGGCGGTGGTCAGTGCGTGGAAATTTGGAATGGCATCGAGGGCAGAACTGAAATGAAGCCTGTTCCATTAGGGCTGCATAGTTCGATGCCATGTGGAGGAGGTAGGCTCAAAGAGGGCCAGAGAGGGCGTTGTGTGCCCAGAAGGGCTGAAAATCTATTCTGGGTGTAAGTAGGAACCAAAGAAAAAGTGTGGAATAATACACAATCAAAACAATATCGACGGTGATAGAAAGAGAGAGATAATACCATTTTGGACTGTATCGAGCACAGAGAACTCACAGCAAGAGGAATACACGTCCAAACCAGACAGCAGAGAGAAACAATCTAACAAGGGACTCAATCACCATGCACAGTATTACAGAGAAGAGGAGTCAATCGATCTCATGACTCGAAACCCTTCTTAGAAGAAAAACAAGGTGTACCACTCCTAACCCAACACTAGATAGCAAGCTTATGCACAACATGTATATCTACAGCCACGGAACATAATGTTTTGTGAATGTATGTTCTGAAAACCATGCAGCTGCTTTGCATAGATCCTGCAGCTATACATTAGCCATGAATGCAATTGCAACTCCCCAATTCCTAATGCAGTAAGCTCTAGAGTTCTATTCTAATTTTGTAATGGCCGTCTGCATAATAATGTTCAATGGTTTGCACTACCCATCTCAAAAGTGTTTTTGGTTACTAGTGCGCATAAGTATCTATGGTCAGTGCACCACAAATAATTGTATTGTTTTGTCAATGCCAGGAGTCTGCTTTATGTAGTACATTACAGCCCTTCTTAGGTCTAATGCATACAGAGTTATTTCTGCTGAACTACTGTGCTTCTGAAAAGAAAAAAAAAAAAGGTAGTGCAATAATTTTGATGTGAAAAGGAAACCCCACTTTTGGACTTTGGGTGTGTCCTAATGATCACATTGTCCTGGTTAAATGTAGCTTATGTACAGTGAGAAAATAAGTTCCTTATCTGTAACTTCAGTTTTACAGTATTGGCATCTTTCATAGAGTCACATGCTTGAGTCATTTCAGACGAGGGAGTCCCACAGTACGTTAGTATGGCAGTTCACATTGCAACCATTGGGGTTATGGCAATGAACAGTCTCTTTAAAAACTTCTGTCCTTATTAAAAAAAGGACCAAAGTTTAACAATGACCAATCAGGCAACAGCACCCTTTAGAACACTCACAAAAGAGGCAGATTTGAGCACAAGTGTAATGAGTATGTACGAGTTGTAAGGGGAAACTCTCAAGGGAGGAGGGTCGCTCGCATGTGACTCTCTTAAAACACCAATACTGGAGAACTGAAGTTATGTTAAAAAAAAAAAAAATTCCAGTGTTGGATCTTTCATAGATTAACATGCTTGAATCTGCATAGCAAGCAGTAACTGTAAGCAGAAGAAATATTTGTTCTAGATAGATTTGTGGATGGTGGGTCATAATATCAAGTATATGTTTTTTTAAGTTATCACTCATGTATACAATAATAAATAAATGCAAACCTATTTTAGTATATCTACAACTGTAAATATGCACACACACACACACACATATATATATGGAAAATGTCACTTACCCAGTGTACATCTGGTCGTGGCATGAGACGCTGCACATTCACATGCTGTGCATTATCCTGCCATCTAGTGTTGGGCTCGGAGTGTTACAAGTTGTTTTTCTTCGAAGAAGTCTTCGAGTGACAGGACCGAGTGACTCCTCCCTTTCGGCTCCATTGCACAAGGGCGTCGACTCCATCTTAGATTGTTTTCCCCGCAAAGGGTGAGGTAGGAGTTGTGAGTATACTAGAGGTGCCCATGCAATGGAGTAGTAATGTATTTACATAGTGTGTATTAAAATAATATTTATTTACATACTTACAATTCATGCAACTAAAAAGGGCTACAGGCACCCGGGGAGGTGGGAGGGCGCATGTGAATCTGCAGCGTCTCATGCCACAAATAGATGTACACTGGATAAGTGACATTTTCCATTCGGTGGCATGTGTAGCTGCAGATACACATGCTGTGCATAGACTGTAAAGCAGTAATCTCCCCAAATGTGGTGGTTAGCCTGTAGGAGTTGAAGTTGTCTGAAATAATGTTCTACTGTGGCTTGTTGTGTTGCTAACACGTCCACACAGTAATGCTTAGTAATGTATGAGGCGTAGACCAGGTGGCTGCCTTACAAATTTCTGTCATTGGCAATTTCCAAGAAAAGCCATTGTGGCGCCCTTTTTTCTAGTGGAATGTGCTCTTGGTGTGATGGGTAATTCTCTTTTTTGCTTTAAGGTAACAGGTTTGAATGCATTTAACTATCCATCTGGCAATGCCTTGTTTGGATA
Organism: Pleurodeles waltl; assembly: GCF_031143425.1. Taxonomy (NCBI): domain Eukaryota; kingdom Metazoa; phylum Chordata; class Amphibia; order Caudata; family Salamandridae; genus Pleurodeles; species Pleurodeles waltl. Next base: position 659,204,566 of record NC_090445.1, on the reverse strand, counting down.
TAGGGTTGCCTGCATGAGGTTTCTGAAACACTACAAACAATTGTTTTGTTTTACAGAATTGTTTCTTTCTGTCAATGTAGTGCTCTCTTTATGTCTAATGTATGCAAGGCTCTTTCAGCTACTGAGTCTGGCTGTGGAAAGAAGACTGGGAGTTCCACAGTTTGGTTTAGATGGAATGGTGATATGACCTTTGGTAAGAATTTTGTATTTGTACGGAGAACCACTTTATGTTTATGTATTTGTATAGAGGGTTCTTTAATAGTAGATGCTTGTATTTCACTCACTCGTCTAAGGGATGTGATAGCTATTAGAAAGGCTACTTTCCAAGTCAGATATTGGATTTGACAAGAATGCATTGGTTTGAATGGTGGGCCCACGAGTCGTGTTAATACAATATTAAGGTTCCACGAAGTTACTGGTGGCGTCCTTGGAAGTATGATTCTTTTTAGTCCTTCTATAAATGCTTTAATGACTGGAATTCTAAAAAGTGATGTTGTATGTGTAATCTGCAGATAGGCAGATATTGCAGTGAGATGGATTTTAATGGAAGACAACGCTAAATTAGACTTTTGTATGTGTAATAAATACCTTACAATGTCTTTTGTGGAGGCATGTAGTGGTTGAATTTGATTAGTGTGGCAGTAGCAAACAAATCTTTTCCATTTGTTTGCATAGCAATGTCTTGTAGTAGGTTTTCTCGCTTGTTTAATGACCTCCATACACTCTTGTGGAAGATTTAAATTCTAAGACTTCAGGAGCCAGATTGCTAGATAAAGCGATGCTGGATTTGGGTGTCTGATCTGTTTGTGTTGTGTTAACAGAGCTGGTCTGTTTGGTAGTTTGATGTGGGGTACAACTGATAAGTCCAACAGTGTTGTGTACCATGGTTGGCAAGCCGAGGTTGGTGCTAGGAGTATTAGTTTGAGTTTGTTTTGACTCAATTTGTTGACCAGATAAGGAATGAGTGGGAGAGGGGGAAAAGCGTAAGCAAATATCCCTGACCAGCTGATCCATAGAGCATTGCCCTTGGACTGAGGGTGTGGGTACCTGGACGTGAAGTTTTGGCATTTTGCATTTTCTTTTGTTGCAAATAGGTCTATGTTTGGTGTTCCCCAGCGGTGGAAGTGATCCTGTAGGATCTGGGGATGTACTTCCCACTCGTGAGTTTGCTGGTGATCTCGACTGAGATTGTCGACTAACTGATTCTGAATGCCTGGTATGTATTGTGCTATTAGGCGAATGTGGTTGTGAATTGCCCAATGCCAAATCTTTTGTGCTAAGACACAGTTGTGACGAGTGTCCCCCCCCTTGTTTGTTGAGATAGTACATTGTTGTCATGTTGTCTGTCTTGACAATAATGTGTTTGTGGGCTATTAGTGGTTGAAACGCTTTTAATGCTAGAAATACCACTAGCAGTTCCAAGTGATTTATGTGAAGTCGTTTTTGTTGATTGTCCCATTGACCCTGTATGCTGCGACTGTTGAGGTGTGCTCCCCACCCAACCATGGAAGCATCGGTCGTGATAATAGCTTGAGGCACTGGTATCTTGGAATGGCCGTCCTTTTTTTTTTTTTATTTATAGGGTTCCACCCATTGAAGCAAAGAGTGTGTTTGGTGGTCTATCAACACTAGATCTTTAAGTTGACCCTGTGCTTGTGTCCATTGTTTTGCTAGGCACTGTTAAGGGCCGCATATGTAATCTTGCGTTTGGGACAATGGCTATGCATGAGGACATCATGCCTAGTAGTTTCATTACAAACTTTACCGCGTAGTGTTGGTTTGGTTGTATGCTTGATCTTACATTTTGGAACAATTGGACTCTTTGTGGACTTGGAGTGGCAATTGCCATTTGTGTGTTGAGCGTTGCTCCAAAGTATGGTTGTATTTGGGATGGTTGCAGATGTGATTTTTGGTAATTTATAGAGAACCCTAGTTTGTGTAGAGTTTCTATGACGTATTGCGTGTAAAATTGACAATGTTGTTGAGTGTTGGCTTTTATTAGCCAGTCGTCCAAATATAGGAATACGTGCATGTGCAGTCTCCTTCTGTGAGCTGCTACTACTGCTAGGCATTTTGTGAATACTCTGGGGCCTGTTATTCCGAACGGTAGCACTTTGAATTGATAGTGTTTGGCTTGCGTTACAAATCTTAGGTATTTTCTGTGAGAAGGATGGATGGGTATGTAGAAATACGCATCCTTGAGATCCAATGTTGTCATGTATTCCTCCTTTTTTAGTAAGGGAACTACGTCTTGAAGTGTTAACATGTGGAAATGATCTGATTTGATGAAGAGATTCAGTGTTCTGAGATCTAAGATAGGTCTTAACGTTTTGTCCTTTTTTGGAATCAGGAAATATAGTGAGTAGGCGCCTGTTCCTTTTTGGTGAGTGAGTACGAGCTCTATTGCTTGTTTTTGTAGCAGTGCTTGGACCTCTATTTGTAATAGGTCTAAGTGTTGTTGAGACAGTGTGAGTTTTTGGTGGCAGATCTGGAGGGAATGTTGTGAATTCTATGCAATAACCATGTTGGATAATTGACAGGACCCATGTGTCTGTGGTAATATGTGGTTAGCCTCCCCCCCCACTGTTGGCAAGTGTTGGGGTGTTGTGACATTGAAGTCACTGCTTGGTCTGGCTTGGTTTGGCTGGTTGGAATTGTTCCCTTCCTTTTGGGAATTGTCCTCTATAGGAACCACAAAACCCTCCCCTTTAGTACTGTGATTGATAGGTGGGTCTGGTCTGAAAGGAGGAAGGTTCAGATGTTTGTTGCCGAAACCCCCCTCTGAATTGTGGTTTCCTAAAGGTGCCTCTGACTTGTGGGGAATAGAGCGCGCCCATGGCTTTGGCCGTGTCCATGCCTTTTTTCAAGGCTGTATCGATTTCCGGCCCAAACAACTGTTGTTGATTAAACAGCATATTTAACACCGCTTGTTGAATCTCTGGCTTGAATACAGAACTTCGCAGCCATGCATGCCTGCGAATGGTTACAGCTGTGTTGACAGTCCGTGCTGCTGTGTCTGCCGAGTCTAGTGCAGACCTTATCTGGTTGTTAGATATGGTCTGTCCCTCTTCCACTACTTGCTGGGCACGTTTTTGGTGTTCCTTGGGCAAGTGCTGTATGATGTCTTGCATCTCATCCCAGTGTGCCCTGTTGTAGCGTGCAAGTAGGGCTTGTGAATTCGCAATTCTCCATTGATTGGCTGCTTGTGATGCCACTCGCTTGCCTGCAGCGTTGAGTTTCCGACTTTGTCAGGCGGTGGAGCATCTCCTGACGAGTGAGAGTTTGCTCTTTTCCTTGCTGCCCCTACAACCACCGAATCCGGTGTGAGCTGCTGTGTTATGAACCCTGGATCTCTTGGGGGTGGTTTGTACTTTCTCAACTCTAGGCGTGATAGCTCTTCCCTTTACAGGCTCCTGGAAGACCTGTTGCGCGTGCTTGAGCATGCCCGGGAGCATTGGCAGACTTTGATAGGATGCGTTGGTGGATGCCAGAGTGTTAAAAAAAAAAGTCATCCTCCACTGGCTCTGTGTGCATTGCTATGTTGTGGAACGTAGCTGTCCTGGATAGTACTTGTGTATATGCAGTACTGTCTTCTGGTGGTGACGGCTTGGTTGGATAACATTCTGGGCTGTTATCTGATACTGGTGGATCATATAAATCCCATGCATCATCATCTTGGGTCATCTCCATATGTGTGGGTGACTGCATGATAGGTGTTCCCACTGGTGATAATTGTGGTGAGTGCAGTGGGGATGGTTGTGGAGAGACCATTGGTGGTGGTGATTTGTCTCTAACCACTTTGGCCTTTGGCTGCATTTCTGTTTCCTGAAATGCAAGTTTCCTTTTCGATTTGAGTGGAGGTAAAGTCTGAATCTTGCCAGTCTCTTTTTGGAAATGCAACCTCTTGTGTATGGTCAGGTTCTTCCATACCTAATTCTTGCTCAAAATCGATGTCTTTCCTTAAGTTGCATGGAAAGTCCTTGCTCTTCTGTATAAGAGCTTCTTTTCGGCTCTGAGGCCGCTTTTTTCAGTACCGAAATTTCTGCTGTTAGTCTTTTTCGGTTCTGAGATCTTTCGGGGTTTGGTCGATTCGATCACTCAGTGTCGAAATCGTTCGGTGCCCGATTCTCGACCGGAGTCGGAAGTCCTCGGCAACTCCTGGGCCTTTTTCGGTGTCGATGTTTGGTCACCTTCCTTTCAGTGGGTTGAGCCATGGCCTGCTGGCGTCCCCATGGCCTTACGTTTTTTAGTGTGACCCTGAGTTTGGGACGGGGCAGGTTTACTCACGGTTTGTTGCACCGTCTAGGGTCGTTCACTGTGATTCCTCCGATTCCGTCTCTTGGATGGAGATTCTTTCCTCCTCCTCGACGTCAAGCTGTTCTTTTGGTTTCAACGCCATTTGCAGTCTTCTTGCACGTCGTTCCCTCAAGGTCTTCTTTGATCGAAACGCACGGCAAGCTTCACAAGTATCCTCTCTGTGTTCGGGTGACAAACACAGATTACAGACCTGTGCTGGTCTGTATTAGGATACTTTCGTGACACTTAGGTCACAAACAGAAGGGGGTCCGGTCCATTAGTCTGGGACGACGGGTGTGGTTGGGCCATCCAGGCCTCTGAAGAGGGAAAGCTCTGAAGGGCCGCCGACGCAGTCTTGATGGCGGTGCTGATACACTAATACTAACCCGGTACCGAGCGATAATACCGTAACATTTTTCAATACTTTAGCTTACTTTCCCGATTCGAAATACGGAGCGAAGAGGAACACGTCCGAACCCGATGGCGGAAAGAAAGCAATCTAAGATGGAGTAGACGCCCATGCGCAATGGAGCCGAAAGGGAGGAGTCACTCGGTCCCGTGACTCGAAAAGACTTCTTCGAAGAAAAACAACTTGTAACACGCCGAGCCCAACACTAGATGGCAGGATAATGCACAGCATGTGTATCTGCAGCTACACATGCCACCGAACATACATATATACACACACACACACACACACACATATACATATACATGTATACACACACGCACATTTATAAATATACATACATATACATCTCTTTTAAAATAACAGAGGCTCACCTAATTGGAATAGATGGCGCAGCACTGGTTGACCAATAGCTGCATCAGTGCATTGAGCTGACTTGAAGCAATTGTGCTGCATGAACGAATGCACACTTCTCCAAGTCGCAGCACAATATTTTGTCCAAAGACACACCAGCAACCAGGGCTGTAGATGTAGACACTGCCCTGGTGGAGTGTGCTCTAACTTTGCTTGATAAGGGTCTTCATGCTTTACAGTGACAAAATTGTTTTGCAGCAGAAATCCATCTATCAATGGTCACTTTAGTCAATGGGGCTCCTTTGTGCATCTGACTATAGGATACTTATAGTTGAGATGTCTTTCGGTCTAGTCTCCGAACCTGTATGATAGAAGTAAAACTTGATGCATCGTTTGATATCCAAAGTGTGCAAGACCTTTCTGCTGGTGAGTTTGGATTCGGGGAAAAGGTTCAGTATGAGAGGTTCATTCAGATGGCAATCACAAGGTACTTTAGGCTTTAGGGATGAACCATGGGTTAGTTCTAAGGATGAAAGCATCATCTGAAATGCAAGGAAGGCTCTTGGGTTAAGGCCTGAATTTGATTAACTCTTCTGGTGTTTGTAAGAGCCAAGAGTAAAGAGACCTTCCAGGCGATAAACTTGCGGTCCGCTGTGTGAATGTACTCAAATGGTGGTTTCATTAACTGAGACAAAACTATGTTTAGATGCCACTCGGAGGGCGGAGTCCTCACGGAGGGAGTAAGTGCAATGACCAGGATATAAGGCAAGCCTTTTATCTGTGATGAAAGGGTGCATGCACCATTTCACGCAGGCTGCAATGGCAGGTCTGCAGACACAGTCTACATGGGCTCCCATGGGTGGTACACTACATGCTGCAGCCCAAGGATGACCCCAGGGTACCAATGCCCTGGGTGTTAAAAGTACAGTCTAAATAGACTGACATCAGGCAAAAAGTGGGGTCAATTATGCTACTTTCCTACAGTCTTCTTCCAGCTGAATGTGTGACAGGCCTCACAATCCGTGCCCCGGCAACAGACACAGGGTTACAGACATGATGAGTCAGGTCTTGGTTATTTGGTGTTACAACGTGGGCAGACACAGAATGGTGTCCATTCCATTATCAGGAGGGCATTGTATGAAGATCCTGCTGGAGGCAGAGTACGAAGGCCCCCAAAGGTCAAGGACAGCTGAGGGTCGCTGGGACTTGACTGTCGGATCTACTTTGATGTGCAGATGGGAGAAATGTGATTGATAATACCAACGGTATAGGATCTCGGATCTGGAACCAAAAGATAGATCCAACATCTCAACTGAGCACAAGCACACACATCCAAACCCAAGAGCAGCGAGGAAGCAGTCTGACAATGGAGTCAATGCCCACGCGCAGTATCACTGCGAAGGAGGAGTCACTTTACCTTGTGACTCGAAAAACTTTCTTTGATGAAAAACAACCTGCGCACAACACTAGATGGCAGAAGTATGCAGAGCATATGTATCTACATAAAACACATGCCTCAAACGGGTCTTTTGCAGGTTTGGGGAGGGCAGCTGTAGGAAGTTGGCTCTGTATGTGCTATTTCAAAGTAAGGAATAGCATGCACAGTTTTTGCGCTAAGGGCTCTGGTTTGAAGACAGATTATTGTGCTTGGTATACCATGCTCTCCAGCTACTGCTTTTCACTTGTGGTCAGTGTAGGAAGTTGGCTCTGTATGTGCTATTTCAAAGTAAGGAATAGCATGCACAGAGTCCAAGGGTTCCCCTTAGAGGTAAAATAGTGGTAAAAAGAGATAATACTAATGCTCTATTTTGTGGTAGTGTGGTCGAGCAGTAGGCTTATCCAAGGAGTAGTGTTAAGCATTTGTTGTACATACACATAGACAATAAATGAGGTACACACACTCAGAGACAAATCCAGCCAATAGGTTTTTATATAGAAAAATATCTTTTCTTAGTTTATTTTAAGAACCACAGGTTCAAATTCTACATGTAATATCTCATTCGAAAGGTATTGCAGGTAAGTACTTTAGGAACTTCAAATCATCAAAATTGCATGTATACTTTTCAAGTTATTCACAAATAGCTGTTTTAAAAGTGGACACTTAGTGCAATTTTCACAGTTCCTAGGGGAGGTAAGTATTTGTTAGGTTAACCAGGTAAGTAAGACACTTACAGGGCTTAGTTCTTGGTCCAAGGTAGCCCACCGTTGGGGGTTCAGGGCAACCCCAAAGTCACCACACCAGCAGCTCAGGGCCGGTCAGGTGCAGAGTTCAAAGTGGTGCCCAAAACACATAGGCTAGAATGGAGAGAAGGGGGTGCCCCGGTTCCGGTCTGCTTGCAGGTAAGTACCCGCGTCTTCGGAGGGCAGACCAGAGGGGTTTTGTAGGGCACCGGGGGGGGACACAAGTCCACACAGAAATTTCACCCTCAGCAGCGCGGGGGCGGCCGGGTGCAGTGTAGAAACAAGCGTCGGGTTTGTAATGGAAGTCAATGGGAGATCTAGGGATCTCTTCAGCGCTGCAGGCAGGCAAGGGGGGGGTTCCTCGGGGAAACCTCCACTTGGTCAAGGGAGAGGGACTCCTGGGGGTCACTCCTCCAGTGAAAGTCCGGTCCTTCAGGTCCTGGGGGCTGCGGGTGCAGGGTCTCTCCCAGGTGTCGGGACTTAGGATTCAAAGAGTCGCGGTCAGGGGAAGCCTCGGGATTTCCCTCTGCAGGCGGCGCTGTGGGGGCTCAGGGGGGACAGGTTTTTGTACTCACAGTCTCAGAGTAGTCCTGGGGTCCCTCCTGAGGTGTTGGATCGCCACCAGCCGAGTCGGGGTCGCCGGGTGCAGTGTTGCAAGTCTCACGCTTCTTGCGGGGAGCTTGCAGGGTTCTTTGGAGCTGCTGGAAACAAAGTTGCAGCTTTTCTTGGAGCAGGTCCGCTGTCCTCGGGAGTTTCTTGTCTTTTCGAAGCAGGGGCAGTCCTCAGAGGATGTCGAGGTCGCTGGTCCCTTTGGAAGGCGTCGCTGGAGCAGGATCTTTGGAAGGCAGGAGACAGGCCGGTGAGTTTCTGGAGCCAAGGCAGTTGTCGTCTTCTGGTCTTCCGCTGCAGGGGTTTTCAGCTAGGCAGTCCTTCTTCTTGTAGTTGCAGGAATCTAATTTTCTAGGGTTCAGGGTAGCCCTTAAATACTAAATTTAAGGGCGTGTTTAGGTCTGGGGGGTTAGTAGCCAATGGCTACAAGCCCTGAGGGTGGGTACACCCTCTTTGTGCCTCCTCCCAAGGGGAGGGGGTCACAATCCTAACCCTATTGGGGGAATCCTCCATCTGCAAGATGGAGGATTTCTAAAAGTTAGAGTCACCTCAGCTCAGGACACCTTAGGGGCTGTCCTGACTGGCCAGTGACTCCTCCTTGTTATTCTCATTATTTTCTCCGGCCTTGCCGCCAAAAGTGGGGCCTGGCCGGAGGGGGCGGGCAACTCCACTAGCTGGAGTGTCCTGCTGGGTTGGCACAAAGGAGGTGAGCCTTTGAGGCTCACCGCCAGGTGTGACAATTCCTGCCTGGGAGAGGTGTGAGCATCTCCACCCAGTGCAGGCTTTGTTACTGGCCTCAGAGTGACAAAGGCACTCTCCCCATGGGGCCAGCAACATGTCTCGGTTTGTGGCAGGCTGCTAAAACTAGTCAGCCTACACAGATAGTCGGTTAAGTTTCAGGGGGCACCTCTAAGGTGCCCTCTGGGGTGTATTTTGCAATAAAATGTACACTGGCATCAGTGTGCATTTATTGTGCTGAGAAGTTTGATACCAAACTTCCCAGTTTTCAGTGTAGCCATTATGGTGCTGTGGAGTTCGTGTTTGACAAACTCCCAGACCATATACTCTTATGGCTACCCTGCACTTACAATGTCTAAGGTTTTGTTTAGACACTGTAGGGGTACCATGCTCATGCACTGGTACCCTCACCTATGGTATAGTGCACCCTGCCTTAGGGCTGTAAGGCCTGCTAGATGGGTGTCTTACCTATACTGCATAGGCAGTGAGAGGCTGGCATGGCACCCTGAGGGGAGTGCCATGTCGACTTACTCGTTTTGTCCTCACTAGTACACACAAGCTGGCAAGCAGTGTGTCTGTGCTGAGTGAGAGGTCTCCAGGGTGGCATAAGACATGCTGCAGCCCTTAGAGACCTTCCTTGGCATCAGGGCCCTTGGTACTAGAAGTACCAGTTACAAGGGACTTATCTGGATGCCAGGGTCTGCCAATTGTGGATACAAAAGTACAGGTTAGGGAAAGAACACTGGTGCTGGGGCCTGGTTAGCAGGCCTCAGCACACTTTCAATTGTAAACATAGCATCAGCAAAGGCAAAAAGTCAGGGGGCAACCATGCCAAGGAGGCATTTCCTTACAGCAGCAATTAGAGCTTTGTTGCACAGGGCCAAGAGGCGGCCCGTCCGTTTCATCTTATTTGTACGAATCATACAGGGGAGTCCAGTATGACTGGCTTCAGCCATTTATAAAATTTGGAGTCCTATACAAGTGCTTTATTTAGGGGAAGTTAGAGATCGTCTGGGCAATCTCCTCTTTGCATATTTCCCCTTCTAGCAGAGGCCAGCCATCGGTGTTGAGGCATGGCAACGTGAAAGTGGCGAAGAAGCAGTCCTCCCTCTCAAGGTCACAGCTAGTCTCCGAACTGTACAAGTCCTAGTAATATGTTGTAAATTATGAGGCTATTCCTTGGGGCTAGCAAAGGAGGTCATACGCTACATTAAGTAGCCAGCAGCTGTCCGCCCTGAATGGGTGTACAGGTGGTTGAATTCCACCCGCAGAAGCTTTTAACTTCGAACCTAAGGGGTGGTGTCGGATGGCTCATGTGATTTGGATTGAATATCTGCCTCTATAACAGCCTGTCGTTCTGTTTGTCAGCAAGCAGCTATGTTGTGCATGATCTGCCCACGCACAGTGGTCTTAGCCGCCGCCCAGTGCGTTGTTGTGGAGCTTACAGATCCCTGGCTCTCTTCACAGTACATGGTTACATGGGATTTCAGAAGGTATTTTTCAGTAGGCATTTTGTAATAGGAGATGTCAGAGCACCAGTGTAGGAAGTTGGCTCTGTATGTGCTATTTCAAAGTAAGGAATAGCATGCACAGAGTCCAAGGGTTCCCCTTAGAGGTAAAATAGCGGTAAAAATAGATAATACTAATGCTCTATTTTGTGGTAGTGTGGTCGAGCAGTAGGCTTATCCAAGGAGTAGTGTTAAGCATTTGTTGTACATACACATAGACAATAAATGAGGTACACACACTCAGAGACAAATCCAGCCAATAGGTTTTTATATAGAAAAATATCTTTTCTTAGTTTATTTTAAGAACCACAGGTTCAAATTCTACATGTAATATCTCATTCGAAAGGTATTGCAGGTAAGTACTTTAGGAACTTCAAATCATCAAAATTGCATGTATACTTTTCAAGTTATTCACAAATAGCTGTTTTAAAAGTGGACACTTAGTGCAATTTTCACAGTTCCTAGGGGAGGTAAGTATTTGTTAGGTTAACCAGGTAAGTAAGACACTTACAGGGCTTAGTTCTTGGTCCAAGGTAGCCCACCGTTGGGGGTTCAGAGCAACCCCAAAGTCACCACACCAGCAGCTCAGGGCCGGTCAGGTGCAGAGTTCAAAGTGGTGCCCAAAACACATAGGCTAGAATGGAGAGAAGGGGGTGCCCCGGTTCCGGTCTGCTTGCAGGTAAGTACCCGCGTTTTCGGAGGGCAGACCAGGGGGGTTTTGTAGGGCACCGGGGGGGACACAAGTCCACACAGAAATTTCACCCTCAGCAGCGCGGGGGCGGCCGGGTGCAGTGTAGGAACAGGCGTCGGGTTCGCAATGTTAGTCTATGAGAGATCTCGGGATCTCTTCAGCGCTGCAGGCAGGCAAGGGGGGGATTCCTCGGGGAAACCTCCACTTGGGCAAGGGAGAGGGACTCCTGGGGGTCACTTCTCCAGTGAAAGTCCGGTCCTTCAGGTCCTGGGGGCTGCGGGTGCAGGGTCTCTCCCAGGCGTCGGGACTTTAGGTTCAAAGAGTCGCGGTCAGGGGAAGCCTCGGGATTCCCTCTGCAGGCGGCGCTGTGGGGGCTCAGGGGGGACAGGTTTTGGTACTCACAGTATCAGAGTAGTCCTGGGGTCCCTCCTGAGGTGTTGGATCGCCACCAGCCGAGTCGGGGTCGCCGGGTGCAGTGTTGCAAGTCTCACGCTTCTTGCGGGGAGCTTGCAGGGTTCTTTAAAGCTGCTGGAAACAAAGTTGCAGCTTTTCTTGGAGCAGGTCCGCTGTCCTCGGGAGTTTCTTGTCTTTTCGAAGCAGGGGCAGTCCTCAGAGGATGTCGAGGTCGCTGGTCCCTTTGGAAGGCGTCGCTGGAGCAGGATCTTTGGAAGGCAGGAGACAGGCCGGTGAGTTTCTGGAGCCAAGGCAGTTGTCGTCTTCTGGTCTTCCTCTGCAGGGGTTTTCAGCTAGGCAGTCCTTCTTCTTGTAGTCGCAGGAATCTAATTTTCTAGGGTTCAGGGTAGCCCTTAAATACTAAATTTAAGGGCGTGTTTAGGTCTGGGGGGTTAGTAGCCAATGGCTACTATCCCTGAGGGTGGGTACACCCTTTTTGTGCCTCCTCCCAAGGGGAGGGGGTCACAATCCTAACCCTATTGGGGGAATCCTCCATCTGCAAGATGGAGGATTTCTAAAAGTTAGAGTCACTTCAGCTCAGGACACCTTAGGGGCTGTCCTGACTGGCCAGTGACTCCTCCTTGTTATTCTCATTATTTTCTCCGGCCTTGCCGCCAAAAGTGGGGCCTGGCCGGAGGGGGCGGGCAACTCCACTAGCTGGAGTGTCCTGCTGGGTTGGCACAAAGGAGGTGAGCCTTTGAGGCTCACCGCCAGGTGTGACAATTCCTGCCTGGGGGAGGTGTTAGCATCTCCACCCAGTGCAGGCTTTGTTACTGGCCTCAGAGTGACAAAGGCACTCTCCCCATGGGGCCAGCAACATGTCTCGGTTTGTGGCAGGCTGCTAAAACTAGTCAGCCTACACAGATAGTCGGTTAAGTTTCAGGGGGCACCTCTAAGGTGCCCTCTGGGGTGTATTTTACAATAAAATGTACACTGGCATCAGTGTGCATTTATTGTGCTGAGAAGTTTGATACCAAACTTCCCAGTTTTCAGTGTAGCCATTATGGTGCTGTGGAGTTCGTGTTTGACAGACTCCCAGACCATATACTCTTATGGCTACCCTGCACTTACAATGTCTAAGGTTTTGTTTAGACACTGTAGGGGCACAGTGCTCATGCACTGGTACCCTCACCTATGGTATAGTGCACCCTGCCTTAGGGCTGTAAGGCCTGCTAGAGGGGTGTCTTACCTATACTGCATAGGCAGTGAGAGGCTGGCATGGCACCCTGAGGGGAGTGCCATGTCGACTTACTCATTTTGTTCTCACTAGCACACACAGGCTTGTAAGCAGGGTGTCTGTGCTGAGTGAGGGGTCTCTAGGGTGGCATAAGACATGCTGCAGCCCTTAGAGACCTTCCTTGGCATCAGGGCCCTTGGTACTAGAAGTACCAGTTACAAGGGACTTATCTGAATGCCAGGGTGTGCCAATTGTGGATACAATGGTACATTTTAGGTGAAGGAACACTGGTGCTGGGGCCTGGTTAGCAGGGTCCCAGCACACTTCTCAGTCAAGTCAGCATCAGTATCAGGCAAAAAGTGGGGGGTAACTGCAACAGGGAGCCATTTCTTTACAACCAGTGTTTATGGATCAGTTTTGTCAGGCCCCCAATATATATATCTTAAGGGAACAACGCGTGGTCAGAAAGGGATCCCTTTAATATCTCGCAACGTGTCACTAAGGCGTCATCTGGTTGGAGGATATGAAATAGTCCAGCCTTGATCTTATTTGTCGGCATGTTTGAGACTTCCTTGTCAGACAGCTAAAGCAGATGCCAGATGTCAAGCAGTCTGTGGTCGCTAATGGCATATGTAAGAATTGCTCTGTCCCAGTTATTAGGTATGTCAGCAGGGGCAGTACAGTATGGCACCCAGGGCTTGGTTCCAGTCACCTCCCAGAATGACTCATGTCTGGTCCAGTTCTGAGAGGAGTCTGCTGAGTAAGAAAAAGCTGAATGGTTACTTACCAGCAGGAGTAGTTTTTGCAGCTTGAAGGATTTGGGTACTCATGCTTTGCATTTTTCCACCACCTAGTGCTTAGATGCCGAAATGTTTTTTTTTGGGTTTCTCTTGGGCACCAGTGACCAACATTTGGCGATAAGTCAGTCCTCTATGTGACGCCAGACAGTGCCCCGGACGATCTTGAGCTTGGCCACTATCTTCACATTTTTCTCTTTTCCCCAACTGTTTTTTTTCCCTGTCCCATTTCTGGGAAGGTGGGTGGGTTGCATATGAAGCCAGAAAACTCTTCAAGCGAGAAAACTACTCCTGCTGGAAACCAATTCATTTTTCAGCATGCATCCTTTGCTGGATTCACATGCTGTGAATAAATTATATAGCAGTATCGCCTTCCTTGGGTTGGGTGGGTTGAAATGAGGATAAGTTAGGTGTCATAGCACCGTCTGTTCCCCCGTACCTCCTTTTTCATCTGAATAGCCACACAATGTTCTGTGAAGGTGTGTAAAGATGCCCAGGTTGCTGTACAGATTTCATCAATGGCCATGTTTGCTAGGAATACCAGTATAGCAACTTGTTTCCGGGTCAAGTGTGTTCTGGAATGCATAGGTAAGACTTTTCTCTAGATTAACAGGTTTGAATGGTGTAGGAAACTGGACTTCTCTTTGCAGATGTGACCCCACTTTTTGGCCCCTTTTGATGCAGGTTTTCGACTATGGCAGTGTCCTGAAGCATGCTAACCAGGCTCCAGTGACAGTGCTCATTCCCCTAAAAACGAGATACTCAATTGGGTACAATTAGTACAAACTTTAGCACCTTTTAAGTCCCTATTAAATGGTACCAATGGCTTGGGTACTAAAGAGGGTCCCTAAGGGTACAGCATGTATTATGCCACCCTAAGGGACCCACCATACGTATTATAGGCATTATAGTACTTGTGAAGGTATATCTGCATGAGATTTGACCCTGTTAAGTCTAGTTCTATTGCTAGCTATTGCAAGTGAACAGGGAAGCCATCCTAAGGTAGTGGGCACTGGTTATCACGAGTTACACAGCTACATAATGGCTTCAAAGAAACTTTGGTATTAAAACACCTCATCTTAATAGATCCATACTATTGGTTTTTATTATGACAAACAGCCAGAGGGCACCTTAGAGGTGCCCCATTAATCCTACTAGTCCTCTAGTGTGCTGGTACTGACCAGCCTGACACCGCAGACAGGTATGTGACCCCCTGGACATGACAGCCCCTCACTCGGAGACCACAGACAATGCCTGCTTTGGAGGAAGGCGTTATCACCTTCTTCAGCAGGATATCTTGAGAATCAGCGTACCAAGGCCAGAGGCTTTAAAGCCTCTGCCGCCTTTGATATGTAGCTCTGGCTACCCCCAGACCCAAGAGATGCCACCCCCTGCCTTGAGGCCCATTCGGCATCAGAACAGATGAGAAATTAGCTATGCAGGTAGGATTGCATTAACAGGCTAAGCACACCTCTAAGGTGGGCTGCCTGATGTGCTCCATGAAGAAAGGGTTCCACCATCTTTTCTTTTTTTTTGTGGAACTAGGAACTCTGGGACAAGATTATGCCCAATTCCCACAAGAAGTGGTCCGATAGGGAGTTAAGTCACCCCAAGGGTAAGTAGCCCATAGGCTACTACCCTACACACCCACAAACACTCCTCAATAGAACATTTACGTGGCCCCCTGACACTAGAAACTCACATTCAACTGACTAAAAAAGTAAAAGGAGAAAGAAGGGCCGACCAATGCAAGAACTGCGGAGTAGCTGAGGAATTTGGCAAAAAACCTGCTTACCTGCTCCAGTCCCGACAATTGCAAAGACCCGACTCGTTCTGCAGTTGTGCATTCTCCAAAAGCCTTGGAGGCCTGCCAGCACTTTGCCAAACACCCAGCATCTCCCTTGGAGTGGAGGAGCCATATCTCTGCATCAGCAGATACCAACCGCGACTGCCCGGTACCACCTTTGGTTAACCATCGGGTCCACCATTGGAGCATCTCACCAGGAAGAGGATCCAGAGTGTCCAGGAGTGCAGCCCCTTTGATCCATCCAGTTTTTGAGACACTGAGCCTGCCTGGATCATCCCTGCACCAATACCCGGGTGCAACAATGGCCGTTGCAAGCACCAAGTCTTGTTTGTGCTCAGCCAGAACACCACTGACGCGCAAACTTACTTGCACATCAAGGAACTTCAAAAGAGGCCAACTACACACCAGAAGAAATTTTACTGCGTTTCTTTCCCCTCTTCTACAGGTGATCCTAGCACTGGACAAAACACCTAGGCACCCAAGCCCAGGGTCATTGAAACCAACGGTGTCTTGACAGAACTGAGGCCCTCAAGAACCAAGCCCCTCTCCCTCACCCCTTCCCTCCCTTCCCTTGGGGACCGGTCACTCAGTTCCCACTTGCAGCCTGTTTCTTCCAGTTTCTGCTCCAATTGACTTCAACGCGCAGCGTCTAAGGCTACCACTGCTAGTAGCATTTCTGCACCTGGACACCACCAGGACAGGTAACCCAAAAGTGCTGGTGGTTTTTAGAAACCATGGCCTCTATTTCAAGTCCAGAAAAACAGTCCTATAAGTTGATTTCAAGTGATCCTGAGCAGTGTATGTTTTCTCCATAGGATAACCTTTCTACGTTCGAGGCTCATGCCTCAGAAATGACAGCTGTATTGTCTGTATTTCTTAAAAATCGCCAACTCAAAAAGTACTTGCCTGATCTAGTAGAGCTTGATGTCTAAATTAATATAAAAATCTGTACTATTTTTCTAAAATTGGTCTTGACTTTCTTCTTGAATGCGTGTCTCATTTATTGATTGTGCTCAATAAATGCTTAGCACTACCCTCAAAAGAGAACATATAGGGTTATTTTAACCTGTCAGCCAATAAAGGTCGCTCGTACTATCTGCATAGTATACCCCTACATTGGTACATTGAATAGGTAGCCAGCTTCCTACAAGGAGGTAGATGTTGATTGGGTTAATGTTAACCTTTTTGAATTAGAGCTTGTGAAAGGAGTTCTCAAGTTAACCAATTCCATGTGCTTGCAGTTCATTTGGCCAAGGTTTATTTAGTCCATTCTGGGATTTATAGTCTTGTTCGATTGCGGAGACTTGTAACACTGCTGCTTTCCTGGACTGGATGAGCCACTTGCACAGGAAACTGGACAGTTGAGAGCAGTGTGTATATAACCTATCATTACGCCAAATTTCCACAGCATATTTGTTGCAGTGATAAGGCAGTTAACTGATGTTTCAGCTGCATAGACCCTAAATTAGAGTGGCAAATCGCCAGGGGGGGGCCAAAAAAGAGGTCAACTAAGCAACTTTCACACTTTTATCCACTGACTGGTTACATTCCCAAAACATTCAGTTGTCTGTAGCCTCTTAAATTCTAAAAAGCAGACCAAAGAAATTATTTCCCAGAGGATTGAGCTTGAAGGGTGATCATACCCAATCTCTCCAAGTCCCTATTTCATATGTTGCACATTTGTTGCATAGGCTTTAAACTTAGATGGTAAATATAGAACTAGTGAGATTGAATGAAGGTTTTCTTTTCTTACTAGGGTGCTTAGCTTTTGAGCAAATGTGTTCAACCACACATCAAGAGCCCCCTCAATCACTGCAACTTAGAGTGGTTTACTCTATGGAAAATTCAAAACTGACTGTAAGGAAATGCCTCCTTGGCATGGTTGCCCCCTGACTTTTTGCCTTTGCTGATGCTATGTTTACAATTGAAAGTGTGCTGAGGCCTGCTAACCAGGTCCCAGCACCAGTGTTCTTTCCCTAACCTGTACTTTTGTATCCACAATTGGCAGACCCTGGCATCCAGATAAGTCCCTTGTAACTGGTACTCCTAGTACCAAGGGCCCTGATGCCAAGGAAGGTCTCTAAGGGCTGCAGCATGTCTTATGCCACCCTGGAGACCTCTCACTCAGCACAGACACACTGCTTGCCAGCTTGTGTGTGCTAGTGAGGACAAAACGAGTAAGTCGATATGGCACTCCCCTCAGGGTGCCATGCCAGCCTCTCACTGCCTATGCAGTATAGGTAAGACACCCCTCTAGCAGGCCTTACAGCCCTAAGGCAGGGTGCACTATACCATAGGTGAGGGTACCAGTGCATGAGCATGGTACCCCTACAGTGTCTAAACAAAACCTTAGACATTGTAAGTGCAGGGTAGCCATAAGAGTATATGGTCTGGGAGTCTGTCAAACACGAACTCCACAGCACCATAATGGCTACACTGAAAACTGGGAAGTTTGGTATCAAACTTCTCAGCACAATAAATGCACACTGATGCCAGTGTACATTTTATTGCAAAATACACCCCAGAGGGCACCTTAGAGGTGCCCCCTGAAACTTAACCGACTATCTGTGTAGGCTGACTAGTTCCAGCAGCCTGCCACACTAGAGACATGTTGCTGGCCCCATGGGGAGAGTGCCTTTGTCACTCTGAGGCCAGTAACAAAGCCTGCACTGGGTGGAGATGCTAACACCTCCCCCAGGCAGGAGCTGTAACACCTGGCGGTGAGCCTCAAAGGCTCACCCCTTTGTCACAGCACCGCAGGACACTCCAGCTAGTGGAGTTGCCCGCCCCCTCCGGCCCGGCCCCCACTTTTGGCGGCAAGGCCGGAGAAAATAATGAGAATAACAAGGAGGAGTCACTGGCCAGTCAGGACAGCCCCTAAGGTGTCCTGAGCTGAGGTGACTCTAACTTTTAGAAATCCTCCATCTTGCAGATGGAGGATTCCCCCAATAGGGTTAGGATTGTGACCCCCTCCCCTTGGGAGGAGGCACAAAGAGGGTGTACCCACCCTCAGGGCTAGTAGCCATTGGCTACTAACCCCCCAGACCTAAACACGCCCTTAAATTTAGTATTTAAGGGCTACCCTGAACCCTAGAAAATTAGATTCCTGCAAACTACAAGAAGAAGGACTGCCTAGCTGAAAACCCCTGCAGAGGAAGACCAGAAGACAACAACTGCCTTGGCTCCAGAAACTCACCGGCCTGTCTCCTGCCTTCCAAAGAACTCTGCTCCAGCGACGCCTTCCAAGGGACCAGCGACCTCTGAATCCTCTGAGGACTGCCCTGCTTCGAAAAAGACAAGAAACTCCAGAGGACAGCGGACCTGCTCCAAAAAGACTGCAACTTTGTTTCGAGGAGCAGCTTTAAAGACCCTGCAATCTCCCCGCAAGAAGCGTGAGACTTGCAACACTGCACCCGGCGACCCCGACTCGGCTGGTGGAGAACCAACACCTCAGGGAGGACCCCCGGACTACTCTCCGACTGTGAGTACCAAAACCTGTCCCCCCTGAGCCCCCACAGCGCCGCCTGCAGAGGGAATCCCGAGGCTTCCCCTGACCGCGACTCTCTGGAACCTAAGTCCCGACGCCTGGAAAAGACCCTGCACCCGCAGCCCCCAGGACCTGAAGGACCGGACTTTCACTGGAGAAGTGACCCCCAGGAGTCCCTCTCCCTTGCCCAAGTGGAGGTTTCCCCGAGGAAGCCCTCCCCTTGCCTGCCTGCAGCGCTGAAGAGATCCGTTGATCTCTCATAGACTAACATTGCAAACCCGATGCTTGTTTCTACACTGCACCCGGCCGCCCCCGCGCTGCTGAGGGTGAAATTTCTGTGTGGGCTTGTGTCCCCCCCGGTGCCCTACAAAACCCCCCCTGGTCTGCCCTCCGAAGACGCGGGTACTTACCTGCAAGCAGACCGGAACCGGGGCACCCCCTTCTCTCCATTCTAGCCTATGCGTTTTGGGCACCACTTGGAACTCTGCACCTGACCGGCCCTGAGCTGCTGGTGTGGTGACTTTGGGGCTGCTCTGAACCCCCAACGGTGGGCTACCTTGGACCAAGAACTGAACCCTGTAAGTGTCTTACTCACCTGGTAAAACTAACAAAAACTTACCTCCCCCAGGAACTGTGAAAATTGCACTAAGTGTCCACTTTTTAAATAGCTATTTGTGAATAACTTGAAAAGTATACATGCAATTGAAATGATTCAAAGTTCCTAATGTACTTACCTGCAATACCTTTCAAACAAGATATTACATGTTAAATTTGAACCTGTGGTTCTTAAAATAAACTAAGAAAATATATTTTTCTATAACAAAACCTATTGGCTGGATTTGTCTCTGAGTGTGTGTACCTCATTTATTGTCTATGTGTATGTACAACAAATGCTTAACACTACTCCTTGGATAAGCCTACTGCTCGACCACACTACCACAAAATAGAGCATTAGTATTATCTATTTTTACCACTATTTTACCTCTAAGGGGAACCCTTGGACTCTGTGCATGCTATTCCTTACTTTGAAATAGCACATACAGAGCCAACTTCCTACACTGACCACAAGTGAAAAGCAGTAGCTGGAGAGCATGGTATACCAAGCACAATAATCTGTCTTCAAACCAGAGCCCTTAGCGCAAAAACTCTGTAAAACAGAATAGCGCTGAATGGATTCCCTTTTATTTGAGTGACGGTATAAAATGTAGACTATGATGTTCTTGTGGATGGAAGGGGGGGGGGAGAAGAGACATTTTAAAGTCTCTACCTCGTAAGCTGTCAGGCATTTCAAACTGAGTCCCACAGGCCATATACTATGAAGTGTTTCAAGTATACCATAGTACTGTTAATATTTCCACTGATTGTCAGCAGGATGCTGTGAAATAAATCAAGCAAGTGAATTTATGAAAGACCCACTACTCATGAACTTTTGTTAGCAGTGCAAAAGCGAACACATTGTACCAGAGCTACTGGGAGCATTCTGAGATATCCATAACTAGGAGAAAAAAGTGAGAATATGTTGGTATGTACCTTCTTACTTTTACAACATATGTTTATCTTAATTCAGTGCACTGAGATGGTGCCAGCAACACATTTGTGAATGACCACTTTTTTTATATCATACTATAAAGTAGTAAAAGTTTGTGTTTCAATACCGCATCCAGATCACAATTAAATCACAAAAGCTGTTGAGCACTTTGTATTCGCATGTTTCACAAGCCATCGTATTTAATCAATGTAGTTATGACAACAGAAACAATTCAGTAGCAGCAATTCATTACCTTCAGTTTCCATACCTTTCTCACAGTTGAGTTTTGTGCAGGACATTCTTCGTCTCAGATTATGAGGTTTGATCTCTTGTTCGTCAACTGGCTCAGTTTTAATGTTGATGCCCTTCAAACAAAAAAAAAAAAAATAGTTACCAATAGGTTCAAAAGACATTCCTTGACCAAAAAGTATTTTTATCAAGTCAAGCCATGTTTTTCTAAACGTACATCTTGTTATTCATGGAAAAGCAACGCTGTGAATTTCTCCAGCAGTTTGATGATCTACAACCATTGACACTGAAATTCCCAGAAAAGGCCTCCATAATGAAAACAGGAACTGAGCAATTGAATAAGGCAATACTCTTCAGCATGTCATACAAATGATTTAAACAATTTTTTTTTTTTTGCATGAAGAAGGCAAAAGGAAGAGTCAAAGAATTTTTTTAATGCTTTGTTGCAAAGGGCATGGGAACATACTCATGCAATATTGTATGGGTCAAAGTCTTACCTCGGCTCTCATGCGCTTTGCTCGCCTCGCTGGCATACATGTATCCGGTGGTTGAACAGACTGCCGTTGAGGAATATCATGAGGCTTGTATTCCTTATCCTTCGTGTCATGGCTGAAATCCTGCTTCTGCAGACACTGTAGAGGATAGACACAAGACTATTAAAGGTTGCTTAAAAGCCTGATGCTCACAGTCATAGGCAAAACTCTTAGTAACTATCAAGTAAAAATTACAGCTTCGTTGGGATTCAATAAAGAGAATATGCTCATATCCTCTGCAAAGCATTCTCTGTAAACAAGCAGGGGAGCAATTATACACAAAACAGTACTTAGTAGTGCACAAAGCTTTGGACTTAGACTGTCACAGACCGTGCTTTTGAGTTTTTTCTGGCAACACAAAGACAACCGGTGAAAAGGAACAAAAGCTTGGTCTACGCTGGATAGAACCTTTATGTTGTAAGAAAGTGCCCTTTTTGACAAGGACACCTCCACTTTTTGCCTAGTGATTGACGCAATTTTGACTGAAAATGTAATGGGTTCCTGCCAGCCAGGTCATTCGTGTCAGATCTCCTTCCCTAAAACTGTGCAATTGTTACCCAATAACTTCCTCCCCCTCCTTCTCCGTAAGTCCCTAGTAAATGATACCCCTAGTACCTACCACATGGTGCGGCATGCATTGTGCCAACCTCAGCGACCCCTCACTTAGCACATGCAGACTTCCACTGCTGGCTGCGTGTCTTGGTGCAGCTAAAAGTGAAAACATGACCTGGCCTATGTGCCATGCTCCCTAACACTGCATGCAAAATATGCAAGTCACTCCCTGTGTAGGCCTTACAGCTCTAAGACAGGATGCATTATATTACATGTGAGGCGATATCTGCAAGAGCAGATATGCACCCGCTATGTCTTTGTTGATACTTAGACATAGTGAGTGAACAGGAAAGCCATTTTAAGTACACATGCTTGACACTGGTCACTATGGGTTACCCAGCTAAATGATGGCTTCACTGAAAGTAGGGATAACTGGTAACAAACTTATATTAATAAACCCTCACTGATGCAGGGATGGATTTATTAATACATGAACCCGGAGTGCACCTTAGAGGTGCTCCTTTAAAACCTACTAACTACCAGTGTGGCGACTGACTAGTATTAGCCAGCCTGCCACCACCAGACAAAATTCTCCCCCGCCCCCAGGGTGAGAGCCTTTACTCTCAGGCGGTCAGAAACACACACCACCAAATAAAATGACAATCCCACCACCCTTGGTATGTAGATCTGGTTTCACTCAAAGGAGAGATGCTGACCCCCATGCCCCAAAGCCCATTTGGCACCAGGACAGGCAGAAATATTTAGTATTCAGAGAGGTGTCCACCCCGCAGGTCAGTCCCACCTCTAAAGGTGAGCTGCTGGATGTGGACAACACATTTAGAAATATGCCATCTTGGTTTTAGCAGAAGTAGGAACTCTCAGACAGGGCTATGCCCACTTGTTTTAGGAAGTGGTCATATGATGGGTGTAGTGACCCCAGGGGTAAGTAGCCCACTGGCTACTACCCTACACTCCCCTAAATGCAGTATTTAGGAGAGCCCCTGGCACCAGGAAAGCAGATTCCAGCTCACCTACAAAGGAGGACACTCGAGCCACAAAAGAAAAGCCTGAAAAGAAGCACCTGACTTGGCCTTAGCCTTTCCAGCCCGGTCTGTTGTTCTCACCAATTTGTGCCAAAGGCAACTCGTCCTAGAAGCTGCTGAGCCTCTAAAATCCTGGGAGGCCTGCCTGACCTCAAAGTCCCAAGAACTCCTGTGGAGTGGCAGGGTTGCTTTCCTGCATCTTGCAGGCACCCCAAGAGGACTCCAGACCACAAAAACCAGACAACGGAAAGCACCACTGCACCCTTGCTAGAGCTGAAGTGGGCAACTGTGCCAACGTTGTGCCCAGCCTTCCATGGACAAAGCCCATCTTGGACTTGCCCACTGTGGACTCACCGACACTGCCTGCAGCATCTGGCCGCAGGCCCCTTCAACCGTGAATGTTCACAGTGGAGAAAAAACAAGTCTCAGGACACCTCTGCACCCATCGTCCCTGGCCCGTGGAGAAGCGGAGCAAAGGTGTCCCTTCATCCCTGAGCACCTGAAGACTTGGACCCACCTGCTGGTTCTCCTCAACTGGACTCCGTGTCCAAACATGCAGTCGCATTTCAACCGGACCGATCTCCACTGACGAACATTGGGCACCCAATTCCATATTACACCTCTGCACACGGTAGCGCCAGTGCCACGCGCCTTGACCTGCTGGTGTGGTCCTAACCCGTGCCCAATATTTACCTCAAGTCCAGGAGATTGGTCTAGTAAGTCGCTGTACTATACCTATATGCAGTGCTTGTTTTTATTTCCATAGATAATATTGCCACTTCTGAAAAGTGTCGACTTTACCTGATTGTATTGATTCGGGTATATATATATATATGGAAAATGTCACTTACCCAACGTGGCATTAGTCGCTGCAGATTCACATGCTGTGCACATCCCGCCATCTGGTGTTGGGCTCGGAGTGTTACAAGTTGTTTTCTTCGAAGAAGTCTTTTCGAGTCACGAGACCGAGGGACTCCTCCCATTTCGACTCCATTGCGCATGGGCCTCGACTCCATCTTAGATTGTTTTCCCCGCAGAGGGTGAGGTAGGAGTTGTGTATGCTAGTAATAGTGCCCATGCAATGGAGTGAATACGTATGTACATAATGAAGTTTAAAGTAATCTATTTACAAATGTTCAAGATCTACTTCTAAACGGCTACAGGCTCCCGGGGAGGCGGGTGGGCGCATGTGAATCTGCAGCGACTAATGCCACGAACAGATGTACACTGGGTAAGTGACATTTTCCGTTCGATGGCATGTGTAGCTGCAGATACACATGCTGTGCATAGCCTAGTAAGCAGTTATCTCCCCAAAAGCGGTGGTTCAGCCTGTAGGAGTTGAAGTTGTTTGAAACAATGTTCGTAGTACAGCTTGACCTACTGTGGCTTGTTGTGAAGTTAACACATCTACACAGTAGTGTTTGGTAAATGTCTGAGGCGTAGACCATGTTGCTGCCTTACATATTTCGTTCATTGGAATATTTCCTAGAAAGGCCATGGTAGCACCTTTCTTTCTGGTTGAGTGTGCCTTTGGTGTAATAGGAAGCTCTCTCTTTGCTTTAAGATAGCAGGTTTGAATACACTTAACTATCCATCTAGCAATGCCTTGTTTTGAAATTGGATTTCCTGTATGAGGCTTTTGAAAGGCAATAAATAGTTGTTTTGTTTTTCGAATTAGTTTTGTTCTGTCAATGTAGTACATTAGCGCTCTTTTGATGTCTAATGTATGTAGTGCTCTTTCAGCTACAGAATCTGGCTGTGGGAAGAACACTGGTAATTCTACTGATTGATTCAAGTGGAACGGTAAGATAACTTTTGGTAAAAACTTTGGATTTGTCCTTAGAACTACTTTATTCTTGTGTATTTGAATTAATGGTTCTTGTATGGTAAATGCATGAATTTCACTCACCCTTCTTAAAGATGTGATAGCAACCAAAAATGCAACTTTCCACGTTAAGTATTGCATTTCACAAGGTGGACCCATGAGTCGTGTTAAGACAATGTTGAGGTTCCATGAAGGAACTGGTGGTGTTCCTGGGGGTATAATTCTCTTTAGGCCTTCCATAAATGCTTTTATGACTGGTATCCGAAATAATGAAGTTGAGTGCGTAATTTGCAGGTAAGCTGAAATTGCAGTAAGATGTATCTTTATGGAAGAGAAAGCTAGTTTTGATTTTTGCAAATGTAGTAAATATCCTACTATATCTTTTGCAGATGCGTGTAAGGGTTGAATTTGATTATTATGGCAGTAATAAACAAATCTTTTCCACTTATTTGCATAGCAGTGTCTAGTGGTAGGCTTCCTAGCTTGTCTTATGACCTCCATACATTCTTGTGTGAGGTCTAAGTGTCCGAATTCTAGGATTTCAGGAGCCAAATTGCTAGATTTGATGCTGGATTTGGATGTCTGATCTGTTGTTTGTGCTGTGTTAACAGATCTGGTCTGTTTGGTAGTTTGACATGAGGTACTACTGAAAGGTCTAGTAGTGTTGTGTACCAAGGTTGTCTTGCCCATGTTGGTGCTATTAGTATAAGTTTGAGTTTGTTTTGACTCAACTTGTTTACTAGATATGGAAGGAGTGGGAGAGGGGGAAAAGCGTACGCAAATATCCCTGACCAATTCATCCATAGCGCATTGCCCCGAGACTGATGTTGTGGGTACCTGGATGCGAAGTTTTGGCATTTGGAGTTTTTCTTTGTTGCAAATAGATCTATTTGTGGTGTTCCCCAAATTTGGAAGTAAGTGTTCAGTATTTGGGGGTGAATCTCCTATTTGGGGGTGAATCTCCCATTTGTGGATCTGTTGGTGATCCCGAGAGAGATTGTCTGCTAACTGATTCTGAATTCCTGGAATAAATTGAGCTATTAGGCGAATATGGTTGTGAATCGCCCAATGCCATATTTTCTGTGTCAGGAGACACAACTGTGTTGAGTGTGTCCCTCCCTGTTTGTTTAGGTAATACATTCTTGTCAAAACAGACAACATGACAACAATGTATTTGTGGGTTATTATGGGTTGAAATGCTTTCAGAGCTAGAAATACCGCTAACAGTTCTAAGTGATTTATGTGAAGCTGTCTTTGCTGTATGTCCCATTGTCCTTGGATGCGGTGTTGATTGAGGTGTGCTCTCCACCCGGTCATGGAAGCATCTGTCGTTATCACGTATTGTGGCACTGGGTCTTGGAAAGGCCGCCCTTGGTTTAAATTTATACTGTTCCACCATTGAAGCGAGATGTATGTTTGGCGGTCTATCAACACCAGATCTAGAAGCTGACCCGGTGCTTGTGACCATTGTGATGCTAGGCACTGTTGTAAGGGCCGCATGTGCAACCTTGCATTTGGGACAATGGCTATGCATGAAGACATCATGCCTAGTAGTTTCATTACTATTTTGACTTGTATCCTTTGTTTTGGATACATGGCCTGTATTATATTGTGAAATGTTTGAACTCTTTGTGGACTTGGAGTGGCAATCCCTTTTGCTGTGTTGATTGTTGCTCCTAAGTATTGCTGTGTTTGACACGGCAGAAGGTGTGACTTTGTGTAGTTGATAGAGAAACCTAGTTTGTGTAGGATTTCGATGACCTATTTTGTGTGTTGTGAACACTGTTTTAGCGTGTTGGTTTTGATTAACCAATCGTCTAGGTACGGGAACACATGTATTTGCTGCCTTCTGATATGTGCAGCTACTACTGCCAGGCATTTTGTAAAAACTCTTGGTGCAGTTGTTATTCCGAATGGCAACACTTTGAATTGGTAATGTATCCCTTGGAATACAAACCTTAGGTACTTTGTGTGAAGGATGTATTGGTATATGGAAATACGCATCCTTTAGGTCTAGTGTTGTCATGTAGTCCTGGTGTTTGAGCAGTGGGATTACGTCTTGTAAAGTAACCATGTGAAAGTGGTCTGATTTGATGTAGGTATTTAATGTTCTGAGATCTAGTATAGGTCTCAGACTCTTGTCTTTTTTGGGTATCAGAAAGTACAGTGAGTAAACTCCTGTGTTTAATTGTTGTTTTGGTACTAATTCTATTGCTTCTTTCTGAGGCAATGCCTGAACTTCTATTCTTAGAAGATCTATATGTTGTTTTGACATACTGTGTGTTTTCGGTGGGACGTTTGGAGGGAATTTGAGAAATTCTATGCAATAACCATGCAGGATAATCGCTAAGACCCAAGTGTCTGTTGTTATTTCCTCCCAATGTGTGTAAAACTTGGTTAGTCTCCCCCCCACAGGTGTTATGTGTTGGGGATTTGTGACCTTGAAGTCACTGTTTGTTTTGAGGAGTTTTGGGACTTTGGAACTTTCCTCTATTTCTTTGAAATTGTCCTCCTCTATATTGTCCCCGAAAACCTCCCCGCTGATACTGGCTCTGGTAAGTGGGCTTGGTTTGTGAGGTTGTGGCTTCTGTGGTCTGCCCTCGAAACCCCCCTCGAAATTGTGTCTTTCGAAATGTGCCTCTGCTCTGCGGGGAGTAGAGTGCGCCCATGGCTTTGGCCGTTTCAGTGTCTTTTTTAAGTTTTTCTATTGCAGTGTCCACCTCCGGCCCAAACAACTGCTGTCCGTTGAATGGTATATTCAGCACAGCTTGCTGTATCTCTGGTTTAAATCCTGATGTACGCAGCCATGCACGTCTCCTTATTGTTACTGCTGTGTTGACAGTTCTAGCAGCTGTGTCTGCAGCATCCATTGCTGACCGTATCTGATTATTAGAGATACTCTGTCCCTCTTCTACCACTTGCTGCGCTCTTTTTTGGAACTCTTTTGGTAAATGTTCAATAAAGTGTTGCATCTCATCCCAGTGGGCCCTATCATATCTGGCTAACAAAGCTTGCGAATTTGCAATGCGCCACTGGTTTGCTGCCTGTGCCGCCACCCTTTTGCCTGCAGCATCAAATTTTCTGCTTTCTTTATCTGGAGGTGGTGCATCTCCTGACGTATGTGAGTTGGCTCTTTTGTGCGCTGCTCCCACTACAACAGAGTCTGGTGTTAGATGTTGTGTGATATACACTGGGTCTGTTGGTGGCGGTTTATATTTTTTGTCTACTCTTGGAGTAATGGCTCTCCCTTTGACAGGCTCCTCAAACACTTGTTTGGAGTGTTTGAGCATTCCGGGTAACATCGGAAGACTCGGATATTGACTGTGTGTAGACGACAGTGTATTAAAAAGAAAGTCGTCTTCAATGGGTTCTGAATGAAGGCTGACATTGTGAAATGCTGCAGCTCTCGATACCACTTGAGCGTAGCCTGTACTAGCCTCTGGTGGCGATGGTCTTGCTGGATAGCCTTCAGGGCTATTATCTGACACTGGTGCGTCATAAAGGTCCCATGCGTCAGGGTCATCTTGACTCATTCCCTATGTGTTGGGGATTACATCATTGGTGGAGTGGCTACAGGCGATGGTTGCGGAGAGTGATGTGGGGATGGTGGTGGTGTTACTTGTTTAGCCACCTTTGCGTGTGGCTGTTTGTCCTTGTCTTGGAAGGCAAGTTTCCGTTTCATTTTGATTGGAGGAAGAGTACTGATCTTCCCCGTATCTTTTTGAATAAAGAGCCGCCTTTGTGTGTGATCTGGCTCTATTGTCTCTAATTCTTGTTCAAATCTGTGGGTCTTCATTTGTGAGGACAGTCCTTGTTCCTCTGAATAGGAACTTATTTTCGGTTCCGAGGCCGGATGTTTCGGTACCGAAACCTTTTCGGCTGCTTTTTTCAGCTCGGACTAAACCTTTTTTTTTTTTTAACTTTCGGCGTCGTGCCCTCTCGGTGCCGACCCATTTCGGTGCCGCTGTCTCGATGCCGAATCTTTTCGGAGCCACTATCTCGGGCCCGAGATTGCTGTGTGCCGGTATCTCGACCGAGGTCGGATGACTTCGACACCAGCTCGCCCTTTTTCGGTGCCGATGGACGGTCCCCTATTTTTCGGGTTAAGCCATGGCCTGTTGGCGGTGGCGTCCCCTGGGCTTTAGCGGTCTTCTCGTGAGTTCTTTTCTTCGACGTCTTACTCACAGTTTTCGGCGTTTCTTCGGGATCGATCTCCTCCGAGGCCGATTCCTGGGTGGAGAATGTTTCTTCCTCCTCCTCGAAACGCTCTTGTCCTGTCGGCGCCGACGCCATTTGCAGTCTTCTTGCTCTTCGGTCCCTGAGTGTCTTCCTGGAACGAAACGCTCGACAGGCCTCACAAGTATCCTCCTTGTGTTCTGGTGACAAACACAAGTTACAGACCAGGTGTTGATCTGTATATGGATACTTGTTATGGCATTTTGGACAGAAGCGGAATGGGGTCCGTTCCATCAGCCTTGAAGAGACACGTGGCCGGGCCGACCAGGCCCCGACGGGGATCGAAAAAAAAACCCGAAGGGCCACCGGAGCTCTTCTTAATTCGGTGTCGATCTGTTGTAACTAACCCGATACCGAACGCAAACAATACCGACGATTTTTCCGAGATTCTAACTAACTTTCCGACCCGAAACTCGGAGCGAAAAGGAACACGTCTGAACCCGATGGCGGAAAAAAAACAATCTAAAGATGGAGTCGACGCCCATGCGCAATGGAGTCGAAATGGGAGGAGTCCCTCGGTCTCGTGACTCGAAAAGACTTCTTCGAAGAAAACAACTTGTAACACTCCGAGCCCAACACCAGATGGCGGGATGTGCACAGCATGTGTATCTGCAGCTACACATGCCATCGAACATATATATAAATATATATATATATATATATATATATATATATATATATATATATATATATGTTATTTTGGTAAACTGGTGCGGATCTCCTTCTTGAGTTGTGTCTCTTATTGAATGTGTGTATTTGCAGATGTCTCCTCTCTGATGACAATAGGGCTGCCAACCACACTGCCCCCTAACAGAGCACCCTGGGATTACTAGAGCAAGCCCCTAGCCACTAGCAAGGGAACTCCTGTACTCTTTGCACGATATATCTCATTTTGATATATCATATTAAGAGCAAGCTTCCTACACATGTAAAGAGACACAATGCCATTACTTACACTCTGTAAGCTCCTGCCTCTGAGAATGTAAGGATATCAATCAAAAAAAGAATCAATTAGTTTACCTCTCCCCCAAAAATAAATACTGTGGAGTTTTTACTGTTCTGGGAGGACTACAATAGGAAGTGTGATGTGTTTTATCTGGACAGTAGTGTACGCTTTTCTCAAAATAAAGAAGCCTTCCAAGTGTACAGAATTGTATACCCCAAGTAAGGCTATTTTTTGACTGTCCTTGCCAGCTACAGAAGCAGACTAACCGGAACTTCAGTAGTTTGTCAGTTTAAACAAATCATGCTCAGTTAAATCTTGAAATTTAAACACAGAAATGAGGTTATGATTGGTAAAATACATAGGGAGGGAAATTGATTAATTCTGCTTTAGGAGGGATTTATCAGACCATTGGACGTGCATGTATATCTGTCATGTTTCCATTTAATTAACATGGAGCAGCAGACCTCTTCCAAAACATCTGTGATGGAAGAGCTAACCAACTACAAGGTTAGGGCATGGCAGGCATCAACAACAGTGTGCATTTCATGGCCTTTCTAATTCTAATATGCCCAGTAAGCCTATTTTCCTCTACACTAGGTTTATTGCAACCAACAACTTGCTGTATGAGGTTTATTTTCCACTAACGCAACTTTGCTTATTTTTGATGCAGTTGGAATTAAGGCCTTTCTGAAATGAGAAATTAAAGCCAAGTAACAGGCACCTCAGAAATGTTGCTCTGTTTTTATAGGAGGGTCAAGATCATGCAAGGCATTTTAGAGAACCTAAAACCACTTCAGTTTATCTAACACAGTTTCTTTTATGCAGAGAAGCAGCGCATACAGGGTTGTAGCTTAAGGCCTGAATGTCATGAACAACTGCAAAGAATCCTTCATATTGTAAAAGAGCACAAAGAAGTGGTGCAGAAAAAGAAAAGGAGCCCAAACGCCTTAACAATATGTGCAAAGGCTTGGACTAACTACCTGCAGTTAGGAATATCCTTCAGAATCTAATAGCCTACCTTGTGCCCTGAAAGTCAGTTTGAGGAGTGCCAAACTGTTCAACAGGACTCAAAACAAAGACACCACCATTTATTATACTATGAACATGCTTAGATTACTGATTTCAGTTTTGACAATCTAAGCATTTATCACTGGAGTGTACTTGGGAACAATTTTAAAAGGAGTCCAAAATATATGTGGTGCTGACTTGCCCTAGCTGTAATAAGGACACTCCTAAGTCGATACACCAGTTTGTAACAAACATTCTCCCATCTGACCATGTTCATCAGCAATGGAATATTTGTGGTATTGCAAGAATAATGACTGAGCACTCAGCAAAAAAAAGAAAAAAAAAAAAAAAAAAAAAAAAAAAAACACACACCCCCCTTTGGAAGAAATTAATATGCACCCGAAAAGAGCTACAAGGCTACACGGGCATGTCAGTAAATTTGCTTTACCTCGTTTTTAAATGTCCCTCGCCTTCACTTTTGTGTTGCTGCATTTATTTGTTTTTTTGGCTCCCTTGCCATATGGTCCATGTGGCCAGTAAGAACGTAAATTCAGACTGTAAATATTTATGGTTCATAATACAAATCTAGTGGTACAAATAGCCAAATACACAAACTGCACTGTGGAAATTTAACCTTTCGGGAGCTAGTGAAAGATCATAAACAGATGGTCAATCCATGCAATGTGTTTTCATGAATAATTCACAATGTTCTATATTAACAGTTTAGGGATGTTAACTCTCTGAACTGTCTTGCCTAAGGGAACTGCAAATATCCATACTCATTAATATCTTTACCTACTTTCTCTCATATGCATTCATCTTCAGTGTAGAGAACCTTGGACATGTGAACATTAGAAGTCTGAGGTTTTATCTTGACAAAAGAAAGGACCTTAAGAACTCTAAAATGCTATGGGTCTATTTCTATGGAATTAGACACATCGAAATAGTTAATTTCTGAAAGGATACTTTCTTGCATACTCAAAGCAAACAAAAAATTCACAAAGCCATCCATAGTACACCAAATGAGGAAAATAGCTTCTACAGGCAATTCAGAGATCTACAATGCAGCTACTTGGTGATCAATTACAATGTAGTGCCTTGTGTCTGTTTCCAGAACAAATTAACAAGTGGGCCCCACTGTTTGGGAAGCAGTGTTTGCTATTCTATTCAAAATCTTTGAGTCATAAGCAACTCCTGTTAAACAGAGGAGAAGTTAGAAAGGCTTTAGCCAAGTCAGGATCCAACATTTTTCCTCTGCCTCAGGCACGTTACAAGGTCTTCCCACTGGCTTCCAGCAAAACGAATTTAAATTAAAAAATAAATAAATAAAATAAAAAAATATAATAATATGGAAATAAATTTAACTTTGTTCAAGTCTTTGTGCAATCTTTATAAAGCTTTTCCCCACATTGGACCAGACTATCGCAAAAATACACCAACTATACACATCCTCTATGCCCATGTTCCATAGAAGCCTTACTGCTTACTGTACCTAGAGTTAAGCAGTCTTGATCAGTTGCCAAACATTTTTTTAAATTTTTTTATCAGGGCTGCAAAACTGAAATTAGCTCCCTCTTAATCTACGTTAAGATTGGCTTCTTACTGAATTTCAGAAAAGCCTTGAAGACCTGGCTTTTCAGGAGTAAGGCCTCTTTCCAGCTGTTTTTTCTTGGCTTAATGCATAGGGCTTCATTACGAGTTTGGTAGAGGGGATTACTCCATCACAAATGTGACTCATAACCCGTTTTGTGATGGAGTAATGCCCTCTGCCAAACTTGTAATGTGGCCCTAGGTCCCCAGAACCAGGACACCTCTCAATGTCTTTACTGCGCTCTAAAAAATTTCACGTAACATCTTGAGATCCTTAAAAAACAAAGGCAGCTACCACTGCAGGGTGGTATCTTCCTGACATTTACTACCTTTGGCTTTATTATTTTTTTCCTTCAAAGAAAGTTACAGGACACTTAAGATATATATAGAAAATGTCACTTACCCAGTGTACATCTGTTCGTGTCATGTGTAGCTGCAGATTCACATGCTATGCACAGGTCCTGCCATTTAGTGTTGGACTTGGAGTGTTACAGGTTGTTTTTCTTCAAAGAAGTCTTTTCGAGTCATGGGATCTAGTGACAACTCCTCTGCGGCTCCATTGCGCATGGGCATCGACTCCATCTTAGATTGTTTTCCCGCAGAGGGTAAGGTAGGCGTGATAGAGTCTAAAGAAAGATGTCCATGCAATGGAATAGAGATCTATATACATATGTACAAATTGAAGTATAACTTAAACGGCTACAGGCTCCCGGGGAGAAAGGAGGGCGCATATGAATCTGCAGCGGAACAAGCCACAAACAGATGTACACTGGGTAAGTGACATTTCCTGTTCGATGGCTTGTGTAGCTGCAGATACACATGCTATGCATAGACTACAAAGCAGTTCTCTTCCCATAAGCGGTTGTCAGCCTGTAGGAGTTGAAGTTTTTGAAATAGTGTTCTTAGTACAGAGTGTCGTGCTGTGGCTTGTGTTGCTAACACATCTACACAGTGATGCTTGGTAAATGAACTGGGGTGTTGACCAAGTGGCTGCTTTACAGATTTTGGTCATTGGTATATTCCCTAGAAATGCCATTGTTGCTCCTTTCTTCCTGGTGGTGTGTGCCTTTGGTGTTACTAATAGCTGTCTTTTAGCTTTTAGGTAACAGGTTTGGATGCATTTTACTATCCATCTGGCTAGTCCTTGTTTTGAGATAGGATTACCAGTATGGGGTTTTTGGAATGCGACAAATAACTGTTTATTTTCCCAAATGATTTTGTTCTGTCAATGTAATACATTATAGCTCTTTTAATGTCTAATGTATGGAGCGCTCTTTCTGCTACGGAGTCTGGCTGTGGGAAGAAGACTGGAAGTTCCACTGTTTGATTTATATGAAACACTGAGATGACTTTAGGTAGGAAATTTGGGTTTGTGCGAAGTACGACTGTTTATGTACTTGTACAAAGGGTTGTTCATTAGTGAATGCTTGTATTTCACTAACTCTTCGTAATGAAGTGATTGCAACTAGGAATGCTACTTTCCATGTTAGATATTGAATCTGACACAAGTGCATGGTTTCAAACCGTGGACCCATGAGCCGTGTGAGTACAATATTGAGATTCCATGAAGGCACTGGTGGTGTTCATGGAGGTATGATACGTTTTAGTCCTTCCATGAAGGCTTTGATGACAGGGACTCTAAATAGACTTGTTTTCTATATTTTGTAAATAGGCTGAAATAGCTGTGAGATGTATTTTAATGGATGAAAAAGCTAAATTTGCTTTTTGTAGATGAAGTAAGTAACCTACAATGTCTTGTATGGATGCGGAAAGAGGTGTTATGTGTTTGGATTGGTGGTAAAAGACAAACCTTTTCCATTTGTTTGCATACCGCTGCCTGGTAGTGGGTTTTCTTGCTTGTTTAATTACTTCCATACATTCTGGTGGAAGATGTACATATCCAAACTCTAAGACTTCAGGAGCCAGATTGAGTATTGCTGGATTGGGGTGCCTGATCAGTTGTTTGTTTTGTGTCAACAGATCCGGCCTGTTTGGTAGCATGATGTTTGGAACTAGTGATAGGTCTAACAATGTCGTGTACCATGGTTGACGTGCCCACGTTGGCGCTATAAGTATGAGTTTGAGTTTGTTTTGACGCAGTTTGTTGACCAGAAATGGAATGAACGGGAGAGGGGGGGAAAAGCGTAAGCAAATATCCCTGACCAGTTGATCCATAGAGCATTGCCTTTGGAAAGAGGGTGTGGGAACCTGGATGCGAAGTTTTGGCATTTTGCGTTCTGGCTGGTAGCGAATAGATCTATGTCTGGTGTCATTGGCGAAAGTACTTGAGATGTACCTGGGGGTGAATTTCCCACTTCTGTGTTTGCTGATGATCCCGGCTGAGAACATCTGGTAATTGATTGTGAATCCCTGAAATGTACTGTGCTACAGGGTGAATGTTGTTGTGAATTGCCCAATGCCAAATTATTTTGTGCTAGAAGACAAAGTTGTGATGAGTGGGTTCCTCCCTGTTTGTTTAGGTAGTACATTGTAGTCATATTGTCCGTTTTGATGAGAATGTGTTTGTGAACGAGAAGAGGTTGAAAGGCTTTTAGTGCTAGAAATACAGCTGGCAATTCGAAGTGATTTATGTGAAGTTGTTTGTGTTTGTTGTCCCATTGTCCTTGAATACTGTTATTGTTGAGGTGTGCTCCCCATCCAATCACTGATGCATCTGTTGTAAGTGTGGCTTGAGGCACCGGTTCCTGAAACGTCCACCCTGTGTTTAAATTTGTGGAATTCTACCACTGAAGCGAGATGTGTGTTTGGCGGTCTAGCGACACTAGATCTTGAAGTTGACCCTGTGCCTTTGACCAGTGTTTTGCAAGGCACTGTTGTAAGGGCCGCATGTTTAGTCTTGCATTTGGGACAATGGCGATGCATGATGCCATCATGCCCAACAGTTTTATGACAAATTTGACTGTGTACTGTTGGTTTGGCTGGATTCGTGGTAATATGTCGAGGAATGATTGTACCCTTTGGGGACTTGGGCAAGCAAGTGCTGTTTGGGTATTTAATGTGGCTCCTAAATACTGTTGAACCTGCACTGGTTGTAAGTGAGATTTTTGGTAGTTTATTGAAAACCCTAGTGTGTGTAGGGTCTTTATTACATAACGTGTATGGTGTTGACACTGTGTTTGACTGTTGGCTTTTATTAGCCAGTCGTCGAGCTATGGAAAGATTTGGATATGTTGTCTTCTTATGTAGGCTGTGACTACGGTAAGGCATTTTGTAAATACTCTGGGAACTGTTGTTATCCCGAAAGGTAACACTTTGAACTGGTAATGTTTTTTCTTGTATTACAAACCTGAGATATTTTCTGTGCGCTTGATGGATGGGTATGTGAAAATACGCATCTTTGAGATCCAGTGTTGCCATAAAATCTTCTTGTTGTAACAGTGGGACTACATCCTGTAGTGTTACCATGTGAAAGTGTTCCGATAGGATGTAAAGATTGAGAGGTCTGAGATCTAGTATTGGTCTCAATGTTCCGTCTTTTTTTTGGGAATGAGGAAATATAGGGAGTAAACCCCTGTTCCTTTTTGATGATGTGGTACAGGCTTGTTTGAGTAATAATGATTGTACCTCTGCTTGCAACATTGAAATGTGTTGGGAGGAGGGTTTGTGTGGTTTTGGAGGTATATCTGGAGGAATTTGTGCGAACTGTATGCAGTCACCATGTTGGATAATGGATAAGACCCAATTGTCTGTTGTGATGGGTAACCAGTGTGTGTGGAACTTTTGCAGTCTTCATCCCACAGGGGAAGTGTGGTGAGGGAAGATGTAGAGCAAGTCACTGCTTGGTGTGTGTGCTTTGCTTTGAGGGCTGATATTTTCCCCTAGTTTGGGGAAATTGTCCCAGGTAGGTTCCTCGAAACCCTCCTCTTTGGTACTATGGCTGGTAAGAGGGTTTGGATTGTGAGGTAGATGCCTAGGATGTTTGGACTCTAAAACCTCCCCTATATTGAGGCTTTCGAAACGAGCCTCTGTACAGTGTGGAGTAAAGCGCCCCCATGGCTTTAGCAGTGTCGGCGTCCTTTTTCATTTTTTCAATGGCTGTATCAACCTGTGTGCCAAACAGCTGTTTTTCATTAAATGGCATGTTAGGAACAGCTTGCTGGATTTCAGGTTTAAAGCCGGACGACCGAAGCCATGCATGTCATCTAATGGTGCTGTATTAATAGTTCTTGCGGCTGTGTCTGCGGAGTCTAACGCTGACCTGATTTGATTATTGGTAATCGCCTGCCCTTCCTCGACTTTTCTGTTGATCCTTGGGGAGATCCTGGATGATGTCTTTCATCTTGTCCCAGTGGTCCCTGTCGTATCTAGCCATTAGCGCTTGGGAATTGGCTATACGCCATTGATTAGCTGCTTGTGATGCTACTATTTTACCAGCATCAAATTTTTTGCTTTCACAGTCACCAGACGACTGGGAGTTAGCCCTTTTTCTTGCTGCGCTAACCACTACGTAATCTAGGGGTAGCTGTTGGGTAATAAAAGCTGGGTCAGAAGGAGGCGGCTTATATTTCTTTTCTACTCTAGGAGTGATTGCTCTTGCCTTAACTGGTTCCTGAAAGATTTGATGTGCATGTTTTAGCATGCCAGGAAGCATGGGTAGACTCTGGTAGGTGGTGTGAGTGGAGGACAACGTATTAAATAAAAAATCATCCTCAAGAGGTTCTGTGTGCATGGCTATGTTATGGTATGACGCTGTCCTAGATAGAACCTGAGTGTATGAGGTGCTATCCTCTGGGGGTGATGGCTTTGACGGATATCACTCTGGACCACTGTTAGAAATGGGATCATCATAAAGGTCCCATGGGTCATCATCCTGGTGTGACTCTGCAGAAGACTGTGCAGTGGGGGTAATAGGTGGAGAGACGGTTAGTTGAGGAGAATGAGGAGGAGACTGGTGAGGTGAGAACTGAGGAGGTGGAGATCTTTGTCTCGGTTTTGGCATTTTAGCCGGTGGCTGGTCAGGGCCCAAATGTCCTTGAAAGGCCAGCTTCCTCGGTTTTTAGAGGAGGTGCAGTGAGGATCTTGCCAGTGTCTAGGAATTTGAATTATGGCCTGTTTTTCATCTAATTCCTCCATTTGTGTAAGTTCTTCCGCAAATCTATCGCTTTCTTTCAATTGTTTGGAAAGTCCATGCTCCTCTGTATATATGGGTCTTTTCGGCTCCGAAGCCGGTTTCTTCGGGATCGAAGGGCCTGGAGTAGACGTTGGTCTCGGCTCCAAGAGGTATTTTCAGGGCTTCGACTCGAGGGATCGGTGCTTGACTATTTCGGAGCTTGTGCTTCAGCTGGAGTCCGAAGGCTTCGGTGGCGTGGCCTTTCTCAGTGCCGAAGTTGTTGTTGTTTCATCACCGGCAGTCTTTTTACGGATGGAGCCATGGCCTTCCGGCAGTGGCGTCCCCGAAGCCTTGTGTTTCGGCTTGGACTGGGTAGGGGCAGGAGTACTGACGTGCTGGCCCGCTGTGATTGGTCTGTCGTTGTCTGACTCGTGCTCGGAGTCGGACCCCCGAACGGAGACTGCGGTGTGGATCTCCTCCTCTGCGTCGAGGCATTCAGAGCTTCTCAATGCCATTTCCAACCTTCGCGCTCTTCGGTCTCGCAGAGTCTTCGAGCGGAAGGATCTGCAGGCCTCGCAAGTATCCTCTCGGTGGTCTGGGGATAGACCCATGTTACAGACTAGATATTGGTCCGTATACAGGAACTTGGCGTGGCACCTAGGGCAGAATTGAAACGGGGTCCGGTCCATGAGGCTTCAACGAGGCTTTGGTTGGGGCAGGCGCCCCGAAGGGCAAGGAGAGAGGTGTATCCGCTGGTATCGAAGTGTCGATGATGGATGGTACGCGATCGAAAACAATACAGACGAATTTAGAGAGTTTGTAGTACTTTTCCGACTCAAACTACCGGAGCAAAAAGAAACGCGTCCGAACCCGATGGCAAAAAGAAAACAATCTAAGATGGAGTCAATGCCCATGCGCAATGGAGCAGAAGAGGAGGAGTCAATCGATCCCGTGACTCGAAAAGACTTCTTAGAAGAAAAACAACTTGTAACACTCCGAGCCCAACACTAGATGGCAGGACCTGTGCTTAGCATGTGTATCTGCAGCTACACATGCCATTGAACATACATACATACATATATATATATATATATATATATATATATACACATACATATACACATACACACACACACACACACACACACAGTGTGAAAATTTTAATACGAACACAGACGTGTTTCGGCTGTCAAGGCAGCTTTGACCACTTACAGAGAACTCATGCACACCATATAAAAAAGTGGAAAACATGGACAAAGTACCACTCGAGTGACAACATTGTGTGCTAATGGACACCATCTTGGGAAACTTTTGTGTATGCAAACAATCTATTGCTAATAATATAGACAATGTTAGGTTGCATTTATCCACATGGTGTTTTGCTAGTCGTTTTTTCCAAGTTATGTCTCCTAAGCATAAATACTAATGAAAATTGAAAAATAACCAATAGAGTTTTTTGGTAAAATTGAGGACCAATACCTAAAGAATCATAATACCCCGGTGAAGTTTCCCCTTTAAGCCGTAGTTCAATATCCCAAACGGTCAATGTAACTGATATGGGATGTCAGTATTAGCAGCAATAGATTGTTTGAATACACAAAGGTTTTCCACGATGCCATCCCTTATCATACAATGTTATCACTCGAGTGATACTTTGTCTATGTTTTTCGCTTTCTTTTTATGGTGTGCACAAGTGGTCTCTGTAAGTGATCAAGGCTGTGTTGACAGCTGGTAAGTGTGTTCGGATTACATTTTTCACACTGCCTTCCGATTTAGCGCATTTTTACTTTTGGTTGTGGAATAAATATATATTATTTATTTGATCTAAATTATCATGACATTTTGCAAATGGGGCCAGTAGGGAGGCTACAGAAACTATTTCTTAATATTTCTTAACTGTGTTTTCCAAGCATGCATGAATCGTACTATTAAATGATTATAGCTTCAATTAAGATTCCAAACAGGGGAACGAAAACTGCCAAATAACAAGCTTCACATTTATGACAACACTTTGCCACTACCATCTTTGGCCTCATTATCAATGCTTATATTTGTGATTTGAAAGGCTCTACATATGTGGAGTGCATCATGTGTGGTTATGGTATGTTAGCTGTGTTTAACTCCTCAAGCTGCTTTAAACCCAATACAGCTTTGTTTTCGTAGGCAGACTTATTTAAAAAAAAGCAGAGGAGAAAAGGAGAGGCGGTGGTTGGAGCTGGCATTAATTAGATAAGACAGATCCAAACAGGTGAGCTATCGGGGTTTTTCAGACAATGGCGGCAAGATTTACTTGTGCTTAAAAAGCAGTTCCACGGGGCGCATTGCACTGCTCATTTCCTTCCTAGAATACCTTTATTCTGGGTAAGTATGGAAGGTTCACAGAGCCAAACATTGGGGGTTATAGTTGTGAAATACTTGAAAAAAGGTTGTTGGGAATATATAGATCCTTTCCTGAAAGGTGCCATGTGCAAACACAGGGAACTTAGAGAGCAGTAACTGATAAGGAATAATGAATTCAGTATGGCTGTTATGGATGGCTTAAAGGCAATTCAAAGATGCTGAATCCCAACATAAGCTATATTTGGGTTCTTCCTCAGAGTGACCTAAGCAATAACACCTAGATTGCGAGGCCAGTCACTACTTGGAGATCCAACTGATGTGAGATGGGATGGCACTAAAGCTGGAAGACCTTAAATATCCTGTTGCACCTGCATAAACAAGCAAAACAGCCAAAGAGCAGAAAACACCAGAAACAAACGAGAAACTAAAGCCAATATTGAAAGAGGACACGGATACAAAGGGGACGCAAGGAGAACGACAGGCACAGCCAGCAGCTCATGAGCAAAACAGAGTGAAAGCACAAAAAGCCTCATCAAGCACAGCACCAAGAAAGAGCACAGCGACAGCATGAATAACACCCCCCACCCCCACCAGTAAAAAAAGATTAAGTTGTTCCACTCATATTCTGACTTCATAAACACAGGATCGCAAAGCTCAAGAGTGATTTAATTTATTGTAAGTTAAGAAAGGGCCCACTGCCCTCCAAGACAACCCCAAAGACCCACTGTTCTAAGTATCGCGACATACCTTTTCCAGAGTTGCAGGATCCATTAGACACATCAGTTGGGAATATGTTTCAGGTGCCTAATGTAAGAGAGAGCTTATACAGTTATATTAAACATTTTTGTGACCTCATGCACAGAAGCCACAAGCACCCAATGGAGAGGCAATAATCTTACATTTTCTAAAACAGGCTAATGATAAGCAAATATTTAATGGATGCATGTCACACTGTGGCATTTGAATTGCCAAGTAAATATATCAAAATCTGATACGCTGGGTCCATGTGTAGCACATTTAAGAATTCACACAAAAAAAAAAAAAAAATATGGACAGAAAGTTACAAATAATGGAACAAAATTTGGCAAAATTCCTGCCCTGTAATAGTTCAGGATTTTTGGTTTGAATAAGTTCTGAAAAGCTTAAAGCATATTTGAGGCAACTTTTAACTCTCCTGGTGCCAAAAACCTCGAAATATTTAGAGATCAAAAACACCGTACTAGCATGCCCAGGACAGGAAACTTAAGGAGTCAATCTCAGAGAATATTGTAGAATGTGAAGAGTGCCTAGATTACAAAGAGGGAAGAAAACATTTTCTTCCTGAATTTTCTAAAGAAAGTGTTTGATGTGTCTCATACTGCACAGTTGAAGAGTGGCCTGTTCCACATTACACAATGGGAGGCATGGAGGCAGTATAGCCTCTCTAATCTAGGGTCTAATGTGTTATACCTCAGAGGACAGAGTGGTCCCACTTCTCCCACTCTCATTTGGAAAAGGGTCTGCCCCAACTACACTAGCAGAAAGAAGGGGTATTTCACTTACAAGACTGTAGGAGGACTTTAAGTGCCGTGCAAGGCTTCTATCAGCAACTAAAAACATACTATCTAGGGATCTTACCACCTGGGGGAGGATGTGAGACGTGGGTGTCAGAAAGGAGATACTGATCATCATCACTTTGTAAACAGTGAGCACAGTGTCTAATTGCACTTCAGCACAAATATCTATGAGGACAATTTGGATGAGTATGTCACCTTGAGTATACAAGCTGGACTATAGAAGCACTGACATTCCTACTTCTGGGGAGGATGGAGGGCCTGCACAGTTTAAATCGAGAAACCTGAAATACAGACTGCAACACAGCATGCTTGACTCTGCAGGAGTGCCAACTCTATATTCATATTAACACCACTATCCTGCAATAAAGACGTCAGCGTATGTCAGAAAACACTGTGTGGCGTACAACACTATGTGTCTTGAATCAACTCCCTTTTTACAGCACAGGTAACAATATAGTACTAAATTTGGCACGTACAAACACCAGGTCTGTGTGGATTACGATCATTCTTCAAAAGTCAGAAACACTGAGAAATGGTAACTGTTTCAAATAAAACAATTCGGACCAGAAAGCTGAGGGAATGAAGAGGATGTGAGGAGGGATCAGGAGCTGGTCTTTAACTAAAATCACGCCCACCCGGTAAGGAGATACCAAATTATCATTAGTTGAGAAAAGGATGCCTCTTACTCTGGTATATTTAGTCACTGCATTCAGCAGTGTACATTTTTCAGCTGGAATTTAAGTAAAGTACCACATTTACCATAACAAAGCGCAAACAGAAATAAGGCTATCTGAAGATTGTGTTTGTAGTGGACAGGCTAAAAATTAATTGAGCCTCTAAGCACTTAGCGCCAGATGTAGCAATTTCCGAATTTGAGATCCGGAAATTCGGATGCAGAACGGTGTCTCAGACACCGTCTGCAAATCGCAATGGGGTCGCAAAGACCCACCTCATTAATATTAATGAGGTGGGTCGCATTTTGCGACCCCACTGCGATTCCCTACACTCACAGGGATGGTGGCCTACTCTAGACAGGAGACCTCCATGTCTGTGACTGTTTTTTAAATAAAGCAGTTTTTTTTTTTTGTATTGCAGCCCGTTTTCCTTAAAGTAAAACGAGTTGCAATACAAAACAAATAACAAAACCATTTTGGTTTCGTTTTTTCAGAGTAGGCAGTGGTCCGTTGGACCACTGCCTGCTCTGAAAAAACATTTTTGGCAACATCCACAAAGGGGAAGGGGTCCCATGGGGACCCCTTCCCTTTTTCGAATGGGTTACCACCAGTGTGACACTGGTGGTAACTGCAAATTGCTTTGCGACCGCGGTCACAAAGCAATTTATCATCGCGGTGCGAGTCGCAAATAGGAAGGGGACACGCCTTCCTATTTGCGAGTCGCATTCACATTTTGTGAGTCTGAGCATCGCGATGCCCATTTTGCATGGCGCAAACTGCGATTTTCGCAGTTTGCGCCATGCAAAACGCTACCTACATCTGGCCCTTAGTTCAGTAATAGTTATGAGCATTCTTATGCTTAACTCCGCACAGTCAGTTCAGTCATGGTCCCAAATTAATGAGTCTATTGAAGGCTATATGATTACTGTAGTACTCACCAGAAGGCTGGCTCCACTTTGAAACAAGTTGAATGGATATAGAATGCGTTCATAGTGGGCTCGGATGTGGGATCCCACTGCTTTCCCCAGAGAAAACCCCATTCTTGTTGCTATTTTGGTCCATCTCCTCTCCCGGCAGACTGCGTCAAAGCCACCATATTCTGCAACAAACTTAAAACGGAAGATGCATATTATTAGTCTGTAAAAGGAAAATTTCCTTACATGGGGAAGCTGTGTCTTTTAGCATTTGCTTTGATTCCTTTACAACTAGATGGGAACTTCTGTCACTTTAAAGGAGTTAAATCCTCCGCATTTCAGCATCCAGCACATGAGAGTTCAGTTTCCTTCCCATTTACCCCAAACTACCACATCCTTCTTCTGCAGTTTTTTTGTTTTTTGCTAAGAATCTGATTTCACAGCTCTCAGGGCTGCAAGGAGAGAGACTGTATATGCCTGGCCCGGTTTCAAGCGAACAAGCTGGGAAGAACCTTTTGGTCAAAAAAATAAAATAAAGCAGGTCTCCCAATAGACGCAGGGATGGAGGAGAATTCCTACTGTGTGACACCAAAGACGTATTTGATATACAGGGAGTGCAGAATTATTAGGCAAGTTGTATTTTTGAGGATTAATTTTATTATTGAACAACAACCATGTTCTCAATGAACCCAAAAAAACTCATTAATATCAAAGCTGAATATTTTTGGAAGTAGTTTTTAGTTTGTTTTTAGTTTTAGCTATGTTAGGGGGATATCTGTGCGTGCAGGTGACTATTACTGTGCATAATTATTAGGCAACTTAACAAAAAAATATATATACCCATTTCAATTATTTATTATTACCAGTGAAACCAATATAACATCTCAACATTCACAAATATACATTTCTGACATTCAAAAACAAAACAAAAACAAATCAGTGACCAATATAGCCACCTTTCTTTGCAAGGACACTCAAAAGCCTGCCATCCATGGATTCTGTCAGTGTTTTGATCTGTTCACCATCAACATTGTGTGCAGCAGCAACCACAGCCTCCCAGACACTGTTCAGAGAGGTGTACTGTTTTCCCTCCTTGTAAATCTCACATTTGATGATGGACCACAGGTTCTCAATGGGGTTCAGATCAGGTGAACAAGGAGGCCATGTCATTAGATTTCCTTCTTTTATACCCTTTCTTGCCAGCCACGCTGTGGAGTACTTGGACGCGTGTGATGGAGCATTGTCCTGCATGAGAATCATGTTTTTCTTGAAGGATGCAGACTTCTTCCTGTACCACTGCTTGATGCTTGAAGAAGGGGTCTTCCAGGAACTGGCAGTAGGACTGGGAGTTGAGCTTGACTCCATCCTCAACCCGAAAAGGCCCCACAAGCTCATCTTTGATGATACCAGCCCAAACCAGTACTCCACCTCCACCTCCACCTCCACCTCCACCTCGCTGGCGTCTGAGTCGGACTGGAGCTCTCTGCCCTTTACCAATCCAGCCACGGGCCCATCCATCTGGCCCATCAAGACTCACTCTCATTTCATCAGTCCATAAAACCTTAGAAAAATCAGTCTTGAGATATTTCTTGGCCCAGTCTTGACGTTTCAGCTTGTGTGTCTTGTTCAGTGGTGGTCGTCTTTCAGCCTTTCTTACCTTGGCCATGTCTCTGAGTATTGCACACCTTGTGCTTTTGGGCACTCCAGTGATGTTGCAGCTCTGAAATATGGCCAAACTGGTGGCAAGTGGCATCGTGGCAGCTGCACGCTTGACTTTTCTCAGTTCATGGGCAGTTATTTTGAGCCTTGGTTTTTCCACACGCTTCTTGCGACCCTGTTGACTATTTTGAATGAAACGCTTGATTGTTCAATGATCACGCTTCAGAAGCTTTGCAATTTTAAGAGTGCTGCATCCCTCTGCAAGATATCTCACTAT
Source organism: Pleurodeles waltl (assembly GCF_031143425.1). Classification (NCBI taxonomy): domain Eukaryota; kingdom Metazoa; phylum Chordata; class Amphibia; order Caudata; family Salamandridae; genus Pleurodeles; species Pleurodeles waltl. The sequence goes on along the minus strand of NC_090445.1, from coordinate 659,160,058 downwards.
TTTTGACTTTTCTGAGCCTGTCAAGTCCTTCTTTTGACCCATTTTGCCAAAGGAAAGGAAGTTACCTAATAATTATGCACACCTGATATAGGGTGTTGATGTCATTAGACCACACCCCTTCTCATTACAGAGATGCACATCACCTAATATGCTTAATTGGTAGTAGGCTTTCGAGCCTATACAGCTTGGAGTAAGACAACATGCATAAAGAGGATGATGTGGTCAAAATACTCATTTGCCTAATAATTCTGCACTCCCTGTAGAAGATAAGTTTTCTAGTTTATTTTATCTGCGAGATATGCATACCCAAATCTCTTCAGAACAAACCTTTGTCAGTTTAGAGGACCGCGCTCTGATCTGTAAAATGAATCCTAAGTGATTAAGGCAAGATTTGTACGTATACCATAATATTATATATATATATATATATTCTGCAGCTTGCAAAACAGTTGTGAGAACTGCTGTGCAGCTTCTGATACCATCTAGTAAGGCATTATTTATAAAAAATGTGTGATGTGGGACACTGTTTAAAAAGGTTAATAACGATGAATTAGTACGAAACCATTACGAGCAATATGAAAATAAATTAGGAGCCCAGTTCTTAAAGTTACAAAAGGGCGTCCGCACACATGTACGAGTCCTTGCAGTGGTGCAGATTTTCAACTTTCAGGAATTCACATTTGCTTACAGGAGTAGGCCGGAAACTCCTATATCTAGTATTCATTTGTGAATTCCATCTTCACATTGGCAAATATACATATATCTGCTCATGTGAAAATATGAGTGATGGCAAATTCACTTTCCTTACGCTTCTTTTTTTTTTTCCCTACCCTGGTCAAAGTTTCACTCCAGCCCTTGTCAGGGGTAAATTATCAAACCCTTTCCAGAGCGGGAAAGAGATTGTAGAGTATCTAGTCAACACCCATAAATCCCTGAGTTTGTGGAACGGCACAGACTCACAATGCAATCCAGCCCTTGAACTTCGGTTTTCCATGTCCTCGCTTGTAAGCAAATTTGCAGAAAGGTGGCAAAATAAGACCCTTGCTAATCAGAAACACTGCTAACACTTAAAGACTTATAAGAGCTCTCATATAGTGAAAACACTACCATAATGCCTCAGCTCACAGCATGACACTAAAGAGCACAAGTGTTTATTTTATTTTTTTTTAAAAAGGAGAAGCAGATTTCTTAAGAGTCCCATCCCTTGGCCAGACATTTTAGAAAAAAAAAAAATCGACTCCTCTGAGACGCCTACAGTGCATATTAGCAGGGAACAAGCTGGATGGCTCATGTTGCAGTGCCCTGAACAGTCTGCAACAAGAGCATGTCTATGGGAAGTAACGTATAGGTTATGTGTAGGTGTTGTTTTGCAGCTTGAAGAATTTTCTGGATTCACAAGCCGCGCATCTGTCTATCTAGTGGTTGGGTCTGGAATTCTCCACTCTCTTGTAGTATCTCTTTTAGATTTGTTTTTTGTTGGGCTTCGACAGCACCTCCATTTGGTGACCCCTATGACATTGTCCTGCTTTTTCTGGAAGCTCCCACCTTTGGTCACCATTTTCAGATTTTTTTTTTTTTTTGCTTATTCCCTCCATCTTCTTGGAGGAGCAGGGCAGGTCGCTAATGAACTCAGAAAATTCTAAAAGCTACAAAACTACACTACAGGTAAGAAACTATACTTTTTGCACTGTGAATCCTTTCTGGATTCACATGCTGTGCACTCATTTTGCAGCCTTTGCGGTGGTTGGATTGAATATGGGCAGTGACTTGTAAACCTTTTTTGTCCTACTTGAGCTTCCTTGCTCACCTGTATGTCAATACAGTAATGTTTTGTAAATGTGTGAACTGATGACCAACCATGTTGCTGCCATTCAAATTTCTTGCAATGGTGTATTTGCCAGGAAGGCAATGGTTGCAATGGTTTCTCCTTTTTTTCCCCCATCCACGTCAAATGCAACTTTGGAGCCACCATTAAAGTTTCTCCTGCTTAATTGGGGCACAATAAAAGTTTTGCGCAATCTATCTTGCGATTGTGTTTTTAGTTACTGGTCTTCCATAGAAATTATCTGCAATGTATATGAATAGTTGTTGAGTTTTTCTGCTTGCCTTTGTCCATTCTGTGCAGGACATTATGGCACTTCTTGCATCTAATGTATGCAGAGCTCTTTCACCTTAGCGCTTAGAAACAACTTGGGACTTTTATGTGAGGCGACTTTTGGCAAGAGCTGCAGGTCTATTCTCAGGACAATTCTGTCCTTGTGTATTTGAAAATAGGGATCTTGTATTTTAAGTGCATTGAACTCGCGCCGGGTAATGTTGTGATCGCCACTAAGAAAGCAGTCTTTAATGTTAGCATTTATGAATTAGCTTTGTGCAAAGGTTTAAAGGGTTTTTTCATTAGCTGAGTGAGTACCATAATTAGATTCCATGTGGGGCCCGGCACCATTCTAGCTGGTGCTATTGTCTTTGCTCCCTCGAAGAGCCTTTTCATGATTGGTGATGTGAAAAAACACCTTCCAATATGCCCACTTCTCTGGAATGGACTTTTGTTCTTGGCACTCTTGCCGGCGGGAATTTGGATAGTTCTATGCAATATCCGAATTGAAATGTGTTTAGAGTCCTCCATCTGCCTGCAGTTATCTTTCTCCACTGCTGGAGAAAGTTTATCCTTTCACCTACAGGTGTTTTGTGTAGAAATTTCATCTAAGACTCTCACTGATGGAGTTTGTGAAAGTAAACTTGTTTGTGGGTGTTGAGCCTCCTTTGTGTTGTTGCCCTCTTCCCTTGCCTCTTCCTTGAAAGGGCTGGTGTCCCTGTTGATACTGCTAGCTTTGTTGTGATGTTATAGATTGATTGCTGCCTTGGAAGGAAAAGTTACATACCTGTAGTCATAGTTCTGCATTGCAGGAATCTTTATTGAAGTCATAAACTTAGAATAATTCTGTTCTGCCTGTGCCGACCTCAGAACACCTTCAATATATCTTTAGATTTCATAAAAATGATTTTAATCATGTTCATCACTGGAATCATATTTTTCTTTGTTGCAGTGTAGACTATCAGTGTTGTATGTTCCTTGAAATGTTGAAGTAGCGTAGAAAGAATAGTAGTGAGAAAAAAGGCCTTATTAAAATCTGCTTCTAAATTTTGTACTCATGGTATGTGGAAGGCTGTGATGGAAAGCTCTTTACTGCCCAGTGCCACATCGTTTGGGTTAGAAGAGAGTTGTTTTATGTAAAATAGTGACATGGTATTGTCTGTTTAATTCAGTAGGTCTTTTCATTCAAAAGCTGGTAGAAAGGCTTTGAGAGCTAGATGAACAGCTTCCAGTTCCTACAGATTGATGTGATTCTTGTTCTTCGAGACCAGAACCCTTAGAAGTCAGATATTTCATATGAGCACCCGAGCCTGTCAATGAAGCATCTGACAATTGTTTAAGTTGGTATAGGTTTCTGGAAAGGGACTCCCAGTAGGAGATTGTATGAGCTGGTCCATCATCTGAGTGACTGGGAAGATTGAATTCTTCTGACGACCAAAGCTAGTCAAGGATCTGACTTTTGCAGCCACTGATCTTCCAAGAACATTTGAAGTGGTCTCATATAAAAGCCATGCGTTTGGGACTATGAACATTCATGATGCCATCGACCCCCGCAATGACGCTACTTGCCTTTCCGTCGGATTGGACTGAATTAGAAGTGTACACTACATTTGTATTGATAACTCTTTTCCGAGGAAACACTTTTTCTTGTTGGGTGTCCAATGTTGCTCCCAGAAAATTGTGACATTGTACTGGAGTTGATACTGATTTTGTTGTGGCATAGGCTTTCTTGGCTTTGTGCAGAGAGTCTTACCTCATTAGCCAGTCATCCAGTTATGGATATACAAAGACACCTTTTCCTACTTGGGCAGCTATTATTGCCATGCATTTTGAACAGGCCCGCGGAGCTGACTTCAGACCAAAAGGGTCAGCTGTGTACTGAGAGTTGATTGCCTACTACAAATCACAGGAATTGACTGGTGCATGGTTATTGGGATGTGAAAGTACCCATCTTGTAGATCCACTGTACAGAGCCAATCATTTTCCTGTGAATGAGGGAATATTTGGAGAGACAACAGCCTGAATTATTCTTTCATAATATGTAGGAAGTTGGCTCTGTATGTGCTATTCCAAAGTAAGGAATAGCATGCACAGAGTCCAAGGGTTCCCCTTAGAGGTAAAATAGTGGTAAAAATAGATAATACTAATGCTCTATTTTGTGGTAGTGTGGTCGAGCAGTAGGCTTATCCAAGGAGTAGTGTTAAGCATTTGTTGTACATACACATAGACAATAAATGAGGTACACACACTCAGAGACAAATCCAGCCAATAGGTTTTGTGTAGAAAAATATCTTTTCTTAGTTTATTTTAAGAACCACAGGTTCAAATTTAACATGTAATATCTTGTTTGAAAGGTATTGCAGGTAAGTACATTAGGAACTTTGAATCATTTCAATTGCATGTATACTTTTCAAGTTATTGACAAATAGCTATTTCAAAAGTGGACACTTAGTGCAATTTTCACAGTTCCTGGGGGAGGTAAGTTTTTGTTAGATTTACCAGGTAAGTAAGACACTTACAGGGTTCAGTTCTTGGTCCAAAGTAGCCCACCGTTGGGGGTTCAGAGCAACCCCAAAGTTACCACACCAGCAGCTCAGGGCCGGTCAGGTGCAGAGTTCAAAGTGGTGCCCAAAACGCATAGGCTGCAATGGAGAGAAGGGGGTGCCCCGGTTCCAGTCTGCCAGCAGGTAAGTACCCGCGTCTTCGGAGGGCAGACCAGGGGGGTTTTATAGGGCACCGGGGGGGACACAAGCCCACACAGAAATTTCACCCTCAGCGGCGCGGGGGCGGCCGGGTGCAGTGTTAGAACAGGCGTCGGGTTCGCAATGTAAGTCAATGAGAGATCAAGGGATCTCTTCAGCGCTGCAGGCAGGCAAGGGGGGGCTTCCTCGGGGAAACCTCCACTTGGGCAAGGGAGAGGGACTCCTGGGGGTCACTTCTGCAGTGAAAGTCCGGTCCTTCAGGTCCTGGGGGCTGCGGGTGCAGGGTCTTTTCCAGGCGTCGGGACTTAGGTTTCAGAGAGTCGCGGTCAGGGGAAGCCTCGGGATTCCCTCTGCAGGCGGCGCTGTGAGGGCTCAGGGGGGACAGGTTTTGGTACTCACAGTCGTAGAGTAGTCCGGGGGTCCTCCCTGAGGTGTTGGTTCTCCACCAGCCGAGTCGGGGTCGCCGGGTGCAGTGTTGCAAGTCTCACGCTTCTTGCGAGGAGTTGCAGGGTTCTTTAAAGCTGCTTCTTGAGACACAGTTGCAGTCTTTTTGGAGCAGGTCCGCTGTCCTCGGGAGTTTCTTGTCGTCGTCGAAGCAGGGCAGTCCTCAGAGGATGTAGAGGTCGCTGGTCCCTTTGGAAGGCGTCGCTGGAGCAGAGTTCTTTGGAAGGCAGGAGACAGGCCGGTGAGTTTCTGGAGCCAAGGCAGTTGTTGTCTTCTGGTCTTCCTCTGCAGGGGTTTTCAGCTAGGCAGTCCTTCTTCTTGTTGTTGCAGGAATCTAATTTTCTAGGGTTCAGGGTAGCCCTTAAATACTAAATTTAAGGGCGTGTTTAGGTCTGGGGGGTTAGTAGCCAATGGCTACTAGCCCTGAGGGTGGGTACACCCTCTTTGTGCCTCCTCCCAAGGGGAGGGGGGTCACAATCCTAACCCTATTGGGGGAATCCTCCATCTGCAAGATGGAGGATTTCTAAAAGTTAGAGTCACCTCAGCTCAGGACACCTTAGGGGCTGTCCTGACTGGCCAGTGACTCCTCCTTGTTGCTCTCTTTGTTCCCTCCAGCCTTGCCGCCAAAAGTGGGGGCCGTGGCCGGAGGGGGCGGGCAACTCCACTAAGCTGGAGTGCCCTGCTGGGCTGTGACAAAGGGGTGAGCCTTTGAGGCTCACCGCCAGGTGTTACAGCTCCTGCCTGGGGGAGGTGTTAGCATCTCCACCCAGTGCAGGCTTTGTTACTGGCCTCAGAGTGACAAAGGCACTCTCCCCATGGGGCCAGCAACATGTCTCTAGTGTGGCAGGCTGCTGGAACTAGTCAGCCTACACAGACAGTCGGTTAAGTTTCAGGGGGCACCTCTAAGGTGCCCTCTGGGGTGTATTTTGCAATAAAATGTACACTGGCATCAGTGTGCATTTATTGTGCTGAGAAGTTTGATACCAAACTTCCCAGTTTTCAGTGTAGCCATTATGGTGCTGTGGAGTTCGTGTTTGACAAACTCCCAGACCATATACTCTTATGGCTACCCTGCACTTACAATGTCTAAGGTTTTGTTTAGACACTGTAGGGGTACCATGCTCATGCACTGGTACCCTCACCTATGGTATAGTGCACCCTGCCTTAGGGCTGTAAGGCCTGCTAGAGGGGTGACTGACCTATACTTGCATAGGCAGTGAGAGGCTGGCATGGCACCCTGAGGGGAGTGCCATGTCGACTTACTCGTTTTGTTCTCACTAGCACACACAAGCTGGCAAGCAGTGTGTCTGTGCTGAGTGAGAGGTCTCCAGGGTGGCATAAGACATGCTGCAGCCCTTAGAGACCTTCCTTGGCATCAGGGCCCTTGGTACTAGAAGTACCAGTTACAAGGGACTTATCTGGATGCCAGGGTCTGCCAATTGTGGATACAAAAGTACAGGTTAGGGAAAGAACACTGGTGCTGGGGCCTGGTTAGCAGGCCTCAGCACACTTTCAATTGTAAACATAGCATCAGCAAAGGCAAAAAGTCAGGGGGTAACCATGCCAAGGAGGCATTTCCTTACATAATACATTTGTTGAGCAATCGGAGATCAAGTAAAGGTCGAAATTGGCTGGTTAGAAGTTTCTTTTGAGCTAGGACTTATCTTGGGAATACTCCGAAGTTCTTTTGCTGATGAGAAACTTGCTCTATTACTTTTTTCTGCAATAATGGAGATGTCTGTTTTTTTAGTATATCCAAATGGGTAGGAGTAACTTGTTGTGATGGTATTGGTGGTGGAGTGCTTGAAAAATTAAGAGCATAGCCTTGTCGAATGATAGTTAGAACCCATTTGTCCAGTTATTTTTTATCCACTCTTCCAGAAAAAGCTGCACCGCTACCCCCACAGGAGTGACTGGGTTACAGTGGGAGGGGAGGACACTTATTGTCCAGGCTGAGAATTCTTGTCTTTGGCATGAGAAGGCTTGTGTGGAGGAGATGGTTTCTTCTGACATCTGCTTTGGTATGATCTTTGCGGTTGGTAGTGGTATGGTCATCTAGGGATTTGAACCCTATGATAATAAGTATATTTGTCCCTGGACTTGTATTGCTTGAAAAAATTAGTTTGTTCTTCCAACCCGACAGCCTTGAGAGTTTCTGCTTTATTTTTCAGGCACAGCATTTCCTCATCTGTATGCTGACCAAATAAGGAGGATCCAGAGAATAGTAGGCTTGCAATTTTAAATTATGCATCAGATTTAAAGAGGAGTCTTAACCAAGACGTGCAAAGAGAAATCCTGTAGGAAGTTGGCTCTGTATATACTATCTCAAAGTAAGAGATAGTGTGCACAGAGTCCAAGGGTTCCCCTTAGAGGTAAGATAGCGGCAAAATTAGATAATTCTATTGCTATATTTTGTGGTAGTGTGGTCGAGCAGTAGGCTTATCAGAGGGTAGTGTTAAGTCTAGTTTGTGTTCCTCCTTTATTACCTGTGTGTGTACAACAAATGCTTAACTCCAGGCCAATAGTTTTTATATAGAAAAATGTATTTTTTGAAGTGAATACATAAATTGCAAGGTACTCCACATAGTTAAGTTATGAACTTTGAATAAGAGCAATAACATACAGTTTTTGTTAAAATGGCAAAGAGCTATTTTAAAAGTAGACAGTGCACAAATCAACAGTACCTGGGGGAGGTAAGTATTGGCTAGATTGTGAGGTAGGTAAAACACTTACAAGTCTCGGTTCCTGGGTATAGGCAGCCCACCGTTGGGGGTTCAAGGCAACCCCAAAGTTACCACACCAGCAGCTCAGGGCCGGGCCGGTGCAGAGGTCAAAGAGGTGCCCAAAACACATAGGCGCCTATGGAGAACAGGGGTGCTCTGGTTCCAGTCTGCCAGCAGGTAAGTACCCACGTCCTTGGGGGGCAATCCAGGGGGGGTTTTGTAGAGCACTGGGGGGGGTGGGGTGACACAAGTAGGCACAAAACACTCTCAGCTGCACAGGGGCGGCCGGGTGCAGTGTGCAAAGCAGGCGTCAGGTTTTGAATAGGTTTCAACGGAGGGACCCTAGGGTCACTCTAGCGGTGCAGGCAGGCACAGGGGAGGCTTCTCGGGCCAGCCACCAACCTGAGCTAGGCAGAGGGTCGCCTGGGGCGGTGGTGGGGGGGGGGGGGGGGGGGGGGGATCACTCCTGTACTGAGGTTCGGTTCCTTCAGGTCCTGGGGGCTGCGGGTGCAGTGCTTGGTCCAGGCATCAGGTCCCTTGAAACAGGCAGTCGCGGTCAGGGGGAGCCTATGGATTCTCTCTGGTGTGCTGTGGGGTTCCAGGGGGGGGGTCGTCTTGGGCTACTCAAGGGGCCGCAGTCACCGGGGAGTCCTCCCTGTGGTGTTGGTTCTCTGGATCTCGAGCCGGGGCGTCAGGTGCAGAGTGTGAAGTTCTTTAAAGTTGCAAAGTTGTTGTTGAAATTGAGCAGAGCCGCTGCTCACAGGAGTTTCTTGGTCCTTTAGTCCAGGGCAGTTCTCTGAGGCTTCAGAGGTCGCTGGTCCCTGTCGAATGCGTCGCTGGTTGCAGGTTTTCGAATCAGGAAACAGGCCGGTAGGGCTGGGGCCAAAACAGTTGTCTCCCGTCTTCTCTGCAGGGCTTGTAGGTCAGCAGTCCTTCTTTGTTAAGGTTGCAGGAATCTGATTTCCTGGGTTCAGGGTCACCCCTAAATACTCAATTTAGGGGGGTGTTTAGGTCTGGGGGGCAGTAGCCAATGGCTAGTGTCCTTGAGGGTGGCTACACTAAATGGAGGAGTGCACATCCCTATTCCTATTGGGGGGAATCCTCCAAAATCAAGATGGAGGATTACTAAAGGAAAGGGTCACCTCAGCTCAGGACACCTTGGGGGCTGTCCTGAATGATGGGTGACTCCTCCTTGTTTTTCTCATTATCTCCTCTGGACTTGCAGCCAAAACTGGGGGCTATGTCCAGGGGGCGGGCATCTCCACTAGCTGGAGTGCTCTGGGGCATTGTAACACGAAGCCTGAGCCTTTGAAGCTCACTGCTAGGTGTTTACAGTTCCTGCAGGGGGGAGGTGTGAAGCACCTCCACCCAGAGCAGGCTTTGATTCTGGCCTCAGAGGGCAGAAAGGCCTTCACCCCTTGAGGTCAGAAACTCGTCTCTCAGCAGCAGGCTGGCACAGACCAGTCAGTCCTGCACTGAAGGATTGGATAAAATTCAGGGGGCATCTCTAAGATGCCTTCTGTGTGCATTTTATTAATAAATCCAACACTGACATCAGTGTGGGTTCATTATTCTGAGAAGTTTGATACCAAACTTCCCAGTATTCAGTGTAGCCATTCGGAGCTGTGGAGTTTGTTTTGACAAACTCCCAGGCCATTTCCTTAATATTGCCACACTGTACTTACAATGTCTAAGAATAGACTTAGACACTGTAGGGGCATATTGCTCATGCAGCTATGCCCTCACCTGGGGCATAGTGCACCCTGCCTTAGGGCTGTAAGGCCTGCTAGAGGGGTGACTTACCTATGCAACAAGAAGTATTTTGTGGGCATGGCATCCTGAGGGGGATGCCATGTCGACTTTGTGTGTGTTGGTGGGGAGAAAGGCAATCTACAATGGCATTGTGCATGTGTTAGGTGAAGGGTCCCTTAGGGTGGCACATCATATGCTGCAGCCTTTACCCTGGTCACAGGGCCCTTGGTACCACTGGTACATTTTACAAGGGACTTATCTGTGTGCCAGGGGTGTGCCAATTATGGAAACAAGGATACAGTTTAAGTGAAAGAACACTGGTGCTGGGGCCTGGTTAGCAGGGTCCCAGCACACGTCTCAGTCAAGTCAGCATCAATATCAGGCAAAAAGTGGGGGGTAACTGCAACAGGGAGCCATTTTCCTACAAATCCCATGTGCGTAAGCCGTGGCAGATCGCTCTACCGAATCAACTGCTGCGCTGATGGACTGGTCAGATATTAAAGCACCTTCTTTTACCATCTCAAGATAGTCTTGTTGACGGTGGGAGGGTAGATCATCCATGAAATATTTCATACCACTCCAAGTTTCCCTATGATGCCTCCCTAGCAGAGTTGCAGAATAAGGGTTGCGTAGGTGGGTGGTAGCTGTGCCACTTTCCTTCCGATGGCATCCATTATCTTGCTTTCGCAGTCTGGTGGAACGTTTTCTGAAGCAGATGCATGTCTTCTTACAGATTGCTGAATCCGATTTCAGAGAAGACTTAAAGAAAACCAGATCCTATTGTGGAGGTCTACATTTTTTTAGTTGCCTTGGAGTTTCTGCCTTAACTGTAGCTGGAGTTAAGAATTTTTCTTGGGCTATTTCCATTAGAACTGGAAGCACTGGAACAAGAGGCCTAGTGGAAGATTTGGGTTGCAGGGCATTAAATATGACCGACACTGAAGGTTGAGGGGTGTCCAACTGAATATTTAACGTAGAGGCTCCCCTATTAAAGCATCCTGAAAGGTTAAAAAGTCAACTGGCAAACGAACTGGAGACTGTGCTGGCCAAGTCGGAGTGTAATAAGTAATAAGAGTCTGGCAATGTGGACCTTGAAGATGTAGACGTCATTCTGGGAGGAAACTGGTCTTGGAGGTGTTGTTTTAACCAGTGATGGAGCCTTCTGTTTTCTTACTGAAGACATAGAAGTCGCTCTGTGCACTGTTTTACCAACAAAAGATTTAATGGCAGTAGATCAACTTATAGCAGATCGTCAGGTGGTATTACAGGATGTATTGGAGGCATATTTAAGTCTGGTTCAGGTGAAGGAGGGTCTGAACGTTGTGAAGAACCTGACCAGTGAGATGAGGATGAAGATATATCTTTATGAAAGGTTCTCAACATCAATTGAGGGGTATTCAACATCATACGAGGTAATTTATTCAAATATCTACCTCTAGGCGTTTACTGCGTGTCTTGTTAGTCAATAGAGTACCAGGCATGAACGTCACGTGTTGTGATTGGGACATCAAATGGTGAGAAATCTACGCTGATATCAGTGTTATCAACGGCAACTATGAGAGCTAGATGTTGATCACAAGTGTGCTAGTGCCAGCGTGGAGGTTCCCGGCATCATGGGGAGTCCAGCTGTGCATTTTGATGTTGAATGGTGACATCGATGGTGTCTTGTCAGCAATGAACCTTGTCTGGAAGGTGAACAGGATGGAGCTTGAACATGTAACGGCAACGGTCTTGACTTAGAGGCATGCAGTCTAGTAGAATGACGACGTGATCGTTTGGAGATCTCTTGGAGGCAGATCTCCTGTGGTGGGAGCCTGTACCCGTTTTTTTATTCTTCTGGGGGGGGGGGGGGGGGGGGGGGGGGTATGTACGAAGATCTTTCCATTCGCCACTTTTTTTTCCTCTCCTGTTATTATTTTATGTCTTACATCCAGCCACGTAGTCTTATGCTTTCTTAATCTTTATTGTATTTTTTTTTTTTTTTTAAACAAACGTCACAGCCCTTAGTAGTGTGGTCAGGTGATAAACATACCACACAACAAAAGTAGAAATGTCAAGTGAAAGGCTTTGAAAAGCGCAGAGAAAGATTTCTCACAAATATTTGGTGGAAAAAACAAGAAAAAACAAAATCACCTGAGGTGTTTAGAGATCCTGGCTGAAGGAGCCAGAAAAAAAAAAAGAACGGACTCTCAGGAAAACTGCCACTGCAGTACATACCGGGAAGGGGTCTCTTAAGGGTCCTTAAAAAGACACGGGCTCTATTTAAAGCTTTCAGTGCTAGTCTATCTGGCTGTTTTTTCCTCTCATACTGCCTACGTTATGGTCAGCATTTTTTCTATGACAAAGTGTTGCAGATTTTTTTAAAGCTTTTTTTCTCAGTACTATTCTTTCTATGCTACTTCAACATTTCAAGGAAAATACATCACTGATAGTCTGTGCTGCAACAAAGAAGAAAATGGTTCAAGTGATCAACATGATTAAAATCATTTTTATGAAATCTAATGATATACTTTAGGTGGTGTTCCGGCGTCTGCACAGAATTATTTTAAGGTTATGACTATCAAAGACGATCCTATGAAGCAGACTGTTTGCAGTGAGCTTCCAGTCTGGAAACTTCCTCTGGATGTAGGCTTTCCTGATGCAAAGGTACCCCATCGCATTCCACACTGAAATTGCAATGCACCCATAGACTTCACTGTTTCATTGTCTTTTTTTCCGACTGATTGAGGCTTTCGTCCACGGTGCTCCCAAGTAGCTGTTCCCTGTTGAGGGGAAGTGTTTAAAATGATAGCTTGAACCCCGAAACTCTCAAGCAGGCATGGCACTTCAGTGACACTCCCATTTTCATCTGGCAGCTTGATGTGTCTGCTGTGTCCAATACCAATTTTAAACAGGTATTGGCGATGTTTGTTTGCCACTTTCAGCTACATGTGCTCCCTTCTTTTACTACTGCACAGGGAGGTGTTTCATGAATTCTCCCAACTCGCAGCACTAGCGTGCCTGTCTGTTCAATAACCCATTTGAATTTGCAATTCTCCACTGGTTGGCGGCACTGAGTTCATATCTCCGACCCATGAGGTCCATTCTTTTGCTTTCTTTAGGTGGCGGTGGGCAGGAGGTTAAAGGAATGTTGGCGCTTTTTCCTGGCTGCAGATGCGATTATCAAATCCGCAGGACAGTATCCTCGATGTCATTTGAATACTTGCATTTCTTTTCAGCCCTTTGAGTTAATGCTCTGCAAGTGGCTGGCTCCTTAAATGCCTCCTTGCCATGGTCGAGGATACTATGAAGCATAGGTAATAACTGCCTCCTTGCCACTGGGCAGCAATGTTCCCAGCAAGAAAAAGGATTGTAGCCTGTCCTCTTCCAGCTGTACACCAAATTGGTCAGTCGTGGGCTTGATGACCTGATTATGCTTTCAAGAGCAGGTGGATAACTCTTGAAACCCTCCTCAGGTTAATCTGTCTCGAGGCCTTGCCATAGTATTCCTCCAAACCCAGTACATCCCTGCTTGTTCCTCAAATTCTATAAAGAAGAGCTCTTCCTCCTCCTTCTTAAGGCTCAGGAGTGAGCGGGAGTGGAAAATCTTTGACCTTTTTCCCTAGTCAAGGTTTTTTTTTTTAAGGATCCTGAATCCCCTCAGATTCTCTCCTTCGTTTGGAGAGGGGTGGACATTTCTGCCTTGAGACATTTCTGTTTTTTCTCGATTTCGGCAACCAGTTCACCAGGATTGAAGCTCAGTCTTTTGTACAAAGATACGTTTTTTGACGTATCAGTCATTGAGCTTTGGTGTTCGGCTCTTGATTCGTCTTTTTTCGGCATCGAAGCATCTTTTACCCATACGTCCTTCAACGCCTTGGGTTTCTCTGGAGGTTTTACTCCACTGGAGACCCCTTGAGATCCATGGGGGCTCCTTGTCTGGTGGCGTGTCTGAGGTCATCGAGAGTTTTGACACAAAGGCTCCCATTAGTGATGGCAACGAATATGGTGAACCTTTTGGCAATTTCTTGGAATTTTATTCCCAAACCTTTTCTACGTATTGGAGATCTTCCAGCAGGCTTCCAAACCCAACGGTGGAAAACATAATCTTATGGAGGACCCAGGATGCTGTCAGAGGACACTAAATGGAGGTGCCTTTGACAACCATCAACAAACAAAAAACTAAAAAGAAAATGAGTACAAGAAAGTGGATAATTCCAAACTCAACCAGTAGATGGTGGAATAATGCACATCATGTGAATCCAGAAAAGATTTGTTTCTGGATAACGAACGCTGCACTTACTCTAATAGAAATTAAAGAAAAACTGAAGAAACGTAATGTCTTTAACATGGCAATACTATGAAATACAAGAAATTGTCCACATGGCAATTAATACCTTATCAAATTGTTTCTGAAGACTATCATAAGCTACAAGCAAAAAAGTTACTTACCTTACTTAACTGGAACTGTAGTTTCCAGAATCATCTTTCAGATTCACTTGCCAGTCATCCCGTTCAATACAAAATATAACCTTATGGCTGTAACAAAGACATGTTAGCATGCTATCCACACCACTTAAAAGGAAACAATCGGGGACACTCAGTTTGAAGGCAATACCCTTAAAGGTCACCATCCTTCAGATTTCAAGAAAGCACTCATGTGAAGGAATAATAAATAGGCGAACCTTTACCAGCAAGGAGATTGGGGCACATTTGAACCTATGAAAGATACCTATTCTGGAGAACTAGTTCGAGAGATATTTTCTTCTCCAGAATTGGACCTTACTATATTCACAAACTCGAATCAGAACAAATAGCTGTCATTATTATGATACCTTGTTTTGCAGCTGGATGATCATTTAGATAAGGCTCATTTTTACTGAAAAAAAGATTATGTATAAGTGCCCACCGACTGCAGCCTCCTTCTACACTGTAGAATCCAGGCAATAGTGTTGAGCTAAAGTATGTCTGCCTTTCCAGGTTGCAGCCAAGCAGATGTCCACTAAGGATACTACAGCAAACAACACTATTGACACAGTCCCACCTCTAGATGAAAGTGCTGAAACACTCCTTGAAAAGATGGCCAGCCTTATGATGACAGACATCCCACAAGCAACAGCCTACTTGGAAAGAGATTGTCCTTTCTAGCAGGACTATAAACTAGGAGCAATTATAGGATTTTCTACATTTGCTCATTTTAAGTAAAATGTTAGGTATCGTCTGACATCCAGAATGTGAAGTGTTCTTTCCGCTGTACTGCTAGCATTATTAGAACAAAGTCTCAAAGATTATGGGCTTGTTTAAGAGAAAATCCAATAGTAATTTTATTACGAAATGCAGGAGATTATAGATAAGATCCTTTCATTGTAAAAGTCAGAATTTCTCCTACTCTTCTTGTGGCGGATGTGAAAGGCAATATAAGAGCTAACTTCTAAGAGAAATTATGTCTGCTTCATATATATGTGCTAAAAACGACTTTTCATAAGCTAGGAAATAACAGTATTAAGTTGCAAAGAAATGGGCGGATGCTTCACTGGTGAAAAACCCAAGTGGTCCTTGGTGGAATTCCTTTAGACTTCTGTCAGACCAGAGGTTAAGATGATTATGTGCTCTTCTGCAGCAAAAGATAGCAGCCAGGTGGTATAACTTAATATAAATATGACTCAGGCCTAAGCAGAATAACTGTAGAAGATATGGGAGAATGAAGCCAACAAAGAACTTGGTGTAATGTTTCCACTCTGCTTCATAGGATGTATTTGTGGACACAGCTGTGGTTTGCACGAGAATTTTTAGGTTTTGCCTGCACAGCATATGTGAAATCTTTTGTATTTAACAAAAAAAAAAGAACAAAAAAAAGTTCTTGGAGCCCGCCCATTCCCTACTTTGACTTACCACTGGTTTTCTCTCAGGTTGCACCTATGTCACATTACTCACCATTGGCTGGCTCATACATGGTTCAACATCGCTCCTATTGGCTGGCTTTCATGTGGCTTCTCGCTGGACATGCTGTAGATAATGCCCCAACTACTGCTTCCAGTGGCCAGTCTCCTACTTGTGGCAGCTGGATGCTTCTGACGAATAAGTTAGTTACCTTCGGTAACGCTTTTTCTGGTGGATACAGTAACTACCTGTGGATTCCTCACCAAAAGAATTCTCCCCACGCGCCAGCCTTCGACAGAAATTTCTTCTAGCTCTGCACGTCGACGATGACGTCACAATCGCCCGACTCCACATGACGTCATCCAGGCAATAAGAAGCCGTCGTCGACGTGCAGACGTCCGTTATCACCATTTTTTTTTTACGGGCCATAGAGGCGAACAGGTTAAACCTAAAGAGCCCACGTTCATCCAGAATAGACAAAAATAAAACATTTAATATAAAACTCAATATAAGTCACAGTTATGAATGCTCAATTCGAGATAGAAATAAATAAATATATATATGTATAATTCCAGTCCAAAATGTCCTTTTCACTATCTTAATTTGCAAAGGAAAAGTATATACAATGAATACAACCATATGCATGTAAAAGCTATATACATATATATACAAAATCAAGGATGCGCACCCAAAGATCTTAGCTTGACCAGTCAGGCAACGGGGAGGTGGGTGGGACCGTGAGGAATCCACAGGTAGTTACTGTATCCACCAGAAAAAGCCTTACCGAAGGTAAGTAACTTATTCTTCTGATGGATACACCTACCTGTGGATTCCTCACCAAAAGAATAGAGTCCCCAAGCAGTATAACCTCCGGAGGTGGGTGCCCAACTGGTCAAACCAAGAAATCTTGCAGCACCGAGCAAGCAAAATGGCCATCCCTCCTGATGTCAGAGTCCAAACAGTAATGTTTGGCAAAAGTATGGAGGGATGCCCAGGTCGTTGCCCTGCAGATGTCAGCCACAGGAACACCTCTAGCCAAAGCCGATGAAGCTGCTTTGGCCCTGGTGGAATGGGCACGAAGCCCCACAGGTGGATCGCTCTTCACCAAAGAATAGCAGATCTTAATACATAGAATGACCCACCTGGATAGCGTTCTCTTGTGGACCGCTCTACCTTTCCTCTTCCCCACGTACCCGATGAAGAGTTGATCCTCCAACCTAAAATCCTTCGTTCTGTCCACATAGAAGCTCAGCGATCTTCTCGGGTCTAAACGGTGCAGTCTTTCTTCCTCTTTCGAAGGATGAGATGGAGGATAAAAAGAGGAAAGAGTAATAGTCTGGGCCATATGAAAGGGTGAAACAACCTTCGGCAAGAAAGCAGCCTTGGTCCTCAACACCACCGTATCCCCATAAAAAGATGTGTACGGTGGTTTAACAGATAGAGCCTGCAGCTCACTCACGCTTCTTGCTGAAGTAATTGCAACAAGGAAAACAGTTTTCAGAACCAATAACCTTAAAGGGCAAGAATGCATTGGCTCAAACGGCGAGCCCATAAGGAAAGTTAAGACTAGGTTTCAATCCCACTGGGGCATAATGAAAGGAGCAGGAGGAAATTTATTAATGAGACCTTTTAAAAATCTTAGCACTATAGCAGATTTAAATAAAGAAGGCTGGTCTGGAAGGCATAGAAAGGCTGACAGGACCGACAAATATCCCTTGACTGTAGCCACTGCACAACCCCTCTGTGCCAGGGTCAACGCAAAAGACAAGATATCCGATAAGTGGGCACGTAAGGGATCAATTTGCTTCTCTCCACACCAAATCACAAATTTAGGCCACATGTTAGCGTAGATAGATTTAGTGGAGTGTCGCCTGGTAAAATAACATCCACTACCTCAGGTGGGAGAGAAAAGGAACTCCGGTTGCCCAGTTCAATTTCCAGGCATGAAGGTGCAGGCTCTGGAGGTGGAGGTGTAAAACCTGCCCCTGCGACTGCGAGAGGAGGTCTGCCCTGAGAGGGAGACTGAGCGTGGGGCACAGAGAGAGTTGGAGAAGATCCGAATACCATACCCTTCTTGGCCAATCCGGAGCTATTAAGATGACTTGGGCCCGGTCTTGGCGAATTTTCCTCAAAACTCGAGGAATCAAAGGTGTGGGGGGAAACGCGTAAAGTAACTGGTCGCGCCAGGTCATCTGAAACGCGTCCCCCAACGTTCCTTGCACCGGATACTGGAGGCTGCAGAACAACGGGCAGTGCGAGTTCTCCCGAGTGGCAAAAAGATCTGTCTGAGGGATCCCCCACATCTGGAAGATTTGACGGACTAGATCCGGATGGAGACGCCACTCGTGATTGGTCGAGAAATGCCGACTGAGACTGTCCGCACGCAGGTTCAAGACTCCGGCCAGATGGTTTGCTACCAAGCAAATCCGATGGTCCCTTGCCCAGGGCCATAGCCGCAGAGCTTCTCTGCAGAGAAGGTACAACCCTACTCCTCCCGGTTTGTTTATATACCACATCGCTGTAGTATGGTCTGTCAGGACCTGAACCGACTGACCGTGAAGGGAAGGGAGGAAGGCCTTGAGAGCCAGACTTATTGCCCGCAACTCCAACAGATTTATATGAAACATCTGTTCCACTGGAGACCTTTGACCTTTGACCTTCCCCAGATAAGCTCCTCCACCCTAGAGTGGAAGCATCCGTTATTATTGTGGTCACTGGTGGATGTTGCGAGAACGGCCTTCCTTTGGAAAGATGGCCGTCCGCAATCCACCATTTTAAATCCGCCGCAGCGTCCCTGGAGATCTTTACCGATCCCTCGAGATCCCCTTTGTGTTGAGACCACTGCTTCCGGAGTCACCACTGAAGAGCCCTTATGTGCCAGCGAGCATGAGTGACCAACAGAATGCAAGAAGCGAACAGACCGAGCAGACGCAGGACCTTGAGGACTGGAACGACCGCTCCACTTTGAAACATTGGAACCAGCGCCTGAATGTCCTGAATCCGCTGAGGCGGAGGAAAGGCACGATTCAATGTTGTATCCAGAACTGCCCCTATGAACAGGAGGCGCTGAGAGGGCTCTAGGTGAGATTTGAGCACATTCACTGAAAAACCCAGGTCGAACAACAACTGGGTTGTCGACTGTAGGTGATGCAACACGAGCTCCGGAGACTTGGCTTTGATCAACCAGTCGTCCAGGTAAGGAAATACCGCTATCCCCTTCCTTCTGAGCTCTGCCGCAACCACCGACATCACCTTTGTGAAGACTCGAGGTGCTGAAGTAAGACCAAACGGAAGGACCGCAAACTGATAGTGCTGCGACCCCACCACAAACCGGAGATACTAGGGTCAGCATCTTGAACTTCTCCTGTTTGAGGAACCAATTTAAGATCCTCAGGTCCAGGATTGGCCTCAACCGACCATCCTTCTTGGGGATCAGGAAGTATCTTAAGTAACAACCCTGACCCCTCTCCTGCTCTGGAACCAACTCCACCGCACCCTTTGAAAGGAGGACTTGAACCTCCTGTTCTAGTAACAGGAGATGCTCTTCTGAACAGTAGGATGGGCGGGCGGGATGGGGGGAGGAAACTCCCGAAAGGGAAGGGCATAGCCTTTCCCCACAATGCTGGTGACCCAGGAGTCTGATGTTATAACCTCCCACTTGCGGAGAAAGTTCAATAACCTCCCCCCTACAGGAGTGGTATGAGAAGGAATTGGTGGAAGACTGAGGCTGCTTCCCAGGCTGCACCCCTCCAGAGGAAGAGGAAGAGGCAGAGTGCTGCTGGGCGGCTCCCCTGGTTCGGACCCTTCCCCTTCCCCTCCCCCTGTACGATCTGTAGGAGAGAGCAGTGGCGGGTTGTTGCTGAAATCTGCCACGAAAGGAGGAGGATGAACCACGACCAAAACCCCCTAAATCTTCTAAAGAGTCTGGACGAAACAGAAGAGGAGGCCTGCAAACCTAAAGACTTTGCCATGGCCCTACTCTCCTTAAACCTCTCTAGGGCAGAGTCCGTCTTGGAGCCAAAAAGTTTATCCCCATCGAAGGGAAGATCCAACAGGGCTGACTGGACATCCGACGAGAAACCAGCGATACGAAGCCAGGCTTGCCTCCTTGTAGCAACAGCAGTACCCATAGCCCTGGATACAGAGTCAGTCGTATCCAGCCCAGACTGGATCACTTGGGTCGCCGCAGCATGAGCATTGGAAACCAGGCTCAACACCTCCTGAGGCACCTCTGCATGGGACGACTATTTCATCCATCAGGGCGTAAATGTATCTTCCCAAAATACATGTAGCATTAGTAGATTTTAAAGCCATGCTACATGACGAAAAATACTTTTTAGAAGAATGATCCATGTTCTTTGAGTCTGTCTGAAGGCACACCCGGAAAATAACCTGGGGCAGAACGGGAGGAACATGAAGCCTGAACCAGCAGGCTCTCAGGGGTTGGGTGCCTGGACAGAAAGCCTGGGTCCACAGGAGCCACTCGATATCTGCGAGCCACCGATCTATTAACTGCCGAAGAGGACACCAGCTTCTTCCATATTTCCAGGATTGGATCTAACAGAGCCTCATTAAAAAGGCAGAAGTGGCTCTGCAACTGTTGAAGCAGGATGCAATACTTCTGTTAAAATATTAGGCTTAGGCTCAGACACCGGCAAAGGAAGGTCCAAAAAAAATCAGCTGCTTTCTTTATAACCGAGTGGAATGATGCAGCCTCCTCCGAATACTCTCCAGGCGATGTTAAGTCCCATTCTGGAGAACTGTCCAAACCACTAGCTGTATCTAAACCATAGAGGTCCCCCAGAGGTTCCTCAATCTCTCCTTCCTCCAATGCCTGCTTCTGATATTCTTGCTCCTCAAGAAGCAAAGAGCAAGCCTCCTCGAATGCAACCTGGCCTCAATTCTAGGCGTCGACATGGCTTCAGCAGACGTCGAAGCTTGACGCCGATCCTCGGATCCATCAGACGCCGGATGCCGTACGAGGCAGAGGGCGGACAGGAGAAAGTTCCGGCACCGGAGCCACAGGTCTACTCGGCGTCACCGGTTGTGAGGCTGATGCCATAGGCGCCGGCGCAGAGCCCACATTTCCCATGGGAAGAAAGGGCATAAAAGGTGCTGGTCGTAACGGAGCCGGAGCACCCATGTTGAAGGCCAAGGGGCCCGAAGGACCAGCCGGTCCACCACCTGGAGCCACCTGCTGAAAGATTGTAAACATCCGCATTCTTGAATGCGAACTGTCGGCTCCCGGGCCGGGAAAGCCGGATACTGAGGAGCCTGGGCTAGAGGTGACATCGGCGCCGGCCCCGGCGTCTGAGAAGCTGGTGAGAACTCCTGACGCTGAGGAACCTCAAACACCGATGGAGGATTCACAGGCTACGTCGGCGAAGCTGGTGAAGTCGGTGATGCAAAAGGTGTCTGCGGCTGTGGAGAGATGGTGGGGCTTCAGTCCCATGTTTTTTGGCTTTGAGCTGAAGGCGACCTCGAACGCGATCTCTCCCTACCCGACCGGCGGCGAGATTCACGACGACGCCGGGAGTCACGATGACGCCGATGGGACTTTGGAGAGGATGAATTGAGTCGATGCCGCTTTTCTTTTTTCTTAGACTTCGCCAAAAAGAGCTTTGCTTCTCGCTCCTTTAACGCCTTCGGATTCATCCGTTGACAAGAGTCACATTTGTCAACGACGTGGCCAGAGCTGAGACACCACAAACAGTCTGTATGTGGGTCCGTCACCGTCATCTTGCCTCCGCACTCATTGCAGGGCTTAAAACCAGATTTTCTTTGCGACATTCTTTCTTTTCTCAAAGAAAGAAACAGCAACAATAACTATCTACGTAGAGTAGTAACTGTGGCTCCCTCGAAGACCAACCGTCGTTCGAATGGCACGGAAAAAAGGGAACTGACGTTGGTGAGGACCTCTTATTGCCTGTATGACGTCAGACGGCGTCGCATGGGCAATTGTGACATCCTCGTCGACGTGCGGAAGCTAGGAAGAAGATTTCCGTTGAATGCTGGCGCAAGGGGAGAATTCAATAGGTGAGGAATCCACAGGTAGTTGTATCCATCAGAATTGTGCTTTTTCTGTGCTTCAGATGCAGAATCAGGAAAACATTTACAAGAGTCTACCCCCATCACCGTTTGCAGGCATTTTACCAGCTTTAATGGTACCTGCATCAGAGACCAGGTAAAAGTGTAAGATGCATCTGGTTATGGCTGAAAAGGGACTCTGGGCGAAGAAAGTTCAGATTCTTCTTCCGTAATAGTACGACTGAACCTCTCAATAGGCATCACCTTCTGGGTCTTTGTACTTTATTTCTCTTTGTGAAATATTTTTATTTGATTTTTGAAAGGCAGAAGCAATTCAAACAAGCACGAATATGTACCCATAAACAGGTAAATAAACAAACATCGCAGGTGTTCAGTCCAGGCACAAGACATTACATATTTCAACATTATTATAATAGGAGCAAGTAGTGATTTGAAACATTTTAGGTTCTTACAATGATTAGAAACGAACCAGACTTCAAACCAGTCAGTGTGGAGACTCAATTTCCTCATCTGAAATGCCACAGTGATGGTATGCAATCCACTTGTCCCTTACCTTACGGAACTTGCGTGGGCACCCTCTAAGTTAGTAGGTGACCTTCTCAGCGAGCATATAGTCCCTTTCTCCATTCAGCATAGTTTGCGGCTCAGGGGCTCCACCAGTGCTTTGCCACATCTCTCTTTGCTGCCACTAACCCCAGATTAGAGAAAAGTAGCTTTGGACGGAGGATAGCAACATCATTAGGTATACCCAAAATACATGCATATTTGAGGCCCCTAGTGAGTGGTGCTCCCATAACCCTGCCCAACTCATGTATCACTCTCTCCCAGTATGTTTATGAAAAGGCAGGTTCACAGAGTATGGAAGTCCCCTCTTGTCTCCCTACACCTCATTCACTCTGGGGACATAGCCCTCCCAATTGTGTGCAGTCTTGTATGGTCAAAACAGACCAGATCTAGAATTTTAAGTTGGGTGGATATGTTTTAACCTTAACCTGATTGTCACTTCTACTGTGTGCAGTAAGGCTGCCTCCCAGTTAAGGTCCCCAGTTCCAATTCACACTGGCTCTAGTTTTTTCAGGCTGTCCGTTACATTGGTATTAATGGTTTTTATAGACTGCAGAAACTGCTTTCTTCGCAAATTCCCCCCCATCTAGAGCCATCCCTCAGGTGGTGCATATTCCGGGCGATCCAGGTCTATACTCTCTGCTCTCCATACATGTTGTAGTTGCAGGTATTCCAAACTGAGAGTCATGAAGTTTGTAATCCCTCGGGAGAGCTTGGAAGGAAAAAGTCTCCATTATCTATAAGGTCACCCACTTTGGAAATACCAATTAAATCCCAGGTTTTAAAGCCGCAATGTTTCCCCAGTTCTTTAAAGTACGCCCCCATCCATAATAGGGTCTCCCACGGGTCCCCCAGTGGCCCACCTAATGAATTTGTTTATTCACGCCACCACTTGAATACCATTCGAGTCGCGGGAAGGAGTAGACTCGTCCACCTCCCCACCCCCATGGAGACAGTGCTGAAAAGGATGCCTTTGAAACTGGGTCCGTTTGAGTGCATTTGTGGGGTGATCCCCTGGGACATAGCTCTAAATCACTGATGACAATGAGGTGGGATGCCCAGTAGTAAGCTCAGATATCTGGGAGGGCAACACCTCCATTGTATCAATAAAGTTGCAGCATCTTGAGGGCCATCCGAGGACAACTATCATCCCAGAGCAACGTTTTGAGTTCATTAATCTTTACAAAAAATACCCTGAGATTTTATAGTATGTATTCTGAAGTGCACACAGGTATGTCAGGTGTATGACCATCTTGAGCATGGCTGCTTTTCCCAGTAGAGTGAAGAGAGGCTTCCTCCAACGTTCCATGTCAGCCCGGAATTCTGCCTGTACTTTGCGAAGGTTACGCTCCAAGGCCATCTCTCGATTAAGTATCACGTATATCCCTAGACTTTGTACTTAAATGTTGAGCTGAACAGGATTACAGTGCTGGACCACATAATCCTTCCTCATTAGTATTCAGAATCAAAAAGGATCTGCGGAGGACTTGGTGACACCTACTAGACAAAGCTTGCTCCTGTATTGAATGACTTGGGGTACCACTTTCTATTACAAAGACAACATTTTTACTTTGGCTGGTGGGCTTTGGAGGTTTGTTTTTCAATGATGACGTAATCATGGTCTGTGGTGCTGTCAATGGAGGCATTGTTAAAGATGGTGTTGTCATCAGTGGTATTGTCGAAAAGATACTAGTCAACAAGGTAATGCCACAGACACTGAAGAGGGTTTCTTCATCAACGGCGATCCATCAACATCTTATTCAACAATATCGTTGAAGATCCGGTCGCCGATGTACCTCTGTCAAACATCTAAGGTAATTTTAATTTTGGTGTTGGCTGCTCTGATGCTCTCTTGGGTCTAGGTTTACCAACTATAATTATCTCCTCAGATACATGGCATAATCCTTTTCCTTCCCCGGAACCTTTTTGGGAGGGTCTTTTGAAGCAGATTTGTCAGTTTCTGAAGGTTCAAAGCATTTTTCATCTGGAGACACCCTATTATCACCCTAGTATTCCTTTTCAGGATACAGAACTTATTTGTATTTCTGAAGTCAGATTAAAATCCTTCCTTCTATTGTTGAGAGTTCAAGTTGAGAAAAAGCAGCACATTTTAGTCCTTACCTTTAAGGTTACAATACAGGCAATAAAGAGTAAGACACTGTCTGGATTATGGTTAGGTGGTAAATCCACAGATTTGAGAATCTTAAATCGCAAATTCACAGCTAAAAATGACCACCTATCTGAAAGGAGAAGGAGATTCACTCAGTGGTCTCGCTTCATGTACGACGACATGTGGTATAAATCTGAAGGAAGATATTTATTGACATAATTAGGATACTAAAAATTCTGTTAAAGCCTGACAGCTATGTTTAATATTGAACAGTTATTTCAATGTTACCATGGGAAA
Source organism: Pleurodeles waltl (assembly GCF_031143425.1). Classification (NCBI taxonomy): domain Eukaryota; kingdom Metazoa; phylum Chordata; class Amphibia; order Caudata; family Salamandridae; genus Pleurodeles; species Pleurodeles waltl. Next base: position 659,135,464 of record NC_090445.1, on the reverse strand, counting down.
TTCAGTTCGGCAACTGCGATGATTCAAGCATGTGAGTTTATGAAAGATCAGAAAGGTTTTGGAGAAACAGACGTTCACAAACTTTTCTGTTCGAGGTAAAAAAAAATTGCAATTTAGAGACATTCACTTGTATGTACAATGGCTTGAGCCATAGAAGAAAGGAGGTCGATGAAGGGCAGTCTTCTCACGAAAAATTAAACTCAGTAAGCACATTCAGAATGAAAGTTGTAACTATTAAAAGGACAAACTTGTCCCTTTGGAAGGAATTTAAGGCTCTTTAGGCGAAAGAATGTAGTGCAACTCATCACTATCAAGATCACTGACTCCTAAATGAGACAACAACGGCTGGATGGATAGAGCTCAAATAGTTTGTACATGAGTGAGAACAAGACACATTTTAAGTCCCACTATAAGCCAATATCTTTGATATTTTGTTACATAGATTCATATAGCACTGTACTGTCATTAGAACAGCCTTGCAGTGCTGGTGGGTTCAGGTACTTTGAGGCCCGGTCTTAAGGCCTGATTTAAAATAGAATTATCAGCTGTGTGGATGCAGTTAATTAGATTCTTTAGCGTACATATTTCACTCTAAGAACACAGACTGGGTTAGTGTTCTTAGGCTGGTTTAGCTGGTGAACGTGTCCTCATAACATTTAGCCTGCTTATCTTAGCATAAGTGAGACAAGAAGAATTTCCAGGGTAGATTATTATCTAGGCATCTGCTTTTTGTATGTACCATTTCCTCTTGTAAGAATCCCTAGTGTTCAAACTCCCTGCTACGTTTAGGTAAATACTGTAAAGTGATATTAGCTGGACATAGAGATTTCAAGAGTTCTTTAGCAGATTAGTGCTTTGTTAGGAATCAAATCAGGAGGCAGACACCTTTCGTAATGCATTTAAAAGTACAGCCAGCGACTTATCTGCTATCTATTGATGGAGCTGCAAAGCTCTATAAAATGAGTCACTACCTTCTACAAATATTTTGGAAGATGAGGGGAGAAGCGCCTCTTATGACACTGATTCATGCACTATAGCCAGAAATATTGCCTTTCCAACTCGCTCACCTATGAAAGAAATGTCAAAAACTATTTTGAGGCCTAGACTAGAGTCTCAAGATTAGGCCTCTTACTGGACTAACTTCAAAATGTGCAATGGTAGTTGAGATTCTGAAATTACAGACTGTTTATGCTATACTCCTTTCTGCTGATAAAGACATTTTCACACGTAAACAAGACCAATTTCATAATTAGTCTTACCCGATTTAGTTGATACAAATCCAAAATCTTCCTCTCCACATGTGGAATCTTTAGGGTGCATCCCTGTAACTCCCAAAACTTTGCAATCTGGTCCAAGAAGTTAAGTTTCACTCTGGTCTGAGCCTGAAAGAAGCAGGCAGACATTAACCTTTAGAAGATGAGAATGGTGAATATAATTTGAAATCACTGTAATTTTCAGATGCGACTGCTTTCTTGTCAGAAACACACAAAAAGGTCTATGGTTACCATTACGTTTGCTCATCAACTACAGCATTTTGTTTTGTTTAGGAGAGGTCACTTAGAAGCACTGTAGAGATTTTGAATTGAGGGGATAGTTGAGGAGCTGGAAGCTCATACTGATCACCTGGTCAGGCACCTCCACAGCGACACTACAAATGAAACACTTGACAAAGTTTTTCAGATGCATAATTTTAAACTCTTGGCCTTTGCAGTTTCAAACCTGAAATTACATTAATACATGGTTAGTAATACGCCTGCAGTACTAACAAACAAAGCCCGAGATTCTGCATGTCTACCGAATGCAAACGCTCAATTGTGACAATATATATATATATATTTCTTTAAAAGCAGTGTACCCTACTTTAGAGTTGCTAAATGTGCTCTTGTAAAGACCAAACAGGACTCTGAAATGAATCTGGTGAAGGATTTGCATTAAACAGATTTTATAAAACAGGGCTGCCACATAACTCAATGTTGTCAGGACACCTTGTTTCAAGTACTTGGAATACATTTGACAAAATGGTGGGGCATCCGAGATATAGACTTCCCTCCTTTGAAAGGACTGGATTTGGTGAAAACACAAACTGCAAATTGAGATTCATAACGATATGCACATGGGTTTAGGGGTGTTCACCACAGCCCTTCCTAGAATTGCTACTTTTTTCTTTTCAAATTTGTGACCTATTTTGCTTCAATCTTTCTATGCTTCATCCTGTATAATGCTTTCCATGTATCGTGTCCAACATGTCTTGTTCTTCCTTAATTTTGGTTCTGGCCCACATATTCCAAAGCCCAGTTTTAACTAAAGCTTAATTGGGAGGTAGTCCTTTAACATCCTGTCGTCCTACACCCAAAATGCCTTAACATGGACATGTGTTTCATTTTAGTGTATACAGATTTGCACCAATACAAAGGGTTAGCAGAACCCTCCGAGATATTTAGGCATGTGCAAGGTAAGAATAAAATTTCATTTGGTTTACGTCACATCAGATGACACACAGGCACTGAATTAGTAATTATTAACAAGAGCAGACTGTTGGCCTCCCAAAAAAGGACACAGGCATGTTGTCATGAAAGTAAGTACCACCATTATTGGTTTCACATCAAAATAATAGCTGTTGTAGGGCCCAGGCCACAAAGGCTCAACAGAACCGAAAGAACATCCAATGACCACTGCAGGTTTCTTCCACAATTATATCACACCCATTCAATAGTCAAATACTTTTTTTTAATCTTACATTCTTTTGAATCTTTATTTAGAAATATCAGTCAAAATTATATTGGACGATAAGACAGGCAGTATTTCTCATTCCTGATGGACATATTACAATAACAAGCACACATGTGCAAAGCGGAGCTTTTGAGCATTCTAGGCTTTCATATTGTACACAATCCCCCACACACACACACATCGTTGGACACATCCTAGATGTAATTTTTGCAAACCCTGAACTAGTTACCGTCCAAAGTATCACGCCAATCACAGTCAGATTTGGTAACTTTCCAACATAAAACACCACAAATCAACACACCCCATAGCACCTGTAAGGAAATGCCTCCATGGCATGGTTGCCCCCTGACTTTTTGCCTTTGCTGATGCTATGTTTACAATTGAAAGTGTGCTGAGGCCTGCTAACCAGGCCCCAGCACCAGTGTTCTTTCCCTAACCTGTACTTTTGTATCCACAATTGGCAGACCCTGGCATCCAGATAAGTCCCTTGTAACTGGTACTTCTAGTACCAAGGGCCCTGATGCCAAGGAAGGTCTCTAAGGGCTGCAGCATGTCTTATGCCACCCTGGAGACCTCTCACTCAGCACAGACACACTGCTTGCCAGCTTGTGTGTGCTAGTGAGGACAAAACGAGTAAGTCGACATGGCACTCCCCTCAGGGTGCCATGCCAGCCTCTCACTGCCTATGCAGTATAGGTAAGACACCCCTCTAGCAGGCCTTACAGTCCTAAGGCAGGGTGCACTATACCATAGGTGAGGGTACCAGTGCATGAGCATGGTACCCCTACAGTGTCTAAACAAAACCTTAGACATTGTAAGTGCAGGGTAGCCATAAGAGTATATGGTCTGGGAGTCTGTCAAACACGAACTCCACAGCACCATAATGGCTACACTGAAAACTGGGAAGTTTGGTATCAAACTTCTCAGCACAATAAATGCACACTGATGCCAGTGTACATTTTATTGTAAAATACACCACAGAGGGCACCTTAGAGGTGCCCCCTGAAACTTAACCGACTGTCTGTGTAGGCTGACTAGTTCCAGCAGCCTGCCACACCAGAGACATGTTGCTGGCCCCATGGGGAGAGTGCCTTTGTCACTCTAAGGCCAGTAACAAAGCCTGCACTGGGTGGAGATGCTAACACCTCCCCCAGGCAGGAGCTGTAACACCTGGCGGTGAGCCTCAAAGGCTCACCCCTTTGTCACAGCCCAGCAGGGCACTCCAGCTTAGTGGAGTTGCCCGCCCCCTCCGGCCACGGCCCCCACTTTTGGCGGCAAGGCTGGAGGGAACAAAGAAAGCAACAAGGAGGAGTCACTGGCCAGTCAGGACAGCCCCTAAGGTGTCCTGAGCTGAGGTGACTCTGACTTTTAGAAATCCTCCATCTTGCAGATGGAGGATTCCCCCAATAGGGTTAGGATTGTGACCCCCTCCCCTTGGGAGGAGGCACAAAGAGGGTGTACCCACCCTCAGGGCTAGTAGCCATTGGCTACTAACCCCCCAGACCTAAACACGCCCTTAAATTTAGTATTTAAGGGCTACCCTGAACCCTAGAAAATTAGATTCCTGCAACTACAAGAAGAAGGACTGCCTAGCTGAAAACCCCTGCAGAGGAAGACCAGAAGACGACAACTGCCTTGGCTCCAGAAACTCACCGGCCTGTCTCCTGCCTTCCAAAGATCCTGCTCCAGCGACGCCTTCCAAAGGGACCAGCGACCTCGACATCCTCTGAGGACTGCCCCTGCTTCGAAAAGACAAGAAACTCCCGAGGACAGCGGACCTGCTCCAAGAAAAGCTGCAACTTTGTTTCCAGCAGCTTTAAAGAACCCTGCAAGCTCCCCGCAAGAAGCGTGAGACTTGCAACACTGCACCCGGCGACCCCGACTCGGCTGGTGGCGATCCAACACCTCAGGAGGGACCCCAGGACTACTCTAAGACTGTGAGTACAAAAACCTGTCCCCCCTGAGCCCCCACAGCGCCGCCTGCAGAGGGAATCCCGAGGCTTCCCCTGACCGCGACTCTTTGAATCCTAAGTCCCGACACCTGGGAGAGACCCTGCACCCGCAGCCCCCAGGACCTGAAGGACCGGACTTTCACTGGAGGAGTGACCCCCAGGAGTCCCTCTCCCTTGACCAAGTGGAGGTTTCCCCGAGGAACCCCCCCCTTGCCTGCCTGCAGCGCTGAAGAGATCCCTAGATCTCCCATTGACTTCCATTACAAACCCGACGCTGGTTTCTACACTGCACCCGGCCGCCCCCGCGCTGCTGAGGGTGAAATTTCTGTGTGGGCTTGTGTCCCCCCCGGTGCCCTACAAAACCCCCCTGGTCTGCCCTCCGAAGACGCGGGTACTTACCTGCAAACAGACCGGAACCGGGGCACCCCCTTCTCTCCATTCTAGCCTATGTGTTTTGGGCACCACTTTGAACTCTGCACCTGACCGGCCCTGAGCTGCTGGTGTGGTGACTTTGGGGTTGCTCTGAACCCCCAACGGTGGGCTACCTTGGACCAAGAACTAAGCCCTGTAAGTGTCTTACTTACCTGGTTAACCTAACAAATACTTACCTCCCCTAGGAACTGTGAAAATTGCACTAAGTGTCCACTTTTAAAACAGCTATTTGTGAATAACTTGAAAAGTATACATGCAATTTTGATGAATTGAAGTTCCTAAAGTACTTACCTGCAATACCTTTCGAATGAGATATTACATGTAGAATTTGAACCTGTGGTTCGTAAAATAAACTAAGAAAAGATATTTTTCTATACAAAAACCTATTGGCTGGATTTGTCTCTGAGTGTGTGTACCTCATTTATTGTCTATGTGTATGTACAACAAATGCTTAACACTACTCCTTGGATAAGCCTACTGCTCGACCACACTACCACAAAATAGAGCATTAGTATTATCTCTTTTTGCCACTATCTTACCTCTAAGGGGAACCCTTGGACTCTGTGCATGCTATTCCTTACTTTGAAATAGCACATACAGAGCCAACTTCCTACAGCACCATACATACATACATAGACCATGAAGCACATTCAACTTTGAAGACTTAGAAACACAACTAACAGCCAACACAGATCTAGACAAATTCTGTTCCAAACCTTTAGGCGTGGCTACAGGAAGCTTTGGATATTCTAATACCACTCTAGAAAAACTAAACAGGACAAAGTGAAACAAACCAATACCTTGGAGAAACACAGAATTCAAAAAGATAAAGCAAACAAATCAGAAGGCTGCAATGGACCGGACACTAAGCAAATAACATTCAATACAAACTTTAGCTACACAAAGGTAACAGAATACACAAATCGACAAAAAAGGTACTACTCAGACAGAATTCAAAACGCTAAATCTCCAACTAAAGAATTTTAGAACATTTTCAGAATTTTGAAAACCTAAATGCATGGAAGGAAGTCATCCCACTACTCAAGGTTTCACAAACAAACTGGCAATTCATTACACAACCAAGGCAGACACATTGGACTCCTATTTAAAACAGAAGAAAACCATCAGCACCAACTCGTATCCTAAAATCCCCTCCAAGAGTAAACCAACCCAGCCTCTGCACTCCTTCAAACAAATATCACAAGATGCATTTATGAATTTGGTCAAAACAAGCAGGCCTTCCGGCTGCCCTTCTGACCCTTGTCCACCACACAACTTCAAGAACATTATTTTATGTACTTCTGCTGCCACATCTGTAAGAAAAATCCTCAATAAATCTTTAACTACAGGAACTTTTCCTGAAGCCCTTAAAAAGGCTTACATACATCCATAATTGAAGAAAACACACCTAGACCCGCATGACCCCAACAACTACAGACCAACTACGAATGGACCTTTCCTGGCCAAAAGAGCAGCATTTGCTCAGATGTCACAATTCAATGAAGACAACTCCATACTTTGACTACCAAACTGGATTCCGCCCAGGGAGAGGCACTGAATCAGCACTCATGGCAATCTGGGACGATCTTAAAAACACAATTGACTGCAATGGAGTTGCTGCACTACTTCTCTTGGACTGCTCAGCTGCTATTGACACTGTTAACCATGACACTAATTCAAAGACTCCAGGAAGCCGGCATAGAAGGGCCTGCTCTCGACTGGATTATTTCCTACCTTCAAAACAGAACTAATATTATCTATTACCCCTTACCCCACTTCTCATCTAAACTCTACATCACAAATGCAAGGGTCCTACAAGGATCAATCATCCCACCTATGCTTTTCAACATCTACATGATGTCATTACCAAAACGGATTAATGAGTTTTAATTCACGTGCTACAACTATGCAGATGAGACACAAATACTACTTAAATTGGAATGCCCCAAAGACCTTGAAAACTCACAAATCTTCAGTTGCCTCAGAGCCGATCAGTTGATGATTTGGAGCTATCTCAAAATGAAAGCTTCCAAAACAGTAATACTCATATGTGGCCAGTGGAAAAATTATAACCCAATGTGCGCCTAGCCTGACTATCTGGGACCATCTCTTCAAGTATCAGAGGAAGTTAAAAAACATTGCAATTACCATGGACACCAAGTTAACAATAAATGCCCAAGTGGACAAATTAGCATGATTAAGCTTCATCACCTTGAAGACTCTGCAACACACCCTCCCCCACCTCGGATTTCCTCACAAGGTGCAGGCTACTATCCCTCTTGTACTATCTAAACTGGATTATGCCAATGGCCTCTTCCTTGGATCATCTCCATCTATTACGAAAAAATACAATGTATTCAGAACTCAGCTGCCAGGCTACTATTACATAAAGCCACAAGCCCCCATCTCCCCTGCCTTGAGAGCACTACTCTGGTTACCGGTTGGCAGACGCTTCACCTTCAAGCTGCTTTGTATCACCCACAAAGCCATACATGAATAGGATTGCTTTTCATCAGAAACAAAATACCCAAATACATTCAACAAAGAAACCTCCACTCAAGATTGGCACCCCGCCTTAAAATACCATCATACAAGAAAGAGACGAACGAGTTACTTACCTTCGGTAACGACTTTTCTGGTGGATACATTAGCTACCTGTGGATTCCTCACCTGATGAATACTCCCATGGCGCCAGCATTTGACGGAAATCTTCTTACTAGTCTCTGCACGTCGACGAGGACGTCACTTTAGCCCACGCGACGCCGTCTGACGTCATACAGGCAATAAGAAGTCCTCGCCGACGTGCCGATGACAGTACCAACATTTTTTACGTGCATGAGAATAATAATAATAACCCAATGCAATGAAAGAGCAAAGCAACATCTCTTAATATTGTAAATCACACAACATTGCAATAAAATAGCTATAGATTTAATATAACTTTTTTTTTTTTTTTTTTTTTTTTTTTTTTAAACAAATAAATATATTTATACATACGAACCATGTATATACCCAATATATATATAGATTTATATATAAATATACACATATATACAAATATCATACATGCAAAATGTATTGCAACTTTGAATACCAAAAGGAGCACACTCAAGGATTGCTTGGAGAGACCAAAAAGGCAACGGGGAGGCGGGTGGGACCGTGAGGAATCCACAGGTAGCTAATGTATCCACCAGAAAAGTCGTTACCGAAGGTAAGTAACTCGTTCTTCTGATGGATACAACTACCTGTGGATTCCTCACCTGATGAATAGAGTCCCAAAGCAGTACCACGCCCGGCGGTGGGTGCCTAAATGGTCAAACCAAGAAATCCTGCAGCACTGACCGTGCAAAATGACCGTCCCTTCTGACCTCAGAGTCCAAACAGTAATGTTTCACAAAAGTGTGAAGGGACGACCAAGTTGCGGCCTTGCAGATGTCAACCACAGGAACACCCCTGGCCAAGGCCGAAGAGGCCGACTTAGCTCTGGTGGAGTGAGCTCTAATGCCCTCAGGCGGATCCTTCTTTGCCAAAGAGTAACAGATTTTAATGCAAAGAACAACCCACCTGGAGAGTGTTCTCTTGTGGACTGCCTTTCCTCTCCTCTTGCCCACGTATCCGACAAACAGCTGATCCTCCAGCCTGATATCCTTCATTCTGTCGATATAGAAGCTCAACGCCCTTTTTGGGTCCAGGCGATGTAGTCTTTCTTCCTCCTTTGAAGGATGAGGCGGAGGATAAAACGTGGACAAAGTGATTGTCTGAGCCAAATGGAAGGGTGAAACAACCTTCGGAAGGAAAGCAGCCTTGGTCCTCAACACCACCTTATCCCCATAAAACGTTATATAAGGGGGTTTAACCGATAAGGCCTGCAACTCACTCACTCTCCTTGCAGATGTTATAGCTACCAGGAATACTGTTTTAATAACCAAATACCTTAAGGGGCAAGAATGCATAGGCTCAAAAGGGGACCCCATAAGGAAAGTCAGGACCAAGGACAAATCCCATTGAGGCATAACGAATGGTTTTGGAGGATATTGATTCAGAAGACCTTTCAAGAATCTGAGAACAATAGGGGATTTAAATAACGATGGTTGGTCTGGAAGACAAATGAAGGCTGACAAGGCCGACAAATAACCCTTAATGGTAGCTACTGCACAACCTTTCTGCGCTAGAGACAGTGCAAAAGACAAAACATGTGACAGATGAGCATGTAAGGGATCCATCTGTCTCTCTCCACACCACATAACAAATTTAGACCACCTATTAGCGTAGATAGATTTAGTGGAGTGTCGCCTGGCCGCTAAGATAACATCCACTACATCAGGCGGGAGAGAGAAGGAACTCAGGTTGCCCCGTTCAATCTCCAAGCATGTAGGTGCAGACTCTGGAGGTTGGGGTGTAAAACCTGCCCCTGCGACTGCGAGAGGAGGTCTGCCCTGAGAGGGAGACGGAGCGGAGGGCACAGTGAGAGTTGGAGAAGGTCGGAGTACCATACCCTCCTTGGCCAATCCGGAGCTATTAAGATGACTTGGGCCCGGTCTTGGCGAATTTTCCTCAACACTCGAGGAATCAAGGGTATGGGGGGAAACGCGTAAAGCAACTGGTCGCACCAGGTTATCTGAAACGCGTCTCCCAACGCTCCCTGCATCGGATACTGGAGGCTGCAGAATAACGGGCAATGCGCGTTCTCCCGAGTGGCAAACAGATCTATCCGAGGAAACCCCCACATCTGGAAGATTAAACAGACTTGATCTGGATGGAGACGCCACTCGTGGTCTGCCGAGAATTGGCGACTGAGACTGTCCGCACGTACATTCAAGACCCCGGCCAGATGATTTGCCACCAAGCAAATCTGATGGTCCTTTGCCCAGGACCATAGCCGAAGAGCTTCTCTGCAGAGAAGGTACGACCCTACTCCTCCCTGTTTGTTTATGTACCACATCGTGGTAGTATTGTCCGTCAGGACCTGTACCGACTGACCACGAAGGGATGGGAGGAAGGCCTTGAGAGCCAAACGTACAGCCCGTAACTCCAACAGATTGATATGAAACACCTGTTCCTCTGGAGACCAAAGCCCTTTGATCTCCAGATCCCCCAGATGAGCTCCCCATCCTAGGGTGGAGGCATCCGTTATTACCGTGGCCACTGGTGGCGACTGCGCGAACGGCTTCCCCTGTGAAAGATTGTTGCCCGCAATCCACCACTTCAATTCCACAGCAGCATCTCTGGAGATCTTGACAGTACCTTCTAAATCTCCCTTGTGTTGAGACCACTGCCTTCGGAGGCACCACTGAAGAGCCCTCATGTGCCAGCGAGCATGCGTGACCAACAGAATGCAGGAGGCGAACAGACCGAGCAGACGAAGGACCTTGAGGACTGGAACTACCGCTCCATTTCGAAACATTGGAACCAATTCCTGAATATCTTGAATCCGCTGAGGCGGAGGAAAGGCTCGACTCAATGTTGTATCCAGTACTGCCCCTATGAACAGGAGGCGCTGAGAGGGCTCCAGGTGAGATTTGGGCACGTTCACCGAAAAGCCCAGGTCGAACAACAACTGGGTTGTTGACTGCAGATGATGCGACACAAGCTCCGGGGACTTGGCTTTGATCAACCAGTCGTCCAAGTAAGGGAATACTGCTATCCCCCTCCTTCTGAGCTCCGCCGCAACCACTGACATCACCTTTGTGAAGACTCGAGGTGCTGAAGTAAGACCAAACGGGAGGACCGCAAACTGATAATGCTGCGACCCTACCACAAACCGGAGATACTTCCTGTGCGACTTGAGTATCGGGATATGAAAGTAAGCATCCTGCAAGTCGACAGACACCATCCAATCTTCCTTGTTCAACGCCAAAAGCACCTGTGCTAGGGTCAGCATCTTGAACTTTTCCTGTTTGAGGAACCAATTCAAGATCCTCAGATCCAGGATTGGTCTCAACTGACCATCCTTTTTGGGAATCAGGAAGTATCTTGAGTAACAACCTCGACCCTTTTCCTGCTCTGGGACCAACTCTACCGCGCCCTTTGAAAGGAGGACTTGAACCTCCTGTTCTAGCAACAGGAGGTGTTCTTCTGAACAATAAGATGGGCGGGGCGGGATGAGGGGCGGGAACTCCCGAAAGGGAAGGGCGTAGCCTTTTCCCACAATGCCGAGAACCCAAGTGTCCGTTGTGATAGACTTCCACTTGTGGAGAAAACGCTGTAATCTTCCCCCTACAGGAGAGGAGTGAGTGGGAGACGGTGGAAGCCTAAGGCTGCTTCCCCTGCTGCACCCCTCCAGAGGACGAGGAAGAGGCAGAGTGCTGTTGAGAGGCTCCTCTGGTACGGACCCCACCCCTCCCCCTCCCTCTAAATGACCTATAGGGGAGGGAAGAGGCGGGTTGCTGGAACCTCCCCCGAAAGGAAGAGGAATAAGAGCCACGCCCAAATCCCCGAAACCTCCTGAAAACTCTAGAAGAGGCAGAGGAAGAAGGAGCTTGCAGTCCTAACGATTTGGCTGTGGCTCTGCTCTCCTTAAATCGTTCCAAGGCTGAATCTGCCTTGGCTCCAAACAGTCTGTCCCCATCAAACGGGAGGTCCAGCAGGGTCGACTGCACATCCGCAGAGAACCCTGAGTTTCGGAGCCAGGCCTGTCTTCTTGCCACCACAGCCGTGCCCATCGCCCTGGCCACCGAGTCGGTCGTGTCCAGCCCAGACTGGATAATCTGGGTCGCGGCAGCCTGGGCGTCCGAGACCACATCCAAAAGACCCTGGGGAAGCTCCGTGAATGAAGACGAAATATCATCCATCAGCGCATGGATGTACCTCCCCAGAATGCACGTGGCGTTGGTGGCCTTCAACGCCAAACTGCATGACGAAAATATTTTCTTGGACTGCGCATCCAGTTTCTTGGAGTCTCTGTCTCCAGGCACCGTCGGGAAGGAACCAGGCGCTGACTTTGAGGAACAGGAGGCTTGCACCACCAAGCTCTCCGGCGTAGGGTGTCTAGAGAGAAAGCCAGGGTCAGATGGTGCAGCTCGATACCTCCTGGCCACAGCCCTATGAACGGCCGAGGAAGACACCGGCTTCTTCCACACCTCCAACACCGGATCCAGCAAAGCCTCATTAAATGGCAAGAGAGGCTCAGCTGCAGCAGAGGCCGGATGCAATACCTCTGTCAGCAAATTCTGCTTTGCCTCTGCCACCGGCAAAGGCAGGTCCAAAAAGCTCGCTGCCTTCCTCACCACAGCATGAAAGGAAGCAGCCTCCTCCGTATATTCCCCTGGAGATGAAAGGTCCCACTCAGGGGAAGTGTCCAGCCCACTGGCTGTATCCAGACCATGCAGTCCGTCTCCAGAGTCCTCAATCTCTCCCTCCTCTAGGACTCGCTGGTACTCTTGCTCTTCTAAAAGACGGAGAGCACGCCTCCTCGAATGAAGTCTCTCCTCGATACGCGGAGTCGACATGGCCTCCGCCGACGTCGAAGAACGGCGCCGATCTCCAGAAGCATCTGACGCCGCGTCCGGCGCCACAGGCAGCTTCGGCGCCGAGGCAGGAGCCGATGGACCAACCGGAGTCACAGGGCAAAATCCTGACTTCGACGGAGGGGCAACCTCCGGGGCCGAAACATCCGAAGCCACCGGAGCGGCCACCGACGCCGGCACCGGCGCCGAGCCCACATTCCCAAAAGGGAGAAAGGGCATAAAGGGTGCCGGCCGAAGAGGCGCAGGATCACCCAACGAAAAGGCCAAGGGCCCCGAAGGACCAGCCGGAGCAGCTCCTGGAGCCATCTGCTGAAAGATGGTATACATCGCATTAAGAAACGCGGTACTATCGGCTCCAGGAGTGGGAAAAGCCGGATACTGGGGTGCCTGGATCGAGGGCGACCCCGACGCCGGCCTCGACGTCTGCGACGCCGGAGAAAACACAAGAGGCTGCACCACCTCAATCACTGACGCCTGACCAGGTGAAGTCGGTGACGCCGGAGAGGGCAACGGCGTCGATGGATGCGGCGTGACCGTGGGGCTGACCTCCCAAGTCCTCCGACGCCGAGCCGAAGGTGACCTCGAACGAGACTCCTTGCTGGAGTGGCGTCGTGAGTCTCTACGGCGCCGGGAGTCTCGATGACGCCGGTGAGACCTTGGCGAAGAAGACTTCTTATGATGTTTCTCCTTCTTCTTTGACTTTGCCATGAATAACTTGGCCTCGCGCTCTTTGAGGGCCTTCGGATTCATGTGTTGACATGAATCGCAAGTCGAGACGTCGTGGTCGGAGCTCAAACACCATAGACAGTCGGAGTGAGGATCTGTAACTGACATCTTGCCCCCACACTCTCGACAGGGCTTGAAACCCGACTTCCTCTGAGACATTGTTACCGCAGAGAAGACTACGCAGCAGACAATACACTGTAACCACGAAGGTAACAGTAACTCCCTCGAAGATAACCGTTTCGAATGCACGGAAAAAAGGGAACTGTCATCGGCACGTCGGCGAGGACTTCTTATTGCCTGTATGACGTCAGACGGCGTCGCGTGGGCTAAAGTGACGTCCTCGTCGACGTGCAGAGACTAGTAAGAAGATTTCCGTCAAATGCTGGCGCCATGGGAGTATTCATCAGGTGAGGAATCCACAGGTAGTTGTATCCATCAGAAAATAGGTTATACATCCTTCTCTGTTCAAGCAGCCAATGTACAGAATCCATTACCCCCAAATATAAGATCCACGGATAACTATCAGGTCTTCAGAAGACTACTCAAGAGTTGGATCTTTCCTTCATAACCACCATATCCAAACAGCAATAGACTGCATATGCCTGCGTTGATAAATATTTATAATCTGATTAGGTGTATATTCTAGCTCTGTGTAGTTCTTTAAGAAATATGTATAGGTACTATTTCATAATAATACATTATACACATTCTTTAAGCCTGTTTAACAAATGTATAATTACTCATGGTTAAATATATATATATATATAGATTTTGTTTTATGCTTAACATGTTCGTAGGTCATTGCATAGCTCCTAGATAAGGTGTTACAGTAGATACTTTTGAATTCCTGCTTCCTTTTTTATATTATAATGAGAAAATGTTATCTTAACTATTTAACAACAAGCATTTCGTTATTGAAAAATTGAGGCCAGATAAATGTTAGGAAAGTATACTTATTATTTACCATAAAATGTTACAAATCTTGAAAGTCTGTTTATACAGTCCACCTTTACGTCTCATTATACCCATTTTTATATTCCTTGCACATATTCCCTATCTATGTATTTACATATCTATGTATTCATCTAGCCCTACTGTACTAGAGGGGGAAAAAAAAGGTTAATAATTTGTTTTAAAAAATTACATTAAAAAAATAAAATAAACTACAATTTACTCTCTTGTAAGGTTTACTCTGCCTTTCCCCTCACCCTATGCCTCAATCAATCTATCCTCCATTCCCACTCTGACTCACCCAAAACCCATTCTACTACTTTGATCTCCAAAATAACCCTGCCTAAGCTCTTCCCTCCTCTACCGCATCTAGCTCACCCCAAACCGGTTATCTACTATGATCTCCCAAACAACCCTACTAAATACTCCCTCATTTATCTCACCTGTGACTCGTCCAAAACCCCTTCTGCTACTATGATCTCCCTATCCCCTTTTCACAGATTCTTTCCTCCGCTTCTTTACTCATCCCAAGCCTCATCCTATTACTATTAACTCCCAATTACCACCTCTGGATTCTTTCCTCCTCTATCCCTTAATTACTCTAGTCAAACCAACTAACAAACTCACACATCCTCGACTCAAATGTACTACTACTAATTCTGTACTCATATTTCCCTATACTAATCCAACACTAATTCCTCTTTAGTCCCAGAGTAGTGTGCTACTCACTGAAAAGCACTTTGATGCCTCCTCAGGGGTAGTGAGCTCTATATAAATACAATCACAATGTCACCTAAGATTCCACACGTGGTCAACACCAACATTAGGATCTAAAACACATGCGTTTGGTTCACTTGCCCAATACAGTCTTACAAGTTTCCCCTGTGTGCGTCACGGAGAGAGGAACTGAAAATATCAGATCAATAAACACACATCTGTTCCCCTCAATTAGTAGCACCTTTTTTAATGATCAAATGGCATCAAACTGACCCCAAAATAACAGGACCAGCCACTTGTAGCAAATTTGTAGAGTATGTGTCAACCATTTCGTTACAATGGTCTTAACTATGTATCCAATAATCATGTTGCAGCATCAAACCACCCAACAGCAAGGCTACTCTTCATTTCACCAATCCAGCAACGTAGCCCTAAACGTTCTGTAGGATTTAGGCACTTTAGCTACACAACTCATTAGTACTACAAGGAGGATTAGATGCTCTATGATAGAGAAGCAAACACCTCGGCAAATATCCCACCATGGTAGGGCAGTGCCACAATAACTGCAATAAATCTGCCCCTTTGGCTGAGCATCGTTTACAGTCATCAACCTTCAGATTACCCGCCCGACATGAAGGTATTTCCTTCGCTCACTTTACAGTTCTGATCCCAGGTCCTCTTACCAGGCTTGTTAAACAGCTGAGAGTTTCACTAACAATTTTGCAAGCTTCTCTACATAAATGAGATCACATGTTTAATGTTGCTTTCCATATGCAATATAGTGACAACTCCATATTCTGATGGGGGAACGTGAGGAAGATTTCCACATGGATAGACTATGCTTTTGAGCATATATTAAAACAGTTAATCAATGGCATGTCACAATCCCCCTCTCTTGAAGGAATGGACCATTATGAACCCCCCTCCCCCCAACAAAAAACAAGTTATCAGAGTATCTTCAAAGTCATTATGCTCAAGATCCACTTTAAACAAGTCTGCAGGGAAGCAGGCAGAGTCGGTTTATTAGCTAGTGGAAGTAAAAGGGACAATTGTTAAAGGTGAAGTCCTGCGAAGCATGACAAATCATACCATGCAATGCGTATAGTGTGGAATATATTTCTGGTTGTTCATAGGAGGCATACTTAAGATGGTCTGCAAGGTGCCACTGGTTACCACTCATCTGTAACGGCAAATGTTTGGAATGAAGAGGTGGACAAAACCCCCAAAAAGTTGCAAACTGCACCTGTGGAGCCAGATAGTACAGTTGTAAATAAAGTACTACTAGCCCCCCTCTTTATCGGACTTGTAAACACCTCCTACCAACTCCTAGTTTGTCCCTCCGACCAAATATGTTTTACATATATTATTTTTAACTTAGCAAATGCTGCTTGTGTCAAAAGAAACAGGAGCATAACAAAATCAATATAAGATTCTCTCTCTGCAAGACTACCATTTTAGCTACAGTGAAATAGCTTGTTGGAGATTTGGTTAGCATAAGCCATCAGTCACTAGTACTGTCAGTTTATCATTAGTCATGTCATGCTCATCAGGAATCATCCAGTCTGGGTCACTAACAATTTGAACTTAAGTATTCTGTGGAGTCATTCCACCAGTGCAGCTGAAAATCAGAATCTGCTTTCTTCGTTAGTTTGCAAGTGTAAATATTTCCCAGTTACCATACAAGTTATCACCTCACAGATTATTGTTCCAAAGTTAATGATTTGTTCATATAACATTATGTCATCTGCATAAAGTAAAGTGTTTTTAAAATATGATAAAAAATAACAACTCCCACTACCGGTCTATATAACATCTCAAACACACATGTTCATTCCAGTGAATCAAACACACACACACACACACACACACACTTACCTGGCATCTACAGAAAGTCCTATCATAGAGGGATTAGGGCCGATACTATGTAGCATTGCAGTGAGGTTGAGAAGGTTAAGCAAAGTAAACTGATTTAGGATACACCCATATTGACCTGATGGGTCCACATAGGGCTCAATCCCTTAGCAATAATTCCAAGTATTAGATTATAAACACGGATAATTATTAGCAACATGTAGGATGAGCAGCAGTTCAGTCACGTTCCCAGTTTCAATAACATGGTTATAACCAGTGGGGAGGTAGTACTCCACTAGGCAGGGCTTTCACACAAATCATCAGAAGGTAGTAGGAGGGATTTAAAGGAGGGAAGGATCAGAGGCAGACATACCTACATATTCCCTATAAAATGTTAGTCACACCACCTTTTCCACAGGCTTGAACCCTTGCGAAAGCTTTAATGGCTATGGTTATCTTGTCGGAGGTTAATTAACTGTTTATCTGTTCACGAATGTCCATGTCCACCCGTTCAAGTGTAATTCGGTCTCTATACTAGAACAGCTGAAGGAACAGGGTCGTAGTCGGGAATAATTAATCAACAAGGGCACCAAGTATATATTTGATGTTAAAAACTGATTTCTCACTGGGCATGCATATATGTGAAATCGTATTAGGTTTTTGAGATCACTCAAGATCCTGCCCGAAGTTACCAGACCCTCATCCAAAAGTCTAGGTGTGCTGGTTCTTGCTCTAGTGTCTCACAGAACAGTGTAGAGAAGAAATGTGTTACTTCAGCTCTCCAGTGCTGCTGAGTTTCATATTTTCACATGAAACCAACTCTCCTCCC
Source organism: Pleurodeles waltl (assembly GCF_031143425.1). NCBI lineage: Eukaryota > Metazoa > Chordata > Amphibia > Caudata > Salamandridae > Pleurodeles > Pleurodeles waltl. Next base: position 659,117,810 of record NC_090445.1, on the reverse strand, counting down.
CAATCATAAGCTCACTTTCTTATATGCGAACCATTCACAGTTGTGCCATTACATCTGAGCTGTAGTGGCCTTTTGGGGGTTGAATCTCAGCACGTTCAAATCACTGGCTGACATTTGGTCACTTGAAATAAGGAAGATGTGCTACTAAACAAACTGTTTACTAATATTCTAAGTCACCAGGGATTCCCAGAATGACGAGGAACGATTTAAGCATGTGAATTATATGAAAAATCCAATGCTGGAGAATTTCTCATTTTGGTTGGAAAAGCAATTTACAACTTTTATATGAGAGCCACTCAACGATTTTTGTGATTTATGATAATTGAATGATTTGGGACTGCAGTTATTGTGCATATGTAAAATGTATTTCAATAAAACCAATAAAGTACCCCCGTCCCCCTCACCAAGAACATTACCTCTAATTCATTCAGCCTCTGGATGCGAGGAGTGAAGTGGAGTTTATCAACATCACACGCAAACGGTGGCTGCCAGTCCTGAAAAGATAAGCAATACAATTAAAATCACAGTACATATAATTAGAGATAGCTAAACTTCAAGAGTGATGCCGAGTAAGTGGGAGCTGAACGGTCATCTAGATTAAACTGAATCCAAGTAAGGAAAATATTGGGGGCGCAGACAGCAAGGGTGGCAAGAGAGAACAGGGAAGAGGTTAACACTGGGGATTATTTAAGTCCCTTCAACAGCATGTGACAGTGTACAAAATGTTATGGCTTTAAAACAGTACACCCAGTCAAAGGTAACAATTAAAAACAAGCATTGACAAAGCCATTAGGTCTCACCAGACAGGTGCCGAATATCAAAGGAGCAAGTCTAAATCAGTAATCAATCTAGCACAGTACGGAACTGAATAATGAACATAACTTTTGCAGGCACCTGTTAGTTTTTTCACAAAACTTGCCATTCACTGAACATTACCCACGGAGGCAGAGAAAAAGCAGACAACAAAGACAAATGAATCATCAGACCAGCAGCCAATGCCATATAGACTCTTTTTGACCCCATTTACGTAAATCCACAGAAGAGCCTTTTTTTGTGTTGATGCACTTTCTTACGCCTTATTCACATGGGCATTTGAGCACATTAAACCATAGGATTGTTTTATTGAATTGGTCAATAAATTGGGAGTATAATTCGTTTACGGCTGGTCTTCATATTTATTTTAGAAGTTGTGTGGGTTGTTAAGTTGAGTAGGTCATGAGTTAAAATTACATTTGTGAATAATGTACCATTTGTGGCGAGCGTCTGTATTCACACGTGTATAATTGCTATCTTTTAGAATCAAGTCTACAATGAACCATTGTTGTCTCTTATGTTACTGCCCCTGGTTCCTGAAAACTGAACTTAGCCTTGTTGTTTTCTACACCTAATTATGTTCTACACCAGAATGTACAGCATTTACTGACTTTAGAAGCATCTTCTACTCACTTGTCAGCTTTTGTTTAACAATGAAGGCAAAGGCAGTCTCCTTCTGGTTTAGTCTCTCTGCATTGCCTCTCAGACTGAAGAAATCGTCCTTAAATGCTTTCATTCCACAGAAACAGAAGTTATTGAGTGGTATCTCTTATGGTTTCATGGAGGCCGTCTTGCACTGTGTAAACTCATAGACATTTCAATCACATACCCAACTGGTCTACTTAAGGGGTGATATCCCTTGGATGCCTTTGCCTCACACATCAGTCATACAGGTTGCAACCTCCATCGCAGCTCTGTTTAGGTTGTGAAACTGCAAAGGAACCTTCTCCCCGCACACAGCCAGCCCAGTAGCCGGTAGGCTCTGATACACACTTTAACACGCCTTCCCCCCCCCCTCTGGGAAATTACTAGACCGGGCCACCACCAGCAGTTCAGGTTGTAATCTTGCTGCAAATTACCATGGTTAGTGAAGCCACCTTCCTGTAGAGAGATGCACAATTGTGCCTGGTTCCTTGGTTCTCGGTGCTGGGCTACTACAAGTAGCCTGCTTCTCCCTCCCTGGCTCTCCCGGATGTGGGAGCTTGTTTGGAGGGGTTTTGCAGGGAAGATGTCAGGGAGACAGGTTTGGGATGAAAAATATGAAAGTCAAAAGATACAGAAGGCAAAGCGAAAGAATGGAGGCCCAGTCAGCACTGTAAAATAATCCAGGCACCAGCAGGTCCCAAACCCAACACATCATCATTGTAATAAAAAAAGAATAATAGAAATAAGGTTGTTTCTAGTCATCATGTGACTACAAACACCTACTAGCTTGGGACCAGCTAATGGTATGGAGTATCCACCTAGATGCACCATAAAAAGAAAATTCCACAAATAAGGCAGGATCTTAAGAATACTTCGCACTTCTAGCACTCGATTTTACCACCTAGTTTTGTAAAACAAAAAAGAAAAAGTGAGAAGCCTATGAAAGAATACTGATTTGGACACCAACATATGCAAAGAGGATGTGCGGCAAAACGGAGAAAAAGATTGGTGTGCAGCAGAAATCATTTTTCTATTGGAACAGTGATAAATGATTAGTAAAAAAAGCAAGCATAACCGAATCAGTGGATCCAAAAAAAAAAAAAAAAAAAACACACCAGAAAAAGACTGAAAGCAGACTGAGTTCCGAAAGACAAAAACAATCAGTTGCACATCAGTATAAAACAGAATATGCACCACCAAACCAGACATGTTCAAATATATTTAAAATGAATTACAAATGAAAAACCATACAGTGATGATAGAAGGAAACAACGAAATTACAGAAAACCACAAATACACTGATAGCAAAAGCACAGCGATTCCTACAACAGTCAACATTGAGAGCAAAGCACAGTGTTAAGGCAGCAGATACCACAAAACACATTTAGAGAAGCAACAATTACTGTTACAAATAGCTTTACCTACAGCACTCAACAGCCTGGATAAAAAGGCCAGGTTGACAACAGGGGCTACAAAACAGACATTTAAAGCAACCAACATCAAGTTTACCAAGCATTTGCAATGCAATAGATCTTACATTTTCTTGAGTTAGAGCTATTGGCATTGTAAATTCAGAACTGGACTTCTCTTGCCACATAACTTGGTCAACCCTGACTCATAATTTCATCTTTTTCTGTCATGTTTTGGTGGTCAGTAGTGGCTACCGACATCAGAAATCACAAGCCCTGAGGAGAGGCAAGAAGATGTCTGTACTACTTAGAAATGAGTAAACCTCTGAACAGAATTTGGAAAATAAGGCTCGAAAAGTATTTTCTTTTTATGTTAACAAAATTAAATAGGTCTTGCAAGTGTTCTTGCCTCACACTTCAACAAACCTCTAATCAAGTTAATAGCAGAGCACCCTGAGAAGATTTATGGGCCAAAGTAAGTTTCACATCACTGCTTCTAGATTTACCTACATTTTACGAGAGAGGGCATATTGTGGCTTTCCTGAGGAACAAGCTAAACGTTTAGGCACCAGGTGTTTCTTTTTTTAAATAAGTATATTTTAATGTTACATAAACACATGCAAAAATAAGCTTAATTGAAGATTAGGTCAACATGCTGACGCGGTGCTGTACCAAAAGAACATAATCAACACATGCTGGGGAGTAGTAAAATAACATTAGGTTAAAAAAAAAAAAATATGAAACCCAGGGCTACCTTTTATTAAAGATTTAATGGTGGAGCAAATGTTCCAGGAGGACAGCACTGGAATCAAGCCAAAACAAATGTCAACATGGGGGGGGGGGGTGGACACTGGTGGGAGGAACAGAATGCTGCTATAAAACGAGGGCAGCTACCAGCCTTAAACACCCACAGTGAAAAGGCAGCAACAAGTAGTCTGTCACAGTAACAGATAAAGAATCCAAAGTGGAATAATACAGTGGTTGATCACTACTCTGAAACTGAAAAAAAGAGGGAGAAAAGGGCAGAACTGACCATTAGCAAATAATAATTTTTAAAGGACACTGCAACCAACAAATGAAATCACTCTCACAACTGCAACAGGGCTTGCATGCATAAACAAGTTCAGTGCACCTATATATCCATTTCATATAATTCAATTCCTGGTGACTTAACGTGCACTTTAACAGGACCCAAAATAAAAACAGGAAGACTAGGAGAGAAACATTTAATCCAACTCGATTGTCACTTATTATTAAAAGACTGTTCCTTTTGTTATAGCCATCTCTTTCCATTTTCCTTGTAACTTTCACACCATGGTAGATTGATTCTTTTGTCTCCTCTAGAGTATACTGTAGATCTCTTAACACAGCCTTCCTAAGAAAGGGGACTAAGGCTGAAGGGTATCCAAACCACTGCAGTGAAGACAATTCATTCCAACAGTGGGTCAGGGACATCCTCGTCACGTTGAGGTCTTTGCTGGCTCTTAGTACAACATTATTTAAGGGCAAGGTTCAGAGCACTATATTAAGAACCGACAGATGCAGCTCTAGTCTACCTGAAAGACAAGATCAGCAATAATGATGCAACCAGACCATTCTCATATTCAGGCATTGAAACTTTGGGTGGAAGAATGATTAAAAATTAAACTTCCCAAGGTAGATTTACCTTACTGCCCTCTACCCCAAGATCCAACCTCTCCTTCCATCCATTCCAAAGAGTTTCTAGATTCCCATTCCCCTCCCACAACACATCTGGCGGTTTGCACCACCAGAACAATTGCCCATTCAAGTAGTACTACAATAAATACATGCTACTCGTATACGTTTTGTCATGTTTGATACTGTATGAAGGGCGCCGTTACAAGCTCTGAAGTTTAACATTCATGTAGGATTACAAATTAACAGATTAGCACCCCTCGTCAGATGTTAGACCTACTCCCACAATTACTGCACTCCTTTCGAGTACCTGCTGAATGGGACAGATATTGTATGTAAATAGTGAATAATGGCAGAATTAGTAGTGAATACATGCATAATTCAAATAATCAGGAAAAAATAAAAATATGAACAGAGCCCCAAGAAGCCTTCTAGAAGAACATATACTCACTTTTTAATAACTGAACAATAGATAGCCCCATCTCTTCTTGATTCAAGGATTTATACCCAAACATAACACTACAACAGTATACATCAGCTTTTATGTCTACCATTGCACTTGATTCTGACTGTACCCTTGAATTCCTCATCATTAATGGCCTCAAAATTAAAAACAATACTTTCAAATTTCAATGAGTTGGAAACCATTTCTCACACAAGAAGTTGAGTAGCTAACCTCAGAATTCAAGGAACCCCCAATTCCACTGGCAACTTCTGATTTTAGGTATGATATTCTACTTAAAGACTGACATGCTGTAAAACACTGCATATCTTATGGAACAAATGCCTTTACACTTAGCACCTGGAGCAAGGAAGATCCTGCACAGTGTATTTTACACATTCATGGAGTGGTTGGTGGTAGGAGAGGGAACTTAAATCCTGAACCCACACTTCAGGCCAATAATATACACATTTTTTGTAAGCTATATTTGTCTTTAGAGGTGCTCATAGGCTGCTAGTCGGAGCATCATAATGAAGTGGACTGAAGTTTATCCAAATACAATTTGAGGAAAAAAAAAAAAAATAGATTCAGGCTTTTTCTTCACATCCATTAGGCTTACTTCCCACATACCAGGAACATCAATTTCTAATAGTAGATTCACCTCAACGCAACTGGGCCTACCCATGGACTCACTTATTGCCTAACTCAAAAATGCACCATTTTCACTCCACCTACTCGACCTGCACACATTACATACTAAGAGGGAGGACAGACACACACACTGATTACTACAATACTACCAATTCGAATGGTGGCTACTTCCAAGGAGAACATGAAGACAAACGTTCTATCCATTACATGCTAACATCAGAAATACAGGAAACAAGTTTTCTTTTTATCTGGCATGGCAGAAGTCTTCAACACCTCTCCAAAAAGAGCATGGCTTTTCGTTTAGAAGCTTAATCATATGTACATGGCTATTAAAAGGCAAATGCACAGTAGCACCTCTGTACAGTACCAGCGTATGCCTCAATAGATGTCTTACATTTGTAATAGTTGCATTTTTACTGCTCAGGAATCCAATTGCTCACAGAGGCTTGCATGTTTCCATTCAATAACGTTTGGACAAGATTCACACTGGTGAACAACCCTCCTCCCACTATACATTGATGACAGGTGTGTGAAATCTTGGCTGTTACCTACAAGAAATACTTTCATCTCACATGGCGATTGTCCTCACCCGCTGGGCCCTCACAACCAAATGGTTCTTGAAAAGTTTCAAGGGAAGGTTAGGTCAGGCAGTGTTGGATAATAAGTATTCAGTATTCAGGCTTTCCAGAATTGTATAACTACCATGCACATTTCTAGATTTTTTTCCCCATCTCGTGGCATGTCATGTGATCCCTTTTACACCTGTTTACTCATACAACTCTAACCATAATAGCTACTCATTTTGCCCCAGAAGCAAACTTGAACGTATGCAATGGCTGGCTGTTTCAAGGCCACTACTATACTTTTCTTCCTTTTTAACCAGTTTCCTACGGTGCATAGTATAACTGATTTTATTACTATACGATGCTCCCTGCCACACGTGAAGGCACCTCAGGAGAATACCATGGCTGGACATAAAATAGTTGCTACTTTGTTGCTCATAGATGGATCAATCACAGCAAAACCATGACTAGTTGTATAATATTGTTACCTCAGGCTTCTCTCTACAGCTGCAGTGTGCGTTTCTTGAAGTCCAAAAGATGGCTGGTTGCACAATGGCCACTCATATGGGGGCTGCTCCTCTACCACACCTGGGTGGACTCCAGAGCACATACTATACTCTATATATGATTCTACAACCTAACTCTACACTTCGCTTCTGTGCACCTCTGTAAGAGCAATACGCAGTCAATGTGCTCTAAAATGTTATGATAAAAAGGACTCAGAGATTGGTGTCAATATGAATACCAACTCTCTCATGGCTCATACTTTTCTCCAACACTTGTGCATAGGTGCTGTTACAGGCTTGTTACGGCACAGATTGATTGAGCAGTCTCAGCAACACATGCATGATACCAAGATTGTCCTTGTTTAGGCTACAATTCACTCACACACTATTTACCCATACATAATCTCACAAGACTTAAGCATCATAACCCTTATATTATACACTTCAAATCCACACATAGGCCTAGCGACAAGATTAGAGTACATGTCTTGTTTTCATGCATTATATCAAAACAGTGCCAGTGCAGGTCACGATTTCCACCTGTATCTGTCCCACCGAGTAGAGTATTGTGCAGTTTGTTGCTTCATCAGTGATATTTAGCCCTATGTAACATGCAACTACAATACCAGACATTTTGACAAAAGTCATATCAAAATTACCTTGGTTGCCTAACGTGCGAAACAAATAGAACTCCCATACAATCTGCCCCGCTACTTTTTTGTAACAGACCACAAACTTGGCCAATGACTGAACAAAAGAGGTCTTCATTAAAATGTTGTAGCGAATTCATATATACGTTGAGTTTTTACAGCAATATCACAGCTTTTAAAAGAAGGGTGCATTGTCAATCTAATACCAGTAGAGGAAAATGATGGCTTGGTTTCTTATTTCTTACGAGTGGAGTAGTATTTTTTTTATTTTTTATTTTTAAATCAAAAATGCAGCTTCAACTCAGTATGTGGCACTTATAAAAAAATACATGGACTAAGCAATTAACACAGACATTAGGAAATAAAGGTAAATGCAAGAGAGCTTTGTGGGAGAAGTACTTTTAGAGTTATTTTCAGGTCTGCGTTCAAAAGATCAAGAAGCACTTTTATATCTTTATTTTCATCCAAAACAATGAGTTAACAATTAAGACAAATCTTCACTGATAGATGGTCACATTACAAAGACGCAGCAGACCAAAGAGACCCATAAACTGGAAAGCAAGTGTCATAATGACACACCTGCTCAGTTTTACTTTTATTGTACCTCAACTTTTATACTACAATGATGTACGCAGTCCTGCAGCCAAGTTAGAGAACAGATAGTTTGATCCACGACTAACGTTAAATCAAGGTTTAACCGTGAAGCAGAACGAAGGGCCTATTTAGTACTATGTGTTTTTTAGAGTCACAGTAGATATCAAGCAAAATGGTGGTAGGTAAAACATTTCACAACATATTTTGCAATGTAACTAATCTGCTTAAAACAGAAGTTATGATGATATCCTATAAATGTAAATTACAGCTACAAAAGTGTTTTTGAGTACATGGTGAAAAGGATTATTTAGGGAAATAAAGCAGCTAAGAAAACAATAACTACACAAAAGGCTTGATACATGAATTCAATGAGCCCCAGCACCCACAACCTAACATACATGGAATTTAGGAGATCATATATTTATTACAGAGTGGTTGCAGCCATTCTGTAGTTATAGTTACCCGAAATAGGAATTCATCAGATGTTTCACCAATAATAACTTTCTGCCCGTTTGTCGAATCTTGACAAAACTTCCAGAACTATTGCTTTTTCTACATTGGCAAAATGGACAGTTTTGTGGTGATTGGTCAAGGGGGAGCAAAGACAAAGGTAGGGTCCAAAAAAACATTCTGGGGCCAATGTATTTTTCTATAGGCTTTGTAATCATACGCAACAGTCAAATGCCCAGACAGATTTCCATGAACTCTGTCAGAATTGCAAAATTTGGTGTGCATTCTTTTGAGTACTACAGGGAAGCAGTGTAAGTATTTTCAAGTTATAAGGCATTTTACCCTATTTATATCTGCTGTTGCAGAACTTGACTGAAATTTTGCAAATTACGGGCATGTTCTGGGCCTGAGAAAGATGGCTGCCTATTATCAAAGCTCCGCCAGGAGACAGCGAGTAAATGGCGGTTCCCTGACATGAAGGCTTTGAGCAAACCCATCACTACATGCACTGGCATAATGAAACTTGAGGGCCCCCTGCAAAGCACATGGGGGGGTCCCCCTCTGGACTCACTCAGAAGCTCTCAGGCTAGGCTGAGGGGGGTTCCCCTGGAGCTTGCCACCCCCCTGCACTGCAGGGGCAGCAGGGGCCTCTATTAATTCACTGATTTGCCTTATAATCGGCTTTCAATTCATTTTTTTCAGCCTCTGTAAAAGCTGCAAGTGGAGTTGCCTACCCAGCTCAGCCCCCTCTATGAGACTATTGCTGAGATGGGAGTTAGGGAGCAGCTCCTGCTTTCCCCATGGAGCCAGATCATTTCTGTACCGCTTCCTGCAAGAGTACAAATGATGCTGCTGACCTCAGGCTGTGGCTTTCCCACTGCTACCTTTGAGAAAGCGATTCGGTTTGGGTGAGCACTATGCCTTATCCTGTCAATCCTGGCATGTTAATCTGCTTAGTTTTACTCCGTGGCACACTGCACTTTGGCTACGTATCCGGCAGGCTGCACCACACAATCCTGCTCCCCAGCGCAGTACACTCTGGCTTAACAATACATCCCTGCAGCAGTGCTTTCAGAGTCTCTGGGCAGATACTATTCTGTTAACTGTTTTGCCATTCTCCGAGGTGGATCCAGCACACTGCAAAAATCCTTATTCAGTTTAACATAATTAGTGCTACATATTGAGTTTTCACCTGGGGTTAAATAATGACTGCAATACTTCGCCAATATTCCTTCTCTTGACCTGTTCATACCCATATCATATACAGACCTCATCTTGTGTGGATCAGAACGCCGATATCTATTCCTGATCCCCTACCTTGATGTCCACAACATGCCATTTCACAAGCAATCTCCCTTAGGTTATTGGTGCCCTATCACAGGGAAGGCCATGCTTTGTTTCTGACCAGAGTGCACAAATGAACTCACCCCATGTGGTCAGAAACTCGTCCGTAAGTGGCAGGCTGGCACAGACCATTCAGTCCTACACTAGTAGATGGGCTAACATACAGGGGGCATCTCTAAGAGGCTCTCTGTGTGCATGTTTCAATAAATCCCACACTAGCATGAGTGTGGGTTTATTGTGCTGAGAAGTTTGATACCAAACTTCCCAGTGAAGCCATTGTGGTGCTGTGGAGTTTGTAACGACAAACTCGCAGCCCATATACTTAAAATGGCTACACTGCACTTATGTCTAAGAACGGACTTAGACACTGTAGGGGCATATTGCTCAGGCAGCTATGTCCTCACCTCTGGTATAGTGCACCCTGCCTTAGAACTGGAAGGCCTGGTAGGGGGGTGACTTACCTTTGCCACAGGCAGTGGTTTGTGGCCATAGCACCCCGAGAGGGGTGCCATGTCAACTTTGCCTTTTTCTCCCCACCAGCACACACAAGCTGCAAGGCAGTGTGCATGGGCTGAGTGAGGGGTCCCCCAGGGTGGCATAATACTTCTCCATCCCTTAGAGACCTTCCCTGACCACAGGGTCCTTGGTACCATGGGTACCTTTGACACGGACTTAACTGTGTGACAGGGGTGTGCCAGTTGTGGAAACAAAGGTACAGTTTAAGGGGAAAAACACTGGTGCTGGGTCCTGGTTAGTAGGGCCCCAGCACACTTTCAAAGTTGGCATCAATACTAGGCAAAATGTGGTGGGGGTAACCATGCCAACAGTGGCACTTTCCTACACAGACCGAGAGACAGACCGAGAGACAGACCGAGGCAGAGACAGACCGACACAGACCGAGCCCAACGGCGCAACACAGAGCAAGCCAGTGACATAGCAAGACATATCTAGACAGAGAGCGAGACAGGCAAATAAAGACAGAGAGACAGGAGAGACAGACAGACATCCACAATAACAATGGACCCTCCTTTTTTATTGATCTTAATAAACAAATGTATGATTTGGTTTAAAGAAAGCTATAAAATCCTAGGTGGAGACTAATCTCCCATGGGATGCTACTTTAGACAGACTATTTGCTTGCATTTAAAAACTGCCCAAATCCCACTTTTAAATGTGCAAACTGTTCAAGGGCAATAATCTAGCATATGCCTTGCACTAATGCAACCCATGTGGCAAAAAAACACTTTTCACTCCTACCCCCATAACATCTTGCCAAGAATAGATCACCTGCTTACAAGTATTATTTCTTTTTTTCCCCTCACATCCCACTATTGGGCCTTTTGTCATCTCTGATCACACCTGCAATTCCCTGCTAGACTGCTCCGCCGCACCCAAAAAATGATACCTGGAGAATGAATGAAATTGTCACAGAAGACGCGTGTTGCAAAGAAACACATTTGTGTAGCCCTAGTTAATTTTTCTCAAGACAATACTATCCTGGATATTTACCCTTCACTCTATTTGGGATGCGCTGAAGGCCACCATTAGAGAGACAATCTAGTCTACCATGGCTGAGAAGAGTGAGCACTTTAAAGAACAGCTGATCTGAAATCTACTATTAAAGCAGCTCGAGATAGAAGGAGCATCTTTTGATCCCAATAGCACCTTCAAAATTAAACTATAAAAATAGGACTTCAACAAAGATATTTAGCGGATGTTCACTTTTATGGTCGAGCAAATGCTAAGCTACAAACCTCTTTGAACATAATAAAGTGGGGACACAACTTGCTCTTTATTTAAAGCAGATAATCACAAAAATGGTTCTATTCTTTCAAACTATGATGCAATTTTGGATTTGATTATTTCCTGCCATAAGGTAATATCTAACCCTACTTTGAGCACTCAGGAAATTCTTTGTCAAAAATACCTTGATATTTAGACTTTCATGAACTGCAGCAGCTTCAACAAGAATCCTAAAGAAGAAATCTAGTAAAAGGAAATCTTACATGCCATTAAATCCCTCAAACGTAAGAAAGTCCCAGACCAGGCGGTTTCCCGGCAGCCTTCTATAAAGGACACAAGGACCCATTCTATCACACCTTTAAAAAAAAAATGTTCAATCATATGAAAATACAGCTGGCAGTGTGTTAGAGGGATATATATTGTGGTAATACACAAAGAAGGCAAAAATCTACTTGAACATATAAAAATATATAGACCTTTCTTATTACTAAATACTGATTACAAGATATGTGTTAATATACTAGTGACTCAGCTAAAGAAATATTCCTTTCCCTCATGCACCCAACTCAAACCAGTTTTGTGAAATCACAATTACTACAGACAATATGTGCGTATTTAGTCATGCTATCGAGAAGGCTAAATCACTCTCCTCCCCACCTATGGCAATGGTATTAGAAGTCAAAAAGGCCTCTGATAAAGTCTCTTGGCCTTTCCTGAAGGAAGCCCTGGATAAGTTTAATCTAGGAACACAATTTATCTATATGGTTATGTCCCTGCACCACAATCAATCAGCTAGTATCAAATTAGATGATCAAGCATCAAATTCATTCTTACTTCACCAAGAAAGTAGGCAGGGATGTCCCCGCCCTCATAGGGTTTTTTCTTTACGAACGATAATACTATTGCCCCATACTAGTCAGGTTTTTTTCCCCCAGGGTTGGGGGGGGGGGGGGGGGGGTTAATTCCCTTCCCATCTGCATTTTATAAGTTGGCTGCTTATGCAGATGATGTGTTAATCTTAGAGACACAGAGAATGCAATTCCCAAAATACTGGGCTTCATTTCTAAACATCGGTCTTGGGGTATTTCCTTAAAAAAAAATAAAAAAAAATAAAAATCCCACTTAGCTTACTATGCTTAGCACATAGCCAAAGTTTCAAATTTAAAACGGCAAAGTTCCTTCTTAAAATGCTTAAGTATTGAATTCAAGAGACCTGCCAGAATCGAGATGGCATAATGAAATTGCTCTTTCAGCGAAAGTTAAAACGCCACTATAAGTCTGATCATCAAAATGTCTCACGCAGTAGGGGCGCATAGAAACAATTAAAATGATGAGTGCTCCCCCAAATTACCTTTATTCTCAGAATGTTTCACGATGATCGTCTGAAAACATCCTCAGAAATATATATATATATATATATATATACACACACACACACACACACACACACACACATATATATACACACACACACACACACACTCAAAACAAAGCCCTTTCAGGGTTAGAGTAACGCATAACTTATGCAAAAAAGAAGAGAGAACTCTAGGTAGTTCCCAAGTTTGGGTGGAGAGCAGCACCCTGCAACACCAGCAAAATCTTTGAGCACCGGATTGACACAGTATCATCCCTGCCTAGCTGTAAAATGACAAAATCCATTTACCACTCCAGGCACAGTATTACAGGTTTGGACTGGTAGAATATCATCCAAGCCAACCTGGAATGAGTAAAAGCGTAGCTGTACAAATGTCATAACACTTTGTCCCTATATAGCTTGGCATGGATAGCACTGTGCTGATCCTATGCTTGAACACTTTGCTAGATAAACAGACGTTTTCTCGTCCCACATGGGTCGACACTGAAACAGACCTGACTAAACCACTACCCTTGATAAATTTACTCACTCTACAATACCTAAAAAGTGCCCCATTCTTACCCAATTCTAAAAGATACCATATTAATGGTGAAATCTCTAGATAAAGGCTTCCAGTCTAAAGTGAAAAAAACTCGAATCATTCTTCTATCTCGTTTAACCTGTACATTAAAATAAACTTCTGAACTGAACCAGTTTTTTGTAAACACTGGCCAGATTACTGACATACTACTTATCAAAGACCGGAGATCTTCCAAGTCTCCCATTTCCTTTGTCTTGGTTTTTGAAAAATTCAAGACTCCTCCTTCGGAGTTTTATACCTTTCTGAAAATAAAAATTTGCAATTAGGTAACTTGGCACCACACATGCCTCTGTCTGAAGTTTCATTTCCATCAACAAAGGACACATTGCTTGAACACCTACATCGAGAAAAAATTGTCAGAATTGTGTTTGTCTATAAATAGCCCACTACCAATAGTCCACATGAGATCAAATACGGTATGATATTCTATGCTATAAATCTTTCCCGATATATCATACTGCAAATACTGAAGACTGAACAAGGCTTTTTGAACACCCCCCCCCCCCGCCCTCTGACCCAAAGGGATTACACAAACTAGGATTAGTGGATATGGATTTTTGCTAACCTTGTAACAAATCTGAGTGATTTTGAACCTCATTTTTTATTGTAAAAAGATCATTCCTACTGGCAGCGTAATGAGCAAGCCATAAAAGTAAATATTGCATACCTCACTTACTCTCAATCACATAATTGTTACTCGGGGTCCATCAACAATCTTACAGAAGCTCTCTTAGCATTTAGGTAGAAAAAAAAAAAAAAAAAAAAAAAAAAAGGAAACAAAAACCCTTAAAACACCTTTTTTGTTGTTGGTATGATTCATTTGAACAAGGAATATATCACCTTATCCCTTATTTGTTATTCTTGCATTTATGTTTGATTTGCAACATAAGAGCACTTTTGTAACTTTCCTCTACTTTGTTCTTTGTCCTTCCCTATTTTCTCTTCACCAGATGTCAATTGTTACCAATGATTTGTTACGAACATCCTTTTCTATACTTAATTGCAAAGTGTTCTTATATCTTATCTTTTCAGGGTGCACTACCATGCTACATCTTTGCCACTAGACCATGTACTACATTATTGTGTTTGTAGAAAATTCCACTAAGAGTATGCAGAAATAAAAAACATTTGCAAACAACTGGACTATTGACCTAAAGTAACAAGACTCAAGAACGTTTCTCATTCTTGACTGCAAACAGGGCAGCTAGGGGTTTATAGACTATCTGTTCAAAATGGTAATCTATTGTTAGATTTGAGTCGAGCCCAATTCTTTAAGATTTCGCTTTTGTGCCAAAGATGAGAAAAGTCTTGGCCAGGGAGTCAAGACAGTAATTCTTCATTAGTTATACATTCTTATCAGCATTCACTGAGCACAGGACATACAGTTTGGAATGTTCTGCAGTCTCAGAAGCTTTTGAGGCCAGTACAGCACATCTCTTAACCCCTATTGTACCAGTGGGCCAGCTGGCTAAGTCTCTACAGGCTTCTTCTTTTGTCCACTAACTTGTCTCCTGCTGGTGTCTCGCAAGGCTTTACAATGCCAGGCATAAATAATGAAAGTTTATCAAAATACTATCTTTTTGAAAACTTAGAAATTTTGCAAAATTTATGAAAATAAAAATGAAAGCAACTTCATCCAGTTTTCAGGTTCATAAGGCTGTGCAGGAGGAGTTAAGGCACGAGAGTTTGTGTGATCTGAACTCAGGCTTAAGCATTACCATCACGCATGAATCAAACCCTACCAAAGACGAACAGGTAGGCAGAGAAAGGGCTCCATTAAGAACAAGATGTTTTGATTTGTGGCTATATATATATATATATATATATATATATATATATATATATATATATATATATATATATATATATATATATATATATATATATAAATAAAAGAAAAAAGATGCCTTACGGTAAGGAGAAACAAAAACGCCAATTAGAAGTGCTGGGTTTAATATTACAAGCATTTGCAATGCAATGGGTCTCGCATTTGCTCGAGTTAAAGCTATTGGCGTTACAAACTCCCAACCAGACTTTTCTTGCCACAACTTGAAAATCTAAATTAAAACTGTTTCATATAAGCGACCCGATTCACAGCGTCATGGCCGCCATGAGCATCATGGATAAAGAGAGAGACACATAAGGAAAAAAGAAGGTCGCTTGCAGTCAAACTTATCGGCAAAAGTGCAATTAGTCATGTAACAAGGGCGATAGCCAAGGCAGTAACAAAACTTCCCCAAGGATGGACAAACGTAAACCATTTACCAATGTCAAAGGGTTTTTGAAAGGCAAGCCCACAAACGTGTGATAGTGATGGGCGTGAGGTGGGTGTTGTTAAAAGCCCAGATACATACCATAACAACATGTTGGAAAAGCAGCGCATGCACGCTGCTATGCTGGACCAAGGGGAAAAAAAAAAAAGGGGGCGGGGGGAGAGAGAATGTTCCAACTGGTAAGCAGGGAGGCTTTTGCACCATTACAAAAATGAACCGAAGACCATGAAGCTCTGGCCCAACAAGAAGAGACCAAGGTCCTATAAAGCAAATGTGCAAAACATGACAGCTAAAGAAAGACGAATTTCGGAATTTAATTAAAACGATGCACGATTTCTTATCTTTGATCTCAGGTGGTTATGTGCAATCCAGATCTGTGAGAGATGGGTTTTAGTATGTCAACAATGAGAAAATGTCCACAATGCAACCCTCATGATACAAGGTAGACAATACTATTGCCATGGTCTCATCAGGCATGCAGAAAATACTACAGAAGAAATGATAGAGATAGAGATAGAGATAGAGATAGAGATAGAGATAGAGATAGAGATAGAGATAGAGATAGAGATAGAGATAGAGATAGAGAATTAGTGGTCACTTGCTTATGCCGTTGTAGGGCATTTGAGTTTTGTACTGGGCATTCTCGCCAATTACTTTCTACCAGAGCACTTTAATGCACGGAGGTAGACCATGGGGATTAAAAAATGTATTTTAAAATCCAGGGTCATGATTATAACAAGTGCAAAAATAAATTTTAGATCTCATTTCTATACATTTTTCATTTTTGTAAAGTGCTTTTCGTACAGCACTGTCGACTCGACAGAAAATTCTGAACCGATACACACTAAAAGAAAATTTCAAAATTCTTTTTTTTTCTGCCTTGAGAAGTTGCAGGGGAATTCATTGGGCTAAAATATTGTCATAACACACTGTCCTGAAAAACTAAATTCAAGATATACAGCAAAGTGCACTGTAAATTTGTATTGTACCAATTACCTTAGTTTGCTATTATATAACAATACAACGTTTTTTTAAGTGCTTTTTCCTAAAATGCTGGTCTCAAGCCTTCTCCTCTAAAAACAGACAGTTGTTCACATCCGATGCCCTTTCCCATGACAACAGTACATCAAGCGACATAAATCAATATGGTTTTATTTACTGTCTATATGTAAGGCACCACATGCCTCTCACACAAGGCCACAATGGGAATGCAAGTGGGCCACCAAGCCCACAGAGAAGACTCTGGAAACTTCCAGTAAAAGAGGGGACAACACGTCAAAGGGATGTCCAATTTTACATATGGTACCCTAACTCTTCCTTATTTGGAATGACCACTCTGGAGTGATCATTTATAGTTTGCGTTCAACAAGGGGTGCTTTCGTGCCTTTCCGAGCCAGCAACATTAGCCGCGCCAAAGGGCAAACTAAGTAATGCAGCTGTTAATTAAGAGCGGGAGTTTTCCTGAAACTACTTCGATGGCCAACTTATACCGATACAGTAAATGACTTGTGTTGACATCAGTTAGAAATCAACTGGTTCCCTTTAAGATTACTTCATTCAAAACGCCGAATTACTAGCAGCTTTCTTCATGAGGTGATTCCTATGCATCAAATCAGTGTTGCAGGCATGAATGTGCAGGAGAAGTTCTAGAAAAGTGAGAGAAAAGCTTTAAAAGAGTACCAAACAGCATGGAAGAATTGACTGCTCAATATTTTACACCAAAGTAACGCCATTAAAACCACAGTAGGGTAAGAAATAAAATAATAGTAGTAATAATGCAGTTCCGACCAGCAGTAGCCACTTTCGTAGTGTGCAAGGTGAAAGCTTGTTCGCAGTTAAATCCAGTCATGGAGCGACATATGGCGTGGTCACGTGCTCTATGGTGTCCGCCCTAGTACTGTCTCAACTCATTGCGAATAAACATCCCACCATGAATGTTAGCACACTTGAACCGTGTGCTTGACACCAGAACGCTTTTGACTCGGGGTGCCCCTTACATGTGGAAGGTGGGCTTTTCATTAACTAGAGACATAACAGACGAACTGAACACAAACGTTCCAACCATAGTAGAGCTTAAAAAGGGACTGAGTGGCGGGAGGGGTTATTATTTTGGGTCCTCCCTAACTTAGTGAGAGGACCCAGAGATGGCCTAAACAGAAAGTGTGTCGTGCTGAACAGTTTGGTGGGCTTTGTCCTAGGACCAGCACAGGCTGAATTATGGGCAAAAAGGACTTTTCGCAGTGCAGTGAATATTGTAGTATCGGCTCTCCCACTATGCCAGGAGAGCCGTGTTGTGGATTTCTGTGGGTTTTTTTGTTTTTGTTTTTTAACCCCTTCCCCGCCACGGACGTAATGGTTACGTCCATGGCAGCGCCCGTGTGGCGCCATGGACGTAACCATTACGTCCTGGGACTGGCAGTCGGGGGAAGCGCTAGCGCTTCCCCCGAGGGCCGCCCCCCAACACCCCCAGGCCAGGGCTGAAAGGGGAATCCCTTCCCCTTTCACGACCCCCCCCCCCACCCCCCCCACCCCCCCCATGACGTCAGCGCGCGATCGCGCGCTGATTTCAGGGAAAGGGGGAAAGACGCGCTGGAAGCCATTTGCTTCCAGCGCGTCTAAGGGAGAAGGTGAGTTTTTCACCTTCGTGCGGGGTGGGGGTGCTCTCAGAGAGGCATCGAGGGAAAGGAAAGGGTTTTCCTTTCCCTCGATGTCTCTTTGAGCATTCCTGCACCCCGATCGCGATGCGATCGGGCAGCAGGAATGCCCACTAGACACCAGGGATTTCAGTATGTGTGTGTGTGTGTGTGTGTGTGTGTGTGTGCTTATTAGTGTAGGGGAGCGACCCCTTGGACAAGGGTCGCTCCCTTTGGGGGCACATGTATTTTACGTCGTTTCTGCCCCCCCTGGGGGCAGATTGGCCCTATTTTTAGGCCGATCTGCCCCCAAGGGGGGCAGAAAGCCACTAGACACCAGGGATTTTATTGTTGCTTTGTATTTTTTGTGTTGGGGGGCGGCCCCTTGGGCAAGGGTCGCTCCCCTTTGGGGGCACATGTATTTTACGTCGTTTCTGCCCCCCCTGGGGGCAGATTGGCCCTATTTTTAGGCCCAAGGGGGGCAGAAAGCCACTAGACACCAGGGATTTTATTGTTGATTTGTATTTGTGTTGGGGGGCGGCCCCTTGGGCAAGGGTCGCTCCCCTTTGGGGGCAAATGTATTTTACGTCGTTTCTGCCCCCCCTGGGGGCAGATTGGCCCTATTTTTAGGCCGATCTGCCCCCAAGGGGGGCAGAAAGCCACTAGACACCAGGGATTTTATTGTTGATTTGTATTTTTTGTGTTGGGGGGCGGCCCCTTGGGCAAGGGTCGCCCCCAGGGGCCCTCATGTATTTTTGGGCAGTTCTGCCCCCCTTGGGGGCAGAGAGGCCTATTTTTTTTAGGCCTTTCTGCCCCCAAGGGGGGCAGAATCCCAATAGCGCCAGAAATAGTATGTATGTATGTGTGCTTTGTGTTGGGGGGTGGCCCCTTGGGCAAGGGTCGCTCCCCCCAGGGGCGCAATGTATTTATTGTCGTTTCTGCCCCCCTTGGGGGCAGATTGGCCCTATTTTTAGGCCGATCTGCCCCCAAGGGGGGCAAAAAGCCACTAGACACCAGGGATTTTATTGTTGATTTGTATTTGTGTTGGGGGGCGGCCCCTTGGGCAAGGGTCGCTCCCCTTTGGGGGCAAATGTATTTTACGTCGTTTCTGCCCCCCCTGGGGGCAGATTGGCCCTATTTTTAGGCCGATCTGCCCCCAAGGGGGGCAGAAAGCCACTAGACACCATGGATTTTATTGTTGATTTGTATTTTTTGTGTTGGGGGGCGGCCCCTTGGGCAAGGGTCGCCCCCAGGGGCCCTCATGTATTTTTGGGCAGTTCTGCCCCCCTTGGGGGCAGAGAGGCCTATTTTTTTTAGGCCTTTCTGCCCCCAAGGGGGGCAGAATCCCAATAGCGCCAGAAATAGTATGTATGTATGTGTGCTTTGTGTTGGGGGGTGGCCCCTTGGGCAAGGGTCGCTCCCCCCAGGGGCGCAATGTATTTATTGTCGTTTCTGCCCCCCTTGGGGGCAGATTGGCCCTATTTTTAGGCCGATCTGCCCCCAAGGGGGGCAGAAAGCCACTAGACACCAGGGATTTTATTGTTGGTTTTTATTTTTTGTGTTGGGGGGCGGCCCCTTGGGCAAGGGTCGCCCCCAGGGGCCCACATGTATTTTTGGGCAGTTCTGCCCCCCTAGGGGGCAGATATGCCTATTTTTTAGGCCTTTCTGTCCCCAAGGGGGGCAGAATCCCCATAGCGCCAGGGATACTATGTGTGTGTGTGTGCTTTGTGTGGGGGTGTGGCCCCTTGGGCAAGGGTCGCCCCCCCCCCAAAGGGTGCAATGTAATCTGGGCGATTTCTGCCCCCTCCCCTTGGGGGTAGATTGGCCTTTTTTTTTTAGGCCCATCTTCCCCCAAGCAGAGAAGACTAGACACAGGGGAAAATGAAAAAATGGTTAGTGGCGGAGTGTTTGTCAACTGGCGAAGTATTTGCTTTTATGATAATAACAGTTTTTCTCCTTTTTGTTTTAGTTCAAAGCTTTTGCTGACTTTGCTGTGGCTTGTTGCAGTTTTGGCAGTAGTTGTCCTGCGGTTTGCGTAGTTGCATGTTTTAGGTAAGTAAATAAATTTACTCCAAGTGAGTATTGTTGCAATGCATGAATGACATGTTTGTAGGTGGTGTACTGAATGCAGGATTGTGTGTGAAATTGTCCTTAGAGTTATGCACAATGATTATTGTGTCGTCTTAGGTCTAATTTGCTTTATTTTTTTCTCTTTTTAGTGGGATATCGTTGGTGATTGCTGTGGCTGTGCAGAGTAGTTGCTGGTGAGTCAAGCTTTTTCAGGCAAGTGAGCAGTATAGTTTTTGAGTTTATAATTCTTAGTGATAAACCTATACTTTGTTACTTATCTTACACAGTGCTGGTTGTTGGTGGTGTATTTGTCCAGTTAATTTTTGTAGGAAGGATCATGGCCAGCCGTAGGATGACCGCTCAGCAGGTTGTTAGTGTGCTTTTTGAGTCATCTTCTGACCATGAATATGAGACTGACTCTGCATCTGAGGCAGAGGAGGAAGTGCAGGATTCTGGAAGTGAATTTTCTGTCAGAGATGAATCATCTGATGATGAAGCCACTCTCAGTGCTGATGAAGGGCCTATTTTAGAGGAGGACAGTGATGTGCCAATGGTGCAGGAGCCAGCGGCTGAAAGGCTTCCCATTGGAAGACCTGACGCATGGGTTGCAGCAAACATGGAGCAGCCACAGTTGCCTGCGTTTACTGGTTTTCCAGGGTGTCGAGTTAATACGGAAAACTTTTTGCCCGTCAACTTTTTTGAGTTGTTTATGGACGATATATTTTTGGAAGAGATTGTTGAGCAGACTAATTTGTATGCAGAGCAGTTTTTGAGGGACAACGCTGCCAGACTTAGGCCACACTCTAGAGCTAGCCGGTGGATTCCCACAAATCTGGAAGAGTTGAAAAAGTTCTTGGGTTAAACTTTTTTGATGGGGCTGATAAGGAAGCCGTCGCTGTCTTCATATTGGTCTACTAGTCCCTTGATGGCAACTGCTATATTTCCTGCCATCATGAGTCGTAACCGGTATGAGCTTCTTCTTCGGATGTTGCATTTTGTAGATAATGCTTTAGCCTTGCCACGAGATCATCCTGATTCTGACCGTCTTTTTAAGATTAGACCTGTCCTTGATCATTTGGTAGATCGGTTTTCAGAGATCTATGTTCCAGGGAAAGAAATATCTGTAGATGAGTCTTTGGTCCTGTTCAAGGGTCGTTTGGTTTTTAGGCAGTACATTCCTAGCAAGAGGGCACGGTATGGAATTAAATTGTATATGCTGTCAGAAAGTAGTACAGGATATGTTTATAATTTCCGGGTCTACACTGGTAGGGATTCCAATATTGACCCCACTGGTTGTCCTCCCACTTATGGAGTTAGTGAGAAAATTGTGTGGGAACTTGGTAGACGACTGTTTAACAAAGGTCACCATTTATATGTAGATAACTTCTACACTGGAGTTCGGTTGTTCAAGGAGTTGTTCGGAGTGGACACTGTTGCTTGTGGCACAATCCGCTCTAATCGGAAAGGCTATCCAAAAGAGCTTGTCTGTAAAAAACTTGAGAAGGGACAGTGCAGTGCCTTGCGGAATGATAAGCTGCTAGCTCTGAAATTTGTAGACAAGAGGGATGTATACATGCTAAGCACCATCCATGATGAGAGTACTTCACCTGTGGCTGTTTGGGGTCAGGTTGCCGAAGTGCGCAAACCTGTGTGCATCTTAGACTATAATAAGCACATGGGTGGTGTTGATAGAGTAGATCAGAGGTTAGAACCTTACACTGCTGCTCGTAAGTCTTGTGTGGTATAAGAAATTAGCGCTTCACTTGTTCCACTTGGCAACTTTTAATGCTTTTGTTGTGTTTAAGGATAGTTCTCCAGAGTCAAGGATGACATTTGTGAAATTTCAGGAGTCTATCATAGCTAGCCTTGTTGTGCTGGAACAGGCAAGAGTTCCTAGAGAAGCAGTGGTGGAGGATGTGGCTAGATTGAAAGATCGTCACTTTGCTGAGCACATTCCTCCCACGGCCAAAAAAAACTTTCCTGCTAAGAGATGTAGAGTCTGTGCTCGAAGAGGTATCAGGAAGGAGACTAGGATGTACTGCCCTGATTGTCCTTCAAAGCCTGGGCTGTGTGTGGGTGGCTGTTTCAGGAGCTACCACACACAGAAGAATTATTGGGAAATTCCGTGAGCGTAAACTGATGTTATATTTTTATATGTTCGGTTTCACGGTTGGCATTAGTCATGTATTCAGTTAGAGCTTTTGTGTTTGTAGTTTTGTACTAATTTATGATTAGTGGTTTCTTTGTTGTTTAAAAACAAAAAAAAGGGGATGGCATGTGTAGAGTGGCGCTTGGCTGGCGGCGTGGGTGGGGTGGCGCTTGGCTGGCGGTGTGTGTGGGGTGGCGCTTGGCTGGCGGTGTGTGTGGGGTGGCGCTTGGCTGGCGGTGTGTGTGGGGTGGCGCTGGGCTGGCGGTGTGTGTGGGGTGGCGCTGGGCTGGCGGTGTGTGTGGGGTGGCGCTGGGCTGGTGGTGTGGGTGGGGTGGCGCTTGGCTGGCAGTGCCGGCCAAACGCCAGTCCACACACTCATCAGCTGGTGTGATTGCTGTATCAGGCATGTGGGCGTATGAAAGTGATGGGCCCTTGACTGGCGCTGTCTGTGGATGCGAGTCTTGTAATGTGCTGGGCCCGTGGCTGGCGGTGTGAATGGTCTAGTGCATGTCATGTATGAAAGGTGTGTGAATGGACTGTAAAGCGGTTGGTGCCTTGTCGTGGCTTTACAGCTCACGAGCTGTGAGTCATTGGTTCAGTTTTTTGGCCTTTCAGTTATTACCAGTGCATTTCACTTTTGTGAAATCTCTTGTTAATAAGATTTGATCTACTGAACCATCACTCACCCTCGTGCCAAATCCAACCAGTATGTGTGGTACAAATGACAAAACCTGCTCCGCTGTAATCAGGCGTCGCAGCACACTTGAGACACGCTAGGTGCCTCAGGTGGGACCCCAATGATGAAGCATGCCACCAACTTGGTTGGTGGGTGAGGGGTCTTCTTCACATAACCTAAGTGTGTTTCTTTTCACAATTTTAGTGTTTGGCACATCACGGACGTATGTGCACACATCAAAGTGATATATTCAAAAAATACCTGTGTTTGGGGGGGAGGGCCCACCTATGTTTTTGGTCCTGGGTGCGGCCGTCATGTAGGGAAACCTACAAAACCCAGAAACTTTTTAAAACTAGGCACCCCAAGGAGTCTAGGGAGGTGTGGCTTGTGTGGCTCCCCCAACATTTTCTTACCCAGACTCCTCTGTAAACCTCACAATTTGCATAAAAAAGCATATTTTCCTGATTTTTCTTAGTAGGATCACCGCTCCAGCACAAAATTCCTACTCCCCAGTTTTCCCCTCAGTCTCCCAAGTAAAATGACACCTCACTTATGTGGGTCCCCAAAGCAGAGTCCGTCTAAAGATGTATAAAAGAATATGCCCTTATAAACTTGCTGTGCTATCCCTTCTATCCCTTCAGGTTTTGGGCCTTATTATGTTGCAGGCACCTGGGCCACCCACACAAGTGAGGTATCATTTTTATCGGGAGACTTGGGGGAACGCTGGGTGGAAGGAAATTTGTGGCTCCTATCAGATTCCAGAACTTTCTGCCACAGAAATGTGAGGAACATGTGTTTTTTTAGCCAAATTTTGAGGTTTGCAAAGGATTCTGGGTAACAGAACCTGGTCCGAGCCCCGCAAGTCACCCCTCCTTGGATTCCCCTAGGTCTCTAGTTTTCAGAAATGCACAGGTTTGGTAGGTTTCCCTAGGCGCCGGGTGAGCTACAGGCCAAAATCCACAGGTAGGCACTGTTTTCTCCCAAAATTTTTGATGTGTCCACGTTGCGCTTTCGGGTGTTTCCTGTTGCAGGCGCTAGGCCTACCCACGCAAGTGAGGTATCATTTTTATCGGGAGACTTGGGGGAACGCTGGGTAGAAGGAAATTTGTAGCTCCTCTCAGATTCCAGAACTTTCTGCCACAGAAATGTGAGGAACATGTGTTTTTTTAGCCAAATTTTGAGGTTTGCAAAGGACTTTAGGTAACAGAACCTGGTCCGAGCCCCGCAAGTCACCCCTCCTTGGATTCCCCTAGGTCTCTAGTTTTCAGAAATGCACAGGTTTGGTAGGTTTCCCTAGGTGGCGGCTGAGCTAGAGGCCAAAATCTACAGGTAGGCACTTCGCAAAAAACACCTCTGTTTTTTTCCAAAATTTAGGATGTGTCCACGTTGCGCTTTGGGGTGTTTCCTGTCGCCAGCGCTAGGCCTACCCACGCAAGTGAGGTATCATTTTTATCGGGAGACTTGGGGGAACGCTGGGTGGAAGGAAATTTGTAGCTCCTCTCAGATTCCAGAACTTTCTGCCACAGAAATGTGAGGGACATGTGTTTTTTTAGCCAAATTTTGAGGTTTGCAAAGGATTCTGGGTAACAGAACCTGGTCCGAGCCCCGCAAGTCACCCCTCCTTGGATTCCCCTAGGTCTCTAGTTTTCAGAAATGCACAGGTTTGGTAGGTTTCCCTAGGTGCCGGCTGAGCTAGAGGCCAAAATCTACAGGTAGGCACTTCGCAAAAAACACCTCCGTTTTTTTCCAAAATTTAGGATGTGTCCACGTTGCGCTTTGGGGTGTTTCCTGTCGCCGGCGCTAGGCCTACCCACACAAGTGAGGTATCATTTTTATCGGTAGACTTGGGGGAACATAGATTAGCAAAACAAGTGCTATTGCCCCTTGTCTTTCTCTACATTTTTTCCTTCCAAATATAGGAGAGTGTGTAAAAAAGACATCTATTTGAGAAATTCCCTACAATTCACATGCTTGTATGGTCACCCCGGAATTCAGAGATGTGCAAATAACCACTGCTCCTCAGCACCTTATCTTGTGCCCTTTTTGGAAATGCAAAGGTTTTCTTGATAGCAATTTTTTACTCTTTATATTTCAGCAAATGAATTGCTGTATACCCGGTATAGAATGAAAACGCACTGCAGGGTGCAGCTAATTTATTGGCTCTGGGTTCCTCGGGTTCTTGATGAACCTACAAGCCCTATATATCCCCGCAACCAGAGGAGTCCAGCAGACGTAACGGTATATTGCTTTCCATAATCTGACATTGCAGGGAAAAGTTACAGAGTAAAACGTAGAGAAAAATTGATGTTTTTTTCACCTCAATTTCAATATTTTTCTCTTTCAGCTGTTATTTTCTGTAGGAAACCCTTGTAGGATCTACACAAATGACCCCTTGCTGAATTCAGAATTTTGTCTACTTTTCAGAAATGGTTAGGTTTCTGGGATCCAGCATTGGTTTCATGCCAATTCCTGTCACTGACTGGAAGGAGGCTGAAAGCACAAAAAATTGCAAAAATGGGGTATGCCCCAGTAAAATGCCAAAATTGTGTTGAAAAATTGGGTTTTCTG
Organism: Pleurodeles waltl; assembly: GCF_031143425.1. Taxonomy (NCBI): domain Eukaryota; kingdom Metazoa; phylum Chordata; class Amphibia; order Caudata; family Salamandridae; genus Pleurodeles; species Pleurodeles waltl. The sequence continues at coordinate 659,092,020 of NC_090445.1, read as the reverse complement.
ATTCAAGTCTGCCTGTTCCTGAAAGCTAGGAAGCTGCTGAGTTTAGCACTACAAACCCTTTGTTGATGCCATTTTCAGGGGGAAATCCACAAGCCTTCTTCTGCAGCCACTTTTTCCATTTTTTTTTAAAAAAAAACGAAATTTTCACTGTATTTTGGCCAATTTCTTGGCCTCCTTCAAGGGAACCCACAAAGTCTGGGTACCTCTAGAATCCCTAGGATGTTGGAAAAAAAGGACGCAAATTTGGCTTGGTTAGCTTATGTGGACAAAAAGTTATGAGGGCCTAAGCGCGAACTGCCCCAAATAGGCAAAAAAAGGGCTGGCACAGGAGGGGGAAAAGGCCTGGCAGCGAAGTGGTTAAAGAAAGGCATTTATCAATTATTTGTTTTTCACCCACGCTGAAATAATCGGCAAACGTGCAATTATTCATGTAACAGGGTCAGTCTGCAAGGTGGTTACAAAACCACCCATAAGCGGGACAATCGTAAAACAATTACCAATGACAACAAGGGATTTTTGAAAGGCAAGGCCAAAGTGATGGCCGTAATTAGAAGTCCACAATACATACAACAGGTCAAAGAGCTTGCGCTTGACCCAATAAGGCGATATATATCTTGCAAAACAAAAATAAATAATTAAATAAATAAGAAGAGGATTCAGATCATTTCAAGCTTGTCATTACACTTACTGCCTTACACGCTCTCACCTAAGGCTGCACACTACCCTTCACCATGACCTCTGAACTGACAAAGGTTGTCTCAAAGGCAATATATAGTCATATATCTACAAATCGAAGGAAACTTGAAATGGCATATGTGTGGCAATTAACTTATTGTAGGAAAAGTTGAAGAGTACATGGGAGGTAGAAGGTGTGATGCCATATATTTTTTTCAGACTTTTACCACCACACATACTTTGAATCATTAATTTTGGACTTACCATAAATTTGGATTACCCTTTCTTCGGATAATAAAATATACATATAGGGAGTGGGAGCTTGCCCCCCGAAAAAAAATACATGTTTATACAATACCGTGTTTTTAATGTTTGAGTGGTAGGATAGGATGTGTGAAGGTTTTATTATGTTAGGTGGTTTCAATGGAGACGGTGCTCTGAGGTTTTGTTTTTTGCCTTTTAACTAGTTGTGAAAGCGCTTTAGTGAGTTTTTTAAGTGGATGCAAATTGTTTTTGGGGGGGGGGGGGTTCGGAGGATATATATTTATTTATTTTAGAGGGAGTATGGTGGGTTTTACCACCATTAAAAGTGTTCTACACAGACACAGGATGTTTTAATATTGCTAGGAGAGGATTTTTTTTTTTTTTGAGTGGAGGCAATAACTTAAAATATATAATATATATTAACTTTAAAAAACAAGCATTTGCAATACAGTAGGTCTCATATTTGCAAGAGTTAGAGCTATTGATGTTGTAAATGCATAACTGTACTTTTCTTGCCACAAACTGGTCAACCCTGACACATAATTTGCTCCTTGCACACGTTAATTCAGTATCAAACTGCGAGGCACCAGTAAGAATGAGGTTTTGCCATGGCAGAGGGCAGTGAATGCCTAGGAAAGGCACCGCTTTAAGCTCCCCTAGATCATACAGTTGACTCACAATACAAACACGAATGATCCTGTGCACAGCTTCTCTCATGCAATGCTACATTGGGCACCTGACTGCAGTCGCTCGTAGTCCTCAGAGCAGCAATTGCAGCCATACTGAGAAGGGTTTTCCTCAAATTCAGATAGTTGAATAAGCAACTTTTTTCAGAGTTCTGCTTCTGCACGGATAGTTAGCACGTAGCAATATACCCTAACACATTTGGAGGCTTAGGAGGTGCAGCGTTGTTTTGAAAGATCAACTCTTTCTTGTTAACTCCACCGTTCCGTGCTGCCATGAAACGAGAAGGGGAGAGACTAAAGAAGAAATTATATATATTATATACTAAAGTATATGGGTGATCATGCAATCATCCATATAACGGAGTCAGTCTGGGGGGCGTGGCCACGAAGCCAAAGATGGCGCACGCTTGATCCGTCTGCTCCGGAGGGGCCTAAACTTCTCCTGTTATCCTGGGCCTCCCCCCGGGGCAAATTGACGGGGAGCGAGTTCGGGGACGCGTGTGGGCGACCCGAGCACCGGTGGAGCCCAGAGCGAGCCTGGCGGAGCCCGTCGGAGGCGGCCGGCGAGCCCCTCGGCCTTGGGCCTGTCGCCGCGTTAATGTCGAGAGCCGGACTGAGCGAGTGAGCGAATACGCGGCTGGGCGTGGGACCGCGCGCCGTTTGAGGGGGAGCCAGCCGACCGCGGCCCCCCCTCCTGCCTGGGGGTTGCTGCAGGGCTGTTCGTGGAAAGCCTTGTGTTCCCGAGACCGCGGAGGACGGTGTGACGGCGACCGGGGGTGCGTGCGGGCCCTCCGGCCCCACCCTCACAAGTAAGGAGAAACGACCGGAGCCCCTGGGCTTGGCGGGGGGCCCGGCTGCCGGGAGCCTTGCTGTGGCGCCGACCCTGCTTGCGGCACGCTGTGTCTGGCGGAAGGGGCCTCTGGTGTAGCGGACACCCACTTTGAGCACCGGCACACTCCTGCGGAACGGGCCGGGCCCCGGGAGGGCCGCCCTTGGGGAGGAAAGTACCGGACCCTCGGCCGAGCGAGACGATCGGCGGATAGAGGGGCCCCCTGTTGGATGGTCGTGCCCGTGGTGGCCTACTGCGCGAACGGAGCGCTGGCCCCAGAGCTTGGGACTAGCATGGTGGGCCCCGGGCCACAGAGCATGAAGGATCGCCCGGCTGCATTTGGGGAGATGAGAATCCCGGGGTGACCCCGACTGGGGCATGCCAATTGAAGAACTGAGTAACGGCGGACGGCCGGTGGCCCGGGGGTAAGGCACAGCGAAGCGGCGCTTTGCAGCGCCTCCTTAAGAGTGGATGAACTGCCTAGCAGGGCTCGCCTGCCGAAACGGGATGGGAGCGGTCCGCGGTACTCCGCGCGGTGGCCCACCGCGGGGGATGGTCGATAGTGGGCGCCTTGCCTGACCGGTCCGGTCCGGCCCCTGAAGTGGCGACTACTGTGGTCGAACTGGTGTGGTGCCTCGTGTCCTGGTGCAACGCGCCCCGAGTCCACGGAGATCCTGAGCGAGAAAGCACGGGTCTCTGGTGCTGATGGGATTCTACCTGGCGGCCCCTGCGGTTGAGACGGAAGTCCTAGATGGGGGATCCCCTGAGCTAACGCACCGTGGTCGGATTCGCCACTGGGGGGGGGGGGCGATCTCCTACGTAATCGATGTCCCCTAAGAACCGCCACAGGGCTAAAGTCATGGACGGCACAGCGAACCCCGGGCGCGGGGGGGGGGGGGGACATGCGGGGTCCATTGCAGGTCGATGTACAGGACACCCTGGACAAAATATTGGGTGCGATAGAAGACACTAAGTTAACACTGCAACACGACATCAATCAGGTCGCGGTTGAACTGGGCCTCTTGAGGGCTGACCATCACAAATTATCGGACAGTCAAAGAGACAGAAACCACACTGGCCGACATCGCACCAAAACAAAAAGACCTGCAGGCCGAAATGTCGCACCTCAGAGATAGAGTGATGCGACTAGAGCGAAGAGCTGAGGACGCAGAGGGGAGAAGCCGGCGGAATAACGTGCGAGTGGTGGGCCTCCCGGAGGGGGCAGAAGGATCAAATATGGTAGAATTCCTGGAAAAAGGGTTGAGCACAGTGGTGGCACCGGGCCGGCTGACTTCATTCTACACTCTGGAAAGAGCGCACCGCGTGCCTGCGAGGCCCCTGGCGCCGGGCAGGCCCCCCCGAGTGGTGATCGCAAGATTACTACACTATAGAGACAGGGACATCTTGCTACAAAGGGCGCGAGAAGAGGGCCCATTTAAGGTAGCAAATGGCGAAGTCACGCTGTTCCCGGACTTTACAGTAGAGGTACAGAGTAAGCGTGCCTCATACATGGCAGTCAAAAGGGCCCTAAGGGACGAAGGTATACAATATTTGTTGCTGTACCCGACTAAGCTGAAAGTAATGCTTGACAGTAAAACAACATTTCTTCAATCCCCGGAGGAGGCATGGGAATGGCTGGAAACTCATGGGACCCAGACAGAGCGGCTCGGGAGGGGGGGCCCGACCGGGGGTGGACCGCGCCGGCCCCCCAGGGAAAGACGGACCCGAAGTCGCCCACGCTTGGCACCATCCCGGAACCAAAAAGAAAGTGGCAGAAGAGCAGCACTGGAGGCAGCGGCCCGTGTGAACGGAGAGGGGACCCCCCGGGAGGACTCTGGCGGTGAATCTGACGAGACTGTGATGTCATCGGCGGGGGGCTCGAGCAGCTCGGTGCAGGCCCCGGTAGTGACCCCACAAACTGCAGATGACCTCTGAGGCCCAGAGGCTTACCGGATACCCCGGGGCGGGCGCAAATGGTGCACTAATGGCCCCTCCGTGCAGGGCCACCCCCCTACTGGAATCTCGCCTGTACAGGTGGACTGGCGAGAACTGCAACTAAAAGATGAAACATGCTGCACTGTTGCACGGGTGTTTTTTCTGTTTTTGGGCAGCCTACTGTTTGAGAGGTGCCCTGGGGAGGGGTAGTTGGGATAAGCAGTTACTAGTTAGGATGGCAAGGGGTGGTGAATGGTTGCGTAACAACAGTGCTTCACTAAGGATCAGGGGACAGCAGACGGTAAAAGTAGCAAAGAGTAGCCAATGTAAATTTAAAAATCACCAACATGGTAGAATACAATTTCTTAACGTGGAACGTTAGAGGGATGGGGTCACCGGCCAAGCGACACAAAATACTGGCTTATTTAAAAAGGAGGAATATACAGGTAGCAATGCTACAGGAGACCCACCTGGCGGCTGGTGAACCTGAGAGATTGAGACGTAGGTGGAGGGTGCGGGTGTTCGCAACAGAGTACTCAGCGTACGCAAGGGGAGTAATGATCTGGATCCGTGCAGGGGTTCCCCTAGAGATAGAAGCTTCCAACATAGATCGTGAGGGGAGGTTCGTGATTCTGGAGGGACAGCTATGCGGCACACCGATTGTCCTGTGTTGCATGTATGCCCCAAATCAGGACCAGATCCCCTTTTTGACGAAATTATCGAGCCACCTCACCCGCCAGAGGAGAGGAGAGCTTTTGGTTGGAGGGGACTTCAATAGTATATTAGATGTAGACTTGGATAGATCCTCCCCCCCACTACAGGGTGCAATGTCAAGTAAGATAGCTGGGAAAATTAGTGAATGGATGAGCTACTGGGGGCTAGTGGATATATGGCGGGAACAACACTTACACGACAGGGATAACTCATATTATTCGGGCCTTCACCGACTCCACACCAGAATCGACAGGGTGGCGTGTACGGCAGACCTTGCACGTGGGATGGTTCACTCAGAATATCTGGGCCGTACACTGTCCGACCACAGCCCCCTATTGGTAACATGGAGGGCAGCAGAGATTAGGCCCCCCATTCCGGCCTGGAGATTGTCCCCTACAGCACTTGAGGACCCAGCATATAGAGACGCCCTGAGACAGCATCTGACTGACCATATTCAATTTAACAGTGGATCCACCACCTCTAGATCTACGGAATGGGAGGCCCTCAAGGTGGTGACAAGGGGTTTTTGTCTTGGACAATCGGCCGGAGTGAGACGCACACTTGAAAGGGAGCTGACTACGCTAGAGAAGATAATACATGAGGGAGAACTTACTCAGGGGACTGGCACACTAGTAAATGAGAAATATACTCAGGCAAAGAGAGACCATTCCCAGATCGAAGAACAACTTAGATGCCACAGCACACAAAAATACTTTGCCTCCCTACAATCTGAAGAGGGTAGGTCTGGGAAAATGTTAGCCTGGTTGGTGAGGCCAGGTGGAGATGCTGAGCCCATCTCAAATGTGCTGGATAAGGAAGGGTCATGCAGAAGTAGACCAGGCCCTGTAAATGATGCATTCAAGGAATATTACACCTTTTTATATGGAAAACCGGCTGAAATCAGTACGGAGGTCTTTGATAATTACCTACAACATATACCTATAACGAGCCTGATGGCCGGAGACAGGGATAGGCTGGGGGGCCCAGTGACGGTGGCGGAGGTCAGTGAAGCTATAGCTCAATTAGCCTCAGGGAAGACCCCGGGAACAGACGGCCTCCCCATGGACTTTTATAAAAAATTCGAGAAGCAACTGACCCCCCCCAGTTGGTAGAGATGTATACAGAATCGCTACAGAATGGGATAATGCCGTGCACCATGAGAGAGGCAATGGTAGTCCCACTCCCTAAGACAAAATCTAGGCAACCCTCGGTGACTGACTTCCGCCCCCTGTCAATGCTAAACAGTGATTTTAAAATACTAAGCAAGATCTTGGCCAACCGTTTACTCCCTCTTGTACCAACTCTGGTACATGTAGACCAGAATGGTTTCGTCCCGAATCGCAGCACCTCCTTAAACCTGAGACGTCTCTTTGCGGTCCTGAATATGCCTAGCGACATGAAACCTGCAGCAGGGGTGTTGCTCGCGGTGGATTTTGAGAAGGCATTTGACTCGATCAGATGGGACTACTTGAGAGCAGTGATGCTCCGTATGGGAATGGGTGAAGATTGGGTCAAATGGGTGGACTTGTTGTACACGTCACCGCTGGCAAGAGTGAGAACAGGTAAAACAGTATCCGGAACTTACCCAATTCACAGGGGAACCAGACAAGGTTGCCCATTGTCCCCTCTGTTATTCGCCCTGGCCATCGAGCCGCTGGCGTCCCAGATGCGGCGGGAGGGCGTGGGTAGAGGAGTGGAATGGGGACACCAAGAACATATCATCTCGCTATATGCTGACGATATACTGGTCTACCTTAGGGACGGAGAGAAGGATCTCCCATGGGCGCTGGGAGTGCTGGAGAACTATGGGAACATATCTGGACTTTGCCTCAACCGTAGCAAGACATGCGTGTTCCCTATGGCTCCGGGCGGCGAACGCCCGACAACATGCCCTGGGGATATGATTTGGGCCCCTCGAACCTTTAAGTACTTGGGCATACAGGTGTTTCACGACAGGGCAGACTTGCGCGAGGGTAACCTGGGCAGAGCTCTACGATCTCTGAAGTCCTTGGTGGGGTTCTGGCTATCGCTGAAATTGACGATAATGGCCAGAGTAGCATTGTCCAAAATGGTAATGCTGCCCCGGCTTCTATACTACTTCGCTAACCTGCCCCTTCTGATTCCAACAGCGTGGTTTCGTGAACTTAACACCCTACTCAGGGAACTTATATGGGATGATGGCCGTAGACGCACCTCGCTCCAGATACTATGCAGGCCAACTAACAAGGGGGGTCTAGGAGCACCAGATTTTGAAGCCTACTACCTGGCATCCCAGCTGCAATGGGTTGCCGGGTGGCTCACAGGTAAGGGTCACCTGGAGAGGTACGCCGACCGAGTAGTGGAGGACATAAATCAGTTCATTGCTCGAATGACAAATAGGAAGCTTAATCCCCACATGCACAGCCCGATGACAAAAGTGGCGTCAGCATGTTGGAAGAGGTGCGTGAAAAGGGATGGCACTGTCCCCCCGTACTCTCCGGCCCTACCCCTGGCGGTACTTACGATCGAGGCTGGTGAGAGGAACCTGGGAGGCATGAGCCTCGGAACCTGGAGGAGAGCAGGAATAGAAACGGTGGGAGACCTGTTTCAGGAGGGAGTGTTGAGATCTTTCACTAATCTTGTTGACAGTGGAGTCTCCCCGGGTCAGTTCCTTATGTATCATAAACTGATACATGTGCTGAAAACGCACTGGATCACGGTCAACGCGGAACCAGCCACCCACAGGGTGCTGCATCTCCTATTGACATCAGGAGATGAGTCCCATCTGATATCTAAATTATACCGAGTTCAAGTTGAGGATGCACTAGATTCCCTGCGGCCACTGAGAGAGCGATGGGGGAGGACAGTCGGTAGGGAACCGTCAGATGCGGAATGGAACAGAGCTTTGGCTTACCCCCGGTCCGTCGCTCGCAGTACGCGCCTGAGATATATACAATATAATTATCTCCACAGAACGTACCTCACCCCACATCGGCTAACAGTAATCTATGGGGGAGTTCCTAGGGTGTGCCCCAGATGTAAAAATGTACACGCAAATTTTGACCACATGGTATGGACCTGTCCAGAGATCCAACTGGGGTGGGAAGAGGTGATGTCCGACCTATCGAGACTCCTTAATATGAACCTGACTCCGACCCCTGACAGATGTTTGATGGGCTTTGGGAATGGGTTGCCGCGGGGGAAGAGTGGAGACCCGATTTCTGAATCTGGCACTGGTATTATATAGGAGACAGATCACAAAGAACTGGAAGGCACAGTTTCGGCCCCCCAGGGTTGGGTGGAGACAAGACGTTACAACATGGGCTAGAGCCGAACTCCAGGTCCTGAAGAGCGAGGAGGGGAGGGGACTGCGTCGCCACCCTATAGCACAGAAATGGGAAGTAGCAATGACAAGCTGGGACAATATATTGAGAACACCGGACGCAGACACTCCAACAGGAGTGGAGACTGGATAAACATAGGAAGGGAGGAAATGTTGCCTCGCCCTCTAGGACATGATAAGGGAAGACACGATAAGGCCGAGATTAAAAAAAAGGCAGGCAACAGGGGACAGAGCCCATGACATTGATTAACAGACAGGCTGGACCCGGTAGACGCCCCACCCACCTGAAACTAGACAAGTCTATGAGTAATGACACCATACATACTGGAAAAGCCAAGAAATGGCATCCCCCTGCATTAGCAGCCTCCACACCCTACTTTGCCATTGTGTTTAAGTTTAAGTTAATTAATGTTTGAAACGAGTTAAAGGTGTTGTATAATAGCTAGAAAAACATGACTCTGCTACACTAGGCCAATTGGGCAACCCATACGAGAAGAAGCGCCACTGATGTTCTATTCTTGCATACGTTTAAAGTATAAAGGTTATTGAATAATTAATGAAGTAGAACATTCAAACAATGTAGACAGTAGTGATATTAACACTGTTATGCACTAACACGAAGAAAACAAGATGGTGCTGTAAACATAATACTGTTTATTGAATGATAAAATGTTAATAAAAAAAAGTCAGTCTGCATCGAGTAACAAAACAGCCTCAAGGCCGGACAAATTTTTCAACAACATCAAGGAATTTCTGAAAGGCAGGCCCAGGAACGAATGAAAGTGATGAAAGTGATGGGCATGGTGAAAGCCCGCAGAACAGATTACACAACATGTCGAAAAAACAGTGCTGCTATGCTCAACCTAAACATTACTGAAAGATTATAAAAAAGCTTTATGGATGTTAAAGACCAAAGAGACGGAAGAATGCGGGAACCATCTGGTAACATTGCTTCCTACCACCAAAAGCAGAGAATTTTGGGACTTTATCAGCACATCGCTTTACGATTCTGAAACAAACACTAACGTGATCTAGGCCAGCGACTGGGAAAGGCATGTCAGAAATCTGTATGTAGACAAAAAATATGTAGGGGGATCAAGCCCGTAGCGCTGGTCCCAACAAATTGGAAGTATTAGGCGACAAAACTGGCCCCATTACTATTAAAACTGTGCAAACTATCCTTGGCAATATTAGGTAGGATGGGGCCCCTGGACCCAATGGCCTGCCAGGGAGCATTTTCAGAAATGACCAAGCCTACTGGGACGCATCCCTGACCACTTTATTCAATGACTGCTTACATATTTCAGTGGTCCCGGCGTCATGGAAGGGATCGAAACTTCAACCTATTTACAAAAAAGGGGTCATTACTTGCCCTAAAAACTATAGGCTGATAGCCTTATTGGATGTAGATGGTTAAGCATATGCAAAGGTCTTATTATAAGAGCTGGAAGAATGGATCTCAGCAAATGGCATAATTCCACCTTACCAAACAGGTTTTAGACCTAGTTCCTCTAAATTAGATAATGTCATGGAACTTTCATAACTTGGACAAGCACTAAAACCAACATCCCCACCGCTTTTTGAATGCTTTATTGACTATAGTGCGGCTTTCGATGGGGTGGTGCGCCACATCCTGTGGAAGAAACTAGCGTCCTGGGGGATCCCAAGGAAATTGTTAGCCTCAATAACTGCCCTTTACTCGGACACCTGTGTGAGAATAACAATCACAAATTCACACATGACTAGGAAGATTTTCACCAACAAAGGCCTAAAACAGGGCTGCGTTCTAGCTCCCACGCTCTTTAATTTATATACAGCTGACCTGGGTGATGTGCTGCTCAGAGGAAACACATTCCCTCCGAGGCTGGGGCAACTGGTGCTCCCCAAAATGCAATATGCAGGCGACATAGTTTTGCTTGCCTGAACCTGGATCAGGCTTACAAGGGGCCTTGACATACTGCATGACTACAATGAAAGAAATGCTTTGAAAGCGAATGCAGAAAAAACTAAAGTTTTGGTTCTTAGCTGCAAGTCGAGAAATTTGTATAGAAGATGGAAACCTGGTCCTCAAAGTATAGAGGTGGAAGATAAATATCACTACTTGGGGGTCAGGCTATCAAATACAGGGAGAATAACTCATCAGACAACAGCATTGACTTCTAAAGCAGTAAAAATCTCCCACGTATTAGCAAAACTCCATCAAAGGCTCAAGGCTCCCACATTTAAACCCCTTAGGGAGGGTGATAAGAGCAAAACTATTACCCTCAATTACTTATGGCCACTTGGCTTTTCCAGGCAAGTGGACAGTCACTCTAGAGAATGCCCAGATGAGAGCCTACAAAAGGATCCTTACGAGCTCTAGATCAACAAGGCATGCAGGGATAGATTTGGAATTAGACATAATATGCATGGACTTGTTGTGCAAAAAAGATATGATAAAGTTTTACCAAAGTGTCACTAGGGCAGGGGATTGTAGCCTTAGGGGGGCTTTGAAAGTCATTTTCAAAAATAAAACAAGTAATTGGGCCATCTATCTATTAAAGGCTAAGGAACAGTTCAATCTGGCCCCTTCCTATTCAACAGACCCTGCCATCACGAAAGCTGTTTTGAAGAAAAAAACTCAATGTGCTTGGTATGCAAGCTTCAAGACCCAAAGACTTCCAAACAGTTAGGGACATCCGTGGAGCTGATGGCCTGCATGAATTGTATGCAACTACCGAAGGCCAGCCCTACCTAAAAGCCCCGCTAGGAGATAGAGCATTCCAGAACAACCTCCAGATGCGCCTGTTAACCCCGATGGAAGTGAAAAACTGCATAAGGGCACATGCATGAATGAGTGTTGTGTAAATACCACACAGAATCAATAAAACACCTTGTCTGGTGTTGCCCCAGTCTGGCGTCAGAACAGCATTGTCTACTAAGACCTCTGTTCTTGAAACATGGGGTGAGAACATGCAAAGAAGCCCTAAGCCTTATTTTTACCGCAGTAATCCCCATGGAACTAGCCCGTTTGGAAAATTCTTTCATAAACTGTGTTCAGCCCTACGCCAGGCGGGGAGCCGAATCTAGTAAGGGTACCTGTGGAAGGCAGGGGGCCTTCAAAGAAACGGCTCTGACAAGATGGCTCCTGCCGCCCAAATCATCCCCTCCTGTCACCTAATGGTCTTGGACATTGGTAACGGGTCTGGGTCAACAGGCGAACAAACGGTTGGCGCTCGCAGAAGGCTGCATAAAGGGTATTTACCGGTGTAACAACTTGTGGTTAACACCTGGGTTCCCTAGGTTAGGGCAATCCGATGGGCGTTATAGTACCTTATAGTATTTATAGAAGGTGCTTTGACTAGGCATCAGTTTTTGTAGCGGAAGGGTATTTTCTTTAGCGTTTTGTTTTATATTTGTACTTTTATTTGAATATGTTGTAATGATTTTAATTAATCAGGCAATAAAGATTCATTCATTTGTGAAACTAAAAAATAAAATAAAAATAATAAAAAAAGACTGACGTTATTGTTAATAACCCTATTAGTCTAAAATAAAAGTAATCCGATGTAAACGTCTCCAAATTTTTTACACGGGTAAAACGTCATACAGCCTAAGAGGGTGCATTCCTCAAAGGCTAGCTAGCAGTGCTGACAGTACTGAATTAGAACCTTTAGGAGATTAGTATAATCAAGGAGTCCTACAAACAGCACATAAAGATATTATCACAGTAATAAAGGCCAAACATGAAAGGGCGTGGGGGGGGATCCAGAAGTCTAAATTACATTGCTGGTCTACCAGGAAGATGGAGTGACTCACTTTTCTTTAAAGACGTCTTCTAATTTGAAAAGTGGTAGCAACCTATGGTAAGCACATGGATCTATCATAACTGGCTGCAGCCTTTTTCATCCACAAACAAACTGACTAGCTGAGTGTAACAAAGAGACTGGTGTCACTATTAGCTTTATGAGTCTACACCCCAAAAAAAAATATATATATATATATATAATAAAATTAAATTTGAGAGGCGATTACCTACAACCTGTAAACAACTCCTTTAACCTCGTGGAGTGGACTGAGACAAGTCCTAGGTTACGACTTACAAACTAATGAAGTACTCAAGATTCGATACGAAGTTTCGACATCCATCACTCCACAATCTAAATAATGCAGTACCAGTCACAATGTATGTGAGTTTCAGTCTAAGGAAGTAAAACACCAACCATATTAGGTTGAAGCTACAGCACTACCCACAATCTACAATAGACTCCCCTTAGCTTTTAGCATTCCATCCTCATAAGGTACACAAATCCACCAGAGTATATAATATTGCTAGGAAAGGATGTCTGTGTTTTTCTTTGTTTAAAGAGTGGAGGCAACGACTTAAAATATATAAATTAAAATGTATTTTCTATTAACTAAAAAACACAAGCATTTGCAATACAATAGGTTTCGTGTTTGCAAGAGTTAGAGCTATTGGTGTTGTAAATGCATAACTGTACTTTTCTGGCCACAAACTGGTCAACCCTGATGCACAAATTTGGTCCTCTCTGCACATAATTCCAGTGGGCCCATGATGTACACTTTAGGTTTAGCAACACCCACAACGAACTGGCTTATAAAAAAAAAAAAAAAAAAAAAAAAAAAACACACACAACACACACCACTGACGTGCGGAACTCCGCAATAACCAAAAGTAATGCAGAAGAGTCACCCAGAGGATAGCACATGTGATATACGACACATGATGTGAGGCAACAACCTCTCACTTCCATTTTACCAGAACCTTCAATGCGCCACTCAAAATGGCACAAGAGAATCCATACCAAACTGCAATAACTTACTCTCAATGCCAAAATCCTAAAGCCATTTATCCATCCTCAGAACGCAAAAGATGCCGCAAGGATCCCATGCATAGCAGAAATGTACCCCTCTACTTGAGGCTACAACATCCCAATCTCTCATGACCTAGAAGCGACTGTGTGAGATGCCCAAGGCAGGCATGGTTAACACTCTTCCATATCAGCATAATCTGAGGGTGGGGTGGGTTGGGGTGTACAATTATTAGCAATCAAACCATTCACACCAGGAAAAGAATACACCTCACCATGTTGAAGGAAGCTTAACTAACACTACCAAAGTTCAGTAGAAGGCCTCTCCCTACTGTGTTGAAGTTCTATTCATTTGCGCTTAGAAACTGGTCATTTCATCCCCAGTGGTCCAATCCAACAATACAGTGTGTAGTTTACACAATTGCTCCTACCCTCTTGAGAAAACCAAAGTTGAACGCGAGATTCAGCAAAAATTACTAGCATACTTTTAATTACAGAAAACATGTCAGTGAAAATGCAGCCATTCATATATCACATATATGATAACCACGTATATGGGATCTTGCTTACAGGTTGCTAATCCTGAAATAATTTGTATGGTTTACATATTTTTGTCTGCAATGAAACTAGAGGATTTTTAGGCACACTAAGTATATTCAGAAACATGTTTATCTACACCAAATGCAAGTTTAAGCAAATATAGGACTTCAAAAGGAGGGGACCTGAACGAACTACAATGTTATGTTGTTAGGTAATATGTCAAAAAGATTGGAATTTGACAGATGGTAGAACGTGTGTGTGTGTGTGTGAGAGAGAGAGAGAGAGAGATGAGAATGTTGGATGTGAGAGTGGCTGTTAGATCGAGAAGCAAATAAGGAGATGATGGATGCACTTGTACCTGCTTGCTCTGTTATATTTGTTACATACTGGAATAAAGAAGATATTATAACAAGAACGAGTTGATGATGATATAACAGAAATTGGTGATGACTGGGAAAGAAGCAGACCAGGAGCAAGCTGAGATTTGGGCGAGCATAGCTGAGACGTTGGTTTTATTTCTTCAATCAGTTAATGGGTCTTCAGTTCGGCAGCGAGTGGAATTTGGATGTGATTTGCCACTTACCTCACCGTTGACAGTTTGGTGGATCATATCTCCTGATGATAAAACACCATGCGCGGTCCTCGCACAAAGTATTGTCTTGCTCACGTTCAATGTGCAGCGTCTGAGCTTACTTGACGTCTGGAAACCACTCGGCGTATTTGTGATTTACGTGCCGCCATTTTGGGAGTGAGTTACGATGGTGGTTACACTAATTTTGTGTGGTTCACTCAGAAAAGAGAGAATTGGGCTATTTTTGCAAGTCTCTTCGGTGATTCGCACACTGTGTGAACTCCGATGGTTGAGCTTCTGTTACTGCTGTCTTGTGTGTGAAATATGTGCTGTCATCGTAAAAGGTCAAGATTATATTGGTGATTCGCGCACCATGTAAACCTTGATTAGATTTAGTTTGACATTGGTGATTTGCACATTTTTCACATTGTAGTGACTTTGTTTTGACGTAGATTATTGCATTTACACTGGTTACAAAGTCACTTGTTGGTGTTAATGTGAGTCAACAAACATTCACGTTGAACCCACAAGCGTTTTGGTCTGCAGGTGCAGAACCAAGTTTAAATTGGTCAGAAAGGAAAGAGTATTTTCTGAATGACATAGAGACTGTTGACTCTGAAGGAAAAAGTCTGAACATAAAAAGTGTATTCGTTTCCATTCTTTGGGTCCACGAGGGCTTAACATTTTTAACCAAATGAATAATGTTTCGGGTAGTGGTGATGATAATGCTTTCGATAGAGCTATAAATTATCTGTATAAACATTTTGCTCAAAAAGTTTGTATAGGTATCACACGCTATAACTTTTTTCAATGGAAGCAGTTGAAGACAGAATATTGATGAATATGTTAGTGAATTCAGAAGGTTAGCTTCAGATTGTGCATTCGGTGGATTGTTGGAAGATCTTGTTCATGATCAAGTAGTCATGCATGCTGCAAATCCTGCTATTCAGCAAAGGTTATGGATAAATGGGGACGCTAGTTTGGAAGACATATTGGCTGTAATAAGTAAAGCTGAAACATCTAGTAGGTGTGCAAGTGCCTTAAGGACTGAAACAAAAGACAAGGGACTTGTAGCAAAAAAATCAAAGAACATTCTAAGCAAAAGTTTGCTGTAAGAAACAATTTTGAGGGGGAAAAATATAGGAACGAGCCTTTGAAGTGCTACAGATGTGGCAATTTAGATAATTTTGTGTTTGCAAAATCCTGCCATGCAAAGAAGGCTAGATGCAATTTGTGTAGTTATTGGTCATTATACTAAAGTATGTAGAATTTGTTTTTACCAAAATAGTGAAATGTGTACAAAACTACATTGAAACAGAGTGATGCTAGTTGTAATGATGAGGATACTTTCAAAATGAACACTGATTGTAAAAAGAAATTTGTTTTAAACATCCGTGAAGGTTGTTTGGTTATAGAGAACAAAACAGAATGCTGTATGATGATTTGTGGAGTGAACATCAGAGTATGTGCTGATTCTGGCTCACCTTACTCGATCATTAATGAGGACGTATGGAGGAAAATAAAATTGTTGATCAAGTGGGTGGGAAATTACTTCCCTCTGATATTAATCCTGAAGGTTATGGAGGAGAAAACATTGACATAATAGGTTACCTTTGGTTTGAGTTTGAATTTAAGAATCATAGTTAGGTGGGGGGGAAGTTATATATTTCAAAAAAGGGACCAGAAAGACTTACATTTAATATAAGATCCCAATGGATTGAACAAGCGTTAATCATGGATGAAAGTACACAACTTGGCAATAGTCTACTTGAAAGATTTCCATAGATTTTTCAGAAAATTGAGATTAGGTGCTGATTTGAGACATCTGAACATAATTGCTGATCAATTTCCATTACCTAAAATTTATGAAATGTCCTTATTGAAAAGTGGCAAATGGTTTTCCACTATAGACTTGTCGTATCATCAAATTCCTCTTGCAGAAAATAGCAAACAGCACACAGCATTTATCCCGCACCAAGGTTGTTCTCAATATACCAGAATGCTGTTTGGTCTGGCAACAGCAGCGGCTGTTTTTCAACGGTTAGCGCATCACTTATTAGGCAAAATGGCTCTCACGAAATTCTTTCAGGATGACATTTAATTTCGGGGGGGGGGGGGGGGGGGGGGGGGGGGGCAACAAACATGACAAGCATTTAATAGATGTTATGAAAATTCTTGAAAATAATGGGTTGACTGTTGAATAGTCTAAATGTTCCTTTAGCAACAAAAATGTTACTTACCTAGGTCATAATATAGATGGAAAGGGAATAAAACCAAAACCAAATTTGGCAGATGCCATTAAAAATGCACCAGCTCCTAGTAGTAAGGAAGACGTGAAATCTTTCTTGGAGTTAGTAGAATTTTGTTCCAAGTATATTCCTAATTTTGCTACTAGAACTTACCACATCAGACAACTATTGAAAGATAGAAATACATTTGAATGGACATCCAAGTGTGAGGTGGATTTTAACAATATTTAAAAAATGCATAAGTAATGTAGCATCACTTAAAAGTTTTGATCCTACAGATCACAGTATAATAACAACGGATGCAAGTAGCAAAGGTTTAAGTGCAACCTTATCTCAAAGGGAAAGCAGTGGAACTGAAAGAATTATTGCGTATGCTTCTCGTTCACTATCTGATACGGAAGATAAATACACTGTTATTGAGAAGGAAACTCTAGCATGCGTATGGGCTGCTAGTCATTTCAGAGTTATTTGGGTATATGTTTCACATTATGTTGCGATCATAAACCCCTGGCAAGTTCTCACTAATGAGGGAACTGTTAACATATGTAAGGAAATGCCTCCTTGGCATGGTTACCCCCTGACTTTTTGCCTTTGCTGATGCTAAGTTTTGATTTGAAAGTGTGCCGAGGCCTGCTAACCAGGCCCCAGCACCAGTGTTCTTTCCCTAACCTGTACTTTTGTTTTCACAATTGGCACACCCTGGCATCCAGGCAAGTCCCTTGCAACTGGTACACCTGGTACCAAGGGCGCTGATGCCAGGGAAGGTCTCTAAGGGCTGCAGCATGTCTTATGCCACCCTGGGGACCCCTCACTCAGCACAGACACACCACTTGCCGGCTTGTGTGTGCTGGTGAGGACAAAACGAGTAAGTCGACATGGCACTCCCCTCAGGGTGCCATGCCAACCTCACACTGCCTATGCAGTATAGATGTCACCCCTCTAGCAGGCCTTACAGCCCTAAGGCAGGGTGCACTATACCATAGGTGAGGGCACAAGTGCATGAGCACTGTGCCCCTACAGTGTCTAAGCAAAACCTTAGACATTGTAAGTGCAGGGTAGCCATAAGAGTATATGGTCTCAGCACAATAAATGCACACTGATGCCAGTGTACATTTTATTGTAACATACACCCCAGAGGGCACCTTAGAGGTGCCCCCTGAAACCTTAACCAACTACCCGTGTAGGCTGACTGGTTTTAGCAGCCTGCCACACTCAAGACATGTTGCTGGCCACATGGGGAGAGTGCCTTTGTCACTCTGTGGCTAGTAACAAAGCCTGTACTGGGTGGAGGTGCTTCACACCTCCCCCTGCAGGAACTGTAACACCTGGCGGTGAGCCTCAAAGGCTCACCCCCTTTGTTACAGCACCCCAGGGCACTCCAGCTAGTGGAGTTGCCTGCCCCCTCCGGCCACGGCCCCGCTTTTGGCGGCAAGGCCGGAGGAGATAATGAGGAAAACAAGGAGTTATCACAGGCCAGTCAGGACAGCCCCTTTAGTGTCCTGAGCTGAGGTGACTGACTTAGAAATCCTCCATCTTTCAGATGGAGGATTCCCCCAATAGGGATAGGAATGTGCCCCCCTCCCCTCAGGGAGGAGGCACAATGAGGGTGTAGCCACCATCAGGGCTAGTAGCCATTGGCTACTAACCCACCAGACCTAAACACACCCCTAAATTCAGTATTTAGGGGGTCCCCAGAACCTAGGAACTCAGATTCCTGCAATCTAAGAAGAAGAGGACTGCTGAACTGAAAAACCTGCAGAGAAGACGGAGACACCAACTGCTTTGGCCACAGCTCTACCGGCCTGTCTCCCCACTTCTAAAGACACTGCTCCAGCGATGCGTTCCCAGGGTCCAGCAACCTCTGAAGCCTCAGAGGACTACCCTGTATCTAGAAGGACCAAGAACTCCCGAGGACAGCGGCTCTGTTCACCAAAGACTGCAACTTTGCAACAAAGAAGCAACTTTGAAACAATACACATTTCCCGCCGGAAGCGTGAGACTTTGCACTCTGCAGCCGACGCCCCCGGCTCGACTTGTGGAGAACAAACACCACAGGGATGACTCCCCAGCGACTACGAGACCGTGAGTAGCCAGAGTTGACCCCCCTGAGCCCCCACAGCGACTGCCTGCTTCAAAGACCCGACGCCTGGTAAAGACTCTGCACCCACAGCCCCCAGGACCTGAAGGATCCGACCTCCAGTGCAGGAGCGACCCCCAGGTGGCCCTCTCCCTTGCCCAGGTGGTGGCTACCCCGAGGAGCACCCCCCCTTGCCTGCATCGCTGAAGAGACCCCTTGGTCTCCCATTGATTCCTATTGGAAACCCGACGTGTTTGTATACTGCACCAGGCCGCCCCGTGCTGCTGAGGGTGTACTTTCTGTGCTGACTTGTGTCCCCCCCGGTCTGCCCTTCGAAGACACGGGTACTTACCTGCTGGCAGACTGGAACCTGGGCACCCCCTTCTCCATTGAAGCCTATGCGTTTTGGGCACCACTTTGACCTCTGCACCTGACCGGCCCTGAGCTGCTGGTGTGGTAACTTTGGGGTTGCTCTGAACCCCCAACGGTGGGCTACCTTGGACCCAAACTTGAACCCCATAGGTGGTTTACTTACCTGCAAAAACTAACAAACTCTTACTCCCCCCCCCCCCCAGGAACTGTTGAAAATTGCACTGTCTAGTTTTAAAATAGCTATATGTGAATTATTTGAAAACTGTGTATGCTATTTTGATTATTCAAAGTTCCTAAAGTACCTACCTGCAATACCTTTCATTTGAAGTATTACATGTAAAATTTGAACCTGTGGTTCTTAAAATAAACTAAGAAAATATATTTTTCTATACAAAAACCTATTGGACTGGAATTGTCTCAGAGTGTGTATTTCTCATTTATTGCCTGTGTGTGTGTACAACAAATGCTTAACACTACTCCTTTGATAAGCCTACTGCTCGACCACACTACCACAAAATAGAGCATTAGTATTATCTCTTTTTGCCACTATCTTACCTCTAAGGGGAACCCTTGGACTCTGTGCATACTATTCCTTACTTTGAAATAGTGCATACAGAGCCAACTTCCTACAATATGTCTGCGAGAGTTGCTCGTTTAGCTATCAAATTACAAGACTATTTGTATGATATTGAGCATGTTTCTGGAAAAAATAATGTTATGGCTTATTTTGAGTCCAGAATTGCAAAACAATTGGAGGTTTGTGGGGATGATATATGGAACTTGGATCAAGTAGCTTATGTTCAGGATTACATAACGTGCATCAAGGAAGATGTATGGGTTACAAAATTTAATAAGGACAAATATTTGAAATTAAGGATTTCATCAGTCTTTAAGATGTTATTGGGAGGTCTGACTAGAACTTAGGGTGGAAGGTGAAAATGTCTTGAGCAGTGAGAGGGCAATGCCTCCAAAAAGCATGAGGAAATCAGTTTTGAGGTTATATCATGAAGGGCGTTTTTGGAAATGTGAAATCCAAACAGATAGTAAAAGTGTCATCTTGGTGGCCTGGATTGGACATGGAGGAATTTGTGCTTGATTGTGAAGTTTGCAAATCGGCTGATAAGTCGTTATTCACAAAGAAACCACCTGTAAGTGTAGTATCTACTCCTAATTCACCATGGGAAAGTGTAGCCTTGGGACCTGTAGGATATGACCACAAGTATCTTTTGGTTCTCATTGATCTATTTTCTAGGTGGCCTATTGTGGAAGTGGTAGATAGGATTGATTCTGATGTGGTGTTACAATTTTTAGATCAAACGTTTTTGAATGAGGGCATCCCGAGTTATATTTTAAGTGATAGTGGGGTGCAATTCACATCTTGCAAAACGTACTTCAACAAACTGGGCATAAGGCATAGAACAACTTCCCTTTATAACCGTAACAGCAATGGTATGGTGGAACGTTTTAATAGAGTTCTAAAAAACACTATTCATAATGCCAAATCACATGACGATTGGGAAATTCAGGTGCAAAAAACGGTTTGGGCATACAAAGCATCAATTACTGAGGCAATTGGTATTTCTCCTTTCATTTTGATGCATGGGAGAAATCCTAGAACCAAATACACACAGGGTTGGCTATTCAAAACCAATTTAGTACCTTGGTCTGAAGATGCAGTGATTAATAATATGAAATTGGTACAGTCAAAGAGAAAAGCATTGTTTGATAAAAAAAAAACCATGGTACTTAAGAATGCAATATTCAAGTTGGTGAATGGGTTAGAGTTAAGAAACCTGGTAAGGTTGCAAAAGATATGAGCAAGTTTTATGACCCTTTGGAAGTGGTAGAGGTTTTAAACAATGTGGCTCGTCTAACGGATGGTATAGTGTGGAATCTTAAAAGAATAGCTAAATGTTCTGCACCCTTCAAGGTGCAAAAGGATAATATGGAAGACATGTTCATGAATGGGCATCAAGATAGTGCAATTTTTTATGATAATTTCTCAATGGATATTAATGTTAATAAGGACATCTAAACTAGACCGTTTGGATGATATAAATAAGGACATCTAAACTAGACAGTTCAGACTCACAAGAACCCATGGCTCTTAGTTCTCAAATTATGCCAAGGGGAGTGAGTAATTCAGAGGTTGGCGAAATGAGCAATGCAGATAATGATATTTCTCACCAGGAAGATTTAAGTGACAAGAAGATACAAAGGAATAGGAAACTTCCTGTATGGTTAAATATTACATTTCTGATCATTTTTCTATCAAACAATAGAATTTTTTTTCTTGTAATTTACAGTAGGTGCTGACATAGTATTTTGTAACTTTGGATTATTTTCCTTAAGTTATGTTATCATTTGGGGAAAAAAAATTGCGTTTGAAAAGGGGGGGGGGTGTTATGTTGTTAGGTAATATGTCAAAGATTGGAATGTGACAGATGGTAGAATGTGTGTGTGTGTGTGTGTGTGTGTGTGTGTGTGTCTGTGAGCGAGATGAGAATGTTGAATGTGAGAGTGACGGTTAGATCAAGAGGCAGACAAGGAGAATATGGATGCATTTGTACCTGCTTGCTCAGTTATATTTGTTACTTACTGGAATAAAGAAGATATTATAACAAGAACGAATTGATCATGACATAACATACACTAAGACAACAAGAAAACATAGCATACAGCAGAACAATAAAAAGGCAGACACACTTCTTGCAGGGTGGGTATAGAGAGTGGTGTACTTGAATAGAGGTTCCAAGTTGGTAGGGTGCACAGGAAACGCCACAACCCATGTGACTCTGGTAAAAGACAGTCCAGGTGTGAGCTGTATACCAGCTAGATTTCTGTGTGGCAGGTTTTGGTCATATACAATATTTGTAAATATTATTACTTGAAATTTCAAACACACTAAAAGCTTCAACATCCGTTCCAGTCATTAAAGTAATTTTTTTTGTTTTCAGCGGAATCCATGTCCACCCACTACATATGCAAGAAGGAGTATAACCCCATGCAGAAATTTAAATAGAATAAAATACCAACTGTCACACCTACACATCCTCCACAGAGCACAGGTACATACACCCGAGTTATACATACCTACATTCCTAGATCAACACCCATAACTGTCCAACATGGAGACACACACAAGTAGCTCAAGTTCACCATGAACAAAGTTATAACAAAATAAATCCAATTACGTAACAAAGATCTACCCAATCACTTGCAAATAAATTAAAGTTGTCCTCTTCCCCAGTGTGTTTGTTGTAAACAATGGTGGCGACAGAAGAAGTGCCTACATGCACATTAATTATTTATGTAGTACAGAAGTATATTATTACACATGTTCAAAGTATAGGGATAGACTGCAGTTCAAATCAGATTTAAGTTCCAATAAGACAGAGATCTACAACAACAAAAAAAGACAAAGACTAAGCAGATCACTACCATGGAGGGACAAGCACGGCTCCCCAAAATGAATGGCCTAAGAAGCTTGGCCCTTCACTCCCAGCTGGTCTCACCAACTACTTTCAGCTATCTCATAACCTCAGCATTTGAGGGCCTAACTATCTCTGCTAACAGAAGACACACTATTATCATGAAACGCTCGCCTACTCTCACCCGCTCACTTCCACTCCCAGAGCAACCCAAATTTGGGGAGGACGTAGGGGGCAACCTCTTGAACCCTGCCTGTGTAGAGCCATAAAGAGGCTGTGGGTGGACATCCAGACAACGCAGCCTCAGTGGATGGTTGGAGCACCCACAGAGCAACACAGCCAGGTGGAGACGTCCAGCCTGCGGGGGGGGGGGTGTTGGTTGCAGGTAGACAACCCAGCCCATGGCAAGGGGGTGCCCCAAAAGCAATCCATACTGGGGAGAAGGGGAGCCAGCCCCAGCAGCAAACAAGCATGTGGGCAGAGGAGCACCCAGGCAGTAACCTAGGGGTAGCTTGGTGAGGCCAAACAACATACTAGCTTAAGGGTTGGGGTGGTAGAATACCAACGCAGCTGATTTGGGGTGGCCAGGCATTAGTCTTGTCTATGGGGGTGAACCCAGACGGCAACCTTAATGTGTGTGTGTTGGGGGGAGGAGGGGCAGCTTAGGTAATTGTGAGGACATACCTCAACCAGGCTTGTGGAGGTCAAAGGGGGCAGACAGTAACAAGGGCTATTAACAAAAGGGGGGGGGGGGGACATTACAGCCACCAGACTAAGGGGCGGGGGTAGTTTGACACAACAAAACACCGAGTAAACTTGCTGAGGGGGGGCAACATACAATACAATCCGTCTCTTTTGGAAGGAGTCAAAAAAACAACCCCTCGTTTGGTGCACCAACCAGGCTCTTGGTGTTTTGGGGGGGGGGGGGGGGGGGGGAGAATGGGTGCTGGATGAAACAGAAATGGGAGGGACAGCAATGTGGCTCATATGGGGGGGGGGGGGTCCCAAACAGCAACACAGCTCATGTGAAGTAAGGGAGTAATGGTCTAATACCGCAGCTCATGAATGGGTGGGTCAGACAACAACGTGGAGGGCAGTAACACGACTCACATGGGGCCTATTCACAGCGTAGCAAGTGGGGGTGACGCCAAACCATCTCACTGAGGAATGACAAACTCCTGCTCATTTGGGGGAGGTTTATCACGAAGCAACCTTGTTAGGAGGAGGGGTAAGAAAAACAGGTAACCAGGGGATAGGCGGGTCAAACTGTAACCTGGTTGGAGGGGCATTAAACTGCAATTTAGCTCACGGGGCGGGGGAATGCTACAAACAAACTAGCTAGTATGGGAGAAGCAGACAGCAGCCACCTGGGTTAGGGGGAACTAGCAACCCAGATAACTGGAAGAAAGGGGGAGATCAGTCATCAACCCAGCTCATGGTGGCTATTGAGAGGCACAGACAACTAAGCTCATGGTGGCTGGGGAGCAACCAGGCTGTTAGTGGCCCAGTTGGTGAAGGAAGATGGTCATAATCTGGTTAGAGAGGAAAACAGGCAGACAAGCTGATGACGATCAAATAGCCTAGCAGCTGGTGAGAGGGACAAGAGCGAAAAACCCCGTGCATGTTTAATTTGCGGTTGTAGCTCAAAAGGAGGCCTGTGTGGTGAGAGGCTAACAACGGACTTTGTTTGGGCCAAATAACACAGATACCGATGTTAGTCAAGACTAGTTTGCGTAGAGACACGTTGTTGAGAGTTGTACTATTGCAAGATATATTTGATGGGTATGAGGTACATAGGTACGAACCTTTACCAACAGGCTGCAAAGGTTGGCCGTTTGGTACAGCGCCCCTACTCTCGTGCTCTGTGACCTCCCCTTTGTTTACTGCGGATAGTCCCCGGGGCTCGCGAGTCTTGTCCCCGGGGCTCGCGAGTCTTCGCCCCGGGGCCGGTGGCGGTTGAAGCCGTTGCCTCTGGTGTGCTTGTACTGGGGTCAGAGCACACAAAGAGGCTGAGGCCGACGCCATCTTCACCAGACAGCCTCACCGGGGAGGAAGGAGCGGTGTGGCACGACAGGCCCATGTCTGCATCAAGCAGGTTGGGGTGGGAGTTCCGTCCCCCCCAGGCTTGCGTAAAAGTAAGCCCTCGCGGAGCCAATTTCTCCCTCTCTTTCACCCTTTTGTGTCCCCTTCCAGCAGCTCACTAACTGCAGCCCCGATCCTCCCCGGTTGGGCCTCTCTCCTTCCGGGACCTGTTAGTCCTTCGCGTCGCATCCCCGTACCCCCTCGCTGCCCCCTTCACTCACCGGCGGTGGCCGCACTTTGCAGATCCCGGTCCTCTCGGCGATCGGTCGGATCTTGCTAATAAAGGCAAAGGGGTCTACGAACTCCTCCCAGGTGGGCTCAAACACAGGGCACTCCGGGGGCGGCACGAACTCTGCCCCGATGCCGCCGGCCATATCGATACAGGATCACGGCTCCCCTCCGATGGGCCAACCTCCCCAGGTACTCCAAAAAGTCCCACGGGTATTTAGAGCCCCGCGCAGGTACGCCTACCAAAACCCTCGGGTGCTCCGGGCGCTCAACCTCCGAGTAACCTCCACCACAACTCTTCCTCAAGTGACACCCCCTTTTCAGGTACACCAACTCCCTTCCATATATTCCCCACTCTCAAGCTCCTTCTCCCTCCTCCTTTCTCTCGCCAACTGACTCGGCCTCTCCCCCGTTCCAGCCCCCCGGAGCCCTATCACGCACTGCGTGTACCTCCGCTCGCTTTAAAGTAGTCCCAGCTCAATTCACTCCGGAGAGGACAGAGCGTGGGATTTTATTACAAGCACGGAGGCTCCTATTATGCTATTTTTTCTTGCTTTATTTCGAATAGCAGCCAAGATAAACTACAAGTCCCAGCAACCCAGCTGGGAAAACTACAAAATATGCCATACAGTAAGTAACCAATCAGCATCGTAGGTAAGTATAAACATATTGGCTGAGAGCAACAAGTCCTCTTTTCTTGCTGCTTGCAGTCAAGATAAGTACTATCTTTCTTCTTCTGTGTGCATATGTTTTTATTGTGCTTGTTTAATACTTCCTTCTTATATACTGTTATTATATGTTATTGTGTGCCTTTTCCCTATCGGTTTATTTATTTTGTATGCCCTTGGTTCAGAGAAATGCCGTTTCTTTATTAATTACATTCTGCCTATCGCGCCCCAATGTTCTAAAGTGAACGCCTGGGGCGCGCGCTGTGCTCGACTGCGTCTTTCCTTTCAGACGCGAGCCGGCACAGCTTCTGACAGCGAGTCAGAACAGCTGACTCTCCTTTCCCAGACTTCGCGGCTTGCGGTCACGCTTGATTTAGCGCGACCGCTCTCAAACAAATACATTCTTCTACCGAATTTACTTTCAGACGGCTGGGCACGCTTCAATTAGCACAACCATTTTCGGGGTTCTGAAGCCCCTAGAACAGACAGTAAACCGTTTTTCTCGTTTATTTAGGACTGTAGTTACTTTTTAATTTCAATTTACTTTAATTTAATTTAATTTAACTTAATTTAGATACAGTCTCTTTATATTTGTTAATTCCATTGGAATTACTTAAACCCTTTCCTTTATCATGGAACATTATTCTGAAGATGACGACGCTCAACAATTTAAAGAGGATTTGGATTCCTTTATTCAGGACTCAGTCCAGAAAGCGGTTTCCTCCTCTATTTCAGATTTTTCTAAAACATTTGAAGCTTCTATCAAACGTTTAATATCCTCGGCTACCCCTACCAAAAGGAAAAGAAAGGCTGATAAGGCAGATGTTAACCCTGACTCTCCGTCAAAAAACGTCCCTAATTTACCGTCCACCTCCACTATTTCCTTTCCCATTCAGGTCACTAATTTGGGAGATACTGATGAGGATATGGGCGATTCTGAATCTGACAACGACACGGATAAGGATGCTCCAGACACAATGATCTGGTCAGGGCCTGTGGAGAAGAGGCGTAAAACTTCTCTTAATGAATTGGGAGAGTCTTCTAAGGTTAAACCAAAAAGTTCCTTACTGGATTTTGCAGGTCAACCGATGTTTGACCCGTCCCTTATCCGTCATCCCAATTCTACTGAATGGACTCCCTGTGACCATGTTTCGGATTATGTTCTCAAAAATCTTCGTCAACCCTTAGACAAATTGGTATGCAATAGACTTAAATCCGAATGCCCTAGACCTTCCCTTCCCAACAACATTACTAATACTCCTGTCATTGATCCGAATATGATAATGTTCTTCACAAAATTTGGGAAAGATCCCAAGAAAGGTGTTGACAGGGCATGGACCAACTGCCAAGACAGGTTGCTTGACCTCTCGGGCCCGCTCACCAGGATCCTAGATTTGGCAGAAGAAGCCAGAATGGAAGGAAAGAAAGTTGACCCAGTCATCCTTTCTAATTGGGCCCAACGGGCGATTTGTCTTCTCGGCAATACAAATGCCTCAATGGCGCAAGAAAGATGCAAAAGTTTGCTTCTAAAAATCAATCCCAAACTTAATACTCTCGCCGTCAAGGAGACGGGTCCAGAAGCTAATGGTTTGCTGTTTGGAGATTCTTTTATCAAAGAGCTCAGTAAATATGTGCAGACTTTTACCTCTATGGACAAGGCGCAGTCTTCTATGCAAAAGATTTTTCATTCCCGTGTTTTTGGGAGAGCCGGCAAAGGCAGGAGCCGCTTTGCCGGCCGATACACCCAGAGAGGTGCAGTCAACCAGACCAGAGGCTCCACTTCCTACCAACAGGAGTACAAACCACAGTTCTACCCTCAAAGGTATCGTTCCTTTAGACGAGGCTTCAGATCCAGAGGTTCGCAGAATTCAGGTAAGCGCTCCTCTTTGTGGTCCATTGTTGGTGGGAGGCCGGACAGCACTATTCATAACAAACTGGCAGTCTTTGACAGCAGATCCATGGGTCCTTCAGACAGTTACAGGCTATCAGATAGAACTCTACTCTCTTCCTTTACAACATCATCCTCCAAAACCTCTAATTTTTTTCAAACAACAAGACACTCTGCTTTCTTAAGAAATCCATTCTCTAAGTCTCAAACAGGCGATAGAGCCATGTTCCCCTCATCCTTCAGGCTTCACCAGTACCCTTTTTTTGGTCCAAAAAAAGAACAACAAATTTCGTCCGGTTATAAACCTCAAGTTTTTCAACAAATTTGTGGTTTATCACCATTTCAAGATGGAGACTATTCTCCATCTTCGAGATTCGTTATTAACCAACGATTGGATGGTTCGTTTAGACTTACAAGATGCTTACCTCTCCATTCCAGTTCATCATTCCTTCAGGAAATTTCTACAATTCCAGTGGAAGGACCAATTTTACCGCTTTACGTGTCTTCCTTTTGGCCTCTCTTCTGCTCCTTGGTGCTTCACCAAGGTATTAAAGCCAGTGATAACTCACCTAAGAGCTCAAGGGGTTCGAATTATTGTTTACCTAGACGACTTTTTAATTCTTCACCAAGACAGATCTCTACTCACACAACAATTAGACATGTTGGTGTCCCTTCTTCAAAACTTAGGTTTTCTGATAAACAAGGACAAATCCAACCTCATTCCATCCCATCACATGGAATTTTTGGGTTTTCTCATAGACTCTACCAAGGCTACTCTTCATCTTCCGACTCAAAAGATTTCTCACATAAAGAAGGAAATACATTCGGTTCTCCACAAATCTCAGCTTACAATCAAAGGTCTTGCCCGCATAATCGGCCTTCTAGCATCATCTATTCAAGCCATATTTCCAGGTCCCCTTCACTATCGAGCGCTGCAGCGCCTAAAAATCCGCCATCTCCGCGAAGGTTTCACATACGAGGACCTAATCCGGTTAGATCACGAATCCCGGACCGAACTCCAATGGTGGCTCGACCACCTAGACGCATGGAATGGCCGGGCAATATTCTCTACAGCTCCAGATCTTGTCTTAGAATCCGACGCAAGTCGGACTGGTTGGGGCGCGAGATGTGCTCAGTTCTCGACTGGAGGTTTATGGTCAAAAGAGGAGTCATCTCTGCATATAAACTGTTTAGAGATTCTTGCAGGTTCCTTTGCGATCCAAACCTTTGCCAAAGACAGGGCAAGTTGTTCTATTCTCCTCCGGATGGACAACCTTTCAGCAGTTCGGTATATAAACCACCTTGGAGGTACTCGGTCAAAACCCCTCGCCGAACTAGCAAAAAGTCTTTGGGAATTTTGCCTTCAGAATCAGATTTCCCTTCGAGCAGAATACCTTCCGGGAAACTTGAATACGATCGCAGATTGGTGTTCCAGATACCTTCAGGACTCCAGCGATTGGCGTCTTCACCCTTCCATCTTCAACAAGCTTTCTTCCAGATTCGGTCCCTTCTCCGTCGACCTTTTTGCCTCGCGTTTAAACTCTCAACTCCCTCACTTCTACAGTTGGCGGCCAGATCCGTTGGCTTTGGCCACCAATGCTTTTCAACAGGACTGGTCCCATCAAACCAATTATGCGTTTCCTCCCTTCATAATGATTCCCAGAGTTTTGGCACAAGCCCGTCGTCAATCCACCAAACTTCTTTTGGTTACCCCCCTTTGGCAGGGTCAGCCTTGGTTTCCCTCAGCTCTCGAACTACTTGTAGATTTCCCGGTTCTTCTTCCAATTTTTCCCTCTCTTTTGATCAATCCACAAGGACAACCTCACGATTTGATACTCAATCACACTCTACAGCTAGTCGCATGGATGGTTTCGGGTCTGCCTGGAGAACCCCAGGAATTTCGCAGGAAGCTGCAAGCTTCATACGTCAAGCCTGGGCTCCCGGCACTACCAAAGCTTACAAGTCAGCCTGGTCAATCTGGAATAATTGGTGTCTGGTCAGGGGTGCCGATCCCGCTTCAGCAGATGTAGTCCTGGTTGTTAACTTTTTAGCTTCCCTGGCAGCCCAGGGCAAGGCGTATAGAACAATCAACATGTACAGATCCGCAATTTCCGCGGAACATGACCGAGTCAATAATAAACCGATTGGCGAGCATCCTCTAATTTGTCGACTTTTGAAAGGGATACGCTTTACCAAACCCCCTTTGCCGAAATACAATTCCATGTGGGATGTTAATCTTATCTTACAATTCCTTTTATCACTTCCCTCTAATTCCCTTTTGTCGCTAAAGTTTCTTTCTGCTAAACTAACTATTCTCCTCTGTCTAGTATCTCTCAAACGTATTTCTGATGTTAAAGCCTTAGATGTCACCTCTGTACAGTATACTCCTCAAGGTGTTTTCTTTCAGGTTACACGAAGAACAAAAACTAATTTAATGTCTGTTTTTTATCCTTATTTCCCGGATCAGCCTAATTTATGTGTAGGGACATGTTTGAAAGAATATATTTCAAGAACTAGAGATTTGAGAAGGTCCTCCGAAACTCAACTCCTTATCTCATTCAAATCCCCTCATAATCCTGTCACCTCCACTACTTTAGCTCGCTGGGTCAAATGGCTGATGGACCTAGCCGGGATTAACATATCCCTTTTTGGGGCCCATTCCACCAGAGGAGCTATGGCTTCCAAGGCCTTTTGGTCAGGATTGAGTTTGGGCGACATTCTCAAATCAGCTGATTGGTCAAATGTTTCAACCTTTAGAACCTTTTATTGTAAGCCTGTTTCTCACGTAGCTAACACTGTTATTTCTATGCTTTGAACTAGCATAATAGGAGCCTCCGTGCTTGTAATAAAATGGAGATTTTCTTAGCTTTAGTGAAGGAAAGTCTTGATTTTATTAAGGCACGGAGGCGAGTATTATCCCACCGCTATTGTTCTTCTGTTTAACCCTCCCTTTATTCTCAGCAGGTACAGCTACCGCAAATAACCAAACATCCTAAGGCGCTTTCTCCTACCCATCAGCATACCTCGATGGACATACCTGCCTTGACACATGAGAGAACTCTACTTCAGGATCTTCTCATCCCGGATCTGGATCAAAAGACTATTCATATAATATATCGTTTTGAAGCTTTGTTTTCAATTCTATTGGCATGTGCTATTTTATTCCTAATTGTTCCTTTATTCAAAATGGCTTAACTGCTCTGCAAGAAAAGAGGACTTGTTGCTCTCAGCCAATATGTTTATACTTACCTACGATGCTGATTGGTTACTTACTGTATGACATATTTTGTAGTTTTCCCAGCTGGGTTGCTGGGACTTGTAGTTTATCTTGGCTGCTATTCGAAATAAAGCAAGAAAAGATAGCATAATACTCGCCTCCGTGCCTTAATAAAATCAAGACTTTCCTTCACTAAAGCTAAGAAAATCTCCATTGTTGGTAAATACTATGAAATCCCTTTAGAAAAGACTCCCGCACTTTTATATTGTTAAGATAATATCATTCACAAACAGCCGCCTGTGCATGGGTAAATTATTGGGTTTTTTTCTTTTTTTTATAGGGTTTTGTATTTTCACGGTGATGGCCCCTTACGCCTCACAGCAATTTCATCGATTGATAAAATGGCTCATGGAATAGCATCAACCTGTTTATGACAAGCTTACAATTAATATCTTAGAAAGAACATGGTATTATAGTAAAGGGGTTACCTTCTCCTCACAGTGCTCTCTGGTTTTGGCACGCAGACAGGCTCTAGGAGCTCTCCTTGTCGCATGGTACTCTGGTCTTGGCAGGCTGGCAGACTCAAGGCACCACTCCTCACAGGAGGTTCTGAATTTGGCAGGCAGGCAGTCGACTGGTGCTTCAGGCTGAGAGCAAATGTTCTTCACTTCCTGGGTGATGGCCCCTCACCCAGCAAGGAGACTGGCAGACCTTGGTCCCCAGTCTTGGTTCCAGTAGCAAGAGGTCTTGGTGATCTTCCCTCTTCTGATGAGATGGGGGTGTCGAACAGAAGATGGGGCCCCTGCTCCCACATTTATAGTCAAAATCCAGACACATGTGGTTAGTGTCTAGTCTTTGAAATTAGTGTTTGTGGTGTCAGCTCCTTAGAAGTGCTGCTCTTCAATCTCCTGCCAGGGCTGCGCTGTGTGTTTGAAGCCGCAGGAGCAGGGAGCTGTTTCGGCACCCTCACGCTGGTCTTTTGAGGAAGGACTGTTGTGCCCCTGATGAGGAGCTGCCAGGTGAGTCTTCCCTGAGGGAGGGACCTGCTGGGTGGTGCATGAGGCTCCGCAATTGGGGGAGCGGCCACCTCAGGCCAGGCCAGCTCCCTTGACGTGCTGTGAGGGACCGGCGGATGGGGATGGTTTTGTGATGTGGCCAGGCAGTGTGGTGCTCCCCTAGATTTCAAAGATGCCGCACCAGGAGTGTGTTGAATCCTAGTTTTTTTTTGTGGGGGTCTATGAGCCAGCTGCTTATCAGCGACCCACATGAACTACAACATGGGCGATCAGCCCATATTGAATAGAAGGTGCTGCAGAGAAGGGAAACAAGATAATCCCAGCTCAGGGTGGTGTGACCATGGCGGCTCGATCTCTGTGACGCTGGATGCCTGGCACTCCTACTCACTTCATGGAGGTTTTCAGTGCTTGTTGACTTCCTGTCTGAGGCCCGGATGATGCAAAGACACCCCTGCTAGACTGTGCTTTCCAATGGTTCAACAAAGGTGAGTGGTTGGAACCTCTTGACCCGTAACACCCCAGTTTATGAACTGCACTGTCCCTCAGTAACACCCTGGGAACCCACTGAAGTGCCCTGGCCTGCTTGTGCCCCCTGTAACTGGGTATCGGGGAGAGGCAGGGCCCGTAGGAGACCTCTGATGCCCTCCTCTTGTTGACTGCATCTACTTGGTGTGGCTGAAGGGGCAGAAACTGCACTGGACGACTGTTCAAAGGAATAGGTCTGCGGGGAGGTCACAGTTTGCTTGTGCTCCACCCCCATTGCGCTCCTGGTGGGGGTGAGGCGGGACCGAACGGCGACAGAGTTCAACTGAGAGACACAAGACTGTGCTGGCCTGCCTCCGGGTGCTGCAGGACGCTATTCCCGCAATAGTGTGAGATGGGGAAGACAAATGCAAAGCAGTCTAAGCTCTCTTTTGTTTGAGAACTGCAGGCAGATAAGATCTATGGATCTGCCTCCTGAAGTCCAACAACTGAGTCAGAGTGATGGGGAGAGCTTGGCTCCAAAACTAGACATCCACACTATGTTTCTCAACCTCAAGCAGAACCCAACTGCCATTGATACTAAAACTGATGGACAGATTTGGTCG
Source organism: Pleurodeles waltl (assembly GCF_031143425.1). Classification (NCBI taxonomy): domain Eukaryota; kingdom Metazoa; phylum Chordata; class Amphibia; order Caudata; family Salamandridae; genus Pleurodeles; species Pleurodeles waltl. The sequence goes on along the minus strand of NC_090445.1, from coordinate 659,059,357 downwards.
CCTAAAATAAAAAGTTGATAAACATGATGAACGTATAGAACAACTGGAGCCTCGAACATCAGACATGGCGGATTGGCATTCCACAGCTTGGAAGAAACCACTCTGAATGGAAAGAGTGCTACAAATAATCCGCAACAAGAAGGAAGACTTGGAGGCCCGATTGTGGAGATACAACCTGCGCATCTTGAGAGTGCCGGAGTGGACAGAGATGGGCCGCATCAAGGACTATGTCCATGTGATGCTCCTTACATTGTTCCGTGACCCTCTCTTCAACATGCTTATAGTGTAGCAGGCCCACAGATCACTTGGACAGCGCCCCTCCCGGGTGTATGTACTGGCTCACCCACTAATAGCCCAGCTACTGAACTGTAGAGACAGAGACGCTGCCCTGCACCTTGCAAGGGACAAGCAGCCACTCCACTACCAGTGGAATGAGATCTCCATATTTCCTGATTTCACGCTTACTGTGCAGACCACCAGGCTAGATTTCTTACAGATTAAATGTTCGCTTCAACGAACTGAGGCCAAATATTCCTTGCTCTCCCTAGACAAGCTATGCATATACCACCAGGGTAAAGCTCACTATTTAACAGATCCAAAGCCAGCCGCAAAGTTAATCAAAACTCACCCCATTACCACACAGGCCTTCCCTTCTGTAGCACGGAATGAGGACTCGAGACACCTGGATGACAATGATTAAGATGTCTGCCCTCCTATGGGGGTCTGCTACACCTGTATGACCATGAGACTGATGCCGGACCCATTGTAGCCTTCTCCTTGCACTATGTTCGATGTTCCTGCCTCTGCGATGCACAGTGAACTGGCAGCAGGGATGAACAAGAGACTATCCTTGCTGGTCCGTTAGGAAGGACTGTGCTCCTTGGTTCTTCTTCCCCTCTGGCCACCCAGCTAAGTTTTGATTGGGAGAGTGCTGTGTCTCTGGTTTGTCCCCCCCTTGGGATGAGTTCTTGGATGTTCTGCTTAGTTGTTTGTATGGGTATCTTTGGTGGGAAGGTAGGTGGCATTTGGTCCAATCGGGGGGCCAAAGTGTGTGGTGTGTGGGAGGTTGAGGTTGAGTTGTCGGCAGTCTCCTGGTTGCAAAAGTTTGTCCTGTTTTCCCCCTTGATTGACAATCAGCTTCTTACAGTACGCTCCTCTGCTTGGAGGTTTACATTGGTGTACCAAGGATTCAAACACTTACACATACATGCAACAGCAGGCCATTAGACGTGCCACCTGGAATATAAAAGGCCTCAATGATAGGAGCAAGGCACAACACGTTTTTGCCTACTTACTGGGACACCGCATCAACATTTGCTTCCTACAAGAGATAGATTTTACGGAGCGTACGTAGGCACATATGCTGGCAGCGTGGCTAGGCAAACGACATCCAGCATACTACTCAAATTATGCTCAGGGGAGGCTATCTTAGTTCGTAGGGGGTTGCCACGGCAAATGTGCAGAGTTTTATGTGACTCCCAGGGGCGATACATTCTGCTTTCTGGTGTACGGTAGGGGCATCCAATCACACTCCTCTCTTTTTATGGTCCAAATGTGGATGATACTGGATTCTTCTCAGAGGTCTGGAGGCTTGCGAGTATGCTAGGACCTGGTGTGATTCTGCGCGGGGGGTTACCATGGTCCTCGACCCCCTGGCCGATAGATCTAGTGAGTCTCGTTGCCCCTATTCGAAGGCGACTACGCAGCTTCATTTGCTCATGGAAGATAATTACCTCATTGATCTCTAGCACTCTCGCCATCCAGACAGCCCAGAGGGCACCGGCATTGCGCCTTCTCACACCACATGGTCACGTATTGACTATTGGTTGGGAACTCGCAACTTTGATCTATGGTCCACAAATGTTACTCACCTGCTGAGAACCCTATCAGACCATGCCTAAGTACTGCTAGAAATGGTTCCTCCAGAGAGGGAGGCGTGCGTTTTATTATGGCGTCTTCCTGCTGGGGTGCTGCTAGTGAGGAGATTAGGTTGCGGTCCTGGAGTATTTTTAACTCAACGAGCATTCAGTTGAGTCGCAAGCCTCGTTCTAGGATGCCTTCAAGGTTGTTATATGAGGAGCATGCATAGTGAAGCAAGCGCGGTGCTGTGTGCACAACAAGTTTGCGCACCTGAAGGAAGAGATACAAGGGTTGGACCTCCAGTCTTTTGCAGTTTGCAGCGCAACCACATTAACATCTATCTGCTGTAAACTGACGGAGGATGAAGGAGTAGCGCAGATCTGGAGATCCCCAGCATATTTGTGGAAGGGGGCCAGTGATCGCCGTTAGGGCAGGCAAGACGCTGACTAACCTGCTCCATAGACCATGGGCTACTGACTGCATAGTCTCGCTGAGGGATGAACAATCTAACAAACTGCTGGGCATTGCTTCAATACAAAGAGAAATCACTGCTTTTTTATTTTCCCTCTGCGCAACCAAGCAGCAGGCGCTGCACCAGGACCTTGCTTCTTGTTTTGATTCCTTGCAGCTACTGTCACTTGAAGAGGGTCACTGTCACTTCCTAGACAAGCCCTTCTTGGTGGAAGAGGTTGTACAGATTACCAATGCACTGCCAGGGGATCAGCCTCAAGGCTTGGATGGCCTTGCTGAAGCCTTCTATAAGGGATAGGCCCAGGCCCTGGTGCCCCATCTTCTAGCTATGTATGAGGAATCTCTTGTTGCTGGCATCCTCCCCACCTCGTTGTGGTAAGCATTTATTGTGAGAGTACTTAAGCCAGAAAAGGATCCCTTAGCAATGTGAGTCTTATAGACCAGTGGTTCCCAACCTGTGGTCCGCTGACCCTCAGGAGTCCGTGAGACATTCCCAGGGGCTCCGGAGGCCTAGGCCGGGAGGAAGGCACTTCTCCAGCTCGGGCCTCTGACAAATACATGCATGTTTTTACATGTATTACTTCCTTTGTGCAGCAGTTTTAAAAGCACTGCAAAGTTCCTTCTACATCCAGCAGCTTTTGGGCAAAAAATAATTATGTCAAGATAACTATAGTGATTGATGTACCTGCTGGAGAGAGATGGGAGTTTTGTCTAGTGGCAGTTTTGACTCAAAGGTAGCGCAGATGGTTAATATGTCTGCTGGAAAGAACATGTATCATGCTAAGAACAGTATTTTATGTGCATAGCACAGTGGGTTACTCCTTTTGTCACAGAATTTTTTTTGATACTATGCAGTTCATAAGTTACAATCGTAATCTAGCACAGTGAGCTATGAACTGCCATTAAAGAGCTGCATTCAAACTACAAGGCATAAACTAGGAAGTTGTTTTTTTCCCAGTCTTTCATTTTCCTTATGCTGCTAAAACAGGTTTGCTTGTGTAGAAATACATTATTATTATTAAATTCAACACTAACCACTGTGTTGTGTTCTGAATCCTGAGTTTGTTCTTCACCAGACCAAGCACTCTTAGAAAATGCTTACCAGTGTGAATGATGTGCATTCTACACTTAGTACTCTCCTGTAAAGTGCTCCGACACCCTACACTGGTATGAGAGGTGCTATAAAACAAATGTAGTACATGTGTCAGAGAGGCTATGGAGGGATGAGAGGCCCTTATGTTTTTACTTCCTTTTGCCACCACATATTTATGTGAAAAAGCTTTCTCCGATGTTATGTACCCAAAATATAAAAACAGAAATCGCTTGGGAAATGTTGAATCTGATCTGAGGAATCAACTTTCGTAAATAAAACCAAACATTGAAAGGTTAGTTGCAGAGATGCAGCACCAACCTTCCCATTACAATTGTTCACTTTTTGCATATTTTTTTTAATATGAAATAATTATATTTTCAGTAATTCAAGTATTTGTTTGGTGTGTACTTGTTTGTGTATTTTTTGCAAATTACTGTTTCAATGTTTGAAATTTAAATTGTACAACTTGCTTAGGGGTCCCTAGCTTCCAGTAATGATTCAGTGGGGATCCTCAGGAGACAAAAGGTTGGGAACCACTGGTATGGACCCCTATCCATTATCAACATGGACAACAAACTTCTAGCTAAATTGATTGCTTCTCGTCTGCTCCCGCTGCTGCTGATGATTGTGGGTCCAGACCAGTTGGGCTTTGTTCCCGGACGGTCAACAACTCACAACCTATGCACCTTTTTTTACCTAATCCGCACCATAGATCTAAACCTCAGTGCCGCAGCCACTAAGGAGTTTGATTCACTTTAATGGTCTTACCTCTTCACCCCGCTGTCCCACGTTGGCATGAGACACAAATTTATAAAACTGAATGTTCTCTTGTATGCCCATCCCATGGCCGTCTGTGGGTGAACTGGGCGGTCACACCCCCTTCTCGGTGTCTCAAGGTACCCGCCAGGGATGCGCACTGTCGCCCATCCTATTTGCTATAGCAATGGAACCGCTCGCAGTTTGCTCTCACCAGCATTATGTGCCTCAGAGTCTGGCGTTCATGCCCTACAGGATTATCGTCTCAATGTGTGCAGATGACGTTACACTATATGTGAGAGACCCATACAAAAATCTCGGCCCCTTGATCAAAGACTTAACTAAGTTTAGCGAGATATTGGGGATTACTATTAACTGGGCCAAGTCGATCCTTTTACCCTTGACAGACGCAACATGGGAATTCACCTTGGGGTTCCCGCTGAAATGGGAAAAGGAACCTGTAAGGTACCTAGAGATTTGGCTTAATAGGGATCGAGATGGTTTGTGGAAGACTAGCTATGTATGCTTAATGACTTAGTTGGATAAGCGAGTGGCGAATTGGCGGAAACTACCACTCTTCCTTACTAGGAGGCTGGCCATTGCCAAGTTGGTGATCCTCCCTAAATTCCTTTATCTGTTTATCAACCTGCCCCTTGCTTTGCCATCATATTTTTGCCAACAGCTTCACTCCCACCTAGTATCTCTTGTGGGGGCGGGAGGACAGCCGCCAATTGCATGAGAGAACCTGATACTCCTTTTCGAACAAGGTGGACTTGGGGCTCCGGACATGGTTCTAAATTACTTTAGTGCCCAGGCTCAGTTTTTACACCATTGGCTCTTCCCTATGCAGTTCCTGCCACACAGGGCTCCACAATATGACCATGCAGCGCTGTGCCCTCTTTCAACTGCGTTATTCTTTGCCTCTGAGCACCCACAAATGCAAATAGACACTGTTGCTTGTAGAATATGGGCATGACACGAACTCGGAAGACAAGTTCAGCTTAATAGCCTACTCGCCCCTTCAGTCCCCCTAATTGGACACCCTTTTTTTCTCCATTACTCTTGACACTGGAGCCCATAGTAGGTTGCATAAGCTGCAGCTGACCTCGTTATGTGCGCTATATCTGGAGGGACCTTCATCGAACCACACCAGACTCTGCATGAACCTGATGTGACTCTACTTATCAAGTTTGAGCCACCTCTCGGACGGCTCATGAGTCATTCCCTTTGGCCCCACCTACCTTCTAGGAACTAAAGGAGATTCTTACCAACCCATCCCGGTGACAGTTGGTCACAAGACTCTACGCTGGAATGCAGGACACTGCGTCAATGCACGCTCCTGCTAGCTGGTGAGTTTGGGACATGGATTTATCGGTTCCCCTTATGGATGACCGATGGAAATACTGTTGTACTCAATCCTGCTCACTTTTCCCTAACTATAGGTTGCAATTAGTGCATTTCAAATATCTTCACAGACTATACAACACCCCGAAGACAATGCACAGAATGGGCTTTCTAGACGATGCGCTATGTCCTGCGTGGACTTAATACACCTTGCTTGGAAGTGTCCTGAGTGCATTGCTTCTGGAACATGGTATTTGATGCCTAGAGGAGATTACTGGCTCCCCACTTGAGTGCTACCCGCGTGTAGTGCCACTAGAGTATGTGAAGGATGTCCCCTTGGACATGCACAGATTGACAGCTCTTCTTTTGGCAAAACGCCAATTGCTGATAGACTGGGTCCGGCGCCGCAGAAGGTGGGATAGCTCACGAAAGCAGCCTACTATCAGGACCAATTGACTGGTTACTAGGAGCTGATGCCAGTTAAGCCATGACGCAAAGATATTTGGTCCCCCCCTAGAATGGTACCTCTGGCCTAGGCGGATCTGAAAAACCCTCCTACTGAGGGCGATTGATCGGTCTCCCAAGCGGATATTCCAGAGGCTCCACAGGCAAGCTTGCAAGGCTACACTATGCTGTGCCAATCCATCCTGTAGCAGAGCAGACACATATAACCTGCTTGCAGTGTCTTTCCATTGATTACACATGCTGAGTGCCCCCACCACCACCACCCTCTTGCTTTCCCCCATTTCTTTCTACTGCTTCTTACTCCTCCCTTTCTTACTTGCACTGCTCTTCCTCTGATGGCATTGTAGACGACAACCCAGTAAATGCTGTTGATACTTAGAGAACATGTTGTATTATAACTTCTGTGACAGTGCTGATTGTGCGTTGTTTGTCTCTGTATTACCTGTAAGCTCAATAAGAAGAATGAAAAAGAAGAACATTTTAAATTGTTGTGTAAATTTGAGGTCATTTCAAATTAGAAGCTAAAAGTTAAGTTAGTATACTCAGATTGATTTGTGGGAGCAGTGCAAGTACATCTAACAGAATATTGTATAATAGATGAGTGGACTCAACTGAATTTAGAAAGGGTCCAATCTTCCCAATAAAATTAAAAAATGTATTTTGTTATATATTTGTTTGTGGATTAAGTAAAATATTTCAGAATTTGTGTATTTGTTTGACGAAAACAAAAAACTTTCCCTGGACTCAAAGAGCCCTTGGATGTGCACAAAAGATACTCTGCTCTTCTCCCTTCAGTGTATGTGTGTTCCACCCAAGACCCCGAGATTTTCAGCATTCGTCAGCAATACACATCTCCTGTCTGGGGAGCGCAGCCCTCACCTCTCCAGGCCTTGAGTTTCCAAAATTGAATCCACTCGCTTCCATGTTATATACCATCTACAGGCGCACACACATACAACAAAGTATCACGCACTGTGTGGCGCTACACATAATTTATGCAGGTGAAGGAAAAGTTAGGTATGTATCTATATGTATCTATCTCTATATATATATATATATATCTCTCTCTCTCTCTATATATATATATATATATATATATATATATACATATCACAAATTGCTGTCCTGCAGCTTCTCCAATTGCATCTATCTGTCAGGGTCGTTGCTGAGCAGTGGGGGCAGGACCAAACAATCTGTCTGTGTTACTTAATGCTCGGTAAGGACAATAGTCCTCCAGCTTCATGAGGGTAGCTCTTGGTATGCCTCTCCTGATCTAAGGAGACGCAATACCATGAGACAGGCCTTTTTTGTGGCGCACACACATGATCCGTGATTGCTCATAACCAAAAATCAATGCCAGGGATCACATATCTATGAGCTGGAGCCCTCAGAGTAGGGGTGAATGTCCACACCATGTGGGATAATTTCCTGTCCTAACATTTATTAAATTCAGTTTTTATTTTTATTTATATTCAAGATTTGTAGCCTTGTTTAATCCCATTACTAAATTTCGAACTATTATGCTTATATTGTGTCCCCCCCAAACCCCTCATGTAGTTCCCCAATTGTACTGCTGAGGAAGTTGTTGCTTGCCCTTGTTTTCATCCTCCTTCCATCCTGCATGCCAATCCTAAGACATGTAGTCAATGTAGTTGACAGAGTTACGTTTAAAGATATCTTTGCTGTGCGTAAATCTTATTGGGATAAAAGCCCGAGGCTTGTCCAAAATCAAACTGTAACGACAGAATCCAACTATCTGCGTTTCCTGAAAATGGAGTTACACCGGCTTGCCTTTGATTAGACATCGAACTGGTGGTAGCAAGTGAAGCATACAGGGTTTCGGGGTTTTGCCTTACAATCAATTAGCTTCCTAGTGCACCATAATTCTGGGCTTTCATTGTGAACTACACGTCACTCAGAAGTAACCGTGAGATTATATCAGCACTCTCTGTCTCTCTCTCTCTAAATATAAATATATGGAGATATATATCTACACACACTACCCAGTAATCGGCCAAAATATTATGCTACAGCAGTACAGTACAGAGGGATACGTGCCTTACGTGTACGTTAACTTGTTATTCATGTGGCAGTTATCAGAGAGGAGTGTGTGCATTTTGCAATAATATATTTAGTTGTAGTAAACTGTGAAGTGAGGTTGGCATAACCGCCCCCCTGACTTCTTGGCTGTCTCCTAAGTGTACAAAACTAAATTTGCGGGCTAAGGTGGGGGCTTTGGGTGGACTTTTCTATGCATTCTCGTCACAGTATCTCACCAGATTCCGGTCGAGCTAGCATCTATTGTAAGCAGCCTGGGCTGTGAATTGACGGTGCTAGGGTAGCGTATTGATTGCGAGCTGCTCCCGCACAGGTTGGGAGCTGGACGCCCGTATTGTGAGCGCTCATCGTAAGATATCTCTTCACAGTTGTGAGATGTGCCAGCTCTGTCAGGTACCTCCTGTCGACAGTGTGTTTCGGCTGTAAGGTGGATTTGCTGTGGCTGTCTACTCTTTCTGCTGATGTGTGAGTTCGCAATACCATGGATGGCTGCCTCAGCTAACTCTACTATTCCCCGAGCTGGGAGGCGGGGGCCACACAAAGAGCAGCTCTGTGGATCTTTGGTACTGAGCATAGCGAAGGTACCCATAACCCTCTTACCCGACCTGACCACGAATCGTGTAACTTATGCTTCTATTCTGTATGACCATGAATGCTTTAAAGTAAACACACTAGTCAGCCTGGAACAACCTGAGAGAGGTGGGGAGAGAGCAAAGGCACGTCAGATGGGTTGGCCCGGAACCGCTCCTGTTTTAGCCCCCTCCCACGTCTCTCAGCCATTTTGAGTCAAAGGGTACATTTATATCTTCCTACAAATTCCGAAAACCCTCCTAGCTGCCATTCTGCTTTCCACGAATGCAGCCGTGCAAAAAAAAAGACAAAAAAAACAGGGCGCTAATGCACACACACATCGAACTATCTCTTTCTAGAGATGCGTTTGGAAATACTCCCATTTTCGACATTTGCTTAATAAATAACCGTTTTGCTTTTCAAATCGCACACGAGATGCATTTATTCTTTAAAACGTGTTGCTTTGATTTCCCCCTTCCTTGGCCTCCATTTTAACACACATCCGCAATACATTTTCATTGTGCGAAAATTCCTTGAACTTTAGTCACAATGCATTACATTTTCTTTTTAGGAAAAAATTTCGCTGTTTCACAAAAGAGGTCTTTCTCGCTCACTCATTTCAAATATTGTTGTGGGTTTTATTTTTTTTACCACGAAATCGTTAGTCATTTTTAAACGACTTTTTTTTTTTTTAAATGACTACATTTTTTAGTTTCTGAAAATGTATATGCTTCAGCCAATGCCTGCATCTCTTAAAAATAGTTGGGGATGTAAATGTCAGAGCGTATGGTAATTTATCCCTTTAATCTACGCCAGATTGCTTGCACAAAGAAATGCATTTTATTTCACCATTGAATACTATTAGTTGTGATTGTGTTGCGTTTTTAGTTTCGCTTTTTTCTTCATCTTTACTTACAAGTACTTAGCTTTCGCAGTTATTTTTTATTGAATTCGAAAGCCTTGAAGTAAAACAAAATATGTGGTTATGTAAACCATACTAAACTTCAATTACATGTGTCACAGTCATTATTTTGTCGACTGATTATAAATGTTTCACCGCCGTACATTTTTTAATCAATTAGAACTTTTTGGGGATCTTTGCAACGTTAAATTTTGAGTTGAAACAAAAGCCGATTTATCGGCCAAAGCTTGTTTTTTATAGCCAGTGTTTACATGCGCGGATGGATACGTTCCGGCTAACCCACACCACGCCCGGGCCTTCTTTTTTTAAAGAGACTCGGCGTTGACTGTGATTGGCTGAAACGTAGCGTTACGTTGCAAGTAAGAGGCGGAGGAATAAGACGACATCTGCCCGGGTTTGCATTGTTAAAGGCTGCCGCTAGTACAAAAGGGGGGCAGTGGGAACCTCCAGGTCGTGTTGCATTCAAAAAGAGATATTGTTACGAGCAAATTACACACAATTCACTTCTGAATACATGTTCTATACAGCGTTGTATTCGTTGAAAGTTTTGCAACTGACAGGTCAACGCATTTGCCCATATCATTTGAATGAAAACATGCTTTGTTATAGCTGAAGTGTACTATAACATATATGAAAAGCAAAGTGAATGTCTCTTCTGTGGGTGTAAACCCTTCAATGAACAGCAGCTATACACTTGGATTGGTATTCGGTGTGGTCAAGAAGTCTTGATGGTGTACGTAGGACCTCTAGCAGAGGTTCTAGACCTACATACAGATGGTATTCATTAGTTGTGTTGTAGAGTTCAGGGCCCTGCGTCGAGGGGGTGGGGGTGCTAAAATTATCAGATGCACAGGGTTTCCTTGTTTTTGCTGCATTATGGAAGAAAGTGAATATACAAACACTGAGCTCGCTTCGAAGCCAGCTGTAACCGGAACAGGACCTTTGTTGGAACAAATCCAAGCAAACGGACCTCGGCTGGGGTTTCAGGCAGACAGCCAGTTGACGTGTGCCTCGTCTTCAAGGGGCGGGGATGATTTTTTTATGAGGCTACCTCGCTCGCCTGAGGTTAATGGTGGAAATGCAAATTTAATCCCGCAGTGGCAGGGCGCCCTTCTCACGAAACCTAATTTTTGTATTAAACAGGTGGCGTTCATTAAACGCACTAACTTGCCTCTTCCTCATTGAAATCTCAATGCAGTGAGTACAGATAGCACCTGTAACATTTTTTTGCATATGGAGAAATATCCCCTCGCACGGCATGCCTGATCACAAAGTGCTGTGGCAACATTTAACGCACTGAATAGGAAGATTATGCGGCAGAAATGAGGTAATCAGACGACTCCATGTTATCAGGAGCACATTAATTTTAAAGGCCGGGGCATTCGATTAACAAACTAGTGCCTTTTGGGAGTTGTATCCTTGCTTGATTTCAATTCAACCGAGTGATTAATACACCCGAAGACACTTAATTGTGCAAGTAAAGCCCAGAACTGGAACATGGTGTCCCCGATAAAATGGGTTCATCAGGTCACCATAGTTGAGAGGAGCACTTATTTGTTTACTGGGTTGCACTGAAGCTTTTGTTGTTCACCAAGAACGAAGAAGGCCTCTAGGGGCTGGAGTCTTGACCTGGTTAAGGCCACAGATGATCATGGTATACTATACACACTGGAAGGTGACAAGAAAGCCATCTTTGCTATGGCTCTGGTGATGCTACTTGAAGCATCCTTCTAAGCGGCTCAGTGCAGTCTTAATTAAAAAAATTGCACTGTAAAGTGGTGAAAAACATGTTGAAACTGTCTTTGCGACTGGTTTTACAGCACTTAAAGTGCTTATGTGTGAGAATAGTTTCTTCTGATGGATACAACTACCTGTGGATTCCTCACCTTATGAATTCGTCCTGTACTGACCTCAGTTTCACCTCATTTTTTTCGTGCCTTTGAGGCGAACAGGTGAGAACCGACCCATCAAAAACCATGAAAATAGATATATATATACAAACACAAAAATCTTGTCCATTGAACCCATATATTTACATAATTACCTTAAATACATGTATATACAAATATATATAGAAACATTACTCTAAATACTGCAAGTTAAGCGTGAAATCAGGCAGGCAACGGGGAGGCGGGAGGGACCGTGAGGAATCCACAGGTAGCTAGTGTATCCACCAGAAAAAGCGTTACCGAAGGTAAGTAACTTGTTCTTCTGATGGATACAACTACCTGTGGATTCCTCACCTTATGAATAGAGTCCCAAGCAGTACCGCACTCGGTGGTGGGTGCCCGCCTGATTACACCAAGAAATCTTGCAATACCGAACGAGCAAAATGACCATCCCTCCTCACTTCAGAGTCTAAACAATAATGTTTTACGAAGGTATGGAGGGACGCCCAAGTTGCCGCTTTACATATATCTATTAACGGAACTCCTCTCGCTAGGGCCGAGGATGCAGAGTTAGCCCTGGTAGAATGGGCCCTGATACCTTCAGGAGGGACTTTTTTCACCAGAGAGTAACAAATCTTAATACACAAGAGGACCCACCTGGAGAGTGTTCGTTTCTGGACCGCTCTGCCCTTTCGCTGTCCAACATACCCTACGAACAGTTGATCATCTAGGCGAAAGTCTTTAGTCCTCTCCAGGTAGAAACTCAGGGCCCTCTTAGGGTCCAACCTATGGAGCCTCTCTTCATCTTTAGAAGGGTGAGGAGGAGGGTAGAACGCAGGTAGGGTAATAGACTGCCCTATATGAAAAGGAGTGACAACTTTCGGCAGAAAAGCAGCCCTGGTTTTTAGTACCACTTTATCAGGGAAAAACATGGTAAATGTGGGCTTAACGGAAAGTGCTTGAAGCTCTCCAACTCTCCTAGCAGATGTGATTGCAATTAAGAAAACTGTCTTCAAGACCAAATATCTCAACGGACATGAATGCATGGGCTCGAAAGGCGAACCCATCAAGAACGTCAATACAAGATTCAAGTCCCACTGAGGCATGTGAAAGGGTGTAGGAGGAAACTTATTCACCAAACCTTTAAGAAACCTATTTACAATTGGAGACTTAAATAAAGATGGCTGGTCCGGAAGGCAAAGAAACGCCGACAGAGCTGCCAAATATCCCTTAACTGCAGCTATCGCACAGCCTTTCCTTGCCAAACTAAGAGCAAACAAAAGAATATCTGAAAGGTGGGCCTTCAAAGGGATCTTTTTGGTTCTCTCCACACCAAAGCACATATTTTGCCCACCTACCGGCATAAATAGATTTAGTGGAGTGCGCCTGGATGAGAGAATAACATCCACTACATCCGGTGGGAGAGAAAACGAACTCAGGTTGCCCCGTTCAATCTCCAGGCATGAAGGTGCAGGCTCTGGAGGTGGGGGGTGTAGAACCTGCCCCTGCGACTGTGAGAGGAGGTCTGCCCTGAGCGGGAGACGGAGCGGAGGGCACTGAGAGAGTTGAAGCAGATCCGAATACCATACCCTTCTCGGCCAGTCCGGAGCCACTAAGATGACTTGGGCCCGGTCTTGACGAATCTTCCTCAGAACTCGAGGAATCAAAGGTATGGGGGAAAACGCGTAAAGCAACTGGCCGCTCCAGGACGTCTGAAACGCATCCCCCAATGCTCCTTGCAACGGATACTGGAGGCTGCAGAACAACGGGCAATGTGCGTTCTCTCGAGTGGCGAATAAATCCACCTGAGGAGTACCCCACATCCCGAAGATGTGGAGGACTAGATCTGGATGGAGACGCCACTCGTGATCTATTGAGAAGTGACGACTGAGACCGTCCGCACGTACATTCAGAACTCCGGCCAAATGATTCGCTATTAAGCAAATCTGATGGTCCTGAGCCCAGGACCAGAGCCGCAGAGCTTCTCAGCAGAGAAGGTACGACCCTACTCCTCCCTGCTTGTTTATATACCACATCGCGATAGTGTTGTCCGTCAGGACCTGAACTGACTGACCGCGAAGGGAAGGGAGGAAGGCCTTGAGCGCCAAACGTACTGCCCGCAATTCCAACAGATTGATATGCAACTTCTGTTCCGCTGGAGACCAATGACCCTTGATCTCCAGGTCCCCCAGATGAGCTCCCCACCCTAGAGTGGAAGCATCCGAAATCACTGTGGCCACTGGAGGAGGCAGTGAAAACGGTTTTCCTTGGGAAAGGTTGCCGTCCTCTGCCCACCAAAGAAGATCCGCTACAGCGTCCTTGGAGATCTTTATTGAATCCTTGAGATCTCCTTTGTGTTGGAACCACTGCCTGCGGAGGCACCACTGAAGAGCCCTCATATGCCAGCGAGCGTGAGTGACCAACAGAATGCAAGAAGCAAACAGACATAGCAGGCGTAAGACCTTGAGGACTGGAACTGCCGCTCCAACTTGAAACAACTGAATCAGCGCCTGTAAAGAAATGGCTCCCTGTTGCAGTTACCCCCCACTTTTTGCCTGATACTGATGCTGAATTGACTGAGAAGTGTGCTGGGACCCTGCTAACCAGGCCCCAGCACCAGTGTTCTTTCACCTAAAATGTACCATTGTCTCCACAATTGGCACAACCCTGGCACCCAGGTAAGTCCCTTGTAACTGGTACCCCTGGTACCAAGGGCCCTGATGCCAGGGAAGGTCTCTAAGGGCTGCAGCATGTCTTATGCCACCCTAGGGACCCCTCACTCAGCACAGACACACTGCTTGCCAGCTTGTGTGTGCTGGTGGGGAGAAAATGACTAAGTCGACATGGCACTCCCCTCAGGGTGCCATGCCAACCTCCCACTGCCTGTGGCATAGGTAAGTCACCCCTCTAGCAGGCCTTACAGCCCTAAGGCAGGGTGCACTATACCACAGGTGAGGGCATATGTGCATGAGCACTATGCCCCTACAGTGTCTAAGCAAAACCTTAGACATTGTAAGTGCAGGGTAGCCATAAGAGTATATGGTCTGGGAGTCTGTCAAAAACGAACTCCACAGCTCCATAATGGCTACACTGAATACTCGGAAGTTTAGTATCAAACTTCTCAGAATAATAAACCCACACTGATTCCAGTGTTGGATTTATTAAAAAATGCACACAGAGGGCATCTTAGAGATACCCCCTGTATTTTACCCAATTGTTCAGTGCAGGACTGACTGGTCTGTGCCAGCCTACTGCTGAGAGACGAGTTTCTGACCTCATGCGGTGAGAGCCTTTGTGCTCTCTGAGGACAGAAACAAAGCCTGCTCTGGGTGGAGGTGCTTCACACCTCCCCCCTGCAGGAACTGTAACACCTAGCAGTGAGCTTCAAAGGCTCAAGCTTCGTATTACAATGCCCCAGGGCACTCCAGCTAGTGGAGATGCCCGCCTCCTGGACCCAGCCCCCACTTTTGGCGGCAAGTCCAGGAGAGATAATGAGAAAAACAAGGAGGAGTCACCGACCAGTCAGGACAGCCCCTAAGGTGTCCTGAGCTGAGGTGACTCTGACTTTTAGAAATCCTCCATCTTGTAGAAGGAGGATTCCCCCAATAGGGATAGGAATGTGACCCCCTCCCCTTGGGAGGAGGCATAAAGAGGGTGTACCCACCCTCAGGGCTAGTAGCCATTGGCTACTAACCCCCCAGACCTAAACACACCCTTAAATTTAGTATTTAAGGGCTCCCCTGAACCTAAGAATTTAGATTCCTGAAACTACAAGAAGAAGAGGACTGCTGAGCTGAAAAACCCCTGCAGAGGAAGACCAGAAGACACCAACTGCTTTGGCCCCAGACTTACCGGCCTGTCTCCTGCCTTCCAAAGAAACCTTCTCCAGCGACGCTTTCCAAGGAACCAGCGACCTCTGAATCATCTGAGGACTGCCCTGCTTCAAGAAAGACAAGAAACTCCCGAGGACAGCGGCACTGCTCCAAAAGAACTGCAACTTTGTTTCAAGGAGCAGATTTAAAGACCCCTGCAACTCCCCGCAAGAAGCGTGAGACTTGCAACACTGCACCCGGCGACCCCTACTCGACTGGTGGAGAACCAACACCTCAGGGAGGACCCTCCGGCGACTCCGAGACCGTGAGTAACCAAAGTTGTCCCCCCTGAGCCCCCACAGCGACGCCTGCCGAGGGAATCCCGAGGCTCCCCCTGACCGCGACTGCCTGAACCTAAAGTCCAGACGGCTGGAAAAGACCCTGCACCCGCAGCCCCCAGCACCTAAAGGAACGGAACTCCTGTGCAGGAGTGACCCCCAGGAGGCCCTCTCCCTTGCCCAGGTGGTGGCTACCCCGAGGAGCCACCCCCTTGCCTGCCTGCAACGCTGAAGAGATCCCTTGATCTCTCATTGACAACCATTGCAAACCCGACGCGTGTTTGCACACTGCACCCGGCCGCCCCCGCGCTGCTGAGGGTGTACTTTTTGTGCTGACTTGTGTCCCCCCCGGTGCCCTACAAAACCCCCCTGGTCTGCCCTCCGAAGACGCGGGTACTTACCTGCTGGCAGACCGGAACCGGGGCACCCCCTTCTCTCCATTGAAGCCTATGTGTTTTGGGCACCTCTTTGACCTTTGCACCTGACCGGCCCTGAGCTGCTGGTGTGATAACTTTGAGGTTGCTCTGAACCCCCAACGGTGGGCTACCTTGGACCCAAAACTGAAACCTGTAAGTGACTTACTTACCTGTTAAAACTAACATTACTTTACCTCCCCCAGGAACTGTGAAAATTGCAGTGTCCACTTTTAAAACAGCTTATTGTGTTTTATGTAAAAAGTATACATGCTAATGTAATGATTCAAAGTTCCTAAAGTACTTACCTGAAATACCTTTCAAATGAGATATTACATGTAGAATTCAAACCTGTTGTTCTTAAAATAAACTAAGAAAAGATATTTTTCTATAACAAAACCTATTGGCTGGATTTGTCTCTGAGTGTGTGTTCCTCATTTATTGCCTGTGTGTATGTACAACAAATGCTTAACACTACTCCTTAGATAAGCCTACTGCTCGACCACACTACCACAAAATAGAGCATTAGTATTATCTCTTTTTGCCACTATCTTACCTCTAAGGGGAACCCTTGGACTCTGTGCATACTATTCCTTACTTTGAAATAGTGCATACAGAGCCAACTTCCTACATTGGTGGATCAGCGGTGGGGTACAAGACTTTGCATTTGCTGGACTACTCAGCCAATACCTGATCACACGACAAATTCCAAAAATTGTCATTAGAAATTGATTTTTTGCAATTTGAAATTTTTCTAAATTCTTAAAAGACCTGCTAGGGCCTTGTGTTAGTCCCTGTTAGCATTTCCTTTTAGAGTTTAAAAGTTTAGTAAAAGTTTGAATTAGATCCTAGAACTAGTTTTAGTTTCTTAAAAAGTATTCCAACTTTTAGAAGCATAATGTCTAATACAGATGTGAATGTGGTGGAACTCGACACCACACCTTACCTCCATCTACAGATGAGAGAGCTAAGGTCACTCTGTAAACTAAAGAAAATAGCAATGGGCTCCAGACCTTCCAAACTACAGCTCCAGGAGCTGTTGGCAGAGTTTGAAAGAGCCAACCCCTCTGAGGATGGCAACGCAGAGGATGAGTATAGTGACTTGGAGGGTGATTCCCCCCCACCAGTCCTATCTAGGGAGGACAGGGCCTCTCAAGCCCTGACTCCACAAATCATAGTCAGAGATGCTGGTTCCCTCACAGGAGGGACCAACCTCTCTGAAATCACTGAGGATAACTCCAGTGAAGAGGACATCCAGTTAGCCAGGATGGCCAAAAGATTGGCTTTGGAAAGACAGATCCTAGCCATAGAAAGGGAAAGACAAGAGATGGGCCTAGGACCCATCAATGGTGGCAGCAACATAAATAGGGTCAGAGATTCTCCTGACATGTTGAAAATCCCTAAAGGGATTGTAACTAAATATGAAGATGGTGATGACATCACCAAATGGTTCACAGCTTTTGAGAGGGCTTGTGTAACCAGAAAAGTAAACAGATCTCACTGGGGTGCTCTCCTTTGGGAAATGTTCACTGGAAAGTGTAGGGATAGACTCCTCACACTCTCTGGAAAAGATGCAGAATCTTATGACCTCATGAAGGGAACCCTGATTGAGGGCTTTGGATTCTCCACTGAGGAGTATAGAATTAGATTCAGGGGGGCTCAAAAAGCCTCGAGCCAGACCTGGGTTGATTTTGTAGACTACTCAGTGAAAACACTGGACGGTTGGGTAACTGGAAAAGTGCATGACTATGTTGGGCTTTATAATTTGTTTATGAAAGAACACATTTTAAGTAACTGCTTCAATGAAAAGTTGCATCAGTATCTGGTAGACCTAGGTCCAATTTCTCCCCAAGAATTGGGAAAGAAGGCAGACCACTGGGTCAAGACTAGGGTAACCAAAACTTCCACTGGGGGTGACCAAAAGAAAGGGGTTACAAAACCTCCTCAGGAGAAAGTGGGTGACACTAGAAACAAAGAAAAAGAGTCCTCGGTAGGCCCCCAAAAACCAGACCAGGTGGGTGGGCCCCGAGACACAACCCAAAACAAAGGTGGGTACCAGGGTAGGAACTGGGATGCCACTAAGGCATGGTGCAATAACTGTAGACAGGGCACCACACCAAGGACACTTCTTGTCCCAAAAACAAACCCCCTAGCAAAATCCCAGGGGTAACCAGTGTAGCCATTGGGGATGACTCCTCAGACGAGGAGGTCTTCATAGCCTTCAACTGGAAAAAGGGCCCAACAGGTGAGTTGGAGATTCCAGAGGGAAGTAGACACTTCCACCACCTACTGGTGAATGGAATTCCAGCCACTGCCCTGAGAGACACTTGTGCCAGTCACACTATTGTGCATGACAGGCTTGTGTTCTCAAACCAGTACATCCCAGGTGAGATGGCCAGAGTAAGAGTTAGCCCAGACAGGGTCACTGATAGGCCTGTGGCTTTTGTGTCCATAGAAGTGGGTGGGACTTTTAGCTGGAGAAGGGTGGTAGTCAGTACAGACCTCCCCTTGATTGTCTCCTTGGAAATGACTACCCAAAGGTTAGTCAGAGCACAAGAGAGGAACTGGTCCATGGCCAGTCCTCTCCCAAGGACTCTGGAGGTGCTACCCCTGCAGTAACTGCAAGTAGGCCCCAGAAGAAAAAGAAAGGAAAACAGAGTAGGAAAGGTGGACAACCTTTAGCCAAGGTTCCAGCAAGCCAGAGAGATTCTGCTCCAGTAGGGGAGAACTCCAAAAATGGCACTGTTAAAGTCCAACCTGACCCACAAGAAGTCCTGGCTAGTCAGGCAACTGTTTAGCCTGAGTGGGTGGCTCCTCAGCTAACAGAAGAAAGAGTGGAAGAAGGGTGTTTACTACAAGATGTGGTAACCCCCCACTCTAATACAGCAGACAGGCACCCTGAACCCAAAGAAGCCTGCAACTTAGCCCCTTCCCTTGTAGGTGAAGAGCTAAAGGTGTGGTTCTGGGCACTGACAGCTGTCAGTGGCCTCTGCTGGGTGTTAGCCTTTATGGCTGCACTATCCTTGGCATGGTGGTCTGACCCCATGCCAAATAGCAAGTTAGGCCCCCTGACCCTGTTGGTCATGGTGGGGTTACTCCAGCTCTGGGTAACCTCTTTGGGTAAGCTAGGGGTGACCCTGGCTAAGATAAGATTAGCAGAGGTGGATACCTCTAACCCCAAAATAGAGAGAATGGGTGGAGACATAAAAAGTACAGACAAGAGGCAATTCAGACTAGGTCCTATCACTGTGGAAGTGGGTCAGTTCCCCAGAGGGAATGACCTGAACAGGAGGATGTAAGGCAGAGTAGGCCCTGCAACAAACCAGCCTATTTCCTCTACTCTTCCTCGCCTGACAGACTAGGAAGACTCTCCCAGCTTTGGCTGAGTCTCCTGGCCTGTGGGCTGGGGGGGGGGCTTGTGTAAAGAAATGGCTCCCTGTTGCAGTTACCCCCCACTTTTTGCCTGATACTGATGCTGACTTGACTGAGAAGTGTGCTGGGACCCTGCTAACCAGGCCCCAGCACCAGTGTTCTTTCACCTAAAATGTACCATTGTCTCCACAATTGGCACAACCCTGGCACCCAGGTAAGTCCCTTGTAACTGGTACCCCTGGTACCAAGGGCCCTGATGCCAGGGAAGGTCTCTAAGGGCTGCAGCATGTCTTATGCCACCCTAGGGACCCCTCACTCAGCACAGACACACTGCTTGCCAGCTTGTATGTGCTGGTGGGGAGAAAATGACTAAGTCGACATGGCACTCCCCTCAGGGTGCCATGCCAACCTCCCACTGCCTGTGGCATAGGTAAGTCACCCCTCTAGCAGGCCTTACAGCCCTAAGGCAGGGTGCACTATACCACAGGTGAGGGCATATGTGCATGAGCACTATGCCCCTACAGTGTCTAAGCAAAACCTTAGACATTGTAAGTGCAGGGTAGCCATAAGAGTATATGGTCTGGGAGTCTGTCAAAAACGAACTCCACAGCTCCATAATGGCTACACTGAATACTGGGAAGTTTAGTATCAAACTTCTCAGAATAATAAACCCACACTGATTCCAGTGTTGGATTTATTAAAAAATGCACACAGAGGGCATCTTAGAGATACCCCCTGCATTTTACCCAATTGTTCAGTGCAGGACTGACTGGTCTGTGCCAGCCTGCTGCTGAGAGACGAGTTTCTGACCTCATGCGGTGAGAGCCTTTGTGCTCTCTGAGGACAGAAACAAAGCCTGCTCTGGGTGGAGGTGCTTCACACCTCCCCCTGCAGGAACTGTAACACCTAGCAGTGAGCTTCAAAGGCTCAAGCTTCGTGTTACAATGCCCCAGGGCACTCCAGCTAGTGGAGATGCCCGCCTCCTGGACCCAGCCCCCACTTTTGGCGGCAAGTCCAGGAGAGATAATGAGAAAAACAAGGAGGAGTCACTGACCAGTCAGGACAGCCCCTAAGGTGTCCTGAGCTGAGGTGACTCTGACTTTTAGAAATCCTCCATCTTGTAGAAGGAGGATTCCCCCAATAGGGATAGGAACTTGACCCCCTCCCCTTGGGAGGAGGCACAAAGAAGGTGTACCCACCCTCAGGGCTAGTAGCCATTGGCTACTAACCCCCCAGACCTAAACACGCCCTTAAATTTAGTATTTAAGGGCTCCCCTGAACCTAAGAATTTAGATTCCTGAAACTACAAGAAGAAGAGGACTGCTGAGCTGAAAAACCCCTGCAGAGGAAGACCAGAAGACACCAACTGCTTTGGCCCCAGACTTACCGGCCTGTCTCCTGCCTTCCAAAGAAACCTGCTCCAGCGACGCTTTCCAAGGGACCAGCGACCTCTGAATCCTCTGAGGACTGCCCTGCTTCAAGAAAGACAAGAAACTCCAGAGGACAGCGGCACTGCTCCAAAAGAACTGCAACTTTGTTTCAAGGAGCAGATTTAAAGACCCATGCAACTCCCCGCAAGAAGCGTGAGACTTGCAACACTGCACCCGGCGACCCCGACTCGACTGGTGGAGAACCAACACCTCAGGGAGGACCCTCCGGCGACTCCGAGACCGTGAGTAACCAAAGTTGTCCCCCCTGAGCCCCCACAGCGACGCCTGCCGAGGGAATCCCGAGGCTCCCCCTGACCGCGACTGCCTGAACCTAAAGTCCAGACGGCTGGAAAAGACCCTGCACCCGCAGCCCCCAGCACCTAAAGGAACAGAACTCCTGTGCAGGAGTGACCCCCAGGAGGCCCTCTCCCTTGCCCAGGTGGTGGCTACCCCGAGGAGCCCCCCCCCTTGCCTGCCTGCAACGCTGAAGAGATCCCTTGATCTCTCATTGACAACCATTGCAAACCCGACGCGTGTTTGCACACTGCACCCGGCCGCCCCCGCGCTGCTGAGGGTGTACTTTTTGTGCTGACTTGTGTCCCCCCCGGTGCCCTAAAAAACCCTCCTGGTCTGCCCTCCGAAGACGCGTGTACTTACCTGCTGGCAGACCGGAACCGGGGCACCCCCTTCTCTCCATTGAAGCCTATGTGTTTTGGGCACCTCTTTGACCTTTGCACCTGACCGGCCCTGAGCTGCTGGTGTGATAACTTTGGGGTTGCTCTGAACCCCCAACGGTGGGCTACCTTGGACCCAAAACTGAAACCTGTAAGTGACTTACTTACCTGTTAAAACTAACATTACTTTACCTCCCCCAGGAACCGTGAAAATTGCAGTGTGTCCACTTTTAAAACAGCTTATTGTGTTTTATGTAAAAAGTATACATGCTAATGTAATGATTCAAAGTTCCTAAAGTACTTACCTGCAATACCTTTCAAATGAGATATTACATGTAGAATTCGAACCTGTGGTTCTTAAAATAAACTAAGAAAAGATATTTTTCTATAACAAAACCTATTGGCTGGATTTGTCTCTGAGTGTGTGTTCCTCATTTATTGCCTGTGTGTATGTACAACAAATGCTTAACACTACTCCTTAGATAAGCCTACTGCTCGACCACACTACCACAAAATAGAGCATTAGTATTATCTCTTTTTGCCACTATCTTACCTCTAAAGGGAACCCTTGGACTCTGTGCATACTATTCCTTACTTTGAAATAGTGCATACAGAGCCAACTTCCTACAGCGCCTGAATGTCCCGAACCCGCTGAGGCGTGGGGTAGGCCCGAAACATTGTTGTGTCCAGTACTGCCCCTATGAACAGGAGGCATTGAGAGGGCTCCAGGTAAGATTTGGGCACATTTACAGAAAAACCCAGATCGAACAACAACTGGGTTGTCATTCGCAGATGAGACAACGCAAGCTCTGGAGACTTGGCTTTGATCAACCAATCGTCCAGGTAGGGAAAAACCGCTACTTCCCTCCTTCTGAGATGTGCTGCAACAACTGACATCACCTTCGTGAAAACCCGCGGTGCTGAAGTAAGTCCAAATGGAAGGACAGCAAACTGGTAGTGTTGCGTTCTGACCACAAACCGGAGATACTTCCTGTGCGATTTGATTATCGGAACATGAAAGTACGCGTCCTGCAAGTCGACAGACACCATCCAGTCTCCTTCGTTCAACGCCAATAGCACCTGCGCTAGGGTCAGCATTTAGAAGTTTTCCTACTTGAGGAACAAATTCAAAATCCTCAAGTCTGGGATCGGCCGTAATCGACCATCCACTTTGGGAATCAGGAAATATCTTGAATAACACCCCTGACCCCTTTCCTGCAACGACACCAACTCTATTGCGCCCTTTGCAAACATGGTTATAACCTCCTGTTGCAACAACAGAAGATGGTCTTCTGAACAAAAGGAGGGACGGGGGGGGGAGGGAGGAGGGAACTCCTGAAAGGGGAGAGCATAGCCCTTTTCTACAATTCCTAGCACCCACGAGTCTGTTGTAATTGACCTCCATTTCTGCAGCAAAAGACTCAATCTTCCCCCTACAGGAGAGGTATGGATGATAAAGTGGGGAAAACTAGGGCTGCTTCTGCTGTTGTCCACCAGAGGAGGATGAAGAAGAAGAAGAGAGCTGCTGGGCTGGACCTCTAGACCTACCCCTACCCCGCCCTCTAAAGGCACGATAGGGCGGAATGGCAGGTTGCTGGGCGTAAGACTGCGACTTCCGAATGGCAGAGCCTCGAATGAACCCCGAAACCTGTGAAAAAAGGTCTATAAGGCATTGTAGCATAGGTCTGTAAGCCCAGGGACTTAGCTGTCGCCCGACAGTCCTTAAACCGTTCAAGGGCAGAGTCCGCCTTAGCCCCAAACAACTTTTCCCCATCAAATGGAAGATCCATCAAGGTGGATTGAACATCTGAAGAAAATCCAGAGGACCTTAACCAGGCATGCCTCCTAGTAGCCACAGATGTTACCATGGCCCTGGCTATGGAATCCGAGGTATCCAGGCCAGATTGTATAATCTCCTGTGCAGCAGCCTGCGCATCCATAAAAAGGGATCCAAACGATTTCTGCATCTCCTGTGGTAGTTCCTTCGCCATTTCTTTAGCGGAGTCCATAAGGGCGTGGACGTATCTGCCCAGCACGCAGGTAGAATTAGTAGCTTTAAGCGCCATGCTGCAAGATGAAAAGATCTTCTTTGAAGACTGCTCCATCCTCTTGGACTCCCTATCAGTTGGGACTCCAGGGAATGTCCCAGGAGCAGATTTCGCAGAACATGACGCCTGAACTACCAAGCTTTCCGGAGTTGGATGCCATGACAGAAAAACTGGATCACCTGGTGCACCTCTATGTCTCCTCGCCACTGCCCTATTCACAGCGGGAGTTGTCACTGGCTTCTTCCACAAGTCCAAAATAGGCTCAGTCAAAGCCTCATTGAAAGGCAGCAAAGGGTCAGCACTGGACGAAGAGGGATGTAGTACCTCTGTGAGCAGGTTAGTTTTTACCTCCGCCACAGACAAAGGCAAATCCAGGTACTCAGCTGCCTTCCTCACCACTGTATGGAAGGAAGCAGCCTCTTCAGTAAACTCCCCCGGAGACGCAATGTCCCACTCCAGGGAAGTATCCAGACCACTTGCAGTGGCAAGACCCTGGAACTCATCTGAAGGCTCGATCTTGCCTTCCTCTAGCCGAGTCTCAATACCTTTCTCCGAGATTGAAGATGTGTCTCTAGGGCCAGCGTCGACAAAGAGTCCATCGACGCCGACAACCTCGAATCCCGAACTGGACCAGGAAGACTTCTAGACTCATCCGGCGCCGGTGCCGGCGCTGACACGGAGTCGAATGATGACCTTCTCGGAGTCGGTTGGCAGGAAGGTGATGGAGACGGTCTGGATGGGGACATCAACGACGTCGGATGGCGCTGAGAAGGAGTCGGTTGACGTGAAGGAGGATCCACCGTCGCAAGTGGAGGACTCCTGCCAGGGGAGACCCTCGGCGCCGAACCGCCAGTCTCTGTAGGGCAGAAAGGCATGAATGGAGCCGCCCTGTACGGCGCCGGCGAGCCCATATTAAACGCCAATGGCCCAGTGGGACCCGCCAGTGCACCAGCAGGGGCCATGGATTGGAAGACGGCATACATAGCATTCAAAAATGCGTCCGGATCCGTCCCTGGAGCCGGGAAAGCCGGGTACTGTTGTGCAGATGTCTGCTGAACATCAGGCTCCCTCAACAACTCCGGACTCCCAGGCTGAGGCGTGACAGTAGGACTCATCTCCCATGTCTTCTGGCGTCGTGATGATCGAGACCTCGACCTCGATCGGCTCCGCTCCAAACGGCGCCGAGAGTCATGACGGCGCCGAGAGTCGTGATGACGCCGCTTCTTATGCCTTTTGGGAGAAGCATGGGAGGAATCCTTTTTATGGCCCTTCTTCTTCGCTTTAGCCAAGAAGAGCTTCGCCTCACGCTCCTTCAGAGCTTTTGGATTCATGCTCTGGCACGAAGAGCATCCTTCCAAATCATGCTCCGAACTAAGGCACCAAATACAGTCCGAATGGGGGTCGGTCACTGACATCCGACCCCCGCATTCTCTACACGGCGCGAAACCGGACTTTTTTGGAGGTAACATTGTAACCACCAAAAAGCGTTACAGTTATCAACGAGCCAGGAAGAAAAACCGTTGGCGTCGAAGGCACGGAAAAAAGGAAAAACTGACGTCAGTACGCCGACGAGGACCTCTTATTGGCACGTTGACGTCAGACGGAGTCACGTGGAGCCGTGCCATTATGACGTCCTCGTCGACGTGGACAGCTAGGAAGAAGACTTTCCGTCGGATGCTGACGCAAGGACGAATTCATAAGGTGAGGAATCCACAGGTAGCTAGTGTATCCACCAGAAAAAGCGTTACCGAAGGTAAGTAACTTGTTCTTCAGGATAGACCTGTAGAAAACTGCGATTATAGAAACCATGCAACTTAACAAAATGTGCTTGAAACGTGTGAGTTTACAATTATTTAGGCATCCGGAATGAGACAAAACCGCCCTTGGTCTTTAGCATCAGTTTATGCACTACTCTGCTCAAGCACAGTGCACAAAACAGCAAAAGTAACAACTATTGACATAGCCAATAGGTCTCGCATTTGGGACCTTATAAGTATTTAACCATGCAGCACATTATCCTCGGTGCTACACCATCTACTTTTACTTCATGTGCCCCTAGTGAAGAGCTACACACACCCAAAGATGTCCTTTCATGCTATTTAAGGAAAATATGATAAAGTCTCTTCAAAATTCAAAAAAGTGTATTTCTTTAACAAAGACGCTTTGACACTAATAGGCGCATTATAGCACTGCATTGATAAGTACTTATTTACAGTGTTTTTTTTGTACAGCTGGTAGTCTAAACTTATATATCTGAGTGAACAGGTGCAAGATGTAAGGATGAAATGATATATGGTTGAAAGGACACTAAAACAAACAAATGAAAAGCAGCGTCACATGTGCACCGGCACGTACATACAAACAGTAGCACATGCACACAATTTTCAAATCATTTTTTGTAAATGCTTGCCTTCCACTGTGCTTCAGTTTCTGTGGTGGCTGCCACACAGCCTCCATCGAGCCTTGCAAGACAGGCTTTGCTTCGACACCCACATCATCAGAATCCCCTGCGAAACACTGCCCCTACTGCAAGCACTCTCATTCGACTAGGAGAGTTCCAGTTTCAAAATAAGTACTGGTAAGTTGCTGCCCATTTAAAGCACTATTCTCTTCTACTACACTAATTCACACAATCCTATTCAAAACTAAAGAGTGAGTAAAATGTCTACTAACTACGAACAACCAAATCCCATCACACATTTTTAACAATGCTTCCTTCAGTTCTGCACAGAGGATCATAGTGCAATCGAAATGGCAATAGCATAACGTTATTTCAAACAATTTCAAACACAGTCTTTGTTGCCAGCTCGCCCTCTGCTGTTTTGGATTTTTTGTTTTAAGCCTCATTGGGCTTGCAACAGTTGTTGGATTCTGGCATTAGTTGTGCCTTTGAAAGCACAACTGAATAATGAGGGTGATTACAGACGCTATGGGTATGACAAGTTTACATTTAGTACTACAGGTTCCTTACTTCTGCCAGTTTGTTCTTGGCGATGGCACCAGCCCTAACCCTGCGCTGGTGCATCTTTCACCACACTTGTAGTCTGCCGCAGCCCAAGCAGACAGTTAACTGAAATTTAAACAAGGTACATGTAAGCACACCACGACAGGCACGAAAAATCAGCAGTGAGACAGAGACAATCAGAGAGAGCTGCTCAAGACTGTGCCATGGAACTAGAAAGACGGCACACACTATGAATGTTTTAGAAAGAATAATCTCTCTCACAAAGTATTATGAGAAACCAGAGATCAGAACAACTGAAGAACTGTTACCTTTTATTGCAGACATAGTTGGTACCTTTTTGGAGAAGGCACATTTGTGTAATCATACATTGTCGACCAGTTTACTAAAGTATTATTATTTATTGATTACTTTAGAGAGGAAGTGCGTATTTAATGGTCACTGGTGATTTTGAGACCTTACAGAATACACATGAGTCATTCTCGCAGTAGTCTGCACAAAAGGCAAATGTTTGCCTTATTGGATTCACGCCACGCACATTAAAATTGCCATCACATGCAGACATGTGGCAAAGGCGTGGAGACACTAACCTTTTGGTGAGAGCCCAGACAGAACTAAGGCAGCTGTCTTGCTTCCTAAGAGCCAAAGCAGATTTATTTAAAAGAAAAGGGTGCAGCTTCCCAAAGCTGCCACCATGCTATGCAGAACTAAAATGTCTAGGCCTCCTGAAGCGGCCCTGTGTCTAAAGATGAAGCGCAGTGGCCGTGAACTGGGCACTGCACCGTTAATCAGCAAAATGTTACAAGTGCACAGAAAATTAGAGTTAGGACCATAGAGATACCATGAGGCAACAAATAATCTGGCAATAGGGGAAACAAGCAAGTGTGCAGATTAAAAGAAAGGGCAGCGGTCTCCTGAAGTGGGTGCCATTCAGTGCGGAAAGGCATGGGCGGGGCTTCCCGAAGTGGCCCCATGCTGAAAGATGAAGCTTGGCGTCCGTAAAGCGACCGCCACAATGATGAAGAGAAATACACAAACACTTGTGTGAAGAGTGACATGGGAGGAGTTGGGAGGGAAAAATGCTGCATTAAAATGTAAACAGCTACGGGCGCAGAAGCTGAACACAGGCAAACAGTAACACAAGCAGGAAGCAAATAAAAAAATAGTCCCCCGAACAAACAGATGAACAACCAAAGCGTAAAGATACAGTACTTGGTCAATGCTCCGTGGGAGGAAACAAACAAACACAAGCATTTACAATGCAACGGGTCTCGCGTTTGCTCATGTTAGAGCTGATCGCGTTGTAAACTCCTAACCCGACTTTTCACCTATCGGGCAAAAGTGCATTTATGTACACAACCTGAAAAAGTGAAATTAACTATGTAAAGCGCTCGACTTCTGCCAAGCGAGATCGCGCTCGTAAATTAGAGAAAAAGAAGTCCATGAGCCCGATGGAAAACAGCGAGCCTCGCATGTTTTCTGTATTTGGTCGCTGCGCTCGAGGAGGGCTAGCCACCGGAAAAGGCATGACGTATGCTTGCCTTCGACTAATGAAAGCAAGCAGATTTTATTAGGCAAGCCCACGAACCAATAAAAAACACTGACATGAAGTTGACAGGGCTCCGAGCCCTTTTCTAAATACAAAAGCGTCTTGCTGCGAAACGCATGCGCGAGCGCATGCAACGCAGGCTCAACCCTAAACAGGAGGGACAAAGAGGAGGATTGACGACTAGCAAGCAAGGAATTTTAAAAGACACTGAAACAAACAAATGAAAAACAGTGGGCGGGCTATAAGCTTACAAAGAAGTATATACTAAAGTATACACACAAGAGGTCGAAATGCTCGACCTAAAAACAGACTGAGCTATCTTCAATTTTACTGTATGGAGTCTGTCCTTAACAAGGATACTTGGCATTTAAACTCATTCCATATGTTAGTTTTAGGGTCAGGAATCACCTAGAGATTTGCTATTGTTATTGCTTATTGGCACTTGTAAACCACACAATCTCCAATTAATATGGCATCGCAGTGTCTTTTGGAAGTCCAGTGATTAATTTTGGAGAGATTCATGTTTGACTACTGATTTTGATTTTTCATTATTTTTACATACACTTCAACCTATCTCAGGAATGCTGGAATTGTATTTTCTCTTTTTTTAATTTACATGGTAAGGACTCCTAGTCCCCACCTTCCTTCCTTTAATATTATTCTTTACCATTAAACCCATTTTACCATATCCCTTATTAATTATTAATTAATTATTACCTTTAGCCATATCTCCTAGTACTTATATTTACCTTTCTTGATTTTTTTCGAATGTTTTTGCATAATCCAGTTTATTATCTTACGATTTATGTATTTAGAAGTAAATAGTCAAAATAATTTATCATTGTAAATGAGATAGCTCAGTTGTGTTTCATTTCTATATGTTCCTTTGCTTTCTGTTTATCTTTCCTTGTCGGCGAAGTGAGGCATTTGCATATTTAAGGCTGTTTCTTTCATCTTTAATGGTGTTGAAGTTGGTCTTTTGGTCTCCACAGCACTAGTGTATCAAATTGTAAGAAAGTGCATCCTTTTGTATGGCCACCCCAAATGTTTGGCTGACGCTGCTGTTTTTCTGACCTTGAAGTGCACTAGGTCCAGCTGGCCAGGGCCCAGTGCATGTGCCATGACCCCTCAAAAGTGCATGTGCTTTGACCCCTCAAAAGTGCATGAGCAATTGGCTTATCCCTGATTGGCATAATTAAAATATCTATAAGTCCCTAGTATATGGTGCAAAGTGTACTCGGGGCTAGTAAGTTAAAAGTCACTAGTGGATTGAAGAACATAACGTGCCACCACTACAGGGACAAGGTGAAAACATGGCTCTAGGTCTGCCACTGCGGCCTAGTCTGGCAGGTTTTGAATTGCAAACATAACATAGCAAAATAAACCCTTTTGCCAAGTCAAAACCACCCTTTTTAAATATTTATAAGTCCCTCTTAGTGTAGGCCTTTGTAGCCCACAAGGCAGGGTGCTCAATATTAAAAAGAAGGACATGTTCTTTTTGTATTTGACATGTTGTGACAGTGAAAATTACAAATTGCAGTTTTCACCTTAGCAAGGCTGGTAGTCCCATTGACTAACATCAAGTTATACCAGCTCACTGCTAATGTCCATTTGGGACCACCAAACATAGTACTCCAAGGTATCAAATTAATTGTGATATAAAACCCGACTTAAGGATTACGTGGAATTTAAAGTAACTTTTAATGCAAAGATGACTTTAGAAAGTCACCGCTTTCTTGCTTTAAGTTAACCATTGCTGATTAACTAGAGAAATTGTCACCTGAGACAGCCAGCCTGTTGCCCTCCTGCCAGGAGATGTGAAGTGCTCACAGGAAGGGGAACCGAGGTTCAGCTGGAAGGATGAGGTGTGACTTCCTCCTGATAAGATGGCCCAAGTTGGGTGGCCACTGATGGCCCAGTTTCAAAGGAGACACCACCTCTTGGAGGCAAATGTGAGGTAAGTCTTAGCTTGCCCACTGCTTTTTGTAGGTGTACAGGTTGGCATCTCTTCCAGATTGAGAAAACTCATTGCAGAACTGGTTTTTTATTAGGAATGACTAATTCTCCTAATGATACCTCAGGGATGTGCCCATACCTCTGACCCAGGGAAGAAGGGTCCCAACATTTTGGATTTGGACAGAGAGATGCACTGTAGGATTGTTTAGTGCCAGTTTCAAAGGATATGATGTCAGAATGGGTTGGGTTACCCTGTGGGGATTTTGGCCCCATTGGCTAGAGAGTCCTTCCCTCCCACAAACCTTAAATTGGCATAAAAGTAGCTCTCCTGGCTTTCAGTCTCAGAACACTGCTGGACTAGGAAAAGGCTGTAGAAGGACTCCACCTGATGAACCTCAGGAAGAAGGCCTGCATCAAGGAAGAGTGCATCTCCCAAATCAAGACACATAGAAAAGAGCTGCTTCTATTGTCAATCTTTTGGCAAGAGACCTAAAGGGCCAGACTTCCTCCCATTCATGTCAAGGACCAGTGACTGGACTAATTGGATGGCCTCCTCTTAAGCCTCAGGGACAAAAAGCGAAAGAAGCTTGTGTCTGCAAAGTGCCCATCAAACCAGTAGCCAATAAACTTGCCATGGACTTGGCTGGTGTAGCTCATGAAATCGAGTTCTATCCACCAAGAGGTGTCTCCCAGATCCTGGACCATTGGCTGATGCTAGAGTGCACTCTTTCTCCCTACAGAACTGCAACTTTCAAGCCAAGACCCAAAGATAACTGTTTTTGGGTACAGAGTTTGAGGATCCTGGACAACCGCTACTTGCTGGTTCATGGGTAGCCTTAAATCCTGTCGAGAACCAAGACTTCACCGGACCGCTGGAATTCGCCTGGCTCTTGACCACAATATTGGCCTCAAGCTGCAGAAGTCCTCGGACCCCACAGTTGATAAGAAAAAGAACAAGAAACGTTTGTAAATGCAAAGGTAAAATCTTGACCAGTACCAACCTGGCACCCATATCCAACACCAACTTCTGTTGTGGTCAGACTGAAACTTTGATTTTGCTCTGGACCTCACTTTCAAGGCTCACAGACTTCCTTTAAAAGTGAAAATCAGTGGTGTACAAACTTTAAAAAACTTTTGGGAGTGCCACAAGATGCCAAATTTATGCCCGACACAAACTAGTGAGTAGGAATGACCCCTGGGGACACTGTGACCAGTGATGTAAATGTTCCTGGGGATAACCTTACCCACTTTGGGCATTTGTAAGCTGTCTGGAGTCTTTGGCCACACTAAACTTGGGATCTGGTGGCTGGGTATGTGTGTGGGGAGTGTACTATGAACTACTACTGTCCTCCCACATATAAGAATAAAATCAAGTTTTAGGCAATCCTTGTACCCACAAGAAACTCAGAGACAGATGTCTGGTAGAACAAAAGTTAAGTTCATCAGCAACCAGACAATGGATATACAAGAATTGTTTTAGCATCTTGTTTCTATTCTTTGATTTGTGCCCCTTGGACCTAGCCCCCACGCCATCTTGTCAAGGGCACAACAACACTTCCCACATCCAAAGCCTTTTTTCTGTCGTGGGAGCAAGTTCACACCTCATTCACATCCACTGAAATAATAATTACTGACTGGAAGAAGGGAGATACTTAAATGCATATTTAGCTTCCAAGGACTTCACACAGGTCAAAGGTGACTTTCTAAATGTAATTTTTCTAAAATATTCATTACAAACCATAATTTATCAGTGAATTGTGCTAGTGATAAATATTTCTAAATTTTCAAAAATGAGTGAGGTTCCTTTCTAAGGGTATACCGCTTACTGCCTGTCGCCCGCGTCTTAGGGCTTTACACCTTTACATGTATAATGCTTAGTCCAGGTGGGCGACACAACGGGGAAGGAGGGGGGGGACGCGTCCTGGGTGTGGCTGCACCCCTTGTTTTCTCGAGCTCCAGCCTCCGATTGTATAGAATACACTGTAGGAAATGGGACATAGAGTTTTGTTGTTAGTATTATGTTATTTCTGTTTCTTTTTCCTTTATCTATGGTTTAATTTGCTTCTTGCTCTCTTTTTTCTATGAAGTGCACTTTCAGAAGTTAGCGAGATGGTGTATACTCCGGGGGGGATTTCTAGAGCTCTGTTTGCTTGGTAACTTAGCTTCTGATGAAGATGGACAGGCTTACTCTCCTAGCGAGGGGGGGTAGCTAACGCATTTGGCATCTTGCCGGAGTAAATATATGGTCTGAATTGTCACTTTCATTGTTTCTTAAATGCTAAATGTCAATTAAAACAGTTTCACCCCAAATTTTTTTAAAAAAATTGTAGCCGTGAAATAAACATTTATTAAACCTAATATCGAATCCCAATTCTATGGAACAGCCAACCTGACTACAGTGACAGTAGCTTTTTGGTCAAACACTGTGGCGGCCTTACACTCATTATGGTGCAAATAAAAACAAAAAGAGGGGTGGGGTACAACCAAGGGATGATATTCCCACAGCTTTTTTTTTGTTTTTTTTTCGTTTTTTTTTTCACTGTAAGGACATATTTAACAATAAATGTGTACATGTCCTACATTTAAATAATATGCAACCCGCCTTATGGGCAATACGGCTTAGTTAGGGGTGACATTAGTATTTAAAAAGAAGGTTTAGGCCTGTCAAAATGGGTTATTTAGTGCGAATTCCCTGTTTTAAAACTGCACAGCCAGGCTACCATGTTATCCCTAGACACATGCTTTACAGTGCCACTGCAGTGGATAGTCCAAGGGGTGCTGCAGCCCGCTGGTGACATTTAGGTTACAAGCCCTGGGTACATGTGGTACCATATACTGGAGACTTATAGGTAAGCTAAACATGCCAATTCAATGTATCCCAATTTCATCATGTTTCAAGGGGCAGCACAAGCATGTTACATCTGGTTAGGGATAAAGTGCACAGAGTTCTATGGCCAAAAAAACAGTCAAGGTACAAATCGAGGGGAATGTCACGCAAACAGTGGTGTTTCCCAGCAAGAATGTCCACAGATTTAGATAAGATAGAGGTCACCTGCTACACAACCTAGCGGAAAAACAAGAAAAACATAAAAGATAAGCATCCAGCAATTAAAAAGCTCATTCACACGATAACAGTTAGAACTCCACCTCCTCAAATTCCTTATCATATCCACATAACAACCCCCAAGACTTGCCTCAGTCGCAGCCGTAATACAAAAAAGAATGAGAGCTAAATTCCTTTGCAGGAAAACCCAACAATACGAAAGCTATCTGTAGCGTATGCAACAACTGAAAACTCAACAAAGCTTACCAGCTTGCATGCTTAAAAACACAGTTACCCATACCTAAACCAACCTGCCACCAGACCAACCACATCCACCAGAAAAGTACTGAACTGTACAGCCTTCCCCAACCCCTTCTGTCTTCCTGTTCCTCAAGCAAATGATTATCACCTGACCGACCTCACTCACCTCAGACCTCAACATATCTGCCCAACCTTTCGCCCAAAAAACAACCAAGACATCCCCAATGACATTAATGCGACCTCACCTCCTTCAAAACAAAAATTAGGTAACTTCTGAAACCTGTTACAGGAAAAGGCACAGTGATCATCCTCCACAGCCTCATGGCACACAAATATTTCCTTGCCCACAATCCAACATCCACTAGCCCATCTCTCCTGCCTCAAAACTAATTACTGTAAAACACCACTACCACCATCTCACCTGCAATTGTTACTGCTGACAAACCTCCCTCAGACTTATAATAAGCATCACCACATCATTCCTTGTCTGCTTCCCAGAACCCACACCATGAGCCCGATGCTGAGCTCCAGATGTAATAAATTCCAATTATGCTGCAGTAAACTTGCTTCCTTGAGAGTGCCAGGGATATTTCCCTAAATTTAACCACTCTCAACGCCCTGTCTTCTACAGTTCTTCTAGCATCACTGTTCTATGCCAATCGGCTGCAGGAGTTAGTCCGTGAAATGTCCATTGTAACCCACATAATGCGTCCACAATTTCTTTGTTGATTCGTGGAATGTGCCTAGCTTTAAACACAATATCATATTGCAGACAATTCAATATAAACACAAGCAACAACTTCAAATCTTGAATGCCCATCACTGATTACCTTTTCACATTAACAACCAATACAACATATTATCCACATTAATCACCACTTTCTTATTCCTGAAATGCTTATCCCACAAAACCAAAGCAAACATTCCAAAAATGCTCTGCTCTGCCCTTCCTTCTACCACTCCTCAGGCCACTGTTCTGCACACAACATTCATTGCCAATAATGACCAAAACCTATTCCTCCAGCAGCATGTAAAAATATCTGAGCACGCCAATCATCTTTACCGCCCACTTCCACCACTCAAACTGGATTAAAATGTTTCAAAAAAGTAAAGCACGCTCAGATCCATTTTCACTCTCTAGGACAACCAGACCCTATGTGAAAATGGCCCAACATTGTTAAACCCAGTCATGTAAAAAAGTTATTCTTACCCTCACCACTCGACATGCAAAATTGAGGTGTCCTAATAGGACCTGAATCAATCTTGCTTTGACTTTTTTCTTTCCCAACATATCCTCCTGAAGAGATATCACCAATCTTTTGTCATGTGGCAACCTAGCATCCATCATCTTTGAATCTATCTTAATACCAGGAAAAGTCAAATCTTTAGCTGGCCCCACAGTTTTTTCAGGTGGCAGCAGGATCCCAACCTCCTACATCAATGACTGAAAACAAAGTATTAAACACTGCCTGTCAGGACCCCACAACATGTGCCCCCAAACAAAGAAAAAATCATCAAGGTTGCAAGTTACACTGTGCCAACAGGACACATGTACAAACAACAGTTGCAAAACGAAAATGAACTTGTCAACTAGAGAGTAAGACAGGCAATGCTTTATCAGAATGTTTCTTGCAACTGTACACCCAGATTCATAGTTGTGTGGGTGCACTATAACAAATGTACGGCTGATTTAACACCACACTTTACCATAAAGGCTCCTGCACTTACCTCTTTTACCAACTTAATAAGATTATCTACAGAAACATTATGCATTGAGGTCAACTCCTCTGCTATGAATCATTAATTGATTGGCCCTCCGGCCATGACAAAATGCTGTGTCAGACAAAATTGACCTTTCTACTTTTTTTTCGGAACCAATTCTATGGGTGACACTGTCCGAACAGTGTTCAAAATGCCCTTCCATCCTGCCCTCTGTCACTTGTCTAGTTTCTTTTAAAAATCCTCCCAGTGCTCCTGCCCTGATTTCAAGTTGTCTGACTTACTCCTATGCTTTGGTCCCTCATAGCCCAACTTGAAACCCTCAGCCTAAGCTTCCAGTTGGTATCCTCTTGTTTGGAATAGTACTTAAGTAAGAATGACAAAAAATACACTTTAACTGGCATAAGAACTCTTGCTCTCTAGTCACTGAACACTCCTTCATCTACCCGCATGTGACAGCCCCACCCCTCCTTGCGTCCCAATATCCCCCCACTAAAACAGTGGATAACTGCATGCTTTGCTCCACATTTTGAAGATTTGTGCCTAAATTTGCTGAATTCTCTGTTGCAAAATCCTTTATTAAAGGCCCAACAAGTACCACCTTTCATATTTTGTCATCTACCACCTCCACCCACCCCTGAACGGGCTGGTAGACTACTGGCATTCCTCTAGCTACCGTCTTCTGCCAGACTGGCCCAAAACTCTTCATCATACCTCACCTAAGCCAACACTCCAAACATTATCTGAGTCTCCAAATCACTTCAAAATATTTAAATGGCACAGCACCATGACACGCTATTATAGACAAAAAAAGCTGATATAACATTTTCAGTGTTTACTGGCTCCCAAGACCTCCTGTACAGCTCCAGCTCTTCTTTCTTTGAACTCTATTTTGCTCTCACCTCTCTATGTAATAATTTGGATACTGCAATATATTACTGTTTGCAAATGTTCTGTTTAGTTACAGCCATCAAATGGGCACCTCATGGCTTTGTCATTCCCACATAGGCCAATTTGTGATGTTTAACTTCTTTTTTGGCGGCCCAATTTGTTTCTCTTTCGTTTCCCTTTTCTCCCTCACAACCACAACCTGCTCAGTAGCAATCCCTCTTTCCATAACATAACACTCCTTGTGTAGGCATCTCTCTATTTTTTGACCCTCACCAATTTCACCCACACCGGGCACTACCGTATTTACTCACTACGTCCCGCACCAAAGCTTTCCGTCTAGCTGCCACTTGGCGTTCCTTTTGCTCCGTGCATTGATTTATCTTTTCTGCACTTTTTCCCCTGAAACGCACTAATGTCTCCTCTTCACAATCCTCCCCTTCACAATCATCCTACTAATGCACAGGCATCTCTCAATCACCAACTCCACTATCCCAAAACACACATTTACCATTTGACGCTGTCCATTCTTTGTTAGCAGGCTGGACTCACTGGATTGTGACCTGCCTTTGGTCTGGAGTTGTTGAGCCACACCAGACATCCTAGTATTTTCCACTGTACCTTTCCTATTGTGCAGTAGTCCACACAATTGGACACTCAATCCACATGACTATCTGCAGCCCTACTACTTAAGCACATGCCATCTGGAAATTCTGCCTTTTGTGTTGTCCCCTGCCCCCAGACCTAGCTACCTTAACTCTAACGTCTCCCTTCTATAGCCTGTTATTCTCATTCACTACATTCTCCTCACACCTCCACACCTCCATCAAAACTGCCTTACCTTAAATTTCCCATGGGCAACACCTTTAACACCCATTCTCTGGGGGTGGCTACATCACCTTCCCAGCCCAACTCTCTGGTAACACTCTGTTCTATTTCCCACAAATGGCAGCAGGGCCATAAAAAACTCACTCTCATTAATAGTCTACAAAATGCTCAACAACTAATGCTGGGTCTTGCTTACATCCCTTGAGTTGGTATGCATTTGTATCCTCGTGTTTACTCGCTTCCTCCACTTCAACTACAGCACTGCACAGACTCAGTACCACTGCATGCTCCAAAAATGTCAAACCTGCTTCCAGCCCG
This sequence comes from Pleurodeles waltl, assembly GCF_031143425.1. Taxonomy (NCBI): domain Eukaryota; kingdom Metazoa; phylum Chordata; class Amphibia; order Caudata; family Salamandridae; genus Pleurodeles; species Pleurodeles waltl. The sequence continues at coordinate 659,022,318 of NC_090445.1, read as the reverse complement.
TTTGAAGCCACAGGTGCCTATCCCCACTGCAGCGAATTTCCGTGGTCCAGCCCCCCCCCATACCTTGTACAATTACAGAGGTCGGCCTGACCGGCAGCTCTGGCACCATCTGGCAGCTGGCTATGGTCACTGCACTCAAACACACTTCCCTAATCTCCGTCTCACTGCTCACAATACCATGATGTGGCTCTGCTATCCTCAGTGAGCCGCCCATCTCGCTTTAACTTGGAGACAGTGAGTGCTTGTTGCTTTGTTGCACGGCAGCCAGGTGTGCTGTCTACCGTGGCTTGTCCAGTCATGCCTCCTACCTCTGCTCAGTCATCATACCTCCCCTATAAGTGGAACCCAAGTCCTCTACTTTCTTCTGCTTTTACTGCAGAGGGGGTGAGCAGGCCAAAACAACCACTGTGATCACCTCAGCTGACCTCCTCAGTGGGTACAACCTCTTAGGAATGCATGCTTGATCTAGGGCTCCAGGTTTTAAAAGGTCGACCTGCCAAGCTTTTCTAAGTACCATGACACCCTCTACCACTACCGGTGCTTTTCACCTACCAGACTACCAACCTCCTACCAGGCACCACTAACATACAGACATGCAAACATAGATCCCACCTGCTCCTAACAGCACCACCATTCTACTTACTCCAAAAGCAAGTCCATTGACTTTGACCTACCCCTGATAAATGGAATCTAGCCCCCCACAACTCCTCCAATCCCCATCTCCTGGATGCCTCCCACATAGCACCCACCTGAAAAGTCTGGGTGCTGGGGACTGCTACTTCTGTAGCCTCCCCCACACCCTCATTTTCCATCAATGTGTTCTAGAACTGTGATAAGTCATTGGCCTCAAGATGATGTTGAAAAGTTTATCCATATGGTTTTGGTGTGGGTATGATGCCTATTATATTTTTTAATTACTATTTTTAGTAGGCATGGGCACACTGAGGTTGGGAGTCACTTTCTGTTTGTGGCTGATAGAAACACCAGTTAGTGAAGAGATTCAGGAAGAGAGGCTATGACTTTAACTCATGGATCTTCAGAGTAACATGCTACTGCAGTTCCAGAATTAGTTAAATAGCATATTTGTATTAGCTAAAATTGGAAAAAAATAACAACTCTGTTACAGTTTCAACTGAAATTTTGAAATGTTTCTCTTCTCACTTGAGAGTCTTCAAAATTCACTTGACCTCTCTGAACAATAAAGGATTTAGTATGGCACACCTATCTAGTTGCACTTGCACCCATTGTGTACACATTCCGAGTCCACAGTTTGTGACCAGCATGGACCCCTACCAGTCGTTAATCTTAATATAACCAATAACATTTCAACTGGTACTGTAAATGAGTACTTATTACCACAGTATTGTACAGTATTGTATAGTGTTGAGTCTTGGCCCTGGGAGCCAGTAAAATGTGCAATTTAGTGTCACTTTGATACCCCAGGGGGTCTGCCATGTGCATATGCAAATTTATCTCAGGATTAGTGGTTTACATTATACTTTATTTTCTTAGCTTCAATCCAATAGAAGCAGTCAAGAAAATAAAACAAAATTTCCCATAAGGCGTCCGAATAAACTGGACAATGGGAAAACAAAAAAGAACAACTATCAAAGATATGGGCCCCATTTAATTCTTGGTGGAGAGGGAACTCCATCGCAACAGTGACGAAGTTCCCTTCCTGCCAAGACTATAGTCCACTCATCCGATTTAAAATCAAGTGGACCATAGTTGGATCACCCAGCATCCGCTCCGTCTCCACGGTTGTCAAACGTTTCTAACAGCCTGATAGAGTAAGGGTAGTCAGAGATTTGGCTATATGTCTCCCCGCCTAATTTAAATTGGCAGACATATGGCCGTTTTTCAATGCCCATTACAACAGGAAAAACCTGGGACTAAAGGGCACTGAAAAGTGCTAAATGCCACCTCACTGGGGGGGGGGGGGATTTTTTTATTTTAAAAAAGAAAATCCTGCTTTGGGATTTTCCTTTTACAACAAACAAAAATCCCTTTACATCCAAGCTCATGGTCTCATGGATGGTATGAGCCTTGGGAGACCGAAACGTCAACCTTATACTCTCCATGACGGAATTCTTCGCATGAGCTGCTGGAGTCCCTTAGGAGTGATTTCTGATTGTTTGAAAGACTGCATATAGGACTCAAACCTTTTGTGGTTAGAGAGTCAGGAGGGTTGGTGCTCTCCTTCTGTCCCTTGGATTGTGGACTAGAGGGGTCACCAGTGCATTTGTATAAAAACACAAAACATCTCATTGTTGCTTTGCTACATTGATGGCTATATTATTAGTGAATATATAAAAAAATCTTCATTTTCCGCAGAAACAAATAACACCCCGTTTGAAGATATATTCATTCATGGAATTTGATCTATGGTTAATTACAACATTAATAGTATTTAATATCGCTGACATATTTGTATGCAAATGATTCCTCCATGAATATTGTGTGCTTTACAGTTTAAATTTTATTAAAGACATGAGACAAATATTATTCAGCCTCTTTATATCCAACTGTTATCTGTTCACCTTCCCATGTGTTCAGCTTCATCCAGCCAAGGCTCTCCTAATTCATGAGAGATATCAAAATCACGTTTGCCTATCATGGTTTCTTCTTCAAGGGCTGAATGTTCTTCCACAGTGGATGTCACTTCCTCTGCCTGCTTGTCATCAGCTTCAAGCAGAGAACATTTGTCAGTTTTTTCTCCGAAGCTGTTGACCTGATTATTGGCTATTTCTCGTTTTCCTTATTCTTCTGTTATTTCTCAGCACTTAACTAAGGCTTCTCACACAGGAAAAGAGGGCAGTTTGGTGTCAGTCATGAGTATTGTTAGCACACCCTGCCTTTGATTTGTGTTCTATACTCTTTTCCTTTGGGCACTTTGTTTCTATTCCTTATACGAAGTGAAGTTTTTTGCTGTTTCTTGACTACTGCTATTTGATTAAAGGCAGGAAAAGAAAGCATAGCACTTATATAAAATTTACATTTTCCTTTATTAAACCAGAGGAAAATCTACATTCTTCATTTCATCGTATTAATCCTTGGTGCTGAATCTAAGTATGCTAGCCCTTTATTAATTGTACTATTGTTGCTAAACACATTTTAGTCCCACTCCCCACTTGCACTACCCAGGAAGGAGGGGATTATTTATTAAAGGGACTAAAAGGCTACAAATTTCTTTAGCACAGCCTTTCTGTGACAACTGCTGCAATAACTCAGCATGGTCAAAGAAAGGGCGCAAACACACACTGCTTTGTATAGAGTATAAAAGTAGGAATCATATTTTTAACAAAGAACAGTAAATAAACTCAAGTCCTATCAGGTTTAGCAACAGTGAGCCAATGGGAGCAAAACTAGTATTAACATTAGCCAATCAGGACCACGGAACCCCTATAATACCAATTTGGACTGTGAACGGTCCTCTTTTCTTGAGCAAGAAGTCATGAAGGATTATGGAAAACAGGCCAAATGAGAAAAGCAATAGCTAAAATAAAAGTAAACATTTCTTGAGATAAGTTCAAACTTCGGGATCTAGAATCAAACAGAAGAATATTCATATTGACAACAACGGAAGATGTAGAAGTGGAGTCAGCTGATTTGTTGACCTTAAAATAATGCACTGGATTTCGATGTGGAAGTACTCGCCTCCGTGTCTTTAATAAAATTAAGACTTTTCTTCATAATAACTAGGAAAATATACATTTTAGTGCATGCCGTGGGGTTCATATTATGCTTGTTCAAAGTATAGTTATTACCACAGAAGAAGCAGTATGAACATATTTACAATTAAAAGTACAGAAAGTGTTATAATTTGACCAGTCAATCGATCTTAGAATATCCTCTGGATGTGAACCCGCCCAAAAGGCTTTAGAAGCTGTGCTCCTCTGGAAGATTGACCCCCAAAGATGGAGGTGTCTATAACTGCAAGGGCCAAAACCCATCTAATCCTACGGGCAAGGGAAAGAGAAGAAACTGATTTGTGAGGTTTTCTGATAGAAATAAGAAGTTGAGTATCTGACATTCTGAGATGGTTGGTTTTTTGTTTGTATGTTTTCAATCAGTTTAGGTTGATTTGGGAATTAAGGGTAAAACACTGTAGTAAGATTTGTCTCTGTACGTTTCTTTATATGAAAGACATCTGTAGGAGTAAAATAAAATGTGAGGAATTATCTAAAGCTTTTACATCAGATAATTGTTTAATGGAAATTAAACATAATAATATTGTTAACTTTGGAAAAAACATTTTGAGTGTGAAACATCATCAGGCAAAGAAATGGACAAGAAAAAAACATTTGTAATACTAAATTAACATCCCACAATTGAATATACTTGGGAAGAGGAGGATTGGAACATCTTACTCCCTTTAAAAAATGACAAACCAGAGGATGCTCTCCAACTGGTTTCCGTTGACGTGAGGATGACTGTCTGAGATTGCAGAGTGAAATAAGTTAACCGTGCAATAAGTCTTATTTTCACTCGCTTCAGAAGCTAAGAAATTTATTATGAGGACGACATCTGCAGAAAAGGTATCAATAGATTTTCCCATACACCAGCTTGAACCAAAAAGACCAGGCTGAATTGTAGACCTTGGTAGTACTTGGTGCCCAGGATTTGTTGATGTAATCTGCAGATTCCCCAAAATGTTTGGATTAGGTGGGCTGACCCGCTAACTTCGAGGCCGAAACAGTGAGGGAAAGGTCTTGTGTGAGATTGTGTCTGCGTCCCTGAGGATCCAAGAGGAGGTTGGGAAATGAAGGTAATAGAACAAGATAATCCACCACAAGTTCCAGAAGTGGGGGGTACCATACCTGCGATTGCCAAATGGAAGCACTATGACCACAGTTATTTTTTGTTTCCCGACTTGGGATAACACTCTGTTGATCATAAAGAAAGGAAGGAAAGAGTAATTGACTCCTGGAGCCCAATCTTGAAGGAAAGAGCTAACAGATCGGGTCTCTAGCTGAAAAACTTAGGAAGATGAGCTGGAAGCAAAAAGATCTATTTGGAAAGGGTCCCATTTTTGCCACAATTTGTTGAAAATAGAAGGATGGGGTCTGCCGTCGCTTGAATTGTGAAGATAGGGAGAATGGCAATCAGCGACTGAATTGAGAGCCCATGGAATATATTCTGCACAAACTGAGATCTTGTGGTAGAAACAGAATTCTCAAAAACTTTTTCCCAATTCTGCCCGAGGTTTGGACTTCGTGCCCGAGGTGATTGATGTACCATACTGCTGAGAGGTTGTGCATCCAAAGAAGAACGGATCACTTTTTATTTTAAACAGATTTTATTGGCAATTTTAGTATAACAACAGACACGAAGTGCTTTTAAACATTTTGCACTTAATCCCCCCAACCCTGTGCTGCTGCCCCTTGCTTGAGCTGTATCTTGTTGTATGCGGTCTGTATATGTGCATGTATGCATCTACATGTGTTCTAGGTGAATGCTAGGTCGATAGCCTTCCTGAACCAGTTTTCCTAATAGGCAATTCATTACTTTCCTCTGTGAGAGGACTCCTGGCAGGCGGCTGCTGATAAGGTCTCTATGGATTCATTGAGGGATAGCCGATCCTTATCTTTCAGGGCCACCACCAATTGCTCCCAAGTTTGTGCTAGTTTTGGCGAACCCCTGCCCTGCCTGGTCTCTCATTTTAAGACTAAACTCTCATACTCCACCCACCGTTCAAATTCCCTCTTCCATCTAATCAGCCCAGGGCCAGCCAGACATTTCCTGTTCCTTGTTATTTCCCTCTTGCCAGTATATATGCAAGGACCTGTAGTCTGCTAGTGGCCTTATTCTTGGGAGGGTGGGGGAATGAGTGAAGGAGCCAATTTCCAGGCGTGCAAGGGATATCTCGATCTAAGACCTCTGCCATGTGGGTTGTTACCCCACGCCAATAGGCGGTTAGGTTTGTACAGGTCCATAGAATGTGTATGAAGTCAGCAGCAGCTTCTCTGCAACGTGGACACTTAGCATCTATTACCTAAAAGTGTTTATTGAGCCGTCTAGGGGTGAGATAGACCCTATGCAGTACGTAGAAGTGTATTAGTTTAAATAAGGCGTTTCTAGATACCTTTGGCGCTCTCTCTAATATCTGCCTCCAGGACGTCTCTGGTATCGGGATCCCCAACTCTGTCTCCCACTTTATTTGCAGATCCTCCAGGGACCGTAATGCTTCTGCTCGGATTGCCCCATATAGGCAGGTTACTGCCTTGTAGGTACCTTCAGAGGTTACTATGTAGCTGCTGACGCCATGGGGCCACAGTTCTATTCGCCCCGAGTGCCAATGCTTTTGGATAGCGAGGGTAACAGCACGATGTTAAAAAAAAAAGTGACCTTGTGGGAGATCATATTCCTGCTGGTGTACCTTGAAGGGGAGTAGCCCCAGCCGTGTAGCCCCCACGACCACCCAGCATGTGATGCCCCCCAATCTCACTGGTGGGGCACCCATATCAGCCAAGCCATTGTCATGTCATGTGAGTATGGTGTACCCCTGTCGGTTTTTTGGAGACATCTTGTTAGAGGGAAATCTGTTAATAAAATAAAACAAATCATTATGACACAATAATATAAGTTTAATCGATTTTCAGCTGGGAACAACAGGCAGTCTCACATAGAGGCCATGACTGAAGTTCAAAGTTCTGGTTCAAACACCAGTAGCATTTATACTGTAAAAACCACAAAAAACTGTGGTCAAGAGTTCAGCATTTACGTAAGCAACTACAAGCAGTACAGATAAGGTAATGAGGTGCCTCTGGAAAGAAGCACTTGCACTTGTTGGCCTCATGGGTGGGCAAGTTACAGTGACGTCATTCACCATATCTATCTTTCTGCACAACAAGAGATTATATGTTGCGTGCTGCTCATGGTAGCCCTGCCTTGCAAATACTTATCTGACCCTTTACACAATTCCCCTTAACACGATATGAATGACTTGTGGTTTTTAGGACCCCTGTGCTAAGGAAGGATACACCCTTCTGTTCCACCCTGTTCATGCTAAGTGAACATTTTGAAAGCAACAGTTGGTGCAGCTTTAAAGAAAAACTCTCATTCTAATGTGGCTTGGGCCTCTTGTGTGTTTCAGCACAGCTAACTTAACAATGCAGCATGTGTATATGTTTCCTAAGTAACAAGTGTTTGTTTGTCCTAAATATGACCTGCCTGATCTATTGATCCCACAGTCTGTCTTTTTTAACATGTCATGTATTAAACCTTTCACTACTTACATTGGTTTACAACTATCTAGCCTAAAATGTTTGTATTGGGATTTGGGAACTTATGTTTGTTTGTATGTGATGTATTCCTATTCTTCCTAAATCATTCCTCCCTCTAGTTGATTATTCAACTACTTTTCCTACCTTCCCATCTACTAATGAAACTAGGGGAATCATCACATACCCACTACTCTGTCCCTCCCAATTTAGCTGTCAACCTTTTGCAACATGCTAGTATTACCTGAAAAATAAGACACATCAAAAGCAACAACACAATCAAAGGCAACAAGGCCTTGAACAACCCCGACATCCAGGACGGCACCCATTCGATCCAGCCCTCGAACCCCCCATCAGGGGCACCCCCCTCATCGATCATTTTCTTTAGTAGATCATGCAATGTCTGAATGGCCTGAGTTAATGTCCCATTGTCCACATCATTGGCTGGCACATAAAGATCCAATCTTCTTACACACCCCTCCTTCCATGGCCATCATTAAATCAAATACATATCTGTGTTGCATTAACATCAGCCTAAGGGCTCGAAGTTCTTCCTTGATAGCATTGAACCCATCTTCAATTGCATTTATGGTCTTCATCAATTCAAAGTGCGTGATCTGCAGCCAGCGTGCAGTTGCCTTCGGCTGAATGAATGGTAGGATGCTACCAAAAAATATTTGGGCATCATTAAATAGTCTATGTTCCTGTGGAATGTCTTTCCACACTTCAGTACCAAGAAACTCAGCAGCTCGTTTTGTCTGATAATGGTGAAGCAAGGTTGTTGGATGGCTCATGGGATGGTCATGTAACTGAGAGATGTCCACACCTGGTATCACCAGGGAGGGGATGTGCAAAGTCACTAGGGAGCAGAGGCCATTCCAGTTCGTGGGTAGTTGCATGTGGAGCCGGGCCCCACACATCCAGTAGTGATCCATCAGGCTGGAGGTGCCACCCTGCATATCAGCGTTGTAGGTTGTGATGTTGCAGTTGAGGTTACTCCCCACCTTCATTGTCCCATTCCCTCTGAAACAAAGAGAAAACTGCGTTAATTTCATTGCTATTCTAGGGTGTATGGTAGTCCCTGTCCATGTATATCTCTGTATGTTCGCATCCCATATTTCCTGACACTGGCCTATTATCTTATTAAAGCTTAGTGGACCTTGTGTCTCTGTACCATTTATCATGGGCAAATACTGATCTTGTGATACTAATAACTGCCTGCGCAATCAGGAAGCAGGGGTTTAGCTCGTGCAGTAACAGGACTAACATGAGTTGGCTGTAGCTGTGCTCTCATTCTGCATAAAAATAGGTGCAGGAGACAATGTGTAATGTTTGGGGATACCTTTTTAGGGAGATGCAATTTATCTACTCCAGCAGCATGGGGGATGAGAGAGCATACATAACAACTGGTGTTGGATGTGGATGTGCCTATACTGTGCATGTGCTGATACCACACATTGTCAAACAAAGCAATATGGAGAGGGTGATGGTCAGTATCATTATCAACAGTTCTACGCATACGTGTAATAATTGATATAGGATCCAAAAAAATTAAAATATCCAAGTTCTAAAAGCAGCAAAATCAGTGCAACGAGGAGGAAAAACAAACATAAAATACATAACTTAAAAGAAGAATTGTCTAAGATTGAGGCTTTAGAGGGAGGCTTTACTCCGGTTGCTTCTCCTGTTCTCCCCCCTCTTTTTCCTGCTCGGTGTCCAAAGGGATGGATGGCACGGGGAAGGGTCCATTAAATTTGCAGTTCTTCCATTGTCTTGCAAAATTGCTAAAGTTCCCAAAGGTAATGGTGTTTGTTGATTCTTTACAGGAGATGCGTTGGCGCGCTTCTTGGCTGCACGTGCAACCTGTTTAGAGAAGAACTTTGCAACTTTGGTTAGCTCAGACATGTATTCATTCATTTCAGTGTGTACAACTTCAGGTGCACTCTCAGTCTCCAACGTATGTCTGGTTGGTGGCACAAATGTGCTCATTGTTCTACCTGTCACTATTTGATGAAGAGTCAAATAGTGCTCTGATCCTGGGGTATTTCTCAAAGCAAAGAGGGTTAACAGACTTGGCATTATGGTGAACACAAGGTCCTGCTTCAATCCACCTTGAGAATGGGCAGACTACAACTATAAGATAGCGATAATGATTGCATCTGTCAATCATATCAATGTAGTCAATGTGCAGTTCCTTAAAGGGACCTTGTGGGCGAGGTATTGTAGAAGCTATTACCTTAGAGGTGGGATTTGGTGAATACTGCTGGCACACTGTGCAGGTGTGTGTGTACATTATAATAATCTCATGTAAGTAAGGAACAAACAAATCCTGACGTATTTTGAGGGACATATTGTCTTTAACAGTATGTGAAGGAAGATGTAGCTGGTTTAGAGCTATCAGTAGCAATGCTTGGGGCATGACAGGCTTCCCTGTTGATATTTGTCTGTATATTAAATCTGTTCCTGTCTGTGTGCATACCCTGGCTTCCCACAACTGTTTCTCATGCTCTGGTGCATTTTCTTGTATCTCTCTTATATGCAGATGAGCTGTTTCTGTGTAATGTCTGGATGCATTCAAAGGGTCTGAAAGTGTCAATGTTTCACTAGCTAACAAAACTGTGGTATGTGTGTCACTAAGAGGGTGTGTTGCTGCATCTTTGGCTGCCCAATCAGCCAGGACATTTCCACGGGACACAAAATCTGAGCATTAGTGTGGACTGCGCATTTCACTACTGCAACTGCATGTGGCAGTGTTAAAGCTTGTATCAAGTCCTCTAAAAGGGGACGGTGCATGACAGGGCTTCCATCAGACTTGAGAAATCTCCATCTATTCCACCACATAATGCTGGAATGCACTGTTGTAGTGACATAGGCTGAACCGGAGTATACTGTTATTGTTTCTCCTTCCCCTTGTTTGAGAGCTGCCCCTAAAGCTACTAATTCAGCAGCCTGGGCTGAATATTGAGATGGCAAAGTTATCTGTTCAGTTATCTGCAGTGTGTCTGAAGAGTTGTGCTGCATCGCTCTGACCACTGCAGCACTTGTATGTCTTACTCCTGTGTCCTGATCTATTGTGGAAGTTTCATCCACAAAATATACAACACCACCTGGAATGGGGTCTTCTGTCGCTTGGCTACACGCATCTGGAGTATATGTGGCACAATCATGGGCATCATCATCAGTGTCTGAAATGGGGTGTGCAAAGAAGGTAGCAGGATTGACTGTGTGGCATTTAACCACCTTCAAGGATGTTAGTGATAATATTATCTCATAGCCTAATACTTTCCTTGTTGTTAATGTTGTTTTAGCTTTCTGAATTATTGCAAACACAGCAGGTTCAGCATACAGGGTCAAGGGTGCACCCATGACAATGGGAGCACTTTTCTCTACTACAAAGGCTGCTGTGGCTAGTGCTTGTTCACAAGGGTAATGACGTTTCATGACAGAATCAAGTAGGCCACTAAAATATGCAATTGGTTTGTGGCCTAAAGGATACTTTTGGGTGAGGACAGCCGTCATCACCTGGCCATTACAGTGGCAATTCCTTCCCATGTTTTCTTGGCTAGTTTCTGCTGGACCAATTTAGCTGCTGCTGTCTCTATTTTATCTTTCTCTCTCTTTTCCTTTTCTTGTCTCATCTTACAAAAATGTAGTATGTGTGCTTGTATCTCTGTCCATGGTTTGGCCTCTAAGGCAACTATATTATCTAATTTATCCTGTACTTCAACTGGCAGATGCTTTTTCACTATATTGAAAAATAGTATTGCATTCTGTCCAGTGACATCCCAACTCTCCCCCACTTCCTGTGTCCATTTTTCCTTCATTCTGCTAAGGAATTGGGCTGGGTCCTCATTTGGCTGCATTGCTTGTGCCATAAGGGACCCAATGTCTGGCCTGTCTGGATACATTTTCCTCAGTTGTTTCCAAACAATTCCCCTTACTCTATTAAAGGGTGCCCCATCACATTTTGGGTTAGTCAATGTCACATCCCTTTACTCCTGCCTTTGTGAACAGTAGGTCTGTCTCATCTCCTATAAGGGAACTTAGTAAACTCTTAATGTCCCCTATTGCAAGAGTAATCCCTGCAATATGTTTCTCCAGAGCTGCTATCCATTTCCCAGCACCCTCAGAATGTTGTGCCAATTGTTTTTTAAGATTTTCTTTGTCCATCTGGAGCCATGGTATATATTGAGGCACCCCTGGGCCCTTGAATATCAAGGGCAGTTGTGACAGGACTGTAGTCCTATTGCCAGTATGGTGACGAGAGTCATACTTACAAGCATATCTCTGCCACACTCTTAGGCTTTTCTGCATATAGGGATAATCCCAGTAAGGATCCACTGTGGCCTAAAAAATGCACATTTCTGCATTAGCCATGTCTCAGGGTTCAAAGGAACCCTCTTGCGGCCATGGTGTCATCTGTGATGCCAATCCTTCTGTCCAACCTGCTAGGTTGTCAGTAAAAGGGACAACATTATACCAACTATTTTCATACTGAGCTACTATTTAATTGGGTGTCAAATTATTGCCAGGGCATACAGGGAATGCATGTGCCATGTCTTTCCTCAGTGTAATTTTTCCTGCCTTATCAAATGTTCCCTTTCTCTCATATGGGCGTGCATTCACCCCATCAAATACTAATCTCTGTAATTCTCTTGGCTTCTTTTGTAAAGTCTGTCCTGTCTTATTGTTTTCTTCTCCCTCACAGGCATATTGTGACTGTTCCTTGTTATGGTCCTCAAAAAGGGACATTCTTTTAACATGTCCAGTGATGTCATCTAATGCCCCCTCTGATCCTTTGTAAGATTTTTCTAAATCCAGATCTTTTTCACCTAAGCTGCTATGTGTGGAGACTGTGTCATCTGGTCCTTCTTGTTCAATTATTTGTGGCCTAGTGAGGGCCCTTGACTGTCTCAGGGGCCCTTCCTCCTTTTCCCAAGTCGGTCTTTTGTCTAGCGGTCCATCTTCCTGCTCTGTGATCCACTTGCCTACACTATTCTCTTCTGCTCCTGGGTACATGAACCTCCAGTACTCTGTGGGAGAACTTTCTGGTGTGAAAGCTAATCTTCTTGTCTTATTTTTAATATTGGTACTCGTTTTTTTTTCAAAACACCTTCTTTTTTTCTAGCCCCATCCATTCTCTGTGCCTCTCTTGATCCCTCATTAGGTATACCTTTATTTTTTCTAGTGGGGGACATCTCGTCCTCCAAATGAAGTGTAAATGTGGCATCTAGTGTCCCTATGTATTTAGTACTGTCCCCACCTGACATTTCCTGTGGTGTACTGGCCATTTGAGGACCTGGAGATGGGTGAACATATTCTCTATGTTTAGAAAAAGATTCTAATGGTGGGCTATACTCTGGGTCTGTATATCCCACAGCAGGGGGATGTGAAGAGGCAGGTAATGAGTGTGGGGCACCAGGTTGCAACGTATACATGCCCTGTACCTTTGCACTGCCTAACCTTAATGGCACATCTTGATAGGGGGGTGGAGGAGCCGAAGGGTGGGTCTGAGGCTTTGTATTTGACTCATTCATATTTGTTTCACAAAAGACCCTCCATAGGTCTAGTGTGATCTTCCTTTTCTCTAGTTTATTTCCCTTGTATTTACTCTGTAGGAAGGTGCCCATGTGTAATATTATTGTATTATCAAATGTGCCCTCTTTGGGCCATACATGTGCAAGTTTTAATGCTGCTTTGTGCCATTCCTTACAGTATTTTCCTATCCTTTCCCTGTCTCAAGAGAACACTTTAACCATGTGTTCTAAAGGAGACCCCATGTCTGTTTAGTGAACTTAATATTTTGTACTATATGTTTTACACTCTAAATGGTCTTCTATTTACTTCCTATGGTATTTCCAGACTTCACATAAACTATTATTAGGCTGTGAAGGTGAACATCAGATATATATATCTATCCCTAATCTCTGAAAGACTTTGTTCATTTATATATAGATATATATGGTAGGTGAATTTATGTGTGGCCTAAGTGGTTTGTTTGCGTGACACAACAAACAATGTTATTGTGATCTATATACATGTTTATAAATTACTCATATCCTAAATTCCACACTGGGAGGTCCCCAATAAATGCATACAGTAGGAGGTCTAATACTAAATCTGAATCTGTTTATTATTGCAGGGAATTCATGTGACTGTTGCCCATGGTTCCACTGAAAAATTGCAGTAACTTCAATGTATTCACTTTCTGGTCACAAGGTAGCTCCAGTGTCACACATGAAAAAATTAAAACAAAATGTATTTATTTTTAGAGGCCTTCAAATGAGTGCCTTACTCTTGGAAAGACAACTGCAACAGGTTTTGTACATTTCAAAATAAACTCTTTTATTCTAATTATGTGAAGATCCTGTTCACATCTATATGAAAGGTAGTTAAATATATTTGTATGTTTAGTAGCTGATTATTCTCCTTCTATTTGTATACCTTCAATATATATGTGTATGTCCCAGTCTATACTATTTGATAATTCATCTAGCCTCCAATCTTAAGGCTCTATAGTTTCATAATGGGGATAATAGTAGTGTCAATATTTGTTATGGGGTTCATGAGGCTAGTACACTACTTTTAACTTGGAGGATAATGTCCTTGTATTAGTTCTTTGAATAATTTTTTATAATTGTCTAATAGGCAGGTTGTTTTAGGCCTAGAGGTGATATACTATAAATACATAAACTTCTGACTTAAAACATGAGTCTATGGTATTGATATTGCTAATCTACTAAGGTCAGTTCTGTTGCAGAGGGCGACAGCCTGACCATTATAAAAATGAATAATTAATTCAGGGATGTGGAATTAATTAATTGACTTTTTGGGACCTGCCCAATCCAGTCAATTACTTTACTTTTGAGTATACTATTATAACTTAACCTTCATAAGAATAGGAGGTCTGATACTTATTCCTAAATTATACACTAAATAACAAACTTATATATTGACAATATGTGGTCACATTTCTGTCTATACATGCATATACATACACAGTACATTTTAATATACATACACAGTAATTCTTAATTTCATACTAGGGCAAACAAAATACTACTGGTCACTTCCCTCTGGATTCATAGAGGGGACAACTTTTCACTATTTTCAACTAAAGAAATGGTGACTTCCAGATTTAATATCTGGGTTAGGTTGACATGAGTGTTCTTTAAAACATACACTGATTGCTCAGCCCCCAAGTCCAACACTACTCCTGACCACTTTTGACTTACTTAGTCAAGCTCCCTGTATCTTCCGGACTTACCACCGGGATCCCTTAATATTATCTCAATTCATACACAATCTTGCATGCAAACACAAAAATTACATATATTACAGTGTCAAAATTGTAAATGTCTTTATAAAATAAAAGGAACAGACCTCGTACTTTGTCCACCTCACTACCTTCCACTGAGACCCACCTGTCCCCACGAAATCAGAGATTTTTAAATAAATGTAGGCATCTCCCTTACCTCTTTAAAATGTGCACAAATCACCTCGTGGAGACAGGCAGGGCCCCCAGTTCAGCAGTTGGTGAGATCAAAGTAGAGCTCCTGGCTTAGCTCGCCAATATGTTAGAGGGAAATCTGTTAATAAAATAAAACAAATAATTTTGACACAATAATATAAGTTTAATCGATTTTCAGCTGGGAACAACAGGCAGTCTCACATAGAGGCCATGACTGAAGTTCAAAATTCTGGTTCAAACACCAGTAGCATTTATACTGTAAAAACCACAAAAAACTGTGGTCAAGAGTTCAGCATTTACGTAAGCAACTACAAGCAGTACAGATAAGGTAATGAGGTGCCTCTGGAAAGAAGCACTTGCACTTGTTGGCCTCATGGGTGGGCAAGTTACAGTGACGTCATTCACCATATCTATCTTTCTGCACAACAAGAGATTATATGTTGCGTGCTGCTCATGGTAGCCCTGCCTTGCAAATACTTATCTGACCCTTTACACAATTCCCCTTAACATGATATGAATGACTTGTGGTTTTTAGGACCCCTGTGCTAAGGAAGGATACACACTTCTGTTCCACCCTGTTCATGCTAAGTGAACATTTTGAAAGCAACAGTTGGTGCAGCTTTAAAGAAAAACTCTCATTCTAATGTGGCTTGGGCCTCTTGTGTGTTTCAGCACAGCTAACTTAACAATGCAGCATGTGTATATGTTTCCTAAGTAACAAGTGTTTGTTTGTCCTAAATATGACCTGCCTTTTCTATTGATCCCACAGTCTGTCTTTTTTAACATGTCATGTATTAAACCTTTCACTACTTACATTGGTTTACAACTATCTAGCCTAAAATGTTTGTATTGGGATTTGGGAACTTATGTTTGTTTGTATGTGATGTATTCCTATTCTTCCTACATCAATCTCTTCCAGCATTTGCGTATGACGCGGACCTCTGGGTGTCTAAGTGAGTGGATCCGGTGAACTTTAATAGCGTTCCCACCAGTTGAGGGAGATGGGGGACCGTTGAAACCAAACCACCAGTTTGCAGTCGACGCCTTGCTATCCACTGGGTCAGCCATTGTAGTTGGGCTGCCAGGTAGTACGATTCATAGTTTGGGACCGCCAGATCCCCCCTCCGCCCTTGGTCTTTTCATTGTGGCGAGGGCCACTCGGCACCTCGCAATCCCCCAAATGAATGCAGTGATCAGAGAATCTAACTCCCTAAAGACCATAGCAGGTATCCATAGCGGCAGGGCTGCAAAATAGCATAAGAGTCTCAGGAGAGCACCTCCTCCATGTGGGTTGTTACCCCACGCTAGTAGGTAGTTAGGTTCGTACAAGAGGGCTATTCTCCCTGCCACCAACAAAGGAAGTATATTCCAAAATTCCAGGCTAGTTTTCAGCGATCAGCCCTAGTTTGATAGACTTTAACTCCTAGGTAAGTCAGGCACCTAGGTTCCCAGGGAACATGTCCTAAGCCCTCTGGTGGGTCACAGTCTGTTGATAGTGGGTAGAGTTGTGATTTTTGCCAATTTACCCGTAACCCTGATATCATGCCAAATTGTGCTAGGAGCGTCTGGGCCCCCCCCCCTAGTTCGAATGCAGTATCTCGTAGGAACATAAGTAGATCGTCTGCATACAGCGCTATATGGTGAGAGGTATCAGCGTGCTGTAATCCCTAATACCAAAGAGCTGTCTGTGCTTGGGCGGCCAATTGCCAGCGCAAATAGCAAGGGCGAGAGGGGACACCCTTGACGTGTGTCCCTCTCCCCACTATATAATTCCGAAATTGTGGTTCCAGTGTGCACGTGGGATTTGGGATCTGTGTACAGTAACTGTGTCCATCTAATAAATCCCATCCCCATGCTTTCTAGGACTGCATATAGATAGTTCCATTCCAAGCTGTCAAATGCCTTGTCTATGTCAATGGCAAATACAGCAGCAGTTCTTCTTTCTGGAATATCAGCGTCTAAAAGGTTGATAACCCAGCGGATATTCTGGGCTGTGTTACGTGTGGGGATAAACCCTGCTTGGTCCATATGGACCAGGTGAGTCATAAAGGGTAGCAGTCTTGTCACAAGGATGCGACTGAGAATTTTATAGTCCATGTTGAGCATGGATAGTGGCCTGTAGGCCCTGCTGTCATGCGCCAGTTTGCCAGGTTTCAATAGTGGGACTATCAATGCCTCCCTAGTGGTGTCTGGAAGATGCTCCCGATCTCTCGCCACTTTATACAGTGTCACAAGTTTAGGGGCCAGATCATCAGCATACGTGGCATAAAATTCGATGGGGACTCCGTCTGTGCCCGATGTTTTCACTCTTGCAAGGCCTTTTATGGCCTCTCGGATTTCCGTCTCTTCGATGTCCCCCCAATGCATCTTTTTCTTCCCCATTGAGGTTTCAGCTTGGCAATGTTTTGTGGTCCAGAAGAGTGACTCTGGAGACGGAGTATATAAAAAGGTAAGCCTTTTTATTTTAAACATTAGAGAGCCCCGTACATGCAGCTTCCCAACTCCGTGACTCCAACCGTCTCCGTTGAAACTCGCCGATTTCCCCGGCAACCACCCAGAAATCCATTCGAGAGCAAAACATAACACAATGGTTCCACGAAAGCCCGTATGTCAGCCTCTTTACTTTGTGTGATGCTGGTGTATAGAGAGGTGTAGTAGCAAAGAAAATATTGGTTGATCTCTTCCTGTGGAAATAAGCTCTGCCCTTTTGAGGTATTAATTTCCATAATGGGTGTCCCCCTCTTTGAGGGATTAGCCAGCCATGCCAGGGGTGTGCCCGTTTTGTCCCTTTCAGCATGCGCTCTTACCATATAGTTTTTATAGTCAAAGCAACTAAGCCTTTCAGTGTTGGCTGCTACTTTGTCCCTAGCCCCGCTCACCTCCCTTTGCAGCTCAGGGTGACCTGGCTGCCATTTTTCTAGTGTTTGTAACGCACTCTCCGCAGCCATGACTTCCCCTAGCAGTGTCTTCTGGATTCCTATCGATTCATCTATACAGTTCCCTTGTATCACTACTTTAAATACATCCCATAAGATCTGGGGAGAAGAGACAGTGGCCTCATTTTCTACAAAATATTATCTAATGTGTCCCCCTACCTGTTCCTGGAAGACTGGGTCTTCTAGTGATTCTGGCTTGAGATGCCAAGTCGGTATTCGTGGCTTGGTTCTCTCCCAGCACAGCTGGAGAAGGATGGGATTGTGGTCAGATATCATCCTCCCCAGGTACTCCACTTCTCGAAACTGGACATGGACCTCTGGCGTGCAGAGAAACGTGTCTAGACGGATGTGTAAGTCATGCATATTGGAAAAGAAGATAAGTAGTCTGTGGTATGTGGGTAAAGGTATCGCCACAAGTCCACCAAGCCCATCTCAGTCTGCCTTGCTCGAAATGCATCAGCTATTCTACATACTGGGGAACTCCCAAGTGGGGGATGCAATGTCTATGTCAGGATTGGCTACACAATTGAAATCCACTCCCGTCAATACTACGTGTATTAAGTGAGAGGTGCCCCAGAAATGCTCCCTGTTCAGTATTCGGAGCGTATATACTAATGAGTGCTATGTCCCTTCCCTCTAGACGGCCAGTGATCACCACATAGCGGCCATTGTTGTCAATGAGTGTACCTGTTTTTTGGAAGGGAATTCCTCCCCTAATCCATATGAGAGTTTCCTGAGCATAAACAGAGTAGGATGTGTAGTACACCTGCCCCCTCCACGTCTTCTGCTGAGCCACTCCTTCTGAAGCAGTCATGTGTGTTTCCTGCAGCATCGCTATGTGAGTCCCTCTTCTCTGTAAATAGGAGAACACTTTGTACTGCTTAGCCATATTGTGCATGCCCCTAATATTCCAGGATACAATCTTATTGTTCTGTGGTGCCCCCATCTGGTTCACTTGTTCTACAATTCTTGGTATGCATTCCCTTGCCGTAGGCAGTTCGTGTCGGCCAAGCTTCACTCTCCAGGTTTACGCCTCTAGGGGTGCAGAGGCAGCATTCCCTTAACACATCAACCCAACAACTTCCCAACTCCCGTGCCCCAGGACAGGTGAAAAAACAACCGCCCCATCCAAACTAGTATTTAGTCAAAGAACTCTCTTATGAGGTGCGCGCAGATAGGCCCAAATCGGTGCAGGGCTCTCAGCACCAGGTCTCACCCAATACAGTCTCGGGTGTTCCTTCAACCGTTTGTCTTGTCCTCCCTTAGGCGCCATGTGGCGGTCTTCGCAGTCCTCACCTCCGCTTCTTTTAGGGGCTTCATATGATATCCTCCGAAGTCCCTGGAGTTACTATCGGTAGTTCCACGTTGATGTCGTTGAAGCCCCAGATTCCCCATCTGACTGAGAATGTTGCACACCTTCCTCTGTCGCTGCAGACAGGGGGCTGGTCTCACCTCCTCTCAAGGATGCCACTGTAGCGGTAGCTCTCAGCCTCTCTCTCCTCACCTCCTCCAAGGATGGCAACACCTCGCTACGGCAGGTCCCCTAGACCGTCTGCGACAACACCGGGATCAGTTCCCCGGGTGTGCCTGGTTATCGTCTGCCCCTGAATGACCATTCAGCCATTCTTGCGCCTCCTGCGGGGTCCTGAAGAAGTGTGCTCTGTTAGAGGGAAATCTGTTAACAAAATGAGACAGATCAATTTAACACAATAATATAGGTTTAATCGATTTTCAGCTGGGAACAACAGGCAGTCTCAACAAAGAGGCCATGACTGAAGTTCAAAGTTCTGGTTCAAACACCAGTAGCATTTATATTGTAAAAACCACAAAAAACTGTGGTGAAGAGTTCACCATTGACGTAAGCAACTACAAGCAGTACAGATAAGATAATGAGGTGCCTCTGGAAAGAAGCACATGCACTTGTTGGCCTCATGGGTGGGTAAGTTACACTGACGTCATTCACCATATCTATCTTTCTGCACAACAAGAGATTATATGTTGCGTGCTGCTCATGGTAGCCCTGCCTTGTAAATACTTATCTGACCCTTTACACAATTCCCCTTAACACGATATGAATGACTTGTGGTTTTTAGGACCCCTGTGCTAAGGAAGGATACACCCTTCTGTTCCACCCTGTTCATGCTGAGTGAACATTATGAAAGCAACAGTTGGTGCAGCTTTATAGAAAAACTCTCATTCTAATGTGGCTGGGGCCTCTTGTGTGTTTCAGCACAGCTAACTTAACAATGTAGCATGTATATATGTTTCCTAACTAATAAGTGTTTGTTTGTCCTAAATATGACCTGCCTTTTCTATTGAACCCACAGTCTGTCTTTTTTTAACATGTCATGTATTAAGCCTTTCACTACTTACATTGGTTTACAACTATCTAGCCTAAAATGCTTGTATTGGTATTTGGGAATTTATGTTTGTTTGTATATGATGTATTCCTATTCTTCCTACATCATTCCTCCCTCTAGTTGATTATTCAACTACTTTTCCTACCTTCCCATCTACTAATGAAATTAGGGGAATCATCACATACCCACTACTCTGTCCCTACCAATTTAGCTGTCATCCTTTTGCAACATGCTATTATTACCTGAAAAATAAGACACATCAAAAGCAATAACACAATCAAAGGCAACAGGGCCTTGAACAACCCCGACATCCAGGACGGCACCCATTCGAACCAGCCCTCAAACCACCTATCAGCGGCACCCCCCTCATCGATCATTTTCTTTTGTAGATCATGCAATGTCTGAATGGCCTGAGTTAATGTCCCATTGTCCGCATCATTGGCCGGCACATAAGTACAACAGGCCGATCCAATCTTCTTACACACCCCTCCTTCCATGGCCGTCATTAAATCAAGTACATATCTGTGTTGCATTACCATCAGCCTAAGGGCTCGAAGTTCTTCCTTGATAGCATTGAATCCATCTTCAGTTGCATTTATGGTCTTCATCAATTCAAAGCGCGTGATCTGCAGCCAGCGTGCAGTTGCCTTCGCCTGAATGAATGGTAGGATGCTACCAAAAAAGATTTGGGCATCATTAAATAGTCTGTGTTCCTGTGGAACATCTTTCCACACTTCAGTACCAAGAAACTCAGCAGCTCGTTTTGTCCGGTAATGGTGAAGCAAGGTTGTTGGACGGCTCATGGGATGGTCATGTAACTGAGAGATGTCCACACCTGGTATTACCAGGGAGGGGATGTGCAAAGTCACTAGGGAACAGAGGCCATTCCAGTTCGGGGGTAGTTGCATGTGGAGCCGGGCCCTACACATCCAGTAGTGATCCATCAGGCTGGAGGTGCCGCCCTGCATATCAGCGTTGTAGGTGGTGATGTTGCAGTTGAGGTTACTCCCCACCTTCACTGTCCCTTTCCCTCTGAAACAAAGAGAAAAGTGTGTTAATTTCATTGCTATTCTAGGGTGTATGGTAGTCCCTGTCCATGTATATCTCTGTATGTTCGCATCCCATATTTCCTGACATTGACCTATTATCTTATTAAAGCTTAGTGGACCTTGTGTCTTGGTACCATTCCATAATGATATTGCTCTACATGAGAACTTGGCCTCGGTATGCCATTTATCATGGGCAAATACTGATCCTGTGATACTAAGAACTGGCCTGCTTGCGCAATCAGGGGGCAGGGGTTCAGCTAAATAGTTGCTACATTCAGATGATGGGTAAGACCTTCCAAAAATACCTCGACGTAATACCCATTTTTCCCAATCTGGGTGAATCATTGTTTGCCCTGCTTCCTTCATTCTTGATATCTCTTCCATTATCTCTTGTTTTTCTGTCAGGACTTGTAGGACTTCTGGGGTGGTGTCAAATCTAGTTGTGTTAACTCGTGCAGTAGCAGGACTAACATGAGTTGGCTGTAGCTGTGCTCTCATTCTCCATAAAAATAGGTGCAGGAGACAATGTGTAATGTTTGGGGATACCTCTTTAGGGAGATGCAAGTTATCTACTCCAGCAGCATGGGGGATGAGAGAGCATACATAACAACTGGTGTTGGATGTGGATGTGCCTATACTGTGCATGTGCTGATACCACACATTGTCAAACAAAGCAATATGGAGAGGGTGATGGTCAGTATCATTATCAACAGTTCTACGCATGCGTGTAGTAATTGGTATAGGATCAAAAAAATGTAAATATCCAAGGGCTAAAAGCAGCAATATCAGTGCAACGAGGAGGAAAAACAAACATAAAATACATAACTGAAAAGAAGAATTGTCTAAGATTGAAGCTTTAGAGGGAGGCTTTACTCCGGTTGCTTCTCCTGTTCTCCCCCCTCTTTTTCCTGCTCGGTGTCCAAAGGGATGGATGGCATGGTTGGGGCCAGGCGGATATCCTGGAGGTGGTACCATGGTTTGTGGCCTTGGACTTTCACTGCTGTAGTTGTGCTGTCTGTCACTGGAAAGGGTCCATTGAATTTGCAGTCCTTCCACTTTCTGACAAAATTGCGAATATATACTAAAGTTCCCAAAGTTAATGGTGTTTGTTGATCCTTTGCAGGAGATGCGTTGGCGCGCTTCTTGGCTGCACGTGTAACCTGTTTAGAGAAGAACTTTGCAACTTTGGTTAGCTCAGACATGTATTCATTCATTTCAATTTGTACAACCTCAGGTGCACTCTCAGTCTCCAATTTATGTCTAGTTGATGGCACAAATGTGCTCATTGTTCTACCTGTCACTATTTGATGTGGAGTTAAATGATGATCTGATCCTGGGGTATTGCTCAAAGCAAAGAGTGCCAAAGGGAGGCAGTATAGCCATTTCTTCTTCAATGTCACACATAGTTTACTTATTCTGTTCTTGAGGAGGCCATTAAGGCGCTCCACAATTCCCTTGCTTTGCGGATGATAAGCTGAGGACAATTTATGTGTTATTCCTAACAAGATGGTGAGGTGAGAAAAGATATTATTGACAAAATGGGTGCCATTGTCCGATCTGATCCCCTCAGGGACACCCCATCGCGGTATTACCTCACGAATCAAAAAATTAGCAGCAGATTTGGCATCACAGTGAACACAAGGTCCTGCTTCAATCCACCTTGAGAATGGGCAGACTACAACTATCAGATAGCGATAATGATTGCATCTGTCAATCATATCAATGTAGTCAATGTGCAGTTCCTTAAAGGGACCTTGTGGGCGAGGTATTGTGGAAGCTATTACCTTAGATGTGGGATTTGGTGAATACTGCTGGCACACTGTGCAGGTGTGTATGTACATTGTAATCATCTCATGTAAGTTAGGGACAAACCAATCCTGACGTATTTGGAGGGACATATTGTCTCTAGCAGTATGTGACGGAAGATGTAGCTGGTTTAGAGCTATCAGTAGCAATGCTTGGGGCATGACAGGCTTCCCTGTTGATATTTGTCTGTATATTAAATCTGTTCCTGTCTGTGTGCATCCTCTGGCTTCCCACAACTGTTTCTCATGTTCAGGTGCATTTTCTTGTATCTCTCTTATATGCAAGTGAGCTGTCTCTGTGTAATGTCTAGATGCATTCAAAGAGTCTGAAGATGTCAATGTTTCACTAGCTAACAAAACTGTGGTATGTGTATCACTAAGAGGGCGTGTTGCTGCATCTTTGGCTGCCCAATCTGCCAGGGCATTTCCACGGGACACAAAATCCTGAGCATTAGTGTGGGCTGTGCATTTCACTACTGCAACTGCATGTGGCAGTGTTAAAGCTCGTATCAAGTCCTCTAAAAGGGGGCGGTGCATGACAGGGCTTCCATCAGAGTTGAGAAATCCCCGTCTATTCCACCGCATAATGCTGGAATGCACTGTTGTAGTAACATAGGCTGAATCAGAGTATACTGTTATTGTTTCTCCTTCCCCTTGTTTGAGGGCTGCCACTAAAGCTACTAATTCAGCAGCCTGGGCTGAATATTGAGATGGCAAAGTTATCTGTTCAGTTATCTGCAGTGTGTCTGAAGAGTTGTGCTGCATAGCTCTGACCACTGCAGCACCTGTATGTCTTACCCCTGTGTCCTGATCTATTGTGGAAGAACCATCCACAAAATACACAACACTACCTGGAATGGGGTCTTCTGTTGCTTGGCTACACTCATCTGGAGTATATGTGGCACAATCATGGGCATCATCGTCAGTGTCTGAAATGGGGTGTGCAAAGAAGGTAGCAGGATTGACTGTGTGGCATTTAACCACCTTCAAGGATGGTAATGATAGTATTATCTCATAGCCTGATACTCTCTGTGTTGTTAGTGTTGTTTTAGCTTTCTGGATTATTGCAAACACAGCATGTTCAGCATACAGTGTCAAGGGTGCACCCATGACAATGGGAGCACTTTTCTCTACTGCAAAGGCTGCTGTGGCTAGTGATTGTTCACAAGGGTAATGACCTTTCATGACAGAATCAAGTAGGCCACTAAAATATGCAATTGGTTTGTGGCCTAAAGGATACTTTTGGGTGAGGACAGCCGTCATCACCTGGCCATTACAGTGGCAAAAAAGAAAAAACTCTTTGGTATAGTCTGGTGTTCCTAACACTGGTGCATTTGTTATCTCTGTTTTTAGCTTACTGAAGGTTTGTTTCATCTCCGTAGTCCATGTTATCCTGTCTTTCTGTGTTTTTGCCTGTTTGATAGATGCAAGCAGTGGGGATATTAAAGTACTGTAGTCAAAAACCCATTGTCTGACATAATTACATAAGCCTAGGAACTTCTGCATTCCTTTCACAGTCTCAGGTTCTGTCATCTGTTGAATGGATTCTGCTCTCCCTGGCATAACTCTACGGCCTGATGCTGATAGTAGTTGCCCCAAGTATTGAACTTCTTCCTGGCAGTACTGTAATTTGTCCCTGTCTACCTTGTACCCTCTTTGAGCAAGGGTGCACAACAGGGACACACTGTCATTTCTACACTGCTCTTCTGCTGGACTACAGATTAGTAGATCATCAACATACTGCAAGACTGTGCTGTCACATTGAAAATTGGCGAGGTCATTCTTGACCGTCCTGTTAAAGACACTAGGGGACTCACAGTACCCTTGAGGTAATCTGTAATACAGGTACTGTGAACCACGATAGGAAAATGCAGTCAAATAATGACTGTCTTGGTGCAGGGGTATGCTGAAAAATGCATTCTTCAAGTCTATGACTGTAAAGTACCTAGCATCTTGGGGTATGTTGGTTAGGATGATGGAAGGATCAGGTACTATAGGGAATTCTGGTATCACTATGTCATTAAGGGGGCGCAGGTCTTGAATCATGCGCCACAAATTTCCCTTGGCCTTCTTTATAGGGTAAATTGGGGTGTTGCAGGGGGATACACCTGGGTATATGACTCCCTGCTCCACCAATGCCTGTATAACAGGTGCAATGCCCTCCTCTGCTTCTTTGGATAGAGGATATTGTCTCACTTTTGGCAGTATTGCTCCTTCCTTCAAAGTTATTCTGAATGGTACTGCTGTGCGGACGAGGCCTACATCATAAGGGCCTTTTGTCCATAAGTTAGAGGGTACCTGCGCAAGGTCATTATCTTTGATAGGACTGGAGACATTTATTGGTATCACAGGCCTTGTCTCCAGTGTGGTGCGTAAAGGTACACTGTTTTGAAACACAATCTCTGTCCTTCTAAAGTCATCAGCAAACAACTGGTCATCTGATATGTCGCCCACCTGCATGTTGGGATCACAAAAGATGACACATGCCCACATCACACCAGTGTGGTCACTTGCCATCAGGGTCCCATAGGTGGGGGACACTTCTAGAGCCTCTATTTCCAGAATGAGGTTTTTGTCTAATGTTTCAAAACAGGGGCCCTGTCGTCTAAAGAGGAAGTTTTTGGGTAATTCAACTAGTTTCCCTGTCAGTTCTGGTGTTTCTGCTATGATGGTGTACACTGCTCTAGTAAAGGCTAAAATGTCTACAGGTCTGGCTCTAACTTGGTTACCATCTGGGGGGTGTGTAACCATTGTCATGATGTGTGTACTAGATACTCCAGGTGTTGAACAGATCATAGTCCCATCCTCTTCAAAGTGAATAGTCATGTTTAATTTTGCCATGAGATCACGTCCTAGCAGATTAGCTGGTGCATTTGGGGAGAATAAGAAACATCCATCAACATATCTCCCCCCTATTTCCATCTCCACAGATTTAGTGAATGGAACCCTCATCACAGCCCCGGAGAACCCCTGTGTGTCCATTGATAAATTTGACAATGGCAGTCCCTTCTCACGGATACAGGACCTAGTGGCCCCAGTATCGATGAGAAAGGTGTATTCCTTGTCATTTATGGCTACCATCACAGTGGGTTCCTCATCTGGCCTGTGGGTTACCGATAAGACTGGACACATGAGACTTCTCCTTGGGCACCTTCATTGGGCATATCCTCCCATGTAGTTTTGCTGGAATGGGTTCCCTCCCCTGACAGTTATCCCTCCTTGTAAGTTCTGGTGCTGCAAGGTGGGCCGCATTGTCTGCTGTGGCCCATACTGTATTTGGGGCACTGATTGCTGTAACTGTTGAGGCTGTATCTGTGGTTGAGGCTGCATTTGTATTTGGGGCTGTGGAAGATATATCACTTGGGGACTCATGGCAGGTTGTGTTACAATGCCACCATGCGGTACCATTTGTTGGCCATAATTTGCCCTGGTCTGGTTGCTAAGTTCATCTTCCTTTTTAACCCTACAGTCTCTAATGAAATGTCCTGTCATTTTGCAATAGTGGCATGTCTGTCCCCTCTGGAATGTGTTTACTCTATTTCCCCCAAACCTTCCTCGCCCTCCTCTTCCATTATTCCTGTTATTGCTTCTCTGGGCATACTGGTAGGGTTGCATTGGGGTGCCTGAAGGAGGCATTCCCAGGGACACTGCAGCTAGCTGGGTGGTGGCAGTGGCAATTCCTTCCTCTGTTTTCTTGGCTAGTTTCTGTTGGACCAATTTAGCTGCTGCTTTCTCTATTTTATCTTTCTCACTCTTTTCCTTTTCTTGTCTCTTCTTACAAAAATGTATTATGTGTGCTTGTATCTCTGTCCATGGTTTGGCCTCCAAGGCCACTATATTATCTAATTTATCCTGCACTTCAACTGGCAGACCCTTTTTCACTATATTGAAAAATAGTATTGCATTCTGTCCAGTGACATCCCAACTCTCCCCCACTTCCTGTGTCCATTTTTCCTTCATTCTGCTAAGGAATTGGGCTGGGTCCTCATTTGGCTGCATTGTTTGTGCCATAAGGGACCCAATGTCTGGCCTGTCTGGATACATTTTCCTCAGTTGCTTCCAAACAATTCCCCTTACTCTATTAAAGGGTGCCCCATCACATTTTGGGTTAGTTAATGTC
Organism: Pleurodeles waltl; assembly: GCF_031143425.1. Classification (NCBI taxonomy): domain Eukaryota; kingdom Metazoa; phylum Chordata; class Amphibia; order Caudata; family Salamandridae; genus Pleurodeles; species Pleurodeles waltl. The sequence goes on along the minus strand of NC_090445.1, from coordinate 658,995,354 downwards.
ACATCTTTTACTCCTGCCTTTGTGAACAATGTGTCTGTCTCATCTCCTATAAGGGAACTTAGTAAACTCTTAATGTCCCCTATTGCAAGAGTAATCCCTGCAGTATGTTTTTCCAGAGCTGCTATCCATTTCCCAGCACCCTCAGCAAGTTGTGGCAACTGTTTTTTAAGATTTTCTTTGTCCATCTGGGGCCATGGTATATATTGAGGCGCCCCTGGGCCCTTGAATATCAAGGGCAGTTGTGACAGGACTGTAGTCCTATTGCCAGTAGGGTGACGTGAGTCATACTTACAAGCATATCTCTGCCACACTCTTAAACTTTTCTGCATATAGGGATAATCCCAATAAGGATCCCCTGCACCCTGAAAAATGCACCTTTCTGCATTAGCCATGTCTCGGGGTTCAAAGGAACCCTCTCGCGGCCATGGTGTCATCTGTGATGCCAATCCTTCTGTCCAACCTGCTAGGTTGTCAGTAAAAGGGACAACATTATACCAACTATTTTCATACTGAGCTACTATTTCATTGGGTGTCAAATTATTGCCAGGACATACAGGGAATGCACGTGCCATGTCTTTTCTCAGTGTCATTTTTCCTGCCATATCAAATGTTCCCTCTCTTTCATATGGGCGTGCATGCGCCCCATCAAATACTAATCTCTGTAATTCTCGTGGCTTCTTTTGTAAAGTCTGTCCTGTCTTACTGTTTTCGTCTCCCTCACAGGCATATTGTGACTGTTCCTTGTTATGATCCTCAAGAAGGGACATTCTTTTAACATGTTCAGTGATGTCATCTAATGCCCCCTCTGATCCTTTGTAGGATTTTTCTAAACCCATATCTTCGTCATCTAAGCTGCTATGTGTGTAGACTGTGTCATCTAGCCCTTCTTGTTCAATTATTTGTGGGATAGTGTGGGCTCTTGACTGCCTCAGGGGCCCTTCCCCCTTTTCCCAAGCCTCTCTTTTGTCTACCCATCCATCTTCCTGCTCTGTGACCCACTTGCCTACACTATTACCTTCTGCTCCTGAGTGCATGAACCTCCAGCACCCTGTGGGAGGACTTTCTGGTGTGAAAGCTAACCTTCTTGTCTCATTTTTAATATTGGCACTCGGTTTTTTCAAAACACCTTCCTTTTTTCTAGCCCCCTCCATTCTCTGTACCCCTCTTGATCCCTCATTAGGTATACCTTCATTCTTTCTAGTGGGGGACATCTCGTCCTCTAAATGAAGTGTAAATGTAGCATCTACTGTCCCTCTGTACTTAGTACTGTCCCCACCTGACATTTCCTGTGGTGTACTGGCCATTTGAGGACATGGAGATGGGTCAACATATTCTCTATGTTTAGAAAAAGATTCTAATGGTGGGCTATACTCTGGGTCTGTATATCCCACAGCAGGGGGATGTGAAGAGATAGGTAATGAGTGTGGGGCACCAGGTTGCAAAGTATACATGCCCTGTACCTTTGCACTGCCTAACCTTAATGGCACATCTTGATAGGGGGGTGGAGGAGCCAAAGGGAGGGTTTGAGGCTTTGTATTTGACTCATTCATATTTGTTTCACAAAAGACCCTCCATTGGTCTAGTGTGATCTTCCTTTTCTCTAGTTTATTTCCCTTGTATTTGCTCTGTAGGAAGGTGCCCATGTGTTCTATTATTGTATTATCAAGTGTGCCCTCCTTGGGCCATGCATGTGCAAGTTTTAATGTTGCTTTGTGCCATTCCTTACAGTATTTTCCTATCCTGTCCCTGTCTCCTGAGAACACTTTAACCATGTGTTCTAAAGGAGACCCCATGTCTGTTTAGTGAACTTAATCTTTTGTACCATATGTTTCTCACTCTAAATGGACTTCTATTTACTTCCTAGGGTATTTCCAGACTTCACATAAACTATTATTAGGCTATGAAGGTGAACATCAGATTTTCATATATATATATCCCTAATCTCTTTAAAAACTTTGTTCATTTACATATATATTGGGTAGGTGCATTAATGTGTGGCCTAAGTGGTTTGTTTGCCTGACACAACAAACAATAATGTTATTGTGATATATGTATGTTTATAAATTATTCATATCCTAAATTCCATACTGGGAGGTCCCTAATAAATGCATACAGTAAGAGGTCTAATACTAAAGATGAGTCTGTTATTATTGCAGGGAATTCACGTGACTGTTGCCCATGGTTCCACTGAAAAATTGCAGTAACTTCAATATATTCACTTTCCTGCCACAAGGTGGCACCAGTGTCACACATGAAAACAAATTTAAAACTTTACTCTTGGAAAGACAACTGCAACAGGTTTTGTAGATTTCAAAATAAACTCTTTTATTCTAATTATGCGAAGATCCTGTTCACATTTATCTGAAAGGTAGTTAAATATATTTGTATGTATAGTAGCTAATAATTCTCCTTCTGTTTGTATATCTTCAATAGATGTGTGTATGTCCCAGTCTATACTATATGATATTTCATCTGGCCTCCAATATTGAGGCTCTATAGTTTCATAATGGGAATAATAGTTAGTAGTGTCAATATTTGTTATGGGGTTCATAAGGCTACTACACTACTTTTAACTTGGAGGATAATGTCCTTGTATTAGTTCTTTGAATATTTTTTTATAATTGTCTAACAGGCATTTCTCTTATGTCAATGTAGGTTGTTTTTAAGGCCTAGAGGTGAAATACTATAAATACACAAACTTCTGACTTAAAAAAAATGATTCTATGGTATTGATATTGCTGATCTACTTAAGGTCAGTTCTGTTGCAGAGGGCGACAGCCTGACTGTTATAAAAATGAATAATTAATTCAGGGATGTGGAATTAATTAGTTGACTTTTTTGGGACAGTACTTCACTTTTGAGTATACTGTTATGACTTAACCTTCATAAGAATAGGAGGTCTGATACTTATTCCTAACTTATACACTAAATAACAAACTTATATATTGACATTATTATGTGGCCACATTTCTGTCTATACATGCATATACATACACAGTAAATTTGAATATACATACACAGTAATTCTTAATTTCATACGAGGGCAAACAAAATACTACTGGTCACTTCCCTCTGGATTCATAGAGGGGACAACTTTTCACTATTTTCAACAAAAAAGTGACTTCCAGATCTAATATCTGGGTTAGGTTGACATGAGTGTTCTTTAAAACATACACTGATTGCTCAGCCCCCAAGCCCAACACTACTCCTGACCACTTTTGACTTACTTAGTCAAGCTCCCTGTATCTTCCGGATTTACCACCGGGATCCCTTAATATTATCTCAATTCATACACAATCTTGCATGCAAACACAAAAATTACATACATTACAGTGTCAAAATTGTAACTGTCTTTATAAAATAAAAGGAACAGACCTCGTACTTTGTCCACTTCACTACCTTCCACAGAGACCCATCTGTCCCCACGAAATCAGAGATTTTTACATAAATGTTGGCATCTCCCTTACCTCTTTAAAAAGTGCGCAAATCACCTCGTGGAGACAGGCAGGGCCCCCAGTGCAGCAGTTGGTGGGATCAAAGTAGAGCTCCTGGCTTAGCTGGCCAATATGTTAGAGGGAAATCTGTTAACAAAATGAGACAGATCAATTTAACACAATAATATAGGTTTAATCGATTTTCAGCTGGGAACAACAGGCAGTCTCAACAAAGAGGCCATGACTGAAGTTCAAAGTTCTGGTTCAAACACCAGTAGCATTTATACTGTAAAAACCACAAAAAACTGTGGTGAAGAGTTCACCATTGACGTAAGCAACTACAAGCAGTACAGATAAGATAATGAGGTGCCTCTGGAAAGAAGCACATGCACTTGTTGGCCTCATGGGTGGGTAAGTTACACTGACGTCATTCACCATATCTATCTTTCTGCACAACAAGAGATTATATGTTGCGTTCTGCTCATGGTAGCCCTGCCTTGTAAATACTTATCTGACCCTTTACACAATTCCCCTTAACACGATATGAATGACTTGTGGTTTTTAGGACCCCTGTGCTAAGGAAGGATACACCCTTCTGTTCCACCCTGTTCATGCTGAGTGAACATTATGAAAGCAACAGTTGGTGCAGCTTTAAAGAAAAACTCTCATTCTAATGTGGCTGGGGCCTCTTGTGTGTTTCAGCACAGCTAACTTAACAATGTAGCATGTATATATGTTTCCTAACTAATAAGTGTTTGTTTGTCCTAAATATGACCTGCCTTTTCTATTGAACCCACAGTCTGTCTTTTTTTAACATGTCATGTATTAAGCCTTTCACTACTTACATTGGTTTACAACTATCTAGCCTAAAATGCTTGTATTGGTATTTGGGAATTTATGTTTGTTTGTATATGATGTATTCCTATTCTTCCTACATCAGCTCCCCGCCCCTTCGCCACTCTCCGCATGGCTGGTGTTTTGCTTTATTTTCGACTGAGCCAAGATATACACACTGAAAGGAGTCGAAAAGATTCTCTGGAATGCCCTTCTTAATCTGAAGAAGACATTTATTATAGCTTTTTGCAAGGTTCGTGAAGGAAGGTTTGAATTGTAAAAAGTGTACTTTCAAAGTGTGCAGCAACAACGTAAGAAATAATCTTCAATCTATAAACAGCAAATATATACATGCAATGATACAAGCACTTATATTGCTATATAGATATATATATACTCATATGCAATGGAAAGCAAATAATTAATAAAAATTCATCACTGTGGGGCCTGCCAGATGCTTCATCTTTCAGTTGTTTCTTTACCTCCAAGAAAGTGGCCTGCTGTTTTTGCACATCTCGTGAAAAATCGGAGAAGATGTGGACCACACTGTTCTCCACTTTCATCGCCCCCCCCATCTCTGTCTACGGCCTGCCAGAAAATATGGCCTTGATGTTTGTAGTGTAGCAGTCTGGCCAGTTCTGGTCATGGGGAGGCCCCCGGAGGCAGCGGTCTGGTCAGTACTCTGTGAGCTCTCTCGAAGGCATAGAAAGGAGATTGGCCCTCCGGTGCCATCTCTGTGCGGATCCAGTTCTCCAGATAGGAAGGCATGTCATTGCGCTCACCTTTTTCAGGCAGTCCAACTATCTGGATATTGTTCTGGCGAGATCTATTTTCAGCGTCTTCGGCATGGACTGAGACGGCCTTCACTTGCTGTTCTAAGGTAGTTAGTGGGTCCCCTGCCGTGGAGAGCACTGGCTTTATGTCCACGACATCTCACTCTGTCATAGTGACTCTCTCCGCCAGTCGTCTTTGATCTTCACGCAATAGGCCCAGATCCGTTGTCAGTGTGTCCATCTTGAACTCCAGGGCCTCTATGGAGGCCGTGATGGCCTATGGTATGTCGCCCAGAGACGGGTTGGTAATCGGATCCTCTGTGGGCCTGCTTATTTCATCCCTGTATTGGGTGTTCCTGGGCTTCCTGCCTGGGGCATGTTATACCCAGCTGTGTCCTTTTTCTTACTAGGTTTCCCCATGTTCATTGGCGGGTGCAGTGAATATCCATGTGCAGAGCAGTGCTGGAGGCAACAAGGAGGGGCATCTCTCACAGTAGCTCCTCTCCCTCGCACCCCACTCCTTGAGCCCCCTCAAGTTTGGAGCAGAGATGTCTATGTTGGCCACATACGCCTGTCAATCATGGGATAGCCCTGAAGTCCCCTATCGGCACTCGATTAGAGCACAGACCTTAGAGGGCCTTGCTCATTCTGCTGTAGCATTGCCTCGTGTGCTGCTGCTCATCAGTCTGAGTTAATGACAGCGGTCTCTCCATTATCCATTAGGCTCCTCATCCACCTCTGGGGCTTCCTAACTAATGGGCCTCAGGGCATGTAGGGAGGGCCCACCGCCTGTCGGACGGCCGTAGTTTCGGGACCCCTCCCCCTCTACTTTCCACCCGCTCCGCAGGCCGTATCACCTCCGTTGTTGCCAGAGAAGTTAATCAGCGCTTCAGGTGTTAAGCTCTGAAATGCTGTTGATCATTGCCCTTGATACCAGCTTACACCATCTTGCTTACGGCCTCAAGGCAAGGCTGGGTGGTGTTGCAACTGACTACCAGTCCTCCCTCTGCTAGGGCTCCTCATCTCGATGCTGGCACCACATGGGGGGGCCCGCTCGTCACCTCTCACACGGGCCTGCCGTGCTTCTCCCTCCGCTCACCTGGTAACCAGTTGGGGCCGTCGTGTCACCTTCGCCTGCGCTCTGCACTGCTCTTGTGCTCTCTCTATCAGGGAAGGCCCCTGCCCAGTCGCCACTGTCCAATTCAGGCAGCGCCTGCCATTTTGTTTACGGCCGCATCCGGCCCCTCTGTCCGGGTCGGGATGACTTTAGTAGGATTCTCGGCCTCCAGCTCCTCCGTTTCAGTTCTCGGTGACTCCTCGCTCTATTGAGTAGGTCAAAACTGCCATGGCTACGGTTCTAAAATGTCAGGATGGGCCTCAATGGGGTATTACGGCGCCGGAGCTCTCTGCCTCTGCTCCCTACTCCATGGGCGCCGAGCCACACCCCTCCAGAAGTATGGAACACTTTACCTTGTGTTTTGCAAACCTCTAGATTGAAAAGGAGCCTTTAAGCATCTCTAAAGAGTTCATGTGCGATTTTGACTCTAGAAAAGACCATATTCCTCTAATCAAGATATGACTATACTGGGAGACCAAGCCTATAAGGCTTGTATCTGAGTCTAAGACAAGATCTGGGGCCAAAGCAAAAATTGTTCTGCCGTTCCAGCCATCTAAATGGTCAATTCACTACTGAAGCTCTAGACGAGATCTGTGAACTAAGCTTATGAGATTGGAGTAAGCTACGCCTTTGCAAAGGTGGCAATGTTTTAGTGCTGAAGGGCTCGATAGATGGCCTATATGGAAGAGAATGGAAGGCCCACAATTCTTGCTAGAGACCTGAGAAAGATGGAAGACTTCTGAAGAATTTGGGGAATTTCTAATTTGATTGATTTGACTTTGGACAAGGGAAGATAAAGAGTCACGCTTTCTAAATTGATTAAGAACCCCAGGAATAACATTTGTTTTGACAGAAGAAGAATACATTTTTCTTTGCTGATGAGAAAACCCATATCTATTTAAAGAGAACAAGTGATCTGAATTTCAGACTGCAGAGACTAGAAATTTTGATCCATTAGAAGGATATTGTCTAGATGGATGATTAATCAGATACCTTGAGACCTGAGGTGCGCCACTACCAGTTTTATAATGTTTGCGAAGCACCAAGGTGCTGATAAGAGGTCAAAAGGTAGGGAGAAAAACGTATAAGATTTTCGCTCCCATTCGAATTGAAGATATTTTGTGAAAATTAGGTGAATTGGGATAGTTAAATACCATCCTGTAAATCTAGTCAAACACTCCAAACAATTTGTAATAAAGAGTCTCTGACATGGATAATAGTTTTCACCTTGAAATTATGATAGACAACACATTGATTGAAATCCCTTAGATCAGATGTTTTTCTTCTGGACCAAGAACAAAGAGCTGAGGAAACTTGATGGATGAAGAAGGGCCCCTTGAATTGCTTGTTTGTGTAGGAGTGTTGATATCTCCTGGGAAATCAATGGACATATTTCTTTTGAGAATTTTAATGGAGGTGGGTGATGGACCTGGAAAGGAATTGCATAAAGTTATATGGAATAACCTTGAACTGCATTTAATACCCAAATGTTTGTTGTTACAGTACGCCATGTGCTGAGGAAAAATCTTAAATGCTCTCCTACTATATGAAGACTAAACGGATGACTTACTTGTTGGGTTTGCATCTCTGTGCAAGCTTTGCCTGTAACTGCAGAAACTTTTACCTCATTGGGGTAGAACTGTGGTTTGAACTCCTGGTAATTGTAGTTGTTGGAGCCTCTGAAAGATTGATTTCTGTAGGAACCACCGGCAAAGCGGTTCCTGCCTCTGGTGGCCCAGGCAAAAATCTGTTGATTATTGACTATTTTTTAAAGACTGTGGGCCTTGTCCAGACAAGTGAAGGTAGTGACATATTTGCTTAATTCTTTGATAAATGAGTCTCCACAGTAAACCTCCTAGCTTGACCCTGGGGTCCATAATTGCCAGATTTGCCAATTTTGAATCTAATTTTAGGAGGAGTTCTTTCCTCCTCTCATGGGTAATGGCTGAGTTGGCATTCTCCAATTGACAGAAGGCTCTTTGCATCCACATGGACAATTCCTCTGAATCAATTGACAGATTTTCCAATGTGGCTGACTCCACCAGATCTAATATGTGGGAGAGAGAGAGACAACAATATCAAACATTTTGTCCTGGCAGGTGGACCATGCTTTGTCTAAACTCTTTCTTGGATCTTTGCCAAACGTATAGAAGAAAGTCAACATATTAGGATCGATAGAGAGGGTCAATGTGATATCGGAAGGTAATGGCGTTCTGGAACGTCCGGATTTCAGTTTGACTCTTGTCTGTTTATCCAACGGTAAAGGTAAACATAACCTACTTGAAATGTATTCCCCAACATGGTCTGTATGAAACCATTCCATAGAATTAGGGTGCTGGGTTAAATTAGGATCAAACATGGAGTGGCCTTCTGAGTCTAAAATTGTTTTTGAGTTAAAGGGTCACAATGAGAAGAAAAACCTTCTCTTTTCTTTAGGACCCAGCCAAAATTCTGGATCCACCAAATTCTCATTATAATCAGGATAGAAAATATTGCCATCAGTATCCTGAATATCTGAAATTATAATATGTTTATCTTTATTTGTATTAGACAGTAACCCATCCTGAATTGGAGGCATGGTGGAACGTTGTCCTCAATCACGTGAGGAACATTTGATGCCTTCCCGCGCAGACTGGGCCACCTTTTTTAACATAATGTTAACCACAGTATTTTCAATATTCTTTGTAATTTTGGTAATGGAAGAGGATACATCCTGTTCCACAGAAGATGGAATGAACCACTTCAAATCTTTGCGAAACTCTTCTCCCTCATCCTCATTTCTGTAAAATACTGAGATAGTACCAGACTTCATGACAGAGAACTGGAAGAACGAAGCCTCTTGAGTAAGAAATGCTTGAAACTGGGTGCAGAAGGGTTCATTTTAACAGGACCAGGCAGAGGAAAAGAAAGTCCCCCCCTCCCCTCCAGGATTAAAGACATCCCCTTGTGACGCAAATATTGAGGAGAGGAAGGAGATAGCAAATTAGGCTGAGCCCTGGGCATCACCCAAAGCTTTGATGAGGGTGTGTGGTATTTGTTATGTAAGCTACGAGTTCTATAGTAAGGTAGCAACAAGGTGGGGGGATTCGGAGTTAGAATGTGAGCTCGTGAGGAGTGGCGGTTGGAGACAGGGAAGAGGAGAATATGAGAGAGGTTGTACCGCTTGCTCTCAATAAAAGTAAACTTGGAAGTTACCTGAAAAGTATTCTCTTTCTACAAATTGGCGACGACTGCGAGAAGAGGGACCTGGAAACACTGAAGCACTTTCCGCGGAGAGCAAGCGGAATGCAGAATTGCTATTCCAGTTGAAACGGATCATCAGACACACGTCAGGAACTACGAGAAATGTAAAAAAACAGACCAATGCGGGAGTAATCAGTCTTTGATTTGCGGTGAGCCTACAAGCTGATTTAGCCACAGACTTGTTTAAATATTTCATTGTGGGTGTGATATGTAGCGCGTGAATGGTTGCTATGCACGCAAGTGTTGTAGCCATGCGCGTTAGCTGTTGCTAGGTACGCGTTACCAAGCAGCTACGATGCATTGGAATTGCTATCTTTTGTAATACAAGCTACAATGATTTGTGGAAGAATTATACATGCACGCCATCTAGTGGAGAAAGTATAGTAATTGTTCTGATTGTTACATGCTGAAGGGAATATTTATACTTAACCAAATAAAAAAAAGAAGGATAATATAAAATAACAATGCAAAACTTAAGCTTACCACCAACTGTACCATTTTTCCGCATCCAGGAGAACCAAAAATGAAATGGGAAGATTGTAAAGAGTATTTTAGCAACTATTTATCAGCAATTGAAGACGAATATGGAGAAGAATTCACTTCTCAGAGGAAGAAAAAATATTGTTACATAGTTTAGGACCAGAAGGGTTACGTTTATATACCCAAATAGAGAAGAAACAAAGAACGGAAGAGACCAGGGCTGCATTCAAGGATACTTAGAAGGTTTGGATACTTACTATCAACCTACAGTATGTGTGGCTATTGACAGATATATTTTTTTTCAGAGGAAACAAAATATGGCAGAATCAATTGAAGACTATGTATCGGCCTTAAAAAAATTGGTGATAACATGTAAATTTGGAGCATTACAAGAAGACTTAATTAGAGATCATATAGTTATGCATTCAAATTACGACAGCATACAAGAAAAATTGTGGGTTTGTGGGGAAGCACCACTCAAAGAAATAATAGCCATAGTGAAGAAAGCTGAGCTCTCAAAAAGATGTGCGAAAGCTGCACCTAAGGTGGAAAATGGAGAAGAATCTGTTTGCAAGGTGTCAAATAGTAATGCTTATAAATATAAGACAAATGAGTAATCTACTGATAAGTTCTTCAAAGGGAGTGCAAGGAAGGTGAACATCAAGGGTCAAGAATGTTTTAGGAGTGGAAACATGGGACATTTTGCAAGAGATAAGAATTGTCCAGCGATGAGAAGCACGTGTTCATATTGTGGAATTATGGGCCATTTTGCGAAAGTATGCAGAAGAAGGAAAGGAAGGGACAGTGAGGAGACGGTGCGTTGTATTTTGGAAAATGAGAAGGACGAATTTGAAGAGGGAGATGAGCCACAAATGGGAGGAAGTATATTGAATATTGGAGATGATGCAGTTTTAGATGTGTATGGGGAGAATAAGAAAAGATCTGTGTGTAACATGACAATTGGTGGAGTTGAAATTAACATAATAGCTGACTCTGGGTCACCATACACTATTGTACAACAATCAGTATGGAAGTAAAAGTTTGCAAACATTTTAGGTGAACAGTTGAATACTATAGAGGTTCATCATGTTACATTCACTGGTAAAAACAATTACCATGGTGAGTTATAAAATAGTCACATTTGAATTTCAAGGAAGGAAATCTCAGGGGAAATTATACGTAGCTGAAAGGGGACCTTCGGTGTTAGGATGGATTAACCAAGGAAATTTGAGCATACCTCTAGATCCTAAAAGTAAAGAACACGTTTTTTCATTGGATGAGCCAATAATATTAGTACGTGAGAGAATGGTGGAAAATTTCACAAAGTATTTTCTGGCAAGGTAGGAAAATTACGTGGATATGTACACAAGATTGTGCTAAAGGAAGGAGTTAAACCATTGTGTCACGAAGCAAGGAATGTACCACTGGGGATAAAAAGAGAAGTAATGGAGGGATCAGATAAATTGGAACAGAAAGGAAATATAGAACCTGTGGAGAGTGCAGAATGGTTTGCACCTCTGGTTGTAGCAAGGAAACCTAATGGACAGTTAAGGCTATGCATTGATTTGAGAGACTTAAACAAGAATATTATAGTGGAGAAACATCTGCTTCCAAAGATTGATGAACGTTTGACACAAACCAAGGGTGTGAAGTGATTTTCTACCATAGACTTGACTTCAGCTTACCATCAGGTAGAATTACATCCTGAATGTAGACGTTTAAACCTGTTAATCACACCTTTTGGTTGTTATAGGTGTGCGCGCATGCCGTTTGGGTTGGCGTCAGCAGTGGCTGTCTTCCAACGGTTAATGCATAAACTGTTTAAGAAGATTAATGGAGTAACATACTTCCAAGATGACATCTTAATGAAGGGAAGAGATAAAGTGGAACATGACAACAAGTTAGAGGTAGTATTGAGAATCCTGAATGACAATGGACTAAAAGTTGAATTGAAGAAATGCAAAATTGCATTAAATTCAGTAACATATCTGGGGCATGACGTGGGGAAGGATGGCATTTCTCCAAAGACCAAAAGAATTGAATTTGTGAAAAATGCCCCAGCTCCTACAACGAAGGAAGAACTTAGATCGTTTCTGGGTTTGGCGGAATTTTATTGCAAATTTGTACAGAACTTTGCAATGAAAAGGTATGGGTTGAGACAATTACTGAAGATAGGAGAGGAGTTCATTTGGAATGAGGAACTTCAGACGGATTTTGAGAACATTAAAACTGATATATGTTCTGCTGTACCACAACAGGGTTTTGATACCAATGCGTGTAGTATTGTGACCACAGATAAAAGTGGCAAGGGTTTGGGTGCGGTGTTAACATATTTAAATTATTTTGGTGAGGAATGTACTACATCGTATGCTTCTCATTCGTTAACTCTTTGTGAGGAAACGTTTTCGGTGATTGAAAAGGAAATGTTGGCAGCTGTATGGGGTATGGAGAAGTTCAGGCAGTATGTATGGGGTTCCAGATTCAAATTACGTACATAAATAGGGCTACGCCACGAATAGCTTGGTTGACATTGCGATTGTTAGATTTCGTATATGATGTAGAATATTTACCTGGTAACAAAAATAAGGTTGCTGATTATTTGGGTAGAACACCTTTGCCACCGGATGAAGATACTATACAGGAGGCGAATGAATGGGATGAATATAATGTGGCTATGGTTTTGGAAAATTGTACAGCTATTTTAGAGGATTAATGGAAATCGAACTATGGGAAAGATGTGTGTTTGTCTCAAGTGACGGAGTTTATAACTAAAGGATGGGTAGAGAAATGTAAATTGCAGGGTGAATGCAGACAACTTTGGGAAATAAGAGATGAGTTATCCCTTAATGATATAGGAGATATTTTAAGAGGAGAAAGATGAGTTCCGCCTAAGGGTTTGAGAAGCAAGATATTAGAGATTTGCCATGAAGGTCACCTTGGCATTGTTAAGTTAAAGAAAAGAGTTAAATCAGTTTGTTGGTGGCCAGGTATGGATATTGAGGCGGAGAGAATGGTCAGGAATTGTCTGGTGTGTGCAAGTGCTGATAAGACACAATCTACATTTAGGCCACCATTGGGAGAACATATAATTCCAGAAAATCCTTGGAAAGAATTGAGTATAGATATAGTGGGTCCTATTTTGAATGAATGGGGAGTGGCTAAATAGATTATAGTTGTGATAGATAATTATTCAAACTGCCCAGAAATAGAAATTAATTAGGCAGTGGATACTAAAACAGTAATTTCATTTCTTGAGAAAATATTTTTGTGAGAGGGAATTCCCAAAAGTATAATTAGTGATAACGGGCCACAATTCACAGCTGAAAAGTATAACAGTTTCCTGATTAGGAATAGCATTAAAGGGAACATACCCCGGTCTATCATCCTGCGGGGAATGGGGTAGTGGAAAGATCTAATAGAGTCATAATGGGAAGTATTCAAGTGGGCATAAATGCAGAGTTAGATTGAGAGAGAGAAGTAGCTAAAACTATTTGGGCATACAGAATCACTCCAACATTAACGAGATATAGTCCTTTTAAAATTCTGAGAGAAAGGGAGCCGTTTACAAAGGACAATAAGGCATGGATGGATATGAGTTTATGCAGTAAGTGATCTCCCTCAGTGGTAAAGAAAAATGTAAAGGATGTGCAGATATTGTACAAGGAATATTCCAACAGGAAACATGGGTGAATGATGTTAAACTGGAAGCTGGTGAGTGGGTGAGAGTTAAAGTAGGACATAAAACTAGGAAAGGTTGTAGTAAATTTACCAAATCGATGCAAGGTAAGGAGGTGTTTTCGAAATCAGCACGATTAAGTGATGGGAAGGTGTAGCACTTTTGTAGATTGTCAAGATTCAATAAGATTTTAAATTGAGGGAAGGAGGTATCTGAGAATTTGAACAGTGATCATACTAATGATTGTTGAGGGAGGATGTGATTGAGAAAAGTTCTGATGCTGGTAATGTTGTTGGAAATTCTAACATAAGGTCTAATTCAAGGGAGAGTGAGAATGCCATATCTATTGATGTTGGGACGCGGTTGGGAAGGAATATGAAAGTTCCAATTAAATATAATGAGTCTGTGACGAGTTACGTAGATTTTTATAGCATGTTATATAGTTGATATTTATCATAGGAAAAAATATATACATTAATGGAGATTTTCTTAGCCTTGGTGAAAGAAAGTCTTGATTTTATTAAACACACGGAGGCGAGTATTATGCTATCTTCTCTTGCTTTAATTTGAACAGCAGCCAAGAAAAAAAACTACAACTCCCAGCAACCCTGGCTGGGAAACTACTCAAAACATGTCATACAGAAACAACTAATCAGAATAACAGGTGAGTATAAACATCTTGACTGAGAGCAACAAGTCCTCTTTTCATGCAGAGCAGTTAATCCACTCTGAATAAAGGAACAATCAAAAGTAAAATAATACATGCCAACAGAATTGAAAATAAGGCTTCAAAACGATATATGATATTAACAGTCTTTTCATCAAGGTCTGGATGGAGTAAGGAATGATGGAAGTCTTGAAGTAGAGACCTCTTCTGCACAAAAGAATGTATGCCAGTCAGAACATCATGATGTGGTGAAGGAAAAACTCTAAGACGTCTGGTTGGTAGAGGTAGATGGACCTGCAAAAACAAAGGGAGGGTTAAAAGAAGGAAAAGTGGTGGGATAATACTCGCCTCCATGTGTTTAATAAAATCAAGACTTTCTTTCACCAAGGCTAAGAAAATCTCCATTTTATTACAAACACGGAGGCTCCTATTATGCTAGTTCAAAGCATAGAAATCACTGAATGTGCAACATGAGAAACAGGCTTACAATAAAATGTTCCAAAAGTTGAGACATTTGACCAATCTGCCGATTTGAGAATGTCAGACAAACTCAATCCTGCCCAAAAGGCCTTGGAAGCCATAGCTCCTCTAGTGGAATGAGCCCCAAAAAGGGAATGTCAATGCCAGCCAAATTCATAATCCATTTCACCCAACGGGCCAATGTGGTGGACGATACAGGATAGTGAGGGGACCTTAAGGAGACGAGGAGTTGAGTTTCGAAAGGCTTTCTCAAATCTTGTGTTCTTGATATGTACTCTTTCAAACAAGTACCTACGCATATATTAGCATGACCAGGGAAGTACGGGTAAAAAACTGGCATTAGGTTAGTCCTTGTTCTTCTTCGAACCTGAAAGAAAACACCTTGAGGAGTATATTGTACAGAAGTTACGTCCAAAGCTCTAACATCAGAAATACGTTTGAGAGAAACTAGACAGAGGAGAATGGTAAGTTTAGCAGATAGAAATTTTAGAGATAGAAGAGAATTAGATTGTTGTGAAAGAAGAAACTCTAAGATCACATTGACATCCCACATAGAATTATACTTAGGTAATGGAGGTTTGGCAAAACGTACTCCCTTTAACAGTCGACAGATCAGAGGATGTTCACCAATTGGCTTGTTGTTGACTCGATCATGTTCTGCGGAAATCGCGGACCTGTACATATTCACCGTTCTATATGCTTTACCCTGGGCTGCCAGGGAGGCTAAGAAATTAACGATAAGAACTACATCCGCTGAAAAGGGATCGGCACCCCTGACCAGACACCAACTATGCCAGGCTGACCAGGCTGACTTGTAGGCTTTGGCTGTGCCAGGAGCCCAGGCCTGACGGATGCAGCTAGCAGCTTCTTGCGAAATTCCTGGGGTTCTCCAGGCAGACCCGAAACCATCCATGCAACTAGCTGAAGTGAGTGGTTGAGTATCAGATCGTGAGGTTGCCCCTGGGGATTCAACAAAAGAGAGGAAGAAGAACAGGGAAATCTACCAGTAATTTGAGAGCTGATGGGAACCAGGGCTGTCCCTGCCAAAAGGGGGTAAGTAATAAGATTCTGGTGGATTTGCGGCGGACCTGCGCCAAAACTCTGGAGATCATAATGAAGGGAGGGAAAGCGTAATTCGTTTGGTTGCACCAGTCCTGTTGAAAAGCGTTGGTAGCCAACGCTTGAGGGTCCGTTCACCAACTGTAGAATTGAGGGAGTTGAGAATTCAAACGAGAGGCAAAGAGATCGATAGAGAAGGGACCGAATCTGGGAGAAAGGTGTTTGAAGATAGAAGGGTGAAGTCGCCAATCGCTGGAGTCTTGAAGATACCTGGAGCACCAATCTGCGATTGTGTTCATATTTCCCAGAAGGTACTCCGCTCGTAGGGAAATTTGATTTTGAAGACAAAATTCCCACAGACTTTTTGCTAACTCGGCGAGGGGTTTTGACCGAGTACCTCCTAGGTGATTTATATACCGAACCGCCGAAAGGTTGTCCATCCGGAGGAGAATAGAACAACTTACCTTGTCTTTGGCGAAGGTTCTGATCGCAAAGGAACCTGCAAGAATCTCTAAACAATTTATGTGCAGAGATGACTCCTCTCTTGACCATAAACCTCCAGTCGAGAACTGAGCACATCTTGTGCCCCAACCAGTCCGACTTGCATCGGATTCTAAGACAAGATCTGGTGCTGTAGAGAAAATTGCCCGGCCATTCCATGCGTCCAGGTGGTCGAGCCACCATTGGAGTTCGATCCGAGACTCGTGATCTAGCGAAACTAGATTCTCGTATCCAAAACCTTCGCGAAGATGGCAAATTTTTTACTGCTGAAGAGCTCGATAATAAAGAGGGCCTGGAAATATGGCCTGAATAGATGAGGCAAGAAGACCGATTATCCGGGCTAGACCTTTGATCGTAAGTTGTGACTTGTTCAGAACCGACCGTATTTCCTTTTTTATATGGGAAATCTTTTGAGCTGGAAGATGAAGAGTAGCCTTGACAGAATCTATGAGAAACCCCAAAAACTCCATTTGACGAGACAGAATAAGGTCGGATTTGTCTCTGTTGATAAGAAAACCTAGGCTCTGAAGGAGGGAAACAAACTTGTCTAAGTGTTGTATTAGTATAGATTTGGCCTGATGTAAAATGAGAAAATCGTCTAGGTAGACTATGATCCTGACCCCTTGCGCCCTCATGTGTGTCACCACTGGTTTTAATACCTTGGTGAAACACCAAGAAGGAGCTGAAGAGAGACCAAAAGGAAGGCATGTGAAGTGATAAAATTTGTCCTTCCATTGAAACTGAAGAAATTTCCTGAAGGACTGATGAATAGGGATGGAAAGATAAGCATCTTGTAGGTCCAAATGAACCATCCAATTGTTTGTCAATAACGAATCCCGAAGATGGAGAATAGTTTCCATCTTGAAGTGGTGATAAACGACAAATTTGTTGAAAAATATCAGGTTTATAACTGGATGAAATTTTTTGTTCTTTTTTTGAACAAGAAATAGCGTACTGGTGAACCCTGAAGGATGAGGGGAGCAAGAGTCTATTGCTTGCTTGAGAATGAGGGAATGAATTTCATGAGAGAGCAGACTGTCTTGTTGTTTGGAAAACATTAAGGGTTTTGGAATACAATGTTGGATTGGATGTAACAGAGCTCTATACAATAACCTGAAACTGTCTGCAATACCCATGGGTCTGTTGTTAACATCTGCCAATTTGTCAAAAATAATGCTGTCCGACCTCCCACCGACAATGGACCACAAATAGGAGCGCTTACCTGTGTTTTGTGCGCCTCTGGATCTGAAGCCATGTCTGAAGGAACGATACCTCTGTGGGTAGAACTGTGGCTTGAATTCCTGTTGATAGGAAGTGGAGCCTCTGGTCTGGTTGACAGCACCCCTGTGGGTGTATCGGCCGACAAAGCGGCTCCTGCCTTTGCCGGCTCTTCCAAAAACACGTGAATTAAAAATCCTCTGCATGGAAGACTGCGCTTTGTCCATAGAAGTAAAAGTTGGTACGTATTTACTAAGCTCCTTGATAAAGGAGTCCCCAACAGCAGACCGTTTGCTTCAGGACCCATCTCTTTGGAGGCGAGGCTGTTGAGTTTTGGGTCAATCTTCAATAAAAGACTTTTCCGTCTTTCCTGCGCCATGGGAGCATTTGTGTTGGCAAGGAGGCAAATCGCCCTTTGGGCCCAATTAGAAAGGATAACCGGGTCAACTTTCTTGCCCTCCATTCTCGCTTCTTCGGCCAAATCCAAAATTCTCGTGAGAGGACCTGAGAGATCCAGCAACCTGTCCTGGCAGTTGGTCCAGGCCCTGTCTACCCCTTTCTTGGGGTCCTTTCCAAATTTGGTAAAGAACATCAGCATATTGGGATCAATAACAGGAGTGGCTGTAATATTGTTGGGGAGGGAGGGTCTGGGGCATTCCGATTTGAGTCTATTACGCACTAACTTATCCAAAGGTTGCCGTAAATGTTTTGAGACATATGCTGCCACATGATCACAGGGAGTCCATTCGGTGGAGTTAGGGTGACGGATAAGCGACGGATCAAACATCGGTTGACCCGCAAAATCCAATAAAGAATTATTACTTTCATTTGATTTAGATGACTCTCCCAATAAATTTAGAGAAGTTTTACGCCTCTTCACCACATGCCCTGACCAGATCATTATGTCTGGATCATCCTTATCCGTGTCAGTGTCACCCATGTCGTCGTCTGTATCTCCCAGGTTATTGATTTGAATGGGGAAGGTGGCATTGGAGGAAGTGGACGGTTGGTTAGAAACATTTTTTAACGGAGAGTCCGAATTAAGGGCGATATTGTCTGCCTTTCTTTTCTTGGACTTCTTGGAAGGGGTAGATGTAGAATCAAAAGACAATAATTTTTTGACAGAGGCTTCAAATGTCTTTGAAAAATCAGAAATTGAGTTGGAAACCGCTTTCTGAACTGAATCCTTAATAAAGGAATCCAAATCATCCTTAAACTGTTGAGCCTCTTTATCTTCAGAATTTTTTTCCATTATGAGTAAAAAGCAAATTTGTAAAGTAATAAAATTACTTAAATAACAATGTAAAAATTATGAGGGATGAGTAGATGAAGGGTTAAAATATCCTCGATACAGAACCAGGAAGTGGGTGTCTGTGAGGAAAAAATAAGCTTAAGTCTGAGCTGAACGAGGGGCAAACAAAAGATTACAATATAGAAATAAGTCTGTCAGCCGGGTGCAGCTGACGGCAATATAAACAAATAGGAAGGCTTTCAAAGCCCGGAATGGTTGCGCTTGACGGAGCGCGACCTAGGAGGGAGAACAGCTGAAAAAACAGCTGATCCTTTCGGCAGAAGGAAAAAGAAGCTCCCTGCTATGGTGAAACCCTGCAATTAGCGGTCACGCTTGATAAAGCGTGACCGCGGAGGAAGGACAGCTGTGAGGAAACAGCTGATCCCTTGACGCGCTGTGCCGGCAAGCGTTGAATTGTCAAAACGTTGCCGTTGCACAGCGCGCGCGGCGGGCGTTCACTTTAGAACACCAGGAAAAAGACTATAAATAATGTCAAATGAATGAACGGAAGAATCCTGAATACAAGCGGTTAACAAATACACTATGGCAAAAGTAAAAACTTAATTAAAACGGCAATATAAGCATAATAAACCTACATAATAACATGAATAACAAAGATAGTACTTATCTTGACTGCGAGCAGCAAGAAAAGAGGACTTGTTGCTCTCAGTCAAGATGTTTATACTCACCTGTTATTCTGATTGGTTGTTTCTGTATGACATGTTTTGAGTAGTTTCCCAGCTAGGTTTGCTGGGAGTTGTAGTTTTTTTCTTGGCTGCTGTTCAAATTAAAGCAAGAGAAGATAGCATAATAGGAGCCTCCGTGTTTGTAATAAAATCAGGTCATGTTATAAATATGCAGTATTGTCTATTTGTAAATTGCAAGGGTGCTGCTTTTAATTTATTTTGTTTAGTTGTTGGAAAAGGGGAAATGTGGTATTTGTTATGTAAGCTATGAGATCCATAGTAACATAGCAACGAGGTGGGGGGATTCGGGTTAGAATGTGAGCTCAGGAGGAGTGGCAGTTGGAGACAGGGAAGAGGAGAATATGAGAGAGGCTGTACCGCTGTCTCTCAATAAAAGTAAACTTGGAAGTTACCTGAAAAGTATTCTCTTTCTACAGGGTGAGACTCTGACCAGAGCAACACAGGAGAGAGACAGCACCTGCTGTGAACACAAACGATAAGGTGAGGTGCTCCGAAGGAGCTTATTTACCACCTGAATAAGAGTGGAAACAAGAATCAACCTGCTGGGCCAATGCCGCGCATCACTGAGTAGAAATGAGTGAAAGCAGGCAATGGCGACCACGGTGAAGAAACTTGGCATGCTGAAAGCAGAGTAAAGTTAAACAAGAGGCAAAATAAAGGCAACTAACTTACAAAAAGGCAACCACAACATATAAACATGCACAATATACAGGAAATGTGCAAAAAACTTGAAAATAACACTTATCTTGAATGTGAGCAGCACCAAAAGAGAAAGGGTGGCAGTCAAGATTGGTATGATAGGGGTTCAATGGTCCTGATTGGCTACTGTTAATACTAGTGTTTTGCACCCATTGGTTTCTGTTGCTAAGCCTGATGGGACTTGTAGTTTGTGTAACGTACTTGACTGCTGCCTTTTAAGTCAAAGCAAAATTAAAAAGACTAATATGAGCTACCGGTCTTGCCATAAAATTTTATTTAGATTAAACCATGTTGTTAGCATAATATAACTACTCGTAACATAATTTTTAAAAGCAAAAAAAAAAACTGACATTAATTACGACTAAAAACACAGACATTCTAAAATGGCCGCCAGTTTAACACTAATATAGGCTTATGGACTCTTCTGATTATCCTTCCTCTTTACCCGGAAGTTCCGTCGCGCATGCCCAATTCACATCATCCACTCGTACCATAGTGGTTGCTGTGCGCAGCACGTAGTACACGTGTGCACGTGTGCACACCGCATACGGGAAGGACGACCACCAGCCGCAGCATCACGAGTTTTGTTGGCATTCGAAGACGGCCATCGCTATGTCTGAAATAACAAATCTTGGTAAAAGGTGTCAGAACGTAACTCGCGCACTTACTCCATTTAGGAAACTACTAATAAATTACCTAGGACACACTTAAAAACGTAAAAATATTTGAACCATTCGTGTATTCTCGTCGGGTAAAGCAGAGGCAGGCGAAAGCGGTGTTGTGAAGCAAGCACCGCTACGGTTGCCTACACTTTTCTTGACGTGCAAAGTGGCACGCCCCTTAGCAGACTTTAGACACCTCTCTTTGAGTGAGAGACTGAAAGGGCGTGGCTTGAAAGCCTAAGAGGCTTGTATAGGAAAACTATAAGCGTGGCGAACGTGTGGCTCCTGCCCTGACCACTAGTTGGGCTTGGCATCTGTATATGGTTTATTTTGGTGCATCATGCAACAAAGAACCAGCGGTCGCGGTGCTTAAAAAGTGTGGCAGTCTGTGATCCTGAATGTATTGGGGGCGGGGCTCGGAGATGTGAGGAAAAAATACTTTAATATTCTGGAATTATTTTGTTGCCTTTCACCTTTAGGTGAACGTACATAAAATATAACGCTCACGACTCAAATGAGAAGTAAATGCAGGGTCAGGTGTCAGTGGGAAGTTAAACTCTTACATCGTGAAAGCTAAACTAATTAATGCGACCATTGTAGATATTGACATATAAACAGTCACAGAAATCTGTTTGGTGCAGGGAGGGATAGTAGGATATGTACGTATAGCCCAGTGAGGCCCTAGCCTTTGATCGACACTACTGTCAAAATACAAGTCATTACTTTAAAATTGATTATACACAACATAAGGGTACATCAAGATGTGCAAAATATTTATTAACATAAAACAAGTGCTTTCATAATGTCTATTTTTAGCAAGGTGTAAGAAAGTGTACCTAATGTAGACCTTTTTCTTAATTGGTTTCCATTACAAGGAGGAACTCCAGAACCACATTCCAAAAATAATACAACCTTGTCACCATGAATCCTCAAATGAGTCCGTCTATTAAAGACGTAATCTGACTCCCCCAGATGCTGGAGCCCCTTTGCCGATCTGGCCCATATGTTCTGGTCCTGTCCAGGGGTGAATTGTTTCTGGACAGATATTGCAAGTGCTATTACAGAACTAACAGAACGGTCTGACGTCTGTACTATTGAGAGTGCCTTGCTCAGCCTCTTTAAACACCCAAAACAAGCAAAGGGGACCAATCGTGTTATAGATCTGGACTAATGATAGGCTGCAGAACCATCGTCATGCGTTGGAAAGCCCATTCCCTCCCGGGATTACACTACTGGTGTGCAGCTCTACTGAAATAGGGCAGGGCTGAGACAGTGGCACTTAACCGCAAAGAAGTGCGGGTGCTGCATGTGTGAAACGGCCTCTTTTTGACATGGTTAGCCCCCACGTTTTGCCTGATGTACGATGAAACCTATAAATTGAGGTGCCCAGGGTCCCTGCTGACCAGGTGTCCTGTGTCAGAGCTCTTTCCCTAAAACTGTTGTGATGCATTGCCACAATTGGATACACCTTCAGCTACCACTATAAGTCTCTAGTAAAAGGTACTTAGGTACCCATGGCATGGGGTACTATGGGTAGGCCCCTGAGGGCAGCAGCACTGATTGTGCCACTCTCTAGGGCCATGCATCCAGATGCTCCCAGCACTACCATTGCAGGCTGGCTATACTGGTGCAAACCTAAAGCATAAACTCGACATGGCACACAGCCTGTGTGCCCTATCCACTATACACTGCATATACTATGGGTAAGACACCCCTCTGGCAGGTCTTACAGCCTCAAGGCAGGGTGCACGATATTATATGTGAGGGCATAGCTGCATGAGCAATATGCCCCCACTGTGTCCTTGCCAAACCTGGGACATAGTCAGTGAACAGAACAGCCATTTTAATACATGGCTGGACACTGGTCAACACAAGTTTCCCAGCTACATGATGGCCACTCTGAACCCTGGGTTGTTTGGTATTAAACTCCTCAGAAAGATAAATCCAAACTGGTACCATTATTGGATTTATCCCTAAATGTACCCAGGGACATCTTAGAGGTGGCCCCTGCAAAAGCTAACTACCCCGGTATGGTTGCTGACTGCTTCTATTCAGCCTGCCACCTTCAGACTCCCAATCTACAAACCTTAGACGAGAGCCCTGTCTCTAGTTTGTAGAACAATGCCCTTCCTGGGTAGGGGTGTTAGCACCCCCTCCCTCAGGAATGTGCACTTCCATGGTGATGAGCTTCAAACGGCTTACCACCTTTGAATTTTGACCCCCAGGCCTGCTGCTAGCAGCAGATAGTCAACTCCTTGGCAAACCCCAACTTTTGGCGGGAGCAGAGGCGGGAAACTACGCAAAGGGTAGGAGGAGTGGCCCCACCTGGCATGCACCACCACTAAGGTGTTGCCTGCGAGGGGGGCACTCCATTTCATTTTCCTCCATCTTAGATGGAAGGAAAAAAGCCAATCAGGGATAGGGAAGTGACCCTTCTCAAAGGAAGTGGTCACTGTAGTGGGTGTAGCCACCCAAAGGTAGGTCCCCCATTGGACACTACCAAGTTCCGCCTAAAACACCCACTAAATTCAGTATTTAGTGGACATCCCTAGACCAGATAATCAGTTTGAAGGACACAAAGAAGACCAGCACCAAGAAGATCCAAGGCACAAGAACTGTGGAACTTCTGCACAAAGAAAAGACGCCAAACCCTGCAAGCTGCACCCAGGACCCGACAATCGCCATTGCGGAGCTGCTGGGCAACTGGACTGACCTCAAGAACCCCAGAGGACTTCCAGGCTTTGCCAATTGACCAAAAACTACCTCTAGAGTGGAGGTACCACTCTGCAAAAAGAAACAACTAGCAACCCAGTGAGGCCACCTTCACTGACTTGCTTCTAACTCCTGAACCGGAAGTCTCAGCTAGACCCGATGACACACCAACAGCTACAAGGACAAAACCTCCAAGTGTGCCAAGTTTGGTGGCACTGCACCCTCCAGTGGTCAAACCGTGCCAATACCCTGGGTATTAGTCAGCTGAAGTCGAACACCAGGAAAACCAGCCCACCAGGGCTGAAAAAGGACCAGGAGGAAGCTCTAGTCAAGGGACTTCAGGAATACCCCATACCTCCCGGTAGAGTGCCCCTGTTGTCCTGCAAACAACACTTGAACCGACTTACCTCCAGCTCCAAAGGGCATCTTTGCGCACAGCTCCTGGCTCACCAATTCGCTCTGCACCCGGCCGACCTGTGCCCTGCACCAAAGAACCTGCTGTAAAAATGACAGATGCAGAGACCCAGGAGTTCGACCTGGAACATTATGAGGTATATAGCTATGACCAATTAAGGAGACTCTGCAGGCTGTACCAAATTCGTACTGGAAAAAGCCCCAGGTCAGAGAAACTTATATTTCTTGTGGCTCAGTATGAAAAATATAATCCCCCAGATGATGGAGAAGATAATGCATCTGCGGTGAGTGAAGAAGATCCTGTGGATAATGGGGATGAGGGTAGCTCCTCTCCTACCCAAAGCTCTACAGCACCCATAGAAGCAGGCCTGGACATTGCCAGGGCTGACCAAGAGACTAGCCTTAGAGAGTTAGCTCTTGGAAATGGTGAAACTGAGGAAAGAGTTGGACCTAGGACCCATTTCTGGTGGCAGCATAGAAGTGTTGAGGGAGAACTCTTTTAACACTAAACTCCCAAAAGGAGTTGTCCCTCCCTTCACTGAAGGGGACTATATAGTTAAATGGTTTTCTGCTGTTGAAAGAGCCTGTATTAGGTGGGAAATTGAGAAAAAAGCATTGGGGCACACTGTTGTGGGAGTTATTCTCAGGAAAGTGGAGGGATATGCCCCTGACACTGAATGAGTCAGATTCTAAATCCTATGACATCATGAAGGGTACCCTGATTGAGGACTTTGGATTTACAACTGAAGAGTACAGAATAAAGTTCAGGAAGGCTTGAAAAACCCAGAGCCAAACCTGGCTAGACTTTGTGGACTATTCAGTAAAAATGCTGGGTGGTTGGTTAGCTGGAAACAAGGTACAAGATTATGATGGGCTGTATAACGTGTTCATGAAAGAGCATCTGCTGAGTAATTGTTTGAGTGATAGGCTCCATCAGCATCTGGTTTGCCTGGGTTCACTTTCCCCTCAAGGACTAGGGAGGAAGGCAGACCATTGGATCAAAACGAAAGTGCCCAAAATTACCACTGGTGGGGTAGACCAAAAGAAATAGGCCAAAAAGCCCCTCCCCTCCCGAGGAACAGAGGGGAGCCAAAAAAAGTCTTCTCAAGGCTTCCAAAACCTGCGCTGGAGGGTGGTCCCAGAGACTCCTCACAGTCTAGGGGTGGGTACAAAGGTAGTCACTTTCTTCCCAATAAGTCTTGGTGCCATGACTGCAAAACAGGGCACCAAACTAGATACTCTGGCTGTAAAAACAAAAAGAACGCTTCTAGTCAATCTGCAGTAAATGCAGTTGGGGTCAGAGGAGTGGCCTGACCATGTTGATGATCCCACAGAGGTAACCTTATTCACTGAGGTTGGGTGTAGAATTTTTATCCTGTGCTGCCTGACCAAGTAATATGCAAAAATACAGGCAGAACCATTTGATTAATGCAGAGAAAGTGGAAGCACTGAGGGACACAGGAGCTAGTGTTACCATGGTAACGTAGCACATGGTTCACTTCCCGGTAGGGAAGTCTTATCCTGTCACCAATGCTGACAGTGAGACAAAGGTCCATCCCATGGCTTTGGTAACCTTTGATTGGGGGGAGTAGCGGGGTGAAAAGAAGTGGTTGTTTCCTCATCCCTGCCAGTAGATTGTCTGCTTAGAAGTGACCTAGAGCATTCCCCCTGGGCTGATGTAGAACTGAAGACCCATACAGCAATGCTAGGGATCCCTGAGTTGGCATGTGTCAAGACAAGTGCACAAAGCAAACTTCAGAGAGAAAAGGGAGAGCTTGATCCTGAAATAGTGGATCAGACTCCCAACAGAAAGGGCAAGAAGACTGGGGAACCAGCTTCTAAACAGATCCCAAATCAGGATCCCTCTTCCTATGAAGAGGAGCCAGCCTTCTTGGAGGGAACTGAGCATGAAGAGTTTGGGCCTTACCACCCAGAGCTCTTGGGCCCAGGGGAACCCTCCATGGAAGATCTGTGCCAGGAGCAGAGGACCTGCTCTACTCTTGAAGGCCTAAGAGAGCAAGCTGCACCGGAAGAGTTAGGGAGTGTCAGTTGTACCCACAGGGTGTATTGAGAGGAGGGACTCCTGTTCCCTGAGGCCAGAGACCTCAAGCCTGGTGCAACCAGGAGGGTGGTAGTGACCCAGCAGTTGAGAGAATTTCTCCTCACTCTAGCACATGACATTCCCCTAGCCGGGCATCTGGGCCACAATAATACTTGGAGTAGGTTAGTTAACCACTTTTATTGGCCAGGAATGTCCCAAAAAGTGAAGGACTTTTGTCAATCCTGCCCCACGTGCCAGGCCATTGGCAAAGCAGGTGAGCACTTAAAGGCCCTCTCCCCTAATGTTACTACTTGTGTTTGGAGTACTCTTTGAAAGAGTATATGTCGACATTGTTGGCCCCCTTGATCCTCAAACAGCACCAGGACACAGATATATACTAATGATAGTGGATCGTGCCGCTAGATATCCTGAGACTATACCCTTGAGAACCATTACTGCCCCTGCAGTTGCCAAAGCCCTCCTGGGTATCTTCACCATGATAGGGTACCCTAATGAGGTCGTGTGAGACAGAGGTTCAAACTTCATGTCTGCATACTTAAAACACGTGGGAGAAATGTGGAGTGACCTATAGGTTCACCACCCCATACCATCCACAGCTTGCCTGTAAAGTACAAGATTTATAGACAGTCAGGCCATGTCAGAGAGAATATTCAAGCAGAAGTTAAAAAGATGCTGGATTTGGGTATCATTGAAACCTCTGAGAGTCCCTGGGCTAGCCCAGTAGTTTTAGTCCCCAAACCTCACTCCAAGGGAGAGAAAAAGGAAATTAGGTTATGTGTGGACTGCAGAGGCCCCAGTGCTGTTACGAAAACTGATGCACACCCAATTCCAAGAGCTGATGAGCTCATATACAGGCTAGGGCAGCCAAATATCAAAGTACCTTTTATTTAACATCTGGGTACTGGCTGATTGGCCTGACCCCAGGAGCAAAAGAGAGGTCAGCATTTTCTACTCAATGTTATGCCGCGTGGATTTAAAACTGCACCTGCCACTTCCAGATGCTCTTGAACCAAGTCCTTGCTGGACTGGAAACTTTTAGTGTAGCTTATCTGGATGACATAGCTGTCTATAGTTCCACATGGCAGGATCACCTGATCCGCCTAGGGGAGGTCCTTGAGGCTATGCAGAAGGCAGGCCTCACTATCAAGGCCAGTAAGTGCCAGATAGGGCATGAAAAAAACGTTTACTTGGGTCACCTGGTTGTTGGAGGCCAAATGCAACCCCTCCAGCCCAAGATTCAGACTATTTTGGCTTGGGAAGCTCCCACAACCCAGACACAAGTCAGGGCATTCTTTGGCTTGACTGGGCATCATAGGAGATTTGTGAAGGATTGTGGCATTATAGTTGCCCCCCTCACAGAACTAACCTTCAAAAAAATGCCCAAAAAGGTTAACTGGACAGTAAGTTGTCAAAAGGCCTTTGATGCTCTGAAGGAAGCTATGTGCTCTGCTCCCGTCCTACAAGCACCAGACTATTCCAGGCAATTTATAGTCCAAACAGATGCCTCTGAAATGGGGATAGGAGTGGTCCTTTCCCAGAAAAATAATGATGGACATGACTAGCCAGTTGCTTTTATAAGCAAGACAAGAAACTACTCCCTAGGGAACAAAATTGGAGTTCGATAGAGAGGGAAGCCTTTGCTGTGGTTTAGGCCAGGAAGAAGCTGAGGCCATACCTGTTTGGCTCTCACCTCATAGTTCAGACTGATCACATGCCTCTCAGATGGCTACAACAAAAGAAGGGTTAAAACCCCAACTTGCTTAGGTGGTCCATTTCTCTACAAGGGATGGACTTTCAAGTGGAACACGACCTGGGACTGCCCATGCCAATGCAGATGGCCTTTCCAGGTTCTTCCACTTGGATGTTGAAGACTCACTAGGGAAAGGGCAGTCTCATCCTCTTTCGCTTGAGGGTGAGGGGGTAGTGGAAAAAATTGCCTCTTTCTGACATGGTTAGCTCCCACCTTTTGCCAGATGTATGATGTAGCCTAGAAATTGTAGGGCCAAGGGCACCTGCTAACTAGGTTCCCTGGGCCAGAGCTCTTTCCCTAAAACTGATGTGATGCATTGACACAATTGGATATACCTTTAGCCACCACTATAAGTCCCTACTAAAAGGTACTTAGGTACCCAGAGCATGGAGTACTTTGCGTAAACACAAGAGGGCAGCAGCACTGATTGTGCCACCCTCGAGGGCCACGCACCCAGATGCCCTCAGCACTGCTATTGCAGGCCGACTGTACTGGTGCAAACCTGAAATACATCGACATGGCACACTGCCTGTCCATCATACACTGCATATACTATGGGTAAGACACCCCTCTGGCAGGCCTTACAGCTCTAAGGCAAGGTGCACCATATTTTATGTGAGGGGCAAAGCTGCATGAGCAGTATGCTCCTACTGTGTCCTTGCAAAACATGGGGCATAGTGAGTTTACAGGACAGCCATTTTAATACATGTGCTGGACCCTAGTCAACACGTGTTTCCCAGCTACATAATGGCCACTTTGAACCCTGGGTTGTTTGGTATTGAACTCCTCCGAATGAGAAATCCAAACTGGTACCAGTATTGGATTTAACCCTAAATGTACCAAGGGGTCACCTTAGAGGTGGCCCCTGCAAAAGCTTACTACCCCGGCATGGTTGCTTACTGGTTCTATCCAGCCTGCCACCCCCAGACGCCCAATCTACAAACCCTGGGGGAGAGCCCTGTCTCTGTGGTTTGTAGAACAGTGCCCTACCTGGGTGGAGGTGCTAACACCCACTCCCTCAGGAATGTGCACTGCCCTGGTGGTGAGCTTCAAAAGTCTTACCACCTTTCAATCTCGACCCACGGCCGCTGGCAGCAGATGGTCAACCCCTTTGCAAACCCCCACTTTTGGCAGGAGCAAAGGCAGGAAACTAAGCAAAGGGTAGGAGGAGTGGCCCCACTTGGCATGCACCACCCCTAAGGTGTTGCCTTCGAGGAGGATACTCCATTTCATTTTCCTCCATATTAGATAGAAGGAAAATAGACAATCAGGGATAGGGAAGTGACCCCCTCCACAGGACGTAGTTACTCTAGTGGGTGTAGCCATCCAAAGGTAAGTGTCCCTTTGGACACTACAAGGTTTCCCCTAAAGTTCCCACTAAATTCAGTATTTAGTGGACATCCCTAGACCAGATAACCAGATTGGAATGACACAAAGAAGACCAGCACCAAGAAGATCCAAGGCACGAGAACTGTGGACCTGCTGCTCAAAGAAAAGGCGCCAAACCCTGCCTGCTGCACCCAGGACCTGACAATCGCTGCAGATCTGCTGGGCAACTGGACTGACCTCAAGAACCCCAGAGGACCTCCAAGCTTCACCAGTCACCCAAGAACTCCCTCAAGAGTGGAGGTACCGCTCTGCAACAAAGAAGAAACTAGCAACCCAGTGAGGATACCTTCACTGACCAGCCGCTAACTCCCGAACTAGAAGTCACAGCTGGACCCGACGACACACGAATAACAGCGAGGACAAACCCTGCAAGTGTGCCAAGTTTGGTGGCACTGTGCCCTCCAGCAGTCACACCGTGCCAATATCCAGAGTATTGTTTAACTGACGTTGGACACCAGGAAAACCAGCCTTCCATGGGCTGAAAAAGGACCAGGAAGATGCTCCAAGCGAGGGACTTTAGGAACAGCATTGACCTTTTGCCAGAGTGCCCCTTTTGTCCTGCCAATGACCCGTGAACCGACTTACCTCCAGCTCCAAAGGGCATTGTTGCGCACAGCGCCTGGCTCACCGATTCGCTCTGCACCCAGCTGCCCTGTGCCCTGCATGAAGAACCTGCTGATCCGTAAGAGTCCCTCACCCCTTGCAACCTCGCCACTTCAAGGGGATCCCAAGGAACCACCTCTAAACTTACCTGCACAGACCTTTTCTAAGTAGTCCCCTGCAGTGGCCCTGCTCCTGCTCCAGAGACCTTTCACCGCTGCTCCTGCCAGAACCGGTAGCTGTCCGAACGTCTCCAGCTGGTACAGTGTGCCCACCGATGACCTTGACCAACCTGCAGAAGAAGAACTTGGTAAAGCAACTGTGATTTTATATGTATTTTTAAAGGTGACTTTCCATTGATTCCCATGGTGCGTAATTACTCACAAAAATACTATTTTTTATTAAACTTCGAAAATCCATATCTCAAATAGTACATAACCAATTTTTATAATATTGGTCTTAAAAATTATATAAAAATCTGAAGTGTTTTTATAAATTGGTCTTTAGCTATTCCTTTGCATGTGTGAGTTGCATGATTGTTATTGTGAGTAGAACAAATGTTTAAAATTCTCCAAGACTGGCGTAACTGCTTGACTAAGCTACCTGAAAAATTAGAGCATTAGGTGATCTAGTTTTTACATCTGTAAACCAATGTGTGGTTGGCTGGACCCCCTGCACAGTGTGCTTAGCTTTGCACACTGCATGGAGGGCCAGCCTCCTACACTGCACAGAACCCCTACTGCAGTCGGTTGGGACCTCCTCACTACTATGCCCACTCCAACTGACACCTCTTTCGAGCCTCCTAATACTCCCTCATTAAATGAAGTAGTATCCACTAGATTGTCCAACGCCACAACCATTGTACACAGCCCTGACATGATCAGCAGAAGAAAGGGGAGACTAAAGTATTAGGGAATGTAAACAAAATACAGAAGGCCAATGATAATACTACAGTGTATTAGACCTGCATCGACTTCCGTGTTTCGTTACTGTTCAAATTTAAATGAACCGATGACTCTTGCCTTACATATCTGATGTGTACTTGCATATACGTTGGCTATGTAAACCATGAATCCGTATGCAATGCACAACAGGATAACTGCTTTAAACATAATAAAAATTGGTTAAAAACAAAATCGTAATCTGACCTCAAGCAGTCTTTAGAGGTTTTTAATCACCTGAGGTACCTAACTCAAGGTCGGCATTCACTATCCAGTAGCAGTTGTTTTCTACATTAATTATGGGAACTGTTGTAAAAGTTATAAAAGATTTGAAATGTTCTTACCAAGAGATCCTGTTCACTGCAGCAACTACAAAGAACACATAAATGTTAAACAAGTCAGACCTATTGGCTGTACCAGTGCTTTTTATTCATTGTTAGATAAACCAGTAACATCTCCCTTTATTCACTTCACATCAACATTCTTTTCAATTCCCCTTTCAGTGGTAGTTACATACACTCTCTATGCACACATTTTTTTCATCTACATTTTACATCTCCTGTTTGTCCGTAGATGTTTATTCACTTTATTGCATCTCCTCAATGTCACCATCCCCAATACTTCATTGCATTTTTCTTGGCTCTCTGTATTTGGACAGGTGTGGACCTCTGTAGGAAGCTTGCCCTTGGTACTGTGTAAAGGGTTCAGGGGTTCCCCAGTAAGTGGACAGGGCTTGCTATGCAATCCCAAAGTGCTCTATTTCGAGGGTAGTGTGGTCGAGCAGCATTAGGCTTAACACAGAGTACTGTAAGACATCTACCAATATAGTAGTCAATAAAAGAGACACACCACTCAAAAAGGAGATCCACCCCAATTTATAAAAAATAGCAAGTATCTTTATACATGTTTAGGCATCAGAGTAAAATCATTCAGGTAAGTTTTTAATAGGGTTTCTTTTCACTTTAAAAAGTGGACACTGACATTTCTGAGTTCTGCAATGTTATCCTATGGGAGGAAAAACAAGTTCTGCAAACAGGTAGAGTACAGCGACTTACAGAACCAATCTCAAGGAGTGATGTTGAGTAGTGGGCAAGGGCAAGGCCAAGTCAGCACCCACAGTACACCCTCAGCGGCACAGGGGTGGCCGGGTACAGAGTGCAAAACTCTGTCAGGTTCCCAGTGCGTTCCTACGGGGATCAGTCACTGTGAAAAGAGGCTGCAGGCTCTGGCCACGAGGCCAGTCAGACTGAACCAACAGCGGGGCTCAGTCCTCACAATGCTCAGGCACAGGTAGGCACCTTTGGTCCACTTCTCCATGGCTCAGGGGCGACGGGTGCAGAGGTGTCCCTAGGTGTCAGGTTTTCTTTACCGGAGCAGTCACAGTGGAGGGGGTCTGCATGCAGAGGCTGCGGGCGTCGTCTGGGGGTCCAGGAGGGGTGAAACCACAATGGACTCAGTCTCTGGAGGGCTGGGGGAACCTTGTTGGCACCAGGGGTCCACTTCAAATCAGGTAGGAGATGGCAGGTGCAGTGGTGACTTCAGGTGTCAGGTTTTTGTGGTTCCAGAGGCTTCAGTGTCCCTTCTTTTGGAGTTTGCTAGAGAACAGTTCCGCTATTCACAAGAGGTCTTGAGTCTTTATTAAAGGCAAGCAGTCTTTCCAGGTTTCTGGACTCAAAGCTCCAGGACAAGTTGACTTTGGTGCAGATTTTGACGAGGTATGCAGACAGGCTGGTGGGTTAGTCACTGGAAGCACTCAAGACCTTAACAATGAAATCAATATATGTCAGTGAACAAAACCAAATAGTCCATTAGTCCATTTAAGAAATTCTTAATCTTCTTTAATCTTTCTTTTAAACAATCACAGCCAAGCCAACACGTGTTTCGTCCGGGTGCTTATCTCCCCATGGACTTCATCAAGGCTTCTCATAGCTGTCAACAATATATAATGTCCAATCAATATAATATTTAGATATTTATAAATCAAAATATACTCAATATTTTCATTTTTAATAAATGCCCAATGATGTAACCTTATATGTGATGGAAATCTACTACAAACTGTGATACCCTGTGTGCCAATAGCAATTAATTCATTCAAAATGTATTTGTTAGTCAACCCACATGCACCAATGAGTGACACTCTCCATATCAGAAACACCCCTGTATTTTTATTTATTTGAACTAAAACTGAACAATAATATGAAATTCCTAATATTACCTGATGTGTTAAATTTTCGTTTTTCTATTCCAAATTGTAATTTTAATTTTGAGTTATCTGTAAATACAAATTAACAACACATAAGAAAAAATCAAGTTCTATCTCCCTTTCTATTCTTTCATTTCTCAATTTGAAATTTTTTCAATTTTTTCTATCTTTATTTTGTAATTATTAAAAAAGATTTTTTTTTTTAAAAACATCATATGTAACATAAATTACTATATATATTTGTTGCCATACTTACCCTAAAAGGTTGGAATCTAATGTTATAAATTTAGTGTGCAAATATTTCCTTCTTCTTTCTATGAAAAGAAAGAAAGAAACGAAAAAACACCCCTTTAAATAACTCAAACTAAAGTAAAGGTAAATGTCACCTCATTTCACAATATCCTACTTTAATGTGAAGTTACCTGTGTAGATCAGTGTATCGTCTACCCCGTCGTGCCGTCCTTATTTTATATACAGTGAAAAGAAACAAAGTATCGGGGTCTGTCACACGCGAGTACGCGAGGAAAGCCGTGCTGAAACGCCTGTATTTAAATCCTAATACGTCAATAACATAGAAAACGGACTTCACGTTTTCCTCTTCCTAGTGATTGCAGAGAAAGAGGACTACAAAAACTATACAGTGTTCTTATCCACATTAAGAAATCTAGTATTAAGCGAGTATATCGCTTATCCTGTTCCTCTGCCTTGAATGTATATAAGGTCAAAATTAACACATTATTGAAACCTTTAAAGTACACGCGGGTACGCGATCGATAGCAGAGCTATATAGTTATAATATGTAAAACCTAATTAATCACCAACACTAACAGCGGGCTTATTCATGTTATGTGTATCAATGATCAAAATCCACCGAGGAATGTTTGACTATCGGGGCATAATATTCTAATGACTGTCAGTAATCAAATGTAAAGTTTCTAGGTCATCCATCTAAGATTTAGGGGGTCATTCTGACCCCGGCGGTCTAAGACCGCCGGGGCCAGGGTCGGCGGGAGCACCGTCGACAGGCCGGCGGTGCTCCCAAGGGCATTCCGACCGCGGCGGTAAAGCCGCGGTCGGACCGGCAACACTGGCGGTCTCCCGCCAGTGTACCGCCGCCCTTTGGAATCCTCCAAGGCGGCGCAGGTAGCTGCGCCGCCGAGGGGATTCCGACCCCCCCCTACCGCCATCCAGTTCCCGGCGGTCCGCCCGCCGGGAACCGGATGGCGGTAGGGGGGGTCGCGGGGCCCCTGGGGGCCCCTGCAGTGCCCATGCCACTGGCATGGGCACTGCAGGGGCCCCCGTAAGAGGGCCCCTACAAGTATTTCACTGTCTGCTTGGCAGACAGTGAAATACGCGACGGGTGCAACAGCACCCGTCGCACCTTCCCACTCCGCCGGCTCGATTACGAGCCGGCATCCTCGTGGGAAGGGAGTTTTTCCCTGGGCTGGCGGGCGGTCTTTTGGCGACCGCCCGCCAACCCAGGGAAAAACTTAGAATACCCTCCGCGGTCTACTGACCGCGGTGCGGTATTTCGGAGGGGGGAACTCTGGCGGGCGGCCTCCGCCGCCCGCCAGAGTTAGAATGACCCCCTTAATGGCATAATTAACTGAGTCTAATTAATCTATTAGTGTACATAGCTATATCAATCTATTAAGTATAAGAATACGTTACCTATATATTACTAATTATTCCTATTTATATACAAGTTTATTTGTTAGAACCATAGTATAACAGTGATGATGTGTATGTATACCAAATGTAACCTGAGTGTATGAGTATCCTATAGTAGATTTCTGATATGGAAGCCTCCTTCATCCGTGCATGTTTATCAATGTATTCATCATGTGTTATTAATCCCCCCCAAAAATATTCAAATTCATAATCCGAATTTAGACCGCGTTCAACTGCCATTAGTCTAATAATCCAACATGATTCTCTCCTTCTTAAAGCAAGGTCTCTATTCCCTCCTCTTGGTCCTACCTTAACATGATCAAATCCAAAACATTTAAACTCTTTCTGTATACCTTGCATATCACAATCTCTCAAATGTACTGCAATTGGAAATCTGTCATCATAATTCTTAATGGCTCTCCAATGTTCTCCAATCATGATTTTTAGTGGGCGAATGATGCTTCCTATGTAAATGCGATTATATTTACAAATCAACATGTAAAAGACATAGCTCGTATTACACTTTATAAATGTTTGTATTGAGTATCTTTTGTTACCAATCATCCCTTCAAAGTCTCTTTGTCCCTGACATGCCCATCTACACATATTACAATTACCACATTTATAAAAAAAAAAACTAAGTTCCTGATCTAACCAACTTGTATTGGTATGTACACTAGGATAACTTGGACATAAAATGTTACTAAGAGTTTTACCTTTGCGATATACAACTGCTGGCCTTTTATTAAGGTACTTCTTAAGAGTAACATCTTGCATTAAAATATGCCAATAGGTCTTCATACTTTTCAATAGTAATAACGAACTATCTGTATAATTCACAATTATCCGCATTTGTTGTTCTTGTGACTTGCTTTTTTGTTTGTCTTTAAGTGTACTGTCTCGAGTTACATTACGTATTCTGCGTATAGAGTCATCCAGGATCTTATCCGGATAACCTCTAACTCTGAACCTTTTTCTTATATCTTCTATGCACACTTCAAAATGTTCATCCAAACTACAGTTCCTCCTAGCACGAATCATTTCTCCAAATGGTATTGCACTAATTTGACTAGATGGATGAGCACTTGTAGCATGTAATAGTGAATTGCATGATGTTGATTTCCTGAATAATTTGCTTTCAATCCTGTTCTCCTTTATGAACAGTTTCACATCGAGAAAGTGGATATTGGTCAGACTATACTGGTAAGTAAATCTCATATTTACACTATTACTATTTAAATAGTTACAAAATGTATGTAAAGTTGCCAAAGTACCTGTCCATAGTAAAAGACAATTGTCTATGTATCTCCCCCAATAAAGGATGTGTGTATGCCAATCCGATGCTCCAGGTCAGGTCAGGACAGGCTGGTGGGGTTGGTACCAGGTCAGCTGCTTCTCTTCTCCTCTTCTGCTGTTGCAGCTCTTCAGTGTTCTTAGTCTTCTTAGGTCATCAGGATCTGCTTCTCTGGTGCCAGGTGCTCCCCTAAATACTGAATTTTGGGGCTTTAGGGGTTGGTAGGGTAGAAGCCAATGGGCTGCTGACACTTGGGGTCACCACACTCCTTATATGACCACTTACTGTGGGATGTGGGCACAGCCCTGTGCCAGAGTTCCTGGGCATGCCATCTCAAAGATGGCTACATCTAAAAAATTATGTCTACCTCGCAGTAGTCCACCTTAGGGGTGGTGCTAGCCTAGAGGTTGCACGCCTACCTGATAAGCTACTGTTTCTGCCTGTTCAGGTGCCAGTTGGGCTCTGGATAGGGGGGAACCAGATTTGCATTTCAAAGGTGGCAGTCCTTTAAAGCTTGCCGCCTTAGAAAGGCTAATGAGCAGGTCATCCTGTAGGAGGGGGTGTTACATCCTCTTCCCAGTCAGGCTTTTGTTCTGGGCCTCCTAAGAGCAGAAGCTCTCGACCTAGGGGGCCAGAACAGTGTCTGGGGTAGCAAGCTGGAGGAAACCAGTCAGTGAGCACACCAGAGGCTGGTAGAGCTTAAGGGGACACCTCTAAGGTGTCCTCTGGGTGCATGTATTGGTACATCCAAAACTGGCATCAGTGTGGGTTCACCAATACAAAATGTTTAATACAAACATCCCTATCTTCATTAAAGCCATCATGTAGCTGGGGAACTCGTATTGACCAGTGTCCAGCACATGCATTTAAAATGGCTTCCCCAGTCACTTACTATGTCTGAGAATTGCCAAACATATAGCAGGGGCATATCTGCTTGTGCAGATATGCCCTCACATGTAATATAATGCACCCTGCCTTAGGGCTGTAAGGCCTGCTAGAGGGGTGACTTACATATATTGCATACAGTGTTAGGGGACATGGCACACTGTCTTGTCATTTTTTTACTTTTGTCTACCAAGACACACAGCCTGCAATGACAACCTGTTGTGTGCTTGGTGAGGGGACCCTAAAGGTGGCACAATTCGTGCTGCAGCTCTTAGGGACCTTCTTTAGCACCTCAGGCCCTAGGCACCAGGGGTACCATTTACTAGAGACTAACAGAGGGCGCTAAATGAATTGCCAGTTGGGAAAACAACTGTGCAGTTTTGGGAAAGAGCTCTGGCACTGGGGACCCGGTTAGCAGGTACCCAGTGCACTTTTAGTCAAAATAACATCATTTACCAGGCAAAAAGTGGGGGGTAACCACGTCAAAAAGAGCCACTTTCCTACAAGCTCCTTCACCCACTTTTCCGTAGAATCATAATTACATCTGGCACATGTGTGACTAAGGCCAAATATTGGATGAGCATGTAGTCAAATACTCTTATGAAACAGTAAAAGGTACCACTATGGGCCTCAACTTTGGAGTTCTCAAACATACCCGGTCATCCACACCCTGAACTCACTCAGACACACAGACTCACCTTAGTTTTCCACACGTATTGTACAAGAATCCTATGGTGCATAGAAAACTACAGAAATATGGACACACACCATGCAACATGCAGTAAAACATGAACTGTAACAGGGACTGCACCACTGACTTGGATGTCCTTAATCCTTGCACCCATTGGAGAGATGAAATCCTTGTTTCTACATGGAAAATTAAGGACATAAATATAGGGCCAGATAGGGACCGGTTTCAGTGTCTATTTCTAATTGCTGCTGGTGCGGAGTGATGGCAGGAACCACTGTACTTAAAGCTTTGGTTAAGCACACACATTGTATTTTTTACATAGCAAATATTACTAGAGCTTTGAATAGTAATAGCAATGCATGTTTATGTAAATTCCGCATTTCACTGTTTATAACCTGCAGCTCACATGCCAGAATCCTAAAAAGAAAGTGTATGGGTATCACTGTTTTTGTAGATATACTTATGTAACCTGTAAGTAACAAGTTCCTATCTTGTTACCTGGTTTATTGAGTTGTATACCTATTTCAAACACCTTCATTCTATCGTCAAGGCCTTAAAGTGAATCTTTGAAGGGGTCAGTCAGTCTTTTTCTCTTCTGATGAGGATGACACGAATACCATTTATAAGGAAATGCTTTCCTCGGCATGGTTACCCCCTGACGTTTTGCCTTGTGTTGATGCCAGTTATGATTGAAAGTGTGCTGGGACCCTGCTAACCAGGCCCCAGCACCAGTGTTCTTTCCCTAAACTGTACCTTTGTTCCCAAAATTGGCACAGCCCTGACACACAGATAAGTCCCTTGTAAATGGTACCCCTGGTACCAAGGGCCCTGTGGCCAGGGAAGGTCTCTAAGGGCTGCAGCATGTCTTATGCCACCCTGGGGACCCCGCACTCAGCACATGCACACTGCCTCACAGCTTGTGTGTGCTGGTGGGGAGAAAATGACTAAGTCGACATGGCACTACCCTCAGGGTGCCATGCCCACCTCTCACTGCCTGTGGCATAGGTAAGTCACCCCTCTAGCAGGCCTTACAGCCCTAAGGCAGGGTGCACTATACCACAGGTGAGGGCCTAAGTGCATGAGCATTATGCCCCTACAGTGTCTAAGCAAAACCTTAGACATTGTAAGTGCAGGGTAGCCATAAAGAGTATATGGTCTGGGAGTCTTGTCAATTACAAACTCCACAGTTCCAAAATGGCTACACTGAAATCTGGAAAGTATGGTATCAATCTTCTCAGCACAATAAATGCACACTGAAGCCAGTGTGGGATTTATTGTAAAATACACCCAGAGGGCATCTTAGAGATGCCCCTGAATACCAGTCCGACTCCTAGTGCTAGGCTGACCAGTTTCTGATAGCCTGCCACTACCAGATGAGTTTCTGGCCACATGAGGTGAGTGCCTTTGTCACTATGTGGCCAGGAACAAAGCTTGTACTGGGTGGAGGTGCTTCTCACCTCCCCCTGCAGGAACTGGAACACCTGCTGGTGAGCCTCAAAGGCTCACCCCTTTTGTTACAGCGCCCCAGGGCATCCCAGCTAGTGGAGATTCCCGCCCCTCCGGCCACGCCCCCACTTTTGGCGGCAAGGCTGGAGGCGATAATGAGAAAAACAAGGAGGAGTCACCCTCCAGTCAGGACAGCCCCTAAGGTGTCCTGAGCTGAGGTGACCCCTGCCTTGAGAAATCCTCCATCTTGAGTTTGGAGGATTCCCCCAATAGGAATAGGGATGTGCCCCCCTCCCCTTAGGAAGAAGGTACAAAGAGGGTGTAGCTACCCTCCAGGACAGTAGCCATTGGCTACTGCCCCCCCAGTCCTAAACACCCCCCTAAATGTAGTATTTAGGGATACCTGAACCCAGGGAATCAGATTCCTGAAACCTCAACAAGAAGAAGCACTGCTGATCTGAAAGCCCCGCAGAGACGACTGAGATGACAACTGACTTGGCCCCAGCCCTACCGGCCTGTCTCCAGACTCAAAAGAACCTGCACAGCTACGCATCCGACTGGGACCAGCGACCTCTGAGGACTCAAAGGACTGCCCTGAAAGACCAAGAAACTCCCGAGAACAGCAGCACTGTTAAAAAACTGCAACCATTTTGAAACTTTAAAGCAACTTCCAAAGAACTCTCTCTTCCCGCCAGAAGCGTGAGACTTCACACTGTGCACCCGTTTCCCCGGCTCGAGTTCAAGAGAACGAACACCGCAGCGAGGACTGCGAGGCGACTACGATGATGTGGGTACCCTGAGTCGACCCCCCTGCACCCCAACAGCAACGCCTGCAGAGAGGATCCTGAGGCTCCCCCTGACGGCAACTGCCTTGTAACAAAGAACCCGATGACTGGACCAAGCACTGCACCCGCAGCCCCGAGGACCGAGAGGAACCACCTTCCAGTGCAGGAGTGACCAGCAGGCGGCCCTCTTCCTAGCCCATTCAGTGGCTGGCCTGAGAAGCCCCCCTGTGTCCCCTGGTTCCTCCATTGCTTTCAATAGCAAACCTGACACCTACTTTGCCTACTGCACCCGGCCGCCCCGTGTCGCTGAGGGTGTGTTTTGTGGGCTTGTGTGTATCCCCCCCAGTGCTCTACCAAACCCCTCTGGTCTGCTCCCTGAGGATGCAGGTACTTACCTGTAAGCAGGCTAGGACCGGAGCACCCCTGTTTTTCATAGGTGCCTATGAGTTTTGGGCCCTCCTTTGACCTCTGCACCTGACCAGCCCTGTGTTGCTGCTGCAGTGGCTTTGGGGTTTTGCCTTGGACCCCCAACGATGGGCTGCCTATGCCCAGGATACTGACTGTGAAAGTGCTTTACTTACCTGAGAAACGTAACCAAACTTACCTCCCCCAGGAACTGTTGATTTTTGCACTGTGTCCACTTTTAAAATAGCTTATTGCCATTTTAACCTAAACTGTGTGTACTACTGTTTTAAATCAAAGTTCCATACTTGCATGTGTGAAGTACCTTGCATTTTATGTACATACCTCAAATCTTGAATCTTGTGGTTCTAACATAAATTAAGAACATATATTTTTCTATATAAAAACTATTGGCCTGGAGTTAAGTGTTTGAGTGTGTGTTCCTCATTTATTGCCTGTGTGTGTACAAGAAATGCTTAACACTACCCTCTGATAAGCCTACTGCTCGACCACACTACCACAAAATAGAGCATTAGTATTATCTAATTTTGCCACTATCAACCTCTAAGGGGAACCCTTGGACTGTGTGCACACTATCTCTCACTTTGAGATAGTATATACAGAGCCAACTTCCTACATTGGTGGATCAGCGGTGGGGTCTAAGACTTTGCATTTGCTGGACTACTCAGCCAATACCTGATCACATGACTGAATTCAAAAATTGTCATTAGAAATTGTTTTTTTGCAATGTAACTATTTTTTCTACATTTTTAAAAGTCCTGCTAGGGCCTTGTAAGCCCCTGTTAGAATGTATTTTATAGTTTAAAAGTTTGTAAACATTTAGATTTAAGCTCTAGAAGTATTTTTTAGATTCTTAAAAAGTAATCCCAACTTTTAGAGTGCTAATGTCTAATAAAGATGAGACGGTGGTGGAACTCATCCTCACCCCTTACCTGCATCTAGGGATGTCAGAGTTAAGGTCTCTTTGTAAACTAAAAAAGATAAAAACTGGGTACATCCCTACCAAAGTAAAGCTCCAGGAGCTTAAGGCAGAGTTCACAAGGGACCACCCCTCTGAGGATACTCCTTCAGATGGGGAAGTTAGTGACCAGGAGGAAGATCTCCCCCATCCTGTCCTAACCAGGGAGAACAGGGTTCCTCAAACTCTGACTCCACAAATCATATTCAGAGAGACTGGTTCTTCCACAGGGGAGACCAGTACCTCTGGAAGTATTGAGGGCAGCTTCAGTGAAGAGGACCTCCTGTTAGCCAGGATGGCCAAAAGATTGGCTTTGGAGAAGCAGCTCCTAGCCATAGAAAGGGAAAGATAAGAGATGGGGTTAACTCCCATCAATGGTGGCAGCAACATAAATAAGGTCAGAGAGAATACTAACATCTTAAAAAT
The DNA here is from genome assembly GCF_031143425.1 of Pleurodeles waltl. NCBI lineage: Eukaryota > Metazoa > Chordata > Amphibia > Caudata > Salamandridae > Pleurodeles > Pleurodeles waltl. The sequence continues at coordinate 658,953,860 of NC_090445.1, read as the reverse complement.
CCCCAAAGGGGTTGTAACAAAATATGAAGATGGTGATGACATCACCAAGTGGTTCACAGCTTTTGAGAGGGCTTGTGCAACCAGAAGAGTAAACAGATCTCACTGGGGTGCTCTCCTTTGGGAAATGTTCACTGGAAAGTGTAGGGATAGACTCCTCACACTCTCAGGTAAAGATGCAGAATCTTATGACCTCATGAAGGCTACCCTGATTGAGGGCTTTGGATTCTCAACTGAGGGGTACAGGATTAGGTTCAGGGGGGCTCAAAAATCTTCGAGCCAGACCTGGGTTGATTTTGTTGACTTCTCAGTCAAAACACTAGATGGTTGGATAACTGGCAGCGGTGCAAATGATTATGATGGGCTGTATAACTTGTTTATGAAAGAACATTGGTTAAGTAATTGTTTCAATGACAAACTGCATCAACATCTGGTAAACCTAGGTCCAAGAATTGGGAAAGAAGGCAGACCATTGGGTCAAGACTAGGGTGACCAAGACTTCCACAGGGGGTGACCAAAAGAAAGGGGTCACAAAGCCTCCCCAGGGGAAGAGTGGTGAGACATCCAAGGGCAAAAGTAAAGAGTCTTCTACAGGGCCCCAAAAAGCTGCTCAGGAGGGTGGGCCCAGAACCTCTTCACAGTCCACAAATGGGTCTAAGGGTAAAAACTTTGATCCCAAGAAGGCCTGGTGTCGAATCTGTTATCCACATGGACACCAAACTGGAGACAAGGACTGTCCAAAGAAAAGTCCCCCAACAAATACTACTCCAGTTAGCATTGGAATAACCAGTCTCCAGGTGGGATCAACAGTGTGCCCAGAGCAAATCAGGGTTCACACTGAAGCTACATAAGTCTCTGAGGGTGGGGTGGATTTAGCCACACTTGCTGCCCGGCCGCCTAACATGCAAAAATACAGGCAGCAGCTCTTAAATGGGACTAAAGTAGAAGCCCTGATGGATACAGGTGCCAATGTCACCATGGTGACAGACAAACTGGTTTCCCCAGGACAGTACCTGGCTGGACAGACATATCCAGTCACTGATGCTTACAATCAAACTAAAGTCCATCCCATGGCAATGGTAACTGTAGAATGGGGAGGGGTCACTGGCGTGAAACAGGTGGTAGTCTCCTCTGCAATTCCAGTAGAATGTCTGCTAGGGAATGATCTGGAGTCCTCAGCATAGGCTGAGGTAGAGCTCAAGAACCATGCAGCCATACTGGGTATCCCTGAACTGGTGTGTGTCAAGCCAAGGGCACAAAGCAGGGCTCAGGCTGAAAAAGAAGTGTTGGAGTCTGGAATAATGGCCCAACCTTCCAAGAAAAAAGGAAAGAAGACTGGGGAACCAGCTTCAACACAGCAAAAGAAACAGAACCTTTCTTCCCAGGAAGATGTTCTATCCCCTGAAGGAACTGAGTCCATGGAGCTTGAGCCTTACCAGGGCGAGCTCTTGGGCCCAGGGGGACCCTCAAGGGAACAGCTGTGTAAGGGGCAAGAAACGTGTCCCTCTCTTGAAGGCCTAAGAGAGCAAGCAGCTGAGCAAGAAAAAGGAACTGTCAGTGGAACCACAGGGTCTATTGGGAAGATGAACTCCTTTACACTGAGGCAAGAGATCCCAAACCTGGTGTCACTAGGAGAGTGGTAGTGCCTCAGGAGTTTAGGGAGTTCATACTGACCTTAGCCCATGACATTCCCCTTGCTAGCCCATGACATTCACCTTGCTGGGCATTTGGGACAAACAAAGACTTGGGAGAGATTAGTCAACTATTTCTATTGGCCCAGTATGTCCCAGACGCACCTCCTGTGTCACCTGTCAAGCCAGTTGTAAGACAGGTGGCCATCCAAAGGCCCCCCTCATTCCACTATCATTGGTGGGGGTCCCCTTTGGGAGAGTGGGAGTGGACATAGTCGGTCCACTTGAACCTCCCACAGCATCAGGAAACCAACATATTCTGGTAGTAGTGGGTCATGCTACCAGGTACCCTGAAGCAATTCCCCTTAGGTCCACACCTGCCCCTGAGGAAGCTAAAGCACGCATTGGTATTTTTACAAGAGTGGGATTTCCTCAGGAGGTGGTTTCTGACAGAGGTACCAACTTCATGTCAGCTTACCTACAGCACATGTGGAATGAGTGTGGGCTGACTTATAAATTCACCACCCCATACCATCCACAAACCAATGGTCTTGTGGAAAGATTTAACAAGACATTGAAGGGCATGATCATGGGGCTCCCTGAATAACTCAAAAAGGAAATGGGATGTCCTCTTGCCATGCCTGCTTTTCGCCTACAGAGAGGTGCCACAGAAGGCAGTAGGGTTTTCCCCCTTTGAGCTCCTGTTTGGCCATCCTGCTGGGGGACCACCGGTACTTGTGAAAGAAGGCTGGGAGAGATCTCTCCATGAGCCTAAACACAATGTGGTGGACTATGTACTAGGCCTATGTTCAAGAATGGCAGAGTACATGGAAAAGGCAAGCAAAAACCTTGAGGCCAGCCAAGAACTAAAGAAGTTGTGGTATGACCAAAAGGCTGCTATGGTTGAATTTCAGCCAGGGCAGAAGGTCTGGATTCTGGAGCCAGTGGCTCCCATGGCGCTTCAGGACAAATGGAATGGCCCTTACCAGTACTAGAAGAGAAGAGTCAGGTCACCTACCTGGTGGACCTGGGCACTAGCAGGACACCCAAGAGAGTGATCCATGTTAACCGCCTCAAGCTCTATTATGACAGGGCAGATGTAAACAAGTTAATGGTTACAGATGAGGACCAGGAAGCAGAGAGGGAACCTCTCTCTGATCTCCTCTCCACTGACCCTAAAGATGGCTCAGTAGATGGAGTGATCTATTCAGACACCCTCTCTGGCCAACAGCAGGCTGACTGCAGGCAAGTCCCCCAGCAGTTTGCTGAGCTCTTTTCCTTGACCCCTGGTCAGACACACCTTTGTACCCATGATGTGGACACAGGAGACAGTATGCCTGTCAAGAATTAAATATTCAGACAGTCTGACCACGTCAAAGAAAGCATCAAAGTGGAAGTCCACCAGATGCTGGAGTTGGGAGTGAATGAGCACTCTGACTAGCCCAGTGGTCTTGTACCCCAAACCTCACACCAAAGATGGCAAGAAAGAGATGAGGTTTTGTGTGGACTATAGAGGGCTCACCTCTGTCACCAAGACAGATGCTCACCCCATCCCAAAGGCAGATTAGCTCATAGACAAATTAGTTGCAGCCAAATACTTAAGTACCTTTGACGTGACAGCAGGGTACTGGCAATTAAAAATGGCACCTGGAGCAAAAGAGAAAACATGATTCTCTACACCTGATGGGTACTACCAGTTTACTGTGATGCCCTTTGGCTTAAAGAATGCTCCTGCCACTTTCCAAAGGTTGGTGAATCAAGTCCTTGCTGGCTTGGAGTCGTTTAGTGCAGCTTATCTTGATGATATTGCTATCTTTAGGTCCAACTGGCCTCATCACCTGGTCCACCTGAAGAAGGTTTTGCAGGCCCTGCAAGCAGCAGGCCTCTCTATCAAGGCATCTAAATGTCCGATAGGGAAGGGAACTGTGGTTTACTTGGAACACCTTGTAGGTGGAGGCCAAGTTCAGCCACTCCAACCCAAGATCCAGACTATTCTGGACTAGGTAGTTCCAAAAACCCAGACTCAAGTCAGGGCATTTCTTGGCTTGGAAGGGTAAAATAGGAGGTTTGTGAAGGGATATGGATCAATAGTGACACCCCTCACAGAACTGACCTCTAAGAAAATGCCCAAGAAAGTTAACTGGACCGTGGACTGTCAAAAGGCCTTTGACACCCTGAAGCAAGCTATGTGTACAGCACCAGTTTTTAAAGCTCCAGATTATTCTAAGCAGTTTATAGTGGAGACTGATGCCTCTGAGCACAGGATAGGATCAGTCCTATCCGAAAAAAATGTTGATGGCCTTGACTAGCCTATTGATTTTATTAGCAGGAGGTTACTCCCCAGGGAGCAGCGTTAGAGTGCCATTGAGAGGGAGGCCTTTGCTGTGGTTTGGTCCCTGAAGAAGTTGAGACCATACCTTTTTGGTACTCACTTCACAGTTCAAACTGACCACAGACCGCTCAGATGGCTGATGCAAATGAAAGGAGAAAGCCCTAAACTGTTGAGGTGGTCATATCCCGACAGGGAATCTGCTTTATAGTGGAACACAGACCTGGGACTGCCCATGCCAATGCAGATGGTCTTTCCAGGTTCTTCCACTTAGAAAATGAAGACTCTCTTGGGAAAGGTTAGTCTCATCCTCTTTCGTTTGTTGGAGGGGAAGGGGTTGTAAGGAAATGCCTTCCTTGGCATGGTTACCCCCTCACTTTTTGCCTTTTGTTGATGCCAGTTATGATTAAAAGTGTGCTGGGACCCTGCTAACCAGGCCCCAGCACCAGTGTTCTTTCCCTAAACTGTACCTTTGTTCCCACAATTGGCACAGCCCTGACACACAGATAAGTCCCTTGTAAATGGTACCCCTGGTACCTAGGGCCCTGTGGCCAGGGAAGGTGTCTAAGGGCTGCAGCATGTTTTATGCCACCCTGGGGACCCCTCACTCAGCACATGCACACTGCCTCACAGCTTGTGTGTGCTGGTGGGGAGAAAATGACTAAGTCGACATGGCACTACCCTCAGGGTGCCATGTCCAGCTCTCACTGCCTGTGGCTTAGGTAAGTCACCCTTCTAACAGGCCTTACAGCCCTGAGGCAGGGTGCACTATACCACAGGTGAGGGCATAAGTGCATGAGCACTATGCCCCTTCAGTGTCTAAGCAAAACCTTAGACATTGTAAGTGGAGGGTAGCCATAACGAGTATATGGTCTGGGAGTCTTGTCAATTACGAACTCCACAGTTCCATAATGGCTACACTGAAATCTGGAAAGTTTGGTGTCAAACTTCCCAGCACAATAAATGCACACTGATGCCAGTGTGGGATTTATTGTAAAATACACCCAGAGGGCATCTTTGAGATGCCTCCTGAATACCAGTCCGACTCCTAGTGCTAGGCTGACCAGTTTCTGCCAGCCTGCCACAACCAGACGAGTTTCTGGCCACATGGGGTGAGTGCCTTTGTCACTCTGTGGCCAGGAACAAAGCCTGTACTGGGTGGAGGTGCTTCTCACCGCCCCCTTCAGGAACTGTAACACCTGGTGGTGAGCCTCAGAGGCTCATGCCTTTTGTTACAGAACCCCAGGGCATCCCAGCTAGTTGAGATGCCCCCTCCAGCTACTGCCCCCACGTTTGGCAGCAAGGCTGGAGGAGATAATGAGAAAAACAAGGAGGAGTCACCTACCAGTCAGGACAGCCCCAAAGTTGCCCTGAGCTGAGGTGGCCTCTGCCTTTAGAAATCCTCCATCTTGAGTTTGGAGGATTCCCCCAATAGGAATAGGGATGTGCCCCCCTGCCCTCAGGGAGGAGACACAAAGAGGGTGTAGCCACCCTCCAGGACAATAGCCACTTCCCCCAGATCTAAACACACCCCTAAATTTAGTATTTAGGGGCAAACCTGAACCCAGGAAATCAGATTCCTGCAACCTAGAAGAAGAAGAAGGACTGCTGACCTGAAAGCCCCGCAGAGATGACAGAGACAACAACTGACGTGGCCCCAGCCCTACCAGCCTGTCTCCAGACTCAAAGAACCTGCACAGCAACTCATCCGATAGGGAACAGCGACCTCTGAGAACACAAAGGACTGCCCTGAACCTGAAGGACCAAGAAACTCCAGAGAACAGCGGCACTGTTCAAAAACTGCAACCACTTTGCAACTTTAAAGCAACTTCCAAAGAACTCTCTCTTCCCGCCGGAAGAGTGAGACTTCACACTCTGCATCCGACGACCCCGGCTCGAGTTCAAGAGAACGAACACCGCAGAGAGGACTCCCAGGGGACTACGACGACGAGTCGACCCCCCTGCACCCTTACAGCGAACTTACTAATATATGGTAGGTTCCCACGTAAGTGTCAATAATTTGAGGGCATCCAATTGCTCCCTGAGGACACAGGTACTTACCTGTAAGCAGACTAGGACCGGAGCACCCCTATTCTTCTTAGGTGTGTATGTGTTTTGGGCCCTCCTTTGACCTTTGTTGCTGGTGCGGTGGCTTTGGGTTTGCCTTGAACCCACAACGGTGGGCTGCCTATGCCCAGGAGACTGACTGTATAAGTGCTTTACTTACCTGAGAAACTTAACCAAACTTACCTCCCCCAGGAACTGTTGATTTTTGCACTGTGTCCACTTTTACAATAGCTTATTGCCATTTTAACCTAAACTGTGTGTACTGCTATTTTAGATCAAAGTTCTATACTTAACTGTGTGAAGTACCTTGCATTTTATGTACTTACCTCAAATCTTGACTCTTGTGGTTCTAAAATTAAGAAAATATATTTTTCTATATAAAAACTATTGGCCTGGAGTTAAGTCTTTGAGTGTGTGTTCCTCATTTATTGCCTGTGTGTGTACAAGAAATGCTTAACACTATCCTCTGATAAGCCTACTGCTCGACCACACAACCACAAAATAGAGCATTAGTATTATCTAATTTTGCCACTATCAACCTCTAAGGGGAACCCTTGGACTCTGTGCACACTATCTCTCACTTTGAGATAGTATATACAGAGCCAACTTCCTACACCATTGAGTTGGGTAGCACCTAATACCTACAATTAAATGCCCAAAAAATTTAGTATATATTGTTGGCTATATAAGTGGTCATTATTGATATATTTATACACAAATGTAATATAGTACATTATGGCCCTCATTACAACCCTGGCGGTCAGAGATAAAGCGGCAGTAATACCGCCAAGAGGCTGGCAGAGAAAAAAATGGGATCAAGACCACACCGGAAACCGCCATCATAGACAGCCACTTTAACACTCCGACCACCAGGGCGTTAGCAACAAACACCGCGGCGGTCACCGCCAACAGCAGGCAGACGACAATGTACCTCCCACTGTATTATGAGAGGCCAATCCGCCAGCTTTTCAGCGGCGGTACCAACGACATCAAAAGCACAGCGGAAACAGTACACTGAAGGGGACTCACTCACCTTTCGACACTCAACAAAGAACCAGGAAGCCATGGAGCCTGAACTGCAGGTCCTCTCCATGCTGGTGTATCTACTAATACACCAGGAATTTGAAAGAAGCCGGCGGCGGCGACGACAGTGAGTACTGCACCTAGCACACAGGGAAGGGGGGAGGAAAAAGAGAGTGACACACACACGCAACACGCAAAACCCCCACCACCACCCTCACCCACAACACCATACACACTAACAGATCCAACAACATTACAGATACACCCCGTTACCCCCTGGAAGAACGCAATGACAAAAGGAATTGAGATCAATCAGTGATATTTTGGAACATGCAGATATAGCTAAAGAATATAAAAAATAGTATATACAAATATTTACAATATGTACAGAAGGCCGTACACTGTCCTTTGTAAATGTCCGTGGACCAGTGGCCCAAAAAATCATGGGCAAAGCCCACACTTGACTCTTGCCTCAAAACAGAGAGAACACTGCAGGGGCATCAGCTCGAAAAAACAGAGGCACCTCAGGGGGAAGGGGAGGGGTGGCACCTCAGCCGGAAGATTGTACTACGCCACTGCTCCTCAAGGGGGCTCCATGCCCACAGCGATGTCCCGGGGAGTGCAAAGCCACAGTCTCTCAAGTGGGTGGTTTGCCCACTGCTTGCTCCTGGGGAGTGCAAAGCCACAGTCTCTCAAGTGGGTGGTTTGCCCACTGCTTGGTCCTGGGTAGTGCAAGGCCACAGTCTCTCAAGTGGGTGGTTTGCCCACTGCTTGGCACTGGGGAGTGCAAAGCAAGTCTCTCAAGTGGGTGGTTTGCCCACTGCTTCGTCCTGGGGAGTGCAAGGCCACAGTCTGTCCTGTGGGCGACATGTTCCACTGGTTCTGGAGGGGGCCTTGTGCCCAGTCTGCTTCGTCCTGCCAAGGATTCGGTGAGTGGATGCATTTCTCCACTGGTTCTGGAGGGGGCATTGTGCCCAGTGATTCTGCACCTGGGGTGTGGCAGTTCCCATTCCCTCACCTGGGTGTCTGAGGCACGAGATGTGCAGGGAACAGGTAGCATGATACTCAAGTGGTGTGTGCAGGGTCCAGGACGTCTCCTGCAGCCTCAGGTGGCTGCCCACTGGGGATGCTGCTGATGTCTGATGTAGTGGCACCGGCTTTGTCACGAACTGCACTCGACTTCTCACCTCTGGATGCAGGATTGGAGAACAGACCCGTTCTTCTGCAGGTTCTGGATAATACTAGATAGGGGCGACCCTTTCTAGTAGCCACGGTGCTGCTTGACAGGGAACGCCAAAGCAGACCGTACCCTCTAGAAGGAGTCCCAGAGGAAAAAAAAACAAGAACTGAGTAAAAACCTCAAACAGGAACTCCTAAAAAAAAGAAGAGAAAACAGGACTTGAAAACAGGAAAAAGCATGGCAAAAATACTCCAAGGCGAAAATAGGAACGACGAACAGGAGCGAAGAGCACTGCCAAAAGGAAGTATTTACAACGCAAGGTAGAGCAAGACTGAGTGGCTTATATACTGAAAAAGGGGAAGTGACATCACAGGAAATGAAAAGAACACCATCTTGAATTGGGAAAGAACCCATACAAAAGAATAGGAAAAAAAGGCAGTATATAAGAAAAAGAGCATGCTGAGATATGCAAACAGGAAGGCGACAATATGGACACCAACATGAACATTAAGAAAGGCAGAATACAGAGGCAAGAAAAAGAAAGCGGAAAGAAAAGAAAGAAAACAGAAGAAGACCACTACCGACAGGGGAGACAAAAATGCCCTACAGCTGGTAAGGGCAACGGACTGGGAGCGCAAAACACGCTTCCTGGGACGCATTGCCAAATAGACAAGAAAACGCGAGGAACGGCGCTCCGAGAATCGTCAGAGCATTCCGACTGTGAATGTAAAAAGAGACGCCGCATTGAGGCGTTCCAGTAGGTCCCCTCCCGAGGCCCCAGGTTTGTCAGAGTGACGTGAAAAAAACAGGTGAACCAAACGGGGAGCATGGATGGAGGAGGCATCCTCCCAAGAGCAATCACTGAGAGGGTAGCCTTTCCAGTGAACCAAAAATTGCAGTCTGCGCAGAAAAAATCGGGAATCACAAATGTCCTGGACTTCATATTCAGGCTGGCCGTTAACAAAAAGAGGAGGAGGACGCTGGAAGTGTCGGTGTTATGGATCCGGAACAAAGGGCTTTAATTGGGACACATGAAAAACTGGATGAACCCTCCAAGTATGAGTCAATCGCAGTCACACAACAACAGGATTCAAGATTTGCAAAATCCGAAAGGGTCCATAAAAATGTGGTTAGAATTTATTGATCGAAAATCGGGAAGGTTGAAATCTGGAGGAAAGCCACAACTTGTGGCCTACTTGATACGAAGGTGCCGTTTGTGAAAACGATCCGCTTTTTGCTTCATTGCTTGTTTCGAAGCTAAGAGAGTTGTATGAAGTAGGCTCTGGATTTGGCGGATCCGACTTGCAAAAGAAGTGACTGCAGGAATAAAAGAGGATGTACGGGGAACAGTAGAAATGGCCCTAGGATGAAATCCATAGGTGCAATAAAAAGGTGTGGCCTTGGTCGCACTATGCACTGTGTTATTATAGGAGAACTCGGCAAGGGCAAGAAACTCCGACCAATTACTCTCAGTGGCATTACAGTAACATCTCAGATACTGTTGGAGTTCCTGATTCACTCGTTCAGTTTGACCATTCGTTAGTGGATGGAAACCAGAGGATAAAGAGACCTCAATGCTTAATAAGGCACAAAAGGCTCTCCGGAATCGTGACACACACAGTGGCCCTCTGTCCGAAATGACCTCTTGCGGAAGACCAATGGAGGCGAAAGGTATCCCGCATGAATATGCGACTCATTTCAGGGGCTGTCTGTAACTTTAAAAAATTTTTTTATAAACAAATGTTATTGTTTTCAAAGTATTATGGCAACAACTTTTTAGCACAGGTACAACCAGACAGTTCAATGTTATACATTAGTCGTGTACATACACGTCCCATTCCTCTCGGGGGAGGGCATATGTGTTACCCTGATCTCGCTCGGTGGGGAAGAGGGCAGTCCGGTCTAATCTATGACAGTGTTCCGAGCCAGGGGCCCCATATCTTTTCATATTTCCGGGGGCATCCTCTTGATTCATATATTTGTTTCTCTTGGACTGCACACCAATCTACTCCCTTTCTCCACTTCTGCAGGGATGGGCCGGCAGACGAGGTCCATGCTGCAGCTATGTCTCTTTTGGCCACCAACAAGGCCGTACCGATGAAAGCTCGGTTGGTCCGTGACCTCAGCACTTCCTCCATAATCACCAGTAGTACCATAGTGGCAGAGAGTTGGAGCTCCGTCCCTATTGTCTTATGTAAGTCACTTAGAACCTTTCCCCAGTAGATCTGTAAGATCGGACATGACCAGACCATATGGAAGAAGTCTGCGTGTTCCCTGTTGCATCAGGGGCAGCGGCTGTTCGGCCATAGTCCAGCCCGTGAAAGCCTATTAGGTGCCAAATATGCTTTATGTAGGTAGTAAAATTGTACAGTGCGTAGTTTTGCCGATATGGCTAGGGTCTTGGGGGCCTCTAGTGCTTCTGCCCATTCTGAGTCTTCCAAAGCCCTGGTCCAAGTCTCCCACCCAGTCCTCATCAAGTTCACGTCTCCTGGCGTATTGTTGATCAGCATTTTATAGAGTTGTGAAACCCCTTTCCCTCCCATGTTTCCCATTAGTATTTTGGCCTCGAGGGGGCTAAATTCCGGTAGCAGGCTCTTGGGGAGTTGTGTTCCTATGGCATGTCTGAGTTGAAGATATCTAAAAAATTGTGTTTGGGATAATTGGAACTCTGTCTGTAATTCCTGAAAGGATTTTAGTGTTTCTCCCTTCCAAACGTCGCCCACTAATGAGATCCCCAATAGGTCCCATTCTGCAAATCCTTCCAGTGCGGTGGTGGCGCCCATCCACTTCCCTCTCCACAGCAGAGTCTGCAGGGTGATTACTGCGTTCCATTGGGTGTGTCTCAGCGCAGCCTGCCACGCCAGGAGGACAGCTCTAGTTGTCTCGCCCATGCAATGGGGGAGAGGTTCACCGTACTGCGCATCTAGGATGCGTGGGAAGCCTAGAGTGCTCAGTTCCATTTGGTATGCTGGGTCTGACCACCCTCAATTAAACCAGTCATGTACTATTAGAATCTGTGTCGCCAAGTAGTATAGGTATGGGTCAGACATCCCCAGGCCTCCCTAGTGTGTTCCCTCCTTACAGTACTTTAAGGCTTCACGATGTCTGGTTCCACCCCAGAGGAATTGTAGTGTGGCTGTTTCTAGGGTCCGAAACCATGAACGCGGGATGGGGAGGGGGAAGTTCTGAAAGGCATATAATAGTCTGGGTAGGATCATCATTTTATACAAGGCCGCCTGCCCCATTATGTTCAGTGGTAGTGTTTGCCATCTTTGTAGGTCTGTCTTGACTCATGTTAGCAGCGAGTCTACGTTCTTTGCCCAGGTCAGTTCCGGCAGGAGGGTCACCCAGACGCAAAGATATTTAAAGCTCAGTCTGCGAAGGAGTATTGTGTCCTGCCAGTCAAAACAGTCTTGGGTGTTCACCAAAGGGACCAGAACTGATTTGGCAGGATTCATCTTCAGGCCCGAAGCTGTTGCAAAACTCTTAAGGAGTTGGAGGCTGTGTGGGCCAGACATGCTTGGGATGCCCATATAAAGTAGCACGTCATCTGCATATAGGGCTATTCTATCTTCTGTAGCGTGTTTCCATTTCCAGCCCCAGTATTCCGGATCTGTCCAGAACATCTGGGCCAGGGGTTCTATAGTTAGGGCGAAGAGGAGGGGGGACAGCGGGCATCCTTGTCTCGTTCCCCTTCTGACTTCAAAGAGTGATGATAGGGTTCCGTTAATTTGTACCCATGCCGAGGGGTCTGCATATAACGCTCGGGTCAGTTGGCAGAACCTCGGTCCCAGTCCCGCTCTCTGCAGCACCATGAATAAGAAGTTCCAGTCTACGGAGTCAAAAGCCTTCTCAAAGTCAATAAAGAGCAGCGCTAGGTCTCGGGGTAGTTTGTGTCTCTCATCAAGGGCTACGTGAAGGCGGTGGATATAATGACGGGTCGTCATAAACCCACATTGATCTGCATGGATCAGCTGTGGTAACACTCTTTTGAGGCGCGTTGCGAGTATATTAGCTAGGATCTTGATCTCGTAGTTAATCAATGAGATCGGTTTATAGTCTGCACAGTGCGGTGATGGAGGATTAGATTTGGGAATCACCACTATGGTGGCTTCATCCAGCCCCCTCGGGAAACGCCCCTGTTGTTCTACTTCTGTGAAAAGGGCCATCAGACGTCGTATTAGCTCCTTCCTGTATTTCTTGTAATATTCTGCTGGTAAGCCATCGGGGCCTGGGGCCTTTCCAGCTCTCAGTCTTGAGATGGCATTGTTTATCTCTTCTTCTTTCAAAGGCTCGTCTAGAATCTCCATCTCCGAAGGAGGCAGGCGGGGCAGAGGGATTGTGTCTAGTAGTCTACGCCCGTGGGCTGGGTCGACTGAGTCTGAGGCCTTATATAGTGTTGTGTAATAGCAGGCGAAGGCCTCTGCTATATCTTGGTGTTTCACGACCTTGCCCTGTTCTCCGTCCCATATTTCGGAGATAATGGCTAAGGCTCTGTGGTGGGAGATCAGCCAGTGTAGTAACTTCCCTGTTTTATCCCCCCATCCATATATTCTTGCTGTGCTTGCTTGCCAAAGAGCTTTTGCTGCCTCTAGGGACAGGTCTCTGATTTCCTCCTGTACCAAGGATAACTGTCTTGCCCCCCTCTCGTTGGGGTTCCCTTCTTGTGCTGCCTCTAGGGACAGGTCTCTGATTTCCTCCTGTACCAAGGATAACTGTCTTGCCCCCCTCTCGTTGGGGTTCCCTTCTTGTGCCTGTTCTAGCTCTGCTGCTTGTTTCTTTAGTGATTCAATATTTTGAGTTTTTAAACGTTCTAGCTTTCTTATCAGGCGTCTAGCTGACCCTCTCAGGACAGCCTTGCCCGCGGCCCATAAGATGCCAGGAGAAGACACCGATCCCTCATTCAGGCCAAAGTAGTCATTTTGTGCCTTTTGTAGCTGTTCTATAAATTCTTCGTCTTGTAAGTACCAAGCGTTTAGCCTCCACATGGGTCGGTTCGTCTGAAGGGCCTGACCCAGAACCAAGCGGAGTGGTGCGTGATCAGATATGCCTCTTGCTAGTATTTCAATATGTGATAAGGCACTGCAGTCTATACTGGGTAATAGTATTAGGTCTATTCGGGACTGTGAGCCGTGCGCCGCCAAGGTGTGAGTGTATTGTTTGTGTCGTGGGTGTCGCAGTCGCCATATGTCACTGACTCCCATTGCTGTCATCCAGTTCGTATGGCCCGTCGCCATGTCCCGTCTGTGGGTGGTTATTGGGCCCTCCACATCTAGTTTTGGGTTTGGGACTGCATTAAAGTCGCCCCCTATCACTGTCAGCCCTGAAGGTAGATCTAGGAGGAGTTGGGTTAGTTCTTTAATGGTTCTCCGTTGTAGCGTTGGGCGAATATATACACTAACTATATTGATTGTCATTCCCTCTACTGTCCCAGTGATGGCCACAAATCGGCCTTGCTTGTCCTTCCAGGTCTGCATCACTTTCAGAGGAAAAGAGCGGTGTAGAAGGATCGCGACCCCTCTCGAACCCTGCATGAGCCCGGCATGATAGACTCTGTCAAATCCCTTTCTCGCTAGGAAGGGGCAATGCTCTCCAGCAAGGTGTGTTTCCTGCAAGAGGAGTACCTCGGGTCGGTGCCTATGTATGAAGTCTGTAACTTTTTTAACGCTGTGAAATGTGCCATCTTGGTGAAAGAATCTACTGTTACCATAATTACGTGGTTACCAGAAGATGTAAGTAAGGAACATATGAAATCCATGGATAATGTACACCAAGGAGCTGAGGGAACCGGTAAAGGCCTTAATAAACCTGCTGACTTAGTTCGGGGTGTCTTGGTCTGAGCACATACTGGACATGCTGAAACATAGGTTTCTGTATCTGTCTTAAGCGAAGGCCACCAAAATAATCGTTGTAGCAGCTCCTGTGTCTTCTTGATTCCTCGATGCCCAGCTATCGGGGAATCATGACACATTTGTAATGCCTCCGTCTGAACCTTCTTGGTAGGTAAAAAAAGAGCTTGCTGATGATAGAAGTAGTCGTCTTTCTTCTGCAAAAAAGGTGTCACTCTATCTCATTCTGAAGTAGAAAGAAACTGGTACTCAGATTTAACACGTTCTTGAAAGATTGAGTAGCTCCGATGATCCTACTAGACTCAGTAATGTGTGGAGAAGAGTTCTTAGCGACATCAGGTTATCTACGGGATAAAGCATCTGCCACTGAATTCTGGGAGCCAGGTATATACATGATCACAAAATTATACTGGCTAAAGAAGAAAGTCCATCTTGCTTGGCAACACTGTAAACTCTGAAGACATTGTAAATTGCGGTGGTCAGTCCTGGCTTCAAAAGGCTCTCTGGATCCCATCAAGAAATGCCTCCATTCCTTACATGCTACTTTGAGAGCAAGTAATTCTCGTTCCAGTACTGAATAATTGCGTTCTGCTTCAAATAAGATATGAGAAAGATAAAAGATAGGATGTTCTAATCCATCGTTGTCTTGTTACTGCAGCAGAACTGCCCCAATGGCTCTATCTGAGGCATCTGTCACAACAATACATTTTTTGGTAATGTCAGGGTGTCGCAAAATGGGTGCTTGGGTAAAGGCCTTCTTCAACTCTTGAAAAGCTCGTTCAGCATTCTCGGTCCAGACGAAGCCCTTCTTCAGATTCTCTTTCTTAATTGTTTGAGTAATGAAACTTTGTAGGTGGGCAAAGTTCTGAATAAACTGGCGATAGAAGTTTGATAGCCCAAGGAAACATTGCGTTTCCTTTATTGATGCTGGAGAAGGCCAATCTAAGATGCCGCTGACCTTGTCAGGGTCCATGGATATTCTGTGTTGATTAATACTGAATCCCAAATACTTTACTTCGGTCTTATGGAATTCACACTTCTCTGGTTTACAAAATAACTGGTTCTTCTCAAGTCTTTCCAACACCTGCAGTACATGTTCCGTATGTTGCTCAGGATCACGGGAAGATATCAAGATATCATCCAGATAGATTACTACATATTGGTGTAATAATTCAGAGAACTCTGAATCCATGAATCGTTGGAAGACAGAAGGTGCATTGGTCAATCCGAAAGGCATGACACGGTACTCATAGTGTCCGAAAGGAGTACGGAAAGCTGTCTTCCATTCATCTCCTTCTTTGATCCATAAAAGATGATCAGCACCTCTTAAATCTAATTTGGTGAACATTTTGGCTCCTTGAATGGCATCCAATATATCCCTAATTAAGGGTAACTGGTAACGATCCTTAATTGTTATTCTATTGAGTTCGCAAAAGTCAACACATGGATGCAGATCTTTCGTCTTCTTGGGGACGAAGAAAAGAGGAGCCCCGGCAGGAGACGTAGAAGGAGCAATTAACCCGTTCTGTAAGTTGTCATCTAGGTATTCCTTGAGCACCTTCTTTTCTTGGTCTGTCAATGAATACATTCGACCAAAAGGTACGACTTCCTCGGGAACCAATGGAATAGTACAGTCATAGATGCGATGAGGAGGTAGAATAGGATTGCTGGGTTTCTGAAAAATCCCAATATATTCCTGATAACAATCTGGGACTCCTTGAATCATGTTTATGGAGTTAATATTATCCTTAGTTGACTGACAGGACCTTTTAGGAGACCAATAGGAGTTAGTGGAATAACAGTTCTGCTGACAAAACAAAGACGTTAGAGATATTGTTCTCGTTTCCCAATTGATATAGGGGTTGTGTCGAGTTAACCAGGGTATTCTTAAAATCATGGTGTGATTTGGTGAGGCTGTAAGATCAAAGGCAACATGTTCTTGGTACCCCCCAAATGTCACAGTGTAGGAGTTGAGACCACCACAGGACCTGAGGTTAAAGGAGAGCCATCAGTGGTGTGTACCTGCTCAGGAGTCTCTTTAGGAATAAGTGGAATTCCTTTATTCATAGCCCAGGTCTCATCCAAATAGATTGCACTGGCTCCACAATCTATGAGCGCCAGGAGATATTCTTCTTGATCCTGAGAACTTTGTAACTTGACCGAGAGGATAAACAGGGTGGACATACTTTCTCTGGAGGAACATATCGATGGTACTTCGGCTCCTTCCGTCTACTTCCTCCTTACAGGGTACGGGAGTTGGCGTTTCCTGCAGGTCTTGAGGGACACACCGAGCAACTACGAATCAGATGGCCAGCTTTACCACAATACAGACAAAGTCCCTTTCGCCTTCTGTCCTCCCTTTCTGATTCAGTTAAAGGACCACGGACAAGATCAATCTGCATGGGTTCTTCAGTGGGGGATGGAGAGGCTTCAGATGGAACATCATCCGTTCGCGGACTGCTGGTATGAAAATTACCAGACTGGTATGGGACTCGCGTTCTACGTCCCTCCATCTTGCGCTCTCGTAGTCTATATTCAGTGTTCATGACTTGATCCATCAATTCCTTCAAGGAACATGCCGGAGGAGAATGTACAAGTTCATCTTTAATTTCTTCATGCAGGCCTCGGCGGAACAAGGTTATAAAGGTGCTTTCCACCCAAGAGGTTTCAGCTGCCAGCTGTTTGAAACGAGTTATATACTGCTGAACATCCTGATTGCCCTGCTGTATATCACACAAGGCCTCCTCAGCTGCTGCTTCCACCCCAGGCCTTTCAAACATCTGTTTGAAAAGAGTCAGGAAGGCAGGTTAATTAGTCAGGACTGGATCTTCCACAGAGACCAGAGGAGTCGCCCAAGCAAGTGCAGGACCAGACAAGGCTCTGATCAGATAGCCCACCTTAGCCTTATCAGAGGAAAATTGAAGTGGACGAAAGGCAAAGAAAACCATTAGGGCATCCAAAAACTCCTTTATCTTCAGAGGATCTCCTGAATATCGAAGAGTAGCGACAGATAGGGGTGGTATATCCATTGACTGGGAAGACAGGACCTGTTGTAGTGCAGTGTTTTCAGCCCGTAATTGTTGTAACTCTTGAGCTTGTTGTTGGACTGTCTGCAGCAAGGCTTGAGCATTTTCTGCCACCTCTCCCTGTGGACCTTCCATGGTTGCCTCGCAACACGGAATCTTTTGGCGTTGCAGTCTGTCACAAACTGCACTCGACTTCTCACCTCTGGATGCAGGATTGAAGAACACACCCGGTCTTCTGCAGGTTCTGAATAATCCCAGATAGGGGCAACCCTTTGTAGTAGCCACGGAAGGAGTCCCAGAGGAAAAAACCCCAAGAACTGGGGAAAAACCTCAAACAGGAACTCCTAAAAAGAAGAAGAAAAAACAGGACTTGAAAACAGGAAAAAACAAGGCAAAAATACTCCAAGGCTAAAACAGGGTCGACGAACAGGAGCGAAGAGCACTACCAAAGGGAAGTGTTTCCAGCGCAAGGTAGAGCAAGACTGAGTGGCTTATATACTGAAAAAGGGGAAGTGACATCACAGGAAATGAAAAGAACACCATCTTGAATTGGGAAAGAGCCCATAGAAAAGAATAGGAAAAAAAGGCAGTATATAAGAAAAAGAGCATGCTGGGATATGCAAACAGGAAGAAGACAATATGGATACCAACATGAACATGAAGAAAGGCAGAATACAGAGGCAAGAAAAATAAAACTGAAAGAAAAGAAAAAGACCAGAAGAAGACCACCACCGACAGGGGAGACAACAATGTCCTACAGCTGGTAAGGGCAACGGACCGGGAGCGCAAAACACGCTTCCCTGGACGCGTTGCCAAATTGACAAGAAAACGCGGGGAACGGCGCTCCGAGAATCAGCAGAGCGTGCACAACACACACTGAGCTGCCCTATGCACTAGGCCATGCCCAACCACTCCCTAAGGTAGTCACCAGCCCGCGGATGTAAAAAGAGACGCCGCGTCGAGGCACGGCGTTAGAGGCTGGGCATGTGGCGGTGCATATGGCAGTGCAGGTGGTGGCGCCTGCGGCGGTGTCTGCTACTGAGATGCTGCTGGTGCTGCCCGTGGTGCAGGTGCTTGTAGTAGTGGAGGGATACACCAGGCTGTCTCCAGCAGCCTTGGACGGCTGCCCACGGGGGATGATGCTGGTGACTGTCATTGTGGCAGCAGGGGGCGTGCAGATGGCGGGGCAGGTGGCGGTCGTTGCGGCAGTGCTTACCGTGGCACAGGTTGCTGGCCTATCAGGACAAATGGTGGTCACCAGTCCCTCACCAGGAGGCTCCGAGCCCTGAAGTGACTTGCCCTTGCTTTTGTGTCCCTTCCCCACCTTGGTAGACGCTGCTGGGACCTTGGCACTGTCCTCTTTTGTTTTGGATGAGGCCTTGCTGGCTGGGTGGTGCGTCTTGTCCGTGCTGCATGCCGGCCCCTTCTTAACCTTGGCAGGTGGCGGAATCAGGTGGACTTTAGCATCAGCAGATGGCACACTGCCAGTCCTGACTGGTGCCCCCTTCGATACTCCTGGACTTGCAGGGACCACAGCGGATGCCGACTTGGTGGCTGAGGTGCTGGCCTGGGATCTAGACATCCTGGCCCTAGGGGAAGGACGGGGGGGGGAGGCATAGGGAAGAGGTCAACATTAGCCAGGAAAAGTTTTTTTGACACACTGGAACGGGAAGATGGAGGGGGTGTGGGAGTGGAAGAAGAGGTAGTGGTTGTAAGCGGTGTACATCTGCTGAGTTTGGGTGAAGGTACATGGGCTGGAGGCTGTTGTGAGGTGGATGGCTGTTGAGTGGGTGTGTGCCTGCGTTGGTGTACTTTGGGAGGAGGGCTCACAGACACACTGGGAGAGGACACAGGGGATGTGTGCATGGTTGTGGGGGTGGTGATTGCTTGTGAGGGGTGTGTTATGATGGGCGTGCTGGTAATGGAGGTAGTGGCTGATGATGTAGTTGATGTAGGTGTGAGTGAAACGCTACTGGGAGGGAGGTGGACGAAGAGGAGGAGGGGAACACAGTGGATGTTGGTATGTGTGCATGGGTATGGTGCTTGTGTGAGTGCCTGTGTGATGATGTGTGGTGCTTATGTTTTCCTGAGCCACTTTTGTGTGTTGATATGTGTGCACGCTGGTCTGAAGGTGTGCTTGGGATAGGGTGAGGTAGAGGGGATTGGGTCTGGGTAGTGGAAGTTGGAGGGGGGAGGCTGGACACAGGGACAATGGCTGCCATCAGTGCTGAGGCCAGAGCCTGAAATGCTCTCTGTTGGGTTGCCACGCCAGAATGAATGCCCTCCAGGTATGCATTTGTTTGTTGCAAATGCCGCTCGACACCCTGGGTGCCATTCAGAATGGTTGACTGCCCAACAGTGAGGGATCTCAGGAGGTCAATAGCCTCCTCACTGAGGGCAGCAGGGCTGACTGGGGCAGGGCCTGAGGTGCCTGGGGTGAAGGAGATGCCCACCCTCCTGGGTGAGCGGGCACGGGAAACCCGCTGAGGGGCTGCTGGAAGGGCAGTGATGGTAGGGGGGGTGGCGGGTGTACCTGTTGTTGGGGTGGGCACAGAGGTGTCCGCCACTGCCAGGGAGCTTCCATCGGAGGAGGAGTGATGTCACTGGTATCCCCTCCTGTCTCCGTTGTGGAGCTCCCCTCGCCCTCTGTCCCACTAGTGCCTTCACCCTCTGTGGATTCGCCCTCAGGGGCCATGTGGGATGCAGCTCCCTCCGTCACCGGTGCCTCTGCTCCTCCGCCAGATGATGCTAATGCACACAAGGACAGGGTGACAAGAAGGGGGGGGATAGACAGAGGATACACATGGTCAATGCCAGAAACACCATTACCGTTGGCGTACACAACACACACTGAGCTGCCCTATGTACTAGGCCATGCCCAACCACTCACTAAGGTAGTCACCAGCCCATGGGGTACAATGCCTAACGCCAGCATCTGCACACCTGACACCCACAGGACCCTGCCCAGTAGTAGTTGGCCACTTGTACCATTTGGGTAGGGGTGCTACAGAGCCTGTAAACAAGGGACCTACCCTGCCATGATCACCGTGGCCTAGGGGCACCCACAGCCCACATCCCCCACCCAGCTAGTTCCTAAAGCGCGCAAGTCAGCTTTCTGAAACTTTACCCACCCCCTTGTGGCTGCTGTGATGCCCTCAAGCGCCCATCCATTTCTGGATAGGCCACCGCCAGGATGCAGAACATCAGGGGGGTCATGGTGTGACGGGCACCCTTTCCACGTTGGAAGGCAAGCCCCAGCTGGGCCTCTGCCGTCTTCTTGGTCTAGCGGCGCAGGTCGTCCCATCTCTTGCGGCAGTGGGTGTTCCGCCTGTGATAGACCCCCAGGATCCGCACCTCCTTGGCGATGGCACGCCAAATACCCTTTTTCTGGTGGGCACTGACCTAGAGGGAAAAGACAGCGGAAAATGTAATTACTCACCCGTCCGGACCGTCACACTCATGGCCCCCAGTTCCCACCCATGCCCTGACGCACATACAGTGACCACCTCTCATGCAGCATTCAGGCCAGGATGCCTTAGCACCCCCCAACATGTGGCTTACATCCACAGCACTCAAAACAGGCATTGCTCACGCATCATGCTCACAGTGTACTCACCTGTTTATCTGGAGGACCGTAGAGTAACGTGTACTGGGGGAGGACCCCATCCACTTGTTTCTCCAACTCCTCCGCAGTGAAGGCAGGGGATCTTTCCCCAGACACTCTAGCCATTGTCGCTTCCAGACTCAGATCACAGCAGCACTTGCAGTGTAGGTCTTCTCCTGTTGATGGTCAGGTAGCAAGTAAGTGAATAGGTAGAAAATGGCGGTGCGTACTGTCACCGCTGGCGTACATCGCTATTGGCTCCTGGGACCCATAGGGCCCAATGATAACCAATGCAGAGCTGCGCGGCGGTCATCGACCGCCTACAGCGACACAGCACAACGCCAGCGCAGTTACCTCCTTTCCCCTTGTCCCTCCCACAGGTCAGGCAGCCGCCATTTCAGGGGGGCACATGACATGGCACCTAACTGCGTCACAGCACATATTGGCAGATATACTGACTCTCGAATTCACACACTGCTTCTGTGACATTAATTCAAACACAGTTGTGCTATCTATGTGGTAAATGACCTTCTGCTCACCGTTCTCCTCCATAGGCTACAGCCACTGAGGCAGATGATGAGAAGGTGGCATCCTCCGGTGTACAGACCCCTGGGGGACCTGTTGACAATGGAGGACAGGCACATTATCATCACATACAGACTTGATCGTGCCACAATCCAAGAACTGTGTGCCCAATTGGAGCCAGACCTGATGTCAGCTATCCGCCAGCCCACAGGAATACCCCCTCTAGTGCAGGTCCTGTCAGTGCTCCATTTCCTGGCAAGGGGCTCCTTCCAAACAACAGTGGCCATGGCATCAGGGTTGTCTCAGCCAATGTTCTCAAACGAGTTGACCAGAGTGTTGTCTGCCCTGCTGAAACACATGCGCAGCTACATCGTCTTCCCCCAGGTGGAGGATTTGGCCGCAGTGAGAGTTGACTTCTATGCCCAACATCATTGGTGCCTTTGATGGTACACATGTGGCATTTGTCCCCCCCCCCGCCGAAATGAACAGGTGTACAGGAATAGAAAAAGCTATCATTCAATGAATGTGCAAATGGTGTGTTTGGTGGACCAGTACATCTCCCATGTGAATGCCAAATATCCTGGCTCAGTGCATGACGCCTATATCTTGAGGAATAGCAGCATCCCTTATGTGATGGGCCAACTCTAGAGGCACCGGGTGTGGCTAATAGGTGAGCCCAAGGTCCCCACACAGTATAAGTAGGTGTCTGGGTATGGGGTTGTCCCTAAGGGTTAGTGTGTGTCTAACAGTTGTCACTCGATATTTGCACGTGACCCTGATTACCCCAACCTCCCATGGCTACTGACCCCAGTGAGGAATCCCAGGACAAGGGCAGAGGAACGTTACAATGAGGCACATGGGCGAACAAGGAGGATTATTGAGAGGACCTTCGGCCTCCTGAAGGCCAGGTCCCGGTACCTCCATCTGACAGGTGGATCCCTGTACTACTCACCCAAGAAGGTGTGCCAGATCATCGTGGCATGCTGTATGTTGCACAACCTGGCCTTGAGATGCCAGGTGCCTTTTCTGCTGGAGGATGAGCCTGGTGATGGTTTTGTGGCAGCGGTAGAGCCTGTGGACAGTGAGGAAGAGGAGGCAGATGAAGAAGATGTGGACAACAGAACAAACATTATACAGCAGTACTTCCAGTGACACACAGGTAAGAGACTGTAACTCCTCTTCACATTTCAGTATACTTTCGGACATTGTACAGGGTAGCCTCTTACCCTTTGTCTATGTCCACTGACTGTTCCCTTTGGATTCCCTTTTTCAGATCTGTGTACCCCATTCTGGCTCCTGCTATGTGTACTGCTGCCCACCAACTGTCATACATTGGTATAATTCAATGAACATAGACGTTGCAATGCTTTGAGAATGTTGTAAGAATACATCTTTCCAATCATTGCACTGACTCCAGTATGGTTTATATTTCAATGGTGTTTATTTTTTGTGCTAAATAGTATGGGGGTACGTACAAGGGGCTGGGGTGATGGTGGAGGAAGGTCCATGGTAGAGTCCTGTCTCTTGATATCACAGGTGCATTGTCCAAAGGGGCATAGGAAAGGAAGTAATGGCAGTTCAAGGTGGACAGGGTGACATAGTGGGACAGAAGGGTGACAATCAGGAGAGTCTTATTTCCTGGCGGGGGCCTTGGCAATGTTCTCTGTCTTCTGCCTGGATCGCAGGGACCGTTTGCGGGGTGGTTCACCTTCTGCAGGGGGTGGGGTGCTGGTGCCCTGTTGGTCCTGTGGCTGGGCCTCCTGTCCACTAGCGCTGGCGGAGGTAGAAGGCTGTTCCTCGGTTTGGCTAGTGTCAGGGGCCCTTTTTTGTGCCACTGCCTCCCACATGGTCTTGCCCATGTCAGCCAGCACCCCTGCTATGGTGACCAGGATGGTGTAGATTTTTGTGAGGTCCTCCCTGATCCCCAGGTACTGTCCCTCCTGCAGCCGCTGGGTCTCCTGTAATTTGGCCAGTACGGTGCCCATGTCCTAGGAATAGCGGTATGCTCCCATTATGTTGGAGAGTGCCTCGTGGAGGGTCGGTTCCCTGGGCCTGTCCTCCCCCTGTCGCACAGCAGTCCTCCAAGCTTCCCTGTTGTCCTGTGCCTCTGTCCCCTGAACCGTGTGCCCACTGCCACTGACCCCAGGTCCCTGATCGTCCTGTGTTAGTGGGGTTACCTGGGGTCCCTGTAGTGGTGCACACACTGCTGATTGACGTGTCCTGGGGACAGAGGTATGGGCCCGCTGAGTGGGTGCTGTGCTGGTGTTTCCTGGGGGTGAGGCTCTGTGGTGGGTTGGGACTATGGCAGGGTAACCGAATGTCCAGAGGTCCCTGATGGGCCAGGTTGGTCATCGTGATCCAGGGGTGCAGAGCTGCTGTCATCACTGTGGGCCTC
Organism: Pleurodeles waltl; assembly: GCF_031143425.1. NCBI lineage: Eukaryota > Metazoa > Chordata > Amphibia > Caudata > Salamandridae > Pleurodeles > Pleurodeles waltl. The sequence continues at coordinate 658,930,234 of NC_090445.1, read as the reverse complement.
TTCTGTGGGGGGACTGGATGTTGGTGGCACCTCCTCTCCGGTGACGTTGGGTAGGGATCCTGTTGGGATGCAAATGCATTGTTATTGTATCTGTGTGTGCCATCTTGTGCACTGGGTGTGTTTCCCTGTTTATTTGTGCTTTCCCTGACACCTTGGCCTTATGTGATTGCTGATTGTGTGGGCTGAGTGAGTCTTTCTACTGGGCATGCTGTGGTGATGGGTGTCCATGCAGGGCTGTGATGGGTGTCCCTGCATTGTTGTTGCATGCTGGGCTTGGTATTGGGATGCGTGGGTTGTGATGCTGGGGTATATGTGAGGTGATGGAGTGATGGGAGTGAGGGTATGTGATGGCATGCAGGTAGGGTGGGGGATATAGTAGTAAAGATTTGACTTACCAGAGTCCAGTCCTCCTGCTACTCCTGCGAGGCCCTCAAGATGCATGATCGCCAAGACTTGCTCCTTCCATGTTGTTAGTTGTGGGGGAGGAGGTGGGGGTCCACCGCCAGTCCTCTGTACAGCAATCTGGTGTCTTGAAACCACGGAATGCACCTTCCCCCGTAGGTCGTTCCACCTCTTCCTGATGTCATCCCTGGTTCTTGGATTCTGTCCCACGGCATTGACTCTGTCAACGATTCTCCGCCATAGCTCCATCTTCCTCGCAGTGGACATCTGCTGCACCTGTGATCCGAATAGGTGTGGCTCTACCCGGATGATTTCCTCCACCATGACCCTTAGCTCCCCCTCTGAAAACCTGGGGTATCTTTGGGGTACCATGGATGTGGTGTGATATATGTGAGGTGATGTGTTGGGGTGTATACTGTGATGTGCGTGGATGGTGTATGAGTGATGGTGTACTGTGCCTCTGATTGAGTGTGTGCTCTTTGCATGTCTCTGTGCTTGGTCTTTTTTTTAGTTGTAAGGGGTTGTTGGTTGAGTGTGGGTGTGTGTTTTATAGTGGTGTGAGTGTGTGCGTATGTGTGTCAGGTGTGTGTATTTTGAATTGTCCAATGTATTGTAGTTTTGTAAGTGTGTGAGTATTTTGAGCGCTACGGTGTGTACCGCCAATGGTTTACTGCAGTTGAAAGACCGCCGTATTGATTTGTGGGTCGTGATACTATGGGCGTATCCTTTGGTCTGGCGGACTTGTGTGGGTGTCTGTATTGTGGCGTTATTCTCTGTGTGGGCCATAATACCCGTGGCGGATATCTGCCACGGTATCTTGGTGGCCGCTGGCATGGCGGTAAGCGGGATTTACCGCCAGGGTTGTAATGAGGGCCTATGTGTTTTGACTTAATCAGAAAACAAGATGCATTATATGCTGTAACAAGCACTTTTTGCTATCTCTTTGTGCTCTACTGGTATCTTCATACAAATTTCCTTGAAGAGGGTTTATCTCGTCCACAATTTGTGTGTGCATTTTATGATGACATTCACAGGTAGTCTGCTGGATGTAAGTGTGATAGTGTGCAGCATTGCAGAGATCTCACATCTATTTCAGGACACAGCTGTTGACTAATGACTGTTCTGATTGCCTTCAATACAGAGTCTGGCTGTTAAAAGTTTTCTTGAAGTTGCCAGGGACAGAGTAAAAGCCTAAAAACTCAAATTCAGGCAACCATATTCAGCACACTGAATATGGTTACTCTGGTCCAAATCTTGGCTAGTGGCATGAGAACCAATACAGAATGCCCAGACAGGTTGCATGAGTTCTCTAAATTATTGGTGCAGCCAAGACCACATAATACAAATTTGAATATAAATTGGCATGGATAACAGTTGAGACCGGAGTGAGGCTGGTTTACCCTCTTGTGAAATGTAAACCATTTTAACGATTGGATAATACCGTTAAGTTTATTAACAATTGGTGGGTGTAATCTTGTCTTGAATTCCAGTGACCAATGAGAGTGAGCCTGATTGCTTCCATTAACTGGCTGTTAATGATGCCCGTTTTGACACGAGTAATTCAAAGATGGTCAAATATCTTTCAGAGCAGTCGCCAAGATCCCCACATAAATAGTTTTGCAGTTTTAAGAGGGCAATCATGCAATAAAAGCCACAGCATTTTGGGCTATAATCAGGCATGAGTGGTAATAATACATTTGATTCTATCACTGTATAAGTGACCATATCAGATAGACTAAAAGAGTTGAGCATGATAATTAGGGTTTCAAAATATCTAGGGAGAGTTTATTGATAAAAACCTGTGTAGCTGTCTGAACCAGGGCCTTTGTAAAACAGCTTCTCTTACAAAGAAAAATAAATGTTCAATAACTCAGCAAAATGTAACTTTTAATAAATTTGCATCTTGTGCTAATGGATCAGTGATCTGTGCCGGATACAGGTTGTCAGAAAAGTCCCAGAGTCCCTCTCATATATCTGGAGTGATTTTCCATAGATTGTCTGAGCCATTGACTGTTTTTTTCACATTATTACAGGTTGGGACCGGCCTCATTTTATAAGTAAGCAGCCTGCACCTTTAGTTTTTTCATACCCAGAAACGTTCCATTTCACATGTAGGTTTTCCCACCTTTCTGGGACTGATTCACAAACTGCATTTTGTAGCACATAAAGCAGTACTACTTGCTTACCACAAAATGCAGTTCACAAACATACGACTGGAAATCTCAACATCAACTTTTCTGTCTTTTCTATAAAGAGATTCCCCACCTGTAAGTTTACTTTTTAGTAGTCAATGTGGGAGTGACTAAGGGAGCAAAGGGAAAAAGAGGAATGTCTACTGCAAAATGAGGGGTTGATGGAGAGACAGGCCACTGCAGGCAGTCAACCACAAAAGAGTAGGCACAGTGCTGTTTGTAAACTACACTTCTAAAGCTACAGTATCCCTAAAACTGACAAAACGGCAGTAGATGTACTCCAGCCCAACTGCAGCATGCGGCTAAGTGATCATGAATCAAACTGGGAACACTGACTCCTTGGAGACAGCTTAGAAGAGGGCACACTACCGATCTGCCTGATGGTGGCCACAAATCAGCCTGCAGACACCCCATGGGTAGTTAAATACACAGCAGCAACATAGAAGTGGGTGGTTAAATGCGTGTTGAAGTGCCCACCCTTCAGTAGCTTCCTGCCAATCAAATGACTACACCTGTTCCACAGAATACAGGAGGGTATGTCACTGGCTGGTGGAGGGAGGATGTCTTACACTGGTGTTTCTCTAGCTATGCAACACTTTTTATTAAGTCAAGCACAGCAGTGCGCAAAAGCACTGCTTTTCCGAAGTGTTGGTATGTACCTAGGCTTTTAACAACGCCCACCTTATGCCCATTACTACCACTCGTTCGTGGGCTTGCCCTTCAAAAATCCTTTTATGACATTGGTAAATGGTTTACGTTTGTCCCTCCTTAGGGAGGTTTTATTACCGCTTTGGCCATTGCCCCTGTTACATGGCTTATTCCACTTATGCAGATACGTTTGCCTGTGAGTGAACTTCTTTTTCCTTTTATGTGTCTCTTCACGCTCATGCTGATAGCGGCTGTGGCGCTGTGAATCAACATGCTTATGTGAAACTGTTTTACTTTTAATTTTCTGTTATGTGGCAAGAAAAGTCCGGTTAGGAGTTTACAACGATAATAGCTTGTTACAAAGGTAATAAACGAAGTGTATTTCTTCTGTTTATTGCGGTGTAAATCAAGATCTGGAAACATAAACATCCCAACCTCCTCTCCTCAGCTCTATCGTCCTTTCTCTCCTTGCGCTAACTCGCAAAGAACCTTCTCAACACTTGATTCAAAGTTCTAACTTGAATATAACACATCTCTCTTCTTTCACAATTAACAATTAAAGAAACAACAAAATCTAAAGTTAAAACAAATCTTGCATGAGTTACAAAATTTATAACTAGATACAGAAACATTTAAAGGAATCGTCAGGAAAAACTAGAGATACAAAACATTTAAAAGAATCACCAAGTCAACGCATAGGGGGTCATGACAACATTAGCGGTAAAAGCCACTTACCGCCGTGCAGAAGACCACCAACACACCGCCGCGGAATACCGCCACTGCCATTATGACCCACAGCTTGGAATCTGTCAAAATCTAGACACCCACACAAGTCCGCCACACCAAAGGTCAGTGATAAACTGGCGATAACAAAACCTCCACCGTCACGCCAACAGGAATACGCCTACACTATCACGACCCACAAATCCACGCGGCGGTCTTTCAACCGCGGTATTCCATTGGCGGTACACACCGCCGCGCTCAAAATACACATTCACTTACAAAACACAACCACATTGGACAATTCCAAATACACACACCTGATACACATACACACACCACTTCCACACACTCAATACAATATAAAACACACACCCAAATCACCCACAAACCCTTACTACAACAATTGCGACAGAAGGCCATAGAGAGACACCACTAGAAAGAACAATAGCATCCACAGGCACTCAACTCCATCACTCACACAACATCCACGCACCTCACACAACACACCTCTAAATATCACCCCACACATCACAACACACACCACCCCACACATCACCCACACCACCCCATGGCACCGCAAAGACACCCCAGGTTTTCTGAGGAGGAGCTCAGGGTCATGGTGGAGTAAATCATCTGGGTAGAGCCACAGCTATTCGGATCACAGGTACAGCACACCACCATAGCTAGGAAGATGGAGCTATGGCAAAGAATCGTGGACAGGGTCAACGCAGTGGGACAGCACCCAAGAACTAGGGATGACATCAGGAAGAGGTGGAACGACCTACGGGGGAAGGTGTGTTTCGTGGTCTCAAGACACCAGATTGCGGTTCAGAGGACTGGCGGCAGACCCCCACCTCCTCCCCCAGAACTCAGTACATGGGAGGAGCAGGTCTTGGCTATAGTGCATCCTGTGGGCCTCACAAGAGTAGCTGGTGGAATGGACTCTGGTACGTCAAACCTTTAACTACTTCATCCCCCACCCACCTGCATACTATCACATACCCCCACCCTCGCCCTCACCCCCATCACTCCAACTCCTCACATATGTCCCAGTATCACAAACCACACATCCCAAACCCAAGCCCTGCATGTAACACAAAAGCATGGACACCCATCACCAAAGCATGTCCACTGCACATACCCATACACCCCCTAAACCATTATCACACAAGGTCCCACACAAGAATGCAAGCACTGAGCTACAGGGTCACACACCCATTGCACACCATGGCACACATGGATGCAATAATCATGCTTTTACACCCCTGCAGGACCCCTACCCAACGTCACCGGACAGGAGGGTCCAGACATGTCCACTCCACCCACAGAAGAGGCCCACAGTGATGACAGCAGCTCTGTCCAACTGGATCTAGATGACCAGCCCGGCCCATCTGGGACCTCGGAACAGTCGGTTCCCCTCACACTGGCACAAGCCACAACAGAGCCTCCCCCCTCTGGAAACACCAGCACAGCACCCACCCAGCAGGCCCATACCTCTGTCCCCAGGACACGTCAAGCAGCAGTGTGTCCACCACTACAGGGAACCCAGGCTAACCCACCACCCCAACAACACTAGGGACCTGTGGGCAGTGGTAGTGGGCACACGATTCAGGGGACAGAGGCCCAGGGAAACAGGGGAACTTGGAGGGCTGCTGTGCAACAGGGGAGGACAGGCCCAGGGAACCCACTCTCCACGAGGCCCTCTCCAACATCATGGGAGCCTACCACCATTCCCAGGAGATGATGGCAACGGTACTGGCCAAGTTTTAGGAGACCCAGCGGCTGCAGGAGGAACCGTATTTGGGGTTCAGGGAGGAACTCAAATCCATCAATTCCACCCTGGGCACCAGTGTAGGGGTGCTGAAGGAACTCCTCAACACCAGGAGGGACACTGTGGCACAACAAGGGGCACAAGGGCCAGACACTAGCCTGGACGATGAACTGCCCACCACCTCCGCCGGCGCTAGTGGACAGAAGGCACCGCCACATGACCACGACACCAGCACCCCACCCTCTGCAGATGGAGAACCACCCCGCAAGCGGTCCCTGAGATCCAGGACAAAGACAGAGAACAATGCCAAGAAATGAGACCACCCTGATTGTCATCCTTCTGTCCCACTTTGTCACCCTGTCCATCCATCAACTGCCCCAGCTCCACTTCTTATGCCCCTTTGGACAATGCACCTGTGAGACTAATAGACTGGACTCTGCCATGGACATTCCTCCACCATCACCCCTGACCATTTTACAACCCCCTCCACTATTTTGCACTTAAATAAGCACCCTTAAATCACAAAACAATCTGGAGTCAGTCTGTGCTTTTAAAAATGTGTATTAGCAATAACTGTGGCAAAATGCTATATCCAATGTAATGTCAACATACCTATGTCACAGCTCTAGTCCATGTGGAAACAAAGCAGAGGTCACACAGTGGGACCCACATCTGTGAAATCAAAAGGGAAAGTGACAACTCAGTGTCTATACACTGGGTGAAAATGACAGACAGATGAGAGGTAGAAGAATTAAATCAGATGTAGCAGGCAGTGTTGTCTTGTTACCTGTGTTTCACTGGAAGTATTGCTGGATCACTGTGTTCCTGTTGTCTATGTCCTCTTCTTCTGCTTCCTCGTATTCACAGGTTCCACAGCTGCAACAACACCTCCATCTGGACCATCCTCCTGCAGGAAAGGCACCTGTCGTCGCAAAGCCAAGTTGTGAAGCATACATCAGGCCACGATAATCTGGCACACCTTCTTTGGTGAGTAGAATAGGGAACCACCTGTCATATGGAGGCACCGGAACCTGGCCTTCAGGAGGCCGAAGGTCCTCTCTATAATCCTCCTAGTCCGCCCATGGGCCTCATTGTGGCGTTCCTCTGCCCTTGTCCTGGGATTCCTCACTGGGGTCAGTAGCCATGACAGTTTGGGGTAACCAGAGTCACCTGCAAATGTCGAGGGACAACTGTAAGACACACACTAACACTTAGGGACATCCCCAGACCCAGACACCTAGTCACACTGTATTGGGTCCATGTCCTCACCTAATAGCCACACACAGTGCCTCTGGAGTTGCGCCATCACATAAGGGATGCTGCTATTCCGCAGAATGCAAGCATCATGCACTGAGCCAGGAAATTTGGCATTCACATGGGAGATGTACTGGTCTGCCAAACACACCATCTGCACATTCATAGAATGGTAACTCTTCCGGTTTCGGTACACCTATTCACTCCTGTGGGGGGTACCAAGGCCACATGTGTCCCACCAATGGCACCTATGATGTTGGGGATATGTCCCAGGACATAGAAGTCACCTTTCACTGTAGGCAAATCCTCCACCTGAGGGAAAACGATGTAGCTGTGCATGTGTTTCAGCAGGGCAGACAACACTCTGGACAACACGTTGGAGAATATAGGCTGGGACATCCCTGATGCTAAGGCCACTGTCGTCTGTAAAGACCCACTTGCCAGGAAATGGAGTACTGACAGCACCTGCACTAGAGAGGTATTCCTGTGGGATGGCGGATAGATGACATCAGGTCTGGCTCCAACTGGGCACACAGTTCCAGGATTGTGGTACGATCAAGTCTGTAGGTGATAATTACATGTCGCTCCTCCATTGTCGACAGGTCCACCAGCGGGCTGTACACCCGAGGATGCCGCCATCTCCTCACCTGCCCCAGCGGACGTGCTCCATGGAGGAGAACAGCAAGCAGAGAGTCAACCAACACTGAGGTACGTAAACACAACTTAATCGGAAAATGTTTTAAAATCGACATATGGCTGTATTAGTGTTTAAGCAAGGCCTAGATATGTGTGACACAGTAAAAAAAATGCCACGTGGCCCCCTGAAATGGCGGCTGCCTGACCTGTAATGTGGGACAAAGGGATATGAGGTAACTGCGCTGGCATCGTACACCGTCGCGGTAGGCGGTCGAAGACTGCGGCGCAATCCTGCATTGGTTAACATTGGACCCTATGGGTCCCAGGAGCCAATGACCATGTACGCCGGCGGTGACGGTACGCACCGCCGCGGACGTGACCGCCATTTTCTGTCTCTTCAATCACTTGATACCTAATCTTCGACAGGCGAGGACCTACACTGCAGGTGCTGCTGTGACCTCAGTCTGGAAGAGACAATTGCTTGTGTGTCTGGGGAAAGGGCCCCTGTCTTCAGCACGGAGGAGTTGGAGAAACTAGTGGATGGGGTCCTCCCCCAGTACACGCTACTCTACAGTCCTCCAGACAAACGGGTGAGTACACTGTGAGCATGCTGTATGGTCAATGCCTGTTTGGAGTGGTGTGGATGAAAGATAGGGGGGGAGAATGAGGCGTGCATGAAACGATGGTGAGTGCATGTGCGTCATGGCAAGGGTAGGGATGCGGGCCAATGACTGTGACGGTGAGGACGGTTATATCTTCTCCTTTTCCCCTATACTATTCCTGTAGGTCAGCGCCCACCAGAAGAGGGATATTTGGCGTGCCATCGCCAAGGAAGTCTGGACTCTGGGGGTCTACCACAGACGGAGCACCCACTGCTGGAAAAGATGGGAGGACATTCTCCGCTGGAAAAAGAAGATGGCGGAGGCCCAGCTGGGGATGGCCTCCCAACGTGGGAGGGGTGCCCGTCGCACCATGACCCCCCTGATGTTCCGGATCCTGGCAGTGGCGTACCCTGAGTTTGATGGGTGCTTGAGGGCATCACAGCAGCCACAAGGGGGTGAGTACACTCTCATTCAGCTGATTCAGCGTGCATTGTAGGTGTCTGGGTGGGGGAGGTGGGCTGTGGGTTCCCCTAGGCCAGGGCAAGTTTAGTAGGCAAAGTCCCTTCTTAAGGCAGGCCCTGTGGTGACCCACCCCACCTGTGTACAGAGCCAACTACACCTAGTCAGGCTCCTGTGACTTCCATGTGTGCAGCAATCGGGCATAGCCTTATAACCCATGTCCCTGTGATTGATTAGGGAACTCCAAGTGCACGGCGTAGTGCAGGGAGCTTCTGTGTCTGTAGTGTCCGCCAACTGTAGTGGTATTGCTTGCACTCAACATGTCTCCCCCCCCCTTTTTGTGGTTTCCCTGTGCTTGTGTGCATTAGCATCAGCAGGCGGAGGAGCAGTGGCACCGGAGCAGGAGGTAGCTGCATCCCACATGGCACTGGAGGGCGACACAACGGAGTCAGAATTCACCAGGGGGACAGAGGGCGAGGGTAGCTCCATGGCGGGGACAGGAGCTGAGACTAGCGACACGGACTCCTCGTCTGATGGGAGCTCCCTTGCGGTGGTGGGCCCCTCTCTGCCCCCCGCATCTACAGTTACAGCCGCCACCCACCCTCCAACACCGCCCTCCCAGCAGCCCCTCAGCGTTTGCCCCGTGGCCCCTCACCCAGGAGGGTGGGCATCTCCTTCGCCCCAGGCACCTCAGCCCCTGCCCCAGTCAGCCCTGCTGCCCTCATTGAGGAGGCCATTGACCTCCTCAGGTCCCTCACTGTTGGGCAGTCTACCATTTTGAATGCCATCCAGGGTGTAGAGAGGCAGTTGCAACAGACCAATGCATACCTGGAGGGCATTCATTCTGGTCAGGCAGCCCATCAGCGAGCTTTTCAGACTCTGGCCTCAGCACTGATGGCAGCCACTGTCCCTGTCTCTAGCCTCCCCCCTCCAACTTCCTCCACCCAGACCCAAACCCCTGTACCTCAGCCTATCCCAAGCACACCATCAGCCCAGCATGCACACACGTCAACACACAAGGGAAGCTCAGGCAAACATAAGCACCACACATCCCACAGGCACTCACGCAAGCATCATACCCATGCAGACATACCAACAGCCACTGCCTCCACTATGTCCCCCTCCTCCTCATCTCCCTCCTCCCTCCTAGTCTCGTCTCCACTCACACCTGCATGCACTACATCGTCAGCCACTTCCTCCATCACCAGCACACCCACCACCACACCCTGCTCACGTGCAGTCACAACCCCCACTACCATTCACACATCCCCTGTGTCCTCTCCCTGTGTGTCTGTGAGCCCACCTACCAAGGTACACAAGTGCAGCCACACACCCACCCAACAGCCATCTACCTCTCGACAGCCTCCAGCCCATGCAGCTTCACCCAAAGTCAGCAAACGTACACCTCCTACAACCACTACCTCTTCCTCCACTCCCAAACCCCCTCCATCTACCCGTCCCATTGTGTCCAAAAAACATTTCCTGTCCAACCTTGACCTCTTCCCCTCACCTCCTGAGGTACTGGGTTTTTCAGATCCGGTACTGATCCGGTAACCCAGTGGTGCCAGGGTACACCCAAAGACCTCGGGTACTTTCCTGATTCAGACCACAGAAACTCAGAGTCTTCTAGGTGAAGTCAAAGATCGAATTTATTGGCTGCAACCAAGTAACAAGCGTCCTAGAAGTACAACAGCACGGTTTGTATGTTCTCAGGAGACTGTGTGTCAATGCAAAGTCAGGTTTCCTTATATACAGTTTTTTAAGCTTCAGGCAAACATTCTTGACATTTTGGTTGGTCATTCACATGTTTTCACTACAAAGGAAAAAACAGTGTCATGATGAAACCTCATATTTCATGTCATCCAACCCATAATAAATTACCCGGCAAGGCCTAGTATTTTACATCAGATAAGTGTGGACCCCCAATAAAAACGGGCACCTCCCCCTCGTAAAGTAAGAAGAAGAAAAGAGCAGGTGCAGGTGTGAGCAAGATTAAGCAGGGTGTGTGAGCGATAATAAGGGTTTTATGGCATGGTGTGCCTTGATGCTATCTGATTCGGCCACTGGGAGAGGGACTGACCAAACAGGTTTGGCCTGAGGCAATGGTTCCAGCTTGCCCAGGTCAGAGAAAAGTCAATCAAGGTGTACGTGTCCTTGGAATCAAATCTGACTGTATTATAAGCCTATGTGAGGGCAACTTTTAAAAATGGCTGCCGTGTATAAAATGGGAGCCACGAGTGCAGGACGAAAATGGCGATTTCGAGGTGAAAACGCTGCTGGAATTGAGCGAAAATGCTCATGCTTAGTGTACTAGTCATTATCGGTCTTTTGATACTAAAATCGTACTGCTGTGGCAAAGTAAATTACATGGGTCCAGAATTTTTAGAACCACAAACCCTCCTTTTGCCCTTACATAGGCAATAAACCTATTCTCATGCTAATCTGAGTCCAGGTCTATGTTTCTAAAGTCGTTGAGATGTTGCTGTAACATCATCCTAGTATTTAGCTCGTCTCTTGGTGCAGGTTTCCTTATGCATGATGTAACACAGAGGCCACATATCGCAGGAGCACACTGCACGCATAGACAGAACAGGAAAAGAATGGCCAAGATCATCCCAATGACCATCAGTATCTTCCATCCCCATGCTGATATCAGTTCCCAGAACCATCCCATTAATGACCAATCTCCTCTATCTAAATTAATAGATTCGGAAATTCTATGCAGTTTGGAGATGGCCTGGTATACTGTTGGAGCGTTATCTGGGACAAAAACACAGCAACTCGATTGGATCAATGTACACACTCCACCCCGGTCTGCAAGTATGACATCTAATGCGACCCTGTTCTGAAGGGTCATAAGACGATCCGACTGGAGCTCAGCAGTCAAGTTACCAAGGGCACCAGCGGTTTCAGCCACGGTGGATTCAACCACTCTTATCAATTGCCTTATGCTCCTGCTGTTACCTAGTTGTCCCCAGAACGGCAGAAAACCCTTTACGAAGTCCCCAAATTCTTGTCCTGCAGTGTCTTCTTCACTGAAGACGCCTCTAACTATCCTTGTCTTGTGGTAATCTGCCGCTGCTGTGTAGGTAGGGGGCAACAGGAACGAAACGAAGCATGTGCCCGAAAATGTCAGGGGGCAACCATGTAAAGGCTCTATCATGGCAGATGAAATAGGTACCCTTAGCTGCCAAGAGCGGAGGGGAGGTCTGAGATGCGAAGACATATGTCTCAGTGCAGATGCTTTCCCCTAGCTGAGCTCTGGGATTCTTGCCAGTACCTTGCAGACACAGGTGACCCTGATGGGGTACAACCCAAATCAGGGAAGATATCTTAGCTTGCTGTTTCTCACTCATTGTGGCTTCATATCCAGTCATGTTCCATCCTATATATGCCATTGTCTCATCTTTGGGGATAGTCTCGTAGTAGATATTGTCCTTCATCATGTCTATGATACCTTTAACTAAAGCATTTTTCTTAGGGTTGTCTTCCGCAAAACATAGGGGGTAGTGTGCATAGATGAATATCGTTCTGAATGCCCACATGGAACCATTGTGGCTGAAAGGCAGGATCAGATAAGGGATACCTTTATCTGCTGTGTGAGGCATAAGGCCACACACCCAACAGTTAGTTGTATTTATCACTAGTTGGTGTTGGTGCAAAAGCTGGATGAAGGAGTTATTAATGAACTCTAGTCTCCTAGCAGATTCATGTTTAGGGAGGAGTTGAAAAGAATGTGGGGAAACAGTGGAAGGAGGAGGTGTAGACGAGGTAGTGGGTGCCAATATCACGTTAAAACAGAATAAAACATATCCTATAAAAAAACATAAGTATACTAAATAACATAAAAATGCACAGCAGCAAAAAACGTTTCCTGGTTATCGTTTCACATATTCTCTTCTTGAAACTCAGGCCTGCATTTATACTCCCTCTGCGCCGCATCTGCGTCGTTCCCCCGACGCAAAAACGGCGCAAACCCGCAAAACACCATTGTACTTTGCAGGTTTGCGCCACTCTGCGTCAAAAAGCGGCGCAAACGCGGCGCTAAAAAAAGTACAAACACGGGCCTCAGTCTTTCAACATGTTCTCCATTTTGGAAAGATTCCATCCTCTAACCGTTGCCGTTCGTGGCGGTTGGTTTACTTCACTTAGGAGTGTTCTGAATGTTCCAGGCCGCCCTAGAACAAACCAGACCTGTAGACCTTGTGTCCACAGGCTACCCCCCTAAGTCTTTTCAGCCACGATCCTACAGCTGAACCCGGATGGAGGTTCAAAAAAAAAAAAAAAAGTCATTCAAAAATAATTTGCCATATTGGAGAACTTTGCTAAAGGGAAGAAAAGTAAACTGCTTTATTTGTCCTTTATTCTTGGTCGTAGATTATAACGGTTAGTCCCAGGTATCGTGTGGTCCTGAAAAAGGAGTTCAGGTTCTGTAGTGTCCAATCGAACTGACGGTGATACTGCTGATTGTAAAATGTCATCATTTTCTTTCTCAGTGAGTGTTCCTTTTATTCGTGCATCGCTGAAAGGCAGAAAACATGGCACGGTTTCAGTCTCTGAGTCGGCGACACCTTCCTGGACCCACCGGTCATATGGCAGAGGTAGGGGTACCCTTTTGCAATGGGTCCCATGGATCCAGTGTTTCTTCCCTTCTACTCGAACAGCTGATCTTGTGGAGAGAAGAACGAGGTGCGGTCCGGTCCACCTGGGCTGCTCGTTTTTGGTTCGCTGAAAGTTCTTTATTAAAACCCAGGATCCAGGCTCAATGGGATGACCTGGAGATTCAGAGACCGGAGGCAGGGTGTCGTGGACCTGTTGATGTAAAACACGCAATTTAGCCGTCAATTCACACAGATAGTCAAGCAAAACAGGATGCTCTATCTCGCTAAACTTCTTGGGCCTGGGCACTCCCCATATATTGGCCGGGCGGCCAAAGACTATTTCATAAGGACTAAGTTTCACTCGTGAATGCACAGTCATTCTGGTTGATAGGAGTGCTAAGGGTAGAGCGTCAGGCCATTTAAGACCAGAGCTCGCTTGTATCTTGGCCAATTTTAGCTTTAGAGTGCCATTATAGCACTCCACTAATCCAGCTGATTGGGGGTGATTTGCAGCGTGAAACTTTTGGTTTATGCCTAGCCCTTCGCATACTTTCTTCATCACTTGACCCACAAATTCACTTCCATTGTCACTCCAGATCATTCTCGGCATTCCGAATCTAGGGAAGAACTCTTTCACAAGGGCTTTGGCTGTGGATAGCGCAGTATTGTCTTTTAGGGGATAGGCTTCCACCCATCTTGAAAAGGCACAAACAACAACAAGTACGTATTTTAAGTTGTTGCACCTCTCCATGTGGATGAAATCTAGCTGCAAAACCTCAAACGGATACGTAGGAGGTGCAAAATGACCAGCTGGAGTTGGGGTTCTTCTACCAGGGTTGTGTTTCAGGCTTACCATGCAATTTTTAACCACATTTTCTGCGCACTTGGGAATTCCTGCATTTTGCCATACTGGGGCCAACAACTTACAAATCCCTTTCACACTGATGTGAGCCATTCCATGAGCCATTGTAACTACTGCAAGCACATACGCATCGGGTAGCAACCATCTTTGATGTTCTGACAACTCGACCCAACAACCATTCGCATCCAATTTACCCGTACTTTCTCTCCACACACTCAATTCTCTCTCTGTGGCTTCAGCTTGAATCGATTTCACGCTTTCTATCGTGTCTTCACACATTCCAACATCACCAATCCATCTTGCAGGGCCTGCGACATACATTCGGCTCATCACATTCCTTGCCGTTTCTTTTGCGACCTCGTCAGCAAATGCATTCCCACGACCAACATCATCAGTCACCTTTTTATGTGCGCTACACTTCACAATCGCAACTTGCAACGGTAAAGTAAGTGAATCAAGGAGCTAATTTACCAACTGACCATGCTGTATTTTAGTTCCATGCGAGGTCAGGAACCCACGTTCCTTCCACAAACGCCCAAAACTATGGGCCACACCAAACGCATATTGGCTATCGGTATAGGTAGTCACTTTAATTCCTTTTGATACTGTACATGCTCTTGTTAGGGCTATTAACTCAGCTGCTTGGGCTGAATTGTGTGGGATACGTGCAGCTTCAACAATCGTACACAAAGTTGTCACAGCATACGCCGCAGTCGTGTCACCATTCGTGAGCTTAAAGCATGAACCATCCACCCACAAAGTACCATCACTCTTTGCAAGGGGAGTGTCCAGAAGGTCTATTCTCCCTTTCGTTTCTTCTTCTGTTCTATGGAGACAATCATGTTGTTCAGAAGTATCTAACTCCGTCACAATTGACAATAACGTAGCTGGGTTAAGTGTAGTGCATCTTTTTATATGTACATGGCTTGCTAACAATGTCAACTCGTAACCTGACAATCGAGCACTAGTTAAATGCTGTGTCTTGGTTCTGTTTAACAACGTGTCCACTGCATGTGGAACCATTACGATTAATGTGTTATTCATCACTAAACCAGCAGACTGTCGGATAGAAACAGCAGTTGCCGCTGCCGCTCTTAAGCAGCTTGGTAGTGCCTTAGCTACTGGGTCTAAGGTTGAAGAGAAATAGGCGCATGGACGCTCCCTGTCTCCAAACTGTTGTGTCAAAACTGCTAACGCACAACCTTCTTTCTCATGGACATACAATGTAAAAGGCTTGCTGTAGTTGGGGGTACCCAACACAGGAGCTGAACATAATGCATCACGTAATTCGACAAAACTTTTCTGACAATCTTCAGACCATGGGACGGGATTTGGTGTATCTTTACAAGTTAATGCCACCAAGGGTTTGGCTATTAACGAAAAATTAGGTATCCATTGTCTGCAATATGATGTAATACCCAAGAAAGCACGCACTTCTCTCTGTGTTCTTGGCACACTCATTGCTGCAACAGCCCTGATTCTCTCTGGGGTCAGTTGCCTTCCCTCCTTCGAAAAGAGATGACCTAAATAGGTCACTTCTTTTTGACAATACTGTAACTTTGAAAGGGACACTTTGTGGTGTAAATCAGACAAATGACGTAATAATGACAATGTTGCATCTTTGCAGATCTCCTTAGTATCTGCAGCAACTAGCAAATCATCGACATATTGAATGAGAGTGGCGCCATCAGGTAACATAAGAGTGTCAAGTTGTGCTTTCAAAGCCTGACTATAGATAGATGGACTTTCACAATAGCCTTGAGGAGCTCTCTTAAATCTGAAGCTTCGTCCTCCCAAATTGAAGCCAAAAATGTCCCTGCTCTCTTCTGCAATAGGGATGCTGAAGAAAGCATTTTTCAGGTCTATCACTGAAAACCAAGTGGCTGAAGCTGGAATCATTGTCAACAATGCAGTGATATCGGGGACGACTGGAAACTGTGGCACAACTATTTTGTTCACCTCTCTAAGATCAATTACAAACCTATAAACATGTGGCTGAGTAGGGTCAGTATGCTTCAAGACAGGCTAAACAGGACTATTGCAAACGTTGCCTCTTGTCTCTTCAATTACATCCTTCTCAATCAGATCACAAATAATTGCTAACAACGCTTTTTCCCCTTCACTAGAGATCTTGTATTGGGGAATACGTGGCATTTTAACATTGGCTGTTAATGTTATCACATATGGCTGAATTTCCAAAAGACCTACATCATTAGGTCCAGTAGCCCAAAGAGTATTAGGAAGAGACGAAAATTCTGGTGGAAATCTGTCCTTTGACAAATACATTGGTGAAACCACTTTCTTACCCAATGTGAGTTGCACTCCAGAAGGAGAGCAATACAATGTTGCATACAATCTCTATAACAGATCTAATCCTAACAAGTTCTCGCCACAACCTGTCGTCAAAATAAGGGGTGTTTCAAATTGACAAGGTCCAACAGAAAGAGATATAGGGTTAGAAATCGGATTTCTAACCGGGGCGCCGGAAAACCCTACTGAAACATTTGTTTCGCCAGACAAAGGTGCGCCAGGGAGTTTTGAGTGCATAATAGAACTCTTGGTAGCACCAGTATCCAACAGAAAAGGTTCTGACACACCTGATGCAATCACCTTAACATAAGCCCCACTCTGATCTACTGGAACTGAAACAACTCCCTCTCTTTGTCTATGGCTATCCTAGCAATCATTACTGTCCAAATGCTCATCCTCTGTATAGTAATCATCAGTATAGTACTGAGCCGTCCTACCAGATGCATTAACCTGTTGATCAAATCTGTTCATTGAGTTTTGAGGGAGGAATGGGCGCGCGCTCTGGGGAACATATCCACGTCCTCTTCCTCTAGGTGCTTGTGGAACACCTCGACCTCTTAAACCAGAAGTACCATTTGCGCGCTGTAGCAAAGCAGGGCAACTATACTTGAAATGACCCTCTTCCTTGCAATATGAACACTGATTGGGACCTACTGGGATACGTGGTTGAGCATACTCGGCTCTTTGCGAGTTTCTCTGAAACGGTTGGGGCTGATAGTTATTCTGATAGTTGTTCTGATAGTTACTCTGTGCACCACTATTTTGACCACCACGTGGCGGGTACGCTTGTTGTAACAGAACCTTTGTTTTCAATTCTTTAGTTTTCTTCTCTACTCTATCTCTCTCATCTTTATCTCTATTTTCGTAGTACTGTGCAGTAGCCAATATCTGCGCTGAAGAGGAAACTGCCCAAGAACTTTCTGAATCTTTTAACTTTTTACACAACTCAGGAAGCAGATTATCGACGAACAAACGTTGACCACCTTCTGTGCTCATATCTTGACCACTGTGGTCCACAAACGTTTCTTCAAACCTGGTGAAGAAATCTGATACTGTTTCTTCTTTCTTTTGCTTACATGCAGACAATTTATTCCACTTACACGCATCGCAGGCATTATAGTTTTCATGTAATCAATAATCCTACCAGGAAGCTCTGTCACTAAAGGCTCAGGTTTAGCACCACCAATTTGTCGGGCATCTGCAGCAGCAATATTAGCCCATGTGTCACCTAACTCTTGAGCATGGTCTGTATGGCGAATCTTTCCCCATAAAGGCTGTGGAACAACATTCCCAAACAACATGTCTATGTCAGCTAAATTCATAATGCAAGACCCCGCAGTCTGTGACAATTCCTTGTAATACCCTGTAGGATTCTTACGGGGATCAGGCAATGTCTGCTTAAGGGCTAAAACTTCAGCTCGCTTCCATGGAACGTGTACCCATACACGCTGGAAATGAGGCAGGACAGGTGGATTAGCATTTGGGTCCCCTTCCCTCCATTGTGGGGGAACTTCTCTCATGGGGTACTGTTTCCCTTTCTTTTTAGCAGAAGAATCATATTTAAACAATAACCTGGAAACACCTTCAGTCCTAAACGACAATAACATCGCAACTGCTTTCTCGACATCTGAACCCACAATCAAACCTGTCGCAAAATCGAACCGTACACGACACAACTTAGGCGGATTGGGCTCCAAACCATTTTCCTCTAAATCCTCAGAAAGAAAAGTACACATTTTCTCAAAAACGTATCTCTGTTTCGGTTCTTCCCACTGATGGAAGACATCCATAACAGACTCTAGTTCATATCTCGCTGGTTCAGTAACCCATTTATGTGCCAAATAATTCAGTGTCTCTTTCTCCCTACCATCAGGCAATTGGCTACGCAATTGTTTACGCTCTGAAACTGGGGTCGTAGCTAATGACCCAAAGAGAGGGGATAAAAGACTAGTCACAGTGTTTGTCATTCTCTGACGGATAGAGGGAGAGGTTGACAAATGAACAGGAGGAAAAACAGAATGAGACAAGGCAGAGACAGAAGCAGTGTCAGAAACAATACCAGGAGTGGTAGTCGCTATAGTAGTCAAAGTTGTAGGAAGTAAAGGCAGAGCAGATGTCAAAGCCGGTGGCCCTTGAGGAGGCTGCACCGGAGGAATAGGAACCAACTGAAGAATAGCTGGTGGGTGCTGTGGAGGAGCAGGAGGCAATGCAACCACTGGTTGTGCAACTAGAGGTTGCGGAGGTGCCGTGGCATTCTGCGCATAGGGTGGTGGCGAACTTAGCAAATGCGACATTAGGGGATCTTTTTCAGAGTCTTTTGCTGCATCTTGCTGAAGAGGCGGCAAAACTTGATAGCATTTATCTACTGTCATTTTATGTCGCCTATGCAACTGCTCATTCAATTGTTCTACTTCGTTATCTTTAAACTGTATAGCAGCTTGCATAATCGAAATACCTTTTTCTCTCTTATTTTTCTTAGCTAATTTAATTTCCTTTTGCTTGGCTTCCTTACGCCATAAGCGGAAAGAATCAAACATTGCCGGCCGGGCTTTCTTCTTAAAAAGTCTAACTTCGAGGTTATCTAAGATTTCTGTGTCAAAGCTACCATTTTGGGGCCATTTTAAAACACCATCTTTTCTGGTGTAACGGATCCATACTTCATTATATGTGATGGGGCCTACTCCGTGCTTCACATATAGTTCATAGGTTGGAGTTCCAATCGGAGGAACCGGACATGAGTCCTCCAACCGGGAGTCCCTTTTACAACCAAGACAAAACAAATTTCCAAGTCTGCTAAGACCAGGCATCTTCGCTCACTAGTCTAGCTTCAAGCCTCAAAGGATTATCGTTTACGATAGTCTCATGAATACACGAGTCCTTCGGCTTTGGTACTTGCAAGTTCCAAATCAAAGTGATCCCGAAGGGATACCAAACCAAATGTCCAACTAAGGACCAAACCAAGTGTCCAACTAAGGACTGGGAGACGCTCCACTTATACTTAACTGAAAATATCGATGACGTCACCAGAAGACTCGTCTTATCGTTTCGCTCTACCAAACATCAAGGGTCCAAATCAGGGCGATAGCCAGGGCAGCAGTCCTTCGTAGCCGTCGGGAAGCGGGGAACCTTGCAGCAAAGACTTTCGGACCACGTCGACATGCAGTGGTCGATGAAGTGGCGGCCTTCCTCCAGAATTTTCACACGAAGCTCCTCACGGACCTCAGGCTTGGACCGGTACTGCTGGTATCGCCCCACGTTGGGCGCCAACTGAGGTACTGGGTTTTTCAGATCCGGTACTGATCCGGTAACCCAGTGGTGCCAGGGTACACCCAAAGACCTCGGGTACTTTCCTGATTCAGACCACAGAAACTCAGAGTCTTCTAGGTGAAGTCAAAGATCGAATTTATTGGCTGCAACCAAGTAACAAGCGTCCTAGAAGTACAACAGCACGGTTTGTATGTTCTCAGGAGACTGTGTGTCAATGCAAAATCAGGTTTCCTTATATACAGTTTTTTAAGCTTCAGGCAAACATTCTTGACATTTTGGTTGGTCATTCACATGTTTTCACTACAAAGGAAAAAACAGTGTCATGATGAAACCTCATATTTCATGTCATCCAACCCATAATAAATTACCCGGCAAGGCCTAGTATTTTACATCAGATAAGTGTGGACCCCCAATAAAAACGGGCACCTCCCCCTCGTAAAGTAAGAAGAAGAAAAGAGCAGGTGCAGGTGTGAGCAAGATTAAGCAGGGTGTGTGAGCGATAATAAGGGTTTTATGGCATGGTGTGCCTTGATGCTATCTGATTCGGCCACTGGGAGAGGGACTGACCAAACAGCTTTGGCCTGAGGCAATGGTTCCAGCTTGCCCAGGTCAGAGAAAAGTCAATCAAGGTGTACGTGTCCTTGGAATCAAATCTGACTGTATTATAAGCCTATGTGAGGGCAACTTTTAAAAATGGCTGCCGTGTATAAAATGGGAGCCACGAGTGCAGGACGAAAATGGCGATTTCGAGGTGAAAACGCTGCTGGAATTGAGCGAAAATGCTCATGCTTAGTGTACTAGTCATTATCGGTCTTTTGATACTAAAATCGTACTGCTGTGGCAAAGTAAATTACATGGGTCAAGAATTTTTAGAACCACACTCCCCCACCCCTTTAGTCTCCTAGGGCCCGCCTCTCCAGGTCCCAACCCAGTGCCTCAGCCACAACATCAGCAGGAACAGTGGTGCCACTAGTAACTGGCTTCTGTAGTGCGCCAGGTAGCAGGGCAGCCAGTGTGCCAAAGAGCCAGAGCACGGACAGTCCCCCACCTCAAAAGAACAAAAAGTTGGCCAGTGCCCGGCGGGAGAGAGGAAAAAAATCTTCTACCAAAGCCTCTCCCAGGGGTACAGTTGGGAGTGTTGAGACAGCTGCGCCACCATCCAAGGTGGGGAAGGGGCACAGTAAAACAGGCAAGTCTGGGAAAACCTGCACAGCGGACAAGATTGCCACAAGCACCGCTGCCAAGGACACCGCCGCCACAAGCACCGCTGCCAAGGACACCGCCGCCACAAGCACCACTGCCAAGGACACCGCCGTCACAAGCACCGCTACCAAGGACACCGCCACCACCAGCACCGCTGAACAGGACATCGCCGCCACCAGCACCGCTGAACAGGACACCGCCGCAACAAGCACCGCAGGCCAGTGAGCGCCAAAGCTTCCGACGCTACTGAGGCCGCCACGAGCAGGATGAAGCACTCTGGGCACAAAGCCCCCTCCAGAACCATTGGAGATTGACATCCACTACCTCAGTCCTTGGCAGGATGAAGCACTCTGGGCACAAAGCCCCCTCCAGAACCAGTGGAGATTGACATCCACTACCTCAGTCCTTGTTGACATCCACTACCTCAGTCCTTGGCAGGATGAAGCACTCTGGGCACAAAGCCCCCTCCAGAACCAGTGGAGAAAGGCATCTACTTGAGAGACTGTGGCTTTGCACTCCCCAGGATGCAGCAGTGGGCAACCCACCCACTTGAGAGACTTGAGAGACTGTGGCTTTGCACTCCCCAGGATGCAGCAGTGGGCAACTCACCCACTGGAGAGACTTGAGAGACTGGCTTTGCACTCCCGAGGATAAAGCAGTGGGCAACCCACCCACTGGAGAGACTTGAGAGACTGTGGCTTTGCACTCCCCAGGATACATCAATGGGCATGGAGCCAATCACTAATACTCACAACAGTCCTTTTCACAGAGTTTTTTCTATCAAAATTACGTTTGCTCATTAAAGTTTTCTTTTGTTCCCTACTTTTCCAACCTTCGTCAATAGCATCCTTCCTTTTCCCACTCAAAAAATCATTGACCCAATTCGGCTCCAGAATAGTATTCCCTCGCCTACCATGAAATAAGACAAAAGGTGTTTGTCCTGTAGTGGAATGTGGAGTATGTCTATATACAGCTACCTTTTTGATTACCTCTTGTTTCCAGTTAGGTTGACTGTCTTTAGCTAAGGTGATTGTTTCTTTAATAACACGGTTAAAACTCTCAATTAAACCATAACATTCAGGATGATATAAAGCACACAACTTATGTGTGATCCCACACCCTTTAAGAACATTTTCCATTTCCTTTGAAATTAGTTGAACACCATTATCAGTAAGAAGGGTGGAAGGAATACCTTGCTTAGTTATTAAGTCTTTGAGAAATCCTATCACCTTCTCAGTTTCTATTCCCTTGGTGAAACAGACCTCAGGCCATCTAGAATACATGTCCATGACTACAATGACATACTCAGCTGAACCCTCACCATATATAGGACCCAAGATGTCTAAAGTTATATCCTTCCATGGTCCCTTAGGTTTGTTCCTTATTATCATGGGTTGAACTCTAGGTTTCATGGCTTTTTCACCTACAGCACACTGCACACACTCTCGAACGACTCTTTTGGCTTGAGTATCCATGCCGGGCCCCCAGTAAGATGATCGTAATCTTTCTTTTGTTTTAGAAATGCCCATATGACTGCTATGTGCATGATCGATCAACTGGTTTCTTACACTAGATGGAGTTATTAACCTCATACCTCTAAGTATTAAGTCACGATCTACTGCCAATTGGTCTTTCACACTCCAGAACTCCCTACATCCTACACTTCCTTGAACTTTGCTTCTCCATCCAGATTGTAACAACTTCACCACCTCTTGTAAAACACTGTCAGATTTAGTTTTTTCACGCCACCTTTCTTCAGAAATAGTTTCAAAATCTACCTCACACACTCTTTCAAACTGTTTTAAGTCCTCAGGCTCATCCTGATCTGATAGTGACGGTGACACTAATCTAGATAACACATCAGGTGAGTAGTTGTCAGATCCGGGACCATACTTCACCACATAATCATACTCTTGCAAAGCTATAATCCATTTGGTGATTCTGCTCGAAACAGCTTCAATGCCTTTAGAATTAAAAATTTCACACAAAGGTTTATGGTCAGTTTTAACCACAAAAGGTCTTCCCCACAAGAACCTCTTTAACTTCTTAATTGCCCAATATACTGCAAGAGCCTCTCTTTCTATTACTGAGTACTTAGTTTCAGCTCCTGGAAATAAAAGCAATAGTGTTCTCAGGACAACATACAACATACATACAACAGGGTGTTGTAATACTGCCCCCAAACCTTTCCCACTAGCATCAGTCGTCAATATAGATTGTAAAGTAGTATCAAAATTCTTTAGCTTAGGAGCATTGCATAAACTGTTTTTTAATGCAATAAATTCCTTCTCACAATCTTCACTCCATGTAAATTCCTTGCCTTTTCTCAACAACAGTCTATTAGACATATTAAAACAGGAGCTAGCAAAGTCCTTAATAAATGTATTGTAACATTCCGCCATTCCCAGAAATCGCATTAGCTCCTCTTTGGAAGTGGGAGAAGTTAGACCTCTAATGGTGTCAGCAAGATCCTTCTTTGGAACTAACCCACCTCCAGTAATGGTATAACGTAAGTAATCAATAGTCTCAACAGCAAACTTGCACTTCTCAGCCCTAATGGTTAAACCATGTTCAGAAATTTTGCTTAAAACTTTCCTGAGAGTTTCATTATGCTCAAGATTATCTTTGCCATAATCTAAAATATCGTCTTGATAAACACAGACGCCACAAATACCTCTCATTATTCGTTCCATAGCCCTCTGGAACACTGATGCAGCAGAGATCAATCCGAAAGGTAGACAAATGAATCTATACGTTCCAAAAGGGGTAATAAAAGCTGTCAAACTCCTGCAAGATTAATCTAATATTATTTGATGGTAGGCTGAGGTTAGATCGATGGTGGAAAAAACTTTGGCACCCGACACCATAGCTAGCAATTCAGATATATTGGGAAGAGGATATTTGTCTACCATTACACATTTGTTAAGCTTCCGAAGGTCTACACAAAACCTAATGTTACCATTAGATTTTTTAGCTATGACAATGGGAGACAACCAATCTGTTCCCTCCACTTCCTCGATTACACTTTGGTCTTCCAATTTCTTCAGTTCAGATCGTAATTCATCTCTCACTGCAAAGGGAACATTCCGCACCTTGCTGCAGAAAGGCACAGCACCTGGAAGCAATTTGATCTTATGTGAGTACCCTTTCATACACCCTATTTTTTCACTGAAGACATTACTAAACTCTTTGTGCAATTCTTCTGAAAGATCAATTGTGGACATTATACCCCCCTCATTGGAATTCTGTAGTTGTTTCACTATAATGGGAGGCGAACTATTAGGGTCAAGCATTACTCCCAGATCTTTCTGATGCCACCAGCTTATAATACTATCTCCTTTCTTTGAAAAATAAATTTTCCCTGAAGTGTAACGTTGGTCTTATTCAATTAGCCCGACAAAATATCCATGTAAATCTATTGGCTCACTACCATAACCACACGGCTTGATATCAGGTCTTAACAAATTGAACTTTTCCTTTAACTCATTTTGATACAATGCGTTGGAGACTTTTGAAATCTTAGCGCCTGAATCAAAAAGCACTTTTGTTTTCTTTCCTTCAACAGTAATGTAATCTAGAGGACCGCCCAAACTATTATTTGAAACTTGAAGTACTATTTGGCCACATGCAAAGTCAGAATAATCATTGTTAGCATCCGAATGATCATCAATAACACTTACTGATTGTTTAGATTTCTTTAGGTTACAAACAGCCGAAAAGTGTCCCTTCTTCTTGCAAAATAGACAAAAGCTGTTAACAGCTGGACAGTTTGCTCTTTGCAAGATGACCATCCTTGCCACGTCTATAACATTTCTTTCTGTTGGAGGTACAAGTTGCTTCTTTGTTAGAAAACTTGTTCACTTTAGACTTACTACCTCCAATACACTAACATCTCTTGAATCACAGTTTTTCACAACTTCGACACACTTAAGAGAATGTTCAATCCTCTTAGCAAGTGATATAACTTGATCAATTTGAGGATCATCTAAATACCACAATTCGTGTCGTACCTTTTCAGTGTTGCAACCCAGCATGAATTGGTCACATATTCTCTCTTCCAAAGTTGAACCAAACTTGCATGTTGATGCTAAATCTCAATCTGTAATGTAATTTTCAACAGATTCACCCTCGGCTTGTTGTCTTTTGCCAAAGTAATACCTTTCCAAAATGGTGCTAACCTTAGGTAAATAATGTAGATCTAACTTTCTAATGCATATCTCATATTCATTAAGATTGATTGCTTCACTATCTGGAAGATCAGGAAGATGATCAAAAATTTCTTGACCCTCTGTTCCCAAACAGTGAAGCAATAAGGCAGTTCTCCTTTCATTACTCAAAGAGGTACCGCACACTCTGGAGTATCTTTCGAAAACCTTCTTCCACTTTCCCCACCTGATTGGAGGTTCTCCAGGAGTGGAAAGAAAGAAGGGCGGAGATGTAGCGTTCTGCATCATAATCAATAGGCAGAACACGCTAGTGTTCACAGTACTTATACAAATGATCTGAGAGTAAAATTAAATACCGTAACAGCTAACACCAATAATACAGAAATGTCCAGTAAGTAGTATATAGGCCAAATGACAATGAGAAACAATTATCTACTGAGTCTGCCAGAAATAGTACTTGAAGGTGCTAGAACGCAAGTGTTTCAGAAAGACAGCAGCGTATCTTTACAACAAGTTTGTTAAATTAGTTGGTGAAGATGGCAGAGTCTCATTGGAAGCAAAGCGTCTTCTAAAGAAGAAAAACGTTGCCAGCACACACACACGTTTTCCAGGTCAGTGTATCACTGCGAAAGAAATTGGTTGTCTGGAGAGTTTGAGGATCCACCAACTCGAAAACGCTGCTTTACGATCAGCTGCAGCGATGGAATGCCCCAGTAGGACAAAAGTGTCTCCCTGAAAGAAAATGGTTGAGGAGACCGGGAACCTCCAACAGACAGCACTGCTCTGAGCAGGCCTATTAGTATCGAGAAGTCACGTTGTTAAAAAGAAAAATAACACTTCCTGGAGCAAGTGCCGAAACGTCTCTCTGAGTGTCAGAGTCACCAGATCCTCGGGGTCTGCGCACGTTCCCAACACGTCCACCACTAGACAGCTCCAATACTCTGATTAGAATGTCACAGAGTCTAAGAGAGTCCAAGTGGGGAAAAAGGGATTAGGAAGGGATCAGCTGGGAAGGAGACATGTAGGAAACAAAAAGGTTAAAACACACAATATCAAGATTATATCATATTCATCATTACTAGACTATGATTCTAAAATATTGTTATACTAGAAACATGGATAACTTAAGCATGAACTAATAACTATGCCTCAAGATGTCTGGATACCTGTAAAGGAATCAAGAAGGATTAATACAACTTTCCAATGAACCTCTCAATGAAATGTTACACAGGGATTTGAAAACATCAGAACCTTCTAGAATTACGCTTTCAAATTCAAGCATAGTCTTTTGCATGAGAACCAGGAAATAATCTGAATGATTTCTATAACAGCATATGAGTTATACTTAAGGGAACATATTATGCACATACAATATAACATCTAGAATTCTAATACTTTAGTTTTCTTAAAATGCAGAAACCTGAATTCCTCACATTGCGAATTTCCACAAGGGTTTGTAAATGCCATAAAATTATTGTGCACAATGTATGACATGAGTTAGACACAAGAAATGAATCACGCGTCTTGCTGATTCGAAGGCCACCAAGCAAATGCTATGAAGTGGTAGCGCACAATGAACATCGTGATTTAAACACAAGAAATGAATTGCGCGTCTTGCCGATTCGAATACCACCATGTGAGTGCCACGAAATGGTAGCGCACAATGAGTAACATGAGTTTAGCACAAGAAATGAATTGCGTGTCCTTCCGATTCAAATGTCACCACGTAAATGCCATGAAATGGTAACACACAATGAATATCATGAATTAAACACAAGAAATGAATTGCGTGTTTTGCCGATTCAAATGCTACCTTGCTAATGCCATGAAATTGTAGCGCACACTGAATATTCATGAATTAAAAATTAAGCACAAGAAATGAATCGCGCGTCTTGCCGATTCGAGTGCCACCATGTGAATGCCAAGAAATGGTAGCGTACCATGAATGACATGAATTAAGCACAGGAAATGAATCGTGCGTCTTACTGATTCGGATGCCACCGTGTGAATGCCATGAAATGGTAGCGTACAATGAATAACATGAATTAAGCACAAGAAATTAATTGTGCGTCTTGCTGATTTGGATGCCACCATGTGAATGCCATGAAATGATAGCGTACAATGAATAACATGAATTAAGCACAAGAAATGAATCACTCGTCTTGCCGATTTGGATGCTACCTTGTAAATGCCATAAAATGGTAGCGCACAATGAATATCAAGATTTGTACACGAGAAAAGAATTGTGCGTCTTGCTGATTCGAATGTCAGCATGTAAATGCCATAAAACATCAAACGCACATTCACACGCACAAGGGCAAAATTGTTTTATCATGCAAATTAGGCCCAGGAACTCGAAAGCCTTCGAGAACGGGATGGGGGGCCCAGCCCGACCTCCGTCTTACCGCTCTGATCAAGAATCACTGACAAAGTGAAAGGGCAAGGCCTGGAAGATCAAAGTAGGCCTCCGGGACAGGAGCTCAGGAAGTTGCTGCTGCTCTGCACCGGGACCTCTGAATAGTGAGCATGTGGAGCTGGGCTGGCTTCCTTATATAGAGTCTTGGCCCAGCCCAAAAACCACACCCAAGCATGCTGCAGGGAAAGCTTCTAGAAGGCCCTGGAAAGGGACAACACCCTGACACACTGAAAGCCTGCAGCAGTACATTACAAATGAACAGTATTTATATGCACCTTGAACATAAGTCTTCAGGATTAAACTCTGCAATGCAAAAGGTTAAACAACAGCATATCAGCACAATGCATAAATTACGTTATCTTGAGAGTGCTGGGTTTTTGCATTCTAGTTGCCCGTAGAGTGTGCACTGCCCTGATGTTGACACTGAGAGCAGGTGCCAAAGTGTCTCTCAGCAAGAAAAGGCGTCTTTGGTGATTGATTTCTCAGTAGGAACGGAGGACAGCTGAGCAAGTGCCGAAACGTCTCTCTGAGAGCAGGTGCCAAAGTGTCTCAGCAAGAAAAGGCGTCTTCGGTGATTGATTTCTCAGCAGGAACGGAGAACAGCTGACGGAGAAAGCGGTGATGGTGTCTCTCGGGAGAGGTTGCTAAGAGACCGAGAGATGCTTGAGAATTAACAGCACAGCTGACGGAGGCAGCGGCGATGGCGTCTCTCAGGAGAGGTCGCTAAGAGACCAAGAGACACTTGAGAAATAACAGCAGGGAGCAGCCGGCAAACAAGTTTCTCTTCACTCGCAGAAGAGAGAAAGAAAAAAAAAACAGTAACTGTTTACAGTTCAAAAGGCAGGCAAAACTACGTAGACTAAGGAATGTCCGAAATTGCCAAACGTTGTTCCGGTCAAATGTTGTCAACAGATGTCATGGAGCTGGGATGTTATCTCACAAAGCGCAGGGTAGTCCAGCTCGTCGTCAGTGTTACAAAGGTAATAAATCCAAGAATGACGAAGTGTATTTCTTCTGTTTATTGCGGTGTAAATCAAGATCTGGAAACATAAACATCCCAACCTCCTCTCCTCAGCTCTAACGTCCTTTCTCTCCTCGCGCTTACTCGCTCAGAACCTTCTCAACACTTGATTTGAAGTTCTAACTTGAATATAACATAGCTCTAACTTTGGCAAATGCGAGACCCGTTGTACTGCAAATGCTATTTTCTTTTAACTTTTGAAGATGTTATAAGAACATTCGGGGTTACTGCTGGACGATTTCTGAAATTTGCTAAGGTGGTACATCCAGGTAGAGTGGTTTAGAATGACT
Source organism: Pleurodeles waltl (assembly GCF_031143425.1). NCBI lineage: Eukaryota > Metazoa > Chordata > Amphibia > Caudata > Salamandridae > Pleurodeles > Pleurodeles waltl. The sequence continues at coordinate 658,901,411 of NC_090445.1, read as the reverse complement.
TCCCGAATATATCACAGATTTACACAGTGGTGGAGGTAATCACAGAGGATGGGCGGTGAAGGAGGGTTGTCACGCATCTACAAAGCCCTGGAGGAATATGGACCTGCCAGTAGTGATGAAGGCGCAGCAAGCATGGGACAGGGATCTACGGGCTCTCCTATCGGATATAGAATGGTTAAGGGCCTGTGCTCAGATTAAGGAAGTACCAAGTACAGCTAGATTCAAAATAGCACATTGTCACTGCCTCCGTCCTACATATATTGTGCCTACCAGAAAGCATAAAATATAACCTAATAGACCCTCGTCCTGCCCAAAATGTGCTGCACAAAAGGCCACATTCCTTCAAATGACCTGGACATGCAGTATGCTAAAAGCCTAGTGGGAGGAGGTGGTGGCACAGCTTAAAAAAGGGATGAATATCGGCCTTGAAATATCAATATGCCATTCCCTATTGAGCATTGTCCCCAAACAGGGGAAACTGCAACACAGATTCACACTATGCCTACCCCTTTTGAAATGCTGTATAGCAATACTTAGGTTATCAAACAGGGGACCCAACATGTCAAAATGAAAGAAGGATATGATGGAGTGGACCTTGGCAGAAGAGCTGAGGGTGAAAGTGATTAGGACAGAAGAAAGGGTGGAAGAGGACCTACGGAAGTGGGTGGGTATGAAATCAGCTAGGGGAAATCCCATACATGATGAATGAGTCCGTTTGGATCGGTAGGAGGGAGAGACGGGCTTGATATAACAATCCGGGTCACCCTGTAAGTCACAGATGTTTAATCACAGGAATTAACATGGGACACTGGGAGATATGTACGCACTCTTTATCCTTAAGAGACTATAACAAGCATTGGGAAAGCTAGGCTCGCCTGTGGCAATGTTTTTAGCCATGTTGTACACCAGTGGGGCTGCATGACTGAAAGTGTTGTGGGTTGGGGGGGTAGACTGGGGTAGGTTGCAGTGGTGCAGATTGAGGTATGGAATAGTGTAGATTGGAGTGGGGTAGATTGTGGTAGATCGTAGTGAAGTAGAGTGGGGGTAGATTAGAGTTGAGTGGGTTAGATTAGAGTTTAGTGGGGTAGATTGGAGTGGAGTGGGATAAATTGTAGTGGTAGACGGGTGGAGCGTGGTGGAGTGGAGTGTGGTAGAATGAGGTAGATTGGAGTGGGGTGGGGTATATTGGAGCGGAGTGGGCTAAATTGGAGTTGATTGCAGTAAATTGGAATGGGATAAATCGGGGTAGAGCTTAGTAGGGTATATTGGTGTAGAGTAGTGTAGATCAGGGAAGAGTGGAGTGGGGACATTTTCATAGAGTGGGTTAGATTGGGTGAATTAGAGTAGGGTAAATTGTAATGGAGCAGGGTAGTTTGGAGTGGGTTAGACTGGAGTGGGTAGATTGGAATGGGGTAGATTGGAATAGGGTAGATTGAAGTAGGGTTGGAGTGGGGTAAATTGTCGTGGGGTGGAGGAGGGTGGATTGGGGTGAAGTGGGTTAGATTAGACCATAGTGGGGTAGATTGGAGTGGAGTGTGGTATAGTGGAGTGAAGCAGAGTGGGGTATGTTGGGGGTAGAGTGGGGTGGAGTTTGGTAGTTTGGGGTGAGGTAGATTGAAGTAGAGTGAGGTCGCTTGGAGTGGAGTGGGGTAGACGGGTAGAGTGGGGGGATAGATTGAGTGGGGTAACTTAGAGTGGATTAGAGATTGGAGTTGAATGGGGAAGAGTGGAGTAGGGTGAATTGAGGTAGCATGGAGTGGGGTAGATTAGGGTTGAGAGGAATGGGGTAGACTGGAGTGGGGTAGATTGGAGCGAGTGGGGTAGTCTGGGCTAGATTGCAGTGAGATAGAATGGAGTGAGGTAGATTGGTAAAGGGTGATATAGATTGTGGTGAGGTAGAATAGGTTGCAGTGGTTTGGAGTGGGGTAGACTGGTAGATTGGAGTGGGTGGACTGGGGTGTATTGAAGTGGGGCAGGTGGGGTACAGTGGAGTGGGGTAGTTTGGGGTGGACTGGGATAGATTGGAGTGGAGTTGGAAAGATTGGCATGGGGTAGATTAGAGTGGAGAGGGTTAGACTGGAGTGAGGTAGAGTATGATAGATTGTAGTGGGATGGAGATTGTAGTGGAGTGGGGTAGGTCGGAGTGGAGTCAAGTGGAGTGTGGTAGAGTGAAGTGAGGTAGATTAGAATGAAGTGGGTTTAATTGGTGTCGAGTGGGTCGGGGTAGATTGTAGTGGGGTGGATTGGGGTAGATTGGAGTGTGGTAGATTGAGGCAGATTAGAGTGGAGTGGGATAGGCTAGAATGGAGTAGAGTGGGGTGGGGTAGTTTGGAGTGGGGTAGATTGCGATAGACTGGAGTGGAGTTGATTACAATAGACTGGAGTGGAGTGGAGTGGTATAGATTGGGGTATATTGAAGTGGCGTGGCATAGATTGGAGTGCAGTAGATTGGGGCAGATTTGAGTTAAGGGGCATAGAGTGGGGGGAACAGAGTCGAGTGGCATGTTGTGGAGTGAGTGGCATAGAGTATAGTCGAGTGGCATGGCATGTCGTAGAGTGTCTTAAAGTGGAGCAGTGTAAAATGGAGTGTCGTAGAGTGGAGTGAAGTGTCGTAGAATGGAGTGGTGTGGTGTAGAATGGAGTGGTGTAAAATGGGGTGGCATAGTGTGGAGTGTATGTTTTAGAACACTGCCATTACAGGCAACACATTTTCAGTTAACATGACCATTATATTTGCCCCAACATACAACTTTCCTGCGCACAAACGATAATGGGTGGAAATGTCATCACCTGGTGTATTGATGTGTTTGGAGCATATTCAAATATTTGTTTCCACCACACTTCAGAATTACATAAAAATGTGTTTCACCTGTATTCTTCTAATTCTTATATGTCCTGAGACATCAGCACAGTTTATTGTTGTGTGCTAGAAACACATAACATCCTGCACCCTCTCCTCTCATAAGGGAATTCAACAGGTTTGTCACATAAACTCTCTCACTTTGAAGTCCCACAAGAAGGCGTAAGCAAACCATACAGTTCCGCTGTCTGGTAGGCTTTGATCTAAAAAGCAAGCAGAAAGCTTTATCCCATGCATCTTAAAACAAGCAGGCAAGATCCAAACACTGGGAACACTAACAAAAAAATTAAAAGAAGGCAAAAGCAGTAATAAAGCACTGCAATAAATGTAGTGGCACTTACTGGTTTTTCCACTGAGCCCCCAACAATTTTCCTGTTCAATTTTTAAATATATTAAGATGCATGCACATGTTCCCAAAAATCTAGAATATGGTTTAACTTTTCCACTTAGTAAAGTCATTCAGTCAATGTCCGTGTGCCAGAAGGTGGGGGAATTTTTGCTGCTGCTTCTCACCACAGTCAAACAACCAAAAGGGGAACCCCCATCTCAACAAAAATTTCTCAGTTCAAAGGTAAGCTGTTGCCAGCTGTGAGTGCCTTTCTTTTGTCGAGGAAAGGGAAGATTCATTCTGATACAATGCTTCTCGTTCACCTCGGTAGACACAGTTTTCCTTGCTTGCAGCTGTGAAATTGGTTTCTTTGGTTTTGAAGAAATGGCCTTATGTGAGTCTATGAAGGAGAAAGGTTATTCCTAAACTATTATGGCAAGAAAATGCATTGGGTTGGGTCAAGAAGGATATCTTTGGCAACAGTCTATTAATATCTATCTATATATATATAATAATATATATCTATCTTCCCTAAACAAGTCTTGAGCATGAAGCTCCAGCTCAGTATCTGGAATTTCTAACTTAACGCTCCTTATCCTAATGTTATTGCTGAACCTGTTTTCAACATCACCCATCTTATCTAGTAGAAGCATAACCAACACAGCAGGGTAAACCTTACCTTTGAACAACTCTGCCAGCCATGGTAACAACTGCCTCAACACATTGTCCCAGTACCTCAAAACTGTACCTGTACCCTATGGTTATCAAAACTGAGCTCTCTTCTGCGTCTCATTGTTGCCACCTGTCTGGATGTACATTTTACTAAGGAATGGCCACAGATCCACATTGACACCCCTGCTGAGCTGGGGTCTATGAGAAAACCACAAAATTATGTTAGCTCACCCCTTAAATACATTATACCACCACCAGGTCCATTCCTACATATCTTTGTATAGCATTTCGATCTCCACCTGCCCAAATTCCTGATCATGGCATCAGAACAGTTGCCATGTGGCTTCTATTGCTGCTCTAATGCAAAATAAATGCAACACAAATTCAAAGGACCGCAAACCCAACTTCAAAAATGCTGTGTGAAGCCCCCTCAGTAAATGAAAACTCTACAATATGGCTCCATCAACACGGATAAATACCTTCTCACCATTATCTAAACATTCTCCCACATATGCTGGGTGGATACTCATCGGGTGCAGGAATGATCATCTTTCATGTGATTACTCCCAATTTTTTCCTGATCTGATTCACTGGCTTTAGAACTCTATGTGCTTTACCTCTGCTAACCAGAAGTGCCTGTGTTTCTCCTTGGAGCATGGTTAAATTGACTGACATATTTGATTTTGAAAGTCCCTAGTATACAGTGTAGGAAATACACACAGAGCCTGGAAGTTAAATGCCACTTATGGACTGCAGCACCTATTGTGCCATCAGAAGAGTGGATCTACAAAACATGGCATAAGGCATGAAACAAAAGCTTCAGAACTACCAATGTAGCCTGACTCCTACAGTGTGAAACCTCCAGTGCAGTCTATCAAAATAACTCTTGGTAGACAAATAAATAAATTTTAAATATTAATGTCACTTCTATGTAGGCTTTAACACCTACAAGGTAGGATGCACGGTATTAAAAAATGGGACATTTAGAAAATTAATATCACCAGGTCCCTACAGTGACAAGCCCTTAAAAACGATTTTCACTGTGGCAGGCCTGGTTGTCATATAGAAAAAAGATACTAATTAAAATATTAATATTGCTATCTCTGGTTTGGAACACCCTATAAATATACTTAGAGCACTATTTTAATAGTTTTTAAAAGTCCAAATCATTTGTGAAGTCAGATTTGTAATACATATTAAGGAAAAGTAACTTTTAGAAAGTTACCTTTACCTTGCCTGAACCTCCAGGAGCCTAATTTGCATTAACTCTCCCTCAGTTCCTTAACTTGTACGTAGCCTTAGTGAGATGCAAAATTTCTTCAAGGAGCCACATAATTGACAACTTTGACAATGTTTAGGTTTACCTAAATGGCAGGGATAACTTCTCTGAGCTCAGCTGTCTGGTTGCTGAAGGACCCTGTTTGTCCTAGTAGACTTCATATCTCATTATTTGTTGTGGGACAATGGCCTTCTTCATACAGGATGTTAGTGTAAGATATGGAGGACACTAGTAATTTCCAAAATATACTCCCACACAGACACCTAACTCTCAGACCCCAACAGGTTTAGTGTGACTGATGACTTTGTCTAGCTTTGAATTGCCCTAACACATTGATTTTTTGGCCTGTTTGAAATACTTAAAAAGTAGGTAAGCCAGGGTTAACTCTTTCCTCCTTGGTTAGTGTGTGCCCTGGAGTCACTTCACCCACTAGCTAGAACCAGCCATAAATGTGGCACGTCACTGCACCCTCACATCAGAACAAGTGCCGGACCTACAAAAGATCAGAAGAGGACTGGACTAGCTGTCTCTTTCTTGAGATGAAACCAGAAGGACAAGATTTGCTCCCACTTATACCCAGGACGTACCTATGACAAAGAGGTGGACTCTTGGCTGTCCACCTTTGTGGCTACAGGGACACACCAAGCTGCAAGATGTATTTTCCCTGAAGTGTCCAACTGACAAGATGCAACTTGACCTGGACTTTATTTTGCTGTTGGCCTCCGCCTGACACACTGATAGTCTCTAAATGCCCTCCTCTGATGTCCTGGTGGCCTTAGAAGTGCCTCCTGTGGTTTTTGGCACCAGAAGAAAGTTTGGAAACTTTTGAAAACTCTTCCTCCAGATCTCAAGAGGTTCCAGCTGGGAAAAGTATCTGAGCAGCAGTTCCACAGCATCCCGCCAGGAAAAGTAATTGAATTTCAGCTTTGTCCCACGTGGAGACCGTTACACCACTGAAAAAGTGACAAAGTCCCATTCAGCATTTTGACGTAAAAAAAATTTGATCGAGAAATCTCCAAAGTTTCAGAACGCCAGTGGGACCAACCTGCTTCAGGTATCTTGCCTTCGGTTCCATGGCAGTGGCTATAATTTCACCAGTGTCCCGGGCGGGCAGGATTCTTCTTATCATAAAATGACAAAGTCCCATTCTGCATTGAGACATAGAAGAAATTTAGTTTTCTTCAAAAAAATTACAAACTCAGTTTCTGAAGTGGGGTTTAGAAGCTTTTTTGCATTTTCTGACTTTTAGACTTCCATCAAGACCAATCACTTGGTCTGTCAGACCATAGCCTCATCTCTGTCAGCCTCAAATAGTGCCTGGGTCCCGGTCTACTGCAACAATTGACTGACATTGATGATTTGTGATTTTTCCAGCTATTTTCACTTACAACTTTAAAAACTCATATCTCTGGTTCCCCTCATTGGATGTTTTGTTGTTTTGGGGTTTGGTGTCATTTTGTATATGATATTTTACTCTATTATCCTAATTCAGTTTGGGATATTTATTGATTGGTTTTTTTACTTTATTACTGTTCTGGTACTGCATAATTCCTTTACACATTGTTCTAAATTAATCTGTTCTTCTCTGTGCCATAGCTACCAGTGGGTTAAGCTCTGGTTAATTTAGTAACTTTGAGGGTTCACCATGACAAGAAGTGTTATTATTCTCTGAGGTGGATACCCCCGATCCAAAATATTAATCCACCTTCTTACACTGGCAAGCTTCACCAAGGGTTACTCTGTAGATGTATCAGTCTGTGAAAATCCCTCTGATATGGTTTATTCTCTCTAAACCAGATCTCCACAACTGTCCCACTCACCTTCACCTCAGTTCTCAATGAACCTGAGTTGCCTTTCAACCTCGGCAATTCTGATACCTGACACACTCCAAAAACACCCATAACATAATCAGTGCAAACAGCCATTTGTTTGCACTGATTATACAAAAATCTGAACTGTTAAAAATCCAGCAATCTCACTACCAAGCACACCAGCAAACTAACCCTGATATGTGATGTTATCCTTCAGGAACCAGAGACTTCATTCGACCACTCCTTCACTATTCTTTATCTCTTCTATCCATGGCTCATATCCCCAGAACAGTTTCCTGTGAAATGCCACTCCAGCTTACCTGAGATCATGCCTGCCAACAGATCTTCATCAATAAGGCTCATTATGAAATAATCCAAATCTTTTTTAAATTTTATTAGTTTATTGATATTCGTCAAAACAAAGACAACAATAATAAAGCTGCCCATCGAACAGTATTACATAATGCCGCCCTGTACAGTCCCAAATCAGGCTCCAAGTGGCCACAGCCGCACATAGAAAGTTCAGTTATAAGCGTGGCATAAGTCTGTATCGTGCCCAGTCGACTTACTCCAGCAATATCTCGTCCAGATATTCGGACAACACAGTGAATCAAAGTCCAGGGGTGAACAAGCAGAAATATGCATTTGTGGGCAAAAACAGCATAATCAACTGAGGTAAGGGAACACAGATCGAACTGGGAAGAGAGGGGGGAGGCAGGTCAGTGAGCAAACCTCGCGCAGCAGCCACAACGCCAAAGCGAGGCGACAGTGATCAAACGCCATGAGCACAGCCGACCTATCAGCGACCATGCAGTGTCACTGCAAAGACTCCAAAAACGAACGCAGCTGGCCCCATACATCCCGTGGCCGGGAACCCCCAGGTACCGGCTCCCAGAAGACCCATCAATTGCTCGTGGCAGAACGAAGCATCACGCAGCCATTCCGAGCTACGGAGAGCCCTGCTGCGACCCCAGCACATTGCAACCCTTCGCTTCGCCAGCAGCAGCAGGCCAACCAACCTCCTATGAGCCAGAGGCACTTCGTCTACATAGCCTAGCAGCACAAGCCTGGGGGAGAAAGGAAGCACCAATCCAGTCATCTCTTCGATCATATGTATTACCTCCACCCAGTAAGCGTGAACGTCACCACAGCGCCGTGTAAGATGCAGAAAATCAGCAACTGGGGCCCGAAACCTCTCACAACTCGCATCCACGCGTAATCCTATAGCGTGTAAGCCCTTCGGGGTATAATATAAGCGTTGTGTTGGAACTTAAAGTGTATGAGCCGTAATCTATAATTGGGCGACAAAGCTCGTACCTTCTCCGAGATGGGCTCACCCACATCAACCTCCCAGCTAGCTCTGGCAGCCTGAGCAGCTCCGCCCTGCTGGTCCTGCAAACAGGAGTATAGTTTGGTAATAAGCTTTCACGGCGACTGTGCCCGGCACAGCACCTCCAAAGCCTGACACACCGGGGGAGCCCCTGGAAGACAGGGGAAGCACACACGCAGCATCGCGCACACGCGCAGCATATATAACCTATGCAGCGCAGTATCACGCCCATTCTCTAATATGGATTCCGGGGATATCAACTGACCATCTTCAAACCAGTATTCCAGCTCGGTTAGGCCAGAATTGCGAAGAAAGTCGCAAAGCTTCACATCTCGAAACATTCTTTCATCTGCGACGTCCAGCACCGACATCGAGGGGGAAAAGAATACATCCGCACCAGACGGGCGCACCAAAGCAGACCAAGCTCGAACCATACATTGCACTGTATCCACACCGCAAGTCCTGTGTCCAGGAGGGTCCCCGAGGACCCTAGACAGGCCATCAGGCCACACCGCATCGCTTTCAGAGGCAAGATGCAGCAGATACTGAATAGGATGAAGTTAGTAATATGCAAAGTGGGCCTGAGCGCAATAATAGTATAGCTCCAAATCCGGGGCGGCAAGGCCATCCAGCTCGAAGGGCAGCATCAGCCTCTTCCAAGAAATCCTGGCCTGTCCGCCGGCTCAAACCAGACAGATCATGGCAGACCAAAGGCGCCGCAGGATCTCGCGGTTAAAATGAGAGGAAGGTTCACAAACAGGTATAGGAACCTAGGCAGCACCACCATTTTAGCTACCGCGATGCCCCCGATAAGCGAGAGAGGCAGACAACGCCACGTCTCTACTTTATCCTCTAACCACGCAATAGCCTTGCCGTGATTAGCGCTCCAAAGCGTTCCCAAGTCGCAACTCAGCCAGACACCCAGATAACGTACCGGGCCGTCCGCCGACTTAATCAGGTACCGGGAGGGAAATGCCACCGTCCCCGCAGTGAGGGGCATCACCACCAACTTAGATCAGTTGATCGTGATACCGGAGAAGGAACGAAAGCGGACCACCTCATCCAGGAGCACATCTAAATTATTCCGTGGCTCACGCACATACAGTGCAATATCATCCGCCTACAGAGAAATTAATATGGGCCGCTGACGGAACGGCAGTCCCTTCTCGTTGTGGTGCTGTCTCAGATATGCCGCAAGAGGCTCCATTGCAACAGCAAGGAGCAGCGGGGAGAGAGGGCATCCCTGGCGTGTCCCCTGAGCCCCCCGGAATGAGCCAGACACACAGCTGTTCAATCGCAGTCTCGCAGTGGGTTCAGTGTACAACAGCCGGATCAATTGGACAAAGCGCACGCTCATGCCCACTCTAGAAAGCAGCGCAAACATATACCCCCACGCCAGCGAGTCACGGGCCTTGGAGGCATCCAAGAACTCTGCTGCTGCGTCATCCGCAGCGTCAATCGTGCTCGTAATCGAAAAAAATGTGCGCAGATTATGAGACGTAGACCTACCGGGCACAAAACCTGACTGGTCCGGCAATACCAGCTTCGGAAGCAGCGGCTGCAACCGTGTGGCGATCATCTTAGCCAGGATTTTATTGTCAATATTAATCATAGAGAGCAGGTGGTACGAGTCACAGCAGTGCAAAATCCTTACCCGGCTTGAGTATCATGACTATCACAGCCTCGCGAAGAGAGGGAGGAAGCACCCCAGTTTCCATAGCCTCCACATAGACCTCCAGAAGATGAGGAGCCAATATACCAGCGTACTCTTTGTAAAACGCCGGAGTCAACCCATCCAGGCCCGGGGACTTGTATCAGGGCAAACCAGGAATCGCCACCAGTACCTCCTCGACCAAGAAGGGGGCATCAAAATAAGACCTGTGCGCTTCGTCAAACCAAAGCAAGGAGATCTCAGAGAAGTAATCCCAAGCTGCACTCACCTCCAGACCAATGGGCTCAGCATATAGATCCTCAAAGAATTTAGTAAAGACCTGCAGGACGCCCTCAGTCCCCGTCACTCGCTCACCCTCAGTACTATCTATCTCAGTAATGTAATTGCTGGCCCAGGGCCTACGCAGCATATGTGCCAGAGTGCGCCCGGCCCTCTCGCCTTTGCCGTATCGCCGCTCCCTGGTATGTCTCCCCATAAAACAAATCTCCCGAAGCGAGGCCTCCTCGTACCGCGATACAGCATCCTGAAGCAACGCCAACATAGCACCTGACCAATCCACCACCAAGCGCCGCTCTATCGTCGAAATCTGCTCTTCCAAGTCCGCCAGTTCCCACTGCAGGGCCTTTAACACACCATGTTGTTTCGCGAGACACATGCCCCGGATCACTACCTTGAAGGCCTCCCATAGAGTGCCCGCCGAACTCACAGAACCAAGGTACACATTGAAATAGTTAATGATGGCCTCGCGGACCTCCTCGCGAAATGCAGCATCTCTCAGCGCACCAGAAGGTAAGCGCCACAGTCCCGTTCTCCCTGGCCCTCCAGGTACCGCCAGCACTAGCTTGACCGGCAAGTGATCTGACAGAGTTCGAGGTAAGTGTTCCACCGACAGCGTTCAAAGCTCTACATCCGTGAAGCCCAACCATCGATCTATGCGGGACCAACTATTGTGGGCGTAGTTAACGCACGTACCCTCACGAGCAGACTAGTGTTTAGCCCTCCATATATCCACCAAAGCTCCCTCGACCATAACAGATGACAGAGCCCTAGCAGCAGCCATATGCTGCACCCTGGCAAGGCTTTCACGGTCTGCCACTGAATCTAAAACCATGTTGAAATCCCTGCCCCAGATCACTGCGCCACTGCCCAGCGACTCAACCAGATGCCACACCTCACGAAAGAATTCAGGATCATCCGTGTTCTGGCCATATACTGTCACCAGTCTGCAAGCTTTATCCGGCAGCGTGCCACGCATTAGGACGTATCGGGCGTTAGGATCTACGATAACTTTCTGAGTGCGCCACTGCAGTCCCTTACGGAGCAGGATCGCCATCCCCCGTGAGTAGCGTGAAAACACCGCTCAGTGACACTCTCCAATCCACCCAGCCTTTAGTCGGCGCTGCGTATTCGCCACCAAATGAGTTTCCTGCAACATACATATATCTATTTCCTGGCGCTTAACGTAACCTGACATAAGCCGCACCTTATGCCCTACATTCAAGCCTCGTACATTCCAAGTAAGACATCTGGCCAAAGTCACACCTCCCGTAACCATACACACAGACTTATGAAATCGTAGCGCGTCAGCTGCACCCTGCCCCGCCAGCCTACCTCATGGGGAAAGGGAAGAAAGAGGAGAGAAAACGGAAGATGGAAAAAGACCCACAGAAAGAACATACACACCCCCGCCCACGCAGACCCCCCAACCGGGTCAAAGCAAATACACCTCCCCCGCATAACAGCAACCCCTAAGTCAATAAACATCAAATATCTAGGACACATCCCAGGAGCGAGAGCTAAGCCATCCGTTCCGCAATCCCAAACAGGACTGAGGAAGGAGGGCAAGGGCCAACAGCGCAATCAACAATTAAGCGGCCCAAATAGCGGGATCACAGTGTCTGTATCACCCGCCACATAGCAAGAGGGAATCTCAATCAATAGCACCCCTACTCAGTTAATCATTGTCGCTTAAAGCTGCTCAGTTCCAATGCCGTCTGGTGCCGACACCACCACTCTTTTAGGCACCGTCTTGGCAAACCTAGCTGCAAGCGGGTCTGTAAAAAACAGCAGTTTACCCCGGTGCTGCACCCTTAGCTTTGCCAGGTACAGAAGCGAAAATCTTGTGTCAGTCTGGCTCAGGGTCCGTTTAATTGGCAAAAACGCTCTGCGTGCAGCTTTCACACCAGGAGTGTAGTCCAGGAAAAAGTTCAGCTCAGTATTTCTGTAGACCACAGGCCTCCGATCCCTGGCCAATCTTAAAACAGTGTCTCTATCCCGGTAGTTTATCAAGCGGGTGATGATGGGACGCGGGGAGTCGCAGGAGGGGGCCTGGACCCCAAAGACCTGTCGGCCCGCTCCACCACCACCATCCGAGAGAGTTCTCTGGGGAAAAGTTCCGCCAGCATGCCCTCAACAAAGTCTTCCATTCTGCCCATGTCCATGGATTCCGGCAGGCCCACTATTCGGCGCGATCTGGCCTCCAAATCTTCGTTTTTATTGCGTATGACCTCCAGCACGTGCTCCATTCGGAGCAGCTGTTCCCGTTCGCCGTTCCGCTGATCCTCCAGCTCTGCGGTGCACGTTTCCAGTTGAGCAACCCGAGCATCATGGTCGTCCACCCTGGCTTTAATTCGATCCAGCTGCACAGTCAGGTGATCAAGCTTAGCATCAATGCCTGCAAGACTACCTTTGAGGTCAAGGAACATGGTCCTGACAGAGGAATCCGATGTACCTTCCTCAACAGGCTCCTCTCTGGTCAGCGAAGTCGGGGCGCCGCCTCTCCTTTTCCCACCATCGAAGGTGAGTTTGGCCTGTCGTTGCTCTGCCTTAGCCATGTTCAAACCACTGTCAAAGCAGGAGCGGGACGGAAGTTTTGGTGTACCATGCCGATGTTCTTAAGCCAGAGGCCAACACACCAAGAGCAGGTCCCAACGACTTCAAGATAAGGCGATTCAGCTCATTCGCCCACCAGATCCACAGACAAGCCCACCAGGGCCCTCAGGCAAGCGACCCCCGAACCCCGAAGCAGCCGCAGCCACCGTCAATGCAGGTGAGTCCATAGACAGGCAGCCCACAGGGCCACCCAGCGCCCAACAGTCGAGGGGTTAACTTGTTCACCAGCCGTGCGCCACACCGACAATCTCCCCGGGGAGGCCGGTAGGCCAGGCCAGGCAGGCCACGGTCCACTCCAGTCACTCCTCAATCTGGCAGGCAGCCCGCCGGGACCACCCAGTCGACAGCACCTTCACCACATTCAAGCAGGCCCAGGCGCTTGCCACATAAACAGGATTCCTCTGGCCCCAGGGCCGTGGCAGCCAAAACTCTACTTCGCGCCTCCCCTCGAGGCCGCAAAAGGCGCCCAGCCGGCGATCCTCCAACCATGCGCCGGGTTGGGCCGGTTCCTCGGGAGGCGCGGGCCCCACCGCCCCCGGGCAGGGAACCCAACACGGGAGCACGCGGCCCACCCAAGGACAGCTCCGGCAGGCCAGGTGCCGTGGCAATCCCAAGCCACGGCAGCCTCCGCACACTAGCTGCTCAGCAGAGGCCTCAGGGAGGGGGAGAAATGCACTCCTTCGGACCCCCGACTCCCCCGATCACAGCAGCACCGCTTCACCGGGCTCTCCCGCGGGCAGGGAGAGGCTCTGATCGGGTCGTCAGTGGCTGCAGCAGGTCGCGCAGATTCTGGGGCCCACTGACCCAGGCCCAGGGTGGCCAGCAATAACCGGCTCCGAGGAGTCTGGTCCAGCAACGGCCCTGACGGCCCCACAAACCACAAGGGGCCTCAGGGAACAATGTAGCAATATCAGGTGCCGCTCACAAGAGGATAAATGAACGAATTCAGCCCGATCCCCAGCAGAGCCTCCCTAAGTGGCGATCATCTTGCTGGCAGGCCTAGCCAAGTCCCGAAATTCCCAAAATCTTTGTTGCTGTCCTAAAACCCAAAATGTTCTTTTCAACACCATACACCTGATGCTATAGACCTCAACTATGCCTGATGACATGCTTTCCTCTATAAAGGTGCCAGTGACTTCTCAATTAACTGGACTATCTCACTGATCTACCAGCAATAGCTTTTTTGCATTTTCAACATGTGCAACACTGCCTCTTATGCCAAGCCAGGGAGCATATTATACTGAAAGACAATGCATCCGCACTTTAATTTTTCACACCCGGTACATGTCTGGCTTTAAACACAATGTTAAACTGTAAGCAACCTAGTACAAAAACTTTCAACACCTGTAACATTTTTAAATCTATTGCAGAGTCAGGCCACCGCTGTGCACATCATTTTTCTTGCGGTCACAAAAAGCAAACACAAGCACCAACATCGCCTACAACCCTAGCCTGCACCACCCACCACAGAAAACCCTCATGTCAACACCCACTCGTATGCATGCTTCTCAACACATGATCACTCAGCAAACACACACCCATAATATGGGACCTGCTGAGCAGTAACACACTTGACACCCTCTTCATCACAGAGACCTATCTCAAACCCTCATCAGCTCCTGACATCAACAAGGCAATCCCAGCGGGTTACAAGATCGCTGAACAGGACCTCCCTTCACAAGCCAAGAGGAGGATTTACTATCTTCTTTAAGGGTTCTTCAAATGCACACCATCCACAGAGAACGTTATTCCATTCATGGAACACCTGTGCTTCAAGCTGCAAATCTCTGGAAATTTCACCCTGAATGGAACCCTATCCTACTGTTCACTCGGACCATGAGCCACCTTTACCAACCTTGTCACAGACTTCATAGCTCAGCTCACCATCAACTTTGGAGTCTAAATTCTCCTCAGTGACCTCAACTTTCACTTGGAAGATCACAATGACCCTTGCTCCACTGTACTCCTTGAACACTTGAGCAGCTTTGGACTCACCAAGCTGGTCTCAGAGCAAACACACACTGCAGGACACACACCGGACCCCATCTTTACCACAAGCGACAGCATCAATGAGCAGCTCCACCACACCGCTCACATGGACAGACAACTCGATCATCTACATCCATAGCAACACACCTCTAGTCAACACCCCCACCAAGGTCGGCATTCCAAGCCTTAGCAGTGGCAAAATCACAGGAGCAGACTGGCTCAGTGCTCTCAGCACAGATCAACTTAACCTGACAGACAACCTTGACAATGACATCAGCAACTTCAACAACTGGATCAAGCGCTGCACAGACCCATTCACATCCATCAAACCCAACAAGCATAGTAGATCAAAGAAGCAGGCTAGTTTTTACACAGAAGACCTCTGAGACAAGCAACACTGTAAACAGCTAGAAAGGAAATGGAGAGCTAGCCACAACACCAGCAACAGAAATATATACAAAGCTGCACTCAGACGCCATCCCCAGCAAATAAGAGACACAAGGAAAAAAGCTCTAGTGGACTGCATCGAAGGACGCTCCAACAGCTGCAGGAGATCTTCTCAATTGTCAAGGATTTCATGTCACCCTCAGCCACTATCAGCAACATTGCTGCCTCTCAACAACTCTGTGACAACCTATTCAACCTCTTCCATAGCAAAATGCAAACATCTTTAGTAACTTTGCACACCAACCCAACCCCAGAGAACTTATTGCTAACCTACCCACCACTAACCAAGATGGCCACCTGACCTCACCAGAAGCAACACAGCGGCAATCATGCGGACCATCCACTCAGGTGGTCTAATGGACCCCTGCCCCCACCACATCTGCAACCTTAAACATCACCAATCAGCACCATCCTGACCCACATTATCAACACCTCCATCACATCTGCCACTTTCCCAGATGAATGGAAACATTCACAAATCAACACCCTCCTGAAGAAGCTCACAATCAACCTGAATCAAGTGAGCAACTTCTGACCCATCTCCTTTCTCCCCTATCCATCCAAAGTGATTGAGAAGACCATAAACAAGCAACTTGGAACCCATCTCAAAATTCACCCTCTTCTAGACAACACTCAATCAGGATTCAAAAAGAACAATAGCACAGAAACAGGTTTCATCGCAGCCATGGATGACATTCAAATCATACCGGCCTGAGGAGAAAGAGTGGCCCTCATCCTGCTCAACCTCACCGCAGCCTTCAACACTGTCTCCCACAACACCCTCCTCAGAAGACTCCATGAGATTGGCACACAAGGATCCACTCTCAAATGGATCTGTTCCTTCCTCATGGAAAGAACCCAAAGGGTCAGGCTGCCACCCTTCACATCAGAGACCAAAAAACTGATATTTGGAGTCCCATAGGGATCGCCCCTCAGCCTCACCCTTTTTAGCATATTCATGACACTACTCACCAACATCATCCAGTCACAAGACATCACCATCATCTACACCGATAACACACAACTCATCCACTCACTGATGGACACGACAACCACCACCAGAACCAGTTTCACCAACTGCATGACCATGGTAGCAGACTGGATGCGAGCCAAATGCCTGAAGCTCACCTCCGACAAGACAGAAGTACTGGTCTTCAACAATAAGACCTTTCTATGGAACTCCACCTGGTGGCTGTCAGAGCTAGGACCAACACTCACACCCAAAGACCATGCAAGAAATCTAGGAATCATCCTAGATGACAAGCTCTACATGACGGCTCAAGTCAGCACAGTGTGCACCTACTGCTTCCACATTCTACGCATGTTGTGAAAGATCTTCAAATGGTTGTCTCAGTACACCAGACAGACCTCCACACAAGCACTAATCACCAGCAGGCTGGACTACGTCAACACTCTACACCGGAATCTGCAACTAAATTCTGCACAGACTCCAGATCACCCAGAACACAGCTGCCAGACTCCTACTCCCCTCGCCACATCCACATCAAGCGACACCTGAGGAAGCTTCACTGGCTTCCCATGCACACTTCCCACATTCATACAAAGCCCTACACAGCACAGGACCAGAATACCTGAACAGCTGCATACACTTTCACCAACTTACCAGACATGTCCGCTCTGCCTCACTGTCCACCCCACACGCTCCCTGCATTTCCAAAAGCAAATCTGTAGGTTGCTTATTCTCCTACATTGCACCCAAGACATGGAACAACTTCCCTCAACACATCAAGGCCTTCTCCACACTTCTTGAGCCTGCAAGAAGCTATAGACCTGGCTGTTCATATAAGCTACTTGGGGACCACAAACCTACACACCTGCCCAGCACCTGGATATCCTCTAAGGTCATTAGTGCACTATACAAATCAACATAACATAACAAAACAGGCAAAAATTATACCCAACAGCTGCAAATGAAACTAAATTGGTTATTCCACAGTCTTAAATTTGCCTTCATACCAACTGAGAAGCAAACTCTGTGAGGCGGTAATGACTGACCTGCCAAAGCCATCTGTTACCTGTTTACCTGCTGTCACTCCCTGAAATGCAAAGTTCAAATGACCTACCTTCTTTTCCTGCTGTAACAGAGCTTCTGTTGCCTTGAGTCTATTTCAATGCACAAAAATCTCAACACGGTAATGGGCCAACTGTTTTCTCCAGCGGGACCCCAGACTTTGCCACCAAGACCTAGAAAGTGTCCAAAGTGCGCTGACAAGGCTCCACCCTCCGGGAAACCACTCTGAAGAAATCATCTAGGTAATGCAGCACTTACTCACAACCTGGCACTTTAGGAAAACACCATTGAAGGAACGTACTGAACTTCAAAAGGAAAACAAGATATAGAGTAGCCCACTGGCAGAGACTTATTTAAATAAAACTTGTCCTGAAAATGGATACCCAGTAGGTCACAGGCTTAAGGACGAACAGGCAACACCAAAAAGCTGATTTTGTGTCACACTTTGCCATCAGTGCTCCAACTCCTGCTCTCTTGACCACATCAGAGGCATTGTCCACAATGCATAGTAAGCAGATGAAAGGGTATCAGGTATATAGCTATTCATCTTCTGCCCCTCTGGCCATGCCAGTGCCCAATCAACCCAAACTGTCCTTTTTCTTTGTTTTGGCACCACACCTATCGAAGACATGATCAATGGCGCCTATTTCTGTCTCTGCCATCTCCTTCTGCAGCTTTTTTAAAACATCTTCTGGGTGTTTCCACTCTTATCTCAAACTCTGAGGCCGTCTTGTACCTCAAGGGCCATCATAACCTAACCTAAACTGCCTCTCAAACCCTTCAAGCAACAAAGTTGCTTAGTTCTTTTGTGGGTAACATTACTGACAGTAATCTAATACCTCAAGAGTAACTGAGTAAGAGCCCTTTCCCATGGAGCAATGGCTGTCTCTACCCAGTTCTACAAGAGTATATTTTACCCCTTGGTCTCCTGCACTGTTGCTGCCATCCAATTTTGAATGGAGAGAGGCGCCGTAGGCTCTCACAACAGCTCCTACTCTTCTTTGTACAGAACGCTCTATGAAGCTATTTAAAGCTTTCCACCCACTGACGTGCTCTGCCTTCCCACCACAGTGACAGCATGTATAGACATGGGGATAAGCATGATGGGAGTGTGGCTATCTTTAAGGTGCTTCACTATTCTTTATGCCCCTATCCAGTTCTCACTGATTCATAGGGAAGATATTAAGATCCCCACTGGACCACTCATTTGGCTTTGTCTAAATCTTCATACTAGCTGTATGCATAGGGTCACCAAAGGTATCGTCTTTGTTCTGCATACAAATATTCCATCCTAGAATTTGTCCTTCCTTATCCCACATTGATCCAATAATTCACTTGGCCATGGTGTTCATGAAACTTTGCAAGAACAGAGAAAAGAAATAGCAGAGAGGTTATGTCCTGCTAAAACGTAGATGAAAAGAACAGCTGATAAGAACAGATATGTTAGTTTTGTTTTTGTTTCTAGTATGTGTTTGGCTGGCTTCTTGATTTCTGCCAGTTCAAAGCACGTTTTTAATATATTTCTTTGATCACGGATGAGTTAAATCCAGTGACTTGTCACCTGAAATTGCCTCACACTTCGAGAATTCATCCAGTTTTTCACACCTCCCAACTCAGACCTTACAATTCTAATCCTGTTCCATTCTGGTACAGAGACATCCCGAATGTGGGGCTCGCGAGATTTATAATTTTCGAAGATTTTGTGGTCATCACCAGTTTTTGACTGGGAGGGTTATCCTCCATGTTAACTTTTTTAGGAAGATACTTTTAAATTATGTAACACTTATGCACTATCGGGTCCTGAAATGAGGATTGATATTAGGTTGCTCAATATCCAAATGCTTCATTAACCTACTCAAGAACGAATATAATAAATGTTTTGTGCTACCATGCTCCACACAGTTAATTTCTTGACAAAAGGATTACACCTTCCTTCTCAGTGTGTTTCTTGAGGATTCAACATTTTATTCCAGGGAAAAATGTTCATACAATAAACGGTAACAACGTTGTTAGCACGTGTTCATCCTGAACTATCTTTCCTTAGAACTTCATCTCGTTGTAAACACAGTGATCTACTGCCTTGTCAAACTAAAAGAATTGACACTCTGGCAGGTGCGTTCTAATAATTTCTGTCTGTATTCCATCCATTTGGAGGGGTAAGCGCGTTTTACATGTGGACAGCAGCAGAGACACCTCTCCTGGCTGTTTACAGACATAAAGACATCTATTTTGATTTTCAACGTAATGGAGTTATTTAATCTTGATTCGGGATACTCCGATGCAGTAGACCTGCTGCTACTGATCTCCGTGGTTCCTGAAGGCATGGCGGGGGTGGCATCAGTTACCTTACCTTTGACAGCTGGGTGGTGTCCTCAGATGAAAACAGCCCTTGTACCTTTCTTTCATCCGTGATGTGGGGCTGGAGCAGCAGTTCCCAACATGTTCCTATGACGCTGCCTGAAAATGGCAGTAGAGTTCAGCAGTCATGAAGATGTCCTACGTTGCTGTCTGAAAATGTCAGTGGCGTTCAGCAGTCCCTCTTGGTATCTGAAGTCTAGATGTTTCAGTGCTGATTTTGGGAGGCCTTTAATTCAAGATGGCAATTCTTGATCTTTCTGTGACTGCACTTCCTGTTGATGCATATTTAAGGAGTCTGTTTCTGGAGCTGCACATGATAAAGCATTAAAGATACATTTGTTCATCATCTGCTTGTTGTATTGTTTTTGTTCCAGAATTTGTGTTCAAGTTTTTCTTTTCACGGTCATTTCAGGGGCTGTGAACCCCGTCGTTAATCACCTGCAGTTGAGTAGCCCGGTGATATGCTCTAACATTTGGGATTGCTAGACCACCATTGTATGTAAATCTGTACAGGGTTTTCATAGCTATTCTCGGGTGACCCCCTATCCCAGGGCATGGTATGAAGTGTCTTGTCAAGTTTATTAAAGCAGACCCCCAGGATAATAAAGGGAGTGTTCTGCAAGCAATAGAACAATTGGGCAGTGTAATCTTTTGAACAGGGCTGCTCCGCCCATGCTGGTCAATGGCAGCCCCTGCCACCTATCCATGTCACCACAAAACTGTCAGCACACTGTCTAGGTTCAGTTCTAAAAACCTGTCTCGGTCCGTAGTAATATAGATGCTTAGATATTTAAAACCCATCTGAGTCGGAGAAGTACCCCCCCACCACACCCTCCAGTCCCTCCAAGCACCTTAACTGGAGGGTCACAGGCTTGTCCCAGTTGATACGGAACCCTGAGTAGGTCTCAAAGGCATGACATACTGACAGTACTGTGGGATCAAATGCATCGGATCTGCGAGGTTAAGCAAGATGTCGTCCGCGTACAGTGAGATCTTCTCTGGCTCCACCATAATTTGAGGGCAGCCCACTGCTGCAATGGGTCTTTTGTAGAGGAGAGTTACCCAGCTGTGAAACCGGGCGCAAAGCCGAACCTCTTCAGAGTCTCCGCGTGGTAGCGCCAGTCAATGGAACCAAAAGCTTTCTAAACATCCAGTGACATTATCTCCCTAGAGGCCTCATCTGCCCCCAGATAATCCAACCACAAATGTAGACGTCGGTAGTTTGGTCTCTTGACCCACTGAGGTACACAGCTAGAAGCCAGTCTGATGTGTGTGTACCAAATCCGCTATCCCCCTCTGTGAGCCTGGTAGTGAGAATTTTGGCCAAGATTTTACTTTCAGTATTTAACAGGGAGATAGGCCTGTAGGAGGAGCACTGATTAGGTGGCTCCCTCTCCTTTGTTATAACAGCGATTATAGCATTGTTCAGATCCAAAGGCAGACACACTCTTCTCTTGCTGCCGTGAAAATGGAAACTAACTGTGAATGGAGTAGAGTGAGTGGAGAAGTGCCACAAAGTACCTATAGAGCCCTATTGAGAAACCATTGGCACCTGGTACTTTACGTGGTTGCATGGCCCGCACTACCTCCCTCATTCTTCGAGAGCATCCCTGCTCATCATGTCCCAAGTAGAGTTGCCGAGTTGCATTGGTCACCTGGTTGCAATAATGATCTCTCACTACTTCTAGGAGGCAACAGGCAACTTCGTCACGCGTGGACACCAGGGTCTGTTCCAAGTGGAGCATCCTCTTCTGCCCCCGTTTCTATCTCCTAAGTATAACTTGGTATCAACTTTGTGGGTTTCCTCTATGTCCAGTTCTCTCAAGGCCCTGGCATCTTTTCTCCAGGCAGCCGTTCTATGGGGATGTCAGGCACCCAACTTGAAAAACAATAGGGGCATGATCAGAAACCCCATGGGCCAGGTATTGTATCTTTCTAACCCAGGGTATCTGGGCTGTGGGCAGAAGCACGTAGTCTAACCTCAACATGGTTTTATGAGCCCTCGAGTAAAACAAGTGTTTCCTCTCATGTGGGTGTCGGGTCTGACAAGCATCACTGAGCCCCAATGCATGTGTGAAGCGGTCGAGTTTCGTGGGTTGGCCGGTATGCACCACCTGGAGTGCCTCTGTCTACCTCATGGTCTAGGACCTTGTTAAAGTCTCCTCCCACAATATGCAACTCTCCGGGTGAATCAAGTAGAATAGGGTCTAAGCCTTCTAGGGTCTTTCTCAGCAGCCTAGGGAAGTCATATACCTTTACAATCAAAGCTATTTTCCTCTGCCATCTGCCCCTCACCGGTACATAACAGCTCTCAGACTCAACCCATATTCTCATCAACTGAAAGAGGGGGCTTCTTTCTAGCTACAATCACAGCTCCTCTGGAGCCACTTATATAGCCAGCATGTTCTAGCACCATATACCTGCCTCTACAGACATACATAGGTACTCCCAAGCAGGTACATATCTTGTAGGAGCACCAACTCCGGGGCGCGTCTCCAGATGTAGTCTGTGACCACTCAACTCTTGATCTGACAGACCAGCCCATTCACGTTCCATGAGAAGACTGTCAGTGGCTCAATGGAAGGTGGTGACATGGACAACATTGGATAAAGTCCCAAGAGAGGTTCCATCTGGGGTCATATCACCGCCTACCTGGTCGTGTGTAATGTTGTTACCTTGTGAGCATGTGCCTTGCCATGTGCCCCCAAAACGTAGCAAACCACCCAACCCCAACTGTACCCCCACCCACTTTTCCTTGATATGGGTTTTGAACAACCCACAACCCCATTTCTGGAAATGCCTGTCGCCCACCCTCCTGCACAATTAACATCTTCAAAAATCCACATCTGTAATGGTGTGTGTAATTACCCTGTACCCCCTGAGCACTTATGCAAAACTGAAACACCGGTTAAGCAAGCTATTGAGTGGCACTGCTCAGTCATTCATGTGAGGGTGCTCCTCACCAGCACATAGTCAAGGAGCAACCAGATCATCTCCAATGTCTGAGTCTGTTGAATGAGCCTCTGTTGCTTGCACCCCCCTCCAACCCCACCAAAGCAGAGTCCCCTGCCCCTCCGGACATTCTCAACCTCCCACATCATACCCCTCTGGAGTTTTGAGCTTTGCTGGGTACATCATCATGTAATAAAGATTCAGATCACACAGCTTCTGCTTCACCAGATCAGAAGTCTCCAGCTGAACCAGTTTGGTGAATTCTGGAAAGATAAGAATTAATGTGGATGCGTAATGCACTTCCCCCAGGACCCTGACCGTGCAAAGTACCAAGTCTCTTTCCCTATAGTTCAGGAGGTGAGTGATCATGGGCCTTGGGATAGCCCCTGGAAGCGGTCTCCTCACCAAGGCTCTCCCTGTATGCGAACTCAATGAGGAACTTTGGGGAAATCTGGTCTGCAGGTAGAAAGGATTTCAGCCATTGTTTGAGTAACAGTTCAGGTCAGGGGCCATCCATGGCCTCAGGGAACCCCAGGAAGTGCAGATTATTTTGTTGTGAGTAGCATCCTCGACTCACACCACAAATTCTCCCAAGAGGACTCTCATTTTCTGTACTACCTGGGTGAGGTTTTATTCAGTTTGCTGTGTCACTGCTTCAGATTTTCCTTTACCATGGTAGCAGGTGGTTCCCCCAGTAGGGCCTGACTGGAACAACAGGCCCACCAGTCCCCTAACCCATGAATTGGTGAGCAGCATGAGCAGTCATGAAGCCACGCATGCTTCAACTCTCCATCCACCAGCGAGACCCCACTGTGGGAATGCATAGGATTCTCCCCTGTATGCCCACACAGAGGCCTCTGCCACACTGCTCAATCGGGAAGGCCCCCCACCTGTCTATGGTTCTATGACCCGTCAAGGTCAGTCCTGGGGGTTTTCAGGGCACTGCGTTGAGCAGTCTTGTGCCCTTTGGGAGTCCCCCTTGGACTGGCTGGGTGGGGGAAAGGCAAACCCCAAAGACAAAGGGCCCACCTGTCCACCCGTCGGTCCCCGTAGCCACACTCCAGCCGCTTGCGGCACTGCCCCTCACCTCCAAGTACCAGAGCTGATGTTGGGCCACATGAGAGGAGAGACCCTAGCCAGGATCACTGCCAGGCCTCCCTATCAGTACTGGGCCCCTCACCACTCCACAGGCTCCAGCAAGAGGGGGAGAAGCACCGCCATCGCACCAGGGACTGCTGGGACATATCCAGCCCCTTCATTCAGGCTCACCTGGCCCTGGTCTTCCTCTTCATCATTTTGGGCTTGCTGCCTCCCAGGGGCACTCATGGCCCGTTGGTCTTCTCAAGCCTTTTCTTCGTACACCTGCACTCTTGACTCATGGTGTAGGTCTGCCCAATCCCTTCCCTCAGACTTCAAGTCTGTACCTCTGCAAGACATGCTTACTGCAAGTACAAAACACTCACATGTCAACAGACATATGCATAATGAGTGACTACCCTACACCTAGACCTGGTTTATTCTGACAGTCCTAGTCCATGTAATGAATCTTTTAGGGGGTCTGACGTTGCCGGAAGGGAGTCATACCTGGAGTTATGAATGAGAAAAACAGAGATGGGAATAATATAAAATGGGAGAGTCGTGGGTAAAGTCAGTGTCATGAATTGGCCTGCTTGGGAGTTCTCCATATCCATGTTTTCACTCTTGATAGAGCCTGCATACCTGGCACCAGTCAGGATCCCTATCTCCATGCTGGGATGAAGGAGTCCTGGAAGACAGTCCTGGTGTAGTAGTCAAGCTCAAAAGACGAATCATACCCTAGGAGATTTTTTCCCTTGCCAATACTAGGTTTACCTGACATAGGTAGGATGACCTGGCTTCTGTTTTTGTCAGCATATGTATTTTTCTTCCAATGCTTCTAATGCTGTAGCTCATCATGCATTGACTGCTCAGGCATTGTTTCTAGATTTTTGTGAAATTTATTTTACTATTAAGGCGCTATGAGGTGTTTCTCAATAGTCCCATAGCATTTGACAAGTACGTGAGAAATCAGGTTTCATACAAAGGCATGATCTTCCTGAAATGGAAACAACAGGTTACAGGTCAAGTCTTCAAACTCATTTCTGTTAAGCGGAGGAGTATTGTCAGACTATACAATCTCAAGTATTTCTTAAGTAGAAATATCATGTTGAGAGAAGAAGCCACATTATTTGCTGATGTACTGGAAACTATGGGGGTTATTCTAACTTTGGAGGAGTGTTAATCCGTCCCAAAAGTGACAGTAAAGTGACGGATATACCACCAGCCGTATTACGAGTTCCATAGGATATAATGGACTCGTAATTCGGCTGGTGGTAAATCCGTCACTTTTCCGTCACTTTTGGGACGGATTAACACCTCCTCCAAAGTTAGAATAACCCCCTATATCTTTGGTGTCAAGAAAGTACGGTCTAGATTCAAATGGCCCAAATAAATAAATGGCCAGGTCGTTCCAGATACCTTGTGTTAATGGACACCTTGGTTGTGGACTACTAGTTCAACCTTTGGCAAGTATATATTGATATCTACCATGCATTTATTGCATCAGTTCATCTAGGAAGACAAACCATACCTTACCAAACCATACCTGTGTTAGAAGATGCTTTGTCACCACAGTGCCGTAGTAGCCCTCAGATTCTAGGTGCACAAAGTATTTTCGTAGTGACTTTGGTATGATCATTCAGGTTCCTATCAGATGCAGTACTTGTCTGTGACATACCAACTTATCTTGTACATGCCTAAATATATTCAGCTACACAAGGTCACGGTGTGGTTGGAAAATATCACGATTTACAAGGATGTTGATGAAAATTCAGTTCTTCATGACAAAATGTTTAATGTCACCTCAAGGAGCTCTGACTCGAAAACACCCAGCCGGTTCTCCAAAATAATGAAAATTCACTAACATTGTAAAACATCCCTAGCAACAAAACTAATAGCATTCCATAACAGAACTTCTAATCCCTAACCAGGACGCACTAAGCTAAACTAAAGCTCCCTGCACACATAATACCATCATGACTTTTATGTTTACACACTAGATAGATGAATTTCCGTGATCCTGTTGAGGTCACTCACGTGCCGAATTTTAATGAAATTAGTCACAGCAATCAGCATGGTGCCTTTCCATTGGCTTAATGATATTACGGCTGAGGGAAAGCATGCTTCACAACATATCGAAAATATTCCTCTCCTACGGAAGGTGCCATTGTGGAGTCTGAGAGTCCATGGAGTAGGCCATTATCACCATACAGATGCAAGAGTACGAGGGTTTGAACAGCAGTTCTGAAGTTGCTTTCTGGAACGAACAGTTTGACTTTATTTAGAAGAGAGAACTTGTACTAGTACAACAGCCGGATCAATTGGACAAAGCGCACGCTCATGCCCACTCTAGAAAGCAGCGCAAACATATACCCCCACGCCAGCGAGTCACGGGCCTTGGAGGCATCCAAGAACTCTGCTGCTGCGTCATCCGCAGCGTCAATCGTGCTCGTAATCGAAAAAAATGTGCGCAGATTATGAGACGTAGACCTACCGGGCACAAAACCTGACTGGTCCGGCAGTACCAGCTTCGGAAGCAGCGGCTGCAACCGTGTGGCGATCATCTTAGCCAGGATTTTATTGTCAATATTAATCATGGAGAGCAGGTGGTACGAGTCACAGCAGTGCAAAATCCTTATCCCGGTTTGAGTATCATGACTATCACAGCCTCGCGAAGAGAGGGAGGAAGCACCCCAGTTTCCATAGCCTCCACATAGACCTCCAGACGATGAGGAGCCAATATACCAGCGTACTCTTTGTAAAACGCCGGAGTCAACCCATCCAGGCCCGGGGACTTGTATCAGGGCAAACCAGGAATCGCCACCAGTACCTCCTCGACCAAGAAGGGGGCATCAAAATAAGACCTGTGCGCTTCGTCAAACCAAAGCAAGGAGATCTCAGAGAAGTAATCCCAAGCTGCACTCACCTCCAGACCAATGGGCCCAGCATATAGATCCTCAAAGAATTTAGTAAAGACCTGCAGGACACCCTCAGTCCCCGTCACTCGCTCACCCTCAGCACTATCTATCTCAGTAATGTAATTGCTGGCCCAGGGCCTACGCAGCATATGTGCCAGAGTGCGCCCGGCCCTCTCGCCTTTGCCGTATCGCCGCTCCCTGGTATGTCTCCCCATAAAACAAATCTCCCGAAGCGAGGCCTCCTCGTACCGCGATACAGCATCCTGAAGCAACGCCAACATAGCACCTGACCAATCCACCACCAAGCGCCGCTCTATCGTCGAAATCTGCTCTTCCAAATCCGCCAGTTCCCACTGCAGGGCCTTTAACACACCATGTTGTTTCGCGAGACACATGCCCCGGATCACTACCTTGAAGGCCTCCCATAGAGTGCCCGCCGAACTCACAGAACCAAGGTACACATTGAAATAGTTAATGATGGCTTCGCGGACCTCCTCGCGAAATGCAGCATCTCTCAGCGCACCAGAAGGTAAGCGCCACAGTCCTGTTCTCCCTGGCCCTCCAGGTACCGCCAGCACTAGCTTGACCGGCAAGTGATCTGACAGAGTTCGAGGTAAGTGTTCCACCGACAGCGTTCAAAGCTCTACATCCGTGAAGCCCAACCATCGATCTATGCGGGACCAACTATTGTGGGCGTAGTTAAGGCACGTACCCTCACGAGCAGACTAGTGTTTAGCCCTCCATATATCCACCAAAGCTCCCTCGACCATAACAGATGACAGAGCCCTAGCAGCAGCCATATGCTGCACCCTGGCAAGGCTTTCACGGTCTGCCACTGAATCTAAAACCATGTTGAAATCCCTGCCCCAGATCACTGCGCCACTGCCCAGCGACTCAACCAGATGCCACACCTCACGAAAGAATTCAGGATCATCCGTGTTCTGGCCATATACTGTCACCAGTCTGCAAGCTTTATCCGGCAGAGTGCCACGCATTAGGACGTATCGGGCGTTAGGATCTACGATAACTTTCTGAGTGCGCCACTGCAGTCCCTTACGGAGCAGGATCGCCATCCCCCGTGAGTAGCGTGAAAACACCGCTCAGTGACACTCTCCAATCCACCCAGCCTTTAGTCGGCGCTGCGTATTCGCCACCAAATGAGTTTCCTGCAACATACATATATCTATTTCCTGGCGCTTAACGTAACCTGACATAAGCCGCACCTTATGCCCTACATTCAAGCCTTGTACATTCCAAGTAAGACATCTGGCCAAAGTCACACCTCCCGTAACCATACACACAGACTTATGAAATCGTAGCGCGTCAGCTGCACCCTGCCCCGCCAGCCTACCTCATGGGGAAAGGGAAGAAAGAGGAGAGAAAACGGAAGATGGAAAAAGACCCACAGAAAGAACATACACACCCACGCCCACGCAGACCCCCCAACCGGGTCAAAGCAAATACACCTCCCCGCATAACAGCAACCCCTAAGTCAATAAACATCAAATATCTAGGACACATCCCAGGAGCGAGAGCTAAGCCATCCGTTCCGCAATCCCAAACAGGACTGAGGAAGGAGGGCAAGGGCCAACAGCGCAATCAACAATTAAGCGGCCCAAATAGCGGGATCACAGTGTCTGTATCACCCGCCACATAGCAAGAGGGAATCTCAATCAATAGCACCCCTACTCAGTTAATCATTGTCGCTTAAAGCTGCTCAGTTCCAATGCCGTCTGGTGCCGACACCACCACTCTTTTAGGCACCGTCTTGGCAAACCTAGCTGCAAGCGGGTCTGTAAAAAACAGCAGTTTACCCCGGTGCTGCACCCTTAGCTTTGCCAGGTACAGAAGCGAAAATCTGGTGTCAGTCTGGCTCAGGGTCCGTTTAATTGGCAAAAACGCTCTGCGTGCAGCTTTCACACCAGGAGTGTAGTCCAGGAAAAAGTTCAGCTCAGTATTTCTGTAGACCACAGGCCTCCGATCCCTGGCCAATCTTAAAACAGTGTCTCTATCCCGGTAGTTTATCAAGCGGGTGATGATGGGACGCGGGGAGTCCCAGGAGGGGGCCTGGGCCCCAAAGACCTGTCGGCCCGCTCCACCACCACCATCCGAGAGAGTTCTCTGGGGAAAAGTTCCGCCAGCATGCCCTCAACAAAGTCTTCCATTCTGCCCATGTCCATGGATTCCGGCAGGCCCACTATTCGGCGCGATCTGGCCTCCAAATCTTCGTTTTTATTGCGTATGACCTCCAGCACGTGCTCCATTCGGAGCAGCTGTTCCCGTTCGCCGTTCCGCTGATCCTCCAGCTCCGCGGTGCACGTTTCCAGTTGAGCAACCCAAGCATCATGGTCGTCCACCCTGGCTTTAATTCGATCCAGCTGCACAGTCAGGTGATCAAGCTTAGCATCAATGCCTGCAAGACTACCTTTGAGGTCAAGGAACATGGTCCTGACAGAGGAATCCGATGTACCTTCCTCAACAGGCTCCTCTCTATTCAGCGAAGTCGGGGCGCCGCCTCTCATTTTCCCACCATCGAAGGTGAGTTTGGCCTGTCGTTGCTCTGCCTTAGCCATGTTCAAACCACTGTCAAAGCTGGAGCGGGACGGAAGTTTTGGTGTACCGAGCCGATGTTCGTAAGCCAGAGGCCAACACACCAAGAGCAGGTCC
Organism: Pleurodeles waltl; assembly: GCF_031143425.1. Classification (NCBI taxonomy): domain Eukaryota; kingdom Metazoa; phylum Chordata; class Amphibia; order Caudata; family Salamandridae; genus Pleurodeles; species Pleurodeles waltl. The sequence continues at coordinate 658,872,127 of NC_090445.1, read as the reverse complement.
CAACGACTTCAAGATAAGGCGATTCAGCTCATTCGCCCACCAGATCCACACACAAGCCCACCAGGGCCCTCAGGCAAGCGACCCCCGGACACCGAAGCAGCCGCAGCCACCGTCAATGCAGGTGAGTCCATAGACAGGCAGCCCACAGGGCCACCCAGCGCCCATCAGTCGAGGGGTTAACTTGTTCACCAGCCGTGCGCCACACCGACAATCTCCCCGGGGAGGCCGGTAGGCCAGGCCAGGCAGGCCACGGTCCACTCCAGTCACTCCTCAATCTGGCAGGCAGCCCGCCGGGACCACCCAGTCGATAGCACCTTCACCACATCCAAGCAGGCCCAGGCGCTTGCCACATAAACAGGATTCCTCTGGCCCCAGGGCCGTGGCAGCCAAAACTCTACTTCGCGCCTCCCCTCGAGGCCGCAAAAGGCGCCCAGCCGGCGATCCTCCAACCACGCGCTGGGTTGGGCCGGGTCCTCGGGAGGCGCGGGCCCCACCGCCCCCGGGCAGGGAACCCAACACGGGAGCACGCGGCCCACCCAAGGACAGCTCCGGCAGGCCAGGTGCCGTGGCAATCCCAAGCCACGGCAGCCTCCGCACACCAGCTGCTCAGCAGAGGCCTCAGGGAGGGGGAGAAATGCACTCCTTCGGGCCCCCGACTCCCCCGATCACAGCAGCACCGCTTCACCGGGCTCTCCCGCGGGCAGGGAGAGGCTCTGATCGGGTCGTCAATGGCTGCAGCAGGTCGCGCAGATTCTGGGGCCCACTGACCCAGGCCCGTGGTGGCCAGCAATAACCGGCTCCGAGGAGTCTGGTCCAGCAACGGCCCTGACAGCCCCACAAACCACAAGGGGCCTCAGGGAACAATGTAGCAATATCAGGTGCTGCTCACAAGAGGATAAATGAACGAATTCAGCCCGATCCCCAGCAGAGCCTCCCTAAGTGGCGATCATCTTGCTGGCAGGCCTAGCCAAGTCCCGAAATTCCCAAAATCTTTGTTGCTGTCCTAAAACCCAAAATGTTCTTTTCAACACCATACACCTGATGCTATAAACCTCAACTATGCCTGATGACATGCTTTCCTCTATAAAGGTGCCAGTGACTTCTCAATTAACTGGACTATCTCACTGATCTACCGGCAATAGCTTTTTTGCATTTTCAACATGTGCAACACTGCCTCTTATGCCAAGCCAGGGAGCATATTATACTGAAAGACAATGCATCCGCACTTTAATTTTTCACACCCGGTACATGTCTGGCTTTAAACACAATGTTAAACTGTAAGCAACCTAGTACAAAAACTTTCAACACCTGTAACATTTTTAAATCTATTGCAGAGTCAGGCCACCGCTGTGCACATCATTTTTCTTGCGGTCACAAAAAGCAAACACAAGCACCAACATCGCCTACAACCCTAGCCTGCACCACCCACCACAGAAAACCCTCATGTCAACACCCACTCGTATGCATGCTTCTCAACACATGATCACTCATCAAACACACACCCATAATATGGGACCTGCTGAGCAGTAACACACTTGACACCCTCTTCATCACAGAGACCTATCTCAAACCCTCATCAGCTCCTGACATCAACAAGGCAATCCCAGCGGGTTACAAGATCGCTGAACAGGACCTCCCTTCACAAGCCAAGAGGAGGATTTACTATCTTCTTTAAGGGTTCTTCAAATGCACACCATCCACAGAGAACGTTATTCCATTCATGGAACACCTGTGCTTCAAGCTGCAAATCTCTGGAAATTTCACCCTGAATGGAACCCTATCCTACTGTTCACTCGGACCATGAGCCACCTTTACCAACCTTGACACAGACTTCATAGCTCAGCTCACCATCAACTTTGGAGTCTAAATTCTCCTCAGTGACCTCAACTTTCACTTGGAAGATCACAATGACCCTTGCTCCACTGTACTCCTTGAACACTTGAGCAGCTTTGGACTCACCAAGCTGGTCTCAGAGTAAACACACACTGCAGGACACACACCGGACCCCATCTTTACCACAAGCGACAGCATCAATGAGCAGCTCCACCACACCGCTCACATGGACAGACAACTCGATCATCTACATCCATAGCAACACACCTCTAGTCAACACCCCCACCAAGGTCGGCATTCCAAGCCTTAGCACTGGCAAAATCACAGGAGCAGACTGGCTCAGTGCTCTCAGCACAGATCAACTTAACCTGACAGACAACCTTGACAATGACATCAGCAACTTCAACAACTGGATCAAGCGCTGCACAGACCCATTCACATCCATCAAACCCAACAAGCATAGTAGATCAAAGAAGCAGGCTAGTTTTTACACAGAAGACCTCTGAGACAAGCAACACTGTAAACAGCTAGAAAGGAAATGGAGAGCTAGCCACAACACCAGCAACAGAAATATATACAAAGCTGCACTCAGACGCCATCCCCAGCAAATAAGAGACACAAGGAAAAAAGCTCTAGTGGACTGCATCGAAGGACGCTCCAACAGCTGCAGGAGATCTTCTCAATTGTCAAGGATTTCATGTCACCCTCAGCCACTATCAGCAACATTGCTGCCTCTCAACAACTCTGTGACAACCTATTCAACCTCGTCCATAGCAAAATGCAAACATCTTTAGTAACTTTGCACACCAACCCAACCCCAGAGAACTTATTGCTAACCTACCCACCACTAACCAAGATGGCCACCTGACCTCACCAGAAGCAACACAGCGGCAATCATGCGGACCATCCACTCAGGAGGTCTAATGGACCCCTGCCCCCACCACATCTGCAACCTTAAACATCACCAATCAGCACCATCCTGACCCACATTATCAACACCTCCATCACATCTGCCACTTACCCAGATGAATGGAAACATTCACAAATCAACACCCTCCTGAAGAAGCTCACAATCAACCTGAATCAAGTGAGCAACTTCTGACCCATCCCCATCCCCTTTCTCCCCTATCCATCCAAAGTGATTGAGAAGACCATAAACAAGCAACTTGGAACCCATCTCAAAATTCACCCTCTTCTAGACAACACTCAATCAGGATTCAAAAAGAACAATAGCACAGAAACAGGTTTCATCGCAGCCATGGATGACATTCAAATCATACTGGCCTGAGGAGAAAGAGTGGCCCTCATCCTGCTCAACCTCACCACAGCCTTCAACACTGTCTCCCACAACACCCTCCTCAGAAGACTCCATGAGATTGGCACACAAGGATCCACTCTCAAATGGATCTGTTCCTTCCTCATGGAAAGAACCCAAAGGGTCAGGCTGCCACCCTTCACATCAGAGACCAAAAAACTGATATTTGGAGTCCCATAGGGATCGCCCCTCAGCCTCACCCTTTTTAGCATATTCATGACACTACTCACCAACATCATCCAGTCACAAGACATCACCATCATCTACACCGATAACACACAACTCATCCACTCACTGATGGACACGACAACCACCACCAGAACCAGTTTCACCAACTGCATGACCATGGTAGCAGACTGGATGCGAGCCAAATGCCTGAAGCTCACCTCCGACAAGACAGAAGTACTGGTCTTCAACAATAAAACCTTCCTATGGAACTCCACCTGGTGGCTGTCAGAGCTAGGACCAACACTCACACCCAAAGACCATGCAAGAAATCTAGGAATCATCCTAGATGACAAGCTCTACATGACGGCTCAAGTCAGCACAGTGTGCACCTACTGCTTCCACATTCTACGCATGTTGTGAAAGATCTTCAAATGGTTGTCTCAGTACACCAGACAGACCTCCACACAAGCACTAATCACCAGCAGGCTGGACTACGTCAACACTCTACACCGGAATCTGCAACTAAATTCTGCACAGACTCCAGATCACCCAGAACACAGCTGCCAGACTCCTACTCCCCTCGCCACATCCACATCAAGCGACACCTGAGGAAGCTTCACTGGCTTCCCATGCACACTTCCCACATTCATACAAAGCCCTACACAGCACAGGACCAGAATACCTGAACAGCTGCATACACTTTCACCAACTTACCAGACATGTCCGCTCTGCCTCACTGTCCACCCCACACGCTCCCTGCATTTCCAAAAGCAAATCTGTAGGTTGCTTATTCTCCTACATTGCACCCAAGACATGGAACAACTTCCCTCAACACATCAAGGCCTTCTCCACACTTCTTGAGCCTTGCAAGAAGCTATAGACCTGGCTGTTCATATAAGCTACTTGGGGACCACAAACCTACACACCTGCCCAGCACCTGGATATCCTCTAAGGTCATTAGTGCACTATACAAATCAACATAACATAACAAAACAGGCAAAAATTATACCCAACAGCTGCAAATGAAACTAAATTGGTTATTCCACAGTCTTAAATTTGCCTTCATACCAACAGAGAAGCAAACTCTGTGAGGCGGTAATGACTGACCTGCCAAAGCCATCTGTTACCTGTTTACCTGCTGTCACTCCCTGAAATGCAAAGTTCAAATGACCTACCTTCTTTTCCTGCTGTAACAGAGCTTCTGTTGCCTTGAGTCTATTTCAATGCACAAAAATCTCAACACGGTAATGGGCCAACTGTTTTCTCCAGCGGGACCCCAGACTTTGCCACCAAGACCTAGAAAGTGTCCAAAGTGCGCTGACAAGGCTCCACCCTCCGGGAAACCACTCTGAAGAAATCATCTAGGTAATGCAGCACTTACTCACAACCTGGCACTTTAGGAAAACACCATTGAAGGAACGTACTGAACTTCAAAAGGAAAACAAGATATAGAGTAGCCCACTGGCAGAGACTTATTTAAATAAAACTTGTCCTGAAAATGGATACCCAGTAGGTCACAGGCTTAAGGACGAACAGGCAACACCAAAAAGCTGATTTTGTGTCACACTTTGCCATCAGTGCTCCAACTCCTGCTCTCTTGACCACATCAGTGGCATTGTCCACAATGCATAGTAAGCAGATGAAAGGGTATCAGGTATATAGCTATTCATCTTCTGCCCCTCTGGCCATGCCAGTGCCCAATCAACCCAAACTGTCCTTTTTCTTTGTTTTGGCACCACACCTATCGAAGACATGATCAATGGCGCCTATTTCTGTCTCTGCCATCTCCTTCTGCAGCTTTTTTAAAACATCTTCTGGGTGTTTCCACTCTTATCTCAAACTCTGAGGCCGTCTTGTACCTCAAGGGCCATCATAACCTAACCTAAACTGCCTCTCAAACCCTTCAAGCAACAAAGTTGCTTAGTTCTTTTGTGGGTAACATTACTGACAGTAATCTAATACCTCAAGAGTAACTGAGTAAGAGCCCTTTCCCATGGAGCAATGGCTGTCTCTACCCAGTTCTACAAGAGTATATTTTACCCCTTGGTCTCCTGCACTGTTGCTGCCATCCAATTTTGAATGGAGAGAGGCGCCGTAGGCTGTCACAACAGCTCCTACTCTTCTTTGTACAGAACGCTCTATGAAGCTATTTAAAGCTTTCCACCCACTGACGTGCTCTGCCTTCCCACCACAGTGACAGCATGTATAGACATGGGGATAAGCATGATGGGAGTGTGGCTATCTTTAAGGTGCTTCACTATTCTTTATGCCCCTATCCAGTTCTCACTGATTCATAGGGAAGATATTAAGATCCCCACTGGACCACTCATTTGGCTTTGTCTAAATCTTCATACTAGCTGTATGCATAGGGTCACCAAAGGTATCGTCTTTGTTCTGCATACAAATATTCCATCCTAGAATTTGTCCTTCCTTATCCCACATTGATCCAATAATTCACTTGGCCATGGTGTTCATGAAACTTTGCAAGAACAGAGAAAAGAAATAGCAGAGAGGTTATGTCCTGCTAAAACGTAGATGAAAAGAACAGCTGATAAGAACAGATATGTTAGTTTTGTTTTTGTTTCTAGTATGTGTTTGGCTGGCTTCTTGATTTCTGCCAGTTCAAAGCACGTTTTTAATATATTTCTTTGATCACGGATGAGTTAAATCCAGTGACTTGTCACCTGAAATTGCCTCACACTTCGAGAATTCATCCAGTTTTTCACACCTCCCAACTCAGACCTTACAATTCTAATCCTGTTCCATTCTGGTACAGAGACATCCCGAATGTGGGGCTCGCGAGATTTATAATTTTCGAAGATTTTGTGGTCATCACCAGTTTTTGACTGGGAGGGTTATCCTCCATGTTAACTTTTTTAGGAAGATACTTTTAAATTATGTAACACTTATGCACTATCGGGTCCTGAAATGAGGATTGATATTAGGTTGCTCAATATCCAAATGCTTCATTAACCTACTCAAGAACGAATATAATAAATGTTTTGTGCTACCATGCTCCACACAGTTAATTTCTTGACAAAAGGATTACACCTTCCTTCTCAGTGTGTTTCTTGAGGATTCAACATTTTATTCCAGGGAAAAATGTTCATACAATAAACGGTAGACCTGCTGCTACTGATCTCCGTGGTTCCTGAAGGCATGGCGGGGGTGGCATCAGTTACCTTACCTTTGGCAGCTGGGTGGTGTCCTCAGATGAAAACAGCCCTTGTACCTTTCTTTCATCCGTGATGTGGGGCTGGAGCAGCAGTTCCCAACATGTTCCTATGACGCTGCCTGAAAATGGCAGTAGAGTTCAGCAGTCATGAAGATGTCCTACGTTGCTGTCTGAAAATGTCAGTGGCGTTCAGCAGTCCCTCTTGGTATCTGAAGTCTAGATGTTTCAGTGCTGATTTTGGGAGGCCTTTAATTCAAGATGGCAATTCTTGATCTTTCTGTGACTGCACTTCCTGTTGATGCATATTTAAGGAGTCTGTTTCTGGAGCTGCACATGATAAAGCATTAAAGATACATTTGTTCATCATCTGCTTGTTGTATTGTTTTTGTTCCAGAATTTGTGTTCAAGTTTTTCTTTTCACGGTCATTTCAGGGGCTTTGAACCCCGTCGTTAATCACCTGCAGTTGAGTAGCCCGGTGATATGCTCTAACATTTGGGATTGCTAGACCACCATTGTATGTAAATCTGTACAGGGTTTTCATAGCTATTCTCGGGTGATCCCCTATCCCAGGGCATGGTATGAAGTGTCTTGTCAAGTTTATTAAAGCAGACCCCCAGGATAATAAAGGGAGTGTTCTGCAAGCAATAGAACAATTGGGCAGTGTAATCTTTTGAACAGGGCTGCTCCGCCCATGCTCGTCAATGGCAGCCCCTGCCACCTATCCATGTCACCACAAAACTGTCAGCACACTGTCTAGGTTCAGTTCTAAAAACCTGTCTCGGTCCGTAGTAATATAGATGCTTAGATATTTAAAACCCATCTGAGTCGGAGAAGTACCCCCCCACCACACCCTCCAGTCCCTCCAAGCACCTTAACTGGAGGGTCACAGGCTTGTCCCAGTTGATACGGAACCCTGAGTAGGTCTCAAAGGCATGACATACTGACAGTACTGTGGGATCAAATGCATCGGATCTGCGAGGTTAAGCAAGATGTCGTCCGCGTACAGTGAGATCTTCTCTGGCTCCACCATAATTTGGGGGCAGCCCACTGCTGCAATGGGTCTTTTGTAGAGGAGAGTTACCCAGCTGTGAAACCGGGCGCAAAGTCGAACCTCTTCAGAGTCTCCGCGTGGTAGCGCCAGTCAATGGAACCAAAAGCTTTCTAAACATCCAGTGACATTATCTCCCTAGAGGCCTCATCTGCCCCCAGATAATCCAACCACAAATGTAGACGTCGGTAGTTTGGTCTCTTGACCCACTGAGGTACACAGCTAGAAGCCAGTCTGATGTGTGTGTACCAAATCCGCTATCCCCCTCTGTGAGCCTGGTAGTGAGAATTTTGGCCAAGATTTTACTTTCAGTATTTAACAGGGAGATAGGCCTGTAGGAGGAGCACTGATTAGGTGGCTCCCTCTCCTTTGTTATAACAGCGATTATAGCATTGTTCAGATCCAAAGGCAGACACACTCTTCTCTTGCTGCCGTGAAAATGGAAACTAACTGTGAATGGAGTAGAGTGAGTGGAGAAGTGCCACAAAGTACCTATAGAGCCCTATTGAGAAACCATTGGCACCTGGTACTTTACGTGGTTGCATGGCCCGCACTACCTCCCTCATTCTTCGAGAGCATCCCTGCTCATCATGTCCCAAGTAGAGTTGCCGAGTTGCATTGGTCACCTGGTTGCAATAATGATCTCTCACTACTTCTAGGAGGCAACAGGCAACTTCGTCACGCGTGGACACCAGGGTCTGTTCCAAGTGGAGCATCCTCTTCTGCCCCCGTTTCTATCTCCTAAGTATAACTTGGTATCAACTTTGTGGGTTTCCTCTATGTCCAGTTCTCTCAAGGCCCTGGCATCTTTTCTCCAGGCAGCCGTTCTATGGGGATGTCAGGCACCCAACTTGAAAAACAATAGGGGCATGATCAGAAACCCCATGGGCCAGGTATTGTATCTTTCTAACCCAGGGTATCTGGGCTGTGGGCAGAAGCACGTAGTCTAACCTCAACATGGTTTTATGAGCCCTCGAGTAAAACAAGTGTTTCCTCTCATGTGGGTGTCGGGTCTGACAAGCATCACTGAGCCCCAATGCATGTGTGAAGCGGTCGAGTTTCGTGGGTTGGCCGGTATGCACCACCTGGAGTGCCTCTGTCTACCTCATGGTCTAGGACCTTGTTAAAGTCTCCTCCCACAATATGCAACTCTCCGGGTGAATCAAGTAGAATAGGGTCTAAGCCTTCTAGGGTCTTTCTCAGCAGCCTAGGGAAGTCATATACCTTTACAATCAAAGCTATTTTCCTCTGCCATCTGCCCCTCACCGGTACATAACAGCTCTCAGACTCAACCCATATTCTCATCAACTGAAAGAGGGGGCTTCTTTCTAGCTACAATCACAGCTCCTCTGGAGCCACTTATATAGCCAGCATGTTCTAGCACCATATACCTGCCTCTACAGACATACATAGGTACTCCCAAGCAGGTACATATCTTGTAGGAGCACCAACTCCGGGGCGCGTCTCCAGATGTAGTCTGTGACCACTCAACTCTTGATCTGACAGACCAGCCCATTCACGTTCCATGAGAAGACTGTCAGTGGCTCAATGGAAGGTGGTGACATGGACAACATTGGATAAAGTCCCAAGAGAGGTTCCATCTGGGGTCATATCACCGCCTACCTGGTCGTGTGTAATGTTGTTACCTTGTGAGCATGTGCCTTGCCATGTGCCCCCAAAACGTAGCAAACCACCCAACCCCAACTGTACCCCCACCCACTTTTCCTTGATATGGGTTTTGAACAACCCACAACCCCATTTCTGGAAATGCCTGTCGCCCACCCTCCTGCACAATTAACATCTTCAAAAATCCACATCTGTAATGGTGTGTGTAATTACCCTGTACCCCCTGAGCACTTATGCAAAACTGAAACACCGGTTAAGCAAGCTATTGAGTGGCACTGCTCAGTCATTCATGTGAGGGTGCTCCTCACCAGCACATAGTCAAGGAGCAACCAGATCATCTCCAATGTCTGAGTCTGTTGAATGAGCCTCTGTTGCTTGCACCCCCCTCCAACCCCACCAAAGCAGAGTACCCTGCCCCTCCGGACATTCTCAACCTCCCACATCATACCCCTCTGGAGTTTTGAGCTTTGCTGGGTACATCATCATGTAATAAAGATTCAGATCACACAGCTTCTGCTTCACCAGATCAGAAGTCTCCAGCTGAACCAGTTTGGTGAATTCTGGAAAGATAAGAATTAATGTGGATGCGTAATGCACTTCCCCCAGGACCCTGACCGTGCAAAGTACCAAGTCTCTTTCCCTATAGTTCAGGAGGTGAGTGATCATGGGCCTTGGGATAGCCCCTGGAAGCGGTCTCCTCACCAAGGCTCTCCCTGTATGCGAACTCAATGAGGAACTTTGGGGAAATCTGGTCTGCAGGTAGAAAGGATTTCAGCCATTGTTTGAGTAACAGTTCAGGTCAGGGGCCATCCATGGCCTCAGGGAACCCCAGGAAGTGCAGATTATTTTGTTGTGAGTAGCATCCTCGACTCACACCACAAATTCTCCCAAGAGGACTCTCATTTTCTGTACTACCTGGGTGAGGTTTTATTCAGTTTGCTGTGTCACTGCTTCAGATTTTCCTTTACCATGGTAGCAGGTGGTTCCCCCAGTAGGGCCTGACTGGAACAACAGGCCCACCAGTCCCCTAACCCATGAATTGGTGAGCAGCATGAGCAGTCATGAAGCCACGCATGCTTCAACTCTCCATCCACCAGCGAGACCCCACTGTGGGAATGCATAGGATTCTCCCCTGTATGCCCACACAGAGGCCTCTGCCACACTGCTCAATCGGGAAGGCCCCCCACCTGTCTATGGTTCTATGACCCGTCAAGGTCAGTCCTGGGGGTTTTCAGGGCACTGCGTTGAGCAGTCTTGTGCCCTTTGGGAGTCCCCCTTGGACTGGCTGGGTGGGGGAAAGGCAAACCCCAAAGACAAAGGGCCCACCTGTCCACCCGTCGGTCCCCGTAGCCACACTCCAGCCGCTTGCGGCACTGCCCCTCACCTCCAAGTACCAGAGCTGATGTTGGGCCACATGAGAGGAGAGACCCTAGCCAGGATCACTGCCAGGCCTCCCTATCAGTACTGGGCCCCTCACCACTCCACAGGCTCCAGCAAGAGGGGGAGAAGCACCGCCATCGCACCAGGGACTGCTGGGACATATCCAGCCCCTTCATTCAGGCTCACCTGGCCCTGGTCTTCCTCTTCATCATTTTGGGCTTGCTGCCTCCCAGGGGCACTCATGGCCCGTTGGTCTTCTCAAGCCTTTTCTTTGTACACCTGCACTCTTGACTCATGGTGTAGGTCTGCCCAATCCCTTCCCTCAGACTTCAAGTCTGTACCTCTGCAAGACATGCTTACTGCAAGTACAAAACACTCACATGTCAACAGACATATGCATAATGAGTGACTACCCTACACCTAGACCTGGTTTATTCTGACAGTCCTAGTCCATGTAATGAATCTTTTAGGGGGTCTGACGTTGCCGGAAGGGAGTCATACCTGGAGTTATGAATGAGAAAAACAGAGATGGGAATAATATAAAATGGGAGAGTCGTGGGTAAAGTCAGTGTCATGAATTGGCCTGCTTGGGAGTTCTCCATATCCATGTTTTCACTCTTGATAGAGCCTGCATACCTGGCACCAGTCAGGATCCCTATCTCCATGCTGGGATGAAGGAGTCCTGGAAGACAGTCCTGGTGTAGTAGTCAAGCTCAAAAGACGAATCATACCCTAGGAGATTTTTTCCCTTGCCAATACTAGGTTTACCTTACATAGGTAGGATGACCTGGCTTCTGTTTTTGTCAGCATATGTATTTTTCTTCCAATGCTTCTAATGCTGTAGCTCATCATGCATTGACTGCTCAGGCATTGTTTCTAGATTTTTGTGAAATTTATTTTACTATTAAGGCGCTATGAGGTGTTTCTCAATAGTCCCATAGCATTTGACAAGTATGTGAGAAATCAGGTTTCATACAAAGGCATGATCTTCCTGAAATGGAAACAACAGGTTACAGGTCAAGTCTTCAAACTCATTTCTGTTAAGCGGAGGAGTATTGTCAGACTATACAATCTCAAGTATTTCTTAAGTAGAAATATCATGTTGAGAGAAGAAGCCACATTATTTGCTGATGTACTGGAAACTATGGGGGTTATTCTAACTTTGGAGGAGTGTTAATCCGTCCCAAAAGTGACAGTAAAGTGACGGATATACCACCAGCCGTATTACGAGTTCCATAGGATATAATGGACTCGTAATACGGCTGGTGGTAAATCCGTCACTTTTCCGTCACTTTTGGGACGGATTAACACCTCCTCCAAAGTTAGAATAACCCCCTATATCTTTGGTGTCAAGAAAGTACGGTCTAGATTCAAATGGCCCAAATAAATAAATGGCCAGGTCGTTCCAGATACCTTGTGTTAATGGACACCTTGGTTGTGGACTACTAGTTCAACCTTTGGCAAGTATATATTGATATCTACCATGCATTTATTGCATCAGTTCATCTAGGAAGACAAACCATACCTTACCAAACCATACCTGTGTTAGAAGATGCTTTGTCACCACAGTGCCGTAGTAGCCCTCAGATTCTAGGTGCACAAAGTATTTTCGTAGTGACTTTGGTATGATCATTCAGGTTCCTATCAGATGCAGTACTTGTCTGTGACATACCAACTTATCTTGTACATGCCTAAATATATTCAGCTACACAAGGTCACGGTGTGGTTGGAAAATATCACGATTTACAAGGATGTTGATGAAAATTCATTTCTTCATGACAAAATGTTTAATGTCACCTCAAGGAGCTCTGACTCGAAAACACCCAGCCGGTTCTCCAAAATAATGAAAATTCACTAACATTGTAAAACATCCCTAGCAACAAAACTAATAGCATTCCATAACAGAACTTCTAATCCCTAACCAGGACGCACTAAGCTAAACTAAAGCTCCCTGCACACATAATACCATCATGACTTTTATGTTTACACACTAGATAGATGAATTTCCGTGATCCTGTTGAGGTCACTCACGTGCCGAATTTTAATGAAATTAGTCACAGCAATCAGCATGGTGCCTTTCCATTGGCTTAATGATATTACGGCTGAGGGAAAGCATGCTTCACAACATATCGAAAATATTCCTCTCCTACGGAAGGTGCCATTGTGGAGTCTGAGAGTCCATGGAGTAGGCCATTATCACCATACAGATGCAAGAGTACGAGGGTTTGAACAGCAGTTCTGAAGTTGCTTTCTGGAACGAACAGTTTGACTTTATTTAGAAGAGAGAACTTGTACTAGTACAACAGCCGGATCAATTGGACAAAGCGCACGCTCATGCCCACTCTAGAAAGCAGCGCAAACATATACCCCCACGCCAGCGAGTCACGGGCCTTGGAGGCATCCAAGAACTCTGCTGCTGCGTCATCCGCAGCGTCAATCGTGCTCGTAATCGAAAAAAATGTGCGCAGATTATGAGACGTAGACCTACCGGGCACAAAACCTGACTGGTCCGGCAGTACCAGCTTCGGAAGCAGCGGCTGCAACCGTGTGGCGATCATCTTAGCCAGGATTTTATTGTCAATATTAATCATAGAGAGCAGGTGGTACGAGTCACAGCAGTGCAAAATCCTTACCCGGTTTGAGTATCATGACTATCACAGCCTCGCGAAGAGAGGGAGGAAGCACCCCAGTTTCCATAGCCTCCACATAGACCTCCAGACGATGAGGAGCCAATATACCAGCGTACTCTTTGTAAAACGCCGGAGTCAACCCATCCAGGCCCGGGGACTTGTATCAGGGCAAACCAGGAATCGCCACCAGTACCTCCTCGACCAAGAAGGGGGCATCAAAATAAGACCTGTGCGCTTCGTCAAACCAAAGCAAGGAGATCTCAGAGAAGTAATCCCAAGCTGCACTCACCTCCAGACCAATGGGCCCAGCATATAGATCCTCAAAGAATTTAGTAAAGACCTGCAGGACGCCCTCAGTCCCCGTCACTCGCTCACCCTCAGCACTATCTATCTCAGTAATGTAATTGCTGGCCCAGGGCCTATGCAGCATATGTGCCAGAGTGCGCCAGGCCCTCTCGCCTTTGCCGTATCGCCGCTCCCTGGTATGTCTCCCCATAAAACAAATCTCCCGAAGCGAGGCCTCCTCGTACCGCGATACAGCATCCTGAAGCAACGCCAACATAGCACCTGACCAATCCACCACCAAGCGCCGCTCTATCGTCGAAATCTGCTCTTCCAAATCCGCCAGTTCCCACTGCAGGGCCTTTAACACACCATGTTGTTTCGCGAGACACATGCCCCGGATCACTACCTTGAAGGCCTCCCATAGAGTGCCCGCCGAACTCACAGAACCAAGGTACACATTGAAATAGTTAATGATGGCTTCGCGGACCTCCTCGCGAAATGCAGCATCTCTCAGCGCACCAGAAGGTAAGCGCCACAGTCCTGTTCTCCCTGGCCCTCCAGGTACCGCCAGCACTAGCTTGACCGGCAAGTGATCTGACAGAGTTCGAGGTAAGTGTTCCACCGACAGCGTTCAAAGCTCTACATCCGTGAAGCCCAACCATCGATCTATGCGGGACCAACTATTGTGGGCGTAGTTAAGGCACGTACCCTCACGAGCAGACTAGTGTTTAGCCCTCCATATATCCACCAAAGCTCCCTCGACCATAACAGATGACAGAGCCCTAGCAGCAGCCATATGCTGCACCCTGGCAAGGCTTTCACGGTCTGCCACTGAATCTAAAACCATGTTGAAATCCCTGCCCCAGATCACTGCGCCACTGCCCAGCGACTCAACCAGATGCCACACCTCACGAAAGAATTCAGGATCATCCGTGTTCTGGCCATATACTGTCACCAGTCTGCAAGCTTTATCCGGCAGAGTGCCACGCATTAGGACGTATCGGGCGTTAGGATCTACGATAACTTTCTGAGTGCGCCACTGCAGTCCCTTACGGAGCAGGATCGCCATCCCCGTGAGTAGCGTGAAAACACCGCTCAGTGACACTCTCCAATCCACCCAGCCTTTAGTCGGCGCTGCGTATTCGCCACCAAATGAGTTTCCTGCAACATACATATATCTATTTCCTGGCGCTTAACGTAACCTGACATAAGCCGCACCTTATGCCCTACATTCAAGCCTGGTACATTCCAAGTAAGACATCTGGCCAAAGTCACACCTCCCGTAACCATACACACAGACTTATGAAATCGTAGCGCGTCAGCTGCACCCTGCCCCGCCAGCCTACCTCATGGGGAAAGGGAAGAAAGAGGAGAGAAAACGGAAGATGGAAAAAGACCCACAGAAAGAACATACACACCCACGCCCACGCAGACCCCCCAACCGGGTCAAAGCAAATACACCTCCCCGCATAACAGCAACCCCTAAGTCAATAAACATCAAATATCTAGGACACATCCCAGGAGCGAGAGCTAAGCCATCCGTTCCGCAATCCCAAACAGGACTGAGGAAGGAGGGCAAGGGCCAACAGCGCAATCAACAATTAAGCGGCCCAAATAGCGGGATCACAGTGTCTGTATCACCCGCCACATAGCAAGAGGGAATCTCAATCAATAGCACCCCTACTCAGTTAATCATTGTCGCTTAAAGCTGCTCAGTTCCAATGCCGTCTGGTGCCGACACCACCACTCTTTTAGGCACCGTCTTGGCAAACCTAGCTGCAAGCGGGTCTGTAAAAAACAGCAGTTTACCCCGGTGCTGCACCCTTAGCTTTGCCAGGTACAGAAGCGAAAATCTGGTGTCAGTCTGGCTCAGGGTCCATTTAATTGGCAAAAACGCTCTGCGTGCAGCTTTCACACCAGGAGTGTAGTCCAGGAAAAAGTTCAGCTCAGTATTTCTGTAGACCACAGGCCTCCGATCCCTGGCCAATCTTAAAACAGTGTCTCTATCCCGGTAGTTTATCAAGCGGGTGATGATGGGACGCGGGGAGTCCCAGGAGGGGGCCTGGGCCCCAAAGACCTGTCGGCCCGCTCCACCACCACCATCCGAGAGAGTTCTCTGGGGAAAAGTTCCGCCAGCATGCCCTCAACAAAGTCTTCCATTCTGCCCATGTCCATGGATTCCGGCAGGCCCACTATTCGGCGCGATCTGGCCTCCAAATCTTCGTTTTTATTGCGTATGACCTCCAGCACGTGCTCCATTCGGAGCAGCTGTTCCCGTTCGCCGTTCCGCTGATCCTCCAGCTCCGCGGTGCACGTTTCCAGTTGAGCAACCCAAGCATCATGGTCGTCCACCCTGGCTTTAATTCGATCCAGCTGCACAGTCAGGTGATCAAGCTTAGCATCAATGCCTGCAAGACTACCTTTGAGGTCAAGGAACATGGTCCTGACAGAGGAATCCGATGTACCTTCCTCAACAGGCTCCTCTCTGGTCAGCGAAGTCGGGGCGCCGCCTCTCATTTTCCCACCATCGAAGGTGAGTTTGGCCTGTCGTTGCTCTGCCTTAGCCATGTTCAAACCACTGTCAAAGCTGGAGCGGGACGGAAGTTTTGGTGTACCGAGCCGATGTTCGTAAGCCAGAGGCCAACACACCAAGAGCAGGTCCCAACGACTTCAAGATAAGGCGATTCAGCTCATTCGCCCACCAGATCCACACACAAGCCCACCAGGGCCCTCAGGCAAGCGACCCCCGGACACCGAAGCAGCCGCAGCCACCGTCAATGCAGGTGAGTCCATAGACAGGCAGCCCACAGGGCCACCCAGCGCCCATCAGTCGAGGGGTTAACTTGTTCACCAGCCGTGCGCCACACCGACAATCTCCCCGGGGAGGCCGGTAGGCCAGGCCAGGCAGGCCACGGTCCACTCCAGTCACTCCTCAATCTGGCAGGCAGCCCGCCGGGACCACCCAGTCGATAGCACCTTCACCACATCCAAGCAGGCCCAGGCGCTTGCCACATAAACAGGATTCCTCTGGCCCCAGGGCCGTGGCAGCCAAAACTCTACTTCGCGCCTCCCCTCCAGGCCGCAAAAGGCGCCCAGCCGGCGATCCTCCAACCACGCGCTGGGTTGGGCCGGGTCCTTGGGAGGCGCGGGCCCCACCGCCCCCGGGCAGGGAACCCAACACGGGAGCACACGGCCCACCCAAGGACAGCTCTGGCAGGCCAGGTGCCGTGGCAATCCCAAGCCACGGCAGCCTCCGCACACCAGCTGCTCAGCAGAGGCCTCAGGGAGGGGGAGAAATGCACTCCTTCGGGCCCCCGACTCCCCCGATCACAGCAGCACCGCTTCACCGGGCTCTCCCGCGGGCAGGGAGAGGCTCTGATCGGGTCGTCAATGGCTGCAGCAGGTCGCGCAGATTCTGGGGCCCACTGACCCAGGCCCGTGGTGGCCAGCAATAACCGGCTCCGAGGAGTCTGGTCCAGCAACGGCCCTGACAGCCCCACAAACCACAAGGGGCCTCAGGGAACAATGTAGCAATATCAGGTGCTGCTCACAAGAGGATAAATGAACGAATTCAGCCCGATCCCCAGCAGAGCCTCCCTAAGTGGCGATCATCTTGCTGGCAGGCCTAGCCAAGTCCCGAAATTCCCAAAATCTTTGTTGCTGTCCTAAAACCCAAAATGTTCTTTTCAACACCATACACCTGATGCTATAAACCTCAACTATGCCTGATGACATGCTTTCCTCTATAAAGGTGCCAGTGACTTCTCAATTAACTGGACTATCTCACTGATCTACCGGCAATAGCTTTTTTGCATTTTCAACATGTGCAACACTGCCTCTTATGCCAAGCCAGGGAGCATATTATACTGAAAGACAATGCATCCGCACTTTAATTTTTCACACCCGGTACATGTCTGGCTTTAAACACAATGTTAAACTGTAAGCAACCTAGTACAAAAACTTTCAACACCTGTAACATTTTTAAATCTATTGCAGAGTCAGGCCACCGCTGTGCACATCATTTTTCTTGCGGTCACAAAAAGCAAACACAAGCACCAACATCGCCTACAACCCTAGCCTGCACCACCCACCACAGAAAACCCTCATGTCAACACCCACTCGTATGCATGCTTCTCAACACATGATCACTCAGCAAACACACACCCATAATATGGGACCTGCTGAGCAGTAACACACTTGACACCCTCTTCATCACAGAGACCTATCTCAAACCCTCATCAGCTCCTGACATCAACAAGGCAATCCCAGCGGGTTACAAGATCGCTGAACAGGACCTCCCTTCACAAGCCAAGAGGAGGATTTACTATCTTCTTTAATGGTTCTTCAAATGCACACCATCCACAGAGAACGTTATTCCATTCATGGAACACCTGTGCTTCAAGCTGCAAATCTCTGGAAATTTCACCCTGAATGGAACCCTATCCTACTGTTCACTCGGACCATGAGCCACCTTTACCAACCTTGACACAGACTTCATAGCTCAGCTCACCATCAACTTTGGAGTCTAAATTCTCCTCAGTGACCTCAACTTTCACTTGGAAGATCACAATGACCCTTGCTCCACTGTACTCCTTGAACACTTGAGCAGCTTTGGACTCACCAAGCTGGTCTCAGAGTAAACACACACTGCAGGACACACACCGGACCCCATCTTTACCACAAGCGACAGCATCAATGAGCAGCTCCACCACACCGCTCACATGGACAGACAACTCGATCATCTACATCCATAGCAACACACCTCTAGTCAACACCCCCACCAAGGTCGGCATTCCAAGCCTTAGCACTGGCAAAATCACAGGAGCAGACTGGCTCAGTGCTCTCAGCACAGATCAACTTAACCTGACAGACAACCTTGACAATGACATCAGCAACTTCAACAACTGGATCAAGCGCTGCACAGACCCATTCACATCCATCAAACCCAACAAGCATAGTAGATCAAAGAAGCAGGCTAGTTTTTACACAGAAGACCTCTGAGACAAGCAACACTGTAAACAGCTAGAAAGGAAATGGAGAGCTAGCCACAACACCAGCAACAGAAATATATACAAAGCTGCACTCAGACGCCATCCCCAGCAAATAAGAGACACAAGGAAAAAAGCTCTAGTGGACTGCATCGAAGGACGCTCCAACAGCTGCAGGAGATCTTCTCAATTGTCAAGGATTTCATATCACCCTCAGCCACTATCAGCAACATTGCTGCCTCTCAACAACTCTGTGACAACCTATTCAACCTCGTCCATAGCAAAATGCAAACATCTTTAGTAACTTTGCACACCAACCCAACCCCAGAGAACTTATTGCTAACCTACCCACCACTAACCAAGATGGCCACCTGACCTCACCAGAAGCAACACAGCGGCAATCATGCGGACCATCCACTCAGGAGGTCTAATGGACCCCTGCCCCCACCACATCTGCAACCTTAAACATCACCAATCAGCACCATCCTGACCCACATTATCAACACCTCCATCACATCTGCCACTTTCCCAGATGAATGGAAACATTCACAAATCAACACCCTCCTGAAGAAGCTCACAATCAACCTGAATCAAGTGAGCAACTTCTGACCCATCCCCTTTCTCCCCTATCCATCCAAAGTGATTGAGAAGACCATAAACAAGCAACTTGGAACCCATCTCAAAATTCACCCTCTTCTAGACAACACTCAATCAGGATTCAAAAAGAACAATAGCACAGAAACAGGTTTCATCTCAGCCATGGATGACATTCAAATCATACTGGCCTGAGGAGAAAGAGTGGCCCTCATCCTGCTCAACCTCACCACAGCCTTCAACACTGTCTCCCACAACACCCTCCTCAGAAGACTCCATGAGATTGGCACACAAGGATCCACTCTCAAATGGATCTGTTCCTTCCTCATGGAAAGAACCCAAAGGGTCAGGCTGCCACCCTTCACATCAGAGACCAAAAAACTGATATTTGGAGTCCCATAGGGATCGCCCCTCAGCCTCACCCTTTTTAGCATATTCATGACACTACTCACCAACATCATCCAGTCACAAGACATCACCATCATCTACACCGATAACACACAACTCATCCACTCACTGATGGACACGACAACGACCACCAGAACCAGTTTCACCAACTGCATGACCATGGTAGCAGACTGCATGCGAGCCAAATGCCTGAAGCTCACCTCCGACAAGACAGAAGTACTGGTCTTCAACAATAAAACCTTCCTATGGAACTCCACCTGGTGGCTGTCAGAGCTAGGACCAACACTCACACCCAAAGACCATGCAAGAAATCTAGGAATCATCCTAGATGACAAGCTCTACATGACGGCTCAAGTCAGCACAGTGTGCACCTACTGCTTCCACATTCTGCGCATGTTGTGAAAGATCTTCAAATGGTTGTCTCAGTACACCAGACAGACCTCCACACAAGCACTAATCACCAGCAGGCTGGACTACGTCAACACTCTACACCGGAATCTGCAACTAAATTCTGCACAGACTCCAGATCACCCAGAACACAGCTGCCAGACTCCTACTCCCCTCGCCACATCCACATCAAGCGACACCTGAGGAAGCTTCACTGGCTTCCCATGCACACTTCCCACATTCATACAAAGCCCTACACAGCACAGGACCAGAATACCTGAACAGCTGCATACACTTTCACCAACTTACCAGACATGTCCGCTCTGCCTCACTGTCCACCCCACACGCTCCCTGCATTTCCAAAAGCAAATCTGTAGGTTGCTTATTCTCCTACATTGCACCCAAGACATGGAACAACTTCCCTCAACACATCAAGGCCTTCTCCACACTTCTTGAGCCTTGCAAGAAGCTATAGACCTGGCTGTTCATATAAGCTACTTGGGGACCACAAACCTACACACCTGCCCAGCACCTGGATATCCTCTAAGGTCATTAGTGCACTATACAAATCAACATAACATAACAAAACAGGCAAAAATTATACCCAACAGCTGCAAATGAAACTAAATTGGTTATTCCACAGTCTTAAATTTGCCTTCATACCAACAGAGAAGCAAACTCTGTGAGGCGGTAATGACTGACCTGCCAAAGCCATCTGTTACCTGTTTACCTGCTGTCACTCCCTGAAATGCAAAGTTCAAATGACCTACCTTCTTTTCCTGCTGTAACAGAGCTTCTGTTGCCTTGAGTCTATTTCAATGCACAAAAATCTCAACACGGTAATGGGCCAACTGTTTTCTCCAGCGGGACCCCAGACTTTGCCACCAAGACCTAGAAAGTGTCCAAAGTGCGCTGACAAGGCTCCACCCTCCGGGAAACCACTCTGAAGAAATCATCTAGGTAATGCAGCACTTACTCACAACCTGGCACTTTAGGAAAACACCATTGAAGGAACGTACTGAACTTCAAAAGGAAAACAAGATATAGAGTAGCCCACTGGCAGAGACTTATTTAAATAAAACTTGTCCTGAAAATGGATACCCAGTAGGTCACAGGCTTAAGGACGAACAGGCAACACCAAAAAGCTGATTTTGTGTCACACTTTGCCATCAGTGCTCCAACTCCTGCTCTCTTGACCACATCAGTGGCATTGTCCACAATGCATAGTAAGCAGATGAAAGGGTATCAGGTATATAGCTATTCATCTTCTGCCCCTCTGGCCATGCCAGTGCCCAATCAACCCAAACTGTCCTTTTTCTTTGTTTTGGCACCACACCTATCGAAGACATGATCAATGGCGCCTATTTCTGTCTCTGCCATCTCCTTCTGCAGCTTTTTTAAAACATCTTCTGGGTGTTTCCACTCTTATCTCAAACTCTGAGGCCGTCTTGTACCTCAAGGGCCATCATAACCTAACCTAAACTGCCTCTCAAACCCTTCAAGCAACAAAGTTGCTTAGTTCTTTTGTGGGTAACATTACTGACAGTAATCTAATACCTCAAGAGTAACTGAGTAAGAGCCCTTTCCCATGGAGCAATGGCTGTCTCTACCCAGTTCTACAAGAGTATATTTTACCCCTTGGTCTCCTGCACTGTTGCTGCCATCCAATTTTGAATGGAGAGAGGCGCCGTAGGCTGTCACAACAGCTCCTACTCTTCTTTGTACAGAACGCTCTATGAAGCTATTTAAAGCTTTCCACCCACTGACGTGCTCTGCCTTCCCACCACAGTGACAGCATGTATAGACATGGGGATAAGCATGATGGGAGTGTGGCTATCTTTAAGGTGCTTCACTATTCTTTATGCCCCTATCCAGTTCTCACTGATTCATAGGGAAGATATTAAGATCCCCACTGGACCACTCATTTGGCTTTGTCTAAATCTTCATACTAGCTGTATGCATAGGGTCACCAAAGGTATCGTCTTTGTTCTGCATACAAATATTCCATCCTAGAATTTGTCCTTCCTTATCCCACATTGATCCAATAATTCACTTGGCCATGGTGTTCATGAAACTTTGCAAGAACAGAGAAAAGAAATAGCAGAGAGGTTATGTCCTGCTAAAACGTAGATGAAAAGAACAGCTGATAAGAACAGATATGTTAGTTTTGTTTTTGTTTCTAGTATGTGTTTGGCTGGCTTCTTGATTTCTGCCAGTTCAAAGCACGTTTTTAATATATTTCTTTGATCACGGATGAGTTAAATCCAGTGACTTGTCACCTGAAATTGCCTCACACTTCGAGAATTCATCCAGTTTTTCACACCTCCCAACTCAGACCTTACAATTCTAATCCTGTTCCATTCTGGTACAGAGACATCCCGAATGTGGGGCTCGCGAGATTTATAATTTTCGAAGATTTTGTGGTCATCACCAGTTTTTGACTGGGAGGGTTATCCTCCATGTTAACTTTTTTAGGAAGATACTTTTAAATTATGTAACACTTATGCACTATCGGGTCCTGAAATGAGGATTGATATTAGGTTGCTCAATATCCAAATGCTTCATTAACCTACTCAAGAACGAATATAATAAATGTTTTGTGCTACCATGCTCCACACAGTTAATTTCTTGACAAAAGGATTACACCTTCCTTCTCAGTGTGTTTCTTGAGGATTCAACATTTTATTCCAGGGAAAAATGTTCATACAATAAACGGTAGACCTGCTGCTACTGATCTCCGTGGTTCCTGAAGGCATGGCGGGGGTGGCATCAGTTACCTTACCTTTGGCAGCTGGGTGGTGTCCTCAGATGAAAACAGCCCTTGTACCTTTCTTTCATCCGTGATGTGGGGCTGGAGCAGCAGTTCCCAACATGTTCCTATGACGCTGCCTGAAAATGGCAGTAGAGTTCAGCAGTCATGAAGATGTCCTACGTTGCTGTCTGAAAATGTCAGTGGCGTTCAGCAGTCCCTCTTGGTATCTGAAGTCTAGATGTTTCAGTGCTGATTTTGGGAGGCCTTTAATTCAAGATGGCAATTCTTGATCTTTCTGTGACTGCACTTCCTGTTGATGCATATTTAAGGAGTCTGTTTCTGGAGCTGCACATGATAAAGCATTAAAGATACATTTGTTCATCATCTGCTTGTTGTATTGTTTTTG
Organism: Pleurodeles waltl; assembly: GCF_031143425.1. Taxonomy (NCBI): domain Eukaryota; kingdom Metazoa; phylum Chordata; class Amphibia; order Caudata; family Salamandridae; genus Pleurodeles; species Pleurodeles waltl. The sequence goes on along the minus strand of NC_090445.1, from coordinate 658,849,131 downwards.
TTCCAGAATTTGTGTTCAAGTTTTTCTTTTCACGGTCATTTCAGGGGCTTTGAACCCCGTCGTTAATCACCTGCAGTTGAGTAGCCCGGTGATATGCTCTAACATTTGGGATTGCTAGACCACCATTGTATGTAAATCTGTACAGGGTTTTCATAGCTATTCTCGGGTGATCCCCTATCCCAGGGCATGGTATGAAGTGTCTTGTCAAGTTTATTAAAGCAGACCCCCAGGATAATAAAGGGAGTGTTCTGCAAGCAATAGAACAATTGGGCAGTGTAATCTTTTGAACAGGGCTGCTCCGCCCATGCTCGTCAATGGCAGCCCCTGCCACCTATCCATGTCACCACAAAACTGTCAGCACACTGTCTAGGTTCAGTTCTAAAAACCTGTCTCGGTCCGTAGTAATATAGATGCTTAGATATTTAAAACCCATCTGAGTCGGAGAAGTACCCCCCCACCACACCCTCCAGTCCCTCCAAGCACCTTAACTGGAGGGTCACAGGCTTGTCCCAGTTGATACGGAACCCTGAGTAGGTCTCAAAGGCATGACATACTGACAGTACTGTGGGATCAAATGCATCGGATCTGCGAGGTTAAGCAAGATGTCGTCCGCGTACAGTGAGATCTTCTCTGGCTCCACCATAATTTGGGGGCAGCCCACTGCTGCAATGGGTCTTTTGTAGAGGAGAGTTACCCAGCTGTGAAACCGGGCGCAAAGTCGAACCTCTTCAGAGTCTCCGCGTGGTAGCGCCAGTCAATGGAACCAAAAGCTTTCTAAACATCCAGTGACATTATCTCCCTAGAGGCCTCATCTGCCCCCAGATAATCCAACCACAAATGTAGACGTCGGTAGTTTGGTCTCTTGACCCACTGAGGTACACAGCTAGAAGCCAGTCTGATGTGTGTGTACCAAATCCGCTATCCCCCTCTGTGAGCCTGGTAGTGAGAATTTTGGCCAAGATTTTACTTTCAGTATTTAACAGGGAGATAGGCCTGTAGGAGGAGCACTGATTAGGTGGCTCCCTCTCCTTTGTTATAACAGCGATTATAGCATTGTTCAGATCCAAAGGCAGACACACTCTTCTCTTGCTGCTGTGAAAATGGAAACTAACTGTGAATGGAGTAGAGTGAGTGGAGAAGTGCCACAAAGTACCTATAGAGCCCTATTGAGAAACCATTGGCACCTGGTACTTTACGTGGTTGCATGGCCCGCACTACCTCCCTCATTTTTCGAGAGCATCCCTGCTCATCATGTCCCAAGTAGAGTTGCCGAGTTGCATTGGTCACCTGGTTGCAATAATGATCTCTCACTACTTCTAGGAGGCAACAGGCAACTTCGTCACGCGTGGACACCAGGGTCTGTTCCAAGTGGAGCATCCTCTTCTGCCCCCGTTTCTATCTCCTAAGTATAACTTGGTATCAACTTTGTGGGTTTCCTCTATGTCCAGTTCTCTCAAGGCCCTGGCATCTTTTCTCCAGGCAGCCGTTCTATGGGGATGTCAGGCACCCAACTTGAAAAACAATAGGGGCATGATCAGAAACCCCATGGGCCAGGTATTGTATCTTTCTAACCCAGGGTATCTGGGCTGTGGGCAGAAGCACGTAGTCTAACCTCAACATGGTTTTATGAGCCCTCGAGTAAAACAAGTGTTTCCTCTCATGTGGGTGTCGGGTCTGACAAGCATCACTGAGCCCCAATGCATGTGTGAAGCGGTCGAGTTTCGTGGGTTGGCCGGTATGCACCACCTGGAGTGCCTCTGTCTACCTCATGGTCTAGGACCTTGTTAAAGTCTCCTCCCACAATATGCAACTCTCCGGGTGAATCAAGTAGAATAGGGTCTAAGCCTTCTAGGGTCTTTCTCAGCAGCCTAGGGAAGTCATATACCTTTACAATCAAAGCTATTTTCCTCTGCCATCTGCCCCTCACCGGTACATAACAGCTCTCAGACTCAACCCATATTCTCATCAACTGAAAGAGGGGGCTTCTTTCTAGCTACAATCACAGCTCCTCTGGAGCCACTTATATAGCCAGCATGTTCTAGCACCATATACCTGCCTCTACAGACATACATAGGTACTCCCAAGCAGGTACATATCTTGTAGGAGCACCAACTCCGGGGCGCGTCTCCAGATGTAGTCTGTGACCACTCAACTCTTGATCTGACAGACCAGCCCATTCACGTTCCATGAGAAGACTGTCAGTGGCTCAATGGAAGGTGGTGACATGGACAACATTGGATAAAGTCCCAAGAGAGGTTCCATCTGGGGTCATATCACCGCCTACCTGGTCGTGTGTAATGTTGTTACCTTGTGAGCATGTGCCTTGCCATGTGCCCCCAAAACGTAGCAAACCACCCAACCCCAACTGTACCCCCACCCACTTTTCCTTGATATGGGTTTTGAACAACCCACAACCCCATTTCTGGAAATGCCTGTCGCCCACCCTCCTGCACAATTAACATCTTCAAAAATCCACATCTGTAATGGTGTGTGTAATTACCCTGTACCCCCTGAGCACTTATGCAAAACTGAAACACCGGTTAAGCAAGCTATTGAGTGGCACTGCTCAGTCATTCATGTGAGGGTGCTCCTCACCAGCACATAGTCAAGGAGCAACCAGATCATCTCCAATGTCTGAGTCTGTTGAATGAGCCTCTGTTGCTTGCACCCCCCTCCAACCCCACCAAAGCAGAGTCCCCTGCCCCTCCGGACATTCTCAACCTCCCACATCATACCCCTCTGGAGTTTTGAGCTTTGCTGGGTACATCATCATGTAATAAAGATTCAGATCACACAGCTTCTGCTTCACCAGATCAGAAGTCTCCAGCTGAACCAGTTTGGTGAATTCTGGAAAGATAAGAATTAATGTGGATGCGTAATGCACTTCCCCCAGGACCCTGACCGTGCAAAGTACCAAGTCTCTTTCCCTATAGTTCAGGAGGTGAGTGATCATGGGCCTTGGGATAGCCCCTGGAAGCGGTCTCCTCACCAAGGCTCTCCCTGTATGCGAACTCAATGAGGAACTTTGGGGAAATCTGGTCTGCAGGTAGAAAGGATTTCAGCCATTGTTTGAGTAACAGTTCAGGTCAGGGGCCATCCATGGCCTCAGGGAACCCCAGGAAGTGCAGATTATTTTGTTGTGAGTAGCATCCTCGACTCACACCACAAATTCTCCCAAGAGGACTCTCATTTTCTGTACTACCTGGGTGAGGTTTTATTCAGTTTGCTGTGTCACTGCTGCAGATTTTCCTTTACCATGGTAGCAGGTGGTTCCCCCAGTAGGGCCTGACTGGAACAACAGGCCCACCAGTCCCCTAACCCATGAATTGGTGAGCAGCATGAGCAGTCATGAAGCCACGCATGCTTCAACTCTCCATCCACCAGCGAGACCCCACTGTGGGAATGCATAGGATTCTCCCATGTATGCCCACACAGAGGCCTCTGCCACACTGCTCAATCGGGAAGGCCCCCCACCTGTCTATGGTTCTATGACCCGTCAAGGTCAGTCCTGGGGGTTTTCAGGGCACTGCGTTGAGCAGTCTTGTGCCCTTTGGGAGTCCCCCTTGGACTGGCTGGGTGGGGGAAAGGCAAACCCCAAAGACAAAGGGCCCACCTGTCCACCCGTCGGTCCCCGTAGCCACACTCCAGCCGCTTGCGGCACTGCCCTCACCTCCAAGTACCAGAGCTGATGTTGGGCCACATGAGAGGAGAGACCCTAGCCAGGATCACTGCCAGGCCTCCCTATCAGTACTGGGCCCCTCACCACTCCACAGGCTCCAGCAAGAGGGGGAGAAGCACCGCCATCGCACCAGGGACTGCTGGGACATATCCAGCCCCTTCATTCAGGCTCACCTGGCCCTGGTCTTCCTCTTCATCATTTTGGGCTTGCTGCCTCCCAGGGGCACTTATGGCCCGTTGGTCTTCTCAAGCCTTTTCTTCGTACACCTGCACTCTTGACTCATGGTGTAGGTCTGCCCAATCCCTTCCCTCAGACTTCACGTCTGTACCTCTGCAAGACATGCTTACTGCAAGTACAAAACACTCACATGTCAACAGACATATGCATAATGAGTGACTACCCTACACCTAGACCTGGTTTATTCTGACAGTCCTAATCCATGTAATGAATCTTTTAGGGGGTCTGACGTTGCCAGAAGGGAGTCATACCTGGAGTTATGAATGAGAAAAACAGAGATGGGAATAATATAAAATGGGAGAGTCGTGGGTAAAGTCAGTGTCATGAATTGGCCTGCTTGGGAGTTCTCCATATCCATGTTTTCACTCTTGATAGAGCCTGCATACCTGGCACCAGTCAGGATCCCTATCTCCATGCTGGGATGAAGGAGTCCTGGAAGACAGTTCTGGTGTAGTAGTCAAGCTCAAAAGACGAATCATACCCTAGGAGATTTTTTCCCTTGCCAATACTAGGTTTACCTGACATAGGTAGGATGACCTGGCTTCTGTTTTTGTCAGCATATGTATTTTTCTTCCAATGCTTCTAATGCTGTAGCTCATCATGCATTGACTGCTCAGGCATTGTTTCTAGATTTTTGTGAAATTTATTTTACTATTAAGGCGCTATGAGGTGTTTCTCAATAGTCCCATAGCATTTGACAAGTACGTGAGAAATCAGGTTTCATACAAAGGCATGATCTTCCTGAAATGGAAACAACAGGTTACAGGTCAAGTCTTCAAACTCATTTCTGTTAAGCGGAGGAGTATTGTCAGACTATACAATCTCAAGTATTTCTTAAGTAGAAATATCATGTTGAGAGAAGAAGCCACATTATTTGCTGATGTACTGGAAACTATGGGGGTTATTCTAACTTTGGAGGAGTGTTAATCCGTCCCAAAAGTGACGGTAAAGTGACGGATATACCACCAGCCGTATTACGAGTTCCATAGGATATAATGGACTCGTAATACGGCTGGTGGTAAATCCGTCACTTTTCCGTCACTTTTGGGACGGATTAACACCTCCTCCAAAGTTAGAATAACCCCCTATATCTTTGGTGTCAAGAAAGTACGGTCCAGATTCAAATGGCCCAAATAAATAAATGGCCAGGTCGTTCCAGATACCTTGTGTTAATGGACACCTTGGTTGTGGACTACTAGTTCAACCTTTGGCAAGTATATATTGATATCTACCATGCATTTATTGCATCAGTTCATCTAGGAAGACAAACCATACCATACCAAACCATACCTGTGTTAGAAGATGCTTTGTCACCACAGTGCAGTAGTAGCCCTCAGATTCTAGGTGCACAAAGTATTTTCGTAGTGACTTTGGTATGATCATTCAGGTTCCTATCAGATGCAGTACTTGTCTGTGACATACCAACTTATCTTGTACATGCCTAAATATATTCAGCTACACAAGGTCACGGTGTGGTTGGAAAATATCACGATTTACAAGGATGTTGATGAAAATTCATTTCTTCATGACAAAGGGGGTGATTCTGATTCTGGCGGGCGGCGGAGGCCGCCCGCCAGAATTCCGCCCCCATTATACCGCTCTGACCGCGGAGGGTATTATGAGTTTTTCCCTGGGCTGGCGGGCGGTCTCCAAAAGACCGCCCACCAGCACAGGGAAAAACTCCCTTCCCACGAGGATGCCGGCTCGTAATCGAGCCGGCGGAGTGGGAAGGTGCGACGGGTGCAGTGGCACCCATCGCGTATTTCAGTGTCTGCAAGGCAGACACTGAAATACTTTGCGGGGCCCTCTTACGGGGGCCCCTGCCGTGCCCATGCCATTGGCATGGGCACGGCAGGGGCCCCCAGGGGCCCCGCGACCCCCCCTACCGCCATCCTGTTCATGGCGGCTTTCCCGCCATGAACAGGATGGCGGTAGGGGGGGTCAGAATCCTCATGGCGGCGGAGCGAGCTCCGCCGCCATGAAGGATTCCCCCGAGCAGCGGTAAGTCGGCGTGAGCCCGCCGACTTGCCGCTTCTGACCGCGGCTGAACCGCCGCGGTCAGAATGCTCGTGGGAGCACCGCCAGCCTGTTGGCGGTGCTCCCGTGGTCGGTGGCCCTGGCGGCCACCGGCCGCCAGGGTCAGAATGACCCCCAAAATGTTTAATGTCACCTCAAGGAGCTCTGACTCAAAAACACCCAGCCGGTTCTCCAAAATAATGAAAATTCACTAACATTGTAAAACATCCCTAGCAACAAAACTAATAGCATTCCATAACAGAACTTCTAATCCCTAACCAGGACGCACTAAGCTAAACTAAAGCTCCCTGCACACATAATACCATCATGACTTTTATGTTTACACACTAGATAGATGAATTTCCGTGATCCTGTTGAGGTCACTCACGTGCCGAATTTTAATGAAATTAGTCACAGCAATCAGCATGGTGCCTTTCCATTGGCTTAATGATATTACGGCTGAGGGAAAGCATGCTTCACAACATATCGAAAATATTCCTCTCCTACGGAAGGTGCCATTGTGGAGTCTGAGAGTCCATGGAGTAGGCCATTATCACCATACAGATGCAAGAGTACGAGGGTTTGAACAGCAGTTCTGAAGTTGCTTTCTGGTACGAACAGTTTGACTTTATTTAGAAGAGAGAACTAGTACCATTCCTTCTTTGTTTTTTTTTGGCAATGTGTTCCTTTGAGGGTGAGGAAATCCAAGTGATATGGCACTCAGTGATAGTTAATTTGAAAAAGTCAAGGTTCTTCTCATTGAGCCAGGTTTGTACTGTATCTTGGTTGTTTTTACTGGCACATAATAGGAATTCTGTCTTGGTTAGGCTGAGCTTCAGATAGGCACTGGACGTCCATGTCTGGATGATCTTCAAGCAGGGAGTGAGGAAAAGCATTGACACTTTCCAGGTAAGGTGGGGGTCTTGGGGGACAAGGGACTCCCGGGCCTTGGATGGGCCTGTGAACAGAGTGATTCAGCAATTCAAACCCTTGACCCGTGACGAGTGGTGGTGAATGGAGCTCGCCCCCCCCCCCATTGGCCTGTGTTTTCACTGGGATGTGAAACAGCACACGAGAGACCCAGCAGTAAGCACTGGCACACATACTAGGAGCTCCCCCCCTCCCTTCAGTAGACAGAAACTCGGGGGCCCCCTCCTCCCCTCTTACTTCCTAGTGAAATCGTGAAACAGTATTGCAGCATACACCCACCCATGGTGGTGGGCGAAGTGACACAGTCCTGGACAGTAGTAAGGTGCAACGGGATATTGCTCCTATATCAATAGTTTTACCCCGGAAGACCAGGGGGGTTTTGTAGGGCACCGGGGGGGGACACAAGCTCACACAAAAAGTACACCCTCAGCGGCACTGGGGCGGCCGGTGCAGTGTGCAAACACACGTCGGGTTTCCAATGGATTTCAATGAGAGACCAAGGGGTCTCTTCAGCGGTGCAGGCAGGCAAGGGGAGGCTCCTCGGGGTAGCCACCACCTGGGCAAGGGAGAGGGCCTCCTGGGGGTCACTCCTGCACTGAAGTTCCGATCCTTCAGGTGCTGGGGGCTGCGGGTGCAGGGTCTTTTCCAGCCGTCGGGTTTTTAGAGTCAGGCAGTCGCGGTCAGGGGGAGCCTCGGGATTCCCTCTGCAGGCGTCGCTGTGGAGGCTCAGGGGGGACAACTTTGGTTACTCACAGTCTCGGAGTCGTCGGAGAGTCCTCCCTGAGGTGTTGTTTCTCCACCAGTCGAGTCGGGGTCGCCGGGTGCAGTGTTGCAAGTCTCACGCTTCTTGCGGGGATTGCAGGGGTCTTTAAATCTGCTCCTCTGGATACAAAGTTGCAGTCTTTGTTGAACAGGGCCGCTGTTCTCAGGAGTTTCTTGGTCTCTTTGAAGCAGGGCAGTCCTCTGAGGATTCAGAGGTCGCTGGTCCTGGAGAAAGCGTCGCTGGAGCAGGTTTCTTTGGAAGGCAGGGGACAGGCCGGTAGGACTGGGGCCAAAGCAGTTGGTGTCTTCTTTCTTCTTCTGCAGGGGTTTTCAGCTCAGCAGTCCTCTTCTTCTGTAAGTTGCAGGAATCTAAATTCTTAGGTTTAGGTGAGCCCTTAAATACTAAATTTGAGGGCGTGTTTAGGTCTGGGGGGTTAGTAGCCAATGGCTACTAGCCCTGAGGGTGGGTACACCCTCTTTGTGCCTCCTCCCAAGGGGAGGGGGGCACATTCCTATCCCTATTGGGGGAATCCTCCATCTGCAAGATGGAGGATTTCTAAAAGTTAGAGTCACTTCAGCTCAGGACACCTTAGGGGCTGTCCTGACTGGCCAGTGACTCCTTGTTATTCTCATTATCTCCTCCGGCCTTGCCGCCAAAAGTGGGGCCGTGGCGGGCAACTCCACTAGCTGGAGTGCCCTGCGGTGCTGGAACAAAGGGGGTAAGCCTTTGAGGCTCACCGCCAGGTGTTACAGCTCCTGCCTGGGGGAGGTGATAGCATCTCCACCCAGTGCAGGCTTTGTTACTGGCCACAGAGTGACAAAGGCACTCTCCCCATGTGGCCAGCAACATGTCTCGAGTGTGGCAGGCTGCTAGAACCAGTCAGCCTACACGGGTAGTTGGTTTAGGTTTCAGGTGGCACCTCTAAGGTGACCTCTGGGGTGTATGTTACAATAAAATGTACACTGGCATCAGTGTACATTTATTGTGCTGAGAAGTTTGATACCCACCTTCCCAGTTTTCAGTGTAGCCATTATGGTGCTGTGGAGTCTGTGTTTGACAGACTCCCAGACCATATACTCTTATGGCTACCCTGCACTTACAATGTCTAAGGTTTGACTTAGACACTGTAGGGGCACAGTGCTCATGCACTGGTGCCCTCACCTATGGTATAGTGCACCCTGCCTTAGGGCTGTAAGGCCTACTAGAGGGGTGACTTATCTATACTGCATAGGCAGTGTGAGGTTGGCATGGCACCCTGAGGGGAGTGCCATGTCGACTTACTCGTTTTGTTCTCACCAGCACACACAAGCTGGCACGCAGTGTGTCTGTGCTGAGTGAGGGGTCCGCAGGGTGGCATAAGATATGCTGCAGCCCTTAGAGACCTTCCCTGGCATCAGGGCCTTTGGTACCAGGGGTACGTGTTACAAGGGACTTACCTGGATGCCAGGGTGTGCCAATTGTGGAATCAAAAGTACAGGTTAGGGAAAGAACACTGGTGCTGGGGCCTGGTTAGCAGGCCTCAGCACACTTTCAATTCAAAACATAGCATCAGCAAAGGCAAAAAGTCAGTGGGTAACCATGAAAAGGAGGCATTTCCTTACACAACCCCCCCCCCCCAAACGAAAGAGGATGAGACTAACCTTTCCCAAGAGAGTCTTCATTTTCTAAGTGGAAGAACCTGGAAAGGCCATCTGCATTGGCATGGGCAGTCCCAGGTCTGTGTTCCACTATAAAGTCCATTCCCTGTAGGGAGATGGACCACCTCAACAGTTTTGGATTTTCACCTTTCATTTGCATCAGCCATCTGAGAGGTCTGTGGTCAGTTTGAACTATGAAGTGAGTACCAAAGAGGTATGGTCTCAGCTTCTTCAGGGACCAAACCACAGCAAAGGCCTCCCTCTCAATGGCACTCCAACGCTGCTCCCTGGGGAGTAACCTCCTGCTAATGAAAGCAACAGGCTGGTCAAGGCCATCATCATTTGTTTGGGACAAAACTGCCCCTATCCCATGTTCAGAGGCATCTGTCTGCACAATGAACTGCTTGGAGTAATCTGGAGCTTTTAGAACTGGTGCTGTGCACATTGCTTGTTTCAGGGTGTCAAAGGCCTGTTGGCATTCTACAGTCCAGTTTACCTTCTTGGGCATTTTCTTGGAGGTGAGTTCTGTGAGGGCTGTCACAATGGATCCATATCCCTTCACAAACCTCCTGTAATACCCAGTCAAGCCAAGGAATGCCCTGACTTGAGTCTGGGTTTTTGGAGCTGCCCAGTCCAGAATAGTCTGGATCTTAGGCTGGAGTGGCTGAACTTGGCCTCCACCTACAAGGTGTCCCAAGTAAACCACAGTTCCCTGCCCTATCTGGCATTTGGATGCCTTGATAGAGAGGCCTGCAGATTGCAGATCCTTCAAAACCTTCTTCAGGTGGACCAGGTGATCCTGCCAGTTGGAGCTGAAGACAGCAATATCGTCAAGATAAGCTGCACTAAAGGACTCCAAGCCAGCAAGGACTTGATTCACCAACCTTTGGAAAGTGGCAGGGGCATTCTTTAAACCAAAGGGCATAACAGTGAACTGATAATGCCCATCAGGTGTGGAGAATGCTGTCTTTTCTTTTGCTCCAGGTGCCATTTTGATTTGCCAGTACCCTGCTGTTAAGTCAAAGGTACTTAAGAATTTGTCAGCACCTAATTTGTCTATCAGTTCATCAGCTCTAGGAATGGGATGGGCATCTGTCTTGGTGACAGAATTAAGTCCTCTGTAGTCCACACAAAACCTCATCTCTCTCTTTCCATCTTTGGTGTGAGGTTTGGGGACTAAGACCACTGGGCTGGCCCAGGGGCTGTCAGAGTACTCAATTACTCCCAATTCCAGCATCTTGTGGACTTCCACCTTGATGCTTTCCTTAACTTGATCAGACTGTCTGAATATTTTGTTTTTGACAGGCATGCTGTCTCCTGTGTCCACATCATGGGTACACAGGTGTGTCTGACCAGGGGTTAGGGAAAAGAGCTCAGCAAACTGTTGCAGGACCTTCCTACGGTCAGATTGCTGTTGGCTAGAGAGGGTGTCTGAATAGATCACTCCATCTACTGAGCCATCATTAGGGTTGGATGATAGAAGATCAGGGAGAGGCTCACTCTCAGCTTCCTGATCCTCATCTGTTACCATTAACAGATTCACATCAGCCCTGTCATGGAAGAGCTTAAGGCGGTTCACATGGATCACCCTCTTGGGGCTCCTGCTTGTGCCCAGGTCCACCAGGTAGCTGACCTGACTCTTCCTCTCTAGCACTGGGTAAGGGCCACTCCATTTGTCCTGAAGTGCCCTGGGAGCCACAGGCTCCAAAACCCAGACTTTCTGCCCTGGTTGAAATTCAACCAGTGCAGCCTTTTGGTCATACCAAAACTTCTGGAGCTGTTGGCTGGCCTCAAGGTTTTTACTTGCCTTTTCCATGTACTCTGCCATCCTTGAGCGAAGGCCAAGTACATAGTCCACTATGTCTTGTTTAGGCTCATGAAGAGGTCTCTCCCAGCCTTCTTTCACAAGAGCTAGTGGTCCCCTTACAGGGTGGCCAAACAGAAGTTCAAAGGGTGAGAATCCTACTGCCTTCTGAGGCACCTCTTTATAAGCGAAGAGCAGACATGGCAGGAGGACATTCCATCTCCTTTTGAGTTTTTCTGGGAGCCCCATGATCATGCCCTTTAATGTCTTGTTGAATCTCTCAACAAGGCCATTAGTTTGTGGATGATAGGGTGTAGTGAATTTATAAGTCACTCCACACTCATTCCACATGTTTCAGGTATGCTGACATGAAGTTGGTACCTCTGTCAGACACCACCTCCTTAGGGAAGCCCACTCTGGTAAAGATACCAATGAGGGCCTTGGCTACTGCAGGGGCAGTAGTCGACCTAAGGGGAATAGCTTCAGGATACCTAGTAGCATGATCCACTACTACTAGGATGTACATATTTCCTGAGGCTGTGGGAGGTTCAAGTGGACCCACTATGTCCACACCCACTCTTTCAAAGGGGACCCCCACCACTGGAAGTGGAATGAGGGGGGCCTTTGGATGTCCACCTGTCTTGCCACTGGCTTGACAGGTGGTACAGGAGACACAAAACTCCTTAACTTTCTGGGACATGTTGGGCCAGTAGAAGTGGTTGACTAGTCTCTCCCACGTCTTGGTTGGTCCCAAATGCCCAGCAAGGGGAATATCATGGGCTAAGGTCAGTATGAACTCTCTGAACTCCTGAGGCACTACCACTCTCCTAGTGGCACCAGGTTTGGGATCTCTTGCCTCAGTGTACAGGAGCCCATCTTCCCAATAGACCCTATGTGTTCCAGTTTTCTTGCCATTGGACTCTTCAGCAGCTTGCTGCCTAAGGCCTTCAAGAGAGGGACAGGTTTCTTGCCCCTTACACAACTGCTCCCTTGCGGGTCCCCCTGGGCCTAAGAGCTCAACCTGATAAGGTTCTAACTCCATAGGCTCAGTTCCCTCAGAGGGCAGAACTTCTTCCTGAGAAGAGAGGTTCTCTTTTTGTTGTTGTGTTGCAGCTGGTTTCCCAGCTGACTTTCCTTTTCTCTTGGTAGGCTGGGCCCTTTTTCCAGACCCCAGCTCTACTTTTTCACCCTGTGCCTTACACTGTGACCTTGTCTTGACACACACCAGTTCAGGGATACCCAGCATGGCTGCATGGGTTTTCAGTTCTACCTCAGCCCATGCTGAGGACTCCAGGTCATTTCCAAGCAAACAGTCTACTGGGATATTTGAGGAGACCACCACCTGTTTCAGGCCATTGACTCCTCCCCACTCTAAAGTTACCATAGCCATGGGATGTACTTTAGTCTGATTGTCAGCGTTGGTGACTGGATAAGTTTGTCCAGCCAGGTATTGACCAGGGGAAACCAGTTTCTCTGTCACCATGGTGACACTGGCACCTGTATCCCTCAGGCTTTCTACACTTGTCCCATTAATTAAGAGCTTCTGCCTGTATTTTTGCATGTTAGGGGGCCAGGCAGCCAGTGTGGCTAAATCCACCCCACCCTCAGAGACTAATGTAGCTTCAGTGTGACACCTGATTTGCTCTGGGCACACTGTTGATCCCACTTGGAGACTGGCTATTCCAGTTTTAGCTGGAATGGAGTTAGAAGTGGTACTTTTCTTGGGACAGGCCTTGTCTCCAGTTTGGTATCCAGGCTGATTACAGCTACGACACCAGGCCTTTTTGGGATCAAAGTTTTTACCCTTGTACCCAAAATTGGTTTGTGAAGAGGCTCTGGGCCCACCCTCCTGTGCAGGTTTTTGGGGGCCTGTAGAAGAATCTTTACTATTTTTGTTTTTGGATGTCTCAACACTCTTCCCCTGGGGAGGCTTTGTGACCCCTTTCTTTTGGTCACCCCCTGTGGAAGTCTTGGTCACCCTAGTCCTGACCCAATGGTCTGCCTTCTTTCCCAATTCTTGGGGAGAAATTGGTCCTAGGTCTACCAGGTGCTGATGCAGTTTATCATTGAAACAATTACTTAACAGGTGTTCTTTCACAAATAAATTGTACAGCCCATCATAATTATTTACACCACTGCCTTGAATCCAACCATCCAGTGTTTTCACTGAGTAGTCTACAAAATCAACCCAGGTCTAGCTCGAGGATTTTTGAGCCCCCCTGAATCTAATCCTATACTCCTCAGTGGAGAATCCAAAGCCCTCAATCAGGGTTCCCTTCATGAGGTCATAAGATTCTGCATCTTTTCCAGAGAGTGTGAGGAGTCTATCCCTACACTTTCCAGTGAACATTTCCCAAAAGAGAGCACCCCAGTGAGATTTGTTCACTTTTCTGGTTACACAAGCCCTCTCAAAAGCTATGAACCATTTGGTGATGTCATCACCATCTTCATATTTAGTTACAATCCCTTTTGGGATTTTCAACATGTCAGGAGAATCTCTGACCCTAGTTATGTTGCTGCCACCATTGATGGGTCCTAGGCCCACCTCTTGTCTTTCCCTTTCTATGGCTAGGATCTGTCTTTCCAAAGCCAATCTTTTGGCCATCCTGGCTAACTGGATGTCCTCTTCACTGGAGTTATCCTCAGTGATTTCAGAGATGTTGGTCTCTCCTGTGAGGGAAACAGCATCTCTGACTATTATATTTGGAGTCAGGGCTTGAGCAGCCCTGTTCTCCCTAAGTAGGACTGGAGGGGGGGGAATTTCTTCCAAGTCACTATGTTCATCCTCTGTGTTGCCATCCTCAGAGGGGTTGGCTCTTTCAAATTCTGCCAAAAGCTCCTGGAGCTGTTGTTTGGAAGGTCTGGGGTCCATTGTAATTTTCTTTATTTTACAGAGTGACCTTAGCTCCCTCATCTTAAGATGGAGGTAAGGGGTGATGTCGAGTTCCATCACATTCACATCTGTACTAGACATTATGCTTCTAAAAGTTGGAATACTTTTTTAAGAATCTAAAACTAGTTCTAGCTTCTAATTCAAACTTTCACAAACTTTTAAACTCTAAAAGAAATGCTAAACAGGATCTAACACAAGGCCCTAGCAGGTCTTTTAAGAATTTAGAAAAACAGTTCAAATTGCAAAAATCAATTTCTAATGACAATTTTTGGAATTTGTCGTGTGATCAGGTATTGGCTGAGTAGTCCAGCAAATGCAAAGTCTTGTACCCCACCGCTGATCCACCAATGTAGGAAGTTGGCTCTGTATGCACTATTTCACAGTAAGGAATAGTATGCACAGAGTCCAAGGGTTCCCCTTTGAGGTAAGATAGTGGCATAAAGAGATAATACTAATGCTCTATTTTGTGGTAGTGTGGTCGAGCAGTAGGCTTATCAAAGGAGTAGTGTTAAGCATTTGTTGTACATACACACAGGCAATAAATGAGGAACACACCCTCAGAGACAATTCCAAGCCAATAGGTTTTGTTATAGAAAAATATATTTTCTTAGTTTATTTTAAGAACCACAGGTTCAAATTCTACATGTAATATCTCATTTGAAAGGTATTGCAGGTAAGTACTTTAGGAACTTTGAATAATCACAATAGCATATATACTTTTTACATAAAACACATATAGCTATTTCAAAAGTGGACACTGCAATTTTCACAGTTCCTGGGGAGGTAAAGTAATGTTAGTTTTTGCAGGTAAGTAAACCACCTACGGGGTTCAAATTGGGGTCCAAGGTAGCCCACCGTTGGGGGTTCAGAGCAACCCCAAAGTTACCACACCAGCAGCTCAGGGCCGGTCAGGTGCGGAGTTCAAAGTGGTGCCCAAAACGCATAGGCTTCAATGGAGAGAAGGGGGTGCCCCGGTTCCAGTCTGCCAGCAGGTAAGTACCCGCGTCTTCGGAGGGCAGACCAGGGGGGTTTTGTAGGGCAACGGGGGGGACACAAGCTCCACAAAAAGTACACCCTCAGCGGCACTGGGGCAGCCGGGTGCAGTGTGCAAACACGCGTCGGGTTTCCAATGGATTTCAATGAGAGACCAAGGGGTCTCTTCAGCGGTGCAGGCAGGCAAAGGGGGGGCTCCTCGGGGTAGCCACCACCTGGGCAAGGGAGAGGGCCTCCTGGGGGTCACTCCTGCACTGAAGTTCCGATCCTTCAGGTGCTGGGGGCTGCGGGTGCAGGGTCTTTTCCAGCCGTCGGGTTTTTAGAGTCAGGCAGTCGTGGTCAGGGGGAGCCTCGGGATTCCCTCTGCAGGCGTCGCTGTGGAGGCTCAGGGGGGACCACTTTGGTTACTCACAGTCTCGGAGTTGCCGGAGGGTCCTCCCTGAGGTGTTGTTTCTCCACCAGTCGAGTCGGGGTCGCCGGGTGCAGTGTTGCAAGTCTCACGCTTCTTGCGGGGATTGCAGGGGTCTTTAAATCTGCTCCTCTGGATACAAAGTTGCAGTCTTTGTTGAACAGGGCCGCTGTTCTCTGGAGTTTCTTGGTCTCTTGGAAGCAGGGCAGTCCTCTGAGGATTCAGAGGTCGCTGGTCCTGGAGAAAGCGTCGCTGGAGCAGGTTTCTTTGGAAGGCAGGAGACAGGCCGGTAGGACTGGGGCCAAAGCAGTTGGTGTCTTCTTTCTTCTTCTGCAGGGGTTTTCAGCTCAGCAGTCCTCTTCTTCTGTAAGTTGCAGGAATCTAAATTCTTAGGTTTAGGTGAGCCCTTAAATACTAAATTTGAGGGCGTGTTTAGGTCTGGGGGGTTAGTAGCCAATGGCTACTAGCCCTGAGGGTGGGTACACCCTCTTTGTGCCTCCTCCCAAGGGGAGGGAGGCACATTCCTATCCCTATTGGGGGAATCCTCCATCTGCAAGATGGAGGATTTCTAAAAGTTAGAGTCACTTCAGCTCAGGACACCTTAGGGGCTGTCCTGACTGGCCAGTGACTCCTCCTTGTTATTCTCATTATCTCCTCCGGCCTTGCCGCCAAAAGTGGGGCCGTGGCGGGCAACTCCACTAGCTGGAGTGCCCTGCGGTGCTGGAACAAAGGGGGTAAGCCTTTGAGGCTCACCGCCAGGTGTTACAGCTCCTGCCTGGGGGAGGTGATAGCATCTCCACCCAGTGCAGGCTTTGTTACTGGCCACAGAGTGACAAAGGCACTCTCCCCATGTGGCCAGCAACATGTCTCGAGTGTGGCAGGCTGCTAGAACCAGTCAGCCTACACGGGTAGTTGGTTTAGGTTTCAGGGGGCACCTCTAAGGTGCCCTCTGGGATGTATTTTACAATAAAATGTACACTGGCATCAGTGTGCATTTATTGTGCTGAGAAGTTTGATACCAAACTTCCCAGTTTTCAGTATAGCCATTATGGTGCTGTGGAGTCTGTGTTTGACAGACTCCCAGACCATATACTCTTATGGCTACCCTGCACTTACAATGTCTAAGGTTTGACTTAGACACTGTAGGGGCACAGTGCTCATGCACTGGTGCCCTCACCTATGGTATAGTGCACCCTGCCTTAGGGCTGTAAGGCCTACTAGAGGGGTGACTTATCTATACTGCATAGGCAGTGTGAGGTTGGCATGGCACCCTGAGGGGAGTGCCATGTCGACTTACTCGTTTTGTTCTCACCAGCACACACAAGCTGGCAAGCAGTGTGTCTGTGCTGAGTGAGGGGTCCCCAGGGTGGCATAAGATATGCTGCAGCCCTTAGAGACCTTCCCTGGCATCAGGTCCCTTGGTACCAGGGGTACGTGTTACAAAGGACTTACCTGGATGCCAGGGTGTGCCAATTGTGGAATCAAAAGTACAGGTTAGGGAAAGAACACTGGTGCTGGGGCCTGGTTAGCAGGCCTCAGCACACTTTCAATTCAAAACATAGCATCAGCAAAGGCAAAAAGTCAGGGGGTAACCATGCCAAGGAGGCATTTCCTTACAGTCATGTACTAGCGAAAAGGTTGCTGCCTCTTCTCCCACAGTTGGTTCATGACGACCAGTAAGGGTTCATTCCACATAGGAATACTTTGTGTAATATTCGTCGACTGACTCATGTGATCCACTCCCTACAGGGGAAGGATGAAGATTACGCCCTGGCCTTTTTGGATATACAGCAGGCATTCAATACCGTTAGCTGGCGGTACGTCTGGGATGTGTTGGATGCCTTGGGCCTGGACCAACAATACATTAAATGGGTAAAACTTCTCTTTAAGACTCCACAGGCCAGGGTGCAAAGAAGCGGCACAGTCTCGGCGGCAATTGAGCTTCAGCGGGGTACCCAACAGGGCTGCCCTTTATCACCCCTGATCTTTGCTCTAGCGATAGAGCCGCTGGCCTGTAGACTCAGACAGGAACTCAGAGGGTGGGGGATTCGGGTGGGAGCACTAGAACATATTATTTCCCTCATACGATGCATTATTCTATTTGCGGAAATAGTAGTCCCAAAACTGCTGACGGAGCTTGAGGTATTCGCAATAGCCTCTGGCCTCAGAGTGAATAAAACTAAATCTTTCCTATTCCCCTTGGGCAAATTGGTCAGTACCCTGGAGGAACGTCTCCTGCGGGTATACTTGCCTTGGGTAACAGTTGGAATCCGATACCTGGGAATGTATCTCACTTTGGATGAGGCAAGCCACTAGGAAAAGAATATGGACAGAGTGATAGGCGGCTTGCAGAGATCCATCCAGTTCTGGAACACTCTGAGATTATCCATAATGGCCCTTTTAAAAATGCTGGTGCTGCAGAGATGCCTGTACATTATGCAGGGCACTTTCTATGAGATACTGCGGAAGACATTCCGCGAATTGGATTCCCTCTTGGTGAACCTACTTTGGAACGGGCGAAGGAGCAGGGTGAGTTTTGACACACTGCAAAGAGAGGGAAGGTGTGGGGGTCTTGAATTACCATACCTAGAGTTTATACTATCTAGCAGTTCAGCTGCAACACGGGGTGAGTTGGTTTGACCCGGACCCGAACAGGGAGCGATCCCTCTTACACACAACAGATGCTAGGCAATCACTGGGACTGTGATTGATGAGAGGAGAGACGTTTCCGACCACCTGCCCACACTTGATACGCCTAATGGTGAGACTATGGGTGAGATCCATACAAACGGTTCTGCAAAAGCACCCCTATGCCCCGATCTCAATTTATGGATCCTACCCCCTTTTACACAGATCCAGCACTCAATGTCAATAGAAAGCTGGCAATGAGGTGGGTGTTTGACGCTAGCCGATTTGTATCCGAATGGGTGGTTTATATCCCTTCAAGACGCTATGGAAACCTTTGCACTATATAGGGGACAGTTCCTTCAATATGCAAAGATTGCAGCCACAGCGAGGCGGCTATGGCCAACATTCCTGGAGCCCCCAGACCTCACACAGACACTCCACTGTTTGTTATCCATGGCGGGATGGTGTAAATTAGTGACACACTTATACCGAGCATTACGATCGGATAGACCGGTTAAACAGTTAAAAATAGAGCAAAAGTGAGAGATGGTGGTGGCGAACCGCTCTCCCCGAGGATTGGTCCCCAATCCACAATGAAGTTTGGAGGGTATTAGTTTGTGCCAGATTTGAACAAATACAATACAACATAATACATATGACTTACCTCTCGCCCAGACAGCTTCACATAATTTACCCGACACAGTACTCCAGATGCCCAAAATGCCTCAATCTGGAGGCCGATTTTTTACACATGCTTTGGTCGTGCCGAGAGTTACATGTGTTTTGGAGGGCTGTCACAGATCCGATAAGGTACACCACGAGATGGGACATTCCTCTGACTGTCATTGGATGTGTCCTGGGTTTTCTGCCCCGAGATCCAAAGCGTAGACTTAGCAGGACATTTGCACTACTAGGCCTTACCATGGCTAAAAGAGGAATTGCAATTCACTGGATGAGTAATCAGATCCCGAATAAGGAACGCTGGCTGTGGGACTTCAGAGAGTGGGCAGCGGTGGAAGAAATACATATGAGACAAACGATTAGAGATGCAAAACTGCTAGAATTGCTGCTGGCATGAGGACTCATGATACTAGTTGTCAGGGGCTGTGCAGGGGCGGCGATCAGGGTTGGCCCCCACACAGTCCTAAAGAGGGGATAATGAATGAGCAAATGGCATTAGAAAATAACCCATAGATTAATCCACAATCTAGGTCGATAACCAACTTGGGGAGGGAAAAAAGAAATACTTTGTGGGAATTGAATGGCATTGTGAGGTGTAGATATTCTTTTTATGGGCCCAAGCATGGTAGGGGGGAGGTTGGAATGGGGGAGGGAAATAGTTAGAGACATCAGGGTTGACATTTTTGTATGTTTATTGCTCCTATTTCTCATATAAGGAAACACAACAAAGGAGCTACAGAGGTCAGAATGTTGAACTGTGATGCTGTTCAGTAATGATAATTGAGTAGTAATATTGATCACAGAGTCTGCATGATCCTTGTTTAATTCATGATGTACATGTATGAAGACATACTAATAAACTGAAATTCAAAAAAACATTATTTCATTAGGATTTCCAGTCCTACCACAGTAACTGTGCCCAGGGCTTTGCCACTACATTGCACAATCATGAGGTCTGGATGGTGACAATTCATAATGCTTTCTACCAAAGGCAGCATCTGATGGCACTTTAACCCTCTCTGGCCAACTGAATTAATATCTGTGTTAGATAAACACTGGTCCCTGTCAATACCACTTTTTCTAGCACTCTCTCTGGCCCAAAACACAAAGCTATGACCCACAACCTACATTCTGAGCATTTTTTAGGGATGTTGTAATAGTACAGAGAAAAGGCTGCAGCGGAATGAGACTGATTTCAAATGAAAGGCAGTTAAAATGGAACCTAGAAACTAAAATTTAAAAGAATACATTTGTTTGGAAGGTGTAAATGTGCTTGTGTTTAAAGGTAGGTAGTGATAATAACATAAAAGTAAATAAATATGTGATTGGCTTTGGAGAAATAACAGAAACGTAAAGGTGTTTGGGATATGGTTATAATTCCAAACACTCAACCACACCTGCTACAGGTGGTTTAGAAGTTAACATGCTGGTCTTAGAAAGTGTTATTAACTTGGGAGCTACTGCTAGCCTAGAATGTTTGTTTCAAAACTGAACACCATGGTAACAGAGATGCTGGAGCATGGGGGAAGGGGACAAAAATCCTAGACAGTGAATGTGAAGGAAGAGTACCAATAAAAGTTATGGTGATTATGGAGTGTTTGAATGCAGGTTTTCCTATTTACACCAAATGTAGTATAAATGAGAATAATTAGCAACAGATTAGAACAAGCAATTGCAATGCAATGGGTCCCGCATTTGCTCGAGTTAGAGCTATTAGTTTTATAAACTCCTAACTGGACTTTTCTTGCCACATAACTTGAAATTCAAAAGTAAAACAGTTTCACATAAGTGAGCCAATTCACAACGCCATGGCCTCAATGAGCATCAGTGATAAGTAGAGACACAAAAGGAAAAAGAAGTTTGCTTGCAGTCAAACTTAACGACAAAAGTGCAATTAGCCATTAACAGGGGCGATAGCCAAGTTGGTAACAAAACCTCCACAAGGAGAGATAAACATAAACCATTTACCAATGTCATCAAAGGATTTTTGAAGGGCAAGTCCACAAACTAGTGATAGTGATGGGCGTGAGGTGGGCATTGTTAAAAGCCTAGATACATACCAACACGTCGGAAAAGCAGCACATGCGCACTGCTTTGCTCGACCTAAAAAATGGCTTTTGGGCTCCCTTGTAGATTTGCGGATCTGCTGCGATTGTACACCGGGAGCCGCGCTGAGGGCCTCAATAGATCTGCAGATCCGTGGAAAACACCCTACCAAATGGTAGCGCTTTTGCCGCCAGAGACCGGGGGAACCACTCTGCTGCTGCTGCTGTGAAGGGGCAGGAGCCCTTTAAATTTAACTCGCCGTCGCGGGAAGCGCTTTTGCCGCCAGAGACCGGGGGAACCACTCTGCTGCTGCTGCTGTGAAGGGGCAGGAGCCCTTTAAATTTAACTTGCGCTCCCGCCGCGCGGGACGCGCGCGGGCGGCGCCCGGGCGAAGCCCGGGCCAAGGGCGGGCCCGTCCTTGCCCGTCATTGCCCAGAAGAGGCTGGGCTGGGCCCCCCCCCTTTCACTTGCTCTCTGAGGACCCCAGCTCACAAAAGAAAAGCGAAATACTTACTGGAACGGAGAACCATCGTCCTTCCTGACCCGGCCAGCAGTGTCTTTTTGGGAACTTCGGGACTCGCCTCCAGCCTCTGTTGGGATATCAAGAGCAGGAACATCTCAGGAGCTACTACACACGGGACAACTAAAGCGCGCCAGGGGGGAGCGCTAGCACCCAGCCGGCCAACGAGCAGCACACGCCGCCGCGGAGAGCCGCAGCTTGTGCCTCTACTGCCAGGCTCCAGGCTCCGGCTCCGGCACAACCGGCACAAGCGGCTCCTGAGACCCCGGGGGAAGCGGACACGAGGTGAGACCACGGGAAGAGGCGAGGTCAGAGCTGCAGACTGTGGAAGGGGAGACGGGAGCCGGACTCGAGTCCCGCGCAGTGTCGGAACCCTATGACCCTGACACACCACTGACACACCACTGACCCTATCCAGTGTTGTCTGAACACTGGCGGGCGTTTCACGGGAAGATTGTGTAAACAATATAGTATTGGAAGGAGCCTTACATTTGTAGGGTGAACTGGAAAGAGTACGTGCAAACTCAGATAATCGACGACTCCGCTGTTCCCATCATGTCCAAACTGAGGTCCTCTAAAATGGCTACAAATAATGACTCAAGGACCCTGGATAACTATCTTTTTAAAGTAGTTAGTAAAATTAACGAAGATAGGAGATCATCATTAAGTAGGGTTAGTCCAGAAACATCTCCCATAAGGCAGTGCTTACCCTCTATATCACCCTCTATATCACTGTCTCAGAGTGTCTCAACTATTTCCAACAATGAGAACGATTTAAATATTGATGTTTCTGTGGTAGAGCAGGTTTGTTGTTCCGAACCTATTCAAGTACAGGATTGGACATTACCAACAAGGTCTCCTCTTATTCAATCTCCCATTAGGAGAGCGGTACGTGCTTGTAGGAAGGGGCCTGTCAAGAAAGCAGGGGGTCGGAAGCCAAAAAAAGCTGGCCCAACAGCTACCAATAGGGGAAATGTCCCTGAGCCCACCAATATTATTGAGGGGGCTAGTCTGCACTCAAGTCAAATTGATCTTTTGGTCACAATTCTTGAATCTAAACTGGAAGTACTGATCAGTCCCCTGGTGGCCAAGGTAGAATTAGTGCTTCTTAGGGTTACTAGACTGGAAGGCCTTGTAGAATCTTGTTTGACTCGGTCCACTGTTCCACTGAGTACCCACTTAGACTCAATAGGCTCTATGGATAACCGCCCAGTGGGCTCAGTTACACACTCTATAGTCAGTAATAGGGTGGAAGGCTTGGGGGCTACTGTTCAGGCCCCACCAACTGTAAGTGTGCCGACCGCCTCATCCTTGTCTACGTTGCCAGTAGGGTCGGCTAGTGTACAAAACACATTTAGTCAACCACGATCAATACAAAGGAGTACTCAGGACACTATAAGAGGGACAGTCATTGATAGAAGAAGTATAACTAGGCGACATAATTCTATTAATCTCCCGTCAGAATGTGCACCATATACTGTGGTTCTAACAAATGTCCCAGAGGTTGACTTGTGCCTGAATGGTTCTGGGGTAGAAACGTATCCTGCTCTTAAAAACAAGACGCTTGCTTGGCTGAATAAGAACTGTGGATTTCCTTGTGCCCTTGCAAATGACATTTTATTTACCCGCAGAGTTAGCTGGATTGGCAATGGCCCTAAAAATAGTGGTGGAGACTGCATTATTATAAATTTTAAACACCCGCAACACGTGGCAACAGTGCTTCTGAGAGCTGCAATTTTGCCAACTCTAGAAAATGCGGTTCATGCTAGACCTCTTGGCTTCTTTTATAATCATGGGACCAATACTCAATGTCGCTCGTCGTATGTGCAAGGGCAATGTTCAAATGAGAATGGAAGAGGTATGGATGTCTGTACCCCGAATGTATTTGTGAATATGTCCCGGTCTCAAATTAGGGGGGAGCCAAGTCGTCATCAGTTGTCTTACAGGCAGACCGTTAACACTTTACCTCTTCACAATCGGTATGCTGCCTTATCTTCTATGGAGGAAAATGATTGACTGCCAAATGCCTTGGGAAATTCTTCCCAGTCTTCAGCATCGTCCATCAAGATTGCTACATGGAACATTGCTGGTTTAAAGAGCAAGTCTGGGATAGCCGAATGGGAAAGGACTCTAAAATCTTTTGACGTCATTGCTTTACAAGAGACTTGGGATCAAACGAATAGCTTTTCCTTAGATGGCTTTTGTCATTTTTGCATTCCAGCTACAAACAGTGTGGCAGGAAGACCTAAGGGGGGACTATTAAGCCTTTTCAAACTGGATATGAAAGGTACCTTAACTCAATGCCCCTCGGGCTCAGTAAATTGTCTAATTGTTGAGCTTTCCACCCAGGATAAGGGTAAGGTCCTTTTTATAAATTTTTATAATTCGCATGCTAATGATTGCACCAGTCAAAATCTGGATGACTTGGATAAATTTTTGTCAGTCTATAGTATAAATGTTAATACTTTTGAGTTAATATTACTAGGGGACTTTAACATACATCCATGTACCCTACCATGTATTAGGAGGGATGAGGAAGGCCCTCCCTTTTCCTCAACTGCTCATCCAGAACATACTAGGCAGGGGGATTATCTTGAGCTTTTCCTTGCTAAATGGAATTTATATGAGTCTGGCTGTGGAGACGAGAATAGCAGGTCCCCTACGTTTAAGGGCAAAGAAAATGGTACTATTATAGATTATATTTATTTGTCTTCTTTTTTGTTAAATAGTGTTTTAAATTATTGTACTGAGGTGTCAGTTTTTAGTGATCATAATCCTGTTGTACTTGTTTTTAAGAACACTGAACTGATTTCTCTCAAACTAGTCGCAGAGAGTGGGGGCTTGAACCTTAAAGTCAAAGACCAGAATCGAAGGTTGAAGTGGACAAAAATAGTCCCTGAAACTTTTTTTCAGGAGGTCTTATCCAAAGTGGAGGATGAAATCTCTATATGTCTAGCGGAAAATCCAGACCCTAAGGAGGCTACAGTAGCATTTGATCAGATTTGCTTAGAAATTAATCGTAGTCTCCAGGCTAAATCTAGCCAGAAGGCGCTAGAGGGCAATAGATGGTTTGATAAGGAATGCTCGAAAGCACATGGTGTACTACTTAAGGCACTAAAATCTATTCCTAAAGATCGATCAAAAATAGTAAATGCTAGGAAAGTGTATAAAAAAACTATTCTAGAGAGGAAAAGGACTCTGAAAGATAACGCCTTGGCTCAACTCTTGGATCCAGTAACCCTAAAAAACAGTGGTTTATTCTGGAAAATAATAAATCAGCCCTTTTTTTCTGATGAAACTAATACTCCTTTAGAGGCAAACATCCCAGATGAGGGCTGGATAAAACACTTTAGTCAGATATATTCTAATATTGGTCCTCCTGGTAGAATTTTAGCAGATGAAGTTGGGGAAATCTCCCCTGACAAGGATGCAGTTATTTTTGCAGTTGCAGATGTTGAAAGGGCTATAGACCTAACCACAAAAAAAAAGCCCCGGGCCCAGATGGGGTACCTGGGGACGTTTTTAAAAGTTTTCCAAAATTTTGGTCTAAGGTATTATGCAAGGTTTTTAATAATCTTGCATTTGATAAAATTCCGTCTTCCTGGAAGAAATCTATAATTATACCAGTGTTTAAAAAGGGTAATAGGCAAGACCCATCTTGTTACAGGCCGATTTCATTGATTGATTCCTCAGTGAAAATTTTAGGTCGAGTTATCTTAAATAAATTGAACGATTGGTTAACAGAGAAAGGGGTCCTAGCAGATGTGCAGTATGGTTTTAGACCTAAAAGGAGTACTATAGATCAAGGCTTGAATTTGTATTTATTAATAGAGAAATACACGAAGGCAAAGGAGGGTTCCATGTATCTGGGGTTCATGGACCTCTCGTCAGCCTTTGATCTTGTAAATCGATCTAAATTATGGAAAATCTTACTTGACATGGGACTGGACAAGGCTCTTGTTAACCTCTTAGTAGATTTACATACCGACCTAACAGCTTCTGTTAGAGTTACTACTGCGGGGCGATGCACCAGCCACTTTAACTCAGAAAGGGGAGTCAGGCAGGGGTGCATTCTGGCTCCCCTTCTTTTTACTATTTATATAAATGCCTTGGAATCTACACTAGAAGATGCTACCCAGGACACCCCACGGATAGGAGAACTCGGTATTCCGGTTCTCCTATACGCGGACGATGCTGTCCTGCTTTCTCGTACTGGTGTTGGTCTTCAACGATTATTGGACGCTTTAGAGGTTTTTATGACTTCCTTGGATTTAAAGATCAACGTTAAAAAGTCCCAGATTATGATCATGGGTAAGGGTAATAAAAATAAACTCCCCAAAACTTTTACTTGTGGGAGGCAAGAATTGTGTAGAGTAGCAATATTTCCATACTTAGGGATCACTTTCGATGAGAAAGGCTCCTGGGGCCCCCAGATAAAAAATAGAAATGTTGCCCTTGCAAAGTCGTCCTCTGCTCTTCAGGGTTTTATGAACAAACTCGGGGCGAGGCCAATTGTTAGTTTGCTAAAAATTTATGAAGCAAGATGCCTTGCAATAGCAACGTATGGAAGTGCGATATGGGGCTATTGCTCTATGGAAAGTATACAGATCACGGAAAATAAATTTCTAAGATCGGTTCTCTCTCTCCCACAAGTCTACTTCCACACACATTGTCCATACTGAATTGGGTGTGGGCTACATTTCAGACTTGATCAAACTGGCCCCCGTTCTAGCCTGGCTAAAGATCTGGCTGAATCAAGAAATTCCGCTCAACCACTCCATATTAAAAGATTGCCTGCAGCTGGATAAAGTAAATAAAATAGCGTGGCTAGTTTATATCAAAAATTGTTTTGTTAGATTAGGGAGAGCGGATCTTTTTTATTTCCCGGAATCAATAACTGTTAAAGATATTGGACTAATTAAAAGCATGATGAAAGATCTGTTATGTCTAGAAAGAGAACAAGTTGAATATGAGAAACCATCGGTGCGGGCCAGTATCATTCTGAGTACTTATGTGGGCCCTGAATTATATTTGTCTATTGTAAATCAACCCTTTCACCGGTTTCTACTCACACGCTTTCGGTTTAACCTGATCCATCTAACTCTTGGCCATTTTCAAACCTGGTCTCCTCCGGAAAAAGGAACGCCGTGTAATTGTGATAATTTTTCGATCCAGAATACAATGCATTTTCTGTTATTCTGTGACCATTACGCGGCCTTAAGAAAGAAATATTTGTTCCCAATTTTAAAGGAGGAGGGGTTTATACAGGTCAAACCTGCCCTCTTGTTCTTACAGTTATTACAGACCCCTAGGATTATGTTCCATGTTGCTAGTTTTTTAGTGGGAGCTGTTAGGGTTAAGAAAAAGAAGTTCGCCATCAATCCGATTATTTTATTGTAATGAATTGAGTGATTAATTAACTTTTTATAGGAAATGTAATTTCTGCGAATCTGGGAGAATATTAATGTTTTACGTTAAATGATGTTTTTAGGATGTTTTACTTTACTGACCCCCCTTTTTGGAACATTGTAGATAATATAAATTGTTGATTGCCTGTAATATTTGATTGAACTTTTTTTCTTTTTTATGCCTTTTTATGATATTTATTTATCGAAATAAAGTACTTTGACTGACTGACTGACCCTACCAAATGGGGCGTCATTAGAGTTGTGTTAGAAATGGTTAACAATTTTGACCATCCAGAAGTAGCATGAAATAAGCAAAATATGCAAGGAAGGTTATGATTAATTTTCTGCCTGAGTAAGCTTGAAATCAAAGTTAAAAGGGTTGCCATTAATGGTTCCCTTGAATGAGAGTGGATTATCAAGCCACATTTCCAGTGAGAAGAGATTATAACTAATACTGACAGAAAACAATTGCAGGCCAATAAACATATTTTGCAGGTATGTGAATTGTCAGGAATCCCCACGGTGCCTCCTGCGTTATCTGTCAGCATCCCCAGGGATTAGGGTTAAATCATATCTCTGTTCTTGGTTAAACCTTCATGTTTCTAAGTAAACATAATGTGCTGTGTTACACAATTGGTTTTATTAATGCTTGTTTTACCAATGCTTGTTTGCTAATGTGAGCAGGTGTAGACATGTGCTTCTAATTGGGTGTGATGTAGACATGTGCTTCTAATTGGGTGTGGTGACTCATCCACATGTGGAAACTCAACTGCTTTCCTGATTGGCTATAAATAGCAGAGTGAAGCATGCCTCCCTGCTTGGCTTTGTTTTGCTTCCTGATCTCCGCATCTGATTTGGCAGTCCAGCCCCTGCTGTCATGCTCGTATTCAGGACTTTTGAGGCAATTCTTTTCTTCATTCCTGTACCAGCTGAAGCCAGGCATTCCTCCATCACTCTGGAAACGACTGAAGCTAAGTGACTAGTATTCTCCAGGGAGTTTGTTCTTTGAGTGCCACGCTTTCCTAGAACAGCTGGTGTATTTCAGACCTCGTATTTTGGCATAGTGCTTATCTTGAAGAGACAAGTGCATTTCTGAACATTCTACATTATTATTGTAGGTACGTGCCTAAATGTGCTTCAGGAAATCTGTTTGAGCTGAAGTACTACAAAAAGTGACAGTGCAATTTTAAAAGAGTATTTACGTGACTTTTCTTTCTCTGATAGCATAACTCTTGGATATAAATTGTGTCATTCATGCCTGTGTTTCAGGTTTAAGGAATTTGCTTGTGAAGGGTTTTTCACACACACAGTAAAACCAAACCAAACTGTGCCACCCTAACTGTTTAAACCCAGAGTGGACATTTGTATTTCTTGAACTGTTTTTGTTCCTTTTAGTTTAACCCTATGCATGCAGGAAAGTTATACGTGATATAATTAATGGCCTTGTTTGTCTTTCTTGTGCATGATAAGTGCAACCACAGTTCTAATTGTAGTGTGCAACAGTGAATCTCTGTGAAGCCAGCCCTAGTGTTGCAGTACTTATTGTTATGGTACTCAGTTTGGGTTTTTGGTAATGCAGTGTTATTAATTGTGCCAACAGTTATTATTATCCAAGAAAAGTTCTGTAGCGTCCCGGTGTTCTTCTACTGCTCTCGTGCCCATATCAGAAAGAGAGATTCAGTTTCAAGGAAGTTGAGTGCACTAACTCTACTATCACTCTGTCAACAACGACCTGCGCCCCCCAAAGAGACAGGGTGCCTGGCTGGACCGGCAAGACGTGGCAATGTTTTGTCTCTTTCTCTTCCACTCCCCCTTTCCTTTTGGGACACCTGCTGGGGTTTCTGTGTCCATCAGGAAGTGCCGAGAGGTGTCCCCGGAGGACGGGGGCATACCATCGCCCCTGCAGACATCCTGCTTTTCAGGTGAGTGTCACCGTCTCAACATGAATTAGGATGTAGTTTAAAGAAAACATTTGTTTCAAGAAACATATGTGTATAAAGTGGATACAAATGTCTAGTATATATAAAAGAGTCAAAGGGAAAATTAAAAAGAGAGCACATAATGATAGTAAGGTATAGTACAGTGACCTGCAAGGGAAGAAGAACATTTTTTAAAGCGCATCAAAACTTACTTTATCAAGTTACTACAAATGATGTATTAAGGGGATATCAGTAAATAAGTAAGTAGTACATAGCTTGTACTGAGTAATAAAGTGATACAGCTAGATAATAACTGACACAGTGAGAAAGACACTAAGATTACCATTCACATACCCATTTAATTACCTCTACATCCAGTATCATACTAACACTAATACAGGCACTGAGGCGTCCATTGATCCATACACTGATACCGCCAGGCACGCACTGATGCATCACTGACAGAACCAGGGAGATACACATGCATATGCTGACACACCCAGGCACATCAGGATGAATACAATAACACATTCAAGAACACTTATGCATATACTGACACACTCAGGCACAGAGTGACACATAGAGTGACACACCCAGGCACACACTCATACATACACTGACACAACCAGGCACACACTGATCCATACACTAACACAGCCAGGCACACACTGATGCAAACACTGACGGAACCAGGGAGATAGTCATGCATATGCTGACATAGCCAAGCCCACTGATGCGTACACTAATGCATCCAGAAACACACTTATGCATACACTAAGACACTCAGGCACACACTGATGCGTACACTAACACACCTAGAAACACACTTATGAATACACTGAGACACTCAGGCACACACTTATGGATACACTAACACACCAAAGCACACACAACCATGCATACACAGACACACCCAGGCACACAGGTATGAATACACTGACATACCTAGGCGCACACTGATGCATACACTGACACACCAAGGCACACTCAGATACAGACACTGACACGCCCAGGCATACACTGACACATAAACTTACACACTCTGGCACAACCTGATGTAAACACTGACACAACCAGGCACACACTCATATATACACTGACATACCCAGGCACACACTCACGAATACACTGACACACCCAGGCACACACTGATCCATACACTAACACAGTCAGACACACAACAATGCAAACAGTGACTGAACCATGGAGATAGTCATGCATATGCTGACACATGCAGGCACACACTGATGTGTACACTAACACAGTTATGCATATACTGATACACTGAGGCTCACAGTGAGGCATACATTGACATCCCCAGGCACACACTCATACATAGACTAACATACCCAGGCACCCACTCATGAATACACTAACACTCCCAGACACATGCCCATCCATACACTAACACACTGATGCATACAGTGACAAACTCAGGCACTCATTGATGCATACGCTGACACGCCCAGGCACACACTGATTTGAACATGTAAAGTAACAGACTTAGGCCCTCATTATAACCCTGGCGGTAAATGCTGCCTACGGCCGTGCCGACAGCCACCAAGACACTGTGACCGCGGCGGTAATCTGCCACGGGTATTATGACCCACACATAGAAATCCTCCACAATACAGACACCCACACAAGTCCGCCACACCAAAGGTCAGTGATGAACTGGCGATAGCAAAACCCACATCGTTACGCCAACAGGAGTATGCCCACATTATCAAGACCCAAGAATCAACACGGCGGTCTTTCAACAGCGGTAAACCATTGGCGGTACACACCGCTGCGTTTAAAATGCACACACACTTACAAAACCACACCACATTGGACAATTCAAAATACACACACCTGACACACATACACACACCACACCCTCACACTCATACCACTATAAAACACACACCCACATTACCCACAACCACTTACAACAACAAAAAAGAGACCAAGCACAGAGAGACAAGCAAAGAGCACACACTCACTCAGAGGCACAGAACACCATCACCCATACACCATCCACGCACATCACAGTATACACCCCAATACATCACCTCACACATCACCTCACACATCCTCACACATATCACTCACATCACATCCATGGCACCCCAAAGACACCACAGGTTTTCTGAGGAGGAGCTAAGGGTCATGGTGGAGGAAATCATCCGAGTAGAGCCACAGCTATTCGGATCACAGGTGCAGCAGACGTCCATTGCTAGGAAGATGGAGCTATGGTGGAGAATCGTGCACAGGGTCAACACCGTGGGACAGCACCCAAGGACCAGGGATGACATCAGGAAGAGGTGGAAGGTACGTTCCGTGGTTTCAAGACACCAGATTGCTGTACAGAGGACTGGCGGTGGACCCCCACCTCCTCCCTTACAACTAACAACATGGGAGGAGCAAGTCTTGGCGGTCATGCACCCTGAGGGCCTCGCAGGAGTAGCAGGAGGACTGGAATCTGGTAAGTCAAATCTTTACTATTATATCCCTCACCCTACCTGCATGCCATCCCAAACTCCTACCCCTGCCCTCACCCCCATCACTCCACCACCTCACATATACCCCACCATCACAACCCACCCATTCCAATACCAAGCCCTGCATGCAACAGCAATGCATGGACCCCCATCACAGACCTTCATGGACACCCATCATGCCCAATAGAGAGACTCACCCAGCCCACAAAATCACCACTCACACAAGGCCGAGCCGACAGGGAAAGCACAATCGTACAGGGAAACACACCCATTGCACAAGATGGCACACACAAATACATTAACAATGCATTTGCATCCCAACAGGACCCCTACCCAAGGTCACCGGAGAGGAGATGCCAGCTACATCCAGCCCCCCCAGAAGAGGCCCACAGTGATGACAGCAGCTCTGCATGCCTGGATCACAATGACCAACCTGGCCCATCAGGGACCTCTGGAGATTTGGGTACCCTGCCACAGTCCCATACCACCACAGGGCCTCCCCCCTCAGGAAACACCAGCACAGCACCCACCCAGCGGGCCCATGCCGCTGTCCCCAGGACACGTCAATCAGCAGTGTGTCCACCACTACAGGGACCCCAGGCAACCCCACAAACACAGGACGATCAGGGACCTGGGGTCGGTAGCAGTGGGCACACGGTTCAGGGGACAGAGGCACAGGACAACAGGGAAGCTGGGAGGACTGCTATGCGACAGGGGGAGAACAGGCCCAAGGAACTGACCCTCCATGAGGCACTCTCAAACATCCAGGGAGCATACCACCATTCCCAGGAGACCATGGGCCAGGTACTCGCCAAGTTACAGGAGGTCCAGCGGCTGCAGGAGGGACAGTACCTGGGGATCAGGGAGGACCTAACTAAAATATACACCATCCTGGTCACCATTGCAGGGGTGCTGGCTGACATGGGCAAGACCATGAGGGAGGCAGTGGCACAACAAAGGGCCCCTGACACTAGCCAAACTGAGGAACAGCCTTCCACCTCCGCCGGCGCTAGTGGACAGGAGGCCCCACCACAGGACCAACAGGCGACCAGCACCCCAACCCCCTGCAGAAGGAGAGCCATCCCGCACACGGTCCCTGCGATCCAGGCAGAAGACAGAGAACATTGCCAAGACCCCTGCCAGGAAATAAGACTCTCCTGATTGTCACCCTTCTGTCCCACTATGTCACCCTGTCCACCTTGAACTGCCATTGCATCCCTTCCAGTGCCCCATTGGACAATGCACCTGTGATAACAATAGACTGGACATTCCTCCACCATCACCCCAGCCCCTTGTACTTACCCCCATACTATTTTGCACAGAAAATAGACACCCTTGAAACAGAAACCATACTGGAGTCAGTGTAATGATTAGAAAGATGTATTATTACAACATTATCAAAGCATTGCAACGTCTATGTTCAGTGAAATATACCACAGGATGACCCTTTGGCGGGCAGCAGTACATATAGCAGTAGCCAGAATGGGGTACACAGATCTGAAAATAGTGATTCCAAAGGGAACAGTCAGTGTCCATAGACAGAGGGTAAGAGGATGCCATGTACAATGTCCAAAAGTTTACTGTTTAAATTTGACTTACATTCTCTTATCTGTGTGTCACTGGAAGTACTGCTGTATAATGTTTGTTATGTTGTCCACATCTTCTTCATCTGCCTCCTCTTCCTCACTGTCCACAGGCTCCACCACTGCAACAAGACCATCTCCAGGCTCATCCTCCTGCAGAAAAGGCACCTGGCGTCTCAAGGCCAGGTTGTGCAACATACAGCATGCCACGATGAGTACAGGGATCCACCAGTCAGATGGAGGCACTGGAACCTGGCCTTCAGGAGGCTGAAGGTTCTCTCACTAATCCTCCTTGTACGCCCATGTGCCTCATTGTAACGTTCCTCTGCCCTTGTCCTTGGATTCCTCACTGTGGTCAGTAGCCATGAGAGGTTGGAGTAAGCAGAGTCACCTGTAAATATTGAGGAAAAACTGTTAGACACACACTAACCCTTAGGGACAACCCCATACCCAGACACCTTCCTATAGTTGGTGGGGACCTTGGGCTCACCTATTAGCCACACCCGGTGCCTCTGGAGTTGGCCCTTCACATAAGGGATGCTGCTATTCCTCAAGATATAGGCATCATGCACAGAGCCAGGATATTTGGCATTCACATGGGAGATGTACTGGTCCGCCAAACACACCATCTGCACATTCATCGAGTGATAGCTTTTTCTATTCCTGTAAACCTGTTCATTTCTCCGGGGGGGAACAAATGCCACATGTGTACCATCAATGGCACCAATGATGTTAGGGATATGTCCCAGGGCATAGAAGTCAGCTTTCACTGTGGCCAAATCCTCCACCTGTGGGAAAACGATGTAGCTGCGCATGTGTTTCAGCAGGGCAGACAATACTCTGGTCAACACGTTGGAGAACATTGGCTGTGACATTCCTGATGCCATGGCCACTGTTGATTGAAATGAACCACTTGCCAGAAAATGAAGCACTGACAGAACCTGCACTAGAGGGGGCATTCCTCTGGGCTGGCGGATAGCTGACATCAGGTCTGGCTCCAATTGGGCACACCGCTCTTGAATTGTGGCATGATCAAGTCTGTATGTGATGATAATGTGTCTGTTCTCTATTGTTGACAGGTCCACCAGGGGGCTGTACACCGGAGGATGCCGCCATCTGATCATCTGCCTCAGCGGTTGTAGCTTATGGAGGAGAACGGTGAGCAGAAGGTCATATTTCCACATTGAATGCACTACTGTTGCTGAAGTTAGGTCACAGAAGCAGTATGTGACGTCAAGAGTCAGTTGATGTGCCAATGTCTGCTGTGACGCAGTTAGGTGCCATGCCATGTGCCCCCCTGAAATGGCGCCTGCCTGACCTGTGAGGAAGGACAAGTGGAAATGAGATAAGTGCGCTGGCGTTGTGCGCCGTTGTGGTAGGCGGTCGATGACCGCCGCGCAACTTCCCATTGGTTATCATTGGACCCTATGGATTCCAGGAACCAATGGCGATGTACGCCGGCGGGACGGTACGCACCGCCGCGGACGTGACCACCATTTTCCAACAACTCACTCACTTGCTACATGACCGTCAACAGGAGAGGACATACACTGCAAGTGCTGCTGTGACCTTAGTCTGGAAGCGACAATGGCTACAGTGTCTGGGGAAAGGGCCCCTGCCTTCACTGCGGAGGAGCTGGAGAAACTGGTGGATGGGGTCCTACCTCAGTACACGTCACTCTACAGTCCTCCAGACAAACAGGTGAGTACAAGGAGAGCATGAGGTGTGGGCAATGCATGTGTTGTGGATGCAAGCCACATGTTGGGGGGTGCTGAGGCGTCCTGGCCTGAGTGCTGCATGAGAGGTGGTCAGTGTATGTGCGTTGGGGCATGGGTGAGAACTGGGGGGCAATGAGTATGTCAGTCCGGAGTAATTTCCTTTCCTCCTGTCTTTTCCCTCTATGTCAGCGCCCACCAGAAAAAGGGTATTTGGCGTGCTGTCGCCAAGGAGGTGTGGACCCTGGGGGTCAATCACAGGCGGAGCACCCACTGCCGCAAGAGATGGGAGGACCTGCGCTGCTGGACCAAGAGAACGGCAGAGGCCTAGCTGGGGCTGGCCTCCCAATGTGGAAGGGGTGCCCGTCGCACCATGACCCCTCTGATGTTCCGCATCCTGGCGGTGGCCTATCTGGAGTTGGATGGGTGTTTGAGGGCATCACAGCAGCCACAAGAGGGTGAGTACAGATTCTGATTCCCGACTTTGCACGTTTTAGGAGGTAGCTGGGTTGGGTATGTGGGCTGTGGGTGACCCTAGGCCAGGGCGATCATGGTAGGGTAGGTCACTTGTGTGCAGGCTCCGAAGCACTCCAAACCCAATGGTGTAAGTGGGCATATTCTACTGGGAAGGGTCCTGTGGGTGTCAGGTGTGCAGATGCTGGCGTTAGCCATTGTACCCCTGGGGCCTGTGACTACCTTAGTGACTGGTTGGGCATGGCCTAGTGCATAGGGCTGATCCCTGTGTGTTGTATACGCCAACTGTAGTGGTGTTGCTGGCATTGACCAAGTGTATCCTCTGTCTCTCCCCCCTTTTTGTTTTGTCACCCTGTCCTTGTGTGCATTAGCATCATCTGGCGGAGGAGCAGAGGCACCGGCGACGGAGGGAGCTGCATCCCCCATGGCCCATGAGGGCGATTCCACTGAAGGTGAAGGCACCAGTGGGACTGAGGGCGAGGGGAGCTCCACGACGGGGACAGGAGGGGAGACCTGTGACAGCGACTCCTCCTCTGATGGAAGCTCCCTGGTGGTGGCGGACACCTCGGTGCCCACCCCAACAACCGGTACAGCTGCCACCCCCTCTACCAGCACCGCCCTCCCAACAGCCCCTCAGCATGTTTCCTGTGCCCGCTCGCCCAGGAGGGTGGGCATCTCCTTCACCCCAGGCACCTCAGGCCGTGCCCCAGTATGCCCTGCTGCCCTCAGTGAGGATGCTATTGACCTCCTGAGATCCCTCACTGTTTGGCAGTCAACCATTCTGAATGCTATCCAGGGTGTCTAGAGGAATTTGCAACAAACAAATGCATACCTGGAGGGCATTCACTCTTGCGTGGCAGCCCAATAGAGAGCATTTCAGGCTCTGGCCTCAGCACTGATGGCAGCCATTGTCCCTGTGTCTAGCCTCCCCCCTCCAACTTCCTCTACCCAGTCCCAATCCCCTCAACCCCAGCCTATCCCAAGCACACCTTCAGACCAGCATTCACCCAAATCAGCACACAAACGTGGCTCAGGCAAACATAAGCACCACACCTCATCTCACAGGCACTCACACAAGCAGAATGCCCATGCAGACACAGCAACATCCACTGCCTCGACTGTGTCCCCCTCCTCCTCTTCGTCCACCCCCTCCCAGTCTCGTCTCCACTCACACCTGCATGCACTACATCCTCATCCACTACCTCCATCACCAGCACGCCCATCACTACACACCCCTCACGAGCAGTCATCACCCCCACAACCATGGACACGTCCCCTGTGTCCTCTCCCAGTGTGTCTGTGACCCCTCCTCCCAAAGTACACAAACGCAAGCACCCACCCACCCAACAGCCATCCTCCTCACAACAGCATCCAGCACATGCACCTTCACCCAAACTCAGCAGAAAGACACCTCATACAACCACTCCCATTTCCTCCACTACCAAACCCTCTCCATCTTCCCGTCCCAGTGTGTCTAAAAAACCTTTCCTTGCTAACTTTGACCTCTTCCCTACACCTCCCCCCGTCCTTCCCCTCGGGCCAGAGTGTCAAGATCCCAGGCCAGCACCTCAGCCACCAAGTTGGCATCCGCGGTGGTACCTGCAAGTCCCAGGGGATCAAAGGCACCCGCTAGGGCTGCCAGTGTGCCAGCGACCCCTGCAAAGGACCAGCCCATTCCGCCACCTGCCAAGGTGAAGAGGGTGCCAGCAAGCAGCACGGCCAAAAAGCAGGACCCAACCAGCAAGGCCTCCTCCAAAACGGCATCTGCCAGTGCCAAGGTCCCAGCAGCGTCTGGCAAGGTGGAAAAGGGCAAGAAAACCCAGGGCAAGGCACTTCAGGCCTCGGACCCTCCAGGTGAGGGAAATCGCTACGAGCACTCGGCGGTTCCCAGGAGCAGAGTGTGCTCGTGTGAGGCGACGTGAGAGCAGAGCTGCAGTGTGGGCCGCGGAGAAGCCTGCGGCCGCATTATCGTGGCCTCCCTCGGGCGGATCGGCGAAGACGGCGCAGGCGATCCCACAGCTCGGAGCCGGGAGGACCCGGATCGAGGTGAAGGGGGAGGCCCAGGGGGTGCCCCCTGTCTGAGAAGCTTGGCACGGAGGGGGGCCCGCAAGCTTGCCACCCCTCCCCTCTCCCCCCTTGGCCTGCCTTGTGCTTCGCCAGCTGCCGCTGCCCTGCTGAGAGAGCAGCGGAGCGCCCCGGCGGCCCCGATTCGGCCCGGGTGGGCACGGGAGCAACTGCGGTGATAAGGGGTGCCCGCCGCACTGCGGCACCCCTCCGGAGGCCAGAAGAGAAGCGGAGGCGGTGCAGGGCTGGCACCAAAAGTGTACGGTAAAGACCTACCTGGGTCTGGCACCCCGAGGGGAAGACGTAGAGGTGGCTGGGGGCTGCCATCTGAGGGTGTCTCTCTCCGCCCCCAACGTGGGCGAAATTAACTGTTGCGGCTGACTGTGGGGGGGGGGGTGGGGCTCGGCGGAGTTGGGTCCCCCCCATAACCCCCTTCAGCTTTGGCTGCACTGCGAGTTGTGCTGGTTCCCCCCCCTGCACCTACCGAGGGGCGGGGTAGGACACAGCTGCGGGGAGCAGAGTGGACCGACCAAAGGTCCCCGTGTTGGCCAAAGTGTGGCCTAGAGGCAGGGAGTGCTTGCAAGCCGTGCTGAACCGCCACCCTTTCTGCACGGCGAGGACCACGAACTGAGCTGGCTGTGGCGCGGGGAGGAATCCTGTCTGGTGCGTTAATAGCGGAACCCATCGTCCAACCGGCGCATCGTCACATCGTCCTGCTTACTGCGAGTTGCCCATCCACAGCACATCATGACCGGAAGAACCAAATCCGTGAAAAATCAAGACCGACTCACTCAGGGACAGCCACCAAGCGACCAGCAGCTAGCACCAACTCTACAAGCACTGGAAAGTACACTAGAGGCCCACTCCGCACAATTTGAAAAAGTACTACAAGCGATTATGGACACTAAAACCTCTCTGGAGAACAGGATAGACTCAGTATCACAAGACCTGAATTTGCTTAGAGTGGATCATCGTAACTTGGCGGAGAGAGTGAACTCAACGGAAGCGGAGCCAAAAGATTTGAATACATCGGTCTTGGCTAACCAAAAACAAATACAACGGCTGGATGCAGAGGTAAAAATACTATGGCGTCGCGCCGAAGAAGCGGAAGGCAGATCCCTGCTGAACAATGTACGCTTCCTAGGATTCCCCAAAAAGCTAACAGAGCAGAATACAGAAATATTCTTAGAGCAATGGCTGATCAAGGAGGTGCTAAATGGGGCCCCATCGATGTTTTTCTCTGTGGAAAGGGCACACAGGGTACCGGGGAGGCCCCCGGCCCCGGGTCAGCCACCCAGACCGCTGAGACCGCAACCTAATTTTACAGCAGTTTCCGCAGTAAAGGCCCATTTAGACACGAGGACCCAGAATTTAATGCCTATCCAGACTTCACTCAGGAAGTACAGAGACATCGCAACTCCTATGTGAAAATCAAACAACGCCTCCGCGAGCATAACATTAAGTATGCCATGCTGTTCCCTGCTAAGCTGAGAGTAATATCAGACGAACGCACCCACGTATTCACTCCTCCTGAGGATGCCTGGACGTGGCTGCATGCCAAAGGCCTGGCGCGACCCCAAGCCGGAACGGACGAAGGAGAGGAATGGCTGACCACTCCACTGCGGAAGCGCCCCAAGAAAAGAACTAAGGGTCAGCCCACTGAAAAGCAGGCAGCAGAGGAAAGGGCAAAAGCCTTGAAAGAAACTCCTTTGTACACGCAAAACTCCTTTGAGGCACTGCGGGAGGCTCCTGTAGACAGCCTGGACTCTGACTCGGTCAGCTCAGACTCCACGCTCACAGAAGCACTTGTGGGGCCGAAGTTCACGCCTAGAACCGCGGACGAACTGTAGATTAAGGACGGCAGCCGTTCCCCCCACCGAAATGAACGAAAAATTTTCAGGGAGGCACAGATTAACTGACGCGCACCTGCATGTAGAAGAACGCTATCACTGACCACGAGTATCTTGAATCTATCCAAGCCCTCACAGCAGTGAACCCTGGGCACTTTCTGGCCTATTACGCCATATGTCATCTAATTAAAAAGGCATGGCGGCTGGAGATGAGGAACCCTCGATTTTTCACACATTGCACCACATGCTGCAATTTGATAACCAAACAAAAGTAGTGACAAATTTGTACAAAACCCTGAATAAACCCCCCGAGCCCAACTTGGAGAGAACAAGGGACAGATAGAACGCAGTCCTCACTGATCCGATATCACAAGCGGATTGGCTGAAAGTCCTCTATCACACTCGGGGATATCCAGAAACCCCAGGTTTCACTACACACAATTTAATTACATGCACCAAACATACCTATCTCCAGCCAGGATTCACCGCATGTTCCCTGGCTCTGCGTCTGCCTGTCCGCGGTGTGATGCCTCAGAGGCACACTTCTACCATATGGTATGGGAGTGCGCACACATACACAGGGAATGGAGAGGAGTGGTAGAAGAGGTCTCGGAACTGACAGGTCTGATACTCGCAGTAGATCCTAAATCCTGCCTGTTAGGGTTGAGAACCAGAGAAAAGAAACATAGGCATTTACATAAGTTTGTCGACCTAGCATATGTGATGTACAAAAGGCTGATTGCTATGAACTGGAAAGCGCCCAGGGCACCCGACCTGAAATCTTGGCACTCCCTCACTCTATGCTGGACTCGTACAGAATCCCAGGTACTGAGCAAATTATCACACGGGGGACAACAACACATGGGGAAGGAAGCCTGGGAAACACTGGTAGCCCGACTAGAGGCAAAAAACAATGAGAGGCTGCCTTGAGCTAGACAGAGTCCTTGCGTTGGTGCTGAACCGGCCAACACTCACTCAGTGGCAGCTTATCTAAATAATACCCGAAATACACCACGCAGAAGGGGTGGGCCCCCATGTCCGCACACCAGAGGTCGTTGTCACCCATAGAGATCAATCAGGGAGGAACGCACAAGCAGTACGCGCACAACGTACACTAACACGCCACACTTAATAATCAGACATTTGCTCAGTTTCCCTCCCCCCCAATACAACCAATAAGTGTCAACAGGGAATAAATCAACCAGGAGCCCCGAGATGGGACCACCAGGTGCCACAAAGAATGCTCCCTCAACTATGCACGGCAGATAAATATATACTGTAAGTTACAATAAGACCTAAGTTATGTTATAAGTGTGGTGTTTTTGTTTTTGTTTTTCTTTATTATATATATATTCTTTTTTCTTTCTCCTAACTTTGTTGTGTTCTTTTCACTTCTGTTATTATGCGAGAAGGTAAAGGGTATATCAGACCCACAAAATCCTACCAATGTAACCACATATTCATGTTGTATGGATCTGCATTGAAAATTCAATAAAAAATATTAAAAACAAAAAAAATCAGTTCCAGAAGAACATCAACAAATCAATATTTATTAATACATTCTCATACAATCTATACACCCTTTTCAAGCAATAGTTCCTATAGATGACTGGGAAACTGCCACCGACAGAGCTGCATAAAGGCCTTAAAGGGAGAGTTGTCTACTTACTTTTAGATTTTGAATGAAATATTGGAACTGTGGGTGTTGAGAGAGATATTGATAAACCACTTATCATTGTACTAAATGGCATACCTACCAAAATCAAAACAAATCTGGCATGGATTTTATTAAAGTAAAGAATGCTACATTTTACCTGAAACAAAATAAGATATTGATGATGCTATTGATCTCTATCAAATGAAACAAGCAAAAGGAGCTCCAATGAGTGCATGGGAGAAAGGTTTAGATGCTTGCTGTTTTCCACAATATTCGCAAAAGGCGGTATGATGACTGCCCTGTACAAATACCAGCAGCTGAGTACAAATCAACTAGATTATATTCAGAGAACCCTAGATATTTTGTCAGTGTATTCCATGCATATTCCATCTATTATTTGAGAGTGACTTCTCTGGAGTATCATATGCTGTAAATCACATACTGGAGACCGGAGTTAATCTACAAAATCTCTCTGCAAGAGAGTTTGTCGATAAAGTTCAAGCTAAAGATGAAAAGTTGGAATATAATTTGAGTAACTTGATGACATTCCAATGTGGGACCAACGACTAGTGGTTTCATCGTCCTGGAGAACTGAAATGTATGTTTCAAAAATTATGTGAACCTACTAGGTTTGTGACACTCAGTTTTGCAGAGTACACATGGGATGACTTACTTGATTTTTTGAGAGAAGAAAACTTTAACATTAAGGACATCAATGTAAAGACAACAGGAGAACTTCGCTCTTTGAATTCTGCTAATGTTTATAGATATTTCACCCACAGATTTCAAGCCATGCTGTCTTTCAGCTGCAACAACAAAAACAGATCCTCCTCTTGGTGAAGTTACAGATTTCTTTTGGCGTAAAGAGTACTAAGCAAGAGGTGCTTCTCATATTCACGTGTTGTTATGGATAAAAGATGCACTGAAATTTGGACCAGACAGCGATGACTTTGTACTATCTTTCATAAAACAGTATGTGACATGTGCCATCCATAAAGACAATGACAAAAAAGGCCTGAGAAAACACGTTCTGAGCTTTCAAACACATAGATGTGGCAAGTATTTGTTTTGAAAATGCAGATGTAAAACAAAATTTTACACACTGTGTTGTGTATTTTCAAGACCTTTGATTTCCAAAGGAAAAGTGAACAGCTTTTTATCTGCAGACGGACATACAGTGACATGGAAATCACCAAAAAACACATACAATCTCAGAAGAACAGAGACTTCCAAAGATATTAATGACTGTAATCCTGTGACTCTCAAAATGTGAAATGCGAATATGGATATATAATTTGTCACAGACAGCTCCTTTGTTGTTTCTTTTTATGTGGCTTCTTACATTACAAAATCAGAGAAGATGAAGGAGATGTGGGAGGAGGTTTCTGCTGAAAAGCCTCTTACCAAGAAACTGTATAGCTCCAGTTTGAAAACGTTTTCACATAGGAAGATGGGTTCCTATGAATGATGTGATCAGTTGAGCTCGGCCATTTTGTACTCAAAGTCAAGGGTAATTGTTTGGGTGAGTCTAGGTCTTGCAGGCACGTGAAATAGAGTGTTGAAGTCTTTACTGGAAATTCAGTACATAGCAGAGTTCGACCCGGAAAGTACTGCCATTGTGAAAACAAATATGTTCGACATTTACTATACAAAAAGGAGCCCACATCTTGAAAACGTGTCTTTATAAAGTACTTCAACACTATAGTTACAGAAATAATGTAATAGAAAACGCAGTAGTTGGTTGTGACAGTTGTTTGGTTCAACACGCAAAAGGAAGTTTAATAAACCACAGAAAACGTTGTTGCCAAACTCCTGATAATAGAGAGTTTTTTCTATCTGGCAGTCGGAGTTACTTGGATATTTTGGCTGCTACAAGGATTCTTTCAATCCTGTGTAAGACAGCATTCAGTGTTCAGTCTTTATTACATGAGTTTGAGAATGCTTTATTAAATGAATTAATAAATAGAGAGGTACAACAACTTTCGCAAAATTAAGCAAAATCACTCCAAAAAGCGATACAGGAAAATGTGATATATAGAAGGTTAAAGGACAATGCATAAATATATTACAAACCACAAATAATAAATAATGAATAAAAAAGTACCACTATTAAAATTGCAATTTATATTGTGTATTTTCAGAAAAAGAAGAGAGCAGATAGATGCGGCACAGAAAGTTGAGAGAGAAAAAGAGGTAAGAAGAGAATAAAAGAGGAGAGAGATTAATATACATAAGATGAAAGATCCTAAACCAGAAACAGTGATTATGCAGATAACAAAAAAATATAAACGAGAAAAGTTGTCATATAATGTCAAACAATAAAAACAACCATTAAGTAATACCATAAACATTTTCATGGAGTATAATTTCATGGTGGCTGGAAGACAAAAGTTTTGTTATGAAATTGAGTTGATTGATGACATAAATAAGTCGTAAGAGGTGACCAAAATGAGTCTTTTTGAAGAAGTTGTCTCGTGGAATTGGCAGATGCTCTGTCTAATCTATGATGATGACAAAGTAAGTTCCACCCTCTGTTAAAAGTAATCTTAGTAGCATCCTTTCACTTTGAAGTGATAACTTGTAATGCTAAAGCAATAACCAAATCAACAAAACAGCCCACTAAATGGGCA
The DNA here is from genome assembly GCF_031143425.1 of Pleurodeles waltl. NCBI lineage: Eukaryota > Metazoa > Chordata > Amphibia > Caudata > Salamandridae > Pleurodeles > Pleurodeles waltl. The sequence continues at coordinate 658,806,112 of NC_090445.1, read as the reverse complement.
CCAATCCAAATAGGAGAAGAACTTCCCAGAAAAATATTGGTAATGTCAAAAGGAAAATTAATATTGCATATTTGTGCAATTTTATTGCATATTTTCCACCAAAAAGAAGCAATAGTTGGGCAATGAAAGAAAGAGTGCAAGTGAGTGCCTGGTGAAGAAGAACAAGTCCAGCAAAAATCCAAAATGTTTGGAGTATATTTGGAGAGAGAGAGGGGAGTTAAAAAATGTCTATGATTAAAGTAATAGGTGGTTTGTGTAGTGCTGGCATTATAAGAGGTATGATGTATTTTTGACCAAATGCAATTCCATGTTTGAACAGAGAAGAAGCAATGGAGATCCCATGTAAGTTCTATTTTATATTTGGCACAATTCGGGAGCTGATAGTGTAGATATTTGTTTGTGTAAGGTGTTTAGCGGGGGTAGAGGGAGAAAACTGCAAAGCAGTTGATGTTGGAGTGGGGAGGTGGGTCTAGCAATAAGATATTGTTGTACAAGAAAGGTTCTTAAGCTTTGATTTTTTGGCATGTGGGTGGTTGAAGATTTAGATTGGAGTTCGCAAGAAGAAAGATGTTGCAGATGTTCAATAACTGTTTGACCTGTAAAATCCCTTTAATTACCCACTCTCTTCAGAAGAGAGTATGATTAGATAATTAGATTTTATGTTATGCCAAATGGAGGAGTCCAAAAATGTATGTAAGGATGATAACGGTTTGGTGAGAAATGGATAAATACTTGAGATGGAGTGTGTTATAGTGGGAGATGAGACCCCCCTGGGAGAGTGCAAAAAATGTCATAGTGTCTGAAATGGAAAAGGGAAAATAATAGCATCCTCTGATTTATACCAAATTGATGGGGGACCATCTTTAGGGGAGTAGATATAAGGTAAAACTTGTTTCAAAATAAATGAGGAATGATATTGGCGAAGATTAGGATAGTTGACTCCACCTATGTCTTTAGGGTTGCACAGTGAGGATAGAGCAATGCATGCTTTCCGTCCATTCCATAGGAATTTTGTCAGTATGCTATTTAGCAACTTAAAGAATTTCAAAGGTATTTAGACCGGTAGCATAGACAAATAAAAATTATTCATGGGGAGCATCATCATTTTAATGGATTCCAACCTCCTCCACCAAGATAGATATAGGGGAGACCATTTATCCGACATATTACACTTTTTTTGTACAAGATCATCCAAATTAATCTGGATAGTAGCCGGAATTGAACAGTATATTTGATTCCTAGGCATTTATTATATGAGGGGGTCCATTTAAAATCAGTTCCAGCAAACATATAGTTGAAACAAAATGTATTCAAAGGAAGAACTTCAGATGATTTACTTAAGTTTATTTGTATCCTGAGAGGCTAGAGTATGAGTTCAAGAGATCAGTAAAGGCAGGTAACAATGTCTGTGGATTAGAAACATACAAGATGACATCATCAGCATAGGCAGTGAATTTAACATGCAGATCCTTATGCACACACCCGGTAAACAAAGTAGATTGCCTCAAGGAATATAGAAAGGGTTCTAGAGATAATATGAATAGTAAAGGGGATAATGGATACCCCTGCCTAATACCTCGGTGAAGGAAAAAGTAAGAGGATTCCATTTAAAAAGATAGATGTAGATGGGGAAGGATAAAGTATATTAATATATTCTAAGATTATAGGTTCAAATCCATGCCATTTCAGGGCTTGCGGCATAAAAAGCCAGTTGATACGGTCAAAAGCTTTTTCTGCATCCAATGTAGTGGCTGCCAGTGGGATAGAACTTTTAGAAGCAAGGTGCAAAATATTTAATAAGGCTCTGGAATTGTCAGTGATATATCTAACTTTAATAAAGCCAGTTTGTTCAATGCCAATTAAATCCTGTACAATCTAATTAACTCGAAGTACCAATATCTTCGCAAAGATTTTACAATCTAAATTAATGAGAGAGATAGGCCAATAGTTGGCACAGAGGGAAAGGTCTTTGTCTTTTTTAGGGATGAGGCAAAGAATTGCCTGAGAGAATGTACCTTGAGCTTTAGCATTCTGAAGAAATTGATAGTAAAGTGAATGTAAGTGTGGAAGGAGAATATGTGAGAAACGGAGGTAGAATTCAACTGTAAATCCATTCAGGCCTGGAGCTTTGTCTTTTGTTTTTTTTGCCAAAGCAGTCTTAATATCTTGCAAAGATATTTCCTTATCTAAGAAAGAGAGGTCTTGAGATTCATGAGGGTGAGATGGCAGAGATAAAAAAAAAGAATCAAGAGCTGCCTCTGAAGGAGATGATTCAGGCGTATAAAAATATTGATAAAAATCAGAGAAACATTGTAAAATATCCTCATTTCTGAAATGATTAATACCCTTGTCATATATAATATTTGAAATTTTAGATCTTTGGGGATTTAACTTTAAGATTATTCGCAAGCACTGTTCCAGCTTTATTACACCTTCCATAATATTTAGAATGTATTCTTAATAGCGTGCCTGAGGCTTGTTCAGTTGACTTCTTATTAAAATTCAGTTTGGATTGAATTAGGAGTTTAGCAGTGTCATTATCGTTTGAGGTATAGTTTTTATGTTCCAGAATTTTAATAGATGATAAAAGAAGAGCTGAATCTGTGAGAAACGTTTTCTTCTTTGTGGCCACGTAGTCGATAATGAATCCTCTAGCCGTGGCTTTGAAAGCATCCCCGATAACGTGGAACTGCAGCGATGACGTAAGATTTAGTTCAAAGTATTCCTTAAGAGATACTTCAAATTTATCTACAAAAATCTGATCCTTCAGGAGGTATTTGTTAAAACGCCATCTCCTTGACCTACGAGATTCAGATGTTGTTTCAATATCTATGAACATAGGTGCATGATCAGATATTAATATAGAGCCTATTTCAGCGCACTAGACCTGTAAGCAAGTGAGGTGTCCCAAAAATATAATCAATCCTAGATTTGGAGTTTTGCACTGGAGAATAGAAGGTGAATTCTAAACTATCCGGGTTGTACAATCTCCAAGCATCTGTTAAACCTCTAGAGTGAATTGCGTTCTTAAATGATTTTTGCATTTTATTAGGTACATATCTGGAGAGGGATTGCCTAGCCGTAAAAGGGTCCATAACTTGATTACAGTCTCCACCCATTATGAGTTTGTCAGTCGGACAAGAACGTAAAAGATTTGAAATGCTTTCCCAGAACTTTATATCTATACTTATAGGACCATAAATATTGAGTAAGGTGGATGGCATAGTGTTAATAGTAAAGTGAATAAGAAGCCACCTCCCTTCGTCATCCTTCTCCTCTCTCTCTATCTTTATGGAGAGTGATTTGTGAAATAGAATAAGAACCCTATTTTTATTGTAATGTGCAGGAGAACAAAAAACATGATCCTCCCACTGCCTCCTCATGGAGTTAAGATCTTTATCAGATGTATGGGTTTCTTGTAATATAGCAACTTTGCAATTTATCTTGGAATGATGTGAAAGGACTCTGCTTCTTAATGGGATTGCGTAAACCTTTCACATTCCAAGAAACAACACGCATGACATTAACCATTTTGTGGAACAATAAAAATATATTCTTGTAACAGCATTTTCAATATAATATAAATTACATGACAATAAATTGAACACCACTGGATCATATAGTAACAAAAGCTATGTAGGATGAGCAGACAAATCTCAATCAAGTAAGAGAGAAAGAAGGAAGAAATGAGAATAGAAAAAAAGGAAAGAAGGAAAGCAAAAGGTGATAAAAACAAAGTAGATGGCTATAAGCCAAATGGCGTGAGCCGTAATAAAACAAGGTAAGTACAATACGATGACAATAAGAGGGGAGAGTGGGGAAGCACAAAAAGAGCCAAGATAAGCAACAACCAGAATCTCACAAGAGAGGATACAGGAGGTCACAAAGACACTAGATGAAGAAAGATATGGATAACGGCATGAAAATTGACACCATTGACTTATACATAACTCTTACCGACAACTGGGAACATAATATAGACAATGGGTCTGGAACATGAAACAGAGAAGGGGCACATATCTGAGTTAGGGAAACAGACGAGGTGTGAAATACCTGTAAAGGAGACACAAAATGATTAGTAAAGTAGGACAATACCTTAGCATGAACAATTTTGCCTAAAAACTTACAGCGCATCAATGAGTAATCAAGATTTGCCACATTCCATTTCTTTACACTTGCATTAGCAAATAAACATTTTTAAATCTGCAGGAGAGGCAAATGAATAGATACGATCTTTATAAGTCACTTTGAAAAAACAAGGATGCACCAGACCATATCAAGCATTTAGAGATATTAGCCCTGGACGTAGTGAAAGAAATTCTTTGCAGCGAGCTGCCATAGCACGTGCCACATCCTGTGAGAGGAAGACCTTATGGCCCAACCACAGCATTTGTTTCCTTTGTTTAGCTCCTGATAAGACCATGAGTAGCTCAGTGTATTCCCAAAAAATAACTATCATGCCACTCAGTCGATTAGGTGATGGGGCGCCCGAAGGTTTGGGTCCTGCACGGTGAGCACGTTGTAGGTTAAGGGCAGTACCATCCTTGAGCCCAACTATCTTCGGAATATGAATCTTCAAGAAAGTGATTATGTCATTGCCTTCCGCCTCCTCGGGTGCCATAAATTCTAAGGTTATTACGCCGGTTACGACTTTCCAAGTCCTCTGTTTGCTGTTTCAGAAGTGAAATTTCCTTAGACATGACATCTATCTTGGTAACTGCAGCCTGTATATTACGTGTCCTTTGCTCATCTTCCGAGACCCTGGATTCCAGATTAAACCATTTTTCTTCAATCCTTTCAAGGGTAGCATTAATTTCCATCACAAAGGGTTTCAAGTGTTTTTATTTTATCCATTAGATCTTAAAGGGTCAGAGGCAAAGGAGATTTCGTTGGAGAAGAGGGATCTTTCTTATGTCGTGTAGAAGTGTTATTATAGTCTTTCCGTGCAAAGGACATAACTCCAGGGAATGTTGCAGCCTTTGGAGAGGAAGATGAGGAAGGCTCCATATGCAATAAATATTAAAGTAGGTGCACACAAAACTGGTAAATAGAAGAATTATCCAATTGTAGCACAATAATCTAAAATACACTCCATACAGTAATTCTTCTGGCCAGCAAACTTATAAGCAACACAGACAACTCCGGAGGCTGCAGAAGCTCACCATATCCCAATGGTATAATAAATGCAGTAGTCATGAACAAAACAACTAAAGATTATTTAAAAGAAATATCTGGATAAGAATAACTCATTGAGGAAAGGAGCCTCAAATAATGCCAGCGTCATACAGCAAACAAAGCAAGCAGAGTTGTTTTTTTAAAGCCAAAATGCGGCCGCAACCACTAAAGCTGGGGAGAAGCCATATGAGCCAAAAAAAACAGCAACAGGCTCAAAAATTAGTTCAAGAATGGAATAACTGTTGTTTTCATATTCCCATCTCTTTGCCTCAATAATTCATTGTCAGCAGTGCCCAAATGCCGCCAAACTAATCATAAAATCTCTGTAACGACGCGTAGCTCCAGCGGACTGCGACCATTTTGCGGGTGTCTCAGCCATGCCCCCTTTCTCTACTACATGAATATGTTAAATGATGAGATTGAGCAGAATATGAATCCCCTGCACTCTGCCTCAATATTTTGACTAAATGACCAGGTTACCATTGCCAGACATTGTGCCATTCCTGGGGGGCCCGGAGCAGTTTGCAGTTGCCGCAGCGCCACCCAGGTGCATGTATTCAGAACCAGACTCTGGGCTTCAGTGCAGCCTTAGATGACAGCCTTGGCCATGCTAGAGGTTTGTAGCACTGTCAACCTGCAAGGCCCATGTGTGGCAATGCAAACAACTGGCACAGGATAGCCTCCTACCAGAGACAGAGACACAATCGGGACAACATTAGAAGGCTGACAAGGTAGGCTGCATAGCACCATTTGAGCAGCTGAAGGCCGGTCCTGGGATGGCCCGTCTCATGCGACTGGCTGTGAAATACGCCCACCACCGTGAACCAAGGTTGTGCGCTTGGCAATTGTAGCACACCAGGGGCGGAGGGAGCCGTCTCCAGGCAAACCTCTGCAGTAGCGAAGGAGGGAGGCACAGCAGGTCTGTGACGGATTGAGGGTCCTACATGGACTCGGTCCACCTAGGCTGCATTGCACTCTGAGTGAGAGAGGGCCGTCCACAGATCCATCGCGATCCACGCATGATGAGGAGACCTGCTGGGGAGCAGTGCTCGCTACTGATGGTGGTGGGGGTCCGGAGCTCCCCTTCCCTCCTCCCCACGAGACGACCTACTTGACGGTGATGAGAGTGAGGGCACCCAATGAGAGATAGCTCCTGTCAAGTGATATGAGGGCACTTGGGCCCGGGGCTCAGGTGTGACATTGCTGGTGAGTGCCCTAATGCGGCACTGCTGCGGGCCCCCTTTGAGCAATTCCCTGCACAATTGCGGGCCCCTCTGAGTGTGGAGGGACCAGCACATCCAGAGATGAACAGTGCCCACCCAGGTATTGAGGGTGGGTGGCTCGCAAAGGATGTGCTCTAGAGACGGACTGCTTAGGAGAGCTCTGCCCTTGCCTACCTAGTGGCCACCACTGTCCTATAGTAGGGGCCACAGACATTGACATCATTAGTTGAGCAGGCCCTGCAACAGTGGCCATGGTCAGAAATTGTAGTCCCTGTCCCATGAAGTCCAATAATCTAGACAAATACACAGTGAATATGTCCTCACCTGGAGCCATGCACAAATCGACAGAGCAACCCCATGATCAGCCTGACCATCCGCAGCTTACAGAACCCTCCTTATGCGAAATAATGGCCATGATTCAGGGTATAAAAGGCACAATAGACACTGTCACAGTGGATGTGAACCTCTTAAGGGCGGACCTCCATAAAGTTGCAGAGACACGGTATCATTGACTGAGATGCAAATTACTCGCCTGCAATCCATCACAAACGCTTGGAAGACCAGGGCCAAGCTTTAACTAAAAAAAATGCAGTGATCGCTGCAAACCTAGAGGACCAATAAGGCAGAGCTCATCAGAATAATCACCGAGTGGTGGGTGTCCAGCGTACACCTGTTCCTGGAGGACTTGGTCCACAACACTCTCTTGAACTACAGGGAGAGCGAAGCAATTCTTTAGGTGGCTTGCACACATGGGGACATACAAGTCAAAAATGCCACTCCAGTTCTTCCCTGACTTCACATTGCAGGTTCAGAGACTGCCAGAATTTGGAGGAAGTTAAAAAAGCTCAGAGAGACAAAGAACTAAAATACATGATGCTGTACTTGGCAAAACTGAAAATCATCGTGGAAGGCAAAACATGGCACTTCACCACACCAGAGGAAGCATGGGACTGGCTCGAGGAATGGTGAGTGGTAGGCAGACATGAGCAAACAAGAAGACTCTGGCAATGTGAGAATTCAACATTCAGGAGCCACCTCACCTGACTCATAAACCAATTGGTATGGTGACTCCTATACATAGGGGCAATGGCAATCTATGGGGGAAAAAAGCTTAATTTCAAGGTCTTTTATTGTTGTCTGTACAGATGGGGGTAACACTCAATGTAGAACCTATCCTGGTCTGATTTGGATGATGACATTGGCACACCTACACATGTTTGTGTTTTTGGGGCGACAGGCTCTACAAATTGGGGGGGTGGATACTATTGGAGGGTTGTTATGTTGATGTTGATGTTTTTTAGAATGTTGGGACACAGTTACTGTTACTCAGTGCATAATCCACATAGGATAGGCAGACTTTACGATACAACTGTTAAAGGGACGCATCCCAATAATGACATATAATTAAAGCGCCTCATATCCCACACCTCACCCCACCACCAATGCCATTAATACAGTGTACCTGATCATATGGACCTCAAATGTAAATGGTCTAGGCAGCATGATTAAATGAACATTGGTCCTTCAATACCTCCGCACACACACACTGACCTTGTCTTGCTCCAGGAAACGCGCCTTCGGAGAACACATTATAAAGTACTAGACAGGTTTGGCTATAAACTCATAGCCCACGCAGGCTACACTTCTGACACAAGGGGAGTGGGCATACTAATCAAGAGATCAGCCCCCCTTACCCCCAAACATACCTGGCATGACCCATTAGGCAGATATGTAGCCCTGCTGGAGGAAGGCACAGGGAATAAAGGACAGCTCTCAGTCGGACTTAAGCTCCATCTCAGATGGGAAGGCTTCCGATTTGCCTTTGGTTACTTCTATAAGGAAATTTGCTTCCAAATATTTAAGCTCTGGCTCACCCTCCTTATCAAGTGAAACTTCCAGTGCCCCTGTCAAGGGAAAGAGGGGGCTGCCTTTGGCAGACAATCTTGTCCAGCTAAACAATTCATCAGTGGTTTCCCTGCAGCCAATATTGGAAAGGGGTCCAAGACTATCCTCCTCACCTGTCTTAATATTTCTTTATCCCCTCTGATGTCAGAGAGGTGTGAGGACGATTGGTCCGTACTTCTGTCTTCATCTCCTTTAGATCAGAGTGTTTCTCAGTTAAACATGGGCCTCTTGGATAGGGCCACCAATGCAACCCTTGCCTCTCTGGCTTGGTCTGTTTGTATCCAGCCAACCTGCTCTTCATCTTTGTTGAACGTAATGCTGCTCATACAAAAAACTCTTTATGGCATTTTAGAGACCTTGGTGACTATAGGTTCAAACTAGGTGGACCAGTCAAAACATTTGAAAGATATTTTGCTAGAATGTCATAATGCCAGCAAAAGCTTGATTGATGCAAATAGGGATTGTGTCTTAACATTCTTACTCACGTATGAGGTCAAAGGTCAATCCTACCTGAAGAAATTGGGACTCTGTCAGCATTGAATTCCTCGTTTTTTGTCTCTAACTGCCCACTGCTAGTTAGGAAAAGGAAAAATCTTTTTGCCCCACTTAGTTTTTCCTCTAGCTATTATCTTTCTCAGAGACCCAAAAATATGAGAAGAAGAGCAAGACCCCATAATCCAAGTGTAGGTAGAGGTAGGTGTCCCAGAATGAAGGTAAGATCTATACCCATGAGTAGGGGGGTTCCCAGGCAAGTACAGCTTTTAAGTCCTCCTTGCAGCGGAGTGGCTCTGTAGCACATATAGCCACCTGTATGTGGGATGCAATAAAAATTCGAGTCGGGCATCTTCAGCCTTTAAATTGCCATACTAGCCCATGTAAAAGGTCTCCAGTTTCCTCCAGATGAAAGATGTCCAAGTCCTCAGCTACTAAAAAGATTAGTAATGCACCCTTCACTAGGACAGAGACCCGCTTAACCTTGTGTGGTGCTCTTCTGACCTTTGCTGGAAATTACTCACCAGTGGAAAAAAGCAAGAAAGTTACGCCTCCTAAATCTCTCAAAAATCCTCAAGATATTTCATAAAATTCCCTCACTCGGATATTTCTTCAAATTATCTAATGTCGGTGGGGTTCCAGAGTGGAGACCAAGGAAGGGAAGTATCTAAAGTCTCATTTATCTCCCCTTGCATCACTCAGTTACTAATTAAGGCAGGTGATGCCTTGGCCAAGGCAGGCTTACAAGCTAGCTTTCACCTTAGAAAAAAACCTCATTTTGCTTGCCTCTAAACAAGAACCAAAACCCTGTCCTGCCTAGCTACGCAGGCTGGGTTAGCTGCCAACCAGTTGGAGCAGTCTACACCCTACTCCTACGATTGCCCGTATTCAACGGTTATAAGACCATGGCAAGATAGCCAGATTAGGGTGGTGCTAGTGAATAACAGACTTTTAGAACAGTGCAAGGCTTTGGACTAGGAACAGGGTAACAGGTTTGCTTCTCTGTTGCAGCTCCCTTATACCTGGAGGTGGGACGACAGTTCCAATTACCCATAAAGCGAGGAGCCCTCTCTCAACCTGAGAATCATGAGTTGGAATATCCATGGTTTTGAGCGACTCTTGAAAAGTGGTATATTGGAAGGAAGAATAAAGCCCTACCATGAGGTTTTCCTTCAGGGTTCTTGATTGTGAGAGGATAGGACCATAGAAGGTTTTGTGGTTCTGAATAGCAAAGGGTTGAGACCAGGCATAGGCAGAACTTCGTCTGGAATTCTAACCTTATTATCTAACAACGTAATAAGGAAACCTTTTCTAGTGGTATGCAGTATTCTGTAGTTGAACTTGGACTGAGTAACAATGTGTGTAGGTGTTACCTTTTTATAAATGTATATATTCACAGAGAAGAGTTTTGGTGTATGAAGGTATAGATGGAAGCCCTCGACCAATGTTTCCAGGATATTATGGCCAAGTTTCGGGAAGCAATTGTCATTTTGCTAGTGATTTTAAGACTCATCTTTACCCTGCTCAAGTGGACTCACAGAGGGAACATGTTCTGAGTCAGTACAGTATTCTTCCAGCCCTGTTCCCAGCGGGTTCTGTTAAGCGGGAGGCTAACACTTTAAGCTAATGGTTGGTGAACAATGGGGTGGTCTGCCTAAATGGCCGTTTTGGTAATGACATGCCAGAAGCCACAAAATTTCGGCAGGGCCTCCCAGCTGGCCCAATTGACTGCATTGTTATGTCTGTCTGGCACTTTGGTCTCTTCATAGACTTTAAAGTGGCAAAATATGAGGGCAGTGATCACTGGGCCATGTCTGCTATCCTTTGCCTTAATGAATCAGTGGAGGTAGAGATGGTACCTCATTTGGCTTGGCTTGGCTTAGATAACAGAATATCGTGGTTTAAGGAACTTTTGGCAAATGTGTTGGACTGTATTGCTACAAATGTTAGAACTTGTGCATTACATGTGAATTCCCATGGTAAAGAGAAGGGATGTTTGACCCAGCCTGCTGGGAAATGAAGCGTGTGGCGAGACGGACTGCTAAACAAGCCAGACTCAGCCTGGGAAGCGACCCACCCCAACAACTGAATAGGGTGAAGCTCTTATATAAACAACTGATTAAAGAGAAAAAAACATCCTTTTATTATAAGAAGTGGGAAGAGATGCAGCAAATTATTCAGTCAGGGGATCAACTGGAGTTTTGGACAAAAGTAAATGAGTCTAGTGGCCCAAATGAGGGGACCATAGTTTTATGATCTTTGAGGACGTATGGGCAGCATGTTTGAAAGCTTGTTATGGTAGATGATCCTCTCTAGCCAGGCTCTTGTGAGTAGCTGTTAAAGAGCTCCCTTCTATTTGGTTTTCTGTAAAGGAGGTAAAGGCAGTAACTGATGGATTAAAGCTCTCCATAGCTGCAGGTCCAGAGAACAGCCCAGCTGTGATAATTAAATCAAATAGTGACTGGTGGGCAAGGGTGTACTCCCCAATGTTCTGTTTGATAGCCTAAACTGGCATCCACCCTTCATTCTGGAAAGGGCCAATTGTGAAACCTATCTTAAAAAAGAGGAATGGTTCAGAGCCCTCTCATTACAGGCTGATTAGCCTCCCAGACATTTCGGTTAAAGTATTCTAAAAAACGATTCTATCCAAATTGGAGGCTTGGGCTTCTGATTATAAGGTTATTCCAATTGAGCAAGGGGGCATTCGGGGGCCACTCAACTACAGACCATTGTTTTGCTCTATGGGCTATTATTCGGAAGGCCCTGAAAGTGAATCAGAGGCTTTGTTGCTGTTTGTTGACTTCCGGATAGTCTTTTATTCAGTAAACATGGAAATTTTATGGAGCAAACTCGCTACCTGAAAGCTTCCCATGGACCTCCTTAGCATTTAGCAAATATTACATATGGATAATTGGGCCCAGGTCAAGTTAAATAAATCAGGTACATTCTTGCAAAAAATCTCCATTAAGAATGACCTTTAGCAGGGGTGTGTTTTAGCTCCCTGGCTCTTTAGCATATTTCTAGCCGACCTTCCAACTTCCTTAAGCCATGCAAAGTCCTTCTCCCCTAAAGTTGGGAACCAGCACATTCCTTGCCTGCTTTATGCAGATGATTTGGTGCTACTGGATTATACTCCAGTTAGGCTGCAGAGGAAATTACATGCCATTGAAGTTTACACTAAGCAGAGTCATCTGAAGATTAACTTGGAGAAAACCAAGGTGTTAGTCTTTGGGGAAAAAAGTAAAAACCTTCAGATGGTTCTTAGATGCTCAGGAGGTGGAAATAGTGACTTCCTATCTTGGCCTGACCTTTAAAAAGAACTTAAAATGGGACTTCCATATGGACAGTACTAAGCAGCGATCTCTGTTGCAAGCTAGCTGTTTGGCTAAATTGAATTGGAAATATAGAGGGTTGTCTCCTACCTCCTTAATAAAGGCATACAAAGGGAAAATACCCCCAGTGGGGCTATATGGCACTGAAGTTTTCTCACTTGACACCTCCTGTGAGTGGGACCAGATCGAGGGGGTGGTTCTAAGGAGAGTACTGTCGTAACCACCAGGCACCATGGTCCAGGGTATAATTAGGGAATTGAACATAACCCCATGGATTTTGATGGCATTCTCCAGAGCTTTAAGATTTCTAAATAAGATCTCAGAGGACTGTGTGGTGGCTAAGGTCTCCAGACTATGTTGATATGAGATTCAAGGCAGTGAAAGAAAGTGGGCAAAGGAAGTAAGGAATAGACTAAGGCTCTGATTTATACTTTTTGGTTCAAAACTGCACTAATGCAGTTTTGCACCAAAACTTTTAGCACTGGCTTGCAACATTTCTGAGCACACGCCGGACACCATATTTATGGAATGGTGCAAGCCGGTGCAAAGGGTAGGCTAGCATTAAAAAAAGACGTTAGCTGGGTGGGGCTGGCGGTATGGAAGAAGGGGGTTTTGCATCACAAAATGACGTTAGGCAGGTTAGAGTAAAGAAAAAAATGGTGCTAGCCAGCCTAGCGTCATTTTCTGATGCAAAACCATTCATACCACATTACTCCTGTCTTAGAAAAGTCAGGAGTCATGCCCACCACTCCAGTGACCAGCACAGGGAACCAGGGTCCCCTGGGCATGGCCATTGCACCCAGTGCCATGTAGGGGGCCACTTCAGGGCCGCAATGGCACTTAAAAAAAATATACTTACCTGTACTTACCTATACTTACCTGGGATGGGGTCCTCCATCCTCCGCTGTCCCTCTGGTGTAGGTGGGGGTGTCCCTAGGGCGGGCACCTGTGGGCTTATTCCATGGTGTTCCACCATGGACATAGGCCCACAGGTCCCCTAACGCCTGCCCTGACCTAGGAGTTAAATAATGGTGCAAAGCAAGCTTGGCATCATTAGTTGACCCCTTCTCCCCCTTGCGTGATTTTAGCACGGGGGATAAATATGGTGCTATAGCCATAGAGTCATTTTTTGCACGGTGTAGGAGGCTGGCCTGGCTTATAGTGGGTACCAATGGTACTTACACCTTGTGCCAGGTCCAGTTATCCCTTATTAATAGAGCGTAGTAGTGCTCTAGCAGCTTAGGCTGATAGAGGTAGCTATAGCAGAGCAGCCAAGGCTGAACTAGGAGACATGCAAAGCTCATGCAATACCACTTATATCATATAGGCACTATATCATAAGAAAGACAATACTCATAGTTACTAAAAATAAAGGTACTTTATTTTAGTGACAATGTGCCAAAAATATCTCAGAGGATATTCTCCCTTAGGAGGTAAGTAATATACACAAAATATACACAACAAACCAAATCAGGTAAGTAAAACAGTCAGAAAGTAGTGGAAACACTGTAGAACACAATGGGATACAATAGGCCTAGGGGCAACACAAGCCATATACTAAGAAAGTGGAATGTGAACCACGAATGGACCCCTAGGCTAGTGTAGTGTGTAGAGGGTCACTGGGAGTGTAAGAAAACACTAAGGGTGTAAAAGATACCCCACCCCAAGACCCTGGAAAGTAGGAGTAAAGTACTACTATTTGCCCAGAAACACACTAAAGTTGTGATAAAGGATTTTGCAAGGACCACAACAGACTGCAAAGCACTGAAGATGGATTCCTGGACCTGAAGATCTGCAAAGGAAGGGGACCACGTCCACGAGTCGCTAAAGTGTCTGGGGGGCAGGAGCCCACTAAACCACAGATGAAGGTGCAAAATGGCTGCCTCCGGTTGGGAGAAGCTGCAGGTTTTGCAACAATGAAAGGAGGTAGGAAGTTCTTCTTCGTGCAGAAGATGTCCCACGGAGTGCTGGAGAATGCAGAGGTGCAGAGAGAATACCGCAAACAAGCCCTGCTAGCTGCAAGAGTCGTGTTTGGAGAAAAAGGGTGCTGCCCGGGCTCAGGAAGGACCAGGATGTCGCCACTTGGGAGAGGAGACAGAGGGGGCCATCGGCAACGTCGAGAGCCCTCGGACAGGAAGGAAGCACCCGCAGAAGTCCTTGAACACGGGTTCAAGAAGCCTAAACAAGGCGGTTGTCTCAACACTGCAAAGAGAAGTCCCACGACACAGGAGATCAACTCGGGGAGCTGAGCATCGCAGGACAGAGTGCTGGGGACCTAGGCTCGGCTGTGCCTGCAGGATTTCTTGGAAATGTGCACAGAAGCCCTTGTAGCTGCAGTTCACGCTGTGCACAGGATTAATGTCTGGAGAGGGGAGGCAAGGACTTACGTCCTCCAAATTTGGACAGTTGGACCACTGGACAGTCTGGGTCACTTGGGTCCACCACCTGTGTTCCAGGGGCCACGCTCGTCAGACTGAGAGGTACCGATGAAGCTGAAGTTTGGTGCCTGCTGAAGCAGGGGAAAGATTCCCTCGACCCACGGGAGATTTCTTCATGGCTTCCAGCACAGGGTGAAGGCAGACAGCCCCCAGAGCATGCACCACCAGGAAACAGTTGAGAAAGCCGGCAGGATTAGGCGCTACAATGTTGCAGGCAGTCTTCTGGCTACTTTGTTGCAGTTTTGCAGGCGTCCTGGAGCAGTCAGCGGTCGATCCTTGGCAGAAGTCAGAGGAGTCCTGCTGGATTCTTGCAAGTCGTTATCTGAGGAAAAGCCTACTGGAGAGACCCTAAATAGCCCTCAGGGAGGATTGGCCACCTAGTCAGGTAAGCACCTATCAGGAGGGGTCTCTGACGTCACCTGCTGGCACTGGCCACTCAAAGGCCTCCAGAGTGCCCTCAGACCTCTGGAAACAAGATGGCCGAGGTCTGGGACACACTGGAGGAGCTCTGGGCACCATCTCTGGGGTGGTGATGGACAGGGAAGTGACGACTCCCCTTTCCTTTGTCCAGTTTTGCACCAGAGCAGGGACTGGGGGTTCCCTAAACCGGTGTAGACTGGCTTTTGCAAAGAGGGCACCATCTGTGCCCTTCAAAGCATTTCCAGAGGCTGGGAGAGGTTACCCTTCCCCAGCCTTTAACACCTATTTCCAAAGACAGAGGGTGTAACACCCTGCTCTCAGAGGAAATGCTTTGTTCTCCCTTCCTGGGACTAGGCTTCCCTGACCCCAGGAGGGCAGAACCCTGTCTGTGGGGTGGCAGCAGCAGTAGCTGCAGAGAAAACCCCAGAGAGCTGGTTTGGCAGTACCGGGAGTCCATAGTGGAGCCCCCGGGATGCATGGAATTGGCTCCCCAATTCCATATTTGGGATGGGGGGACAATTCCATGATCTTAGACATGTTACATGGCCACATTCGGAGTTACCATTGTGAATTACGCATGTAATTGTGTCCCCGCACTCACAAAGTCTGGGGAAATGGCCCTGAACTATGTGGGGGCACCTTTGCTAGTGCAAGGGTGCCCTCACACTTAGTAACTTTGCACCTAACCTTCAGCAAGTGAAGGTTAGACATAAAGGTGACTTATAAGTTATTTAAGTGCAGTGAAAATGGCTGTGAAATAACATGCACGCTATTTCATTCAGGCTGCAATGGCAGTCCTGTGTAAAGGTTTGTCTGAGCTCCCTATGGGTGACAAAAGAAATGCTGCAGCCCATAGGGTTCTCCTGGAACCCCGATACCCTGGGTACCTAGGTACCATATACTGGGTAATCATAAGGGTGTTCCAGTATGCCAATTGAAATAGGTAAAAGTGGTCACTAGCCTATAGTGACAAATTTAAAGGCAGAGAGAGCATGAGCACTGAGGTTCTGATTAGCAGAGCCTCAGTGACACAGTTAGGCACTACACAGGTATACACATTCAGGCCACAAATTATGAGCACTGGGGTTCTGGCTAGCAGGATCCCAGTGAGACAGGCAAAAATATACTGACATACATGGAAAATTGGGGGTAACATGCCAAGAAAGATGATATTTTCCTACACATGGGAACGCCTAATTTGCATCTCTTTGATGCAAAGTAGGTTTCCATGTCCAAAAAATGACTAAGTCCATAAATTTGACGCTAGACGGGTCTAGCGCCAAAGTATAGATATGGAATTAGTTTTGTACCAAATTTACATCATTCTTTTTTAGGCAAATTTGGTGCAAAACAAGTATAAATACGCCCCTAAGGGTGCTAGAGAATTTGCACTTAAAGTATGGTACAATCTTTACTTGGTCACCCTTTGCCAGCAAACAAGCTCTGAAAAAGTCTGTGGCAAAGGTTACTGAGTTTCTTGACTTGGCATAACTGATAAAGACACCGTCTCTAAGCTTTTCATTAAGTACCTTTGGCCTTGACATTGTCTTTCCTTACCTGACGTGGCTACCGGATCCCTATTTGAGGAATGAAATATTGAGGGTGAGGGTGAGTGTCACCCTATTTAGTCCTCCCCTAGCCGTGGTATTTTAATTCACAACACTAATGTTTTTTGCCTTTGCCCCCTTAATGTAAAATGTCCCTTGTTACACATTCTTGTGTATTGTGCCTTTTTTATCACTATCCGGATTAAGTTTTTAAAACCTCTGTTTTTAAAATATAAGACAGTACAAAGTGCGGAGGCAATATAGCTGCTGTCTGAAATGCATTTTTTTAGATGTAGCAATAGGAATTGCTCGCTTTATAGGTACTGTCAAACCAAGTCTTAAACGCAGTGTACAGTAGAGCGGGTGGTCCAGGGGTGGGATCAGTGGGTTTTAATCAATTTTATTGTACAATGGTTTTATTGTTTTAACTGTTTTTGGAATGTTTTATGGACTTTGGTCTGAATAAACTTGATATTTACTTACTTACGGTCGGACTCCTAAGAGGGTACAACCCTAAATGTTTGCTCCATATACATACCACCCTGCCTCCATGCCCAGACCCTCCCTGAAATCAGCACGCTCTTACTGGAAATGCCACTGGGGATTATAATAGCTTGTGGAGATACTAAAGCTGTTATAGATCTTGGACTAAATAGGATGTCAGGGGCCCCACCTGGGGTTGAGGGCAACGCTCTACTCCCCTTCGTAAGCGCCCTGGGGCTGATTGAACTGTGTTGCCTACACAACCCATACAGTAGGGGATACACATATTTCTCTTCGACACATAACAGTTTTTCTTACGGATATACCAACTCTTCACTTAGGGTAGACAGGCAGATACATTTCGATCAGCGTGCATTAGATCCAGAGGGATATCTGACCACTCTCCAGTAGAAGTCCAACTGCAAGGTGTAAGGAAATGCCTCCTTGGCATAGTTACCCCCTAACGTTTTGCCTTTGCTGATGCTAAGTTTTGATTGAAAGTGTGCTGGGACCCTGCTAACCAGGCCCCTGCACCAGTGTTCTTTCCCTAAGCTGTACCTTTGCTTCCACAATGGGCACAGCCCTGGCACTCAGATAAGTCCCTTGTAACTGGTACACATGGTACCAAGGGCCCTGATGCCAGGGATGCTCTCTAAGGGCTGCAGCATGTCTTATGCCATCCTGGGGACACCTCACTCAGCACATGCACACTGCCTCACAGCTTGTATGTGCTGGTGTGGAGAAAATGACTAAGTCGACATGGAACTCCCCTCAGAGTGCCATGCCAACCTCACACTGCCTGTGGCATAGGTAAGTCATCCCTCAAGCAGGCCTTCCAGCCCAAAGGCAGGGTGCACTATACCACAGGTGAGGGCATATGTGCATGAGCACTATGCCCCTACAGTGTCTAAGCAAAACCTTAGACATTGTAAGTGGAGGGTAGCCATAAGAGTATATGGTCTGGGAGTTTGTCAAACACGAGCTCCACAGTTCCATAATGGCTACACTGAAATCTGGGAAGTTTGGTATCAAACTTCTCAGCACAATAAATGCACGCTGATGCCAGTGTGCAATTTATTGTAACATGCACCAAGAGGGCATCTTAGAGAGGCCCCCTGAATACCAATCCAACTTCTAGTGTAGGCTGACCAGTTTCTGCCAGCCTGCCACACACCAGACATATTGCTGGCCACATGGGGAGAGTGCCTTTGTCACTCTGTGTCCAGTAACAAAGCCTGTACTGGGTGGAGGTGCTTCATACCTCCCCCTGCAGGAACTGTTAACACCTGGCGGTGAGCCTCAAAGGCTCACCCCTTTTGTTCCAGCACCCCAGGGCATCCCAGCTAGTGGAGATGCCCGCCCCTCCGGCCACTGCCCCCACTTTTGGTGGCAAGGCTGGAGGAGATAATGAGAAAAACAAGGAGAAGTCACCCACCAATCAGGACAGCCCCTAAGGTGTCCTGAGCTGAGGTGACCCCTGCCTCTAGAAATCCTCCATTTTGAGTTTGGAGGATTCCCCCAATAGGATTAGGGATGTAACCACCCTCAAGGACAGTAGCCATTGGCTACTGCCCTCCCAGATGTAAACACACCCCTAAATTCAGTATTTAGGGGCACACCAGATCCCAGGAAATCAGATTCCTGCAACCTGAAGAAACAACGACTGCTGACCTACAAGCCTGCAGAGAAGGAGGAAGATGACAACTGCTTTGGCCCCAGCCCTACCAGCCTGTCTCCAACTTCGAAAACCTGCAACCACCGACGCATCCGACAGGGACCAGTGACCTCTGAAGCCTCAGAGGACTGCCCTGGACTAAAGGACCAAGTGAGCAGCAGCCCTGCTCAAAACCAGCTACTTCTTTGCAACAAAGAAGCAACTTTCAAAGACTGCACGTTTCCCGCCGGAAGCGTGAGACTTCACAGTCTGCACCCAGACTGTGAGCCCGTGAGTAGCCAGAGACGACCCCCCTGAACCCCACAGTGACCCCTGCAGAGAAAATCCAGAGGCTCCCCCTGACCGCGACTGCCTGTCTGCCTGTAACAAGGGACCCGACGCCTAGAACCAGCACTGCACCTGCAGCCCCCAGGACCTGAAGGAAATGAACTTCAGCGCAGGAGTGACCCCCAGGTGACCCTCTGCCTAGCCCAGGTGGTGGCTGTCCCGAGAAGACCCCCCTGTGCCTGCCTGCACCGCTAGAGTGACCCCTGGGTCCCTCCTTTGATTCCTATCTGAAACCCGACACCTGCTTTGCACATCTGCACCTGACCGGCCCTGAGCTGCTGGTGTGGTAACATTGGGGTTGCCTTGAACCCCCAATGGTGGTCTGCCCATGCCCCAGAACTGAGACTTGTAAGTGTTTTATTTACCTCCTAATCTAACCTTTACTTACCTCCCCCAGGAACTGTTGATTTTTGCACTGTGTCCACTTTGAAAATAGCTTATTGCCATTTTTACAAAGACTGTATATGATATTGCTTTTATTCAAAGTTCCTAAAGTATCTAAGTGAAGTACCTTGCAGTTTAAACGTTTACTGTAAATCTTGAACCTGTGGTTCTTAAAATAAACTTATAAAAGCTATTTTTCTATATAAAAACCTATTGGCTTGGAGTAAGTCTTTGAGTGTGTGTTCCTCATTTATTGCCTGTGTGTGCACAACAAATACTTAACACTACCCTCTGATAAGCCTACTGCTCGACCACACTATCACAAAATAAAGCATTTAGAATTATCTAATTTTGCCACTATCCTACCTCTAAGGGGAACCCTTGGACTCTGTGCACACTATTTCTTAGTTTGAAATAGTATATATAGAGCCAACTTCCTACACAAGGCATGGTCTAACCCATGGCAATGGTCCAAGGCTGGATCCGTGGCACCTACGAGATATACACATTAAGGATAACCTGAGAACTGGTGCAAACACCTATCTTCAAGGAAATGTGGGGTCAGTTGCCTCCCCGAACACCCTATGTGAGGCCTTCAAAACAGTGGTACTGGGACAAGCCCAGGCCCTCATGGGGGTAAAAAAAAATGAAACAAAGCTTAAATGTGCAGAAAGAGATAGCATAGACCTGGAAGTCAGGGTGCTGGTGGAGAACATGCGCCACAGCTACGCATATGCCAATGTGATCTGAGAGATCTGATGGAGGAGAGAGCCCGTAGTTTTGCCCTAGATATGCAACACTGACTTTATTATGTCGCGAGCAAGCTATTAGCTTGGCTGGACAAACAGGATAAAGAACGGTTCTGGGTATTTGAGGTAATGGATAGAGAAAGGAAACTTCAGACAAACAGCAATTGCATAAACAACGCCTTCACTGATTACTATGAAGGGTTGTACCAGTCCATAACAATGTCAGCCAGTGACTGTTTTGACTTCCTGCAACATGATCACCTCGGTTCGTATGCTAGCAAATCGAGTGAGGCTCTGGAGGCAGATCTCACGACGGGTGAGGTAGCAGTAAGCATAAAAGACCTTCAATCAGGGAAAGCGGTGGGCGTTAATGGGCTACCGGTGGAGTTATTTGAAGGAATGGCAGATTAGGTGGCCCTACATAAGCTAGCAATGTTCCAGGTGGTACTGAAGGAAGGTGTCCTACCACAAGACTAAAGAATAACCACAATGATTGTCATTCATATAAAAGGAAAACCGCCAATGGACTGTAGCTCTTACAGGCTGATCTCCCTATTAAATGTAGAGGCCAAAGTCCTAGCAAAATTCCTGGCAAGTAGGCTCCATAATGTCATTACCACGATAATCCATCCAGATCAATCAGGCTTCATGCCCCATAGAGGCACAAGGCTCAACCTGCACCGCCTATACTGAGCACTACATGTTACAAGGGACCCTACTACAAAGGGCATGGTCCTGATGGCCTTGGATGCCAAAATGTCATTTGACACTATAAAATTGAACTATATCTTTGCAGCATTGTCGGAATTGGGATTTGGACTAAAATTTTGTACTGGGTTAAACTCCTACACCAAAAACCACTAGCAAGGGTCGAAGTTAAGGGTGTGGTTTCCTGTATTTGTGCCCTACACAGAGGAATGAGACAGGGCTGTCCTCTTTCTCCTATGTTTTTGGCCTTGGTACATCAGGACCCATTTCTACAGGCAGTGAACATGAAGGGTGACTGGGAGGAATGTATCTCCCTTTACACCAGTGAGGTGCTACTGTACCTTGCACAACCCTCTCCATTGATAGGATCCTGCAGATATTCCAGAACTTTGGGGATCACTCAGGTTATCATATAAACGGGGCCAAATCCTTTTATATTGCAATGGTGGGCGATTCCCCGTTTCTCCCCTCACACTGTGAGGCACTGGTGGTATTAGATAGCTTCAAGTATCTCAGATCCACATCAGTGATACACATGACTTCCTCAAAACAAATTGACTCCGACAGATAGACTGCCTCTGTAAAGATGTAGGGCATTAGAGGTCATTACCCTTGTCATTAATGGACAGAGCAGCACTCTATAAAATGATGTCACTCCCATGTCTCTTTTACATCCTCCAAAATACACCATACATGATTCCACCAGAGCTTTTCTGGCAATTCGATCAGGCACTCCGTCTCCTCTTATGGAGTGGTGCAGCTCCAAGCATTGCTCTCTGCAAATTCCAGAGAGGGGTGTACAACGGGAGCCTGATGGTCCCATATGTTAGTAAATACTGCTGGACTTCACAACTGATAGTCATAAATGACTGGGTCTTTGCTGACCGTGAGGAACCAGCATATCGATTAGACAGGGTAGTGATGGGAAGGATTGACTATGTGACAGCTCTGTACAGGCGCCATAAAGTGAGTGAGCTGCCAGCTCACACCCGGTCAGTGGTGCGGTTCTGGAGAAAGGCAAACAGTGCACAGGGATTGAAAAGTATACTTACCACAATGACACCCATCAGGGACAGTCATTTACTACAAGAAGTTAGTAGACTGGCGGGCTTCTCCAAGTGGGAGTTAATCGGGATCGAGCAGCTATGTGACATCTCGAGAGTCCAGTCGCTCCTGCCGTTTGAGTACCTCTTTCAGGAATCTAACCTGGATGAGACTGAATGATACAAATATCTCCTACTGGGCCATGCCCTATGATGTCACATGGTAGAAGGGAAACAACTACAACCCGACACTCCGTTAGAGGACAGACCACTTACAGAACCCATACCAGACAAAGCTATCACAGTAAGCTACAAGAAACTAATAAACAACTCCCCGGACCCACTTGGGTCCCTTAGAGAGGCCTGGTCCCGGGACCTTGGGTGCTAGATGATGATGACTGGACAAAAGCGAGTTATAACATTGTCCCATTTGCATCTTGTAGACTTTGATGATAGAAAACTAAATGCTGATTCAAGTTGTGTCAAAGGGTACAGCCTATTAAGAAGAGTTTATGCTTCTCATCTAGAAGAGTATCTAGTTTATTAAAAACCTATCATGTGCCCAAAGGAAAAGCCTTCGAAGGATCGTACCGATGTTGTTGATAAGAGAACAATAAACTTCCTAAGAAAAAAACATACTGAGAATGCCAGTAAGATTGATGGTTACCAGTTGTCGAACCCCTCTGGTGTTAACTGCTATGCCAATGTGGTTCTGAATGCACTGTTCTCTTAACCTCATGTTGTTCATATAATTGAACAGAGAAAAGACAAAAGATTGTGCTCTGCAGTGTTTGCTTTGTTAGAACGCCTGTGCAGTGATAGAAGTAAAACATATTGTGCATCTCACATTCAAGACCTTGTAGACGTGTGCACTGGATCTATACATTTTACTCAAAATAATCAAGAAGATGCATAACATTTTTTAGAGGAAACCGTTGGTATTTTAGAAGAAAACATGTTACCTTCTGACAACTTATTTGGACTTAGTTAGCCATTGGACCACGAGTGTGAAAATTGTTCTTCTACATCAAAAACACAAATAGATTCAGAGTGATTTATTTACTTAATGCTATTGGACTGTAAAACTGTTAATTTTGACTGTTTGTTCAAAGACGTTTCACTGAATAATACCTGCAGAAATTGTCAATCAGATCTTCTATCAACTTTGCATATACAAAGAAGTAGCAAATACCTTATCCTAATGCTACAGCAATGTACAGCAAATTAAAAATTTTAAATCAGGACAAATATCTATTTCTGGAAAAACATATACTACTTTGTCTATTATTTTTCATCAAGGAGTAACTATTACATCTGGACACAACACCATCTTTTGAAAAACTGCAGCTGGATGGACAGAATGTAACGACAGCAAACTCACGTTCAAGAAAAATCTGCCTCTTGAACCTAAGTTTTAAGGAAGACCTTAACTGGAAAAATTGAAATAATATACTTGTCTCTTTTCTAATACAACAATTTATGACATCATATGGCCTACCGGGGTGATGTCTATATAAGGAATTTGAAATTCTGATATGCAGTTAATGGTTGAACGATACAGAACAGATGTCAGTATATTGGACACAGTCATTGCAAACAAAAAACCAGGACAAAAAAATGTCTTGTGAATAAAGAAATACTACTAAGGTTATTATCTTTTATGGCTGGACACAATATAGTGAGAAGAACGTCACAATCAAACAGATATTGTAACATGACCTACCAAATTTCAAGGATGATTACAATTGGAAATTGAAGTAGTGTAGTTGTAGTTCATCGATTCTCACTTTTTATGATGTCATATGACCTACAAGGGATAATGTCTTTATAAGGCTCTCCATATGCTAGTATCCTTAATAGAAAATAATTCCATTGTAACACTCTTAATGAAAAAGCACTTACGTTTAGCATATGTCTGTTTAAATTGGTTCATTACGTATAGCTAAAACAATCAGGTAAATAATTATAGTGAGTGTAATGCATAGTGTTGATAATTTACAGTGACATACTGTGCAGTTCTGTTTTCTACAAACTATGTGATTGGTTTTCCCCACTGTTCAATGATGATTTTTTCATCAATACATCATTTATGATGTAAAAGTATGGACGCTGAGAACAGTAAAAAAGGGAAAATGAAATACTTAAATTAAATGTATCATTGCTTTACAGTGTTACAAATGTGCAGTGCTTTATCATAATATGAATTTTGGACTGCAGAAACTTAAACTTTATTGTGCAAATTTATAATGTAACATGAACTTATATTTATGTTTTCACTCTTTTTACACAGGTCAGTGGACCCATTTATTGCAGTAATGTAGGTGACTATTTGGATCTTCACCATATGTAAAACATATAATAACCCAACGAGCAGACATTGCTGCATACACTAACACACCCAGATACACACTAAGACATACACTGAGAAACCTAGGCAAACACTCATTCATACACTAATACATCCAGACACACACTGATACAGACACTGACACACCCAGGCACACACTGTTGCATACACTGACATACCCAGGCACTCACTAATGCATACACTATCACACTTAGGCACACACTCATGCATACACTCACTTACCCAGACATACACTTATGCATTAACTAACACACCAAGGCAGACACTTGTGCATACACTGACATACCCAGTCGTACACTGATGTATACACTTACACACCCAGGTGCACACTAACACACACCCAGACACTCAATGATGCATACACAGACACACCCAGGGACAAACTAATGCACACTCTGACATACCCAGCCACACACTCATGCATACATTGGCACAACCAGGCACACACTCATGCATACACTGACATACCCAGACACACACTCATGCATACACTTGCACACCTGGGCACACACTCATGCGTACACTGACATACCTAGGCACACATGTATGCCTACACTCACACAACCAGGCACACACTCATGCATACACTGATATACCCAGGCACACACTGATGCATACACTGACATACCCAGGCACACACTTATGCATACACTGACATACCCAGGTACACATTGATACAGACACTTACATACCCAGACACACACTGATGCGTACACTGACACACCCAGACACACACTCATGTGTATACTGGCACACTCAGGCACACAGTCATGCATAAACTCACATACTCAGGCACACACTCATGCATACACCGACATACCCAGGCACACACCCATGCATACACTGACATACCCAGGCACACACTCATGCATAAATTGACACACACAAGCAAACACTCATGCATACATTGACAAACCCAGGCCCACACTTATGCACACACTGACACACCCTGGCATACACTGATGCGTACACTCATATACCCAGGCACATACTCATGAATACACTGGCAAACCCAGGCACACCTACTCACATATACAGGCACACACTCATACATACATTGACACACCCAGGCACATATTCATGCATACACTGACATACTCAGGACATGCATACACTGACATACCCAGGCAGGCACACACTCATGCATGGATTGACACACTCAGGCAACACACTTATACATACACTCACATACCCAGATGAAAACTCATGCATACACTGGCACACCCAGGCATAAATTCATCCATAAATTGACATACACAGGCAAGCACTCATGCATACACTAACATACCCAGGTACACAATCATGCAAACACTGACATACCTGGCACACACTCATGCATATACTGGCACACCCAGGCACACACTCATCCATACACTGACATACTCAGGTACACACTGATGCATACACTGACATACCCAGACACACAATAATGCATACAGTCACTCAAACAGGCACGTACACACCTATACAGGCACTCACACTCCAAATGACTCACTGATACATTGACTCATACTGGCACTCACTCACACATATATTCGCTAACACACTAATACAGATAACAACTCATATTTAGAATTTTACAAAGACACATATATCACATATTTTTTCTTTCTTAAACCAGAAGAGATGGTTCTAACTAGAACCATTTTTTGGAACAACATTTTTTTTCTTTTTTGTATTTTTCAACAATTTCGTTTTTTCTGTTTTTTCCAAAAAAAGTACAAACATGGTATTAAACAATAAAATGCAACAATTGGTTTAACAAAAGACAAAACATAACATGTGCGCTTATTACAAATGTCAATGAAAGCATGGATGGACTGCTCTCCTCTGCTTGAAACATTTTTGCACTTTAATCAAAACTGTTCTAACATTGAAAACTGCGGAAGAAGTTGGGGGAAAGAAAATCAAATGGTCCTGTAGCAGATGTGGATGTTCCAAGTACAGATTCACCCTCTGCAGAGGTTGCTGTAGTGCTGTGGTCACAGTCTCCCTCCGCACAAGCTAGGTGCCTTGGGTGTATCAGCATGCTTGAAGTACCACCTTAGCACTTCTTTAAGCAGCCTCTTGATAGAATTTTCTTACAGATCTTGCATTGTACGTTTTGGGCCACAACTTTCTTCTACCCTGATGGAATTGTAAAAAACTTCCATGCAGTATTCTCCTTCTTCGGAGCTCTTTCTTCCTCAGATGAAGAGCTTTCATTTTCGAGATTAACATTTTCAGCAGCAAATACCATCTTTTTTTTTTTAACAAAAAAAAACTAAAACACCAACAATAAAACTAAAGTGTAGCTCTAGTTGCAGAAGTGTGAAAATCACACAACCACACCTAAAGCATGGGATAACGGGGTGTAAACTTCCCGTACAAAAGATTTGAAAAGTCTTTCAACCAGTGAAATTCGTTTGTTTCTGTGTCACACGGAATGTATAACATAGTTGCGACGTTATCGTGTCATCGTGGCAAATCGCGGAAATCTATTCAAATCATGTTTTAAAGTTGTTTTCACTTAAATTCTGTGTTTCATTACTTTTCTAGTAAACCATTGAAATGAAACAATTTTTAAGCGTGGTTTTAGGTACTGTTAAAAAAACACCCCAGATTCGCAAACCTCCCACAGATCCAGAAATACATGACAGAGGGGTGACAGCGGAGTCGTGAAGCTTACAAACATTAAAAAAATAATCAAAACATATCTCCTTCCTCACATTCACTTTTTATTACGTTTATTAGCAGAAATGTCTGATGAGACTACACAACCCCAAATATTGTAGCAACGAACTCCTGGGAAGGGAATAATGTGTCTTCACTGTCTAGAAATGATACCTTCTTCCATCTATAATGCCTAGACACATCTTGAATGGAGAGCAATACAGAGATAGCAGAAATTCAACCAACACCGGCCATACTATCAACTAAAAATAATGTACTACAGCATGCTGCTGATTCTTGTACATTGATAAAAACGCCACCTAAGCATGGGTTTTTGGTATATTCGTATAGCACACAGTGCACAAATTGCTTCTAGGTGGGAAGAACGTGGTATCCCTCAAAGCAATGAAAGGCGGATAACAGTCTGTGAGTTTACAGGTTATACATATACAAGTCCTCCATGGGTACCAATTACTATGTTCCATGTACTCACTATACCCTTCTCTACTGTAGGAAAATTACATTTAAAAAACATTACAAATTTCAACAACAACAAAAAAATCAAAGGTTTTAGGGACGTTATAGTTAGGAAATAGATTAAACAAATCCTTAGAAATTTGCTGAAAAAACCTAAGGTTTCAGCGATGTTATAGTTAGGAAATACAATTTTAAAAAACCTTTCAAATTTACAGAAAAAAACAAAGGTTTCAGGGACGTTAAAGTTAGGCTGACATTTAAAACATACAAAACCATAGAATTTCAGCAGTTACCTCATCTAACTATAATTTACACCCTCCGCATAGCACTGCTTATGACCTCACATATTACATCACTCATGACATGGTCAGTGACCTTTGGTTCCATTAAATAAATCTTCACAAAACTTTCCAAAAAAGTGCTACTGTTTTCCTATTTTGGGCATGGAAAGTTTAGGGGTGATCCCTCAAGCGGGGGTTGAGAAAAAAAGGGCCTCAAAATGTAAAATCTCCATGCATTTTCCATACCCTTGGCAGGAAGCTAAATTGTTGCCCAGAAAGTATGCTTTTTGTGATCTGATGTAAATCCATTCAGTGGTTATGGGGATTTTAACCTTCAAAAGTAGTTATAGGTCTGGATGTTTGGGTTTAAGGGACTCTCGCGAGAGTCCCTCAAGCTCAAATTTACAAAAAGCGCCTCCAGAATGGCCCGGGTTTTTTTTACCCTTGGACCATCTTGCTTCTGCAGGAGGAAGGCTCCTGTGGAAGCAATGCTCTGATGCCTGCCAGCAACATGAAGACAAATGTAGTTGGCAGCCATTACAGGACATGGGGAATTAGGTCCTGATTTACATCTTAGTTGGAGATCCATCGTTCCACCATGACTGCGGTTTCAAGTACTCTGTCAAGTTGACAGAGTTCCGACTGGTGGATTTAGATCTACGTTGGCATCCGTCCGCGTTGACAGAGTTGAGCCCACAGTGTAAGCGGTTTCCTGCTGTCAATGCAGCAGACTCTGATACCGGCTAACAGTACTCCGTCGCTGTCACAGTGGCGGGATTGCATCAAGCATATTTAGGTTTCACAGTCATGCTGGGTTTGTTCTGACTGTGGATTCCTGACGGGGGAGTCCACTGGGGGACCCGCTCAACACTGTACTATGGCTGAGGCTATTGGATGGATGCTAAGAGCACACACCTGATGTATATTGGTTGATTGTGAACACCTGCAAACAACACTGTAAAACACACTCCATTTCAGACTATGACGCTTCGCCATTCCACCGCACAACACCATTTTGCTGCTGATTTTGCCACTCAGAAGTCAGATTATTTTCTTTTTTTTTTCCCTCTGTTCATTTTTAATTTCTTTCATTTTAAAAAAATGTTCCCATCAGCTTGTGGGCCACTATTTATTTTTTAGTTAATCACTATGGCAGGGAGGAGGATTTCACATTTTACAGAAGGAGAATTGTCAGTCATTTTGGATGAAATCATCGGAGTAGAACCACAATTGTTTGACACCCAAATACAACTTTTAGCCATAACTCAGAAAAGGCAAATGTGGGCCAAAATAGTTGACAGAGTGAATGCTGTAGCAAAAAACCTACGCACACAGGAGGAAATTAGGAAGAGGTGGAACTACCTGCTGGGGACAGTACGTTCCCTGGCCTCCAAGTATAACCTGGAAGCCCAGAGGTCTGGTGGTGATTTCCCCAGCTCCTCATTACATGGGAGGAGAAGGTCTTGCAGACAGGCATCCCTGGTGGAGTGGAGACTGATAAGTTACACTTTTGAATGTCTCACTAAACATAAATGTTGTTTTTGCTCTTAAGTTAGCTGTTCATAATGTTTTTAAATACATTAAAACATATAAATCAAAATTTTAAGTATCTAAATATATTGTTATCATCAAATTAGTTTCATAATGGTTATATCTCTCATTTTAACAATGATCAATATGTGTACGCATAATGTTTGTTGTTCTCCATGGACCACCCCTTGGTTTTGCCTAGTTTTTTGGATTGTTTCAATGCCTGGTGTTATACTCAAGAAAACAGGTTCCAAACTCCATCTATTTCCACATGAAGGAACAGTGCTCCTAAGTGTCCTTTTCACCTATTTACATCATTCACATATGTGTGTGTACATATTGTAAATGTGTGTTCATATTGACTGCATATATTTTACTAGATATGTTTAACTCACATTTTACAAGTGTTGGTAAAGGTGAAGACAAATTACTACAACTACTGTGGTGCCCTGTTTTTTGTTTGGAAATTAACATTGCAATGTGATGTTGGTCATTATCTCTTTTCTTCCGTATCTGCACATATGTCCAAGTGTTATGCCTTTGACAATCATCATTATGTGCTATCCATGAAAATGTCATTTTTAAGTATATCTAATATGTTGTCACCTTCTTGTCATTCGATTGAATTGATGTAACTGGTTTCAGAAATCATAGTATGTTGACTAAACGATTTTCAATCATATCCTGTTGTATTCTGAATATAAGTAGTATTGATAAACAATTTACTTTGCAAAGTTCATATGATGACTAATGCTATTAATTCTTCTAAATTGTATAATAATCTTTTAATAGTCTGATTGTTAGGCTGCTGGACCTTGGAATGGTTTAGTTCTCAATTCTTCTCTCTATTGTGTTGAGTTGGATGTTTGCTACATGTAATGAACACTTTCTAAATAACCCTTTTCTCTTCAGGACATCTCATCACCAGTACTTCTGAAGTTTGCTTGTGTTTAAGTTAACCCGTATTTGTAATTCACTGAAAAATCACAGAGAGGTCTAATAATTCCATTGAACATTTTTACTGTTAGGTTGCTTCATTTGTAGCAGAAGGCACATTTGATGTACAATCTAGACTTTTAATTTCTGAATGTTTATAATCTATATTAGGTCTCACACCCAGAGCCATTGGACTACCGACTGCCACTGAGGACACCTCCACTTCAGACCAGGATCAAGCCTTCAGGGAGGTCTCCTGCAAGTCCAAATGCAGGCTAGTGAGTCTCACTTGGCCCACACCTATGCCTCCTGCCCTAGCTGGAACAAAACCTCAGCCTCAGGATATGTCCACTTCCTGTGTCCAAAGGAATATGACACCAATCTTGTGCCCCGCTCCTGGCTGCTGTTAAGCCACCACCACTGCCAGTTCAGCCAGGGCCCAAAGGGGTGGGATACACTGCCTTAAGAGCACATGGTGGTGGGGATATGGGTTGTGGGAGGGATTCTGTGGGCCAGCAAAGTGAGGCCACTGGGTACAGGGTCAACCAGACCACCATCAACCATGTATTAGGAGCCCTACATCAGTCCCAAGACATGATGGGCGAGGTCCTAACAGAGGTCTGGGAGATGAAGCAGGTGCAAAGAGAACACAATGTAGAGATACAAAATCTCAACTCAGATTTGTGCTCCCTGACTGAGTGATGTTTGACATCTATCACCATATGTGCAGGACTTCCCCTGTCTGTGGCCTTCAACCTCTGAACAAAATACATCAGTCTCAGCCACAAGCCACAGACAAGGAGGCCCTGCCACAACAGGAAACAGTTCCAGCCCCCAGTCGCTGCAGCTGTGGATAAACCCCCTCCCCCATCCTCCGCCAGAGGGGACGTTCGTCCGGACCACCAGGAGAGGATGGGAATACCTCCACCACCAGCAAGAAATGCAGAATCTAATTTCTTCCAATGTGTGACTACCATTCACTCTGTTGACCTTTTTATGGACACATTTACGTTCTTTAAGGACAGTTGTATTAAGTATATTTGACTTCAAACAATTTAGCCTCTACAAAAATAGTTTCATTCACAATGACTGACTGTTTTGTTTGGGCTTTTCATTTTAGTTTTGGTTTTCTACATATTTAAGTTTCTTTCTGTTTGTTAAATACATTCAAAAACCACAAAGACTGGTGTCGTATTTCATGTGGTATTTCCTTTCTTTGTTTCTTCCCTCCATCATTTTTTTAAAAACAGCTAATAAAAAATACAATTCATTGCAAAAAAGTTACAATTATGTAATGTTTCTCCCATTTCCAAAAAAGGAAAAAAAAAAATATATATATATATCAACGTATTGATACCATACAGCTGTAAGAAATATTTGTTTGTAAAAAAATACAGAAATAAATTCACAAGCAACGCATAACCCAAATATTCTGTGTCAATTGTACTTCTCATGTTCAAAACCCCAGCAACATGACAGAATGCGATATAATACTAATAAATAGATTCAATAGGCAACTATAATTGATTCATGTCATCAGCTGGACCCAGACATCCTGCCTCACATTTGGAAATCTACATCAATAACACTGATAGTGAAAATCATGGTACAACTACATTACATTTTGTGGCGATAGGATCATTTCAGTATACTGTGCCAGTATCTGGTGGAATGACACAACCAACTTTCTGTGGTGTGCTGCAAAAAGTTATTTCTACTATGATGAGACATATCGACAGCTTCATACACTTAACACAAAATGAGGCTTTAGCCAGTCTGAAGAGAGAGGAGTATTGCTCAACTTATACATGTGGTTAGATCAAATTAAGCATCACATATTGCCTTAGTGGCAACATTAAGCAGAGAAGAGGTTGGGTGGGGACTTTAATTGTGTCCCAGATGTGCTGGTGGATCGTTCAGCATTGCCAATGCAGGGTGCAATGAGCTGACGCAACTCTAATTTGTTAACAACCTGGACCGGAGACATCAGGGTTTATGACATGTGGCACATGGGTCACCCGACACACAGGGAGTATTCCTTCTACTTCTCACTACACAAAATACATACCAGAATAGACTTGTTGTGGGGAACCCCTATTGTGTGCTCTTTGATTAAGGATTCGGGGTACCTGACTAGGATGTTGTCACTCCCCATTGCTGCTGACTGGGGAAAAAAACGCTGCACAATACCCACCTGGCGTCTGCAATTTTGGAAATTAAATAATGGGTCCACTGACATGAGGGTCACAGAGTGGGATGCACATAAAGTGGTGGTGAGGGGACATTGTCTCTCGGCCTCCTGGGGCGTGCCGGTCGCTGCATGTTGAGGTTGGCACTCTGGAGAAAGATATGCGAGCCTTGGAAATAGCAGTTACACTGAATAGGGCGACGTTCGAGTCCCTTCGTGCTAAGCGCGAGATGTACGAGGAGGCGGATCAACGCCTCGGTCGTCATGATTATAATTATCATCTCATGCTATAACAGGTGGAGGGTGACCGATCAGGGAGGCTTTTGGCATGGTTGTTACAAGAAGATCGGCAACACACCCCAATTGGGGTTATACGTCTGATTGATGGAACTATGGGCACCTCACAAGAAGCAATTAACAATGCTTTTAAGGAATATTACATGGGGTTATATCGCGAGCAAGTGACATGCGACACTCAACGATTGGAGGCCTTCCTTTGCGGAGTGCCATTCCCAAAGTTCTCAGCATTGAATATGGCAGCAGTGGATGAACCCCTCAAATTAGAGGAAATTAGTGTAGCCATAGAACAAATAGCCCGCAATAAAACCCCAGGCATGGATGGCCTGCCGATAGAGTATTATGCCACTTACGCGTAACACTTGTTGCGGCATTTGTTGTCAGTGTTTGAAAAAGGATGGACCCGCGGGTTACTCTCAACATCTCAGAGAGAGGCGCTGATTGTAGTACTCCCCAAACCTGGCCGTGATCCCACGGATGTGAAGTTCTATAGGCCATTGTCTCTTCTTAATCTAGACTGCAAAATTTTAGGCAAGGTGTTAGCAAATAGACTCGCCCTTGTAATACACACTTTGATCCATGAAGATCAAAATGGCTTCATGCCACGGCGGAACACGTTCTTGAATATCCGTAGACTATTAAGCATTATTGGCGATACTCCGACAGAGGTATATGGAAACGTGGCAATGTCATTGGATATAGGGAAGGCATTTGACACATTAGGCTGGGATTTTTTTGTTTGCCACTCTACATCGCATGGGATTCGGACAGGGTTTCGTGCGATGGGTGCAGACCTTGTATGCAGAGCTCACGGCAAGGGTACAAATGGGAGGAGTAATATCAGACAAGCTTCACTATTGGCAAATGGACCAGACAGGGGTGCCCACTGTCACCTCTTTTATTTGCCATTGCAATGGAGCCGCTTGCGGTTTGGTTGAGTGCGCTGGCCGAGCAGTGGGGAATATACCGGATGGGGACACATTATATCATATCACTATATGCTGATGATGCATTAATTTATTTGGAGAACGGTTGGGCCACACTGCCTGCAGTGATGTCCTTGTTGGATACATATGGAGAGATCTCGGGGTTGAGGGTCAACTGGTCTAAATC
Source organism: Pleurodeles waltl (assembly GCF_031143425.1). Classification (NCBI taxonomy): domain Eukaryota; kingdom Metazoa; phylum Chordata; class Amphibia; order Caudata; family Salamandridae; genus Pleurodeles; species Pleurodeles waltl. The sequence goes on along the minus strand of NC_090445.1, from coordinate 658,772,369 downwards.
TTGCCTGTTTCCCTTGGTTGAACTGCCTGCGAGGATGAGGGAAGCGCTTCCCCGGGAAGACTGAGGTGGTGTCTGGACAACTTTAAATACTTAGGAGTACAAATATACCACAAAACCGAAGGCCCGAGGGATGGAAATCTGGGACGCGCGTTTGGCTCTACGAAGGGCTCGCTTCGGTTTTGGTGCTTGCTTCCTCTTTCTCCCCTGGGCAGGGTGGTAGTGGAAAACATGCTGGTGCTCCCAAGGCTCCTTTATTACTTTGCAGCGCTGCTCATTGTTGTACCCAGGAGTTTTTTTTGTGAGCTAAACAGACTATTGTTGGGACTTATCTGGGGGAACAATAGGCTCCGGGTGGCACTCACCACTCTGCAGTGACTGTTGCGCGAGGGGGGCTGGGCGCGCCGAATTTTGAACATTACTATGCTGCAGCACAGCTACAATGGCCGCTATACTGGATGAACAGACCCGAGTCGTCAGAGGCAGTGTGGGTGTGTATACAGCTGAAAGGTGTTCCCATTTACACATGGCTAAATGATCGCACAGTGAAACACACCACTGACAATTATTTGCTGATGGTAGCACATGCCTGTTGGCGGCAATATGTACAGGGGGGAGGGTCCGGCTCCCCATACTCACCCCTCATTCCCATGGGCCAGATACTGGGAGGAATACAACTGCTCAAAGCTCACTCCCTAACACCATGGGTGGAAGCAGGGATAGAGACAGTGGGGGATTGTTTTGACGATGGTGTTTTGATGTCTTTTGAAACTATCAGGGACCTTGCCTTGGTGGGATCGGGACACCTTATGTCATATTATACCATATGTCATTTGATTAAAAAAGCATGGGTGGGGGGAGACCAGGAACCCGTGATTTGTCCCACTCTACACTTATTGCTTTCAGATAGTGGCTTAACAAAAGTAATTATAAACTTATATCAAGCCCTAACTAAAGTGGGTAACGGTAGTCTTGAGACAGCAAGGCAGAGATTGAATGCAGTTCTCCCTACACCTCTGACCCCCGAGACATGGTCTGTGGCCCTTCAACAGGTGCAACGAGTATCGCGAAACCCTAGGTTCTGTTATACCCAGTTTGTTGGTTCACTGACAAAATATCAAAATCCTAAATAACGTGGTACAAAAATATCAAGGACAAAAATATCGCTATCCTATACTTTTAATTGAAAATACAAAAATATTGAAAAAATATTGTTTTACACTAATATCGAAAACAATATATACAAAATATTGTTTTTTTAAATATATATTGTTGCAAATAGTAAACATTAAATATAGTAACATATCATGTAAATTAAATATATTTAAATAATATAAATATATATACTTATTTAAGCAAACACCCATATAATTTGTATGTGTGTATATTTATTTACACATATATAATGTAAAAATATTATTAAAATAATAATTAGAATTTTTATCATAATTTACTATTTTTTTTAAATATAAAAATATAACAAGTATATATCTAAATATCTATATTTACTGAAAAAAACAAGGTTATAGGGACATTGTTGTTAGGTTCTGAGTTCACTCGCAAATTCTGATCAATCATTTTATTGCAAATGTTGCAGTGGTAATATCAAAGATGCCAAAGAAGGTGTCCTAAATGATATAAAATGTGGAGTAATTAGCTGTGCATGGTGAAGGCACGAATTATAGTTACTTTAGGGCGCGAGTTATAGTTATTTAAAATAACTCTAACTATAACTACTGAAATTCTAAGGTTTTTTGTGAGTAAATTCAGCACCTAACTATAACATCTCTGTCACCTTGTTTTTTCAGTGAATTTCTATCATTTTTTTAGCATGCACAGACGTGAATATAAGCAAAGGCCGTGTGTGGCAGGGTTTGGCCACAAGGCCTGGATGGCCAGGACTGGCGGCCAACCCTCCTGCATGCACCCAAACCCAAAATCTTTGGCCGTGTGCAGCATGAGTTTGGATACAGTGGGTGTTTTTCTATTTTCAATTTTTCTCTGGATTCACGAATCCTCAAGTGGATTCACAAATTCAGGATCCAATGATCCATACCAGATGAAAAAAATAATAATTGGGCACCTTTTGCCCAAGAGGGATCCCTAAAGGACCCCTCTTTGTGTCCGATGGGGTCATAATATCGATATCCTGACATCTTATTTGTTTTTTCTCTCTTCTTTTCCCACCCCAGAGCCAATCCGACAAACAAAATGGTGGCCGCAACTTTTCTGTCAGGTTATGGCCAGCCATTCAGATTTTTCTTGTGGCACGTAGATCCGCAGAGGATCTGCTTCCCTATATGAATGTATTTTTTGACCTTAAATTACTTCAAAATTACTGAACGGATTTACACCAAATCACAAAAAGCGTGATCTCCTCAACAGAATCTACCTTTCCAAATTTGGTGTAATTCCGTTCAGTGGTTCTGGCTGTAGGCATATCTAAAGGTCTTATGGAAAAATGAATGGGGGAAAATGTGTTTTGGGACCCCTTTTTCCCAATCCCCACTTGACAGACCACCCCAAAACGTTCAAGGCAGAGGCTGAATTTATCAAAGTCTAAGTTTTTAAAAATTTGTGAAGATTCATCATATGGCAGCAAAGTTATTAGCAAAACCCCCCAAAAAATCTATAGATACTAGGGCCCTCAGTACAACCCTGGCGGTTGGCGGAGAAGCGGCGGTCTTACCGCCAACAGGCTGGCAGTAAAAAAATGGAATCATGACCATGGCTGTTACCGCCATGATCATCCGCCACTTCTCCGAACCGACCGCCAGGGCGGAGATGACCGCTGGGCTGGAGACTTGGGTCTCCAGCACGGCAGCCGTCACAAGACTGCCGGCGGTATCATGACCCGGCTGACGCCATGGATTTCATGGGGTTGGGAACCGCCATGAAATCCATGGCGGTAAGCACTATCAGTGCCAGGGAATTTCTTCCCTGGCACTGATAGGGGTCTCCCGCACCCCCCAACCCCACCACCACCCTGAGTCCTTCCCCGACAACCCACACCCCCTGCCACGCCCCAAAGGTAGCAAGACCCCCCTCCCCACCCCCAACATCATTATACAGACTCATACCTGACACGCACGCAGACACCACCAACACACATACCCGCACACACACCAACAAACATGCCAACAGCCATACACACAGTCATACACGCACACCCACATTCAGACATACACGCACACATCCATACAGACAGACACGCACATATTTCCAAACACACAACACCCCGCATGCATACACGCACTCACACACCCCCTCTACATACTCACACGCACATCATGTACCATGCACGCACACACCACACAACACCCCCAACCCCCCTCCCCTAACGGACGATCAACTTAACTGGTCCGTTGATCCTCCGGGAGGGGACGGGATCCATGGGGGCTGCTCCGCCGCCAGCACCCTGTCAACAGAACACCGCCACGGCGAATCACGTAACGTGATTCGGTGGGCGGTGTTCTGTTGACGGGCGGTGGAGGTTGAGCAACCTCCACTTCCCCACCAACCGCCAGTATGGATGCTGGTGGCTCTCCATCCAGAAAAGGACAGAGGGCTGCCAGCAATCATAATTCGCCGAGCGGAAAACCGCCAGCACTTGCGGTCTTCAGCACGGCGGTCCCTCGGCGGTCATGTGAAAAGACCGCCGAGATTGAAATGACCACCTTGGTCCTAACTATAAGTACCTAGTGGCGACTGCCACTAGGTAATATATATATATATATATATATATATATATATATATATATATAGACACACATTATCTAATGGCGGTCGCAAATAGGTGGTTATAGTTAAAGCCATTTTTTCCATAGACATAGCGTTTTTTGTTTTGCCAATAATTTTTATGCTATTTGATGAATTTTTACAAAATGTTGAAAACTTATACTTCTATCAATGCAGCTGCTGTCTTGAAAGTTTCGGGCCAAGAATAATGGCGTGTCCCAAAACACTCTTTCCGCATTCTACATCAATGGGATTTTAAAAATATTTGCACGCGACTGCAGCCCAAACCGCAATACGGAATGACACCAAATTTGGCGGAACACTAGCTCTTGATCCAGAAAGAGTGCTTTCTGTGATTTGGTGTAAATTGGTTCAGTAGCTTTGGAGATATTAAAGTTCAAACAGTATAGATATCTAGGGAAGCGGATCCTCTGCGGAGCCTACTGTCCCCATGCTAATATCTGATTGTCTGCCAACACTTTAACAAGGAACGTGTTGGCAGCCAGCTTGGGACTTGCCTTCAGCCAAATCCCAGAAAAGAAGTGAAAAAAAGTAAAAGGGGGCAGGGTAGGGTCACCCTGTGCCCCTAGCCCTGGTCTGGGGGTCCCTTACGCACCCCCCAGGGCTAAAAAGCATTTTGTTTTTTTAAATCTCTGGAAAGTCTGGATATCCAGATACGCAGATTTTCCTGACATTAAAAAAAAAGGCGGTCTCCAATTCTTTTTATTTATTTCCCCCAGGTGGACCAGGTCCCGGGGGCATTGAAGGATTGAAAAAGGACCCCAGGCCACCCTCCTGGGGCTTGTATAAGCCCTGGGACCTCCCTGGGGTGATGACAGAAGAATATGTGGGGGCCGCGTGGCCTTCCTGTGTACCGGGGACCACCACCTCTGCAGGGAAAAACATTAATTTCAAATGGTGGAGGTCCATACGGCCTTGCACACAGCCCCCAGGACTAAATGTGAAATTAATGTTGGTGCACTGCCACCTCCCCAAGGCTGAAATTAAATAATTAAGTGGGTCTGTCATGGACCCTGGGGACCACCACCTCCCCGAAGCTATTTAAATGTTGTAGGAGGTCCCCCTTCATTGAGCTAATACCGGGCCTTGGGACTACTACCCCCCACCCCCGAGCCAGCTCCTGCTATGTCCGGGGTCCCCACCCCTAGGACATAGCTGTTTGCTCTGACTTGGCGGGAGCTTTGAGAGCTGTCGTTTGCTGGGAGTTGAGGTTTCCTCTGTTTCCCTGCCTGCGGAGATGCAGGCAGGGAAACAGAGGAAACAATTGCTTTTGAAGATAGGGAGCTGCATGTTTAGCAGTTCCCTGTGTGAAAAAGCAATGCTGGTTCCCGCAGGAGGCGGGGAGCCTGCTGGGATCGCAGGGGCCTTCAGGCTTCCCCCGTGGTTCCACTGCACACTGAGTGTCCTGTGGGGTACCCAAGACAGATGGCCAGGCCCCTGCGGTGGGTCCCTGGGGCCAAGATTGGCCCAGGGAGGGGGGACCGCGTGGCCTCCCCTCTCCCATTGAATGGAGGTGGGCCCCAAGAGTTGGGGTCCTCAGGCCAAAATTGGCCAGGGGAGGAAACTGCATTGCCCCCTCCCCTACTGAATATAGGTGGGCCCTGGGAGAAGTGGTCCCTGGACCAAAATCAGCTGGGGAGGGAGGCCGTGCATCCCTCCTCCCCCATTCACGCAACCCCTCTCCCCCATGGTTCTCGCTTTAAATTGCTAATAGTATGCAAATGTGCAAATCACCTGGAAGCTGTGCCGGCTTGGCCCCGCTCTGTCTACCTTAGTAGTATGCATATGTCTTACCCCTTTTGCCAGGATGATGGACAGCTTCCCAAAGGACCCCTAGTATGTTTCTCGCCAATTTTGATGGCGCGTTCTTGATGCCGAGGAATATGATGACATCTCCACAAAACATAGAAGCACTTATTTCATATAGATAGAAGGAAGGACCCTGGATTGGTGGAGATTTACTTTTTTGTAGTTGCATTGGCCTCTCAATTGGAGGATTCATGTTATCACAGAATTCTGACGAAAGATGCACAAGGAACAGATTGCCAAACACACACATGGTCACTGGTGACATTTCCTTGTGCTCCATTTCACAGCTGTAGTGTAGAATACATACTAGACATTTACAGGCAGAAATAACTCCACTTGGGTACATATTTCATGCAAAGTTGTGGGCTCTTGGTGGATAAAAGGGCAGGTGAGGTACTGTTATTTCAAGTGCACTGCTTATTGCCCCAGATATTACAGCACTCATGACAACTTTTATAACATCAATAAAAATGTCAATGAAACATTAGCAGTTAAATTGTTGAAGCAAAAACTGTGCATAGCGGGTTATAGTTACCTTAGGCCACGAGTCATAGTTACTTGAAATAACACTAACTATAAAGTCCCTGTAAAAATATATATAGATATATGCAAAATAAATTAAAAACTATAACAAATAGACTGGAAAAAACGTTAAAAACATACCAATTTAATCACACATAAAAAGTAAACAATATAAAGAATACATTTTACAAAAAATATATCATATATTACAAGCATACTAATTTAAGACAATATAATTTAGAATACACAGAAATATAATAATAATATAATTTTAAGCAATATAAACAAAACTATACGGGGGCGTGGCCTGACGCCGATGGCAGAGGAAGCCTCTCCGTGAGGCTCCTGCTAGCGATCCCCACTCCGGTCCAGCCTGAAATACAGTGGACCCCCAACCCGCCCCATTGCCTGGCTGAAAGTGCGAGGGGGTCCCGAGGCTCATTTTGAGGGGACCGATCCCGAAAGGAAGAGAGTTTTGGGGTCGAATTTGCGGCCGTCGGAGTGCCGCGAAAAAAAGATGGCGGCCGCGATCTGACCGGCGCTCCCGGCGGCAGACGATCCACTACAGCAGCTCACTGCTCCTATCCAGCTCACCCCTCTGTGAGACAAGAATTACAAGAGGACCTGGCGGTTCCCTCTGTGGACCCAGCGCCGACGAACAGTGGGGCCCAGCACTGCGATTGTGCTTGGCTGGGGACTACGGAGCACACACAACATGGCGGCCGGCACCCGAGGGAAGGATCCAGTGGACCACGGTTTGAGGCGATAAATCCGGGGTTCCCCCGGAGCTCCTTTGACAACTCCCCTCTGAGGGCGACTGATTGCAGACTGCACGGCAACGCCGGGGGGCGCTTCTGGGGAGGCTTGACTCCATGGACCTCCTGAGGTGAGCTGGAACGAGGGGGACGAAGTCGGTGGCTTGATAGGGCGAACCTGGCCTGCACTGAGGCACGGCGCATACGACCCTCTTCTACAGGGGTCCGCCTAGTTGCGCAGTGCTACCTACAGGAGAGTGCAAGGGACCCCCAGACACTGGATGGGAGTTACGCATGCTCGAAGGCGCCCTCCACGAACGGCGAGGCTGCTTGGCTCGACAGGTCCACACCCTGACTGGGAGGAGAGAGAGAGTCCTGTCTAACTGGCGTGTGGTGTCACCAGGGGTTCTTGGCGGCCTAGGGTGCGGAGTGCGGCTGGCACGGGAAGACGATAAACCTCTTACACGAGTACCGAGGACCGAAAACAGCAATTCTCTAATAACAGTTTGGCGATCCCTCTGGCAGTGCAGTATACAGCGCTGAGGTGGGAGAGTCGATGTCCAGAGCCCACCGACCAGACGGAGTTGGAGCCATACCCCAGAAAATGGGTAAAGTCGGTCGCCGGAGGGACATGGAACAAAAAGGTGGGTCCTCAGCTGAGGCACAGACAGACCCGCCTGACCCCAGGAATGGCGCTTCAGGAGAGGGGCGCGACGACCCCACACTTCAAGATGTCCTACAAGCTATAACGGCTTCCCGTGTGGCACTGGAGGGGAAAATCAACGCTTTGGCCACGGATCTCACAGTACTGCGAGATGATCACCGTCGCCTGGCCGAAAAGGTGTCCACCACCGACAGACAACTTAAAGAGCTTCTTCCGGAGGTCAAGGATGCCACTAAGTCTACACAACAGCTGGAGTCCCGGATCAGGGCCCTGGAATTAAGGGCCGAAGATGCGGAAAATAGATCGCGACGCAATAACATATGGGTGATTGGTATGCCTGAAAGTGTTCCACAAACCGGCCTGGCGTAGTTCCTCGAGCGGTGGCTCCGAGAGGACTTAGCGGACGGTGGACTTTCTCCTTTTTTTGCGATTGAGAGGGCGCATAGAGTTCCGTCGCGTCTTCTCCCTCCGGGAGCCCCCCCGCGACCTATAATAGCCAGGCTTCTTCATTACCGAGATAGGGATTACCTGTTGCATCAAAGCAGGACCAAAGGGGATCGCACAATGGACAATCACACGGTACGTATCTTCCCAGATTTCTCCCGGGAAGTACAGAAACAACGGGCCACCTTCAGGGATGCAAAACAGAAACTGCGCCAATTGGGTCTACAATATGGCATGCTGTTCCCGGCGAAGCTTAGGGTAGTGTCCAAAGACAGTACACAGTTTTTCACTACGGCGGAGGAGGTATGGCAGTGGCTTGATCTACTTCCACATGAGGGGAATGGCCCTCCGACACAGGGCCCTGAGCATGGACGGAGGAGAGGGACTAAACGCAACACGGCCCGTATAGTAAATAGTCCTTCCCCTGTAGAGATACAAACTGAGAGGCAAAAAGCCATGGAGGCAGCAGCTTCATTGAGCGGCTCTGATCGCGGATCCCAAGTACAGACCGCTGCGGACTGTGAACTATCTGATTCGGACCATGAATCCGAGACTTCCCATATATCCGACAGATCGGGCCCGGCCATAACACCGGGCACTTCTGACTGTATCATATGAGAGTCCTCCCATCGAACTACAATTGCGCCAATTGCCCTGGTCATGAAAGCCTCCTCTGGCAGACACCGTAGTGGCCGGTGAGATGGGCGCACTGGCTGTCACTCTGGCGGTCGTACCCGCCAGATGGATGAGATCTGGGTCCACAAGTACTACTATATCTTGCAATCCGGTAGTGGGGATTAGAGCGATGGCCCACTCCTTTTGTGATCTAGGAGTTCCCCCGCTTTCGATAAACTAGTTGACATTTCACGAAATTTGGATGAGAGACGTTCAACCTTTTGTCTTGCGGAAGGGGAGTTGGGATGTTAATTGTTGGGGCTTGTTTAGGGGAAGTGATAAGTGGTGGTTGTTTAACATTGGTCTGCTGGTGTTGTATAATGTGAGAGTAGGGATCTTCGTGGTATCTGCTAGCCCTGCAAGGGGCGTGTCACAGATGGGGATTGAAACACAGTTATGGCGACATTAGGCACTTATAAATTTCTCTCATGGAATGTACGGGCATGCACACAATGTCTAAGAGATATAAGGTGTTCTCACATTTACAGCGGAGGGGGATTCAGATTGCGATGCTCCAAGAAACACATTTAACCCAGGCTGAAGGGCTAGCACTGCAGAAAAGGTGGAGGGGCCAGGCATACTATACCTCTTATTCCGCATTCGCCAGAAGTGCCTTGATATGGATCAGAGCCGGGGTCCCATTCCAGATATTGGACACGCTCATAGACCCTGAGGGACGATTTGTAGCAATCTGTGGTCGACTGGAGGGAAGGGATCTAGCGTTGATCAATGTCTATGCCACGAACTGGAACCAGGGTGAGTTCTTTGCACGCTTATCGGGCCTCCTAGCCACCTATTTGCAGTTCCCCCTAGTGATGGGGGGCGACTTTAATTGTGTGGCCGATCCCTTCAGGGATCGCTCTCACCCTCCGTTACATGATTCCCCTCTGATGAGAGTAGCAGGGCTATTCTCCTCCTGGCAGGCGAGTTGGGGACTGGTGGATGTCTGGAGACGGCTACACCCTGAGTCCAGAGACTATTCCTACTTCTCTCCCTGGCACGAGCTCCATGTCCGCTTAGATGTGTTTTTCTGCTCCCCAGACATTTTCCCTCAGGTGCATAATGTTGAATACCTGACCAGCACAATCTCTGATCATAACCCTCTGTTACTAGAGTTACGCTGGAGTTCACCCCCTTCCCGCATCCCCACCTGGCGGCTGAAGACTGAGTCCCTAGAAGACGCACCCTTTCGGGAGGAGCTGAGACAACATATTACCCACTACTTTGTAGATAACGAGGCTTCGACCAATAACCCCTTGATTGAATGGGACGCTTTTAAAGTGGTGGTGAGGGGGCGCTGTATTGCGGGAGCGGTGGGGGTCCGAAGGACTCTACTTAGGGACACTGAACAAGCGGAGAGTGAGCTGCGAGAGGTGGAGAAAAAAAGGCCTGAAAATCCGCTCCTACAACCTACTATCTTAGAGCTTAGAGCAACAGTCACTGAATGTGTAGAGCGTCTTCGATGCTTCGACTACCAAAACTATATCACACGAGCACACGGGGAGGAGACAAAGCGGGTCGGATGTTAGCATGGGTAGTGTCGCAAACACATAAGTCATCACCTATCCTGGAAATTATATCGGAGGGGGGGAATCCCCTTCACGGGCAGGAGCAAATTAACTCTCACCTCATGACCTTTTACGAACGATTATATAAAAGCACTCTTCGCCCTGACGGTAACTCCACCGATAGTTATGTATCTGGACTGCAGTTGCAGACACTACCACCGGACGCTGCGACACAACTTGAGGGCGCCATTACACAACCAGAGATTCGGAGGGCCATTAGTGAACTGTCGAGGGGAAAGACTCCGGGGACAGATGGGGGGTCATTCTGACTCCCGCCGGGCGCGGTCACTGCGCGCCCGGCGGGAGCCACCAAAATACCGTACCGCGGTCGGAAGACCGCGGTGGGTATTTTGAGGTTTCCCCTGGGCTGGCGGGCGGCCTCCAAAAGGCCGCCCGCCAGCCCAGGGGAAACCGTCCTTCCCACGATGAAGCCGGCTCGTAATCGAGCCGGCGGAGTGGGAAGGTGCGACGGGTGCTGTTGCACCCGTCGCGTATTTCACTGTCTGCCAAGCAGACAGTGAAATACTCGTAGGGGCCCTCTTACGGGGGCCCCTGCAGTGCCCATGCCAGTGGCATGGGCACTGCATGGGCACTGCAGGGGCCCCCAGGGGCCCCGCGACCCCCCCTACCGCCATCCGGTTCCCGGCGGGCGGACCGCCGGGAACTGGATGGCGGTAGGGGGGGTCGGAATCCCCTCGGCGGCGCTGCGAGCTGCGCCGCCTTGGAGGATTCAAAGGGGCGGCGGTACACTGGCGGGAGACCGCCAGTGTTGCCGGTCTGACCGCGGCTTTACCGCCGCGGTCAGAATGCCCTGCGGGGCACCGCCGGTCTGTCGGCGGTGCTCCCGCCGACCCTGGCCCCGGCGGTCTAAGACCGCCGGGGTCAGAATCACCCCCATGGTCTCCCTATCGAATTCTATGCCATGTATATAGATTTGTTAGCTCCTAGGCTTGAGATTCTATATCAGTCCGCCAGAGACCGGGGAATTTTGCCGGCTACAGCGAGGGAGGCGGTAATAGTGCCCTTACTTAAACCTGGGAAAAATCCTGCGGAAGCCGGGGCATACAGACCTTTATCCATGCTGAACCTGGATTACAAGATCCTCAGCAAGGTACTGGCCTCTAGGCTACTCCCCCACATGGCAACACTAATACATACTGACCAGGCAGGGTTCATCCTGGGGCGCAACACAGCGGATAACATACGCAGATTTATAGCGGTCATGAACGATCGGAATTCGACTAGCCCAGCCCCTGGAGTGCTTGCAGTCGATATAGAAAAGGCCTTTGATAGCTTGGAGTGGGCTTTCCTTTATAGAGTGATGTCCCACCTTCGTTTCGGACCTGAATACATTGCCTGGGTCAGATTGTTGTACACTGAGCCCACTGCTAGGGTGCGGACAGGACGGACTATATCCAGTCCTTATGTCGTTGAGCGGGGTACCAGACAGGGGTGTCCCCTATCACCGCTGCTGTTCGCACTGGCTATGGAGCCATTGGCAGCCGCTGCTCGCGGTGGTGGTGGGGACCCCGGCACAGTGGCGGGGGCAAGAGACATCAGATAGCGTTGTATGCGGATGACCTGTTGATCTTCTTAGACGATGTACACAGAGACCTTCCCCGAACCCAACAGATGCTCTCGCAGTTTGGTGAGCATTCTGGACTTCGGGTGAATTGGGGCAAGACCGGCCTGTTTCCTTTGAACGCTGCTGTAACCCCACCACTGGAGTTGGGAAATGTCCAGTGGGTTCCAAGATGCCTCTCATACTTGGGGGGTCAAGATTTTCCATGACCCACAGGATATAATAGACAGCAATATCGGAGGCTCATTGCGGTCCCTCCGTTCCAACATGGCTTTCTGGCAAACCTTACCTCTATCTGTAGCGGGGAGGGTAGCCATCCTTAAAATGGTGGTGTTGCCTCGCCTCCTATATCACTTCACGGTCCTGCCAGTATGGATTCCTAAGGCCATGTTTGCAGAACTGGAATCCATGGTCATAGCCTTTATCTGGGGGAGTGGACGGAAGCGAGTGGCTCTGGCCAAACTTCAGAGGCGGTCCCCAGATGGAGGCCTAGCAGTCCCGGATTTTGAGGCTTACTACTTGGCAGCGCAGCTCCAGTGGTTGGCCCAATGGATAGCCAACAGAGCAGCGACAGGGTCGGAGGTAAAGGCATTTACTCCCCCAGAGACTAGATTATACGAACTGTTGTTGGGGTGTCCGGGTACTAGGACGCATGAGTCCCTTGAATTTAAAGTCCTTGCGCGCTGTTGGAGGAGCTTCTTACGTAAACTTAAAGTAAAGGCCCCTTACTCCCCTGACCTGCCCCTCTTGTCCCTAAGAGCTTTGCCCCATCGGGGTGACTGGGGTGGACTCCAGTCCTGGGTGGAGGCCGGGATACAGACGGTAGGAGCACTATTTAAGGAGGGGACGCTGATGCCGTTTGAAGTCCTTCGGACACAATTCGGACTACAGAGAGGGCACTTCTTATTATATGGCTCAGTAGTGGCTAGTATCAGGAAACATTGGCTGAGACGGACCGGAGAGCTCACTGCACAAACAACCTGTACATATTTGGTGACTTCTTCTGGCACCTTTAAGGCAGTTTCTAATCTCTACAGCAGGGTTCAGGCGGATAGGACCATACCTTTGACTCAGCTCAAATCGTCCTGGGAAGTAGACCTGGACACGACTATATCCGATGTGGACTGGGAGCGTATTCTGGGGGGCTTCCCCAAAATGACTCGCAATGCCAGATTTAAGCTGATTAATTTTTATGTACTACATAGGGCATATCTCACCCCTGAGCGGATCAGCAGGTACTTTGGAGTGGAAGGAGTACATTGCCCGAGATGCGGGCTAGAGAAGGCGGAATTTAGGCATATGTTCTGGAGCTGCCCTACGGCGGAGGTGTATTGGGCGGAGGTGAGCCGACTGGTGGCTGGAGCGATAGGAAGGGAAGTCCCCTGCACAATAGGTCATTGCCTGCTTGGCTGGTTTCCACGCACGGCTAAGTACAAAATAACCAAAAGGTTCCGGGACTTGGCCTACGTACTGGCCAAGAGGGAAATAGCGATGACCTGGAAGAATCCAGTTGGGCCGAGACTGTCCCAAAGGATTAGAGAACTAACTAGGTGGGCTGGGTGCGAGAGCGCTGTTCTACATGGTGAGGCCAGAAGGGGTTGGCGGCCCCTGGAGGTGGTGCAAGGTTGGGATGCGATATTAGACTCCTTTAAGGAGGAATGTCGATTGGATCCAATCCCCTGATTGCATGATGACTGGATGCTTTGTGAAGTGGCCAATAGACCCAATCCATTGGTGCCATTACGGATGACCCCAGGGCAGGATTCTACGGTTGGACTAGATGGGGGAAACACTCTCACATTGTGAGCAGAGGGTTGGCTCTTTCATAGCACACCTACATACAATACAAATGTCCAAATATGCTACCAATATCATCACTGGGGGGTGGGGCACTGTTTGGGAGGTTGAGGGAGGGGGGGGTAGGGTAGATGTTGCAATATTAGATGGCTGATAATGCAGAGATGTGTAGATTGAAAAAGCTCTTGCCCTCAGAGTCTATGTAGATCACTGTATGTTTTCTTATACTATGTTTACCTGCTCACTGGTTGATTGAAATTGCAATAAACTTTGTTTACAAAAAAAATAAACAAAACTATACATTACTAGGAATAAAACATATAGGCCCTCATTACAACCCTGGCAGACGGTGCAATAATGGCGGTAAGACCGCAAACAGGCCGGCATTCATTACCGCCCCATTATGACATTGGCAGTTTGGCATTTGCCAAACCGCCAATGTCCCACACCGTCCGCCATGGCGGTTACGAGCGCCAGGCTGGAGACAACGGTCTCCAGCCCGGGGGCCATCACTAGTCTGCCGGTGGTATCAGGACCCCGAATACTGCCATGGATTTCGTGGGGTTTTGAACCGCCACGAAATCCATGGCGGTAGGCACTATCGGTGCCAGGGAATTAGTTCCCTGGCACTGATTGGGGTCTCCCCCTTCCCCCACCCCCTCCCCTGAGTCCAACCACAAAACACCCATGACCCCCCCAACCCCCAACCACCCCCCAAAGGTAGTAGGACTCCCTCCCCTCCCCACCCCGCCCCCTGACACCCATAGACCCCCCAAACATACCCCCTTTCATGCACGCTCACACCACCCACACACACACACGCATACATACATGCACACATACATACACGTAACATATCACCTACACACATTACACCTACTGCATACATACACGCACTCACACACCCCCTCTACACACGCACACCCCCATGCACGCACACACCACACAACACCTCCCCGCTCCCCTCCCCTAACGGACGATCACCTTACCTGTTTCGGTGATCCTCCGGGAGGGAACGGGATCCATGGGGGCTGCTCCGCCTCCAGCACCCCGTCACCAGAACACCGCCACGCTAAATACTGAGAAGTAATTCGGTGGGCGGTGTTTTGATGGCGTGGCGGTGACGGAGGAGCAGCCTCCACTACACCGCCGACCGCCAGAATGGCTGCTGGCGGCTCTCCGTCCAAAAAAGGTTAGAGGGTCGCCAGCAGTCATAATATGATTGGCAGAAGACCGCCAATACTGCCGGTCTTCGGCCCGTCGGAACCTCAGTGGTCTTTGCTAAAGACCGCCGAGGTTGAAATGAGGGCCTTAATATTCCCACTCCAGTCTGTGCAACAGTAGGGAAAGCGTTGGACTCAGGAGGGGTAAAATTTACTATTCCCACTTCAGTCTGTGCAACATTAGGTAAGCGTTAGATTCTGGAAGGGTAGAATGTACTATTCCCACTCCAGTCGGGCAACAGTTAAGAAAGTGTTGGACTCGGGAGGGCAAACATTTACTATTCCCACTTCTGTCTGTGCAACAGTAGGGAAAGAGTTGGACTCAGCAGGGGTAAAGTTTACTATTCACACTCCATTCTGTGCAACAGTAGAAAAAGCATTGGACTCAGGAGAGATAAAAGTTACTATTTCCACTCCAGTCTGTGCAACAATAGAGACAGTGTCGGACTCAGGAGGGGTAACTTTTACTATTCACACTCCAGTCAGTGCAACAGTAGAGAAATAGTTGGACTCTGGAGGGGTAAAATATACTATTCCCACTCCAGTTGGTGCAACAGGAAGGAAAGCGTTGTACTCAGTAGGGGAAAAATGTACTATTCCCACTCCAGTTGGTGCAACAATAAGGAAAGTGTGGGACTCGGGAGGGGTATAATTTGCTAGTCCAACTTCAGTTGGTGCAACAGTAGGGTAAGCGTTGGACTCAGGAGGAGTAAAATTTACTATTTCCACTCCAGTCTGTGCAACAGGAGGGAAAGGAAAGCGTTGGACTCAGGAGGAGTGAAATATACTATTCCCACTCCAGTCTGTGCAACAGTAGGGAAAGCGTTGGACTCAGAAGGGTAAAATTTACTATTCCCACTTCTGTCTATGCAAAAGTAGGGAAAGAGTTTGAGTCAAGAGGGGTAAAATTTACTATTCACACTCCAGTCTATGCAACAGTAGAAAAAGCATTGGACTCAGGAGTGGTAACATTTACTATTCACACTCCAGGCAGTGCAACAGTAGAGAAAGAGTTGGACTCATGAGGGATAGAATTTAATATTCCCACTCTATTAGGTGCAACAGTAAAGAAAGTGTTGGACTCTGGAGGGGTAAAATGTACTATTCCCACTCAAGGGGTGCAATAGTAAGGAGAGTGTTGGACTCTGAAGGGGGAAAATTTACTATTCCCAATCCAGTTGGTGCAACAGTAGGAAAAGCTTTGGTCTCAGGAGGTGTACAATTTACTATTCCAACTCCAGTCGGTGCTTCATAAGAGCAGAAGAGCATTGTCCCGCTAAAACAATGCTGCCTCCAGAGCTGAAAAATAAAATGTATTTATTTTTCAGCAACCTGTCCTGAACCGAGTGTCAGGATGGGGGCTGGACAATTGCCGCTGAGTGGCAGCAGGGAGCTCTGCACTTTAGTTTAAAGTGCGCATGTCCCTTTAGCCGGCTGTCTTGCAAACAGCCTGTCGGACATGTGCACCTTAAATTTCTCTAACCCAGGTGTCTTAAGACAGCTGAGTTAGAGAAAGCCCAGGCCTCCACTGCTCTTAAAAGTACTAAAAGAGACCACTCCCTCCAATCCTGACACTTCTGTCATGCTGTTTAACAGCATGAAAGCAGCCCCAGGGTTGGTTATTACAGTTTACTGGGTCCTGCATTGGAGCTTCGAAGACAGATGAGGATGCCATAAGGTTGTCGCGTAGGCTCTCATTATCCTAATGAGACTACTGGATTTTTGGGCGGCAAGATCGTTCGTAGTGTGGGGGACTAAGTCTGATTCACGGTGAAGGACCCTTGTCACCCCAAATCCGGTTTTGCTCCGGCTAACTAGCAGTGTCTCATCTCTCCCGAAGGGAAGAGACAATTGGGCAGCCGAGCGCATGACATCTTAGTACTTCCCAGGGAAGTCGTGGTCACTCAGGTCACAACCGGTTCTCTCGTACACAGTGCGGTCTCATATATAAATGACAAAGGCAGTTTAAGTTTTAAAGATTGGTTTAATAAAACAACTGCATTTTAGATAACAAAGCGTGAGCTGCAACAACCAGAACTATACAACACAGTAGGATTGAAATAGTAACGAGGAGAGTGAAGCACAAGAATAAGGCTATCATAGTGCAACTGAATTACGTTCTCTCTAAGTTATATTTTGAGCACAGCCTGTGAAGCTCTAAGCCTGCCTTTCAGGTTCCCCCGGGAGGACATCAACACTCATACCTGAGCAAAGGCCTGTGATCAGCATCTGCAACGGGGCAGTCAGCATCTAGTTGTGGGTTCCTGGTTGGAATCTCCCTCTTACCTGTACCAGGACTAGAAAGTATTTTTATAACTAACACGCCGGTGTTCTAAGAAACATCCCTACATAAGGATGTGTACTTTATACGAACCCTAAAGACTAAACTTCTACCACGTCTATCGGCAATGTACCAGACTGTATCCTTGACTGAAGCACAGAGCGAGCAAGAAGGTATTGTTTGAGAACACAGCGCTGAAGTAAGCTAAACAATGTGATAGAAGGAAATAAAAACAAGACTGTGGAACTGGTTATTGTAAAATAAAACAGTGCAAGGATGAATAAAATGCATCTAGGACAAAGTGCACAGAGGCCTAATACTTTAAGCAAACGCGCATAAAGCTACATTAAAAATGGCTACACTACACCCTCCCCTTGTCGGTAGAAAGTGGTTTAAGCCGAAACTAAAAAATGCCCTAGGCCAAAATATAATTAAAACCCTATCAAATTTCAACAAGTTAAGAGGACACCAAAGCACATTAATCCTCAATTTAAACTAAATGGAATGAGCATGCAGCAAAAAGAGTCATAATGTCAATTTAAAATGAATCCAATTCAAACAGTGGTCATGGAAAGCAGGAGAGTCTCCACTTCGGCAAATGACAAAAAACGTGAAATTCACGCCAAAGACTACCAAGGAGCAAGTGTGTTCCAAAGCCCCAGTGTCAACTAAGGCCTCATCCCATGTAGAGCCTGTAAACGAGTCAATATCGTAAGTAGCCTTTCGAAGCAAACGCAGCCGCAGCGTGCATGTCTGGTAATGAGCCCTCATCGGGAACATCAACAGAGCAGCATCAACCACTGGGGGGCATTGCTATGAGAGACAGACGTCTAGTGCATGTTCAAAAGAGCACCAATGGCATCGAAACACGGCTGCACACAATCCAAAACTGGTCACACTCCAAATGTTCCAGGAGTGTTGCTCCAAAGTGCTGCATCATGCGTTCACGACACAGCTGCGCTGATTGGAGCGCCCACATTCGTCCTTGTTGCGGCGGGACAGCCATTGCGGAAAAACAACAGCAACAGCAAAATGCCGGCTAATAAAGCCAAAGTTATCGGAAATCCCCCAAAAATGCTTCTAAAAATTGAATGAATAGCCAAAGGTATTAAACCGAATATGGAAGAGAAGGTGTGAATGAAACCAACACCAAACGTCCCACGAGTTCACCAAAGTGGCTCGGAAAGTTGGTATTTAACAGGGACTGTATTTCCGCTGATGACCTTGCCACCTGAAGTGCGTAGGTCTTGCGTGCAGATGTAAGGGCACATGCTTCTGAAACAATAAAGCCTTCAGTCTACTTAACTTGTCGAAATTCACCTTGGAAGTAGCAATGTGAGGCCAAATATCCGCTACCTCCCTAATTTTAGTTGGGGGAAACAACACACTCCCGCAGCAAGTAACGACCTTAGTGACCGAAACAACGTAAACTATTCTGGCCCGCATGCCACAGCAGTCTTCACTATTGAGGAGGACGTAGCTGCCGTTTGAAAGCACCTGGAATGTGCATTTAATCAAGGGGACTGGAACTCCCTTCAGATAGCAAGCCAAGTTCGCCACTGAGGCATTACACGCCCCATGCAAGGACAGCTAGTTACAAATCATAGAATGGCTGACTGAAGTCTCGCTTTCACTACCGCTAAGAAAGACTTCTTTCATGCCATTGAGGCATTTGTACAAGAAGGGAAGCTCCCACATCTCATGGATGTAACTATCTCCCAGCTTTTCATATCTGCCTACCGGAACATGTTTCAAACAAGAAGTGAATTGTAATGTAGAAATAGGCAGATTAATAACCCCGTGTATTAACCACTCTGCAGAGGGAATCTCGGCCACAGTAAAAGGCAATCTTTCTAACTTTTCAATGTTGAGCATGACATAAGTCACCTCCTTCTTAGCCATTAGTTGTTTTTGTCGCGTTAAATTAAAGGAAAAAAAGATTTCCCTGGCACTGATGTGCTGTCACGGAACGCGACCCGCCTTCAATGTCTAAAGTGTCCAACCCAACTGCATAATGGACCTGGTCTGACTCTGTCCATGATATAAAGATTTTAACCATTGCTGGCACAATTTTCCCACACTATGGGGGTCATTCTGACCCGGGCGGGCGGCGGACGCCGCCTGCCTGGCGGGAACCGCCAAATGGCCGCTCTGCGGTCAGAAGACCGCAGAGGCCATTCTGACTTTCCTGCTGGGCCGGCGGGCGCCCGTCAAGGGAGCACCCGCCGGCCCAGCGGGAAAGGCCCTGCAACACAGAGGCAGGCTCCGAATGGAGCCGGCGGTGTTGCAGGGGTGCGACGGGTGCAGTTGCACCCGTCGCGATTTTCACTGTCTGCTATGCAGACAGTGAAAATCATGCTGGGGCCCTGTTAGGGGGCCCCTGCACTGCCCATGCCAGTGGCATGGGCAGTGCAGGGGCCCCCAGGGGCCCCACGACACCTGTTCCCGCCATCCTGTTCCTGGCGGTCAAAACCGCCAGAAACAGGCTGGCGGGAAGGGGGTCGGAATCCCCATGGGAGCGCTGCTTGCAGCGCCGCCATGGAGGTTCAGCCCAGCCAGGGGAAATCCGGCGGGAAACCGCCGGATCCCCTTTTCTGACCGTGGCTTTACCGCCGCGGTCAGAATGGGCACTGAAGCACCGCCAGCCTGTTGCCGGTGCTTCCGTTGCCCGCGGCCCTGGTGGTCTTAGACCGCCAGGGTCGGAATGAGGGCCTATATGTAGTAATTATTTCAGCATGTTCTGGTGATAAATAGCGAGGGTCTGACCTACAGACCGCAGAGGCCATTCTGACTTTCCCGCTGGGCCGGCGGGCGCCCGCCGGCCCAGCGGGAAAGGCCCTGCATCACAGAGGCCGGCTCCGAATGGAGCCGGCGGTGTTGCAGGGGTGCGACGGGTGCAGTTGCACCCGTCGCGATTTTCACTGTCTGCTATGCAGACAGTGAAAATCATGCTGGGGCCCTGTTAGGGGGCCCCTGCACTGCCCATGCCAGTGGCATGGGCAGTGCAGGGGCCCCCAGGGGCCCCACGACACCTGTTCCCGCCATCCTGTTCCTGGCGGTCAAAACCGCCAGAAACAGGCTGGCGGGAAGGGGGTCGGAATCCCCATGGCAGCGCTGCTTGCAGCGCCGCCATGGAGGTTCAGCCCAGCCAGGGGAAATCCGGTGGGAAACCGCCGGATCCCCTTTTCTGACCGTGGCTTTACCGCCGCGGTCAGAATGGGCACTGAAGCACCGCCAGCCTGTTGGCGGTGCTTCCGTTGCCCGCTGCCCTGGCGGTCTTAGACCGCCAGGGTCGGAATGAGGGCCTATATGTAGTAATTATTTCAGCATGTTCTGGTGATAAATAGCGAGGGTCTGACCTACTCGTCCGGAAACCCCCCCGAGGAGGTGACAAAACGTTCATGACACCCGTTGGTGTCCATGGGCCACAATAACCACCCGCCTGGACGTGTCAATGAAGTGTTAAATGTACCATTTTGGACCCATTCCGTAAGCTCACTAAAAGTGGCATTTATGTATTTCTGCCAATTAATAATTTTTGCGGGGGCAGGTATACTAGGCATGTTCAATTCTCTAATTGTGGCTAAGCCTAAACAGCTAGTCTGTTGTACAGTTTCATTAAAAAAAATCGTTTGAACGGGAATGAGACATGCTCTAAACAATGTTTATCTACCCTTAGTTTGCCAATTTTTTGTTCTCCAAACACTTTTTATATCAACATTTTTTGACCAATATTCATACCCTTCAATTGACAATCGGGAAACAAAGGAATCCCAATATATGAATTTCGTGTTGGTCAACAACATTTGTTTATCTTTAGACGGAGTTAACCTAAAATAATATGACTTAGCATTCGTTTGATAATGCCCAGAAAAATACGTAAATTTATCAAAATAAGTTTTGGAACTCCCTTGCGGGGGAGTTGGGCAATGTTCCCATTGCGTATAGTCAAATATCGTTTTTGGACTACTTGCTTTGTGTGTGAAGTGGTGCCCATAATAATTATAGCAAAACATGTCACCATAATTGTCTTTAAACTGGTAAACATCTTCATTTTCATAGACAGTATAATACTGTAATTCTGTCATCATTGAATCAACTGTCTTCACATCCCAATCATCAGATACAATGACTGGTATTACTATATCATTCATAGATAACTTTAGAACATACAGTATTTTGAATTATCTCAGTGGGACCGTATATATCAAACATGACTTTATCCCACACAATCCCATCTGGAATTGGCACTGCAGAAATGTTCACAAAGGACAAGTCTCTTCGAACCCTATGTGATGAAAAATGTGGTTTCAACACCTCCTCCACCTGTTCAACCGCTGATCTCTCAGGAAGAAAATGACCATGGATCAATAGAAAAAAGGTAATAACAAACCCAATCCAAAGAAAAAATGTTGTCATAGTCAATATAAGCCAAAGATAGTTCCATGGAAAAACAAAATACGTATCTTTAAGCCAACACATCAGCTTACGTGGACCTGGCAGGTCAGTAGTCGAAGAGGCAAACAAGTCTGATAGACCGCCATTGTTGTCGGCAAAGTAACCAGAGGCAGTTCGTGCAAAAGGCGTCGCCGTAGTCAATGGAGGAGTTGGTGTTTCTCGCGGTGGTACACTGTAGATAGCACCATCCGTCACGTCTGCAGTCATGGTGACTTGATCAAATGTTTCTAAATTAGTCGTTGTTAGTGGAACTAATGCTAGATCATCATCCACCCTCCCCAAGCTCGGAGAGGTAACAGTGTTAGTATAGATGACTTGAAGCAGAACTTCTTCTCCAGTAGCGAGAGGGATTCAGGAACTACTGGACGTTCCTCTTGGTCGGCTGTGTAGAATAGGCCACATGTTGTAACTTGACATTGTCAATAGAAACAAAGCGATTTTCTTTGGCACCTGGCAAAGGGGGTAGAATAACAGTTCTCGTTCCGTGTATCCCCAACACAGGGAGTGGTGCACGTTAAGAAGGACCAAATTATTTTTTCACTGCAACCTTTTCACACACAAGATCCCCAACCCTGGGAATCCAGCCGGTAGGAGTTACTGGCGTATCCTTAATTCCTGTGGAGGTGGCACTTTTAGAAGAGATATCTTCACGGAACTGCTGTAATTCCTGTAAAACAGTGACACGATCATTTATGTCAAAAGGTGTTTCCGCCGCCTCCACACCAGGACCATCAAGATCTGGAACAAACATTTGTGTTCCAAACAGGCACTCATATGAAGTATGACCCCCAGGGACCTTCGAGGCAGGTTATTTAGTGCTCTCTGAACTCCATACAGGTGGGTAAGCCAACTACGACCCGTACCTAAGACTTTGGCTGAAAAAGGATTGCTTTAAATCACAGTTTAATCGCTCCACAACAGAATTTCCCTCGGGATGAAATGGAGACGAGTACTGAAGCTGGACCCCCAACGAAGCCATGGTGTCCCTGAATGCCCTTGAGGCAAAAGCAGGGCCCTGGTCCGAATGGAATGCCACAACTGCATATGCACCGACAAAGACTTGCAAATCTTTAATAACAGTCCGAGCGTCAGCCGAGCGCTGTGGCCACACCCACACAAATCTGGAGCAAGAATCTACAGCGACTAATATACATTTGTATGCACTATCTGGTGTTAGTAGACCGCAATGATCCAAGTGCACACATTGTAATGGTCTGTTAGATATTAAGAGGGGTGTGTGCGGCGGGCATTTAGCTGTGGAAACTTTAATTTGTTGACAGATATCACAACAAAGGACGTACTGCTTAGTCTCTTTATAGAGACCAGGCCACCAGTAACGGGCCTGCAATAACGATATTGTAGCTGCCATGCCAGCATGTGCAGATGCCACTCCCTCATGTGCTGCTTTAATCAATTGTGATTTTACATCTTTATTGGGGATGTCGAGTATGCCTACGCTAGGAATTTTAACTTCAGCGTTCAGCATACTTCCCATGAAGTATTGATATTTACTTGGAAATCCCTTTGGATAAGGCGTGCCATCAACCATAGTTTTTATGGCAGCCATAATCTCTGTGTCTGGTTTGGAACTCGAACGAGTCACTGCAGCTACAGTGGCAACTGCCACTGCCGACTTTGCGGCTACATCAGCCAAAGTATTCCCAGCAACGTATATTACAACGCGCTGGTGCCCAAGTGTATGAACAACATGGACTTTGGGTAGCGTCTCGTTCAGGTCTGCTACCTTCCCCCACAGTAGTCTGTGTTTTATGGTGTTGCCTTTTGAATCTCTGAACCCATTCAAGCGCCAATAATGTAGATATTCATTAAAAGACTGAAAGCAATAATACGAATCACAAACATCGTCGGATCCGTATGTTCCAGTGCCATCAGTAGAGCCTTTAGCTCAGCCAAATGTGCCGTACAATCCCCTAGAGCTTGCGTATAGGTATGTTGGAGGCAGAATTTCTCCCCCTCCATATAGCCGCTCACTACTGCACATGTAGCAGAATATTGTTGTTTTGTTCCAATCGCCGGTTGCGCAGAGCCATCTGTGTACATGACTACTTGATATTGATCAATCGGCAACGTGTTGGCGGGAACTGGATATTCAACTTCACATTGCAGAAATTCCTGAGTTTGTAACTTTGGATCAAAAATGTAGTCTACATCAGTGGCTGTTAAAGACGTCGCCCATTGTATCCATCCTGGATGAAGTGCTTTTACATTTGCAACGCTAGCTTTTGTAACAGCCTCAAGGGCCTGAATAGGAGAAACGACAATAATGCGTTTCCCCTGGGCAAGAGGTCTTTCTTTAATAACAGCCATTTGTACTGCAGTGAGAATTTTCTCTGTGGGTGCAAAACGTTGTTCAGCAGCAGAATACAAGTGTGACTTGTATCCTATCGGGACTGTCTCACCCTCGTTAAATGTGACATATGTAAACCCAATTGCCCCAGATATCACCCTGATGACCAAAGGCGTCTTATTGTCCCGTGTGTGTAAATGTTTTGCTGCTAGTAGATCTGCTTGTAACTCCCGAAGAGTATGTGTATGTTCAATTGTCCAGAATTTGCTTAAAATCAGGACGTATCAATTCATATAAAGGTTTAATGCATGTAGCATAATCAGGAATGTATGTTCTGCCAAAATTTAGAAAGCCCAACAACGACTGAAGTTTCTTAATCGTAATTGGCGGTTGCAATTGTGCACACTTTTCTAAGAATTGTGGTGCTAGGCTCTTACCTTCACTCGACACCTCATATCCCAGGAATATGGCGCTGAGGAAGGCAATTTTTGATTTTTTGAAGTTAAATTTGTAGCCGATTTCGGCAAACCCCACAACAATGCGGGCTACCCGTCTTAAATGTTGTAGCAACTCGGCATCCGTGAGATATATATCATCCACATATGACAACGCTTCAGGGTCTAACTCGTGTAAAATAGCAGTCACACGAGGCGCAAACAGTCCCGGGCTGTTTTTATACCCTTGAGGCAAACGACAGAATTTTCTGAGAGCCTAGTGCGCTAAAGCTTGTTAAATCTCGGCTTTCAGGAGGTATATTCTGGCAGAAGAATCCATTTGAGATATCCAAAGTTGTTTTATATTTTTTCCGCACAATGTTGCTCATTAGTGCAGCGCTATGTGAATTTTGTATAGCATATGTACGTGTTCGTCCGTTCAAATGTCTGTAGTCTGTTTGGCCAGCAAGATGTCATATATCTTAACTACACAATCCCAAAAGATTGCCCGTATAGTGCGCTCAATGTCTCCTTCCAATTGTAAAGTCACTGTATACACCCTATCGGGTTCGGAGACACGCATATCTGCTGTTTCTACTTGTATGAAGTCATGAGTTGCTTTCACCTCCAGATGCTCTAGAAGATTCCGACGAACTATTGTGACCTCTGCCGTGCTGTCTAGCAGTGCTAGAGCCATTGTCTTGTTCTTCAAGAGAACCTTCTTCCTGAGTGGCATGTCTAACTGAGACTGCTGCCACCTTTTTCTTTTTAAACTGTTGTTTTTGTTGTATCGGTTTCTCTTCCTTCTTGACAGAAACCTCCGAAGAGCGTTGTGATTCCTGTCTCGGTTTCACGTACTCTGTTCTCCGCTCTGACCGCCCACATCTCTCATTTCTCTTTTCCGATGAGTCCTGAAAGGAACGAGATTGGCGTGTATCAGTATATTGATATCTATCAGGCGTTCTTATATTATCTCTATTTCTGAGATTATACCTATTCTGCGGGGTCTCCATATGTGGAGATTCTCCCCTTTCTTCTTATTACCCTCAGATTGCTGTTTAGCATTTTCCTTATAAATTTTTCCCTGAAATTTGTTTTTTTGCGGTCTAGCCCCCAGGCTATCTCGACCGATACTGGAATATGTTTCCGCTATTATTTTAGGCAGTTCCCGCTCCTGATCTTGTTGTGGGACGTCACGAAGACGCATGCTTAAGATTACTTAGGATTATTGAAGAAACCGTGGCAAAGTTGCCCATCAGTTGCATTCCCAAATCTAAGGCCGGGGCAGCCCCATATTCATCTTGAATTTGTTTAAGCACTTCCGGTAGGTTGGCTAATGTCGGTGTACCGTGTGCCGTTGTATAGAGCGCGGCAAATACCGTGCCCCATGTATTACAATGTTCCACTGTGGGAACCATCCCAAAGGGTAAACACATAGTTAGTATTCTATGTTTATCCTGAGGTCCCGTATGGGGAAATATTGCTTCCAGCGTATTTATTTACTGTGCTAGCCAAAATGGAGTCTCCTCCCGTTTTGCTGGTACTTTACCCATAATAGAGTGTACAGTCACCGGATTTATACCTGGTGTTACTGCATGTGGTTGAGCTGGAGCAGCATGCGCTTGGTTCGTATTTAGTGTCTGCATCACAAATTGTACTAATCATCTATATATTGCTATTAGTTCAGTATATAAGCGTCGAACCTCAGCCACTGCCATATTAGCAGCCGCAAGATGTGGTGTATATGTGGCCAATAAAGGCCAGGTAGGACCATCATTGCTAAGTGGACCTAAACTTACTGGTAATATTGTATGGGGTAGGGCGCCATCAAGCCAATTCTTATGTTCTTGATAAGATAGAGGTATCTCTAAGTATGCGTACCCCCTGTATTGTCCAGGCGCGTTCGCTACTGTGTATGTATGAAATGTATGAAATGTATTTGTATTCCCATCCACTGCTGGAAATACCACCCAAGAGTAAAAAAGTTCTGTTCTATAGGCTGCGTGGGCATCCACCACAAACGTGACCGGACCACCCTTGGCCATGAGGCCGTTTGCAAGCAGATGTGACGTGAGCAGTAGTCTCATATTAAGAGCTATTTGTACAACCTGATGATTCGCCATTATAAAGGCTCCAGGAGTTCAGAGAAGGCACACCAAGATGGGTTTTTATCCTTTTAAGGTTCAAGCTTGAACTACCATCTGCTGTATTTAGGATTACCTACACCGCAGTGGCGGAAATCCTCAGTGCCACGGACGTCTCCGCAGAAGGAACTGAGGGATCATTATATTATATGAGACCGAGATAAACTGGTGGACACGAAAATTAGAGCCAGACCAAACGTTGGCAGCGCCATGTCGCATAGGCTCTCATTATCCTAATGAGACTACTGGATTTTTGGGCAGCAAGATCGTTCGCAGTGTGGGGGACTAAGTCTGACCCATGGTGAAGGACCCTTGTCACCCCAAATCTGGTTTTGCTCCGGCTAACCAGCAGTGCCTCATCTCTCCCGAAGGGAAGAGACAATTGGGGAGCCCAGCGCATGACATCTTAGTACTTCCCAGGGAAGTCGTGGTCACTCAGGTCACAATCGGTTCTCTTGTACACAGTGCGGTCTCATATATAAATGACAAAGGCAGTTTAAGTTTTAAAGATTGGTTTAATAAAACGACTGCATTTTAGATAACAAAGCGTGAGCTGCAATAACCAGAACTATACAACACAGTAGGATTGAAATAGTAACGAGGAGAGTGAAGCACAAGAATAAGGCTATCATAGTGCAACTGAATTACGTTCTCTCTAAGTTATATTTTGAGCACAGCCTGTGAAGCTCTAAGCCTGCCTTTCAGGTTCCCCCGGGATGACATCAACCCACATACCTGAGCAAAGGACTGTGATCTGCATCAGCATCTGCAATGGGCAGTCAGCATCTAGTTGTGAGTTCCTGGTCGGAATCTCCCTCTTACCTGTACCAGGACTAGAAAGTGTTTTTATAACTAACACGCCAGTGTTCTAAGAAATGTCCCTACGTAAGGATGTGTACTTTCTACGAACCCTAAAGACTAAATTTCTACCACGTCTATCGGCAATGTACCAGACTGTGTCCTTGACTGAAGCACAGAGCGAGCAAGAATGTATTGTTTGAGAACACAGCGCTGAAGTAAGCTAAACAGTGTGATAGAATGAAATAAAAACAGGACTGTGGAACTGGTTATTGTAAAATAACAGTGCGAGGTTGAATAAAATGCATCTAGGACAAAGTGCACAGAGGCCTAATACTTTAAGCAAACGCGCATAAAGCTACATTAAAAATGGCTACACTACAAGGTAAGTGCCATTTTTTTAAATTGTATTATTGTACCACTGTTATTTTGCCCACCCTACCCCTGTAAATACAAGCCAGCCACCACTAAGCATTGGACTCAGGAGGGGTAACATTTAAATTCCCACTCCAGTCGATGCAATAATAGGGAAAGCGATGACACTGGACAGGTAAAATGTACTCTTCCCACTCCAGTAGGTGCAACAGTAGAGAAAGTACTTAACTTCAAACACATACCTTATTTTAATACAAGTCTTAATTACATTAAGGGCCCCTTTACAACTTTGGTGGTCTGAGGACTGCCTAGGCAGCAGCTGCGGTCCTACCACCATCGGACCACCATTTACGATTTTAGGGGTCGTACCAACAAAAGATCGCCAGCTGTCTGCCAGCACCACCGGGCAGCACAGACCGCCAGGGTCACGAGGAAGCACAAACAGGCCAGGGGAGTCTGTACTTCCACCGGAACCATTACGAGGTTGCACACCGCCAATGGGCCTGTGGCGGTCCAATCACCATAATCAAGGTGGCGGAAATGGACAGTATTAAGGTAGATACTCACCTACAGGAAGCCTCACACGTCCGATGCACCCATGGAGCCATTCACAAATGTCACGCTTATAGCACATATACAAATAGAACTCAAACATTCACATTCACCATTGGTCAGGGAATGTCCTCACATAAAACGCACATAAGTATTGATGTGACATGCATCACAAAGAACACAACCATTAAACAGCCCTGCAATCGACACATACATCACAGACACACAGCACAATTAAAGCAAAATGGCATGCACAAAACACAGAGAGACAAAAATACAAAGGACAACATGTCAACTATGCCTGCACAACAGAGATGGGGCCATCTGGGACACCCAGGGAAGGAGACTGCACTGGGACATACATCACTTTCAGCAGGACCCTCAAACAACATGTGCACAGGAAATGGCCCTACACGGGTCTCAGCGACAAACAATACTAAACCAAGATGTCATGCACATATGCACAATGGGGAAGGGCAAGTCAACAGAGCACATACAACTCCTACTGCATAAGACATACCTCTAAACGAACTAGCTGCAAGGGACACACACCTAAACAGACACATGCACAGCCAAATGCAAACACAGCTAGCAACATTGAACACACTCCGGGGCATATTTATACTCCATTTGCGCCGAATTTGCGTTTTTTTTTACGCTAAGTCCATTCTTATATTTTGACATCTAATGTCAAAATATTGGAGTTTTCACCAATTTGTCGATGCGTGAACCTACCTTTCATCAATGAGATGCAAGTTAGGCGTTCCCATCTAAAAAATGATGCTAGCCCCATATTTATCCCCTCATGCTAAAATGATGCACAGGTGGGAGGAGGGGCTAAATAATGGTGCAAAGCTTGCTTTGTACCGTTATTTAGGGCCTGGGTCAGACCAGGCGTTAAGGGGACCTGTGGACCCATTTCCATGGTTAAACACCATGGAATGGGTTCACAGGTGCCCTCCTCAAGCCCCAGGAACACCCCCACCCCCACCAGAGGGACACCGGAGGATTGGGGACCCGATCCCAGGTACGTAGAGGTAAGTATTGTTTTAATTAAAGTGCCATTGGGGCCCAACTTGGGGCCCCCTGCATGGTACAGGGTGCAATGGCCATGCCCAGGGGACACTGGTCCCCTGTGCTGGCCATTGGGGTGGGGGCATGATTCCTGTCTTTTCTAAGACTGGAGTCATGTGGCATGGATGGTTTTGCGTCAGTAAATTGGCTTGGCTGGTTAGAGGCATTTCTTTTTGCCTCAAACCAGCCTAACGTCGTTATTTGGTGCAAAACCCCCTTCTCCCATACCGCCACCCCACCTGGCTAACGTCAATTTTGTTTACGCTAGCCCACCCTTTGCACCGGCTTGTGCCATTCCATAAATTAGCCCACCCTTTGTACTGGCTTGCACCATTCCATAAATATGGTGCCCAGATGGCGCTCAGGAGTGGCGCAAGCTGGTGCTAACCTTTTTGATGCAAAACTGCATTAGTGCAGTTTTGCATCAAAAAGTATAAATATGCCCCTGAGTGCCTGTACAAACAAAACTCAAGCTGACACACATCACATGAGCCATATCAGGTGGCCAAGTCTAATAACATACACACATTGGACAACACAAAATAAATACTTACCATACGAAACAGTACACCACCATTGTATTTACACACACATACCTATACACACAACAAATACCCTTCTCTTGGGGGACACCAGCACTGCCCACAAACTCACATACTGCAAACAACAGCACATGGAGCAGCAACCAGGCTCAAACACACTCAACTGGAGGCACACAACCAAAGTCACTCAGGAACAACATAAAGCTAGAAAAGGAATTGCAGGACAAAGGTGTACCCAATAAATCAACAATTGTTTGGCTTTTATTATGGAAAAATATCCTGAATGAAGGCCATTGGCAAGTCCATGCAATGCTGCAACATAGCACAGTAGTGTGCCAAAACTTTACTTCTAACTGCCAGGGAACCTCCACAGGAAGGGGCATCAAGAGGACAGGAAGGCACCCCAGGGATTACCCAAGGGTGGGGAGATTGGATTTGGGAGGGGGGTGTTTGAGCTTGAGCTTGGGAGGGGTGGTCATCATCTTGGGAGGGATGGGCCTCTTCTTTTGGGGAAGAGGCATGGCTACTTGCAGGGCAGGGGAGGCCTTGGAGGTGGAAGGGACAGCCTGGGAGCTGGGTGGGGTCCTTCTTGGTCTGGGATGGGGGGAACAGGGCCAAGGTTAAGGTTTTACAAATAAAGTTCTTTTGGCTTGGGGGGGGTGCTTTTGGGAGATATGCTTGTGTGTGGTGTCTGTTGGGTGGGCATTTGTACGTCTTTGGGTGACGGGAGGTGAAGATGCTGTGGGATGTGGGAGTGGTGGATGTGTGTGTGTCTGTTGGGGTGGTGACTGTGGGTCAGATGGATGACGTGGATGTATGTGTGTCTGTAGGTGTGGTGTCTGCGGATGTGGTGCTTGTGGTGGACGTCTGCGGGTCTGCTGGAGTTGTGTCATCAGGTATGATTGTTGTACTGGGTGTGCCTGTGACTGTTGGTGTTGTGCCTGTCGGTATGATTGATGTAGTTTCTGTGATGCTGGGGAGGTGGGAGTGTTCAGGGAATGAGTGAGTGTTGTTGTGTCTGTAGGTCGCTGTTGTTTGTGTGGTGTGTTTTGTGGTGCTTTGATTGTGTGAGCTATTGTTGGGTGTTAAGATGGATGTCTACAGATCTGTCTGTGGGCCTTGGGTAGGTAAGGGTGGGGATTTCGATTGGGAAGAGGGAGGTGGAGGGGGAATTGAAGGTGGGGGTTGACTGGCTGCTGTCAGTGCGGAGGCCAGAGCCTCAAAAAAGATCTCTGTAGGCCAGCCATCGCACCATGAATGCCTTCCAGGAATGCATTAGTCTGTTGGAGCTGAGTTGCCAATCCCTGGATGGCATTTACAATGGCTGACTGACCAACAGAGATACTCTTCAGGAGGTCAATAGCCTCCCCCGGAGGTCGGCAGGGGTAACGAGCTGGGGCGGAAGTGCCTGCAGCAAAGGAGACATCCAACCTCTTAGGTGAGCGGGCACGGCCAACTGGGTGGGGAGCAACAGGAAGGGGGTGATAGAACGGGGTAGTGGACAAAGATGGTACAGGGGGATGCCCCCATGGGTCTACCACCTCTAGGGAGTGGCCACTGGAGGAGGAATCCACTGATGATGAGGTTGTAGATCCGGTCTCCCCGGTGGCACGCCCCTCGTCCTCCAGGCCACTTGGTCCCTCTGTGTTGGTGGTATCTTGACCAGAAGGCCTGTGACCAGATGCTTCCCCACTCGACTCAGCCCCTGCAGCTGATGCTGCAAGGACAAAGAGGAATAGGGTCATCACATGTCCATGATAACACTTGAACCACAACTCTGATTGACAAACAATACCATTATGTCAAGTAGGCCCCAGCAAAAACTTGCACCTAAGTGGCACATACATGTGCCATAACCCATGCGTGCATCCCATGTGGATTTACTAAGGTTATCCACAGGAAAATCAGGATCTCAGACAACTACAATTGCATGGCTGGAGTCCTGGAACCACAATAACCACACAACAACTAGGATACTTCTTCATCCTTGAAACTGTCCCACATGAGCAGACCCCAGTTAACTAATGGCAAACAATAGTATCCCACTGTAAAGTCCATTCCCACATATCCCACACGAGGTCATTGTCAGAGTCACCAGATCCTCGGGGTCTGCGCATGTTCCCAACACGTCCACCACTGAACAGCTCCAAGACTCTGATAGATAAATCACAGAGGCTAAGAGAGTTCAAGAGGGGAAGAGGGGATTAGGAAGGGAACAGCTGGGAAGGAGACCTGTAGTAAGAAAAAAGGTTAAAACACACGATATCAAAAATAACATCTCCTGACATCAATACTAGACTATGACTCTAAGCATTGTCATTCTGAAAACATGAACGACCTAGGTATTAGGCTTAAAATTACTAAGTTTCAAGATGACCGGATACCTGTAAGGGAATCAAGATGGTTTAAATGAAACTTTCAAATTCAAGTACTTTCTTTTATATGAGAATCAGGAAAACATTCTGAATAAGTTCTAAACCAGTCATATGAATCTTTTTTTGAAAATGCATATTAGGACCATACAATATTGCATCTAAAAACTCTGGTCTTTTGTGTTCTCTTGAAAGGTTTCAACACGAATTGCACACATTGCAGATATATATATATATATATAGTAAACACCATGGAAAGATTGTGCACAATGAATAACACAATATGGATTCAAGAAATAAATCACACAACTTGTCAAATCGAATATTACCAAATAAATGTCTTAGAATAGTGGCATTCAATGAACAACATGAATTAAACTCAAGGAGAGAATCGTGCGTCTTGCCAATTCAAGTGCCACCATGTAAAATGTCAAGAAATGGTAGCGCGTAATGAATAACAAAGTTAAATCATCATGAAACGAATTGCGCGTCTTGCCAATTTGTAAGCCACCATGCGGAATGAATAAAAAGATTAAATCAACATGAAACAAATCGCACGTCTTGCCGATTTGTAAGCCATCATGTAAATGTCAAGAAATGGTAGCGAGCAATGAATAACAAGGTTAAATCAACATGAAACGAATCGCGCGTCTTGACGATTCTTAAGCCACCATGTAAATGTCAAGAAATGGTAGCACGCAATGAATAAAAGGTTAGATTAACATGAAACGAATCGCGCGTCTTGCCGATTCATAAGCCACCATGTAAATGTCAAGAAATGGTAGCGCGCAATGAATAAAAGGTTAGATTAACATGAAACGAATCGCGCGTCTTGCCGATTCATAAGCCACCATGTAAATGTCAAGAAATGGTAGCGCGCAATGAATAAAAGGTTAGATTAACATGAAACGAATCGCGCGTATTGCCGATTCTTATGCCACCATGTAAATGCCCCAAACACTCAAGGGCACATTTCACACGTGCAAAGTAATCTGTTTATCATAAAAGAATTAGGCCAAAGAATATGAGAGTTCTCAATAACGGTGTCGGGGGCCAGCCCAACCACCATCTTACTGCCCAGAACAAGGATCACCAATGAAGAATGAAGGGCAGAGGCTGGAAGATCAAATAGGCCACCGGGACAGGAGCTCAGAAAGTAGCTGCTGCTCTGCACCGGGACCTCTGAATAGTGAGCACTTGGAGTTGGCCTGGCTCCCTTTTATAGGATCTTGGCCCAGCCCACAACCACACCCAGGCATGCTGCAGGGAAAATCTCTGGAAGGCCCTGGAAAGGGACCACACCCTAACACACTCTGAAAGCCTGCAGCAATACATTGCAAATGAACAGTATTTGTAAGCACATAAAAAATAAGTCTTCAGGATTGAACTCTGCAATGCAAAAGGTTAAACAACAACATATCAGCACAATGCATAAATTATGTTGTTTTGAGAGTGCTGGGTTTTTGCATTCTGGTTGCCAATAGAGCGCACACTGCCCTGGTGTTGACAGTCATACACACATCTCTCTGACACATATGTAATGAACCAAAAATGATAAATGATGCCCTGAAATCCTGCTATGTTGCTTACAAAAGTACAATATCATGGAGTAGGTGACTTGGAATACCTATGTCACACTGGAAAAATATCAACAGTGTACACTTCACCAAGTGAGATCTGTCTCAACAGAGTTAAGGAGGTAGTATTAATGTCACTCAGATAGTCCACACATGAGGCATTGAACTGAATATTGTTGACGTCAGGTTCAAAATGTCAGGTAACGATGTCTCCAGAATACACAAAACAATGAATTAGCAAGCCCAAGGATAGTCAGCACTAATGTATGACACCCATTACAATGACATCCTCTGAGTGTTTCTGTAGAAGCCATCTGTCCTTTGCATGTTGGAGAGACACAACTTGCAAGGACTAATAGAAGGCCCTCAACCTGTTGCCCAATGAGAAGCAACATCACTATCCACATCCTGGACATGCCAACCCTGGTGTCTGTCTGTGGATGAATGACTTACCTAAACACGTGTTAAGTGAACATCACTGAAAGTCACTCTATGATGCATGCCAACAGTCAGGGCACAATCCTTAACCTAACCATCACACATGTGCAGTGCACTTTTTCACATGATTCCACATCAAGGGCATAGATATACTCAAAGTGATTACACACTCTGGGCCTACCTGTCAAGTCCCTAATTGCTACTGTAGTTCTACATGACAAATTACATACTATGATGCATGAAGTCATCTGTCAGACAAGAAACAATGGTGACACACTCCTGTCTGTGGCACAAGATGAAATGTAACCCCATTGTAAATGTACAATTCAACAAACATTTTGCCATGCACATATTTGTGAGGGAATACAGACATCATCCCATCAACATAGGTAGAACATGCATGAAGCTGCATCTTACAAATGTTTCCTAAAGAGAAAGGGGCACATGCTGACATGTAGGCACAAGGAATGTTGGCAACTGTGATGACACATCATCCATGTCAATAGACACTCCCTACTTACAAAGGGAAAGTATTTTGCTACAACTGCAAATAATTATCCATGTAAGCCATGGCACATGTATGATTGACCCCTACACATCGCAGACTGCAGTGAAGCACCAGCACCCATCACACAGTGACGATAACTAGCATCTGGGTGGCAGATGTCTATATAAACAAGTACCCAGACACATGGCAGAGTACAGTGATCCATAACCTACCTACCTTTGGCCTGTAACATGTAGGAGTAGTGAGCTCTTGGATACAAATTACACCCGCTACAGCAACAAACAGTACAGGAATGATCACTGTACACAGCCATTTGTGTTCCCTGTAGAGCATATGGTTTGATGATTACCCCCAGTTGTGTCCTAGGCCCCAGGTCTAAAAGACAAGGCACACAAGTTTGATACACTTGACATGTCAACACAAACAATCTCCCATCTACTGTGTGACACATGGCTCATCCCTCATTGCCAAGGAAAGCAGTCAGTACCTCACTCAATCACCTGGGAATGGGACATGCAGAACTTTGCTGTGTATTCACTCCCTTGTGGCTGCTGTGCTGCCCTCAAATGCCCAGCAAGGTCCGGGTAGATCACTGCCAGAATGCGGACCACAGATGCCCATCAAGCTTGGGTAGGCCACCCCCAGAATGCAGGCTGTTAGGGGGTCATGGTCCAATGTGCACCCCGCCCACTTTGGAAGGACAGCTCCAGCTGGGCCTCTGTGATCTTTCAGGCCCAGTGTCTCAGGTCCTCCCAACTCTTGCGACAGTAGGCGGTTCGCTGGCTGTGGACCCACAGGGTCCACACCTTCTTGGCGATGGCGCTCCCTATCCCTTTCTTCTGATGGGCGTTGACCTGCATGGATGCAATAGACAAGGCAATAAATTATGTCTATAAGTAAAATCAAAAATGGCTGAAGCACAGTAAACCAAGCTGATAACATTCTGTTTTGCCCATACTGCCAAAGTGTGGCACATACTAGCCATTGAGTACAGGGATATGATTACAAACACTTTCCAATCTGCAGACCAACCCACCAACCTGCTCAGGCCATGCACTGACTAGGTAGGTCAACTGACATCTTGTGGGGCATGATCTAGCAATCTGACTGAGATCTGAGAAACTATGTGATACATCACACCTCTGTGGCTTCTGAAAGGTAGACTCCATAGGCATGAATGCATCAAAACAGTCACAATCTGTGAGAATGCTCCTCTACATACAGTCGCCACAGACTACTGCCAGGGTGCAAACTCAAACATTACACATGGGTAGCAATGAAGGGACTGGCAGGGTGGATATAGAAACAGTCTAGCCTGTCCATGTGTGGACATGTGCAAATACAAATGTAAACTCATTCCACTTCATGGGGTGGGGTTCTGTGTTTCTTTTCATTAACACAGAACAGACTTTTGGACAAATGTGTCCATATTACATAGGTTGCATTCAAGGCAACATAGGCATGCATTGTCCATTTCCTGCAATGTGACTTGACTACTGAGTCACATAACATGGGTTCTCAGGAAACAACACACTGTTTGCACTTTTGAAATGTCAGGAAGGCAATGAGCCTGCACAGGATATATGTGACCTGTATGAAGGTGACAACAGGGCTGTGGGATTAAGGGACTGTCATGGGTCAGAGACACACATTGACAATGATGACACATGCACATTAGTCACAGATCAATAACTCTCTCCTAAAACCATTTACATTCTACAGAAAAGAGCATCATTAAGCTGAAATTATCACAGAGCCAAGATATGGCCTCATAACAAGATCTGCTGGGATACAGGTAGAGGGTACAGTGGCACATTTGCATAGCAAAATTGAATCAACACCAGCCTAGACTTGGATCTATAGTGTGAGATACATTTGAAAGGCCCTGGTCTCTGCAGGCTGAGCAGACAGAACCTACATGTAACTCCATTCCCATCACTTCCATGCATGACAGTACATCATGGAGCCAACGGCAATTTGGCATGTGGGTTGTGTGTAGCAACCTGAAGGGCAGAGTGAGTCAGGATATGCCTTCCAAACAACAGTTTAGCAAGGGCGGGTGTGGTTTGAAATCTCTGTGGCAATATACTCATAGCTCACATTTCACACAACTGACACATACAACATGCATACATGTCATGCAAATACATGTTATCTCACATTGACAACATCCATGAAGTAAAAGATGTCTGGGGATGGCTGTAATGTCACCTCAACTAGTTATGTGTATCCAACACAAGGTGGCTCAGGGAAAACTCAATGCACACACACCACAATGCATTAGAACTCAACATCTGGCACTGAACACAAACACATGCACATTGATTCTCCCATTGATGCTACACTGATTGCACCTTCATGGCCTTGAGTTTACATTCTGGCACACTTGGCACAATCTAGCCTGTGAGGAGGGACTATATGGTGAAGTACTGAGAAACTAAGTGCACATGAGGAACTTACCTGCTCCTCTGGTGCACCATAGAGCTGTCCATAGAGGGGTAGGACCTCAGACACCAGCTTCTCCAACTCATCTAGTGAGAAGGCTGGGGCAATATCACCTGCAGGATGTGGCATGAAAGCTCTGAGGGGTGTACACAACAGCCCAGGTAGTGGAGGTCTTGCTGGCAGCCACGTCAGGAGTCAAGTGAGGGATTTTGCAGAACATGGTGGTCATGTCCATCACGTAAGCGGCCACACTGCTGGCGGACACAGTCTGCGACCGCCACTGGCAACAGTGTTAGAATATGGATGTATCCACAGCAGTTGAAACCACCTACTGGCATGCAGCTTCCTCTGGCAGACACGGACAGTTCCTAATGTCCAATGAAGTAGGTCATTCACTATTTTAGAGGCCTGAAATGTTTTATATGGCTCCGAATAATTCATCACACCTCCGAAAATGTTTTTATTTGCAATAATGAGTGCTTGTCTTGTCCAGTCATGTAGGTCCTACTACTCAAATACCATTGTTGTAAATTGCTAGGCACATACCGCATAGGTAGTTTTTAAGCTTGGTACACCAAGTCACAGTCCAAGTGGCATTTTTAATTCACAAATTGTTGATGACCAGATACATGATGCGTACAGGTGTGGCAAAGCAAGGGGGTAACATGTGACTTCTGTGTGACTATCAGTTATGATCTGTACTTTGTTTCATGCCCACACCTTACTACATGCCTTGTCGCATATTATAATTGATGTGCATCCTGTATATTGCAAGGGACAAACTGGATAATGGCAATACTGATTTCTTGTCATGCATAGCTACCTAGGAAGGGGGAGGATCAGACAACCTCCTGTCTATCCTCCATTGCCAGACTTTCAGACCCTGGAAGAACGCCACATCATAAAGATCTATCATCTAAATCGGAAAACGATTGTGAATCTGTCGTCAGTAGGAGCCAAATCTGATGCCTACCATTCGTTATCCAACAATCATACTACCCATTGCACAAGTTATGGCAGTGTTGCACTTCCTGGTCACAGGGTTCTTCCAAAATACAGTGGCCCTATCTGCTGGGATTTCCCAGCCCATGTTCAGTCTGGTTTTGAAGGATGTACTACAAACATTGTTGAAAAACCTGGACAGCTGTATCCGGTTTCCTCAACGTGAGGATTTCACCCATGTGAAGGCTGACTTCTATGGTTTGACACACATCCCACATATGCTGGGAGCCATTGATGGTACATATGTTGCCTTGGTCCCACAGCATGGCAATGAACAAGTGTACCGCAACAGAAAGAGCTTTCATTCCATCAATGTCCAAGTTGTTTGTTTGGGGGATCTCTACATTTCACAGGTCTGTGCCCATTATCTGGGTTCAGACCATGATACGTTCATTATGCAGAACAGTGTAATCCCCCAGCTGATGTCACGACTGTACCCAGAAAGGCCCTGGCTGGTTGGTAAGTCACATATGCCCTGTTTGTGCAATGTCTGCTGCAACAAATCCAATGAAAGGGACTCATAATTGCACATATGTCCCATTCCATAACAGGGGACTCTGCATACCCAAAACCGTCCATGGTTGTTGATGCCGGTGAGGAATCCAACTACACCAGGGAAAGTCTGCTTCAACAATGCCCATGGAAGAACACAGCATGTCGTGGAGCGGGCTTTTGGGTTCCTCAAGGCCAGATTTAGGTGTCCGGACCAGACATGCGGAACTCTCCTCTAGTCACCCGAAAACATGTGTAAGATCATTGTGACCTGCTGAATGCGCCACAACATTGCCCTGCAGAGGAATATCCCATACATCCCAAAGGGGGTGGAGAATCCTGAAATGGCAAGTGAGGATGACAATGATGAGGAAGAAGGTGAAGACGTGTGGGAGAATCTCATCAATCACTACTTTACCTGAGTGTAAGTTTGTAATGTGATGTAATTACTGTGACTGATCAGGAACTGTAGTTGTCAGAATGTGTGGAGTAGGGTGTTTTTCCAAAAGATAGGGAATATCATGCTTTCCAGTATATAGCCAAGGGTTACTTGCTAAGTCAGATGTGAACATTTCACTACCTTGATTATCTGCTGAGTTTGTGTCAGTCTCATTGCAATGTAAGTGTATCAACTGATACACAATATGAGCTTTTGGTCATAGGTATACATTTCCAACCTAAACTCCTTGTATTGTTTTTATCCAGGTACCTTCACCATGACATCCTTTAAGTGGGCATTTCAGAGTTGTGACATTGGCAGGTATCTGATGCTGTTCTGATATAAGAAGTTTACATCAATTGATCCAGGTAATGTTGATCACAGATTTAGGGTGTATGAGTCCTGTGGCAAACCAGCTTGGACGGTGTGGGTGGAAATCTGAAGTGCACAACACAATGGTTTGATGTGGTGTATTGGGCCAATTGTCTTGTGTGTGATCATATGGCCTTGAGATATGTTGTCATCAAGTGTAATCCATGCATTCTCCCTTCACATTGTGTCAACAATGATCTTGAATGACCTGTGTGTAGCTGTAGATGTGTTTCCTCATTGCAGGCCACAGTGCCTGCGCCACAACACTGACATAGGTTTGTGTCATACCACCAGATTCTTGGTCATTATAATAGGATAAACCTATGATCAGGGACTGTTGTACTGCCCTCTGTCTGTACCATGGCTTATGATATGTTGGCAGACCTGGTTTTGGTATGTGATAAGGTTCAAGCTGGTAACAACATCCACTAATCTTTTCTATGGGTCGAGGTAATATCTACCCTGACTCACTATGGTTCAACTCTTCTTGGCTATGACAGTCCAGACATTTTGACAGCCTATGTGCTGTACAGTGCAATAGAATGTGTGGTGTGACCAAACACTTGTATCAGTGGTTTGCTAGTGACCCTCAGCATGACACTACGTGTGACATATCCCTCCTTCCATTACCATCTTGTGTCTTCCTCATGTGGATCATGTGGACTTACATGTCAACATTTCAAAATATGGAACAGAAGGACGCAGGCAATGATTTTCTGATAGGTGAGTTTATTGACATAGGTGCAGGAAATAATAATGCAATGCAACACAAAAGGAAAGTGAAGGGATCAGTCATGGTAGATGTAATCATTTCAGTAGATGCAACAACATTTGAAGTCCAAATTCCAGTGTTCTACTACCATAGAAAATGGAAGGTGGTTGAAAAACAGTAAACATAGTGAATATGTGGCACGCAAAGGATTTCCCTCAGGAAGAGGTCACTTGCTGGCAGTGGTTGGTGTCTTGCCATCTGATGCTCCTGGATTCTTGGCTGGACTTCCCCACTTTTTGGGGGGGGGGTTTGGAATGGGAGAGGGGGTTCTGCTGCTACAGAGACAGGGGTGTCTGAGGCGGGTCCTTCCCCTGACAGGTCCTCCCTTCCAGTGACTGCCACTGATGTTGGAGGGATTGGTGTTACTTGGCCAAAGAAAAAGCTCAGTAAGTACCTGGTCCATCATGCCTTGGGATTCTTGATAGGCTCCCAAGACTTGGCTGATGATGTCCTGGCCAGGACTATCCCCAGTGGCCTCATGCCACTGGCCCACAACATCCCTCCACGTACCCTACCCCCACGTGCCTGCACCCTTGCCACAGATTGCCCTTACCACTTGCTGGTAGTGGTTGGTGTCGCGCCATCTGATACTCCTGGATTCTTGGCTGGACTTCCCTGCCTTTTGAGGGAGAGTGGTGGGGGGTCTGCTTCTACCGAGGCGGGGGTGTCTGAG
Source organism: Pleurodeles waltl (assembly GCF_031143425.1). Classification (NCBI taxonomy): domain Eukaryota; kingdom Metazoa; phylum Chordata; class Amphibia; order Caudata; family Salamandridae; genus Pleurodeles; species Pleurodeles waltl. Next base: position 658,731,518 of record NC_090445.1, on the reverse strand, counting down.
GCTGGTCCTTCCCCTGACAGGGCCTCCCTTCCAGTGACTGCCACTGATGTTGAAGGGATTGGTGTTACTTGGCCAAAGGAAGAGTTTGGTAAGTACCTGGCCCATCACGCCTCGGAATTCTTGATAGGCTTCCAAGACTTGGCTGATGATGTCTTGACCAGGACCATCCCTGGTGGTCTCATGCCGCTGGCCCACAACATCCCTCCTATGCACCCTACCCCCATGTGCCTGCACCCATGCCACAGATTGCCACTAACACTGGTTCCAGGACCATCATTGTCAGAGGTGTGTTGATGTAACTCAGGATCCTGGACTCAGGGGGCACGAGATGGTTGTCACTGACCTAGGTTAGGGGTTAGGTTAGGGGGTGAATGGCTGCCTGCGATGTTGATGCAACCAGGCTTGGAGGACTTGATGTAGTCACCATGTTTGTGACCGCTTTTTTAATAAAACCGTTTTTTTTCTAATGCAGACAGTTTTTCTTAAAGAAAAACTGGGTGCATTACAAAAAAAAAGAAAAGTTTTCTTTTAATTTTTTCAGAGCAGGAAGTGTTTTATGGGACAACTGCCTGCTCTGAACAAAGTTTTACACCTCCATTCACAAAGGGTAAGATCATAATGTTCGAATTTCGGGCAGTGAAATGCGTGACGGGTGCCACTGCACCTGCTGCACATCAGCATTGCCGCCGGCTCTATTATGAGCCGGCAGCAATGTTGATGTGACTTTTCCGCTGGGGCAGCGGAAAAGTCGTAATAGGGAGCCATAAATACCGCCAGCACTGGTCGTATTCTGGCGCCCGCAGCCTCTGCAGTCTTTGGAAAAGACCGCCGAGGTTGTAATGAGGGCCTATGTTTGGGACCACCAGACCTCCCTCAGACACTCCCCTCTGCAGCTTATGCAGAGCTATACACAAGGTACCACCGTCCCAGAGTAGTTGGAGTAGTTCCTGGTCGAGTTTGTGGAAAAAGTCCCTGGGGATCCTAGATGGTGTATTTTGCAAGACGTAAAGCAGCAACAGGAGTGTCATCATTTAAAAAAAAGGGCTGCACGCCTCATTAGGATGAGTGGGAGCACCCGCCAGTGTGGTGCATCTCGGCAAAATCTCTCTAATTGCAGGAGCAGATTCTGTCTAACAAGTCTTCTGGTTCTCAAGTTTCATAGATGCTCAGGTACTTGAAGCCGTGAGTCACCAGCGGTGCTGTACATCATGTCAGCAGTCACAGTGTTCCCGGCACTAGCAGGAAGATCAGAGACTTCTCCTAGTTGATCCAGAATCCAGAGTGCTCTCCAAAAATGTAAAAAATTAGCAAGATCTGGTCAATGGAGAGCTCTGGTCTTGTCACATACAACAGGGCATCATCTGCTTAGAGGGATATTCTTCCATCCCATTCAGGTCCCACCAGAATACCCCTTATAAGGGGGTCTTGTCTGACCCAGGCAGCCAAGGGTTCAAGAGCCAACTCACAAATCATGGGATACAGTGGACCCCCCCTGTCTTGTCCTGTTGTGAATGGCAAATGCCTGTGACACTGTATTGTTAACTTGCACCTAAGCCAGTAGATCTTTATATAGGAGTTTGACCCACCAAAGGAATTGGAGGCTGAAGCCCATCCTCTACAGCACAGCAAATGGATAGGGCCATTCAACACTGTTGAATGCCATCTTGGCATCCAGCGTCAACAAAGCAGCCTGCCCATGAAAGGAATCTTCAGTACGCTGAGCGATGCAGAGGGACGTTGCAGCTTCCACCTCTGGGTTTGTGGTGTGGCAGTGTGGAAGAGAGAAGAGGAGAGAAGCAGGGGGTTTCCCATTACCCGACTCCCCCTCTTCTGGTTGGGTTATTTCTCACAGCCCACTGTCCACTAAACTGCCCACTAAACTGCCCATTGAGCCGCGGCAGTCCGAGAGAGGAGGGGGGGGTCTCTCACAACCCAGGTGTATGGACTGAGCTCATGGCCGGATTGCCGCTAGACTGTGGCATACAGTGGGTGACCACTGGACTGCAAATGACCATTTTTTGAGCAGCCTTATCAACAGCCCAGTAGCCTACAGACCAGGTACCCAGTAGTTGAGCACCATCTGGTCAGTAGGTCCGACATCTTTGGAGGAGAAGCCATTTTGAAATCGCATGTAGTATGACACATTTATCAAGAGGCCAATGTTGATATTGTCATTGTTGTTGCAGTGTTAACTGCACATTGGAGCTGGATTGAGGGTTGGCAGTGGCGACTGTGGTGAAACATTGGCTACTTATTATTATTATTGGTGTGCTGTTACAATTATTAGCCCCTACTTACTGCTGACAAGGAGATCTGGAAGAGACTCGGATGAGGACGAGGGTTTCTTATATTGGGCACTGTATGAAGCACTGTTTTGCTGTGGTTGCTGTGGCCATGTATGACTGCGGCTTCACTGGTTAATGGTGCGTGACTGCCCTGTGCTTGCTCCAAGCAAAGCTGTTTGGAGCAGGGCTTGTTAAGTAAAACTAGCAGTTAAAATAAATAGTAAATAATCTGCAGGCAAGGAAGTGGTTGTATTTCTTTGCAGATGGTTCTGAAATTCCTTGATCTTTGAGTTGCAGCTACTGGCCCTGTTAATAAACTGGGGGTGATGGATTATGCCCCTTTTGGGTTTTAAGAAGGACGGTTCTCTGTGGTTCTCTGCGGAAGCAGCCAGTCTAAATACTGGTTCAGCTTGCAGTGAGTTGCCCTTTCGTTAATACCTGCGGCCAGTCACTTCCATAGTTGTTGTCTTCGACTTCTGGTTGGATGTATAATAACAGCAAAAATACTATCTGGAAGACTAATCTCCTCAAAGTGTTGTCAAAAGACCAAATCTAACCCATTAAGAAATAAGGTTCCGCTTTTGGGTATTTTAAAGGAGAAAACAATGATTCAGTCTAACCTCCTGAGATTAGGTGAGGAGCTTGGAAAAATGGAACTTGACCTGCTGCCTTTGAGAGATGGGCAGGAAGTAACCTATAACATACGATATCCACAATTGGATAATTATGCTGAGGATCTGAAAGATAATCTTCATGACTCTCTGCGGAGTAGGGCTCCTACTATCACTGCATCTCCTTCTCTGGATAATGATATGATAGTTCCAGCTGTTAAAGAACATTCCAATTATGGTTTCTCTGGCCTGGATGTATCAGGGTCCCTGTATGAGAAACATCAGAGTGCTCTACAAGGGACCCACCTTGGTGACGCCTCCATGATACTAGGATGTCCAGGGATATGACATTGTAAGGTTGCTTCACCATTGTCACCTTCATTGACTAAAAGTATCTCAGAAAGTCCTGGGTTGCCATTGCAGAGAATGAGAAAGTCAACTGAGTTTTTCAGTAGTACACCCACCATTAATCTCTCACTAAAGGTCAGTTCTTCTTGCAGGTTTAGAACAATCATTTAATCCAGCAGCAAATCCATCTGGTGACTATGTTTGTTTTTCCAGAACTCTCCAGTGCCTTGAGAGAATTTTGCAATTGTTGGAAAAAAACTACTGATAGCTCTGATCACATATAGGATATTTTAACAGTAATATTGAAAGAACTTCCAATAACTGTGTGTGGGTGTTGATGCATCTGTTGGTACACAGACAGGTCAAGTTTTTGCTATTAATAAATTTGATGTAGCCTCCAAGTTGGCTGTCCTACATCAAAATTACGAGAGCTGCCAATAAGTCAAAGGGGGACGTAGATCTATTGTCATTGGAGCTCCTCTTCATGGAGAAAAGTCCTTCTCCTTGAGCCCCTCTAAAAGTGGTTTTGGGGAATATAGTCCTTCATACACACAGTCCATGAGATCTGAAGTTTTTACTATTTTTAAATCTAAAGGAATTAGGTAAGAGATCAAAAGCAATCAATGTCAGTTACGTCTCCTAAGAATATAAAAGGGAAAGATCTAAAAAAGGCTAAAAGGAAATTAAGATGATTAAGTAAAAGAGGAGCCTGAAAAATCGAATCCCAGGAGGAGACGTCGCCTACTTTAAAACCAACTGTCCCTGGGGAAAGGGAACAGTCTACTACAGTGTTAGGGAATTATCAATTACTGGTCTCTTCTGGGAGCCTTGGTGACTTAAATAATGTAAAAGTAGATGCATCAACAAAGGTTTCGGAGTTAGGGACTGGAAAGGATGTTATTTTGGAGAAGGAGGTAGAAAAGGTATCCTCTGATACTGAAATTTAGGTACCACCTGCTCCTTCACAATCGGACGTGAAAGATTTTGAAAAGGAAATAATGATACCACCTGTGGCATTAAAGTCGACTTTATCAGATTTTGTGCCCCATAAAGCATTTGATAAAGTGGAAAATGGTAATCAATATCACCATTTTCTACAGAACACAAAGCAAAATTGAATAGAAGAAATAACATCTTTAGATTTTATTGTCTTATTTAAGGATGATTCCTTCCTTTTGAATCAATCTTTTTTCTTGAATCTTCTGTCTCATGTAGACCAACTTAAATTGATAAGGAGCAACAATCTGGAGTTGGTGGAACTAATAGACTTTGAAAACTATGATCCTATTTAAGTTGCCTGTTAGTGCAAATTTAATGTTGATGAATTCTGATTTTGTTTATTTTTCAAGGAATTTATATTATTCCTTCTCCTTTTCAAAAGAAGGATGTATTGGACGGGGGAAAAAAGTATTTGCCAATGCCATGTCCCATTTCACAGGAAGAGATGGCCATTAATGCCGAACCAACCCTAATTTCTTGTAATGCTGGCACCAGAGTGGTCAAATGTAATGATCAGAAATTGGGCCTGATGTCTGAAAGTGAATATATTTCTGAATAGGCCTGGTTAGCTAGTTGTCTAAATATAGGAAACACCTCTGACACAAAGTTGTTGAAGAGGGGTGATTAGTAGTATATCTCACAGTATCAAAATTTCATCTTGGAATATAGCTGGCTACAGAATAATCTGGGGGAAGTTCAGAATTTGGATGTCTTGAGTCCTGAGATAATTTGTTTGCAAGAAACATGGGCCCCCACTACTTTGGATGATGAATTTGGTTTTGTAATTAGTTGTCTGACTATTAAGTCAAAGAGAGGTCATGCTAATGGTGGTATAGGTACACGTTTGTCCATAACTTTCTCCTGGGTATACCAAGTATATAGGCATAAATCAAAGTTGTTACATTGTATTTTATTCCCAGAGCAAAATTGGGGTCCCTGCCCTATTTTTCCTTCTATATTGATTAAACATTACATTTTATCAGGTCAAGAATATTCCAATTTGCTAAGTGAGTTTTTAAAGTATCTAGGTTTGATCATGTGTAAAGTGGGGATCTCCAAGGTTTCTAATCATTATTTTGACATAAGAAGGCTGTTAATATCCTGGCTATTGAGTTCCCTTGTACCTTCAAGACTAAAAGAAGAAGGGCTTTGCTCCTGGGGGCTTGTAGGGAGCTTGATTTTATTGTCCTCAGTGGGAGGGTACAGGGTAATATTTCAGCTTGCTTCACCCTTCTTTCAGAAAATTAGCTATGATAATTGATTATGTTCATATATGGTTTTTCCCTATATATCTGACTTAAAGGTGATAAAGAAGGTTTGGAGTGACCACAGTACTATGCTTACCATTATTGGGAACTCTGAGGATAGTCATTCATGGCAGATTCCTGATAAGAATGATGTGTTGCTTAGTGTTGATAATGGGAAGGTCTTATGGAACAAGAAAGATAAACAGTCTCTCACAGTAGAATTAGGGAAAATCATTAAGGGTCCCCCCCCAAGCTGGTTACCGGTTCATGTCTTTGAGGAGAATTTGGGAAAAACTAGTGAGAACATCTCTGAACTTGGAAGGTAGTTCTAGTAAAAACTCACAGGCAACCTAATAACTTTAACACAATGTTTGTCTTCAATAAGTTTATTAGCCTGCAAAGAAGGCATTTTGTTCATTATTTTAAAAAATGAAACAAGTGAATTTTAAATGTAAAAAGAAGAAGAATGAGCTAGATAAGAATAAAAAAAAGGCGTAGCTGAGATAATATCTGGATTAAGATAACAGAGGCAGTAAAATGTGAAAATTCAAACGCCTTTTGGAAAGTTATAGGGGAAAATAGTGGGTCTTTTGCTAAGCCAAAGATAATTAATATAATATTACCTGGTTGGAATGGCAAGAAATGATAGCTTCCCTTTATGCAGTGAACAGCTAAGCCTCTTGTAATAGTATTATAGAGTCCCTTGAAGGGTGCCTCCACTTCCTCCCACTCTAGTCAGAAAGTGTTGCTTTATCTTAAAGGAGCTAGAAACACTTGGGCAAGATGTCCAGACCAATTACCTATTCCAGTTATAAAATTAGGCCTGGATCACTGGGCATCCTATTTGACCGCGCTTTTATTATACTGGTGTGGTACCTAGTTCATGGAGGAGTAGCATTATTCTGAGGTTCACAACAAGGACCCTATAAATTTACTGTTTAATTATAGGCAGATTACTTTACTAGATGCCACAGGAAACATCTTCGCTAAATGTATAATAGATTTCTTATCTAATCTATTATAATGAGTGGAGGAAAAAAACATGATTCCTCTGGAGCTGGTAGGCTTTACAACTGGTAATTCGACCCTAGATAATATAGCTGTGATCCATCTTTTATTGGAAAAATATGTGAAACAGAGGAAGATGCCTGTCTATATTTCTCAACAGCTTTTGATCACATAGATAGACATACTATTTGGAAAAAGCTGAAGGTCATGGGTATACCAGGTGAACACTAAAAACGTATTGTCGCCCTTCATACAGACACTTGGTGTCATGTTATGCTCAGCAGTAGACGAGGCATGACTCTGAAGATCTTGACCATGAATGGACTAAAGCAGGGTTGCTTGTTAGGCAGTTTGCCCTGCTTGGGGACCACTGTGGCCATTTTCTAGCTGACTGGAACGTCAGCAAAAGATGCTCCCCACTTTTGTCTGCCAGTCTTCCCGGACTGCAGGTCTCAGGAGGCCCTGGTTAGGTTTTCCACCATCAGACCTTGTTCTAATGCCACACAGTCCTCGGCCGCAAGAGTCTGAAGAGTAATATCTCTCAGAAAGTCACCACAGTCTTCGTTTGTCATAGCAGAGGAGGAGGCATACAATGTCTCATAGTACATCAGAAAGTGCAGTATCCCCTTTTGGTCAAAGATCTTGAAGTCCTAATTGGGGCCTTCATCTTGCGTCTCCAAACCTGTGAGTAACCTAGTAGCTTTGTCTCCAATGTCGTACAGATGGCACTGGGTAGCCAGCGCATGGGCACGTGCTTTATCTTCGGTCAATTCCCTAAGTTCATGCTGCTTCAGACAGTCTGTGATTCAGCCGGGATGAGTACGACTGTCTGGGCATGAGGTGGGCCTCGAAAGAGGCATAGTCTCCCTCCAAGGCCTCACATTTCAGCCCCTTCTCCTTCTGCAAGCCCCAATTTAAGGCTTGGACTTGGCCCCGTAGAACCACCTTAAATGCCTCCCACAATACACAGGCTGACTCCACCTATCCCGTGCTGGAAATATTGATCTACCTTGTCGTCTACTTTGTCCATGAATGTCCTGTCTTTGAAGTCCCAAGGGTCCACTCTGGGGAGTAAGTCACAATTCCCACCAGGGCCAGTAAGCATCATTTCCACAGAACTCCCCTGTGCTCTGAGTGTTGCTATGCTGAAATATTCAATAGAAAGTGTTTGGGTAAAGAGGTAGTCCTGCCACGCCAGGCTAGTGTGTACTGTCGATACGTGTGTGTATTGGTGCACTGTGGGGTTTGTGCCTGCCAGATGGCAGTCAGTGCAATCGCTGTTACAAAGTCCCTCACTGGGCCGCCATCCTTACTTTCTGCGCTCTGGACATTTTGTCCATGTCCGGGTCTAGCACATCATTTACGTCTCCACCAGGACCAGTAACCAGGCTGGAGTTCAGGGAGCGTCGCATCCAGCCCTCAGACTGTTTGTGTGTATAGTCTGGTGGGTACATAGAGAGAGCGGATATTCAAAGTGAGACCCTTCCAACTCCCTGTCAATGCAACATATCTGCCAAGGGGTTCCATCCTGACCTGCACAGGGATAAAGGGAACAGATATTTTGCAGATAATACCCACTCTCCTAGAATCAGTTGTATAGCCAGCATGCGCCAGAAAAGTGTATCAAAATCTTTTCAAAGCTCTATAGAGGTTTCCCTTAAGACGAGTTTCTTGCACGAAGATCATGTCTGAGGCATTTTTATGTTGGTGATGGAGCACCACAGTGTCCTTAAGCTTACTGCCCAAACCACTGACGTTCCACGTCCATATTTTCAGTGTGTTACGTTGCTGGGTTCCCATGTGTAGTAATACAGAATGTCATTATGTCCCACAGTGTGTTCCCATGCCTCCATGTCCCCCACCTCCCGCACATAAGCCTAGTACAGGTAAGGTCATTAGGCTGTACTGCAGTTGAGCATGTAAAGACTCCAAAATAAAGATCACAACAGTGAAATCCCACCCACCCTGCAACACTGCTATGCAGGCTCAAAACCATCCACCACCCCAACCTACAGAGTGCCTGTCGCCCACTCTGTGGAGCGGTCAGCACTGCCTCGATTAGCCATCGGAATCTGCTGTAATCAACATTAATGCACCCCATTGTCCACAATTAACAGTATACATTACCTGAGCATCTCTGTGAGTTCAAAACAGTTCACCTGCCTCTCTACCTGACTCTCTAAAGGAGCCCACCGCCATTAAGGAAGCAATACATTGATCATCAGTACACATCTCCGGTCTTTGTGGAATTCAATATGTTTTTGTAACATATATGTAGTAATCAATTTTTTGTGATGTTGAAACTTAAACAAAAATATCTAACAGGCCTGATATTTAAAAAAAATAATGTGTAAAAAACACATTTGGAATGTAGTATTTACATATTTTAATTTTTTTGTTTCTAAAATTCCATCAACTGAAGTAGAAAATACACTGCATCACTACTGAATTGAAACACAGTAACGCATTACATTATACTGTGTCAAAATTATCAAAAAACAGTAATGTATGTGTTTTGCATTAATAAACAAACTAGCCACCATTTTGATAGTGGTGACACACTTACCATTTAAAAATACACTGGTTCACATCCTGAAACGGCGGCCACCTGAACTTGCAGACAGGACATTGCCAATCAGGTCATTGGCAGAAGGTTAGCAAGTAGTAAGTGTAACACGCTACAACAGACACAGCCATAGGCTAACATGTATGATGGCAATGCACAAAAGCACAAAAGCTAATGGCTGTGACCATCTCTGTTGATGATCGTGTACATCATGTACATGTACAATGGCATCACGAAAAAAGCTCACTTGTCTCCTAACACTGCAGCCAACAACATCTCCTCCACTTTTTCTGCGGTTATCAACCTCCGGGGCCTCGCTACTGGACAAAGCAGGTGACAAGGCCCCTAACTTCTCCGGTGAGGAGTTGGAACTGCTCACCACCAAGGTCTTGTTCCCTGTACAGCCAGCTGTATGGAACCGAGAGGAAAAGGTACATGTTTGAATCAAAATTATTTTTCTAATTAACTTGTTCTTTAAAACACAGGCTAAGTTGTCCTTTTTAGTTCCTGAGTGAAGTGTTGTGACTGGAGTGTAGTCAACTCAAACATTTAGCTGGAAACATAATGATGTTTAACAATGTTTTTAAATGTCCGTAAATTGAAATGAAAAGCCATCTGATTGAATAAGGTGACTTTTCATTTCAATTTACTCACAAATGAAGATTTTCCATGTACAAACTGCATGCCTCTTGCTTCCAGTGGCCGGTAGACACTGTACCATAAGTATAAGTGAAAAATATAGCCATATGTTTAAATGAGAGAAATGTAAAGTGCAAGAATTTTTTTTCAAGTTACGGACTTGTCTCAATATTTTCATTTCCATTTTTAATTTATCCCACTTTCTGATAAATGAGTATTTGTATGTATAATCCATGTAGTGGTGCCACATATGGGAAAAGGTATGCCCTGTGATGCAAGTACATATGATACAAACTCTCAATCACCCATACAAATATGTTCCATTCCTACACACGCACTTGTTCATACATCACCAAAAAACGTGCTGTCACTGACACACATGGCAGCCCTTCCGTACTGTTGTTAGTCATTCTCTGGGGTTCAAACATTATTATTTGGCTGTTAAAACGTTATGTATTGAGCCGATGAAGCTGTGCATTGGTGTGTGTGCCAACAATGTACAAGTTGTTTAGCCTTCAGTAGCTCACAATGATTTGTACTGATAAGAAATAACTCTCACTACAGGAAATGTTTCAGACCTCTTGCTAAGATGATGTTTTGCCTGGATTTGTATAATGAGGACATTAAAAGTGATGAGGGTACTCAACAGGTCACTACGAATTAGTATTTCATAAGAATAAAACATTTTGGTAAATAATCTGTACTAACTTTTTAGAAATACCTGAGAGATTTTACAATATATGTGTCACAGCAATCTAGACAAATAAAACCTACCAAAACATATTTTTCTTTTTTTTTTCTTATTCATACAGGTCAACGCCCATCAGAAGAAGGCGCTATGGAAGGCCATCGCCAAGTAGGTGTGTACCTTGGGGGTGTACAAGCGGCGCAGCATACATTGCCGAAAGAGGTGGGAGGACATACGATGCTGGATCCACAAGTCATCAGCAGTCCAGCTCAGCCTGTCCTCCCAACATGGGAAGTGCGTGTGCTGCACATTGACCTCCCTAATGGCCTGCATACTTGTGGTAGCCTATCCGGACCTTGAGCAGTTGAGAGCCGAACAGCAGCATCAAGGGCTAAGTTAGTGCTTTGAGTTCTTATTGTTAGTTAACTATTTTTTGTTACAGCAATGATTTATGGCATCAGACATAAAGGTTGACACACATCCAATGCACAAGAGGATTTCTGGAAGGTGTAAGTTTTGCACAAGGTGTATGATGATGTGTTTTGTGTATTTATTTGTGCTAAAGGTTGCCATTAGATTCCTTAACACAACCAAAGCACTGTTTCGAGCAGACACATGCTTGCATAAGAAGAAAAATGTACATGGATTTTGCCTATGTTATGAGGGTCAGTTATTCCAAACAGGCTCCAATTGAGGATTCTGTCAAGTGTGATACTCCATCACAAAGGAGGCTCTATTACAGGTGACATGGCATACAATGCACTTATGATACAGTGGATGTTTCTCACTTCACATTAGTGAGTTTGTATAATGACCAAACAATATTGAGCACCTGGTCCAAAATGACTAATAACAAATCACAAACTAAATATGTTTTTGCTGCAAGATTCAAGTCAGTTCATGTTGGCAGTAGCTGATTGGCAGGAAGCCTTAATCCTTCACAAATTTCCATGTAAGCCACTCTGTTCCAACAACCTTGAAATTAGTAGCAAACCTTAATAATTGAAACAGACAGGAATGTGTACACATTGGTGACAGTTACACCTCCCCCATTCAACATTTTTGTGTCATTTGTTATGTCTAGATAATTAATCAATGTTGAAGCACAGGAGTTACTTAAAGGGACTTTTGCAGATAGACAATGTACATGGTACAACGTTTTTTGCAATATATTATATTATTTTTTGTGACATGAGTTCACTATTCAAAACAACCAATATGTACCATTTAGAGATGTTAAGCAATTTTATGAGGAATTTAAAGTCTTTAAGTGAAATTATCTAAAAAGAAATGGGACTTATGATAGTAATTTTCTAAACTGTGAGCAAATAGGTCCATAATAGGTTCCCTAAATGCATGGGGTAATGATACAGTATACCTAAGTTTCATAGACTTTATACAGGTGAAAAGTTTAAATTAGGAAATGTTTCATTAGATACCATTGTGATCATTTTGATTTGCAGAGTTATGACAAAAGTGTTTTATGTGTCTTTTTAGCATCTGCAGCAGCAGGTGGAGTAGACATTGGCCATGAAGGCGGGGAAGGAGCTGGCCACTGTGTGCCAGGCGGAGAAGCATCGGACATCGACAGACACAGTTGCATGGAGGATGAGGGGGCTGGCATGGAGGTTTTGCATCTTTTTTGGAGGCCTCCACAGAAGACCAGTTTCCAGTAGTGGCAAAACCAGCAGGACCTGCTCCATCTGCATCCTTGTCCGCCACCCAGGTTCCCATTTCCACCTTCCCTATTTCTCCCTTCCCCCTGCAGTTGGCCAAACCCATCCCCCAAAAAGGGATGAGGTCTCCTTTGCTGCAGGCACCTAGGGCCAGATGTAGCAAAGCTTTAGCGACTCGCAAACGCCGTTTGCGAGTCGCTAAAGACACTTTGCTATGTGAAATGCATTTTGCGAGTCGGAACCGACTCGCAAAATGCATTTCCGAGTCGCAAATAGGAAGGGGTGTTCCCTTCCTATTTGTGAGTCGCACTGGTATGCAATTTTCGCGGTCGCAAATGAAAGCGCAGTTACCATCCACTTGAAGTGGATGGTAACCCAGTCGCAAACGGGAAGGGGTCCCCAGGGGACCCCTTCCCCTTTGTGACTGGACCAAAAAATAATTTTTCAGAGCAGGCAGTGGTCCAATGGACCACTACCTGCCCTGAAAAATACTGAAACAAAAGGTTTCGGTTTATTTTTCAAAGTGCAGCTCGTTTTCCTTTAAGGAAAACGGGTTGCACTTTGAAAAAAAAAAACTGCTTTAATATTAATGAGGTGGGTCTTTGCGACCCCCATAGCGACTCGCAGAAGGTGTCTGAGACACCTTTCTGCATCCCAAATTGCGACTTGCAATTTGCGAGTCGCAGGGACTCGCAAATTGCAAGTCGCAATTTGGGACTTTGCTACATCTGGCCCCTACTCCTTTACCCTTGTCCCCTCAGCTGTGCTCAGTGAATCCGCTATTGACATCTTATGCAGCATCTTTGTAAGCCACATAGCAATTGTGAATGGCATCCAGGGGCCAAGTTACTAAATGCAACATATGGTTGCATTCCTGGATGCCATTCATAGTTCAATGTCTGGCATGCAGGGATTGCTTGCGAAAATAGCTTCTGCTCTGACTGTAGGCTCCTATCAGCCCAACCTTGTGCCCCAACTCTTGTCCTTTTCTCAGCACACATCCTACTTCCCATCCCAATCCAAAGCACACTCCCTTTCTTGCACACACCCACCCCAACAGACAAAAGCAGCATACCCACACATAATCAAAAACACCAAGAAACCCAAACATAAACCCATCCATCAGAGACACACTACTGACACTACACCCACATGCACCACAACAATCATCACCACACCCACAAACACAACGCCCACAACTACAACCACCATACCCACAAGCACTACCACCACACCCACCACCACAGACCCATGTACCACCACCACAACCACCACCACAGCCACAACCACCAGCCTACCAAGAGCACCATAACCACAATATCCACCTCTATATCACACTCATTTTAACAGGCACACAACTACACACAAAACGATACCCACCAGATTCACACACTCACAATCATTTCAATACAACACCTACAAGACCACACATATCCAAACATACACCAGACACATGCATCCACAACACATACAGACACACGTACCACAACCACACCGACCACCTCAACATCACACTCATCCAAACATACACACTAATAGAAAAGCACACACACCAACACCCACCAAACACACACGCACACTTACCCAAACACCACGCACCATCAAAGACACACGCACCCATACACCACATACACCAGACCCACATGCACCGGCACAACAGACAAACACACAACACCTACTCCAGCTCTCTCTACCTCCCAAACCCCAATCTCTCCCACCCCTTCTATTCCTTATCCTCCACCCACCTCTACTGCTTACCTGGCCCTGACCCTTGTGAAACTGAAACCCACCCTTCCCAAGAAAGATCATTGAGGTGCCTTCTCTGACCCCTAAATGCCCCTTAGTTGGCAGTGACAATAAGTGGCAAATTCAGGTCTTCCAGCCCAAACTGGGTATCATTCTATTTGATGGACAATTTATTTCTTTTTAAATTACAATGTTAATTATGAGAGAAGTATCTCATTATTTCGAATAAAATATTATTTATGTTCACAAGCTTTGTCCTGACATTTTTAATTTAATAGTACTTGACTGATAAAAATGTTATTAATGCAAATTTCAGTAACACAAAATTATTTTCATTTATGACAGTGACAAACACAGGTTTTTGTTTTGACATATTGGTATAGTGCATACATTAGTGATGAACAGTTGTGATGGACATGTTACTTTCGGTAGAAGCATTCATCATGAGGATGAACACTTAGACATGTTTATTTTTTTGAAACTGTAAATGCAGGTGTGTTTATTTAAAGATGAAAAGTGTTAATCATAAACACATATGCATTACACATGAAAAGAACACTTTTGAGTTTAATAAAATCTGATGATTTACAGAAAATGCACTAGCCAAGGGAAATATGCCATTTTAACATATATCTGACATGTTTTAAGTGTAGAGGTGACATCGCATGCACATTTTTTGTTCACTCACTTGTTGAATTGTGTAGTTCAATTAGTACATTAGATTGGAATTTCTAGTGCCAATAATGTGTAATGTTGATGTATCTGATATGGTAGTTTGGGGTAAATGATTAGGCACACCTGTATGGAGGCATTTTGAATTGGGATTAATGTGACTTTTTGTGTATGTGTCTATTTGCATGAAGGCAGTTGGGAACAAACTGGTAAATGTAAATAAATATAAAGGTGTGTCTCTTTAAGTTTCTTAAACTGCCTCATTACACACATATGCATTGGACATCATACTTTCATTTATCTATTAATTTTGTTAGTTTTCATTAATTGTCAAACTTACTCTATAATTTTGAGTGGTCCATTGAAGTATTGCAGTCTTCTTTTGTATATTTGCAATCCAGCAGAGTGATGCTGTCCTGCTCTAATTGTTTTGTTCTTTTGTCATGTACTTTGTATACTATTTGTTAACTGTTTGTTTACTAGAAAAGTATTTCTATTTGTAAACTGTTTAAATTAATTGGTTGTGTGGAGACTAGTTTGATTTTTTTGCACCGTTTATACTAAACACTAATGAGTGTTGTTTTTTCTTCAATGTATATTTTTTATTTCATTTATTTTTAGATGAAAAGCACTAGAACAAGAAGAGATGCAATGAAGTTAATCAGGTAGAGGAAAAATTAGTTGCAGGTGATTCTTGGAGCTGTAAGAAAAAAGTACATCACTTTCCTATTAATTCGGGAAAACACACTATTGATAACAAAAAACCTAACTAATATTCAAAAATGTATTGATCAAAACATAGATATATGTGTGTATATATACATCATTATTACAAACTATACAACTTCTCAAATAAATCATAACCCCCTATCCACTCAGTGACTCTCAAACACAAGGCCTTCACAAATATACATACAAATTAACCCACAAAGACCATGGATAGATGACTACACATAAAATATACATATAGACAATAACAAGACAACAGGAAGACACACAATCACAAATACACTAATATTTAACAAAAAATCAATATCAAACATCTCAAATTTTGAATGTCACAAAAGTAATAAATTAGGACATCACCTACAAATATATATAAATTACAATTACTCTCCAATAATAAACTTTAAATAAGTCCATTGCACAAATATAGTAGTTGATCACAAGGGTCAGTGCTCATAATAATCACATAAACTCTAGCTATTGTAGCAAAATCCGGTCAGTCTTTGAGTCCAAATTCTCATCAGAAAGATTTATTTGTCAATTGGTAAATCTTCCTTTTCACCAATGGGCAGTTAATCCTTACTGCCTTAGTGGATTATCCAAAATGCCCAAAACTGCCAAAATGCCAAAACTACCGACGCGTGTTTCGGTGGACTTATACTTACGAATATATTCATAATATTCAAGGCCACCTTCATCAGGGCACCAAATCCAATATTGCACACTGCTTCATCTTTTTCAATCTATATATAAGTTAAGGACATAATTAGCTCAATATAAAAAAATATGGCAAATTCTAAAGACATAAATTGCCTCTGTTCCCATGTGTGGGAGCCCATTTGGGTGAGTGTGGGGACCAAACACAAAAACACACAGTGCAGAAATAGTGTATAATACAGGGGGCCATATCAGGCCATGTGATATACGTAGAAAGAGCAGAGAACTTCAACCCATCCACGCAAAAAGATTGCAAAGGTATTACACATAGGGTGATTACATGTTTACCTGATGGTAGTAAGAAAAAAACACAAAATAGACTACTGCATTGCTAGCGGGTCCAAAGACCAAAACGCCAAAGCTGTAAAAGGAATCATCTTATCAGAAAAGTGCACGCGGGCAGGCACATTGCTATAACGTTGAAAAAACACATTTCCAAAATCACTAGAGCCATTAAAACATACCTTCAAGTTGCTTCAAAAGAATTGTGTGAAACCATCTCATACGAGCATGCTGGCTTGTAACTTCCATAAGATGCGGTATCAACGAGCGTCAAAAAAATGCCAGATGTTGCTTGCCGGAAAGTATAGAAACAAACGAGGGACAAACGTCGCCTCTCGCTAAGCAGCAGTAATCCAGAAAAACATGGCGGCCATCTTTAAAAGTCATTGTTTAAATGTCTATGGCACTAATAATAGGATGAAGAAAAACACAGAACAAGAAAACAGCAAGATATATAATCCAAGGTAATCATCCGAACTCAATATAGACAAAAAAACGTATAAAAAAGTTGTGGCTAAAGGACTCACAGGTGTCTACTTCGACCGCTCTTCATGTAACTGGACCTATATGAACTTATACACTATTCAGAGGGCATTGTGCCAGGGAATATCCTCGTTTAGACCCCTTTTAAAGGTCTCCAATGAGCAGATCCAAAATACCTCTTTCTTCTTTCTAAGTTTTTCAGAAATCATATCATCCCTCGAAGTTATTTTTTCTGAGATGGTCCATTTGATCTCATCCTCCTTATGATTGAACGTGACCCAGTGTGCGACCAAGGGAGCATTCGACTTCCTGGTTCTAATGGAAGATTTATGTTCAGACAGTCTCACTCTAAGCTCCCTTGATGTCTCACCGACATATCCTAGATCACACGGACATAAAATAAGGTAGATTACGTTTTTTGATCTACAATTTGTCATGATGTTGAGAGCAATCATTTTACCGTTACAGATAACATTTTTAGAAACTATAGCTGCTTCACAGGCATGACAATTGCCACATTGAAAATTGCCTTTAATTGGATCCAACCCTGTAATTGATCTTTGCGTCGGTTCTTGCGAACAAGTAACCGCAGATCTGACCAGGATGTTACGCAAATGTTTGTTTCTCTTAAAAGCAAAAAGAGGTTTCTCTAGATGTATAGAATTCTCACTGGTGTTCAAAATATGCCACTCTGAATTGATGATCTTTCGAATTCTGTCATTTAAACTAGAGTGATGGATAACACATGCCAGCCTGTCATTGTCAGTTTGTTTCTTTACCTGAAAGAGTGATTCACGATTGTAATATTTCGCTCTTTTCAGCGAATCTTTGATCACCTTTGTAGGGTATCCTCTCTGCCGTAATTTATCGGAAAGAACATCTGCATGTTTAACAAAGTCTTTCATCTCTGTGCAGTTCCTTCTCAAACACAAAAACTGAGAGAAATGAATGGCCTGTCTTTGACTCCTGGGATGGAAACTATCATAGTGTAGAAGAGTGTTACGTGCTGTGGGTTTGGTAAACAAGGACACTAGCAGGCGTCCATCCAGATGTTTAATATATACATCTAAAAACTCTACCTGATTATAATCCCACTTAATAGTGAATTTCAAATTGTTATCACAGAGGTTCAACCATATAAAAAACTCATTCAGTGCCTGTTCACCTCCTCTCCAGATAAAAAAGACATAGGGGCTCATTCTGAGCCCGGCGGGCGGCGGGAGCCGCCCGCCTGGAGGGAGCCGCCAAATGGCCGCTCCGCGGTCAAAAGACCGCGGAGGCCATTCTGGCTTTCCCACTGGGCTGGCGGGCGACCGCCAGAGGGCCGCCCGCCAGCCCAGCGGGAAACCCCTCCCCACGAGGAAGCCGGCTCCGAATGGAGCCGGCGGAGTGGGTATGTGCGACGGGTGCAGTGGCACCCGTCGCGTATTTCAGTGTCTGCAAAGCAGACACTGAAATACAAAGTGGCATGGGCACTGCAGGGGCCCCCAGGGGCCCCACGACACCCCTCACCGCCATCCTGTTCCTGGCGGTCGGAGCCGCCAGGAACAGGATGGCGGTGAGGGGGTCGGAATCCCCCATGGCGGCGCAGCAAGCTGCGCCGCCATGGGGGATTCCCAGGGCAGCGGAAAACCGGCGGGAGACCGCCGGTTTTCCTTGTCTGACCGCGGCCAAACCGCTGCAGTCAGAATGCCCTGCGGGGCACCGCCAGCCTGTTGGCGGTGCTCCCGCATCCCCGGCCCCGGCGGTCCTTGACCGCCGGGGTCGGAATGACCCCCATAATCTATATATCTACACCATAGATGGATATTCTAAAAAAACGGAGCAATCTCATTATAGATGTGTCTTTTCTCAAATGCTCCATCATATAAATTTGCTACACTGGGAGCGCAGGCAGCGCCCATGCTTACTCCCTTAATTTGTTGATAAACTGTTCCATTAAATTCAAAATAATTATTAAATAGAACTATCTTTAGATATTCTAAACTGAATGCATGTAAGGGATCAGCACCCAGATCTGCAAAGCAAGCCTCAATGCAATCAAGTGCCTGTTGTTGGGGAATGTTCGTATATAAGGACTCTAGGTCCATGGTGGCCAATATCTCTTGTTTAGAATTGAAGTCTAATCCTTCAAGTTTGGAGATAAAATGTCCCGTATCACGGACATAGGAGGGGAGCTTCATCACTAAGGGTTTCAGGAAGGTATCAACATATTGAGATAACGGTTTTATAGCTGAACCAATAGTGGAAACAATGGGACGTAACGGAGGATCCAAGAAGTTCTTATGTACCTTGGGAAGTCCATATATAATGGGGAGTCTCGTATGCTTGGGGTAAGAAACTCAAACTCTTTCTTACAAATAAGGCCAGACTCTAATGCAATATTGTTCTTAACTTTAATCTCTCTCTTGATGCGAGGCTCCGGGTCACCAGATATAGCTCTGTAACATTCCGGACATAGGAGCATGTTCGACATCTTCTCAATAAAGTATGTAGTATCTAATACCGCAATGCCGCCTCCATTGTCACATGGTTTTATCGTAATCTTTTTGTTTTCTTTCAAATTTAGTAAGACTGCATTTTCTTCTTTGTTTCGATTGAACTTAGATTTAGGGATATGTTTGAACATGTTCTCAAATTTTTGTACCACAGCTTTCTCGAAGATGGCTACTTCAGGGCCTAGAGATTCAAGGCCTAGAACAAAGGTTGATGGAGGTTTCAAGCCTGCTCTACTGGGGTCTGGTGGAGGTGAGGATGTAGAAAAGTACTTCTTGAGACGGATCCATCTGAAGAAGGCCTGCAAATTTCATAAATTCAAATCTGTTAATATGTGTATTAGGAACAAATGATAGACCTTTCGCTAAAAGACATTCAGAGGCGCCATCCACAACGATCGTACTCAAATTGAAGATTGGGATGTTATCTAATCTCTCTAACATTGGTTGCGCCTGGTCTATAAGAAATGAGGCGATGGGTCTGAAATTGGAGGACTGTTCCCTCGATTCTGTCGGAACCTGGGTCTGAAGTTGTGTCTTCTGTTCCCTAAAAAACGGGCATTAGACTGATAATAATCGGATTGATCCTATCTATTACCGTATGTGTCAAAATGGTGAGAACTACCCACACCTTCAGAATCTGAAGTACCAGAGAAAGTGACAATTTTCTTGGAGGACCAATCCTGTCTATTACTCGAAGACCCTTGGGGCTGTTTATAATACTGTTCAGATAAATATGGATAGGTCTTTTCAAGAGTAAAATATCTAATGTCCTTCATCAGTTTTTCTCTTGATCAAATATTGATTAAATGTCTCAAAATCAATGTTTACTTCCTCAAGCTTCATCTTAGCTTCATCTAGTGCTACAGATTGTTTCAATTTACTCTCCAACTCTTCTATTTCTGTGAGTAAAACAGTAATAATTTCTCTGGCTGTCTCTATAATCAATAGCATCCAATTGTGTGAACAACGGTTAGCAATTAAAGACCACTTCTCTAAAAATTGTTTAATCTCAACAAATAATCCTGGGACATTCCTCACTCTTAAACCATTTGGAATTGTGCCTGCTTTGAGGTATTCTAACAAAAATTCAGCATGGGCTTCAGTTCTCCAAGTCTTCTTTTTTAGATTCAGAAGCTTCATCCAATCATTGGTCAAACTGTTAGAAAAGAGGGATTCTGACCCAGTGTTGAGACTTGAGCCAAGAATCCTAGAAAACTCTGCTTCAGAGAACCCAAATGTCTTAATTCTCTCTATTGAATGGGTGACCTACATAAATGGCACTAATAAACAGATCCTCTGCAAACTGTGGATACAAAAGAACTAATGACTCAATAAATTCAATTCAATGGGCCCCACAACCCATCTTTCTGATGAGAATTTGGACTCAAAGACTGACCGGATTTTGCTACAATAGCTAGAGTTTATGTGATTATTATGAGCACTGACCCTTGTGATCAACTACTATATTTGTGCTATGGACTTATTTAAAGTTTATTATTGGAGAGTAATTGTAATTCATATATATTTGTAGGTGATGTCCTAATTTATTACTTTTGTGACATTTAAAATTTGAGATGTTTGATATTGATTTTTTGTTAAATATTATTGTATTTGTGATTGTGTGTCTTCCTGTTGACTTGTTATTGTCTATATGTATATTTTATGTGTAGTAATCTGTCTATGGTCTTTGTGGGTTAATTTGTATGTATATTTGTGAAGGCCTTGTGTTTGAGAGTCACTGAGTGGATAAGGGGTTATGATTTATTTGAGAAGTTGTATATTTTGTAATAATGATGTATATATACACACATATATCTATGTTTTGATCAATACATTTTTGAATATTAGTTAGGTTTTTTGTTATCAATAGTGTGTTTTCCCGAATTAATAGAAGAGTGATGTACTTTTTTCTTACTATAGATTGCCCTGAATCTCTTTCTGTATGTGTACAGGGACCCTGCATTTTCCTTTAGTTTGATTCTTGGAGCTGTGCCACTAACAAAGGATTGTTTAAATGCCAGTTATTAGGAGTAAATCTAAGAGGGCGAGGATGATTAGGTTTGAGAGAAGGATTCATGTGCCAAGGGGCTGGTACAATATTACATGGGTTTACATACAATTCTGAGTGAAAAATATAATTCATTCTATGATCACAGTGAGCCCAGATATTGTTCTACTCTTTTTCAGTTGGGGGGTTTGTATTTGAGTGTAAGCAGGAGCTTTCCCATTTCTTGTGGATGGATATGTTGTTTTGTTTGTCTTTTTCTAAGATTTTATTGATTTTGCTAGCTATATGATCTTGTGTTAAGATTTTTTCGAGGTATTCAATGTGATTCGTCTGAGGGGTGTTTAGCTTTCTCACAGCAGTTTTAAGCTTCAAGAATTTTTAGAAAATCTAGATTAGTGCCAGATCTATGATACCCATTATTCCTTTTCCAGCCCTGTCCTTTCAAAATATATTTTCTCTTCTATTTTGTATGTTTGCATTGAGTCATAAAAAATCAAAGTCCAAGCCTTGTAATTTGTTTTGGAATTTTTTAGCAAGATGTATGATGGCTTTAATAGTGTCTTTCAGTATACTGGATATATGGCGGACATCCAGGTTTGATATAGTTACTGGGTTAATAAGAGAAAAAGGTTTTATAAGATCCACCTTTTTCATCCTTACGGTTGGAAAGGGTTTGGGTGGGCACAGCCTGCAACATTCTTGTCTCAGTAAGAAAGCTGTTTGATAGTCGAAAATGTTGGAAAGACTCGTTCCCCCTCTTGATTTATTAGGTTTGAGTTTGTTGAATACTATTCTGCACCCCTTCTTTTTTCATATAACTTCTGACATAATTCTAGCTATTGATTTGAAGAACTTTGATTAAAGGTTTAGGGGGGATATGATAGTGACAACATTGATTTGTGGTGAGATCATCATCTTCACACATTCTATTCCGCCCCACCATGTAATAAACTTGGGTGACTAGGATTTCATTAGATTTTTAAGTTTTTGTGGTCAGATTATTTTTCTGTGTTTCGATGTTCTCTAGTATCTTCTATGTTCTTTCTAAATTCTATACCTAGATATTTGAGCTGATTAGCCTGCTACTTCAATCCAGCGATTCCAATAACTATTCAGCTGCAATAGACTTTTAATTGTGAAGATTTCTCTCTCTTAACAAGGGAGTAACCTACAACCTTGCCATAGTTGTTAATTGTGTTCAGAAATTCGAGGATGGCTAGATCTGCCTCTTCCATTGAGATTAGGACACAGTAGGTATATGCCGCGATGATTCATGTCCTGGAGTTGCAGGGGATACATTTGATTTTCGGGTTTGCACCTTTGTCAGTCAGAAGGGGTTTCTTAGGGAGTAAAAATAATACCGGAGATAAGGGACATGATTGTCTCAATTCTCGTGCACCTGTGATATTGGTGGGAAGGAGTACAGAAGTCCTGAATTCCACTTGAGGTGAAACATGTCTCCAAGAGAGAGATGCTTTGGAAACTTCAATGCACAGGAGCGCAGAGTTTGCACATTCTTGGCAGTGGCGAACAGATCAAGGCAAGATTCTCCCATTTGCGGAAGAGACCTTTTGTCTCCTCTGGTGTAACTGCCATTCGTGTTCAGCTAGGGCCAAGAGATGTACTCGTCCTCTTTGGCATTCCATGATCCTGCCAGGTGGTTCACCACCAGAAAAATTCCTTGGTAGGCCAGCCAGTTCCAGAGGCACAAGGCATAGGGTCCGTAATTCCACCCTGCCCTGTTTGTTGCAGTACTACATGGTGGTAGTGTTGTTTGTGAACACCCCTACCACCACTACAGATTATTTGCAGTTTCCTGTGAAATCTGAACTTGGTCGGGGAGGTCCCCCTGATGTTGGGCCACTGAGACTTCAGATCCCACTGCAGAACGGACATATGACACATGGCGTGCTCAACCAGCAGGACGCAGAAGGTGATCAGGCAAGGCAGTCTTACAGTCAACCTCACTGAAATCAAAGATTGAGGCTGAAAGATCGGGATCATAGCCTAATGTCCTGCTGCACTGATTGGTGAGCACCTGAAAAGGAGGCAGGTGTGGCTTTGGGACATTGATAGTGTACACCAGAAATTTAGGCATTTCACTGTAGTCTGGAGGTGGCTGGCGGCTGCCTATTGTGAACCTGCCTTCAACAAGCAGTCATTGAGGTGGATGAAGGCTGGCACCTCTGAACTACAAAGATGTACTGACACCACCACCATCATTATTATGGACACCCAAGGGGCACTGTTGAGACCAAATGGGCGCACAGCAAACTAAAAATGCTCCTGTCCCACCACGAACCACAAGTAATGCCATTGAGCTGGCATGACAGGTATATGGAAATAAGCATCCTGCAGGTCCAAAACTACTATCTAGTCTCCAGGGTCCACTGAAAGGGCACAGGTCTTAAAGAGGCCAGAGGACACCATCCTTGATGGTCACTTGGAGGTAGGGGGAGCAACAACCATGTCCTATTTCTGGTGCATGCACCCTTTCTATGGCCCCTTTGGCCAAAAGAGCATACACTTCCTGCAGCAAGACGTAAAGGTGACCCTCCGTCAGTCATTGAGGAGACAGTGGTAGGCGTGGTGGAGCAGAAAGCAAAAGGGCATAGTCCTTTCAAACAATTGGAAGGACCCACCTGTCTGATGTTATGTCCTGCCAACCCAGCAAGAATCATCGGATGTGGCCTCCCACTGGGTAGCCATGCTGCACTAAGGGCATACTAAAAGGGATTTGTAGGTGGGACTGTAGGGTGGCTAGCAGACTGGGCGTTCCCTCAACCCTCACCACTGGGGCAGTGGGCACCATGGCTGTGACTGCAAAACTGCTGGGTGTCGTGCTGCCATTGGATTGGCTGAGGGTATGGGGTACATCTCCTGAAACTTCAAAAGAAGGGATAGGGGTGATTTTGTTAACAGATTTTATTGAAAGATTTCTGTCAACATCACTTGCCTCGGCAAGCAAGGCCACAATCATCACATGTGCATTTTTGAATAAGCAAAATTCCTGGTCAAAAGCGAATTTAGTGAGCCAAAATCTGTTGTAGCACATCTAACATTTTCAACAGCCCCCAAATTCCTCCCCCCTTCCCCAAGAGTCGCATTCCCAGAGTTTTAACAATTACAGGTGATAATGCAGCAGCCAGACTCATCCTGGACATCCCCGGACAGCCACATCTCCTCCCACCTCAGAGACCTACAATGGCTTTCAGTCAACAAGTGCATCACATACAAACTCCTGATCCACACCTACAAGGCACTACACGACACAGGACCGACATACCTCAACCAGCACCTTGCCTTTTATGTACTCAACAGACAACTCGGTTCATCCCAGCTCGCCCTCGCAGCCGTTCCCAAGATCCGGAAAAGCACAGCAGGAGCATGATCCTTTTCATACCTCACAGCCTGGACATGGAATACGCTACCTCTCAAACTCAGGCAGACAGCAACACTCAAGCAATTCAGGAAGGACCTCAAGACCTGGCTCTTCAATTGAGCAGCATGCCCACAAACAGCGCCTTGAGACCCTATGGGTGATTAGCCATGTTTTAGAAATTATTGATTGATTGATACTGGTTTCATATTCAAACTTCTCAGTACGTTACGTCTAGCCACTGAATGTCGGGCTCTTCGCAACTAGCTAGTAGGGAGTAAGCTGAAAGTGGAAAGGTGACATTGTCCCTGGGTTATCTCTACAGTTTTAGTTTTGTGTGAAAGGGCCTGCCGGTGACGATGTGTTAGACTATGTGTCCATGTCTTTCAGGCTGTTTACTAAAACCTCACACGTTTGTGTTATTTCCATCAACCATAATCCCCTCCTGGCTTCTTGAAGGAGAACCGCCCCTTGTATCCTGCCCATCTCTCTAATTCCGTATGCCATGCAGTGATTCGGGGTCCTCCAGGGGCTTGCCAATGTCGTGTGATTTCCCTCTTCGCTAAAATAAAAGCTAAGTCCTGAACCATGCTGGTGAGCTTTTTTTTTACACTATGCAGGAACCAATAGGGAATACAGTGGCCTAACTAGCAGGGAATGTCCTTGGAAACTGTGTCTGCTACTACTGTTGTAACCTCCTCCCATTAGTCTTCCAGGTGAAGGCAATCCCATAACATGTGTTTAAGATCAGCCCCCACTGCTCCACCTATTGGACATGCTACCGTTGTCATATGAAAATATTTGTTGCTGTGTCTTGGGCTGAGGTATGCCCTATGTAGGATGTAGTAGTAAATCATATAAATTGGGCAATCCTAGAGACGTTTGGTGCCCGTTCCAGTATGTTAGACCAATCTGTCTCTGGTATAGGGGTCCCCAAATCTTCCTCCCATCTCACCTTTAGGCCCAATAGAGGTTGGCACATGTATCCCCTGATTGTCCTGTAAAGACATGAAACTGCTTTAATAGTACCCGCTGATGTGGCAAGATACTGACAGGTGATATGGGGAGCTGGTGTTGTTCCGGTTTTCCAATGAGCACGAAAAGCTGTTGTTATTGCTCTGTGCAAAAAGAAGTGCTCCTGTGGAAGATCAAATTATGTTCAAAATTCCTCGAATGGAAGTAGCTCGTCGGAGTGGAATAGGTCCCCCACATTTGTTGCTCCTACATCCGACCGTTCTGAAAGTTGCTCCCAATTTCCATCATGAAGTAAGTACTTGAGTAAGCTAATGGGCAGATTAGGGGAGTATTGGATCCATGTGTGCGTTGTTTGCAATCATGAAATCCAGCAGCGTCGCAGAACTTTAAGCTCTTGTGTGTCATTTTCTGGGGACATTCAGTCCACAGGAGCATCTGGGCTACTGGTGAGCTCGTGGACAAATGCTCCTACTTCCCGGTGGGGCGTCTGGCTACTCGCCAACCACTGTGTGAGCCTTTGGAGCTGAGTAATAGGACCCAAACTCAAGAACCACCAGCCCCCCTGGCACTTGACAGTCATTGTAGTTTAGAGAGGGCCACTTGTCTATGGTAGCAACCCCATAGAAATCTCATTGTCAGGGACTCCAAGTCCTGAAAGAGTGTCCTAGGGATCTATACAGGAAGCACAGCAAAAAGGTGCAGTTGCTAGGAAAGTGCAACCATTTTCGGTAAGGCGATCCTTTCCGTCATTGATAATGGAAGCGTGTGCCAGAATTCCATGTTTGGAATGTCCTGCCAGTCGTGATAACTTTTACCCCCAGGTAGGTGAGGAACTGAGACTCCCATTTCAGTCCCCCAGACTGACGGTGGGTGGCCTTTTGCTCTGATCGCTCCCAATTCACCCGTAGGCCTGAGTATGACCCAAAATTTTGCAGCATATTTCTTGCACCTGTTAAGTCCGTATTTGCGTCTCTGAGAAATATTATAAGATCATCGTCATATAGAGCCATGTGATGATGATGATTTCTGCTTTGAACACCCTGATAGTTTCTCCCCTCTCTTGTTTGGCAGACCAATGGCTCCATCGCCATGGCGAACAGCAGGGGTGACAATGGGCATCCCTGTCTGGACCCTTGACCCACCTTATAGCTTTATAGTGTGTCCCCTTCGGACTCTGGCCATTGGGTTACGTATAAAGTAAAAGGGTCCATGCCAGGAACCCAGGGCCCAAGCCCATCAGGGATATGACCCCATATAGACCCCATTTGAGGCTATTGAAAGCCTTTATGAAATTGACTGTGAATATTAGTGCATCTTCCCAACCAAGGGGTGTAGTCTCTATCACCGCTAAAAGCTGTCAGATGTTGAGTGCAGTGTTTCTGCCAGGTATGAACCCTGCTTGATCGGGTGTATAGGTTTGGTCACGAGGGGGAGTAGCATGGAGGCCAAGCTCTTGCTAAAGATCTTGTTGTTGAGATTTAGCATCAATAGTGGTCTGTAGGATTTACAGTAATCAGTTGGTCTCCCAGGTGTTAGTAGAGGTACTATTAGTGCCTCTCGAGTGGAGTTGGCATGTGTCCTGCAGTCTTAGCCACTTTACAAAGTTTTGCTAGTTTGGGGGCCAGTTCAGTGGCAAATGTTGCATAAAACTCTACTAGGAGCCATTGCTTAATTTGTAAATAAAAACGTGTCAGTGCCCAGTGCTCGCCTTTGAAACTCGCAACTGCAACTGCAATTAAATTTGCAAGCACAGCGTACTAAGGCAGCATAATACTAAAGCCATTATGGGCCTGTTTAATCCATTTACAGCCACTCCCTGACCCTTCAACTCACTCTTGCAGCTTTCTGCTTTATCCCTTTGGGAAGCTTATTCGTTTTTTTCTCTTCCTCGGTCTCCCATATGTGTCTTTTGTTCACAGTAAATGCCTGATGCAGAAAAACAAGTACCAGCCCTCACAAATAAGTGCTGGTGACCCCCACCGGAAACCACAGGCTCAAATTAAGTCCTGCGGGAGCCCGTCTGTTCCCTGTGTCTTCCCGCAAGCTGATCCCTTTATTGCCACCCTGATCTCTTGTAAATCAGTTTCACCTCCAAATCCCTCAGCTTCCTCCTATGTAAGATCTTGGAGCGGCAACAGTGCGAGGAAGCCATGTAATGCCTCTGCATCCTGGTGTGCAACACTCTTGTACAGGTTAGAATAATACCTCAAAAAAATATGTTAATCTCCACCTGTTGGTAAACCTGAGCGCTTTCGCATGTGTTGAGTTCTACAATAGGCAAACTTCTTTTGGTTGGATTCGCAAGCCAGGTTTCTATGTGACCTGCCACTGTCTCTTTGACCTCTAGTAATGTTAGTTTGGGATGTCCCAGTCTGTGCTTCTTGATCCCTTTCAGTTCTCGTTCTGGATCCTCTACTTCTTTCAGGAACGTTTTCTTGAAGCCTATTGATTCTGATATGCACTCTCCCCTAATCACTGCCTTGAAGGCGTCCTACTCCACTAAGGGAGAAGAGGCAGACCCATTATTACTTATGAAATACTGTCTGATGTGTTCTATCGCTTCTCGGAACAGTGGGTCTTCTAATGATTCTGGCTTGAGTCAGCGGGTGGGGATGCTTGGTATAGGTTGTTCCCAGTCAAATTGCATTAACACAGGGTTGTGATCTAAGACTATTTGTGTTAAATATTCTATTCCGTGGACACGTTCATGGATGTCAGGAGTGCAGAGGAATGTATCAAGGCGTACATGTAGGTCATGTAATGGGGAAAACAAGGAATAGTCCCTCGTCTGTGGGTGCGGCCTACCCCAAATATCTAGCAGTCCCCACTGGATTGCCAATCTGCAAATGTTTTGGCTATTCTAAACACTGGGGAGTCCCCCAACGGGGGATGGGAGCGATCAATCCCAGGGTCTGCTATGCAATTGAAGTATCCGCCAATGATGAATGATTGAGTCAAATAAGGGTAGAGTGTGTTTGACAAGGTTGTCAAGAAGGTTCCCTTGTCCACATTCGGAACATATATACTGACTAATGCCATGCCTCATCCCTCCAGACAGCCCGTTACCACTACGTATCTCCGCTATGGGTGAATCAGGTCAACCCATGTGCTGGAACGGGACCCCCGATCTGATCCAGATCAGTGTGCCTCTGGCATAGGCTGAATATGTGGTGTAATGCGCTTGGCCACACCATCTGTGATGCAGTGCAGCCCCCTCCTTAGCTGTAAGATTTGTCTCCTGTAGTAAGGCACGTGGATACCCCACCTAGTCAAATGGGAGACTATTTATATCATTTTGTCATGGTGTGCATCCCCCTCATGTTCCATGTGAGTAGTGTATAAGTCATAGATGTGGCCGTGCTACTGGGTGGTGGTGTCAGAGGGCACGACACCTATGTGTTGTGGCCAGGATAAGTAGGGATCTCAGCCCAGTGTGGTGTATTAATATGAAAAGGAGTAGATGTTGACTCATTCCTCCCCAATTAAATAAAAAACAATAACAAAGATCCCAACTCCCACTCCCCAGGACAAGCAGGCATCGACCCCCATCCAAACCAACAAACTTTCAACAATCATTTGTGGGAGAACCCACGTGTAACTTTAGTTTGGGGATGGTGGTGACATCCTGCTCCCCGCTAAGTGACCCCTGCTCAGCAGTAAACTGTAGGGTAATTGGTGCACCCCAGTGTAACTTTGCATCAAGATGCCCCCGTCCTGGCAATTCTCATCTCAGACATATGTCAGTGACATCAGTATTAATCAGACAGAATACTTGAGTGAAATTATTTCATCTAATGTCCCAGGGGTCACCACGGGGAGATCAATGCTCGATTCTGCAGTGAAGCTGGATCTGTGCACCAAGTCTGAAGTGTACTTCATCTCCTCTTCCCACTGCGATTGACATCTAGTTCTGCTGCTGCGGATTGATGCCACTACAGCCATCACTCTCTGGCGTTGCTTATGTGCTTCCGCATCTGATGGAGCTGAAACATGTAGACTGACGTCATGAGCCAGTTCTGTAAGGGCAGTCTTTGTGGGATCGCAGATTTGGTGTCTAGTTGGGCTGATGATCAATCAAGTTCCAGACCTCTGCTGGGGTCTGGAAAAACTGCATACCTGCCTGCATTGCCACTTGTAACTTAGGCGGGTACAACATTGCATAGGGTATATCTGGTGGAGGTTTTTTTCCTTTTTGAAAACTAGAGTGCTGCTTCTGTACTCCATGTGAGAATTGTGCTATTATCAATTTTGAGCTCAACCCCTTTCCGAGCTTGACTAAGGATATGGATGCTCTCTAGAGGGCGAAGAAGGAAGAAAAGCCCTCAGTCACAACTGATTCTCGAAGTCATTGTGCTAGATAGTCCACTATGTTATTGCTCTCAGTTTGCTCTTGGATGCCCGCCACCCGTATGTTGTTTCTATTTTCTGCATCCTCAGCTCTCTGTTCTAGCATCCGGATTTCCATTGTCATGGTGGATAATTGTGTAGTCATCTCAATGAGCATTAGAGGCATTTCGTACAAGTCCCTTTTAGCTTTGGTGACTCGCTCCACCAGGCAGTGATGGTCGTCACATAAAATAAAGATGCGGTAGGGGTGATGCTGCTGGCAAGGTGGGTCAGAATAACCCAAGGCCCAAGCCATAGCTCTGCTCTTCTTGATCCGCTCCAGAGCAGAGTCCACCTTGTCCCCAAACAGGCAAATCCTATTGAACAGCATGTCCATTAGGGATTGGGATTGGTTAGGAATATCCATGTTAAATGTGATTAGTGCCCCTGGCTTGTGGTTTGTACATATTGCTTGTTAGTGTAGTGCTAGTATAACATGGCCAACATTGTGATGATTAGTAGGGTGGTTGTAGTTAATGTTACATAGAACTGTATGTAACATTAATTAAACATTAATGGTAGGGAATCTTTAAGTCAATCTGGGATTGGGGTTTTGATGAGATTGTGCAGGTCAGTGGGGGTTATGAGATACAGGGTTTCACATGACTACACAAAAACAACAATCACATGCAGGAAAGGATTTTTAGCCCAAAGAACAGCTCTGAAATCATTTAACATTGCACTCTCGTTTGCTGGTCCATTACAATGAAACAAACCCAGGAAGGGAAGAGCTTATTCTTCCATGATCCTGCAGACATGTATATTAATTTTATTTGTACATATTTTATATTTGTCTATACATTTAATGTAACGTCTTATGTTTTATTTAGATTTATGTTGAGTTTTTGTTGTTTGATAGTTTGATTTTTGTGATTGTTATGTTTCCTTAGTTTTAATGGTGGGGGTATATTTGTTATTTCTTTGTTTTTGTTTATAATATTGTTTTATTTAATAAATTTTTTCGCAATAATTTTGCCATCAATAATTTTGTGTTTACTGTTTAAGTATAGCGTCGCAATATTCATGTTTTAGAAATTCTTTGGCAATATTTGGGGATATCAATATTGTTTTTCATCTGTGGAGTCTACAAAAGCTGGTCGATACATTTATTTTCACAAATCCACTAGCTTCCACCCGACAGCTGTACTCAAATGGCATTAACTATCCAGGCTGGAATCGTACATTCTAGGTGGAACACCTTTCCTGTCAACCTGTTTTCTCAGGAATGAGAATGTTGCGGTTTTGGGCGGGTCTGATCAGGAATCTGGTGGGGACACCACTTGAGGTCACCGAATATCCTAAAGAGGTAGTGTACTGGGGCAGAAGAGCAGCTAAAGGCATACACAGGAAAGGACAGCTATAGATAGGCACAGGAAACAGGAAAGTAAAAGCAGAGCAACCCTTGTGTGAACAAACAGGAAACGGATTACTAATGGACAAACACGCTGGGGTTGTACACAGATTAAGGCGCAGAACCTCCCACAGTGACAGGGAATGTCAATGCCTCTTTGCAGTTTGCTCTTACAGATAGTCACCCTGTCATCCCCATAGAAAGGAGGCAGCAGAAGTGATTCTGTCTCTGGACCCTAGAGCACAAACAAGGATAGTACTTACATACACAAGACAAGCTCTTGGGGGTCCAGCTGGAAACACAGTGGCAATTCCTGGAAAAACAGCAATAGCACACTGTCACTGTTAGGCACGAAAGACAACGTATAACACTAGACAAGGATGGGGACTGGAATTGCCTCTTGGAAATCAGGAGCCAACCCCAGTACAAAGGAGGACACTTAATACACTGGTGAAGACTGATAGAACACTTACCAGACACAAATACTGAGAGGAAACAGAAGGGACAAACTAAGAGACAGAGGCAGGAACTGGGAACAGGCTCAGGCTGAAGCGAAGGCAGGAGTAGGACCAGACAACAGGCACAAACTTCTGGCTGGAACAAACAGAGACAGGACTGGGAAACAGAGAGCAGGCTCTGGTTGGAACAGGCAAGGACAGGGTTGGAATACAGGGAGTAGGAATAAGCAGTAAACAGGACTGGGAAACAAAGAGCAGGTTCAGGCTGAAACAAGGCAGAAGCAGGACAGAGAAACAGGGAGCTGGCTCTGGAGGAAACACACAGGTACAAGGCTAAGAGATAGATAGCAGACTCTGGCTGGAGCAATCAGGAGCAGGGCAGAGAAACAGGAAAAAGTTCAAACTGGAACAGAACAGGAACAAGACTGGAACACCATCCGATGAGGGGTCTGTAACACAAAGGAATCGAACTCCAATGCACGACGGGGATCTTGAGGAAATGGCTGCTTATAAGCAGTTCCAAGCTGGGCTGCACAGGAGAGGTCTCAGGTGTGTGTAGTTTCAGATACTTGTAAGTCTTGGAGGAGAGGATCCGGTGAAAAGGAGCAACTGGACTTCTACCATAGAAAACAATGGGAAACAGAATGCAGGCTTTCCTGACTACCAGGCTGTGCATTATGGGATTTGCAGTCCCAAGAAGCAAATGTAGTACTACACAAGTGTACCATGGAGAAAAGAGAAAAAAACAGGAGTCAGCAAGGGACTCTAGATAAGTGTTAAGGTGATTCCCAGGCTACCGAGGGTCCCCTTACAGCGTCCCCTAGAAATGGGACGAAAGAGTCGTAACAGAGAGTGGAGCCAGCTGTTTGATATTTAAGAGGATGATAACCTAATGGAAGTTTATGAAGGCATGGAGAAGGTGCTTTTAGAACAGTGAATACCACTGAGAAGAGAGTGACGTCCTCCAAATGTGGGTCAGTTGAAAGGTATGTGAACACATACTGACTTCCATCTTCACAAACTATAAAGGGAGGTCGGACTCTGGTGTTCCAGCCTAGAGATCATAGGTGAGTCTATCCTTAATTCATTGCTTGTAGTCAGGGGTGACAGCTGTCAGGAAGGGCTGGTGGGGCAGCACGGGGAGTGGGAGGAGGAAATCATTTAAAAAAAACACCTGCCGTGCCCCACCACCTCGGTGCTTCTGCCTTTCTCCACTCTCCACCCAATCCAGACGCTTTTTTTATACTGTTACACTGCATGAAAAAAGCGACGGACTGGCCAGAGCTGGCTGAAATGCAGCTCTGGGAGGGAGTGGGAGCCTGCACTTTGTCTCCACCCGGCTGTGAAACCCAGTCGGTGGAGAGTTCTAAGTGCGCATGTCAGTTTGGCCGGCCTCGGATGGCCATCCAAACCAACATGCGCACTTGGAGTGCACTTAGCCCTCCTTCCCCCCAACCCCCTGTGACACGGAGAATGCTAGCCCCGCCCAGCCCTACATATGAGGGATAATAATATAATAAAAATGCTTTGTTATCATTTTATTTTTCTGCTTCCTCCTTTCAGCAGGGGGACGATGCTCCTCCGCCATAGCGGAGGGGCCGCCCCTGCTTGTAGTAGGTGCTAGGCTTATTTTTCAGGGTGCTATATACCTGACCACAGGGTAGAGGAGTCTGGGAGGGGAACACAGAGATCAATGTACACCTGTTCATAAAGGGCTGGGACTCTTATTTTTCAATATTCAGATTGCAGTATTTAGAACATTTCATGAAATCCCACTGAAGTGAGCAAATATGCATCTTTTATCACAGAATCATACAGTTGCTAAGTACCTTGTGCAATCAGTTCTGAAACTGTGAATGCAGGCAGGTGACTTGGTAGGAAGTGAGTCATAAACATCATTGTTTTGTTCAGCATAAATTTTACTTCATCCTATTTGTTAATTGTAATTTTATTTGTATAGCGCTTACTATCCCTGACAAGGTGTTGAGGCGCTTTTCGGCAAGTAGTATGCTACTTCAGAACCCAAAGTGGATCAGTGGTGGGTTAGCATAAGTAAATCTAAATTGTTAATATGAGCGGTGGACATGTGAGTCTCGTATTAGTTGGATTGAATAAGATAAAGGGGGGATACAGGAAGGAACAGTAGGAGTAAAATAATAAATATACAGATACATAACTACATAGAAAGGTATACATGTATATGGAAAATACTAAAGAGATATAAAGTTGTATTATATAAAGTCCCATATGTACATGTATGGATAGGTAGATAGAAACACTGACTTTTATGTGTTGTTGTTTACATTTTTGGGATATTTTATGTTTTTTTAGGCAAATGATGCAAATTCTCAGAAAATATGTGATGAACAAACGCCTCCAGCTAATGCCGTCCACTGCAGGCAGACCTGCCCATACTCGCTTTTCATGTTCATACCTAATAGAAGGGAGAGTACTTCCCTTCACAGAATAACAAGAAGAAGTGCAAGCTAAAAAGAAAATACCTTAAAATGAAAATCAATTCTGCTCACCTGCTTGATTTTCACATATGAGCATTTGCTTCACGGAGTTACTGGAATATGTGGTGCCATCTATAACCTGGTAAATGATCCTAAAAGCTCAGATATTGTTTAAAAACACAGAAACCGATGGTGACTGGTACAATACTAACCATTCTCCTCTGCTCAGAGAGGTACAGAGGTGTAATGTTCTGGCTTGACATATTTCACCCATCTCTGTGAGGCACTTTCCCAACATTTTACTGACTTGTCTCCAGCCCCACTAGTTTACAAATGAACTGATCTGACATAAGCCTGCGCCACCCAAAGCCTCACAGCTTTCCTGAGGCACTACCAGCTACCCAGAAGCTTTTACCTCATGCATAAAGAACTGTTGAGTTCTGAACTCTTTGGCCCGTCCTCCCTGTTTTGTCCTTTTATATCGACCTGAGAGCATATTATCTCTAAGGGACCCCAGAATAAAAAGTACAGATGAAGGAAGGCAATTGCTCAGTCTGTTGGGCCTAACTGTTGGAAAAATTTGCTACAGGGGTTCACTCCTTTCAAATCAGAGGAATCCCACAATCACTGGCCAGCAACAAAAAAGAATTAAAAAGTTGCAGACGCCGGCTAAGTCCTTTCTTTTAGATTTACTTCAGAAGCATGAGGAATAGACCCTTTGCCACCAGTAGCAGGGAAAGAAGTTCAGGTAAGGGTGGAAAGGACATCAATAAGTCCTTTAATGAGGCTCCAGAAAAATAAATAAAGTAGGATACAAGAGATGAGATGCTGGGAGAGGGGTTTTGAGAATGCCTTAAACAGTGCTGAAGGTCGCAGCGTATGGAAGTCTGCATGTGAGCTGTCAGGTCAGGAAACAAGTAAATATTTAATGTGATGGATCATGCCACTTGGGATCCAAAGATGTGAGATGTGGAAGTAGGTTGATGTGACTTAGCACATCTCCACGTATGCCACCCACAAGCCAATGGGTTAGTGCAATGTTTTAACAGGACGCTTGAGATTGATGGGAACTCTGCCAGGGAACCCCAGGTAGTGTGAGCTTACCCAAACATATATGCTATTCACCAACAGAGAAATTCCATAGAAAGGAGCTGGGTTTATTCCCTTCAAATTTTGGTTTAGGCACTGAGTGCATGCTCCACTCAATTCAGAAAGATGGGAGGAAAGGAAGTTCAAAGTCATCAGAGAAGTATTTGTCAAATTGTGACTGACCTCAGGAAGTTGATTGTGAATAGCTGAGTCAGGTGAAAGCAAACCTTCACGTAAGTTAAGGGCTGACTAAAGAGTACTACAGCCAGGAAGAAAAACTGAAATTATGGTCAGGAAGGATTGGTGCTGAAACCTATTTGTACAAAAGCTTTGGAGGATAAGTGGTGTGAGCCTTATGGAGTTGTGCAGAACATTACTGAGGTGAACTACTTGATATTCAAGAAGCACTCTAAGAAAGTGCTTTGGACTGCAGAGTGTCAAAAGGGAGTGACTGAGTGTTCCTGTAGACCTTTGGCTAGTTCAGTGGTAATGGTATACAAGCTAGATTCCCCCGTGTTCTGTGCAAGTCACTAACCTGAGTTTCAGGCATTCTGATGGGGTGATGACAATTCCCCAATCCTGGTGAGGACTGACGTGACCGCGATGAAGAGTATATTGCCCTCTCGCAAGTCCTCAAAGGGAAGGGGGGTTTGGGAAGAGAAAAAGAGAAAATACCAGCATCTGCTTTGTGGACTGCGGAATCAGACTGCTGGACCCTGGGCTGTGTGTCATTTTGAGAATCATGACTGATTTCTCAAAATACTCAGTTCTTGGTTTTTAAGATTCTGGGCTGCACAATAATTACTTCATTAATTCATTAAACTTACATAAACTATTGTACATAGCATAATGTTGGTAATTGTTGACACATTGTGCATATGTTTCTATAAAGCTGAACAAGTCTTTTCCTCTTTTTACAATACTTTTAGAGTCTCTGAAGCAATGGCTAACCTCAAAAACAATCAGCTTGACTAAAGGGCTTCCTGGTGTTCTGACGTAATCTCTTGCCAATAATAGTTTTGATAAACTTGTTCTATTTCAATCTCCTAATTCTCAGGGGAGCACTTGTTACAGGAAATACATATTTCCTTAATGTCTGTTTAGTGGTATCTTGAAGTCCCACTCAAACGATAAATCATGCTAGTTCTTATTTTCATAATTTATTTAGAAGACAGATCTTTGTTTTGTTTCCTTTAAGCGATTAATCTTTCTTTACCTTGAAATGAAGTTAATTACTTGAAAATTTCAGAAGAACCCAGACTGGGTTTTTTCACCTCTCTTATTTTCTCTCTTTTACAGGAAATATGGGATTGTTGTCAGAAGACGGGAGAGGAGAACCAGGACTCCGCAGAAAGCCAACTGGAGGGTGAGGATCGCCGGAACTCGACTGGAGGGTGTTCGGAAGATGAGAAATGCTGGAACTCGACTGGAAACTGGCTGGAGAACAAGGAACCCTGGAACTCAACTGAAGGCAAGCTGGAGAACAAGGAACTTGACTTACACTGGAACTCGACAGAAGGATGGCTGGAGGACAAGGAACTCGACTTGACTGGAAACAGGTGAGCAGAGCAATATGTACAAAGCCAAGCAAGTCCTCAGACTCACAAGCATCCTTGAATAATAAAATGGGCATGTGCCTTTTGGCAGTTGATTGCTTGTTAAGGAAATTAGCGGTTATCCTCCTGTTTGTGCCACATGTTCAATACAGATCACATTCTGAAAGCAAGTTTTGGCAGTTACAGTTGGAGCAGGTGGAATACATTGTGCATAATCAACAAGCATTGGTTATAATAAATAAGACATTTAACAAGCATTGGTTATTACAAACTTGATATTCAAGGATATACCCAAATAAGTGTTGCAAGCAACAGCATCTTACTGTAATCGAGCACTTGGATGTGCTAGTGTACCCACAACACCCGGACTTGTGTTTTGTGTGGACTACTGAGGTGACCAAGACAGATGCACACCAGATCCCCAGAGCTAATGAGCGTGATCATTGGCTGGGTGCAGCTAGTGCAAGGAGAAGACCACATTGGTTATTTCAGTTAAAGGTAACGTTGGGATTTTACAGGAACTTTTGTCCAACTATGGGACAACAGTTGTGCCCTTGCCAGCCATTGTATTCAAGAAGCAGCCCATGAAAATTATTTGAACTGAGGAGTGTTAGGAGGTGTTTGAAGACCTGAAACTAGCAAAATACAATGCATCTGTTTTGAAGGCACCATGATTTCATGAGCCCTTCATTGTACAGACTAATGGTTCAGATAAAGGAGCTGCAGTGGTACCGGCTTAACCTGCTGAAAAGAGTAAAGAGCGTCCAGTGGATTTTATAAGCTGCAGACTGCTTCCAGCGAAATAGAACTGGGCGGCCTTTGAAAAAGAATACTTTGTGATAGTGTGGCCTTTGAGGGCATACTTGTTTGGTATCAAGTATGAGGTCCAGACAGATCACAAGCCATTCAAGTGGTTGATAGCAATGAATGGTAAGAATCCCAAGTTGCTAAGAGGTTCTATCTCATTACAAAGCCTAGATTTGACAGTGGAGGAGCACAAAGCCGGAATGAATTATGGGAATGCACAGGAACTTTCCTGCAGTAATCAATTGACTAGACTTTCCCAGTTGTGGAGTGAGGTTTCTGGTAGGCTGAACTGGAAGCAGCATCTGTTGGAACAAGAATGTCCCTTGCAGTGCGAATGGCATTATTCCCTTAAACTGGTATCCTGACTTTTAGTTTGGCCTTCAGCATCACTCTAATCTAACCAGTGTACAGAGACATTGGCCTGTTCCTTGTAATGCAATGTCCAGAACCTGTTTTGTGATCAGGAGGGGCGCATGAAGCTTTGACTCATATTGGGCAATGGACTACTGTCCATGGCCCGGGTGCATCGCATAAAGTGGTATCATACTGTGTTCCCTGAATGTATAGTGTGACCAGGCCTTTTTCTCTGTCTTAATGAGAGAAGAGTCTACTGGGTTCTCTCATTTAAAAATCTGCTGCTTTGGGAAAGCCAGAACCTTGTGCTGACGTACCATGTGCATGTTGATTGCATGGATGTGCAGTAAGCATGTAGGACATATATGGCAGTAGCAGTGTCAGTACTGGGACCAGTGGGACCCATTTTGGATGCCCCTGATTTTAGTATCACACAAGATAGAGGGTGAGGATAGTTTGCCCCAAACAATGGAAACATACTACCTCCAATCCTTCAGCTGGATGGTGGAGATCGAAACACTGAAGTAAGGAATGATGGAGATAGGGCTACCTTTAGAAATTCAATGAGGACCTTCTTACCCAAGGACTGCTAATTGATTCTTCTGAAGCACTTCCATTTGATAGGTGGCGGGGTGGGGGTGTGGGTGGGGGTGGGGGTGGGAGTGGGGCTTCATTTTCTGTTGTTTAGTGTGACGAAGTTTCTAGATGAGCCACTCCTTTTCCCTTTCACACATTAGTGCTTCAGGAAGGCAGATAACAGCCAGGTAAGAAGATCCCACACACCATTGTTTCCATGTCTTGGATACTCCTACTTGGAGCCAGCCCCATTGCTTCCTGTTGTGAGACTTGGCACAAAGAGATGCAAGCCAAACCAGTTCTGAAACTGTAGACAGTGGATCCACATCTCCTGTCTCAAAATGTGTATACAGGTGGGATACAAGCCAACACATGTTTTTCAGCCCCAAGCTCTTCTTGACCAAGGAAAGGAGTTCTCCGCAGAGAAGGCTCTCCACACAGAGGCTGTCCTGGAGTAGAAACCCATTGTGTTCTCAGTATAAAGAGAATCCAGAGAAAGCTAAATTGCCCAGAACGTAAATCCAGGAGTGACCTGTGTTGTGGATGGGCTTCTGCGGTTGCTCAGTGCAGCTTCCTTGTGAACTGCATACAGCTGTACCAGAACAGTATTGCATGCTGCCATGCAGATCTCATTCACTGATCCCCTCCGTGAACTTTGTCAGAAGGAGGCTGCCGGTGAAGCCCAACCCTAGTTGGAGCAGCTACTGTGAGGGCAAGAGCCCAGGCTGCGTCCGTCACACAGCCCAAACAGCAACAATAACCAGCAGGGAAACAAGGTACTTGGCCTGCACTGGCTACAGGAGACAAAATGTATGCAGGTGGCTCTGCTGGGCACTGTAACACTGTTTGATAAAGTGAAAAAGGCATTGAACTGAATTGCACATGCGACCTGTAAGAGTATTTGAGGCATTGACACCTGCACCTAACCCTGCCTAAACCCACAGTATTTTGGGACTGTAGGTATGCAATCTCAACCATGTAGGGAGTAAGAGAGCTACCAGAAGGATATCTGGAAGAAGGGGATGTAGCACCTCACTGTTTATCACAACTTACTTGGTAAGCCTGTATATCATTTTGGTATTTAGTTCTGTTGTATGATTACAAATCTTTCTTTTCATATACAACTTAAGCTCTGATCTGGGTGTGATGCTATTAATTGGGTTTGACCAATGAATTAGTTGCTCATTGTTCACCAGTAGCACATTACATGTTGAATTCAGTTTAGATGCCTATTGGCTTTAACATGGAGTTAGCCATTACATTCTGTATTCAGGTGAGTTGCCTATTGGCTTTGACATGACATTAGACATTACATTCTGTATTCAGTTTAGCTGCCTATTGGCTTTAACGTGGGGTTAGACATTCCAGTTGAGACATTGCAGATGAGCTGTGTTTTTCCAAGCTGTGTTTTTCCACAAGATGGACCAAGCTGTTTTCTTCACACCAGACCTTAGCTGATAAGAGCATGTAGATTTTGTGTTTACCTCGCAATCCAGTCTGAGAGCGAGTGAGCTTGGGAGAATTGGTCACTCTCCAGGGTTCTTCGGTTCTCACACTGAGTTTGCTTTTAAGGATGACTCTGGGCTACAGCAGAGGTAGATTGAATCTGCTTGACTTCAGACAGGAACGGACACATCAGTTGCCTGTCTCCCGTTTGGGTAGAAAATCTCTTTCTCACAGTTGACCGGAGTCATCAACTTGCAAACCCCAGAAAGATTAAGCTGAATATAGGCCCTACAGCCTTGCCCATACGGTGATGAATTTTGACTTTTATGCTTTGCTTTGAAGTTATGCTATATTATAATCTGTGTACATTGCAACTGAGAAGTACTTTGATATATTTTGCTTTCATTGCTGCGACTACTTTTGAACGTGTGCTTCTAATCTACTAATTTCGTCTCTCAAGAACCTTGCGGTGAAGAAATAATAACAATAAATGTCTTCTTTAAACTCAGAAGTGCATTCCAGAGAGGTTCTGTAAGCTCGGTTCTGAGATAAGGACAGGAAAGCAGAACATTTTGGCTTAGTCATCAGTTTTCAGAGTCGGAAATTGGAGTTTCGAAGTGCACTATTTAAAAGTGTAATTGTTTTTTGTTGTTTAGAGAATTAAAGAAGCACGGCAGACCATGTTCGAAAATGCATGTGAAGTTAAACTGCTTTATGGTGCTGTGAGAAACATGTTTTCTTGTTTATCAGAACTGTATGAGTCTTCAAATGAGTGCTGTGATAAAGCATATTTAGAAAATGTGCCTTTTGAAAGAAATTATGTTCCTTTTGTTCTTTACAGAAGGGTTTGGATACTTTTATCTACTTACAGAAAAATGCAGGAGAGATGTAGGCAGTTAGAACATGAAAATAAGAATTTACGTGAGCAAATTAGCCAGAACACATTAATGCAAGATAATTCTGAAATCTATAAAATTGCTGTTTTAGAAAAATCTGGCTTTTCCCATTCCAGTAATGAGGGGTTAAGACAGCTGTGGGCCAGTCTGAGCCTCTGTGTGAGCAAAACACCCCTCTATTTTTGGCAGTTGAAGAGCATTCCTTAACTGATAATACTGAGAACAGAGCTCAGAATGTTATTTACAGACCGGTTCTGGTAAGAAAAATTAATTCGGACATGGCAGTAGTACTGTCTCAAAATGTGCAGTTACTGGCACAAGTAAAACAAATGATTTTAGTGTTTCTTACTGTTTGCACTAAGCATGAGACACCGAGTTTCATGAGAATCTTAACTCTTGGGTATAAAGTAACTAGAAAAAAACATTGCCAGCTGCGCGCTTCAAATGAAATAATTCAGACTTTAGGTTTCTGCGCAGTGCAAGAGGGAAACACTGATTTACATGTAAATCAGGAGCAGGGGAGCACTAGAGTGCCCCTAAACTTTGGAGTAAGCTTTTGACTTTTTATCAGTGGGTGATGAATTCACCTAACTCTCACAGTTTATGACAGGCACAGGAGGCTAGTATCATACACTGGATCTGGTACATGCAAGACAGGGCTAGAGTCACTGCAGCCCTACATGAACAGGTGTCACAAGCCCCTTTTCAGGATGTGGAGAGGGTGCAGGGAGTACCACAGGTAAAAGAGTCACCAATGAAATTGAGTGCACCATTTGAATTTGTGTCCCTTGAGGATAAAAAGCGTGTGTGTTTGACTAATGATTACAATCCAGTTACTGAAAAGTTGTTGTCTAGCACAGGAGAAGAAACAGTGTTGTAGAATGTGTGTCAGACTTCAAAGCAAGAGCTGCTTGAGATGTGTCATTTTCACACTGATTCTTGGTTCACTGCCAATGGTTTAGCCGTTTGGTTTTCCACATGGCTTGTACATAACTGGTTCAATTCCTTTGCAGATGTTAAAGAGAAAAATTCAGAGTCTGAAGTGTCCACCCAGAATTCTGACTTAGTGGGGATGGCTAAGTGGGTGTACCAGAAATGTGGACAGCTGGGAGAAAAAGCCACTTACAGGTGGGCAGAGATGAGAGATATGCACATTCCCCTAGATTTGATCAAAACTGTGCAGCATGCAGAAGAGCAATCTGTCCCACAAATAGTAAAAGATCAGTTGGGGAGAGGAAATTTACCAGGACAGATATGGCAAATTGATCAGGTTTTAGGGGGAGTGATTGCTGCAGATTACCAAGGAGAAATCAAAATGATGCTGATAACTAGAAAAGAATCTGATTCATTCATACAGATTTGAGACAGAATGGCCCAACTTGTCAAAAGTGCAGTGAATGGAGGGTTGGTAAAGAAGGAGTCTGCCCCAGCCCTTCTGACAGTGCAAGGAAAGGGAAGCTGTGGTGCAGCAGATAAAAACCTCAGTGCTGATGTGTGGGTTGAAGCCCCAAATGACCCTCCAGAACCTGCAGAAATTATAACAAAGGGCCTCAAAAAGATCCTGCTGATTTTAAAACAGGGAAGGGAAGAGGAAGGGCACATTTCAGATGACAAATGGTATTTGCAAGAAAACTCATACCTTTTTCTTTTGCACATCCTACCACGTTTCACCACTGACCATGAGTGTGCTGTGTGGTCTCCCTTCGGGTGTGTGCGTGTGGGGTTGGGGGAGGGACCGTACCCCCAACCTGAACCTGATTTATTAAAGTACTAACACCATGGATCCATTTTGCGCTACTGGCGCCTTCAGTTCAACATCAACTTGTTTGATTACATTCTTCCACTGGAACTAAGCAACCTTACCAGTTAACTGTCTGTGTTTTTTTTTCGTGTGGAACTTACATTCCAGCAAACCTTTCAGGTGGACCGTGCACCTTTACATGAGTCGAACTCATGCTACATCAAATTGCTATTTTAGAGACACTTTTCTGTGTAGATGTATCTGATGTGAAAGGTTATGAGATCAATATGTTAGTCCACTTCCATTGCTTTACAGTTATTGCTTTTATCATTCAAATCTGATTTGCTTATAATGTTTTTTTTTGTGATATTAGTTGTTTTTTGTTTTTCTTTGAAATAAGAGGTATGAAACAAAAATTCATTGGTCATAGTGTGGAATGTGATGCTAATAATTGTGTTTGACAAATGACTTTGTGTTTCACCATTGCGCATCTTAGTTGCTCAACGTTCACCAATAGCACATTAACAGGGAGTTAGCCATTACATTCTGTATTCAGGTCAGTTGCCTATTGGCTTTGACATGCCATTAGACATTACATTCTGCATTCAGTTTAGGTGCCTATTGGCTTTGACATGGCATTAGCCATTACATTCTGTATTCAGTTTAGTTGCCTATTGGCTTTGATATGACATTAGACATTAGATTTGATATTTAGGTTAGCTGCCTATTGGCTTTAACGTGGGGTTAGACATTGCAGTTGAGACATTGCAGATGAGCTGTGTTTTTCCAAGCTGTGTTTTTCCCCAAGATGGACCAAGCGGTTTTCTTCACACCAGACCTTAGCTGATAAGAGCATGAAGATTTTGTGTTTACCTCGCAATCCAGTCTGAGAGCGAGTGAGCTTGGGAGAATTGGCCACTCTATAGGGTTCTTCGGTTCTAACACTGAGTTTGCTTTTAAGGATGACTCTGGGCTACAGCAGAGGTAGACTGAATCTGTTTGACTTCAGACAGGACCGGACACATCAGTTGCCTGTCTCCCGTTTGGGTAGAAAATCTCTTTCTCACAGTTGACCGGAGTTATCAACTTGCAGACCCCAGAAAGATGAAGCTGAATATAGGCCTTACAGCCTTGCCCATACTGTGATGAA
The DNA here is from genome assembly GCF_031143425.1 of Pleurodeles waltl. Classification (NCBI taxonomy): domain Eukaryota; kingdom Metazoa; phylum Chordata; class Amphibia; order Caudata; family Salamandridae; genus Pleurodeles; species Pleurodeles waltl. The sequence goes on along the minus strand of NC_090445.1, from coordinate 658,687,699 downwards.
TTTTGACTTTTATGCTTTGCTTTGAAGTTATGCTATAATATAATCTGTGTACATTGCAACTGAGAAGTACTTTGATATATTTTGCTTTCATTGCTGCGACTACTTTTGAACGTGTGCTTCCAATCTACTAATTTCGTCTCTCAAGAACCTTGCGGTAAAGAAATAATAACAATAAATGTCTTCTTTGAACTCAGAAGTACATTCCAGAGTGGTTCTGTAAGCTCGGTTATGAGATAAGGACAGGAAAGCAGAACAGTGTGGCTTAGTCGTCATTTTTCGTAGTCGGAAATTGGAGTTTCGAAGTGCACTATTTAAAAGTGTAATTGTTTTTTGTTGTTTAGAGAATTAAAGAAGCACGGCAGACCACGTTTGAAAATGCATGTGAAGTTAAACTGCCTTATGGTGCTGTGAGAAACATGTTTTCTTGTTTATCAGGACTGTATGAGTCTTCAAATGAGTGCTGTGATAAAGCATATTTAGAAAATGTGCCTTTTGAAAGAAATGATGTTCCTTTTGTTCTTTACAGAAGGGTTTGGATACTTTTCTCTACTTACAGAAAAATGCAGGAGAGATGTAGGCAGTTAGAACATGAAAATAAGAATTTACGTGAGCAAATTAGCCAGAACACATTAATGCAAGATAATGCTGAAATCTATAAAACTGCTGTTTTATAAAAATCTGGCTTTTCCCATTCCAGTAATGAGGGGGTTAAGACAGCTGTGGGCCAGTCTGAGCCTCCGTGTGAGCAAAACACCCCTCAGTTTTTGGCAGTTGAAGAGCATTCCTTAACTGATAACACTGAGAACAGAGCTCAGAATGTTATTTACAGACCGCTTCTGCAAAGAAAAATTTATTCGGACATGGCAGTAATACCGTCGCAAAATGTGCAGTTACTGTCACAAGTAAAACAAATGATTTTAGTGTTTTTTACTGTTTGCACTAAGCAAGAGACGCCGAGTTTCATGAGAATCTTAACACTTGGGTATAAAGTAACTAGAAAAAAACATGGGCAGCTGAACGCTTCAAATAAATAATTCAGACTTTAGGTTTCTGCGCAGTGCAAGAGGGAAACACTGATTTACATGTAAATCAGGAACAGGGGAGGACAAGAGTGCCCCTGGAACTTTGGAGTAAGCTTTTGACCTGTTATCAGTGGGTGATGAATTCACCTAACTCTCACAGTTTAGGACAGGCACAGGAGGCTAGTATCATACACTGGATCTGGTACATGCAAGACAGGGCTGGAGTCACTGCAGCCCTACATGAACAGGTGTCACAAGCCCTTTTCAGGATGTAGAGAGGGTGCAGGGAGTACCACAGGTAAAAGGGTCACCAATGAAATTGAGTGCACCATTTGAATTTGTCTCCTCTGAGGATAAAAAGCGTGTGTGTTTGACTAATGATTACAATCCAGTTACTGAAAAGTTGTTGTCTAGCACAGGAGAAGGAACAGTGTTGTACAATGTGTGTCAGACTTTAAAGCAAGAGCTGCTTGAGATGTGTCATTTTTACACTGATTCTTGGTTCACTGCCAATGGTTTAGCCGTTTGGTTTTCCACATGGCTTGTACATAACTGGTTCAATTCCCTTGCAGATGTTGAAGAGAAAAATTCAGAGTCTGAAGTGTCCACCCAGAATTCTGACTTAGTGGGGAGGGCTAAGTGGGTGCACCAGAAATGTGGACAGCTGGGAGAAAAAGCCACTTACACGTGGGCAGAGATGAGAGGGATGCACATTCCCCTAGATTTGATAAAAACTGTGCAGCACGCACAAGAGCAATCTGTCTCACAAACAGTAAAAGATCAGTTGGGGAGAGGAGATTTACCAGGACAGAAATGGCAAATTGATCAGGTTTTAGGGGTAGTAATTGCTGCAGATTACCAAGGAGAAATCAAAATTATGCTGATAACTAGAAAAGAATCTGATTCATTCATACAGATTGGAGACAGAATGGACCAACTTGTCAAAAGTGCAGTGAATGGAGGGTTGGTAAAGAAGGAGTCTGCCCCAGCCCTTCTGACAGTGCAAGGAAAGGGAAGCTGTGGTACAGCAGATAAAAACCTCAGTGCTGAGGTGTGGGTTGAAGCCCCAAATGACCCTCCAGAACCTACAGAAATTATAACAAAGGGCCCCAAAAACATCCTACTGATTTTAAAACAGGGAAAGGAAGAAGAAGGGCACATTTCAGATGACAAATGGTACTTGAAAGAAAAGTCATACTTTTTTATTTTGCAGATCCTACCACGTTTCACCACTGACCATGAGTGTGCTGTGTGGTCTCCCTTCGGGTGTGTGCGTGTGGGGTTGGGGGAGGGACCGAACCCCCAACCTGAACCTGATTGATTAAAGTACTAACACCATGGATCCATTTTGCGCTACTGCCGCCTTCAGTTCAAGATCAACTTGTTTGATTACATTCTTTCACTGGAACTAAGCAACCTTACCAGTTAACTGTCTGTGTTTTTTTTCGTGTGGAACTTACATTCCAGCAAACCTTTCAGGTGGACTGTGCACCTTTACATGAGTCGAACTCATGCTACATCAAATTGCTATTTTAGAGACACTTTTCTGTGTAGATGTAACTGATGTGAAAGGTTATGAGATCAATATGTTAATCCACTTCCATTGCTTTACAGTTATTGCTTTTATCATTCAAATCTGATTTGCTTATAATGTTTTTTTTGGTGATATTAGTTGTTTTTTGTTTTTGTTTGAAATAAGAGGTATGAAACAAAAATTCATTGGTCATAGTGTGGAATGTGATGCTAATAATTGTGTTTGACCAATGACTTTGTGTTTCACCATTGCGCATATTAGTTGCTCATTGGTCACCAGTAGAACATTAACAGGGAGTTAGCCATTACATTCTGTATTCAGGTCAATTGCCTATTGGCTTTGACATGACATTAGCCATTACATTCTGTATTCAGTTTAGTTGCCTATTGGCTTTGACATGACATTAGACATTACATTTTATATTTAGGTTAACTGCCTATTGGCTTTAACGTGGGGTTAGGCATTGCAGTTGAGACATTGCAGATGAGCTGTGTTTTTCCAAGCTGTGTTTTTCCACAAGATGGACCAAGCTGTTTTCTTCACACCAGACCTTAGCTGATAAGAGCACGTAGATTTTGTGTTTACCTCACAATCCAGTCTGAGAGCGAGTGAGCTTTGGAGAATTGGCCACTCTCCAGGGTTCTTCGGTTCTCACACTGAGTTTGCTTTAAAGGATGACTCTGGGTTACAGCAGAGGTAGATTGAATCTGCGTTGACTTCAGACAGGAACGGAGACGTCAGTTGTCTGTCTCCCGTTTGGGTAGAGAATCTCTTTCTCACAGTTGACCGGAGTCATCAACTTGCAGACCCCAGAAAGTAGAAGCTGAATATAGGCCCTACAGCCTTGCCCATACGGTGATGCATTTTGACTTTTATGCTTTGCTTTGAAGTTATGCTATAGTATAATCTGTGTACATTGCAACTGAGAAGTACTTTGATATATTTTGCTTTCATTGCTGCGACTACTTTGAACGTGTGCTTCCAATCTACTAATTTCGTCTCTCAAGAACCTCACGGTGAAGAAATAATAACAATAAATGTCCTCTTTAAACTCAGAAGTGCATTCCAGAGAGGTTCTGTAAGCTCGGTTATGAGATAAGGACAGGAAAGCAGAACATTTTGGCTTAGTCGTCAGTTTTCAGAGTCGGAAATTGGAGTTTCGAAGTGCACTATTTAAAAGTGTAATTGTTTTTTGTTGTTTATAGAATTAAAGAAGCACGGCAGACCATGTTTGAAAATGCATGTGAAGTTAAACTGCCTTATGGTGCTGTGAGAAACATGTTTTCTTGTTTATCAGGACTGTATGAGTCTTCAATTGAGTGCTGTGATAAAGCATATTTAGAAAATGTGCCTTTTGAAAGAAATGATGTTCCTTTTGTTCTTGGCAGAAGGGTTTGGATACTTTTATCTACATACAGAAAAATGCAGGAGAGATGTAGGCAGTTAGAACATGAAAATAAGAATTTACGTGAGCAAATTAGCCAGAACACATTAATGCAAGATAATGCTGAAATCTATAAAACTGCTGTTTTAGAAAAATCTGGCTTTTCCCATTCCAGTAATGAGGGGGTTAAGACAGCTGTGGGCCAGTCTGAGCCTCCGTGTGAGCAAAACACCCCTCAGTTTTTGGCAGTTGAAGAGCATTCCTTAACTGATAATACTGAGAACAGAGCTCAGAATGTTATTTACAGACTGGTTCTGCTAAGAAAAATTAATTCGGACATGGCAGTAGTACTGTCGCAAAATGTGCAGTTACAGGCACAAGTAAAACAAATGATTTTAGTGTTTCTTACTGTTTGCACTAATCAAGTGACACCGAGTTTCATGAGAGTCTTAACACTCGGGTATAAAGTAACTAGAAAAAAACATGGCCAGCTGCGCGCTTCAAATGAAATAATTCAGACTTTAGGTTTCTGCGCAGTGGAAGAGGGAAACACTGATTTACATGTAAATCAGGAACAGGGGAGGACAAGAGTGCCCCTGGAACTTTGGAGTAAGCTTTTGACTTCTTATCAGTGGGTGATGAATTCACCTAACTCTCACAGTTTAGGACAGGCACAGGAGGCTAGTATCATACACTGGATCTGGTACATCCAAGACAGGGCTGGAGTCACTGCAGCCCTACATGAACAGGTGTCACAAGCCCCTTTTCAGGATGTAGAGAGGGTGCAGGGAGTACCACAGGTAAAAGAGTCACCAATGAAATTGAGTGCACCATTTGAATTTGTGTCCCCTGAGGATAAAAAGCGTGTGTGTTTGACTAATGATTACAATCCAGTTACTGAAAAGTTGTTGTCTAGCACAGGAGAAGGAACAGTGTTGTACAATGTGTGTCAGACTTTAAAGCAAGAGCTGCTTGAGATGTGTCATTTTTACACTGATTCTTGGTTCACTGCCAATGGTTTAGCCGTTTGGTTTTCCACATGGCTTGTACATAACTGGTTCAATTCCCTTGCAGATGTTAAAGAGAAAAATTCAGAGTCTGAAGTGTCCACCCAGAATTCTGACTTAGTGGGGATGGCTAAGTGGGTGCACCAGAAATGTGGACAGCTGGGAGAAAAAGCCACTTACAGGTGGGCAGAGATGAGAGGGATGCACATTCCCCTAGATTTGATAAAAACTGTGCAGCACGCACAAGAGCAATCTGTCTCACAAGCAGTAAAAGATCAGTTGGGGAGAGGAGATTTACCAGGACAGATATGGCAAATTGATCAGGTTTTAGGGGTAGTGATTGCTGCAGATTACGAAGGAGAAATCAAAATTATGCTGATAACTAGAAAATAATCTGATTCATTCATACAGATTGGAGACAGAATGGCCCAATTTGTCAAAAGTGCAGTGAATGGAGGGTTGGTAAAGAAGGAGTCTGTCCCAGCCCTTCTGACAGTGCAAGGAAAGGGAAGCTGTGGTGCAGTAGCCAAAAACCTCAGTGCTGAGGTGTGGGTTGAAGCCCCAAATGACCCTCCAGAACCTGCAGAAATTATAACAAAGGGCCCCAAAAACATCCTGCTGATTTTAAAACAGGAAGAGGAAGGGCACATTTCAGATGACAAATGGTATTTGCAAGAAAAGTCATACTTTTGTCTTTTGCAGATCCTACCACGTTTCACCACTGACCATGAGTGTGCTGTGTGGTCTCCCTTCGGGTGTGTGCGTGTGGGGTTGGGGGAGGGACAGAACCCCCAACCTGAACCTGATTGATTAAAGTACTAACACCATGGATCCATTTTGCGCTACTGGCGCCTTCAGTTCAAGATCAACTTGTTTGATTACATTCTTCCACTGGAACTAAGCAACCTTACCAGTTAACTGTCTGTGTTTTTTTTCGTGTGGAACTTACATTCCAGCAAACCTTTCAGGTGGACCGTGCACCTTTACATGAGTCAAACTCATGCTACATCAAATTGCTATTTTAGAGACACTTTTCTGTGTAGATGTATCTGATGTGAAAGGTTATGAGATCAATATGTTAATCCACTTCCATTGCTTTACAGTTATTGCTTTTATCATTCAAATCTGATTTGCTTATAATGTTTTTTTTTGTGATATTAGTTTTTTTTTTTTTGTTTGAAATAAGAAGTATGAGACAAAAATTAATTGGTCATAGGGTGGAATGTGATGCTAATAATTGTGTTTGACCAATGACTTTGTGTTTCACCATTGCGCATATTAGTTGCTCAATGTTCACCAGTAGCACATTAACAGGGAGTTAGCCATTACATTCTGTATTCAGGTCAGTTGTCTATTGACTTTGTCATGACATTAGACATTACATTCTGTATTCAGTTTAGCTGCCTATTGGCTTTGACATGGCATTAGCCATTACATTCTGTATTCAGTTTAGTTGCCTATTGGCTTTGACATGACATTAGACATTACATTTGATATTTAGGTTAGCTGCCTATTGGCTTTAACGTGGGGTTAGGCATTGCAGTTGAGACATTGCAGATGAGCTGTGTTTTTCCAAGCTGTGTTTTTCCACAAGATGGACCAAGCTGTTTTCTTCACACCAGACCTTAGCTGATAAGAGCACGTAGATTTTGTGTTTACCTCACAATCCAGTCTGAGAGCGAGTGAGCTTTGGAGAATTGGCCACTCTCCAGGGTTCTTCGGTTCTCACACTGAGTTTGCTTTAAAGGATGACTCTGGGTTACAGCAGAGGTAGATTGAATCTGCGTTGACTTCAGACAGGAACGGAGACGTCAGTTGTCTGTCTCCCGTTTGGGTAGAGAATCTCTTTCTCACAGTTGACCGGAGTCATCAACTTGCAGACCCCAGAAAGTAGAAGCTGAATATAGGCCCTACAGCCTTGCCCATACGGTGATGCATTTTGACTTTTATGCTTTGCTTTGAAGTTATGCTATAGTATAATCTGTGTACATTGCAACTGAGAAGTACTTTGATATATTTTGCTTTCATTGCTGCGACTACTTTGAACGTGTGCTTCCAATCTACTAATTTCGTCTCTCAAGAACCTTGCGGTGAAGAAATAATAACAATAAATGTCCTCTTTAAACTCAGAAGTGCATTCCAGAGAGGTTCTGTAAGCTCGGTTATGAGATAAGGACAGGAAAGCAGAACATTTTGGCTTAGTCGTCAGTTTTCAGAGTCGGAAATTGGAGTTTCGAAGTGCACTATTTAAAAGTGTAATTGTTTTTTGTTGTTTATAGAATTAAAGAAGCACGGCAGACCATGTTTGAAAATGCATGTGAAGTTAAACTGCCTTATGGTGCTGTGAGAAACATGTTTTCTTGTTTATCAGGACTGTATGAGTCTTCAATTGAGTGTTGTGATAAAGCATATTTAGAAAATGTGCCTTTTGAAAGAAATGATGTTCCTTTTGTTCTTGGCAGAAGGGTTTGGATACTTTTATCTACTTACAGAAAAATGCAGGAGAGATGTAGGCAGTTAGAACATGAAAATAAGAATTTACGTGAGCAAATTAGCCAGAACACATTAATGCAAGATAATGCTGAAATCTATAAAACTGCTGTTTTAGAAAAATCTGGCTTTTCCCATTCCAGTAATGAGGGGGTTAAGACAGCTGTGGGCCAGTCTGAGCCTCCGTGTGAGCAAAACACCCCTCAGTTTTTGGCAGTTGAAGAGCATTCCTTAACTGATAACACTGAGAACAGAGCTCAGAATGTTATTTACAGACCGCTTCTGCAAAGAAAAATTTATTCGGACATGGCAGTAATACCGTCGAAAAATGTGCAGTTACTGTCACAAGTAAAACAAATGATTTTAGTGTTTTTTACTGTTTGCACTAAGCAAGAGACGCCGAGTTTCATGAGAATCTTAACACTTGGGTATAAAGTAACTAGAAAAAAACATGGGCAGCTGAACGCTTCAAATAAATAATTCAGACTTTAGGTTTCTGCGCAGTGCAAGAGGGAAACACTGATTTACATGTAAATCAGGAACAGGGGAGGACAAGAGTGCCCCTGGAACTTTGGAGTAAGCTTTTGACCTGTTATCAGTGGGTGATGAATTCACCTAACTCTCACAGTTTAGGACAGGCACAGGAGGCTAGTATCATACACTGGATCTGGTACATGCAAGACAGGGCTGGAGTCACTGCAGCCCTACATGAACAGGTGTCACAAGCCCTTTTCAGGATGTAGAGAGGGTGCAGGGAGTACCACAGGTAAAAGGGTCACCAATGAAATTGAGTGCACCATTTGAATTTGTCTCCTCTGAGGATAAAAAGCGTGTGTGTTTGACTAATGATTACAATCCAGTTACTGAAAAGTTGTTGTCTAGCACAGGAGAAGGAACAGTGTTGTACAATGTGTGTCAGACTTTAAAGCAAGAGCTGCTTGAGATGTGTCATTTTTACACTGATTCTTGGTTCACTGCCAATGGTTTAGCCGTTTGGTTTTCCACATGGCTTGTACATAACTGGTTCAATTCCCTTGCAGATGTTGAAGAGAAAAATTCAGAGTCTGAAGTGTCCACCCAGAATTCTGACTTAGTGGGGAGGGCTAAGTGGGTGCACCAGAAATGTGGACAGCTGGGAGAAAAAGCCACTTACACGTGGGCAGAGATGAGAGGGATGCACATTCCCCTAGATTTGATAAAAACTGTGCAGCACGCACAAGAGCAATCTGTCTCACAAACAGTAAAAGATCAGTTGGGGAGAGGAGATTTACCAGGACAGAAATGGCAAATTGATCAGGTTTTAGGGGTAGTAATTGCTGCAGATTACCAAGGAGAAATCAAAATTATGCTGATAACTAGAAAAGAATCTGATTCATTCATACAGATTGGAGACAGAATGGACCAACTTGTCAAAAGTGCAGTGAATGGAGGGTTGGTAAAGAAGGAGTCTGCCCCAGCCCTTCTGACAGTGCAAGGAAAGGGAAGCTGTGGTACAGCAGATAAAAACCTCAGTGCTGAGGTGTGGGTTGAAGCCCCAAATGACCCTCCAGAACCTACAGAAATTATAACAAAGGGCCCCAAAAACATCCTACTGATTTTAAAACAGGGAAAGGAAGAAGAAGGGCACATTTCAGATGACAAATGGTACTTGAAAGAAAAGTCATACTTTTTTATTTTGCAGATCCTACCACGTTTCACCACTGACCATGAGTGTGCTGTGTGGTCTCCCTTCGGGTGTGTGCGTGTGGGGTTGGGGGAGGGACCGAACCCCCAACCTGAACCTGATTGATTAAAGTACTAACACCATGGATCCATTTTGCGCTACTGCCGCCTTCAGTTCAAGATCAACTTGTTTGATTACATTCTTTCACTGGAACTAAGCAACCTTACCAGTTAACTGTCTGTGTTTTTTTTCGTGTGGAACTTACATTCCAGCAAACCTTTCAGGTGGACTGTGCACCTTTACATGAGTCGAACTCATGCTACATCAAATTGCTATTTTAGAGACACTTTTCTGTGTAGATGTAACTGATGTGAAAGGTTATGAGATCAATATGTTAATCCACTTCCATTGCTTTACAGTTATTGCTTTTATCATTCAAATCTGATTTGCTTATAATGTTTTTTTTGGTGATATTAGTTGTTTTTTGTTTTTGTTTGAAATAAGAGGTATGAAACAAAAATTCATTGGTCATAGTGTGGAATGTGATGCTAATAATTGTGTTTGACCAATGACTTTGTGTTTCACCATTGCGCATATTAGTTGCTCATTGGTCACCAGTAGAACATTAACAGGGAGTTAGCCATTACATTCTGTATTCAGGTCAATTGCCTATTGGCTTTGCCATGACATTAGCCATTACATTCTGTATTCAGTTTAGTTGCCTATTGGCTTTGACATGACATTAGACATTACATTTTATATTTAGGTTAACTGCCTATTGGCTTTAACGTGGGGTTAGGCATTGCAGTTGAGACATTGCAGATGAGCTGTGTTTTTCCAAGCTGTGTTTTTCCACAAGATGGACCAAGCTGTTTTCTTCACACCAGACCTTAGCTGATAAGAGCACGTAGATTTTGTGTTTACCTCACAATCCAGTCTGAGAGCGAGTGAGCTTTGGAGAATTGGCCACTCTCCAGGGTTCTTCGGTTCTCACACTGAGTTTGCTTTAAAGGATGACTCTGGGTTACAGCAGAGGTAGATTGAATCTGCGTTGACTTCAGACAGGAACGGAGACGTCAGTTGTCTGTCTCCCGTTTGGGTAGAGAATCTCTTTCTCACAGTTGACCGGAGTCATCAACTTGCAGACCCCAGAAAGTAGAAGCTGAATATAGGCCCTACAGCCTTGCCCATACGGTGATGCATTTTGACTTTTATGCTTTGCTTTGAAGTTATGCTATAGTATAATCTGTGTACATTGCAACTGAGAAGTACTTTGATATATTTTGCTTTCATTGCTGCGACTACTTTGAACGTGTGCTTCCAATCTACTAATTTCGTCTCTCAAGAACCTCACGGTGAAGAAATAATAACAATAAATGTCCTCTTTAAACTCAGAAGTGCATTCCAGAGAGGTTCTGTAAGCTCGGTTATGAGATAAGGACAGGAAAGCAGAACATTTTGGCTTAGTCGTCAGTTTTCAGAGTCGGAAATTGGAGTTTCGAAGTGCACTATTTAAAAGTGTAATTGTTTTTTGTTGTTTATAGAATTAAAGAAGCACGGCAGACCATGTTTGAAAATGCATGTGAAGTTAAACTGCCTTATGGTGCTGTGAGAAACATGTTTTCTTGTTTATCAGGACTGTATGAGTCTTCAATTGAGTGCTGTGATAAAGCATATTTAGAAAATGTGCCTTTTGAAAGAAATGATGTTCCTTTTGTTCTTGGCAGAAGGGTTTGGATACTTTTATCTACATACAGAAAAATGCAGGAGAGATGTAGGCAGTTAGAACATGAAAATAAGAATTTACGTGAGCAAATTAGCCAGAACACATTAATGCAAGATAATGCTGAAATCTATAAAACTGCTGTTTTAGAAAAATCTGGCTTTTCCCATTCCAGTAATGAGGGGGTTAAGACAGCTGTGGGCCAGTCTGAGCCTCCGTGTGAGCAAAACACCCCTCAGTTTTTGGCAGTTGAAGAGCATTCCTTAACTGATAATACTGAGAACAGAGCTCAGAATGTTATTTACAGACTGGTTCTGCTAAGAAAAATTAATTCGGACATGGCAGTAGTACTGTCGCAAAATGTGCAGTTACAGGCACAAGTAAAACAAATGATTTTAGTGTTTCTTACTGTTTGCACTAATCAAGTGACACCGAGTTTCATGAGAGTCTTAACACTCGGGTATAAAGTAACTAGAAAAAAACATGGCCAGCTGCGCGCTTCAAATGAAATAATTCAGACTTTAGGTTTCTGCGCAGTGGAAGAGGGAAACACTGATTTACATGTAAATCAGGAACAGGGGAGGACAAGAGTGCCCCTGGAACTTTGGAGTAAGCTTTTGACTTCTTATCAGTGGGTGATGAATTCACCTAACTCTCACAGTTTAGGACAGGCACAGGAGGCTAGTATCATACACTGGATCTGGTACATCCAAGACAGGGCTGGAGTCACTGCAGCCCTACATGAACAGGTGTCACAAGCCCCTTTTCAGGATGTAGAGAGGGTGCAGGGAGTACCACAGGTAAAAGAGTCACCAATGAAATTGAGTGCACCATTTGAATTTGTGTCCCCTGAGGATAAAAAGCGTGTGTGTTTGACTAATGATTACAATCCAGTTACTGAAAAGTTGTTGTCTAGCACAGGAGAAGGAACAGTGTTGTACAATGTGTGTCAGACTTTAAAGCAAGAGCTGCTTGAGATGTGTCATTTTTACACTGATTCTTGGTTCACTGCCAATGGTTTAGCCGTTTGGTTTTCCACATGGCTTGTACATAACTGGTTCAATTCCCTTGCAGATGTTAAAGAGAAAAATTCAGAGTCTGAAGTGTCCACCCAGAATTCTGACTTAGTGGGGATGGCTAAGTGGGTGCACCAGAAATGTGGACAGCTGGGAGAAAAAGCCACTTACAGGTGGGCAGAGATGAGAGGGATGCACATTCCCCTAGATTTGATAAAAACTGTGCAGCACGCACAAGAGCAATCTGTCTCACAAGCAGTAAAAGATCAGTTGGGGAGAGGAGATTTACCAGGACAGATATGGCAAATTGATCAGGTTTTAGGGGTAGTGATTGCTGCAGATTACGAAGGAGAAATCAAAATTATGCTGATAACTAGAAAATAATCTGATTCATTCATACAGATTGGAGACAGAATGGCCCAATTTGTCAAAAGTGCAGTGAATGGAGGGTTGGTAAAGAAGGAGTCTGTCCCAGCCCTTCTGACAGTGCAAGGAAAGGGAAGCTGTGGTGCAGTAGCCAAAAACCTCAGTGCTGAGGTGTGGGTTGAAGCCCCAAATGACCCTCCAGAACCTGCAGAAATTATAACAAAGGGCCCCAAAAACATCCTGCTGATTTTAAAACAGGAAGAGGAAGGGCACATTTCAGATGACAAATGGTATTTGCAAGAAAAGTCATACTTTTGTCTTTTGCAGATCCTACCACGTTTCACCACTGACCATGAGTGTGCTGTGTGGTCTCCCTTCGGGTGTGTGCGTGTGGGGTTGGGGGAGGGACAGAACCCCCAACCTGAACCTGATTGATTAAAGTACTAACACCATGGATCCATTTTGCGCTACTGGCGCCTTCAGTTCAAGATCAACTTGTTTGATTACATTCTTCCACTGGAACTAAGCAACCTTACCAGTTAACTGTCTGTGTTTTTTTTCGTGTGGAACTTACATTCCAGCAAACCTTTCAGGTGGACCGTGCACCTTTACATGAGTCAAACTCATGCTACATCAAATTGCTATTTTAGAGACACTTTTCTGTGTAGATGTATCTGATGTGAAAGGTTATGAGATCAATATGTTAATCCACTTCCATTGCTTTACAGTTATTGCTTTTATCATTCAAATCTGATTTGCTTATAATGTTTTTTTTTGTGATATTAGTTTTTTTTTTTTTGTTTGAAATAAGAAGTATGAGACAAAAATTAATTGGTCATAGGGTGGAATGTGATGCTAATAATTGTGTTTGACCAATGACTTTGTGTTTCACCATTGCGCATATTAGTTGCTCAATGTTCACCAGTAGCACATTAACAGGGAGTTAGCCATTACATTCTGTATTCAGGTCAGTTGTCTATTGACTTTGTCATGACATTAGACATTACATTCTGTATTCAGTTTAGCTGCCTATTGGCTTTGACATGGCATTAGCCATTACATTCTGTATTCAGTTTAGTTGCCTATTGGCTTTGACATGACATTAGACATTACATTTGATATTTAGGTTAGCTGCCTATTGGCTTTAACGTGGGGTTAGGCATTGCAGTTGAGACATTGCAGATGAGCTGTGTTTTTCCAAGCTGTGTTTTTCCACAAGATGGACCAAGCTGTTTTCTTCACACCAGACCTTAGCTGATAAGAGCACGTAGATTTTGTGTTTACCTCACAATCCAGTCTGAGAGCGAGTGAGCTTTGGAGAATTGGCCACTCTCCAGGGTTCTTCGGTTCTCACACTGAGTTTGCTTTAAAGGATGACTCTGGGTTACAGCAGAGGTAGATTGAATCTGCGTTGACTTCAGACAGGAACGGAGACGTCAGTTGTCTGTCTCCCGTTTGGGTAGAGAATCTCTTTCTCACAGTTGACCGGAGTCATCAACTTGCAGACCCCAGAAAGTAGAAGCTGAATATAGGCCCTACAGCCTTGCCCATACGGTGATGCATTTTGACTTTTATGCTTTGCTTTGAAGTTATGCTATAGTATAATCTGTGTACATTGCAACTGAGAAGTACTTTGATATATTTTGCTTTCATTGCTGCGACTACTTTGAACGTGTGCTTCCAATCTACTAATTTCGTCTCTCAAGAACCTTGCGGTGAAGAAATAATAACAATAAATGTCCTCTTTAAACTCAGAAGTGCATTCCAGAGAGGTTCTGTAAGCTCGGTTATGAGATAAGGACAGGAAAGCAGAACATTTTGGCTTAGTCGTCAGTTTTCAGAGTCGGAAATTGGAGTTTCGAAGTGCACTATTTAAAAGTGTAATTGTTTTTTGTTGTTTATAGAATTAAAGAAGCACGGCAGACCATGTTTGAAAATGCATGTGAAGTTAAACTGCCTTATGGTGCTGTGAGAAACATGTTTTCTTGTTTATCAGGACTGTATGAGTCTTCAATTGAGTGTTGTGATAAAGCATATTTAGAAAATGTGCCTTTTGAAAGAAATGATGTTCCTTTTGTTCTTGGCAGAAGGGTTTGGATACTTTTATCTACTTACAGAAAAATGCAGGAGAGATGTAGGTAGTTAGAACATGAAAATAAGAATTTACGTGAGCAAATTAGCCAGAACACATTAATGCAAGATAATGCTGAAATCTATAAAACTGCTGTTTTAGAAAAATCTGGCTTTTCCCATTCCAGTAATGAGGGGGTTAAGACAGCTGTGGGCCAGTCTGAGCCTCCGTGTGAGCAAAACACCCCTCAGTTTTTGGCAGTTGAAGAGCATTCCTTAACTGATAACACTGAGAACAGAGCTCAGAATGTTATTTACAGACCGCTTCTGCAAAGAAAAATTTATTCGGACATGGCAGTAATACCGTCGAAAAATGTGCAGTTACTGTCACAAGTAAAACAAATGATTTTAGTGTTTTTTACTGTTTGCACTAAGCAAGAGACGCCGAGTTTCATGAGAATCTTAACACTTGGGTATAAAGTAACTAGAAAAAAACATGGGCAGCTGAACGCTTCAAATAAATAATTCAGACTTTAGGTTTCTGCGCAGTGCAAGAGGGAAACACTGATTTACATGTAAATCAGGAACAGGGGAGGACAAGAGTGCCCCTGGAACTTTGGAGTAAGCTTTTGACCTGTTATCAGTGGGTGATGAATTCACCTAACTCTCACAGTTTAGGACAGGCACAGGAGGCTAGTATCATACACTGGATCTGGTACATGCAAGACAGGGCTGGAGTCACTGCAGCCCTACATGAACAGGTGTCACAAGCCCCTTTTCAGGATGTAGAGAGGGTGCAGGGAGTACCACAGGTAAAAGGGTCACCAATGAAATTGAGTGCACCATTTGAATTTGTCTCCCCTGAGGATAAAAAGCGTGTGTGTTTGACTAATGATTACAATCCAGTTACTGAAAAGTTGTTGTCTAGCACAGGAGAAGGAACAGTGTTGTACAATGTGTGTCAGACTTTAAAGCAAGAGCTGCTTGAGATGTGTCATTTTTACACTGATTCTTGGTTCACTGCCAATGGTTTAGCCGTTTGGTTTTCCACATGGCTTGTACATAACTGGTTCAATTCCCTTGCAGATGTTGAAGAGAAAAATTCAGAGTCTGAAGTGTCCACCCAGAATTCTGACTTAGTGGGGAGGGCTAAGTGGGTGCACCAGAAATGTGGACAGCTGGGAGAAAAAGCCACTTACACGTGGGCAGAGATGAGAGGGATGCACATTCCCCTAGATTTGATAAAAACTGTGCAGCACGCACAAGAGCAATCTGTCTCACAAACAGTAAAAGATCAGTTGGGGAGAGGAGATTTACCAGGACAGATATGGCAAATTGATCAGGTTTTAGGGGTAGTAATTGCTGCAGATTACCAAGGAGAAATCAAAATTATGCTGATAACTAGAAAAGAATCTGATTCATTCATACAGATTGGAGACAGAATGGACCAACTTGTCAAAAGTTCAGTGAATGGAGGGTTGGTAAAGAAGGAGTCTGCCCCAGCCCTTCTGACAGTGCAAGGAAAGGGAAGCTGTGGTACAGCAGATAAAAACCTCAGTGCTGAGGTGTGGGTTGAAGCCCCAAATGACCCTCCAGAACCTGCAGAAATTATAACAAAGGGCCCCAAAAACATCCTACTGATTTTAAAACAGGGAAAGGAAGAAGAAGGGCACATTTCAGATGACAAATGGTACTTGAAAGAAAAGTCATACTTTTTTATTTTGCAGATCCTACCACGTTTCACCACTGACCATGAGTGTGCTGTGTGGTCTCCCTTCGGGTGTGTGCGTGTGGGGTTGGGGGAGGGACCGAACCCCCAACCTGAACCTGATTGATTAAAGTACTAACACCATGGATCCATTTTGCGCTACTGCCGCCTTCAGTTCAAGATCAACTTGTTTGATTACATTCTTTCACTGGAACTAAGCAACCTTACCAGTTAACTGTCTGTGGTTTTTTTCGTGTGGAACTTACATTCCAGCAAACCTTTCAGGTGGACTGTGCACCTTTACATGAGTCGAACTCATGCTACATCAAATTGCTATTTTAGAGACACTTTTCTGTGTAGATGTAACTGATGTGAAAGGTTATGAGATCAATATGTTAATCCACTTCCATTGCTTTACAGTTATTGCTTTTATCATTCAAATCTGATTTGCTTATAATGTTTTTTTTGGTGATATTAGTTGTTTTTTGTTTTTGTTTGAAATAAGAGGTATGAAACAAAAATTCATTGGTCATAGTGTGGAATGTGATGCTAATAATTGTGTTTGACCAATGACTTTGTGTTTCACCATTGCGCATATTAGTTGCTCATTGTTCACCAGTAGAACATTAACAGGGAGTTAGCCATTACATTCTGTATTCAGGTCAATTGCCTATTGGCTTTGACATGACATTAGCCATTACATTCTGTATTCAGTTTAGTTGCCTATTGGCTTTGACATGACATTAGACATTACATTTGATATTTAGGTTAACTGCCTATTGGCTTTAACGTGGGGTTAGGCATTGCAGTTGAGACATTGCAGATGAGCTGTGTTTTTCCAAGCTGTGTTTTTCCACAAGATGGACCAAGCTGTTTTCTTCACACCAGACCTTAGCTGATAAGAGCACGTAGATTTTGTGTTTACCTCACAATCCAGTCTGAGAGCGAGTGAGCTTTGGAGAATTGGCCACTCTCCAGGGTTCTTCGGTTCTCACACTGAGTTTGCTTTAAAGGATGACTCTGGGTTACAGCAGAGGTAGATTGAATCTGCGTTGACTTCAGACAGGAACGGAGACGTCAGTTGTCTGTCTCCCGTTTGGGTAGAGAATCTCTTTCTCACAGTTGACCGGAGTCATCAACTTGCAGACCCCAGAAAGTAGAAGCTGAATATAGGCCCTACAGCCTTGCCCATACGGTGATGCATTTTGACTTTTATGCTTTGCTTTGAAGTTATGCTATAGTATAATCTGTGTACATTGCAACTGAGAAGTACTTTGATATATTTTGCTTTCATTGCTGCGACTACTTTGAACGTGTGCTTCCAATCTACTAATTTCGTCTCTCAAGAACCTCGCGGTGAAGAAATAATAACAATAAATGTCCTCTTTAAACTCAGAAGTGCATTCCAGAGAGGTTCTGTAAGCTCGGTTATGAGATAAGGACAGGAAAGCAGAACATTTTGGCTTAGTCGTCAGTTTTCAGAGTCGGAAATTGGAGTTTCGAAGTGCACTATTTAAAAGTGTCATTGTTTTTTGTTGTTTATAGAATTAAAGAAGCACGGCAGACCATGTTTGAAAATGCATGTGAAGTTAAACTGCCTTATGGTGCTGTGAGAAACATGTTTTCTTGTTTATCAGGACTGTATGAGTCTTCAATTGAGTGCTGTGATAAAGCATATTTAGAAAATGTGCCTTTTGAAAGAAATGATGTTCCTTTTGTTCTTGGCAGAAGGGTTTGGATACTTTTATCTACTTACAGAAAAATGCAGGAGAGATGTAGGCAGTTAGAACATGAAAATAAGAATTTACGTGAGCAAATTAGCCAGAACACATTAATGCAAGATAATGCTGAAATCTATAAAACTGCTGTTTTAGAAAAATCTGGCTTTTCCCATTCCAGTAATGAGGGGGTTAAGACAGCTGTGGGCCAGTCTGAGCCTCCGTGTGAGCAAAACACCCCTCAGTTTTTGGCAGTTGAAGAGCATTCCTTAACTGATAATACTGAGAACAGAGCTCAGAATGTTATTTACAGACTGGTTCTGCTAAGAAAAATTAATTCGGACATGGCAGTAGTACTGTCGCAAAATGTGCAGTTACTGGCACAAGTAAAACAAATGATTTTAGTGTTTCTTACTGTTTGCACTAATCAAGTGACACCGAGTTTCATGAGAGTCTTAACACTCGAGTATAAAGTAACTAGAAAAAAACATGGCCAGCTGCGCGCTTCAAATGAAATAATTCAGACTTTAGGTTTCTGCGCAGTGCAAGAGGGAAACACTTATTTACATGTAAATCAGGAACAGGGGAGGACAAGAGTGCCCCTGGAACTTTGGAGTAAGCTTTTGACTTCTTATCAGTGGGTGATGAATTCACCTAACTCCCACAGTTTAGGACAGGCACAGGAGGCTAGTATCATACACTGGATCTGGTACATCCAAGACAGGGCTGGAGTCACTGCAGCCCTACATGAACAGGTGTCACAAGCCCCTTTTCAGGATGTAGAGAGGGTGCAGGGAGTACCACAGGTAAAAGAGTCACCAATGAAATTGAGTGCACCATTTGAATTTGTGTCCCCTGAGGATAAAAAGCGTGTGTGTTTGACTAATGATTACAATCCAGTTACTGAAAAGTTGTTGTCTAGCACAGGAGAAGGAACAGTGTTGTACAATGTGTGTCAGACTTTAAAGCAAGAGCTGCTTGAGATGTGTCATTTTTACACTGATTCTTGGTTCACTGCCAATGGTTTAGCCGTTTGGTTTTCCACATGGCTTGTACATAACTGGTTCAATTCCCTTGCAGATGTTAAAGAGAAAAATTCAGAGTCTGAAGTGTCCACCCAGAATTCTGACTTAGTGGGGATGGCTAAGTGGGTGCACCAGAAATGTGGACAGCTGGGAGAAAAAGCCACTTACAGGTGGGCAGAGATGAGAGGGATGCACATTCCCCTAGATTTGATAAAAACTGTGCAGCACGCACAAGAGCAATCTGTCTCACAAGCAGTAAAATATCAGTTGGGGAGAGGAGATTTACCAGGACAGATATGGCAAATTGATCAGGTTTTAGGGGTAGTGATTGCTGCAGATTACGAAGGAGAAATCAAAATTATGCTGATAACTAGAAAATAATCTGATTCATTCATACAGATTGGAGACAGAATGGCCCAATTTGTCAAAAGTGCAGTGAATGGAGGGTTGGTAAAGAAGGAGTCTGCCCCAGCCCTTCTGACAGTGCAAGGAAAGGGAAGCTGTGGTGCAGTAGCTAAAAACCTCAGTGCTGAGGTGTGGGTTGAAGCCCCAAATGACCCTCCAGAACCTGCAGAAATTATAACAAAGGGCCCCAAAAACATCCTGCTGATTTTAAAACAGGAAGAGGAAGGGCACTTTTCAGATGACAAATGGTATTTGCAAGAAAAGTCATACTTTTTTCTTTTGCAGATCCTACCACGTTTCACCACTGACCATGAGTGTGCTGTGTGGTCTCCCTTCGGGTGTGTGCGTGTGGGGTTGGGGGAGGGACCGAACCCCCAACCTGAACCTGATTGATTAAAGTACTAACACCATGGATCCATTTTGCGCTACTGGCGCCTTCAGTTCAAGATCAACTTGTTTGATTACATTCTTCCACTGGAACTAAGCAACCTTACCAGTTAACTGTCTGTGTTTTTTTTCGTGTGGAACTTACATTCCAGCAAACCTTTCAGGTGGACCGTGCACCTTTACATGAGTCGAACTCATGCTACATCAAATTGCTATTTTAGAGACACTTTTCTGTGTAGATGTATCTGATGTGAAAGGTTATGAGATCAATATGTTAATCCACTTCCATTGCTTTACAGTTATTGCTTTTATCATTCAAATCTGATTTGCTTATAATGGTTTTTTTTTGTGATATTAGTTTTTTTTTTTTTGTTTGAAATAAGAAGTATGAGACAAAAATTAATTGGTCATAGGGTGGAATGTGATGCTAATAATTGTGTTTGACCAATGACTTTGTGTTTCACCATTGCGCATATTAGTTGCTCAATGTTCACCAGTAGCACATTAACAGGGAGTTAGCCATTACATTCTGTATTCAGGTCAGTTGCCTATTGGCTTTGTCATGACATTAGACATTACATTCTGTATTCAGTTTAGCTGCCTATTGGCTTTGACATGGCATTAGCCATTACATTCTGTATTCAGTTTAGTTGCCTATTGGCTTTGACATGACATTAGACATTACATTTGATATTTAGGTTAGCTGCCTATTGGCTTTAACGTGGGGTTAGGCATTGCAGTTGAGACATTGCAGATGAGCTGTGTTTTTCCAAGCTGTGTTTTTCCACAAGATGGACCAAGCTGTTTTCTTCACACCAGACCTTAGCTGATAAGAGCACGTAGATTTTGTGTTTACCTCACAATCCAGTCTGAGAGCGAGTGAGCTTTGGAGAATTGGCCACTCTCCAGGGTTCTTCGGTTCTCACACTGAGTTTGCTTTAAAGGATGACTCTGGGTTACAGCAGAGGTAGATTGAATCTGCGTTGACTTCAGACAGGAACGGAGACGTCAGTTGTCTGTCTCCCGTTTGGGTAGAGAATCTCTTTCTCACAGTTGACCGGAGTCATCAACTTGCAGACCCCAGAAAGTAGAAGCTGAATATAGGCCCTACAGCCTTGCCCATACGGTGATGCATTTTGACTTTTATGCTTTGCTTTGAAGTTATGCTATAGTATAATCTGTGTACATTGCAACTGAGAAGTACTTTGATATATTTTGCTTTCATTGCTGCGACTACTTTGAACGTGTTCTTCCAATCTACTAATTTCGTCTCTCAAGAACCTTGCGGTGAAGAAATAATAACAATAAATGTCCTCTTTAAACTCAGAAGTGCATTCCAGAGAGGTTCTGTAAGCTCGGTTATGAGATAAGGACAGGAAAGCAGAACATTTTGGCTTAGTCGTCAGTTTTCAGAGTCGGAAATTGGAGTTTCGAAGTGCACTATTTAAAAGTGTAATTGTTTTTTGTTGTTTATAGAATTAAAGAAGCACGGCAGACCATGTTTGAAAATGCATGTGAAGTTAAACTGCCTTATGGTGCTGTGAGAAACATGTTTTCTTGTTTATCAGGACTGTATGAGTCTTCAATTGAGTGTTGTGATAAAGCATATTTAGAAAATGTGCCTTTTGAAAGAAATGATGTTCCTTTTGTTCTTGGCAGAAGGGTTTGGATACTTTTATCTACTTACAGAAAAATGCAGGAGAGATGTAGGCAGTTAGAACATGAAAATAAGAATTTACGTGAGCAAATTAGCCAGCACACATTAATGCAAGATAATGCTGAAATCTATAAAACTGCTGTTTTAGAAAAATCTGGCTTTTCCCATTCCAGTAATGAGGGGGTTAAGACAGCTGTGGGCCAGTCTGAGCCTCCGTGTGAGCAAAACACCCCTCAGTTTTTGGCAGTTGAAGAGCATTCCTTAACTGATAATACTGAGAACAGAGCTCAGAATGTTATTTACAGACTGGTTCTGCTAAGAAAAATTAATTCGGACATGGCAGTAGTACTGTCGCAAAATGTGCAGTTACTGGCACAAGTAAAACAAATGATTTTAGTGTTTCTTACTGTTTGCACTAATCAAGTGACACCGAGTTTCATGAGAATCTTAACACTCGGGTATAAAGTAACTAGAAAAAAACATGGCCAGCTGCGCGCTTCAAATGAAATAATTCAGACTTTAGGTTTCTGCGCAGTGCAAGAGGGAAACACTGATTTACATGTAAATCAGGAACAGGGGAGGACAAGAGTGCCCCTGGAACTTTGGAGTAAGCTTTTGACTTCTTATCAGTGGGTGATGAATTCACCTAACTCTCACAGTTTAGGACAGGCACAGGAGGCTAGTATCATACACTGGATCTGGTACATCCAAGACAGGGCTGGAGTCACTGCAGCCCTACATGAACAGGTGTCACAAGCCCCTTTTCAGGATGTAGAGAGGGTGCAGGGAGTACCACAGGTAAAAGAGTCACCAATGAAATTGAGTGCACCATTTGAATTTGTGTCCCCTGAGCATAAAAAGCGTGTGTGTTTGACTAATGATTACAATCCAGTTACTGAAAAGTTGTTGTCTAGCACAGGAGAAGGAACAGTGTTGTACAATGTGTGTCAGACTTTAAAGCAAGAGCTGCTTGAGATGTGTCATTTTTACACTGATTCTTGGTTCACTGCCAATGGTTTAGCCGTTTGGTTTTCCACATGGCTTGTACATAACTGGTTCAATTCCCTTGCAGATGTTAAAGAGAAAAATTCAGAGTCTGAAGTGTCCACCCAGAATTCTGACTTAGTGGGGATGGCTAAGTGGGTGCACCAGAAATGTGGACAGCTGGGAGAAAAAGCCACTTACAGGTGGGCAGAGATGAGAGGGATGCACATTCCCCTAGATTTGATAAAAACTGTGCAGCACGCACAAGAGCAATCTGTCTCACAAGCAGTAAAATATCAGTTGGGGAGAGGAGATTTACCAGGACAGATATGGCAAATTGATCAGGTTTTAGGGGTAGTGATTGCTGCAGATTACGAAGGAGAAATCAAAATTATGCTGATAACTAGAAAATAATCTGATTCATTCATACAGATTGGAGACAGAATGGCCCAATTTGTCAAAAGTGCAGTGAATGGAGGGTTGGTAAAGAAGGAGTCTGCCCCAGCCCTTCTGACAGTGCAAGGAAAGGGAAGCTGTGGTGCAGTAGCTAAAAACCTCAGTGCTGAGGTGTGGTTGAAGCCCCAAATGACCCTCCAGAACCTGCAGAAATTATAACAAAGGGCCCCAAAAACATCCTGCTGATTTTAAAACAGGAAGAGGAAGGGCACATTTCAGATGACAAATGGTATTTGCAAGAAAAGTCATACTTTTTTCTTTTGCAGATCCTACCACGTTTCACCACTGACCATGAGTGTGCTGTGTGGTCTCCCTTCGGGTGTGTGCGTGTGGGGTTGGGGAGGGACCGAACCCCCAACCTGAACCTGATTGATTAAAGTACTAACACCATGGATCCATTTTGTGCTACTGGCGCCTTCAGTTCAAGATCAACTTGTTTGATTACATTCTTCCACTGGAACTAAGCAACCTTACCAGTTAACTGTCTGTGTTTTTTTTCGTGTGGAACTTACATTCCAGCAAACCTTTCAGGTGGACCGTGCACCTTTACATGAGTCGAACTCATGCTACATCAAATTGCTATTTTAGAGACACTTTTCTGTGTAGATGTATCTGATGTGAAAGGTTATGAGATCAATATGTTAATCCACTTCCATTGCTTTACAGTTATTGCTTTTATCATTCAAATCTGATTTGCTTATAATGGTTTTTTTTGTGATATTAGTTGTTTTTTTTTTTTGTTTGAAATAAGAAGTATGAGACAAAAATTAATTGGTCATAGGGTGGAATGTGATGCTAATAATTGTGTTTGACCAATGACTTTGTGTTTCACCATTGCGCATGTTAGTTGCTCAATGTTCACCAGTAGCACATTAACAGGGAGTTAGCCATTACATTCTGTATTCAGGTCAGTTGCCTATTGGCTTTGTCATGACATTAGACATTACATTCTGTATTCAGTTTAGCTGCCTATTGGCTTTGACATGGCATTAGCCATTACATTCTGTATTCAGTTTAGTTGCCTATTGGCTTTGACATGACATTAGACATTACATTTGATATTTAGGTTAGCTGCCTATTGGCTTTAACGTGGGGTTAGGCATTGCAGTTGAGACATTGCAGATGAGCTGTGTTTTTCCAAGCTGTGTTTTTCCACAAGATGGACCAAGCTGTTTTCTTCACACCAGACCTTAGCTGATAAGAGCACGTAGATTTTGTGTTTACCTCACAATCCAGTCTGAGAGCGAGTGAGCTTTGGAGAATTGGCCACTCTCCAGGGTTCTTCGGTTCTCACACTGAGTTTGCTTTAAAGGATGACTCTGGGTTACAGCAGAGGTAGATTGAATCTGCGTTGACTTCAGACAGGAACGGAGACGTCAGTTGTCTGTCTCCCGTTTGGGTAGAGAATCTCTTTCTCACAGTTGACCGGAGTCATCAACTTGCAGACCCCAGAAAGTAGAAGCTGAATATAGGCCCTACAGCCTTGCCCATACGGTGATGCATTTTGACTTTTATGCTTTGCTTTGAAGTTATGCTATAGTATAATCTGTGTACATTGCAACTGAGAAGTACTTTGATATATTTTGCTTTCATTGCTGCGACTACTTTGAACGTGTGCTTCCAATCTACTAATTTCGTCTCTCAAGAACCTTGCGGTGAAGAAATAATAACAATAAATGTCCTCTTTAAACTCAGAAGTGCATTCCAGAGAGGTTCTGTAAGCTCGGTTATGAGATAAGGACAGGAAAGCAGAACATTTTGGCTTAGTCGTCAGTTTTCAGAGTCGGAAATTGGAGTTTCGAAGTGCACTATTTAAAAGTGTAATTGTTTTTTGTTGTTTATAGAATTAAAGAAGCACGGCAGACCATGTTTGAAAATGCATGTGAAGTTAAACTGCCTTATGGTGCTGTGAGAAACATGTTTTCTTGTTTATCAGGACTGTATGAGTCTTCAATTGAGTGTTGTGATAAAGCATATTTAGAAAATGTGCCTTTTGAAAGAAATGATGTTCCTTTTGTTCTTGGCAGAAGGGTTTGGATACTTTTATCTACTTACAGAAAAATGCAGGAGAGATGTAGGCAGTTAGAACATGAAAATAAGAATTTACGTGAGCAAATTAGCCAGAACACATTAATGCAAGATAATGCTGAAATCTATAAAACTGCTGTTTTAGAAAAATCTGGCTTTTCCCATTCCAGTAATGAGGGGGTTAAGACAGCTGTGGGCCAGTCTGAGCCTCCGTGTGAGCAAAACACCCCTCAGTTTTTGGCAGTTGAAGAGCATTCCTTAACTGATAATACTGAGAACAGAGCTCAGAATGTTATTTACAGACTGGTTCTGCTAAGAAAAATTAATTCGGACATGGCAGTAGTACTGTCGCAAAATGTGCAGTTACTGGCACAAGTAAAACAAATGATTTTAGTGTTTCTTACTGTTTGCACTAATCAAGTGACACCGAGTTTCATGAGAATCTTAACACTCGGGTATAAAGTAACTAGAAAAAAACATGGCCAGCTGCGCGCTTCAAATGAAATAATTCAGACTTTAGGTTTCTGCGCAGTGCAAGAGGGAAACACTGATTTACATGTAAATCAGGAACAGGGGAGGACAAGAGTGCCCCTGGAACTTTGGAGTAAGCTTTTGACTTCTTATCAGTGGGTGATGAATTCACCTAACTCTCACAGTTTAGGACAGGCACAGGAGGCTAGTATCATACACTGGATCTGGTACATCCAAGACAGGGCTGGAGTCACTGCAGCCCTACATGAACAGGTGTCACAAGCCCCTTTTCAGGATGTAGAGAGGGTGCAGGGAGTACCACAGGTAAAAGAGTCACCAATGAAATTGAGTGCACCATTTGAATTTGTGTCCCCTGAGGATAAAAAGCGTGTGTGTTTGACTAATGATTACAATCCAGTTACTGAAAAGTTGTTGTCTAGCACAGGAGAAGGAACAGTGTTGTACAATGTGTGTCAGACTTTAAAGCAAGAGCTGCTTGAGATGTGTCATTTTTACACTGATTCTTGGTTCACTGCCAATGGTTTAGCCGTTTGGTTTTCCACATGGCTTGTACATAACTGGTTCAATTCCCTTGCAGATGTTAAAGAGAAAAATTCAGAGTCTGAAGTGTCCACCCAGAATTCTGACTTAGTGGGGATGGCTAAGTGGGTGCACCAGAAATGTGGACAGCTGGGAGAAAAAGCCACTTACAGGTGGGCAGAGATGAGAGGGATGCACATTCCCCTAGATTTGATAAAAACTGTGCAGCACGCACAAGAGCAATCTGTCTCACAAGCAGTAAAAGATCAGTTGGGGAGAGGAGATTTACCAGGACAGATATGGCAAATTGATCAGGTTTTAGGGGTAGTGATTGCTGCAGATTACGAAGGAGAAATCAAAATTATGCTGATAACTAGAAAATAATCTGATTCATTCATACAGATTGGAGACAGAATGGCCCAATTTGTCAAAAGTGCAGTGAATGGAGGGTTGGTAAAGAAGGAGTCTGCCCCAGCCCTTCTGACAGTGCAAGGAAAGGGAAGCTGTGGTGCAGTAGCTAAAAACCTCAGTGCTGAGGTGTGGTTGAAGCCCCAAATGACCCTCCAGAACCTGCAGAAATTATAACAAAGGGCCCCAAAAACATCCTGCTGATTTTAAAACAGGAAGAGGAAGGGCACATTTCAGATGACAAATGGTATTTGCAAGAAAAGTCATACTTTTTTCTTTTGCAGATCCTACCACGTTTCACCACTGACCATGAGTGTGCTGTGTGGTCTCCCTTCGGGTGTGTGCGTGTGGGGTTGGGGAGGGACCGAACCCCCAACCTGAACCTGATTGATTAAAGTACTAACACCATGGATCCATTTTGTGCTACTGGCGCCTTCAGTTCAAGATCAACTTGTTTGATTACATTCTTCCACTGGAACTAAGCAACCTTACCAGTTAACTGTCTGTGTTTTTTTTCGTGTGGAACTTACATTCCAGCAAACCTTTCAGGTGGACCGTGCACCTTTACATGAGTCGAACTCATGCTACATCAAATTGCTATTTTAGAGACACTTTTCTGTGTAGATGTATCTGATGTGAAAGGTTATGAGATCAATATGTTAATCCACTTCCATTGCTTTACAGTTATTGCTTTTATCATTCAAATCTGATTTGCTTATAATGGTTTTTTTTGTGATATTAGTTGTTTTTTTTTTTTGTTTGAAATAAGAAGTATGAGACAAAAATTAATTGGTCATAGGGTGGAATGTGATGCTAATAATTGTGTTTGACCAATGACTTTGTGTTTCACCATTGCGCATGTTAGTTGCTCAATGTTCACCAGTAGCACATTAACAGGGAGTTAGCCATTACATTCTGTATTCAGGTCAGTTGCCTATTGGCTTTGTCATGACATTAGACATTACATTCTGTATTCAGTTTAGCTGCCTATTGGCTTTGACATGGCATTAGCCATTACATTCTGTATTCAGTTTAGTTGCCTATTGGCTTTGACATGACATTAGACATTACATTTGATATTTAGGTTAGCTGCCTATTGGCTTTAACGTGGGGTTAGGCATTGCAGTTGAGACATTGCAGATGAGCTGTGTTTTTCCAAGCTGTGTTTTTCCACAAGATGGACCAAGCTGTTTTCTTCACACCAGACCTTAGCTGATAAGAGCACGTAGATTTTGTGTTTACCTCACAATCCAGTCTGAGAGCGAGTGAGCTTTGGAGAATTGGCCACTCTCCAGGGTTCTTCGGTTCTCACACTGAGTTTGCTTTAAAGGATGACTCTGGGTTACAGCAGAGGTAGATTGAATCTGCGTTGACTTCAGACAGGAACGGAGACGTCAGTTGTCTGTCTCCCGTTTGGGTAGAGAATCTCTTTCTCACAGTTGACCGGAGTCATCAACTTGCAGACCCCAGAAAGTAGAAGCTGAATATAGGCCCTACAGCCTTGCCCATACGGTGATGCATTTTGACTTTTATGCTTTGCTTTGAAGTTATGCTATAGTATAATCTGTGTACATTGCAACTGAGAAGTACTTTGATATATTTTGCTTTCATTGCTGCGACTACTTTGAACGTGTGCTTCCAATCTACTAATTTCGTCTCTCAAGAACCTCGCGGTGAAGAAATAATAACAATAAATGTCCTCTTTAAACTCAGAAGTGCATTCCAGAGAGGTTCTGTAAGCTCGGTTATGAGATAAGGACAGGAAAGCAGAACATTTTGGCTTAGTCGTCAGTTTTCAGAGTCGGAAATTGGAGTTTCGAAGTGCACTATTTAAAAGTGTCATTGTTTTTTGTTGTTTATAGAATTAAAGAAGCACGGCAGACCATGTTTGAAAATGCATGTGAAGTTAAACTGCCTTATGGTGCTGTGAGAAACATGTTTTCTTGTTTATCAGGACTGTATGAGTCTTCAATTGAGTGCTGTGATAAAGCATATTTAGAAAATGTGCCTTTTGAAAGAAATGATGTTCCTTTTGTTCTTGGCAGAAGGGTTTGGATACTTTTATCTACTTACAGAAAAATGCAGGAGAGATGTAGGCAGTTAGAACATGAAAATAAGAATTTACGTGAGCAAATTAGCCAGAACACATTAATGCAAGATAATGCTGAAATCTATAAAACTGCTGTTTTAGAAAAATCTGGCTTTTCCCATTCCAGTAATGAGGGGGTTAAGACAGCTGTGGGCCAGTCTGAGCCTCCGTGTGAGCAAAACACCCCTCAGTTTTTGGCAGTTGAAGAGCATTCCTTAACTGATAATACTGAGAACAGAGCTCAGAATGTTATTTACAGACTGGTTCTGCTAAGAAAAATTAATTCGGACATGGCAGTAGTACTGTCGCAAAATGTGCAGTTACTGGCACAAGTAAAACAAATGATTTTAGTGTTTCTTACTGTTTGCACTAATCAAGTGACACCGAGTTTCATGAGAATCTTAACACTCGGGTATAAAGTAACTAGAAAAAAACATGGCCAGCTGCGCGCTTCAAATGAAATAATTCAGACTTTAGGTTTCTGCGCAGTGCAAGAGGGAAACACTGATTTACATGTAAATCAGGAACAGGGGAGGACAAGAGTGCCCCTGGAACTTTGGAGTAAGCTTTTGACTTGTTATCAGTGGGTGATGAATTCACCTAACTCTCACAGTTTAGGACAGGCACAGGAGGCTAGTATCATACACTGGATCTGGTACATCCAAGACAGGGCTGGAGTCACTGCAGCCCTACATGAACAGGTGTCACAAGCCCCTTTTCAGGATGTAGAGAGGGTGCAGGGAGTACCACAGGTAAAAGAGTCACCAATGAAATTGAGTGCACCATTTGAATTTGTGTCCCCTGAGGATAAAAAGCGTGTGTGTTTGACTAATGATTACAATCCAGTTACTGAAAAGTTGTTGTCTAGCACAGGAGAAGGAACAGTGTTGTACAATGTGTGTCAGACTTTAAAGCAAGAGCTGCTTGAGATGTGTCATTTTTACACTGATTCTTGGTTCACTGCCAATGGTTTAGCCGTTTGGTTTTCCACATGGCTTGTACATAACTGGTTCAATTCCCTTGCAGATGTTAAAGAGAAAAATTCAGAGTCTGAAGTGTCCACCCAGAATTCTGACTTAGTGGGGATGGCTAAGTGGGTGCACCAGAAATGTGGACAGCTGGGAGAAAAAGCCACTTACAGGTGGGCAGAGATGAGAGGGATGCACATTCCCCTAGATTTGATAAAAACTGAGCAGCACGCACAAGAGCAATCTGTCTCACAAGCAGTAAAAGATCAGTTGGGGAGAGGAGATTTACCAGGACAGATATGGCAAATTGATCAGGTTTTAGGGGTAGTGATTGCTGCAGATTACGAAGGAGAAATCAAAATTATGCTGATAACTAGAAAATAATCTGATTCATTCATACAGATTGGAGACAGAATGGCCCAATTTGTCAAAAGTGCAGTGAATGGAGGGTTGGTAAAGAAGGAGTCTGCCCCAGCCCTTCTGACAGTGCAAGGAAAGGGAAGCTGTGGTGCAGTAGCTAAAAACCTCAGTGCTGAGGTGTGGGTTGAAGCCCCAAATGACCCTCCAGAACCTGCAGAAATTATAACAAAGGGCCCCAAAAACATCCTGCTGATTTTAAAACAGGAAGAGGAAGGGCACATTTCAGATGACAAATGGTATTTGCAAGAAAAGTCATACTTTTTTCTTTTGCAGATCCTACCACGTTTCACCACTGACCATGAGTGTGCTGTGTGGTCTCCCTTCGGGTGTGTGCGTGTGGGGTTGGGGGAGGGACCGAACCCCCAACCTGAACCTGATTGATTAAAGTACTAACACCATGGATCCATTTTGCGCTACTGGCGCCTTCAGTTCAAGATCAACTTGTTTGATTACATTCTTCCACTGGAACTAAGCAACCTTACCAGTTAACTGTCTGTGTTTTTTTTCGTGTGGAACTTACATTCCAGCAAACCTTTCAGGTGGACCGTGCACCTTTACATGAGTCTAACTCATGCTACATCAAATTGCTATTTTAGAGACACTTTTCTGTGTAGATGTATCTGATGTGAAAGGTTATGAGATCAATATGTTAATCCACTTCCATTGCTTTACAGTTATTGCTTTTATCATTCAAATCTGATTTGCTTATAATGGTTTTTTTTGTGATATTAGTTGTTTTTTTTTTTGTTTGAAATAAGAAGTATGAGACAAAAATTAATTGGTCATAGGGTGGAATGTGATGCTAATAATTGTGTTTGACCAATGACTTTGTGTTTCACCATTGCGCATATTAGTTGCTCAATGTTCACCAGTAGCACATTAACAGGGAGTGAGCCATTACATTCTGTATTCAGGTCAGTTGCCTATTGGCTTTGTCATGACATTAGACATTACATTCTGTATTCAGTTTAGCTGCCTATTGGCTTTGACATGGCATTAGCCATTACATTCTGTATTCAGTTTAGTTGCCTATTGGCTTTGACATGACATTAGACATTACATTTGATATTTAGGTTAGCTGCCTATTGGCTTTAACGTGGGGTTAGGCATTGCAGTTGAGACATTGCAGATGAGCTGTGTTTTTCCAAGCTGTGTTTTTCCACAAGATGGACCAAGCTGTTTTCTTCACACCAGACCTTAGCTGATAAGAGCACGTAGATTTTGTGTTTACCTCACAATCCAGTCTGAGAGCGAGTGAGCTTTGGAGAATTGGCCACTCTCCAGGGTTCTTCGGTTCTCACACTGAGTTTGCTTTAAAGGATGACTCTGGGTTACAGCAGAGGTAGATTGAATCTGCGTTGACTTCAGACAGGAACGGAGACGTCAGTTGTCTGTCTCCCGTTTGGGTAGAGAATCTCTTTCTCACAGTTGACCGGAGTCATCAACTTGCAGACCCCAGAAAGTAGAAGCTGAATATAGGCCCTACAGCCTTGCCCATACGGTGATGCATTTTGACTTTTATGCTTTGCTTTGAAGTTATGCTATAGTATAATCTGTGTACATTGCAACTGAGAAGTACTTTGATATATTTTGCTTTCATTGCTGCGACTACTTTGAACGTGTGCTTCCAATCTACTAATTTCGTCTCTCAAGAACCTTGCGGTGAAGAAATAATAACAATAAATGTCCTCTTTAAACTCAGAAGTGCATTCCAGAGAGGTTCTGTAAGCTCGGTTATGAGATAAGGACAGGAAAGCAGAACATTTTGGCTTAGTCGTCAGTTTTCAGAGTCGGAAATTGGAGTTTCGAAGTGCACTATTTAAAAGTGTAATTGTTTTTTGTTGTTTATAGAATTAAAGAAGCACGGCAGACCATGTTTGAAAATGCATGTGAAGTTAAACTGCCTTATGGTGCTGTGAGAAACATGTTTTCTTGTTTATCAGGACTGTATGAGTCTTCAATTGAGTGCTGTGATAAAGCATATTTAGAAAATGTGCCTTTTGAAAGAAATGATGTTCCTTTTGTTCTTGGCAGAAGGGTTTGGATACTTTTATCTACTTACAGAAAAATGCAGGAGAGATGTAGGCAGTTAGAACATGAAAATAAGAATTTACGTGAGCAAATTAGCCAGAACACATTAATGCAAGATAATGCTGAAATCTATAAAACTGCTGTTTTAGAAAAATCTGGCTTTTCCCATTCCAGTAATGAGGGGGTTAAGACAGCTGTGGGCCAGTCTGAGCCTCCGTGTGAGCAAAACACCCCTCAGTTTTTGGCAGTTGAAGAGCATTCCTTAACTGATAATACTGAGAACAGAGCTCAGAATGTTATTTACAGACTGGTTCTGCTAAGAAAAATTATTTCGGACATGGCAGTAGTACTGTCGCAAAATGTGCAGTTACTGGCACAAGTAAAACAAATGATTTTAGTGTTTCTTACTGTTTGCACTAATCAAGTGACACCGAGTTTCATGAGAATCTTAACACTCGGGTATAAAGTAACTAGAAAAAAACATGGCCAGCTGCGCGCTTCAAATGAAATAATTCAGACTTTAGGTTTCTGCGCAGTGCAAGAGGGAAACACTGATTTACATGTAAATCAGGAACAGGGGAGGACAAGAGTGCCCCTGGAACTTTGGAGTAAGCTTTTGACTTGTTATCAGTGGGTGATGAATTCACCTAACTCTCACAGTTTAGGACAGGCACAGGAGGCTAGTATCATACACTGGATCTGGTACATCCAAGACAGGGCTGGAGTCACTGCAGCCCTACATGAACAGGTGTCACAAGCCCCTTTTCAGGATGTAGAGAGGGTGCAGGGAGTACCACAGGTAAAAGAGTCACCAATGAAATTGAGTGCACCATTTGAATTTGTGTCCCCTGAGGATAAAAAGCGTGTGTGTTTGACTAATGATTACAATCCAGTTACTGAAAAGTTGTTGTCTAGCACAGGAGAAGGAACAGTGTTGTACAATGTGTGTCAGACTTTAAAGCAAGAGCTGCTTGAGATGTGTCATTTTTACACTGATTCTTGGTTCACTGCCAATGGTTTAGCCGTTTGGTTTTCCACATGGCTTGTACATAACTGGTTCAATTCCCTTGCAGATGTTAAAGAGAAAAATTCAGAGTCTGAAGTGTCCACCCAGAATTCTGACTTAGTGGGGATGGCTAAGTGGGTGCACCAGAAATGTGGACAGCTGGGAGAAAAAGCCACTTACAGGTGGGCAGAGATGAGAGGGATGCACATTCCCCTAGATTTGATAAAAACTGTGCAGCACGCACAAGAGCAATCTGTCTCACAAGCAGTAAAAGATCAGTTGGGGAGAGGAGATTTACCAGGACAGATATGGCAAATTGATCAGGTTTTAGGGGTAGTGATTGCTGCAGATTACGAAGGAGAAATCAAAATTATGCTGATAACTAGAAAATAATCTGATTCATTCATACAGATTGGAGACAGAATGGCCCAATTTGTCAAAAGTGCAGTGAATGGAGGGTTGGTAAAGAAGGAGTCTGTCCCAGCCCTTCTGACAGTGCAAGGAAAGGGAAGCTGTGGTGCAGTAGCTAAAAACCTCAGTGCTGAGGTGTGGTTGAAGCCCCAAATGACCCTCCAGAACCTGCAGAAATTATAACAAAGGGCCCCAAAAACATCCTGCTGATTTTAAAACAGGAAGAGGAAGGGCACATTTCAGATGACAAATGGTATTTGCAAGAAAAGTCATACTTTTTTCTTTTGCAGATCCTACCACGTTTCACCACTGACCATGAGTGTGCTGTGTGGTCTCCCTTCGGGTGTGTGCGTGTGGGGTTGGGGAGGGACCGAACCCCCAACCTGAACCTGATTGATTAAAGTACTAACACCATGGATCCATTTTGTGCTACTGGCGCCTTCAGTTCAAGATCAACTTGTTTGATTACATTCTTCCACTGGAACTAAGCAACCTTACCAGTTAACTGTCTGTGTTTTTTTTCGTGTGGAACTTACATTCCAGCAAACCTTTCAGGTGGACCGTGCACCTTTACATGAGTCGAACTCATGCTACATCAAATTGCTATTTTAGAGACACTTTTCTGTGTAGATGTATCTGATGTGAAAGGTTATGAGATCAATATGTTAATCCACTTCCATTGCTTTACAGTTATTGCTTTTATCATTCAAATCTGATTTGCTTATAATGGTTTTTTTTGTGATATTAGTTGTTTTTTTTTTTGTTTGAAATAAGAAGTATGAGACAAAAATTAATTGGTCATAGGGTGGAATGTGATGCTAATAATTGTGTTTGACCAATGACTTTGTGTTTCACCATTGCGCATGTTAGTTGCTCAATGTTCACCAGTAGCACATTAACAGGGAGTTAGCCATTACATTCTGTATTCAGGTCAGTTGCCTATTGGCTTTGTCATGACATTAGACATTACATTCTGTATTCAGTTTAGCTGCCTATTGGCTTTGACATGGCATTAGCCATTACATTCTGTATTCAGTTTAGTTGCCTATTGGCTTTGACATGACATTAGACATTACATTTGATATTTAGGTTAGCTGCCTATTGGCTTTAACGTGGGGTTAGGCATTGCAGTTGAGACATTGCAGATGAGCTGTGTTTTTCCAAGCTGTGTTTTTCCACAAGATGGACCAAGCTGTTTTCTTCACACCAGACCTTAGCTGATAAGAGCACGTAGATTTTGTGTTTACCTCACAATCCAGTCTGAGAGCGAGTGAGCTTTGGAGAATTGGCCACTCTCCAGGGTTCTTCGGTTCTCACACTGAGTTTGCTTTAAAGGATGACTCTGGGTTACAGCAGAGGTAGATTGAATCTGCGTTGACTTCAGACAGGAACGGAGACGTCAGTTGTCTGTCTCCCGTTTGGGTAGAG
The DNA here is from genome assembly GCF_031143425.1 of Pleurodeles waltl. Lineage (NCBI taxonomy): Eukaryota > Metazoa > Chordata > Amphibia > Caudata > Salamandridae > Pleurodeles > Pleurodeles waltl. Next base: position 658,653,284 of record NC_090445.1, on the reverse strand, counting down.
AATCTCTTTCTCACAGTTGACCGGAGTCATCAACTTGCAGACCCCAGAAAGTAGAAGCTGAATATAGGCCCTACAGCCTTGCCCATACGGTGATGCATTTTGACTTTTATGCTTTGCTTTGAAGTTATGCTATAGTATAATCTGTGTACATTGCAACTGAGAAGTACTTTGATATATTTTGCTTTCATTGCTGCGACTACTTTGAACGTGTGCTTCCAATCTACTAATTTCGTCTCTCAAGAACCTTGCGGTGAAGAAATAATAACAATAAATGTCCTCTTTAAACTCAGAAGTGCATTCCAGAGAGGTTCTGTAAGCTCGGTTATGAGATAAGGACAGGAAAGCAGAACATTTTGGCTTAGTCGTCAGTTTTCAGAGTCGGAAATTGGAGTTTCGAAGTGCACTATTTAAAAGTGTAATTGTTTTTTGTTGTTTATAGAATTAAAGAAGCACGGCAGACCATGTTTGAAAATGCATGTGAAGTTAAACTGCCTTATGGTGCTGTGAGAAACATGTTTTCTTGTTTATCAGGACTGTATGAGTCTTCAATTGAGTGTTGTGATAAAGCATATTTAGAAAATGTGCCTTTTGAAAGAAATGATGTTCCTTTTGTTCTTGGCAGAAGGGTTTGGATACTTTTATCTACTTACAGAAAAATGCAGGAGAGATGTAGGCAGTTAGAACATGAAAATAAGAATTTACGTGAGCAAATTAGCCAGAACACATTAATGCAAGATAATGCTGAAATCTATAAAACTGCTGTTTTAGAAAAATCTGGCTTTTCCCATTCCAGTAATGAGGGGGTTAAGACAGCTGTGGGCCAGTCTGAGCCTCCGTGTGAGCAAAACACCCCTCAGTTTTTGGCAGTTGAAGAGCATTCCTTAACTGATAACACTGAGAACAGAGCTCAGAATGTTATTTACAGACCGCTTCTGCAAAGAAAAATTTATTCGGACATGGCAGTAATACCGTTGAAAAATGTGCAGTTACTGTCACAAGTAAAACAAATGATTTTAGTGTTTTTTACTGTTTGCACTAAGCAAGAGACGCCGAGTTTCATGAGAATCTTAACACTTGGGTATAAAGTAACTAGAAAAAAACATGGGCAGCTGAACGCTTCAAATAAATAATTCAGACTTTAGGTTTCTGCGCAGTGCAAGAGGGAAACACTGATTTACATGTAAATCAGGAACAGGGGAGGACAAGAGTGCCCCTGGAACTTTGGAGTAAGCTTTTGACCTGTTATCAGTGGGTGATGAATTCACCTAACTCTCACAGTTTAGGACAGGCACAGGAGGCTAGTATCATACACTGGATCTGGTACATGCAAGACAGGGCTGGAGTCACTGCAGCCCTACATGAACAGGTGTCACAAGCCCCTTTTCAGGATGTAGAGAGGGTGCAGGGAGTACCACAGGTAAAAGGGTCACCAATGAAATTGAGTGCACCATTTGAATTTGTCTCCCCTGAGGATAAAAAGCGTGTGTGTTTGACTAATGATTACAATCCAGTTACTGAAAAGTTGTTGTCTAGCACAGGAGAAGGAACAGTGTTGTACAATGTGTGTCAGACTTTAAAGCAAGAGCTGCTTGAGATGTGTCATTTTTACACTGATTCTTGGTTCACTGCCAATGGTTTAGCCGTTTGGTTTTCCACATGGCTTGTATATAACTGGTTCAATTCCCTTGCAGATGTTGAAGAGAAAAATTCAGAGTCTGAAGTGTCCACCCAGAATTCTGACTTAGTGGGGAGGGCTAAGTGGGTGCACCAGAAATGTGGACAGCTGGGAGAAAAAGCCACTTACACGTGGGCAGAGATGAGAGGGATGCACATTCCCCTAGATTTGATAAAAACTGTGCAGCACGCACAAGAGCAATCTGTCTCACAAACAGTAAAAGATCAGTTGGGGAGAGGAGATTTACCAGGACAGATATGGCAAATTGATCAGGTTTTAGGGGTAGTAATTGCTGCAGATTACCAAGGAGAAATCAAAATTATGCTGATAACTAGAAAAGAATCTGATTCATTCATACAGATTGGAGACAGAATGGACCAACTTGTCAAAAGTTCAGTGAATGGAGGGTTGGTAAAGAAGGAGTCTGCCCCAGCCCTTCTGACAGTGCAAGGAAAGGGAAGCTGTGGTACAGCAGCTAAAAACCTCAGTGCTGAGGTGTGGGTTGAAGCCCCAAATGACCCTCCAGAACCTGCAGAAATTATAACAAAGGGCCCCAAAAACATCCTACTGATTTTAAAACAGGGAAAGGAAGAAGAAGGGCACATTTCAGATGACAAATGGTACTTGAAAGAAAAGTCATACTTTTTTATTTTGCAGATCCTACCACGTTTCACCACTGACCATGAGTGTGCTGTGTGGTCTCCCTTCGGGTGTGTGCGTGTGGGGTTGGGGGAGGGACCGAACCCCCAACCTGAACCTGATTGATTAAAGTACTAACACCATGGATCCATTTTGCGCTACTGCCGCCTTCAGTTCAAGATCAACTTGTTTGATTACATTCTTTCACTGGAACTAAGCAACCTTACCAGTTAACTGTCTGTGGTTTTTTTCGTGTGGAACTTACATTCCAGCAAACCTTTCAGGTGGACTGTGCACCTTTACATGAGTCGAACTCATGCTACATCAAATTGCTATTTTAGAGACACTTTTCTGTGTAGATGTAACTGATGTGAAAGGTTATGAGATCAATATGTTAATCCACTTCCATTGCTTTACAGTTATTGCTTTTATCATTCAAATCTGATTTGCTTATAATGTTTTTTTTGGTGATATTAGTTGTTTTTTGTTTTTGTTTGAAATAAGAGGTATGAAACAAAAATTCATTGGTCATAGTGTGGAATGTGATGCTAATAATTGTGTTTGACCAATGACTTTGTGTTTCACCATTGCGCATATTAGTTGCTCATTGTTCACCAGTAGAACATTAACAGGGAGTTAGCCATTACATTCTGTATTCAGGTCAATTGCCTATTGGCTTTGACATGACATTAGCCATTACATTCTGTATTCAGTTTAGTTGCCTATTGGCTTTGACATGACATTAGACATTACATTTGATATTTAGGTTAACTGCCTATTGGCTTTAACGTGGGGTTAGGCATTGCAGTTGAGACATTGCAGATGAGCTGTGTTTTTCCAAGCTGTGTTTTTCCACAAGATGGACCAAGCTGTTTTCTTCACACCAGACCTTAGCTGATAAGAGCACGTAGATTTTGTGTTTACCTCACAATCCAGTCTGAGAGCGAGTGAGCTTTGGAGAATTGGCCACTCTCCAGGGTTCTTCGGTTCTCACACTGAGTTTGCTTTAAAGGATGACTCTGGGTTACAGCAGAGGTAGATTGAATCTGCGTTGACTTCAGACAGGAACGGAGACGTCAGTTGTCTGTCTCCCGTTTGGGTAGAGAATCTCTTTCTCACAGTTGACCGGAGTCATCAACTTGCAGACCCCAGAAAGTAGAAGCTGAATATAGGCCCTACAGCCTTGCCCATACGGTGATGCATTTTGACTTTTATGCTTTGCTTTGAAGTTATGCTATAGTATAATCTGTGTACATTGCAACTGAGAAGTACTTTGATATATTTTGCTTTCATTGCTGCGACTACTTTGAACGTGTGCTTCCAATCTACTAATTTCGTCTCTCAAGAACCTCGCGGTGAAGAAATAATAACAATAAATGTCCTCTTTAAACTCAGAAGTGCATTCCAGAGAGGTTCTGTAAGCTCGGTTATGAGATAAGGACAGGAAAGCAGAACATTTTGGCTTAGTCGTCAGTTTTCAGAGTCGGAAATTGGAGTTTCGAAGTGCACTATTTAAAAGTGTCATTGTTTTTTGTTGTTTATAGAATTAAAGAAGCACGGCAGACCATGTTTGAAAATGCATGTGAAGTTAAACTGCCTTATGGTGCTGTGAGAAACATGTTTTCTTGTTTATCAGGACTGTATGAGTCTTCAATTGAGTGCTGTGATAAAGCATATTTAGAAAATGTGCCTTTTGAAAGAAATGATGTTCCTTTTGTTCTTGGCAGAAGGGTTTGGATACTTTTATCTACTTACAGAAAAATGCAGGAGAGATGTAGGCAGTTAGAACATGAAAATAAGAATTTACGTGAGCAAATTAGCCAGAACACATTAATGCAAGATAATGCTGAAATCTATAAAACTGCTGTTTTAGAAAAATCTGGCTTTTCCCATTCCAGTAATGAGGGGGTTAAGACAGCTGTGGGCCAGTCTGAGCCTCCGTGTGAGCAAAACACCCCTCAGTTTTTGGCAGTTGAAGAGCATTCCTTAACTGATAATACTGAGAACAGAGCTCAGAATGTTATTTACAGACTGGTTCTGCTAAGAAAAATTAATTCGGACATGGCAGTAGTACTGTCGCAAAATGTGCAGTTACTGGCACAAGTAAAACAAATGATTTTAGTGTTTCTTACTGTTTGCACTAATCAAGTGACACCGAGTTTCATGAGAGTCTTAACACTCGAGTATAAAGTAACTAGAAAAAAACATGGCCAGCTGCGCGCTTCAAATGAAATAATTCAGACTTTAGGTTTCTGCGCAGTGCAAGAGGGAAACACTTATTTACATGTAAATCAGGAACAGGGGAGGACAAGAGTGCCCCTGGAACTTTGGAGTAAGCTTTTGACTTCTTATCAGTGGGTGATGAATTCACCTAACTCCCACAGTTTAGGACAGGCACAGGAGGCTAGTATCATACACTGGATCTGGTACATCCAAGACAGGGCTGGAGTCACTGCAGCCCTACATGAACAGGTGTCACAAGCCCCTTTTCAGGATGTAGAGAGGGTGCAGGGAGTACCACAGGTAAAAGGGTCACCAATGAAATTGAGTGCACCATTTGAATTTGTGTCCCCTGAGGATAAAAAGCGTGTGTGTTTGACTAATGATTACAATCCAGTTACTGAAAAGTTGTTGTCTAGCACAGGAGAAGGAACAGTGTTGTACAATGTGTGTCAGACTTTAAAGCAAGAGCTGCTTGAGATGTGTCATTTTTACACTGATTCTTGGTTCACTGCCAATGGTTTAGCCGTTTGGTTTTCCACATGGCTTGTACATAACTGGTTCAATTCCCTTGCAGATGTTAAAGAGAAAAATTCAGAGTCTGAAGTGTCCACCCAGAATTCTGACTTAGTGGGGATGGCTAAGTGGGTGCACCAGAAATGTGGACAGCTGGGAGAAAAAGCCACTTACAGGTGGGCAGAGATGAGAGGGATGCACATTCCCCTAGATTTGATAAAAACTGTGCAGCACGCACAAGAGCAATCTGTCTCACAAGCAGTAAAATATCAGTTGGGGAGAGGAGATTTACCAGGACAGATATGGCAAATTGATCAGGTTTTAGGGGTAGTGATTGCTGCAGATTACGAAGGAGAAATCAAAATTATGCTGATAACTAGAAAATAATCTGATTCATTCATACAGATTGGAGACAGAATGGCCCAATTTGTCAAAAGTGCAGTGAATGGAGGGTTGGTAAAGAAGGAGTCTGCCCCAGCCCTTCTGACAGTGCAAGGAAAGGGAAGCTGTGGTGCAGTAGCTAAAAACCTCAGTGCTGAGGTGTGGGTTGAAGCCCCAAATGACCCTCCAGAACCTGCAGAAATTATAACAAAGGGCCCCAAAAACATCCTGCTGATTTTAAAACAGGAAGAGGAAAGGCACATTTCAGATGACAAATGGTATTTGCAAGAAAAGTCATACTTTTTTCTTTTGCAGATCCTACCACGTTTCACCACTGACCATGAGTGTGCTGTGTGGTCTCCCTTCGGGTGTGTGCGTGTGGGGTTGGGGGAGGGACCGAACCCCCAACCTGAACCTGATTGATTAAAGTACTAACACCATGGATCCATTTTGCGCTACTGGCGCCTTCAATTCAAGATCAACTTGTTTGATTACATTCTTCCACTGGAACTAAGCAACCTTACCAGTTAACTGTCTGTGTTTTTTTTCGTGTGGAACTTACATTCCAGCAAACCTTTCAGGTGGACCGTGCACCTTTACATGAGTCGAACTCATGCTACATCAAATTGCTATTTTAGAGACACTTTTCTGTATAGATGTATCTGATGTGAAAGGTTATGAGATCAATATGTTAATCCACTTCCATTGCTTTACAGTTATTGCTTTTATCATTCAAATCTGATTTGCTTATAATGTTTTTTTGTGTGATATTAGTTGTTTTTTGTTTTTGTTTGAAATAAGAACTATGAAACAAAAATTAATTGGTCATAGGGTGGAATGTGATGCTAGTAATTGTGTTTGACCAATGACTTTGTGTTTCACCATTGCGCATATTAGTTGCTCAATGTTCACCAGTAGCACATTAACAGGGAGTTAGCCATTACAATCTGTATTCAGGTCAGTTGCCTATTGGCTTTGTCATGACATTAGACATTACATTCTGTATTCAGTTTAGCTACCTATTGGCTATGACATGGCATTAGCCATTACATTCTGTATTCAGTTTAGTTGCCTATTGGTTTTGACATGACATTAGACATTACATTTGATATTTAGGTTAGCTGCCTATTGGCTTTAACGTGGGGTTAGACATTGCAGTTGAGACATTGCAGATGAGCTGTGTTTTTCCAAGCTGTGTTTTTCCACAAGATGGACCAAGCTGTTTTCTTCACACCAGACCTTAGCTGATAAGAGCACGTAGATTTTGTGTTTACCTCGCAATCCAGTCTGAGAGCGAGTGAGCTTGGGAGAATTGGCCACTCTCCAGGGTTCTTCGGTTCTCACACTGAGTTTGCTTTTAAGGATGACTCTGGGCTACAGCAGAGGTAGATTGAATCTGCGTTGACTTCAGACAGGAACGGAGACGTCAGTTGCCTGTCTCCCGTTTGGGTAGAAAATCTCTTTCTCACAGTTGACCGGAGTCATCAACTTGCAGACCCCAGAAACATGAAGCTGAATATAGGCCCTACAGCCTTGCCCATACGGTGATGAATTTTGACTTCTATGCTTTGCTTTGAAGTTATGCTATAATATAATCTGTGTACATTGCAACTGAGAAGTACTTTGATATATTTTCCTTTCATTGCTGCGACTACTTTAAACGTGTGTTTCCAATCTACTAATTTCGTCTCTCAAGAACCTTGCGGTGAAGAAATAATAACAATAAATGTCTTCTTTAAACTCAGAAGTGCATTCCAGAGAGGTTCTGTAAGCTCGGTTATGAGATAAGGACAGGAAAGCAGAACATTTTGGCTTAGTCGCCAGTTTTCAGAGTCGGAAATTGGAGTTTCGAAGTGCACTATTTAAAAGTGTAATTGTTTTTTGTTGTTTATAGAATTAAAGAAGCACGGCAGACCATGTTTGAAAATGCATGTGAAGTTAAACTGCCTTATGGTGCTGTGAGAAACATGTTTTCTTGTTTATCAGGACTGTATGAGTCTTCAAATGAGTGCTGTGATAAAGCATATTTAGAAAATGTGCCTTTTGAAAGAAATGATGTTCCTTTTGTTCTTGGCAGAAGGGTTTGGATACTTTTATCTACTTACAGAAAAATGCAGGAGAGATGTAGGCAGTTAGAACATGAAAATAAGAATTTACGTGAGCAAATTAGCCAGAACACATTAATGCAAGATAATGCTGAAATCTATAAAACTGCTGTTTTAGAAAAATCTGGCTTTTCCCATTCCAGTAATGAGGGGGTTAAGACAGCTGTGGGCCAGTCTGAGCCTCCGTGTGAGCAAAACACCCCTCAGTTTTTGGCAGTTGAAGAGCATTCCTTAACTGATAATACTAAGAACAGAGCTCAGAATGTTATTTACAGACCGGTTCTGCTAAGAAAAATTAATTCGGACATGGCAGTAGTACTGTCGCAAAATGTGCAGTTACTGGCACAAGTAAAACAAATGATTTTAGTGTTTCTTAATGTTTGCACTAATCAAGTGACACCGAGTTTCATGAGAATCTTAACACTCGGGTATAAAGTAACTAGAAAAAAACATGGCCAGCTGCGCGCTTCAAATGAAATAATTCAGACTTTAGGTTTCTGCGCAGTGCAAGAGGGAAACACTGATTTACATGTAAATCAGGAACAGGGGAGGACAAGAGTGCCCCTGGAACTTTGGAGTAAGCTTTTGACTTGTTATCAGTGGGTGATGAATTCACCTAACTCTCACAGTTTAGGACAGGCACAGGGGCTAGTATCATTCACTGGATCTGGTACATCCAAGACAGGGCTGGAGTCACTGCAGCCCTACATGAACAGGTGTCACAAGCCCCTTTTCAGGATGTAGAGAGGGTGCAGGGAGTACCACAGGTAAAAGAGTCACCAATGAAATTGAGTGCACCATTTGAATTTGTGTCCCCTGAGGATAAAAAGCGTGTGTGTTTGACTAATGATTACAATCCAGTTACTGAAAAGTTGTTGTCCAGCACAGGAGAAGGAACAGTGTTGTACAATGTGTGTCAGACTTTAAAGCAAGAGCTGCTTGAGATGTGTCATTTTTACACTGATTCTTGGTTCACTGCCAATGGTTTAGCCATTTGGTTTTCCACATGGCTTGTACATAACTGGTTCAATTCCCTTGCAGATGTTAAAGAGAAAAATTCAGAGTCTGAAGTGTCCACCCAGAATTCTGACTTAGTGGGGATGGCTAAGTGGGTGCACCAGAAATGTGGACAGCTGGGAGAAAAAGCCACTTACAGGTGGGCAGAGATGAGAGAGATGCACATTCCCCTAGATTTGATAAAAACTGTGCAGCACGCACAAGAGCAATCTGTCTCACAAGCAGTAAAAGATCAGTTGGGTAGAGGAGATTTACCAGGACAGATATGGCAAATTGATCAGGTTTTAGGGGTAGTGATTGCTGCAGATTACGAAGGAGAAATCAAAATTATGCTGATAACTAGAAAATAATCTGATTCATTCATACAGATTGGAGACAGAATGGCCCAACTTGTCAAAAGTGCAGTGAATGGAGGGTTGGTAAAGAAGGAGTCTGCCCCAGCCCTTCTGACAGTGCAAGGAAAGAGAAGCTGTGGTGCAGCAGATAAAAACCTCAGTGCTGAGGTGTGGGTTGAAGCCCCAAATGACCCTCCAGAACCTGCAGAAATTATAACAAAGGGCCCCAAAAACATCCTGCTGATTTTAAAACAGGAAGAGGAAGGGCACATTTCAGATGACAAATGGTAGTTGCAAGAAAAGTCATACTTTTTTCTTTTGCAGATCCTACCACGTTTCACCACTGACCATGAGTGTGCTTTGTGGTCTCCCTTCGGGTGTGTGCGGGTGGTGTTGGGGGAGGGACCGAACCTCCAACCTGAACCTGATTGATTAAAGTACTAACACCATGGATCCATTTTGCGCTACTGGCGCCTTCAGTTCAAGATCAACTTGTTTGATTACATTCTTCCACTGGAACTAAGCAACCTTACCAGTTAACTGTCTGTGTTTTTTTTCGTGTGGAACTTACATTCCAGCAAACCTTTCAGGTGGACTGTGCACCTTTACATGAGTCGAACTCATGCTACATCAAATTGCTATGTTAGAGACACTTTTCTGTGTAGATGTAACTGATGTGAAAGGTTATGAGATCAATATGTTAATCCACTTCCATTGCTTTACAGTTATTGCTTTTATCATTCAAATCTGATTTGCTTATAATGTTTTTTTTGGTGATATTAGTTGTTTTTTGTTTTTGTTTGAAATAAGAGGTATGAAACAAAACTTCATTGGTCATAGTGTGGAATGTGATGCTAATAATTGTGTTTGACCAATGACTTTGTGTTTCACCATTGCGCATATTAGTTGCTCAATGTTCACCAGTAGCACATTAACAGGGAGTTAGCCATTATATTCTGTATTCATGTCAGTTGCCTAGTGGCTTTGACATGACATTAGACATTACATTCTGTATTCAGTTTAGGTGCCTATTGGCTTTGACATGGCATTAGCCATTACATTCTGTATTCAGTTTAGTTGCCTATTGGCTTTGACATGACATTAGACATTACATTTGATATTTAGGTTAGCTGCCTATTGGCTTTAACGTGGGGTTAGACATTGCAGTTGAGACATTGCAGATGAGCTGTGTTTTTCCAAGCTGTGTTTTTCCACAAGATGGACCAAGCTGTTTTCTTCACACCAGACCTTAGCTGATAAGAGCACGTAGATTTTGTGTTTACCTCGCAATCCAGTCTGAGAGAGAGTGAGCTTGGGAGAATTGGCCACTCTATAGGGTTCTTCAGTTGCCTATTGGCTTTGACATGACATTAGCCATTACATTCTGTATTCAGTTTAGTTGCCTATTGGCTTTGACATGACATTAGACATTACATTTGATATTTAGGTTAGCTGCCTATTGGCTTTAACGTGGGGTTAGGCATTGCAGTTGAGACATTGCAGATGAGCTGTGTTTTTCCAAGCTGTGTTTTTCCACAAGATGGACCAAGCTGTTTTCTTCACACCAGACCTTAGCTGATAAGAGCACGTAGATTTTGTGTTTACCTCGCAATCCAGTCTGAGAGCGAGTGAGCTTGGGAGAATTGGCCACTCTCCAGGGTTCTTCGGTTCTCACACTGAGTTTGCTTTTAAGGATGACTCTGGGCTACAGCAGAGGTAGATTGAATCTGCGTTGACTTCAGACAGGAACGGAGACGTCAGTTGCCTGTCTCCCGTTTGGGTAGAAAATCTCTTTCTCACAGTTGACCGGAGTCATCAACTTGCAGACCCCAGAAAGATGAAGCTGAATATAGGCCCTACAGCCTTGCCCATACGGTGATGAATTTTGACTTCTATGCTTTGCTTTGAAGTTATGCTATAATATAATCTGTGTACATTGCAACTGAGAAGTACTTTGATATATTTTGCTTTCATTGCTGCGACTACTTTGAACGTGTGCTTCCAATCTACTAATTTCGTCTCTCAAGAACCTTGCGGTGAAGAAATAATAACAATAAATGTCTTCTTTAAACTCAGAAGTGCATTCCAGAGAGGTTCTGTAAGCTCGGTTATGAGATAAGGACAGGAAAGCAGAACATTTTGGCTTAGTCGTCAGTTTTCAGAGTCGGAAATTGGAGTTTCGAAGTGCACTATTTAAAAGTGTAATTGTTTTTTGTTGTTTATAGAATTAAAGAAGCACGGCAGACCATGTTTGAAAATGCATGTGAAGTTAAACTGCCTTATGGTGCTGTGAGAAACATGTTTTCTTGTTTATCAGGACTGTAAGAGTCTTCAAATGAGTGCTGTGATAAAGCATATTTAGAAAATGTGCCTTTTGAAAGAAATGATGTTCCTTTTGTTCTTGGCAGAAGGGTTTGGATACTTTTATCTACTTACAGAAAAATGCAGGAGAGATGTAGGCTGTTAGAACATGAAAATAAGAATTTACGTGAGCAGATTAGCCAGAACACATTAATGCAAGATAATGCTGAAATCTATAAAACTGCTGTTTTAGAAAAATCTGGCTTTTCCCATTCCAGTAATGAGGGGGTTAAGACAGCTGTGGGTCAGTCTGAGCCTCCGTGTGAGCAAAACACCCCTCAGTTTTTGTCAGTTGAAGAGCATTCCTTAACTGATAATACTGAGAACAGAGCTCAGAATGTTATTTACAGACCGGTTCTGCTAAGAAAAATTAATTCGGACATGGCAGTAGTACTGTCGCAAAATGTGCAGTTACTGGCACAAGTAAAACAAATGATTTTAGTGTTTCTTACTGTTTGCACTAATCAAGTGACACCGAGTTTCATGAGAATCTTAACACTCGGGTATAAAGTAACTAGAAAAAAACATGGCCAGCTGCGCGCTTCAAATGAAATAATTCAGACTTTAGGTTTCTGCGCAGTGCAAGAGGGAAACACTGATTTACATGTAAATCTGGAACAGGGGAGGACAAGAGTGCCCCTGGAACTTTGGAGTAAGCTTTTGACTTGTTATCAGTGGGTGATGAATTCACCTAACTCTCACAGTTTAGGACAGGCACAGGAGGCTAGTATCATACACTGGATCTGGTACATCCAAGACAGGGCTTGAGTCACTGCAGCCCTACATGAACAGGTGTCACAAGCCCCTTTTCAGGATGTAGAGAGGGTGCAGGGAGTACCACAGGTAAAAGAGTCACCAATGAAATTGAGTGCACCATTTGAATTTGTGTCTCCTGAGGATAAAAAGCGTGTGTGTTTGACTAATGATTACAATCCAGTTACTGAAAAGTTGTTGTCTAGCACAGGAGAAGGAACAGTGTTGTACAATGTGTCAGACTTTAAAGCAAGAGCTGCTTGAGATGTGTCATTTTTACACTGATTCTTGGTTCACTGCCAATGGTTTAGCCGTTTGGTTTTCCACATGGCTTGTACATAACTGGTTCTATTCCCTTGCAGATGTTAAAGAGAAAAATTCAGAGTCTGAAGTGTCCACCCAGAATTCTGACTTAGTGGGGATGGCTAAGTGGGTGCACCAGAAATGTGGACAGCTGGGAGAAAAAGCCACTTACAGGTGGGCAGAGATGAGAAGGATGCACATTCCCCTAGATTTGATAAAAACTGTGCAGCACGCACAAGAGCAATCTGTCTCACAAGCAGTAAAAGATCAGTTGGGGAGAGGAGATTTACCAGGACAGATATGGCAAATTGATCAGGTTTTAGGGGTAGTGATTGCTGCAGATTACGAAGGAGAAATCAAAATTATGCTGATAACTAGAAAATAATCTGATTCATTCATACAGATTGGAGACAGAATGGCCCAATTTGTCAAAAGTGCAGTGAATGGAGGGTTGGTAAAGAAGGAGTCTGCCCCAGCCCTTCTGACAGTGCAAGGAAAGGGAAGCTGTGGTGCAGTAGCTAAAAACCTCAGTGCTGAGGTGTGGGTTGAAGCCCCAAATGACCCTCCAGAACCTGCAGAAATTATAACAAAGGGCCCCAAAAACATCCTGCTGATTTTAAAACAGGAAGAGGAAGGGCACATTTCAGATGACAAATGGTATTTGCAAGAAAAGTCATACTTTTTTCTTTTGCAGATCCTACCACGTTTCACCACTGACCATGAGTGTGCTGTGTGGTCTCCCTTCGGGTGTGTGCGTGTGGGGTTGGGGGAGGGACCGAACCCCCAACCTGAACCTGATTGATTAAAGTACTAACACCATGGATCCATTTTGCGCTACTGGCGCCTTCAGTTCAAGATCAACTTGTTTGATTACATTCTTCCACTGGAACTAAGCAACCTTACCAGTTAACTGTCTGTGTTTTTTTTCGTGTGGAACTTACATTCCAGCAAACCTTTCAGGTGGACCGTGCACCTTTACATGAGTCTAACTCATGCTACATCAAATTGCTATTTTAGAGACACTTTTCTGTGTAGATGTATCTGATGTGAAAGGTTATGAGATCAATATGTTAATCCACTTCCATTGCTTTACAGTTATTGCTTTTATCATTCAAATCTGATTTGCTTATAATGGTTTTTTTTGTGATATTAGTTGTTTTTTGTTTTTGTTTGAAATAAGAAGTATGAAACAAAAATTAATTGGTCATAGGGTGGAATGTGATGCTAATAATTGTGTTTGACCAATGACTTTGTGTTTCACCATTGCGCATATTAGTTGCTCAATGTTCACCAGTAGCACATTAACAGGGAGTTAGCCATTACATTCTGTATTCAGGTCAGTTGCCTATTGGCTTTGTCATGACATTAGACATCACATTCTGTATTCAGTTTAGCTGCCTATTGGCTTTGACATGGCATTAGCCATTACATTCTGTATTCAGTTTAGTTGCCTATTGGCTTTGACATGACATTAGACATTACATTTGATATTTAGGTTAGCTGCCTATTGGCTTTAACGTGGGGTTAGACATTGCAGATGAGCTGTGTTTTTCCAAGCTGTGTTTTACAACAAGATGGACCAGGCTGTTTTCTTCACACCAGACCTTAGCTGATAAGAGCACGTAGATTTTGTGTTTAGCTCGCAATCCAGTCTGAGAGCGAGTGAGCTTGGGAGAATTGGCCACTCTCCAGGGTTCTTCGGTTCTCACACTGAGTTTGCTTTTAAGGATGACTCTGGGCTACAGCAGAGGTAGATTGAATCTGCGTTGACTTCAGACAGGAACGGAGAAGTCAGTTGCCTGTCTCCCGTTTGGGTAGAAAATCTCTTTCTCACAGTTGACCGGAGTCATCAACTTGCAGACCCCAGAAAGATGAAGCTGAATATAGGCCCTACAGCCTTGCCCATACGGTGATGAATTTTGACTTCTATGCTTTGCTTTGAAGTTATGCTATAATATAATCTGTGTACATTGCAACTGAGAAGTACTTTGATATATTTTGCTTTCATTGCTGCGACTACTTTGAACGTGTGCTTCCAATCTACTAATTTCGTCTCTCAAGAACCTTGCGGTGAGGAAATAATAGCAATAAATGTCTTCTTTAAACTCAGAAGTGCATTCCAGAGAGGTTCTGTAAGCTCGGTTATGAGATAAGGACAGGAAAGCAGAACATTTTGGCTTAGTCGTCAGTTTTCAGAGTCGGAAATTGGAGTTTCGAAGTGCACTATTTAAAAGTGTAATTGTTTTTTGTTGTTTATAGAATTAAAGAAGCACGGCAGACCATGTTTGAAAATGCATGTGAAGTTAAACTGCCTTATGGTGCTGTGAGAAACATGTTTTCTTGTTTATCAGGACTGTATGAGTCTTCAAATGAGTGCTGTGATAAAGCATATTTAGAAAATGTGCCTTTTGAAAGAAATTATGTTCCTTTTGTTCTTGGCAGAAGGGTTTGGATACTTTTATCTACTTACAGAAAAATGCAGGAGAGATGTAGGCTGTTAGAACATGAAAATAAGAATTTACGTGAGCAAATTAGCCAGAACACATTAATGCAAGTTAATGCTGAAATCTATAAAACTGCTGTTTTAGAAAAATCTGGCTTTTCCCATTCCAGTAATGAGGGGGTTAAGACAGCTGTGGGCCAGTCTGAGCCTCCGTGTGAGCAAAACACCCCTCAGTTTTTGGCAGTTGAAGAGCATTCCTTAACTGATAATACTGAGAACAGAGCTCAGAATGTTATTTACAGACCGGTTCTGCTGAGAAAAATTAATTCGGACATGGCAGTAGTACTGTCGCAAAATGTGCAGTTACTGGCACAAGTAAAACAAATGATTTTAGTGTTTCTTACTGTTTGCACTAATCAAGTGACACCGAGTTTCATGAGAATCTTAACACTCGGGTATAAAGTAACTAGAAAAAAACATGGCCAGCTGCGCGCTTCAAATGAAATAATTCAGACTTTAGGTTTCTGCGCAGTGCAAGAGGGAAACACTGATTTACATGTAAATCAGGAACAGGGGAGGACAAGAGTGCCCCTGGAACTTTGGAGTAAGCTTTTGACTTGTTATCAGTGGGTGATGAATTCACCTAACTCTCACAGTTTAGGACAGGCACAGGAGGCTAGTATCATACACTGGATCTGGTACATCCAAGACAGGGCTGGAGTCACTGCAGCCCTACATGAACAGGTGTCACAAGCCCTTTTCAGGATGTAGAGAGGGTGCAGGGAGTACCACAGGTAAAAGAGTCACCAATGAAATTGAGTGCACCATTTGAATTTGTGTCCCCTGAGGATAAAAAGCGTGTGTGTGTGACTAATGATTACAATCCAGTTACTGAAAAGTTGTTGTCTAGCACAGGAGAAGGAACAGTGTTGTACAATGTGTGTCAGACTTTAAAGCAAGAGCTGCTTGAGATGTGTCATTTTTACACTGATTCTTGGTTCACTGCCAATGGTTTAGCCGTTTGGTTTTCCACATGGCTTGTACATAACTGGTTCAATTCCCTTGCAGATGTTAAAGAGAAAAATTCAGAGTCTGAAGTGTCCACCCAGAATTCTGACTTAGTGGGGATGGCTAAGTGGGTGCACCAGAAATGTGGACAGCTGGGAGAAAAAGCCACTTACAGGTGGGCAGAGATGAGAGAGATGCACATTCCCCTAGATTTGATAAAAACTGTGCAGCACGCACAAGAGCAATCTGTCTCACAAGCAGTAAAAGATCAGTTGGGGAGAGGAGATTTACCAGGACAGATATGGCAAATTGATCAGGTTTTAGGGGTAGTGATTGCTGCAGATTACGAAGGAGAAATCAAAATTATGCTGATAACTAGAAAATAATCTGATTCATTCATACAGATTGGAGACAGAATGGCCCAACTTGTCAAAAGTGCAGTGAATGGAGGGTTGGTAAAGAAGGAGTCTGCCCCAGCCCTTCTGACAGTGCAAGGAAAGGGAAGCTGTGGTGCAGCAGATAAAAACCTCAGTGCTGAGGTGTGGGTTGAAGCCCCAAATGACCCTCCAGAACCTGCAGAAATTATAACAAAGGGCCCCAAAAACATCCTGCTGATTTTAAAACAGGAAGAGGAAGGGCACATTTCAGATGACAAATGGTATTTGCAAGAAAAGTCATACTTTTTTCTTTTGCAGATCCTACCACGTTTCACCACTGACCATGAGTGTGCTGTGTGGTCTCCCTTTGGGTGTGTGGGGTTGGGGGAGGGACCGAACCCCCAACCTGAACCTGATTGATCAAAGTACTAACACCATGGATCCATTTTGCGCTACTGGCGCCTTCAGTTCAAGATCAACTTGTTTGATTACATTCTTCCACTGGAACTAAGCAACCTTACCAGTTAACTCTCTGTGTTTTTTTTCGTGTGGAACTTACATTCCAGCAAACCTTTCAGGTGGACCGTGCACCTTTACATGAGTCGAACTCATGCTACATCAAATTGCTATTTTAGAGACACTTTTCTGTGTAGATGTATCTGATGTGAAAGGTTATGAGATCAATATGTTAATCCACTTCCATTGCTTTACAGTTATTGCTTTTATCATTCAAATCTGATTTGCTTATAATGGTTTTTTTTGTGATATTAGTTGTTTTTTGTTTTTGTTTGAAATAAGAAGTATGAAACAAAAATTAATTGGTCATAGGGTGGAATGTGATGCTAATAATTGTGTTTGACCAATGACTTTGTGTTTCACCATTGCGCATATTAGTTGCTCAATGTTCACCAGTAGCACATTAACAGGGAGTTAGCCATTACATTCTGTATTCAGGTCAGTTGCCTATTGGCTTTGTCATGACATTAGACATCACATTCTGTATTCAGTTTAGCTGCCTATTGGCTTTGACATGGCATTAGCCATTACATTCTGTATTCAGTTTAGTTGCCTATTGGCTTTGACATGACATTAGACATTACATTTGATATTTAGGTTAGCTGCCTATTGGCTTTAACGTGGGGTTAGACATTGCAGATGAGCTGTGTTTTTCCAAGCTGTGTTTTACCACAAGATGGACCAGGCTGTTTTCTTCACACCAGACCTTAGCTGATAAGAGCACGTAGATTTTGTGTTTAGCTCGCAATCCAGTCTGAGAGCGAGTGAGCTTGGGAGAATTGGCCACTCTCCAGGGTTCTTCGGTTCTCACACTGAGTTTGCTTTTAAGGATGACTCTGGGCTACAGCAGAGGTAGATTGAATCTGCGTTGACTTCAGACAGGAACGGAGAAGTCAGTTGCCTGTCTCCCGTTTGGGTAGAAAATCTCTTTCTCACAGTTGACCGGAGTCATCAACTTGCAGACCCCAGAAAGATGAAGCTGAATATAGGCCCTACAGCCTTGCCCATACGGTGATGAATTTTGACTTCTATGCTTTGCTTTGAAGTTATGCTATAATATAATCTGTGTACATTGCAACTGAGAAGTACTTTGATATATTTTGCTTTCATTGCTGCGACTACTTTGAACGTGTGCTTCCAATCTACTAATTTCGTCTCTCAAGAACCTTGCGGTGAGGAAATAATAGCAATAAATGTCTTCTTTAAACTCAGAAGTGCATTCCAGAGAGGTTCTGTAAGCTCGGTTATGAGATAAGGACAGGAAAGCAGAACATTTTGGCTTAGTCGTCAGTTTTCAGAGTCGGAAATTGGAGTTTCGAAGTGCACTATTTAAAAGTGTAATTGTTTTTTGTTGTTTATAGAATTAAAGAAGCACGGCAGACCATGTTTGAAAATGCATGTGAAGTTAAACTGCCTTATGGTGCTGTGAGAAACATGTTTTCTTGTTTATCAGGACTGTATGAGTCTTCAAATGAGTGCTGTGATAAAGCATATTTAGAAAATGTGCCTTTTGAAAGAAATGATGGTCCTTTTGTTCTTGGCAGAAGGGTTTGGATACTTTTATCTACTTACAGAAAAATGCAGGAGAGATGTAGGCTGTTAGAACATGAAAATAAGAATTTACGTGAGCAAATTAGCCAGAACACATTAATGCAAGTTAATGCTGAAATCTATAAAACTGCTGTTTTAGAAAAATCTGGCTTTTCCCATTCCAGTAATGAGGGGGTTAAGACAGCTGTGGGCCAGTCTGAGCCTCCGTGTGAGCAAAACACCCCTCAGTTTTTGGCAGTTGAAGAGCATTCCTTAACTGATAATACTGAGAACAGAGCTCAGAATGTTATTTACAGACCGGTTCTGCTGAGAAAAATTAATTCGGACATGGCAGTAGTACTGTCGCAAAATGTGCAGTTACTGGCACAAGTAAAACAAATGATTTTAGTGTTTCTTACTGTTTGCACTAATCAAGTGACACCGAGTTTCATGAGAATCTTAACACTCGGGTATAAAGTAACTAGAAAAAACATGGCCAGCTGCGCGCTTCAAATGAAATAATTCAGACTTTAGGTTTCTGCGCAGTGCAAGAGGGAAACACTGATTTACATGTAAATCAGGAACAGGGGAGGACAAGAGTGCCCCTGGAACTTTGGAGTAAGCTTTTGACTTGTTATCAGTGGGTGATGAATTCACCTAACTCTCACAGTTTAGGACAGGCACAGGAGGCTAGTATCATCCACTGGATCTGGTACATCCAAGACAGGGCTGGAGTCACTGCAGCCCTACATGAACAGGTGTCACAAGCCCTTTTCAGGATGTAGAGAGGGTGCAGGGAGTACCACAGGTAAAAGAGTCACCAATGAAATTGAGTGCACCATTTGAATTTGTGTCCCCTGAGGATAAAAAGCGTGTGTGTTTGACTAATGATTACAATCCAGTTACTGAAAAGTTGTTGTCTAGCACAGGAGAAGGAACAGTGTTGTACAATGTGTGTCAGACTTTAAAGCAAGAGCTGCTTGAGATGTGTCATTTTTACACTGATTCTTGGTTCACTGCCAATGGTTTAGCCGTTTGGTTTTCCACATGGCTTGTACATAACTGGTTCAATTCCCTTGCAGATGTTAAAGAGAAAAATTCAGAGTCTGAAGTGTCCACCCAGAATTCTGACTTAGTGGGGATGGCTAAGTGGGTGCACCAGAAATGTGGACAGCTGGGAGAAAAAGCCACTTACAGGTGGGCAGAGATGAGAGAGATGCACATTCCCCTAGATTTGATAAAAACTGTGCAGCACGCACAAGAGCAATCTGTCTCACAAGCAGTAAAAGATCAGTTGGGGAGAGGAGATTTACCAGGACAGATATGGCAAATTGATCAGGTTTTAGGGGTAGTGATTGCTGCAGATTACGAAGGAGAAATCAAAATTATGCTGATAACTAGAAAATAATCTGATTCATTTATACAGATTGGAGACAGAATGGCCCAACTTGTCAAAAGTGCAGTGAATGGAGGGTTGGTAAAGAAGGAGTCTGCCCCAGCCCTTCTGACAGTGCAAGGAAAGGGAAGCTGTGGTGCAGCAGATAAAAACCTCAGTGCTGAGGTGTGGGTTGAAGCCCCAAATGACCCTCCAGAACCTGCAGAAATTATAACAAAGGGCCCCAAAAACATCCTGCTGATTTTAAAACAGGAAGAGGAAGGGCACATTTCAGATGACAAATGGTATTTGCAAGAAAAGTCATACTTTTTTCTTTTGCAGATCCTACCACGTTTCACCACTGACCATGAGTGTGCTGTGTGGTCTCCCTTCGGGTGTGTGCGTGTGGGGTTGGGGGAGGGACCGAACCCCCAACCTGAACCTGATTGATTAAAGTACTAACACCATGGATCCATTTTGCGCTACTGGCGCCTTCAGTTCAAGATCAACTTGTTTGATTACATTCTTCCACTGGAACAAAGCAACCTTACCAGTTAACTGTCTGTGTTTTTTTCGTGTGGAACTTACATTTCAGCAAACCTTTCAGGTGGACCGTGCACCTTTACATGAGTCGAACTCATGCTACATCAAATTGCTATTTTAGAGACACTTTTCTGTGTAGATGTATCTGATGTGAAAGGTTATGAGATCAATATGTTAATCCACTTCCATTGCTTTACAGTTATTGCTTTTATCATTCAAATCTGATTTGCTTATAATGGTTTTTTTTTGTGATATTAGTTGTTTTTTGTTTTTGTTTGAAATAAGAAGTATGAAACAAAAATTAATTGGTCATAGGGTGGAATGTGATGCTAATAATTGTGTTTGACCAATGACTTTGTGTTTCACCATTGCGCATATTAGTTGCTCAATGTTCACCAGTAGCACATTAACAGGGAGTTAGCCATTACATTCTGTATTCAGGTCAGTTGCCTATTGGCTTTGTCATGACATTAGACATCACATTCTGTATTCAGTTTAGCTGCCTATTGGCTTTGACATGGCATTAGCCATTACATTCTGTATTCAGTTTAGTTGCCTATTGGCTTTGACATGACATTAGACATTACATTTGATATTTAGGTTAGCTGCCCATTGGCTTTAACGTGGGGTTAGACATTGCAGTTGAGACATTGCAGATGAGCTGTGTTTTTCCACAAGATGGACCAAGCTGTTTTCTTCACACCAGACCTTAGCTGATAAGAGCACGTAGATTTTGTGTTTACCTCGCAATCCATTCTGAGAGCGAGTGAGCTTGGGAGAATTGGCCACTCTATAGGGTTCTTCGGTTCTCACACTGAGTTTGCTTTTAAGGATGACTCTGGGCTACAGCAGAGGTAGATTGAATCTGCTTGACTTCAGACAGGAACGGACACATCAGGTGCCTGTCTCCCGTTTGGGTAGAAAATCTCTTTCTCAAAGTTGACTGGAGTCATCAACTTGCAGACCCCAGAAAGATGAAGCTGAATATAGGCCCTACAGCCTTGCCCATACGGTGATGAATTTTGACTTCTATGCTTTGCTTTGAAGTTATGCTATAATATAATCTGTGTACATTGCAACTGAGAAGTACTTTGATATATTTTGCTTTCATTGCTGCGACTACTTTGAACGTGTGCTTCCAATCTACTAATTTCGTCTCTCAAGAACCTTGCGGTGAGGAAATAATAGCAATAAATGTCTTCTTTAAACTCAGAAGTACATTCCAGAGAGGTTCTGTAAGGTCGGTTATGAGATAAAAACAGGAAAGCAGAACATTGTGGCTTAGTCATCAGTTTTCATAGTCGGAAATTGGAGTTTCGAAGTGCGCTATTTAAAAGTGTAATTGTTTTTTGTTGTTTAGAGAATTAAAGAAGCACTGCAGACCATGTTTGAAAATGCATGTGAAGTTAAACTGCCTTATGGTGCTGTGAGAAACATGTTTTCTTGTTTATCAGGACTGTATGTGTCTTCAAATGAGTGCTGTGATAAAGCATATTTAGAAAATGTGCCTTTTGAAAGAAATGATGTTCCTTTTGTTCTTGACAGAAGGGTTTGGATACTTTTATCTACTTACAGAAAAATGCAGGAGAGATGTAGGCAGTTAGAACATGAAAATAAGAATTTACGTGAGCAAATTAGCCAGAACACAATAATGCAAGATAATGCTGAAATGTATAAAACTGCAGTTTTAGAAAAATCTGGCTTTTCCCATTCCAGTAATGAGGGGGTTAAGACAGCTGTGGGCCAGTCTGAGCCTCCGTGTGAGCAAAACACCCCTCAGTTTTTGGCAGTTGAAGAGCATTCCTTAACTGATAACACTGAGAACAGAGCTCAGAATGTTATTTACAGACCGTTTCTGCAAAGAAAAATTAATTCAGACATGGCAGTAGTACCGTCGCAAAATGTGCAGTTACTGGCACAAGTAAAACAAATTATTTTAGTGTTTCTTACTGTTTGCACTAAGCAAGAGACACCGAGTTTCATGAGAATCTTAACACTTGGGTATAAAGTAACTAGAAAAAAAATGGCCAGCTGCGCGCTTCAAATAAATAATTCAGACTTTAGGTTTCTGCGCAGTGCAAGAGGGAAACACTGATTTACATGTAAATCAGGAACAGGGGAGGACAAGAGTGCCCCTGGAACTTTGGAGTAAGCTTTTGACCTGTTATCAGTGGGTGATGAATTCACCTAACTCTCACAGTTTAGGACAGGCACAGGAGGCTAGTATCTTACACTGGATCTGGTACATGCAAGACAGGGCTGGAGTCACTGCAGCCCTACATGAACAGGTGTCACAAGCCCCTTTTCAGGATGTAGAGAGGGTGCAGGGATTACCACAGGTAAAAGGGTCACCAATGAAATTGAGTGCACCTTTTGAATTTGTCTCCCCTGAGGATAAAAAGCGTGTGTGTTTGACTAATGATTACAATCCAGTTACTGAAAAGTTGTTGTCTAGCACAGGAGAAGGAACAGTGTTGTACAATGTGTGTCAGACTTTAAAGCAAGAGCTGCTTGAGATGTGTCATTTTTACACTGATTCTTGGTTCACTGCCAATGGTTTAGCCGTTTGGTTTTCCACATGGCTTGTACATAACTGGTTCAATTCCCTTGCAGATGTTAAAGAGAAAAATTCAGAGTCTGAAGTGTCCACCCAGAATTCTGACTTAGTGGGGATGGCTAAGTGGGTGCACCAGAAATGTGGACAGCTGGGAGAAAAAGCCACTTACAGGTGGGCAGTGATGAGAG
Source organism: Pleurodeles waltl (assembly GCF_031143425.1). Taxonomy (NCBI): domain Eukaryota; kingdom Metazoa; phylum Chordata; class Amphibia; order Caudata; family Salamandridae; genus Pleurodeles; species Pleurodeles waltl. The sequence goes on along the minus strand of NC_090445.1, from coordinate 658,630,442 downwards.
GGATGCACATTCCCCTAGATTTGATAAAAACTGTGCAGCACGCACAAGAGCAATCTGTCTCACAAACAGTAAAAGATCAGTTGGGGAGAGGAGATTTACCAGGACAGATATGGCAAATTGATCAGGTTTTAGGGGTAGTGATTGCTGCAGATTACGAAGGAGAAATCAAAATTATGCTGATAACTAGAAAATAATCTGATTCATTCATACAGATTGGAGACAGAATGGCCCAACTTGTCAAAATTGCAGTGAATGGAGGGTTGGTAAAGAAGGAGTCTGCCCCAGCCCTTCTGACAGTGCAAGGAAAGGGAAGCTGTGGTGCAGCAGATAAAAACCTCAGTGCTGAGGTGTGGGTTGAAGCCCCAAATGACCCTCCAGAACCTGCAGAAATTATAACAAAGGGCCCCAAAAACATCCTACTGATTTTAAAACAGGGAAAGGAAGAGGAAGGGCACATTTCAGATGACAAATGGTATTTGCAAGAAAAGTCATACTTTTTTCTTTTGCAGATCCTACCACGTTTCACCACTGACCATGAGTGTGCTGTGTGGTCTCCCTTCGGGTGTGTGCGTGTGGGGTTGGGGGAGGGACCGAACCCCCAACCTGAACCTGATTGATTAAAGTACTAACACCCTGGATCCATTTTACGCTACTGGCGCCTTCAGTTCAAGATCAACTTGTTTGATTACATTCTTCCACTGGAACAAAGCAACCTTACCAGTTAACTGTCTGTGTTTTTTTTCGTGTGGAACTTACATTCCAGCAAACCTTTCAGGTGGACCGTGCACCTTTACATGAGTCGAACTCATGCGACATCAAATTGCTATTTTAGAGACACTTTTCTGTGTAGATGTATCTGATGTGAAAGGTTATGAGATCAATATGTTAATCCACTTCCATTGCTTTACAGTTATTGCTTTTATCATTCAAATCTGATTTGCTTATAATGGTTTTTTTGGTGATATTAGTTGTTTTTTGTTTTTGTTTGAAATAAGAGGTATGAAACAAAAATTAATTGGTCATAGTGTGGAATGTGATGCTAATAATTGTGTTTGACCAATGACTTTGTGTTTCACCATTGCGCATATTAGTTGATCAATGTTCACCAGTAGCACATTAACAGGGAGTTAGCCATTACATTCTGTATTCAGGTCAGTTGCCTATTGGCTTTGACATGACATTAGCCATTACATTCTGTATTCAGTTTAGTTGCCTATTGGCTTTGACATGACTTTAGACATTACATTTGATATTTAGGTTAGGTGCCTATTGGCTTTAACGTGGGGTTAGGCATTGCAGTTGAGACATTGCAGATGAGCTGTGTTTTTCCAAGCTGTGTTTTTCCACAAGATGGACCAAGCTGTTTTCTTCACACCAGACCTTAGCTGATAAGAGCACGTAGATTTTGTGTTTACCTCACAATCCAGTCTGAGAGCGAGTGAGCTTGGGAGAATTGGCCACTCTCCAGGGTTCTTCGGTTCTCACACTGAGTTTGCTTTTAAGGATGACTCTGGGCTACAGCAGAGGTAGATTGAATCTGCGTTGACTTCAGACAGGAATGGAGACGTCAGTTGCCTGTCTCCCGTTTGGGTAGAAAATCTCTTTCTCACAGTTGACCGGAGTCATCAACTTGTAGACCCCAGAAAGATGAAGCTGAATATAGGCCCTACAGCCTTGCCCATACGGTGATGAATTTTGACTTCTATGCTTTGCTTTGAAGTTATGCTATAATATAATCTGTGTACATTGCAACTGAGAAGCACTTTGATATATTTTGCTTTCATTGCTGCGACTACTTTGAACGTGTGCTTCCAATCTACTAATTTTGTCTCTCAAGAACCTTGCAGTGAAGAAATAATAACAATAAATGTCTTCTTTAAACTCAGAAGTGCATTCCAGAGAGGTTCTGTAAGCTCGGTTATGAGATAAGGACAGGAAAGCAGAACATTTTGGCTTAGTCGTCAGTTTTCAGAGTCGGAAATTGGAGTTTCGAAGTGCACTATTTAAAAGTGTAATTGTTTTTTGTTGTTTAGAGAATTAAAGAAGCACGGCAGACCATGTTTGAAAATGCATGTGAAGTTAAACTGCCTTATGGTGCTGTGAGAAACATGTTTTCTTGTTTATCAGGACTGTATGAGTCTTCAAATGAGTGCTGTGATAAAGCATATTTAGAAAATGTGCCTTTTGAAAGAAATGATGTTCCTCTTGTTCTTGGCAGAAGGTTTTGGATACTTTTATCTACTTACAGAAAAATGCAGGAGAGATGTAGGCTGTTAGAACATGAAAATAAGAATTTACGTGAGCAAATTAGCCAGAACACATTAATGCAAGATAATGCTGAAATCTATAAAACTGATGTTTTAGAAAAATCTGGCTTTTCCCATTCCAGTAATGAGGGGGTTAAGACAGCTGTGGGCCAGTCTGAGCCTCCGTGTGAGCAAAACACCCCTCAGTTTTTGGCAGTTGAAGAGCATTCCTTAACTGATAACACTGAGAACAGAGCTCAGAATGTTATTTACAGACCGGTTCTGCTAAGAAAAATTAATTTGGACATGGCAGTAGTACTGTCGCAAAATGTGCAGTTACTGGCACAAGTAAAACAAATGATTTTAGTGTTTCTTACTGTTTGCACTAATCAAGTGACACCGAGTTTCATGAGAATCTTAACACTCGGGTATAAAGTAACTAGAAAAAAACATGGCCAGCTGCGCGCTTCAAATGAAATAATTCAGACTTTAGGTTTCTGCGCAGTGCAAGAGGGAAACACTGATTTACATGTAAATCAGGAACAGGGGAGGACAAGAGTGCCCCTGGAACTTTGGAGTAAGCTTTTGACTTGTTATCAGTGGGTGATGAATTCACCTAACTCTCACAGTTTAGGACAGGCACAGGAGGCTAGTATCATACGCCGGATCTGGTACATCCAAGACAGGGCTGGAGTCACTGCAGCCCTACATGAACAGGTGTCACAAGCCCCTTTTCAGGATGTGGAGAGGGTGCAGGGAGTACCACAGGTAAAAGAGTCACCAATGAAATTGAGTGCACCATTTGAATTTGTGTCCCCTGAGGATAAAAAGCATGTGTGTTTGACTAATGATTACAATCCAGTTACTGAAAAGTTGTTGTCTAGCACAGGAGAAGGAACAGTGTTGGACAATGTGTGTCAGACTTGAAAGCAAGAGCTGCTTGAGATGTGTCATTTTCACACTGATTCTTGGTTCACTGCCAATGGTTTAGCCGTTTGGTTTTCCACATGGCTTGTACATAACTGGTTCAATTCCCTTGCAGATGTTAAAGAGAAAAATTGAAGTCTGAAGTGTCCACCCAGAATTCTGACTTAGTGGGGATGACTAAGTGGGTGCACCAGAAATGTGGACAGCTGGGAGAAAAAGCCACTTACAGGTGGGCACAGATGAGAGAGATGCACATTCCCCTAGATTTGATAAAAACTGTGCAGCACGCACAAGAGCAATCTGTTTCACAAACAGTAAAAGATCAGTTGGAGAGAGAAGATTTACCAGGACAGATATGGCAAATTGATCAGATTTTAGGGGTAGTCATTGCTGCAGATTACCAAGGAGAAATCAAAATTATGCTGATAACTAGAAAATAATCTGATTCATTCATACAGATTGGAGACAGAATGGCCCAACTTGTCAAAAGTGCAGTGAATGGAGGGTTGGTAAAGAAGGAGTCTGCCCCAGCCCTTCTGACAGTGCAAGGAAAGGGAAGCTGTGGTGCAGCAGATAAAAACCTCAGTGCTGAGGTGTGGGTTGAAGCCCCAAATGACCCTCCAGAACCTGCAGAAATTATAACAAAGGGCCCCAAAAACATCCTGCTGATTTTAAAACAGGAAGAGGAAGGGCACATTTCAGATGACAAATGGTATTTGCAAGAAAAGTCATACTTTTTTCTTTTGCAGATCCTACCACGTTTCACCACTGACCATGAGTGTGCTGTGTGGTCTCCCTTCGGGTGTGTGCGTGTGGGGTTGGGGGAGGGACCGAACCCCCAACCTGAACCTGACTGATTAAAGTACTAACACCATGGATCCATTTTGCGCTACTGGCGCCTTCAGTTCAAGATCAACTTGTTTGATTACATTCTTCCACTGGAACAAAGCAACCTTACCAGTTAACTGTCTGTGGTTTTTTTCATGTGGAACTTACATTCCAGCAAACCTTTCAGGTGGACCGTGCACCTTTACATGAGTCGAACTCATGCTACATCAAATTGCTATTTTAGAGACACTTTTCTGTGTAGATGTATCTGATGTGAAAGGTTATGAGATCAATATGTTAGTCCACTTCCATTGCTTTGCAGTTATTGCTTTTATCATTCAAATCTGATTTGCTTATAATGTTTTTTTGTTGTGATATTAGTTGTTTTTTGTTTTTGTTTGAAATAAGAGGTATGAAACAAAAATTCATTGGTCATAGTGTGGAATGTGATGCTAATAATTGTGTTTGACCAATGACTTTGTGTTTCACCATTGCACATATTAGTTGCTCAATGTTCACCAGTAGCACATTAACAGGGAGTTAGCCATTACATTCTGTATTCATGTCAGTTGCCTAGTGGCTTTGACATGATATTAGACATTACATTCTGTATTCAGTTTAGGTGCCTATTGGCTTTGATATGGCATTCGCCATTACATTCTGTATTCAGTTTAGTTGCCTATTGGCTTTGACATGACATTAGACATTACATTTGATATTGAGGTTAGCTGCCTATTGGCTTTAACGTGGGGTTAGACATTGCAGATGAGCTGTGTTTTTCCAAGCTGTGTTTTTCCACAAGATGGACCAAGCTGTTTTCTTCACACCAGACCTTAGCTGATAAGAGCTCGTAGATTTTGTGTTTACCTCGCAATCCAGTCTGAGAGCGAGTGAGCTTGGGAGAATTGGCCACTCTATAGGGTTCTTCGGTTCTCATACTGAGTTTGCTTTTAAAGATGACTCTGGGCTACAGCAGAGGTAGATTGAATCTGCTTGACTTCAGACAGGAAAGGACACATCAGTTGCCTGTCTCCCGTTTGGGTAGAAAATCTCTTTCTCAAAGTTGACCGGAGTCATCAACTTGCAGACCCCAGAAAGATGAAGCTGAATATAGGCCCTACAGCCTTGCCCATACTGTGATGAATTTTGACTTTTATGCTTTGCTTTGAAGTTATGCTATAATATAATCTGTGTACATTGCAACTGAGAAGTACTTTGATATATTTTGCTTTCATTGCTGTGACTACTTTTGAACGTGTGCTTCCAATCTACTAATTTTGTCTCTCAAGAACCTTGCGGTGAAGAAATAATAACAATAAATGTCTTCTTTAAACTCAGAAGTACATTCCAGAGAGGTTCTGTAAGCTCGGTTATGAGATAAAAACAGGAAAGCAGAACAGTGTTGCTTAGTCATCAGTTTTCATAGTCTGAAATTGGAGTTTCGAAGTGCACTATTTAAAAGTGTAATTGTTTTTTGTTGTTTAGAGAATTAAAGAAGCACTGTAGACCATGTTTGAAAATGCATGTGAAGTTAAACTGCCTTATGGTGCTGTGAGAAACATGTTTTCTTGTTTAGCAGGACTGTATGTGTCTTCAAATGAGTGCTGTGATAAAGCATATTTAGAAAATGTGCCTTTTGAAAGAAATGATGTTCCTTTTGTTCTTTACAGAAGGGTTTGGATACTTTTATCTACTTACAGAAAAATGCAGGAGAGATGTAGGCAGTTAGAACATGAAAATATGAATTTACGTGAGCAAATTAGCCAGAACACATTAATGCAAGATAATGCTGAAATCTATAAAACTGCTGTTTTAGAAAAATCTGGCTTTTCCCATTCCAGTAATGAGGGGGTTAAGACAGCTGTGGGCCAGTCTGAGCCTCCGTGTGAGCAAAACACCCCTCAGTTTTTGGTGGTTGAAGAGCATTCCTTAACTGATAGCACTGAGAACAGAGCTCAGAATGTTATTTACAGACCGCTTCTGCAAAGAAAAATTAATTCGGACATGGCAGTAGTACCGTCGCAAAATGTGCAGTTACTGGCACAAGTAAAACAAATGATTTTAGTGTTTCTTACTGTTTGCACTAAGGAAGAGACACAGAGTTTCATGAGAATCTTAACACTTGGGAATAAAGTAACTAGAAAAAAACATGGGCAGCTGCGCGCTTCAAATAAATAATTCAGACTTTAGGTTTCTGCGCAGTGCAAGAGGGAAACACTGATTTACATGTAAATCAGGAACAGGGGAGGACAAGAGTGCCCCTGGAACTTTGGAGTAAGCTTTTGACCTGTTATCAGTGGGTGATGAATTCACCTAACTCTCACAGTTTAGGACAGGCACAGGAGGCTAGTATCATACACTGGATCTGGTACATGCAAGACAGGGCTGGAGTCACTACAGCCCTACATGAACAGGTGTCACAAGCCCCTTTTCAGGATGTGGAGAGGGTGCAGGGAGTACCACAGGTAAAAGAGTCACCAATGAAATTGAGTGCACCATTTGAATTTGTGTCCCCTGAGGATAAAAAGCGTGTGTGTTTGACTAATGATTACAATCCAGTTACTGAAACGTTGTTGTCTAGCACAGGAGAAGAAACAGTGTTGTGCAATGTGTGTCAGACTTGAAAGCAAGAGCTGATTGAGATGTGTCATTTTTACACTGATTCTTGGTTCACTGCCAATGGTTTAGCCGTTTGGTTTTCCACATGGCTTGTACATAACTGGTTCAATTCCCTTGCAGATGTTAAAGAGAAAAATTCAGAGTCTGAAGTGTCCACCCAGAATTCTGACTTAGTGGGGATGGCTAAGTGGGTGCACCAGAAATGTGGACAGCTGGGAGAAAAAGCCACTTACAGGTGGGCAGAGATGAGAGAGATGCACATTGCCCTAGATTTGATAAAAAACTGTGCAGCACGCACAAGAGCAATCTGTCTCACAAACAGTAAAAGATCAGTTGGGGAGACGAGATTTACCAGGACAGATATGGCAAATTGATCAGGTTTTAGGGGTAGTGATTGCTGCAGATTACCAATGAGAAATCAAAATTATTCTGATAACTAGAAAATAATCTGATTCATTCATACAGATTGGAGACAGAATGGCCCAACTTGTCAAAAGTGCAGTGAATGGAGGGTTGGTAAAGAAGGAGTCTGCCCCAGGCCTTCTGACAGTGCAAGGAAAGGGAAGCTGTGGTGCAGCAGATAAAAACCTCAGTGCTGAGGTGTGGGTTGAAGCCCCAAATGACCCTCCAGAACCTGCAGAAATTAGAACAAAGGGCCCCAAAAACATCCTGCTAATTTTAAAACAGGGAAAGGAAGAGGAAGGGCACATTTCAGATGACAAATGGTATTTGTAAGAAAAGTCATACTTTTTTCTTTTGCAGATCCTGCCACGTTTCACCACTGACCATGAGTGTGCTGTGTGGTCTCCCTTCGGGTGTGTGCGTGTGGGGTTGGGGGAGGGACCGATCCCCCAACCTGAACTTGATTGATTAAAGTACTAACACCATGGATCCATTTTGCGCTACTGCCGCCTTCAGTTGAAGATCAACTTGTTTGATTACATTCTTCCACTGGAACTAAGCAACCTTACCAGTTAACTGTCTGTGTTTTTTTTCGTGTGGAACTTACATTCCAGCAAACCTTTCAGGTGGACCGTGCACCTTTACATGAGTCGAACTCATGCTACATCAAATTGCTATTTTAGAGACACTTTTCTGTGTAGATGTATCTGATGTGAAAGGTTATGAGATCAATATGTTAATCCACTTCCATTGCTTTACAGTTATTGCTTTTATCATTCAAATCTGATTTGCTTATAATGTGTTTTTTTTTATATTACTTGTTTTTTGTTTTTGTTTGAAATAAGAGGTATGAAACAAAAATTCATTGGTCATAGGGTGGAATGTGATGCTAATAATTGTGTTTGACCAATGACTTTGTGTTTCACCATTGCGCATATTAGTTGCTCAATGTTCACCAGTAGCATATTAACAGGGAGTTAGCCATTACATTCTGTATTCAGGTCAGTTGCCTATTGACTTTGACATGACATTAGACATTACATTCTGTATTCAGTTTAGGTGCCTATTGGCTTTGACATGGCATTAGCCATTACATTCTGTATTCAGTGTAGTTGCCTATTGGCTTTGACATGACATTAGACATTACATTTGATATTTAGGTTAGCTGGCTATTGGCTTTAACGTGGGGTTAGACATTGCAGATGAGTTGTGTTTTTCCAAGCTGTGTTTTTCCACAAGATGGACCAAGCTGTTTTCTTCACACCAGACCTTAGCTGATAAGAGCACGTAGATTTTGTGTTTACCTCGCAATCCAGTCTGAGAGCGAGTGAGCTTGGGAGAATTGGCCACTCTCCAGGGTTCTTCGGTTCTCACACTGAGTTTGCTTTTAAGGATGACTCTGGGCTACAGCAGAGGTAGATTGAATCTGCTTGACTTCAGACAGGAACGGACACATCAGTTGCCTGTCTCCCGTTTGGGTAGAAAATCTCTTTCTCACAGTTGACCGGAGTCATCAACTTGCAGACCCCAGAAAGATGAAGCTGAATATAGGCCCTACAGCCTTGCCCATACTGTGATGAATTTTGACTTTTATGCTTTGCTTTGAAGTTATGCTATAATATAATCTGTGTACATTGCAACTGAGAAGTACTTTGATATATTTTGCTTTCATTGCTGCGACTACTTTTGAACGTGTGCTTCCAATTTACTAATTTCGTCTCTCAAGAACCTTGCGGTGAAGAAATAATAACAATAAATGTCTTCTTTAAACTCAGAAGTGCATTCCAGAGAGGTTCTGTAAGCTCGGTTATGAGATAAGGGCAGGTAAGCAGAACACTGGGCATTACTTCACTGTGTCTGTTATTTACCTTTTGAGTTCTGAGCCCTTAATCCCCACCCACACACTACCACCTTGAAAAGCCTGTGCTTCGCTTCCCTGGGAGTAAAGTGCAGAAACGTTTTTTCCTGGCTAGTTTGTTGAGCAAAAATTGGTTGGGCTACAGGACACCAGCTGCAAATTATGTCAACCATCACAATTGCGGTCAGTAGGGCCTTGTGTGCCCTGTGACTCCCCCGGCTCCTGAATGGTGTCTGACAAACAATTTAAAATTGATGTGATTAACCATTATCAGTTTCACTGCATTGGTCATCTGCAGTTACATGAGCACATTTTAATCTTTTGAGAAAAACATATGTAGCTGACAGGCCCAACCAGCTGGATGCACCCTTCACATACAGTCTGTGACTCGTTTTCTGCAGGGAGTGAGAGGCCATGACAACAAGGGCAGAGGCTGGTCCATCCAGCCCTACAATGGGTGGAGGCTGTCCAAACTAGTCGAGACATAGGAGACTTCAGCCTCTCAATATCAGTATGGTGAGGATAGACCAAATTGTAATCCCAATTGACTGGAGAAATACCCTGGGTGACAAAGCCACTAGGACAGATACTGGGCTACTCTCCTGGCAAGAGGCCCCAGGGGCTTCTAAAGTACAAGTCAGACAGTCTAATTGCAACAGCAAAGGTTGGTCAGTCCATCCATCCCTGTATGAAGCATGTAAGAGAATATGGTGTGGGGCAGACCATTCATGTGCAGGCCATTCTTCCATGTGGTTTGTGCTCTCTCTAAGAGGCAAGCTTAGGGGCAGATTTATATTTTTTCACGCAAACTGCGTTAGCACAGTTTTGCTTGAAAAAGTATAGCGCCATTTCAAGACGCCAGCCGGGCGCCATATTTATGGAATGGCGCTAATGCCCTGTTAGCGTCTTTGGAAAGGACGCTAACAGGGCTGGGGAGGCGTAGGGGGAACTGGGGCTTGTGCGCCAAATTATGGCGCTACACTGTTTAGAGGCAGAATAATTGCCTCTAAGCACCCAATGGCCATGCCCTGGGGACAAATGTCCCCTGGGCATGTCCATTGGGGGCCAGCGCCATGCAGGGGGCCCAAGTCAGGTCCCCTGAGCGATGTTTGGGGGAAAAAATAAAAAAATACTCACCTGGACTTACCTGGGATGGGTCCCCCATCCTTAGGTGTCCTCCTGGTGTGGGTGTGGGTGTCCCTGGAGCCAGGGAAGGGCACCTGTGGGCAATTTACATGGTCTCCGACCATGAAAATTTGTCTAAAGGTCCCCTTACACCTGCCCATAACCAGGTGTTAAATAATGGCACTAAGCAAGCTTAGCGCCATTATTAAAGGCCCCCATCTCCCTGTGCTGGATTTTAGAATGAAGGGGATAAATATGATGCTAAGGCCATATCATCCTTTCCTGGACGGGAATGCCTACCTTGCATCTCATTGACGCAAGGTAGGTGTTCCCCTCCAGAAAACGACATTAACTCCATAACTTTGGCGCTAGACGTGTCTAGCGCCAAAGTATAAAAATGGAGTTGGGTTTGTGCTGAATTAGCATTAAAAAAAAGACGTTAATTCATTGCAAACCGGGTATAAATATGCCCCTAAGTTTGTCAAAGAAAGACCAGCGCACTTGGGGCTAAAAAATGTCACCAACTGACTGGTCTGCTAGGGCATCATCAGCATTCCCTTTTCGCAACCAGGGGTGTCCTATGAGTTCCTTTCTGCTCCTCGAGCTCACGCAATCAGTGCTGCTTCAGCCTCCTGGAGATTTTATCAAGCACATGGGACAGGTGCCGCTAATCTCTTAAATCTCAGATAACCTGTCTGTTTGCTAAAGACTTCTTGGGGACATTCTGAAAGCTGACTTAAGAATGCATTCTGTTTATTTATTACCATTGACTTTGCAGTTCATAACTCACATTTGCTAGCTTTATTAGTTTTAGGCTGTCCAACATTTTGTTTGGCCCTCCCATGGAGCATAGCCTGGTTACTGTATTCTTCCATGAGTGCTTGCTTTCTGTAAACAGGCTTACGTTTTTTTTAAATCTTGTCACATTTACCGTGCATTTAAAGACAGAGGTCAAATATCAGACTCTGTCTTCCAAGCAACCTTGGTGTTTGATTTTCTTTTTCTGACTTCAAACTGGGAGGTTTTATCTGACAATCTGGGGGTGTGAAAGAAAGGCTTTTTTCTAGAACATAATACAAATTGAGTGTCTGTAAATGACCTGTGCAAATATTTCAGAATATAAAAGAAATCGGAAAGCACAAATAAAGCAATTTTTTTTTTTAATTCTTAAGGGTGCTAGAAACCTACATTTGAATACGATCACAGCAAAACAGTACATTAGGTGATGCCATTTCCACACATTATTGTTTGTTTGCTGTATAGTGTTATCAGTTAAACTGTATGTCTGTGCAAATGCAATGGTCATTCAATTGAAAATGTGCTGTCTGTAGTGGCAGTGCACTACCACACCATAAATACTCTACTCCTCCACACTCTACACCACTCTATGCCACTTCACTCCAATCTACTCCACTCCTCAATACCACTCTGTGCCGCGCTACTCCACTCAATACCACTCCACAGCACTACGGTACTCTACTCCACTCTATGTCACATCATGCTACAACACTCTATACCACTCCACTATACTCCATGAAACTCTATGACACTGAGCCACTCCATGCCATTCCACTCTATGTCACTGTACAACACTTCATTCTAGGTCACTCTACGCCACTCCACTCTACCACACTTTACTCAACTTTATTTCACTCTACGCTGCGCCACTCAACTCTAATCCAGGACACTTCACTCTATCCCACTCCTCTCTACGACACTCACTGATACTCCACTCTATCACCAAGAGACTACAATCAAGACTACAAAGAATCCAGAATGCAGCAGCCAGACTCATCCTGGACATCCCCCGACACAGACACATCTCCTCCCACCTCAGAGACCTACACTGGCTACCTGTCAACAAGCGCATCACATACAAACTCCTGATCAACACCTACAAGACACTACACAACATAGGATTGGCATACCTCAACCACTGCCTCGCCATCTACGTACCCAACAGCTCACCATTGCAGCCATTCCTAAGATCTGGAAAAGCACAGCAGGAGGAAGATCCTGCTCCTAACTTGCAGTTTGGACATAGAACACACTACCTGTCAAACTCAGGCAGACAGCATCACTGAAGCAGTTCAGGAAGGACCTCTTCGACTGAGCAACACGCCCGCAAATTAGCGCATTGAGACCCTACAGGTGATTAGCTGCACGTTTTAAATCACTGATTGATACAACACTTTGCTCCACTCTACTCTTTTCCACGTTATGCCCTTCCACTGCACTCTACGCCATGCCACTTTCCTCCACTCTACTCCGCTCTAACCCACTCCGCTCACCGACACTCTACTCCAACCCAATCCATCCCATGACACTCCACACTACGATACTCCACTCTGTTCCACTCAATGACTCTATGGCCCTCCACAACACTCTACAACACTTCACTCCACTCTATGCCATTCCACTCTACACAACTCCCTCTACACCACTCCATGTTTCTTTACTCCAATCTACACCACACTCTACTTTATGACACACTACTCCACTCTATGCCACCACACTCTACGACTCTATGCCACTCCAATTTAATACACTCTACTCCACTATAGGCCCCTCCACGCTACATCACTCCACAAAACAACTCTCCACTCTATGTCACTCTTCTGTACACCACTAACTTTTAGCCATGCTGAACAGAAGCCATGCTGGTATACATCATGGCTTAAACATATTGGCAAAAGCCAATAGGCCTTGCATAGACAAGACCTATTGGTTTTGCCAATGTTTATTGATGTACTGTCTCATGTCTTGTTGTATACATACAGGTTCCTACAGGGCATCCAGACGTTTGGAATCTGGATGTGTCATTTCTTTGCCGAGACCTTCATCACTACTGTTTATTTCCTTTTTCATAAGGCAGTGATGATACCATTAATCCTCTCTTAGTCCACTGAGCAAGCGCTCAGTAAGATTGTTATATCTCCTCATGAGTCAGCACTCCAAGTGGTGGAGCTAGTTTTTGAAGCATTTTCTGAAGACTAGCTGCTAAAAAAAAGCAGACCTTATTGATAGAAAACTGTGCAATTTTAATGTCACTTCTTTAATAAAATCCCAGCAAACAAACCCTTTCTCTGAAGAACCATGCCTAGTGATGATTTAAAAAAAGAAAAAAACAGTTAGCATTTGCTGCTAACTTTTTCATATGTGAGTTTATGTTTTTTGCATAGTTTTATTGAGACATCATCACATACCAGTCTAACAAATCAGTTAGCATTTTGTACAGTGTTGAGGAAACACCACGGTGTTTAACCGTGATTTAATTACATTATTTTCCTTTTAGGAACACTTGATCTAATCTATCAAAAATGGAAGCAGAATCTGGAAACAGTTCTCTGGCTGATAAAAGACAGATGGATCCTTACCAGACACTAAAGGACTTAAGTTCGCTGCAGTTCTGTCAATAACAGGATTAACACAGCAGCCTATTTTTGGACCAAGTCTTTGGTTTCTCACTTGCCAGGTTTTGGAACTCATGATTATAGGTCATAACTTGCTGCAATAGGTCCTTTCAGGAGTTTCAAATGGACACATTTCTCTTTTGAAAATGTTGTCCAAAGAACTTTTGATGGGCTCTACTCACGCACTTAACTCCAAAGGCCACAATCAGTTTTCTGTTAATAACAATAATAAAATGCTGATAGCTTGGTTGCTGGTTCAGCTGTCTATGCGTGTCACACACAGCAGTGACTGAGGGCAGCACCAACTTAAAGCCAGCTGCACTGTGCGTGAGCAGCCAGCTTAACCTTCTATCAACATTTGCTGGGCCGATAACCCCACAGCCGAGCCCTGTGAGGTCATCTGCCTAGCAAATCCAGAGTGGCCCTGTAATTAGTGTGATATCTATTGTACCAAATAAAATTCGACTCTACTGAGTCAGAATTTATCAGGTGTGAGAAATAACACACTAAGGGGGTCATTCCGGACCGCCAGAGCCGGGGACCGTGGAAGCACCGCCAACAGGCTGGCGGTGCTTCCTGGCCAATTCTGACCGCGGCGGTAAAGCCGCGGTCAGAAAAGGGGAACCGGCGGTTTCCCGCCGGTTTTCCCCTGGCCAAAGGAATCCTCCATGGCGGCGCTGCAAGCAGCGCCGCCATGGGGATTCCGACCCCCTTCCCGCCAGCCTGTTCCTGGCGGTTTACACCGCCAGGAAGAGGCTGGCGGGAACGGGTGTCGTGGGGCCCCTGGGGGCCCCTGCACTGCCCATGCCACTGGCATGGGCAGTGCAGGGGCCCCCTAACAGGGCCCCATAAAGATTTTCAGTGTCTGCTTGGCAGACACTGAAAATCGCGACGGGTGCCACTGCACCCGTTGCACAGCAGCAAATCCGCCGGCTCCATTCGGAGCCGGCTTCATCTTTGCTGGGGCTTGGGGATTCCGACCCCCTTCCCGCCAGCCTGTTCCTGGCGGTTTACACCGCCAGGAAGAGGCTGGCGGGAACGGGTGTCGTGGGGCCCCTGGGGGCCCCTGCACTGCCCATGCCACTGGCATGGGCAGTGCAGGGGCCCCCTAACAGGGCCCCATAAAGATTGGCAGACACTGAAAATCGCGACGGGTGCCACTGCACCCGTTGCACAGCAGCAAATCCGCCGGCTCCATTCGGAGCCGGCTTCATCTTTGCTGGGGCTTTCCCGCTGGGCCGGCGGGCGGCCTTTTGGCGGTCGCCCGCCGGCCCAGCGGGAAAGCCAGAATGGCCGCCACGGTCTTTTGACCGCGGGGTGGTCATTCGGCGGGGGAACTTTGGCGGGCGGCCTCCGCCGCCCGCTGAAGTTGGAATGACCCCCTAAATATGTTTTTGGGGGACTAGCATGCAGATTTTAGTGCTGAAGATTCACATGATCTGCATACTTCTACTATCTAGTGTTGAGGTTGGACATTGCAACTTGTTTTTCTTTTGAGTCACAGGATGTGCTGGTGACTCCTCATTTTGCTTCTTTGTGCCTGAAGATCTCCCAGAGAAAGCAGCAACAAACCTTGGCAAATGCAACAGTCACAGTGCACAGGGGTGCCAGTCCAGTGGCAGAAGCAAGGGCCCACAGTCTCCCAAGTTGGATAGAAGATGAGCAGGATCCAGAGGAGCCACAAACTCACCACCTGTGTTGCAGGATCTTCAGATGTCCGTGGACAGCAGACCCCACCAGCCGGTCGACGTTGTCTTGAGGTGCCTGCGGCTGCAAGGGAGTGACTCCTTCACTCCAAGGGAGATTCCTTTGTGCTTCCTGGTGCAGACAGAGCCCTTGTGACCCTGGAGGATGCCCAGCCTTGGATGTTGCAGAATTGCTGCAATATCAGAGGAAACAATGTTGCAATGGGAGCCTTCTCACGTGAAGCAGACTTGTTCGGTTTCAAGAAAGACCAGCAGTGGTTCCAGAGGCCAGGAGCAGAAGATGTCTTGCAGAGAGTTCCTTGAAGAATCTTGCTTGACCAACCTGCGAGGGAGCTCTTAAGTAACCCTAAAAGGGGGTTGGTCACTCCCTGCTGTGACCCACCTATCAGAGGTGATCAGGGACGTCATCTACCTGGCCTAACAAGTCAGATGCTCCCAGGGGCCTCAGTACATCTTATTTCCAAGATGGCAGAATCAAGTGGCCACCTGGCAGAGCTCTGTACACTGGATTCCTAGGGGAGGAGCTGGACAAGGGGGTGGTCAATCCACTGTTTTGTGTAGTTTTGTGCCACAGTGGAAACCGGGGGCTTCTGAACTGGTGCAAACCAGAATATGCAAGGAGGGCACCAAATGTGCCCCTCAGAGTAGTGTGGCAGCGCTCAGATGTCACCCATCCCCAGCCCTTAGACAGCTAATACACATGGGGAGGTGCTCACACCTCTCCCTTGCAGGAAAACCCATATTCTGCTCCTCTGGCCTGAGCCTGGCTCAGCAGCAGGAGGGCAGAACAGTGTCTGGGGTTAGCAGCAGCATGGGCTGGCAGCTGGACCCCGTAAGCTGGCACAGGCAGAACTGGGGGATCCCCTAGGGCACCCAGTGCACATGGTATCATGCAACTAACACTGGAATCAGTGTAGCTGCATGATTCCAACATGTTTGATACCAAACATGCCTGGGTTTGGAGTAGCCCTTATGTGGTTGGATCACTCGTGTTGACCAGTGTGCACTACATACCTTAAGATGGTTTCCCCGCCCTTACAGGGTCCAGGAATTGGCCTGCTCATGCAGGGGTACCCTCACTCTTAGAGACACGCACCCTGCCCTTTGACTGAAGGGCCTACCAGAGGGGTGACTTATAATGTCTAAGTGCAGTGGTCAGATTTGGCAGTGAAAGGGTGCATGCACCCTTTCATGCAGGCAGTAATGGCAGGCCTACGGTCACAGTTTGCATGGGCTCCCATGGGTGGCATACTACATGCTTCAGCCCATGGGGGACCCCTGGTGTACCAATGCCCTGATTACCTAGGTACTATATACTAGGGACCTACAGGTTCACCAGTATGCCAATTGTAGGTGCAAGAAGTTACCAGTAGCCATATTTATGGGAGAGAGCATTAGCACTAGGGCCCTGGTTAGCAGTGCACGACAGTCCAAAACATACTGACACCATGCAAAAAAAGTGTGGGGGGGTACTACAACCAGAACTCAGGTTACTACACTAATCTTGAGATCATATCTATGAACCCACGCAATGACACTTTGCTTGGCTTTTAATTTTCCTCTTAGATGTGGAGTAAGGCAAGGCAGCGTAAATCATCTGTTTTGCCTTACTCTGCGCAAGGGAGCAATTCCATGTGTGTTGCAGTGGGTGTTACCAAGCAAGTCATGGATTTTGACCCCCGATTTACAAGACTTTGGGGGTCATTACGACCCTGGCGGTCATGGACCGCCAGGGCCGGGGATCTCGGATGCACCGCCAACAGGCTGGCGGTGCATCCAGGCCTATTCTGACCGCGGCGGTAAAGCCGCGGTCAGAAAAGGGAAACCGCTGGTTTCCCGCCGGTTTTCCCTTGGCCTGAGGAATCCTCCATGGCGGCGCTGCAGGTAGCGCCGCCATGGGGATTCCGACCCCCTTACCCTCCAGCCTGGTTCTGGCGGTTTTGACCGCCAGAACCTGGTTGGCGGTAACGGGTGTCATGGGGCCCCTGGGGGCCCCTGCAGTGCCCATGCCAATGGCATGGGCACTGCAGGGGCCCCCTAACAGGGCCCCACCAAGATTTTCAGTGTCTGCATAACAGACACTGAAAATCGCGACGGGTGCAACTGCACCCGTCGCACCCTTTCCACTCCGCCGGCTCCATTCGGAGCCGGCATCCTCGTGGAAGGGGGTTTCCTGCTGGGCTGGCGGGCGGCCTTCTGGCGGTCGCCCGCCAGCCCAGCGGGAAACTCAGAATTACTGTGGCGGTCTATTGACCGCGCAGCGGTATTCTGACGGCGGTACTTTGGCGGGCGGCCTCCGCCGCCCGCCAAAGTCAGAATGAGGCCCTTTGTGAACCTGGGGATGTGGCAATCCATACGCCTCCCATGGGGAGGCCCTTCGAGGAGAAATTTCTTCATTTGTTCTCGTTTTTCCCTCTTTCTATGTGTGTGCAGCACACATAGAAAGAGGAAAAAGACTCCCAGGATTGTTTTTGTGCAGGAAGATGCCCCTTCCCGCACAAAAACAATCCTGCCTACAATGTAGACACCCTTGCACCATGGTGCAAGACTGCCTGCATTGGACTTAGGCTGCCAACATGGCGCCAGCACAGTGGGGAAGGCCAGAAATGAGCTGTATGTCACAGATACAGTGCATTCCTTCCCTTTCTCTTTGATGCAGGGCAGCACAGCAAGGTGACTTGCTGCACTGCCCTGCACCAAAAGCCCACAAATATGGACCAAAGAATGAGCTAAGTTAAACATGTGCCTTCAGTGCCTGCTTCCAGGCAGGAGAGTAGGAGCATGTGAATCTACAGCACTACACGCTACAGATACTTACAGGGTAAAAATCATTTTCCAATCATAGTATGTAAGGCTGTAGGTACTGTACTGTGCATTGGCTGTAAAACGGTTTCCTCCAAAGAAGCGGCAATGATAGCCTATTGATGGGATAACATTTCCACAGTAATGCTCTGTCAAGGTGTATGTTGACCAGTCTTTTGGATAACATTAGATTGGAAGTGGATCAGGGCACGTCCACTGCCCTTCTACTTGATCCCTCCCAGGGCTTTTGATACCATTTCCTGTAGCCTAATGGTGAAACTTCATGAAATTGGACTTCACTCCAAAACCCTATAATGGTTTAGCTCTTTTTTAAGTAAAAGAACAGATTGTCCAGAGACACCTTCCGATAATACACCCTAAGCATCCAAATGTGGAGTCCATCAGGGCTCCTCCATAACCCAACATTTTTCAATGTATATGGTTTGTTCCATGCATAAATTGTCAGAAAGTGGAGCTTTGAGATCTGGTCATAAGCAGACGACACCCAGCTGGTCATATCAAAAGGGCAAAGGCATCACAAAACCAGAGATAAACTGACCAGATATCTCTCTGAAGCACCAAATTGGATAACGGTTCATTGTTTAACACTAAACGCTAACAAAACAGAGATTCTACTCTTCAGAGGGGATCACCAGATTTGGGGCTCTTCCTGGTGGCCTGCCTCATCAGGATCAGCCCTGGATCCCAAGAAAGCACCAAAAAATCTTGGTGTTCTTATTGATGATTCACTATCCATGCAGGAGCAAGTCATTGCTACGTGTGGCAAGTCCTTTGGTATTTTCAAACTCTTAAGAAGACTGTTCTACTGGATACCGGTTGACTGGCAAAGAATCATAGTCCAAGCTCTAACCACTAGTACACGACTTTGGCAATGCACTTTATGAGGAAATGGCAGACCACCTATTTACCTGACTACAGGTGATACAAAACGCAGCTTTCAAGCTTATCTGCAAAAGAAAACCCCCAAAAAACAGATACAGCTAGGCATCAGCTTGCCTAGAAACAATTCACTGGCTGCCAATGTGCAAAAGAGCCAAGTTCAAACTTCTCCGCCATGCCCATAAAGCACTATATAACACTGGCCCAGAAATTCTACAAGCCATAGTGGAATTCTATAAACCAACATACAATATGAGATCACTGAATCTTGCACTTTCTAAAACCAAGGGGATAAAAAGAGTTGGAGCTGACGGTCGCTCACTTTCCATCTGGCAGAGGCCCAATGGAACCTTCCACCCTTAAACCTTCACCTTACTATCAACCACCTTAGGTTTAGAAACAAAATATAAACATGGCTTTTAGTGTTTAATCTCAATGTAGCAACTACCTTAAAATACCTCATTGTGTCAGATAGGTTTGGGAGCATCTGGTATGAAAGTTGCACTCTACAAATTCCATAAATAAAAAAAATAAATAGCTGTATTATAGGTATCGGCTATTGTGAAGTTATTTAGGGTGCCATGGTTCCCTTTTGAATGCAGAGAGTGCCCTTGGCGTAGCAAGTATGGATGCACATGGCAATCCACATTACAATGCCTACGATGTGCCCACTACTGAATCAGGTTGCGGAAAGAATATGGGCAAGCTTAGTAGCCTGCTAAATATGGAACGGTGAACTACCTTTGGTAAGATCTTTGAATTAGTTCTAAGTTCCAACCTGTCCTTTCGTATCTAAATGAATGGTTCTTGAATGATGAGTACTTGTAACTGGCTCATATACCTGAGCGAGGTTACGGCTACTAAAAAATCCACTTTCTAAGAAAGAAACTGTAGGTTCCAACAGTGGAGGGGGTTGGAAGTTGGATCTATAAGCCTTGTGAGAACTATGGGCCTGATTTAATTTTATGCGGACGGAGTAGTCACCATTGACCTGACATTGGACTTTACATCCATCATGCCATGACTACTTCAATCAGCCAAATGTATAACTGACCGCCTAGCAGACTAAATGCATTGGCAGGAACCGCCATAACAGTGTTTCCTGTCAATACAGCCCTGCAACAAACAGTAATGTTTTTTCTTTTAAAAAATAAAATCCTTATACAAGATTTTCATTCTGTAAAGAAAAAAGGTAATGCTTACCTCACCATGGGAAGTTTCTCCCATAGCGGGGGGAGCATTTAAATATTTTCACAGTTCCTTACTGCCAGGAGGAATAGTAAAAAAAAAAAATGTACTACATGTGCACCCATCCAAATTGGTTGGGCGGACATGTAATAATTTCTCCGCCAGCCCTTACTCCCTAGGGAAAAACGAGTCCGGAACCACGAGGTTGTGAAAAAAACGAAAGCGAAACAACACTTTCGTTTTACACGAATCCTTGGCATGGTTACCCCCTGACTTTTTGCATTTGCTGATGCCGAGTTATGATTTGAAAGTGTGCTGAAGCCTGCTAACCAGGCCCCAGCACCAGTGTTCTTTCCCTAAAACTGTACCTTTGTCTCCACAATTGGCACACCCTGGCATCCAGGTAAACCCCTTGTAACTGGTGCCCCTGGTACCAAGGGCCCTGATGCCAGGGAAGGTCTCTAAGGGCTGCAGCATGTCTTATGCCACCCTAGGGGCCCCTCACTCAGCACAGACACACTGCTTGCCAGCTTGTGTGTGCTGGTGGGGAGAAAATGACTAAGTCGACATGGCACTCCCCTTAGGGTGCCATGCCAACCTCACACTGCCTATGGCATAGATAAGTCACCCCTCTAGCAGGCCTTACAGCCCTAAGGCAGGGTGCACTATACCAGTGGTTCCCAACCTGTGGGCCGGGGACCCCTGGGGGTCCGCGAAGCCTCCTCAGGGGGTCCGCGACTGCTTACAAAATTTAATAATATTAGGTCCCAGCTATCAGTAATGACTCACTGGGGGTCCCCGGGTTCCAATAATGATTCAGTGGGGGTTCCCCAGGCTCCAGTATTGATAAAATGGGGGTCCACAGAAGTCAAAAGGTTGGGAACCACTGCACTATACCATAGGTGAGGGCATAGGTGCATGAGCACTATGCCCCTACAGTGTCTAAGCAAAACCTTAGACATTGTAAGTGCAGGGTAGCCATAAGAGTATATGGTCTGAGAGTCTGTCAAACACGAACTCCACAGCACCATAATGGCTACACTGAAAACTGGGAAGTTTGGTATCAAACTTCTCAGCACAATAAATGCACACTGATGCCATTGTATATTTTATTGTGAAATACACCCCAGAGGGCATCTTAGAGATGCCCCCTGAAAACATACCCAACTTCAAGTTTGGGCTGACTAGTTTTGCCAGCCTGCCACACACCAGACATGTTGCTGGCCACATGGAGAGAGTGCCTTTGTCACTCTGTGGCTAGTAACAAAGCCTGTACTGGGTGGAGGTGCTTCTCACCTCCCCCTGAAGGAACTGTAACACCTGGCGGTGAGCCTCAAAGGCTCACCCCCTTTGTTACAGCGCTACAGGGCATCCCAGCTAGTGGAGATGCCAGCCCCCTCCGGCCACGGCCCCACTTTTGGCGGCAAGGCCAGAGGAGATAATGAGAAAAACAAGGAGGAGTCACTGGCCAGTCAGGACAACCCCTAAGGTGTCCTGAGCTTAAGTGACTCTGACGTTTAGAAATCCTCCATCTTGCAGATGGAGGATTCCCCCAATAGGATTAGGGATGTGCCCCCCTCCCCTCAGGGAGGAGGCACAAAGAGGGTGTAGCCACCCTCAGGGCTAGTAGCCATTGGCCTAAATTCAGTATTTAGGGGCTCTCCAGAACCTAGGAAACTAGATTCCTGCAACCTGAAGACGAAGAAGGACTGCTGACCTGAAAGCCCTGCAGAGAAGACGGAGACACCAACTGCTTTGGCCCCAGCCCTACCGGCCTGTCTCCCCACTTCAAGAAAAACTGCAACAGCGACGCGTCCCCCAGGGTCCAGCGACCTCTGAAGCCTCAGAGGACTACCCTGCATCTAAAAGGACCAAGAACTCCAGAGGACAGCGGCCCTGTTCCAAAGAAACTACAACTTGCAACAAAGAAACAACTTTTAAAGGACTGCACGTGTCCCGCCGGAAGCGTGAGACTTTTCACTCTGCACCCGACGCCCCCGGCTCGACCTGCGGAGAAACAACACTGCAGGGAGGCCTCCCCGGTGACTACGACCCTGTGAGTAGCCAGAGTTGGCCCCCCTGAGTCCCCCCAGCGACGCCTGCAGAGGGAATCCAGAGGCTCCCCCTGACCGCGACTGCCTGCTTCACAGAACCCGACGCCTGGTAAAGACACTGCACCCGCAGCCCCCAGGACCTGAAGGATTTGACCTCCAGTGCAGAAGCGACCCACAGGAGGCCCTCTCCCTTGCCAGGTGGTGGCTACCCCGAGGAGCCCCCCCCCCCTTGCCTGCCTGCTTCGCTGAAGAGACTCCTGGGTCTCCCATTGAAACCTATTGCGAACCCAACGTCTGTTTGCACATTGCACCCGGCCACCCCCGTGCCGCTGAGGGTGTACTTTCTGTGCTGACTTGTGTCCCCCCCAGTGCCCTACAAAACCCCCCTGGTCTGCCCTCCGAAGTCGCGGGTACTTACCTGCTGGCAGACTGGAACCAGGGCACCCCCTTCTCCTTTGACGCCTATGCATTTTGGGCACCACTTTGACCTTTGCACCTGACCGGCCCTGAGCTGCTGGTGTGGTAACTTTGGGGTTGCCCTGAACCCCCAACGGTGGGCTACCTTGGACCCAACTGTGAACCCTGTAGGTGGTTTACTTACCTTCAAAAACTAACCAAAACTTACCTCCCCCAGGAACTGTTAAAAATTGCACTGTGTCTAGTTTTAAAAGAGCTTATTGCCATTTTTGCTAAAACTGTACATGATATTGTGTTGATTCAAAGTTCCTAAGGTACCTGAGTGAAATACCTTTCATTTGAAGTATTACTTGTAAATCTTGAACCTGTGGTTCTTAAAATAAACTAAGAAAATATATTTGTCTATATAAAAACCTATTGGCCTGGAATTGTCTTTGAGTGTGTGTTCCTCATTTATTGCCTGTGTGTGTACAACAAATGCTTAAAACTACCCTCTGATAAGCCTACTGCTCGACCACACTACCGCAAAATAGAGCATTAGAATGATCTCTTTTTGCCACTATCTTACCTCTAAGGGGAACCCTTGGACTCTGTGCATGCTATTTCTTACTTTGAAATAGTACATACAGAGCCAATGTCCTACATTGGTGGATCAGTGGTGGGGTACATGACTTTGCATTTGCTGGACTGCTCAGCCAATACCTGATCACACGACTAAATTCCAAAAATTGTCATTAGAAACTGATTTTTGAAATTTGAGTATATTTTTCAGAATTTTTAAAAAAGTCCTGCTAGGGCCTTGTGCTAGTCCCTGTTAGCATTTCTTTTACAGTTTAAAAGTTTTGTAAAAGTTTGATTTAAGGTCTAGAGATAGTTTTAGATTCTTAAAAAGTATTCCAACTTTTAGAAACAAAATGTCGACAGAAGAGATAGTGATGGAACTCAACCTCACCCCTTACCTGCATCTTAGGATGCCAGAGTTAAGGTCTCTCTGTAAAATCAAAAAGATAAAAACTGGTTCAAACCCTACAAAAGAACAGCTCCAGGAGCTCTTGGCAGAGTTGGCTAAAAACAACCCCTCTGATGATGCACTCACAGAGGGGGGCACTAGTGAGTTGGAGGAACTCCCACCTCCAACCCTAGATAGGGAGACAGGGTTCCTCCAACTCTGACTCCAAGTGTGATACTCAGAGATGCTGCTTCTCTCACAGAAGAGTCCAGCAACTCAGGAAGCATTGAGGACAGCCTCAATAAAAATGACCTCCTGCTAGCCAGGTTGGCCAAAAGATTGGCTTTGGAAAGACAGATCCTAGCCATAGAAAGGGAAAGATAAGAGATGGGCTTAGGTCCCATCAATGGTGTCAGCAATATAAATAGGGTCAGAGATTCTCCTGACATGCTAAAAATCCCTAAAGGGATCGTAACTAAATATGAAGATGGTGATGAAATCACCAAATGGTTCACAGCTTTTGAGAGGGCTTGTGCAACCAGAAAAGTAAACAAATCCCACTGGGGTGCTCTCCTTTGGGAAATGTTCACTGGAAAGTGTAGGGATAGACTCCTCACACTCTCTGGAAAAGATGCAGAATCCTATGACCTCATGAAGGCTACCCTGATTGAGGGCTTTGGATTCTCAACTGAGGAGTACAGGATTAGGTACAGGGGGTCTCAAAAATCCTCGAGCCAGACCTGGGTTGATCTTGTTGACTTCTCAGTCAAAACACTGGATGGTTGGATTAATGGCAGTGGTGTAAGTGATTATGATGGGCTGTACAATCTGTTTATGAAAGAACACCTGTTAAGTAATTGTTTCAATGATAAACTACATCAGCATCTGGTAGACCTAGGACCACTTTCTCCCCAAGAATTGAGAAAGAAGGCGGGCCATTGGGTCAAGACTAGGGTGACCAAGACTTCCACAGGGGGTGACCAAATGAAAGGGGTCACAAAGACTCCCCAGGGGAAGAGTGTTGAGACATCCAAGGTAAAAAGTAAAGAGTCTTCTACAGGGCCCCAAAAACCTGCTCAGGAGGGAGAGTCCAAAGCCTCTTCACAATCCAATTTTGGTACAAGTGTAAAAACTTTGATCCCAAGAAGGCCTGGTGTTGTAGCTGTAATCAGCAGGGACACCGAACTGGAGACAAGGCCTGTCCCAAGAAAGGTTCCACTTCAAACTCTACTCCAGTTAGCACTGGAATAGCCAGCCTCCAGGTGGGATCAACATTGTGCCCAGAGCAAATCAGGGTTCACACTGAAGCTACATTAGTTTCTGAGGGTGGGGTGGACTTAGCCACACTGGCTGCCTGGCCCCCTAATATGTAAAAATACAGGCAGCAACTCTTAATTAATAGGACTAGTGTATAAGGCCTGAGGGATACAGGTGCCAGTGTCACTATGGTGACAGAAAAACTGTTTTCCCAAAATCAATACCTGGCTGGACAAACTTATCCAGTCACCAACGCTGACAATCAGACTAAAGTACATCCCATGGCTATGGTAACTTTAGAGTGGGGAGGGGTCAGTGGCCTGAAACAGGTAGTGGTCTCCTCGATTATCCCTGTAGACTGTTTGCTTGGAAATGACCTGGAGTCCTCAGCATGGGCTGAGGTAGAACTAAAAACCCATGCAGTCATGCTGGGTATCCCTGAACTGGTGTGTGTCAAGACAAGGGCACAGTGCAAGGCTCAGGGTGAAAAAGTGGTGTTGGAGCCTGGAAAAATCGCCCAACCCTCCAAGAGAAAAGGAAAGAAGACTGGGGAACCAGCTTCAACCCAACAAAAGAAAGAGAACCTCTCTTTCCAGGAAGAAGTTCTGCCCTCTGAGGGAACGGAGCCCATGGAGATAGAACCTTATCAGGTTGAGCCCCTAGGCCCAGGGGGACCCACAAGGGAACATTTGTGTAAGGGGCAAGAAACATGTCCCTCTCTTGAAGGCCTTAGGCAACAAGCTGCTGAAGAGACCAAAGGAAAAATCACTGGAACACATAGGCCCTCATTCCAACCCTGGCGGTCATAGACCGCCAGAGTGGCTGTCCACAGAAGCACCGCCAACAGGCTGGCGGTGCTTCATGTGGTATTCCGACCGCGGCTGTAAAGCCGCGGTCGCCCAGCCGGGTCCGGTGGTTTCCCGCCGGATTAGCCCCAGCTGGGAGAATCCTCCATGGGGATTCTGACCCCCTTCCCGCCAGCCTGTTTCTGGCGGTTTTCACCGCCAGAAACAGGATGGCGGGAACGGGTGTCGTGGGGCCCCTGGAGGCCCCTGCACTGCCCATGCCACTGGCATGGGCCCCCTAACAGGGCCCCAGCATGATTTTCACTGTCTGCATAGCAGACAGTGAAAATCGTGACGGGTGCAACTGCACCCGTCGCACCCCTGCAACACCGCCGGCTCCATTCGGAGCCGGCTTCTGTGTTGCAGGGCCTTTCCCGCTGGGCCGGCGGGCGGGTGCTCACTTGGCATGCGCCCGCCGGCCCAGCGGGAAAGTCTGAATGGCCCCTGCGGTCTTTTGACCGCGGAGCGGTCATTTGGCGGCGTAAGTTTGGCGGGCGGCGACTGCCGCCCGCCAAACTTAGAATGACCCCCATAGAGTCCATTGGGAAGATGGACTCCTCTACACTGAGGCAAGAGATCCCAAACCTGGTGCCACTAGGAGAGTGGTAGTGCCTCAGGAGTTTAGGGAGTTCATTCTGACCTTAGCTCATGATATTCCACTTGCTGGGCATTTGGGACAAACCAAGACTTGGGAGAGGTTAGTCAACCATTTCTATTGGCCCAACATGTCCCAGAAAGTAAAGGAGTTTTGTGTCTCCTGTGCCACCTGTCAAGCCAGTGGTAAGACAGGTGGACACCCAAAGGCCCCACTCATTCCACTTCCAGTGGTGGGGGTCCCCTTGAAAGAGTGGGTGTGGACATAGTGAGTCCACTTGAACCTCAAACAGCCTCAGGGAACCAATACATACTAGTAGTAGTGGATCATGCTACTAGATACCCTGAAGCAATTCCCCTTAGCTCCACTACTGCCCCTGCAGTAGCTAAAGCACTCATTGGTATCTTTACCAGAGTGGGATTTCCTAAGGAGGTGGTGTCTGACAGGGATACCAACTTCATGTCAGCATACCTGAAGCATATGTGGAATAAGTGTGGGGTGACTTACAAATTCACCACACCATACCATCCACAAACCAATGGTCTTGTGGAAAGATTTAACAAGACATTGAAAGGCATGATCATGGGGCTCCCTGAAAAACTCAAAAGGAGATGGGATGTCCTCTTGCCATGTCTGCTTTTCGCCTATAGAAGGTGCCTCAGAAGGGAGTAGGGTTTTCCCCCTTTGAACTTCCGTTTGGCCATCCTTTAAGGGGACCACTAGCTCTTGTAAAAGAAGGCTGGGAGAGACCTCTTCATGAGCCTAAACAAGATATAGTGGACTATGTACTAGGCCTACGTTCCAGGATGGCAGAGTACATGGAAAAGGCAGGCAAAAACCTTGAGGCCAGCCAACAACTCCAGAAGATGTGGTATGACCAAAAGGATGCTATGGTTGAGTTTCAGCCAGGGCAGAAAGTCTGGGTTCTGGAGCCTGTGGCTCCCAGGGCACTTCAGGACAGATGGAGTGGCCCTTACCCAGTGCTAGAGAGAAAGAGTCAGGTCACCTACCTGGTAGACCTAGGCACTAGCAGGACCCCCAAAAGGGTGATCCATGTGAACCGCCTCAAACTCTTTCATGACAGGGCAGATGTGAATCTGTTGATGGTAACAGGTGAGGACCAGGAAGCTGAGAGTGAACCTCTCCCTGATCTCCTCTCCACAGACCCTAAAGATGGCTTAGTAGATGGAGTGATCTATTCAGACACCCTCTCTGGCCAACAGCAATCTGACTGTAGGAAAGTCTTACAACAGTTTGCTGAGCTCTTTTCCCTAACCCCTGGTCAGACACACCTGTGTACCCATGATGTGGACACAGGAGACAGCATGCCTGTCAAAAACAACATTTTCAGACAGTCTGACCAAGTTAAGGAAAGCATCAAAGAAGTCCACAAGATGCTGGAATTGGGAGTCATTGAGCACTCTGACAGCCCCTGGGCTAGCCCAGTGGTCTTAGTCCCCAAACCTCACAGCAAGGATGGTAAGAGAGAGATGAGGTTTTGTGTGGATTACAGAGGACTCAATTCTGTCACCAAGAGAGATGCCCATCCCATTCCAAGGGCAGATGAATTAATTGACAAACTAGGTGCTGCCAGATACTTAAGTACCTTTGACTTGACAGCAGGGTACTGGCAAATTAAAATGGCATCAGGAGCAAAAGAAAAGACAGCATTCTCCACACCTGATGGGCATTATCAGTTTACTGTCATGCCCTTTGGCTTAAAGAATGCACCTGCCACCTTCCAAAGGTTGGTGAATCAAGTCCTTGCTGGCTTGGAGTCCTTTAGTGCAGCTTATCTTGCCGATATTGCTGTCTTTAGCTCCAGCTGGCTTGGAGTCCTTTAGTGCAGCTTATCTTGACGATATTGCTGTCTTTAGCTCCAGCTGGCAGGATTACCTGGTCTACCTGAAGAAGGTTTTGAAGGCCCTGCAAGAAGCAGGCCTCTCTATCAAGGCATCCAAATGTCAGATAGGGCAGGGAACTGTGGTTTACTTGGGACACCTTGTGGGTGGAGGCCAAGTTCAGCCACTCCAACCCAAGATCCAGACTATTCTGGACTGGGTAGCTCCAAAAATCCAGACTCAAGTCAGGGCATTCCTTGGCATTCCTTGGCTTGACTGGCTACTACAGGAGGTTTGTGAAGGGATATGGATCAATAGTGACACCCCTCACAGAACTTACCTCCAAGAAAATGCCTAAGAAGGTAAACTGGACTATAGAATGCCAACAGGCCTTTGACACCCTGAAATAAGCTATGTGCACAGCACCAGTTCTAAAAGCTCCAGATTACTCCAAGCAGTTCATTGTGCAGACTGATGCCTCTGAACATGGGATAGGAGCAGTTTTGTCCCAAACAAATGATGATGGCCTTGACCAGCTTTCATTAGCAGGAGGTTACTCACCAGGGAGCAGCGTTGGAGTGCCATTGAGAGGGAGGCCTTTGCTGTGGTTTAGTCCCTGAAGAAGCTGAGACCATACCTCTTTGGTACTCACTTTGAAGTTCAAACTGACCACAGACCTCTCAGATGGCTAATGCAAATGAAAGGTGAAAATCCAAAACTGCTGAGGTGGTCCATCTCCCTACAGGGAATGGAATTTATAGTGGAACACAGACCTGGGTCTGCCCATGCCATTGCAGATGGCCTTTCCAGGTTCTTCAACTTAGAAAATGAAGTCTCTCTTGGGAAAGGTTAGTCTCATCCTCTTTCGTTTGGGGGGGAGGTGTGTAAGGAAATGCCTCCTTGGCATGGTTACTCCCTGACTTTTTGCCTTTGCTGATGCCATGTTATGATTTGAAAGTGTGCTGAGGCCTGCTAACCAGGCCCCAGCATCAGTGTTCTTTCCCTAAAACTGTACCTTTGTCTCCACAATTGAAACACCCTGGCATTCAGGTAAACCCCTTGTAACTGGTGCCCCTGGTACCAAGGGCCCTGATGCCAGGGAAGGTCTCTAAGGGCTGCAGCATCTTATGCCACCCTAGGGGCCCCTCACTCAGCACAGACACACTGCTTGCCAGCTTGTGTGTGCTGGTGGGGAGAAAATGACTATGGGGGTTATTCTAACTTTGGAGGAGGTGTTAATCCGTCCCAAAAGTGACGGAAAAGTGACGGATTTACCACCAGCCGTATTACGAGTCCATTATATCTTATGGAACTCGTAATACGGCTGGTGGTATATCCGTCACTTTACCGTCACTTTTGGGACGGATTAACACTCCTCCAAAGTTAGAATAACCCCCTAAGTCTACATGGCACTCCCCTCAGGGTGCCATGCCAACCTCACACTGCCTATGGCATAGATAAGTCACCCCTCCAGCAGGCCTTACAGCCCTAAGGCAGGGTGCACTATACCATAGGCGAGGGCATAGGTGCATGAGCACTATGCCCCTACAGTGTCTAAGCAAACCCTTAGACATTGTAAGTGCAGGGTAGCCATAAGAGTGTATGGTCTGAGAGCCTGTCAAACACGAACTCCACAGCACCATAATGGCTACACTGAAAACTGGGAAGTTTGGTATCAAACTTCTCAGCACAATACATGCACACTGATGCCAGTGTACATTTTATTGTGAAATACTACATTTTATTGTGAAATACACCCCAGAGGGCATCTTAGAGATGCCCCCCTGAAAACATACCCAACTTCCAGTGTGGGCTGACTAGTTTTGCCAGCCTGCCACACACCAGACATGTTGCTGGCCACATGGGGAGAGTGCCTTTGTCACTCTGTGGCTAGTAACAAAGCCTGTACTGGGTGAAGGTGCTTCTCACCTCCCCCTGCAGGAACTGTAACACCTGGCGGTGAACCTCAAAGGCTCACCCCCTTTGTTACAGTGCCACAGGGCATCCCAGCTAGTGGAGATGCCCGCCCCCTCCGGCCACGGCCCCACTTTTGGCGTCAAGGCCGGATGAAATAATGAGAAAAACAAGGAGGAGTCACTGGCCAGTCAGGACAATCCCTAAGGTGTCCTGAGCTGAGGTGACTCTGACTTTTAGAAATCCTCCTTCTTGCAGATGGAGGATTCCCCCAATAGGATTAGGGATGTGCCCCCCTCCCCTCAGGGAGGAGGCACAAACAGGGTGTAGCCACCCTCAGGGCTAGTAGCCATTGGCCACTAACCTTCCAGACCTAAACACACCCCTAAATTCAGTATTTAGGGGCTCCCCAGAACCTAGGAAACTAGATTCCTGCAACCTGAAGACGAAGAAGGACTGCTGACCTGAAAGCCCTGCAGAGAAGACGGAGACACCAACTGCTTTGGCCCCAGCCCTACCGGCCTGCCTCCCCACTTCGAGAAAAACTGCAACAGCGATGCGTCCCCCAGGGTCTAGCGACCTCTGAAGCCTCAGAGGACTACCCTGCATCTAAAAGGCCCAAGAACTCCTGAGGACAGCAGCCCTGTTCCAAAGAAACTACAACTTGCAACAAAGAGACAACTTTTAAAGGACTTCACGTTTCCCGCCGGAAGCGTGAGACTTTTCACTCTGCACCCGACGCCCCCGGCTCGACCTGCAGAGAAACAACACTACAGGGAGGACTCCCCGGCGACTACGACCCTGTGAGTAGCCAAAGTTGACCCCCCTGAGTCCCCCCAGCGATGCCTGCAGAGGGAATCCAGAGGCTCCCCCTGACCGTGACTGCCTGCTTCACAGAACCCGACCCCTGGTAAAGACACTGCACCCGCAGCCCCCAGGACCTGAAGGTTCCGACCTCCAGTGCAGAAGCGACCCTCAGGATGCCCTCTCTCTTGCCCAGGTTTTGGCTACCCCGAGGAGCCCCCCCTTGCCTGCCTGCTTCGCTGAAGAGACCTCTGGGTCTCCCATTGAAACCTATTGCGAACCCGACGTCTGTTTGCACACTGCACCCGGCTGCCCCCGTGCCGCTGAGGGTGTACTTTCTGTGCTGACTTGTGTCCCCCCCGGTGCCCTACAAAACCCCTCTGTTCTGCCCTCCGAAGTCACGTGTACTTACCTGCTGGCAGACTGGAACCGGGGCACCCCCTTCTCCATTGAAGCCTATGCGTTTTGGGCACCACTTTGACCTCTGCACCTGACCGGCCCAGAGCTGCTGGTGTGGTAACTTTGGGGTTGCCCTGAACCCCCAACGGTGGGCTACCTTGGACCCAACTTTGAACCTTGTAGGTGTTTTACTTACCTGCAAAAACTAACCAAAACTTACCTCCTTCCGGAACTGTTGAAAATTGTAGTGTCTAGTTTTAAAATAGCTTATTGCCATTTTTGCTAAAACTGTACATGATATTGTCTTGATTCAAAGTTCCTAAGATACCTGAGTGAAATACCTTTCATTTGAAGCATTACTTGTAAGTCTTGAACCTGTAGTTCTTAAAATAATCTAAACAAATATATTTTTCTATATAAAAACCTATTGGCCTGGAATTATCTTTGAGTGTGTGTTCCTCATTTATTGCCTGTGTGTGTACAACAAATGCTTAACACTACCCTCTGATAAGCCTACTGCTCGACCACACTACCACAAAATAGAGCATTAGAATTATCTCTTTTTGCCACTATCTTACCTCTAAGGGGAACCCTAAGGACTCTGTGCATGCTATTTCTTACTTTGAAATAGTACATACAGAGCCAACTTCCTACAGTAATGTTTTTTCTTTTCAAAAAGAAAATCCTCATATAAGATTTTCATTCTGTAAAGAAAAAAGGTAATGCTTACCTCACAATGGGAAGTTTCTCCCATAGCGGGGGAGCATTTAAATATTTTCACAGTTCCTTACTGCCAGGAGGAACAGTAAAAAAACAATTACTATATGTGCACCCATCCAAATTGGTTGGGCAGACATGTAATAATTTCTCCGCCAGCCCTTACTCCCTAGTGGGGAAACACCCGGAAGAACGACTCCGGAACCACGAGGTTGTGAAAAACGAAACCGAAACAACACTTTCGTTTTCCACGACTTCCTGGTTTTGGTACCTTTACCACGCATGTCTGAACAACGTACATGTGTGGTTAAGGTACAGAAGAAGGGAGTCGGAGTGGACGCGGTGAAGGAGGGGGTAAGTTGGGCTGGGACTGTGGCTGTTTTTGGGAGGGGGATCTTGGGGTGATTAGGGTTTGGGGAGGCAGAGTTTAGGTTTAAGGGTTGGGTTGGGGTGTTTAGGTTTTAGGGGCGGGGTGGGGACTCAGGGTATTTTTGTTTTTTGGGGTGTGGTGAGAGGCTGGGGGTGATTAGGGTTTAGGGGGGTCTGGGTTTAGGTTTAAGGGGTGGGGTGGGGGGCTGGGATGGGAGCATGCTGGGTCGTGCATGCTGATTGCTAATGACTTTACCAGGAATGCGTTTACAAAGGTAAAATCGTTAAAAACGCATTAGTGGTAAAGGCATTAGTGGTTAGAACGAAGTCGTTGTTCCAACCTCGTTGTTGAGCCACGGGTGGTTTAGGCACCCGTGGTTCTGAGATATAACCTCCCTAGGGCCGTTGGAGGGGATTAATCATGGAGGAGACAGTAGTATCCACTGCGG
Source organism: Pleurodeles waltl (assembly GCF_031143425.1). NCBI lineage: Eukaryota > Metazoa > Chordata > Amphibia > Caudata > Salamandridae > Pleurodeles > Pleurodeles waltl. The sequence goes on along the minus strand of NC_090445.1, from coordinate 658,597,818 downwards.
TTAACCCAAAGGTTTGCCTGTATCTAAATGCGGCAAGCAGATCACATTCTTGGCGGTGAGGGTATTCTGTTGCAACAGATTATCCTTACCGCCAAGGATTAAATAAGGTCATATTTTAAGGTTACCAAGGCTGTGGGTGTTCATTGTGGCATTAATCATTTAAATCCCTTCCTGAACACCTTAACCGCAGGGATTTTGAAGAATATTTCCCATTCCAAATAAATGCCAAAACAGCTAAGTGAAGCTGTATAGAGGCAAATGAAAGATCCGCCTTCTGAACGCATAAAAGTTAACAGATGTCATCTTGAATCATGACTCTGAAGTGGCCTAGTTCAGTGGTTCCCAACCTTTTGACTTCTGTGGACCACCACTTTATAGTCACTGGAACCCGGGGACCCCCACTGAATTATTATTGGAATCTGGGGACCTCCCACTGAGTCATTGCTGAAAGCTGGGGACATAATCTGTTAAACGTATTTAATTTTCTATTTAGTCGCTGACCCCCTGAGCACCATAGGTTGGGAACCACGGGTCTAGTTGCTTTCCAGATGCAATAGTAGACAAATCTCTTTCACTCTGCTGCATAACGTACATGTATATGTGGGCCTGTGTCTCATGCAGTATGGTCATACATTCAAAGAGGTTTAGGTAACCAAACTTTAAGAACTTAAGTGTCAGATCACTAGGCTAAGCTATTAGGTTTCGGGATGCCTAATTTGGCTCTGCTGTTGGTTTGGCCTGATTGGTAGTTTTCTGTAGGGGCTGATGGACAGCTACATGAGCAGCGAGTGCCTGGACTAAGGTGGGACCACCAGGATGAGTGGTGGACACATGCCTCATCTTCCTCACCACATATGGGATGAGTGTGAGAGGAGGAAAAGTATAAGCAAATATTCCTGTCCATATAATCCATAGTTCATTGCCCATGGGGTGTGGGTACCAGGAGGCCATGTTTGAGCATTTCAGGGAATGACAGAGATTGGTGGCTTGAATTCCCTACTGTTTGTAGTACATACATAGGAACAGTGGGTGGAATTCCCACTTGTGCGTGTGCTGATGTATCCTGCTTAACAGCAGTTAAGTTGTAGTCAACTCCTGGCATCTGGATCTTGCTGTGGATTGCCTAGTGCCAGAAATGTGCTAACTCAGACAGCTGGTGGGAGCGAGCACCACCCCCCTTCTGTCTGTAGAATAAGGTCTTCATGTTGTCTGATTTTATGAGAACCACTTTACCCTGAACTAGTATGAAGAAGGCTTGCCAGCAGCTCCAGATAGTTGATGTGTTATTTTTGATAAGGGATGTAGGAACTTAGCAATCATGTTGCCTGGAAGTGTGCCCCACCCACTGAATGATGGATCGGTGGGGATGGGTCACCTGTGAAAAACAAATCAAATAAAGGCCTGCCAAGCAACAGGTTGTTGCTGTTTCACCACTTCAGAGAGTCTGGGGTGGTGGCCTTTATTAACATTAGATCTTTCCAAAAGCCCTCCAGCTGTAATCACTGCCTCAAGAAACTCTGCTGAAATAGGCACATGTGTAACCTGGTGTTTGGCAGTTTCTATGCAGGATTACAGTATTTGATGTAAAGGTTTGAGTGGAATGAAAACGAGGCAGCGACTTCTGAAATACAATCACCCTCTGCTGGTTGAGCTAAGCTTTCCCTGTGACAGTATAAGCAATATATATGCTATATATAGCAATAAGCACAGGAAGGCCTTGATCTTTTGGGAGTAGTGGTGGGGCTAATTTGCATTTATGGTAAACCCTGAGGTCTAAAGCAGGGTTATGGTTGTTTTGAGTGTGTGCTAGGCACTGTTGCCTGCTGCTGCTCTGGATCAGCCAGTGGTCAAAGTAATGGAAGACATGGATACTGCTTTGTCAAAATTCAGCAGTCGCCACTAGCAGGCACTTCCTAAAGACCTTTGGAGCAGCAGCGAGTCCAAAGGGTAGTACACTGAACTGGTAGTGTTGTCCACTTACCAAGAACTGGAGATATGGGTGATGGGCAGGGTGGATAGGGATATGAGACGCATCCTTCAGGTCTAGCACCATCCTGAAGTCCCCTTGACTGAGCAGAGGGATGGCATTTCTGCAAAGTTTTCATGTTAAAGTGCTGAAAGGATGCACTGCCTTAGTTGCCTCAGATCTAGGATGGTCTGGAGGATGCCATTGTTTAGGATGCTTAAGTACAGTGAATAGACGGCTTCACCCTACTGGTGTCAATTTATACGCTCACTTCCCCTGAAATTCAGGTGCACGATAAGGGCCCTTCGGTCACAACTCATAACCAAATGCCTGCGGGGAAAAAGAAAAAAAAATCAACACTGGTACACAATCCAGAGCACAGATGGATTACCAAGGACAACCCTAGAAGATAGAGGCAAGCTCAGTGACTGGGCAATACAAGATTCAAAGCTGCTGGCTTTCTAGAAGTTGGGTGTGTCTGTGCTGTGCTCCCTTGCAGTCTGCCTTCTGGAGAATAATTGTACTCTTCTATACAGAAGCACCTTTCCCCTGCTCAAAATAATCCTTATGTGCATTACATGATCCCAACGAGGTGAAGGACAGGGCTGAAAATAAAATGTTCTTTGCTGTAGTGATAGTTGTACTTTGGCTCCACCAACACTCATTTCTTCATAGGACTCAACATAATGAAGTGTATTTGTGCCTACCACACTACTGGCAGATGAAGCACAGCCAAACAGTTTGGTATGCCTATTTATAAGCTCTGTGTTCTAGATCCTATCCATACTGTAAAGGATTTTGGGCTGGAATGAAGGTATGTGATAGGCTCGTTTTGAGATTACTATAGGTTTCTATTGTATTATTAGTGCTATATTTTTAGCATGTGCACACTTTACACAAACAACCATCTTTAAAGTTAATTTAATTGCACCAATTAGTGTGATGTCACTCAGAGACAACTAATTCTTGGTGCCAAATTCCAACGAGTTAGTGGGAAAAGGGCAATGAAAGAGGGCACAGGGAGCTGGTCTATTACAGAAGGCTTCTATTCTAGCCCCACTAGCTTTATTTAGCATTGAACCCCCCATGGATCCGCTATTCTCGACAGGAACCAGAAACCTATACAGATAAAAAGCATTAAAAAAAATCTGGATTAAAAAGTCTTTATTCCAAGCAGCTTGAGACAGGAATGATAACGTGTACATGGACAGGAACAAGAATAAGAGAACAGACAAGTTTCTACAATTATTGCAAACCACAGAGCATCAGGCCAGAAGGTTGGGTCAGGCCATTCTGCACCTAATATTCCTCTCCTTCATCTTCTCCCTCCACTGAGTCGGTGCCCACCTCCTCGTAGTCTTTCTCCAAAGCGGCCAGATCCTCGCGAGCTTCTGAAAACTCTCCTTCCTCCATACCCTCTCCAACGTACCAGTGGACGAAGGCGCGCTTGGCATACATGAGGTCAAACTTGTGGTCGAGGCGGGCCCAGGCCTCCGCAATGGCTGTGGTGTTGCTCAGCATGCAGACTGCTCTCTGGACTCTGGCGAGGTCCCCGCCAGGGACAGCCGTTGGGGGCTGATAGTTAATGCCAACCTAAAAAGGAACACATATTTTTAAGCTCGGTATACAGATATTTCAGTTACCTAGTCATAAACAGTGCAAACTGATATAAACGCAGAAAGGTAAGCAATGCTATAAAGCGCTCCCCAAAAGCATCTTTTATGGCCATAGAAAAAGCAGCAATCCAATCCGAATACCAGCGAATGCTGCCAACACAGCCCTATGGACCACAGCACTTGGCATGTGCAGAGAGGTGTGGAGGAGGGCCAACTACTCACCTGGCACAAAGAGTATGAAATGGGCATATAGCACCCGGGGTTGTGTAAGGCCAAGTTTAATACCCAGTTATCCACTTTTCAAAGTACAAAATTCTCTTACCCACTACTTTAAAATGGTATTAATTAATAGCCAGTGTCAAATCATTTAAGCGCAGTCCCGGACTAGTCACCTGATCTCTGACCTTCAGGCGGAAGACAGCATTAGCTGATATGTTCCTGGTTGGAAGGCCCATATGATGCATAACACCGACTCCAAGCCACCTTCACTGCAAACTAACTTCATGCACTGCTCACAGCCGGGGCATCTGCAGGTGTCACAGGGAGAAGGCCTACAGTGTTTCCTGTTAGTACAGTAACGTCTCCCGTAGACAGTTCCTCATACTAACAGGAGTGGCAGTTCTCTGCCCTGAAACCCACGCATTTACCTGGCGCGCTCGGGCAGAGCACCAGCTCATGTTTAGCGGATTAAGAGCACGAATGCAGCCGGATGGGAAAAGCACACATTACATACCTTGAAACCAGTCGGACACCAATCCACAAACTGGATGGTTCGCTTTGTTTTGATGGCGGCGATGGCCGCATTGACATCCTTCGGCACAACGTCGCCCCGGTACAGCATGCAGCAAGCCATGTACTTGCCATGGCGGGGGTCGCACTTCACCATTTGGTTGGATGGCTCAAAGCATGCATTGGTGATCTCGGACACAGAGAGCTGCTCGTGGTATGCCTTCTCGGCCGAGATGATGGGCGAGTAGGTCACCAGCGGGAAGTGGATGCGGGGATATGGCACCAAATTGGTTTGGAACTCTGTCAGGTCCACGTTGAGGGCACCATCAAACCGCAGCGAGGCTGTGATGGAGGAGACAATCTGGCCGATGAGCCGGTTAAGGTTAGTGTATGTTGGGCGCTCGATGTCCAAGTTTCGCCGACAAATGTCATAGATGGCCTCGTTGTCGACCATGAATGCACAGTCCGAGTGCTCCAGTGTGGTGTGAGTTGTAAGGATGGAGTTGTAGGGCTCAACCACAGCAGTTGATACTTGGGGAGCAGGGTAGATCGCAAACTCTAGCTTGGACTTCTTGCCATAGTCAACAGAAAGACGTTCCATGAGCAGGGATGTGAATCCAGAGCCAGTGCCACCCCCAAAACTGTGGAAGATCAGGAAGCCCTGCAGTCCAGTACACTGGTCAGCCTGGGAAATAAATGATAGAAAGATTTATTGAACACAAATACAGGCACTGAGCGTAGAGCCTATTATTGTTAGTCAACTCTGGAAATCTCTTACCAAAACAAATGCACTTGCACATCAACAAAAGCAGATATGAATCTCGAAGAAGGGTCAGGCTAAGAACAAAGTATATGTACTTGCTGGCCGCATCACTTGTGCATGGTATCACCTTATCCTGGCACTACAGAACCTCGCTAAAGTCCCAGTTTAGTCCAGAACATAGGACAATTTAGACGAACCCAACTATTGAATCTGTAGTGAAAAAAGAGGCAAAGGACCAGTAGATCTGATTCATGCGGACTCTTGTCAATCTTGTAAATGTGTTAATTTAAAACACTATCCCGAAGAAAGCAGGTTGGTATGATATTTTTAAAGTAGGAGAAATGGGTTAAACTGACAAAGTTTTTAAAATGTTGCCAAGTCGATAGTGAACATCAAAAGACTGAAGCCTATTTACCACCTCCTATGCATGCGCTGCATGAGCGGTGATGGAGAGCAGTGGAGCATGTGAATAAGCACTGGACCAAACACCGATAAAGCAGATACATTGTTTTTGAAGTGAAAAACAGATGTGGAATGTGAAGATATGATGGATGCATGTTTTGCAAAAGGGGATGGACGATTTGGTGGCAACAAAAGTGATGAGAAACAAAGTGAGTTATTTGATGACTGGTTAGAGAGGCATTCAATATAAGTTGCGTACAACAGCGTTTAGGCAGACCGCCCCACCAGCACAGCACGTCTTAATACCGGTCTCAAAACAAAGGAATTGGTTTGGAAGGGCATAAGGTACATTGGGGCCGAGTTGAAAAGGAGGGGGTATCCCAAACTGCATCAACATCAGGCTGAACTAGGGTGAGAGCGATGTTTGAGCTATAGAATGAAACCAGTGAAGTCTTCCGCCATCAGTCAGGCTAGGGGAGGTGCACAAGCAGATGACATGAAGAGTAGCAAGTGAGGAACCAATCAGCATGAATTTGATGTTGCCCCCCTCCCAACTCCATCAGCCAGAGGAGCGACCATACCGGCAGCTGCCCATCACTTCTCCACAAACCTTGTGACCCACAATGGAAATGTAGCTACCGTGGCAAGTGGGCACTGAATGCCACATCTACTCACCAGTTTCCGGATGCGCTCCAGCACCAGGTCGATGATCTCTTTCCCAACGGTGTAATGGCCACGGGCATAGTTATTAGCTGCATCCTCCTTTCCGGTAATGAGCTGCTCTGGGTGGAAGAGCTGCCGGTAGGTCCCATTCCTCACCTCATCTGCAAGAGAACAGGACTGATCATCGCAAAGCAATAACGCACAGGATAATGGGTCAACGCATACCTGACGCCCAATCTTTGAAGTAGAACTGTTCGGACAATGGCACCTACAGGCACAAAAAAGGCAGTATGTGTAGGTTAGAACTACATTTATGGGCCACAAGACAAGAAGTGAGGCAACAGCTATATTTGTATGGGCTTAAATAATCTTATAGGTGCATTCTGTACCTCAAGCAGACTAAAGCTCAGGGCGTGAGGACTGAGACGAGAAAGAGTACAAGGAAGGTAACGCACTGTTACAGTATGTGTACAGGTAGCTTCTTTTGTAGTGTTGGTAGTTATCAGATGTGTCACATCATTTGGGCTCCAGACAATGTTGAGCAGAAAAGTTCAGTAACAATGTTATGATCTGCTGATATGGACCATCCATTGCGGTTGCCATCAGGTATGCGTGGAAGCAATCAGCCAATGGCAACGAGGACAAAGTCCTTAAGACTTAGACCCATATTTATACTTTGTTAGCGCCGCATTTGCGTCGTTTTTTAACGCAAAATCGGCGCAAATTTACAAAATGCAATTGTATTTTGTAAGTTTGCGCTTCTTTTGCTTCAAAAAATGAGGCAGAGGCGGCGCTAAAAAAGTATAAATATGGGCCTTCATTTTACAGTGATCTTCCTCGGCACCATGCCTGCACCTCGCCGTTGCTCACTAAGGTAACAAGTGATGATCAGTGGATGTCGAAAACAGAGTCACAAAAGCTAGAAAGTAGCAACAGCACAACACTCGAGTGCTGACCTCTGAGAGAATCCACGATTGGGAAAAGTTAATCTTCCATGACCCTGCACAGCTGGACAATTTAATTAAACTTAAATGTATTCTGACATTTTATATGAGTGTATAAATGTAATGTAATATCGCGCGATTTGCATAGAATCGTGTTGTTTTTTCATTGTTTGATATTTTGGCGAGAGGTGACTTGGCAGGAAGTGAGTCATAGACGTCATTGCTTTGTTCAGCACAAGCCTCACTTCCTCCTTTTTGTTGCTAGACGGCGAATGATGCAAATTCTCGGGAAATCTGTGATGAGCAAACTCTTCCAGCTATTGCCTCCCTCATGTGCCCATATTTGCTCTTCATTTTCATGTATAATAGAAGGGAGAGTACTTCCCTTCACAAAATAACAAGTACTGCAAGCGAAAAACAATCGCTTAAAGAAGCCCTTACAACGAGAATACTGGGCTCCTTCTGCACACCTGCTTGATGGTTGCTTATGAGCATTTGATATTCAGCATAATTAGTGTCCTTGATACCCTTGTTAAAGGATCCTAAAAGTTCAGATATTTCAAAAACATGGAAAACGATGGCGACTGATGAACTTCCACCCATTCTACTGAGCTACAGAAGAAACCTTCTGGCCCTACATCTCCCACTCTCCTCAACGTTTTACTGCCTTACCGCAACCCCCTCCTCTCAGAGCCACTGCTCTCACATACGCCTACCACCCCTTGGGGCTTACTTGAGGCTCTGCCAAGAAGCCAGAGGCGTTGACCTCGTGCATAAAGCACTATTCACTTTTTAACTATTGGCCCTGTCCCTATGGTGACCAGACGTCCTGGATTACCCCGGACAGTCCCGGTTATTAGAGGACTGTCCCGGTGTCCTGACGCTTCTCTTAATTTTAAATAAATGTCCCAGTTTTTGGAACAAAGGTCCGGTTAATAAATCAATGACCCGGTGTTTGGGACAAAGGTCAAATCGTGTAGGGATGCATAAATTCAAGGTTTGCTCTCCTTTAACAGACGCCCACAAAGTATGAGATAAAGTAATTTATCTGTTACTTTCAGGCAACACAGTCCCCCTGTCTGCTCCTAGCAGAGAGACGGAATGGGGAGCAGAGAGAGGTGGGTGAGGGTGGGTTGGGGGTGCAAGATGGGAGGTCAAGCCATAGCTATATATGTGTGTGCATGTATATATGTATATATATATGTATATATATATACACACACACATTCACAAAGCTACGCAAAAAAACTGGACAGGCCAGATATAAAAGGGAGAGTCAAGTCTTTGGCCCTTCTTTTATGTCTGACCTGTCCCGGTTTTTGCTCCTCAAAATCTGGTCACCTGTCCCTGTTCTTTTATCCCTACCTGAGGGGATTGGGGGTGGGGTGGGTGGTGGTTTTCTTAGCTGGGAGAATGCATGCAAAGGGAAAGTAAACATGGCAGCAGGCTGCTGTCAGAAATGAGTCACTAAAGTTAGCCACTAAAGTTCCACTTTAAGAGTCTCTGAAGCTGTATGCATGTTTTGCCAGGTCATGTATAGCCTTAATGTAAACTGCATAGGTTCAAGTGTGGGCGTAGAAGGAAGAAGGCACTTACCTATTACCGCTGGCTCCAAGTCCACAAATACTGCCCGGGGAACGTGCTTTCCCGCGCCTGTCTCACTGAAGAAGGTGTTGAAGGAGTCATCGCCACCACCGATGGTCTTGTCACTGGGCATGTTACCATCAGGCTGGATGCCATGCTCCAGGCAGTAGAGCTCCCAGCATGCATTGCCAATCTGCACACCGGCCTGGCCCACGTGGACGGAAATACACTCACGCTGTGCAAGAAAGGAAATCACAATAATTAGCAGTATTTGATAGGAAGACCTGCCCCACATCCTCGTAAGCATCTGAAGAACGGGCAAGGAACTCAAAAGCATTTTGATCCACAGGTAATAAGAAACGGTTCTCACAACATGTATACCTATTGCTTAAAGACTGACAAGTAACACAATTTCCGATGAAATGCTACCAAACTGGACACATTATTGTGAATATAAGGCATACTCTGTGCGCACTCAATCAATCAGGAATTTGTAAAGCGCACTACTCACCCGTGAGGGTCTCGAGGCGCTGAGGAGGGGTTGGGGAAGGTGGCTGACTGTATCTACACTTTTAGTGCAACATTCTAAGCAGACACGGATTTAAAAAAATAAAAAAAAAACAGACAGCCTGCTTCCGTTTCTTTGCCAACATGTGAGACATAATTTTGGCCACAGTGGTTGTAAATGTGTGAACCTGTCAAGTTGTAAATGTATGAAACTTGCCAAAAGTGAAAACACGAAGTAATATAATAATATTGACTGCCACTGATCATTATACACTAGTGATTTGTTTAGTTATTTGTTTAGTTAGGTCTCTTGTGGTTTTGCGCTTCCCTTTCCATTTCGAGGTGAGGTAATACACTGGCACTGATTTAGGACCAGATCAAGGGCATCTGAACAGGGAGCAGACAATTCAGAATAAGTTTAAAAACACGAAAAGTAGTTTGAGAAGGAAAAGTCAGAAACGCATCAGGAGTCTAAAGTTCTGCCCTCCTAGCATCCCTGAGGGTGAGCTTGGCAGCAGCCAGTTTCGGTTTCCCTGCAACTCGATCCCCATTTTGTGCTCTCCATCCCCAAAGCAGAAAATGGCCGCCACCGCTTCAGGACGAGATGAAGATGGGGCGCATATGAGTCAATAATACAGCTTGTCGTTTATTCATGCGTGTAGCTTGCTGCTTTGTTCCACACTTAAAATTCAAGCTTCGCATGCACTGCGGGGGGAAACTTCACGATGCCCCAGCAACTCGAAAATCAAGTTAGGGGAGGGGCAAATCAACAAGTCAGTTGACAGTCTGATTAGACCGGCGGGGAATGTACAAAAGGGAAGTGTCACCGCCTGTGCCGATTATTGGTTTCTGTAACCAGTCTTACAGGCTCCTTCACTAAATTCCCTGAAACGGCGGAATTTGGTTTCTTTTGGGATTAGGTGTAAGTGCTACGAGCAGCTGCTTCAGTATTCCGGGCCAGGGAACCGTGTATTGGCCGCAGCCCCGCACGCAGATTCCTAGGCTAGTACTCTATGAAGGCGGGGAAGTTTCTTGGACTCACTATCTCACTTGTGTGTAGTGCTGCATATGAACCCTCTGAAGGCCCCCTCCGCGCCCAACCCCCGGGACTGTTGTCTGGCAGCCTCTCTGCACTCCGAAGCCTTGCTATCTCCTCACAGCCGCCCTGGCTACTTCCCCGTCACCCCCAGAAGTTCTACAGACTCATCAACAATCAGCGTACTGTGCTTGTCATCACTAGACTCCGGGGCGCCCCTCTCTTGCAGCACCACTTAACTAAGCGAGCATACCAGAGTATACTAACTAATGTTTGCTTTTGCGCCAGGTGTGTGGCAGCAGTGTGTTGCCCCCAGTGAGTATTTTAACTAAGAGCTTTGGCGGTGTCACTAGTTTTAGCTTGTCCGCCCCCTGCTGGTCACTATATCCTACATGAGTTGGGGGGGGGGGGGACATCTCCAATTACAGGCTGTCATTTCCCCTCTGTGTGAGAGCGCGCACCTTCGAGGTGATCGAGTGTGCTTACCCTGGGCTGGGCACAGCAGGGTACGCGCACGTGGCAGTGCCAGCTCCTGGGCTGCCAAGGGTGCAGAAGGCCCTCAAGCACAATCACGGCCACAAATCTCAGCCCGTGTGCGGTGAAGTGCCAACACCCCAAGTGGTAGAGAAAACGTCACCGGCCCCGCCGGAAATAGACCCTTGTCTCCAGTCCCGACCCAGAACTGGGCACTTCTCTAAACCGAGAAGGTGGGGGTCCCCTTTCCTCCCCATCCCGAGAATGCTTGATGTCCGAGTCAGGCCTTAGCCGCGGAAAAGAGTACAGAAAGAAACCACGCATGGCCATACATAGGCCTAAGGTTAACACCGCGGTGGCAGGAATCCTTCGCCGACACATTGCAGCAGAAGACGTGACACACAGTAGCCAGAGAGGGAGACACTGTAGCAAGAGGAGAGAGTGTCGCAAACCAGGAAGACATTAACAAGAGGGGTGAAAGTCGCGGTAGAAGAGGGGACACTAACAACATATGACAAGAACCGGGGGTAAATAGAGACTCTGAACAAGAGAGTAATGGGCAGTGCCAAGTGAGAGAAAAGAAGGCGGTGGGGAGAAGGAAAGTACTGTAGCAAGATAACCAGAACGACCAAGAGCTAGAGACAAGGCAGAGTCTAGCAAGAGGGAGGACAGTCAGGAACCGGCAGGACAGACACATTTCCGTGCATTACTTGCCGCCGATCAGCAAGCCTGTCCTACTCACCATGGTCGTAGGGTCTGGGGCTGCTGGTCGCGGGGTTCAGTGGGAGTTAGAGCGGATGGTCAGGGGCGGGAGGGTGTGCTCGGTCCACTCCCGGGGATGTAGTTGACTACAGACGCGCAACGGGTCTCTGCCAACACTGCAAGCCACGAGCAGCTCCCGCGTTGCAACATTTATACCCAGGGAGGGGGTGCGCTGTTCAGCTGAGTTCTCATTGGTTGAACAATACCTCATACTGTCTTGTGTGCCCCCCACATTGGCTGCGAGGTATGAATGTGCCCTTCCCGACGCCTGCTATTGGCGTGTTTGTATTATAACAGAGGAGGGCGGGCACCGCCCAAGGCTCACATTCCCGAGGAGGGGGCCAGCCTTCCGCCCCAGTGCCAGTGTGTGCAGAGTTCAGTCTTGCTCCCCAGCTGCCATGTAAAGGGCAGCGGTACAATGTTCATAAGCACAATTCCTGTACCCTTTAACTCTCGCCATGCTTTTTTCTGTGGCAGCGCTAGTCTGGCGTCTAGTGCCAAAATAGGCACCTCATGGTGTAAAAAAGATGCAACATTCCTCTCAGAAGTAGATGCCCACTTTCCATATTTGGAGGGGATACGCCTCCTACTTTTTCAAGTGTAGGATTTCTGAACTTGTCTTTGTTCTCTGTCGTGAAATAACCGGCCCAGAGCTCGCGCTAAGCCCAGCCCAGCCCACCACAGCCTGGAAGGATGTTCCTGTATCATGCTGACCCGTTGGCAGCGTAGCAGAAGAAGAAGCGCCGAGAAGTAGGAGAGCCTCTGGAGGGATACCCACGACTACAACCCCTTCTTCAAAATCAACACAGTCAAGTGTGAACTTTAAGGTCAACAAGATTCGTTAATTAAATTTAACTCGAAGTGTGGGACCGGATCCCGTACAAAGCTCGGACTACTCTGAAATACCTTTCTCTAAACATCACAACAGAAATAAATTAGCAAGGTAAAAAAACGGGGGCGTTGGTATACCTATGCAACATGTGCCTGTCGCATGCACGTGATTATTGTAATTTTGAACATTTTCTAAACTTTGGAGCCCCTGAAACGGTGGCGAGGCTGGGGCAGATTCAGTAACACGTCAATACTTCAATCGGACTGTAATTCGAAAACCCACAAGTCATGCCAACAAAGCTGTGCACTGTATTGTTCTTTCCATGTGGTAGGTATTCCATGCCCCAACCTGTTTTATGATCTTTGCTTTCTCTCCCTGTCATCGTCCTTAAAACATATTTTGGTTAAACATAGTACGTTGCCCTTACCGCACGGGACATTTAAAATGCTTATTAAATGAACAATCAGACATTAGGTGGAGGACAGCATCTACAACTCGTCATCTATATAAATATATTTATATATATATTTTTAATGATCTCAACTGAGATCTTCCCTGAAAGGAAACTCGGGTGTTTATCGTTTATAGCCGCCCTCGACGACTGGACTTGGTGCAGTCAATTTCAGACAGGCTGAATCAGGGTAACCCTGTGACCTCTGAGTCACCACGATGGCAAGATCATCCTTTTAGGTTGGCACCTCCCACTGGAACTGATTCACGTGGGAAACTGAGCGTGAAAAGAAACTCGGAATACCAGCCGGGCTGGTACCGCTCCGGGGCTCTGCAGGAGGGACAGGACGCACTACCACACAGCTTCATTACTCGGCTGCAATATTGCCGCTCTTGGAAGCTTCTTCGCGAGTTTCAAGCTCACTGTCAACTGCAGAAGTGCGCCTTCAACACTCAAACTCCTGCTCCCTGTTGCTACAGGCTGGGAGTCAGGGTCGGTATTCAAGGACAGCTGCAAGGATGTGCGCTCTGAAAGGACTTTGAAAAAGGAAGCCTAGGTGTGAACTGGCCGCGCCCTGTTCGCACCGGCTTTCTACATACCCATCCTTTTATCCTGTCTAGGTGACAGAGAGTTGCTTGCACAGTGTGCCTTTTTTTGTTCTTTTCTTTATGCTTCCACGTTTTTTTGATGATTAAAAACTCCACGTGCTTGTTAACATGTGTGACCAGCCGTGGACTCCCCTTGTGTACCCTCCTCCCTTTTCCAGTGCCCCCAATGTGCAGAATCGCCCCCATCAACATGAGTGGAGGTTCAGATTTGTTTAAAGACACACAGGCACATATTATATATTAGTCATCTTCCTACTCAAATAACAATCAAAGGAAAGATGTAAACATTACAAAACCAATAGAACACAAGCAACAGCCTTTCCCAACTGCTTTAAGACCGACAGTGCAAGCAGAATGGGTATATATTTCTCCTGTAATCAGTCCAGTGGCTCCAAATATTCCCTTTTGCTTGTCACTTCCGCTTCTTTCGTATTCACAACAACAAAGAGTCCTTGAAAAAAAAAATCTAGAAACAGTCCCGCAATTCAACCAGCAACAATCAACCACACTCGAATTTGCAGGGGCATGCTGACATCAAACTGAGAAATAAACATTGCAGAGGATGGGGTACTATTTCACTTGGATATTTAATATAATTTAAACCTCCATTCGTGTTAGTGAACGCTGTCCTTTATCCGAATCCTTTTAGTTTTGGGTCATTCTCTACCTGTTGAATCTTTTTTAAATATTTTGCACCAACTCCTACTTTTGGTCATACACCCTTAGCCTGATAATGATCGTTTAAACTACCTTAGGTCAAAACACTGTCTACACATTGGGCAATTGGAATTTGTTTAAATAAATCTCACAACGTTGTTTGGAAATTCAATATTTATTTAAGAAGAACAATTCTTTATATGGTCCATTGCCTCTCATGCTTTAAATACACTCTTCTATCTTTCGTCATTTCTTGTTCTGTGTAATTCACTTGAGCACTGAGCACTTTTATGATTAAATACATTTTACTAACAACTGCTTGTTCTATGGCTGTTGACACCCTTTTCACTGTTTTGATTACTGTTGACGAATCGTACTAATGATTGATAAGGCACATTCATTGATTGCTTGATTAATCATCTTTTAAAAATACCACAAGGAACCATTGGTCTCTGTTCTCTTGATTTCCATTATCTCAGTTGTTATTGGGCAGCCCCCGTCGTAGATCATTGTGGCCCTCAGCGAAAACATGGACTAGGAAATTCACCCACCACATTTATACAAGTATAATCTGGATGATTTTTTTCTAAATGTTCAAACAAGCAACAAAGTTGAGAAAGATGATAGCGGAAAAGTCTAAAAGCAAATTCAAAAGTTGAAGAAACCATCTCTGGGATGGCTAAAATGAGTATATTAACTGTACAACAGTTACACCTCTCCTGTCATAGCAACTCCTTGATAATTATCAAGGGTGGTGGGAACATCAGTCCCTACATCTTGCACATAGGATGGAGAAATGATCCACCCCAGTTGCCTGCTAATCTGGCTACTGGTTCAAAAATGATTCAGTTTCTGGTTGAGGTGCAAGCAAACAAATCTACCTTAAAAGTCCCCATAGATTATCAACAAAACTGAAAATTCCCCAAATGAGTGACAGATCACTCCTAACTTGAGAAGTATGGAGTTTCACTCTGTTTATGCATTGTAGAGGCAAGGGAAATGAATGATTATTCTGTTTACACAGCAATAGTGAAAGACTCTTCCGAGACCTGCGAGTTTCTTTGACCTTGAACCCCCTAACTCAGTAGTTCTTAAACTGTGGTCTAGGAACCTCTGAGGGGCCACGAAGCCTACCCAGGGGGTCTGAAACAGCTTGGAAAATTAAATAATAGTCGCAGGTTATTAAGTGTATATAAATAAAGAAGCAAAATGTAAAGTTGAAAGTTTTAAAACGTTCTCTAAATGTGAAGGAATTTGAAATAGGAGGCTAAAAATTAAGTTAGTATCTTCAATTACAGTGCATCTGCATCAAACAGAATATAGTGTGGACAACAAACAGCCTCAACAGAATTTAGACACACTCCAACCTTTTTATTAGAAATTAAATAAAACGATTTTTTATATATATGTAAACTATATAAAATATTTAATCATTGGTGTATTTGAAGAATGCTTGTTTGATACTTATGTGTTTTGTATTGTGGTTCAAATAATCGAAAAAGCCTAGATCGGGGTCCCCGACTTCCAGTAATCACTCAGTGGGGATCCCTGGTTTTCAATAATGATTCAATGTGGGGTCACTGGGTTCCAGTAATGATTAAGTGAGGATCCACAGAAGTCAAAATTTTAAGAACTACTGCCCTAACACATTTAACCATCACACTGCGGATACTCGGACTATTCACATAAGAATGCAACAATTTACCACATCCTTTGCTCAAATGTTTACTGTGATGGAACATGCAAACAGCTCTAAGAAATGTACTTGAGACTGTCTTCCACTGATCATTTTTCTTTGTGGACATCTTAATAATTCTTGCACTCAAGCTCATTGTGCTGGCATCCAAATCCGTTATGAAAAATTTAGTCAAAATTTATGTTCCACAACACCACATGAGAGAACCATGACATCAACCCCTCCCCTGCATTTGGAGAATGTGAGACAGATACAGAATAAGAGAAGCTCTTCCTGAGATGCATCCCCCTTTAACCTCAGGAGAACCCAAGAGTGCAGGTGCACCAGCATAGGTGAATACAATGCAACAATCTTGGCTAATCTCGTAAGAGCAAGATAATCCATCTTCGAGAGTGTGTAGAAATATCTTCTTTATTTTCTTGATTTAGATTTGGAAGCTGGGGGGAGGTCTCCAGAAATAGATCACTAAGCCATGGAGCAGAAACATCTCATCTGTATGTAAGAGAAATTCATCAAAATCCTCAACTGTTGATGCACCAATTGACAATGGTATCTTCTTCATCAGCATAGGCTTCCTGTATGATAAGACCAGCATGTCACTTGAAAAATATAATCATTTTGAGCCTACTCAGCATCAGGAAAACCAATGGTTTCATCAGCTTATCTTGGGATAATTTTAGTAAGTTATCAGTTCCCTTTTTGTGACATTTGTTGCGCTTAGCCAAAAGCAGTGTTTTTGAAGTTTTTTTCAACATACTGGGAAGTTCTGCTCAAGAGAATTGAGACTGCAACTCTTTCCATGAAGTAGAAGATATAAAAGTGTAAAACACAAAAAAAAACATTTGACTGTGAAGGTCGGGGCTGTCATATGACCTGGGATGTTGTATCACATCTTGGTTTAAACAGGGAGCCCATGGACCATCAGGAAGAACTTTACACTGCAAATCTGGAACTGGAAAATTATGCATGTCACAGTTACCACCCCACAGCGTATCACCATTAATCATATCTGTGACATGATTCGTATTAGAAGGAACCAAACCCAGTTGAAGCAAGCTCTTCATCAGCTTCTCTTTCACAGAGCCTGCTGCAAGCAAGTGACACAGGGCGTGGCCTTTTTTCATGACTCTTTTTATTAACATTACAAATACAACGATTGTCCACACAAACTACACTATCATGGACTTCAAATTTTCAACAATAACCCGAACCCCTCCCAGCCACTCTGCCTACTCCCGTCACTCCTCAGTAGATTCTCTCTCATTGTCCCCACAGCATAGCACTGCATCTTCAGGTCGGTGTCTAGTCCCACATATTCGACCTCTAGAGGTCATTCCACTTTTGCCAGAGTTTCCACTACTTCCCGGGGCAGCCACTGCCTTCGTAGACCACCCGTTCAGCTACCATGACCATGCACAAAGCCATGTCACATTTCCAAGCCTTTATAACTGGGGCAGGGCTGGCTCCCAATAGTCTTGCATTTTTTCTCTAGGCTAGTATCAGACCTATCGAGTCGGTGTGGCTGGATTATATCTGTATCTCCCCACACATTAGGATACATTGTTTTGCTGAGACATCTACCCGCCGTCCCGCTATCTCCTTTAGACATCTCACCACCACCACCACCAGCCATGCACCATTGGGCAGTACCAAAGAATGTGAAAGAACATGTCTGTCTGCTCGCAACCATGTAGACAATTGGCATCTTCCGCCCTTCCCATCTTTTGCATCGTGGTTCTTGCACAGTAGGAGCAGTGTACAGTGCTTAATTTGTAAATAAAAATATGCCGGTGGCAAAAGCTCTACTTTGAAACTCGTGTCAGCTGCAATTAAAGGTGCAAGCACAGAATACTGGGGCAGCGTTACCCTCAAGCCATCAAGAGCCTCTTTGATCCATTTACAGCCATATCCTGCCCCTTCAGCTCACTCTTCCAGCTTTCTGCTTTCTCCCATAGTGCCACGTTCTCGTTTTTCTCTTCCTTCGCATTACCCATATGTGTTTTTGCTCGCAGTAAATACCTGATGCAGAAAAATAAGTGCCAGCCCTCCAAAATAAGTGCCGGTGCCCCCCACCGCAAACCACAGTCTCAAATTAATCACTGGCGGTGTAGTATCCATAGTTGGATTAGTCTATGGCTAGCTTCCCATAGGTTGCCAGGGCCTTCTCCCATTCTCCGTCTTCAATATCTCCCACCTCCTGCTCCCACTTTTCCCTCAGGTCATTAGGGCATTTGGTGTATGATTGAGTACTCTCTTATGTGTCAGTGACCAAGCCCTTTGCAACATCAATTTCTCTAAGAGTCTATTCTTTAGGGGCAATGATTCCGGGAGGTCTGCGTCTTTCGGCAGGACTGCTCTTAGCGTGTGGTGGATTTGCATGTATGTGTAAGTCTCAGGGTCAGCTAACTGATGTTGCCATAAGTCCAGCTATCGCCCACCCTGGAAATTCCAGTGAGGTCCCACTTGTCAAAACCTGGTCATCTTCACAGATTCCCCAGAATGTCTGGGTCCCAGAGTGGGGTCACGTGCGTGATCTTGTTCTTCCACCTAATGTATGTTGTAGCTTTATGCCATAGTTCTACCACTGACTACATGAGATCTGGCATGTCTTCTTGCCTCTGCCCGAATAGTAATTTTAGGTATCTACGGTGTCTCAACACCGATCAATCCATACAGAATGCAGGCTCAGATGGGGGAAGGAATGCCTATTGGTTAACCGTAAACAGTTGTGATGCCCAGTAATATTTCTGAATGCCAAGCACTGCAATGCCTCCATCATACCAACCCTTTGCCAGTTTGGGTAATGCTATTCATGCTGGGCCACCATCCCATAGCAGTGTACAAATATTGCCCTAAAATGCCTTGAAGTATGATCCAGGGGCCTCATAAGGGGTATTTTGTAGGGCATAGAGAAAGCGGGACAGAGACATCATTTTAAATAGTGCTGGTCTTCCTAGCAACAATAGAGGTAAAGCTCTCCCATGCCGCACATCTTGCCGTAGCTTATCCAGTAGCAAGGCCAAGTTCTTATGATAGAAGAAGCTCGCATCTGGTGTGTCATATATCGGAAAACCTGTGGTGACCACCCTTACTGCATAGTCCCACGGCAGCTGCAGTATTCGGCCCGTAGTGGATATAATAGGGACTTGTGCAAATTGATAGTGTACCCAGAGTGTTTCCCAAGGGTCGTGATGATCTGCATCAATCTAGCTAGTGTAAGCTCGGGGTCAGTAAAAAAGGGTAACACAGTGTTACAAATGGGGCCTCTAGCTGGCAGTCGGTTTGCACCCTATCCAAGTAGGGACCCTCACTCTAGTCAGGATAAGGGAGATACTTGCTCAGATAACACCTGCTCACCCCCTTGGTAGCTTGGCACGACCAGTCAGGCTTATCTCAGAAGCAGTGTAAAGCATTTACACATAATAAACAGTAACACAATGAAAACACTACAAAAGGACACCACACCAGTTTTAGAAAAATATCCAATATTTATCTATTGAAAACAAGACCAAATACGATAAAAATTCAACATACAGTAATAAAAATTCTGCAAGATTTAATCAAAAATACAGTTCCTTGAAATCAATAGCTCCACCTGGGGCTATCACGGCATCGTCATCAACAAAACCAACAGTTCAGGCTGGCCGCAGCGTTGCGGGCCAGCTACAGTGTTGGGAAGACCCGCAAACAGTACCTTGGATTTGTAGGGTGTCGTGATCCTCGTGTTGAGCTCCGGAGAGCGGTGTCGCTGACGTCGCGGTGTTGGTTCCAGTGTCGGTGCATGAGTTGGGCCCTTGAAGTCACACACGTTGCAGATCGAACTGTGGGCTGATGAAGTCAGGAGCGCTGGAGTGGATGGCGTTGGGGCAGCAGTGGGAAGCGGGATGATGCGATGTGCGGTGCCCACAGGTCTCGGTGCAGGCAGCAGCTTGGTGACGGTGCTAAGCGGCGTCTGTGAGACCAGGGCTGCAGTGTGAAGCGGGGCGGTGCAACATGCGGTGTCCACAGGTCATGGTGCAGGCAGCGTTGTTGTCATTGCGGAAGCGCTGTCATCAATAGGCCCAAGCCAGCGGTGCAGGACGGGGCGGTGCTTCGTGACCCTCACAAGCGGTGTCCACAGGCCATGGTACGGGCAGGGATGCATGGTGATGACACTGGAGTCAATGGTGCTGGCGTCAGTGAACTGGGGATGCAGTGCAGGATGGGACGGTGCTTTGTGCTCCTCACGAGCGATGTCCACAGGCCACGGTGCAGACAGCGGCGCCAGTGTCAGCAGGAGCGTCGTCGTCGGGGAGGCCCGGCTGCAGTATGAGCAGGCAATGCTGGAGTGCGGGGCCCACAGGTCGGGTGCGAGCAGTGGCTCTGTGAAGTTGTCTGATGAGGGCGTCGGTGAGACCAGGGTCGCTGTGCAAAGCGGGGCAATGCGACACAGCGCGGCGTCAGCTGGTCATGGTGCAGCCAGCAGCTACGTTGGCGGAGTCGCAGTGGTTTCTCCTCTTGAACAGCACGAAACACACAGGGCCTGATTCTAACTTTGGAGGACGGTGTTAAACCGTCCCAAAAGTGGCGGATATACCACCTACCGTATTACGAGTCCATTATATCCTATGGAACTCGTAATACGGTAGGTGGTATATCCGCCACTTTTGGGACGGTTTAACACCGTCCTCCAAAGTTAGAATCAGGCCCACAGTTCCCAGTGCTGCAGGTCAAGGAAACTGAAGTCTTTGGTGTCCCTGAGACTTCCAGCAGGAGGCAAGCTCTACTCTAAGCCCTTGGAGAACTTTCTCAACAGGACACAGCAAAGTTCACCCTTTGCACTCTTTTCAGGCAGAAGCAGCAACTGCGGGCTAGTCCAGAAAAGCAGCACAGCAAAGGGACAGTACTCCTCCTCCAGCTCTCCAGCTCTTCTCCTTGGCAGAGGTTCCTCTTGATTCCAGAAAGATTCTGAAAGTCTGGGGTTTGGGGTCTTCTTCTTATACCCTGTTCTGCCTTTGAAGTTGGCAAACTTCAAAGCCAAGTCTCAAGTGTTTGCAAGATCCTTCCTTGTCCAGGCCAGGCCGCAGACACACACCAGGGGGTCAGAGACTGCGTTGTGTGAGGGCAGGCACAGTCCTTTCAGGTGTGAACGACCACTCCTCCCTCCCCTCTAGCTCAGATGGCTCATCAGGATATGCAGGCTACACCCCACCCCCTTTTGTGTCACTGTCTAGAGAAGAGGTGTGAACCGTCCAACTGTCAAACTGGCCCAGACGGGGAATCCACAAATAGGCAGAGTCACAGAATGGTTTAAGCAAGAAAATGCCTACTTTCTAAAAGTGACATTTTCAAACAGACAATTTAAAAAACAACTTCAATAAAAGCTGTATTTTTACATTGTGAGTTCAGAGACCCTAAACTCCATATTTATATCTGCTCTCAAGGGGAATCTGTGCTTTAAGGATATTTAAAGGCAGCCCCCATGTTAACCTATGAGAGAGACCGGCCTTGCACAGTGAAAACCGAATTTGGCAGTATTTCACTGTTAGGACATATAAAACACACTAGTATGTGTTCTACCTTAAACATACACCGCACCCTGCCCCTGGGGCTACCTAGGGCCTACCTTAGGGGTGTCTGACATGTAGCAGAAGGGATGGTTTAGGCCTGGCAAGTGGGTACACTTGCGAAGTCGAATTGGCAGTTTAAAACTGCACACACAGACACTGCAGTGGCAGGTCTGAGCCATAGTTACTGGGCTACTAATGTGGGAGGCACAACCAGTGTTGCAGGCCCACTAGTAGCATTTGATGTACAGGCCCTGGGCATCTCTAGTGCACTTTACTATGGATTTACCAGTAACTCAAATATGCCAATCATGGATAAACCAATCAACAGTACAATTTCTATAGGGAACACCTGCACTTTAGCACTGATTAGCAGTGGTAAAGCACGCAGAGACAATAAACCAGCAAAAACAGACCTGAAAAAATAGGATAAAGAATGCAAAACGTTTGGGGATAACCCTGCAAAAAGGGCCATTTCCAACACACATCATCAGCATACAGTCATATTCTATCTTCCCATTGCTCCTCCCAGTGCAGTCCCCTGACCAGAAGATCCTAACGGATCCAAGCCGCCAAAGGTTCAAGTACCAGAGCAAAGATCAGCAGCAGGAGGCAGCCCTGCCTAGTTCTTCTCTGAAGTCTAAATTCACAGGATTTGCCACCATTTACTCTGACCTGTGCTAGCAGTTCAGTTTAGAGGAGTCTAACCCAACTTGAGGAACTGGTGCCGAAGCCAAACCTGGTCAGCACCTCAAAAATATAGTCCTGTTCTACTGTGTCAAATGCCATCCTGTCATCCAATGACATTACCTTTGCCTGTTCCCTCAGAGTCACTGACTGTCCCAGTATGCAAAAAGGCATCAGATTAAGGGCAGTACTCCTGTGGGGCATAAAGCCTGATTGGCCTGGGTGGACTATGGATTTTATCACCTTAATTAGACACATTGCTAGTACTTTGGCCAATATCTTGATTTCCACGCTTAAGAGCAATGTTGGCCTATATGAGGTAGAGTCATCCAGTGGTTTACCCTCTTTATGGATAACCACGATGGTGGCTAGCCACTGGTGGTGCGGTAGAACAGTTTTCTGCTTACTTTCTTTATATATTATGAACAGATGGGGGGCTAATTTGGTGGCCATCATTTTATAGAGTTCAATTGGTATCGCATTGGGGCCCAAGGATTTATCTGATTTAGGCTTTCCTCTTGCTGCTAGTATTTCCTCGTTAGTGATGTCTGCCTCCAGAAATTCTCGATCTGTCCCTGACAGGCTCAGCAGGCATATGTCTTGAAGCAAGGCTCAGGCGTTCACACCCCTGGTTTGCACCACCAGGGCATATAGCTGGGCATATTACTTGGCAAAGGCGACAGATAATTGTCCCTTCTCCCTTACCAGCTGGTCCTCCCGGGTCTTGACTACTAAAACCCATTACCTATTATGATCCCTTTTGTCTAGTCATGCCAGCAGTCTGCCCATTTTATTTCTTACCTTGTAGAGGCAGTGTTGTGTGGCCCTGTGTATCGCCCTGGCAGCCTCTGTTGCTAGGTCTAGATAATCTGTTTGCTTTATGTCAAGCACATGACTCGCCTCTGTCAGTCGTTTCTGTGAGGAGGTCTTCTTGGGAGAGGATTTCTTTCTCAGGTTCATAAATTTTGGTTTGCTTGTCCTTTTTAAACCCTGAATTTAGGGAGATAGCCTTGTAGGTATCCAAAAGAGTCTACAGTGAGTCTACCACAGCCAACTTTTCTGTAAAGTAGTGGTCCGGTGTTCATACCAGTTCCTCCCATATGATCTGCTACTTCAGGTACCATGGGTTAATTGGAACAATTCCTCCTGCTGACCCTCAGCCGAGTACAAATTTTGCCGACATTAGGGAATGATCCATTATCCCCCTGGCCAGATGGCAAACATCTACGTAGTGTTGTGCTTGTTGATTATATCTAAGGAGATAATCTATATGGGACAAGCTGCTGTGCACACCTGAGTGGAAGGTGTATTGCTGAACCCCTGGATTGTGTTCATGACAAATGTCCAGCATCCCCAGGGCGGACATGAAGTCTGCAAGGAGACTACGCGTTGAACTCATGGATCGGGGTGGCCAACAATCTCACTGCTCAACCATGGCTAAACTGAAATCACCCTCTATGAGCAGTATTCCCTCTGGTAGCTGCAGTAATGTGGCACTCAGGGCAGGAAGTGTTGAGGTATATAGTTGCAGAGGAGTGTACACTGAGCAGATATTAAGGGTGCGACCTTCCCAACACCCCAAGAGGACCACAAGCCTCCCTTGCTGGTCTATGCACGTACTTTGAATCGTGAGTGGGAGGAAGCATGCACTTCACCAAGATTCCCACTCCTCTCGAGCCCTTTGTATAGCCTATATGGGCTACCTTTCTGAAACCCCATTTATCTAAAGAACGGTAGTCGTTGCCCAGCATGTGTGTTTCCTGTACTAGTACTACAATGGATGCCTGTTGCTGAATACTGCAGTATTCTTCTTCTTTTGATTTTGTCCCCAAGTCTATTGACATTACAGGACATAAGCTTCACTGAGATGTCTCTTCTCTTACTCTAAGTGCACATTAGGGCCCAGGGCCTTGCAGGGTCCATCTGGACCCTCTGTCAGGTGCTGGGCTTAGGCGGATGATGTGGATGGTTGTGTCTGGTGGTGCAAAGTGACAGCATGTGCACACAAAACAAAAACTGTAACAAACTACAACTGAAGTGAGATCTGTTATTTTGAAACTCCCCTCTTCCTGCATCCCTCCATGGCGGACCTAAAACTGCCCACCTCCAGAACACTGCAGAGCACCTGTCACCCCAGCTGGTTTCCAAAACACTTTAGGGGGTAGTAAGAACACCTGAGAGGGTAGCCCCTGCATTCCACCCCCCCCCCCCAATGTCCCACTGTGTTCTGTTGTCGGGTCCTTGGTCCATAGGCCTTTCAGCTCTCTAGGCGACATACAGATCGCATCCTCCCAGTGCTAGCACATTTAGTAGTTTGTGGGCTCTGAGAGTGTCACAAGGTCTATTCAGCCTGTTTCAGTATCAATCGGGGTGCTAAACCAGTCTTTCACAGTGCCTTGTATAGTGTTGTCTGTAGTAACAGTCTTGGATGGTGTAGGAAAGTAGCATCTTTCTAGCTTGGTTACACCCAATTTTGGCCTGTTTGTCAGTATATTTGACTGTGTTTATTGGGATCCTGCTAACAGGACCCCAGTGACTGTGCTCTCTCCTCTAAATTTGGTTTCTGGTAACTTTTTATCCCCACAATTGGCATACTGGTGCCACCAAGTAAAGCCCCTAGTATATGGTACCTGGATTTCAAGGGATCCATATGGGCTGCAGCAGTTATTCTGCCACCCATAGGGAGCCCATGCAAAGGGTTTTGCAGGCCTGCCATTGCAATCTGTGAGAACTGGGTGCAGGTCACTGCACCAGGTCACAGTAAGTCACCCCTAAGGTATGCCCTCTCAGCCCAGAGGCCAGGGTGCAGGTACCTGTGTGTGACGGCACCGCTGCACTAGCAGAGGTGCCCCCGCGAACTCCAGCCCCATGTTACTGGACTCCACGAGTGCGGGGACACCATTTTATATGTGTAGTGGACATGGGTCACTACCTATGTCCAGCTACATAATGGTAACTCTGAACCTGTACACGTTTGGTATAAAACATGTCGGAATCATACACCAATACTGTTGCAGGTAGTGGAAGTATGATTCCATGCTCTCTGGGGTCTCCTTAGAGGACCCCCAGCAGTGCTACCACCAGTCTTACAGGGATTTCCTGGCAGTCCAGCTGCTGCAACCCCTCAATCCTTTGTTCTGTCCTCCTGATGCTTGATCTGATCAAGCCCAGGAAGGCAGAACAAAGGATTTCCTTTGGGAGAGGGAGGTAACACCCTCTCCCTTTGAAAATAGGTGTGATGGGCTTGGGAGGGGTAGCCTCCCCAGCCACTGGTTTTGCTTTGAAGGGCACATTTGGTGCCCTCCATGCATAAACCAGTCCACACCGGTTCAGGGCCCATGCTCTGGAGAGAAATCCGACAATGGAAAGGGAAGTGACCGCTCCCCTGTCCATCACCACCCCAGGGTTAGTGCCCAGAGCTGCTCCAGAGGGTACCTAGGTTCTGCCATCATGATTCCAAGGTTGGCAGGGAACTCTGGGAGCATATGAGTGGCCAGGCCAGCCAGGCACGTGAAGTCAGAGGCACCCTCTGTTAGCTAGTTACCTGGTTAGGTAACCAAGCCCCCTCTTTGGGCTACATAGGGCCTTCTGCTGGGGTCGGTCCTCAGATTCAGCTTGCAAGACTCCAGCAGGACTCCTCTGCAACCTCTGCTTTGACTTCTGGCCTCAGAAACAGCGACTAGACCCTCCAAGAATCTACAAGCTGCAGATCCACGAGGAAGATTCTTTTGCAACATTGTATCTGGGACTCCTGTCAGCTTTGCAACACTTCCCCATCTGTGTATCCTGAGAAGACTGAAACTCTTCAGCCTGCACAGGAAGCAGAAGGAATCTCCTTTGGGGTGAAGGCATCACTCCCCTGTAACTACAGGTACCTGGCTGCATGGACGACCGGCTGTGTGGATCTCCCCTCATCCTGAGTGGCGTGGGTCCTGCATCACGGGTGGTGGCCCAGAGAGTCTCCCTTGGTCATCTCCATCAACTGTCACACTTTGGTGGTGGTAGGCCCTTTCCACTCCACACCAGACAGTACCCCCATGCACCATGTCCTTTGCAGCTGCCAAGACTTGTTGCTTCACCTCCAAGGGGAACTTCAGGCGATGTGTAGCTTCAGCCCTCTGCACTCCCTCCTGCAAATTCTGGAGCTCTGCCTGGTCCTCCGGCGACGTGGGAGCAACTTCTGTGGTGCTGCATGGGCTGCTTCAGCAACTTCTGTGTGCCTGTCCTGTGGGACACCTGTGAGCGCTGCCTCTGCTCCAGCAGGCCTTCTGCAAAGCAGAGGGTCTCCTGTGACTCCCCCTCCTGGGTAGAGTCCTCCTGGACCTTGCTGCACCCCCTTTCCTCCAACCACGAGCTTGCCAAGGCATGTTGGTGGAAAACCTTTACCGACATCTATCTGCAATCCAGCTTCCAGCGTGGGACACCTTTTGCACACAACAGGAACTCTTCCCCAGCTTCTGTGCTGCAGTGCTGACCTGTCTTCCTTCTTCGTTGACCAACTCCAAAAGGTACCTCTGGGTGGGTAGTATCTCCTACTCCCCCTGGACTCCACATACACTTCTGG
This sequence comes from Pleurodeles waltl, assembly GCF_031143425.1. Classification (NCBI taxonomy): domain Eukaryota; kingdom Metazoa; phylum Chordata; class Amphibia; order Caudata; family Salamandridae; genus Pleurodeles; species Pleurodeles waltl. Next base: position 658,571,331 of record NC_090445.1, on the reverse strand, counting down.
ACTTGGTCCCCTCTCTCCACTGGTCTCCATCTTCAGTTTTTTACTGCTGGGTCCTTGCAGGCTGTTCTGGGTGCCTTCATTTTCTTCTTTTCATCCTTTGGGGAACTTTTATGGAAATCCGGTGTTTTACTCCTGCATTCCTGGTCGCTGGGGGGTACTGCATTACTTACCTGTGTGGTTTCCTAGTACTCCCAGCTCCCCTCTACACTATTTTCTTACCTAGGTGGGGGCTCTGTGTTCGCATTCCACTTTCTTAGTATATGGTTTGGGCTCCCCCTAGGGCTACTATTGCATATTGCTATTTTACACTGTTTTCTAATCTTTTTATGCCTCTTACTGTTTATTAATATATATATATATATATATATATATATATATATATATATATATATATATATATATATAGTGCATGTACCTACCTCCTACTGGAGGGTTGCCTCGCTAGTATTTTCTGATACTATGTTCCAAAAACAAAGTGCCTTTATTTTCGTACAACCAAGTGTTTTCTTTCTTGTGTGTAAGTACTGTGGGACGTAGTGGTATTGCATGAGCTTTGCATGTCTCCTAGATAAGCTTTGGCTGTTCATCCACAGATACCTCTAGAAGCCTGGCTTCTAGACACTGCCTACACTTCACTGAGAGGGGATTCCTGGACATGGTTTAAGGTGTAAGTACCATAGGTACAGGCCACCTTCCTAGAGATGGTGACGGTTGAGTCTGCTTGTCCTTCTCTTCTGAGGTTTGCCGGTTCGGGCCTCACTTGTCAGTTGTCAGCTGGCGGGAATGGTGCCTTGGTTTTGTCATCTTTGGATCTCCTAAGGAGGCATGGAACTGGATTGAGGGTTGAAGACCAGCAAAGTACCATGTTTTCCCTTCTGCCACCACTCTAAATTTGGCACAGAACAACATTGAATTTTTGAGTTCCAGGTTCTGTAATGCTTTCTTTAGCTCATTGAACTTGCAGCAAAGACATTCGACACACAGGGTAAAGTCCAGAAAGAAACTAATGGTTGCATTTTCATATGGGAGAGGCAGGCTACTCCGTGCATCCTGGAGGAAGATGTCTCAGTCTCTGTGGTTAAAGATGCGAGCAATTATGGTACAAGGTGCAGCCCCTGGGTGCGGCAGGGCACCTGGGACCCTGCAAGTGTGCTCGTTCAGGAAGAACTTGGACAAACCTCATGGTTTAAGTGCATTGAGGATAAAATCCTCTAAAAAGAGGCCAGTCGTGTGGCCCTATGTGCTCTCCGGGATCCCAACTCCAATATTGTTTTTCCAGGAACAGCTGTCAAAATGATCCAGTCTTGCTTCCATAGACTTTGCGCCAGTTCATAGAAAACTCAATTGCTCTTTCAGGGTCTTGGATTCCACTATTAGTGCTACCACAGAGTCCTCCGCTTTTTTCGCTCTCTCTCCCATTGTGCAAAGATCAGCTCAGTGTATCATGACTTCAGTAGGGACTGTGTCAATCTTTGTCTCTAAGGAGCTACTGACCCCTATTATTGCCTCCATAATGTCTGTAAAGGTGGGTGCCTCATCCTCCAGGGGGGATGGACTCTCCATGTCCTGAGAGCCCGCCATGGCCAGTCCAGTTGCCACATCCTTGGGCAGGAAGTATTTATCCAGCTTTATTTGATGGAAGGGCCAGGCCCCATCCCTCGTCTTCCTGGGTGAGTTCTCCATGGTAGGCCTCATTTGGCAAAAGCGGAGCTACTCACCGCCACCCACCCAGGGCACTCCTGCTCATACAGCCTTTGTGAACGCTGAATTTTTACTAATAAATATTCATGTATTCTGAATGTTGAATCTGTATAGAATTTAACTCCATATAGAAAATAATGTACAACTTGGAAAATATGCCTATTTGAGTGGCCATCAGTAATCACAAAGTGTCCTTATTAATTGCTTATTAAAATGAAATGATGTGCTCATATTTATATTAATGTAGTAGTATGTTATATTAATGATTACTTATTATGTAATTGGTTTATTAAATTGTAGGCCTTAAGTTAGCGAGGGCTTGGGCCTAGTTGCACAGCCTCATGTTAAGTTGCACTGTTCAAACAATTCACATAAAATGACTGTTTAGCAAAATTAATATTTGTATTGTTTTAATGAGTTGGCCAAACGCTAGTAGATGGTTTCTTTTCCCATGATAACTGCTTGCTAAAATATGCTATATTAGCTATTGTTACAATGTAAAATTTAGTGTGTGCGAAAGCGATGTTCCCAGGAGCTAACAATGGATGCGCTGAGTAAAGGACAGAGAGATTCAATATTGTTACCTGACGAGTCCAACGATGGGAACAGGAGAAGAGGAGCCAGTCATTGACATGTGAAAGACAGTTTAGTTATATCTCAGATTTGAAGTTCTACTTTCATTGAACTAAAGTAAACGTACAATCCTTTGACCAATGGCAACGCGGAAGAGTTTTAGAGGATTTTAACTTAGCTTGACCGCACTGAGAGAAGAGAGGCTTATTCTCATTTTCCTTCTTCACCAATGAGGTGTACTCCCCTTGATTTCCTTTACTTATGGAATTCTATCTTTCACCTTATTGCTTAGACTTTTGATGCTGAATGCTGATTCTTAGACTATGCTTTACAAAACGTTCAGATAGTTTAGAGTACCCTGTTCTGAACTATTTCTTTTCGTGGTCCGATTCTGATACTGACTGAACAGATGTCCAATTGACGAAGACATTCGCAGCTTGCTGATCAATACCGAGGAGAGGTATCAATCAAATGTTATTGTTTGATGTAATTTGTCTTTTGTTCCTAGGTGCCAACCGCTAATTTTGAGAATAGTTAGCAACATGTTGCACAATGTACAGCAATGCGATGTTGCAAATCAGACATTATATAGAACAGGGCAGCACATTGAGACTACTATAAGAGTGGTTTCGAGATGAGAGGCATGTTATATGGCAAAACTGATGTTGGTGGACAGGCAGGTAGGGCGCAGGTTAGTTTGGAATTTTTTGGCAGCCAGGTGCAAATATCCCTCAGTCTGGATTGGGCAGTGCTCATACACAGGGCGTGCATGAGGAGCAGTCATCATCACTGGGACTTGGGTGGTCTGCAGGCCATCAAAAAGTGACGGTGGGGCTCAGGGCAATCTCAGGACACTTTTTTGAAGAGAGGGTGAGATCTGGAGCGACTCACCTGACATCGAGGGCGCCACTTGGATCGGAATTTCAAATGATATTGGAGGAGCCGTCTACAAGCCAGGGCACTGGTTTCATGGCAGAGAATTATGATTTACAGGATGAAGTTTTGGATTATGAGGAGGATGAACCAGAGGAAGGGGAGATAGTTCAGCATAGGGAGGAAAGGAATGATGGTGTCAAAAGGTTTGGATCTAACGGGGTGCGGAGTCTTGGTGTTTTGCAGGGAACTACGGAAAAGGTGGTCCGGAGCGATCATCGAGACGGGGCGAGGAAGAGGACTGTCGTGGCTGTACACCTACCTAGAGGTGAGAATAGAAGGGAAGGATTAGAAAAAAGGGAAATGTTTCATGGGATATGGGCCGAAGTCGGGACGAAAGCTGTGGGGAAGGATATGTGGATTTAAGCGATCATGGGGGAAGAATGTAATATTGGGAAGGACAGTTCAAAACAGCAAGGATCAGGTATTGCAGAGGTTGCAGGTAAGTCAGCCTCGCTTCAAGAGGGAAATTGTCAGGCCCAAGAGTGTAGGGTGGGGAATGAGGATAACGTGGGATGTGTGGAGAACAAAAAACTATCTTACATGGGAGTGTTGATGCCTTTGGGGGCACATCTCACTCAAAATATGAAAGACAACATTTGTAATGGAGAATTTGTTGAAGTTTTTAAACTACTCCATAGGGAAGTGCAGGCAAAGGAAGGTTCAAAAGAAGAAGAGTGGGAATTAGCACGTAGGCCCAAAGTACCTACCACCATAGAGAATTGGACTTCAGCCTTTTTGATATATGTGAGTGTTTATTGTGAGCGTTATCCAGAAAGGTGCGTGGCTTTGTTTAAGTACATGGACATTGTAAGAAGAGCCCAAAAGGATTATGGTGGTTTAGGTTGGTTTAGGTACGATGAGGAGTTTAGGACAAGGATGGCTATTTATCTCGACAAGGAGTGGGGAGAGATTGATAATGGATTATAGATGCAGTGGCTTCGGACTGCTAGGAATGCGCCAGTAATGCATACCGCTAGTGGTTTGCCTCTACAGTAGAAGCCCTTTCAAGGTCGTCCCACCCAATATGGGGTGGGGAATGTGCAAAAAGGATAGCTGCCTCAGAATGGAGCATGCTGGTCGTTCAATAGCGGAATGTGCACAAGACAGCAATGCAAGTTTAGGCATGATTGCTCCAGTTGTGGGGGTAGGCGCCCGTTTTACCAATGTTTCGGTGGAATGCAGTGGGGATGGCAAGGAAACAAAGGCTGAGGCAGTGAGAGAGGTAGGGATACCATGCACCATGTGGCAGGTAAAGGGCCCTACTCCTATTAAATTGGAGGCATTTAATTATTGGCTGCAGTTTTATCCTCAGGAATCTGAGGCAAAGACTGTTCTGGGGTTTTGCTGAGGGTTTTTGTCTATGTTATCAAGGACCAAGAGTGCGGAAAGGAGCAAGAAATTTGAGGTCTGCTATGGAAAAACAGAAGGTGGTTAGAGCTAAGTTACATAAGGAATTGGATTTGTGGCAAATTGTGGGCACATTTGATTGTTGGCCGTTGCCGAACTTGACAATTTCACCAGTGGATGTGGTTCCTAAGAAACAGCATGGTGAGTGTAGGCTGATACACCATTTGTCATGGCCTCTGGGGACCTCTATTAATGATTGTATTGCTCAGGAAGACTCTGTTGTTTATTATACGTCAGTTGACGAGGCAATTGCATTAGTAAGAAGATGTGGCAAGGGTGCAGAAATGGCAAAATCAGATATTCAGTTAGCATTTCGACTCATTCTGGTATACCCAGATGATTTTTCCTTGTTAGGCATTCAGTATAAGAATGCCATTTATGTAGATAGAATGTTGCCTATGGGTTGCTCAGTTTCATGTTCATTGTTTGAAACATTCAGTTAATTTTTTGCAGTGGTTTTATCAGTCACAGAGTGGGTATAAGTTTGGAACCCACTATTTGGATTTTTTTTTTTTTTGGTGGGTACAGCTGGATCAGGCAATTGTCAGAGAGCTTTGCAGGCTTTTTAAGATGCCATGATTGAAATGGGTGTGCCTTTGGCACCGGAGAAAACGGAAGGTCCTAAGACTTGTTTACATTTTCTTGGTATTGAGTTGGATTCTTTAAAAATGGAGGTGCGTTTGCCAAAGGATAAGGGGCCAGATGTGGCAAACCGTTTGCGAGTCGCAAACGGCGAAAATCGCCGTTTGCGAGTCGCAAACGTGGGTTTGCCATGCAGAAATGCATATTGCGAGTCGTTACCGACTCGCAATATGCATTTCCGACTCGCAAATAGGAAGGGGTGTTCCCTTCCTATTTGCGAGTCGCTGTGGGATGCAATACCATTTGCGACCGCGTACGCGGTCGCAAATGGCATCGCAGTTACCATCCACTTCAAGTGGATGGTAACCCACTCGCAAATTGGAAGGGGTCCCCATGGGACCCCTTCCAGTTTGTGACTGGACCCAAAAATATTTTTTCAGGGCAGGGAGTGGTCCAAGGGACCACTCCCTGCCCTGAAAAAATACCGAAACTAAAGGTTTCGGATTTTTTTTAAGTGCAGCTCGTTTTCCAGTAAGGAAAACGGGCTACAATTAAAAAAAAAAAACTGCTTTATTTAAAAGCAGGTCACGAACATGGAGGTCTGCTGACGTCAGCAGGCCTCCATGTTAGCGAGTGCCTATACTCGCAATGGGGCCGCAAATTGCGACCCACCTCATGAATATTGATGAGGTGGGTCATTGCGACCCCATTGCGAGTCGCAGTCGGTGTCTGAGACACCGTACTGCATAGCAAATTGCGACTTGCAATTTGCGAGTCGGATGGACTCGCAAATTGCAAGTCGCAATTTTGCATTTTGCTACATCTGGCCCAAGATGCTTACTCTCCTTTCATTATTAGAAGAAGCAGTACAGGAATCTAAGCTGAAATTGAGGCAGGTGAACATTTTGCTGGGTCACTTAAATTTTGCATGTAGGGTGGCGAGAGTTGGAAGGGCCTTTTGTAGGAGGTTGGGTGTTGCACTTAGCGGAGCAGTGTTGCCTCACCATCATATTAGAATCCGGGCCAGTGTTAAGGCAGATTTGAAGTTATGGATTTCAGTCTTGCAAGATTTCAATGGTATATCTATGTTTTTGATGATGAAGATTGGTTCTGGCAAGTTAAAAAATGTTCAGCTGCTTCCGGTTCACATGGTTTTGGTTTTCTCTGGGATGGTCATTGGGCTGCGGAGAACTGGCCAAATTCATGGAAAGAGGCTGGGCATAGTATTGCCTTTTTGGAGTTCTTTCCCTCAGTGGCAGCTTTGTCATTATGGGGGCAAGCACTAGCCAATAGGAATGTTGTTTTCAATGTTGACAATCAGGCAGTGGTGAATTTAGTGAATTCTCAAAAAAGCTAAAGATGAGAAAGTGCTGAAATTGTTAAGGGTATTTCTTTTGAATTGTCTCAAGTTTAATATAATGTTTAAGGCTAAGTATGTTCCAGATGTTAATAAGGACATTGGTGATGCGCTATCTCTTTCACAGTGGCAGAGATTCTGTGGTCTTGCATCAGGAGTGGATGCGCAGAAGACAGCAGTTCCTTGTTCATTATGGGAGATAGGAATATAAGGATGTTGGAGCTGATTCAACAGTCCATAGCTCCGTCTACACAAACAAAGTTATGATCAAGCTTGGTCAGAATTTTTAAAGTCAGGTGCAGTTCAGAAGTCGGGTGGGAGGTGGTTTTAATGTCACTTTGCATGTCATGGCTTTTTCATGGGGCCCTTAGCATCTAAGAACTATTGGGCATCGAAGGTAAGATGGGCATTAGGCATTCTAATGTCTGTGTCAGGGTGGGGGTCATTTATCTGTGGTTACGGGCATCCAAACGGATCAGCAAGGGAAAGGACACGAAGTAGTGATGCAGGGTGATAACTCCCCATCAGGTCCGGTGTATTGTTGGTCTTCTTTTTCCAGGATTTTACCGAACAGCTCCAGGTTTGTATTTGTTGATCAGAATGGTTCACAGTTGCTGTCACACCAGTTATTGTCAGTTTTAAAGATGGCAATTAAGAAATTGGACTTGCCACAACAATTCTATGGTACTCATTCATTTTGGATTGGGGTGGCTACAGAAGCTAGGAAACTTGGGCTATCAAACAGGGCAATAATGGATTTAGGACTTTGGAGGTCTCAATGCTATAAGCATAATGTGAGAACTAGTCCTTCAAGTTTATGGTAATTTTATTCTCTGCTTTGTTTTGGGTAATTGTGTGTTTCTTACCTTGCAGGTTGTGTGGCTGGCCCGGACAGAGCAATTTGTTTGGTGTGGATAGTGGGGCATTCCTTCTTGCGTTGGGCCAAGAAGCATGCTGTGGCGAGACATTTTGGTCAGCAATTGGGATTGGACGGGGCGAGAATAAAGGTTTACTGGGTAGGGAAAAGTGGCATGAGGTGGGAGGAATTGATATATGTTCTTTCCATAAAATTAGCTAAAGGGTTTTGTCCAGATTTACTAGTAGTGCATTTGGGGGGAAATGACTTAGTGGCTTTGTCAGGTGTTTGTCTCTTGAAGAGGATGAAAATGGATCTTTTGAGGATTAAACAGGAGTGGGCAGGGGGACACATTCTTTTGACAGAACTGGTCCCTAAGTGGGTTTGGAGGGGGGCGTGATCTATCATGGGGATTGAGAAGCAGCGTAAAAAACGTGAACAGGGAAATAAGAGGTTTTTATTATTTACAAGGCATTTCGGTTTTACATCATGAGAAGATTGGTTATAAGGACATAGAGCTTTTTCAACAGGATGGGGTTCACTTATCTTTTTTAGGTAATGAACAATATTTGTTGGATCTTAGGATGCAAATTGCAGACCTCCTCTGAGAAAATTTGAGGGATCGGGATTGAGATTACACCATTGAAAACCTGGCGGGTTTTACTGTGTGGTGGGTTTTTACAGACATGCTTTGGGGGGAAGGGTACGGATGTACAAAGATGACAGGTCAGGGATTTTGGAGAAGGAACAAAGGGAGGAAAAGGCAAAGGTAACCACAGAAGGTGGACAGCAGGACAGATGGGTGCTGGATTGGGCAGGTCAAGGTGGGGATGGGAAGTGGGTATTGATGACTGGGAAGTTCATTAGAGGGTGGAGGTGGGGTTTAGGATGTTACGTGTATTAGTTAGGAGATTTAGTTTTGTAAGGCTTAATGCCAAGGTTTATTATTCCAGACTTATGCTACTAAAGCGGCCTTTTACCCCTAATTTCTGAGTTGTGGTTAATACACCATTCGCCTGGTCAATCTTCGCCGCCCTTGTGCTGAGACTGTTTCTTCCTCAGGCCATCTTTACGCGTGGCTGCGGCTTCATTGTTCTTTGACAAGTTGTAAGGAAATGCCTCATTGGCATGGTTATCCCCTGACATTTTGCCTTTGCTGATGCCAAGCTATGATTTGAAAGTGTGCTGGGACCCTGCTAACCAGGCTCCAGCACCAGTGTTCTTTCCCTAAACTGTACCTTTGTCTCCACAATTGGCACAACCCTGGCACTCAGGTAAGTCCCTTGTAACTGGTACCCCTGGTACCAAGGGCCCTGATGCCAGGGAAGGTCTCTAAGGGCTGCAGCATGTCTTATGCCACCCTAGGGACCCCTCACTCACCACATAAACACTGCTTCTTAGCTTGTGTGTGCTGGTGGGGAGAAAATGACTAAGTCGACATGGCACTCCCCTCAGAGTGCCATGCCAACCTCACACTGCCTGTGACATAGGTAAGTCACCCCTCTAGCAGGCCTTACAGCCCTAAGGCAGGGGGCACTATACCACAGGTGAGGGCATATGTGCATGAGCACTATGCCCCTCCAGTGTCTAAGCAAAACCTTAGACATTGTAAGTGCAGGGTAGCCATAAGAGTATATGGTCTGGGAGTCTGTCAAACACGAACTCCACAGCACCATAATGGCTACACTGAAAACTGGGAAGTTTGGTATCAAACTTCTCAGCACAATAAATTCACACTGATGCCAGTGTGCAATTTATTGTAAAATACACCCAGAGGGCATCTTAGAGATGCCCCCTGAAAACATACCCGACTTCCAGTGTGGGCTGACTAGTTTTTGCCAGCCTGCCACACACCAGACATGTTGCTGGCCACATGGGGAGAGTGCCTTTGTCACTTTGTGGCCAGGAACAAAGCCTGTACTGTGTGGAGGTGCTTCTCACCTCCCCCTGCAGGAACTGTAACACCTGGCGGTGAGCCTCAAAGGCTTACTCCCTTTGTTACAGCGCCACAGGGCATCCCAGCTAGTGGAGATGCCCGCCCCTCCGGCCACTGCCCCCACTTTTGGCGGCAAGGCTGGAGGAGATAATGAGGAAAACAAGGAGGAGTCACCCCCCAGTCAGGACAGCCCCTAAGGTGTCCTGAGCTGAGGTGACTCTTACTTTTAGAAATCCTCCATCTTGTAGAAGGAGGATTCCCCCAATAGGATTAGGGATGTGCCCCACTCCCCACAGGGAGGAGGCACAAAGAGGGTGTAGCCACCCTCAGGGCCAGTAGCCTTTGGCTACTGCCCTCCCAGACCTAAACACACCCCTAAATTCAGTATTTAGGGGCTCCCAGAACCGAGGAAGATAGATTCCTGCAACCTAAAGAAGAAGGAGGACTGCTGACCTGAAGCCCTGAAGTGAAGACGGAGATGACCACTGATTTGGCCCCAGCCCCACCGGCCTGTCTCCCTAAGAAAAACTGCAACAGCGACGCATCCAACAGGGTCCAGCGACCTCTGAAGCCTCAGAGGACTACCCTGCATCTAAAGGACCAAGAAGCTCCCGAGAACAGCGGCCCTGTTCAAGAAACTGCAACTTTCTGCACCAAAAAGCAACTTTAAAGACCCCACGTTTGCCGCCGGAAGCGCAAGACTTTCCACTCTGCACCCGACGCCCCCCGGCTCGACCTGAGGAAAACTAACACTACAGGGAGGACTCCCCGGCGACTGTGAGCCCGTGAGTAGCCAGAGTTGACCCCCCTGAGCCCCCACAGTGACGCCTGCAGAGGAAATCCAGAGGCTCCCCCCGACCGCGACTGCCTGTAACAAGGAACCCGACGCCTGGAACCAGCACTTCACCCGCAGCCCCCAGGACCTGAAGGAACGGAACTCCAGTGCAGGAGCGGCCCCCAGGAGACCCTCTGCCTAGCCCAGGTGGTGGCTTCCCCGAGGAGCCCCCCCTGTGCCTGCCTGCATCGTTGAAGAGACCCCTGGGTCTCCCCATTGATTCCTATCTGAAACCCGATGCCTGTTTGCACTCTGCACCCGGCCGCCCCTGTCCCGCTGAGGGTGTACTTTCTGTGCCTGCTTGTGTCCCCCCCGGTGCCCTACAAAACCCCCCTAGTCTGCCCTCCGAGGACGCGGGTACTTACCTGCTGGCAGACTGGAACCGGGGCACCCCTATTTCCATTGAAGCCTATGTGTTTTGGGCACCCCTTTGACCTCTGCACCTGACCGGCCCTGAGCTGCTGGTGTGGTAACTTTGGGGTTGCCTTGAACCCCCAACGGTGGGCTACCTTAGACCCAACTTTGAACCCTGTAAGTGTTTTACTTACCGGTGAACTTAACAATTACTTACCTCCCCCAGGAACTGTTGATTTTTGCACTGTGTCCACTTTTAAAATAGCTTATTGCCATTTTGTCAAAACTGTACATGCTATTGTGATTATTCAACGTTCCTAGAATACCTGAGTGAAATACCTTTCATTTGAAGTATCACTTGTAAATCTTGAACCTGTGGTTCTTAAAATAAACTAAGAAAAGTTATTTTTCTATATAAAAACCTATTGGCCTGGAATCAGTCTTTGAGTGTATGTTACTCATTTGTTGTCTGTGTGTGTACAACAAATGCTTAACACTACCCTCTGATAAGCCCACTGCTCGACCACACTCCCACAAAATAGAGCATTAGAATTATCTCTTTTTGCCACTATCTTACCTCTAAGGGGAACCCTTGGACTCTGTACACTATTTCTTACTTTGAAATAGTATATACAGAGCCAACTTGCTACAGTGGGGGATCAGCGGTGGGGTACAAGACTTTGCATTTGTTGGACTATTCAGTCAATACCTGATCACACGACTAAATTCCAAAAATTGTCATTAGAAACTGATTTTTGAAATTTGAGCTATTTTTCTAAATTAAAAAAAAAAAAAATCTTCTAGGGCCTTGTGTTAATCCCTGTTAGCATTTCATTTAGAGTTTACAAGTTTTGTAAAAGATTGGATTAAGTTCTAGAGATAGTTTTAGATTCTTAAAAAGTATCCCAACTTTTAGAGAAATAATGTCTACTGCAGAAGAGATAGTGGTGGAGCTCAACCTCACCCCTTACCTGCATCTTAGGATGTCAGAGTTAAGGACTCTGTAAAATCAAAAAGATAAAAACTGGATCAAACCCTACCAAAGTACAGCTCCAGGAGCTCTTGGCAGAGTTTGCTAGAGACAACCCCTTTGAAGACAATCTTACAGAGGGGGAAGCTAGTGATGTGGAGGATAATTTCCCACCCCCACTCCTAGTTAGGGAGACCAGGGTTCCTCCAACCCTGACTCTACAAGTGATAGTCAGAGATGCTGCTTCTCCCACAGGGGAGTCCAACAGCTCTGGAAGCATTGAGGGCAGCCTCAATGAAGATGACCTCCTGTTAGCCAGGATGGCCAAAAGATTGGCTTTGGAGAGACAGCTCCTAGCCACAGAAAGGGAAAGACAAGAGATGGGTTTAGCTCCCATCAATGGTGGCAGCAACTTAAATAGGGTCAGAGAGAATACTGACATGCTAAAAATTCCCAAAGGGATTGTAACAAAATATGAAAATGGTAATGATATCACCAAATGGTTCACAGCTTTTGAGAGGGCTTGTGCAACCAGAAAAGTAAACAAATTTCACTGGGGTGCTCTCCTTTGGGAAATGTTCACTGTAAAGTGTAGGGATAGACTCCACACACTCCCTGGAAAATATGCAGAATCCTATGACCTCATGAAGGCTACCCTGATTGAGGGCTTTGGATTCTCAACTGAGGAGTACAGGATTAGGTTCAAGGGGCTCAAAAATCCTCGAGCCAGACCTAGGTTGATTTTGTTGACTTCTCAGTCAAAACACTGGATGGTTTAATTAATGGCAGTGGTGTAAATGATTATGATGGGCTGTACGATCTGTTTATGAAAGAACACCTTTTAAGTAATTGCTTCAATGATTAACTGCATCAGCATCTGGTAGACCTAGGTCCAATTTCTCCCCAAGAATTGGGAAAGAAGGCAGACCATTGGGTCAAGACTAGGGTGACCAAGACTTCCACAGGGGGTGACCAAAAGAAAGGGGTCACAAAGACTCCCCAGGGGAAGAGTGTTGAGACATCCAAGGGTAAAAGTAAAGAGTCTTCTACAGGGACCCAAAAACCTGCTCAGGGGGGAGGGTCCAAAGCCTCTTCACAATCCACATTTGGGTACAAGGGTAAAAACTTTGATCCCAAAAAGGCCTGGTGTCGTAGCTGTAATCAGCAGGGACACCAAACTGGAGACAAGGTCTGTCCCAAGAAAGGTTCCACTTCTACTAATACTCCAGTTAGCACTGGAATAGCCAGTCTCTAGGTGGGATGAACAGTGTGCCCAGAGCAAATCAGGGTTCACACTGAAGCTACATTAGTTTCTGAGGGTGTGGTGGACTTAGCCACACTAGCTCCCTGGCCCCCTAATGTGCAAAAATACAGGCAGCAACTCTTAATTAATGGGACTAGTGTAGAAGGCCTGAGGGATACAGGTGCCAGTGTCACAATAGTGACAGACAAACTGGTTTCCCCAGGACAATACCTGACTGGACAAACTTATCCAGTCACCAACGCTGACAATCAGACTAAAGTACATCCCATGGCTATGGTAACTTTAGAATGGGGAGGGCTTACTGGCCTGAAACAGGTGGTAGTCTCCTCTGCTATCTCAGTAGACTGTTTGCTTGGAAATGACCTGGAGTCCTTGGCATGGGCTGAGGTAGAACTCAAAACCCATGCAGCCATGCTGGGTATACCTGAACTGGTGTGTATCAAGACAAGGGAACAGTGCAAGGCTCAGGGTGAAAAAGAGGTGTTGGAGCCTGGAAGAATGGCCTAACCCTCCAAGAGAAAAGGAAAGAAGACTGGGGAACCAGCTCCAGCACAGCAAAAGAAAAAGAACCTCTCTTCCCAGGAAGAAGTTCTGCCCTCTGAGGTAACTGAGCCCATGGAGTTGGAATCTTATCAGGTTGAACTCTTAGGGCGAGGGGGACCCACAAGGGAACAGTTGTGTAAGGGGCAAGAAACCTGTCCCTCTCTTGAAGGCCTTAGGCAGCAAGCTGCTGAGGAAACAAAAGGAAAAGTCAGTGGAACACACAGGGTCTATTGGGAAGATGGACTCCTTTACACTGAGGCAAGAGATCCCAAACCTGGTGCCACTAGGAGAGTGGTAGTGCCTCAGGAGTTTAGGGAGTTCCTTCTGACCGTAGCCCATGACATTCCACTTGCTGGGCATTTGGGACAAACCAAGACATGGGAGATGTTAGTCAACCATTTCTATTGGCCCAACATGTCCCAAAAAGTCAAGGAGTTTTGTGCCTACTGTGCCACCTGTTAAGCCAGTGGTAAGAAAGGTGGCCATCCAAAGGCCCCCCTCATTCCACTTTCAGTGGTGGGGGTCCCCTTTGAAAGAGTGGGAGTGGACATAGTGGGTCCACTTGAACCTCCCACAGCCTCAGGGAATCAGTATATCCTAGTAGTAGTGGATCATGCTACTGGGTACCCTGAAGCAATTCCCCTTAGGTCCACTACTGCCCCTGCAGTAGCCAAAGCACTCATTGGTATCTTTACCAGAGTGGGATTTCCTAAGGAGGTGGTTTCTAACAGAGGTACCAACTTCATGTCAGCATACCTTAAACACATGTGGAATGAATGTGGGGTGACTTACAAGTTCACCACACCATACCATCCACAAACCAATGATCTTGTTGAAAGGTTTAACAAGACATTGAAGGGCATGATCATGGGGCTCCTTGAAAAGCTCAAAAGGAGATGGGATGTCCTCTCGCCATTTCTGCTTTTCGCCTACAGAGAGGTGCCCCAGAAGGGAGTAGGGTTTTCTCCCTTTGAACTTCTGTTTGGCCATCCTGTAAGGGGACCACTAGCTCTTGTGAAAGAAGGCTGGGAGAGACCTCTTCATGAGCCTAAGCAAGATATAGTGGACTATGTACTAGGCCTATGTTTGAGGATGGCAGAGTACATAGAAAAGGCAAGTAAAAACCTTGAGGCCAGCCAGAAAGTCTGGGTTCTGGAGCCTGTGGCTCCCAGAGCACTTCAGGACAGATGGAGTGGCCCTTACCCAGTGCTAGTGAGAAAGAGTCAGATCACCTACCTGCTAGACCTAGGAACTAGCAGGACCCCCAAAAGGGTGATCCATGTGAACCACCTCAAACTCTTTCAAGACAGGGCAGATGTAAACATGTTAATGGTTACCGGTGAGGACCAGGAAGCTGAGAGTGAATCTCTCCCTGATCTCCTATCCACTGACCCTAAAGATGGCTCAGTAGATGGAGTGATCTACTCAGACACCCTTTCTGGCCAACAGCAAGCTGACTGTAGGAAAGTCCTGCAACAGTTTGCTGAGCTCTTTTCCCTAACCCCTGGTCAGACACACCTGTGTACCCATGATGTGGACACAGGAGACAGCATGCCTGTCAAAAAACAAAATTTTTAGACAGTCTGACCAAGTTAAGGAAAGCATAAAAGTGGAAGTCCACAAGATGCTGGAATTGGGAGTCATTGAGCACACTGACAATCCCTGGGCTAGCCCAGTGGTCTTAGTCCCCAAACCGCACACAAAAGATAGCAAGAGAGAGATGAGGTTTTGTGTGGACTACAGAGGACTTAATTCTGTCACCAAGACAGATGCCCATCACATTCCAAGGGCAGATGGGTTAATTGATAAATTGGGTGCTGCCAAATACTTGAGTACCTTTGACTTGACAGCAGGGTACTGGCAAATAAAAATGGCACCAGGAGCAAAAGAAAAGACAGCATTCTCTACACCTGATGGGCACTATCAGTTTACTGTGATGCCCTCTGGCTTAAAGAATGCCCCTGCCACCTTCCAAAGGTTGGTGAATCAAGTCCTTGCTGGCTTGGAGTCCTTTAGTGCAGCTTATCTTGATGATATTGTTGTCTTTAGCTCCAGCTGGCAGGATCACCTGGTCCACCTAAAGAAGGTTTTGCAGGCCCTGCAAGCAGCAGGCCTCTCTATCAAGGCATCTAAATGTCAGATAGGGCAGGATACTGTGGTTTACTTGGGACACCTTGTAGGTGGAGGCCAAGTTCAGCCACTCCAACCCAAGATCCTGACTATTCTGGACTGGGTAGCTCCAAAAACCCAGACTCAAGTCAGGGCATTCCTTGGCTTGACTGGTTACTATAGGAGGTTTGTGAAGTGATATGGATCCACAGTGACACCCCTCACAGAACGTACCTCTAAGAAAATGCCCAAGAAGGTAAACTGGACTGTAGAATGCCAACAGGCCTTTGACACCCTGAAACAAGCTATGTGCACAGCACCAGTTCTCAAAGCTCCAGATTACTCCAAGCAGTTCATTGTGCAGACTGATGCCTCTGAACATGGGATAGGGGCAGTTCTGTCCCAAACAAATGATGATGGTCTTGACCAGCCAGTTGCTTTCATTAGCTGGAGGTTACTCCCCAGGGAGCAGCGTTGGAGTGCCATTGAGAGGGAGGCCTTTGCTGTGGTCTGGTCCCTGAAGAAGCTGAGACCGTACCTCTTTGGTACTCACTTTGTAGTTCAGACTGACCACGGACCTCTCAGATGGCTAATGCAAATGAAAGGTGAAAATCCAAAACTGTTGAGGTGGTCCATATCCCTACAGGGAATGGACTTTATAGTGGAACACAGACCTGGGACTGCCCATACCAATGCAGATGGCCTTTCCAGGTTCTTCCACTTAGAACATGAAGACTCTCTTGGGAAAGGTTAGTCTCATCCTCTTTTGTTTGGGGGAGGGGGGGTTGTGTAAGGAAATGCCTCCTTGGCATGGTTACCCCCTGACTTTTTGCCTTTGCTGATGCCAAGTTATGATTTGAAAGTGTGCTGGGACCCTGCGAACCTGGCCCCAGCACCAGTGTTCTTCCCCTAAACTGTACCTTTGTCTCCACAATTGGCACAACCCTGGCACTCAGGTAAGTCCCTTGTAACTGGTACCCCTGGTACCAAGGGCCCTGATGCCAGGGAAGGTCTCTAAGGGCTGCAGCATGTCTTATGCCACCCTAGGGACCCCTCTTTCAGCACATACACACTGTATTGCAGCTTGTGTGTGCTGGTGGGGAGAAAATGACTAAGTCGACATGGCACTACCCTCAGAGTGCCATGCCAACCTCACACTGCCTGTGGCATAGGTAAGTCACCCCGCTAGCAGGCCTTAAAGCCCTAAGGCAGGGTGCACTATACCACAGGTGAGGGCATATGTGCATGAACACTATGCCCCTACAGTGTCTAAGCAAAACCTTAGACATTGTAAGTGCAAGGTAGCCATAAGAGTATATGGTGTGGGAGTCTGTCAAACACGAACTTCACAGCACCATAATGGCTACACTGAAAACTGAGAAGTTTGGTATCAAACTTCTCAGCACAATAAATGCACACTGATGCCAGTGTGCAATTTATTGTAAAATACACCCAGAGGGCATCTTAGAGATGCCCCCTGAAAACATACCTGACTTCCAGTGTGGGCTTATTAGTTTTTGCCAGCCTGCCACACAACATACATGTTGCTGGCCACATGGGGAGAGTGTCTTTGTCACTCTGTGGCTAGGAACAAAGCCTGTACTGGGTGGAGGTGCTTCTCACCACCCCCTGCAGGAACTGTAACATCTGACGGTGAGCCTCAAAGGCTCACCCCCTTTGTTACAGCGCCTCAGGGCATCCCAGCTAGTGGAGATGCCCGCCCCTCCGGCCACTTCCCCCACTTTTGGCGGCAAGCCTGGAGGAGATAATGAGGAAAACATGGAGTCACCCCCCAGTCAGGACAGCCCCTAAGGTGTCCTGAGCTGAGGTGACTCTTACTTTTAGAAATCCTCCATCTTGTAGAAGGAGGATTCCCCCAATAGGATTAGGTATGTGCCCCCCTCCCCACAGGGAGGAGGCACAAAGAGGGTGTAGCCACCCTCAGGGCCAGTAGCCATTGGCTACTGCCCTCCCAGACCTAAACACCCCCCTAAATTCAGTATTTAGGGGCTCCCAGAACCGAGGAAGATAGATTCCTGCAACCTAAAGAAGAAGAAGGACTGCTGACCTGAAGCCCTGCAGTGAAGACGGAAACAACAAAGTGATTTGGCCCCAGCCCCACCGGCCTGTCTCCCTACTTCGAAGAAAAACTGCAACAGCGACGCATCCAACAGGGTCCAGCGACCTCTGAAGCCTCAGAGTACTACCCTGCATCTAAAGGACCAAGAAGCTCCAGAGAACAGCTGCCCTGTTCAAGAGACTGCAACTTTCTGCAACAAAGAAACAACTTTAAAGACCCCACGTTTCCCGCCGGAAGCGTGAGACTTTCCACTCTGCACCCGACACCTCCGGCTCGACCTGCGGAAAACTAACACTACAGGGAGGACTCCCAGGCGACTGAGAGCCCGTGAGTAGCCAGAGTTGACCCTCCCTGAGCCCTCACAGTGACGCCTGCAGAGGAAATCCAGAGGCTCCCCGACTGCGACTGCCTGTAACAAGGAACCCGACGCCTGGAACCAGTACTGCACCCGCAGCCCACAGGACCTGAAGGAACTGAATTACGGTGAAGGAGCGGCCCTCAGGTGACCCTCTGCCTAGCCCAGGTGGTGGGTACCCTGAGGAGCCCCCCCTGTGTCTGCCTGCATCGTTGAAGAGACCCCCGGGTCTCCCCAATGATTCCTATCTGAAACCCGACACCTGTTTGCACTCTGCACCCGGCCGCCCCTGTGCCGGTGAGGGTGTACTTTCTGTGCCTGATTGTGTCCCTCCCGGTGCCCTACAAAACCCCCCCTGGTCTCTCCCTCCGAGGACGCGGGTACTTACCTGCTGGCAGACTGGAACCAGGACACCCCTATTTCCATTGAAGCCTATGTGTTTTGGGCACCACTTTGACCTCTGCACCTGACCGGCCCTGAGCTGCTGGTGTGGTAACTTTGGGGTTGCCTTGAACCCCCAACGGTGGGCTACCTTGGACCCAACTTTGAACCCTGTAAGTGTTTTACTTACTTGTGAACTTAACAATTACTTACCTCCCCCAGGAACTGTAAATGTTTGCAGTATCCACTTTTAAAATAGCTTATTGCCATTTTTTTCAAAATTGTACATGCTATTGTGATTATTCAAAGTGCCTAGAATACCTAAGTGAAATACCTTTCATTTGAAGTATTACTTGTAAAAGAAAATATATTTTTCTATATAAAAACCTATTGGCCTGGAATCAGTCTTTGAGTGTGTGTTCCTCATTTATTGTCTGTGTGTGTACAACAAATGCTTAACACTACCCTCTGATAAGCCTACTGCTTGACCACACTACCACAAAATAGAGCATTAGAATTATCTATTTTTGCCACTATCTTACCTCTAAGGGGAACCCTTGTACTCTGTGCACACTATTTCTTACTTTGAAATAGTATATACAGAGCCAACTTCCTACATAAGTGCCTTGCACATTCACAGCCACAGTCACTCCACACTCCCTTGGCACAATAAACCGCACCCTGTGCACTCTCTGCCATGCTCTGCACTCACGGTGAGCACAACACAGTCTTTCATTCTGGAAACTCACGCAGAAGGGTCAGTGCTTAATTTGTAAATTAAAATGTGCCGGTGCCCAAAGCTCTCCCCTGAAACACGTGGCTGCTGCATTTAAATGTGCAAGTACAGAATACTGAGGCAGTGTAATCCTGAAGCCATCTTGGGCCTCTTTAATCCATGTATAACCATTCCCTGAAACATCAGCTCACTCTTGCAGCAGTCTCCCTTTGTGAACCTTTTTCGTTTTTCTGTTTCTCCATCTTTCCCATCAGAGGCTTTGCTCACAGTACATGCTTGAGGCAGTAAAATAAGTGCTGGTCCTAAAAAATAAGTGCTGGTGCCCGCACCGTAAACCACAGACTCAAATTAAACACTGAGAAGGGTATCCATTTTAGCAGGGGCACCATAGCGAAGGAGTGTGCCCCAACCCCCCTCCAACAGCAGAAGCTGCAAACCTTTCAGAACTAAAGGATAATAAACTATGTTTATTACCCTTTTGTTTTGAAAGGGCTGAGCCATGGGGGATGACGGAGACGAGGGATGTGCATTGTGCATCCCCTCAGTGCGCATGTATATTTGGCCAGCCATCTCGGTCCAGCCAAACAAACATGCCCAGTAGGCTCTCTCCAGCCTGGCACTGTGTTGCTGGGCTGGAGAGAGCAGGCACAGGCTCCCATTCTGCCTGGGAGCGCCCTGGCTGGGCGCTTTCAGCCAATCCTAATGCTGCTTTGAGCAGCGTCCGAATTGGCCGTAGGGCAGACTGGGAGCCTGTGCCTGCCTGCAGTGACAAGGGAAAGAAGAGCCTTGTGGCAGCAACAGAGCAGGTACCTTTTTATTTATTTTTATTAAATGTCCCCTCCCCCCACCGCTTGGTGCACCTGCCCTGCCCTTCCAGTGCGCTGCAAACCGCGACTGCATAGGTCTGAAAAGTATATTTAGGCAACATTAGCAATGCCCCACCAAGGCCCCAAGATCATCTTCAGACCTTAAATCACAAACAAATCTTTAAATATTACATTCCACAGTCACAGTATGAGAGCAGAAGATAAGTACCCCATGAGGTCCCGTTTTAAAGTCAAACTGCATTTGTTATTATTGGACATTCCTTCCACCAAATGTTGTTTTTCACAATATTTGTATTAGAGTTTACATGAAAGAGACAGGTAGTTGAAGCTCAGTGCAGGATACCTAGGCCCTCATTATGACATTGGTGGTATATCCTGCTCACCGCTACGGTGACGGCCACCAACATACTGCCGGGGTGGCAGATATCCGTTTGCCATATTATGACATGCACACACCAAACCAACAGAATACAGCCACATACACAAATCCTCCAGCCCAAAGGTCAGTGCTAAAGTGGCGGTACCAACACCCATACCGTTAAGCCAACATAACAACACCCACCACATCATGACCCACGAATCACCATGGCGATACACACCGCCGCTCTCAGAATGGGCACCCAAATACAAAATTACACAACATTGGCCAATTAAAAAAACACACACCTGACACTCATACACACACCATACCTGACATTCATACATACACCACACCCACACCACTACAAAACACACACCCACATTACCCACAACCCCTTACGAATACAAATCATTGCCACCAGACAGACATCAAGACCACTGCAACAACTACACACACACACCCATACATCCCTCACACACTTCACTACGCACACCCAAACACACTACCCAACACCCACACACTTACACACACACCACACAACACCCATGGCCTCACAAAGGCACCCCCATTTCGCAGATGAGGAGTTGCGGGTCATGGTGGAGGAAATAGTCAGGGTAGAGCTACAGCTCTTTAGAGCACAGGTACAGCAGATATCCATTGCAAGGAAGATGGAGCTATGGCAGAGAATCGTGGACAGGGTGAACGCCGTAAGTCAGCATCCAAGAACAGGAGACGACATCACAAAGCGGTGGAACGACCTACGGGGGAAGGTACGTTCCGTGGCAGCAAGGTACCAGCTCGCCATGCAGAGGACTGGTGGTGGACCCCCGCCCCCTCCCCCACAGCCCACAGCATGGGAGGAGCAAATCTTGGCATTACTGCATCCAGAGGGACTCACTGGAGTAGCCGGAGGACTGGACACTGGTAAGTCAACATTTACCACTTATCACCCCCCATACCTGCATGCCATCTCACACCCTCACCTTCACTCCTATCACTCCACTCCATCCCACACACTGCACCAACGCAGATGACTAACCCCAATGCCAAGCCCTGCATGCCATACCAAGGCATGGACAGCCCTCCCTGCCTTGCATGGACATTCAGCACCAAAGCATGCACAGCATAGGGCTACTAACAATCCCACAATACATCACCATACACATTCAAAGGTGACAGGGCAACAACAACGATTGAGGGGAAGCTAGGGATGTACAATATTTCACAGGCATGAAGCATAATACATCACTTACATCCCCACAGGTGCCCCAGCCAATGTCAGCGGAGAGTAGGTGCCACGACGAACCAGTACCCCAACAGAAGATGCCCCCAGGGATGACAGTAACTCTGGACTTCAGGATCTGGATCAACAACCTGGCCCATTAGGGACCACTGGACAGTCGGTCACCCCAGCCCACTCACAGTCCACCACAGAGCCTCCCCCATCAATATCCAACACCACAGCACACACCCAGCGTACCCACACCTCTGTTCCCAGGACCCCCACCTGTACAGGGACCCCAGTCAACACCTCGTCTCCAACACAATCAGGGACCTGAGGTCAGTGGCAGTGGGCACACCGTTCAGGGGACAGGGGCACAGGGCAACAGGGACACTGGGAGGACCGCTGTGCACCAGGAGGAGGACAGGGCCAGGGAGCTGACTCTCCAGGAGGCAGTCACTAATGTCCTGGGGGCTTACCAACAATCACAGGACATGATGGGCCAGATCCTGAACAACATGCAGAAGAACAATCGGCTGCAGGAGGAACACCATCAGGAGATCAGGGAGGACTTGCAGGCCCTCAACACCACCATGATCTCCATAGTAGGGGTGCTGGCAGACATAACTAACATCATGAGAGAATGGACAGCACACCAGCAAGCCCCTACCCCTAGCCAGTCTATTGACCAGCCCACAACCTCTGCTGCAGCTAGTGGACAGGAGGTTCCTCCCCAGGACTCACAGGCCACCAGCACCCCTCCCCCTGCAGAAGGTGAACCACCCCACAAACATTCACTGCGACCCAGACAGAAGCCAGAGATACTTGCCAAGACCAAGACCACCGTCAAGAAATTAGACTCTCCTGATTGTCCCCATTGTGTCCCACCCTGTCACCTTGTCCACTTTGAACTGCCTTTGCTTCCCTTCCTATGGCCCCTTTGACACTGGACCTGTGCTACAAACAGACTGGAACAATACCCTGGACTTTGCTCCACCATCACCCCATTCCATTGCACTTTTCGGTCAATTGTTTGCACTACAATAAACACCCTTGAACACAATTTGAGTGACTGTTTTATGTGTTGAAAATGTGCATTTTTGGGAACAGTCACATCTAGTGCAAATGATCTGAACACTGTGATAGCATACAATTAATGACCTGCAACTGTCTGTAGTGATCACATCAGGACATATCACCAACATCTGGAAAATGAGAAGCCATAGGTGACAGTAAGTTGAGATGCAAAGGAAGTGAATGCCATCATGCTATAGTCACACAGATGAAATCAATAGTCAGAACAATAATCAGTTCCACTCTCTCACCTGTGTGTCATTGAAAGTATTGACTTAAAACTGATGTTCTGTTGTTCACCTCCTCATCCTCTGCTTCCTCCTACTACTATCTGGCAGACATTTCCGGGTGAGTAGCACAGGAATCCACCTGGCCTTCAGGAGGCTGAAGGTCCTCTCGATTATTCTTCTTGTTCGCCCATGTGCCTCATTATAATGGTCCTCAGCCTCTGTCCTGGCATTCCTCACAGGGGTCAGGAGCCACAATAGGTTTGGGTAGCCAGAGTCACCTGCAAGTATTGAGGGACAACATTTAGCCTTACACCATGCTATGGGGATAACACCTGAAAGCATACACTGACATACAGTGGGTAGGAACTCTGGCTCACCTATTAGCTACATCCTGTGCCTCTGTAGTTGGGCCATCACATTTGGGATGCTGCTATTCCTCAGGACAACGGCGTCATGCACCGACCCAGGATACTTGGCAGTGACGTGGGAGATGTACTTGTCCACCAGGCACACCATTTTCACATTCAGTGAGTGGAAACTCTTACGATTCCTGAACACCTGTTCATTCTGGCGGGGGGGGCAAATGCAATATGTGTTCCGTCAATCGCCCCAATAATATTGGGGATATGCCCTATTGCATAGAATCCTACCTTCACAGTGGCCAAATCTTCCATCTGTGGGAAAGCAATGTAGCTGCACACGTGTTTCACTAGGGCAGACAAAACCCTTGCTAGCACAATTGACAACATTGGCTGTGACATTCCTGCTGCCAAGCCCACTGTCACCTGGAAGGAACCAGTTACCAGGAAATGGAGCACTGATAGCAGTTGCACAAGAGGGGGGGGGGGATCCCAGTGGGATGACGGATAGCTGATATCAGGTCAGGCTCCAGTTGGGCACACAGCTCTGTGATTGTGGCCCTATCCAGCCTATAAGTCAGTAAAATGTGCTTGTCCTCCAGTGCAGCCAAGTCCACAAGGGGTCTGTACATGGGGGTTTGTTTTCTCCTCCCATTCATCTGCAGCGGCAGGTATCTAAGCGACACAAGAGTAAGTATCAAGAGTTGGACAATAGAACTCCCACATCAGTATACATAGTGCATTTATGGGATGGGACAGAGGGAATGGCAAGGTATGTGCAAATCTAGACAGTGACGCAGTTAAGGTTAATCTGATCGTTGTCCACCACCATGAAATGGCGACTGCCTGTCCTGTATGTAGGGACAGGTGGAAGTGAGGTAACTCCACTGACGGAGGGTGAGGGGAGCACCACGGCAGAGACAGGAGGTGACAACACAGACAATGGAAGCTCCCTGGTGGTGGCGGACACCTCTGTGACCACCCCAGCTACAGGTACAGCCGCCACCCCCGTACCAGCACTGCCCTCCCAGTAGCCCCTCAGCGAGTTGCCTGTGCCTGCTTACCGACGAGGGTTTGCATCTTCTTCGCCCCTGGCACCTCAGGCCCTGTCCCAGTGAGCCCTGCTGCCCTGAGTGAGGAGGCTATTGACCTCCTCAGATCCATCTCTGTAGGGCAGTCAACCATCGTGAATGACATCTAGGGGCTGGTATCCCAGATGCAGCAATGCAGTGCATTCCTAGAGGGCATCCACGGTAGATTGGCGGCCCAACAGAGATCGATTCAGGCTCTGGCCTCCTCTCTGATGGCAGCCATTGTTCCTGTACCTACCGTCCCCCCCTTCAAACTACCACTTCCCAGTCTCAGTATCCTCAATCCCAACCCATCTCAAGCACACGTACAGACGAGCATGCACACAAGACATCACACAAGAGTGGCACAGTCAAACACAGGCACCACACTTCAACTCACAAGCACTCACGCAAACACGAGACAGATGCACACACAACCACATCCACTGCCTCCACTGCCTCCACTGTCTCCCCCTCCTCCTCCACCTCCCTCACAGTTACGTCCAGACTCACACCTGCATGCTCTGCTTCAACATCCACCATCACCACACCAAGCAGCACACACACCTCACTAGCAGACACCTCCACAACATCCATCCACACGTCCTCTGTGTTCTCTCCCACCCTGTCTACCCCCTCATCCTAAAGGACACAAACGCAAGCTCTCAAACACCCAACAGCCATCTACCTCACACACGAACACTGCCCATGCACTTGCAACCAAGTCAAGCAGACATACACCTCCAACAACCACTCCCTCAACTTCCACTCCCATCCGTCCTCCCTCTTCACACTCCACCGTCCCTAAGAAGCTTTTCCTTGCCCAACTTGACTTCTTCCCTCCCCCCATCTTGCCTGTAAGAGTAGGATCCCAACGACCCAGCCCAGCACCTCAGCCAAACAGTCCACGGGGATAGTGGAGGCAAGACAGTGAAGGATTCCACCCCACCAACCAGGAAGGGAAAGGATCCCACACCTCCTTCCAATAAGGGAAAGAACCCCCCACCTCCTGCCGTGAAGGGGAAGAAGCCCTCACTTCCTGCCATGAAGGGGAAGAAGCCCTCAACTCCTTCCATGAAGGGGAAGAAGCCTGCACCTCCTGCCATGAAGGGGAATAAGCCCTCACCTCCTGCCATGAAGGGGATGAAGCCCTCGACTCCTGCCATGAAGGGGATGAAGCCCTCGACTCCTGCCATGAAGGGGAAGGAGCCCTCACCTCCAGCAGAGGCTGGCAGGGTGACACCACCACCAGTGGTCATAGAGCCCTCACCTCCAGCTGAGGCAGTGCAGCCCACTCCTCCTGCAGAGGCTGCCCCTTCAGCTGCTGAGACAGTGTTGCCCTCACCTCCAGATGAGACAGTGCAGCTCTCACCTCCAGCAGAGGCTGCCCAGGAGGCACCTTCACCTGCTGACACAGTGCAGCCCTCAACTCCAGCAGAGGCTGGCAGGGTGACACCACCACCACCAGTGGTCACGGAGTCCTCACCTCCAGCTGAGGCAGTGCAGCCCTCTCCTCCTGCAGATGCTGCATCTTCACCTGCTGAGACTGTGTAGCCCTCACCTCCAGATCAGACAGTGCAGCACTCACCTCCAGCAGAGGCTGCCCAGGAGGCACCTTCACCTGCTGACACAGTGCAGCCCTCACCTCCAGCAGAGACTGGCAGGGTGACAAAACCACCACCAGTGGTCATGGAGCCCTCACCTCCAGCTGAGGCAGTGCAGCCCACTCCTCCTGCAGAGGATGCACCTTCACCTGCTGAGACACCGCAGCCCTCACCCCCAGCAGAGGCTTCCCAGGAGGCACCTTCACCTGCTGACACGGTGCAGCCCTCACCTCCAGCTGAGACAATGCAGCCCTCACTTCCAGCAGATGGCATGTAGCCCACCCTCCAGGGACTCCTGTACAAGGAGCCCCCTCGAGAACCAGTGGGCAAGTGACCCACCTAAGATTGTGTGACCTTGCACTCCCCAGCAAAGATAATGGGCATGGAGCCCCCTCCAGAACCAGTGGGCAAGCCATCCACCTGAGAGACTGTGACCTTGCACTTCCAAGCAAAGATAATGGGCATGGAGCCCCCAACCAGTGGGAAAGTCATCCACCTGAGAGACTGTGACCTTGCACTCCCCAGCAAAGATATGCTCCCCACCCCCCATCCCCCTGAGGTGCCTGCCCACTTCCAAAATGATGCCCCTTCAGAGTTCTGTGCGGATGATGTCAGGAAACAAGTTGAGCCTTGGACTGTGCCCTGTGGCCATGTGGGCCCTTAGTACTTTGGTCTGGGCACTGTCCCTTTGTGGACATTTGTAAATATCTCTTTGTTATCCACTTGGTTTATTTGGTGGCTGTTCCCATTCAATAAATTTTTATTACTGCCTTCTCGTTGTGCTTGTATTATTATGCTGTGTGTTGTGTGCCATTGGTTAACGTCTGCAGCTGGGTGTGTGTATGGTGTATGTGTGTCTAGTGTGTGTGTCACTCTTGTTTTCCTCCCTCCCTCCCTTGTGTGCTAGGCAGCTATACTCACTGTCGTCGTCTTCTTCGGCGTTGGTGTTCCAGG
Source organism: Pleurodeles waltl (assembly GCF_031143425.1). Classification (NCBI taxonomy): domain Eukaryota; kingdom Metazoa; phylum Chordata; class Amphibia; order Caudata; family Salamandridae; genus Pleurodeles; species Pleurodeles waltl. The sequence goes on along the minus strand of NC_090445.1, from coordinate 658,544,655 downwards.
TGGAGCATGGCGTAGAAGAGCATCGGGAAGACTTGCAGTTCCGGTTCCATGGTGGCGTAGTCCTTCTCTGTGTCTCTGATGGTGAGTCTTTCATCTTCTGTGCAGTGTTTCTATCAGGCTTTTGATGGCATTGGTTCCACCCTGGAAATCGTGGTGTGCTGTGTCGTGATATGGTGGGTGGTACTTTTTCTTCTGCCTGGCTGTTGATGGCTACCACCGTCATGTGTGGTGTTAACACCCTGGTGGATGGTGTGGTACATTTGCTGTCTATGGAAGGTCTCACCGCCATGGTCATAATTTGGCGGTAATTACCTCAGGCCTGTTGGCGGTACTTCCGCCACTTTATCACTCACCACCAATGTCATAATGAACACCGTAATTGCTTTTAAAGAGTAAAAAGAAGTATTAATAGGTACAGTAGTAGATAAAATGTTCTGATTGCCTATCAATGTACAGTAAGCTATCAGTAGTAGTACTAGATCTTATCAGAAGTAGAGACGAGGTACATCATAGTCAGCTCTTGATGTACTATTATAGTCTCTATTAGCATGGCCAACACAACTATATTTATTGTCAGCCTTACTAAAACAGTAGTTGTTGTCAATATTATTACGTCCATGTTCCTGGAAAACTAGGAGGTGAACGCGTGGGGAGAGAGAAAGACAAAAGGATTCCACCAAACATCATATATAACTGTCACTATAACCTCCTCTGTCATCTGTCACTACAGTGGCCATTATGGTGCATCTTAGTTCATCAGGTTGGTGATCAGCTTGCTTATATATGTTGGTTCACTAAGAGGGCATTGGGTATTCACTACTTTAAACTAATTTCTGAGTTGTGTTGTGCAATGCACCTTTTACAGGTCAAGTGGTATTGCCAAAATAAGTTTTTGGACATGAGCAAATTATACTATAAAGGACATTCTTACAATTTGAGAACCTGTTCTGAGGTATTGTTTTTCCTGCAATTTTCTCTGACGTTACACATGGTGATTTGCTTGTATCTATAGTGGCATTTGACTTGAGGAAGATCTTGTAAGGCAGTCTGCTTTGGGGCCTCTGGGCCTCATTGTGAGGCTGGCAGTCACAAGACTGCCAGCCTTGCTGTGGTGGTTGAACCGCCGCAGCTGTGGCAGTACAACTGCCACATTACAGGTTTGGTGGTCGGACAGCCATCTGACCACCGTCTCCACCAGGATCGTAGATCCCGGCAGGCTGACGACGGTCTTGGTTGCAACCAGCCAAGGTTGTGCTGAACTCAGCGACTCCCTGCTGATTACAACCTTGTTCTCCGCCAGCCTTTTCATGGCGGTTTCACTACCATGAAAAGGCTGGCAGAGAACAAGTGCTGGGGGTAAACGGGGGGCCCCTATACTGCTCATTGCATGGTCAGTGCAGGTGCCTCCCTGCCCAGCACCATCAGAATGCGCACTATCTGCTTTGTCGACAGTGTGTTTCCAAGGGTGCTGGACGGCCTCTTTTGTGCTACGAGATAGCACTCGGCTCCTTCAAGGGAGCCGAGTGCTATCTCGTAGTTCTGTTCCCGCCAGTCAGACCAGCAGGAACACTCTTTCAAGGTTTCCGCAGGTCAGTCAGGTCAGGCTTTGTAATAGGGCAGGTGGCAGTGGAGTCCTCCCAGAGGGTTTGGCGGTCCCGCGTTGAGCCTGCCAAATTCGTAATGAAGCCCCTCTGTCTTCTTATGGGCTTTCACAATGGCATCTCCCAAGTTGTGTGTTCATTCAGGGCTTACAGAATGTTGCAGCTTTTTAAAGATATTTCTTTTTGATTTGTTTACAACTTGGATTAAAAGCAGTGACACAAACAATGCAGCATCCATCATTTGTCTACATTAGGGGGCGATTAAGGTTTTTTTTTAGTGTGTGCAAAGCTCTTTTCATTGGGTTACAGACCAAGGGGAAGATTTACAAACTATTTGCGCTATTTTGACACTTACAGCCCAAACTGTATTTTTTACTAATTTACTCTCCAGTGCAAAACATGTTTTGTGCTGGAAAGTACCCTAAAAGTAACGCAAAGCAGCGCGTTCTTTAGTGCCAAGGGGGATTTGTATGGATGGTACATGGGTGTTCCCATGCAACCACCCATGCCTTTTGATGAAAAATCCTATCTACAAACAATAGTAGACATGTTTTTGTGCCACAATTTAATGCCTTTTAAAAGCAGGTGTTAAAAGAAAAATGTTTTCATTTCTCCTTTCTTTTCCAACTGTGCATGCTTGCTGCACTGTGCAGCACACATATAACATGGAAAAAGTTTTAAAACTTGCCTAAGCATAGTATTTTGTACTAGAATGGTACCCTTCCACTACTAAAACTTATGGTAGACTCGCGCACACACCCCTGCACTATGGCAAAAAGGTGTGTGCGTGGTACATGGTAGCTAAAATCAGCACTGGCACTAAGGAGAGGGGAGAACCATATCTTTGTAGATAAGGTGCTCTCCTGCTCCCTCCCTGTCACGCAGTGTACCACAGCATTTTTCACTACTACACTGCGCTGCATGACTACCTGGTAAATCTGGGCCCAAGTTTTTTTTTATATCCCTTCTCACATAGTTTTTTGCAAGTTAGCGCCCACTAAGAAATACTCCTTTTTTTGGTACTATTACTGCAAATACGCAAAAATGTCCATGAGGTGGATTTTATTTCAGACTTTTGGGATCATAGCTAAAAAAAATCAAAATGTATTATGTGTTATGATCTGTCAGTTTAGCATAAAAGCCCACATAGATTTTATTATCTTCGCATTGTAGAAGCATATATAAAAAAATCAATTTACTTCTGACAAAGTACAATTTGGATTTCAGATCAGGAGTTCTAGTATTTAACCATTCATGAATTGCAAGTAATTTCTCCTCAGAAACCTTTCAGATTCATAATTTATCATCAATATATTTCATTTATTTGTGTACCTGGTTGAAAATAGGACTAAGGTCTGTACAGTCTGATTTTTCTTCAAAGAGAGACATATACTAACTTGCCAATGACTAACCCTTTGTCCCGTAGATGAAAATCACTTTGATTGTCATAATTCATATGTTAATTAGGCTACTAGGACAATAGCATTATCACCACAATTTTGTCATGACCATTGTTATGCTTCAAGAGGTTATTGGTCACTTATTGAAGAAAATATTAATCCCATTACAACTGGGCGAAATTTAACTTACACTGGCTAAATGTATGTAATTTTGGGAACATCCTGTTATGCTTTTTATGTGAAATTGCCAAAATTACACCATTGCGACATTTTGTGTAACTACGTGCCATTCACGGTAAAAAGTTAGGGCAAATGCGCCAACAGGACACAAATGGCTTTTTTATGCTATTTTATGTGCGGATGTATTTCATGCAAAAATATAGCATGAAATGATGGATTTGCATTTCACGCTATTGTACAAAATTTGACCAAAATGCCACATAATTATGTAAAACTAAATTACGCAAATCTGCACACCCCTAATAACAATTTCCAGTCTAGTTGTGGCTAATCTTTCTTCTGCGCTAACTCAGTATTATCATACTCCATAGTATTTTCTAAACCTGAGGTCTGTATACTTCCCTCACATAGGGAATAAGATTGCACCATACCAAAAAAGCCTGCTTAGCTGCATCTATTTCCTGTCAGAGAAAGAGATATTGAAGGCTTACTTACTGGGGAATTTGTAAAATGGTTAGATTGAGAATCTTTCTATCCAGCTGATGCGCCTCTGTTTTTGTTTTGAAGAAGGACCAAGACCGTAGACCATATATTGATTATCGAGGTCTAAATTAAATTACCAGAATCTGTCAATATCCTTTAACTTATATTAAAGACATTCTAGACTGAGTGCCAGAGGCATAAATATTCACCACACCTGATTTATGGTGTGCGTATTATCTCCTCCAAAAACAGAAGGGTGACTAGTGGAAAACAGTTTTAGGTGTTTCTTTTGGCAATTGTGAATATTGTGTAATGCCCTTGGTAGTCTTCAACATTTCCTAGATTCCACTTTTCCTGATCTCTTTAGTAAGTTTATATTGATTTATCTGGACAAAATTTGTTTTTTTCTTAATTCCTTATTGAGCAGAAACGTGTGACTATTATCTAGGCTTCATCAACATTAAGGCCCTCATTCTGACCTTGGCGGGCGGCGGAGGCCGCCCGCCAAAGTCCCGCCGTCAGCTTACCGTTCCGCGGTCGAAAGACCGCAGCGGTAATTCTGACTTTCCCGCTGGGCTGGCGGGCGGTCGCCTTCAGGCCGCCCGCCAGCCCAGCGGGAAAGAGGCTTCCACGATGAAGCCGGCTCGGAATCGAGCCGGCGGAGTGGAGGCTGTGCGACGGGTGCAGTTGCACCCGTCGCGTATTTCACTGTCTGCGCAGCAGACAGTGAAATACATTTAGGGGCCCTCTTACGGGGGCCCCTGCAATGCCCATGCCAGTGGCATGGGCACTGCAGGGGCCCCCAGGGGCCCCGCGACCCCCCCTACCGCCATCCGGATCCCGGCGGTCGGACCGCCGGGATCTGGATGGCGGTAGGGGGGGTCGGAATCCCCTCGAGGATTCAATGGGGCGGCGGTACACTGGCGGGAGCCCGCCAGTGGTGCCGGTCCGACCGCGGCTTTACCGCCGCGGTCGGAATCCCCATTGGAGCACCGCCGGCCTGTCGGCGGTGCTCCCGCGGTCCTCCGCCCTGGCGGTCTTTGACCGCCAGGGTCAGAATGACCGCCTAAGTAACCTAGAAATCTGAGAAATACAAATTTAAGAAAGAGGCGATTCAGAGTGAATGTTTCTGGTACCAAAGAAATTCAAAGTTATATCACCAATTTATGAAAAAGTTTGTTTGCTTAACCAGCGACATTACCCATGTCTTAACCTCTTAGCTGCTGGGCCTCCCCCGTGCTGAGCCCTTTTTGGCTATTTGGGGTAGTTCGCGCTTAGGCCTTCATAACTTTTTGTCCACATAAGCTATCCATGCCAAATTTGCGTCCTTTTTTTCCAACATCCTAGGGATTCTAATGGTACCCAGAGTTTGTGATTTCCCCTGGAGGAGACCAAGAAATTAGCCAAAATACAGTGAAAATTTCGTTTTTTCAAAAAATGGGAAAAAAGGGCTACCGAAGCAGGCTTGTGTTTTTTTCCCTGAAAATGGCATCAACAAGGGGTTTCTGGTGCTAAAATCACCATCTTTCCACCTTTCAGGAACGGGCAGACTTGAATCAGAAAACCAAATTTTTCAACACAATTTTGGCATTTTACTGGGACATACCCATTTTTACTATTTTTGGTGCTTTCAGCCTCCTTCCAGTTAGTGACAGGAATGGGTGTGAAACCAATGCTGGATCCCGGAAAGCTAAACATTTCAGAAAAGTAAACAAAATTCTGAATTCAGCATGGGGTCATTTGTGTAGATCCTACAATGTTTTCCTACAAAAAATAACAGCCTAAATAAAAAAATATTGAAAGTGAGCTGAAAAAAACTGCAATTTTTCTCCACGTTTTACTATGTAACTTTTTCTTGCAATGTCAGATTTTTTAAAGCAATATATCGTTACATCTGCTGGACTCTTCTGGTTGCGAGGATATATAGGGCTTGTAGGTTCATCAAGATCCCTAGGTACCCAGAGCCAATAAATGAGGTGCACCTTGCAATGGGTTTTCATTCCATACCGGGTATACAGCAATTCATTTGCTGGAATATAAAGAGTGAAAAATAGGTATCAAGAAAACCTTTGTATTTCCAAAATGGGCATAAGATAAGGGCGGTCATTCTGACCCTGGCGGTCAAAGACCGCCAGGGCGGAGGACCGCGGGAGCACCGCCGACAGGCCGGCGGTGCTCCAATGGGGATTCCGACCGCGGCGGTAAAGCCGCGGTCGGACCGGCACCACTGTCGGGCTCCCGCCAGTGTACCGCCGCCCCATTGAATCCTCCAAGGCGGCGCAGCTTGCTGCGCCGCCGAGGGGATTCCGACCCCCCCTACCGCCATCCAGATCCCGGCGGTCCGACCGCCGGGATCCGGATGGCGGTGGGGGGGTCGCGGGGCCCCTGGGGGCCCCTGCAGTGCCCATGCCACTGGCATGGGCATTGCAGGGGCCCCCGTAAGAGGGCCCCTAAATGTATTTCACTGTCTGCTGCGCAGACAGTGAAATACGCGACGGGTGCAACTGCACCCGTCGCACAGCTTCCACTCCGCCGGCTCGATTCCGAGCCGGCTTCATCGTGGAAGCCTCTTTCCCGCTGGGCTGGCGGGCGGTCTGAAGGCGACCGCCCGCCAGCCCAGCGGGAAAGTCAGAATTACCGCCGCGGTCTTTCGACCGCGGAACGGTAACCTGACGGCGGGACTTTGGCGGGCGGCCTCCGCCGCCCGCCAAGGTCAGAATGAGGGCCAAGGTGTTGAGAAGCAGTGGTTATTTGCACATCTCTGAATTCCGGGGTGCCCATACTAGCATGTGAATTACAGGCCATTTCTCAAATAGACGTCTTTTTTACACACTGTCTTACATTTGGAAGGAAAAAATGTAGAGAAAGACAAGGGGCAATAACACTTGTTTTGCTATTCTGTGTTCCCCCAAGTCTCCCGATAAAAATGGTACCTCACTTGCATGGGTAGGCCTAATGCTCGCGACAGGAAACGCAACATGGACACATCACATTTTTACATTGAAATCTGACGTGTTTTTTGCAAAGTGCCTAGTTGTAGATTTTGGCCTCTAGCTCAGCCGGCACCTAGGGAAGCCTACCAAACCTGTGCATTTTTTAAAACTAGACACCTAGGGGAATCCAGGATGGGGTGACTTGTGGGGCTCTCACCAGGTTCTGTTACCCAGAATCCTTTGCAAACCTCAAAGTTTGACCAAAAAAACACTTTTTCCTCACATTTCGGTGACAGAAAGTTCTGGAATCTGAGAGGAGCCACAAATTTCCTTCCACCCAGCGTTTCCCCAAGTCTCCCGATAAAAATGGTACCTCACTTGTGTGGGTAGGCCTGGTGCCCGCGTCAGGAATAGATCACACAACGGTCAATGTTGGTCCTTACATGAGGTAGCTGTTGACCCTGGGGTGATCCATTCCTGACGCAGGCACTAGGTATAGGCACTCAAGTGGGGTAGTGTTTTTATCAGGACAGGTGAGGAATCACTGGGCGGTAGGAATTTTGTGGATCCCAGCATATTTCTGTAGTTTTTGTGACAGAAATGTGAGAAAACTAGAGTTTTTATTCAACATTTCAGCTTTGCAGGGTATTCTGGGCAAGAAAACTTTGGGGAATCCACACAAGTCACACCTCTGTGGACTCCCCCGGAACTCTAGTTTCCAGAAATGTTTGGGTTTAGTATGTTTCTCTATATGGCCGCCGAACCCAGGACAAAAAACACAGGTGCCTGCCTTACAAAACCAGTTTGTTTTGTGATAGATCATTTTGATGTCTCCACAATACGATTTGGGCGGTGGAATTTGGGGCTAAACTAAATTGGGGAGCACTCTCTCTCTCTGCTTGCCGCCGCATTCACCTGCTCTCTGGGTTGGGCTAACCCACTATTACCCAGTAGCACAGACTGCTTGCGAAGGGACAGCAGGACTGTCCTCATCACCTCCCTCATAATTTACTGGAAGAGGAGTTATTGAATGGGACTCCTCCGACTGAAAAATCACTCCCAGAGTCTGTGCCATTGTCCTATCCCTCAGATGCTGTCTCAGTATCTGATGTCTCAGTCTCTGATCCTATATCAGAGCTGTTCGCTATAACCCGAGTGACGGCAGCAGTCATCCATCAAGATGCCATCTCTGCTATTGGCTAAACTGTTGCTCTAAAACACTAGCATACGTAGATAGTCACAAAATCGTTGGTGTGTGTGAGATACGTGCAACAGTAGAGGCCACCTTACCTGCGCTTCTTCCCTCAATCAGCACGTTCTTTCAAGACACTCAAAAAACACCTTGTCACATACCATTCATCACAGTCTTTAGCACCTCCTGCGCCCAGTCCAACAATCATTATTGGTGCTCCCACTCCCTCCTCCTCGGATTCCCTCATTACCACCCAGCAAAAGTGCCCTTCATCTCTCCATAGCCACCCCCCACCCCGCACATACATTTCATTTGTATTATAGCGCAGGTAATGGCTGACTTTACTAATGTACTCAGCTATTTACATAAAATACAGATTTGCTCTTTGCAGTCGGCATATAAACCTTCTGCGCTTCTTTATGGCAGTAAAACTGCCACTAGACAAAAGTCGGATCCTTTTGTAGCAGAAACATAATCACATTACTTACTTGACTTTTTTATTGCTGCCTAAAAGCTACAGTTGAAATTTGTCAGTTGAAGTATGTACATTGCTTTGAAGACACAAGCTGCAACTGCAAGACAACTGGTGGCAAATATATATGTCAAATATATATAGAGATCACTTTTATATGTGGTTCTGGTTTTCCTGGGGGCCGATTGCAGCCCCCAGGGAAACCACACATGTATTGACAAAAGTGATCTATATATATATATATATATATATATATATATATATATAGACATATCTATCTACATAGATATATCTATAGATAGATCTATATATATATATATATATATATATATATATATATATATATATATATCTATAGATATAGCCATGTAGAGAGATATAGCTACATAGATATATCTATATATATAGATCTATATATATATGTAGATCTATATTTTTTTTACTAGTTGTATGGTTTACTTGGAGGCCAAAATGGCCCCCAGGGAAATCCTACAACAACTAAAAAAAAAATATTGGCCCCACAGGGGGTCGCCCCTGTCCATTTCTTTTTTTTAAATTAATTACATTTTTTTTTTAATAAAATTTTGCCACTGGGGGTGGCGCGTTCGAGAGAGATCGCGCCCCCACAGGGGACACCTACCTTTTTTTAAAAAATATGCCCCCGGGTGGGGGGGGGTTGAGATCCCTGGTGTCTAGTGGTGTTTCCTGGCCACCGATCGCAGCTGTGTTGCGATTGGAGGCCTGGAAACACTTTCAGGAAGGCCTCGTAAGAAAGGGGAGAGTCTCCCCTTTCTTACGAGGCCTTCCCGAACATGGGGAAGGCCGTTTGGGGCAGTTTTCCCCATCGGAGCAGGAAGTGGCCGTAAATCAACAAGGTGACGTCACAAAGGGGTGGGTGGGGGGCGGGGGGAGACACGGAAAAGCTTCTGTGTCTCCCAGGTATTAAAAAAAGAATAATAAATCCTCGGGTGCGATGCACCCGAGGATTTATTAACCCCCTCCCTGGTGTCGGCCACTGGTCGTGACCCACACCAGGGAGGTAGTGTGGGTGTCGGCCAGTTGCCGACGCCCGCATTAAAGGGGTTAAAGAATTACATTATGCAAAGAGTGTTTTGCTGGGATGGCCAATCTGAAAAGGTAGTTAATACTGTATATGCAAAAGAATGTTCACCCAAACTCCAATGTTGTACCATCCTGAAAAATCTAAGAAGTTTTAGAAGATCATAGTAGATGATAATGTTTCTGAAACAGCGGGGGCTGTTATACTGAAACTGCAAGAAAGTGATAGACAGAAATATCCTGTCTTCTATCTGCCTCATGTGTTGCCACATGGGGAGGCTCCGCAGAGAGACGATATTGCATCCTTATTTGCAACATACACAGGTCCCACTGTGGAAAAGGAAACATGAGAGTTGTTTGACATGTGCTATAAATGAAGAATCATCAGGGAAACAGTAAAAAAGTGAATCAAGAACCCTGATGAAGTCCCATCTAGGGGACAAAATGCATTGGCTGGGCTGATGCTGAATGATCACTAAAGAAATAAAGAAACAGTTTTGGATTGAAACACAATATCATGGCTCCCTCCTCATTGAATTTTTAAGGAAGACTGTATTTTTTATCAAATAAGACATCAGAAATGTTCTAGTATTACTGGATTTTTTGAATACTCAAGAACATTTCTTTGGATTACCTTAGCACTCCCTTTTATGTATGGATTTTGAAAAGGTATTTAATATGTGCAAAAGAATGTTCACCCAAACTCCAATGTTGTGTCATCCTGACAAATCTCAGAAGTTCATAGTAGATAATGATGTTTCTGAAAACAGCAGGGGGCTGTTTTGCTGAAACTGCATGAAAGTTATCGGCAAGAATATCCTTTCTTTTATTTGCCTCATGTGTTGCCAAAAAGTGAGCAGATCCATTTAGTCCTTGAAAGAGAGTTGCTGACTATGATAATGGCTTCTACTGAAAGAAAGTTTATTGATAGGCACTAACCTATCATTTGAAACTCAGACTGATCATAGGAGCTTACAGTGTCCACAAAATGTTCAGTATAATAACAGTCATCAATCCAGATGGCCACCTTTCTTTACAAAGTATGCCTTCACTATAAGCTAGATTCCTGGGTCAAAGAATCTTTTTGGCTGACGCATTACTGCATTGTTGACCAGAGTCTTTGCTTACATATGATCAACCTTTAATTCCTGCTTATCGTGTGGTTGGGATAGCTCAGTCTTTCTCACAGAGTGTCAAAGAGGCTCAAGAACAATTGATTCTAAAGAATTAGAGGATTTAATCTTAAAACTCAATTTATACAACATAATAACAACGTAACAATTTGTTTTTCAGTCAACAAACTATTTTGATTCCTAGGAACTATAACTTGATGTGATGCACGTGTCATAGAGGAGTAAAGACTATGTTAGATATTGTTCTGTGATCATTGTGGTGACCTAAAGTCCAGTGTGATCTGCAATAATTTGTTATTTTTAGCCAACCTGAGCTGAGAACAAATTGTTACATTCAAACCTATTTGGGTATTTCCAACCTTTACATATAGCTCCTGAACCATGGCATTGGATTGCCACTGACTTTATAACAGATCTTCCACCATGAGAAGGATTTTGATTTATAATCTTTACAGCTGACACAATTAAATATGACTCCGAAATCTGTGATTCCCAGATTTTTTGAAGTCATCCTCAATTTTTGATACATTGGAAAATTATACATCTGGTGATTGCTCTTGGGAATTTTTTTCTTTAGTTCATGCCCTCTTGTTGGTTTGTTGTTTCTTTAATTAGCACTACATTAACCCGTAGCTTCAGGAGGGAGCAAACTGTTACTTTGGGAGACTAGACTCACCAGCACGCACACTTGGCCTCACAACTATTGAAAGGCAGTGCATTCTAGGTCCTTGATCTCAGGGCACTAAGAGCAGTCTTCTTTTATTCTGTCCAGAGAAACAGGGTACTACACTTTCCCATTTTTGCACACTACATGGTATCCCCAACTGCAACCTCACCCGTCGGGGTAGTGTTCATTCCCACTTTCACACAACCTGGGTTATTCCAAATGCATCCTCAATTGACATGCATCCTCACATGACAGAGTACTTATTATTCTTTCTCAAGTTCATACACTACTGGTACTCCCATGTGCAACATCAGTAAAAGGGTTCTAGTCTTCTCCAGTTTTGCACACCATGGGGTACTCCCCCATGCTTCCTCTTGTAGCAGGGTACTACTCATACACAATTTCCACATCATCATACCCAAGTTTTAAAACCCCTCTGTCTCTTGTGACAGGTGGCTACTCCTTTTCCCTGCATTCACAACACCAGAACGGGGGCACTCCTCTTCTGGCTTTTGTGAAAGTTTACCAGTCGCTCATCCTATAACAATATGGACTTTTGTGAATCATACATAGGCATCTGCAATAATTTACAAAATACTCTCACACAATACAGTAATACAGCATTCATATATTTGTTCGCTCTGCCATAACGCCTGCAGCAACACTAGTTTGCAAGTAAGGAAAGAAAACCAAACCATAAATATAACTTCTCCACATCGTTTCTCTAAAATGCAACTTAAATAATTTATGTAGTCAAAATATTTTATCACTGATAACAAAAAGAAGAAATAAATATCAAATGTTCTCCTATGTTCAGAGATTTGCCATATTAATTTTATATTTAACCATCACACTCTATAACACTAAAATGATGCCCTATATATGTATTCTCAAATGCATTTATGTAAACTGCACGCATGCATTTCTTTCACATCTCATAGAACATATTCAGCTCAAGTATAGCAAGAACAGCTTCTCCACAATAAGTTTACTGCCTGCAGCTTGCTAATTCAAGCTCACTCTCTGGAAATAAAAGCCACTTCAAAATGATTAACAGTTTAACTCTATCTGTTCGGTGTCGGCCAAAGGCTGACACCTGCACACCCTCCCCACTGTGGGTGTCAGCCATTGGCTGATACTGAGGGGAGTTGGAAAGGCCCCCTCTGATGCTTTGCACCAGAGAGATCCTTTTTAATCCCCGAAGCTCGGGTTGCTCAGGAAGAGCTTCCTGAGCAGCCTGAGATTGTTATTGTATGTAATCACGAGCAGCGCACAGAGCAGGCTGGCGTCATTACATACAAAAGTGAATTAAAAAGTGGATTAAAAAGTGAATTAAAAACGAGGCGAAGGGCTGGTTTCACTTTCATTGAACCACTGGTCGGGGGGATATCTGACCCCACGAGTACTGAATCTTATGGGAGAGGTATCATTGGAAAGGAGAAAATCTCCCCATTTCCAGTGGTACTGCTGCCCAGTGGATCCCTGCTTGGGGATCACCACTGTTGAGCAATCCCCAGGCAAGGATGCACCCACTAGGGACCAGGGAGAGGTGGAATGACCCCTTGGACAAGGACTTGTTCTTCCCCTCTGTAATTTTTATTTGTCTTTCTGCCTCCCAGTGGTTAGATGGGGGTAATTACGCCCACTCTGCACACCAGGGGAAGGCAGAAAGGCCACTAGATGCCAGGGAAATGTTTAAAAAGGCATATAGAGGGGTGGGGGCTGCCCACCATGGACATGGTTATGCCTCCAATACAACTAAAGAAGGCAACAGTCTTTCTGCCCCTCTGGGGGGCAGATTTGGTAATTACCCCCGATCTGCACCCTGGAGGGGGCAGAAAGCCCACTAGATACAAGGGAATGTTTTTAATTTAAATATAGGAGTGGGGGTGCCAGGTATGGCCATGCCCTTCCAAGTAAATGAGGCTAAAGTCTTTCTATGCCCCCCGTCCCCTCCCCCCAGGGGCAGATGTGGTAATTACCCCTGATCTGCTCCCGGGGGCAGGAAGGCTAGTGTATGTCAGCAATATATATTTTTGACCCCATCTGTGCTGAGAACGGCTTGATGCCCTCCTCAGCCATGGTGGGTGTGTGCTGAAAACGTCCACAAGCAGTCTTCACACACACACACAAACCTGTGTTAGGAGAGCTTGTGCTCCCCCCCCACAATAGGGCTCCATAGGGACTCGGAGCACAAGCACCTCCGCTGCCACCCCCAACTCCCCATCAGCGATCTGAAGACCTCAGCCCATGCACAGCGTACCTGAAGTCATCAAGTGCTGTCAGCGACGCTCTAAAAGCCATTTGCTTCCAGCCCGTCAGGAGAGAGGACCACCCAAAGGTAAGTCCTTCTCGGCAGGGAAGGGGGTTCTTTTTGGAAAACAGACATAGGGGAAAAGGAAATAGTTTTTCTTTCCCCCCGTGCCTGTTTGGAGTGGATGCCTGCTCCATGATCATGGTGAGGGTTGCAATCGTGGAGCAGGAATCCTACCACTGGACCACTAGGGATTTTTCTGTGTTGGGGAGTGACCACTTGGGCATGGGTCACTCCCTATGGGGCATTATTATTTATTCATGTTTCACCCTACCCCTGCCACCTCCCCGCCCCCCCCATTGGTAGTTTGGCTGTTTTTTCAGCAGATCTACCAGCCCGGGAGTCAAAACCTACTAGATTCCAGGGATAATATTTTTGTGATAATTACGGGGCACAGCCCTTTGGGCAAGGGTCATGCCCTTTGGGGGATAATGTTTGGGAGGATTCCGCCCTAGGGCAGATTGCCCATTTTAAGGCCGATCTGCCCCCAGGGGGGAGGGCAGAACCCCACTAGACACTAGGGAATTATGTGTTGAAGGGCAGCGGCCCCTTGGGTAATGGTCGCTCACCTTGGGGGCCTACATTTATTTTTTATTCAGCATTCCCCTGAGTTGAGATTGTTTTTTTTTTAGGCCAATCTGCCCTCTAGGGTATGATGGAAGCCCACTATACACCCGGGATTTTGTATGGGAGGGTCTCCATGGGCACAGGTTGTGTTCCTTTGGGGCACATAATCTTTGCCCCCTTGAGGGCAGAATTTTAGTCTTTTGTGAGTGGACTGGGACTCAGTGTGGGTGGTAACACTGAGTCACCTGGGAATAAATGTTATGTGTGTGGTGGGAGGTGTGCTTCTGAGGTAAGGTTTACTTTCATCTGGTGGGTTCTTTTTTTGCCTTTGTCACACTTTCTTTTGAGGGAATATCAGTGTCTTTTGATTGATATTTTGTTGTCATTTTTATTTGTGTTTTAATTTTCTTTTCTATTGTAGAGCCAATCACTTCCTTTGTCTTGTTGGTGATTACTGTTTGCGAGTGCAGCTTTGGCAGATCTGTAGTTTGTGGATGGTAATCAACTCATTTTGCAATCCTTTCATCTTATGTGTATCCTTGGCCTGTTTGTATAATTTGTTTTGGCAGCTGTGCTAATGTTTGAATGTTTAGCTTTTTGTGTGCTTGTCTTTCAGAGTATTGTATTAATATGTGGACTTTCTTTACTGCCTTCTAATATGTGTATTTTTTTGCTTTCTCTTTCCAGTGGGACTTCTTTGGTACTTGCTGTGTCTGTGCAGAGTACGTGCAGTCTTGTTGACTCTGGCAAGTGAGTGAATCTTTGTGTGTTTTGTATTGATTGACTTTTCTTTCCAGATTGCTATATGTCAGTAGTTTTATTTTCTGTTTGATAGCTTGCTTTTCAAATCTTGCTGTGGCCATGGCTCTGAGACTGACTCTGCATCAAAGGCAGAGGAGGAAGTCCAGATTCTGGCAGTGAATTGTCTATCCGAGAAGAATCATCTGATAATAAAGCCACTCTTAGTGCAGAGGAAATGCCTCTTTTGGAGGAGGACACTGATATGCCAGTAGGGCAGTAAGGGGAACCTGGATCGCAGCCTGGGGCCGAATGGCTTTCCATTGGAAGTACTGAACTCTGGGTTGCCCCAAACATGGTGCAGCCTGTGTTGACTGCCTTTACTTGTGTTGTCAAAGGGTGTAGAATGAATACTGAAAACCTTTTGCCTATACATTTCTTTCAGTTGTTTATGGACAATGTATTTTTTGATGATATTGTTGACTAGGCTAATTTGTATGCTGAACAGTATTTTAGGGACAACAGTGCTAGACTTAAGTCCCACTCTAGACGTAGCCAGTGGACTCCCAGAAGTCTGAATAAGTTGAAGAAGTTCTTGGGTTTAACTTTTGTGATGGGCTTGATAAGGAAGCCATTGCTGACTTCACACGTCTACTAGCCCCTTGATGGCAACGGCTATATTTCCTGCCCCCATGAGTTGTGATCGGTATTTGCTTATGTTTCAGATCTTGCATTTTTGTTGATAATGCTTCAGCATTGCCATGAGATCTCCCTGAATGTGACTGTCTTTTCAAGATTTGGGCTGCTTTTGATCATTTTGTAGATCGCTTTTCAGAGATCTATATTCTAGGGAAAGAAATAGCTGTGGATGAATCTTTGGTCCTGTTCAAGGACTGTTTGGATTTTAGGCAGTATATTCCTATCACGAGGGAACATTATGTAATTAAAATGTATATGGTGTCTGAGAATAGTACTGGATATGTCTATAATTTTAGGGTGTACAATGGGTTTGTTATATTGACTACACCCCCCCCCCCTCGTTGTCTGTCGACTTTTGGGGTCAGTGAGAAAATTGTGTGGGAACTTGGTGGAGGCCTTTTTTTTAACAAAGGTCACCATTTATATGGACATAACCTCTACACTGGTGTGCAGTTGTTCCAGGAATTCTTCAAAGTGGACCCTAGCTTGTGGCACAATGTGCCCTAACCATAAATGTTATCCTAAATGCTAGACTTTTCATCCTTGGCGTGGTCTCCCTTAACTTTTTGCCTCTGTTTCCCAGGTTGTTGATGTGTGCTGGACTCTGAATTTACTGTTTTTGTTACTCTGGGCACGTTTCCACTGCTAAGCAAATGCTCCTTTACAAAATGTGTATGTAATTGGCTTATCCATGATTGGCATATTTGGTTTACTAGTAAGTCCCTAGTAAAGTGCACTAGAGGTGCCAGGGCCTGTCAATCAAATGCTACTAGTGGGCCTGCAGCACTGGTTGTGCCACCCGCATAAGTAGCTCTGTAACCATGTCTCAGACCTGCTACTGCAGTGTCTGTGTGTGCAATTTTAACTATAAATTCGACTTGGCAAGTGTACCCACTTGCCAGGCCTAAACCTTCCCTTTTCTTACATGTCAGACACCACGAAGGTAGGCCCTAGGTAGCCACAAGGGCAGGGTGCAGTGTCTGGTTAAGGTAGGACATATAGTAATGTGTTTTATATGTGCTGACAGTGAAATATTGCTAAATTCGGTTTTCACTGTTGCAAGGCCTGTCCCTCTCATAGGTTAACACGGGGGCTACCTTTAAATCTGATTAAAGTGTAGACTCCCTTTGGGAGCGGATGGACATGTGGAGTTTGGGGTCTCTGAGCTCACAATTTAAAAATACATCTTTTAGTAAAGTTGATTTTAAGATTGTGTGTTTGAAAATGCCACTTTTAGAAAGTGGGCATCTTCTTGCCCATACCATTTCTGTGACTCTGCCTGTTTGTGGATTCCCTGTCTGGATCAGTTTGACAGTTGGGCTGGTTGCACCTCACACTAGACAGTGGCACAAAGGGAGCTGGGATGTAGTCTGCATATCCTGATAAGCCATCTGTGCTAGGAGGGAAGGGATGAGTGCTCACTCACACCTGAAAGGGCTGTGCCTGCCCTCACACAATGCAGTCTCCAACCCCCTGGTGAGTGTGTGGGGCCTGGCCTGGGCAAGGCAGGATTTCACATTCAAAAGACACTTTAGTTTGAAGTAGGCCTACTTCAAAGGATAAATTGGGTATAAGAAGGGCACCCACAACCACAGATTTTAGAAACCCTTCTGGAAACAAGAGTAACCTCTGCCTGGAGAAGAGCTGAAGAGCTGAGGAAGAAGAGCTGTCCTGCCTGTGACTACTTCGTGGAGCTATCCTGCAGTTGCTGCTTCTGCCAGAGTAAGAGGGCAAAGACTGGACTTTGTGTGCCTTCCATCTTGAGAAGAAATCTCCAGGGGCTTGATTTAGAACTTGCCTCCTGTTGTTTGAAGTCTCAGGGACAGCAAATACTTCTCTCTGCCAGCACCTGGAGTCTCTGGAGAGACTCCTACTCTGCCCTGTGGTGCCCATCCAGTTCTTGGGACCCTGAAAGAAGCTGGCAGCCTAAAGACAAGGAAATCCATGCACAGAGCACGGTGCGGGGAAAAGATCGACACAATCTGCGGCTGAAGAAACGACGTGCCGCTGGCTCCGCAGCTGAGAAACAATACTCGCAGGAAATGCGACCAAAGAATCGACGCACAGAGCAGGAGAAACTATGCGCAGCACTGCTGACGGAGGCTGGGAGATCACAACCTGCGCTGTGGGGTTTTTGGATCCTCGTGCGGCTGGATTTCCGACTCAAGTACCGCTGTGCGTGGAAAAACAACGCAAGGCCTGCCCGGACCCGAGAGCGCTGACCGGATTGACGCATCGCTCTCCTGCAGAGAGAAGAAACGATGCGCCCCCGACCCGGCGAAAGGAGAAACATCGCACGGTCCCGCTCGTGAGTGGAATCAACGCATCGCAAGCCCTTTTAGACGCGCACTCGCCCGTGCGGGGTTATTTTTGACACTCCCAAGGTACTTTTTCACGCTGACAGCATTAGTGTGTGTTTAAAACTACTTAAAGACTCTTTTTGCATTTTTATTGATAACTTGACTTGTGTACTGTAGATCTTTGTTGTTTTGGTCTTGTTTTGTTTAGATAAATATTTCCTATTTTTCCAAACTGGTGTTGTGTAATTTTGTAGTGTTTTCATTAAGTTATTGTGTGTGTTGGTACAAATACTTTACACCTAGCAATCTGAAGTTAAGCCTACTGCTCTGCCAAGCTACCAAGGAGGTAAGCAGGAGTTAGCTGAGGGTGATTCTCTTTTACCCTGACTAGAGTGAGGGTCCTTGCTTGAACGGGAGGTAACCTGACTGTCAACCAAAGACCCCATTTCTAACATTGGTGAACAGCGGTTGGGATTTGGACTTGTACTTGTACTTGACATACAGTAATTAAGTGTACACTACTATTCTGAGTGCAGAAACTACTTGACCACATACTACTTGTTTGGTGATCTTTGATTTTTCTCTTTTGCTTGGATTTTTCCCTACATCCATGTTTGTGGTAATCTTTGATTGACTTCTGAACTTCATTTGGGAACTTTTCTGCTTTTTGGAACTTTGCACTTTTGTTGACTTTTCATCATGTCTCAATCTGGAGATGCATCAGTTGGAGCTGGTTTGACCTGGATAAATTGGATAGCTATACCAAGGCCCAGTTGAAAGAGTTCTGTAAAAACTTTAACTGTCCCATTAAGAGCTCATCCAAGAAGGAGGAGCTGCAAAAGGTGCTGAGGGCCTGGGTGACAGCCAAGAGCACTGGAGGGCACACAGAGGATGAGGAAGTGTAGTCCATACACAATGGTATTGTGGGTGGGCCTGTTATGTCCAGGGACAGGGTCTCCAGGGCAGGTAGCAGTGTCTCAAAAAAGTCAGAAGCCAGGGCACTCGTGAATCAAAAACCAATTAAGTATAGAGAAATTTAAAAGTCCTTGTTGTGCCGATAGGGAATCATGTGAAGAAACTGGCGATCATGAAGAAATTTATTCTTGGAAGACAGATTACATCACAGTAATAGAGAACAATCCTTAAAATCATGTAGCAACCAACGCCAACACGTGTTTCGTCTTGAGAGAGAGTAAAATCTCTAAAGACTTCATCAGGGCTGGAATAAACAAAGAATATGTCACAGAAAAGTGGTAAAATAACCTCTGTAACAATAAAATTACATTGAGTGACATGAGAAAATCACTCCCACCGTGATGTATAGTGTAATAAGTATAAAACCAGAGCGTGACATTAGTGTGATAAGTATACAAAGGAGTTAACTATTCCTCCTAAATAAATATACAGTGTATAAAGGGAAAAAAAGGAAAAAGGAAAAGGAGGTCACATGTCGTAAGAGTGCAGCGTATCAGGGTAAATACTCGTGATAGCACAATACATTAGGTTAAGATAGCTAGTAAATATACAAAGAGGAAAGGTTGCTGTATCATAATCAGTGCACGTCCTTCATTCCACAATAACTAAAAAGTTCAAGGGAAGAATATCAGAGGACAGAGGAGGCCAAATATATACAAAAGTACACTCAATTTCATCCTATGTATGTATATAAATCAAGAGGTCAAAAAATAGCTAAGGCGTACCTGTGCTAATATCTATACATCAGTCAGTATTATGAATCCGGGAAAATTCCTGGATAACCAACTATATTGAAGCAGAAAGAGAAAGATATGTGTCACCGGGGACATAGCCTGAATGTCGTAAAACAAACTCTATAAGTTCATAATCAGAAATAATGGCCAAGATAAATTACCCAGACTAACCTAGTGGTGGCTGAGAATAAGAGAAATTCAGGAAATCGTGGCGCTTATAGCATCGAGTATCCTTGAGTGAAAAAAATAAAAAAACAAAAAAACACCCATCAGTAAGCTGCCGAAACCTTTAATGCTCAAAGTGTATAATACGCGCTATTAGAACGAAGTATATCAAAACTAACCTTATTGGTACCCACAAATTGAAATATATATCCAGACAGTATGGCGCCTGTAACTTTGAGTATCCTACAGTAAAGGTAAAGAGACCCGTCAATAGACTAGCGCAAAAACATAATGCCGGCTTTATATAATATGAATTAATAAAGCATCACTCAAACGATCTCAAAAAGAGATCGGAAAGTAGCCATCCCTGAAGTTTAAAACCCGCTTACCTATTTGTACGTAAACGAATATGTTGGAGCGGGAAACCGCGTGTGTATCTAAGCGCGGTATCTCGTAGTACCTGTTCCAAATTGCGATCACAACGTACAAACGGCAGGCGCCCAATTAAAGCTTGAGCTCCGTATAATCATTGATCGCAATGGAAATAGGACTAACATGCAGCTATTAGGTGTCGCCATCTTGCAGTGATGAAAAAAAGGGGAAAAAAGATAGCAAAAATAGGAGTAGGACTATGATAAAAGCTATATGGCCGCCATATTGTGAAATAAACCCATCATGAAAATTCGAATATAAAGTCATAATAATGTGATCTGAGGCTCAAGGAGTTGATAGGTATAAATAAATGAAATGAGGTAATGAAGCATAAATATGTTGCGGGGGGACTGAAACAAAGGTGAAATGCCATAACTATGATACAACCAGAAATAGCCTATCATAGAATTATAGAACAAAGCATGAGACCAATCTAGTGAGTATAGAGTTGGTGTGACAATAGGGCACAGAATGCATAGTATATCCCATACTGTGAAAAGACGGAAAGTCAATACATACAGTCAGCAATATCGAGCAAAATCAAAAAATCAAAAATTAAAAAATCAAAAAAATCAAAAATTCAAAAAAGGACCTCATTAAGTAGTACGTCAAAAAAGGAAGAAAATAACAATAGACATTAACAATAGATTGTTGAAAACTGGGTATACAAAACTCAAGTCAGGTGTATCACAAAAACAGTTGTAAGTATTGAAATCAAACATCTAAAATACACAAATACAGTCAAGTATATCGTAGATACAGAGGAGGTATTACAATGGATCGTATGGAAGGGTGACAAGAATTGATTATATATACAAACAAAGAAAACAGTGGTGTCTTATCCATTCCCTAAATAATATTCCATCTCAAAATTAGTATTGAGGCCCCCCTCCACCGCTCTGAGTTTGAGAATCCAGTAGCACTCTTTTCTCCTGAGTGCTAACTCTCTGTTGCCTCCCCTTGGGTCTTTGTTGATGTGATCAATACCAAAAAATTCAAACCCACAGGTATTGTTTACTACCGGGCACTGCCTCATGTGGCTGACTATGGGATATCTTATATCATCCTGTCTTAAAGCCCTAAAGTGTTCGCTTGCCCTTATTTTGAGTGGCCTGATGGTGCTACCAACATAATAGAGGCCACATTTGCATAGGATCATGTAGATGACAAAGCTGGTATCACATGTCATGTTGTGATTAATGCTAAATTGGGATCCAGTCGAACTCATAAAAGTAGTGATGCCTGATTTAGCCCAGCGGCACATGCCACAATGTCCACATTTGTAAAACCCTTTGCTCCGGTTGCTGAGCCAATTATCCTGAGTCCGTTTAGTGCGATAGCTGGGGCATAGACAGCTCTTTAGAGTCTTAACCCTTCTGAAAGTCAGGACCGGTTTAGCTGCGATCACCTCCTTGAGGTTAGGGTCTGTAGTTAGTAGGTGCCAATGTCTATTCATGCAATTCTGTAGTAAAATGGCTGTCCTTGTATAGTTAGTTACACATCGGATAACATCAGTACTACGTCTATGTCTCTGATTAAGTGTATCTGGTCTTTTCAGACGTAATGCTCTATCACGAGCTTTCTCAATCACCTTCAGGGGATAATCACGTGCCCTGAATCTATCGCTCATGTCTTCAATGCATGAGACAAAATCTTCATCTAAACTACAGTTCCTTCTGGCCCGTACCATCTCCCCGTACGGTATTGAATTGATCTGATGTGTTGGGTGTGCGCTGCGTGCATGTAGAATAGAGTTACATGCGGTACTCTTTCTGTAGAGTCGACTTTCTATTTTATTCTCATGAATGAATAATTCTACATCTAGAAAGGCAATGTTGGTAACATTGTGAACTGTGGTAAATTGTATGTTATAGTCATTTGTATTTAGGTAGCACACAAAATCTTTTAGTCTGTGCAGATCCCCCGTCCAGATCATGAGACAGTCGTCTATGTATCTGCCCCAGAAGAGTATGTCCGAAATCCATGTGCTACCCTTCTCACTCCAAATCATATCTTGTTCAAATAGTCCCATAAAAAGGTTGGCGTAAGCTGGGGAGAATTTAGATCCCATTGCTACCCCTTGCTTCTGGCGATACCACTCGTTTTTAAATAGAAAGACATTGTTATTTAAGATAAGATCAACCATACTCAATAGCATGTCCGTGTGTCCATAAAGATTAGCTGGTCTTTTGTGAAGGAAATAACATAAAGCTTCCTTACCCATTTTGTGGTTAATGCTGGTATAAAGGGAAATTACATCTAGTGTGACCAGGGTCATTCCTGATTCCCAGGTGATGTCAGAAAGAGTACTTAAAATGTGTTTGGTATCCTTGATATAGGATGGTAGGTTTATTACAAAAGGTTGTAGAAAAATATCCACATACTCAGACAGTCTTTCTGTGGGGCCACCTATGCCTGAAACAATAGGCCTCCCTGGTGGTGATGTCGGGTGTTTATGTATCTTGGGTAAAGTATAAATACAGGGGTATCTGGGTCTAAGGACACGGAGATACAAGTATTCTTCCTCTTTTAGAAGTGAGAGACTAAAGCATTTCTGAAGAAATTTGTTAATCTTGTTAGCTAGTGAGGGAATGGGATCTGCTGGTAACTTTTCATAACAGATACAGTCGTCTAGCTGTCTATATAGCTCCTGGTCGTAGTCTGAGGTGTTCAAAACTACAATATTACCGCCCTTATCTGCCTCCCTGATCGTAATGTCCGTCCTAGAGCTAAGTTGTTTAAGGCTAGTTTTCTCTGCCTGGCTTAGGTTGTGATGCCAGAAATGTCGTTGTGTGCCATTAGTAAATTCCGATTTGTTAAGGTCATGCCAGACCAATTTAAAGAAAGTGTCTACACAGTTCCCACTTGTGAGGGTAGGTGTCCAAGTTGATTTATTCCTCAGACCACTATTAAGTGTATCCGTTGGGATATCCAGTTCTGATAAGACCCGTGATATAGTGGTAGGGTCCTGTTCACAATCTGGGATAGAAAGTAAGGTGGCCGTGTCCTGAATGTCTTTAATGGACAATGGTTGGTAGATGTTATGACTGTCCGGGAGCAAGCTAGAAACTCCGATGTCAGTGTGCCTGAAAAAATATTTTTTTAATTTCAGTCATCTGATGAACTTAAAGAAGTCAATTTTGGTCCTCTGAAAATCTCCAAAGTCCCCTGGGCAGAAACCTAGGCCTTTACTGAGAAGTGTCAGATCATGTGTGGTTAATGACGAATTGGAAAGATTGATGACATTAATGGAGTTAATGTTAGGAGACTCTATTGTCCTTTGTCCCAAGATCTTGTCTTCATTCCCTTTCTTGTGTCTGGATGCTCTGCCTCTCTTGCCTCTCCTGGTTTTCCTGGGTCTACCTTGCGACAACCCATTTCCCATTGTCCCTGCCTTATTCTTTGTACCTCTGCTAAAAAAGAGGGAGAGCTGTGTGGTGCCGTACTATCTTGCCTTGAGGAGAGAGATGCTGCACTCGTGTCACTGTTGTTAGTGGACGTACTATTTAATGAGGTCGAGGAGCCCATATCAGAGTGACTTGAATGGTCACTTCCTTTAACTAGATGATCATATTTTCTAGAGAATGTAAAAATTCTACCGTTCTTATAGTCAAGTTCGTCCCGTCTAAGTTTGCGTATTTTTCTCTGTGTAATATCATTTTGATGTTGTTCAACAATTTCATTGAGAATTTTAAAGTTCTTAGCAGTAGATTCCTCTAGATTCATATTTTTAATCTCTAGTTCTAACCCAGAAATTTCAGTTAGTAGTTTAGTCACTTTTCTTTCGGAGTTTTCAATCAGAATATTCATCAATCTGAGTGAGCTCGAGACTAGTTCTTTTTCCCATGCCTCCAACAGGTCTGGATCGAGATCATCAAAAGTGGGAAAAATGTGTGATCTGAGTCCCCAAGGGATCCTGTTGAGCTTGACATATTGTTTCAGGGTAGCTCCGTCCCACCATTTAGAGACCTCCTGTTTCTTTAGTTTTTCTAATCTAAAGAATTTATCTCTTAAACCCATTTTGGTGCCATGAGCACCAGATGTATGGGGTTTTGATATAGTGCCTAAGGATTCCAAATTTCCAAACATATCTGCTGCTAGTTTATCGCGGTCCATGATTCCCAAAAATCAGTAAAAGGGCACAGTAATTACAACAAGCAGAAATGAAAGTGGTCTGGAGCAGCTCCTCTATGTATAACATAAGATAGATAGAACACTAGCACACGGGAAGAAAGAACATAGTAAATGGGCGCTCACAGAGCTGGATCAGAGGAGCTATTCAAGTAGTGATAGTGGCAGGCACATCACAGTGCAGCCTGAAAGGAGGGTCCACATTCCTAAAGATCTTGTGAAGGATTATAAAAGGGAGGACAACATATACTTGTGGTTTAAGGGGTATGAGTCTGCTCTACATAAGAATCTGGTCCCTGAAGCTCATTGGGGGGTGGGTCTGTGGAAGCACTTTGAGGTGGAGGGGAGGGATACACTGACAGCCTTAGGGGATGCTCAGAATCTCACCTACTCTAGCATGAAGGATGCCTTGCTTACAAGGTATGGTCTTACCCCTGAGCAGTACAAGTATAAGTTTAGATCCTACAAGAAGGAGGAATCCCAAACATGGTTGGAATGTGTTGATTCTTATTGCAGGTCACTGGATGGTTGAGTGAAGGGCAGTAAGGTAACTACGTATGAGGGGCTTTACAATCTGATTGCTTGGGAGCACTTGCACAGTTCATGTTTTCCAGAGCTGCGCCAGCACCTGATTGACAGCAAGCTGACTGACCCCAGGAAGCTTGCGCAGGAAGCGGACTGCTGAGAGAGCACCAGGGTCCAAAAGAGGTATGGGGGAGACCATGCCAAGGGTGGGTAGGGTCCCTCTCAGAAGAAAGGGGTGGGTAAGGGTAAACAGGGGGAGTTCTCTAAAGGGCCCCAAACTGATTCCCCGGGTAAGGATTCCCAACCCCCCAGTGAAAAGAAGCCATGGTTCTCCAAAGGTAAGCCAGTGGCAGGTAGTTCCCCACGTAAGTGCTATGCATGTGACCAGGTGGGTCATGTGAGGGGGGACCCCAAATGCCCCAAAAGTACACCGGCACCCACTGGTGCGCCATTCCAGGGTTTGGCCAGTGTAGCGCTTGGGGAGGAGTTGGTTTCAGGTGGGTGGGAACCAGCTGAGATGACCCTTGTCTCACTAGGGGACAGTAAGATGGTCCAGAGAACCCTAGCGCCTGAAAAAACTAAGAAGTACAGGCAGTGGGTGACCATTAATGGACAGAGGGTGGAGGCTGTGCGAGACACAGGAGCCAGTGTGACTACAGTGAGGAGTCAGCTGGTGTCTGAAGAGCAGATAGATCCCCGGGTACTTCACCAAGTAGTTGCAGTGGACAACACAGAGCGCCTGTGTAGAGTGGCGCAGGTTCCCTTTGAATGGGGTGGGGTCTTAGGTTCCTTGAAGGTAGCTGTGAGTCCAACCATGCCTGTTGATTGTTTGCTAGGCAATGACCTGGAGGATTCTCCTTGGAAGGAGGTGGAACATAGGTCTCACTTGGAGATGTTGGGGCTGCCTGGGTGGGTATGCGTATCCACCTGGTCAATGGCAGCCCATAAGGGTAATCAGGAGCCCCTGGAGCCTGAAACAGTGGCCCGGGGGACCGCCAAGAAGAGGAAGGGCAGGGGGCGTGGGAAACCGGCCCCAGAAGTTCCCAGGTCTGGGAGGAGTCAGAGCCTGAGGGTAACACCCCAGAGTCTACAAGGGAAAAGGTGGCTGAACTGGGGGAGGTCCCTGAGCTGTCGCAGTGGCTGCAGGAAGGGTGGCCCACCAGGGAAGCATTCTGTGCAGCACAGAAGACATGCCCTACTTTGGAGGGTTTGCAGCAGCAGGCTGCAGACCAGGCGGCTGGCAAGGAGCCAGGATTACACCTGATATATTGGGAGGATGACCTCCTGTATAGCGAGCCTAAGGTTCCTGAGCCTGGGTCAGCCTGTGTGCTGGTGGTACCCCAGTGCTTCAGGGCCTTCCTACTGGGGTTGGCTCATGATGTGCCTTTAGCTGGGCATTTGGGGCAGGACAAGACCTTTGAGAGGCTTGTCACCCACTTTTACTGGCCCCTAATGCACAGGCAGTCAGATGCACATTGCCGGTCTTGTCAGACTTGTCAGACAAGAGTGGGAGGAAATGTAAGGCTCCCCTCCAGCCTTTGCCTGTTGTCAGCACTCCCTTTGAGATAGTAGACATTGACATTGTGGGGCCTCTGGATCCCAAGTCAGCCATGGGCAACAGGTTTATCCTGGTCTTGGTGGACCATGCCACCCGGTACCCAGAAGCCATTCCTTTGAGATCAATCACTTCCCCTGTGGTGGGTCGTGCTTTGATGGGGGTTTTTACCCACATGGGGTTCCCCAAGGAAGTGGTGTCTGATAGTGGTACCAACTTCATATCCACGTATATGAAGTCTCTGTGGAAGGAGTGTGGGGTAACCTACAAGTTCACCACCCCCAAAGTAATGGTCTGGTTGAGAGATTCAACCGCACCTAAAAAGGCATGATCATGGGTCTGTCAGAGCCCTTGAGGCGGAAGTGGGAAGTCCTCTTGCCATGCCTTCTGTTCGCCCACAGGGAGATGCCTCAAAAGGGACTTGGGTTTAGTCCCTTTGAGATGATTTATGGCCACCCTGTGAGGGGACCTTTGAGTCTGGTTAAAGAAGCTTTGGAGAAAGCTCCTAGTAAACCCCCCCATATGTATTTAGTTACATGCTGGCTCTGAGAAACCAGACTTCCCGCTTCAGAAGTCTCGCTCAGGAGAACCTGGAAGCAAGCCGGGAGGACATGAAACGCTGGTATGACCAAAATGCCACTCTGGTCGAGTTTCAACCTGGACAAAAAGTATGGGTGATGGTACCAGTGGAGCGTACGGTGCTCCAGGATAAGTGGACTGGGCCATTTGAGGTGGTGGAGCACAAGAGCGAAGTCACCTACCTTGTGGACTTGCAGTCTCCAATGATCCCTTTAAGGGTCCTGCATGTCAACCGCCTCAAACCTCACTTTGAGCAGACTGAACTGTCCATGCTCCTTGCAACAGATGATGGGGTAGAAGAGGAGAGTGAGCCTCTTCCTGGCCTCCTGTCTGCAGGAGAAAAAGATGGGTCAGTGGAGGGAGTGATCCTCTCCCCCTCCCTGACTGAGGAGCAGCAAGGTGACTGTCGCCACGTGTTGGGACAGTTTTCCTCACTGTTTTCCCTGATCCCAGGAATCACACACTTGTGCACACATGATGTGGACACTGGGGACAGTACACCCATTAAACAGAAGGTTTACAGGGTGACTGACAGGGTCAGGGCATGCATTAGGGATGAGGTATCCAAAATGCTTGTCCTGGAGGTTATTGAGCACTCCAATAGTCCTTGGGCCAGCCCAGTGGTATTGGTACCAAAGGCTGCTGCACCTGGTGCCACTCCAGAACTCAGGTTCTGTGTGGACTACCGGGGACTCAATGCAGTCAACAAGACTGACGCACACCCCATCCCCCGAACTGATGAGCGGATTGAACGGTTGGGAGCTGCCACGTATCTCAGTACGTTTGATTTAACATCTGGGTACTGGCAGATTGCCTTAACTGAGGGGGCCAAGGAGAGGTCAGCATTCTCTACCCCCGATAGACACTTTCAATTTAAAGTGATGCCATTTGGGATGAAGAATGCCCCTGCCACCTTTCAGAGGTTGGTCAACCAGGTGTTGGCTGGGCTGGATGAGTTCAGTGCCGCCTACCTGGATGACATTGCTGTGTTTAGTTCCACGTGGGAGGAACACCTGCAACTCCTCTGGAGAGTGTTAGAGGCCCTGCAGAAGGCAGGCCTCAATATTAAGGCAAGCAAGTGCCAAATATGGCAAGGTTCTGTGGTGTACTTAGGACACCAGGTGGGGAGTGGCCAAGTGGCACCCCTACAGCCTAAGATTGACAGGATTCTGGCGTGGTAACCTCCCAAGACCCAGACTGAAGAGAGAGCCTTTTTAGGTTTCACAGGATATTACAGGAGGGTTGTTAAGGGGTATGGTACCATTGTTACCCCCTTAACTGAGTTGACTTCTAAGAAGCAACCCAGGAAAGTGATCTGGACTGAGGCTTGCCAGAACGCTTTTGATGCCCTGAAGGCTGCCATGTGCACAGCACCTGTGCTGAAGGGACCTGACTACTCCAAGGAGTTTGTTGCGCAAACAGACGCCTCAGAGCATGGTACTGGAGCAGTACTCTCACAGCTTAATGAAGAGGGCCTAGATCAACCCGTAGCCTTCATTAGAAGGAGGTTACTACCCAGGGAACGTAGGTGGAGTGCCATAGAACGTGAAGCGTTTGCGTGGTCTGGGCACTGGAGAAGCTAAGACCCTACTTGTTTGGGACTCACTTCCGAGTTCAGACTGACCACAGGCCCCTCAGATGGTTAATGCAAATGAGGGGTGAGAATCCAAAACTCTTGAGGTGGTCCATTTCCTTACAGGGGATGGACTTTACGGTGGAACACCGTCTTGGTACAGAACACGCCAATGCTGATGGTCTGTCCAGGTTCTTCCGCCTTAGTGATGAGAACTCCCAGGAGGTTGGGTAGTTGTTCCCCACTTGCTGGGAGGGACACGTGTAAGACTTTTCATCCTTGGCGTGGTCTCCCTTAACTTTTTGCCTCTGTTCCCCAGGTTGTTGATGTGTGCTGGACTCTGATTTTACTGTTTTCGTTACTCGGGGCACTTTACCACGGCTAACCAGTGCTAAAGTGCAAGTGCTCCTTTACAAAATGTGTAGGTAATTGGCTGTATCTATGATTGGCATATTTGGTTTACTAGTAAGTCCCTAGTAAAGTGCACTAGAGGTGCCAGGGCCTGTAAATCAAATGCTACTAGTGGGCCTGCAGCACTGGTTGTGCCACCCACATAAGTAGCTCTGTAATCATGTTTCAGACCTGCCACTGCAGTGTCTGTATGTGCAGTTTTAACTGTAAATTCGACTTGGCAAGTGTACCCACTTGCCAGGCCAAAACCTTCCTTTTTCTTACATGTGAGACACCCCAAAGGTAGGCCCCAGGTAGCCCCAAGGGCAGGGTGCAGTGTATGGTTAAGGTAGGACATATAGTACTGTGTTTAATATGTCCTGACAGTGAAATATTGCTAAATTCAGTTTTCACTGTTGCAAGGCCTGTCCCTCTCATAGGTTAACATGGGGGCTACCTTTAAATCTGATTAAAGTGTAGATTCCCTTTGGGAGTGGATGAACATTTGGAGTTTGGGGTCTCTGAGCTCACAATTTAAAAATACATCTTTTAGTAAAGTTGATTTTAAGACTGTGTGTTTGAAAATGCCACTTTTAGAAAGTGGGCATTTTCTTGCCTATACCATTTCTGTGACTCTGCCTGTTTGTGGATTCCATGTCTGGGTCAGTTTGACAGTTGGGCTGGTTGCACCTCACACTAGACAGTGACACAAAGGGAGCTGGAGTGTAGCCTGCATATCCTGATGAGCCATCTTTGCTAGGAGGGACAGGAGGAGTGGTCACTCACACCTGAAGGGGCTGTGCCTGCCCTCACACAATGCAGTCTCCAACCCCCTGGTAAATGTCTGGGGCCTGGCCTGGGCAAGGCAGGATTTCACATTCAAAAGAGACTTTACTTTGAAGTAGGCCTACTTCAAAGGAGAAATTTGGTATAAGAGGGGCACCCAAAACCACAGATTTTAGAAACCCTTCTGGAAACAAGAGGAACCTCTGCCTGGAGAAGAGCTGAAGGGCTGAGGAAGAAGAGCTGCCCTGCCTGTGACTGTGCTTTGTGGAGCTATCCTGCAGTTGCTGCTTCTGCCAGAGTAAGAGTGAAAAGACTGGACTTTGTGTGCCTTCCATCTTGAGAAGAAATCTCCAAGGGCTTGATTTAGAACTTGCCTCCAATTGTTTGAAGTCTCAGGGACAGCAAAGACTTCTCTCTGCCAGCACCTGGAGTCTCTAGAGAGACTCCTACTCTGCCCTGTGGTGCCCATCCAGTTCCTGGGACCCTGAAAGGAGAAGCTGGCAGCCTAAATACAAGGAAATCCACGCACAGAGTGCTGTGCGGGGAAAAGATCGACGGAACTCCGATCTGCGGCTGACAAAATGATGCGCCGCCGGCTCCGCAGCTGAGAAACGACAATCGCAGGAAACACGACCGAAGAATCGCCACACGGAGCAGGAGAAACGACCTGCAGCATTGCTGACGGAGGCTGGGAGATCACAACCTGCACTGCTGGGTTTTCGGATCCTCGTGCGGCTGGATTTCCGACTCATGTACCATTGTGCGTGGAAAAACAATGCAAGGCCTCCCCGGACCAGAGAGCGCTGACTGGATCGAGAATGGAGAGAAGAAACAATGCGCCCCCACCCCTCAAAAGGAGAAACGATGCACGGTCCCGCTCGTGTGTGGAATCAACACATCGCAAGCCCTTTTTGACTCGCACTCGCCTGTGCAGGGTTATTTTTGACACACCCATGGTACTTTTTCACCCTGACAGCGTGAGTGTGTGTTTAAAACTACTTAAAGACTCTTTTTGCATTTGTATTGATAATTTGACTTGTGTATTGTTGATTTTTGTAGTTTTGGTCTTGTTTTGATAAATATTTCCTATTTTCTAAACTGGTGTTGTGTCATTTTGTAGTGTTTTCATTAAGTTACTGTGTGTGCTGGTACAAATACTTTATACCTAGCACTCTGAAGTTAAGCCTACTGCTCTGCCAAGCAACCAAGGAGGTAAGCAGGAGTTAGCTGAGGGTGATTCTCTTTTACCCTAACTAGAGTGAGGGTCCTTGCTTGAACAGTGGGTAACGTGACTGTCAACCACAGACCCCATTTCTAATACTAAAGAGCTTGTATGTAAAACGTTTCCGAGGAGACAGTGCAGCGCCTTGCGTAGTGATGAACTTATAGCTGTGAAATTTTCAGACAGGAGAGATGTCCACATACTGACAACCATTCATGGTGAAAGTACTTCACCTGTGATTGTTTTGGACCAGGCAGCGGAAGCTTGCAAACGTGTGTATATTTTAGACTACAATAAGCAGATGGGTGGTGTAGAGTATATCAGAGGTTGGGGCCTATAATGCTTTTGTTGTATTCAAGAACTGTTCTCCAGATTCAAAGATGACTTCTGTTCAGTTTCAGCTGTCTGTAATAGGCAGCCTTTTTGTAGAGGAGCAGGCAGGTTTTTGCTAGAAGTTGGAGTGGTGGAGGATGTGGTTAGACTGACAGATCACCACTTTCCAGATTACATTCCTCCCACGCTAAAAAAAAAATACCTTTAGCTGTCAGAGATGCAGTGTCTGTGTCCAAAGAGGGATGCAGAAGGAGAGTCATATGTATTATCCTGAGTGTCATTCTAATATTGGGCTATATGTGCCTGCATGTTTTAAATTGTACCACATGCAACTGAAGTTTGGGGAGCAACAGTGAGCGTGAAAGTGAACTGACTGGTCTGTATCGTTTTATATTTTTTGTTTAGTTTCACGTTTGGCAGTACTTTGATATATTTAGTGAGACCTGTTGTGTTTGCTGTGATAGTTGGTTTTTAATTTCCTTCAAATTGGTTTGTGTTTAAAAAAAAAAAAAATGTGATGTGTGTGGTCTGACGATTAGCTGGCTGTGTGTGTAGACTGGCACCTGGCTGCCGGTGTGTGTAGAGTGGCACTTGGCTCACGGTGTGAGTGCACTGGCGCTTGGCTGGCAGTGTATATGGACTGGTGCGTGGCTGGAGGTGGGCGTGGACTGGCGTTTGGCTGGCAGTGTGCGTGGACTGGTGCTTGGCTGGCAGTGTGCATGGACTGGTGCTTGGCTGGTGGTATGTGTGAGCTGGCATTTGCCTGGCAGTGTTTGTGTAGTGACTTGCTGCTGGTCACTACACACACATTGCCAGCCAAACACCAGTCCACACACTCTGTCAGCCATCAGACGATGTGATTGCTGTGTCATTCATGTGGACGTATGAAAGTGTTGGGCTCTTGAATAATGCTGTCTGTTGATTTGAGTGTTGTAATGTAACTGTGAATGGTTTTGTGAGTGTCACACATGAAAAATGTGTTATTGGCCTGTGAAGCTGTTGGTGCCTTGTCACAGCTTTACAGCTCTTGAGCTGCGAGTAATTGGTTCCGTTTTTTGAACTTTCAGTTATTAACAGTGTATTTCATTTTTGTGAAATCTCTTGTTAATGAAATTTACATTTTGAATCTTTCACTCATCCTCGTGCCAAATCCAACCAGTATGTGTGTGTACTTGAGGAATAGATAGTTGTGCAGTAATATTTGTCTTTTCTGTTTTCCTTTGCCAGGGTGTACATTGTCTTTAAGGAAAATCTAGCCACTCTAGTTCTAGTTATTTTTGTAAACTAGACACCCAGGTGAGTACAGGGTGGTGTGCCTCTCTTGGATTACATCAAAGCAATAATGCCCTGCAAACCTCAAAATCTGACTAAAATCACTCATTTTCCTTTAATTTCTGTGCCATATTCTTCCAGAATCAGAAGGAAATCACAAAATTCCTACCACTGAGGGGTTCCCCACTTGTCCCAATATAATGCTGCCCCACTTGTGTGGTTGGGTCTCGTGCCCACAACAGAAACGGATCAAACTAACATCAATGGGAGTCTTTGCAAAGGGACCATCATTGATTTGTTCTGTTGCAGGCACTAGGCCACCCACACAAGTGAGGTACCATTTTTATCAGATGACTTTGGGAAATACAAGTGCCCATGTTATGTTGTGGGCCATTTACTGTTACAGGCACTAGGCCTACCCACACAAGTGAGGTACCATTTTATCTGGAGACTTAGGGGAACACAGAATAGTAGAACAAGTGTTATTATCAATTGTATTTCTCTGTATTTGCACCTTCCAAATGTAAGACAGCACCAATGCCGTGGAATTTGAATGTGTAATGTAAACCTTGAGCTTGATATTCTTTTGCATGTTCTGCTTTTGGATATTGTTCATCTAATTGTTTAAGTGGCCTGAAATGTTCCATCATCCCTGATTGTACTCCCTACATAAATCTCGCCACATTTGCATACTAGCACATAGACCACATATTGAGTGTTGCAATCAATATGGGTACGTATGGTATAGTTCCGCAAACCATGACACGTGAATTTGGTAATACCATCCAGGGACCATTTACACATTCTAGTGTCCAAACTTAAAAGATCCATTTAAGTACTTGGTAGGCGATGTGACTCAGGGTAACTCGGACTGACATAATTCCGAACAGTTTTGCCTTTACAGTATGTAATGCTGGAGTGAGTCAAAAGGTAGGGTTGTAGATCCTTATATTTAAGCAGTTAATGTCAGTGTTTGTGCAAAGTGTTGTAGAATTTATTTGAACTGAGTGAAGTTTGTTTGGGGTTCTGATTTTTGTCTGACACTCTACGCTCAGTGTTGTATGCTCTCCTACTTGCTCTTTTAATTACTTCCTTATCATATCGACGTGTATAAAATCGTTCAATATATGCCAAGGTTTGTGTGTGGCATCCTCTCTGTAATTACGTATAGCCCTCAATATCTCTCCGCAGGGGATGGAATGAATTTGAAACTTGGGGTGTGAGCTTGCAGCATGTAATAGGGCATCGCATGGTCTTTTTCCTGAACATCTTACTGTGAATCTGGCCATCTTTTACATAGAGTTCAAGATCTAAAAATGCAATACTATCATAGCTGTATTGATACATGAACCTCATACTGTGCACATTTGAGTTCAAATAGACCATCATTTATTTCAATTGTTCAGTTCCTGTCCAGATTATAAAACAATCATCTATGTAGCGACCCCAGTAAAATATAGGCCCGCATTACGACTTTGGAAGACCGCCAAAGCCACGGGCGCCAGGAGACCGCCAGTGCTGGCAGTCTCCCGGTCACCATATTAAGGGTACTCTTGGATTTTAAGAGGCCAACCCGCCCGACACTCATATGTGGCAGTGTGCACCGCCAGCCTGTTGGTAGTGGGACCGCCACATTTACCCTGGTGGTCAAAAGATTGCCAGGGTTAAAATGACCCCCATAGTGTTATTACATTTCACACTGGATGGGCACCAGACATGCACCTCCTCAAACTACCCCATAAAGAAGTTTGCAAAAGAAGGCGTAAATCGGGAAAGCATTGCAGTCCCGCAAAGCTGTTTGTACCAGGTCTCATTGAACAGAAAGACATTATTTTCAAGAATAATTTGTGACATATCAATAAGCATCTCTGTGTGTCTAACAATTCAATAGGTCTTTTATTTAAGAAATGTCTTAAAGCATTCAATCCATGTTCATGCATAATGTTTGTGTACAGCAACACAACACCCATTGTTATGAGTAACATTCCATGCTCCCATGTAACATTGTTTAACATATTAAGACCATGTTTGGTGTCTGGTGTATATGATGGTAAGTTTGAAAAAAATGAGCATAGGAAGTCTTCCACAAATTTCGAAACCTTTTCAGTTGGTCCCCTAATACCTGAAATAATCTGTCTACCTAGAGGTAAGGGCAGATCTTTATGAATCGTAGGCAAGGAAATCTAGGACGGTCTACCAGCATATAATAGAATTCACCATCATCATTAAGTAAGCCTAAGGTATACCATTGCTTAAGTTTAGTATTCACAAGCTTGGAAACTTCAAATATAGGATAATTCAATTCCAAATAACAAGCAGGATCGTTGAGTTGATTTTGTATCTCTTTATCATAGTCACTACTATTCATGATAACCATGTTCCCGCCCTTGTCTGCTACTCTGATAATAATACTTTGATCTGAGAGTAAATATTATAAGGCCATACGTTCAGACATTGACAAATTGTTTTTAAACAGGCCTCTTCTGTTGTTCTGTCTATGTTGTTCCCAATCATCAATATCAGCCGTACTGCTTTGTAGGGAGCATCGACATTATTTCCACTAGTTAATTGCGGAGTCCATTTAGATCTAGATTTCATGCCACTATACTCACTAAGATAGGTACAGAGTTCCAAGTCAGTTAGAACTTTATGTAGTGTAATAGGATCTTGTTCCTTTTCAGTGATTGATAGAGAGATATTGTATCATACACATCCTGTATTGATAAAGTACTAAATGAGTTCTCAGTGGAAACAGAAGAAGCTTTAGTCAAGTTGACAGAAAAAAACGTCTTTCAAATGACGAATAAACTTACATGTCTGACTTCAAATCAATTTAATGTCATAAACCTGATTTGAACAACAATTCATCCCTATTTTTTTTAGTAAAGAAGTGATTTCACTAGTTAAATTGGTATTTGACAAGTTAACCACCTTGACATCAGAAATCAAACCAGTGTCTATTTGGCAGTCTGGTTCCAGGATCTGGTTTTCATTGCTGGCCCTTTCTTTGGATTGTACCCTTGCCTCTCTTCCCGCTTTCTTAGTTTTTCTGTGATATGTAGGCTTGACCTCAAATTTTTGTCTCCGTTCCCCATCCTGATCTGGAAAACCTCTTTGAAAAAAGTATTATCGTACTCCTGCTGCTAAATGGAGGGGGAATCTGTCCTATTTGATGATGTGTCCTTTATCAAGTAATTAAAGCATTTTGCAAATGTGAAAATCCTACCATTATTGTAATTTAATTAATCTCTTCTAAGTTTTCTAGCCTTTCTCGGCTTAGTTTCATTCTGGTGTGTTTTTAAGAATCCCTTCCAATATCACATCATTCTTCTTTGTGGGTTCAGGTAAGTTTAACTCTAGGGTTTCTTCCTTAAGTATGTTAATCTCATGAAATAGTTTAGCACATTTCTGTTCTGCATTTTCAATCAATATTTCCATTACAAGTACAGAACAATTACGTGATTCCTTTTCCCAATGTATAAGAAGGTCATCCTCCAAGTCATCATAAGTGGGAAAAATGTGTGATCGGAGTCCCCTCGGAATCTGATTTAGTTGTAAATATTGTTTCAATGTTGTCCCATTCCACCATTTAGACATTTCCGATTTTGTAAGTCCTTCAAGTCTCTCAAATTTAGCTTTCAATCCCTCACTACTTCTAGGATTATCTTGATTAATAGCTTTGTTGACTAAAACACCCATGCTAAGGATTTTAAAGAGTTCATCTGCCATTTTGTCTCTGTCTTGAATCAAACTCATTGTAGTATCAAATGCAAATAACAGGGGGCCACAGGTGCTTCCTCACCTAAGTTGCACACATTAAAGGGAGGTGGGCAGGTGTAAAATGGTACAAATCCTGGGGTTTGCTCCGTTTTACACCTGCCCACCTCCCTTTAATGTGTGTTAAAATAAAAGTGGTCCCCATTAGCGATCCAGAGACCTAAATAAGTGTCCCGTAGTTGCAAATAAGCCGCGTTTTGAACTTGCAATGACAGGCTATATTGGTATTTAGCAATGTATTGCAGAAAGCATGCATTTGTGTTTGCTGCAGGCAATGCTTCAGGTAATATCAGGGAAATCAACAATAACAACTGGCTCATCTGTTCATAAAACAGTTCTACACACTTCTAAAACAAGCACAGGCAAAGCCAATAGGTTTTTCCTTTCTTTTTCTTTTGAATTCTGTCTTACAAACTGGATTATAAATAATAGGAAAAGGGTATAATAATGTTTTACATTTGATAGACTGTTAATAGTTGTTTATGTTGTGATGTATGCTGAATAATATCCCAGGGTTCCAAACTAGTAATTTGTACCTTAGTTAATAAGGTATTGTATTAGAGAGTGTCACTGCACATGCTGCACCATTCAAATCATGCCAGTTTTAACTGCAAGGTAGTTACTTACTCGTCCAAAATCCCATGGCTAAATTACATAAAGCACTTTCTTATTAAACTAGACCACCCTGAGCTGTTTTTTACTCCAGATGAACTGAAAACAATTTCCAGGAAAGACCTGAAAAACACTTGCCTCACCCACCTGACCGAATTGAGATGGGATGCAGAGGCAAATAAATATAGTGTCAGGAGAAACCACATGATACAGCAAACGAATGGTATGGAACCATACTTATGTAAAGTCACGAACCCAAGACATCGGTTTGTCCTTACGCGCTTGAGACTAGAGTCTTTTCATCGCCTCGTTAGTTTTCCCCTGATTAATGACTGGTCTCTACAACTGGAAAAATGCCCCTGCGAAAATCTCTCCGATCAAAATACAATGCACACACTTCTCTTTTGTAAATATTATTCAACTTCTAGGAAAATGTTTGTGATACCACTTTTAAAATTAATGCATTTTAAACAATGTCATCCAGCTTTTTGTATCTTTTATCCCTTCCGTCTATCATGGTTTGCAATGGATTAGCCTTGTTCCTGTGTTCAGTGATTAAGGCCAGACAATGCCTTGAGGCAAATGGGTGAGACTTCTAAGTGTTATATTTGAGATTACCTTATCTGTTTTAATCAAATTGTTTATTAACCTTTACCACTTTCTTAATCTTGTACCTGTTTGCATTTATATTTATATTTATACGCATTTTATTCTCTGCATCCTTCTTCCTTTTTCTCAGAAAATTGTTTTTTATGCATAATGACTTTTATGATTGTTAAAAACGATCAAATAAAGTTTTTTTTTGATGATGAACTGCAAGGTAACCGCAATTGTGACTGCCTGTTTAGTAGTAAAATATAGCACTATTTGGTGTTTAGAGAAGTTCTGACAATGTTTGGGCCTGGTGCCACTGTACTTGCTGCACCATTGAAATAATGACCACAGTGCCTGCTAGATAACTGCACTTGTGACTGCCGGTTTAGTTGTAAAATATGGCAATAATCTGTGTTTAGTAGGGTGCCTAGAACATTTAGTCCCAGTACCACTGCACCTGCTGCACCATTGAAATAATGACCATAGTGCCTGCTTGATAACTGCACTTATGACTGCCTGTTTAGTAGTAAAATTTAGCAATTATATGTGCTTATTTTGGTCTGTAGAGCTTTTGGCCCCAGTACCACTGCACCTACTCAACCATTCAAATCATTCCCCTTTTAACTGCAATTGTGACTGCCTGTTTAGTAGTAAAATATAGCAACATTAGGTGTTTAAATGAGTTCTGACACTTTTGGGCCCGGTGACACTGCATCTGCTGCACCATTCAAATATTGACCCTAGTGCCTGCAAGGTAACTGCACCTGTGACAGTCTGGTTAGTAGTAAAATATAGCAATACATGGGACGTATGCATAGGCCCCTAGCGCCACAGGAGCGTCACTTTTAGTGACGCTCCTGTGGCACTAAGCACAGAGCCAAATTTACAAGGTGGCGTTAAGCCACTTATTGTGGCTCAATGCCACCTTGTAAATACGACCACTTCCTACAAAGCACTGTGCGTGAAAGGGTCGTGCAATGGGTGTTGCTGTGGGCGTACCACCCAAATCTGGAGGGATGCATTGGATCTGTCCAGGTATATGTCAGCCATGCAATAGTACCTCCATGGATCATAGGTTAGTGTACCAGTCCAGCTGTCCTCTGTGATAATCTACCTACGAATGCTGCTTGATCACTGTTGGGTGCATAAACTCTGGCCATCAGTATCTGAGTTTCATCTAGTCTGCCCACATCTATCACATATCATCCTTTAGTGTCAACGACAGGCAATTCCGTGGACCCCGAACTCCAGCCAATACACTTGTGGTGGGGAAAGGTATGAAAACGTTCTCAGACTTAATAAATGCTAAAATGGGAAAAAGTATGACCACCATTTAGAACTCATGTGAAAATGTCCCATATTCTGAGTGGAAATCCTGCAGCCATGTCTGGCACTTTGCACCACACTTTACTATGTGAGCCTCAACGACCGGAAGAGAGACATTTGAATGTCTGATAATTGTGATACACAAAGCCATAGTCATGTGAAAAATCTAATATGATCACAATGTGTGCTCAAAGAACCCTTTAATAAACTGTAATATTGTTTTGAAACTTCCTGTAAAAGTGAAATGAAAAGGTAAATAGTTTTGTTTAAAAAAACAAAAAGGGGGACAACCCCTAACTGTAATCACACTAAGCAACACAATGCATATGCCAAATAACTTGCATGTTCCAAATGTCCCTTCCATCTCTTCTTTAGTTTACTTCCCTCGCCTCCTGTAAGGTGTTTCCTGCAGTAAGACAATTAGACCCTACCCCCCTTTTAAATAGGAATGTATTTTATAACATGTAATTGCATTATTCATTCCTCTGACATTCCAGATAACCCACTTAAAGGTTTTCATATAGTGTATGCTCTATTGGTCTTTGTGTGGACCTAAAAGAGTGTATCACTTCGAGACTGTCGCTCTCTCTGTGTTCAGGCCTTTGAGCAATTTGACAGCTGCTTTTGAAATCCCAGTGCCCCTTGCAATAGACAACCTGCAGAATCATTACTGTAAGGTGATTTCCTTAGGCTGGTCAGTAACATCAGCATGCCCAACTCCCTACAATTTAATTACAACAACAGTCTTATAATCTTCTCAAAATGTTGGAATGGGGTGGGAGAGAGCCTCAACTTACACATCTCAGCCTGCAGCTCCCACATCAATTGTAATGTTAAACATAGTAAATCTCCTTTCACTCTCCTTCACTCCATTCTGGGGCCAGTTGGAAGGAGGACAGTCGCATATTACCCATCGGACCTTGCCATACATAACTACATGAACCTGTGACAGGGGCGGAAAGGGACAGAAAGTAGGCCCTGGCACCAAAATAAAAGTGGCCCGATTAGTAAATTAGAAAGCTAAAAATGTGGCCTATGTTTGCAAACTGGGGCAGCTTTGAACTTGTAAAGACGCTGTATAAGTGTTTTGCAAGGTATGGAAGACTGCAAGGAATTAAGCTTGCTGCAGGCAATATTTGTTTTAACATCAGGGAAATCATTAGTAAAAATTGAGGGCCACAAGCAGTCAAGAAACTGGCCCTCACACTGACCTGTGAAACACGACCGTCCGGCACTGCCTGATAGCCCTATAGGCAAAGGAAATTCCTTTTATTCTATGGTAGCGGGGATATGAATAAAAACCCAAAGTACAGTTTTCTGAGCGAGTTAGCATCCCAAAAAACCTTTTTAATACGCCAGCATGTTTCAGCCCTCACCAAGAGCTCAACTGGGTCTGGGGCCTTTGTCAGGGCTGTCAAACTGTCCCTGCTTATCTACATATGTGCTCCATGCATAGTTGTGAGACCCAGTGCTCTCACCTGCTCCTGAAGTAACTACTCATTTGGACGTACCTGAGGAAATACAAAACAGATTAAGAAGGTAGAACCACCAATAGTGGTTATGTATTGTTAAAGTGCCAGTCATGCCAGTAATTACCAGCAGGTGCTTCAAGCTCAATAAATAGATGAGAAATCATTACCAATGAAAAGGAATATAGAATTTAATTAAATTTTATTTTAATTCTAGGGCTGATTTTGCCCATCTAGCAGACACTTGATCTCTCAAAACCCATGCCCCTAGATGTTCAATGGTCCCAATGTAAAGTAGTCCCTATTTCCCAAGTGTAGTGCTCTAAAAAAAAAAAAAAAGGAGTGTGGAAAAGCACCTCATATACAACAATAAACTTGCTGTAAAGCCGCCATATGTGCAACAGCAAACCAGTTTTAAAGCCGCCAAACGTGCATACATGCATAATGCACTAATGAGGCACATTCCCAATGCATATACATTCATGACTCACTCATGAAACAGCTATCCCACTTGCAACTTCCACACCTTACCCCGTTTTTGGGTGGTCCGGAAACATGCGTTTCTGGTGGGGGGTGCCGTCCTGTAGTCAAACACTTAATACATTATAAAGATGTTTAAATTAACTTCTAGAAGTGTTGCCTTACCATTAATAGCAAATACGTGTGGTTTCTTGAGTATTAGTCCAGTGGCTTAATCAACACTTTTTTACTCTTAATTTTGGGTATGTAATACTGTATGTGGTTATTCTCAGGCAACATTACAGCCCCATCATAGTTCATGTCGCATAGAATGCCATTGAGGGTTTCACACTTTGTCAATCCTATTTCTATTTGTTATTCTGTTGCTGATAAGTCTGCACGAGTCTGAAAGGCATGGGATCAATATCCAAGTCTCCTGGCAAGGTTCACAATATAGATGTACCGTGGTTGCTGCACAGTAGAAGTAACTACCTTTGTCAAAAAGTGTTGGGCTCCCCTTATGTTGATCTCACCAAGGTTTTTTTATGAGCGCTAAATTGCACCTGAGCCGTAACCAACAAAGCAAATTACTATCCGTATACACTGCTTCAGTATGCTTCATAAACGTATTCAAAGCTCCGCCAAGGAATAGAGATGCAAACTACAGGGTTACTGTATATTGAAAGTGACTCCCTCTGTTCTCAACATCACTGATAAAGCTGTTTCAAACAAGGCCGGACTGGCCGTACCAGGCATTAGGTATTTCCCCGAGAGGCTGGAAGGGTGGGGGTCACTTTTGTTACTGGATGGTCGGTTATGTAGCAGTGCAGCAGTTTTAAAAGCATTACAGAGTTTCTTGTATATCCAAGAGTTTTCAGACAACAATAAAAGTGACAAGATAAATCTGGTGATTATTGTACCTGCTGGAGAGATCAATTTTGTCTAGTGGCAGTTTTGACTCATCTAAGGTAGTGCCGAGGGTTAATATGCTTGCTGCAAAGAATGTGTACCATGCAGATTACAGAGCAGTATTTTATGTGCATAGATCAGTGGGATACTGCTTTTGTCATAGAAATTATTTTGTTACTGTGCAGTTCATAAGCTACAATCATAATCTAGCACAGCGAGCTGTGAACTGCCATCAAAGAGCTGCATGCATGTTAGAAAGTTATATTGTTTTCCTAGCCTTTGATTATCCTAATTTAGTGAAAAAGGGTTTGTTTGGGTACAAATAAATTATTAGTAAAGTCAACCCTAACCACTGAGTTATGTTCTGAATTCTGTGTTTATGCTTCCCCAGACGAAGCACTCTTAAAAAATGTCTACCGGTATGGATGACATGTGAATCCTACACCTTGTAGTCCCTTTTGTCTTCTGTAACATTCTCTATGCACTGAGTTACACATGTATGAATGTGATGTAAAGTACTTCAGTACCCTACGCTGGTAAGAGAGGCACTATAAAACACATGAAATACATGTAAGAGAGGGGCTATGAAGAAATGAGAGGCACTGTTAGAGGGAGATGGTGAGGGAATCATTGAAGAACCCCAATAAAGACTGCCTTATCCTGGTGCTCTCTAAAATCACCATTTATTATGCTTTAAAAACGAATACAAATGAATATATATTGGAAAAACGTTGAGTAGAATGCATGGCTTTTGCCATTTTTATTTAAATTTTCTAGGGGGGAGAACCGCCTCAAGATCCATTGTAGTGGTCAGGCTCGCTCGCTATGTACCCTATGTAGGCTGGTCCGACAAAGTTTTCCAGGGCTTCTTTGGTTTCCCAGTCCGGCCCTGGTTTCAACCAAGGTATTAGGATTTTATGCTAAATAACCATCCGAGCCGTCATAAGAAAGCATATTGCTGCATGAATCCATCAGACTCCAAATCAGAGCTTCAAGGCATTTAAAAGAGACTTACTTCGTCAAGGTCTGGTCATTGCCTCTCACACTTAAGGAACCTGCTGCAGACCGCTGAGGAACAGCCTAATTCTATGTCAGGACCAAAGGCTTCTAATTATGCTTCTCCTTCTTTGCTGCTTATTAAGGTCAAAACACAGCAGCCAATAAAAACAAAACTTTTTCCTAAACTACATTACCCATAAGATTTATGCATGACCTCATAACAACATTACAATCATGAAACATCAAACAATATATAATCTTGAGGAACCCTAAGTCCCCCTCTTTCTTTGCTGCTTCTCAAAAAGATGAATACTTGACCTTTCATTTATGTAATTTGTATTGACTGTGTTTTCCGATACATATTAGTGTCGGCGAATGCTTTAGTAGAAGTGCAATACTTCTATACATTATAAAAGCACACGTGATCACTCAGCGCACGCGAACCCCTCATCAGCGTTAACGCCTCACTGAGCCACCCATGCATGTAACCACTGTGTATTGCTCTTAAAATCAGGCCGCAGTTCTTTTGTTGTACAAAGTGGGGGTGCAGAGAGGCCATAGGATGGAGCGCATTTGTGCGAGAACAATAGTCCTCTTTCTGGCTCTCTGCCCGCATGCGTGCAAAGTGCAGCAGGTCAGTTTCCATATTAAATTGGAGCGCAAACCCACACCCAGACTTGGCAGGATCGAGTTGACTCCTGCGATAATGTTTCCTGCGGTAGAGGCCGCATACTTTTAGAAGCAAGAGGATCTGCTTCTTGCAGAAGATATTGTGCACACCCTGGATGCATCAGTTGCCCAACAGGTCAACAGAGCCCTAGCAGTAGTGCTGCAACCCATTGCCAGGCAGCTCAAAAGGTACGCCCTGACAGTTCCCCCCTATGGCCAACCTAACCATATGCCCCTTCCCCCACAAAGACAAAGGATCCCCTCCTCCCCCCGAATGGCCCCATGCAACTCCCATGGCCCGCCTGTCCAAGGCCACAGTCAGAAACCACGAGTACTCGATGCAGCCTTCCTCCAGCACTCACGCCGTCCCTTTTACTACTCAAGATGATGCCTCTGTATCTGGCAGCAGCCGCTAAGGAATCCGGCTCCATCATTAGAGCTCCGCCTCACCCTCAACTGCTTTATAGATACAGCCACCTTCCCAGAGGACTGTGCGCATGCTGAGATCTGCCCACTCCTGAAGAAACCCATGGCTGCCCCTCTGGACCTCCAGAATTACCGCTCCATCTCTCTGCTGCCATTTCCAGCCAAGGTAATCGAAAAGGCCATCAATACTTTTCAGGAGTATTCCGTCCATCATTTGTGTTTGTTTGCTTTTGTCGCCCTAAATGCGCTGGGTATGCCCAGACATGGGTCCCGGGCTCACTTTGCCACTGGATTCAAATTAGCCTGGCTGATGAGGAGTGATACCCTGAAACCAGTTCCAGGATTCTTGTTTCCAGTCCAGGGAGGACTTGGCCTGGCAGTTCAGGCTGGACTGTTCCCATGGGGAACAGGGTCAATACTGATTTGAATATGTCTGGGTACAAACTGGGGTGGCATAGTGAGCAAAAGAGTTGATGAATTAAACTCAGATCTGTGACTGGGGATGATTGGCTCCGCATTCCGTCCATCATTTGTGTTTGCTTCAGGAGCAGCCACAGTACAAAGACCGTCCACCTCGCCACCACAGATGACAGCTGCTCACTCCTCGACCAAGGCCATACTGCAGCCCTCATCCTACAGGACCTATTGGCTCCTTCCACATGATTTCACACCTCACCCTTTGCTCCAGGCTCCACGCAGTCGGCATCTGTGGAAAGCCATACGATGGATATATACCTTTCTGTCCGGCAGAACCCAGAGTCGCCTTACCCGTCAGAACCTATGGAGATCAGCTGTGGCATTCCAGAGGGCTCCTCCCTGAGCCCCACACTCTTCAACATCTAGATGGCCCGCTCACATCAATTGTCAGCAACCACAGGCTGAACATCATCTCCTATGCCAACGACACCCAGCTGATCATCTCTCTGACCGAAAACCGCAGAGTAGAATTTCCACAACGGAATGGAAGCCGTTGCCGCCTGCATGAAGGATAGCTGCCTCAAGCTAAACTTTGACAAGACTGAGATCCTCCTCCTGGAACCCTCCACATCAGCCTATGATGACTCCTGGTGGCCATCCAC
This sequence comes from Pleurodeles waltl, assembly GCF_031143425.1. Classification (NCBI taxonomy): domain Eukaryota; kingdom Metazoa; phylum Chordata; class Amphibia; order Caudata; family Salamandridae; genus Pleurodeles; species Pleurodeles waltl. Next base: position 658,499,926 of record NC_090445.1, on the reverse strand, counting down.
CCTCAGCACTCCCTACCTCGACAGACCACGAGTGCAAGCTCGGCTTCATCCTGGACTCATCGCTCACCATGACCCAACAAGTCAACTCAGTTGTATCTTCCTGTTTTCACACTCTCCGACAGCTCTGGAAGATCTACAAATGGATCCCAAAGGATTGCCACTGAACTATGACCCACACTCTGGTTACCAGCAGATTTGACTATAGCAACGTCCTCTACGGCGGCACCACTCAGAGGAACCTGAAGAAATTACAGCACATCCAAAACGCCTCCGCGAGACTCATCCTGGACATTCCCCGCCGGAAACACATCTCCAATCGCCTAAGAGACATCTACTGGTTTCCTATCAAGAAAAGGATTAACTTCAAACTCCTTGTGCACGCATACAAGGCTCTTCACAACCTAGGACCCGCCTACCTCAACCACCGCATCACCTTCTACTCCCCCACCAGACCCTCCGCTCCGCTCATCAAGCACTAGCCACCATACCCCGCATACGGAGGACCTCGGCTTGTGGAAGATCCTTTGCATCCTCGTCCAAAGAGCTGCCCTGCACCTCAGGCAGTCAATGTTGCTGCATTAGTTCAGGAAGGACCTTAAAACCCCCTCAGTGCCTTGAGACCCTTACGGGTGAGTAGCTGTGCTTTATAAACTTCGATTTGATTTTTTGATTTTGACCATTGATCCTAAAACCTTAGGAGGCTGGGCTCAAAGGGCATTGTGCATATTGGGCAATGCAAATTTCACAATTTCCATGGAGATGAGACATTCAATCCTCATACGCATCGACCCCGAGTTGGCAGATCTGGAAATGTAGAGCTGGGACCCCTAGCCAATGGAATCCTGTTTGGGGACAAATTCATAAAAGACCTGGGCAAGTTTGTCCATACATTCACAGCCCTTGACAAGGCTCAAACCTCACTGAACAAAGTATTTCAGCGACACCTTTTTTCCAGGGCCGGCAGAAATAGAGGGCATCTGTACGGCCGCTCCACACGCAGTCCTCAATCAAGCTACACTTCCTCAGGCAGGGGATATAACCTCCCTCCCAGAAACACCTTCTACCCCGCCAGGGTACAAGCAGGATGAGCTAGTTTCAACAGAGGTGCCTATCGAGGCAACTATAACACCAGCCCTCAAGGTAAGCCTGATACCACACTCGTCAGTAGTACTAGGGGGCAGAACCAGATTCTTTCTACACAATTGGTCCTTGTTAACTGCAGACTGGTGGGTACTGGAGACAGTCTCAGGTTTTCATCTAGAATTCTTTTTGAATCCCCATCAGACAAACCTATCTCAACCAATCCATTTTTCCCTATGGGATCGCACCTTTATTCAACAACAAATAGACCAATTGTTGAGCAAAGACGCGATCGCTCCATGTCAGCCCGACTCTTCAGGGTTTTGCAGCAACAATTTTGTAGTAGACAAGAAAGGAGGAGGCTTAGTGATCAATTTGAAGGTATTCAACAGTTGGATTCTTTATCGCCACTTCAAGATGGAGGCAATCCACCTCCTCATTCTCAGATAGGGCGACTGGATAGTTTGTTTGGACCAAAAGGATGCATATCTCTCGATCATGATATTTCCCCTTCACAGGAAGTTTCTACAATTCAGATGGAACAATCAATGTTTCCACTTCGAGTTTCTTCCATTCGGACTCTCTTCCGCCCATTGGTGCTTCACCAAGCTTATGCGCCCAGTGATGGAAAAGCTCTGCATCCAGAGGGATTTGGATGATTGTCTAACTAGACGACATCCACCTAGAATGGACCATTCATTTGCTCCAAAATGTAGGCTTTCTGATCAACTTAAAGAAATCAGACCTGACCCCTTCACGTCAGATGGAGTTTCTGGGGTTCTGGATGGACTCTTCTAATTCTTTTCTGTCTGTTCCGGCCCAGAAATTACACTTACTCCATAAGGCGATCTGATCAACTCCCAGCAAAGACAAGATATCCGTAAGGGTATTAGCCAGGATAGTAGGCTTATTAGAGTCTTCCATACAAGCCATATTTCCGGCCCCTTTGCACTACAGGGTGCTTCAACGCCTAAAAATTCACCACCTACAGAAGGGCCGAACATACACAGAGCTCATAGGTCTCACTCCAGAAACTCGCAGCGAACTACAATGGTGGCTAGACCATATGTCAACCTAGAATGGCATAGCCATCTTCGGCTCCAGACCAGATGTCATTCTTGAATTGGATAGCAGCAGGTGGGGTTGGGGTGCCAGGTGTGGTACTGTTTCCACAGGTGGTTGCTGGTCTCGCACCGAGTTTCAACTTCACATCAAATGCCTAAAACATTTAGGGGGGTTCTTTGCAATAAAGACCCTAGCCCCACAGTCCAATTGTTGTGTATTACTGCGCATGGACAGCATGTAGTCAGTTCGCTACGTCAACAAACTGGGGGGACACACAGTCTCGAAGTGTAGCTAGGATAGCAAAGACCTTCTGGAATTACTGCCTCCAGAATCAGATAACAGTGACAGCAGAATGCCTGCCCGGCCAACTCAATACAATAGCGAAATGGAACTCCATCACTTAATATTCCAGGCCCTCCAGAAGAGATGGGGCCAATGTCACATAGACCTATTAGCATCCCGTCTCTCGCACCAACTAGAGTGCTTCTTCTCGTAGAGACCAGATCCCATGGCCATAGCCACGGATGCCTTTCTGCAACAAATGGACAGGGCCACTTCTATATGCCTTTCCCCTGTTCATTATGATACCAAAGGTCGCAGCCCATGCTCTACAACAGAGGGCGAAACTGATCCTGCTCACTCCGCTATGGAGAGTGCAGCCCTGGTTCCCAATACTTCTGGAAATGTCCAGAGACTCTCTGGTACAGATTCCACCAATATACAACCTATTGCTAGATCCAGCAAGAATACCCCATCCCCTGATCACCCAGAACAAACTGAAACTCATGGAGTGGTGCATTTCAATCAGCGTTGGTCCCTGCCAGACCTTTCAAAATATTCTCTATCGTTTATATCTGCTTCATGGTCGGGCGCCACTTATAACCGTTACACCTCTGCTTGGCGCCAATGGTACTTTGGTGCGACACACGAAATCTGGATCCCTTAGGGTCCCCGATTGCCTCTATAGCATATTTTCTGGCAGAAATGGCATCTGAAGGTTTAAGCTATTATTCAGTCAATAACTACCAGTCAGCTATTTCTGCAGGACACATGTCCATAGGTGGGAAACCAGTAGAAGAACATCCTTTGGTAAGTAGAGTGATGAGAGGCATCCGGTTAGCTAATCCTCCTCAGCCAAAATATTCTTATTTATGGGATGTTAACATCATCTTCAATTCCCTGCGACGTTGGCCCTGTAACTCCAACTTGTCAATGAAACAATTGTTAGCAAAGTTAACAATACTGTGGTGCCTGGTATCTTGCAGGAGGGTCTCCGATGTCAGAGCCCTAGATATTTCGGCCCGGGTCTATTTCCCAGCTAATGTTACCATTTCCATCTGAAGAGAAAGCAAAACTCTTTCTGGGCAAGTAACTTACCTTAGTTTTCCTGAAGACCCGAAATTATGCATCGTCCACTGCTTAAAAGAATATGACATTGAACCAGGGAATATTGTCAGTCCCCCAGGGGTCAACTTCTGAATTCTCTCCAGAAGCTCTTTCATCCAGTGACTTCAGCTACCTTAGCACGCTGGGTGAGATGGATTCTGGCTGAAGCAGGAACTGACACTTTAAAGTTTGGAGCTAATTTGATAAGAGGTGCCATGGCCTCAAAATGTTTTCCCTAGGGTCACAATTACAGGACATAATGAGATCAGCAGACTAGTCAGCAGATTCTACATTTAAAACATTTTATTATAAACCTATCGTAGATGTGGCCTCTATTGTGTTACAACAGCTTTAAGCAAGCATAATCCGAAGTCTCCGGTCCTGACAGAATAAAACATTTTCTTGCTTACGTGACAAGAATTTTCAATTCTATTAAGGACACGGAACGGAGGATTATCCCACCCATTTTTTCTGATTATACCACCAAATCTTCCATACAGAATGTATTCAACCATTGGATACAATATATTAACAGTTATATTGGTATTTATATGATCATAATTTGTACACAATGTATTGTTACATAAAGAAGACCATCATTGCTATCTTTATAATTTTCATTTGCATGACTTGGTGTTCTCGCATGACATGATTCAATTACAATAGAGTGTCACAACACTGTCATTTCTGTTTTCTTCATAGTTTCTGATGAAAAGTCCGGTTAGTTGAGACGACGACACCTTTAAGCTCTCACATCAGACCTGTTTGCCTGTTACTGTTGTTAACCTACGTCGATCCTGCGTGGGAGACTGATGTTGGAAATTTGTTGAGCCAGTTCTAGATATTAAGACTTTTACCTCAGAGCAAAGAAAGAGGGGGACTTATGGTTCCTCAAGATTATATATCGTTTAGTGGGTCATAATTGGGCTTTTGTTACAATGTTATCCATAAATTTGATATGTAATGTAGTTTAGGAAGTTTTGTTTTTATTGGCTGCTGTGTTTTGACCTTAATAAAGAGCAAAGAAGGAGAAGCATAATCCTTGACTCCGTGTCCTTAATAGAATTGAAAATTTGTGTTGCGTAAGCTTGAAAAAAACATTTTTGTGCCCCAAGACAGTTTTTAGTGGTAGTCGGTGGCCAAGTGGTGGGCGATCCATGACGCACTAACCCTGCGACCCCTTGGCCTTCTAAGTTATATAGGCGGTGATTCTAACCGCGGCGGTCGCCGCCCGCCATGCGGTTACCGCCAAATAACCGCACCGTGGTCACAAGACCGCGGCGGCCATTCTGGCTTTCCCGCTGTGCTGGCGGGCGACCGCCAAAAGGTCGCCCGCCAGCACAGCGGGAAAGACCCAGCAACGATGAAGCCGGCTCCGAATGGAGCCGGCGGAGTTGCTGGAGTGCGACGGGTGCAGTAGCACCCGTCGCGAATTTCAGTGTCTGCTAGGCAGACACTGAAATTCCTTTTGGGGCCCCCAGGGGCCTCGCGGCACCCCCTACCGCCATCCTGTTCCTGGCGGGAGACCCGCCAGGAACAGGATGGCGGTAGGGGGTGTCAGAATCCCCATTGCGGCTGAGCGCGCTCCGCCGCCATGGAGGATTCTCAAGGGCAGCGTAAAGTCGGCGGGACACCGCCGACTTTCCGTTTCTGCCCGCGGCTGAACCGCCGCGGTCAGAATGCCCAGCGGTGCACCGCCAGCCTGTTGGCGGTGCTACCGCGGTCATTCGCCCTGGCGGTTTTTACCGCCAGGGTTAGAATGACCCCCATAGTCTGTTCATTTTTAGGAATAAGAAGGGAAGTGGTGAGTGCTGCGCCTAACCGTGAAGTAATGAGACCCCAAAGGCTTCTGGTTGATGTGGTCAATTCAATATTTAGGGGAAGGATAAAATAATGTCAAAGCAGTTCATGACTAGCATTATTCTGCTTATTGTCAACAATTATTAAAGTTAATCAAATACTCGTACTGAAGAAAAAGAATAAAATACTGAGGGCGGATACCTCACTTCAAAGCGGGAAGTGCTGCACTTGGTCTCAAAGTCACTCGGCCATTTTAGAAGATATGTCTGTTCAGCTGGTGCACATCTTTGTGGGGCTCAAATCTTTGTTTATGGAAGTATATACTCTATGGAAGTAAAATGTTGGGGTTGTGATACATGTGATTTATGATATCCATGTACAATGTCAGGGCACCATCAGGAGGAACCTGCTATGGATTAAGTATAACCCCACGAGACAGGCATAGGGGAGACAGTGCCTATTCATTTTGTGGGGTGTAGCGTAGTTTCAGGACAAAGCAAATAGTGTGTGCAGGTGTTCTCTAAATCCAGTACTCAAAATTGTGTACAATGATGTCCTTTGAAAACAAGAAATATCCAACAAGGACCACTTATAGGGATCATGTTTCAGGCCAAATGCCTACAGACCCGGTCCTTGTAACAAACTAACCATATGTGTTATAAGGAGAATTGGGATAGAAGATGTAATACATGCTACGTATTGTGTGAGCGTTAAAGGATATGTTGTTGGATTCCAATGCTAATCCCCTAGTCTCCAAACTTGGAGAGTTACATGGCTGTGAGTGAGAGGAGCTCAGAGCCTGTGGTCTCTTTTGGGAGAATTGGATAATATTTTAAAGAGAGGGAGAGATACACACCACAAGCATCTTTGATGGATCAGTACTGGAGTCACAGGTGATTACGCTTCTTCAAACGAATTGTAACTCATACACTTCTGCAAAGTACCACCTAATAAGAGGACAAATGAGATTTGTTAATACAAAGGTCGTACACCACACACCTACATACACAGTTCTAGTCCAGGACCTACTAAGTTGTCAGTACAGAGTTGTCGGTGAGAGGTCAAGGACTACGACTAACACTTAGCTGCCTGGAGAGTCTGAGGCTGGCACCGAAGATATGGCGAGGTGAGGATGCTACGTAGCCACAGGAAAGCGAGGATAGGAGGCACCAGTTGGACACATAATCCAGGGATATTCACAGTAAGACAAGGAATGCTAAGAACGTGTAGACCAACAAGGCAGACAAACTGCAAGGGAAAGGAAACAAGAAAGGGAAGGTAGAAAACAAAAAAGTTGAAAAAAGAGCAAACAGTGTGTGTACTACGAAACAGAGAGGTATTCACAAATTGTGAGGCAACCAGCTCTTGTTGCTGACAGTTCTTAAATTCATCTGGAGGCCCCTGCCTTACCTGAGGGCTTCGCTCTGATTGATCCTCTACCTGGAATGCTTTCCTGATTTCCTTGTGCCCACGCCACCACAGGCCAGCCCTTCAAGCTCTCCAATCCTGCTTCTTCCCCTTCTTCCTCTGTTGTGTCTGTTCTAATGTCTCCCATCACCCCTGGTTTTGACAAAGCCTAGGTCATCAGCTATCTTTGGGTTGACATGGGTCAGCTCCTGCCTCTGGGTTTTGTCTATACTTATTTCTGAGCTTGTCTCTCATTGTTCAGTGTTGGGGTCAGTATTAGTGGTTAGGCCGCCAACTGATGACGTGGAACCACTGTTGCTGGCACTGACATATTTGATCCAATTCACATTAGTGGGGGAGTGAGTAGGGGCTTCAGGGAGCCCTTTTGGCACTCTCACTTCACTAGAAGAGGGCAAAAAGAATACGCAGGGCATGTGCACTCTTCAATGTCTCTCAAGCCTTCAAACCAGCAGTACGCCGTGATCCTAGGCACTGCACCCACTAACTTGCTGGTGCCAGGTTTCACGGCTCGCTGCTTGGGCTCTAGTCCAAGGGTCATCTCCGGTTTGCCCCAAGGGCACTACGGGGGTCATTCCAACCCTGGCGGTCGGTGTTAAAGGGGCGGCCAACCCGCAAACAGGCAGGCGGCCAAAAAAATGGAATTCTGACCCTGGCGGGAACCGCCAACACAGACCGCCACTTTAACACTCCGACCGCCACGGCGGGACAAACAAACAGCGCAGCGGTCACCGCCAACAGACAGGCGGCAGACAATGTACCGCCCACCCTATCACAACTCACCAATCCGCCACCTTTTCCGGGGCCGGAGCCCCGCCGATAAAAACACGGAGGAAACAGACTACGAACGGGAAAACGCTCACCCTACACACTCCACGAGGAATCTGGACAGCATGGAACCAGAACTACACATCCTACCAGCAATTGTCTACCTGCTCCTCTACCAGGAGCACGAACGCCGGCACAGAAGACAACGGTGAGTACTGCACCTATGACACAGGGGAGGGGGAGGAGAAAAGAATACGGGCACACACATACGCGACACCCCCACCCCCCCTCCCCCAACTACCTACACACCAATGCAGTGCAACAACTCAGAGTGACACCCTCCAAACCCCCCGGAAGAATGCAAAGACAAAATAATGTTATTGGAATTCAAATATATTGTAAGGCTAAGTGAATAAGTAAGTCGAACATCCCATAACTATATACACATATGTAAATTGTCCCGTCAAAATTGGCTTTCTGTCATTGTACGTGGGCCAATGGTCCTCAACACATGGGCAAAGCCCACACATGAGACCCGAATCCATTGGAGAGAACACTGCAGGGGCATCAGATAGGAAAACTACAGGCACCTCAGGGGGAAGGGAAGGGGGGGCACCTCAGCCACATGAGTCCACGACGCCAGATCCACGAGGGGCCTCCATGGCCACTGTTCAATCCTGGGGAGTGCAAAGCCACAGTCTCTCAAGTCCAGACAGTGGGTGGCTTGCCCACTGTTCAATCCTGGTGAGTGCAAAGCCACAGTCTCTCAAGTCTCTACAGTGGGTGGCTTGCCCACTGTGCCATCCTGGGGAGTGCAAAGCCACAGTCTCTCAAGTCTCTACAGTGGGTGGCTTGCCCACTGTGCCATCCTGGGGAGTGCAAAGCCACAGTCTCTCAAGTCTCTACAGTGGGTGGCTTGCCCACTGTGCCATCCTGGGGAGTGCAAAGCCACAGTCTCTCAAGTGGATGACAGACTCCAGCGGTACTGGAGGAGTCTTGGTGCCCAGAGTGTATCGTGCAGCCCTGTCCGACACTGATCCGGGCCTGCCCCTTCTGCCAATGTGTCAGCGGTGCTTGAGTTGAAGGGCCCAGCGGAGCGGTGCTTGAGAGGAAGGGCCCAGCGGAGCGGTGCTAGAGTTGAAGGGCCCAGCGGAGCGGTGCTTTAGAGGAAGTGCCCAGCGGAGCGGTGCTTGAGTTGAAGGGCCCAGCGGAGCGGTGCTTGAGAGGAAGGGCCCAGCGGAGCGGTGCTTGAGAGGAAGGGCCCAGCGGAGCGGTGCTTGAGAGGAAGGGCCCAGCGGAGCGGTGCTTGAGAGGAAGGGCCCAGCGGAGCGGTGCTAGAGTTGAAGGGCCCAGCGGAGCGGTGCAGGGACGGCGGTGCCCACCGGAGCGGTGCTTGAGTTGAAGGGCCCAGCGGAGCGGTGCTTGAGAGGAAGGGCCCAGCGGAGCGGTGCTTGAGTTGAAGGGCCCAGCGGAGCGGTGCTTGAGAGGGAGTGGCCCGCGGAGCGGTGCTTGAGAGGGAGTGGCCAGCGGAGCGGTGCAGAGACGGCGGTGCCCAGCGGAGCGGCGCTTGAGAGGAAGTGCCCAGCGGAGCGGTCTTTGAGAGGAAGGGCCCAGCAGAGCGGTGCTTGTCTTGAAGGGCCCTGTTCAGCTGTGCTTGTCTTGAAGGGCCCTGTTCAGCGGTTCTTGAGACGGCAGTGCCCTGTTCAGGGGTGCTTGTCTTGAAGGGCCCTGTTCAGCGGTTCTTGAGACGGCGGTGCCCTGTTCAGCGGTGCTTGTCTTGAAGGGCCCTGTTCAGCGGTGCTTGAGATGGCGGTGCCCTGTTCAGGGGTGCTTGTCTTGAAGGGCCCTGTTCAGCGGTTCTTGAGACGGCGGTGCCTTGTTCAGCGGTGCTTGTCTTGAAGGGCCCTGTTCAGCGGTGCTTGAGACGGCGGTGCCCTGTTCAGCGGTTATTGAGACGGCGGTGCCCTGTTCAGCGGTGCTTGTCTTGAAGGGCCCTGTTCAGCGGTGCTTGAGACGGCGGTGCCCTGTTCAGCGGTGCTTGTCTTGAAGGGCCCTGTTCAGCAGTGCTTGTCTTGAAGGGCCCTGTTCAGCGGTTCTTGAGATGGCGGTGCCCTGTTCAGCGGTGCTTGTCTTGAAGGGCCCTGTTCAGCGGTTCTTCACATGTGTCTCCAGGGCACCAGATCCGGCCAATATATGGTGTTCACTCGCCATCCGACTTCTTGCTTGCGGGGCCCTCCTGTGCTGGTGTCCCGTGTCCGTGGGTGTACTCCTTCACCCCCGGAATGGGGCTGGTGGGGCCCTCCTGGGCAGCTCGCCTGCTGCCGGACTTGTCGGCCGTGCTGCCCTTGCCATCCTTGCCTGATCCTCTGTGGCCCTTGCCTCCCTTTGGAGATGTGCCAGGTGGCACCCCACTTCCTGACGGTGCCAGGGTGGTGCCTGTGGAGGCTGCCGTCTCTGTCCTCTCGCGCCGGCCCTTGCCTTTTTTTGATTATTTTCCCAGGGGGTGGGCTGGCTGTCCCTTTGCTGCTGGCCAATGTAGCTGCCCTCGAAGGTGGTGGACTCCAATATCCCTGGACTATGGTCCTTGTAGGTCCAGGGGTTGTGGTGGCTGAGGTGCAGATTGGACTTTTACGAGATGGAGGGGGTGGGTCAGGTGATGGAAAGAGGTTAATTTTGGAGAGGAAAAACTTTTTAGGAGCAATGGGAAGGGTAGGTGCAGTGGGTATGGGAGTGGAGGAAGAGGATGTGGTTGTAGGAGAGTCAAGTGTGCTATCTTTGGGTGCAGGTGCTTGTGACGGAGGCTGTCGTGAGGTGGATGGCTGTTGGGTGGGTGGCTGCCTGCGTTTGTGTGGTTTGGAAGAGGGGGTGACAGACACACTGGAAGAGGACACAGGGGACATGTAAATGGCAGTGGGGGTGGTGACTGCACATGTGCGGAGTGTTCTGGTGGGTGTGCTGGTGATGGACGTAGTGGCTGATGAAGTGGTGCATGCAAGTGTGAGTGGAGACGTCACAGGGAGGGAGGAGGGAGACGAGGAGGAGGTGACACAGAGGAGGCAGTGGCTGTTGGCATGTCTGCATGTGGATGTTGCTTGTGTGAATGCTTGTGGGATGTGTGGTGCTTATGTTTGGATGAGCTGACCTTGGGTGTTGAGGTGTGTGCAGGCTGGTCTGTAGGTGTGTCTGGGATAGGCAGAGGAACAGGGGAGTGGGAATGGGTGGAGGGAGTTGGAGGAGGGAGGCAGGAGACAGGGACAATGGCTGCTGTCAGTGCTGAGGCCAGAGCGTTGAACGATCGCTGATGGGCAGCCTGACCCGAATGAATGCCCTCCAGGTATGCATTGCTCCGATGCACCTCCCTTTCCACCCCCTGGATGGCATTCAAAAGGGTAGACTGCCCAACAATGAGCGTCCGGAGGAGGTCAATGACCTCCTCACTGAGGGCAGCAGGGGTAACTGGGGCAGGGCCTGAGGTGCCTGGGGCGAAGGAGATGCCCGCCTTGGTGTGCGAGCGGGCACGGGGCGAACGCTGAGGGGCTGCTTGGAGGGCGGAGCTGGTGCGCTGGGTGGCGGCTGTACCTGTTGTTGCGGTGGGCACGGATGTTGCCGCCACCACAAGGGAGCTCCCTTCCGAGGACGTGTCGGTGTCGCTGATGTCTCCACGTGTCCCCGTTGTGGAGCCCCCCTCGCCCTCCGTCTCACTGGTGAAATCAGAGTCCGTTGCATGGCCCTCCGGGGCCATGTGAGATGCAGCTCCCTCGTGCTCCAATGCCACTTCTCCTCCGCCAGATGATGCTAATGCACACATGAACAGGAAGAGCAGACCAAAAAAGGGGGGGGAGAAATAAAGACATGTTGAGTGCATGCATTAGCAACACAGTTGGCGGAGAGGACAGACACAGAAGCCCCCTGCACTACGCCGCGCACTTGGGGTACACTACTCAATCAGTGAGACTTGGCCTACAAGCCAATGGACGACATCTGCACACATAGGTGAAACAAGGCCATGGATAGCTGTACTTGGCACCCTACAGAGGTGGAGGGTGGGGGCACAGGGCCATGCCTTACGGAGGGGACTAGCCTACAGAAATCGCCATGGCCTAGGGATACCCACATCCCTCCTCCCCCACCCAGACACCTCCACTGCGCGCTAAGATAGCAGAATGTGCTTGTACTCACCCCCTTGTGTCTGCTGTGATGTCCTCACGCGCCCATCCAAATCTGGGTAGGCCACCGCCAGGATCCGAGACATCAGGGGGGTCAATTGACGAGTGGCACCCCTCCTACGTTGGGAGGCCATCCCCAGCAGAGCCTCCGCGGTCTTTCTGCTCCCGCGGCGGATGTCCTCCCACCGCTTGCGGCAGTGGGTGCCCCGTCTGTTGTGGACCCCCAGGGTCCGGACGTCCTTGGCGATGGCACGCCAAATGTCGACTTTCTGATGGGCGCTGACCTATGTGACACGTACAGGGAGAGAAAATAAAATATCATCATTTTCTGCATGCTCGATGTGAGTGTCCCCCCATCCCCACCCTTGCCATGTGGCACATGCTCTCATCTGTCGTTTGATGCATGCCTCATACGCTCCCCTCCGCACCATCGTTCATTCACCCCACTCAACCCAGGCATTGCCCACAAAGCATGGTCCCAGTGTACTAACCTGTTGGTCTGGAGGACCGTAGAGTAGCGCATACTGGGGGAGGACCCCATCCACGAGTTTCTCCAATTCTTCAGAAGTGAAGGCAGGGGCCCTTTCCCCAGTCGCAGCAGCCATTGTCTCTTCCAGACCGAGGTCACAGCAGCACTTGCAGTATAGGTCCTCTCCTGTGGATGATCAGGCCTCGAGTGATTAAGCTGATAGAAAATGGCGGTCACGCCCGCGGCGGTGCGTACCGCGACCGCCGGCGCACTTCGTCATTGGCTCCTGAAACCCATAGGGTTCTATGTTAACCAATGCGGCTTTGCACCGCGGTCTTCGACCGCCTACCGCCACGGTGTGCCACGCTAGCGCATTGACCTCACATCCCATTGTCACACTTCACAGGTCAGGCAGCCGCCATTTCAAGGGCCCACATGGCTTAATTTCTACTGCGTCACACAGGCCTAGGCCTTGCATTGCCACTCATACAAGCCATTCAATGCATAGCAAATCGTGTACTGTGCAAGCTGTGGGAACGTACCTGTGGTTTGCTTGACTCTGTGCTCCATGTTGTCCTTCCTAGGCACCGTCCGCTTTTTGGCTACAGTGAAGGGTGATTTCTATGCCCTTGGACATATTCCCAACATCATTGGTGCCATTGATGGGACCCATGTGGCTTTGGTTCCCCCCAGTGAAAGTGAACAGGTGTACAGGAACAGTAAAAGTTATCATTCGATGAATGTCCAGGTGGTCTGTTTGGCTGACCAGTACATCTCCCATGTAAATGCCAAGTTCCCTGGGTCAGTGCATGACGCGTACATCATGCGAAATAGCAGCATCCCTTATGTGATGGAACAGCTACAGAGACACCGTGTGTGGCTAATTGGTGACTCTGGTTACCCCAACCTGTCGTGGCTACTGACCCCAGTGAGGAATCCCCGGACCAGGGCAGAGGAACGGTACAATGAGGCCCATGGGCGGACTAGGAGGGTGATCGAGCGGACCTTCGGCCTCCTGAAGGCCAGGTTTAGGTGCATGCATATGACAGGTGGATCCCTAATGTACTCACCGAAGAAGGTGGGCCAGATCATCGTGGCCTGCTGTATGCTTCACAACCTGGCTTTGCGACGCCAGGTGCCTTTCCTGCAGGAGGATGGTCCAGAGGGTGGTGTTGTGGCAGCTGTGGAGCCTGTGGAGTGAAGAGGAGGAAGACGACGGGGACGACACAGACAACAGGGAAACAGTGATACAACAGTATTTTCAATAACACACAGGTACGAATCAACACCGCCATTTTACATGTACTTTCAGTCTCCTGCCTCTCTACTGTCTGATTTTCCCCCCAGTTTATGTTAACTGAGTTGTGACTTTCCCTTCCGTTTTCAAAGATGTGGGCCCCACTGCGTGACCTCTGCTTTGTTTGCCCATGGACTACAGCTGTGTGACAGTGGTATGTTGTCATCACAATGTAACTGAACATTTTGGCACTGTTATGTCTAATACATTTGTTCAAAATACAAGCAGACTCCAGATAATTTTAGTGCAATAAGTGATTTTATTTAAGTGCTAAATTTAGGGACATGGTTGAAAATCGGTGATGGGTGATGGTGGAGTAATGTCCATGGCAGAGTCCAGATTTTCAGTCTCACAGGTGCATTGTCGATATGCCTGTGGAAGGATGGAGCAGGGGCAGTTTAAGGTTGGACAGGGTGACAATGTGGGACAGTGGGATGACATCAGGGGGTATCCTTTGCTGGCGGGGGTCTTGGCATCCTACTCTGTCTTCTTCCGAGATCTCAGGCCCCGCTTGCGGGGTGGTTCTTCTTCTGCAGGAGGTGGGGTTCTGGTGGCCTGTTGTTGTGTGGGGGCCTCCTGTCCACTAGCGCCGGCGGAGGTGGTAGCCTGTTCTTGGTCCATGCTAGTGACAGGTGCCCTTTGTGGTGCCACATGGTCCCGCAATGTGGTGACAATCTGGTTAAGAGCCATGACGATGGTCCCCATTGCGGAACTAATGGCTCGGAGTTCTTCCCTGAACCCCATGTACTGTTCCTCCTGCAGTACCTGGATCTCCTGGAACCTGGCCAGTACCGTAGCCATCGTCTCCTGGGAGTGGTGGTATGCTCCCATGATGGAGGAGAGGGCCTCGTGGAGAGTGGGTTCCCTGGGCCTGTCCCCCCCCCTGTCGCACAGCAGCCCTCCCAGTTCCCCTGTTTCCCTGGGCCTCTGTCCCCTGGACCGTGTGCCCACTACCACTGCCCCCAGGTCCCTGTTGTTGTTGGGGTGGTGGGTCAACCTGGGTGCCCTGTAGTGGTGGACACACCGCTGATTGACGTGTCCTGGAGACAGAGGCATGGGCCCGCTGGGTGGGAGCTGTGCTGCTAATTTGATAAGAGGTGCCATGGCCTCAAAATGTTTTCCCTAGGGTCACAATTACAGGACATAATGAGATCAGCAGACTAGTCAGCAGATTCTACATTTAAAACATTTTATTATAAACCTATCGTAGATGTGGCCTCTATTGTGTTACAACAGCTTTAAGCAAGCATAATCCGAAGTCTCCGGTCCTGACAGAATAAAACATTTTCTTGCTTACGTGACAAGAATTTTCAATTCTATTAAGGACACGGAACGGAGGATTATCCCACCCATTTTTTCTGATTATACCACCAAATCTTCCATACAGAATGTATTCAACCATTGGATATAATATATTAACAGTTATATTGGTATTTATATGATCATAATTTGTACACAATGTATTGTTACATAAAGAAGACCATCATTGCTATCTTTATAATTTTCATTTGCATGACTTGGTGTTCTCGCATGACATGATTCAATTACAATAGAGTGTCACAACACTGTCATTTCTGTTTTCTTCATAGTTTCTGATGAAAAGTCCGGTTAGTTGAGACGACGACACCTTTAAGCTCTCACATCAGACCTGCTTGCCTGTTACTGTTGTTAACCTACGTCGATCCTGCGTGGGAGACTGATGTTGGAAATTTGTTGAGCCAGTTCTAGATATTAAGACTTTTACCTCAGAGCAAAGAAAGAGGGGGACTTATGGTTCCTCAAGATTATATATCGTTTAGTGGGTCATAATTGGGCTTTTGTTACAATGTTATCCATAAATTTGATATGTAATGTAGTTTAGGAAGTTTTGTTTTTATTGGCTGCTGTGTTTTGACCTTAATAAAGAGCAAAGAAGGAGAAGCATAATCCTTGTCTCCGTGTCCTTAATAGAATTGAAAATTTGTGTTGCGTAAGCTTGAAAAAAACATTTTTGTGCCCCAAGACAGTTTTTAGTGGTAGTCGGTGGCCAAGTGGTGGGCGATCCATGACGCACTAACCCTGCGACCCCTTGGCCTTCTAAGTTATATAGGCGGTGATTCTAACCGCGGCGGGCGGCGGTCACCGCCCGCCATGCGGTTACCTCCAAATGACCGCACCGTGGTCCCCCGCGGCACCCCCTACCGCGGCACCCCCTACCGCCAGGGAGACCCGCCAGGAACAGGATGGCGGTAGGGGGTGTCAGAATCCCCATGGCGGCGGAGCACGCTCCGCCGCCATGGAGGATTCTCAAGGGCAGCGGAAAGTCGGCGGGACACCGCCGACTTTCCGTTTCTGTCCGCGGCTGAACCGCCGCGGTCAGAATGCCCAGCGGTGCACCGCCAGCCTGTTGGCGGTGCTACCGCGGTCATTCGCCCTGGCGGTTTTTACCGCCAGGGTTAGAATGACCCCCATAGTCTGTTCATTTTTAGGAATAAGAAGGGAAGTGGCGAGTGCTGCGCCTAACCGTGAAGTAATGAGACCCCAAAGGCTTCTGGTTAATGTGGTCAATTCAATATTTAGGGGAACGATAAAATAATGTCAAAGCAGTTCATGACTAGCATTATTCTGCTTATTGTCAACAATTATTAAAGTTAATCAAATACTCGTACTGAAGAAAAAGAATAAAATACTGAGGGCGGATACCTCACTTCAAAGCGGGAAGTGCTGCACTTGGTCTCAAAGTCACTCGGCCATTTTAGAAGATATGTCTGTTCAGCTGGTGCACATCTTTGTGGGGCTCAAATCTTTGTTTATGGAAGTATATACTCTATGGAAGTAAAATGTTGGGGTTGTGATACATGTGATTTATGATATCCATGTACAATGTCAGGGCACCATCAGGAGGAACCTGCTATGGATTAAGTATAACCCCACAAGACAGGCATAGGGGAGACAGTGCCTATTCATTTTGTGGGGTGTAGCGTAGTTTCAGGACAAAGCAAATAGTGTGTGCAGGTGTTCTCTAAATCCAGTACTCAAAATTGTGTACAATGATGTCCTTTGAAAACAAGAAATATCCAACAAGGACCACTTATAGGGATCATGTTTCAGGCCAAATGCCTACAGACCCGGTCCTTGTAACAAACTAACCATATGTGTTATAAGGAGAATTGGGATAGAAGATGTAATACATGCTACGTATTGTGTGAGCGTTAAAGGATATGTTGTTGGATTCCAATGCTAATCCCCTAGTCTCCAAACTTGGAGAGTTACATGGCTGTGAGGGAGATGAGCTCAGAGCCTGTGGTCTCTTTTGGGAGAATTGGATAATATTTTAAAGAGAGGGAGAGATACACACCACAAGCATCTTTGATGGATCAGTACTGGAGTCACAGGTGATTACGCTTCTTCAAACGAATTGTAACTCATACACTTCTGCAAAGTACCACCTAATAAGAGGACAAATGAGGTTTGTTAATACAAAGGTCGTACACCACACACCTACATACACAGTTCTAGTCCAGGACCTACTAAGTTGTCAGTACAGAGTTGTCGGTGAGAGGTCAAGGACTACGACTAACACTTAGCTGCCTGGAGAGTCTGAGGCTGGCACGAAGATATGGCGAGGTGAGGATGCTACGTAGCCACAGGAAAGCGAGGATAGGAGGCACCAGTTGGACACATAATCCAGGGATATTCACAGTAAGACAAGGAATGCTAAGAACGTGTAGACCAACAAGGCAGACAAACTGCAAGGGAAAGGAAACAAGAAAGGGAAGGTAGAAAACAAAAAAGTTGAAAAAAGAGCAAACAGTGTGTGTACTACGAAACAGAGAGGTATTCACAAATTGTGAGGCAACCAGCTCTTGTTGCTGACAGTTCTTAAATTCATCTGGAGGCCCCTGCCTTACCTGAGGGCTTCGCTCTGATTGATCCTCTAGCAGATCTGACCTGGAATGCTTTCCTGATTTCCTTGTGCCCACGCCACCACAGGCCAGCCCTTCAAGCTCTCCAATCCTGCTTCTTCCCCTTCTTCCTCTGTTGTGTCTGTTCTAATGTCTCCCATCACCCCTGGTTTTGACAAAGCCTAGGTCATCAGCTATCTTTGGGTTGACATGGGTCAGCTCCTGCCTCTGGGTTTTGTCTATACTTATTTCTGAGCTTGTCTCTCATTGTTCAGTGTTGGGGTCAGTATTAGTGGTTAGACCGCCAACTGATGACGTGGAACCACTGTTGCTGGCACTGACATATTTGATCCAATTCACATTAGTGGGGGAGTGAGTAGGGGCTTCAGGGAGCCCTTTTGGCACTCTCACTTCACTAGGAGAGGGCAAAAAGAATACGCAGGGCATGTGCACTCTTCAATGTCTCTCAAGCCTTCAAACCAGCAGTACGCCGTGATCCTAGGCACTGCACCCACTAACTTGCTGGTGCCAGGTTTCACGGCTCGCTGCTTGGGCTCTAGTCCAAGGGTCATCTCCGGTAGGCCCCAAGGGCACTACGGGGGTCATTCCAACCCTGGCGGTCGGTGTTAAAGCGGCGGCCAACCCGCAAACAGGCAGGCGGCCAAAAAAATGGAATTCTGACCCTGGCGGGAACCGCCAACACAGACCGCCACTTTAACACTCCAACCGCCACGGCGGGACAAACAAACAGCGCGGCGGTCACCGCCAACAGACAGGCGGCAGACAATGTACCGCCCACCCTATCACAACTCACCAATCCGCAACCTTTTCCGGGGCGGGAGCCCCGCCGATAAAAACACGGAGGAAACAGACTACGAACGGGAAAACGCTCACCCTACACACTCCACGAGGAATCTGGACAGCATGGAACCAGAACTACACATCCTACCAGCAATTGTCTACCTGCTCCTCTACCAGGAGCACGAACGCCGGCACAGAAGACAACGGTGAGTACTGCACCTATGACACAGGGGAGGGGGAGGAGAAAAGAATACGGGCACACACATACGCGACACCCCCACCCCCCCTCCCCCAACTACCTACACACCAATGCAGAGCAACAACTCAGAGTGACACCCTCCAAACCCCCCGGAAGAATGCAAAGACAAAATAATGTTATTGGAATTCAAATATATTGTAAGGCTAAGTGAATAAGTAAGTCGAACATCCCATAACTATATACACATATGTAAATTGTCCCGTCAAAGTTGGCTTTCTGTCATTGTACGTGGGCCAATGGTCCTCAACACATGGGCAAAGCCCACACATGAGACCCGAATCCATTGGAGAAAACACTGCAGGGGCATCAGATAGGAAAACTACAGGCACCTCAGGGGGAAGGGAAGGGGGGGCACCTCAGCCACATGAGTCCACGACGCCAGATCCACGAGGGGCCTCCATGGCCACTGTTCAATCCTGGGGAGTGCAAAGCCACAGTCTCTCAAGTCCAGACAGTGGGTGGCTTGCCCACTGTTCAATCCTGGTGAGTGCAAAGCCACAGTCTCTCAAGTCTCTACAGTGGGTGGCTTGCCCACTGTGCCATCCTGGGGAGTGCAAAGCCACAGTCTCTCAAGTCTCTACAGTGGGTGGCTTGCCCACTGTGCCATCCTGGGGAGTGCAAAGCCACAGTCTCTCAAGTCTCTACAGTGGGTGGCTTGCCCACTGTGCCATCCTGGGGAGTGCAAAGCCACAGTCTCTCAAGTGGATGACAGACTCCAGCGGTACTGGAGGAGTCTTGGTGCCCAGAGTGTATCGTGCAGCCCTGTCCGACACTGATCCGGGCCTGCCCCTTCTGCCAATGTGTCAGCGGTGCTTGAGTTGAAGGGCCCAGCGGAGCGGTGCTTGAGAGGAAGGGCCCAGCGGAGCGGTGCTTGAGAGGAAGGGGCCAGCGGAGCGGTGCTAGAGTTGAAGGGCCCAGCGGAGCGGTGCTTTAGAGGAAGTGCCCAGCGGAGCGGTGCTTGAGTTGAAGGGCCCAGCGGAGCGGTGCTTGAGAGGAAGGGCCCAGCGGAGCGGTGCTTGAGAGGAAGGGCCCAGCGGAGCGGTGCTTGAGAGGAAGGGCCCAGCGGAGCGGTGCTTGAGAGGAAGGGCCCAGCGGAGCGGTGCTTGAGAGGAAGGGCCCAGCGGAGCGGTGCTTGAGTGGAAGGGCCCAGCGGAGCGGTGCTAGAGTTGAAGGGCCCAGCGGAGCGGTGCAGGGACGGCGGTGCCCACCGGAGCGGTGCTTGAGTTGAAGGGCCCAGCGGAGCGGTGCTTGAGAGGAAGGGCCCAGCGGAGCGGTGCTTGAGTTGAAGGGCCCAGTGGAGCGGTGCTTGAGAGGGAGTGGCCAGCGGAGGGGTGCTTGAGAGGGAGTGGCCAGCGGAGCGGTGCAGAGACGGCGGTGCCCAGCGGAGCGGCGCTTGAGAGGAAGTGCCCAGCGGAGCGGTCTTTGAGAGGAAGGGCCCAGCAGAGCGGTGCTTGTCTTGAAGGGCCCTGTTCAGCTGTGCTTGTCTTGAAGGGCCCTGTTCAGCGGTTCTTGAGACGGCGGTGCCCTGTTCAGGGGTGCTTGTCTTGAAGGGCCCTGTTCAGCGGTTCTTGAGACGGCGGTGCCCTGTTCAGCGGTGCTTGTCTTGAAGGGCCCTGTTCAGCGGTGCTTGTTTTGAAGGGCCCTGTTCAGCGGTGCTTGAGACGGCGGTGCCCTGTTCAGCAGTTATTGAGACGGCGGTGCCCTGTTCAGGGGTGCTTGTCTTGAAGGGCCCTGTTCAGCGGTTCTTGAGACGGCGGTGCCCTGTTCAGCGGTGCTTGTCTTGAAGGGCCCTGTTCAGCGGTGCTTGTCTTGAAGGGCCCTGTTCAGCGGTGCTTGAGACGGCGGTGCCCTGTTCAGCGGTTATTGAGACGGCGGTGCCCTGTTCAGCGGTGCTTGTCTTGAAGGGCCCTGTTCAGCGGTGCTTGAGACGGCGGTGCCCTGTTCAGCGGTGCTTGTCTTGAAGGGCCCTGTTCAGCGGTGCTTGTCTTGAAGGGCCCTGTTCAGCGGTTCTTGAGACGGCGGTGCCCTGTTCAGCGGTGCTTGTCTTGAAGGGCCCTGTTCAGCGGTTCTTCACATGTGTCTCCAGGGCACCAGATCCGGCCAATATATGGTGTTCACTCGCCATCCGACTTCTCGCTTGCGGGGCCCTCCTGTGCTGGTGTCCCGTGCCCGTGGGTGTACTCCTTCACCCCCGGAATGGGGCTTGTGGGGCCCTCCTGGGCAGCTCGCCTGCTGCCGGACTTGTCGGCCGTGCTGCCCTTGCCATCCTTGCCTGATCCTCTGTGGCCCTTGCCTACCTTTGGAGATGTGCCAGGTGGCACCCCACTTCCTGACGGTGCCAGGGTGGTGCCTGTGGAGGCTGCCGTCTCTGTCCTCTCACGCCGGCCCTTGCCTTTTTTGGATTTTTTCCCAGGGGGTGGGCTGGCTGTCCCTTTGCTACTGGCCAATGTAGCTGCCCTCGAAGGTGGTGGACTCCAATATCCCTGGACTATGGTCCTTGTAGGTCCAGGGGTTGTGGTGGCTGAGGTGCAGATTGGACTTTTACGAGATGGAGGGGGTGGGTCAGGTGATGGAAAGAGGTTAATTTTGGAGAGGAAAAACTTTTTAGGAGCAATGGGAAGGGTAGGTGCAGTGGGTATGGGAGTGGAGGAAGAGGATGTGGTTGTAGGAGAGTCAAGTGTGCTATCTTTGGGTGCAGGTGCTTGTGACGGAGGCTGTCGTGAGGTGGATGGCTGTTGGGTGGGTGGCTGCCTGCGTTTGTGTGGTTTGGAAGAGGGGGTGACAGACACACTGGGAGAGGACACAGGGGACGTGTAAATGGCAGTGGGGGTGGTGACTGCACATGTGCGGAGTGTTCTGGTGGGTGTGCTGGTGATGGACGTAGTGGCTGATGAAGTGGTGCATGCAAGTGTGAGTGGAGACGTCACAGGGAGGGAGGAGGGAGACGAGGAGGAGGGGGACACAGAGGAGGCAGTGGCTGTTGGCATGTCTGCATGTGGATGTTGCTTGTGTGAATGCTTGTGGGATGTGTGGTGCTTATGTTTGGATGAGCTGACCTTGGGTGTTGAGGTGTGTGCAGGCTGGTCTGTAGGTGTGTCTGGGATAGGCAGAGGAACAGGGGAGTGTGAATGGGTGGAGGGAGTTGGAGGAGGGAGGCAGGAGACAGGGACAATGGCTGCTGTCAGTGCTGAGGCCAGAGCGTTGAACGATCGCTGATGGGCAGCCTGACCCGAATGAATGCCCTCCAGGTATGCATTGCTCCGATGCACCTCCCTTTCCACCCCCTGGATGGCATTCAAAAGGGTAGACTGCCCAACAATGAGCGTCCGGAGGAGGTCAATGACCTCCTCACTGAGGGCAGCAGGGGTAACTGGGGCAGGGCCTGAGGTGCCTGGGGCGAAGGAGATGCCCGCCTTGGTGTGCGAGCGGGCACGGGGCGAACGCTGAGGGGCTGCTTGGAGGGCGGAGCTGGTGCGCTGGGTGGCGGCTGTACCTGTTGTTGCGGTGGGCACGGATGTTGCCGCCACCACAAGGGAGCTCCCTTCCGAGGACGTGTCGGTGTCGCTGATGTCTCCACGTGTCCCCGTTGTGGAGCCCCCCTCGCCCTCCGTCTCACTGGTGAAATCAGAGTCCGTTGCATGGCCCTCCGGGGCCATGTGAGATGCAGCTCCCTCGTGCTCCAATGCCACTTCTCCTCCGCCAGATGATGCTAATGCACACATGAACAGGAAGAGCAGACCAAAAAAGGGGGGGGAGAAATAAAGACATGTTGAGTGCATGCATTGGCAACACAGTTGGCGGAGAGGACAGACACAGAAGCCCCCTGCACTACGCCGCGCACTTGGGGTACACTACTCAATCAGTGAGACTTGGCCTACAAGCCAATGGACGACATCTGCACACATAGGTGAAACAAGGCCATGGATAGCTGTACTTGGCACCCTACAGAGGTGGAGGGTGGGGGCACAGGGCCATGCCTTACGGAGGGGACTAGCCTACAGAAATCGCCATGGCCTAGGGATACCCACATCCCTCCTCCCCCACCCAGACACCTCCACTGCGCGCTAAGATAGCAGAATGTGCTTGTACTCACCCCCTTGTGTCTGCTGTGATGTCCTCACGCGCCCATCCAAATCTGGGTAGGCCACCGCCAGGATCCGAGACATCAGGGGGGTCAATTGACGAGTGGCACCCCTCCTACGTTGGGAGGCCATCCCCAGCAGAGCCTCCGCGGTCTTTCTGCTCCCGTGGCGGATGTCCTCCCACCTCTTGCGGCAGTGGGTGCCCCGTCTGTTGTGGACCCCCAGGGTCCGGACGTCCTTGGCGATGGCACGCCAAATGTCGACTTTCTGATGGGCGCTGACCTATGTGACACGTACAGGGAGAGAAAATAAAATATCATCATTTTCTGCATGATCGATGTGAGTGTCCCTCCCATCCCCACCCTTGCCATGTGGCACATGCTCTCATCTGTCGTTTGATGCATGCCTCATACGCTCCCCTCCGCACCATCGTTCATTCACCCCACTCAACCCAGGCATTGCCCACAAAGCATGGTCCCAGTGTACTAACCTGTTGGTCTGGAGGACCGTAGAGTAGCGCATACTGGGGGAGGACCCCATCCACGAGTTTCTCCAATTCTTCAGAAGTGAAGGCAGGGGCCCTTTCCCCAGTCGCAGCAGCCATTGTCTCTTCCAGACCGAGGTCACAGCAGCACTTGCAGTATAGGTCCTCTCCTGTGGATGATCAGGTCTCGAGTGATTAAGCTGATAGAAAATGGCGGTCACGCCCGCGGCGGTGCGTACCGCGACCGCCGGCGCACTTCGTCATTGGCTCCTGAAACCCATAGGGTTCTATGTTAACCAATGCGGCTTTGCACCGCGGTCTTCGACCGCCTACCGCCACGGTGTGCCACACCAGCGCATTGACCTCACATCCCATTGTCACACTTCACAGGTCAGGCAGCCGCCATTTCAAGGGCCCACATGGCTTAATTTCTACTGCGTCACACAGGCCTAGGCCTTGCATTGCCACTCATACAAGCCATTCAATGCATAGCAAATCGTGTACTGTGCAAGCTGTGGGAACGTACCTGTGGTTTGCTTGACTCTGTGCTCCATGTTGTCCTTCCTAGGCACCGTCCGCTTTTTGGCTACAGTGAAGGGTGATTTCTATGCCCTTGGACATATTCCCAACATCATTGGTGCCATTGATGGGACCCATGTGGCTTTGGTTCCCCCCAGTGAAAGTGAACAGGTGTACAGGAACAGTAAAAGTTATCATTCGATGAATGTCCAGGTGGTCTGTTTGGCTGACCAGTACATCTCCCATGTAAATGGCAAGTTCCCTGGGTCAGTGCATGACGCGTACATCATGCGAAATAGCAGCATCCCTTATGTGATGGAACAGCTACAGAGACACCGTGTGTGGCTAATTGGTGACTCTGGTTACCCCAACCTGTCGTGGCTACTGACCCCAGTGAGGAATCCCCGGACCAGGGCAGAGGAACGGTACAATGAGGCCCATGGGCGGACTAGGAGGGTGATCGAGCGGACCTTCGGCCTCCTGAAGGCCAGGTTTAGGTGCATGCATATGACAGGTGGATCCCTAATGTACTCACCGAAGAAGGTGTGCCAGATCATCGTGGCCTGCTGTATGCTTCACAACCTGGCTTTGCGACGCCAGGTGCCTTTCCTGCAGGAGGATGGTCCAGAGAGTGGTGTTGTGGCAGCTGTGGAGCCTGTGGAGAGTGAAGAGGAGGAAGACGACGGGGACGACACAGACAACAGGGAAACAGTGATACAACAGTATTGTCAATAACACACAGGTACGAATCAACACCGCCATTTTACATGTACTTTCAGTCTCCTGCCTCTCTACTGTCTGAGTTTCCCCCCAGTTTATGTTAACTGAGTTGTGACTTTCCCTTCCGTTTTCAGAGATGTGGGCCCCACTGCGTGACCTCTGCTTTGTTTGCCCATGGACTACAGCTGTGTGACAGTGGTATGTTGTCATCACAATGTAACTGAACATTTTGGCACCGTTATGTCTAATACATTTGTTCAAAATACAAGCAGACTCCAGATAATTTTAGTGCAATAAGTGATTTTATTTAAGTGCTAAATTTAGGGACATGGTTGAAAATCGGTGATGGGTGATGGTGGAGTAATGTCCATGGCAGAGTCCAGATTTTCAGTCTCACAGGTGCATTGTCGATATGCCTGTGGAAGGATGGAGCAGGGGCAGTTTAAGGTCGGACAGGGTGACAATGTGGGACAGTGGGATGACATCAGGGGGTATCCTTTGCTGGCCAGGGTCTTGGCATCCTACTCTGTCTTCTTCTGAGATCTCAGGCCCCGCTTGCGGGGTGGTTCTTCTTCTGCAGGAGGTGGGGTTCTGGTGGCCTGTTGTTGTGTGGGGGCCTCCTGTCCACTAGCGCCGGCGGAGGTGGTAGCCTGTTCTTGGTCCATGCTAGTGACAGGGGCCCTTTGTGGTGCCACATGGTCCCGCAATGTGGTGACAATCTGGTTAAGAGCCATGACGATGGTCCCCATTGCGGAACTAATGGCTCAGAGCTCTTCCCTGAACCCCATGTACTGTTCCTCCTGCAGTACCTGGATCTCCTGGAACCTGGCCAGTACCGTAGCCATCGTCTCCTGGGAGTGGTGGTATGCTCCCATGATGGAGGAGAGGGCCTCGTGGAGAGTGGGTTCCCTGGGCCTGTCCCCCCCCCTGTCGCACAGCAGCCCTCCCAGTTCCCCTGTTTCCCTGGGCCTCTGTCCCCTGGACCGTGTGCCCACTACCACTGCCCCCAGGTCCCTGTTGTTGTTGGGGTGGTGGGTCAACCTGGGTGCCCTGTAGTGGTGGACACACCGCTGATTGACGTGTCCTGGAGACAGAGGCATGGGCCCGCTGGGTGGGAGCTGTGCTGGTGTTCCCAGAGGCGGGTAGGTCTGCTGTGGCCTGTGGCTGTGTGAGGGGAACCGACTGTCCCGAGGTCCCCGATGGGCCGGGCTGGTCATCTGGGTCCAGGGAGACAGAGCTGCTGTCATCACTGGGGGCCTCTTCTGGGGGTGGGATGGACATTTCTGGACCCTCCTGGGCGGTGTGGTGACGTTCGGGTCCTGCAGGGGTATAAGAGTATGGTTATTGCTTCTGTGTGTGCCATAGTGTGCAATGGGTGGGTGGCCGTGTACCCCAGTGCTGGCATTCCCTTGTGGGGGCTGTTGTGACGGTGGCTTGTGGGGGAGATGGGTATGTGCAGTGGGCATGCTTTGGTGATGGGTGTCCATGCTTTGTGGACGCATGCAGGGCTAGGTGTTGGGATGGGTGGGTTGTGATGGTGAGCCATTTGCAAGGAGTTGGTGTGATGGGGGTGGGGGTGAGGGTGGGGGTATGATTTGGCATGCAGGTGGGGTGGGGGGAATGAAGTTGTGAAGATTTGACTTACCAGAGTCCATTCCTCCAGCTACTCCTGCGAGGCCCTCAGGATGCAGGATGTGCAAGACTTGCTCCTCCCATGCTGTAAATTCTGAAGGAGTAGGTGGGGGTCCGCCGCCAGTCTTCTGCACCGCGATGTTGTGCCTTGATACCATGGAACGCACCTTCCCCCGTAGGTCGTTCCACCGCTTCCTGATATCGTCCCGATTTCGTGGATGCTGTCCCACAGCGTTGACCCTGTCCACTATTCTTTGCCATAGCTCCATCTTCCTGGCAATGGTGGTGTGCTGCACCTGTGTCCCGAAGAGCTGGGGCTCTACCCGAACTATTTCCTCCACCATGACCCTGAGTTCTGCGTCAGAAAACCTGGGGTGTCTTTGGGGTGCCATGGGGTGGTGTGGATGAGGTTTGGGGTGGTGTATGTGTTGTAGAGTGTGGTGAGTGTGGTGGTGTGTGGTGTTTTGTGCGTGGATATTGTGTGGGTGATGTTGTGATTTGCCTCTGTGTGATGGTGTACTCTATTCTGTGCTGTCTCTCTCTGGCCTTCAGTCGCAATTGTGGTCCTAAGGGTTTGTGGGTGATGTGGGTGTGTTTTTTATATTGTATTGGGTGTGTGGGAGTGTTGTGTGTATGTGTCTCAGGTGTGTGTACTTTGAATTGTCCAATGTGGCTGCGTTTTGTAAAGGTGTGTGTATTTTGAGCGCGGCGGTGTGTACCGCCAATGGAATACTGCGGTTGAAAGACCGCTGCGGGGATTTGTGGGTCGGAATGGCATGGGCGTATTTCTGTTGGGGTGACGGTGGAGGTTTGGTCATCGCCAGTTTTTTCGCTGGCCGTTGGTGTGGCGGACTTTTGTTGATGTCGGGTTTTTGGCGGTTTGCCAGTTGCGGGTCAGAATGACCGTGGCGGTTTACCGCGACCACGGCGGTGTTATGGCGGTCTTCTGACCGGCGGTAAGCGCCTTTTACCGCCAAGGTCAGAATGACCCCCTACATCTCCTCGATCCCTCTAGGTCCTCTTGTCCTTGGGCCATCTGAAGTCTTGCATCAACGGATGGCCACTTTGTCTCCTGGTTCTCAGGGTTCTACATTGCCTCCTGTGCTTCAGGAACTTCCTTGGTTCAGGACTTCTATCTATGTGCACACACTCAGTCATCTATCTCTCACACAGACATTGGCTCTGCTTCTCTCTAGGCCAGCTAGGATGCTTTGCAGCCAGCACTATGTCTTGCTGGCCACACCCTTTTAAATATACATTTTCAAGTGTTTTATTCCTACAGCACTAGATAATGGTGCTATACAAATTATTAAATAAATATTTTGCTGATTTCAGTTATTCTTTGCTTTGTCAAATAAAACACTATTCATGAATTTGGAAAGCACCACAGTATTTAATTTCTCATATGTAATGCAGATCTCCTAAGTGTATAGGCCACGCCGCTTATCGAGGAATTATAGACATTTTTCAATGGCCTCATCCCTTTTAGCAGTAACTCTCCCAGCAGTCTTTTTCATCCCATGTAAAGCTCTGGACCTCAGATTCAGAATGAAACAAAATCCAAAAAGAGCTAGAAAACAACAATGAACAATAAAATCGTGACAGTGGAGGAGGGGTCCTCCCTACGTGTAAGTAATACCTTCTGCACTTATAAGGGTAACAGCTTAAGTTTATGGGCATCTGTGGAGACATTTATGACCATTTTGTTGAGCACATTATAAAAAGAAATTGCTGCAAAACTTTGGATGTTAAAAAGCCGAGCCAAAACCCTGGAAGGCAACACATTCCAATTAAAAAAGTCCTTATACATCCCAAGTTCATTAAACAACTCCACTGGTTTATGTAGCCAACAGCTTACGACATTACACCCCTTACAATCAAGCCACGGTTTATCTACTTCTTTTAATTAAATTGAATCCTGAAGCAGTAATTAATTGAAATGTAAATGAGAAACTTGGGATTCAATCCAGAATAAGGTCAGTGGGAATCACAAAAGAAGTGTGTTAAAACGCAAACAAAAAATATTAATGTATTACATATGCCAAGGACGGGCAATGTGCCTAAACTGTTCACCAAAAATAATGAGTCATGTTAGAAGTTTCCATTTAATCGCGAGGATACTTACTAGCTGTCAGTTTCATACTTTTTGTAGTGGTTAATCACCATAGTCCACAGACCAATGCATATGAGCTGTATGGGCCAGATGTTCTTAGGTCAGGTCACAATCCAATCAGCGTTTTTTCACAATGACTTGTTTGCACTTGAACTTCATTTTGCACTGCAGCTGAAGTACTAATCAGCATTCGCAAAAACTCCTTCATCGTTAATAATTATGAAGTAGGAGCCTTTTTGGCAGAGGAATGCGAATGGAGAGATGCAAACTTGCAAGAGACAACCAACCACCCTTGCTTTCACTTTCTCAAAATGGCAACATTTTTAAAACAATCTCTGTGACCCCAAAGAGCAGGGGCTCCTTTCAAAAATAGAAGTTGTCATCAAGGGAATGGCCAGCAACCACCCTGCACAAGGTGGAAGCAGTCCCACAGGGCCTTTGCAAATCTGTAACAACCCCATTTCAGGTCTTGGTAACTGTTCAATAGTTTGACACCACAGCTGTGGTCTCAAACTATTTACACATTGTATACCGACTCACCAAGGACTGGGGTTTGCCTGTTGCAAACCTTTTCCTTTGCTGGTCGATATGAGTTGCAAAGACACTTTGCAAGTTTGAAAGACTTTTCTGACTCGCACTGTGCCTTTAATATATTGTCCAGATAAGGGGCAGCGGACTATAGTTCCATGTACCTAACCACTATCATCTAACATATACTTGAAATTCAATAGAAATTGACAATTTGATCATGTGTGCACACATTCCAACACCTGCTGCCAAGGTGCAATCCTGAGAAGGAACTATAAACAAATCATTTGCTAAAGTGCACCACCCTAGACAGTATTAAAAAGTCCCATTCATTAGAATAAGCCCATTTCAAATCTTCTCTTTATTCTTCTTTTCTTTTTAAAATAGGCAAACATTCACAGCAGAAAAAGCCAACACGTTTCGTCCATACAACAGGACTTCTTCAGGGCTGTAATACAATATATACAAATTGCTTATAGTACAAACATGGATATATATACACAACAAAAATATATCCATAAACACTATAAACACCACATACACAATACCTATTTGGAATTCAATAAAAGCAAGGGAGAAGTAAAAGGGAAAAAAGCACAGACATAAATGCAAACATACACATAAATACAAACAATATGAATAACATTACTAAGGTATATACAGAAAAATAATATACATGAGGCCAATCTTCAGCATGACCAAGGGTGTTAATAGTGAATGCATCTGCAAAAATTATAGTTTTAATTATTCCCAACCAAATAACGCAATATAATGAATCAAATCATACGTAATTTGCAACAACCATTGTGTAACGAGAAATTAACAGGTTTTTAGAAAACCAAAAACAAATAATAACAAAAAAAGTTCCTTAAAAATGTGCACGCAATCATGTTACAAGACTATATGAAAAATAGGACATACCCACTGATTCAATTCATATTAGCCATATCCATAAAGTATTCGAATAGTGAGCAAAGTGTCCAATGCACTCAATATCAAAACCTAATTTGAGATAGAAAATTATATCATATCCCAAAACAACCTATATTTACATTAATAACAACATTTAAAAAGAGTCACTATTATCAATAGTGCGATGTTTTTTAATGAAACCTATCTAAGAAATAAAACTCACTAGTAATTAACTCAATAACAATAATAGTAAGTGATTGTACCAATACTTCCAAATGACCAAAATACTTATTCCAATTCATAATATTTATGCTTATTTCAACCCAGTAGCAGAAATATAACTGGTCCAATACAATCAGAAAGGATAAACTTATATGGTGGCCATCTTAGACTGGAGTCCTACAAATAAAAACTATAGCGTACCTCCA
Organism: Pleurodeles waltl; assembly: GCF_031143425.1. Lineage (NCBI taxonomy): Eukaryota > Metazoa > Chordata > Amphibia > Caudata > Salamandridae > Pleurodeles > Pleurodeles waltl. The sequence goes on along the minus strand of NC_090445.1, from coordinate 658,470,108 downwards.
AGAGGAGTACCAAAATCTTCACTATACTAGTAAACAGGGCATAATAACCAAGCCATAGCATTTATTTACACTTGTGTGGACCTATGAGCAGTACCAAAAACACGCACTGCCTTGCAGCTCTAATCCATAACTATTCGCGAACAACCAACATCTGGGGTGGCCACCACTGAGCCTAACGGATAGGGAGGTGGAAATATGCTATTGACTGTCCTCTGGGTAGGGGGCCATGTCGATTTCCACCCTCATACAGTGACCGTTATATTCAGTCTACAGAAAGTTCATTAATTCGAAATATATATAGCGGCCGTCTTAAAGAGGAATCTTTCAACTGGATATTTCATTGCGTCGATATTAGATAGCACAACTATTTGTGCTTATTATCAGTTGCTTATCCTCTTACCTTATCGGATACCAACAGCAGCTAGGCAGCCGATCTGCGCTGTAATCGTGAACCGGAAATAGCAAAAGAACACGAAATGCCTACTGGACCTGAATTTAATGATCCCGCCTCACCAATTACCCACAATGCACAAAACAGAGAGGTAACGCCCGTAGCGCACCTGACATAGCACATAGGTGTATCTTTACCCTAAAGAATACCAGCCATCTTTAAATAGACCAATATATTTAATAGCACCTACTAGAGAATAATAAACCAATATATTACCTCAACTGATAATACCAGAAACCATATGGTGTAATATTAATATGCCTAACTGATACTCATTTGCAAGATGAAAAAATGTGGACATTCCCACCCAATCTTGGGAGGAATAAAACTTTAGCTGCAACCATTCAAACCATTGTACTTTACAGTCTTAGTTTGTAAAAACAAAAGTGCAGTTCACTAAACTTTCCTGAGAGGTAGGCCTTATGTGCATCGCCATTACTGCTCGAAGCTTCTAGCCCCTATGGCATGCTATCCAACTGGACCTGAAAGGAAAGAGAGAAATAGTCATACATTAATTTTCCATTGAGGTTCATGAAAATAGATGAATGGCTACTTGTGCACTGAAATGTTGAAAGATAACAGTACTGACTGTCCTTCTATTTCTATGCCTGCCGAAAATAAAGCAGAACTAATCTGTTGTTTCTTCTTCACAGACCAGGACCGGGAGAGAACAAAAGCTGCTGAGAGTCCTGGTCCCCTGAAATAAGTGCCAGCCTTGCCCACTGGCAACCATCAGTAAAAATTAACCTCTGATACCATGTGGTACCTTTGTTAAACACTAGTTGATTTAACAATATCTGCAGATTTATGCATTATGTGGTTCTTACGCATTAAGCAGGTACATACTTTTGCCAGGATCCTGATACTAGAAAGGAAACTGGGCACTATACCAAAATAGCATATAAATAGCTTGAGAACCTATGAACCATGGCTTTACTTTTCTAAAACCCTACGGAACATCAAATCTTTTAAGATCACGTTCAACAAAAAACTGAATATGAGGTCCATATCAGGTAATAAAATCTGTTTACCATTAACTATACTTTCACAGGTCAGTCAAATAGTATTTCCCTTTCTTTGCTGAATGTTACAGGGAAGCCACATGTTGATTACAAAATAAATCTTGAAAATATATTTCTGGTTTGCTAGTGCTCTTGAGTGCGCCGTTCTAATATAAACGAGAAATTTGGGTTCCACTAACTCTCTCTGTGAAATTGCACAGGATTGATCATTACCTAGAAAGCATCTTACTTAAGTAATAACCAGTAAGTTATAGGGTTGTTGCGGTCCGTTGGGTTTTCTGTCTCAGGTTAACATATTGACTAAGTCCTTGTTCAAGAGGGTCTAGAACAGTGGTTCCCATCCTGTGGTCTGGGGACCCCTGGGGGTCCGCGAAGCCTCCTCAGGGGGTCCGCGAGAGCCTAGAAAATTAAAAAATATTAACAAATATTGACAAATTAGGTCCCCAGCTTCCAGTAATGACTCAGGCGGGGGTCCCCGGATTCCCATGATGATTCAGTGGGGGTCCCTGGGTTCCATTAATGTTAAAGTGGGGGTCCACAGAAATCAAAAGGTTGGGAACCACTGGTCTAGAAAACCCATTTCTGGGTCGGATTCTAGAAAACAACATAAAAAAAATATTAAAACCGCTCATTCCGAAGGATTACTTTAAAGAAGTGGTGCAGGCACTGATCACTCTGTACCTAGATTATTGGAACTCATTGTTTACTGATTTCTGAGCAAGATAGCTTGTGCGCCCTAAAAGTAGTACGCCATGCTGCTGCCCAGTTGTTCAAAAACTCAAGGAAGGAAAAACTCATAACGTCACTTTAAATATTATTCCAAGGGCTGCAAGAGGCAGTAAGATGCACTCAGATAACTGCATGCATCACCTACATATAAACACATTCTTTAAATATCTATTCAATGAATGATCAGAAGGACAAAATATTCTTCATTTCAAAATTACTCTCACAAGGACAAAATATTCTTCATTCCAAAACTACTATTTGTCTAGAAACTCCTCATTTCAGGAACGATCTGCAATATCCTGCTTATTCTCTGACAAAGAACCTAACATTTGGAATGGCATACTCACAGAAATCAGGGTAGATGAATCTTGGGTGTTTGAGAAACTTACGTTCATTTCATCTCTATACAAATACAGCAAATCACATTATCTTGATAATTATGTATGATGACCAGACATATCTATATAAACTATGATGGATGAAACATGTACTTGTGCTTTTTCCTTGCATAGTGCACATATTTCACTCAAATCGTATGGTGAGGAGGAATTGTGTAAGAAGATCTTTCATTCTATGCAGTTTTACATTGTTTCTACCGAACCTCAATATTACTTGTAAAGTACACAAGTGTCCCCAAGGTATAGAAAAATACCTAAACAATAAATAAAATAATGGCCAGAATTACATAAAGCAGAAAGAGTTTTAGTTTCATAAGCACGTTGTACAGAAAACCGAAAAACGTGCATATTTATTAATCTTTTTCAGATTTAGTTTCATCATCAACATAATAAAGCTGCTATGGAAAAAAAATGGATCTCCTTGATTCGATTCGGAGTAAACCAATAGCCAAAATATTATAAACTCTTCACCTTTCTCAGCCAGTTCATGATTGGTATGGCATACATAGCAGGTGTGTGTGGCATCTTATGGACGCTTCTGCAGTGAAACCTCCCTTTGCTGCCCTGCAAAGTCTCACTTATGGATGGGTTCCAGAACTGGGGGGGTTAGGTATTGTTTCAAATGTTGGTAGTTACTGTTTGGACTGTGGCGTAGGTACTTAGGAGTTGCTGAACCCACCTGCTCTGAAATGAGGGCTTCCTTTTTAAAAGTCCACACGGCAATGACTAAGTCTTTTTGGTATCTCAACACGTCGTTTCTCTGTGTTAACATCTTTTGAAATATGCACCAAGCACATTGTGAGGAAAAACAGTATTTTTCTACAACAACTAATTATATGGTGGCTGTAGGAAGTTGGCTCTGTATGCACTATTTCAAAGTAAGGAATAGTATGCACAGAGTCCAAGGGTTCCCCTTACAGGTAAGATAGTGGCAAAAAGAGATAATTCTAATGCTCTATTTTGTGGTAGTGTGGTCGAGCAGTAGGCTTATCAAAGGAGTAGTGTTAAGCATTTGTTGTACACACACAGGCAATAAATGAGGAACACACACTCAAAGACAATTCCAGGCCAATAGGTTGTTGTATAGAAAAATATATTTTCTTCGTTTATTTTAAGAACCACAGGTTCAAGATTTACATGTAATACTTCAAATGAAAGGTATTGCAGGTAGGTACTTTAGGAACTTTGAACTAGCAAAATAGCATATACAGTTTTCACATAAATCACATATAGCTATTTTAAAACTAGACACAGTGCAATTTTCAACAGTTCCTGGGGGGAGTAAGAGTTTGTTAGTTTTTGCAGGTAAGGAAACCACCTACGGGGTTCAAGTTTGGGTCCAAGGTAGCCCACCGTTGGGGGTTCAGAGCAACCCCAAAGTTACCACACCAGCAGCTCAGGGCCGGTCAGGTGCAGAGGTCAAAGTGGTGCCCAAAACGCATAGGCTTCAATGGAGAAGGGGGTTCCCTGGTTCCAGTCTGCCAGCAGGTAAGTACCCGCGTCTTCGGAGGGCAGACCAGGAGGGTTTTGTAGGGCACCGGGGGGGACACAAGTCCACACAGAAAGTACACCCTCAGCAGCACGGGGGCGGCCGGGTGCAGTGTGCAAACACGCGTCGAGTTTGTAATTGAAATCAATGGGAGACCAAGGAGTCTCTTCAGCGATGCAGGCAGGCAAGGGGGGGGCTCCTCGGGGTAGCCACCACCTGGGCAAGGAAGAGGGCCTCCTGGGGGTCACTCCTGCACTGGAGTTCGGGTCCTTCAGGTCCTGGGGGCTGCGGGTGCAGAGTCTTTACCAGGCGTCGGGATCTGAGGAGCAGGCAGTCGCGGTCAGGGGGAGCCTCGGGATTCCCTCTGCAGGCGTTGCTGTGGGGGATCAGGGGGGGCAACTCTGGTTACTCACGGTCTCGCAGTTGCCGGGGACTCCTCCCTGAAGTGATTGTTTTCCACAAGTGGAGCCGGGGGCGTCGGGTGCAGAGTTTCAAGTCTCACGCTTCCGGCGGGAAACGCAAGTTGTTTCAAAGTTGCTTCTTTGTTTCAAAGTTGCAGTCTTTGGTGAACAGGGCCGCTGTCCTCGGGAGTTCTTGGTCCTTCTAGAGCAGGGCAGTCCTCTGAGGATTCAGAGGTCGCTGTTCCCTGGGGAAAGCGTCGCTGGAGCAGTGTATTTAGAAGTGGGGAGACAGGCCGGTAGAGCTGGGGCCAAAACAGTTGGTGTCTCCGTCTTCTCTGCAGGGTTTTTCAGCTTAGCAGACCTCTTCTTCTTAGGTTGCAGGAATCTGAGTTCCTAGGTTCTGGGGAGCCCTTAAATACTAAATTTAAGGGCGTGTTTAGGTCTGGGGGGTTAAAAGCCAACGGCTACTAGCCCTGAGGGTGAGTTCCCCCTCTTTGTGCCTCCTCCCTGAGGGGAGGGGGGCACATCCCTAATCCTATTGGGGGAATCCTCCATCTGCAAGATGGAGGATTTCTAAAAGTTAGAGTCACCTCAGCTCAGGACACCTTAGGGGCTGTCCTGACTGGCCAGTGACGACTCCTTGTTTTTCTCATTATCTCCTCCGGCCTTGCCGCCAAAAGTGGGGCCGTAGCCGGAGGGGGCGAGCAACTCCACTAGCTGGAGTGCCCTGTGGTGCTGTAACAAAGGGGGTGAGCCTTTGAGGCTCACCGCCAGGTGTTACAGCTCCTGCAGGGGGAGGTGTGAAGCACCTCCACCCAGTACAGGCTTTGTTACTAGCCACAGAGTGACAAAGGCACTCTCCCCATGTGGCCAGCAACATGTCTGGTGTGTGGCAGGCTGCTAGAACTAGTCAGCCTACACGGATAGTCGGTTAAGGTTTCAGGGGGCACCTCTAAGGTGCCCTCTGGGGTGTATGTTACAATAAAATGTACACTGGCATCAGTGTGCATTTATTGTGCTGAGAAGTTTGATACCAAACTTCACAGTTTTCAGTGTAGCCATTATGGTGCTGTGGAGTTCGTGCATGACAGACTCCCAGACCATATACTCTTATGGCTACCCTGCACTTACATTGTCTAAGGTTTGGCTTAGACACTGTAGGGGCACAGTGCTCATGCACTTGTGCCCTCACCTATGGTATAGTGCACCCTGCCTTAGGGCTGTAAGGCCTGCTAGAGGGGTGACTTATCTATACTGCATAGGCAGTGTGAGGTTGGCATGGCACCCTGAGGGGCGTGCCATGTCGACTTACTCGTTTTGTCCTCACTAGCACACACAAGCTGGCAAGCAGTGTGTCTGTGCTGAGTGAGGGGTCCCCAGGGTGGCATAAGACATGCTGCATCCCTTAGAGACCTTCCCTGGCATCAGGGCCCTTGGTACCAGGGGTACCAGTTACAAGGGTCTTACCTGGATGTCAGGGTGTGCCAATTGTGGAAACAAAAGTACAGGTTAGGGAAAGAACACTGGTGCTGGGGCCTGGTTAGCAGGCCTCAGCACACTTTCAAATCAAAACTTAGCATCAGCAAAGGCAAAAAGTCAGGGGGTAACCATGCCAAGGAGGCATTTCCTTACACAACCCCCCCCAAATGAAAGAGGATGAGACTAACTTTTCCGAAGAGAGTCTTCATTTTCTAAGTGGAAGAACCTGGAAAGGCCATCTGCATTGGCATGGGCAGTCCCAGGTCTGTGTTCCACTATAAAGTCCATTCCCTGTAGGGAGATAGACCACCTCAACAGTTTTGGATTTTCACCTTTCATTTGCATTAGCCATCTGAGAGGTCTGTGGTCAGTTTGAACTACAAAGTGAGTACCAAAGAGGTATGGTCTCAGCTTCTTCAGGGACCAAACCACAGCAAAGGCCTCTCTCTCAATGGCACTCCAACGCTGCTCCCTGGGGAGTAACCTCCTGCTAATGAAAGCAACAGGCTGGTCAAGGCCATCTTCATTGGTTTGGGACAAAACTGCCCCTATCCCATGTTCAGAGGCATCTGTCTGCACAATGAACTGCTTGGAGTAATCTGGAGCTTTTAGAACTGGTGCTGTGCACATTGCTTGTTTCACGGTGTCAAAGGCCTGTTGGCATTCTACAGTCCAGTTTACTTTCTTGGGCATTTTCTTGGAGGTAAGTTCTGTGAGGGCTGTCACTATGGATCCATATCCCTTCACAAACCTCCTGTAGTACCCAGTCAAGCCAAGGAATGCCCTGACTTGAGTCTGGGTTTTTGGAGCTGCCCAGTCCAGAATAGTCTGGATCTTAGGCTGGAGTGGCTGAACTTGGCCTCCACCTACAAGGTGTCCCAAGTAAACCACAGTTCCCTGCCCTATCTGGCATTTGGATGCCTTGATAGAGAGGCCTGCTGATTGCAGAGCCTTCAAAACCTTCTTCAGGTGGACCAGGTGATCCTGCCAGCTGGAGCTAAAGACAGCAATATCGTCAAGATAAGCTGCACTAAAGGACTCCAAACCAGCAAGGACTTGATTCACCAACCTTTGGAAGGTGGCAGGGGCATTCTTTAAACCAAAGGGCATAACAGTAAACTGATAATGCCCATCAGGTGTGGAGAATGCTGTCTTTTCTTTTGCTCCTGGTGCCATTTTGATTTGCCGGTACCCTGCAGTTAAGTCAAAGGTACTTAAGAATTTGGCAGCACCTAATTTATCAATCAGTTCATCAGCCCTTGGAATGGGATGGGCATCTGTCTTGGTGACATAATTAAGTCCTCTGTAGTCCACACAAAACCTCATCTCTCTCTTTCCATCTTTGGTGTGAGGTTTGGGGACTAAGACCACTGGGCTAGCTCAGGGGCTGTCAGAGTGTTCAATTACTCCCAATTCCAGCATCTTGTGGACTTCCACCTTGATGCTTTCCTTAACTTGGTCAGACTGTCTGAAAAAAATTTTTTGACAGGCATGCTGTCTCCTGTGTCCACATCATGGGTACAAAGGTGCGTCTGACCAGGGGTTAGGGAAAAGAGCTCAGCAAACTGTTGCAGGACCTTCCTACAGTCAGATTGCTGTTGGCTAGAGAAGGTGTCTGAATAGGTCACTCCATCAACTGAGCCATCTTTAGGGTTTGTGGAGAGGAGATCAGGGAGAGGTTCACTCTCAGCTTCCTGGTCCTCATCTGTTACCATCAACAGATTCACATCAGCCCTGACATGGAAGAGGTTAAGGCGGTTCACATGGATCACCCTCTTGGGGGTCCTGCTAATGCCTAGGTCCACCAGGTAGGTGACCTGACTCTTCTTTTCTAGCACTGGGTAAGGGCCACTCCATCTGTCCTGAAGTGCCCTGGGAGCCACAGGCTCCAAAACCCAGACTTTCTGCCCTGGTTGAAATTCAACCATTGCAGCCTTTTGGTCATACCAAAACTTCTGGAGCTGTTGGCTGGCCTAAAGGTTTTTGATTGCCTTTTCCATGTACTCTGCCATCCTTGAACGTAGGCCACTATATCTTGCTTAGGCTCATGATGAGGTCTCTCCCAGCCTTCTTTCACAAGAGCTAGTGGTCCCCTACCAGGGTGGCCAAACAGAAGTTCAAAGGGTGAGAACCCTACTCCCTTCTGAGGCACCTCTCTGTAAGCGAAAAGCAGACATGGCAAGAGGACATCCCATCTCCTTTTGAGTTTTTCAGGGAGCCCCATGATCATGCCTTTCAATGTTTTGTTGAATCTCTCAACAAGACCATTGCTTTGTGGATGGTATGGTGTGGTGAATTTGTAAGTCACCCCACACTCATTCCACATGTGTTTCAGGTATGCTGACATAAAGTTGGTACCTCTGTCAGACACTACCTCCTTAGGAAAACCCACTCTGGTAAAAATACCAATGAGTGCTTTGGCTACTGCAGGGGCAGTAGTCGACCTAACGGGAATTGCTTCAGGGTATCTAGTAGCATGATCCACTACTACTAGTATGTATAGGTTCCCTGAGGCTGTGGGAGGTTCAAGTGGACCCACTATGTCCACACCCACTCTTTCAAAGGGGACCCCCACCACTGGAAGTGGAATGAGGGGGGCCTTTGGGTGTCCACCTGTCTTACCACTGGCTTGACAGGTGATACAGGAGACACAAAACTCCTTGACCTTCTGGGACATGTTGGGCCAATAGAAGTGGTTGACTAATCTCTCCCACGTCTTGGTCTGTCCCAAATGCCCAGCAAGAGGAATATCATGGGCTAAGGTCAGTATGAACTCTCTAAACTCCTGAGGCACTACCACTCTCCTAGTGGCACCAGGTTTGGGATCTTTTGCCTCAGTGTAAAGGAGTCCATCTTCCCAATAGACCCTATGTGTTCCTGTTTTTTTTCCATTGGACTTTTCAGCAGCTTGCTGCCTAAGGCCTTCAAGAGAGGGACAGGTTTCTTGCCCCTTACACAACTGCTCCCTTGAGGGTCCTCCTGGGCCTAAGAGCTCAACCTGATAAGGTCCCAACTCCATAGGCTCAGTTCCCTCAGAGGGCAGAACTTCTTCCTGAGAAGAGAGGTTCTCTTTTTGTTGTTGTGTTGCAACTGGTTCCCCAGTTGTCCTTCCCTTTCTCTTGGTAGGTTGGGCCCTTTTTCCAGGCTCCAACACTACTTTTTCACCCTGAGCCTTGCACTGTGCCCTTGTCTTGACACACACCAGTTCAGGGATACCCAGCATGGCTGCATGGGTTTTCAGTTCTACCTCAGCCCATGCTGAGGACTCCAAGTCATTTCCAAGCAAACAGTCTACCGGGATATTTGAGGAGACCACCACCTGTTTCAGGCCATTGACCCCTCCCCATTCTAAAGTTACCATAGCCATGGGATGTACTTTAGTCTGATTGTCAGCGTTGGTGACTGGATAAGTTTGTCCAGCCAGGTATTGACCAGGGGAAACCAGTTTCTCTGTCACCATGGTGACACTGGCACCTGTATCCCTCAGGCCTTCTACACTTGTCCCATTAATTAAGAGCTGCTGCTTGTATTTTTGCATGTTAGGAGGCCAGGCAGCCAGTGTGGCTAAATCCACCCCACCCTCAGAGACTAATGTAGCTTCAGTGTGACCCCTGATTTGCTCTGGACACACTGTTGATCCCACTTGGAGAATGGCCATTCCAGTGTTAGCTGGAGTGGAGTTAGAAGTGGTACTTTTCTTGGGACAGGCCTTGTCTCCAGTTTGGTGTCCAGGCTGCTTACAGCTACGACACCAGGCCTTTTTGGGATCAAAGTTTTTACCCTTGTACCCAAAATTGGTTTGTGAAGAGGCTCTGGGCCCACCCTCCTGTGTGTTTTTGGGGGCCTGTAGAAGTCTCTTTACTATTTTTGCCTTTGGATGTCTCAACACTCTTCCCCTGGGGAGGCTTTGTGACCCCTTTCTTTTGGTCACCCCCTGTGGAAGTCTTGGTCACCCTAGTCTTGACCCAATGGTCCGCCTTCTTTCCCAATTCTTGGGGAGAAATTGGTCCTAGGTCTACCAGATGCTGATGCAGTTTATCATTTGAACAATTACTCAATAGGTGTTCTTTCACAAATAAATTGTACAGCCCATCATAATCATTTACACCACTGCCTTGAATCCAACCATCCAGTGTTTTCACTCAGTAGTTCACAAAATCAACCCAGGTCTGGCTCGAGAAATTTGAGCCCCCCTGAACCCAATTCTATACTCCTCAGTGGAGAATCCAAAGCCCTCAATCAGGGTACCCTTCATGAGGTCATAGGATTCTGCATCTTTTCCAGAGAGTGTGAGGAGTCTATCCCTACACTTTCCAGTGAACATTTCCCAAAGGAGAGCACCCCAGTGAGATCTGTTTACTTTTCTGGCTGCACAAGCCCTCTCAAAAGCTGTGAACCATTTGCTGATGTCATCACCCTCTTCATATTTAGTTACAATCCCTTTTGGGATTTTCAACATGTCAGGAGAATCTCTGACCCTATTTATGCTGCTGCCACCATGGATGGGACCAAAACCCATCTCTGGTCTTTCCCTTTCTATGGCTAGGAGCTGTCTCTCTAAAGCCAATCTTTCGGCCATCCTGGCTAGCAGGAGGTCATCTTCACTGAGGCTATCCTCAGTGATTACAGAGGTGCTGGACCCTCCTATGAGGGAAGCAGCATCTCTGACTATCACAGTTGGAGTCAGGGCTTGGTGGGCCCTGATCTCCCTAATTAGGACTGGAGGGGGGGAGCTTTCCTCCAAGTCACTAGTTTCATCCTCTGGGAGGTCATCCTCAGAGGGGTTGGCTTGGTCAAACTCTGCCAGCAGCTCCTGGAGCTGTGCTTTGGAAGGGTTTATGCCAGCTTTTATTTTTTTTATTTTGCAGAGAGACCTTAGCTCCCTCATTCTAAGATGGAGGTAAGGTGTGAGGTCGAGTTCCATCACACTCTCTTCTGCATTAGACATTATGGGCCTGATTCTAACTTTGGAGGACGGTGTTAAACCATCCCAAAAGTGGCGGATATACCACCTACGGTATTACGAGTTCCATAGGATATAATGGACTCGTAATACGGTAGGTGGTATATCCGCCACTTTTGGGACGGTTTAACACCGTCCTCCAAAGTTAGAATCAGGCCCTATGTTTCTAAAAGTTGGAATACTTTTTAAGAATCTAAGACTATCTCTAGAACTTAATTCAAATTTTCACAAAACTTTTAAACTCTAAAAGAAATGCTAACAGGGACTAACACAAGGCCCTAGCAGGACTTTTAAAAATTTAGAAAAATAGCTTAAATTGCAAAAATCAGTTTCTAATGACAATTTTTGGAATTTAGTTGTGTGATCAGGTATTGGCTGAGTAGTCCAGCAAATGCAAAGTCTTGTACCCCACCGCTGATCCACCAATGTAGGAAGTTGGCTCTGTATGCACTATTTCAAAGTAAGGAATAGTATGCACAGAGTCCAAGGGTTCCCCTTAGAGGTAAGATAGTGGCAAAAAGAGATAATTCTAATGCTCTATTTTGTGGTAGTGTGGTCGAGCAGTAGGCTTATCAAAGGAGTAGTGTTAAGCATTTGTTGTACACACACAGGCAATAAATGAGGAACACACACTCAGAGACAATTCCAGGCCAATAGGTTGTTGTATAGAAAAATGTATTTTCTTAGTTTATTTTAAGAACCACAGGTTCAAGATTTACATGTAATACTTCAAATGAAAGGTATTGCAGGTAGGTACTTTAGGAACTTTGAACTAGCAAAATAGCATATACAGTTTTCACATAAATCACATATAGCTATTTTAAAACTAGACACGGTGCAATTTTCAACAGTTCCTGGGGGGAGTAAGAGTTTGTTAGTTTTTGCAGGTAAGTAAACCACCTACGGGGTTCAAGTTTGGGTCCAAGGTAGCCCACCGTTGGGGGTTCAGAGCAACCCCAAAGTTACCACAACAGCAGCTCAGGGCCGGTCAGGTGCAGAGGTCAAAGTGGTGCCCAAAACGCATAGGCTTCAATGGAGAAGGGGGTGCCCCGGTTCCAGTCTGCCAGCAGGTAAGTACCCGCGTCTTCGGAGGGCAGACCAGGGGGGTTTTGTAGGGCACCAGGGGTGGGACACAAGTCCACACAGAAAGTACACCCTCAGCAGCACAGGGGCGGCCGGGTGCAGTGTGCAAACACGCGTCAGGTTTGTAATTGAAATCAATGGGAGACCAAGGGGTCTCTTCAGTGATGCAGGCAGGCAAGGGGGGGGCTCCTCTGGGTAGCCACCACCTGGGCAAGGGAGAGGGCCTCCTGGGGGTCACTCCTGCACTGGAGTTAGGGTCCTTCAGGTCCTGGGGGCTGCGGGTGCAGAGTCTTTACCAGGCGTCGGGATCTGAGGAGGAGGCAGTCGCGGTCAGGGGGAGCCTCGGGATTCCCTCTGCAGGCGTCGCTGTGGGGGTTCAGGGGGGCAACTCTGGTTACTCACGGTCTCGCAGTCGCCGGGGAGTCCTCCCTGAAGTGATTGTTTTCCACAAGTCGAGCCGGGGGCGTCGGGTGCAGAGTGTCGAGTCTCACGCTTCCGGCAGGAAACGCAAGTTGTTTCAAAGTTGCTTCTTTGTTTCAAAGTTGCAGTCTTTGGTGAACAGGGCCACTGTCCTCTGGAGTTCTTGGTCCTTCTAGAGCAGGGCAGTCCTCTGAGGATTCAGAGGTCGCTGGTCCCTGGGGAAAGCGTCGCTGGAGCAGTGTCTTTAGAAGTGGGGAGACAGGCCGGTAGAGCTGGGGCCAAAGCAGTTGGTGTCTCTGTCTTCTCTGCAGGGTTTTTCAGCTTAGCAGTCCTCTTCTTCTTAGGTTGCAGGAATCTGAGTTCCTAGGTTCTGGGGAGCCCTTAAATACTAAATTTAAGGGCGTGTTTAGGTCTGGGGGGTTAGTAGCCAATGGCTACTAGCCCTGAGGGTGGCTACACCCTCTTTGTGCCTCCTCCCTAAGGGGAGGGGGGCACATCCCTAACCCTTTTGGGAGAATCCTCCATCTGCAAGATGGAGGGTTTCTAAAAGTGAGTCACCTCAGCTCAGGACACCTTAGGGGTTGTCCTGACTGGCCAGTGACTCCTCCTTGTTATTCTCATTATCTCCTCCGGCCTTGCCACCAAAAGTGGGGCCGTGGCCGGAGGGGGTGGGCAACTCCACTAGCTGGAGTGCCCTGTGGTGCTGTAACAAAGGGGGTGAGCCTTTGAGGCTCACCGCCAGGTGTTACAGTTCCTGCAGGGGGAGGTGTGAAGCACCTCCACCCAGTACAGGCTTTGTTACTAGCAACAGAGTGACAAAGGCACTCTCCCCATGTGGCCAGCAACATGTCTGGTGTGTGGCAGGCTGCTAGAACTAGTCAGCCTACACGGATAGTCGGTTAAGGTTTCAGGGGGCACCTCTAAGGTGCCCTCTGGGGTGTATGTTACAATAAAATGTACACTGCCATCAGTGTGCATTTATTGTGCTGAGAAGTTTGATACCAAACTTCACAGTTTTCAGTGTAGCCATTATGGTGCTGTGGAGTTCGTGCATGACAGACTCCCAGACCATATACTCTTATGGCTACCCTGCACTTACATTGTCTAAGGTTTGGCTTAGACACTGTAGGGGCACAGTGCTCATGCACTTGTGCCCTCACCTATGGTATAGTGCACCCTGCCTTAGGGCTGTAAGGCCTGCTACAGGGGTGACTTATCTATACTGCATAGGCAGTGTTAGGTTGGCATGGCACCCTGAGGGGAGTGCCATGTCGACTTACTCGTTTTGTCCTCACTAGCACACACAAGCTGGCAAGCAGTGTGTCTGTGCTGAGTGAGGGGTCCCCAGGGTGGCAGAAGACATGCTGCATCCCTTAGAGACCTTCCCTGGTATCAGGGCCCTTGGTACCAGGGGTAGCAGTTACAAGGGACTTACCTGGATGCCAGGGTGTGCCAATTGTGGAAACAAAAGTACAGGTTAGGGAAAGAACACTGGTGCTGGGGCCTGGTTAGCAGGCCTCAGCACACTCTCAAATCAAAACTTAGCATCAGCAAAGGCAAAAAGTCAGGGGGTAACCATGCCAGAATTACTTTATGTTGAACTCTACTTTTCAGCCATCATAGTCTATTAACCGATCTCTAATATTGTGAACAACTGCTTTCCTTTGTGATTTCTTTGTTCCTACAGAGTTACTGCAACAGCCAATGTTTTTAGACGAGTCGATGCCTGATCAAGATATCACAATGCTAGGTCCTGTTTCTATACTGTCTGACCTGTAATGCAAGGTCCAGACAGGGCTTCGCTCCACTCTCACCTGAACACTGACACAAGATCAACACAAACTTCATGAATCAACAATCTTGGAACATCATTGGGTGACGACGTGCATCACAGGTCATGTCTGATTGAATACGTGACACACTGATGCAATTTACCAGAAAGAAGTCAGGCGTCAACCCGTTTCGGAACATAATCGGTTAGCGATGTGCATCACACAGCATGTCTGATCATATTCTCACAGCTGTTACCCATTTCTACAGAGACCCAATCGGTGGATCACCCATAGCATGGCAACATGGAAAAAAGTCTTCGAACACTGCTGTAAAGTTTGTGCTAATAACTTATCAACTGAAAGAAAAAATAATTATTGTTTCATTGCTTAGGTCCCGAAGTACAAAGGTTTTTTGATAATTTACCTGACTTGAGTGAACTGGAATCAAGACACTTGAATGAATGTAAGGTGTGTGTAAATAAACTGAACCTTCACTATCTCTTAAAGTGTGTTAGAAAGATAGACCCTTGGTAGAAATTCTCAGCTTAAGGCGAGAGTCTGAGGAAGACTACACTATACAGTTTATATATCTGACCTCCTCATGCAATAGTGCATCATCCTGGGAGGTACACATGAAAGACCAATTCATGCTGCATTACCCCATAGATAACATTTGTGAAAGGTATGGTTAAAGGACGAGGCAACTTATACCAAATAAATTGCAACTGCTAAAAAATTGAACATTCTTTACACTGTGTTCATCAGTTTAAGAACTGTGCAAATTAACCAGCTGACTGCAGGAGGAAAGAAAGAAAAAACTGGTGATGTAGAGCCACTGGAAAGGAACCACACATTTCTAAAGCCTGTGAAGACGATCCTAAAATTCTTCATTTAATGGAACAGACTGAATCCAAAAGATGTCAAATTAATGGAAAATCTGATGACGCCTTCATAGATTCAGTTGCAGGGTTGACTTTAGTTACTCATGATGCACTACAACCAGATGCTACTCTCTGGAATTACTGTGTGCGACCTGTTCAATAAACGGACTATTGTATTATTAACATAGCCCCTATTACATGCACTACATACATGACATGGCAACAGGCACCGGTGTGCTGAGAGGGAGGAATGAGACCGCGACTCATGCCTGAGAGGGGGAGGGCACCCACTATACCAGGCTAACATTGGCACCTAGACCGAGGTGCGGAAAGCCAAGATGCAAAGGCAGGGATCTCCCTTGGCAGGGACCTCCCTCGGAGAATCAGAGGGAGATCGCAACTGGTGCAGGCCTCGACCAGACCTGGAAGTACCTCACATCACTCCTCCTTTCTGGCGCTGCCCAGGAGGTGGAGGCCGCACAACAGGTGAGGCGGAAGGCACTGACACACACTAGAGGGAGCGTGTACACTGCATTGAGGCGGCGGTTGGTGCGCAGCGCTTTTATGATGGCACACAGACATTTAAGTGGGTGAGATAATCGTTGAGAGAAGACGAGGAGGTAGCCACTGCTTTAGTCACTTACTCCCCGCCCCTTTCATACCCAACTCTCGGGGACAGCCCTGAGAAACACCAGCGCCACCAACTAGGGACTCCCCCTTCACCAAGTGACCAGCAGAGACTGCCTTACACTGGCTTGCCACTGGAGCACAGATTCTTAGGGCATCAACAACTGAGACCATTGAAACCCCTTGGGCTGGTGGGTGGCCTGTGACACACAGCCATGGGAAGGCAGAAGTTGTCTGCCCCAACTCAGAAACAAGTAATGACTGAGCCTCCATCTACAATACCGGATACCCCACAGCAGGAGGGGCCCGCAAAGTCTCCCTGAGCCAGCACCAGACAAACTGGATCAAGTCTTGGCTGCTGTAGAGAGCTCCTAGATATCTATGTAGTCTAGCTTTGGCCACTTAATAGCAGAACTGAGCTTCCTTCGGAAACTGGCAGACAGAGTCGCTGAAGGGGAGAAAATGCTAGTCTCGCTCAAACTGCAAACAACAAATAATCAACGTGCCGTTCTGGATCTACAGGATCATTGCGAATGCTGGAAGAGAAAGCAGAGGATGCCGAAGGATGCTCCCACAGGAGTAATATAAGGAACCTGGGCTTGCCGAGGGGGTTGAGGGTCGGGACACCCTGACTTTTCTAGAGACCTGGTCCTGCTCCTTTGTTTCTGCCTCAGACCTCACCTCTTTCTTCTCACAGGAGAGCCTTTTGGGTGCCTGTGCCTCACCTCTTTTTTTTCATTGGAGAGAGCCCACTGGGTGCCAGGGCACCACCCCACGCTGGGAGCCCTGCCAAGACCCATGCTATCTAAGCTCCTACTCTACAGAGACAGGGATGCCATCCTATGCGTTTCCAGAACAGCCAGAACTTTAAGACTGGAAGTCAAAACTGTCATGCTATTCCCCCGATTATACCCAAACAGTGCAATGACAGTACATTACATTTTTGGAGATCAATATTTCTTGCTGTTTCCAGCTCGCCTTAAGATCCTCACCAAAGGTGTCTCTCTTTTTTACTGACCCCCAAAAAGTCTGGGCTAGGTTGACAGACACAGCAATGCACCACCAGCCTGGGATGCAGTTGGACCACCCCGACCTTCCTGACCAGGCCGAAATGGCAGAATCATCCACAGCATGGTCGTTCCCTGAGGTCTTCACCATCAAAGTCTTCCACCCTGGAGCAAATAATCGAGGACTGCCTGGGAGCCAAGGCTGGCCTCTCAGATGGGGACAGGTGACTGCACATTTTTTCCTTAGATGGGGAGTCCGACTCATCTTTGGCCTTCAACCATCAGTTCACATCTCGGACTACCCAATGCCATGGCACAGGCAAGCTGACTCCTTCTTACATATTCATCTGCTGAATACTAACTCTTTAGTCCATGCATTGCTCATATGATCAAGCCTTCCTTGACCACCATGGTATAGGTGTGACCAACCATTCTCACACACCTTTTCCCAGATTCCCTGAATACAGTTGCCATTATACTTTGGACTGAATGCATATTGGCATGGCACAGACAGGCTAAATGCCTACTTAAATGCTCCTTATTGTTTAATGGTTCTCTCATTGGTGTGCTACTAGTTGAGTTTTATGACCAGGTCTTCCTGGGCCACTACAACAGAGGCATAGCCACCTGGCTCTATACACTTTTATGACAGGGCCAGTACAACTGAGATACTGACAAACAGGGTGAAGCCGCTCTTGATCCTTCCCTGTGTACCTCTACCCCATATAACTATATGGTTACTGTTAGACCGGACAGCCTTAGGGTGGTCACCCTCAACTTTTTGCCTGCCTCCCTCCACTTTTCAACACTGTTTTTGCTGGTTTTAGGACTCTACGCACTTTACCACTGTTAACCAGTGCTAAAGTGCATATGCTCTCTCCCTTAAAACATGGTGACACTGGCTCATACCCAATTGGTTTATTTAATTTACTTGCAAGTCCCCAGTAACGTGCACTACATGTGCCATGGGCTTGTAGATTAAATGCTACTAGTGGGCCTGCAGCACTGATCGTGCCACCCACATAAGTAGCCTTAACCATGCCCCAGGCATGCCACTGCAAGGCCTGTGTGTGCAGTTTCACTGCCACTTCAACTTGGCATTTAAAAGTACTTGGCAAGCCTTAAACTCCCCTTTTTTCTACTTATAAGTCAGCCCTAAGGTAGGCCCTAGGTAACCTATAGGGCAGGGTGCTATGTAGGTAAAAGGCAGGACATGTACCTGTGTAGTTTATATGTCCTGGTAGTGTAAAACTCCTAAATTCATTTGACACTGCTGTGAGGCTTGCTCCTTTCATAGGCTAGCATTAGGGCTACACTCATATACTGTTTGAGTAGTAGATTCTGATCTGAAAGGAGTAACAAGGTCATTTATAGTATGTCCAGAATGGTAATACAAAATCCTGCCCACTGGTGAAGTTGGATCTAATATTACTATTTTAGAAATGCCACTTTTACAAAGTGAGCATTTCTCTGCACGTAAATCTTTCTGTGCCCTACAATCCACGTTTGGCTGGGTTAGTTGACAGCTCCCTTGTCCATTTCACTCAGACAACCCCAAACACAGGATGCTTAGTCACACCTGCACACATCTGCATACTGAATGGGTCTTCATGGGCTGGGAGGGTGGAGGGCCTGACATTTACATGTCAAAGGACAGTGGCCTGCCCTCACACAATGGACTGCCAAACCCCCAACTGTGATCCTGGCAGACACGATGGAACTGAAAGGGGACCTTGTGCACTTCTAAGCCACTCTTTGAAGTCTCCCCCACTTCAAAGGCACATTTGGGTATATAAACTGGGTCCCTGACCCTACCAACTCAGACACTTCTTGACAAGACACTTCCTGGGAAAGAAACTTGCCAGGAGAAGCTGCCTGGCTGGCCAAAGGACTCACCTGGACTGCTTTGCTGTAAAGGACTTTTACCTTGCTGTTGCCCTACTGCCTTGCTGGCCGCTGGCTCTGCTGAGAAGTGCTCTCCAAGGGCTTGGATTGAGTTTGCCTCCTGTTGCTGATGTCTCAGGGCCAAAAAGACTTCACTTTCTGCAAAGAAATCCTTGTGCACCGAAAATTAGATGCACTGCCTGTGGGAAACGACGCACAGCCTGCACAGTGACGAGAAAATTGCCGCACAGCCAAACTGGAATGACGCAGCCCAACCAGAAATTCACCCCACAGCCCCCTCGACCGATGCACAGCTGAGCTGGAAAGATGCAGCATGACTTCTCGGACAGAGAATCGACACAGCACCTGCCGTGTGTCAAAAAATCTGACGCAATGTGCACCTGGAACGACGCAAGCCTGTGACTCGCCCCGCAAGCCCAGGATTTCCACGCATCATCCCTGGGTGCAACCAAGATCCCCGCACCTCAGTGAGAAACCCGGACCAAACAACGCAAGTCCTGTGTTGTGGGAAAAGAAATGACGCATCGTCTGTGGGCACCGGAAAATCCAACACACACCCTCTCTTTTTCCACGCAACCTCCTCCTCTGCGATCCTAGTGCGTGTCCAGTTTGGACATACCACCGGTTGCGGTCGACTCCGTAAGTTGTTGTTTGTATCTGTTGTCACCTGTCCAAGATTCCCTCCCACACAAAGCTTTGGGTTATACAGACATCAAGTGCCCCATGTAGTTAGGGTGGTTGGGTGCCAACACATGGGAGGACTCCCCAGAAGCCCTATGCTCGCAGGGTAAGGTTTCCCTCACCAGTCATGCTATGACTCTGCTCACTATCATTAGATTATTCTCCCTGAATGTAAGAGGTATGCACACAGCAAGGAAACAGTATTCTATATACTCATATGTTAAGAGACAACAGGCACAACTAGTGTTTCTACAAGAAACGCACACTAGAGCTAGGGAGCTTCTGCAACTCCAAAAGTGGTGGTAAGGGTTCATGCATGCCACCGCATACTCAGCATATGCGAGGGTGGGCCTGGTCTGGTTCTGCCCGTGGGTTCCCTTCCAGGTGCTTGACACAACCATGAAAAGTGAGAGACACTTC
The DNA here is from genome assembly GCF_031143425.1 of Pleurodeles waltl. Lineage (NCBI taxonomy): Eukaryota > Metazoa > Chordata > Amphibia > Caudata > Salamandridae > Pleurodeles > Pleurodeles waltl. Next base: position 658,450,380 of record NC_090445.1, on the reverse strand, counting down.
GTACTTGGATTGCGGGCTGCCCAGATGGCTCACACGTTCTTCTGGGGAGCTTCTACACCCTGAACACTGACCAGGAGGCACTCTGGACAATGCTCTCTGGAGCGCTTACGCATAAAACCAAAATGCCGTGACTACTGGGCAGCAATTGTAACTGTGTCCATGATTTGCACCTTGACCGTTCTCACCCACTTCTCCCTCACACCGGCTGAGCGCTTTGCGGGGTGGGTGCGACAATGGTCACTGGCAGGAATCTGGAGGGCCACATACCCGGGCTACTGAGTTTACTCCTTTCACTCTGCACCACACAACCTATACGTGTGCCTGGACCGTATCCTATGCTTCCTGCTTCAGTTCGCAATGTAGACTACCTCAGCCGCATTGTCTCTGATCATGACACTCATGTAGTTGACTTACAGTGGAATGCCCTGCACCCACAGACACCACATAGCGACTTCCCCAAAACTGCTTGGAAGATTCCGTCTTTAAGGATACCCAAGAATGACACATATGAAACTACTTTGCTGACAACCACAGCTTAGCCTCCACCACGGTTAAAGGTGGTCACGGGGGAATCTGCATACAGGAATAAATGGAGTCTGCAGGACCCTTGAGAAGGAGATAACAGAAGAAGAGCAATGCTTACCGACATTAGAACGTGCTGCAGAGCGTGACATTGCCTGCAGCACCGAGCTAGCTAAGGCCAAAAGTTGTCATGCAGCCCTTCTGGAGTGCCTATGGAGCTACAACCTTGGTGCATACGTGGCCAAGACTCACAGAGAAGGAGACAAATCTGGTCGCCTCCTTACTTGGCAGATCTGCTAGGAACAATGTCAGAGTCCCATTGTGGAACTCACCTTGCACTCTGGTGCTACATTACACACACAACGCAATATCCTACAGGCATTTTACTGGTAAAACTCTGACATGTACTAGGCTCCCTGCCAAGAGTTGAGGAATATTGAAGAGCCGTTTCTATCGAATCTTGCCCTCCCTTGGATCCCTGACGACCAGAGGGATAGTTTGCATGCTGTGATCACATCGGCGGACTTCTAACAGGCAATTTGGGATCTTGTCAGAAATAAAGCCCCAGGCCTAGATGGACTGTCAATAGAGTAGTACAGCACTTTTGCTAGCAGCCAATGATGCCTTAAAGTTGGGGGTGTTACCACATTACCTCTAGGAATCCCTGTTGGTATGCATACCCAAGCTAGATAGAGACCCCACTTGTATGTCCTCACACCGTCCGGTTGCCATACTAAAATCAGATTACAAAATCCTGGGCAAAAGTTTAGTCAGGAGATACACTCAGAATCTTCCCAAGGTCATACACCTAGAACAAAATTGATTAGTCTCGGGGTGCAGCACCTCTCAAAACATCAGGTGCCTTTTTTACCTCCAGGATCAGGCACAGGGGCAGTTCCCCGACCTGTGTCTGGTGCTGGACCTGGAGAAGGCGTTTGTCTCTCTAACCTGCGACTACCTTTTCCCGTTCCTGAGTCAGATGGGAGTGAGCAGGCGCCTCTTGCGGTATATACGGCTATTGTATACCAAACCCCTCTTCCGAATCCGCGTGGGCCAGCTCATCTCACCCACATTTCCGATGGGGTGCAGCTCTCGGCAAGGATGCCCCTTATCCCCTCTCATTGCAAAGGCAATGGAGCTTCTCACCATCAGGTTTTGGAGAGACTGTCAAATATAGGGTATCCCTTTAGCAGACAGAATGCATGTGTTATCCCTTTACGCCGATGATTTGGTCCTGTACCTTTGGGATATCCGCTCGTACCTGTCCCCCATACATAATGCACTTCAAGCCTTCTCCCCGGCAGCGGGCCTTAAGGTCAACTGGACGAAGTCCTCTTTTTTATCCGCTCCTCCCCGGCTTGACCCAGTGGGAAATGTGCCTAGGAGGGACTCCACTTAACTGGTGTCAATTTGCAATCCAGTACCTAAGGACTTGTCTCTATCACTCCCCAACAGACCTCTTTGATGGCAACTTGAGACCCGCATTGACAGCATTAAAATCGAAAGTGCACTTCTGTAAGAAGGTGACACTGGCCACAATCGGAAAGATAGCACTATCAAAAATGGTAAGCTTACCCAGGATCCTATACTACATTATGAACCTACTCCTGGTGTCTACCAAGGGTTTCTAGATATGTTATTAGGAGAGTTTACTTGGGGAAACAAACGCCACTGAATAGCCCTGAAAAAACTGCAGCTGCCAAGCAGAGAGGAAGGTTTAGGTGGCCTGTCATTGGAAGCCTATTGGCGGCACAGCTGCAGTGGGTGACCCGTTGGCTGGCAGGATACAATCTTGAAGAGACCTATCACTGGTCACACTGTATAACGTCGATCACGATTCGAGGCCTCCTGCTTCCCAAAGTCATATTTAACTCTCCAGGGTCCCTACACATACAGGCGGCTCGTAAGTGCATTGCTGGAGTGCACCTCTTCACGCGTCACGTCCCCCTATATGCACCAAAGTTCAAAACTACTGGGCCCCCCTTTCTGTCCAGGCACATATTCAGCTGCAGAATTACAGAGCTGGCAGAACCGAACACTGGTCACCACAGGCGATCTTTTTTCTGATGGACAACGCCTTTCATTTGATCAACTACAGGCTGATTATGACCTCAAAATGGGACAATATCTTACTTACAGACACCTGCAAAACACATGTTGGACTCTCTGGTCCACGCAGGATGAGGAGCCAACGACCCATATCATCCCTCAAGGCACTACTCACCATGAGAGAAGGTCATCACCTGATCACAGGGATTTATAAAGTGATATGCGGCCACACCAGCACTTCCCTGGAGCCCCTACCAAATAAATGGAAGTATGGCTTGGGGAGGGTGCTGAGTGACACTGAATGGGTACAAGCTCTACTGTTTCCGCAACAAGTCTCTAGAAATGCCCGATTTAAAAATTTACAATTCTCGACCCTACACCGAGCCTACTTGACCCCTGCAAAGCGCAACCGCTATTTCTCCATGGCAGACCTTAATTGCCCCATTGCAACTCGGGGATGTGACTCTCCGCGACATGTTGTGGTCCTGTCTTGTGGTCACAGTAGAAGAGGAAAAGTGGGCAGTATAACATCATTTATAAAGATCCTTACTGAGTTTAGGAAGGATGGATATGGTTGCTCCATGCATAGTGGGGGGTGAGTGGGAGGAGTTCACTGTCCTGTAGGGCCTCTGAATAGATTGCCTTTAGATGTTGGGTCAACAGGTGTTTTATGTGCCTTGTAAAAGTTTGAAGTTAGCCCATCAGAGCCCTGAGTTTTCCAACCAGCAAAGGCATTGATGCCGAACGCTCCATGCCTCTTGCATCCAATAGAGGTCAATGACATCCTGTAAATTTCATGCCTTGTGTTTTGCAGGTGTGGCGTGTCTCAGAACAGTCCATCTGAGTGTGAAGTGCAAGGTTCATATCACCCCCCAATATTATAGGACCTATGCCTGAGTTTCGGAGCTCAGTAAAAACATCCAGATAGAACTGAGCATCGTTTATGTTTGGTGCATAAGTGTTAATAAGCATCAGTTGGAGTGAGTGTAACGTGCCAAGTAAGTTAAGGTAATGCCCCTCAGGGTTAGTGGATGAATAAGGATGCAAACCCCTCTGGAGTAGCTGCTGTAGGACGAGAAACACATGTTGGGGCCCCACTTAGGAGCACATGAGCTATGATTACCAGGAGGCTTGTGCGTTTACTGCAAAAATGCTCAATCAATGCCATGTCTGTCCAGGCACGCAAGCACCCTACTGGCCTTCTGGCAGGTGTTGAGATCTCTCATGTTCCATGTAAGACAGGTTATCTATGTCTCATGTTCGGGAAGCAATCAAAGATACAGAGAAATAATCAATATGTGTGCAATCAATAAAATGAAAGCCCTCTCAAGCACCTTCGGGAACATTATTGCTGCAATGAGGCCTGTATAAATGGTTCCCACCCCTTGTCCCCCCTACACTGAATACCTCAACTTTCAGTGCAGAGTTTCCCAAAGCGAACAAACAAAGTAAACATTCTGAGAAAAGGTACCAAATAATAGCAAAGATAACAGGACCAGGTGATCCACTCCAGGAGACGTGGCATCATTCTGAGGCATAGTCAGTAAAGTGGATGAAGTAGTAGCATAGGGCGATAGGTGAGACAGCTAGTAGGACTGAGCAAGCAAAAGTGCATTACAAGTCAAGGCCGCCACAGGGGGACACGCCCCTGAGCCATGGCAGGGATACCCTTGTCACAAAGAAGGTGAAGACGGTGAGCCCAACTATTGACAATCCAATGCTGCATCAATCCTCACTGGTAGAGTTCACATCAGAATTGTGCCAGGTTAGGGGTCTCATGGACTTCTCAGCTGAGTGCGCTGGAGATCGGGAGACTGAAATCATTTTACAGAACTTGGCCACCTCAGTAGCATTATGAAGTATAGGCAGTTTTCCCTCCAGATTGAGCGTCAGTCTAGCTAGGTACAGAATGGAGTATTTGACGTTTGTGACCTTGAAGCGCATTGTTTACCTTGGGAAATTTGTGGCAGGCCTCCAGCATCAGGATGGTGAAGTTAGGAAAGACAGATATGGAGAAGCCCAAATGTTGTAGTGGACCCTTCTTCATGACCAGCCGCAGGGCCTACAAGGTGCGGCTGACAGCAGGCATGAACCCAGATATCTGCTGCCCATTCTACAGAGAACAGGGCAGTGAAGCAGTCACAGCCATAGAGGTCAAAGCGCAAAGATTGAACGTGTTTATCTAGACACTATCTGTGGATTCTGCTATGCCTGTAATGAAAAGGTTATTGTGCCTGAAGCATGCTTCCAAGTCTTCATTTTTGGTCGCTATTGCTACCAGTTATTTTTTCATTTTCACATGTTTCGCTCTGCTGTCAGTTGCATTTTCCTCGAGGTTGGAGATCCTGCAATCAGCGTTATCTAGCTGGAGGGGCTATCTGTCCATTCTTTCTGTTAAACGGGCTAGCCAAGCCACCTTCAAGTCTACTTTGGCATCCATGGATTGGAGGCCGGCTTTCAGGCCCAATAGGATGTTTGTAGGCATGCCAGTAGAACCAAGATCAGCCAGTATGGTGGCCCCTTCTTACTCCTCCACCAGCATCGCTCCCCTTTGGGGTGTCTTTTTGGGCTAGCAGATGAGTGGTGTTGCACATGTGGAAGCCAGCGAGGACAGATGAGGGGTGGGTGATTAATCAGGGTGTGTATGGCAATCCACAATGATGCTGATAAGGATACAGTTCCGTGGCCCACCAGTCCTGGGTGCAGAAAGGCAATGGTAGAGGAGTATCCAAGGGGGTCTGTGGTGTCCCACAAGGCGCGGGCGCCCAGTCGGGGGCACATGTAGGAGTGCAGCAGAGATAGACAGTTACACCACCTCGAGGCCTGCCCACCCATGACTAGGGAGACCATCAACAAAATGTCACCCTGCAGTGATCAGCCGGCCTCCATGAGCACCAACATGAGTGCAGCGCCACACGCAGGAAAGCAGCCAGTCAGCTGACTGCACACCTCAGGTCACTCCACACGCAGTGTTGTGCGGCCACACAGTAGAATCACAATTTTTCTGGACTCAGACTGCACGCAGCTGTCAATCCTGCTGCTGAGTCAGTGTTGAGACGGGGACACTCACCTGAAAAGCAGAATGTCTGCAGGGGCGATGGTATGCCCCCGACCTCCTGGAACACCTCTCGGCACTTCCTGGTGGACACCAAAACCCCGGCAGGTGTCTCAAAAGGAAAGGGGGAGTGGAAGAGAAAGAGATAAAACACTGCCACGTCTTGCCGGTCCAGCCAGGCACCCTGTATCTTTGGGGGCAGGTTGTTGTTGACAGAGTGATAGTAGAGTTAGTGTACTCAACTTCCTTGAAACTGAATCTCTCTTTCTGATATGGGCTCGGGAGTGGTAGAAGAAAACCTGGATGCTCCAGCACTTTTCTTGGATAATAATAACTGCTGGCACAATTACTAACACTGCATTACCAAAAACCCAAACTGAATACCATAACGAATAAGTACTGCAACACTAGGGCTGGCTTCACAGAGATTCACTGTTGCACACTACAATTAGAACTGTGGTTGCACTTATGTACAAGAAAGACAAACAAGGGCATTCATTATATCACGTCTAACTTTCCTGCATGCATAGGGTTAAACTAAAAGGCACAAAAACAATCCAAGAAATACAAATGTTCAGTCTGGGTTTAAACAGTTAGGGTGGCACAGTTTGGTTTGGTTTCCGTGTGTGTGTGTGTGTGTGTGTGTGAAACACACTTCAAAAGCAAATTCCTCAAACCTGAAACACAGGCATGAATGACACAATTTAAATCCAAGAGTTATGCTATGAGAAAAAGAAAAGTCACGTAAATGCTCGTTTAAAATTGCACTGTCACTTTTTGTAGTACTTGAGATCAAGCAGATTTCCTGAGGCACATTTAGGCAAGTAACTACAATAATAATGTAGAATGTTCAGAAATGCATTTGTCTCTTCAAGATAAGCACTCTGCCAAAATACGAAGTCTGAAATACACCAGCTGTTCTAGGAAAGCGCAGCGCTAAAAGAACAAACTCCCTGGAGAATCCTAGTCACTTAGCTGCAGTCTTTTCCGGAATGCTGGAGGAATGCCTGGTGTCAGCTGGTACAGGAACGAAGGAAAGAATTGCTTCAAAAGTCCTGAATATATGAGGATGACAGCAGGGGCTGGACTGACAAATCAGATGCTGAGATCAGGAAGCAAAACAAAGCCAAGCAGGGAGGCATGCTTCACTCTGCTATTTATAGCCAATCAGGAAAGCAGTTGAGTTTCCACATGTGGATGAGTCACCACACCCAATTAGAAGCACGTGTCTACACCACACCCAATTAGAAGCACATGTCTAAACCTGCTCACATTAGCAAACAAGCATTGATAAAACCAATTGTGTAATACAGCACATTATGTTTACTTAGAAACGTGAAGGTTTAACCAAGAACAGAGATATGATTTAACCCTAATCCCTGGGGATGCTGACAGATAATGCAGGAGGCACCTTGGTGATTCCTGACAGGAGTGCAAGATCCAGCACCTCCCTCACCGCAAGGGGGAACTGAACACCCGGTGTGATTTTTGCTGCCCGACCGACTCAGCGGTCAGACCGTCAGGGAGCTCTCAGGCTTGCCAGCAGCCTGTCTCTGCTGGGCCTCCGAGAGCAAGCCTTCAGATAACCCAAAGACTGCTGCCACACATGAGCTTCCACTGACCTTCCCTGTGACTCCCACATTGCTCCCCGGTGACCCCCCTGCCAATCCCTACTGTGTAATGACCCCAATACTACCTGCTAACTTCGCAACCAGGAAAAAACCCTGATAAGGAGTTATTTCCTGACCACCCTCCCCCCCCCCCCCAGCATTCTGGTTTGAAAAAAATGAAAAGCTGCCACCAAAGCAACTAGGCATCGCCTTGCTGTTACTTCAAGAAAAATTAACAAACTAAACCCAATCTTACCAACACCATCTTTAGATACCCAGCGTGGATACTAATTTTTCCCTCCTTTCAAGAAGATATAGTTTCGTCCCCATGAAAGAAAGATGCACCCCATATTGTCTAAAAAACTTAAACTCTTCTTTTGTAATGTCATGGTGCTCTAACCAACCCAACCCCCTAACTTTGCAAAAGTGGGACATTTCTCTATTCACTTTCCTTCTTGCCTCTCTACTGCTGTGTATTTTGCCGCCCCTCTCCAGACCCTTCTGGGCACTAGCGCCGTTACCACCACTTTCGTCCCAGACCAGGACCTCCCAATGATATCCAAATCCCTCCTCATCTCTTTAATTAATCCCAAACCTGACAATTGCACTAGATCATTTTCTCTTACATGTAAAATAAGGACATCAGGACAAACTCTGACAGAGACCAAATCTGATAAACAAGGAAGTAACTGTCCCCATCTCATACCCCCTCTACGCCACCATTCACTTTTTACTTCATCATTTCTGAAACTTAGATTCTTTCGGAACGGTCTGTTGCTCTCTTGCTTTGCTGCCCATTTAACAAATTAATGTCCAACTATCCAAATTGACATGAATGTTACAGCCGGGCCGGCTACACATCCTGAAGTGAAAGAAAAATGTTAGACATGCCGTACAGGTTAAGCCTCATCAAGAACCCTAATATAACGGAGACAGCAATCAGATGACCACCTCCCCATTTTCTTCACATCTTTGATTGAAAACCTCAGTCTTGCCACTTCAGATGCTGCACCTATACGAAAAGAGTGCATGCCAAAACTAAAAGGACCTAAACCTACATAACAAAGTGCCTTCCTCAAAACCCCCAACACTTGCACATCTGTAAGCCTTGTACCATCTTGATGACTAAATACAAAACCAAACTCACCTCTCTTAAGTTCCTTAAAACTGAACCAATTATCCACCAGGCATACTATAACTCCAATCCTGTTTAATGACACAGTTGTGCCTTTTTTCTTTTGATCTGTCTTGGATTGTTCCAGAAATATTAATACACACTCATACACCTTGACATGTTCCTCCCTCAGCCCAGACTCATGATTTGTCCCTAATAACTCAGATATTCGAAATGCACCAAAAAAACAACCATGACATGCATGCTCAAAATATGAAAAACATACCCACCCCAAACATTTTAACAAATTTGCCAACACCCTCATGGAAATAGGATCCTTGCCTGGGCGAGTTGACTGTTTTTCTTTTGCTCATCCTTACAGTAATCTCCTACCTAACTCCCCAGCTGAAGGCTCATATTCCCAGAAAAACTTGCCGTAAAAACTCAAACTGACCAATTTAGCAGCAATAGTTGTGGCCATAATCTTTCTTTCAATATTATTCATTATGAAAGACAACACATCATTTCTCCTTTGTAAACAGCCTTCTTCATCATGAGGCCTATACACTGCACCTGTGCTCAAGAACTCCTCCCATGCTTTCCTGTAAGCCCTTTTAGTGCCCTCTGCTATTGACTTCTCAATCAATGTTAGCATCCTCAGTCTGCAAGCTCTCATACCTCCTTTGGGACCTGTGTTTTCAGTAAATTTGCTCCAGGCGCCAAACCACGGAATCTCAGCCACTGTGAACGAGATAATGCGTCTGCTATATTATTGTTCACGCCTGGCACATGTTTGGCTCTAAATACAATAATAAACATCAAGCAACCAAGCATAAATCTTTGTAGCCTTTTCAAAAGAATCCTATCTTTGACCCTCTGACCAATAACCAAATCTACCACCGTCTTGTTACCTACATTAAAAGTAACAGTTTTATTCCTCAGGTCCTTCCTCACAGTGCTAAGGCAACTGAAAAAGAGAAAAATTCAAAAGAAAGCAATGCTTCTTTTCTCTTTTAACCATCCTTCCGGCCACTCTTCTGCACAACATTTTCCATCCCAAAACACCCCAAATCCTTTAACAGCTGCTGGGTCTGAAAAAATATGGACTGTCCAAACAAAGTATGAGTCAGGCAACCACATGGCTATCCTGTAAAAAACTCTCAAAAAAGTTAACCAAACCACAAAGTCTGCTCTTAAGCCAGCTGTGATTCTTACTCTGTGGTGTGGCAAACTGACTCCTGACATTGCAAAACCAAGCATCCTGCAGAAAGATCTACCAGCTCTCACCACTTTACAGGCAAAATTAAGGAGACCCCAACAGTCAGTGATGCAATTGCAACTTATTTGCTTTGATTGCTTCTTCCAAAGCCACCATAATCTCCCACACTTTTTCTTGTGGAAGCCTTGCTTCCATTTTTCCCGTATCCAATTCAATCCCAAAGTAAACTAAACAAGTGGTTGGGCTTTCGGTTTTCTCCTGGGCTAAAGATACCCCTAATTCTCCTGCCATGTCTTGAAACTGAGGCAGCGCAGCTGCACACACCTTGCTTCCACCTGAACCTGCCAACAAAAAATCATCCAAATATTATGCAATAAATTCACTTACAGTTGAATAAGTAAAACACTACTGTAAAAAAGTACTGAAAGATTCAAACAAACTACAAGAAATGGCACACGCCATTGGTAACACCTTGTCAACATATAATTGATTCTCAAACTGGATTCCCAACAATGAAAAACCAAAGTAAGTACTGGCAATAATCTAAAGGCTGATTTAACATCACATTTCGCCAGCTCAGCCCCCGGGCCCACTGTTTGTACCTGAGCCATGGCCACATCTACTGAAGCAAACTGAACAGCCGCATCCTCCCTCGCTATGAAAGCATTAACAGATTAACCTTCTGGCCAGGAAAGATGATTTATCATACTAAACTCACTCTTGTTCTTTTTTGGTATGACACCTAAAGGAGATACTATCAAATCCTGTAAAGGCCAATAAGTAAAAGGACCTGCCATTCTGCCTTCTGCAACTTTTGTCCAGTTTTTCTTTTATGATATAGTGGTGCTCTTTTGCCGATTTCAGGTTATCAGCAAAACTCCTAGTTCTTGGACCCTGGTAACCTAACCTAAAACCGTCTTTGAACCCCCATTCCAACTTCACTGCCTCTTCTGTGTTGGGGTAAAATTTTAACCAGTAACTCAAAACGTCCAACTTAATTGGAGTAAAAGCCCTTTTGTCCAAATTGAGCGGATCCTCCACTACCCCTGCCTTGACCACCTGCGCTAAAACCTTCTTGCTCCCCCAAAACATTGAAAAACTGCATGTTTCCTCCGCACTTTGAGCATTCGTGTTTGTATCTGCATGGGTTTCTCGGACAGTACCCCCTATTGAAACTCGAGCATGCTCCTGAATTGGCATTCTTACCACGTCCCCCACGCACCCACCCCTCCCAGGGTGGGTTTTCAGAGAAAAGGCCGAGACTGCATTGCCAGACCGCTGGCTGTATGCATCATAGGTGGCAGCCTCTGTGGATACATTCACTGAACCCATAGCTCATTATCAAATTCCCCCTATGGTTTCTCAGGCAATAAGACCATCCTAGCCCTGAATTCCTCATCATAATGTAACCATGCGAAACCTCCAATGTATTTGAATAAAGCCATCTCGGCTTCCACCATATCTTCACTTTCTTCGTCATATTCTAGTTCGCACACCTCTATTTCATCATGTGGTGCAAGACTTACTCCTGGATGTTCTACATCTCCCAACCCCCCCCCCCAATCAAAATTCTTCCAGTCTACTTTTCTTTTGTACCGCAGGTTAAAGCGTTTGGTGCTCCCTCGTTGTCAGGACAGTTGCTCTGAACCTATCCCTCACTTGCTACATCATGCAGCATGCTCCCATTGACGCCCTGCAAGTCACCACAACCTGCAGGGACTGTGGCCTTCACTTTGTCGCGTACTGAACTCTCCCTGCACACCTTACTAGATGCTGGCACCCAAAGCCACCTACCCACCTCAGACTGGGATGTAGCTGCATTATATGATTCCTTCAGCACTTCCTTGCAGCTTGTGTTTAACATTTCTGCTTGCCTTGTTTTTAAATGCTCATTCTGATTTGTCCCCACAAGGACCCCCCCTTTCATCATTTGAAAACCTTTTTTCCTCTTCAGACCCACCCACGCCGCATGCAGGCCTCATGGGCAGTAGCTCCCTTTCAAAACCCCTACCAGCTGTTACCTCCTCAGCACGTTGAAGCAAGTTCTTGAAAATATGTATTTTATCCTTCACATTTTGTGCTGAAGCGTTGCTGAGCAACTGCTCCATTTCATGCACATTTTCTTGCCTGTCTACCTTCCTTTGTTGAGCGGGCGGTGCTGGCACAGCATGCCACAAACCGCAGCCCACTTCATTAGCATATTCCCCCACAGCCTGCCCCTCGCACACCGGCCTGCTCCCAGCCGTGACAGGTGCGCACATGCATCCCCGGCCTCACCTCTCCTCATCAACCAATGACGCTTCACTCAGTGAGCCGCTCGGCACAACAAGTGCTGTTTCTTTTATGAATCCCTAGACAACGAGCATTCATATTTTTATTACCACAATGTTGCGGCGGCGAACGTGCTAGCACCGTTGCCGCAACACCATCAGCTGCAGCACGCTTAGGGTGCTCCAAACAAACACAGGCTTGCGGTAGGACACCTGGTTGAATAAGGTCATCCCTACCTGCTTCACAGAGCACCCCAAGAGTTTCCCTAACTGCCGCTGCCTGATCCGCCATAATTCAAAAATTATACATGTAGAAAACTTAACAAGACAACATTTTTCTTTTCTTACACCTCTTCGCCACAGCATCGGAATGACGCACTACAAAACAACGGTTATTTCAAACCGTTACTCTACCCCCCCTCCAATTGTCACCAAGCGCCTGGGCTTTACCATTCACCCAAAGCTGCCCAGTGGTGGACATTCGAGGGATGCCACCCTCAGAAGCCCACATTTTGGTCACCTGCATTGCCACTCCTATCTATTCACCATCTTTTGCATGAACTCGCACTCATAACTGAGTAAATGCATGGAATGGAATGGTTTCTGTGAATGCACACGAGTGTTCCCAATAACCACTGGATAAACCAGTATCTATTCGGAAGCAGGGTGTCAGGGGTATTAAGAGCTATGTAAATTCAATTACAATACTACACATTAAAATCAGTGGACCTGCAAGAAGCACATTTATTTACAAATAGAAAGCAGTATGTATGTACACTGTTCAACACAAAACTAGAACAATCCAATCATACCCATGACATGCTTGAACATCAACACTACAAAGAGTCAAAAGATCAATAAATTATCCCAGAAATTAACAAAGCCAAGTAAGCAAAGGAAACCATTATGGCGCTCAATAGGGGCAGCAACAAAGCAACACAACACTTCAGTACAAATAATTGCAATTTGTGTTTCAGAAGAAGTGGCTGAGAGCACCTGAGCGATCAAATAAAGCTAGTTCATCCCCAACTATCACAGACAGTCCTCCAAGAGATGTCTTGGGTTGTGTATTGTTCGGGGCTGCGTCTGCTTCTGAAGTGATGGGCAGTGTATTCTATAGCATATTCTAGAGACTTTCACTGAGGGAGTTTTTAACTTAGCTGAGAACAGCGTATTGCGCTTTAGATGACACAATCACATGCATTTCTTTAAAGCATTTCGAGATTTCTGGAAGATTGGGGGGGATTCCCCATAGCACACGAAAGTAGGATAACTAATGATAACAGGAGAAGAGTAAATTAATTTCCCCTTTGCTCTGCCATACGTTGTCCACTCAATAGTTTGTCAAATAATTGAAGTTTTTTCTGGCTCACAACCAGCAGACTTGAAAATAACAGAAGCCCGCTTAACTATAACGTCCCCCTAGCCTTTGTTTAAGTGAATTTCCAAGGATTTTTTAAATTCCATTTCCTAACTATAAAATCCCTGTTACTTTTGTTTTGTTTCAGTGAATTTCTACGTTTTTGTTTTTTTAAACGTTAAGTAATATTACATTTCCCCTGCGGTCCTATTGCTCCTGCAGCCAGGGAAGAAATGCTGCTCCCTGTGTACAGGAACTATTACTTCACCTGTTTTCCTGCCTGCTTGACAGTGGGCAGAAACAGATGAAACGTCCGCACCAAGCAGGCAAGAGCAGTTTTCCTGCTCCCGTTTGCTGAGAGGGGACTTAGAGTTTCCCATCACTTGGCGGAAGCTGTCATAGCTCCCACCAAGCAACGGCAAACTACTATATCCTAAGGGTGGGCACCTCGGGACATAGGAAGCCGGCCCTGGGGGGGGGTGGGGTGGCGGTCTCCAGGGCCATTAATGGCTCTAGGAGAGAGGCCTCGCCATCCCACTTCTTTGTTTTTTAGGGTCAGCCCTAGGAAGGTGTGGGTCCCCAGGGCCAAATATGGCCCAGGAGGGGAGCTGCATGGCCCCCTCCCTTTTTAGAAGATGACGAAGCCCTGGGGAGGTGGTGGTCCCTGGGGCCGAGTATGGCCCCTAGGGTGGGGTCATACAGTCCTCTCCCCTTTTATGTGTTAATAAAGGCCCTGGAGAGGTGGTGGTCCCAGTAGCCCTACTGGGCAAAGGAGTGCGGTCCAGGTGGCCCCATTCGAAATTTCTTGATGAAACTCCTGTGCGGTAGTGGTCCCCGGGGCTCTTAAGGGCCTTGGGAGGGGTGCCATGCGGCCCTCCTTCTATAAAATCTACATTCAGCCTGCCCCGAGAAGGTGGCGGTTCCCGGGACCAAGATTAGCCAAGGGGAGGGAGGCCGCAGACGCCGCCTTCTCCAAACATCAAATTCTCTATGCCCTTAGGATCCTGCCCGCGCAGGGACTAAACTTTAAGCAAGTGCAGGAGATAGAGGTTTTTTTTTTTTTTTTTACATTTTTCCTGGGGCCCACCGATCCTCTGTGGTGTTGTGGGGGGATATAAAAATGGTTTTTGGCCCTGGCGGGTTCCCTGATGGACACAACCACCAGGCCTAGGAGGTCAGGGACGGGGCCCCCTTCTCTTTTTTAAAAACTTTTTTTTTTTTTTTTAGGACTTCGCTGAGTCAGAGTCCAAAAATGGCTGTCAACTCCTCTTGGCTGAAGTGTTGGCAGCCATTAAGATCTCACCATGATATCTCTTGGATCCGCAGAGGGTACACATCCTTAGATATACAATTTTGTTTTTTTCTTCATTTACTCAAAAACTTCTGAGCAGATTTACATCAGATCATAAAAAGGGCTCTTTCCGGAGCAAGAGCTAGCTTTCTGCTAAATTTGGTGTAATTCTGTCCAGTGGTTCGGACTGAAGTTGTGTCTAAAACCTGTATACGAAATTGTACAGGGAAAATGAGTTTTCCCCCCCTCCCCCTTCTGCACCCCCACTTGACAAATCACCAACATTTTAAAGACAGCAGCTCAAGTGAGTGGAGTACTAGTTTTGAAAATTTCATAAAGATTCGTCAAATGGCGCCAAAAGTTAGTGGTAAAACAAAAAAAGCTTTTCCTATGTAAAATAGGTCGTAAGTATAACTATCTACTGGCCACAGAAAAAAATATATCTAGAGAGAGAGAGATGTTATAGTTAGGTTCTGAATTTACACGCACAAAACCATAGAAATTCAGCATTTACAGTAAGAGTTATTTCAAGTAACTATAATTCATGGCCTAAGGTAACTATAACTCGCGCCCCCGCCATGCAGTTTTTTTTTCAATAATTTGACTGCTAATGTTTCATTTTATGATGTTATAGAAGTTGTCACGAATGCTGTAATATCTGGAGTGCAAGTGCAGTGCATGTCAAGGGCGCGAGTTATAGTTACCTTTGGCTGTGAGTCACTATTACTACTGATTTTCTATGGTTTTGTGTGAGTACATTTAGAACCTAACTAGAACGTCAATGTAACCTTTGTTTTTTTTTTATCTGAGTATATATATATATATATATATATATATATATATATATATATATATATATATATCCAATCCTTTTCCAAACAATACTAAATCCCTATTCCAAACAATACTAAATCCACACAAAATCGAGACCACAAATAGATCACAAGTAATGCACAAAAAATTTACTAACTCACTAACTACTAATATTGGGTTCCGAGTAGCGTGCTACTTACAGAAAAAACACTTCAATGCCTCATGAGGGGGTCGTAAGCAGAATATACACACATTTATAATTTACAATTAAACCGGGAGCCAATAAATGGATTTTATAGCTTCTAACATCTTATTAAATTTGTAGATAGTAACCTCATTGCCACGCTCTGAATGTGCTGAACTCTCTGAATCACAGTCTCAGGTAGGCTGATGCCACAGGTAAGCATGAAATAACAGTCTCATCCCTCAACCATGACCGCTTTCCTTTTCCGGAATGGGAGTTCTGTTAAACATATTGTATTTTATATGATTCCATAGCAGAGGATACATTGGATGCTAAATCCAAATATGAATATATCAAAAAGGAAATGATGAAGATGGTGGTTCCTAAATTATTACAGTTCTAGCCGTTCTCTCGAACCGCGTAATAACCTCTCACATCAAATATTTTAAATGGTTCTTATAGCACAGAAAGGCTTTGTTCTTAACACCCCTTCTTCTGTTCTACACGACCATCTAAATCACTCCCATAACCAATCTGTTTGCTCGCTCAAGCAACTGGTTGGCTTACGGGTTTTAAACCGCTAGTCTACCATATTTTATCCACATCCCTCTAAAAATAATTTATATTACACAACATCAGCTTGGTACCATTACCCCTTACTAAATTCCTCGGCTTGTCTTCCTTCATGAGTGCATCAAACAGCACTCAATTGTACTTGTTGCTATTACACTCTTTTTCACCATTCATAGCCATCAACTAAAAATGCTGCATATTGTTGCTATCCAGCAAACATATATGTGGACCTGTAAACTCCAGACAGATTCTCATGCAAGGAGCACCAGGATCGTCAATAACTTGAACCCAACCTCCTCCGCCCTTCAGCATTTTCTTCTGCTTCTCTGCACATGTTAGTTTCCCTCTTCTTTCATAACTGTCCACGAACATTTCTCCTTAATACGATTTGCTAGTAACATTTGCCCCAAGAGGCCTTCGTGAGTCAAAATAATTTACCTCTGACATACACCTTTTGGGAGCACAAACCATTCCCCTTGCATGATCACACCGTCTACTGCCACCATCAGTTCATTCACGACTAACAGTCTCACTTCAACACAACCACACCATTTTTTGTGTCATTTTTTTCATGATAGTTCCGATTACCCACCTCACAGAATAATGGCAACTCTAGTCAGGGTGAACCTTCAAAGTCACAAAATTAACCTGAGCTATAGGGCACCCTAAATGAATAGTGTTGGAGTTGGTTTAAGAGTCGCCATCCTAAAAATATCTACCTAACCTGTTAGTGACAGGGAAAAGAGGAGATCATAAGAAAGTGTTTGTAATTTGGAGAATTGGTCGAGGATGTTATACATGTATGTTCTTCACTGGTAATATACACCCCCAGATATTTGACACATATGAATTCTATCTGTAGCATGAAATCCCAGTGCAGGTCCCTCGATTCGGTGTGAATTGAGTGGAACACTGACTTGGGGAGTTGACTTTAATTCCAGTGTATTCACTGAAGATATGTAACATGTGAAGGACTCTGGGACCAAATTCCTGTGGATTATGACCAAAGATCAGTACTTCATCTGCACCTAGAGATACACTGTTGGAGACGCCAGATACCAGATCAAGCCCCTCACATGAGTAGCCACATGAAGGGACTCAGCAAAAGGTTTGATACCCAAAGCAAATATTAAGGGGGGGTGCAGGTGGCAGCCCTTTGTTGTTCACCTCTGGATAGGAAATTCCTCAGAGCGCGCACAACCAGACTGAACCCTCATACGTAGGTTGCTGTACTATAAGCAAAGCTGTTTGGGGAAAACCTCCCCAAAATCCACCTTATGGAGGAACATGAAGATGCATTATTACTAGAATACCAAGTCAAAAGCTTTTACAAAGTCCACAATTAACACTGCTAGTGGACTTGTAAGTGGCAATGCATTATGTAACCTGCATATGTAGACCCTTCAGGCATGAACCCAGTCTGACCCAAGTGAATTAGGAATTCAATCACTGCCGCTAGACACTTTGGAGGGATTTCAGCAATGAGTTTCACCTCTCCATTAATCAATAATATTGGTCGGAATCAGCCACAGCGATCCAGTGGGGTACCCGATTTGGGAATCATTATGTCTGCCAGCTGCAAGTCCAGGTGTACGATACCATGCTCCAGGGCCTGGACAAGCGGCCACTCTCTATGCTTCATTGGCGTTGCTGAGCAATGACCCCTCTCACCCAGTCCCTGCACTCAGGTCCCGTTAACAACTCACTCTCAGCCACAGGGCTCCGAAGAGGCACTGAAGCTGGGGCAAAGATCTTTGAGGGGGAGGCTTCCGTCACAGCTGTTTCTTTGGATCCATGCAGCTCTGTCAGGGATACTCCTCTTCTTAGCCACCCTTGGGGGTGCACAATGAACCCTTCTTGGTTAAGGGCTGGTGCCTTCCCCGACTATCCGGTGGCCCAGTTCCACTGCAGGCGGGTGGTCATCCTTCACCACTCTCCAGCTGCCGAGCCTCTGCCCGCCCCAGCAAACACTTAAATGACCAGACCCGGCCACAATTAACTCATTACATTGCCTGCTATGTAGGATGTGGCACAACAACACAGCTCATGGGCAACTCCTCTCAGCACTGCACAGCAGGAGGGTTCCCTTAGCAACAGGGATTACCATTGATGTGAGCAGATGGAGTCAGGATTATTGAGCTCAAGCGGGAGCTCTTTGGTGCCATGTTGGCTGTCACTTTGCACATTTTCAAGATGGCAAAAGTCTTTGGCCACCCTAAACCTGGGCACTCAGGGCTGGGTGGGTGTGTCTGGACATTGTGCTTCGATAATCCTAGCATCTTCCCACATCTAATACTAAAATCCAGTTTGGGGCAGTCACTATACCAGCAATAAAGCCAGAGCCAGAAATTGTTTTGGCATTCTGCTCTTCTTCCTTTCAAATGCGCCTCCAGTGTTCTATGTAAAGCTCAGAGACGGAGGTCTGGTGGAACTAAAGTATGTTTTTTAACAACCAGACAGTGCGGGTCAAGCAACATGAGGCAAGAGGGTGGGAAACAAAGAGGTGGAGGGGAACGGGTGGGGGAAGTGGGTGAAACAACAGCGCGTGGGGAGGAAGGCAGAGTGGATAAAAAAAAGACAAGGGGGGAGGCACTTACCAATAGGAGCAAGGAAACGAGAGTGACGTGGGAGCCAACCAATGGAAGGCAAAGGTAATTAATGGGCAGGCTCTAATCCCCTAGTTTTTTTAAAATGATTTTTATTTTACAAGAGGTTTTGCACAGCACAAGCAAAACCTAAAAAAAAGGATGCTTACAGCCCCACCCAGCATATTCTGAGGATGAGAGAAGTTACCTCTGCCCACACAGGCCAGCGTACTGTTTACTCCTGGGGTGCATTTCACATCTTTTAAACACCTATTCAAATTCTAATTACTGACTGGCGGAGGTGGGAGAGCAAATGAAAATTTAGCCTTTGGGAACTTCAGGCAGGGAAACTGCAACTCTCTAAAAGTTACTTTCCCTTAATATTTATTAAGAATCTGAATTCACAGTTGTACTGGACTTTTTTTTCATAATTATTAAAAATAGTTGTTTAATTATTTTTCTAGCTAGTCTCATTCCCAAGAAATGGTATTACGATTTTCTTTTTATTTGTACTTTTTTTGTTTTTTTTAAACATATGAGAACTAGGCCTGCACATTGAAAAATTGCTTTTGAGTACTAGTCAATGTAAGGATATGTTAAAATTATATTCTACTTGTAAATACCATACACCCTGCCTTGTGGGCAACAAGGCCTACACGGGGTGACTTATCAATATTTAAAAAGGAGGTTCTCTCCTATGGGTTTATTTTGGCAGGTCTAATTTCAGTTTCTAAACTACTACAGTCAGGCTACACTGGTAGGCCTTAAGCCATGTTTGTACTGCCATTTGAAGTGGATCACGCAATTAGTGCTACAGTCTACTGGTGGCATTTAACTTCCAGGCCCTGGGGACACTTTGTGCCATATACTAGTGAGTTATAGTCAAGCTAAATATGCCAGGTGGAACTATGTCATTTCAACCATGTTTAAAGGTAGAGCACACACACTTTGGTACAGGTTATCAGGGCTAAACTGCTCAGATTTCTAAAACTGGCAAAAAATACAGGGTTTATCAAAAGGTGAAACATCCAAGATGACCACACAGAAAAGGCAAATTTCCTACACAGACTGCCCCATCCAAAAGTTAGGGTAGACTAATCAATCCCTTGATGGGCTTCCCTACTCTTGTGAATATGGGCAATTTGCTTTCTCTGCAGTGGCACTTGTCCGTTCCACTGCTCTCTGAATCTACCTGTACCCCTCTGTCAATATTTTCCCTAACCACCAAACCCTTCTCCTCACCTGCAGATCCTACCTGTGATGACTAACCCTAGCTTGCTCACAGGTGCTAACCAGTAGGTGAGCAGTACCACCATGGACAACTAGGCAGTGTGGCCCATTCTGCCACTAGGTCAGACTTCAGTCCCCAACCCACTAAAGCTTTGTCAAAAAGGCTAACAACCAACAGAGATTACGGACACCTGTCAGACTCAGCAACCATGTCTTTGGTATTCCAGAGTGAGGTGGAGGATCCAATCTGGAGCCTTGGGTAGGCCTCACTAACAGCCATGGAGCTTTCAAAGAATTCCGCACTTGCTCCCGAGTTCCCTTTGGCCTCTTAGGTTTCTCAGACTGGGGGCTACTTCTTCAGGTTGCAGACACCTTCCTTCCACCCTTTCAGAGGTGACAATCAGACTGGCTCCACTGCTCAAGGTATGTACCCCAGAGGCTGAGGGGAGGGAGCGGTGCAGGCTTACTGTGGCCTCCATTCCTCGGTCTATATCTCATTTGCCTTTCCAAAAAGGACAATTTCGGTCTTTCCCCCATTAAGCTGTAGCCAAATTCCATTTCATCCAAAAGGCCACAGAGTACAGGCAATCAAAGAATCTAATTCTGGTCATGTCTTGAATTAGTGTAATAGATTCCACTAACTGGGTGTCATCACATGTGACAGTATCTCAAATCCATATTCCCGGACAATCTTTGCCAGGGGAGCCAAATAGATATTAAAAAGTGCAGTTCTCATAGAGGACAACCCTTAGCACTCTGTATGTATTAGTCATGCGCTTGGATTTGAATGGAGAAATGAAAATGGCTTCAGTTCTGATAATGAAATCAGCAAGCCAGCCCAAGGCATGAGGGTGGATTCCAACTTCAGGTACCTTTGGAACAGCACTGAAGGTGAGACTGTACCAAAAAACGTAGAAAGATTTAAGAGGACGAGAGAAGCAGATTGGTCTTCATCCATGCTAGTCTTGATCAAATCTGTGACAGCTAGGAGGGTGATATCTTGTTATGTGCTTGGAAACCAGTCTGAGATGCACCCAATACACTGCTTCCTTCCAGTTAAACGGATATCTGTTTGTTAATGTTTTCTCCAGGATTTTGGGATGATAGGACAGGAGCATAATTGGTTAATAGTTTACTAAGTTAGAGGAATCTGTTGTCCCCTTCTTTAATTTTGGAAGTAAATTGGTGTGCCTCCATTTTGTAGGATTTTTCAATAGTATTAAGAAAGATTAAACAAATCAGCCAAAAAAAAAAAAGGGGGGGGGTGGGTTGGAAGTTGACTCTTTATGCACTATTTCAAAGTAAGAAATAGCATGCACAGAGTCCAAGGGTTCCCCTTAGAGATAAGATAGTGGCAAAAAGAGATAATTCTAATGCTCTATTTTGTGGTAGTGTGGTCGAGCAGTAGGCTTATCAGAGGGTAGTGTTAAGCATTTGTTGTACACACACAGGCAATAAATGAGGAACACACACTCAGAGACAATTCCAGCCCAATAGGTTTTTGTATAGAAAAATATATTTTCTTAGTTTATTTTAAGAACCACAGGTTCAAGATTTACAAGCAATACTTTAAATGAAAGGTATTTTACTTAGGAACTTTGAATTAGCAAAATAGTATATACAGTTTTCACACAAATGGCAATAAGCTATTTTAAAACTGGACACAGAGCAATTTTCAACAGTTCCTGGGGGAGGTAAGTGTTTGTTAGTTTTGCAGGTAAGTAAACCACCTACAGGGTTCAAAGTTGGGTCCAAGGTAGCCCACCGTTGGGGGTTCAGAGCAACCCCAAAGTTACCACACCAGCAGGTCAGGGCCGGTCAGCTGCAGAGGTCAAAGTGGTGCCCAAAACACATAGGCTTCAATGGAGAAGGGGGTGCCCCGGTTCCAGTCTGCCAGCAGGTAAGTACCCGAGTCTTCGGAGAGCAGACCAGGGGGGTTTTGTAGGGCACCGGGGGGACACAAGTCAGCACAAAAAGTACACCCTCAGCGGCACGGGGGCGGCCGGGTGCAGAATGCAAACAGGCGTTGGGTTTGCAATAGGATTCAATGGGAGACCCAGGGGTCTCTTCAGCGAAGCAGGCAGGCAAGGGGGGGGGGCTCCTAGGGGAAGCCACCACCGGGGCAAGGGAGAGGGCCACCTTGGGGTCGCTTCTGCACTGGAGGTCGGATCCTTCAGGTCCTGGGGGCTGCGGGTGCAGTGTCTTTACCAGGCGTCGGGTTCTTTGAAGCAGGCAGTCGCTGTCAGGGGGAGCCTCTGGATTCCCTCTGCAGGCGTCGCTGTGGGGGCTCAACTCTGGCTACTCACGGGCTCGCAGTCGCCGGGGAGTCCTCCCTGTAGTGTTGTTTCTCCACAAGTCGAGCCGGGGGCGTCGGGTGCAGAGTGCAAAGTCTCACGCTTCCGGCGGGAAACGTGTGTTCTTTAAAAGTTGCTTCTTTGTTGCAAAGATGTTTCTTCTTTGGAGCAGAGCCGCTGTCCTCAGGAGTTCTTGGTCCTTTTAGATGCAGGGTAGTCCTCGGAGGCTTCAGAGGTCGCTGGACCCTGGGGAACGCGTTGCTGTTGCAGTTTTTCTCGAAGTGGGGAGACAGGCCGGTAGAGCTGGGGCCAAAGCAGTTGGTGTCTCCGTCTTCTCTGCAGGATTTTCAGCTCAGCAGTCCTTCTTCGTCTTAGGTTGCAGGAATCTAGTTTCCTAGGTTCTGGGGATCCCCTAAATACTGAATTTAGGGGTGTGCTTAGGTCTGGGAGGGCAGTAGCCAATGAGGGGAGGGGGGCACATCCCTATTCCTATTGGGGGAATCCTCCAAAATCAAGATGGAGGATTTCTAAAGGCAGGGGTCACCTCAGCTCAGGACACCTTAGGGGCTGTCCTGACTGGTGGGTGACTCCTCCTTGTTTTTCTCATTATCTCCCCTGGACTTGCCGCCAAAAGTGGGGGCTGTGTCCAGGGGGCGGGCATCTCCACTAGCTGGAGTGTCCTGGGGCATTGTAACACAAAGCCTGAGCCTTTGAGGCTCACTGCTAGGTGTTACAGTTCCTGCAGCGGGGAGGTGTGAAGCACCTCCACCCAGAGCAGGCTTTTGTTTCTGTCCTCAAAGAGCACAAAGGCCCTCACCACATGGGGTCAGAAACTAGTCTCTCAGCAGCAGGCTGGCACAGACCAGTCAGTCCTGCACTGAACAATTGGGTAAAATACAGGGGGCATCTCTAAAATCCCCTCTGTGTGCATTTTTTAATAAATCCAACACTGACATCAGTGTGGGTTTATTATTCTGAGAAGTTTGATACCAAACTTCCCAGTATTCAGTGTAGCCATTATGGAGCTGTGGAGTTCGTTTTTAACAGACTCCCAGACCATATACTCTTATGGCTACCCTGCACTTACAATGTCTAAGGTTTTGCTTAGACACTGTAGGGGCATAGTGCTCATGCACCTACGCCCTCACCTGTGGTATAGTGCACCCTGCCTTAGGGCTGTAAGGCCTGTTAGAGGGGTGACTTATCTATGCCACTGGCAATGTGAGGTTGGCATGGCACCCTGAGGGGAGTGCCATGTCGACTTAGTCATTTTCTCCCCACCAGCTCACACAAGCTGGCAAGCAGTGTGCCTGTGCTGAGTGAGGGGTCCCTAGGGTGGCATAAGACATGCTGCAGCCCTTAGAGACCTTCCTTGGCATCAGGGCCCTTGGTACCAGGGTACCAGTTACAAGGGACTTACCTGGGTGCCAGGGTTGTGCCAATTGTGGAGACAATGGTACATTTTAGGTGAAAAAATACTGGTGCTGGGGCCTGGTTAGCAGGGTCCCAGCACACTTCTCAGTCAAGTCAGCATCAGTATCAGGCAAAAAGTGCGGGGTAATTGCAACAGGGAGCCATTTCCTTACAGGGGGGAAATAGACGATAGAAAGGTGATCACATGTGCAGGGCAAGGATCAATTAGGCCGTTTACTTCCTCTACAGTTATTTCAGCAAACCTGAAGAAGCTATGGGCGGTGCATGATTAAGGAGAGCAGTGACACAGTAAGATTATGTCCGACTCCCAGAAGAGTAACGGGAAAGCCTGAATCGATGATACACATCCATCTGGCTGCGTAAGTTCTTTCAGCATTCTCTACAGTTGTTTAAAAAAATAATGGGATGGGAACAGGATTGAAATTAGACCGCAGTTTGACAAAGGTTAACACAGGAATAAAAGCTACACCAAAAATACTCATGGAGTCCTGCGCCCTCAGTAAGAAGTGACCTACCCCCTCTGCTCCCTGGTGGTCCTGAGGGGGCAGAGTCAGTGGCTTTTACACTAGACAACGAGGTATTGATGGCTCACAGGTGTCTATGATTGATGCACAGGGACTGCTGGAACGTCCGTGCACAATATTCTCTAGGGCGAATCCATCTCCATCTTGGGGGTAAAAGCAGGGATGGGGCCCCAGGTATGATCAGTGTAAGACGGATCCTCTCAGTAAGCGTTGAGGCCAGAAAGAAAAAGCTGGCAGCCCTACAATGCGGCGCAGAAGCGCAGCAGTGCGGGCCGGGGGGAATTCTTTTGTTGGATAAAAAGAAAGAGGTCACTCTGTTGATGTAAGTTGAGCTGTCATCTTTGACAGAAACAGAACCCCAGATGGAGTGTGGGTTGGATACACCAACCAGGCTCATCTTGGTCAAAGATTTTACTTTATGACTTAGTGCTTTAAGTTCAAATCCACCACAGGAGTACACGTCTATTGCCACCAAGGACCCCAGTGAAGGCCAACGGCAGGGGCCAGTTGCTACTGGTCAGCTGGGTACTTCCAGGAAAGGCCTCCTGCAGCTTGTTTTGTGCCCCTGTATCCACAGAAGAGGCCAGTCAACTGACCTTTGGAGTCTGCGTCTGTCTTGGGTACACAGGAGCGCAGGTCCAATCCTTCAGGGCTCTTTTTAGGTCACAGACAGCAGACCCAGTCCTCTTCTGATCTTCCGCTGGTCCAGAAAGTTTCCTGAAGTGGGTACCTGGAAGTGTCACATTTAAGCCTGGTAGTGGGTGTGAACGGTTCCTGGAAATGGCCTAACCAATGGGGTAAAATTCTTGGGACAAACCCTACCTACTTTGGGCATTTTCAAGATGGCAAAAGTCTTCAGCCACACTAAACATTGGCTCTGAGGACCTGGTGTGTGTGTGTGTGTGTGTGTGTGTGTGTGTGTGTGTGTGTACACACTATGGTAATCCTAAAGTCCTCGCATAAATTACACTAAATACAGTATGAGGAAGACACTGTACCCACAACAAACCCAGAGTCAGAAGTCTTGTAGGACAAAAGCATAGCTCTTCAGTAACAAGGCAGTGGATCCACAAGAATTGTCTTGGCATCCTGCACTACTCCCTTTCCAGTGTGCCTCATTTTTTATATGTAAACCCAGCTGACCTGTCTAGCATGATTTAACGCTGAACTGGGATTTGACATAGTAATATCAAAAGGATACCTACAGCCACCACCCTGCATATTTTGTAGAGTTCAGAGGAGTCATCTGTACTCATTTAGGTCAGCCTATTGTTTGCTCCTGGGAGGTCTTTCATACATATTTACACCTATTCAGGGCAAAATATTGTCTGGGAGAGGCTGTATAGCTAATGCAAATTAGCCTCGCCAAAACTTCAGACAGGGAAAAGGTAACTTTCTACAATTTCTTTTTTTTAACATTTATTACAAATTTGACTTTACCAATGAATTTAATTTTTAACTATTACAAATAGTGGTTTAATTATTTTTCTAGCCAGTCCCAATCCAGAGATACAGTATTAGTATTTTAATCTGTACTCTGGTTTTCTTCAAAGGAAAATTAGGCCTGCCACAGTAAAAATAGCTCCTAGGCGCTTGCCACTGTAAAGATTTGTTAACATTCAGATTTCTACAAGTTCCGATTTTAAATACCATGTATTGTGACTTGTGGGCTACAAGACCTACATATGGGTGTCTTATTCATATTTAAGAGAAAGGTTTCAGCCTATGAAAAGGGATTAATTTGAGAGGTTAAACTGCAGTTTTTATACTGCTTCAGTCAGGCTACAAAGGTAGGCCTGAACCCATGTACACAACAGGTGCTGCGTCCACTAGTGGCATTTAACTTCCAGGGCCTGTGTACAATGTGTACCATATACTAGAGACAAGTTAAATATTTCAATTTTGAGTATGCCTATTCAACCAGGTTTAAAAGGGGCACAGACAATTTACTACTGGTTAGCAAGCGTTCAGTTCACAGAGTTATAAAGCCAGCTAAAATAAAGGATCTAGCAAAAGATGGACAATCCGGAGGGACAAGATAAGGTGGATTTTCGCTTACAAAAAATGCATAGAGAACTGAAAGTCAGAGGGGATAGTCGCACCAGGTGACAGAAGAACAGGCACAATCACGCACCTGACTTTAGTGAAACCGGGCGGCGGTCAACCTTTACTAGCTATCTGGCTGTAGAGATGTCGACTGTGTTTATCACAAGCATATACAGCTGTCTTCATGAGTTGACAATAGAACTTATTGTTCTGGAATCAGGTACGCAGTTGTGAACCATCTTTGAAACGCAGAAAAGGCATTCTATTACTAATGTGGCAGAGGTAGTATGGTGCTTGGAAGTAGTAAATGAGGCTATTAGTGCTATAGAATTGCATAGCAATAATGTTGGGTATTTTTATTTTTCTAATTACTCATACGCTTCATTACTACCTTAACGTTTATTTTAATTGTGGTAACTGCTCGCATCATGTACACTAGATGATGTGTCTACTTTTAAAATAAATATTTTAAAGTAACATTCCATTTTCTAGTGATCCTTGTCTGTATTGTGCATTTACAAAAAAGGCTTTGGTGTTCCACTGACTGTACTGGTCATGACTCATGGGACTGAACTGTTACCTAAGACATATTTAATGAAAACATTGCTCAGTGGGTTGTGCATGGGTGCAGTCCAACTGGTTTTCTGATTGCCACATTTACGAGTCCTTGGTGCAGAAGGGTATGGGGGTTCAGAAATCTGCAACCCTGGAATATTCTATAGAACGTCACACTGAATTCCAGGGCTCAGCCTGTAATTTCCAGAGCCTTTTAACAGGAAGTCAGGTTCTAGATATCAGAGTGCAGCAGCCAAATTATTTGATTAGCAGTTACTGCAGGATATTCTTCACCTGCAGTTAACAGTTACAGGCATTTTTAAAAACCAGATTACCATTTGCCGCCTGGAGGCCAAATGCATCCAAACATCTACATATTTTTCCTTTCTCTGTAAACAAAGCATTTTTCTAGCTTTATGTCACTCTATGTAGAAAAGTAAACTGACGCAGACCTTTATCCAAAGAGAACATTTCCAGTTGAAAATTTATTTCAGTTGATAGGAGAGATGTTGCTACCACGTAATACGATTCAAAATATGAGAATGTTAACAAAACAGAAGTTGCCACATAATACAAGTATCCCAACCATATCCAAAAGTCTCTTCACAAAGACAATATCATGGTTGGTTTCAGAGTGGATAAAACCAATGCAGATAAAAAAAAACACAGTAATGTACTTCACTGTGACGTTCTGGGATGCTGATGGAGTATAATTTAATATTTAAAAACCTTGTTTGGAGGTGGTGGTGCACAGTTATATTTAAAATAAGGCGATAACTCAAAACTTAAATTAAATGGATGTATAAAGTAAATACAATAGTAAAAAATAGTTTTTTAGATAATCAACTTCTTGAAGACACACCAAATGAAACAGAGGCTATCTCCCCATTTGTAATATGTCTGCAACACCACCACAAAAAAGGCTTCTTGGATATTAAATCAACATTAGGAACAACCTGAGGGACCACGGGCACCTGTTCATCTGAAATAGCTAAAGAACATGAGTGTGCAAATTACAACAACACGTCTGACATGATGTTGGATCAGTAAGTGTACGGACGTTTCATTGCTACTTTACGAGATAAAAACAGTATTGCTTAATACAGCGCCATCTAGACTGGGAAACAACACTGCATGTACCACTTCTATAAAACTGAAGAATTAAGGGATAAGCCGATAAAGGCCTATTCAGAGCGCGATTTTAGGGCAGTGCTGACCTTTCTCTCCAGATACTCTCAGAAAGCACCTTGTCCAATACTGCAAACAGACTTCACTACCACACAGGGATTATATATCAAATGGATTTATCTATTCTGTATAAACTGGCTCCCAGGTTCTCAGCTTGTATGGATGTATCAAAATTAAATTAAAGGTTAAAATGGATACGTTTTTCCCACAATCCCAGGCTCACCGACATTCAGGCTGAAATAAGGCCCAGTGACACCCCAGGGAACCAAGAGTATGGGCTTACATTATTGATTAAAAAAAAAAAACATATTGCAGTAGCAGAAGTGGAAAAACCCTACTCTGGATGAACATGCGTGTTTTCCTGCCAATAGAAGACATATCTGATCGTAGCTCTGTACACTGCCTGTAATAACGCCCACAGAGGCGGCTCAGATGTTTCTGCTAAGAGCTATCCTATCTGCCTTCCAGACCACAAGTGCAAGTTCAGCCGCAGTGACTTACCGTCATCCCATCAAAAAGTGGTCATAAGAACCAAGCAGATATGCAAGAACAGCCATGGAAGCTAACCGCCAACGGCAGTGTTCCAATAACTTTCCAACCTCAAGGGTTGTAAGAGATTATTATTAGAAAGTACATCAGAGTGATATACAAGTAACAGATTGCATGGAGATGAAAACTTGCAACCCAAACAGACGTTTCCCAGTCACTGCATTTAAGCCATCCCTAGAATTACTCCATCCTTTGGGTCAATCCACCCACATTTGCTGCTCGACTCTCCACTTTTCTTTCCCTTTCTCCCATTAATATCCCAATATTCCTTACTCAACCCATCCTTTCCCTGGTACACACTATGCTCTCGCACCATCTGACGTTTTAGTTTAAATGTCTGTGTGTACATGGCAATAGCACCAGTGAAAACTATTGCAGGTGTTATTATTGGATAACTGACCCACCCTCTTTAGATCTCAATTCCTTTTGCTTCAGGAGTGATAAGTTATCCAGGGATAATTGCCCACAATGGAGTTCATTAATAAGGGAGGTAATGTGCATAGAATGTGACTACTGCAGTCTTGTAAGCTACAACAGGCCGGGGTTTACGAGTTCAGAGCTACTTAGCAAAAGGAAGTATAACTTGTTACACCAGTCCTCTCGGGTCACAAGTGATCCATCAATAAATACTGAATACAGCAATAGCCATACAAACAGCTTTACATTAGGGGTCGGAGTGAACGGTTAAGTGCAGAGACGCTCTTTCTCCATAAGTACAGTTGTCACAATGCTCATGTTTAGCACCCTCAAAGGGGTTGTGTCCCTCCTCGGTCCCGAAAGTCCTTTTTACTCATGCTTCACACGCTCCACGGCTACATAGAAGGTCTTCTTATCATCCAGGCAATGCCATCCGATTGGTCCTATTTCACAGTCTGCACAGATGAGGAATTTTATTTTCCCAACATCCTTGGTGAACCCAACATTTTCAAATGTGTACATATCATCCACCAGCCAATGATCCTCAAGAATGTCTCCATCTGGAGAACTGCCATCCCCCAGTGCAGTCTTCTTCCTCATAGATGGAAGAAATAGCTGCAAAGTAGAAAAACAATTTAAAAAGGTGAGACTTTTTCCTACTGTATATAATGATAAAACACTTAAGTTAGTCACAAGCTACACTTGCATAATAAAACGTATAGATGAACACTAGAGCGGACATTGCTTAAGGACATTTATGTGACAGGATTCAGTGACAGGCAAATGTCTCCCTGTAGGCATGCTTTATTCAACAAGCCCAATGAGTAAAATGTGGCATTGCACAGTTGGAAAAAATAAACAAGAAGCTCCCTTTTGTGCTCGAAGTGGCCCTGTGGGTTATGTTGCACTTCAAGAGAAACCCATTACTTAACGCTGGCTGAAGTACATGAAGGAATGAACCCTTGCTGAAGAAACGTGTATGTGTACATTTAGGAATGACAAAAGGCAATTTGTAGACTTGCAAAATTGGAAAGAATTAGTACATGCACTACTAATGCAGTGTTCCCAACCTTTTGACTTCTGTGTACCTCCACTTTATGAATAAAGAAAACTGGGGACCCCACTGATTATTAGAATCCGGGGACCCCACCCCCACTGAGTCATTACTGAAAGCTAGGGATCTAATCTGTTAAAATTGTTACATTTTCTAATTAGACGCGGACCCCCAGGGGTCCCCGTACCACAGGTTGGAAACCACTACACTAATGCATTCCCTTGGCACGTGGCAGCTATTCAAATGTTATGACCCAGTATTAATGTATTAGTCATGTCTGAGAAATATCTATGGCCAGGAGAAAATACTGAATGGTTCGTGCCAGATGTATGATGAAAGGATCGTGTGACTGCAAAGACTGCAATTTGCAAAATCACTTGGCCACAAAGTGTCTTGTTTTAAATGTTCAAAACTCATTTTATCAGACTGAGAAGATTTTCAAACTTTTTTAAATTAAAATTGGTATGCAATGTATCAATGGTTTGCAACTGCAATTCCAGTCACAGACCACTGAATAGTTACTGACATCTCAAAGGAGGTGGTAACTGATTCACAAAGAACTGGGAACTGTGGTGGTAGCCTCTAGAGGGGCAGGTAGTGGTCCAGGGAACCACTGCCTGCGCTCCTTGGTGTTTTCCCACATTGAATACTTACTTGTTATACCAACACCAGTTCTCCTAAGGAATTAGTGATGCTTTAGTGAAAATCCACTTGGAAATGCAAACACATGGTAGCCTACTACCCACTGCAGGGCACCATCCCTGTGTTTGTAGCCAATCACAGGGAGGTCGGAAGTTGCAAACTTGATAATTAATATTCATTAGGGAGGCTGCGACCCCTGCAGATGGTGATTTTGTGACATGACCCAATAGTACATAGGTTGCTTTGCAAATTCAGAGTCCATTTCCAAAACATTCGGTGCATAATTTGCCACTCCTTTTTGCAACTGACTCTTAGTACACCTGAACCCATCTTTTTTTATCATATACAATAGGTTAACCGAATTTGCTTTAAATTCTTTGCCTTGTGGCCAAGATGCAGTGCTTATGTTTCTCATGTTAACAATATCAAATATCTGTTTAAATTACATATATTGAGCTTGTGGTAAGTAATATGACCGTACTATGGCGTGAACCGTTATTGTCTAAAGTAAAAATTTAAAAAAATCCCATGCTCAACAGCTCAGACCTGCTATGACATGCCCGAGTTCTCAATCCTCTGCCCACCAAACCCTTCATGCTACTTCACTACACTTGTCTTTTTACACCTTTATCCCAGTCTTTGAGGCGTAAATAACCAAACTGGCCCCAAGATTAAAGCATCTAACAAATCTATAAATCACTGCCCAGTATCAGGCATGAAACAAATCTTTCAATTTTTGTCAGACATAACCACTCTGATTATCTTCTCGCTTTCAGTGGGCATTGTTTTAAGCCGATTGCTCCTAAAGAAACCAACTGCAGATATGCAAATGTAGGCCAACTTTAATTCGATCTCCAATTTACAATTCTCCAGCAAAGTTTTCTAAACAGTAATTCTAAGATGCACATCAACTTCAAGTACAAAACCAATTACTCCTGACCTTCCAATTTGATTTCGACCTGCATGAGAAACAAAATCAAACACCAGAGAGAAATTCCTCATCACACTTGATGAAGACTATAATGCAGCCTTAACCCTCTTATGTACTGGAACCTACAACATTGTTGATCACAACATATGGCTGTTGAGACAGAGTCTGGTTTGGAATATCTGGTATTACCCTTAAGTAGACCAGCGCTTTGCTGTCTAGCAGGACTCCACGAGTACACATGGATTCTTTGGAATCCTCCATTTGCAGGTCTCTGTGTGATGTGCTGCAAGGTTGTGAACTGTTCCCACTCAACTTCAACTGCTACACATGACCTCTCTCATTTATTATATCTGCACATTAAGACTGAATTGTATGCTTTTGACACACAGATCTACATTCCTCTGAATAACAAATCAAAGCATTACCACAACACGACCAAGTGTCTAGACCTCACACAACAGTTAGGATGACGAGCCATCTCTCTGCCAGGTCATTGGTAATCCACCACTTCTATGAAAGCTTTAAACTTGAGGATTATCTTTGATTTCAACCGCTCATTCAGCCCTCAAATTAACACTGCTGAAATTCTCCTTCCTCCGTAAAATCCTACCTTTCTTTCAAAGCTCTCATGAAACTGAACTTCCGGGAAGTCTTGTTTTGGGGTGAGTATAGAGCTGTAACGCGACTTACAGAGGCCTGCAAAGAACTTAAGGGAATCCAAATGCAACACCAAGATATGCCTAAACTTACAAAGAGGCCATGTGAAACCTGTTTTAAAAGCACATTATTGAACACAAATCACAGCTTAAGGTACATTGAGAAATCTCAATAAATGACTGTCCAAATACTTGCTTTTAAAAATAAAGAGATGTATAGAGTTAGAAATACAAATACATTCAAATTAATTACGACATTCAGAAGCAACAACACAATCCTCTCGAGGTCGGGGCTCTAGTATTCTAACTCGTGAATCCTTGTCCCACTCTCACCCTTGCAATGTGATATGGTTTATTCCACATTCACTGGTGGACGAATTCAGGGAATACTCACTAGCATGCCTTACTCATTAGTCTCATTTGACTCTTTAGGAAATAGTTTAAAGTGACTACTGTGCCATACAACTTCAGCAACAAGTCCCCAGGGGACCAACAGGCCTGTTTCAAGTCTTATTCGCGCCAACAGCACCAAAGCTTTCAGGGTTTCAGCAGGTGCCCCAGCTGTAGTCACTTGCAGCTCTAGTGCTGTTCGGAGAAGGCAAGCTGCTCGCAGTACACAATGCAGCACCCAGCAGGCTCTCTCTTCTGAGCGCCTCAGCAGTGATCGGAGGTGCTCCCAGCTTCTGCTGATGAAGCAAGTTTAATTTCCCTGAAAAGGGGTTTATCTCCCTGCTCCCGATCGGAGCCCAGTGATGGAGCGAAGACCTCCAGTTTCCTCTGGGTTGGTCAGGGGGAAAGTCTTAATCCGGTCGCTGCTTCAATTTTCCTAGACGACTGCTCAAGCTTTGGCAAAAACTAGTACCGGCAGCCCCACCTGGCTTCCAAGGTTGCTGCAGTACTTGTTGAGAAGCCGCAGACTTATTTGATGGGATCATCAATAACTTAGTGGCCCTTCCTAGCATATCGAGTCACAGTCAAGGCTCACACAAGTCTTGGCGTTTCCTCACACAGTCACTACTACGTTGGCCCCTCTGGCATACGGGGTAACCACAACGAGGAGGTACAGGCATAGCGCTCCCTGCACAGCACTCTTATGCATGGCTCATTTCATAGAAGGCCTTCTCCTGGCATACCGGGAAGGGTTTGTGGGGGGCAGGGGACAGTCGCACATGAGCAATGGCCGGATCTGTCCACAGTAGCCTATTCTCACCTCGAACCAGGTGTTCTCTCGGTAGGGCTCTCTGCTGGAACTCACTTCCTCCAACACTCCCCTCTTCCTCACAGGGCACAATGGTCTGGACAAGAAGGCAGGCCCTGGTGTCCAGGCTCGAGAGCAGGATGTCTTGGTTTCCCTGAGGGATGTCCCCAGACCCAGCAGGGAGGCTGGTAGCCCTTGGCTCCCAGTCCTGGTCACAGGCAGAAGTTGTGCAGAGCTTCCCCTCCTCACACAACATGACTGCCTGCTTCACAGATGACACATTTTGGGGGTCTTAAGCCTCGCCTTCTTACAGTCCATTTCCAGGCACCAAATGTAATTTAGGGTCTGGGTCTTTTAAGTTTTAGGTTGGGGTTCTGCTTCTTTTGAAGTGCAGGTTGGGGTTCTGCTTCTTTTGAAGTGCACTCTTCTTTTTTTTTTTTTTCATCTGGAAAAGCTGTCTGTCACAACAGAAGAAACTGTGAAGCTGACAGTCCCACAACACAGGTCATGGGAGTGACAAGAGTTCACACTTGAATGTCAGCCACAGTGATATATGCATCACAATATTAATCCTAGGCTCCCATCCCTACTCTTTATGATTCCTTCATCAGCCCCATCTGATTCCTAAGATGTGTCCAGCCCCCTTCCTTGTGATCTATCACTGAATCACAGAACATTTTTTGAAGTGCAGATGGGGAGTCTCTCTCTTCCTTCCTACAGTGTGGAACACCCAGCTCACAGGAATGCAGCAATACATGAATCTGTCTGTGGAGGGATTTCTCTATTACCGATGTCTTCAACAGTCAGGCCATGGCTTCCCAGAATAGTACCCACGGTACTCCAAGTAAGTACCATTGCAAGCACACTCTGCAGTCAGTATGCATACACAGCAAAAGTACTGTTCAGTACTGTCACCTCCATGTATTGTGCCACCCCCAGCACATCTAGCATACAACCACTCTGTGCACACTGCTCAGTACTATACCCTCTCTGAATTGTGCCATGGTTTGCTATTAACAAAAACAGTGGCTGTCGGCACGCAATCAGTATGCGCGCTCTGCACAACATGGCACCCTTCATGTAAGTACTTTTTGCAAGAATACCTACAGTCAGCAAATGCTTTCATTATGCACACACTGCACAGCACTGCATCTCTTATATAATGTGTTCCTCTCAGGCATACATGCACTTAGTACATGCACTAGGCATGCTTGTACTGCACCACACTGCTCCATCACTGTACTGTAACTTTCCCAGGCGCATATACTTCCGGCGCAAAGTCTATACTCCTGCACTGCGGAACACTCTACATCCAACTGATGTAGGCCAAGGGTGAGTTAAGGACACAGCAGCAGAACTTCAAAAAAAGGTGAGTGTAGGCCTTGCTCCAGTGACACAAGGTAAAAAGGGCCTGCTCATTCCTACTGTGCACTACATGGTATACTGCCATCATTACTTTTGTGCTGCTTAACCCTTGGTAGAGGTGGTAGCCTTCCACCACTATGAGGGCAGCGCTTTGGGTGCCCTCCCAGTCCAACAAGACTGCAATCTGAGACACAAGCCTAGGACATGGCACACATAAATGATCCGTATTTGCCTATAACAACAAAATTTAGCTTTCGGGATCATGGCAACAATACAGTTAGGCACGGGTACATGTATTTTACCATAAAGAGGACTTTTCTATCGCAGCACCAGCATACTTGCAAAGACTGTCCCCTTGCTACATCACGACAAGGAGCTTATAGCAGGAACTATCAGAAGTACAGACTGTCTTTCTTAGTAGTGCTGGGCCCAAAACTGTGGAATGCCCTGAACTTCAAACTGAGGGCGAAACCAAACTACTCTTTGGTTCATAAACTTCAGAAAACTAAACTTTCAAGAACGTCTTTGATTATAATTATTCAGGGATCATGATCACAGACTATCTGAAGCGAACCCACCCTGCCCAATTGGACTCCAATAGCCTGTTTGTGATCATTACTGTGCTGTATAAATTTGTACATTTATTCTGTGTTTTTGTTGTCTGAAGTTTTAAGATGACAATCAGTGTTTTACAAAACACCAAAAATAAATATTTACTTGGCAAACAGACTATTCACAACATGTTTACAGCATTCAAGCACTACAACCCTTATAAACAGAAAGGCAGCTGGAACAGAAATACTTTTTTTTTTCTTTCCTGAAGCATTCAGGCCATTGGGAACCAAACTTCTCTCTATATTCATAAAAGTTACTGGTTTCGAGAAGAGGCTTACACATACTGGAACAACTATATAACAAGGCTGACCCACCTAGACTTCACTAGTGGCCCTTCTACACTTCAAAGCTTATCAGTGGGCCTGTCATCTCCTTGACAGGAAAGCTTTCATTTCACTTAAGTCCACCACTGCATCTCTAATGCAAAAGCCTGGCATCTAGGACTAAAGAAAAATGATGTAACTAAGGCACCAACTTTACATACTTTCATGTACAGAAATACTTGTGAAACACGAAGCCTGTACAACACTCTGGAGAGGATACACAAGAATAACAGCAAGATCTACAGAAGATGATTCCAGAACGGAAGTGCCAGGCTCGCTGGGATGGTATTAATATATTATATGCCTGTGAATAAAACAGAGGCAACAATTTTACATAGGTTGCATTTGACCCCAGTAAACTGAGGAAAAATGGAACACAGTTATGTGCTGAAGGGGATGTGACCTGGCAGGGTGCATGAGGCATGTCTGGGGTACATACAACAAAGCCCAAATGTTCTTTAAAACATTATGTCACAAATTTAAAGATATCACACCAATTTGTAGCTGACTTATCAGGACACATGCAATCATGCTGAAGGCCCTGGCACAGAATATCAATTACACACTGTGCTCACTGTTCTGATTCCTTCATTACAGACCAACAGTCAACACCAAGGTCAATACTTGTATAAAATGGAAGTTCCCAGAGAAACTCTCAAAAGACTTGTGTTGGAATAAGGTTTGGCACATTGGAACATTGCAGTGATGGGGGAAATCACTAAAGGGATTAGAAATTCTCCTGCAAAGCATATTTACATTTGTTTACCTTTCACAAACTACGTAGCTGGTAAAAATGGACATAGAAAGGACACCACTCAACCGCTGAACTTTCCTTTCAGTGAGCTGATCTTCTGTAGCACCCACGTTCCTAGTGGGATTCTGTCACGGTGCTAAGTATGTTGCTCCAACCTTACAACATCTTTGTCCACACCCTGAAACATATGTGTTTCAGACATAGGCGGTAATTATGAGCTTGGCGGTCTCAGGACCACCATGTTGGCGGCGGTGAAGACCACCATATTATGGCTACGGCAGTGTTCCCAACAGAACATAGCCAAACTACCGCCAGTACCACCAGTGCAGTCAGGCTGCCACGGACAGCAGTAGGGACCACCTTTCCACCCGACACATTACGAGGCTGCACACCACCAAGGTTTCCGCTGCGGTCGCACTGCCACCAAAACCCTGGGGGAAACCAACAGAATAAAAGGAGACACTCACCTTCAGGAAGCCATACCCGTTCGCAGCCGCCAATGGAACCCGAACTGGAAGCCCTCCCACTGCTCATGCTCGCACACCGACTCCAGAACCAGCGAAGATAACAACCGTAAGTGCACACACCTAGCACACACTGGAGGGAAAGGCATCAGTGCACACACATCTGGGATGGCCTGCGGTGGCCACTAATACACCTACACTACACGGTCGCACACCCAAACTACACACAATACGGCCAACACACACATGCCATTCACACACACATTACCACAGGCTAACACAATCATACACACGGAGTCACACAACATCACAACCGCAACTACACAAACGCTTTGCCAAGCAATCACACTGCACACCTACACATGACAACACATACTGACAACACACAACACCACACAACCAATCAACACTAACACACTGCCATAGAACGTTCTATATGTCACACCACACCCACACAACGCATATGACAGAGCCATCACCACACACATGGATGCATACATAACAACCACACAAGGGTACTCAACACCACCATAACACACAATTTAGCCACACACATGAATGTACCAAACACAAACATATCCTGCACAGCAACGAAAGCAGGACTAATGGCAGGACCACACACATATATGCATCCCAGGCACAACAGCCAGCACAACCAACACACACACAAGTCACACACAAACCATAGCCCACAAACACTAAACAGCCATGTAGAAAGAAAGGCAGGACAAGTATGCTTCCATCGAATCCAACACCAGGTTGGCCCAGATGTATTAGGAAGGTGAAATGTAATCAATATAAATAACTATTTAGAATCATAAGGCCACTGGCCAGTCCAATGTTCCTCCTGCCAAATGCACAAATTACACTACACTGTGCCCCTACTTGACTCCTGACTGCAAAATGATCTACACAGGGTAGGGGCATTAAGGGGGCAGGCAGGCACCTCAGGGATTTTTTTTTTGGGGGGGGAGGGAGAAATTCAGGCTGGGGGGGGGGCCGAGTTCTTAACAGGTGAAGGGGTATGGGCACTACCAGGGGAGGACTTGGAGGTGGAAGGGCTGGACTTGGGGAGGGGTACAGAGCACTTGGGGGTTTCACGGGGTGAGAGAGGGGTAGTGAACAGGGAAAACTCAGCGAGAAAAAGTTTCTTAGATATATGGTGGCGGTCATGACAATGGTTTGGGAGTGGTTGTGAGATGTGTCTTGGTGGATGTCTTAGGTGCGTGGAATGCATGTGGGTGCTGGGTATCTGTTGGGTGGGTGAATATGGGTGTTTAGGTGTCTTGAGAGGGGGGGTTGCAGGGTGATGCTGTCGTTGATGGGTGACTGTTGTGGTGGTGTCTGCATGTATGGTACATGTGCTGCGTGTGGGGTGTCAGTGGTTGTGGTGGGCGTGGATGTGGTGACTGGGGTGGATGTCTGCGGGTCTGCTATTGTGCAGACTGTGGGTAAGATGGGACTGGTGGCTGGATACGTGAATGACGGTGTGGTGGCTACAGGTGTGTCAGTTGTAGTGTCTGAGAAGAAGGGGGTGGTGGGGGAGTCAGTGCAGGGAGTGGATGTTATGTCTGCAGGTGGGTTTTGCTCGTGTGCATGCCGGTGGTGGGCCTTATGGTGCATGTGTTTGTCTGAGCGACCCTTGTCTGTCGAGGTAGATGCATGCTTGTGTGTACAAGTAGTTGGAGGGGGGTCGGAAGACAAAGGGACACTGGCTGCCATCAAAGTGGAGGCCAGAGCCCGAAAGGATCTCTGTAAGCCAGTCATTTTACCGTGAATGCCCTCCATGAACGCATTGCTCTGTTGGAGTTGAGGTGCCAGTCCCTGGATTGCATTCACGATGGTCAACTGACCCACAGAGATGGACCTCAGGAAGTCAATATCCTCCTCACGGAGGGCAGCAGGGCTGGCAGAGGTGCCTGCAGTGAAGGAGATGCCCACCCTCCTGGGTGAGTGGGCACAGACAACTGGGCTGGGAGCTACAGGGGGTGATGGTAGTAAGGGGGGGGTGGTGGACAGAGATGGTGCTGGGGTGGTTCCCAAATGGGCCCACCACCGCCAGGGAAGGTCCACCAGAGGAGGATTCCTAAGAAGAGGTGGTAGATACGGTCTCCCCCGTGACACTCCCCTCACCCTCCGTCCCTCGCTGGTGCCAGCTTCCTGGGTCCTGTGGGCTGCTGCTTCCCCACTCACCTGTGCCCCTTCTCCTTCGCCAGACAATGCTGATGCACACAAAGAGAAAGAGGAAGGGGGAGAGACAGAGATAAGGGGAAAAGCGTCAATATATACCTCCCATAAACATGGCAAAACATGTTAATTTGTGACATTATATGTAATAGCTAGGCAATGGAAATAGCCATTACACTTCTTCTATATTATGTCTTAACACCTGTATGTCACCCCTCACGCCTACATCAATACCTAAGAAGGAAAGCACTACTGGAGCTAACCTCATGATGATACCCAAAGTGCTTTTAGCTGGCACAACATGGACACACTATCAATAGTATGCCTGGATACACATCTTACCTCTCCATACCCCTTTCACCTAATAGGATGTGCAGGTGACTGAACACAACACACCAGGCCTCTACAGTTATAACACCTGAAAAGTCCATGTCCTCTTTGACATGTCAATCACAGTGAAGACAACTCCACTCACAGACCATACGGCACCTACCTGTCACATTACATGGCTGGCCACGCAGTACAGTGATGTCATAATGGAGAACAACTTTGAGTTAGCCAATACAAGTCAAACAACTAAACAGTTCACATCTGATGTGTATCATGTGAATCTGTGGTATAACCATGTGATCAGTCAGACCCTATCACAGAGACAGTGCATCTGACACCCAACAAATATAACACTACTCAGCACACTCCTAAGTGCACCAACAATGGGCCATGTACCACATAAAACACATCCATATACATCCACTGTGTGCAGTATTTCTACAGAAGTACCACTGAAACTCACATGTAACATCATGGACCAGTTCCAATGCCACCACACATGCAGGTACACCAGTTGGACTACGCACCATGAGAACTCCAGCCTCTCACACACACACCATTCCAAATATGGCAAAACATGTCACAAAGGCCAGACAACACACATTTCAGAAGGCAATGTTTAGCATTTATTAGGCACACATGGATGAACACCGCTGGCTGTGTACCATTTACACATCCCACTACCAAATAAGGCAGCCTGAGGAGACTGAATCCAAATTGTGAATCACATCAACACGCCTTATGTCATGCAAACCCAAACCACTCATTATCTACCCTAGTCAAGCTGTAATAGTCACAGCCCATAAGATGTGCCCCCAAATGTCCAACTTGACATGATGTAGGCAGTAACCCAGCATTGCAGCATAGGAATTGCTAGGGCTTTGTTATACATGCCATGTACACACCATGGTGACAAATTAGGAATCGCCAAGGGCAGTTCCCACCTCTAGTACCATCCCATAGGTTTGAGGGCCACATTACCACCCCCCAGCCCCCCAAGGATGGCACCTAGGAATCCATGATCTGTGCAGTTAGACCACATATATTCTACATATTCCAGTATCACAGTTTGATTACCTACACATACCCTACAGTCAATAGATCACTCATAAATGCCTAGTGCGCTATCAGACCTATACTCCTGTCCCATCAGGGCCATTTCTGTGGTGGAACTGTATTTGGCAGCCCCACAACCTGTCAATACCAGGTATAGTACATGATGTACATAGCCCCAGTGATAAAAGGAGAGTCACACAGTAGCATTTACAGGTTGGCAACACAGATGGGATAGGCCTGACACCTCAGAGCTACTAATGCAGATGGATGGAGCTGCTCATACACAGTGCTTAGGGTGATCCACTCACATCCATTGCATGGACAGGATGGAGTCAGACATGTGCCTATGTCCTCACTGCATATCCACATTACAGACATGGCGAAGAATGTAAATGTGACATGTACACCCACCGACAGTACAGCATGGCAACACATCTACTAATGATACTCTGCCAGGTTGCCAAATACCCACTGGCAATTGACAATGAACTTGTATCATAAACGACAATGTCAAATTGCCTGCAGTGAGGCACCCAATCCCATTTAAGGGCAGCCAAGTTACAGGATACAGTCAGTACTCACTCCCTTGTGGCTGCTATGCTGCCCTCCGACAGGCACTCCTCCCTCATTGGGAGGACATCCCCGGCTGGGCCTCCGCTGTCTTCCGGGCCCAGCGCCTCAGGTCCTCCCACCGCTTGAGACAATGGGTGCTCCGCCGTGCATGGACCCCCAGGGTCCGCAAGTGCTTGGCGATGGCACACCAGACCCCTTTTTTCTGATGAGCGTTTACCTGCATGGGTGACACAGACAGAAGGAGAAATCCATGTAGACAGGCACCATACCAACAGCAGTGGACTATAAACAGTAAACTCACCAAATGCCCACACATACCCATCGTCACGGTTTGCACGCCTTAACTCCATTCACCCTGCATGCATGTACTTCCAGACCGCCATAGTTACGCCATGCACCCTCACACACACCCTTATCACACATGACTATGGCACTGGGCTCACCTGCTCCTCTGGTGCCCCATACAGCTGTCCATACAAGGGTAGGACCCCTTCCACCAGCTTCTCAAGCTCTTCTTGGGTGAAGGCTGGGGCCCTATCACCTGCAAAATGTGGCATGATGGCTCCCAGAGACAGCACACAGCAGCTCACGTCGTGGAGGACTTGCTTGCAAGAGTGTGAGGAGTCAAATGAGCAAGGCTGCAGTAAATGGCGGTGACGGCCACTGCGTACAGGACCGTCACTACCAGCGGTGATCGCCATTGGCCCAAGTCCCCCATAGGCAGCAATGTTAACCAATGAGAAGTTGCATGGCGGATGCTACCCCCCTACCGCCAGGATGACATATGCCGGCAGACTTGGGTCACTT
Source organism: Pleurodeles waltl (assembly GCF_031143425.1). Taxonomy (NCBI): domain Eukaryota; kingdom Metazoa; phylum Chordata; class Amphibia; order Caudata; family Salamandridae; genus Pleurodeles; species Pleurodeles waltl. The sequence goes on along the minus strand of NC_090445.1, from coordinate 658,408,543 downwards.
CCATCTGTCCTGTGCAGCAGGACAAGCAGTTGCCATTTTATACACATATCATGCCTTGCTGCACCAATATGAGTGCCCCATACATGTTTTTTTTTACCAGAATGTGGAGCAGGCCTATGTTGTGCCATCCTGGTTAGGCTGATACCTGTGACATGCATGACACAATGATGTCATATGGTGGGTTGTCACGACGTACATGTCCCAGTCCCAGTGCCAGTGCCAGCAGGACCTTCATTGTCTCTGATGTAAGGGGTAGACTCAGGTTCCTGTACTGTGGGGCACACTATTGATTGAACGGTCCTTGGGACACAGGTTTCAGGACGAAGGGTTGGCTGTGATGTTGGTTGCACAGGGTGTAGGTTGGTGGGTTGATGTGGGCAGGGTGAGGATGGGAGTGGTAGACGCACCAGGGTTCCCAGATGGGCCAGGTAGGTCGTCACCGTCCAAACATCTAACAGTGTTGTCCTCAATGGGGTGTTCATCCTGAGGAGGGCTGGCAGTCTCTGGTATTCTCTCCATGGTAGCACTGGCAGGTTTACCTGTGGATGGAGTAGAGAGGGTTAAGTGGCGGAGGTGTGAATGGTTGTGTCTTTGTGTGATGCATACAGTGGCTTGACTTGATTCCCAGCAATGGCAATGACAGGTGCAGCACTGCTACCACAGTTTGTGGATGCTGGTTTGTGACATATGTACCATACTCCATAGGGGTTGTGGCCGGTCAGGCTTGGTAACTTTAGGTCGGTGGGTGGGTTCTGTTCCTGTGTGATGGTTCACATGACAGGTGTGCCCTGTTAGCATGTGGCAATTCAGTCTTGCTAGTTGTGAGTGGGCATGGCTATACATTGCAGCATGGTGTCCAAGTGGGAGGGAGGTATTTATGTGTATGCAAGTTTGCTTGTCCTGTCTGTGCATGTTGTGCATGGTGTATCTCTTCTTACCTACAAGCCCATTTTTAGTCAATTTCTGGGTTTTTGATCTGGATTAGTGGCCCTTAGGTCTGGTGATAGTGCTGTGTCTGGTGTGGTTTTGCATTGTGCTGTGCCACTGCATTGCTGTCATTGCCATGTAGTGGTCCTAAGTCGAAGCATCCAGTTGGTGTAGCTAGTGCAATAGTCATACATGCATGAGATGTGATGTGAGGTGAGGTGCACATTGCAAGTTTTGATGGGGATGGGCAGGTGCACTGTGAGAGTCTTAGTGATTGTGATTGCCAGTGCTATCGGTGCACTTGCAGGGACTGTGTGGGCATTGGGGCTGGGTGGTGGTGTGGCATCAGGTGATTAGGTGGGAGGTGTAGATGAAGACAGGGTGTATTGGAGGGTGATTTGGTGGGGAAGAGGCATGCTGGACCATACGATTTAGTGCCAGGGCAGTGTTAGTTACATACCCGAGTCCAGTCCTACTGGTATTCCAGTCAGGCCCTCTGGATGCAGGATGTCCAAGACCTTCTCCTCCCACAATGTAAACTCTTGGGGAGGAGGTAGGGCCACCGCAAGTCTTCAGCACCGCAATTTGGTGTATGGATGTCATGGAACGCACCTCCCTCTGAAGTCATTCCATCTCTTCCTGATGTCCTCCCTCGTGCGTAGATGGTTGCCCACTGAATTGACCTGTATCGACTATTCTCTGCCATAACTCCATTTTCCTGGCAATGGATGTTTGCTGTACCTATGCTCCAAACAGTTGTGGCTCTACCCTGACGATTTCATCGACCATGACCCTCAACTCATTGTCTGTGAAGCGAGGGTGCTTTTGACGTTACATGGTGGTTGTGTTGTGGGTGGGAGTGGATGTTGTGTGTTTCACAGTGCAGTGTAGGGGGCTTGGTGGAGTGGAGGTGTTTGGGTGTGTGTGGTGGTTGGTTGTTGTGTTAATGTACAGTTGTGAGGTTTGTATAGTGTTGATCGTGCAGTTGTCTGGTGTGTGCTGAGTGTGAACTGTATACGTGCCTATGGTGTGTATGTGCTAAGTAATGAGTTTGTGGGTCCTCAATGTCTGTCAAGGATGTAGAATTGCTATCCCCGACGCCCGGGACATATAGTTTGGGGTCAAGGCCAACAAGTTTTCATGTTTATTTTGTCCTTGGGACAAGCAGGCCCAACCCCCTGCAGCACAAACACTTTGGCTGCCAGTTTACACAGAAGGACACTCTCTGCAGTTGAGGTAATGTGTGTGTCCATATGTTAATGCTGTTCAAACTTGTATTTATGGTTCATTATTGAAAAGCCTGAATTATTAGGGTGAGCGCTGTAAATAAACATTTTAATGTCACACTGAACAGTGGTTCCAGTAAAATAAAAATAAAGTGTGCACATGTTTGAAAGGTTTATCAATATCAGGCTAAGTATAATACTCCCAGAACACTCTCTGATTAGATGCAAATGTTTGCAGAAGCTTGTAAGCAAGAGTGATGATTCTTTGCTTTCAAAATGCAATGTTCAGAAAAAAATGCAAGTAGGAAAAAAAAAAGCTTTCCCTACTATGAAATTTTAGGTGCTATTTCTTTGAAACGTCATTTAGTAAAATATGTTGATGCATGCTAGTATTTCCCAAAAATATTCCTAGGGGAAAAAAAAAAGTCAGTGTAACCATTTTCACACAAGATTATGGGAAGCATGAAAATAAACAAGCACTGGCAAAGCCAACCGATCCAGCATTTTTTTTGCAAGTCTTTTGGTTCCATCAATGCGTGTCTTGTTTTGATACGACTTTTGAAACATTTTATTGTTGTGGCAGCTGCCAGGCTCTCACCATTGTAACAAACACTGGCAAAAATAAAAAAAAGTTTTTGGCCTCAAAAAGAACACATTGCCACCAATGGCGTAACAAAGGCAGCACAGCCACCCTTCATGGGGCCTCATCAGCACAGCACCTGCCCTGACTGAGTCTTGGGGGGGGGAGGAGGGGTCCCGGGTTCTTAGCAGGGGTGGCCCCCTTCAGTTTCGTTACACCACCGATTGCCACAGTAGTTCCTGGCACTGAACAAAACTACTTTGTGTGCCGATGTGCTCCTTGTGGAACAGCAGAATACGATCACTCACAGTAAAGCCAGCTGATAGATATAGAGAGATATAGAAGTTTAATAAAAACAAAATGTGTTTGTTAATGCCAGACCTAATTAGGGACCCAATTCTTACAGAAAATATCAAAAGTGCACCCATGGTATGTTTTTAAATTAGTGGCTTTCATGAATTCACAGAATCTTACAGAAGTAGACCAGGAAATCGTACTACTAGAAAATATTTGTGAATTGTATTTTAGCACAAGTAAATATGCATGTGTAGATCTGCTCATGTGAAAATCTATTGAGCGTTTATAAGTTCACTTTTTTCCTCCAACTTTGGAAGAACTTCTAATTCTGCCATTGTCAGGAGTACATTTCCAGCCTCTCTCATTATGGGAAAAGATTAAAGAAGAGCTGGTGAGAATCGTTAAGACATGCAAACTCAAAGGCATTCCAGCCCTGGAACTATTGCTTACTGCTTCGTCCAGCCCCAGTACTTAGATCTGCAGAACGGCAGCAAAATAAGGAAATTGCTATAGTAGGGATTGAAATTGCAAGTATTCAAGCCCTACTACAGTAGAAGCCCTTGCATAATCAGAGAGGCTATTATCAGAGCTCTTACATAATGAGATTGCTGCTATAATTAATTGCCTCACTACATGGCACCAAAGGGAAAACTAGATTTATTTTTACAGGACAAATAGATTTAAGAAGCAACCTCTCCCATGGACAAGTATATATTTTACTCAATTCCACACCCCTGATGTATGGTGTACATCATTTGTTTACATGGATGAATATTATCCCATACAAAAGTTTGCACCTCATTTATGAATGAATCACAGATCAATACAGAATAATGAAAAAAATAAGATAAAGTGATGACATCACTTCCTCTGATGAAACAGCATCAATGTGGATACTAATTAGCCCTTCACATATAAGTTCTGGGTTTTGACAGCACAGCTGTCAAACAAACCTATTGCTAAAACGTAAAGAGAGCGGACTTTGGGTCTGCCCTTTCAGCCGCTGGCTTTCCTTCACCAGCATCTTTCAGCCTTTGGCTTGAGACTTTGTCAATCAAGTCTTGGCTCAGCCCTCCAGTAACCGTAAACTGTGCATCAAAATTAATGTATACGAAGTATTGAACATTATACTGCAAGCTATGAAACCAGTACCCTGAGACTACCACTTTTTGTGTCTTGTGCAAATAATTGTGCAAACCTTAATAAAAAAGAATTTAAAAAAAGAAAAAAGAAAAAAAAAAAAAAAACTTGTCTCAGCCCATTGTAGCATTCATCACCCGTCTAATGCTTCTTGCTGTTTGTATGTATCCTTCTCCTTCCACTCATACAATTGCACTGAACTGCTTAAGGAACTATTTAGGTTATAGTTCTCTCTATCCGTTCCTGTTGTCGCAGTCCCATGTATAGTCCTCTTATGTTCTAACGCTGCATGCACTAGAATATTAAACCAAGACCGCTTTGTTTTGGCAATTCTTTTTTTAAACTTGTTGCCTGCTTTTCGTGTCTAAGGGACGGACACTTGGGTTCCCAGTTATATATGGTCAGCACTATACAAGACTATTAAAAAGAGTTATTTAGCCATGCCTCTGGTATCAAGAAGCTTATGATCATAACTGGTTTATCCATGCTTTCGGGAACAGGAGGCATGTGACTATTCCTGTGACTTTTCCTGCTGCACACAGATCAGGCCATTGTACATCTTGTGATTGATGGAGCTGATCATACAAATTGGGGTCCAGCCCCTCCAACAATTTTGTGAAAATTGATTAATACACCCATAGCATAAAAGTCATCTGTATTTAACGTACTGATTTCTGGTTCCAATCACCAGGTGATAAATCAGTGTGTTAAGGAACTTACTGGTATAAGAGATCCCAGCAGTGGTAGCCTATGGGCACCCATCCCTGGGATGCTTCAGGGGGTTGGGTCTTGGTGAAAGTTAGGGAAAATGTGTTAAGTTGGCACATTGCTAAGTGTACTGTGAGCCTGTAGGTAGCATTTTTTAGTTTTTTTGCATACAATAAAGTAAAATCCTATGGTTCTTTCTGGGTAGGTTTAGTTATAACTATAAACCAGAAACAATGTTGTATGAGGGGCTAGTTGTAAGGGGCGCTATGCTGGTATTATGCACTGTAGGCCATGACAATCTTATCAGCCCTGGGGTTTTGTCCCAGGCGTGGCTACGCCTCATGAGGCAGCAAAGGAAGGGGCGGCTGGTGTGGCAACCGCAGTTTTGGTATGCTCACTCCCCAGGACTAAGAGCAAAATTAGGTTGCGAAGCACATTTAGAGGTGCTCCCGTAGCGGGGGTAGGTGCACAGGAGAGACACTATGTGGGAACAGCCTTAGCGGTGGTCAGGTCTTGGAATTGGCCTCACCAGCGAAGAGAGGTCAGAGATCACAATCTCGCTGTCCAGAACAGGTGGCCAGCAAGCACAAAGAGCCGCATGGGGGGGGGGGGGGGGGGGGGGGGGGAGAAACACATGCTGTCACAGGTAAGGACGAAGTCAGCTCCGTCCTCACCTGCTGCAGTGAGTTGAACGCATTGCTGCCTGAGCACTCTGGTGCCATCTGCTGGCCCTCGTCAATCTCCTGAAACTAAACAAAACAGCGCTGCAATACACGCTGCTGCACCGATGGAAAGGACTGGAAGTTCGGCAATGAGCTGTAATTTAGGGGGGGGGGGGGGGGGGGGGGAACACCCTTTATGTTGAGAAAGGTAGGCCAAAACAGGATTATGCTGAGGTGATAATTGGGAGCATCACGGGATAAAATTGTGTTTTTTCCAAGGAAATTAGGGTATTGCCTGGGAAGCGTGAGACAAGGAATGGGTAAGCAAAAGTCTAAGTAAAAGCTCGCGGGGAAATGGATTTGATCTCAGCAGAAGGGGTGCATGACATGGATGTAGGTGCATATGCAATGGCAAGTAACAGGGCTACAACACCCTTAAGTTGGAGCAAACGGAGGGACACTGTCAGGGCAAGTCTGGTAAAAGAGACCAGTTAATGTGAGCTGTAGTTATCGGGTTGAATGGGACCTGCAAACACCGACCGAATTGAAGAAGAGGCCTGGTGCAACCATCCCGACTGCAAGGGAGAAGGAGCAAAATCATAATAATAAAATGCAAAATGTTGAATGATGAATATTTGATGGGAGTATGGGTGATGGAGTGTCCTGGTGCAAGCACGCATGATGGGATATATTTGAAAGTGAAGAGGTGCTTGAGGTGTATAAAAGGAGGAGGGAGAGGAGACGGAAGAGAGGGATATCTTGCATTGGCAAGACAAGCAAAAACCACGGAGAGAGCAAAGGACATAGTTGGGGGCGATTAACTTGTCAGAGAAACCTACTATACTACAGATACCTGGAGCAAAGTATGGGTGCCATGCTGAAGTTTCTGAAGGGCGCAGACTGCTTACGGGGCAAAAAAAGCAGCAACACCAGGCAAAGGCTAAAGCCTGGTGAGGAAGGACAGTGGAAATGGGATGGTAAGGGAAGGTAAAAGGGGTACAGCAAGCACAGAAAAAGGTGTTAGTACAAATTTTGGGGAAAACGGACGTGGGACCGAAAAGGGATAAAAGCATAGGGGAGTGGTGAGAACAAAGGTACAAAGGAGAAGGGCAAGAAAACTGAAGGTGCTGGTAAGTCAGATAAAACTAAGGGTAAAGAGGTTGAGGGTAAGAAGACAGACAGGAGCGCAAGGGAAAATCTGAAGATCTCAAAAGACCAACTAACATGGGGGGTGCTCATGTCTCTGGGCGCACATTTAGCTAGACAGAAAAAAAGGAGATTTAGTGGGAGTGTACAAACTGTTGCATAGGGAGGGTCAATCAACAGAAAGATCCAAAGCGATGGCTTAGGTACCTGCATGGTCAACAAAAGTGTCTAACATCATTAATAATGGACTGCCGCCTTTGTTATTTATGCAACTGTCTATTGTGAAAAGTTTCCAGACAGATCATGTTTAAATACATAGACACAATCAGAAAAGCACAGATGGATGTCGGAAGTGGAAGGCACAGTTACACTATGAAAAAGAATTTCTGATCAGACTGGGAATGAAACCAGACAAGCCTTGGGTGAAGTGGATAATGAGCTTTGGCTCCAACTCGCGTACCCAACATGACCTCCAAAAGTAATTCATATAGCTAGTGGTTTGATGGAACAAGATCACCCCTTTCCAGGGAGGCCCACCCTTGGGTGGTTGTGCATCTACGGTAGGAGCAAAGGGATTAATTCTGCAGCATGTTCAATATTTAACAGAGGCTACTGTATCAGAAATCCCTGAAGGCATAAGCATGCATGTGCAAAGTGTGGGAGAATTCACACAGTGTTGCAGTGTTTTAGAGGCAGGCAAGTTTTGGTCAAGTCAATCAAGAGGGATGCCCAGAACCTTTAAAAAAAAAGTGCTTTAAAGATGATTAATATTGACAAATTGAATTTCTTGCTGTCCTTTTACCCAAACAGACAGGATGCGGGTACGCTGGAATGGGGATTTCAAGAAAATTTTAAACTTGGTTACGAGGAGCCTAGACAAAGGAGGTTTATGGACAATTTAAGATCAGCAAGGGTGATGTCACAGGTTGTGAGAAAAACGTTGAGAAAAAAAAAAAAAAGTAGAAGGAGGGAGGATGGCAGGCCTGTTTACTTAATGCCTGCTGAAAAGTCTTATGGTATCCCCTTCAGGAGTTGTCCCAAAAAAAGTTTAAGGAGAATTTCGGATCATACATCACTTGTCCTAACCAGATGGTTTATCTGTCAAAGGCTTCATTGCTACGGAGGACGCAGCATTGCAGTTTGCCTTGGTAGATGTAGCAATCGAATTGGCAAGATATGGAACAGGTAGTGAATTCGCTTAATGTCTACAGTCAGCCTGCTTCTAACAAATACAGTTGGTTGTTCTTCATTGGATATTCAGTTTGACGCCTTCATATTTGTACACAAAGTCTTACCCATGGGCTGTGCAATGACATGAAGGCTGTTCAAGACATTTAGTACTTTCTTGCAATGGTGTTTTATAGTTGTGTCAGGCCATGAGATTGTGACTCATTATTTGGATAGTTTTTTATTCCTTGATGCAGGAGGCACAGGTGTATGTGGTAGGGCTTTACAGGATTTCCTAGGAGTAGCAAGGAAGTTGATTGTGCCTCTGTACTCAGCAAAAAAAGTATGAAAGCCCAAGTACAGCTTTGTTTTTTCTGGCAATTGAGTTAGAAACACTGTATCTGGAATACAGATAGACCCAAGAAGAGGCGGTAGCAGCTACAAAGTTACAGCTCAGGGAAGTTCAGAGGCTGTTGGGACATCTAAACGTCACATGTAGAGTAGAGTGGGCACATCCTTTTACAGAGTAAAAATATCAGCATTGGCGCTGGCTAATCTAGAGGTTTGGCTGATATTCCTGCGGTACATAGTGACCATGTGGTCCCTGGATTTGGAATTGGTGTGGCTGATTCTGATTTTTTTCGGATGCAGCAGACTCTGATGACTTTGGACTGGTCTGGGATAAAGGTAGTATTTTGAGAGATGGCCTAAGAAGTGGATGATGGAGTAAAGAAGTATTGCATTTTGGAGTACTTTCCATTGTTTGTAGCTATTTCTTTGTGGGGCAATAAGCTAGCCAATAAAATGGTACCCTTTATTTTGTACAGTGAGGCAAAGGTAACGATGAATTGTCAGAACGTAACAAGAAACTGCTGAAGTTGTTACAGCATTTTATGCTTGGCTGTTTCATTTTTAATATTATGTTTAAAGCAAAAAGCTTTGCCTCGGTCACAGTGGCAGACATTCCATAGTTTGGTGCCCAGGGCAGATGGGCAGAAGACGAGGTACTGGAAGAGGTCTGGGAGTTGGGAGGCTGAGAATAATAGGGCTGCCTATGGGCAAGCATGGGACACATTTTGGTCACCAGTGCTATATGCAGAGATCAGGATTTAAAGGGTCTGGAAGAGAGAAGGGAAGATGTGGTGCATTTAATCATGACCAACAATAACAGAAACAATAATTGTTGGCAAACTGTCCAGCATTAGTTTCTATGGCATGTCTTTCTGAGTATATGAGCCAACTGCAGGAGAATTAGGGAACACACTGTTACAAGAGTGCGCAAAAGAAAAAAGATTAACAGGCAGGAGAACTATAAGAAGTGTTATGTCTTTCTAGTTTTGAAGCGTTTCCAACTAAGTTATAAGGCTATTTTTTGGAACCTTTAGAGTTTCTGAACTGTTAGGGTCCAGTAAAGACAATGGCATAAACACTGAGAATGCTGCACTTAAAGAGATAAAGTTGTGGTTGCACTAGAAAAAAACAAAATTGAAAACAGACCAAGCGGGAAATGGGCTACAGTGAAGTAAAAAAGCATAGGAGAATTGCTGTGCTGAGTGGGAACGTGTTTGCAGTTAAAATCAATGGGCGGGGCAAAGAAAGGTACTTTTTTTTGTCGCCAGGACAGGAAGAAGTTGCTGGCATCTCAAGTCCGAGGTGCAATGAGGAAAGTGCTGGCCGGATTGGTGGGGATTACCCATATAGGAGCTTTTAACACAGTATCATTTTAATTTCTTAGTTACGTAGCAGGCTCAAGTGTGACAATATTTTCTATTTGGATTCTTAGGCACTCTTTCATAAACGGGCAGCGAAACAAGCAGAAGATTTTTTGGAAGCAACTTGGGAATTCGGACCACTACATTTAAGATTGGTGAGGCTGGAAGGGGGTGAAGTGGGGACATTATTGCCCTGGCTATTTGATTTGGTGAGTGTAACGCCCTCCCCGGATGTTTTAGGATCAAATCTGTTTATTGTATTTAAAAAAAAGGCGAAAAAAACATACAAACACAGCTCATCGCGGGACATAAATGCAAATATCAGCACAATAGCAATCTCAAACCTTCACGCGTCAGTCTCTCTCGAAATCAGAAGATCACACCCCGCGGAACTACCCAGCCAGTCTTCTCATTGCAGAATCATGTGTCCACCAGTAATGCCCAATATTCCTCCGAAGTCCCAGTCCCAAAGATGACAACACATAAACATACAAACATGAACACTTCAACTATGCTTCCCTCCAAGAAACCATGTCAACTTCCTATTTCTCCTCACCTCAACCCTTTGCATCATCCAAGCTCATCTCCCTCATCCAACACCCCCCCCAGCCCTCAGACCAAAAATTCAAATCAGCCTCAAGACTCTCTGGTATAACGGGCACGTCAGCTCAGCAAATTCTGCTGAGAGAATCCGAAGGAACGGCTTCCACAACTCACCCAAGCCTCCAACCCCCTGCTGGGATGCTACCGTAATGTTCTCCATGGCCAAGATAAACCACCGTTTCTGGAACCATGAGATACGCGTCGGCACTCTGTCTGTACCCCAAAGAGCTAGGATCCATTGCAGCGCTGCATTAAGAGCTAAAGCCATCTGCCTCTCCTTTAAGGACCATAAGGGAAAAGTAAGGGAATTAGGCAACCCCAATAAAATATACGATGGGAGTCTCGGGATCTTAACTTGGAACGCTGCATCAATATCATCTATTATGCTTTCCCAATACCGATGCAGCTTGGGGCAGTGCCAAAGCAAATGCGTAAGCGTACACGTAGCTCCACACCCCCTCCAGCAAAGATCCGACTTATCACGATTCCATGCATGCACCCGCGCTGGAGTGTAATACCAATATGAAGCGACTTTATATGATGTCTCTGTCCCAGCTGCATTATATGCTGTGTGGTGTATTCTATAGAATATGCTATCCCATTTCTCATCTGAGAGTTCTCTCTCCAGCTCCCTCTCCCATCGCAACTGCCCTTTTGACTTAGGCGGGCGGCCTTCCCCTTGCAAAAGCCGATACAGCTCTGAAATGATTCTCTTATCCTTCTTTAGGTACAGCCACTTCACAAATGGCGTAAGAGGCTTGTCTATCAGAGCTCTGTTCGCCGGCAAGAGAGCCCAGTGTCGAACCTGATAATACATCAATCTATCTGCTTCCACCAGTCCATAGGCCTCTCGCATCTGGTCGAAGGACAACACCCCTTGTTCGTCAAAAAGACTCCCTACTCTCCAGCAACCCCCTTCATACCAGTGTCTCAAGCCCTCCACACTCAGTCCAGGCTCAAAGTCAGGGTTCGCGCCTATGGGAGTCATAGGGGATGGAAAAGAAGTCAGCTCTAAACGGCAAGCAACCGCATCCCATACTCATAACGTTGTACAAGTAATCGGGGGAAGAATAAAGGCCACCAGCCCTATGTCGGCGCCGGAGCCAGGGCTCCTTCCATATATGAGAGCCCGCCACCGCTTGGTCCATAAAACACCAGTGTTTCTCCGTGAGAGCGCGACTCCACTCCACCAGAAAGCGTAGCTGTGTAGCCTGAAGATCTCTCAGAAGAAATGGTATCGCCAAACCCCCGCTTCCCTTGGGACGATATAGAACCTGCCGCGGAAGATGCGCCGAACGACCCTCCCATATATATCTCAAGACCGCCGACTGCAGGGTGGCAATCGTCCAAGGAGGTGGGGCTAGTGGGAGAGCCTGAAACATATACAGTATTCACAGCAAGATTGTCATCTTGACCGCAGCCACCCTGCGCAGCCAAGACAGCTTATGGCTCCCCCACAACTCCAGGTCCCGTCGTACATCGCGAACCAGTTTCGCGTAGTTCACACTCGCTGTTTTAACAGCAGACGTCGCCAACTCAATCCCGAGATAGGAAAGGCGTGAGGACGACCAAGTGAAGGGATATCGAGCCTTCAGATCCTTCTCCTGATCAGCGCTCAGAGACAGACCAAGAACCTGAGATTTCTGCATATTCACTTTAAATCCCGAAACCTGGCTGAAGGCAACTAGTATCTCCATTAGCGCAGGCAAAGAGGCCGCAGGCTCTGCAAGTGTAAGAATAACATTGTCAGCATATAAAGTAATAAGATGGTGGTCTCCGCCAAATTTCACCAAGGGACTGTCCCGCAAGTGCTGTGCCAGGGGCTCCATATGTAACGCAAACAAAAGGGGGGAAAGCGGGCACCCCTGCCTGGTCCCCCGCCCCAGCAGGAACGGCCTAGAAAGCACACCATTAACTCTGACTGCAGCTCTAGGGGACCGATAGGCACACTGGATCTAAGATCTGAAGCCCGGGCCCAGACCAAAACGCTCCAAAACCCGGAATAAATATGGCCAATAAACCCTATTGAACGCCTTTTCGGCATCGATAGAGAGAAAAAGCGCCTCTCTATGGAATCTATCAATTTTATCTAACAAATGCAGAAGGCGCTTCGTATTGTCACCACACTGTCGATTCGGAATAAAAACAGACTGATCCAGATCAATAAGACCTGGCATATAAGGATTAAAGTGGTAAGCAAGGATCCCCGTAAATAACTTAGTGCCAATATTCAGAAGCGAAATCGGCCTATATGAAGCGCACTCCTCTGGGTCTTTGCCCGGTTTATGTATAACAGTAGTGGTAGCGTCTAGCATACTCGGCGTCAGGGTTCCCGTCATCCGAAAGGAATTAAAAAGCCTCACAAGAAGCGGGGCGAGCTCAGCACAAAAGGTTTTATAAAACAGTGCTGTGAACCCATCAGGAACAGGGGACATCCCACTCTTTAAGCGGGAGATAGCCGATATAACCTCCTCCGTCCTTATCTGTTGGTCCAACAGGGACGCCTCACGCTCACCGAGAGGAGTAATTGCTATGCCTTCTAAGTAAGAATCCAGGGCCGCATCATCCCGCTTGTCCGCCGCGTACAACCTCCGGTAGAATCCGGCAAAGGCCTCTGCAATCTGATCGCTCGTGCAAACCTCTTCGCCAGAGGAAGAACGAATCAGCTTGACCGCTGACGCCGCACGCTGCGCTCGTAGGCGATACGCCAATAGCTTTCCACATCTATTGCTCCCGATATACTATTTGTGCTTAAGTCGTGCTACTGCGTACTCCGCCCTATCCCAGTCCAGTCGTTTCAACTGCTGCCGTACCTTCTCTAATTCGTGCCAAATTCTAGGCGCACCAGTGGATTTATGGGAACGCTCCAGGACAGCTACCCTCTGCTCAAGCCTCTCCCTCACCTCCCTCCTCGCTCTATTATCCCTCGCCGACAATGCCATCACCTCGCCCCGCACTACCGCCTTCAGCGCCTCCCACACAGTCTCCACAGAAGTACTGCCCTCATTGTTGAAGCTGATATAATCCCTAATCGCACGACGAAGCAAATCTACTGCTATCTCGCTCTGAAGCAGGGAGTCTCTAAAGCGCCAGCTCGGCATGCCAACGCGACCTATCTCCAAGGCCAGCTCGACCGTGATAGGGGCATGATCTGTCAGAGCCCTAGGCTCAATCGTAGCCTCCCGAACCCGGGACATAAACTCATGCGAGGCCAGAAAAAGATCGAGCCGTGCATATGTCTTGGTCGCGGCTGAGTAAAAGGAGTAATCCCGGAGCGTGGGATGTGATATCCTCCATATGTCCTCCAACCCACACTCCGCCAGCCACTGACGCCCCATCTCCGACAAAGCACCAGTCTGCCCGAAGCGCTGGCCCGAGCGGTCAAGCTCATTGTCCATCACCAGTTTAATATCTCCCCCTACCAAAATGGCACTATCAGGCGAACTAAGTGTAGGGGAAACTGACTGTCTAAGGAAGGTCTCCTGCTGGGAATTCGGAGCATAGAGGGAAGCATTGATAAAAGAAAAGGCCCCAAGCCTAACTCTAATAGCCGGGAACCTGCCGCCGGGGACTTCATGTACCTCCCCCACTATCTCCCCAGCAAATGTCCTCAAGAGCAATATTGCCACCCCCACATGTTTCATAGTTGTTGAGGACCAAAGCTGCCTGGGAAACCCTCTGGATCGCAAACGGAACATATCTCTATGTAACAAATGGGTCTCTTGTAATAGACAAATATGGCTCCCTGATTTCTCCAGAGCAGACAGCATCGCTAACTTCTTGGTTGGGTTGATAAGCCTCCGGACATTCAAACTTAAGCACTTAATTGTCATACCATCAAGGGAAGAAAATCGCTCAGGAGGGGAGAGAAACCACCAAGGGGCCGGAACTCAGAACAGCATCTCCACCACTCCAAGTAACATGACCGACCCACTAAAGCCCATGATGACCTAACCCGCAGGGAAGCATATAAACATATATCTAAAACGCACAACAGGTGCTCATAACGAAAAAGTCCTCTCACACCCATCCCAAGAGGAAAGTCTCCATAGGGCCGTAGAACCTTACCAGATAGCCCGTTGAGTCCACCGCCTCCGCCGCCCAGGCCCACCCACAAGGGCACAAGCCCGCCATAAGCGACCCCTTGCTTAGCAATGTCACCCTGCCCTTCCCCCTAGGCATTTGTCCCGGCTGCTACACTGCTCAATGCCGACTGGCGTTCCAGTTTCTGTTCCGCCTCCGTGGGGCACTACTGCTTCCTCCTCCAGCGCGGGCGATCTCCTCCCGTCGGTCCTAGACTCGTGTCTGAGCCCAGAGAGTCTCCCTCCAGGCCCAGGATCCGGCAAGCCTCCGGTACCGTCTTCACCTGGCGAAGCTGGTCCTCCCAGCAGAAAACAAGGCGGAACGGGTGTCCCCATGTATAGGATACAGCATGTGCCCGTAAGTGCTCTGTGATGGACTTAAACTCCCGCTGTAAGGTCCGAACCGACAGGTCCTGGTATAACTGCAATTGATGACCTCTAAAGTGGACCTGCGGGGTATTGCGTGACCGCTGCTAAATGTTTTCTTTTAGTCCATAGTTATGGACACATGCCAGGATATCCGGCGGGCGATCCCAAACACCCCCAGCGCGGCCCACACGATGTACTCTGTCCAGGACAATCTCCTGAGACGCCTCCAGGTCCAGCACTGAACGGAACAACGCCACCACAAAGTCTCTAATGTCATCCTTCTCCGCTCCAATCGGCACTCCTCTAATGCGAATATTGTGTCTTCGCGAGCGGTTCTCCAGGTCCTCCACTCTCATCTGAAGAAGGTCCTGCTGCTCCCGCAGGCGCAGAACCTCCTGCTGCAGGACCGCAACCTCCTCGCCACGGGCCACCTCCCCATCCTCAACCTGGGTTATCCGCTCACCCAGGGACGAGAGCTCCACCCGCAACTCCTTCACCTCCTGAGATATATCTTTACGGAGCTCCTGCAGGTCCCCACGGAGCGATTCAAACAGGGAGGTGAGGAAACCCTTCATAACCCGGGCCGCGTCCTCCTCCAATATCTCCTTCCTTGCTTCAGGGGACCTTGCGGCCGGCGAATCTTCAGGGCCCCCCCCCTCCCCAGCACCGGGCATCCCCCCGTCAGCATGTCTCGCACCGTCCGATCTCATTTAGGTTTGGAGGTCACCATATCTATGACCTCTAACAGCCGCTGCTCAGGAATTCAGCCAGACCTCTGCGCACCAACACCAGACTCCGTACCCCCAAGACGGGCTCCTCACCAGCAGCCATCAGCCTCTGCTCCGTAGTGCGCTCCACGGTGTCACTCCCAAATGCAGCTCGCCTCTGCGCCAGGCAAGGTCACCACAGGCCGTCCACACCTCCAGCCGGCATCCGGGCCCCCATCGTCACCACCGCCGCAAAGCGAAGTCACCCAGAGGGGTCCTCACCCCTCCGTTGTCTTCTCTTAAGGGCCAGATCTCTGGGCCCCGCCGTCTCCCCTCACCGGCGCCGAGCCCACCAGCAGGGCCCCGCCTCCGGCCCGTCCTTCAGGGGGTCCTATTCCCGGCTGGGGGCCCGCCGCACCTCAGCTGCCTCCTGGCACACCACTCGGCTCCGGGCCCACCGCCCTAAAGAGGCCGCGGGCCGCCGCCACCACCATCCGCCAGCGCCGGCCCCGCACCCGCCACCAAAAGATCTCGGGGCGCCGTCAATGTACAGGCCCCCGGCGCCGGACAACACCACGCGTCCTGCCGGGACCCCACGGGCCTCTCCAAATGGGGTCAGACTGCTGATTTAGGGCCTAGGCGGCGGAGCACGGACCAACGCGTCCGCTCACGCCGCCATCTTGGCCACACCCCCTCCCCCCGGATGTTTTAGTGATTTATGTAGACGAGAACGGCTTGGTGCAGCTTTAAGGATTGGGTTTTTAAAAAGTGATAAAACAGGACTTTGAAATTAGTGAGAGGTTTTGATCAGGGACACACATTTTTGGACAGCCCTAACTGCTAGACGTATTTAGCAAGGGGCTATTAAATACAATGTAGTCGAGAGAACTCGTTGGAAAGTAAACAGGGAGATGCAGCGCTTACGCTAAAACAGAGGTATAGGAATAATCGAGCAAATTGACATCACGAAAGAGGACTTAACATTGTTTTGTCAGGATAGGTACACTGATCATTCTGGGGTAATTAATTTTATTTGCTAGAAGTGTGGGACCAACTACCAAAGAAATTAGCGCTATAACAATGGAAAAACATCAGCACAGGATGCTGGGTGACAGCCTACCTGTGTTGGGAGGACAACTGGGGCAGTGGTAGCAAATCTCAAGGGGAGGGGAGGGGAAAGGGGACAGAGAAAGACAATAAAAAAAAAAATTATAAAATAAACTTACCTTGTACCGCTGTCTCCTGCGGCCTCGCTCCTGTTCCCTCGATGTGGTGGCCCAGCATTCCCTGGGATACCAGCACAGGCTCCCCACCAATCCTGGCACTGCTTTAATGCTAAACGTAGCATGAACGCAGCGTCAGGATTGGTCTGAGCGGCTCGGACCGCCGCTCAGACACAGACCTGGGGTCTGTGCAGCTTCTCCAGTCCGGCTGTTAAACACAACCAGGCTGGAGAAACCTAAGTGCACATGTGTGTTTGGCTGGCCTGAGACAGCTGGCCAAACACACATGCACACTTAGGTGCACTTCATTCCTCCTCCCACCTCCTGTGGCCCAGCTATTGTTTAATTTTTCTGCTGCTGGCTCAGGCGCGGGGTGGGGGCGAATCTCTTTTGACATAGCGAAGGAGCTGCTTATGAATTGGGGCTGTTGGGGCAAGAGCCAGTGCTCAGAAAAAGAGCTTGTAAAAGGGGTTGGGTGTAAGAAAAGGACTGATCAGGGTTTTCCTGGGTGGCATACAAGCACAGGGCCACACACTAGGCCAGCAGGGTTGAGGCCTTGCTGGAAGAAATTAGTAGATTAAGGACAAAGAAGCAATGCTTGGGTTAGGTATCAGGGCTCGAAAAATCATTAAGATGTTAATAGACCTGCAGGTCGATTAACTTAAATAATCTACTACACCTAACTGTAATGTACTTCACCCATGAATGGGTCTCAAATTGTGTGATCCTAGGCAAATAGTTTACAGTCACCTTTTACTTAATTCTCACATATGATTGCACCTTCAAATATGTGAGCTCAGCATTTCTGCAGTATAAAAAAACCTCTTTTGTTTGATTAAGTAGACTAAAGTTTGCTGCATGCATCACAAGTATCTAGCCCACATAACCATGAGGTCTACCCCACATAAACTAGGACTTCTTTTAGTTTACTAACAACATTGCCATCAGGGCAGGAGTGCTTCTCAGTTTGTTTAAACACTCAGCTTTAATAAATATATTACTAAACTATGATGTGGGAAGCTATTGTCATCTACATGCAGTAACTTTCACAGAAGTGTCCAAAAACCTCTCCATTAACTTGTAGCTTTACTGATAAAACTATATAGTGTATTAATAACTGTGAAAATTGAGTTTCAGAAAACATATCCTTTGCACATCAACATGTAAAGTATTTGTTTTCATCCTATTAAAATATAATTTTCATCACACAGATATATAAAAAAAAGGGCTTTCACAACTACTGAAATATATTTTGAAATGTTTGCACAGTTGACTTAGTCATTGAAAAGTTGTGTGTTAGGAAAAACCTGACACCCTACATCCTTTTATTTTACATTCTAAGCAGCAGGTCACACAGTTCACCTTACAAAGTCCTGGAACTCTGCAGTCAGAAGGAAAATTAATTGTAAAAAAAAAATAACTTTGACGCCGTCTGTGAACACAGAGCAAATATGACATAAGAACAAGATTTAAAGGCATCTTTTATTGCCCCTCTACTTTTCAACTGAGAGTAAGTATTAAGTATTAAAAATAGCTAGACCTGATCAAATAAGACTCTTCAATGCAAGTGGTCGAGTGGATTTTTCGAGCCCAGGGTATGGAGTGTAATGAAACGGGAATGGTGTTGAATGGAAGTTTTTTGTTGGGGTGGAGGTTTGTTCAGGTTGGGGCAAGGTTTAAGTGTGGGAGGGGATAAGTTGATCAACTCTATCAGTGAGGTGGGGTTCTTAATAAGATGTATTTATTTATGAAGTTCAGCTACATACCTGGCATGATCATTCCATGGCGTTCCGCTCGATGGTGTGATCTGTGCATACGTAGCTTGTAGTAGTACAGTGTGTTTGTGTGTGTCTGTAATTAACCTGTGCTCACATATCCTCTGCTCAAGTTAACTCTTACTAATACAGTACTGATATTTCTGTATACTAATCCACCACGAATTCCTCTTGGGTTCCAGAGTAGCGTGCTACTCGCCGAAAAGCGCTTCAATGCCTAGTCACAGGTAGTAAGCGCTATATAATTACAAATTACGCCAGAGGTCCCCATTTTAATGTGCAACTCTCTCCCTATAAGTCGGTTACCAATACCGCCCTTAATGCTATACAAATCACTGGTCCAGTGCACCCCACACCACAACCCTTCAGTTATTGGTGATCTTCCTGGAACAGCTTGGAGCAACTCCTAACCAAGTGGGCAAGACAATAGCGTTCTCCTGGACGTCCTACCCTCCAGCATGGCCACTCCGCACTAATCTCTCCAGTAAGACCAGCTCCTGGCCATTCATGGAGGCATCCCTCCAAACCCAACCTACAACCGCCAGCGTATTGCACTCTCCCCTGTATGACCAGCCGAGCCTCAACTCATGCAGCACCCCATAATTATACTGTATATGCACTTACATAGCGCATAGAATGCACCTTTAGTAGTGCGCGTCCCTTACCTCGCGCCTAGCGTACAGCGCGGCCCCAGGCAGCAGCACCGTTGATCCACATCGCTGGCAATGCACGCCCTTGCTGTTCTTGCCATCGGCAGATACCAGTCCAGCCTCCATGTCACAGGCTGCTTGGGTGGTGAGAGCAACCGAACATGAAAACAAGCCAGAACAAGCCCCGCCCAGACAACACGTCTACGGGCGCGGTCGTCACAGCAGAGGCTACGTCGGGAGCTCTTGGTGACCAGTGCGGAAGAAGAAGGGCGCCTCGAGTACTGTAGGGTAACAAACGAATAAGAATAGCCGAGCCAAGTTTCTGGTTTGGCTCTTAATCCCGTGCACAAGCCCTGCCAATGTCTGATATGTAAATCTTAGAGCAAACATCACGTAAAATAAAGTATTTACAAAATAATAAAAGTGTGTTTCTTTACCACCCGGTAGCTTCAACATTATTATGTCACATTCTAGCACTGCACTGAGAAGTACTTTTTAAAAGTGATAGTTTTTAACAATGACCTTAAAACCATTACTGCCCCAGGGACAGTGCCATTAGTTAACTGAGAGGCAAGACAGTTGTAATGTGAATCTTGTATGTGGCCCAGATTATTACGGTTTAACATTAGTCTATTAAATCAGACACACTAGGATTTTGAACAACTAGTATTCGGAACGGACATATTTGAATGTACTTTTACCCTTGAATATAAAGAAAAATAAAGTTTTGATGACATAAAATATTTGTCTAAGTTCATAGAATTGTTAAATAACGTGTGCATATTATTAGTCATATAATTTGGAGTAGGTGACTGCATTTAGCCATTATGAGCAGCATCTTACTTAACACGCTATGTAACTTAAATTAACTGTATTTCTATTTTTGTCTTGAATTTGAACCCTTAAAGCTGAGAGGCAAGCCCATCGCTGGGCATGGGCAGCAGCCCAGGGTCCCATGCTCAGCTCACCAATCTGGGGCCTTGCCACAGTGTCCCCCATGACCTGAACCTCGCATCTATGCTCTTACACTGCGAGGCCCAGAAGAGGGGCATTTACTCCTGTGCCTCGAAAGCATGTATAGTGCTACAAGAATAGGGAAGGGGCCCTTCCAAACAACAAGCAACTCTCAAACATCAGCCCTTAGAAAGAGATGCTTTGCAGTGTCGGGAGGGGTGCATTTCAAAGCAGGACGGGGTCCTGCGCCATGCAGGTTCAGGATCACCTTCAACTACTGAGATGCAAATAGGTTGCCACCTTTCCAAGGGAAAAATCCAGGCCATTTGTTGCTGTTTTAGGAGTCCTCAGAGGCTGGGACACAATACTAAATAGGACTTTAATGAAAACTGTATGTAACAAGACATTTCTGATGCTGTTTAATTATTACTCAGGGATCGAACGCAGCTATAGAACACATTTAAATGTGTTTTCAGTTTATATTTGCTGTTTATGGACAGAAAAGGGCTAAAAATAACGGCTTTAGGTGATTTGCTTATTTTGTGCCGACCTGGACATGAAACAGAACAGGACAGAAAACCAGTGAGGTGGCAACCCTAGATGTAAACAGCATGGCATGAGTAATGAAACCCTATATTTGCAGTTTTGTATAGCAGAAACTCAACCTGTAGGTATTGGAACTCTTTAGATGAGAACCGGTTACATTACACAAGTACACATTCTTTTTTTAGTCACAGGGAGATTAAGTGATTTGCCAAGAATCACAGGATCATGAGCTGATGCAAAGACTCGTCGTACCTGCTTCCCCATTTATAAAGTTGGCAGCTCTAGCCATAACAGTGCATCCTAGTTAGGCGGAGAGTCGCAGGCAAAAGCCTGTAATGCTATGTGTATTTGACCACCAAATCCATCTTGACCACTGACTCCATTTTGTGCTTAGCTTCAAGTGCCTTCACAGCGGCGGTGCAGGGTATTTCCACACTGAGCTTTTTTCCACACAAAACATGTTTGCACTTTTCTCACTACCACAGGGTCACACTGTGTTAGAACAAAATATGAGGGATATGGAGGGTAGACTTGATAAGAAAGTCTCAGGCCAGGAATGCTTTCAATAAGGAAAAGTAAAACTCTGTCTCTGGAATGTGCATTGGGGCAGGGCCTGTTTCTTTGGGTGTTTTCGACACAGACCGAGTACAACCAATGATTGAATTTCATAACCAGAGGGAGGGGGGTTAATAGAATCTTCCTCTTGAGTTAGTTTAAGGTATATAAGGTGGGGAAACTTGGGACTGAAAAAGGAGCTCGCCTGAAAGTGGACGCACTGTTCAGGATCCCATGTTGGTCTGTTTTCCTGCCTGATCCGTTCAGGGTTCCTCGGCTTGATGCTGGCAAGGATGATGATTCAACCCCTATGGTGATGCATTTTAATTCTTAATTATTTAGCTTAAACTATATATATATATATATATATATTCACTGCATATATTCACTGTTGATGTATTGCATATCTTTTGCCTATCATTGTTTTACTGCTGTAAGTATTTTCGCATATACACGTGTTTCACTGCATTCAAGTTAAATGCTTATGTTCATATTTTCATGTGATTTTATTTGATATATAGGAAGTGCCTTAATAAATTCATTAATCAGACTAAGAGTGCTGCATTCTTTGGCATTGTGTCCTCTTAGTTTAAAACAGGGCAACACAACTTGGTGTCACTCTGCAGGATTTCAAAGTAAAAGATTAAATAGTAAAAAACTGTTTGGCAAAGGCAGTTTCCCAGGTGCCAAATGACATACTAGGTTGAGAGAAAGCACCTAATGGTGCTCTTGCAAATGAATGGGCGTGTGGTGCCGGAATGAGTGAACATTGGGACGCATGTCTTATAGGTGCTAAATTAACAAAGGTATTCAATTGTTTGCAAAAAGTTCCCATAGAGAAGGGACTGGATTTATCTATCTTAGGCAGATGGGTCCCGATCTTTTTATCTGCTTATAGAAAAATGCTTGAGAAATGTGTTCAGTTAGAACAAGAACACGAGCAGAGAGGCAACTAGTTGAAGCCAAGAATAACTCGACCATGTTGTCATGCCAGAATAAATTACTGCAAGATAAAGTTGATACTTACCAGGCAGAGAAGGCTGCAGTGCGTGTGGGCCAGTATAAATACAATAAGCTTAGAGGAAGAGTTAATATAAAGAAAGTTCATTCAGCCATTGATAAAGCAGGGCTGGACTAGAATCCAGACGTTTGAGATGCTAATATTTGGTATTTCACTGACTTTGACCTTGTCAAAATAGTGGTGGTCATGGCGAGGCAGACAAATAGAAAATAATTAATGCGCATCCCATACACAGACGGAAGTTACAGCATGGACCACAATGCCCTGGGGGGCAGCCATGGACTCCCAAGAGGATTATACTCAACAGGAAGTTAATTATATTATACACAGATGTCAGCAGAGATCTGGGTAAACATTACTTACATGGATGGTGTGATTATTTGACACCTAAGCACCTGGAGTGGTGCTAGATGTAGGAGATGCTCTGAAATTCTGCATACTTAGCACTGATCATACTGTACAGGAGCAGTTTAGGGGCTATCAGGCTAACCAGCAGATCACCCTACTGCAGCTAGCAGTCATGGATTGTAATCAAAAGTATCCTACAGAGTCAGACTGGCAACAGAAATATAAGCCCTGACATACATTAAGAGATGCAATGCAGAGAATTAAGGAAGAGGGAATGAAAAGTGCAATTTTTCTGGGTGATGCTCACAGTCAGTTGGATGAACCGCTCTCTGTATCAGTGTGAAACAAAATAATTTGCTTCTCTCCTCCAGCTTACAAACATGATAATGATCCTATTAATCAATCAGACAGGTAATCCCATAAAGGATGTGCCGGGGGCAATTTGTGAGTTACGAGAACTGGGAGGCTGATTAAAACCTGAGAGAGCCTCGATCTGAAGGCTGCACAGGTAACAAAGTACCTAGGAGAGATATGTTTATAGCATTGCTGAAGGATGGAGTCAACAAAGAACAGATAGATGGGATAGATACCAAGAGTCTATGGAATAATTATCACAAGTGAGGGCTGGACAGAAAGGAGGGGAGCAGAAAGATGAATAAGCAGGATAACAAACGTGTGAATCAGGGCAAGTCACAGATGCAGGAGGAAGGAAAAGAGAGGGAGAAAAATGTTTCTCCAAGGGGGAAGAAGGAGGAGGAAGATCTGAATACTGAATGGTTGACTGAGGAAAACAGAGAAGGGGAGGAATCTCCTCAAAGATATGAGAGCATATATCTGGACTTGACTTGGGCAAAAGTCAACAGGTTTAAATCAGATTAGGAAAGATTCCAAACTCCGGTACAGGGATGGGCTCGCAAAGATAACAGACCCCATGTCGATTTAGAAATTCACTGGAAACATAAAAATGTTCAAAAGGGTCAGGCCTTGGTGGACACTGGATCGAGGCCTCCTTAATATGTGGAAATCCGAAAAAGTTCACAGGTCAGCATTACACCATCACAGGGTTAGGTGGAAAGCAAACTCCCGCTGTGCAGACTAATGTTCAAATGAAAGTAGGGAGAACACCAAAAAGAGAATACACTGTTTTGACAGTGCCCCTCTTAAACTATATTCTGGGAATTGACATTCTGAAGGGGATGACTTTATACTTGGATACTTGATGGTTGTTATCAATTTGGATCAAAGAGATACATTTTAGCAGCAGCAATGAGGATGGGTCATCTGAAGATTACCCCAATGAAGGTGCCCCAGCCACCAAGGTAGTTAATTTGAAACAGTACTGTAGGAGACTGGCCTGGTGTGTAGTGGGTACCTATGGTACTTACAACTTTTACCAGGTCCAGTTATCCCTTGTTAGTGTAGTGTAGGCAGCATCTAGAAGTCAGGCTCTCTAGAGGTAGCTGTGGATGAGCAGCCAAGGCTTATTTAGGAGACATGCAAAGCTCATGCAATACCACTGTAGTCACACAGCACTTACACACATGAAAGAAAACACTCAGTGTTACAAAAATAAAGGTACTTTATTTTGGTGACACAGATACTGAAAATACTATAGAGACTATACTCCCTTAGGAGGTAAGTAATACACAAGTTATATATACTAGTATGCAGAAATCGGCATAAAACAGTTGGGAAACAGTGCCATTAGTGAAAATCACAATAGTTAGAAATGGGGGAGCAAAAACCATATACTAAGAAAGTGGAATGCGAAAGTCGGTCCCCCACCTAGGCAAGTGTAGTGTGTAGAGTGGAGCTGGGAGTACTAGAAAAGCCCAAAGGTAAGTAACACAACCCACCCCAGCAACCAGGAAAACAGGAGTAAATCACAGTAAGTTTCCCAGAACACACACAGAAAAGTAAAGAAGAATATTGCAAAACTCAGAAGAGACTGCAAGACACCAACAGTGGATTCCTGAACAAGAAGACCTGTGGAAGAAGGGGACCAAGTCCAAGATGCACAGAAGAGTCCAGGAAGAGCAGGAGCCCCTGATAACCCGGGTGGAGGTGCAAAAGGTGACCCACCCGTGAAGAAGAAAAGTCAGAACTGCACCCAAGAATACAATGTCGGGTTCCTGGAGGGTGCAAGTGATGTCCCACGCTGGATGGAGGATTGCAGTCGGGTTTACATCATCAGAGTCCACTAACAAGCCTTGGCGCACACAAAGTACGCGGTTTAGCAGAAAATGGAGCTGCCGGAGACCAGGAAGGATCAGGTGGACTCTACCCAGGAGGAGAGTCAGAGGGGGCCCTCGTTGACACAGAGAGCCCACAGAAGACCAGGCAGTGCACACAGAAGTTCCACAGGACAGGGATCAGAAAGTTGCAGAAGAGGCCCCTACAGCACTATGACAAAGGCTCCCACGCCGTCGGAGAACCACTCAGGAAGCTGTGCATCACAGAATAGTGTGCTGGGGGCCGGAGCTTCAAGTTGCATGAAGATCTTGGAAGAAGGATGCCAACAAGCCTTGGCAGCTGCAAAGGACACGGTGCACGGGGGTACTCTCTTGCCTGGGGAAGCAAGGTCTTACCTCCACCTAAGTTGGACAGTTGGAAGAGAGGACCGTCGGGACCACTTCCGTCCGCCACCCGTGATGCAGGATCCACACAGCTCGACAGGAGAGGAGATCCACGCAGCTGGTAGTCGTCACAGTTGGTGCCCTCAGAAGCACGGGAGTGACTCCTTCACCCCAAGGGAGATTCCTTCTTCCTTCTGATGCAGGCTGAAGACGGGCTGTCCTCAGAAGATGCACGACCGGGGATATGTTGCAGTCCTGGAAGGAGCCGGAGATACAATGTTGCAGGAGGCGTCTTGCTTTTTTCTTGCAGCTTGTAAGGTCCTGAAGAGTCCAGATGCAGTTTCTTTGGTCAGAAGTCGAAGTGGAGGATGCAGGGGATTCCTGCTGGAGCCTTGCAGTCTGAATATGAGGAACCACCCAAATTAGAGACCCTAAATATCCCTAAAAGGGAGATTGGTCACCTAGCTGGGTGACCACCTATCAGGAAGGGGCTCTGATGTCACCTGTCGACACTGGACACTCAGATGCTTCCAGAGTTCCCTGCCAACCTTGAATCCAAGATGGCAAAACCCAGGGACCCTGTGGAGGAGCTCTGAGCACCACCCCTGGGGTGATGATGGAAAGGGAGTGGTCACTCCCCTTTCCTTTGTCCAGTTTCACGCCAGAGTAGGGACTGGGGGTCCCTGAACTAGTGTAGACTGGTTTATGCAAGGAGGGCACCATATGTGCCCTTCAAAGCATTTCCAGTGGCTTGGGAGGCTACCCCTCCCAAGCCTGTAACACCTATTTCCAAAGGGAGCAGGTGTAACACCCCTCTCCCAAAGGAAATCCTTTGTTCTGCCTTCCTGGGCTCGAGCTTCTCAAGCAACAGGAGGGCAGAAACCTGTCTGGGACATGGCAGCAGCTGGGGCTGCCTGGAAAACCTCAGAAGGCTGAAATGGCAATACTGGGGGTCCTCTAGGGAGCTTTCGGAGTTCATGGAATCATACAACCAATGCTTGCAAAAGCCTTGGGGTATGATTCCAACATGTTTGATACCAAATATGCCTATATTCGGAGTTACCATTATATAACTGGACATAGGTAGTGACCTATGTCCAGTACACAAGTAAAATGGCGTCCCCGCACACACGAAGTCTAGGAAAATGGGCCCGGAGTTCGTGGAGGCACCTCTGCTAGTTCAGGGGTGTCCTCTCACACAAGTACTTTGCACCCTGCCCCCTGGGCTGGAAGGCCTACCATAGGAGTGACTTATAAGTAACCTGGTGTAGTGAAAAATGGCAGTGAAAGGGTGCTTGCACCTTTTCACGCAGGCCGCAATGGAAGTCCTGCAGCAGCCTTTGCATGGGATCCCTATGGGTCGCAAAATATATGCTGCAGCCTGTAGGGATTCCCTGGAACCCCAATGCCCTGGGTACGTAGGTACCATATACTAGGGACTTATAAGGGGGCATCAGTGTGCCAATTGTGGGCGAAATACAGAGTTTTTGGAGAGAGAGAGCATAATCACTGGGGTTCTGGT
The DNA here is from genome assembly GCF_031143425.1 of Pleurodeles waltl. NCBI lineage: Eukaryota > Metazoa > Chordata > Amphibia > Caudata > Salamandridae > Pleurodeles > Pleurodeles waltl. The sequence continues at coordinate 658,382,047 of NC_090445.1, read as the reverse complement.
TAGCAGGATCCCAGTGAACACAGTCAAGCACACTGGCATCAGGCAGAAAAACAGGGGTAACCATGCCAAGGAAAAGGGTACTTTCCTACAAGTACTGAATCCCGGTAGGGCATGAGGAGATAAGTAAGACTACACAGGATTTGACAGAGGCAGGTGTGGTGGCCCCAGTCACCACTGAGTGGAACAATCCTCTGTGGCCCATACGCAAATCAGATGGGAGCTATAGAAATGTGATCGATTATCGAGAATTGAACATATATACACCCACTTTGACTGCCACAGTCCCCAGCACCACCACTTTGATTGAAAAGATACAAAAACATAATGGGACCTGGTATGCAACCATTGATATTGCTAATGCTTTCTTCTCTATACCAATGGCCCCTGAAAATCAGGAGCAATTCAGTTTTTCGTGGCTTGGAAGACAATTTAAAATGTTATGTTTGCCACACCATCTGTCACTGGCTGGTGGCAGAATACCTGGAAAAGTACCTGTCATTCCAAGGGTGCAGATGTCTCATTATATCGATGAAGTGATGATTCAGGGAGAAACGCAAGAACAAGTGCAGACTGAGTTGGAGAGGGTTGTGGAACATTTGCAAAGCAAATGTTGAATGATCAATCCAGATTAGACGCAATTACCCTCTCAAAATGTGAAGTTTCTAGAAATTCAGTGGAATCAGGGACGTAGAGAGGTGTTGTCACAGGTAAGACAAAAGATACTAGAATTTGCCACACCCCGTAATAAGCAGGAGACTCAGTGATTCATTGGATTGTTTGGCTTTTGGAGACAGCATACTCCACACTTGAGTCAGATTTTGGCCCCTTTGTAAAAAGTGGTTGAAAGAAACATGAGTTTGAATGGGGAGAGCAGCATCAGTATGCGTTTAAATTGGGAAAGGAGGTGATCCAACAGGCTTTTGACTTATGGGCAATACAGGAAGGAGACACTGAGTTACATGTAGCGTTCAGGGACAACATGCAAATTGGAGTATGTGGCAAAAACATGGAAGAAAGAGGGTGCCCCTGGATTTCTGGAACAAAAAGTTACCGGACGCTGGAGAGCGATATACTCCCTTTGAGAAACAGTTACTAGCGTGTTACTGGGCTCTAGTAGATACTAAGCAAATTACCCTAGGGCATAATGTGATTCTGAGACTTGAGATCCCGATAATGCAGTGGGTGATGAGTTCACCCAAAACTTACCGAATAGGACATGCACAGGAAGCAAGTGTCATTAAGTGGAAATGATACATACAGGACAGGGCCCGAGTGGGACCAGTAGGAACAGCGGCCCTGAATGACTAGGTGGCACAGGCCCTCATGCAGGATAACGAGGTGTTGCAGGTGGTGCCATAGGTAAAAGAGTCAACCGTGAGGGGGAGTGAGCCATTTGAATCCTTGTTCCCTGAGGATAGGAAGCATGTATGGCTCACTGATGGTGCAGCCAAGTATTTGGGGGCCAAGAGACATTGAAAGACAGTGTTATATAATCATGTAACCAAGAAGCTGCTTTCCACTACAGGAGAAGAAAAGAGTAGTCAATACGTAGAAATGTACACTGTATATCAAGCTTTAAAACAGGAGTTACCTGGGACATGTCACATTTATACTGATTCCTGGTCTACTGCCAATAGGTTAGCCACCTAGCTTCCCAAGTGGCATGCACACAACTGGCAAATACATTCGAAGGTGGTGTGGGTCAAAGAATTGTGACAGGAAATTTGGGAAATGCTAGAGCAAAGTACTGTTACTGTATATCATATAGATGCTCACTGTCCCACGATTCACTAAAATAATGGTTTAATTCCATTGCAGATGACAAAACCAAAATCTCAGAGGTAAATGTGGCAACGCAAGATTCTGGCTTGGTGGGGATGGCTAAACGGGTGCACCAAAAATGTGGACACCTGGGAGAGAAGGCCACTAACAGGTGGGCAGAGATTAGAAGGATGCACATTCCCTTAGACTTGATAAAAGCTTCAATCATGCACTGTCCTATTTGTGAACGCAAACAACAGAGATCTGTCCTGCAAACAGAGGTCAGTTTGGGAGAGGCAAGTTGCTAGGGCAGATATGGCGAACTGATTACATTGGGCCACTGCCGAATAGTCGCAGGTGTCAAAATGCCTGCACGGTGGTGGATACGTGTTCTGGATATCTGATGGTGTTCCCATGCAAACGTGCTATTCAATTCAACACTCTAAAAATGCTGGATTTGTTAATGCTGTATTATGGAGTCCCACTGCAGCAAGTCCAGAGTGACAATGGGTCACATTTAATAGGTAAAGTGGTGCAAGACTGTTGTTCACAACACAAAATTGAGTGGATTTATCATATTTCATATTACCCACAAGCTGCAGGATTGATTGAGAGAATGAAAGGCTTACTAAAAGCCCAATTACGGAAATTAGCAGACACCACTCTGAGAAATTGGAGAGATCATTTGAATGAGGCCTTGTTGTTACTTAATAAGAGACCCTTTACAAATGCAGAAACACCATTAATGCAAATGTTAACCCCAGCATTACAGTAACAACCCCTTGTCACAACAAATACTATCATGTATTGGGAGACAAAAACAGGAACCTTAGCTCCATACCGCGCAACACCAAAATCTGCAGGTAGTGATGTACATGCTTTGAACCTATACAGACTGAAACCAAGAGACATGGCGATTATTGAAACAGGTGTTGGAATGCAAAGTCCCCGGTTGGCACTCAAAGGTATTCAGGCCTGGGGGTAGTGATTGATGCAGACTACCAAGTAGAAATCAAAGTCATTTTACTGAACAGTGAGGATGCTGAGTTGATAATACAACCTGGAGACAGAACTGCTCAAATTGTGATCATTCCAGTGTATGGAGGAATAGTCACTAAAGGTACTGCCCCAGCCCTTCCTACAGTGCTTGGGGAGGGAGGCTTTAACTCAATTGACAAAAATCCTCGTGCTAAAGTGTAGGTAGAATCCCCCAATTGTCCACCTGAACCAGCAGAAATCATAGCCAAGGGAAACCACAACGTTTTGTTAGCCATGAAACCAGGATACGAAAAGTGGGAGTACGTGCCAGCTGATAAATGTTATTTGCGAGAATGATCATAATTGTCTCTTTTACAGATCATACAACGAGGTGTCTTTGTGCTAGATGTTCTGAATGATCTCCTTTTGGACGCGTAGATGTTCTGAGTGATCTCCTTTTGGACGCGTACGTGTGGGGTTGGGAGGGACCGAAAGCCCCAGGTTCTGAAGTGATTGACTGACAGCGTCGATCGACATCTCTGCTGCATCCATCTGAGAACGTTTGAATCCATTTGGCATGAACTGTGTTCAACCAATAACAAATATGAAAAGTACTGTGGATGTTATTTCCACCTGCCTGGTGGCGATTCCAACTCCTGCCAGTGTTCTACAAATATTCAATGCCACAAGGATGGAGCCATGAAAGAAAGTGACGTGTTGATACACTTTACACTTTATGAATACTGTTGTTTTTGTCAAGACACCACGGATGAAAAATGGGATAATCTAACACACGTGATTACTTACAATATTACTGTCAGTGATGTCTGCTCCAACTTAACCTGAGACACTTACAAAATCAGAAAATGTGCTCAAGTGCTCCTTGAAGCAACAGAGGAGTCTCCTAAAGAGATCCCGTGGGAACAACGAGTACTATGTCAACAAAGAAACTATAAAATGTGTAAAAATTTAAACAACAGCAGGTCTTGCAAAAACATAGTGACCGCTGCTAGTTACATTAGGCATGTCAAATTACCGGTGGGGTGGTTATTCTCTTGTGGAAATATCACCTATATGTACATTCCTGCCAATATAACTGGAGGACCATGTACTTTTATGAGGTTAGGACTTATGATGGTTCCATTTCACTCCGTACTACATACTCGACACACAAAGGAAGCAGTTCAATTAAGTGAAGACTGTGATTCTGAAATTCAGTTATTATCTCATTCAGAATATGTAAGCTTAAATCTTTCTATAGTAGGAGTTACTGGATTAGTTGTTTATAATACTCAAGTTATTAACAAATTAGCATGTTTGATGGTCAAAAATATTAACCATACATCTATCGCTTTAGCAGAGTTATTATTAGATATACGAGGCACTAGAAAAGCTGCAATGCAAAACAAGGCGGCCATTGACTACTTGCTTTTGCAGCATGATCATGGCTGCTCAGAATTTAAAGGAATGTGTTGTTTTAACATGTCAGATCATTCAAAATCTAACCAATCCCACATTGAAGCCGTGCATGAATTGGTGAATTTATGAAGGGAGTGAAGCAAGATGCAGACAGAGTGTGCTTTGATTAGTTATTTAGCTGGCTTCCTGATTTAGGTCAACTAAGGTACATTTTAGGTGGAATACTTGTAGTATTTTTGTATTGTAATAATGCTATGTTGCTGTAAACAGTGCATACATAACCTAACTACTATGTTTAGACCAAAAAGGATTATTAATAGACCAGTATGCTATGAGAGTCACTGGTCAAAGGGTGGAGTGTAATGCTATGTGTATTTGACCACTGACTCCATTTTGTGCTTAGCTTCAGGTGCCATCACAGTGGCGGCGCAGGGTTTTTCCACCCGAGGTTGTTTTCCACACAGAACATGTTTGCGCTTTTCTCACAAGCACAGGGTTACATCATGCGGTAACAAAACATAGGGGATGTGAAAGGTAGACATGACAAGAGAGTCTCAGACTGGGAATGTTTTCATCAACAGCTCTGTCTCCGGGAATGCAAATTGGAGCAGGGTCTGTTCCTTTGCATGTTTTTGACACAGACTGAGTACAGCCAGTGCTTGAATTTCATAACAGAAGGGAGGGAGGTTGCTACAATCTTCCTCTTTAGTTAGTTTAAGGTATATAGGGTGGGGAAATTTGGCACTGAGGAAGGAGCTCGCGTGAAAGTAGACACACTGTTCAGGATCCCATGTTGGGTCGTTCACCTACCTCAGCCATTCAGGGTTCCTCGGCTTGATGCTGGCAAGGATGATGGATTCAATCCCTATGGTGATGCATTTTAATTCTTCATTATTTAGCTTAAACTATACATATATATATATATATATATATATTCACTGCATATATTCACTGTGGATGTATTGCACATCTTTTGACTATCATGGTTTAACTGCTGTGAGTATTTTGGCATATACACATGTTTCACTGCATTCAAGTTAAATGCTTATGTTCATATTTTCGTGATTTTTATTTGATACCTGGGAAGTGCCTTAATAAATTCATTACTCAGACTAAAAGTGCTGCATTCTTTGGCATTGTTTCCTCTTAGTTTAAAGCAGAGCAACACAAAGCCACATGAAAGCTTGGCTCTATATGGACTTGTGCTTCAAACTGGACCTCGAGCTGAGCCACAGCCAGGGAGTATGCCTTTTTTTGTCTATTTCTGACATTAAGCCTGTTTCAAAGTGTTGCCGTATTGTTAGATCATTGGACGAGGCGCAGAGAAAGTATTATGCGCCCAGGATCAACCAGTTTGTTAACTTAGTAGACCCAGGATTGCAGTACACTGCTACTTGGTACAAAGGCAATATATTAACCACTGTACTGCATTTAGGTGGCTAATACATATGCCTGGGCACTGCTCTCCTCTCCAGAAATATGCAATACATTTTTAAAAATCTTGGTGACTAGCATTTTTAATACTGAATCAAAATACTTCCAATCTTGCCCAAAAAGGGAGCGGCCGAGCAATAAGCAGAGTCACAGGAATTATGTGGCAGGGGAGGGCCATATTATGCAGCAGGGATGAGTAAATTATGCACCAAGAAAAGGCCAATTATGTGGCGTAGTTCAGCACATTTTATGATAGTATTACTTCACTATACTGTCATTTCTGCACTTGTTAACACTGCAAGAGCATTGGTTGCACCCCATTAGTAGTACCAGTTTAGCATCCAAATGTAGCAATAAGCAACAGAAAGGTAACCATTCTAGCTTTGCAAAGGGTCTTCGACTACACAGCATTGCGTGTCGCTGTGTTATTAGGAACCTTTGAACCATTTGAGCTAGAAACAAATATTGGTTTTGTTAAAACCTGCAGATTATGTGGCAGATTATGGATTAGGTGGCAACTGCACAAATTTTATATGAAAAATGCAGCAGCCAGACAATCGCATAATTCCAGTGGCTGTGGCAATAAATTCAGAAAAGCGATTGCCCAAGAGCACACAATTTGGCCAAATGGGAGGCCAGGATAAAGAAATGTGTCTCCTGCTTCCTATCTCCAACTGATGAAGGGGCTGCCCCACCCAGGGAATCGCCACTCTGTTATCGGCCCTGCTCAACGTTAGAACATGGTGATTATTTCCATCATAAAACTAGATTAGTTGACAAATATCCTAGTTCCATGGTTAAATGTAATGGATGGACCCGGACCCGTGGCAGTGGGTATTTAATGGACAGTATGTGTGGTAGATATTGGTATTTCCCACTGATGTTTGAAAGCTTAACACTATTTCATTCTGTTTGAACAACTGAGTTCATTTTCTAAACTTGTCGCTCGAAATTCACAATTGCAAGCAGTCAAGGCTTACTCCAAGAGGTGATAAAGGAATGCGACTCAAATATAGTATGAAGAGTAGTCACACTCGATAAACTCAATCTCCAGCTGAGTTATTTTTTAACATGACCTGCTGGGGGATTTAGAATGAAATCCCCCAAATCTGGTATGTGACTCTTAGTTTCCCTGCTCTCCAATAAGCATCTTCCAAAGTCTCTGCACACAAAATCTGCCTCCACGTGTGCAGTGTTTCTCCAAAGGCACAAATTGTCATATGAAGTGAAAATGGAAAATTGGCAACACTACTTGGCCCTTGCAGTGATTGCTGGGGACCATGGGTGTGAGGCTCAGCAGCACCAGATCATGGATGTGAAATCTAGGACAGTAAGGCCACATCCCATGGGCCTTGCAGCACCACATCAGAGCTGTGAGGCCCGAGATGGGACAATACTCCCATGAGCCTCACGGTTGTGGATCATGGTGGGGTGAGGAACACCCTTCCCCTGGACTTGCAGTGCTACACCATTGTTCTGAGTCTAGTGGTAGAGGGTTCACCTATCCTGGGTCCTCTCTTGTTGTCCTTGAAGCTCTAGACCATGGCTGCAAGGACTAGGGCAGAAGAGGCCTCTACCCTATGACTTGTAGCTGTGGTGTAGCATTGCCAGGCCATGGGGAAGGTCCCTCTCCACTGGGCCTTGCAGCCATGCTTATGTGCTGCGAGGCTCATGGGTTAGTGGGCTCCTTCCACTAATCCTGCCAGAGCTATACCATGTTTAAGAGGCCCATAAGGTAGTACACCTCATGTGGGCCCCTCCCCTGAGCCCCATTTAAACTTTGATGTCAAGGTCCATGTCTGTGATGTCTTACCTGCGATATCAGGTTGAATGCAACTTAGTGGGGCTTAAAGCATTCCCTTTCTGCCCGGGCATAGCCATTGGTCAGAGGCATATCCATCAGTAGTGCAGCAGGTGCAGTGGCACTAGGCTCAGGGGTATTGAGAGCCCAATTTACTCAAATTATGGCTATATTTTACTGTGCAGGCAGTGGACAAGAGTGAGGGGTGCCTTTACTTTGCATCAGCACCCATGGCACCATTGCTGTGCTACCAGCTTCTCTTCTATGGGCATTGCAGCGACATACCAGAGCTGTGGGGCCTGGGAGAGGCCCTCCCTCTTGTGGGGATTGCAGGTGGCCGTGGTTGGACACTCAGGGGAGGAGGCGCCAGTTCATGAGCTTAGCAGAGCAGGGGTATGGCTGTGAGGCTCATTGGGCCTTCTCTCACGAGTGTAGCTATCCAAAGTGCGCCCAGATTATGACTGTGGTTTACTCATGGCATAATTTGGCTACATTACTATGCCACTTGTCCCTTCACCACACAGCCATGGTCCAGAGCTGCAAAGGTCAGGAAAGGTCCATCCTCCCATACACCTAGCAGCCATGGTCCAGGGCTGAAAGACCCTGGGGGGGAAGTCTGCTATTCTGGGCCTTGCAGCACTGGTCATCGCTGCAAAGGCCCAGGGCATGAGGCCCCCCTGAAGTGTATAGATATCAACAGTGCAGCAAGTGAAGTGGGACCACAGCCTTGTGGGGTTGTGGATCCAGTGTGTCCAAATGATCACTATATTTTACTGTCCACAAAAAAAGTATACAAAAAGTAATGGATGGAATGCTTGCATTAATTTCAGCAACCTGCAATTAGGCTGCATCCCACTCCTTTCTTAGTTTGCATACCATGCCACCTCAGTTTGGAACCTTCCATATGCAAACCAGTCTTGACCCTGCTCCAATGGGAACACTCCTTACCAAACTACCCGGCCAGGTCCTCCCTGAACCAGAATGCAAGCAACCCAGGACAGGTGTCACCCTAGTTATGGATCATCAGCTAGGTATAGCTTGGTTCCAGTGAGGCAATGTGCATGTCTGGGCATACCAGTACCACCTAGGGTGACTCACTAAAATATACAAAAAAGTGCAAGGTGGAATGTTTGAATAAATCTCAACCACTGCTGAGGCTGATTCCTCCGCAATGATCACTTGAGGATGAACTAGGAGACCCTCGCCCCAATTTGAAGACCTTTGTTTAAACTATTTGTCCTTATATTTTGGGCACTTCCAGTTTGAGAGATTTTACTTAGCTGTTGAGGCACGGATACTTTGTTTTATATTGTTATATCCCTAGAAGTTCTATTATGAGCTCTTCTGCTACCTTCCCCGAATGCTGGAAACACGCCGAAGTCAACGCCCTACTAAAGAAACCTACGGCTGACCCGAGCGACCTAAAAAACTTCCGCCCCATCTCTCTTCTGCCTTTCCCAGCCAAAGTAATAGAGAAGACCGTCAACAAACAGCTGACCACCTTCCTGGAAGACAACAACCTGCTCGACCCCTCACAAACCGGATTCCGAACCAACCACAGCACTGAAACCGCCCTCATCTCAGTCACTGACGACATCAGAACCCTGATGGACAATGGTGAAACAGTCGCCCTCATTCTGCTCGACCTCTCGGCTGCCTTTGACACCGTCTGTCACCGCACCCTAATCACCCACCTCCGCTCCACCGGGATCCAAGGCCAGGCCCTGGACTGGATCGCCTCCTTCCTCTCAAACCGTTCCCAAAGAGTTTACCTCCCTCCGTTTCGCTCAGAACCCACCGAGATCATCTGCGGCGTACCCCAAGGCTCATCACTCAGCCCGACACTCTTCAATGTCTACATGAGCCCTCTCGCCAACATCGTACGCAAGCACGACATCATCATCACCTCCTACGCCGACGACACCCAACTTATACTCTCCCTCACCAAGGACCCCGCCAGCGCCAAGACCAACCTACAAGAGGGTATGAAGGACGTCGCAGATTGGATGAGGCTCAGCCGCCTAAAGCTGAACTCTGAAAAAACGGAAGTCCTCATCCTCGGCAACACCTCGTCCGCCTGGGACGACTCCTGGTGGCCCACGGCCCTCGGCACCGCACCAACCCCCACAGACCACGCCCGCAACCTCGGCTTCATCTTGGACCCTCTTCTCACCATGACCAAGCAAGTCAACGCCGTGTCCTCCGCCTGCTTTCTCACCCTCCGCATGCTCCGCAAGATCTTCCGCTGGATCCCCGCCGACACCAGAAAAACCGTGACCCACGCCCTCGTCACGAGCCGCCTGGACTACGGCAACACCCTCTACGCCGGGACCACAGCCAAACTCCAAAATCGCCTGCAACGCATTCAAAACACCTCGGCCCGCCTCATCCTCGACATACCCCGCAGCAGCCACATCTCCGCAAACCTGAGACACCTGCATTGGCTCCCTGTCAGCAAAAGGATCACCTTCCGACTTCTCACCCACGCACACAAAGCCCTCTACGACAAGGGACCGGAATACCTCAACAGACGCCTCAGCTTCTACGTCCCCACCCGCCTCCTCCGCTCCTCTGACCTCGCACTCGCTGCTGTCCCTCGCATCCACCGCTCCACGGCGGGTGGGAGATCTTTCTCCTTCCTGGCGTCCAAGACCTGGAACTCCCTCCCCACCAGCCTCAGGACCACCCAGGACCACTCTGCTTTCCGGAGACTCCTAAAGACCTGGCTGTTCGAACAGCGATAACCCCCCCCCTTTTTCCCCTAGCGCCTTGAGACCCGCACGGGTGAGTAGCGCGCTTTATAAATGTTAATGATTTGATTTGATTTATTAAGATTTTCTTGCTTTTTTGCTCCGTTTGAGACATGTAAATACTATCTATGACTATAAAACACTGACTAGACAATTCTCTCTCCCATGGACCTTGCAGCCATAGTCCAGCACTGTGAGGCCCAAGGAAATGGGGTGGTTAGTGAGCCTCGCTCATAGTATTATTTAATTGCGTTTGAGCATGTGCTTTCCAGGTTTTGTTCAAAATTAGGAGAAATCAAATAGGAGGAGGTGTATTTCAAATCTGTTAACTGAATCTGCATCATGCTAATTTACAAAATGAAATGCATTCTGGAACCATGCAAGCGTAAACGAATTATTAGTTACAGAACATTTAAAGCCTTCAGAGGACATTGATAGGGGTGTTGTAGTAGGCATGGCTTATGACACATGACGTTAGACCCTTTTAGTCTACATATGATTGTATTCTGGTAGTTTCAGGTGTTTTTCCAGTAACCAGGGTGATGCCTTTAATAGAAATCAAGCTATTTTTAACTGTTTTATTTGCTTTTGTATCTTTTGTACCCTAGCTTGCGCTGGGCATTTGGGAAACCATCTTGGAATTTTAATCCACACTGGCCCCCTTAAGGGCAGTGAAACAATAAAATTCTCCCAATGGAAAAAACAATCACCCCACATACCCAAATAATCAATCTATCCAATGATCAATCTAACAATAAAGGAATCTAAGAATCATAATTTAATGATTAAAATGAAATGAAATGATTGAAATGATTAAACACCCAATGTCACAATAATCACAAAACAATAAAAGTCATCAATAAAGAAACCACATGTAAAAACAATAAAATCCAACAAAGGGGAGGCAGAGAAAAGACATCAACAATAGTCTATTGTAGTTAAACTGTCCCAATTGTGGTAGATTTAGGCCAATTAATTTCTGTCACCAATCCTTGTTTGATTCCGGCCTACTCCGATGGGTCCAGTAATATCATATAGCATTGACGCGTTTCGGTGGTCTTTCCAATCCTTTCACCACCTTCTTCAGGACTAACCAATACGTTCCCCACACTTATTGAAACAAGCCTCCATTAAAATCAAATTAAACCATCCAAACCGATCCACATGTTAATATATATACTTTCCTTTGTTTCCCGATAGCCTTTTGCAAACAAATTTCATGGAATCCGCAATTTCTATTAAATGAAGAACCAGGACTCTCTATTGTCCATATGGTTCCCAACCTTAATTTGAATAATGGCGTAATTGCGTGACGGAGCTCAGCTCTCTGTCTTTTCCGTTTAAAATACAATAAAAATGCCCCTTAAGGGCATTCTACATGCTGCAGCACATTTCACTAGGGCAAGAAGAATTACGACCATATCATAACACCGTGATGGAACTCCACAGGTCCGCCTTCCTGGCCTGAATCATCTTTAAGCTCAGTTGCATTATCTATCACAAAGTATTAACAGTCCCCAAACCAGCTACTTTCCCATCACCCCTTGACTTTATGCTCATCATTGACCCTGTACAGTACTACGCTGCTTTTGGCTAGGTTTCCACTACAGGACTGACACCCCGGTCTTCTTGGATGACAAGCTTCCCATCTGCAATGGTTCTCCACGCAACTGCAGCAAGGACACCTTCAAACAGAAGAAGATGTGCTTAAATAAAAAACAAGAAAAAGGCCTTTACCATCTAGCACCAAGGATCTGCAGTGTTTTTCCCACATCCATCTGGACAGTCTGAAGTCAGCTCTGATTTTATTAAACTCTGAATACTCAGCTTAAAAAAACAAAACTGAATGATGATGTAGTCACGATCCACAAACCATCTACTCCTCCTATCACATGGTGACTGTGTCTTTGACTCTGTGCAGTGCTTAGCAGCCTTTCGGTTAGGTTTGTCCTACATAAATATTGCATACACATATACGTATCCAATGTTCTAATCTGAATGCAAACTTTTAACATTTTATTGAACATATATGTTTTGGAGAGGCCTAGGCCAAACCTTTCCATCCAGTGTGGCTAATGTAATTTATTTCCAGGTAACATGATTTTAAAATATATGTGCTTATTTTATTAATGTTAATCTTTGTTTTTGTTTTACTGATATCCTCACCAAGAAAGTTGCTTCTTGCAAAGTCGATCAACGATATCCAATTGAGTTCGCTTCCTGTGATGCCATTTTCTGTTATTTCACATTGTATGCAAATTAAGGGGGTCTCACACATTCCCTGTCAATCCGGGGCACCAAAAGTACTAGGACTGGCCCAGCTGAGAGGCCTGCAAATTTCATTCTCGCTTGTTTTGCACTCTGTGTGTTTTTCCATTGCAGATGCTGTGTGTTTTTCCAGATGGCTGTTACTAGCTAGTGAATAGTTTATTGTTATGTATTAGAGAACGGCTAGTGAGGTTCTCATCAAATTAAAAAGGTGCCAAGATGGGAGGGCGACTTGTAGGAAGAGGTGACTATATATGACAGTCTGTCCAGAGTAACAATTCAAGGACATATTAATATGATTGGCTCGCAAGAAAGCGAACAAGCTGTAATGTTGCAAACTAGTGCCTTGTTGAATTATAATAATAATAGTGTGTATTCCTTAGGCTGGGGAAGATGCTTACTGTCTTCGAACTGTGAAGACCCTTTTCATCTCAGCTAATCTCCACAGCCTGAATGCAAAGACTTTATGCTGATGCATTCATATTCTCTTGTCAGAGACTTTTGTTTGGTTATCTGAAGCTGACACCTTAATTTGACTTGCCCTAACTAAATACCCTTTGATCAACCTATTTCTAATAAAATTAGATTACGGTGTTTCCTTTATGGAACACACTTTCTATGTATGGTGTATTCTTTTTCTCATTCTTATTGATGTTCTGTTCTATCTCATCATGAAATATTGGCTTCTTGCTCATTTGACTTTGTACTATTATTAAAATGTGGATAGCTAATGATTAGTGACATTAACCTGACTACATTTTGTTAATAAATACTTTTAAACTCATTACAATTCTGTGTTGTTTTTTGTGGAGTCCTATTGGTCTTCACTGTTTATGAAAGTATAAGTAAATGATTGTTCCTAACACTCTGTCCACGTCGATGGGGAAAAGGTCCGTACGACCAGTGGCGGTGTTTGTATGATGAATACATACAATGTTTGAGATTCAAGAATCCCATCTCCATCACAGGTTTTCTGGTTTCACTTTGTACAAATCACCCACTAAATGGCTATCTGCCTCTCCTTTTAAGGCAATGATGTGTTTTTACTTCTTTGTGCATTTTCCTGCAGTTTTTGTGCAGCGCAAACTCGATCCGGAGGTATGGGAGCACTTTACATGAACACCACTTACATTACACAAGGTCACATTAATTTCTTCTAGGCACGGGAAATTAGCGCTTTACCTATCACTTTATTTTCTTCACCTGATATCTACTTTTTACCCACTTGTTGCACCCAGAAAAGTCTGTGTACAAAACAAGAAAATACTAAAAAATACTAAATGAAGCGTCTGCCTTTAACACGTTGTATAGATAAGTTATTTTATTGTTGTCACTCGGTGGTTCATATGTGCTATTAAGCAGCTTTCGTTCACAAGGAGCACATTATTAAATGAACCTATGTGCATGTGTGTGATCCGAGTTGTGTTTGCATTTTGCACATTGCAGCCCTCCATATGCATTTGTGAATGTACTGTCGCTGAAATTGGTAGAACCACATAAGCCTTTGAAAACTTGCTTTAATGGTGTCACACTAACCGTAAAGAGGTACTTCTGATGATGTGTTTATTCTGTTATTTTCATTATTTTTAGGAACGTGGATTTCCCACCGTGAGAAATAAAGGGTATATTTGGGGGTGGTGATGGTTGTGTGTGTGTAGGAGATGGGCAAGAATGAAGCAAGGTATGATTAAACCTTGTCTCAAGTGCCAAGAGTTCTCAGATCTTTCGCTGTGTGCTATATAGCTACTATTATATTGTACCATCCATGGGTAAAGGCATCTGTGCCCCCACCCTACTGGGTATCCAGAAGAATGCTGAGCCGACACTGAGACTCAAATCTAGCTGGTTCAGTTCCTAAGTGGGAGGCCCTGGTGTACGCCCCATCCTAAGTAGAGCGAGGTGGCAGGCAAAAGCCACATGAATGCTTGGCTCATTATGGAGTGGACATTCGAACAGGACCTTGGGCTGAGCCAGAGCTCTGGCTGGGCTTCAGGCTTGAACCTGGCTCGATCTTTCAGTGGCTCGTCCACTTCTGTGGCAAGGAACCTTCTTAAAAGAAATCCCACCAAACCTGTTGTGCACCAGATTTAAATTCTGTCAGCATCTACTCCAACACAAGCATACATGCCAATCTGTGGCTAGGATTGCCACCTCATCGATCTGTTTATTCGAATAACAAGCAACACAACATACATCCACCTACATCCAACGGCTGGTGGGTAAAACATTTGTTGGACTAAGGGGAGGGAAACTGAAAGGGGACGGGAAAACTACATTAAACAACCTCACAAAGCCAAGCTTTAGCCTGCAGCATGAGAGAGGACAACAGAGGTGGGGCCCCCCCTTCCGCTCAGGAGTTGGTGTGTGGGGATTGTGTGAGACCCAATATGCGTAAGTAAGTAGGGCAGGTGAGCTCCCTAAATTCGTAGGACAGGAAGCGCACGCTGCTTCCCCAAGCCTTCTCAGACTGAGCCAATGTGTGTGTTACACAAGCTTTTAACTGTTCCATACCCAGAAGGTCCCATAGTTTGTGGAGCCATTTCAAGTGTGTTGGAGTTTGTTCTGTCCCCCAGTCTGCCAGTATGACTTGTTTAGCCGCGCCCAGTGCCAATGTGATCGCTCACCCCTTTGGCGAATGAAGAGGGTATGTGATTGGGTTCAGTAGGCCCAGAAGAATGTAACTAGGGAATCTTGGCAGATCTGTGTTCCAAATGTTGTTAACATCGGCCAACACTTCGTCTCAGTAAGACCTTATTTGGGGGCAGAGCCACAGCACATGCACCTGGGTGTCCACAGTGTCTCCAGCTGGCACATAATACCAGTAGTGAGCCGTTTTAATCAATGTCTCTTTAAACATCACACTAGTTGCCGATTTGTGCCCTCTGCACCAAATGTCCCTCCGTTCCTTGTCTGTGAAGGTGCTTGCAATCCTGTTCCCAGCTTCTCTGTGCTGGTGACTTGTTAAATTCTAGGAGGGTGTTGAGAAATTTGTAGATATCTGAGAGAATGCGCTTGTCCTCTGAGCGAGTAATCAGCCAGTTTTCCAAACGGGTCAGTGGGTGGCTCGCATGAGGGCGGATGTTTGGCTGTAGTAGCCAATGCCTCTTGGCCAAGTATTGCCATCGAGCAGTGGAGGGTAGGTCGTAACATGTTTGTAGTTGCAAAACGTCCATGATGCCCTCCGCATTAAAGACATCTCCCATCCTCTTGCAACCCGCTTTCTGCCAGGTGTCAAAGGGGACGCCTAGTGCTGCAGAGGGAACCTCTGGGTTACCTATAAAGGGAGTCAGTGGCGACATGCATGAAGATAGGTTGTAGCATGTCTGGGCTACATCCCAGACTTCCCGAGTGGCTCATAAGACAGGGGGGATATAGACGTTCTGTGGCCTATGGGGCTTAGGCAGCCAGGGTACCTTCCATATGTGGACGCCAGCCACTGCTTGAACGTTGAGGCACCAATGTTTCTCCGTGCAGGTTCTGGCCCACTCAACCATATATCGCAGTTGAGCCGCCTGGTAGTATTTCTTTACGCATGGGATGCCCAACCCGCCCTCCCCGGGAGCTAGATACGCATACTTCCCTGCAATCAACGCCTTTTTGCCTCCCCAAATGAAATCACTGAAGGCCGTTGTAATTTAGCGAGTACTGAGGGGGGAGGCTGCAGTGCCAGGGTTTGCATGACGTACAGCAACTTCGGAAGCAGTGACATCTTTACTGCAGCTAATCAGCCTAGCCTTGATAATAGATGTTTCTTCCAGGATATTAAGTCTGCCCTGGCTCCCTGCAAGAGCCATGTATAGTTGATATCTATTGTGCGCCCCAGTGTTGGAAGTATCTGGAGGCCTAAGTAAGTAACTCCCATGTGAATTGGAAGTGTCATTCCAGGTGGGTCTGGTCGTCCTTGGGTAGCATATTGTTAACTATGCTAGATTTCGCGTGGTTAATTTTAGAACCCACGGACTTCTCAAATCTCTCCAATTTCCCCTATCAGTGGGGGCAGGGAGGTCTGGGGATCCGTCAGCACAATCATCACATCATTAGCATAAAGCGCCAGCTTGTGCTCTCTACCGCCCATTCTCAGGCTTCTAATGTCTCCGTTGAGTTGCACCCTGTCGCTAAAGGCTCCATGTAAAGAGCGAAACAGTAGCATCAACAGAGGACAGCCCTGACGAGTTCCCCTGTTGATAGCGAAAGTGGGAGATAGCATGTCGTTCACCCTGACTGCCGCTCTTGGGGATTTATAACTGGCCCATACCCGCTGGCTAAACCTCTCTCCGGGTCCCATTTTAGTGAGAACAGCTGTAGATTTGGCCATTGCACTCTATCGAATGCTTTCTCCTCGTCAACTGAGAGAAGTGCCATGGAGGTATGGGAGCGGTGAGCCTTGTCAACTAAGACACACAGGCGTTTAGTGTTATCACTGTAATTATGTTCTGGAATAAAACCTGCTAGATCTGGGTCAACTAGGTGTTGCATATGAGGACCCAGCTGGGCCGCCAAGAT
The DNA here is from genome assembly GCF_031143425.1 of Pleurodeles waltl. Taxonomy (NCBI): domain Eukaryota; kingdom Metazoa; phylum Chordata; class Amphibia; order Caudata; family Salamandridae; genus Pleurodeles; species Pleurodeles waltl. The sequence continues at coordinate 658,365,133 of NC_090445.1, read as the reverse complement.
TCCCAAATAGATCTTTGAATCTACGTTTAATAGCGAGATGGGTCAGTAGAATGAGCACTATGCCGGGTCCTTGCCTGGTTTAGGAATGACAATAATAGTAGCTTGGAGCATATATTCTGTTAGGGTGGCGGTTACACTAAATGAGTTGTAGAGTCTAGCTAAGACAGGTGCTAGGGTTGGGACTAGGGCTTGTAGAAGGCTGCGGTATAGACATCTGGGCATGGTATTTTGTCTAGGGCGAACTTTTGTACGGCCTGCAGTACCTCCTCAACCTCATTATCTTCCTCCAGAGCTACTAACGCCAGAGCAGACAGGCTGTTCAGTAGCAGGTGGTCCAGATAGGATTCTGCTTGGCTGGGGTCTAGGTGTTCGACCGCGTACAGTGTGGTGTAGAAGTGTTCAAACGCTTGTGCTATATGGGTATCTTGAACTACCCGGTTGCCCTGAAAGTCTGCCACCTCCACTACACGCTGCCAGAGGATTTGAGCACGGAGCAGGTCAGCTAGTAAACGACCCGCTTTCTCGCCTCCCACATAAAATTTATGTTTTAGGGGCAGGGGATCATATTCTGCATTGCCTATGTCTAGGGCTTAGAGCTGTTTGCGTGAGGCCGTTAGTTGCCTCCTGACTCTGCAGGCACCTGTGCGTTTGTGTTCCTCATTCAAGACCCTGACGTCAGTCTCCAGTTGGGCCCTCATGTTTCCTATCCTTATTCACCCGGGCCACCCTTGCAATAAAGGTGCCGCAGATGACTGCCTTCATTGTGTCCCACAGCAGGGCCACCGGGATCTCTGGGTTATCATTAGACTGTAGGAACTGTGTGATAGCTAGGGTTATTTCTGAAATTGTCTCGTACTGACGCAGAAGTGTGCGATTTAGATGCCATAAGTGCTGTTGTATTGGTGACCCTGGCAAGTGTAGACAACTGAAATGGGCAAGTGGTCAGACAGGGTGCCACCCCAATGTCTGCCGCAGTGGTATGTGTGCTCAAGTGTTAGGAGAGGAGGAAATAATCCATCCGGGTGTAGGAGTGGTGCACAGCGGAAAAGAAGGTGTACTCTTATGTAGGGTCTATGAGGCCCACCTCTGCCAGCCACTGTCTGAGAGCCGAGGAGTGTGCGCCCGCCTGTCCTGCCCTTTGTGTGGACCTGTCCCGTGTGGCATGTGGTACCAAATTAAAGTCTCCTCCGATCATAATATCCCTATGAAAACTGAACTGTTTCATCGTTATTGGTCCCTTCAAGCTCTGTTGCGCGTGTATGCAAGGCATGCTGTTTTTTACCTGTATGGGCTACATGTGAGGAAAACATATAAACAACTAAACAACAAATTAACTGAATGGTTACCCGTCTGGGAACCTACATCTGGGATGTTACATTGGGGTCGGTGTCATTGGCGAGGTCCTTCATCTAAACACACAAAAAGGAGTGACCTCTGCCACCAACGGCCATTGACTGCAGCTAAGGCAAAGAACTATGAGCCTCTCATCCACTCTCACCCCTAGCAACCAGGCCATCCACTGGGATCACTCCAGAGAAGAACCCTTCAGTAATTGTCCGGATCCGAGGCGCTGTCCCTCTGCTGTAGCTGTTGAAGTAGTGCGGCCCATTCATGACTTTTCTCTTGGGCTAATGGCTTTCAAATCTTCATCCCCTGACCCTGGTGGGTGGATTCCCCCCCCCCCCCCCCCGGGCACCGGCGTGGGCTGGGATCCCCGCGGAGGGCACAGGAGGCTCCCCATCCATCAGCTATCAAGCCTTTTCCATTGTGCGCAGACTAGGGCCCTCATTACGACCCTGGCGGTATAGAACCGCCAGGGCCGCGGCACGCGGGAGCACCGCCGACAGGCCGGCGGTGCCCCGCGGGGCATTCTGATCGCGGCGGCTTAGCCGCGGTCAGAGAAGGGAAACCGGCGGTCTCCTGCCGGTTTCCCGCTGCCCCCAAGGAATCCTCCAGGCCGGCGCAGCTTGCTGCGCCGGCTTGGGGATTCCGACTCCCCCTCCCGCCATCCAGTTCCTGGCGGTTCTCCCGCCGGGAACCGGATGGCGGGAGGGGGAGTCGCGGGGCCCCTGGGGGCCCCTGCAGTGCCCATGCCAACGGCATGGGCACTGCAGGGGCCCCCGTAAGAGGGCCCCAAAATTTATTTCACTGTCTGCATAGCAGACAGTGAAATACGCGACGGGTGCAGTAGCACCCGTCGCACCTTCCCACTCCGCCGGCTCGATTACGAGCCGGCTTCATGGTGGGAAGGTCGTTTTCCCCTGGGCTGGCGGGCGGCCTTTCGGCGGCCACCCGCCAGCCCAGGGGAAAACTCTGAATACCCGCCGCGGTCTTCCGACCGCGGTGCGGTATTCACGACGCGCAACTTTGGCGGGCGGCCTCCGCCGCCCGCCAAAGTTGTAATGAGGGCCTAGGTGTCTTATTGTTCCACACGAAGGTGATGCGAAAAGGGTGCCCCCACTTATATTTGATCACTTTTCCAATGTAGGAGTCTGGTGAGGGGCCAGAGAATTCTTCGTCTTTAAAGGGTAGCCTGATAAAGCCATACTTTGTTGCCCTCAAATGTGATGAAGTTCTTATCTCTTACTGCCGCCATGATGGCCTCTTACTGCTAATAGTAATGCAGGCATGTGAGAATGTCTTGTGGTTGCCCCGAAGAGCGAGCCAGTCGACCCGCTTTATGAGTGCGGTCTAAAATAATGTCCTGCTCCTCCAAGTTTGGAGTTACATAGCAGAAAAAGCTGAGGACGTAGTCCTTTAGTCTCCCCGCATCTACCTGGAGTGGAACACATTTAATGCGTATGTTGCACCGCCTCGATCGGTTCTCTGAGTCATCCAGTTGGTAGTTGAGGTTTGCTATTTTCTCTCTAAGTGAGAGGATCTTGCTCCTGTGCTCCTCATCTCAATGGTTGCTTCCCTTCTCCAGGGAGTCGACTCTTTGTTCCGTTTCACCCATATTGCACCTACCATCTTTGACATCTGCTGCTAGTTCTTGTTTCAAGGCTTCTATGTCATCTCTCAGAGTAGTAAAGAGATTCTCAAGAAACAATCTTGTGACCCGCACATCTACTTCCAAAGTAGCATCTGGTGTGGCTGAGCCCTCCTTTTCGGTTCGGTCTGCCTTCTTTCCTGCCGCCTTTGCGAACATATCTTTAATACAGGAGCCTTTCCGTGCTGCTCGAGCACTCGCTACACCTACCTTAGGTGCCGTCTGGGATAGCCGATGGGGGGGGGGGGGGTTGAGTCCACAACAGTGCCCTATTGTCTTCGTTACTTCTCGTCTCTCGCTTCACCCATTCTCTTCTATCACCTGCTGCTTTGGGGTCCCCCACTGGCAGTGTTGCCTTCCAATACTGGCAGGCTGGATTTGTGAGGTGTTAACGTGTTCCCAGGTGACTTCCCTGTCTTTTCTTACAGGTTAATATTCCTCTCTCCGGGAAGCACCTTTGGTCCAACCAGATCAGGTACGCGGTCAGTCTCGCTCAACCATTTATGGTGTAGGCCCCTGAGTTGTCTCCTGCCACTGGGCCCCCGTGCTGGGTTCTATGCTTTATAGTCATCCTCTTTGCCCTGGGGAGGCCCATTCCTGCAGCTCCATCTAGGCCTGTGCGGATGAGCCAATCGGGCTGGTCTCTCCCCTTCTCCACCAGTTCTGTTTAGGCCACAGTGGGGCCACTATCGCTCGGGGTGCCACTACAGCTGCCTTCTCGACCCTTCTCAATCCTCCGTCGCCTGGGGAGACGTCCCCCCACCGACACCAGCCCCGGCCAGCACCGTTACTCAAGGGGTTGCACAGGGGACCAGCCTCCTCTCTTGTTGATCACCCTGCTCCCAGCTGCCTTCGGGTCTTCCCCCACTGGCACACAGCGTCTCCGCGATTCCTTAGTTCACCGGATGACCCCCTCACCTGCAGTCTCTCAGGGTCTGAGGGGCTCTCCAGTGCCCGCCCATGTGCTCTCCGATCTTCAGGGGCCAGCCGCGGCCTCTCCGCCGCACCACGTCGCGTCCCTGCCCAACTACCACCACGTGGCCCTGATCCACCGGATCAGCGCTAGCCGCGGTGGGGCCGCTGTCCATCTGGGTGCCCCTCCAGCCACCAGCCGGGCCCTCTTCCAGGTCCGTGGGGGGGGGTGTTCCAAAGCCCCGCCCCAAGGGGGGTGCTCATGGGCTCCACTCCCCTACCATCACCTCCTTCACTCTCTGCAACCGATGGGTCTCTTTGACCGTCGTTCTCCAGGTGCCTCTGCGTCTTCTGCGCCTCGGCTGCAGTAGGGTTCACTGGTGGTCTGTTCCCCTCGTCGGCACTCCCCCATCCAGTTTCCCTCAGGTGACTGCCGGCGTGCCCTCCGCTTAGGGGCCGGCATGGGAAGCCCAGTCTCACCGCGGCCCGCCCTGGCCCAGCGACCGCCACGTGGGCTGGGCAGGGGTCCAGTGCCGCCCCACCTCTTCTGCTTCTCACTCCACTCGAGGCCTGTTAAGGCCCACCGGGTCGGGCTATGGCAGGGCCTGGGACCTCCTCTGTCTTAGTTGTGGCGTACGATCAGGGCCGCAGGGCCCTACCACCCGCCCCCTGCTCCTCTAGGCCAGCGGCGGCCACCATGTCTTCCCGCGGCACTCTCCATCTGGCAGCCTTCATGCGGGGTCCGCAGCACCTCTTTTTCGCCTCCGGCCCCGCACCAAGGTGTCCATGCTCCGCCTGGGGGGGTGGCCGTTGCAGGGCCCAAAATCGCTGCTTTAGGATCGTGGCAGCAGAACTCTGTATTACTACATCTGCTAAAGGCGCCATGTTGGACACACCCCCCCGGCTGTGTTTTTTTTTAGTTCCAGCCTGTAGAATATTGGGAAAAACTGTGAAATCTGATATTCCGATAATTAGAGCAAACAGAGGGACAATTGTCACGTTGTGTCTTTATTCGTACCTCAGAAGCACATGTGCTTCCATCTCTCTGCCAGTTCCTCTTCGAATGGTATACTAGAATCCTTGCAGAGGCCTTGAAATGTAAACAAATGTACATTATGATATACATACTACTACACTTACCTTCCTCCCTATAAAAGAAGAAGGAAAAAGCTACAGTGCAGAGGAAGGAAAACAGCGACAATATATAATACATACTTAATTAATAAACTTAAAAGTTTTCTAAATGGAGAAATGGAGAAAATGGAGAAAAAGTGAACTAATCAGTAAAACCTTGTTGTAAAGTTAAGACTTTGTAAAAACTTTATATGTAAGAGCAACTTATAATTGTCTATCAAAAGCTCAAAATGCTAACACGTCAACCACACACGAAATTACTTAACTTCTTTGGCCTAGATATGACGTTACCATACCTCTCTTTTGCTACATTATGACATCAAATAATATCCTATACAGTCATGTGGGGGACAGGGAGAATCAATCGTCCAGTGTACACTCTCCCTAATAATCTCGAAAATAACAAAAATACACTGTTTCAAAAAAGAGAGACAAAATAAAGAAACCCCCAGGCACTTCTATATAAAGAAACAAGAACCCTCACACATCTTATTAGATGTCATGCTTCATCATAGGGCTCGCTCCTCGTCAGACTGGTGCTGCAATATCTGACAGGCCCCTCAAGGGGGCTCTTTGCCGGAGAGCTTGAATAATAGTGTGTGCCAAGGTGAAAAGCACGTAGGAATAAATATAAACCTACTGGCAAAGACCAAAGAAAAAGCAGGAGAGAAAAGAAGAAGGATTAAAATTGACTCAGGAACCTCCAAACCCTACTTTATTGAATGTGGCAGGGTCCCAGTCAAGGTTAAAAACATTGTAGAGTGAAAAGGAAATAATGTTCCCACGCTTTATTGGAATGATGGTGGAAGGAACTTACTTCAACCATGAAAAAAGGTCAACATGTTTTGCGCCTCACAACTGTCCTACTGGATCATATGGCGCTTCTTCAGGACCAAAAAGACAAAAACTTCTCCTGACCTGAAAAGTAAACTATGTACAGACATTACCCAAGTGTAAAAAACAAAATCAAAACAAATGAGCTAACTTACTCATCTAATAGATGTGATAGGAAAAAGAGCCATCCTCGATTAGGTACAGGACTCCATAGGACAAGGCGTGCCACTAGGCTGGCGTTGTATATTTTCGAACGCCAGTCAGTATCCGCAGACCTACCCCGGGGCCACATTCCCGAAGAAGTGCCTGGGGGTTTCTTTATTTTGGTAATTTCGCCGGTGCCACATCTCCCCCCACCTGAAGAACCTCCACTGGCTCCCCGTGGACAAGAGGATCACCTTTAAACTCCTCACCCACGCACACAAGGCACTGCACAACACCGGACCCACCTACCTGAACTCCAGACTCAACTTCTACATTCCCTCACGTCAACTACGCTCTACCAACCTTGCCCTCGCCATCGTCCCCCGAATCCAGCGCAAGACCTCTGGCGGCAGATCCTTCTCCTACCTCGCTGCCTGGAACTCTCTCCCCACCTCACTACGCCAGACCCAGGACCTCCTCACCTTCAGGAGACTCCTCAAGACATGGCTCTGCGAACGATAGCAGCACCCCCCCCCCCAGCGCCTCGAAACACTAACGGGTACATAGGGCGCTTTATAAATCTTTTGATTGATTGATTGATTGATTGATTTATTTTGTGTCCCTTTTTTTGGAACAGTGTACTTTTGTTATTTTCTTTTATCAAATAATCTCCTTCTGACCACGCTGGTGTCTCCACATAATGATGAGTATTACCTTCCATCATGTCTCTGGAAGATAATTATTCATTAACTGCTGACTTCAAACCATCTAAACATGATTCTCTCTCAACATCAAGCCAGTTAAATCTGGAATTTCTGCCTCTGCTAGTGCTGACATTCGTCCGTTCACTTACCATTACATTTCAAAAAGCATTTCATATGCTGCATCTTCCCTTAACTCATAGTGGGCCTTGTAAGCCCTCTATACATCCACAATTCTTTATCCGACCAATTCAGGAGATCAATTAGCTTATTTAGCATCTACCCCAGAACATCTTTAGTAAATAAGAGTTTTCCTGTCATGATGGCAAAGGGGATAAACCCAATAGTTTCATTGGGAGTTATCAGGTATCCCCACACCTTTTTCTATACCTCAGTGTCCGAACTTAGAATAATGTTCCTTGCCAATTGTAAGGTCTCCTTCTGAGTTCTATTGAATCTTTCAACACATTCATTACCTTCTAGCTGACAAACCGAAGTAGAGTTATGGATGATTAAGTTTCATAAAAACACTGCTACAAATTAATTCTGTATAAATTGAGATGCGTTGTTGTCACTAACAATGCTTCTTAGACTCCTGGCATAACTGTGATGATGTTGGCACACTGACCAACCTCCTATGGAAGTGCTTCAAATGTAAGAGATACTGGGGTGCAGTGTTAACGGACATTGATAAAAATTCGACGCAGAAAAACCTAGCTGTCCCAGTTACGTTCTTCTTTGGCTCTCGAACAAACAAACATACCACCTGGTCTCCAAAAGAGGACAGGTTAGTCACATTCACCTTTTGCACTGCCAAGCAAGCTATTACAGCCCATTGAGGCACTGACAAAATTCCGGAACACACAGACTGGCTACTTAAACTGTGGGGACCTCATAGGATGGAAGAGGTGACCTCTATGTTGGAAAACAAGTAACATTTCTTTCAAAGGAATTCAAAGAACTTACATACCCTACCTACCTATGAGTGGTGGGACTTACTGCGGAACCCACCTCACCGTAGCCCCCTTGCGGCAGATATTGACTTATTAGATTCAGAGACATACCCAAGTGCCTGTCTCACCAAGGACTGCTCTGTCTTTCATTGCTCATCCCCGTGCAAGGGATTTGACATTCCCCGTTCACCTCTTGTTATCTTATCCCTCCATAGACTTCCTTACTCTCCCCTATCCTCTCTCAACCCCCCCACCCCACTCTGCACGCTGCCTTCAGCATCCATCCCAGCTCCGGTGGCCAGTGGTTGTAGGTGAGTGCATTTGTTATACCACATAAATGAAATTAAACAGTTGTGAACCATAACAACGTGTCTTAGTAAAACATTCCTCAAACCAACCTGTCCAAAAAAATGCACAACAGAATTAGCATCAGTGTTTTCTACAATATCAGCTTATGCCCATTTGAAGAACCGATCAGCAAGCATAACCAGGAACTTCGCTTTCCCATTAAATTACTGCACAGGTTGTACAATAGCAATACCAACCCTTTACTATGGCATGTTGGGTGGGTGAAGGAATACAAAGGGGGTGTAAATACCACCTGAGACTTACCAGAGGTACCATACTTCAAAAACTCTCGCTTTCCTTTTTACTCCTTTATCAATGCCTGGCCACAAATGTAAGTCCTAGATTCTACTCTTGGTCTTTACTACACCGAAATGTCCTTCATGACAAATTTCCCACACTTTCTTCCTCAACTCTGTATGAGGTACACTACATTTCCCTTTGCATTAACACATCTCCTACAATAGTCAGTTCATCCTTGACTTTCCAAAAAATCACTAATTCTTTACTGAAACTCTTCCTCTGTGACCATCCTTCCTTTACTACAACCAAACCTGAGTGCTCTTTCCAGGCCCTTCACTCATACCTGGAAATTATCACTGCAAATAACAGCCATGCAATTATTTTCTCAGTCATTTGAAGGAACTTCTTTCTCATTAATTGGGATACTACTAAGAAAGTCAGTCACTTCGTTTTTTTATCCTGGTACATACTGCAAATCACAACTGTAATCTTGTACTTTACTATACAGACATGCAATACAAGGGGTGGCAATATACAAACTGCTAGCACATAAGAACTTGATCAAAGGTTTGTGATCACACCCTAACTCCACCCAGAGGCCTGACACAAATTGTTGAATGTTTTCTAAACCCCACGCACACGCAGGTGTTTCCTCAATCAGAGTTAGAGTACGGGTGCAAACTTTATTACAATTTCTCCACCCCCCCATCTCCTATTACAATAAGACTACCACCAGACATTTGCTACTTGTCTCAAATGTCACCAGACTTTTCAAGAAGGCATCAAATACTTGTAAGGATGGGAAATTACAAATGTACCCCTTTATCTTACAAAGGTCATTTTGACATTCCTTTGTCAAATAAATTTTTCCTTTAGTTTTAACAATTGCCTGATGGGATGTATTTTTGCAATTTATTTTAATGCTTCCGTAAAATTCTGCCACATCCAGGTAGGATGTTATGTCCTTATTGTTTGGTGAGATAATCCCTAATGTCTTCTACAACTCCTTTTTCACGTTTTATACTACCACGTCTCATGCTGTAGGTAAGTAACACTTACACTTCCTCAACTGTGCTGTAAATCCCCTTTGTTCCAAAATTCCTAATACTTCGTGCAATTTCCTATTATGTTCTACTTTCGTTTTACCCATCGCCAAAATAGTGTCTTGAAGGAAAATCACATTTCTCACACCTTTAAATAACATAAATATCAGTCTTTGCAACATTGCGGCTACTGAAGCAAGACCAAGTGGAACCCTTTTAAATCGGAAATTCATATTGGTGTAATGAAAGTAGTTAAATCATTACTTTTGCAATGGAACTCGGTGGTAAGCAGCAGATAATCCAATAGTTGAAAACGACTTAATGCCATAAGCCAATGATAACATCTCACAAATTCTTGGCAAAAGAAAATCAACTTCAAGAATATTCTTGTTTAAATCTCTTAAGTCTGCGCACAAATGCACCTTGCCATTTGCACCTCGGGACCCAGTCAGACAACTTCACAAAAATATCTGCTGCCTACAGTTTCACAAGTTCTCCAGTTCTTGTACCATTTTATCCTTTACTGTCTCTGGGACATTTTTTTGCTTTGCACACACCCACTTAAGTAATTTCTCTTAAAATAATACAGTCCACTTTAAAAATCTTGACAGAAAAAACAGACAGTTTTGTTTTTCTTCACTTTTTTCTCTAAATTGCTCAAATCACCCACCACAAGTACAGGCTTTGTGCTATTGGGTCAAGTATCACTCGTAAAGCAATTGATCCATTCATCTTAGTACAGAACGTGACATACAACTTTCCATCTCTCTCGCTCATATACTAATCAAGGGACGCCAGACAACTCAATCTCTTTACTTGTACTTCTTTGGGGTCTTATATCTGCAGGCTCTACTGCCTTCAAGCAAGGGAGACGCACTGGAGATCATTCGAAAATGCTTCATGCCCAGCACAATCTTGATCCACATGCTTCTTGCATTCACAAATGTCTCGTGTTTACTAATAGCACCCTTTTCACTGTCAAGGTAAGTGATTCAAAAGTCATTCCTTATATTTCAAACTGAAAATACTCACCGTACATTGAAAATCCAGCAAACACTTTCAACAGTAGACTCCTGACTTGCAATGAAATGCCATCTCGATTCTTACCTTGTATAACACTCTGTCACATAGCTATCTTCATTGTTGCCAAAAGTTACACCAATACACAATCCAGATGTAAAGTGCTTAGTATCTTTATTAGAAGCCGTAAAGAGCATCCGTGTCCAACTTTCTGCCAGCATTATTTTAAAGACCTGCCTTGTTGGAGACTCCCCCTTTTGTCTGTCATTCTGATCTAGACAGGCTCAGCTGTAGGCTTACTCAGTTTAGGCCCATATCTTTGGACCAGTCCCAGGATGCCATCCTGAATTGAAAATCGGGTCTCCCCTAAATGACTGTCCCACCTATACTGCTGGCCGAGGGAGTGGATGTTAATAATCCAGTGATCAACTGCATTTTCGATCTCCCCCTTTCTTCTGGGGCTGTGCCTGCCGCCTGGAAACTTGCCAAAGTAATGCCTCTGCTTAAAAGGCCTGTGTTGGACCCTAGCATTTTCTGTAGCTACAGGCCCATCTCTCTTCTTCCAGCTTTTACAAAAATGATGGAAAAGCAACTCAATGCTCAGCGTTCGGAGTATCTTGAGGAAGGTAAATTGTTACATCCCAGCCAATCTGGGTTTCGACCCCATCATAGTATGAAATCAGCAGTTTTGGAAATATCTGACCACATCAAATGGTCGTTGGATTCAGGGAAAAACATGCCCTTGATCCTTCTTGATCTGTCTGCTGCTTTTGACACCATCCCACACTCTATTCTCCTGCACAGTCTTTCTGTCTTTTCTGTGTGGGACTGGTGCACGTTATTCCTGACCACCAGAGGCCAATCTGTTTGTCTCACTCCTTTTTCCCCTGAGGTCAACGCAGCTAACCAAGGGGTCTCAGAGGACTCCTCACTTAGCCCAACCCTCTTTAATGTCTTCATAGCCCCCTTGGCTTCTGTAGTTGAGCCGTTGCGTGTAAAATCATTGCATACGCTGATGACACTCTGCTTCTCTTTGCTTTTGAGGGGTGGCTTGCCTATATTGCTACTCCTTTCACCGACTGTATACACGCCGTCTTTGATTGAATGGAAAGCAGCCAACTTAAATACAACGCAGAGAAGACTGATCTTATACCTGTTGGGTCATATGTGTCCAACTGGTGAGAAGACCTTTGGCTCCCTGTAATGCCAGCCCTGCCACCTCTATCTCTTGTGGTTAACAACTTAGGGATGAAGTTGGATAATACTCTCTCCCTGAGGGCACTGATCTCTGGGGTGGTAGACCAGTGGTTCACTCTGCTCCGCATTATCAAGAAATTTCTCCCCCTCCTGCCTTTGGAGGCAAAGGCCCTGGTCACTTTGCGTTGTGATTACGCGAATGCCCTGTTTTTAGGAGCTGCTGAAGTTCAGGTGAAGTGCATAGGTGGTCTAAACTGCAGCAGCCATGTTACTTCTACATCTGCCAAGACATTCTTCGACTGCAGCTGCACCCAAAGCCCTCTGCGTTCTGGTTTTGCTTCATTCTGGTTATCCTGGGCTTTAAGCGTGTTCAAAGGGGCAGTAAAGTATTTTTCTTCCTGGCTGCTAAAGCTTGGAATGAGGTCCCTCGAGAATTGTGCCTGATCTCTTCTGAGCTGACTTTCCAAAAAAAACTCAAAAGCGGATTTTTCCCTGGGGGCAGCGTACCTGGGCTTTGCATGTTAGTGCTGGGAAACATCGAAGTAGCTGCACACTCTACAAGTATCTCTCATTCATTCATTCATTGAGAATCCTTGTAGAGAACATGAACGTATATTAATATCATTATGACATACGCACTATATTGTTATGTGACCTGCAATTGACGGATGCCACCAATATTCACAGTTGCACACTCGCAGTCGGGTGAGATGGCTTAGACACAAGAAACACACCTTTTTAATGTGGAAAAGACTGCTTTAATGAGACAGGAGCATATCACTGTAGGAAAGTACTCTCTTTCTGGCATGGTTACCCCCACTTTTTGCCTGTTGTCAGTATGTTTGACTTTCTTCACTGGGATCCTGCTAACCAGGACCCCAGTGACTGCGCTCTCACCTTTTAAATTTGGTTGCTTGGACCACACACACACCCCACATTTGACATACTGGTGCCCCCATATTAGTCCCTAGTATATGGTATCCAGGGCATTAGGGCTCCAGGGGTCCCCCATGGGCTGCAGCATGTATTATGCCACCCATGGGGAGCCCATGCAAAGTGTCTCTGCAGGCCTGCTATTGCAGCCTCCATGAGAGGGTGCATGCACCCTTTTCACTACAGGTCACTCCACCAGGTCACTGTAAGTAACCCCTATGGTAGGCCCTCCTAGCCCAGAGGGCAGGGTGCAGGTACCAGTGTGTGAGGGCACCCCTGCATCAGCAGAGGTGACCCCACAAACTCCAGCTCCATTTTCATGGACTTCGTGAGTGTGGGGACGCCATTTTATGTGTGTACTGGACATAGGTCACTACCTATGTCCAGCTACCTAATGGTAACTCTGAACCTAGGCATGTATGCTGGTATCAAACATGTCGGAATCATACTCCAATATTGTAGCCAGTATTTGAAGTATGATTCCATGCACTCTGGGGGCTCCTTAGAGGACCCCCAGCATTGCTCCTACCAGCTTTCTGGGGTTTTCTGGGCTGTCCATGCTGCTGCCACCCCGCAGACAAGTTTCTGTCCTCCTGCTGCTTGGACAGCTCAGGCCCAGGAAGGCAGAATAAAGCATTTCCTTTGGGAGAGGGGAGTAACACCCTTTCCCTTTGGAAATAGGTGTTAAATGGCTTGGGAGCTGTAGCCTTCCCAAGCCATTGGTATGCTTTGAAGGGCACATTTGGTGCCCTCCTTGCATAAACCAGTCTGCACCGGCTCAAGGACTTCCAGTCCCTGATCTGGCACGAAGCTGGACAATGGAAAGGGGGGTGACCACTCCCCTGTCCATCACCACCCCAGGGGTGGTGTCCAGAGTTCCTCCAGAAGGCCCCTTGATTCTGCCATCTTGAATCTAAGGTGGGCAGAGGCCTGTGGGAGCATCTGAGTGGCCAGGTCAGGCAGGTGAAGTCAGAGCCCCCTCCTGATAGGTGGTCATCTTGCTAGGTGATGAATCCCCTTTCCAGGACTATTTAGGGTCTCCCTCTTGGCTGGGTCCTCAGATTCGACTTACAAGATTCCAGCAGGACTCCTCTGCAACGTCTACTTCAACGTCTGGCCACAAGAACTGCAACTGGACCCTCCAAAAACCGACAGTCTGCATATACGACAAAGACTCTTCTTGCAGCATTGTTTCCACGGCTCCTTCTAGCTTCTGCAACATTTCCCCAGCTGTGCACCCTCTGAGGGCTGCAAGTCTTAAGCCTGCACAAGAAGGAAGAAGGAATCTCCCTTGGAGTGAAGCAGTCACTCCCCTGCATCTGCAGGCACAAACTGCAACGACGACCAGCTGCGTTGATCTCCTCTCATCCTGAGCTGCTTGGATCCTGCATCACAGGTGGTGGACTGGAGTGGTCCCCTTGGTCCTCTCGGCCAGCTGTCCAACTTCGGTGGAGATAAGCTCTTGCCTTCCCATGCAGGACAGTACCCTCATGCACTGCGCCTCTTGCAGCTACCAAGGCTTGTTGGCATCTCCTCCAAGGGATCTTCAGGCTCCGTGCAGCCCTTGCCCCCAGCACTCTTCCCTGTAATGCACAGACCTCCGCATGCTTCTCTGGCAGCATGGGACCCTTCTTCAGTTGTGCTGCGTGGGCTTCTCTGCACCTCCTGGGTGTTCTTCCAGTGGGTCTTCTGTGGGAGCTGCTTCTTCTTCTGTGGACTCTCTGCATTGCAGATGGTCCCCCGGGACTCCCCCCCCCCAATGGGTCGAGTCCTCCTGGACCTTGCTGGTCCCCAGCAGCTCCACTTTTTGTCTACCGTGACTCTTGCCTTTTCCAAGGGTTGTTGGTGGCTTTTCTACCCCACAGACAGACTGCAATCTTCCATCCAGTGTGTGACTTTGATTGCATCCGCCAGGAACTCTTCACCAACTCCAGGGCTGCATTGCTGACCGTCTTCGTATTGACCAACTCTTGCATCCACAGACGGGTGGGTATTGGCTCTTGCCGAGTTCTGGACTTGGTCCTCTTCTTTTTCAGGTCTTCCTCTTCAGGAATCCACAGCTGTTTTCTTGCAATCTTGTCTGGGTGTTGTATTATCCTTATTTGGAGCCCTTCTGGTAGTTTGGGAAAAATCCAGTAACTTACTCCTTTCCTCCTGGTCGCTGTGGGCACTGTGGTACTTACCTTTTGGGGTTCCTAGTTACTCCAGCTCCCCTCTACAGATTCCACTTACCTGGGAGGGGGTCCTGCATTCCAATTTTTTAAGTATATGGTTTGGGCTCCCCCTAGGGTCACTATTGTCTATTGCTATTGCACTGTTTTCTATTGCATTTTTTGTATATTTCTGATTACCAGTGTACCATATTTAGTGTGTTTACTTACCTTCTTTTGGGGTATTGCCTATATTGTGTTTTTGGTACTGTGTTACTATAATAAAGACCATTTATTTTTGTAACACTGAGTGTTTTCTTTCATGCGTGTGAGTGCTCTGTGACAACAGTGGTATTGTATGAGCTTTGCATGTCTCCTAGATAAGCCTTGGCTGCTCATCCACAGCTACCTCTAGAGAGCCTGGCCTCTAGACACTGCCTACACTTCACTAATAGGGGAACCCTGGCCCTGGTATAAGGTGTAAGTACCATAGATACCCACCACACACCAGGCCAGCTTCCTACAATCATAATCAGCAAGACCCTGGCAACCACCTTTCAGACCATAAGATTCAACACTATATTATCATAAACTGTCCAAATTCCCCACACCTCTAAACATCCCAGATATAATTTATTTGCCAAAATACCCCAATTTTCTCACCTTACCAAGATTCTTCTTAAATTGCCATAACAGCCTGATAACTCCCCACAACCCCACATCCCTTTCATTTCAACACTGAGACTAACCTGAAGATCCCTCTTCCACACCGCTACCCTGCTATCGTGACTACATACGGAGAGGAGTGAACTAAACCGGTTCTTCCCACTAATACCCCACAGGTAGCATGGATTCTATTCACCACAGCCAAAAGGGGACTTCCTGACCTTGAAGAAGGGGTTGTCCCCATCTCCCTGGTCCCCAACCAATCACCCAAGCTGTGTCACCCGACCTGCACCATTCACCCAAGGGGTGGAGCCGAGGCGGAGGAGAACTCCCAATGCTGCCTCCTTGCCAAGCCCCCATTGGTCCAAACGGGGCAGGCGTAAGTACCACATCTTATCTGAATGTGGAAAAAATGCTTTAATGAGACCTGTGCATATCACAATCAAAAAGACCCTGGCAGCCTCTATACAGACTAGATATATCCTCAGTATATATTATCATAACCTGTCCAAACTCTCTGACCCCTAAACATTCCAGATATACATTCTGAGACCAAACTCTCCAATTTTCTTCCTTTAAGAACAACCTTTTGATAACTCCAGCCTCCCCAGGGCCACAGACCTTAAACAAGCTTTTTCTTGACTCACCATAACAGCCTGATTTAAAAAAATTATTTTTATTGGGATTTAACATAGAGACAATTGTTTCAGTATTTACAGTCAGGATAGCATGGACTGAAACGGTTGAATTCACCAAGCAGCTTCATTACAATAAAGACAAAGTAAACAGCAGGAGGAGGCAACCGGTAGTTGAGTGAAAGAAATTAATGGGGTAAACTGTGGGGCTTCAAGGTTAGGATGGTAGGAGGTGAATATAACTGTTAGGGTGTGAGTGGTGAGGTGATGTGTGGTGGCACCTATTGCAGAGTGATGCGGGTGGGTCCGTGGGCCAACTGGTTAGTTGGAGTCCATGTCAGTGAGACGGAGGAGGTGGGGGAGTAGGGGTGGATGTTTCTGCACCTAGACCCTGGAGTTGGAACAACATGGTGACCCAAGCATGCGCAATTGGACGTTTTTGTAACCGTAGTGCTTCCTCCAGATGAAATGCAGAGCTCTCTGCTGCGCTCCATCTGATAAGGGTTGACTGCCACGGAGGAAGAGTGGGAGGTGGGGGGGAGAGCATCAGCACATGCAAGGAGGCGCTTGGCTAGTATGAGTGCAAGGTTGGTGAACTGGGCTCTAACCTTTTGGGTTTTTTTTTGTCATGGGAAAATGTGAAGGGCTGTAGACTCCCAAGTGTTAAGAGCCGGGAGTTTTGTAATCGTGGCTATGGTCGAATGCACTTTCCACCAGAAATTGGATAAATTTGGGCAGGACCACAGCATCTGTTGGCGATCCGCTGAGGGGGATTGACATTTCGGGCACGTCAGGAGCATTATGGAAAACATACATCAGGCAGGCTGGCGTGAAGCATGCCCTTTGAAGGATTGTGTATTGGATGCTCTTGAAGTGGGCATTTCTATTTCTCGATACCCTGTGGGGAGACTCCAGCACCTTTGACCAGTCAGAATCATGTAAAGGCCTTCCTATGTCTTCTTCACATATCTGGCAGAGGGGTACAATAGAGTAATCCCATGTGGTCCCTAAGTGCTGCGTACAACCATGTGATGAGGAGAAAGCCCTCCCCCATGTTATACAGAGTATGGATTACAGAGTGTGTTGGAGGTTCCTCATCTATTATTCCTCAAAGGGAATGGAGGGCCGCAAGTAGGTGCCTGTATGTCAAAAATTGGCCAGGTGCTATGGCATAGTCTTGATGTAGCCATTCAAGTGGTAGGAGTTCCAAATTGTGAAAGAGATTTCCCACTGTGGACAGCAATCGTGTGTGCCATTGCGCAAGCTGAGAGGCCGTGAAAGGCCCAGGGGCCCCGGGAGGTCTTTGAAGGGGGTTATTGAGGAATATGGGATGATCTGTTGTGTCAGCTGTAAGGACCTTGCGAGGCATTTTAGAGCCACCCACACGTATATGGACCAAGATCGCTGATGGTTTGTGAATGGTAGGGTGAAAGAATTGACATAGGATGTGGGGGGAGGGGACCCCCTCCTGTACTGGTTTCTCATAAATTCCTACCTGCTAGCCAGTGGGAGAACCATTGGAGTTGTGCCTCCAAGTAGTATTTTTCAAAGGATGGAGCCCCCAGACTCCCCTGCTCCACCAGTAGCTGCAACTTACGAAGGGCTACTCTCATCGCCCTCTGTCCCACAGATGATCTCTGAGTAATCGGTTGATTTCCTGGAAGAATCTTCGACCACAAGAATATTTGCAAAGTTGTAAAGGAGGTGAGAAAGGATGATCATTTTTGATAACGCAGTCCTGCCCATAAGGGCTAGCGGAAGTTTTTTTCCAGAAGCTCATCTGCGACTTTATCGCTGTGAGTGCACACCTTAGGTTCCCCTCAAACATGTCATCCTGTATGGTAAAGGCAGATTCCCAGGTAAAGGATTACTGCTGTGCTCCAGATTTAGGGAGCCCAGATGTATGGTTTAGGGAACCGCATCGCAGCTGTGCAGTAAAGCACATGATCTCAGCCAGTTAATGCTCAATCCAGATGCGGTGGCGAAAACGTGGTATGTTGCTGCAATAAGGGATAGGTCAATATTCACATCGCAGACGTACAGGAGTAAATCATCCGCTTATACCAACACTACATGGGTGATGTCATCCAGCCGAATGTCCCAGTTCTGGCCTTCTTGGCGAAGCCGGTGAGCTATTGGTTCCATGGCTATGGTGAATATGATGGGGTAAAGTGGGCATCCCTGGCAGGTGCCGCACTCAACTGGGAAGGGGGAAGAGATTAGGCGGCCTATCCGGGCCGTAGATATAGGACTAGTGTATAATAGCTTAATGTACGTATGAAGTCCTAGATCTATGCCCACTGTTCAGAGAACCTCAACAAGGTAGTCCCAGTGTATGGAATCAAAGGCCTTCTCGATGTCTAGTATCAGGGAAAGTGCCTTGGGTATCGCAAGGAGACCTGATTCATGACATGAAAGAGATGCCTTATATTGTTGGAGGTGCTCAGACCGGGTATAAACCCGTTCTCATCGGGGTGAACTAGATTGGGGCGATAACCCTCAGCTAGAATTTTACCTTTTATAGTCGGTTTCCAATATCGCTATTGGCCGATATGACGGTAGCAGGCAGGGTAGGGTCCCAATCTGGTTTTAGCAGGGAGATCACAACTGACTCTCTCAAAGAGGGCGGGAGTGTACCAGTAGCGAGAGCTTCGTTGAACATCTCCACCCGGCATGGCACCAGTCGGACCGAGAATTGATTGTTGTATTCAATGGGAATACATTCGAGTCTGGGTGTTTTGTTATGGGCTAAGTCATGTTTACCCTATTTTCCTTCGTCCGGAGTGATTAATCCATCCAGTTCCTCTGGTTCAAGTGTGCTGATAAATGGCAGATGTAAGGGGCATAAGAAGTGTCGAGCCTCCTCAAGGATCGAGGCTGTCAGCGATTTATACAATTCCGCATCATAGGAGCTAAAGGCATGCAATATAGCTGACGGAGATGGCACTTTTTGGCCTATGGGTTTGTGAACTTTTGTGATTGTATGGCTGTGTGTTTCCTGGCAGGCGAACCAGGCCAGGAGGTGGCCCAGCTTGCCACCAGAGGCATGGATACGGGCTGTGTAGGCGATGAAGCTATAACACTGAAGCTGCTCCACTGCCTCCGCCTGACCTTTTTTGGCCTCTGTGAGGGCCCATCACGATGTGTCATCTGGGAGGGGGCGATTATCTAATGTGACCCATTCATCGGCAATTCGGATGGCCTCCGACAGCTCCCTACGCACTGTGCGATATTCTGGATACAGAGACCTCTGGTGACAACTTTGCATCCCATGCAACAGCCCGTGTGGTAGTTATGTCATGATTAGCCTCAAAGTATTGATTGATGTGGGTGAGCAGTGTGTCTCGAAATATTGGGCCATCAAGGGTGTCCTTGGACAGACACCAGGTGGGAACTGGTTGGTGTGGGGTGCTCCAGGAAAAATCTGCGATGTGGGTGCAATGGTCTGAGAGGAGAGGACCTAGGTAATCTGAGTGCGTGCATCACAATAGCAAAGTGGGGGAGAACAGGAAATGATCTAGGTGGATGTATAAATTGTGTGGGACTGAGTAGTGAGAGTACAAGCGGGTGGTTGGGCTGCATGCCCTCCAAACATCCAGTAAGGGCCAATGTTGGGTCTGCCGGGCAAAGTGTTGTGTGTGTGGACTTGTTGGGATATGTAGTTGGGGTGGATGAGAGCAATCCAAGTAGGCATCCAGGACGTTGTTATAGTCCCCTCTTAGGAGCCAAGGAATGCCTGCCCAGCGGGTGAGTAATCAAGTTAGGGTGGCCTAAAAAGGTGATTGATCAGTGTTTGGGGGGTAGATGCAGCCTCATAGTGTTGGGCCACCATCTAGGCACCCATGTACGAAGACATATTGGCCTTCTTTGCCTATCACTGTGTTGAGGTTTTGGAATGGGGTAGCAGGGCGTCTCCACGGCATTACACCTCGAGCATAGGCTGAGTAGGTTGTGCTGTGTACTGTACCTCTCCAGCACTTTTTAAGGCATTGTAGCTCAGAGAGAATGAGATGTGTTTCTCGTGGGAAGCTGATTTGAGCCCCTTGCCGATTAACGTATCAGTAGAAGGTGTCTCGTCATCTAGCTGTGTACTTTTGCCACATGTTTAGGGTGAGGAACCATGTGTTGTGTTTAGTGGCCATGGACTCTGGTTAAGTGCGGCAGCATGGATAGGTTGGGGAAGTGGGTTTTGCATTGACTCCAGTGCCCTGGCTTGCCTGCTAGTGTGGTTGTGGTGCCCAGCTGGCGCAGGAAAGGAAAAAAGAACCATAATAAACAACATTGTAGCAACTAGAACTAGAGCCTGCAGCTTGGTGCTGCACGCCCAAACAGGTGCTCTAAGAGCCAAAACAAAGAACGGGGATGACTACCATTGCAGCATGGAGTCTTGGAAAGTGTGGTGGAGCGAAGGCAGTGGGCCTGCAACCCGAAGGGGTTCTGTTATAAGGAGCTCTGTCAGCCATGAAGAGGTCATGTGTTCGGACACACTCTTAGATGGTTGTAAGGTCAGTGTGGGATGACATGGCTTAAAGCAGATCTTCCACTGTCTGCGGTGTGACCTGTGGGCCAGCGAGGAGATCATCATGGTTCAGACCATTTGTAACTGTACCCCCTTTACTGTCTGAGGCGTTTGTGTCTGAATGCAGCAGTGAAATGGACCGGCAGAAAGCAAACGCCGCCGCAAAAGCCAATCTTTGACTACGCTGATGCTGTTGTGGTGTGGAGTTCTTGCTCCACTGGAGCATGAGTGTGTCATCGGCCCCGTTGTTCCCCTGTCCCTGGGGCTATTGGACCTTGCCACCTGAGGGTGGTGGTTATCGAGATCCTTCAGAATGAGATTCTACCCATTCCCAAGCAGCCCCAGGGTCCATGAAGGGATGGGTTCGCTGGTCATGCATGACTTTCAATTTGCCCAGGAACAGCAGAGAATATTGAATATTTAGTTCTCACAGTCATCGCTTTACAGACAAAAAGGAAAAGCGCTGTCATTGTGTTTGTATTGTAAAGTCTAGAAACACTGAGACCCAGCTATTGCCATGCGTGAGGGGGACTGCTTGTCATGCAGCTTGCAGGATAGCGTCTCTGCCTTTATAATGCAAGAGTTTGGCAACAATGGGACGTCGGAAAGCCTCCAGAGGTGGTTTGGGGTCTGGTACTCGAGGTGCTCATTCCACGGTGATGTGTGGCGAAATGGACTAGGTCGTCATGAAGGAGCATATCCATTCTTCCAGGAAGTCGATCATGGAGCCTGTCACCTCAGCTCCCTCTGGGAGGCCCATCATGCAGATGTTAGTGTGGCGGACTCGACCTTCCACATCTTCTGCTCTGTGTTTTCGGTGCTGTACTCTGTCAAGCAGGTCTCGAGTTATCTGCTCTTGAGTTCTGATTTGAGGCTGTAGTTCAACGATGGTACATTCCGTCTCTGTGACCCTGGAGGCAAGCTTCCTGTGGTCGTCCCAAAGGAGTCTAAATTCCTCTCAGATCTCTGCAATGCATGCCTCAATAGATGTGTGCGAAGATTTGATGGCCTGTAAGATGGCGTCTAGCTTGGATGTCAGATCAGGAGGAATAAGTGGTTGTGAATCTCCAGATTCCTGCCCAGGTGAAAAGACAGACCCGGTGAGGGTGGGCATGAGTGGGATCTTGCTGTTTTCTGTCATCCTAATATGGTGGGGGGTACCCAGAGCGTCTTCAGGGTTTGTTAAGTAGTATCGCAACTATTGAGGCTCTTCATTAACATATGGCGGGCCTGGCTGGGGCTATTGAAATTTTGCCGTCCGCCAGAGTTGGTCGCATGGAGGTCTGTGGGGGGTTGCAGTGGGTTCCCCTTCCCTCTGAGTTCTGGCTCAGTCTACATGTTGCGCATGAGTGGAGCATCTCAAAGTGGATATAGTGTGTCACAGCAGGTGCTAGGGGCCCTCTCAGGCATGTGATTATAGTCATTCTGGGGGTCCCCTCTCCCCTCTTGTGGTAAATCTTTGCAGGGTGTAACTCAGATATCAGAATGTAGCTCTGTTGCATATCAGGTGCGTTAGCTTTGACCTGCAGTGGCGCTTAATGATGTTTCTGCTGGTGAGGCTTGTCAGGGCTGACTGGCATCAATTTGCTGCTTTGATTCTACAGATGAAGGTTTCCATGCAGTTGCTCGATGTCCCTGTTGGCTGGGCCCACTAAGTCGGAGGAAGAAGGGTGCCCCCTGGCACATTTAAGGGGTTGGTTTCTTGTGATTGCCTCCTGGTATGCTGCATTCCAGTGTCATATTACACCCTTGTTCAGTAGTAAATTAATGCCCTTCAGCACTGTGTCTAGGCCCTCACCTGTACCCAAATCTACCCAATCTTTCTTAGAAAGAAAGCAAGAGTTAAATTCTATTTCTGTTTCTAAACATTTTAAAACTCCTGGCAAATAGCTGGGGAAACATAAAGGTAAGTGACCTTCCGCTAGTTCAAACAAGTTGAACAAGAACATCTGCCTCGCCTCAGCCTCCGGTGGACTTTAAATTTAAATAAAAATTAATGAGGCAGAGCAGATGCTGTGGGTGACAGTCTCACACCTAATGTCAGGATGTGAGGTACCTACTACTTGTCTGTAGTCTCACAACACTAGAGTGTACATCTGGGACTCTACATTTATCTCAGAACTGGGAGCCCAGACTACCAATCAAAGAGATTAAAAGAGGAAGATGAAATTGAGATCAGATGGGAGATCAAAAGCAAATTTCCAAGGGGTTGCTGCTAAGACTGGATAAATAAGGAAGCGAAGAACAAGGTGGGACAATTACTAAGTGAGACGAGATGGATCTACCTAGTATTGAAAGGTATTGCAGACCTGGGGAGTTGTCTTAACAGAGAGGAGAAAAACAGAAGAGGCACCGTCAAGTGGTTGAACAAGCAGCACCCACCTACCTGGCAAACTCTTCTGGTGCAATGGTCAACTGTTTGTGCTTGTGAAGGGAAACAGGGGCCATACCCCTTGCGAGGCTGTGCTAGGCAATTGCCAAGTCTGCCCGTGTCTTAAAATGGTTTTGTAATTGAGCAAAAGCCAAACCAGTGATCTGGCCCATCCCTAAGTGTTAAGGTACACAGAGAATCTTCAAAGTATTTAAGATGTAAACTGCACAAACAAAATGTGAGAAAATGAGAAAGATTTTAAAATTAATTAGTGTTTTTTCACATATGGCAATGTTTTCCCATTTATATACAATTAGACCTCAGATTGAACTGGGAACCAGTTACCTTTTGATACCTATGGATTAATATCTATATTTTCCCCACTGATCCGCACAATGGAAATCTGGGCAGACAAACATGGCCCACCCAAGCCCAGTTTGCTTTTTGGTCTTCTATTCCCCTTTCAGTAATGGACCACGTGGCACTAATGAAGATGGTGTGCTACCCGTATTATTCTGCAATCCTTCCCCTGCTCATCCCTCATTCTTCTTCAGACACGCCACACATCAGATTTGGTCGCTGGGCCGCCGTCGGGTAGCTCTTTCCTCTCTAAAGATACCTGTGACTGCAGGTAATTTAGGCCTTCTGGACTTAGAATCCTATTATTTAGCTGCACAGCTCCAACGGGTGGTTCGCTGGCTGTCTTGCCGCCCCATGCATGAGATGGGGTTTATCCATAAAGACTTTAAGGAAAGCTTACTGCACTACTCATGGTTTCCTTCTGACTATTTTACAGAATACCAACCGGGGTTATCCTGCCTAGGCTTTTTTGCCTCGCTAGAACCTATAAACTCACTGACACAAAGAATCCCTATGCTCCTGCACTACCTCTTCTAGGCCTTCCCACTCGCACAGGACGGCTGCGCTCTGGGCAACTCCGTCAGTGGCATGCTGTAAGCGTCTTGAAATTGGGGGATTTGTTTGTTGACGGCGGGCTACTAGATTTCCAAACTCTTGTGGCAGACTACTATCTTCACCCAGGACAACTCCTTGCTTACAGACACCATAAGCAATCATTAAATGCCCTGGTTCATGTCCACCACCTATCACTAACCCCACATTGGGTGTGCCAGATGCACTACACCATAGGGACTGATGGCAAACTGATAAGATGGTTTTTCAGACTTTTCCTGCAACATGGAGACCACTGCAGGCCTCCTTGCCATACTACCTGGGAGACTGATGTGGCCAAGCCTCTGCAACATACGGAGTGGGCTAAATTACTGAACTTTCCCCACAAAGTATCCAGCGGCTGCCACTTTAAGTACATTCAGAGAGCCTCCCTGGGAATGCATTCCGCCCATTGCTTGCCATTGGCTTTGCCATTTGTAACTCACCTTCCTTGCTTTCAGTTTGCTTCCTTTATATGTTTTAGGCAGTCCATCTTGAGTCCATCCCTTCCCTTGCCCAAACGTTATTTACAGTATCCTTCCCAGTGTTCCCTTTCTGTAAAAAAAGGCCTGTAAATTTTGTTCTTATCTCGTCACAGTTGCTGCAAATTCAAAGAACATGGTCAAATGTCTGGCTCTGTCTTGGTGGGAGCTTGGTGTTTACTTTTCTGTCTCTGACCTCAAAGTGAGAGGATTTATGTGACAATCTTGCTGGATACTGTGGGCAGTAAATATTTTTCCTATCACATGACACCATTTAAATGAACTGTGCAGGAGTTCAGAATAAATCAGAATTAGGAACACAAATGAAGCACACTTTTGTTCATTCTAAACTGTGCTGGAAACAAATACCTTAATATGATTTAAAAAATCATTACACTCGGTGATCCAATTTACACACATTATCGTCTGTTACCCGTATAGTTTTATTAGTAAAACTGTATGTCTGTGCCAATGTAATGGTCATTTCAATAAAGAACTTGTTGTCTGTAATGGCAGTGTGCTACTACAGCATGCATACCCCACTCCACTCTGCACCACTCTACAGCACTGCACCCTACTCTGGATCTCTCCACTTTACACCACTCCATTCCATTGCACTCTGGAACACTTCACTCTACTCCACTCTAAACCACTCCACTTTATGCCAATTCACTTTATGCTTCTCTACTCTACTCTGTACCACTCTACTCTATGCCAGTGCACTCTACACTACAGCTCTCTGAATCTTTGCATGCTACACCACTCCAGTTTAGGCCACACTAATCTACTCTGCACAACTCCACTCTATGCTACTCTGCAACACTGTATTGTACTCCACTTTACTCTATGCCAATACATTCTATGCCAATGCGCTTTACTATGTAACACTCAACTCTATGCCCTGCACTCTACACCAATACACAGTACATCACTCTAATCTACTCTGCACCACTGCACTCTGTGCCATGGCACTTTATACCATTTTACTCTATGCCATTACACTTAATGGCACTCTATGCAACTGTACTCTACCCTGCACCACTCCACTCCATGCCACTTCACTCTACTCTGAAACAATCTACTCCGTTCCACTGCACTCTACCCTGCACCTCTCTACACTACGCCACTGCAGTCTACCCTGCACCTCCCTACTCTATGCCACTGTACTCTTCACCACTCAGCCCCACTGCACTCTAAACCACTGCACTTTATGCCAGTGCACTCTATGGCAATGCACTCTACGCAACGCCAATGTACACCACGGCACTTCACTCTACACCACTTAGTCCATGCCACATCTGTGTATGCCACTTTACTCAGCAACACAGCCCTCTCTGCCACTGTACTCTACACCAATCTACTCTGTACTAAAGCATTACATACCAATACACTATGCCGCTGCACTCTAAGCCACTCTACTCTGCATCACTCCACGCCACTGCACTTTACAGCACTAAACTCTACTCTGCACTGCACCGCTCTATGCCACCTCATTTTATATCACTCAAGTCTACTCTGTGTCACTGCACAATACACCACTTTACAATACTGCACACTCTGCCACTCTATTGTATTCCATTCTATTCTGTGGCATTGCACTCTATGCCACTCCACTGCACTCTACCATGCACCACTCTATGCCTCTGCATTGTATGCCACTGAATTCTACGCATCTGCACTCAATACCTCTACACCACTGTATTCTGCAACACTCTACGCCAATGCACTCTACACCAGTCTACTCTACTGTATGCCACTCCTAAACACAACACTCTCTGCCTCTCCACAACTCTCTACTCCACTTTTTACCATTGCACTCTACGGTACTCTGCCTCACTCTCCTCTATGCCACTAACGTTTAGGCGTGCTGAACAGCAGCCACTCTGGTGTACAACATGGCTAAAACACATTGGCAAAGCCAATGACTCTTGTATAGATGAGACCTATTGGCTTTGCCAATGTTTGTTAGTACTATGGGGTCCCGAGGTCCCTGAAAGCACTGTGAATGTTCAAGTCATTATTTTAAACATGTATTTCACACAGCTTAATATAGGCTGCCACAAAATGTGCATATTAATTTAGGTTAAACATAATAAGTGTTCTAAACTATAGATTTTAATAACATACAGATTATACTTAGTGCAAAAAATTTTTATAACGGTCCATTAAAAACGCACACTCCACAGCTCAGCTTGGAACACCCTTCCAGTACCTCTCTAAAAGAAAATATCTTTACCCTCACAGAGCTTCAAGTGACTCCTTCCATTAAAGCCAATACAGGAAGCCGCTTTACATTTGCAGATTCACCAGTTGCCCACATTTGCGTTTCTTTCAGGAAGGAGGCACCATGGTAAGAAGCCCTGCTTCTTATCTGTCTGCCCCTCCCTTGGGATCAAAGCACAGAGACTCCCTCCCTCACACTCCAGCTGGGGAAACTTGATTGTAAAATTAAGTTTTATGCGTTTGCCCAAAGGCTAAAATCATGGACAAATGCCGTCCGTTAAGTAATCCATCATGAACAACGGACGGCAGGGCGAAATTATGCGCAGTCCGTGAACATTACAGTGCAGGAATGTAGCTCTCATGGTTCGGTTCGCTGCAGCCAGGGGCAGGTGCTGCCATCAGCAAGGCTAGTCGGGGAGGCCCCCACGGTCCGCTTCGTCTCCCCTTGGGCTGCGTTTGCTTCCACTGAGCACTGGCTGTAGTTTCCTCGCTGGTTGGTAGGATCAGCACGTGGCTGGGGGCAGGCAGCACTGACAGCGGTGAGACGGGGCTGGCTGGAGAGGCCCTCGGGGTCTGTTTGGTCTCTCCTGGGGCTGCAGGTACTTCCAGTGAACACTGACTGCAGTTTCCTCACTGGTTGGCAGAATTAGAGCTGATTACAGGCCCACAGCACAGGAGCTCCATTAGAGAGTGTCCGCCGTCTTTGGTGGCTTAGCCAGGTCCCCCCCACCATAACAGCCTGATACCTCCTCCCAACCTGACACTTCTTTCTCTCGCTCAAGATGATCCACCTGACCACTAGCGAGACCAATCATGCATGCAGCTTGTCCTAAAATCCTTCAAAGTGCTACTAACAAAATTTCTCCCAGTGGAGGAGTTTTCCTACCCCACCTTCAAACGAACCGTTTTCCTCTAATCAATCCACCGATATGTCTCTTGGCTCCATTAAATAAAGCACCATTGCCATAAAGGAAAGGTACATGCTAGTACTATTGTTCCTCAAACTTAGGGCCTGATTACAACTTTGGAGGAGGTGTTAATCTGTCCCAAAAGTGACGGTAAAGTGACGGATATACCACCAGCCGTATTACGAGTCCATTATATCCTATGGAACTCGTAATACGGCTGGTGGTATATCTGTCACTTTACCGTCACTTTTGGGACGGATTAACACCTCCTCCAAAGTTGTAATCAGGCCCTTAATCTCTAGATGCTTTAACCTTCCTATGTACTTATCTCGACAGAAATTCCTCCTTTCTCTATTAACCTTTCTCCTTACCCCATCAGTTGCTGCGTTCCTATTCGCCCCACACAACATGTCTCGGAATGTCTGTGTCCACAGAGATGAAGTCCTTGCCATTACCTCATATCTCCGAGATTGGGTTTTATATATTTTTTAAAGCACCAGGGTAGTCATTACAACCTCGGTGGTCTTTTTACAAGACCATCGAGGGACTGCCGTGCGGAAGACCGCCAGTAGTGGCGGTTTGGCGCTCGGAGTATTATGACTGTTGGCTGCTCTCCATCCTTTTACGGACGGAGAGCCGCCAACAGCCATACTGGCGGGCGGCGGGGAAGTGGAGGTTGCTCCACCTCCACCGCCACGCCAACAGAACACCGCCCACCGAATCACGTCCTGTGAATCGGCGCGGCGGTGTTCTGTTGGCGGTGTGGTGTCGGAGGAGCTGCCCCCCATGGCTCCCGTCCCCTCCCGGAGGATCGATGGAACAGGTAAGTCAATCGTCCATTAGGGGAGGGGAGTGGGGGGCTGTTGTGTGTTGTGTGGGTGAATGGGGGTGTGCGTATGTAGAGGGGGTGTGTGAGTGCGTGTATGCTTGCGGGGGTGTTGCGTGTTTTGGGAATGAGTGCGTGTATGTCTGTATGTATGTCTGTATGGATGTGTGCGTGTATGTTTGTATATGGGTGTGCGTGTCTGAGTGTGTGGATGTAGGCATGTATGTCGGTGTGTGTGCGTGTGTGTGTTGGTGGTGTCTGAGTTTTGTGATGTTGGGGGTCGGGCTGGGGAGGGGGGCCCTGCCACCTTTGGGGGGTGGCAGGGGTGGTGGGGGGCGTAAGGGAGGGAGCCGGGGTGGGGGTGGGGGGTGGGAAGGAATTCCCTGGCACTGATAGTACTTACCGCCATGGATTTCATGGCGGTTCCTACCGCAGGAAATCCACGGCGGTAAGCCGGGTCAAAATACCGCCGGCGGTATAGTGACGGCCCCCGGGCTGGAGACCTAGGTCTCCAGCCCGGCTGGCGGAACGGAGAAGCGGCGGATGACCATGGCGGTAACCGCCATGGTCATAATACGCTGAGGAAAGACCGCCAGCCTGTTGGCGGTCTTACCGCCACTTCTCTTCCTTCCGCCAGGGTCGTAATGACCCCCCAGGTCTTTAAACTTTGCGAGATGGCATTCACGAAGGTGAATCGCCAAAACATCATGGCAGCCCATATCCTTAAACAAATTTACCAACCACAACATATTGGCTCCACCACAAGGGCCCTTTACTCCACTACTGAATCTGCAGTCTAGTATTGTCGAATCCTAACAGCCTTCCAAACTGTCTCCTCACAGCCTCTCACTCTTCCCATATCACACGAGTGACGCAGATCAAAACTGATATATCTGAACTGGCCGTGCCGGAAACAAAATCTACAAAAACAATCAGCAAGAAGAACATTAAGGCAATACATACTTTAAGAATTATGGTTGTACATATCTTTTATAATCATTCAGATCTCCTTCTGCCCTTCTCACTAATCTGCCCAACAGAAGAATAGCTGATTCTGGCCTCGATTGCTTCCCCTACTCTAAAGGAATGTTTTCCAAAATTACCTGCCAGCAGCCGCAAAATTGAAATGGCCCTTTGCACCACTTGCAAAAACGGACTTTTTAGAAAATGCTGCTGCACTTCAACTGCCTAGTAAGCCATCCTCCTTTCAACCAGGCAACTTTTCTTGCCTGGGTAGGAATGTAATTCTTCTTTCTTCCTACACCACTGGTTGTTTTTCCCCCTTCATAACCAAAAAATGACCACTGCACAGCTCACCGCAGGCTCTTCAGTCCACAACCCGGCACCAGTCCTGAAACCAGCAATTCTGATACCCTAAAGGTTCAATGAAACATCATCCATGCAAACAACTCAACCTCACTCTCATTCACACAGATAGCGGACAAAGCGTTTGCTAGATGCTGCAACTAAGCCATATTAATACTTCTCTAGCCCATCCTTCCAATATGAACCTCTCTAACTCACCAACTGCTGGGTCATAGACCCAGTACAACCTGCCTTATAAAGAGACATTGACTAGTTTCCCTGTGATTGTGACAGCGGTCAAACCTTTTTGAACCAGATCCATAATGAGATTCATTACGTGGTCCTTCCATTGAACCAGATAACCTGCTCCCCTCCCACCACTTCCTTGAGTTTGAAATCTAGAATTCTGCCCATGCCAGCCAATACGCCAATGCATGCCTCCTCGCTGACCATGCCAAAGAACTCCACCAATTGCACCACTCTCATCGACCTACCTGCCACAACCCGTATGGTATTTCCATCCTGCAAAGGTCTGCTTCTGGTACCATACTACTGAGCCACCTCCACTGTAAACGGCAGAACACATCTGCAATTTCATAGCTCACAGAACATCCCTTGCTCAAAAAACACTATGGTATTGCAGCCTGTTGGAAATGTCCCTTTCTGGAGGGTTATCCCCAAACCTTTTGCCTTTCTCTTCCTATTTTTCTGACCCTCTCATTGTTGGCATTAGAACTCTGGGCACTTTTCCACTGCTAATCAGTGCTAATGTTCATGTGCTCTCACCCCTAGAACTTGGTATAATTGGTTTACACCTGTTTGACATATTTAATTTACCTGTAAGTCCCTTGTAAAGCTGTATACCATGTACCCAGGGACTGTGAATTAAATGCTAATAGTGGGCCTGCAGTGCAGATTGTGCCACCTTCAGAAGTAGCGTTCAAACTTGTCTCAGGCCTGCCTCTGCAGTGCGTACGTGTGCAGTTTACTGCCATACTGACTTGGCAAGTCAAACTACTTGCAAAAGCCTAAACTCACTTTTCACTACACATGTCACCCCTAAGGTAGGCCCTAGATAGCCCTGGGGGCAGGATGCTGTGTATGTAAAAGGTTGGCCATATATGTCACAACTTACGTGCTGCTTTACCCTGGAGGCCGCAGAGCGAATGGCGTGGATCCTGTTCTGGAATGTTCAGCCTTGGCCCAAGTAGGGGCGACTCTTTCTGGTAGCCACGGTGCTGCAGGCAATGGGTACGCCAAGAGCAGGCCGTGTCCCTCAGAAGTAGTGCCAGAGGGAAAAAAAACCTGAAATGGGAAAAAAACTCAAAAAAGATAGAATCCTGCAACAGGAACAAAAAGAATAGGTAACAGCAGGAACAAAATACAGGAAAATACACTGGAACGACGAGAACCAGCACAGGAATACAAGGAAGCAGGAGCGAAGACACCATCCAAACAGAAAGTGTTGCAGCGCAAGGAGAGAAAGAAACACAGCCCTTAAATACCAACAAACAGGAAACGACCAACAGGAAGTAAAAGGACACCATCTTAGATAGGGAAAAGCACATAGAACAGAAGGGACTAGGAACCATAGAGAGTAGGGAACAAGGAATGCTGGGAAGAGAAGGGTACTATGGGAAAGGGGGAAAAACATAAAAGAAGGCACAACCAGATGTCCAGAAAAAAGAAGAAAAGAAAAGAATAGGTGAGTGGGGGGTCAGACCTGCCTAGACACGCGGTGCGCTAAAAAAGAACGAGGCCCCATGCCCAATTTGGGGCCTCATAAGGTACAGAGCAGGCTGGGGGTGCGGCGCGTCTTATGACCGCGTGCTGCGGCGCGAGCCGAATGTTCGTCTCGTGCCGCACGCAGCGGCGCAACAATATATTCTTATGTGCTATATGTCCTAGAGGTGACAGTCTATTTAGTTTTTCACTACAGTGAGTGCTGTTCCTCTCATAGGTTTGCATTGGAATTCCCTTATATGTGTCTAAGTGGTAATTTCTGATCTGTAAAGAGTAGTGTGGGCATGTTTAGTATGATTGGAATGGTAGTGAAAAATCATGCTTATTGGTGTTGGTGGACTTTTCATTATTATTTTACAAATGCCAGTTTTAGAAAGTGGGCATTCCTCTGTGCTTATAACTCAAGTGCTTTGCAGCCTGACTCCAATCCACCTCTAGGGCAGAGTGACAGCTCCACTTTGTTCATACACTCCAGACAGCCATCCATCAGATAGGGATAGGAGTGACAGGGTTACATCTGTATACTGATTGTGTTCCTGGGCTGGGAGAGAGGGAAGCGGGGCACACTTTACACTTGTATAGGCTGTGTTCTGCACTCACATAAAGTTCTCGCCTGCCCCCTACTGATGTCTGGAGCTGGGGCAGGGGTGGAACGTCACATCATTATCAATTACAGACTCACTCGTGCTACTGTCCATGAACTTTGTGCTTTACTCGATCCTGTACTGAGACCAGAAATCGGAATCTTCATGCCATCCCTACGGAAGTGCAGGTGCTCTCTGTACTCCATTTCCTGCCCACGGGCTCTTTTCAGGTGACAGAGGGTATGGCTGCAGGCTTTTCACAGCCAATGTTTTGTCTTATCCTGTCCAGATTTCTCGATGCATTTGTACAGCACCTGCAGACATATGTGAAGTTTCCCCAAAGTGCTGATCAACCTGCCATAAAGTCAGATTTGTATGCCTTTGCCAACATTCCCCATGTGATAGGTGCCATTGATGGCACCCACATAGCTCTCATCCCCCCAAGAGTAAGTGAACAGGTGTACAGAAACAGGAATAACTTCCACTCCATGAACATACAATTGGTGTGTACTGCAGACCAGTACATTTCACATGTAAATGCCATGTTCCCTGGACCAGTCCATGATTCATTTGTGCTGAGGAACAGCAGTGTGCCACACATGATGGAACAACTACAAGGGGACAGAGGATGGATCACAGGTGAGTGTGTTTTATAATTTTACAGTACATAGCTGATAGTCAGGCTGTCTGCAACTGAGGGTAGTTAGTTACAGTCCTGTTATGCCCACTTTTGCAGGTGATTCTGGCTACCCCAACATGCAATGGCTCCTGACACCAGTGAGGAATCCTAGAACAGATGCTGAGAGGAATTACAATGAGGCCCATGGACGTACTTGGAGGGTGATAGAGCGCACTATACGTCTCCTGAAGGCTAGATTCCATTGCCTCCATCTCTCTGGGGGATCCCTGTGCTATGGCCCTGAGAAGGTGTGTAGAATAGTGGTGGCCTGTTGCATGCTGCACAACGTGTCTGTGAGGAAATCTATCCCCCTACTGGAGGAGGAGGGTGGTGTATATATATCCAGACCAGCTTCCTCTGAGAGGGGATGAGAATGATGGTGAGGATGATCACTCCGGGAACCAACTGATCCAACTATACTTCAAGTGACTATGAGGTACTGCTCACTGATGATGTTGTCTGCACTGCATAATGTCAGTCATACCTTTTCACTATGGGGTTGTGGGATCTGTAGCCATTGACACTGTTACATGAATTTCAGGTGCCATGTGACATGATGACCAACATGGTGTACATTTCTGTTCACTCCACACAATGTTGTGCGTGGGGTGCCATTCCTGAAATAAAAGTATGATTTTTATATTTACTGGGATATGCATTCACAACTGCATTTGAATTGATATTATGACAGGGGACATTGAAAGTGGTATACATGTGTTTTATTAGTTGTCAAGGATGGATTGGGGCGCTTTACAGTGATAGGGAGTGGGCTGATG
Organism: Pleurodeles waltl; assembly: GCF_031143425.1. Taxonomy (NCBI): domain Eukaryota; kingdom Metazoa; phylum Chordata; class Amphibia; order Caudata; family Salamandridae; genus Pleurodeles; species Pleurodeles waltl. Next base: position 658,331,867 of record NC_090445.1, on the reverse strand, counting down.
GTGGATGATCATACTGGCTACATGGTCCCAACGATTGGTGGCAGTGGGTATTGGTCCATCTGTACCTTGCAAGTTGTTGATTTGCTATTGCCCGGGCAGGATGGTGGCACAGTGGCACACTTAGGAGGAAGTTTGTGTCACAGTCACTTCTTTAAGGTTGCCTTGGCCTTGGCAGGTGTTCCAGTGCCATATCTGGGTCTGAGGGACCGTTTGAGTGGCTGGTGCTGGGCTGGAAGGGTAGGGTGCTGGTCTCCTGTGTGTCCTAAGACAGTGACAGCAGTCCACTTGCTGCTACCGATGTTGATGGCTGGTCAGTGGCCTGTGAAGTGGCAGGAGCTTCCTGGTTTGGGCGAGTCTCAGGCTAGGTAGGGTTTTGGTGCTTCAACACCCCTACAAAGGTGGCCATGGTGGCATTTAGTTGTTTCCATTGCTCTATGGCCTCCTGGTGGTGTGCTACCTGCAGCCTTTGACTCTGCTCCAGGGTGGCCAGGATCTGGCCCAGGGGGGAGGCCAAAGGACAGATGCTGCAGCCCAGGAGGTGATCTCAGAGGTCCTGGGAGCATACCACCATACCCAAGACAGGATGGGCCACTGGGCCTAGCCCCCTGTGCCTGTATCCCCTGCACAGGTCTGGTGGTACCACTTGTACTGGGGCCATCGTCATCCTGCCTGTTGGTAGGTGGAGACTGTGGCCTCTGTACCTGTGTTCCATCAGTCTGTGGCCTGGATACACTGGTGTGGGGTCAATTGGCATGTGCAGATGTTGTTGCCTGGGTGGTAGGGGTGTCAGTGGTGTCCTGGGTGGGGCTGCTGGAGGGTGACAATCCAGGACTGTGTGACGGACCAGGGTACTCCTCAGTGTCCACAGTTCCCTCTCCAGTGTCCTGAGTGGTGCCTCTGTGTCCATGTGGGGCGCTGGCACTCCTTGTCCTTTCCGTCAGGGTGGCATGGGTGGTGGTGCCTGTGGGGGGGAATGGACATGTATGTTACAGTGACTATTATAGATGAGGGTGCACAGGTCAGGCCTATTTTGTGCAGTTTATTCCCCTGTTGGGCCATGCAGGGACCTTTTGTGGGGTTGCCGTTGCATTTTTAATGGGATGTGGTGGTGCATTGTGGGTGATGTAGTGCCATTGTGATATCTTGCAGGGGTGGGTGGGTCTGCACAGGGGGAGGGATGCGGGTCTGTTGGTGTGTTTGTGGGCATGCAAGGTGACTGGATGTGGTGATTGAGGCCAGCATGGGGTGTGATCCTGGTGGCAGTTGGAGGGGTGGGGTGGTGAATGCATTACAGGTGTGGTGGATAAGGGTTAATTGTAGATGACTTACCCGAGTCCATTCCGGGCTCCGGGTGCAGGATGGCCAGTACCTTTTCCTCCCAGTCGGCGTATTCCGGGGGTGTAGGTGGGGGTTCTCCACCAGTCTTCTGGACAGCAATCTGGTGCCTCTATGCCATGGACCTCAGCTTCCTGCGCAGGTCGTTCCATCTCTTGCGGACGTCGTCCCTCGTGCGTGGATGGTTTCCCACTGCTTTGACCTTGTTGACAATGGTCTGCCATAACTCCATCTTCCTGGAGATGGGTGTGGGCTGTGCCTTTGCCCCGAAGATTTTTGGCTCGACCTTCAGTATCTCATCCACCATGGTTCTTAGCTCCCTTTCTGTAAAGCGTGGGTGCTTAGGGGGTGCCATGATGTGTGTTGTGGCGTTCAGTGTCTGTGTGTAGTGTTGTCAGTCTGACTTATCCTATTGACGTTGCAAAGGATTGTGGGGTGTGTATGTGAGTGTTTTATAGTGTTGTGAATGTGTGTCAGGTGTGTGTGTTTCAAACTTGCCAATGTGTGCATTTCTTGATGTTGGGTCACATTGCTGGCGTGGCGGTCTGTACCGCCAATGGTCGTTCGGCATCCACTAACCACCGCAGTGATGTGCTCATCATTATTTATGGGGTTGGGGGATTTGTGTGCTTGGTGGTGGCGGGGTGGGATGTGCAGCCTTTCCGCCGACAAGGCCCTGGCGGTGGCTGGTGGACACAGAAATTTTGGCAGTTTCTGTTTTTGTCATCTTTATATGGCGGGTTTCTATTCACCGCCAATGGCGGTCTTCTGTTCACCGTCACCACTGCGGGTGACGGTGTTTACCGCCATGTTCATAATGACCCCCTATGTGACTGGGTGCCTTGCCCACATTTGTAGCATGGATGATGGTGTTTCTAGTTGCAATAATCCTTCCCACAGGTTGAACAGGCACCCACTAGTATATTCTGGCGTCTCCTAACCTCCCTGAGTGGGCCATCTTTGAAAGGGCCAGTGAATTTACAACAATATACGCTGTTCATATAAGTTGCAGGTGCTGGCCTCATTGAACCATCCACTGCAGTCACAAATCTCTGTCCATTTCCCCCGACTTACCATCTGCATCTTCCACCAGTCTGGCCGGAAATTCCTCGTAAAACTTTACCCATCCCAGCCTTGAAAGGTTTTTTGGGCATTCCAAAAAACAAAGCTACAGTATATTCAGGAAATTTAGTGCAATGAATATTACAAAAGTTGCTGTCCAATTCTCAATAGAAACCGGTACCTTAAGCCTCCTGGACAACTCCCATTCCTTCTTCGTGGAATCATCTTTAGCTCTTACCTCTACATTTAGCAATTTAAAGACCTAAAAGAACTCTCCTTTCCAGATTTTCCATCAACCGGCCTCCCACCTTGCCATCAACACCACCAACAACTTCAATAGACCTTACTGACCTGGTCCCAATGTTGCCCCCCCCCTCCAAAGATTGCTCTCCATGAACTGTCTTCTGGCTTCTCTGCCTTTCCAATGGCAGCTCTGTACTGCTCCTCGCTTATGCCTGTAAAACACCAACTGCTCTCTCCACCTCAGAGACCCCGAATTATTGTAAAGACCTTAATGTACTCTCCTTTCCAGCTTTATTCTATTGAGTTTGTAATTAAATGCACCCAATGACTTAGTCATGTGTATGTAGGGAAAATGTATGTGTGTATTTCTTCACTTTCCTTGTTTTGCTCTTTTACGTTAGCCAATCCATCTCCTTCTTTTATGTCTTGTGTTCACTCCATTATTATGCCCTAGTTGCAATCCCTTTGTCCATAACTTATCTGCCTTTCATCAACCTGCCACCCACCTTGTCATCATCAACAGCACCACCAACTTTGATGGACCTTACTGATCGTTCACCCTCCCACACCTGGTCTCAATGTTGGGGCCACTTCCAGAGCTTGTAGTCCATGAACTGTCTTCTGTCCTCTCTCCTTTCCAGTTACAGCACTGTAATGTTCCTCAGTCATTCCTGGAAAACACCAACTGATTTCTCCACATTAGCGACTCTGAACCACTGGCACCCCACCAAATTCCAGGACCACCATTGCCATACCTCTGAACCATTTGAACCATTTATTTAATTGTTGTTAGCCTATCCGGCCATAACAATAATCACACAATAAATATCAATCCATCACACTCGGTAAAAATCACATTAATAAAACATCTTAGTAGAAAAGGAAACTGTGCTTAAGTTATTGATTTAACATGTGCCGAAATGTGTCCGATTTACCCTACATTATCATAAAACATAATATATAACCATAATTTACATAAAAACTTAACTTATTCTAAAAAACGTTATAAATCTAATATTTAAATATCTTGTTCTGGCACAAATCATTTGGGACCTTGCAGTGTCTGCCAAACGTTTAATGGAAGCCCGAGGCCTAACCCAGTTTTACACCACCCTGCACCGATTTCCCAAGCTGGATAGCTATGGGATGACATAAGCGATTATGCCTGTGCCAACTGTGGGTGCATTGATGAACGTAACTTCCATGCTTCCAAGATATAAGTTGAAACCTTTGTCACGATGTGTTTCTCGTCTGATCGCATACATAACACTTCCGCCTCCTTGCACTTCCTAACTCTGTAAGATCTGAAAAGTGGGCGTAAATACAATTTGCGGAGTTTGAGCGTAAAGTGACATAATAAAAGGAAGTGGGAAAGTGTTTCTGGGCCACCATGAAGACATGGACAACATTCTAATCTACCCAGAGGAACGGGTTGCCATCTGTTTACCACTGCCGTCACAGGTAGTGTGCCCATACGGAATTTAAAATAGAGAACCCTTTTTTCCTCCGAAAAAATATTGTCTATGAATATTGCTGGTTTAAGTTCTTGGTTAAACAAAATGTAGCGCTTAAATAAAGGGCTAGGTGACTCACACATAATCTCAGTCTTTTGCTCCCAATATGCCTTTTTTATGACAGCTAAACTAGGCCTTCTGATTTTTTCTGGATGGAGCCAGAGGTCTCCCTGGCCGATAGCAGCCAGGGTAGTTGAGATATGTTTGAACCAGGGCAATTTCCGATGGCTTTGTAGCTTCATGATGTCCTTAAGTACGTCTCTATATGGTTTAAGTTCCTCTTTTGACCAAACACGGATCCAGTATCTTACTGGAGCCAGAGCAATGTAGTCCTCAACCTTTCTCATTTGAAGATCAAGTCTTATTGCATTCATTGGTGTAGCATTGCCTAAGCAAAGTAATCGGCGTAAAAATGTATTCTCGGTTACTTGTATTGATGGCGTCTTTCTGAATCCCCAGATCTCTGCGCTGTAAAGTGCTGCAGCTCTTGCTTTTGTTTTATATGCAAGCAGTGCAGAACTCACAGAATGGTTGCCTGTAGCTTTTGCAAATCTGAGTACTGCTCCAGCTTGTTGGGCCAAGGAAATACTACTTTTATAGATTTGTGGTTTCCATGTCTGTTTTTCGTCTAATCTGCAACCCAGGTAATCATAAGTAGCCACTCGGGCCAAAGGCTTGTTGTTTGCCCTAAAAGCCGATTGCATCGTCTGTTTTTGGTTAAGAATCATAAACTTTGTTTTCCCCTCGTTGATTACCATGCTCCTTGAGGTACAAAATGATTCGAAACCCCTGAGTAGTCGATGCATTGCTATCTCCGTTCTTGCTAGTAGTACAGCGTCATCAGCAAAGAGCAGGATAGGTATGCTTTCATTGGCTAGTTTTGGCACATCCAGATTTAATTCCCTCAGGACTTGACTTACTTCATTTATATAACAATTAAATAAGGTTGGGGCCAAAACACAGCCTTGTTTTACACCTCGCTCGATTGGAATTTCTGCCGTATAATCATTTCTCGTGGTGTATCTGACCCTGGCAGTATTTCCTGTATGCAATAGAATTAACAGCCTTAAAATTTTTCCTTGTATGCCCATTTCCGACAATAACCTCTGCATTTCTCACATTCCCAAGTTCACTCTGATCCTCTGTCATTTCTCCTTCCTCCAATTCCATATCATCTTCCTCATTGTCCAGCCCCTTGTAATCAATCCCCAATATCATCCACAGCTCTTTACTCACACCACTTGTAGTTTTACCTCCTTATGCCCCACAATGCTATCCCGATAGCTAGCAGAAAACGTAGCTTGTTATTTGGTCTTCATTAGAGAAGCTGCTCTGAATCCACTTGACCCCTCTGTGTCAACTTCTACTGCAGGCACCCAGACCTTGCCCTGTCTTTTGACCAGGGTTTACTAGCCACACCAGGCTTTCCTGTTATTCACTCACCTGCCCTATTCTGTGTCTTCTCCTTCCACACTAACATTCTTCCTTGCTATGCTACTTGCGGCACCCTTTACGTTGAAATTCTTACTGTACCAAGGGTGCATTTCAACTGCCCCTTCAACCAAGACACCTTATCTAGTTTACTAGCCCGCTTACACTGGTCAACTACCCCGCTCCATCTCTCCATGCTTCCTGTCTCTTTGCCTGCACCTCTCACAGGTCCCACTGCGGATATTTCATCGTTAGACCCCCACATTTCCCCTGCAGGAACTTTTTGCTGTTCTTCTGTTGAATCTTACCAGTTCACATGATCTCTCGCCTTGCCCTTTCTCAGCGTCCTCCAGGTGGCCACCACAGTCCCTTTCTCCATACTCATCTTCATCCAGGGAAACAGAATCTCGCAGGACTCTTCTGAGAGTGTTCACTCCTCAAGCTTCTTGACTCTGGGAGACCGTGTTATGTGAAGTACTGCCTCTATTTCTGATCCCTCAAAGCCTTTCCTCCCAGACCTTTCTACCTTCACCTGGATTCTCACCCCATTTGCCTTAAAATGTAGTCTACTGTTTACCACATTTCTTATTTAAAATTTTTGGTTAAAGTTCACAAAATTTCGAAGAGCCTCTTTGATGCATGTGTGATGACTACTGAGCAAGAATTTCATAGTTTGGGAGATTTTCTTGTGATGTCTGTTTTTGGGCACTATTCTAACACAGGTTTCTTCGTGTAAGTACCATATCAGTAGGACTTTACTTTCCTGAAGCGTGAAGCACCACAAGGGTCTTCATTTAGCCCTACTTTAATTTAAGTCATATGCAGCCCCACTGGAGACAATGATCAGATAGTTGGCCCGATCTTCTATGTATACACAGGTGGCACACAAATCATGGTGCTTCTAGATGATTATTTGGCCAACCCTTCCTCTTATTTCCAAACATGCCTAACAGCAGTAGCAGTTAGCTTATACATTAAAATGGAACTATGAGAAGACAGAGATGCTTGTTATGGATGGACCTTCTCCCCTTTCTGTTTGGAACACTGCTGGTGGCCCCTATCTCTGGCAGATACCCACACTACTAAATTCGGAAACCCAGGTATAATGTTTGATTCAGGCTTAATTTTTACTTTTTATTTCCCATATATGCCTTAGATTGCTGTTGCAACCTCCAGGTTGCCCTCATTTCACGTGTCACGAGGCCCTGAGCCTTGCATACATTTAGCAGTGGTTCCCAACCTGTGGACTGGGGACCCCTGGGGGTCTGCGAAGCCTGCTCAGGGGGTCTGTGACTGCAAAGAAAGTTAACTAATATTAACAGATTAATAAAGTGTATATAAATAAAGTGTCTAAATGTACAATTGAACATTTTAAATGTGCTGTAAAAGTCAAAAAAATTGAAATTGGAGGCTAAACATTTAATTAGTATTCTCAAATTGATTTGTGGGAGCGGTGCAGATGCATCAGACAGAATATAGTATGGACGATGTGTGGCTTCAATTGAATTTAGAAAAGCTCCAACCTTCCTATTAAGCTTTAAATTTGTCATTTTTTTATTTGGTTTGCAAATTAAATGAAATGTGTTATCATTTGTGTATGTGTTTGATGGAATGCTGGTTTCTTTTCTTTTTTGTTTAATATTTTGCGGTTCAAATCATCAACAATGTTTAGGCCTGGCTTCCCGGCTTCCAACAATGACTCATTGGAGAGTCCCCGAATTCCAATGATTCAGTGGGGGTCCCTGGGTTCCAGTAATGATAAAGTGGGGGTCCACAGAAGTCAAAAGGTTGGGAATTACTGACATATTGGATTACATGAACCTAGCACTGCTGCGACTATGGCTGTCAATAGGGAATAATAACAATGCTTTTTTTTCAACTAGTTAGTAGTCATGGATTTCCTCAATTATGACCAGGGGGTGAATACACCTTGATTGTCTTATATTGAATCCTGCTTTACGTCACTGTGTAGTGCATAAAATAATGGTCCTGTGGATTAAGATGTATGCCAAATCAAAGAAGTATGTGGTTGCACAACTGCTTTGTGATTATTTGTCCGATCACAGACTTTTTTGATTTGGCATAGGTCTTAATCCAACAGGACCATTGTTATATGTACCACATGACAGGGGCGGCTGGCAACTACAGAGAGTGGTGGGGCAAGAAAATGGGTAGGGGTTGGGTGCATGCACACGTGCGCTACATGTAAGGGGGAGGATACATACAATAAATGAAATAAAAAATAACTTACCTTGCAAGTTGCTGACTGACATGTCCTCCTTGCTACGGTTTTCTTCCCTCCAGGCTCCAGCGCGGGCCCAATCCAATTCCCTTAACCAATCCTGGGGCAGCTCTCATGCTGTTAACCAGCATGAGAGATGCACCAGGAGTGGAGGGAGAGGTCTTCCTCAGCGCTCCCGAGGGCACTGGAGCGCTGTGCTTGCACTCAGCCCAGCTGTACAAGACAGCTGGGCTGAGAGGTTTAAAGTGTCATGTCAGACTGGCCGTCACAGGACAGCGGCTCAGAGACATGCGCACTTTAAACAAGTGTACAGGCAGTCCAGCACTTCTCCCTGCTGCTGGCACTTAGCTAGCCCTGCCATGTCCTGACCCTCGGTTCGGGATGTGTGATGAAAAATAAAATAGTAATACATTCTCTTTATTACCATTTTATTTTTTCATCTCTGGACAGTGTCTGGGGCATTTTTGTGAGTAGGGCAACGCTCCGCCGCTCTAATGAAGGAGCCATACTTGCCACACAATACCAAAGTTCTGAGGAATACAGGGTTATCCCGGTGTTATTTAGTGTTATGTCACTGGGTAGGCCTGCCATGTTCCCTAACCCCACCTGCACGAACACGTCTGATAAGATCTGGCTGAAGCATGCTTTCCTTGAGGACAGGTGAATGAAGAGGGATGTGGTCGAAGCGCAAAGATCCACCAGTAGACAGATTATAATGCTAGAAACTGGTGCTGACATTGCGCTCTATTTCATCTTACTGTCAACCACTGGGAAAGGGCTCTGTAGTGAAGGTTCGGACTGGGCACCATACGAAATTTGCTCTGCTTCCCCCTGAGGCAGAAAGGAGCAGTTTGTCCCCTCATATGCCCATGTGACAACGTCTCCCCCCCCCCCTAATATTTACTCCGTTTTACCTTTTTCTATAAAATAATATTAGGTACACCAAGTGTTTGTTTATTACACAAAGCCTATCGTTTTAGCTTGTGTTAATCAGCCCTTATTTTTTTACGCTCACTGTATTGGCCGTCCATATGCGCTGTCATGGGTCCTTTTTAAATGTGTTGTTGTTGTAGAAATAGCGTGCACTTTTAATGTTTTTATATTATTCTAACTGTAATTTTGTTGTTTTCAATGATTGGTGTGCACTTTTGTGGTTGACTACTTTTAATCAAATAAAGTACTGTTTTGTTTGTTTGTTTGTTCGTACTTCCCATAAACGTAAGTAGGCTTGTACCTATTTTCTTGTACTGAGAATGTAGAGAAAAAATCTTTCATTTCTCCTTGTTAATGGCAAAAGTCTTGGTATTAACCAGGGCATATTGTGAAAATGTGATTGGGCTTGCCCAACCCTTTTACCAGTAAACGTGATACTCCAGAACATGGCCACTCAGCTGCTATTAGGCCTTAGAATAAATGATTCACTCTTCTCTCATCTTGCTTTGGCTCCCAGTAGCTAAGAGAATCTTTTTATGGTCTTCTGAATGAGTCATAAAGCCATTCTCATGAGGTTTCACCAAAGTTATCTCCAGAAGGTTTTTTCTTATACCCACATGGATTCTTAGTCTGCTAACTAGGCATACCCAAATGTCATTTTTGATGTTCCCTGTGTATGTGGCCGTTCCTTCTGTTATAAAGGGGTGGTGTGGAAATCGCTCCACCTCTCTCTCTGCCGAAATCCAGACCTGCCATCTTTTAGCAAGGTAATCAAACCCCATTTTTTCAGAATTTAAAAATGCTACTGTTAAATGGGGAATCAAACTGCCTGTACATCTTTGGTATATTCATTCTAGTTTAAATTAAAGGAATGCATACATCACCTTAAAGATGCATTTCTGAAATTTAGTTCCATAAATTTCACAAAACTTGACTTGTACTTGACCCATGTGCATCTTAATAAGGGTAAACACTTCCTTTCCTATTTCAGAAAAACACTCTCAATGTGATCAAGATTTATGTATAACGTAAATGTTCACAGTAAAAAATCAATTTATATAGAATGAGTATCTTGAAAATATTATGTAAGCAGTACTCCGCATCCCTATTACAAATGCAAGTTCAGTTACTATCCCAGTGTCGGACTAGAAACTAAAATCAGCACAGGCAGAAATAATTAACCCAGCCCCACACTGCAGGAGATGACCGCTAGAATGAGGCAAATGGACTGTCATAGTTGGGTCATGGCAGCCCTACCTTTTCTAAAAGCAGCCCAAGCCTGCAATCCAGTGGAAAAATACCAGAGTGGGAAAATGGCCAATCCTTCCTTGACTCTCCTGACAAAATGAAATGGACTTCCTTCCTTCAACTTTCTAGAAGACATAAAAGTGATCAGTAAACAAATGAATGTACATTTAGATAAAGAATTGTATATTTGTTCTAACCAATGTATATTTGACCCAATGATATAAATCTGAACCTCAGATTGCACAGTTGCACCAAAGAATGTATGTTTAGACCAATGAACTTTAATTCATAAAATAAAATGAATGTAGAATGGTGACCACACAGCATCACATTAACATGATTCTAGTTAACATCTATCAAGTCAACTGATGTGATCATAGATGTTCTTTCAATGTGACCTCAACCAAGCAGACGCCTTACTGTTTTCTATGTAGTTCCACTTAATCACTGTTACTCACCAAATTCGTCAGGATTTAAAGTTATTACAAGTACAGACTACATTACTTAAAATCATATATCAATGACACTGAAATTAAACAGGTTAGGAATATTCACAAAGGAGCAAAAAATAAATAAAAGGACTACTAAGTTACACATGTTCTAATTTCCTTTCCTTGGAAAGGCAAAATTATTTCAAGATTGTTTCTGTTATGTCTTCTGGTTTTGTCGTTTAAGTAGACTGCAAGAGTAGCGTGTCTCTTCAGTTATAATGGGAGTGTTCAGGATCCCCTGCTATTCATTTGTGCATGAAATCAGTTGGTTTCATACCTGCAACATTGGGTCAGCATTGCTTGGTATCCTTTAAAGAATTAGGCAGATAAAACCAATGGCAGGCACCACATAAAGCATTACAAAAAAACACACGGGCCGCCTGTCCACTTGTAAATAGTCTTGGGTGGGGCAGGGGGCTCCTTTGGTTGCATCTGGAATGTTCAAGTGCGATAATTATTATTGTCTATTTTTACTTTTGGGTAACAACATACAAATGTTGGTGCCTACTGCCTTAAAATCCGTGTGTCCTAGTAAGCGCTGGGCTTCTTTCCCCTGTTAAATTCTGGTAGAAATTCACGTAAGGGGTGAGCTTTATTGCTGCTGGTAATTACAGTGTAACAAACATCCCACCACATAGTTGTTTGTACAGAGATCATAAAAGGACGGTTTGTAATCGGGCTTTAAAGACCTCATCCCGGGTGCCCTTGACCTCTAGTATTCCCCCACCCCTCCTGAGTTACTGGCACAAAGCTGTATTTGTAACTGCAGAGTGGGAAGGAAAAGCTATGCCAGGTTTGGTACGAGAAGTTACTAATAAAGTGATACACTGTTCCTGAAAGAAAACATATCAGGGGACTGTAAGGCACGTGTTATGGGGTCCTATTAGTTAGGAGCACGAGTCCTCACACACCCAGTTGGGTGTCATGCTTCATCATCGGACAGGCTCCTCGTCAGACTGGCGCTGCAATGTCTGACGGGCACCACCCAACGGGGGGCTCTTTGCCGGAGATCTTTTCTCGATGATGCCACACTCACCCTAAGGAGATCAAGGGGAAGACACTGAGGAGGGTTGAAAAAAGAAACAAAAATTGGTTCAGAACCCTAGCTATATATTTCACTTTATTCGATTTGTATAGGGTGGAGACCAAGATTAAAATATTAGTTACGAGAGTTGGACAGAAATAATGACCAGCCACTCTCTGACTAACTGTCTTATTATGGGGGTCAAGAAACTACAAGACCCACCTCAACAATCGGGTCGACATGTTTCGCGTCTTAGCGGTCCACACGGATCCAATGACGCTTCCTCAGGACCTAGTATAAAGAAACTCCTCCTACTAAAAGCTGAGTAAGCTATTAACATATCAAATTTCACAGCCAAAAAACAGGTAAGTAACGTCAGTCACTTACATCAGTCCATTATGACCATTGGTTTGCTGCCTAATCGTCACCCCTTCTGATTCAAGTAAGGGCTTCCTGGGATCACGCAAGCCTATAGCCAGGTTCATATAGCAAGTTGAAGCTCTCCGGCTGGGGGTGGATTACACCTACCCGTGGTCGCGCTCCCGAAAGGTGAGCTTTATTGCTGCTGGTAATTACAGTGTAACAAACATCCCACCACTAAGGATTGTACTCCCCGTGCATACAGTTGTTTGTACAGAGATCATAAAAGGACGGTTTGTAATCGGGCTTTAAAGACCTCATCCCGGGTGCCCTTGACCTCTAGTATTCCCCCACCCCTCCTGAGTTACTGGCACAAAGCTGTATTTGTAACTGCAGAGTGGGAAGGAAACGCTATGCCAGGTTTGGTACGAGAAGTACCATAAATCTACTTTCAGAAAGTCGTAATGAGGTCGTATACTTGGAATGACTGCTCTTATGTGCGATAACGCCCGTAAAAATATGTTTAAACGCACAGCTGTCACGTTTCCTAGCTGCTCCAATCTACATTTTTTCTTTGCATTTTGGGAATTGTAGTCCTAGTTTGGTAACAGGATAAACAAGTCTAGAAGTCTGAATACAAAGAAAAAGCCAAGACACACATAGATCAGGGAAGTATGGCACAGCAGTCATATAGGTTTGCATAGCGTTGTATTGCTATTACTACGGCCTCTCGTGCCTATAGCTTAATGCATGTCAGAGATTGGCGGACAGGTATTCTATCACATATATGCATGGGCATAACTTGGTCAGTAAGACTGAGGAGGTGAGCTTGAGATTTCCCAACAATCACACTTGCACGTAGGTGTCTATTTACCAAATTCACAGAAATATGGCACTCTACTCCGCTCTCCCTAGCGCCAGTGCACAAACAGATAGCTGTGCGCCCCACACACACCTTTGCACCATATTGCAAGAGTGTCTGCATGAGTCTAGCATAGATTTTTTACTGGAAGGGCACCCTTCCAGTACAAAATACAATGCTTAGACTAACTTTAAAACGTTTCCCACTATGTATGTGTGCTGTGGAGTGTTGCACACATGCAATGTCAGAAAAAAAGGTGAAATAATAGTATTTGTCTTTGATAGTGCCTATTTGAAAGGGGCATTATTTTAGATGCAAAGCTCTGTCTGCTTTTTAGTAAAACACCCATGCACCACTCATTGAACGCTCGTTTGGCACTAAGTAAAGCAAAGCAGCTCTATGGACTGCTTTCCATTATTTAAAGTGAATTTCCAGTGCAAAACAAATTTTGTGTTAGAAAGTAAATAAGGAGGAAAAAACTATTTGCGTCGATTTGTGTCACTTTTGTGACACAGACACAGCACAAATTCTTAGGGCCAGATGTAGCAAAATTGCAAATTTCGAGTTGCAATTTGCGAGTCCGAGCGACTCGCAAATTGCAACTCGCAATTTGCAATGCAGAACGGTGTCTCAGACACCGTCTGCGAGTTGCTATGGGGTCGCAAAGACCCACCTCATTAATATTAATGAGGTGAGTCGCAAATTGCGGCCCCATAGCGACTATGTGCACTGGCAAACATGGAGGCTTGCTGTAGTCAGCAGACCTCCATGTTCGTGACTGCTTATAAATAAAGCAGTTTTTTTTTTTAAGTGTAGCCCGTTTTCCTTAAAGGAAAATGAGCTGCACTTAAAAAAAAAAAATCCGAAACCTTTAGTTTCGGTATTTTTTCAGGGCAGGTAGTGGTCCCTTGGACCACTACCTGCCCTGAAAAAATAATTTGTGGTCCATTCACAAAGGGGAAGGGGTCCCATGGGGACCCCTTCCAATTTGCGAGTGGGTTACCATCCACTCCAAGTGGATGGTAACTGCGACACCATTTGCGACCGCATATGCGGTCGCAAATGATATTGCATACCACTGCGAATCGCAAATAGGAAGGGAACACCCCTTCCTATTTGCGATAAGGAAATGCATTTTGAGAGTCGGTCCGACTCGCAAAATGCATTTCTGCATTGGAAACTCACATTTGCGACTCGCAAACTGCATTTTTTGCCATTTGCGACTCACAAATTGTTTCCTACATCTGGCCCTGAGTGATTATACCCCATAATGTTAAAACACACTATATGACAAGCAGGAGGCATGAAAGGGGCAATGCAGTGGAAAGCTAGAGTACTTCGGATTGGTAAGGGTACTAAGTTAGACAAAACACATTATCTTGTGAAATAGCCATCCATTTTTTTTTTCTCTTTCCAAACAGAGAGGAGAGAGTGTGTTTGCGTTATTAGCAGTGTGGGAAAAGTCCTGGTGAAATCCGACAGACACCTCACCATACCCGACTGAAATCTCCTGTATTTATCACAAAATACATTTATTGGTGGGGTGTAACACCCCAATCCCTCCTCCCCCATGAAAGCTACACCTTTGCAAATATGTTGGGTATCCTGATTGCCTTATTAAAAGTGCATTAGGATATGATGCAGGATATATTGCTGCAAAGGTAAAGATCAGGCAGTTAAGGCAGAGCTCAGAGTAGCGGCAGCAGTATTGCTGACTTATTAGGGTGATAATAGCATGATTAGGTGGTGTTATGAAAGGCGTCCATGCGGATGAGCCAGGCAATATTACAGACAGATCCATGGATCGGGCATGAAAATAGATGCACAAAGGAGGTGCAACGTATCTTACCCCTCTGAGTGGGACTGGAGCTCAGGGCACTCTCATGACTAAGCCAGAGTTGAGCAGAGGGATACGGCCGGGGTACAAAGCTGTTATTAGAGGCTGGGTTGAGGTGAGGATTCAAACGTAGTTTCACAAATTCCTAGAGGTGCATTATGGAGATACAGGATTGGAAATCATGGGTAAGAATTCCCAAGTGTGCAAAACTGATTGATTCCTGAGGGAATATTGGGAGAAGGTAGACAATAGCAGTAGAGGTCCCCAAAAAGTTCCAACAGCGGGTGAGTCAGGTGTGATTCCTCAATACCGGCACAAAGAGAAGGCCAAGGACAAGGAGTTGTGAAGAAGTGGATTTATAACTGGTCCGTGACGAAGGGCACTGGGACCAAGTAGAAGATAGGGAATTTGCAAAGGCTTTATGGAGTGTGACTAAAAATAGACAGTGGCGGCTGGCAACTATAGTGCGTGGAGGGACGGGCAAATGGGTGATGGGTGTGAGGGTGCAGTAAAAAAAAATACTTTAAAAAAAAGTAAAAGAAAAGAAAAGTCACTTACTGTGTTTTCACAG
This sequence comes from Pleurodeles waltl, assembly GCF_031143425.1. Classification (NCBI taxonomy): domain Eukaryota; kingdom Metazoa; phylum Chordata; class Amphibia; order Caudata; family Salamandridae; genus Pleurodeles; species Pleurodeles waltl. The sequence continues at coordinate 658,316,714 of NC_090445.1, read as the reverse complement.
ACTTGTCCTCCTCGCTCTGGTCCTCTTCTTCTCCTCCTCCTCATGTCATGTCCAGGGTCCCAGTTAACTCACTTAGCCACTCCTGGCACTGCTCTCATGCTGTTAACCAACATGGGAGAAGCAGCAGGATTGGAGGGAGTGACCTCTCTCTGCGCTCCCGAGGACACTGGAGCCCCATGCTTTCACAGCTGGGTTGAGAGGTTAAAAGTGCGCATGGCAGGCTGGCCATCGCAAGACGGCAGGCCAAAGTGACATGCGCACTTTTAAATTAGTGCACAGGCAGCCCACCATTGATGCCACTCTGAAGGCCCTGCCCCATCCTGGTACTCGATTCAGGACGGGTTGACGAAAAATAAAATGGTAATGAAGTAATTTCATTACCATTTTTTTTTTTTCATCTCCGGGGCATTTTAGCTGGGAAATGCTCCTCCGCTCTGATGGAGAACTCGGCCCTGGAAAAAGATGATCTGTAAGACAAAGATGAATGAGGCCAATTAGCTTATTTTCTCCCATCTGCCCTAATTTTAATTTGTACAGCTATTCAGTACGTTTTCATATTGAAAGCGAGGTATTATGCTTAATTAAGGAGCTTTTTATGTGAAACAGGTCAGCGCAGGATGTTTCTGTGTGTATTCTGTTGCTGGTGAGCTGGCTGCAGATTTGGAACAATGCTTCATGCCTCTGTACTCTACTCTGTGCCATTCCACTCTATGCCACTCCACTCTGGTTCACTGTACTCTACTCTGCTCTGCAACATTCCACTTTATGCCACTGCACTTTACACCACTTCATCCTAAGCTTTTCTATGTTACTGTTCACCACTATACTTTATACTAATACGCTCTTCACCACTATACTCTAATCTGCACCACTGCACTATTTGCCACTGCGCTCTACACCTCTACTCCTCTTCAGTCTAGGTCACTACACTCTTCCTTGCACGACTCCAATCTACGCCACTCTGCTACACTGCACTCTATGCCAATGCACTCTACTCTGTACCACTCCACTATACACCACTGCACTCTTTGCCAATCCACTCTATGCCACTCTAATCTCTAATCTAGTCTGCACCACTGCACTCTAACCCACTGCACCCTATACCATTCTACTCTACGCCACTGTACTGTAGGCCACTCTACTTTACGTCAGTGCATTCTAGCCTGCACCACTCCACTCTACCCTGCTCCACCCCATTCTGCGCTACTTCACTCTACTCTGAAACAATCTACTCTATGCCACTGCATTCTACGCCACTCTACTCCACTGTGTGGTACTCCATTCTGTGCCATTCCACAAAATGCTGCTGCACTCTACGCCACTGTAATCTATGATGCGCCACTCCACTCTCTACCATTGCACTCTACTGTACTTCTGTAGTTTGCACCACTCTACCCTATGCCACTCCCCACCACTATATCCTGCAACACTGCACTCTATGCCAGTGCACTCTACACAAATGCACTCTACGCCAGTGCCCTGTACACCAATGCCTTCTATTCAGTGGCACTCCACTCTACTCCAGTGCACTCTATGCCGATCCAATCTACGCCACTGTAATCTACTCTGCACCACTGCACTCCTTGACACTCTACTCTACTCTACATCACTGCAATCTATGCCTCTTTTTTCTACGTCACTGCACTCTACTCTGTACCAATCCACTTCACACCACTTCATTCTACTCTGAATCAATCCACTTTATGGCAGAGCAGTCTACGCCACTCTACTCCACTCTCCACCACTCCATTCTATACCAATCAATTCTACCCCACTGCACTCTATGCTGCACCACTCCACTCTATGTCACTGCACTCTACACCTCTCTAATCTGCAACACTCTTCTCTATTCCACTGTAAACCACTGAAATATATGCCACTGCACTGTATGCTACTGCACTCTACAATAGTCTCCTCAAAACCAATGCACTCAACACAATTCTACTCTGCACCACTATATTCTTCTGTACAACAATCTACACCTTTACACTCTACACCACTGCACACTACACATCACTGTACTCTATGCCACTCTATTCTGCAATGCACCACTATACTCCATGCTACTCTACATCATTCTACACTACGCCACTGCACTTTACACATTGCCACAGCACTCTACGTCAGTGCACTCTATGCCACTGTGCTTTACACCATTGCACTCTACAACACTCTACTGTGCACCACTGTACTCTATGCCACTGCACTCTACTGTGTCCCAGTCTACACCACTCTTTTGCACTCTACACCAATGTACTTTATGCCACCACACTCTACGCGCAAAGTCATTTGCTCTTGCATAGATAGCTGTGACCTATTTTCTTGGCCAATGGTTGTTTTAGTGTTTTTTTTTACATTGTCTCAAAGATTGTCTGCAGCAAGCACACGTGTGTGTAGTTTGTGCCACAGTGGGAAGCACTTTTACTTTGGTGCCTGGGACTATTTTGTGTTCCATACTAAGCGTGATCATTACTTAATGGGAGACCAGTCTTCACTTCTGGTATTCCTGAACACAGACCCCAATAAATGTACTCTCTCCTTGGGAATCAAAGTATTAGTGTCCCACACACATCCAGAGTAACTTCTTAGCGCGTGATAGATATTTAAGAAATGTTACGTCTGGCGCTGCCTTTATGTGCCTGCCAGTCATGGACAAAGGCCCATTGCTAGAGTGGCGTCGGAGGGGCCATCCTAAATTGGGCACCTCCCTTGAAAACCTTGTATTCCCATATACTTTAAATGGGGATGTGCTACAGAAGGAACGGGACAACTGTTTTTTTGGCAGATGTCCTGTTACCACCTTCTTTTTAAGTAAGGACTTTAGACGCCTATTTATTTGGACACATTATGATATATGTTTTACATGATTTATAAACCGAAGATCACAGCATGCTCCATGCCAAGCGTATGTATCCCTCCTTCCTTACATGCCTATGCTTATTGTGATTTTTTATTTAAGATGCAGAACTACATGTCCCAGGGCAAAAAGTAATAAACTAGATTTAATATTATACTTCCACTCGACAAGCCATACCCTGAGATACACTTATATATGTGCTCATTTCTACACGATTATAGTCATATGATTAAGGAAACCCCGTGGAAACCACTATCGCAGTTCATTGTAATATTGCCGCACTTAAGACACCTGATGTGCACACATTATCCTCGTGGATCCATTAACCTTTTCGAAACATCACTGACATTTTTAAATCTAAGCCTGACATTCTTTTAAAAACAGGCCATTTCTCACTTTCATAGCTAAAGTATTCCAGTGTTTTGTGCTGCGTGGCAGGGGTGCCCGCTGTCCCCATGTTGTTTGGGCTTGCGATGGGGCAGCTAAGAAGCGCAGGGAGGAGATTCACTGAGAGGGGCGCTATGTAATGGAAGACAGGCTCTCTATGCGGACGATGTACTCATACACACGAGCAACCGGTAGCGGATGTGGCACCGGTATTGTGCCATGTTGCACCACTCTAAAACGTTTCCAGATCGCAGATAAACGGGGCCAAATCTTGTCTATTTCTGCTACATGGCAACCAGGAGGGGGTCCCTTTGCGTCTCTGTAGTGGGAAAAGAGGACATTTCGATGTCAGGGTATTCAGAGGTATCCCAGGGACCCTGACGCGCTGGAGGGTAATCTCGAGAAAACAACTGCTCACATTTTAGGGTCTATGTGATTCTGGAACAAGCTCCCACTATCGGATATGGGGAAAGTTGTCCTCTTCGAGGTGGTAATTCTTGCTCGCTTGCTGTATTCTTTTGCAAACCTGCCAGTGGTTGTACCCGATCCCTTTTGAAAAACCCCGAGTGCCAGACTCTTAGAACTCATTTGGGGCGGACACAAGATAGCATTGCGCAAGCTCCAGATGCCCACAGACGAGGGGGAACCTAATGTACCAAATCTTGAAAATTAAGTGGCTGCCCAGCTGCAGTCTCAGTGATGTGTGACGTAGGGGCCGGGTGAGCTGCCGGAGCTCCTTGGGCCCTCTGGGGCCTTTGTTGGTGATGGGAGGCAGGCCTCCGCTCCCGGGGTCCTCGCGATGGTTAGGGGTCGCATGACTTTGATGGAGACTGTGTGAGACGCACCTGGGTGGTGAGGGCCTACTCACCCTCTGTACCTCTGTGGTAGTATACAGAGCTTAAGCCCTAGCATCGGACTCAGTAGTGCGGACTTAGAATGAGGTTGGTGCAGGTACACCGGGTGCTTTGTATGAGAGCCAGTAGGTCCGCTCGTTTGAGGACCTAAGGGCAGCTGAGGGGTTATGTGTGGGACAATGTCTGACACATGGAATACTCATATGGCTAATTAAAAAAAAACACCTATATAACAGTGAGAATGAGGGGCCACTGACCCATATCACTCCACAAGCAGTCTTAACTTATGGTAGGAAACGGAAGCAATAACCATCCATTACAGACCACTCATGAATCAGATAAAGGTTAATCTAAGAACATAATGAAAGGGGGGGGGGGTCGGAGGATCTGCAGAGCCCGCTCGCAGACGGGGAATGGGTGCAAATTCTGGAACGTTACTCAAGTATTCGGGAAGGCAAAATTCAAACTGATACAGTACAAGCTTGCACACAGGAGGTTAAGTTCGATTTATCCCGATTGTAGGGACATATGCTCCAGGTGCAGTGCACCAAACGCTGACTTGCTGCATGTGTTTTGGTGTTGTCTGGTATTGATTAATGTTTCAGAAAAAGTGTGATCAGAAATCATGGGGAGAAGAGAGCTAATTCAACCGGAGAGATGAATTTTGGGGGTGATGTATCAGGCCTAAACAAGATACATCAGAATCTAGGATTATGGACCTGGGCCTAGTTTTATGCTCCGGGAGATTACATGGACTAGAAAGACTGCGGCCCACCTCCGATAACGGTCTGACTGGCAGAAATGGTGAAATTGGCAACATCACAAGGAGAGTTTGGGGATAACATGAGAGTGACGGCCAACTAACAGACAGAAGTAGACACGTGGGATGTAATGACGGTGGCTTGGCAAAACAAAAACGATGAAATGCTTCCGTAAATTGAACCAGACCAGATGCCTACCATACGGTTATGGTGGGGTGACAAAACAGAGTGAGATGAAAAAACAGTCTTCCAAGTGATGGGGGAGGAAACTGGTTCATGACACTGGTGAAAGAAGGTGGAACGGAGTTACAGGTTTGATGGCAGTCTGTTATGTGCTTCTTCAGTTTCCCTGCTGCACTAAAACATTTTTTCCTTCATGGACACCTTCTCTAAATAATTGCTTTCTACCTTTTTTTATTTTTCATGTCTCAATTATACATCTATTTCAGTTAGCTCAAATATACTGGTTTTTCTGGTGCATGCTCAATTCGGTATTTTACGCTATTAATTCTTTTATTTTCAAGAAAACCTTTTATTCAAATATAGAGTATTATATAGTCATTAATGAAACTAGTAAAATCTTCATAAATAAAATCCATTTACAAATCACTGAGATAAATTTCATTTTGTAATAGTTGAAAGCAATTCTGCCTGAGCATTGCTAGAAAGAGGAAAGCACACCGTGCTCCGCTACAACACAAAAGTTCATCCTAATATAAGTACATCATCTCATATAAAATGAAAAAAAACATATTCAAAGAACAAGTTAAAATATACAGGAAATAAGTTCAAACTTACTTTTGCTTAAAATACAACACTATGGCCCTCATTTCGACCTTGGCGGTCTTTTTCAAAGACCGCTGAGGTACCGCCGTGCTGAAGACCGCCAGTGCAGGCGGTTTTCTGCGCAGCGTATTATGACTGCTGACAGCCCTCCGTCCTTTTTCGGATGGATAGCCACCAGCAGCCATACTGGCGGTCGGCGGGGAAGTGGAGGCTGCTCCACCTCCACCGCCCCCTCATCAGAACACCGCCCACCAAATCACGTTCCATGATTCGGTGTGGCGGTGTTCTGGTGACGGGGAGCTGGTGGCGGAGCATCCCCCATGGATCCCGCCCCCTCCCGGAGGATCAATGGACAAGGTAAGTTGATCGTCCGTTAGGGGAGGGGTGCGGGGGGTGTTGTGTGCTTGCATTGGGGTGTGTGTGTGAGTATGTAGAGGAGGTGTGTCAGTGTGTGTATGTATGCGGGGGGGTGTTGTGTGTATGGGAAATGTGTGTGGGTCGGTCTGTGTGCATGTCTGTTTGTATGTGTGCGGGTATGTGTTGTAGTGTATGTGTAGGGGTGTGTGTCTGTGCAGGGGGTAGGGGTGGGGAGGGGGGTGTCTGCATGTTGGGGCTAGGGGTGGGGAGGGTGTGTGTGTGTCTGTGCATGTTGGGGGTAGGGCTGGGGAGGGGGGTCCTGCCACCTTTGGGGGGTGGTAGGGAGGTAGGGGGTGTGGGGGGAGGACTCAGGGGTGGGAGAGGGGGGTGGGGGAGACCCCTATCAGTGCCAGGGAAGGAATTCCCTGGCACTGATAGTGCCTACTGCCATGGATTTCGTGGCGGTTCTAAACCACCCGAAATCCATGGCGGTATGCAGGGTCCTGATACCGCCGGCGGTCTGGTGACAGCTGCTGGGATGGAGACTGAAGTCTCCAGCCCAGCGGTCGTCACCGCCCTGTCGGTCGGAGTGGAGAAGTGGAAGATCATAATACATTTTTTTTCCCACCGGCCTGTTGCCGGTTTCACCGCCACTACTCCCCCGTCCGCCAGGATCATAATGAGGGCCTAAGTCTTAGATCATAACCTTAAGTCTAAATTGAACATTGGGGACAAAGAACTTTATCTAGTTGGTATTTACAAAATTGACTTTTTCTGTACTGCAATAATACATTTTACTAGACCTATCACAGTGTCAAAACTTGTTATCTCAAATAAAGTGGCTAGTGCCTCCGTTCTTGATAAACTCCATATCTTTTAAAAATTGGGCAAAGGATTTGTAGATGTAACATGTAAACGATCAGGTAACAAATGAGTTATAATGCACTTCACTCCTAGCCCGCATGGTCAGTAACCCTTATTGTCCCAAACTATTTATTTTCCAAATCTCTTTATTGAAATTTTTCAATACAGGTAGACCATATAGCATTGACAAGTCACCACCACTGTTACTCTGACGGTACACTGGCATCACATTATAACCATAGTTGTGTCCACAGATTTTGTACAAAATATTCATGACGTAGGAGCTTAAGAAGAAGTCTCTTCCAGGTATAGCGCATAAATCTGTTAACCATTCAATTGAAAATTTGGGATATGAAATAACATTTCCTTACCTTACTAAAGTTCTGGATAAGAGAGTGAGAAAACACATTTTGCAGATTCGCATAGGCATACACCGTACCTGAAGAATTACCTCCCCCCTTTTAAATAGTTTGTGAGCCATTGCGCTCAACCCTGAATTTGCCCCCTCGATGGCCCCCCAGTCCTTTAGGTACTGGACAAATAAGGACTGCAGGACTCTGCATGACTTATTTGTCGGGGTTACTCTAAAAACCTTTGAGCATTGTAAGGCATAGTACAACCTTCCTGGTGCAGCTAAGATGCAATACCTTCACCGTAGGGTTTTGGCACTCCAGTACTCAGTTTATCCAGGGAACATCTGACCATACACCCCATTTGAGAAATTGGTGATAGCTTATGATACCTCATGAAGAAAGATCTCCATTGCCTTCAGCATGCTTTAGAACACCGCTCCCACCCGCACACACTCCTACCATGCACATTGGGATTTGACCACCTCCGAAGAGATAACGGCAAAACAATGGGATACTCTGTGGCGCGATATGCCAAAAAATGTACTGCAGCATCTCCCTACGGGAAACAGCCTATGAACTCAAGTTCCAATGGTACTATATACCCTCCGGCCTCTCCACCATTTATTCACATCAGTCATGGAGGAGCCATGAAGGGGCATAGGCGAGTGGGGGACAACAGGAGACAAAGAAACAAGTGTGAAACATAATCAACTTTTACAAGCAAATAACTGGTCTGCATATATATCATGTGGTGGTGTGGGCTTACTGTATGGTGTTAGATAGCCTAGTTTTCCAAGTCAATGCCCTAAGTGTCGGTGGGTTAAAACATGTGAATTCAATTCAGGTAAGGTATTGTAGCAAGGGGTGCCATGTATTTTGGAATGTTAGCCTACGTTCTAGCTAGGTTGAGTGAGAGTTGTTCCATCGCCAGCATTTGCCACAAGTGTGTAAACTACTGCACCAAGGTGGGTAGGGGTCTGTTTGTTTCCAAGCCAGCACCACCACCTGTGTAGCATATAAGTGATGAGCATCCACTCAGCGTGAGTCATCACCTTAAGAGCTGGTGGTCACACCCTAAGTATCACCGTAAGATAAGAGGCAGGGAGAGGGTACCCAACTGTGGCTTTAATGTGGCTGAGGAGATAAGGGTGCTGGTCCACCAGATATGGCAGACGTTTACACACTCTCAACTGCATCCCCAGCAAAGCTCGGGCAAGCCAGGATAAATGGTGTAGAGGCAGGAGGGTGTGTAGTACTATTAGGACATGAGTTTATAGACAGATTCCCATAGGCAGATGCGCCACAGTGACCCTCTGTTTTGGGGTTGTATGTTCAGAGGTAGTTGCACCCCAATGTGCTTGGTAGGAGTGTGTGTGGGTGGGAGCAATGTGCTGAAGTGTGCTGTAGGTGTTGGAGATCAGTCCTCATGAGCCATCATAAGCTCTCACCAATTTCTCAAAGGGAGTGTTTGGTCAGATGATCCCTGGATAAATTGAGGGGTGGAGTCCCCAGTGCCCCAGCTGAAAGTATTGCAACTTAGCTGCGTCAGGAAGGTTGTACTCTGCCATACATTGCTCATATATTTTCATAGCGATCCCCACAAATAGGTCATGCAGAGTCCTGCAGTCTTTATCTTTCCAGTCCCTAAAGGAGTGGGGGGGACATTGTGGGGGCAAATTCAGGGTTACGCACAATAGCTCACAAACATTTAAAAGGGGGGAGGTCATTCTCCAGATTAGGTCTATAAGCTATATGAATCTGCAAAATTTGTTTTTTCATTCTCTGATCTAGAAATTTGGTAAGGTAAGGAAATGTTATTTCATTGCCTGAATTTGCAATCGAATGGTTAATAGATTTTTTTAGTCAGCAGATAACACCTATCTAATGATAAGCTGAACATCCTTGCTGATTCGCTAAGCAAACCTTTTCCCTTCCACATTTTCATTTGCTTGTCAAGATTAAAAACATCAAGCTTGAGCTGGGAATTAGAAGCAAGCCTAACAATTTGTTGAAATGTAATTTAAATGGGAATGAGCATCCTTTTCAATTAAAACAGAACATTTAGAGCCCCCACTAACTTTCTCCAAGGATAGTAAGAACCTCAGGGCACAGGTTTTAGCTAATGAGTACCACAAAATCAAACCTAGTCTGAGTTGTAAAGCTTGAATCATTGCATTCTAAGGACAGAAGAAAGTTTCTTAAGATGTATCCTTTCTACACTATCCCACCTAACTTGGTTGTTAAGAAATAGTAACTCGGCTCCATATAGGGCTTGCAGAACAAGTTTGCAGTGAATCACTTTTATTAAAGGGTCAGCTGATAACCTACTATATAGGGCATCAAATCTTTTTAGAGCATTTGTGATGGACATTAGAGAGGCTTTTAAGCTGTTTCTGTGTGTGTCCTATCTAAGAGTTTCTGAGAAGTAAAGTCCTAGGTACTTATGCACCTTCACCTCCTCCAGGGGGACTTTGTTAAGAAACCATGCAAACCTCTTTGGACTTTGTGAGAAGGTTAGGCTTTTAGCTTTTCCTGGATTGATCATGAGTTTATTAGTCTAACAGCATGCATGTAGGACATTACACTTTTGCTGTGGGCAGACAGTGGTATAATCCAGGAGGACAAAGTCATTGCATACATAAGACACGAAAAATGTTAACCTCCAATTTTAGGAGAGGATTTAGACAAATCTAGGTTGTTAGGGAGCTCTTACATAACAAATTAAAATGTAGGGGGCAAAAACACTTCCTTGTTGAAGCTTTTTGATGGGTATTTTATCTTACAGAATACTATTTCCATTTAGGTCCACTTGCACCCGATTTTGTGAATAGAGATTTTAGATTATATGCGTAAATTTAAGAGGGATTTTAAGATCCTTTAATTTATTCCATAGAGTTTCATAAACGACCAGATCGAATGTGGTTTGAAAGTTGACAAAGCAACAGCATAATTTGGCAACTGTGCCTACTGACTGACTCACCTATAAAGGGCTAGGCAGTTCTCCACTGTGGAATAGTTTTTCCTATAGCCTCCTGGCTTTTGGGATAATACCTGCTCCAAATGTTTAGTGTTCAAGATGTAAAAATAGAGTTTTAGCATTGATCTTTGAAGGCGTGTCTAACAAACTCTGTTGCTTTTCTTGTACATTGGTTTTATATTGGCACCTTGTAATAACTTAGGCGTAAGTCCTGTACTTGTCACCCATTTAAACAAGCATCGGCAAAGCCAATAGGTTTCACAAAGCGAGATCTATTTGCTTTGTCAATTTTTTTTGACACGTTGTGCAGCACCGGGGGTTGCTGTCCAACATGTGTAAAAAACAAACAAAAAGAAAAACTATTAATAAAAGAAAGCAACAGATGTGTAAAGTGAAGTGCCCTTAAAGGAGATTCAGATAGCGCAAACTGGACCTGAAATTATTGGAGCTCTTTACATGAGCACTAGTTACCTTATGAAAGGACACATTCATTTTAAGTTTATTTTTCGAGGAAGGGGAGATTAAGTAAAATCACAAGATGTTGAGCTGATGCCAAGACTTGAACCAGGTTCTCCAGTTCCAAAGTCGGCAGCTGTAGGCGAAAGCTATGAAAAATGTACCGTTGCAAGCACTAATGGAACTCTGTTGTTTGTTCTGTGTACCGGGGAGGAGAAACAGATAAAAAATGATTCATCTTTATTTTTATAGATCTGTGATCTCACAGTGTCTCCTCTGTGGTTTTGACTCTTTTTTGGTAAATATTTCTGCAATGCAGTCTGCTCGCAGGGACCATATGATGCCCGCCAGTGTGAGAGTGGGGTGCTCATGGTTCGGTGACTCCTGGCTCTGGCTGAACCATCCTAAGCATGGCAGGGTAATATGGGTTGCAAGGAATCGGCACAGCAGGGCATCATCAAACCTAAAAAGTACTTTGCTGATTGTGGGCAGTGGAAGGATACAAGTTATCCAATCAAATGGACTGTAAAGAAGCTGTAGTCTAGGGCAGGGGCCAACACAAGCGGAAAGAAAGCAATTCAATAAAAAGCACACATGGCTGACAAAGTGAACCAATGAACTGTCCCAAATCCCACTGTAATTATTGATATTGTCAAAAACAGGTCTTTGACAACAGAATGTTGTCCGCAGGCAATTCCTAAAAAACAAAAACAGAAATGGAGGTGAAAAGGGAAGGGCACTGTGGCTGCAAGAATCCTATGGCGCTGTTTATCAGGTCATCAATGAGCGTAAGAAGCAGGTTAACTAGGTGGTGGCTGGTAGTAGCACCAACTTGGAGTTGCAATGGGTTTCCAGGAAACCAAACATGCATAAAGACTGCTTAATCAGTTTACAGATCTATTTTTTTTTTAATTTTCAAAATGTCACTACTGCCCTAAAAATAGTTGAAAGGCAGAATTGCTTCAGATCATGGATTACAATGAAATTTACAAAGTCCGACTACTGCTAACGCATACGACTATTTTTCATAATTGGCATTGATTACTTATGTATAGCTACTAGCTATGCACACTGGAAAAATCAAGTAGTGAAACTATATCATTAGAGAAGTATGTAGCTATACCTACAACAACAAAATTTAACGTGACAGTAAACATTTCCACTCCATCAGTTATAGGTTTCTCACAGTTTGGGTTCATCAAAATATGTGAAAATAACCATCACCACTAAAATGTCTTCCCAGGACCCACTGAGTTAGCATTTTTGACAAAAAGGTAAAAGGAATATTTATTCCCCAAGAAACATCAATAGTTGTTTTTTGTATGAATGCAAACATTTTAGGCAACCCCTTCCCCCGGTGAAGGCCTGAAAGGCCATTTATGCCTAAAGTGAAAGATACTGTGTGCCATTATTGAAAATGCACTCAGAATGCTTCGCTTGGGAGTATTAAATGCTAAAGTATGTCAAACATAGTAGACTGATCATAGATTTAATAAAACTCACCACAAATTTAACGTGGCAGACATTCATTTCACACAGTGTAGATATAGGAAAACACTTTAGAGTTACTAGCAAAGAACATCACTTACCAGAAGATCTATGCTTTCAGACATGTTTTACAGTGTTATAAGTTAAAAGGCGTTAGCATAATTTTAATTTTAAGAGATGTGGAGTGATAAATGGTGAAAGCGTGTTCTGGTACACAAGTGTGAACCAGTGACTGTTGTGTGGGATGCTTTGTTACAGAGAAACAAAAAGATCAGATTACATTAGAGATATGCAGGGAGACTGCAGAAGGAACACACATATTTGTACTGTCAAGCACACTCTGGGAGGTAGGGTGGGAAATTGAGTAACCAGTGGTGCTCCCCAAGCATAGTCACAGTCTAAAGCACTGCAGCTCTGTTGAAGTAAGTACATCACAAAAAAAGACACTGTTTTATATAGTCATCTGCATTTAATCTGTAGTGCAGCCTCACGTCCTCTAACAAACTGGGCCTCTCTTTGTAATAGATAAACCATAACGCGTGCACATCTTGTGATCCCTGGAAAACACCCAGTCTGGTAAACCGCTTTGGATCCTTAGGATGACCCACCCAACCAACCCTCTTAAAAAAATTAAAGTGAGTGAGTCATTGCGCTGTTTTCTCCTAAGTCTGCCTAAGTCTGTAGCGTGAGGGATGTGGTGTCAGGTTGTGTCTGCGATGCTATTATGCAATGAACTTTGGGATGGGAGGGTAGGAAACTGGGCCTTAAATAAAACTAACAATAGGTTCTATGGTGTCGTCGCCAACACAGGACCACACCACTGGAGGAGTTAGAGAGGGGGAAGAAGTCATCACCCCTCTCATGGAGATGAGATGGACTGGACGGCGAGGGGAGGTGACAAGGGAGGTGGAAAAAGGGCGCGAAGGCAGTGAAGAGACGGAGTTGAATAAAGCCAGACGTATTAACCGTTATCGCGTGTCCTGTATTTATTCAGGCCCCTGGGCACCTGACAATTGGCGACGAGGTGGGCCTACCACCCACGGTAGCGTCACCACCCACAAAGACACCCGCTCCAACGACCCAGCCCGGAACAGAGCAGTGCCGGTGCACCGGCACATCCAGGCAGCCTGAGAAACACCCACCTTAAAGCCAGGACAACGCGACCCGGCCCCGAAAGCTTCGACACGACGTGACCCACAAGAAACCACTACCAGGTACCCATCTGTCATTGGCCGACAGACCACGCGCCCCGAAGCGACCTGCACTCACCGCTTTCGGCAGCCGGCCGCACGCAGCAAACACCGCGCTGCAGGGAGCAGACACCCGTCTGCTCGCCCCTCCCAACCGGAGGAATCGCGCGCGTCTACACGCGAGTGCGCCCGGCGTGCAATGCCACGCACTGCGCAAGCGCAGCCACAAACAAAACGGGAGGCGTCTCCAGGCGCTCCCGGTAAAGAAAAAAAAAACACAAGTCACGAACCACGTCAACAGCAAAGAGAAGTACCAGCCAGCCGGGGCACCGCCGCACACAGAGGCATTAGTGCACAAGCTAGCAAGTCGCATGCACACCGAGGAAATGAGTGCCCCGCCCCTCCCAGAGCTACAGAAACAAAGCAAACAAACAAACGTCACGGAAAAGTAACTAAAAAAAAAAGGAGGACAGGAGGCCCCACGAAGATACAGTACACAAAGGCAGACTTACCTACTCAAAAAAAAAAAAAAAGAAGAAATGAAAGCCCTGCCCTTGCAACAATCCTCATCTCTCCGCTGCACCAGTGGAAGGACCACAGGCCACGATGGCTGGTGTACCGCCAATAGAACCGTTCACCGTTACAGGCGCGCCACCCACCCAAGCAGCAAAGTGGAAAGTCTGGGTAGAAAGACTTGAAACATATTTTGAAGCCCTAGACATCAAAGCCGAACGGCGCAGACCCCTCCTCCTCCACATTGGTGGAGCGGACATCCACAGAATTTTCAAATCAGTCACAGAAGTACAACCACGCACGTATGAGACACTAAAAAGAGCAATCACAGCCCACTTTGAGCCTTACGCCAACTCAGACTACGAGAAGTTCTTATTACGCCAAGCACGTCAAACCACCAACGAATCCGTCAACGTCTTCTACACAAGACTAAAAGAACTGGCCAGCACCTGCACACTGCCCGATGAAGAGGACGAAATCCGTGCACAGTTCATACAAGGGTGTTCATCATCAAAACTAAGAGAACGCATTCTCCAACAACCCAACGTGCTAATGAAGGACATCCTCACACTAGGACGATCACAAGAACTAGCGCGAGCCAGAGCGGCTCACATGGAACAAACGTCTGCGACCCAGACAAAAACGGAGGTAGCCAATGCGGTAAAGACAAACCCACCACGACAGAAAAGAGAACCATATAAAGGGAGACTGTGGGGCAAACCATGCAAGTGGTGCGGTGGCCCAGCACCACACCTGACCACCTGCCCAGCCTGGGACAAGATGTGTAGTGCATGCGGGAAGCTCAATCATTTTGCCAAAGTCTGCAAGTCAACACCGAAGCCAACAAATAACCCCGCAAAGAAAACTATCAAGATGGTGGAAGCACCACTAGATCAAGACTCAGACAGCGACATGGACAACGATCAGCACACAGTCCATGTAATTCACGCAGTGGGAATCCGACGCCTGCCCACGTGCACCGTCATGGTCCAAGGTTCCCCAACACAGGCATTGGTAGACACAGGCGCGTCCATCAACCTAATGGCCATGAATGTATACAACAACCTGTCACAACCGCGACCAGCACTCCGGACCACAAACGTACAAGTGTTTGCATTTGGAAACAGCCGACCTCTAGACATAGCAGGGGTCTTTACAACTGACATTACCCACAACAACACAGAAATGGCCACCAAAGTATATGTCTCCAAAGACGGAACAGGTTTCCTCCTTGGCTGCCGCACGGCCCAAGACCTCAACCTTGTACATTTTGCCTTCACAGTCCATGTGAACACACTACAAGTCCTAATGCAAGACTTCAAAAGTCTATTTGAAGGCATCGGATGCCTCAAAGGACCGCCACTACGCCTCCACATCGACAAATCAGTAGCCCCCACAGCGCTCAGACACCGTCGAATAGCGTTCTACCTACGCCCCAAAGTGGAACAAGAACTACGGCTCCTAGAGCAAGCAGGAGTCATAGAAAAAGTATCGGGCCCAACACCGGGGGTCTCTCCCATCGTAGTCGCCCGGAAACCCAAGCAACCAGAAGCAGTCAGAATCTGTGTCGACATGCGCGTACCAAACCTAGCAATCAAGAGAGAGAAGCACTTAACCCCGACAATAGATGACATCCTCAGCGAACTGTCAGGGTCATTCTGGTTCTCAAAAATGGACCTTCGGTCTGGATACCATCAAATTATGCTACACCCAGAATCACGAACCATCACCACCTTCTCCACCCACAATGGCCTCTGGAGATACAAAAGACTAAACTACGGCATTTCTAGTGCAGCTGAAGTGTTCCAGCATGTCATCAAAGAAGTCCTGCATGGACTCCCAGGAGTTCTCAACGTGAGTGACGACATTTTAGTCCATGCGCCCACAGTGGAAACACATCTGAAAAGGTTGCGAGCAGTGTTTGCCAGACTACAAAGCAGAGGGTTGACACTGCACAAAGACAAGTGCGAATTCCTAAAACAAGAAATCTGCTTCTTTGGATACCGGTTCTCCAAAAACAGAGTTGGACCAGACCCCCTGAAAGTTAAGGACATCCAAGAAGCACCGGCTCCAACATCAGTCTCAGGGGTAAGGAGTTTCCTAGGCATGGTCACGTACTGCAGTCGTTTCATGCAAAACCTGGCAAACATCACGGGACCCCTGCGACAGCTCACGCAAGCAAACCACCAATGGAAATGGGGTGAAGAACAAGAACATGCGTTCCAAGCCACGAAGAGAGCGCTGTCGGCAGAAACCACACTGGTGTTCTTCGACCCGCAACGCCAGTCACAACTGGTTGTCGATGCCAGCCCTACAGGGCTAGGAGCAGTGCTGGCACAGAAACAGGATTGCGGGGAGTGGGCACCCATCGCATTCGCCAGCCGCACACTTACACCGACAGAACAACGTTACTCGCAGATCGAACGGGAAGCCATCGCTATCCACTGGGGGTGCTGTCATTACCATCTCTACCTGTACGGGAAACCGTTCTCAGTCGTGACAGACCACAAACCCCTACTACCACTATTCAAAGGTTCATCCTCAAAACCACCACTGAGGATAGAAAAATGGATCCTGCAACTCCAAGAATATGACTTCACACTGGAGTACCAACCGTGCACAAGGAACCCGGCAGACTTCCTCTCCCGACACGCCCACATAGCCACACCACAAGAGATCGAAGAGGCACAAGAGACAGAGGAGTACATCAGGATGGTAGTAGAGCATGCAAGGCCCCAACCCATACCACTCAGCGAAGTGGTTGAAGCAACTGCCCAAGACGAGTGCCTGCAGCTGGCCATAGCAGCTACCAGAACAGGAAACTGGCGAGCCCTACAATGGCCCGACGCCTTCAGGACACAAGAAGCCCAAGCCCGACTACATGCGCTGTTCAATATAAGGCAAGAACTCTCCGTGAGTGAAGATGGCTGCCTTCTGAGAGGCCTCCGTTTGGTCATCCCATTGAGTCTTACAACCAGGACAGTATCCCTAGCCCACGGGGCGCACCAAGGCATAGTAAAGTCAAAAGCCCGCATCAGAGACAAAGTATGGTTCCCCGGCTTAGACAAGCTAGTGGAAGACACAGTCAAAAGATGCCTGGTATGTGAGGCCAGCGGCAGCCCAATCCCCCAACACCCATCATCACTGAGAAAGGGCCAACAGCGCCGTGGCAACGAGTAAGTGCAGATTTTGGGAGCCTTCCGGATGGCTCATATATGGTCGTGGTGATAGACGACTACTCACGCTACCCAGAAGTCGAAATCGTACACTCCACATCCGCACACACAGTCATTCCAAAATTCGAAAAAATGATGCCACCCATGGACTATTCGGAGAAGTGCGCACAGACAACGGGCCCCCTTTCAATGGCCACGAATGGGCAGAATTCTTAGCGTCAACAAACACCAAACATCGGCGAATAACACTGCGATAGCCACAGGCAAATGGGGAAGTGGAGAGATTTGTGAAGACAATCAACAAGGTCATCCGCATAGCGGTGGCACAGGGTGAGAACCTGGAAAGGGCGATATATACTTTCTTAAGGGAATACAGAGTCACACCGCATGCCACCACAGGAGCCACCCCCAGCCAGCTCTGCTTCGGGAGAACGGTGTCCGATGTCATCCCACACCACCCATCATGGGCAGAGAGGACACCACCACCGAACAAGTCAGAAGGAAAGAGAACTAGCACCAACGAACAAGCATCCAAGAAACGGAGAGCTCGTGAAACGACCATACAAATTGGGGACACCGTCTTAGTAAAAGACCGCCACCCAGGAGGAAAGTTCCGCCTCCCATTCGAAGCACAACCCTGGACAGTGACAGCGAAGAAAGGCACTATGATAACAGCCCGACGAGGACCAGAGACAATAACACGAAACGCAGCACTGTTCAAACATATACCCCAAGTAACAACTGACGAACGAGCCGGAGATAGCAGTGAAGAATGGACAGACCTGAATACAAACACTGACAACCCGGAGTCCGCAAGCGGAGGAACTGGAGACACTTCGGAACGCAGTATAACCCATCCAACGACAGAGCAAAGACAAAGCCAACCCACCTGTGGCACAGCACCCAAAGGAGGACCAGAGCGAAATCAGGTGTTGGACAGGTCCAAAACCGGAAGATACATGTTGAGGCACAATTCAGGCCCGTCCTGACGATACGAGAACTACGCCGATGACTGAACAACTCCAAAAGCCCCCTACCCTGAGGGCAGAGAACAGACCCACTAGGAAATCCACTCAGACGGAGTAGGCATGTTGCCAGATAAGTTAAGTGTTCTGTTTAGACTTTCCTCTTCCCGTTGGGGGGGGATGTGGTGTCGTCACCAACACAGGACCACACCACTGGAGGAGTTAGAGAGGGGGGAGAAGTCATCACCCCTCTCATGGAGACGAGATGGACTGGACGGTGAGGGGAGGTGACAAGGGAGGTGGAAAAAGGGCGCGAAGACAATGAAGAGACGGAGTTGAATAAAGCCAGACGTATTAACCGTTATCGCGTGTCCTATATTTATTCAGGCCCCTGTGGACCTGACAAGTTCCTCCAGCATCTCACTCAAAAATGCATTACACCTAAGCAGATTCCCTTAAAACTGCAGATTCGTATCTACATTGCTTGTGCGATACAGCTGCGCTAAAAACATTTCACAAAACTTCGAATTAAAGTGCGTGTCTGCAGTCTGTACCCACCTTTATTTGTTTTCAATACTTAGTCCTACAAAAAAACATGGAACTGAAAAGTAACTATTAAATAAAAAGGCAGAACCCAGCAGAGGAGCCGTTACAAGAAGCGTCCAGCTGTTCACCTATTGAAAGTACTTAGGCTGGAGGAACCATTTCTTTTGGGATTAAGGCTACGTGTCTGACACACCAGAAACAACTGGAATTTCTGCACAAGCAACGTGTTGATCAAGTTACATGGGGGCAGGCGTATAGGGAAGTTAAAGAAAGAATCCCACGCCTGGCTCAGGACGGCTACACATTAGTAAGAGCAGTTGAGATGCATTAGTGAGTTGCGCTTCCGCTGTCAAGATCTTTGTGAAAACAGCAGGAACATTGTAACAAATCATGTTATAAAAGAGGAAGGAACGTTAGATGCACTCTTTGGATCAAGTCCTGTCAAAGCTCAACATGTTTTTAACAGAGCAGCGTAGTGTCAGCTGTCACACGATAAAGCCAAACAGAGGTTGGGGAAGTAATGCGTTTGCAGGTACTCGGGTACAAGGACGCATACGGGATGGTATCACTTGTTGACTTTTTACCCCAGCGTAGTTTACTAACATTCTGAAGTAAAATCTGTGAAAAGTTTAGAATTGTGGGGGAGAGGGGCAGTGGGCTTCATAGGCCAGAAGCCCTACGGGAGGCGGGGGAACAACAGAGGGGTGCTCTCTGACTAAATGAGGTCTTGGTATTCTAAATGAAAATATTGTACCAATGATTTACCTGAGAGAGAATATGAGGTAGTGGTGAAAGAGACCTGCTGTATGGGATAAAATGGCAGGTGATCTATATAGTAGGCAAACTATATCAGTGGCTTCCTTTCCGGTCAACGGCACAAGTATAACCCATAATAAATAGGGAAAGGTCCCAAAAGAGCACATTCACCCACGACCATGAAGAGAGCCATGTCGGTCAGCAAAATGGTAAAAAAGTTCATCGAAAGCGCGTGGCTAGTGGAAGGATACTAGTGGCAAGCCACTAATCCCCGCCAGAAACAGTACTTCATCCAAGCTCCTTGGAGCAGCTGATGCAGAGGTAAGAAGACCGGAAATGGCGTGACAAGCTGCTGCTGACCAGTGACAAGAAAGAAAACAAGAGTGACCAGCAAAGCTACCAATGGTAAGTAATGTGTGGGCTGTGAGCGGGGTGTAAGTCCCGTCTAAGATTTTTTGTTTATCACAAAAGAATTTGTAAGCACAGCACGCAAACGAAACCTAAAAAGGGGCTAGAAAGACTGACCACCATAAGAGGTTAGCCTTAAATATTGAGAGAGTTAGGACGACCATAATGGGAAGGTTTAATTTTGCTAATGAGATCAGCAACATCGCCACTTCCTGGGTGATTGTAAGTAAGCAGGAAACTGCTCTTCCAGTTCAGCTGTAACTGGCTGAATTGAACGAACATCTATATAAATCTGCAATATAATCTGCCCATTGGGATTCATTGACCTGAGCCTCAAGACTACTCTGAAAGACTGTTATTGCTAAGTTAACCAATTGCCAAACTAATGTATTATTGCTCTGGGAAATAGCTTGGTCATTCAGTTCCAGTGGTAGTCATAAAACCTAATTTACTTCTCCAGTAGGAGAATTTTATACCTCTTGTTCATTCTTGTTAGCTCATAATTAATTTCATCACTATCCCTTTTTGTAAGTTGCCGGCAGAGCTTGTTAACAGCTTTCCTTATCAGGCAACTTTTTTTTATCATACCAACCTGAAGTGAGCTTTTCTCTGCTTTCTTTTTTTTTAATGGCAAGGCCTAAATTGGGCCTTCAGCAGAAACAGTACTTCTTTTATAAGAACACTGTGCAATTCTAAATTGTGACAGTTACCAGGGAATTTGTGAACAGGATCTAGTTCTACAGCAAATATGTTCTGAAGGTTTTCATCTGAGAATTTTCCATGCAATTTATGGTTATAACTCAAACTTATATAAAGAGGAGATACTGCTTTGTCATGAAACTGAACTCAGAGAAATGTTTCCAATGCACGAGGTCACTAGAAAAGACCACCCCAAATTTGGCAACTGTATTACATTGCTGAATGGGTAAAGCAACATAATCAATCAGGGTCAAACTCCCAGAATTCTAAAAGTTCCCTTAGCCGACCTATCCCCTGCAAATTGTCCATTTAAATATAACAGGTTATGTTGCACTAACAAAACAGCAGCTGCTATTCTCTACCCATAGCTTTATCCTCACCTTCACCAGTAGCTACTGAAGAGAGAGCAGTCAAAATCAATAAATCTCCCTGCAGCATATTGAAAACATGCAAAGGCATTTCTGAATTCAAGTCACTCCCCAGAATAAAAAAGGCAGTTGAAAAAAGTTCATGTAACACCTCAATTTATTTGACTATAAATAGGGCCATTGTACGATGTATTGAATAATCCACTTGTCCACACCTTATTGTTGTTGATTTCCGATACTCAAGCTCTCAAGTAGTTATTGGGTTGCCCTTATGTTGATACACAAAGTGTGAACAACAAAGGAGATATAGGAGAAGGGTAGAATTTTTCATCAATTTTCAGCGTAGGTTCAAAGCTGTGCATCAGCCTTTAGATGGAGGCAGTGATTTAAAAATGTGCTTTCAGAAGATGATTTTGCAAGTGTGTTTAATGATAGATATGCGGGATTGTGGACACATTGTAGATAGAACTTTTAGTTCATACATTTGACCCATTGTGGCTAAAACTGCAGGATGAAATGCAAAGTTAAGTGAAACTCACACATAAAAGGCATTCCATCACAAAGGGATGAAAGGATCGCAAAATGCATTCAACCATGACCATATTAACCATAAAAGAGAATAAATATAAATTTGACTAGAGGGGGCGTGGGCAAGGCGTCAAGATGGAGGTCGCACACTCGTAGTGCTCCGGACCCCTCTGTCATCCGCCTTAAGCAGCGCCCATAATCCGCCTTCATCTGCGGCAGTACACACTTCCGGGGCTAGCCTGACCCCCCTGGAGTAATCGGTGGAATATTTGGGCCCCGCAAGTTGGCGGTGCAACGCTGCTTGTTTGAGGTGGTCTGCACTCAAAATGGTAGACAGGCACATCAAGCGGCAGCCGCGATTGGAGGAGAGCCGGTGACGGGGTGAAGCTTGGTGTCTGTCCCGGCTGGCGGCTGCACGAGAAAAAGGCCGGAGGCCTCCAGAGCAACAAAGCAGGGTGAACACAGCAGGAGGAGCCGCCGGCAGGTGCGACGCTGCAGGAGACAGCGCAGAGGCAGACTAGGGCACCCCGATGCCGGAGACGCGCTTGGAGGCTGGAGAGGCTGTGGGTAGCACAGCCGCTGCCCAACCAGTTGGAGAACATCAGGTGACGGCGTGAGGCAGATTGGGCGTCCCCCAGGCAACATGTAATGCGAGAAGGAAAGGTGCTACCTACCTCGGCGCGGATGAGCCCGGTGTCTTGGGCCCCTTCCCCGCCGGCCAGAGCGGCCGGGGACAGGACCAGGCTGGAAGGAACAGAGGTGAGGCGAGAGACCAGTCGCGGGTGGTGGGGGACCTGCGGCGGGTCGTGAATATTTCTCCTCCCACTCCCTCTTGCCGGTTTTTCTGGGTCCTGACGAGGGCATGAGGCCCAGAGGAAAAAGGAGTGGCGGTCCACAGTCCGGAGGTGCTGAAGGGGACCCTGCTGAAAAGGGGTGATCTGGGTGGCACGACTGAGAGCACATGGACTCCTGAGCCTCGACACCAAGTCTCAACAAATGGCACTGGATGTGACCGGGTGGTTGGATGACAAGCCCACGACTCTTGCAATGGTCACTGCTGTTCAGAGGTGAAGCCCCAGTTCTACAATTGAAATGTGGCCTTGGAGGGCGGTTCTGTTGACCCTGTGATGCCAAATAGGGGCTCTAGCTGGACCTTTTCTGTGTACTCAAATCAAAGTGTCTTGAACCATAGCTGGGTTTTTGGAAGGCGGCAATGGGCAAGGACAAATCGACACGACCACCAGACACGCATAGACCAACTTACTACAGGTTCTGGTGGGACCAGCACTGAAGACCGATCCCTGAGTGGCTGTGATGGGCCACCAGTGGCTTATAGCGACCTGGCAGCTATCCTTCAGGTGTCTCAGACGGCTGTAGAGGCCAAGATCGGTGAAGTAAGAGTGGATGTGGCCCTTTTGCGGCAGGACCTCCGCAATGCAACGGCCCGGATCACAGAGGCAGAATCAAGGCTATCCACAGTGGAAGACGACCTGACCGCCTTAAAAACGCAAGTATCTGCATTATCGGCCTGCACGTCAGAACTATACCGGAGAGCAGAAGATGCTGAAAATAGGTCCAGGTGCAACAATCTTCGTATCGTTGGCCTTCCGGAGAATACTGCAACCTCCTCTCTGGCCTCCTTCTTGGAGGATTAGTTCCGCTCCTGGATGCCAGGAGATCACCTCACCCCATGGTTCGCGATTGAAAGGGCCTACAGGGCTCTGCAGTCCAGGCCTCTACCGGGTTCCCCGCCAAGGCCGGTGATACTCCATCTCTTCAATTTTAAGGATAAGGACACTGTGCTGCAGGAGGCGCGTTCCAGGGGGGATCTATTCTGTGACGGAGCAAAGGTCCTCCTCTTCCCAGACTATACAAGGGATGTACAACTGCAACGTCACTCCTTTATTGAAGTAAAACAGAAACTGAAAGCGATGGACATATCCTACTGTCTTCTATTCCCAGCGAAACTCCGAGCGGTCCACGGCAATAAGACTCACTTCTTTGAGCGGCCAGCTGCTGCATGGACTTGGCTGACAGAAGAGGTACCACTTGGCCCACCCAGTGAGAGACAGCGGCAGGACCGAGACAGAGTGCTGACGGAAAACTAGCAGAATCGGCCATCTGGCCTCCGCCAGCGGATGCGCTCAAGGAGGCGTAGGGTGCACCAGGGCTCCCGCTCAGGCTCCCCCATGGAACACCCATCAGAAGAATTGTCAGAGCAACAGATGGAAAAAGGTCAATGGGGTAACGGGGAGAACCTGGGCTGAAGGGACCGGCACATGCTCACTTGGAGACATTGGAAGACTCCCGAAGCCCGACGTTCTAACTCTGCAAGCGTGGAGGAGATAACGGGACAGATAATGCCCGCACCGATTGAAACGTTGTCACAATATGATTGCTTACTATTTAACGGTCTTTGATCCGACGATATGGAGGGATCCACCACTGCTCAACCAACTGGTGTTTCCAACTCACTGTGTTTGGGAGTGAGATGTTATATATGGGTGACTGATGTTTCTGGGGGAAGTATGGGATGGGGAGGGAGTTGGGGGGTATGGGAGTTCAGACCTTGCATTATGGTGTTTGTTATTGTTAATTGACATAACATAGTATTCTTATTCGCAACTGCACGGGGGTCCAGGATGCTAATTGACAGAGCGTCCGCCACACACTGGGGTGCTGGAGGGACAAGACAGGGGGGAGGGGACAGGGGAGACACCTGGGCAGAGTTCAGAAACAATGTCATGGTAGATAGAATCATCCACACCAATGGGCCTGACACAGATTATCTTGTGGAACGTTAATGGTCTCCTAGACAAAATTAAGCGGACCGCTGTGTTTACTTTTGTACACCAACACCGGCCTGACATACTCCTGCTGCAAGAGACCCACCTCCTGGTGGACCAGTGCCCTTTTCTAGCCTGCAAGGGTTTGGCCAGAGTATATCATGCAGGGTTAGCACAAGGATCGCGGGGTTGGCGATACTGCTGCACCGCTCATTTCCCATAACGGTGACCCAGGTGTGGAGGGACCGACAAGGGCATTATGTGGCTATTACTGGGAAGGTTGAGGGCATCACGATCAACGTGGTTAGCATTTACGCCCCGCAGACAATGGTGCGTGGGACTCTCAATGACCTAACTAAATTACTTCTAGACCTGCCCCTAGGACTTACTATACTGGGGGGTGATTTAATGCAGTCCTGGATCCTGGAAAAGATGTGACTGGTCCGCCCTCAGCCCACAGACAGGCAGTGGCGGCGGGGCTCACTGGGTGGTTGACATCCGTAGGACTATGCGATGCTTGGAGAGTATGCCACTCGACAATTTAAGCATACCTCGGTGGCCCATGACACACAATCTAGGATTTACCTTGTGCTTCTGCCGGGCACAGATTGCTGCCACCTCACCCATATTGAAATCTTAGCGCATGGGATCTTCGGTGTTCGTTGTGGGACCTGCCCAGTCATCGGGCCAACCTATGTGGCGATTGAATGCATGGTACCTTTAGGATGGGTCCTAAGTTAAGCAGTTGCAGCAGGCACTTTGAGAATACTTTGCCCTTAACAGGGGGGTCGGTAACATCCCTTGAGGTCCTATGGGGCACAAGCAAGGCGGTACTACGGGGGACGGCTAGGAGCCTTGTCCGCGCTTGGGAGTGCTCCCAGACATTTCACATTGAGCAGCTGGAGGCGCAGGCCGCACGCTTATAAGCTGAACAGTGTGCCCAGCCCAGCAAAGGGGTAGCTAGACAACTCCTACTGATCCGTGAGGAAATCCTGGACCAATCTTTGGAAGCGGCTAAACACCTCTGGTGAGCAACTAATGCCAGGGTCTATGGCTGGGGGACAAAACTGGAAAGCTGTTATACTGGCTGACATCCCAACAGTAGACCTCTAGGATTATTCCCGAAATTTAAAACGAATGGGGGGTCCATGTCTCCAGACATCATGACATAGCCGTGCCTTTTGCTCGGTATTACAGGGTGCTATACCAGGCTTCAGCAGCGATCGTTCCCGACCGTGCCCGTTGGTTCTTGGAGGATGTCCCCCTCCCGAGGCTGCCCCCGATGGAGGTGCAGCTGCTTGACGAACCTTTCAGTGAGAAAGAAATCGGGGAAGCTGTCCCCGCACGGGGGACGGGTAAGACCATCGGAATTCTATAAGGTGTTACGGGAGGACCTGGTACAACGCCTCTCGGCTTTATATGCGGAGGTGGACCACCAGTGCTCATTCCCGGAGGGGCTAGCTGTAGCCACTGTTGTGGTGCTTCCCAAAACCCAGCCCCCCTCACAATATTGTGCTGACTACAGACCGATATCTCTGATTAATAGTGAAGTAAAAATGTATGCTGTGATCCTTGCCACCCGTCTTAAAAGGGTGGTGCCTCTGCTCATACATCCTGACCAATGTGGTTTTATGGCCACTCGCGGCACACAACACTGTGTTCGTCGGTTCCATGTGGCCCTGGCTACCCCGGGACCTCACTCTCCTATTTATTGATTTTGAAAAGGCCTTCGATACGGTGGACTAGGGGTTTCTCTTTTTGGTACTTCAGCGGGTGGGCTTTGGACCCAGGTTTTGCCACCTGGTCCGGGCTCTGTACCCCAACCCCACGGGCAAGCGTGCAGGTCAATGGCACCCTGTCTTCTGTCCTCTCTGTCCATCGGGGCACTCGCCAAGGCTACCCTTTGTCCCCTCTCCTTTTTGCTTTGGCTATCATGCCCCTGGCGCAATTGATTAGGATAGATCCACTATAACATGTCTGGAGATGGGAGCCTTCCTCTGAGGACAGGGTAGCCCTGTATGCGAATGACATCCTGTTATATATGAAAGAGCCCAGTGTGACGGGCCCCTGAAGCTTCCGTCTTCTACGATGTTATGAAGAGGCATCAGGACTCAAAATGAACCCAGCTAAATCAGTGTTGGTGCCTTTAGTGAGTTGACTGGCAGAGCGTGATACCCTTGCGCAGGCTAAGTTTTAAATGTCTTGGTATTTGGGTAGCCTTTCTTCCTGAACTCACATGGGCCAGGAACTTGGCCCCGCTCTTAGCCCGCACTAAGGCAGACTTGCAAAGATGGCAGACACTGCCTTTGAATGTTCTGGGCCATGTAGCCCTATATAAAATGATGGTACTACCGCAACTTTTATATGTATGCCAAAACTTTCCACTTCCGATCCCACGTCCAAGGTTCAGGGCTTTGGAGAAAGCCACCATCTCATTTCTTTGGAACGGGGCAAGTCATCGGTTTGCCGTACAACACTGTTGGAGGGGGGTGTATGACGGGGGACTGGGCATGGCTGATCCCTATTTATATTATCTGGCGACCCAGCTTCTGGTTGTGCATGATTGGTTTACTAGGGGGTGGGCAGACCTGGCCTACCCGGTGGAACTGGAGACGTTGGGCTTTCCCCATATCCTAGATTTGCTCTATGGCTCGCCACTCCCCAGGGACATGGAGTCAGTAACTAGAGTGGTCTTCCTTGTGTGGCGCGCAGCACCGCGGCATACCCAGTTGAATGCTGTTGTCATCCGACAGACCCCACTGTGGCATGGGAAGTGGCTGAGTGAACCGGCGGCATTGGATGGGTTCGCTGAATGGGACCTGCTGGGTATATCACAAGTGGGAGATGCATGGAAAGTGGATGAAATGAAATCCTTTCAGGAGCTACAGGCTGATTTCCAATTGACCTGAACACAGTTTTTCAGATACCTCTAGCTCCAACATGCCCTGGGCACTCACTTAACCCCCGCTGACCTGATACCAGAATTCAGTCCACTTGAAGCCAAGTTGCTCATGGGTAATTTAGGGGGGAAAGGTGTTTCCCAAATCTATAAAATGTTAGTCAATAATGCCCTGGGCAGTCTGGAGCCAAATAGGAACAAGTGTGAGCCATGGTTGGGATTGTTTGAAGAGACTGAATGGGTGGAGGCACTGATGGCACCTAGAGCACTGGCGGTGTTGGCGAGTCTATGCACTGTGCAGTTTTACTACCTATACAGGGCCTTTCTGACCCCTGACAAGATGCATCGGGCGGGTTTTCGCCCCACCGCTCAGAGCCCGCGATGTGCTGGGGAACCAGCCAATTTTTTTCACGTGGTGTGATCCTGTCCGGTGTTGCAGGTGTATTGGGGAAAGATAACGCGCGAACTGAATGCGGTGCTGGGACAGGAGCAGCAGCTGTCCGCCAAACTAGTGTTATTGGGTGTGATGGAAGAACTTAGGGGCACATGAGCAAATCATGCTTTTGTGGGTACGGCCCTGTTGGTTGTCAAAAAAGACATTGCAGCTGCTTGGAACTCATCTACAGGCCCGTCCTTTCAGAAATGCAGGCCCGGGTGGACTGGTGCGCTAACCAAGAAAAACTGGTCTATGAATCAAGGGACTGCCCCTGGAAACATGAGAAGGTGTGGGGTAGGTGGCTGGGATTGTTCCTGTAGACCGGTGGGGATGTGTGCCTCCCGATGCTATGCTTGGAAGTAGGTATGACATCTGTCACATGGATTGGGTTAATGTCAGTGTATGCTGGATCTGGAGCTCACTGTACTTACCTGTGCAAGTTGTTTTGAGTTTTCTTTCTCCACCTGTTTTCCCTTCCCCTTTTCTTTTTTAAAACAATAAAAATGTGTTTATAAAAAAATATTTATAATTTTGACTAAAAAAAGCCAAGCGCAAACTGAATGTTTAAGTTCAGAACATTAGGAGCTCAGAAGGCCCATAAATAGTAATTGTCATTCCATCTGGAGTGTTGTTACATTAACACCACTGTGCATGTGATTTTTTTTTAAACATATTTTATTGTAGTTTTATCCTGATACTTATAATTCTGTTCCCTCAAAAAAAAACGAAGATTTAAATAATCCCCCCCCCCACCCCTCAAACCATCCTACAGCCCGTCCCCCCTTAGGTGAGCCTATCAGTATAGTGTAGTAGCAACAGTGTACCTAAACGTGTCATGTCTGGTGTATGAGATTCCACTCATTGTATATGAGGACAATGAACTCACTCATCGTACCCATACCTCCTGAACCTGCAGTCATGAGCGAAAGGCCTCAGTAGTTGGATAGGCAAGTGTGGCTCGATTGCCTATCCAGCAGCCCCTCCGTCACAGTCAGGATCTGCCTGGTTTGCCTCCCTAAGGGGTTCCAACACTATCTTCCAGCCCTGCGCCACTTCTGGTGGTCTCAGTCCTCTCTTGGCCTCCCTATGAAGAATACTTCCTTCACAACCAGCCCATTTGGTCAATTCTCTTGTCCATTGGGGTATTCTCGGACCTACCGGGTTCTTCCAGGACATCGCGATTTCCCTTTTTGCCAATACATAGGCCAGGTCTTGAAACTTGTTAGTAACCTTGTACTTGGCAGAATGTGGGAGCCATCCAAGCAGGCAATGGCCCATTGTGCAGGGGATTCCCCGTCCTATAGTTTTAGCCACAATCCTGCTCACCGTCGCCCAGAATACCTCCAACTATTTTGCTCTCGCCAATCCACATCTCGGGCATCCTACTCCTTCCGTTCCAAAGTACCTATTGATTCGACCGGGGGTAAGGTATGCCCAATGCAATACATAGAAGTTAATAAGCTTTTCTGGCATTTCGGGTCGATTTGGGAATCCCCTCTAGGATACGCCCCCAGTCCCCATCAGTGATGTCAGTCCCCAGGTTCTTCTCCCATGTCAATTTAAGTTGGGTCATGAGTAGGGTCTTGTCAGCCTGAATCCTGCTGTATAGGTTTGATACTTCTTTATATTTACCGGAAGTATGTACAGGTTGCCTGTGTAGGAGGCTCCCCTATCCCTCCCCACCAATGCCTGCGAATACTGGCCGCAATAGCACCATGCAGTAAGAAGTGACCTCTCGGTAGCTCGAATTCTGCTCTGAGGGCATCAAAGGGTAACAGTGTCCCTTCTTTAAACAATGTTACCACAGTCTGTATTCCTGCCTCTACCCAAGTCTGAAGCCCCCCCCAATCACCCCGATGAGGCAAAGCCCGCAAGGACAACAGAGGAAGCTCCGGGGAGTAAGGGGTTTTAATCTTAATTTTGCAAAGGAAACTTTTCCAGCTTTGAGTCAAAATTTTAAATTCTGGGGAGTCTTGTCTCCCATCACCCGAGCATCCCAACAATACCTCAAATATCCTAGCCCCTGGAGAGGTGAATGGTTGCACTCTCGCCTCTGGTTCTATTCTACTTGCAATCCATTGCGCCAACCACTGGAGCTGCGCTGCCAAGTCGTAAGCTTCAAAATCCGGAACCACTAGCCCTCCGTCTGTGGAGTGTCTCTGCAGTTTGACCAAGGCCACTCTCTTCCATCCACCACCCCATAGGAATGCAATGACCATTGACTCAAGCTCTTTAAATATGGCCTTCGGTATCCACACCGGTAGTACAGTAAAATGGTATAATAGACGTGGTAACACTATCATTTTAAGAATCGCTACTCTTCCTGCAACAGATAAAGGTAAGGTTTGCCAAAAAGCCATACTGGACCTTAGTGACCTCAGTGAGCCCCCCACGTTACTCTCTAGAATATCTTGCGATTGTGAAAGATCTTAACACCCAAATAGGGAAGACAGCTAGGAACCCACTTGACCATTCCCAGCCCCAATGGAGGCGTCACTGAGGATCTGAAAGGGAACAAACTGGTTTTATCCCAGTTCACTCCTAATCCAGAGTGTCTGCCGAACTGAGCAAGCATCTGCTGTGCCCGCGGTAGATACCTGTGTACATCCTCCAAAAAGATCATTAGGTCGTCTGCATATAAGGCTATCTGGTGTCTCTCATCCCCTGCTAATATTCCGGGATTCCCCCTTACCACCCCTTGCCGCAGCCGCAGCCGCCAATGGTTCCATTGCCACAGCAAAAAGCAGTGGTGACATAGGGCATCCCTATCTAGTGCCGCGCCCAACCGCATAGCTACTGGATATTGTCCGTCCAGTAAGTACTCTGGCAGTGGGTTCGGTGTACAACAGTCTTACCCAAGCAATATACTTGGGTCCCAATCTGTGCCGGGCCATCACCTCATAGAGAAAATCCCATTCTAGACTGTCAAAGGCTTTTTCTATGTCTACCACCAGAACCCTGGGTGTTGTACTATCCGAATTCTGATCCCTCATTGTCATGACCACACAAACTTGCCAAGTCAAATCAAAGAAGTGCATGAGAAAAGCAAAGAGATATCCTCAGTGGAGACAGCAAAGCCCAAACTGGAAGGTTTGCAGAGTAATTTTGCGCTTATTTCAAAGGAAGAATCAAGAAGAGAAGATCCAAGATGGCCGCTGTGAGTCCTGAAGGTTAGTTACAGTTCTAGTCTTCCAATCGGTTGGTTGCTAGGTTACGAGCTCTCCAGCTGGAAGCCTTGCACTTCAACTGAGGTCTGACAGGAATCAGCTGTGTGGAGAGAGAGCGCGCTTCAGAACAGAAACTCCTGTGAGGTAAAATTACATTTGAAGATTTATATTACAGAAAACGTATAAATATTGTCAAGGTTTATTCGAAGAGTTTGATAGTAGACCGTTCCCGTGGAAGTCGGCAAGGCTACAGAGTTAATGTATGAATTAACCTTATGTTTACAAGGTTCTTGTTTAAGATATTAAAGTCAAAGAAAAAACGAACTTTAAAAGAGCAAGTATCTACAAATGTTAAGGTTATAAACGAAGGCCAAGTTTAAAGGAGAAACGAACTGTTAACAAATAAGCATTTACAAATTCAATGGTAATAAACCAAAATAGAGTTTGAAAGAGAAACGAACTTAAATAAACAAGCATTTACAACTACAAGTTATCGACAGATGTTGAAGTAAGGAAGGAGAAACTAACTTAAATAAACAAGCATTTACAACTACAAGTTATCAACAGATGTCGAAGTAAGGAAGGAGAAACTAACTGTAATGAACAAGCATTTACAAATACAAGTTATCAACAAATGTCGAAGTAAGAAAGGAGAAACGAACTTTAATAAACAAGCATTTACAAATACAAGTATTGACAGAAGTCACAATAAGACAGGAGAAATTAAATAACATCAGCTGATTTGAAGAACGCATTATCACCAACTATATATATATATATATATATATAGCAACATAAAACCAATCTCTAACAAAGGTTGAGAAGTTCTTCCAGAATCAGTAATAAGCATTTTTTTAAGAAGAGCTATCATTTATAGAGAGAAGCAAGGCTACAGAGAACTCAGGGTGAGTGAAGAAATAATAGAATTAAAGAGAATTAAGTGTTGAGAGTAGAAAGTGAAAAACTGATGTTGTATGTCCCTAGTAATTGCAACTGTGACTCTTGCAGGTGCTGTATCCAATCTTAGATGTGAAGAGGCAGACTGAGTACTGGCGTTCATCATCTCTGTGGCAGTCTCTCTACCATCCCATTCCCCTTTCCCCCTCCGGGGTACTCAGCACGAAGGATTAATATTCGTTGTGAGTAGCTCGGGTCGGGACTGAGGAGTTATCTTCTGCTTCTGAGGAAATCGAATTGAAGTATCCTGACACTCATGATTGCTACCAATCTGCGAATATTATCCGCTGTGTTTCGCCCAGGGACAAATCCCGCCTGACCTGGGTGTATTAAGGTTGTCATATATGGGAGAAGTCCAGTTGCCAAAATCTTACTGAGGATCTTATAATCAAGGTTCAACATAGATAGTGGCCTGTACGCCCCAGTCTCCATAGGATTTTTTCCAGATTTTAGCAAGGGTATTATTATTGCTTCCCGCGCTGATGTTGGTAATACACCTTGCTCCTTCGCGGTCCCATACAGAATCTCCAACCGCGGAACTAACAAATCTATGTAGGTGGCATAGAATTCGATGGGGAGGCCATCCGTCCCTGGTGTCTTCCCCCTCGCTAATTCCCCAATGGCCTTCTTGAGTTCCGGCTGTGTAATGGCCCCACCCAGCTGCTCTGCAATTTCTGGCAGTATTGACTTAAGTTGCATCTGGGATAAATAACACTCAGTAGCGTCTCTGTCTCATCGGAGATTGCTTGTATATAGTTGTTCATAGTAGGTCATAAAGTGTGAATTAATTTGTTCCTGGTCGTATATATGCTCCCCTTGTTCTGACATCATGTCGAGTATGGTTGAGTTCCTATGAGATTGCGACACCACCCATGCCAGCATCCGGCCCGTCTTGTCTCTCTCCCCGTGTGCCCTATTAAGGTAATTTCTGTAATCAAAGCATCGAAGACGCTTTACACATTCTGCAACCGTTGCTTTAAGCTCTAGTATGGAGTGTTGTATGAGTGAATTTTCAGGTATAACTTTTTCTGCCTCTCTCAGCTTAGCTTCTTCCAGCTCAGTATCCCTAAGAAGAGTTCTGCGAACCCCCACTGCCCCTGCTATGCATCTCCCCCTCACTACTACCTTAAAAGCATCCAATTCAATCAAGGGACTACTAGTCGAGGCCTCATTGTTTGTGAAGAATTGGGTGATATGTTGTTTCAACTCCCCCTGAAAATATGCATCTTCTAATGATTCTGGCTTCAATCTCCAAGTGGGGATGTGAGGGGGGAGCGAGCACCATCTCAGAGACAGCAAGAGAGGGTTATGATCGGAAACAGTGCTGGCCAAGTAGTCAGCATTAGATATAAGCAAAAAGATCTCCGGCGTACAAAAAAACACATACAGTCTGACATGGAGCTCATGTAAGTGAGAGAAATACGAGTAGTCCCTAACTATAGGGTGCAACCGCCGCCAGGCATCTATCAGTCCCCAATTTGTTTGCCGGGATGAAAATTGTTGTGCCACCCTCATCAAAGGGGAGTCGCGCAGCAGGGGGGGTGAGCAGTCCATGGTAGGGTCTGCCACGCAGTTAAAATCCCCACCCAGCACCAAGGGGCATTGTAAATATGTAGCTAAGTGGCCTGATATGCATGTGAAGAATTCACCTTGGTCTGAGTTTGGTGCATATACATTAATCAATGCTACATCTCTGCCATCCAACTGTCCCTGAATAGCTACAAAGCGGCCTTCCGGATCTATGAGACTGTCCAGCATCTGAAAGGGGACCCCAGCCTTTATCTAGATTAATGTTCCTCTCGCAAATGCTGAGTATGTAGTGTAATATCCCTTTCCTCTCCAACGCTTTTGTAATGCCTTCCCTTCTGTGTGAGCTAAATGGGTTTCTTGGAGCATTGCAATCTGAATCCCCCGCCGCTGTAAGCATGAAAAAACCTTGTATCTCTTGGTCATCGTGTGCATGCCCCTTATATTCCACGAGAGAAATTTGTATGAGTCTAACGCTGTCATTTCAATGCCTCCCATTCCTCCCTGGCTATGCCCCACACTGTGTCATCATCTATAATTAAGATCCCTACCCTCTCAGGGTACTGCTTCTGCTCCACTGTTATTTCGCTCTGTGACTCACCTAACCCCATAAACTGACCCCAACAAGTAACATCCCAACTCCCCTTCCCCAGGACAAAAGTTTGAACGTCTCTCATCCAAACTCAATAATTATTTCAACTAGTCTATCGAAACAGAGGGTACTCCTAGTTCGTAAAAGGAGTGTGCCAGAGTGCCAATCTCCACTCCTGGGCTGCCGGTCTCTCATGGAATTATGGACCCAGCCTCCGTCTGATTGGTGAATCCTTCCACCGCCGAGGTATCGCTTGTTACAGCGACGACAGTCATAGTTGTAACGGTGCAGAGGATTTTCCATGTCCTTTCCAACTTGTTCTATGGGAGCTCACAAGTGAACCCCTCAGATGATACAGTCGGTTGTGCCCGGTGTCACGTCTGGGCCGGATCTGTCTGATATGCGCAATACTACTGATTCTTGATCTGAATCTGACTGGTCAGCTCCTCAGTTATCTGTACTTGAGCTCCAAGTTCTGAGCCGTTTAATGAGGCGGCCGCCTCCTTTGCTTTTTGTCTTTCCTTTTGCATCTCTATATGGGAAGGACTACCCACTTTCCGGAGCTTGTTCTGCCGACTTCCCCTTTGCCGTTCTGTAAACGGGCCCCTTGCCAGGAAATCACCTTCCATCGGTGTTTGTTTATCCATCCACTGCCAAACCTCTTCGGATGTAGTAAAAAAACAGTGTGCCCTCTTTAGTCACTACCCTGAGTTTTGCCGGGAACAACATCCCATATTGAAACCCTAGTTGGCGCAATCTTTGCTTAGCCTCTCGGAATGAGGATCTCTGTCTCTGCACTTCCCAAGAGAAGTCGGGGAAGATGTGAATCGTATGATTATCCAACTTACGATCTCCTTTTTTCCTGCTTTGGCTCAACAAGTAATCCCTGTAACGAAGAAGCCTGGCTATTATTGGTCTTGGGGGGTCCCCGGGGGTGGGGGGCACGTCGGGACTCTATGCGCTCTTTCAATCCCCAAAAACTGAGAGAGTCCATCATCTGCCACTTCCTCCTTTAGCCAGCTCTCTAGAAACTCCACCAAGCAAGCCCTTTCTATACGTTCAGGCGTACCGATCACCCGGATGTTATTTCGCCGTGATCTGTTTTCTGCGTCCTCAGATCGCAATTCCAGGTCTCGGATTCGCTTCTCCATCTGTTGCGCCGTCATAGTGGTATCTTTAACCTCTGGCACAAGCTCCTTTAGCTGCCGATTCGTAGTGGCTACCTTTTTGGCTAGTCGGCGGTGGTCGTCTCTAAGTACTGTGAGGTCTGCGGCCCGGGCATCAATTTTCCCTTCCAGGGCTACTCGGGAGGCTGTTATGGCCAGCATTACATCCTGAAGCGTGGGGTTCCCGCTCTTTTCTTCAGGACAGGAATTCTTCGGTCCCGACCGGTCCGCCATCTCCTCCACATATGTACCTCTTCCGGCCAGTCCTACCCATCTTCTGGAGCTCCTTTCCTATTCCCTTCCGCCGCTGGAGGCAGGTTGCCGCTTCCCCCGGTTCCTTATAGATTTTACGTGCGTCAAGTTTTGAGCTGCATTATTGTATGAAATTTGCTGCCTCCCCAGCGTTTTACCCCGCCATGGAGGTCGTCTCCCGTCGTCAGGTGGGGCAGCCTGCGCCCCCTGCGCACTCCTTTTCCAGACCGGGGTGTCCCTTGGGCCTTTTTTCCCTGTCCCGATCAGATTCTCTCATGTACTGGGAAGTTCGAGATCCCAGGGGGCATCTCTCCTCTTCTTGCCAGGTTTCTCAGCTATTGTCCGCCCTGGATGATGCCCCGCCGGCCCAATCCTCAAGGTTCTTCCCTGTACTCGAGGACTTCCGCAGCACTCGCAGCCTCAGGTGGCCCGGCCGGGGCCCTCCTTCGCTGCAACGTAGGTGCCACGCCTCCGTGGTCCTGCCGTCTTCAAAGGCAAGGGTCGATGCGCCCCATCACAGGTCCGGGTGCCCCCACCTTCTGACTCTCTGCGTTGGGGCCCCCAATCCAAATGGGGCGGCTACTGTACTGGCAAAGGTTCCCCCGCCTCAGGTCCTTCGCATCGCCGCCTTGAACTCCTTGCTGCACTCGGCCGCACGGGACTCCGGCTTCGCTCCTCGTGCTCCGCGCGGACCGGACGTCTCACATTCAGTACCGGAGCCTCCCCGCACCTTCAGCCACACACTCAGCAGTCAATCAGGATGGGCCGGGGTGAGAGATTGTGAGCGGGAGCCTCACGGAGAGGCTTCTTCCGCCATCTGCGCCAGGCCACACCCCCGCCACTATGTATGTGATTATCTACATTTTACCTCACTGGCGGTCTCAATATTTCTTGGTAAAGGCAGGAGCCAGCATATGATGGAATCTTAAAAATGTTAGCTTTAAGCCCTAGGTACAAACGTCTCAATCATGGATCAGAGGGTCGTTCGCTGGATGCCATGGAGTATGGGGGTAACAATGAATGAATATAAATATTGTTGAATATGAACATCAAACAGAGGGGAGGCAATGACCTAGATTTCATGGAAAATAAAAACATACCTATAAATTATTATTGATAGTGTGAAACCTTTGGTGCAGTGGTTAGTTGATTTAAGTTAGAAAGGAATTATGAAGTTAAAAGATTTTTTAAATTAATCTTTATTGGCTGTAAAAGTATACGACAACAGATACAATACATGCAATGTTCGCATTAACCACTTAGAAAAAAAAGGTGTCGTACCAGATACACATTATAATACTGTAGGTGATTTTCAGTGGTACGAGACAATTCCATCCGAGTTTTAAATGTTGCGGAAGATGACATCCAAATGCAAAGTCGTAGAGAAAAGAGTAGAAAAACAAGCAAACTAAAGAATTGAAACTTCCCTATGCAGCCAGACTCATTGCATGATAATAGGATGAGAATTATTAATAATACAGGAGGACCCTGCCAGGATCTTACGTAGTTACATGCATTATAATCCAATATGAAATTTAAAAGGTAACATTTCAAGGTGGGTGTGTATCAGATTTATCTTTTAAGGCCAGTAAGAGATTGCCCCATGAATCCAGAGGTAGGCCCTATTATTTTTCCTGCATAAGGCCATTGATGTAGACTGTCTGCCTGCGACCCCTTCAGAAAATCTTGGAATCATGTATTTACCTACGAATTAAGCCCAACGGGGCCCTACTAGGGTTCTAACATTTCAATATCAATTACTTTTTTGATGATACTCACTATATCACCCCAGTATGCTTGTATGTGACAGCATTCGCAGACTATGTGGTAAATCGGACATCAGCCTGCCGACACCTGGAACAGGTATCATGCCAAGTTAAAAGATAAGAAATGGTATCTGAGAACCTACTTTATACTCTAATTTCATGCACTGCAACACGATTAAGATCCAAAACATTTTAAAGTGCTTCAAATGTGTGGAAAAATCTTCCAGAAAATCCTCTAAAAATAAATAGGAATTCCTGGAAGATTCATCAAGACGAAAAAAATAGAATAAGTGCTCAAGAAAGAAAAGTAATATTTATAGCTTCAGTGCATGAAATATTCTCTGTGCTATTTTAACGAATTAAAAATGCATCTCTGTTAATTTACTCCACATATCCTAACTACAGTGTTTAAAGCTGATAGGAAATCGTTTTTTTGTTCCAATAAGAATATTACTCATCCTGTGTGTACCACATCTGGCTTAATACATTGCTTTAAAGTGAAAGTGCCCTTTGTCCAAGTGCCATATGTGCTTGACATTTTGTTACACAGACTGGTTCACAAAAGCAGAGGTTTTACAACCACGAAAAAGCTATTTTGTATGTATTAAAACCATTTTAGGAGAAAGGTTTTATGTAGGCACCCCTTCCTCTTGCGATTCAGTACGCCTAATGATCAATAGTTTGTGACTTGTACTTCAGTTGAAAACAATTGGTAAATTATTGACTACCCGGGTTGGGGTGGTAACTCATTTGCAAAAGGTAAGGGGTCCACTTTGGGCCCTTTCCTATAATAAATTCAAAGTGGCAACTTCTGCTGCATCGGCAGCGGGGAAAAGGACCACTACCAACTCACACTGAAGTTTTTTTCAGTATTGAAAACTTTTTTTCAAGCAGCCATATTTCCTTTAAAGAACCCATGCTGCTTAAAAAAATGTTTTAAAGTTTGAAATGCTCCCATAGGGGTGCTGGTCCGCTGACCTGTGCAAGCCACCATCCCTGTGATTGGAGGCAATCATAGTGGATTGCAGATTGCAACCTCCCTAATTACCATGACTGTAACCTACTAAGATTAGATTAGTATTCTGGGAGCAGATCTTTTAGTACAAAGGTCGGTTTGCAAAATAAGATAGTGGTTGCAAGAACAGAGTTGCAATCTGCGACCAGTTTTCACAATCAGGGCCGTGGAAAATCCGGTCCCAAGTTATTGCACTGAGTAGCAGAAAAAGAGTTTTTGTATAATGTTATATTGAATGTTTTCTTTTGAAATTGTTCTCTGCGGTGTAGGAGCATGCACAAAGCTGATTTATCGTAAATTACAGAGCATTCGTAGGCTTTCTAGTGAAGTGTGCGATACATATAGTGGCTAATAAACTGTGTATGAAATTCATTTATTGTGAGTTCGTATTTTAAGCGGTGGTGCCTCAATATAGTGTTAAATCTCTCCAGGGAACAAAGGATAAGAACTCAGAGAAAAGGTACGAAAAGGGGGAGTAGGAAAAGGATAAGAACTCAGAAAAAAAGGATTTTAAATGGTGATTAACAAATATTTTAATTAGTTTCTGTGTCACTAATGCAATGATAGCCTTTGTGCTGTTCTGCACATCTATTTATAACATCCAAATTACACATGAAACTGTATACAGGATTATAACACAGATTTACAGAGCCCAGCATAATCATCCTTAATTATAACCCTGTTTTATCAAAGAAGTGACTTTCTAAAGCCATTAATCAATAACTCAGAAATCATGTTCATAATTATATTTCATAATGAATTAATTTTAATAGGGGTGTGTAAATATACGGAGGCACGAAACAAGCAAATTTATGTGACTCACAACTTAGCCTTTTTGAACTTCTCAGGTTGTAAAGCATGCTAATTGTTCCTTCTTAAGAAAAACAGTGGCGACACTTGGGCCCCCCATAAGCAGCCGGAATTCATTCCTGCTGGCTTGAGAGGCAGAAGGTAGACGGGTACCACTGAGCAGCTATCAACCTTCAGAACACATCTATGGCCAAACCTCTTACATCAACCCCGATTAGCTCCTTTGCCTTCCCGGCAAAGCGCCTGTGTAGGAGCTCCTCCTATCTGAGCCCTCCTCAGGGCCCATCTGCCTCCTGTTTCATTCCCTGGTTTCCAACTACTGGAACGTCCCAGCCCCACCTCCCTCCCTGTTCAACACCACAGCTCTGAGAACAGAGTTTGCAGTTCTGCTCTTCATTCATCAATTCCCAAATTTCTGTGCTCAGGAAGACTAATCAGCAGCTCCATATGAACTAACACCTAATTGAAATTCTAAAGAAGCTTTGTCTCCACTTCTCTCACTTCTGTGTCAGGGTGTCCTCCCTTTAGATTCAGGAATATCAGCAATACTCTTCCACTGTCTGTGAGAAATAACCTCACCTCTTGTACAGAAGCAAGGCCTGACGTACCCAAAATGAATTCCATAGGCTTCCATTGATCTGGCTAACTCGCACACACTATGCCTGTGTGAAAGACATTAGGTTATTGGTTGAGGAGGATGAAAGCCCCACTCAGACAACCACAATCCTTGTCAGGGTGAACCGCCAATGTCACTAAATTAAACTGTGCTTAACCCTCTGGTAGTTTGGCACAAAAGCGGTTAGGCTCAGCTTTGAAGCAATGTGTAAAGTATTTATGCAACACAAAACCAGTATTAAAGTGAAAATGCCAAACCAATTTAGAAAAATAGAGTACATTTTAATAAAATTATATTGGGATGACAAAAATTAAATCAGTAGAACCAGAGAGATTCAGTTTTAAACGTTTAGTGAAAATAGTGCCTAAAAGCACAAAGCACCACCCGCAATCATTTAATCGCACTAGACTGGGGAAAAGTCACCCTTTCAGGCTCACCGTGATGGGGTGTAGGTTGGGTAAAGGGACCAGGTTAGCCCTGCTAAAGAGTTACCCTCTAAAGTCTGATGCAATGAGTTCCGGTTGTGTTGGAGAGTCTGGAAGGAGGAGGTTTTCAGTGCAAAGCAGGTCTCATTGGTGCTTCACGTTGGCGGTTGGCATGGGTGGCAGAGCTTGGGTACATATGGGTCCGATCACGGTGGTGAGGAGCTCAAACCTCAGGATTTTCACCTTTTCATTCAGGAAGAGCTTCCACTCATGGCAACCAAGGGTCCAGGACCTGGGGCGCACCTCTTAGGCATCAGGACTCACTCAGGTCCTGTTGCAGCAAGTCAGCTGGGCAATTGTCGAGAGCCCTCTGAAGATTAGTTGTGCCCCTGTTACTCACACAGGAGGTCAGCCAACTGACCCTTGGAGTCACTCTGGGTAGCCTGGAAGGAAAGCAAGGAGGTCCAGTCTTCCTTCTCGGAGAGCATAGCAGTCCTTCAAGCAGCAGGGCAGTTGTTCTGCTCTACTACAGACTGAGAAGAAATAACAGGAATGCCAAGAATGCAGCACTCTTAGTCTGAGTAACTTATTTATTAAGACGCTTCTCCAGTCTCATGCACAAATAAATATGTTAGTTTTTATTTCATATGCAAAAATACATGTGCAACTCTGAAAATAATCACAGCAGTGAACTAATACTGATCACAGAATTCAACTATGGTTTAAAAAAAACAAAATATATATATATATATGCATATATATATATATTTAGGTTACGTATTCATGCATGCACAGCGCAAAGCTACAAATAAGAATTAAAAATGCATCACCATGGGGCTTGACAACGAAGGAAGAGTTGGGTGGGGCAACAAAATGCCAGTTTTCTAAAAGTGGCATTTTCCGAATTGTAATTTGAAATCTGACTTCACAATTAAGGAGGATTTTTAATCACAATTCATTTGACTGTAAACACCATTTCTCTATCTGCTCTCAATCTAAAGTTAGAAGTTATTACATGTATAAGTATTAAAAGGGAATGTTTAGGTCTGAAAAAAGGTTTATTTTGCCAGGTCGAAATGGCAGTTTAAAATTGCACTGCATGCTGCAGTGGCAAGCCTGAGACGTGTTCTAAAAGGCTATTTTAGTGGGTGGCACAATGAGTGCTACAGGACAACTAGTAGCATTTAATTTACAGGCCTTGAGTACATGACGTATCATACACTGGACTTACAAGTAAATTAAATGTGCCAATTAGGTGTAGGCCAATTTTACCATATTTGAAGGAGAGACTACAAGCACTTTAGCACTGGTTACCAGTAGTAAAGTGCACTGAATCCTAAAGCCAACAAAAGCTAATTCAGCAAAGCAGAGGGGTGAAAGCAACATGTTTAGGGGAATATCACACCAAGGATGTCAGCTCTGTCACTGTACAACCCATGATACACACACAACCATGCACAAAATATGTGTGGAAGTCTCGGAGTCAGGTAAGCACATAGAAGCAGAACCTTACACAAGTGGCCCAGTAGGTGTCCACTCTAATGATGCAGATAAAAAAGGTATGATCACAGTTATGGATTCACAAAACATGGTAAGCTACCACCACTTTTCTATGCATAAACCCACAACAGAGACAGTGATCCACTACCTCTCAATGTGGGTACGCTTTGTGCACCCCTCAAGGTGATAGGACAGGTCCAGCACCTGGCTCATTTCCTTGGACAAGCCTAGGCCTCTCTGCCCTTGCTAGATTAGTGTGGTGCCAGGGAATAATAAAAAAAATGGATACCAGATACATGGAGTTGGTCACTCATGGCAGAGAAACATAACTGTGCACCATGCAGAGGACATTGCTATCCCAATGACAGTTATCCTGTGCCATGTTTCCTCTGTCATTGCCTGATAGGCCTGCTACCTTATTAGAATGATCTTCCATAAAGCTCTTCTGTGCCGTTGTTTCATCTTGCATCCTGCACTGCACCAAATTTCGCATAGT
The DNA here is from genome assembly GCF_031143425.1 of Pleurodeles waltl. Classification (NCBI taxonomy): domain Eukaryota; kingdom Metazoa; phylum Chordata; class Amphibia; order Caudata; family Salamandridae; genus Pleurodeles; species Pleurodeles waltl. Next base: position 658,275,015 of record NC_090445.1, on the reverse strand, counting down.
GGTTATTTTTACATACCATCACGGGCCGAGGTCCTGGCCTGAAGTGGGATTTTGCAGCTATCATATACATTTTCTCAAACCCTTTTCAATGTGAAAATTCCACTATTATCAGAATGGCACCACACTGCTTGTTCGTGGATAGGAAATAGTACACCTTTCTCTTCCACCCAACGACCCAAAGTGTGCCCATAAATGATAGGGCCACATGTGCCATGAAAGCTGGTATGACGTAATGGCACTCGTGAGGGTGATAAATTCTAACCGGCTGCATAGCCCATAACTGCTGCAGCAGCCCGTTCTTTTATGACACCCTTCTTAAACCCCTCCTATCAGTGCTAAGGGCCTGATTTAGAACTCAGCATATGAGTTACTCTGTCACAACAGTGACGGGTACCCCGTCCGCCGAAATCTAAATCCCATAAGACATGATGGGATTCAGATTTCGGTGGACAGGCTGTCCATCTCTGTTGTGATGGAGTAACCCGCCTGTCGAGTTCTAAAATAGGCCCTTACTTTGTAAGTAAGTGCAGGTACCCACAGATGTTCTTAGCAGAACACTGTAGGCACATTAAGGGGCATATTTATACTTTTTGCCGCAAAACTGCACAAAATCTCAATCAGAACAGGAACTGGAGAAAACACGACGAACAGGAGCGAGGACCACCACCAAGAGGAAGTGTTTGCAACGCAAAGAAGATCAGGACTGAGTGACTTATATACTGGAAGACAGGAAATGACAACACAGGAAAAGAAAGTGACACCATCTTGGATTGGGAAAGGCCCATAGAAAAGAATAGGAAAAAGGTAACAGTATAAAAAAAAAGGCATGCTGGGAAAAAGGAACATAAAGAAGACAACATGGAAACCATGGTAAAGAAAAAGCGAAATGCACAGAAACAAGAAGAAGGGAAAAGAAAAGAAGAGGAGTCCTCTATCAACAAGCAGGAAGAAAAGTCAGAGAAACAGGTAAGGACGACGCGACCGGGAGCACGAAATATGCTTCCCGAAATGCATCATTAATGTGGTGCAAAAACATGGAGGATGACGCTCTGATAATCAGAGTCGCAGTCCGACCGCGGCTGAGAAAAGAGACGCTGTGGTTAAGGGCTGCGTCACAGTAAGTCCCCTCCCTGGGGTCCCAGGCCTGTCAGGACAACAGGAATAAAAAAGGCGATCCAAACAGGGTGCATGGACAGATGAGGCATCCTCCCAAGAGCAGCCACTGAGGGGATGACCCTTCCAGTGGATCAAAAACTGCAGTCTGTTCCGAAAAAATTGAGAATCACAGATCTCTTGTACCTCATATTCAGGATGGCCATCCACAGAAAGGGGAGGAGGTCGTTGAAAATGTTGGTTGTATGGATCAGGAATGAAAGGTTTTAACCCCTTAGCTGCTGGGCCTTTTCCCCCCCAGTGCTGAGCCCTTTTTTGGCTATTTGGGGTAGTTCGCGCTTAGGGCTTCATAACTTTTTGTCCACATAAGCTAACCACGCCAAATTTGCGTCCTTTTTTTCCAACATCCTAGGGATTCTAATGGTACCCAGAGTTTGTGGTTTACCCTGGAGGAGACCAAGAAAATAGCCAAAATACAGTGAACATTTAGTTTTTTCCAAAAAAATGGGAAAAAAGGGCCGCCGAAGAAGGCTTGTGGTTTTTTCCCTGAAAATGCCATCAACAAAGGGTTTCTGGTGCTGAAATCACTATCTTCCCACCTTTCAGGAACGGGCAGACTTGAATCAGAAAACCACATTTTCCAACACAAATTTGGCATTTTACTGGGACATACCCCATTTTTACTATTTTTGGTGCTTTCAACCTCCTTCCAGTAAGTGACAGGAATGGGTGTGAAACCAATGCTGGATCCCGGAAAGCTAAACATTTCTGAAAACTAGACAAAATTCTGAATTCAGCAAGGGGTCATTTGTGTAGATCCTACAAGGTTTTCCTACAGAAAATAACAGCTGAAATAAAAAAATATTGAAATTGAGCTGAAAACAACAGCCATTTTTCTTTATGTTTTACTCTGTAACTTGTTCCTGCGATGTCAGATTTCTGAAAGCAATATACCGTTTTGTCTGCTGGACTCTTCTGGTTGCGGGGATATAAAGGGCTTATAGGTTCATCAAGAACCCTAGGTACCCAGAGCCAATAAATGAGGTGCACCCTGCAGTTGGTTTTCATTCTATACTGGGTATACAGCAATTCATTTGCTGAAATATGAGGAGTGAAAAAGAGGTATCAAGAAAACCTTTGCATTTCCAAAATGGGATCAAGATAAGGTTTTGAGGAGCAGTGGTTATTTGCACATCTTTGAATTCCGAGGTGCCCATACTAGCATGTGAATTGCAGGGCATTTCTCAAATAGACGTCTTTTTTACACACTCTCTTATATTTGGAAGGAAAAAATGTAGAGAAAGATAAGGGGCAATAACACTTGTTTTGCTATTCTATGTTCCCCCAAGTCTCCCGATAAAAATGATACCTCACTTGTGTGGGTAGGCCTAGCGCCCGCGACAGGAAATGCCCCAAAACACAACGTGGACACATCCCATTTTTTCACAAAATACAGAGCTGTTTTTTTGCAAAGTGCCTACCTGTAGATTATGGCCTCTAGCTCAGCCGGCACATAGGGAAACCTACCAAACCTGTACATTTTTTAAAACTAGAGACCTAGGGGAATCCAAGATGGGGTGACTCGCGGGGCTCTGACCAGGTTCTGTTACCCAGAATCCTTTGCAAACCTCAAAAAGTGGCTAAAAAAACAAGTTTTCCTCACATTTCGGTGACAGAAAGTTCTGGAATCGGAGAGGAGCCTCAAATTTCCTTCCACCCAGCGTCCCCCCAAGTCTCCCGATAAAAATGATACCTCACTTGTGTGGGTAGGCCTAGCGCCCACGACAGGAAATGCCCCAAAACACAACGTGGACACATCACAGAAAACAGAGCTGTTTTTTCCAAAGTGCCTACCTGTAGATTTTGGCCTCTAGCTCAGCCGGCACCTAGGGAAACCTACCAAACCTGTACATTTTTGAAAACTAGAGACCTAGGGGAATCCAAGATGGGGTGACTCGCGGGGCTCTGACCAGGTTCTGTTACCCAGAATCCTTTGCAAACCTCAAAAAGTGGCTAAAAAAACAAGTTTTCCTCACATTTCGGTGACAGAAAGTTCTGGAATCGGAGAGGAGCCTCAAATTTCCTTCCACCCAGCGTCCCCCCAAGTCTCCCGATAAAAATGATACCTCACTTGTGTGGGTAGGCCTAGCGCCCGCGACAGGAAATGCCCCAAAACACAACGTGGACACATCACAGAAAACAGAGCTGTTTTTTGCAAAGTGCCTACCTGTAGATTTTGGCCTCTAGCTCAGCCGGCACCTAGGGAAACCTACCAAACCTGTACATTTTTGAAAACTAGAGACCTAGGGGAATCCAAGATGGGGTGACTCGCGGGGCTCTGACCAGGTTCTGTTACCCAGAATCCTTTGCAAACCTCAAAAAGTGGCTAAAAAAACAAGTTTTCCTCACATTTCGGTGACAGAAAGTTCTGGAATCGGAGAGGAGCCTCAAATTTCCTTCCACCCAGCGTCCCCCCAAGTCTCCCGATAAAAATGATACCTCACTTGTGTGGGTAGGCCTAGCGCCCGCGACAGGAAATGCCCCAAAACACAACCTGGACACATCACAGAAAACAGAGCTGTTTTTTGCAAAGTGCCTACCTGTAGATTTTGGCCTCTAGCTCAGCCGGCACCTAGGGAAACCTACCAAACCTGTACATTTTTGAAAACTAGAGACCTAGGGGAATCCAAGATGGGGTGACTCGCGGGGCTCTGACCAGGTTCTGTTACCCAGAATCCTTTGCAAACCTCAAAAAGTGGCTAAAAAAACAAGTTTTCCTCACATTTCGGTGACAGAAAGTTCTGGAATCGGAGAGGAGCCTCAAATTTCCTTCCACCCAGCGTCCCCCCAAGTCTCCCGATAAAAATGATACCTCACTTGTGTGGGTAGGCCTAGCGCCCGCGACAGGAAATGCCCCAAAACACAACGTGGACACATCACAGAAAACAGAGCTGTTTTTTGCAAAGTGCCTACCTGTAGATTTTGGCCTCTAGCTCAGCTGGCACCTAGGGAAACCTACCAAACCTGTACATTTTTGAAAACTAGAGACCTAGGGGAATCCAAGATGGGGTGACTCGCGGGGCTCTGACCAGGTTCTGTTACCCAGAATCCTTTGCAAACCTCAAAAAGTGGCTAAAAAAACAAGTTTTCCTCACATTTCGGTGACAGAAAGTTCTGGAATCTGAGAGGAGCCTCAAATTTCCTTCCACCCAGCGTCCCCCCAAGTCTCCCGATAAAAATGATACCTCACTTGTGTGGGTAGGCCTAGCGCCCGCGACAGGAAATGCCCCAAAACACAACGTGGACACATCACAGAAAACAGAGCTGTTTTTTGCAAAGTGCCTACCTGTAGATTTTGGCCTCTAGCTCAGCCGGCACCTAGGGAAACCTACCAAACCTGTGCATTTCTGAAAACTAGAGACCTAGGGGAATCCAAGGAGGGGTGACTTGCGGGGCTCGGACCAGGTTCTGTTACCCAGAATCCTTTGCAAACCTCAAAAAGTGGCTAAAAAAACAAGTTTTCCTCACATTTCGGTGACAGAAAGTTCTGGAATCTGAGAGGAGCCACAAATTTCCTTCCACCCAGCGTTCCCCCAAGCCTCCCGATAAAAATGATACCTCACTTGTGTGGTTAGGCCTGGTGCCTGCGACAGGAATAGATCACACAACAGTCAATGTTGGTCCTTACGTGAGGCAGCTGTTGACCCTGGGGTGATCCATTCCTGACACAGACACTAGGTGTAGGCACTCAAGTGGGGTAGTGTTTTTATCAGGACAAGTGAGGAGTCACTGGGTGGTAGGAATATTGTGGATCCCAGCATATTCCTGTAGTTTGTGTGACAGAAATGCGAGAAAAATTGAGTTTTTTTTCAACATTTCAGCTTTGCAGGGTATTCTGGGTAAGAAAACTTTGGGGAAGCCACACAAGTCACACCTCTGTGGACTCCCCCGAATGTCTAGTTTCCAGAAATGTTTGGGTTTAGTGTGTTTCTCTATATGGCCGCCGAATCCAGGACCAAAAACACAGGTGCCTGCCTTACAAAACCAGTTTGTTTTGCCATGGATAATTTTGATGTCTCCACAATATGATTTGGGTGGTGGAATTTGGGGCTGAACTAAATTGGGGAGCTCCCAAGAGAGCACTCTCTCTCTGCTTGCCGCCGCATTCACCTGCTCTCTGGGTTGGCCTAACCCACTATTACCCAGTTGCACAAACAGCTTGCAAAGGGACAGCAGGACTGTCCTCATCACCTCCCTCATAATGTACTGGAAGAGGAGTTATCGAATGGGACTCCTCTGACTGAAAAATCACTCCCAGAGTCTGCGCCATTGTCCTATCCCTCAGATGCTGTCTCAGTATCTGATGTCTCAGTCTCTGATCCTATGTCAGAGCGGTCCTCTATAACCCGAGTGTAGGCAGCAGTCATCCATCAAGATGCCATCTCTGCTATTGGCTAAACTGTTGCTCTAAAACACTAGCCTACGTAGACAGTCACAAAATCGATGGTGTGTGAGATACGTGCAACAGTAGAGGCCACCTTACCTGCGCTTCTTCCCTCAATCAGCACGTACTTTCAAGACACTCAAAAAACACCTTGTCACATACCATTCGTCACAGTCTTTAGCACCTCCTGCGCCCAGTCCAACAATCATTATTGGTGCTCCCACTCCCTCCTCCTCGGATTCCCTCATTACCACCCAGCAAAAGTGCCCTTCATCTCTCCATAGACTTTGCTAATGTACTCAGCTATTTACATAAAATACAGATTTGCTCTTTGCAGTAGGCATATAAACCTTCTGCGCTTCTTTATGGCACTAAAACTGCCACTAGACAAGTCGGACCCTTTTCCCCCCAGGGAAACCACACACATATTGACAAAAGTGATATATATATGACAGCCAATCACCTGAAACTCAACTCAAGCAAAACCAAAATAATCCTCTTTGGCCCACACAAAAACACCTGGGACCCCTCATGGTGGCCCACCACGCTAGGCCCTGCACCCACCCCCGCCAACCACGCACGCAACCTCAGCATCATCCTAGACTCCTCCCTCTCGATGACCCAACAAATCAACGCTCTCACCTCCTCATGCTTCAACACACTCCGTATACTGAAAAACATTCAAATGGATCCCCACAGAGACCAGAAAAACTGTCACTCACGCACACATCAGCAGCAGGCTTGATTACGGAAACGCCCTCTACGCCGGCACCACTCTAAAACTCAAGCGCAAACTACACTCATCTAGAACTCAGCAGCACGACTCATCCTCGACCTCCGCCGACACGAACACATCTCTCCACACCTCAAATCCCTCCACTGGCTCCCCATTGACAAAAGGATCACCTTCAAGATCCTCATCCTCGCACACAAATCACTCCACAACACAGGCCCTGCCTACCTCAACGAGAGTCCCCTTCCACACCCCCACACGAAACGTCCGCTCAGCTGACCTCTCTCTCGCCTCTGTCCCCCGCATCAAACACACCACCACCGGGGGCAGATCCTTCTCCTACCTTGCACCCAAAACCTGGAACGCCCTCACAACCCACCTTCGCAAGACCCAAAACCTACTTCTTTTCAGGAAGGGCCTCAAAACCTGGCTTTTCGAACAGTGAACCTCCCAGCCCCTTTCCCTCCCCCCGCCCCCCCCCAAGCGCCTTGAGACCCTCACAGGTGAGTAGCACACTTTATAAATCTCTTTGGTATATATAGATCTACCTCTATATATATATATATATCTATGTACATAGATATATCTATAGATATATCCATGTACATAGATATATTTATCTACATAGATATATAAATATAGATCTATATATAGATCTATTTTTTTTAGTTGTTGTATGGTTTCCTTGGGGGCCAAAATGGCCCCCAGGGAAACCCTACAACATCTAAAAAAAAAAATGCCCCCACAGGGGGTCACCCTGCCCACGGGCGACCCCCTGTCATTTTTTTTTATTTTTATTATTTAAAAAAAAAAAACAATCCCCTGGGGGGGGGGGGCGCGATCGCGCCCCCCCCCCCCACCCCCCCAGGGGGCACCTACCTTTTTTTTTTTTTATTAATTATGCCCCCGGGGGGGGGGCGGCCCGTTTTCCGAGGGGGCCGCCCCCCCAAAGTGAAATCCCTGGCGTCTAGTGGTGTTTCCTGGCCCCCGATCGCAGCTGTGCTGCGATCGGGGGCCAGAAACAGTTTGAGAAGGCCTCGTAAGAAAGGGGAGAGTCTCCCCTTTCTTACGAGGCCTTTTCAAAGTGTTTCCTGGCCCCCCGATCACAGCTGTGCTGCGATCGGGGGGCCAGGAAACCTGAAAGTGTTTCCTGGCCCCCGATCGCAGCACAGCTGCGACCGGGGGGCCAGGAAACACTTTCAGGAAGGCCTCGTAAGAAAGGGGAGACACTCCCCTTTCTTACGAGGCCTTCCCGAACGTGAGAAAGGCCGTTTTCCCCATCAAAGCAGGAAGCGGCCGCAAGGCTGCTTCCTGCTTTGATGGGGAAAACACCTTTGCAACGTCAGCGCGCCGCGAGGCGCGCTGACGTCACAAAGGGGCGGGTGGGGGGGCGGGGGGAGACACGGAAGCTTCCGTGTCTCCCGGGGGGGGTTTAAAAAAATAAATAAATCCTCGGGTGCGACGCACCCGAGGATTTATTGATACCCTTCCTGGTGTCGGCCACTGGTCGTGACCCGCACCAGGGAGGGTGTGTGGGCGTCGGCCAGTGGCCGACGCCCGCACCTAAGCGGTTAACTGGGACACGTGAAAAACAGGATGAACTCTCCAAGAATGAGGCATCTTTAGTTAGACAGCAACAGGATTCAACACTTTAAGCATCCAAAAGGGCCCATAAAAACGAGGTTTGAATTTGTTTACAGAAAACTGTGAGGACAGGAATCTGGAGGAAAGCCACACCTTGTGTCATGCTTGATACGAGGGCGCCTCTTGATGTTGACGATCCGCCTTCTATTTCATTGCTTGTTTAGAGGCCAAAAGAGTGGTATGGATTAGGCTCTGGATTTGCTGGATTCGTCGTGCAAAGGAACAGGCGAAGTTTTACTAGGAGTAGTGGAAAAGGCCCTAGGATGGAAACCATAGGTGCAATAAAAAGTTGTTGCTCCGATTGCGCTATGTACTGTATTGTTATAGGAAAATTCAGCAAGGGCAAGAAAATCCAACCAATTACTTTGAGTGGCATTACAGTAGCATCTCAGGTATTGTTGAAGTTCCTGATTCACCCGTTCAGTTTGACCATTGGTTTGTAGATGAAACCCAGAGGACAAGGACACATCAATGTTTAATAAGGCACAAAAGGCTCTCCAAAATCGTGACACATATTGTGGCCCTCTATCAGAAATTACCTCTTGCGGAAACCCATGGAGACGAAAAGTGTCTTGCATGAATATGCAACTCATTTCAGGCGCTGTGGGTCATTTCTTTAGGGCTGTGATATGCGCCATCTTGGTGAAGGAATCAACATTTACTGTGATAACATGGTTACCAGAAGAAGACGGCAGGGAACATATGAAATCTGTGGAAAGGGTGCACCATGGAGCTGAAGGAACAGGTAAAGGCATCAATAAACCTGCTGGTTTGGTTCTGGGTATCTTGGTTTGGGGTCATACTGGACATGCAAAGATATAGGTTTCCGTATCGTTCTTAAGGGAAGGCTACCAAAAAGATTGTTGAAGCAGTTCCTGGGTCTTCTTGATTCATTGATGCCCAGCTACCGGAAAATCATGACACATTTGTAATGCCTCAGTTTGTACCTTTTTAGTAGGTAAGAAAAGGGTGTTTTGGTGATAGAAATAGTATTGCTCTTTTCGTAAGAGGTGTCACTTTATTCCACTCTTCAATTGGAAGGAACTGGTACCCAGATTTAACGCGCTCCACAAAAGATTGAGTGACCGCGATAATTCGACTGGACTCAGTGATGTATGGAGAGGAGGTATTAGTGATGTCAGCATATTGACGGATAATGCATCTGCCACAAGAATCTGGGACCTGGGTATGTACGTTATCACAAAATCATATTGGCTAAAAAAGAAAGCCCATGTAGCTTGACGACTATTACGGCATTGGAAGCTTCAAAGAAATTGTAAATTGCGGTGGTCAGTTCTGGCTTCAAAAGGCTCTCTAGTGCCCATCAAGAAGTGTCTCCATTCTTTACATGCTACTTTGAGAGCAAGTAATTCTCATTCTAGTACTGAGTAATTGTGTTCTGCTTCTGTCAGAATGTGAGAGAGATAGAAGATAGGGTGTTCCAATCCATTGTCATCTTGTCTTTGAAGTAGAACAGCTCCTATAGCTCTTTCCGACGCATCAGTCACTACTATGAATTTCTTAGTAGTATCAGCATGTCGCAAAATGGATGCTTGAGTGAAGGACCTCTTTAGATCCTGAAAGGCCCATTCAGCACTTTTGATCCAGACAAATCCATTCCTCAGATTTTTCGTTTTAATAGTCTGGGTAATAAAACTTTGTTGGTGAGCAAAATCATAAATAAATTGTCAGTAGAAGTTTGAAAGCCCAAGAAAACATAGAGTTTCTGGAACCAAAGGAATTGCACAGTCATAGATATGATGAGGAGGTAAGATGGGATTACTTGGTTTCTGAAAGATGTCAGAGTATTCCTGATAACAATTTGGTACTCCTTGAATCGTATTTATAGTGTTATCGGTATTCTTTGACGAATGATAGAGCCCTTTGGGAGACCAATATGAGTTGGTAGAGTAGCAATTTTGCTGACAAAACTGAGATGTCAAGGATATTGTTCTCATTTCCCAATTGATATAGGGGTTGTGCCAGGTTAACCAAGGTATTCCTAAATTCATTGTGTGGTTCGGCGAGGATATAAGATCAAAAGCAACATGTTCTTTGTGCCTTCCAAAATTCAAACAGAATGTAGGCGTAGACTCCACCACAGGTCCTGAGGTTAAAGGGGAGCCATCTACAGTGTGTACTTGCTCTGGGGTTTCCTTTGGAATACATGGAATACCTTTATCCTAAGCCCATGTCTCGTCCAAATAGATTCCACTGGCTTCACAGTCTACAAGAGCAAAGAGTTGTTCTTCCTGACCTTGTGGACTTTGTAATGTAACTGAAAGGATAAACAAGGTGGACATACTTTCTCTGGAGGAACATATTGACGGTACTTCAGCTCCTCCTGTCCCCTTCCTCCTTACAGGGGACGGGAGTTGGCATTTCCCGAAGGTCTGGAAGGACGAACAGGGCAACATCGAATCAGATGACCAGCCTTGCCACTATGAAGGCAAAGACCCTTTCGTCTTCTGTCCTCCTTTTCAGACTCAGATAGCGGACCATGGACGAGATCAATTTGTATGGGTTCTTCTGTAGAAGATGGAGAAGCTTCAGAATGGGCTTCTTTGGTTCACCGACTGATGGTACGATTTACTCCAGGCTGATATGGTACTCGAGTTCTCCTTTCCATCTTGCGCGCACGTAATCTATATTCTATGTTCATTGCTAGGCCCATTAATTCTTTTAAGGAAAGAGTTGGAGTAGAATGTACCAATTCATCCTTGATTTCTTCACGCAGTCTTCCACAGAACAAGGTTACAAAGGTGCGTTCCACCCACGTGGTTTCGGCGGCCAACTGTTTGAAGCGGGTTATGTATTGTAAAACGTCCTGAGTACCTTGCAGTATATCACATAAGGCCTCCTCTGCCGCTGCTTCCAACCCATGCCTTCGAACATCTGCTTGAAAAGTTAAAAAAAAAGCAGGATCATTATTCAGGACAGGATCTTCTGCAGAGACCAAGATAGTAGCCCAAGCTAGTGCGGGGCCAAACAAGGCACTGATTAGCTAACCCACCTTGGCCTCATCGGAAGAAAATTATAGCAGACGAAAGGCAAAGAAGACTGTTAAGGTGCCCAGAAACTCTTTAATTTTATGCAGATCCCCAGAATATCGAGGTGTCACAGTAGACACAGGTGGTACATCCATTGACCGGGAGGACAGGTCTTGTCTTAGTGCAGTATTTTTAGCCTGCAATGGCTGTAACTCTTGAGCTTGTTGCTGGACTGTCTGCAGCATGGCTTGTGCGTTTACATCTCCCTGTGGTCCTTCTCACAACGCGGATTCTTGTGGCATTGCAATCTGTCACGATCTGCACAATGCTTCTCACCTTTGACTGAAGGATTTGAAAGAGCACCCGTTCTTCTGCTGGTTCTGGGCTGACCAAGATAAGGGCAACCCTTTTGAGTAGCCACGGTGCTGCTTGACAGGAAACGCCAAAGCAGACTGTACCCTCCAGAAGGGGTCCCAGAGGGAAAAAAAACAAAAAATCTGGGAAAAACCTCAAAACATGAATTCCTGAAACAGAGGAAAAAATAAGAGTGAAAAAAGGAAAAACATCTCAATCAGAGCAACAGGGACTAGAGAAAACACGACGAACAGGAGCAAGGACCACCACCAAGAGGAAGTGTTTGCAACGCAAAGAAGATCAGGACTGAGTGACTTATATACTGGAAGACAGGAAGTGACAACACAGGAAAAAGAAAGCGACACCATCTTGGATTGGGAAAGGCCCATAGAAAAGAATAGGAAAAAGGTAACAGTATAAAAGAAAAAGGAACATAAAGAAGGCAACATAGAAACCAGAAGAAAAAGCGAAGTGCACAGAAACAAGAAGAGAAGAAGGGAAAAGAAAAGAAGAGGAGTCCTCTACCAACAAGCAGGAAGAAAAGTCAGGGAAACAGGTAAGGACGACGCGACTGGGAAGCACGAAATGTGCTTCCCAAAACGTGCCGTTAATGTAGTGCAAAAACACAGAGGATGGCGCTCCGATAATCGGAGAGACACTGTGGCCAAGCTCGGTGTCCAAGCACTGATATATGCTCCGATAACTGGAGTTCGGAAGGGGCTAGCAACAGGAATGAGACATGAGTTTGCTCATCTATCCTATCCTTATGAAACACTATGTGAGACCGTTGATGAGAACAGAAGCCTGAAGTACAATGATCCAGCAAGTCAAAGTAACCACAGTCAAAAAGTTGCACTTATCAGTCTAGGATTTGCGTTCAAGAGGTCACAGGAGAGAGCACTGTATTCATATACCAAACTGGATGGGGCCTATTACATTTCCCTGCCACCATTGACTGGACACAACACAAAGAAAACAGACCCAGAGATCGGCATGGAAGTCCATGTAAGCGCCATGTACTTGACTCCTGAAAGGGGTTATCAAAGCATTAGTTGTCTGCTGCACCAACTAGCTGCTGGTGGTCCATGCACACATAGATTTACTCTGACAAACTTTTCACATGTGGAGTGAAAGTGAAAAATGTTCACCATTCATGCAGCGCACACATCTACAGCTCTTATGTGAGAGGAACATACTCCACAAGTACAGAAAACCTTTGCTTTGTCTTCCAGTTGTAACTAACTTCGCACTTGAAGGCCATCATGAATACTCTGAAGAAGACAATCCAGAAGTGGATCCCCATTGAATGGGAAGCAGCTAGCAGGACACTCATGAAGAGTGACAGATATTATAACAAGAATTGGCAAAGCCAAAAGGTTGTGTCCATAGAAGAGTTATTGGCTTGGCAATGTGTTTTTTGCTATGTTGCACAACAGTGTGGCTACTGTTCAGAATGGCTAAATGTTAGTGGCGTAGTGTGGAGTGTCATGGGGTGGAGTGGGGAGTAGTGTCATAGAGTGAATTTGTTAGAGTACAGTGTCATAAAGTGGAGTAGGGGGAGCAGTGTTGTACAGTTGTGAGGAGGAGAAGAGAGTTCAGTGGGTATGTGGCAGAGTGTCGTACAGTGCTGTGTCATTGAGTGGAGTAGTTTAGTGACATAGTGTGGGGTGGAATAGGGTGGAGTGGGTTGGAGTGGATTGAGGTAGCTGGTTTGGATTTGAGTAGAGTGGGGTGGATTGGGTTGGGGTAGAGTGGATGGATTGAGCTGAATGGGGTGGATTTAATTGGGGTGAGGTGAATTGGATTGGGGTGGATTGGAGTAGGGTGAATTAGATTTGATTTATGTAGGTGGATTGAGCTGGGGTGATAGGACTGTGGTGCAGTGGATTGGATTGGAGTGGGGTGGTTTTGAGTGGGGTGAATTTGAGTGGGGTGGAGTGGATTACATTGAACTGGAGTGGATTCAGTTGTGGTGGGTTCAATTGGATTTATTGGATTGGAGTGGGGTGAATGGGACTGCAGTGGGGCGGATTGGACTAGAGTGATGTGGATCGGAGTGAGGAGGATTGGACTAGCGTGGGTGGACTGGACTGGAGTGGGGTGGACTGGACTGGGATGGGGAGGGCTGGATTGGGTAGAGTGGAGAGGTTTGCAGTGGGGTATACTGAAGTGAAGTGGGTGGATTGGAATTGAATGGATGGGGTGGATTAGACTGTAGTGGGCTGGATTGAAATGGGGTGGGATGGTGTGTTGTGGATGGGGTGAGGTGGACGGGAGAGGGGTGAATTACATTGGATTGGGATGGATTGGATTAGGTTTGAGTGAAATGAATTGGAGTGGAATGAATTGGAGTGGGTAGATTGGAGTGGGGTGTGGTGGACTGGATGGGGCGGATTGGATTGGAGTGGAATGGAATGGATTAAATGGGTGGGAGGGATTAGGATGGTGTGGACTGAAGTGGGGTAGATTGATTTGGAGTGGGGTAGATTGCATTGGAGTGGGGTGGATTGCATTGAATTGGGTCTGGGTGGGTTGGATTGGGGTGGATTGGATAAGGGCGCATTGTATTGTATTGAGGTGGATTCGAGAGGGGTGGATTGTACTGGGGTAGAGTGATTTGGATTAAGTGGGGTGTATTGGATTGAGTGGTGTGGATTAGATTGAGTGAGGTAGATTGGGGTGGACTGGAGTGGGGTGGGTGGGAGTGCAGTGCAATGGAGTGTGTGGAATGGATTGGAGTGGGTGGACTGGAGTGGGATGGATTGGATTGGAGTTGGGTGGACTGGATTGGAGTGGGGTGGATTGTGGTGGATTGGACTGGAGTGGAGTGGGTGGCTTGTATTGGTGTGAGGTGGATCTGGGTTTATTTGAGTGGGGTGTGATGGATTGGAGTGCGGTGTGTTGAACCAAAGTGAGGTGGACTGGATTCAGTGGTTTGGACTGGAATGAGTGGGTGGATTAGATGGGGTGGGTTTGAAAGGGGTAGACTGGAGTGGATAGGGTGGGTTGGAGTGGGTAGACTGGATTAGAGTGGGATGGACTGGATTTGAGTGGACTGGGGTGAAGTGGGTGGATTGGAGTGAGGTGAATTGGATTGGTGTGGGGTGGACTGGACTGGAGTAGGTTGGAGTAAGGTAGTTTGGTGTAGGGTGGATTGGATTGGAGTGGGGTAGATTAAGGTGGACTGGATTGGACTGGAGTGGGGTGGATTAACATGAATTAGATTGGGGTGGGATGGATTTGAGTGGGATTGGTGGACTGGAGTGGGTAGATTGTATTTCTGTGGATTGGACTGGAGTGGGGTGGATTGGATAGGAATGGATTTAAGGGGAAGGTTGAATTGGAATGGGGCGGCTTGGATAGGAATGTGGTGGGTTGGATTTGAATGGGGTGGGGCGGGATGGTTTGGATTGGAGTGGTGTGGTTTGGACTGGAATGGGGTGGATTGGATTAGAGTGGGGTGGATTGGGGTGAAGTGGGTTAGTGTATTGGATTGATGTGGGGTGGACTGGATTGAATTGAGGTGAATTGGATAGCTATGCAGTGGATTGGACTGAAGTGGGGCAGTTTGTGGTGGATTGGAGTGGGGTGAACTTGGATGTGGGTTGGGATAAGGTGCATTGGATTGTAGTGGGGCAGGTTAGAGTGGGGCAGATTGTTTTGAACTGGTTTGGTGCAGATTGGAGTGGGGCAGATTGTTTTTGGATTGGAGCGGGCAGATTGGAGTGGGGCATTTGTACTGAACTGCAGTGGGGCAGATTGAAGTGGGATAGATTGTTCTGGTTTGGAGTGGGCAGAGTTTTTGGATTGAAGTGGGGCAGATTGTTTTGGATTGGAGTGGGGCAGATTGGAGTGGGACAGACTGTTTTGGACTGGACTGGAGCAGATTTTTTGGGATTGGAATGGGGCAGATTTGTTGTATTGGAGTAGTGTGGATTGTTTTGGATTGGAGTGGCGAAGATTGTTTTGGATTGGAGTGGGGCAGACTGAAGTGGGGCAGATTGTTTTGGATTGGAGTGGGGTAGATTGTGGTGGATTGGATTGGAGTTGATTGGGGTGAAGTGGGATGGATTGGATTGGGGTGAGGTGAGGCGGATTGGATTACAGTGGGGTGGATTGGAGTAGGGTGGATTGGAATGGGAAAGATTGTTTTGGATTTGAGTGGGTCAGATTGGACTGTAGCGGATTGCAGATCAGAAGATTGTTTTTGATTGGATTGGGGCAGATAGGGGTGGGGTGGCTTGAAGTGGGTGGATTGGAGTGGGGTAGATTGTTTTGGATTGGATGGGCAAATTGGAGTGGAGCAGATTGTTTTGGATTCAAGTGGGACAGAGTGTTTTGGATTGCAGTAGGGCAGGTTGGAATGGGCCAAACTGGATTGTGACAGATTTGAGTGGTGCAGATTGTTTTGGACTGGATTGGGGCAGACTGGGTTGGGACAGATTGTTTTGGATTGGAGTGGGGCAGGCTGGAGTGGGGAAATTTGCTTTGGGTTGGAGTAGGGCAGGTTGGAGGGGGTCCAAATGGAGTGGGAATATCGTTTTGGATTGGAGTGGGGCAGACAAGAGTGGAGAAGATTGTTTTGTATTGGAGAGGGGCAGGTTGGAGTGGGTCTGACTGGAGTGAGGCAGATTGTTTTGGATTGGAGTGGGGCGGACTGGAGTAGGACAGATTGTTTTGGACTGGAGAGGGGCAGGTTGTTTTGGATTTAAGTGGGAAGATTGTTTTGGATTGGGGTGGGGCAGATTTTTTTGAATTGGTGTGGGGCAGATTGTAGTGGGGCAGATTGTTATGGATTGAAGTGGAGCAGATTGTTTTGGATTGGAGTGTGGCAAAAAAAATTGGATTTGGAGTGGGGCAGATTGGAGTGTTGTAGATTGTTTTAGATTAGAGTGGGGCAGATTGTTTCGGATTGGAGTGAGGCAGATTGTTTTGGATTGGCATGGGGCAGATTGTTTTAGATTGGCGTGGGGCAGATTTGTTTGGATTGGAGTGGTGCAGATTGTTTTTTAATGAAGTGGGGCAGATTCTTTTGGATTGAAATGGGGCAGAATGTTTGGGATTGGAGTGGGGTAGACGGTAAAAAGATTGATTTGGATTGGAGTGTGGCAGATTAGAGTGGGGCAGAATGTTTTAAATTGGATTGGAACAGATTGGAGCGGGCAGATTGTTTTGGATTGGAGTGGGGAAGATTGTTTTGGTTTGAAGTGGGGCAGGTTGTTTTGGACTGGAGCAGGGCAGATTAGAGTGGGACAGATTGTTTTAGATTGGAGTGAGGTAGATTGGCATGGGACAGATATTTTTGGATCGGACTGGAGCTGTTTGGGATTGGAGTGGGGCAGATTTGAGTGTGGTGGCTTGGGAGGATTGGAGTGTGGTAGATTGGGGTGAGTGATTTGGATTGGATTGGTCTGGGGTAAATTGTATTGGGTGGGGTAGATTGGTGTGGGTTAGGGGGTGGGTTAGAGTGGATTGGAGTGGGATGGATTGGGATGTACTGCATGATAATGTGTTAAAGCATAATTTCAGAAATAACACTTAAGAAAGAAACAATGTCGCTTTGAAATATTTATAACAAGATAATCGTCATCTTTTGAGAACAATACCCACATGCAAAAACAAAACATGAATGCAAAGTAAGAAAAGAAAATTTGGGAAATAAAAGAAACGTGTTAAATAGAGAAAATAAAACTTTGTAATTTTGTTTCTCCTGCTGAGCATGTTTTTGCCAGTCACACACTTATTTGCAAGACCCTAGAAGATACAAAGAAACACCTCAGTCATGACAGGTGCAGCAGATCGGCACTGAAGCCACAGCAATGCCTGTGACACTTCTAATGCGTCCACTGCAGGGTTGCAATCAACAGGGTTGCAATCACCATCACCCACCCACAGCACTTCCTATGCATCCGAGGCTTTGAGTTATTATGACCAAAATTTAACTAACCCATGTCTGATGTCACCAGTCACACCACCAGGAGCATATGGCCCCACCAGCCCTACACCAAGTGACTGCGCGCAGTGGTCTTCACCATCCTCCTCAGTATACCCCTCCAGCAGTATAGGACGTAGCAGTTCACAAAATCAGAGTTTTGGAACACCATCTAGTGATGATCAGGCCTCCCAAACCCCAGGGTGCTCACATTGGAACCCAGTTTTTTCGACCCGCTCCAGTCCATCCACTCAGAAAGGAGGTAATAATGTTAACCGGGGTCCTGTAGCTGGGGCGGCGAGAGAGATGTCAATCATCCATCAAGTGATGATCCAGAACACGGCCCTGCAGACCATACTAGAGTCCTGGACACATATATAAAGAAATACACCAATCTGTTAGACAGCTAAAATTCAGACTATGTCTAAAGACTTTTAAACTGGGTAAGAACGGCTGCAATACTGCGTCCTCCAGAGTTACAGTGAGGGCTTTAATACAGCGGCTGGCCCAGTGTAGAAGCGAGGTGGTCCAATCTTTCAATTTAACAGTTGCAGACATAAGTAACATACCCGCGGGACTATGCATGCAGGCCGACCTAGGGAACGTAAGAGCCAAATTTATTAATACTGCTGTCCTTAGGTCTAAATATAAAAATAAGACCCAGGATGTACTCAGTAAAGCTCTAAGGCCCATATTTATCCTTTTTTAGCACCGCATTTGCGCCATTTTTTTGACTCAAAGTGGTGCATACTTACAAAATACAATTATATTTTGCAAGTTTGCGCCGCTTTTGCGTCAAAAAGTGGTACAAATGCAGCACAAAAAAGTATAAATATGGGCCTAAGTGTTTTACGAGCGCTCAAAACACAAAAGCCACGTGAGCCAGCCCCTAACTGTTTAAAACTCCTAATAACATAACCCTCAACACCTAAAACACTTTAAAATATAAAGTTAGGAGAGAATGTAGGCATTTACAGGTCCTCAAGAGGTAAAGTTCAGAGCAGGCTCGACCGAAAGCATTCTGAAGGATCCCCTCCCTTATTAGGTGAAATGTCAGGGTCACTTCTTGTAAATACCCTATTGTTCAAATAGGCTGTGGTCGGTTGCCAAAAACCAGTTGGGTTTGTAAGAAACAGACGTGGGCTAGTAGCGCTACAAACCGTAAGCTTTTAATAAGGAAATTAAAGAAAGCCAGACTAAGCGTTACAAAGAGGCATAAAAATACACCAGCAACGAACCGTAGTCAACTACTGTCGGATGATACCCCGGGGAGCCCTCCAACCACCGGCGGTTCTCATGCTGAGGCTTCAGAACAGGTGTTTTTGGAAAGTATAAGAAGGTATAGTCGAACTGTAGAGAGGTTTAATGCTACAGAGCACTATGAGGAGTTTAGGTTTGTTAACCTAGACCGTCTAAACTCCTCCGATCATGGTGTTATAGCTATACACCAGGCTGTGCAAACGCTCATAGAACGATTATTACACGATGTGGGGCCTAACGATTCCTTTCAGATGCGTTTTCAGGGGCAGGGTCTTAATAGTCCTCTGTTCATCAGACGGTGGTTTCGAGATGTGTTTGACGCTGTGACGTTTCTAGAAAACCTATCTAAGCTTTTACAGAGCAAGGCTGAATTACTGGCGTACGGGACCTTTAGAATCAACGCCCTCGTTGTTAGGGGTCGTGAGGGCGGTGCTTTCAGAACCTTAAAGAGCGTCATGTACAGTAAAATCATCGGCAAAAAAAAACGAGTTGCAGGGGTGCGACGGGTGCAGTGGCACCCGTCGCGATTTTCACTGTCTGCAAAGCAGACAGTGAAAATCTTTATGGGGCCCTGTTAGGGGGCCCCTGCACTGCCCATGCCAGTGGCATGGGCAGTGCAGGGGCCCCCAGGGGCCCCACAACACCCGTTCCCGCCATCCTGTTTCTGGCGGTGAAAACCGCCAGAAACAGGGTGGCGGGAAGGGGGTCGGAATCTGCAGCGCCGCCATGGAGGATTCCCTGGGCCAGGGGAAAACCGTCCGGAAACCGCCGGTTCCCCTTTTCTGACCGCGGCTTTACCGCCGCGGTCAGAATGGCACTGGAAGCACCGCCAGCCTGTTGGCGGTGCTTCCGTGGTCCCCGGCCCTGGCGGTCATGGACCGCCAGGGTCGGAATGACCCCCATAGTCAGAATTTTAGCTGTCTAACAGATTGGTGTATTTCTTTATATATGTGTCCAGGACTCTAGTATGGTCTGCAGGGCCGTGTTCTGGATCATCACTTGATACATTAGATGGATGATTGACATCTCTCTCGCCGCCCCAGCTACAGGACCCCGGTTAACATTATTACCTCCTTTCTGAGTGGATGGACTGGAGCGGGTCAAAAAAACAGGGTTCCAATGTGAGCACCCTGGGGTTTGGGAGGCCTGATCATCACTAGATGGTGTTCCAAAACTCTGATTTTGTGAACTGCTACGTCCTATACTGCTGGAGGGGTATACTGAGGAGGATGGTGAAGACCACTGCGTGCAGGCACTTGGTGTAGGGCTGGTGGGGCCGTATGCTCCCGGTGGTGTGACTGGTGACATCAGACATGGGTTAGTTAAATGTTGGTCATAATAACTCAAAGCCTCGGATGCATAGGAAGTGCTGTGTGTGGGTGATGGTGATTGTGACCCTGTTGATTGCAACCCTGCAGTGGACGCATTAGAAGTGTCACGGGCATTGCTGTGGCTTCAGAACTCTCTACCATACCCGATAGCGCCTTGAGAAGTCCTATACAATGGGAATCAGGATCCTCTATGGGGTGAGAATTTTCCAAATCAGTGTCCCAAAGACTATGAGGGATAGTTACACCGGTTATTGGTGATAGATCGCTGACGGCCCCTCCTATGTTAGACTCTGCGAGCGTTGAACATTTAGAACGTTGGGGGCTGGGTGGAGCAGTCTGATTCTTAATGACTTTTTAAAAAGACAGGTCTAAAGGCAAGACTTGTAGCTCAGGGGTCTGCAACTTATTCTTACGATTCTTTAAGGACAACCGATTTACTTTAGGGGCGTTGCACTGCTTAGGGTCCCCTCCAGAGGTTTTACATGGTACAAACTGCTGTATGTCTGAGGTTGTAAGCGTGACAATGTCAGAGTGTCCAAGCCCATGCACATAGGTAGTTGTTGTAGAAGTGTTCACGGTACTGGGTATACCCTTTATGACTGATGATGTGGTATAGTTAAGAGCTGTACCTGGGCCATGACTGCTGTCTGTAGAGCCGATGCACGGTCGATCCTGGGGTCCTACAATGTTCACGATTGCGGCTGGTGCCATGGGGTTTTGAAGGGTCCCATTGTTGACCTTTAAAGACGGGGTCGGCTGCTTAGTCTGATGGCCTACTACTCCAGAGCTCTTTTGTGCTGACTCTAGTATGTAAAGATAACAAAATACATTTTACGTGTAGTTATAGCCGCTATACCACAGGGATGAAAGAGGTTTGAGACACACTAAGGATTTAATTAATCTGGCTCTACAGTTTCTAAAATCTCACCTGCGGTTTTCCATTGTGAGGGACCTTTCTTAATAGGGGGACCGTCCTTAGATGCTGGGGACTTCCTTTTGCGGACTGTCTTTTTAACGTTCCCTACCATATTCTGGGTCGTTACCCCGGGAGTCGCTTGTACCACAGGGTGTCATAGAGAAAAAAAAGATGAAAATGTTACATTTACAATATAATACACCGACTATACAAGTTCTCTTAGGGTTCCTTCGGTGCCACGTTTATGGGGGCTTTTTAAGTTTTCACGGCGTTTACACAAGGACTCCTTTTATTTACTTGCAGAAGCTAAATCCTGAGACATGGTGCTTGGACCATCTTGAGCCTGGAGGATTTGTTGCAGAGCACCAACCGCAAGCTGTAGTTCTGCATCATAACCTGTAAAAGCACACAAACACATGGGAAACCATTAATGGTAAAATAAAAAATAACAATTATGACATCTTTGTTTAGAACGGCCGGTGACCCATAACTCACCTTGTTGCATTGCCTCCATTTCCTCTGGGGACAACGCAGGCTCTTGGAGGTCCTACGTACAAAAGAGACAGAATTGATTTTAAGCACAACTCATTTAATGTTATATGCATAACCCCTTCATAAAACCACGCAAAAGGTTGAAAAAAAAAAGTCTCTCAAGATGCCATTTGTTAAGCCCCTATGTTCTGAAGTCACAGAGCCATTTGTTCACCTTTTCTCAAAAACTATATACTGTTTAATAAACAAAGTCCACAGGGCGGAGCTCTTGCACAACATAAGCTCTAGGATTCTCTCTATAAGGCATTATTTATATAATTCTAAGGGCTCCACAACCTTATTTTACTCATATTACAATGCCGCCTAAGATCTTTATAACGTCATATAATTAGACTAATTATAGAAATATATAACACAGCACAATTTAGAAACATTACAGTTCCTTGAATTTATACATGTGCAATAGACTGGAAGCCGGATCCTAGGATCCAGGCCATGTTTTCGCCTTAGCTCACCAACGCTCTGAACCATGTGTGGGGGTGGAGCTCAATCTAAACTCCAGCCTCCAGGGTGGAGCAGACAGGCTGAGCCAGCTCCAACACACCAAACACAGTCTTTTTTTTTTAAATGGCAGTCTGTGGAGGCAGCATGTGGGGACCTGTGTCTTTCTCTGTACCATCCTAGGACACCAGGCCCCTGACTTAAGGTGAGTGGCTGGGGGTTTGGGGGTCTGAGTCTACTGCTCAATGACCCCACCACTGATAAGTTGTATGGTTGGGGGTTACAGGGCAGAGGCCACATGACACATGTGGAAACACACACGCTCTGTGCCCTGTAGTCCCCAAGTAATTGTTAATTTTAGTTATTTTTTTGGTTTTTATTATTATTTTGTTTTAAATAATTATTTTATTTTATTTTATTTCTTTTTTTCTTTTTCTTTTAATACAAAAAGGATGCTCCCCCATTGGCCCCTGGGCCCCTGAGCATCGTGCTCGGGGCCCCTGAGGGTCCCAAACTTATTGACAATAACAGGGCCTGAGGGCACAAGTGGGCGAGGCTCGGGCCCTCGCGCCAGGCCCTCGCGCCATCTGAGGTTACCCATGTACCACTAGGGTGCAGGAGGCCTCACACAGCGTGCTAGCCCCCCTCCTAACCACAGCAGGGGCTAGAGGGGGCCTAACGCGCGTTGTGAGGCCTCCTGTCATTAACGCGTCCTCTGCAAGCAGATCGGCTTCTCTTATTAACTAGAAGTCTCCAAGCCGCAACGTGCCTGGAGACCTCTAGTTAATAATAGAAACGGCCTGTTCTCAGAGGCCGCGGTGCCTCTGCGAGCAGACCGTTTCTATTATTAGTGCGAAGCCCCCGAGCAATGTGCGGCTCGGGGGCCTCTGTTATCAACAGAATAGATCTGCTCTCAAAGGCCACGCGGCCTCTGACAGCAGTTCGGATCTGCAGATAATAAAAGTCTCTGAGCCGCACCACGCTCGGAGACCCTCGTTACTAACTTAGGGGCATATTTATACTCTGTTTGCGGCAAATGTGCGTCAAAATGTTTGACGCACATTCGGCGCAAACACTGCCCCATATTTATACTTTGACGTCCGACGCAGCGGGCGTCAAAGTTCCACCATGTGCGCCATTTTTTGGAAGGGGGAACCTGCCTTGCGTTAATTATATGCAAGGTAGGCGTTCCCTTCCAAAAAATGACTTTAAGGCCTGTGCGCCTTATTTATACTGTGACGTCATTTTGACGCACAGGAGGGGGCAGGCCTTAAAAAACAGCGCCCAGCCTGATGGGCGCAGTTTTTTAACGCCTGGGTCAGGGCAGGCGCTAAGGGACCTGTGGGCTCAGAAGGAGCCCAGAGGTGCCCTCCCATGCCCCCAGGACACCCCCTGCCACCCTTGCCCACCCCAGGAGGACACCCAAGGATGGAGGGACCCATCTCAGGGAAGTTGAGGTAAGTTCAGGTAAGTATTTTTTTGGGGGGTTTTTTTGTGGCATAGGGGGGCCTGATTTGTGCCCCCCCTACATGCCACTATGCCCAATGACTATGCCCAGGGGACATAAGTCCCCTGGGCATGGCCATTGGGCAAGGGGGCATGACTCCTGTCTTTGCTAAGACAGGAGTCATTTCAATGGGGGTTGGGCGTAAAAAAAAATGGCGCAAATCGGGTTGAGGCCTGAATTTTGCCTCAGACCTGACTTGCCCCATTTTTTGACACCCAAGCTCCATTTTCCCCTACGCCGGCGCTGCCTGGTGTGAGTCATTTTTTTTTACGCACACCAGTCCGCAGCGCCGGCTAACGTCATGCAATAAATAAGGCGCCCGCATGGCGCTTTGGAATGGCGTTAGCCGGCGTTAAAATTTTTGACACACAACTGCGTTGGCGCAGTTGTGCGTCAAAAAGTATAAATATGGGCCTTAATATCTGTTAAGTTAGTAACCAGGGTCCCCGAGCGCGCTCAGAAACCTTCGCTATCAGCTGAAATCTCCACTCTCAGAGCCCACGTGGGCTCTGAGAGCGCTACTATTAAACTGATAACTAGGGTCTACGAGCCGCACAGCGCTCGGAGGCCCTTGTTATTAATTTAACATCTCCGCTCTCAGAGACCACGTGGTCCCGAGAGTTATGCAGCTTGGGGACCTTGCGTTAATAATAGAAACGCTCCAATGCCCAAAGCCAGCCTCTTAAACATCCGGCTTTGGGCATTTAAAGGTGCAAACCTTGAATACTGAGGCCGAGTAAGCCTAACGCTATCTCGGACCTCTTCAGCCCACTTAAAGCCGCTCTCAGCCCCTACAGCTCACTCTTGCAGCTTTCTGCTTTCTACAATTGTAGCGCTTTTGAATTTTTTTCTCTTCCACTGTCTTTCCTATATATGTCTTTTGCTAGCCGTACATGTTTGAGGCATTAGAATAAGTCTAAAACGCTGAAAGAATAAATAAAATAAAGTAAAAAATAAAAAAATAGGTGCTAATGCTCAGCACCTGACCCAGCAAGTACAAATTAAGCCATGCCTCCACCCCCCAAATTAAGTGCATATGCTCAGCACCAGAGCAAACAAGTACAAATTAAGCCAGGCCTCAACCCTCCAAAATAAGTGCACATGCTCAGCACCAGAACCAGCAAGTACAAATTAAGCCATGCCTCCAACCCCCAAAATAAGTGCATATGCTCAGCAACAGAGCCAACAAGTACAAATTAAGTCATGCCTCAACCCTCCAAAATAAGTGCATATGCTCAGCACCAGAGCCAACAAGTAAAAATTAAGCCATGCCTCAACCATCCAAAATAAGGGCATATGCTCAGCACCAGAGCCAACAAGTACAAATTAAGCCATGCCTCAACCCTCCAAAATAAGTACATATGCTCAGCACCAGAGCCAACAAGTACAAATGAAGCCATGCCTCAGCCATCCAAAATAAGTGCATATGCTCAGCACCAAAGCCAACAAGTACAAATTGAACCATGCCTCAACCCTCCAAAATAAGTGCATATGCTCAGCACCAGGACCAACAAGTACAAATTAAGCATGGCCTCCACCCTCCAGAATAAGTGCAGATCACCAAAGAATAGGTGTAAATGCTTAGCAACTGAACCCACAAGCACAAATTCAACATTTTACCCCCCCACACATCACGCCACAGGCCTCCTCCAACATACATTAATATAATTTTAAAAAGTGTTAGTAAAGGCAGGCTTTACCTAGCAACTCAACTATCTACATATAGTTCTGTTCTTTGCAGTCTGCATCTTAACCACCAGCACTACTTTACAAATCATCAACACCCCCTCTAAACAAGACTCAGACTTGAACGTTAATGACAGGCTGTATTTTAGCATTATAAATGCATCCTAAAGACAGTTTATAGCATATGTTTTTAAATTGTTAGCATCAGAAGTTAGTGCTGAACACAGCGATCGCTGAGACCTGCGCCACCCTGTCCACATCACCACCAACCCTAAAGTAGACACTGCTCAGAACCTTTTTAAAACATACATTGTTTGATTAACCTCTTTTATAAAAAACAACTGAGTAATAAAATTGTGTTGGCCTATACTACATAGCTAAGTATTACAATCTTAAAAACATTTTATAGATCAAATCTGTTTATTGGTATATAACATATAATTTCATGAACAAAGCACAATGCCTGCATCCAAGCCGGCCGGCAAACCAATTATGCAGGAGAATTTCCTATCTATTAATAAAGCAATTAAAGAGAGAACTCACTGACATAATAAGACACAGTTCTATGTTTCAAAGCCCAATTCTTAGTGGATCTCGCCCCGACTCCAAATGAAAAGGTTGCCAATCTGTACGAAGAACGCCAGACTCGGAAATAAATTATAATACATTCAATACAAAACAAGAACAAAACTATGCTTCCCCTCGCCGAACCCAGCAGTACCTCACATTCTGCCCACCTCTCTCTGCCGATCCTCCTGAACCACTCGGCACACAGTCCCCCCTGCCACACCCGTACGACCCCACTCATCAAGCATCCTCCAGCATCCTCAACACCTTTAAATAAGCAGGGCAAGCCAACTCATTGAATTCCGCAGAAAGGATCTGTATGAACGGCTTCCAGATGTCCCCCATCTCCTCCACCCTCTGTGCTGCCATTTATGACAGTTTCTCCATTGCCAAAATGAACCAGAGCCTATAGAGCCAGGAGGTGTAAGTCGGGACCCTGTCCGTACCCCAAAGAGCCAGTATGACCTGTATCGCAGCATTAAGGGCCAGCGCCATCTGTCGTCCCCTCCGAAAGCGAAGAGGGAAAGTGAGGGTGTTGGGTAAGCCCAATATAACATATGATGGAAATCTAGGAACTTCTGTCAGAAACACCCTATCCAAATCATCGAGAACCCCTTTCCAATACCTGTGTAACTTGGGGCAGTGCCATAAAAGGTGAATAAGTGTGCCCGTGCTGCCACAACCCCTCCAGCAGAGATCAGATTTGGCGGGGTCCCATGCGTGCACCCTAGCCGGGGTGTAATACCAGTACGTAGCCAACTTACAGGCCATCTCAGACCCCGACGCATGGTATGCTGTGTGGTGCAATCTATAGAAAACACTCTCCCACTCCTCCTCTGTTAGCTCCCTCCCCAGCTCTGCCTCCCATCGTCTCTGTCCCTTGGTTTTAGTGGGGTGCGTCTCCGCCTGGAGGAGTCTGTACAAATCCGAAATTATCCTTTTGTCATCTTTCTTTCCCATAAGCCATTTCTCAAACGGGGTAAATGGCCTGGATACCAATGGCCTAATCTCCGGCTGAAGAGCCCAATGTCGCACCTGATAGTACATCAACCTATCTGCTTCCGCAAGCCCATAGGCCTCCCTGATCTGATCAAAGTCTATCACCCCATTCTCATCGAATAGACAGCCTACCCTTTTGCAGCCCCCTTCGTGCCAGCACCTAAAACACTCCGCTTGCAACCCCGGAGCAAAGTCAGGATTCCCGCAAATCGGGGACATCGGGGAGAGAAAGGTCGTCAAACCCCTCTTAACCACCACTGCATCCAAAACCCTGAGCGTCACCCCCGTAACCGCCGAGGAGTAAAGTCCCGGCGCTCTATATCTACGTCGGAGCCATGGCTCCCTCCAGATATGAGACCCCGCTACCGCCCGATTCATGAAACACCAATGCTTTTCTGTGAGCGGTCGACTCCACTCCAACAAAAAGCAAAGTTGAACTGCCTGGAAATACCGCAGTATACAGGGGACCGCCAAGCCACTCGCATCTTTAGGATGGTATAGCACACCCCGCTGCATCCGGGCCGGCTTCCCCCCCCCATACGAATTCAGTATCGCTGACTGAAGTGTCGCAATGGTACACGGCGGGGGGGTTAAGGGAAGCGTCTGAAAGACATAAAGTATGCGCGGTAAGACAGTCATCTTGATCGCGGAAACCCTCCCGAACCAAGAGAGGCCATGCTTCCCCCACTTCTCCAGATCATTAAAAATCTCTCTAGACAGGGAAGCATAGTTCATGCTACAGGTTCTAGCCACTGATGCGGCCAGGGCAATCCCCAAGTAAGGCACATGGGACGATGACCATATAAAGGTGTATCGAGCCTGCAGGGCTTGTTCATGCTCCGGTGTTATTGACAAACTTAAGACTTGGGATTTCTGCATGTTAACTTTGAACCCCGATACCCGACCAAACTCGTTAATGGCCTGCATGAGTGCCGGTAAGGATCCCATAGGGTCTTCCAATGTGAGGATCACATCGGCATAAAGACTAATGAGATGATGGTCTCCCCCGAAACGATATCTGGGCATCAACCCAGAGACGCTGAGCGAAGGGCTCCATATAAAGCGCAAACAGTAGTGGGGAGAGCGGACACCCCTGCCTCGTCCCCCTCCCTATCAGAAAAGGAAGCGACGAGGCCCCGTTTACGCATACTGCTGCCCTCGGAGCACTATAGATACACTGAATCCAGGTCCGGAACGCCGGGCCGAAACCAAAGCGCTCCAGCACCCGTAAAAGGTAGGGCCAGTGCACCCGGTCGAATGCTTTCTCCGCGTCTATGGAAAGGAGGAGTGTCTCCCTACGGGATCTATTAGTTTTGTCTACCAGATGTAGGAGCCGCTTCGTGTTGTCCCCACATTGTCTATGGGGAATAAAGCCTGACTGATCTGGGTTAATAAGCCCCAGCATAAAGGGGTTAAGACGCTGCGCTAGAATACCCGTGAATAGCTTCGCATCAATATTTAAAAGCGAAATGGGCCGATACGAGCCACAGTCCTCTGGGTTCTTCCCAGTCTTATAGATGACTGTGATGGTCGCTTCTAACATGCTAGGCGTGAGGGTCCCGGTTAATAAAAAGGAGTTAAAGAGCCGAACTAAGAGCGGGGCCAACTCAGTGCAAAATGTCTTATAGAAGAGCGCCGTAAAACCGTCTGGGCCCGGCGCCTTCCCAACAGAAAGGCGCGAAATCGCTGCAATTACCTCCTCTATTCATGTAGGCTAGTCAAGCGAGGCAGCGTCTTGCTCATGGAGTGGGACAATGTTACAGTCTGCTAGATAGAAGGACGGTTCCACCCCACTCCCCACCTTCGCAGCGTATGAGTTGCTATAAAAATCTGCAAACACCTCTGCTATCTGCTGATCCGTCCGTGCCTCCCCCGGGAGGGGGAGCGCACCATCTTTATAGCATTGGCTGATCGCTGGGCCCTCAACTTGTGGGCCAAAAGTTTCCCACATCGATCCCCCACTACGTAGTATTTATGTAGAGCCGAGCCACTGCATACTCCGCCCGATCCCAATCCAGCCTCCTCAGCTGAAGGTGCGCCTTAAAAACATTTTAGCCATCATGTATATTGTTCTATAAATTTTGACACTTCTATTTTTACAACAACCAATGTTTGACGCCTTTAAACATACTGTACAACTCTACATATTAAACAACTGTTATCAACACTGTATAAATGTATGTCTCAAAATAACCTGTACAAAACATGTGCATTTTACCCTGCTATGTATAGTTAAAAAGGTTGGGGCTAATGTCAATATTAAACTACACTAGAACATTTACAAGCATCACATTGTTACGGACCTTAAGTAGAAGAGGTTTAGCATCACCAGTCTGTGCAGTGCCCTTTGTATTTTTCTCCTTGAGGTGCTGTGGAAGTCCAAGCTCTCTGTACATGGCCAGTATGTAGTTCCGAAAAAGAGCCCTGTGAATGTGGGGGTGTTTTTATATGGCCCACTCTGTGTTGATTATGCATAGGTTTTTGTTGTGGGGGCTGGGCTTAGAAATAGACATCTGTTTTAGGAGGGGACATTGCCTGTCTCCTGTTTATTTCAAAACTTTGATTGCCTGGACACTGAAGACTATGCCATATGCAGAGCACATTTGAACCATGGCCTGGGAACACTTAGGGCTACATCTCTTTTAGACGTGCAGTGTCTGTCTCCTGTTTATTTCAAAACTTTAATTGCCTAGACATTGGAGATTATGACATATGCTCAACACATTTAAACCTTGTCCTGGGAACACTTAGGGCTGCATCTATTTTAGATTTTAATTTCTAAATTTATAGGCTGGCTCTAACAGAATCAATATTTGCCCACCCCTCTTTTTGGATTAGCCAACAGTGACGAGGTTTGGCCTGCACTCCCATTTCTCAATCAGCCACCTGGTCCTGAATGTCTGATATGTCCAGACCTGTCCTATTAGGCTCTGAAACTGGTTTCACAACACCAAGGCCTTCATTTAACACAGCCCATGGACCAATACACAAGGGGCCAGGACCATGGCACATGGCTAACATGTGACACCATGAGGTCACAAACCACGTGACACACCTACACCTACGTCAGCACAGGGAGGGGGCACCCACGTCACTGCCTACGTCACCATGGGGCATGGTACCTGTCAAAAGCTTGATGAGGAAAGGTATCCCCTCCTACTACTGATAGCCATTGTTCAAGTGCAAATTGCATGTTACGCAAAGCCCTTAGTGTACACACAAGGGATCGGGTTACCATAGCTTGACTTAGGAAACAGTATAAAGATGAAACAACAAGAAGACGAAATTAAATTATATCCTCCCATTGGGAAATGCTGATAGGGTTCGCATACTCCAAAGATTGTAAAAACGTTTGGAGCACAGTCCATAACATTCGGTTGATTGACAGTTCATTTATTTCAGCTAGGTTGCCATATAAGTGGGGCAGATTGGGAGGCACATTTTGCATCGATTTATCAAGCCCCAGAAGTTTCAAGTAGTAGGCCGGCCGCGAAGAAGACTTCTACATGGTTACAGATATCAGTCCAAGAAGTGGTGATGGCAGTACAGCAGAGTAAGGGGGTGGGGATCTCTGGGACCAGATCGTGTGTCCATAGATTTAATAAAATGTAGACGGAGCTATGGGCGCCATTGTTGGCAAGCATTTATAGGAGCTTAAGTGGTGAGAGTATACCTCCCTCTTAGACAAGCTTGGTGATTGTTCTCATATTTAAGAAGGGTGACCGGGCTAAGCCAGAATGCTATAAGTCAATATCGTTAAAAGACATTCTGGCCAAAATACTTGGCAGTGTTCTATATAGAAGGCTATTGGAGTGGGTGCAAGAGAACAGGGTCTTAAACGCGTCAGTATGGTTTTCAAGCCAAGATAGGCATTTAGGGGGTTATTACAACTTTGGAGGAGGTGTTAACCCGTCCCAAAAGTGACGGTAAAGTGACGGAAATACCACCAGCCGTATTATGAGTCCATTATATCCTATGGAACTCGTAATACGACTGGTGGTAAATCCGTCACTTTACCGTCACTTTTGGGACGGATTAACACCTCCTCCAAAGTTGTAATAACCCCCTTAATCATTGATAAGTACATCAGGATGAAGAAATCTGTTGTTTATCTAGCTTTTATGGACCTTTCAATGGCGTTTGATTGTAACTTGGGGTATCTTTTAGTGCAACTGGCTCGTAGGCCCCACAGGTTGCTGCATGCCGCCAGATAT
The DNA here is from genome assembly GCF_031143425.1 of Pleurodeles waltl. NCBI lineage: Eukaryota > Metazoa > Chordata > Amphibia > Caudata > Salamandridae > Pleurodeles > Pleurodeles waltl. The sequence goes on along the minus strand of NC_090445.1, from coordinate 658,244,332 downwards.
TGGCACGGTCGGTAGGTGGGAGATAGGGCACTGGCACCGATTATGTAAGTATATTCAGCGCAATGTGTCCCTGTAACGACCTATGGGGCTGAGGTGAGGGGTTTAAAGCAATTTGAAACCTTACAAAGTGAGGAGAATCGCTTCTTGCGGAAATTATTGGCTGTCCCAGTATCTAGCCCTCACTATGTTTGCTATAAGGAGCTGGTAATTAATTATTTAAGTGATTGTATCAGTGTTAAACCCCCCTTATTGTGGCTTTCTGTGTGAAAGAAAGATGAGGCGGCGCTCACTAGTAACATTATAATGGATTGCTTGGCGTGTGATAAGGGAAGTCACTCACATCTATTAACATGTCTCATCTATTTATTGATAGGGAAGCGTGTACTGGGGTGGATGGTAAGCAGGTGTGTGGAGAGATAGAATGTAATAAACCTTCTGTGGCCGATTATTTGAATTTAGCAGCAGATAGATCACCTACTAGCTATTTGTGGCAGGAAAAAGTCAGTGGACACGTTCCGTGTTGTTTCGGTTCAGGGTGGGTACGAGTAGGTTTTGGCTGTGTTTTCCCTTTGGATATCAGTCTGGCCTGGAAAGCAGGACCTGTCACTGTGATGAAAGTTCTAAACCAAAAATGTTCATTTTTTTGTGGTTTTAAAGATTTTTTTACAAGAAGGTGCTTGGTGCCGTTTTTAAATAACATGAATTTTAGGAATTGTACAAAGGCATGTTTCTACCTCCAAAAGTTGCCGGATGAAGAGACCTGGCAATGCGTTAGTCATTTTCTCCGTTCTGCTGTAAGATCACGCAATTCTATGCTCCCAGGTTAACTATCCTTAACTGGATTTCTGGTGTTCTGAAAGAATAATACAGAAAACATATCAACACTGTCACCACTGGCAATCTCCTCAGAGTTTTGGGATGAGGAAGCAGTAGCCATCATCCTGCAGACAGGGGGCACATGTGTATGGGACTAATAGTAAGTGGTGCTAGGCCCTGGTGCCCCCCAAAAATAAGTAGAACACCCCCAGTGTATTGTCAGGTTTTCAAACCCACTAAAGAAAAACATTTCATAATAGAAAACAAGCACTGGCAAAGCTGAAAGTTCTGACAGGCAGTTTGTATAATATTAAAGCCTGACGTTTAGTGACTACCATGCATGTCACACCAGCACCCTTTCTGAAGCGGTTCTCGGACTAATGCTCTTCTGTCACTTCATGTGTCCTAGACAGTAAATATGCAGGGGCCTTTTGGAGGACAACGACCTGTTCAGATTTCTATTCTAGTCACTGTGGAGTTCTTTTTTTAATAGAGTGGTAATTTCTTTACAGACACTAATTGATTTAGAATTACCAGTTCTAAGATGTATTGGTTTCTAAAAATACTTTGTGTTTTCTTTAAACCTGGAAGGGCTTTTTATTTTTCCAACATAAGAAATATGTTACTTACTCTGTATGCATTTGTTCACAGACTGTCGGGCTGCAGACTCATAGCTCGCCATACTCCTGCCATCTAGTGCTGAGCTCGGACGTTTGCAAGTGATTTTTCTTCGAAGAAAGTCACGGGATGTCTCCAATCCCCATGGCTGTGCTTTAATTTGTATTCTGCACCTTTCCTGTCTCAAGGGATTTGCTTGCGATCTGTCATTGACAGTCTCACAGTACTTTATCCTTGGTGATGGACCTGGTCCATGCTAGGGTAACACATTCAATAATGAACAGGTCTTTGAGTGGTAGGTTGGTTCAGATTTTCCTGAAAAGGTTGGAATTTAGTAAAGCTTTGAAGGTTCTCTTTGTAGGTATCCAGAACTGGTCAGACTTGGTCGTGTCAAAGAAGTACACGAGAGCCCTTTTGACTTCTAGAGTGTGAGGGGCACTTTCCACTACAGAGTCTGGTTGAGGTATAGGTGCTGGTAGCTCTACGTTTTAATTGACATGGAAAGATGAAACCACCTTGGAAAGGAACTTTGGGTTAGTCCTGAATACAACTCTATCTTTGTGAAGCTGAATGAAAGATTCTTGCAATGTGAAAGCTGAGATGTTATGGACACCAGAAGAGCTACCGTCCAGAAGATATTGGAGAGGGAAGCATATAGAGCCTTGAAAGGGAGTCCCTAGTGAGGACTATGTTGAGAATCCAGACCGGAGCAGGAGAGAACTCTTATTGGGTTGACTTGAGACCCTTCATGAAGGCTTCAGCTACAGGCATGTGGAAACAGAGGAATGTTCCCTGTTTTGCCACTAACGGGAGCCATATCGAAGCATTGGCAGAATCTGACTTCAGCAGGAGCAAATAGCAGATAATTTTGTGTACTGACAGTTTTACAGGGCCAGATGTTAAGGGATGCAGTAATGGACAAATCTTTTCTACTTTGCTGCACAGCAGGCTTGTGTAGTAGGACTGCGGGACTCTCAGAGAATGTCCATGCATTCGCCTGGGAGGCATAGGTAGGTGAACTATGGGACCTCAATAGCAAATGCCAGGATTGAGCTGTTTGCTGCCTGGATGTCTGATTTGGCTTTGGTACCTAGTGAAAAGATCTGGCCTGTTGGGAAGTTTCTTTTAGGGGTCGATTGACATCTCTAGGAGTGTGAGAAACCAAGGCTGTCTGACGAGGATAAGAGTCTGAGAGATTTGTTACATCTTCCAGTCCACAGATGAAAAGAGTGGGAGACAGAAATACAAAAGCAAAGACTCCTAACCCGTTAATCAGGATACCCGAAAGTGAAGTCTGGGAATTAGGTCTACTTGTGGAGTGCCCCAGCTGTGGAATTAGGGAAGTAGGACTTTCAGGTGGAATTCCAACTTATGGACTTCTTGAAGCGTCCTGATGAACAGGTTGGCAAGGCTGTTGTCCACTTCCTGACAGTATCATGCATTGAGACGAATGCAGTGGTGTAGTGCATAATGCCATGCCTTTTGTACCAGTACTGATGGGGAGAAAGTGAGTACTACCCTGTTTCTGGAGGTAGTGCATGGGTGTCATGTTTCCTGTTTTTTTTAAATTAGAACTACCTTGCCCAGAATGAGGGAGAAGTAAGACTTTCAGAGTGAGATGTATGCCAAGGAGCTTGAAATAACAGATGTAGTGCCCCTGTTGATGATGAGATCACACGGCTTGTATGGTTATGTGGTTAGGTGCATTCCGCAGCCAGCTTGAGAAGGGTCTGTGGTGATGTTAACTTGCGAAATGGGGTCTAGGAAGAACAGATTGTTGCTGTTCCATCACGGCAGAGAGCAATGAGCTCTGGTGGTTACTAAGACTAGATCTTCCTATCGACCCTCTGCTTGCGACTATTGACCACAGGGGCACTTTTGTAGCAGGCACATGTGGAGACAGGCATGGCGTACTATGGAGATACAGGTTGCCATCATCCTTAATAAGAGCATAAATGTTCAGAGACTTGAACATTTGGTTGAAAAGGGTAACAGCTATTCGCACTTTATATGGACTGGGGTGGGCCTTGCCTATAGCCGAAGGTAGGACTTCCCCAAGAAAGGGCTGGAATTGAAGGGGTTGTAGATGGGATTTGATGGTCTTTATTGTGAATCAGAGGCTGTGTAGGAATGCTATGGTAGCCTGATTGCTCTAGGCACTGATGCTTGCAGTGGTTACAACAAATGGGAGTACCTTGATCTGCTAGTGATGACCACTTACCATGAAGCAGAGGTAGCACTGGTGGGCGAGATGGATGAGGATGTGGAAGTAGGCGTCCTTCATGTCCAGGTCTGCCATTTAATCACTTTGTTGAAGCAGACAAATGATGTCCTGGAATGTTACCATATGAGAGTGGTCGGACAGGATTTAGTAGTTTAGGGGCCTGAAGTCAAGGATGTGCCTGATGGAGCCATCCTTCTTGAGGCAGTAGAGGGAGTAAACCTCCTTGCCTCTTTGGTGAGGGAGCACTGACTCTGGCCACTTTCTGGAGGAGCAATTATACTTCTTTGTGAAAAAGAGTGAAATGGTCTCTGCCTAGGGTGTGGGGGCATCTTATTCTTGTTCCTCCTTGTCTGAGTAGAAGGAAAAAACCACCTCTGGTCTGGGCGATGGGGATAAAATCATGAGGGGCCAGCGTCCTCGCCGGCCTCTACATTGGTCAGGTCCTGTTCTCCGAATGTCAGGGGCATTGTGGCTTGCGGCTGCATCTTCTTATGTGCTCACCTTCTCTGTCATTGATATGGTCGGAAGTAGATTGATGAATCGGTCTTCGGAAGCTGTCACTGAGACGAAAGTGAATGATGTAGGCATTTTCAAAGGATCCTAATCAAACTGCACCGCATGGACTCGAGTGGAAGCATGAAGAACGAGTTGAAACTCGATGCCCCAGTTTTTCACTATTGGGTAAGGATGATTGGAATTCTGTGAAGTAGTGTTCTATTACAGTATTTCTGTGTTCATATTGAAGGCTGGCTTTGTATTTATTGTTTTCATATATATTCACACTTGGGTCTTTTAGGTTTTGTTTCTGTCCTCTTCTTTCCTCTTTTGATGTTTGTCTTTTGTTCATAATGAATTCTCAATAGGGATCATTGTATATACATATATGTTTGTTTTGTTGTAAGTGTTTTTTGTAAATATATCTATGTTGTTATATTTGTATGTAAGTAATTTATATGTATTGTATTACAGCCCTGAAGAAGTCCTTTGTATGGATGAAACACGTTGGCTGTGGATGTTTTTGATTGTGATGTCTGGTCTACTTTAAAGAAAGACAATAAGAATAAAAAGATGATTTAAAATGGACTGATATTAAGGAATTGGACTCGCTGAATCTTATTTAGGGTGGTGCACTGTCAGCAATTGATTTGTTTACATTTCCCTGTATAGGATTGCACCTAGGCAGCAGGTGTCTGAATGTGTGCACACATTTTTCTTATTTTGAATGTTCTAATATTAGTAAGGGGAAAGCTGGTTAGTTGCATGGAGCTATAGCCCGCTGCCCTCTGTTAGATAAATTCGATGCCCCAGTAATACAGGTCCAAACCCGATGGCAGAAAAAAACAATCTTACATGGAATCGGTGCCCATTTGTATTATTATGCAACTTGTAGCGCTTTCCTGAAAGTCAAGATGTCACTGATTGAACGCAGAGAGGGAGGCATAGTGTCTCCTCCGTCACTTTTCTTTGATCATGTAATTAATTGTTTCTGTCATGATTAGGTAATATTCTTGATTTATGCTTGATTGCTTTATGATCTATCAGTAGTCGAACCTCGCCTGATTTTAAGGACCCAGCCCCTTTCTGCTTTGTGGCTTTTGAGTAGGCATGGAATCACCTGAATTGTCTGAAAAGAAGATCCTATCATACATAAATTATATTTGAAAACTATTTGTTACCCGTTCACCTTTTGCTTCTGTAAACACTGAGCATGGTTGCCAAAAAGGAAAATGAAGCTGAAAAATTACCCTGTTTAAAGAAGAAAAATATTAAAATAGAACTTCACGGACATATCCTGTTGAACATTTGAAGGTTGGTACTAGCCCATAGGGGCTACAAGTCTGTATTAGTCATTTTATATTTATTGAGGACACAACCCATCAAAAAGACTACGGTTATAGTGGTACAAAGTCTGTTCATGACTGAATGGTCCTGTCTATCAATACAGTACAGTGACTTTGCAAAAAACACCTAGAAGAAAATTTCCAATTACAACAAGAATTTAAAGACAATCTTTTACTGAAGGTAAACACTATTGGAAAAGACTGAAAAGGAAATCAAGGAATTTAAATATTTTATCAAGCAATCAGAAATTTACCAAACTGGAAAAAGACAAACAAAACTTCAACTTTGAAACAGTGTATCCTTGCCTTAAAGAGGATTTCTACACCAGCTATGAAGCACAACATTCACTACCTATCAAGCCAGATCAAAACACAGGTTTATCGCTATTTTCAGACACCTCCTCTACTGATTTTTCCAGACAGCGGAACCCCGAGAAAGGACTTCCCACCAAATTTTCCTCCTAAACAACACCAACAACATTTTCTTAGGAGAGGGCAACAAAGTGGCAGAGGAAGATACAAACAGATAAACCAACCATGGGAGATGAACACTCAACGTTAACTTTACATAATCCAATGCATGCTTCAATTGATAACTTTTCCTTCAAGATCTTAGCTCACCCTAAACAGACTTCATCAGACTAAAAAGCGAAGCTTGGAATTTTCCGAAAGAGCTGTCTAAAGGTGTTTTTTTATATAACAAAGATGTACCTATTAGTATTGAGCCTTCTGGGTTACAAAATAAATCCACATTTTCCTCCATCCCAAATGTGACGGATATCCCATCCTTCGTATTACGATCCTCACTGAATATAATGGGATCATAATACGGCGGACGGGCTATCCGCCACATTTGTGATGGAGGAAACCCCTCTGTCAAGGTCTAAATAAGACCCTTAGGGCCAGATGTAGCAAAAAAACATTTTGCGAGTTGCAAATTGCGAGTAATAGCGACTCACAATTTGCAACTCGCAAAATGTTATGCAGAAAGGTGTCTCAGACACCTTCTGCGACTCGCTATGGGGTCGCAAAGACCCACCTCATGAATATTAATGAGGTGGGTCGCAGTTTGCAACCCCATAGCGAGTCCATGCACTCACAGGGATGGTGGCCTGGTGGAGACAGCAGACCACCATGTCTGTGACTGCTTTTAAATAAAGCAGTTTTTTTTTCTTCTTTTTGCAGCCCGTTTTCCTTAAAGGAAAACGAGCTGCAAAACGAAAAAATTCCAAAACCATAGGACCACTGCCTGCTCTGAAAAAATATTTTTTGGGGCATTCACAAAGGGGAAGGGGTCCCATGGGGACCCCTTCCCTTTTGCGAATGTGTTACCATCCACTTCAGGTGGATGGTAACTGCGAGTTGGTTTGCGACCGCATTCGCGATACGGTCGCAAATAGGAAGGTAAACACCCCTTCCTATTTGCGAGTCGCAGCCTCAAATTGCGAGTCGGTACTGACTCGCAATTTGAGGTTGTGCAACGCGTTAAGCCTTTTGCGCTTTGCAAACTGCGTTTTTCGCAGTTTGCGAAGCGCAAAAGGCTTCCTACATCTGGCCCTTAGTGTTTGAACAAATAGTTCTGTACACCATCATTGAACTTGAAATCAAACAAAAATGCTGCAAAAAATTTATCTTTACCAAAAATCCATAAGGACCTGGATTGTCCACCGGGAGACCAAGAATACAATTCCTTACTGCAGCTGATTTCGAGGTATGTCGATACCTTTTTACGTCTGTAGGAAAGCACCCTTTTTGACATGGTTAGCCCCCACTTTTTGCCTGGTATCTGATGTGATTTCAACTAAAAGTGCATTGGGTTCCTGCTAATCAAGTCCCCAGTGCCAGATCTCTTTCGCTAAAATGGAACAGTTGTTTCTCTCAATTGGCATCATCTTTAGCACTCTCTGTAGGTCCCTGGTAAATGGTAACCCTAGTACCTAGGGCCTTGGGTACTAAAAAAAGGTCCCTAAGGGCTGCAGCACGAATTGTGCCACCCTCAGGGACCTTACAGCAAAGACACAGTGCTGCCAACGTAGGCTGCATGTCTTGGTGCAGACAGAAGTGAAAACAGAACCTGTCACATATCCCTGTGTGCCAGGCCCCCTACCACTGCACATGCCATTTGTAAGTCACCTCTACAGAAGGGAGGGTGCAAAATATATAATGTTGGAGGACATATCTGCATGTACTGGTATGCCCCTACTGTGTCTTTGCCAATCCTTAGACATAGTAAATGAACAAGGAAGCCATTTTGAGTACATGTGCTGGACACTGGTCATTACGAGTTCCCCAGCTACATGATGGTTTCACTGAAACTAGGGATGTTTGGTATCAAGAAACCCTCAGTGAATCCAGTGATGGATTTATTAATACATGAACTCAGAGGGCACCTTAGAGGTACCCCCTGAAAACCTACCCGACTGCTAATGTGTTAACTGACTGGTTCAAACCAGTACAGTCAATCTAGACAGAGTTCTGACCTCCTGAGGTGAGAGCCAGCACTCTCGGAGGCCAGGAACAAAAGCCTGGTCTGGGTGTAGTGTTATCACCTCTTCCAGGCAGGATGAACATTCCAGGGTGGGAATGGGAAGCTTCAAAGGCTAAGTCACCTTTGTAATTCCACCCAGGTCTCTCCAGATAGTGGAGATGACCCCACTTTTTGGCAACAAGACAGGCAGGAAAATTAGCAAGATTAGGAGGTGTGCCCACATCATGCCTGTCACACCCCTCAGGTGGACCAGCTGATGTGGCCACCACTTTTCAAATTCCTCCATCTTGTTTTGGATGGAATTTGTATTCTAGAGTCAGGGTTATGCCCACTTCAGAACGGAAGTGGTCATATAGAGGGTGTAGTCACTCTGAAGGTAGGCAACCCATTGGCTGCTACCTGGCTCTCAATGCAACATCCCTAAATTGAGTATTTAGGTGGAACCCCAGAACTCAGTTTCGACGGATCAAGAGAAGAAGGACAAATAAGAGCCACTGCCTGGCGAGAAGAGCTGTGGATATTTTGGCATGAAGCCCTGCCTGCCCGCACCTCTCTCAACAATCGGACAGAGTGACTCGTCCTGCAAGCTGGAGAGCTACCAAAGCCTCGAGTAGCCTGCCAGCACTTCAAAACCACCACCAGTCTCCCTTGGACTAGAGGAGCTACTTCCCTGCAGTCCGCAAGCCCCAAAAAGCAGAGTCTTGTTCATCCCCTTGCAGCTCCCCGGCCCTGACCCATGCCACAGATGACCAGGAGGAGGTGCCCTGCAACAAGCATCAACAGTGAGAGTCCAGTCAGGATTCTCACTGCACCAGAACCAAGCAGCCATCGAGGGACATCAGCATCACTGAGACCTACTTTTTGAGTGGTCCAGCAGTCCTGATTTTGCCCCTGCCAGCTGGTTGACCTTGACCGCGAGGAGCCCCCTTGCTGACAGAGCCCAGCCATCCTAACCACTCTGAACCTGGGCCGAACCGGCTGTGTCCCCTTGTTCTAAGGCCCCATGCTTCCCAAGCCCCTGTTTGGGAGCTCTTAGACTTGTCCCCCTGTGCAGCCTGTTTTAGGTGGCCCCCCTTCTTTGTAGCGCACTCACCTACAACCACACCAGAACCCTGCTCCCCGTGGAATTCGGGGAGGTCCTTATGAACTGCTGGTTGTCCTTTGAACCTTGGTTCCCTACACCTCTAATTCTAGGCAGTGAACCCCCAAAACCGAATGTACTTACCTTTATGCATTATTGAATTTTCTCTCCATGGGATTGCATTGTGCGTAAAGGCGCAAAGGTTCAAACTATTTACTTATCCACAACTTTTAAGCATGAAATCACTACTTACTCTTTTGCAAAGGTCTTAAAAAAAAGAAATCTATATATGTGTGTTATATTTCTAAATTGGTTTTGAATTTATTCTTTGAGTGTGTGTCTCATTTATTGCCTCTGTGAGTACAAGAAATGCTTAGCAATGTCCTCTGATAAGCCTAACTGTACGCCCACACGACCACAAAAGTGAGCATTAGTGTTATCTACTTTTGCCTCTGTCAAACAATTGGGGATCCACTGGACTTACTGCACAATGCACTTCTTTTTAGTGCACCATATGGAGAGCCAGCTTCCTACAAAATCCATTTGTCACAGAGGTACGATCCCACGTTCTGGATACAACAGATTTCATAGGAAAAGTTAAACATTTACCCTTGACTCACAATGGTTGGTCACATTGGATGTGGTTTAACTTTGTATAAATACACCACAATACGATGGACCTGATGCAACAGAACATATATATGGAGCAAAGGGAGCAGCCTCTCAGAGTTCCAACTGATTTCTTTTCATCACTGGCAAGACAGGCACTCAAAAGAATTTCTTTATGTTCAGTGATAAATTATTTTTCCAAGTTAAAGGGACTGTGATGGAATGTTCCTTTGCCCCAGAAATGGTCCTACTCTTTATGGCTCAATTTGAGGAATGATTTGTTTACAACAATCTTCTCTTCAGTGCGCACATCACCATGTGGGCAAGATATACTCATGATATGTTCTGCAAATGGTCTTGGAATTAGCCTGATTTAGGTCATTTTCTCTGATGGTTGAACAACTACACAAGATATTAAGTTCAAAATGAGTAAAGCAAGTACATCTATTACATTTCTAGATGATGAGGTAATTGCACTAGACAAAATGTTGTGCCCATCTCTCTACTGGAAACCCACAGAAAAGAACAGTGCCCTACACTACTGGAGTTTTCACCCACAGAGTTTACAAGACTATCACCCCTAGGAGCAGTTTTTGTGCATAAGGCGCAACTGCTCGAACAAAGATGACTACATTTACCATGCTGATATACTGTCTGTATAACTAAGGGCCAAGGGTACCCTAATAAACTAAGGGGCATATTTATACTCTGTTTGCGCTGAATATGCGTAAAAAAAATTGATGCACATTCGGCGCAAACCTTGCCCCATATTTAAACTATGACGCACGACCTCGCAGACGTCAAAAAAACCTCTGTGTGCGTACTTTTTTGGATGCGGGAAACCGCCTTGCGTTAATGACATGCAAGGTAGGCGTTCCCGTCCCCAAAATGAAATTAAGGCCTGTGTGCCTTATTTATACTCCTGCGGAATTTTGACGCACAGGAGGGGGCGGGCCTTAAAAAACGGCGTACAGCATTATGTGCGATGTTTTTTAACGCCTGGGTGAGGGCAGGCATTAAGGGACCTGTGGGCTCACTTCCATGGTCTCAGACCATGGAAGCAGTCCAGAGGTGCCCTTCCCTGCCCCCAGGGACACCCCCTGCCACCCTCACCCACCCCAGGAGGACACCCCTGGATGGGGGGACCCATCCCAGGTAAGTACAGGTAAGTTGAGGTAAGTATTATTTTTTAAAGTGGCATGGGGGGGCCTAATTTGGCCCCCCCTACATGCCACTAGTGCCATTGGGCAAGGGGCCATGACTCCTGTCTTTGCTAAGACAGGAGTCATTTCAATGGGGCTTGTGTGTCAAAAAATGGCGCAAGTCCGGTTTGAGCCATGATTTTTGACTCAAGCCTGACTTGCACCATTTTTTGATGCACAACCCCCATTTTCCCCTACGCCGGCTAACGTCAATCCTTAAATAAGGCGCCCGCATGGCACATAGGAATGGCATTAGCCGGCAGTAAATGTTTTGACGCAAACGCTGGTTTGCATCAAAAAGTATAAATATGGGCCTAAATCCTTGAAGTGGGCTTGATTTACTACATGCAAAATAATTTTAGAGAAGAAAGAAAAACTGGCATCTGAAAGGCTTGTGTGTCTAATTAGAGTGAAAACACCAACCGGTTAAAAAAAGCATCAAACAAAACTGGCACATTTTATCTGATTTAATTTTAGCCGGAAGAAACACCATTTGTCCTCAAGAAGGAGTATAGGAAGAAGTATTACAGGAAAACAGCTAGTACAGGGATATTTGTCCCTGGAGTATTTTGCCAAGAAGACTTTGAGAAAGTATTGGAACTTAACACCACAGCAAGGGCGTTACACATGCAGGACCTGCTCTGTGTGCAAATAAAAAAACTGAAGGTTTGCAATTTCATTTAAATACTATAAAATGGTCTCACACACAATTTTCCAGTTTTAAGATAAAGAATGGGGTGTACAGGGCCACATGTCTGCAACAAGGTGTACTTTGGGAGAACTAACCAAGAAGTCTGCCATCGCCGAACTTAACATAAATCCTATATTCATTGCAAACGCTAACAGCTCCTCTTGATAACCATTTCATCTTACATTGCCATGTTGATAATGACCTCCAAAGGACAATATTGGAAGTAATTAGCCCTGCCCCAAGAGGAACAAATCTGGAGTGGATACTAGCAAATCTCACCTTGAACTTTAACACTGCAATTACTGGTCTTAATAGCTGTCTGAACTTTAAAATGTGGAACCATGTTTCTGTTTGTGACCATGATATTTGAGCTACTGTTCACACATACATTTTGATGTATCCTGCTAGTGTCTACAATGCGGTGACCTACAAATCCCATCACTCTCCACGTAGGAAGTCATCATGCTAGGCACTCACGAACGTAATTACAGTGACGCCGATGGACCAAAGAAGATACTGTCCCACACTGCTGAGTGAAGTCGCCACACACTGTGACTGAGAATTCCAAGTGACACTGGAACGGAGAATTTTACCAGGCAGAGCTAAGAGGTTAATTGGACAAGGAAAATGACAACTGGATCCTTGAGAAAGTAAGAACTGACTTGTATTTTCACAATTCTAGTAGGACTTGCAATACTCTATCTGGGAAATAGGATCAAAATACTTTCCCATCTGTTTGGCACAACTCACATAGGTGGCCCACCAATATGAGTTTTAATAGCATACTGCTTACTCTTTACTAAACAGGCGCTCCAGTTCCCTGTCCTTAAAAGATCCACATAAGTACCCCAGCCAGGGGTACTAGCCTTTGAGTAATTCTCCAAGGGAACCTACTTTAAAGATACTCACTATTAGGTTTCCGAATGGATTGTACCACAGCACCTTATCTAACTCCCTTGTTACGAATATAGTAGGGTTTAAAAATACTTTTTTTACGGGCACTGACCGTATTTAGGATCCTCAAAGATTGATACGGTATTTTAAATTTTGAATTATTTTCTTTGCATTGTTTTTTCACAAGATATTGGTGACGATTGACAAACTGCATGGGTTTTTGATGTGTCAATGCTCACACTATATGAACTGTTTAATTAGGATCCTGAATGTGACATTGATACTTTGCAAATGTGTATGATACATATGACATGCTGCCATCGTTTTTCTAAGTTGAATAATGAAATGGAGTAAATGAACTGTGTTCATCTTTGAGCATGTACCTAATTGTCGCAGTCATTATTGAGTAACAGTATCATTGATTATCATGTTATATTCTTTTGTTTTATGGTATATAAATGGTTCAACCTCACCCTATTTAAGGACCCAACACCTTTCTGCTTTGTAGCTCTAGGACAGTGGTTCCCAAACTTTTCACTCCTGAGGACCCCCATTGAATCACTACTGGAAGCCGGGGACCCCCAAACAATTAGTACAATTTAAATTTCAAACATTAAAACAGTAATTCACAAAAAATACACAAACAAGTACACAACAAACAAATACTCAAATTACTAATGATATAATTATTTTATATTGAAAACGTATGCAGAAATCAAAACAATTTAATGAGAAGTTTGCTGCTGCATCTTGGTGACTAACTTTTCATTATTTGGTTTTATTTAGAAAAGCTGACTCCTCAGGTCAGATTCTACATTTCCCAAGCAATTTCTGTTTTTGTTTTTTAGGTATATAATATCTGAGAAAGCTTTTTCACATAAATATGTGGTAGGGAAAGGAAGTAAAACCATAAGGACCTCTCACATTCCCATAGCCTATCTGTCACATGTAATTCATTTGTTTCATAGCACCTCGCATACCAGTGTAGGGTTTTGGAGCACTTTTCCAGTGACTACAAGGTGTAGAATTCACATGTCATTCTCAATGGTAGGCCTTTTCTAAGAGTGATGGTCTGGAGAAGCACAAACTGAGAATTCAGAACATAACACAGTGGTTAGCGTTTACTTTATTAAGAATGTATTTCTACGCAAGCAAACCTTTTATTTTTAGCAGCATAAGAATAATGAAAGGCAGAGAAAAAAATAAACTTTCCAGTTTGTGCCATGCAGTTTGCATACAACTCTGATGGCAATTCATAGCTGACTGTGCTAGAATACGATTGTAACTTATGAACTGCACAGTAACAAAATAATCTCTGTGTCAGAAACAGTAACCCACTGTGCTATGCACATAAAATAATTTTCTTTGCATGATGCACATTCTCTGCACCAGGCATATTAACCATCTGCCTTAGAAACACCTTACAAACTGCCACTAGACAAAACTCCCATCTCTCTCCAGCAGGTAAATTAATCACCAAAGCTATCTTGACGCTTTTATTTTCACCCGAAAGTTGCTTGTTGTACAAGGAACTTTGAAGTGCTTTAACAACTGCTGCACAAATAAAAACACAAAGGTGTTTCTTTCAGGCCTCAGCTGGAGAAGTATCTTTCTGTCATCCCAGGCCTGCAGACCCCCTGGGAATGTGTCACGGACCCCTGGGGGTCTGCGGTCCACAGTTTGGGAAACACTGCTCTAGGAGATGAGCATTAGCAGGAGGAAGAGTACTCCCTGGGTCAAAAATTTATATTTCTGAAGAAAAAGAGGACCAACTTGGTGTGCATGGCTTTGTGGGTTATAAAAAGGGAAATATTCCCTTAGATATTAGCAGCCAGTGCAAAATGTCCAGAGCAGCAGTTGAGGAAGAGGAGCATAGCAGAGAAAGGCCAGTTTTGCAGCAGCCAACTGAATGCAAAAGAGGTGCTTTAGTATATTGTCCAGGGCTGCCAGGAACAGAGAGTTGCAACAGTACAGAATAGCGTACTAAGGGAGGAGTCATACTGCATTTCATATCTTGAAGGAAAACAGTTTGCAAACACACATGCCCAACTCCAGACGGCAGGAGTATACAGAGCATTTGTATCTACAGCAACACATTATACAAACATGTTTTTAGTTGTAAGAATTAAAGAACAAAGACAATCTGCATTTCTCTTCTTATTCTGTAACATACTGTGGAAGATGTTATGGGATTTTTGAAGTTCAATATTTATTTTGCTTTAAGATCTCTTTAAACAACTGAGGCATACATTATTTCTTATGCATGGGCATTTAAGTTTTAAGTAGCAAAAAGTGTTAGGCCTGTTGTCTCAGGCCTCCGTTTATAAAAACCTATGTAATCTACGGCATGACTTTGGTATCTGAAGCTTGAGTTGAGCATACAACGTAACTTTGGATACAGTTCTGATGCAGGAGCCAATTAAATCTCTTTAGCATAAGAGACTGCGTTTTGATGTATAAGTCCTAAGGCATAGCTTTGCATTCTAAAGGTTGTAACCTGCGAAATAGTCAGAGTCCAAAACCTTAAACAGTAAGATCTCTGTAACTTTAGAGCTGAACCTACTTAATCAGACAGTCTGCAAAATTGCAGAAATAAAATGGATGGCTTCTGATGCCCAAGCCTGAAACATGTCAAGCCTAATGGATTGCTGCTTGAGAACTGATTTTGCAAAACTATGCAGCTCCAGACAGCTCTGCGGTTTGAAGTCTAAGCTTGTACGATCTATGTAAAACAGAGGGCAGGTCTGCTGCCGCAGACCTCAATTTGTAAGATCTGTCTAACAGCAAAACATCTACATACAGGGGACAATAAGACGCATTTGGTCATCAGGGTGATAGCTGGGGCCGTTGGGTTTACATATGTCACATTTAATGAGGGTGAGACAGTCCCGATTGGATACAAGTCACACTTGTATTCTACTGCTGAACAACGATTTTCTCCCACAGAGAAAATACTAAGGGGGTCATTACAACCCTGGCGGACGGTGTTAAAGCGGCAGTAAGACCGCAAACAGGCCAGCAGAAAAAAAAGGGAATTATGACCGTGGCGGAAACCGCCAACAAAAACAGCCACTTTAACACTCCGACCGCCACGGCGGTACAGACAAACAGCGCGGCGGTCACCGCCAACAGACAGGTGGGAGACAAAGTACCACCCACAGTATCACAGCCTACCAATCCGCCACCTTTTCTGGGGCGGATTCACCGTGGATAAAAACACGGCGGAAACAGCCATTTCAATGGGAAAACGCTCACCTCTACACACTCCACGAGGAAGGAGGACACCATGGAGCCGGAACTCCAAATATTCCCTGCGATAGTCTTCCTGCTCCTGTACGATCATCATCAACGCCGGCGCCGAAGACAGCGGTGAGTACTGCACCTACGACATAGGGGAGGGGGGAAGCAAAAGTCAGGGATACACACACGCAACACCTCCACCCCGACCCTCACCCACTACAACACACACACCAATGCATATCCAAACATAACAGTAACATCCCCAATACCCCCCGGAAGAATGCAAAGACAAAAGGAAATGAGTGCAACCATTGTAATGTATCAAAATACAGTAAGCAAATATATACAGATATAATTTCACATTCAACAAAAAATACATCACGATTAGTAGTGCAGGTATGCACCATTCAATGTCCGTGGACCACTGGGCCCAAAATGCATGGGCGAGGCCCACACACGATACCTGAGCAAAACGGAGAGAACACTGCAGGGGCATCAGATCGAAATACAACAGGCACCTCAGGGGGAAGGGAAGGGGGGCACCTCAGCCGGATGAGAGGACCACACCAGATCCACGAGGGGGCTCCATGCCCATTGATGTATCCTGGGGAGTGCAAAGCCACAGTCTCTCAAGTCTCTACAGTGGGTGGTTTGCCCACTGCACCATCCTGGGGAGTGCAAAGCCACAGTCTCTCAAGTCTCTACAGTGGGTGGTTTGCCCACTACTATATACTGGGGAGTGCAAAGCCACAGTCTCTCAAGTCTCTACAGTGGGTGGGTTGCCCACCGTACCATCCTGGGGAGTGCAAAGCCACAGTCTCTCAAGTCTCTACAGTGGGTGGGTTGCCCACTGTACCATCCTGGGGAGTGCAAAGCCACAGTCTCTCACGTCGATAACAGTCTCCACTGGTTCTGGAGGGGGACTGGTGCCCAGAGTGCTTCATCCTGTTAAGGACTGAGGTAGTGGATGCATGTCTCCACTGGTTCTGGAGGGGGACTGGTGCCCAGAGTGCTTCATCCTGTTAAGGACAGACAGAGTGGATGCTGTTCTCCACTGGTTCTGGAGGGGGACTGGTGCCCAGAGTGCATCACTCTCCCCGTGACGGTCCCAGTTCCGTCACTGCCCCTGCCGCACATGGACTAGCGGTGCTTGCCCTGTTCAGCGGTGCTTGACTTTGCTGTCTCTGACCTGTTCAGTGGTGCATGCCATGGCGGTCTTTGCCCTGTTCAGCGGTGCTTGCCCTGTTCAGAGGTGCTTGACTTTTCTGTCTCTGACCTGGCCATGGCGGTCCCTCATTGCCCAGCGGGGCTGTGGCTGCCGTGGCCCTCCTGGGCACTGACTCTGGCGGTGGCCTCCTGGCCAGTGACGATGGGACTGCCCTCCTGGGCACTTACTCTGGAGGTGGCCTCCTGGCCAGTGACGATGGGACTGCCCTCCTGGGCACTGACTCTGGCGGTGGCCTCCTGGCCAGTGACGATGGGACTGCCCTCCTGGGCACTGACTCTGGCGGTGGCCTCCTGGCCAGTGACGATGGGGCTGGCGGTGGCCTCCTGGGCAGCGGGGATGATGGTGGGCTTCTCCGCCGTGCTGCTCTTCCCAGACTGTGGCGCTGTCTTCTGCCCCTTCCTCACCTTGGGAGGAGTCACAGGTGAGTGGACACTCCACCGGGACCCTTGTGAGCGGCTTTGCCGGCTGGAGTCTTCCCCCTATCCCATCGGGCACTGTCCAACTTCTGGTGCTCCACAGGGGGGGGACTGGCTGTGCTGTGGCTCCGTGTCACACTGGCTGCCCTGGTGCCCGGTGCACTCCACATACCTCCAATAGGCACCACTGGTACCGGAGATTTTTTAGCTGAGGTGCTAGTACGGGACCTATGAATTGGAGGGGGGGTGGTGGGAAAGAGGTCAAGGTTGCTCAGGAAAAGTTTCTTACGAACACTGGGATGGGTAGCTGGTGGGGGTCTGGGAGTGGAGGAAGAGGAAGTGGTTGTAGGAGGTGTAACTTTTGTTGATGTGGGTGCAGGTGCATGCGCTGGAGGCTGTCATGAGCTGGATGGCTGTTGGGTGGGTGTGTGCCTGCGTTTGTGTACTTTGGGAGGGGGCATCACAGACACACTGGGAGAGGACACAGGGGACGTGTAAATGGTAGTGGGGATGGTGAGTGCAGGTGAGCGGGGTGTGGTGGTGGGTGTGCTGGTGCGGGACCTAGTGGCTGTAGTGGTAGTGCATGCAGGTGAGAGTGTAGACGACACTGGGAGGGAGGAGGGAGACGACGAGGAGGGGGACACAGTGGAGGCAGTGGATGTTGCTTTGTCTGTATGTGGGTGATGCTTGCGTGAGTGCCTGTGGGATGTGTGGTGCTTATGTTTGCCTGAGCTTCCCTTGTGTGTTGACGTGTGTGCAGGCTGGTCTGATGGTGTGCTTGGGATAGGCTGGGGTACAGGGGATTGGGTCTGGGTGGAGGAAGTTGGAGGGGGGAGGCTATAGACAGGGACAGGGCTGCCATCAGTGCTGAGGCCAGAGATTGCAGAGTTTGATGAAGGGCAGCCTGACCAGAATGAATGCCCTCCAGGAATGCATTAGTGTGTTGCAACTCCCTTTCTACACCCTGGATGGCATTCACAATGGTAGACTGCCCAACAGTGAGTGACCTGAGGAGGTCAATGGCCTCCTCACTGAGGGCAGCAGAGGTGACAGGTGCAGGGGCTAAGGTGCCTGGGGCAAAGGTGATGCCCACCCTCCTGGGTGAGCGGGCACGGGGTGAAGGATGAGGGGCTACTGGGAGGGGTGCTGGTAGGGGGGTGGTGGTTGCACCTGTAGAAGTGGGGGGCACAGATTTTGCCGCCACCACAAGGGAGCTCCCATCGGAGGACGAGTCCGTGTCGCTGGTTGCTGATCCTGTGACCGCCGTGAAGCTCCCCTCTCCCTCCGTCCAACTGGTGTATTCCGAGTCCGTGGTGTGGCCCTCCATGGCCATGTGGGATGCAGCTCCCTCGTGCTCCGGTGCCACTGTACCTCCGCCTGATGATGCTGATGCACAAAAGAACAGGGAGAGCACAAAAAGGGGGGGGGACGACAGAAGAAAGACAGGTTGAGTGCATGGCTTACTGCTACCGTTGGCGGACAATACAGACACAGCAGCCCCCTGCACTACGCCGCGCTGTTGGGCTCTACTGATGCAGTTCCTGGGACATGGCCTACATGGCTATGGTGGACATCAGCACACATAGATGACACAGGGGCATGTATACCTGTACTTGGCACTCTACAGAGGTGGGGTGGAGTGCCACACGGCCTGCAGTACGGAGGGGCACAGCCTACGGAACTCGCCCTGGCCTAGGGAAACCCACAGCCCTCCTCCCCCACCCAGACACCTTCACTGCGCGCAAAATCCGCTGCATGAGAGTGTACTCACCCCCTTGTGTCTGCTGTGATGCCCTCAAGCGCCCATCCAACTCAGGGTAGGCCACCGCAAGGATCCGGAACATCAGGGGGGTCATGGTGCGACGGGCACCCCTCCCACGTTGGGAGGCCATCCCCAGCTGAGCCTCTGCCGTCTTCTTGCTCCAGCGGCGAATGTCCTCCCATCTTTTACGGCAGTGGGTGCTCTGTCTCTGATGGACCCCCAGGGTCCAGACGTCCTTGGCGATGGCACGCCAAATATCCTTCTTCTGGTGGGCGCTGACCTACATGAAATGTACAGGGGAAGAAGAGAAGTCATTACCAACTGCACCGTCAAAGTGAGTGGCCCACATCCCTACCCTTGCCATGTGGCACATGCATTCACAGTCCTTCATGCTCGCAGAACTCTGCCCCCTTCCATCTTACAACCAGCCCTCTCCACCCAGGCATAGCCCATACAACTTGCTCCCTGTGTGCTCACCTGTTGGTCTGGAGGACCGTAGAGTAGCGTGTACTGGGGGAGGACCCCATCCACGAGCTTCTCCAACTCCTGTGCAGTGAAGGCAGGGGCCCTTTCCCCAGACGCACAAGCCATTGTCTCTTCCAGACCGAGGTCACAGCAGCACTTGCAGTATAGGTCCTCTCCTGTCGAAGATCAGGTGTCAAGTGATTCAACAGATAGAAAATGGCGCACTTTGTCATTGGCTCCTGGGACCCATAGGGTCCAATGTTAACCAATGCAGCATTGCGCAGCGGTTTTCGACTGCCTACCGCGACGGTGTACAACGCCAGCGCAGTTACCTCACATCCCATTGTCCCAGTTTAGAGGTCAGGCAGCTGCCATTTCAGGGGCCCACATGGCTTCATTTCCAACTGCGTCACACATACCTAGGCCTGGACTCTACACACATACAGACAACTTTTTGGATTATGTTTCGTGTTCTGTGTAGCTGTGGGTACATACCTCTGAGTTGCTTGACTCTGTGGTCGCTGTTGTCCTTCCTAGGCACCGTCAGCTGGGACATGTGAGGAGATGGTGGAATCCTCCGGTGTACCGACCGCTGGTGGACCTGTTGACAATGGAGGAGCGACATTTAATCATCACCTACAGGTTTGACCGTGCCACAATCCAGGAACAGTTGGAGCCTGACCTGATGTCAGCTATCCGCCATCCCACAGGGATCCCCCCTCAAGTGCAGGTGCTATCAGTGCTCCATTTCCTTGCAAGTGGGTCATTTCAAACAACAGTGGCCATGGCATCAGGGATGTCCCAGCCTATGTTTTCCAACGTGTTGTCCAGAGTGTTGTCTGCCCTGCTGAAACACATGAGGAGCTACGTCGTTTTCCCCCAGGTCGAGGATTTGGCTACTGTTAAAGGTGACTTCTATGCCCTTGAACATATCCCCAACATCATAGGTGCCATTGATGGGACCCATGTGGCTTTGGTCCCCCCCCCAACAGGAGTGAACAGGAACCGGAAGAGTTATAATTCCATGAATGTACAGATGGTATGTTTGGCAGACCAGTACATCTCCCAGGTAAATGCTATGTTCCCTGGCTTAGTGCATGACGCCTACATCCTGCGGAATAGCAGCATCCCTTATGTGATGGGTCAACTCCAGAGGCACCGTGTGTGGCTATTAGGTGACTCTGGTTACCCCAACCTGTCATGGCTACTGACCCCAGTGAGGAATCCCAGGACCAGGGCAGAGGAACGCTACAATGAGGCCCATGGGCGGACTAGGAGGGTGATCGAACGCACCTTCGGCCTCCTGAAGGCCAGGTTCAGGTGCCTCCATATGACAGGTGGTTCCCTATTCTACTCACCAAGGAAGGTGTGCCAGATCATCATCGCCTGCTGTATGCTTCACAATCTTGCTTTGCAACGCCAGGTGCCTTTTCTGCAGGAGGATGGTCCAGATGACGGTGTTGTGGCAGCTGTGCAGCCTGTGGACAGTGATGAGGAGGAAGCAGAGGAAGAAGACATTGACAACAGGGACTCAGTCATCCAGCAATATTTCCAGTGACACACAGGTGAGAACACTTTCTTGCCTACTACAATTACTTTCACACTTTTACCTCTATCCTGTCTGTCAATTTCAAGCAGTATTTGGTAACTGAGTTGTACATTTCCATTACGGTTTCACAGGTGTGGTTACCAACGTGTGTCATCTGCTTGCATTCTTCATGGACTTGTGATGGGTGACATAGGTATGTTGACATTACATTTGTGAACGGATTTTGTCACTGTCATAGCTAATACACATTTTCAAAATCACAGACTGACTCCAGATTGTTTTGTGCTTCAAGGGTGTTTATTGAAGTGCTAAATATTGGAGGGGGTGGTAAAATGGTGAGGGGTGATGGTGGATGAATGTCCATGGCAGAGTCCAGTCTATTAGTCTCACAGGTGCACTGCCCATATGGGCATAGGAAGTGGAGCTGGGGCAGTTCCAATATGGACAGGGTTACAAAGTGGGACAGTGGGATGACAATCAGGGTGGTCTCATTTCTTGGCGGGGGTCTTGGCATCGTGCTCTGTCCTGTTCCTGGATCTCAGGGACCGCTTGTGGGGTGGTTCTCCATCTGCAGGGGGTGGGGTGCTGGTGTGGTGGTCCTGTGGTGGGGTGCCCTGTCCACTAGCGCCGGCGGAGGTGGTGGGCAGTTCATCGTTCATGCTAGTGTCAGGGGCCCCTCGGAGTGCCACGGTATCCCTCATGGTGTTCTGTATGTCCTTCAGCACCCATACGATGGTGCCCAGGGCGGAGCTGATGGTTCTGAGTTCCTCCCTGAACCCCAAATATTGTTCCTCCTGCAGACACTGGATCTCCTGAAACTTGGCCTGGACCGTAGCCATTGTCTCCTGGGAGTGGTGGTATGCTCCCATGATGGAGGAGAGGGCCTCGTGGAGAGTGGGTTCCCTTGGCCTGTCCGCCCCCTGTCGCACAGCAGCCCTCCCAGTTCCCCTGTGTTCCTGGGCCTCCGTCCCCTGGACCGTGTGCCCACTACCACTGCCCCCAGGTCCCTGTTGTTGTTGGGGTGGTGGGTTATCCTGGGTTCCCTGTAGTGGTGGACACACAGCTGATTGACGTGTCCTGGGTACGGAGGTATGGGCCCGCTGGGTGGGTGCTGTGCTGGTGTTTCCAGAGGGTGGAAGGTCTGTGTTGGGCTGTGTCTGTGCGAGGGGAACCGACTGTCCCAAGGCCCCCGATGGTCTGGGCAGGTCATCTGGATCCAGTTGGCCAGAGCTGCTGTCATCACTGTGGCCCTCTTCTGTGGGTGGGTTAGAGATGTCTGGACCCTCCTGTCTGGTGACGTTGGGTAGTGGTCCTGCAGGGGTGTAAAAGCATGATTATTGCATCTGTGTGTGTCATGGTGTGCAATGGGTGGGTGACCGTGTACCCCAGTGCTAGCATTCCTGTGTGGGGGCTTATGTGATGATGGTTGGGGGGTGTTATGGGTATGTGCAGTGGGCATGCTTTAGTGATGGGTGTACATGCTTTGTTGTGTCATACCGGGCTTGGTGTTGGGATGTGTGGTTTGTGTTATTAGTACATTAGTGAGGAGTTGGAGTGATAGGGGAGGGGGTGAGGGTGGGGGTCTGTGATAGCATGCAGGTAGGGTGGGGGATATGATAGTTAAGATTTGACTTACCAGAGTCCATTCCTCCACCAACTCCTCTGAGGCCCTCAGGATGCATAATGGTCTAGACCTGCTCCTCCCATGTTGTTAGTTGTGGGGGAGGAGGTGGGGGTCCGCCGCCAGTCCGCTGTACCGCGATGTTGTGTCTGGAAACCGCGGAACGCACCTTCCCCCATAGGTCGTTCCACCTCTTCCTGATGTCCTCCCGATTTCTTGGATGCTGTCCCCCTGCGTTGACCCTGTCGACTATTCTTCGCCATAGCTCCATCTTCCTAGCTATGGAGGTGTGCTGCACCTGTGCTCCAAATAGCTGTGGCTCTACCCGTACGATTTCCTCCACCATAGCCTTGAGCGCCTCCTCCGAGAACCTGGGGTGTCTTTGCCGTGCCATGGGGTGGTGTAGGTGATGTGTGGGGTGGTGTATGTGGTGATGAGTGTGGTGATGTGTAGTGGTGTGTGGTGTTTTGTGAGTTGATGTTGTGTGGGTGATGGTGTTGTGTGCTTCTGTGTGGTGGGGTTGTCTATGCTGTGCAGTCTCTCTGGCCTTCGTCAATAATTTTTGGTCGTAGGGGTTTGTGGATGATGTGGGTGTGTGTTTTATATTGTGTTGGGTGTGTGGGAGTGGTGTTTGTATGTGTATCAGGTGTGTGTATTTCGAATTGTCCAATGTGGCGGTGTTTTGGAGATGTGTGTTTATTTTGAGCGCGGCAGTGTGTACCGCCAATGGAATACCGCGGTTGAAAGACCGCCACGTGGATTCGTGGGTCGTGATAGCATGGGCGTATTTCTGTTGGCGTGACGGTGGAGGTTTTGCTTTCGCCAGTTTATCACTGACCTTTGGTGTGGCGGACTTGTGTGGGTGTCTGACTTTCGGCAGATTCTGAGATGGGGGTCATAATAGCTGTGGCGGATTTCAGCAGCCGCGGCGGTGTATTGGCAGTCTTCTGCACGGCGGTAAGCGGCTTTTACCACCAATGTTGTAATGACCCCCTAACTGCTGTACAGATGGCTGTTATTAAAGACCTCTTGCCCAGGGAAAACGCATTATTGTTGTTTCTCCTATTCCGGCCCTAGAGGCTGTTACAAAAGCTAGCGTCCCGAACGCAAAAGCTCTACATCCAAGATGGATACAATGGGCTACGTCTTTGACAGCCACTGATGTAGACTACATTTTTGACCCAAAGTTACAAACTCAGGAATTTCTGCAATATGAAGTTGAATATCCAGTCCCGCTGACACATTGCCTATTGATCAATATCAAGTAGTCATGTACACCGATGGCTCTGCGCAACCGGCAATTGGGACGAAACACCAATATTCAGCTGCATGTGCAGTAGTGAGTGGCTATATGAGGGGGAGAAGTTCTGCCCCCAACATACTTATACACAGACCTTAGGGGATTGTACAGCACAATTAGCTGAGCTAAAAGCTCTTCTACTGGCACTAGAACATACCGCTCCGGCGCAGTTCACACTGATTGTTTGTGATTCGTATTATTGCGTCCAGTCTTTTAATGAATATCTACATTACTGGCACTTGAATGGGTTCAGAGATTCGAAAGGCAACACCATAAAACACAGACTACTGTGGGGGAAGGTAGCAGACTTGAAAGAGACGCTACCCAAAGTCCGTGTTGTGCATACACTTCGACACCAGCGCGTTGGAATACACGTTGCTGGGAATACCTTGGCTGATGAGGCTGCGAAGTCGGCAGTGGCAATTGCCACTGTAGCTGCAGTGACTCGTTTGAGTTCCAAACCAGACACAGAGATAATGGCTGCCATAAAAGCTACGGTTGATGGCACGCCTTATCCTAAAGGATTTCCTAATAAATACCAATACTTCATGGGGAGTATGCTGAACGCTGAAGTTAAAATTCCTGGCGTAGGCGTACGCGACATCCCCAATAACGATGTTAGACCACAATTGATTAAAGCAGCGCATGAGGGAGTGGCATCGGCGCATGCTGGCGTGACCGCTACAATTTCGCTATTACAGGCCCGTTACTGGTGGCCTGGTCTCTACAAAGAGGCTAAGCAGTATGTCCTTTGTTGTGATGTCTGTCAACAAATTAAAGTTTCGACCGCTAAACGCCCG
This sequence comes from Pleurodeles waltl, assembly GCF_031143425.1. Taxonomy (NCBI): domain Eukaryota; kingdom Metazoa; phylum Chordata; class Amphibia; order Caudata; family Salamandridae; genus Pleurodeles; species Pleurodeles waltl. The sequence continues at coordinate 658,219,487 of NC_090445.1, read as the reverse complement.
CCGCAGACACCCCTCTTAATATCCAATAGGCCATTACAATGTGTGTACTTGGATCATTGTGGTCCACTGACACCGGATAGTGCATATAAATATATACTAGTCTCTGTTGATTCTTGCTCCAGATTTGTGTGGGTGTGGCCACAGCGCTCGGCTGACGCTCGGATTGTTATTAAAGATTTGCAAGTCTTTGTCGGTATATATGCAGTTGCGGCGTTCCATTCGGACGAGGGCTCTGCATTCGCCTCAAGGGTGTTCAGGGACACCATGGCTTCGTTGGGTGTCCAGCTTCAGTACTCGTCTCCATTTCATCCCGAGGGAAATTCTGTTGTGGAGCGATTAAACCGCGATTTAGAGCAATCCTTAACAGCCAGGGTCTTAGGTACGGGTCGTAGTTGGCTAACCCACCTGTATGGAGTTCAGAGAGAACTCAATAACCTGCCTAAAAGGTCCCTGGGGGGTTGTAGTTCATATGAGTGCCTGTTCGGAACACGAATGTTTGTTCCGGATCTTGATGGTCCTGGTGTGGAGGCGACAGACATGCCTTTTGACATAAATGATCGTGTCACTGTTTTGCAGGAATTACAACTGTTCCGTGAAGATAATTCTTCTAAAAGTGCTCCCTCCACAGGAATTAAGGATGTGCCAATAATGCCTACCGGCTGGATTCCCAGGGTTGAGGATCTTGTACGTGAAAAGGTCGCAGTGAAGAAAGAATTTGGCCCTTCTTATCGAGCACCAGTCCCTGTGTTGGGGATACACGGATCAAGAACTGTTATTCTACCACCGTTACAGGGTGCCAAAGAAAATCATTTTGTTTCAATTGACAATATCAAGTTACACCATGTGGCCAATTCTACACAGCAGACCAGGAGGAACGTCCAGTAGTTACCGAATCCCTCTCACTACTGGGGAAGATGTTCCGCTTCAAGTTATCTATACCAACACTGTTGCCTCTCCGAGCTTGGGGAGGGTGGATGATGATCTTGCTTTAGTTCCACTGACAACACATAACTTGGACATTTTTGATCAAGTCACCATGACTAATGACATGACGGATGGTGTTATCTACAGTGTACAATCGCGTGAAACGCCAACTCCTCCATTGAATACGGCGACACCTTTTGCACGAACTGCCTCTGGTTACTTTGCCAACACAAACGATGGTATTTCTGACTCGTTTGCCTCTTCGACTTATGACCTATCAGGTCCACGTAAGCTGATGTGTTGGCTTAAGGAGATGTATTTTGTTTTTCCATGGAACTATCTGTGGCTTTTGTTGACTATTCTAGTATTTTTTCTTTGGTTAAGGTTTGTCATTACCTTTTTTCTGTTGATACATGGTCATTTTCTTCCTGAGAGATCAGCGGTTGATCAGGTGGAGGAGGTGTTGAAGCCACATTTTTCATCACATAGGGTTCGAAGAGACTTGTCCTTTGTGAACATTTCTGCAGTGCCGATTCCGGATGGGATTGTGTGGGATAAAGTAATGTTTGATATATATGGTCCCACTGAGATAATTCAAATACCGTATGTGCTGAAATGATCTATGAATGATATAGTAATACCAGGCATTGTATCTGATGATTGGGATGTGAAGACAGTTGATTTCATGATGACTGAATTACATTATTATACTGTCTATGAAAATGAAGATGTTTACCAGTTTAAGGACAATTATGGTGACATGTTTTGTTATAATTATTATGGGCACCATTTTATACATAAAGCCAGTAGTCCCAAAACTATATTTGACTATACGCAATGGGAGCATTGCCCAACTCCCCCGCAAGGGAGTTCCAAAACGTATTCTGATAAATTTACGTACTTTTCTGGGCATCATCAACTGAATGCTAAGTCATATTATTTTAAGTTAACTCCGTTTAAGAATAAACAAATGCTGTTGACTCATACGAAATTCATATACTCAGATTCTTTTGTTTCCCGACTATCAATTGAAGGTTATGAATATTGGTAAAATAATGTTGATTTGAAAAGTGTTTGGGGAACAAAACATTGGCAGACAAGGGGTAGAGAAACATAGTTTAGGGCATGTCTCATTCCAGTCCAAATGATTTTTTTAAATGAAACAGTACAACAGACTAGCTGTCTAGGCTTAGCAACAATCAGAGAATTGAATGTGCCTAGTATACCTGTCCCTGCAAAAATTAATAACTGGCAGAAATACATAAATGCCACTTTTAGTGAGCTTACAGACTGGGTCCGGAATGGTACATTTAACACTTCATTGACATGTCCGGGTTGATGGTTATTGTGGCCTATTGACATCAACGGGTGTCATCAACGTTTTGTCTCCTCCTCGGGGGGTTTCCGGACGGGTAGGTCTGACCCTCGCTATATATCACCAGGACATGCTGAAATAATAACTACATATAGTGTGGGAAAATTGTGCCAACAATGGTTGAAATCCTCCTCGCTAGATGCAGTTAAGACACATCTCACTCTCCTGTCTAATAACACTGACTTACAAGACTTTTTGTCAGGCCCAAAGACACCACGTAGGAAGCGTTTCTTGTATGAAGTATACAATGAAATATGGAAACTTTCCCAGCAGGAGGCTGCAGCCCGGTTAAGGCAGATAGATCAGGAAAATATGGAAAAGGCATTAGCTGTTGTGGATAATGGAATTCACACCTTGTCTGAACGCATATATACAATTAACAACATTGTTTCTTCTGCGATAGACATGATACGATCTGATATGTCTTCTTTATATCATGGACAAAGTCAGACCAGGTCCATTATGCAGTTGGGTTGGACACTTCAGACATTGAAGGCGGGTCGCGTTCCGTGGCAGCACATCAGTGCCAGGGAGATCTTTTCTTCCTTTAATTTAACGCGACAACAACAACTAATGGCTAAGAAGGAGGCGACTTATGTCATGTTCAACATTGAGAAATTAGAAAGATTGCCTTTTACCGTGGCCGAGATCCCCTCTGCAGAGTGGTTGATACACGGGGTTATTAATCTGCCCATTTCTACGTTACAGTTCACTTCCTGTTTGAAACATGTTCCGGTAGGCAGATATGAGAGGTTGGGTGATAGTTATATCCATGAGGTGTGGGAGCTTCCCTTCTTGTACAAATGCTTCAATGGCATGAAAGAGGTCTTTCTTAGTGGTAGTGAATGCGAGACTTCAATCAGCCATTCGATGATTTGTAAGCAGCTGTCCTTGCATGGGGCATGTAATGCCTCGGTTGCGAACTTGGCTTGCTATCTGAAGGGAGATCCGGTCCCCTTGATTAAACGCACATTCCAGGTGCTTTCAAACGGCAGCTACGTCCTCCTCAATAGTGAAGACTGTTGTGGCATGCGGCCCGGAATAGTTTACGTTGTTTCGGTCACTAAGGTTGTTACTTGCTGCGGGAGTGTGTTGTTTCCCCCCCACTCAATTGAGGGAGGTAGCAGATATCTGGCCTCACATTGCTACTTCCAAGGTGAATTTCGACAAGTTAAGTAGACTAAAGGCTTTATTGTTTCAGAAGCATGTGGCCCTTACATCTGCACGCGAGACCTATGCACCTCAGGTGGCAAGGTCATCGGCGGAAATACAGTCCCTGTTAAATACCAACTTTCCGAGCCACTTTGGTGAACTCGTGGGATGTATATTTAATGCAACCAGCACCGCTGGACTAGCACATTTTCTTAAAGCCGTTGGTGTTGGTTTCATTCACACCTTCTCTTCCATATTCGGTTTGATACCTTCGGCTATTCATTAAATTTTCGGAAGCATTTTTGGGGGATTTCCGATAACTTTGGCCTTATTAGCCGGCATTTTGCTGTTGCTGTTGTTTTTCCGCAATGGCTGTCCCGCCGCAACAAGGACGAATGTGGGCGCTCCCATCAGCGCAGCTGTGTCGTGAACGCATGATGCAGCACTTTGGAGCGACACTCCTGGGACATTTGGAGTGTGACTGGTCTCTGTCATTAAGACCGGTTTTGGATTGTGTGCAGCCCGTGTTTCGGTGCCGTTGGTGCGATTTGGAACATGCACTAGCCGTCAGTCTCTCACAGCAACGTCCCCCAGTGGTTGATGCTGATCTGTTGATGTTCCCGATGAGGGCTCATTACCATACTTGCGCGCTGCGGCTGCGTTTGCTTTGTGAGACTGATTACGAGATACCCTTCCTGGAGGAAGTTGATATTAACTTGTTCACAGGCCTTGTACGGGATGCCGCCCTGGTTGACACTGGGACTTTGGAACGCACCTGCTCCTTGATAGTCTTTGGTGTGGATTTTCTGGTTTTGTCATCTGCTGAAGTGGAGAATCTTCTGCTTTCCGTGACCAATGTTTGAATTGGATATGATCTATATTGACACTGTTATATGAATTCGGCATTCAGACACATGCTTATTTTTAAATTGAGGATTAGTGTGCTTTGTTGTCCTCTTGACTTGTTGACATTCTGTAGGCTTTTTAGTTGTGTTTTAGCTTAGGGCATTTTTTAGAAACTCTTTGAATTGAACCACTTTCTACTGACAAGGGGAGGGTGTAGTGTAGCCATTTTTTAATGTAGCTTTATGCACGTTTGCTTAACGTGTTAGGCCTCTGTGCACTTTGCCCTAGATGCATTTTATTTAGCCTCGCACTGTTATTTTACAATAACCAGTTTCACGGTCTTGTTTTATTTCCTTCTATCACACTATTTAGCTTACTTCAGCACTGTGTTCACAAACAATACATTCTTGCTCACTCTGTACTTCAGTCAAGGATACAGTCTGGTACATTGCCGATAAACGTGGTAGAAGTTTAGTCTTTCATGGTTCGTAGACAGTACACATTCTTACGTAGGAACATCGGGGTGTTAGTTCACATCAATAGTATAAAAACACTTTCTAGTCCCAGTACATGTAAGAGGGAGATTCCAACCAGGAACCCACAACTAGATGCTGACTGCCCTGTTGCAGATGCTGATCCAGATCACAGGCCTTTGCTCAGGTATGAGGGTTGATGTCCTCCCGGGGAAACCAAAAAGGCAGGTTTAGAGCTTCACATGCTGTGCTCGAAATATAACATAGAGAGAACATAATTTAGTTACAATATGATAGCCTTATTTTTATGTTTTACTCTCCTCGTTACTATTTCCATCTTACTGTGTTGTATGGTTCTGGTTATTGCGGCTCACGCCTTGTTATCTAAAATGCAGTTGTTTTATTAAACTAATCTTTAAAACTCAAACTGCCTTTGTCATTTATATATGAGACCTTACTTTGTATGAGAGAACTGGTTGTGACCTGAGTGACCACGACTTCCCTGGGAAGTACTAAGATGTCATGCGCTCGGCTGCCCAATTGTCTCTTCCCTTCGGGAGAGATGAGACACTGCTAGTTAGCCGGAGCATAACCCGGATTTAGAGCGACCAGGGTCCTTCACCGTGGGTCAGACTTAGTCCCCCACACTGTGAACGATCTTGTTGCCCAAAAAATCCAGTAGTCTCATTAGGATAAGGAGAGCCTATGCGACAACATCACGGTTATGTTGTTCATCAAAACCTGGACTAACTGACTATGAAGGGAAGGGAGGAAGCCCTTCAGAGCCAGATGTATCACCTGCAGTCAACAGATTGATATGACACAACTTCTGGAGTCCATAGGCCTCTGGGCCTCTAGATGAGATCCCCACTCTAGGGTGGAGGCATCAGTTATGACTGCGGGGGAGGTTGAAATGATTTCCCTTGAGAAAGGTTGATGGTCACACTCCATCACTGTAGATCCACTGCACTGTCTGTGAAGATTTTGATACAGGCCTAAAGATCTCTGTTGTGTTGAAAACACTGCCTGTGGAGGCTGCACTGGAGGGCCCGTGTGTGCTAGTGTGCATGGTTGACCAGTAAAGTACAAGAGGCTGGTAGACCTAGCAGACGCAAGACCTTCAGGATCAGAATTTTCACTCCATCCTGAAACATCAGAATCATAGACTGAATGTGGTGAATGCTCTGAGGTAGAGGAAAGGCTCGATTCACAGCTGTGTTCTGTACTGACACTAAACAGGCTGTGCTGAGAGTGCACCAGATGAGCTTTGGGCTTGTTGAAAAACCTAGGCCAAACAACAGCTGAGTTGTTACCTGCAATTGATGCAACACCAACTCCAGAGACCTGTCTTTGATGAGCTGATTGTCCAGGTAAGGGAATACTGGTATTCCCAAACTTCTGAAGTCAGCCGCAACCACAGCCATCACCTTCGTGAAGACTTGAGGAGCAGATGTGTTTCCATACGGAAGGACTACAGACTGGAAGTATTGAGATCCTACAGTGGAGTGTGAATACTTCCTGTGCAACTGCAGAATAGAAATAGGAGGAAGTAGGCATCAAGCAAGTTAATTGACTTCATTCAGTCTTCAATCTCAAGTGCAAAATGAACCTGTGCTTGGGTTAGTATCTTTATCTTTTCCGGTTTGAGAAACAACTTCAAAATCCTGAGGCCCAGGACTGGGCATGAACAACTGTCCTTCTTGGTAATTAGGAAATACTGTGCATAGCATCCCTGACCCCATTCCTGCTCTAGAACCAACTCTAATGTGCCTTCTAGGAGTAGGGATTGGACCACCTGTTAAGAGAAGCTGAAGATGGTCTGCAAAAAAAGAATATGGTTGGGGAGGAGAAGGTGGGGGAAATTCTTAAAAGGTTAGGGTGTTGGAAACAGCCCTTTCTGCAGGCTTATTCCCAATCACTTTGCCTTTTTCCCTCTTATTTTTCTGACCATCTTTTTGTTGGCCTTAGGACTGTAAGCACTTTACCACTGCTAACCAGTGCTAAAGTGCATGTGCTTCTCCCCTAAATCAGGGTAACATTGGTATATCCTCAATTGGCATATTTAATTAACATGTAAGTCCCTTATAAAGTGATATACCGTATACCCAGGGCCTGTAAATTGAATGCTACTAGGGGACATGCTGTACTTTGTTTGGACTTTCCTTTGCGCCTGCCGGGGTGGGACTTCCTACCCCATCAGGACTTGCTGTCCCACATAGGAGAGAGGCGGAGGAGTCATCAAGGCGCTATTAAAGTGCTTGATTAGCCCCGCTGTGCAGGATGTGCAGGATGTGCGGAACTGTGTTTGAACTCTCCATTACGTCTGCCGGGGTGGGACTTCATCCCCCAACAGGACTTGCTGTACCACACAGGAGAGATGAGGAAGAGTCATCAAGGCGCTATCAAAGTGCTCCATAGGCCCCGCTGAGCAGCACGCGCAGTACTTTGTTTGGACTCTCCTTTGCGCCTGCTGGGGTGGGACTTCATCTCCCAGCAGAACTTGCCGTACCACACAGGAGAGAAAAGGAGTCATCAAGGCCCTATTAAAGCGCTCCATCAGCGCTGCTTCATAAGAATGCGCGTGGGCCGCACCTGGTCAAAGACTGGGCCCATCTGTGCCTGTAAGAGCCCAGAGGAGGCTGGGCCCTGTCTCTTGGCCCTGGAGTTTATAGACCCTGCCTTGGACTTGTGATTGAATTAAGTAGGTACCTCTTGTTTATTTCGTAATTTGTTTTTGTTTGCTGCATAGGATCCCAAATGGGCTAATGGAAAGACACTCACCTAGCGCAAATATGAGTAAAAGAGATGCTGGCCCAAATTTGATAGCAAGCTATTTATCATCCATCATAGGGGCCATTGAGTCTGAGTTAGGGAGGGTGAAGAGAGTATGGACTCCACTTTGATGAAGTTTAACGTAAGGGGGAGCTAAGTTGTAGAGCAGTGTTTCCCAAACTGTGATCCGAGGACCCCAGGGGTCCTTGACACATTCCTAGGGGGTCCGCAGGCCAGGGATGACAGAAAGATACTTCTCCAGCTGAGGCCTGACAGAAACACCTTTGTGTTTTTACTTGTGCAGCAGTTGTTAAAGCACTTCAAAGTTCCTTGTGCAACAAGCAACTTTCGGGTGAAACTAAAAGCATCAAGATAGCTTTGGTGATTAATGTACCTGCTGGAGAGAGATGGAAGTTTTGTCTAGTGGCAGTTTCTAAGGTGTTTCTAAGGCAGATGGTTAATGTGCCTGATGCAGAGAATGTGTATCATGCAAAGAAAATGATTTTATGTGCATAGCACAGGGGGTTACTGCTTCTGTCTCAGAGATTTTTTTGTTACTGTGCAGTTCATAAATTACAATGGTATTCTAGCACAGTCAGCTATGTATTGCCATCAGAGTTGTATGCAAACTGCATGGCACAAATTAGAAAGTTTCTTTTTTTCTCTGCCTTTCATTATCCTTATGCTGCTAAAAATAAAAGGTTTGCTTGCGTAGAAATACATTCTTTATAAAGTCAACGCTAACCACTATGATATGTTCTGAATTCTCAGCTTGTGATTCTCCAGACCATCACTCTTAGAAAAGGCCTACCATTGAGAATGACATGTGAATTCTACACCTTGTAGTCACTGGAAAAGTGCTCCAAAACCCTACACTGGTATGCGAGGTGCTATGAAACAAATGAATTACATGTGATAGATCGGCTATGCAAACTTGAGAGGTCCTTATGGTTTTACTTCGTTTCCCCACCACATATTTATGTAAAAAAAACGTTCTCAGATAATATATACCTCAAAAATAAAAACAGAAATCGCTTGGGAAATGTAGAATCTGACCCGAGGAGTCAGCTTTCCTAAATAAAACCAAATAATGAAAAGTTAGTCACCAAGATGCAGCAGCAAACGTCTCATTAAATTGTTTAGATATCTGCATAATTTTTCAATATAAAATAATTATATCATTAGTAATTTGAGTATTTGTTTGGTGTGTACTTGTTTGTGTATTTTTTGTGAATTACTGTTTTAATGTTTGAAATTTAAATTGTACAAATTGTTTGGGGGTCCCCGGCTTCCAGTAGTGATTCAATGGGGGTCCTCAGGAGTCAAAAGGTTGGTAACCACTGTTGTAGAGTCCTTATTAGACATGGCTGCGCAAGGTACAACTCTTGCATGTAAGTCAGGGAATCTGTGTTTTGTACCTGACTCTGATTTACTGATTGTGCCCACATCCCTCACCCCTACTGATAGCCCTCCTTTTAAAAAGAGAAGACAAGACGCTCCTTCTGGTCCTTCCTCCTCCACCAGCCCTGCTTTATCCAATGTTTTTTTTACCAACTCTTTGTATTTATTATTTGCAATGTGAACTAGAACAATACTCTCCAAGTCATGCAAGATCTCCCACATAGTTTCTTCCTAGGAGAGACATACACAATTATCAGGACGATACCCCATGCCTGGCAAAGTCAGCAACATTTCACTCCATGCTACACAATAGCACAATAACGTAACCAACCACATCAATCAATCCTCTGTATCAGTGCTGGCCTCGGAGCTCGAGGCTTCACCAACCGTAAATTGGTCCAATAATTGACACCATACCACCAAATCTAGCTCCGTCCTATCATCTGTACGTGCCAATCGCTTATGTTGTTCCTCTGCTACCCACCCCCCAAGGAGATCCCGCAACCAGAGATCAACCAGGGGTCTCCTGGGGCTCATCCATCCTATGGCCACCCTGCGTTTTGCCAGCAGCAGGGTCAGCTGTGTCAAACAATTTGTGCAGAATCTTCCACCCGTTAGATCTAGCCACCACTCCAAGCAGGCAAGCAAATGGTGTCAGGACGATCTCTAGGCCTGAAGCCTCCACAATCGTGGGGACCACCCCCATCCAGAACAGCTGTACTCCCTCACAGAACCACATCAGGTAGAGAAAAGAAGCATCCCTTGCACCACAGCCTTTACAACCAGCCACGCCCCCACCACCCCAAGTGGGATCAATCTTGTTTAGGCGATGTGGTGTTACATGTGTCCAATGCACACAGTTTAAATGTAGGAGTTTGAATCTATTATTGCATGAGACAGTGCATACTAGCGATATTTTCTTAGCCCAGTCGGCATCCACTATTGGATCCCCCAATTCCCATTCCCAAGCTCGACGTGCAGCGCAGGGTGTTTTTAACCAAGTCCTACCAAAGCACCCTGTAAAAAATAAAGTAATTAAATGTCACCCCTCATCCCAATCAATCAATCAATCCTACTAAAACCTTGGACGTCTGTGGGGTTGCCGGGAAATCTCACTACACCTCCCTCACAACACTTTCAAGTTTCTCTTAATGTAAAAAATAACCCTGGCCCAGTTCAAATGCCTCCCGCGCTTCCTGAAAGGAAAGGAAAGATTCATTAGGATATAAATCCCCTGCCACCAAGCAGCCCCCTACTCTCTTTGTTCCATGGACATGTGATCTTCTACCTCTCGGAAAGGGGCTAGGTCCCATAATTTCAACTCCCTGTCAAATGAGCCACGACAAAGTACCCTCTTTACCACTTGTTCCCATATCTTCGCAGTAGTATGAACTAGGTACAGAAGATCCTGATCTGAGCAACCACCTCTCATCAGGCTCCTGCTAGTGTATCAGTGCAGAGCATCCCCTCGAAAAGTCCCTTTTCCATATGTCCAACTACACCAGCCACCTTGCAGTATGCTGAAGCTGCACTGCATAATAATACAGCCTGATTTCTGGGATAGGTAACCCACCCTCCTTCAAATCCTGGGGAAGTGTGGACAGGGTCACCCTACTACGCCATCCAGCCCAAACCAGGGAGATCAATAAACTATCTAGTCAAGCAAACAGCTGAGGGGCCAATGGAAACAACAATCTCTGCACCAAGTAGAGAAAACATGGGAGAAACACCTTCTTGGCTACTGCTGCTCTCCCCAACACAGACAATGGCAACTTGTTCAAAAACAAGACCGAACATTCTAATCCAGACACAAATCTCTCTATTTTCAGCGTACTATGAGCTGCTTCAGTGTGGGTGACCCAGATGCCAAAATATCGGAAGCCCTCTAACTCCAAGCGAAGGCCCACCACTGGCAATTCATCCAATGATCTACCACAAGCTGTACCCAGAGGGAATAAAAGTGATTTCTGTGCGTTCTGAGGCCTGAGACAACCCCAAACTCCGTCAATAGTTGTAATAAGAGGGGCACCAACTTACCCGGTGCGTCATCTGCGTAGAGTGAGATTATATGGGTGGAGTGACCCATCTAAATCCCCCAGACGTCCATTTCCCTAAAAAGTAACAGGGCAAATGGCTCCACTGCCAAGGCAAAGAGAAGTGGCAATAGTGGACACCCGTGTCTGGTTCCCTTACCCACCACCTAGGAGTGCAAAAGCTCACCATTTACCCAAACACGCACAATGGGCTCGGTGTAGATTAAACGCACCCAGGTGAAAAACTTGGGGTGAAACCCCATCCCCTGTAATACAACCATCCGAAATCTCCACTCTACAATATCGAACGCCTTTTCGCGGTCCAACAACACTAGTGCCAGCTCCTGCACCACGTCCATGGTTTCATGTAGGACCTGAGTCAACCTACGTAGGTTAATGGGCGTACTTCGGCCCGGTATAAAACCACATTGGTCCTCCTGGATCAATCTTCAAATGACTCTCGCAGTCTGGTAGCTAATATCTTGCATAGGATTTTGACATCGCTATTCAGCATGGTGAGTTGCCTATAAGAGGAGTGATCCATGGAGTCACCTCCAGGTTTAAGAATAAGGCAGATAATACCCTGCTGCATCAATTCTAGCAAGATGCCCCTCTTGTGTGCCTTCACAAACAACTCTAACAGTTTGTACCGGAGGAGGGTGGAATATGCTTTGTAGAGGTCAACAGGGTAACCAACCCTTCCAGGGGCTCTAGATTTCTGTAACATGGTTATAGCTTCACCCACCTCTTCTAGTGTTATATTGTCTCCAAGTTCCCCCTGACTGTCGGGTGCCAACCAGGGAAGATCTAAATCGTAGTAGGAACACCTGTATAGTCTCATCGGACACCTGGGGGCCAGCAAGAGAGACCTTTTTTAAATGCTCAACTAATACTGCTAAAATGTCCCATCGACCTGTAACCGAGACTCCACTGAGTTCTTAATATGCAAGATGAGAGGTGAAGTCACTTCTCATTTCCATATCCATGCTAACAACCTGCCCGATTTATCCCCTTCCCTATGCAGTCTCTGACAATAAGTCTTCAATGTTAACTTGACCAGTCTTTCCCAGCTTTTACCCACTCCCTGCTTAATCGAAGATGTTCTGTTTACGCCATAGAGGTGAAGGATTCACAATGCTGCACATCCACTAGTCGGTCCTCCAGGTCTTTGAGGTCACGTTCCAGCTGCATATGAACTCCACAGGTGGTACCTATACAAATACTCCTTGCTACAACCTTCATTGTCTCCCATTCAACTGCCCTGGTTTCCGTAGTGCCCAATTTTATTTTCAGATAGCTCATTATCGAGGTGGCTAGTGTCTCACGACAAGCACTGTCAGTCAGGAGCTCCGGCGGCATTCACTAACTCCTTGACTCCCTATCGCCCGACCGCCAGCACAGGCACAAAAGCACAGGCGCCTGATCTGACAGGAATATCCCAAAATGTGCCACCTCTGCCACCCGTGTGGGCCTCCAGCAGGACTCAGTGTGACATTCATCCCGTCAATGTTGTGCACCCTCCAGTTGGGACTACTGGAGCCCCTAGCATGCCCCGACCCAAGGCCCGGGGAGCCGTCCCGGTCCACTAGGCGGCGATTTAGCCCACATTTCAAGCCACCTCCAAGCATCTTCTGGATGATCAAAGAAGTGGGACTTACCCCTGGAGACATCCCGCAGGTGCACCGGGTACAACAACATATACCACACGCCCATGGATCGAAGCTTGGCTATCACCTCCAAGAAACTCTTTGAGGTCTGTACTTTGTTAGTGTAGTCTGGATATATAAGGATCTTATGATATTCAAAGACAGCATTGTTGGTTTCACGGGCTGCCCGGAGGACACAGTCTCGATCTCTGTAGTTTAGGATCTGAACAATGATGGCCCGGGAAGGCACCCCAGGCTTTGGAAGGGCAACCAGTTCCCTGAGGGCACATTCTATGGTAAACATAGTGGACAACTCCACAGGTTTAAGCACATCCCAGATCCAACGCTCCACAAAGGCCTCCACATAAGTGCCCACCGCTCTCTCTGCAAACCCAAGGAGGCAGACGTTATTCCACAGCGACCTGCCTTCAGCATCCTCGAGCCTTGCCTCCAGTGTTCCAGATTTCGAGGTAACTTGCGCCGGCTGCGAAAGGTGGCGACCTCTGTCTGTAGTTTCACGAAGGAGCCCTCTGCCACCTTGACCTTGTCTGAGACCTTTCTGAGGTCTGTCCAAAGGAGATTCACCTCCAAAGCCGCAGATTCTATTTTTCCCTCCAGAGCCACAGTGGAGCCCTGTAGAGGTCAACAGGCAAGAAGTTTAACCCGAGATGGCTCCTCCATGGGCACAGCTGTGTCCATCTCCTCTCTGCCCAGCTTATCGTATTTGGGGCTGTGAGAGAGGGACAGAAGTGGTATAATGTTCCATAGCATTGTCCAGAGAGGGAGAAGGTTGCTTGTTTCATCCCATTGGGTACCAATCGGGGAGGGGTGAAAGTCACCACCTCTCAATCAAGGGTGTGTCACTTCCAGGGTCCCTGCACAGGTACTCACCTCCACAATCTCCACAGCCATATCCTCAAATGCTGCGGGTAATGGCTCCAACAAGCAGTCTCCTTAGTAATACAGTCACACAGCGTCCCCCCCAGAACGCCCCACCAGTAGGATGAATAAACTCACGGATCACCCCAAAGGTGATAAACACTTCAGGCAATATGCGTCGCGTACAGGTCACTCTGATCACCGAGGCCAGAGCCAATATTACAATCTGTTGGTGGCCCTGTAGTCTCCAAGTTTGACTATGCCCCCTGGCTATCCCATAGAGTGATAGCTATTGATGCTGCTATGGCATCCATTCAATAGTGTCCCCCTGCAGCCCCTTTGTCTGCCATCTATTCACCAGTGATTCACTGTGCCAATAGTTCAGGGTGATGCTCTTGCTTTATCTATGTTCCATAGTGAGGGGGGCGAGGCATCAAGAGGTCGCAATCCAGGCTGAGTGGCCCACAGTCCTCTTTTCGACCACTTAGCTACCACCTCCCAAAGGTACAAGTACACGCACAAGCAGGGTCCATGCAGTCCAAGCCACCCCCACAGTGGTCCTGGGTGGCAGCGTTTACCAGAGCCACATCGCAGTGAACACCGACTGCAGGATCAATGCTCTGTCCACCAACCACTTCGTCCGCAGTGCCAGTGATCCTTCCTCCGCTGCTCCCTAGTACCCTCCAGCACTGTCTCAGGCCCAACCTGGACCAGCCACACTGAGAACCAGCGTTCGCACTGCCGTCAAGCAAAGGACTCACTGCAGCGCTGGCATCCTGATGGGAGATGTTGGGGTGGACGCAATCCAGACTGCCAGGCCCCGTACCGGCCTCCACGTCCGGGCCCAAGCACCCATATACTGCTTGTACAGCAGGGGCAACACACACTGCTCAGCACCCTGATGAACTCCTCCCCGCACAAGGGACAACTGAGGGTCTCACCACAGACCCCATCCAGTGCGCCGAGCAGATACGGGATGTCACACTAGGGACCACCGCTACCTCCGCAGGACCAGCCCCTCCGTCAGCCGCCATTGCCCGCAGTGATGAATGGCAGGGCCTCGCCCCACTCTGCCCCCGAAGGGCAGCCCCAGAGGCATTATCCAGTCTTAATATCAATCCCTTGCCTGTTGTAAGGCCGACAAGCAGGGAATCAGCCAGGAATAAGGCACAACAAAAAGCTAGCATGGGTACATTTAGTCGCCTGCACAGAACATAACTTCAATACCAGGGGGTTGCCATTTTAGTTAAGCATGGGATTAAGGCAGGATTGTTAGAAGTACGATCTGACCCAGTGGGTAGATTGATTATAGTTAAGCTACAAATTTTTGACAGAACATTTACTGTAGCAGGGTTTTATGGTCCAAATTGTGACGATATTGGCCCACTTGAAAAATATTTTTCACAGTTAGTCGACTTCCCAGATCCGGTCCTAATTGCTGGGGATTTTAATGTAGTGCTAGATAATAATCTGGATAGGTCTGAAGTGTAGGTCATTAGGGACTCCGAAATCCCAATTTTTTTTGAGAGGATTAATGAAAGAGTAGGGGTTAAGGGATGTATGGCAGCAGTGGAAGAGAGATTTAAGGGAGTTTTCTTTTTATAATCAGAAATATAAGCACGCCTCTCGTATAGATTACTTTCTTATCGACTGCAGGCTTGAAGATTTGGTAGATAATATCACTTACTTACCTGCCCATCTCTCAGATCATGCAGCAGTGGTATTAGATTTAAAGGTGGCTGGACGGTGTGTTGGTAGCAGATGGACGTTTGACCATACGTTGCTGCAAGACTTGGAGGCCCTTGATCAGTTGCGGATAGAGGCGGAGGTCTTTTTTTAAATCAATTTAGGTACGGCCTCGCTGGCAGTGGTATGGGACACTTTTAAAGCAGTCATGAGAGGTAAGGCTATGAATATAGCTAGTTATAAGAATAGGCAGTATAGGGACACTGTTTTACAGCTGGAACAGGAAATGCTTAAAGTGAGGAGGCAACTGTTGGGGGAAACTAAGCAGGAGGAGGCTGAGGTTTTGGAGTTTAAGTTGAAGGAGTTAAGGCTTCAGTTGGAGGAGGTGTTACAAGTCAGAGTCACTAAAAGAGTAGAGGCAAGTAAACTAGCGCACTTTGAGTATGGGGAGAGTGCAGGTAAGCTACTAACTTGGAAATGTAAGCGAGATTTAGTAAGAAATTATATTAAGGAAGTAGAGTTAAATCAAGCAGGCAAGAGATCTTCGAATAGGGAAGAAATGGAGATAGCTTTCCATTCTTTCTTTTCTGAACTGTATAAAGAAGAAGCTGAGGTAAGAGAGGAGGATATCGCTACTTGATTGGCAGATGACATACTCCCAACCATATCACAATTGCTTTGAAGAGCCCGATCTTGGCGGCGGAAATCAGGAAGGTGCTGTTGGGTAGTAAAGATGGTAAGGCAGCTGGGCCCAATGGCATTCCTATGGAATTTTATAAATGGATGGCGGAGTCAATAATTCCAGTTTTGGTAGACTTGTTTGCTGGGATCTTTGAAGACAAGGCCCCTATTCCTGGATCTTGAAATGAGGCTACGATTGCTTTAATTCAGAAACTGGGTAAGAGTCCGGTTAAGTGTGAATCGTTTAGGCCCAACTCGCTGCTAAACTGTGATTATTAGATATTCGCTAAGATCCTTGCTAATAGACAGGCAGGGTTGTCCTCTTTCTCCGTTATTGTTTGATTTGTATTTAGAGCATCTAGCCAGAAAAATAAGAGGAAACTCGGCTATTGCTCCTTTTGAGTGTAATGGTTGGGTGAAAAAGGTGGCTCTATATGCAGATGACCTTTTAATTTACACGACTGATCTGGATTCTGCCTTGCCTAGGCTTCTGTCATTAGCTGAAGATTTTGGTAGAGTTTCAGGATTTCGGGTAAACGCAGAGAAGACAGAGGTCATAGCTTGGAATCATTCGTCGGTGGGACAGATACAATTGAAGAGAGTCATTAGATATTTAGGGATTGTGTATACTCAGGACATCCAACAGCTTGCCCTAACAAATTTAAAATTAGTGATAGAGGAAGGGTGCAGATCCCTTCAGAGATGGATGTATCTGCCCCTGACACTGATAGGGAGGGTTAACTTGGTGAAGATGATGATTCTGCCTAAACTTAACTTTTTGTTCAGCTCTATACCTTTGTTAATGCATAAGCAGTATTTGTTAAAGCTTCAACAGGCTATTACCTCCTTTGTTTGGGCATCAAAGGGATCTAGGATATCATGGAAAAAACTGAGGAGAAAGAGGGGAAAAAGGGGGGCTAGCGCTCCCGGATTTGAACTATTATGCCTGGGCCTTTCAATTGAATTCAGTAAAAATGTTGTTTTCTGTTCCCGATGCCTCAGCGATCGGTGTAATGTTTAAAGCTATGCTGAGCTCGGTTAGGGGAGCCGTTAAGGGATTTCTTTTCAAGTTTGGAGACCCAAAATTCTTTAACAAAAAATACAACTTAAAACCCTCCGTGATCTCGCAACAAGTTGGTACTATTTGAGGCTGGCAGCAGGAGTTAGTTACTACAGTCAACATGCTCCAATTTGGGACTCTCCTGGTACCCCTGAATGTTTTAGGGACGTTCTGGCATTACCACTGAAGAAGGCAGGGATAATGTCCTGGGGGGATCTGGTTAGTGATGGAATGTTAATCCCTCTGGAAGATCTTGAGGTGAAGTTGGGGTGCACCTTTTTCATATTGACATACGCTCAAGTAAAAGTCTGGTTACGAGAATCACAAGTGGTATGTGGACCTGCCGGCTTTTTGGAAGAACTGGTGTTTTCTGAGTCCCCCAATTTTAAGCGGGTTTCAAGGTGGTATTGGGAGATATTAGAAGGTTTGGATGGGGAATTTATACTGCCCACCTCCCTATGGGGGAAGAGTATGCCACAGGGGGAAGTCGTGCAGTGGTGGGTATCTTCGATGTTAACTTTGTTGGTTAGGATTGTTATGCTGGCATTTCTTCGGAGGAATCATCTGTTTACGATACATAGAGCATATCTTTCCAGAAGAAGACTCTCTACAATAGGCAGTAACAAGGTAACTAAGTGTCCTAAATGTGATTTACAGCTTGCTTCTGACCTCCATATGTTTTATGAGTGCCCAGGGGTGGAGCTCTTTTGGAAAGATCTGGGTAAATTTCTATCTCAGGTATTGGGATGGGAGATTTTGGTAACTCTCCCTTTGGTTATTTTTGGCCAGACGCAAGAAGTGACTGGAGGAAGCCATAACATTAGTAGAACTGACAAGGACCTAATTTTCTATTCTATTTTGGTGGCCAGGAAGGAAATTTGTCATAAATGGACAGCAAATACACCTCCCTTGCTCAAAGACTGGCTTTAAGCCCTTTTTTATTTTGCAAAAATTGACTTGGCGGTGGGAGGCTCATCCAAGAGGAAAGAGAGAATGTGGCCCCCCCTGCTTGATGGGGTACTGGGTATAGCATATACCGTTGGAAGCCTATGTGAGAGAAATTGGGGGCTCCTCTGCAGAATCAGCTCTTTTTGGGAAGTGGTGCCAGGCTCAACTATGGGGCTGATATAGGAGTTTCGGTGAGGTGTATGAGGACAACAAAAAAAAGACTCAGTCAGGTAGAGAGTTATTTTGAGGATATGGTCCAGCTTTGTTCCTCGGTTCTAACAAAAGTGGAGTCCCTGGAAAAGAAGCTTGATAACTTCTTAGCTCTGGATAAGACCTCTGGTGTAATGTTACAATCCGGGGATGGCTTGATGTCTAGATTTTCTGCGCAGGTGCAGCCTCCGCCAGCAACTGTCTCGGTGGAATAGAGTGGAGGTCAACCCCTAATCACGCTGCAACTTTAAACACCCCTGTTATCAGTTGAATACTCCGGAGTCATTGGCCCCTCTGGCCCTCCAACCTCACATTCCCCCGGCCTGCGCACCATACATAATTATATTGGAAAATGCTCCAAAACTGTAAACGCCGTACTCTGAATCTTATACTTCTCTACTAAACAAAGTTTGTATTGGCTGAAGAAACATTCGGGACTTTCCAGAGAAATTATAACTGTAAGGAGAGCCTCATGGGTCGGCTTTAAATAGTGACTGCATTATTGGTAATTATTGTTAATTTCAAGATCCCAAAAGCAGTTAGTGCCTTATTTTACCATCTTGCTCAGTCAGCTCTTGAATCTGGGCCTACTAGAGTTCAGCAGTTGGCTTACATCAATGGAGGGCCCACTCAGTTATATAATCCTAATGCCAAGATGACGCAACACTCTAGCACATCTGGCAGTTCTCAGCCTCAGGCCCCATGGTGTCCCCTACCACTGTCGAACAGATTTGCGATCTTGAGCAACAAGATTGACTACCCCTGGGGTGGTGATGTTTCAATGGAAAAGATGGATGTAGATTTAGCTCCCACAATCGAATCCCGGCCATCTGGAAAAGTTACAGTCTCCCAATTTAAGATCTCTGGGATTATTTCCTGGAATGTTGAAGGACTCCCAAATTGGTAACTCCAGATTGGATACGGATAGTGGAGCAGTATTTATTCATTTGTTGTCACAACACCTGGTTATTAGATCCACCTTATATTAGATCCACCTATAATGTTACAGCAGTTTAATATTACATCAGGTTGTGGCTAAGAGCGGGGTTGGTTACTTTAATTTCTGAGTCATTAAAGGAGATGGGAGCACGGGTTGTTAGTACTACGCCATATTACTTGACTTTTTTCCTGAAACTCTGTACGCCCTTTGATGTTTTGTTGATAAACTATTATCATAATGTTTTTGATCCATCCATAACTAAGTGATGATCTAGAGGTCTTGGTGCATAAGTCATTGAATGATAGTAAGAAGGCTCTTTTGATTGTCTGGGCAGGGGATTTTAACATTCATATGTGTGACCCTGGACTCATGGAATCTTGTGGTATTACCAATGAGCTCGGACATCCTCTCCTGCACTTCAGACACACTCCTTATAGGGATACATTGAGCAGAATCACAGCTGCTAATTCCCTGATCTTTCCAACTCCTGAAGTCAAGGGGACTCTCACGTATTTGAGTGGGGGATCAAACTCCATAAATGATTTCATAGTTTTTTCAAAAGAGCTATCTTCATATGTGGGAAAGTTCAGTGGGATGCCAACCTGCAAAGGTGACCATAATTCTCTTACTCTGGAAATGTGGTTGGGCCTTGATAAGGATTTAGATGGTGAGGAACAACCTGAACTGAGGCTTAATAGTTGGAAAAACTTTAATATTAAGTGGGGAAAATGTAGCTAAGACCATCTTTCTCAGAGAACTAATGGTAGATAAGAAGGAACAGATTATGGTTGCTCTTGAGGAAAGTGTGACCACGAATGATGTCATCGAGGCATTTTCTGCTATAATAGGTTATATGGCTGACAGGTTAACAAGAGATACCTCTAGCCTAGATAGAAGCCCTTGCAGGTTCAATCATTTGTGTGCAGCAACCCACAGAGCCCTTAAAAAGGCACATTGTGTTCATCCCCATAATCATGTCAATATAAGGCTGGCTAGGAAGTTTTAGAAAGAAACAATAGCAGCAAGGAGAAAAGGACTGAGGGAGAAGGCATGGGAGGAGCTAATAGAAACAAGAAGTAAGAAAGATGTGAAAGCCTTTTGGCAGGAGGTCAACTCTACTCCCCTGTCTGGTGAAGATACTGCTACCATAGATACTGTTATACCATCTTGGGTATGGGTGGAATATTTCTCTAAAATTTTGAGTAATGAAGATCAAGTTTCTGGAGAAATAGAGAGTGAACCTTCCTTTGGATATGATATGACTACAGTGGAGGAAGCTGGCTCTGCATATACTATATCAAAGTGAGATATAGTGTGCACAGTGTCCAGGGGTTCCCCAGAGGCTTAACAGAGGCTAAAATAGATAATACTAATGCTCTGTTTTGTAGTAGGGTAGTCGAGCAGTTAGGCTTATCAGAGGGTAGTGCAAAGCATTTGTTGTACACACAGACAATAGGAGAAGCACTCAACGACTTAACTCCAGACCAATGGTTTTATATAGAACCACAAGATTCAAGTTGCGGGTAAGTACTTCAATAGATTCGTATTTCGTACATATATCAATAGTACTTTTTTTAAAAATTAGTAAGGTATACAGGTTTTGAAATAATGGCAATTATGTATTTTAAAAGTTTACAGTGCAATTTTCAGAAACAGTTCCTGGGGGAAGTAAAGTTAGTACGATTTACAGGTAAGTACTGGACTTACAGTTTCAGTCTCCGGGGTTTAGGAAGTCCACAGGTTGGGGTTTAAGTTAACCCCAAAAACCCACCACCAGCAACACGTGGCTGGCTGGATGCAGAGGTCAAAGTTGAGGCAAATTTAACATGGGTTCCTATGGAGACTGGGGGCACTCGGAATCAGGCCTTTCCTGCAGGTAAGTACCTTCGACTTCGGAGGACAGACCTGAGGGGTTTAGAGGAGCACTGAGAGGGCCACAAGCAGGCACCAAACACACATCCTCAGCGGCACTGGGGGGGCCGGGTGCAGGGTGCAAACAAGGCATCGGGTTTCCAATGCTGGTCTATGAGGGGACCCTGGGGGTCACTCAGATGCTGCAGGCGAGGTCCAGGGGATCGAATTGGGCAAACCACAGGCTGGACAGGGAGGACGGCTGCCTGCTGAACGTAGCTGCACCGGAGGTTGGGTTCGCCAAGGCCTGGGGGTGCAGTGGTCTTTAAGGCGTCGGATATCTTCATCCAGAGCTTTCGGGGTCGGGGCTCCTCGGGATTTCTTCTGCAGGCGTTGTTGAGGAGGAATGGAGAGGTTAACCCAGGGTGGGCACTTGCTCACAATCGCCTGGGAACTCCCTCTAGCTGGTTGGGCCATCTGGTCACAGGCCAATGACGTCAGTTGCAGGGTGGTCAGGACTCACAGATCCGGGGAGGCTCTGGAGTCCCTTGGTTGTAGTATCTTCTTGGACAGGGCCGCTGCCCACGGAACTTCTTGGTCCTTTGGGGAGCAGGGCAGTCCTCTGGAGATTGGCAGAGGTCGCTGGTCCCACAGGATGTGTCATTTTCTTGTTGAAGTTTCTTTGAAGCAGGAGACAGGCTGGTAGGGCTGGGGCCAAGTCAGTTTGCGTCTTCCTTCTTCTCTGCTGGGGGTTCAGCTTAGCAGTCCTTCTTCTTTGTCAGGTCACCAGGAATATGCAATCCTGGATTTAGGGGTGTTTCAGGGGTTAGAGGGCAGTAGGCAATGGTTACTGTCCCGGAGGGTGGCTACACCCTTCCTTTGTCCACTCTCCCTTTGGAAAGGGGGACACAAACCTAACCCTATTGGTCCTTGTTCTCCAAACCAAGATGGAGGAATCTGCAGGGAGGGGGTCAACTCAGCTCTGGACACCTTAGGGGTGGTCCTAGCTGGAGTGGTCACTCCTGCCTGTTTTCCCAACTGACTTACGGCCAAAGGTGGGGCTTTGTCCGGTGGGCGGGAAACTCCAGTAGCTGGAGTGTGTGCCCTGGGGCACTGTAACCCGAGGCTTGAGCCTTTGAGGCTCACCGCCAGGTGTTGCAGTTTCTGCAGGGTGGGGGTGTGAAGCACCTCCACGCAGGACAGACTTTGTTTCTGGCCACAGAGAGCACAAAGGCTCTCACTGTATGTGGTCAGAAACTTGCCTGAAAGTGGCAGGCTGGTACAGACTGGTCAGTCCTGCACTAGCAGTTTGGCTAACATACAGGGGACATCTCTAGGATGCCCTCTGGGGGCATTTCTCAATAAATCCGACACTGGGTTTATTGTGCTGAGAAGATTGACACCAAACTTCCCAGTATTCAGTGAAGCCATTATGGAGCTGTGGAGTTCGTAATGACAAACTCCCAGACCATATATTCAATATGGCTACACTGCACTTGCAGTGTCCACAAATGGACCTAGACACTGTAGGAGCATTTTGCTCATGCAGCTATGCCCTCACCTGTGGTATAGTGCACCCTGTCTTAGGGCTGTAAGGCCTGCTAGAGGGGGGACTTACCTATGTCACAGGCAGTGGTTTGTGGGCATGACACCGTGAGACCCTTGTCACTTTGCCTTTTTTCTCCTCACCAGCACACACAAGCTGCAAAGGCAGTGTGAATGTGCCTGATGAGGAGTCCCCCAGGGTGGCATAATACATGCTGCAGACCTTGGAGACCTTCCCTGGCCACAAGGCCCTCGGTACCATGGGTACCTTTTACAAGGGACATAACTGTATGCCATGGGTGTGTCAATTGTGATAACACAGGTACAGATTTTTGGAAAGAACACTGGTGCTGGGGCCTGGTTAGCAGGATCCCAGCACACTTTCAAAGTTGGCATCAATATCAGGCCAAAAGTGTGTGGGGGGGAACCATGGCAACAGTGGCACTTTCCTACATACAGCTATAGATTTTTAGCAAGACATTTGAAGTTTCGGATGTCATACAGGCTATTTAAGGTTTCACTTCTAAAAAAAAACCTCATCCAGAAAGAATCCCTGCTGATTTATATAAACCTCTACCAGAATTTTGTTTTTAATCACTGATGTTTTAAGATCTGCCGTGGTTGGCCCCTTGGATAAGACCTGGAGGCAGGCAAGAATCGCCCCTCTTTTTAAAAAAATGAGATATGGCTGAACCACACTGTTATCGCCCAATTTTGCCAAATTAGAGAACTGGGCTGTGGATACTCACTGCTTGTCTGAAGTTCAGTTTGGGTTTTGCCCAGGGTTAGGCACAGCACAGTTGAATAGACCTTAAACTTAACTTTAATGGTGCAAAAATACACAAAGGCAAAAAAAGGCTGCGTCCATCTCGCCTTTATGGACTCAACCTGTGCAATTGACAGTTGACAGATCTAAATTATGGGCTGTAATGGTACAACTTGAACGGTGGACAAAGACATTATATCCCTTTTTAGTAGTCTTCATGGACAAACTTCTGCTAAGGTGCGATAAAGCCAGGAGGGCGACTTGACAGGAGTCCCCCCCCCCTTTGAAGAGGGTAAGGCAAGGATGTGTATTAGCCCCCTTCATTTTTCCCCTCTATATAAATGGCTTGGAAGACCATCTGTGTAGCACGGGAATGATTTGCCAGTTATCAACTAGCACGGCCACTGCACGTGCTACTTTATGAAGATTATGCTGTTCTCATTTTGAGGACAGCCAACTGCCTTCAATCCTTATTGGAGGTGTTTCATGCTTTTATGGGTAATCTTGGCCTCAGGACAAATAGATCAAGGTCTTTTGTGGTGAAATGTGGCCCGAAGCTTATTAAAACTAGAAAATTTGCGCTCAAGGGCTCAGAGATTTTAAAAGTTCCTAATTTTACTTACCTTGGTGTGCCCTAAGATGTTGATTTTAGTTGGACATTTTTAATGAGTATTCACACTTTGCAATTCTAAAGATCCATAGATGCTGTTTTCAGATTTTTGAAAATAATTGGGCCATGGTAGGGCTGAGATTCTGATTGGTTCCTGGTTCTAGGGCTGGGCTTGTGATTAGTGGTAGGGCTGAGATTCTGATTGGTTCCTGGTTCTAGGGCTGGGCTTGTGATTGGTGGTAGGGCTGAGATTCTGATTGGTTCTTGGTTCTAGGGCTGGGCTTGTGATTGGTGGTAGGGCAGATATTCTGATTGGTTCATGGTTTTTAGGATTGGGGTTGTGATTGGTTGTCCGGATTAGCGGTATGATTGGTGATTAGGGCTGGGTCTCCCATTGGTTGTTTGAATCAGGGTTACAAATCTGATTGGTTAGGGTTAGGACTAGGTTTCTATTGGCCAACAGGGCTATTTAAGACTAGGGCTCAGGGTGTCTCAGCCTGGACGTCGTGGGTAAGGGCGGAGAGGACAAGGGCAGTTGCCTGTTTGGGCCTGGTAGGGCCTAGGGCCAGAAATGCTGCCCAATTCTCTATTGACCAGAAAGGACTTGACTCCTTTCACATCAATCAACATGCAAACACATTGGGGGTCATTCTGACCTCCGCGGGCGGCGGAAGCCGCCCGCCTGGCAGGAACCGCCAGAAGACCGTACCGCGGTCGAAAGACCGCGGCGGTCATTCTGAGTTTCCCGCTGGGCTGGCGGGCGACCGCCAGAAGGCCGCCCGCCAGCCCAGCGGGAAACCCCCTTCCATGAGGATGCCGGATCCGAATGGAGCCGGCGGAGTGGAAGGGGTGCGACGGGTGCAGTTGCACCAGTCGCAATTTTCAGTGTCTGCTTGGCAGACACTGAAAATCTTGGTGGGGCCCCACGACACCCGTTACCGCCAGCCAGGTTCTGGGGGGTCGGAATCCCCATGGCGGCACTGCCTGCAGCGCCGCCATGGAGGATTCCCTTGGGCAGCGGGACACCGGCGGGACACCGCCGGTTTCCCGTTTCTGACCGCGGCGAATGCCCATGGGAGCACCGCCAGCCTGTTGGCGGTGCTCCCGCGGTCGTTGGCCCTGGCTGTCCATGACCGCCAGGGTCAGAATGACCCCCATTATCTGCAAAGACATCCAACTTGTGCATCACAAACTGACCGAAGGCAGATTGCAATGTCCCATCATCCAACACAATACCCCTTATACAACACATATACACATATCCTCCACAACTACAACAGTCAAGCCCCTGCATTCTCACAGCAAACACTACTCTGTCCACTCCGACTAACACAACCTGCCATCACCCACACAACACAAAACCGCGTTATACATTACTTTCAGCCTTCCAGATACACACTCCTGTTCATACAAACCAACAACACTATTCTCAGTTTGCTCTACACAGACCACCTTTCATCATAACAATTCCCAAACCTAGCCTTCCAACACACCATCTACAAACGCCCTTCCCCTCTCTTCACCAATTACACACAACCATACAATCCTCACACTCCACTCCACCACACATATTACCTCTTCCAGTCATCACAATTAACACAAACTGCACTGACACACATCCATCCCCTCTTACACACCTCATACATTCATCTCCAAAACACATCAAGACTCTAATTCCACTCACCAGCACTAACTCACATACAAATCCCTCACCGAAAACAACTACATCAATATCCCCTCTCACTATTCCACAAAAACAATACAGACCACACACATCAGCACATCAAATCAACACAAACTTTCATTATACTTATCGTCACACCCACTCCCACCCTCATGACTACACAAAGAATACAAATCCCGTCCTATCTTTACCCCTACATTCTCACTCTTCACAAACACCTGCCACATGCACCCCAACCCAGCAACTTTCATTCACTCGCCTCTCCTCCATTGCACAATTTAGAGCCTTACATCATGATCCACATGCTCCTCCACCACCCCTAACCCATACTCCATCCACACTAAACAGACGCAAACAAAATAAACAACATGCCTCTCTTAACAACTTCGCATCCCTGTGTCAATTACATAATAAGGCTACTGTACAAAAACCAATACACTTCATGTCTCTTCTCAGCCACCAAGTCCAACACCCACACACACAGACCCAACAAAATGCCTCCTAAACCTGCTGGAAGAGGAACACTATATTGAAAAACAAGACTATTGTGACCCTCACACAGTTATGACAACTAACAACACACCTGCTTCAAGCTTAAATTATACTGCTTACCCTTCTCCTAAGCAAAACAACACCACCACTAACACACATTTTCTAAACTGCCAGCTCATAAATGCTCGGTCACTCTAAAAAAACAAGCACCACATCTATGACCTGCTCACAGACACACAACCTGACTCACTATTTATAACAGAAGCATGGTTGGGAGATGACATGGCCCCAGTGTTGCATGAAGCCCTTCCTCCAGACTATCAAACCATCACACAAAACCGTATAGGCAAGAGAGGAGGTGGACTAGCTATTATATTCAAACAGGCAATAAATCTCAGTAAAACAGACATTTCCATACGATGTTGTGAAGCCCTCCTCACCAGATGCCACCCTACTCCAACTTCCTCCTGTAACTTTCTCCTCCTTTACAGACCTCCACCTAACAACTCAACATTCCCAGATGCTTTTCTAGATACAGTCTCAAACAGTATTACATTATACTCCAACCTATGCATTCTTGGGGACCTAAACATTTGGTTTGACAAACCCAATATAGCCCATCCAAAAGCTATCACCACTAGCCTAGTCGCATTGAACCTACATCAGATTGTACACAATCCCACACACATCGCTGGACACATCCTAGATGTCATTTTTGCTAAGCCTGAACTAGTTACCGTTCATAGCATCACGCCAATCACATGGTCAGACCACCATTTGATAACTTTCCGACATACAACTCCACAAATCAACACACCCCACAACTACTTACATACATGCACCTATCGACCGTGGAGCAAACTCAATTTTGATGACCTAGAAACACAACTAACAGCCTACACGTATCTAGATACAATTAATTCTGTTCCAAAACTTTGAGTGGCTACAGGAAACTTTTGATATCCTAATACCACTCAGAAAAAGTAAACACGACAAAAAAAAACCAACACCTTGGAGAAACACAGAACTTAAAAAGATAAAGCAACAAACCAGAAAGTTGCAGCGGACCTGGCTCAAAACAAACAACATTCAAGATAAACTGCAGCTACACAAACTTAACAGAATATACAAATCATCAATCAAAAAAAGGTTAAAAAAAAAAGGTACTACTCAGACAAAATTCAAAATACTAAATCTGCAACCAAAGAATTTTATACAATTCTCAGTGAGTTTCGAAAACCTACATGTATGGAAGGAAACCATCCCACTACTCAAGATTTCACAAAAAAACTGGCAACTCATTACACAACCAAGGCAGACACATTGGACTCCTATTTAAAACAGAAGAAAACCATCAGCACCAACCCCTTTCCTAAAATACCCTCTAAGAATAAACCAACCCAGCCTCTACAGTCCTTCAAACAAATATCCCAAGATGAATTTATGGATTTGGTCAAAGCAAGCATACCTTCTGGTTACCCTTCTGACCCTTGTCCACCACACATCTTCAAGAACATTCTTTTATCTACTTCTGCTGCCACACCTGTAAGAAGAATCATCAACAACTCTTTAACTACAGTAACTTTTCCTGTAGACCTGAAAAAGGCATATATACAACCGTTATTAAAGAAAACTAACCTAGACCTGCAAGACCCCAACAACTACAGACCAATCACAAATTTACCTTTCCTGGGCAAAATGACAGAAAGAGCAGCATTCGCCCAGATGTCACAATTCATTGAAGACAATTCTATACTTTCAGACTTCCAAACTGGACTCCGACCAGGAAGAGGCACTGAATCGGCACCCATAGCAATCTGGGATGATCTTAAAAACACAGTTGACCGCAATGGAGTTGCTGCACTACTTCTCTTGGACCTCTTGGTTACCTTTGATACGGTTGATCATGACACCCTAATTCAAAGACTCCACAAAGCCGGCATAGAAGGGACTGCTCTTGATGGATTACATCCTACCTTCAAAAAAGATCTAATATCATCTATTCTCCCCCCTTCTCCTCCAAACCCCACCTCACAAAAGCAGGGGTCCCCCAAGGATCATTCATCTCACCTTTGCTTTTCAAAATCTACACAATATCATTACCAGAACTGATTGATTATTTTCATCTCATATGCTACAACTGAGTAGATGACACACAAATACTACTTAAATTAGAATGCCCCAAAAACATTGAAAACTCAGAAATCTTCAGCTGCCTCTGAGCTTTTGATCAGTGGAGGACCTGGATCCATCTCAAACTAAATGCCTCCAAAACAGAAATACTCATATGTGGTGACTGGAAAAGTTATGACCCACTGTGCACCTGGCCTGACGATCTCGGACCACCTCCTCAATTATCGAAGGAAGTTAAAAACCTTGGAATCACCATGGACTCCAAGTTAACGATGAATGCCCAAGTGGATTTATTAGCACGAACAAGCTTCATCACCTTGAAGACTCTACAACGCATCTTCCCCCACCTCGGATTTCCACACAAGGTGCAAGCTACTATCTCGCTCATACTATCCAAACTGGATTATGCCAATGGCCTCTACCATGAATCATCTCTATCTATTATGAAAAATCTACAACGTATTCAGAACTCCGCAGCCAGGCTACTATTACATGTAAAGCCACAAGCCCACATCTCCCCTGCCTTGAGAGCACTACACTGGTTACCTGTTGCCAGAAGATGCACTTTCAAGCTGCTTTGTATCACCCACAAAGCGATACATGGAACAGGACCGCTTTTTATCAGAAACAAAATAACCAAATACATTCAACAAAGAAACCTCCGCTCAAGATTGGCACCCCGCCTTAGAACACCACCATACAAGCAAAATGCTATAGGTGGTACATCCTTCTCCATTCAAGCAGCCAAACTATGGAATTCATTACCCCCAACTATAAGAGCCACAGATAACTAACTTGTCTTCAGAAAACTACTCAAGAGTTGGCTCTTTCCTTCATAACCACCATATTCAAACAGCTATGGACTGCATATGCCTATGTTGATAAATATGTTTTATCTGATTATGTGTATATTGTAGTTATATATAGTTCTTTAGAAAATATGTATCGCTACTATGTCATAACAATAAACTACACACTCTTTAAACCTGTTTAACTAATTTATATTTACTCGTGGTTTAAATATGTATATGTATGTACAAATATGTGTGCAGATGTGTGTGTATTCATGTATTCATGTATGTATGTATGTGTGTGTGTGTGTGTGTGTGTGTGTGTGTGTGTGTGTGTGTGTATATATATATATATATGGTTGGAGTTCATATCTACATTTGATATCATTTGCTTTCAAGAAACTTGGCTCACGGCACCCTTCTATTTAGATGGCTACTATTCCGTGTCTCAGCCAGCTACTCCATCCAGAGCAGGCAGAGCAAGTGGTGGCCTTCTGGTACTTGTGTCATTACTACTTCCAAAAATTGAGGTTTCATTGATTTGGTCTTCTGCTTTCTTCTTGGTAGTTTTATTATCAATAACCGGACGGAAAGACATCCTACTCTTAAATTTTTACAATAACATTCCAAGTGCCGCCCTGCCAGGAAGCCTCGAAGAGCTCACAGACCTGCTAGACTCTGCTGGGAAACTCCAGGACAGGGAATTTGATATGATCTGGGTCGGAGATTTTAATGTTCAGCTATGTAAGTATGAATTACCTCACTTATGTGGTGCTGCTACAGAAGGCATAGAGCCACTTACTCATTTTATTCACTCTAATTTAGGAAATGCCTTGAATACCCTTATCTATAAATTTGATCTTGCTTTTGCAAGGGATATGGCAAATAGTTGGACAAGAAAAATACCCACCTACACAGGGAGTACGAATGGTAGTATTATTGATTTTATTCTTATCAGTTCTTCACTTTCACGTTCAATAGCGGATTTTAAAATTAAATCTCACTGTGCCAGCGACCATAATCCCTGGAGCATAAAATTATCTTTCAAAACTAGAGTAATTTTACCTAGGACTGTACATAAAGGGAAAGAGGTTTCTAAAAGAAATTCTGGCCCTCGCATGAGGTGGGAGAGAGTAAACCCTAACACCTTTCATGTGAACCTTATAACTCAAAATAAGGTCCACATCAATACTTGCTTGTCCCTGCAATCCACTTCCGTCCACCTTATAACTGCTTTTGAGTCTTTAAGCTGTGCTACTTCTGAGGCACTGACGTGTCCCCAATATCCCAAAGGCGTAAAACCTCAATGGTGGTTTAATTCGGCCTGTACGGCTGCCCATAGAGATCTAAAGACAGCCATTAAAACTATTCCATTCAGTCGTGACCTAGTTAAACAGGCCAGGGGCCGATACAAATCAGTCCTTGAAGAAAGAAAGAATGAAATACGCACTAGCGCATGGGAAGATCTCATGGCAGCCACGGAATTACGGGATCCCTCTCAATTTTGGAAGGTGGTTAATCACCCATATTTCTCAGGAAAGGTAAATAGGGACGATGACTGTCTGATACCAGAGGGGGTTTGGGTAGACCATTTCTCACCTGTATTTCAATCCGTAAATAATTTCAAGTATGGAGGGGAGGCACGTGGCCTCCCATGTTCGGCTACTCTTATTCCAATTAAGAGCGGCATTTCACTTGAGGCATACGAGATCAGTGCAGCAATAACTAAAATGAAACTAAGGAAAGCCCCTGGCCCCGATGGGGTACCGGTGGACTTATTTAAATCTCTACCTGATTTGTGGGTTCCACTAATCACAAATGTTCTGAACAGTGCTATTCAAAGTGCTATCCCCTCTTCATGGTTAATGGCAATAATCGTCCCGATCTTCCATAAGGGTAATAGGCTTGACCCCCTTTGCTATAGACCCATCTCTCTTATTGACTCCACGGCAAAGATCTTGGGGAGTGTCATTTTGACCCGGCTCGAGGATTGGGTTGTAAGGACAAACATTCTATTGCCAATTCAATATGGGCTTAGGCCTGGATTAGGCACCGTGGATCAGGCCCTAAATTTACATCTTATCCTTAGCAAATATGTTATTGCAAAAAGGGAACCTATCCACTTAGCCTTTATAGATCTGTCCAGTGCATTTGATATGGTGAATAGAGCAAAATTGTGGGATATAATGGATACAATGGGGATTGAGCAAGATTTGTTGGATTTGATCAAACGCTTATACTCTGACCTTTCTATTATAATTCAGTTTGGACAACATGGCGAAAGGTCTTATCCCCTTGCTTCCAATCGGGGTGTTAGACAGGGCTGCACCCTGGCACCTTTTTTATTTCTACTGTATACAAATGGCTTGTATAGTTATTTAGTCCAAAATGGTAAGGATTTCCCAAGGATGAGTTTTAGACAATTGCCAATTTTATTGTATGCCGATGACGCCGTTTTAATTGCCCGCACGGCCAATGGTCTACAGACCCTTTTGGATCTTTTTTTAACACATACACGTGAGCTTGATTTGAAAGTCAACTTTAAAAAGTCACATGTCATGACTTGCGGTCCTAAAAACACCCGCACCAAATGTTTTACAATGGGGGGAACACCTTAACAAAGGTAAAAGACTTTTGCTACCTAGGCCTGTATCTAAGCTCCACTCTGTCATGGAAATTCCATTTGAATTTTAAGTTCCAACAACTGGAAAGAAATGTTGAGGCAATCTTCCGCTTTGCCTGTAGATTAGGGCATAGACCGGTCCATCAGATCATCACGCTGTACAATTCTAAATGTGTCTCGCCGGCGAGTTACGGGGGTGGCCTTTGGGGATATACCAGTCCAAGTACTTTACAGCTGGCAGAGAATAAATTCCTTCATCGGTTACTTATGGTACCTAAGAACATAGCGAATATTTTATGCCATGAGGAGCTGGGAATTCGCTATATTACAGATTTGATAGATATTGCCCCCCTTCTGTTATGGATAAAAGTATGGTCAAATCCGGCGGCTACTTTAACACACGATTGCGTAAAAGATTGTATTTCATTAACAAATTGTAACAAAATTCCATGGCTAAATTTTGTTCACAATGGTTTTCGAAACTTGGACTTGGAGTTTATGTATTTTAAACCAGAGCTTCTGCCCACCAATGCGAAAGAAATTGTTAAACTTCGACATAAAGAGCATGTTAAGAACCTTAGATATCAAGTGGCAGAGAAATTGAGCTCTTTTAATTCATATGTACAAATTCCATCATCGGACTTGTTAGAACCTTATTTTGTTTGGTTCCCAATCCCTTCTTTATATTCTTTACTTGTACTTTTTAGATTTAATATGATCCATTTTAGAGTGGCGTTCCTGACAAAATGCGTGTGGGAAAAAACACTACCGCCATGCCCTTGTGATAACTCTTCAAAACAAAGTACTTGCCACTTTATTTTGTTTTGTACACTTTACTCAGCTAGTAGGAAAACCTTTCTATTACCTATTTTGCGCAATTTGCACACTTTTTCATATAAAGAAGGATTGACTGGCATTCAAAGCCTCTCATCCAAACAAATGTGCAGTTCTATTCTTAGTTTTATTAAATCCGCTATCACCATTAGAAACCGATATGAATTGGTAATGACTATTTATTAAGAGAAACTAGATATTGTCTTATTGTTATATACGATTTTATAAGTATTTATTATTTTATACCGATTTAGTAAGCTTAGGCGGTAAGCTTAGATTCCATAGATTTGTCTTTGAATTATGTAATAAGTACTGTATTTTATGATGACTTTTATGTATGTATGTGTACTTTTATGGCAACACGCCGAATAAAGTTATTTTGACTGACTATATGTATGTATGTTATTGTATGCTTAACATGTTCATAGGTCATTGCATAATTCCTAGATAAGTTGTTATACTAGATACTTATAAATCCCTGCTCTCATATCACTCTTATCTACCCATCACCATATGTCATGTCTCTATCAATCTATCCTCCATTCCCACTCTGACTCATCCCAAATCCATTCTACTACTGTCATCTCCTAAATAACTCTGCCTAAGCTCCTCCCTCTGCTTCCACATCTTACTCACCCAAACCTCACTTTACTACCATGATCTCCCAAACAACCCTACTATATTCTCCCTCATTTATCTCACCCTGCTACTATGACCCCTTTCCACAGACTCTTCCCTCCTCCACCCCCCTTTACTCATCCCAAGCCTAAATCTTATTACCATAAACTCCCAATTAACACTTCTGGATTCTTCCCTCCTCCACCCCTCCATTACTCCAGTCAATCTAACTAACAAACTCACATATCCGCGGCTCAAATTAACTCATAATAATACTAAACTGTACTCATATTTCCCTATACTAATCCACCACTAATTCCTTTTGGGTTTCGGAGTAGCGTTCTACTTGCCAAAAAGCGTTTCAACGCCTCGTCAGGGGTAGTAAGCGCTATATAAATACTATTACAATACAATACAATAGGCCGGTGAACAAAATGCTCACCGTTTTTAAAAGTAAATGTTTATCCACAGCCTCTTTTGGAGCTGGTGTATGGGGCTATAGCAACAGGAAGAGTTTCCAGACAGTGATAGAGTGCAACCTTTGCTGCTCTGGATCAAAGTTTGGAGAAATCCAGAAGCCTGTTTCTGTACAGCAGTGTTAGCAGACTATTTGGCTTTG
Source organism: Pleurodeles waltl (assembly GCF_031143425.1). Taxonomy (NCBI): domain Eukaryota; kingdom Metazoa; phylum Chordata; class Amphibia; order Caudata; family Salamandridae; genus Pleurodeles; species Pleurodeles waltl. The sequence goes on along the minus strand of NC_090445.1, from coordinate 658,185,895 downwards.
GCTCTGGGTATGGATATTCCTTGGCTTAGCCATGTTAGAAAAACATTTGGCAGCTTGGGGGTAAAGAGTTTTTTAGTGCTCCTGACTCCTTGTCAGCAGTGGCAATAGATAGAACTAAGGAGCTACATTGGCACTGTGTCCACGAATTGAATATGAATGGGGGTTTTCGGGCCAACAGAGATGCTCACGTCATAGCCTGCCCTGTATCTTTCAATCATTCCCTCTGAGCAGCATAGAATTTTATTGACCAGATTTCGTTTGAATATTGTACATTATTTGGTTGCATTTCCTGTCCAAGTTATGTGGTTTAATACACTTCCATCACGTCCCTGTGATGGTTCTACTTCTCAAAGCACAATGCACTTTCTTCTTTTCAGTAGTTTATATCATTCCCCCGAGGAGAAGACGTTAATGCCCAGTCCTTTTGGCCTCATGCATTTGGTCATGCCTTTAAGCCTCTTCGTATTTGCACAATTTGGGATGTGGAGCCGCTGTGTTAAATTTCGTTTAAGCTCCATCTGAATTCGTAACTATTATCAGTGACGATGTCTTAGAATGTCATAAGTGTTTTATTAATTGATTGTATGTATTGTTTTATTGTTGATGACTTTTATGGCTCTTTTTTCGCGAATAAAGTATTTATGACTGATGAATGCTACTAGTGGGTCTGCAGCACCGATTGTGCCACCTACTTAAGTAGCCCTCTAAACATCTCAGGCCTGCCACTGCAGAGCCTGTCTGTGCAGTCTCACTGCCACCCTGACATGGCATTTAAAAACCCCTTAACTCCCCTTTTCTGACATATAAGCCACTCCTAAAGTAGGCGCTAGGTAGCCCATAGGGCAGAGTTCCATGTAAGTAAAAGGCAGGACATATGTTTTTAACTTTTCATGACCTGGTAATGAAAAACTCCCAAAGTCGTTTTTCATTACTGTGAGGCCTCCCCTTCTCATAGGCCAGCATTGGGAATTCCTTCTAATACTTTTAAGCTGCAATTTCTGATCTGAGAGGAGTATCTGTATCATGTTAAGTACCATTGGAATGGTAATAATAAATCCTCTTTACTGGCGAGGTCGGATTTATTATTACTGTTTTAGAAATGCCACTTTTAGAAAGTGGGCATTTCTCTGCACTCACTGTGCTGTGTGGCCACAGCCTATCCCCCATACATATCTGGCTTGGGCTAGGTGACTGCTACAGTTAAGCATTCCCTTCCGACACCCACAACACAGTATACTCAGCTACATCTGCATTTGTATGCATACTGATGGATCTTCCAGGGGAGGAGGTTGGGAAAGGCTCACACTTACACCTCAAAAGGGTAGTGACCAGAGTCCAAAAAAGGAACTAATTACCTCTCACTGTTGATCTGGAGCCAAGGCTGACCTGTGCAATAGTCCCCCCCCCCCCCACACACACACACACACATCAGAGGCACTTTTTAGTATAAGAACTAGGTCCCTGACCCATTAAAGGCAGTACACTTCTGGACTTAAGAAAACGCTGCTGGAGTAAAGGCTGCTGTCTGTCTGTAAGGATAGCCATTTCACTTCTTACTAACAGGATTGCCACTCTTGCCAGGATTGATTGCTTTCAGGAACTGCTGCCCTGCTACCTGCTGATCTCTGCCCAAGACTCGTTCTCCAAACCCAGAGTGACTCAAAGTGGCTTCTGCTTTCCTTTGCCGCTCGTCATTTTCAAGTGAACCTGAGTGGTTTTGCCAAACGTCACAGCTTGCATCTGTGATCTGCCTTGAGCGGCCCTGCTTTTCGTTGCAGCTTGCTACTTTCCATCCACCCGAGCAGCTTTGCCAAACTTCTCCGCTTGCATCTGTGAGCTGCCCAGAGCGGCCCTGCTTTCCTTTGCTGCAGGCTACTTTCCGTAAGCCCAAGCAGCTTTGCCAAACTTTGCTGCTCGCATTAGCGAACTGCCCGGAACAGCCCCGCTTTCTTTTGCTGCTCGCATCTGTGAACTGCCCTGAGCCACCTTGCTTCCTTTTTCCGATCACCACTTTCAAGTCAACCCGAGCTGCTTTGTCAAACTTTGCCGCTTGCACCTGTGAACCACCCAGAGCGGGCCAGCTTCCCTTTCGCCGTTCACTACGTTCAAGCCAACCCGAGCAGCTTTGTTAAACTTTGCTGCTTACACATGTGAACCGACGGGAGTGGCCCTGCTTTTCTTTTGCTGCTCGCTACTGCCTGACAACCTGAGTGGCTGCCCCAAACTGTGACATTCACTGGTTTCAGTCAACCTGCACGGCCTTGCCCAATTTAGCCGCGCACCGCTTTCCGATAGGAGCAGACCCAGGGCAGTACCGTAGTCCATAAAATATCGCACAGCTGTGTAGAGGAGTCCCCAGCACCACCCCTTTGATCTCTGCATTTACCCAGAAACCTTGTTTTATTTTGGAGTCTGCAAAGCAAATACTTTACTATTTACAAGTTGGATCTGCATCTTGAGGAACTTAATTTAAGCAGATAAACAAGTTTTATTTTTCTACATCCTTGTGGTCTTTTTTGTGGTGTACCTCCAGATGTTATGTTGTGTAAGTTGCAAAAGTACTTTACTCATTGCCTTCTAAGTTAGGCCTGCCTTCTCTGCACCAAGCTACCAGAGGCTGAGCACAGGCTAATTTATGTTATGTCACTGACTTGCCCTGACTAGGATTGTGGTACCTTTTTGGACAGGGTTCATACCTCTGCCAGCTAGAGACCCAACTTCTAGCATAGGGCATACTCCTTTTTCACAGTACTTACCACCCAGAGGTCCGATGTTATTGACCTCTACTGATGTACAAATTGGGACACCCGTCCTCCCACCAACAACACATGCTCTACGATGGGAAAACTAGGGCTGCTTTCCTGTGTTAGCATAAGAGGTAGATATGATGAGGGGGAAGATGAATTGAGGGAAGGGCCCGCTGTCTACCTTTGCCACACCCTCTGTAGCTCTTATGGTGCTTAAGCTACTCTTGACCATAGGGTTTCAGTCCACAAAATGAAAAACCTCCAGAAAAGCCTCTAAATTTCTTTGAATTGCCTACGATCCCTTGGTTAAGACTGAAGGCACAAGGAGCAAGCTGTGGCTTTACTGCCCTTAAAACGTTCCAAGGCAAAACATGCCTTAGCTCCACATACACGAGATTCATCAAAAGGTAAATTCAGAAACTGTCCTGTGAAAAAACAGAACCTCTCAGCCATGCATGCCTACGCAGAGAAACAGATTTTCTTACCTGAAGGTCTAGTTTTGCAGCTTGAAGAATTCTCTGGATTCGCATGCTGTACGTTATTACACTATCTAGTGGTTGGGTTCGGAATGTCTCTACTTTCCTTCTGGTTTACTAGTCCTTCTTTCATTTCTGATTTTGTTGTTGATGGGTGTCGATGGGACTCCCATTTTGTGCCTCATGTGACGTTGCACGTCCAAGCTCCTACCTTTGGTTGTGATTTTCAGATTCTTTATTTTTTGCTTCTTCTGTTCTCTCCTTCAATCTTTTTGGTCGAGATGAGTGGGTCACTTGTGAAACCAGTGTGAATCTTTTCTGGATTCACATGCTGTGCATTGATTTTGTAGCAGTTTTGTTAGTTTAGCAGTGGTTGGGTTGAAAACAGGCTTTGATTTGTAAACAGATGTTTTAACACTTTCTGTCCCACTTAAGTTTCCCTGTTCATTTGAATGTCTAAGCAGTAGTGTCCTGTGAATATGTGTAGATGACCATGTTGCTGTCATACAAATATCTCGTAGTGTGCATTTACTAGAAAGGCAATGGGTGCTCCTTGTTGAGTGTGCCTTAAAGGTTGTTTAGTTTCTCTCATGCACTTGTGTGGCACAGATGAATAGTATGTGATATCTGGAAATCCATCCTGAATGTGCCAAACAGGGAGATACTCCTTCACAGAGCTTTGAGCCCCAGAATACAGTCCCTAGTTTGAATACTTCAAATAATGTTAAGCACCTTATTTTGCTAGTAATCTCCAATCAAGACAGCTGCGTACCCAGTTCTGGAAGTTTCAAACTGGCCAGCTCACTTTGGAGGATCAGAAAAATAAACCTGAGGTGTTTGAAACCTATCTAAGAGGAACACTTTCTATCCATTGCTGGATCGATCTCATTGGGCTCCCCTCTGGATCCCATGACACCTAGGATATGGAAAGAGCTGGGAGATTAGCTTATCCACCGCCCCCCCAAACATTGCGAATATGCAATCAGTGATCGGAGACAGAGAAGGTCCCCTCAATGTGGAACAAGGCTATTGACACCCCTCCCCGTTTAAAAACAAAATCCACAGCCAACCCTTGGACACTGAGCAATTTTATTTTGCTACTCCCTTTTCCCCTGAAAATATTGGAGCATTATGTGAGTAAGATGCTCTCACAATACATGGAAACACAGTCCTTCTTAGACTCAGGCCAGGACATGGCACAGATTCTGCCATACTCATCGCTATGGACGAGTTACACATGAGAGTAGACAAGGATCAGCCGACAGTCTTGGTTACGCTGGACCTGTCGGCTGCCTTCGACACGGTCAATCATAAAACTCTCCTTGAAAGACTAGCTTAAATCAGGGGTAGGAGGCCTGGTTTTGAAGTGGATGTAACTCTACTTATCTGATCGCTCTCAGGCTGTTGCCTTGCCCCCTTAATGTTCAAAACTCTACAATCACAGGACCCAAAAGGTTTAACAATTATATAAGGCCACTGATCTCTCTCGTAAAGGCTCTAGACATCATGCTAGTCAGTTCTTCAGACGACACAGTTGATTCTATCCTTGAATCATGAACATCGAAATTCTGTGGCAGTCTTTCAAAACTGTATCAAGTGTTGTCAAGTGGATGAACTCAAACTCCCTTAAATTGAACAGGGACAAAACAGAATTCCTTTGTTTCTCGGCTAATAAAATCCCTATGAAGCTACCCCCACACTTTTGGCAGTTGCAGACAAAAGAAGATTGCATCCTTCTAGCATAGATAGTAAATTGGGGATAAGCTAGCTTTGGGAGAGCACGTCACTAGAGTTGCAGGCACTTGTTTTGCATTGCTAAGAGATCTTAGGAAGGTGCTACCGCTTTTACCCAATGAAATCCGATCCACTATCATGTGTAGTGTCATACTGTGCAGGTTGGATTATTGTAATGCCCTCCTGTTCAGTGCTCCAGACTCTCTGGTCAGCAAACCGCACAGAGTTCAAGTGACAGCAGGCAAATTAGCCCTAAATAGACCTTGCAGTTCATTGGCGACTAAGGCCTTGAGTGATCTTCACTGACTCCCAATTAAACAGAGGACTATTTTCAAAGTTATTTGTATTGTGTTCTAAGCTTTACATGGATATGGTCCGCTTCCATTACATCATAAAATGAAGAGCTATACCCCTGGGAGATGTCTCCGCTCGAGCAATGCTAACTTGGTCTCCATAAATACATTTCACAAGGTCCAACAAGGTCCAACAAGGTGGCCATGCCTTCACAATTAAGGCTGCTCAGATTCGCAATAAATTGCCTCTAAAGCTCAACGTCCACCTTTTAGGAAGGGTCTTAAGACGTGGCTTTTTCCAAACAGATGCTTATTGTCAGTATCTCTTCCCCTCCCCCCCCAACTCCTTTTTGAATGCTCTCCCTTCCACCAGGATGGCAAGTTTTTGATGATAGTTTGCGCTGTACAAATTAATTAAATAAACATTTAAATAAATTGTGCCCTTAGTTACCAGTTTTTCCATATTGTTGTCTGCAAAGAAGCCAAACAGTTGCTTTGTCTTTCTGTCTTTGTCTTTTCAATGTAGTAAATTATTGCGCAGCTTGCATCCAGTGCGTCTAACACTCTCTCTGCTTGATTTTTTTGGGCTGTTGGAAAAAGCTTGGAATGTGTATTTTTGGATTTATGTGGAAGTGTGAAACTATCTTAGTTAAGAACTGAGGATCAGACCTCATGACAATTCTGTCTTAGTGAACCTGTAAGTATGACTCTTGAATTGAGAGTGTTATTTACTGAGAAGTGATGTTATGGCTACCAGGAATGCGGTCTTTAGCGTGAGCATCTTTAATGTGGCTTTGTGTAAAGGTTCCATGAGGGTGCAAGTACCTTTCTTGATGGTGCAATTCTCTATGCCCCTCTAAGACCCATTTTATTATCGGAGCTGTGAAGGAGGCTTCTTCTTATGTGATGTCTTGTTTAGGCCAATACTGCTGCTAAGTCTACTTTAAAAGATGCATATGTTAGTTTGTAGTCTAGTAGGCATGTTAAATATTTTAACACTGTTGCGTCCTTAGTGCTCTTACCTAATAAACCCTTTTTAAGATAACATAAAGAGTGTATCTTCCATTTTGTGACATAGAACTTCCTTATTGGCTTTCTTGCTTCTCTAAGAACAGCCATTACATTCTCTGGTATTTTTAGATGACCAAATTCTAAGTCTTCAGGTGCCATACTCAAAGATTAGGGTTCTGGGTGTAGCACCCTTCCTTTTTCCATTGACAACAGGTCTTGTTGGGTTGTAAGACTTAAAATGTTCCCTTGTGCTAATTCTATCAGCTCTTAAAACCAGGTCTGCTTAGCCCACTGATGTCCAATTAGCATTAGAGTCATTTTCCTCCTCCTGCATTTGTTGATTACTCTAGAACAGTGGTACAGTGAAAAAGGCATATCAGCTATCCCTGACCAGTCTTATCAATGGTGCATTCCCTAGGGATTGGTGGTACTGCTGTCTGGCCGCAATGTTTTAGCATTTTACATTCCTTGGGGTTGCAAACAGAGCTATTTTTGGTGTTCCCCAACTCAGAAGGATTTTTATGAACACCCCTTGATTGAGTTCCCATTCTTGAGAGCATGATGCTTGTCTGCTTCAACATTATCCGTGCCTGAGAGATGAACTGCTGTTATCTCCATTTTACTCTGTATTGCCCACTTCCATATTTCTTGGACTACCGATGATAAGAGCAAAGGACTGCATCCACCCTTGCTTGCTGATATAAAACACTGTTGTATTGCCTGTTTGGATCAATATTGTTGTTCCTAATAGCTCTTTCTGATAGGTTTTTAAAGCTAGGAACATGGTCTTTAGTTCCAAAATATTGATTTGCTGACCAGCACCCTGGTCCTTCCAGACTCCTCGTACTTTGAGCGTGCCCATGGGAGATCCCCAGCCCAAATGAGAGGCATCTGTTGTAATGGCTACTGTAGGAGTTGGTTGTGCACATTTTCTTCCTTGCATTACATGTGATCTGTTCCGCCACACCATCTCCTCCTGAAGCTTCTGCAAGACAACCACTAGATCCTCCCAACTCCATTTGCCCTGTGACTATTGGTTCTCTAGCCATTCCTAAATTGGTCTAATGTGTATTCTTGCATGTGAAAACAAAGGGATGCATGAAGCCATGGTCCCAAACAGTTTACCCACGGTCCTTACTGTGGGACCTTGCCACTTCCGGTAAAGGTGTGTCTCCGGCAATACTGACTGCATTCTCTTTTCACTGGGATATACATACCCTTGTATTAAACTTATCCTTGCTCCAAGAAACATTTTTTCTTGCTTTTGTTTTGGTGATGACTTCTCAATGTTTACAGAGAAACTCAATGTGAATAGTTTCCTCGTTTTCTGCTCTTTGCACTGGTTGTCAGAGATTGCTCTTACCAATCAGTCGCCCAGGTAAGGATAGATATGTATGCCCTGTCTTCTTAAATGAGTTGCTACTGCTGCTAGACACTTTGTAAAGACTCTTGGAGACGATTTTATCCCCAATGCCACCACTGTGAAATGGTAGTGTATCTTGTTCACCACAAACCTCAGGTATTTGTTGCATTTATTAGGATAAGCAAGTAGGCGTTTCTTTAGCTCTATTGTTGCTATGTAATCCCCTTTTTGCAATTCTGGAATGACTTCCTGTAGGGTTGTTACCATGCATCTTTGGGTTTTTATGAACTTTTTATGATTCAGAGGTCTAAAATTGGACATGGTGACCCATCTACCCTCAGTATTAGGAAATATGTGGAGTAATTTTTTTTGTTGATCTGTGTTATGGGCACCTTTTCTAGTGCTCTTTTTTCCAGCAATCCTGCCTGATGCTGTCCCTCTTCGTCCTGTCCCTCTAAACTGCAATGCACCGATGGACATAGCAGTCTCATTGTCCCTCTTGAGTTAGTTCAAGGTATCATTAACCGTGCTCTTGAACAAACGGTCTCCATTGAATGGAGTATTTGTGATGTTTGCTTCTGTCTCCAGCTTGAACCCTGATATACTCAACCCTGAATGATGGCGTAGTGTGATACCTGCGATCATCTGCCTGCTTGCCAGGTCTGCTGCATCCAAAACTGATTTCTGGTAAGTATTGGCAATATTTTCCCCCTCCTCTGCCAGGTGTGCAGCTCTTTTTGTATAGTTCTGACAGGTGCTTCTTAGGTTCCGCATTTCCTTGCAGTGCTGGTAGGCATACCTGTTTAGGAAGGCGTTTAATTTTATGATGCGCCATTGACTGGCTGCACTACGATCAAATTTCCTGTCCATGAGCTCCAATAGTTTGCTCTCCTTGCCAGGAGGTGGCCCAGATGTTGACAGGATGTTGGCCCTCTTCAGTGCTGTAGAGATGACAATTATATCAGCTGGTACTGTACCCTTGGTGTAAGGTGCGTATTTTGAAGAATATGTATATTTCTTCTCATCCCTCACCGCTCTACAGGTGGCGGGTTCCTTAAATGCTTCTGTTCCTTAGTTCAGGACACTAGGCAGTACTGGGAGGAATTGGTTCTTGGCTTGGGATGGTAACAGAGTTTCCAGTAGGAAACATGCCTGTGACTTTTCTTCCTCCATCTGCACTTCATACTTGTCAGCAGCTTCCTTGATTATTTTGTTGAACAACCCAATGTCATCCGGAGGCGATGGCTTCGAAGAGTAGCAGTCAACTTCTTCCTCAGGGGAGTCTGTCTCCAGCTTTTGCTACTGAGATTCTGTGTATTTAGACTCGGAGTCCCGAAACTTATCTAGTCCTTTTTGCTCCTCTTCCTCCTCATAAAAGAGATCTTCTTACCCCTGAGGTTTAGGCGTTAAAGGGGGTTCGATATGTTTGACGTCCTTCTCGCCATGGTCTTTCGGCATTTAAGTTTTCAAGGGAATTCTATATTCCGTGGGGTGCATCAAACTTTTTCATTTTGAGCAACAGATCCACTTCGGCTTCATGGCACATCTCCTCAATCTCCGTTGAGCGTTTTTCTGGAGCGACAACTGTGCTTTTTGTGGGTCTTTCCTCCTGGGGTGTCCCTCTTGAGGGATCCAAGGGGGTCCAGTGACGGTTTTGACAACAACGCTAACTCCGACGCCTTTGAGTCTGATTTTCGAAATTGAGGCAACTTTTTCGGTGTCTGTGTGTCTTTTACCTGTGATTTCTTGCTTTTCTTGGTTGTCAGGGCTTCGACTTCAATGATTCTCTGGTCGACTTAGGATATTTCTCCCTCACCACCATCGTCAACGCTTTCCTCCTCATCGCTCAACAGACCCAGGTCTCTCAGGGATGGAGTCATTGTTTGTTCCTGCATGGCGTAGTGTGCCTGTCTCTGCTTCTCCATCAAATTCTCTGACTTGAACCCGGCACAGGCTTTGCAGTTATCGCTTTGATGATCTATCGGCAGGCAGAGGTTGCAAACTGGGTGTAAATCCTTCAGCACGAATTTGTGATAGCGATTCAAGCAGATCTGGAACTGAGTCTTCTGCATTACACCCAACAGGGAGAATCCTGTCTGGGCACTCTTAAAACTGTCAAGGAAAAACTTCTCCTTCCCTCTATGAGTCTTCTCGGGTATCCCACCTTCGATGTTCTTCTCTCAACTTCAATCAATTCTTTGGCAAATGTCTCAAAAACTTTTTTTCTTCCTCAAATTGGAGAGCCTTCAGCGAAGCATCCAGGCCCAAGGGTGGAAAAAACAGAATCTGAAGATGGTGACCAATAATTTGAGCTTCTGGGGAGGGCATGCAATGTCACAGAAGGCACCAAATGGAGTCCCGTTGAAGCTCAGCAAAAAAAAAAAAAAAAAAACAGAAATGGAAGGACTAGTAAACTAGAAGGAAATGCAGAGCACTTGAATCCATAAAAGATCCACTCTGCAAAACTACTGTAGAGTGCCCAGTGCCCTTGCCACAGAACCAGCCATATCTGTCCCAATGATACAACATTCAGCTGTTATGGTAACTTATTCGGCACCTCCTCAGGTAATTTAGGTATGCCAGCCTGTGCTGAATCCTGAAGGGCATGAATGTACCTACCCAGTACGCAGGTAGACTCAAGAGCCAGAAGAGAAAATCTTTTTAGCTGACTGCTCCATTTTCTTGGACTATCTATCCATGTCCACTGAAGGCTGGTTAGCAGCATCTCCTCCAACTTGGGGGATCTTGATTCCCCCGACGAAAAACTGTTGTTTCTCAAGTAGTCTTTGAGCTTCTCTCCAGGCCCTGTGTTTATGTACCGAAGAGAAAGGATCCGGAGGAACAGAGCTTGGAGAAATTTGAGGTGCCAATGTGGTTGGTGATGTCTATAACCTGAATGGGAAGAGGTGCCTGGATCAAAGGCAAAGCTAGCTGTGGCGCTGGAGATGGCGTCGGTGTGACCTCCTGCCGATCCCTGCTCCGAGTTAGGATGCAGAGACATTGACCTTGGTGACTTAGCTTTTGATGATCGATGTTGATAATCATGATGTCGCTTCGCACGTTTCTTCTTGGCCGACTTCAAAGAATGAGGCAATCTAGATCTTGGCCATGACAACTTCTCATCTCATCTTTGGCCCTGGCCATGAACATTTTGGCTTTGGATTCATCGCTTGACAGCTGGAACAGGTGACATTATGGTCTGATCCTAAGCATCAAAGACTCATGTCATGTGGATCAGTAACAGAAACCTGACTGTCACATTTTTTTCAAGGCTTGAAACCGTACTTACTCTGTGTTGACAGTCCGAGTTAAAACTGCACCCGTTAGATTTCTAAAATGAAGAAAGGTCGAACAACAATTCCTTATGAACAGTTTGAAAAAACGTTACACGTCAGGGAACAGACAGCAGCACGCCGATGAGGGCACTTTATGGCTCCAGTGACATCACCTAGTGCAGCACTGTGTTGGAGCTGGCGTCCCCTATCTGCATGGGAGAGCTATTGAAAAGTTTCTGTTTTAAGATGGTGCATGTGATACTAAAAAGGTGAGGAATCTGCAGGTAGATGCATCCATCAGAAATTTGTGTACAATGTTCTTTAAAAGATTTTTTTTTTTTTTTTTTTTTTTTTACATGATCGAACAGAAATCATAAATATGTAGCTGCTGCTCTATACCAATATAACAAAGCACGGACATTCCAGTTCCTCTTTAATTGTTTTTGAACTGTCAGTTGAAATGTGTCCATATTACCTTCAAACACATCTCTATATATTCACTGAATGCAGGGATAAGGAACACATTTGGAAACAGAATTCTGGTTGCTGATGTAAAGAGATTAACACAGCTACACCCTTTTCCGCAATTTGGTGCCAAGACAGAATTTATTCTTTTCAGGATATGTTCAATGCTCAGAACACAACTATTTAACTTATTTCCACTGGCCTTACTATAGAAAATTATTTGAACAAAACCCAAAATAAAAGTGGTGCAGCACTGGAATGGTTTATAGACTGCAAAACAGTGGGAAGAACAGAAAAAAGCTGTCTGCAGGCATAAAATTCATCCCGAAAGGAAGGGTGTGAACTGATATCTCTATCAGCGCTTCGGCAACTCATTTAGCTGAAATGGTTATGCCTTGAGTGCATGGATATCTACTTGAGAAATCACCCGAGGTAGCCAAAGGGAAATCGCCACCTCTGCTACCGTTAGCCCCTGCAGTCTCATGTGCTGCGGATGTACTAGTGAAAGAGTTAAAGGTCAGAAAGCAAATGGGGCTATGTACATTCTGTTCCTTAATGACCCCAGGGAGAAGTAGCAAAATCTGCATCAAATGCCAAGCCAGGCATAGCAACTGCTCCATCTGCTGCAACATTTAGGCGACTGTGTACTCGTGTGCGGTGAAACACTTGTCGCAACAACACATGGCATCAGACTTTGCTATGCGAAATTGCACAACACAGGGCACCCCGGGAGGAAATTCTACTTAATTTATGGTATGTTCAACCTTTAGCTTTTTTCTTCGCCTCTAAGCACAAAAATTTGGCACAAATGGCAATGCCATCTTGGACAGATAGAAGTAATGAGAATAACAAGAGATAAGGAGTTGGTGTCTCAAAAGATCTATGTGCCTTGGGAAAAAAATGTGTGAAGGCTCCCCTCCCAACTTGGACATGGATTTTATTACCCTACACTCCACAAGACAAAATACAGACCAAGGCTTCATAATACCAAACAAACGTCAGGAACTTTTCTGGTCCTACATGAAATGCTTGCAAACTCTACAACAAAAAAGTTGCATAAAAACAGGTTGTTCTTCATCTCTGAAATAGTGAAAACACAGGAATATTGTGCATACAAATTCAAAACGCATCCCTAATGGCATGTTTGCTACTAGCAGCAGGCACACAGACAAAGACACTGCCCTGTACGCTGCTGCAGTTAACATATTGGGTTCCGGCCTTTTTCTTTAAGTTTTCAGAATTTACGTTTGTAATTTACAGACATTAAGTATACGACATAGTGTATAACGTTAAACAGGCCACCTTTTGTTTCTTTGTACATAATGCAGGCTAGTACATTTGCAATAGACGATAATGGATCATTTGTTTTGTAAAACAAAACTTACAAAAAAGCTAAAATGTGAACATTATTAGCACACACACACATTTTCTTTTTTTACACATTCAGGTTCTCCGAGGTGTGAAGTTGCACAACTATATCACAGCATTCAAAGTCTCTCCAGTTCGGGTTGATAATTTCATGTCAGGCTCAGATACAGGACTCTGAAACAACACGAGTCAGTGCAAAATACGCTCTGCCCTCTGGGCCGAATGCCTGGAATTATTTTAACGGACTGCTTTCAAACATGTCCACATCGGGTGCCAGCGACCTGCAACTGAAAAATAGTGCCCAGGGCGGGTGCCACTGAGGTACCCAGATTTTGGCAAGTGCCTCCTAAGGGCTCATGCATCTTCAAGAAATCAAGGCCGCTCCCTAGGCGTACTTCATTTTTCACGCAGGACACAGACGCCGGCATCACAACGCTGGGTTCCCATCGATGTCACCACTTCCCAGCTGTCGATAATGGGATCGTAGCACTCAATGCTGCTCAGCAAAGAGTTTCCATCATACCTGCAATTCCCAAACAGAAATAGAAGGACACATATTAGAGACTTCAGACCACCTCGCCATGAACAGTTCTAGGTACTCAACACCAGACTCAAGGGTGGCAGATCACAAAACAGATTTGTGATAGCACATTTTTGTTTTTTTGTTTTAAAGAATCTCAGGTGTGTTTTTGGTCCACTGACGTTCGTTCAGACACCATTCCTTACCACACCTGACCTCATATTATAGACAGGATGCACTGTTGTCAAGTGCGTCAGCACTATCAGTATTACAGAACAGACCGCACAACCCTTGCGTAATACCATAGTGCCCCAGGACCAGGCACTGCAGGAAAACACTCCCGTTGCGTCCTCAGGGCACTATGCATAATATGGCCCCTTCCTGTTTTTTGATTGCTAGCTCCTTAAATGTTAATATGAGGCAAATTGGCAAAGCCAATGCTTGTTTCAGAACGCGATGTGTTTTAGCAATGTTGTATACCAGTGTGCCAAGGTAGTGCCGTAGAGGAGAGTTGCAAGGAGTGCCGTAGAGTGGAATGGCGTAGAGGGGAGTGGCACAGTGTCATGTATTGGAGTGGCATAGAGTGGAGACGCATAGTGTGGCCTACAGTGGAGTAGAGTGGACTGGTACAGAGTGCACAGGCTTAGAGTGTTGCAGTGTTGCAGTGGTAAAGAGTGCAGTGGCGTAGAGTGAAGCAGCACATAATGCAGCAGTGTACAATGCAGGATAGTAGAATGCAGTGGCGTAGATTAGAGTGTTGCATAGTAGAGTGCAGTGGTGCGGAGTGGCACAGAGCAGAGTGGCACAGAGCAGAGTGGCACAGAGCAGAGTAGCACAGAGCAGAGTGGCGCAGAGTACAGAGATGCAAAGTACAGTGGTGCAAAGTACAGTGGTGCAAAGTACAGAGGTGCAAAGTACAGTGGTGCAAAGTACAGTGGTGCAAAGTACAGAGGTGCAAAGTACAGAGGTGCAAAGTACAGTGGTGCAAAGTACAGTGCCGTAGAGTGGCGTGCTGAAGAGCAGAGTGGAGTGACGCAGAGGGCATTGGCAAAGAATGCAGTAGTGCCGAGTAGGGTGGCTTGCTGTAGAGTGCAGTGTTGCAGAGTAGAGTGTCAGAGTGCAGTGGTATGGCGTAAAGTGACTGAACAGAGTGCCGTAGAGTGCAATAACAGAATGGGTTAGAATGGGTTACAGTTCAGTGGCGTAGAGATGAGTGGACTGGTGTAGAGTGCACTGGTGTAGTGTTGCAGAGTATAGTGTTGTAGAGTGCAGCAGCATAGAATTCAGTGGTGTGCAATTGTATGAGGCTGGCCTGGTTTGTAGTGGTACCAAGGGGTACTTACACTCTGCAGCAGGTCCAGTTATCCCTTATTAGTGTAGAAGATGTGTCTAGCAGCTTAGGCTGATAGAAAAGGGTAGCTTAGCAGAGCAGCTTAGGCTGAACTAGGAGACGTGTAAAGCTCCTACTATACCACTGGTGTCATATGCACAATATCATAAGAAAACACAATACACATATATACTAAAAATAAAGGTACTTTATTTTTACGACAATATGCCAAAAGTATCTCAGTGAGTACCCTCAGTATGAGGATAGCAAATATACACAAGATATATGTACACAATACCAAAAATATGCAGTAATAGCAATAGAAAGCAATGCAAGCAATGTACAGTCACAATAGATTGCAATGAGAGCACATAGGTATAGGGGCAACACAAACCATATACTCCAAAAGTGGAATGCGAACAACGTATGGACCCCAAACCTATGTGAGCTTGTAGAGGGTCCCTGGGACTGTAAGAAAACAGTGAGGGTTAGAAAAATAGCCCACCCCAAGACCCTGAAAAGTGGGTGCAAAGTGCACCTAAGTTCCCCAGAGAGCACAGAAGTCGTGATAGGGGAATTCTGCAAGGAAGACCAACACCAGCAATGCAACAACGATGGATTTCCAGACGAGAGAACCTGTGGAACAAGGGGACCAAGTCCAAGAGTCACACTCAAGTCGTGAGTGGGCAGATGCCCACAAAATGCCAGCTGAGGGTGCAAAGAAGCTGCCACCGGATGGTAGAAGCTGTGGATTCTGCAAGAACAAAGAGGACTAGGAACTTCCCCTTTGGAGGATGGATGTCCCACGTCGTGAAGAAGCTTGCAGAGGTGTTTCCGTGCAGAAAGACCGCAAACAAGCCTTGCTAGCTGCAAGGGTCGCGGTTAGGGTTTTTGGATGCTGCTGTGGCCCAGGAGGGACCAGGATGTCGCCAATTGCGTGAGGAGACAGAGGGGGCGCCCAGCAAGACAAGGAGCCCTCTTGGAAGCAAGCAGCACCCGCAGAAGTGCCGGAACAGGCACTACGAAGAAGAGTGAACCGGAGCTCACCCGAAGTCACGAAAGAAGGTCCCACGACGCCGGAGGACAACACAGGAGGTCGTGCACTGCAGGTTAGAGTGTTTTGGACCCAGGCTTGGCTGTGCACAAAGGAAATCCTGGAAGAGTGCACAGGAGCCGGAGCAGCTGCAAATCACGCGGTACCCAGCAATGCAGACTGGCGTGGGGAGGCAAGGACTTACCTCCACCAAACTTGGACGGAAGAGTCACTGGACTGTTGGAGTCACTTGGACAGAGTTGCTGAGTTCCAGGGACCACGCTCGTCGTGCTGAGAGGGGACCCAGAGGACCGGTGATGCAGTCTTTTGGTGCCTGCGGTTGCAGGGGGAAGATTCCGTCAACCCACGGGAGATTTCTTCGGAGCTTCTAGTGCAGAGGAGGCAGACTACCCCCACAGCATGCATCACCAGGAAAGCAGTCGAGAAGGCGGCTGGATCAGCGATACAAGGTTGCAGTAGTCGTCTTTGCTACTTTGTTGCAGTTTTGCAGGCGTCCAGAGCAGTCAGCGGTCGATTCCTTGGCAGAAGGTGAAGAGAGAGATGCAGAGGAACTCTGATGAGCTCTTGCATTCGTTATCTAAAGAATTCCCCAAAGCAGAGACCCTAAATAGCCAGAAAAGGAGGTTTGGCTACTTAGGAAGAAGGATAGGCTAGCAACACAGGTAAGAGCCTATCAGAAGGAGTCTCTGACGTCACCTGCTGGCCCTGGCCACTCAGAGCAGTCCAGTGTGCCAGCAGCGCCTCTGTTTCCAAGATGGCAGAGGTCTGGAGCACACTGGAGGAGCTCTGGGCACCTCCCAGGGGAGGTGCAGGTCAGGGGAGTGGTCACTCCCCTTTCCTTTGTCCAGTTTCTCGCCAGAGCAGGGCTGGGGGATCCCTGAACCGGTGTAGACTGGCTTATGCAGAGATGGGCACCATCTGTGCCCATCAAAGCATTTCCAGAGGCTGGGGGAGGCTACTCCTCCCCAGCCCTGACACCTTTTTCCAAAGGGAGAGGGTGTAACACCATCTCTCTGAGGAAGTCCTTTGTTCTGCCTTCCTGGGCTAAGCCTGGCTGGACCCCAGGAGGGCAGAAACCTGTCTGAGGGGTTGGCAGCAGCAGCAGCTGCAGTGAAACCCCGGGAAAGGTAGTTTGGCAGTATCCGGGTCTGTGCTAGAGACTCAGGGGATCATGGAATTTTCTCCCCAATGCCAGAATGGCATTGGGGTGACAATTCCATGATCTTAGACATGTTACATGGCCATGTTCGGAGTTACCATTGTGACACTATACATATGTAATGACATATGTATAGTGCACGCGTGTAATGGTGTCCCCGCAATCACAAAGTCCGGGGAATTTGCCCTGAACAATGTGGGGGCACCTTGGCTAGTGCCAGGGTGCCCACACACTAAGTAACTTAGCACCCAACCTTTACCAGGTAAAGGTTAGACATATAGGTGACTTATAAGTTACTTAAGTGCAGTGGTAAATGGCTGTGAAATAACGTGGACGTTATTTCACTCAGGCTGCAGTGGCAGGCTCGTGTAAGAATTGTCAGAGCTCCCTATGGGTGGCAAAAGAAATGCTGCAGCCCATAGGGATCTCCTGGAACCCCAATACCCTGGGTACCTCAGTACCATATACTAGGGAATTATAAGGCGTGTTCCAGTATGCCAATGTGAATTGGTGAAATTGGTCACTAGCCTGTTAGTGACAATTTGGAAAGAAATGAGAGAGCATAACCGCTGAGGTTCTGGTTAGCAGAGCCTCAGTGAGACAGTTAGTCATCACACAGGTAACACATACAGGGCACACTTATGAGCACTGGGGCCCTGGCTGGCAGGGTCCCAGTGACACATACAACTAAAACAACATATATACAGTGAAATATGGGGGTAACATGTCAGGCAAGATGGTACTTTCCTACACAACCCCCCCCAAACGAAGGACAATAAGACTAGCCATGACCTGATGAGTCTTCATTGTCTAAGTGGAAATATCTGGAGAGTCCATCTGCATTGGAGTGGGTACTCCCAGGTCTATGTTCCACTGTATAGTCCATTCCCTGTAGAGATATGGATCACCTCAACAATTTAGGGTTTTCACCTTTCATTTGTTTTAGCCAAAGTAGAGGTTTGTGGACTGTCTGAACAATGAAGTGAGTGCCAAACAGGTATGGCCTCAACTTCTTCAGTGCCCAGACCACAGCAAAGGCCTCCCTCTCTATGGCAGACCAACGCTTTTCTCTAGGGGTCAACCTCCTGCTGATAAAAGCAACAGGTTGATCCTGGCTCTCAGAATTAAGTTGTGATGAGACTGCCCCTACCCCTAATTCAGATGCATCAGTTTGGACAATGAATTTTTTGAAGTAACAGGGGCTTTTTAGGACAGGTGCAGAGCACATGGCCTGTTTCAGCTCCTCAAAAGCTTTCTGACAGCTAGCTGTCCATAATACCTTTTTAGGCATTTTCTTAGATGTGAGGTCATTAAGAGGGGCTGCAATGGAGCCATAGTTCTTTATGAACCTCCTGTAATACCCAGTGAGGCCTAAGAAGGCTCTCACCCTGGGTCTGAGTTGTAGGGGGAACCCAATCTATAATAGTTTGGATTTTCCCCTGAAGTGGTGAAATCTGTTCTCCACCTACCAGATGTCCCAGATAAACCACTATTCCCTGCCCTCTCTGGCACTTTGAAGCGTTGATAGTGAGGCCTGCCTTCTGCAGGGCCTCCAAAACTTTCCACAGGTGGACCAGGTGATCATCCCAGGTGGAGCTAAAGACAGCTATATCATCTATATATGCTGCACTAAAAGCCTCCAATCCATGCAGGACTGTATTCACCAACCTCTGAAAAGTGGCAGGTGCATTTTTCAACCCAAAAGGCATTACTGTGAATTGGTAGTGCCCTCCAATGGTTGAAAATGAAGTTTTTGCTTTAGCATCCTCTGATAACTTGATCTGCCAATACCCTGCAGTCAAATCAAAGGTGCTTAGATACTTGGCAGATGCCAGTGTATCTATTAGCTCATCTGCCCTGGGTATAGGGTGAGCATCAGTTTTAGTTACCTGGTTGAAACCCCTGTAATCTACACAAAATCTCATTTCCTTCTTTCCATCTTTGGAATGAGGTTTTGGTACAAGTACCACAGGAGAGGCCCATGGACTTTCAGAGTGCTCAACCACTCCCAGTTCAAGCATTTTCTGAACCTCTTGTTTTATGCAGTCCCTGACATGGTCAGGCTGCCTATAGATCTTACTTTTGACAGGCAAGCTGTCTCCAGTATCTATAGTGTGCTCACACCAAGAAGTGGTGCCTGGCACAGTAGAAAAGAGTTCAGAAAACAGACCCAGGAGATTTATGCAGTGGTCTTTCTGCTCAGCAGTAAGACAATCTGCTAAAACTACACCTTCCACTAGAGCATCTTGTTCTGTGGAAGTGAAGAGATCAGGGAGAGGGTAACTCTTCTTCCTGTCCTTCATCTGTTTCCATGAGCAGGGTGAGATCAGCCCTGTCATAGTAGGGTTTCAGGCGATTGATATGGAGTACCCTAAGGGGACTCCTGGCAGTGCCAAAGTCAACTAAGTAGGTGACTTCTCCCTTTTTCTCAACAATAATGTGGGGACCACTCCATTTGTCTTGGAGTGCTCTTGGGGCCACAGGCTCCAAGACCCACACTTTCTGCCCGGGTTGGTACTAAATCAGAACAGCCTTCTGGTCATGCCATTGCTTTTGGAGCTCTTGGCTGGCCTGAAGGTTTTTACTGGCCTTTTTGATGTACTCAGCCATCCTAGATCTTAGGCCAAGTACATAGTCCACTATGTCTTGCTTAGGAGCTTTTAAAGGTTGTTCCCAACCCTCCTTCACAAGTGTTAGAGGGCCTCTTACAGGGTGTCCAAATAGGAGTTCAAAGGGGCTGAAGCCCACTCCTTTTTGGGGTACCTCCCTGTAAGCAAAAAGGAGGCAAGGTAACAGGACATCCCATCTCCTCCGGAGTTTTTCAGGGAGTCCCATTATCATTCCTTTGAGAGTTTTATTAAACCTCTCAACCAGTCCATTTGTTTGTGGATGATAGGGTGTGGTGAACTTGTATGTCACACCACATTCCTTCCACATGGCCTTTAAGTAAGCAGACATGAAATTGCTTTCCCTGTCTGATACCACCTCTTTTGGGAAGCCCACCCTGGAAAAGATTCCCAGGAGGGCCTTTCCACTGCAGGAGCTGTAGTGGTCCTTAGAGGAATTGCTTCAGGATACCTGGTGGCATGGTCCACTACCACCAAGATAAACCTATTGCCTGAAGCAGTAGGAGGGTCAAGGGGGCCAACTATGTCAACCCCTACCCTTTCAAAGGGGACCCCAACCACAGGTAGTGGAATAAGGGGAGCCTTTGGAGTGCCACCTGTTTTGCCACTGGCTTGACAGGTTTCACAGGATTTACAAAATTCCTTTGTGTCCTTTGACATTCTAGGCCAATGAAACAAGGGGACAAGCCTGTCCCAAGTTTTCATTTGCCCTAAATGTCCAGCCAAGGGAATGTCGTGGGCTAGAGTTAGGAGGAACTCTCTGTATTGCTGTGGAATCACCAATCTCCTGGCTGCTCCAAGTTTTGGATCCCTTGCTTCAGTATACAAGAGGTTGTCCTCCCAGTAAACTCTGTGAGAGTCACTGACATCCCCATTTTGCTGTTTGACAGCTTGCTGTCTTAGACCCTCTAGTGTGGGACAGGTATGCTGTGCCACACTCAGCTCCTCCCTGGCAGGCCCCCCTCCACCCAAAAGCTCAGCAGTGTCTGCTTCCAG
Source organism: Pleurodeles waltl (assembly GCF_031143425.1). Classification (NCBI taxonomy): domain Eukaryota; kingdom Metazoa; phylum Chordata; class Amphibia; order Caudata; family Salamandridae; genus Pleurodeles; species Pleurodeles waltl. The sequence goes on along the minus strand of NC_090445.1, from coordinate 658,165,477 downwards.
CTCCTCTGGTGAAGGTTCTGCACAGGGGGGAAATTCTTCTTCCTCAGAAGTTGAATCCACTGTAGAGGGAGGGATAGTAGGTAGTGTTTTACCTTTACTAACCCTAGCTTTAGGGAGCACTTGGTCCATTGTTCCAGGATCCAAGTCACCCTGTCCTTTTTGCTTTTTGGCCTGAGCCCTTGTCAAAGCAAAAATATGCCCAGGAATGCCCAGCATTGCTGCATGAGCCTCCAACTCCACTTCTGCCCAAGCGGATGTCTCTAAATCGTTCCCTAGTAGACAGTCCACAGGTAAATCTGAGGCAACCACAACTTTCTTTGGACCAGTAACTCCCCCCCCCCCCCCCCCCCCAGTTGAGATTTACAACAGCCATGGGGTGGCTAAGAGTGTTGTTATGAGCATCAGTCACTTGGTACTGGTGACCAAGTAGGTGTTGTTCAGGGTGGACCAGTTTCTCTATTACCATGGTAACACTGGCACCTGTGTCCCTATAGGTCTGAACCTCAACACCATTTATTAGGGGAAGTTGCTTGTACTTATCCATATTAAGGGGACAAGCAACCAAGGTGGCCAAATCAATGGCACCTTCAGAGACTAACACAGCCTCTGTGGTCTCCCTAACAAGACCAACCCCAACTAAATTACCAAAAGTGAGCCCAGCTACTCCCTTGGATTGGCTATTAGTAGGTTTGCCCCCACCACCACTGCTATTACTAGGGGCACTAGGTGTAGCAGTAGGGGTTGTGGTAGTGGGAGGCTTGGTGCTTTTCTTTGGACAACTGGGATCAGTTGTCCAATGGCCTTTTATTTCACATAAATAGCACCATGGTTTCTTTACTTGATTTGAAGAGGATTTGGGCCCACCAGAGTGTTTTTGTGGACCTGATGAAGACTCATTTTTAGATTTGTCCCCACCCTTGTCTGAAGACTTACCATCCTTCTTCTTGCCATCCTTGTCACTCCCTGTATGAACTTTTCTGTTCACTCTTGTTCTGACCCATTTGTCTGCCTTCTTTCCCAATTCTTGGGGAGAGGTCAGATCTGAGTCCACTAGATACTGGTGCAACAAATCAGACACACAATTATTAAGAATATGCTCTCTCAGGATTAAGTTATACAGGCTTTCATAGTCAGAAACTTTACTGCCATGTAACCACCCCTCCAAGGCCTTCACTGAATGGTCAACAAAGTCTACCCAGTCTCGTGAAGACTCCTTTTTGGTTTCTCTGAACTTGATCCTGTACTGTTCAGTGGTTAAGCCATAACCATCTAGGAGCGCATTCTTAAGAACTGTAAAATTATTGGCATCACTTTCCTTAACAGTAAGGAGCCTATCCCTACCCTTTCCACTGAAAGATAGCCATAGGATAGCAGCCCACTGCCTTTGAGGGACCCCCTGTACAACACAGGCCCTCTCAAATGCAGCAAACCACTTGTTAATGTCATCCCCCTCCTTGTAAGGGGGAACTATCTTGTGCAGATTCCTAGAATCATGCTCTTTCACAGGATTACTATCTGTAATACTGCTGCTGCCACCATGGGGTCCAAACCCCATCCTCTGCCTTTCTTTTTCTAAGTCAAATGCTTCCCTGTCTAGATCCAGCTGTTGCTTTTTCAGCTTCAGCCTGGACTCTTCCACTCTCAATCTATTGAGTTCCCTTTCTAACACTCTGTCATCAGGGTGGGTGGGTTGGGCATGCCTTGACACAGAAGAATGGTGTGAATGAACAGAGGGAGACCTGTCCCTAACAGATGGCACTCTAACAACCTGGCCTAAAGGAGTAACCCCCCTACTGTGATGTGAACTCACATCAGTACCAGCCCTGCTAGGTGGCCTGCTAAGGGGCAGGTTGGGAAGGTTCCCATCTAACACTTTTACTGGGGCTACCCCAGAGTCAGAGTGTGAACCATCAGCTAATCTGTCACCTGATGTGCCAGCTATGGTCTTATCTTGTTCAATGAGCATATTAACTAACAATTCTCTAGAGCGATTCTTCCCTACCCCTAAACCTCTATCAATGCAGAGACTCCTTGCACCTTTCCAGCTAAGGTGGTCATAAGCAGTGCTGGTCAGATCCAGAGTTTGACCTGTACCAGACATGATAGAAAAAGGTTTAAGGGACAGAAAAAGAAAGAAAAAGTTTCAGAACTTTTTAAGGAAACAGAAAAAACACTTTTTCAACTTTTAAGAACTTTTTGAAAGTTTTATAGGTACTTTTCAGCACTTAGCAATAGAGTAAGAGAAGAAAAGCAAAACTTTTTGGTTAGGTGTACATACACTGAACTTGTTTTGTATATTTTTCTCTTATGAAAAGTACAAAATGACAAAGTGGTAAGTAGTTGCAAGTACTTATCCCACCGCTGCACGACCAATGTAGGAGGCTGGCCTGGTTTGTAGTGGTACCAAGGGGTACTTACACTCTGCACCAGGTCCAGTTATCCCTTATTAGTGTAGAAGAGGTGTCTAGCAGCTTAGGCTGATAGAAAAGGATAGCTTAGCAGAGCAGCTTAGGCTGAACTAGGAGACGTGTAAAGCTCCTACTATACCACTGGTGTCATATGCACAATATCATAAGAAAACACAATACACAGATATACTAAAAATAAAGGTACTTTATTTTTATGACAATATGCCAAAAGTATCTCAGTGAGTACCCTCAGTATGAGGAGAGCAAATGTACACAAGATATATGTACACAATACCAAAAATATGCAGTAATAGCAATAGAAAGCAATGCAAGCAATGTACAGTCACAATAGATTGCAATGAGAGCATATAGGTATAGGGGCAACACAAACCATATACTCCAAAAGTGGAATGCGAATAACTTATGGACCCCAAACCTATGTGAGCTTGTAGAGGGTTGCTGGGACTGTAAGAAAACAGTGAGGGTTAGAAAAATAGCCCACCCCAAGACCCTGAAAGGTGGGTGCAAAGTGCACCTAAGTTCCCCAGAGAGCACAGAAGTCGTGATAGGGGAATTCTGCAAGGAAGCCCAACACCAGCAATGCAACAACGATGGATTTCCAGACGAGAGAACCTGTGGAACAAGGGGACCAAGTCCAAGAGTCACACTCAAGTCGTGAGTGGGCAGATGCCCACAAAATGCCAGCTGAGGGTGCAAAGAAGCTGCCACCGGATGGTAGAAGCTGTGGATTCTGCAAGAACGAAGAGGACTAGGAACTTCCCCTTTGGAGGATGGATGTCCCACGTCGTGAAGAAGCTTGCAGAGGTATTACCGTGCAGAAAGACCGCAAACAAGCCTTGCTAGCTGCAAGGGTCGCGGTTAGGGTTTTTGGATGCTGCTGTGGCCCAGGAGGGACCAGGATGTCGCCAATTGCATGAGGAGACAGAGGGGGCGCCCAGCAAGACAAGGAGCCCTCTCGGAAACAAGCAGCACCCGCAGAAGTGCCGGAACAGGCACTACGAAGAAGAGTGAACCGGAGCTCACCCGAAGTCATGAAAGAAGGTCCCACGACGCCAGAGGACAACTCAGGAGGTCGTGCACTGCAGGTTAGAGTGTCGGGGACCCAGGCTTGGCTGTGCACAAAGGAAATCCTGGAAGAGTGCACAGGAGCCGGAGCAGCTGCAAATCACGCGGTACCCAGCAATGCAGTCTGGCGTGGGGAGGCAAGGACTTACCTCCACCAAACTTGGACTGAAGAGTCACTGGACTGTGGGAGTCACTTGGACAGAGTTGCTGAGTTCCAGGGACCACGCTCGTCGTGCTGAGAGGGGACCCAGAGGACCGGTGATGCAGTCTTTTGGTGCCTGCGGTTGCAGGGGGAAGATTCAGTAGACCCACAGGAGATTTCTTCGGAGCTTCTAGTGCAGAGAGGAGGCAGACTACCCCCACAGCATGCACCACCAGGAAAGCAGTCGAGAAGGCGGCTGGATCAGCGATACAAGGTTGCAGTAGTCGTCTTTGCTACTTTGTTGCGGTTTTGCAGGCGTCCAGAGCAGTCAGCGGTTGATTCCTTGGCAGAAGGTGAAGAGAGAGATGCAGAGGAACTCTGATGAGCTCTTGCATTCGTTATCTAAAGAATTCCCCAAAGCAGAGACCCTAAATAGCCAGAAAAGGAGGTTTGGCTACTTAGGAAGGAGGATAGGCTAGCAACACAGGTAAGAGCCTATCAGAAGGAGTCTCTGACGTCACCTGCTGGCCATGGCCACTCAGAGCAGTCCAGTGTGCCAGCAGCACCTCTGTTTCCAAGATGGCAGAGGTCTGGAGCACACTGGAGGAGCTCTGGGCACCTCCCAGGGGAGGTGCAGGTCAGGGGAGTGGTCACTCCCCTTTCCTTTGTCCAGTTTTGCGCCAGAGCAGGACTGGGGGATCCCTGAACCGGTGTAGACTGGCTTATGCAGAGATGGGCACCATCTGTGCCCATCAAAGCATTTCCAGAGGCTGGGGGAGGCTACTCCTCCCCAGTCCTGACACCTTTTTCCAAAGGGAGAGGGTGTAACACCCTCTCTCTGAGGAAGTCCTTTGTTCTGCCTTCCTGGGCTAAGCCTGGCTGGACCCCAGGAGGGCAGAAACCTGTCTGAGGGGTTGGCAGCAGCAGCAGCTGCAGTGAAACCCTGGGAAAGGTAGTTTGGCAGTACCCGGGTCTGTGCTAGAGACTCGGGGGATCATGGAATTGTCTCCCCAATGCCAGAATGGCATTGGAGAGACAATTCCATGATCTTAGACATGTTACATGGCCATGTTCGGAGTTACCATTGTGACGCTATACATATGTAGTGACATATGTATAGTGCACGCGTGTAATGGTGTCCCCGCACTCACAAAGTCCGGGGAATTTGCCCTGAACAATGTGGGGGCACCTTGGCTAGTGCCAGGGTGCCCACACACTAAGTAACTTAGCACCCAACCTTTACCAGGTAAAGGTTAGACATATAGGTGACTTATAAGTTACTTAAGTGCAGTGGTAAATGGCTGTGAAATAACGTGGACGTTATTTCACTCAGACTGCAGTGGCAGGCCTGTGTAAGAATTGTCAGAGCTCCCTATGGGTGGCAAAAGAAATGCTGCAGCCCATAGGGATCTCCTGGAACCCCAATACCCTGGGTACCTCAGTACCATATACTAGGGAATTATAAGGGTGTTCCAGTATGCCAATGTGAATTGATGAAATTGGTCACTAGCCTGTTAGTGACAATTTGGAAAGAAATGAGAGAGCATAACCACTGAGGTTCTGGTTAGCAGAGCCTCAGTGAGACAGTTAGTCATCACACAGGGCACACTTATGAGCACTGGGGCCCTGGCTGGCAGGGTGGGCTGGCAGGGTCCCAGTGACACATGCAACTAAAACAACATATATACAGTGAAATATGGGGGTAACATGCCAGGCAAGATGGTACTTTCCTACAGCAATGCAACATCGTAGAATGCAGTGACGTATATTAGAGCTGTGTATAATAGAGTGCAGTGGTGGGAAGTGGCACAGAGTGCAGTCGCATAGAATGATGCAGAGTAGAGAGTAGTGTCAGAGGCACTGAGTGGAGTGCTGCAGAGTGCAGTGTAGAGTTCAGTGGAGGAGCGTGCAGTGTTGCAGAGTAGTGTCATAGAATGTATAAAAGATGTTCCCCTAACAACTTTGTAATATTCTGGTTGTTTTTCACTCACTGAAAAACAAAAAAACATTCTAATGCCCTATATTTAGAAAACAGTAGCACCGATATTTTTAATTCCTTAGCTGGGGAGAACAAGTAACCCATCTAAATTTAGTTTTGAGTACCCCAGTGTACAGAAACACGGACAATACAAGCATTGTATGTGGGCAGCCTAATATAATTTGAAAACGTGTCTATAGAAGTACGTAGTGTATACACTTTCCTTACATTAAGGTTTATCCTTTTGAAGAGTTTGCTTCTGCGGAAATACACATATTTTACACTAAAGTCCTGCATATATATGAAACTCATCTTTTGACGCTCGGATGCTATGTTTGGAACGCTGCTGTCACTTAGTGGGCACACTGTATGGCGTTCAGTCCAGTTCTCAACCTGTATGTCCTTATCGCTCTGGAGTTGCTAGATAATTGTAAAGTATTGTGCTAAAACCAGTTTGAATACGATGATAATTTGTATGTTTTTTTTTTTATTACATACTGCAATAAAATGCATTAATTTATTTTGCCTTCATTGTTTACATAGATTATTTGGTTATCTGTATTCAGCCACGAATTGCATTATCATCCTTCTTACTACGAACGAGGCAGTGGCGAGGACAAGAAGGTAGCCCTCTATAGAAAACAAGATAAAGAAACACAAACAACAAAGATACATTGCTAACTGAGAGAAACACGAATAACTGGAGGGTGAGGAGGGGGACAAATAAAGATAAACAGTACTTGAATCAGAGTGGGGATAAGTGGAGGAACACTAATTAAAATGTATAAATCTGTGGTTGGGCCATGCGCTTCAGACGAAACAGGAAGTGACGCGTAGGCACATACTGGCCAATTAGGAGACAATAAAGAAGGGTGGAAAAGAGGCCAACCAACGGTAATCAATGAGCGGGATGCATGCCCCTTGCGGAACACAACAGTGTCTCGGAAGCGAGAGCAGATGCTGCTTATGCAGGCTCGACCCTAAAAAAGGGGGTAGATGGGTGGGTCATCTAGAGGGAAAGGACTTTAGGTTACCAGTACAAGGGAAAGAACAGCGATTTGAATGTGTTGATATGTGAATGTCTAACAGTGACACACAGCCAAAGGAGAATTAAGAAAAAAAGAATTGTTGGCTAACACAAAACTAAACTGCTTTCAGCCATACCAGACAAATGCAATATATTTTAATAATCAAATGTTATTGATTTTATGTACTTCATGACATTAACAATAAATACAGTGCAATCAAGATAATGAAAATCGTCCAATTGGCAGACATTACAGTTCATTACATCAATCACGGTAGACTATAGTAGTCCTACCATTTCCCCCAAATTTTGTGAGGTTTAGGAGGGCAACCTCTTGCAGAGTAAATGGGCTCTTATTGTTTCACACACCAGTCCACTGCAGTGCGCCATTCAACACGGGTCCATCCAAGGCACAATATCCCAGACAACCTCAGAGGTCTTCCAAGATACCCAGTAGAGTAATTCAGGGAGGGGACTTTATAGGTCTTCCAAGTACACGGAAATGGGACACTCCCAGACCACATGAAAAATTATAATTTGCATCTTGACAGCAAAAACATCTGGTTGAAGGGCACTTTTGTGGTCACCATAGCTTCTTTGGCATAAGGAAAGTAGTATGAAAATATTTTACTTTTATTAACTAAATTTGTGAGGGTATAGTGAGTTCACCTGGAGACATTCATGTGTCACTCCAATCACTGGCTTCCAAATTGCCCATCAATGTCTCTTTGAACCTCCCTCAAGTAGGTCTAAGGATTTGTAAATACATGATATTCGCCCTTTCCCCATAGGAGCCATAGGGATTTTGGCTTCAATCCGTTATATTTGGGTGTCCCAGACTGTAGGAAAGTAACCTCTTTCTTGGCATGGTTACCCCCATTTTCTGCCAGTTGTCAATGTGTTTCACTATGTTCACTGGGATCCTGCTAACCAGGACCCCAGTGATTATGCTCTCTCCCTTCAAACTTGATTACTTGAACTACATACACCTCACATTTTGCATACTGGTGCCCTCATGTAAATCGCTAGTATATGGTACCCAGGACAATGAGCTAACAGGGGAGCCCCATGGGCTGCAGAATGTATTATGCAACCCATGGGGAGCCCATGCAAAGTGTATCTGCAGGCCTGCCATTGCAGCCTGCGTGAAAGGGTGAATGCACCCTTTTCACTACAGGTCACTGTAAGTCACCCCAGGGTAGGACCTCCTAGCCCAGAGAGCAGGGTGCAAGTACCTGTGTGTGAGGGCACCCCTGCACTAGCAGAAGTGCCCCCACAAACTCCAGTTCCATTTTCCTGGACTTCGTAAGTGCGGGGATTCCATTTTATGCATGTACTGGACATGGGTTGCTACTTGTGTCTAGCTACATAATGGTACCACCCGAACCAGTGCATGTTTGGTATCAAACATGTCGGAATCATACTCCAATACTGTTGCCAGAATTGGAAGTATGATTCCATTCAATCTGGGGGCTCCTTAGAGGACCCACAATATTGCTCCTACCAGCCTTCTGGAGTTTTGCAGGCAGCCCAAACTGCTGCCACCCCTCAGACAGGCTTCTGCCCTCATGCTGCTTGAACAGCTCAAGTTCAGGAAGGCAGAACAAAGAATTTCCTTTGGGAGAGGGGGGTAACACCCTCTCCCTTTGGAAGTAGGTGTTACATGACTTGGGCGGTGTAGCCTTCCCAAGCCAATGGTGCCCTTCGTGCATAAACCAGTCTATACCGGTTCAGGGACACCCAGTCCCTGCTCCAGCGCAATACTGGACAATGGAAAGGGGAGTGACTACTCCCCTGTCCATCACCACCCCTGGAGTGGTGCCCACAGCTCCTCCAGAGGGTCCCTGGATTCTGCCATCTTGAATCCAAGGTGCGCAGCGGCCTCTGGGAGCATCCGAGTGGCCGGGACAGGCAGGTGATGTCAGAGCCCTCTCCTGATAGGTGGTCACCTAGCTAGGTGACCAAACTCCTTTTCAGGGTCTCTATCTTAGGTGAATTCTCAGATTCGGCCTGCAAGATTCCAGCAGGACTCCTATGCAACCTCTACTTTGACTTCTGGCCACTGGAACTGAGACGGGACCCTCCAGGAACTGACAATCTGCACCTACGACGAAGACTCTACTTGCAACATTGTTTCCACAGCCCCTACCAGCTTCTGCAACATTTCCCGGCTGTGCAACCTTTGAGGGCGGCAAGTCTTCAGTCTGCACAAGAAGGAAGAAGGAATCTCACTTGGAATGAAGGAGTCACTCCCCTACATCCACAGGCACCAACTGCAACGATGACCGGCTGCATGGACCTCCTCTCATCCTGAGTTGCGTGAATCCTGCATCACAGGTGGTGGTCCAGAGTAATCCTCTTGGTCCTCTCTGCCAGCTGTCCAATTTGGTGGAGGTAAGCTCTTGCCTTCCCACGCAGGACAGTACCCCAGTGCACTGCGTCTCTTGAAGTTACCAAGGCTTGTTGGCATCTCCTCCAAAGGATCTTTAGGCTCCATGCAGCCCCAGCCCCCAGCACTCCTTTGTGCGATGCACAGCTCTCTGCGTGCTTCTCCTGCGGCGTGGGATCCTTCTCCAGTTGTGTTGCGTGGGCTCCTCTGTGACTCCTGGTCCCTCTTCCAGTGGGACTCCTGTGGGGGCTGCCTTTTCTTCTGTGGACTCTCTGCCCTGCTGAGGGTCCCCTCAGGACTCCCCCTGTGGGTTGAGTCCTCCTGGACCTTGCAGTATAAAAGATGTTCCACTAACAACTTTGTATTATTCTGGTTGTTTTTCACTCACCGAAAAACAGAAAATCATTCTACTGCCCTATATTTAGGAAACAGTAGCACCGAGATTTTGAATTCCTTAACTGGTGAGAAAAAGTAACCAATCTAAATTTAGTTTTGAGTACCCCAGTGTACAGAAACGTGGACATTACAAGCAATACAGCAGCTCCACTTTTGCTTCACTGCGACTTCTGCCTTTGCCAAGGCTTGATGGTGGCCTTTCCATGCCACGGATTGACTGCAATCTTCCATCTGGCATGTGACGTTGGCTGCATCCTCCAGGAACTCTTCACCTGCTCCAGGGCTGCATTCCTTACAGTCTTCATCCTACCGTCGACCAACTCCTGCAACCACAGCTGGGAGAGTAGTGGCTCCTGCCCCCACTGGACTCTTTTGAGACTTCTGGACTTGGTCCCCTTCTTCCACAGGTCTTCCTCTTCAGGAAGACACCACTGGTTTCTTGCATTCTTGTTTGGGTGTTGCATTTTCTTCTTTTTTGTCCTTTTGGGAAAATCCATTAACTTACTCCTTTCTTCCCGGTCACTGTGGGGCACTGTGGTACTTCGCTTTGGGGTTTCCTAGTTCCCCCTGCTCCCCTCTTCACACTCCACTTACCTAGGTTGGGGTCTGGCATTTGCATTCCATTTTTTAGCTTATAGCTTGGGCTCCCCCTAGGGCCACTACTGCCTATTGCTATTTGCACTGTTTTCTAACACTTTCTATGCCGACTTCTGATTACTGGTGTACATTTCTAGTGCGTTACTTACCTCCTATTGGAGGGTTGCCTATCTAGCACTTTTTGGTTACCCTGCCACTGTGTGTCAAGGTTAGTGGCAAAATACTCTTGATATAAACAAAAATTGTATTATAAATATGGTGTTATGACTGTGCCCACTGCCTAGTTCTAATTATGTGCTGAAATATTACATTAGTCTTAGACTGGGGTTTCCATCTGCAGAAGTATGGGAGGAGGACTCTGGGTGGAGTTCCCACTTGTGGACTTGTCTGCAAAGTCTTTGTCCGTCCCCAGGAGGTGTTTTGTTAGCAGGTGAATGTTGTGATATATTGCCCAACACCAAATTGTCAGAGATAGGCGTGATAACTGTGGGGAGTGCCCTCCCCTCATATTTTTGTAAATAAACATGGCTGTTGTTTAGTCCATACAGATCAAAACAACCTTGTCTATCAGGTGAACTAAGAAAGCTTGGAGCTCGAGGCAGTTGATGTGGAGACCCTGGTGTTGGGTGTCCCAGAGATCTTGAACTGAGATCCTGCATGTGAGCACCCCATCCTGTGAGGGACGTGTCCACTGTAAAAAATTATCTGGCGAACAGGGCCGAGGAACGGCCACCCCTTTGATAGGCTTTGCACGTTCCCCCACTGCAGAGAGTGATGAGTGCAGCTGTCTACCAACACTAGATCTTGTGACTGACCCTATGATTGAGACCACTGACTCACCAGACATTCCTGCAGCGGGCGCATATGTAGTCTTGCATGTGGTTCTATCGCAATGCAAGATGCCATCATGCCTAAAAGTCGTTAAACTGTTTTGACTATTATGTGTTGATTGGGGTGAAACCGTTGTAGCAGCACTGCGATGTTCTGAATCCTGCCTTTGGTTAGGCTAACCTCAGGAGTGTGTTGATAATAGCCCCTAGATACGGCTGAACCTGTGAAGGGTGAAGATGTGACTTTTGTATGTAGATGGTAAACGCCAGTTGATGGAGAAGTTGTAGAGTGTAATGAGTGTGTTGTAGACACAGCAGTAGCACGTTGGTTTTGATGAGCCAGTCGTCCAGATATGGGAAGACAAAAATACTAATGAATACTCTGTCTGCGCAGATGTGCTGAAACTACCGGTAGGCATTTGGTGAACACACCGGGGGGCGTTATTGATGCCAAATTGGCACACTTTTCATTTTCTCTAATGTTTGATCCACCTGGGAAACAAACAAATGCTGTTGGTCAAAAGGTATGTTAAGGAGCGTTTGATGTATTTCTAGCTTAAAGCCAGATATAGGTAGCCAAGCATGTCTATGCAACAATATGCTTGTGTTTATGCCCCTAGCAGCTGTTTCCGCCAAGAGCACATTGGATAAAATTGTTTAATCAGTTTACACTCCTGCACAATTTGGTAACCACTTTTTTTTTTTATACTCCTCAGGGAGATGTTGGAGGTGTTCCTCCATTTTATCCCAGTGGGCCCTACCATATCTTGCCAGCAAGCCCTGGGTATTGGGAATTCTCCAATGACTGGCTGTTTGTGCTGCCACCCTTTTCTCCGAAGCATAAATACATTTAGACTCTCTGTCAGATGGAGAGGCATCTGCTGATGTCTGAGAATTAGCTATCTTACGGGCATTAGCACCACCAGCAAGTCTAGAGGGAGTAGGCCCTTGATATAAATTGGGCCTGAGGGTGCAGCTTTGTATTTCTTGTCAAACTTTGATGTAATAATATGTGCCCGCACTGGATCATCGCCTTCCTCAGAATTAGTAGGAGTGAAGGGGCATTCTTTTTGCCATATGCAAGTTCTGGCATGCCCTAGTGGTAGAAGAGAGGGTCTCAAAGAGAAAGTAATCTTCGATCGGTTCTTTGTGCAAGGGAACCGGGTGATATGCAGCTGCTCTAGATAAAAGCTCCTGGAATGGATCATAATTCCTGTGTGGAGGTGGGGGTGTTGTATCAATGTCGTAGCTGTATCATGGGTCTGTGGCTGCTGGCCACTGTCATCCCCTCCCTCCTGATACCCAGTGTAAGGTTGTGGGGAGTCTTGCGGAGTGATGTCACTAAGAGAGTGATGTGGTGAAGGAGGTGGTGGTGGCGAGTAAGGTGGAAGAAGTGGTTAAGGTGTTGGAGAAGCAGGCGAAGGCGGCTGCTGCAGACTGGTTGCAATGTCTCTTTTCTTTTTGGAAGGAACAGGTAGGTCCGATGGACTCTTCAAAAGAAAGCTGGTGCTATGATTGAGTAGGCGCTGACTGTACTGTCTTTATCAAAATTCGAACAGACGGCTGATAATGTATCTTTTTCTGCTTCGGATTGAGTCTTTCAGTCATAGTCTCGAGGATTGGTTCTGGTGTCGAAATGAACGTTTTCTGAGCCAAACTTGTTTTTTCTTTTGGCACCGAGGTGGTTGGAGCTGAAGCAGCAGAAGCTGGGGTGCTCAGAGCCGATGAGGCAGATGGTCGGCTTGGCACTGAGATTGGTTGGCTTGGTGTGCAGCGGGAGGGTTTCGGCTTTGCTTTCGGTGCTGAGTGGGGCATCCTTAGCAGATATTCGGTGTCTACCATGGCCTGATAGCAGTGGTGGCCCGAGAGCCGTAATTTCGGTTGGAATTCAATGTCTCTTGGTTGGCTGGACAGAGGCATAGGTACTCACTGTGCGCTGTCCTGAAGGAAGATCCTTCACCTGTAGACCGGAATCTATTTCAAAGTCAGATTTGGAGTCTGGTACGGAAAGGTCCTCTTGCTCTGTTGCCAAGGCCTTGTGCAGGTCTTCCTGCTGTTCGATATCGTGTTGGCAAAGATATTGGGTGGCTCTTTCAGGTCCTTGAGATGCATTTCTTTCCGACGCTCCTTACGATCCTGCAATGTCTTCTTTGATCGAAGAGATAGACAGGCATCACAGTTTTCTTCGTTATGGTCGAGAGATAGACGCAGGTTGCAAACCTGATGGAGGTTTGTATGCGGATATTTTGTGGCAGTTGGGACAGAATAGAAATGGAATTTGGTCCATTAGCAGCGCATTGTTGGTCAATGCTGATGAGTCAAGAAAACCAGGTTGAAAGGGGGAGGCCTGAAGGCCGCAATTGAAGAACATTGATTTGACAGCCAACGGATTGCTTCTGTTTTCGAAAGATCACGATGGTACGCAAACAAAAACAATACCAATGGGTGCAGAGGTTAGCAACAGACCGAAGGGAGCCGAAAACGGTCTTGAACCAGAGCGCCGAATAACACGTCCGAATCAGATAGTGGAAAGAAAACAATCCAACAATGGTGTTGTTGCCCATGCACATTATCACAGAGAAGAGTCACTTTACTTTGTGATTTGAGAGGCTTCTTCGAAGAAAGACAACTTGCACACATCTGGACCCAACACTAGATGGCAGGAGTATGCAGAGGAGGTGTATCTACAGCCGTACATGCTGTCAAACATTTAAATACAAGACAGAGTGACCCCAGTGCAAGAGGAGCTACTAGACTACCAACAGCTTTACCAAAGGAAGAATACTACAGGCTGCTTGCTGTATAACCTCAAACGAGGCATTGAGAGCACAATTATTAAACATTAAGCTCTCATCTCAAACACTGCAGTTCAGAAGGCAGGACACTTTAACTACTGGGCACCATGTAGGGGGTCCCATACATGCACACAGACAAACAGAAAGGGAAGACGTAGCAGAGGCAACAGAGAGAGGTTCTACAAATCGATGAAGGGGCTGCAGTCAAGAACAAATAGAGTTGTGATAACAAATGTGCTGGGGCTATATTATACAAGTTGTGCATTAGTACAGAGACCAGAATAAGATAACTCAGAAAAGAATGAGCTGAATCAATTCAAAGAAACACCTACTCTATCAAAGACCCCTTTCACCCCAAATGGAGTATTCAGTAAACCTAAAACTACCATCACTGCAATACCAGCATAACGGCAAAACACTACTCCTAGCACCAAACAAACTGAGCAAAGTTTAACCACAGCCAAAGAATTACTTTTAGTCTTTCTAAAAGATAATATATGAAAGTCATTGTTGAATTCCAGAAAGAGCTCTTCAGTACCTCTGCCATAATGGATGTTTCACAGAAACTAGTCAAGTAGGTGTCAGTGGAGTGACTGAAAAGGACCATGCAATCAAAAGTGAGCCCGTACATGAGCCCTTCTGATCTTTCTGACCACTCCTTCCTGCCTCTGCTGGAATTTATTACCAACAGATACTGTACCCTCTTTTGCGTGGGGAAGTCTGTGATGCTCTCCCGAGTCAGGGCAATCAGAGTGCCATTAATGAACATAAGGATGACAGACTGACCCGTTACAGCCTTTACGTATTATTCCTCATTACGTCCTAACTATATGCTGATCTATAAAATTGTTGTTTAAAGAACCTAATCTTTAAATTAATGTATTATAAATCTGGATCCTACTCAAACTCCACAAATGGAAGGGTCTGATCCAGAGGCTAAGTGCTTAACTAGCTTCTGGACCAATTAATTTATCAAAAAACAGAGGACCCAGTCTGTGATTTCCTGTTAGGAATGTAACTTACAAAGAGTGGCTCCAAAAGACTGGCTGCAACAGGAAATAACAACCATTGACTAGGGAGATCTCAGATGCTGACTGCAGGAGTGCTCTGAAAAACAGGTATGACATTTGGAAAAAGTTAATTCCCTGTAACAACAGTTTTGCAGCTTAAACACTTTTCTGAATTTACCTGCTGTGGAGTCATCTGCTGTACATTATTCCTCCATCAGGTGGATGGGCCCACAACTATCCATATTCTTTTTCTGCTTTTTGCCTCGACCTGAGCTGGGTAATTCCAAGCCCTTATGACGTTGAGCATAAACCCACAATGCCCCAGTACGTTATTGCCAAATTCAATGTATTTTTCCCCCCTCCTCTGTGACCCAGATTAAGTAGTGGTATTGGACGTTTCAAAGGAGGATGGGTGTATATGGTTGCAAAAACGTGTCTCAGAACTTTGTGTCCCATCTGTGCTTCCTGATTTGTGTGGACTAGTGTTTTGTGAAAGTGTGACTGTTCACCATGCGGTAGACCACGCATATGTCACTTATAGAGACATTTGCTAGGGAAACTAGAGTAGCTAGGAGGTAGAAAGTTTAAGTGGTTCGTATTACCCATCCTACAGTGGTTCTTTTTGACAAAGGCAGATCCCTATTCAATGGTGCATGAGTGACAACTGTTCAGTTTTCCTTCATAACTCGGTTTCTTGTTGGTAGTAAATGACTGCCCTCCACATATTTAGCACATGGAGTGACTTTATTTCTATGTCTTTGGTTGTTGAAAGAAGCAGGTAAATGTACTGAGTAATCAACCTCGAAATGTGATAACTTTTCGAAGAAGCGAGGGTTAGTTCTTAAGACTACTCTATCCTTTTAGCAAGGTAAGGTTCTCGGATAGTCAGTGCTTGCAAATAGCTCACTTTATGTAGGTGCTGCAATTCACAAGGCCCTTCTAAGTTGCAGGAACTTGAGTCCCATTTTGTGCAACGGTTCAGATAGATGTGTCATGTGCCGGCCATACTCTGAGGCTCCACACTAGTGTGAGAGCTGATCATGGTGGTGAAATTCTCCTTATTACCTCCAAGAATGTTTTAATTATTGGTGTGGCAAAGCTATTCCTTCCCAAGGTACATCTCATATATACCACTACAGCGGAAAGATGTACTCACATAAGTGTATGAAAACTCTGCAACCAATGGATACATCAAGTATCCGACTGATGGTTGTATCTCCTGTCAGATAATGTAGCATGGCTTCTCTCTCGCAACAGTGTATATAACTGTGGTCCACTTAGCCACATAGCATTTACATGTAATAGGCAGCCTTGCTCCCTCTTTGAGCCACCATCCACCTTTAAGGAAGGCTGAGGTGGCCAAACTCTAGGTCCTCAGGAGGCCTGCTGCTAGGCTGACACTGGCTGGTTCCAGATGGCCCACTTTTCTCCCTTGCACGATGAACACATTTTAAAATACTGGCATCTTTATCATCCTGCCTTCTGTCATATCTACTAGGTTTGCGTACCAGGTCTGTCTCACCCACTGTGGTGCTATTAGGATCACTGTTATGCTTGTCTGTTTGCAATTGTTTATCATTACTGGTTTCAGGGAGATTGGTGAAAAGATGTTGGCAAATATCCCTTAGCATTCAGTAGAAAAGGCATTCTGCTGGGAGAGGCAGTGGGATTCCTGGATGGGAAGCTTTGGCCTTTTGAAATTGTGTGTATTGCAATCAATTTTATTTGTGGTGTTCCCAAGTTTAAAGATTATATCTACCATCCACTGGTCTCACTGCCACTCATGGGAAAGCCCCATATTGTCTGGTTAATCTTTCTACTTCTATATTTTGCTGCCCTGGCAGATATATTGCTGCAGGGAAGATCTATTTAATCACCATTGATGCGTTGTCGGTTTGTGAAAAGCTGTCAGGGATACAATTATTGTCTTCACTTCCAACAAATGTGTGTTTTATTGCCTCGCTAGGTGCTCAGTGTCCCCTCATTCTTAGGTTTCAATTGTGTGCACCCCACCAGGTGTGGAATGCATCTGTGTTGATAGTCGTCATGAGGTTTGGTTGTTTGAAAGGTTAGCAAATTGTGAGGTTTTGTAATGTCCACCACTGTATTTCCCTGTGATCCTCTCAATCCTGTTGATTGATCACTGACTTAACAGTCATTCTTGAATGGGTCTCTTATGTGTCTGGCAAAGGGAATTAATGCCATGCTTTAATTCATCATGCCCAGTATTTACACAACAGTTCTCACTGTCAAGTGACTGCACCTTCTGGGAGAATGCAAACTTGCTCCATCAGTACCATCACTTTTTTGGGATAGAGAAGATTTTTGCCTGGTTTGAGCTCAACTCTGCGCCTAGGAATGTCCTCCTTTATTGGCTGTGGAGAGGATTGCTCCATATCCATTTAAGAATCTCAGGGTGCACAGCCTCCATTACTTGCTCTATGCCAATGTGGCACTGTTTTAGTGAGGTCGCCATTACCAACCAGTCATACCTAGATGACTGGTTGGTAATGGCGACCTCACTAAAACAGTACATCTTTTCTCCTACCTTCTCAACGGAACAACATCTCCTGTGAGGCACTTTGTGAATGCCCTTGGTGTTGATTGTAGGTGCCAATTTCAACCAAACTCCAACATTTTGAACTGATAATGAGAATTCCCTACTACAAACCTGAGTTAATTATTGTGGTTGCTGTTCAATGGGATGTGGAAGGAGGCATCCTTGAGATCAATGGCTGCCTTAGAGTGTCCCTCCTGCAGCAACAGTATGACTTCTTGGGGAGTGGTCATCTTGAATTATTGCCTCCTAATGAACATGCTCAGAAATCCTAAGTCTATGTTTACTCTTAACCTCAGATTCTGTTTAGGAATCATGAAATAAACAGCATACACTCTCCTATTCCGTTCTTGGTACTTTCTCTATTTCTCCCTTTTGCAGGCGGTCCGGTACCTCCTTCTATTAGTATTAGTTCTCCTTCACAACCCAACTTTTTTGCTTGGTATATGTAAGCATCTGTTCCAGTTCTGTGCAATAGCCATGTTTTATCATGTTCAGTGCCCAGCTGTTGGTGGTGATCTTTCTCTACTCCTGGAGGAACTATCCCAGTCCGCTCCTTACTGGTTTTGTGTGATGGAGAGTACCCCTTGAAAGTCTTTTGTTTAAGATGCCAGATACTCTTCTGAACTGGCTCATTCCTCTAGCTCTGGATCAAAAGAAGTGTCTTCCTTGTGCCATATGTTGTCACTGTGAACTTGCTCCCTGATAGGTCTGGGTTTGCTGCTGTCTCTGCTGGAAGGCAGGCCTCTTTACTGGCTTGCAACTGAACCGTGTACCCCTTTCAAATGGCCTTGTAGGGCACCCATCCTTTTAGTGGTGCAGTTGTACTTTTTCATTTGTTGCAAGAAATTATTCCCCGTAGCCTCAAGCATGCTCTCCCCCATGAAAATCATGTTAATAGATGCATGGAGTCTGTGCTTAGACCATAGACCCTAAGCTAAGCGTGCCAGGTTAGAGTGGGGCCAGTGCACATCTGCCTACTGGAGGAGTCAGCTGCATAGAGGGAGGACTTAAATGTATTCAAGATGGCCTTGCCTTCTTGTACTAATACTTTTGACCATTTTTTATACTGTATTGCTCAGGTGAATGTTGCATGAGATCTTCAATCCTGTCCAAATCAAATTAGCAATATGCCATTGGGTGGCTGCTGACTTCTCCACCATCTTCCATTATACTACCTGCAGCCTTCTGCCTTCCTTGTCCAGTGGTGGCCTGTGAATTCTGGGGGGGTTAACTCTCCATCTGGTGGCTGTTACAATGATAGAGTTAGCTGGTGCATTAACCCCGATATACGCTGGGTCCTTAATTGAAGGACTTTACTTCTTTCCCACCCTCAGGGTGACTGCCCTCAAAGAAGTTGGTTCCTTAAATGCTTCTTTGCTTTGATCCACAATGCTTGCGAAACACATTATGCATGGAAGTAGTGCTTTCTATAGAAAACCAGCCTCTGCCTGTTCCTTTTCCTTTTCAAGCTACACTGCTCGTCTGCTGACCCCTGGACCAATGCATTGCATTGTATTGTATTTTAGCATTTTTATAGCCTTACAACCGCTATTTGGGGGCACTGAAGCGCTTACCTACATGGGTAGCGACCTAAGCCATGTAGGGTGTGTGGTTGGAAGGGTGTTGCCTTTGTTTTGTTATCATATGTGGGAAGTGTCTCCTTGTCACGAGTGAGGACCGCAGAGGATCAGTTACTTTGTTATGGGATGCAGTGCTTAGCAGTGTGGTAGATGATGAGCTATGAGAGACAGAAGCACAGTTGTTTGGTTTTTGAGTGCTGGTAGTTTTGAACAGCTCTGCAGTTCCCTTTATGGTATTTCTTATGATTATAGTCTGCTTAGGTGGTTACTGCACTGGATTGTCCAATATGAGATATTCTGTATAGTTGTGGTCCATAGCCGGCATGGTTAGAGGGGGAGAGAAGTGGAGAGATAAGTTGGGATGGGCATTTTTATTATCAACCCATATCAGAGTGGCATTGTGAGATGTAAAGAGGAGGTTGGAGTATACAGATATTGGAGACCTGCAGTGGTGGTCTAGATGAGAGTTCTCAGAATTGTCCAGAAGTGTGAGACAGAGCACTTCAGTTATACCAGGTCTGTTCATTTGGTGATGTATGTTTTTTTTTGCCTGTACATTACTGCTGATAGACAACTCTCGTTGAAGATATGTCTTATTTAAATACAAGAGATGTAAGTTACAATTGTCTGCTGACAACTAGGTATTATGGTCTGAGTATTATTGTGTCCCATTGATGTTATATTTAAAATCACATAACTACAAAATGCTCAAGCACAGCCCTTCTTCACAAACTAGCATATTGAAAGCAGTTTGCTCATTCGGTTGTTTCCAATCTGTGGGTTTAAGCTGAAGACTGGGCTTCAGGATGCAACTGTCTTTTATGGGCTCTGTTGCCAGGACACAGCATGACAGTCATTTTAGAAATAGCCAGGCTTCAACTGTCTTCTCAAGTGTATATGCTCCTGGATGTTTCTAATGATGGCTGGTAGTGAGTTCTAGAGCTTCCAAGGTTTCTACCGATAAAGCAGTCCCTCCTACCAATTTCTTATGGTAAGGTGGTGAGATGGCAAGTGGTGCAAGTCTGGAGTGCATTGTTCTGTTTTGATGCATTGCTTGAATTTATTTTAAAAGTATGAATAGCCAGAGCCACTGCAATTATGTGAGATTGTGCGGCTGCTGCAATTTCTCCATAATTGTAGATTTGCCGCATTCACCACATAATCAATGATCCATCACATAATCTGCAAACTTTAACAAAAACATTGGTTTCTAGCTTAAGCGGTTCAAAAGTTTCTAAAAAAATCGGAAACACGAGTTGCCATGCAGTGGAATGCCCTTTGCAAAGGATGACTATTCACCTTTCTGAAGCGTATTGCTATACTTGGGCATTAAGCTGGTACTAATGATGTACAACTAATGCCCAGACAATATTAGCAAGTTAGAAAACTACAAACAATGAAGTAATAGTACCACAAAATGTGCCGCATAATTTGCCTTTTTTCTCGCCATGTAATTTACTCCACCCTGCTGCATAATTTGGCCATTCTCTGCCACATAATTCCAGTGGTCGGGACCCGAGTATAGCAGTCATTTTTCTTGGGAGGCTCTGTAGACAACGCAGAGTGCCTTGAACATTGCCCTTGTGAAGCAATTGCATAGAGCCATTTGTTCTCTCGGGTGAAGGCAGAGAAGAAGTCTTGCAGCAGCATTTTGGAAGGGTTGTATTTTGTGGGTGATGAATGAAGGTGTGCCAAGGTAAAGGCTTTGACAGAGCCAAACATGGGGATTACGAGTGCGAGGATGGCTTGCAGTTTACGTTGGTGTTCAAGGTATGGGAAGATGCAACATAATGTTTTCATTGTGTAGAGGACAGTTTGTAATGTTAACGTGTGGCATCAAGGGTAGTTCTGAATTCATGAATACTACTAGGCTTTCTAACTTCTCTTGATTTTGTTTGAGGAGCTTGCAGGTCCTTACACCATATGGTGGCGAGCTTGAATTTTTGCCACTGTCCACAGGTCATATCCCTGTTTTGGCAGTATTGCGCTTTAGAGGGTTGTTCATCATCCATGTGTTTATGGCACAAATGTAGTTATCAAATTATTAAGTATAGAGATATTCTGGGCTATCCATTTTTAAAATGATCTGGGAGTCATCTGCATAGCAGGAATTGGTTGAGTCCAATGATTTAATCAGGCGTGGTAAGGAAGATAGGTAGATGTTGAAAAATAGAGGGGATATAATGGACTCCTGAAGGATGCCTGTGTCACTTCTGAGGAACGGATGTGAAAGGTAATAGGTTAAATAAACTTTGTGAGTTAAGAAGCAAATGATTTTCGAGCATTTTCACAGATTCTGAGATAGTGAACTCTGTAGTAGAGTGTGGTGGTGGACAGTGCCAAATGCTGCTCATAAATCCAAAAGCAACAATGCAGCTACTCCGTTCTTTCTTTACCACTGTGAGTCTGAGATAATCGCAGATGGACATGACGGCTGACACTATGCCTGTCTTTTTTGTGATATGATTTTTATTTATGATGAAAGGCATGTGGGATGGCTTTGTAGCATGGTGGTGTAATGTCTTTACTGAGCAACCTTTCTGCTATGAAGGCGATGTCTGGCGCTGTTTCTGAGAGTAGGTCGAAGATGTTAAAGCGATTTTTTGATCCCGGATCTTGCATTGAAGAATAGGCATTTTAATTTTTGTGTTGCTTTCGTCTTCAATTCATTATGCTTTAAGGGGGATGTAAGGAGTAGCATGGGTGTAGGTGTAGGGCAGAGGTCTTCAAACTGGGGGGCGGGCCCCCCTTGGGGGGCCCCAAGTGATCTCAGGGGGGGCGCCAAACTCTGGCCAAAAGAAATATTATACAGATAACATGCCTTTGTTTTATGCAGAAGCATGTTATTGCAGTTTTAAAAAGGTAACAGTACTTAACTGCAATGTTTAAATAGGTTTAAACCTATTTAAACATTGCCATCTTCCTACAATAATAGTAAAAAATTCAAAGGGGGGGGCCCAATGATTTTTATTTTTCAACTGGGGGGGGGGCGCGGCATTAAAAAGTTTGAAGACCACTGGTGTAGGGGCAAAGTGAATTTTGGTGTGGCTGGATTGGAGGGGTAATCTGGCTGTGGCTTTTAGTGGAGGTGTAAGGGAAGCTGTTCAGTGATAGGCTGAGAAGAGATGACGGTCTTTATGGGTATGAGTAAACAAACAAGAGAAGAGAACAACACAGAGCTCAGGAATAGGGTGGAGGATTGCAAGGGAGATGCACGGGGAAGAGCAAAATAGAGCAGGGGAAACAAAGAAGGGTAGAGCAAGACTGGCCGCAGAAGCGGGTGGAAACGGTTGGGGAAAGCCCACAAGGCAGAGAACTGCAAAACAAAGGCAATCTTGTCATATGCTAACAGAAAAAAGGAAACTCCCTGCATGTGAGTAGTGGAAGAATCAGCTGATCAAAGGAATGATTAAGAAGCTATGTCCTGGGGGGGGGGGGGAGGGGGGCAAACACAAGATGGGCAAGGAAAGCTACTGAACACGAAGCAGTAGTAAAAGTGACAATAAAAGCAACCAATGCAACATTGGGATGACATCATGGGCATGCAAAATAAAAAAAATAAAAAAAAAGAGAATAGTGACTATTCCGGACACCATCTGTAGATGGTGGAATATTGAACAACATGTGAATGTCAGAAAAGATTCATACTGCAAAACCAAAGCACTGGAATATCATGCAAGGTGAGGCACAAGCACTTCTGGGTAAAAATGAGGCATTTAGATTCTATTTTCTGGGTGTTAACATAGTGGATTGTAACATACATAAGTGACATCCAGAAAGGAAAGACACTCGGAGGTATCAAAAACTCAGATATTTCTGTGAAGAATTGATTGCCTTTTTGGGTGATTCTGGACTGCATTTTCAGGGCTGTTGCATATTGGTTTCATCTGTAGTGCTGGATGAAATAGACAGGAGAACGTGCAACCTTTAGATAGGTAAGAAAACAACCAAATAAAGCGATCTGGACATCCAAAGCTGAAGAAGCATCAGCACAGCCTGGTGTCAGGCACAGGGAGCAGTAACGAACAAGTTACTTACCTTTGGTAACACCCTTTTTGGTTGAGACAGTCCTCACTTTTGAATATTCCCAAAGGCATCAGAACGGATCCATAAAATCTCAAGAAGAACCCTTATACCCCATCAGGTTGCGCCATGTGGTTCAGAGCGATGTCGCTCTGCTCTGGAAGGGATACGTGGGAACCTATATAGGCACCTTCCGTCCACGCTGACAATAGTTATTTTCTGGACTGTTTGTGCTAGCAGATGCAGAATTCATCTCCAGATCGATAGTGTCCAGCGTGCAGATTTCTAATTGGGACCTTTTTAGATGAAGAGTCCAGTTCACAGAATGGGGATGAGGGGATGGTAAAGTCAGTGTGGGAATCTGCGGTTGCAGACTGATGCCCAGGGGAACATTCAAAAGGTGAGGCATCTGTAGTAGGAGAGCGTCTTTTACCAATACACAGGGCCTTACACACATTATACAATGCTGTGCTGGTGGGACCCCTACATCTGCTTCAAATGCCATCCTTCTTCTATAGTAGGCACTCCTAAAATACCATGCAAGATAATAGTGCCTCACCCTGCTATAGCATAAAGCCTTCCTCGCAGAACTGTTGCACCCACGTAGCACCTTGGGGTGGTCATACTGGTCACTGTCGTCCAGGAATCTGTCCGGATATTGTATGCCTCCACAGAAGAGAGGTGTGCTGTCCCATCGAAGCCCCCAACCACATAAATATGGTCGTTTAAAAGAGAGACGCCAGCGCCTGAAACAGAAAAAAACACAAATGCTTAACTAATGGTTGTAAATTGGTATTAACAATGCATGCATGGGGTTATTTTATGTACCATTCTATTACTAGCCCTAAAACTCACAATCAACTAAATGAACAGCTGAAAAACAAGACCTTTGCTATTTTAGTGTACCATTCCAAATATTGTGGTCATGTAAAACGATTTATGACATATAAAAAGCCATGTTGGAAGCTAGTTCTAATCAAAACATAATACTGCAAATACAACTTGCCAATTTGTTTTATTTATTTTTTAGAACAAGTCAGTGGGCCTCTGCACCTTTGAACTTGTGTTTATCTAAAAGACAAACGAGTGGCTAAAGCCTGTGGTTCATCCTAGAAGACAAACCCATCGGAAACCATACTCCAACATGGGAAACTGCTTTCAGTTTAGGGTGCAGAACTAAGTAATGGTTTTGTGAGCCACTTCATGTAAAATTGAATTGAATGCTCCAATCTTTAGTACCAGATGCCATCAGTGATGTAAATGTTGGTGAAAAAGACAGACCATTCAAACCGGCAAGCAAACTGAATGGCAACAACCTAAAGAAATGGAATTCCTCTAAAAGAAAGTCATTTACACATTCAAGTTCAGACCCTGCAAATAACAGCACGGACTTCCATTCAGACCGGGTCTGCTTTACAGACATGGCTCTAAGTAAAGCAGTGGCAGGTCGGATTCACATTTTTTTCAGATACACTGGTTCTGGATTCTTGAAATAACCATGATGTACATGCTCTGGAAGACTTGTGTATTTGACAACATCCTTTTTCCGCCCTAATACCAAGCACATTTTCAAGCAAACACTGAATATGAACACTGAAAGTTAAGATAATATTGGATTCCTACTTGCACTAACTTTCCAACAGTCCTCATACAAAAAGCAGAGAAAAACATCTGGGCTTCTATTGACTTTTTTGACATAAATAAACAAGTCCCATTTTGACAGCTACCAATGCCATGAGAGATCACCTTAATGGTGCATCCGACCGCAGTAAGACCACCATCGGTCATGTCACACACTATTCAAAATACGCACTTTTTTTTAGTTAGCAATTTTACACAGCACAAGTGACCTCGAACACGGATGAGAGCGCAATGAAAAAGAAAAACAATTTCACATACAATAGGCAGAAAAAAGGACAGGGGAGGTTGAATTCCACAGAACGTAATTCCATCGCCATCATTATGGGCTTCCACCTTCATGGGGCACAGTGATTATGAATCCCCTCATTACAACTTGAGGCCTACTTTGGTGATATCAAATATAACAAAATACGGCAGATTACGGAGACAGCTCAAGCGACGCATGCAAACGTTACAATAATCGATCTAATAGCCAGTATGGAACGTGTCTGTAAAACGAAAAGTTGATGAAGCACTGAGGATACTTGGTAGGGGTGTAACTGACGGAGGCATTAAACTCCAAATACGAAAACGCCAGGGTAATCTATGTAGCAGAGTGCCTGAAACAGATGCATTTCAGGGCTTGGTAAGGTATTATTTTCCATTCCATATTGCAAATGCCTACCAGAGATGCAGCTCTGACAGCTAAAAAGAAAACACCCAAATAAAGCGATCTGGACATCCAAAGCTGAAGAAGCATCAGCACAGCCTGGCGCCAGGCACAGGGAGCAGTGAAGAACAAGTTACTTACCTTTGGTAACACCCTTTTTGGTTGCGACTCTCTATAACTGCCGATTCCTCACCGTTGAATATTCCCCCAGACATCAGAATGGATCCAGAAATTCTCAAGAAGAACCCTTGCATGCCATCAGGTCGCGCCACGTGGTTCAGCGCGATGCTGCTCTGCTCTGGAAGGGATATGTGGGACCCTATATAGGCCCCCTCCATGCATGCTTACAACAGTTACTTTCTGAACTGGTTGCGCTCGCAGATGGAGAATCATCTCCAGATCGATAGTGACCACTGGGCAGATTTCTAATTGGAACCTTTTTAGATGAAGAGTCCAGTTCACAGAATGGGGGTGAGGAGATGGTAAGGTTAGTGGGAATCTGCAGTAGCAGTCTGATGCCAGGGGAACATTCAAAAGGTGAGGCATATGTAGTCAGAGAGACTTTACCAGAAAGAGAGTTAGCAAAGGTAGGTAATTTGTACTTCTGATGGAGACGTGAAACTGCAGATTCTTCATGTTTTGGAAAGATGCTAAAGCAGTACCTCCCAGGTGGTGGGTTTGTGAAATGACTGAAACCAAAAGTCCTGCCGAACCAAGCGGCGCAGAGCCTCTCTCAATGGACCTGGCTGACTAGACAGTAATACTTTGTGAACGTATGGTGGGATGTCCATGTAACAGCCTGGAAAAGGATCTGGACAGGCACCCCATGTGCAAATGCAGTTTTAGCAGTCTTGTTTCTAGTGGAGTGAGCCCATAAGCCCTCAGAGGCTGTTTTTTTGTCAATGCGTAGCAGGATCTTAATACAGTGCATGATCCAGCAAGAGATAGTCTTGTTCTGCACAGTCTTGCATTTCCCAACTGCAGCAAATTGTAGGAAACTGTCCCTTTTTGACATGGTCACCCCCACTTTTTACCTGGTATTTAATGACATTTTGACAGAAAATGCACTGGGTATCTGCTATTCAGGTCCTCAGTGTCAGATCTCTTCCCCCAACAATTGTTCCCTAATTGGCAGTCCCTAGTAAATGGTACCCCAGGTACCAAGGGCATGTGTACCAAAGAGGGTCCCCGAGGGCTGCAGCATGTATTGTGCCACCCTAAGGGACCCCCCCCCCCCCCACCTAGCTCACGCAGACTGTCATTGTAGGCCGCATGTCTTGGCACAGCTAAAAGTGAAAACACAACATGCCTTCTAATACATGTGACTGTGTCTTTGTTGACTGCTGGACACAGTAAGTGATCAGGAAGCCATTTTTAGTACAATTGTTGGGAAGTGGTCAATACGAGTTCCTCAGCTACAGGATGGCTTCACTGAAAATAGGGGTGTTTGGAACAGAACATCTCGGATTAATAATCCTCCAGTGATGGATTTACTAATACATGCACCAAAAGGGCACTTTAGAGGTGCCACCTGAAAAAAACTACCAACTACCAGTGCGCTGGCTTGCTGGTCTTAACCAGTATTCCACCGGTAGATACATTTCTGCCACTCAGCGGTGAAAGCCTCTGTTCTCGGGCAGTCAGGAACAAAGGCTGCTCTGGTAGGGGTGTTGCACAGTCCTTCCAGTATGATGACCTGCGAATTAGCATTCCAATGCAGCGGGCTTCAAAAAGCCCACTGCCTTTGGTATGCAAATCTGGCTTTCCTCAGAGGTGAGGAGATGCCAACCCCTCCGACCCAGGGATCATTTGGCACTTGGACAAGCAGGAAAATTAGTAGTTAGAGAAGCATGTCCACCTTCAGGCCAGTTCTATCCCTAATGTGAAGCTACCTGATGTGAGCATGAAATTTATAAGTCTGCCGTCTTGGTGATGGCAGAACTATGGTTTCTGTGACAGGGTTATGCCCACTTCCCAGAGGAAGTGGGCATATATAAGGGCATAGTAACCCCAGGGGTAAGTAGCCTCTTGGCTACTACCCTACGCTCCCCTAACACCGTAAAATTCTGTATTTAGGAGAGCCCCTGGCACCAGGAAATCAGAATCTGCTGACCTGAAGAAAGAAGGCGGACCCTGAGGGGTCCCAAAAGCAAGAACAGAAAAACAGCAGCTGACGTGGCCTTAGCCCTGCCGGCCTTCATGCTGTCCTCGACAATTGTGCCAAAGACGACTTGCCCTGCAACTGCCTGTGCCTCCAGAAGCCTGGGAGGACCTCCAGCCATCAACCAAGGCCCAGGAACTCCCGTGGAGTAGTGGAGCTGCTCCCCTGTATCCTACAGGCACCCCAGAAGAACTGAGAGGACTCTGGACTGTCAAAACCAAAGAGCACAATTGAGCTCAAGTGGGCCAACGGTACCAGGGTGGTCCCCCAACACTCTAGAAACAAAGCCCACCTTGGGTTTGCCAACTGTGAACTTCTTGACCCGCCTGAAGCCTCTGTGTGCAGGCCCTCCCCCCCTACCATGAGTGACCCGGTGACAAAAACCAGGAACCTCAGAACCCCTCTGTACCATCCGCCCCAGACCAAGGAGTAGATAACCGAAGGAGTCCCTACGTCCCAGAGCCTCAGGAGACCTGAGCTCCCTTGTTGGTTCAGCCGGACTGGTCCCCCAGTCCCAGCTTGCAGCATCTTTCGAACTGGACCATCCACCACAGGATAACATTAGGGCACCTGATACTGAAAAACACCTCTACACTCCGACACCCCAGTGCCTCTCGAGGTGATCTGTTAGTGCTGTAGTGTACCCTACCCCATACTCACCTTAAGTCTGGAAGACTGGTCCTGTAAGTCGCTGAAAAGTACCTGCATGCAATATATGCCTTTCCTCTATAGGATAACATTACAGCTTAAGAAATTGCATAGTCTTGATTTTTCAAACCTGTAAAAATTAATAACTCAAAAAGTACTTACCTGGTCGTGATAATCTTGGTGCCTAAAATTATATAAAGATAAATGTTATTTTTCTAAATTGGATTGGATCTCCTTACTGAGCCGTATATGTCATTTATGAACTGCGTGCATGTAGCAAATGTCTAACACTCCTCTCCGATAAGCCTAAGGCTGCTCGACCACACTACCTCCTAAGAGAGCACCTTGGGATTCCTAGATCAAGCCTCTGTCCACTTATAAGGGATACCTGGACTCTTTGCACAGTATACCTCTTTTTGGTATATTATAGAAAGAGCCAGCTTCCTACACAAATCCAATAAAGGACGTCTACCCAGTGTTCTCCAGTACGATCATTATAGAAACTAAGAGACCTTTTTGTATCCAATCAATAGAATTTCTCCCTCTCCTTAGAAGGGCCAGGCAGAGTTAAGAACGGCAGAAGGGTTAGGTTCTGTCTTCCAGGAGCAAGGAGGTTTGAATTCATAGAACTAGCTTGTCCTGGTAGAAAGTGATGTAAGGTTGGGGTTGACCGAGAGGTCTTAGATCTCTCACCCACCGTACCCATATTATGGCAACAATTAAGACTGTCTTGAAGATAAGCAGCCGCAGAAGACAATGGTGCAGACATCGAAGTGGGCATATACGAGAAACTTAAAGAATAAATTTAAATCCCATTGAGACATAATAAATGAAGAATGGAGACACACATGCTGTAAACTCTTAAGAAATAATATCACTATCGGTGATTTAAACAACTGTAAAAAAAGGCAGATATAGCTGACAAATACCCTTTTAAGGGTGCTTAAAGGAAGTCCTTGCTGGATGGGCACACCAGGATCAAAAACTGTCATTCCAGCCATGTCCACAGTGCTGGGCCTCCTGGCACAGAGCCCACAACCCCACCCTGGCCTGCTTATTGGCAGTGGCGTTGTCTGTGAGAACATGCACCAGCTTCCCTTTGTTGGAAGGAAGGAAAGCTTTCAACGCCAAGCTGATGGCTCAGAGCACCAGCAGAATGTTATGAAGTCAAGCCTCCACTGGAAACCAGACATCTGATCTCCACCTCCCCCAGGTGGACATCCCAACCTAAACCAATGTATTGGTCAGCACTTTTAGTTTTGGGTGGGATAGGGAGAGGGGGGTCTGCTCTCCATCGTGATCCAGCAGCCACCACTCCAGCTCATTTTGCAGTCTCCTCTGAAATCTGGACCTGATCGGCAAGATTACTTTGGTGTGTTGGTCACTGGGACTTCAAATCCTACTGCAGAGGCTGCATATACCACCTGGCATGCTTGCAGGCAGGATACATGAGGACATCAGCCATAGCAAATACAGAATCATCCTCAATGAAATGCAGAACCAAGGCTGAGATATCGAGATCATAGATAGAATGTCCTTGATTGACCACTCCAGAGGAGAGGTACGAAACCACACAGTGTCTGAAACGGCTCAGATAAAGGAGAGCATCCCCGAAGTAGTACAGTGAAACTTTGACATGTTGATCGTGAACCCCAACTAAGAGGTTCGCCGTATTCTGGAGGTGGGTGTTGACTACCTGGGGCAAACCCATCCTAAATAGCCAGTCGTCAAGGTAGAGGAAGACTGCGACCCCAACCTTTGAAGATGTGCTATAACCATGCCATCAGTTTTGTGAACATCCAAGGAGCACTGGTGAGGCCAAAGGGAAGCAAAGCAACGTGAAAATGCTCCTGCCATCAACTGCAGGTAATGTATGTGGGCAAACAGGATGAGGATGTGGTCATAAGCATCCCGCAGGTCCAACGCTACCATCCAGTCTATAGGCTCGAGAACAGACAAGACCTGAACCAGAGTGAACACCTTGAATTTGTCTTTCCGCAGGAAGGCATTGAGAGGGCAAAGGTCTAATTTGGGATGGAGGCCTCTGTTGTTGTTTTTTGGCACCAAGAAGTAGCAGGAGTAACAACCAAGACCAAATTCTGGTGCCAGCACCCTCTCTACAGACCCTTTCACCAAAACGACCTGCTCTTAGGGAGCTGAAAATCAGGGACCTCTGCTGCCCTCAGCCCAACTGTTGCAAAAGAGGCACATTCCTCTGTGGCAGGGACTGAACGTGAGACCAGCCCTTTGTCTGGGGCAGTATCCAGTCCTCTGGCATCATGGAGGTCTTCATAACAGACGCCCTCATGTTAGGGCTGGGCAAGGCTGTCCCCAGCTTCATAGTCACCATTATCTGCATTTGTGGAAAAAAAAAATCTAGAAGGACATGAGCTCTTCCAAGGGGCAGGGGCACCGTTTTGAGAAGGATGGTTAGTGGACC
Source organism: Pleurodeles waltl (assembly GCF_031143425.1). Lineage (NCBI taxonomy): Eukaryota > Metazoa > Chordata > Amphibia > Caudata > Salamandridae > Pleurodeles > Pleurodeles waltl. Next base: position 658,135,117 of record NC_090445.1, on the reverse strand, counting down.
GCTCCTTCATTAGAGCGGCACGCAGCCTCGGTCAAGGCAGTGCCTGTACGGTCTTACACAGCACTTTAGGGTGCCCATTGTTGATGGTGCTGGCATAGGTGGATCACGCTCCAGAGCGGTTTCTGGCACCAGAGATGAGCCAGTATTGATGTCTGTATGGAATCCAGAGCAAAATTAGTGTGCACGACTGGTGCTGAGAGCAGACCTGCTGGCAAAGAGCAGTTGAGAGACCTCTTGACGAATTGGGTCCTGAAGACATGCCAGATGGAGCAGGTAATGTGCCAAAAATCCTAAGCGGGCATCACTAAATTCTTCAATTCGCTTTGGTGTCACCAAAGCCCCCAGAAATTAGGGTTGCTGCTGTACAATCATCAGAATCAGCTCCAATAGGGAACGGCTTCAGAAGCGAGACTCGGTGGAAAGGGAACACTCTTGCATCTTCTCAAGAGAATGAGAGTGGCGGGAAAGGGCTGAGTCCCACTTGGCCAGCTTTTTTTTTTTTTTTCTTGGTCTATCACAGAGATTTCGACCTGTGCAACGATCTGTTGTGGGAACAACCTGAGAAGCTGGACCTCTACTTGGACCTCAACAGGTTGTGACGTGGGGTCTTGAGGTGCTTCGCAGTGTACAGCTTTGCTTTCCTGATCCCTAACAGCCGAGGAACGTATCAATGCACAGTTAATACAAGACTTGGAGATGTGGTCTGACCCCACACAGGAAAGTTGGGCTGTAAGGAGTGAATGGACAATGCTTTTCAGGTAAGATGATATAGAGTGCTTGGCAGAGAAAGGACAATATTCAGTTGCTCAGTGCACAGTCAATTAAAGAATGTATGTTAGGACAATCGCTACAGTTTTGAAAGTAGCTACTGTGTAAAGTCTTTTGCACATCCATTGAAACTCATTCAGTTAAATGGCAGTTAAATGGGGTGGCACCAAAAGTAAGCACATAAAGAGTGGAGACGTGTTATATGGTAGCTCTGGGCAAGATTGAGAACCAAGGAGCAAAGAATGGGGACGATAACATCCAACAAAAGCATGGAAAAGAATGCTGAAGGGACAACAGGGAATAGGACAGAAGGGTTGCAGAGAGAGAAAAAAGGAAGACAAGTGTAAGAGGATAGAGGAGTAAGGCTGCTGCATTCCACAAAATTAATCTGCTGTATTAGAAAAAATAAGCATCAAAAAACAGCCCCTCGACTTGGAAGTGGTGTGACTTCCAGCAACGGAAATGAATAGTCTTTAGTTATACATGGTGTAAGGAAATGGCTCCCTGTTGCAGTTACCCCCCCCCCACTTTTTGCCTGATACTGATGCTGACTTGACTGACAAGTGTGCTCGGATCCTGCTAACCAGGCCCCAGCACCAGTGTTCTTTCACCTAAAATGTACCATTGTTCCACAATTGGCACACCCCTGGCACACAGATAAGTCCCTTGTAAAAGGTACCAGTGGTACCAAGGGCCCTGTGACCAGGGAAGGTCCCTAAGGGCTGCAGCATATGTTGTGCCACCCTTAGGGACCCCTCACCTAACACATGCACACTGCCATTGCAGATTGTGTGTGTTGGTGGGGAGAAAAAGGCAAAGTTGACATGGCATCCCCCTCAGAATGCCATGCCCACAAAATACTGCCTGTGGCATAGGTAAGTCACCCCTCCAGCAGGCCTTACTGCCCTAAGGCAGTGTGCACTATACCACAGGTGAGGGCATAGCTGCATGAGCAATATATATATTTTACCCAATTGTTCAGTGCAGGACTGACTGGTCTGCGCCAGCCTGCTGCTGAGAGACGAGTTTCTGACCCCATGTGGTGAGGGCCTTTGTGCTCTCTGAGGACAGAAACAAAAGCCTGCTCTGGGTGGAGGTGCTTCCCACCTCCCCCCTGAAGGAACTGTAACACCTAGCAGTGAGCCTCAAAGGCTCAGGCTTCGTGTTACAATGCCCCAGGGCACTCCAGCTAGTGGAGATGCCCGCCCCCCTGGACACAGCCCCCACTTTTGGCGGCAAGTCCAGGGGAGATAATGAGAAAAACAAGGAGGAGTCACCCACCAGTCAGGACAGCCTCTAAGGTGTCCTGAGCTGAGGTGACTCCTGCCTTTAGAAATCCTCCATCTTGATTTTGGAGGATTCCCCCAATAGGAATAGGGATGTGCTCCCCTCCGCTCAGGGAGGAGGCACATAGAGGGTGTGGCCCCCTTCAAGGACAGTAGCCATTGGCTACTGCCCTCCCAGACCTAAACACACCCCTAAATTCAGTATTTAGGGGCTCCCCAGAACCTAGGAAACTAGATTCCTGCAACCTGAAGACGAAGAAGGACTACTGACCTGAAGCCCTGCAGAGAAGACGGAGACACCAACTACTTTGGCCCCTGCCCTACCGGCCTGTCTCCCCTCTTCAAGAAAAACTGCAACAGCGACGCGTCCCCCAGGGTCCAGCGACCTCTGAAGCCTCAGAGGACTACCCTGCATCTAAAAGGACCAAGAACTCCAGAGGACAGCGGCCCTGTTCCAAAGAAACCTCAACTTTGCAACAAAGAAGCAATTTTTAAAGATCACACGTTTCCCGCCAGAAGCGTGAGACTTTCCACTCTGCACCCAACGCCCCCGGCTCGACCTGCGGCGAAACACCACTACAGGGAGGACTCCCCGGCAACTGCGACCCTGTGAGTAGCCAGAGTTGACCCTCCCTGAGCCCCCCCCAGCGACGCCTGCAGAGGGAATCCAGAGGCTCCCCCTGACCGCGACTCCCTGCTTCCAAGAACCCGACGCCTGGTAAAGACACTGCACCCGCAGCCCCCAGGACCTGAAGGATCCGACTTCCAGTGCAGGAGCGACCCCCAGGTGGACCTCTCCCTTGCCCAGGTGGTGGCTACCCCGAGGAGCCCCCCCTTGCCTGCCTGCTTCGCTGAAGAGACCCCTGGGTCTCCCATTGAAACCTATTGCAAACCTGATGCCTGTTTGCACTCTGCACCCGGCCGCCCCCGTGCCGCTGAGGGTGTACTTTTTGTGCTGACTTGTGTCCCTCCCCCCCCCCGGTGCCCTACAAAGCCCCCCTGTTCTGCCCTCTGAAGTCGCGGGTACTTACCTGGTGGCAGACTGGAACCGGGGCACCCCCTTCTCCATTGAAGCCTATGCGTTTTGGGCACCACTTTGACCTCTGCACCTGACCGGCCCTGAGCTGCTGGTGTGGTAACTTTGGGGTTGCCCTGAACCCCCAACAGTGGGCTACCTTGGACCCAACTTTGAACCCTGTAGTTGGTTTACTTACCTGCAAAACTAACAAATACTTACCTCCCCCAGGAACTGTTGAAAATTGCAGTCTAGTTTTAAAATAGCTTATTGCCATTTTTGCTAAAACTGTACATGATATTGTGTTGATTCAAAGTTCCTAAGATACCTGAGTGAAATACCTTTCATTTAAAGTATTGTGAGTAAATCTTGAACCTGTGGTTCTTAAAATAAACTAAGAAAAGATATTTTTCTATACAAAAACCTATTGGCCTGGAATTGTCTTTGAGTGTGTGTTCCTCATTTATTGCCTGTGTGTATGTACAACAAATGCTTAACACTACCCTCTGATAAGCCTACTGCTCGACCACACTACCACAATATAGAGCATTAGAATTATCTCTTTTTGCCACTATCTTACCTCTAAGGGGAACCCTTGGACTCTGTGCATGCTATTTCTTACTTTGAAATAGTACATACAGAGCCAACTTCCTACACATGGTCAGTAGGCTGATGGCCAGGACTGACCATAAGGTGCAGTCCTTTCGTATTAGGAAGCAGACGGGGTAGATCACTGTGTTGGGTTGGTGTAGTGGTACTTCGCCTGATGTCCCTCTGAATTGCAGTGCTGACACCTCTTCTAACATCCTGAAATATATTCCTTGTTGGCCCTGGGTTTGTGTGGTCGATATATGGAGGGAAAAGAGATAACTATATGCAATTTCTACCATCAAGCACATACCCATATGTCTGATGTGATCTGTCTCCGTTGTTGATCAACACCCTTACCCGCTCAGGTGACAACGGTGGGGAATGTTAATTGAGTCACTGCTTAATGACCTAGGATCCTCTGGTTTAGACATGTTTGCACGGGTTCTGGCTAAATAAATAGAAAATGCCTCTCTAATCAGACTGAATTTGCAGCGGTTGTGGTTATGGGGTAGTTTACTAGAAAGTTAGAATATCTACAACAGCTGTCAATGGCAGTTAGAAAGCAGTCTTCCTGTTTAGGGAAATAATTTTGCTGCTGCAATGCCCCCACTGATATTGCAGTCTGAGTCAAATTCAATAGGTCATCAACTAGTTGTCCAAACAAATGCTCCCCAGTACATTTCATATTTGACAAGCATTGCTGGACTTCTTAAGCAAGAGTCCTAGAGCCAGACATGCCTACATAGTATTATGCTAGTATCCGCAGTAATGTAAGCATAGCAAGTGCTTGCATTACAGATATTTTGCTGTCTGCCATTATTTCTTCAGCCTCCTTTCTGCCATAATTTCTCCAACCAATGCCTAATGTTTTGTAGATTGTTTATTTTTATAGCTTAAAATAGCTCAACTGCCCCCCTTATGTTTAGCCTCAAGTAAACTTGGTAATTTACAAGAACGCTATAGGCGATACAGGTAATTACCGTACGTTTCATCAGCAGAGCTTTGTTGATGGTGCCTCACCCAAAAAGAATACCCCTCAACCTGAGTGGAGTGTCTTAGAAGCTATCAGACTAGCAGAGGGAGCCTTTTTAAATTGAACAGGTGACCCTCCACCAACACTGGCCCTCCCCCATCTCTAATCCTAAATGTAACAGGACATGCATTCACGTCTCTAGTGTGGTTGTACATTGTATGGGAATTTGACACAATTCTGTAAGTGCCTCTCTTTACACCATTCTAATTCAGGTGATACTGGAGTCCAGAGGAAACCAAAAGTAGAAGGGGCCAGGACGGGAATTACTGTAACATACTTAACTCCCCCAGCAGCAAATTAATCATGGAATACTCATTTGTAGTGAGGAATTTCAGCTTCCGATCCCAATTTTCATGCAAATAATTTGGATTGGTAAACACAGAACTATGTTATAAGATCCATAAAGATAAGCATGTTATGTAATATCACGGGGAGCAAAATCATTTTTGGTTGTGATTACACAAATTTACAATTGCTTTTAATCCAAGTTTGTGTCATATACACTGAACTGTAATTTCTACTCTTGTGTTTCTGTTTGCTTTAACAATAATTTAGAATTGGTTTAGACAGTTTAAAAAAGATTTTCACCCGATTTATTGTGTTACTTCATATTTAAAGTTGTAACTTTAAAACAGGGATAAAAACAGCTTTTGCTGATTTTTCCAACTGTATTTACTGGTCATGACATATAAATACAGGCCATGTCTCTAAAATTCCACCCAGATAGCACCTCACCTGAAGGCACTGCTCTGGATGGACAGACTGCTAGCTTAGCCAACATGCACCTTCTCAAACACCTTGTGAAAACCAGCTGATTTCTTTTTTTCCATTCTAGCATAGTTAGAAAATAAATGAAAGAGCTTGGTAAAATCATATAAAATATCTAAAAGCATGTTGGACTAAACTTAGCCTACAATGGGATTTCAGTACACAAATGATCAATTAATTTTGTGCCACTGCGCTTCATCAGGAGCCTTTTCAATTAGTTCTTACGACCAATCAACAGAGCATTTCAGTATTATTTTGCACCTGCCAACTGTGCAAAAGAGAACGGAGCATAGAAATAACAAAGATTATTATGTAAAACATTATTTGGAAGGAATACGTACAAAGACACAAGAACACTGTAAATCATGTCAAAACGTAATAGTATTTCTAAATTAATCAAGAGTGAAGCATTAAGAGGACATTTCTTTATTATTTAGGTATATTACCTAGATGTGTGTACAACAAAACCCAGACCTTGTTCCTGGTGTTTGTAACTGTAATGTTTCAACATGTCACAGCATATGTCTAAAGCCCATATAGATATTTTTAAAGATCCAGGACACCATCATTTTAGGGACTCAGAAAATGTTGATTATTTGGATGTAATTATGTGCTTCCATTCAGAACTATACAACATAGCATTTTTACCAATATATTCAGAAATGTGCTTTAAGACCGGGACAATCTAACCTCACTTTTTCAAGAATTTCTCCACACAAGCCCCCCCAACCCCCTCCCTCGCCCCCACCAGGAAGCCTTAAATACCCACCTTTACTCACTTGTTCAATAGCACTGGCAGTGCTAACTCCTGTGATATTTGTGTGGTGTCACTAAAAGCCCTTACCCCCAATCGAAAATGTGTTCCAGAAGCCCTGGATTGATGGAGTTAGAATGCAGAAAAATTACCTGCTGAGCCACCACACACACAGCTTAAGCAAGAAAATTTCAATTGTGCCCTTTGGATTACTAAACAGAATGTGAGAGGTCTGACGTAACTAATACATGACTAACAAGAAAAAAATAGCATTAGAAAGCTACAAATCATTTGTACTTTTCCCCTATTATGATTTTATACACTACTATATTGAAGGAGACACTAACCTGAACGCTTAGTGGCCATTGGTGTGACATTTGTCCAGTGCCCTGTGTGAGGGTCATACTTTTCTACAGAGCTTAAAATGTTCAGGCCATCATATCCTCCTGCAAACAGATTAAACAAAATGAATTAGGAAACATTACTTTCACCCTAATTCCTGTATGCCTGGTTCTAAATGACTTGAATCTGCAGAAAGTACCAGAAATATACAATTTCTGAGAATCATAAAATGGCATAATAGTCTGAGTGTCTGTCTGCATGCAAAGAAACCACTTTGCACTCGTACATAACCACCAATTATCAGAGAGCTCCTACATATTGTTTTTTCCACAGGAAACTTTGCACACAGGGAGGGACTGGATGTAGGAAACTGGCTCTGTATATACTAAATCAAAATGAGATATAGTGTGCACAGAGTCCAGGGGTTCCCCAAGAGGCTTGACAGAGGCAACAATAGATAATACTAATGCTCTATTTGTGGTAGTGTGGCACAGCAGTTAGGCTTATCAGAGGGTAGTGTTAAGCATTTGTTGTACACGCACAAGCAACAGAAGAAACACACACTCAATGACAACTCCAGACCAATATGATTTTATCCCCTTCGCTGCCAGGCCTTTTCCCACTCATGTGCCGAGCCTATTTTTGGCTATTTGGGGCAGTTCATGCTTAGGCCCTCATAACTTTGTGTTCACATAAGCTACCCACGCCAAATTTGCATCCTTTTTTACCAACATTCTAGGGATTCTAGAGGTACCCAGACTTTGTGGGTTCCCCAGAAGGAGGCCAAGAAATTAGCCAAAAGTTAAAATTTCGTTTTTTTCAAAAAAATGGGAAAAAGGGGCTGCAGAAGAAGGCTTGTGGTTTTTTCCCTGAAAATGGCATCAACAAAGGGTTTGCGGTGCTAAAATCACCAGCTTCCCAGCTTTCAGGAACAGGCAGACTTGAATCAGAAAACCCAATTTTTCAACACAATTTTGGCATTTTACTGGGATATACCCCATTTTTACGATTTTTTGTGCTTTCAGCCTCCTTCCAGTCAGTGACAGAAATGGGCGTGAAACCAATGCTGGATCCTAGAAACCGAAACATTTCTGAAAAGTAGACAAAATTCTGAATTCAGCAAGGGGTAATTTGTGTAGATCCTACAAGGGTTTCCTACAGAAAATAACAACTGGAAAAAAAAATATTGAAATTGAGGTGAAAAATATGCAATTTTTCTCTATGTTTTACTCTGTAACTTTTTCCTGCAATGTCAGATTTTTTAAAGCAATATACCGTTACGTCTGCTGGACTCTTCTGGTTGCGGGGATATATAGGGCTTGTAGGTTCATCAAGAACTCTAGGTACCCAGAGCCAATAAATGACCTGCACCCTGCAGTGGGTTTTCATTCTATAACGGGTATACAGCAATTCATTTGCTGAAATATAAAGAGTAGAAAATAGCTATCAAGAAAACCTTTGTATTTCCGAAATGGGCACAAGATAAGGTGTTGAGGAGCAGTGGTTATTTGCACATCTCTGAATTCCTGGGTGCCCATACTAGCATGTGAAATACAGGGCATTTCTCAAATAGACGTCTTTTTTACACACTGTCTTATATTTGGAAGGAAAAAATGTAGAGAAAGACAAGGGGCAATGTAGGAAGTTGGCTCTGTATGTACTATTTCAAAGTAAGAAATAGCATGCACAGAGTCCAAGGGTTCCCCTTAGAGGTAAGATAGTGCCAAAAAGAGATAATTCTAATGCTCTATTTTGTGGTAGTTTGGTCGGATCCGTCAGGTCCTGGGGGCTGCGGGTGCAGTGTCCTTACCAGGCGTCGGGTCTTTGAAGCAGGCAGTCGCGGTCAGGGGGAGCCTCGGGATTCCCTCTGCAGGCGTCACTGTGGGGGCTCAGGGGGGTCAACTCTGGTTACTCACGGGCTCGCAGTCGCGGGGGAGTCCTCCCTGTATTGTTTGTTCTCCACAAGTCGAGCCGGGGGCGTCGGGTGCAGAGTGCCAAGTCTCACGCTTCCGGCGGGAAATGTGTGTTGTTGCAAAGTTGCAGTCTTTGTGGAGCAGAGCCGCTGTCCGATGCAGGGTAGTCCTCTGAGGCTTCAGAGGTTGCTGGACCCTGTGGAACGCGTCGCTGGAGCAGTGTCTTTAGAAGTGGGGAGACAGGCCGGTAGAGCTGGGGCCAAAGCAGTTGGTGTCTCCGTCTTCTCTGCAGGTTTTTCAGCTCAGCAGTCCTTCTTCGTCTTAGGTTGCAGGAATCTATCTTGCTGTGTTCTGGGAGCCCCTAAATACTCGATTTAGTGGTGTGTTTAGGTCTGGGGGGTTAGTAGCCAATGGCTACTAGCCCTGAGGGTGGCTACACCCTCTTTGTGCCTCCTCCCTGAGGGGAGGGGGGCACATCCCTATCCCTATTGGGGGAATCCTCCATCTGCAAGATGGAGGATTTCTAAAAAGTCAGAGTCACCTCAGCTCAGGACACCTTAGGGGCTGTCCTGACTGGCCAGTGACTCTTCCTTGTTTTTCTCATTATCTCCTCCGGCCTTGCCGCCAAAAGTGGGCCCGTGGCCGGAGGGGGCGGGCAACTCCACTAGCTGGAGTGCCCTGGGGTGCTGTAACAAAGGGGGTGAGCCTTTGAGGCTCACCGCCAGGTGTTACAGTTCCTGCAGGGGGAGGTGGGAAGCACCTCCACCCAGTACAGGCTTTGTTACTAGCCACAGAGTGACAAAGGCACTCTCCCCATGTGGCCAGCAACATGTCTGGTGTGTGGCAGGCTGCTTAAACTAGTCAGCCTACGCTGGTAGTCGGTTAAGGTTTCAGGGGGCACCTCTAAGGTGCCCTCTGGGGTGTATGTTACAATAAAATGTACACTGGCATCAGTGTGCATTTATTGTGCTGAGAAGTTTGATACCAAACTTCACAGTTTTCAGTGTAGCCATTATGGTGCTGTGGAGATCGTGCATGACAGACTCCCAGACCATATACTCTTATGGCTACCCTGCACTTACAATGTCTAAGGTTTGGCTTAGACACTGTAGGGGAATAGTGCTCATGCACTTATGCCCTCACCGATGGTATAGTGCACCCTGCCTTAGGGCTGTAAGGCCTGCTAGAGGGGTGACTTATCTATACCTATAAGCAGTGTGAGGTTGGCATGGCACCCTGAGGGGAGTGCCATGTCGACTTACTCGTTTTCTCCCCACCAGCACACACAAGCTGGCAAGCAGTGTGTCTGTGCTGAGTGAGGGGTCCCCAGGGTGGCATAACACATGCTGCAGCCCTTAGAGACCTTCCCTGGCATCAGGGCCCTTGGTACCAGAGGTACCAGTTACAAGGGACTTACCTGGATGCCAGGGTGTGCCAATTGTGGAAACAAAAGTACAGGTTAGGGAAAGAATACTGGTGCTGGGGCCTGGTTAGCAGGCCTCAGCACACTTTCAAATCATAACTTGGCATCAGCAAAGGCAAAAAGTCAGGGGGTAACCATGCCAAGGAGGCATTTCCTTACACAACCCCCCCCTCCCCCCCCCCCCCCCCCAAACGAAAGAGGATGAGACTAACCTTTCCAAAGAGAGTCTTCATTTTCTAAGTGGAAGAACCTGGAAAGGCCATCTGCATTGGCATGGGCAGTCCCAGGTCTGTGTTCCACTATAAAGTCCATTCCCTGTAGGGAGATGGACCACCTCAACAGTTTTGGATTTTCACCTTTCATTTGCATTAGCCATCTGAGAGGTCTGTGGTCAGTCTGAACTAAAAAGTGAGTACCAAAGAGGTATGGTCTCAGCTTCTTCAGGGAACAAACCACAGCAAAGGCATCCCTCTCAATGGCACTCCAACGCTGCTCCCTGGGGAGTAACCTCCTGCTAATGAAAGCAACAGGCTGGTCAAGGCCATCATCATCTGTTTGGGACAAAACTGTCCCTATCCCATGTTCAGAGGCATCAGTCTGCACAATGAACTGCTTGGAGTAATCTGGAGCTTTTAGAACTGGTGCTGTGCACATAGTTTGTTTCAGGGTGTCAAAGGCCTGTTGGCATTCTACAGTCCAGTTTACCTTCTTGGGCATTTTCTTGGAGGTAAGTTCTGTGAGGGGTGTCACTATAGATCCATATCCCTTCACAAACCTCCTGTAGTACCCAGTCAAGCCAAGGAATGCCCTGACTGGAGTCTGGGTTTTTGGAGCTGCCCAGTCCAGAATAGTCTGGATCTTGGGCTGGAGTGGCTGAACTTGGCCTCCACCTACCAGGTGTCCCAAGTAAACCACAGTTCCCTGCCCTATCTGACATTTGGATGCCTTGATAGAGAGGCCTGCTGCTTGCAGGGCCTTCAAAACCTTCTTCAGGTGGACCAGGTGATCCTGCCAGCTGGAGCTAAAGACAACAATATCGTCAAGATAAGCTGCACTAAAGGACTCCAAGCCAGCAGGGACTTGATTCACCAACCTTTGGAAGGTGGCAGGGGCATTCTTTAAACCAAAGGGCATAACAGTAAACTGATAATGCCCATCAGGTGTGGAGAATGCTGTCTTTTTTTTTGCTCCTGGCGCCATTTTTATTTGCCAGTACCTTGCTGTCAAGTCAAAGGTACTTAAGTATTTGGCAGCAGCTAGTTTGACCATCAATTCATCTGCCCTTGGAATGGGATGGGCATCTGTCTTGGTGACAGAATTAAGTCCTCTGTAGTCCACACAAAACCTCATCTCTCTCTTTCCATCTTTGGTGAGAGGTTTGGGGACTAGGACCACTGGGCTAGCCCAGGGGCTATCAGAATGCTCAATGACTCCCAATTCCAGCATCTTGTGGACTTCCACTTTGATGCTTTCCTTAACTTGGTCAGACTGTCTGAAAAGTTTGTTTTTGATAGGCATGCTGTCTCCTGTGTCCACATCATGGGTACACAGGTGTGTCTGACCAGGGGTTAGGGAAAAGAGCTCAGCAAACTGTTGCAGGACCTTCCTACAGTCAGATTGCTGTTGGCCAGAGAGGGTGTCTGAATAGATCACTCCATCTACTGAACCATCTTTAGGGTATGTGGAGAGGAGATCAGGGAGAGGTTCACTCTCAGCTTCCTTGTCCTCATCTGTTACCATCAACAGATTCACATCTGCCCTGTCATGGAAGAGTTTGAGGCGGTTCACATGGATCACCCTTTTGGGGGTCCTGCTAGTGCATAGGTCTACCAGGTAGGTGACCTGACTCTTCCTTTCTAGCACTGGGTAAGGGCCACTCCATATGTCCTGAAGTGCCCTGGGAGCCACAGGCTCCAGAACCCAGACTTTCTGCCCTGGCTGAAACTCAACCATAGCAGCCTTTTGGTCATACCAAAACTTCTGGAGTTGTTGGCTGGCCTCAAGGTTTTTGCTTGCCTTTTCCATATACTCTGCCATCCTTGAACGTAGGCCTAGTACATAGTCCACTATATCTTGTTTAGGCTCATGAAGAGGTCTCTCCCAGCCCTCTTTTACAAGAGCTAGTGGTCCCCTTACAGGATGGCCAAACAGAAGTTCAAAGGGGGAAAACCCTATTCCCTTCTGAGGCACCTCTCTGTAGGCGAAAAGCAGACAAGGCGAGAGGACATCCCATCTCCTTTTGAGTTTTTCAGGGAGCCCCATGATCATGCCTTTCAATGTCTTGTTAAATCTTTCTACAAGATCATTGGTTTGTGGATGGTATGGTGTGGTGAATTTGTAAGTCACCCCACACTCATTCCACATATGTTTCAGGTATGCTGACATAAAGTTGGTACCTCTGTCAGATGCCACCTCCTTAGGAAATCCCACTCTGGTAAAAATACCAATGAGTGCTTTGGCTACTGCAGGGGTAGTAGTCGACCTAAGGGGAATTGCTTCAGGGTATCTAGTAGCATGATCCACTACTACTAGTATGTATTGGTTCCCTGAGGCTGTGGGAGGTTCAAGTGGACCCACTATGTCCACACCCACTCTTTCAAAGGGGACCCCCACCACTGGAAGTGGAATGAGGGGGGCCTTTGGGTGTCCACCTGTCTTACCACTGGCTTGACAGGTGGCACAGGAGACACAAAACTCCTTGACCTTCTGTGACATGTTGGGCCAATAGAAGTGGTTGACTAATCTCTCCCACGTCTTGGTCTGTCCCAAATGCCCAGCAAGAGGAATATCATGAGCTAAGGTCAGAATGAACTTCCTAAACTCCTGAGGCACTACCACTCTCCTAGTGGCACCAGGTTTGGGATCTCTTGCCTCAGTGTAAAGGAGTCCATCTTCCCAATAGACTCTATGTGTTCCTGTTATTTTTCCATTGGACTCTTTAGCAGCTTGCTGCCTAAGGCCTCCAAGAGAGGGACAGGTTTCTTGCCCCTTACACAACTGTTCCCTTGAGGGTCCCCCTGGGCCTAGGAGCTCAATCTGATAAGGTTCTAACTCCATGGGCTCAGTTCCCTCAGAGGGCAGAACTTCTTCCTGGGAAGAGAGGTTCTCTTTTTCTTGTTGTGTTGAAGCTGGTTCCCCAGTCTTCTTTCCTTTTCTCTTGGAGGGTTGGGCCCTTTTTCCAGGCTCCAACACCACTTTTTCACCCCGAGCCTTGCACTGTGCCCTTGTCTTGACACACACCAGTTCAGGGATACCCAGCATGGCTGCATGGGTTTTGAGTTCTACCTCAGCCCATGCTGAGGACTCCAGGTCATTTCCAAGCAAACAGTCTACAGGGATATTTGAGGAGACCACCACCTGTTTCAGGCCATTGACCCCTCCCCACTCTAAAGTTACCATAGCCATGGGATGTACTTTAGTCTGATTGTCAGCGTTGGTGACTGGATAAGTTTGTCCAGCCAGGTATTGACCAGGGGAAACCAGTTTCTCTGTCACCATGGTGACACTGGCACCTGTATCCCTCAGGCCTTCTACACTTGTCCCATTAATTAAGAGTTGCTGCCTGTATTTTTGCATATTAGGGGGCCAGGCAGCCAGTATGGCTAAATCTATCCCACCCTCAGAGACTAATGTAGCTTCAGTGTGAACCCTGATTTGCTCTGGGCACACTGTTGATCCCACTTGGAGACTGGCCATTGCAGTGTTAGCTGGAGTAGAGTTAGAAGTGGAATCTTTCTTGGGACAGGCCTTGTCTCCAGTTTGGTGTCCTGGTTGATTACAGCTACGACACCAGGCCTTTTTGGGATCAAAGTTTTTACCCTTGTACCCAAAATTGGATTGTGAAGAGGCTCTGGACCCTCCCTCCTGAGCAGGTTTTTGGGGTCCTATAGAAGACTCTTTACTTTTCCCTTTGGATGTCTCAACACTCTTCCCCTGGGGAGTCTTGGTCACCCTAGTCTTGACCCAATGGTCCGCCTTCTTTCCCAATTCTTGGGGAGAAATTGGTCCTAGGTCTACCAGATGCTGATGCAGTTTATCATTGAAACAATTACTTAACAGGTGTTCCTTCGCAAATAAATTGTACAGCCCATCATAATCATTTACACCACTGCCTTGAATCCAACCATCCAATGTTTTTACTGAGTAGTCAACAAAATCAACCCAGGTCTGGCTCGAGGATTTTTGAGCCCCCCTGAACCTAATTCTATACTCCTCAGTGGAGAATCCAAAGCCCTCAATCAGGGTAGCCTTCATGAGGTCATAGGATTCTGTATCTTTTCCAGAGAGTGTGAGGAGTCTATCCCTACACTTTCCAGTGAACATTTCCCAAAGGAGAGCACCCCAGTGAGATCTGTTTACTTTTCTGGTTGCACAAGCCCTCTCAAAAGCTGTGAACCATTTGGTGATGTCATCACCATCTTCATATTTAGTTACAATCCCTTTTGGGATTTTCAACATGTCAGGAGAATCTCTGACCCTATTTATGTTGCTGCCACCATTGATGGGAACTAGGCCCATCTCTTGTCTTTCCCTTTCTATGGCTAGGAGCTGTCTCTCTAAAGCCAATCTTTTGACCATCCTGGCTAACAGGAGGTCATCTTCACTGAGGCTATCCTCAGTGATTCCAGAGGTGCTGGACTCTCCTGTGAGAGAAGCAGCATCTCTGACTATCACATTTGGAGTCAGGGTTTGAGGGACCCTGTTCTCCCTAACTAGGACTGGAGGTGGGAATTCCTCCACATCATTAGCTTCCCCCTCTGGGAGGTTATCCTCAGAGGGGTTGTTCTTTGCAAACTCTGCCAAAAGCTCCTGGAAGTATTTTGGTAGGGTTTGAACCAGTTTTAATCTTTTTGGTTTTGCAGAGAGACCTTAACTCTGACATCCTAAGATGTAGGTAAGGGGTGACGTTGAGTTCCATCACAATCTCTTCTGCATTAGACATTATGGGGGTCATTACGACCTCGGCGGTAAAAGGCGCTTACCGCCAGTCAGAAGACCGCCATTACACCGCCGCGGTCGCGGTAAACCGCCACGGTCATTCTGACCCACAACAGGCAAACCGGCAAAATACCGACATCCACAAAAGTCCGCCACACCAAAGGTCAGCGATAAACTGGCGATGACCAAACCTCCACTGTCACGCCAACAGAAATACGCCCATGCCATTACGACTCACAAATCCACGCGGCGGTCTTTCAACCGCGGTATTCTATTGGCGGTACACACCGCCGCGGTCGAAATACACATACTCGTACAAAATACTACCACATTGGCCAATTCGAAATACACACACCTGATACACATACACACACCACTCCCACACACCCAATACAATATAAAACACACACCCACATCACCCACAAACCCCTACGACCAGAAATTCTGAGAGAAGGCCAGAGAGAGACACCACAGTCAACTACCAAGCATCCACAGGCACACAATACCAATACCCACAGAACTTCCACGCACCTCACACAACACACCACTAAATAGCACCCCACCTATCACTACACACTCCACCCCACACATCATCCACACCACCCCATGGCACCTCAAAGACACCCCAAGTTCTCAGATGATGAACTTAGGGTCATGGTGGAGGAAATCGTACGAGTAGAGCCCCAGCTGTTCGGGACACAGGTGCAGCACACCACCATTGCCAGGAAGATGGAGCTATGGAGCAGAATAGTCGACAGGGTCAACGCTGTGGGACAGCACCCAAGAAATAGGGACGACATCAGGAAGCGGTGGAACGACCTACGGGGGAAGGTGCGTCCCATGGTATCAAGGTACAACATCGCGGTACAGCGGACTGGCGGCGGACCCCCACCTTCTCCCCCAGAATTTACAACATGGGAGGAGCAAGTCTTGAAAATCCTGCATCCTGAGGGCCTCGCAGGAGTCGGTGGAGGAATGGACTCTGGTAAGTCTCATCTTCACTACTTCATCCCCCCCACCCCACCTGCATGCCAACTCATACCCCCAACCTCACCCTCACCCTCATCACAACTACCCCTTGCAAATGTCTCACCATCACAACCCACCCATCCCAAAACTTAGCCCTGCATGCGGCCCCAAAGAATGGACACCCATCACCAAAGCATGCCCAATGCACATACCCATCACCCCCCCCCCCCCAAAACACCATCACAACAGCCCCCACAAAGGAATGCCAGCACTGGGGTACACGGGCACCCACCCATTGCACGCCATTGGCACACACAGAAGCAATAACCATACTTTTATACCCCTGCAGGACCCGAACGCCAAGTCACCGCGCAGGAGGGTCCACAAATGTCCACTCCACCCCCAGAAGAGGCCCACAGTGATGACAGCAGCTCTGTCTCCCTGGATCTAGATGACCAGCCCGGTCCATCGGGGACCTCGGGACAGTCGGTTCCCCTCAGACAGGCACAGGCCACAGCAGACCTTCCCCCCTCTGGGAACACCAGCACAGCACCCACCCAGCGGGCCCATACCTCTGTCCCCAGGACACGTCAATCAGCGGTGTGTCCACCACTACAGGGAACCCAGGCTAACCCACCACCCCAACAACAACAGGGACCTGGGGGAAGTGGTAGTGGGCACACAGTCCAGGGGACGGAGGCCCAGGGAAACAGGGGAACTGGGAGGGCTGCTGTGCGACAGGGGGGGGGGGGACAGGCCAAGGGAACCCACTCTACACGAGGCCCTCTCCTCCATCATGGGAGCATACCACCGCTCCCAGGAGACGATGGCGACGGTCCTGGTCAGGTTTCAGGAAATCCAGCTTCTGCAGGAGCAACAGTATATGGGGTTCAGGGAGGAACTAAGAAACATCAGTTCCGCCATGGGTACCATCGTAGTGGCCCTGAATGAGTTAATCACCACATTGCGGACCACTGTGGCACCTCAAAGGGCCCCTGACACTAGCATGGACCAAGAACTGGCTACCACCTCTGCCGGCGCTAGTGGACAGGAGGCCCCGACACAAGACCAACAGGCCACCAGAACCCCACCCCCTGCAGAAGGAGAACCACCCCGCAAGCGGGCCCTGAGATCCAGGAAGAAGACAGAGTAACATGTCAAGACCCCCGCCAGCAAAGGATACCGCCCTGATGGTCATCCCACTGTCCCACATTGTCACCCTGTCCAACCTTAAACTGCCCCTGCTCCACTTCCCACAGGCATTTGGACAATGCACCTGTGATACTGATAGTCTGGACTCTGCCATGGACAATCCTCCACCATCACCCCTCACCGATTTGCAACCACCCATCCAAATTAGAGCACTTGAATAAACACACTTATTGCACATAAACAATCTGGAGTCTGTCTGTGATTTTAACAAATGTATTAGACATGACAGTGCCAAAATTGTTATTCACATTGTGATGCCAACTAACCGCTGTCACACAGCTGTAGTCCATGGGGAAACAAAGCAGATGTCACGCAGTGGGGCAACAGCTCTGAAAACGGAAGGGAAAGTCACAACACATTTACCATACACTGGGGGAAAAAGTCAGACAGTAGAGAGGTAGGAGTCTTTAAGTAAACGTAATATGCCGGTGTGTACTCTTACCTGTGTGTCACTGAAAACATTGCTCTATTACTGTGTTCCTGTTGTCTATGTCGTCCTCTTCGGCTTCCTCTTCTTCACTCTCCACAGGCTCCAAAGCTGCTACAACACCACCATCTGGACCATCCTCCTGCAGAAAAGGCACCTGGTGGCGCAAAGCCAGGTTGTGAAGCATACAGCAGGCCACGATGATCTGGCACACCTTCTTTGGTGAGTACATTAGGGATCCACCTGTCATATGGAGGCACCTGAACCTGGCCTTCAGGAGGCCAAAGGTGCGTTCGATCACCCTCCTAGTCCGCCCATGGGCCTCATTCTAGCGTTCCTCTGCCCTGGTCCTGGGATTCCTCACTGGGGTCAGTAGCCAGGACAGGTTGGGGTAACCAGAGTCCCCTAATAGCCACACCCGGTGCCTCTGGAGTTGACCCATCACGTAAGGGATGCTGCTATTCCGCATGATGTACGCGTCATGCACTGACCCAGGGAACTTGGCATTAACATGGGAGGTGTACTGGTCTGCCAAACAGACCATCTGTACATTCATCGAATGATAACTTTTCCTGTTCCTGTACACCTGTTCACTCCTGCTGGGAGGGACCAAAGCAACATGTGTCCCATCAATGGCACCAATGATGTTGGGGATATGTCCAAGGGCATAGAAATCACCCTTCACTGTAGGCAAATCCCCCACCTCAGGGAAAACGATGTAGCTCCGCATGTGTTTCAGCAGGGCAGACAACACTCTGGACAACACCTTGGAAAACATAGGTTGAGACATCCCTGATGATATTGCCACTGTTGTTTGAAATGACCCACTTGCTAAGAAATGGAGTACTGACAGCACCTGCACTAGAGGGGGGATCCCTGTGGGTTGGCGGATGGGTGACATCAGGTCTGCCTCCAGCTGGGCACACAGTTCATGTATAGTGGCTCGGTCAAGCCTGTATGTCAGAATGACATGTCGTTCCTCCATTGTCGACAGGTCCAAAAGCGGTCTGTACACGGGAAGATTCCTTCATCTCCTCGCATTGCCCAGAGGACGGTGCCTAGGAAGGACAACAGCGAGCACAGAGTCAATCAACCCACAGGTACGTTCCCACAGCTTGCATACAACACGATTCACTATGCATTGAATGGGTTGTATGAGTATTGAGGAAAGGCCTAGGTATGTGTGACGCAGTAGAAATTAAGCCATGTGGGCCCTTGAAATGGCGGCTGCCTGACCTGTGAAGTGTGACAATGGGATGTGAGGTCAATGCGCTGGCGTGGCACACCGTGGCGGTAGGCGGTTGAAGACCGCGGCGCAAAGCCGCATTGGTTAACATAGAGCCCTATGGGTTTCACGAGTCAATGACGATGTGCGCCGGCGGTTGCGGTACGCACCGCCGCGGGCGTGACCGCCATTTTCTATCTACTTAATCACTCGATACCTGATCTTCCACAGGAGAGGACCTACACTGCAAGTGCTGCTGTGACCTCGGTCTAGAAGAGACAATGGCTGCTGCGACTGGGTAAAGGGCCCCTGCCTTCACTTCTGAAGAATCGGAGAAACTCGTGGATGGGGTCCTCCCCCAGTATGTGCTCCTCTACGGTCCTCCAGACCAACAGGTAAGTACACTGGGACCATGCTTTGTGGGCAATGCCTGGGTTGAGTCGAGTGGATGAAAGATGGTGGGGAGGGGAACGATTGAGGCATGCATCAGACGACAGATGAGAGCATTGGCCACATGGCAAGGGAGGGGATGGGGGGCCACTCACATCAAGCATGCAGAAGGTGATGATTTTTTTTCTCCCCCTGTACATGTCACATAGGTCAGCGCCCACCAGAAAATCGCTATTTGGTGTGCCATTGCCAAGGACGTCCGGACCCTGGGGGTCCACAACAGACGGGGCACCCACTGCCGGAAGAGGTGGGAGGACATCCGACGCGGGAGCAGGAAGACGGCGGAGGCTCTGCTGGGGATGGCCTCCCAACGTAGGAGGGGTGCCAGTCGTCAATTGACCCCCCAAATGTCCCGGATCCTGGCGGTGGCCTACCCCGATTTGGATGGGCGCGTGAGGACATCACAGCAGACACAAGGGGGTGAGTACACTCTCATTCTGGTGACTTTGCGCGCAGTGGAGGTGTTTGGGGGGGGAGGTGGGCTGTGGGTATCTCTAGGCCAGGGCGATTTCTGTAGGCTAGGCCCCTCTGTAAGGCATGGCCCTGTGCCCCCGCCCCCCACCTCTGTAGTGTGCCAAGTACAGCTATTCATGGCCCTGTGTCATCTATGTGTGCAGTTGTCGTCCATAGGCTTGTAGGCCATGTCCCACTGATTGAGTAGTGGACCCCAAGTGCGCAGCGTAGTGCAGGGGGCTTCTGTGTCTGTCCTCTCTGCCAACGGTAGCGGTAATCCATGCACTCAACATGTCTTTCTTTCTCCCCCCCCCCTTTTTTGTGGTCTTCCTGTTCATGTGTGCATTAGCATCATCAGACGGAGGAGAAGTGGCATCGGAGCACGAGGGAGCTGCATCCCACATGGCCCTGGAGGGCCATGCAACGGACTCTGAGTACACCAGTGGGACGGAGGACGAGGGGAGCTCCACAGCGGGGACTCGTGCTGATGTCAGTGGCAGCGACTCGTCCTCTGAAGGGAGCTCCCTTGTGGTGGCGGCAAAATCCGTGCCCCCCGCAACAACAGGTACAGCCGCCACCCAGCGCACCAGCACCGCCCTCCCAGCAGCCCCTCAGCGTTTGCCCTGTGCCCGCTCACCCAGGAAGGGGGGCATCTCCTTCGCCCCAGGCACCTCAGGCCCTGCCCCTGTCACCCCTGCTGCCCTCAGTGAGGAGGTCATTGACCTCCTGAGGACCATCATTGTTGGGCAGTCTACCCTTTTGAATGCCATCCAGGGTGCACAAAGGGAGGTGCACCGGAGTAATGCATACCTGGAGGGCATTCATTCGGGTCAGGCTGCCCATCAGCGATCGTTCAACGCTCTGGCCTCAGCACTGACGGCAGCAATTGTCCCTGTCTCTAGCCTCCCACCTCCAACTTCCTCCACCCAGACCCAATCCCCTGTACCTCTGCCTATCCCAGACACACCTACAGACCAGCCTGCACACACCTCAACACCCAAGGGAAGCTCATCCAGACATAAGCACCACACATCACACAAGCATTCACACAAGCAACATCCACATGCAGACACACCAACATCCACTGCCTCCACTGTGTCCCCCTCCTCCTCGTCTCCCTCCTCCCTCCCTGTGACGTCTTCACTCACACTTGCATGCACAACATCTTCAGCCACTACGTCCATCACCAGCACACCCACCAGAACACTCCGCACACGTGCAGTCACCACCCCCACTACCATTTACACGTCCCCTGTGTCCTCTCCCAGTGTGTCGGTCACCCCCTCTTCCAAACCACACAAACGCAGGCAGCCACCCACCCAACAGCCATCCACCTCACGACAGCCTCCAGCTCAAGCACCTGCACCCAAAGACACCAGACTTCACACTCCTACAACCACATCCTCTTCCTCCACTCCCATACCCACTACACCTAGCCGTCCCTCTCTTTCCAAATTGATTTTCCTTTCCAAACTTGACCTCTTTCCAACAACTCCCCCACCCCGTCCATCTCATAAGACTGCAATCAGCACCTCAGCCACCACAAAACCAGGACCTATCAAGACTGTTGTCTAAGGACTGTGGAGTCCCCCACCCTCAAGGGCAACTAGTTCTGCTAGGAGCCAAGGCACGGCCAGCCCACCCCCGGAAAAACACCCAAAGATTACCAGTGCCCGGCGCGAGAGGCCAAGGACACCAGGGACCAAAATCCCTACCCTGGCTCCGGCTGGAAGTGGGGTGCCACCTGGCACACCGCCAAAGGTGGGAAAGGGCCACAGACGACCAGGGAAGGGTGGGAAGGGCAGCACGCCCGACAAGTCCGGCAGCAGACCAGCTGCCCAGGAGGGCCCCACCAGCCCCATCCCAGGTGTGCAGGAGGACACCCGCTGAACAGGGCAAGCACCGCTGAACAGGGCAAGGACCGCTGAACAGGGCAAGGACCGCTGAACAGGGCAAGGACCGCTGAACAGGGCAAGCACCGCTGAACATGGCAAGGACTGCCAAGGCAAGCACCGCTGAACAGGGCAAGCACCGCTGAACAGGGCAAGGACTGCCAAGGCAAGCACCGCTGAACAGGGCAAGGACCGCCAAGGCAAGCACCGCTGAACAGGGCAAGGACCGCCAAGGCAAGCACCGCTGAACAGGGCAAGCACCGCCAAGGCAAGCACAGCTGAACAGGGCAAGGACCGCCAAGGCAAGCACCGCTGAAAAGGGCAAGGACCGCCAAGGCAAGCACCGCTGAACAGGGCAAGCACCGCTGAACTGGGCCCTTCGTCTCAAGCACCGCTCCGCTGGGCACCGCCGTCTCATGCACCGCTGAACAGGGCACCGCCGTCTCAAGCACTGCTGCACTGGGCCCTTCATCTCAAGCATAGCTGAACAGGGCCCTTCATCTCAAGCATCGCTGAACAGGGCCCTTCATCTCAAGCATCGCTGAACAGGGCCCTTCATCTCAAGCATCGCTGAACAGGGCCCTTCATCTCAAGCACCGCTCCGCTGGGCACCGCCGTCTCAAGCACCGCTGAACAGGGCACCGCCGTCTCAAGCACAGCTCCGCTGGGCACCGCCGTCTCACGCACCGCTGCACTGGGCCCTTCATCTCAAGCACCGCTGCACTGGGCCCTTCATCTCAAGCACTGCTGCACTGGGCCCTTCATCTCAAGCACCGCTCCGCTGGGCACCGCCGTCTCATGCACCGCTGAACAGGGCACCGCCGTCTCAAGCACCGCTCCGCTGGGCACCGCCGCCTCAAGCACCGCTGAACTGGGCCCTTCATCTCAAGCACCGCTGAACTGGGCCCTTCATCTCAAGCACCGCTGAACTGGGCCCTTCATCTCAAGCACCGCTGAACTGGGCCCTTCATCTCAAGCACCGCTGAACTGGGCACCGCCGTCTCATGCACCGCTGAACAGGGCACCGCCGTCTCAAGCACCGCTGAACAGGGCACCGCCGTCTCAAGCACCGCTGAACAGGGCACCGCCGTCTCAAGCACCGCTGCACTGGGCCCTTCATCTCAAGCACCGCTGAACTGGGCCCTTCATCTCAAGCACCGCTGCACTGGGCCCTTCATCTCAAGCACCGCTGCACTGGGCCCTTCATCTCAAGCACCGCTGCACTGGGCACCGCCGTCTCAAGCACCGCTGAACAGGGCACCGCCGTCTCAAGCACCGCTGAACAGGGCACCGCCGTCTCAAGCACCGCTGAACAGGGCACCGCCGTCTCAAGCACCGCTGAACAGGGCACCGCCGTCTCAAGCACCGCTGAACTGGGCCCTTCATCTCAAGCACCACTGGCCCATTGGCGGAAGGGGCAGTGCCGCATCTGTGTCGGGCAGGGCTGCACGAAGCACTCTGGGCACCAGTCCCCCTCCAGAACCAGTGGACACTGTCATCCACTTGAGACTGTGGCTTTGCACTCCCCAGGATGTAACAGTGGGCAAACCATCCACTGTATGGACTTGAGAGACTGTGGCTTTGCACTCCCCAGGATGGTACAGTGGGCAAGCCACCCACTGTATGGACTTGAGAGACTGTGGCTTTGCACTCCCCAGGATGGTACAGTGGGCAAACCACCCACTGTATGGACTTGAGAGACTGTGGCTTTGCACTCCCCAGGATGGGACAGTGGCCATGGAGGCCTCTCGTGGATCTGGCGTTGTGTACTCATGTGGCTGAGGTGCCCCCCCTTCCCCCTGAGGTGCCTGTAGTTTTTCTATCTGATGCCCCTGCAGTGTTCTCTCCGTTGGTGTCAGGTATCCTGTGTGGGCCTTGCCCATGTGATTTGGGCCCAGTGGTCCACGGACAATGACTGCTAAAATTATCGGACTTTTAATATTTATGTATATATTAGTTTTAAATGTGTGATATTTTTATACGCCTGTTGCCGGGTTAGCCGCTGCTTTAACACCGACCGCCAGGGTTGGAATGACCCCCTAAGTTTCTAAAAGTTGGAATACTTTTTAAGAATCTAAAACTATCTCTAGAACTTAATTCAAACTTTTACAAAAACCTTTAAACTCTAAAAGAAATGCTAACAGGGACTAACACAAGGCCCTAGCAGGACTTTAAAAAATTTAGAAAAATAGCTCAAATTTCAAAAATCAGTTTCTAATGACAATTTTTGGGATTTAGTCGTGTGATCAGGTATTGGCTGAGTAGTCCAGCAAATGCAAAGTCTTGTACCCCACCGCTGATCCACCAATGTAGGAAGTTGGCTCTGTATGTACTATTTCAAAGTAAGAAATAGCATGCACAGAGTCCAAGGGTTCCCCTTAGAGGAAAGATAGTGGCAAAAAGAGATAATTCTAATGCTCTATTTTGTGGTAGTGTGGTCGGATCCGTCAGGTCCTGGGGGCTGTTGGTGCAGTGTCCTTACCAGGCGTCGGGTCTTTGAAGCAGGCAGTCGCGGTCAGGGGGAGCCTCGGGATTCCCTCTGCAGGTGTCGCTGTGGGGGCTCAGGGGGGTCAACTCTGGTTACTCACGGGCTCGCAGTCGCCGGGGAGTCCTCCCTGTAGTGTTTGTTCTCCACAAGTCGAGCCGGGGGCGTCAGGTGCAGAGGGCCAAGTCTCACGCTTCCAGTGGGAAACGTGTGTTGTTTCAAAGTTGCTTCTTTGTTGCAAAGTTGCAGTCTTTGTGGAGCAGAGCCGCTGTCCTCGGGAGTTCTTGGTCCTTTTAGATGCAGGGTAGTCCTCTGAGGCTTCAGAGGTTGCTGGACCCTGTGGAACGCGTCGCTGGAGCAGTGTCTTTAGAAGTGGGGAGACAGGCCGGTAGAGCTGGGGCCAAAGCAGTTGGTGTCTCCGTCTTCTCTGCAGGTTTTTCAGCTCAGCAGTCCTTCTTCGTCTTAGGTTGCAGGAATCTATCTTGCTGTGTTCTGGAAGCCCCTACATACTCGATTTAGGGGTGTGTTTAGGTCTGGGGGGTTAGTAGCCAATGACTACTAGCCCTGAGGGTGGCTACACCCTCTTTGTGCCTCCTCAGTGAGGGGAGGGGGGCACATCCCTATCCCTATTGGGGGAATCCTCCATCTGCAAGATGGAGGATTTCTAAAAAGTCAGTCTCACCTCAGCTCAGGACACCTTAGGGGCTGTCCTGACTGGCCAGTGACGACTCCTTGTTTTTCTCATTATCTCCTCTGGCCTTGCCGCCAAAAGTGGGGACGTGGCCGGAGGGGGCAGGCAACTCCACTAGCTGGAGTGCCCTGGGGTGCTGTAACAAAGGGGGTGAGCCTTTGAGGCTCACCGCCAGGTGTTACAGTTCCTGCAGGGGGAGGTGAGAAGCACCTCCACCCAGTACAGGCTTTGTTACTAGCCACAGAGTGACAAAGGCACTCTCCCCATGTGGCCAGCAACATGTCTGGTGTGTGGCAGGCTGCTTAAACTAGTCAGCCTACGCTGGTAGTCGGTTAAGGTTTCAGGGGGCACCTCTAAGGTGCCCTCTGGGGTGTATGTTACAATAAAATGTACACTGGCATCAGTGTGCATTTATTGTGCTGAGAAGTTTGATACCAAACTTCCCAGTTTTCAGTGTAGCCATTATGGTGCTGTGGAGATCGTGTATGACAGACTCCCAGACCATATACTCTTATGGCTACCCTGCACTTACAATGTCTAAGGTTTTGCTTAGACACTGTAGGGGCATAGTGCTCATGCACCTATGCCCTCACCTATGGTATAGTGCACCCTGCCTTATGGCTGTAAGGCCTGCTAGAGGGGTGACTTATCTATGCCATCGGCAGTGTGAGGTTGGCATGGCACCCTGAGGGGAGTGCCATGTCGACTTACTCATTTTCTCCCCACCAGCACACACAAGCTGGCAAGCAGTGTGTCTGTGCTGAGTGAGGGGTCTCCAGGGTGGCATAAGACATGCTGCAGCCCTTAGAGACCTTCCCTGGCATCAGGGCCCTTGGTACCAGGGGTACCAGTTACAAGGGACTTACCTGGATGCCAGGGTGTGCCAATTGTGGAAACAAAGGTACAGTTTTAGGGAAAGAATAAAGGTGCTGGGGCCTGGTTAGCAGGCCTCAGCACACTTTCAAATCATAACTTGGCATCAGCAAAGGCAAAAGGTCAGGGGGTAACCATGCCAAGGAGGCATTTCCTTACACAACACCCCCCCCCTCCCAAACAAAAGAGGATGAGACTAACCTTTCCCAAGAGAGTCTTCATTTTCTAAGTGGAAGAACCTGGAAAGGCCATCTGCATTGGCATGGGCAGTCCCAGGTCTGTGTTCCCCTATAAAGTCCATTCCCTGTAGGGAGATGGACCACCTCAACAGTTTTGGATTTTCACCTTTCATTTGCATTATCCATCTGAGAGGTCTGTGGTCAGTTTGAACTACAAAGTGAGTACCAAAGAGGTATGGTCTCAGCTTCTTCAGGGACCAAACCACAGCAAAGGCCTCCCTCTCAATGGCACTCCAACGCTGCTCCCTGGGGAGTAACCTCCTGCTAATGAAAGCAACAGGCTGGTCAAGGCCATCATCATTTGTTTGGGACAAAACTGCCCCTATCCCATGTTCAGAGGCATCAGTCTGCACAATGAACTGCTTGGAGTAATCTGGAGCTTTTAGAACTGGTGCTGTGCACATAGTTTGTTTCAGGGTGTCAAAGGCCTGTAGGCATTCTACAGTCCAGTTTACCTTCTTGGGCATTTTCTTGGAGGTAAGGTCTGTGAGGGGTGTCACTATTGATCCATATCCCTTCACAAACCTCCTGTAGTACCCATTCAAGCCAAGCAAAGCCCTGACTTGAGTCAGGGGTTTTGGAGCTGCCCAGTCCAGAATAGTCTGGATCTTGGGCTGGAGTGGCTGAACTTGGCCTCCACCTACAAGGTGTCCCAAGTAAACCACAGTTCCCTGCCCTATCTGACATTTGGATGCCTTGATAGAGAGGCCTGCTGCTTGCAGGGCCTTCAAAACCTTCTTCAGGTGGACCAGGTGATCCTGCCAGCTGGAGCTAAAGACAGTAATATCGTCAAGATAAGCTGCACTAAAGGACTCCAAGCCAGCAAGGACTTGATTCACCAACCTTTGGAAGGTGGCAGCGGCATTCTTTAAACCAAAGGGCATAACAGTAAACTGATAGTGCCCATCAGGTGTGGAGAATGCGGTCTTTTCTTTTGGTCCTGGTGCCATTTTGATTTGCCAGTACCCTGCTGTCAAGTCAAAGGTACTTAAGTATCTGGCAGCACCTAGTTTGTCAATTAATTCATCTGCCATTGGAATGGGATGGGCATCTGTCTTGGTGACAGAATTAAGTCCTCTGTAGTCCACACAAAACCTCATCTCTCTCTTTCCATCTTTGGTGTGAGGTTTGGGGACTAAGACCACTGGGCTAGCCCAGGGGCTGTCAGAGTGCTCAATGACTCCCAATTCAAACATCTTGTGGACTTCCACCTTGATGCTTTCCTTAACTTGGTCAGACTGTCTGAAAATGTTGTTTGTGACAGCATGCTGTCTCCTGTGTCCACATCATGGGTGCACAGGTGTGTCTGACCAGGGGTTAGGGAAAAGAGCTCAGCAAACTGTTGTAGGACCTTCCTACAGTCATATTGCTGTTGGCCAGAGAGGGTGTCTGAATAGATCACTCACTCAACTGAGCCATCTTTAGGGTCTGTGGAGAGGAGATCAGGGAGAGGTTCACTCTCAGCTTCCTGGTCCTCATCTGTTACCATCAACAGATTCACATCTGCCCTGTCATGAAAGAGATTGAGGCGGTTCACATGGATCACCGTTTTTGGGGGTCCTGCTAGTGCCTAGGTCTACCAGGTAGGTGACCTGACTCTTTCTTTCTAGTATTGGGTAAGGGCCACTCCATATGTCCTGAAGTGCCCTGGGAGCCACAGGCTCCAGAACCCAGACTTTCTGCCCTGGCTGAAACGCATCCATAGCAGCCTTTTGGTCATACCACATCTTCTGGAGTAGTTGGCTGGCCTCAAGGTTTTTGCTTGCCTTTTCCATGTACTCTGCCATCCTTGAACGTAGGCCTAGTACATAGTCCACTATATCTTGTTTAGGCTCATGAAGAGGTCTCTCCCAGCCTTCTTTTATAAGAGCTAGTGGCCCCCTGACAGGATGGCCAAACAGAAGTTCAAAGGGGGAAAACCCTACTCCCTTCTGAGGCACCTCTCTGTAGGCGAAAAGCAGACATGGCAAGAGGACATCTCATCTCCTTTTGAGTTTTTCAGGGAGCCCCATAATCATGCCTTTCAATGTCTTGTTAAATCTTTCTACAAGACCATTGGTTTGTGGGTGATATGGTGTGGTGAATTTGTAAGTCACCCCACACTCATTGCACATATGCTTCAGGTATGCTGGCATGAAGTTGGTGCCCCTGTCAGACACCACCTCCTTAGGAAATCCCACTCTGGTAAAAATACCAATGAGTGCTTTAGCTACTGCAGGGGCAGTAGTGGACCTAAGGAGAATTGCTTCAGGGTATCTAGTAGCATGATCCACTACTACTATGTATTAGTTCCCTGAGGCTGTGGGAGGTTCAAGTGGACCCACTATGTCCACACCCACTCTTTCAAAGGGGACCCCCTCCACTGGAAGTGGAATGAGGGGGGCCTTTAGGTGTACACCTCTCTTACCGCTGGCTTGACAGGTGGCACAGGAGACACAAAACTCCTTTACTTTCTGGGACATGTTGGGCCAATAGAAATGTGTAAAGAAATGGCTCCCTGTTGCAGTTACCCCCCACTTTTTGCCTGATACTGATGCTGACTTGACTGAGAAGTGTGCTGGGACCCTGCTAACCAGGCCCCAGCACCAGTGTTCCTTCACCTAAAATGTACCATTGTATCCACAATTGGCACACCCTGGCATTCAGATAAGTCCCTTGTAACTGGTACTTCTAGTACCAAGGGCCCTGATACCAAGGAAGGTCTCTAAGGGCTGCAGCATGTCTTATGCCACCCTAGAGACCCCTCACTCAGCACAGACACACTGCTTACAAGCCTGTGTGTGCTAGTGAGAACAAAAGGAGTAAGTCGACATGGCACTCCCCTCAGGGTGCCATGCCAGCCTCTCACTGCCTATGCAGTATAGGTAAGACACCCCTCTAGCAGGCCTTACAGCCCTAAGGCAGGGTGCACTATACCATAGGTGAGGGTACCAGTGCATGAGCACTGTGCTCCTACAGTGTCTAAACAAAACCTTAGACATTGTAAGTGCAGGGTAGCCATAAGAGTATATGGTCTGGGAGTTTGTCAAACACGAACTCCACAGCACCATAATGGCTACACTGAAAACTGGGAAGTTTGGTATCAAACTTCTCAGCACAATAAATGCACACTGATGCCAGTGTACATTTTATTGTAAAACACACCACAGAGGGCACCTTAGAGGTGCCCCCTGAAACCTAACCGACTATCTGTGTAGGCTGACTAGTTTTAGCAGCCTGCCACAAACCGAGACATGTTGCTGGCCCCATGGGGAGAGTGCCTTTGTCACTCTGAGGCCAGTAACAAAGCCTGCACTGGGTGGAGATGCTAACACCTCTCCCAGGCAGGAATTGTCACACCTGGCGGTGAGCCTCAAAGGCTCACCTCCTTTGTGCCAACCCAGCAGGACACTCCAGCTAGTGGAGTTGCCCGCCCCCTCCGGCCCGGCCCCCACTTTTGGCGGCAAGGCCGGAGAAAATAATGAGAATAACAAGGAGGAGTCACTGGCCAGTCAGGACAGCCCCTAAGGTGTCCTGAGCTGAGGTGACTCTAACTTTTAGAAATCCTCCATCTTGCAGATGGAGGATTCCCCCAATAGGGTTAGGACTGTGACCCCCTCCCCTTGGGAGGAGGCACAAAGAGGGTGTACCCACCCTCAGGGCTAGTAGCCATTGGCTACTAACCCCCCAGACCTAAACACGCCCTTAAATTTAGTATTTAAGGGCTACCCTGAACCCTAGAAAATTAGATTCCTGCAACGACAAGAAGAAGGACTGCCCAGCTGAAAACCCCTGCAGCGGAAGACCAGAAGACGACAACTGCCTTGGCTCCAGAAACTCACCGGCCTGTCTCCTGCCTTCCAAAGATCCTGCTCCAGCGACGCCTTCCAAAGGGACCAGCGACCTCGACATCCTCTGAGGACTGCCCCTGCTTCGAAAAGACAAGAAACTCCCGAGGACAGCGGACCTGCTCCAAGAAAAGCTGCAACTTTGTTTCCAGCAGCTTTAAAGAACCCTGCAAGCTCCCCGCAAGAAGCGTGAGACTTGCAACACTGCACCCGGCGACCCCGACTCGGCTGGTGGCGATCCAACACCTCAGGAGGGACCCCAGGACTACTCTGATACTGTGAGTACCAAAACCTGTCCCCCCTGAGCCCCCACAGCGCCGCCTGCAGAGGGAATCCCGAGGCTTCCCCTGACCGCGACTCTTTGAACCTAAAGTCCCGACGCCTGAGAGAGACCCTGCACCCGCAGCCCCCAGGACCTGAAGGACCGGACTTTCACTGGAGAAGTGACCCCCAGGAGTCCCTCTCCCTTGCCCAAGTGGAGGTTTCCCCGAGGAATCCCCCCCTTGCCTGCCTGCAGCGCTGAAGAGATCCCGAGATCTCTCATAGACTAACATTGCGAACCCGACGCTTGTTTCTACACTGCACCCGGCCGCCCCCGCGCCGCTGAGGGTGAAATTTCTGTGTGGGCTTGTGTCCCCCCCGGTGCCCTACAAAACCCCCCTGGTCTGCCCTCCGAAGACGCGGGTACTTACCTGCAAGCAGACCGGAACCGGGGCACCCCCTTCTCTCCATTCTAGCCTATGCGTTTTGGGCACCACTTTGAACTCTGCACCTGACCGGCCCTGAGCTGCTGGTGTGGTGACTTTGGGGTTGCTCTGAACCCCCAACGGTGGGCTACCTTGGACCAAGAACTAAGCCCTGTAAGTGTCTTACTTACCTGGTTAACCTAACAACTACTTACCTCCCCTAGGAACTGTGAAAATTGCACTAAGTGTCCACTTTTAAAACAGCTATTTGCGAATAACTTGAAAAGTATACATGCAATTCTGATGATTTGAAGTTCCAAAAGTACTTACCTGCAATACCTTTCGAATGAGATATTACATGTAGAAGTTGAACCTGTGGTTCTTAAAATAAACTAAGAAAAGATATTTTTCTATATAAAAACCTATTGGCTGGATTTGTCTCTGAGTGTGTGTACCTCATTTATTGTCTATGTGTATGTACAACAAATGCTTAACACTACTCCTTGGATAAGCCTACTGCTCGACCACACTACCACAAAATAGAGCATTAGTATTATCTCTTTTTGCCACTATCTTACCTCTAAGGGGAACCCTTGGACTCTGTGCATGCTATTCCTTACTTTGAAATAGCACATACAGAGCCAACTTCCTACAAAATGGTTAACTAACCGTTCCCAAGTCTTGGTTTGTCCCAAATGCACAGCAAGTGGAATATCATGAGCTAAGGTCAGAATGAACTTCCTAAACTCCTGAGGCACTACCACTCTCCTAGTGGCACCAGGTTTGGGATCTCTTGCCTCAGTGTAGAGGAGTCCATCTTCCCAATAGACTCTATGTGTTCCAGTGATTTTTCCTTTGGTCTCTTCAGCAGCTTGCTGCCTAAGGCCTTCAAGAGAGGGACAGGTTTCTTGCCCCTTACACAGCTGTTCCCTTGTGGGTCCCCCTGGGCCTAGGAGCTCAACCTGATAAGGGTCTAACGCCATGGGCTCAGTTCCCTCAGAGGGCAGAACTTCTTCCTGGGAAGAGAGGTTCTCTTTTTCTTGTTGTGTTGAAGCTGGTTCCCCAGTCTTCTTTCCTTTTCTCTTGGAGGGTTGGGCCCTTTTTCGAGGCTCCAACACTACTTTTTCACCCTGAGCCTTGCACTGTGCCCTTGTCTTGACACACACCAGTTCAGGGATACCCCGCATGGCTGCATGGGTTTTGAGTTCTACCTCAGACCATGCTGAGGACTCCAGGTCATTTCCAAACAAACAGTCTACAGGGATATTTGAGGAGACCACCACCTGTTTCAGGCCATTGACCCCTCCCCACTCTAAAGTTACCATAGCCATGGAATGTACTTTAGTCTGATTGTCAGCGTTGGTGACTGGATAAGTTTGTCCAGCCAGGTATTGACCAGGGGAAACCAGTTTCTCTGTCACCATGGTGACACTGGCACCTGTATCCCTCAGGCCTTCTACACTTGTCCCATTAATTAAGAGTTGTTGCCTGTATTTTTGCATATTAGGGGGCCAGGCAGCCGGTGTGGCTAAGTCCACCCCACCCTCAGAGACTAATGTAGTTTCAGTGTGAACCCTGATTTGCTCTGGGCACACTGTTGATCCCACCTGGAGACTGGCTATTCCAGTGTTAGCTGGAGTAGAGTTGGAAGTGGAACCTTTCTTGGGACAGGCCTTGTCTCCAGTTTGGTGTCCCTGCTGATTACAGCTACGACACCAGGCTTTTTTGGGATCAAAGTTTTTACTCTTGTACCCAAAATTGGATTGTGAAGAGGCTTTGGACCCTCCCTCCTGAGAAGGTTTTTGGGGCCCTGTAGAAGACTCTTTACTTTTTCCCTTGGATGTCTCAACACTATTCCCCTGGGGAGTCTTTGTGACCCCTTTCTTTTGGTCACCCCCTGTGGAAGTCTTGGTCACCCTAGTCTTGACCCAATGGTCTGTCTTCTTTCCCAATTCTTGGGGAGAAATTGGTCCTAAGTCTACCAGATGCTGATGCAGTTTATCATTGAAACAATTACTTAACAGGTGTTCTTTCACAAATAAATTGTACAGCCCATCATAATCATTTACACCACTGCCATGAATCCAACCATCCAGTGTTTTAACTGAGTAGTCAACAAAATCAACCCAGGTCTGGCTCAAGGATTTTTGAGCCCCCCTGAACCTAATCCTGTACTCCTCAGTTGAGAATCCAAAGCCCTCAATCAGGGTAGCCTTCATGAGGTCATAGGATTCTGATCTTTTCCAGAGAGTGTGATGAGTCTATCCCTACACTTTCCAGTGAACATTTCCCAAAGGAGAGCACCCCAGTGAGATCTGTTTACTTTTCTGGTTGCACAAGCACTCTCAAAAGCTGTGAACCATTTGGAGATGTCATCACCATCTTCATATTTAGTTACAATCCCTTTAGGGATTTTCAACATGTCAGGAGAATCTCTGACCCTATTTATGTTGCTGCCACCATTGATGGGACCTAGGCCCATCTCTTGTCTTGCCCTTTCTATGGCTAGGATCTGTCTTTCCAAAGCCAATCTTTTGACCATCCTGGCTAACAGGAGGTCATCTTCATTGAGGCTGCCCTCAATGCTTCCAGAGTTGCTGGACTCTCCTGTGAGAGAAGCAGCATCTCTGACTATCACTTGTGGAGACAGGGTTTGAGGGACCCTGGGCTCCCTATTTAGGGCTGGAGGTGGGAAATCCTCCATATCACTAGCTTCCCGCTCTGGGAAGGTATCATCAGAGGGGTTGTTTTTAGCAGACTCTGCCAAAAGCTCCTGGAGCTGTACGTTGGTAGGGTTTGAACCAGTCTTTATCTTTTTGATTTTGCAGAGAGACCTTAACTCTGACATCCTAAGATGCAGGTAAAGGGTGAGGTTGAGTTCCATCACTATCTCTTCTGCAGCAGACATTATGTTTCTAAAAGTTGGAATACTTTTTAAGTATGCCCTCACCTATGGTATAGTGCACCCTGCCTTAGGGCTGTAAGGCCTGCTAGAGGGGTGACTTATCTATGCCATAGGCAGTGTGAGGTTGGCATGGCACCCTGAGGGGAGTGCCATGTCGACTTAGTCATTTTCTCCCCACCAGCACACACAAGCTGGCAAGCAGTGTGTCTGTGCTGAGTGAGGGGTCTCCAGGGTGGCATAAGACATGCTGCAGCCCTTAGAGACCTTCCCTGGCATCAGGGCCCTTGGTACCAGGGGTACCAGTTACAAGGGACTTACCTGGATGCCAGGGTGTGCCAATTGTGGAAACAAAGGTACAGTTTTAGGGAAAGAACACTGGTGCTGGGTCCTGGTTAGCAGGCCTCAGCACCCTTTCAAATCATAACTTGGCATCAGCAAAGGCAAAAAGTCAGGGGGTAACCATGCCAAGGAAGCATTTCCTTACACCCCCCTTAGGGGCAGATTGACATAAAATCGGCCGATCTGCCCCCAAGGCTTCCCCTTCCATCCCTGCCTTGGGGGGGTGGGGGGGAACCCCACAGAGGGAGCGCTAGCGCTCCCTCTGGGCTGTGTGCCCAGGACGTAATGGTTACGTCCTGGGCACAGCAGCACTGTGCCGCAGGACGTAACCATTACGTCCGCGGCACAGAAGGGGTTAAATAGAAAAATATATTTTCGTTACTTTATTACTAGAACCACAAGACTCAGTTCAGAAGTAAATACTGTTGCATAGACATCAATGTAACTTTGTTTCACTTTAGTTAAGTAAACAGTTTTTAAGAAAACAGAAAATATTTATTGTAAAAGTGGACACAGTGCATTTTCTGAACAGTTCCTGGGGAAGAAAATAAAGTACAGTTTTAGAGGTAAGTACACGACTTACAGTTCCAGTCTCTGGGGTATAGGTAGTCTACCGGTGGGGGTTCAAGATAAACCCAAACACCCACCACCAACAACATGGGGCCGGCCGGGTGCACAGATCAAAGTTGAGCAATTTTAACATGGGCTCCTATGGAGACAGGGGGTACTCTGAATTCGGTCTGCCAACAGGTAAGTACCCGCGGCTCGGAGCGCAGACTGGGGGGGGCGGGGGGAGCTTTGGTGGAGGGGGAATCAGAGGAGCACCGGACGGGCCTCAAGTAGGCACCAGTCCCACACCCTCAGCGGAACTGGGGCGGCTGGGTGCAGGGTGCAAATAGGGTGTCGGATTTCCAATGAAAGTCTATGAGTGGACCCCGGGGTCACCCAGGCGCTGCAGGCGAGGTCCAGGGGGTTGTCTCGGGCACACCACCGGTCGGACAGGGAAGAGGGCCGCATGTTGATCGTTGCTGCACCAGGTGCTGATTTCTCCAACCTGGGGGCTGCAGATGCAGTGGGTCCTTTGGCGTCAGTTATCTTCGTCGAGGTCAGTCGTGGTCAGGGGGGTCCTCGGGATTCCCTCTGCAAGCTTCGTCGTGGAGGCTGGAGAGGTCAACCCAGGGTGGGCACTTGGTCGCCATCATCTGCGGGTCCTCTCTGGTTGGTTGGGCCACCTGGACTCGGGTCATGGGCGTCGGGTGCAGAGTGGTTAGGACTCACGCTTCTGGAGTGAAGTGGGAGTCCTTCAGAAGAGGTTTCTTCTTCTGTTCTTCTTTGGACAGGGTCGCTGTCCACGGGAGTTCTTGATCCTCTGTGATGCAGGCAGTCCTCTGGAGGTCTTTAGAGGTCGTTGGACCTGCAGGACGCGTCGCTTTTCTTCGGCAGGTTCTCTGAAGAAGGAGACAGGCCAGTAGGGCTGAGGCCAAGTCAGTTGTTGTCTCCTTTCCTTCTCTGCTGGGGTTTCCGTTAAGCAGTCCTTCTTCTTGTGAGGTCGTCAGGAATCTGACTATCTTGGTTCAGGGAGTCCTTAAATACAAGATTTAGGGGCGTTTTAGGGGTCAGAGGGCAGTAACCAATGGCTACGGTCCCTGAGGGTGGCTACACCCTCTTTGTGCTCACTCCCTTTGGGGTGGGGGGGAGCACATTCCTCTCCCTATTGGTCCGTGTCCTCCAAACCAAGATGGAGGATTCTGCAAGAAAGGGGTCACTTCAGCTCTAGACACCTTAGGGGTGGTCCTGGCTGAGGTGGAGACTCCTTGTTTTTTCTAATTATCCCTCTGGACTTGTCGCCAAAAGTGGGGCTCTGTACGGGGGCTGGGCATCTCCACTAGCTGGAGTGCCCTGGGGCATTGTAGCACAAAGCCGGAGCCTTTGAGGCTCACAGCTAGGTGTTACAGTTCCCGCAGGGAGGAGGTGTGAAGCACCTCAACCCAGTGCAGACTTTGTTTCTGGTCCCAGAGAGCACAATGGCTCCCACCCCAGGGGGTCAGAAACTTGTCTCTCAGTGGCAGGCTGGCACAGACCAGTCAGTCCTGCACTGAAGAATTGGGTAAAATACAGGGAGCATCTCTAAAATGCCCTCTGTGTGCAACGTTTAATAAATCCAACACTGGCATCAGTGTGGGTTTATTATTCTGAGAAGTTTGATACCAAACTTCCTAGTATTCAGTGCAGCCATTATAGAACTGTGGAGTTTGTTTTGCCAAACTCCCAGACCATATACTTAATATGGTCACACTGTACTTACAATGTCTAAGAATGGACGTAGACACTGTAGGGGCATATTGCTCATGCAGCTATGCCCTCACCTGTGGTATAGTGCATCCTGCCTTAGGGCTTCAAGGCCTGCTAGAGGGGTGACTTACTTATGCCACAGGCAGTGTTTTGTGTGCATGGCACCCGAGGGGGATGCCATGTTGACTTTGCCTTTTACTCCCCACCAACACACACAATCTGCAATGGCAGTGTGCATGTGTTAGGTGTGGGGTCCCTTAGGGTGGCACAACACATGCTGCAGCCCTTAGTGACCTTCCCTGGTCACAGGGCCCTTGGTACCACTGGTACCATTTACAAGGGACTTATCGGTTTGCCGGTTGTGGAAACAATGGTACATTTTTAGGGAAAGAACACTGGTGCTGGGGCCTGGTTTGCAGGGTCCCAGCACACACTCAGTCAAGTCAGCATCAATATCAGGCAAAAAGTGTTTGGGGAGGGGAGTAACTGCAACAAGGACCATTTTCCTACACTGAACCAACACAATTCAGCATGGCTTGCATATTCAGTTCACAGGAGGTCTGCTCATTTATTCCTTTGTGTGCTCCTTGTGAGGTTTTCAGGTTAAATTATACCAGACCAGGCAATACTGACACCACTTTCATGGCGCAAGCAAACTAGAGATCTCATCAATCATTTTGGGGCATTGGGGGCTTTAGCCTTATGGGTGTCACAGTGCTTTGATTGCTTTGATGATTTCAGATCAGTGGCAAGTATAGTGTAATTGAGAATGAGTGACAGAACCGTTTTGGCTCCTGAAGCACTCTGTAGAGCTTTGACATAAGTATTAGAAAGTGGTGAAGTGAATGCAGGTTTAAAATGTTGTGTTCATGGTTAAATGCAAATGAATGAAGATGTGTAATACCTAGCTTCATGTGTGGTGTATTCATTGGTGGGTATCCAGGCTGTGGAAGATGTTACACCCAGCAACAACATAGGGAATGAGTAACCCAAAATGCTCTCCCAAAGAATTTGCTGTGGTCCAAGCAAACTGCTCATGCATGCCACATGTGCCTTCGTCAAAGTGCAGAATCAATGTTTGACTTATGTGAAGCCAAAACGCAACTCTAGCCAGTGTGAAGCATTTGAAGATAAAGAAAGTTTCACTGAGAAGCCTATGTATCCCTAGACAAGAACTTACTAGCCAGCCCGTACAGAGAGGTATAACGTTAATATGCAATATCAAACTATACAGTACACAAAGCACTAATGATGAAGGTGGATGCAACCAGGCTTTGAAAGTGCAGCAAATAGTGACAGCAAATTAAACAATGATGTTGCGATCAGAAGCTCTACGAGGCAGAGATCAACCAGGTGTCAAAAAGCACAAAAGAACACCTGAAAACGCAGCAATTCAGATATAAGGAAAGGTCATCTCTTTACCAGAACCGATTAAAGAGAGTCATCATACCGCAGAACTGGGAAGTGGCCCAAGAAGTACCCAGGGTTGTGCTTACAGAGCCGTCCGAACCTGAAGTGTCAGTCGGAACAGTAGAAGGCTGTTCTTCCAATAAAGACCAAGAAAGAGGCCACATTTTCTACAGTTATAGATGACCTAGAAGCCAGCACATAACAAGGCCTGGCTGATGGTTTGAATGGAACAGGTCCTGATGGACAGCAGATGAAGCTGGAGGGGATTCCAATATCACTGTCATTAAGTCCCACAAATGGTTTTAATGCTGTTGCATTCCTAAAGCCACCACTGCCACTTGATGCAGCCAAAAAAACAAATATTGGCAATAGATGGACTGCCTGGATAAAGACATTTAATAATGTCATTAAGGCGTTAGAAGAAGCATATGATAAAAAGATTAACAAATATCTGAAGAATCTTGCCGGTGAAGGTGTGAAATAAGTCATAAAGAAAATCCTGCAAACTGATGAAGTTACGTACTGTCAAATTAAAGAAGCATTTAATCTCAAATTCAATCCAATACTGAACACAGATTACACAATTAGCATTTTTATCCAAGAACAGCAAAGAGTTGGTTAAACCATAGACAAATTTGTTGAGAGACTGGATATGCTCAAACACCAAGTTCAATGATTTTGATGATGAGGAAGGCGTGTCTCAGAATTGATGGATGTCTGTCAAATTCATTCACCCGACGAATGCTGAGAGAAATTTTTAGAGAGAGTTCTTCTGGCTGCCACAGCGTGCGGATTGACAAGCTGCTGATATGGAGGCCGCAAATGCCCAAAGTCAGTCAGTCATGAACATAAAAAGCAAGCAGACACACAAGGCTGAAGGGAACAAGGTGATGTCTCAGAGGAAAAATAAGTGTTTCAGGTGTGGGCTGTCATTTCTACACAAAGGTAAATGTCCTGCCACTGGACAGATATGCAAAGGTTGTGGGAAGGAGAACCATTCTATAATTGTTTGCAAGGCTAAGGAAAAAGTAAGTGCATCATAGCAAGAAGATAAAATGGCCGACTGAAAGTTCCAGAAGTGACGTTCAACACGCCACCAAGGCCAAGGGACAACATCAGTTGAGACAAATCAACACCAAATAAAGTCGGTCATCTAAATCATCATCAAAAGTTTGTCTGTATCCATTTTAAGTGAAACTGAAGAAGATGATTGCGCAATGTCGATGTTTACCTCAAACAAATGCGTACATTTTGGACTGGCCGCATGTGAAGAGAAATACTAGTCAAAGAAAAGTTGACATGAAAAGCACCAAAGTAATCCTAACATAGTCCAAAGATTACACTGAAATAAACAGTTGTTCAATACCTTTTCATTATCGACAGTGGTGCGACAACAAATATTATGCCTGAGGAGAAATATTGTAAACTATCTCCATTGCCACATCTGATGCCATCGAACACTAAAGAGAACACATGGGCTGCATCTACACCACTGAAAAGTAAAGATTATTTTGTATCAACAATGAAATACAAGAAAACAAAAGTACAAGCGCCTACTCACATGCTTCAATGTATGGTGCTAAGTGCCCGTTTACTTAGTTTTAGCATGGCTGTTGATAATGGGACTGATCTCAGTGAAATACAACATGAATGCTCAACACAAAATAGCAAGTCAGTTCCCGTTGTTATTTCATGGGTTAGGTAAACTTAAGACTTTGAGAGTAAAATTGTATATTAATGAGAATGTCCACCT
This sequence comes from Pleurodeles waltl, assembly GCF_031143425.1. Taxonomy (NCBI): domain Eukaryota; kingdom Metazoa; phylum Chordata; class Amphibia; order Caudata; family Salamandridae; genus Pleurodeles; species Pleurodeles waltl. The sequence continues at coordinate 658,096,158 of NC_090445.1, read as the reverse complement.
AAATGAAAAACTGCTTTTCATTTACAAAACGCTGTTGAAACGCCTGTGGTACATTGAGGGAGACAAAGCAGGCCGATTATTGGCTAGGCTGCTCAAATCTGAGACGGCACCACAGCCCATCCTTTCAATACGTGACCACAATGGGAAAAAAGTACACTCACAACAGGCTATAAATTAGGTATTTACCGAAAATATCTGGGGAGTATTGCCAGGACACATGGGGGATTTGGACGCTGACCTCCTGACAACTCCTACTGCCCTCCATGGTCAAGACAGAACAGAAAATACTGGGGGCCAGCAATAGCAAACAGGAACTTATGGAGGTGTTGCAGTCAATGGAAAACGCAAAGACACTGGGGAGGGAGCAGGAGTTGTTGGTAGACGGCCTACAAGTAGAATTTTATACGGCCTACCCATCTATATTACTTGACAAGCTGGTTGAGGTGTACGCAGAGTCATACTCAGCGGGAACTACCCCGATTGATGTATGAAGCCTTAATTTCATTAATACGTAAGCAGGGCAAGGACCAGCTAGTCCCGGGATCCTATTGCCCTATCTCAATATTCAATGTGGATTGTAAGCTTCTTAGTCATGTTTTGGCAACCCGCCTTCTCCCATACCTTACCCACCCGGTCCACTAAGATCAGTCGGGATTTATTCTCAGAAGAAACACCCTACGTAATGTACGACGTCTGGCTCATGTGATGCAGGCGCTCCCTCCATCCAGAAGGGCTGTTATCCGCTGACCTTCCTGGATCTGGAACAAGCTTTTGACTCACGTAAGTGGGAATACGTCTGGAGATTGCTAGAGAGGGTGGGAGTGGCCTCCTCTATGTAACTTGGATCAATTTGCTTTACACACAACCACGGGCTCAAGTCTGGGTGGGAAGATATATCTCCGACGAATGTGTATTACAATGTGGCACTAGACAGGGATGATGCCCTCTGTCTCCTCTAGTTTTTGCCATAGCTATGGAACCGCTAGCATGTAGACTCCGGCAGACGCTTGGAGGCTGGGGTATAACAGTGCATCCAACGGAACATATAGTTTCTTTAAATGCAGGCGATGCTCTGATATATCTTTAAGGTGCCCTGATAAATTGGTTCCAATCCTCCTGAATGTAATGGAAGAATTCTGGGAGTTCTCGGGCCTCCGGGTGAACATACCCAAATAGGTGCTGTTCCCACTGGGGAACCTGGTTGGCTGCCCACCTGAACAGTTACCCCTGTCCATCCTGCCTTGTAAGTTGGATGGAGTTCAGTACGTGAATATCCACATCGCCCCCCAGAAAGAGGAGTTTTACGATTTCAATATGGGACGGATCCTATGGGGTCTAAAACAATCTATAAAGTTTTGGAATACACTCCCCATTTTCTTAATGGGTAGGATTGCTCTCTTTAAAATGTTGGTGCTGCCTCGATGTTTATATATAATGCAAGGTGGTTTTAAGGGAGCTGGATAAAACTGGCTGTGGATCTCATATGGCAGAATTGGAGCCTGTCAATCCTTCAACGAGAGTGGGGCAAGGGAGGGTTAGAAGTTCTAGATTTTGAACTGTACTACATAGCCGCACACTTTCAACATGCAGTGCACTGGTTTGATGGGAACACAACTGGGAGCAGGCATTGTTGTAAGGATCTCTGGGGAGGTTTTGAGAAATTCCGCAGAAAATCGAGAAATGCATTTTAAGCCTCCTCCCTATCAACCCAAAAAAAAAAAACTCAATAGGCACTACGCCTTATTTGGCCTGATAGTAGCACAATGCCGCACAGAAATGAATTGGCTGGGCTCCCACTGGGAAGGCATGGGTCGGGGATATTGCGGAACGGGCAGGGGCTGAGGAAGTGCACTTAAGACGAACCAGGACTGATACTAAAGCACAAGATGTTTTAAGGGCCTGGGTAGAGAAGACTCGATCCGTGCTTGAGAACGGGGGATGTGGGAGGAGGGGACCCAGTCATAACAAGAAAAGGATGAAGTTTGAGCTGAGAGGGGTCACTCTGTTACCGACCTGCATATCTTTCCTAATGTACTGTGTACCTCCTATGACTTAACTGCGATAACAATGTGAAAGATATTTTTACTCCATCTTCTAGGAAGCTCGAGGGTGGGATCGGGACAGGAGGGATATTGTGACTGGTTGAATAGCAAAAAGTGTTCACTGTGTTGCCATAGGATTGTACTATACGCACGTTGTTCGAGCTCAATTGAGTAATTGTTGACATAATGTATTACCTACCAATAAGCAATACAAGTTTGTACTTTTTTGCAAACAGTAATAATAAAATATAAATAATAAATATAAATAATAAAAATAGTTTTTTAAAAAAAAAGCTGTCGAAAAGGAACACGAATCATTACTAAAACATGGTATCATTCAGTATTCTAAATGGTCCGACACCCACGGGTTTCTCTCATAGTGGTAGTATCTGTAGGAAAGTGGCCTTTTTTGACATTATCATCCCCACTTTTTGCCTAGTAATTGATGCAATTCTGACTGAAAGTTGTAGAAAGCTGGCTCAGTATGTGGTGGACTTTTATGGTGTTAAACCTTACACTGGGTCCAAGCAAACTTCTATTAGTTAGTGTTTCAGTGTCTAGACAGCCAGGGCTCTCTGGGGTAGCTGTGGTGAGCAGCCAAGACTTATCTAGAACGTACGTGAGGCACTTGCAATACCACAGTAGTCACACAGGAACTTATCACAAATGCAAGGAACTACACAGTGATAAAAAAAAAAAAAAAAAAAAAAAATATATAAAGATTATAGGCACACCAAACTAGACTAGCATTGGTATACCTCCCTTAGGAGGTATGAATGAATACACCAGATATACACAGGTAAGTAATCAGGAAAAGCATAAATTAACAAGGGCCCTATAGGGGGGCCAAACCATACACTAAAATAATGGAATGCAAACACGTGTCCCCCACCAGAGTGTATGGAGTAGTTAGATAAGCAATGGGGAAGAGTGGAACTCCAAAAGGAAAGTATCCGGTTTGGATAGCCGGGTGCAGAGAGGTAAGTTGCACAGTTTTTCAAAAGGCTAACTTGGGGACGCTGCAGTTGGAGAATGCAGGAGCAGGACCGGTCCAGTGAAATCCAAGGGCGGATTATGGGTGAAGAGGACCTGCAAAAGAAGGGGACAGAGTCCAGTCCACGCAGGATTGTCCAGGTGGGGCAGGAGCCAATGGTCACCCTTCTGTAGCTGAAGATCCAGATGGACGGTGAAGGAGGAAGTCCAGCTGCGGGGTCCAGGAGCTACAGATGAGTCCCTGAAGTCCCCTAGGAGCCAGATTGCTGATGGGTCAGTGGTCAGGAGGACCACCAAGTTCAAGCAAATGCAAGAGGAGCGGTCAGATGTTTTTCCAGAGCTGTTTTTCCAGACCTTGGAGGGGAGTCCGGGCTGACCCTCAGAAGGCAGGAGAGCCAGAAGAAGCAGTAAGAGCCCCCATAAGCAATTCACTAGCAGCAGGCACAATAAGGCACAGTGAGGCCCAGTCAGCACACCTGAAGAGGAGTCTCATGTCACTGGAGCAGCAGAGAGGAGACTGTCCTTGCAGAGGTAGAGTGCTGGGGGCCAGGGCTACTTGGAACCTGAATATCGCGAAGCAGGAGCCAACAAGCCTTGGTTGATGCAACAGTCGCGGTGCACAGTGATACTGTCCCAGTGGCAGAGGCAAAGGGCTTACCGTCTCCCACGTTTGACAAAAGTTAGATAGGACCCAGGTGATCCCTCAGAAACACCACCTGTGTTGGAGAATCATCACAGATCTTGCGCACAGATGATCCCACCAGCCAGACATTGTTGCCTTAGGTGCCTGCGGATGCAGTTGAGTGACTCCTTCACTCAAAGGGAGATTCCTTCTTGCTTCTCGGAGCAACTCAAGTCTTGCTGATCGCAGAGGACACACAGCTGTGGAAATGTTGCAGAATGCTGAAAGGAGAGGCAGAAACAATGTTAAAAGGAGAAGTCTTCTCAGGTGTTGCAGTCTTGTTCAGTTCCTGTGCTGCCCAGCAGTGGTTTCAGAGGCCAGGAGCAGAAGATGTCTTTGGAGAGAGGTCCTGGTGGAATCTTGCATGACAAAGCTGGGGATCCACCATCAGGAGTCCCTAAATACCCCAAAAAGGGGGTTTGGTCACTCACTGGAGTGATCACCTAACAGGAGGGGCATCTGAAGTCAGCTACCTGGCCTACCCAATCAGATGCTCCCAGAAGCCTCTGCCCATCTTGGCTCCAAGATGGAAGAACCAAGTGGCCACCTGGAGGAGCCCTGGGCACCACCCTAGAGGTGGAGCTGGACAGGGGACTGAACACTGTTTTCCTTTGTGTGTCTCGCGCCAGAGCAGGGTCCAGTGGTCCCTGGACTGGTGCAAACCGTATTATGCAAGGAGGGCACCAAATGTGCCCTTCAAAGCAGTCTGGTGGCGTGGGGAGGCTACCTCTCCCCAGCCCAGTAACCCCTATTTCTAAAGGAGAGGAGGTTGCACCAGTAAATCCTTTGTTCTGATGTCCCTGCTTTAACTGGTCAAGCAGGAGGGGGAGAGAATTGTATCTGGGGGGATGCAGCACTGCAGGCTGCCCGCAGACCCTGGAAAACTGGTAAAAGCAGAACTGAGGGATCCTCAAAGGAACCCCAGAGTGCATGTAATCATGCCACCAATACTGGTATCAGTATGGGGGTATGCTTCTGATATGCTTGATACCAAACATGCCCAGGTTCGGAGTTACCATTATGTAGCTGGACAACATGTGGCCAGTACATAGACAAGTGGCCAGCACATAGACAAAATGGCTTCCCTGGGAATAGGAACTGGAGTTCGTAGGGGCACCTCTGCTCATGCAGGGTTGCCCACAAACACAGGGGCCTACACCATGCCCTTTGGGCTGAAAGAGCCTACCACAGGGGTGACGTACAGTGACCTGGTGTAGTGAACTGTAGTGAAAGGGTGCATGCACATTTTCACAAAGACTGCAAAAGGTAGACCTACAGACACAATTTGCATGGGCTCCCAAGGGTGGCATAATACATGCAGTAGTCCATGGGGGGGGACCCTTGGTGTACCAATGCCCTGGGTACCTAAGTACCATCTACTAGGGACTTACAGGGGTACACCAGTAAGCCAATTATGGAGTGTAAGAAGTATTAGACAACCAAATTTAGAGGAGAGAGAGCACAATCACTGGGGTCCTGATTAGCAGGATCCTAGTGAACACAGTCTAAGCACACTGACATCAGGCAAAAAGTGGGGGTAACCATGCCAGAAAGAGGGGCCTTTCCTACAAAGGTGCACTGGGGTCCTGCTGACCAGGTCCCCACTGCTAGATCTCTTTCCCAAAAAACTGCAATTGTTCCCCAGCTGGCCATACCTCTGGCCCCCTGTAAGTCTCTAGTAAATGGTACCTCTCACCTGGCACATGCAGTTTGCCATTGCAAGCTGCGTGTCTTGGTACAGCTAAAAGTGAAAACACATCATGGAACCCAGTCTGCAATGTATGTAAGTCACTGCTACAGCAGGCCTTACAGCTCTAAGGCCGTATACTGCATGTGACGACTTATTTGCAAGAGCAGATATGCCGCAGCTATGTCTATGTCGATTCTAGGACACAGTGAGTTAACAGTGACTCCATTTTAAGTACATTTGCTGGACACTGGTCACTATGACTTCCCCAGCTTCATGATGGCTTCACTGAACAAAGGTATATGTAGTATATAACATCTCATATTAATAAACCCTCAATGATGCCAGAAACGGATTTATTAATACTTGTACCGAAAGGACACCTTAGAGGTGCTCCCTGAAAACCTACCAAGTACCTGTGTGGGGACAGACTAGTTTTAGCCAGCCTGCCACCACCAGACAAGATTCTGCCCCCCCTAGGGTGAGAGCCTTTTTTTTCTCTGGCAGTCAGAGACAAAGCATGCTCTGGGTGACGTGTTTACATACCCCACCCAACATGATAACCTGCATATCTGCATTCCAGGGACTTCAAGCACTTCAAAGAAGCCTACCGCACCAGGTATGCAGACCCGGCTTCACTCAAAGAAGAAATGCCGACCCTTCTGCCCCAGGGCCCCATTTGGCACAGGAACAGGTCAGTCCCACCCATAAGGTGAGCTCCCTGATGTGGGCACAACAATTAAAAATCTGCCTTCTTGGTGTTGGCAGATTTAGGAACTCTGGGGCAGGGTTATGCCCACTTACCACAGGAAGTGGTCATATAGGGGGTGTAGTGACCCCAGGGATCAGTAGCCCATTGGATACTACTCTAGACTCCTCGAAACCCCCTAAATTCAGTATTATGGAGAGCCCATGTCACAAAGAAATCAGATTCCTGCTGACCTTGACCTGCGACGGAGGACACTCAAGAGCCGCAAAAACAAAGCCTGAGGAAGAAGCACCTGAGTTGCCCTCAGCCCTGTCGATGTGTCTGCTGTTCCCACCAATTTGGGCCAAAGTCGACTCATCCTGCAATCTGCTGTGCCTCCAAAAGCCTGGGAGGCCTGCCTGACTTCAACAAAGACATAGGAACTCCTGTGGAGCAGCAGAGCTGCTTCCCTTCTTCTTGCAGGTGCCCCAAGAGATCGGAGAGGACTCTGGACCACAAAAACCAGACACCAGAAAGCACCATTGTACCTGTGCGCCTTGCACGAGCTGAAGTGGGCCAACAGTGCTAACATGGCCCCCCAGCCCTCCAGAGACAAAGCCCACCTTGGACTTGCCCACTGTGGACTCACTGATGCCGTCTGCAGCTTTTGCCTGCAGGCCCTCTCAATCGCGAGTGCTTCCGATAGAGAAAACCCAATACCTCAGGAGACCTCTGCAACCGTCAGCCCTGGCCTGTGGAGAAGAGGACCAAAGGTGTCCCTCCATCCCAAAGCATCTCAAGATTCGAACCTACCTGTTGGTTCTCCTCAACTGGACTCCCTGTCCAGACCTGCAACCTCTTTTTAACCGGACCGATCCCCACTGACTAACACTGGGCACCCAATGCCTAACTACACCTCTGCACCCAGCCTCCCCAGTGCCGCCCTGTGTAACCTGCTGGTGTGGTCCTGACCCTTGCCCAATATTTACCTTAAGTCCAGGCGATTGGTCCCGTAAGTCTCTGTACTCTACCTGAATGCAGTACTTGTTTTTCTCTCCACAAGATAACATTGCCTCTTCTGAAAAATTGTCAACTTTTGTAACCTGAAAGTATTTTTCTTGCAAAAGGTATTTACCTGATCATGCTGATTCTGGTGCCTAAACATATATAAAGATACTTGTCATTTTTGTAAATTAGTGTGGATCTCCTTCGAGTCATGCATCTCATTAATTGACTGTGGGGGTATTTGCAGGTGTCCAGCACTCCTCTCTGATAAGTCTAAGGCTGCTTGACCACACTACCCCTAAAAAAGAACACCCTGGGATTACCAGAGCAAGCCCCTGTCCACTAGTAAGGGAACCCCTGGACTCTTTACACAATATATCTCATTTTGATATATCATAAAAAGAAAAAGCTTCCTACAGTACCCGAAAAGGACACTGAACGCATCTGCATCAAGCTAACAAGGCAACTGAAAGAGAATGACATCCAAGTCTGCACACTGCTGACATGGAGAATTTCAGGTATATTACAACCTTTTTCTACTCATATTGGTCTATTTCGATAAAAGACTACGTTTCGGTTTATCATCAGTTGCACACATTTTTCAAGATGTCATTCAATGTATCATACAGTCTGTCATGAATGCCTTCAACTACAGTGATGACATATTGGTTTTCGGAGTTTCACAGAAGGAGCACAATAAAGCTCCATCGTCTACTTGTTGATGCAGGTTGAACGATGAGAAATTTGAATTAGACAAAACTAACATTTTTGGCCATATCTTTACCGATGGGGGCATGACACCAGATACAGCTACAGTAAGTAAGTGTTATCAACTGCTAGTCCCCTACAATATGTTTCCATGTTACACTCATTCCTTGGCATGGCCAGTTACTGTTCCAGATACAAACAAGACTTTGCCACTGTGAGTACTCTATTAAGAGAGTTGAAGAAAAAGAATGCTTCATTTACCAGTCACATGAATGCAAGTAAAGCTTTAAGAGAATCAAACAACCTACAGAAAATGCTACTGAAATGGTATATTTTGATCCAAAGCTCCATACAGAAGTTGTTGTGGACACCAGACCATTCAGGTTAGACTCAGTCCTTGCACAGCACTGCAGACACTCACATGCTCGAAGACATATTGTGACATACTCAAGCAAAAGTTTGTCCAAGTCTGAACTTGCTTATTCACAACCTGAAAAAGAGTTTAGCAGCGGTGTTGGCTTGTGAACATTTCCACGTGCTCCTATATGGAAGCATTGCTGACCATGTTTATCATTTCAAAGGCCAAGATGCCTCATCTCATTGAACGTTGGAGTATAAGATTACAAGAATACAATTGCACAATTATGCATCGTCCAGGGAAAGATCAAAACCCTGCAGGCTATCTCTCTAAAGTGCCTATCCAGCGTCAAGTACCTCTTCTAAGAAAGCTGAAGCCTACATAATTTAATTGTTAAATCAAAAACGCCAGCTGCCATTTCGTTAGAACAAATTGTCACTGCCATGAGCCAAGATAGTGACATGTTAAAACTGAAAGACATTATTACACATCCATCCAACCAACATACTTGACCCATTACCAGTGACAGTGAATACCAGACGTTTGAAAATGTCAAAGATGAACTGTCTGACACAAGAGGAGTTTGAGAACTGTCATTTTGGAGAGTCTGCGACAACAGATAATTGAAGTGGCCAATGAAAGACATTGTGGAATCGTTGCGACAAAACAAGCTCTCTGAGATAGTTTGGTTTCCTCATCTTGAAGACAGAGTTGAAAGACAGTCAAAGGCTTATGCAACTGCCTATCATCATAAAACACTCAACATCCTCAAGCATGTCAATAGTTGCCAAAGCATGCCTGGGAAAGAACTGCTGTTGACTTTTTCAGTCCACTTAAAAATGGACATCACCTGATTGTTATTGATGATGAATACTCCAGTTTTCCATTAATAGAACATCTCTCATCTATCAATCAGGAAAGTCATTGAGAGATTAGACAGCATCTTTGCAACATCCTGCGATATTATCTGACAATAACCCCCTTTTATTCGTCGAGAATATAGAGCCTTTCTCAATCTGCTTAATGTGAAGCATCATAAGAGCCCACTTCTTTGGCCACATGCCAATGCCATTTTTTAAAGTTTCAGGAGTACATTAGAGAAAGCTGTCAGCTTGCTGCACGGGAAAAGCTCAACCTCAAGACTGTCTTAAATTCTACCCCAAGAGCTTACCGTTCAGCTCCTCACTCAACCGCAGGTGAAAGGCCTGCAACAATGCTGCTTGGGAGAGCAATGATGACTATGTTATTTTAATGGACCAACACAAGATCAAGAACTGAGGAGGTAAGTCGTATAAAAGACTTGGTTCAAAAAGAGAAAATGAAGGTCTATGCAGACAAGAGAAGATATACAAAAAACCTTGTCTTCACAAGAGGAGATCGAGTGCCTGTCCGTCAGCGGAGAAAACCTAGGCCTAATGCTCCATTTGATGCTGAGTCATTCTATGTTGTCACCAGCAAAAGACACATGGTGACTGTCCAACGTCCTGGGAAATCCAAAACATGAGAATCTTCATATTTCAGATATGTGGCTCATTACTTGCCAGATACTGATGTCAACGTAGAGACTGGTTAAGCTAGGACAAATGGAAAACCCCAGACTGCTGTTATCCCTGCATCACCAATGCAGATCATTGACACTCCTGTTGCCGATTCCCAGTTTCCAAAGACCCGACTGGAGCGACCCCATACCTGGCAGTATGGCTGCGCCGAGGATATAGCAAAGGTTTCCACTAGATCTGAGACGAAGAGTGGGGGTATACAGCTCCTATATGCTCTGCAGGTAGAGAGGTCTGCTTCCATATAGGGACCTGTGTACCAGACAGAGAAGTTTAAACAAAGAGTGCTTTTTTATAGGCAGCCATCAAGCAGACGCGCCTAAAAAAAACATTGCCCAAACCAACAGATTTCCTAGAGGCGAAACCTTTTGGCTTTGCCAAAGCTTGTTATTTATTATAGTCAATGGTAAAATGTGCGTGGCATTTTGTAAAAACAGAAAAAACAAAATAAGAAACATGCTGACACAAAACATACACAAAGAGAGGCACACTATTGAGGCAAAGTTAAGAAAAAATACACTATGGTTATTTGTTACAAAGATACAGGAGAGTTGCTGTCAAGCTGCTTCCACGTTGCCATCAAGTGATCAGTTCTCAAAGTTGCTGCATGCACAGCAACGCCAGACATATGCACTTAAAATACACAATAATGTTCAAATTCAAGAGGTACTGCCACTCAAGTCATCATTCACCTCCCAGTAGGCAGGGATCATGCATTAAAGCCGCTGCTAGAAGTCAAGTGTATCCCATTTTATTTTAAAGGCATGGCGTTTGGTTACTTTTTTTCCCTCTCAAGGAATGCAAAGAAGCTTAGCTGCCAATGAGGCAATATGCTCCAACTCCCCACTCTAGCCCGCTACTGCAGCCAAACTCTGAGCAGGGAATGACGGAGAGATAGGGAAACTGTTTTATTTTAAAGAAACGTGCCTAAGTGTGGGGGCAGGTTTTGAGGCACCATCCAGGAAGGAAAAATACAATTTCATACCTAGAACATCTTTTCCGGCATCACCTACAAAAACAGAGGGTCAACCGGCAGCAGCTCTTAACTCACCACAAGAAAATAAAAAAACACATTGAAATAAATTCACAGGTAATGCGATGTCCCAAGTCCAGCAGCATCACCTTCTACTCCCTTTATTTTGTTGGCAAAGTTGTCACCATTTTCCTTTTACTATTTATTCAAATAGGAGAAATCACTCCCAGTGAACAAGCGGCAGAGGCTCCGTCTGCCGAAACTACAGCAGGTGTTCCTGTGAACTGTAGTATGAACCCTGCAACCCTTGAGAAGCGCACAATTGAAATAAGGAAATCACAGGTCCCAGAGTTCCATGCACTGTGTGCTTGAAACAGAGACAATTAAATGTTTTGTTCAAAAGCAGGTTTATTTTTAGATGTCTTGATGGGTGAAAATACAACAACCCACAGAGCCATGCATGTCTTAACTTTCAAGCTTATTTATGTGTATTTACTTGTGGAAAAACGCAAGGTGGCTCACAAGTAGTCTTTATCTTGTAGGATTTCAGTGAAGTCAGTAAGGGTGTTTGACTGTACGTGCTGGTGTCAGATTTCGTACACACCAACCTAATATCTTTGCGGCAAGTGCATATTTACATAAACGAAGAAATAAATTCTGACTTCAGGGGAACTGTATTCCGAGGTTTCACTAGACGACAATGTTACTAAGTTTTTAAAAAGAAAGTGCAGATGGGGTGCTTGATTGTAAAGAAAAAACATGCCTGCATAGTGAAGTAGCCAGTGAAAAGGACACTGACCATCAGCAAATAATTAGTGACCGGAAGTTGTACTTGGTCCAGAGTCTACTGGATGGCATTGACGACAAAAGCAGAGCAGGAACTGAATGCACATTTGTTGGCCAATGAGAAGCAAGCAAACAAGATTGACGCGGGAATGAACGCATGGTAAGTACAGGTAAGTAAGAGGTAGGTTCTAAGCCCCTTTTAAGATTTTTTTTTCTTTACAAAAGATTCCGCAAGCGCACCCATGCAGGTGAGACCTAAAAAAGGAATACCTTTAATTTAAGGACAGCTGCTGATTAGAAGAATAGAAAAAAGAACAACAGCTGACCAATCAGGGTTGATGATCATGATCATGGTCAAATAGAGCACAGGGTTTTTTCAACTCTATTACTTTAGAAGCATACAATTGCTGGTATGCCAGTGACATTAACTTCTCGCATCTGAGATAAGCTCCAGCTTGTAACATGAAGTCCAGTAAATACCAGGAATCACAGAGAAACAGAGGACACAAGCAATAGTGCAGATAGTCAAAATCATCTTGCTGGAGCTCACTCAAGGTGTAGTTCCAAAAGGACCCTAAGATTATTGCCCATCTGCCTTCACCCAAATTAGGATACTTCAACAAAGATACTTTTAATGCCATAAATTATGGTTTAAAACATGAAATCATGGCTGTGTCTTCAACAATGGGCTAGCCAAACAGTAATGTCACCTCAAAGATAACTGTGATAATATGCGACAATATTAGATCGCTCCTCACAGAAATACTGTTGGCGATTCATATAGGGTGTGAAACAACCAATTTAAAAAAATAAATAAACAGACTACACTTTGGATCCAATTTTACAGATCATGCTTTATAAAGGAGTGAGATAGAAGAGGGTCTCCTGGAGAATTAGGGTACTGCTTGCATAGTCAGACCAAATCAGGGAAAAGGGAGATTCTAATATTACATAACTAGTGCTTCCCATCTTATAGAAGCCTCAGCACAAATAAACTACATTAATTGCTCAATCTGCTATGAGGAGTAAAATTGCAATGATTAACAAACTGAGTCAGGAGAAAGCAGGAATTCTATTCCAGGCTCTCCTGTGAAGTAGCCTTGTTGAGAGATATGTATTGCAGAAAAACAAGAACAGACAGCCTCTTGCTACTTATTAAAATGCTCCTACCCAGGCAGTAAATGACACCATTGGCGACCACAAGTCCAGCTCCTTCCCGTGCAGTCTGCATATCCCCCAGCATGCTCCACTGGTCAATGTTGGGATCATAACGCTCCATGCTGGTATGACGTCTACTCCCATCGAAGCCCCCCGAAACGTAGATCATCTCTTGAGAATGAAGGAAAAAAAAAAACGTAGCCATTTAAAATGCAGAAAAAGAAAACCTAATACATCAAATCCCAACAGCTATAAATTAAAGATTAACTTCACAAATTCAACACTTAACAAGGGTAGCTGCTGTTAAGATGGTATATGGAGCAATAACTAACACACTTTCTCTTGTTTATAACTAATATGTTATTGAACTGAAGCCTCCAGTTCTATAAAAGTTGTAACCTACACCTAGAGGTTGTAACCTCCACGGAGCACATCCTCATCGGACTCAAATCAATCTACAAAATCAGCCTGTGCAAATCCACTCAATCATATGTGAATCCAGATAACAAGTACTCTGATGAATCAGGAATGTTCTGTGCTTTGTATCAAAAAGTATGTTTAACGTGGGCCTGAATTAGCTCAATATACCACAGAAAATGTAATTTATCTTGCAAATCCCGATGGTTTGTATGATCACCATTTTTATTATCTTTTTAGAAAGCTGGCACTTTATGTGGTATGTGAATATAGTGTAAAGGGTCAAAGGGTTCCCCAGAGAGTGGACAGGGCCTGCTATACAACCCCAAAGTGTTCTATATTTAGGGGCAGTGTATTCGAGCAGCCTTAGGCTTAAAACACAAGAGTGCAAGACATCTACAAATACACACAGTAGTAAATAAATGAGACACGACCCAAGAAGGAGATCCACACCAATTCACAAAAATAATAAGTAACATTATATATGCTTAGGCATCAGAGAAAAATCGTTCAGGTAAGTACGTTTTTAAACAGGAATTCGTTTCACTTTAAAAAGAGGACACAGTGCAATTTCTTTCTTTTAAAAAAAAAAAAAATTATTTATTTTATTAAAGGTAAAAACAGTACAAATATATATAGTGAATATTTTCAAATTTTTTCCTTTTTCACATTAAATATTTCCGTAATGGGTACATACACGAATGCAATCTAACGACATTTCCTAGCCCAGTAAGTGTGACATCATAAGCACATTCGGGATGGTAGTCTTGCAGCAAAGGAGCGATGAATAGGGGTGTCTTATGGGTTAAGAGTGGTGGAAGATAAAGAGAAAAGGGGGAGAAAGGGGGGGATTAGGAGGGTTAGGGGAGGGAGAGGGGTTGCTGAGTGTGAGGACTATTGGATGTATAGGGGAGGGGGGTTTATTGTCCCTGTGTCAGCCGTTATGCTCCGTCCGTCGTGGCTCTCCCTCAAGGACGATCGGTTTTAAGGTTTGAGCCCCCCTTTTTTTTTTTTTATATAGGATGACATGAGGGTAAGGGTTCCTGCCTCTATTGGGGATTGGTGCTGAGAAGAGACTGCATAGGAGAGGGGGTGGTGAGGCCGTCCGTAGCGGATTGTTCATTATTACAAAGTCTTATTTTAAGTTGTACGTTCTTCTTGCGTATTTTGGTATCCTGGAATAGGTTATATGGGGGGACCGGGAGAAGATGTTTGCTTGTTCAATCCTGAGTCTAATGTAGTTATCTAAGTGGGAAAACTGGGAAGTGAAAAAAGTGAGGAGAGAGTGGGGTGAACAGTCATATAGGAGAAGGGAAGAATAGAGGAGGGAGGTGTGAGGAAGTAAACGATATGGGTTATAAGGGGGATCATTATTTCTCTCAAACCTTTGGGCATTGGCCCTTGGCCAGCTGTTTTATGACTTTGTCAAAAATGGATGCCAGACTTCCTCAAATTGTTCTGTTTGGTCCTGTAAGTTATAGACTACTCGTTCATGGGTGGCTGTTTGATACATGGCAGTCATCCATTCTGTCGGCGTGGGGGCAGTGCTAGCCCTCCAGTGCCGGAGTACACATATTTTGGCCGTGGCAAATGCAGTGTGTAGTAACCTTTTTTGGGCACGTGTTAGGAAGGGGAATAGGCGTATGTCATGTAGGAGAATAAGTGATGGAGGAGTCGGGTTTGGGATCTGGATAATATCCAGCAGGGTATGACGTACTGCATCCCATAAGGGCTGAATCGTCGGACAGTGACATATGATGTGGAGTAAGTCGCAATGGGATTCTATACATCTCCAGCACTTTGCATGTGTTAGCAATCCAGCCCTAAAACGTTTGACGGGGGTCCAGTACCAATCTTGTAGAACTTTAAATAGGCAGAATTTTAGTCGGGCTTCGCGTACTCCCCTATCAAGGGCTTCTAGTATGTCTGACCATTCTTCTTCTGTTTAGGTTAACCCAAGTCTATCCTGCCATTTTAACCGTAAACGTTCAAGGAGGGGTTGCGAGTAGAGATGATTTGTTAGTTCGGCGTAAAGGCCCGCCATAACGCCTTTGTGTCGGCCCCATTTCTGAAGGTAAGTAACAATGGGTGAGGTTTTACACGTCCATGGGGGAGCCCCTAGTGAGCTGAGCATACAATGTTTGAGCTGCAGGTATCTCCATTCTTGATTACTATGGATGCCGAACTCTTCCTGGAGAGAGGCGAAAGTTCGTAAGTTATTTCCGTCTATTATATGGGATATGTTATGGATTCCTGCCTCAGTCCATTGGGGCCACGAGAGGGTCTCCCTCCTATTTTTATGTTTTTATTCCCCGCTATAGGGGCCTGGGCGTGTAGAGAGGGATGTATGTCCAGCAGGCAATGGGCTCTGCGCCATGCTGTGTCGGTTGCTTTGAGGATGGGGTTAGGCGGGGAGGGATGGTCGGTGTATACCCCTCCCATTGTGTGCTGCCCTCTTAGGAGTCTCTCTGTGACCACCCATTGAGGTGGATCCGGCGTATCTGGGAGAGTATATGCTAACTGTGAAAGTTGTAAAGCTAGTGAGTATTGTTCTATTGAGGGTAGGCCTAAACCTCCATAGGGGCGTCGGGCTAGGATAGTTGCCGGCTTCAGTCTCGGGCGGAGGGAGCCCCACGCAAAGGCCCTCATAGATGCGTCAATCGTACGAAGTATCAGGAGGGGTACCTGTAGGAGAAGCATGCCCAAGACGTATGTAAAGCGTGGTAATGTAGTCATTCTAACTGCTTGAGTCCTTCCACACATCGACAGACCCAGTAGTGACCATTTAGCAAAATCCAGTTTAATTTTTGATATAAGGGGATCTAGGTTATCTCTAACTATATGTTCCAGGCCTCGGTTGATATACGTTCCTAGGTATTTAAGGCGAGTCGGCGTCCATTGGAATGGCAGACCATGCACTGCTGCTCTCGTTGTCATACGGGATAGAGGCAGTGCTTCACTTTTGTCCCAGTTTACCCGGTATCCAGATATAGGCGCAAATTCCTCTATGGTGGAAAGCAGTGTGGGTAAGGATGTTTCTAGGTCAGTCAGGGTTAGTAGGATGTTGTCTGCGTAGAGATAGATTTTAGATAAGCCCCCGGTTATTTGGATACCTTTTATCTGTTGGGAGTTCCGTATAGTAGCTGCCAAGGGTTCCATGGCTAGTAGGAATAGGAGTGGTGACAGGGGGCAGCCCTGACGAGCGCCTCTTCCAATGGGGAAGAGGTCTGATAAGAAACCTCCACAATTAACCTGTGCTGAAGGGTGGTCATATAATAAGCGGACTTTAGAGATGAATTGTTCTCCTAGGCCAAAGTGTTTCATGGTGGCGAATAAATAGGGCCATTCGATGCGGTCGAATGCTTTCTCTGCGTCTAGGGATAATGCAAGGGCTTCGTTGGGCATATTTAGAGCTTCCAGTAGTGTATGGTAGAGAGTGCGCATGTGGTTTCTGGAGGAGCGGCCGGGTACAAACCCCACTTGGGTGTTATGGATCAAAGATGGTATCACTTTACGCAGGCGTGCTGCTAGAATGCTAGCTAGGAGTTTGACGTCTCCCTTTCAAGAGGGAGATGGGGCAATAGCTGCCACAGAGAAGGGGGTCTTTCCCTGGTTTAGGTAGAACGACAATTGTGGCCCTGTTGGATAAGGCTCCTAGTGAGCCTTCCTGGCATGCTTCGGTTAGTGCTCCATGGACTGCGTTGATTGCCTCTTCTCCGGCCCACTTATAGAATTCCGCAGGGAATCCGTCCTCTCCTGGAGATTTATGATAGGGGAGGTTTGTTACAAATTGTGTTATCTCCTCTCTGCTTATATCACCGTCTAAGAGGGTTCTGCCTGCTTCCGACAAGCGGGGTAGATTGGCCGTCCTAAGAAATGTCTCTATCTGTGTCTGCTCGGACAACGTTTCCGGCATGTAAAGGTGCTGGTAGTATTTAGCAAATTCGTTCACGATATCTTGTGGGCGAGTTAGCACTGCCCCCGATGGGGATGTTATGGCCGAAATGGCAGAAGCTGCCTCTCTTTGTCGGAGCTGGGCCGCTAGGAGGCTTCCTGCTTTCTCTCCTTGTTCGTAATGACGGTCTCATAGTTTTTGTAGTGCAAATTCTGCCTGGGACGTGAAGAGTTAATTCTGTGCTATTCTGGCTTGTTCTAAGGAGCGGCGTAGTCTAGGGGACGGTTGGGTAGTGTACTGTTTAGTGAGATTCTGGATTGTGGTCTCCAGGATGGTTTGACGGGCAATTCTGTCCTTGTTGGCCAATGCTGCGTCTCGCATCATATTGCCTCTCAGTGTCGCCTTTGCAGCTGCCCATAAGATCCTTTTGGAGGTCACTGTATCTTTGTTCTCTGTCATATATGTAGATATGTGTGCTCTTAATTGTTCCTTACTTTGGGGGGAGCGGTATCTGCGCACAGCCAGGCGCCACGGTTTTCGGCCCAGAGGGGACAAGCCTATCTGAATCAGAGTTAGTACTGGGGAGTGGTCTGAAAGGCCACTGTCTAAAATACTGGAATCCAGCACTACGTGGATTACAGTGTGTGACACCAGAAAATAGTCCAGGCGTGATTGGGTGCCGTGGACGGCCGATAAAAAAGTGTATTCCTTGTCTTTCGGGCTTTGTATTCTCCAACAGTCCACTAAGCCGACGTCCGTCGTTATGTCTGTCAGAAGAGCTCTATCATGGTTGTTGCCTATATCAATGGGACCTGTCCTGTCCAATATTGCATCTTGGGTTAGGTTCCAGTCTCCCCCGATTATATACCGGGCTGTAACGATTTCTGTCAAGATGCGATTTAGTTGTAGGAAGAATGTGCGTTTTGAACCGGTTGGTGCATAGACGGAGCCCACGCATAAGAAAGTGTTCCCTATTTTTAGTTTAACTAATGTGTATCTTCCTTCTGTATCGCTCCATGTTTTAATGATTGTAATCGGGAGAGATTTTCGTATTAATATCGCCACCCCGCACTTGCAAGGTGTACTGCTCCTAGGTTCTTGGTTCGCCTGGCAGCAGCTATGAACGACCCTCCCTACCCAGTCCCGTTTAAGCTTGTCGGATTCTAAAGTATCAAGGTGGGTCTCCTGTATTAAGGCAATGTCTGCTTTTTTGGATTGAAGGTAAGATAATATTTTTTTCCGTTTAACATAGCTCGTCATGCCATGTACATTCCATGAGAGGATACGTAGTGGCCGTATCCCTTGGAGAGTTCTTCTCGACATCTTTGAACAGGTGTACCGGGTCACGCTTGTTTCAGTGTCAACCCTAGCAGGGGGGGGGGGGGGGGGGAGAAAGTGTCACCTAACTCTTTTGTTCAAATAAGAGTTGTGTTTGTTATGATACAATGGGTTACGGGAGGAGGGGGTGCAGCTGGCGGGGGTCGGAAATGCACTCTATGGAAGAGAAAATGAGAGAAAAGGTAGAGGTTGGAGAGGGGGGGGGGAAGAGGCGAAATATGTAGGAGAAGAGGGAAATAGAATTAGGCGCCCATCTTTCTTCGTGGCCCGGCCACGCCCCCACAGTGCAATTTCTGAGTTCTGCAATGTTATCTCACGGGAGGAAAAACAAGTTCTGCAATCAGGTACTGTTTGATGAATTACAGGACCAATCTCCAAGACTTAAGGTGAGAACTGGGCCAGGGTCAGGACCACACCAGCAGGTCACTCCGGGCTGCTCTGGGTGGCCAGTTGCTGAGGGGTAGTATGGTACTGGGAGCTTAATGTATTTTAATGGAGATTGGTTGCTGTGGAAAAAGGCTGCAGACTGGCAGGAGGCCAGTCGAGGTGAACCAACAAGTAGATTACAAACGTGGAGTGTTCAGAGACGTAGGTGCACCTTTGGTCCTCTTCTTCGCGGGTCAGAGGTGACGGGAGCAGAGGTGTTCTTTGGTGTCGGGTTTCTGTGTCCGGGAGCACTCACGGTTGAGGGGTCCTATGGTCTGAGGCTGCAGGTCTCCTCAGGGAGTCCAGGAGGAGTGAAACTACAGTGGACTCGAGCTCAGGAGTGCTGGGGGACTTTGTTGACCCCAGGGGTGCACTTCAACTCAGGCCGGAGACGAAGGGTGGAGTGATCGATTTAGGCGTCAGGTTTCTCACACCAGAGAAGCTGCGGGAGAAGTGGCCTGCATGCAGAGGCTACCGACGACTTTGGGGAGTCCAGGAGGAGTGAAAAAACGATGGACTTGACTCTGGGGAGCTGGAGAACCTTGTTGGCACTGGTGGTCCACTTCACCTTGGGTCAGGGATGGCGGGTGCAGTGGTGATTTCAGGTGTCGGCTTTTGGTTGTTCCAGAGGCTTCAGAAACAGGTGTGTGTGTGTCTGTGTTTGGGAGGGAGTTGGGATTGGGGGGGGCGGAGGGTGCTTCCTCTTCTATGAGGGCTGCTACATTTGAATTTCGAGGGAGGCAGCCCTTTGAGGCTTGCCGCCTTGGGAAGGATAATCAGCACGTCATGCTTGTCCTCTTCCTGGACAAGCTTTTGTTCTGGACCTCCTGAGAGCAGAAGGCGCTCACCCTAGGGGTCCAGAATGGTGTCTTGCGTGGCAGGCTACCAGAAACTGGTCAGCGAGCATATCAGAGGCTCGTAGGGTTTTAGGGGGAACCTCTAAGGCGCGTCTGGGTGCGTGTATTTGTAAATCCAACACTGGCATCAGTGTGGGTTCACCAATACACAATGTTTGATATCTTCATTGAAGATATCATGTAGCTGGGGAACTCATACTGACGAGTGTCCATTTCATATATTTAAATTGGCTTCCCTGGTCACATACTATGTCTGAGAGTCCACACCGACGTAGCATGGGGATATCTGCTCAAGCAGATATGCCCTCACATATATTATAATGCACCCTGCCTTAGGGCAGTAAGGCTTGTTAGAGGGGTGACTTACATATATTGCATGCAATGCTAGGGGATATGGCACACAGGCTGTATGCCATGTCATGTTTTCACTTTGGTCTTCCCGGACAGGCTTTTGTTTTGGACCTCATGAGAGCAGAAGGCTCTCATCCTATGGGTCCAGAATGATGTCTCGGGTGGCAGGCTGGCAGAAACTGGTCAGCGAGCACACCAGAGACTTGTACGGTTTCAGGGGGAACCTCTTATGCGCCCTCTGGGTGTATGTATTGGTAAATCCAACACTGGCATCAGTGTGGGTTCACCAATAAGAGATGTTTGATATCAAACATCCCTATCTTCAGTGAAGCCATCATGAAGCTGGGAACTCGTTTTGACCAGTGTCCAGCTCATGTATTTAAAATGGCTACCCTGGTCACTTTCTATGTTTGAGAATCAACAAAGACATAGCAGGGGCATAGCTGCTCGTGCAGATATGCCCTCACATATAACGCACCCTGCCTTAGGGCTGTAAGGCCTGTTAGAGAGGTGACTTTCATATATTGTATGCAGTGTGCTATGTCACGTTTTCACTTTGGTCTGCACCAAGACTCGCGTCCTGCAATGGCAGCCTGTCATCTGCTTAGTGAAGGGTCCCTTAGGGTGACAATTCATGATGCAGCCCTTAGGGACCCACTTTAGTACCCCAGGCCGTAGGTACCGTTTACTAGGTACTTACAGATGGTGCTAAAGGTTTTTCCATTCGGGGGAAACACTGGGGGGGTCAAATGGGGGGTAACTGTGCAAAAAGAGGCACTTTTCTACAATATTTATTTACCGCATTGAAAGGTAATAATTGATGAAGCTTTTTTTTCTTTTTTTTTTTTACGTCGACTTTATCTTGAGCAGAGTTCAGGGGCAAAGAAGATTGGTAATGCTCCTTCTTGCAGAAATTTTGGAAGTAAACTCAATAATAAGTGTGTTTACTTATGAAATTAATATTTTATTTATCACTTAAAGCGCTTGCACTGCCTGTCAGCCATTCGAGTACTTCGGGGGGGAGGGACAGGGCTGGGTTACAGTGTGGAATCAAGCAACTCTGTCTCGGAGGGAAGTGGTTCCGTGATTAGTCTCAGTCTACAGAGTAAGCTAGTGGAAGTGCAGTCCATATACCTGTCAAGTCAGACCAGCATTCTGACCCTTCTGGAATTTTGGACAGTGAATCAGAGCAGACAGTGGAACGGAGTTCCACTGAACCTGGAGTTGATCGACTCCCAAAAACATTTACTTTTGACTAGACAGACTAGGAATATGTATATGGCCATCTGTTACAGCACTAGAGGTTGAGGGAATAACAGAAGACCAAAAAGAGCAAATCAAACAGCAATACATGTTCTCCCATATCGCTTGAAGATTTAAAGTTCAGGATAAGGCTGGATGCATGATTTTGCACTCAGAACCTGAGCATTGTCTTGACTGGTATGTCCACACTGATAAGGTTGCTGATGCCACTAAGTCAGATGAATATAGCAAGCATAAAGGTAATCCATAGAGGACGGAGTAGCAAAGACAATTTTTCTTGGACAATGTGTGGGCAGTATAACACTTTCTTTGACATTGCTCATTTAGACGTAAGAGACAGGTCTGCAGATTGACGTCTACCTGGGGCTGTACTACGCTAAGTGCTCCAAGGGGGCAATGTACATGTGTACCTGCTTTCTACTCACTGCAGTACTTTGGTATTACAGAAGGGACCGCAGCTGATTGAGCTGCCCTTTCTATGATAAAGATCACACTGGCACCACATGAGACCCAGAGTGATTTGAAGGGAGTGTTTCCTCATTTGCATGGACCCCTTAGACTTCCACCTGCAGTCACTCACTACACCCACATACATGTGGATCTCTGCCACCATTTCAAAATCAGGATTTTATTTTCACCAGCAGTGAAAGATGGACTGGCTTTTTCAAACAGCCGGACCACCTTTCAATAATGTAATACAATGCTCCCAAAGTAAGTGTGAGTTAATGGCGGGATTGGGCCCGTCCATTTATTGTAACAGGATGCTAGGCCCTTTTTCCTGCCGCAACTGCGCCTTCACCTGCCCTTGCACACCACAGCACCCCGCCAAAGCCCAGCCAGACACCTCAGATGCATACTTCTCAACACCCACTCCCTCGTCAAGCACGTGGTAGAAGTTTGGGACCTCCTCGACTCAATTTCCCCAGAGGGCACCTTCCTCAAGGTGACCCGGAAAAACCCACCCCAGCCACGGACATCGCCACCACCATCCCAGACCGGTACAAAATTGTCCACCAAAACCACGTCAACCAACCAGGAGGAGGCATTGCCATAATCTACAGGAACACACTTCACCTTACGACCATCACCAAGGCCCTGACAACACCTGCACTTCCAAATCCAGACCGACCCAAACACCTCTCTCCGCTGCACCTCATCTACAGACCTCCCAGACCCTGCTTCAAGCTCAGGGAATCCATTGCCAACCAGATCGCCCACCCACACACCCTGGCCTCCACCGAATACATCCTCCTCAGCGACCTCAACTTTCACCTCGAAAACTGCAACGACCTAAACACCACATCCCTCCTAGACAACCTTGCCTTGCTCAGACTCTATTCAACCTCCCCACACATACAGCAAGACACAACCTCACCCTGTCTTCTCAGCAGGCGACAACATCTCCTTCTCTCACACCTCCGAACACTTCTGGACCAACCAGTCCATTTCACATTCACCAAGATCACCATACGCCACCATGCCCCCAAACCCTGACCCACCCTTACCCCCCCTTTTCTCCCTACAGGAACTGGAGCAAGGTCACTGAAGCCCAGCTCACTGACGCAGTCAGCCTTTCCCCTCCACCGAGACCACGGACACAAACTTCTCAGCTCGCAAACTCCACCACTGGATCACCGTCTGCACAAACACCATAGCACCTCTAAGAAAACCTGCTGGAAACCAACACCACAAGAAACCCAGCTGGTTCACCATGGAGGAATAGCAAAAACATGGCAGATCGTACAGCATACAAAGACAGTCACCGCGCACCACCATTGCATCAGAGCCACCAGAAAGGCCATCATCCAGGAGCGCATCAGCACCAATGCATACAACAGCAAAGAGCTTTTCAGCATAGTCAAGGAATTCACAAACTCCGGCACAGACACCACCCTTGCAACCTTTTTCCACCGCAAAATCCAGGACATATACAAAGGGTTCGAGAGCCAAATCCCACCTCCATGTGGACCACCACCACTACGGACCCCACCGCCCAGCCGACTGAGCCTGTGGACCCCCATCTCCATAGAAGATACTCGAAAGCTCATGAACTCAATCCACTCAGGGGCACCCTGGGACCCGTACCCGCTCATCATATTCAACCGAGCCAGTGCCACCATCGCCCCCGAGCCGGGCCGAACAATCAACCGCTCTATCGAAACCACCACCTTCACAAATGACTGGAAGCACACAGAGACCTGCTACTAAAGAAACCCACCGCTGATCCCAGAGACAAAAACAACTACAGACCCATCTCTCTTCTCTTCCCAGCCAAAGTAACTGAAAAGGGCATCAACATGCAGCTCACCAAATTCTTTGAAGCAAACCACATCCTGGACCCCTCCCAATCCGGCTTCAGGAGCAACCGCAGCACCGAAATCGCTCTCCTTGCAACCATGGATGACATCCATACCATACTGGACCATGCAGACACAGCTGCCCTCATCCTCTCCAACATCTCCACTTCCTTAGACACTGTATCCCCATACCACCCTATGCACCAGACTTCACAGCACCAGCATCCACGGCAAGGCCCTGGAATGGATCCACTCCTTCCTCACCGGAAAGACACAGAGAGTCAGAGTCCCGCTGTTCATCTCGGAACCTATAGAAACCTGTTGTGGAGTACCCCAAGGCTCCGCCCCAAGCCCAAACCCTCTTCGATTTCTACATGGCGCTGCTCGCCAAAACTGTCAGACAGTACTGCCTCAACATAGTTTCCTACGCTGACTATACACAACTTATTCTCTCCCTTACCGACAAACTATCAACAACCAAGAACAGCTTCCACAACAGAATGAGAGCAGTTGTCGACTGGATGAAAAACAGCTGCCTCAAGCTCAACTTGGACAAGACTGTAATCCTCATTGTGGGTCCCATCTCCTCCACCTGGGACGACTCCTGGTGGCCAGCTTCCCTCAGTGCTGATGGATTAAACCCAGATCTGTTACTGGGGGTGAATGTTTGATTTGCTCTGCATTCCGTTCATCATATGTTGTTTTTGCATTTGTTGCCTCAAGTGGGAAGGGTATGCCAAGACGTGGGTCCCGTGCTTGCTATGACACCAGATTCAAGATAGCCTGGCTGATAAAGGGTGTTACCCTGAAACCGGTCCCAGGATGCTTGCTTCGGGTTCAGGGAGGACCTGACCTGGCAGTTCGGGCTGGACTGTTCCCATGGGGAACAGGGTGAAGGCTGATTTACATATGGCTGGGTCCAAACTGGAGTGGCATGGCAAGCAAAAAAAACTGATGGATTAAACCCAGATCTGTGACTGGGGGTGAATGTTTGATTTGCTCTGCATTACATCCATCATCTGTTGTTTTTGCACCAGCTTCCCTTGGAAGCACCCCCATGCTCACCGACCACGCGTGCAACCTGGGCATCATCCTGGGCTCCATGCTGTCCATGACCCGCCAAGTCAACACCATTTCATAGTCATGGTTCCACACCCTCTGCCTCCTCTGAAAGATCTTCAAGTGGATCCCCACTGAGGCAAGAAGGACGGTGACCCACGCACTTCTCAGCAGCAAACTTGACCACGGCAACGCTCTCTATGCCAGAATCACAAAGAGGCTCCAAGCAAGACTCAGAACGCATTAGCCAGACTCATCCTAGACATTCCCAGCCACAGTCACATTTCTGCCCACCTTAGAGACCTTCACTGGCTTCCCACCAACAAATGCATCACCTTCAAGCTCCTGACACACGCCTACAAGGCTCTGCACAACATCGGGCCAGCCTACCGCATCCACTGCCTATCTTTCTACACTCCGCCAGACAGTTCTGATCTTCTCAACTTCCCTTAGAATCAGGAAGAGCACTATGGAGGCAGATCCTTCTCCTACCTCGCTGCACAGACCTGGCACACTCTACCTATCCACTTCAGGCAGGCCCCCTCGCTGAATCAGTTCAAGAATGACCTCTAGACCTGGCTCTTCGACTGACCAACTCCCCTTCAACAGTACCTTGAGACCCCATGTGTGATAAGCTGAGCTACACAAATTATTGAGTGATTGACTGACTATTCTACTATTCACCTGATACACCTTAAAGGTGTAGTCAAAAGAAAGCTAAGTGTGATCTGCCTATTATATTAAAAATATGGCCTTTGTTATGACAGAACCAGTTCTCGTGTGTCCCAATGTGAATGTTTGTTAGATATTCAATGACTTTTCATAGATCTCAACCAATCTGGAGACTTTGATATTTAAAACTATCATTGACACACTTGAGACAGGCTAGGTTTTTCCCCATCAAGGACATGTGGGAGAGGCACAACACAAACAAATAGTTGAGATGGTAAAAGGGAGTAGTATTAAGGTACTCCACAGCAAATGATGCTGGTAACTGAGAAGGAGGTGTCTTATGTGATTAGACCCGAGAGACAAAACATTTAAGGACATTTCCTGACATACCGCAAGCTAATTAGAACAGCTGAGAAGCACATCTAAGTGAAGAGTGTCACATGCCAATAGAAGAATGATGAAGGTCAAAGCACAAACATGGTACAATCTGATCAGCAGCAGTTCTTCCCCGGAGTTCATTTGGGAGCGCTTCCTCCCACGTTGAGGATATTACTTGGACTAGAGGTCAATAAGGAGGTTGTTCTTCTACAAAATAATACATATTTGTATTTTTAGTACCAATTCAAGTAGGTGTGTAATGCAGGAGAGTGGAAACTGTTCTGTAGTTAGGCAGAAGCTCTAGGCCCAAAAGTATATGCTGTTTGTGCTGCGTAGGAACATCAAATATGGGTTACTGAACCAGGTTAGAAAGGGTAAGAGAATAGAAGAAAACAATGATAACGTTAGTGTTGAAGTTTTCATTTGGTGAGGCAGCGGGTTTCAGTGAGCAGATTTTGGGTAATTTGGCTTCTTGAGCTTGCAATACGGGACAGGGTACGAAGTTTGCCATGTACTGAGATGTGCTGGGGCAGAGAATATTGTAAAATCTTAACTGTCTCAGAAATAGGCCATGAGATTGTTGCACAGTTGCTAAACCCTTGTTCATGGCAGAAAGGTGTTTTCAAGTACACAACACATCCTGAAAAGTTCCCCTTCCACAACAACATTTAACTTTGAGAAGAGATGTAATACTTTGAGTCCAAGAAGACAGGAGATGCGGAGTATATCAGCAAGACGGTATCTGATCAGCTGCCTACATATCATTTCAAAGGAGTTGTCATGAAGGGGGATAGCCATAATGTTCTCTATACATGAGTGCCACAGAGGGTGAATTTACTAGCTTCCATTTGGGATATCAGGGTCAATTTGGTAGCACCCAGGCAACTCAACATCAATTCTGCGTTAGTTTGGTGTTCCAAAACTTGAGATTTGAAGCCCTTAAATTACAAAAGCAATAGTAGCGGATAGTAGGGATAAAGCATAGAATGTTTTATTGCAGCCAGAATCACTGCCCAGCACTGCTTAGTGTCATCAAAAACAAACCAAATGTAGCTAACACCACCTGCTAGCACATTAGTTGGCTTTTGGGTATAACCAATTAAGTTTAGTTGGGTGGAGATAGCTATTGGACATCACCCTAGGGTGGCCTTCCATTCCCAACCATTGCTTTAGGCACTGTTTTAAACAAGTGCCCACAACATTTCCAAAAGGCTTGGAATTGCCATTAAGAGCATTTTCATGGATTTGCTTTAAAGTGGATCACAAACCTTAAACCATGAAGCACAGATTTGTTCATCAGGGAAAAAAAACAATCAGTCTTGTACTACATAATTCCAAGCCACTCAGCACTCCTGCTGTGTCGTTAAGGCACTGACTTTAACAGGGGCATCAATCTTTTTTATGAGGGAGCCCTAAAATAAATTAAAGCCCAGAGAGATGCAGGAAGCATGTATTGTTATTTATAATAGTTTCATTAATAGTGCGAACAAATTAAATGGTGCGTTAAGACAAAAACATCATAATTAGATGGAAAAGGATGGGTGATTTTTGAGAAAGGCCAGCAGGCACAGGTCTATTAGGCTTACAGTGAGCTACTTAAATCCCAGGGGATTTCACGCACACTTTCGTTTTGAGAATGCTGCAGCTTCATCTAACATATGGTGCAGCACTTGCAATCCTTACTAGTTGCATCAGTGTTTGGAAAAAAATACTTGACAGGGATACAAAGCCAGTAAACACTCCAGGCACATTTTCCTTGTGCTCGTAAAATGATGTTTCCCTTCCTTCAAGGTTTACATACCTACAAAAAGTAACAACCGAGACAAATGTAGTAGTTAAAATCTATACGGCATAGTTTTGGTTTGCTGGTCACAGATGTACATAAAATTCTGCAGTTTGGACTACATTCCATAACTAGTTGCCCATAAATTAAAGTAGGATTAGTGACACAACAAACCACTGTCCTCCAATCAAATGAAGAATCTATAGCTACAGCATCTGGAGTTTCATAGAAATTAACATGGTGGTGACCAGTGATTTTATAAATATTGTCACCTGCTCCCAAATTCAACACATTGTGAAACATCAAACCATTGCAGAATATAAGGCATGGCATTGCCCTTCTTTTACAGATTTGTTTTTTTTTGCTATGACAAGTAGATGCAGTTAGAAAAAGTTAAATCATGGCAAACCTGTAAGGGGTCAACATGGGAAGGACTACAAAAGTCAGAAAGAGTAGCAGTTTACAGCACCTCATTTTTTGAACAGAAACAATGATGTGCGTGTCAAAAGCTTAAGAGGGATTGACTGCCAGCAGGTGAGGATCAGTATGGATGATTTCACTGGAGATTCAGCGGTCTGGTTCTTCATGACAAATTCCCATTTCAGTTCAGTTCAGTTAAATAAGCCACTACACATTATCATGGGAAAAAGATGTGTGGAACTTTAGGATGTCTGCTTACAAAGCATAAGAGTCCAGTGGGAGAAGAAACTAGGGTGTAGCAGTCAAAAAAGCTACTGCCTTCAGGAAGCAAATTGTGTTCTAAAACCCAAGCCTTTATCTGTGCCAAATACGTAATCATATTTACATTTTTATTTCACAGTTTTCATAGTTTTAATTATCGGGAATAAGGCCCAGGAGGAAGTCAAAGCGAATTACCGAGATAGGTAAAGAAATAAAAAGATGGAAGCACTTCAGTATGGAGCTTTGAAATAATAATGCACAGATGTTGGTATACAAAGGATGTCAATTATATTTGTATGTTGTACAAATGCAGGTTACAAAGCAATCCAAATACACACACACAGACACACACTTATATATATAGATATTGTATAAGTACAGTTGTCACAGCACTGGGTAGTTACAGTCAGGTTAGACTTTCCATCGGAAGAGTGTTCTTTTGGTTTCACTAATAACTTTGATGTTGTCTAACAAATCTTCACAAAACTTTCCAAGAAAGAACCCCCACAAAAGTTCATCCGCTTCAGCTCCCCCCTTCTAGCTTTGGGGTGATTTGTCACTTGCAAGGGACAATAAAAAAAAAAGCATTTGCAATGTAATATGTCTCACATTTGTGAGAATTAGAGCTATTGGTGTTACCCATGTGTTTTGGTTTGGAGTGTAGTGGATGTATGCCAGGTGCCACAACTACCCTCCCAGGCCTGTCGCAGCAGGATAGAGGATACAACAAGGCTGCCATCTTGGAAGTGTTTTTGTCTCATTCCTACCGACTGGCTGTGATACCCTAGAGATGCAACCCCAAACTTTTATAGCACCAAACAAGCCACAAAGAGGCACCTTTGTGGCATTTAACCCGGAGAATGAGGGGGTCAAAAGAGTTTTCTGTGTGTTAAACTTTTAAAATAATTATTCCTCTACATTGGCAATACCAGCCTAACATTTAAAAACACTGACTGTATACAAAGAGAAATGAAGGAAGAGGCAGCCTAACTACAAACAAATTATAGTGTTTTTGTTCAGAATGGCACCTGCTTTGCACTCTATGAAATGGCAGAATCTGTATTACCAAACGCTATATAAAAAAATTATTCCCAGACTGTGCCCCAACACGCACTAGACAAAGAATCCTAGGGGAGAGGAGGTGATG
Organism: Pleurodeles waltl; assembly: GCF_031143425.1. Taxonomy (NCBI): domain Eukaryota; kingdom Metazoa; phylum Chordata; class Amphibia; order Caudata; family Salamandridae; genus Pleurodeles; species Pleurodeles waltl. Next base: position 658,066,958 of record NC_090445.1, on the reverse strand, counting down.
TAAGGGCAAGAGCTGTAGACTTTGGAGCTGGGGAACACGGATCAAGTCTCGGCACCAACTCAACATCCTGCGATTCTGGGCAAATCACTTAATCTCCCCTTGCTACCAAACATGAATGTGTTTTTCTGTAATATAACCGGTGTTCATGTAAAGTGCTGTAATACCCTTGTATCAAGTTTGCGCTATATAAAACTGCAAAATAAAGTGCTCCAATACCTCTGTGTTGAGTTTGCGCTACATAAAACTGCAAAAAAACAAAACAAAAAAAAAAGACCCCGCAGATATCGCAAAGAAACCGCAGGATGCCGAAACCAAGGAAGTGGAAGAAACAATAGCGAGGCAAAAAAAAAAAAGTGTGCCACACTCAATCGTGTTTGCGCTAACTGAACTCTATTTGAAAAGGTGCAATTTACATCCGAAGGCTAAATGTTTTTTACTATCAAGCTTGAGGCCATGAAGTGCTTGGGTCTGGAGTCACGACTCCTTTTCCACCATTTTGGAGACAACACCTTTCGCCATCATCTTGCCTAGAACTAACCTATGCGTTTGGTTGGTGACCAACTGGAGGTTATCAAGAGCACATACTATTGCCAGTGTTGAGCTCTATTCAAGTCAGTTGCTTAATGCACCCACTGCAAAAGTCTTGACAGAACGAGAATGTCACAGATAACAATCCTGACCTAGCTTTTTCACCTCTACATTTCTCTGCAAGGTCGATGCAAATGAATTATAGCAATTTTGTTAAGAATGGCACCCATTTTGTAGGGCTATGAAATGGCAGAACCTGAATTACCAAACGCTACACAAAAAAATGAGCTATTCCCAGACTGCCCCAACACACACCAGACAAAGCACCATAGAGGAAAGGATGTGTAGTAAGGGCCAGAACTGCCGAATTTGGAGCAGGGAACACGATTCAAGTCTCGGCGACGGCTCAACATCCTTTGATTCTGGGGAAATCTCTTAATCTCCCCTTGCTACCAAATATGAAAGTGTTGTTGTGTAATTTAACTGGTGCTCATGTAAAGCCCTGTAATACCTTTGTATCGAGTTTGCGCTATTTAAAACTGCAAAATAAAGTGCTCCAATACCTCTGTGTTGAGTTTGCGCTACATAAAACTGCAAAAGAAAAAGAACTGCAAAAAAAAAAAAAAAAGACCCCGCAGATATCGCAAAGAAACCGCAGGATGCCGAAACCAAGGAAGTGGAAGAAACAATATGCCGCTATAAGCGCAAAGTGGCGAGGCAAAAATAAAAATAAAATTTAAAAAAGTGTGCCACACTCAATCGTGCAATAATCCATTTAACTGAGTCAGTCTCCAACACGGTAATATAATAAAACTGTCTCAAAGCAGGACAAACAAAAGCATTTACCAACAAAGGGATTTTCGAAAGGCAGGCCCAAGAACAAATGAAAATGATGGGTGTGGTTAAAGCTCACAGAATAGATTACAATATTGCGCGCTGCTATGCTCGACCTAAAAGGATGGGCAGGGGGTGTGTTCGGGGTTGGAATGTGATTCAGAAAAAACGGCTGAATGGAATTTTGCCAAAGTTGGTGGACAGCATTGTTTTTAAAATGTATTAAGCTTTTTGACAAATGTGTTTAAAGAGGTGCTTGAGTGGCCATGAAGCAATTAAAGAAATACATATATTTGGACTGACGGAGTCCATCTATCCTCTGACTGACCATTTTAAAAGGTGACTAGACGCTTAATTATGGGCATAAATTATTATTAGCAGCAAATCTTAAGATTCAGCACTATAAAACTCCTGAAAATTTGCATACTTAGTGACAGTATGCCTGTCCTTTTTATCACCAAAAAGGTCCCAACACTGTGTACCACTGGGCAACACTCATGATTAGAAGATTATTGGAGCAGTATATTTTGGGTGCTGTCAAAGCGATTTCAAATACATATCTAGTTGTCTAGTCATCTTATTACACTAGGGAGTCACTGTAGTCAGAAAGTCTCGAGCATTATCACAAAACCACTTTTGTTGCCATTGGTATTGCCACACTTTGCTTTGCAGCAGCTTGTTTTAATCCTGATCCCCATTAGTGTGGCAAAGGTGGTCAAGGTAAGTGGCATGTTTTTATGCAAAGAATTCATTATATAAATATAACTGTTATACAAATCACAGAAGATCCGCACAGAATTTGCAGAAACTTCGGATGTTTAACCTTCTTTTAGTATTTTCAAGTTTGTGACGATCCACTGGGGGTGGAGGGGATCTTGGAGGGTGGGGAAAAATGGGGTAGGGTTAAAAGTGGGGGCACCAAAAATTGTTTCTTTTCTAATAACACTGGCACTGTGTGATGAATATGCACAAACTCTGGGCAGAATTTTGGAAGGGCTGTTTTTTTATTAGTATGTCAAGTTTTTTGCCAATCCATCAAAGAAGGGCAAAGTTAAACATGGGGGGCTTGGAGGTACAGACGGCAATAACATTTTCAACTGCTTAAAACATCACCTAACAATAATGACATTTGGAAGCTATCCTCTCTGGAAGACAAACAATGCCTTCACAATGAGGTTGCATGCAACACTCACTTAGAGAGAGATCCATGCCAGGACAGTTGGTACTGAAAACACACAAAAATGAAGTTCATTAACCAGCACCTTGGTGGCCCTCCTTACATTGGATTTTAGTCCCTAATGGATGGCAAATCTTTCAGACAAATCATGTAGATGTTGTAAACAAGAAGCCATACTGCAGTTCATCTACATATGCCCCGCACTTTCAGACCGAAGGCTTCTGCTACGTCCACTCTTTAACCGGTTCTGTGCCGCGGACGTAACGGTTACGTCCTGCGGCACAGTGCTGCTGTGCCGAGGACGTAACCATTACGTCCTCGGCACACAGCTCAGAGGGAGCGCTCTCGCTCCCTCTGTGTGCTTCCCTCCACCCCCTCCACCCCCCAAAGGCAGGGATGGAAGGGGAAGCCCTTCCCCTTCCACCCCCGCCACCCCCCCATAATGCGATTGCGCGCTGACATCATTACAGGGTGCCGGTCGCGCAGGAAGCCATTTGCTTCCTGTACGCGATCGGAGGAAGAGGTGAGTTTCTCTTCCCGGTGGGTGGGGGGGGTTTGAAAGAAAGAGGCACTGAGGGAAAGGAAAGGGTTTTCCTTTCCCCCGGTGTCTCTTTGAGCATTCCTGCTGCCCGATCGCATTGCATAATGTATTTGATGAGTGTCGGGGAGCGGCCCCTTGGGCAAGGGGCGCTCCCCTTTTGGGGGCAAGTTATTAACAGCCATTTCTGCCCCCCTTGGGGGCAGATCGGCCTACTATTTTAGGCTGATCTGCCCCCAAGGGGGGCAGAAACCACTGGAACGCCAGGGATGTTTCTATTTTTGTTTATTTATGTGGGGGGTGCCCCCCTGGGCAAGGGGCGCCCCCCCAAGGGGGCATAGAACTGTTGGCCTTTTCGGCCTATTTTTTTTAGGTCCATCTGCCCCCAAGGGGGGCAGAAGCCACTTAGGCACCAGGGATTGTGTGTTCAGTGGATGGGGGGCGGCCCCTTGGGCAAGGTTCGCTCACCTTTGGGGGGCATGTCTTTTAGGGCCATTTCTGCCCCCCTTGGGGGCAGATCAGCCTATTATTTTTAGGCTGATCTGCCCCCAAGGGGGGCAGAAACCACAGGAATGCCAGGGATGTTTATTTATTTGTTTATTTATGTGGGGGGCGCCCCCTTGGGCAAGGGGGGCATTGACCTGTTGGCCATTTCTGCCCCCCTTGGGGGCAGATGGGCCTATTTCTTTAGGCCCATTTGCCCCCAAGGGGGGCAGAAGCCACTTAGACACCAGGGATAGTGTGTGTGTGTTAGTGGATTTGGGGGGGGGGGGCCCTTGGGCAAGGGTTGCCCCCCCCCCCCTTTGGGGGCACATGTACCAAGGCCACTTCTGCACCCCTTGGGGACAGATCGGCCTATTATTTTTAGGCTGATCTGCCCCCAAGGGGGGCAGAAACCACTAGAACGCCAGGGATTTTTTTTTCTATGTTTATTTTTGTGGGGGCGTCCCCTTGGGCAAGGGGGGCATTGGCCTGTTGGCCATTTCTGCCCCCCTTGGGGGCAGATGGGCCTATTGTTGTAGGCCCATCTGCCCCCAAGGGGGGCAGAAGCCACTTAGGCACCAGGGATTGTGTGTGTTTTTTTTGTTTGGGGGGTGTCCCCTTGGGCAAGGGTCGCTCCCCATGGGGACACACTACTAAAGGTATTTTCTGCCCTCCTTGGGGCAGATAGGACTATTTTTTAGTAGGCCCATCTGCCCCTATGGCAGAATCCACTTAGGCACCAATTTCTAAATGTTTGATGGTGGGGTGTTTGTCAACTGATGAAGTATTTGCATGTGTGATAAAAAAAAAAAATCCTCCTTTTTGTTCTAGTTCAAAGCTTTTGCTTTATTTGCTGTGGCTCCTTGCGGTTTTGGCGCTGGTTGACCTGCGGTTTGCATAGTTGCTTGTTTTAGGTAAGTAATAACAATTTACTCCAAAGGAGTATTGTTGCCATGCATGAATGACATCTTTGTAGGGGGTGTACTAAATGCAGGATTGTGTGTGAAATTGTCCTTAGATTTGTGCACAATGATATTTGTTTTGTCTTATTTCTAATTTGCTTTTCTTTCTTTCTTTTTAGTGGGATATCATTTGTGATTGCTGTGTCTGTGCAGAGTAGTTGCTGGTGATTCAAGCTTTTTCAGGCAAGTGAGAGGTATAGTTTTTGAGTTTATAACTCTTACTAATAAAGCTACACTTTATTACTTATCTTACACAGTGCTGGTTGTTGGTGGTGAATTTGTCCAGTTAATTTTAGTAGGAAAGATCATGGCTAGCCGCAGGATGACCGCTCAGCAGGTGGTTGGTATGCTTTTTGAGTCATTGTCTGATCATGATTATGAGACAGACTCTGCATCTGAGGCAGAGGAGGAAGTGAGAGATTCTGGCAGTGATGTTTCTGTTGGAGAGGAATCTTCTGATAAGGAAGCCACACTCAGTGCAGATGAAGGGCCTGTTTTAGAGGAGGACAATGACCGGCCATTAGTGCAGCAACCTGGGGCTGAAAGGTTTCCCGTTATAAGACCTGATCTCTGGGTTGCCCCAAACATGGAGCAGCCAGAGTTGCCTGCCTTTACTGGTCTCCCGGGGTGTAGCGGCAATACAGAGAACTTTTTGCCTGTCAATTTCTTTGAGTTATTCATGGATGATATTCATGGAAGAGATTGTTGAGCAGACTAATTTGTATGCAGAGCAGCATTTGAGGGACAACGCTGCTAGACTTAGGCCACACTCTAGAGCTTCCCAGTGGATTCCCACAAATTTGGAGGAGATGAAAACGTTTTTGGGTCTGACTTATTTGATGGGGTTGATAAGGAAGCCGTCACTGGCTTCTTATTGGTCTACTAGTCCCTTGATGGCCACAGCTATATTTCCTGCGACCATGAGTCGTAATCGGTATTTGCTTCTTCTTAGGATGCTGCATTCTGTTGACAATGCATTAGCCTTGCCACGAGATCACCCTGATTCTGACTGTCTTTTTAAGATTAGGCCTGTCCTTGATCATTTTGTAGATCGGTTTTCGGAGGTCTATGTTCCAGGCAAAGAGATAAGTGTGGACGAGTCTTTGGTCCTCTTCAAGGGACGACTGTTCAACAAAGGTCACCATTTGTATGTAGATAACTTCTACAGTGGAGTGCAGTTGTTCAAGGAATTGTTTAAAGTGGACTCTGTTGCTTATGGCACAATTCGTTGTAACCGGAAAGGCTATCCAAGGGAGATTGTTTGTAAAAAAAAACTTGAGAGGGGACAGTGCTGTGCCTTGCGGAATGATGAGCTGCTAGCTTTGAAATTTTCAGACAAGAGGGATGTCTACATGCTAAGTACCATCCATGATGAGAGTACTTCCCCCAAGACTGTTTGGGGCCAGGTTGCTGAAGTGCGCAAACCTGTGTGCATTTTATATTATAATAAGCACATGTGAGGTGTAGATAGAGTTGATCAGAGGTTGGAACCTTATACTGCTATTAGTAAGTCTTACGTTTGGTATAAGAAGTTAGCAATTCACCTGTTCCACTTAGCAACCTTTAATGCTTTTATTGTGTTTAAGGATAGGTCTCCAGAGTCAAAGATGACATTTGTGAAATTTCAGGAGTCCGTGATAGAGAGCCTTATTGTGGTGGAACAGGCCAGAGTTCCTAGAGAAGCAGTGGTGGAGGATGTGGCTAGATTGCAAGATCGCCACTTTGCTGAGCACATTCCTCCCACACCCAAAAAAGACTTTCCAGCTAAGAAATGTAGAGTGTGTTTTCGAAGAGGTATCCGGAGGGAGACTCGAATGTACTGCCCAGATTGTCCTTCAAAGCCTGGGCTGTGTGTGGGTGGTTGTTTTAAGAATTACCATACCCAGAAGAATTACTGGGAACAACCATGAGTGTAAACTTATGTCTGTTTTGTATTTTCATGTGTTCAGTTTCATGGTTAGCATTTCTGTCATGTACTTAGTTAGAGCTTTTGTGTTTGTAGTTTTGTAATTATTTTTTACTTAGTTAGGGGATCCTTTGTTTAAATTTTTTTTTTTTTTAAATGATGCCATTGTGTGTGGAGTGGGGCTTGGCTGAGGGTGTACATAGTGTACAAATTGACTTGCTGTTGGCTACTGCAACACACTGCCAGCCAAACACCAGTCCACACACTCCCATCAGCTGGTGTGATTGTTGTATCAGGTATGTGGGCGTATGCAAGTGATGGGCCCTTGAGTGGCGCTGTCTGTCGATGTGAGTGTTGTAATGTGCTGGGCCCGTGGCTGGTGTGTGAATGGTCTTGTGCGTGTCATGTATGAAAGGTGTGTGAAAGGTGTGTGAATGGACTGTAAAGCGGTTGGTGCCTTGTCGCGGCTTTACAGCTCACGAGCTGTGAGTCATAGGTTCAGTTTTTTGCCTTTCAGTTATTAACAGTGCATTTCATTTTTGTGAAATCTCTGTTAATAAAATTTGATCCACTGAACCATCACTCACCCTCGTGCCAAATCCAACCAGTATGTGTGGTAAAAATGTCAAAACCTGCTCCGCTGTAATCAGGTGTCGCAGCACACCTGTGACACGCTATGTGCCTAGGGTGGGACCCCGATGATGAAGCATGCCACCAACTTGGTTGGTGGGTGAGGGGTCTTTTTCACATAACCTAAGTGCGTTTCTTTTCACAATTTTAGTGTTTGGCACATCACAGACATATGTGGACACATCAAAATGATATATTACAAAACTACCTGTGTTTGGGGGGGAGGGGGCACCTATGTTTTTGGTCCTGGGTGCGGCCTTCATCTAGGGAAACCTACTAAACCCAGACATTTTTTAAAACTAGACACCCCAAGGAGTCCAGGGAGGTGTGGCTTGCGTAGATCCCCCAAAATGTTCTTACCCAGACTCCTCTGCAAACCTCAAAATGTGCTTTAAAAAGCATATTTTCCTGACTTTCGTTTGTACGATCACCGCTCCAGCACAAAATTCCTACTCCCCAGTGTTCCCCTCAGTCTCCCATGTAAAATGACACTTCACTTATGTGGGTCCCCAAAGCAGAGTCAGCCTAAAGATGTATAAAAGAAGAATATGTTCTTATAAACTCGCTGTGCTATCCCCTCTATCTCTACAAGTTTTGGGCCTTATTCTGTTGCAGGCACCTGGCCCACCCACACAAGTGAGGTACCATTTTTATCGGGAGACTTGGGGGAACGCTGGGTGGAAGGTAATTTGTGGCTCCTCTCAGATTCCAGAACTTTCTGTCACCGAAATGTGAGGAAAATGTGTTTTTTTTGCCAAATTTTGAGGTTTGCAAAGGATTCTGGGTAACAGAACCTGGTCAGAGCCCCACAAGTCACCCCATCTTGGATTCCCCTAGGTCTCTAGTTTTCAAAAATGCACAGGTTTTCTAGGTTTCCCCAGGTGCCGGCTGAGCTAGAGGCCAAAATCCACAGCTAGGCACTTAGTAAAAAACAGCTCTGTTTTCTTTCTGAAAATGTGATGTGTCCACGTCGTGTTTTGGGGCATATCCTGTCGCGGGCGCTAGGCCTACCCACACAAGTGAGGTACCATTTTTATCGGGAGACTTGGGGGAACGCTGGGTGGAAGGAAATTCGTGGCTCCTCTCAGATTTCAGAACTTTCTGTCACCGAAATGACAGGAAAAAGTGTTTTTTTTAAACCAAATTTTGAGGTTTGCAAAGGATTCTGGGTAACAGAACCTGGTCAGAGCCCCACAAGTCACCCCATCTTGGATTCCCCAAGGTCTCTAGTTTTAAAAAATGCGCAGGTTTGCTAGGTTTCCCCAAGTGCCGGCTGAGCTAGAGGCCAAAATCCACAGCTAGGCACTTAGTAAAAAACAGCTCTGTTTTCTTTCTGAAAATGTGATGTGTCCACGTCGTGTTTTGGGGCACATCCTGTCGCAGGCGCTAGGCCTACCCACACAAGTGAGGTACCATTTTTATCGGGAGACTTGGGGGAACACAGAATAGCAAAACAAGTGTTATTGTCCCTTGTCTTTCTCTACAGTTTTTCCTTCCAAATGTAAGACAGTGTGTAAAAAAGATGTCTATTTGAAAAATGCTCTGTAATTCACATGCTAGTATGGGGACCCCAGAATTCAGAGATGTGCAAATAACCACTGCTTCTAAACACCTTATCTTGTGGCCATTTTGGAAATACAAAGGTTTTCTTGATACCTATTTTTCACTTTTTATATTTCAGCAAATGAATTGCTGTATACCCGGTATAGAATGAAAACCCATTGCAAGGTGCAGCTCATTTATTGGCTCTGGGTACCTAGGGTTCTTGATGAACCTACAAGCCCTATATATCCCCGCAACCAGAAGAGTCCAGCTGACGTAACGGTATATTGCTTTCAAAAATCTGACATCGCAAGAAAAAGTTACAGAGTAAAACGTGGAGAAAAATGGCTGTTTTTTTCACCTCAATTTCAATCTTTTTTTATTTCAGCTGTTATTTTCTGTAGGAAACCCTTGTAGGATCTACACAAATGACCCCTTGCTGAATTCAGAATTTTGTCTACTTTTCAGAAATGTTTAGCTTTCTGGGATCGAGCATTGGTTTCACACCCATTTCTGTCACTAACTGGAAGGAGGCTGAAAGCGCAAAAAATAGTAAAAATGGGGTATGTCCCAGTAAAATGCCAAAATTGTGTTGAAAAATTGGGTTTTCTGATTCAAGTCTGCCTGTTCCTGAAAGCTGGGAAGATGGTGGTTTTAGCACTGCAAACCCTTTGTTAATGCCATTTTCAGGGGAAAAACCACAAGCCTTCTTCTGCAGCCCTTTGTTCGCATTTTTTTTTTTAAAAACGAAATTTTTGCTGTATTTTGGCTAATTTCTTGGTCTCCTTCAGGGGAACCCACAAAGTCTGGGTACCACTAGAATCCCTAGGATGTTGGAAAAAAAGGACGCAAATTTGGGGTGGGTAGCTTATGTGAAGAAAAAGTTATGAGGGCCTAAGCGCGAACTGCCCCAAATAGCCAAAAATAGGCTCGGCACAGGAGGGGGAAAAGGCCTGGCAGCGAAGGGGTTAACTGTCTCTGGGGTGTGTAGCTGCAGACAAGCACTAATCGAGTCCCACAGTGGGAACAACAAAAGACTCAAATGCCCAAATGATCTTATTTTTAACCTGAGCAGCAAAAATCCCAAAAAACAATTACCATCACTGCTAGCAAGCATGCACCCCGCACCATGCTCAACCCCTGGGGGGTACAGAGCCAGAGGAAAGTAGCCACAACGGATTAACACAAGCTTCAAGTATAAACCATTACATGCCCAAAATCTGCAATATGACATTTTTAATGCACTAGAAACTTATGCACTTTAAGGTGAATATTTTTTTCCTTGAACACCAATGAAATAATTGAACTGTAATCCATTTTTAGACTCTTTACACTTATTGTAATTGTTTCTGTTATTTCTTTGATACTGACATTATCATGAAGCAAAATACGTTGTCTTTGTTGACAACTGCAAAACGTTCTTTGAAGTAATGAATATGCTCAAATATTGAGGGACACTGAGATAAAGCACATCGGTTTGTTCTGCTGCAGAATGACCAGTGCAATTATGGCTTGAGCCTGATGAGGGAAATCAAGGAAAACTACACCTTGGTGGCCTTTGAAGAAAAAGAGAAAATCAACTACAGGACTGACCGAAGGAACCAGAGAAAGACCTGATTCCAAAGTAACGCCCAAGAAAAGGGAAGGAGGACTAGGCATAGGTCCCTACTTTAAAGGTCAAACAGTAAACAGCAGTGCTATTCAAAAATGCCCTAGGATTGTGATATTACTTGAATTAAGATTAATTGAGATTAAGGTAGTTTCTAGTTGTCAGCTGATTGAAACGAAGGCATGGTCCAAGGACTGATAAGGTGCAAAGCATAAAGGGCAAGGAAGGCACCTTATATTATTCAACAGCAATGGTGCAATTGCTGAGGAGAATAAATGATGGAGGAAATTGTATCAATACTGTCAGAAAAAGGAGGGAATTTAGTACACCAAAATCTACTTAGTAACCATATAAGGCAATATTATCACCTGGCTCAAATGTTGCCCTGCCACCATCCAGGTTTAGATGACCAAGGCATGCTTAAAGCTCAAACCGCTGAAGACAGAGTTCATGCTACTACACAACAACAACTAACAGGACTGCATGCAGAGGCGTCTCTCAACAATGAAGCTTGATGGCTTCACCCCACATCTGGCTCATTACATCAAATCCCTAGGAGTCCAACATAACACCTCCATCAGGCTCAGAGCACACATCTAAAATAAACTGCCTTGCATAAACTAATCATGCTGCAAACAGTAAAAGCTTTAGTAGAAGCCTTTCTTCATGAACAACCCTTCTGGCTGCCAGTTTACAGGGAAGGAAACTGTCTGCAGTTGAGGTAATATTTGTGTCCATATGTTAATGTTGTTCAAACTTGTATTCATGGTTCACTATGGAACGCCTTTATTATTACGGCGAGTGTTCTAAATAAATGTTATAAGTTCACCCTGAATTACTGTCAATGGTTGAGTAAAAAGAAATGTGCACACACACACACAAAAATGAGGCTACGTAAAATGCCCCCAGAATGCTCTCGGATTAGATGAAAATGTTTGCAGAAGCTTGTGAGCAGGGCTGGCTTTAGGGCAGTGCAAGTGCCCCCCCAATCAGTGCTGACCTGGATTGGGGGCGCTGTGTTTAGCAAGCAATTAAAATGTCAAGATAGCTCTTGTGATTAATCTTCCTGCTAGGGAGACAGATGGGAGTTTTGCTTAGCAGCAGCTTTGACTCGCCATAAAGTAGCGTAGAGGTTTAAGATGCCTGCTGCAAAGAACTGAAGTATATTTTAAGTGGATAGCTGAGTGGATTTGTGAAGCCAGCCTTTACAAAAAGGGTTAGAATCCGACCTGGGGTGAATAGGCCCCATCGAAGATAGAGGCGACGCCATTCTGACTCTGAGTCATCAGGGATGAGGATTGGGTCGACATCAATGGTGGGCACCACCGACGTCAGGAGTGTCGACAATCGAAACGGCGCCGGGGAAGGTCTCAATGGTACGACTGGCATCAGTGGGGATCCGGAGGCGACCTTAGTGGCTGGAGCTGAAGCCACCGGCACGGAACCCGAAGGCCCCCCCCCTCCGATCCCCTGGTCCTGAAGGCACCATATCGGAGCCAGCTTGCCCAAAAATGAGGCGCATGGCCTCATAAAAAACACTTTCAATTGGGAAGGGGTGGCTCCGGCTTCCAGATAACTCTGGGAAACACAGAGCGGACCCAGAAGCAGGCTCCGCAGGCGGAGGCCTCAAGTGTCGATGCTCCTCCCAAGTCGCATCAGCCGAGCTACGAGGTGAAGTCGAAGGGTGACGGGATTTCTTCAACTTCTTCTTCTTACCTTGACCCGAAGACTTTGAGGAACAAGAATAGTGGTGGGTCCGCTAGTGGTCTCGAGACCTTCCCCTCAAGTGAGACCGTGCCCTATGAGGAGTTGTGTGCCGGGCCGCCATAAGCCTGAGGGACTGCTCCCTCAAGGCCTTCGGGTGCATGGCCCGGCACTCTGAGCATGACCTTGGGTAATGGTCGCGCTCAAGGCACCACAAACAGACCCGATGCGGGTCCGTCACAATATCAGGCGGTGACAGTACTCGCACAGTTTGAAACTGGGACATCCTCAACACACCAAAACAACTCACAAAAAAACTCGACAAAAGGGTCAAAATCGGTCAAAAAGAGACCAGGGAAGCTCTCTCCGGATCAGCGCGTGGCACAGAAAGCAAAGAACCGACGTCACTGCGCTGAGGTGGCATCTATTTACTACTCCCAACGTCATCACGGCAACTAAGACGCCCGCGGAGTCAACCGACACCACCTACTGACGCACAAGGGTATTGCTCGAAGAAAAAATCTCCAGATCCAGTCTGACGCCTGGGGGAAAATTCTATAGTAAGAAATCTGCAACTAGAAGTCTCCATCAGATGCTAATTTCAACAAGATTATGGGAATCATGAAATAAGTAGTATGAGGCTTCGTAAAATGCCACCAGAATGCTCTCTGATTAGATGCAAATGTTTGTAGAAGCTTGTAAGCAAGACTGATGATTCTTTGCTTTCAAAATAAAATGTTCAGAAAAATGCAACTAGGAAAACAGTCTGCTATATTACTGTGAAATTTTAGGTACCATTTAGTTGAAACATCATTTAGTAAAATGTGTTGATACATGCTAGTACTTCCCAAAAAATATTCACAATGGAAAATCTGTGTTACCATTCTCTACAAGATTATGGGAATCATGAAAATAAACAAGCATTGGCAAAGCCAACCGATCTGAAATTGGTGGTCAGTCTTTTGTTTTTGTCAATGTGTATCTTTATTGTTGTGGGAGCGGCCAGGCTCTCATCATCGTTAACAAACATTTGGTCACAAAAGCCTCACACATGGACACTGAAGTTTCTGGCACTGAACAAAACTACTTTGTGTGCCAAAATGCTCTTTGTGAAACAGCAGAATGCTAGCACTCACAGTAAAGACAGCTGGTAGATGGATGAAGAGAAAAAAAGAATCTAAATAAAAACAAAAGGTCTTGGTTAACATCAGACCTAATTAGGGGCCCAATTCCTAAAGACACAAAAGTGCACCCAGGGTATATGTCTTTGCATTAGTGCAGACCTATGGCTATAATGAATTCACAAGCATTTACAGAAGTAGACCAGGAAATCGTACTCCTAAAAAATATTTGTGAACTGTATTTTAGCAAGAGCAAATGTGCATGTCTAGATTTGCGCATGCAAAAATCTGTTGAGTGTTTACAAGTTCACATTTCCTCCAACCACTTTTTTCCCCAACCCTGGAAGAACTTCTACTTCTGCCTTGTCTTGTGTATATTTCCAACCATTTTCTGTATGGGAAAAGTTTAGAGAAGAGCTGGTTAAAAAAAAACCTTAAAAATCGCAAGTTTGAAGGGTTGCACAGACTCAATGGCATTCCAACCTTGGAACTAATCCTTACTGCTTCCTCCAGCCTCAACATGTATCTCTGCTGAAAGGTGGCAAAATAAGGAAATTGCTAGTATTTAAGCCCTACAATAGTATAAGCCCTGGCATAATCGGAGAGACTTATCAGAGCTCTTCTATAATGAGCTTGCTGCCATAATTTGTCACCGCACTACATGGTACCAAAGGGACAAGTAGATATTTTAACAGGACAAGTAGATTTATGGAGCAATGTACGAAGCAACCTGCCTCATGGACAAGTAGATATTTTATTAAATTCCACACCACTGTAAATGAAGGACGGAGGCCTTGCTACTATCTCAGATCAGGAACGCTGGCTAGAAGCTCCCTCACTCTTGCTTCAGGTGGGAACTGAAAGATTCCCTCACCTACATATAATCCTCCTATTGATGGATCTTATTTGGTAATTTCCCTTCTCGTACATGCATTTCCTTCCTCAACCCCCTGCTCTGTACTCCTTTCCCCTATTTTCTATATTGCCACTTTGCTTTGCAGCTAGGTTCAAGATATGCAAAATTCATATAAAGATATATTAGCAGTCAGAGCAGGCTAATCAATTGCTTGATTGAAACTTGAAATAGCCTGAGCAAAAATATATGTCCACAACCAGTTTAGTGACAACAGGCATAGTTGTATGCACTGAGATGTTACAGCAGAACTGAAGTCAGAGATCAAACAATGGAAACACTAGGCAATTATGGAAGAATTAACAAACTGGTTGCAAAGTCAATATCTCCTACAAATCAAGTGATAGGCACAATTCCTGAAATTAGTGAACATTTTACAGGACATTCTAAAAATGGCAGTATGTGAGCAAGAAAAATTAAGTGGTGATACCTCCAAGAGCAGTGGCCCCCGCTAATCCTCGACGCACATTCATGGGAGCCACTGGGTACCAAACGCCGTCCTCTTCAGATGTATAATCCAAGCATTCCACTGAGCTGAGCCGAGAGCGGCCATCATACCCACCAATCACATAGATGCGATCATTGAGCGACACTGTGGCAACATATCGCCTCTTACGGGTAATGCTCTGGGTTGACAAAAAAAGAAACCAATATATAGATTACCACAACAAGTGGGGTAAAACATAACTATAAAATGATAAAGATAAAAATTCATAATGAAATTAATATTTAATACTCAAATACAATGAAAATATGAAGGCTACAATGAACAAAGAAAAACTTAATTTAAAGATTGGTAGATATGAGTCTACTATGAAAGTAAAACTTCTGTCTTCTAAAAACCTTTCTTTTAACACTCAGGAGGTTAAGTATTACTGAACAAAACCAGCAGAGTAATGGCATGAAATGACCACCATGCACCCTCATAAAGAAATCATCAAAGCAGAAAGAACCTTTAACTACAACATACACTGTAGGTTACTCAAGAGAACAAATACCACAACTATCCTCCCACTGTAGAATGCTCCCTTTCAAATAATTCATGGCGTAAAGACTTATTATCGCCCACCACTGTGAATGATCCAATCTTTATACATCCATGATCCAGTAGTCATCTTCTAAAAATAACTACCTACTTTAGTTGATTTAGAAAAACAAAAGCAATACAACTCCCACTGACAGGTATAATTTACCCCCTTGGGCTCATCAAATAGTACCTTGGAATATACTGGCTTGCTATACTCAGAGTTAAAATCATGCTAACTCAAAGTGCGCAAAGAAGAATTTAAACAAGCGCATACCAAATCACAGCATGACCACTATGCCCCAACAGAAGAACCAGAAACACAACTGTTCAGGTGAATACTAAGTAGCTAATCTTCCTTTTACCTGGGATTACCTGTGTGGCAACATGTCATTCTGGAGCGATTTCAAAGTGTATGTGACATGTATACTAATCTGCAGACAATCTGTTAGTATTCAGGACCAAGCCAATCTCTGCAACAATAAGGTAACTTTCTAGTGAGATAACTGCCTCTAGATGAATGGATGCGTCCTCATGCTGGTGATTAAGAGAAACAAACTTTCTCCTGGGCCCATTTGCACAGAGAGGCTGAGGGGCAAGCAGACATGCTCTTCTTGACTCCTGAAAGCAATGGATAAGCTGCTTGACTTGTCCCTCTGAGCACCTGGGAGATGGTGACCTACTGGATCTTTCAAAGGTGTTGGTTCATTGGACTGCTCTTAGGACAACCCCTTCTTAGCCAGCTGGGCCTGGGCTCTCTTCCTTGGCATCAAGGCACTCCTCCTGGAAGGCACAGTTCTGCTCCTCATAAAGGCAAGTAGATCTTCATTTTCTCTTAGGCAAAGCAATTTCACAGGATTACCAGACTTAGGACCAGTGTAGAGTGAAAAGCAAACACACAGAGGTTCAACTCTTGGTGCAATAGGCTTCCTTTCTTTTGCAGATGCACAAGTCTCCTCTGTGATCAATCAACTAAGATGAACAAGGAAGCCAGAATTGATACTCATCTGATGGCTAAAGGTGGACTGTCTCCATTATTCAGAGAGGTTGCAATTTGTGGGAGTCTTAAAGTTTCTCAAACTCCAACTCTGGGGAAGCCTTTCTACAGCTATGGTGGGAAAGATATAAGAGCATACTGCCCTGATGTCCATACAGTTAAACTGGCCCAGGTGCAATGAGTGTTTGCCTTCAGCTTAGAAAAATGTTGCTAAAGAAGATAGACAACACAGGAAATTGTTGAGGGCAAATTTCACTCCAGCAGGGAAACCTGGGACTTGGCCTATTACCTCCTCCACCCAATAGTTACACTGATTATGACAAGGCGGGACAAGAAACGGTATGAGAAGGATGGAGTGTTGGGATGAACCTTGCAAAATACACACACAGTCCAATACCCATAGTCCATTCAAAATATAAAAGGCTCGACAAATGTGTCTAGTACATGATGAAAGCCAATGGCCCCAACTGGAGACTAGTAAACCAACCTTTTTAGGAGACAGACAGCAGGCAGTCGCTCCATGGGGACACAAGTAAAAACACAAGCTTGTGCCATAAGCACAAGACCACCACTGTCAGTGACGGCACAGCCTGGGTTGAGAACAAAGCACTCAGTCGCTCAACTCTGAGTGCCTCCTGGCAACAGATTAATGCTGTAATACTGACAAAAATAGAATATCAAAGGGAGAACCTGGAGTGTGATTACAGAATAGTATAGCTCACTGGGAAACACCCCTCTGGGCTTTCCAGAAACGTACAAGTTCAGGGCAGCACAGCTTAAACAAAGCCATTCAGATGAGTTCTGTCCTACCACCAACTATAATTTACCTGCTCCCTCACCTCTTAACCACCATCAAATGACTGCCACACCTCCTACTGCCCAACAACTCCATTACATTTGTCTTCCCATTATTTTCCAAATTATTCTCAACAAGAAGCTAATTCAGACAACCCTCAAGGGTATACAAAACCACCATCAAGAACGTCAAAAAATGCCACTATGCCTGTTGCATCTCCCAAGCAGCTCACCTTCTCAAAGACCTGCACAAAATCATCTCTTCATGCATCTGAGGATCATTTCATCTCCAAAGGGAAAATCTTAGAAACGTACCTCAACAGTAAGTTGAGTGATAATTTACACTTCATTCAAGAAACTGCACTCTGTCCATCTGAAACTGTCCACCTTTAAGTAGCTCAGCCATCAAATTTCTCAAATCCAGTGGCAAGCCCCCTAGCTGACCCTTACACTTGACATACATTGAAGAACATCCTTCTCACTAACGCAGCTGCCACAGCAATCTCTGATGACTTCTTAGTCTCAAAGAGCTATTCCAACAACCTTAAAAACCTGCTGCATCAAGATTTTACTGAAGAGACAAGCTCTCAATTTTAGGCAGCTACTAACCAATCTCCAATGCTCCATTCTTCTACAAACTCATAGAAAGGTTTGCCGTTACCCAGAGTGCAGCTTTTAGGATGACACCATGTGCTCTCTTGACCATCAAACTGGATTCTAGCTTCAGAGAAGAAAGTAATCCGTCATGACTGATGAAAATTAAGCTGCTACTTTACTATTATGAATACTTTGATCTGCCTCAACACCTTTCATCACTCCATGATAATACAGAGACTGAACAACCTTTGTATATAGGATGCCGTCCTAGACTACATTTCCAACAACTGCTCTCAAAGATCCAGCACCATCTTGTTTTATTGTATTAGAAACTAACTAGTACTAGAGCCTTTATTGAGATATCTGTATTATAAAAGGGGGTTGGGCAGGCATTGAAGGGACATACATTGTATAAGATTGCAGATTCAGATTCAATGCTGTGGAGGGCCCACACAACAGATTTTTTTTAAACATAACTAATCTCAAATGCACAAAGGAGCCCCATCTCCCACAGTCCTAAACAACAAAAAAACATTCTAATTAGCGGACCACAACAGCAATGTTACTTATACTGCTGCCATTATGCAATGTCACTTAATTGTATTAAATAAATAAGTAAATAAATAAATAATTTGAAAAGGAGTGTAAGGGGTTGGGAGGTCTCCTTCCACCGTCGGGATGAGATCCTTATAAGGGACCCACGAAACCCTCATGAATTAAATAAAAAGTGCAGATTCTGCTGCAGGGTCAAAGGACCCAAGGATGTGCCAGAGAACTGTGGAGCATCTGAAGACTGCAGATCATGTTCAAGGTTCACAAACCTGAATAAGCTGGTCATACTTAAGTGCAGGGTTGGTCACAAGTCAAACACCGCTGCACAGGGCTAAAGGCTGTTGAGAGCAGGGGCTGGCTGCGTAGTGAGTAGGACACTACATAAAGATCCAGTTTCCTACAGACTCCCATTGAGTCGAAAGAAGTTGATCTATTCCAACAACTAAACACTATGTTATACTAGACTCTGGACCCATATCCTATTTTTTTGGTATGAACTTCAAAGGATAAGGCAATCACTTGTTATATGTCACATAAATTACATAAAATACATACGAGCTCAATTCGTCAGGCTTAAATCAAAGGCAATGTGTATATTATTTAAGCGGTGCATACAATGTAGAAAAAGGTCACACAAAACAACAAAATTCCACGAGCAATTTCTAAATAAAAAGAAAATATTTATGAGTAAAATAAGACCAAAACGACAAATACAGTTATGGGAACCAGAGATATGAATTATTAAAGGTTTAAATGAAAACCATAAAGAGCCAATCATAGTCTATGAAAGTAGAAGAACAGACCTAGGTGTGATTTGAAGTTGATGGCGATGGAGTTCTTGTCGGCTACACAAAGGTGACTGGTCCTAGTGAGTAAGTCAAAAGTAGTCTGGTAAATCTGAGAAAGTCCTAATCCAAAAAGGATGTCATCGTTTTTGAAGAAAAAGTTGTCTCCCAGCAACACAATTCTGAAATTGTCACTGTCGGTCAGATATCTGCCACATCTGGCCCAGCTAAAGCTCTGGAGCTTTTGAGGTTTTTGCTTGAAAAATCTTCAAAGCCTAACAACAGAATGGGACTGTTGTAGTTTCAGAGATGCTTGTCGGGTACTTTTTGCACTATGGCCCCTTCATTTTGGAGCAATTGTTTTAAAAAGTTTCCATACTTTTCACTGCTGCTCAAACACCAAACGAGTAAAAGAATAGATTTCTAAGCCCCTCCTCCCATATACCCCCCCAACCCCAAGCACCTCAGAGGCACACATAAAGACCCTTGTAGTACACTTCTTTGTCCTGTGTAAAAAGGGTAGCATGTCCAGTCCTTTAGAAGTCCTCACAGGTCAGACATCAGGTCCAGTCCTCTCCTGTTCTTCTGCAGGTCCAGAAAGTGTTCTGAGGAAAGCTTTGTGGGGTTCACTTGCCTCTGGGTGGGGGGGAGACTCATGGGCACCCCCTAATAAATGGCATAAAAGCTTCCGGAGACAACCCTATCCACTTTGGGCACCTCACTACGCAGACAACAGGTCAAGTCCTCTTCTGATCTTCTGCAGGTCCAATAAGTGTTCTGCAGATGGTATAGTGGGGTGCCACTTGGGGTTTATGCCAGCCTGACTAACAGGACAAAGACAGAGACTTTTCCAGGTGTCATCAAACATTTACTTGAGATAGGGTAGAGTAGGAAGTTGTCTCTCAATATGGTGCACTTAAAAGAAGTACACTGTGCAGAGTCTCCAGTGAATCCCCAATTGGCTTGCAGAGGCAAAAGTAGATAGGACTAATGCTCTATTCTGTGGTTGTGTGGCTGAGCAATTAGGCTTAATTATCTGAGGGTAGTGCTAAGCATTTGTTGTACTCACAGAAGCAGAGAACAAATCCAGGACCAATTTAGAAAAATAACACTTCTTTTTTTGTAATCTTTGAACCCAAGAACGTCTGTAGGAAAGTAGCCTCTTTTCAGCATGGTTACCACCACTTTTTGCCTGTTTGTCAGTGTGTTTGAGTGTGTTCACTGGGATCCTCCTAACCAGGACCCCAGTGATTATGCTCTCTTCCTTCTAACTTGGTAACTTGTACTATTTTCATCCCACATTTGGCATACCGGTGCCCTCATGTAAGTCCCTAGTATATGGTACCCAGGGCATTGGGGTACTAGGGGATCCCCATGGGCTGCAGCATGTATTAGGGCACCCAGGGGGGAGCCAATGCAAAGTGTTCTGCAGTCCTGTCATTGCAGTCTGAGCAAAAGGGTGCATGCACCCTTTTCACTATAGGTCCCTGCACCAGGTCACTGTAAGTCACCCTTATGGCAGGCCCTGCTAGCCCAGAGGGCAGGGTGTAAGTATCTGTGTGTGATGGCACCCCTGCACTAGCAGAGGTGCCCCACGAACTCCAGTGCCATTCTCATGAACTTTGTGAGTGTGGGGATGCCATTTTATGCGTGTGCTGGACATAGGGCGCTATCTATGTCCAGCTACATAATGGTAAGCCGTAAGGGCTTAGGTATGGATTCCATATATCCTAATAGGGGGCAGTGGGGGGTCCGGCAAAACCGTGACTTCAAGCATGGAGGACAAGGTGTTGAACACTCCCTGCCAGTATGCCGAAACCAAGGGAAATGTCCATGTGCAAAATCTGCATTTTTGGCTGTACATTTCTGGCAAGCAGAGGAACACAGGGGATCAATTTGGGCCAGTGCAACAGGAGTCATGTATATTCTACATATAAATTTGTAATGGAGCAGTTTATGTCTGTGATACGGGGACACAGTGCGAGTCACAGAGCAGCAAGCATACCACACCCTGACTGACAACAGTCGCCCCAAGTCTATCTCCCAGGCCATCCCTATCTCTTGGTCACGCACAGTCAGTAAAGCTAGACAGGCTCAGTATAGCTTGGAGACCAAGTTGCTTTGTGTCAGCTGTGGTCAGTAGGGTGAGGGGGGTGAAGTCAGCTGGTGTGAGCAGATAAGTGGTAATCCGCTCGTGCAATGTACTCTGCAGGCGGCTTAGGACGAAGTGGTCCATCATCGTTGCGTTATGAAACCTGGTGTCTCCCGTACGCGAAAAGGCATGTTTGTCGGGGAACAAGTCCTCCATTTTTATCAAGACATGTGCATTAAGTGTAGCATGGCCACGTTTTTCAAGTGTGAGGGGCAACCACGAATTGTCTAATAAAGAAAGTGTAGGGGAGTATAGCATGGTGCCGCCCAGGAGTCACGCTAGCCTGCACTACGCCCAGCAAGTTGCAGCTAAGGGCTGAACTTCCATGGGATCCCAACCGGGAGCAAAGTTTTTAAATGAGTAGGAAACACTAAGTCCCTTTCAGGGATTGAGTAGAGCAATCCCGAACCAGGGTGATACCAGTAATAAGCGTAATGACACTGAGCTTTTATATATTATAATTGAAAATGTGAATGCCAAAGCCCCCACGTTCGTAAGGGAGTACCAAAACTTCACATTGGATGCGTGGGCGCTGACTAGCCCAGATAAGGCGTGTCATGGAGGTCCACAAAGTCGTAAAAAGGAGTTTGTGAGGGGGATAGGAACAATGAGGAAGAAGTATAAGAATCATGGTAGTACAACCATTCTGAGTAATGTAATGCGTCCCGCCCTGGATAGAAGGAGGCAAATCCAGCCGGACCATAAATAAGGCGTATTACTTGCTTGTGATCTCCATGAATATGCACACCCAGGTACTTCACCTGGTCGTCGCACCAAGTGAGTGGGTACTCACTTATGACAGGAGAGGTGACCACCGTGAGGGGAAATAATTTAGATTTACACCAGTTAATCCTGAGGTCCAAGTATGTTCCAAAGAGAGATATTTTTTGGAGCACTGGAACAAGGTTGGTCGCAGGATGGCGTAAGAACAGGAAGATGTCGTCCGCACAGAGAAAAATCATCAAGGGAGCTTGTAGGAAGTTGGCTCTGCATGTACTATTTCAAAGTAAGAAATAGCATGCACAGAGTCCAAGGGTTCCCCTTAGAGGTAAGATAGGGGCAAAAAGAGATAATTCTAAGGCTCTATTTTGTGGTAGTGTGGTCGAGCAGTAGGCTTATCAGAGGGTAGTGTTAAGCATTTGTTGTACACACACAGGCAATAAATGAGGAACACACACTAAATGACAATTCCAGGCCAATAGGTTTTTGTATAGAAAAATATATTTTCTTAGTTTATTTTAAGATCCACAGGTTCAAGATTTACAATCAATACTTTAAATAAAAGGTACTTCACTCAGGTATCATAGGAACTTTGAATCAGCAAAATAGCATGTACAGTTTTCAAAAAAATGGCAATAAGCTATTTTAAAACCAGACAGTGCAAAAATCAACAGTTCCTGGGGGAGGTAAGTATTGGTTAGTTTTGCAGGTAAGTAAACCACCTACAGGGTTCCAAGTTGGGTCCAAGTTAGCCCCAGGGCAACCCCAAAGTTACCACACCAGCAGCTCAGGGCCGGTCAGGTGCAGACCTGGCTACTGTCCTTGAGGGTGGCTACACCCTCTTTGTGCCTCCTCCCTGAGGGGAGGGGGGCACATCCCTATTCCTATTGGGGGAATCCTCCAAAACCAAGATGGAGGATTTCTAAAGACAGGGGTCACCTCAGCTCAGGGCAACTTAGGGGCTGTCCTGACTGGTGGGTGACTCCTCCTTGTTTTTCTCATTATCTCCTCTGGACTTGCCGCCAAAAGTGGGGGCTGTGTCCAGGGGGCGGGCATCTCCACTAGCTGGAGTGCCCTGGGGCATTGTAACATGAAGCCTGAGCCTTTGAGGCTCACCGCTAGGTGTTACAGTTCCTGCAGGGGGGAGGTGTGAAGCACCTCCACCCAGAGCAGGCTTTTGTTTCTGTCCTCAGAGAGCACAAAGGCCCTCACCACATGGGGTCAGAAACTCGTCTCTCAGCAGCAGGCTGGCACAGACCAGTCAGTTCTGCACTGAACAATTGGATAAAATACAGGGGGGCATCTCTAAGATGCCCTCTGTGTGCATTTTTTAATAAATCCAACACTGGCATCAGTGTGGGTTTGTTATTCTGAGAAGTTTGATACCAAACTTCCCAGTATTCAGTGTAGCCATTATGGAGCTGTGGAGTTCGTTTTTGACAGACTCCCAGACCATATACTCTTATGGCTACCCTGCACTTACAATGTCTAAGGTTTTGCTTAGACACTGTAGGGGCATAGTGCTCATGCACCTATGCCCTCACCTGTGGTATAGTGCACCCTGCCTTAGGGCTGTAAGGCCTGCTAGAGGGGTGACTTACCTATGCCACAGGCAGTGTGAGGTTGGCATGGCACCCTGAGGGGAGTGCCATGTCGACTTAGTCATTTTCTCCCCACTAGCACACACAAGCTGGCAAGCAGCGTGTCCGTGCTGAGTGAGGGGTCCCTAAGGTGGCATAAGACATGCTGCAGTCCTTAGAGACCTTCCCTGGCATCAGGGCCCTTGGTACCAGGGGTACCAGTTACAAGGGACTTACCTGGGTGTCAGGGTTGTGCCAATTGTGGAGACAATGGTACATTTTAGGTGAAAGAACACTGGTGCTGGGGCCTGGTTAGCAGGGTCCCAGCACACTTCTCAGTCAAGTCAGCATCAGTATCAGGCAAAAAGTGGGGGGTAACTGCAACAGGGAGCCATTTCCTTACAGAGCTGTTTTGAACTGTAACCAGAGGTGAAGATGTTTGCCATGTGACAGTGCTAATTAAAAAGTAAGGGGGAGAGAGGACAACCCTGCCTCGTCCATTTGAAAGTGGGGAATGAGGGTGTTAATGTGCCGTTGATCCGAAGGTGGTAGGTCGGTGAAAAGTATAAAAGCATATTTAATGATGAGAAGCTGTAGAGCATTCCTATTTTATGGAGTAAGGCAATCACGACAGGAATGGTAGGCAAGACTCTATGTAATGTGGCAAAGACAGTTCGAAGAATAATGGATGACGATCTATGCAGTACGAATCCCGACTGGGCAGGCGAGATTCATTTCTTCTAGCAGTAAAGATAATCAGGTGGTGAGCAGTATTTGATTATCAAAATTGAATAGAGACAGTGGTCTGCAAGAGCTGCACAGTGTGGGATCCTTGCCTGGCTTCAGCAGTAAGGTAACCACTGCTTCCACCTCCAATGCCTCCTGGTACAGCTCAAGAAGATGAGGAACTTAAAGGATTTTGAAAGCGTTATAAAAACTTCCTGTAAAGCTGTCCAGTCCCGGTGCTTTGCAGCCATCCAGTGCTTCTATGGCAGCGATGATCTCCTCAGTAAAGGGTGCCCCAAGGAACTGTTGCTTCGGTGAATCCAGCCACACAATGGGCACCTCCTCAAGGTAGCCCAGCAAGGCGGGAGAGCAAGAGGAGGTCTGTGTTGTATAAAGATTGGAGTAGTATTCAAGAAGCTGCGTCTGCGCTGCAGCTGCCCCTA
The DNA here is from genome assembly GCF_031143425.1 of Pleurodeles waltl. NCBI lineage: Eukaryota > Metazoa > Chordata > Amphibia > Caudata > Salamandridae > Pleurodeles > Pleurodeles waltl. The sequence continues at coordinate 658,042,640 of NC_090445.1, read as the reverse complement.
ATGATGTCCTCCCCTCCGGGAGGATATAGGATAGTGACCTGGTGGGTCGAATGAAACAGGCCAGCGTGCAACCCAGCAGTTTTTCCCCATCTCCGTAGTGATGTGCTCTAGCATATTTATCCATAGATTTAATTTCCTGGTCCGTCAACTCCTAGAACTCCTCTAGTAGCCGGGATCTGTCACGCGATGAGGCCCCCTCAGATTGGGCAGCATCATTTCATTCCAGGGTGGCTAGTGCATCCTCAACTCGGCCTAGATCTCGTTGGATGGAGTGCAGAACACCCAAATGCATGGATATAATGGATTCCCCTTATATAAGCGTTAAAGACCTACCAGAGAACCACCCTACAGGATGCAGTTGTCGTATTTATGATAGTATTTAACGATAGACATGCGAAGTTTCGCTCGACAGGCATCATCATGGAGCGCCATGGCAGGGAAGCGCCAAGGTCTCAATGTAGACTAACAGGAGATTGGTCTGACAAAGTGCGCTGAAGATGGGTAGTGTCGCCCAGCCACGGCAGTAGCAACAGCGATAACAGCCAAAAATCTATCCGCAACTGTACGCCATGAGGAGCAGGGTAAAAAGTGTACAGAAGCTCCGATGCTGGGGGAGCCACCAGGGGTCACGCAGAGAATGTGCCTCGCATATGTCCCGGAGGATGCACCTGGATTGTATTTTAAATGTGGGTATGTGTGGATGTGGAATCCAGAGCCTCTTCCTATAGTAGATTGAAGTCCCCGCCCGCTCAGCAGGTTCTCGGTCTAGGTGTGCTTGAACGGCACAGAAAAACTCAGTGTTGGGAGCATACAGATTTAGTAAGGCCACACGTCTCCCCGCAAACACCCCATATATAAGCAGAAATCTACCATCTGGGTCGGACACAATTCGCTGATGATGAAAGGGCAGGTTCCTGTGTATCAATACTCAAACTCCGCGAGAAAAGGAGCTATAATTTGTGAAGTAGCGGTGGGGCCCCCAGTGTTTCGGGAAGCCTCAGGGTGTCAAATGTGCCTTTTGCAAAAAAGCTATCTGCGCGCCATGCCTGTTTAAGTTCTGAAGGACTATCTTACCCTTGCGCGGATTGTTAAAGTCACGTATATTTCAGGATAAGAGCGTCACATCTAAAGTAGGGTGTAAAGTTGAGTGAATGTTGTGCATGTAGTCGGTGCGTATTGTATGAAGTTCATCTTATTTTTGATAATGTGGTGATGTATATATCAATAAAATGGAAAAATATTGCCACAACAGGAGAGATACAGTCCGAATCCCCCCACCTTCACCCAACGAAAAAGTTGCCGGTGACTTCCCAGAGAGTATGAAAAAACAACAATAACAAATTGTAGGAAGTTGGCTCTGTATGTGCTATTTCAAAGTAAGGAATAGCATGCACAGAGTCCAAGGGTTCCCCTTAGAGGTAAAATAGTGGTAAAAATAGATAATACTAATGCTCTATTTTGTGGTAGTGTGGTCGAGCAGTAGGCTTATCCAAGGAGTAGTGTTAAGCATTTGTTGTACATACACATAGACAATAAATGAGGTACACACACTCAGAGACAAATCCAGCCAATAGGTTTTTATATAGAAAAATATATTTTCTTAGTTTATTTTAAGAACCACAGGTTCAAATTCTACATGTAATATCTCATTCGAAAGGTATTGCAGGAAAGTACTTTAGGAACTTCAAATCATCAAAATTGCATGTATACTTTTCAAGTTATTCACAAATAGCTGTTTTAAAAGTGGACACTTAGTGCAATTTTCACAGTTCCTAGGGGAGGTAAGTATTTGTTAGGTTAACCAGGTAAGTAAGACACTTACAGGGCTTAGTTCTTGGTCCAAGGTAGCCCACCGTTGGGGGTTCAGAGCAACCCCAAAGTCACCACACCAGCAGCTCAGGGCCGGTCAGGTGCAGAGTTCAAAGTGGTGCCCAAAACGCATAGGCTAGAATGGAGAGAAGGGGGTGCCCCGGTTCCGGTCTGCTTGCAGGTAAGTACCCGCGTCTTCGGAGGGCAGACCAGGGGGGTTTTGTAGGGCACCGGGGGGGACACAAGCCCACACAGAAATTTCACCCTCAGCGGCGCGGGGGCGGCCGGGTGCAGTGTAGAAACAAGCGTCGGGTTCGCAATGTTAGTCTATGAGAGATCTCGGGATCTCTTCAGCGCTGCAGGCAGGCAAGGGGGGGGTTCCTCGGGGAAACCTCCACTTGGGCAAGGGCGAGGGACTCCTGGGGGTCACTTCTCCAGAGAAAGTCCGGTCCTTCAGGTCCTGGGGGCTGCGGGTGCAGGGTCTCTCCCAGGCGTCGGGACTTAGGATTCAAAGAGTCGCGGTCAGGGGAAGCCTCGGGATTCCCTCTGCAGGCGGCGCTGTGGGGGCTCAGGGGGGACAGGTTTTGGTACTCACAGTCTTAGAGTAGTCCTGGGGTCCCTCCTGAGGTGTTGGATCGCCACCAGCCGAGTCAGGGTCGCCGGGTGCAGTGTTGCAAGTCTCACGCTTCTTGCGGGGAGCTTGCAGGGTTCTTTCAAGGCTGCTGGAAACAAAGTTGCAGCCTTTCTTGGAGCAGGTCCGCTGTCCTCGGGAGTTTCTTGTCTTTTAGAAGCAGGGGCAGTCCTCAGAGGATGTCGAGGTCGCTGGTCCCTTTGGAAGGCGTCGCTGGAGCAGGATCTTTGGAAGGCAGGAGACAGGCCGGTGAGTTTCTGGAGCCAAGGCAGTTGTCGTCTTCTGGTCTTCCGCTGCAGGGGTTTTCAGCTAGGCAGTCCTTCTTCTTGTAGTTGCAGGAATCTAATTTTCTAGGGTTCAGGGTAGCCCTTAAATACTAAATTTAAGGGCGTGTTTAGGTCTGGGGGGTTAGTAGCCAATGGCTACTAGCCCTGAGGGTGGGTACACCCTCTTTGTGCCTCCTCCCAAGGGGAGGGGGTCACAATCCTAACCCTATTGGGGGAATCCTCCATCTGCAAGATGGAGGATTTCTGAAAGTTAGAGTCACTTCAGCTCAGGACACCTTAGGGGCTGTCCTGACTGGCCAGTGACTCCTCCTTGTTTTTCTCATTATTTTCTCCGGCCTTGCCGCCAAAAGTGGGGCCTGGCCGGAGGGGGCGGGCAACTCCACTAGCTGGAGTGTCCTGCTGGGTTGGCACAAAGGAGGTGAGCCTTTGAGGCTCACCGCCAGGTGTGACAATTCCTGCCTGGGGGAGGTGTTAGCATCTCCACCCAGTGCAGGCTTTGTTACTGGCCTCAGAGTGACAAAGGCACTCTCCCCATGGGGCCAGCAACATGTCTCGGTTTGTGGCAGGCTGCTAAAACTAGTCAGCCTACACAGATAGTCGGATAAGTTTCAGGGGGCACCTCTAAGGTGCCCTCTGGGGTGTATTTTACAATAAAATGTACACTGGCATCAGTGTGCATTTATTGTGCTGAGAAGTTTGATACCAAACTTCCCAGTTTTCAGTGTAGCCATTATGGGGCTGTGGAGTTCGTGTTTGACGGACTCCCAGACCATATACTCTTATGGCTACCCTGCACTTACAATGTCTAAGGTTTTGTTTAGACACTGTAGGGGTACCATGCTCATGCACTGGTACCCTCACCTATGGTATAGTGCACCCTGCCTTAGGGCTGTAAGGCCTGCTAGAGGGGTGTCTTACCTATACTGCATAGGCAGTGAGAGGCTGGCATGGCACCCTGAGGGGAGTGCCATGTCGACTTACTCGTTTTGTCCTCACTAGCACATACAAGCTGGCAAGCAGAGTGTCTGTGCTGAGTGAGAGGTCTCCAGGGTGGCATAAGACATGCTGCAGCCCTTAGAGACCTTCCTTGGCATCAGGGCCCTTGGTACTAGAAGTACCAGTTACAAGGGACTTATCTGGATGCCAGGGTCTGCCAATTGTGGATACAAAAGTACAGGTTAGGGAAAGAACACTGGTGCTGGGGCCTGGTTAGCAGGCCTCAGCACACTTTCAATTGTAAACATAGCATCAGCAAAGGCAAAAAGTCAGGGGGCAACCATGCCAAGGAGGCATTTCCTTACACAAATAAACCCCAAAATGCAGTAAAATATGGTGTCAACCATGGAAGGGGCACAACGCCTCCGCGGGCGGGGCCCAATATAGAGTTGTATCTGTTGCATAGTATACATTGGAGGAATCCGGAACAGGGCCATCATTCATTGAAACGGTGTAAAGAACCTTCCTGACTTTGCAAACGGGAAGTGTCCGTGCAGTATGGGACTCTCCCTCCGCAGCTCACAAAACACTAAGAAAGCGTCACATATTTAGCGTGGATGTAGCGTGTTTTAGAAACTCCGTGCGAGGAGAAGAAATCCTGTGTAGAGGTGCTGCCCGGAGAGCGATCCGGCTCCGGGGGAATCCCCATTCGGAGATTGACTGTTGTATGTTTTGCAAAAGACAAACACAGCCGCTTGGTTTATCAAAGAAGGGCAGCTTGCCCTGCACATCAACTCTAAGTCCGGTGGGGTATAGCATGCCGCATCTGATCCCGATTTTCGGAGGGCGTCCTTACCATCTTGAAACTTACACCTGATGTCCTGCACCAACACATTATAATTGGGGTACACGGAAAGCGTGGAGCCCTGGTACTGCAAGGGGGCCCTCTCCCGAGCCAGGCGAATCACAGTGTCGGGGTCTCTGAAATTTAGGAGACGAGCGACTATGGACCGTGGAGGGGCTCCGGGAACAGGTCACGCCATCAGTGACTGGTGGGTACGCTCCACCACGAACGTCGAAATGAAGTTAGACTGATAACATTTTACCATGAGTAGATGCTCCATGATCACATATATACGTCACATCTTGGTGGATTCTGGTACCCAGATGATGCAGATATTATTAAGTCGGCTCCTTGATTCCAGGTCCTCATTGTTTTTAGCTACTATTCGTAAACGTGATTCCAGGACCTCAACTCTGTGGGATAGCGCTGAGGTAGTGTCCTCCGCTTCAGATATACGTCCCTCCAGTTGCGTCAATCACGCATCTTGCTTGTCCAACCATTCACCCATGTGGTCAAAGCGTACGGCATGGTGTCAGACCTGGCGCCCATCGCCTTGAATCCAGTGCGAAGTTCCATCAAGATCGTTGCTGTGGTAATGGAGGCATCTGTGGCGCCCCCCCCTCTTGGGTGTCCGCCTCCATCTCAGCCAGTGTCTCTCGGTGCTGTGTATGTCTCTGCTTATCAAAAGGAAGCTTTCGCTGCCTAGCATCACTCTTCCCCATAGCTCATGTAAGGCGCTCGAAGAGTGGACCCAGTGCGCTCCTCCAAGTGCCAACAGGTGTGACGGCTCTTAAATCAAATCTCCTGTACCTCCACCAGCATGGGCCCTCTCATCCAACCACGCTCCCTTCGCATCCTGATGTGTGCATAAGTGAAAGATGCAGCTGTTAGTCCACTAGGCAGGGGTCGGGACACAAGCCTCCCATGCCCCAGGCGCACCGAAGCCTGCGTCCAGCAGTGACTCCCTCCACAGTGGCCTCGCTACTCCACCACGCCGCCACCAACACGGGCAGGCAGCAATCATGTGGGACCCGGGGGGTGTATCAGCACCAAACTCGCTGGGGGAAGTGCACTTCAGTGGGGTCGACCCCCAGGCACTGCAGTGCCAATCTCCTCTCTGCACAGACAGAGCCTGGGTAGGCCACAAAAGCAACAACCCACCTCTGTAGCCGGCGTGATCTCAGGCATCTCCCCGTGCTATCTGCCGTGCGGCCACACTGTCTGGTGGAGCCACAGTATGTGGCCGTCAAGCAGTCCACAATGTGTGGGCAATAAGGCGAGGCCAGCAAGTGGTGTAGGGCCTGTGCCAGAGCCGCACAACACGGCTCCTCAGCCCGCGCCTCAAGCTGCTGGGCTTCTGAGCCCGGGCACAGGCCATATTGCTGCTACGGCACGCCCCGGGACTCCCAGGGCTCGCAAGTATCACTGCTGCCTACCTCGCCCAAGGGTCAGGGGACACGTTGGCTGTGCATGTGGAGGTGCATGAGTTCGGGGCTCCGTCGATTAGGCCCCTGCCGATGGGAGCTCTAACGCCGTGCGGCCATTTTGGTCACCCGCGTAGCCACACCCCATTTTCCCATGCCTAAAACCACAATGAATGTGTTTTTGAGTAATGCAAAAAATGCTTTGTCTATGGAAACCAGGTCGTAACTGTGACTACCTACTGGTGACTGCTAGTAGGTAATTTATATATAGAGATTTATATAGATCGACATGTAGTTCAAGTCCCCAGCACTCCTTCCTGCGACGCACAGCCCTCTGCATGGTTCTCCTGTGGCGTGGGATCCCTTTCTGTAGTGCTCCGTGGGCTCCTTCTGCAACTTCTGTGTCCCCGTCCTGTGGGGCTCCTGTGGGTGCTGCCTCCTATCCTTTGGGTCCTCTGTGTCGCTGAGGGTCCCCTCTTGGGTTGAGTCCTTCTGGGCCTTGCTAGTCCCCGCCAGCACCACTTTACCACTTACCACAAATTTGCCTTTGCCAATGCTTGTTGGTGGAATTCCTGCACCAACACCTGTCTGCAATCTTCACTCCAGCATGGGACATCTTCTGCATCCATCAGAAACTCTTCTTAACACAAGAGCTGCAGTGCTGACCTGTTCTTTCTCACTGTCGACCAACTTCTGCAAGTACAGCTCAGTGGATAGTAGCTCCTACTCCTCCTGGACTCTGACACTTTTGGCCTTGGTCGCCTCTCTCCACAGGTCTTCTCCAGGAATCAACCGCCTGTATCTTGCAGTCTCGCCTGGATGTCTTCTTTTTCATTCTTTTGGGTGGTTTAGGGAAAGTCTAGTGATTTACTCCTGCTGTCCTGGTCGCTAGAGGGCTGGGGGTGGGTTGGGGGGGGGGGGGGGAGGGTCGGGTGGTACTGTGATACCTACCTCTGTGGTTTTCTAGTACTCCCCTCTACACATTCCTTGTACCTAGGTGGGCGTCATGTGTTTGCATTCCATTTTTCTTTGTATGTGGTCTGGGCTCCCCCTAGGGTCACTGTTGGTTATTGCTATTTGCACTGTTTTCTAACCTTTTCTATGCCTATTACTGTTTACTAGTGTACATATTTAGTGTGTTTACTTACCTCCTAAGGGAGTACCTTTATTTTTGTAACACTGTGTGTATTTTTCACATGTGTAAGTGCTGTGTGACTACAAGTGGTATTGCATGAGCTTTGCGTGTCTCCTAGATAAGCCTTGGCTGCTCATCCACAGCTACCTCTAGACCCCCATTCTTTTCCAGCCTTTCTGCAGGACAGCAGGAACCCCAACAGCCTCTGGACTGCTGCAGCTGGACGCCTGAAAGCACCACTGTTTCCAAGTCCCAAAGCCTGAGGACAAGTGGACCAATGGTGCCCACGGGGTCCTGAGACCCTCCACAGCTGAACCCCCATTTGGGTTTGTCTGGTCTGGTCCACAAGTTGCTGCCTGCAGCTGTTTTTTGCAGGCAACCAAAAACCACCAGTGCCTTCCGCAGCAGCGACCACGCCGGATTAAGCGCCACTGCACACGAGGCCCCCAGCCTGAGTTCCAGTGGGTCAATCATTTCTCTGCGTGCCTGAGAGCCTCAAGGACAGAACCACTCTGTAGGGTCACCCAGACTGGCACCCCAGTCCTTAGATGCAGCCTCTTTTTAACCGGACCGTTCCCCATTGATTTGAACAGGGCACCTGATGCTGAAAAGCACACCTGTACCTGGGTGCCCCAGAGTCGACCGAGGTGATCTGTTGGTGCTGCCTTGGACCTTGCTCCATACTTACCTTAAATTCTGAAGAACAGTCCTGTAAGTCGCTGCTAAGTACCCATATGCAATATATGTTTTTCCCCGAGCAAGTGTATTTCTGTCTAAACAAAGTACTTACCTATTTACGAAGTTCTTGGTTTCAAAATATATACTAGCATTTGCAATGCAATGGGTCTCGCGTTTGCTAGAGTTAGAGCTATTAGTGTTGTAAATTTCTAACTGGACTTTTCTTGCCACATAAATTGAAAATGAAAACACTTGGCATAAGCGAGCAGATTCAAAGCGCCACAGCCGTCATGAGCGCAAAGGAGAGACACAAAAAAAAAAGTTTATTTGCAGTCAAACAGATCGGCAATGGTGCAACTATCCATGTAACAGGGTCGGTGTCCAAGGTGGTAACAAAACCATCCCAATGAGGGACAAACGTAAAGCATTTACCAATGACGACAAAGGATTTATGAAAGGTAAGCCCATGAACAACTGATAGTGATGGGCGTGCGGTGGGCATGGCTAAAAGCCCACAGAGAGATTACAACAGGTCAAAGTGCTTGTGCCCTCGACCTAAAAATTATGAAATAATGAAGTGATACTGGAGGAAAATGTCTCCCTGTTGCAGTTACCCCCGACTTTGTGCCTGATATTGATGCTGACTTGACTGAGAAAACAGGCCCCAGCACCAGTATTCTTTCACTAAAATGTACCATTGCTTCCACAATTGTCACACTCCTGGCATACAGATAAGTCCCTTGTAAAAAGGTACCAGTGGTACCAAAGGCGCTGTGACCAGGGAAGGTCCCCCAAGGGCTGCAGCATGTGTTGTGCCACCCTAAGGGACCCCTCCCCTAACACATGCACACTGCCACTGCAGATTGTGTGTGTTGGTGGGGAGAAAAAGGCAAAGTCGACATGGCATCCCCCTCAGGATGCCATGCACACAAAATGCTGCCTGTGCCATAGGTAAGTCACCCCTCTAGCAGGCCTTACAGCCCTAAGGCAGGGTGCACTATACTACAGGTGAGGGCACAGCTGCATGAGCAATATGCCCCTCCAGAGTCTAAGTCCATTCTTAGACATTGTAAGTACAGTGTGGCCATATTAAGTATATGGTTTGGGAGTTTGGCAAAAACGAACTCCACAGTGCCATAATGGCTACACTGAATACTGGAAAGTTTGGTATAAAACGTCTCAGAATAATAAACCCACACTGATGCCAGTGTTGGATTTATTACAAAATGCACACAGAGGGCATCTTAGAAGATGCCCCGTGTATTTAACCAAATCCTTCAGTGCAGGACTGACTGGTCTGTGCCAGCCTGCCACTGAGATGAGTTTCTTCCCCCCAGGGGTGAGAGCCTTTGTGCTCTCTGAGGACAGAAACAAAGCCTGCACTGGGTGGAGGTGCTTCTCACCTCCCCCTGCAGGAACTGTAACACCTGGCGGTGAGCCTCAAAGGCTCATGCCTTTTGATACAGCACCCCAGGGCATCCCAACTAGTGGAGATGCCCGCCCCTCTGGCCACTGCCTCTACTTTTGGCGGCAAGGCAGGAGAGGATAATGAGAAAAACAAGGAGGAGTTGCTCACCAGTCAGGACAGCCCCTAAGGTGTCCTGAACTGAGGTGACGCCTTCCTTTAGAAATCCTCCATCTTGAGTTTGTAGGATTCCCCCAATAGGAATAGGGATGTGCCCCCCTCCCCTCAGGGAGGAGGCACAAATAGGGTGTAGCCACCCTCCAGGGCAGTAGCCACTGGCTACTGCCCCCCAGACCTAAACACCCCCCTAAATTTAGTATTTAGGGGCACCCCAGAACCCAGGAAATCAGATTCCTGCAACCTACACCAAGAAGAAGGACTGCTGACCTGAAAGTCCTGCAAAGACGACGAAAACGACAAGTGACTTGGCCCCAGCCCTACTGGCTTGTCTCCAGACTCAAAGAACCTGCACAGCAACGCATCCGACATGGACCAGCAACCTCTGAGGACTCCGAGGACTGCCCTGAACCCGAAGGACCAAGAAACTTCCGAGAACAGCGGCACTGTTCAACAACAGCAACAACTTTGCAACAAAGAAGCAACTTTGAAGAACTCACTCTTCCCGCCGGAAGCGTGAGACTTCACACTCTGCACCCGGCTCGAGCTCCAGAGAACTAAAACCGCAGAGAGGACTCCCAGGCGACTGCGACTTTGTGAGTAACCTGAGATGACCTCCCTGCACCCTCACAGCGACGCCTGCAGATAGTATCCAGAGGCTCCCCCTGACCGCGACTGCCTGGTAACAAAGAACCCGACGCCTGGACCAAGCACTGCACCCGCAGCCTCCAGGACCGAAAGGAATCAAACTCCAGTGCATGAGTGACCAGCAGGTGGCCCTCTTCCAAGCCCAGTCGGTAACTGGCCCGAGAAGCCCCCCTGTGCCCTGCCTGCATCGCCTAAGTGACCCCCGGGTCCCTCCATTGCTTTCTATAGCAAACCCGACGCCAACTTGGCACACTGCACCCGGACGCCCCTGTGCCGCTGAGGGTGTGTTTTGTGTGCCTGTTTGTGTCCCCCTCCCAGTGCTGTACAAAACCCCCCTGGGCTGCTCCCCGAGGACGCAGATACTTACCTGCCAGCAGACGGGAACCGGAGCACCCCTGTTCTCCATAGGCGCCTATGTGTTTTGGGCCCTACTTAGACATCTGCACCTGACCGGCCCTGTGTTGCTGGTGCGGTGACTTTGGGGTTGCTTTGAACCCCAACGGTGGGCTGCCTATGCCCAGGAGACTAAACTTGTAAGTGCTTTATGTAAGGAAATGCCTCCTTGGCATGGTTACCCCCTGACTTTTTGCCTTTGCTGATGCTATGTTTTGAATTGAAAGTGTGCTGAGGCCTGCTAACCAGGCCCCAGCACCAGTGTTCTTTCCCTAACCTGTACTTTTGTATCCACAATTGGCACACCCTGGCATCCAGATAAGTCCCTTGTAAATGGTACCCCAGGTACCAAGGGCCCTGATGCCAAGGAAGGTCTCTACGGGCTGCAGCATGTCTTATGCCACCCTGGAGACCCCTCACTCAGCACAGACACACTGCTTGCCAGCTTGTGTGTGCTGGTGAGAACAAAACAAGTAAGTCGACATGGCACTCCCCTCAGGGTGCCATGCCAGCCTCTCACTGCCTATGCAGGTATAGATAAGTCACCCCTCTAGCAGGCCTTACAGCCCTAAGGCAGGGTGCACTATACCATAGGTGAGGGCACCAGTGCATGAGCACTGTGCCCCTACAGTGTCTAAGCAATACCTTAGACATTGTAAGTGCAGGGTAGCCATAAGAGTATATGGTCTGGGAGTCTGTTTTACACGAACTCCACAGCACCATAATGGCTACACTGAAAACTGGGAAGTTTGGTATCAAACTTCTCAGCACAATAAATGCACACTGATGCCAGTGTACATTTTATTGTAAAATACACCCCAGAGGGCACCTTAGAGGTGCCCCCTGAAACCTTAACCGACTATCTGTGTAGGCTGACTGGTTCCAGCAGCCTGCCACAACCGAGACATGTTGCTGGCCCCATGGGGAGAGTGCCTTTGTCACTCTGAGGCCAGTAACAAAGCCTGCACTGGGTGGAGATGCTAACACCTCCCCCAGGCAGGAGCTGTCACACCTGGCGGTGAGCCTCAAAGGCTCACCCCTTTGTGCCAACACCGCAGGACACTCCACCTAGTGGAGTTGCCCGCCCCCTCCGGCCACGGCCCCCACTTTTGGCGGCAAGGCCGGAGAAAATAATGAGAAAAACAAGGAGGAGTCACTGGCCAGTCAGGACAGCCCCTAAGGTGTCCTGAGCTGAGGTGACTAACTTTTAGAAATCCTCCATCTTGTAGAAGGAGGATTCCCCCAATAGGGATAGGAATGTGACCCCCTCCCCTTGGGAGGAGGCACAAAGAGGGTGTACCCACCCTCAGGGCTAGTAGCCATTGGCTACTAACCCCCAGACCTAAACACGCCCTTAAATTTAGTATTTAAGGGCTCCCCTGAACCTAAGAATTTAGATTCCTGAAGCTACAAGAAGAGGAGGACTGCTGAGCTGAAAAACCCCTGCAGAGGAAGAACAGAAGACACCAACTGCTTTGGCCCCAGACTTACCAGCCTGTCTCCTGCCTTCCAAAGAAACCTGCTCCAGCGATGCTTTCCAAGGGACCAGCGACCTCTGAATCCTCTGAGGACTGCCCTGCTTCAAGAAAGACAAGAAACTCCCGAGGACAGCGGCACTGCTCCAAAAGAACTGCAACTTTGTTTCAAGGAGCAGATTTAAAGACCCCTGCAACTCCCCGCAAGAAGCGTGAGACTTGCAACACTGCACCCGGCGACCCCGACTCGACTGGTGGAGAACCAACACCTCAGGGAGGACCCTCCGGCGACTCCGAGACCGTGAGTAACCAAAGTTGTCCCCCCTGAGCCCCCACAGCGACGCCTGCAGAGGGAATCCCGAGGCTCCCCCTGACCGCGACTGCCTGAACTCCATTTCCCGAAGGCTGGAAAAGACCCTGCACCCGCAGCCCCCAGCACCTAAAGGAACGGAACTCCTGTGCAGGAGTGACCCCCAGGAGGCCCTCTCCCTTGTCCAGGTGGTGGCTACCCCGAGGAGCCCCCCCCCCTTGCCTGCCTGCAACGCTGAAGAGATCCCTTGATCGCTCATTGAAAACCATTGGAAACCCGACGCGTGTTTGCACACTGCACCCGGCCGCCCCCGCGCTGCTGAGGGTGTACTTTTTGTGCTGACTTGTGTCCCCCCCGGTGCCCTACAAAACCCCCCTGGTCTGCCCTCCGAAGACGCGGGTACTTACCTGCTGGCAGACTGGAACCGGGGCACCCCCTTCTCTCCATTGAAGCCTATGTGTTTTGGGCACCTCTTTGACCTCTGCACCTGACCGGCCCTGAGCTGCTGGTGTGGTAACTTTGGGGTTGCTCTGAACCCCCAACGGTGGGCTACCTTGGACCAAAAACTGAAACCTGTAAGTGACTTACTTACCTGTGAAACCTAACAATACTTTACCTCCCCCAGGAACTGTGAAAATTGCACTAAGTGTCCACTTTTAAAACAGCTTATTGTGTTTTATGTAAAAAGTATACATGCTAATGTAATGATTCAAAGTTCCTAAAGTACTTACCTGCAATACCTTTCTAATGAGATATTACATGTAGAATTTGAACCTGTGGTTCTTAAAATAAACTAAGAAAAGATATTTTTCTATAACAAAACCTATTGGCTGGATTTGTCTCGGAGTGTGTGTTCCTCATTTATTGCCTGTGTGTATGTACAACAAATGCTTAACACTACACCTTTGATAAGCCTACTGCTCGACCACACTACCACAAAATAGAGCATTAGTATTATCTCTTTTTGCCACTATCTTACCTCTAAGGGGAACCCTTGGACTCTGTGCATACTATTCCTTACTTTGAAATAGTGCATACAGAGCCAACTTACTACATTGGTGGATCAGCGGTGGGGTACAAGACTTTGCATTTGCTGGACTACTCAGCCAATACCTGATCACACGACAAATTCCAAAAATTGTCATTAGAAATTGATTTTTTGCAATTTGAACTATTTTTCTAAATTCTTAAAGGTCCTGCTAGGGCCTTGTGTTAGTCCCTGTTTAGCATTTCTTTTAGTGTTTAAAAGTTTGTGAAAAGTTTGAATTAGATTCTAGAACTAGTTTTAGTTTCTTAAAAAGTATTCCAACTTTTAGAAGCATAATGTCTAATACAGATGTGAATGTGGTGGAACTTGACACCACACCTTACCTCCATCTACAGATGAGAGAGCTAAGGTCACTCTGTAAACTAAAGAAAATAGCAATGGGCTCCAGACCTTCCAAACTACAGCTCCAGGAGCTGTTGGCAGAGTTTGAAAGAGCCAACCCCTCTGAGGATGGCAACACAGAGGATGAGTATAGTGACTTGGAGGGTGATTTCCCCCCCCCACCAGTCCTATCTAGGGAGGACAGGGCCTCTCAAGCCCTGACTCCACAAATCATAGTCAGAGATGCTGGTTCCCTCACAGGAGGGACCAACCTCTCTGAAATCACTGAGGATAACTCCAGTGAAGAGGACATCCAGTTAGCCAGGATGGCCAAAAGGTTGGCTTTGGAAAGACAGATCCTAGCCATAGAAAGGGAAAGACAAGAGATGGGCCTAGGACCCATCAATGGTGGCAGCAACATAAATAGGGTCAGAGATTCTCCTGACATGTTGAAAATCCCTAAAGGGATTGTAACTAAATATGAAGATGGTGATGACATCACCAAATGGTTCACAGCTTTTGAGAGGGCTTGTGTAACCAGAAAAGTGAACAAATCTCACTGGGGTGCTCTCCTTTGGGAAATGTTCACAGGAAAGTGTAGGGATAGACTCCTCACACTCTCTGGAAAAGATGCAGAATCTTATGACCTCATGAAGGGTACCCTGATTGAGGGCTTTGGATTCTCCACTGAGGAGTATAGGATTAGATTCAGGGGGGCTCAAAAATCCTCGAGCCAGACCTGGGTTGACTTTGTAGACTACTCAGTAAAAACACTAGATGGTTGGATTCAAGGCAGTGGTGTAAGTAATTATGATGGGCTGTACAATTTATTTGTGAAAGAACACCTGTTAAGTAATTGTTTCAATGACAAACTGCATCAGCATCTGGTAGACCTAGGACCAATTTCTCCCCAAGAATTGGGAAAGAAGGCGGACCATTGGGTCAAGACTAGGGTGTCCAAAACTTCCACAGGGGGTGACCAAAAGAAAGGGGTCACAAAACCTCCCAAGGGGAAAGGTGGTGAGACAGCCAAAAACAAAAATAGTAAAGAGTCTTCTACAGGCCCCCAAAAACCTGCACAGGAGAGTGGGCCCAGAGCCTCTTCACAAAACAATTCTGGGTACAAGGGTAAAAACTTTGATCCCAAAAAGGCCTTGTGTCGTAGCTGTAGTCAGTCTGGACACCAAACTGGAGACAAAGCCTGTCCCAAGAAAAATACCACTTCAAACTCCACTCCAGCTAACACTGGAATGGCTAGTCTCCAAGTGGGATCAACAGTGTGCCCAGAGCAAATCAGGTGTCACACTGAAGCTACATTAGTCTCTGAGGGTGGGGTGGATTTAGCCACACTGGCTGCCTGGCCCCCTAACATGCAAAAATACAGGCAGCAGCCTCTTAATTAATGGGACAAGTGTAGAGGGCCTGAGGGATACAGGTGCCAGTGTCACTATGGTGACAGAGAAACTGGTTTCCCCTGGCCAATACCTGGCTGGACAAACTTATCCAGTCACCAATGCTGACAATCAGACTAAAGTACATCCCATGGCTATGGTAACTTTAGAGTGGGGAGGGGTCAATGGCCTGAAACAGGTGGTGGTCTCCTCAAATATCCCAGTAGACTGCTTGCTTGGAAATGACCTGGAGTCCTCAGCATGGGCTGAGGTAGAACTGAAAACCCATGCAGCCATGCTGGGTATCCCTGAACTGGTGTGTGTCAAGACAAGGGCACAGTGCAAGGCACAGGGTGAAAAAGTAGAGCTGGAGTCTGAAAGAAAGGCCCAGCCTACCAATAGAAAAGGAAAGTCAGCTGGGGAACCAGCTGCAACACAACAAGAAAAAGAGAACCTCTCTTCTCAGGAAGAAGTTCTGCCCTCTGAGGGACCTGAGCCTATGGAACTGGAACCTTATCAGGTTGAGCTCTTAGGCCCAGGGGGACCCTCAAGGGAAGAGTTGTGTAAGGGACAAGAAACCTGTCCCTCTCTTGAAGGCTTTAGGCAGCAAGCTGCTGAAGAGTCCAAAGGCAAGAAAAATGGAACACATAGGGTCTATTGGGAAGATGGACTCCTGTACACTGAGGCAAGAGATCCCAAACCTGGTGCCACTAGGAGAGTGGTAGTGCCTCAGGCGTTCAGAGAGTTTATTCTGACCTTAGCCCATGATATTCCCCTTGCTGGGCATTTGGGACAAACCAAGACGTGGGAGAGGTTAGTCAACCACTTCTACTGGCCCAACATGTCCCAGAAGGTTAAGGAGTTTTGCATCTCCTGTCAAGCCAGTTGTAAGACAGGTGGACATCCAAAGGCCCCCCTCATTCCACTTCCAGTGGTGGGGGTCCCCTTTGAAAGAGTGGGTGTGGACATAGTGGGTCCACTTGAACCTCCCACAGCCTCAGGAAATATGTACATCCTAGTAGTAGTGGATCATGCTACTAGGTATCCTGAAGCTATTCCCCTTAGGTCGACTACTGCCCCTGCAGTAGCCAAAGCCCTCATTGGTATCTTTACCAGAGTGGGCTTCCCTAAGGAGGTGGTGTCTGACAGAGATACCAACTTCATGTCAGCATACCTAAAACACATGTGGAATGAGTGTGGAGTGACTTATAAATTCACTACACCATATCATCCACAAACTAATGGCCTTGTTGAGAGATTCAACAAGACATTAAAGGGCATGATCATGGGGCTCCCAGAAAAACTCAAAAGGAGATGGGATGTCCTCCTGCCATGTCTGCTTTTCGCTTACAGAGAGGTGCCTCAGAAGGGAGTAGGGTTCTCACCCTTTGAACTTCTGTTTGGCCACCCTGTAAGGGGACCACTTGCTCTTGTTAAAGAAGGCTGGGAGAGACCTCTTCACGAGCCTAAACAAGACATAGTGGACTATGTACTTGGCCTTCGCTCAAGAATGGCAGAGTACATGGAAAAGGCAAGAAAAAACCTTGAGGCCAGCCAACAGCTCCAGAAGTTTTGGTATGACCAAAAGGCTGCAATGGTTGAATTTCAACCAGGGCAGAAAGTCTGGGATTTGGAGCCTGTGGCTCCCAGGGCACTTCAGGACAGATGGAGTGGCCCTTACCCAATCCTGGAAAAGAAGAGTCAGGTCACCTACCTGGTGGACCTAGGCACAAGCAGGAGCCCCAAGAGGGTGATCCATGTAAACCGCCTAAAACTCTTCCATGATAGGGCTGATGTGAATCTGTTGATGGTAACAGATGAGGAGCAGGAAGCTGAGAGTGAGCCTCTCCCTGATCTCCTCTCTTCAGACCCTAAAGATGGCTCAGTGGATGGAGTGATCTATTCAGACACCCTCTCTGGCCAACAGCAAGCTGACTGTAGGAAGGTCCTACAACAGTTTGCTGAGCTCTTTTCCCTAACCCCTGGTCAGACACACCTGTGTACCCATGATGTGGACACAGGAGACAGCATGCCTGTCAAAAACAAAATCTTCAGACAGTCTGATCAAGTTAAGGAAAGCATCAAGGTGGAAGTCCACAAGATGCTGGAATTGGGAGTAATTGAGTACTCTGACAGCCCCTGGGCTAGCCCAGTGGTCTTAGTCCCCAAACCTCACACCAAAGAAGGAAAGAGAGAGATGAGGTTTTGTGTGGACTACAGAGGTCTTAATTCTGTCACCAAGACAGATGCCCATCCCATTCCTAGAGCTGATAGACAAATTAGGTGCTGCCAAATTCTTAAGTACCTTTGACTTAACAGCAGGGTACTGGCAAATCAAAATGGCACCTGGAGCAAAAGAGAAAACAGCATTCTCCACACCTGATGGGCATTATCAGTTTACTGTTATGCCCTTTGGTTTAAAGAATGCCCCTGCCACCTTCCAAAGGTTGGTGAATCAAGTCCTTGCTGGGTTGGAGTCCTGTAGTGCAGCTTATCTTGATGATATTGCTGTCTTTAGCTCCAACTGGCAGGATCACCTGGTCCACCTGAAGAAGGTTTTGAAGGCTCTGCAATCAGCAGGCCTCTCTATCAAGGCATCCAAATGCCAGATAGGGCGGGGAACTGTGGTTTACTTGGGACACCTTGTCTGTGGAGGCCAAGTTCAGCCACTCCAGCCTAAGATCCAGACTATTCTGGACTGGGCAGCTCCAAAAACCCAGACTCAAGTCAGGGCATTCCTTGGCTTGACTGGGTACTGCAGGAGGTTTGTGAAGGGATATGGATCAATAGTGACAGCCCTCACAGAACTCACCTCCAAGAAAATGCCCAAGAAAGTAAACTGGACTGTAGAATGCCAACAGGCCTTTGACACCCTGAAGCAAGCTATGTGCACAGCACCAGTTCTAAAAGCTCCAGATTACTCCAAGCAATTCATTGTGCAAACAGATGCCTCTGAACATGGGATAGGGGCAGTTTTGTCCCAAACAAATGATGATGGCCTTGACCAGCCTGTTGCTTTCATTAGCAGGAGGTTACTCCCCAGGGAGCAGCGTTGGAGTGCCATTGAGAGGGAGGCCTTTGCTGTGGTTTGGTCCCTGAAGAAGCGGAGACCATACCTCTTTGGTACTCACTTCCTAGTTCAAACTGACCACAGACCTCTCAGATGGCTGATGCAAATGAAAGGTGAAAATCCAAAACTGTTGAGGTGGTCCATCTCCCTACAGGGAATGGACTTTATAGTGGAACACAGACCTGGGACTGCCCATGCCAATGCAGATGGCCTTTCCAGGTTCTTCCACTTAGAAAATGAAGACTCTCTTGGGAAAGGTTAGTCTCATCCTCTTTCTTTTGGGGGGGGGGGAGGTTGTGTAAGGAAATGCCTCCTTGGCATGGTTACCCCCTGACTTTTTGCCTTTGCTGATGCTATGTTTTGAATTGAAAGTGTGCTGAGGCCTGCTAACCAGGCCCCAGCACCAGTGTTCTTTCCCTAACCTGTACTTTTGTATCCACAATTGGCACACCCTGGCATCCAGATAAGTCCCTTGTAAATGGTACCCCAGGTACCAAGGGCCCTGATGCCAAGGAAGGTCTCTAAGGGCTGCAGCATGTCTTATGCCACCCTGGAGACCCCTCACTCAGCACAGACACACTGCTTGCCAGCTTGTGTGTGCTGGTGAGAACAAAATGAGTAAGTCGACATGCCACTCCCCTCAGGGTGCCATGCCAGCCTCTCACTGCCTATGCAGGTATAGATAAGTCACCCCTCTAGCAGGCCTTACAGCCCTAAGGCAGGGTGCACTATACCATAGGCGAGGGCACCAGAGCATGAGCACTGTGCCCCTACAGTGTCTAAGCAATACCTTAGACATTGTAAGTGCAGGGTAGCCATAAGAGTATATGGTCTGGGAGTCTGTTTTACACGAACTCCACAGCACCATAATGGCTACACTGAAAACTGGGAAGTTTGGTATCAAACTTCTCAGCACAATAAATGCACACTGATGCCAGTGTACATTTTATTGTAAAATACACCCCAGAGGGCACCTTAGAGGTGCCCCCTGAAACCTTAACCGACTATCTGTGTAGGCTGACTGGTTCCAGCAGCCTGCCACAACGGAGACATGTTGCTGGCCCCATGGGGAGAGTGCCTTTGTCACTCTGAGGCCAGTAACAAAGCCTGCACTGGGTGGAGATGCTAACACCTCCCCCAGGCAGGAGCTGTCACACCTGGCGGTGAGCCTCAAAGGCTCACCCCTTTGTGCCAACACCGCAGGACACTCCACCTAGTGGAGTTGCCCGCCCCCTCCGGCCACGGCCCCCACTTTTGGCGGCAAGGCCGGAGAAAATAATGAGAAAAACAAGGAGGAGTCACTGGCCAGTCAGGACAGCCCCTAAGGTGTCCTGAGCTGAGGTAACTCTGACTTTTAGAAATCCTCCATCTTGTAGAAGGAGGATTCCCCCAATAGGGATAGGAATGTGACCCCCTCCCCTTGGGAGGAGGCACAAAGAGGGTGTACCCACCCTCAGGGCTAGTAGCTATTGGCTACTAACCCCCCAGACCTAAACACGCCCTTAAATTTAGTATTTAAGGGCTCCCCTGAACCTAAGAATTTAGATTCCTGAAACTACAAGAAGAGGAGGACTGCTGAGCTGAAAAACCCCTGCAGAGGAAGAACAGAAGACACCAACTGCTTTGGCCCCAGACTTACCGGCCTGTCTCCTGCCTTCCAAAGAAACCTGCTCCAGCGACGCTTTCCAAGGAACCAGCGACCTCTGAATCCTCTGAGGACTGCCCTGCTTCAAGAAAGACAAGAAACTCCAGAGGACAGCAGCACTGCTCCAAAAGAACTGCAACTTTGTTTCAAGGAGCAGATTTAAAGGCCCCTGCAACTCCCCGCAAGAAGCGTGAGACTTGCAACACTGCACCCGGCGACCCCGACTCGACTGGTGGAGAACCAACACCTCAGGGAGGACCCTCCGGCGACTCCGAGACCGTGAGTAACCAAAGTTGTCCCCCCTGAGCCCCCACAGCGACGCCTGCAGAGGGAATCCCGAGGCTCCCCCTGACCGCGACTGCCTGAACTCCATTTCCCGACGGCTGGAAAAGACCCTGCACCCGCAGCCCCCAGCACCTAAAGGAACGGAACTCCTGTGCAGGAGTGACCCCCAGGAGGCCCTCTCCCTTGTCCAGGTGGTGGCTACCCTGAGGAGCCCCCCCCCTTGCCTGCCTGCAACGCTGAAGAGATCCCTTGATCTCTCATTGAAAACCATTGGAAACCCGACGCATGTTTGCACACTGCACCCGGCCGCCCCCGCGCTGCTGAGGGTGTACTTTTTGTGCTGACTTGTGTCCCCCCCGGTGCCCTACAAAACCCCCCTGGTCTGCCCTCCGAAGACGCGGGTACTTACCTGCTGGCAGACTGGAACCGGGGCACCCCCTTCTCTCCATTGAAGCCTATGTGTTTTGGGCACCTCTTTGACCTCTGCACCTGACCGGCCCTGAGCTGCTGGTGTGGTAACTTTGGGGTTGCTCTGAACCCCCAAAGGTGGGCTACCTTGGACCAAAAACTGAAACCTGTAAGTGACTTACTTACCTGTGAAACCTAACAATACTTTACCTCCCCCAGGAACTGTGAAAATTGCACTGTGTCCACTTTTAAAACAGCTTATTGTGTTTTATGTAAAAAGTATACATGCTAATGTAATGATTAAAAGTTCCTAAAGTACTTACCTGCAATACCTTTCAAATGAGATATTACATGTAGAATTTGAACCTGTGGTTCTTAAAATAAACTAAGAAAATATATTTTTCTATAACAAAACCTATTGGCTGGATTTGTCTCGGAGTGTGTGTTCCTCATTTATTGCCTGTGTGTATGTACAACAAATGCTTAACACTACTCCTTTGATAAGCCTACTGCTCGACCACACTACCACAAAATAGAGCATTAGTATATCTCTTTTTGCCACTATCTTATCTCTAAGGGGAACCCTTGGACTCTGTGCATACTATTCCTTACTTTGAAATAGTGCATACAGAGCCAACTTCCTACACTTTACTTACCTCAAACTTTTTATTTTTTATTTTTATATTTTTATTAACATTTTGTTGTTTTACAGACAATAACTTGGTTACGGCATAATCATGTATTCATCTTGTTCATACTTAACAGTGTTAATATCACAGCTGTCTGCTCTAGTTTTGGTAGTTTAATCCCATTGTGCATTCAGTTTACAATTCAGACTTCTACTGGAGCAGAATGATTGTGTTAGCTTTTCTTGTTCGGGCTGTTCACCCTTACGGGCGTTATATTACTGTGTTATTCTTGGAGCTACACAACAGGCTTAACTTGTATTAAACAATAATTAAACAGAACTTTAAACATGATGGCACCATGTGGGACGATAATTACATATGCAGGGGTAAGCCACACTTGGGCTTCTCCAATGTATAGGGTGACAATATTCACCGACTTCACTTAATTTTCACTGGATGGGTTGCCTCCCACGTCCAGCCTGACCACTCCCCACTGCCCATGGCAACATCAATTATTGTCCCTGCCCCATGCTCACACTTAGACTCGTTAAACTTCAGTTTAGTCTCGTTTTAGTAGGTGTAGTATCATCCCTCCCTTCCTATTGTCTACTTAGATTTCCACCTCTGTTGGTATGTCCGCGCCTACCCCCACTCCCCTCGCCATATTGTCCCAATGCGTCACAGCTACCTCCCATTCTGGGGCAATGGGGTGATGGTGCAGTCCTCTCACCTCCTCGCTCTCCACTCCACTCCACTCCACTCCACTCCACGGGGACGACCTGGGGCCTTCCAGACCCTTGTGATCCGTCTCCTGTAAAGAACTAGGGCCAGGTTCAGGAAGCAGCCCCCCACCCTCCCTCCCTCGTGGCAGGCCCAGCCCGAGGCCCAGTAAACATACATCAGGGGTCGGAGTCAGGTTCATATAAAATAATCTCGATAGGTCAGACATCACCTCGACCCACCCCAGCTGGACCCCGGACAACTCCATACCATGTGGTCAAAGTCAGCGTCTACATCCTCGCATCTAGGGCATGTATTGGGAGCTCCCCCATATATTAATGACGGACGGTGTGGGGTGAGGTACGTTCTATGAAGATAATTGTATTGTATGTATCGCAGCCGTGTATTGCGAGTGACCGTCCGGGGATAAGCTAGAACTCTATTCCATTCCGTGTCAGTCAGTTCCCTACCGACTGTCCTTCCCCATCTCTCTCTCAGAGGCCGCAGGGAGTCTAGTGCATCCTCAATCTGGACCCGATATAGTTTAGTGATTAGGTGGGTCTCCTCTCCCGATGTCAACAGGAGATGTAACATCCTGTGGGTGGCTGGCTCTGCATTAACCGTAACCCAGTGCACTTTCAGTGTATGCACCAGTTTACGAAATAGTAGAAACTGTCCCTGTGGGACTCCACCATCAACGAGATCAGTGAAGGATCTCAGGACTCCCTCATGGAACAGGTCCCCAACTGTTTCTATTCCCGCTTTCATCCATGGCCCAAGGCTCGTGCTCCCCTGATTCTTCCCCCCTGCTTCAATCTCAAAAACCGATAATGGTAGTGCCGAGGAGTATGGAGGGCCCACTCCAACCCTTTTCACACATCTCCTCCAGCACGGCGCTGCCACTCTTGTCATCAGGCTGTCCGTGTGGGGAGTGAGCTTCCTATTTGTCATTTGCGCAATGATCCGAGTTATATCTTCATCTTCGTGGATGGTGCACCTGTCTAGCTGACCCTTACCGGTAAACCAACCGGCTACCCACTGTAATTGGGATGCTAAGTAGTAGGCTTCGAAATCTGGGGAACCTTGGCCCCCCCTGGCAGGTTGGCCTGCAAAGTATCGAGAGCGAGGTGCGTCTCCGACCATCATCCCATATGAGTTCCCTGAGGAGGGTGTTTAGTTCGTGGAACCACGCTGCTGGGATCAGGAGGGGCAAATTAGGGAAGTAATAGAGGAGGCGGGGAAGAATGATCATTTTAGATAATGCTATTCTGGCTATTATCGTTAATTTCAAAGGGAACGTTGTGCTCTACCCAGGTTACCCTCGCGAAGGTCTGTCCTGTCATGAAATACTTGTATGCCCAGGTACTTGAAGGTACGTGGGGCCCAAATCATATCCCCAGGGCATGCTGTCGGACGCTCGTAACACAGCGATATGGGGAACACGATTGTTTTACCACGGTTGAGGCGTAGTCCCGACAGAGTCCCGAAATCTTCCAGTTTCCCTAGTGCCCATGGGAGACCACTCTCCCCGTCCCTAAGGTAAATAAGTATATCGTCGGCGTATAGTGAGATGATATGTTCATGATGTCCCCATTCCACACCCCTGCCCACGCCATCTTGTCGCATCTGGGACGCTAGGGGCTCAATGGCCAGAGCGAATAATAGTGGGGATAAGGGGCAACTCTGTCTGGTTCCCCTGTGAATTGGGTAGGTGTCAGACACTGTCCTACCTGTCTTTACTCTTGCCATTGGTGACGCATATAGTAAGTCCACCCATTTTACCCATTCCCATACGAAGCATCACTGCCCTCAAGTAGTCCCATCTGATCGAGTCGAACGCCTTCTCAAAGTCCACCGCGAGCAACACCCCGATGCGGGTTTCACATCATTGGGCATTTGTAGGACCGCAAAGAGACGCCTAAGATTCAAGGAGGTGCTACGATTCGGGACAAAACTGTTCTGGTCCTCATGTACAAGAGTAGGTATGTGGCTAAGCAAACAGTTGGCCATGATCTTACTGAGTATTTTAAAATCACTATTCAACATTGACAAGGGGCGGAAGTCGGTCACCGAGGGCTCCCTGGATTTTATCTTAGGGAGCGGGACCACCAGTGCCTCCCTCATGGTGGCCGGCATCATCCCATTTTGTAGTGCTTCCGTATACATTTCTACTAACTGGGGGGCCAACTGTTTCTCATTTTTTTTTATAAAAGTCCATAGGGAGGCCATCCGTTCCCGGGGTCTTCCCAGAGGCTAATTGTGCTATAGCTTCGCTGACCTCTACCACCGTCACTGGGCCCCCCAGTCTATCCCTGTCTTCAGTCGCCAAACTCGTCAGAGGTATCTGTTGTAGATAATTATCAAAGACCTCCGCACTGATTTCGCCAGGCCTCCCATACAGATTGGTGTAATATTCCTTGAATGCGTCATTTATAGGGCCCAGCCTACTTCTACGCACCCCTTCCTTATCCATCACATTCGTGATGGGCTTGGCGTCCCCCAACCCCCTCCCCCCCCCCCAGCCTCGCTAACCAGGCTAGCATTTTCCCAGATCTACCCTCCTCCGACTGCAAGGAGGTGAAATATTTTTGCGTATTGTGGCAGCTGAGTTGTTCCTCGACCTGGGAATGGTCTCTCCTTGCCTGGTTGTATTCCTCGTTCTCGTGTGCGTCCACTCCCTGTCTCAGCTCCCCCTCATGTATTTTCCTCTCTAGGTTAGTCAGTGCCCTTTCAAGTGTGCGTCGTACCCCTGCCGACTGTCCCAGACAAAAACCTCTTGTCACCACTTTAAGTGTTACCCATTCCGTTGATCTAGAGGTGGTGGATCCTCTATTGGACTGAATATGGTCTGTTAGGTGCTGTCTCAAGGCGTCTCTATATGCTGGGTCCTCAAGTGCCGCAGGGGATAGCCTCGTCGGGATAGGGGGCCTATCCTATGTCACCCTCTATGTTAATAGTAGGGGGTTATGGTCGGACAGTGTACGTCCCAGGTATTCTGAGTGGACCATTCCCCGTGCGAGAGCTGCTTTACATGCCACCCTGTCAATTCTAGTGTGAACCCGGTGAAGGCCTGAGTAGTATGAGTAGTCCTTGTTGTGCAAGTGTTGTTCCCGCCAGATATCCACCAGCCCCCAAGAATTCAACCATTCACCAAGCTTCCTGGCTATCTTGCTTGTCGCTGCACCCTGTAGCGGTGGTGTGGATCTATCCAAGTCTATGTCTAATATACTGTTGAAATCACCCCCCAACCAAGAGCTCCCCTCTCCGCTGGCGGGTGAGGTGGCTCGACAGTCGCGTCATAAAGGGGATCTGGTCCTGATTGGGGGCGTACATACAGCACAGGACAATCAGTGTGCCGTGTAACCTCCCCTCCAGAATTACAAGCCTACCCTCACGGTCTATGTTGGAAGATTCTATCTCGAGGGGGACCCCTGCTTGGACCCAGATCATTCCTCCCCTTGCGTATGCTGAATACTCCGTTGCGAACACCCGCACCCTCCATCTGCGTCTCAGTTTCTCAGCTTCACCAGCTGACAAGTGGGTCTCCTGTAGCAGTGCCACTTGTATACTCCTCCTCAGGTAAGACAGTATTCTGTGCCGTTTAGTCAGTGAACCCATCCCCCTGACGTTCCATGTTAGGAAATTGTATTCTGTCATGTTGGTGTTTCAGGTTTATAATAGCTACCCCTTGCTTTCCTTGCTATCGGCTTCCCCCTGCTTACTAGCGGGCCTCTGCTGTAATCCGAAATTTTTTCTCACATTGCCATCTTAACTTGTAAATACCTATCCCAACTCCCCCTCCCCAGGGCGCCTCTCGAACAGTAGGTTGCCCAAAAAACTGTGCAACAGTGCAACTTATACCAACTTCTAATTGCAGTTCTCGCCAGTCTGCTTGTACGGGCGAGATTCCGGTTGGGGAGTGGCCTTCCACGGAGGGGCCACTCGTTCAGCAGTTTCACCTTGCCCCGGGGTTCTCCGGCCAGCTTCTAGCTATCAAAGGTCGTCCGCGGTCTGCGGGGTCAACCTCGGGGCACGCATTGAGCAGCCCGAGCCCCCAGCCGATGACGTCCCGGTTTCGTCCGACTCTCCTCCAGAGCACTCCAGGGGGAACCCCTCTCCACTCATGCGGGCCGCTGCTTCCAGTGCCACCTTCCTGCCCTTCTCTTTTTGATTCTGGGATGGCGCCAAGCGGAGGCGGCTCTGTTTGCACCTCACCCTCTAGGGGGCCTGAGCGGTCCGCCTCCAGCCGGACCCTCTCTCGCGTGCCGCCCCGTCTGGATCCCGCGGGCTTCCAGCCATTCCCATGCCTCTTCGGGGGATTGAAGAATGAAAATGTCACTTACCCAGTGTACATCTGTTCGTGGCATCAGTCGCAGTAGATTCGCATGTTCTGCAATAGCTCGCCATCTGGTGTTGGGCCGGAGTGTTACAAGTTGTTTTTCTTCGAAGAAGTCTTTCGAGTCACGGGACCGAGTGACTCCTCCTTTTGTCTCCATTGCGCATGGGCGTGGACTCCATCTTCGATTGTTTTTCCCCGCAGAGGGTGAGGTAGGAGTTGAATTGTAGTAATAGTGCCCATGCAATGGAGTGACTAAGTATGCACCTATTTAAGGTTGAGATGATACATATATAAATAATTGAAGGTAACTTCCAAACTGCTACAGGCTTCCGGGGAGGCGGGTGGGCACATGCGAATCTACTGCGACTGATGCCACGAACAGATGTACACTGGGTAAGTGACATTTTCAGTTCGATGGCATCTGTCGCTGTAGATACGCATGTTCTGCATAGACTAGTAAGCAGTTATTTCCCCAAAAGCGGTGGATCAGCCTGTAGGAGTGGAAGTAGTCTGAAATAATGTCCTTAATACGGCTTGACCTACTGTGGCTTGTTGTGCGGATAACACGTTTACACAGTAGTGCTTGGTGAAT
This sequence comes from Pleurodeles waltl, assembly GCF_031143425.1. Classification (NCBI taxonomy): domain Eukaryota; kingdom Metazoa; phylum Chordata; class Amphibia; order Caudata; family Salamandridae; genus Pleurodeles; species Pleurodeles waltl. The sequence continues at coordinate 658,016,040 of NC_090445.1, read as the reverse complement.
GTGTGAGGCGTAGACCATGTGGCTGCCTTACATATTTCTTGCATTGGGATGTTTCCTAGAAAGGCCATGGTAGCACCTTTCTTTCTGGTTGAGTGTGCCCTTGGTGTAATGGGCAGCTGTCGTTTAGCTTTAAGGTAGCAGATTTGGATGCATTTAACTATCCATCTGGCTATACCTTGTTTTGAAATTGGGTTTCCTGCATGAGGTTTTTGAAATGCAATAAAGAGTTGTTTAGTCTTTCTGATGTTTTTTGTTCTGTCAATGTAATACATCAATGCTCTTTTGACATCTAATGTATGTAGTGCCCTTTCAGCTACGGTATCTGGCTGTGGAAAGAACACTGGAAGTTCCACTGTTTGATTTAGATGGAACGGTGAAATAACCTTTGGCAAAAATTTAGGAATGGTCCTTAGGACGACTTTATTTTTGTGTAGTTGTATAAAAGGTTCCTGTATAGTAAACGCCTGAATCTCGCTTACTCTTCTCAGGGAAGTAATGGCGATGAGAAATGCCACCTTCCAGGTAAGGAACTGTATGTCGCAGGAGTGCATGGGTTCAAAAGGTGGACCCATAAGTCTAGTTAGGACAACATTTAGGTTCCATGAAGGAACAGGTAGTGTTCTTGGTGGTATAATTCTCCTAAGGCCCTCCATGAATGCTTTAATGACTGGTATTTTATATAGGGAAGTTGAATAGGTAGTCTGCAGGTATGCAGATATTGCTGCAAGGTGAATCTTAATGGAAGAGAAAGCTAGGTTAGATTTTTGTAAGTGAAGCAAGTAACCCACTACATGTTCTGGAGTTGTGTGTAATGGTTGTATTTGATTAATATGGCAGTAGCAAACAAACCTCTTCCATTTACTTGCATAGCAGTGCCTGGTGGATGGCCTTCTTGCTTGTTTTATGACTTCCATACATTCTTGGGTAAGTTGTAAGTGCCCGAATTCTAGGATTTCAGGAGCCAGATTGCTAGATTCAGCGATGCTGGATCTGGGTGTCTGATCTTTTGGTTGTGCTGTGTCAACAGATCTGGCCTGTTGGGCAATTTGATGCAGGGTACCACTGATAGGTCTAGTAGCGTTGTGTACCAGGGTTGCCTTGCCCAAGTTGGTGCTATCAATATGAGTTTGAGTTTGCTTTGACTGAGTTTGTTTACCAGGTAAGGAAGGAGAGGGAGAGGAGGAAAAGCGTAAGCAAATATCCCTGACCAGTTCATCCATAGGGCATTGCCTTGGGATTGTTTGTGTGGGTATCTGGATGCGAAGTTTTGGCATTTTGCGTTCTCCCTTGTCGCAAACAAGTCTATCTGAGGTGTTCCCCAGAGTTTGAAATAAGTGTTCAGAATTTGGGGGTGAATTTCCCATTCGTGGACCTGTTGGTGATCTCGAGAGAGATTGTCTGCGAGTTGATTTTGTATCCCTGGTATAAACTGTGCAATTAGGCGAATTTGGTTGTGAATTGCCCAATGCCAAATTTTTTGTGCTAGCAGGCTTAACTGCGTGGAGTGCGTCCCCCCCTGCTTGTTTAGATAATACATTGTTGTCATGTTGTCTGTTTTGACGAGAATGTATTTGTGAACTATTATTGGTTGGAAAGCCTTTAGTGCTTGAAAAACTGCTAGAAGTTCTAGGTGATTGATATGCAGTTTTGTTTGATGTACGTTCCATTGTCCTTGTATGCTGTGTTGATCGAGGTGTGCTCCCCACCCTGTCATGGAAGCATCTGTTGTTATTACGTATTGTGGCACTGGGTCTTGGAAAGGCCGCCCCTTGTTTAAATTTATGTTGTTCCACCACAGAAGCGAGAGGTAAGTTTGGCGGTCTATTAACACCAGATCTAAAAGGTGACCCTGTGCTTGAGACCACTGTGATGCTAGGCATTGTTGTAAGGGCCTCATGTGCAGTCTTGCGTTTGGGACAATGGCTATGCATGATGACATCATGCCTAGGAGTTGTAATACCATCTTTGCCTGTATCTTTTGTGTTGGATACATGCGTTGTATGATGGTGTTGAAATTTTGAATTCTTTGTGGACTTGGAGTGGCTACTCCTTTTGATGTGTCTATTATGGCTCCCAGGTATTGTTGTACCTTGCGTGGCAGAATTTTGGATTTTGTGAAATTGACGGTGAACCCTAGTTTGAAGAGGGTTTGTATGATCTGATTTGTGTGATTTGAGCACTGTTTGAACGAATGGGCCTTGATTAGCCAGTCGTCCAAATATGGGAACACATGTATTTGCTGCCTTCTTATGTGTGCAGCGACTACCGCTAGACATTTGGTAAAGACTCTTGGTGCGGTTGTTAATCCGAAAGGCAGTACCTTGAATTGGTAATGTATTCCTTTGAATACAAACCTTAGGTATTTCCTGTGCGATGGGTGTATTGGTATATGGAAATAAGCATCCTTGAGGTCTAAAGTTGCCATGTAGTCGTGTAGTTTTAGCAATGGCAATACTTCCTGTAGTGTGACCATGTGGAAGTGGTCTGATTTGATGAAAGTGTTCACTACTCTGAGGTCTAGGATTGGTCTCAGTGTTTTGTCCTTCTTTGGTATCAGAAAGTACAGTGAGTAAACTCCTGTGTTTATTTGTGTGTTTGGCACTAATTCGATTGCATTCTTTGGCAATAGTGCCTGCACTTCTATCTCCAGGAGATTGGAATGGTGTGTTGTTAAATTTTGTGCTTTTGGTGGTAGGTTTGGAGGGAATTGTAGAAATTCTATGCAATAACCATGTTGGATAATTGCTAGAACCCAAGTGTCTGTAGTGATTTCCTCCCATGCTTTGTAATAATGGCCTATTCTTCCCCCCACTGGTGTTGTGTGGAGGGGGTGAGTGACCTGTGAGTCACTGTTTAGTAGTAGGGGCTTTGGGGCTTTGAAATCTTCCTCTATTTCTAGGGAATTGCCCTCCTCTATATTGTCCCCGAAAACCTCCTCTATACTGTCCCTGGTAACTGGACGGTGTGGCTTGTGAGGTGCTGGCTTGTGTGCTTTGACCTCGAAACCCCCCTCGAAAGGGCGTTTTACGGAATGTGCTGTAATTCCCTCTGCTCTGCGGGGAGTAGAGTGCGCCCATGGCTTTGGCAGTGTCCGTATCTTTTTTGAGTTTCTCAATCGCTGTGTCCACTTCTGGACCGAACAGTTCTTTTTCATTAAAAGGCATATTGAGAACTGCTTGTTGAATCTCTGGTTTAAATCCAGACGTTCGGAGCCATGCATGCCTTCTGATAGTTACAGATGTATTAATTGTCCGTGCAGCTGTATCTGCAGCGTCCATGGAGGAGCGGATCTGGTTGTTGGAAATGGTCTGTCCCTCCTCAACCACTTGTTTTGCCCTATTTTGTAAGTCCTTGGGCAGATGTTCAATGAGATGTTGCATCTCGTCCCAGTGGGCTCTGTCATAGCGCGCAAGTAGTGCCTGGGAGTTCGCGATGCGCCACTGGTTTGCAGCTTGTGCTGCGACTCTTTTACCAGCTGCATCGAACTTGCGGCTTTCTTTATCTGGGGGTGGTGCATCTCCAGATGTGTGAGAGTTGGCCCTTTTCCTAGCTGCTCCTACAACGACAGAGTCTGGTGGCAGCTGTGTAGTGATGAAAGCCGGGTCTGTAGGAGGCGCCTTATACTTTTTTTCCACCCTTGGTGTGATTGCCCTACTTTTGACCGGCTCCTTAAAGATGTCTTTTGCGTGCCGGAGCATACCAGGGAGCATAGGCAGGCTTTGGTAGGAGCTGTGGGTGGAGGAGAGGGTGTTGAATAAGAAATCATCCTCGACCTGTTCTGAGTGGAGGCTTACGTTGTGAAATTGTGCTGCTCTAGCCACCACTTGAGAATACGCGGTGTGGAGATGGCTTTGTAGGGTATGCCTCCGGACTGTTATCTGACACTGGGGCGTCGTATAGGTCCCATGCGTCCTGATCTTGGTCACCCTGGCTCATGGTGGTGTGAGCTGGGGAGTGTGATGGAGTTTGTGCTGGTGAGACGTTAATCACAGGCGGAGGAGAGGGTGGTGGGGTAACTCTTTTCACCACTTTTGGTTGTGGTGTCTGTTCCGTCTGGAACTCCAACCTTCTCTTTCTCCTAATGGGGGGAAGGGTGCTTATTTTTCCTGTCCCCTGCTGTATGAAGATACGCTTTTGCGTATGGTCCACATCAGTTGCTTGCAGCTCTTCCTCAAACCTATGCTTCTGCATTTGGGAGGTTAGCGAGTGCTCTTCTGTATAAGAGCCTGAAGCTGGGTCGCTTGCAGTTTGTTTCGGCATCGAAACCCTGTCTGCGTGTTTTTTCGGCTCCGAGGTGACTCTTTTCTTTTTCGGGGCCGAAACCTCTCGGCGTCGATCTGTTTCGGTGCCGCTGTCTCGGCGTCGAGCCGTGTCGGCACCGGCATCTCGGTGTCGAGGCTTGTCTCCAGCACTTTCTCGGTCCCGAGAAGGCTGCGTGCCGGTGTCTCGACCGGAGTCGGACGATCTCGGCACTGTTGGGGCCTTTTTCGGTGCCGACGGGCGGTCACCGAATTTATGGGTGGAGCCATGGCCTGGTGGCAGTGGCGTCCCCTGGGCCTTGTAAATGTTCTTCTGAGTGGATTTCGACGTCTTACTCACGGTTTGTGTATCGTCGAATCCTTCGGAGTCTGAGTCTTGGATCGAGAAGGTACCTTCTTCTTCCTGTTCCTCGAACTCCCGTTGGGCTGTCGGTGCGGACGCCATCTGAAGTCTTCTGGCTCGACGGTCTCGGAGTGTTTTTCGGGACCGGAACGCACGACAGGCCTCGCAGGTGTCTTCGCTGTGCTCAGGTGACAGGCACAGGTTGCAGACCAAGTGTTGGTCTGTGTAAGGGTACTTATTGTGGCATTTGGGGCAGAAACGGAACGGGGTCCGTTCCATCGGCGTTCTTCAGCACGCGGTCGGGCCGACCAGGCCCCGACGGAGGATCGAAAAACTACCCCGAAGGGCACCGGAGCTCTTCGATCTTCGATGCGGTGTGGAATCAAAGTACGCCGATCCCGAACGCAACAATACCGACGAAAATCTTCCGAAATTAGCTAATTTTCCGTTCCGAAACTCGGAGCGACAGGAACACGTCCGAACCCGATGGCGGAAAAAAAACAATCGAAGATGGAGTCCACGCCCATGCGCAATGGAGACAAAAGGAGGAGTCACTCGGTCCCGTGACTCGAAAGACTTCTTCGAAGAAAAACAACTTGTAACACTCCGGCCCAACACCAGATGGCGAGCTATTGCAGAACATGCGTATCTACAGCGACAGATGCCATCGAACATGTTGTTTTGCCGTCTAGTATTACTTTCAGTCTAGCCGGATACAGCAGTGAGTATTGAATACCTTCTTCCCTTAGGGTCCTCTTGACTGCCATGTATGAAGCACGCTTGCTCTGCACCTCCAGTGTAAAATCCGGGAACAGTGTGACCTCACCATTCGCCACCTTGAACAGGCCCTCCTCTCGTGCCCGCTGTAACAGGATGTCCGTGTCTCTGTAGTGTAGTAATCTTGCAATCACTACTCGGGGGGGGGGTCTGCCCGGCGCAAGAGGCCTCGAGTGCACCCGATGTGCTCGTTCCAGAGTGTAGAAGGGGGTCAGGCGGCCCAGCGCCACCACTGTGCCCATCCATTTTTCGAGGAATTCCACCATATTCGATCCCTCTGCCCCCTCCGGGAGACCCACCACCCGTACGTTATTCCGCCAGCTTCTCTCCTCAGCGTCCTCTGCTCTTTGCTCTAGGCGCGCCACTCTGTCCCTGAGGTGTGTCATTTCGGCCTGTAGATCTTTTTGTTTTGGTGTAATTTCAGCCAGTGTGGTTTCCGTCTCTTTGACTCTGTCCGATAATTTGTGGTGGTCTGCCCTCAGGAGGACCAGTTCGACCGCAACCTGATTGATATCGTGCTGCAGCGTTAACTTAGTGTCTTCGATTGCCCCTAATATTTTGTCCAGGGTATCGTGTACTTTGATCTGCGGTGGGTCCTGCATGTCCCCCCCCCCCTTTAGGCCCAGAGGGTGCTGCACTATCCATGACTCTGGTCTTGTGCCGGTTCTTGGGGGGACATTGGGTACACGAGTGATCGTTCCCTCAGGGGACAAGGCAGAGTCCAGGCTGTTAGTACGAGGTCTCCTCCACCCAAGGCTTCCGTCCCCAGCCCAAATCAGGGCCCACAGGGGCTCCCAGGCAGACTCCCAATAGTCCTGGGGATTCGTGCCCATATTCGCTGATTTCCAATGGGCTCGAGGTCTGCTTCACTGGGGCGGGAGGAACAGCGCTATACTGTCAAGGGCGATCACTGCTTCAGGGCCCGGCCTAAACATAGACCGTGCCCGCAACAGGTTACCACTTTTCAGGCCACCGCGTGGGGACCCCCGGACCGCTCCCATCCGGCTTCATTGGGCAGACCCCATTGGGAGGGCCGCTCACCCCCAGCGAGGCACCGTGGAGCGCGGCGCCACTGCTCCTCACTTTCGGTCCATTAATCGTTCACTAGTGCTCAATGTACGGAAGAACACGCCCCCGCCAGGGCCACTCCAGGGCCCCCACCACCTCAGAGGCAGCCGGGTGGACCCCGGCATCCCCCTGTTCAGTGCCCGCAGGGCAAGTCACCAGGCCCAAGGCCACCGCACCACCTGGGCGGAATATTACCGCAGGTTTCGCCACTCACCAGGAGGTCTCCGTTGTTAGTCTTTTGTCTTGGGTAGCTGGGGTCCTCTGACCTTTTCCCCCCGCCAGGGAGCCTCTGCACCGGCCAGGCCCTGCACCACGAAAGATTGGTGCCGCACAGGGTGCGCTCCCAGCCCGCCAAGAAACACCCAGGCTCCACCGGTCACCGCGTCCTGCTCTCCGGACTGTTGCCCCTGCTGAACTCCACGGCGGCGGGGCCTCCAACCTCGCCCCGCGGCTCGGGGCAGCGCACGTCCGCGCGTCAGCAGCTCCCGGCAGCCAGCACCCTCCCCGGATCACAGAGGGCCTGTCCGCGGCCCGGCCCGGGGCCACCTCCAACTATCCCGGTCTGCGGGAAACTAACGCCGCGCGGTTCCCCGCGGCTCTCTCTGCCGCAGCAGCAGTGCCTTCTCGGGGGCCCCCGGCCCTCCACGGGGCTCCAGGCCGGCAGGGGGCTCACCTCTTCGCCCCAACCGCACCTCAGCGGCCTGGGCTACTCCGGTTCTTTCTCGGAGCACGCAGCCGCAAGGCCTAGCCGCGCGGCGGACTGCTCCTCCACCCGGGTCCCCGGCTCCAACAGAGGGGCAGACCGCAAGCCCCAGAGTCCGCAGGCACGGCACAGGTTCATGCGGAAGAGTCTAATCAGGGCTCCGCGGCCGCCCAGCACGTCCACGCAGGTCTCAGCTCCAGCATTAGCTCTAATTGCCCCGGGGGTGGCTCAGGATGTACAGAGAATTTCCGTCCCCTCCGGAGCGAGGGGATTAAGCGGGCGCCATCTTCGGCTTCTTGGCCACGCCCCTACTTACCTCATAAACTTAACCATACTTACCTCCCCCAGGAACTGTTGATTTTTGCACAGGGTCCACTTTTAAAATAGCTTATTGCCATTTTAACATATTCTGTGTGTACTACTGCTTTTATTCAAAGTTCCCTACCTGCCTGTGTGGAGTATCTTGCATTTTATGTATTTACTTCAAATCTTGAATCTTGTGGCTCTAAAATAAATTAAGAAACAATATTTATCTATATAAAAAAATTGGCCTGGAGTTAAGTCATTGAGTGTGTGTTCCTCATGTATTGCCTGCATGTGTACAACAAATGCCTAACACTACCCTCTGATAAGCCTACTGCTCGACCAAACTACCACAAAATAGAGCATTAGAATTATCTAATTTTGCCACTATCAACCTCTGGGCACCCTTGGACTCTGTGCACACTATCTCTCACTTTGAGATTGTATATACAGAGCCAACTTCCTACAGATACTATTATAAAATAGGCTGCATATTGCCATATTTGGCTTTTCTTGCTGCATAATTTTCTAAATCGTGCAGCATAATTTGGCCATGTCTTGTCACATACTTCTAGTGGCCCAGATTATGGTGGAGCAACAGTGAGCTAGAAACTCCTTCGCGGAATGGATTTTCTCAAGGGAGAACAAAAGGTGAGCTGGAAATCTCTTTGCATAGTGGATTTCCTTAAGTTGGAACAAGAGGTGAGCTGGAAATACCTGCGCAGAGTAGATTTCCTCTCAGAGGAACAAAAGAGACAAAATGTGAGCTGCGAACTGCCCCTCAGAGGAACAGGGAGCTGGAAGCGCTTCCAGAGAGTAGATTTACATATTGTAGGATAAAAAGTGAGTTGGAACACCCCACCTGTGGATTTCCTAACAGTGAAACAAAATGTGAGCTCAATTTTCGACACAGTGGGGAAAAAAGGGAGCTGGAAACCCCTCCACGGATTGGATTTCCATATGGTGGAACAAAAGATGTGCTGGAAACCCTTCCACTGATTGAATTTCTAGCATATGTTTTCAAATCCAGCACAGCCAGAGTTACTGAAACAATTTTTTGAGTGGGGGTGTTGGCCCAGTGCTTATTTTGAGCTGGTGTTTCCGGTGCCGGGCACCGGCACTTTTTTTTGAGGGACAGCACTTATTTTTCTGCCTCAAGAATTTACTACCAGCAAAAGACACATATAGGAAAGATGGAGGAAGAGAAAAGGGAAAAAACGTCCAAAAGGGAGAAAGGAGGAAGGTGTAAAAGTGAGCTAAAGGGGCAGGGAGTGTCTGTAAATGCATTATAGAGGCCAGAGATGGCTTCAGGGTTACGCTGCCTCAGCATTCTGTGCTTGCACATTTATTTGCAGCAGTCGCGTGTTTCAGAGGTGAGCTTTGGGCACCGGCACATTTTTCTTTACAAATTAAGCACTGTGCTGGGCCTAATGTCATGTCACAAAAGAACGTTTGAAAACTTTGTTACTTAAACTTGGAGTGTACTAAATATAACCTCACAACATTAAGAATGTCACCAACCTCAAGTTGAAAAATTCAGACAGGAAAAAAAAATATATTGGATTTAAAATAGCAACAATCTGTCAATAAAAGTTTACTAATGTTTGGCAGTTTGTAGATTCACTGCTAATGCTTGCGGGTGAAACCACTTCAAGGGCCTTTTAATCCTCTTTTGCCATCTGTTCTTTAAAGCTAGGTGGGGAGCACAGCACCTCCAGCATCCATCATTTCAGAGCCCTTGTGCACAAATCCATGTCCATTATGAGGTGCGGAAACGTGGCACAGCAACCAACAAATTAAAGTGTTTTAACCCACAGTATAAGTATACTTAAGTATACACCAGGTCAAACGCTAACACTCGACCTAATACATTTTTTTGTTATTTTCTAAAATGGAGAAAAAAGCACCTTGGGATTGCTAGAGCAAGTACCTGTCCATTTACAAGGGATACCTGGATTCTTGACACAGCATATCTCTTTAGGGGATACCAAAGAGCCAGCTTCCTACAATTCACTGCCTATAAACTCACATATTACATCACTCATGACATGACAAATTACATCACTAATGACAAATGAAAAAAAGTCATGAAGTTTATAAGTTAACATGCTACATGCACCTTGCCTATAAAGACCCTCATAGTAACTCAACCACAATGAGAAAGAAGGTGGAAGGATGGGTGCGACCCGACACTTTGCTCCATGGCCTGCGGCACTATGCAAGTCCCCACAGGGGTGTGTCAGCAGGCACCCACTTCTGCACCCTTATTCTAAATGAGAACAAAATGAGAATAGGGTAGAGGGGAACCAGGGGAAAACTGCCCAACATATTAATGGCAGCTTTGGATGCTTTTTTTGTTGAAGAGGCAGGTGCAGATAGAAGTGTTTCAGTCCGTGCTCGGCACTAAACCCCGTCCCTCCTCCTGATTTTTAAGTTGGCAGGCACGGCATGCTATCCAATCAATTGTACACTTCTAGTGTGCGTCACTGTTGCCTGCATCACCTCTTTGTTTATATCTGTAAAGTGATGCTGCGTGACCGAAGTGAAATTATTCAGCAATAAAAGAGGTAGCGATATTTATTGTTCCCAAGCACTCGAGGGAGGCTTGTTTCGCACAGTTTGGCGACTTTGATGCACCCGTTTGCCCAAATGCAAATGTGTTGGACAAACTGGGCTAAACTGAGTGGCACAAAACAAACAAGCTTGTGCATAATAATAAGCAAAGAGGTTGGCCTGAGCCAGTGCTTACACTGGGATATAGAGGTCTAGAAGTGACTGAACATCTTTGAGCACTAGCTCGGTGCTTTAAAAGACATTTCACAAACGCTGTCAGTTGAACCAGTTACAACCTTGGCACACCCTGCCATAAAGTGTTGCCTAGTTGTGCACCTCTTTGTACAAACACAAAGTCTGGTAATTTGAGAACCACAAAGACATATGTTTAGCCTCTTAAGTGCTTCCCGTTTTTGACACATATGGAATCTAGGTTACAGGGGGATGAAGTGATGCGCCCAGGATCACACAACGCAGTGAACTCAGAATCTGCCATTAGCACCCAGGCATCAGCAAGCAAAATTCTGCAATTTAGCTTCAAAACCGCCAGTCAAGGAAAATGTGCAGAACCCCCAGCAGTAGCTGGTGGCTGAAAAAACAAGCATCTGCAATGCAATAGGTTTCGCACATTTTGAACAAGTTAATTGTCATCTTTTGACAACAGCGCCTACGAGCTAAAACAAAAAAAGAAAAGCTCTAATGAAGTTAGCAGAGCAACCTGAGAAGATTTATGGCCCCATTAAGGAGATAGGCAATGTCCTGCGTGCGTTGCTGTGAGTGCTGGCAGGGAGAAGCACAGTAGAGAGAGAGAGTCTGTGTGATGCAATGCGGGCATATGGTGTTTGTTTAGTAAAATAAGTTTATTTTAGGAACCGTTTGTTTAGTAAAATAAACTTATTTCAGGAGCAGGGTAGAGGACAGCACTGGAATAAAGCCAAAACAAATGTCAATGACATGGGAGGCAGTGGGAGGCTGCAATAAAGCGCAGGCAGCTACCAGCCTAAAACACCCACAGTGAAAGGGGAGCAACAAAGAAATGTCAAAAATAGTCAGTCACAGCAACAGATAAAGAAACAAAAGTGGAACAATACAGTAGTAGGTCACTGTTCTGAAACAAAAAAAGGTGGGAGAAAAAGCCAGAACTGACCACTAGCAAGCAAGAATTTTTAAAGGATATGGCAATCAACAAATGAAAGTCTTTTAACCCACAGTATAAGTATACTTAAGTATACACCAGGTCAAACGCCAACACTCGACCTAATAAAAATATGTGTTTTTCTAAATTTTCTAAATTGGAAAAAAAAGCTCCTTGGGATTGCTAGAACAAGTCCCTGTCCACTTATAAGGGGTACCTGATTCTTGACACAGCATATCTCTGTAGGAAGCTGGCTCTGTATATACTATCTCAAAGTGAGAGATAGTGTGCACAGAGTCCAAGGGTTCCCCTTAGATGTTGATAGTGGCAATAACAGATAATACTAATGCTCTATTTGTGGTAGTGTGGTCGAGCATTAGGCTTATCAGAGGGTAGCGCTAAGTATTTGTTGTACACACACAGGCAATAAATGAGAACACACACTCAAAGACTTAACTCTAGGCCAATAGGTTTTCATATAGAAAAATATTTTCTTAATTTATTTTAGAACCGCAAGATTCAGAATTTAAGTAAATACATAATTTGTACAGTAGTTGGCATAGGTAAGTATGGAATTTTGAAGTAAAACAATAAGGTACACAGTTTTGACAAAAATGGCAATAAGCTATTTTAAAAGTGGACACTGCAAAAATCAACAGTGCCTGGGGGAGGTAAGTACAAGTTAGTTTAGCAAGTAAGTAAAGCATTTACAAGTTCAGTCTCCGGGACATAGGCAGCCCACCGTTAGGGCTTCAAGTCAACCCCAAACACCCAGCACCAGCAACACAGGGCTGGTCAGGTACAGAGGTCAAAGTAGGGCCCAAATAACATAGGCGCCTATGGAGACCAGGGGTGCTCTGGTTCCAGTCTGCTAGCAGGTAACTACATGCGTCCTCAGGGAGCAGACCAGGGGGGTTTTGTAGAGCACTGGGGGGAACAGTCACAAACAGGCACACAAAATACACCCTCAGCGGCACAGGGGCGGCCGGGTGCAATGTGCAAAGTAGGTGTTGGCTTTTGCACTAAAAGCAATGGAGGGACCCAGGGGTCAATCTGGCGATGCAGGCAGGGCACATGGGGGCTTCTCGGGCCAGTCACGACCAGGCAACGATGAGGGCCACCTGCTTGTCACTCCTGCACCGGTAGTAGGTTTCTCTCTGGCTTGGGGGCTGCAGGTGCAGTGCTTCTTCCAGGTGTCCGGTACTTGGTCACCGGGAAGTCGCGGTCAGGGGGAGCCTCTGGATTCTCTCTGCAGGTGTCACCGTGGGGGTGCAGGGACGCCATCTCAGGGTGCCCACGTCGTGGAAGTCACCAGGGGGTCTTCGCTGCAGTGTTGGTTTCTCTGGACACGAGCTGGGGGCGTCGGGTGTAGAGTGTTGGGGACTCACGCTTCCGGAGTCCCTTTAAAGATAGTTTCTTTTTGGATGTTCAGACAGAGCCGCTGTCCACAGGAGTTTCTTGGTCCTTTGGGTTGCAGGGCAGTCCGCTGAGTCGGCAGAGGTCACTGGTCCCGCTGGATGCGTCGCTGTTGCAAAGTCTTTGAGTCTGGAGACAAGCCAGTAGGGCTGGGACCTAGTCAGTTGTCGTCTCCGTCGTCAATGCGGGCCTTTCAGGACGGCAGTCCTTTTTTAAGTCGTCAGGAAATCTGAAGTCCTGGGTTCAGGGTCGTCCCTAAATACTGAATTTAGGGGTGTGTTTAGGGCTGGAGGGCAGTAGCCAATGGCTACTGTCCCTGAGGGTGGCTACACCCTTCTTGTGCCTCCTCCTTTTGGGGAGGGGGGCACATACCTATTCCTACTGGCTAAATCCTCCAAAACATGATGGAGGATTTTCCAAGGAGGGGGTCACTTCAGCTCTGGTCACCTTAGGGGTTGACCTGGCTGAGAGGGTGATTCCTCCTTGTTTTTCCTCATTATCTCCGCGGACTTGCCGCCAAAAGTGGGGGCTGTGTCCAGGGGGGGGGGGGGAGGGAAGGTAGGTATCCCCAACTAGCTGGAGTGCCCTGGGACATTGTAACACCAAGCCTGAGCCTTTGAGGCTCACTGCTAGGTGTTACAATTCCTGCAAGGGGGGAGGTGTGAAGCACCTCCACCCAGTGCAGGCTTTTTTTCTGGCCTCAAAGAGAACAAAGGCTCTCACCCCAGGAGATCAGAAACTCGTCCCTCAGTGGCAGGCTGGCACAGACCAGTCAGTCCTGCACTGAAGGATTGGGTAAAATACAGGGGTCATCTCTAAGATGCCCTCTGTGTGCATTTTGTAATAAATCCAGCACTGGCATCAGTGGGGGGGGGGGTTCTTATTCTGAGAAGTTTGATACCAAACTTCCCAGTATTCAGTGTAGCCATTATGGAACTGTGGAGTTCGTTTTGACAAACTCCCAGACCATATACTTAATATGGCCACACTGTACTTACAGTGTCTAAGAATGGGCGTAGGGGCATATTGCTCATGCAGCTATGCCCTCACCTGTGGTATAGCGCACCCTGCCTTAGAGCTTTAAGGCCTGCTAGAGGGATGAGGGTGTCAGGGGCCTCAGCTGATATGCTTGTGGGTTTGCACAAATCTAGGCTGTTGGAAGCGGCACATTATGGTTGGCTGTTGTGAGGCCCTAGCCAGACAGAGCCTACCACTCCCATGAGGGGGTGGGTGATTACACTTGCTGTATAACCTCTGCTCACCCTTGGTTAGCTTGGCACAGAGCTGTCAGGCTTATCACAGAGGCAATGTGTAAAGCATCAGCGCAGCACCTATACACAAGAAGTACACTGAACGTCATAAACAAGACTTCACAGGAGGTGTATGTAAATAAAGCTTATATTCACTGTACACATGAATTAACACTACATGAATGTCATGTAAATCTGGGCATAAATCACATTTGAAAATATAACTAATAGTTTGAAGCCCAACAGTGTTAATACGAAATCAACTGCATGAACATATGAGAAAACATATACTTTCCCTCCTGGCACCCACATGTGGTGCTACCACGTTGGCAGCACGCAACCCAACCCAAGGATCACCCCCAATTCAATCTCAAACCGTCATAGGGTGCATTCCGGGTCCCAACAACAGCAGCAATGTATACATTCGGAGAACTATAGCACTTTTGAAAAAGGTCCATGGGCGAGGCTGCACCAGTAAACATCAACGTCAACCACAATAGTAAACAATATGCAGGGCTATAGACCTCTAGCAGCCTGTGGTTACACTTAAACAAGATCCCAGGGCCAAGGTACGGAGGGTTCGGGGATTGAGGAGAGATTGGCCGAAGAGGCAACAGTCGGCAAATAGGGGTTTTGGTTCCCACTCTGGAAGTTCACTCAAGGGCCTTCACACAGGCCTTCTGGTGGAGGCCCTGGTGTGCAGGGCACAGGGGAAAGGTAGCCTTGGCACACGCTGTTGCCAAACTGGACACACCAATTCACAGATAGTTACCAATCTTGGTACCTACCAGAACAGGAGGCACCATGGCTGGGGTGCGACAACTTGGACCACCTCAGGTGTTCGGGCTGCACACGAAGAGTTTACCAAGTTCTGTGCCCTCCTAGGATGGACAAACGGTCTGGTGCACGATGACCCAAATCACACCAGACACTTCTGAACACCATTGCAAAGTGCTCAATGCAAAGCCTTCCTCAGATGAGGCCCAACATCTAGTGCGCGATGACTTGAGGCGCACCAGACAATCTCGTTTGCACCTGACAAGTTACCAATGTAGTGCCTCCCTGAAAATAAGACACCATGTCTGGCGTGCGATGAGTTAAGTCGCACCAGATAATCCCGCTGCACACAAAACGTTACCACTGCAGTGCTTCTCAGGAATGAGGCACAAAGTCTTGGGTGCGATGACTTGAGTCGCAACAGACAATCCTGCTGCAAAAATACCATTGCATCATCTCCCGGGGGCGAGACATCCCACCTGGAAAGCGATAACTTGAGTCCCACCAGGCACTTCTGACCAAACAATCAGTTCCCGTTCCGTACCTTTAGTCACACCAGGCATATACAGTCACACACAGATGCCAGTTCAATGGCACTGCACGAGGTAGAATGCAGCACTGGTCCGGGTACGTCCCTACCTCCGAGGGTCGCAACCAGTGATACGGCCACCGAACACAATGAGCATGCAGTTGGTGGTCGCACAAAAGAAATGCAACACACTCGACAAGAACGGGCTACGTGGGGTCCCACAACCAGTAATCCATTCATTACCAACCAAACGCTTATGTCTGACGTGGCCCCCACGATGAAGGGCCACACTCCTTGAATGCAGGCTGTACTTTGATGGCTCCAGACCAGGCCGATCCGGTCCCCAGGTCCAATACTTAGATCAATGCTCACACCAATGCTACCAGGTGGAATCCAGCAGACGACTTAGACGCGTAAGAGGGCATCGTTCTCCAGATAACAAGGCAGACGGTGTAGGTCCCTTGCAAGAGGTCTTTGATGCCCCGGGACCTCCTTGCAGAACAGGGGCAAACCAACAAGCCCATGGAGAGCACAATTCAGAGTGTCACACTGCAGCAGGCAGTGTGCCCAGGCCAGCCAAGATTCAGGAAGGGAGTGTGATTCTTTCCCAGGAGAATAAATATTCCTGTGCACAACAGATTTCTCTGGCAGTGTGCAGTACGGGACTCCGTCCTGCAAGTGTATTTCTGAACTGCTCAAGTGTGCCTCCCCTCGTTTTACATAAGTGGACCTTTGAAGTTGGGGGTGATTTAAAGGGATCCCCCTTGGACTCACAAATGTCTCCCATAAATTTCTGTCATGCTGCCATGGGGCCCTAGAATGACCATCCTTATCTTTAGTGGTGCCATTATCTGGCTACGAGAGACCAAGTGTCAAAACCTCTCCTTCCAATCTATACAGCCAGGCCCTCAGATGGCAGAGGTCCGTCATTCTGGTTCTCTAATTTTTATAGAATGTCACTGGGGACATGTTTTCCCACAGCTCCCAGCGAAATGAAGCTTGAACTGTAAAAGAACACAAAAGGGATTGTAGAACATGGAAATGCCCACTTCCTAGAAGTGGCATTTCCAAGGTTTTAGTGACAAAACCGCCTTTACCATTGGAAAGGGTTTGTCCTTTCCAATGAAAGGACAAACCCTTTTGAGGTTGCTCCACTACAATTTGCTATTGCAGACAGGACTAAATATAAACTTTCCCCTATATTAACCTACGGGCAGAGCAACTCTCAATGGTAGTGATAACACACATGGGCATTCTTCACCACATAGGCACATGTGCCCTGGTACATGTACAAGTCTGAAGGGGCAGGCTGGACACAAGCACTGTGAATTCCACAAGGGTGCAAGTGCACCTATACAGGCTTGCTGTGACAGGCTCAGTACATATAGAAAAATCCTAACGTGCAATTGTGCACACACTGGCCAGTTGTGTCAGGCTCAGTATACATCTGAAAACAAGGGTGCACCTTTAGGCAAATCATACTTGACTCAATATATACAAGAAAACACCAATGTGCAAGTGTGCACATACAGGCAAGCCAGGCTACACTCAGGTGTTTTTTTATGTATATACTATGTGCAATTGTGCACATATAGGCAAGTCAGGACAGGCTGTGTATACATGAAAACACTAATGTGCAAATGCTGGCAATTTGTGCCAAGCCTAGTATACATCTGAGAGCACCAATGTGAGAAGTGTGCACATACTGGAAAGTTGTGCCAGGCTCAGTATACCTATGAAAACACCAATGTACACGTGTGCACATAGAGGCAAGCCAGGCCAGGCTCAATGTATATACATAAAATCACCAAGGTGCAAGGGTGCACCTAATGGCAGGTGCCCCTTCCTAGCCTATGTAGGGAGGGAGCGCGCACCCTTTTTCCCTTGTACCTACAGTGGGAGTGTGCTCAGGTCCCAAAGGCCACTCAAACAGGATCAGCAAAGTCCCCTAGAAAAAGCAAAAGTTTGGGGAACCACTATCTCTGCATCCGGTTCACATAAGTGTGGCTGAGTTGCTAGCTCCTATACTACACCAGTGATTTTTTTTTTTTTAGCTTCTCCTCGGCGAGGTTACGTGTGGCAGGGTCGACTCTCTCCAGCATTAGGACAAAGGGGAGGCTTTCTTTACTGCACGTAGCCAATGTGGGGGCCTGGGAAGGCATCAAAATGCCCCAGTGGACTTTCATATTCATCTACAGCCCCTTATACAATATAAGATAGGAATGCTACTCCTGTGATCTGTAAAAACTCTGAGTGGGCTGAGTGCCACTGTGTAGGATACTACTCCGGGGACAGGGATCTGAAATTTCCTAAACAAGCGAAGTTGTAGAGTGTGATCACAAAAAGGCTTCACAAGCACCAGTATGGGAATGATTGGTTGTCAAGATAAAAAATGCTTTTCGAAGAAATGATTTAAGTTTGGAAAAAAATATATTTACACAAATAGGGGTTAAAACATTTCAATGCAACCATGTGTGCCCTCGTTACTGAGTTAATTCAACTTTGTTTTTTAATTTGGAGGTGTGTATTCTCCATTATGCTACAAGGCTCCGTACTGCAGGGTAACAAATGTCTGATTGTGGTTTGCGAACCATTATATTGGGCAATGGCTTCCAAAGCAAACAGCCAAGTAATCAGGTATGTTTTTAAATCCAAATAGCAGTTTGCAAGCTAGTTTGCAAACTTAATGGTCACGGTCTCTTTAAAAATTAAAACTTGAAACTAATTCAACACCATTTGTTATTTTTCAAATTTTTGCAGAACCAAATGCAATTTACAGCACACCAAAAAAGGATATATTTTTACTGAAGTAAGTTGATCTTCCTGTAATTTTAAATTATGTCTGTAAACATGAACCTTAGGTAGATGGCTCAACGGCTTCAAAACTTCTTCATTTGTTAAACTGACTCAAAGTTATGAGCAATCCAATAAAATCTAATTTCACTTGAATAATCTCTAGGCTGAGACGAAGAATTTTCTTCAAGGCGCCTCCAAGTCTTTGGATCTTAAATGCATACAACATTAGCTGGATTTTAAACAATATTCACT
The DNA here is from genome assembly GCF_031143425.1 of Pleurodeles waltl. Classification (NCBI taxonomy): domain Eukaryota; kingdom Metazoa; phylum Chordata; class Amphibia; order Caudata; family Salamandridae; genus Pleurodeles; species Pleurodeles waltl. The sequence goes on along the minus strand of NC_090445.1, from coordinate 657,997,879 downwards.
TGAACAGCACTAAAGCACTGTGCTATTAAACTTCACTTGAGATCCAGAACTGTTTCTCAGACACATAAGTAGCAGTAACCTTTTTGATGTCACGTGATATTCAATACATAGTTCCTCAACTGAGCAAAGCAGCCTCCCAAATGTGCTGTTTTAAGAATGCATGTCTCCAACTCTTACCGTCAAAAAGCTCCATTCATGGGTTTTGGGGTCATACTTCTCTACAATGTCAATTGGAGACTGCTGGCTCCCAAAACCGCCAATTACAAGTAGCACTTCATTAGCCCCTGCAAGAAAAACAAGGCAAAAGTGATCAACAGTCTATCAAAGACCAGCTGGTCTGCAAAAAGCGATCCAAGTACCATTTTGCTGTTTTCATGTTGCATTAGCAAAAGTATTACCTTTATTTTTCTTTTAACTTATTTGAGTTGCACTATTGTCACAAGGAATAAATAATTTAATACATTTCACAAAAATGCCAAAGGAGTGCTGTTTCAAACATGATAAATTTCCCAAAAAAACATGAATAATTCATTGCCAAGAGAAGAAACTCCTTAAAACAATGACAACTCTAAATGTATTCATCCAATAGCATTCAAATGGGACTATAGGCAAGGTCTCATTAACAAAAAAACTGAAAGGACCCATTATACTTTGTATAGAACAGCAATTAATTTTCAGCAAAGTAATAACAGTCTACAGATCCCACTAGTGCTTTCCATGGCATTTGACTGAAACCCCATAGGCCAGCTGAGAATACAACTATAAGCAAATAATTCCATGCACAATTATAATTACAAAAGAGTGAACCAGATCAACATAATTCAAAGAAGCAGCAGGTGGTTTAAGAACCAAAAGAAAAGTCCAAATTACTCAACTAATTGGCTCACACAGCCTAAAGAAAAGGCGTCATTACAGCAAGTTGAACATTCCGAAACATGTAATTCTGGAATAAATAAAGAGGGATGGCACTACTAATGACCCCTGTGTGCTTATGGAAAGAGGTTTCACACTGTGGTAAAAGCATCCAGAGCATTTATTCTAGAAAGCAGGTGTTGTGCCCAACATACTTGCGCTGCAGCTGCTCTACATGACAACACTCAAACACAGAAGAACCTACCTTTAAGATTAAAGAATCATTAAGGAAACCATGGGCCAGATGTACTAAAATGCAATTTAGCATTTCCTAATTAGAAACTTCATAGAAATAGCTATTTAAAAAATGCAAAATGCTATGTACAGAGATACCGATTTCCTAATAGTGAATCCAACAATGTAGGAATCGCTATTAAGAAATTGCAAATAAGGAATCCTATCACATTTAAGTCAATTGGCCGGTTTTGCGGTTCCCAAAAAACGATTTCCTATGACGAAAACACTATTTGGGAAATGCAAAACCAAGGATGGCAATGGGCAAAAGGCCCCCCTTGGAGGAACTCCAAAAATAGTGGTGCAAATGCAGAGCACAAATATGCCCAAGGGGCATGTGTGTGCTCTACTGCAATTTAAAAAAAGCATTTTGGGGTGCTTTTTTTCTTTTAATTACACATGGTTACCATTGACTTCAAGTCAATGGTAATTGATTTACTAACTGCCCAAATCGCATTCAGTAAACGCTTTGTACATCAGAACAGGAATCGCAAACAGGAAATCCCTATTTGCTATTTTCTATTCTGGGGGTCGCAAATTGCGATTTATACAGGGTAGAAATCGCAATTTGCGTTTTCCTAAAGGACTTTGTACATCAGAAAAGGCAGTTTTGCATTTCTCAATTGCCCGAAATACCGATTCTGACCATTAAGAAATGCAAAGGGGTTTTGTACATCTGGCCCCATGTCTTTATGGAACACTGTGTAATCAATACCAAGGGCTTGAGACACACATCTATCGACACTCGAATGCTGTCGTTGATATCGCCTGTGTTATGTAATTGGCAGTTAGGAGAGTAAATTGCTGATGGACCAAAACATATAGATGTGGATGGAGTTTGAGAATGACGGCTGCACTGATTCCTGTATGCACAAAACACACCGAAAGGATTTGCAGGATTCTACTTGAATAAGTGAAATGTGAGACAATTAACAGAACTAAGACTACCCTAGACTTCATTAATTCAGCTTTTAAACACCCAGTGAACAAACGTGAGCCACTTGCTCTCTTCATATTACTACTTCAGACATTTTCCTGACTGCTCCATAGATTGCTAGTTTATTCTGTGACTACCTTCCCCCAAATTGGTACACAAGTGAAGTTCCCACTGATAGGCCTCGTGGTTCAGAGGGGGGCATATGAATTATCCAACTCCGTATACTGCTTTTGTGCATACAATACAGGGAGAAACATACAGCAACATTCCCAAACCAGGGAAATAGATTTTTTTTAAAAATTTCTACTTGCTTCAAAGACTACATTCTTTAGATATATACATGTCCTATTAAAAATGTCGGTTCCATTTGGTATCATCCAATAAGGTGACAAAGTATGGAAATATTCTCATTATATCCGAGATATCATAATAGCCTTACTGATAAAATCCAGTGCTCGTGTTAGGGCAGGGTTTGGATTCTAGTAAAGTTCTGATAAGAGAGAAATTTCAACATGCCAGGACTCTATTTATGTGAAAGCTTTGAATGCTTACATGCTTTGCATACAGTGCCTTGGCTTATGAATGAGTTCTGTTTAGACTAGTCTTCTAATAACAGTAGGGTTCTGAATACTCAAGTACTTTCAATATGCTGAACCTATGAATGCAGCAGATTTCCGGATGTATTCCTGTGCCCTTTTTCACTTTGTTTCTGGGAAAGCAGCTTGTAAATTGCTCTGTAAATTTACTTTTAAGCATTCACTTGATTTCACAGTTACTGTAAATAAACCCAGATTCGATTTGCAGCCTAATGTGTATGTTGCTGAAGATCAAGGAAATCTGCCCAGCTGTGACATTCTCCACTTTGTATTTTTTCGGCTATTTACTTCATCTCACTGTGCCACAATTCACTTGTTTTTTTGTTTTGTTTTTTATTTATCTTTTTATTGTTTTTTTTATCAGGATCCACCAAGATAACAGAAGAGAGAAAATAAAAAATAAAACATTACAATTCGAGACATGTGTTAAATAAGTTCCCCAATAGTTCACAGAAAGAAAGCTCTTGACGAATTCAACAAGACTAAGTAGCTAAACAAACTCATTCAATAGGTGATTTAACCTAGAGAGGATTTACCCATGATTGTCTAAAAAGAATTTGCCCCAGATCAGGGAAAACGTTTTACCACTTTCTATTCTACTAGCATATCTCATTTCCTGATTTCTGACTTGTATCATTTTGCTCAGACATTCTTGAGGGGTGGGATATAACTCAGAACGCCAATTTCTTAACAGGAGAGATCTGGCAACCACAGTGGCGATACAAACAAGTTTCTCCCAGCTAAAAGGGAGCACATCAGCAGAATACTGGGAGTTAAAATAACCTGAGCCATAGTTGTTAGCATCTTGAATATTCCATCCCAGTATTCCTGTATACATCAACATGTCCCAATTACATGTATCCAACCCGCCACCCCTACTGCCTTACATCAAAAACAGAGATCAGGGCTGCTGGGTACCACATGGGATAAGGCTTGCGGGGTTCGATATAATAGCCATTTACTAAAAAATATCATTCAATGCCAATTCGCTCCTCTGAGTACTGAAACATTTAAATGATTAATTCTCTCCCAGCACTCGCTTGAAAGGTTGAGGTCCTCCTGATGGGCCCATTTTCTTAGCGCCTTTCCCCCGAGATCGACCTTATCCCTCTATAGCAACAGCCTTCTCCACGCACCTTATCCTAGAAGGGTCCGCCAATTCGGCAACTAACGCCTGAGCATTAATGATTGAATCCATATCCAAATCCCTTAGACTGTGTAGCATAGTATTATAGGATCCCAACAAAAGAAAATCATTTTTGACAGCCATCTGAATGTTTAAGGGGGTTTCCCAGTTGTCATTGATACAAAAATCCCCGATTTTACTAAATCCTGCATGCTCCCATCTCCTTACTAAGTCTTGAGCTGGGCGCCAGAGCGTAGCGTAAACTGTGAGAGGAGTGTAGAAATGCAAATATGGGATTGAAAATCTTCTAAACAAATCTAATTTTCTCTTAAAGAGAAATTTAAGAATCTTTTAACATTTTTTGGGGGGAGATTTCACCAACAGTGCTGGATTCAGAATATCGTGCTCCTTGCATATTAATTCCCGAAAGTCATTAGAGAATAGACAGCCTACAGATTGATCTGCTATAAAAATTAGTGAGATAATGCGCAGAGAAGGCAAAGTAATAATCTTTAAAATTGGGCAAAGCTAACCCCCCCCTTTTCTCTATCTGCATATAATGTGCTTAATGCAGCCAATGCCTTCTAATTTTGCCAAACAAATGGACGAAACATAGACTCCAATTAAAAAAAAAAAAGAAATTGTGTTAAAACGCACGGGGTGGCTGAGAACAGAAAATTAAATGATGATAATACTGACATTTTGATCATTGCAATTCGATCTAATATGGAAAGGGGGAGAGACCCCCATTGAGCAAGCAAAGCCTGAGTTTTCGAGAGCAACTGGGCGTAATTAAGGTCATACAGGTCTCCTATATCGGCTGAAAAATTAATCCCAAGGTATCTCCTTGGCCTAACATTCACACACTGTCTTAATTCGGGAAGCAGTTTAATAGATGAAGTGCCACACAAAATGATATCGGTCTTACTCATATTAATCTTGTAGCCACCAATTTGCTCAAATTCGGCAAACACATTAAAAGCCGCTTCCTGGGAAGTACGCTCTTTATCTAAAAACATAATATCATCAGCATAGAGTTTAATCTTCCCCATTGACTTCAAAGGGGGTTGAATCTGATTATTTTTGCCTGATTTTAATAGCTAAAAGCTCAATGAAGAGCGCAAAAAGTATGGGGGCTAAAGGGCAACCTTGCAGAGTCCCACATTGTACTTGGAGTTGACCAACACACGCGGAATTGATAATAATATTGGCTTCAGAGTTTGAATACAATCTTTGAATTATTGCAGAGACCTGAGAGGGCACCTTATAGCTAGGCAGTACTGCAAAGAGTGTATCCCATACAACCAAATCAAATGCTTTTTCTGCATCTAATAAAAGGACGATAGCAGAAATTTTATTAGAAGCGAAATAGTCAAGAGCCTCAGCCAAAAAGTGTGTATTAGTTGCAAGTTGCCAAACAGCAATGAACCCGTTTTGATCTGGATGCACCAGTTTATTGACGACCCCATTGAGCCTATTAGCCAAAAGCTTCGTAATAATTTTATAATCTGTATTTAGCAAAGAGATTGGGCGATATGCATTAGGATCTTCCCTGTCCTCATTCTTTTTGGGAAAACTAACCACATTCCCTGAGTGCCAACAATTGGGAATCTGTTCGCCCTGAAGCAGGCCATTAATTAAAGACAAAAAATCGTCAATGAATGCTTTAATGAACCCTTTAAAAAATTCAGCTGGAAAGCCATCATGTCCACAGGCCTTCCCCGTGAGAAGGTTATTGACAACCTCAAGGAGTTCTAACTTCGTAAACGGCTGTATTAGAGCATCACTGTCTTCTTCTGTATGACTAGGAATATCCAGTTTCCCCAAGAATTCCTTAATGGCCCTAGGGTCAATAACCGGAGCCTGGCTGTAAATTCACCTATAATGCTCTAGCATAATTTCGTCCACAGCTCTGGGGTCAGTATGTCTAACCCCGGTAGCAGGGCATTTCAATGCATGTATCATATTACCAGCAATTCGATCCAGAGCTTGTCATGCTAAGAATTTACCTTTGAAGTTACTCTCTTCATATTCCTTTTGTCTATAAGTCTGATATCCTATATCAACCTTCTTGAGAAAATTATTGGCCAGTGCTTTTTTAGCTAATTCAAAAGACTGTCTATTGTTTTCCCGTAGGGGCATGTAGGTAGGTAGTTAAACACCTTTGCATTGCCTCTTCCAGAACCCTGGTTTGTTGTCTCTGAGAAGATTTGTCTGCTGCTTCCTTGGCGATAACCAAGCACCTAAAAAAAGGCCTTAAACGAATCCCAGACTATAGCCGGAGTTGAAGATCCCTGATTACGTTTGAAAAATTCACTTATTTCGTCCTTAGAGATCTGAACCCATCCCTCATCTTGAAGAAGCTGTTGGTTAAAGACCCACCTTCTAGTCTGAGGCTTGGAGACTTCTGAAAAAAGAGAGACTTCCAGCACCAGGGAGGCATGGTCAGATAAGCCAGAGTGCCGCACCGACAGTCTTAAAGCGCAGCGTTTTAGATCTCAGAAAAAAAGAAATCAATGCAAGAGGCGCCTTTGAACCGGGTTGAGATGCACGTATATTCTCTCTCGTTTGGGGTGCTCATTCTCCAAGGATCACAGAGCATCAACACTTTGGCATAGTCTTTAAAGATTTTGGCAACTCTAGGCTTATGTTGTTTCTTACCCCTCACAGTGGTATCCAAAATTGGATCCCGAAGAAAATTAAAATCCCCACCAATAATAATTTTACCTGACAGTTGCAAAAGGGATTGAAACAATCCTACATAAGGAGCTGGGACATCTAGCAAGGGAGCATAAAAGCTAACAAAGATAAATCTTTCTTTAGCAATTGAACAGTGCACCCAGCACCATCGACCTTCGGGATCATATAAAAAGTTGCGTGCCCAAGCATTGAGGCCTCTGGCTAGAAAGATCGCCACGCCTCTGTGGGCTGCGGCAACCACCTTAAAATCGGCTAACATTTTAAACATGTGGAAGCCTGCGTCTTTTTTAACTGGGATAGGAGTTTCCTGTAAGAGAATAACCGAGGGATTTAGGGCAGTTACCCTTTCTTCAATTACAGAACTTTTCCTACGATTATTTAACCGTTAACCTTCCAGGAAACTATTCTTAATAAAAAAAATTCAACCCTGCCATTGAGTTCTCATAAAAGATCGCCGAGGAAGTAAATGATCTGAACCTACCAGGGAATTCGTGCCTTGGCCTGGTCCAACTAATATCACCCCCTTTATAACCTTAATCCTTCTGCAATATGCGTAACTACGATTTAGTGTGGAAAACCAGGATCCTGAACCCCTTGCCAGCCCTCCCAACACCCACCCCCAACACCAACCCTTGGGTGGCCGAAGCCTGGGGCCCTCCCATCTGATCAGTCCGAGGCTACCCCCCCACCCTCTGACCCCATCCTTCCTTAATCGGGTGCCTTGGCATGGCACTCTACACTATGGACTCGAAAAGGACGGAATTATAAAAGTACCATAGTGACGCATTTGATTTACACTCTGTGGAATCCACCTTTCTGAAGTAACATTTACCCTCCCAGTGCATAGTCTAACCTCCTCTCCCCCTCTCCTAATCATATTCCACCCCCTCATCCCCTTACCCCCCTGCCCAGACTGCTTCTGAATTGAATGCAACAAAGTGTTAGCAGCATCAACAGTATGAATTAGATTAGAATGTCCCTGAAAAAACACTTTAAGTTTAGATTGCTGTACAAGTCCTGCCGGAGTGCCGGCTTTTTGGAATGCAGGAATCATCCCTTTCAATTCTCTCCTCCGATGTGCAGCCACCACAGACATATCTGAGAAAATTTTGAAGGCAAAATCGCCAGGGACCTGATGTATTTTACTCTTAATCACTTGTTGAAGGATGTTTTCCTTTACACGAAAATCACCAAAATTGACAAGAATAGTTCGAGGATACTTTGCATGGGGTGGCTGTACTGCGGGACCCGATGGGCCCGCATGATGGTAAGATCCAAATGTTTATCCGCTGGTTCTGAGAGAACGTGCTGCAGGATAAGATCCGTGATTAAGTTTGTGACAGTCTGTCCATTTTCGCGCCCTTCAGGGATTCCTGTAAATCTTAAGTTGGATCTGCGTGAGCGATTCTCCGCATCATCTAGCCGAATCTGTAAATCTACCAAATCTGCTTGACAATTTGCCACTGACGGTTCCACAGAGACGTGAGCATCCTCCAGGTCAGATACTCGTTGTTCAACCTCCTTGATACATGAGTTAAGTTGCTGTATATTACTCAAAATTAAATTCAATTGCGATTCTGTTCTCTGAATTGCCTTGTTTTGCAAAATTTTCTAAGCTTATAACTCAGCTAAGATCTGAAGGAGCAAATTTTCTGAAGGGATATGGGAGCTTGCCTTGTCTCTGGGTGCATGAGACAACAAGCCCACTTGTAAGATCGGCTGATCTTGGGGCAATTCAAAGGGTCCATTAACGGAGTAGTGCGGGGGTGAACCCGGCTGTAGTACTTATCCCTGATGCACAAATTGACTCGCCGGATAGATCAAGTAGGACGCTATTTGCCTGAGGGGCAGAGGCAGAGTCACCAGTCAGTGAAGGGACACCGCCCTTTTGGCCCTTCATCAATCCACCAAACAAAGGATAAAGTAGCTTGGAGCCTGGGCCCATATCCAAAGCCCGGCTGTGAATAGCTGCGGAATTACAGCTCAAGGCTGATTGGATCAGTGGTGGGCTAACTTTATTCGTTGAATGCAAATTTAAATCCCAGTCCAAGTCCGGGTCTGGGTTTCTAGCCTCTTCAATCGGAGAGTCAAAGCCCGAATTTTGACCCCCCGCGCTAGTCACAGAGGGCGGTAAGCAGTGAGGAGAAGTATCCCTAGGAACTGGGTTGATGGTCGGCGGAGGGGCGGTATTTAAAGATAAATCCATATTCAGGTGATTGTCGGATGGGGCTAGGCGCTTTGTTTTAACAGTGCAAGCAGGTTTAGGAGCCCTAGAGGCAGGGCATCCGTTTCCCTGAAGATAGTGTGGAGATCGGGGCATTTATACAGCACTGCACCTTGCCCTTACAAGCGACATGCAGCCCCCTTCCTCTCCCCCCCCCCCCCCATGTAGCAGACTTCTGGAAGAGAACCTGGCGTCGTGCCAAATTTACACCAGAAAAAAAGATTTTGACAGTGTCTTTTTTAACCGAGCACTTTCCAGGACTCAGAATGTGCAAAAAAAATTGCAAAAATGTACTGCACCAGAAACTCACCAGGCAATGCTCAGAGCAGTATAACTTATTTCAAATATTAAGTTTGAAAAAGGCAAAATGAAGCTTTCCTCATTAAAAGAGTGTTGCAGTCCGTAACCCCCACCTCACCTCTGTTGCCAGTCCTCCTCTCCTCAAGGCAGGCCTCCAAACAAGCAATGTCGAGCCTCTTTAGGGCTGAAAAGCAAATTCCACCACAGCAAAGGGCACAATATTGAAGGAGCAGTGCTCAAACACACTCCAAATGGCAAAAAACAGATGGGGGGACTGAGGAGGGGGTGTTTGGGAACGGGATCAGAAGCCGCCAGGTGGATTTCAGAACTCTCAGCGTTCAGTAACGCGGCGGCGCCGCCATAAGAGCGTCTGTTTTTCGAGCGCGCGTCCTTCCAGAGCCTGTGGTTAGCCACGGAGCATGACGGGAGCTCCTACGCGGCCGATCCCAAGTCCTAATTCACTTGTTGTGTTGCCTAGAACTGTGAGCACACACCATGTGCAGTATTAATAACGTGATATTTGCAATATGCAACTAGAAAGACGTAACCATTGTTGGGATGCAGTACTTCCCATACACTGCTGGGTCACTTCCTCAACGTTTGGGTATAAACCTAACTAACCAGTCATAAAATAGGTGTATACATTTGGGAGCGCAGCATCAAAAATGTAAACACACACGTGAATTAAAAACAAACAAAAAAATATATAACTATTTTTTCCAAAAGTAGTCTTTTGGAAATAAAATAATTTTATTAATTGGAATGTGCTTACAAATACCACACAAGGGTTATAAAAATGTTCATGTTTTCTTTTCAATCTGTATATATTAATCAGTGACACCTCAAAAGTGAAATTACAGCATTAGCAGGAGCATACAGAATTATGGTGGTTATTTTCAGGGCACACAGCACTAACTGAATGCTCTACTATATGTGTTAATATTAGTCAGCTCAGTGGTACTCAATGAATTTAGTTTAAATGGATGAAAGGTTGAAACCACGTTGTTGGTATTCAAACCAATGACGTGTGTGTTTTGGTGGGCTTTCATAGCCAGTGTAACATGATGCAATATTGAAGACCCCTACGATGAAATCTTATGTTCAATATCTCCAATTGTACACTACCGTACCCAGGGGTAAGTACTGCTTTATGTACATATCACTAATGGCTTCCTGTGGAATGCTGTTGTAACATCTGCTTAAAGCCACATTCACCATAATGCCACTATTGTTGCAATTCTGTTAATTTGGAGGGATAAATGAATACTACATTAGTAATGTGTAGGAAGCTGGCCTGGTGTGTGGTGGGTACCCTTATACCCTTATACCAGGCCCAGGTATCCCCTCTTAGTGAAGTGTAGGCAGTGTATGGATGCCAGGCTCTCTAGAGGTAGCTGTGGATAAGCAGCCAAGGCTTATCTAGTAGACATGCAAAGCCCATGCAAAACCGCTGTAGTCACACAGCACTTACACACATTAAAGAAAACACTCAGTTGTACAAAACTTAAGGTACTTTATTTTTGGTCACACAATACCACAAAATACTAGAAGGGCAACCCTCCAATAGGAGGTAGGTAATATACTAATTATATACACTAGTAAACAGTAATAGGCATAGAAAAGGTTAGAAAACAGTGCCAATGCAGTTAGACAATAGTGACTCTAGGGGGAGCCCAAACCATATACTGAAGAAATGGAATGCGAACACAGGACCCCCACCTAGGTAAGTGAAATGTGTAGAGGGGAACTGTGAGTCCTAGAAAACCAGTACCCCCCCAGCGACCAGGAAAACAGGAGTAAATCACTGGAATTTCCCCCAAACCACCCAAAAGGAAGGAAAAGAAGACACCCAGACAAAACTGCAAGACCAGCTGTGGATTCCTGGAGCGGAAGACCTGTAGATAGAGGGGACCAAGTCCAAGAGTCACAGTGGTGTCCAGGAGGAGTAGGAGCTACTACCCTTCCAGCTGTAGTTGCAGGAGTTGGTCGACGGTGATGAGAAGGAGGTTGGCACTGCAGTCCTGGAGCCGGAGAAGAGTTCCTGAGGGATGCAGACAACGTCCCACACTGGAAGGAGGATTGCAGCCAGGTGCTGGTGCAAGTGCAAGAATTCCTCCAACAAGCCTTGGCAAAGGGAAATATCGCAGTTGGCGGGAAGTGGTAGTTCCGGGGACCAGCAAGGCCCAGGAGGAATCAACCCAGGAGGGGGAGTTGGAGGAGACCGTCAGTGACACAGCGAGCCAACAGCAGCAGAGGCAGCACCCACAGGAGTCCCACTGGAAGGGGACACAGAAGTTGCAGAAGAAGCCCACTCCTTCCTGTGGTGCTTGTCAGGGGAGTAGTCACTCCCCTTTCCATTGTCCAGTTTCGCGCAAGACAAGGGACTGGTGGTCCCTGAACGGGTGTGGACTGGTCTGTTCACGGAGGGCACCAAATGTGCCCTTCAAAGTATACCAGTGGTTTGGGGAGGCTACCCCTCCCAAGCCAGTCACACCTATTTCCAAAGGGAGAGGGTGTTACCTCCCTCTCCCAAAGTAAATCCTTTGTTCTGCGTTCCTGAGCTTGATCACATCACATCAAGCAGCAGGAGGGTAGAGACCAGTCTGAGGGGTGGCAGCAGCTTGGGCTGCACAGAAACCCTAGAAGACTGGTGTTAGCAATGCTGAGGGTCCTCTAAGGAGGACCTATAGTGCCTGGAAGCATACTTCCAATACTGGCAACAGTATTGGGGTATGAGTCAGACATGTTTGATACCGAACATGCCCAGGTTCAGATGTACCATTATGTAGCTGGTCATAGGTAGTGGCCTATGTCCAGTACACATGTAAAATGGCGTCCCTGCAATCATGAAGTCCAGGAAAATGGAGCAGGAGTTCATGGGAGCACCTCTGCTAGTGCAGGGGTACCCTAACACACAGGTACTTGCACCCTGCCCTCTGAGCAGAGAGGGCCTCCCATAGGGAGGACTTATAGTGACCTGGTGCAGTGACCTGTAGTGAAAAAGGGTGCATGCATCCTTTCACGCAGTCTGCAATGGCAGGCCTGTAGAACACTTTGCATTTGCATGGGCTCCCCATGGGTGGCATAACACATGCTGCAGCCCATGGGGATACCCTGGTACCCCAATGACCTGGGTACCATATACTAGGGACTTACATTAGGGCACCAGTATGCCAAATGTGGGGTGAAAATGGTACAAGTTACCAAGTTTTAAGGAAGAGAGCATAACCACCAGGGTCCTGATTAGCAGGATCCCAGTGGACACTGTTCAACCCACTGACAACAGGCAAAAAATGTGGGTAACCATGCCAAGAAAGAGGGTACTTTTGTACATGATGTGTTTATTACGAATTATATTATGGGAACAAAACTGAATGGTTTTCACCAAGAAAGGACTGGTGATAGCAAAATGCAGTTCATGTGGACAAACATGCAGTAACAAAGGTACCAGAGGCCATACATTTGCATCCAAGTCTAGATCTGTGGGGAACATAGAACTGTGACACCAATACATGTGTACAACACTATCTTTGGATTTTGCTTTTGTCAAAATGAGCACAAGAGAGTGAGCACTGATGTCCTGGCCAATTGCAAGGAGAAGAGACATATGGTGACGCTTCTGATTTCCTGCCTGCTCTGCAGAAACCACTAAAAGCTTTTCATCCTCCTACCCAAACAACTGAAGGACCTACATACCAAGCCCACAGTCCCACACCAACTTTCAGAGCCCCTCACCCTACTCCCTGGGTATATCCCATGCCCTCAACTCACTTTTTGAAGTACATCATCAGTGCTTTGCCATACAACTGCAAAACATCCAGATACATTTAGTGCCCTTCTGCTAGAATTCACACTTATTTTGATCGAGTAGACCTTCAGTCCCAAATTGCAGGCCCTCAAAGCCACTCGATACCCTACATCCTCAAACGAACACCAAAGACTGTCAGAGTTCCTTGTTGGCACTCAGAAGCCTCAGAGTGCCCTTCACTTGGATAACAAAGCACCACAGTCAGATATTAGTCCACTCGGTTGAGCCACAAAGTCATTGGGGGCACTCAAAACCCCTTCACAACCCTCCAGTCGTTTTCTTTGAGCCTTGGCTCACTCTCAGAACTGGACTACATAAGTGCAATATCAATGAACATGCCCTCACAATACAGAGTGCCCCAAAACTACTACATCAACATTCAGCTGGCAATCAGACACCCATTACAAGTCACTAGCCCCAATTAATTTCCTGTAGCTATGTTTGAGATTCTCTCTGCTGTCATTCCTTAAAAAAGATGTTCAGAATTACGTCCATCATTAATCCTCAAGAAACTGTAACAATCACTTATCCATCAGACAACCATAAAACTTCTTGCTAGCACACATCCACTCTGCCATCTGAACCAACAGTTTGAGTCTTCACCCCAATATTAGCTATTATGCAATCAACATCCTCTTCTTACTAGAGCCCCACTGCCAGACCCAAGTAACCTGCCCTTAGGCACCAAGAACCCTTCTAGCATTCACAGACCCTCAGCCTCCCCGAGACTCTGCTCTTTGATACCCAGTCAAACTAATTCCCAAACACTTCCACTTGTTGTGCAGAGAACTCGACTTCTACCACATGTCAATGCGGTGAGGCACCTGAAAATTGCCCATCCACAGATGGCGATTGTTGTCCTCTTCATCTTGTAGGTTACTCCAGCCATTTACTCACCTCTGGAATGCAGAGTAAACACACCTCCTGCTCTGTCAGTTGACTTCACCTCCTCCCACTAAAGCTGTATATGTAATCTGCACAGGATGGACACTGAGAAAGTAACTTGATGTAACCACTATCGCTACAAGTTGCTTCTCTATTGGGAAATATCCACTACCTTCTGCAGTAGCAGCCCACCCAACTATTGTTTGCAGGCTTAAAAGCAAACATGGCCTACACGCTAAGTGTTGCAGCAGCACCACACATCCCAAACCTGTGCAGGTGATGGCAAGACCCTTGTTAGTTTAGTGGTTCCAGCGGACCTGTATGCTAATGGATTGCCCCAATATATTAAATGTCTGCATGAAGTACTTTCAAGTTGAATCTACTTATCCAGGCAAAGACTCAACTATGCCTTTGTGGGTAAATGCCACAAATACCCAGTCATACACGGGAAGAGGCACCCCTCTTACCATGGCTAACAGGTAATAGCCGTGGAGGTGCAAGCTTTACCTCTCCAAGGCTGAACTGCAATAACATGACCACCTTCCCATATCCCTGGGTGCAGCAGGTATGGGACCTTGTCCCAAGTGTGTAGGTAATAGGGGTGGACAGAAAGGAGTACTGCCAAGTGACTCCTTTTTGCATGGCCATCCCCAGTATTTCATTTTGTTTTGGGACTTGCCTGCTGGTCACCTTGAACTCTTATCACTTGGACACTGTTTTCCACTCCCTAGAGTATGTGCTCTGACCACGTAAACATGATGAAATTTGTGTGAAACCTTACTGGCACACTGAACTTTCCTATAATGCCATTGTATAGTGTGTGGAAGTGCACACCAGTTGTGCCATCCACTACAGTGGCAGCTAAAATGTGGCGTCAGGTGTGGCCTGACTGCAACAGCTTCATCCCTGGTGCACAAACCCATGAAAATCACTTTTTTGATAGGTAGGAAAGCCGGATTTTAAATAATAAATAAGTCACACCTAAGTGAACCTTTCTGCACACATGACATGGTGCATATTATTTAAGAATGGAACATGTGTGACATTATAAATGGCATGTTCCCAAAGTAATAAGGCCAAATAAATACGTACCAGATAAAGACTCCATACAGAGCCTTATTTTTGCATTCAATAAAAATGCACTCTAATGTTGAAGTCAGATTATTATAAAATGTATGGTATGCAGAAAACTGAGGCAGCTAGGTCATATAAAGATGCCAGGATTAGCTATTCAAGCAACCAACTGCTAAGTATGGGTAAGCCACCTCACCCTTTTTTAACAGCCAATGTCACCACCTCTAAGTTACTCCAGCGTCAAGGGAAAACTAGATTCTCCCAACACCAGCAGTACACACAGCTCAGTAAAACTAGGCTCCATAATGCCAGATCACTGGTGAAACATTCTGCAAAGATCAGTCTGTTACTGGAGTCAGAAAAGTGGGATATTCTATTTATCACAGAAACCTGGCTCACTACTGAGTCGCTGTGGATCTAGGTAAAGCTCGCCTTAGGAGATACCCCAGTTGAATAAGAAGGGGGAGGGAGTGGGTATCCATCATGAAAAGTGGGATTTGTCCGCCATTTCACTGGATGACGCAGAAGGTACAGAGGTGCTAAGGTTCTCCTTGAAGACTATCCGGAGCTGCACCTTTGCAGGGGCTCTACGTTATAGGCTAACTGATTCCCCACCTCACGTCTGCACTCATTTGCAGAGGTGATTTCTAATATGGCTCTTGCCCATGCTAATTTCTTAATTTCAGAGATTTTAATTGGTGGACTGAAGGAGAATTGTCCCCCTTGGGCAAAGAACTGTGGAGATCACATCACAGCACAACAACTGGTCCACGCCCCTACTCACTAGGGGGCATACACTGGATCTCATTTTCTCCAAGGATGGGTTAATTTCTGTAAATGAGGACTGAGCAAGCATTAATTTTGTTTACTTAATGCAGAAACCGTCACCCCGGATAAAGGCTGGGAATACGGGATTTTATTTTTTTATAGAGCTTGGCACAAACTTGTTAAGCCTCCTCAGGGTTTGGTTTTTGATTTAAGTAATTCAAAAACCAAACCCTGTAAGTAATTCACTAGATGTTAAAACTCTATTGAGACTAAGAGTGAGATCTTTGAGGAAGAAATCATTGTTAAGTTAGACAAAATTATTCCTCTTACTCGCCAGACCCCTCAGATTCGACCTTCTGCTCTGTGGTACAAAGATGCTTTAAGAATAACTAAGCTAATATGTAAGCAGTGAGAAAGGAAATCGTGCCAAGGAGGACAGCCAAGAGCTGAAGAGTGCTCTTAATAATTATAAAAAGATAACAAAAGCAAAGGCTGAATTTTACACTAAATCTATTTTATCTGCTTCCAATAGTGCCAAAAAGATCTTTGACATCTTTCATGACTTGTCCAACCCCAATACTTGAAACAAGAAATAACACCTCCCACCCCCTCCACCCTGCAGAAATTGTGTGATGAATTGGTGGTTTAAATAAGACTGCTAAACTTTTAGAGGACATTAATGGTTCCCTCAAGATGGGCAGCCTTCTTCATATGGAGGAACCACCTCAGATGCTGCCTCTCGAACTGACAATGTTGACAGTGCTAACTCTGAGATAAGACAAGATCTAGCAGGGAATCCCAACTGTCAGATCGACTGCTTTGATCCAATACATGAGTAAACCTTCCTCAGTATTGTACTGGTCACTATGTCAGGATCAGCATTAGACCCTCTCCCGGCTACACAGTGGAAAAAAATGGGCAGACAAGCTAATGCCATCCCTTGAGGTTTCTCTGTAATCAATCTTTGAGTTCACGGCTGGTGCCTGGAAGGCCATAGCTACGCCCCTACTAAAAAAACCTTCAGCAGATCCAACAGTATTGGTCAGCCATAGGCCTATCTTGCTTCTTCCCTTCGTGTTGAAGGTATAGGAACATTATGTCAGTAGGATTTTATCCCAATACTTGGAAGTTCACTCTTTACTTGGGAAGAATAATTTAGATTTAGGCCTGGCCACTGTACCAAGACAGCTCTCTTGAGCATGAAGGACAAGATGCGCAGACGGGTAGAGTGACCAGTCTGTAGTGTTAATTCTGCTTGATTTGTTGGCAGCATTTGAGACAGTTAACCATAACACCCTACTTGCTATACTGGTCTATTTGGGTGTTGATGGCACTGAGTTAAACTGGATAGAATCTTACCTGCAGGATTGCTGCCAGGCGGTGGCTCTGCCTCCTTATCGCTTGGACTTGAGATATATGGAGTACTGCAAGGGTCAGCGCTTATTCATGTGCTATTTAAAATATATATGAACTCTTTGATTTCTTTAATAAAAACGTATAACATCTCAGTGATTAATCATGCTGCTGAAACGCAATTGATTTTGTCTTAACAAAAATCAGAATGACACTGTAAATTCCTTTTCAGGCATGTCTGACTGATACTGTAAAATGGATACACATAAATTCCCTTGACCTAAATGGGGATAAAACAGAGTTTATTTGTTGTTCTCCTAATGAGGTCTAGTTGCCCCTACCCCAAAGTTTTGGCCCACTTCCGAATGAAGTGGAGATGTGTTCCTCAGAGGCTGTTTGTAACGTAGTTGTTACATTTGATGCACATCTCTCTCTTGAGAAGCATGTAGATAAATATAACAGCTTTGCGTTACTTCGCGGCCTCAGAAAACTTTTCCCAGTGCTGCCCGTGCATGCCAAGTCACTAACTGCACAGGGTGTTGAAGATCCTGACTTTTTGATTGAGCGACTTCAAAGAGTTCAGACAGCTGCTGCACAATTAACACTGAATAGGCCTAGAAGATCCTCTGCCTCTAATGCCCTTAAGGAACTAAATTGACTGGTCACAGTGTGCTTTATAAATTTAACATTTAGAAGTTACCCTTACCCCTCCTAAAGCTGTTACATTAGCTCTCCAGCAACTGCTCAGTGTGAATTTGGCTTGAATTAGGTAAGAAAGACATGAAAGACGTTTGAAAACTGCTCCAAGAGAATAAATGGTGCCTGGGAGTTCTTTTTTCCCCCTGACACGAAGACCAGTTGGGTGGGCCAAGAAATGTAATTAAATTCGAAGGGGCCTGCCCTATCACAAGCAAATGTTAGGTGACAATTGGAAAGGCTTAAACGTTTGTCTCCCTAGTCCGGCTGGCACCAAACCCAGTGGGAGGAAAGCTACCCCAAGAACTGGTTTTGAGTGACTACAGAGAAGAGGACTGTTCATTCCCCTGGCCACTCCTCTGAGTGGGGACAGAGGCTCTACACAAAGAGGGAACAGAATTCCCCATCTTCAATTTTGAGAGTGAGGGGCACTGTGGGATTGTTTGTATTAAGACAAACAGGAACTACAGAATAAGTTGGTAGGGTTACCACAAGTCATTTTTACCCCAGTGGTTAGGAGTCCCAGGAGTCATCCCCACCCCCTAGCTGGTGTCAGGTAAAAAAAAAAAAGTGACACCTCAAAGTACAATCCTCAGGACACTTACTGGACCTGCGGAAGATCAGAAGAGGACTAGACCTGCTGTCTGAAGTGAGGGCAACCATGAAGAACTGGGTTTGACTGAGGTCTCCTGTGCTTGTTTGGGCACCAGACGAAAGAGTTGAATATTTGAAAAAAGAATGTTCCTCCGTAACTCCAATGGTCAGGGGGACCTGTGGGAAAAAATATTCAACCAGCTGTTCCACAGCATCGGACTGTAAATCAGGATACTGGGATTCTCCCAACGGCTTGCTGCTATGCCTTCCTCTGTCACCACCTTGTCATGGACAGCCAGTCAGATCTTGGTTGAGGGAAACCCCTGAGAATTTTGTGACGTTCAATGTACCCAAATATGCACTTGGTCTGTGCAGTCTAAGAAGTCGAATTCACACTTTTTGGCACATAAGTATATTGGATCTGAATTGGTGTAATTTTACACTAGGAAAATGCATTTGGGAAAGCAAAAATTCCACCAATGTACCATCATTGCTGAATCTGGAGGTTTAGAATTTGTGGTGGATTTGAGAGAGTTCCGAGTAAGACATGCTGCAAAAGTATCTCAAAAATGACAAACATGTAAACTTGCAGCTGTTCACATTAAGTCTTGCATGCCATTTTCAACCAGAAAGACATGCAAATGTATTTCTGTTTAAAAACAGAAAAGAAACGTCCCAATTGAGCCACTTTGTCCCTGTTTACACCAGTCAGGAATTAATACCGGAGTGTTTTCTTGCACTCCAGGTATCTCTGGAGGTCACATCGTGCTAGGGGGCAACTGGCAAAGATTACATAAGCTGTGATGGTCAGACCAGGGAGTGTTTGGCGTTGGAGGTATGGGTAGATCTGAATGGATGCCTACTTCACACCTTTTCAATATAGTCATTCTTTAAAGATACAAACTGAGATGTTGAGGCGAGTATCACTTGTTGTGATGCTTGGAGAGATGAGCTAAGGCGTCATGGACAAATCCTGTTGGTGGACGGCATTATTCTAAAAGTCTAAAAGTCCGAAAGTCAAAAGGCTGTTCCCAAAGAGACCAGCAAGGCAAGGCCTAAATCTCAGAGCTGGCACTCGAACGTCTGAACCCAATAGCAGAAGAAAATAATGTGGGGTGGAGATGTTGTATTGGTGCAATATGGACCAAGGGAGGAGTAAAAATAAATCTTGCTATTCGAGACATTATTGCAAGCATCCGGCCCCAACATTAGATTGCAGAAGTATGCATGCATATCTTCTGCCATATACGATACAAACCTATAGTATACACTGATGGTAGCCACTATGTAGTAATGGTTCAGCCACACTTTCCACTGAAGAGACTTTGCTTATACATTTTGGCCTGGGTGGATTTGCACAAAACATACCAATCAGTTAGTCAGCTAAGTTTCAGCATTCCAAGTTTCATGATGATTCGTCCATAGGGAAAATAAGTTAAGGTGAAAAAGTGCATAATTTGTCATTTTAGGTTTAATAGGAATTTTGTTTGACAAATGGTAAGTGAAAAAACTGCTGAAATAATTTGCACTAAACGCACAATGGGCACATGGAAGGCTGTGTACAGTTGGGGATGGGCGGCCATGATGGCTTGGGCACAGAGCCTGGCATGCAGCCAAATCCTGCATGCTCAGCCAAAGGAGGCTAGGTACAAAGCATGGCCAAAGGCTGTGCATAGCTCAGAATGGGTACATGGCAAATCAAGCAGTGAGCAGTGTGGGCTGGGCAGCCACAGCTGATAAAGACCAGAGCCAGACTGGAGTCATGTGAAAATTAAGTAACTAAAAAAAAAAAACTGAAACTTACTGACGAAAAAAAGAAATCCCAGTTAAAAAGTAAGTTATGGTTCTGGCTCAAACTGATCAAACTACTGAAAATAATCAGTTATGGTTAGCATTGCACACAGCAAATGCAGTACATAAGCACTCTCTCTCATATAAAGCGTGAAGGGCCCTTTCTGGTTGTCGAAAGATGACTGGCAGCTCAATGGTCTGATCTATGTGGAACGGCAAAACAACCTTGGGCACAAACTTGGGTTAGGATGAAGAATTACACCCTAGGTTTGGGAACCTGAATAAATGGTTTTGGACTGTAAGAGCTTGAAGCATGCAAATGTGTCGAAGGGAAGTGATTGCAATTAAGAAACCACCTTCCAGGACAAGAACTGTAACCGACATGAGTGCAGTGGTTTGAAAGGGGCACGGAAGAGTTATGTGAGAACCACATTAAGATTCCAGGCAGGTACAGGTGGCCTCTTTGGGATTACTGACCACTTTTAACTCTCCATGAGAGCTTAGGTGGCTGTTGGTCCTAAAAGGACATTTTGTACTGGAGACCACTCAACTGAGCTCGACTGTTTTTCACCTCTCCCTGCTTTGCTGCTTATGAAAGTCAGCTGGGGGACTGTAGGACGCCTTTGGGTTTGGCGATGTCAGTGAACATTTTGATTTCTGTAGCTGAGGTACATGTACATATGAGATACATGCCATACCTCTGCATGATGGGAGGAGGCTGGTGTCCTCGGTGGGCTGCTCTGCAGCAGTGAGTTTGGACGCATTCACAGTATGCAATGATCCCAAGAATACTGCATCAAGCTTATGCATTATTTAATTGTAGGTTGCAAACTCTGCACCCAAACTGAACAGATTAAATGCTGGGCAATGCAAAGCCTCTGTTTCAAGTGTACCACGCAGCCCACATCTGCAATATCAAATGACAAAGAACATTTCTCTGGAACTGGTCGAACTGAAAGATTAAATACCCCAAATGGCAAAGGTGGTTTACACTTTTCCGTAACAAGCAAATGTATGTAACTGATACTTTAACACATGATCCAAGCGGGCAACACCAACAACTATGTGCAAAACTTGCTTACATAAAGCCTTCCCTCATACACAAATCAGTATTTCTCCAACCTACTCTTGACAAAACTGCATAATGCTTTCCAGAAAGCAACACATCCCTATTCCTCAGGATTAACTACATGGGCTCACAGATTTTAACATCGGAGGATGGCAAGGCTTATATGGGCAGACACTCTTTGTTCAAAAAGTACTGCTCTCTGCCCTGACAAATATTATTAAAGAGAAACACACTGGTGAAAGTAAAAAAGCCAAGTTCAAGCACCTTAATGTCTGATTAGTTTTTGAAGTTACTGGGACTGTTCAGACCATGGTATGTTTTGACCCTTTTTAAATATCTTAAACCTCCAGAAAAAAAATTGATGTGCACCCCTCTCCCTCATTTATAATAGGGCACATCCTCTGCCACGTTCTTTGCCTAAACGATTGCTACTTCCTGTTGGGGAAAGAAACGAAAATCCACACCTGCCTAGTAGACAAATCATCTACATCTGCATATGATCTAATCAGCTAATTGGAAATGTTATGGCTCTTAATACCTAAAACAATCACCAAAGCAACCTACTGAAAGGTGTGCAGGCTGACTGCTAGGTAGCACAACAGGAGCAGGGTCCTTGTTTGGCACCTTCTTTTAAGCTGAACCTCTTCTAGACCGAGTATGTAGATGACCAACAGGCCTCACAATGCAGTGTTGAGAACATAATCAACTTGCTTTCTCTCATGGTTGTCTGCTCACTAAGAAGTCATGGTCAGGAGGAAGGCAAAACTCTTACCTTGACTGAAACCGTAGTAATCTGGCTTTTTTACCATGCAAAGAGACCAGGGGTCAGAAGCTTGCTCTAGCAATCCCAAAATGCTCTTTTAGGGTAGTGTGGTAGAGCAGCCTTAGGCGTATCAGAGAGGAGTGTTAGACATTTGCCACAGGCACACAGTCAATAAATGAGACCCACGACTCAAGAAGGAGATCCACAACAATTTACAAAAATAACAAGTATCTTTATATTTGTTTAGCCATCACAATCAATACGATCAAGTAAGTACATTTTGCAAGAAAAATCTTTACAGTTTTGAAAAGTCAACACTGAAATTTTTGGAACCTGCAATGTTATCCTATAGAGGAAAAGAAAATACAGCAAACAGGTACTTAGAAGTGACATACAGGGATAATCTTCCAGACTTAAAGTCAGTATGGGGCAGGGTCCTAGACCACACCAACAGGTCACCTTGTGCGGCACTGGGTTGGCCGGCTGCAGAGGTGTAGTTCAGCATTGGGTATCCCATTGAAGTCAATGGGGATTGGGCCAGTCAGAAAGGCAGAGACTAGGGGTCCAATCAAGGTGAACCAACAATTGGGTTCAAATCTTGAGATGCTCAGGGACGTGCGGGACACCTTTGGTCCTCTTCTCCTGGGGCCAGGGCAGCTGGGTGCAGGGGTGTTCTTAGGCCTCATGTTTTCATCACCAGAGCAGTCGCAGTAGAGGAGGCCTGCAAAGAAAATTTGCAGTCCTGGACTGTAGACCAGTCTGACCAAGCCAACAAGTGGGCTCAGGTCTCAAGAGGCGGGAAGACGTGGGGGACACCTTTGATTCTCTTCTCCTTGGTCTGGGGCAGACAGGGTGAGACGTGTCCTGAGGCGTTGGATATTTGTCTCTAGTTCACTCGTGGTAGAGGGGGGCCTGCACAAAGATGCTGCAGGTGTCTGGGCGATGGTCACAGTGGGGAAACCCATGATGGACTCTGTCTCTGGAGAGGCGAGAGACCACGCTGGCACAGTTAGCCCACTTCAACTCGGGCCAGGGGGCACGGGTGCAGTTGTTTTAGTGGTCCGGAGTCCTCTTCAGTGTTTCTTGGGTGTCTGCAACGATGCTGGGAAGCAGCTCTGCTACTCCACAGGAGTTCCTTTTGATGGGGTGAGGGCTAGCAGTCTTCCCGGGCTTTTGGAAGTTTCAGCAGCTGTAGAACAAGGTGTCTTTTTCTCAATTGTTGAAGTCAGCTGGCAGGCTGGCAGTGTTGGTACTGAGTCAGTCACTGATCTTCAGTTCTTGCCTTTTGTCTCTCTGGAAAATCCTTCTTCAGATCAGTGAAATCTGATTTCCTGGTGCTAGGGGCTTCCCTAAATACAGAATTTAGGGGGATTTTGGGGAGTGTATGGTAGTAGCCAAATGGCTACTGACCTCCTGGGTTCACTACACCCCTATATGAAGTGGGCATTACCTTGTCCCAGAGTTCCCGATTCTGCCAACACCAAAATGGCAAATTTCTAAATGTGTGTCCACATCAGGCAGCTTACCTTAGGGGCGAGACTGACCTGAGGGGTGGACACTTTTCTCTGTATGCTAAATTTCCCACCTGAGCAGGTGCCAGGGTCTGGGTGGAGTCAACATACCAAGGGTGGTGGGCTTCTTTGAAGCCCGCTGCCTTGGAATACAGATTTAGTGGTCATCCTGTTGGGAGGGGTTTGTTAACAAACCTGCCAGAGCAGGCTTTGTTCCCGTCCACCAAGAGCAAAGGCGTTCACCCCTGGGGATCAGAAACATGTCTATTGGTGGCAGGCCAGATAAAACTAGCCCGCCAGCACATTGGTAGAGGGTAGGTTTTCAGAGGGCACTTCTAAAGTGCCCTCTGGGTGTATGTATTATAAATCCATCATTGGAATCAGTGAGTGTTTATTAATACGAAGAGTTTGATAACAAACATCCCTGTGTTCAGTGAAACCATTATGTAGCTGGGGAACTTGCACTGACCAGTGTCCTGCACATGTACTTAAAACGGTTTTCCTGTTCACTCACTATGTCTGAGAATTGATAAAGACATAGCTGGAGGATATCTGCTCATGCAGATATGTCCTCACGTGTAATATAATGCAGCCTGCCTTAGGGCTGCATGGCCTGCTGTGGGTGACTTACATATATTGCATGCAGTGTTTGGGGACATGACACACAGGCTGTGTGCCATGTCATGTTTTCACTTTTAGCTGCACCAAGACATGCAGTCCGAAATGGCAGTCTGCCTGTGCTAGGTCCCAGAGGGTGGCACTATACTTGCTGCAGCCCTTGGGGACCCTCTCTTTGTTACCCATGCCGAAGGTACCAAAGGTAGCATTTACTAGGGGCTATTAGGGGTGCCAAAGGTGTGGCCAACTGGGGAACAATTGCCCAGCCTTAGGGAGAGAGATCTGGCACTGGGGACCTGGTTAGCAGGAACCCAGTGCACTTTCAATAAAAAAGTGGATCAAGTACCAGGCAAAAAGAGGGGGTGACCATGTCAAAAGGGGGGCACTATCCTACACTGTCACACCTGATCTTATCGCAACAGAGATGAAAAAACGAATATTATGTTTAGCTCAGAAGCACAAAGAAAAAGACAAAGAAGAAAACCTTTTTGGAGGAGTTTAGGATGACAAAGGTATGAAAAATAAAGATGCTTTTGGGTTGTGTCTGTCAGGGAAGCATGATTCCGTAATTGAAGGTCTCTTTGGAGTCTTGTACTCAAGAAGAAAGTTTCAATTACAAAAAAAGGCCAAATAAATGTTAACGTTCTGGTATTGTTTTTGGTACATTCACAATTATAATATTTCTTGAAAGAAATGGAGGTAGAAAAATAGTGATTTGTAAGAAAATATGGGGGTCATTATGACCCCAGCGGTAGGTGGTAATATGGAGGAAAGTACTGCCAACAGGCTGGTGGTACTTTCCACCATATTATGACATTGGCGGTTTAGCTGAAGCCAAACCGGCAATGTACCACACCAACCGCCACAGCAGTCACGGCCCCCGGGCTGGAGATAGCAATCTCCAGCCCGGCGGCCGTCACTGTACCTCCTGCAGGATCATGAACTTGCATTCACAACTCAACATACACGCACTCACACCTCCAGACATGCACACACATACCACATGCAACACACATACCACATGCAACACACACCCACATACACATACACTCACAGACATAGACACACAACACCCCCCTCCCCTGTCGTAGCACCCACTTACCTTTGTACAGGGATTCCTCCGGCAGGAGACGGGACGGGGCGCTGCTGCCAACACAGCGTCTGCCAGCAGAACACCCCATATTATTTCTCATAATATGGCCAGCGGCGGCCTACTGCCGTGGCACTGCTGGTGGCAGGAGCACCACCTTATTGCCATCCACCGGCATAGCCACAGCCGGATTTCTGCCATCCTTCTGGCATGGAAGAAATCTGAAGTTATGAAACGGAGGAGGATCTATTGATGGAGAATTGTAAAGACACCATAACTGGAAATGAAGCACGTTATAGACTACAATATGTGGGTCCACAAACCTGCTAGCTGTAGTCTGAAACTACGCGTTTACCCAACAACTGGCAGCTATGCAGATGGGGTATCTGGTTGATTGACTTGTATTAAAATTACCAGAGTTTGATCTTTTACAAATACAATACAGTTGTTATTGAGACAGGCCCTGGTGGGACGTGCAGTTAAAAGGGAAAAAAAAAATCAATGGGAAAACCAAATTTAAGGTTTGTAAATAGGGAAATATTTTATGGACTATTCATAATGTTTTGTGATAAATTGATCCAATGTCCATAGATAAATAGATCCATTCACCCTGCCAGAGACATTCCTATGCATCCTTCCTTAATCCCACCCACACCACACCTGAGATCCTAAGAGATTCTACCAACAACGCTGCTCAACATTCACCAGTAGGGCTTTCAAAAAACTATTTCCTTTTCAATACAACAGAAGAGCTCAGTATACCAGTCTCCACAAAGTTGCTCACCACAGCAACATTTGACCAGAGCTGCTTACCAAACAGCCCATACCCAAAATAGGTCAACACAAGGTCAGCTCAACAAAATGTCTTCTATAAAAGCATCTCCACATAGTACTTGCCACAGAGCTGCAAAACAAACTAATCACCACTAAGACTGGCCAGGTGTTTAGATTGGTGATGAGTCCTTCATCAATGCACTGAGGAATGTTGCTCTTTACAAGGCTGCTTCATCATGTTTCAGACATATTTGGTGGCGGGTAGCTTCAGTATCTCTCCTTAACTCTTGAATTTCTTGGTTCACCATCGCAGTGCTCCAGCAAATTTACTTTATAACAAACGGTTTACCCAAAAGCACTGCAAGGTCAACCAAAGTCGTAAGGAGCATTTAGAAAGCTCCTAAACAGGACAAATAAAGTAAGGCTGATTGACAATCGAAATCTACACGAGTTGCCCAAAACATTGGCTGCATCCAATGCTGAGCAACACACCAATTGCATTTAAGAGACTCAACCTAATCTCCTCTCACAGTAGCACCTCAAAACAACCATCCCCATACAGAAATATTTCAGACAATCACTCCTCCACCCCAATAATGCTGCTCAGCTCAGTAATGTCAGCCAGTTACAACACACGCCATGCACCACCACAGCTGCGTAGGACCCTTAGGACAATTACAGTTTATGAAACCACATGCCAGCAGATGAGCTCACTCGCCAGATCCCACAGGCAGAAATGTTCAACAAGCTACCATCCAAAGACGCCAAGCTTCACCTCTAAAACTAAAGCAGCATACATTAGGAACACTATCAGAACCACACATATCCACAGCATAAACACAAAACGCACAGTCAAGAGCAGAGTCATGCAAGCAGAAACCCACCATAAAACTGCCTCAGCACATTCCTATGCTCAAATGGAAAGGGATACTATTTTAAAGAGGATGCCAGCAATATTTTTGGGCAAGAATAATTTTCAACAGCGTGTTCTTAGTTGGTGACTATACCCTATTATAAGTTGGAGATTACAGCTTTCATTAAAATTAGCTTAAATCAGAAACTGAAATAACCTCATGTGTCATTTCAAGTATTCCAGAACACTCATCTCATGGTGACCAAGCAAGGTTTATTTGCAATGCAATGCCAATTCTGCAGATGGAATAATGATAATGATTGCATTAGGGCATCAGGTGTTGGTTAAAGATCCACCTCCTTCCAAACTCTTAACCTTCTTCTTCCATTCACAACTGTCTTCAAGGATTAACAAAGCTTCCCTGGTCTTGTTTCTTCTAAAGAACTAATGCGATCCTCTTCTGACTCCTACAAACAGACCAGAGTCTAGTCTTAGTCACATGGCACATATGCAGCATCCCTCCCATAATCACTGTACTTTAACTGAGCCCATTAAAATGTGAACCCTGACAAGGGAAAGGTTTGTATAGCTATACCACCATAATAAAACCATAATGCTGGTGGCATACCCAGCTGATTTCCTGTTTTGAAATTCTGAAATGCTACGGCTAAAGTAGAACTTGTGGATAAATGTGGACAGTGCCTTAGGCAGGACCTCCGTATCACATCCATGATTATCTCTGTGTGTCGCCTAGGACAAACTGCTTCTTGGAAGCTCTAATGATGGAGGTGCATGCAATGGTACTCTCCTTCGTAGGCTGCTATGCTTAAGCATCAGTAAAACAGCCAAGGCTTCCAAAAAACAAACCATTCAGATTATGCTAAAACTATACACACTATCCAATGAATGATTGTGCGGAAGCTGTTCCATCGTACCTAGTTTGCACAGTAGTATTAAAATAATTTTGCATCTGCTGCAGGAAATTAAAGACCTGCATTCATTTCCAGAGACTAGGGTAACACTGCGTAATGTAGAGTGAATTCATTATAAGATTTATCCTATGCTTGTTCTAGTAACTTCCTACATATTTTAATCTTTTTTTCTCAGCTCACTCTGACTTGACTGGAATCCAGAAGAGGCAGGGTTCATGTTTATAAAAGTACTGCGGGGCACAAAATGTTCTGCTAAGGATGTAACACAAACCACAGGTTTGATAATTCCTTGGATCACACATTCTGGAGACAACAGGCACCTATAGTCAAAGTCCCCAAGAGAGACATACTCTCAAGGCAGACCCATAGGTCAGAGCCATGCTTGCCAGAGCCATTAAGAAAGGACTGTGGGTCGACTTTCCCTATTTTCTAGATATAGCTTTGCTGCTTTCCCAGTAATAAGTGCATCGCAAAAAATGACTAAGCAGAACACCTTAGAAAGTCATAAGACTTTCTTTCCAAAGACAGAGCACAAGCATGGCTCTAATATTGAAGTACCCCTGAACGTTTCTACTATAAATACCTGGCCACCACTTAGGCACTTGCCCTCAAGACGTCTTGCAGCCGCATTAAAGAAGTGTCAGTAATCTGGCAGTGATGCCAGTGCATGTGTGGCATAGTTGACCAAACAATGGACACAGGCATTGGGAGGATCAACAAAACAGAGTTGACTCTGGAAGGGGGAAGACTGCTTGATGGCCAGCATGCTCTGCAATACCCGGTACCCTGTGAAGGAAAACAGAAAATTAAGAGCATTAAAAGAACAAAGACACACCTCCACATAAAGACAAACCTGAGGTAGCCTTGTTCTCCGGCATGGATGTACTCAAACAATTTCAGTGCACATGGTGTAGAGGTCTACATTTGCTGAAAAATAAGTTGTGGGATGAAGGAGGATGTGGTCATGTTGGAAGAATGCTTAGGAGCCATCACCAAGCTCTACTTTTGCACTTTTCTTAATGCTGTATGCCCACATTCTGCTCTACCACATTTCTAGATAAACTGGGAATAGAAAAGAGCCAGACATGTTGCAGGAGGCCACTCTTGGCGGAACAAGCATTGCAAAGCCAATAGGTCCAGGTTGCATTTTGAGTCCCACAATATTTATGAAGTCTTGTTAAGGTGAAAAACGCAAAACAGCCCTTTTTATACAATGAATCAATTAAATAACGAAAGAAATGTGTGATGATTCAGTGTACACTTAAGATGAACTTGCACTTCACTGCAAGCTCTCAGTAGGAGGCAGTGACACACTAAACAGCCAAAAGCATGAGGTGATTAAACAATACTCCTCTGGAACCGAGCCAAAGCCTACAGTGTACATTTTTTTTTAAACAACTGTCAACAACAGGTACCCAAACACTATTCTTAGGCCAGACCTAAAAAGGACTTGCCCCAGTGATTTGTCAAGAATTTCTAATGGCCTTTTCAATGCACACTTACCAAGTCGTGCCCTAGTCCTTGGTCCCTGCATTTGACTCCGCAATTCAGGCCTCAGGTGGAATTTCTTTGCTTCATCTACCAAATCTCTGCAAGACAAGCTGCAGCGAATCAAGGGCTGGTTAAAAAAACAAAAACATGACATTGGGAGTTGGGGGGGCGACATAACAACAGGTAATTAGAACAGTACTAGGCAGCAAACTACACTTGCTGAATCTAAAACACTGATTTTACATTTTCAAAACTTGAGGCACAGACAAATATTGTGATTCACCCGGAACTAATGCTGGATTGATCAGCTTTCAAGGTCAGAAATTTACCCAAATGCATACATAGCATGGTAGCCATAAAATCACAAATAATATTACATGTAACTATGGATCAGGCAATAAGTTACAATTTAAATAAATAAGCAAATGAGCATTTTAAAATCAATGACAGATGACAGACTTTCTGGAATATCAAGAAGGGAATTCTGCAGCAGACAAGGGGAATGCTTCATTTGCCCACTTATTTTCACTGGATGCTTTTCAGGAGCAAAAGTAACAAAGAATTACAAGACTGACATGCTGGGTAACAATCAATATCCCTCTTAAACAGGAGGTGTTGACAAAGACAACTCCCAGACAAACTACTTTTCAGGGTACCCAAGTTCTAACAATGCCCCAAAAATGGTGTTCTAGATCACAGAAGCGGGAGTGTTACCTACAGATATACAATAAACAAATATAAAAATAAGTCAATAGATCAAACCATATTAATATGTAGTGAGACCAATTAAAATGAAAATACCTTTTCACAGAAATGTACTGGAAGATTTAGTAATTTTGGATGGTGTCAGTAGGAAATTGTTGCAGGAGGGTCACTACAAAGTTGCAGCAATTCATCATTAAAAGATCTGGGCCGAAGGGGACCGATAATTTGAACATTTGCTCTCCCCCTGACATGTTTAGCATACTCAAGAATGGAGTCTAGAATCATTCATTTGGAAGTTCAAAAGCTCTTAAATCAAAACATTGTGATAGAAGTAGAGTACCAAGCAAAGACAAGTTTTGACAAATCCAATAGGTCTCACTTTAATCAGCTAATGTATGCTCCGACAGGTATACAGAAACAGAGACAAAATATTTGTTCTGTCTCACTGTGCAACCTTCTGCACGGTACCACAAGCTTGGGGAATAAAACAAAATAGGGTGACTCAACTTCCAGCCTGTCAAACACCTACTGTTCATCTGCAAGCACATTGAAAAAGCAGTCTGCGTTCAGCACCAAGATAACAATAATGTTAACCATCTACAGCACCACTACAAGTTTGGCTTCAGATAACGCTGCAGCATGGAGACTGCTACCGTACATATCACAGACGATACTCTTCTGGCCATAGATGAAGATAACCCCTGACTCATGATATTGCTGGACCTCTCAGTTGCCTTCATCTCAGTTGGCCGCCTGACCCTACTACGCACCCTGGGGTCTGAAATGGGGTTCACCATCAATGCCCTGCACCAGTTTTTGCCGTACCTCTCCAATAGATACCAGATTGTTCATATGGGCACCTCTAGGTTCATTTTCAACCTCTACATCTAGCCGCATGGTGCTCTACTCACAGATAACTACACAAAGATAGGGGTCACCGAGTTGCTCAAGGAACTGGCCTAGATAAATCATCACGAAATAGGGGCACTTATTTGTTTTTGTGACTAGTCACAGATGACAGCATCAAGATTCACCAACATTCTGATGATACATAACTACTTGAAAGTGTCTCCTTCTTCAGAAGCCGAAAGTCACAAACACTGCTGGGCTATCATCCAGACCTAGATGTCCAGCCCCTACTGGAAGCTGAAACCAACCAAGACAGAAATCCTGTTACTTTCCAAAGAACAAACAAGAAGCAGTAAAAAGCTGGCTCAATTATATGAACCTTAACAGATTTGCAGAGAACTGCAGTTGAAGCCCTCTCACTCTTGCACTTGGATGGTGGCATCACCCTGCTCCATGTCCTCCCCAAATCCACACTGGCACACACATATGGGCATCATACAAGCAAAATCACTACTAATACAGGGCCTTAAGAAATATAATCACATCACCTCCAGCGAAAGGAACTCCGATGGCTCCCCTCGGCAGCCCGAGTCACATCTTTAAAACCAGCTGAATCATTTACACAGCATCATGGCTTGTACGCTGCTCATCTTGCAGACAAGTTCACCATCTCTGGTGGTTCTCAGCAGACCTGAAGCCAGGACACAATCCGACTGCACATTAATACGCGCCAACAAGGAAAAGCAAGGCAGCAGGACCTTTCCATGTATGCACCCAGGATCTGGAAAAACATTGCGTTATCCATCAGGACTGCACCAATGGTTCTCCAATTTGGGAAAGCGTTTAAGGCATACTTTTTTAAACAGCAGTACATCACAATGCATTAGAAATTCACAAACCAGCTACATCTCCCATCACTTGTTGACATTATGCTTGTGTTTGACCTTGTACAGGACCCCACTGCCTTTTAGGTAGGTTAGAAACACAACATACATACACACAAAAGGGACAGAAAGAGATAGGTTGCACAGAGAGGAGGCACAAGATTAAGTGCATATTTGTTCATGCACTAGCCCACTGAAGCCAGACCTATTGGCCTTACCAGTGCTAGTTTAGCTTTCCTAGTGATACACTTGAAAGGTTATACCTAGAAAAGGGCCCTTTGCCCACTATGAGACAAGAATCAAGCTGTACACGAGTGAAGGCGCAGTCATGCTGAAACTCATCTGGGAGTAGATATCTGTGTTGCTTTCAGAGGGGACAAGTCTTGGCAGTTGGGCTGGAATGCTCCACCTGGAGCAGGACCCAGTTTATTTGCACATGCTTGTTTTCAGTCTGTAGCAAGAAAGAAAAAAAGATGGACTGAACTGCGGCCCAGAGCAATTACCCCTGGCTGAGATTTATTCAAGCATTCCAGTCGACCTAGAGCCCAGGAGACAAAGAGCTGGGAAAGGCAAATGAAGCAACAGCTGCTGCACGCTTTGTCACATCAAGGTGCCCACTGCCGCCTCATCTGCTTGAAATGCCCAGGTGAGCATCTGCAGTATACAGCTGTGTTGATGTTCTTATTATAATGTCCATTTAAAGATTTAACTACATTGATATTTATATTTTTTTGAAAACACTAATGACAGCCCACGTTGCCCATTGTGTTTTATGTTTAAAACAAGATGCCAGATAATACTCCTTTAAATTGTAAATGGTGTATTAACAAAATGATCTTGATTTCTCTACTCAAACTTCCAAGAGCATCACACATCACAACTAATTCACTTCAAGTTTCACATTCCAAAGTCTTTTCCCACAACAGCTCCCAAAAGACCATATTGTGTTCCAATGCGTACCTGACATCTAACGAACAAATGACTTACCTTGGTTAATGCTCATTCGGGTGGAATCTCTATCTAAATGCATATTCCTCACCTTGTGAATACCCCCTGGCGCCAGAGTGGAACTCAAGATTCTTCTCAGCAATTCCCTTACGCACCCGTAGGTGGTGTCGAATGGCTCCGCATTGGGTCCCATCCTGCCCCAGAAGTGATGGGGCCATAACATAACTGCCATCTCACTGTCGTGACGCCAGTCAACATGTGACGCCAGTTTCCTTCTGATACTTGTCCAGGCTGTTGTACATTGACCATTCAACAATCACATTGTGCCAATGTTCAGACCACCAACTGGAATCTTCTTAATATTGCCCAAGGGAATGCATTCCACAGAACAGAGAGGAAGGAAGGTCAGAGAGGAATCTGCGGTTCGATAGAGTATCCACCAGAAAGAGTGTTACTGAAGGTAATTAACTTATTCTACTGACGGACACTTTTAACCACAGACTCCTCAACTCACAGTAGATAGCAAAGTAGTACAGCTCCCCAGGTGGTCTGTCTGTGGAAAGACTCACACCAGAAAATCATGCAGGACCGAATGGGCCAAATGCCCCTATCCCACCGAATCCGACTAGCCAAGCAATAGTACCTCAAAGAAATGTAGACTGACACCCATGTAGCAGTCAGGCAGAAATGAAGGTACGCACTCCATGCGTACGCACAGTGGTGGCAGCCTTGGACCTGGAGGAATGAGCCACATGCCTTCCAAAGGCAGTTTCCTAGCCAATCCACAGGAGTTCTTAATACAAAGGACAATTCATCTGGTGATGATCCATTTATGTACTGCCTTTGCTTTCTATGTTACAGAGGACCCAATGAAGAGTTGTCCATCCACCCAATGATCCCTAGGGTGATGAATGTAGAAGCTCCAAGCATCTCTTAGGGTCTAAGTGATGGAGTGTTTCTTCCTCCTTGGATGGATGAGGGAAAATAAATGCTGGCAGAGTGATAGGTTGCCTGATGTGGAAGGGTGTGATAGGTTTCGGGAGGAACGCCGCCTTAGTCCATAGAACTAGCTTGCCCGGAAAGAAGGTATGTACGATTATTCAACAGAGAATGCTTGTAGATCACTCATGCAACAGGCTGAGTGATCACTGTCTTCAGGGTTATTAACCTTAGAGGAAAACTGTATTGGTTGTTATAGGGTGCACATTCGAAAGATGAGAATCAAAATCAGATCCCACTGGGGTATCACAAAAGAATACAGTGAAAATATGTGGGTCAGCCCTTTTCCGAAACACATCAAAGTAGGAGATTTAGATGGAAATGGCTGATCAGGTAGCCGCAGAAAGGCCAATAAGGGCCACAAATAACCTTTAACTGTAGTAAATGGAAAATTGATGCCTTCCTTCTCCTGATCTGTCAACTTCTCATGCCTATACAGAGCTCTGCACTACAATATAATTTAGCAGTCCCTGCGACGGGGGGGAGGCCGGGGGGTCCTTCAATTATTTTCCTCATGGAACCCCGTTTTTAATATTTTTGTTTACAGGCCAGGTTCTGTAGGGTTATTTGGTCTCCCCCACATAACCAGTACATTTAATAGGTCACTTGTTTTCATCATGAATACAGAGGCTAGGAGAATGTGGGGGTGAGTGTGCGTGTAGGAGTGTGTGTTAGATTCATGGATGGCATGGTGAATTTGGGCCCCGTCTGCAGGCTGCTGAAGACTGTTGCTTTTCCTTTGGTAAAGCTGCCTATGTACATGTTGTACACGCTAGTGTAGACATACTCCCTTCCAGGTCCCTCTGCATCACTGAATGCCTTGGGCCAAGAGAAAGGTTTTACAGCAACCACTGGCAAAGAAGCAGCCATACTTACTATAGTCAGTCGTCTAGTGTGCAAGAGGCACTAAACAACAAGTCCAACAGGGGAAAATATGAGCTACTCCCCTCATATTAAATTCAATAAGTGAGTTCAGGTGGAATATGTGTAAACCAGCACTGCCATGCTAGATCTTCTCCAGATCAGAAAAACTGTAACAGGCAATGTGTTTGAATGAATGGTGCATACCAGTGAGTACCAACCAGCACACTAAGAAAAACAACCAGTAAAGGAATCAGAAATAGAAAGATGGGGGTTCAGCTTTTACAAAAACATAACAATTACACAGTTTAGTCATCTTTACACTTATCTCATATATGGGAGATAAAAAGCAACATTCTAAAAAGGTATCTAGAGGGCTCTTCTCCACACGTTACATCCTCTACCACAAGCTCTCCTGAAGTACTACTCTGTGCACCTAACCTCCATAAAAAACATATTCTGCTTGAAAGAGTCCTGATAACTTACTCACTTAAGGAGCAAAGGCAGCAGAACATGGTTTATATTTTCTTTGCTGTATGGCCTTCATCTGTGACTGCAGAATCTGCCCTTCGCGATTTCTTTCTGGTCGCATGACAGCAAGACCAGAAAAGATCAGGGCAGACACATCCTGCACCAAACCCCAGTAAAACTCTCCAGAACCCCTTTCCTCACAAGCTCAATTATTACTTTTGTGAAACAGCACTCCAATTTCTGAAATGTAACAAGGGGAGGGGTAGAGTCAAACACCTACAAACATTGGAGCACAAGAGAACTTTTGGAAATGGGTTGGGGTGGTTGGACATGGTGCTCATGGGTCATCCT
Source organism: Pleurodeles waltl (assembly GCF_031143425.1). Lineage (NCBI taxonomy): Eukaryota > Metazoa > Chordata > Amphibia > Caudata > Salamandridae > Pleurodeles > Pleurodeles waltl. The sequence continues at coordinate 657,962,712 of NC_090445.1, read as the reverse complement.
ACAAAATCTTTCCTCAGGCTGCACCAGGGGTGTGACAAAGTTACTAATTAAAGAAAACTGTCCTTTTCAGTAAAATGTTTTTCTGTTGTGTATGGTTAAGCGAATTAGAGAGCTGGAAAGAACAGCTTTTCAACCTCATCATGAGCATTGCAGTGCTTGAGGCACTACTTCAGAGGGAGAAGACGAAGGGAAAGAAGCATTTTGCCATTAGGATGCAGTGGGATCTCCTGCACAATCACGAGGATACAATGCAGTCAGGGGTTGTGTTTTTTCAGCCAGGGCTTATTTGAGCTGGAAAATGTATGGGTCATGCACAGTGTGCCATTTTGTGACAGCTGTAAGGGGAAGATGAAAAAGATTCCAGAATATCAGAGTGATGTGGTCAAGCACAGAAAACACGATTTAGATGAGTAGTGATGATGTCTGATACCAACGGGAATGATATTGCTCCCAATGATGTGCAATAGGGAAAAAGCATGAAGAGTGCACTGAAAAATGTTCGCCGGGAGTATGAGAATTTATGGGAATACAAAGATTTAGGGACCAATTGTTAATAAGGTACAGGTGTCACTTTTCCCCAGGACAAGCAGTATGCTACCAGCTTGTGAGTACAGCCCCAACTAAGTATTGGAACAATATAGGGTCCTGATGACAAATAACGTTTTCATTAGAGCATTCAGGAGGCATGATGATGAATCCAGCTCAGTCTGGTCTTGAATTGAACATGAGAATCAAAGTCCAGATGTGAAACGTAAATGCAGCACAGTCTCAAAGACTGCAAATCAAAGTGCAGTACAGTTTGATACAGTCAGGGCAGTACCAGTACTTAAAAAGGAACTCAGTTTGTGACAAAAAGTAGGGAAATGTGCAATCTTGATGTACCTGCTTTATTTTTCTACAACGCATTTCACTATAAGTATAAGGGATTGTATTTTTCAAATCTTAATGTTTTTTCAGCCCCCTGTGCACACTACTCCCTTTTGGTCCACTATCTGCTACTACCAAAACACTATCTAAGACAGCATGAACTCTACAAGACAACTATAAAAGGGTCATTATTAAAAGAAATTACTTTATATTGTGAACAATTTCGTTTTGATAATTGCTAATAAACACTTGGCAATTATGTTTGATTTTCACAAATGCCATTGCTGCCCCAAGACAGCTGCTTCTAAAAACTGTGGATTGCTTTGTTGATGGAGTTTTTAGCAGGTTGTTTACAAATAAATCTAGGTACATAGGAAAAGGCTGTGTGAGGTCGCTTCCTATGGTGCTATAATGTCAAACATCAAAAAGTGTAGTATGTCACTTCCTCAAAAGCTCTGCTTTAGACAGCATACGACCATTGAGAAACAGCTGATGTTGAAAATTTGAAAATGTAATGTTACTCCAGAGCTGTTAACTATTTATATGCTGGGAACCAGGTGTGCACAGATGTGAAGGAACAGGCTATTATATGAGCAGAACTCAGCCCCAGAGAGCCGTGACCTACAAGCCATTGATATCAAAAGCATTTGGAATGGCTTATGGCAGGATATCAGTCTTTTATTCCCTGCTATGTCATCCTTTCCTACCAAAATTGGAGGAATGTTACCCTCTGTAAAAGAAGGAAGATGCAGTTTCTACTGCACGCTCAGCTCTGGGAAGTCCTCTACTGAATCAAGCTGAAGCCCATATCTCTCATCAGAGCCCTTGAATATCAGCAGCTAAAACAATAACTGGTGTTACGATAAGATCAACTGAATGATACTGCACAATCTGGCAGATCACAACTGACTTACAGGAGATGGCCTACTGCAAGTAAGAGCACACTATCACTTGGGAGGGTATCCTGGTCCTGAGAAGTCTAACACTGCTTAGGGCAAAGCCTGTTCAAAGAGCCAAGTCTTCAGCTTCTTGCAGAACTCAAGAAAGGAGGAGGCTCTGAAGTGTAGCGTGTTCCATGCATTATGAGCAATGTAGAAGACGACTGACCTCAGGATAAGGGTTGTGTGTGGTATGTGTGCAAGCAGTAGCTCAGCTGAACAGAGGAGTCCAGGAATTTAGAATGCAATCAGTTTTGCTAGGGGGTAAATGAGCGTGTTAATGGAGCTTTAGAAAGTCAGCATCAAGCCTTTTATTGCACCGTTGAAAACCACCACAATTCTTACAAAGCACACATGCAGAATTTGTACCTCCACATCAATGACATCGGTGATATATCTGGGAGTGAGAAGTGGTATGCGCACATACTGAAGAAGGTCCGGCAGAGACTCCTCCCTCTCCTTCTTTGCGTGCTTCACCCAGTTTATGACTGCTTCAAACACAGGCTCCTCAGAATCCACCTTTAAAAAAAGCAGATGTCATGACTACCTTTATTCTTGATCACAGTTGTTTTTATAAGGAAGCTTAAAAAGGAATATAATTTAGAGAATATATACCCATAGGACCTATTTTCCAGCCTAAAGAATATCAGCACACAGTTTGATGATGCATTTAAAACCTGTGCCTCCTCTAAATGAAGGCATTAGCTTTTTAAAATCTTCTGAAGATGTGTGTTTACTATGGGCTTAAAAGCAAGGTTTTCACATGAACCCTAATCTTGGGAAGGCTGGTGACAAACTGAATCACAAAATGCACTGTCATGATAGCAGCACTCCCTGAAGTGGAAACCCTTGATTTTATAGAGGCTTAAGAAGACTACTGAACATTTTCTAGTTTGTAATGACAGGGAAATAGTAAAGGCATGTATATTTCTGATAGTGAGGCACTTCAATCACAATAGTTGTAGAATATGCTATCGTTCTTCTCATACATACAGTCAAGGTATGGAACAGTTTAAGTAACTGTTATGGAAAAAACAACCTTAAGACAGAGGTCCCTTACACACAGGAAGGGGCATTTGTAAGAAATAGTGTACTTGTTGCGTGTAAAGGTGGACCAAAAAGTCAGTAAATTAAACTGTGCTTAACCCTTGGGTAGCTTGGTACAAAAACAGTCAGACTCGTGCGATGGTCTTTTCTGTATAAGTGGGGCATGGAACAGCTCTGCCCCTGGCCATCTTGGCTCAGGCAACTACTAGTCCCCTACTGACTCTCTGTCTGGGAGAAGTACCCAAAGCTCAAAAAGCACAGTCATTCACAGCCGTGCAACCCCGGATACTGGCAGAAGGTACCGAGGCTTAACCTAAAATCCATGTGTAAGTATTTATGCAGCACACAAACAGTAATAAGGTGAAAACAACACACACACACAAAAAAAATCACAAGCCAATTTAGGAAAATAGAGTACATATCAATTTAAGAAAACATTTGACCAAAACAATAATTCAATCAGTAGAACAGGAGATATGCAATTTCAAAGTTTTAGCTAAGTATAGCACCTAAAATCACAAAGCACCGCTCATGGTCATCTGGTTGTTCTAAAGCGGGGGGAACGTCACAAGTTCACTTTGATCGCAATGGAGCACAGACTGAATACAGTGACCAGATTATCTGTAAAAAAGTAAACTTCTCAAGTCCAGCGCAAAGAGTTTAGTTTGTTGTAGAGGAGCCTGCAGGGAGAGCAATACAAATAGTCATCGCTGCAGCGCGAAGAGCAGCCCACAGATGGTCGTCACTGAGGCACAAAGTTCCAGTCAGGCGTCGCAGACTACCTTTGCAGGTGCTTCGCGTTGGCAGTCACCACGGGCTGTCGCTGCTGTTGCGAAGTGGAGATCTTACATTGCAGGTGGTTGCTGTACTGCAGAGTCTGGTTCACTGGTCATCATGGGTAGCAGAATCTTGGTGTGAACAGAACCGTTCACAGTTGCAAAGAGTCCAAAACTTCAGGATTTCTCCTTAGTTGATAGGAGAAGCTCTGATGATTCCAGTCAAAGGTCCAGGACCTGGGAAGGCACCTTGCAGGGAGCAGGAACTCACTACAGCAGAAGCCGGCAAGTCTAGTTTCAGCAGGACAGCTGGGAAAGTTGCATTGAGGCCTCTGGAGCTTGTTGTGTCTCTGTAGCTCAGAAAAGGAGGTCAGCCAACTGGAGTCACACTGGTAGCTTAGTATGAATGGAGCAGGTCTAGTCTTCCTTCTCACAGAGCAGGGCTCAACCATAGTCCTCTGGGGAAGAAGGCAGGGCTCTGGGGAAGAAGGCAGGGCTCTGGGAAACAAGGCAGTTCACCTGCAATTTCCACAGGCCCAGGAGTAAGCTGAAGAGTGGTTTTGAGGGTCTACTATTTATTGCTGAAGCCAGCCTTTGAAGTGGGGGTATTCCCTATATTACCCCCAGATCTAGTTCTGGAAAGTTCTTTCCTTCCCCTGGCAATGCTCTGAGAAGTCTGGAGGAATACACAAATGGTGATAGTAAGAAAATGCCAACTTTCTAAAAGTGGCAATTTCCGAACTGTTGCTTAAAATCAGACTTCACCATTAAAAAGGATTTTAAATTACAATTCCTTTGAAGCCAAACGTGACATCCCTATCTGCTCCCAATCAAAAGTTATCACTTACTAAATGTAATTAGGTAACCCAATATTTACCAATGGGAGAGAAGTCTTACAGTAGTGAAAAACTAATGTAGGTGTTTTTCACTACCAGGACAAGTAAAAACTTAAGTACACCATTGTCTTACTTTTTAAATACAATGTACTATGCCCTATGGGCCTTTTAGGCAAAGAGCGGAGTAGAGTGTTTTAGAGTGGAGTGGCAGGGAATGTTGTGTATTGGAATGGCATAGTGTGGAGTTGCATAGAGTGGCATACAGTGGAGTGAGAGAGCAGAGTAGACTGGTGTAGAGTGCACTGGCATAGAGTGATGCAGAGTATAATGGTAGAGAGTGCAGTGGCACTGAATTCAGAGGTGTACAACGCAACGTCAAATGCAGTGGCATAGATTAGAGTGGAGTGGTGTGGTGGGGAGTGGTGCAGAGTGGAGGGGAGTGGAGTGTTGCAGTGGCAGAGAGTAGAGGTTCAGAGTGGAGTAGTATAAAGTAGCAGAGTTCAGTCGTGGAGAGTGCAGTGTTGCAGAGTTAATTGCAGTTGTGTAGAGTGCATTGGTGCAGGCGTTAAGAATAGAGTGGTGTAGAGTGCAGTGGTATAGAGTGGAGTACAGTGGTACAGAGAGCAGTAACGTGGAGAAGATTGTTTTGGAATAGAATGAAGTAGTGTAGAGTAGGGCAGAGTGCAGTTGCATAGAGTGGCATAGAGTGTAATTATTTAGAGTAAAGTGGTGCAGAGTACATTGGCATTGAGTAAAGTGGTGTACAGTAGATCAGAGTGGCATACAGTTGATTGGCACAGAGTGCAGGGGCAGTGATGCAGACTGATGCACAATACACTGGAATAGAGCGGAGCTGTGCACAGTAGATTGCTGTGGCCTAAATTGGAGTGGTGTAGAAAGGAGGGGTGTAGAATGTCAAAGAGTGCATTAAAACACAGTCGAGTGGTATGGGGTAGAGTAGAGAGACGTAGCATGAAGTGGAGTAGACTGCAGTGGCGTAGAGTCGAGTGGTGCAGAGTGCAGAGGAATGTTGCAGAGTAGAGTGCAGTGCTGTGGGGTGGTGCAGAGAAGAGTGGAGTATTCCTGGTGTTGTAGCACACTGTCAATACAGACAACACATTTTCAATTAAAATGACCATTACATTTTGAACAGACATCCAGTTTTACTAATGAAACTATATAGTGCAGACCGAAATGTGTGGAAATTGCATCACCTACTGTAACAATTTGTTTTGAAGTATTGGTTTCAAACGCACTTCAGAAATAACAAATGTGTTCCATTTGTGCTTAATTCTGATATTTTCTGAAACTCTTACAAGGTTCATTTAAATGTTGTTTTATGCTAGAAAAAAAAACAGTTTTCCTACCCCGAGTATCCAGCAAGATGTCACATAAATCCTCTCACTTTGAAGTAAGAGAAAGAAAAGTAAGCAAGTGCCCTTGGAAGACAGCACCTCACATTTGACCTCTGTCTTTGAATGCCAGCAAATGTGACAAGATAAGAACAAGATACAGGCCTGTTCACAGAAAGGGAGCACTCGGAAGGATAACGTAAATAAGGTTTTGGCAAAGGAAGGTACGAACTAAAACATTACAGCCTAAAACACATAAAGCCATCAAATGAAAACCAAGAAAAAGTGAGTTAAAAAAAACACAAAGCCAATGGCAAGTAAAGGCAGGGGTGTGGAATTCCTTTAGCCCGACACCCAGGACATATTGTTTGGGGTCAAGGACAAGTTTTCATATTAATTTTGACCTTAGGACAAGTAGGCCCAACCCCTTGCTGCACAAACCCTTAGTTTACCTTACCACATAATGGATCCGGGATGTCCATATGTTAATGCAGTTCGAACTTGCGTTTATGGTTCATTAATGCAAAGGCTTTATTATTAGGGTGAGCACGTGTTAAGAAAATGTTGTAAGTTGGGACAGCACTACTGATGATAGTTCCAGTGTCAAAATGTGTATTCAAGTTTGCAAAGTTGAACAATATAAGGCTACGTCGAATGCTCCCAGAATGCTCTCTGATTAGATGCAAATATCTGCAGAAGCTTTAAAGCAATACTGAGGATTATTTGATATCAAAATGCTCATTAAAAAATGCAATGAGGAAAAATAACGTTTTGCTAAGCTGCTGTGACATTTTAGGTACCATTTCTTTGAAGCATCATTTAGTAAAATATGTTGATGCATGGTAGTATTTCTAAAATATATATATATATATATATATATATATATATATATATCCCCAATGGAAACAAAATCAGTGTAAACAGTTTCAACAAGACTGTGGGAAACATGAAAATAAACAAGCATTAGCAAAGTCAGTAGGTTTGACAATGCATGTCTTATTTTGACATGGTTTTTGTAAAACTTTACTGTTTTGGGAGATGCCAGGCCTTCACTATTATAACAAACATTAGCAAAAGCAAAAATATGTTTTAGTCTCAAAAAGCACACATTGCCACCGTAGTTCCTGGCTTTGACCAAAACTACTTTGTGTGACAATATATTCCTTGTGAAAGAGCACAATGATGTCACTCACAGTGAAGCCAGCCAATGGGGGGGGGGAGGAGAGAGAGAGAGAGAGAGAGAGAGAGAGAGAGAGAGAGAGAGAGAGAGAGAGAGAGAGAGAGAGAGAGAGAGAGAGAGAGAGCTGCAATAAAAACAAAAGGTCCTGGTTAATACCAGACCTAATTAGGGGCCCAATTCTTAAATGATGTCACAAAAATGCACCCATGGTATATGTTCTTGCATTAGTGCAGGTTTACGACTCATGAATTACCAAGAATTTGCAGAAGTAGGCCAGGAAATGGTACTCACAGAAAATACTCGTAAAATAAATTTTAGCTCAAGCAAATATGTATGTCTAGATTTGCTGATGCGAAAATCTGGTGAGCATTTACAAGTTCACTTTCCCTCCAATTACTTTTCCCCCCAAATGGGCGAGCTTTCTCAGTATGGAAAACAATTAAAGAAGAGCTGGTAAAAACACCTAAAACATGGAAGTTTGTAGGTCTGCACCGACTCAAAAGGGCATTCTGAACCTGGAACTATTGCTTACTGCTACCTACAGGCCTCAGTATGTACACCTGTGGAAAGGTGGCAGAATAAGGGATTTGCTAGTAATTGAACCCTCCTATAGTATGAGCCTTGGCATAATCAGAGAGGCTATTATCGGAGCCCTTATATAAGGAGTCTGCTGCCATGATTTGTCGCCGCACTACATGGCGTTAAAGGGACAAGTGGATTTTGTTACAGGACAAGTAGATTTATGAAGCAACCCGTCCAATGAACAAGTAGACATTTTATTAAATTCCACACCCCTGAATGGGCAGAATGAATTCCTAAATCACCTTTCTGAATGTCCCCAAGATGACTTTAGCAGACCAGACAGCTGTGCTGTCTGGTAGGCTGCAACCTAAAAAGGAAGGTTTAGGCCTGGCAAAAGGCTTATTTTACCAAGTTGAAATGGCAATTGAAAACTGCACTACAGGCTGTAATGGCAGGCCTGAGACATGTTTTGAAATGCTCCTTGAGTAGGTGGCACAATGGGTGCTGTAGGCCCACTAATTGTGCTTGGAGTACATGTAGTACCATATCATAGTGACTTATAACTAAATTAAATGTGCCAATTAGGTGTGGGACAATGTAACCATGTTTTAGGGAGACAGCACAAGTACTTTAGCACTGGTTAGCAGCATTAAAGTGGGGAGTCCTAATGCTAGCAATAATGAATTCAGAAAACAGGAGGGGTGAAGGCTAAAAGTTTAGAAAGGGCTCTGATGAGAGGGTCAGGTCCAACGATACTGAATACAAGACAGGTTTTAATATATATATATATATATATATATATATATATATATATATATATATATATATATATATATAAGGAATGCCTCTTTTTGTATGGTCACTCCTAAGTTTTTTGAATTATGGTGCTGGTTTTTCCACACAAAGTGCAGAGATCTGCTATTCAGATCTTAGTGCCTGTGCCCTGACCCCCAAACTCATATGTTATATTGGTTATACCCAACTGGCATAGGGTAACTTACCCTGGGTACCATACAGTACGGACTTACAGGTATGTAAGCTAGAAAGTCACCCCAGGGACTGCAGCACTAGTTGAGACACCTTGGGTGTGATATGTAAACAGAGTCTCTCAGTTTGCCACTGCAGACTGGAAGAGCAGTTTTAAACTGCTAGCCTAAGTTTGCCATTTGAAACAATGGCAAACCAAACCTCCCCCTGCAATATGAATAAGTCACTCCTATAGCAGGCCTACCAAGCTGTGAGGCCAGGTGCAGCGTATTTCATGGGCAGAACATGTATTTTACGTTAAAGTGTCTTTATCTGTGGAAAGACTTGGTCGCCCCATTAGCGAGTGCAGAGTTTCACGCTGACCCCTCAGCTATGCTAACCTCTGTATGGTGCTACTAAAGATGATATGCCAAGCTATCAAAACTCCTTACATTAAGCCCGACTTGACTCTTAATTTGAAATCAAGCTAACAAGTTACAGTGTGAAAGTTTTTACAAGGTTGTCACTTTGTTGCCTTTAATCTCCTGTTCCTTTAACGGTTACACAAGGCACTTGAATCCGAAACAGCTTTCTACCCACCTTAGGGAAATGTAACAACTACCAAGAAAGGAGACAACAGGGACCTGCTATGGAGAGATGTGTTACCTCCCTCCTACAGGAAGTCACACAGGAATTGACCCAAAAGGTGAGCTGAAGCCGCCTTTGAAGAGCAAATGGGAAACACAGGGGAGAGGGGCATACCAGCTAGCAACCAGAAAAGGGGAAGCCTGTTGTCACACCGTTTTTTCAGGGGCCTGCAGCCCCCTTAGAAGCCTCTTTGAAGCCATACCTCTGAGTTGGATTAGGGATCTTGGGTTAGCCAGATGCCGCACTTCTCAAGAAGTGTCCATTAGGAAGGAAGGAAGGAGGGAGGGAGGGAACTTGGTAGTCTTTTGGCTACCCGCCGCATCTTACCCTGATGGCATTTTCCGAGCATAAAAAGGGCAACCCCGGCACCCAAAACTCCAATCTCATCTGGATTGAAAGAAGGACTGCCTTGCTACATCCTGGAACTGGCAAAAAGAGGATGCACCAGCGTGGAGTGCACCTGCTGAACCGGAGGGCTAGCAAAGGAGGGACTGTGCCTGCTGTGTCCTGTTTGTGGAGATGTCGACTCTAGAGTCCAGTCACAGAAAAGAGACTCCAAGAGTCAGCTCGCTGAACTCCTGTTCACAGCACAGGGCTACAACAGCTGAGAAGCCTGCTGCAGCACGTTAGTAGCACTGAATCTTCCGACCACCACCACCCACCACTGTGCAGCACCAGCGGCAATGGCCAGACACTTAAAATTGCACCAGAATTTACTGAGCCCGGGAGTGTCACCGGAGTGCAGCTTGGTCGCTCAGAAGCCGAGCTATCATTCAGGCGACTGGTAGCCCAGTGGTGACTGGACTTCTACTACTCTCAAGAGGACTTAAACGGATGTCAACCATATGCCCAGGACCTCCTCAGCACCTTTGAGGACTGGTAGCTGCTGCAGGAGGACCCTTGTCAACCGCACTGCATCTACAGAATCCTTGAGCATCAACAGCATCCTTCATCCCTTGCATCAGGACCATTTCCACAGAAATCCATTGCAAAGAGGATAAAGTGGTTCATCTGCTTGGAAACGGTTCATCTGTGGAAGACGCTGATTCTGTGGAGCTTGCTAGTTCCCCTGACTGGCTTCCTACTAGAGTTGGTCGCCTAAAGTGGCTTTAAGTAACCGCAATGAAGCAAGCCTAACTTTTTGGTTTCTAAGTGTCAAATTTGTTGAATTAGCCAAAGCTTTTTCACAGATGAGTGGAATGCTTTCATTTAACATACCTTGTAAATTGCGGATCTCTTTTTCGCTGTGGTGTCTGAAAATACATAAAAATATAGTCTATTTTTAGAAACTGGTGTCAGATTTCTTGAGTGTATTGTCAAGTTTGTTTACAATTATTTTGGTACTGTTTAAATGCTGTACACCTGTTCCTTTGTGTAAGCTTTGCAGCACAGAGCCGCAGCTATCCAGGGTTGAGCTGAAGGTTTGACAAACAAAACCTACTGGTGAAAAAGGGGTTGCCAAGCATATTACATGGTAAGGTTGCACAACCACACCATATGATACTTCCCATTTCCGCACATGTATATTTTATTAATGCCAAAACAGGGCTACATGTAGCATCATCATTTGATTACTCTGCCATGCTATTTCCCATATTACTATTGAGTTTTGATCAAAATGAGAAGAGCATACAGTAATCCATTTATATGGTAATATCTAAATTCTTCTCAACCAATAATGACAGCTTTGGAATGAATAAGGCAAAGGCTTTTACAGTCCCTAATATTTACAAATATCAGATTTTTTTTTTTTTTTTTTTTTTTAATTTTGTCCAGGGAGAGTAGCCTCCATCCACAAACAGAACTGCATATAAATGTATTGCCTTATCTTATTGTTTTCTTTTTATCTGTTTAATTGATTTTTTCAACATTGTGTGAACATCATTACCTGATGTTTTTCAGTATACCGTTACAGATCTAATACTTTTGAATCTCTGGATATATCCATGGGGTGCCCCTATTTTTATCTGGTTATACATCAATTGTACAAATTTAGTGCTTATAGTATAAGGCCTGTTTACCTGTGTCATGTGAACGGGAGCTTACTGGTCCACTCACCTAAAATCACTACTGCTGATGGTGAACTCTGAATCTTACCACTGATATCTGTGCACCTGTATGTGTGCATATATGCTAGTAGAGTTTGGTATGCACTGCATGAGTGCCTGAGAGAACCAGAGTGACGAAGACCGTGGAGTTTCATTTTGGAAGTCCAAGGCCTGGCCTTGTGGACAAGATGGAGAGGAAGTTTCCTTCCAATGCAGTGGAAGTATAGGGCTGATATTCGTTACACTGGAGGGAGGGAACCCAGACACCAAATCGGGAAAGAGGAGGCAGACTTCCCTTTAGAAATTTGAGTAGGTTCTGATAAAGAGGGATGAAGATTAGTTTTTTTAGACTGGCATATAGTGCATGACAGAAGGCGAAGGGGGAGACTACAATTTCTGCTGTAAGGGTGTAAAGTTTCCTTTAGAAGGGGAGCAGGCCCTAATCTCTCTTCCTAATCACTATGTGGCTGTTGACAGTCATGCTCCCACCTCTTTGTGACTCTGCTATCAGTGCTCCAACCTGGAGAAGACCCTGCTGTGAAAAGCATCACTCAATTCTAAGCTTAAGGCTGGAGGACAGTCTGAGAAGGACACATTAAAAGAGAACCGACACAAACAAGTTCTGCAAAGAGAGACAAGGAATCCGCATTGCCTGTCTGCAAAATCTGCAGACAAGTGTGACCTGCTGACCCATTTGTTACAGTTCCAAGTTTTATTTGACCAAGGAGGGAGTGCTCCACAAAGTACCAGGAAGATTACAGCACAACAAGAGGTGGTGCCTACCTGACAGTCAGATTTCCAGATAAGAGGGGACATCACCTGCAGTCCGATCTGGAGGAAAAGTTTCTGACTAATCCTGGGAACCAAAGGAGCCCTGCCTTAGTGAGAGGGAAGGACTGAGCCCACTCTGTAGGAGGAAATCACTGATGTAAGGGGCTAAAAGCAGTTGACCCTGGTGCAGGTGGCCAGGCCCTGCAGTCCATCTCCATAACCACTCAACCTGCACCACGCAGGGCCTTCTTAGTGCTTCTATCAGTGAATGATTTAGTGTATGAATGAGACTGTGAATGTTTTTATAACATTTTTTTTTTATTTTCTTGCTGATATTTGCAAATTCATTCACATGTTACACAGGGTGGGGCGCAATGAACATTGTGACGCATTCGCAAGCCGCGCCGCATGAAAAGAAATATTTTTAAGGTCATAATTTGCCCCTCAAAGACCCCCATATCAGAGTCCTGGGGTCAGGGTATCTCCACCATGACTCCTAATTCCACTTTTAATTTTATTTTTCAGCCCTGGGGACTGTAGGAGGCTGGCCTGGCTTATAGTGGGTACCTTGTGGTACTTACACCTTGTGCCAGGTCCAGTTATCCCTTATTAGTAGAATAGAGGTGTTTCTAGCAGCTTAGGCTGTTAGAGGTAGCTATGGCAAAGAATCTTAGGCTGAACTAGGAGACATGCAAAGCTCCTATTATACCACTTATATCATATAGCACAATATCATAAGAAAACACAAGTTACTAAAAATAAAAGGTACTTTATTTTAGTGACAATATGCCAAAAGTATCTCAGAGGATACCCTCACTTAGGAGGTAAGTAATATACACAAATTATATGTACACAAACCCAAAACAGGTAAGTAACAGTAAGAAAAGCAGTGCAAACAATGTAGAATCACAATAGGATGAATTAGGTAGACATAGGTCGAGGGACAACACAAACCATATACTCCAAAAGTGGAATGCGAATCACGAATGGACCCCAGACCTATAGGAGGTTGTAGAAGGTCGCTGGGACTGTAGGAAAACAGTAAGGGTGTCCAAGATACCCTATCCCAAGACCCTGAAAAGTAGGAGTAAAATTACCCTACTACCCCAGAAAGACAGAATAGTCGTGATGGGGATTCTGCAAGAACCACAAGCACCAGCAAAACACTGAAGACGGATTCCTGGACCTGAGGACCTGTAAAGGAAGGGGACCAAGTCCAAGAGTCACGATAGTGTCCAGGGGGGGCAGGAGCCCAGAAAACCCCAGATAAAGGTGCAAAAGGGCTGCCTCCGGGTGGAAGAAGCCGAAGACTCTGCAACAACGAAAAGGGATAGGAACTTCTCCTTTGGATGGAAGATGTCCCACGGCGTGCTGGATGTTGCAGAAGTGTTTCCAGGCAGAAATACCGCAAACAAGCCTTGCTAGCTACAAGAGTCGCAGTAGAGGTTTTTGGGTGCTGCTGGGGACCAGGAAGGACCAGGATGTCGCCCCTTGGAGGAGGAGACAGAGGGGGCGCTCAGCAACTCAGAGAGCCCCCGCAGAAGCAGGCAGCACCCGCAGAAGTATCGGAGCAGGCACTTAGATCTGTGAACTCAGAGTCACAAAAGGAGGGTCCCACGACGTCGGAGTCCAACTCAGCGGGTTGAGCACTGCAGTGCGGTGCTGGGGGCCCAGGCTAGGCTGTGGACAAAGAAAGCCGTAGCAGCTGCAAATCACGCAGTACACAGGTTTGCTGTCTGGCGTGGGGAGGCAAGGACTTACCTCCACCAAATTTGGACAGAAGGGCCACTGGACTGTGGGAGACACTTGGACCCAGTTCCTGTGTTCCAGGGACCTCGCTCGTCAGAATGAGAGGGGACCCAGAGGACCGGTGATGCACAAGTTTGGTGCCTGCGTTAGCAGGGGGAAGATTCCGTCGACCCACGGGAGATTTCTTCTTGGATTCCAGTGCAGGGTGAAGGCAGACAGCCCTCAGAGCATGCACCACCAGGAAACAGTCGAGAAAGCCAGCAAGATGAGGCGCTACAATGTTGCTGGTAGTCGTCTTGCTACTTTGTTGCGGTTTTGCAGGCATCCTGGAGCAGTCAGCGGTTGATCCTTGGCAGAAGTCGAAGAGGGAAGTGCAGAGGAACTCTGGTGAGCTCTTGCATTCGTTATCTGTGGAATAGTCCAGAGGAGAGACCCTAAATAGCCAGAAAAGGAGGTTTGGCTACCAAGAAAGGAGGTTTGGCTACCAAGAAAGGAGGTAAGCACCTATCAGAAGGGGTCTCTGACATCATCTGCTGGCATTGCCCACTCGAGCAGTCCATTGTGCCCCAACACCTCTGAATCCAAGATGGCAGAGGTCTGGGAACCACTGGAGGAGCTCTGGGCACCTCCCCTGGGAGGTGAAGGTCAGGGGAGTGGTCACTCCCCTTTCCTTTGTCCAGTTTCGCACCAGAGCACAGCTGAGGGATACATGAACCGGTGTAGACTGGCTTATGCAGAGATGGGCCCCATCTGTGCCCCTCAAAGCATTTCCAGAGGCTGGGGGGGCTACTCCTCCCCAGCCCTTCACACCTATTTCCAAAGGGAGAGGGTGTAACACCCTCTTCTCAGAGGAAATCCTTTGTTCTGCCTTCCTAGGACTGGGCTGCCCAGACCCCAGGAGAGCAGAAACCTGTCTGAGGTGTTGGCAGCAGCAGCAGCTGCAGTGGAAACCCCGGAAAGGCAGTTTGGCAGTACCCGGATTCTGTGCTAGAGACCCGGGGGATCATGGAATTGTCCCCCCCAATACCAGGATGGCATTGGGGTGACAATTCCATGATCTTAGACATGTTACATGGTCATGTTCAGAGTTACCATTGTGACGCTACATATAGGTCACCTATGTGTAGTGCATGCGTGTAATGGTGTCCCCGCACTCACAAAGTTTGGGGAATTTGCCCTGAACAATGTGAGGGCACCTTGGCTAGTGCCAGGGTGCCCACACACTAAGTAATTTGGCACCTAACCTTCACCAAGTGAGGGTTTAGACATATAGGTGACTTATAAGTTACTTATGTGCAGTGAAAATGGCTGTGAAATAACGTGGACGTTATTTCACTCAGGCTGCAGTGGCAGTCCTGTGTAAGAATTGTCTGAGCTCCCTATGGGTGGCAAAAGAAATGCTGCAGCCCATAGGGATCTCATGGAACCCCAATACCCTGGGTACCTAGGCACCATATACAAGGGAATTATATGGGTGTACCAGTGTGCCAATGAGAATTGGTAAAATTAGTCACTAGCCTGCAGTGACAATTTTAGAAAGCAGAGAGAGCATAAACACCGAGGTTCTGGTTAGCAGAGCCTCAGTGATACAGTTAGGCACCACACAGGGAACACACACAGAGCATACTTTAGGAGCACTGGGGTCCTGACTAGCAGGATCCCAGTGACACATGGGCAAAAACAAACATACATACAGTGAAAATGGGGGTAACATGCCAGGCAAGATGGTACTTTCCTACAGGGACCGTGTCCCATTACCTAAAATGGTGGTAGCAACTTTCTGGTTAGGTTGCAGCTAGCCAATCACAGCATTCCTGCTGGTGTGCGAATTCGCCCCAATGACTGTGAAAACGTTGCAAAGGATACGCGATCCTAGATATACAAATTTATTTCCCCTTTAATTTCTCAAAAAATACTGAACAGAGCTACACCAAATATGCAAAAGCATAATCTGCGTACCGAAGCCTACCTTTCTGCCAAATTTGGTGTAATTCTGTTTCGTGAAGATTTGTCACGCAGTGCCATAGATATAGGCACGTCAAAAAATGCTTTTTCTGTGGAAACATTGTCCTAACTATAATTACACATACACTCACATATACTCACAGAAAAAATGACATTTCAAGCAGTTTACCCAGCATTTTTTAACATTTAAAGTGATGACAAAATAAGGCTTCTTCTTACTGATCCTGGAAGAGTACCTGTTATGGAAAGCACAATAGGGGGTTCTAACTACAGGGTTTCTGCTTTTAAGTGGTGCACCTGATGGACTGGGAAAAAGGCAAGTTAGTTCAGAAAAGAAACCTCCTGCATAACATTAAGAGCACTGAGCAACTGGAAGAAGCAAGCGTTAGAAGATTAGTGGCACAAATAAACACTCTAAAAGATAGTGTCTTACCCAGGACTAATAGAGACAGGCCACTGCATAACTTGTAAGACTTCGACTTAAGATAAAATTACATAGAAATATTCTAAATAGAAAGAATTTACACAGAAACGTTTATCTGTTTTATCTTGAAAACGTGGAAGCTGGATACCCCGGCTTTCTTACAGAAGGGAAAAGAACACGGTCCAAAAACCAACACAATAGCATTAGAGAAGGGTCAACAGTGGTGAGGTCACCTGAATTTCATCACACTTTATGAGCTTCTCCACTTCCTCCTGATGCAGAAGGATGAACTCTTCGTGCTGCACGACATCAGGAAAATGCTTCTGGCTGAATACCTCAGCGGCCTGCATCAGATCTACACAGTTGTGTGTCTCTGCAAAATCACGAATCCCCAAACAGTTTGACGGATCTAGCTGGCTCTCCAGAAAATCACAGCAGGCTCGTTTCACACCTATTGAACAACAGCAGAAACAAACTATATAAGTAGGTTTAAATGGGGGGCAACTACTGCAGCATACCAACCAAAATGTGAAAACCTTAGTGTCCACAATGTATTCAGATGCAACCATCCCTCTTGCACACACCTATTTTTCATTATTTTGAAATGTGCCGTATTTGTTGATAATGTCTGTTATTGTCTCTTTAAGATCTAGTTGTTTACGGGAAACAGCCTAAAGAACGACTACTGAACAACGAAGTGCGTTGTCCACGAAAGCTGAACAACGAACATGCGTGGTTAAGGCTGAGGAAAACAGACTCTGGATCGAGAGAGGACGCTGTCAGGTAAGTTGGGCTGGGGTACGGTTGAGTGGTAGTTTTAGGGGCGGGGTAGTTTTAGTTTTTTAGGGGCAGGGTGACTGGACGTAGGAGTATGTTTATTTTTTAGGGGCAGGGTGGGGGGGTTGGGGTAGTTTTAGTTTTAGGGGCAGGAGTGGGGGGGTCGGGTAGTTTCAGTTTTTAGGGAGGGTGGGGGAATCGAGATAGTTTACGTTTTAGGGTTGCAGTAGTTTTAGTTTATAGGAGTGGGGTAGTTTCAATTTTTAGGGGTGGGTGGGGAGGTAGGATTGTTTTTGTGGGGCGGGGGTCAGGGTAATTTTAGTTTTTAGGGGCAAGGGTGGGGGGGGTTGGGTAGTTTTAGGGGTCGGGGTAGGAGTCTGAGTAGTTTTACATTTATGAGCAGGGTGGGGGGTTGGGGTACTTTCAGTTTTTTAGGGGTGGGGGGGTCGAGGTAGGATTGTTTTTATGGGGCGGGCAGGTTAATATTCGTTTTTAGGGGCGGTGTGGGTGGGGGTAAGAGTAGTTTTAGTTTTTAGCGGCAGGGTGGGGGTACTTTCAGCTTTTTAGGATCGGTGTGGGGGGGGGTCGAGGAAGTTTAAGTTTTAGGGGTAGGGGTGGGGGGGTCGGGTAGGATTGTTTTTAGGGGTGAGGGGTCGGGGTAATTTTAGTTTTTAGGGGTGGGGGTCGCTGTAGTTTTAGGGGCATGGTGGGGAGGTTGGGGTAGTTTTAGTTTTTAGGGCAGGGTTGGGTACGTTCAGTTTTTAGGGGTGGGGGTAGGATTTTTTTAGGGTTGGGGGTCGCATGCTGGAACCATGCCTGCCGTTCCATGCATGCCTTTACAGCGATAAGTCGTTGTTAAGGCATGCGTCGTAAAGGCATTTGTGGCAACAGCGCAGTGGTTGTTCCGACCGCGCTGTTCAGACATGCGTGGTTACAGCATGCGTTATTCCGTCTTATATTCGCTGTTTACAGCTTGTGCAGCTGTGGGCGTGTATTTTTTCCATGGAACATATCACCCAAATACATAATCGATTTTTGGGAGTCACACCTGTTGCACTGATATTCAGAATGCCAAATGTATTTGAACCATCAGATATGTTTATTGTAGTTTCCTCTTCGTGTAGCATCAAGGTCTACTACAGGCCATCACAAAATGTAATTTTCAACAGAATTCTGCTCTTTGAATAATTTTGTAATCGAGCCAATTTAATGTGAATTCAAACCCAAGACCAGTGTAATATGTTGCAAATAATAGATAACCATGCAGTGCCAGCAGCCACCCTTTGGCACCACTAGCCATGCTGTGCCACCCATATTCTACTGCAACACCTTCCCCTCCATAAGGTCATGTAAAATACTTAATATGTTATTAACCGCCCTCTAAGTAATGCTGTGTGCTTATCTTATGCAGCAACATGGCAAACCCACCATTCTGTGCAACAGCCACTAGGCTGCAGTATATCAGCTGTTTACAATCATATTATCACACCACTCTTAAACAGTAACACCACCCCAGTCATGTAGTACAATTAGCACCAAGAATTAACAGTATCTGTTCCACTCTTCCAGGATGATGTCAATGTTCCTTTAAGCAATACCTCTCTTAAGTGCAATCATACTAGGCCAGTCATATTGAGAAGTAAACCCAATGCTTCCAACCATGATTTGTGAAGTCTAGTTACCTTTTAGCTGAAGCAAACAAGCAGCTGGCAGTAACTCCTGCACATTTTCTACTGTCACATGTACAGTCTCAGTGTAGACAAAGTCCAGGAGAATTTCCATGGTGGAAGCGCTGAGGCCCTGTATATCAACAAATGGTTTTCCCTTTTCTGAAAGCTAGAAAAAAATGCAAAATTAAGCCAAGTACTGTACTGTATGCTTGCGTCTTAAACTGCCCTCTTTCACAATTTATCATGAAATGGCTACTTACCTTTAAGAGTAGTTTTGCTGCTTGGGGTTTATCTCTTGAGGCTGATGACTCCTCAGCTTTGGACTTCTTACCTTGCACCAACTCAGTTTCCTCAGTGTTTTCATCTTTGTCGCTGGACCAGCTGATAGGTCTACTTCTGCTGTGACTTAATCATCGCATAGTGTAGCCACCCCTGCATCTCCCTAATCTTCAGTGCTTTGGAATGGAACTCTGTGCCAGCTTCACAACTCTTGGAGCTCTGGTCCCTCAGTAGGTTGTAACTTTGCAAGAATCCTTTTATACAAAAACTTGTGATTGCACCTTAGACAAAATCCAAAGGGAGTGTTCTCCATCTCTGCCAATGTTCCAGAATACCTTGGTGCACATTCTCCGACTGTGTGGTCATTGTCATCTATCTGGTTGTGGTTTATAAGCAACGAAAATGGTCACACCAGCATTTAACCCCTAATCTATGGTACCCTTTTGTTTCTCATTTTTTCAAATATTCCCTTGACGATCCATAGATCAGACTCTCTAATCGTTGACCTGCCCTGCATCTCCAGAAGGTTGGATAGTAGTTCCTGCTACAACCGGACACTCCAACTCGAACTGGACGTGGTCCCTTTAATTTGCAGGTCCTCTTCCGTCAGGATCGGCCTTTGTTTGTTTTCAGTCTTGCTTGGGTCGTACACAGTCTTCTTGCAAAGTTTACCTGTGGGTTTGGCAAAAGCCCAGGTACTTAACTCTTCTCTCCTGGTCGCTGGCAGGCACCCTGGTACTTACCTTTTGGGATTTTTAGTTCCTCCAGCTCCCCTCTACAGATTCAACTTCCTTGGGCGGGAAACTTACTTTTGCATTCCACTTAGTATATGGTTTGGTCTCCCCCAGGGTCTGAATTATTTTCTCTTATTTCACTGTTTTCTATGCCAACTCGTGACTTCTAATGTCTATATAATAAAGTGTTTATTCACCTGTTAGTGGAGTATTGCCTATATAGTATTTGTGTTACCATAATAGAGCACCTTTATTTTTCTAACACTGTGTTGTTCTTTCATGTGTGTAAGTGCTGTGTGACTATTGTGGTATTGCATAAGATTTGCAAGTCCCCTAGATAAGTCTTGGCTGCAAGTCCCCTAGATAAGTCTTGGCTGCTCATCCACAGCTACCTCTAGAAAGCTCTGGCTTCCTAGATCCTGTCTACACCTCACTAGTAGGGGATACCGTAACCTGCTGTAAGGTGATAACACCACAGGTGCTCTCCACACACCAGGCCAGCTTCCTACAAATGTGAGCTGCAGATAGTATACTGATAGAGCACTTAACTTGTTATAAATAATTTTGATAGTTTAAACATAAGTACATACTCAATTATATTAACCCGACCTGCAGGCAGACTCATCTGGCAAAATCCTAAGGCTTTATGAATCCAGAGATAAAGTTAGGGAATCAATGGAAGGTTAGACAGCCATCATGTAACCCTTGAAGGTGTGTTATCCTGTTCCAGTAGATGCAGGATCCCGTTTTTCACCAACTAAAGGTGCGAATCAACTATGAATTAACAAAAAAGGTCAATGAAGGGCACACAGTACATGTTGCTGTCTAGGCTGGCTTGCCGTTTAAGTAAATGGAAAAAAGGGACAACATAACCGGGTGGCTTGATTAAAAATAACAGCAAGCATCAGCACTGGGCAAAGGAGAATGGTGGTTGCACATGCAGTAACTACCATCTGCAAATGCAGGAATGATGGCAAATGCAAGACCCACCATCAGCGTAGAAGCCTAAACTATTGAGCAGAAAGGACCAGACACAGGTGATGCAGTCCTCACATCTGGTTGTCAAACACAAATATAGGAACCAAGTACACCAGCCTGACTCTGTGCTCTCCAGTGACGACTAAAGGTGAGGTGGAAAGATGTGCTACAGTGCCTCTGTACATGTTTCTCAATAGCCTTGTGTTTTTCTCAAGTGAGTTTGACAGTCACGAAAGTCTACTGGAGGTGCTCCCTTTGTTTTAAAAGTGGGTGTCAAGGGAACAACAACACCCTACCCCATTCTGATGGTGACTGATCAACAACGCCTTATTAACACAGGCTGTGAAATGGCGGACAGTGGTGGCAAAAACATTAGGAAAGACTCCCACCCATTTGATGCTGTACCTTCACTCCATATTCATAAGCCTCTACAACAGAAGTGCTTGAATGGGACTCTAGTTTACTAGCCAGACATGGAGCTTTCCTGCATTCAAATGAGTTAACATCCTGTGCTTGTTTTGCCCTAAGGAGAAACTGTAGTTGGACTCTCCCTAGTAAAAGGCCAGCTCAATCCTCAAAACAGGAGCCCACTGTGTTTGCTATATCTGGGACATTAAGAAGGATGTTGTCAAGTGTAAGAGGTGCGATTCATAAATGCACTTGGTGGGTAGTGTAATCAATAACACCCAGGAGCGTGTGCACTGCACAAAACGGTGGTTTCCTTTTTCTGGAGATGGTGTTGTCCATCTTGGATATCCTATTCTGCAGGCACACTCTCACTGTCCACACAGACACCAGATGTTCCTGGTGTGCGGGAGCAGTAGCTAGTTTATTCCCGCGTTCCAATATAGGTTTTTCTGATTGCTTCTAAATTGCTCATTTTCTGTTTTTTTGTGCAGCCTCTCAGCCTTACGAGGTGGATTATTTTATGACCGTGAAGTTAGGTTGTTATTTACAGCTCTGTGCAGCATCAAACAGGTTAAGGTAAGCCAAGTTTAAATTCAAAGCACCTTAGACAGGTCATCCAGTTCCAATGACTGCCCTCCACAGGATTGTTTTCAGCAGTGCTGCTCCATTACTAATGTATTTTTCAAACTCAAGTTTTCAGTCATATTTCTGCTGTTTAACACTATAAAATCCAACCGGTTTACAAACCCTCATCTGAAACAGGCAACCACGCACGGGCAAAAAGGAAAGAAAGGCAAGTTGAACGAGTGCGCAAAGTGGCATTAAAATCTTTTTCTAGGATACATAATTTCTTCTTCCAGACAGGAATGGTGGCCATGTTTGAACCAAGTATCCTTGAAGCACAATAGGTTGTGCATCCCACTTACCTCGCTGGTGAACATTGCACAGAAGTAGTCGCTGCAAGCTGCCAGTACAATGCGGTGGGCAGGGAACTCCTTTTCGTCAACTTTCAGTATGATATCACAGAGAGTGTTACTCTTGCGCAGGGAGTTCATAGAATTCAGGATGGACTTGGCGTGGGAGTTGGTCATGATGTCCTTGGGAGCCATAGTGTTGCATCATTGGGGACCCGGAGGATGTGAGTGAAGCAGAGACACAAGATCAATTACCTGGACAAAAAGAGGACATATTTTAATTCACTGTACACGTGTGCAACAGGGTTACAAAACGAAGCACAGCAAGTTGATTTACTTCATGCGGTTTACTTCTTGTGGCGGGCTTAGCCTGCTCAGAGGTCTAATGGAGAGATTGTGCATAAGGAAGACATTGGAAGCATCATTTTATGGGCATCATTGGTTACAAAGGTCTAAGCGAAAAGCTCACCTAACAAATCAGGAACCCACGGCCATGAGTTAAGTTATTGGTAAGATATAAAGCAAGTGAAAAATGGCTCGATCAATGCCAAGACAGGTAAACTAGAAGCAAGGGTTTTAAAGACTTATTTTTTAAGAGAAACATTTACAAATCTAATCTATACATATAGTGCACATTAACATAAAACTTCCCAAGCAAGAACATTTTTAGAGGAAGTATTCATGCATTTTCAGCAAAATGAGGGTGATGAGTGGGAAAATACTGCAGACTTTCTCTAGAAAACTAACCATACATTTTGCAGATTCCCCTACGAACGTTATGGCATTAGAAAGGGCACACTTAACCTCAGCACAAAACCTAAGGCAAGACCAAATGCCCTGATGACCTCGTCAGAATTCTCAAGCTTTCTGTTAATACAAAACAGTTTAGAAATCCAGGGAAGAGAAGGGAAAACTGCAAAGTATAAACAGATAAACCAAGAAACGAAAATGCTAAATAGAATAAAACAATATATAGTTTGTCCTGCCAATTTAAGGTTGCCTTAAGCGAAAACCCTCCGAATTTACAAAATCTGCAGACTAAATCTCACAAAGTAACTCACCACTGAGAGACCTTTATATTACTTTTAAGAAAGTAGAATACTAGACACATGAATACAAAAACTCTGCTTTGGGAATACTGTAAACATTCTAGATTCACATGCTGGTACCATTTAAACCAGGCATAAACAATGTTATTAACTACTCAGAGGTTTATTCTGGCTACAGTAAACCATGCATGGGGTTTACTTTTATTGAGGAAAGGATTACTGGACTCCTTAAATGCAAGCAGTTGCAGGCATGTAGATAAAGTACCTTTTTAGGGTCAAGCTTGCGAGAGCATGCCATAGCGCATACATCTTGTTAGCAAGGCACTGTTACCTAAAAAGGGCTTGAAGCCCACCGATTCTTTACCATTTGTTGGCTTGCATGGCACTCTTCTTTCACCCTTTGCGTGTGGCGGACGGCTGGGAGATGTCCACCACCGCAGCATTTGTGTGTGTGGGATGGCTCCCGGCCATCTGCGCACATGGCACTTAAAATCCTTCTGGTGCAGGCACCAGAGGGATTTCATTTGGATATTTTTAGCCTCGGTTGCTAGGGATGAATTTCCCCAAGAACCAATGCTAAAAATATCCCCACCTTGAAATGACGATCAGCATACCAACATCATTACAGGGAAAATGAAAGTAAAAATGAGCCAATCAGCTCATTTGCTTTAATTTTTTTCCAGTGCTCAGGGGCATATCTCAGCCACCGGAGCACTGATTTTAATTGGAGAGGTACCATTGGAAAAAGGAGAATCTCCCCTTCCCAAAGGTACTCATCTCTAGTGGATCCCTGCTTGGGATCACCTCAAGCAGGGATCCACTCCACTAGGACAACAAGGAAGGGGGGAGTGGCCCCTTCGGCAAGGGACTTTTGTTTTTATAATTCAGCCTTTCTGCACCCACTGGGTGGATGATGGGGGCAGTAACAAAGGCACCAATTTTATCAGGCGACCTGGGGAATGCTAGGTGGAAGGAAGTTCGTGGCTCCCTGCAGATTCCAGAATTTTCCATAACTGAAATGTGAGGAAAATGTGTGTTTTTTCTTAGAGAACGTTTATATCTAGTTTTAAAAAATGTACAGGTTTGCTAAGTTTTCCTAGGGGCCGGCTGAGCTACGGCCCGAAATCCACAGCTGGGCACAATGCAAAAAGCAAGTCAGTTTTCAGTTACAAAATATGATGTGTCCATGTTGCGTTTGGGGCCGTTTCCTGTTGCGGGCACTAGGTCTACTCACACAAGTGAGATACCATTTTTATGGAAAGACTTGGGGGACTGCTGGGTGGAAGTAAGTTTGTGGGTCTCCTCAGATTCTAGAACTTTCCATCACATAAATGTGAGGAAAATGTGTTTTAGACAAATTTTCAGGTTTGCAAGGGATTCTGGGTAACAACCTGGTGAGAGCCACGCAAGTCATCCTTTCCTAGATTCCGCTAGGTTTATCGCTTTCTAAAATGTACATGACTGCTAGGTTTTCCTAGGTGCCGAATGAGCTAGGTCCTAAACTCCACAGCTAGGCACATTGCAAAAAAAGGTCAGTTTTCAGTGGAAAATGTGATCATGTTCCATTTTGAGCTGTTTCCTGTTGCGGGCATTAGGCCTACCCACACAAGTGAGGCACCATTTTTATCGAGAGACTTAGAGGAACACAGTATAGTGTTATTGCCAATTGTCTTTCTCTGCATTTATGCCTTCCAAATGTAAGGCAGTGTGTAAAATATGTCACTTTGAGAAATGCCCTCTAACCCACATGGCTAGTAAGGGTACCCACAAATTCAGAGATGTGCAAATAACTATTGCTTCTAAACTCCATATTTTGTGCCCATTTCGGAAATGCATAGGTTTCCATGATACCTGCTTTCACTCTTTATATTTTACAAAAATTAATTACTGTATAACCTGTACACAATGAAAAACCATTGCAAGACGAAGCTCAGTTATTGGCTCTGGGTACCTCAGGTTCTTGGTGAACCTACAAGTCCAAGAACCAACTAGAAGGCTCCAGCAGACGTAACAGTATATTGCTTCAAAAAATCTGCGATCGTTAGAAGTTACAGATAAAAACGTAGACACAAATGGCTGTTTTTCCCCCAACTCAATTTCAATTATTTTTCCTTTCAACTGTTACTTTCTATAGGAAAACTTTGAAATAATTCACAAATGAACCCTTGCTGAATTCAGAATTTTATCATTTTTCGGAAAGTATTGCTTTCTGGGACCGACAATTAGTTTTATACCCATTTCAACCACTAACTGGAAGGAGATTGGAAGCAGAAAAAATAGGAAAAATGGGCTATGTCCCAGTAAAATGCCAAAACTCAAGTCTGGCTGTTCCTAAAAGCTGGGATGATAGTTATTTTACCACCACAAACCCTTTATTAATGCCATTTGCAAAGAAAAATACAAACCCTGTTATGTTTAGAATCCCCAGGATGTTGGGGGAATAAAAGGACACAAATTTGGTGTGGATACCTTATGTGGATGAAACGTTATGAAGGCCTAAGCACGAACTACACCAAATAGGAAAAAAAACATACTAAGCACAGGGGTTTGGGCATTGGAGAGGTCTAGTAGTGAAGGGATTAAAGCCACAGGCCAAGCATCATTTCTGTTCCTTTCTGTGGAACAGGGACCAAGTACTGATTCATTCAACTTAATCAGTGACCCTCCGCTGCTCCCATTGTGATCGAGGAATTTTGTCAAGTGTTCTTTCATCACTTTGCACTCATGTTTTGTTTTTGCTCGTGGGTGCGGTTCCCAAAAGGAGACGATTATCTTGTTCTAAATACTGAAAAGCACCATTGTTTCTTTCTTATGGTAACATCCAAAATCATGCTTTAACACATAATCATACAGTATACCCCAACACACCCGGCTCCAATCCAATCTAATCCATCCCACTCCAATCCAAACCAATCCACCACACCTCAAGCCACAACAATCCACCCCACTCAATTCAGTTGACAGACAATCCGATCAACCCCTCTCTAACCCAAAGCACTCACCCAAATGCACTCCAATTGACCACATTCTAATCCGCCCAACCCCGCCCACTTCAATATGCCCCAAACAACCTGCCCCCTCCAATAAAAACAACCTGACCCACTCCAATCCCACCCACAACAGCCTGCCCCACTCCCATCCCATCCACAACAGCCTGCCCCACTCCCATCCCATCCCATCCACAACAGCCTGCCCCACTCCCATCCCATCCACAACAGCCTGCCCCACTCCCATCCCATCCCCTCCACAACAGCCTGCCCTACTCCCATCCCAGCCTGCCCTACTCCCATCCCATCCACAACAGTCTGCCCTACTCCCATCCCATCCACAACAGCCTGCCCTACTCCCATCCCATCCACAACAATCGGCCCCCCTCCCATCCCATCCACAACAATCGGCCCCCCTCCCATCCCATCCACAACAATCGGCCCCCCTCCCATCCCATCCCATCCACAACAATCGGCCCCCCTCCCATCCCATCCACAACAATCGGCCCCCCTCCCATCCCATCCACAACAGCCTGCCCTACTCCCATCCCATCCACAACAATCGTCCCCCCTCCCATCCCATCCACAACAATCGGTCCTCCTCCCATCCCATCCACAACAATCGGTCCTCCTCCCATCCCATCCACAACAATCGGTCCTCCTCCCATCCCATCCCATCCACAACAATCGGCCCCCCTCCCATCCCATCCACAACAATCGGCCCCCCTCCCATCCCATCCCATCCACAACAATCGGCCCCCCTCCCATCCCATCCACAACAATCAGCCCCCTTCCCATCCCTTCCACACCAATCAGCCCCCTTCCCATCCCTTCCACAACAATCGCCCCCCCCTCCCATCCCATTCACAACAATTGGCCTGTAAGGAAATGCCTTCCTTGGCATGGTTACCCCCTGACTTTCTGCCTTTTGTTGATGCCAGTTATGATTAAAAGTGTGCTGGGTCCCTGCTAACCAGGCCCCACCACCAGTGTTCTTTCCCTAAACTGTACCTTTGTTCCCACAATTGGCACAGCCCTGGCACACAGGTAAGTCCCTTGTAAATGGTACCCTTGGTACCAAGGGCCCTGTTGCCAGGGAAGGTGTCCAAGAGCTGCAGCATGTCTTATGCCACCCTGGAGACCCCTCACTCAGCACATGCACACTGCCTTACAGCTTGTGTGTGCTGGTGGGGAGAAAATGACTAAGTCGACATGGCACACCCCTCAGAGTGCCATGCCCACCTCACACTGCCTGTGGCATAGGTAAGTCACCCCTGTAGCAGGCCTTACAGCCCTAAGGCAGGGTGCACTATACCACAAGTGAGGGCATATGTGCATGAGCACTATGCCCCTACAGTGTCTAAGCCAAACCTTAGAGATTGTAAGTGCAGAGTAGCCATAAAGAGTATATGGTCTGGGAGTTTGTCAAACACGAACTCCACAGTCCCATAATGGCTACGCTGAAATCTGGGAAGTTTGGTATCAAACTTCTCAGCACAATAAATGCACACTGATGCCAGTATGGGATTTACTGTAAAACACACCCATAGGGCATCTTCGAGATGGCCCCTTAATACCAGTCTGACTCCTAGTGCTAGGCTGACCAGTTTCTGCCAGCCTGCCACAACCAGACGAGTTTCTGGCCACATGGGGTGAGTGCCTTTGTCACTCTGTGGCCAGGAACAAAGCCTGTACTGGGTGGAGGTGCTTCTCACCTCCCCCTGCAGGAACTGTAACACCTGGTGGTGAGCCTCAAAGGCTCATGCATTTTGTTACAGCACCCCAGGGCATCCCAGCTAGTGGAGATGCCAGCCGCTGCCCCCATGTTTGGCGGCAAGGCAGGAGAGGATAATGAGGAAAAACAAGAAGGAGTCACCCACCAGTCAGGACAGCCCCTAAGGTGTCCTGAGCGGAGGTGACCCCTGCCTTTAGAAATCCTCCATCTCGAGATTAGAGGTTTCCCCACAATAGGATTAGGGCTGTGTCCCTCTCCCCTCAGGGAGGAGGCACAAAGAGGGTGTAGCCACCCTCCAGGACAGTAGCCATTGGCTACTGCCCACCTGACGTAAACACAGCCCTAAATTTAGTAGTTAGGGGTGGCCCAGAACCCAGGAAATCAGATTCCTGCAACCTACACAAAGAAGAAGGACTGCTGACCTGAAAGCCCTGCAGAGACGACAACTGACTTGGCCCCATCCCTACCGGCCTGTCTCTAGACTCAAAGAACCTGCACAGCGACGCATCCGACAGGGACCAGCTACCTCTGAGGACTGCCCTGAAACTGAAGGACCAAGAAACTCCCGAGAACAGCAGCACTGTTCCCCAACAGCAGCATTTTTGCAACAAAGAAACAGCTTTCAAAGAACTCACTCTTCCCGCCGGAAGCATGAGACTTCACACTCTGCACCCGACGCCCCAGGCTCGAGCTCCAGAGAACAAACACCGCAGAGAGAACTCCCAGGCGACTGCGACAACGTGAGTAACCTGAGTCGACCCCCCTGAACCCCCACAGGGACGCCTGCGGAGAGGATCCAGAGGCTCCCCCTGACCGCGACTGCCTGGTAACAAGGAACCTGACGCCTGGCTCAAGCACTGCACCCGCAGCCCCCAGGACTGAGAGGAACCAACCTCCAGTGCAGGAGTGACCAGCAGGTGGCCTTCTTCCTAGCCCAGTCGGTGGCTGGCCCGAGAAGCCCCCTTGTGCCCTGCTTGCATCGACTAAGTGACCCCCGGGTCCCTCCATTGCTTCCTATAGCAAACCTGACACCAACTTTGCACACTGCACCCGGCCGCCCCTGCGCCGCTGAGGGTGTTTTGTGTGCCTGTTTGTGTCCCCCTCAGTGCTCTACAAAACCACCCTGGTCTGCTCCCCAAGGAAGCAGGTACTTACCTGCCAGCAGACCGGAACCAGAGAACCCCAATTCTCTATAGGTGCTTATGAGTTTTGGGCCCTCCTTTGACCTCTGAACCTAACTGGCCCTGTGTTGCTGGTGCTGTGACTTTGGGGTTGCCTTGAACCCCCAACGGTGGGCTGCCTATGCCCAGGAGACTGACAGTGTAAGTGCTTTACTTACCTGAGAAATCTAAAAATACTTACCTCCTCCGGAACTTTTGATTTTTGCACTGTGTCCACTTTTAAAATAGCTTATTACCATTTTAACCTATACTGTGTGTACTACTGCTCTAATTCAAAGTTCCCTACTTATCTGCGTGGAGTACCTTGCATTTTTTGTATTTACTTCAAATCTTGAATCTTGTGGTTCTAAAATAAATTAAGAAAATATATTTTTTCTATATAAAAACTATTGGCCTGGAGTTAAGTCTTTGAGTGTGTGTTCCTCATGTACTGCCTGTGTGTGTACAACAAATGCTTAACACTACCCTCTGATAAGCCTACTACTCGACCACACTACCACAAAATAGAGCATTAGTATTATCTAATTTTGCCACTATCAACCTCTAAGGGGAACCCTTGGACTCTGTGCACACTATCTCTCACTTTGAGATAGTATATACAGAGCCAACTTCCTACACGGCCCCACTCCCATCCCATCCAATCCAATCCAAAACAACCTGCCCCCCCACTCCAATCCAAAACAACCTGCCCCCCCACTCCAATCCAAAACAACCTGCCCCCCCACTCCAATCCAAAACAATCTGCCCCACTCTAATCAAAAACAATCTCCCCCTCTTCAATCCAAAACAGTCCGCCCATCCCAATCTGCCCCGCTCCAATCCAAAACAATCCGCCCACCCAAATCTGCCCGCTCCAATCCAAAACAATCTGCCCCATTTCAGTCTGCTTCACTTCAATTCAAAACAATCTGCCCACTCAATCCACTCCAATCCATCTCACCCCAATCCAATTCACTGCACTGCATCCCTTTTCACCCCAATCCAATCTACGACAATCCACCCCACTCTAATCCCCAAAAACCAATCCAATACGGCCCAATCCAATCTAACCCAATCCAATCCACCACACTCCTGTCCAATCCACCCTATATCTATCCAACTCACTCCAATCCAGTCCAACCCCAAACCACCTACTCAAATTGATTCCACCCCATTCCACTCCAATCCACTGCAACCCAATCCACCACATTCCAAATTCATCCTATTCCAATCCATTCCACATTAATCCATCCATGCCAATCTAATTCACCTTAATCCAGCCACTCTGTCCAATCCAGTCTATTTTAATCCACCCACTGCAATCCAATCTACTCCAAACTACCTTAATCCCGTCGGCTCCACTCCAAACCACCTTAATCCAATCCACCCCACCCGAATCCAGTCTACCCAACCTCAATCCAGTCCACCCCAACCCAGCCCACCACACTCCAATCCAGTCCACCAAACTTCAACCACACAATCCTACCCACCCCCAATCTAACCCACCCCACCAACATCCACCCCACTCCAGTGCACTCCACCCGACCCCAAGCCACCCCACTCCAAGCCAGTTCATTCCACCCCACTCCAATCAAATTCACCCCAATCTACTCCAGTTAACTCAAATTCAGTCCATCCCACTCCAATCCAATCTATCCAGCCCAATCCACCCAACTCCCAATACAATGAGTCATATCCACCCTGTTAAAATCCACCCACTCCAGCTGAATTCACCCCATGCCAGTTCAGTCTAATCCCCCAATGTCAGGAATAGAACCATGCGTGGTTCAGGTCCCGCCCGAAACTCCGCTGCGCGGCTCTGCGGCGCATTCTGCGCACCACTTGTCATTCCCTCTTGCTCCAAAAGGTGGCCATCAACGTTGTCTGCCCTGTGGCAAAGCTCACAGAGCTGCAGGTTCAGGTCATTGGTGGACAAGAAGCACTTATCAGTGCTATTCCATGAAGCGACTATAATTCCCATATTTTTAGAGGCAGCAGCCATCTTGGGGTGTGGCAGGCCTATAAAGCCCAGCCACACCCAAGCACTTTGCTCACTACTTTGAAGACTTCGATGCAGCCAGACCTCGTGGGGGTTTCTCTGGATTAGGGCAAAGTTCCTGAATGGCAGAGTGTCATTGAACCGAAGTATCTTTGTTTCCATGGTGCATTAAAAAATGAGTAGGTCGTACTCGTAGCGGTAAGGCCTTGCTGAATCCAAGTTTGAAGGAAGTCATTACTTCCAAAAGGTAAAGCGCCCCTTAGCATAGCGAGCAAGGCATTTCATGCCACACTGGTAAAGCACCCCAGGAACAACATTTAAAGCGCTTCAGTTCACAGGAGTAAAGCGCACTTGGCATGATATTCAAAGCGCTTCAGTTCACAGGAGTAACGTGCACTTGGCACGACGTTCAAGGCGCTTCAGTTCACAGGAGTAAAGCGCACTTGGCACGACATTCAAAACACTTCAGTTCACAGGAAGGAAAGCACCCTTCGCACAGCAATCAAAACGCTTCAAGTTCATAGGAGTAAAGCGCTCTTGGCACAGCATTCAAAGCGCTTCAGTTCACAGGAGTGGATCG
The DNA here is from genome assembly GCF_031143425.1 of Pleurodeles waltl. Lineage (NCBI taxonomy): Eukaryota > Metazoa > Chordata > Amphibia > Caudata > Salamandridae > Pleurodeles > Pleurodeles waltl. The sequence continues at coordinate 657,931,353 of NC_090445.1, read as the reverse complement.
CCCTTGGCACAGCATTCAAAGCACTTCAGTTCACATGAGTAAAGCGCCCTTGGCACAGCATTCAAAGTGCTTCAGTTCACAGGAGTAAAGCGCCCTTGGCACAGCATTCAAAGTGCTTCAGTTCACAGGAGTAAAGCGCCCTTGGCACAACATTCAAGGCGATTCAGTTCACAGCAGTAAAGCGCCCTTGGCACAGCAATCAAATCGCTTCAGTTCACATGAGTAAAGCGCCCTTGGTCCAATAATCAAGGCACTTCAGTTTACATGAGTAAAAAACTTTCAGGCTTAGGTGGCAAATGTGAAAACATTTAAAGGATAAGCAAATCATAGTTTCATTGTTTTTGGAAGCATAATATGTGAGAGACCTATTTAAGCCTTTGATGATATGTGAGATACATATTTAAGTCTTTGCGAATTTCTACACTGAGACCAAACGTTTTATGTTTATGAATGCATAGTAGTTGCATGATTGATGTTCAGAGTATGTGCATGGTCCAAGCTCTTGCCTTCTCAAGGTTCAGAGGTTTCAGTTTGTTCTTGTTTCATGAATCAGAGAAGGGCCACGCCCAGTTTTGGTTAATGCTCATGACATCCTGAAGTATCATGATTTTACGAATTGTTCTTGTTCTATGATTCAGAGAAGGGCTACGCCCAGTTTTGTTTAATGCTCATGACATCCTGAAGTACCATGATTCTAACACTTGCATCCATGGAGACACCTTTGTTTATTCCATAAGGGTCTCAAAACTTGCATCCACGGAGACGCCTTTGTCTATTCCATAAGGGTCTCAACTCTTGCACACACTGAGACGCCTTTGCCTATTCCATAAGGGTCTCAACTCGTGCATCCACGGAGACGCCTTTTTCTGTTCCATAAGGGTCTCAACACTTGCATCCACTAAGACACCTTTGTCTATCCCATAAGGGTCTCAACACTTGCATTCACGGAGACGCCTTCGTCTAAATGTACAATTGAATGTTAATGCTGTAATGAACAAGTATGTACATACATGCTTAACCATTTTTCCTTTTCAGATCTACCTCCCTGCTGTTCCCTACCCTAATTCTCTTCCCCCCGACTGGCTTCACCATAACTCTGTGCTTTAATAGCTTTCTGAGTTGGTGACGCCGGAAGGTGGGCCTGTTGTTGGGCGGCGTGCAGATCCCGAGGAAAGGACACTGTGACACCCTCACTCTAGTCAAATCTAATCAACACCACTCAGCTCAGATTCATCCCACTCCAATCCAATCCACTTTACCATACTCCAACCCAGCCAACCCCAGTACCGTCACTCTAATTCAATCCACCCCCCCAATCCAATCTAATGTACCCCACTCCAATCTGCCCCACTAAGCCAAAAGAGTCTGCCCACCTTCTCACCTCCAGTCCAAAGCAGTCTGCCCCATCTACAGTACAAAACAATCTGCCCTACTCCAATCCAAAATAATTTCCCCTACTCCAATCCAAAACAATCTGCCCTACTCCAATCCAAAACAATGTATGCCTCTCCAATCCAAAACAATCTGTTCCACTCTAATTTGCCCTACAGCAATCCTAAACAATCTGCCCGATTCGCCTGCACCACTGCAATCCAAAACAATCTTCCCTGCCCTATTCAATCCACTCCAATCTGCCTCATTCAATACGCTCCAATCCACTCCATTCTGCACCACTCAATCCACTCCATTCTGCACCACTCAATCCACGCCAATCTGCCCCAACTTCAATCCAATCCTCTACACTCCATCACATTTCATCCCATTCACCACAATCCAACCCAATCCAACCCACTGCATGCCCATCCAATACAGCCCAATAAAATCCACCCCACATCTATCCAATACAGCCCAAACCAATCCTCCTCACACCAATCCAATTCACCACATCCTACTCCACCCCACCCCAATCCACCCCACTCCAATCCTCTCCAGTCCACCCAAGTTCGGTCCATCCCACTCCAATTCAATCTATCCAGCCCATATAACTCAAATCCAATCCACCCCTCTCCAATACAATGAATCCAATCCACCCACTACAATCCACCCATCCCTGTTGAATCCACCCCACACCAGTTCAGTCTAGTCCACTTCACTCTACTCCAAACTAATCAACCCCACTCCAATCCACCCCACCAGATCACTCTAACTCAATCCACACACCCCAATCTAATGTACCCCACTTTGCTCCCTTCGCTGCTGCTTGCCTCTGTAAGCGCCACGCTCTTTTGTTCCTTCATCCGTCTTTATTTTGTTTCTTCTGTCATTCCTGTTTTTGTGATCCCCTTAACTTTGTCTGTCACATTACAATGTTCCCTTTACTGTGCTAGTGCAACTGTTATTGCTGATTTTTGTGCCCCCTTGGCAGTGTCTGCTCACTGTATTGTCTATTGCCACTGTTATTCTGTCTTTTGGGGCCCCTTAGCTGTGTCTGTCATTTTTGTTTGTACTAGTTACCTTGTTATGGCCATCGCTCTGTGTGTATGTTTTGCCTGACACCACCCCCAACCCCTTTGCGTTCCCAGTCCTGTCACTTGCTTTCCTGCAGTTTTCGCCCCCGCTGCCTTTGACCGCCCTCCTCCCTCTGTGCCCCGCCTTCCCCAGGACCTACATAATGGCGGTCACTGTGCAACTGTGCAGCGGGGATGCCAAAGGCACACCAAAGGCAAGCCTGTCCGTGCATGGACTGTGCCCAGCACCAGTAACCCTGCCTCTTGCGCCATCCACTATACCGCTGCTGAACTTCTGGACCGAGCCCCCAAAAACAAGGACAACTGCTGAACCGCCTCACCCAGGAACATGAACGATTTGTATGTTACCGGTGCTGTTTCACCTGCTCCACAGAAACCCTCATCAGCCCATCATCACCGTTCACCATTCCAGGAAAACGTCTGCACTGCTTACTGATCAATGCAAGATCCCTCTGTGAACACATCGCGGAGATATGGGACAGCATGACCACCCTCAGCCCAAACCTAATGTTTGTCACTGAAACATGGCTCTCACCCTCCTCAGCCCCAGGCACGGCATGTGCCACCCCAGAAGGCTATAAGGTGATCCGTAAAGACCACTAAAACAGGCATGGAGGGGGAATTGCCCTAATGCACAAGGAAAACATCTCATGCACCTCCTTCAAAGACGGGATATCCCACCTCAGGGAACACCTCAAATTTCTCATCAGAATAGACACTAAAACCTCTCCGGAGGGACCCTCACATACAGACCTCCAGGCCCCCACCCTAGCTTCTGCAAAGAGATCACCAATTTCATCACCCTGCTGGCCATCGACTCAACAGACTACATACTTCTAGGAGAATTCAATTTTTACCTGGGCAATAGCCTCGACCGAAACACTTCCAACCTCTTGGACAACCTCGTCAACATAGGACTCAGACAACTGTTCACTACCCCCACCCACACTGCTGGCCACATCCTAGACGCCATCTTGAAAGCCAGCAACAGTCTTTCTCCCACACCACGGAACTCATGTGGACCGACCACAACCTTGTACATTTCTCCACAGACTACGAACCCAAGTCTGCAACTGCTCCTCCGCTACAACCCCGCTACAACCCATACGCAGATGGAAGAAAATCACAGAAACACATTGTATCAGCACCAACAGACCCATGCTTTCGAACAACCCTTAACTAGATGCCAACAAACTAACCGAATGGCTCCTCAACTGCACCAGGTAAATGGTTCATCCATGAACTCCACATGCTCAAAGGAGACTGCCAACAACTGGAAAGACGGTGGCACACCAGCAAAGACATATAAGACCGCACTATATACAAAGGAGCACTGAAAAATGCCACCTCAAAATCAAGTGAACAAAAAAAGAGAGCCCTCAACAGCATCGAGGAAAGTGCCAACCACCCAAAGGAGCTTTTCAAGATCCTCAAGGAGTTTGCCTGGGTGCCACCGAAAAAACCATACAACCACCTCAGACCTTGTGCAACTCACTGGTTGAATACTTCCACAACAAGACCACAGAAATCAACAGTAACTTTTCACACCAACCCAACAATGTCGAACACCTATACGCATACCAAGAAGGGTATCACAGACACATGATCAGGGACTGGAAGCCCCTGCTCACCCAGGAAACAGCAGACATCATGGGATCAACTCACCCAACGACCCCGGCCCCCACCATATTTTCAACCTCGGCCAGAAGGAAATCAGCCAACTCCTCACTCACATCGCCAACTCCTCCATCAGAACAGTCACCAACCCGAACCTGGAAACAAGCCGAAGTCAAGCCACTGCTCAAAAAACCCACTGCAAACCTTTGCTAACTCAAAAACTATCGACCCATCTCACTGCTCCCATTTCCGACAAAATGGAATTTGTTCTTTAGGGTGGTAAAGGGCTTCACTGTGTTCCCATCCAGGACATTCCCCAGCCTGGAGATACCTAATACCTAAAGCCTAATAAATCCCATCAGCAGAAGCCCTGTAAGCTAGCCACCTGTCGAACGGCTGTACCCTCCCACAAGTGTGTCTCTTCGGTAAGTCGCCCTTCCCAATCCATGGATCTCCTTGTTGTTCTCCGTGTCTGTAGTACTAGTCGGGTCACTGGAGGGAAACCTCGAGGAATCAGGCTCTCATACAGCAGGTGTAACAGAGTACGTGAGCTGAGCGCCCACCCTTCAAATGAGTAAGCGGGATCCAAAAAGCCCCCAAACCACCTCTCATTTAGGACCCTGAACTGCGCCATCCTGTAATAGAATCGTACATCTAGGGTGACGATGCCGCCGTTAAATATACTTTTATAACACTCAGGGAGAGGAGAGTGCAATGGCTGATGGGCTCGAAGCCCACAAGAAGCCCCACAAAAGGGATTCCACATGCAAGAAAAAGGACTGCAGCATGGAGAATGGATAGTTCTGAAGTTGATAAAGGAGTCGAAGGAGGGCCACCATTTTAAAATTAGCCGATCAACTAGGAGGGTAGAGGGGTCGTGTCCCCCAGTGTGTCAAATCAGTCATTAGTCAATCTAGCTGTGGCTGCATGGTAGATATTCATGTTACAGCTTCGCCCATGGTAATAAAACCTCCTATATAATGAAACCCCCAGGAGAGGACCCGAAAGTCCCGACACCCAGGACCAATTGTTCCCTGTCACACATACTGAATATACAGAGACTTTATAGGGATGAGCTCGAAGACCGGAGAACTACCCATATATGTCCAGGGTCTGGAGAGCTTGCTGTCCCGATTCCTGGGTATCAGTCAGGAAAATTAACACATCATCAAGATATAAAACTATCCTCTCCTCCAGACTGGAACCCCACTCAAATCTGAGTAGTTGAGCATCTATACAGATCCGGCTTGCCAAGGGCTCTATTAAATGGGCAAACAAAAGTGTGGACAGTGGGCAGCCTTGAAGTGTGTCACTTTCCATTGGGAAAGGCGCAAAGGTGGCTTCACTCACCCTCTGCAAAGTAACATATATTAAAGTTTTATATCGCTGATAAATTGAGGGCCACAATTCAGTCTGTGTAGGAGGAGGAATAGAAAGGATCAGGCTATGGAGTTGAAAGCCTTGCAGAAATCTCCTTGTAGAAGCACACGGTCTGTGTGTTGAGTCTGGGAAAGGGCAATGGCATTCCATACCCACCATATGTTATGTCTCGTGGCACAGCTTTGGCATGAAGCCCACTTGATCAGGGTGCACTAGGGTGGATAGGACTGTCAGTAGTCTATTGGCTGGCACTTTGGACCACGCCTTGATCTCTATATTGAAGGGTGAGATCGGGGATATGACCCGCAGTTCTCTGTCAGTTGGTGAGGTTTGATTATAACTATAATAATGGCCACTATTCTAAGGAGTAGCTTGCCTTTCAGGGTCTCTTGAAAGACCTCGAACAAATGGATGCTTCTGAACGCCCAGGTAGCCATATCAAATTCCACTAGAAGGCCATCTGGCCCAGGTGCCCTCCCTGGCCACAGCTGCATCAAGGTTGTCTCCAGCTCCTCCAACTGTGTTGCCAGCCTCCAAGGCCGTCTCACGTTGAGAGGACCTGGTTGAGAGATCATTGACAAACGACTACATCTCTAGGGGAGCTCTCAACGTCCCGGCGGGAGTAAAGCTCTCCATAGTACTCAGCGAAGTCCTCAGCGAACCGCGGATTGCGAGTGACCAGGTGCCAGGTCTGTCTCCTTACCACTAGTGCCCCATTGCCAAAGGCACAGCTCTTTTTAATGCCTCTGTGGCCCACAATCTGTGGAGAAACGCCGCCTGTGCGCCTAAATTAACCAGCTGTGCGTGGTACCCAAATTTTACCCAAGTCCTAAACTTCCCTCTCCATGCCAAACTCCTTTAAAATGTTCAAATTGAACTCTCCATTTACATGAGCAAACATTTTTTCTGCATCAAGGGACAGCAGCAAAGTGTTTTCCAGGTGCTTTTTATGTTGTCCATTAGACGTACTATCCTTTTTGTGTTGTCTCCATAGTTTCTTCCAACAACAAAGCCAGACTATTACAGCTTCATCCGTCTTGGCATAACCGTCCCCAGGCGGCTGACAGGATCCCTGTAAACAACTTTACATCTACGTTTATGAGGTAGATTGGTTTATATGAGCCACACATCATCCATCAGGATTTTGACCTATTTAGAGATGAAGGCGATCTGGGCCCTCAGCATGGAGTCAGACGTGGTCCCAGTTTGTGAAAAGTGAACTGCACTAATGCTTCTATACTGGGGTGAGGCTACGAGTGAACGTTTTGTAGAATTATTGGATATAAACATCCTGACCTGGCGATGTACCAGATTTGAGCTTGAAAATGCCTTATTCTTTAATCCTTCGTGACAAACCGTCTTTTAAAGGATACTCAGCAATACCTATGCCTAGCATCTTTACTAGCACCTCTAGTGCCGTCAGCTTGCGCCACATCTTGGTCAAGCCTGAGCTCGTGAATATAAACTCTAGATCTGCCAAGAGCACCTCCAGATTTCCTTCCATCATTACTTTATTTAATGTGGAGAATTTCATTGGGGTGTTTTCCCCAAAACTGCCTTTAGCTGTCATTCATGTCCTTAATATTGTTCTCTACCATATATTATGTGGTACAGTAACATACCCTGCTTTTGATGCTCTTTGTGTGTACTAGTCAATCCCTCAATCTTCAGTGTCTTGCCATCTTCCAGCATAGTTTAATAGTAGCCACTGTGAGGGAGATTGGTGTGTGATCTAACAATGTTATGTGAACAATATTTGACCTGTGTAAAGTCGAGGTCAAGAATTGGTCCAATCTGGCATAGGTTGTGAAGAAAAGAGGGGGAAATTATAGGGATAGGTGCTAACAGAATATAAGCAAAACATTTCTTTAACAATAGATAGTAAATATGGTGCTCCCGAACGGAGGGTCCTCCCAGCACCTCCAGTGTTTCTCCAATAGGAAAAACCAAACTGATTCAAAAGGCCAGGGTACTCGTATGAAATAAGAGTCTGTGCAGTTAGGTTCTTGGTCTTCGGAGAATCAATATATAATCCAAACAGAGTTAAAGTTCAGTGTCTTTATTCTTGTGCGAGGTTTTCATACACGTTCATCACATCAGAAAGATTCCATATGTGGTCATCACAACAACATCCAACAGCCAACACGTGTCTCAGCTCCGAGAAATTAATCTCATTAACTTCCTCAGGGCAAAGTATAAGTAAGGTGTTAATATGAATAAATGGCTTATCCTAATCAAGTAAAACTCTTCAAGATAATGTACGATCAATAGAGAAAGAGTAGTGGGAATCACGTGACGGGGGCAAAACACTATTATCTCCGAATCTTCGTGAGGGAGTACTCATAAGTCAGCACGTATGGATCCAAAATCTTTTACGGTGCGATCTATAAACAAAACAGTTCTTTTGGGTAAATTCTTGTGTTGGGGCACTGTGTCTTGCTCCCAGATAATTAAGCTGGCGTGTATGTAGAGAAAAAGGACGTGTAAGCCCTCCGTCTCATCTAGAAGTATAAGGTATAGAAGAGATACAGAGTAAGGTCTCAGGAGTGTGTGTGAAACTCTTTGGCATGACAGGCAATCTGGCATAGGTGTAGTCTCACTTGTGCCAAATATCGCTAAATTAAAGCCACCAACAATAATACCCACATATTCGGTTAAGTGCTGTGTTGGATCAATAAAGGAACGTTTCCTATCAGTTATTAGAGTAGTAGTCATTGGCAAGTGTAAATTTATTCTGATAAACTCCAGAACAATTGACTAGGACCTACAGCTCTGTTCTTAATTTTTTGGTGTACATGCTGGCAATAAGGATGGTCTCACGCCATGTCTTTGTTGGATCTGTGGCGAAGAATTGTTTGGGTAGGTGTATTTATTTAATTAAGCAGATATCTTTCCCTATGTTGCAAACAAGGCTGAGGGCCGGAACCATTTTGCCTGGGAGAATTACCCTTGATTGACTGATAAAACTAATTATTTTAATCATCGTAGGCAGATAGCTCACTGACTATTTAACAAAGTTTGTTGTGTCATACAGTGTGTATCCTTCCAAGTGTGGTGTGCCTAGCTAAAACAGGCTGATTGAATCCTTCCCAACAAACTACTAACAACAAGCAACAGTAAAGTTGGGCAATATGTGCAGGCATCCCACTCCACTTAACTCTCTCCTTATAAAGACTTCGGTCATTAAGCTGTGACTTATTTGTCCTTTTGCATGCTACACCTCCACACTAAACGTGCATAGATACAGCCCATTGCACACAAGTCACAGGCATGCCACCTATCTTCCATACCTGATCTTCCGGTCTTTCTCTGTCCATAATGTCTGAACCTATCTGGAGCAGCTTTCTTTCTGGATACCTTATTCCATTCCCCCAGATTTGGACTGGGGCAAAAGCTGTCGCCATGGCACCTAGACAACAAGATGAGTTCTTTCTTCACAACTAGTAATTTCTTCTGAAAGGCTTGGTCTCAAATATGGCAATGAGGCGGAAAGGGTGTCCTCACCAATAGACAATGTTTTGCAGAAATAGTTTGTTAGTTCACAAAGACTATGAAGAGCAGGTCCAGAAAAATGTATACAACTTTAACTTCGAATGTGAATTCCAGGGTGCTCTGAGCCACCTTTTTTAACATTTCTCTTTGTTGGAAGAAGTGGAACTTGGTTAGGATGTCAAGTGATTTGTTTTGTGAGTTTTATTTAGTTTGAGGACCTCCTCCTCATTTACCAACAGAAGTGCTCTGATGATCCTTTGACCAAATCTCTCAATGTCATCAGCTTCTGACCAACAGTACTCCTTAGATCCTGACATTGTCCACCTGGAGCAATTTTCAAGATCTTGTGTGTGTTCTTGATGGGAAATATTTTGCCCACACATCACTAAGACCTCCTGTCTCAGGAACTCCAATTCCTTTGAATTACTTTCTCTCAAGGCCTCTAAGAACACCCATTTGCATAAGGCATTTATATTGTTTTTAATGTCTTGTGTTTTAGATCCACTCTTGGCAGAATTTGAAACAGACTCTGCAAGAACTAATTGGTGATGTGTTTTTCTCTGCCTTATTCTCTCTGTAGGGAGGCAAATTTTCTTTAGGATGATCTGTACTGATTTGTGAGGGGGAGAAGGATCCTACCTTTTTACTGTAGTGGTTTTTCAACCATATCCTTAATGTTTGCTCTGTTTTTGCCTTAATTGTTGTCATTTTGCATAATGAGGTTGCACTCTTCATATCAGTCTTGGCTCAGTGAACTTAGTGGTCTTAGCTGTGCACCCCTTTTACTAAGTTTTCATGTTCCAACTTGGCCAAGGTGGGTACCGGTCCCTTTTATTGCTAGCTACCAGCCTCTGGGACTAGCGCAGGTAGACTTCTAGTGCCTGTGCACCCTAGCTACAGGGTACTCTTTTAGCATTGCAGGTGAAATTCCTGCAGCTGTATACTCCGTTTATGCAGTCACCCCCATCAGCAGCGTGAGCACCCCCCGAACCTGCCAGGCCCCATCACTACAGCCAAAACCAGCTCTCTCCCAGAAGAGTTTCAATATTCACCAGGGGTTCACACGCGGTTTCGCTTGGTCCAAAGCTGCAGGGTACGCACACCTCTGAGTCAGTATTTCTCTCTGAGCCAAAGGAAATGGGCGAAATGGAAAGGACCTCCACTGTTTTCTCTAGTCTTCATCTGGACTACCAAGATTGTTGGAGGGCTACTGTCTCAAATCTTAGGAGGAGTGTTTCTTGCATCGGATGCTGCTACACACTAAGGCAGTCCCACAGCTACCTTGGTTCAGCCACCTTCAGGGAATGTAGAGGGTAGCAACAACCTACCTCGCCACACCACCCAGGGTATGTACTCTTCTGTGCAGCATATAAAGTTGTCCAATGGTGCTGAGAATTGTCCCGCTGCCGGTAGTCAAGCAGCAGAAAGCCAAGTAGCGCTCTGGCAAAGGACTGCTCTTGCAGAACCTATGATAAACTTCTGCTTCAGCCCGTGCACCTTCCACATTTAAAAGACCCTGCACCGGGCCACCGGGTGCATCATGCCCCTTGCAACGTTCCAGAGCACCAGGCCCCTCACTGGAGCTGCCCTCTTGGGCCACAATGTTCAGATTTAAATAAGGATGTTTTCTCCTTTACATGCTGAATTCACCACTGTGCAATCCTTGTAGTGCTGTGGGGAGCTGCATTATTAAACACTGTGGAGCTGCTACCTCAGGGATGGGGATGGATCTGGGTTGTGGCGAAGGAGAGCACTTTCTACCTGCCATGTAAATAACCCTCGGGGGGCATTTTAGGGTGCTCTTTCACAGAGCAGCAAATAATAAATGAGAGGATCCTAGTGATAATTTTTTTTTTTTTAAGTAATGTTTTTTGTGGATATCATGTTTTATTTCATTTAGGGGCTGTAGGGGGGGAAGGGGGCCCAGGTCACCTTGACTCATCTCAGTCGGCACACACAGTGTGAGTCAATGGGAACCAGCACATGAGTGACCCGGTGCCCACCTGGGGCACCCACAACTCTTTTGTTTTTTCGAATTTGGGGGATGTGGGGGAGCCCCGGGTCTGCCATGGCCCCAGCTCACTCCCCTTCAAACACGCACAGCACTAGCCATAATACATTGTGCCCACCATGTTGTTTTCTTGATATTTGTTTTTGTTCTTATGCCATTGGCAAATTTGTGTTTTGAGCATGGGGATGGTGCGAGTTATGACGTGTGCTGTGTGCAATGGAAACCAAAACTAGTGATTTTGGTTTTTTTATTTATGAGCTAGAATTATAACTATGTTTTTTTTACTTTTTCCAGGAGATTACATTTTTTTTCTATGTAGTTATTTTCCAAACCTTGCTCACCACTTTTGGCCATGAGCCACATGGGTTGCCAATGCACAGCAACACAAAATTTATTTGCAGCAGCAAATTAGATCTCTCACAATTCTCAACTTGGAACCACAGTACCAAAAAGGATGACTGATGGAAACTCCAGTTAGATCCCTTTTTCTTCAAATTCCCGAACACTCAAAGCATTTGCGGAGTCCAAATAAAAGAGGTATACAAAAGTGTTAACCCTCACCTATGAAACCAACTCAGCAACTTTTTTTTAAACTACTCAAAAAACTACTGAACGGACTTACATCAAACTAACAAAAGCATACTTTCTGAGTAACGTTTTACTATCACACAAAGCTTCATGTAATAAATACGTTCAGTGGTTCGGGCTATATGCACATGCAGAATTTCATATGGAAGCTACAATGACATAAGACTTCTATTTTTACCCATTATTACCTTTTTTTCCCTTGCACTAATCTTTACAAAACTTGCCATGACGAAACGAAGCTAGTAAACTGCATATTTTAGTGCAAATCGGTCACCTGGATCACAAGATGTAGTTAAAAAAAAAAAAAAAAAAAAAAAAAAAAAGCCTTGTCAGCGGAAAGTGCGGCTGAACCAAAACTAGACACAGGCAACAGCCATTGTATGTCTGTCTGAATATATTCACTGAAAAAATAAAGGTTAAAGAGACATTATATTAAGGTGAACGTTTCAGTGAAAACTTAACGATTTAAACTAACAAAACCACTGAAATTCCACAGTTATAGTTATCTCAAGTAATTATATCGCAAAGCTCTGCCATGCAGTGTTGTAATCAAGGATATCATTTCAGATGTTGTTAGTAATGTTATCAATGGTGTCATTGAACATGTAGTGACTGATGTATTTTGAAGGTACTTAGCAGTGCATGCCGAGGGTGTGAGTTATAGTTACTTTAGGGTACAAGTTATAGTTTGTTGAGGCAACTATAACTGGTGAATTATAGTGGTTTTGTTAATTTACAACAGCATGCTTTAACTGACATTTTCACCTAACTATAACATCTTTTTGACTTTTGTTTAAAGTGACTTTCTAAGGATTTGTTGATGCAATTTTAGATAGTATTACCACACCTGACTATGTCACTTTAATCTTTGTTTTAGTGAACTTCTATTTTTTTTCCCCCATAAACAAAGTAAGATGTTCATCTTGTGCAGCATGAGGAAGGATGCAGGGCCTGCGCCCAAGACTCACTGACACCCAACGCCCTGTTGCACACAACCTTAGGCCATGAGCAGCGGAGGGTGGGGAGCACGGCCTGGCGTGACAGCTATGTTTAACAACATAAAGGGAGTTAGTATAAGTAAGGCACATACAATGGGTTTGTCTAAAATTCAGCAATAATTACAATCAAATGTACATTTCATAAATTCCCACATTGCAATTATTCATATAAAGTGATTGTCATAAAAGATTTTGAACAAGGCCTTTAAAAAAACGAATTAACATGTCTCTGAGGTTCTCTTTTAACAATATTTCAAAGCACAAATTGCAACCATAGAACTATTAGCTCCTTGCATGTGCCAGATAAGAGAAAGAAGAGAAAGAAAGAAAGAGTGTGTGAGAGATAGAGAGAACTGGAGTCCGGCTGGGTGTACTGGCGTTTGACTGGCTGTGTGTGTGGACTGGCACAATGTTTGCATTTGTGATCTCAATATTTTATTTCTCCTTTTTATCCTAGTGCAAAGCTTTTGATTCCTTTGCTCGTGCTTGCAGTTTCAGCACTGGTAGATCTGCAGTTTACACAGTTGCATCTGTTTGGTAAGAAAAGCTTGTTTGTACTGTTTACTCCAAGTGAGTATCATTGCCATGCATGAATGAGTTTTTTGTAAATGGTGTAATATTAGCAGCTTATGAGTTTGGTTGAGTACTTAGGCCAATCTTAGAGAAGTACCACGCATTTGTTGTACTCACAGCAGCAATCTTGCAACTCACACACTCAAAGGAATAACTTGAGACCAATTTATAAAAGTACTTCAGATTTCGATGTAAGATCAAGATTATCAATATCGGTTAAGTACTTTTTGAGATATGAATTTTTGAAGTTTAATTAAAAAAATAGTCTTTTTGTGCATAATTACGCACCATAGGAATCAATGGAAGATCACCTTAAAAAATACATATAAAATCGTACATTTGGTTCACCAAGTTCTTCTTTTGCAGATTGGTTGAGGTCATCAGTGGCATGCCAGCTGTAGATGTTTGGGTGGCTCCCGGTTCCAGCAGGAGCAGCGATGGAAGGTCTCTGGAACTCGTGCAGGGCCCCTGCAGGGGACCACTTGGAAAAGCATTGCACAGGTAAGTTTAAAGATGGTTCCTTGGGGTCCCCTTGGAGTGTTGAGGTCACATGGGGTGGGGGACCCTTAAGGCACAGCAAATTCTTCATTGCAGGCACAGGTCGGCCAGGTGCAGAGTGAATTGGTGAGCCAGGAGCTGTGCACAAGGATGCCCTCTGAAGCAAGAGGTTAAGCTGGTTGAAGGGTTGTTTGCAGGACAACGGAGGCACTCTGGCGGGAGGTCTGGGGTGTTCCTGAAGTCCCTTGACTGGGGCTTCCTCCTGGTCCTTTTTCAGCCCCGGGGGGGCTGGGTTTCTTGGTGTCTGATGTTAGCTGACCCATTCCCAGGGTATTGGTACAGTTTGACCACTGGAGGGCGCAGTGCTACCAAATTTGGTACAGTTGCAGAGTTTGTCATTGTGGTAGTCTGTGTGTCATTAGGTCCAGCTGTGACTTCCGGTTTGGAAGTTAGCGGCTGGTCAGTGAAGTGACCCTCACTGGCTTGCTGGTTTCTTGCTGTTGTGGAGTGGTACCGACAATCTGGAAGGAGTTCTATGGCAATTTTCGAAGCCTGGGGGTCTTCTGGGGTTCTTTAGAGTTTTTCCAGTTGTCCAGTAGCTCATCAGCGGCGATTGTCGGGTCCTGGGTGCAGCAGACAATGTTTGGCGCCTTTTCTTTGTTGCAGCCGGTCCACAGTTCTTGTGCCTTGGATCTTCTTGGTGCTATCCTTCTTTTGACCGCCGAATCTGATTTCCTGGTCTAGGGGTGCCTACCAAATAATGTATTTAGTGGGCGTTTTAAGGAGTACTGGTAGTGACCAGTGGGTCATCTGGCTACACCCACTAAGTGACCACTTCCTGTGGAGAGGGGTTGCTTTCCTATACCTGGTTAGCTATTTTTACTTCATCCAAGATGGAGGAAAGTGAAATGGAGTGTCCACCTCACAGGCAACACTTTAGGGGTGGTGCATGCGAGGTGGGGCCACTCCTCCTACCTTTTGTGTATTTTCCAGCCGTTGCTCCCGCCAAAAGTGGGGATTTGCAAGGGGGGGTGACCATCTGCTGTTAGCACCATGCTTGGGGGTCGAGTTTCAAGGGCGGTAAGCCCTCTGAAGCTCTTAGGCAGGGCTGTGCACATTCCTGGGGGAGGTGGGGTAGCACCTCTTCCCAAGAAGGACATTGTTCTCTGGCCTCAGAGAGTAATGGCTCTCTCCCCAGGGATCCAGAATCCTGTCTGGTCGTGGCAGGCTGGTTGGGACCGGCCAGCAACCATGCCAGGGTAATTAGCTTTTGCAGAGGGCACCTCTAAAATGAGCCCATGGGTACATTTTATAATAAATTCAACACTGGTACCAATTTGGATTTATCATTCTGAGTTGTTTGACAACAAACAACCTAGGGTTCGGAGTGGCCATCATGTAGCTGTGAAACTTTTACTGAGCAGTGTCCAGCACATGCATTTAAAATGGCTGCTCTGTTCACTCACTACGTCCCAGGTTTGGCAAGGACACAGTGGGGGCATATTATTCATGCAGCTATGCCCTCACATATAGCATAGTGCACTTTGCCTTAGGGCTGAAAGGCCTGCCAGAGGGGTGACTTATCTATATTGCATGTAATGTGTAGTGGACAGGGCACATAGGCAGTGTGCCATGCCGAGTTTGCATTTTAGGATTGCACCAGGACAGTCAGCCTAGAATGGCACTGCTGGGTGCATCTGGATGCATGTCCCTAGACGGTGGCACAATCAGTGCTGCTGCCCTCAGGTACCATTTACTAAGGACTTATCGGGGCAGCTAAAGGTGTTGCCAATTACCTTTGCAATTTTTAGGGAAAGAACACTGGCAACCTGATTGGCAAGATCCCAGTGCACTCCAGTCCAAGTTGCATCCTGAAACCAGGCAAAAAGGGGGGTGGGTTCTGTACTTCAACACTGTGCCAGTTTCCCACAATAGGAAAATGAACTCTGACATTCTCAGTAAAACATGTACTTCCAACAGGAGCATTCTGTCAATTTATTCCCTTGTATTGTACTGCTGTCTCCCAGAGTGTTCTAAACTAGAGCGCTAACAGTCTTACTTATGGCAAAGGTGTGGCGCACCTGAAGCCATCTTGATTGAATCAAGCTGGTAAAAACTTAAAACATTTAATTTAGAAAGGAACAACGTGTGTGGGGGGCGCATCTTGACATAGAAATTATGGTTAGTGCTGTAGAGAGAAAAATTAGGCACATTTCATGTGAGGTCTTAAATATCTTCCTGTTGTCAGTTGATTATCTTGTGTCCTAGTGCAGTCTTCCAGAGTGTTCTAAAGATCAACTAGAGAGTTAACAGTACTACCTAGGACAAAAGCGTGGCATAACTGAAGCCATCTTGAGTGAATCAAACTGGTAAAACCTAAAACATTTAATTTAGAAAGCAACAAAACAAGGGGTTTCATTTTGTTATAGAAATTATGGGTCTACCTGTAAAAAGGAAAATTACGACACTTTTTAAGTGAGTTCTTAAACAGCTTCTTCTTCTTCTATTTCATTAAAACATACTGACATGTAGACTAAAACATGCACATTTTGAACTCATGCCAAAGGCTTGGCAAATCTGACTGCCATTTTGATGGAATCGAAGTGGAACACTGAAAGCATTTTCTACTGAAGATACTGCAGTGAATGAGGAGATTAAGGAGCTTCATAACAGAGGAGGCTACCACGATGGCCACCAGAGGAAAAAGATCCATAATGTATCATAACTATTACTCAGATGTAGTCTAAGAATAGCCCAATGACAGTGTGCAAAACATTTAATATTTTTTTATTTTTTTTACTGTTTTTATAGCACAGACTTGACCCGAAGGTATTGGAGTGTTTTGCATGGTCAACAGTTACATTACACAATAACACATTTTGAGCTTTAGGCATGGGGAGATTAAGTGATTTGCCCAGAATCACTAGATGTCAAGCTAATGCTGAAACTTGAACCTAGTTCCCCAGTTGCAAACTCTACAGCTCTGGCAAAAGGGAGGGGCAGGGTTATGCACAAATGATATGGAGGACAGAAGGGATGGGTAGGGGCTGAACACAGGGAAGAGAAGGCAGGAAGAAGCTTCACAACAGACCACACGGGGTGGGCAGGAGAAGCGGTTGCAGCACAACAGTCCTGCAAGCACTTCTCTGGCTACCTGTAGCTAGAGGAGCAATGTCCAAGGTTCTTTGCATCTCCACAGAACTTCACAAGGAAAACAACCACTAAACATAAAACTTAAAATTATACCAACTGCATTCTTAGTCTTTGCGGCCAATCCACTGTCCTATAGAAGCACAGTTTTTAGCAATAGACAATGAAGCATACTAAGCCTCTAAAGCAGAGCTGAGGCAAACCAGTTCTAAACCAATTTACTCTGAAGCATCACAAAGTAAACTTTCTGGCAATTACCTTTCCACTAACGTAATAAAAAAAAAAGTAATCTTCTCTCACCACTGAATTAGACTGCTGAAACAAAGTGAAAAATCACTATTATCACTCTAGCATTTTCCCAAGTGGAGATATGAAATAATTTTATTCATAACTAATGCAGCTTTATTTACACTGTGAAAACAGATTTTAGATAACTGTTTATGGAGTAGGTATGCCTCATTTTCACATGCTAAGCACCCAACCCGGTGGACTTACCAAATATAAATAAATAATTATGAATAAAATATCAACAGTTCTTTTTTCCTACATGGCACAGGCAGTTTTCTTTGCCCTGTGTTACTACAATTCTTTTCAATGGCAACCCAACCAGAAAACAATGCAGCTTCATAAGGCCATATATTCTGACACAACAGATTGTTGTTTCAATAAAGAGCAACTGATATGCTTTTTCGCTTGGTGCTTTTTCTAACCTTTTATAGCATAGTGCAGGAAATAACTATCAAACAGCAAACATCCAATATTGAAAAGAGTCTGTTCTGATCAACTATACCACTCACTGCATAGTGAAAAAAATCCATGAAAGGAACAGTAATTGTAGAGTTAGCAAGAGCTAATACAGAAGTTTTTGGGTCTTGCCCTGTGTTGTTGATAGGAAGCCTCTATTTTAATTTCTCACTCCAAACGATTACTCTTTTAGCACTCATTTTAAATGACGGGAAACAATAGCCCTACCTTTTCCAATCTTACCGGTGTCAGCCTCACCCAGACTTGGGTATTAGCTTGCTCCCTCCTTTTGTCTTTCTTTCTTTGCCATAACAGTCATTGTTTTGCAGGAAACATTCGTTCCTCCCACCCTTTGGTTTCTCAGCGTCTTCCCTCATTGTTTTACCTTTCCCCATATCCTACCATGTTTGTGCCACTCACTTAACAGCCACTGCATGGGATGCCAGAGAACATCCAGGCAGTCTACAAATCTCTTAGTGCTGGAAAAACAGAGACAAAGGGGCCTTAACCGTGTCCAGAAACGTAACTTCTATACCACTGTAACACATTTGCCTCCCAAGCAGCTGTTTCACTGTGAGCCAAGGATGCCAAATTAACTTCGGTTGAGAGCACTATAAGGTTTAAGAGGGTATTTTGTATGCTACCTGCTTAAGTTGTTAGTTTCTGGTTCATGGGTGCAATCCAACTTCTATTTCCACTTCTCACAAGTACATCAAGATAAATTAAAAAAACTATTTCAATTAAGTGCTACAGATGTATGGAGTTGAAGAGAAAATTGGAGCTTGCCTGATTACCACTATGAAGAAACTGTAAATGATGTTCATTGTGAAACAATATTTATAGAAGAAATATGATTAGAATGCATGTTAAGGTTGCGATAGTCAATAGTGTTAAGACTTAAGCCATGTCGCCCAGTGACTGTAATATCTACTGAACACATTAGGCAAAAATTAGGATAAATGTGCAATACAGTTGCTACTCTATATCTACAACAAAGAAGCACCCCACAATGATTGAAACATGTTGGCCAAGCAAATAAAAGTGACTATCAGAAACATTAAAAAAAAATATTCTGGTTCGAGAATCAGAAAGATAGTTTTAAAGAAACACAGAATTGGATTTTAATTAAATAATTAAAAAAGGAAAATGGAACACTGGTAAATATAAATTCGTTTTTAACAAACTTTACAATCAAAGTGTACTAGTTGGGCATGTTATTCCAAATGTGATTCCTGTTAACTTTACTTGGCCTTATGCCGCTCAAAAACAGCTTACAAAGTTTATTTTGGCAAATAATAAGCTGTTTTTTTATTGTTTCGATATTTTTCTTGAAAAGCAAAATGTGCAATTAGCACTTAAGTCTTCAAGCAACACAACAGATAATAAGTGTAAATAAGCAGCACATGTGTCTGATCCCCCAAACACAACAGTAAAGCCCCTGACCCTTTATCTATAATACTCCATGTAACGTAGCCATACTCGATCCCACCATTAAAATGGTAAGACAAAAGAGCAGCAGGGAGAGTGGAGAGAGTAAACAAGGGATGGATGTGGAAAGGCAACTTAGAAAACTCTTTGCAACATAAAGTAAAAATACAACACAAAGTACAAGTACAAATGTGGATTAACTAATCTCCACGCCATGCAACTGTGCTTCCAAGTGAGATCCCGTGGCAACATTACACTATCTCTATATGAAACAAGATACCATTAACCATTAAATGAGTCATCCTTTAATACTTACAAGAACATTTGGGCCACTTTGGGAGAACGAAAAGGATACTTATTTAATTTGTAGGTTACCTTACTTCTAAGTGGACGCCATAGAGAAAACTGGACTTACTAGCCCATGAACTCCCTCTGTTTCAAAATCAACTTCTGACACTTCACTCACATCTACGGGTTTACATCTGGAAAAAGTAGAATTCTCTTACTGTTAAGACATAGGCCATGTTGCCCAGTGACTGTAATTTTCAAGAAAGGCTAACACTAACATCACTTGCGTGTTTTGCGTTTGTTTTTTTCACATGCACATCCTACCTTCTAACACAATTGGGGCTGTAATGCTCCACGCTGAAACACCATTGGCATCTGAAGATCAGTTTGTGTTCCCTCCAGGTGGTGCTCTGTCTTCTGCAGTTATGACCCCATATAGAAGATAGTAGTTTCCATCCCCTACACCCTATCCTTCATCTTTCAAATCCCATTTCTAGTGTGGACACAGACTTTTCAACCTTCCCCAAATTTCTCACGACAGAGCATCTAGAATCTCACTTTGGCCTCTTATCAACTCGCTGGATGACCCATCTATTATTTTCTCCATCTTGAATGCTCTTGTTCAGCTGCATATGAGGTTGGAAGAGGTCTACCTGCCATTCTTGGATTGCCCGACTACCACAGTACTTTTTGCCCTCTCTCAATAGTCACAACAATGCTGTCAAACTGGAGCAGAGTATCTGATTGAGGTAAACATGACAGCTTTCTTGTTTCAGATAAATCACCAACGTTGTTGGTTCTTTTCCCTGAATCAGTGTTGCCTCCCTGTGCCAGTTAAAATTTAGTAAGCCCAAATCAAAAAGTATAGGGAAGGGGCACCGAACTCTGTATACCAAAGTTCCTCCATCAGCACCACATGTCCATAAACATGCCTCTCTCACAGCTGGCCCTCGCCACAAGGACTTCAATCCTACATGATTACCAGATCTACAATCAGTCACTACAGCTTCTCCAAGAGTTTACTGCTCCTGGAGTTTATAGTCCCCTACACAGCTTGAAAATACGGGATAATGAAGCTGATCTCAGCAGTCCACAGAACCATAGTCGTCCATTGAAGCACAATGCTCAATCCACCCTTGTTTATATGCTAATTTCTTACCCTTGGCCAAATGTCTTTGGCCATACCAGATAAGACACTTTTTCTTTAAGCTCAATGGCATTGGTTGTAACATCTGTATAACCTGAATAAGATAAGCCTTTCTCTTTATCAGCAGCTGGGTCAAGATGCAGTCTCTGATTTGCATTTATTTAAATACTGTTGACACACCTAAGGTAGTAATTATATCCCAAGTCCATAAACTGAGTTTGAGGTGGCATAATTCAAATGTATTTTGAAAAAATACTAAGTTCACTACAATGACTAGAGCTGGACTTTTGTTGACAGCTGACGACTGTGGGAACTATCAAGCTATCTATAGGGAATGAAACTAGTTTCTTGAACGCACAAGCTTCAAGTCACAACTGACAACGAAAGAGCAATCCATCAAAAATAGGCCAATTTTCCTTAAGAGCACATGAATACGTCATATTCTCAGGGGACAGACGCTAGCCTACCTGGGTAGTTATTGAACCTCTCCAGGTGCTTAATACATATATGACAAGATTGGAAACGAAATAATTATAATTCTTCTGATTTCTACAATTAAGTACACGCTTTGCATTTTGGCCCATCATCACAGGTCAGTTATTTGCACTTTCTGCTTAATCTCAACCAGAAGATAAAGTTTCAGAAAGCAGTTTCAGAATTGTAAGAGCACAATTAGACAGTACTTAGTAGATGTGCCTTCATCTCAAGGGAGTCCCGGGTTTACAATGCATCAACTCAAATCGAGCCAGGCATGGAACTCAGTATAAAGTACAGATAACGATGTATTTCGCCAGTGGCTGGCTATACAAAAAGGAAAACTAGCACCATTACTAAGGCTTCTAGAGTAACAGCAGCAAAGACGTACTATTTAGTTGGCAGTCAAGAAATTAACAGATTCTGCACTACTGACTCAACTATGGTTAGCCAGCAGAGAATATGTATTATTAAGGTGGTGGATGTGCAAAATGAAGAGAAGCTGTACTATTTAGCCAGTGGACAGAAACCGAAATCTGGGATTATTTAGCCAGCTCACGTCCAAACATTAAAGAACCACTGCTATTTTACTAGCAACCGAATACATACAAAGAATGTATTATTTTTGTAGTAGCTAGTTAAGAAGCCGGGACACTGCCCAAACATACATATTTATAGATTTTTGTAAGAGGCTACACATCGCATAAATGCAGAACATCGCATATATGCGGACTGAGCACTGAGGGCGTTTGGAGAATGGGGTGGCTTGTCAGATTCAGTGTTAGGTTTGTCCACAGATAAACAAAGCAAAACAGTCTGTAGTTCTACTACATAAAAAAATCATTCATTAAAGATTTGATGTTACATGATGTATTCCTGCAATGTCGACAAAAGTCTTCAAATCTGCCCAACAGGAGTTCAGTTTATCTCAGGCAATTCAATAAAAGACAATGAGGAAGTGAGTGGTCATGAACTTAAATCGAGACCTTGGCTTCTATTCGAAATTGACTCGTCACGGGCTGAAAGGAAAATGTGTTTTATTCATATCTTTTTCAGAACCTTATTAAGTTATTTTTGACTCTCACAAAGAGTGGAAAAAAGCTGAGCATTGGAAACGGAAGATTCGTCTACCAAATATTTAAAATTTTAACAGATGGACCAATATTAGCCTAATGGTTGTTGATCTCAAACCCCTATGTTTTGATTTTTGGCCTACTATGCTTGATGTACCTAGTGGCACGTCAATGGATGCAACAATTCTATGTTAGAATCTATGTGGCAGTGTGTATTAATAGGTCTAAATATATCAATAAGTCAGTTGATTTTTATCTGTGTGTCCGTCTACTTACATGGCTAAGTTGTCACAAACCCCTCACTGGAATGTTTGTGTGAAAGATGAGTTGCAGACCTGAGGACTTACTGCTCTAAAATAATGAACTCCCGGATTACTGTAAAAGGATCATGTTACCCTACTGAAGAAAAACATATTTGGGAAATTAGCAGTTCTAGGACGCCAATACAGGTGGAAAGCGGAAAAATAAAGTTTACCACTGATCACTGGCTATTGAACCGGATTACTTCATGATTATTTAGATAAGAAATTCAAAAGTGTAATCCGCCACAAGATACAAATAAAGACTACAATTAGTATAAATTACTGAATTTGAAATGCAACAGGTTATCAGTTTCTGCTCATGAACATGGTAAGTTATAATTTCTGAATAAATGTACCCTTTGAAATCTAAAATATATAACGCAAAACGTGTGCCAATTGTGTGCGACTGGATTTAGAGATTATCTTATTACACATTAGCAACTTTATCAAGGAACAAATCGGTTATCAATCACTGAAGCGTCAATACAGTCTGGCATAAATTATTTGTGCCAAAATATAATGAACTGTGCCTTGCTGAAGCAAGAACGAATGTGCCATTAACATGTTTCTGGAAAAGGAATGAAATTTGTTACCAATCGCCAATTTTGAAACGTTATCTGTTAAAGACAGTCACAGCTGCAATAGATTCCTGAAGTATAGCAGGAAAAGACATTTGACCTTTTTTGCTGATTCACCAACAAAACAAAAACAATGTGAAAAAATCCTCGGCAGAAACCCTGAGCAGGATAATTTGCCTTAAAATAACCAGATGGCTCACTGTTCACTCGGTAACCAGTTAAGTAGCATAGATCATCCAATACTTAACTATCCGTCAGACATATGATATTAATGCGCATGATATTCTTGGTGCAAGAAAAACTCACTGTATAGCCAATCATTGTGTACATAGCTGCTAACAAAATGCAAAATAAATTATCTCGTACCTCGCAAACAGCTACTGGACATCCAAAGACTTATCCAACTGCACCACCAGTAAATTCCCTTTCTACCTCAATCGATTGGTTGTCCACCCCCCTGAATTAGCTACCCAACACTCCAGCCTTTAAGAAAACGGTGGAATGGAAACGCTTATTATTGAAAAGATCAATAATGGACTCTGGGAATTTACGGACGGCTTGTGTGGTTACTGAGGTAGCTTTGGACTTTGTTGGTAAACCATTGGACCTATCATTGCAAGGTTCCATCTAATCATCTTCCACCTTGACATCATGATACTAGAACACGTGGCCTGGAAGCGTTCGCGTATATCAAGATGATTGCCTTTCTATCGAGATTGCGTCTAGCTGTTATTATCAGGATCTGATATGTGGATGACCACAAACCAGTTGGTTTGGAGACTTCGTAGATTACCAGCCCTGATGAAGTTCGTAGTGTATATGTGAAACCTGTTGGCTGCATTTTATGAAGAGATTTTGAATAATAAAAATATGACTTTTACCAACGTCTTCTTAAGGCGTTTTGAACATTAATTTTTGGACTTGCAGAACTAATGGTGTAACTGTGGGATGTTGCCTCTCTGTTTGCTTCGTTATTATGTTGGTGCACAAGAACACATCCCATACACAGGACCCGCACTGTGCCACAAGTATGCTAGCACCCAGTGTGCACCATTAATAATGTCATACTCACTTAAGGACTACCCTCCGTGACTCTAACTTTTTAAAGTTGCAGTGGGTGTCAATTTGCAGAGAAAATCTAAACAGGTCTTTATTTTCGAAAGCATTACACTGGACACACTTTTTAGAAAGGTCTATTAAGAAAACCAATACATTGTAAAAATGAAACGAGATGACCGCAAAATGAAGACTATTTAGACGACGGGTTAACAACACAAACATTTAAAAATTGTCACCAGCACTACAGATGCGATCCACACATACACGTTCTTCCCAAATGCTCTCCTCACCCTTTCCATTTTCTGGAGATAAAATCTTTCTTAGGCAAAAAAAATATATATAACAGCTTGTGCCTCTCTTTTTGACTAACCTCGCGAAGACATGCCCGCGGCCTCGTTATTTCCCCCGCCTCTTTCCCCTCCGGGTCCGGCTGCACTGGGCAAAAGCGGGGGCGTGAGCCCAAAACACTGCACGCACAGAGCAAGCGACGGCACAGATCAATGACGTCACTATATTATGATGACACTCCCTCCCCTGGCAACTGCGGGTGTGCAGCGACATAGAGATAGGCCAGTAACCTATCTAGCCTGGATCGTGGAAAGAGGGCATCGTCCCTCTATGTAGAAATGCAAAGTCAGGAACTTCTTTGTTTTCAGGCGCCTTGTAAAGGGGAGTGAGCGTAAGTAAAAACTCAGTATTCAGGGTCGGATTGGTAAGGCAGGCACTGGGGCAATGGGCCGTTATCTGGGCTGCGGCTGTGGGTCGCTTTTTTTGGCCAGCGTGGTGGCCGATTTGGCCTGTGTCTGTGCTGTTCAGGTGCGCCCAACGTACAGTGGACGCCCCAGCCTCTATTACCTCCCTTTTACCAATTGGGTGGAGGTGTCATTCTTAGTCTCACGCTGGGCCGGCCCAGTAATATATGCAGATTGGGCAGAGGGCTTGAGCAGAAGGGGCCCTACTTTATATTCGGGTGTTGGTCACATTGTGAATTAATTAATGCACTGAAAGTCTTGCCAACATTTGCATTTTTTTAATCCCTATGAAGTTAAGAAAACGGGTCTCTTGTAGAGAAACATCCCCCACTTTCTTTTCATAATTCTTAAAACACTGAAGCAGTTTTTTGCGAAAAGGTGTAATCTGCAAATGTGGGCCCCCATTTCTTTTTAGGGTGCAGGGCCTATTTTAGTCACAATCCAACCCTGATTCTATCCAGTAAATAAGCCTCTCAAGTATCGTTATATTATGAAATATCAGCAAATCTTAAAAACACAGTAGACCAAAATGGAGTTGCTGCACTACTTCTCTTGGACCTCTCAGCTGCCTTTGATACAGTTGACCATGACACCCTAAATCAAAGACTCCACAAAGCCGGCATACAAGGGATTGTTCTCGATTGGATTACTTCCTATCTTAAAAAAAAATCGAATATCACCCACTCGCCCCCCTTCTCATCCGAACCCTACCTCACAAATGCAGGGGTCCCCCAAGGGTCAATCATTTCACCTTTGCTTTTCAACATCTACATGATATCATTACCAGAACTGATCAATGATTTCCATCTCACATGCTACAACTATGCAGATGACACACAAATACTACTTAAATTAGAATGCCCCAAAAACATTGAAAACTCACAAATCTTCAGTTGCTTCAGAGCCGTTGATCAGTGGATGACCTGGAGCCATCTCAAACTAAATACCTCCAAAACAGAAATACTCATATGTGGTATCTGGAAAAATTATGACCCTCTGTGCGTCTGACCTGACAATCTCGGACCACCTCCTCAATTATCCAAGGAAGTTAAAAACCTAGGAATCACCATGGATTCCAAGTTAACTATGAATGCCCAAGTAGACAAATTAGCACGCACAAGCTTCATCACCTTGAAGACTCTACGACGCATCTTCCCCCACCTCAGATTTACACACAAGGTGCAAGCTACTATCTCGCTTGTACTATCCAAACTGGATTATGCCAATAGCCTCTACCATGGATCATCTCTATCTGTAATGAAAATACGACAACGTATCCAGAATTCCGCAGCCAGGCTACTATTACATATAAAGCCGCAAGCCCACATCTCCCCTGCCTTGACAGCACTACACTGGTTACCCGTTGCCAGAAGATGCACTTTCAAGCTGCTTTGTATCACCCAGAAAGCTATACATGGAACAGGTCCGCTTTTTATCAGAAAGAAAATTACCAAATACATCCAACAAAGAACCCTCCGCTCAAGATTGGCACCCCGCCTTAGAACACCACCATACAAGAAAAAGACTATAGGTGGTACATCCTTCTCAGTCCAAGCAGCCAAACTATGGAATTCTTTACCCCACAGATAACTTTCTTATCTTCAGAAAACTACTCAAGAGTTGGCTCTTTCCTTCATAACCACCTTATTCAAACAACTATGAACTGCATATGCCTATGTTGATAAATATTTTTTTCAGATTATATGTATATTTCTATTTATTAATAGTTTCTTTAGAAAATATGTATTGCTACTATGTCATAACAATAAAATACACACACACTCTTTAAACCTGTTTGACTAAGTATTTGTTTTACCCATGGTTCTAATTATGTATTGTATGTGCATATATGTGTGTATTCATGTGTATGTGTGTGTATATATATATATATATATATATATATATATATATATATATATATGTATGTGTATATGTTGTTTTCTGTGCTTGGCATGTTCGTGGATCATTGCATGGCTCCTGGGTGGGTCGTTATACTAGATATCTATGAATTCCTGCTCTCATCTTATCACACTTATCTACTCATCATCATATGTCATGTCTCTATTAAACTATCCTCCATTCTCACTCTGACTCATCCCAAATCCCTTCTACTACTTTCATCTCCTAAATATCTCTGCCTAAGCTCTTCCCTCTGCTTCCACATCTAACTCACCAAAACTCACTCTACTACTGTGACCTCCCACACAACCCTACTAAATTTCTCCTGCATTTATCTCACCCTGCTACTATGCTCTCCCTAACCCTTCCACATACCCTTCCCCCTCCGCCCCCCTTTACTCATCCCAAGCCTTTGGGTTGAGTAAATGAAAGATATACTCCCAATTAACACTTCTGGATTTCTTTCCTCCTCCACCCCTCCATTACCCCAGTCAATCTAACTAACAAACTCTCATATCCACGGCTCAAATTAACTCATAATAATACTAAAACTGTACTCATTATTTAACAATACTAATCCATCACTAATTCTTGTTGGGTTCCAGAGTAGCGTGCTACTCATCAATAAGCACTTCGACGCCTCATCAGGATTACAATACAATACAATACAAACGTGTTGCATTATACTACGTTAATAAATGTGCTTTCTGTACAATAAATGAAATAGCCTTTTTTTTCTTAGATGCAATACAGTTCTTTATAAACTGCCAGAGTCATTAATAATCAATATGGCCACCTAAAATATGCATCTCCTTTCTTTTGTCAAAAAAGTTGTGTGTTATCCTTCAGGTGAGATTTAGACGCTACAGTTTGAGACAGAAAATTGAAGCCAATTTTCAAACATCATAGCGGAACCTGAAGTCTTAATTACTCTCATGGGACTACCACATTTGGCACTACCACATTTAGCATGTGGTCATCTTCTGATTTAAATTAACTACATCCTTGACAGATATTTTCCTACTGATTGCCACCTTCCTTTGATCATAATAATGTTCCATTATAACCGATTTCCTTTCAACAGCACTCCATATGGCTTCGGTTTCACTAGTGTTGTCAATGGGAATAGTTCTTGCCCTCTTTTTGAACCAATGGGGTTTTAGTTTGGTAGTGGCAAGTCTGCCTCTGCACAATTCATATGGGGTTCTATCTGCTACGCTATGAGGAGTGGTGTGATATGCCCAGAGGAGAGTTCTTAAGGTACTTTTAAGAGGTAGGTTGCCTTTCAAAGCCAATTGTATAGTTTCTTTGATTAAGGGATTGGGATTGGCCTACTCAATATGCCCATTACCTTGGGGGTGATATAAAGATACTTTGTAGTGAGTGATGCCACATGAGCTGAGAAATGTGGACATTTCTGTTGAATTATCACTCAAAATATCGCTGGGGAATCCTTTTGTGGAAAATACTTGTTTGAAAGCTGCAGCATAGTCTTAGTGGTGGGGTATTCTGGCAATTCTATGTCTATCCATTTGCTAAAATAGGCTATCATGACTATAGCATAACACATATTGGGAGATAATTTGTTGATAGGTCCTATTAGATCAATATTCAATTTCTGCCAAAGCCCTTCAGGGAGTGTAACAGGCAGGAGAAGATTAGCATGTACTGTCAATGTCTTGTAGGCATCCGTACACAACTGGCACTCTTGTACATACACGTCTACATCACATTTCATGGCTGGCCACTGGGGGAGCGGAGACTTGAAATAAATATTTAATTATCCCTACTTGTTACTGGACCCAAGGCAGTGAGCCTTGGAGAAAAGTCGAAGGAAAGAAGCTGCAAACCAAAACACTTATAATATTTCAGTAACATTTATTTTATAGAGTCAGTGATGAGTTTGAATTAGCTTTAGGGGTTTAATTAATCATTAAGATCATCAATTTCTTTATTAGTAACTAAATAGCAATTTACAGAACAAAGCATATGGTATGTCCCATAAAGATCAAATTCCTATTTTAGTTTCCTTTGTTGAAAATATAATTCAGCAGAAAACCCATAAAGAGTTCTCGTCTCAGATGTGAACGCAAAAAGTTCAGTAGGATATCTCAGTAACAGATTCAGGCAGCTTAAGCAGATTATGATAAATCAAAATTGTCAGTGTCAAAGAGTCCTCAAGGAGCCCTCGTCTGGATGGAAGCGTTTGGGCCTCAACATGGTGTAGTGAAGTGAGAACGATTCATCAACCTCTAAAGCCTAACTATCTTTTCTTTCCCCGGGACATTATTATAGTATTTTTACATTGAAACATTTCATAACAGTCTTGCAGATAATATTTCATCTCGGGCAATAGGATTAGGAAGCCTTTGTGTGAACAGGACAGCTTCCATTGAGATTGCAAGTTTCAACAAAGAACATTCTAAATATGCAATACATGTAACTAAATTTTAAACAACAATGCTACATTGGGTACCATTCTCATCCACATGGGCCTTGAAAAAAAGAACAGTAATGTGACTACCTCATAGGGTCAGGGTAATGTTATTTCCACTCTCACACATCTCTTCTAACAAAACCTTATTCATAAAGAAACATTTAAGATTGATCTAGCATTGCATAAATTCTTCTTTCAAACTGAATAGATTCAAACAAAGGCACTATTCTGTTTCTCTTGTTATTATAGGGCATTTACATCATGAAATGTTATTCTTGCGGTCATGACAGGGCAAAATAAGCAAAAGAATGAACGAAAGACATAGGAATATGTCAGTGTTAATATTTCCTGACAAGTGCATGTCATTGTGCAGGCTTTAAAAGGAAAAAGCAAATTTATGAGAAGCGTTTAGTTAGGGCTATAATCCTTGTGTATAGGTTAACATATAATGCTTTTTATTTAAACTCTCTGTTAATTATCTTAACAATCTTATGGTTTGAAACCATTACTAAATTTAATTCACAGATGTAGTTCAACGTGCACTCTCACCCTCTGCTGAATCTCTCTTTTTTTAAAGATTTTTCTCTTTCTTTCAATCTTATATTCCTCATTTGCACGCACAATATGTTCCGAATCTCTCTTTTAATCTTCATTCTCTTCAATCATTTATTCATTTTGCTATTTCTCTTCTTTAATTATAGCATTTTTATCACTTTGTAGAGTGTTAGTTGAGATAAGAAACAGGGTACTATTAATATTGACAATAGGATAGCTTTGAGGATTCCTCCTCTTGCTGCTCTTATCCAGTTGCCTATTGAAGTAATTCCTTTAGTAAAACCTTGTACTATGTTAGTAGTTTCTAGAGGTTCTAAATCAAGATTTGGGTCAAAAATATTCTTTGCATAGTCTATAATCTTACTCCCATCTAAGATATAGGTACAACAATTTTCAGTGTTCAGCGTTGTGCAAATGCCGCCTTTTTCTGCAAGTTAAATATGTAAAGCATAGTGGTTTTGAAGTACCATTGATCTGATCGCAACTAATTCTGTATTTTCTAATAATAACGCTCCAGATGTACTAGTTGCTAATTTATCCACTACTGTTGAAAGCTTTCTAATCTTTTAATCATTCTGTACTACTCCTACTGCTTGTGTAAGGGCTTCAAAAATATCTCCCACTGATTGTGCTCTCTCATTTACACTGCATGAATATCGTTGTGCAGATGTAATTGTTGGTACATCTCAACTCTATACATGATACATCTTTGGAAAACGTAGACCTAAATAGTAAATTCCATCCCAATTAGCTGGCAGTCTGAAATAAGCATTCTCTGCACAAATGAAAGATACCGAGGTGTAGTTGGATCATCTTCCTGCAAAATCTGCCATGTTTCTCCTGACAATTCAAAAACATGTTCACAATTTTTATTCCCTACGGGTGTCTTTCTCCTGTGTATTCTTCTTACTTTCCCTCTGTGTCTCCTATCTAATTTTAGTTTTGGGACAGACATTTTCCTTCTGAATTCCTCTTCTTTTTTCCATATTTTCTTTTGAACATCTTTCTTTTTATGTGTATTTCTTGCAAACTATGTTTGTCTTTTCTAACATTAAAATGAAAACTTTTTCTAATTGATTCATCAAGCAGGTTAGATTATTTTCATGAGTCTTAAGAATGTTAACAGGCAAAAGTAGTCTAAACCAGGGGTCTCCAACATTTCTGTAATGAGAGCCATTTATGTTCAATGAAATTGACAGAGAGCTACTAATATTATTAGCATTGGAATAGTGCCCACATCAGACAACATTAAATTAGTGGCCACCATAGACAAGGTTACCCCCGGTGATCACCTCAATTCATCCGACATGGTTGCCATGTACTTTTTCAGTATGAAATGCCTCAACATGGGTGATAGATAACAGTCATAGCTGCAGTGTATCTGTTACCAAGGTAATAACATTTGTAAAAAGTCTCCCTAATGCCACATGATTTATCACTCTAATATCAGCTTTAAATATATTTTAGAGATTCAATCATTTCCCTTAAAATATCAGCTCCTGAGTTCTGAAAATAAACACATTTGCATCTCAAGTACACACTCTCAATTTTGGTATATATGTAAATTATTTCAGCCAAGCAAAAGCTTCTAATTTACTAGGGTTGGCTGCACACAGGAGAGCTACTTACAAGTAGCTAGAGAGCTATCCGTAGCTCATGAGCTACTTGTTGGAGAAGCCTGGTCTAAAGTAATGCCATGCTACCTGCCTTGCTTGTGGATGTAAATTCATGCTGTTCATTAATGAAACATTTGAAAGAACCATGTAAACGTTTGAAAAATAATATTCAAAGTGTCTCTATATACTAAATTAAAAAATGCTACCTCCCGATAGAGCGATTTCTCTATCTGATTCAGTTCATAATCTGGGGGTCATGGTTGACAGCAAATTCAAACTGAAAAATGCCATGTGAATAAAGTTGCTAGCATCTGTTTATAATTACTCAGGACCCTTCAGAAGATTCTTCCGCTGTTACCTTTTGCTGCTAGAGCGCTGGTGGTTCGCACTGCCATTCTAAGCAGGTTGGATTACTGCAATGCCCTCCTGCTTGATGCCCCTTAATGTTTGTTGAACAGACTTACCAGAGTCCAAGTTTCGGCTGACAAGCTTGCTCTAAACAAACCTTGACGTGCGTCAGCCTCAAATGCACTGAAAGATCTTCATTGACTGCCATTGAGGCAGAGGATTGTTTTAAATCTCTCTGTATCATTTTAAAGATTCATCAGGTTCACAGTTCAGCCCCCCTGAAAAACAAGATCAGGCGATATATTATCCAGGGAGATGTCTTCGGTGCTCCTCTGCCAATTGGTCAGTGTGACTAGATTAGAGAAAGTAGGATATGGAGATCGTACCTTTCTTATCAGAGCAGCTTAGCTGTGGAATCAAGTACCTGTTTCCCTTCGCTCCTTGGCTGATCTCATGCCTTTCAGAAAGGCATTAATAACTTGGCTCTTCCAGAAAGAGGTCTTTCTTTTTCTTTACACTTTCTTTTGGCCACTATCAACTTGGGCTGCTGGTAATGTTATAGCACCAGGATACCAGTCTCGTGGCAGTGCGCTTTACAAATCCCCTAAATAAATAGCAGGTAGAGGGAGCAAAGAGATGGGAAGCTTTCTGGTCTGAAAGGGTCTAGAGTAGGTTTTTTAACAGGGGAATAATAACACCATGGTTCCAAAATTGAAGGACCAAGCCCAGGTAATAGATAAATTCAGTACCTCACGCAGGATAGGATACATGGTTGCGGAGTCAAATAGGGAACTTGATGATGGTAAGGAGTCAAATGGGGAACTTGATGATATGGAGTCAAATAGGGAACTTGATTTAATAGAATTGTAGAGATTATGCAAGTATTCCTGCTAACTGAGGTTTAGATTTGATAAACATGCATCCCCAATATTGGGTATTTCAGAGGTCTTGGAAGCTGGCATATTTCTGGCGTCTATATGGAAGGTAGAATATATTTAATTTACTATTTAAAAGAAGAAATCGGCAAGTTAATTGCACCTGTTAGTGGAGGAGGAGGTGATGGAGTAGTGATACAGAAGTCCATATGTGAGTTCACTATAGAAGAAATCTCCTTAGAGGAGTTAGACGCTATTTTGATTTTAACTGGATAAAATTCCAGGTGCATTGGTTTCATTGCTTTATGATAAGCCTTGATGGTCACATTGTATTTTAATTTGCAGTCCGGATCATAAGCTTTACGCCAGGTGAGTTCAAGGGCTTTACTGCTTTTCTGCAAAGCAGACAGTTGACCAATAAACCAGAGTGCTATAATGCTATCTAT
The DNA here is from genome assembly GCF_031143425.1 of Pleurodeles waltl. Taxonomy (NCBI): domain Eukaryota; kingdom Metazoa; phylum Chordata; class Amphibia; order Caudata; family Salamandridae; genus Pleurodeles; species Pleurodeles waltl. The sequence goes on along the minus strand of NC_090445.1, from coordinate 657,898,557 downwards.
ATTAATTACCGGCTCCATCTTGACCAGTGACTCAATTTTGTGCTTAGCTTCGCTTTAAACACCGTCACATTGGTGGCTCAGGTATTTTTCAGTGCACAGCTTGTTAACCTGTTTTTCCTCATCAGGGAAAGGAACAAAACATGGGGTAGCAAAGAAGATAACCAGGTACCAGGCTAAGAATGTTTATGATAGAGCAGGATACAGCTCAGTCTTTGAAAATCACGTGAGATTTGGCCAGTCTGGTGCATGTTTTCTCAACACTGACCTGACATAGCCAATGCGTGAATTTCACAATTTACTCAAAGGGAGGGGGGTTTCTAGAACCTTCCTGTTAAGTTTGTTAAACGATATAAGTAGGGAAGCTTGACAACTGGGAGAAGAAGTAACTCCTTTGGGAAGGGACACCTTACCCAGAAAATAAATCCCATTGCGGGTAGTGTCCCTCCTGTTTCAGTTGTCCAGGGTTCCACGACCTGAGGTTGGCAGACAAAGGCATGAAGTTGGTGTCAAGCCCCATGGTGATGTATTTTAATTCTTATTTTTAACTTTGCAGTGTGCATCCTTGAATACGTAGTCAATATATATATAGTTGAAGTATTTCATTTTCTTTGTTTCTGTGATCATTATTATTCTACTGCTGTGATTATTTTTAGAATTGCACATGCGTTGCTGCATTTGAAATAAAAGCTCACGTTATTCTTTTAGTTTTTGAAACTTCGAAAGTGCCTTAATAAATTAATTACTCAGACTAAGGGGGTCATTACGACCCTGGCGGCCGGCAGTAAGGTGGCGGTAACACCGCCAACAGGCTGGCGGTGTTCTGCCAGCAATTATGACCGTGGCGCAAAAGCCACGGCCATACCGCCGGCCCCTCCAATTTACCGCCAGGTTTCCGCTTGGCGGTCATAATCCCCAGGGCAGCGGTGCAAGCACCGCTGCCCTGGGGATTATGAGTCCCCGACCGCCAGCCTGTCACACCGCCATGGAAAGGCTGGCGGTAAGGGGACGTGGGGTGCCCCTGGGGGCCCCTGCACTGCCCAGGCACTTGGCATGGGCAGTGCAGGGGCCCCCAGGCACAGCCCCGTCGTGCATTTCACTGCCCGAATTTCAGGCAGTGAAATGCGCGACGGGTGCTACTGCTGCACATCAGCATTGCCGCTGGCTCTATTACGAGCCGGCAGCAATGTTGATGTGACATTTCCGCTGGGCCAGCGGACGGTAACACTGTTACCATCCGCTGGCCCAGCGGAAATGTCATAATAGGGAGCCAGGAATACCACCTTCAATGGCGGTATTCTGTCTCCCGCAGCCTCGGCGGTCTTCTTGCAAGACCGCAGAGGTTGTAATGACCCCCTAAGTGCTGCATTCTTTGCATTCCTTCATTTTGTTTCCTCTCAGTCTGAAGTAAAGCAGAACAAATTGGCGTAGTCAGCAGGATGAGGGGGGAAGTTTGAAAAGTGTAAGATTTAAAAGTGTCAAATGTTTGGCAAGAAGTCAAAAGCAGCTTCACAGTTTCCCAAATTTCATGTGAGATTCCTGGGTGAATTAAAGAACCTTATGATTCTCTTGCAAAAGAATGGGGCTTGGGGGCTGGTTTGTCTGAGAGCTGGGACGATTGTCTTAATGAAGCTGAGCCAAACAATGCTTTAGCATGTTTACAAAAAGTACCTCTTGAATGGGGTTGTGATGTATCTATTTTAGGTAGAATAGGATGGATGTTATTATCTGTTTAAAGAAAAAAGCATGACAAATGTAAGAAGCTGTAACATTAAAACCAGCAGTTAAGAGGCAATTAGTCGACACCAACAATAATGTAACCATGCTGTCTTGTCAGAATAAGTTACTGCAAGATAAAACTGATACTTATCAGTCTATTGCAGAGAGAGCAGCTGTCAAAGTCGCTTAAAAAAGGTATCTGAAACATATGGGTAAAATCAATCAGCAATTGCTAAGGCAGGATTAGACTGGGACCCCGAAAAATAAGATATGAATATTTGGAAGAGTAATGATTTTTCAAATTCCAAAGATGAAGAGGTTAAAAAGGGGTGGGGGCCACTTTGAAACAGACGAGCCAAAAGTGGTTTGCGCACAGCCAATATTTAGATGAAAATACAGGGCACTCCACAGAACCCGGAAGGTACTGAAATGCACTCCCTCGAAGTCAATGATACTATAGACAGATTGAAACTGAAATCTGGGGAAGCTTTGCTTATGTGGATGGTGAGGTTGTTTGACAAAAGTGCCTCTAGAGTGGCACTTGGTGAGGGATATTCAAGGAAGATTTGTACTCTTAGCTATGACCCCATAATACAAGAATAATTGAGAAGTTATGGGAATCAAGGAGCAACTAATTTGTTGCAATTGGTAGTTATGGGATGTAACCAAAAATATCGTACTGAATCAGATTGACCGCCAAATGATAACCCTTGGTACACGTTGACAGATGCTATGCAAAGAATTAAAGAAGAAAGTATGAAAATTACTATTCTTTTTGAGGAAGCTCACAATTTGCTAGATACTTCCTTAATAATTTCAGTACGAAGTAAAATAATTTGTCTTGCTCCTCTTAGCTTACAAGCAAGTAACAATGACTCTCTTAATTAATGAGACAGGGCAGGTATTGATAGATGTGCTGGAGGCAGTTCGTGAGTTGGGAGAGCTGGGAGACTGGAATAAATCAGAGAGAGCCTCAAGATCTGAGGATCGCACAGATAATAACAGAGTATCTAGGAGAGACATGTGTATGCCATTACTGAAGGTCAACAAGAAGCAGATTGATTGGATGGATACCAAAAGCTTGTGGGAGATGTACTATAAGAGAGGGTTAGGCTGGAAAGAAGGCAGCAGAAGAGTTAACAAGCCAGATAATAAACATATGACTCGGAGTCAGCCATAGATGTAGGAGGAGGGAAAAGAGAGGGAGAAAAAGTTTCTTCACGAGGGCAAGAGGAGGAAGATTTGAACAATGAGTGGTTAACTACTGAGAGCAGGGAAGGAAAAGAATCTGCTTGCAGATATGAAAACATGTATCCAGACCTGACTTGGGCAAAAGTTGACAGGTTTAAATCTGATTAGGAAGCAGGTCAAACTCTGGTTCAGGGATGGGCTTGTAAAGATAATACACCCCATGTCGATGTAGAAATATACTGGAAGCACAAAAATTTTCTGTGGGTCACAGCATTAGTTGACACCGGAGCAGAGGCCTCTTTAATTTATGGAAATCCAGAAAAGTTTACTGGTCAGCACTACACCATCACAGGGTTGGTTGGAAAACAAACCACTGCTATGCAGACTACTGTTCAAATAAAAATAGGAAGAACACCAAAAAGAGAATATACTGTTTTGATTGTGCCCCTCCTGAATTATATACCGGGAATTAACATCTTAAAGGGGATGACTTTGTACTTAGATGATGGTTGTTATCAATTTGGATTAAAGAGACACGTTTCAGTGGCCGTCATGTGGCTGGGACATCTGAAGAATCTCCCAGTGAAGGTGCCCCCAGCAACCAAGGCAATTCGTTTAAAGCAACACCTCATTCCAGGAGGGCATAAGAAAATATGTAAAATTATACAAGAACTGATTGAGTCCGGTGTGATAGCTCCAACCACCACTGAATGTAATAATCCTCAGTGGCCTGTTCGTCGAACTGATGGGGGCTATAGAATGACAGTTGATTGCAGTGAGATGAATAAACATACACCCCCTTTGACTGTCGCGGTTCCCGACACCATCACTTTGATTGAAAGAGTACAGAAACATAAATGGACCTGGTATGCCACCATTGATACTGCTAATGCTTTCTTTTCTATACCATTGGCCCCTGAGTGTCAAGAGCAATTCAGCTTCTCACATTGGGGCAGACAATTTAGGATGTTATCTTTGCCTATGGTGTGTATACATAGCCCCACCATCTGTCGCCAACTGGTGGCAGAGCACCTGGATGAAGTATATGTCATTCCAGGGGTGCAATTGACCAATTACATTGATGAAGTAATGATTCAAGGAGAGACACTAGAACAGGTGCAGACTCAGTTGAAGCTGGTTATGGAACTCTTGCAGAGTAAAGGGTGGATGATTAATCCAGACTAGACACTGGGACCCTTTCAAAATGTGAAGTTTGTAGGAATCCAATGGAATCAAGTACATAGAGAGGTGTTACTGCAGGCAAAACAAAAGATCTTAGAATTTGCCATTCCCGCACTAAGCAGGAGACACAGTGATTCATTGGATTATTTGGTTTTTGGGGACAGCATATCCCTCACTTGAGTCAGATTTTGGCCTCTTTTTACAAAGTGACACAAAAGAAACATGAGTTCGAATGGGGTGAAAAAGCAGCAGTGTTAGTTTGACGTGGCAAAGGAGGCAATTCAACAGGCTTTAGACTTATGGCCAGTACAGGAAGGAGAATATGAGCTGCTTGTAACCGTTCAGGGGCAATATGCAAACTGGAGCATGTGGCAAAAGCAGGGAAGAACGAGGGTGCCCCTGGGTTTCTGAACTAAAAAGCTACCTGATGCTGGAGAGCGAAATACTCTATTGAGAAACAGTTGCTTGCTTGTTAATGGACTATAGTGGATACTGAGCAAATGACCCTTGGTCATAATGTGATTCTGAGACCTGAGATTCCAATAACGCAGTGGGTGTTGAGTTCCCCTAAAACTCACTGCATAGAACATGCACAAGAAGCTAATATCATACGCTGGAAATGTTACGTACAGGATAGAGCCTGAGTGGGACCAGCAGGGACAACTGCTCTACATGAACAGGTGTCCCAACCTCCTGTGCAGTCTGAGGAGAGGGTGCAGGAGGTACCACAAATAAGAGTCACCAGTGAGGTGGGGTGAGCCATTTGAACCCTTATCCCCTTAGGACAGGAAGCATGTATGTTTTACCAATGGTTCAGCCAAGTATGTTGGGGCTAAGAGACATTGGAAGGCAGTGTCGTATAACCCAGTCACCAAGAAGTTGTTAACTTCTTCAGGAGAAGGGAAGAGTAGTCAGTATGCAGAATTGTACACTGTGTATCAGGCACTGAAACAAGAGTTACCTTGGACTTGTCACATTTACACGGCTGGTCTGCCACTAATGGGTTAGCCACCTGGCTTCCCACATGGCATGCACATAACTGGCATGCACATTACTGGCACATACATTCAAAGGAACTGTGGGTCAAAAAGTTGTGACAAGAAATTTGGGAAATTCTAGAACAAAGTACCATTACTGTTCATCATGTAGATGTCCACTGTTCCAGTGATTCACTTGAACGATGGTTCAATTCCCTTGCAGACGACAAAGCCAAAATCTCAGAGGCAGAAGTGGAGACACAGGATTCTGACTTGGTGGGGAAGTCTAAGTGATCGCAAGAAAAATTTGGACTTCTGGGGGAAAAAGGCACTTATAGGTGGACAGAGATTAGAGGGATGCACATTCCACTAGACTTGATAAAAAACTGTGATCATGCAGTGTCCTACTTGTCAACACACAGAACAGAGATCTATCCCGCAAACGGTCAGAGGTCAGTTGGGGAGAGGGAAATTACTGGGACAGATATGGAAAATTGATTACATTGGGCCACTACTGATTAGCGGGTGTCAATATGCTTGCACAGTAGTGGACACGTATTCTGGTGACCTAATTGCTGTCCCTTGCAAACATCCCACCCAAAATAACACCATAAAGACTCTGGACTTTTTAATGTTATATCACGGAATCACACTCCAAATCCAGAGCGACAACGGGTCACATTTCAAAGGAAAATTGGTACAAGACTATTGTTTACAACACAATATTGAGTGGATTTATCACATTCCGTATTTATCCACAAGCTGCAGGACTGATTGAGAGAACGGACGGCTTGCTGAAAGCCCAATCACAAAAACTATCAAATGGAACTTTGAAAAACTGGAGAGAGCATTTAAATGAAGCCCTCCATGTTTTGACCAACAGGCTACTGACAAATGCAGAGACTCCCCTGATGAGGATCTTAACCCCAGCATTTCAGATACAACCTCATGTAGCGACCAACACCATCATGTATTGGGAAGTAAAACCAGGAGCCTTAGCTCCTTACTAAGCCACACCAGAATCTGCAGGTCTTGATCTACATGCCTTAAAAACTTACACATTGAAGCCAAGAGGCATGGCACTCTGTGAAACAGGTGTTGAAATACAGAGTCCCCCGGAGCATTTCAGAATGATAGCTCCCTGATCTGGATTGGCACTCAAAGGTATCCAGGTCTTAGGGGGAGTGATCGATGCAGACTACCAAGGAGAAATCAAAGCAATTCTCTTGAATAGTGGAGACACTGACTTGATAATATAATCTGGGGACAGAATTGCACAAGTGGTGATTATCCCAGTGTGTGGAGGAATAGTGAAAAAGGGGACTGCCCCAGCCTTTTTTACAGTGCTTGGGGAGGAAGATTTTGGTTCAACTGACAAAAACCCAGGTGCGTAAGTGTGGGTAGAATCCCCAAATTATCCTCCACAACCAGCAGAAATCATCACAAAGGGCAATGATAATATATCATTAGTCATGAGGCCAGGGAGTATATACTAGCTGACAAATGTTATTTGTGAGAATGATCATACTTGTTTCTTTTACACATCATACTACGAGGTGTCTGTGTGCTAGCTGTGCTGCGTTGTCTCCATTCAAGCGTGTGGGGTCGGGAGGGACTGAAAACCCCCAGCTCCGAAATGATTGATCGACCACGCCGATCGACGCCTTTATTGCACTTGACTGAAGATGTTTGGACACATCTGGCACGAGTTGTACTCAACAGGTCGGATTTTTTGTATGGTTCCCATGCAAAGTACGGTGGATGTTATAGCCACCTGTCTGGTGACCATACCAATGCCTGCAAACTTTTTACATGGAATTTTCAATGTCACCAACAAAGATAGAGGTGTACAAGAAAGTGATGTATTATCCCATTTTAGTCCCTACAAGTATTGTAGGTTTTGCCAAGAAACAACGACTGAAAAGTGGCACAACTTGACCAAAATGATTACTTACAACATTACCACCGGAGACGTATGTTATTCCATGACCTATGAGTCTCACAAAAGTGAATAATGTGCTCAACTGCGCCTAGCGGCAACAATGAGGTCTCCTCAAGACAACAAACTCTGTTACTATCAAACTAATAAACAGTGCAAATGCATAGACAATGACATGATTTGTCTTCACATTGTGACTGCTGCTGACTGCTACTAGTCACATCAAGCATGTCAAACTACCTGTGGGATGGTTATTTTCTTGAGGAAATACCTCCTTTACATACATTCCTGTTAATATAACTGGTGCACCATGTACCTTTAAACGATAAGGACTCATGATGTTTCCATTTCGTTCTGTACATACTCGCTATCCAAGGGAAACAGTTCCATTAAGCGAGGATTGTGATTCTGAAATTCAATAATCATCTAAATCAGAATATATAAGCTTAAGTCTTTCTATTGTAGGAGTTCCAGGATTAGCTGTTTTATAATACTCAAGTTATTATCAAATTAGCATGTTTAATGGTGAAGAACATCAACCATTCTTCCATTGTTTTAGCCGAGTTATTATTAGACATACAAGGTACTAGAAAGGCTGCATTGCAGAATAGGGCAGCTGTTGATTATTTACTGTTAAAGCACAATCATGTCCCTTATTGACACTTTAGATGAATTGGTGAAAGGATTATAATGAGATGTAGACAAAGGGTGGTGGGACTGGTTGTTCGGTGGGCTGCCCGGTTTTGGGCAATTGCGCAATATTTTAGGCGGGATACTTGTAGTCATTTCTGTTATAATAATGCTATGCTGCTGTGTACAATGCATATCTAATTTGCTCACATTGTTTAAACTAAAAAGGGTTAATTTTAGACCAATATGTTATGAGAGTCACTGGTCAAAGGATGGACTGTAATGCTATCTGTATTTAACCACCGGCTCCATCTTGCCCACTGACTCCATTTTGTGCTTAGCATACCTTCGAACTCTGTTACATTGGTAGTGCAGGTATTTTTCTGTGCACAGCTTATTAACCTGTTTTCGCTCTTCTCACCAGGTAAAGGAACAAAACGTGGGGGAGCAATGAAGATAAGCAGGTACCAGGCTGAGAATGTTTATGATAGAGCACGGTATTGCTCGGTTTTGGAAAAACACTGAGATTTGGCAAGTCTGATGTGTGTTTTCTCAACACTGACCTGACATAGCCAACACGTGAATTTCACAACTTACTCAAAAGGAGGGGGATTTCTAGAACTTTACTCTTAAGTTTGTTTAAAGTTTATAAGGTGGGGAATCTTGTGTTATGCCATTAATTGTGTTTGACCACTGACTTTGTGTTTCACCACTGCGCATATTAGTTGTTCAATGTTCACCAGTAGCACATTACATGTTGTATTCAGTTTAGCTGCCTATTGGCTTTAACGTGGCATTAGACATTACATTGTGTATTTAGGTTAGCTGCCTATTGGCTTTAACGTGGCATTAGACATTACATTTTGTATTTAATTTAGCTGCCTATGGGCTTTATCGTGGAGTTCGACATTGCAGTTGAGACATTGTAGATGAGCTGTGTTTTTCCACATGGTAGACCAAGCGTATTTTGTTCACACGAACCCTAGCGTGATAAGAGAGCATATATTTTGTGTTTTCCTCTCTACTCAGCCTTGGGAAGGAACGAGGTTTAGGAGATCTGGCCAATCTCCAATGGCTTGTTTTCTTCCCAACTCTGCATGTTTTGACTATTAGAGGAAAGGCCTGTTAGGAGGCTTTTTCATTATAAAACGGTGTCCCTGGGCAGCAGCATGGGGGAATTTTCCAAGACTTCAGTCAGGAGCGGACGTCAGCTGCCTGACCCCCCGTTTGGGTGGAAAATCTCTTTCTTGCAGTTGAACAAAAGTCATCAACTTGCAGGCATGAGAAAGATGATGAGGCCCTACGATGATTAATTTTGACTTTTATTCTTTGCTTTGAAGTTATTGTATAATATAGTCACATATATTTGCTGTGTGCATTGTAATTGAGAAGTACTTTGATATATTTTCCTTTCATTCCTGTGACTACTTTTAAACGTGTGCTTCCAACCTACTAATCTCGTCTCTCAGGAACCTCGTGGTGAAGTAATAATAAATGTATTTTTTTTTTTAAACTAAGAAGTGCATTCCAGAGAAGTTTTGTCAGCTCGGTCATAAGATAAGTGAAAGCAAAACAGCTTGACAACTGGGAGAAGAAGGAACTCCTCAGAGAAGGGAGGACTGGCCCAGAAAATAAATCCTATTGCAAGTAGTCTCCCTCCTGTTTCGGTTGTCCAGGGTTCCATGACCTGAAGTTGGCAGACAAAGGGATGAAGTCGGTGTCAAGCCCATGGTGATGTATTTTTAATTCTTATTTGTAGCTTTGAAGTGTGCATGCATGAATACGCAGTCACTATATATATATATACATATATATATATATATATATATATATAGTTGAAATATTGTTTTTTCTTTGTTTCTGTGATCATTATTATTCCACTGCTGTGATAATTTTTAGAATTGCACTTGTGTTGCTGCATTTGAAATAAAAGCTCATGTTATTCTTTTCGTTTATGAAACTTGGGAAGTGCCTTAATAAATTAATTACTCAGACTGAGAGTGCTGCATTCTTTGCATTCCTTTAATTTCATTTCCTCTCAGTCTGAAGCAGACCAGAACAGATGCCTTAGGTCTAGAAGTGGTCAATGATGTTAAAGGGACAATTTGATCAAGTGTAGATGTGAGCCATGTGTTAATAGCTAAATCAGTCTCAGACACATTAGTGAAAAGGATAAATTTAGCTGCAGCTAAGGTATCACAAAAAAGAGCAGATGGAAGTGTGGACCATCATTTAGGCCCAGATTCTGAAACTGGTCACGGACGCAGCGCAGCAGCCAAAAATGTTGTGCTGTGTTAAGTGACAGTAAGAGAGCAGGAGAGCGCCATATTCACAGAGAAATGCCTCTCTCCCACCCTCTCCCTTGAGCCAACGCTGATTTCAGCTGACATGCGCCCCCCACACACATGCATGTTAGTGCCGTAGTTCTAGGGTGTGTGTGTGTGTGAGTCTGACATAGGTTTTGTACAGGAAGGCTACCCTTAATGTACTAAATACTATGCCTAGACATGTGAAAAAGCTTTTCCTACTATGTATGTGGCATGCAAAAGCCCATGTACCACCCATGTAACACCCCAATGATGCAAAGTAATGCAAAGCAGTGTTTCACACTGCTTTGCATAACATTTCTATATAAACCAACACATATACCAATTTGTATTGGTCTACTAATCCCCAAAAAGGTTTAGCGTTGATTTAGCGCTACAAAATTTACTCTAAGCTGACTCTAAACCATTGTGAATCAAGGCCTCAGTCTTCACAGTTAGCATGGATGTATGGGTGCAGTCCTCTAACAAAGATATGGAAAGTGTGATTTGGCACAGTGTTCCAACCATGCCAGAGGAATAGAGGACTCTGTCAGTAGGTTATGTACTTTTGAAAAAAATGGATCTAAGATGTGGCCTGCACAGTGTGTCACAAGTATTATTCATTGCACTAATTTAACACTTTCCAGGTATTATTATTGAAGTGCAAGTTGAGATTACCTACTACACTTAAATTAGCAAACTTAAGTACCTTCAGAAGCAGTTGGTTTACAGAAAAGTGTCAGTGAAATTAAGGGTTGAACCTGGGAATTATAAATAAGTACGCCTGAGAAAGAGAAGTTATTTAAAAGCTTTAATGTGAAAATTAGAGATTTTTTAGACCTCTAAGTCTAAGAGTGAGGAGAATGACGGTATGGCAAACTTGAAAACAATGGCAAGTCCACCACCCCTTTTGTCCTAGTGGTCTTGTCGGACTATGGAGTACCACTGTAGGAAGGCTTGAGCTATGTCTGGCATTGTTGATTCACCTAGCCTTGTTTCCGTTAAAACTACCATGAAAAGCTGATGATCCAAAAGAAAATTAAACATGTCAAGTTTGTGTTTGGCCATGGACCTGCAATGAATGCACTAGAGATTAAAGTTGTTTTTATCTGGTGAAGTGGGGTCTGCCTTGTCATGTGACCCGGGGTTCAGGGAGAGATTGCAGTGACTGCAGTTGGAATCTGGGTTGGAGATATCCTTGGAATGTTGACAGGGACCCAGAGAAACTGATCAACCAACCCTGAAGCTCCAAAGCTGAGAAAGCTCTATGGCCTGAAGTGAAAACAACAGCCCAGGCGTCCGACCCTTAGCGCCGTCTGGAGCAGACGGGCTTGCCTTTGGCACACGTTTACCTGGGTGGATGAGCACTGCCCGAATCCAACAGCGTGCCATGAGAAGTGGGGTGGGGCTACAGTTATGGCAAATTATGCTTAAAAATGGAGCAATTATAATTTGAACTGGAGTCCAGCAACTCCCCTACCCAATGGAAGCCTTCTCTTCTGGTGGGAAGTACTGGTATCTAAAGTAATAAGGCAAATAAAATGTGTAGAAGTAAATTATAAAACATATGTGAGATTGCCTTTTCCAAGATGGCACCCATAATCAGTGGATGGAGCCAGGCACCCCCTTTCAGGAAAAGTGTCCCCATTAAGCAATGCGATGGAGCAGAAAAGCAGCACTCCCCATAGGAGCAGAATTTGGCACGGACACACACTTCCCGAATTCACCATGAGAAATAGGGGAGAGACCGGGGGTAGCTCCCTACCCACTGGAAGGTTTTCCTTTCAGTGGGAAGTACTGATAACTAAAGTAAAAAAGGAAATAAAACATGTGAAGAAAAATCATAAATGAATTCCTAATTGATTAAACTGGCATGGGCTGGCAAGCAGCCGCACATTAGTTGGAAAATACTCAGTGGATTTGAGATGCCAAATCTCAAAATCTGCGGTTTTACAGCACAGGCACATTTAGCCATACACTGGTTCTATAATAGTAGGCAGGTTCCGAAGCAGGCTTTGGAACTTGACCTGGTGAGGCCACATACTTTGGGCAATGTGGTCATGAAAGCTCCAGTTAGACCTCATGACAAAATCCATATGATAAATTGTACTGTGTGAGCATGGTCAAGGCTGGCACAGATTTGCGGGGTGGACATGACATACTCGCCACATATACAAGTAGCTAAGTAGCTCGAAATCCCAAACTAGCTGCCACTTGTGAACGATTGATGGTAAAGAGATTACACATGCAGAAACTTGCAATCTTGGGAGACCTGTACAATGATAAAAGATTCAATTCACATATCAGCAAACTGACGGTAGGGCATTCCACACTCTTAGATATGTTTTCATACCTTAGAGGGAATTGGTAAAAGATCGCTTCCCCTACTTAGCAGCTGGAGGATTGGAACCTACTGCAGGCCCAGCCCGTAGAAAAATTGTCACCATAATGCATGATATAGTCATGAGTGACATGATAACTTAAACATGCTGCTCCTGGCATAAATGATCGCAAGACTTTGAGCTAAATCTGTCAAACGCACATTGGGATTATTGTTGTGGCCACACTAAAGAGGTGTTGATCAATGGCAACCAAGGGTTAATTGGTTACAACCTTTTGCACCAACTATGCCACACACCAGTCAAAATATTTAAATATGGCGGGAGGGAAAATGTAGACTCAGTGAAAACGTCTGAAAACCAAGAGAAATTTGTAGGCATTGGATTGTTATTAGGGAAGCATAGAGTGGCCATGTCTTGGGGCAGGAGTGTAGTCCCTAGACTGATATGTGGTTGAAACACTATACCCTCATGCAACACGAATGCTTAAATCTTTAGCACATTACTGCTGGGGTCATTCTGCCAAAGATATTTAGGAAACCCTGAGGCAATATCTAGCTGAAAAGGCATCTGATTATCAGATCAAGAGGAGCTGAAGATACTGAGACTATTTATTGTAGAAGACTTTAGCCAAAGGTGTTTTGGCATGCCATGTTGCAGGGTGTTCTGTAAGAATGAGCATCTTTTGCCTGGTGTTCCCCCCAAAATTTTTGCTTTGACAGTTTGTTTTTATAATGACCAGCACAGGCTAGTCCATGGTAGTGTTGTTTTTTAAAGTAATTTGTAATGATGTTTCAAAGTTATACAGGGAACAGAATACAGCTGATGTCAATTAGTATCCAGTCTTATGATCCCTCAACAAGATTGGAACAACAGCCTAAACTCCCCTCCCACCTCCTTGCTTTGACAATTTTTATTGGCTGTAGAACTCTGTGCACTTTAACCCTGCTAACTAGAGGTAAAGTGTTGCCAGTGCTTCACCCTTTAATAAGATGAAATTGGTATACCCCTTATTGGTAAATCGAAATTACAAGTAGGTCCCTAGTATATAGTACAAAATAGACCCAGGGCCTGCAAGTAAAATGTCACTAATGGACTACATCACAGATTGTGCAAGCCACTACAGTCACAATGTAAAACATGGCTTCAGGCCTACCATTGTAGCTTGACTGCAGCAGTTCAAATGCAGCAATTCAAACTTTCAAATGTGTTTGACAGGTCAAAACCTCCCTTTAAGATATTAATGCATTACCCCTATGTAGGCCCTTTAGTCCACTAACCTGGGAGCATGGTATTTAAAAGTAGGACTTATACAAATGTAATGTTAACATGTCCATACAGTGACTAGCACCCAAAAACTATCTTCACTCTGGCGAGCCTAGCTGTTCCTTGTAGAAAATAGTAGTATAGATTTAAACCCTAATAATGTATCTCAGGAATGGGACTAGATAGAAAAATAATGAAACAACTATTTTCAATAGTTATTAAAAATCCAGTTCAATGGTGGAGTCTGATTTTCAATAAATATGGTTTGTTTAGAGCGCATCTTTGCCCTCCTCTATCATCTACGTCCATCCTTCATAGCTGGGGTGGGACTTTGTCCCCCAGCTTGCATCGGACTTATGGGCTGAGCCTAGACCTGGCATAGCGCTCTTAAGCTCACCGGGCTTCTTGCAGCACAGAACATGCCCAGACGCATGCCCGAGCCAAGATTGGGCATGTTGTCGCCCGGAAGAGGCTGGGCCATCACTCTGTGTGGTTCTTTTTTTCTTTGTTTTGATGTTTTGTGGCCACCTTCGACTATCTCTAGTTAAAGGAACAGGTGTGTGTTTTGTTTATTTCTGATTTCAGCTGAAATGGGGGAGGGGAGAAAATTAGCCCTGTGGCCCCTCTGGACACTATAGGGCTCCAGCCGCTGGTTACAATAGATGACATTTTGGTATGAGCAGTGACCATCATAGATTAAGAGATTCAGTTAGCTGAAAGGCGTCTCTCCCTTACTTCAGGGGATACGGCCTCTTTACCCATGTCTTAACATGACCCACCATCTGAAGTTGTTGCAGTAGCTACACCTGAGCTTGCGGGGATGCTCTTGTTGTGGGTTATATGGAAGAGGGTTTTATTAGCGGTGGTCAATTTGAGGAGGTGCCAAATTTGACTCCACCTTAACTTGGGTCCTCTGTAAAGAGGAGAAGGAAAAATAGGAAATCTAAGCAGGGCCCTCCAAGACACTTGCAGGATAGCAATAAATCCATCTCCAATTGCAGTTCTTTCCTTTTGGATCAAGCTGTGTGGGTTGGCTTAAGTGACCTGCTCAACAGTATGCTGGACAGTAAACTGGGCCCTCTGCTTGATTGCCTTCCCTGGGTAGTTTAACAAATAATGCTCCAGTGGGGCATCTAATTATGGCAGCTAATAGCGGAAAGAGGCAGGCCTCGCCCACTGTAGAAAGCCAGTTTTGTCAACCGTCGGTCAGGGAACTTACCATACAGCGTGATGTACAAGTGAAGGGGTAATCACCCTGTCTTGACACCCGCATTATAACATGTCCTGCTGGAAGATCGCTGCCCACAGAGTCCTTACCTGAGCCTAATCTTCTTATTGTTCCTTGTCCCTCTTTATCCAATTTGCAGTCTCCTAATGATTCCTTACATGTAACTAATCTATTGCCTGATTCCTGTCCCTTGCTATTCATTTTAGTAAATGTCCCTAGGTTGCATGGCACTGAGGAATCCACAACAGAGTTAAAAAATAAGGTTACTCATTGGCTAAGTGCACACTTTTAGTTACCCTTTTAATATCTACGATTAAGTTTTGTTTTTCCATAGAGTGGGAGTAGTTGGGCCACTTCCCAGCCAGTTTTGTGACAACTATGTAATTGTTAATTTTTGGAAGGTCAGTGCTGCTGGGACTATCTTAGCTCAGATTAGAGATAAGCCTGTCAGGACAGGTTCTCTAAAAGTCTTACCATTAGGGGTTTTCTAAAGGTACTTGGCCCCTTCTTTTTTGCCCACATGGAGAAGTCAATCTTTTCCCCCTAGCCCTGTGCCATTTTTGGGAGCCTTGCTTTGTACTTTGTAATAAATTATGGCACTGCAGGCCATAGGTGGTAGATTGACTTGGAGCAGGGGAGGGAGCCCATCCTGTGGGTAGTGATACCTCAGTACCTCCAGTCACCCCCCTTTGTCAAGTCGTCACCCTAGGTTTTCGAGCGGGAAGGACTGAAGAGTCCGAGGTTGCTGAGTTCCTCTACCCATGCTCCCCTCAGGTTTTTGCATACTACTACCATTCAAAATCGTCCAGATGAACCTTTTTTTGGGGTTGAGGTCGATATGCATATTGGCATTATGGCCAACCCCACGGCTTGTGTGGTGGATGGGGTTTTAAGTATGCTTAGTTAGAATATCGCGGGTCTAACCTCTAAAATCCAGGTGGAAGATTGGTGTACACTGGTTACTAAATATGATATCATTTTCCTACAGGAAATGTGGGCCCTGAATAATATTTTCTTTGATGGGTATGTTTGTTACAATCTCCCTGCAATTCCCTCATCTGCTGGCCGTGCAAAGGGAGGACTGGCTGCATTGTTCCGTTTAGGTAAAGGGTGCAAAATAACCCTATCCCTCTAGTGAGTGGGTCAATGCAGGTTTTTGAGGCTAGCTGGGGGGGCAAGTTTAAGATCACTATAAATGATTTTTATAATACTGATTTTCAGGGAAACCCAACAAGACCTTTTTAGATGTGGCTTCCCTGATTGATACCTGGCTGATAAAATCATATATTCCTGCACTTCATCTAATTTAATTTATGCAGGAGATTTTAATGCGAAGGTTGGGAATTTGCTCCTTGTCTCTCCTGAAACTTTTGTATCATCATCTGTGGTAGATTGGCAGGAGTTTGGGGTTGACCAGAGGGGTCTCATGTTGTCTTCCATCCTGGCAGGGCATGACCTCGAGTGTTAATAATTTATCAGATACTTCAACTTTGCCCACCTTTACGGGAAAAGGCGCGAGCACGATAATAGATTAAGTGTTTATTTCTCGAAGCCTGGGCTGTAATATAAGGGAGGGGATTCTTCCAATTCTATATAGTGATCAGAACCCACTAAAGTTTTAAATAAAAATTCCTTTCAAAGTTAGGGGAACTGTTGTGAGGAGAAAAGGGGTATTATTTAGGAAGGATGCAGGGCCCAGGTTAGTTTGGCGTACAGCCATGAATCTTATAATGAGCCAGGTAGCGAGGAAGTCTTTGCCCTTGGTTAGTTGCTGTCTTATGGAAAGTCCGGGCCATGTGGCTGTGCTTAGATGTTTCTTTGAATTGAGCATACTTATAAAATATTTATTTTAAAAACCTATCAGGAGCAGTAACATAACTAGGAATCGTTGGTATGATAAAACCTGCAGGCTTGCCAATGCTAATTTACAGAAAGCATTGATGCAAGTACCGTGGGATAAAGAGGCCATTAGAGTCGCCAGAAAAATGTACACTATGGCTGTGATGCATAAAAAGAGGAAATTGAAGGACCAGAAGTGGCAGTCACTGGCATTGGCTTGTCAATCTAAAGATCCGGTGGCCTTCTGTAAGGCTGAACATAGTGGTTATGAATATGGGACGCCTCTAGATAAAGTGACTTCCCATGTCACCCCTGACGGCTGGTTTGGTCATTTCAGCCTAATTTACAAGCTTTGTAGTTCATCTTCTGAGTGCTGGTTGGACGATTGCCTTTGCCGCTGGATGTTTGTTTTTCTGTAGAAGAGGTCTTTAAGGCGATTGTTGTTAGGCTCTCTAATAAGGCTCCGGGTCCTGACAGGATCCCTATGGACCTCTATAAGGAAAATCCAGAGTTATTGGCTCCTGATTTGACCAATCTCATTAATTCTTCTTGCCGGACGGGGGTTCCTTCTTCTTCTGTCTTTAAGAATGGCAATTTACAAGATCCTAAGTGTTATATGCCCATTTCACTCCTTAATTCAACTGCCAAGATTTTTTGGGAGAATTGTCTTGGACCGTTTGTTAATATGGGCAGCGGAGAGGAATATACTCTCCCCACTCCAATATGGCTTCTGTCTCTGGGTTATACATATTATTTTGGAGGCTCACATGGAGGGAAATAGTATGCAAAACAATTGTTATTGATCCATCTGGCTTCTGGAAAACCCAACTTTTGTTCTACCAGACGTCTGTCTCTTGTTTTTTTGTTGGTACAGTGACTGCCCCAAACTGGATTTTAGCGTTAGATGTGGAAGGACATGGGGGCGTGGCCAGGACTCCGACAATGGCGGCCGCTTAAGAGCTCGGCTCCGGAGGGGCCAGCTTGAGAACTTCGGCCCAGCGCGCCAGCACAAGCCGCCTGTGCGCTAAATCGTCCGGCCGAGCTGCCGGAAAGTGGGTGGAGCGGCGGGACCCCCGGGTCGGGCCCGGTGAGCGTTGCGGCCCGTATGGAGCTGCCCGGACGGCGAGGAGACCTGCGGCCTTTCATCCCCTCCGAAGCCGCGGCCTCGCGTGAGCGGCGGGCCGCGGTGTGCGCGGGGGGGAGCTGCCGGCAAGAGACGGCGAAATCGCCCGAGCTCCGGATTTTGGAGGCGGGACCCGGCAATGCTGTGGGGGCACCGCTGGACCTGCTGGTGCCCCCCCTGAAGGGGCGCCTCGCCCAAAACTGGATAAACGGGTGTGGCCCTGTTCCCAATGGGGCCGCCCCGGGAGCACAAGCATATGCCCCACATGGATACTCTGAGCGGCAGCAGTATGCGGCAGAAGGCCCTCCCTGGCAGCAACCAGCATGAGGATGGCCGGTAGGGTGAGTGACACCCCCTATCTCCCCCTTTGAGGAGGCGCAGTCAACATTGTACCACCATTTGGGGGCCCCCGCGATATCCTGGTACACCACCGGCCATTGTCCGCACGTATTACGCAGGCGAGCAAGCATACCCACGAGCACGCTGGTGCTATCAGCGGAAAAGTGGGTACACTGAGCGGGGATCGGCTTCGCCCTGGCGGTGCCTGATGCCGGCTGGCGCGGCGGGCCCTGCCGGCGGGGACAGGCGAGGGGGTTGACGCTGCCCGGAGCGGCGAACACTCACAAATAGCCGCGCCGGGACCCCCCTCCCCGAAGCAGATCACGACCGGCCGTGCGCCCAGGGCCCACCCAGTGAAGCCCACGAACAGCACCAAGGCTGCGGAGCCTAAAACGTGGGGTGATTCCCGGCGGCGACTCCTACAACAGCGCCCAGGTTGGCGTCCGGCCCCTTCCCTGGGTCAAACCTCCTGGTCGGACCGATGCCCTCTAAAGGCCGACATAAGAGCAGAACCATGGACCCCCCAACACCCCCCGGGGACGGAGCAGCAGAACTGTTGAGCCAGCCACACTCCAAAGTTCAAGACACTCTAGACAAAATACTGGGGGCTATAGAGGACACAAAGTCAACACTGCAACGAGAAATCAACCAAGTCGCGATTGAGGTGGGTCTCCTGAGAGCCGAACATCACAAGCTGGCTGACAGAGTCAAAGACACGGAGACTACGCTGGCCGACATCACCCCAAGGCAGAAAGACATGGCAGCGGAAGTAACCTCACTGGCTGACAGAGTAGCAAGACTTGAACAATGTGCCGAAGACACTGAGGGGAGGAATAGAAGGAACAACGTACGAGTGGTGGGCCTTCCTGAGGGGTCCGAAGGAGAGAACATGGTAGAATTCCTGGAGAATTGGCTGAGCACGACGGTTGCGCCGGGATGCCTGACTCCCTACTACACGTTGGAACGCGCCCACCGAGTGCCATCAAGACCGCTGGCTCCTGGCAGACCCCCCGTGCCGTAATTGCTAAACTACTGCATTACAAGGACAGGGATATTCTCCTACAGAAAGTCAGAGAATCGGGCCCGTTCAAGGTAGCAAACGGAGAAGTAACACTATTCCCAGACTTTACACTGGAGGTCCAGAACAGGCGAGCCTCATTCTTAGCGGTCAAAAGAGCATTACGAACTGAAGGGATACAATACTCGCTCTTATACCCTGCAAGGCTGAGAATGATCGTGGATGGAAAGACCTCTTTCTTCCAATCCCCGGAGGAGGCATGGGACTGGCTCGAGAGGCGTGGGGCCCAAACACTACGACCAGCGCTGACGGAGGTTGGAGCTGGCGGAGCCCGCCGGGCGACTAGGCGAAAGAGGCCCGGGGGTCGCCCGCGCCTGGCCCCGACGAAAACGCAGAGGGAAACAGGCAGAAGAGCGGCCCTGGAGGCGGCGGCCCGGGTCGGTTGCGAAGTGTCCTCCCAGGAGGGCTCGGAGGTGGACTCCGATGGCACGATAGTATAATCCGCCGGGGGCTCGGGGAGCCCGTCCCGGGCACCAAAGGTGACTCCGCAAACAGCTGATGAGCTTGGCTGACCTGGCCGCGTGACTGGGCCTGAAGTCATAACGAACTGAACGAATAATTGGCCCCTCCGTACCTGGCCGCCTCCCCCCTGACTATACCTCTCGCCTACCTGGCTTGGCTGGCGAGTACTGTAACTATGTGTTTGGTAAAGTTGCACCGGTGCACGTTTTTTTGGGCTACCCACAGTTCCGAGGGTGCCCCGGGGAGGGGGAGTTGGGTTTACAGTTCCGAGTTAATCCAACAGCATGGGCAATTAAATGTTATCACAATGTAGGAACGAGCGCAACAGTGGGTAGATTGAAATGCCGGGCGCACTGGTCCTCCAATTGTCAGATCCCAAGAACAAGATGGCAGATTACAATATCATAGCCTGGAATGTCAGGGGGATGGGTACCCATGCCAAAAGACAGAGAATATTGTCATTCCTAAAGAGAAGGGGGGTGCAGATAGCAATGCTACAAGAGACCCACCTAGCCCCAGGGGAGAGAGAGAAACTCAGACGAAGATGGAGAGGGCGAGTGTTCGCTACGGAGTACTCAGCCTACGCAAGGGGCGCAATGATATGGATCAGAGCAGGTGTCCCCCTGACAATTGAAACCGCAAACATAGACAAGGAGGGCAGGTTTGTAATATTGGAAGGTAAACTACATGGGACCCCATTAGTCTTGAGTTGCATCTACGCCCCTAACCAAGACCAGGTTTCATTCATGACGAACCTATCGCGACATCTTACCCGCCAGCAAACAGGGGAGGTACTAATAGGTGGGGATTTTAACGCAGTACTAGACATAAACATGGATAGATCCACCCTACCGCTACAGGGAGCAATATCAATTAAAATAGCACAAAACTTGGTCAAATGGCTTGACTCATGGGGGTTAGTGGACATATGGCGGGTTCACCACCCAACCGACAGGGACTACTCGTTTTACTCGGGCCTCCACCACGTCCACACCAGAATTGACAGGGTGGTCTGCACCATGGGCTTGGCCCGTGGGATGACACGTTCTGAATACCTAGCCCGAACAATCTCAGACCGCAACCCACTATTATTAACATTGAGGACATTGCAGGATAGACCCCACATACCGTCATGGCGGCTTGCCCCCGCGGCGCTCGAGGATCAAGCGTATAGAGAGGCACTACGAGACTACCTATCAGAACACATTGAGATCAATAGAGGAACCACCTCCTCCAGGGCAGTGGAGTGGGAGACACTTAAGGTGGGGACGAGGGTTTTTTGCCTGGGGCAGTCAGTAGGGGTGAGGAAAACACTAGAAAAGGAGCTCACTGCATTAGAGAAGATCATACACGAGCGCGAGCTAAGCCTGGGCCTTGCAGCACACGAGGAGGAAGAATATAACCGTGCCCGCAGAGAACACTCCCAAGCCGAGGAAAAGCTCAGATGTCACAGCATGCAGAAATACCTGGCATCCCTACAATCCGAGGAGGGGAGGTCGGGCAGGCTTCTGGCATGGCTGGTGTGCCCGGGCGGGAGCAGTGAACCCATCACTAGTCTAACAGACAAAGAGGGAAACCGTAGACTTAGCCCAGGCCCCATCAACGACGCATTCAGAGATTATTACATGCACCTGTATGGTAGACCTAGCAGCCTGGAGCCAGTGATCTTTGACAATTATCTGCGACAGACCCCGATCCGGGAACTGAGACCAGAGGACAGAGACAGCCTGGGAGGGGCAGTGACCTTAGAAGAGATCAACGACGCAATAGCGCATCTGGCTCCTGGGAGGACCCCCGGAACGGATGGTCTTCCCATGGACTTTTACAAAAAATATAGATCCTGTTAACCCCAAACTTGGCGGAAATGTATGCGGAGGCGTTGCGGTGCGGTCAGTTACCAGACACGATGCGCGAAACACTAGTAGTGCCACTTCCTAAGTCCACCAATAGTGAGGCCTCGGTGACAGATTTCCGCCCTCTGTCAATGCTGAACAGCGACTTTAAGATCCTTAACAAGATCTTGACCGATCGCCTGCTCCCCCATATGCCCACGCTGATCCATGCTGATCAAAACGGCTTCATTCCGGGCCGCAGCACCTCCCTAAACCTTAGGCGTCTTTTCTCTGTCATGCACATGCCCCGAGAATCGATTCCACCGACCGGGCTCCTGTTGGCGGTGGACTTCGAAAAGGCTTTCGATTCAATAAGGTGGGACTACCTGAGGTCGGTGATGATGAGGATGGGCCTGGGTGAGATGGGTTGACCTACTATATTCGTCCCCACTAGCAAGAGTGAAGACGGGTAAAATCATATCCAGAGCATACCCAGTGTTTTGTGGAACTAGACAGGGATGCCCCCTCACCCCGCTTCTGTTTGCCCTAGCGATTGAGCCTCTCGCGAGCCGACTGCGGGAGGAGGGAGTAGGACGGGGTGTAATGTACGGACCAACTGAACACATTGTCTCCCTGTACGCTGACGACATACTAATATACCTTGGGGATGGTAACAGCAGCCTCCCCTGGGCCCTCAGTGTCTTAGAGAACTTTGGCGAGGTCTCCGGACTCCGCCTAAACCGCGGCAAAACGTACGTGTTCCCTCTGTCTCCTGATGGCGTGCGTCCTACGTCATGCCCGATGGACATGAACTGGGCCCCCGTACTTTCAAATATCTAGGTATCCAGATATTCCACGAGCTGGGAGATCTCAGGGAAGGTAATCTGGGCAGGGCACTGCGATCACTGAGGTCCTCGGTGGGATTCTGGCGTTCTTTGAAACTCACAGTAATGGCTAGAGTGGCACTGTCCAAAATGATCATGCTTCCCCGACTCCTCTATTACTTCGCAAACCTACCACTGCTGATCCCCCCATCATGGTTCCGCGACCTGAACATGCTGCTAAGGGAACTAATATGGGATGATGGTCGTAGGCGCACCGCACTCACAACCCTCTGCAGACCGACCCAAATGGGAGGACTGGGCGCCCCCGACTTTGAGGCGTATTACTTGGCATCCCAGCTACAATGGGTATCTGGCTGGATGTCAGGCAGAGGACCACTGGACTTGTGCACACCTCTGGGGACAATAGATGCAACATGGATCGTGGCACGCATGATAGGTAGGAAGATAACCTTACCTGGTAGCAACATTATGACGAATGTTCATTGGCATGTTGGGAGAGGTGCATGAAAAGAGTGGGAGTGGGCCCCCCTTATTCTCCGGCCCTGCCGGTTTCGGCACTGGTCCTGGGAGCTGGGGGACTGTGCCCGGGAGGCCTCAGACTTGGCCCATGGACTAGAGCAGGGATTGTGACCGTGAGCGGCCTCTTTAACGGGGGGTACTGAGGGATTTCTCTGCCCTAACGGAAGCGGGTGTTCCCCGGGGCCAGTTCCTGCTCTTCGGGAGGCTGGTTCACGCCCTGAAAGATCACTGGTGCACGGTAAACGCAGAGCCTGAAGTCCACGGAGTACTGCACCTTTTGCTGACATCGGGGGGTGAACCCCACCTGATAGCCAAAATCTACCGGGCCTAGGCCCACGCAGCATTGGACCCTTTGCAATCCCTGAGGGAGTGATGGGAAGGCACCATTGGGAGGGAATTAACTGAATCGGAATGGAACAAAATACTAGCATACCCCCGGATGGTCTCACGTAACATGAGACTACGTTACATCCAATATAATTACCTACACAGAACGTACCTCACACCGCACCGACTATTCCGAATATACGGAGGTACCCCCAGGACATGCTCAAGATGCCAGGGGGGCGAGGCGGATTTTGACCATATGGTGTGGGGGTGCCTGGCGCTCCAGATCGGCTGGAGGGAGGCACTGGCTGCCTTATCCCGGCTACTCGGTGCAGAGTTAAGGCCCACCCCGGACCTGTGCTTGCTGGGACTCAGGCCGACTGAGTTCAACGGGAAAGTAAGAGGGCGTTTTCTAGACCTAACGCTGGCCCTCTATAAAAGGCTGATCTCGAGGGGCTGGAGGGCCCCAGTCTGCCCATCGCTTACAGATTGGAAAAGGGATGTTACGAAATGGTCCAGGGCCGAACTACAGGTCCTGAAAGCTGAGGAAGCTAAGGGCGTCCGACTTGTTCCTATCGCCCCGACCTGGGAAGAACTGGTGACGACATGGGACGCATTAACCAAGGGAACAACAAACACCGAGGTGGGGGAGGCCGGGGAGCGGCATGCCCCAGGGGGTGGCCCTGAGCAGGAGGTTGCCCGGTTGGTGCCCTGAGGTCCCTGTACTGACAATAAGACCACATACAGAAACGATAAAGAAGCCACACGAACCGCCACCATTCACAATGCCCCAAGAGCAAGGTGGAGGAAGAGGAGGATGGAGCAGACACCTGCCCCACCCACACACTGGTGCGCCCCGGGCATGGCCCCCCATAAGGCTGTCATAGCGCACTAGCTCCTTAATGAACATTAGCCACAAGTATCACCCACACAATGCTGTAAAGTTGACCCTTCGTTTAGTTTGACTACCCTTCCTATCCCCTCCTAGTCTCCCTTTCCTCCCATCTCCTCCCTTTCCCTCCCATTATCCCCTATCTTCACTTCCTATGATCCCCTCTCCAAGTTGCAAATAGGAATGTTTTTTTTTTTTTCTTTTTTTATCCACAAATTTGTTACATATAAGAATGGCATAAAACTAATACATTAAGACCAACGATGAACTCGGAGTAGTGGGTCAAGGGGCTTAAAGTACTAGAGTCAGGACCCAGTAACTACACAAACAATACTAGGTACTCCGCAAGAACCAGCAGTGCAACACGAGTAATGTATGCTTCAACTGTGACCAACTTATATGTTCATGTATAACTGATGCAAGTGATTACTCCGAACCGACACACAAATGTACTATAACAAAATGTTAATAAAATATGTAAAAAAAAAAAAAAAAAGATGTGGAAGGACATCAGGATTACATTGCAAACTCTTCACGCACACCCCCACCCTTAAGAGTCTAGTGTGGCCGAAGACTTGTGCCATCTTGAAAATGCCCGAGTGAATAGGGTTGGACCTGGTAACTTTTACACCACTGGTCAGATATGGTGGAATTTTCTGGAAACATTTAACCACTTATGAATGGATAAACTACTTAAATATAATTCTCAAAAGATGTAATTTAAAAGGATCAGTGATTGAATGAAAATATTGAACGGATCTAAAATGAATAATGTGACCAGAGGATTAGACTCTGAAACTACATATGTAATACAGTAAAATGACAGCTGTGATTTTCATCAGTACAAGTATTTCCAGAAACTGAACAATATATAAAAGCGGAAAGGAAATATTTTACTTTTAATTTGCCATCTGAGGACTGTGTGAGCAATTCGACTAGACATGGAGGATGGGAAGATCTCTATATTGTATATGGTGTAAAAAAATATTACCATGTGGTTTTGCTTGAAGCATATTTCGCCCTGTTCCCAAGAAATCTGCCTGTAAACTATACAAATGTAACTAGGCTAGGTCCTGACACGGGACAGTATTAGAGATCTAAGCCTGACTTGCCCAGTTGTCCCATGTCAGGTGTGAACAGTTCATCTAGTCTTTTATTTTTATGTTCTATTTATGCATTCTGTTTGTTCATTACAAACGCAGCACTGCATGCAGCTGAATGCAAACAAAGCATGGAACTCACGATCTCAGCACTGTGCCGCTTTTCTGCTTACACTAATGTGGCAAACTATCTATCACAGGACACATGATACACTGGTGCAACGCGAACAGAAATGGTCCACACACAAATATGTATACATGCAGAACAATTGGAGGTAGTGGAGGTACTGAGTTAGAGGCCCAGCAAGTAGCGCAGGAGATAGCATCTTCTTGAACACGAGAATGATTTTGGCAAAAACAGTGTTCCCCCTTTGCCTAATATTTATTTATGACATATTTATTTGAAACGGCACTTCTTTGCACTGGCGACTGCTACTGTAAAATGTTTCAGGCATACCTACTAACAAAGAGAGGACAACTAAAGGTAATTCGTAGGAAGCAGACGGTGTTTTTCTAAATAGGAAACAGTTGTCCTTGGCCAGAGAGAAATCTGGGGCTTTGCACGGTGGTTTTGATACTTCTTCTAGTTAAACCAGGATAAGGACTGGGAAACACACCCAGTTGCAATTATAGTCCTTTTGGATCAGTTCCTCTCGAAAGCGTTTGACTTTGTGTGCTTGCCAGATAGAATGCCAACAGTGTGGTTATGAGGGCAGATCAGTGTTTTTCGTTAGCATGGTGGTTATTTGCAGGGCACACGGAGCATGGTGCCTACTAGCTCTATTTGATGTTTCGAATGCGAGATGTCGAGTTAAAGAAAGGCCAATTTAGTTTCGTAGGCAGGAAACTAAGCGAGAAAAGTGATGATTCTGTGGATGAGCCAACTACATCTCAGACACAGTTAACTGTGTGATCCACCCAACAGTGTGTGCACGAGAATGCCATTAGTATTTTGGCATTTATCAGTTACACATGTGGAAAGGCCTATGTGAAAATCCATCTGGTGAGCAAATGGTAACAGTAACTTGTTGAAGAGGCAGATTGCAAGCAATTTTTGTAAGTCTGAACCAGAACCTTGACCGTGCTCCTAAAGGTAGTATTAGATTAAAGCTAGCACTTCACTTTGCAGTAATATTAGGGGTGGGGTCTCTGGGTTGTATTCTGTTAAGGCCTTGAAAACAAATGGTGGGTTTCTATTGGGCTGATTGTATATCGAGGGGAGAGTTTAGAATGATGGGTTTCCTTGTTGTCTTGTTAAGGTATGTAAACCTTAAAGAATGCTATATAGAAGAAAAACAATGGATGTCGGGGTTCTACGTTGCAGTTTATGTCTTTGGCTGCAGACAGTATTTTCAACAGAATCTGTGCAAAAGAACAATCACAATAGATAAAATAATAATCTGTTGTGATGGTTAATGTTAACCAAATGAAAAAATGGCACTAGATTGAAGTGTGGGTGTGTTGAAGACAGAGAAACATTGTACATAAATGCATACTTGCATCTCGGTTTTCTTGTACAGATCCCACAATCGCTGATAGACTTTAGGTATAATGTAACTTCTTTGATCTTACTCGCTGCTTCATAGAAATACTTACTTTGTTGTTTTATTAGTTGGTATCTCTTTCTGAATGTCTCACACTTTGGTTTGTATATTTGGTAGTGTTAGCTTCATTTTACTCTTTTGAACCTGGCATCTACATAATTGTGACATGCAGAACTCCGACTATTCTCCTGAAGTCACTGTTTCTGGTTCATTATCTTTATGTTTTTGGTTGTTTTCCTTATGATTGTACAAGAAATGTTTCACAAATCTTGTTTAAACTAGTCACCTATATGTGCTTAAAAGGCTTTTGAATTCAACATTTTTCATACAGATTGTACTGGAATTGTATTTGCAGCTTTGAAAAAGTTCATGGGGAAGAACGAAACATGTTGGTTGTTTTTAGAAATGATTAAACAGTTCTTTGAAATACTTGTATGAACATTACACATAGAATAGAATCCAATAATCTCTTCAGAAACAACCCACATAGTTTTTTGATTCTTATAAAAAGTTTATTCCTGTCATACTCTCAATTATGAAGTATCTACCAAACAAGAAAAAAATATTCCTAGGGAGACTCTATCCTTTTAGATGCGAGATGAATGTCCAACACCTATTCTAAGGGAGTACATAATAAAAGAAACACCCCTGATTGTATAGGTCACAAAGGTGTCACTAATCATGACACAGACTTCATGGAATTAAGGAGCCTGATATACACTTAGCTTAGTACATACGATTGAAGACACTTCCAAAACTCCAATTGGATGTTCAATGGTAAGCTGTACAACATCTCTAATGCTTTCTATTATTGGCGAATCTTCAGAACATGATGTGAAATAAGTGAGAATACAGCGCTAAACCTGACAGCTTACAGTGTAATACAACACTTCTCCATGGTGCTCAACCTTGAAACTAACCCTGGTAGTCAGTTAATGGGCAGTGAGAATCTCAAGTGAGAAGGAGGGGAAACACAAATGTACGTGGATGTGTTTGGTTACACAATATGTCTTTTTTTAGCAGTTTGTTGGCACGTATTGTACATTTTAAAAGTACACATATTAACCATTCTTAAGCACGAAAAATGGTGTTGTCGATTAATGAGATGGACTTTCCCAAAATGTATGGAAGATTGGTGATGGCCTAGACGAAGAGAACTTGAATCAAAAATCTTCCCGGATGTTACAGTTCTTTTTCTTGGTAACCATCTTTCTTTCTTTTTACAGCTTTATTATTATTATAGATTTTATTGGGTATAGAGGCACACACACAGACTTCACATTCCTTTGTTTTATACATTGTATGATTATAAGCAAGCAAAGCAATGGAAGATAGTACACAATAGACAGACATGGACTGTTCAGTGCAGACTGAGACAATAATTTTTGCCAAAACCCGATCGTATTGTGTTTATTGGTCCACTGGTATAGTACTTAGTCCACATGTGCTGTGTGAGATAACTGGCTTTCAGGTTCCCAGGAGGGCATGTCACAAATGCCAGACACGCAAAGTCCTGGACATCGTCATGTGAATTCCACCGGCTATTTGGTCTCTCTTTAAGTAGGTGACAAAAGGACACTATGTATTCTCACATTTATGAACCCTATTGTGAATAAGTGCAGTCAGTCTCTCAATAGCGTATACAGTCCATACCTTCCCCCTCCCCATATTCAGTGTGGTTGCCTGCTCTTGTTTCCACATCTGGTCTATGCTCAGGCATGCAGCCAGGAGAAGATGGGAGAACAATTTCGCCATTGGGGTCTTTGTGGGGTTAGAGGTCTTGCTCCTCAGGGACTTCGGAGAATGAGGAGTGAGTTGTGAGGTCAAGTTTGTTGTAGTCCGTATCGAGAGTAGGACCTCGTCCCTGAAGGTCTTGACCCGTGGCCACTCTTACCATATATGCAAGATCATGCTCCGATGGACAAAGCTGTACCAGCAAAGTCCTACGAACGTCCTAGGTAGCTACCCAGGCGCGAGGTACCATTGTGTCAGTATTTTGTATGCATTCTCCTTGTGGCATATAAAGATTGAGGACATTGAAATCCTCTGCCAAATATGCTTCCAGGTCTCCTCTGGGATTTCCACACCTGGTTCCCTCTCCCACTGTGTCACATTAGCCTGTTTTCTGGGGGGTGAAGGTTTGGGGGGGACTTAATGGTGGGGTGAGATTTAAAATATAACAATAGAGCCAGGATATATCTTTTTGTCTAATGTTATTGGTATATAATGATTCCATCTGTGTTCCATCTCATAGCAGTGCTCTATGGGTTGCCCCCACCCAGTGTAGGGCTTGTGTGAGCCAATCAGTGTCTTGCCTGCTCAGGGCAAATTTTCAATGAAACCTTCTCTCGCCTAGGGTTCTTCACCATTAAAAAAATCTTTCTGGTGTGGAGTATGACCGTCGTTCCAGGTGAGGAATCTTGGGCCTGACATGCCTGGGGGGAAATTCACATTGTTGTCTAAAAGAGTAAAGAGGAATGGGTAGGAATGAAATGTCCATTTGCAAAGTATGATGTGCAAGTGGGTCAATACTCTAACTGTTATAGGGAATAGGAAGGGGAATCATGCCCCAGTCTTGCCAGATAAACATAATAAATCTTTAAGTGGTATAGTCGAGAATGTTCTACCAATATCTCTGGTTTACTCTCGGGGTCATAGTTTAAGTCTAAAGAAGGGCGTAATTGGGCTTGCCCACATGTACATTGCTACATTGGGAAAGCTTCTTCTGAGGAACGGGGTAGAGTCAATTGCACCCTTGCCTTCCAATACGAAGGTTGCACATTTTCTTGCGTATCAGTAATAGGGTTTGGTTTTGGGATTGTGAGGGGAAGAGGTTGCAATATGTAAAGAAGGTGAGGCACTATTCAGCTGTCCAAGCCAAGAGATTTCGAATTTGCCCTATCAATATAGATCCTTGTATAGGACTGTGATCAATGGAGGAACATTGCTATCATATAATACCGTCATGTGCTCTGGTAGCTTGACCCCCATATATCTTATAATGAACTCTGCCCACTTAAACGAGCCTTGCTGAACAGGTCCCCTTAGTTTGCCTGCTACCCCTATTTCTTGAGATTTGGAATGATTAATTTTGAAGCACTACATTTGCGTGAAGCAGTCTAATTCCGCTTGCAGTACCAGTATCGTGTTCTCTGTATCAGTCACGAAGCATAGGATGTCATTCTCAAAGAAGACTATTTTATCATCTCTACCTCCCACCTTCATACCATCGATATTAGGATTATAATTGATCATGGACACCAGGGGTTTCCTGACCAAGGCAAATAATATGAGAGACAAGGGACATCCCTGCCTCATACCTCTTGTTAGGGAGATGTCTGAGGTGAATTCCACATTAATTATAAAACTAGTAGTTGGATTCTGGTAATCCGTCTCAGTATATGTTTTCAACTTGGGGCCGAGATTACTTTTGTCCTGCAACTTCAACATGTACGGTCAATCCATCCTGTTGAAGGTGTTCTCCATATCTAAGAAAAGAAGGGCCATCAGCTGGTTCTGTCTGGAGTGCTGCCGGGGTGCAGCGGCAACCAGGTAAGATTAATTTTTTAATATATATATTTTTATTTTATTTTTGTTTTGCTCCCCGCCGTTCGCCATTTTGCCCAGTTGCCAGCCACGACTGAGGATAATGTGAGATCCTACTATAGTATTCATCACTATTTCAAACTGCAAAAAATAGTTTAACCTGAGTAAGGGGTTCACCTAGAAGGGAAGGGTCGGCCTTTTAGAAGAAAGCAGGGAAGCCATTAGGGATCAGGGCTTTCTAACACCATTGATCGCCACCTGAACTTCATCATGCGAGCTATCCTTTTCCAGGAGGTGCATTTCTGCCTCCAAACACAGGGGCGAGTAATCTCAGAGGTACTTTTCCTGAAGTTGTTCATCTAAATCTTGGGCATGGAAGAAGAGGGTCGAGTAGTATAGCTTAAAAATGAGAACTTCTGCCATTTCCCGCTTCATACCCAACCCCCCCAGCTACCCCCGCTCCTCGTTCGCTGTTGCCTTAATGTGATTTATGATTGCAACCAAAAGCTTACATTTCTTGGAGAAAGATGATGTCTGAATATGCAGAGGTTAGGGTCAGTCTTTTTAAGCCCACTTCCAGTAACATTTCATGAGTTCATCATTAGTTCCAGTTTCCCATCAGTGGTTCCTGGGCCTAGTCACATAGGGACCTTTGTCATTTGTCCTGGGATGAAGCGTTTTCCTCTGTCCTCGTCCATGGTATTGGTTAGGGGTTATCTCTTATATCCACAAATTGTTTGTAATTCAGGTGATTTCACAATAGCATAGATTTGTTACTCGCACTACAGTGCTATAGATGAATTATCCCATTATGTCGATATGAGGCTGCCATGGTCCAACTTGCTATGTAAGCTGCTGTAGTGATGCAGTTTTTGGACAGAGTTACACAAGGGCAATTTTTTTCAAATTCCATACCTACACTTTAGCTCTCATTCTCTGGCTTTTTAGCTGTAGAGAACCTCAATTTCTACCCACCATATCCATTTGAGCATCTGCCCTTAACTCCTCTCTTATAGATTCCTTTTGGGCCAGGGATGTATTTGCTTGGATGCTTATTAATTTCCATTTGCATTGGAGTGAGCTTATTAATGGTTCATCATTGGAGGGCGCTTATAAATGATTAATCAGAAATTGAATTAGCAAACATGTCCTGAAATCATACACAAACAGTTTTTGCTTCCCCTTCTACCCATTCAGAGTTGTGTTCTCTTTATACATGTTTAGTTTTTTTGTCAGCACACTGCCTTGCCTTAGTTTCCTGTCAAGCCATTTACAGGCTGTATTTCTTAAGTCCCCTTTTTTGTTGTGCCGACTCGTCATGGCTAGAAATTGCATAATCATTATTTTTTTTATATCTAACAAGATGTTTATCACTAGGCCTCCTGGATCATATTTACTAGCAAGAGACTTGATGCCAGGATTTACCTTGTGACACTTTCTTTGTATTCCATCTGTCTTATAGTATATTTTATAACTGGCCAAGATGGTGCAAGTGCCCATCATGCCATAGGGTGTGGCTGTTCCTGTAAAAGTGAAGGCGGGGCATTGCCTGTGAGGTCCCCAGTCTTCATTCTTGACCCATTTTTGACCCACCTGCTCGGAGAAAGGGTGTCTTCTGCCTGGTATGTTTACAGAACCTGCTGCATTTTTGGGCAAATCTCAGACACTTTCCATTCATCCCTCTCTTCTTCTTTGAACACGCTAAAGCAAGTCCCCCTTGCTTTCCTTTCTAGGAACTGTATTCTTATTCCCACAGCTTACTTTCTTGCTGTTCTCATGCCCCCTTTTGTCTTCTTTTTGACAAAGAGCCAGCCAGACTGATTTCTTTACTTAGTATGGACTATCCCTATCTGGCTTCCAGGACATATAGTTCAGGTTGATGGACAACATGTTTTCATGGTCCACTAAACATGCAGACTCTACGCCCAGCATCACAAATTCTTTGGCTGCCAATTTACAGTACTGCAGCATGGATCGGTGAAAGATGATTGCCTGCCACTATGGCAAGGTTTGTATCAAAACAGTTCAAACTTGTTTATATGATTAGTTGATGCAGAGCCTTTACTGTGAAAACTTGCATTACTGACAGTCATTCCAGTATATGCACGTTTGAAAGTGTAACAAATCACAAATGCTCCCTTGCAGATACTTGCATAAATATGCAAGCAAGATTTGTGATTGTTTGTTTTCAAAATAAAATGTATGCAAAAATGTGCTTCTTGAAACAAACTTTTGCTAACTGCTTTGCACTTTTAAATAAAAATGAGAAAATCCGCTTCACCAACTAGTAATTTAGCCTTGATTAAACATGCTACTATTCTTAGATCTTTCACTGCCTGGGGTAACTTCATTCCAAAAGGGAAAATTAAGAACTGATACTTACAGAGAATGCTGGTATTGCTTTTGCGTTGAATGCATGAGGATGTGTAAGTGCATTACTTTTAAGTTCTTTGTGGCTAAGAATCCTTACCTGTAGTGGAATTATGTCAGCAAGACAGCTCAATCAATGAAAAGCTTGCTCCTGAACACCTGGGTGTTTTGCCATAGTTCGTGAGGAACATTTTTTTTACTTTTCCTGTCTAAGCCTGACATTTCAAACATGGCTGATCAGGAGAGAAACAAATTCAGCAAACGTGATGACTAAAGAGAGATGCCCTTTCTGAAGTCAAGTCCACCGACCGGTGAGCGGGTTTTCTTGACAGTGGAGCTGGCGGCCATCCCCTGACCTCCTATAGAGGGCAGGAAGGCAAGAAATGGGCAGGCAAGTACCCACCAGCGTGTTTTTTTATGTTTGATTACCACCCACCTCTTAATGCTTGAAGTACTTATTCCTGTGCAGCCTTCTAAAGCTTATATTTTCTTGAAGAAAACAGAAAATAATAATTGACAAAGCCAGTCGGTCTCACCTTTAATATGTGGGCACAGACCTATTGGCTTTGTCAATGCCTGGGTGCTTTGGCATTCTGTGTGGGCTAAAAAATTCCAAGGTGGTCTTCCATGTATGTGCATCAGTGCTGATGCAGTGACGGCCATCTTGGAATGTTTTCTGTAACAATATATTAACCCCTTTGCTGCCAGGCCTTTTGCCCTCCTGTGCCAAGCCTTTTTTTGGCTATTTGGGGCAGTTTGCGCTTAGGCACTCATAACTTTTTGTCCACATAAGCTATCCATGGCAAATTTGCATCCTTTTTTCCCAACATCCTAGGGATTCTAAAGGTACCCACAGTGTGTGGGTTCCCCTGGATAAGAACAAGAAATTAGCCAAAATACAGCTAAAAGTTTGTTTTTTCAAAAGGGCTGCAGATGAAAGCATGTGGTTTCTTCCCTGAAAATGGCATCAACAAAGGGTTTGCGGTGCTAAAATCACCATCTTTCCAGCTTTCAGGAACAGGCAGACTTGAATCAGAAAACCACATTTTTCAACACAATGTTGGCATCTTACTGGGACATACCCCATTTTTACTATTTTTGTGCTGTCAGCCTCCCTCCAGTTAGTGACAGAAATGGGTGGGAAACCAATGCTTTATCCCAGACAGCTAAACATTTCTGAAAGGTGGACAAAATTCTGAATTCAGCAAGGGGTCATTTGTGTAGATCCTTCAAGTTTGTCCTACAGGAAGTAACAGCTAAAATAAAACAAATATTGAAATTGAGGTTAAAAAAAAGAGCAATTTCTGTACACACTTTCTTCTATACCATTTTACAGCTATGGCAAATTTTTGAAAGCAATATACTGTTACGCCTGCTGGACTCTTCTGGTTGAGGGGATATATAGGGCATGTGGGTTCATCAAGAGCTCTAGGTACCCAGAGCCAATAAAGGAGGTGCACCTTGCAATGGGTTTTCATTGTATACCGGGTATACAGCAAGGAAACCTTTGTATTTCCAAAATGGGCACAAGATAAGGGGTTGAGAAGCAGTGGTTATTTGCACATCTCTGAATTCCAGGGTCCCCATACTAGCATGTGAATTACAGGGCATTTCTGAAATAGACATCATTTTTACACACTGTCTTACATTTTGAAGGAAAAAATGTAGAGAAAGACAAGGGGCAATAACACTTGTTCTTCTATCCTGTGTTCCCCCAGGTTTCCCTATAAAAATGGTACCTTCCTTGTGCGGGTAGGCCTAATGCCCGCAAAAGGAAATGCAACATGGACATATCGTATTTTTACATTGAAATCTGATGTGTTTTTTGGAAAGTGCTAGCTGTGGATTTTGGCCTCTAGCTCATCCGGCTCCTAGGGAAACCTACCAAACCTGTGCATTTTTTAAATCTAGACACCTAGGGGAATCCAGGATGAGGTGGGGCTCTCACCAGGTTCTGTTACCCAGAATCCTTTGCAAACCTCACAATTTAGACAAAAAACAAATTTTCCTCACATTTCAGTGACAGAAAGTTCTGGAATCTGAGAGGAGCCACAAAGTTCCTTCCACCCAGCATTCCCCCAAGTCTCTTGATAAAAATGGTATCTCATTTGTGTGGGTAGGCCTAGTGCCCGCGACAGGAAATGCCCCAAAACACAACATGGACACATCAAATTTTTCCAAAGAAAACTGACCTGTTTTTTGCAAAGTGCTTAGATGTGGGATGTGGCCTCTAGCTCAGCCGGCACCTAGGGAAACCTAGCGGACCTCTGCATGTGTGAAAACTAGACACCTAGGGGAATTCAGAATGGGGTGACTTGTGGTGCTCTCACTAGGTTCTGTTACCCAGAATCTGTTGGAAACCTCAAAGTTTGGAAAGAAAAA
Organism: Pleurodeles waltl; assembly: GCF_031143425.1. Taxonomy (NCBI): domain Eukaryota; kingdom Metazoa; phylum Chordata; class Amphibia; order Caudata; family Salamandridae; genus Pleurodeles; species Pleurodeles waltl. Next base: position 657,863,585 of record NC_090445.1, on the reverse strand, counting down.
CACTTTTTCCTCACATTTCAGTGATAGAAAGTTCTGGAATCTGAGAGGAGCCACAAATTTCCTTCCAACCAGCATTCCCCTAAGCATTCCCCTAAGTCGCCAGATAAAAATGGTATCTCATTTGTGTGGGTAGGTCTAGTGCCTGTGACAGGAAATGCCCAAAAACACAACATGGACACATCAAATTTTTCCAAAGAAAACTGACCTGTTTTTTGTAAAGTCCCTAGCTGTGGGTTGTGGCCTATAGCTCAGCCGGCACCTAGGGAAACCTAGCAGACCTGTGCATTTGTGAAAACTAGACACCTAGGGGAATTCAGAATGGGGTGACTTGTGGTGCTCTCACTAGGTTCTGTTACCCAGAATCCCTTGGAAACCTCCAAATTTGGAAAGAAAAACACTTTTGCCTCACACTTCAGTGATAGAAAGTTCTGGAATCTGAGGGGAGCCACAAATTTCCTTCCAACCAGCATTCCCCTAAGTCTCCAGATAAAAATGGTACCTCACTTTTGTAGGCAGGCCTAGTGCCGTGACAGGAAATGGCCAAAAACACATGTGGACACATCAGAATTATCAATAACAAAACTACCTGTTTTTAGAGGAGGGAGGGACCTGCGTTTTTGGTCCTGGGCTCAGCAGCCATCTAGGGACACTTACCAAACCCAGACATTTCTGAAAACTAGACACCCGAGGGAGTCCAGGGAGGTGTGACTTGCGGGAATCCTCCAGTGTTTTCTTACCTAGAATCCTCAGCAAACCTCAAATTTAGCTTAAAAAAAAAAATCACATTTTCCCCATATTTCTGTGTGTGATCACCTCACCGGCACACATTTCCTACCACCCAACATTCCCCTCAGTCTCCCAATAAAAAGATACCTCACTTGTGTAGGTGGGCCACGTGCCTTTGACAGGGAAGATCCAAAAACATGTCAAAATTGAGGGGGAACCAAAGCAGGTCCAGAAGGGCAGTTTGGGAAAAACGTTTTTGCCCATACTTGTTGGTGGCCACCACCCCACTATTTGTTTTTATTACCTGGCATCTAGTAGGCTTTCTGCCCCCTACCCCGGGGAGTGGATCGGGGGTAATTGCCTCATCTGCCCCCAGGTGGGCAGAACAACTTTGTCCCCATTTATTTGGGGTGGTGGTATGACCATACTCCCACCCTCTTTTTTTAAGAAAAAAGTTCTTCCCTGGTGTCTAATGGGCTTTCTCCCTCCCCTTGGGGGCAGATGGGACTTACAAAAATAGGCTGATCTGCCCCCATGGGGGGTAGAAATGGCCAACAGTAATGTGCCCCCATGAGGATTGACCCTTGCTCAAGGGGCTGCCCCCCCCAAACAAAACACACACCAATCCCTTGTGCTTAAGTGGTTTCTGCCCCCCTAATAGAAATAGGCCGACCTGCCCCACCTTGGGGGCAGAAATGTCCTAAAATTAATTTTCCCCCCAGGGGAGCGACCCTTGCCTAAGGGGTCACTCCCCACCTGTAAAAACTAAAAATATCACTGGTGCCTAGTGTCTGCTGCCCCACCGGGGGCAGATCGGCCTAATTAAAATAGGCTGATCTGCCCCCAAGGGGGGCAGAAATTGACTTAAAGTAAATTGCCCCCCTGTGAAGCGACCCTCGCCTAAAAGTTCACTCCCCTTACATGTAAGTAATTTCTTTTTTAAAAACTCCCTGGTGTCTAGTGGGCATTCCTGCTGCCCTATCGCAGGGCTGCAGGAATGCTCAGAGAGACATGAAAGGAAAGGAAAAGCCTTTTTCATGACTCTCAGACCTGCCTCTTACCCCGTTTGGAAGAGAAACACTTTTGTTTCTCTTCCGATCGTGCGATGGGGGCAACCTCTGATGAAGTCAGCATGCGAGCGCTCCCCACATAGGCCGGGTGCAGGACGAGCTGGTCTCATCCTCAGCACATGGCAACCGTGGCTGAGGGCGAGACCAGCTCGTTCATGGCACCCAATAGGTTAAGCAGTATTTCCAGGATAGCCTTGCACGAGAACACAGGTGCATGCATTTGCGTGCACCAGAGACAGTCGTCAAGCAAACATGTTAGTTACAGTATGCCAAAAACCCTTCCAAGTTTGTTGCTCTATGTAAGGAATATGGGAATTCATGAAGTTAAAATATAAAGTATACACAGGATGCACTGCAAACGGGTGTGAGCGAATGGCAGTGTGGACCTGTGGGGCCCTCACTAGGAGCCTGATTTAGATTTCGTCGGACAGGTATCTCTTCCAAAACAGTGACCGGTATCCCGTCTGCTGAAATATAAATCCCATTATTTCCTTTTGGATTTATATTTCAGCGAATGGGGTATCTGTCACCGTTGTGATGGAGTAACTCGTCCGCTGAAATCTAAATCAGGCTGTAAGTGTTTCGTTTAAAAAGTATATATAATATACATAAGTTGAGGTCAGGTAAAGGGAGAATCAGATGTCCAATGAGCTGAGAGTGTGGGGACCCTGGGTGAGAAGTGTTATAAAAGAAACCGAAGGGCGATTCAGTGGAGTGGGGGATAAAGCTAGAAAAGTGATGTAAAATTAAAAAATGCAGAAATTAAGAAATAGTTCTCTGATGTCAGCAATAGAAGGATACAATCCATCCAATAAAAAATGATATCTATGGGCAGGGCAAAAAAACAAGACTAGAGAGGAAAACCATTGAAGTAGGAGCAAGGAGCTGAGCTAGACAAGAAAGCCATCCCATCATGAGCAAGGGCTGTCTCGTAGGCAACAGGCAGCTTTCATGTGTGCTTGTTGTGCAGTCACAGATTCAGTTCAATAACCATACCAGATGGCAAGCAGCCATCTCCATCTGTACTAATTCCCATCCACAGGCCACTGACTAAATTCAGTGTCCCACAAACTGCGGCTTCATGTGCCTATGCAAGTCTAATAACTGTGTGGCAGGGCATATTTTTGAGGCATAGTTCTCTTTTCCATGACCCTGACTGAAACTGTGCTTATAATGTTAATGTTAATTTGGACTGGTGCTTTTCTGCTGAATTGGTGTGGTCCCCTCTGTGAAAGGTAGTCCACTATTGATGATCACAGATTGACTTTGTCGTGCCAGTAGCTTTTAAAAACATTTTTATTACACTGAAAATACATTGAAATTTGAGTTCCCACATCTGCACCTCTTAGTTATAATCGACCCCACTCCCTCGCTACCATCTACCAAATCTCCAGTAGTAAAATAAACCATCACACACATATGGCAGTGAGCACCGTGTAAGGGTAATAATGAAATGCTACATACAAGAACCTCACCAGTGGAGCATCTACCTTTCAGGGCCTGAAATGAAACTGGGGTGCATTTTAAAAAGAAAAGTTTATTTAAGTTTGTTTGAGAGATAGCACTGTCCTCTGGACCACTGCCTACTCCCCAATACACTTTTTCTGACAATCACAAAGAGACCTTTCCATTTTGCAAATGTATTACCTCCCCACTCAGGAATCCGTAACTTTTCAAAGTTGTGTAACCAGATTTCAGGTGCAAAACATTGGTAGATACCACAACAAATAGTTATTTGGAAAGAATGCCCTAAACATGCCCCTTCCAAATAACAATTCTTTATGACTTTTTAAACCCTGTAATCTGTTACTGAATTGAAAAATGAATTTAAGTCATTTTTGTGGTAGCTGAAACTGTGATTTTCTGAATCGCAAGTTTGCGACCACTAAATAGCTTTGTACAAGAGGTCATTGGTGCTTCCCACAGTAAGAGTGATAATAATCCATTGCTGTATGTTGAAGATTATAAGTGAATATCTGTCTAATCAATGCTACGTCTAGCCTTACCATCTTCGTATACAAACTAATCCACTAATTTGTGGTGCCCATAAATCCAGGGGGCACTGGTGGATGTGCCAGACTTTGAAAGCATTACAGCCAAAACTTCGAACCACACCGATGAACCATGGAAGGCACCATCTTATTTTTTTAATGCGCTCAGCCTGGAGCTGCTTGCTACCTTCATGACCTTTGTGTGGGCCCCTAAAAGTAGTGTAGCTAGGATGCCATGGGCCCTGGTGAAAGCAAGGAAAATAGCCCTTTGACTACTGTTTGGGTAGTAAAATACACCATTGTCAAGGTTCACTGGGCCCCTGAGGGCCCCAGTGCACTGCATATTTTGCACCAATGGTAGCTACAACCTTGGCCCCCAAGTCAACAGCAGCACTGGCCTGCTGTATTCCTGACTGAGCATTAACATTCAGCAGTTATTTACATGATAACTGAAGGGAAAAAAGTAAATGTGTCTGCACCACTTATCTTTTAAGAACACCTTCAGTTTTAAACACATTGTGCAACACAAATTTAAACATTTGATAAAGTCTCTTCAAATAAAAAAAGTGTCTTTCATTAACAAGCATAAGCGTTTCATCATACAACATTAGATTATACAACTGCATTGAGAGTAATTTATTAAAAGTGGTAGTTTTCAAACATGAACCTATATTTAAAAACATTTGTGCCACTCTACATAATGCCATTAAAGAACCAGGAGTCTAGTGACTTGTCATGTGCACCTTCTAGGTCGCCTGGGCTGTTATTTTACGGGGAACACAATTATAGTTTATTAAATCAAACACAAGAGAATGTTTTGTACCACACACATCTTGAACTCATGTATTTCAAGGTGCTTTAATTTGAGATAATGAAAAAAGAAGGCAAAGTGAAATAAAACAATTACTTAATATCACACAATTTGGTCTAGTGGGGAAGCCAGGATTGGTCCCGCATTTTCTTATTTCACATTGTACAATTCAGCCACTAGATGATTATCTCTTTCCCACTCTCGTTTTACATCAAAAGTTAATGCTCTGTCTTTAATTCTTGGCTCACGATGTTAAATAGTCAGTGGCAGACAGAAACAACATGAAGGCTCGGCTCCTTTTGGGCTGAGGATCCAAGAGAACCTAGAGCTGAGTCAGAGCCAGACATCTGGTTCAAGTTTGATTTGAGCCTTCAGTGACTCGCCTAGCTCTATAGATGATAACAATTAAGGGGACGAAGGCATAGCAAGAATATGATTTGAATATCATCAAACAATTTGGTAAAGCAGGAGTACCAACACCACAGTGCAGGTCTCCTTATTTCAAAATTCATAGCTTTATCACTACACCATATTTTACTGAGACTGAGTGTTCTCTTCTCCATGGATAAAATGCTTGTTGAGTTACAGCCCTGTTTTCATATCACACACTACCAGTTAAATAATGGGGCAGAGAAATCCGTTTAGAAAGTGGTTATTCAGTAGCACACAATTCATGACAATGGGAATCTGAGATTAAGAAGAAAGAAATGTGTCTTTACTTCCATAGTTTCCATCGTGCTCATTACACAACAGCTGTGGAGTCAGCAGTTACGATGGCAAGACCCTGGTACTACTCTGAAACATGTCCATACTTGAAACACAAAGTTCACAAGCAGCATATTTTGGCAAAGTGGGGGTGGTTCAACTCCTCAACTGAAACTCTGTGCTTCAGGTTTTGCAAACAGATTCACTTGGTACATAGAATCTCCCCAAATCAGTGGTGCTGGTGCATGGACTGGAGGGGTTCCACTGTAAGCTTTGTCAATGTGTATCAATCCAGTTGTCTATGTGTACTTCCAAAGCGTCAGTGTGCCAACATTGGCAAGCCAATATTGGAGAGCGTCAACAGGAGGCCATGTTTGTTCTGACCTGGCTAGTTTTGTCCAACATGGAGCCTGCCCATAGGTGCAGTGGGCGTCCTCCAGACACAAAGACATAAAGAAAGCGCAAGGAGAGAGAAAGTGGTGGGTATGGTGGGATGCAACATGCGTGATACATACAGGGTAAATGGGCATAGACTCCATACAGTGCAAATTCCAAATGCAAAAGAAACCCACAAAAGCAAAATTAGTTCATTGATTTCAAAAGTGGAATGATACAACTCATCCAATCAACACACATAGAAATCAAAATGTTCCTCTGTGTGTGACAAACACAGGAATAGGAAGCATAGCCTTTGTACCAGGGAGGGGGAGCTGAAATAGACAAGCAAGCAAGTCACCCAAACATGAGGAAGGGTCAGACCAAAAGCCAACCCTATTTGTTAAAGTGTTTATTTCACTAGCACTGTCTATAGGGAAACAGCCAAACATTACATGTTTTTATATACCACATTTTTTCCCTAAGGTCTGTAAATAATAGATGTTACTGTTTGCAAATACTCCATTTACTACTCAGAAATGTGAGATTTGCTTTTTTGGGATTGGAACTTGTGACCTGCATATAACATTAGATGGCTGCAAAACGTATGAACTCACTGAGCCATCTTACAGGCATCTGTCAGGATGCCAAATTTCTTTGTCTTCAAGAATATTCCTACTACATTCCTTGACATCCATCCTCAAGAGTAATCATGCCTTGGTACATAGTGAGTAGTTTGTGATGCACTTGCAACTTCATATGTGATGCAATGGATATATCCAACGTGGGCATAAACTGCACTTTGTGGTACATTTAGTAGTATTACAATAGTACTACTAATGTTGCAAAATGCTATTCACTAAACTATATATAGAGATTTGCGTCTCCGCCTCTCCTATTTTGTATGTGTGTAGATCTCCACTTCAACTGCGGAGATCTCTGCACACATAGATACATGTGTAGGTGTAGTAGTAAATGTTGAAGGGCAGGGCAGTAGTGCAAAATGTTAATGACAAAGTGGGAGGGGTTTAGAGGGGAGTAAGGAGGGTTTAAGGGTGGCCTAGGCAAGGGCTTCAGGGAGCGATAGGCACCCACCAACAAAAGGGTAAGCCCACTACTATTTACAGACTGTACATTTATAGTTACTACACCCAAAAAACAGAACCCAAAACAATCATAAATGTACTCCAGCTCAGAGCTGGATTAAGTCCAGCACCACAGATGACCAACCATATGTACTGCAATATAGGTTCACTGGGCACACATAGGTGGTAATTTTGACATTAGCGGTAAAAACTGCCTGCTGCCACGGTGACGGCCGCCAAAATACCATCACCGCGGCTACCATCCGTCCGCCATATTATGATCACTGCCGGACTACCGCCACATGAAGGGTGGAAATCCGGCAGTGATCATGCTGACGGACGGTGGTAAGCTGGCGCTTCTACCACCAGCATCGCCTCGCCACACCAGTAGTAGCGGTAGCGGTAGCAGCGCCCCTTCCTGTTCACTGCTGGCCGACCTCACTGGACAAGTAAGTTGGGTGTCCGACAGGGGAGGGGAGTGTGAGGGTGGGGGTGTTTTTTGTGTGTGTGTGTGTATGTGTGTGTGTGTGAGTGCGTCTGTGAATGCGTCTGTGTGTGTGTTGTGTAGTTTGCGTGTTTGTATGCGTGGGGGTGAATGCGTGTATGCAGTGTGTATATGAATGTGTGTATGCAGTGTGTGTATGAATGCTTGTATTGCACTTTTAGTGAATGGGTGTATGCGTGGTACGTGTGAGTGTCTGTGTGCGTGTATGCGGGGATAGGGGTGTGGGGTGAGGGGTGCTGTGACTGGTGGGAGTGGGGGGAGAGGGGTGATGTGTGCATGTGTGGCTCTGGGGTCAGTTGTGTGGTGTGTGCGTGTCTGCAGGTGTGTGCATGTATGGGGTGGGGGTGTGTGCTTGTGGATCAGAAGGGGGTTGGGGTGTGTTTGTGGATCGGAGGTTGGTGGGGGTGTTAGTTTGTGTATCAGGGTGGGGGAGTTAGTGTGTGTATGGGGGTGGGTGGGAGGGTGAGTTTGGATGGAGGGGGAGCGGGGGCCATCAGGTGAGTTTTGCAGGGATGGGGAGCCGCCTACCAATGGAAGGAATTCCCTGTCACCAGTAGGGCCTACCGCCATGGTTTTCGTGGCATTGCTAAGGCCACGGAAACCATGGGGGTAGGCCGGCTCATAATGCCATGGGGGGTACTTTGTGGGCCGCCGGGCTGAAGATAGACATCTCCGGCCTGGCGGCTCATACCACATTGGTGGAATCGGTGGAGAATTGGTGGGTTGGCTGCAGCCAACCTGCCAATCTCATATTATGGCGGTATGTACCGCCAGCCTGTTGGCGGTACTACCGCCATATTAACCCCGACCGCCAGGGTCATAATGACCCCCATATTCTTCCCAAATCAGTGCTGCATTGGACTGGAGAAATTCCACTGTTGCCTAATATTCAGTAACACCTTTGGTGCCACATAATGTAAAGTACAGTGACTTAAATGCCTTTCGCCTTTTGTTACCGAAGGCCCAACTAATGAAATCCTACAAATAATTACAAAAGGAAAATGTTACTTACCTTGTAAGCGTCTGTTCCTGGCATGTAGTGCTGTAGATTCACATGCTGTACATATTCCCAGCACCTAGTGTTGGGCTCAGACATGTGCTAATTGTTTTTCTTTGAAGAAGTTCTTCAAGTCATGAGGTATAGTGACTCTACCCATTACTGGTAATGCGCATGAGCATCAGCTCCATTGTTAGTTTTCTATCCTGCATGAAGGGTAAGAATGTAGATTGAGCAGTGAGGTGCAGAAAAGATGACCATGCAAAGGAATAGTGAATGTAAAAGATAACAAGCATTGGAAAGCCAATAGGTCTCACCCATACAATAGCTATAGGCTTTGTTAATGCCATGGTTTAGCCATGTTGTACACTAGTGTGGATGCTGTTCAGCTTGACTATAAGTTAGTGGTGTACAGGAGAGTTGTGTGTAGTGTTGAAGAGTGGAATGGCGAAGAGTAGAGTGTTGTGGAGTGGCAGAGAGTGTTGTGTATTGGAGTATCATAGTGTGGACTCGTGTAGGATGGCATACACTGGAGTGTTGTAGAAAGTGGACTGGTGTAGAGTTTTGGAATATTGTGGCGTAGAGTGCAGTGGCATTGAGTGCACTGGCACTGGAGTCAGTGGCATAAAATTCAGCATTGTTGAATGCAGTGGCGTAGATTATGGTGGTGCACAGTAGAGTGGAGCGGCGTAGATTGGAATGGCACAGAGTGGAGTGATGCGGAGTGGCGCAGAATAGAGTGGCATAGAGTGATGCAGAGTGGAGTGGTGTAGAGTTGAGTGATACACAGGGCAGTGACACAGAGTGGGGTTGAGTGGCATAGAGTGCAGTGGCATAGAGTGGTGCAGAGTAGAGTAGCATAGAGTGGTGCAGAGTAGGGTATAGTGCATAGAGAGGAGCAGCGTATGGTGGAGTTGTGCAGAGTAGAATGGCGTAGAGTTCAGTGGCTGAGAGTGCAGTGTGTCAGAGTAGAGTGTCAGAGTGCAGAGTAGAGAGTAGTGGCGTGAAGTACAGTGATGGAGAGTAGATGGCAGTGGCATAGAGTGCAGTGACAGAGTTCACCTGTGTAGAGTGCATTGGTGTAGGGTGCAGTGGTTAAGTGTAGAGTGGAGTACAGTGCAATGGCAAAGAGTAGAGTGGAGTGCAATGGCCTAGAGTAGATAGTTTCAGAGCAGAGTGAAGTGGCATAGAGTGGAGTGGTGCAGGGTAGAGTGCAGCTGCAGAGAGGGGCAGAGTGTAATGGCACAGAGTAAGGTGGTGTAGAGTGAAGTGGTGCAGAGTGGCGTACAGTGGATTTGTGTTGAGTGCAGGGACATAGTGTTGAATGTTACAGAATAAAGTGCATTGGTGTAGAGTGTGTTGACAGTGCAGTGTTGCAGAGTGGGTTAAAGTACAGCGGCATACAGTGGAGTTGCGCACAGCAGATTGGTGCAGCCTAGAATGGAGTGGTGTAGAGTGCAGTGGCATTGAGTGGGGTGAGGCAGAGTGCAGTGGTGTGGAGTGGCATACAGAGGAGTGTGTGAGGTATGGTAGCCCACTGCCATTACAGATAACACATTTTCAGTTTAAATGGCCATTGCACTTGCACAGATATAGAGTTTTACTAATAAAGCTATACAGTGCATAAACAAAAATGTGTGGAAATTGCATTGCCTAGTGTAATGTTCTTATCATATTGAAGTATTTGTTTCCAACACAATGCAGAAATAACAAAACATTTGCTTCATTTGTGTTTCTAATTCTGATATATTCTGAAATACTTACACAGTTCATTTAAATGTCGCCATGTGCTCAGAAAAAAAACCTCTTTCCTGCCCCAAGTATTTAGGAAGATTGTCACATAAATCCTCTCAATTTGAAGTCAGAGAAAGAAAAGTAAACAAGCGTCCTTGGAAGACAGTGCCTGACATTTGACCTTGGTCTTCGAATGCACAGCAAATGTGACAAGACACCAAGATTTAAAGGCCTGTTTACAGAAAGGAAGTTAGCAGAAGAATACAGTAAACACAGTTTAGGCAATGGGAGAGGTGGACTGAACCCGGAGAGGCTAAAACAAATAAAGCCAGCAAACAGAATTCCCTAAAATGTGAGTTACAAACCACAAAGTCAATGGGTGGAATGCATTCCTAGGTCATCTTTCTGAATGTCCCTAAGATGTCTTTAGCAAACCAGATGCGACCTAAAAAGGTGTCTGCTACATCACAGGGCTTCTGAGGAGGAGGGTGGGCACATTTGAATCTGCAGCACTAGATATCACGAACAGATGGTTAGAGGATAAGCAGCATTTTCTGTTTGTGGTATGTGTAGCTGTAGATGCACATGCTGTTTATAGAGTGTAACGCAGTCCTCCCTTAAGGGGCTAGCTTAAAGATGTTGCATAGAACTGAAAAAAGTATATGTAACAAAGCCTGACCTAGTTTTTTGGCAGATTAAAACATCCACACAGTAATGTGTAGTAGAAGTGTGTGTGGGGGGGTGTAGATCAAGTAGCTGCTTTACAGTTGCCAGCTATAGGAATATTACCCCGGAAAGCCATAGGAGCTCCTTTCTTACGGCCCTTTTGGCTTTGGCGTAACAGGTGTGTATGCATTTCACCAACCAGTGTGCTGTACCTACTTTGGACAGTGTACAGCCTTTGTCTGGTTTGGAGAAAGAAATAAAGAGATGTGGTGTCTTTTGGAAGGGCTTAGTCCTGTCAATGTAATACATAAGCGCTCTTTTGACATCTAATGTATGAAGAGCTCATTCTGCTACCGTCTCTGGATATGAGAAGAATACTGGATTCTCTATAGTTTTGATTAAGGTGGAAACTAGAGACCACCTTTGGAAGGAATTTGGGGTTTGTCCTGAGGACAAGCCTATTGCGGTGAACTTGGAAAAAATGGTTCTTCCATGACACTTTGAAGCTCACTGACACCCCTGAGAGAAGTGATAGCTACTAGGAAAACTATCTTCTGGGAAAGAAATGTAAGGTGAATTAGTGTACTGGCTCAAAGGGAGGGTCTATAAGTCTTGGTAGAACAATATTGAGGTCCCACACCAGGGCCGGGGGCACCCTTGGTGGGTTAACCTGTTTGAGTCCCTTGATAAAAGCTTTAATAATGGGAACCCTTAAAAGGGAAGTGTGTTCTCTGTTTTGAAGGTAAGCAGCAACAGCCACCAAATGAAGCCTGATGGAAGTGTATGCAAGGCCAGACTTCTGCAAGTGATTGAGCTGTTTGGGGTTGGGATGCCTGCGTGTGCCTTGATTCTGTGAGAGAAAATCTAGTTGATTGGGCAGCTTCTCATGCATCACTAGAGAGAGTGGAGGGAGACTGAAAAGCCAGGGCTGCCTGGCCCAGGTTGTTGCTACTGATATGAGAGTAGGGGATGTTTGCCAAAGCCTACAAACCACGAGTGGGAGAGGCAGAAAAGCATAGGCAAACTTCCCTGACCAGTTCATCCATAATGCTTTGTCCAGTGACTCAACTGTGGGTGTGGGAACCTGGAGGCAAAGTTTGAGAATTTCAAGTTTTCTGCAGTGGAGAACAGCAGAAAACGCAAAATGCCCCTTATGTCAAAAGTACAGAAATAGGACTTCAAGGCTGAGTTCCCACTCATGGACTTGTTGCTGCATCCTGCTGAGCGGTTCTGCAAAACTGTAGTCCACCTCAGGTATGTGCTCTATCAGGAGATGGATTCTGAGGTATTGCCCACTGCCAAATGGCCCGGGCCACAGCAGACAACTGTAAAGAATGAATGCCACCCTATTTTTTAAAGTAAATTATGCCAGTTGTGTTGTCTGTCCAAACTAGTAGTACCTTGTGTTGTATATAAAGGAGGAGTTTTTGAGGGCTAGCTAGATGGTTATCGACTCCAGAGGCTTGATGTTGAGACCCTGTTGGATGTGCGTCCACATTCCTTGCACAGTCAGCTCCTGTAAATGCACCTCCCAGTCAGTGAGAGACGTGTTGGTAATAGTCATTTGTGGAAACTGGGTCCTAGAAGGGGGGCATTGCAACGGGTTGCAAGGGACGCATGTGTAACCTGGCATGTGGGACTATTACAATGCAAGGGGGCACATGATTTTTCTGACCGTTACCTGACGATCTGGCTGAAAGAGAGGTAGCAGCAATTGGAAAGCTTGAACTCTTGCAGGGCTGGGCACTTTCCATGTGAGAGAGGCTAATACGAAGGGCTGCATCTGTAGGGGCTGGAGATGAGATTTTGTGGCATTGTTGGTATAGCCTAGGTTGTGCAAGAGATGTATAATTGCCTTGGTGTGTGCTAGACATTATTGTTTTGTTGTGCTGTTAATCGGCCTAGGTAAGGGAAAATGTGGACACTGTTCCTTCTGAGGTGAGCGGCTACCACTGCAAGGCACTTTAATACACTGGCAGCTGTGCTCACTTAGAAGGGCAGCATTCTGTACTGATAATGCTGACCATTTACCATAAACCGTAGGTACTGGCGATGTGCAGTGTGAATAGGGATGTGGAAGAAGGCATCATTCAAGTCAAGGACGGTCATGAAGTCACCTTGTTATAGTAGAGGAATGACATCCTGGAATGTCACCATGTGGAAGTGTTGACAGGATGTACTTATTGAGGGACCTGAGGTCAAGAATGGGCCTTAGTGACCCATCCTACTTCAGGATAAGGGAGCATAGGGAGTATACCCCTCTGCTGCGGTGTTGTGGTGGCATGGGTTCCATGTCCCCTTTGCTGAGTAGTGTGTGCATCCTGTTTTGAAGCCAACGCTGGTGCTCCGGGGGAGTTTGTGTCTACTGGTGCGGTGTTTGGTGGTGTTTATGTGAGTTCTAGACAATAGCCTTGTGCTATGATGTTGAGAAGCCACTGGTCTGAAGTAATATCTGTCCATCTGTACAGAAACCCTTGCAGGCTTCCCTCAAAAGGTGTTAGATGGTCTGGGGGGGGGGAGCTCACCTTTTCCCCTGCCATTGTTTTTATAGCCTCCCCTGTAATTTCCCTGAGAAGGTGTCTGCTGCTGCTGCCTGGGGAAGGGATGTGGATGACTCAGGGTGGTGGTTTTAGCTCTGCCACGATAATGTGTGGAGTGAAGAGCGCCAGGGGCAGATGGTGTTTGCAGGGCACCCATGGCTTTAGCCATTCCTGTATCCTTCTTGATTTGTTTCCCTGCAACTGGGCAACCTGTGGGCCAAACATATGCTTGCAATCGAAAGGCAAGTTGATCAGATGTTGCTGGACCTCCAGTTTAAAACTGGAAACAGCAGCCATGTGTATCCTCGAAGGAGGATGCTAATGTTTAACCCATGAGCAGTGAGGTCTGCTGTGTCTAATGGACAACAAATGTTCATGTTTGATTTAACCTTCCCATCAGCTACCAACTCCTGGCCCCTGTTCTTATACTAGTCCAAAAGATGTTGCAGCAATTCCTCCACCTCGTCCCAGTGGGCCCAATTGTACCAGGAAAGTAGGCCTACGGAAAGGGCAATACAGCAATATGCAGCAGAGTAGGCAGTGACATGTTTTCCTCTATCTTCTTACTCTCTGAGTCGGGATGGGGACATTCCCATGCCCTGGGAATTTGCATATTTCCGGGCTGGGTGCACAGCTAGGGAGTAAGATAGCAGTTGACTCAGGATATAAGGACATGACATGATAATAAACTACCTTATGGTGCATTGTATTGTTTTAAGATTCAACAGCAGAGAACTAATTTAGTGAACAGCCCTGGTGATCAAGCATTTTGACAAGGGGTGGGACCATGGACAGATGTTTTTGACCTATGTTGAATTAACAATATTTTCTGTTGAGGCTGGATTGGTATATGTAAGTATGCAACATTAGAGTGACAGTTGTCTTAAAGCGCCTTCCCTTGAGGTTCTTGATGACATGCAATAATATGGTAATGTTATTTTGTGTCTGAATCCCACTGTTTAATGGTGTGCAATCATTATACTTAATGATGTTCTATCAAACTGCATATAGTACCTATATGGCACTTCATATAGAAGCCGTTTGTCTAAGCCTGTCTTTGTCTTCTTGCTAGAAAGTACATCAGCCTTTGCCCTATGAGGGGTCTGTTTGGAGTGGGGTTAGAGTAATGCATCTTTGACCTTGGGAGCTATGCACCTTTTTTGTTGCCCCCCCCCACACTTATGCTTCTTCTTTTCCCCCCACTGCATGGTGGTGGGATTGTTTGCCATTGAGGTCAGCATTTTGTTGGTAGTCTGAATTAGACCTTAGAAAGGTTGTGTTTGTGCATGAGGCCTGTGAAGTGAATGGTTTCTCTTTCAAGTCAGGTTTCTTATAGTTAAATCTCTTTATAGCATGCAGTTGTGGTTTCTGTTCTAACCAAAATCCTCAACAACTTGCATTCACACACAACTTAGAACCACAAAAGTATGTATTTTTGGCTTGCAATTATACGTCTTATCCAAAAGCATACATCTTCAGACATGAGTTGTGTCTAACTGATATTGAACTTAATTATATTATTGGCTACATTCAGCCCCACCATCGTTTGTTTAGCAGCTTTAAGGTGAAAATGTCCTCTGTCTACTGGTCTGGCATAGGTGTTTTGGCATCAAAATGCTTCCTTCTTTCTTTCTCTATGGAATTTTTAACTGTTCTTTAAAGTTTCGATTCATCTCAGGCAGCACAGCAGCACTGAAAAAATCCCTTCCTTTTTTATGCACCTTGTGTTCATAAATGCATCATCATCAAAAGATGATGCCTCCTCCCCTGTGAGGATTATGGCTCTGGCAGATGCCAAAGCTGTAAGAAAGAACATGGTTGAAAGTGTCAAAAGCTTTAACAACTAATTTTGCACTTTTGTACTTAAAACATATTGTGCACTCATCACTCCTCCAGTCCATAGAAACACACTGAATACACATTCACAGTGTTATTAAGACTCAGGACCCGATTTAGATCTTGGTGGTATTTACTGCCAATCCACTGGCTGCGGCGGACCCGAAAACACCATCAAGATGACGTTGTTCCACCCGCTGTATGTAGGTGTTTTGCAGCTGAGCCACAAACCACCACAACGGACTGCTCTTCCTAGCTGTCAGGCTGATGGGTTCCCACTGACCATATTTAGATGTTACAGCCCTGCAGGCTGTTTACTGTCAGCAGTTTGCTGAGGAAGGGAGTCCATCGCTGAAACCAATGGATATTGTGCAGTGGAACAGAGATCAGACAGACAGACACACACCCTTAGCCATATGTGCCCCCCTGCCCAACACACTACATAACACACAACGGACACATAATAACCCATTGCCATTCCAACACCACACATGTACATGTTGAAAATACACATTGCCATACATCCATGACACAGCACACACACTTTGACACTGCACCCACACGACACAACTACACACTCAGCTACACACACTCGCACAAAAGCACAACTGCACACATCATAACCACCTCACAACACTCACCTAAAAATTGCATGCAGCAACACAATACACACCCAAACATACACAACATCAAATGCACATGCCACACATACATATGCAACAATATCACCCACTCCAGCTCTCTCCACCTCGACCAGCCAATCTAATCTCACATACACACATTGGCTCACATACACAACTGGACTCACAATATCACAGGTACAATTCACTGGCAATGGGAACACAGACATGGTGACAATTGTGATGCAATTGTTAATGTGATGCCAGCATTCATTTGGCAATGAATACCAACACCACAATAACAATTGTGTATGTGTGGGATATGTGTCCTGTACCAGTGTATCCTCATCAGTCACTGATGTGTGTTCCCAAAATATGCATCTCAGAAATATTTACAAAAAAAAAAAAACCCTGTGGCATGTACATTGCCCACACAACATACACAACTGGAGACGGCAGGATTGTGTGTCCTCCGTGGTCCAGTGGCAGCAACGATGGCAGGTGTTCTCCAGTCTGGTCCAGTCCAAAATGAAGCGGAAATGTGAAAAAAGGTAGGTTTTGTGCCCCTTCCCCCTCCAATCCACCAATTCAGGTGTGGAGGTCGGACCGCCAAAGCTGGCTTGGCAGAAAGGCACATCCAAATCTGCTCGGCGGTAAAGGTTGCTGGAGTCCCGCCATCCACTCTTATTACCAATGCCACCGTTGCAGCAGCTGGGGATTCCTGGTGAAGTCGGCAGGACTTGGGCAGTGTTTCTCCTATGGTGCTGCCAACATCTAAATCGGGCAGACCGCCAACGTGGCAGGCGGGTTTTCCAACAGAAAACTGGCAGCATGACTGTTACAGCCAAGATCTAAATCAGGCCCTTGGCATTATTTGGGATGTGATGGGAAACTGTGGTTGCTCTTTCTCACACTTTTTGTGGAGTGTGTTGAGTTGACAGTGTATCTAAATTAATGAAGAGAGGTAAAACTGAGTAGTATTCGACAATCATGTTTTTGAGGTGATTTTATGATTGTTAGAGCAGTGCATGAAAAGGGAATATGAGTGAAGGAACTCACTATCTCAGCTTACCTGTATGCTACTGAGAAGTGCCAGTACTGTCTTATTGAAGTTACTGCTCTCCTGAGGAGCAGTGCTGATACTCTCCCTTTCAAATTAAAGGTACTCTGTATCTTGACAGTACCTGCCTATTTAAAGCACCAGCGTGGACCACATCTTCCAGCCTTCCCACCCCAATACACAGAAAATGCTTCTGACATATTTGTATGCTAATTAACTGACTGACAACGTTCTGTCCTGCTACATGATGCGCATCCCGGCAGAACTGACCTGAACGTGCAGTCTGTGGCCTTGATTTTCAAAACCAAAACACCTTGTTTGAAATATGCAGAACGGTGCCTGATCACAAAACCCAGGCTACCAGAGGAACTAGTAGCATGCTGCAACTCTCACTGACCCAAAATTACATAGCCTCTCTATCTCAAAATGTCATAGTCTCGCCCCCCCAGGAGCCACCAAACCAACCTCTCTATTTTCTCTTTGCAAGTTGAATTACATGTTTATTAGGATTTGGAGGACTGTGGAATGCACTTTTACACCTACAACATTGCCAAATATTTTGCAACACTTTCCCACGGATGGTGTATTTCAAAAGATATATGTCTAAATAATCTTAAAATATAAAATGTATTTGTTACCAAGCCACGACCAGACCATGTTTTCTGTTACATCAACCACCTTTTCAATCTATGGTTAGTGAGGTGTCTTTAATAAGCTGTATAGACTACACAGTTGTGGGAACTCCTTTGGCACTATTTTCATGACATCGCTTTCTCATGCGTCTGGTTTGGGAAGCAGGATGATTTCCAAAAAATACTATTTGTTTTTCTTGGAAGTTTTATTTTGCATTCTTAAACCAACATTCTAATGTCAAAATAGCGTTATTTTGTACTAAGGCATGGACAGTACATTTAACGTAAAATTATACGAGCAATCTCATAAACCTTTGAGGAATGCTCTGCAGCGTTCTTTCTTTCAGCTGGGCGAAGCTGGAGCTGTCTTAGTGGACCAGAAGGCAATTTGTAGCTTGCCTACAGAGGCGTGTGTGCAAATGAAATGAACTGATCACCAACATACAATTCAATGGAGCGAATGAAGGACAATTGCAAGTAAATTAAGAGCTGATGCAGAATTTTAAAGAGCTCAGAGAATAACTAGTAACATTTGCACCGCGTACAGCAAGGTCTATACGAGGCTGTGAGAAATAGGATTATTGGTTGAGGGTGGTGGAACACTACTCAAGCAGCCACCACAAACCTTCTCAGAATGAAACGAAAAAAAGAAAAAAAAAACACCAAATTAACCTGTGCTTAACCCTCTGGTAGCTTGCTGTAAGCAATCAGGCTTAACTCAGAGGCAAAGTGTAAAGTATTTATGCGAGCACACAAAAAGTAATAAAGTGAAAACACAACACTAGAAAAATCCCACACCAATTTGGAAAAATATAGTGAAATTCAATATACTGACACCAAACGACAAAAATCCAAACTGTGGACCTGGGGATATGCAATTTCAAAGATTCAAGGTACATGTGGAGCCTAAAACCACAGAGCACCCCTTAGTGTCATCTTGTCATGCGAGAACAGGTGAAAGTCGCAAATTGAGGCCGACAGGTTCATGACCAGGTTAGCCCACCTGAAAAAATTACTGACATGAAGAGTCAAGTTAGCCCTGGAAGAGGCCTCTAGGAGCAAGGAACGTTTTGTTGATGGCTTTCCTTGTATTGCAAAGAGTAGGCTGTATTTAAACATTTTTTTTTTTTTTGGGGGGTGGGGGTGGGAGTGTGGGTGGGGTGGCGACTGCATATGCCCCCGACTCTAAAAAGGCCTGTTAGTGCCTGCTTACTTTAGGCTGGTGTGGCTGCCATTTTGGACACACCACAGGATTGGGGAGGGGGGGGGGGTGCGCACTTGTTGTCTGTGCCCCAATGTGCCGAGGTGCAATCGACACGTGCAACTGGCGTGCCAAAGGTGCGCCTAAGGCAAGCCCGTCTGCGCCAGGTGCCAGGGAGGCTGCCGTTTTTCACATCTGTAATACGAGGGCTGTTAGATCTGGCATCCTTGGTGTGGATTCTTCTGTCTTTTTGCCTCTGCCTCCTGTATTTTTTACTGTTTTTGGTAATCTGGGCACTTTACCAGTGCTAAATTACAACTGTTCTCTGTGTAAATTGTGATTATGATTGGTTATCCATGATTAGCATATTTGATTTACTAATAAGTCCCTAGTATAGTGCACCATGTGTGCGAAAGGCTGGTAAATCAAATGCTACTTACGGGCCTGCAGCACTGATTCTGCCACCCACATGAGTAGCCCTGTAAACATGTCTCAGACCTGCAGTTGCAGTCTGTGTGCAGTTTCAAACTGCCATGTCGACCTGGCCCAAACCTTCCCTTTTAGTACATGTAAGGCACCCCTGAGGTAGGCCCAAGGTAGCTCCAGGGGCAGGGTGCAGTGTATTTAAAAGGTAGGACTTGTACTAGGGTGTTTTACATGTCCTGATAGTGAAATACAGAGAAATTCAGTTTTCACTATTGTAAGGCCTATTTCTCCCATAAGTTAACATGGACATTGCCTTGAAATATCTTTTAAGTGTAATTTCCCCCTTTGGAGCAGAAAGAGATTGGAGTTTTGGGGTCTCTGAACTCACAATTTAAAAATACATCTTTTAGGGAAGGTGGTTTTTAAATTGCATGGTTGAAAATGCCATTTTTAGAAAGTGGGCATTTTCTTGCTTAACCATTCTGTGCCTCTGCCTGGCTGTGGAATACACATCTGGGTCAGGATGGCAGTTGGTCTGGCTGTGAATTCACTCTAGACAGTCAAACAAAGAGAGCTGAGGTGTGCCCTGCATTTCCTGAGGAGTCTTCGTGGGCTAGAGTGGTGGAAGGAGCCGACACTTGAACCTGAATAGGACTGTGCCTGTCCTTACACAATGCAGTCTCCAACCCCCTAGTGTGTGTTTGGGAACAGGGCAGGAAAGGCAGAATCTTGTGCACTACAAAGACTTTCCTTTGAAGTTTGCCTACTTGAAAGGCAGAGATAAGTATTGGACCCAAAATCCCAGACTTTTATAACACTTCTGGATCAAGAGAAGACTCCGCCAAGGAGAAGAGTTGAAGAGCTGTGAGGAGCATACTACCCCCCTTTGCTGTGTGTTCTTTGCTCAGTTGCTTTAGCCCATTTGAGCTGCTGTATGGGCACTCCCCTAGAGGACCTCTTAGCCTGGTGAAAGAAGTCTAGGAAAAAGCTCCCAGTGGGGCCCCCAGGACATATTTAACTATGTTCTGGCCTTCAGAAACCAGACTATGTGCTTCAGGAAACTCAATCAGGAGAACCTAGAAGCAAGCTAGGAGAATATGAAGCAATGGTATGACCAGAATCACACTCTGGTTGAGTTTCGGCCTGGCCAGAAAGTGTGGGTCATGGTCCCAGTGGAGCCTCGCACTGGGACTGGGCCTTTTGATGTGGTGGAGAGCAAGAGTAATGCCACCTACCTGGTGAACTTGCAGATTCCAAGGAACCCTTTCAGGGTTCTACATCTGAACCACCTCAAACCACATTGTGAGCGGTCTGAACTGACCATGCTCTTTGCAACAGATGATGGAATGGAGGAGGAGAGTAAACCTCTTCCTGACATCCTTCCTGTCAAAGAGCAAGATGGGTCTGTGAAGGGTGTGAACCTCTCATCAACATGGACCCTGGAACAGCAAAAGGAGTGTCACCAGTTGCTGGGACAGTGTGGCTTCTGCTTTGGAGAGAAAAAAAGACTGGACTTTGCTGTGCATCCTACTTGTGAATTTTCTCCAAGGGCTGGACTGAGCTTGCCTCCTGTTAAGAAGTCTCAGGGACAGCAAAGACTTCACCTACCAGCCTCTGGGTTTTCGTGCTGAGGACCCTGACTTGCCAGGTGGTGCCTCCTCCAGTTCCTGGGGCCTTGGGAGTGAAAGCTGGCCCAAAAACAAGAACATCAACTCCGGATGACTCCAGAACTGGTGGCGCTGCCTGCATCCAAAGCAGTAGTCCCCGCTGAAGTGCAACGACCCCGATCCACAGTTCAGCCCGACACCACCACAAACCTGTGACATTGTGAGTCCTGCGTGCTGTTTCACGATGTCCGTGACACCCGACTTTGCCATGGCACCTGCAGCCCCCATGGTGTGCCCACAACCCTGTGAAGTCGCCTCATTGCATTTTGACCTACTGGACTCATCGACCCCGCCGGATCGTCAAGAACAGATGCCTCGCGGCCGTCGTCACCTCACCTCCGCAAGGAACCAATGCCTCACCTCCTGTGTAGCAGCACGGAACTGATGCTACACCGGCTCCAGGGATGTCTGACCTCCCCATCTCCGTGCTACGTCTTGGACTCTTACTAGTTTTGAAGGTACTGTACCTGGGGTCCGTGCGACTTTGTGGCCGGCGTCACACTCCCTCGCGAGTGGCGTCGGACTTTTGGGAACGACTCAGTTACGACGAAGTGATAGAAACACGATAGCTCGAAATGGTGCTAAGTGCCTTTATTGGGATTTAATCCTTTGAAATTCATATATTTGTTTGTGAATGTTGGATTTTTGACGTTTTGGTCTTGTTTTACTTAGAAAAATATATATATATATATTTTTTTTTAACTGGTCTAGTGTCCATTTGTAGTGTTTTCACTGTGCTACTGTGTGTAGGTACAAATGCTTAACACATTGCCTCTGAGATAAGCCTGACTGCTTGAGCCAAGCTACCAAGGGGTGAGTAGGGTTTATCTTAGGAGCGCGACTCCCTTACCCTGACTAGAGTGAGGGTCCCTACTTGGACAGGGTGCAAACTGACAGCCAACTAGAAACCCCATTTGTAACAAGGTCAAGTTTTCTAGGATACAGATTTTGGACTTGTGCCCTCCAAGTAGTCAGGGAGGATGTGGACAGTGAACCCCCAAGGATACACAGCGCTTCTGCTTCCTGCTTGTAATTGGCATAGTGATAGGACAAATTGGGGCCTGACGGAGGGTCCATCTAAGGATCAAGCTATTGATATCTTTAAACTCGGGGGAGGGCAATATAAAAATTTAAATTTGCCCTGCTTAATGCTTGTTTCAGTTACAGATAAACAATCAAAACTGTTAGTCTCAATTAGGTAATTTATCTCCATACTACGTTGGCCATGGACCAAGCGTCATTTAGACTTTATAAGAAGAATGTGTTGCTGTTGCCCGGGCTACTGGTATATCACCCACAAGGCCCTAAAGCCCAGTTCCTGGATCACTGGGACCAAATATTAGGCCCTGACATTACGAATAACAATTTTATATGTTTGAGGGATTTCAATCTGTATCTTAAATCAGAGAAATAAGTTAAGGTCTTTCTTGATTTGACACACGATCTAGGGTTTTCCCAAATTGTGAACACTGCCACACATTCTGCAGATCATATATTAGATGGTATTTACCCAAATGGTGACACAGTGCAGTTTTGGAACTGTTTGCCACTCAGCTGGTCGGATCACTTTGTGATACTAATCTCATATTCTGGGAAGTATGCAAGTGCCTCTACAGTTCGCAGCACTAGGATGACTAGGAAATGGGGCATCATTTCAAGAAGGGAGTTAAGAATGTAGAGTGGCTGGAACACTCTGGAGGTTTGAGGACAGTAAGACCAATCCTGCAGCAAGTTTCAATCACTGTCTTCAGACAACACTTGATGAAGTAGCACCAGTCAGCAAAGTAAAGAGGGGAAGGAGCAAAAGCCCTGCATAGTGGTCTACAGAGTATTTGAAAATCCTTCAGGTACAGTGCTGTAAGCAAGAAAGGAGCTGGAGATTAGATCCTAGTTTGGAGGAATAAATCAAAACAAAATATTGCTAAAACTGTATAGGATCACTATAAAGGAAGCAAAAAGGGTCTTTTTCTCTCAGGAAAATAGGAAGGCCATAAATATCCCCCATGTGAACTGTTCACAACAGTAAAGGTGTTATCATCCCCTCCCTCACAATTAAATCTGGATAATTCCCAGGAGTGCTGTGGCAAAGTAGCATCATTTTTTAGGGACAAAATCCTCAATATCCACTCTGAATTTGCAGATATAAGAGAGCCTCAAAGGAAGGAGAGATTGGAAGAAGTCTCTTCTGAGCAATCCAACAGAAACACTCTAGGTACCTTTTATCCGCTCACACATGAGAGGATAGTTTATTTTCTAATGCAAATTAGGTGGGTAGGGGTCCTAAGGTGATCCTGATCTAGAGTGTAACAAATGCCTCCTGAGTTGGTATCAGAGGCCTTAGAGATAATTTATGAGCAGATGTTGGCCACAGAGGAATTTACGCTAAGGTGGAAGGAAGCCAATATTCACCTGTTAAAAAAGATACCCAGTGGAGATGCTAATGACCTGAAGAATCTGACTCATCTCTTTGTTACCATCTCCAGCTCAAATATTAGAAAAACATTTGGTATAGGTAATAATGAATGCCTAGATTAATCACAGCATGGCTTCAGGAACAATCACAGTACAGAGTCCGCACTATTGTCAGCCTCAAATTATATTCGGTATCAGGTGGATCAGGGCAGTGCTGTTATCCTCTTAATGTTAGACTTGACTGCAGCCTTTGACACCATCTCGCCATTGTTAGTGGTGAGTAGGCTGCGGCAGGCAAGACTGAGGAGCAGAGCTCTGCAACTGCTGGATTCCTTTCTTAGGAACAGAATGAATATAGTCAGTTGTGGAGACTTTAGAGATGCTCCTTTCCAGTTGCTTTGTTGGGTGCTGCAAGGCTCGTCCCTCAGTCTGACTCTATTCAACCTGTATGTCACTCAGTTTGCACAATTGATAAAGTCTTATGGGTTTCAGGTAGCTTCCTATGCGAATGAGACACAAATCATGGTGCCGATGGGTAAAGATTGGACAGAGGTGGCTGTAAGATTTGGGTCCTGCATGGCGGAGATTAGCAGCTGGATGAAACAAAATTGGTTTAAGATGAATGGGGATTAAACAGAGTTTTGTTCTTTTGGTCCAGTAGCTCCATTTGGTATAGCAGATGGTGGTCGGAGGCGTGCAGCCCTCTACCCACTCCTGTGAAGGAATCAAAAAACCTAGGAATGATTTCTGACTTGGAACTGACCTTTGAGGGATAGGTTAGTAAGATAGTGAAGAAATGTCACTGGATACTTAAAATGTTTAGAAAGAGCCTGCAGTTTATTCCAGCGAAGCTTAGGGTTCCGGTTGTCTTTGCGCTTATTATCTTGCACCTGGATTATTGCATACCTGTTATCTAAATGCTCCCTCAATAAGTTGCAACTGATCCAAAATGGGGCAGTGTGGTTGATCCTCGGGCTCCCAAAGAGGCACTCAGTGAGGGAGTGCTTGAGGTCCCAGCATTGGCTTCCAATTAGGAAACAGATGAGTTTTAAAGCAGTGTGCCTGGTCCATCAGGTATTCATCAGGATATCGGAGGACCATTTTTTTCTTGGTATGTCCCCAGTAGAGCCTTGAGATCACTAGGTAACAAGAAGTTAAATACCCCAGATTTAGGAAGGCCTGATGGTGGGTGTGGGGGAGAGATTTCTCACTGGCAACAGCCAAGCTTTGGAATATGCTACAGTTGGATATCAGAAGGATTGATTCACATCTGGAATTTCACAGGGCAGTCAAAACCTGGTTATTTAGGATAGATGAGGAAGGTCTGGGGAAGAACTGTTTCTTCGTGCTGAGGGCTTAGTCACACACCAAGTGCTTAGATACCCACTGCGTTGTATGAGCTTTACAAATACATCGCGCGAAGATCCTCTCGGGTATGACAGTTGGTCGTTGCTGGAGCTTTACGCTGGCAGTCACCAAAGGCTGGTAATCCTGTAGCATGAAGTGCAGATCTCACATTGCCAGGTGGTGATGGTACTCTAGCAAGAAGAGCTTGCGGCGGCAGCTGGCGACAGTGGCAAGATCAAGGTGCAGCCAGGTTAGTTTATATTCATCTGTTCTGAAAAGTGCTTTCTTCCCCTGCCCTGTTCCCAGGATGTATTGGGGGGGGAGGGGACGGGAGAGACTCCATTGAAGTTAAGTGTGGTAGGGGTACAGCTCTCCCCACTCCCTCTAATCAGGGCAGGGTGGCTCATCCTGTGAACACCTTACCCAAAACACTCCCCCCTTTTTGTGATACAGTCTAGGAGGAACACACATAGGCCACTGCCAAAAACACAAAGTCATGAGACAGGTTGCCGGCGGCAAATGGTCAGGAAAAAAAAGGCCAACTTTCTAAACTTGGCATTTTCAGAATTGTGACTTGAAATCCGACTTTCCCATTAAACAGGGATTTAAATTACCATTCCTTGGACCCCAAACATGACATTTCTACGTGGTCCTAGACAAACATTATCACTTATTAAATTTAATAAGGTAACCCAAAGTTATCCTATGGTAGAGGTAGGCCTTGAAGTAGTGAAAAACAATTGATGAGTTTTTCACTACCAGAACACGTAAAACCTAAACCTACTTGTCCTACTCTTTAAATACATTGCACCCTGCCTTCTGGGCTGTCCAGAGCCTACTCTAAAGGTGACATATGTTTTAAAAAGGAAAGTGTAGGCTTGGCAAATATGTTTATTTTGCCAGGTCAAAATGCCAGACTGCACACAGGCTGCAATGGCAGATCTGAGATGTTTATAAGGCTACTTAAGTGGGCGGCAACTTGTCCTACTCTTTAAATACATTGCACCCTGCCTTCTGGGCTGTCCAGAGCCTACTCTAAAGGTGACATATGTTTTAAAAAGGAAAGTGTAGGCTTGGCAAATATGTTTATTTTGCCAGGTCAAAATGGCAGATCTGAGATGTTTATAAGGCTACTTAAGTGGGCGGCACAACAAGTGCTACAGGTCCACTAGTATAATTTAATTTACAGGCCCTGGTACAGGTAGTACCACTTTACTAGGGACGTACATGCAATTTAAATGTGCCAATTGGGTGTAAGCCAATTTTACCATCTTTAGAGGAGTGAACAAAAACAAGTTAGCAGTGATAAAGTGCAGTCGTAAGGCCAAGAAAAAATGAATTGAACAAAACAGGAGTGGAGGCAAAATATGTGGGGGGAAACCACTCTAATGGTGTCAGGTCTCACAGATACCATCAGTGTATGTCTATCCACAAGATCCATCATTGGGAAAGGAGGGGGGTAGTTAGGGGCTTAAAGATGTTAAATAGCATATTCTCTATAATCACAACCATTAGTAAAGTTTTGAAAGAAGTTAGCCTATCTTTTTAGGTTTGCGAATGCTTGTTGCGGTTCTGACAGCATTGGCAAATAAAAAAACAAGCATTGGTAAAGCCAATAGGTCTGCACTGGCCCTCAGCCTTTTGGCAATTCTTGTTTTGTCATGGCTTTTGCAAAACATAATTGTTCAGGAAGCTGCAGGGCCTGTACTAAATAATAATAAAAAAAAAAAGGCAAAGATGCTCCCTTGGTCTCAAAAAAGTACACATTACCATGGTACACCTGACACTGAAGGAAACTTCTGTGTGTGTGGATGTGCTCCTTATGAAAGGACAGCATGCCTTAACTCAAAGTAAGTAAGTCAGTCAGTCAAAGGGTGAAGAGGGCCCATTGCCCACTGATGCATGCTGGAGTGGGTGAAAGAAAAATGTAAATGACTACCACAGACTAATGGATGATGTCTGGCTGAAAACCCTTATGAGTAACTGTTATACATACGTTTAGTAAAATCAAAAGGTCTTGGCTAATACAGACCTAAAAAAAAAAAAAAACATTGTTCTGGCTGCTAGCTTTGCCTTTGAGAAAGAACCCAAGAAAGAAGGAACAAGCATTGGCAAAGTGTGATGATATTAATGGAGTTTGACCAATGACTTTGTTTCACCACTGCGCATATTAGTTGCTCAATGTTCACCAGTAGCACGTTATATGTTTTGTTTAGTTTAGCCGCCTATTGGCTTTGACATTGCATTAGCCATTACATTCTGTATTCTGCCTATTGGCTTTGACATGCTGTACTCAATTTAGCCGCCTATTGGCTTTGACATTGCATTAGCCATTACATTCTGTATTCTGCCTATTGGCTTTGACATGCTGTATTCAGCTCAGCTGCCTATTGGCTTTGACATGATATTAGACATTACATTTTGTATTCAGCTCAGCTGCCTATTGGCTTTGACATGACATTAGACATTACATTTGATATTTAGGTTAGCTGCCTATTGCCTTTAACGTGGAGTTAGACATTGCAGTTGAGAATCCAACCTGTATTTTTCCAAGCTGTGTTTTGCCACAAGATGAACCAAGCTGTTTTCTTCTCACACTAGACTAGACCTGATAAGAGAGAGTACATTTGGTGTTTTCCTTTCGGCTCAAGCTTGGGAAGAGGAGCAGTCTAGGAGATCTGGCCAGTCTCCAAAGGCTTGCGTAGTTTTCCCCGGTCTGAGAGGAGGGGGAACGCTTTTCTAAGGGTGGCTCAGGGCTTCTGAGAATTAGATTCGAATCTGCCTGACTTCAGGCTGGAACTTGGTGCCAGTTGCCAGTCTCCCGTGTGGGTAGATAATCTCTTTCTCGCAGTTGACCGGAGTCATCAACTTGCAGACCCCAGAAAGATGAAGCTGTAAACAGTTTCTCACACGGTGAAGTATTTGTTTTGCTTTGCATTCAATATCTTATAAATATAACCTGCTGTGTACATTGCAACTGTGATATATTTTGTTTTCATTGAACGTGTGCTTGAAATCTATTAATTCGTCTCTCACGAACTTGTGGGTGGGGAAGAATTAACAACAAAAAAGGTCTTCTTTGAACTCAGAAGTGCATTCTTGACATGTTCTGTAAGCTCTGAAAACGAGATAAGAAGGAAAGCGGAACACAAAGCCAGTAGGTTTCACCTATTCAAAATCTATTGACTCTGGTTAATGTTTTTTTTACTTGCTGCACAGCAGTTGACCATAGCTTTAAGTAAATAAATAAAAGGGCTATGACGCAGTCAGCGTGACCCTGTAAGTTAAAGATTCTGCAGACAAGCATTCCAGCTGAGGAAAACACTAGATTGTCAAACACAAAAGACTAGGCCCATATGCTTGGCAAACATTTTATTTATATATATATATATATATATATATATATATAAATAAAAAAAATGGGGCAAAACCCCGTAACTCGTGGACCAGGTAACAAAAAGAATATAACAATGTTGTCCTTACAGGTGAAGTATAAGCTTAGACTCCCACGGCAAAGGAAAGGTAGGATCTTATTTCAACTGAATATAATAATGAAGTAATTCTTTATTCCTAAATAAGTCAAATTCTTTCTTGAATCAATGTACAACATCAATTCGCACATAAAGAAATATTTTTAAACAGTAAAAACTGAAGGATCAAGAACAATGGTGCTTCTATTGGGTGACAGAGCAGTGAAAATTGAATTAGTGAACTTAAAGTGCAGCAGTGATATTTACAAATATAAACTATTGAAAAGCATGTGGCTGTAAAAATGTAATGATTTGCCAGTATAACACCCAGATTTTGGACTGTCATAAACCCTCTCAGATATTTTTATACATCAGTCCACATTAGGTTCCTTCTCGATGTTTTAACCCTAGCAGTACATAAGTTACAAAGGGGTCATCATCGGGACAAATAAGAATTGTAGGAGGCACCAACAGGGCACTAAGCCGGTAATCCAAATCACAGATGTATCACTACAATATTAAAAACAAAGAAACCTTGTATATAGTCACGGTAGCCTTGCTGACAGACTCAGCATTAACTCTAAATCCTAGAGTTAACTGGTGGTGTGCCACTGCATTCGTGCCTCAACAGGTCAGGAGGCCGTAGACATTGTGGCTATATATACCTTCACAGTGTGTTTGTGCTGATTGTTCCTCTATATAAAGGGCACACCACCAGTTGACTCTAGGAATTAGAGAGAGAACCTAATGTGAACTGCTGTATAAAATAATATCTGAGAGAATTTATGAGATCCCAATAGCCCCACAGTGGGCCAGACAAGCCTGGTATTCAAACCTCCTCGAGCTGCAAAGGATAAATGATCAATATCAAGGTGGAGCAAGACCTACTCACAATGCAGAACGGACGAGTATTCTGCCCAGAACCAGCAACACTCAATCTAACAGCATGACGCCTGAATACATAAAATTTGGATACCTAAACCTACCACCTAGGACTATGGAAATACTGAAGGAGGCTAGAAAGCAAACAAGTCAATCCTATTAAAAAGAAATTAAAAAGGTACCCTAATACAGTGCGCAAAGAACAATACCTTGGAGACAATATCTAGACAGGAAGAAAACAAGTTACTTACTTGTAACTACAGTTATCCAGTATTGGTATCTTTCATAAATTCACATGCTTGAATCATCCCCGTCGAAGTGGGAGTCCCACGGTACATAAAATAGCAATAATTAACAAATAATTGTTTTTTGCCATAGGCTATAATGGAGCCAGCAATTGCTCACATAGCCTATCCATGTCCTTTTGTGAAAGGACCCAAACCTGCCTGCTGTCCAATCAGGCACCAGCACCTTCTAGAACCTTCTCCAGAGAAGCTCCCTTCCTCAGATTTTCCAGCACGAGTGTGAAAAATTATAACCTGAGAGGAAATGCGAGCATCAAAGGGGAGGAGGGTGGGTCGCATGTGAATTTATGAAAGATACCAATACTGGATAACTGTAGTTACAGGTAAGTAACTTGTTTTCTTATCCAGTATTGGATCTTTCATAAATTCACATGCTTGAATCTGATTAGACAGCAGTATGGTTGATAAACATTGTATCCAACGTGGATGGAGGATGTGAGCATGAAGACCCTCTATCTCCAATATAAATGATTAACTCCTACATTTCTCATCGTGAGCTTCAAAGGAACATAGATACTTTTAAGTACATGTACACATATACTGAAATTCATGCTGTAAATGCAGAAATATATATATATATATAAATACATACACATTACATATTCATATGGAAGCATGATTTTTGCATTTCAAACCATTTGTCTATAACTAAGGAAAGGTCTCACCTTAATGAAAGAGATGGCGTAGAACAGCTTGTCCTACTAGAGAGTCGGTTCTTTGTGATGACTCCAAACAATAGTGCTGCGTAAAGGAGTGCGTAGTTTTCCATGTCGCAGCCTGGCATATTTTATCAAGGGTAATACCTTGAAACAAAGCAGCCGATGTGGAGACTGCTCTAGTGGAGTGGGCTCTCGGGCGCATGTCAACGGTCTTCCTGCCTTGGTGTGACAAAACTGGATTGTCGAAGAAATCCATCGGGCTATAGTGGCCTTGTTACTCCTGTTCCCTGTCGTCCAAGAGAATAAGATACTAGGAGTTGGTATGATTTTCTGATGTGTTTGGTACTTTGAAGATCACATTTTTGGGCATCGTTTGATGTCAAAAGAGTGTAGAGTTTTCTCTGCGATCGTAGTAGGGTTTGGAAAAAAGGTTCGTAGAATAACGGGTTCATTGAGGTGGAACGAAGATGGAACCTTGGGAATGTATTTGGGATTGGTTCGGAGCATAACGAAGTCTTCAGAGAAAACTAAAAAGGGTTCTTTAGTAGTGAACGCCTGTATATCACTGACTCTCCTGGTAGAGGTGAGAGCGAGCAAGGTTGCCACTTTCCAAGTGATGTACTTGAGCTCTGCCCTATGAATGGGCTCAAAAGGAGCTTTCATGAGCTGGGAAAGGACAATATTAAGATGCCACTCTGGCGGAGGTAACCGCACCGGGGGAAAAATGCAGAAAAGCCCTTTCATAAACTGTTTGATGACTCTGGATGAGCCGATAGATGGCATGTCAGCCGTTCGCCTGTAAGAGGCTATAGCTGCTAGGTGAATCTTGACTGATGCATGGGAAAGACCAGCTTTGGAGAGAGAGAGAGAGAGAAGGTAAGAAAGTATTTGCTCAGGGTTAATTTGAAATGAGTGAAAATTGTTCTGAGAGCACCAAACACAGAATCTCTTCCACTTGAGTTTGTACGTTTTGTTCGTGCTCTCTGCTTGTGCCTTAGATAATATAAGTCTATATTCTTGATCAATGTTCATATCGTGAAACTCTCTGTACCCAGGAGCCAAGCATGCAATTGTAGTGAAGTTGTGTCGGGATGTAGGATGAGACCCTGATTCTTCGTTTGATTGTGGTTGCAAGGCAGGCGGACTGGATTGGCTACGGACCGGAGTAGGAGCTCCGTGTACCAGTACTGCCTGGGCCACTTGGGGGCTATAAGAATGATCCTGCAGCATTCGGCCTTCATTTTCCTGAGGAGCCTGGGAATCAGTGGAATGGGGGGAAAATCGTATGCAAAGATCCCGGACCATCTCATCAAAGGAGCATTTCCCCACGACCCCAGGAGTGGGTATCGACTGTCGTAAAACTGGCATTTGGCGTTCAGATTGGTGGCAAACAAGTCTAGGATCAGCTGACCCCATCGTTGGAAGATGCCCTTGAGTATGTTCTGGTTGAGTTCCCACTCATGGCAGTTGTCGTCCGTCCTGCTGAGAGAGTCCGCTAGAGCGTTGTTGACCCCAGCCAGGTGCTCCGCCCTGAGGCGGACGTTGTTCAGTGTGAGCCAGTTCCAAAGAGACTGAGCTTCTCGAGAGGGAGAGGGATCTTGTTCCTCCCTGCTTGTTGATGTAAAACATACTTGTTGTGTTGTCCGTTCTGACTAACACTGATGATCCTGCGATGCGTGGCAGAAAAGCTTTGAGCGTGAAAGGAATCGCCTTCAGCTCTAACAGGTTTATGTGCATCTCTTTTTGAAGCTTGGACCATCTGCCTTGAATGTGCATGTCCTGTAAGTGGCCTCCCCATCCTTCCAAGGAGGCGTCCGTGGTGATGACAAAGTCTGTTATTGGTGCTAGAAAAGTAAGAACTTGGAAGAGATGGTTGGTGTGAGACCACCATTCTAACGTCCGCCGAATTTTTGGTGTGATAGTTATTAAGTCGTCGAAGGACCCTTGCGACTGGGTCCATTGAAGTTGCAGTTCTTCTTGCAGCGGCCTCATCTTGAGTCTTGCTAGCCGTACTAGGACTATGGCTGAGGAAATCATGCCCAAGAGCGATTTGAACAGTCGTACTGAAACAAACTCTTTTTGTGGAGATTCTGAAAGCTAAGTGGGTCAGCTTCTGCTGTCTTGCTAGAGTGAGATATGCCTTGTTTTGGATAGTGTCTAATTCTGCTCCCAGGAAAACTCTCCTGCATGAGGGAAACACGACTGACTTCTGTAGGTTCACTGTTAGACCCAAACTGTGGAATAGTTTTAGGCAGGCGTTTGTTGCTTTGGAAGCTAGTAGAGATGACAGAGCTTTTATGAGCCAGTCATCCAGGTATGGGAACACCTGGAAACCCTTGCTTCTGAGGAAGGCTGCGACCGGGGCAAGGCATTTCGTGAAGATTCTTGGAGCTGATCTGAGACCAAATGGTAGGACTTTGAACTGATAATGGGCACCGGCTACTGTAAAGCGGAGATATTTGCGATGTTTTCGGTGTATTGGTATGTGGAAGTAGGCGTCCTGGAGATCTAGAGTTGTCATAAAATCTCCAGGATTGAGGAGGTGCAAGATATCCGACAATGTGATCATCCAGAAAGATTGCTTCCAAAGGAACTTGTTGAGTTTCCTGAGGTCTAGTATAGGACGCCACTCCCCTGACTTCTTCCTTATGAGGAAAAACCAGGAGTAGAATCCGAGACCCCGTTGTTGCACAGGAACTGCCTCTATAGCTCCTTTGGCAAGAAGGCTGAATACTTCCCCTTGAAGCAGACGAAGATGGAGAGATCTGCCTGATGTTGGTGGATGATGCGGTGGCTTTTGTGTGAATTCCAGGGTATGACCTCTTGTCACTATATCCAGCACCCATCTGTCTGATGTTATTTTCTTCCACTCTTTGATGAAGTTGGAAATACTTGCTCCTATTCGCTGATGCTGCGGGCATTGGGGGAGCATAGCCGGTGCCTGTAAAAGATCATTGTTTTCTGGGTTGATCCCTGGATTGCGAACCCTGTCTTCGTTTACCTCCTTGTCTGGTATAGGAAGCAGTCGATGATTGCCTGTACTGTTGGTGGTAGGAAGGCCTGTACTGGGATTGCTGGTATTGCCTGTGGAAGGAACCTCGAAATGAGGTGAAACCTCTTCCTCTAGCCCCCCCAAAAGGGCTGTTTCCGATACTGCAGGGTACCCAGGGACTTGGCAGTGTCCGTGTCAGTCTTGATGGCTTGGAGCGCGTCATCTACATGTTTGCCAAATAGAGATTTGCCATCGTTGGGCATGTCTAGGATTCAGGACTGCACTTCTGGCCTAAAAGATGTGGCTTTGAGCCAACCTTGCCGGCGTAAGACCGCGGCACCCGCTAGTTGACGAAAACCAGTAGAGGCTATGTCAGGAGCGCAGTCGATAATTTCTTCCGACGTACACTCACCCTCTTGGAGGATCTTCCGTGCCTCTGCTTGCTTACTTTCAGGGATGAGGTCCAAGAAAGGTTGCATGTCGGACCACATTTAGCGGTCATATCGACCTAGAATTGCCAAAGAATTTGCTGCTCTGACAGTGATTGCTGATATGGAGGAGAATATTTTGCCTATATTGTCCAATCTCCGTCCTTCCTTGTCTGGAGGAGTAGAGATAGGAGTTGATGGGTTTTTGGAGCGCCTTTGAGCAGCCTGTGAGATCACTGAATCAGGCTTTGGATGGCCAGTAAGGCTGGAGAATCTTGGGTTGCCTTGTATTTCTTGTCCAGTTTTTGTGGAACTGGAGGAACCGTAGCTGGGTTTTGCATAATCTTTGTACCTTCGCTCCATATTAAATCAATAATCGGAATGGACCGTACAGACTTCCGTGATTGCTCCTTAAAATCATGTAGGAAACATTCCGACTGGGAGACAGATGTTGGAAGGTGGAAGCGTACCGCGGCTCTGTCCATAAGATTATGGAAACCACCTATGTCCTCGGGTGGAGAATCAGATGGGCGAGGAGGTGGTGGAGAAGGAGTGGGGGCTAAGTAATCATCCCATTGCTCTGTAGGATGTTGTGGAGTGGAAATTTCTCCTTCCTCTTCTCCTGAAGTGGAACCTTCGCCTCTAGGGGGTGCAGCTAACACAGAGTGGGATGTCAATCTTGGAGTAGCTGGAGGAGGAGAGACATTGACTGGTGTCACCGGAGAAACTGGCGCTGGTGGCTGATCTTCTACTGCCAGTGGGAACCTTCTCATATAATCCTGTAGCATAGATTGTAAATCCTGGATTAAAGAGGAAGGCATCTGTACAGAATCTCTATGCTGAGGCTCTCTTGGTTGGTAATATTGTTCCTGATGAGAGTAGTATGGTTGGTATTGGTCATACTCATCCTCGTCATCCTCATCTTGGTACTTGACATGGAGCTGCGAGGGGCTGTGTGCATCTCCGAATGGACCTTCATCAGATTCCTCCCAGTCAAGAAGATGACTGGGTACTAAGTCGACACTTTGTTTGGAGATGTGTCTAGTGGATAAATGTCCGGTGTGGGTAGAGATGTGATCCTGACCATGGCTCGGAGATCCGGAGACCTGGAAGAGGCAGGAGCGGCCTCTATCTGTCTAATAGGCACCAGTGCGGTCTATGGCGTGAAAGTTGATGTAGTCGTGGATGGTACAGATTTTTCTTCTTTGACGGTGTCTCCGTCAACGGCGAAACCACCGATGACATTGGCTTCGCTGACGTTATAGTCGACAGGGCAGTCGTCGACGGTGTTATAAACGACGATGTCTTTGTCGTCGATGGTGTACTCGTCGACGTGGGCTTGAGTGAGGGGATAGGATCCCTTACCGTTGATGTTAAAGTAGTCGACGATGTAGTGGAGACGGTAGTTGTTGGTACCGTCGTCGTCACAGTCGTCGACTGTGTTGTCGTCGATCTGATTTTTAGAGTCACTTTTCCAGAAGTAGAAGGCTCTGAAGAAGGAGAGAGACGGTAGGACTCCTTTTTCTAAAGAGGAGAGGAAGGCTCAGAGGAGACTGAAGTCTGTAAGCCCTTCCCATGATGTGATTTCTGCCTCTTCCTGGATTTTTCTGTGTGGCCCAGGTCCTCAGATTTGGACCTTTTGTGTGGCCTCTCTGACACACTCTCCTCACCTGAAGTACAGGATTTAGCCTGTAACCATGTCAGGAGCCTGCCCTCACGGTCTCTGAGGGTCTTTGTGGAGAAGGTGCGACATATCTTGCAGTCCTTAACCTGGTGTTGTGGGTAGAGACAATACATGCAGTCTTTATGTGGGTCATCCACATGGAGCCATTTCTTTCCACAGGTCTTGCAAGGGCGGAAAAGGCCTTTTCTAGAAGAATCCGACATATTTTCAACTCTTTTGAGAGACAAAGTTCTGAAGTAGAAGAAAAACTGAGCAGAGCTCAGGGAGACTCCCTTCACACGACGTGCGGTAGAAAATCTGAGGAAGGGAGCTTCTCTGGAGAAGGTTCTAGAGGGTGCTGGTGCCAGATTGGACAGCAGGCAGGTTTGGGTCCTTTCACAAAAGGACATGGATAGGCTATGTGAGCAATTGCTGGCTCCATTATAGCCTATGGCAAAAAAAAAAAAATTGTTAATTATTGCTATTTTATGTATTGTGGGACTCCCACTTCGACGACGGGGATGATTCAAGCATGTGAATTTATGAAAGATCCAATACTGGATAAACATTATTTACCTTTTTCACACACCTGCTGGACAGCGGGATCAACTACTCACCTCTCAAAGTACACTTGGCAGCAATTGTGGCCTAACCTAGGGGAGCTTTGTGTAAAGGTTTTTTCACTGCACCTGTGATTAAAAGGTTCCTGGGGGTGGGAGGGATCCAAAAGAATTGTCCCCCACCCCTCAAAGGAAAGCACCATCCCCAGCGTGGAGCTTGAATACGGTTTTAACACAGTTGATGACAAAACCATTTGAGCCTATGCACAAAGCAGAGCTCCAGTTTACCACATAAAAACTGCCTTCCTCATAGCAATCACATCGCTATGAAGAGCAAGCGAACTTCAAGCGCTAACAATACAGGAACCATACATACAAATTCATATGGACAAGGTAGGCCTCAGGACAAATCCTCAATTCCTACCCAAGGTGGTGAGCAAATTCCACCTCAACCAAAGCATCTAGTTGCCAGTATTCTTTAAGAATCCACAGACACCACTGGAAAAGACATTACATACTCTTGCTTTAAGAAGAGCGCTGATATACTACTGAGAGGAAACCAAACAGTTTTGCAAGGGGAACCAACTATTTGTTTAATACACCAAATCCAGCAGGGGTCACCAGTCACAAAAGGGAACTATTGCACGATGGATTGTGGAGACAATACAAACATGCTACACCTCAGCTGGCAAATATCTACCTCATCACCCTAAAGCACACTTGACAAGAAAGAAGGGAGCAACATTAACTTTCATAGCAAATGTGCCCATAGACACAATCAGCACAACAGCAACATGGACACCCCTACACACATTCACCAAGCATTATTGTGTGGACATACAAATGCATAAGGAAGCTCAAGTGGGCCAGAAGGTACTACAGCACCTGCTTGCAAGCTCATCCTTTCACCCCAATCAACCCAAGGAAGGGGAAACCCCTACATAATATAATGCACAGCATGTGAATCCAGAAAAGGATTCATGCTGCAAAACGAAATGGTTACTTACCAGTAGAAGTAGTTTTGCAGCCTGAAGAGTTTTCTGGATTCACATGCGACCCCGCCCACCTACCTGGAAATGAGCGCAAGACAAACAGGAGGTGAAGAGTTCATATTTAATAATCAATTGTCCTTAAACAACAACAAAAAAAAAAAAAAAGAGAGAAAAACAAGAACGGATAAAGAATAAGAAGATGGCTACCACACACAGGAAGGTCTGGGGCGCCGTCTGACGTCACACAGAATAGACCAAGCACCAAATGGTGGTGGCCGCCACCCAAAAAGGGTGAAAACAGACGATTCCAGACCATACCACAAGATGGTGGAATAATGCACAGCATGCTTGTTAGAAATGGGGTCTCTAGTGGCAGTCGGTTTGCACCCTGTCCAAGTAGGGACCCTCACTCTAGTCAGGATAAGGGAGATACCCCCTCAGAAAACCCCTGCTCACCCCCTTGGTAGCTTGGCATGAGCAGTCAGGCTTATCTCAGAAGCAATGTGTAAAGCATTTGCACATAACACACTGTAATAAGTGAAAACACTACAAAAAGGACACCACACCAGTTTTAGAAAAATAGCCAATATTTATCTATATTAAACAAGACCAAATACGATAAGAATCCAACATACAGTAAGAAAAATATGAATTATGCAAGATTTACTCAAAACTACAGTTCCTTGAAGCTCCGGAGGGCGGCGTCACAGACGTAGCGGTGTCGGGTCCGGAGTCGGTGCAGGAGTCGTCAGGCCCTTTAGGTCACACGCGTTGCAGATCGAACTCCAGGCTGATGAAGTCAGGTGCACCGGAGTGGATGGCGTCGGGGCTGCGGTGCGAAGTGGGACGATGCGACGTGCGTTGCCCACAGGTCACGGTGCAGGCAGCGGCTCGATGGCGACGTCCAGCAGCGTCGTGAGACCAGGGCTGCGGTGTGAAGCGGGGCAGTGCGACGTGCGGTGTCCACAGGTCACGGTGCAGGCAGCGGCGTCGTCGTTGCTGAAACGCTGTCGTTGGTGGGCCCAAGCCAGTGGTGCGGACGGGATGGTGCTTCGTGACCCTCACGAGCGGTGTCCACAGGCCACGGTGCAGGCAGGATGCCTGGGGATGACACAGGAGTCGATGGTGCTGGCGTTGTTGGACCGGGGCTGCGGCATGGGACGGTGCTTCCTGTACCTCACGAGTGGTGTCCACAGGCCACGGTGCAGGCAGCGGCGCCGGTGTCAGCAGGAGCGGTGTCGTCGGGGATGCCCAGGCTGCGGTGTGAGCAGGCGATGCCGGAGTGCAGGGCTTACCGGTCGCGGTGCGAGCAGCGGCTCAGTGAAGTCATCTGATGACGGCTTCGGGGAAACCTGGGTCACGGTGTGAAGTGGGTCAACGCGACTCTGTGTGGCGTCGGTAGGTCACTGTGCAGGCCAGCGACGTCACAGTGGTTTCTCCTCTTGAGCAGCATAGAACACACAGTTCCCAGTGCTGCAGGTCAAGGAAACAAGTCTTTGGTGTCCCTGAGACTTCCGACAGGAGGCAAGCTCTACTCCAAGCCCTTGGAGAACTTTCTCAAGCAGGACACACAGCAAAGTTCACCCTTTGCACTCTTTTCAGGCAGAAGCAGCAACTGCAGGCCAGTCCAGCAAAGCAACACAGCAAAGGGACAGTACTCCTCCTTCAGCTCTTCTCCTGGGGAGAGGTTCCTCTTGATTCCCGAAAGTTTCTAAAAGTCTGGGGTTTGGGGTCTGCTTCTTATATCCAGTTCTGCCTTTGAAGTTTGCAAACTTCAAAGCAAAGTCTCAAGTGTTTGCAAGATCCTTCCTTGTCCAGGTCAGGCACCAGACACTCACCAGGGGGTCGGAGACTGCATTGTGTGAGGGCAGGCACAGTCCTTTCAGGTGTGAGTGACCACTCCTCCCCTGCCCTCCTCTCCAGCACAGATGGCTAATCAAGATAGGCAGGCTACACCCCAGCCCCCTTTGTGTCACTGTCTAGAGGACAGGTGTGAACCGCCCAACTTTCAAACTGACCCAGGCACGGAATCCACAAACAGGCAGAGTCACAGAATGGATTAAGCAAGAAAATGCCTACTTTCTAAAAGTGGCATTTTCAAACGCACAATCTTAAAATCAACTTTACTAAAAGATGTATTTTTAAATTGTGAGCTCAGAGACCCCAAACTCCACATGTCCGTCCGCTCCCAAAGGGAATCTACACTTTAATCAGATTTAAAGGTAGCCCCCATGTTAACCTATGAGAGGGACATGCCTTGCAACAGTGAAAAACACATTTAGCAATATTCACTGTCAGGACATATAAAACACATTACTATATGTCCTACCTTAACCATATACTGCACCCTGCCCTTGGGGCTACCTAGGGCCTGCCTTAGGGGTGCCATACATGTAAGAAAAGGGACGGTTTAGGCCTGGCAAGTGGGTAAGTTTGGCAAGTCGAAGTTACAGTCAAAACTGCACACACACTGCAGTGGCAGGTCTGAGACATGATTACAGAGCAACTTATGTGGGTGGCACAACCAGTGCTGCAGGCCCACTAGTAGCATTTGATTTACAGGCCCTGGGCACCTCTAGTGCACTTTACTAGGGACTTGCCAGTAAATCAAATATGCCAATCATGGATAAATCAATGAACAGTACAATTTCTATAGGGAGCAGTTGCACTTTAGCACTGATTAGTAGTGGTAAAGTGCACAGAGACAATAAACCAGCAAAAACAGACCTGAAAAAATAGGAGGAAGGCAAAAAGTTTGGGGATAACCCTGCAAAAAGGGCCATTTCCAACAATGTGAATCCAGAAAAAGATTCATAATGCAAAACTGCCAGAGCTGCAGACCTTGGAGCTGGGAAGCCAGGTTCAAGTCTGAGTCGGGTCAATGTCCTATGATTCTGCACACATCAATTAATCCTCCAGTGCCTACAAAAAATTAATGCTTTCTTGTGTAATGTAACTGATGCTCATGTAAAGTAATCCAATACCTTTTGGTCGAGTTCACACTATATTAGAAAAAAATATGGGGGTTGGGGGTCTTTGTGATGAGCGCAGGACAAGGGGTGTTACACATGCTTCTCTTTATTGCAGAGTCCCCACCCACTCTATGATTCAGCATCACATGTTCCCAGCCCATTCCTCTCTCCTCACATGGCTGGACGATGCCCTTTCCTGAAGAGAGTCATGAAAAAAAAAAAACTCAAGACAATGGCAGGGAAAGCATGAGCAGTGTAAGGGCACAAGGAAATAGGGTTCGTGGTATAACATATTAGATACTAAAACCTGAATTATTCCCCATCTATGTTGAAATAAAACCTTTACAAGTGTGCTGCACATTAAACACTATAAAGTTTGGTTTTCTTCCTGGGCAATATGGTATGCTGTGAATTAGCAGCAGTCCACTTCAAAAGGAATTGGGGAAAAATAGGAGACAAACTGATATAGTTGGAATGCCCTGTGCTCACTTCAAATTTACTATTACGTCTGGCAAAACTGGGACTCTGTGTGCGGATGTGCCCTTGTGAAAGAATCAAATCCAGTCACTCAAAGTGATGTTAACCTGATGCTTAAGAAGACTGACCTACAGCTCAATGGCTGTATGCTGTAGTGGGAGGAAGCAAAATGGGAATGACAACACCAATGGGTGAACAGAGGTGGCTGAAAGCCCCTTTTAAGTGTATTATTTTACTAAAATCTAAAGATCCTCGGTAACAACAGACCTAAAAAAATGCTCGTTACAGACATTGAAGAGCATCAACAAAAACAGGCCAAAATCTGGCCTAGCATGATCACTCCTATGCGCTTATATTTTGGTGGGGTGCCATTTTAGCATTCAGCACCAACATCAGGAAATATGCACACAAATACGATGTTGTGATTGTGCGTTCACTCATTATGATGCAGGTCTTTTTGAAAAATGTAATTTACTATTCTAAGATAGTAAACACCCATCCTAGAGCAGTAAATTAAGAAAATATATTTAGTCAAAGAAGCGGCCTGGTATCCACTCCGAAATTGACTAAGTGTATGAAGGCACATTTAGCGCTTAACTTCCCAGTTGTGACTGGCGCCCAAACACCAGAGGCACACATCTGTGTGTGTGTGTGTGTCAGTGACAGTCATTTGTTCGTACAGTCACAGCATAGCTTCATCCTTATCCCAGGCACACTGCTGGATGTAATTTAGAGGTCATCAGAAAACCAACAAAGTTGTGAGTGGAGATTCAGATCTGCACCAAAGGACACAGAAAGAAAAACAAGCATTTGCAATGCAATAGGTCTCGCATTTGCTCGGGTTAAAGCTATTGGCATTGTAAATTCATAACTGGACTTTTCTTGCCACATAAATTGTCCACCCTGCCTCATCATTTCATCTTTTGCTGCAATATAATTCCAGTGGTCCTGCATATAACTAAAGCATTTCCATTTACCTTCGTCCTCTATCTGCTACAAAAAAATAATAAATGTTGCCATTTAGCATCCTAATTTAAATTGGCCATGCTAATTCCAACAGAATACTACTTTCACCACCCCACCATCAGAGTTGCTGGCTGGCTAGCACAGTTCCCCCAAAAAAGAGACACAAGACAGCCACGAAGGAGTAACAAGAGAAATTAACCAGAAGGGTCACCCAAACATATTGAGTGTTTAAACAGTCATAGTGTAATAAGGATGTTAAGTTGGCCTGAATTATGGTTGTAGTTGTAATAAAGATAGAGTAATAAAACATATACAATTATCATATAAACCTTTATCAGAAACAAGCTTTTGGCATTAGACTGTAATGCTCAACACAGCCCCTAGAGGGCACCATAGAAACATGGCCATGCAACTATGCAGCCAACCCTTTGAGAGCCTAACCACATGAAAAAGAATTGAGAAAGTAATGCAGTTTAACTATATATTTAGACCCTAGAGGGCATAGGGCATTACACATTTTCAAGACTAGCAGGCCTATTACAATGATATTACAAGCAAGGCTTATAAAACATAACTTGTTCTAGCTGTAAAACAAAAGTTCCAGCCATGAGAAAGTTTAAAAAGAAAATGAATGGTGGTCGGGGTTATTATTTTGTGGTCTCACTAACATAGTGTGGAGACCCAGAGATCTGTAGACAAAAAGAGCACATTGTGGCAATATTTTTGAAGGTGGTCCCATTGTCCTAAGACCACCACAGGCTGAATTATGATCAAACATGTTTTGTAAAAGAATACCCTGCAAAGCATTATGGGCCAAGTTTCCTTGCCACAAATATTTTCATATGTTGATATGACTGTAGTGGTAAGAACAGCCCCTAGAGAACCCCACAATGAAAATAGCATTTCTACGAAACATGGTCATGTAACTGTATAGTTAGCCCCTAGAGGGCATAACCACACAAATAAATGGCAGAAATTACTGCAGTGCAATGATATATTTAGCCCCTAGAGGGCATAGTACATTACACATATTCAGAGCTAACAGGCCAATAGCAATAATATTACAAAGAAGGCCCTTAATACGTAACCTACTCTCAGCTGTTTAACCTTTCTCATGGCTGGAACTTTTGTTTAACAGACACTGAATGGTGGGAGGGGTTATTATTCTGGGGTCCCGATTAACCTAGTATATGGACCCAAAGGTGATCTAGACAGACTAAGCACGTTGCTGTGAATGTTTTAGTGGTGGTCCCACTGTCCTAGGACCACCACACTCTGAGTTATGAGCAAAAATGTTTTGTACAAGTAATGCCCTGCAAAGTATTATGGGGAGTTTCCCCAAGTGCAGTGAATGTTGTAGTACCAGCTCTCCCTCTGTGTCGGGAAAGCCGCTTTCGCTTTGAGAATTTCTGTTTTACATAAGGCATTTATCAATTTCATGTGTTTTAAGGGGAGAGGCACAAGAAATTACTCTGAATAGGTAACTGTAAACAATATAAGTGCACCAGTACCACCAATGGAGTTCATGCTGTTGTGCCTGTTTGCATTGTGAGCGCCATGGCCACTATGCCACACTAAGGGGAGAGACAAAAGAAAAAAATAGTTTGCCTACGCTGAAGTATACCAGCAATCGTGCAATAATCCATGTAATAGGGGTAGTCTGCAAGGTGTGACAAAAACAGCCTCAATGCGGGACATGCGTAAAGCATTTACCAATGACATCAAGTGATATTTTTTTTAAAGGCAAGCCCACAAACGAATGAAAGTGATTGGTGCGAGATGGGTGTGGTTAAAAGCCCACAATACTTACAACAGGTCAAAGCGTTTGCGCGCTCCATCTAATAACAAGCATTTGTAAAGCAATAAGTCTCACATTTGCCTGAATTAAAGATATTGGTGTTGTAAATGCATAACTGTACCTTTCTTGACACCTAAATTGGTCAACCCTACCCCATAATTTGGTCCTCTCTGCTACAAAATTCCAGTGACCCTGTACATAACTAAAGCACTTCCATTTATCTTCTTCCTCTATCTGCATGAAAAATTGAAAATATTGCTATTTGGCATCCTAATTTAAATCTGCCATGCTAATTCCAATAGAATATCACCTTCACCACCCCACCATCAGAGATGCTGGATGGCTAACAAACGCTGGGTGAAGGCAAGGAGTAGAAATATTAAAAAGGATGTGAGAAGAGGCTGACGTGTAGTAGGAAGGTAATGGTACTGCATTTGTTAAAAATATGGAGCTGCTACGGGATGGAGACAGGCCTGCTGTACTAAGCTAGAAAATGTAAAGGCTGTGTCTGGTTTGCATACTGCTTTGTATCCAAACCAGTAATTAGGCTTGTATCCAAAGTTCAGTTGTAAAAGTTGCCAGCAAGTAAGATAAACATCACTGCAGTAAACATGTGTTTAAGATGTAAAACATTTGTCTTTGTTTGATTTGCACTGAAGGCCTCCAGTTGTCGGTCTGTCTAATGAGTACAAGAACCACCGACCAGATTCTATTTCAGGACCGGAGGCTCAGATTATGCTTCTCTTTACTATTCATAAAACAGCAGCCAATCACAAAACAGAAAAATATCAACTACATTTCCCATATTGTACATCGTAATATGTCCACTAATCACATCTCTCCAGCCCTATTAGAGACCCGAACACCATCTTGAACTCCTCTTTCTTTGCTGCTCCAGCATAAGATAAGTGCCTCTCACTTTTTTTTTCTCCCTCATGTGTGTTTACCTTAGCGCGTTCTGATTTGCGCCGCGTTCGGGATCCCTCCTGTCAACATGACGCTCAATCTGTGTTTATGGCTTGATTGCGGCAAGCGGCATTCCTTGGTATTTCATGTCTCTGTTTTGGCCGTTTGTGACGCTTTGAGGTATCAGCCGGTCTTCCAGGTTGTCGTGACAGGTCGGTATTTCTCGACGCGCTGGGAGTTTATTTTTGTGCGGTTGACTTCTTTCTCCCTCAGGGCAGCGAGTCTGCTGTGGCCCGGAGCCCTTCCCTTGTCAGGCCCGGGCAGAGAGCCTGACGCGAGCGCGTAGCCCAATTGGGCTATTTTTGGTAGGATTGGGCTGCACGCTGTCCTACCTTCATTTCTTTTCCTCTGACACTGACAGGATGCCGGGAATTGCACGCATTTTTCTAATTCCTGGTTTCCTGTCAGTGTTCTAGATGCCATTCTCAGGCTGTAATATCCGAGTTGGCCCTGAAACGGAGCGGAGTGCACACTTATGGCTCTCAGGACGTCCTCCTTCTTTGGGGAGCTGTAATAATTAGTGGACAGCTTTTGCTGAGGAGTCGATTTACTTGCTCCTTGCACTAGGGGTGACTCCCCCCTTGAACTTTGAGTAAATACTGCTTTTTGTCAGTTTGTGAGAATGACCGATTGGGTGCCCTTCGAGGAGGAGGAGTATGGGCATTATGATGAAGACTATCAGTTTCTGGGCTACGGTCTGTTCAAGACAATCAATGCTTTGGTTCAGCAGGGCCTTAGAAGTTTCTGTCCCTCGGCAGATCAGTCAAGCGTTGGTGCTGGCTCTAAAGCCTTTCACTCAGCAATTGGAGACCTTCGCTACAAATCAAAGTCTTATTCCTTTACCGGAGGTTAATTCCGCAGAAGGAAGCTCTTCCCTTCCTAGTACATCAAAAGACGCTCCTTCCTCTTGGCCTCATGATGGAGTCATGGCCGCACTGCAACAGCCCTCGACTAGTGATTATCAGTACTGTTCTGCCCCATCCACTTCCAGTGTTTTCCCTAGAGGGGTTCAAGTTTCATCAGACTCTGATCCCAGTGATTTGGAATCATCTCATTCCAGCAGTCCCTTACGCAGACACAAAGAATCAAAGAAATCACTATCCACAAGACGCAGGTGAACCCCGTCCCTCCTTGCAACAACTTTCAGTTCAAT
Source organism: Pleurodeles waltl (assembly GCF_031143425.1). Lineage (NCBI taxonomy): Eukaryota > Metazoa > Chordata > Amphibia > Caudata > Salamandridae > Pleurodeles > Pleurodeles waltl. The sequence continues at coordinate 657,818,896 of NC_090445.1, read as the reverse complement.
CCGGAGGACATAGTGCATCCCCATTCTGCGGATTGGGATCCTGCGCAGGCGGTAGCAAAATATTTGCATGGTAAGCTGCGCAGGAGTTTTGACAAAGAGGTCCGCAATAGGTTGCGAGCCGAATGTCCGAGGCCCAAGCTCCCGGGTAAGGTAGCAGAGAAAAATTTGCAAAAGACCCAAAGAAAGGGATTGACCGGGCCTGGTGCTCCTGCCAGGACAAACTTCTTGACCTGACGGGTCCCCTGGCAAAAATACTTTAGATGGCATTGAGAGCCAGGGAAACTGGTCCCCACATCCTGGCCGACTGGACTCCGAGGGCAATATGTCTGTTGGGTAATGCAAACTGTGCCATTTCGACTGAGAGGCGCAAGTCCCTCCCCATGAGGATCAAATCCAAATTTGACAGAGCTGGCCTATGCAGATGCGGGTACCCCTGCCAGAGGGTCGCCTTTTTGGTGAGAAGTTCGTAAAGGACATTGCCAAATATGTAATGACATTTACAACCTTGGACAAGGCACACGCTAACTTAAAGAAGGTGTTTCATTCGGGCCTTTTTGGTCAGGCCGGAGGAGGCATGGGCCGCTCGTCAGGCTGTGTATACTATAAAGGTCTCCAGAGAGGAACCTTTACCCGAGGCCAGGATTACACCTGAGGCGGTACCTTCTTCCCCTCCCACTCCCGTTTCCAACAGCGCAGAGGACAGCAGGGAGGTTCACGGACTACCGCCCCTACTGGTTACTCAGCAGGTAAGGCTTTTGGATTCTTCACTTATTCAGCTGGGGGGTAGAGTGCAATTCTACCTTCACAATTGGCTCCAGGTAACTCAAAATGCGTGGGTGTTGCAGACTGTGCAAGGCTTTAGTCTAGAGTTTTATCAAACTCCATGTCAAATGTCTCCACCTCCTCCTCTCTGTTTTTCCCTACCAGAACCCAACTTTATAGATCTAGAGATAGAGACTTTGATAAAGAAACGAGCAGTGGCTTTTTGCAGTCCCCATCCGGACGGTTTCTGCAGCAATGTTTTTCTTGTTCAAAAGCGAGGAGGAGGGCACTGTTTAGTGCTAAACCACAAGGAATTCAATTCTTTATTTATTTATCGGCACTTCAAGATGAAAAGCCTTCATCTGCTTCCCGATTTACTCCAAACAGGAGACTGGAGGATGCGTCTGGACCTAAAGGACACGTATCTGACAATTCCCATTCGGCATCCTCACCGACGGTTCCTCCAAATCAGATGGAAGGACAAATGGCTGGAATATTTGGTCCTGCCTTTTGGGCTTTCTTCAGCACCCTGGTGCTTCACCAAACTGCTCAGGCCGGTGGTAGCTCACTTGCAGGAAAAAGGGATTCGGCTGATAATATACCTAGACAACATATTGATTATGGCTCAATTCCGAGAGTTGGTGAGGCAATTTCTGTTTTACAAGCTCTTGGGTTTGTTATAAACAAAGCCAAGTCGATTTTGGTGCCCACCAGATTGGTGGAGTTCCTGGGTTTTGTGATCAACTTGGAGACTTCTCAATTGATCCTTCCCGAGCCAAACTTTGGGACATCAATAAGGAGTTGAGGGTGGCTCTGTCCACGAGAAAGATAGCTCGTCTGGTGGGCCTTTTGACTTCCTCGATTAAATCGATATTCCCGGGACCCTTCTACTATCGAGCCTTACAGAGGCTCAAGATTCAACACTTGCAAAGGGGTTTGGCGTATTCGGAACGAGTTCCCCTGACAGAGGAGGTCAAGACAGAACTCAGGTGGTGGTTGATGCAAGTGGAGGCTTGAAATGGCAGAACCATTTTCAGTTCTCGTCCGGAGGCCATCATAGAATCAGATGCCAGTCGGTGGGGCTGGGGAGCCCGATGCGGGGATATCGCCATGGGAAGCCGTTGGTCCCAACAGGAGCTCCAGCTGCATATCAATTGTCTGGAGCTACTAGCAGGATCCTTTGCGATCAAGACCTTGTCCCCAAAGAAAGATCCTCTTGCGGATGGACAACATCTCGGCAGTCCGTTATATCAAGTTGGGGGGTACGCGATCTCCCCTGTTAGCGGAGATAGCCAAAGACTTCTGGCACAGACTGATTGTGGTGGCAGAGTATATCCCGGGTCAATCCAATGTGATTGCCGATTGGAACTCCAGGTACCTCAAAGATCACATCGACTGGAAGCTGCTTCCCCAACTATTCCGCCTGACTCAGGACATATGGGGTCCTTGCAAGATAGATCTCTGTGCCTCCTGTCTGAATCGGCAGCTGGGGGGACTTCTTCAGTTGGAGGCCGGACCCTCTCGCGAGGGCCACGGATGCTTTCTCCAAGGACTGGTCGGAGGGCCTCAATTATGCCTTTCCTCCCTTTGCGATGATTCCGGGGGTGGCAACTCACATCAAGAAGCAGGCGGTGGAGGGGATTCTGATCACTCCGGTCTGGAAGGCGCAACAGTGGTTTCCACTTCTGCTGGAATTAGCCTGCAACTCTCTCCTTCTCCTTGTCTCAGGTCATGCTGCTGGGCCCCCAAGGGGAGTGCATTCCATTGTTATGGAGAGACAATTGCGTCTCATGGCATGGAGTCTTTCAGGCAACAATGGTGCTTGCCAGGTTTTGTCGCACACAACTACAATTATTTTTATCAGCAGATATTCCACAGCATGGAGAGCTTGGTGGAGTTGGTGCATGGGAAAGCATGTGGATCCTGTGGATGCGGGAGTAGTGCAAATAGTAAATTTCTTGTCCAAGAAAGCGGTGGAAGGCATGTCCTATAGAACAATCAACAATTTTTGTTCCGCCATTTCAGCAGGTCATGCCAAAGTCCAAAATAATCCGGTAGGTATGCATCCGATTATTTCTAAGCTTCTTAAGGGCATTAGAGTTTCGAATCCTCCGAAGCCTAAATATACATTTCTGTGGGACGTTAACCGCATGCTTAGGTTGAGAGATGGCCTGATAATTATTTTTTATCTAGGAAACAATTATCGGTGAAACTGGCCATGTTGTTGTGCCTTGCGGCATGTCGTCGATCGTTGGATGTGAAAGCTCTGGACCTTCCAGGTAGAGTGTTTACACTGGAAGTTGTTTCTTTCTCTATTACTAGAAGGACAAAAACAATGTCGGTAAGTATTGAGTACGTTGCGTTTCCTTTCAGTTCAAAACTGTGGGTAGTGAATTGTTTGAAAGAGTATGAAGAATGTACAAGGGCTTTCAGATCAGTTAAGGAGGGTCAATTACTGATTTCATTGAGAAAATCTTTCAAACTGGTTTCTGCTGCGACCATTGCCAGATGGTTAAGGGAAGTGATGGTCGAGGCAGGGATTGACATTACTCAGTTTGGTGCTCATTCAGTTAGAGGAGCTACGGCCTCCGGATCTCTTGAATTGGGAGTGACTATTCAGGATATTATGAAATCAGCTGATTGGTCCTCCGATTCTACTTTCAAGCAGTTTTATTATAAACCGGTGGGTGATATTGCAACAAGAGTTTTTCTATCAACTTTGAAATAGCATAATCTGAGCCTCCGATCCTGAAATAGAATAAAAACATTTGCTAGCATTCGCGCCAAGAATTTTCAATTCTATTAAGGACACGGAGGCGAGGATTAGCCCATCCGGTTGATGATCTAGTAATGTATGGTTATCATGTTTGATTACATCAGCATTTAGCGATCTATATATATGTAATGTCTATATACTTTTTTCCCTCCCTGATATTGTCAAGGTGAGATTCTAGGAGTTTCTCTAATGTTCAGTCTGATTATCTTAGGAGCAGAGCAGAAAGCGGAATGAAGAACGCATTCGCCTAGCAAGAGGTTGAGGTTCCCAATTTCGCTGTTGGAATGGTTGGAGGTGGTCAAGGACATTCGTCATGTTGAAACCCTACAAGTGTTACAGGATGAAGTTGCTCCAAGTTGTGTTTCACGCGCAAAGAAAGAGGAGTTCAATATGGTGTTCGGGTCTCTAATAGGGCCTGGAGAGATGTGATTGGTGGACATACTACGATGTGCAATATGGGAAATGTAGTTGATATTTTTCTGTTTTGTGATTGGCTGCTGTTTTATGAGTAGCAAAGAAAGAGAAGCATAATCCTCACCTCCGTGTCCTTAACAGAATTGAAAATTCTTGGCGCGAATGCTAGCACATTTTTTATTCTCCCACACTGCCCGAAACACTACTAGAAAGTTTACTGCGTCTGGAATCGGTTGCAAGCAATACAGGCATGAGAAAAAAAAGCCATGAGCCAAGTATAAAAGGAGCTCTGTGTGTTAGATGGAAAACGAGAAGCTCACTGCATAGGTGGGATGCTTGCAAATGTAAAAACCTTCAGTGTGCCAGGTGCTAGGATGGTACTGTGTGTGAGATATAGATAAACACGCGAGAACACAGCACGATGTGGAGCAGGAAATACACACAAAGGATGAGCAGAGATTTACAGTCCAAGATGTGCGAGGACGACGCTCTTAAGAATGGTGTTTAAAATGAACATAAGACACGAGAGGCCAGTGAGACACTTGCAAATGAAGTGTGGTGTGTGGGAACAGCTTACAAATGAGTGCACCGCACAAATAAGTAGTACATGAGATGCTCTTAAGCACAACAAACCAAAGGATGTGGGAGACTCACAAACGGATGAAGCATTTTGTATTGAATTCTGTATGTGCTGGTCGCAAGTAAGGGAAGACTCGCGTGGAGAAGGATTAAAAAACGCAGAGGGTGTGGAGGCTCATTAACCTAGGAAACTAGTGTGAGGTGCTGACAAACGAGCCCTGTGTGTGAGATACAGTCTGCGATTTTAACACACACCAGACCCCTGGTGTGAGATACTCTTAAATGTGTACAGTGTGAAACGCTCACAAACGTGAGCAGCCTAGAATGCAAGAGGCTCATAAACACAAGCGTAGGATTCTCGGCAACACTAGAACCTTGGTATGGCAAGTTTATCACTCTTGAGACGCTGCTGTGTGCATGAGATGCCCTTGAGAAGCATGTGAAAGATGCTCACAAACACAAGAATCCTACATAAGCGCGTCATGTGCGAGTCTCATCAAAACGTGTGTGAGAAGAACACCAGCACTGTGCAGGCACAAGAAACGTGGTGCGCATGATGTAAATCTAAAGAAACATTAAAAGAACAACCCAGCCTCAACAGCGTTTGTATTAAACCTAAGCGCACATGTTTTTAAACCTGATATCAATTACATTTTAGCTAATTTTAAAGTTAAGATACCACGACTGCATGCTGTTAGAAAAGGAGCCGGCGGTTTAAAAAAAAAAAAAACGTCAAAGTATACAAACATGAGCGCTAATGGTTTTCACAAAATGTTTTTTAAACGCTCATGAAAAAAAAGAAACAGCAACGTAGTATTACGTGTGCATGTGTTTTTCACAGGGATATCGATTTCAGTCATATTTCTATACATTTCAGAAAATGAAAACTCCTTTTGCAGATTACATACGTTAATGAAGGAAGCCAAATGGTTGAATGAAATGAACCATTTGCTGGTATCGCACTGATTTTTTTTTTTTTTAAATAAAATATTAAAATAAGATTACGGCGAGTGTTACCAGGAGGTTAGGGAAAAAAAGCAAAAAAAACGCCAAAACCAACATTGTGTGTATGCACTAACATTTCTGAGTTTTTAAAAAAACTGCAAGCATTGCAATTAAGTAAGCCAGAGGCTCACGGAACACACTGATGTTGCAATGGAAAGTAAATAAAAACGAACATCGAAGTACACGGACGTGTGTGCTGATGTATTCGTGGGAAAAGGCAAAGTTGCTTTAAAAAAATATAAAGCCAAAACAAATATTAGTGACATGGGAGGAGGTAGGAGGAACAAAATGCTGCAATAAAACGCAAACACAAATGATGGATGGAATGTGGAACCAATCAAACATTCACCCCCAGTCACAGATTTGGGTTTAGTCCATCAATACTTTTGCTCACCATGCCACTCCAGTTTGGACCCAGCCATATGCAAATCAGTCTTGACCCCTTTCCCCATGGGAACAGTCCAGCCTGAGCTGCCAGGCCAGGTCCTCCCTGGACCGGAAACAAGCATCCTGGGACCGATTTCAGGGTCTCACCCTTCATCAGCCAGGCTAGCTTTAATCCAGTGGCATAGTGAGCCTGAGACCCATGTCTGGGCATACCCGGCGCACTTAGGGCAACAAAAGCGAACGAACACAAATGTTGGACAGAAAGCGGAAGTAATCAAACATTCACCCCCAGTCACAGATCTGGGTTTAATCAATCAATACTTCTGCTCACCATGCCATTCCAGTTTGGATCCAGCCATATGCAAATCAGTCTTGCCCTGTGCCCCATGGGAACAGTCCAGTCGGAACTGCCAGGCCAGGTCCTCCCTGGACCGGAGACAAGCATCCTGGGACCGGTTTCAGAATATCACCCTTCATAAGCCAGGCTAGCTTGAATCCAGTGGAATAGTTAGTCCGGGACCTTAGTCTGGGCATACCTGTCTCTTTCTGTTCCTCCTTTGTCTGTGTCCTCTTTTCCCCCAGCTGGAGGTGCTGCAATTCTTTTTAATTCCCTAAGCGTGTGGTGTTGGTGCCATGCAAAACTGGAAGTTTATTGAATAAAACAGAGGATACATACATGAAGTAAAGAAAGAGGTAGGTTGTACAGAGACAACACAAATCGTAGGAGCACATCCTTCATGCCTGTGTTTGCACGCATTAGCACATTCAAGTCAAACATATTGGCTTGAGCAATGCTTGTTTTGTGTGTTTTTGATATATTAATAGTTTGGACTGCTCAGGCTGACACAATAGAAGGGTGGTCTAACAAAGTGAACATTAGGTGACTTTGCAATATGGAAAATAGCTGTAGTGAAATACAAGTTACTTACCTTCGGTAAGGCCTTATGTGGTATCTAGCTGCAGATTCCTTACCTTTGAATATCACCAGGCGTCAGACTGGATCCAGAAGATTTGAGCAGTACTCCTGCACACTGTAGCACTGTTGGCGTTGTTGAAGTCGTCTGTGCCTGAAGTGATATGCCCAGTAACTATATACTTGTCACCTTGGTGCACTAACATCAGTTACTTTAGCAATTTTCCAATTCAGGAGCAGTCCATGAGAACTGCCCACTGGTGTGGAAAGGACTAAGGGCCTGAAAGGGGTGTCCTTTGTACCTGAACTGGTTTTCAGAATGGGGATGATTAGGGGTGGGGGGGCTGCAAGGAATTTGCAGCTAGATAAAGACTAACAGATTAAGGAGTTACCAAAGCTAAGTAGCTTGTTCATCGGATAGTGACTTTGTCCTGCATATTCCCTACCTTTAAATAGATTCCCAAGCAATACTGCCCCAGAGTTGCGTCCGTTAATCCGACTAAACCAAAAAATCCTGTAGGACCGGATGGGCGAAGAGCCTGTCATGACGGACTGGACTGTCCAGTCAGTAATATTTTGTGAACTTGTGCAAGGATGCCAACGTCGCTGCCTGGCTGATGTCCAGGAGAGGAACGCTGCTTGCTAGCTTTAGCTCCGATACAATGAGTTCACAAGTCCTCAGGGGGGATGGTTCTTTTCTGTACAGTTTTGCCTTTCTTTGCTTTCTCATAAACTGGGAACGAACAAGACCTTGAGCATTGCAGAGTTGACTGACGTTGGGTGGCAAGGAACTTGAGGTATCACTACCAAAGCCCGTTTAGATGCACGGTGCAGTATTCCTCATACACCTTGGAGTTGTGACCCAACTCCAGGCACCACAAACACACCAACGGGGAGTCCGTCACAGACATTAGCCTGTGAGAGACCCCGTAGGGTTTTAAACCAGCTGGTTTCTTAGGTGGCATCCTAACACCAGGAGAAAAATCTAAGAAAAATAGTTGATCAAAATTTGAAAAAGGCCAGTCAAAAGGTGACTGAAGGGTAAGCTTAATCTGGATCAGCGTTTTCTGGTGCGGAAAGAACTGTCGTCCGCATGCCTATAGAGGTACCACAAACATAATTTCATAAACAGATGACGCAGACCCGAAAGACGGCACCTACCGGTGCTCTAGGGTGCTGCTCAAAAATTAGCTCGCTCTTGTCTGACGCCTGGGGATATTCATAGGTAAGGAATCTGCAGCTAGAAGTTTCTATCAGATAGAGAATTTGGGAATTTAAAAAGGAGTTGACTCCTCAAGAGTGAAAGACAAAGTCTATATCAATAGACCTGACCTCGCTGCAGATGCCAAATTTCTTTAAAAATAATTTTGCTGAACACTTTGGGTACATGGAGTATATTTTTCCATGAGTGCAGAGTTCAATTTCTGCACTAAAACAAGAGCTATGAAAGAAGCTGCAGATAAGAAGACAAAAGAGACCACTCGCTTTCAGAACTGGATGACTTTATTAATTTGGTGTTGTAGGGAAAAGTGGATTGTATGTACGTGTGCATGTATGTGTTCTATCTTAACATGAAAGCATTCAACTGCTCTAAATGCCCCTAAAATACAGTACTGAACGTTCTTTTTATTAGTATAACAGTTTTTGCATTATGATACACTGCAACAATAGCGCGTTTATTTAAAGCTAAGTATTAAATATTAAATATCTTCTCATTTCATTTATATTACCTTGCAAAAGAGAAAATAAGTAACTAAAAGAGCCCACCATACATAGATCTTCCCCTCCAGCACATCATCGGTTTATTGACCCATTTTTTTTGCTTTGTGTCCTACCGATATGCAGAAAACCCAGACTTTTGATTGATAACATACAAAGTTCATATAGCTTGTTCGCAAAGGTGCTAAAAAACGATGATTTTTGACCTGTAGATTTTTTAAAACTATGTTCCTTTGAAGCTGTGCGATTTTTCTTTTGGCCCGTGCTCAGGTCTTAGAGGCTTACTTTTCTTCCCCTCTGTTCAACAGCAGTCAGCGACATCCCCAGAGATCGATTTCATATGTACGGAAGATGTTTTTTACTCCACAAAAATGCAGAAACGTAGACTGAATGTCACAGAAAAATCTCTCCCAAAGAGGGTCTAAAGATTAGGTTGTGATGTTTTCTCTTTTTTTACTAAAAGCATTTCGTCTGGACATATATTTTCAAAATCTTCCTTAAGAGTTGAACAAATAAACAATAGCTGAATAAGCACTTGGAAAGTCTGCATGAAAATTCCCCTTGAAGTCTTTAGAGAAGAGTATCATCTGTGCAGCCTCCTTCGAGTCCATAGCGGAACTCCTGAAGATTTGATACTCCATAAAAGTGAACGAAAGCTGCTGCTACCACCAGCACATGGAAGATCTGATGCGACTGGAACTGTAGAATATGAAAAAGAGAACAACATGAGACCCATGGATTGATGTGGCGACAGAGCGTTTCCTATGCACAGTGACATTCAAGAAGTCATTTCTGCACAGAGAAATAAAGAACTTTCAAGGTTTCTACAATTCTATTTTCAGTAGTTCTGGTTCCTTAAAAATACTTACTGGCTATATTTTACTCTTTACAAAGTTTAAAATCCACTTGGCATTCAAGCACATTACAAGTTTTATTGGTATGTAAAATACAATTTCACACAATTCAGACAATAAAGAGAAAAATGTCTGAGTGATAAATGTTTAGTTTAACACTCATTAGCAGTTTGTCGTCAGTCAACTTTAAAACCACTACATGCATTATCAAAAAAATCAATCTTTAATCTCGATAGCCATTTAAATACATTGACCAACAGATTAACGGATCAATACAGATGGTAATAGGTTGTAAAAGTAAAAAAAAAAAAAAAAATAAGAAAACACTCTGTAGGTAACAACAAATTCCTGGCACAAAAGAGGATCAGGTGTCTATTAGAGCCAAGTCTGTAGATATCACAAAAAAAACAGGAAATGCTCATGGTTTGCAGATGAACAGTCACAAGTGCCTAGTGATGTTAACTAGTCAAATGAACACCACTTTGGAATTGATAAAAGTCAAATAGCGATGCTTACTCTGAATCTGGATAAAAGATTGTATTCATAAGTATTAAAAACCAAATTCAGAAACGGCTCTGGTCCTTAACAGTAATATTTCATAACAAAATACCTTCATGTCGGCTTAAAAAGTTCCTTTGCCTCATGTATCGCTACAGATTTAGAGATGTTTCACAGAGACAAAAACAATTCAGGACGGCCAATTTCATTATGGATGTCTCTGACTCCAAATTCATGCAATCATGTATGATTTCCTGAGCAACAGTTGCTACTGGCCTCATGACAAATGAAGTGGGTGCAGTCTGGGGATGACCAAATAAACGTCTAAAGAACACATTTTCTTCCAACATTAGCTAAATCACAAACACCCACACTGTATGGGGTGTATTCAGTACTTTGGGGGAAAAAAATCAGAACTGCTCCAACAAATTGTGAAAGTCTGTCCTGTAGGAGGTTGGCCTCTATTAGTTTGATTGGAGGGACGCCTAAATATGAGACAAAGGCACTTTTTTCATAACTTTATCATTAATCAAATAACGTCTGGATCTGGTAGACCTATGTCTTATTGTTTGGACACATCAGTAAAATCAGTTGAAACAAACTATCCAGAACAGTCACATAGTGTTGTATCAAAATATTTACTCCACAGGCAGTGAGGAACAATAAAACATACTCATCCACATGTAAAGGCACGGGACCTAACCTGGGGTATCTTTTTTAAATTCCATAAGCTAAACCTCTGACTGATTTATAATGGAAAGAGGGGGAGGAGGCAGCCCATAACCTTGTAAAACGCCATTAACCAAATCAAAACTAGCAGACCATATCAGACTTCAGCTGTTAACTTACAATGGCGACGACTCAAAATGTTAATGATGTTCCTATTAATCTCCCATGATGGAATGGATCAAAGCTTTGACCTACTGACTGTCAAATGTTGTGCTAAGGTCCATAAAGGCTAGATTTAAAGAGCCCTTCAGGGAAACCACATATTTAGAGTATAATGAATGTAAATTAAGACATTGTTTTACTGTGTCTAATCCTGATCTAAAGCCATAGAGACCTTTTGTTAACACTCATCGCTTTGCCCATAACTGTATTCTAGCCATTAAAACTATACCAGATATTTTGACAATCAAATCAACTAGTGAAATAGAGCAATACAAATTTGGATTGCCACCATCTCCCTTCCTATACAATACGGCGATCATAGATTGGGACCAGGAACAGGGGATCGTGTCTCTACAAGATGGATTTAAAACAATTACCAATGAAGAATCCCACAAATCTGAGCCATACCATCTGTTTCTTGACCAAGGGGCTTTCCCAATGGGTTGTTATTTAAAGCATCAATACCTTCTTCCAGAGTAAAATTCAGGTTAATTCATGTGTTGGCTAGAACTGAAGAACAATTTCCAAAAAATGTTACATCTGTAAACCAATCAATTTCTATCGCAGACTTCAGCTCTCTTGAAGACATACTCAGCATGAGGTCTAACATCAGAAACATATTCAGTTGCGCACTGGAACTCAAAGGAAATCAAGATTGGTTTATGGTCATTTTAATTGCTCTCCCAAACATTTCATCTATGACTGTAACCTATTAAGCAACCAAAGACAAATATCCAATCATTAATACTAAAAGAACCTTGTGTGGAGACTGCCTTTAAAGCTCAGCCAGCCAAAGTGTAGATCAAGCAATGCATAAATTCCAGAAAGAAATCACCTCCAAGTATTTGAGTATATTTTATTGATTGTAGGGTAAAAAGCCTTGTTCATTTGTTGAAGATAAGTTGGATTTTGCCCCCACATATTCACAAGTGTCTGTCCTGGAGAGTATAGAAAAATACCACTGAAACGCTTCAGAGATGAACATTTTAAGGGTTACTGTTAATACAATGCAAAGTGTATATGGATGAATATTATCACTACTCTGAATTGATGGATATACACTGGGATCTGCAACTAATAAGTTTATTACGACTAATGACAATTGAGGCATAAGAGGAGAAAATGTTTTTTGTTGTATTTTAATAATTTTTTTAAGTTTGTGTATCTAATAAAATCACTACAATAATTTTTAGTAGTCTGAATTTTGGGGCTTCTATATTGTGCAGTGTTTTCAATCCCTGTTAGAGTTCCAGAAGAGGAACTCCTTCAAACTATTTTAATTTCTTAATGGCAGTGTCTGACGACTGTACAGTGTGTTTTTGTATTATTGAGTACAGTTAAAATGTTGCATAGATATTTACTATGGTGTAATTCAAATGATAAGGTGGAGGCACTGTGTAACTTACAAAAGTAGAGCACTCTTGTTTGCAGCATCCTTGTTTACTATGGTAATGGGAATGTCAGCATTTTTGCCAGTGAAATTGTAACAGTTCCACCAATGTAGGCACTTACCACACTAAAATACAAGTATAGATTGACCTTCTCTTTTTAACAGAACTGCATACAACTATTCTTACGTTCAGGATCAGATGAGCAACCTGCCCTATTATGTCTTAACATTATACACCTAAAATCACCTTAAAGTGTTTAAAAACTTCTCTTCACCCAGTCATTCATCAGCCCCAGATTTGGGAAACAAGCAATGATAGCAGGAGTGTGTTTGCAGCTGTAGATTGTCCACGTTAGGTTTTGTTCAGTAATGGGTGTTTGTATGCCTTTTAAAAGTCATCTGGGAAATTTTCTGTCATAGCAGTTGTTGAGAAATGTTCTGACTGGAATAGCTGCTGAAGTTGATCGTATAATGTTTTTGAAGATATGAGGTAGACAAGGGTCAGAGGGGTACCCTGCTGGCTTGTTTTGATAAGATACAGAAAATGATTTGGTGATAGTTCTTTGAAGGAGCAAAGAGGCTGTGTTTGTCTTCTCCTGGAGGGGTTTGTAATAAACAGGTTGGAGCTGTATTTTGTTTGTTTTAGTTGTTTAAGTAAAAATCCAACATGTCTGCTTTAGTTGTGTAATGAATTGCCAGTTTGTCACAAAATTCTTGAGAAATGGGATTGGCAGCATCTGGTCATTTTGGATTACAAAATACTGCGAATATTATGTAAAATTCTCTATTGGCACACTTTGCAAATGTGGATTTAGCCAACAGTCTAGTTTTTTGCCTTTTTGATTGTTGACTTGTATATTCTATTGTGTCTGTGTATTCATATCCTGTAAGGAACTCATTAGCCCCAGAATGAGAGAACAAGAAAATGATAGCAGGACTTTTGCACCTGTGAATTTACTTGGCCTCAGTACTTTTGTCTGTAACATCTTCCTCTACCTCAGGCGGCAATGTATTTGATTCTCTTCTATACTATTCTTGGTTAGCGTTACAGCATTGCCAGGAGCCTGAGGTGGCCATGAAAGGAGAGGCTGTCTGGAATGCATTCTTGTGAATCTGCTTACCAGCCAAAGGTTCCCATCACTTTACAAGCCTATTTACTTTTACATTTTGTCTAGATCTCCATTCAGTTACTTTTTTTTTTTTTTTTAAATAGCCTGCTCTGTGCCCATACTCAAACATTTGGGTGAAATGGCACCTCTTTACAACCAAACTTGTACTACCGACCTGCTTGATATCTCAAAAGCAAGTATTTTACTGATGCATTTGCTACAATCTGTGCCCCCTATGAACTATTCTTCAATTTAACAGAAAATACATAAATTTGGTCTCTATTTTAGCCCAATGGCTTCTGTATTGTGTAGCCAACAACAGTATTGAATGTGCCTTTCTCATTTTGAACAGTGTAGTACTACCAAGTTTGCCAACGTTGGCTTCTAGTTTTTCTCTTGCAGTCCACCTGTAGACCCTTCGGGTAATTGACCTTTTTGTGATTGTTTTTATAACAACTGTCTGCTTCTGGCATGGCAAATGGAGCAGTTTTATATCTATTTACTATCCCCGGATGGGCTAATTAGTTGCAGACTTCAAATACCTTAAGTTCTTATGCAGTATGAGTATTTAATAGGTTTGCAGGTGGTCACATCACCCACAGGAGGACGACATAAAAAGCATTGTACAGACGTGAACAATTGGCTTTGGCAATGTGTTTTTGCCATGTTGTACACCACCGGACTGCTGTTCAGCATGGCTAAACGCTAGTGGCGTGGAGTGTCCTAGAGTGAAGTGGGGGGGAAGGGGGAGTAGACTGTTGTAGGCTGGAGTAGGGTGTCATGGGGTTCAGTGATTCAGTGGCAGAGAATGTCCTAGAGTGTCAGAGTTGAGAAGAGTGGGTTCAGTGGAAGTGGGGTGGAATGGAGTGGGTGGACTGGATGGGGTGAACTGGATTGGAGTGGACTAAAAAAGGGTGGGGTGAGGTGGACTGGATTGGAGTTGGGTGGATTAGATTGGTTTGGGGTGATTAGATTGGAGTGACACCCCACTGTACCGCAAACCACCCCTCTCCAACCCAATCTACTCCACTCCAGTTCAGTTCAGTTCAGTTCTGTTCAGTTCAATTCAATTCAATTCAATCCACCAGCAATCCATTCCTGCCCACACAAATGTAATCCACCTCAACCCAATCTACTCCACTCCACTCTACTCCAGTTCAATTCAATCCACCCAACACCAATCCATTCCTGCCCACACAAATGTAATCCACCTCAATCCAATCTACACCACTCCAATCACATCCACCCCTCAGCCTCCCCGTTCCACCCCTACTCTAGTCCACTCCAGTCCAATCCACCACAATCCACTCCACAACAATCTGCCCCACACTAGTGTGCTTCACGCTAATCTGCCTCAGTGTCATCCAAAGCAGTCTGCCCCACTCAAATCCAAAGCAATCTGCCCCACCCCAACCTAAAATAATCTGCAGCACTCCAATCCAATCCTCCCCACTCCAATCCTCTGCAATCCAGTCCAATCCGCCTCACCCCAAATCTACCCTACCCCAATCCCCAATCCCCCCACCCCAATCCAGTTCACTCACCCCAGGCCATCCCACCCCAATCCAATCAACCCCATCCCACCACATTTCAATCTTCTCTACTCGTGCCCATTCAATGCACCGCACTCCATTCCAATCCACCCTAACATACTTCAATACAATCCATCCACCCCACCCCAATCCAATCCAATCCAATCCAATGCTCACTCCAATCCTGGATTGGAGTGGTTTAGATTGGAGTGGGCTCCATCTGTGAAAGTGCTACTCGTGCGCAGATGTTAGGCAGAGTTAAACAACAGTCTTTCTTGCTTATCCTACATTTAGGATTACACACAACTTTTCATCCAAGGTGCACAGCAGCAACGTTTATTTTAAAAGTTGGACACTTGAAGTCCCAGCTCAAAACCTATTTACTATATGGCTATAAATGGGTCTCACACGATGACAGAATGCCAAAAACAGAGGACCAAAAGCAAAAACACGTGATTTCCACGTGTTAGAAACTACCGCAGTACAAGGAACACTCTAATCATAAACGAGAACTTATTTTCAAAAGAATTTGAATGGTGACTGAAAAGTGGTTAGGACATCATAAGAAAACATATCTATAGGTGGTGCACTTAACACACAATGATTTTGAACTCCACAGAACTTTTCTGAAAAGCTAAATGAAATATTGAATTAAGGACCAAAATCTTTTGGCTGCACTCAGCAATTCATCGGAGCAATGCGAAGCATTCAAAGTACAAAGTCATGTTAATCATGCTTACACCGTACTGCCAAAGTTATTATCTTCCTAACCTTGTATATGCAAGTTATTATAAGAATAATCCATCTATGTTACAGCGAATTACTATGCGTTAACAGGAAAAACACAGGACCTGAAATGAACTTTAAGTGATGAGGGCCTCATTATTAATCCTTTACCGACATTAAAACTACAGCATACTGCTTTCCACTTCGGTGTCAAACATGTGAAGTAAATCAGTGCCTTGGAGACAGACACTTGAAACAAAGCTATCACGGGGGCCTTCCACAACCAGGCAGCAGCATAGACAGTACACCATTAGTACAGAGAGATCACACTGCGTTTGTAATAAAGCATTCTGCAGGGAAGCTCTCTGAATGTACTTAAAGTGTCAGCTGTGGGATACTTAGTGGGGATAGTTCAGTATTTTGGGCCAGTGCATATCTTACAAATGTTTGGCCATATCAGTCTCCAAGGTAGTATGGAGAGAAGCCCTGGAGTAGTCTCCATGTTGCAGGAAAGGTCTGTATACAGAGCTTATCAGTTTGCCACCAGTCCCTATGGTGTAGAGCTTCTGGCACACCTCATGTGGGGTTAGTGCTAGGTGGTGGACATTAAATAGGGTATTTAATGGTTGTTCAAGGTGTTGGTAAGTAAGGAGTCGACATACAGGAAGATTTTAGTCTGCCACAATGGTTTTTAAATCTAGTAGCTTGGCATCCACAAACATATCATCCAATTTTAAGACACCTGCAGCATGCCACTAACGGAGTTACCCCAAGAGCAGCAGTCCTGTGCGAGTGAGAAGGCCTAGCAAAAGTAGTGCAGGAGTGTAGGGTTTCTTTGTGTTGGTGCGTTTACAGGTTCTAGAAAGGCAAGAGAAAGCTGTGTAGGATAACCTCAGATAGCGTTCCGTAGAATGGCCAGTAGGATACAAAGAGTAGTGCAGTAAGCCCTCCTTAAAGCCTTTACAGATAAACCCCATCTCATGCAGGGGGTAGCCAGTTAGCAAGCGAGCCACCCGTTAGAGCTGCGCAGCTAGATAAAAGCTTTCTAAGACCGGAAGAGCAAATCCACCCGCAGTCACGGGCAGCTTTAGAGTGGAAAGAGCTACCTGACGGTGCCCCAGTGACCAAATCAGATGTGGGGCGTGTCTGAAGAAGGAATGTGGGATGAGCAGAGGAAGGTTTGCAAAATAACACAATTGGGGTAGCACACCACCTACACTTGTGTGGGCCCATTACAAAAAGTGGAAGATAAGACCAAACAATAAACCGGGATCAGAGAGGCTACGTTGCTCTGCCCAGATGTCCAGTGTGCAGATCAGTGGGGAAATGGTAAATAGTAATCCCTAGGTATCAAAGGTAACTGATTCCCAGTTCAAGGTCTAATTGTATATAAAGGGGAAACACTACAATATTTTAAATAAAAACGAATTACATTTTAAAATCTTTCTAATGTTAGTTTTGACTATTCTAAGACACTGACAGAGTGGGCAATTACCCATCACAACCTTGGAAGGGGTCTGCCCCCTACTCACCCTTCACGAGCTTGAACAGCGTACAACTGCACCAGAAGAGTTTGTCAGGGTGGGTGCTGCTTGTTCAACCACTTGACAGTGCCTTTTCTGTTTCTCTCCTTTCTGCTGAGACACCTCCCCAGGTATGCAATACTTTCCGATACTCTTGGTGGACCCATCTTGTCTGATTTTAGTAACTGTCCCACCTTGTTCTTTTCTTCATTACTTATCCCGTTCTTAGCAACAATCATTTGAGTAAGTTGCAATGGATCTCCAATCTGATCTAGATTTCATCTTCCTCTTTTATTCTCTTTGATTGGTAGTCCGGGCCCCCAGCTCTGAGATAAATGTAGAGTCCCGGACGTAAACTCTAGTGCTGTGAGGCTACGGACAAGTTGTGGGTACCTCACATCCTGACAGTAGATGCAAGACTGTCACCCACACCATCTGCTCTACCTCACTAATTATTTTTAGGTTTAAAGTCCACTGGAGGTTGAAGTGAGCCAGAGGTGAGCCAGATGTTTTTGTTCAACTTGTTTAAACTAGCATAAGGTTACTTAACTTAATGTTTCCCAAATGGATTGCCATGGGATCTAAAACGTTTAGAAACATAATCAGTTTGTTGTGTTGCTTTCTCTCTAAAAAAGATTGGGTAGATTTAGGTAGAGGTGATGGCCTTGACACCGTACTCAAGGGCATCAATTTACTACCGAACAAAGATGCAATGTGCCAACTGAATGTAGCATGCCAGGAGGCAATCACAAAAAGACCACAGTGAATAAATAGTGCTATGCAGAAAATAGCAAATAAATGCACTGATAACATAGTGAGGTACGGCCTCTCCTTGGATGTGTCTGTAAAATTGACGTTTGTTCATGAATTTTGCCCTGAATTTTGACCCTTTGTCCTAATTCTTTTTTTTTTTTTTTACAATCCTGTCCTGAATTTGCCTCTATGCCACGTGGTCACTCTACCCTGAACTCAAACTGCTCGATGCAATTATGGATTAATGCCAGCAATCCATTCCAGCAAACCCTGAGCTAGACTTCTGCTCTATCCTTTGGCGCGTTTTGTCATATGCAAGTTTCTTTATTTAAAGTGTAAACTGTAATTACGGTTACAGTCCTACAACCAAACCATTCTTTACAGTGAATGATCTGGATACTATTTTGTAATATCACAGACACTGATGCACTCAATGTATTTTGCGTTTTCCAATCTAGTTTCGACTGTACATCCCTTGCATTTAGTCTTGAATGTTCAAGGGCTGTTTGGTTCTCTTTCCTACGTTCTTACACCTCAATTCCTGTTTTTTCCCCTGCAATAACAGTCTGCACATTTATTCCCGCAGACACCCAATAATGATACAAGTGCCATGCCTCTGTACCCCCAAATATAAGTATTCACTATGTCAACCAACCTTGCACATCACTTCATATTTAGTGCTTAGTAGTTACAAAAAATGTACCAACTTATCTCACTAAAGTTACTTGAGTGTGGTCAGTATTCTCATTTTCACTTTTTGGGTCCAATTTATATTACAATGTCTAGTGAATAAATCGTTTTTTTCCTGCAGCAAAGACCTGAGGACAGGACAATGTAAGGAGCTTTACAAGAGTATTTATTTCAAAATGATTACTTTTCACATTTGTAATGTAATTCCTGGAAAACGAATGTCAACCACTGTTCTTCTTATTTACTAATTAGGATAGTGAGACAACTGTATTAGCAGGCCTACTCCAGTCTTAAGAAGAAAGACAGTCCTGCAAACCATCTAAAACCAACTAAGTCGAAACTGATCTGTAAGAAGTAATTGGAATACCTACCCAAATGTCAAACTTGCCAGGAAAGAAGCGTTCTGGAATGCGGGCAGCGTACAATCCAGCACCGGTGATGTACATGCTGCCCATCAAGAAGAACCACCCCATCTGTCCGACCGTCGTGGCCTTCACAAACCCTTCTGCAATGGTGAAGTGCATGGTGGGAACAATGCCACTCAATCCAAGTCCGAGAAACACTCCTGGAGAAAAGCAAAATGGAAGCAAGTTAAGATAAGTCCATGACCCTCTTGGGAAGGGAGTTTGTTGGCAGGCCAATTTGAAGTTAGAAGGGAGATGAAGGTAAATTTCAGAAAAAATCAATAAAAAAGATTTTAAAAAATCGAAAGCATGGAAACCATTTGTTCATCAGATCTTAGACTCCAATCCATCCAGTTTCAAGCTGCACATGTTACTGAAATATCTCGCTCCAAACTAATCTACTGCACCACTCCAAAAGCTTTTCCATGATCAGCTTCTTTCATCTCCAATCAAGTGCTCCTTATTCAGTGAGCAGCCAGCCTCTGGGCTAAGCTTTGCTGTCATTGGGATTTAACCGTTCGAAAACATCACAGATAAACCAATTCTATAACCTACTGCCTGATCACCTCTTTCGCTATCAAATACTATACTCTTATGCAACACAATTCAGTTCAAAGAATGTGCCAGGCCCACCAAGCTCAGTGAAAGTTCCTAAACTTTCCAAGTGATTAAGGGGTTGGACTTCTTACTGACTGTGCCTAGACACAGACTTAAAACTTAAAGTAGACTCATGTACACCCTTCATTAATACATACTGTGGTGTGGCATTTGTACAGCCCAAATCTAGTCAGAAGACAGCAAACAAAAAGCTATAAAGGGGCAAAGTTACATTCAACGAGAGACTGGAGGGGGAGCTCAGACAACTGCATGTACGTGGTTGTGTGTGTGTGTGTGTGTGTGTGTGTGTGTGTGTGTGTGTGTGTGTGTGTGTGTGTGTGTGTGTGTGTTTACTGTACCTTGTATTATACTAGTGTGTGTGTGTGTGTGTGTGTGTGTGTGTGTGTGTGTGTGTGTGTGTGTGTGTGTGTGTGTGTGTGTGTGTTACTGTACCTTGTATTATACTATTACGCAGTCCATAAACAGAGCACTTTATAAAAAATGTTTATGTAATTCAAAAACTGACATGCTCCAACAGCAGTTTCATGTGTTAATGTGTGGCCAGTTTGAATGATTTTATCTTGTGGTTGTAATTCCTCTTCCCTGTAGTTTTGAAAAAGCACTGTCTGGCTCTCAATGCATTCAGCAGAGATGTATAATTAAAAGGTTAAAAAACATGACTGGTCAAGTGAAGAGTGCAAGTGCAGTACAGTGTCCATTCTGATTTCATTTGTGAGCAGTCAAAATATCGTAAGCGCAGAATCCCAGTTGTAACCCCTGATCAATATGAAGAGTTTGCTTCTGTTCTTAACAGCTCCTGGCCTCGCCTCTGGCAAAAGTTGTACAGATGCTGCGCTCTCAACAGTGCCCAAGACCATACCACCCCTGAGCCTAGGAAACATGAGAGGTGCTGGCTACCTCCGAGTTCTGAAGCAGCTACGATGTCCTAAAGCTCCTCTGAATGCCTATATTTCTATGAGTGTGTATGTATACAATACACACAAACCTACAAGCAAACATTTCCAATTTATCGAGGCAACCAGGAGATCCACCACTCAGTTCATTGTTAAAATAGAACTCTGTACAAGAAGAAACAGACTGTCCTACAAAATCAGAGGCTTTAGACAGGGCAGACCAATACATCACAGGATTATGTACACAGCACAGGCACTTTAAATATTTGCACAATGCAGTCATACAGTTCCAGCGTATGTAGGTTTACATTTTTCAGTTTCTTATGTATGTTTTCAGGTTGTCTTAGTACTGTCACTTTTTTCCAGTTCCTGCAAAGATGGAATCTCAGGGGTTTGTTTACATTGGCAAGGATGCGTCTCATTTCTATCCTGTCCTGAGAAATGTAGACAGAGGAATGATTTATTTCAGGAGGAAGGAAGCATCTATAGCATAGCGAACCCTTGTATGCATTTGTCAAGCTCATGCTTACCATACCATTACTTATCTACTCACATTTCTCAACTGTTTTGCACAGGGAATAATCTTGTAATTCCATAGTTCTCCAGAGGAACTTTACCTTGCATTTTCTCTTTTGCATAACTCATCCTCAAGTTAAACTTCGAGGGTTCATATGTAGCAGATGCCTTGCTTGTGCAAATTAAGCTGAAGTGTCTTTTAGGGTTGGATTAGTCTTTTCACTCTTCAGATTGTTATGTGATTGCATTCTGTCCTAGTTCTAACTCAACACAAATACAACCGATTTTTAAAAAGCTTGAACACAAGGCTTGCTCTATGGAAGAACCTTTAATCACATGCAGAATTTGTTCCTCTGCCTTCTCACGGT
This sequence comes from Pleurodeles waltl, assembly GCF_031143425.1. Classification (NCBI taxonomy): domain Eukaryota; kingdom Metazoa; phylum Chordata; class Amphibia; order Caudata; family Salamandridae; genus Pleurodeles; species Pleurodeles waltl. The sequence goes on along the minus strand of NC_090445.1, from coordinate 657,797,576 downwards.
TGGTTGTTTTCTTTAATTAATCTCCACCTTCAACCCCAACCCAATCGTGGCAGCACATAAGGTGTGGCACGGAAAGGATCCTAAGGTGCAGATTGACCTGATCTAGTGTAACAAGGTTTCACTTCTGTTCATGTCAACATAGGATGATAATATCAGATCTTTTAACTTTCTCTTGGTATAATTCATCTCCTACCCTATCTATGCATCATTACAAAAAAGAAAGAAAAAAAAATTGGCTGTCATGAGCTTCTTCTATTTACCAGATTCCTATATAGCACGCTCTCTCTCATTGCCATACCATTACAATGGTTTGTGGGGCTGAATCTTTTCGTGTTTTACAAAACATCACCTGTCATTTGTTTCTGGCTACAAATCTATCACTGAGATGTTAAAACGTTCAGTGTTCTTTGAGATGCCTCCATTGTCTATCTGTTCTATTCGTAGCAGATCACCTTTGGGGCAATGGCTATCGGTCCACAGCGCCACCGATTCCAAAACCACGGATTTATGGCAAGGAAATTTACTTGATCCAGACCTACTAGACATCCATCGGAACAACTTTTCATACAGTTATAAAATCTGGTCTTGTAACACAATCCTTGGATTTTTGTTTTCTTTTTCCTCCGTCCACACAATAGTTGGACACTCTCCCTCTACCTTTTTGTGGTCATCCATCTTTGTTCCTTTTTAGAAAATCTTTGAATTCTTTTTTTTCCTTTTTTTAAAAACAATAATGTGCACCAACCATACTTAGTAGATAAATGCAGCTACTGCCAAGGAAACATTTGGTGTACACTGCGCTTTACAACTACCCTAACTGTAACTGTGTATGGGAATGCGAACATTACCAACAGGCATTGCCAAATAGTAAAGACTTTGATCAATGTCAATGTCACAATAGTATGAAACATGATCTGAATAAATTAAAGTATATATTTGGACCCACCCTATCTTCTTTACATTATTTTATAGAGGGTTAGCTCTAGAGACATATGTACAATTGTTAGTGACAGAAAACCAGACGTGGAAATAAAGTAGCAAATTCTAGCACTTGGGTCATGCAGATTGTAAATTTACACATTGAAGTCTTTGATGAATAACTTGGTATTTTCATATGAGTGGTTTGGATAATTAGTCCTCTCTTAGCTCTTGGTGAAGCAACCATGGAAATGACAATCAGTGTATTACTTACATGGAGACGTAAACATCTACTATGTGGTGTACCTACGGACACAGAAGGCTTGTATGTTCTGAAGAGTAGCATACAAGACTATCTTTTCAAGAAACATCTACCCAAGACAGGGCGTTGCTAGGAAAGTCCCCCCCTCCCAAAGTGTAATTCCTTCCCATTGGTCTACTTCTCTCTGTTTCTGTAAATGAAAAATACATCTGAATTTACCTGCTCTCGTAGGTCTGTGCTTGGGTGTTGAAAATCGGTCCCACTGAGAAACGACAATAGCAGTGATGCCAAGGACACAGACTATAGAGAGGTAGATGAGTCGCGGCTGAGGGGAGCAGTAAAAAGAGTAATACAACCAAGGAACAAAACTGCCCATGATAAGAAGTGCTATCCCAGAATAATCCAGCCTGGAGGAAGAAGACAAACACATAAGTCGCATAAGAACAAGTTCAAATCTCGGTCGATAAAACCACAAAGGAAGCAAACATCACAAAAGCTGAACATTTGGTACTGTTTCAGTTTGTTTTCCTTCTTATATTTTTTGGAATTGTCCTAGAAAACATTCTACAGTTTAATTATCACTGGATTTGTTTTACATCAAAATATTCACACTTTTTGTTACAACTAGTATATTATCGATAACATTTTTGAAAGGTCCAAGCATAAAGAAGGAACAGTGAGATGTGGAGCACAATATACTGCCCTCCAAACCATGCCTCCCAATCAAAAATCAAACTGAACAAACAAAATCTGAAAACATGCACACACTTTTGCTTCTCAGTTCTGTACCAATGCATAGCTCTCCAGTTGTCCTCATCAGGCTCAAGAAGATTAATCACTTATGGCTTATTTTTACATTCTAGCGAATGCAGTTGTGTTTTACCCATAATTAAGAGGAGCTGCTCTTTTTTCGTAAATTATTTTTATTCACTTTTCCACTTTGAAAAATAAAACTGGTTGCATTAAAAAATTACAACAAATAACATATTACACTCTCCCACCAATTCTTCTACAAGGACCATGAATCACAACACTATGGTTCTTTGATCTTTACGGTCAAAATCAATAGTGAAACATTTGAATCCTTAACGTTTAGTTTTATTTTGCAGCGGGAGCCCCCGTACCCTGCACAATGGCAAACTGAGTGACTTATAGCTGGTTCAAAATCAGTGCCCTTAACATATGTAGGCACAATACCTGTGGGGAGTCCTGGAGATGTTCCATCAGTGGTTTCCAGATACTCTCAAACCATTGTCACATGTCATGCAGGTCATAGGTCAGCTCTCCATGGATATTATTGATCCAAAGTTTTCTGGACCAACTGATAAGGTCTGGTGCGGGTGCCTTTTTTCCAATTAGCAGTCAGCTCCTGCTCAGCTAGCATAAAACTATGGACGATGACTGCCCATGTATGCAGAGAAAGGCCCTCCCAATGTGTAACTCATGCCCAGAATGATCACTATTGGATCACTGTGGATCTTTAAGGGCTTCCTTCCAATAGGTAGCAATCCTTGGACATGACCTTCAAATATGCATTATCGTCCCTTTTGCACCACAAATCCTCCAGCATTGGTCATCACAATTTGAGCCTACTCAGTGTCCTATAACAGTTGTACATCATCTATAAGCATGCTTTTCTACTGTGGACACTTTGTACAATTCTGGTGATATCTGCCCAAAGGGTCGTACTGATTTTCCAGAGTATATCCCTTCCCACTGCTTCATATGTTGACAGGCAGGATTATATGCAGTAGTCACCAGTTCAGGCCTTTCGTAGATGTGTAATCAGTAAAAGGGTTTTAGAATTTTGTAACATCTCTGATGTCCACTGCTTTTTTTTTGTGGGTTCAGGACCCAATCTCATATAGCTTCAGGGCTTCTGATCTTTCTCTTCTGACTACTATACAGTCTGATGCCTATCCTAACCCTATATAATACTGCATGTAAGGTCTCTTTCAATTTTCCCTAATACCTGGCACAGGATGCCAGTTCCACTGTTTCAAACATTGAATTTTTCAATGAGGCTGAACACCCTTCTAATATTTTCAAATGTCTGTCTGCTCCTAATGAACACAGATTTTGTCTGGGTCTACCAGGAAGGGCAGACATCCGTCTAGCCTGTTGACAAGGACCTTTATTTATTCCGTTTTTTAAACTTTTTTTTATGCAAACAAGAACAAAGACAGCTAGCAGCGATATACAGTAAATGTACTAGTACGCATTTTCGAGTCCCTCATTATGGAGCTGTCTCTTCACTGACTTGATATGAGGCACGGTGTCGCTGAACTTTAAGCGTGTAGTCCAGGAAGAGTCAGACTGTAGCGCTATCCACAATGACAGGTGCAGCTTTCCTGGCCTTTGGTTGAAGATGATCTCAATCTCTAAAGTTCAGAATCCTTACTACCATGGGTCAAGGTGGTGATCCAGAAGGGGGGGCGAGCAGGCACCCTATGTGTACGATCTTCCGTGAACATGGGGGATAGGCCCGGTGGGCTGGGTGCAGCTCGTAGAAGCCATTCCACGATGAACAGCGTCGGGTTAGGGCCTCAGAAAGTCTCATGTATTCGTAGCCTATGATATGTGGACATACAGTCCTCCTTTGCATTCAAGGAGAAGCCCTCATTACAACTTTGTTGTGGAGGCACCTCGCCTTGCTGGGGCACAGAGCAAGCTGAGTTGATGTGCCCCATGTTGGTGTCTTAGTATAGTCTTAGTATATGGAGATATCGGATTCAGGAGGAGGACCAAAGCGCAACCAAGCCAACTCAGTTTCCCTACCCATCAATCAAAGGAGTTAGCAATGAGGGTATCCAACAGCCCTAAAAATCTCAGATTATCAATGCCCAAGTTCCGCTCCCAATTATGTTGCATTAATCTGAAGCCACATGGACACCAGGGACTCAGAAAGTCTCATGTATTCGTAGCGTATGATATGATGACACAGTCTGACCGCACATCGAGATAGAGGTGTGGTACGGCTGAGTGCCTCCGGCTCCAAATCACTCAGGCGATGTATCTACAGTGGCCAAGCACAACCCTCATTTCACCCGCCCCACCCCCAGGGCTAGGACTGCCGAGTGATTCAGTGCAGCAGCAGCAAGACAAAGCACTGTGCTACGATGCAGTGGGGCCAGTAGTCACAGATAAGTACATTAGGATTATAACTCCCTCAGTAGTGTGCCAGGCAGGCCTCAGATAACAGCATCCCAAGTATGCCACTGGTTTAAAGTGCAGTTCCTGTCACACCACCGCAGGTCACACGTGGTGTCAGGCACTCAGTTCTCAGGAGCATTACAGGTTCCAACAAAGAATGTATTTCTGTGGTTGGCAACCCTCTGGTTCAAAGATGAACATTTGCTATTCTCGATTGTAATCCAGTATGATATAGCCAGGCTGCACAAACTTTGTCTGTCTTGTTAGCCTTTTCACGCAATTTCTATTTAAGCCAGAGAAAAGCCCACTCAGATCTTTGAGTAAGCAGCATGTCTATTTGTTCTCTCAACTTAGCCACTTCCCTTAGTAATGTGAGCCAATTCTGAACCAAATAGTCAGTTTCTATAGCTTTCAATTATTTTCTAGTTGTGGCTTAGTAACTGATCAGTTGTGGAATTGATGTGCTCTTATCACAATTATTTTGCACTGTAGGACAGAGTTAAAGGTGTACCAGTGAACATTGGTAGATGTAGATCCCAGGGTGCTGTCTTTAAAAAAAAAAAAAAACCTCTAATATCTGTTCAGTTATCTAATAGAAGTGATCTTTTAGTATTGTGGGCTCAAGTAGCCAGGGGCATGTGCTTTGATGCCCTTCCCCATATTGAAGTCCCAGATGCATGGGGGCATGATGAGAGACAGTAATGAGTCCTATGTCAATTTAATTGTGTGGGTGACCATTGTACTTGTACTCCAGATAATGTCTATCCCAAAGGGTGATCTATGTGCATGTCAGAAAAAGGAGTATACTCTACCTAGAGGATGGTTCTCCTTCCATACATCCAAAAGTCCCCTGGAGGACATTTGTAACTTAGCAGGCCGCGGACATAGCCCCAATAATGTATCTATCCAGGGGGATGCTGATCTACCTTTGGGTCATGGACCAGGTTAAAACTCCCCAATCATATCATCCCTCCACATGCCTTCTTCTTTAACGTTATCTAGCACCTAGCTCAGATACAGTTCTTGTTGTGTTTTGGGAGCATAGGGCCCAATTATAGGCCTCTCCCAGTCATTAGGTTTGCCCATGATAATTACACATCTTCCCTCCTTTGTGTCTACATTGCCAGACACCTATGAAAACCAACTATAACCCCCATCCCCTATGTTTTTTCTTTTTTTGGAGGTGGCCTTAAATTGTGTAAGGTAGTTCCTATGTGTCATTGCCCTAGTAGCGTTTGATAATAAATTAGTCTCTTGTATACAATACAAATGGTTTCTCTTTCATATTTGCTCCCCAGATTGTGTGGTGTTTTATTGGGGAGTTCAGCCCTCTCCCACTCCAGGTTAAAAACTTGTCCATACTGTATGGTGGGTTCAATCCTATGTCGTACCTTCGAGCGTCTAAGCGTTGCCATCCCTCAGCTGATAGAAGTAGTCTGGTGTTTACTACCAATGTCATGATCCCAACACTTCACCATTCCCTCTTACAACAGTAATTCATTCAAAAACGTAATCTCCCCCATGCAGCACTTACGGGGATTCTACACTGGACATGCTGGAGGCAGCACTCCCATGGGCAGCAACTCACCACCACCCAATGTTACCAGATTTATCCAACTCACAAATGGATGTCCACTACAGTCCCATCATGTGCCCTTTACTGGTCTGAAGGTGTTGGGTGTCTTGCTTACCTTGTAGTCACTTGGAGAGCTCCTGCTCCTTCAACAGCGTCTGGTATTGCAATTTTTTGTCTCCCAGCTGCCACGTGGCAAAGGTGGCATTCTCTCCCTTCTTCCAATGTACAAATGTATTGCGTCTTTCCTTCCAATGTGCAGACCAGGACAAAGAGGAATGCCAATCCTTATCAGATTTGTCTTTATCTGAGCTCAGTCATCACATCCCGCAGAGTTCTCCTTCTCACCAGTGCTGCATGAGATATATCCTGGGAAGTTAGATAGAAGACTGCACTAATGCTAAGGCTCCTTTCCCCTGCTACTCTCAGTATTGCTTCTGAGGTGACCAGTTTAACTAATACCGCTCGAGAATCTACCTGGGTGCTCTCACCATCCTGACTGACTGTTGGTCTGAGGCACCAAGTATGCGGTGAACTAAGCGCTTGCTGAAGGTTTTGAATGTTGGAGTCCTCCACGGTATTTCAGGCATTGCAGATTCGTAGGTCGTCATGATAGAAGGAATTCTCCAGATCGTTTAAATTTTAGGTCCACCAACTCTTCCACCATCGTCCAGGCAGTAGTTTACTCTAGGATGACCTGCAGTGCTGAAATACCTTCTTCAGTTCGGCTTACTCAAGCCCCTATGCACTGCAAATCTTTGGTCAGCACTGCAAAACATGCCTGCATCTCGTTTTCACTATAGTTGTTAGGTCAGCACTGACTGACGTCAATTTGTCCTGCATGCCAGTCAGACATGTGAACAGGTCTTCCTTTATATTGAGGGAGATGATTGGTGGGAGGTGAGGGGGTTGTTTGAATAGTGCTTTATCTCTCTGCATTACCACTAGTTTCTCGATTAGCATGGGTCCCCACTATGCAACATTCACATGGTCGGTTTGTGGCTGCTTGCAGTTGCTTGTTGTTTTACACTGGTAAGTGTAGTACTATGGCCCTTACGGTGTGATTTATGGCTTATTTTATGTAGACAAAGAAACTCTGCATGTCTTGCTGCTTCTAGGATTGCTGGGAAAGATGTTCATTGCTATCCCTGCGATTTCCCAAACTTGCGCCTGGTGCTTTCATGGTCAAGACGAAGCACACTGCTCCCAAGATGGCCACAACCAGAATAATGGTCACGGAGGTTCAGCGTGGCTGTCTTCTCCACAGTCACTGTTTTTGGACAAGTCAAGGTTCTCTGCAACCAGCTAATGTCCCACCATAGCCGGTTTTGTTGGTATGGTACGCAAATGCTTCTTGCAAGGCTCAATAACGGGGGTTAGATTGAGAGCTCTACCCCAGAGAAACTCCATCAGTCCACAGCTGCTCTTTTCATACATTTTATGATTATATAGTTAGTAAATAACAATAAGTACATATTACGCAAGAGGTAATACTCATATCACCTAGTAAAGTTTTTTTGATCTACAGTATTCAAAAACATATCTATTACAATGGACTGAGCACAGACGGCTAAGCACACGTCATACTAATGAAGCACAATGGTTATGAGGTAATAGTCTAATTCCAGTGCTTGCCACTGAGTATTTTTATGAGCACATAAACAAGTGGACCACAGAAAGACACAATGCATAGTTATTCTAGACTACTGACAACCAGTTTATTTAAACGCGCAATCAAAATATAACCCTGCATATTCAGGGTGGTCTACCATCATTTCCATTAAGGTTTGTGAGCAGATGACAATGATTTGTTATGAATCATGAACATTTCATAGTAAAAAAGTGAATTCAATCTACCCCCAAAGAAATGATCATGGAATTTATTTTGTTTTTAATAAAAACTATTTAAATACACGCAGGAGTCATGAGCAGTGGAATTAGATCTAGTAGAAGGAAACTGGACAAATGAATAAATGAAAGACATTTGCCCAATCTATGATACACCAAAGGACTCTCCCTTATTCTAAAGAGAGGAAAGGGATCGATACAAGTACCTCACATGGCACGATGGTACAGTTATCAAAGAATTGCAGGAATTGAGTAACAGTTGGTACATTGGAGTACGGGAACAGAGTAATCACATCGAGGAACACACGATATTACTAAATTTAGTCACAATCATTTCTCATGTGTAAACAAGATTTCTCATTTTAGGTGAGCTGTGTAATAAAAATGAAAATTCTGTAGCTGCCCATCTGTCAACACTGGCTGACCAAGTGTGAGCATGCGTCATTTTCCAGATCTTTGTTTTATTATGTTTGGCAATCAGAACGTCAAGTCAACAAACCTACTTTACTGTTCTTTCACTATGGTCGCTTTTCCTAATCACTTCCGCTACCAGAGATGAGCACATTACAGTGCCAGATTAAATTAAATAAAAAAGTAAGTTTACTGGGACAAATGTCCATAAAACATAATCAAACTGATTAAATACAATAAAAACCATAATGCCTAAAACCCAATAAAGTTATCAAAATGTGATTAAAAGTACTATTATACATTCTTGTTAACCACCCTATCATTTTAATGCAGAGAAAAAAAAACAAAAAAACATGCTAACCCAACTTCAATGTCAAGAAAATACATTTTAGCCAATAATGTCATTGCTTCCTGTCTAGACCAGGCCTGGTATTTTATAAATGAAGGTTTTAAAGACTTAATACGGACTGTACTAAAAAGCAAACAATCTATCATAATATTACATAGGGAGCAATTCATATTTAAGGAATATTTGCATATTCCATTACACTTTCAATTTGTAACCATTCCTCCCAGATGAAGATTGGGTAACACCCAGGCCAGTTCTATGTTTCGCCTGCACGTGTGCGGTGCTTGTGAAGTCTTTTGTTACTTTAAAAAAAAAACAAAAAACTACCAATTCTTTACAAAAAAAATTTACAGGGACTCACATCCTGCCTTCTGTAACGTTTCTTTGTTTGCTTGCCTGTCGGTGACTTTAGCTTGCCTTTTATTGGTTTGTGTTTGCTCTTTCCTGTTCATTTCCTGTCTGTCTTCTGTTTTGTCTTTGTAGACTGTGTGCTTTCGACTCTGTGGCGTGTTGACCAAGTATTGCTTTGTGTTGCCGATTTTCTCTGCGTTTTCAGATCTACTTTTTTCTTTCAACTTCAGCCAGTTTGTTGAGTGGACGTATACTTTCATCCAGCGTTATCGTCTTTCTCACTATGAGGTGCTGGAGTTTTAGCTATGTCCTTTTGTTATTCAGGTCTACTCCTCGTTGACAGTGTACCATATGGTCATTCCTTCCAATTTATAGTGTTTCGGGGCCATCCGTTCTGTCATCTTTTGAAAGTTTTAAAGCACATGATAAGATCTCTGCTGTTTAAAGAGCCAGACGGGTAGCAGGTTTTATTGTTTCATGGGTATTTGTTCAAGTTGTATGGGAATGCTGTTTGGCATATTTACTTTGTTTAATTCATGGTGAACTCTTCACAGTTTGTGCCCTACCGACTGGGTTAGCTTACTGTAGGATGAGCATTACGGTAGCGTTTAACAATTTTGCTCTGTTCATTCATTTTTGCCTTTTAGCGATGTGCGCTCAGCACACTAAGATATCTTAGTAAATAAGAGGCACCTTTTCTGTTTTATATTACAGGATATTGGAACACAGGCATTACAGTGCTTTGGTCTGGTAACATTTAAGCTTTAGTGAGTCATACGCATGGCCTCTGGTTTCTTGCAATTGTGCAGGCACAGTCATTTTCTGAATATTAATAGATTTACTGCATTTCACAATTCGTCATTTTGCCACATAAGATGCAGATTTTCCAATTTAACAATTATTTCTACTTCAGACGGTTGAAAAGTTACTATAGATACAGCCACACATCTTGCCGCATATTCTTTGCAAAGCCGGGCTGATCACCTTTCTGTTGCTTATTGCTATATTTGGGTGTTAAAATGGGACTAGTGAGGTACAGCGAATGTCCAGACTGTTACCAATTTTACAAATAACAAAATAATCGCCAAGCTAACTCATCACAATCTAGCACACTCCAATCTAACCTGCATAATATGCTACAATCACTCCACTCCAATCTAACCCACTATATAACCACTTTAAACAAATCTATTCCACTCCACCCCACCCTAATGCAATCTACCACAAAATACTATACCTTACTACAATACACCACACTACACTCCAATCTACCCAAATCCAACACACTATACCCCATTGTACCCCTACTCCACTACAAGGCAATATACCTCACTCTTATCTATCCCAACCAACCCATTCCACTCGAAATTAATCTACCCCATTCCCAAATACACAGGCTCACCCCAAATCACTCTACACCACTAACTTTTAGCTACACTCAACACCAGACACACCAGTCTACAACATAACTGAAACACATAACCAAAATAAATAGATCTTGGATAGGCGCAACCTATTGGCTTTGCCAAGGCTTGTTTAATTATTACTAATCATTGTTTGGGGGCAGGTAAGCTGACATGTACAGAAAAAGATCTGCATGCCCTCGGATTTTACATACGAGTATAATGGAGGGTCTCTGACAGATCGTTCATACATTGTCTAAAAGAAACTTGGAATGCAGATTCTTCCAGCAGTTGTTTGAAGGGAAATGGATCCCGTCTTGATACTGAGCCCAGAGAACTGAGTACGGATTTAAATTAATTAGCTCTGTTAATCACCTTCCTAGTCCATTCCTTTTACCCAGCACAGATTTCTTCCCAGCACAGATTTCTTCCCAACACAGCTTTGATATTTTTGTTGAAAATTCAACCGGAATCAGTTGATGTAAAAACCTTAGTAGACAGGAACCTGCCATGAGAATACTGTTTACCATGTACCCCTTACATCGACTAAATACCCGTTTAAGGCTACACTCTCAATAGACTCCTAAGTGTATTTTGGGTCCAAACATAGAACCTATGCACTGTAAAAGGATACGGGTGGAATTCTGAAGCTACAGGCTTTCTTAAGGGGGCCAATGAAAAACCCTAATGAATTTGATTACATTTCACAAAAGACCCTGTTTGAATCGAACCCCTGGATTTTATAATTTTTATGATGGCTCCACACCTCACATTACTACAAAATGTGAGCCTTAGATAGTTATATTGATTCACTGACTCAATCTGTGTCACATGTGCCATTTGAAGTTGTTTACGTTTTCCCCATAGGCCACTATCCTCCAAGTTTGTTGGCAGTAAGTTTTCTTTTAAAGCATCAAGCTCGCTCTGTAAACAGCTGTACAGTGTAAACCGATCAGATCACCTGCATACAGTAAACATGGTATATGTGTAGAACCATTTTTGAAGAACAATTTTGTAGTTTTTGGTGCAGGAGACAAAAGCTACATAAAAACTAAAAAGAGTTGAGCTACCCACAGACCCTTCAGAATTTATATTTTCTTAGATCTTCTTCCTGACTTATCCAGTTGTACCTGTGCCCAGTTTGACTTACAGTGAGTCTTGATTGAACATAAAAGATAAAAAAAAAAAATTCCAGGCTCTCAATTTCACCCACAATTGTCCTCTTTTCACTGGGTTGAAGAGTGTCAATAATCAACACCACTGCATTTCATCAATTGCCAAAGATTTCTAATGATTGGCCATAGTGATCTACAGTGGAGTAATATTTCTGAAAACCACCTTGTTCAACGGAGAGCCGGCTATTGTACAGATTCATTCTTCTAGATGAATCAGTACAATATCTGCGAACATTTCCTTTGAGATATCTAAAAGGCAAATCAATCTGTAATTTAATGGATGCTTAGCATTTCAGAATGGGTTTTACAACTGACCTTTTCCAAGGGTCCAGATACTTCTCTGTTTTGGGTATTCATCTGAACAAATGTGAAATGATTTGCGCCCACCAGTTACTGCTGGTTTTGATAATTACTGCTGGGATGTTATCTGGACCAGCAGCTCTATTCAATTTCAAGGATACTATTATGGAATTTATATTTTAATGAAAACCAGTTGGACATTTGTCCTTGTACAGCACCAGAATGGGTGCTATTATGTTTTGCTAGGAACGTACTGAACAAAAGGCTTTGTGTTGATGGTAGCTGGGTACACACCTACGTGACTGAAGTACTATGAAGGGTATCTAAATGTGCTATTCAGGTAGCCTCTTCAACTGAGTATTGAAATACTCCTAGGGCAGCAATTGCTTGCCTGATTCTCCATTTTCTACAATTGCTTTTGGTCTCCAGAGTCTATTACCTCTATCATTTCTTCCCAGCAGCATTTGCCACTTGTTTGGTAATAACTGATTAGCCTTGCTTATAGTTTATATTTGCTTTTCCTCACATTATTTTTTTAATGTTTGGCACTATGAATCAAGCCACATTTGGACTGCTACATTTGTGGGATCTTACTTATGCCTTTATCTAGATGGATCCACAGGCAAGCAAACATTTTCCATCATTGCAATATACAACATTAAGTTATTTTCTTTCTCCCAGTCAATATCTATACTTTCTATGGCTTGAAAATGAGTGAGGTAATGGAGATGTTGGGGCCTAGACAAGCAGCAAGCTGCCAGGGATAACACATGGTAGAACTTTCTAAGGCACAGGAGCTTCCACAAAATTTTGAGTAGCAACGAGTGTCTAATGGTCGCTCCCCTTACACTATAAAACATTAAAGTTGTCTGTCATCTCCAACTGCCACACAAATACATAAGTATAATTAATGGGGCGACTGTGGCGGCCAAATTAAAATAAATGACCATCAGTAATTTCCTTCTCTCAAGGCAGTCATTCAGACAAATCAACCCAAACTTGGCCAACCATTTGCCAGCATGAAATCCTTCTTATGTAGAAATCCCTGCCAGAAACATGACTGCTTCTACATTTTAATAGTCTAACAAGTCCTGTAATAAATTGTCCATCTGACCTGGGAACAATCTTGCGTTAATATCATCTGCCACAATCAAAATACAATTAGGATATTTCAATAAGCATTATTCTATGATGTTTCCAACTCATCAATCCAATTACTCCACATGTTAAAAACTTCTTTATGGATATACACATTGATCAACAATAAAACTTTCCCTTCCTTGCTATTTATTCTTATTTACAATATTATCTAAGTGTCACTTGGGGAACCCACCACCTCTATGTTTTCTGTTACAATTTTGGTGGAATTGAGAGTCAGTATCCCTGCTGAGAGTCTCTCGTTCACTGCAGGGGCGGTCAATAGTCAACAAAGCCTTCAAAATTGGTGCTCTTCAGCAACCAGGTTTCTTGCAGTAAAACTTGTAGTACAGGCCCACAATCAGCCTGTATCTGAACCAGAAGCTCGGTTTCACTGTTAACAACTTGCACAACAAACCACACTAGAAAAACGAAGCCTGAACATAAATATAATTCTTAAAATTCACCGGCTGCTATACCTGTATCTTGGGTATCAATTAATAAATTGTACTACATGTAACCACTGTAGCATATTCCAAAATGGGTGTGACAGATGGGGGTGCAGTCCTTCACATTTAATTGACTTTGCATAGATTCAAATGGTTGACCACTGTGAATGTGTACTAACAAAGAATACAAATGATTAACAAAAGACTGTGCTCCGTTTTAGAGGGTTTGTTTTGTTTAAGAGCTTCTACAAAAGTGATGGAGCAGAAAAAAAAAAAAAAAAAAGAAAACCTTATCAATGATGTTGTAAGATGACAACTTTGAAGCAGCTTCAGTACAAACATCTTGATTTTACAGACCATTTATTTGGTAGCAACACCGTAGCTTATTCTCCAAAAACATATCCTCACTCAAACTCTCCTCCTATAAAATCAAGATTTATTAAGGACAATTCTATTTTTTGTAATAATCTGAAGTAATAGATAGCGGTCAAGAGATGTCCACTCAGGAGGGCACATGTTCAATAGTGTTGCAACACCATGAGGCCAAAGCAATAGTATATGCATGTTCTACAAATACTTGCCACCAAAGCAAATCAATACATAGTTATATAGATAGAAGAGGTTTACCTGCTCCGTCTCGCCTATAAAACCAATAGTCATAAAATCAGACCCATTATTCTCTCTACTCCACACTAAGCAAAATTCATAAATGGTATTCTGACAGGTACTATCTGCAATCCATACTCAGAACTGTGGGCTAATGCATTTCACAGTGTCAGCCAAACCAAAGGACTAAAAGATTTAACACAAACACAAGAACACATGCACACGAAAAATATGCACACAAGGCATAGGGTTGTTCACTGCAGCTGCTGACATTTAAAAAAAAAAGCATGGATATATAAAGACCATTAACCTTACACTTCAGAATAAAAAAAGAGGCACTTGAGGATACAGTCTGTAGGAGCTCAGCAATAAGAGCATAAAAAGAACTATCCAATGTGGGATATGTCTGTAGCTGCCCCTAGTTGTAGCCATGCCAATGTATTGTAATAGTCTATGGAGAACTTAGAATGTATAATAGGGTGCCTAAGCAACACAGGAATGTTGGTGTCAGATGGGCCCTGCTGTTGACATGGATGAGACGTTCTGTTGTAATGTTTTACTTGAATAAAGAAGATTTATTTAACCTCACAGAAGACCATTGCTTTTTCAAACAATATCATTTCATTATCCGAGAAAAAGTTTCACGTGAAAACAGCTGGAAAAAACAGACTGCCAAAATATAGTCTGTAAATAAAAATATCCCACTATATTTTGGTGTGTTTCAAAACCCTAAATTATATCAAACTTGCTTCAAACGTAGAGTAGAACTTGTTTATTTTTCTATTTGAACCTTTAGCAACTGCTTGACAGTGGGATTAGGTCGAAATGTTTGTAACTGAGATATTTATGTCCCTCCAATACTTTGGCAGGCGAAGTGTTCATTACAGTTGTTTTTTTAATTCTATATTTATACATTCCAAAGACATATCAGGAACACCTTTTCTCCCATATAACAATCCTTCTACACAAATATAATACTACGGACATTCAATATCTTCATCACTTGGCTGTAAATCTGATGAACAAGTTACTTACATTCGGTAATGCCTTATCTGGTAGAGACTATATAGCCGCAGATTCTTTACCTTTTACTATACCCATGTGTCAGACTGGAGCCAAAAGATTTTTGAGCAGTATCCCCTGTGCACCAGTAGGTGGCGTAGTAAAGCTCCACATAGGCATCCGCGCACAAAATGACGAGGGCAGCACCTATATAGGTGCCACCCAAATGCGCTGACCTCAGGTTATTTTGCGACTTTCCACACCAGCAAGCATGCCAGGAGCCACAATGAGAACTTCCCATTTATGTGAAAAAACTAAGGCCCTGAGAAGGGAGTCCCAGTTGTGTCACAATCTGCTCCAGAAGTGGAGAGGATCGTTAAGAAATCTGGAACTATACAGAGTATACAGATCGAGGTAGAGATAAAGTGATACCAAAGGTAAGTAACATGTTTATATGCTAGAGACTTCTCGCAGCAGATGCTTTAACTTAGAATGTCCACCCAAGCAATGCCTTTCCCGGAAGGTGGGTCTGCAAGGCCAATTCTAAAGCAAAAGGTCCTGGGGAACGCAATGGCAAAGTGCACAGACCTAAGTGCCCAGGCAGTGGTGTTTGGTAAACATGTGCAAGGATGCCCACATTGCTGCCTGACAGATATCTAGGACAGCAACTCTGCAGGCTTAGTGCTCGCTGCCTTAGCTCTGATGAGATGAGCATGCAAACCATAGGCCTTGCTTCATGGCTAAAATGTAGCAGATCTTGAGGAAAAGCAGTATCCATCTAGAGGTGGTCCATTTGTGTACAGGCTTCCCCTTCTTAGCTCCAATGTACCCATCGAAGAGCTGACTGTCCATCCAAAAGTCCTTACTATGGTCTAGGTAGAATAACAACACTTTTTGGATCCAGGTGGTGGAATCTCTCCTCTTCTTTAGGAGGCTGCACCTTGGGTTTAGATTGTAGGGATACTCAGGTCTGACTAAAGCCCCAGGCCGCTTTAGGCTCAGAGTGGGCAGAAACATGTTGGTGAGAGTAGACTGTTAGGGTAATTAGGCCCAGATTACTGTCCTATAGTGTTGGGATTGTTTACAAAACCCAACAGTCCAATGTTACTGACCTCCAGTGGTGCAGATGATAGCATATTCTGCTTCCCAATGCATGCCCGTGATGGTCGGAGGGAAAACTAAGGGGGTTTGAAAGTCTGTCCCATGTGGTTTATGTGATCTGCGACCTCGACAACGAAAAGGCTGGGAGGGTATGGACATGGTCGGAGACCTGTTCTGTGGCCAGAAAAGGGATGGAAGGTGACAAGGGGTAAAAGAAAAGCCAAAGGACCTGGCCATAGCTCTACGGTCCTTAAAGCACTCCAGTGCTCAGTCTGCCTTCTCTCAAAAATGTGACAGCCTTCAAAGGGCAGGTCCGTAAGTAAGGCTTGAACATCCCCTGAAAAACAGTCCTCAGACACGCGTGGTGCTGCAGGGCCACATATGATGAAATTGTTCTGTCCAGCGAGTCAGTTATGTCAAGTCCACATAGTATGGAGAACTTTGTTGCATCTCTCCCGTTAACAATAGCTTGGGCAAGTATGGCTTGGGCCTCCACAGGGACCAAGGGCAGCACTTGCACAACAGAATCCAAGATCGTATGTGAATATCGTCCCAAAAGGGACGCAGTGTTCCGCAAAACAGTGTAAGACTGGCGTAAGATAACAATCTCTTTCCAAATGTATACAACCTTTTGGATTCCCTATCCAGTGAAGGGACAGGAACATGCCGGGATGATCCAAGAAGTGGAGGCTTGGACCACCAAGTTCTCTGGGATGGGGTACTGGGTAAACGGGGGCACCCAGGAGCGGGGCAGTGGGCAATTGGCTGTGGAACAGGAGACCCTGTGAAGGGCTTGGGCCAAGCTCCAATAAGGACGCTGGCAACGGCTTGATTAAATGGGAGCAAGGGTGCAAGACATTTACCTTGACCACCACTTAGGGCAGGTTACGAGCCAAGACCTCAGCAGTCATACACAAGGCAAAAGAAAAAGAGGCTCCCTCCCCTGTAGCCACAGTAGAAGAGATCAAACCTATGTCAGGGGAAGTGTGTAGCCCACTGACCACCAGTTCCTCATACGAGTTGCCCTCCTCATCTAAAGGATGCCGGTTTCTCACCAGGCCTATCAAGAAGAAAAGCAACGGCTCTGCTCCAGATAAAATGGTGTCAGTCAGTGCCGGAACTGGAGTCAGGCAACGTCCATCTGTAATGGAGTCTGGAATGAGAATGAGTATGGCACGGACGTGGGGCATTGGCGGTACCAGGAGAGTTGCCACAGGTCTCATCTGCAGCTCCATTCTGGATCCCGACTGATGCAGAGGGCAAACCCACAGGGGAGGATCCAGTAGGAATCCCTTTCAAACCAATGTGCCCTGAAGACACTCCAGAGGGGCTGGGCTGCCCAACTATGAGGTGCAAGGCCACACAACTTTTTAAACTGAGCAAGGGTCGCCCCCGGCTCCCGGAAAGTCAGGGAAGTGCAGAGCAAACCCTGACTCGGGCTCTGCCGCAGTGTGGGGCCTGGAGTGCTGATGGTTCTGCAACTCGTGGGACGACTTTGGTGAGCAGGGTAAAGCAGAAGACTTATCCGATGACATGGAGTGCAACGACCACAGCTGGTGCTTTCCAGGCAACTGAGATCTTGAGCATCGTGGAGTCGTCAGACGTCGGGGAGGGTGGGGGCAAGGAGCTTGAGGGATCATTCCCACAGTGCCTTCGGGTGCATGGAGTGGCAGCCTTCACGGGTCTTGGAGCCGGGATTACGAGCCAAGCACCACAACCATACCTAGTGGGGTGTCTTCACAGACATCTGACTGGGACAGGCACCATATAGCTTGAAACCAACCAGTTTCTTGGTGATATTCCTCACACCAAGATGTCAGAACACCGAGATGGCACCTATATAGGTACAGCGCATGCCACTTTTTTTCCTTTTTGTAATTTTACCTATGGTAATACTGTCTGGGCAAAGATTTATACAGAATACAAAAAAAGCAACTAAAAGATCGGTTAACCTTTGCAAAGGGTCTTCCTCTTTGTCTGAACCCATGTTGCCACACTTCTAGTAACTTTTGATCCATATCATTACAAACAAAATTGTTTGAGTTTAAATCTACAGATTTTTCAGCAGATAATGGATTATGCAGCAAATCCATATTTATGCAAAAAAAGGTGCAGCATCACATAATTCCAGTAGCTCTGCAATGCAGCCCATTCCCCACCTAAATTATCTAGAATACTGCAAGCCAACCAACTATGTGACAATATTGTTTAACTTCTTACTCATGAGAAAACTATATATAGTTCACCCCACATAATTTAAGATTATCGGATAAGCAGTTGGAATTCAGCCGTTCATCATCTCCCATCAGAAAACCATCTGTTTCTACCCATGCGCTGGTACCTGGTATACCTTTGTTACCACTGATGCTTTGTAAAGCGAGGTGCAGGCCACATGTAAACGTAAACCTAAACTTCGCACTTGTAGAGCGCACTACTCACCCGTTAGGGTCTCAAGGCGCTGTATGCATACCGCTGTGGAACCCCTCCTGGCTTTTCCCTGTGATGCACCCACTCCTGGGCAACCCCAGGGTGAAGCCAGGCATCCAAGCGCTGTCAGGGCTGTTGTGGAGATTAAGCAAGCTATTGCCCAGAGTTACAGAGTGGGACCCATTAATTAGATTAGTAAGAGGCAAGAATTATCGGGTCCAAGGGAATTAAGCCCAAGACCCACCGAGGCGGTAACTGAACCCTGGTCCGGGGTCAGGTCTCTGCATCAGAGTCTGTCGCTCTAACCATTGTGCTACACTTCTCCACATGTGCAAGTTTCTTGTGCTACAAAAGTATGCAAACAATGCCCTTTTGCAGACATACACAGAAGATGAGGAAACAAATGCTACTTTTTCCCCTTTCCTTCTATGAAGGACCTATACACAGTCATTTTCCCCTGCAGTGCTTCCACCAGGGAAGTGGAATGTTGTCATTCTTTGTTCTGTTAGTTTGAAAAAGTGTCAGTGTCTAAACTGAAAAATATGGTGATTGAGCACACACTGTTAGCTTACCTTTCAAACTGTTTCCTCTTCTAGGCCCTTTTTCAATTACACTCATTACTTAAAGTTAAACACTTTCATTTTTATATGCAATTAGATCTGTTTTGCTTCTGACATGCATCATCACACAAACGTCCACCAACACAAAACATTCACTTAGTTCCCAGATTCAGAAAAGCTCACAACAATCTTTGGCAAAGCCTTTTTAAGGGGTGGTCCAGGAGCAGTTCTAAAGTCACCTGACTGAAGGGTGACAACTGGATATTAATATGTTGGACAAACCATCAGATTTAGGAATGGGCCAAGGAAGAAAGGCTGCCTTAATTGAAATACAGGAGAGAACAACAGTAATCCTCAAAGATACTCCAACATATGAGGGACACAATAATTCACTTTTCTCCAGCTTTGTGGCTAGCGATCTCAGTACATCATAAAGGCCAAGCATTCTAGTATCCTCCTACAAACATAACTGTCCACCTTATTCAACTCATAAACACTAATTAGTCTAAACAACCTTTTCCAGACACAAACAACACATTTAAGCTCCAATTTAGACTCCTGCACAGCCTTTGGCATAGTAGATATAACACCATCATCTCCCAGAGATTACAAAAACCCTCTCAACAACATTCAACACCCACATAGCGGACTTGACATTTCAGAGGCACATTTTTTTCCAAGCAGGAGTGCAGGAGCAAGGAGGGCCGCAAGTTCAGCGCTTATATATATGTTTCTTTAACCTACTTTAGTTTAAATTTTTAATATAAAGCACAGACATCGGAATGGTTACATTGCAGGTGAATATAATATTCCAGGTGTTCCAGGTTCTCATGATAAATTGACAGCAGTATTCTCTATGGGGTGAAGACTGGCTGCAAACTGAGGACCTCAGACATAACCACTGGATCACCCAACAAAACCTGAGATCGCTTCAGATATTTTATGAATAGAAGCTATATTCTATCAAATTTATAGGGCCATCCTAGATGGTAGCCGGTATCTTTTCCATCATGGAGGGGGCCCAGACCTTGCTCTACCACATGGTGAGAGGGGGCGCTGTCAGCGGTTTCCACATCCGGGCAACTGAGAGCAGTGTTGCAAGCAGCAAATGGGAGGTGAGTTTGCACAGGGTGTGGTGGAGCAAACATTTCTCCTAGGTCACCTAGGAAAAGCACCAGAGGATGGAGAGGCAAAAGGCTTAATGTGAGAAGGGGACCTCGTTCCAGAACATTTTGATTTGATTGCACCCCCATCATACATGGGTAAGTGTGACCCCTCTCTCCACAGCCCTTCCAACATAGATCAGACACCACAAACATTGCTTTTAGTTGGACTGGCGGGAGATACCAGTGGGCCATTAATTTGTAGGCATTCTTTTTTCTGTGTTGTACACAGATCAATCTTTGATTGTTCGTCACTAAATCGCTTGTTCAACTATTTTGGACTGGGGAACTAGAGTTTTCTCCGGCATGTTCTTCTTGTACCTATTACTCCTATAAGCTGATGTAGGCACTTTCTCAGGACTAGAAAGACACTTTAGGCTCAGACACAACAAAGAGCCAGTATTGGCACTGGTAAGCCTATTTAAAAACAGCATGCTGATAAGCACGCAGAGTAGTCAGGTAATAAAATTCTTCACATGGTTGCCGAAACAACGATCTGTTTTTTGGTTTCAAAACCATAGTCCAGAGCCAGCATTGAGGCATTATAGCATATAGGAGTGAAGTGTGTTGGCTGGACATGCAGTGACTGTTCTAGGACACAGAGAAATGTTAAGGTGAAAGGTAACTGTCTGGCTGCCTTAGTCTCTCTCAACAGCAATATTTGATATCCGAGATGTGAACAATGCCAAACGAGAAGCCCATCCAAAACTTATTCTGATTTATGACACTTCAGAAGAGATGAAGTTTTGATGCCAAAGAAGCTGCTAAAAGCCGAAAATGGATGAAGAAAACATCCTCATTAGGCAGCTACCACAACCTGAGCCACAGACAAAGTCACACAAATCACTCCTAAAAAGCCAGAGAAAAGGCCATGTAAGCAAATCTAGAAACCAAACTATCCATCATCAAATATGTCTCCTCGTCCAGTAATGTTAAAAAAATTAAGATGCAGGACTGCTCAGCATAAGTGCCTCATGAACATGCATGCATACTTATGAAAGCCAGAATAAACATGTTCAAAATGACTGTGATAATGTGTGACTGAGGTAAGGCATACAATGAAAGATGTTCCTACAAAGCCAGTGAAGATCATTGATAGCCAGTTTGGGGTGGTGTAGTACGAACATTCGGTTGAGTTGAAGCTGAGGCCCTAAACACTGCATTTATCAAGGAAGCTTTGAAAATTAGGGCATCAGAAGCCTAAGAGCAACCAGGGTCTACCATCCAAAAGGAGATTTACATAAAGTACCCTAATTTACTCAAGACCGAGGACTGAAGAAAATATCTTGTCCCAGCAGTGATCCCTTGGTGCACCTGGCAACTCCATGAACAGCTAAGGCAGATCACATGATGACTTATACATGCACAAGTCTGTACGAACCATGTAAGCCATGATTCCCCACCGCAGCACCCTCTGGGCCAGAAGAAGGCACAGAGGCCGCTGGAGGGGGCAGAGCTCGGGCCACATCACTAGGCGGACAGACTGAAGAGTTATTGTCATTTTGCTAATTGCGATTAATACTTTGCCAATGCTCCTAAGCCTTATAAACACCCATATGTGTGACCTGAAATTAGGGACATACGAGTCACTCTGGGGAGTGAGGGTGGGGGGGGAGGCATGGGGCTTAACTCTTCAGCAAGATATTACTGCAAACTATGTACATGCAGTGACTTATTGTCATGATGTGATGTTTCAATCTTGTGAAAATCAATAAACGTTTACCAAAATAAAATCTGTATGAATCATATCAACATTATACTGCATATCCCTTTGTCTACTCTGTTTTGCATCTTCTCTTTTTCCTTGATCTGTAGACCACTTATTTTTTATATTGTACTGTTTTTGCATGAAATGCATGAGTGCAGAAAATGTTCAAAATAATGAGATATATGATAGACTACTGTGGGTGTATGATAAAGTAACAAGCTGCCCTATTTTGGATCTGTCAGTAGTCTTTGAAACAGTGGACCACAAGATCCTCTGTGAGAGACTAGAGTTTGCTGTGTGTATAGAGTCCGGTTAAAGGCTTGACGACCTATTTCATGGAAAGTCACAATATTATTGTGATTTCTTCAATACAAGGATACAGTCTTTGTGGTGCAAAATACCTGGTTCGTTTCCACTTCTCTTCAATGCAAATTTGCTACTGGTTTGGGTATCAGAGCATCAAATTCGGATTTCTAGATGTCTGTTAGAGACACCCAGCTACTGTTGCAGAACTATAAACATTTAGAAGAATTAATGACTACTTGTGGAGGAGAGGAGAGGAACTAGTACGGAATGAAGCAAGTTATTCCACCTGGATTGAGCGTACCAACAACTGCCCCATCTTGTAGTCCGACACTGGAGAAGACCCCCCCTCTTACTTCACCAGCAGAGGGCAATTGTCTGTTCTACGTCAACTATATGCTGGTGCAACAGAAGAAACAATTATCAGAAGTAGTGAACAATGGCAATTACCATTTTCGACTTGAAAACCCTGGTGGTCGGTGTTAAAGCGGCGTTAATACCGCCAACAGGCCAGCGGTAAAAAAAAGAAGAAAAAAAAAAAAATGGGATTATGTCCCTGGCAGTAACCGCCATCCAAGACTGCCACTTTAACACACCGGCCGCTGGGCTGAAGACTTCGGTCTCCAGTCGGGAGCCGCCACAATCCCACCTTCGGGATTACGACCCGGCCTACCGCCATGGTTTTTGTGCCAACCTTACCGCCACGAAAACCATGGCGGTAGGCACTATCAGTGCCAGGTAATCACTTCCCTGGCACTGATAGGGGTCTCTCCCTCCCAGAGTCCTCCCCCACTCCCACCCTCCTACCCCCGCACATATGTACACCCGCACCCACATACACGCACCCATACCCACCACCTACGCATGCACACATACATACCCACACACCCTAACATACCTTGTCTCACACATGCATTCGCAACACTCACAATCACTTTTACACACATGCATCCAACGCGACTCACACCCGCATGCACGCATTCCAAAACATAAACCCCCCCGCCCCCAACATACACACAAAACCCATCCCCACCCCCCTCTCTGGTCGGAGAACCCGACTTACCTGCTTGCAGGGGGTCCTCCGGCTAAAGATGGTCCGCCAGCCAAACACCACCAGGCCGTATCTTTGGACATGATACGGTCGGTGGTGTTTTGCTGGTGTGGCGGTGCTGCTGTTAGCAGCACCGCCTTACCGCTGTCCGCCGCCATGACCGTCAGTGGTGTTCCGCCAGCATTCTGGCGGTATACCGTCTGTGGTCATGATACGCGGATGTGGCTGGTAGCCACGGCGGCAGTATGTTGCCAGCTGTCGCCGTGGCGGTAGTTACCACCAATGCTGTAATGAGGGCCAATGTCTTTTCTTCAAACAGCAATGAATGGACAATCCCGAGGGGTACCATCCTGCCCTAAGTTTACTGCACCAAGACATATTGGGGTACCAGGAGAGCCACAATATCAGCAGCCTACACTCTCCTAAGGATGTATCATATAAAGTCTGTATTGGCTAAACTGCACTAGTCTCACCTGAGAAGCAGATTTAAGTTCAAAGAACTCTATCTAGTTTATCAGGTTTTAGGGGATACATCTCAGATAGATCTCTGAGACTATTAAACATGCTTATACTCACGTGAGGTAAAGTGTTGCTCCATACGAGGGCCAAATTGTGAAAAGTCATTCAGACCAGTCATACTAGAATCTAGACTACCTAGTTTTAAAAAGTAAATTCAGAACAAAGATACAGAATTGAAGCCCTCATTACAAGTTTGGGGGTCTTTGCGGAAGAACCCCTTGGCGACGGCTGTCAAAAGACCACCAGTGATGCCGTTATCCCGACTACTGTATTACGAGTCTTATAATGAAGACTACCCAAAAACAGTCACAAATCTGAGACCGCCAGGACAACCGAGGGGCAAGACGTTCCCCACCACCAGCCTCGCCACGCCGACAACATCCCCCCCCTCCATATTACAAGCCACAAATCAGCACAGCAGTCATCGCACAATGGAAAACTGTTGGCAGTGCAAACCACTGAGCTCAAATTGCCACCACCACCATCAGAACCCAACACCACAATGGACAGTATGAACATCTGACACATTCCCACCACTACACACACACC
The DNA here is from genome assembly GCF_031143425.1 of Pleurodeles waltl. Lineage (NCBI taxonomy): Eukaryota > Metazoa > Chordata > Amphibia > Caudata > Salamandridae > Pleurodeles > Pleurodeles waltl. Next base: position 657,773,258 of record NC_090445.1, on the reverse strand, counting down.
CACACCCAAACCCATACCAAACACTATAAAATACACCCACGCACAACCCACAATCCTTTGCAACTACAACCACAGAGAGACAGCAAGGAGTCACAAACCCATCACCTCCCACTTATACTCCATAGGCACATATACACTACACCTGCAGTACATCATACAACTGCACCAGCACCACCATACACGCATCCCAACTGCACACAAACACCACAACACTCCAGCACACAAAACTAAGCAACCCCCACATCCCATCAAGCTCCAAACAACCACAACCTGACACAACACCCCCTCCCCCAAACCACATCACAACCGCCATCTCCCCCTCAAAAGGACCTACGATTCACAGGTGAAGAGTTGACGACTTACCTGGTCAGTCCACCCGCCCACCCAGACCACATCTGAGGTCATGCCCCCCCCTGTGGCAACAACACCACAGCCAACCCCTCGGTCCCCAAACCTATGTTCAAAGGACTGATCAATCAGCAGTGTGCCCCACAGTACTAGGACCATAGTCAACCACTCACACCCCAGAAGATGAAGGTCCTGATTTAACTGGGAGTGTGCACAGGAGGCCAGGGGCAGTTGGAGGGCACCTGTGGGCCCCAAGGGAAACGACTGGCCAGGAGGCCATCTCCTAAGTCCTGGGAGCATATCAGCAATCCCAGGACATGATGGGCCACATCCTCCTAACCTTGCAGGAGAACCAGAGGCTGCAGAGGGGTTACCACCACGAGGCCACGCAGCAGTGGCAGGCTCACAATGCCACCATAGCCTACATTGCAGGGGTGAACAAGGAACTTACCTCCATCCTGCGTGAGTCCTCCACCCACCAGCAGACCCCTTCCACTAGCCACTTACCAACTGAGCCATCCACTTCTGCTGCAGCTAGTGGAATGGAGGCCCTGCCAGAGAACCCACAGGCAACTAAGCACCCCTCACTCAGTAGCTGATGAACCCCCACACAAACAATGTCATCCATCCAGATATCTTGCAGGACATTATGCCAATACCAAAACCACAGCCAGGAAGTGAGCCTCTCCTGAACATTCTCCCTTGTGTGTCACTGCTGGGACACCCTGCTGACTGTCCAGATGTCAGGCCTCCAATTTTCCCATGGCCCTTGGATACTGGACCTGAACTACCTACAGCTGGGCCAACTACTCTGATGATTTCTTCCACCATGACCCCACTCATCACCCACTGGACTTGTGTATCATAATAAACGGCACTGAGCACAGCTACTGCTTACCTGTCTTTGTTGTAACAAGTAAGAGTTACTGTTGTACAAAATGTCATTATAGTTAACACACTGACCGTTAAAAGTCTGGGAGATGGACAGAAGGGGGTGCAATGTGCAGGGAGTATGACAATAGAACAGACATTTTCTGAAATTGTGTGCCAAGGGAGCCACAAGTCAAGCCAGGAACCAGAGTGACACCACCCAACAGACCTGAAAAGAGACCAAGACAGGGCCAACCATCCTGATAGGAGTCAATGTTGCACAACCAACACAAATGCAGTACATTGTTGAGCTCCCTAGTGCGAATGTTAACACATATCACCATGGCAAACCAACATGTTCCAGACATGCATTCCCTATGGTACACCCCTCACAGCTGACATTACTCCACTAAAGGCAATTCTCACATCAGTAAAAGTTATGTTCTATAAACGTCCATTGTGTACAGGGAGGATAGGTAGCAATACAGATAAACACAATATGTATGGCAGTCCAATTGCAGATGACATAGCAGTACAAGGAACATACAACACGCCCAAGTAATTGAAGATGTGATGCTAGACTACAACATGTAGTAGAAATAGCTCTGACAGAACAGTAACTCCTCTCCTGTTGGCCAACATGTTGTCCCCCAAACCCCCACAGTGGGATAGCTGTACTTGCCACCTCCACTGATGGCACACATCAGGAGGAGCAATGTCACAAGGTAGACAGCAGTACAGTACACATACAACAGAGTAAACACATACCTGTATGTCATGGGAAGTATTGTTGGATCAACTCTATTTTAGTGTCAGCTGCATCTTCATCATCTGCCTCCTCATCACTGTCCATGTCACCATCATCAGCCACTGGTCCAGCTGCCACCTTCTCAACATCCAGTAATGGGATGTGACATCTCAGGGCTAGATTGTGTAGCATGCACCAGGCAACAACTATCTGGTAGATGTTTAGTGGTCTGTAGAGCAGGGCACCTTCTGAGACGTGTAGACACCGGAATCTGGCCTTCAGTAGCCCAAATGTCCTCTCGATTACATGCCTCGCCCTGCTGTGGGCCTCACTGAAACAGTCTTCCCCATCTGTGGTCTGGTATCTCACTGGTGTCAGAAGCCACGGCATGTTATGATAGCCAGAGTCACCTGTGCACAAAGATTTGACACATCACAATACTGGTAGTGACAGAGGGCAGAATGTGAAGACAGGCGAGATAACAGATGCACACATACTACTGGGGACATACCAATGAGCCAGGCTCTCTCTCTCTGTAGCTGTGCCATCATGTGTGGGACATTGCTGTTCCTCAGAATGTAGGAGTCATGCACAGAACCACGAAACTTGGCTGTCACTTGGGAGATATGCTGGTCAGCGAGACACACCACCTTGACATTTACGGAGTAAAAGTTTTTCCTGTTCCTGTACACTTGTACATTAGCCCTGGGAGGTACCAAAGCAAAGTGGATGCCATCTATGGCCCCTATCACAGGAGGGATATGTGCAATATCATAGAAGTCAGCTTTAACAGTGGGCAAATCCGCATGTTGGGGGGAGGGGGGGAGGGGAGAGAAACTGATGTAGCTGTCCAGATGCTAGTAAAGCACACAGTACCTCCTTCAACACATGACTGAACATGAGCTATGACATCCCTGCTACCAAGCCCACTGTGATCTGGAATGAGCTTGAGGCTAGCAAGTGTAGCACAGACAACACCTCCACTGTTTGAGGTATGGTATATGGATAACGTATGGCGGACGAGATCCGGCTCCAACTGGGTACACAGTTCCATGATGGTCTGACGGTTCAGAGATAGATCTGTATGATGTGTCTTTCTACCAGAGTAACAAGATCGACAAGGGTCCGGTACACAGGTGCATGTCTGATTCTCACCATTGCACAGAATCTAGGAATGGGAGAGGGGAATAGCCACAAGTTGATGTCATCATTTCACAAGCCACTCAATAACAATACATGTAACACACAAGAGCAGTGTGGACTTAGTTCTGAAGTATATTGAATCCATATGGCCATGTTGAGTGACCTTTTATGGTAGACACAATAAAAATGACACTTCCATGTAACAACAACCTATTCCCACAGGTAATTAAGGAGGTGTATGTGAAATATGAACATATAGATATGGTAACCCCGTGTATGGGCCATCAAGTGACTGCACATGTTGTGTCCTAGTCATCTACATGTACATATAACACCACTATCCATGAACTTCAAACGTGTGTACCATGTTTTGATTTGAGAATATAGGTTATCTGTGCACATCTCACTAAAATCATCCATGATGCACTTATTCACCTACAATACACCACATACATGTAAAATGGCAGCTGCCTGTCCTGCAAGCACAGGACAGATGGAAGTGACCTAATTCCGCTGGCATTAGTCCGCATGGTGGTAGGCGGTCTCCAACCGCCAGCCAACTCCCCATTGGCTAACATTGTTGCCTATGGGAGACTGGGGCCAATGTACGCGGCTGACGTGACCGCCATTTCATGTTGCACAGCTCCCTTGCCTCCTGACATTCGTGCAAGCAAGACCACCACTGTGTGTGCTTCTGTGTTCTGTCTCTGGAAGCGGTTATGCCACATCATGCAGGAGATAAGGCCCCTGCCTTCACCCAGTAAGCTGGATAAGCTAGTAGATGGGGTCCTACCCTTGTATGGACAGTTGTATGGGGCACCAGAGCAGCAGGTGAGTCAAATGTTCCTGTCCTGTCTGATTGTAATGTGTGTGGGTCAGAAAGGCATTGTGACAGCGCACACCGAGTGGATGCATGCAGATGGGAAAGGAGTTGGTGCGTTGATGGCGTATGTGCACGTCTCTGTGGTCATGAGATGTGTGGAGTTCACTGCTGTTGCTGTGATGCCACTCTACATGACTTTCTCCTTCTATCTGTGTCACCCTTGCAGGTCAGCGCCCATCAGAGGAAGGCGATTTTGCATGCCATCGCCAAGCAAGTGCGGACCCTGGGGTCCATGCCCGGCAGAGCACCCACTGCCGAAAGCGGTGGGAGGACCTGAGATGCTGGACCTGTGAGACTGTTGAGGCCCTGCTGGGGAAATCCTCCCAACAAGGGAGGGGTGTCCGTCAGACCCTGACCCCCTCCCCCCCCTTAATGGCCCTCATTTTGGCAGTGACTTACCCTGAGGTGGATGGGCGCTTGAGGGCAGCACAGCAGCCACAAGGGGGCAAGTACACACAACTCACTAATGGTAGGCATGTAAGGGTTTGGGTAGCCAACTAGTGGTAAGATGTGGTGCAGCTCACTGGTACCTGCACATTGGCTATGGGTATGAGCCACCCTGGCAGGAGTTATCTCTATTATGTCTGCCAATGAATGCAGACAGTGATTCATGAGGGGACTTACTCCCATGTTTGAGTTTGTCTGGACAAATTACACATCTTTTGAGTGACCAGATCCTTCCATCAGCATCAGTATACCTGCGGTGTCAGGGCATTGCAATCAGTAATAGACTTCCATTATGACACTGAAAATTGGCGATTTAACAGTCGGATGCCTTGTGCCGAAGGTGTTGATGGATGCAGGGGCAAGATACTACTGTACACAATGTTAATGAATTTGTTGGCATGCTACCTTGCCATCCAGGAATACGTTGAGTAAGGAGTACAGGGTATGTCTATGTAAACGACCATGGGAGTGTGGCAAGTACTGTGCATTTTATGACCCTTCATCAAGTCAAAGTGTGCCAAATGTTTCCACATCAGTAAGTTGTCACTGGATAGCTTCAGTTTGTCCTATGATTTCAGGCAGTTGTGCATGTCAGTTTAAAGGCATGCAATGACATTGCATATCAGTAAATTTTGAGGTGGTTACTCTGTGTGAATGATGGGTAGGTATTAACCCATTGCTTTTTTTTTTTCTTCTCTCTCTCTCTCTCTCAGAACATCCATCTTAACTGCAGACACCACCTCAACAGACACTCACACATCCACCCTGGTATCTCCTCCGCCCCTCCTCCCAGTACACCTAAACACCTACACACACACACACACCCAACAGACACCCAGCACATACATGGCATCCACCCATGCACCAGCACCCAAGGCACATACACTTACACATCTCTCAAGCACTCCCCCTCCCTCCACTACCAAAAAATTTTCCAATGACCGCCCTTGTGTTCCCAAAACAACTATTTCTGTATGTGTACCCTATTCCCTCCCACTGACCCAGTCCCTGTTTCCAGCAAGCACCCTGCTACCCTCCCCAGACCCAGTACTTACACCTCCCAGTCCTCCCATGCCCCCCCAGTACTGCCCATGCCACTACCACACTCAAGACTTCGACCCCCACAAAAGCTAGTGAGAGCCCTTCCAAACCCAAAAGCAAAGGCCCTCCCCCTAAGTCAAAGTCTAAGGGCAAACCCCTGCTCCACTCCAAGCCTAAACTAAAGGACCCCCCCTTCCTCAAACCCAAGTCCCCATCTCACCTCCACCCCCCCTCCATCACCCCTAAGGTGCCTGCTTGCTCCACCGATGCCCCTGCTATGTGGAGGCCACTTTACAGTCAGGAGTCAAGTTGGGCCGAGAGACATTGCCCAGTGTGTCAGGGGCACCGAGAACTATTGGACTGGCCAGTAGGCCCATTTTGTATATAGTTTTTTTTGCACATCAATTTCATTATATCAGCACAACTTCACCTTTGGTGTTGATGGTTACAAACTTGTCCCGGCTTTCCTTCCACATGTATGTGTTGTACATGTGTGATTTGGTAAGTGTGTCTTCTGTGCATGTTATGTGTTTGTGTAGCAGCATGAGTTGTGTGGGTAAGTTGTGCTAAAAACTTGTGTTGGTGTTGTGTGGTAGTGGTGTGTGTGTGTGTTGTGATGCATCTGTGATGTACTTTGTGTGATGGGTGGACGTGGCGTATGCTCAGACACGTTGTTTGGCACTGTTATAGTTTGTATTGATTGTGTGCTGCTGTTACATGTTTCTGCCAGTATGTGTTTTCCTGTAGAGGTGTGTGGTGTGCCTCTCTGACAATGCATTTGTGTGGTTATGAGTGTGTTGTTGTGTGACTGTGGTGTTGACACATTGGCGGTGGTGTGTGTATGGCATGTGCATGTTGGCCATGGTGTGTGTTTGTGAGCGGGTGAGTGACTGTAGATATGTTTTTTAGTGTATGTGAGTGTGAATGTAGATATGTTTTTTAGTGAGTGTGTGAGAGCGAGTGTGCGTGTGGCTAGCCATGCCCGGGTTGTGTGTTGTGTATGGGTGTTTAATAATGGTTTTCCCTTCAGTGTGTGCCAGGTGGGTGTATTTACGGTTGTTGTCTTCGTCGCCATCGCTGGTTCTGGATTAATATGGCCAGCAGGAGCATTGGGAAGACTTCAAGTTCGGGTTCCATGGCAGCTGCAGACGTGCCTGTGTTCCTGAAGGTGTGTGTCTCCTTTTATGTTGTTCGTTTCGGCCAGGCTTTTTGTGGCAGTGTAACCGCCCCCTAAATCCTGGCGGTGTGCAGCCTCATAATATGGTCAGCAGAAACATGGTCTCTGCCGGCCTCAAAATGCCTGCTGCCTGCCGCCCATCCGCACTGGCAGTGTATTGGCTGTGTTCTGTTGGGAACACCGCCATGCTCATAATATGACCACCGGTGCAACCGCCATCGCCACCGTGACGGTCATGGGACTGCCAAACTAGTAATGACAGCCTGAGTTTTCTAAAGAAGGAACATTCAGGTTTTAGTGTCTATGGCCCTCATTAGGACTTTGGCGGTATCTGAGCGAGACCACCAAAGCCACGGGTGCCAGAAGATCACCAGTGCTGGTGTTCTTCCGCCCACCATATAATGATTACTGCTGGATTTCCGCCACACTTTGGGTGGATACTCGGCATTAGCCATGCTAACGGCCGGTGGCACTCTGGCGTTGCTACCACCTGCACCGCCCTGCCCGTAGTATGCCGCCAGCAGGATTAAGACCATTAAGACGGCCTGGCGGTGTCCTGCTGGTGGGGCGCTCCCGGTTGTGGCAGAGCCCCTTCCAGTTCCCTGCCGGATGATCCCCTCATCAGACAAGGTAAGTCAGGCGTCCGACAAGGGAGGGGGGGGAAGGTTGGTAGGGGGCATTGTGTGCGAGTGTGTGGTACCTGAGTGTGTGGTACCTGCGTGTGTGTGTGTGTGTGTGTGTGTGTGTGTGTGTGTGTGTGTGTGTGTATGAATGCGACTGAGTGTTATGGTGTATGCGTGCGAGTGAATGCATGTATGTATGAATGTTGAAGTGTGTGTGCATGTCAGTGTATATGTGTGTTAGTATGCGTGTTTGGATGTTTTGGTCTGTAGGCGTGCCTGAATGCGTGTGAGTATGTGTGAGTGAATGAGTGTATGGAAGTGTAGGTGAACGGGTGTATGCTTGGTGCGTGTGGGTGTCTGTGTGCACATATGCAGGGAGGGGCGTCATGTGAGTGGGGGGTGCTTTGCGAGTACCTCATGTAAGGTGGTGGCTAGGGGAGTCATGTGAGTAGGGGGTGGGGGCGATATGTGAGTAGGGGAGGCTTCATGTGAGTAGGGCGGTGCTGTGACTGTAGGGGGGTGGGGCATCAGGTGCTTGCTGGGGGAGGGGTGGGGGGGGGGGGGGGGGGCGACATCCGTCTACCGGTGACAGGGATTCCTTCCCTGTCACCGGTAGCCCTTCCGCCATAGTTTTCGTGGCGGTGCTACTGCCGCGGAAACAATGGCAGTAGGCCAGCTCATAATACCGCCAGCGGTACTCTGTGGACCACCAGGGCGGAGATGAACAGGCAGGTGGTGATACCGCCACATTAACCCTGGCGGCTGGAAGACCGCCAGGGTCATAATGACCTCCTATATCTTGAAGAGTCAGCCCCACACCATTAATGCTGTTCTTAAGGTGTATAGTGCAATATAGTTTCAAATTTAATGACCTAAATGAGGGGACTCACAAGTTGGTGGTGATCCTAGTTCAATGGACAGAAAGCCGTTCTCTCACCTGAAAGGGTGAACCCCCTGAGATAGCCTAAAGAATAGCAGGGGATGTGTCATTGTGTACTTCCTAGATCTTTTGAGGCCTTGTGATTGGGATTACACTTTCTCCTATGGAAAACATCCTTGCAACTGAGGCAAAGGAAGGGAAGGCACATGCTGTAGACTTATGCTTAAGTGGTGCAACAGAGACAATGGAGAAAAGGAGGGTCAGGTCCCCAAAGGCCAATGGCATTATTGTTAAAACCACACCATGAAAGCATAAGCCAATTCGAATAACAGAGGTAGATGCCAATGATGAAAACAGAAAAGCCCAAAAACTAAAACTACTGGGGTATCATGGCCCACAAAAGACACAAGGGAATAGTGGTCCGATTCAGATTGGTAGGCGTGAAAAAAAAGTTCCTGCCTGTCGAAATACAAGGGCCCTAAGCCAGTATCGGGTACAGCAGTGTGCCTTAAATTCGGAATGCAACATACACTTTAATATCTCTAACAGCAATTTCATATCCTCCAACTGTGGCGCAAACAGTACAACAAATTGAGAATGGGAGAGTCAGTATACAGATGTAGCAACCCTGCAATCATACTAGGCACCATGCTGTCAAAAGCCCTCAAATTTTTGCCATGTAATAATGCATACCGGCACTGCTGCATCTTCCTTCTATATTTCCATTGCTTACAGTTTGTGTGTGGAAAAAACAGAAAGCCACCAGTGCGCCGTGCAACATCTGGCATGCAACATCAACACTGACCACATGACACAACAGAAGTTAGTGAATTCAAATTTTATGGATGGTATCTCACTTTAGTTGATTCACTAATATGTGAAATGTTGAGATTAGACACTGAAATGGTCTTTGGCATCTCGGAGTTGTCCATAATTCTAGTTTCCCACTTTTAGGAAGGTCTGCATGTGCTTATTTTCCTTGTAAAATAGTTGCCGAGTTGAGTAATAACCTGGCATCTTATAGTCAAAAGACAGCAAATCATTAAATATGTATCTAATCCTGTCACATCCTGAAAATGAACTGCATTAACAAACTCACATAGAACCTACAGTTAACCAAGACAGTGAAGTTAGATCCAGGTTTGAAGAAGAAATGACTGAGGAAATGAGAAATTAGGGTTGCATTAGGAAAGATTCTAGGGTACTTACAGCAATATCAGACATCTCATATACACCTGTATTTTTAAACATTTAATCTCACAGTGTGAACTCTTCCTAAAGGATGTAAGTAACAGCTGGCAATGATACCTAGTATAATGGTAGTCAACTTATTGAACTGAGAAGGATGAAAGATTGAATTGTTCTGGCTGGGATTTTTCCTGTGGCCTTCTGGTCATGCCAGATGTCAACACAGACTGTTTAATGAGCTTACCACTGTGTCAACCTGGTAGCACTAAGCAAAGGGTAGGAAATTGATTCATACTGTTTAAGTCCCCTCAGAGCAAGCACTGGAACACAGATGACAGATCATGTAGAGGAAGTGTCAACACTATTTATGGAACCAGTAACTATTCTTTCAAAAGCTCAAATGGGCACCAAAAATAAACAAAAATGAGCAGGAGGCAACTTTCTCAATCACTACACTGGCAGAAAAGTGAAGTAAGGATACATATTAACCTGAATTAAGGAGATTATGGAATGCTGTAAACCTGGCCATTTCTGGGTCCAACCATAGGGCCGTAGTCGTCAAGAGATAACCCGCAAAGAACACTTCTTCTGAGATAAAGATTTTGTAAACATGTCCCAGCTACCAAGTTAAACAAGCATTGCCATCCAACAGGTCAGGCAAAATTAAAATAGAAAAATAAATAACTATTAAATTTAAATCCAATACTACAGGTGCTTCCTTGTAGGCAGATATACTTACAACAGTTACCGAAAACCTTTTAAGTTTTAAAGCACACCACAGGAAAATTAAATTCTTATTGATGCAAAGAAAATGTACTACTGACTTTCAATTATTGTAACTGGAAGGCATAGTTTAAACTAACAAAGAAAGACTGACAAATTATAAAGAATAAAAAAAGAACGGGGTGAGAACAAAGCACTGGCAAAGTAAAGTATTGGCTTATCACCCCAGCACTGAAGAGTACTTCCCTTTATGCAGATGTGCACATAGTCAGACAAACCACATTGCACAACACCCAACTGCTGAACTGGACTGCCCACTGCTGCACGCTGTGATGGGCAGCGTCAAAATGTGAATTACAATTAAATAGCTCAATGGATGCAGAGGGTGTCCATGAATGCTCTCTGTGAATGTACATCTCTAGGGCAGACCAAAAAATGATAACTGATCCGCAAGATAAGCATGCCTGCATTTCTGCTTTTCACAAGCCTGTGTAAATTAACTAGTCCAGTGACTTATATTAACATTTCATGGAGTATCATGCCCTGCAAAGCACTAGCAGGCATGGACACTCTGAAGGGCATGTTTTTGATATTTTCGGACGCAATGTTCATATTTCTGTTTTAGTCCATATCCTTACAAGTGTGAGAGTAGCCTGGATGAAAGTACACCAGCCTGCAAATACTTGAATAAGTGACTACTGAATTTAGTATTACATTTTAGTCATTACAGTATTATTTTTTACCTGAAGTTCTCAGCTATTATTTCTTCTCTTCTGCAACATGTGGATAGACTATGACCTGGCAATTGATGCAAATACTGTTTTGTTGGGACTATTGAGACACAGTATGATGATTTTGTATGTGTTTATAGCTTGTCTTTTAGGAGAACATAATATTAATAATTTCCACAAAACATTTGTAAAAATAAATGCCACCTATTGGGGTCAATGAAAATAGCTTGCCTGAATGTGAATGACATCAGCAACCTCAGAAATACTAAAGTATGGACACTAATTTCAAGTCCTTCGCCTCTGGCATTTATTCTTCCCCTCAGACCATTTGAAATGCATCAACTCGGGGTGCATGTTTAATCGACAAGTGTGGATACAAACAAACAACCAACAGTAAAACTCATTAAGATTTCTCATGTGCAGCAGACCAAGGACAATGTAAGAACCCCTAGCAGAAAATCTATCTGGTATGAAACATGCTTGGAAATCAAGAGGACTGTTATTGAGTAATGCGGTGGATGCGAATGTGTTAATTCCTTCACAATTTAATTCACTAGGAAGGACAAGCCACATAAATTCAGAGCAGCTCCAGAAGCAAATCTGTAACGGTACCTGACCAGCTAAAGCAATTGAGTGTACAGGAAGAGCACCCAAAAAGACATCGCAGGATAGAGCTGGGTCTAGCTCCTGCCCTGTAGCAGAACTTACTTTGAAAAGGTCCTGGATACTTTCTCGGAATGACAATAGACTGTGTGAAAGAGCCAGGAGAAGCTCAGGCACAGCACTGCTCCTAGGAAGAACATTCCAAACACCACCTTCTCCTGCAGAGGGGCCATGAAGTACATATTTGGCCTCAGCAAAGTCAAAACGCCCAGGAAGAGGAACAACACAAAACCTGTCAATCAAAGAAATGAAACTGACAATAAGACATACACTGGACATGATCAAGTATAAAAACATAATTGGAGGACAACTAGTAGGCATGAAGTGATATTGTGGAGTATAATTCTATCTGCTGCAACACCTCTTTCAAACCATATTAAGTCCCTGGATGGCACGGACATCGATACATCTACACGGCTGTACAGTTTCAGATGCTGCACAAATTACTTTAATTAAATCTGTTCAGCCTTTTTTTCGATACTCATGACTTAGGTTTATCTTGAAATGCTCTTTCTACGCAGTCTCAAACAGAAATCTCTTACTCTTCCAACATATGGCAACTTCATTTTTATGGCTGGTCATTCCACACTCCCAATCTCACACAAACTACCAAACGCTCTTAATGCCAAGTTGGACCTCAAAGTCTCCATTGCCACTTTCATACTCCTGCTCATAACTCTAATATTTTCCAGTTTCTTTTTTATGTGCACACACCATTCCTTTGCCCAGTTCAGGGCTCTGTACCAACTATCAGTCCACTTTGATCTATTATGATGACTGTTGATCGCTGCCTGTACCTCTTGCTCTTATTCTGGAATCAGCTTCTCGCCCAAGGCACCCTAATTAGATCTCTTTGCCATCTCACCAATGGCTGATCTTCCCCTTGACTCTGCTTTCCGGAAGCTTACTGGGGCATAACTCTGCTATTTTACTTCTTAACATTTACTATAACTTTTTTTAAATAAGGTACTTGTATTCATTTAACTAATTCACATTATGAAGCATCAACCAGACATCGATGTGAACTGGGCTACATGTATAAAATCTTTCAGTTGATCAATTCCAAACGACTCAAAATAATGAGCTTACCACCATTTAGCAGTGACTAGGTGCAAACTATTTTATGGCACAACTTTTAAAGGAACTTTATTTTAACGAAACAGGCAATGCAGGAAACTAACCGAGATCAAAGAATACACCTAATACATTGTGTGAGCTGACAGAGGATGCGAGTATATTTTACAAAGACCTACGGAGCTTTGTTTTAGAAACTAATATGAAGATGGGCCAGGCAAACTATCTTGGTGTTGTTGTGCGGGTTGTAATATGGGCACTGTAATATAGGGCATGGTGAGGTGAAACAGCAATATTTCCAGGCAAGGATTAGATGCATCTGTGAATGAATGAAATATCAGGGCTTAAGAAACGCATTACTAATGTGCACTGATCAAGTTAAGTAGGCAACAGCAAAGACATTGTAACGGTTACCTTGCTAAGAGTCAGGCCTGCAGTACATTCCTCAGCGCAAATGGAACAGTAGTGCAGCTAGAAATTATTCATGTAGGGCATTAGTCAATGTGTGAAGGTGGTGGGTATCTGCAATTGACTGCTCACTTATTAAGAATGTTAGTACTTGGCTGAACAAATCCAATCAATTAAAGGTAGCATTTAAGTGAACTGCCTCAGATAGGTATTAAAGAATTAGGTTATCAATGTTGCTACCATTTGGATGAGATTAGAATGAAAAACGTGCATCGTTCTGGGCTCCATCAGTGTTTCACAACTGTGGGTATACCTTCTGGGACATTTTAAAAGGTACAAAAAGTATATTAAATGTGCACACAAATAATGTATTGCATGGTGGTATTAGAAGTGTGTGGAATCTCTACCATGCACTGAATATGGCACCTGAGAGAACAAAGTTATTAATAAATGAGTAGTCAGTGAGTCAACATATATCATGAACATATCCATCACCTAATAAGTGCGTCCAGATGTTGCCAGTTTCTGTGTGTATTCTAAAGATGCTCCTGAAGCAGGCTCTGAAGGATGGCATTGGTGGCCGATGACCATGAAGTAGGTAATCATTGTCCTTAAGCCAGTCAGGTAGCACGTCATAGGGTATCACTCTCCAACGACCTTCCCACATCTAAAAACAGACAAAAGTAATTATCAGTTTTTTATTTATTGTAAACAGCAAAACCGATCAGGTACGGAGCAAGATTATGGTGCAATACTTCAGACTGGAGCACTTCAGCCTTCTAATCCTAAACCAGCACAGAGGGAGGTAGATTGCCAAATTCCTTCCTCATTCAAGCTGATAAACTGCAGAGGAGGGTGACTGGTGACACCTTAAGAATAGATCTCCTTGCCCTACTTTGCAGGTGAATGGCTACTGACTGAATTATCTTAAACAAGATCTCACTCAAGAACAAATGTCTGCCTCCCCCAAGCACAAACAAACTTTCTTGCTCGTTTAGTGGTAATGTTGAGAGATGCTGCACTATTTTTGCAACAGGATTCCATTTTTAGGTGTTCTATGGTTCAAGAGCAACTTTAATTTGAATAGAACTCACTTGACCATGCGCAAGGACAAACTTAAACAATGTACTTACACTGCTATCGAACCAAATGGGGCATTCCTTCAGTTCCTGAGTTCCCCAGTTCATTGTGAACGGAGAACTTTGCAAGACCAATGCTGGAGAACATATACTAGTTCATGTCACCTTCCCAAATACTCAACTTGGTTTGTTACCTCCAAGCTGCTATGCAGTATATCAAATACCTGTTGCACAGCCATAGATCCACAAACGCAACAGTTATGCACAATGAAGTCTAAAGTTTTTTCAGTTCTAATGTGTACCTGATACGGCAAATGACCAGCTAACAACATACTGCAGGTTAATACAGATCAGCATAGATCTTTATGTGAGATCTTAGATATGTCCAAGTCCTGAAAGGTCAATTTAAAATTGTCTAACCCCTACATAAAAAGCAATACTGTTTAGCACTTGGTGAACAAAAACAATAAAAACCACAATAAAAAACGGTATACTGTTGACCAAGAAACACTAGTTGCTGTGAACCCCACTACTCCTGCCTCCATGAAGTGAAAACACTATTGTGCATTAAAGACGTACTGTGTATAAAACAGATGTATTAATTATGTTTTTACAAATGGGATGAAGATAAATATTCAACTCCTTACAGATCCATATTTGTATTTTTTGTCAAATTAGTAAAAATATCAATGAGGTAGGGCGGGTTGTCTGCAAATAGGAGAGCACAATATTCAACATCGAACAAGTAAGAATGTACTCTTGTGTAGTAGTACATAAAAAGGTTACCAGATATAAGTCTTGGGGGGACGGAGGGGTGTGGGGTGGAGGGTTTGTACTTACATATGTACCAATACAATGTCCATCAATAAGTATTCATCAAGTTGCTGGTGTGTTTGCCTCAGTAGTCAACTCTCGTTTTCACCTACATAACCAAGACTCCTTGGAAGGCAAACTGAGAGCTGCACACAAAAATACAACCAGGCACTTCACACTGGTTGAATGTTAACCATAATAAATACTGGAGAGGAACAGGTAACAAACTTTCTGGTGGATACTGGCTCCATGAGGGCATCAGAAGTAATGTCACGGTCAAGTCATTGGAGCCATAAAGCTCCCAACCTGGAGGAGTACTAATGTCAGTTTCCGATCCGCTTTTTCCATACCTTTAGAGACGAGGAAATGATGATAATTTTGGGCTAGTGCAACAATTTAAAGTGTAACTTTTTAAATGTGCGATACAACCTAGCCACCAGAACTGGGAGATGGGTGCGATGGGTTTGGAATCTGCAGGTAGGTACAGTATCTACCAAATAGATAGTTACAGAAGGTGAGAAACGTATTTGCCAGATGCAATCATTCTACCTGCAGATTCCTCACCTGTTGACTACATTCCAAAGCAGTATCACTCGCAGGTGGTGGGTCTGAAGGAATGGTCAAACAAGGAAATCCTGGAGCACCAAACTTGTGAAATCGCCATCCCTTCTCACCTCAGAATCCAAACCATATGCTTGACAAAGGTTCAAAGGGAAGTCCATTTCGCAGTACAACCAATGTCAGCCAAAGGAATACCCCTGGTGAGTGTGGAGATGGAAAACTTTGCACTGGTGGAGTGAGCTTGGATTCCCTCCGGCTGTTCCTCGATGGTAGGAGCAGAGTACAAAGTCCTCTTTTGTTTGTTGCCTGTATACCTCACAAAGAACTGGCCATCAGACCTGATCGCTTAAGTGTAGTCAAAGTAATAATTAATCAACCTTCTACTGGCCAGCTGATGTTGTCTCCCCTCCTCGTGGGATGCTGTGGAGACTAGAAGGTAGGAATGCTAGAGGATAGAAAGGGGTAACTAACTCGGGAAGGAAATGCACCTTTGTTCTAAGGACCAATTTATTCGGGAAGAAGCATGTGAAGGGTGGGAATACACTCAGTGCTTGTAACTCACTGATGTACCACGGCAAAGTAATGGCCACTAGAAAAAAGGTATTGAACAACAATTTGTGCAACAAAACGCTGCGAAGGAGCACCAGTCAGAAAAGTGAAAACAAGGCTCAAATACCATTGAGGCATCAGAAAGGGAGTAGGAGGGAACAGGCAAACTAACTTTTTCAAAAAACTGATCATAATCGGAGATTTGAAAAGGGATGGTTGGTGTGAAATGCAGACAAAGCAACAGTGTAACCCTTGATGGTGCTCACTGCACATGCCTCCTGGGTCTGTAAAAATGTAAATAAACTCTTGTTTTAATGTGCTAAGACATGCTGTGTTAGTCTCAGTGGCACCTCCTACTCACTTACGGATTCAGTATCTACAGGTGGTGGGTCGTGGGCGCCACCTGATCACCTGGCTGGCAGATGCCCTGAGAAACCAGACTGCCCTTGAAAACAAAACGCTACGCGTGCCGTGGGAAGCAGACACCGGCGATTCAATAGCGGTAGCAAAATGGAGATCTGCTCTCTCAGGCCACCTCAATGTGCCTCGCAACTCTCGATTTCGCCTAATCCAATACTACATAATACATACAGCCTACCTCACCCCAGCCCGCGTGAACAGATACTTCGATCGCAGAGGCACGACTTGTCCCCGATGCTGTGATATTGGAGTGGACCTGTTGCATATGCTATGGTCCTGTCCTGACTTGGATTCATACTGGAGGGCGTTAACTGACAACTTGTCTGACTGTATATCGCAACAAATGGGAAGCATGCATTCTAGGACTATTCCCCAGAAGTAAGCAGCGCAGAGCGGAGGAACGCTTCACAGATCTAGGACTCATAGTGGCAAAACGATTAGTGACCTGTAGGTGGAAATCACAGAATCCGCCACCGATACAGGCCTGGAGGCGTTCCCTCGCGGTATGGGCAGGAGCTGAGGGCACGGCGCTCGCACAGGAAGAAGCCCTGGGGTTAAGACAATTTCCACTGTCCGCCACCTGGGAGGGAATGCTCCTTCGACTGCGACTGCGTAACATGGAAGTACACCTAACAGGGGAGGGAATAGAATAATATAAACGGATGTCCACTAACGAGAAAATGCACCACCCTTGGGAACCGAACGTGAATGTTAGCGAGATACGCCCCGATACCGGGAAGCAAAGAGATAGGATCCGTCTTACCTTGCACCCGGCTCAGCCCCTCTATCAGCAAATAGATTTGTAACGATGAGATCCCCACCCTGACTGGATAATATTTGCATATGTGAAACTTGTGTAAGAGTCTGTTAACGGCAATGTTATCGTTATTTTAGTTTTCCTTTTTATTTTCATTCTATTTAAAAGTTATACATGTAAACTTCATAATCTCTTCCTCCTTACTAGAATCTCCTCAATTGAACATTTGATTCAGAAACAATGTTAAATCGACTGGCGCTGTCAATGATGCACTAGCCGATGAACATTAGATACATCGCGGACATTCCAAACTGTAGCCGCGCAACGGGCTTGAAGCTATAAAGCGCACCAAACAGCAAAAACAACATTGTAAGATGACTGTAGCCAGCACAATGCTCAAAATGAACAACTGAATAACTACAAGTATATGCTGTACAACATGCTGTAGCAATAGATTTGTGTGTACTAATCAATGTGTGAGGGTATATATATAGCACACCATACTGTACCAAAATGTAACAATTTTCAAAGCATGAAGCAATGTAATAATAAAATACCAATAAACAGATTTATGAAGAAAAAAAAAAAAAGACATGCTGTGTTAGCATTTTATAGTGAGACACATGTTACGGAACCAGCAGGAGAGGATAGAAAATGCTTAAGCTGTAAATTAGTTTCTCAGCAAGTTCAATGTGAGCACTCAAGAGTAGGCATAATGCCAGAAATAGCCACTTGCTTAACATGGGATATGAATATTTCACAGAACTGAGTCAAGACCTGATTGACAAAGTCTGAAGTCAAAGGCTAAAAGGGGATGGTCCGAAAAAGGCCTGTGGAAGGGGTGGGGCCCAAAGTTAACTATGTTTATTGTTAGCAGTAGGTCTGATGGGGTGGTAAAGTCCTCTGCATGGAAAGATACATGTATCTTTGCCCAGAGTGCCCAACTGTACCTTTGTCTGGATCCCCAATGCTGATTTATTTTGTCGTAGGTGAACAAGTATCATGTGGATGCGGCATGACATAGGCCTGAATCATGGATTTTATGCTTGTTGTAGTGGGAGGGGTGCCCAATGCATTATACTCAGTGGTGGAAGAGGCTACTGCCTTCAAAAGACATTAAGCAGCACAAGTGCAGTGGTGGTAGCATACAGCGTAGTGATCAGTAGTAGTGAACATGATCTTTTAACCCTCATCACTGGAATGAGGCCAATAGGCTCACTCACTTTCTCAAAAGTTCAGCTGGTGTGTACTGAACTCACCCTTGGCCTACTTCAGGTGTGCTGCAAAGTGCAGTAGTGACTCTGCATTGGTTGTATGTGTGCATGGGAAGGGTACAGTATAAGGATGGAGCAGTACTGTGCAGTACATGTGTGGTTAGTACATGTACTGGATGCATGTATGCCTGAGAGGAATACATTAAATGAGACATGTAGTGCTGTGCACTGCTTGCACAAGGACAGCATGTGATGGGTGTATGTGTGCTTGCGTGAAGTACAAAACCTGACGAGTGAAGAGTTGTGCACCGGGCACAAAGCAAGTGTGTGTGTGCTTGTGGTGCATAAGTTGTTAAATAACACACCTTGGTTAAAAACAAAAAAGTGTTAATGCTGAACAGTGCACACAGACAGTGTGTGTGCTGAACGCATGTGTACACATGAGGGTACAATGCATAGAGGCATTAGTGCTCAACAGAATGTGTGTTATAAACATACACAGAGTGAGTGTGCCTGAAAGGATACATTGTATGGAGGACCTTGGGTTCCATTCTGGGAAGGATAGACCTGCTTTGTATAGCCATGCGGAGGAGACAAATACACTGAGACAGATGTGTATTTCTGCATTCCTGTGAGATGGGTGGGGACCCACTGGAGGGAAAAGGAGGAGACTATATATTTCCAAAAACTGGTCTTTGATTCAGTGATAGATCACAAGGAAGGAGGCTCAACACATCTCAAAAGGGAGGTGCAGCTAAAAAGATAATCATAAAAAGTACGGCTGGGGGTCTGGGATTAACCTTTTGATGCACATATCACTGTGGCCGATATCCAGGTGTGAGCTCTGGTCACACCCAAGAATTGGGTTGTGGACAATCTGCTTCAGTCGTGTCTGCTGTGGCAGACCTCTTTCATGAAGGAAGATGAAAAGGAGAAGTGTCCACTTCAAAAGAAGCAGAACCCCATTGCAAAGCTTCAAAGACCCAGACCCTAAATTACATTTGATGTCTGGAAAAGGAATATAAGAAGGGGAGGTTGAGTCCCCAAAAACTTGTCATCTGTCAAGCAGCTAGACGTGCTGTGTGAGAAACTGAGGCTTTGCAATACTTCTACCTGTGACCAGGAATTGGGGCCAAGACCTTTTAGTCTCTCTGCTGGGTGAGGATAAATTACCCAGGGAAACCAAGACCATATGCCCTGGAGCACCAGTGCCTATCAAACTGCAAAGACCAGTGTACCCTGTGAGGAAGAGGAGAATGTTGGAGGGAGTGAGGTCCAGTAGGGAAGCCTTCTGTGATGACTCCCTGTGCAAGGTGTGAGGATTCAGCTGTACACTGATCAGGCTGTAGTCAGTGTGCAAGACTGTTTTCAGCAACTCCTGTATGCCCGGAGAAAGCCACCATAGACTGTTCCAAGAGTTGATCATTGTGTGGAGGGCACCAAGCCCACACGGACTCGTGGCCGTGACCCCGTATGTCATAGGCCATCACCAGTTCAGAAGTTGTGTGACCAGCATGCCAGGACGCGTGATTGCACCTGAAAAGTCTACATTGTGTCCAGAAGGTGCTGCGGCAACCCTATATTCCAGGAGGGACTGCTAGGACCAAATCATCAAAGACTTCTGGCCGTCGCCCGGGACTTGCGTGAGGCTGTGACTGGCAGGACTAACCGCACCAAAGGAGCTGCCCTGACTGACACCTGAGAACCAGGACAACACCAACCCCTAGCTGAACTTTACTTAATGCATCGCTGTGAGCTGGAAGCTGCCCTGATCACTCAGGAGAGTTGCTGTGCCATTCGAGAGTGAGCCTGCACCTGCCCTACGCTGTCGACTGCACCACTGAATTCTCGAAGCAGTGCATGTTCTGAGGAAACCTGCTGAAAGGTGAATGCTTTTGTGCTGCAAAAGTGGGTAAGAATTGAACTAGGGGCTTTGGGGCCCAGGAAATTCACTGCTGAAGTTTCTGAGGTACCACAGACCCTTTTTGACTGAAATCCTGAAATTCAAAAGGGAACTCTTGAGTATGGCCTAATAGTTAGATTTCCCTGATGTGGCTGCCAGTGAATGGGGAATAACCGTGAACAAGTCACACAAAGGAGGGTGGGACAGCGATTAGCATGACAACTATTAGATCCCTGACCTCAAGTGGAATTGTGTTGTTGCATTTGAATGTCGTATCTCTTTGCATGTGTAAAGTTAGAAATATAATACTACATTCTCCTATGAAAGCACGTATTTGGCTCGATATTTACTTATTATTTGTACTAGGGGGAACCTTGACTGCTCGACCACAGCTACCACTGAGAGTCAAGAGTAGAATTGGTATGTAGGAAAGTGGCCCCGTTCGATGTGTTTACCCTCCTACCCCTCCCCCCACCCCATTTTTTACCTGGTACCTGATGTAATTTTGACTGAAAGTGAACTGGATTCCTGCTAACCAGGTCCCCTGCGCCAGAGCTCTTTCCCAAAACTGCACAGTTCTTTCCCCAATTGGCAAAGCCTTCCACTCTCTGTAAGTCCGTAGCAAACGGGACTAGGGCCTGGGGTACTTAAGAAGGTTCATAAGGGCTGCAACATGAATTCCCCACCCCAAGGGACCCCTGACCA
Organism: Pleurodeles waltl; assembly: GCF_031143425.1. Lineage (NCBI taxonomy): Eukaryota > Metazoa > Chordata > Amphibia > Caudata > Salamandridae > Pleurodeles > Pleurodeles waltl. The sequence goes on along the minus strand of NC_090445.1, from coordinate 657,752,310 downwards.
AGCACATGAGTCTGCCATTGTAGGTTGCATGTCGTGGTGCAGACAAAAGTGAAAACACAACATGGCACAGAGCCTGTGTTCCATGTCTCCTAACGCTGCATGTATAATATATATATACGTCACCCCCTCTAGTAGGCCTTACAGCCCTAAGGCAGGGTGCATTATATTACATGTGAGGGCATATCTGCATGAGCAGATATGCCACTGCACGGTCTTGGTCAATTCTCAGACATAGTAAGTGATTTTTAAATGCATGTGCTGGACACTGGGCAATACGTGTTCCTCAGCTACATGATGGCTTCACCGTAGATAGGGATATTTGGCATCAAACATCTTGTATTGGTGAATGCTGAAAGTGTTGGATTTACCAGAACAAAATGCTGCCCGGGAAGAGGGTGTAACACCCTCTACCACAGGATGACCTGCTCGTTAGCCATCCTAAGGGAGGCAAGCCTCGAAGGCTTGCCGCCTTTTAAAAGTGAACCTGGCTCCCCCCTCAGGAGAGGAATCACTCCCCCCTACCCAGAGCCCAATTGGCACCTGGACAGGAGGGAAAATTAGCTAGTCTGTTCGGCTTGACATCCATCTCCAGGCTAGTACCACCTCTAAGGTTGGCTACTATGAGGTGGACACGATTTTTCAGAGGTACCCATCTTTGAGATGGCATACCTAGGAATTCTGGGAGAAGGCTATATGCCCACTTCCCAAAAGTAAGTGGTCATATAGGGTGCGAAGTGACCCCATCATGTGCCCTTTGGCTACTACCCTACACACCCCCTAATCCCTAATGCCTCCAAATTCAGTATTTAGGGAAGCCCCTGTCACCAGGGAAGCAGATCCTGATGACTTAAGAAGACCCACTAAACAGAAGAGCTGTGAAGGCAGAAGAGGAGAAAAGCAGCAGCTGACCTGGTACCAACCTAGCGTGCCTGTCTGCATCAGTCGTCGAAATTTGCACCAAAGTCAACGCACCTGCAGCTTTGACTCCAGAAACCCTCTGGAACCACCAAAATCCAATGCCTGAAGTCACCACTGCACCTGCGATCTCCGACCCAAGATGAAGTGGGCCACCGGTGCCAATAAGGTTTCCCAAACCTCCAGAGTTGGAATCCATTGTGGTTTTGCCCCTCTTGGCCTCCCCAACGACGTCTGCAGCCTCGGCACACAGCCCCCTTCTATCATGACCAAAGGTGCCTACCTGTGCCTGAGCATCGAGAGGCCTGAGCCTTGCTGTTGGTGTCAGCCCGACTGGCCTCATGGCCAGAACCTGTAGCCTCTTTTCTCAGCAACCGATCCCCCAAGGGACGCATTGGGCACCCTACCCTGTTTTGCACTCTGCAGCCGGCCGGCCCTGTGCCGCTGTGGTTGTACTGTTTGTGATACCTTAGACCTTGCCCCCTACTCACTTTAACCTCAGGAGATTGGTCTTTTAAGTCACTGTACTCTACCTGTTTGCAGAACTTCTTTTTCCTCCCATAGGTTAACAGTGCAGAACTCAGAAATTGCAGTGTGCCCACTTTTTAAAGTGAAAAGAATTATTATTTAAAAACATACTACACTAACGTTTTTTTCTCTGATGCCTAAACATATATAAAGATACCTGCTATTTTTATAAGATGGTGTGGATCTCCGTCTTGAGATCTGAGTCTCATTTATTAACTATTGTGTATATTTGTAGATGTCTTGCACTCCTCTGTGTTAAACCTAAGGCTGCTCAACCATACTACCCCTAAATAGAGCACTTCGGGATTCCATAGCAAGCCCTGTCCACTCACTGGGGAACACCTGGACCCTTCACACGGTATTCACATACCACATAAAGGGCCAGCTTCCTACACCATCCTTGGAATCTGAGGATAATTTAAGGGGCATGCTGATGCACTGCAACCCTGTATTGACAAGCTGATTCAAATTACAATATCTATTCAGGAAGTCAGCTAGATATGGTTTAACACACATACCTTCACGATCCACGACTTGCCAACGGACAGGATTTTACCTTCAAGACAGTGAACCAAACATATTTGTGACTCTAGCATGCCAGCCCAGTCACAAGTTTAAGAAGGACCAGCTGGCGATCACAAAAGACATTGTGAATTAAGACCTATCATGTAGACTAAACTTAAACACTAGCCTCTATGAAGGCTAGTCATCTATTCCAAAAGAAAACTACAAATGTCTAATTGGTAGCCCTTTCAAGACTTGATTATGGTAATTCTCAAAACTCCACCTTGCTAAAAGTTGTAATCAAGTTGCCCTCAATGCAAAATCTAGACTATCTTCATTCTCTAAAAAATCACATTTCATTACTCCAATATGTTGTCCACTCTGAATATGCTTCCTGTAGAGGTAATAAGCCTATTTTAGTTAATACAATATATAAAGGGTATGCAAACTACCTGGAACAGAAATTGTTTATCTCTAGAGAATCAGGCCCTAGATCAAAATGCAGTCTCCATATGCATCCAACTGCAATCTTTTGAAAAAAAAACAAAAAGTCTAAAACAAGTCTTTCTAAGGAATGCCTCTCAAGTGTTGAACTTTACCATAAATCTTAAAAATGACATTTAAGGAAGAAGTTATTGGTCTAGTACGTCAATTTCACTTCAAGATTCGATTGTTCATAATACGATTCTTACACAACAGCTTGGAAAAAATTGAGAGGGCAAGGTGAGTTGTGTCATATGTAAAAATCAATGGTGCCAAACAAACTGTGAAGCTGAAATATAAGCAGGCATAGGTTCTTCTGCAAGCGTATGTCATGTTAAGAACCCTTTTGTGATGTTTATATGTTCTAGTTTACAATTTACATTTTTAACTCCTTCGCTGCCAGGCCTTTTCCCCCTCATGTGCCAAGCATTTTATGCTATTTGGGGCAGTCCGCGCTTAGGCCTTCATAACTTTTTGTTCACATAAGCTATACACACCAAACTTGCATCCTTTTTTCCAACATCCTGTGGATTCTAGAGGTACCCAGAGTTTGTGGGTTCCCCTGAAGGAGACCAGAAATTAGCCAAAATCCAGCTAAAAGGGCTGCAGAAGAAAGCTTGTGGTTTTTCCCTGAAAATGGCAACAACAAATGGTTTGCGGTGCTAAAATCACCATCTTCCCAGCTTTCAGGAACAGGCAGATTTGAATCTGAAAACCCAATTTTGCAAAACAATTTTGCCATTTTACTGGGACATACCCCATTTTTTACTACTTTTTGTGCTTTCAGCCTCCTTCCATTTAGTGACAAAATGGGTGTGAAACCAATGCTGCATGCCTGACAGCCAAACATGTCTGAAAAGTAGACAAAATTCTGAATTCAGCAAGGGGTCATTTGTGTAGATCCTTCAATGTTTTCCTACAGAAAGTAACAGCTAAAATACAAAAACATATTGAAATTGAGGTGAGAAAAAGGAGTCATTTCTGTCCACGTTTTCTTCTATAACGTTCTCCAGCTATGGCAGTTTTTTTAAAGCAATATACTGTTACGCCTGCTGGACTCTTCTGGTTGCGGGATATATAGGGCGTGTAGGTTCATCAAGAACTCTAGGTACCCAGAGCCAATAAAGGAACTGCACCTCGCAATGGGATTTCAGTGTGTACCGGGTATACAGCAGTTCATTTGGTGAAATACAAAGAGTGAAAAATAGGTATCAAGGAAACCTTTGTATTTCCAAAATGGGCACAAGATAAGTTGTTGAGAAGCAGTGGTTATTTGCACATATCTGAATTCCAGGGTCCCCATACTAGCATGTGAATTATAGGGCATTTCTCAAATAGACTTCTTTTTTACACAGTCTTATATTTGGAAGGAAAAAATGTAGAGGAAGACAAGGGGAAATTGCACTTGTTCGTCCATCCAGCATTCCCACAAGTCTACCAATAAAAATAGTACCTCAATTGTGTTGGTAGGCCCAGGGCCCGCAACAGGAACCCCCCCTCAAAACGTAACATGGGCACATCAGATTTTTACACTGACAATGGACGTGTTTTTCGGAAAGGGCCTAGCTGTGGATTTTGGCCTCTAGCACCTAGGAAAACCTAGCAAACCTGGACATTTCTGAAAACTAGACACCTAAGGGAACTCAGGATGGGATAACTTGTGGCGTTCTCACCAGGTTCTGCTACCCAGAATCCTTAGGAAACCTCAAAATGTGGCAAGAAAGCACTTTTTCCTCATATTTCGGTGCTGCAAAGTTCTGGAATCTGAGAGGACCCACAAACTTCCTTCTACCCAGCATTCCCCCACATCTCACAATACAAATGGTACCTCACTTGTGTGGGTAGGCCTAGTGCGCGAAACAGGAAATGACCCAAAACCCTACATGGACACAACAAAATTATCAAATACAAAACTACCTGTTTTTTGTGTGTGTGTGTGTGTGTGTGTTGGAGGGGGGGGGGGGGGGGGGGGGAGAGAGAATAAGGCATATTTGGTCCTCTGCTCAGCAGCCATCTAGGGAAACCTAACAAACCCAGACACTTCTGAAAATTAGAGATCCGAGGGAGCCCAGGGAGGTGTGACTTGTGTAGATCCCTCAGTGTTTTCTTACCCAGAATCCTCAGTAAACCTCAAATTTAGCTAAAAAAAAAAAAAAAAATTTTCCCCACATTTCTGTGTGGAATCACCGCACTGGCACAAATTTCCTACCTCCCAATGTTCACCTCAGTCTCACAATAAAAGTGATACCTCACTTGTGTGGGTGGGTGGGTGGTTCAAGTGCCTGTGAGAGGGAAGAGCCAAAAACATGTCGAAAATGAGGGGAAAACAGAGCGGGTCTGTAAGGAAAAGGCTCCCTGTTGCAATTACCCCCCACTTTTTGCCTGATACTGATGCTGACTTGACTGAAGTGTGCTGGGACCCTGCTAACCAGGCCCCAGCACCAGTGTTCTTTCACCTAAAATGTACCATTGTCTCCACAGTTGGCACAACCCTGGCACCCAGGTAAGTCCCTTGTAACTGGTACCCCTGGTACCAAGGGCCCTAATGCCAGGGAAGGTCTCTAAGGGCTGCAGCATGTCTTATGCCACCATAGGGACCCCTCACTCAGCACAGACACACTGCTTGCCAGCTTGTGTGTGCTGGTGGGGAGAAAATGACTAAGTCGACATGGCACTCCCCTCAGGGTGCCATGCCAACCTCACACTGCCTGTGGCATAGGTAAGTCACCCCTCTAGCAGGCCTTACAGCCCTAAGGCAGGGTGCACTATATCACAGGTGAGGGCATAGGTGCATGAGCACTATGCCAATACAGTGTCTAAGCAAAACCTTAGACATTGTAAGTGCAGGGTAGCCATAAGAGTATATGGGCTGGGAGTTTGTCAAAAACGAACTCCACAGCTCCATAATGGCTACACTGAATACTGGGAAGTTTGGTATCAAACTTCTCAGAATAATAAACCCACACTGATGCCAGTGTTGGATGTATTCAAAAATGCACACAGAGGGCATCTTTGAGATGCCCCCTGTATTTTACCCAATTGTTCAGTGCAGGACTGACTGGTCTGTGCCAGCCTGCTGCTGAGAGACGAGTTTCTGACTCCATGTGGTGAGGGCCTTTGTGCTCTCGGAGGACAGAAACAAAAGCCTGCTCTGGGTGGAGGTGCTTCACACCTCCCCCTGCAGGAACTGTAACACCTAGCAGCGAGCCTCAAAGGCTCAGGCTTCGTGTTACAATGCCCCAGGGCACTCCAGGTAGTGGAGATGCCCGCCCCCTGGACACAGCCCCCACTTTTGGCGGCAAGTCCAGGGGAGATAATGAGAAAAACAAGGAGGAGTCACCCACCAGTCAGGACAGCCCCTAAGGTGTCCTGAGCTGAGGTGACCCCTGCCTTTAGAAATCCTCCATCTTGATTTTGGAGGATTCCCCCAATAGGAATAGGGATGTGCCCCCCTCCCCTCGGGGAGGAGGCACAAAGAGGGTGTAGCCACCCTCAAGGACAGTAGCCATTGGCTACTGCCCTCCCAGACCTAAACACACCCCTAAATTCAGTATTTAGGGGCTCCCCAGAACCTAGGAAACTAGATTCCTGCAACCTAAGACGAAGAAGGACTGCTGACCTGAAAGCCCTGCAGAGAAGACGGAGACACCAACTGCTTTGGCCCCAGCTCTACCGGCCTGTCTCCCCACCTCAAGAAAAACTGCAACAGCGACGCGTTCCACAGGGTCCAGCGACCTCTGAAGCCTCAGAGGACTACCCTGCATCTAAAAGGACCAAGAACTCTCGAGGACAGCGGCTCTGCTCCAAAGAAGAAACATCTTTGCAACAAAGAAGCAACTTTTAAAGAACACACGTTTCCCGCCGGAAGCGTGAGACTTTGCACTCTGCACCCGATGCCCCTGGCTCGACTTGTGGAGAAACAACACTACAGGGAGGACTCCCCGGTGACTGCGAGCACGTGAGTAGCCAGAGTTGACCCCCCCTGAGCCCCCACAGCGACGCCTGCAGAGGGAATCCAGAGGCTCCCCCTGACCGCGACTGCCTGCTTGCTTCTAAGAACCTGACGCCTGGTAAGGACACTACACCCGCAGCCCCCAGGACCTGAAGGATCCCATCTCCAGTGCAGAAGCGACCCCCAGGAGGCCCTCTCCCTTGCCCAGGTGGTGGCTACCCCGAGGAGCCCCCCCCATACCCCCCCCTTGCCTGCCTGCTTCGCTGAAGAGACCCCTGGGTCTCCCATTGAACTACATTGCAAACCTGACACCTGTTTGCACTCTGCACCCGGCCGCCCCTGTGCCACTGAGGGTGTACTTTTTCTGCTGACTTGTGTCCCCCACCCGGTGCCCTACAAAACCCCCCTGGTTTGCCCTCCGAAGACGCGGGTACTTACCTGGCAGACTGGAACCGGGGCACCCCCTTTTCCATTGAAGCCTATGTGTTTTGGGCACCACTTTGACCTCTGCACCTGACCGGCCCTGAGCTGCTGGTGTGGTAACTTTGGGGTTGCCCTGAACCCCCAACGGTGGGCTACCGTGGACCCAACTTTGAACCCTGTAGGTGGTTTACTTACCTGCAAAACTAACAAACACTTACCTCTCCCAGGAACTGTTGAAAATTGCACTGTGTCCAGTTTTAAAATAGCTTATTGCCATTTGTGTGAAAACTGTATATGCTATTTTGCTAATTCAAAGTTCCTAAGTGAAATACCTTTCATTTAAAGTATTGTTTGTAAATCTTGAACCTGTGGTTCTTAAAATAAACTAAGAAAATATATTTTTCTATATAAAAACCTATTGGCCTGGAATTGTCTTTGAGTGTGTGTTCCTCATTTATTGCCTGTGTATGTACAACAAATACTTAACACTACCCTCTGATAAGCCTACTGCTCGACCACACTACCACGAAATAGAGCATTAGAATTATCTCTTTTTGTCACTATCTTACCTCGAAGGGGAACCCTTGGACTCTGTGCATGCTATTTCTTACTTTGAAATAGTACATACAGAGCCAACTTCCTACAGGGTCCAAAAGGGCAGTTTGGAAAAAAACGTTTTAAGGCTGAAAAGTGGGGCAGACGTTTTATCAGTATGGATGAGACAATGCTGGGTGGTAGGAATTTTGTGGATTCTTGCAGATTCCAGAAGGTTCAATCACAAAAATAAGGGAAAAATGTGTGATTTCAAGCAAAGTTAGAGGTTTGCAGGGCATTGTGGGTAAGAAAATGGTGCGGGTGCATGTGAAGCACACCACCCTGGACTCACCCAGATGTTTAGTTTTAAGATGCATCTAGGTCTCGTAGATTTCTCTACATGGCAGCATCTCAAAGTCCAAAAAGCGCAGCCCTCACCATTCCAAGTGGGACGATTTTGAGAGTTAGCCAAGATCTCATGGCCCAAATGTAAAACCAAAGCCCAATATAATCAAATGTCCACTTGCTTGCCCTGGGATATTATGTTTTAGTGTGGGGGGGAGAGCTGAAAGACTGTTACCCCTTTCAGTTGGGGTGGGCCCATACTGGTTGGTAGCCACCACCCCACTATTTTTTAAAATATATATATTTTCTAATTCCCTGGCATCTAGTCGGCTTTCTGACCTGCCCCGCTCACCCCCCAATCCACACCCCACCGCCCGGGAGTGGATCTGGGGTAATTGCCCCATCAGCCCACCAGTGGGCATAACAACTTTGTCCCCATTTATTTGGAGTGGGGGTATGGCCATACCCCCACACAATTTTTTTTTTGTTTTTTAAATGGAGTGGGGTATGGCCATACCCCCACACAATTTATTTAAAAAAAATATCTTCTCTGGTGTCAGGTGGGCTTTCTGCCATTCTTGGGGGCAGATGGGCCTTACAAAAATAGGTTGATCTAATGTGCTGTAAGGGGAGCGACCCTTCCCCTGTGGGCTGCCCCCCCAAACAAAACACACACACATCAATCCCTGGGGCCTAAGTGGTTAGCTAATTATTACTTCAGCCCCTGCCATGCACCGCTTATGAACTTACATAATAAATCACTCATGACATGATAAATTAATTAATTGGTTTTAGCTGATGACCTCTCAAGAACATCTCCTTACCAGAATGAGTGCCCAGGACACTTAATATGAATGTATCAAGCGACTAATATTCTGAGGTCATAATCGTTATATGTTGAAAACCCACCCAGAGCTGACATGCTTCATCATAAAGCCCCTCCTCAGAAAGATAGTGGTATTTTAACAACATGTGCTGCAACTCTGAAAATCAGGGGACCTCTGAGGTGCCAATTTCAGCCACTGTGGGGTTGTGGAAGCTTAGATTTTCCTCTGTGAGTATAACTAACACAGGGAGGAAAAGTATTGAAACCATGCTGCCAGACTAACAACTTTTATTAAAGTCTTCGGTGTGTAGGAGTAAAATTCAATCAGAAGGAATAATTCTACCCTTCATATACGATCAATATGTTTCAGACTCTATGAATGCCCTAAATAGGTGTCGGGGGCTTTCTCCAGGATTGACCCTCTTTGATTATGGTATTCCTTTGAACAGAATAAATATTAATTAGCCTGGAAATACATTGGTGGAACACTGTTTCTTTCTGGTGTGGACTTGGGTAGAAACAGTGTATATCAAGTCAAGAGACAAACAACTTACTTGACTTCTACACTTGGTATTTCATAAAGTAAACCCAAGTAAGTGTCACTGCATGTACATGTGTATGATGTAGATGCCAGCATGTGCCATGCAAATTAAAAAAAACAAAAAACAAAAAATAAACTAACCAGGGAACAAAGATATAAATCTTGTCAACTAAGTTATTTCCCTGGCGTAAACTGAGGACAGCCTCCATCCTTGAGTGTAGAGGAGATCAAGCTGAAAATAGTCAAGTTCATACATGAAGATTAAAATGTAAAAAAAAAAAATGACTAGATAAATTTCTTCACATTATCCGTGTGAAAGTAATATCTGTTCTTAAGGGAACCACAGTCTGAAGGTCATCTAAAATTAGGTAGTTTTATGATTGCAGCTCATCCCTAAAAGTTGGATTAAGGGAGATAGGTACACGTTATTTTTTGTGGTCAATGCCACAAAACACAAGATTCTCAAGCGATATCTGTAGAGCAAATCCTCTGCTCTATATTAACTCCCTGTTCTTTTTTTGGTAATTGTAACAAAGCTCTGAGATACTGTTCACATCAATTAAGTTCATGTGCACTTCCTTACCTACAAGAAAGGCACCCACCACACGTGTTCACGAATCCCTTGTCCTTGTAAAGTTCTGGTACTTCCACCAACATACAGATTTCACTATCTACTGCTTTATGGCTAGTAGAGCCTCACAATCGCCAATAACTTTACACAGTGGCTGTCCAACCAGTCCTGTGGCAGGTGCAATGTTAAGTACGGCCACGCGATGCAGGAAATTATGATTCCCAACATGAGCAATACTAAAGTTTGGAACTGAGAAAACAGCCTCTCTTCTTAGAGGTACATTTTGACCTTTCTTTAGTTAGAATTGGCCCAAGAAATTGGAGCAGTTTCCAGAAGAGTCAAATGAGATGTATGGGGAGGTCCAGATGTGTGAGGAAGTACCGTATTTATCGGCGTATAACACGCACCGGTGTATAACACGCACCTCATTTTAAGAGGACATTTCAGAAAAAAAAACCTTAACATTATATCGGCGTATAACACGCACACATCATTTGCCCCCTATTTTCAGGGAGAAAAAGTGCGTGTTATACGCCGATAAATACGGTAGTTCCCAATGATCAGAAGTCCTTGACAGCGATGTTCTGGTTTGAGAAGGTGAAGTGGGTAGTACCAGAAGATCTGAGTTAACTATCCAATTACGAATCACTGGCGTTATCCCCAAAGTTCTTGATTATAGGGTTGAGTGTACATTCATCAAAGAAAAGCACTTTCGTTCAAGACCAATATAGCTTTCAATACCATACTAACTTCTGTACAAACACAAGCCTATACAATCACACCTACTTGTCTTTATTAATAAACCTATCATGGCAGCATGGCTGAAAACAAGAATGGAGAACCTACTATGGCTAATCTTAATCTTAAACGTTTGAGACCAATTATAGACTTCTAAGGGCCATATGTACGAACACATTTTCCCATTGGCACAGAATGGGAAAAACCCTTTGCTACATCTGGCCCTAAATGTTCTCCACAGGTGCTGTTGCAGCAGCAGCTGCTTGTAGCATTCACAATCCTTGAATATTAGTAGACACTAGGGAAAGGTGTAAATTACCTTGTTGGCATCCAATCTGCCACATTCGTAATGCTCGAATCCCTCCAAAATAAAAACTATGGGTTGCCTTGTGTCACCTTCACAATGAGAAAAAAAGAGCTCACAGATCATCTCTACGATCTGCTGTACAGCACTTTAATAACGAACATTCCATTGGAGAAAAAGGCTCAAATTCAGCTTCTTTCAAAACTTCTCAAATTGCATTGCCACGCTTTAGGTCTTGATATACAAAGAACTACCTTATCAAGACTCAAGCGAAACGCCAAATTACCATGCACTTCTACAGTTCTCACTAAAAGCTGTAGAACAAAATGCAACTCATTGTGGTGTTAGTTAAAACTCCGGTCTTGAATACAAGAGACACTAAAATTTGTCAGAATCAAATATAAAGCTTTCTTCCCTGATAATAACATGTTAAAATAAAAATTGTAGCTATCTTCCCAACACTGTCCAAAGACTTAGCAGTGATTACAGAATAACAATTCTACTCAAAGTCCTTTACCATAAAATCACAAAGAACCACCCCTTCTCCACTGTTATTGGGAGACCAAAGAACAACTTCCAAGTGTACTGAAGAGCCAGAACATGTCCTTTAGTGTTCCAACAACACCTAAACAGAAAACCTTTCACATTTGACATACCTGTCATCAACATTCCCAGCTGAAAATGAGGTATGCAAAAGGCATCCTCTCATTTAGTCACAGCTTTCAAATGTACCATGCCCCACTGTCTAATGCTGCATGAGTGTGTAGTGGTACAATAATTCTTTGTACAGTGTGCAGGGCCAATATTTCATCAGTATCAGCAGTATACCTTGTACACAAATTCTTCCATCTTTTCCATGGCATGATGAGCCTGGAGTGGGAGCGTTAACACCCGGACCTCTTCTTCCTCCTCCTCTTCTTCCTGTGGTGCACTGCATGTTTGGCCATCTGCCTGCATAAACAAACAAAATTGAAGTATCTATAAAAACATCCAAAATGATGACATATTGCACTGGCTAATAATGTTTCCTTTAGAAATAAGAACAGTTAATATTGTAACAGTTTTCTTGAAGCTGTATTTTGCTATACTTTTTGCTGCAGTGCATAACTAGCATAAGAGAAGCTATGAGAATCGCGTCTGTCAGGGACACTGAAGGTGGCATAACTTGGGAGTCCCTGGAAAAGTCTACCACCAATTTGTAGCAGTAATCCTCAGTTAGTTAGTTATATTGAAGAGTAAAAGCATCCACCACCAAAGAAATCTGTAACCTTTATCTTTACAAAGAGGTGCGATAGAGGAAATGGTCCAGCTAATGGAGATTTCTGTACTTTTATAGACCAGCAGAGGTTGACTTCGGAATTCAAGGGTTGCTGGAGAGTCCATGGCCGAAGTAATGGAGTACTGACCCCAGGGCATTGTTTTCACCCATGTTCCCACCATGTTTTGATAAGAAGAGAAGATGGCAAGTCATACTCCAGAAGCCAGTAATGAGGGTGAACGCCTGGATTAACAACCAACTCTGGCTGTTGTAGGCAGGCCTGGTAACTATAGCCTCTTTGATTTCATCCTATGGGTGCTGGCACCCAACAGGATGGGAACCAAAACAGTCCTAGGACTACACTGGTAGCAATACTGCTTGCTTTCTTCAAAGAGGGACAGCAACGCAGCAGTAACGTAAGCATTTTTAGACTGATCAACATCGGCAGGATAACAGCTGGCAAGTCCACACCTTTCATTTAACAAGCAATGCCTTTGGGTTGATGATTATTAGTTATTTTTGTTTCAGATTAACACACTGATAAAGTATACTAGATGAGGTTTTTTATTTTTTTATTTTAGAAAGCTCAGCACTAGACACGTTTTTCTTCTGACATGACGCCATCTCACAGCCATGGGGAATTTTCTGATGGAACAACCTGTTGGCGCATCATAGTTTGGGAGAATAATGTGTGCTGTGTGTACTGGCTGTGTGGCTCAAGATTTTGAGAGGCTTGCCGTTCCCTGAACTATCTAAATGTAGGGCATGGAGTAGGACCTGCAGGACAATTAGTAACTGGGCAATGTCTTGCTGCATTTCCTCTTTGGACAACTGCCTCTGGTCACAGGACTGTTGACGTTGCCTCTGTCTTTAGTTGAGATTATGATGGTCAGCTAAAATAAATTGCCTTAGTGGCCTCCCAGTCCCTGGCAGCCTCCGGCAATGCAGCTGTATCATCTCCCATTCATAGTGGCTGATTAACTCTGAAATCCACACAACCAGCTGAGTGGCACCTGAACCAAATTCACTTGGTCTAGCCTGGCTCTTTTCATCTAACAGAACATACTGAAAACATGCATCAGACATCTTGGCCTGCAGCTGCTCCAAACAGTACCTGCACCTGCTCAGAGTGCTGCTGACACCGAGCAGCACCTGCTGCCTTTTCCACCGGTCAATCTTCTTGCCCGAGCACAGACCTATTACAGGTTCTACAGTCACTACTCAATAGGTTTAACACCCAACATCATGTAATTTGGGAGGTACAGGGCTAGGTAAAGTGCTCCTGATCAGAACAGTGCAGGTTCAGTAGATGCTCCAACTCTAGCACCCACAGAGTTTGCATCCTTATAGTTGTGATGTTTTGCCCTATTGCATTAGCTACAGGTTGACTTCTAGGTCGTGCTCCATTCATCCAGCTCCCAGTACAGGACAGCCACTGGCTGTTAGGTGCTGTTAACTTGCTCTATGGACTTATCTTGCAATGCTACCTCAATAATGCTGGCCTGCAACTGCCCAGTACTGCTAGTGTCCTGTACATGCTCCACCCACCATCTTTAATGTCTAAGAGATGGGGAAAGGCCTGAATGTGCATTTTAGGCACGATCAGAGGGCTTGAGAAGCTGAATCCTCTTGCAATAAACCCCTGTACAGAATTGTAATTCTGGGGCATTGGGATAATTCCTCCTGTTCTAGAATAAATTAATTTGTTTCAAAGGTATCAATGGCATGGTTTCACTAACGGTCGAGCTAATAAAAGACACAACACTATGGCCATTGTTATTGCCTTGAAACAGGCAGATTTAGGTAAACAGGCCCATCCACTCACTATGGTACTGTTAGCAATAAATGTCTTGGGAGAGAGATGGGGCCAACTATGCCTAAAGCATTAAAATAAAATGTATAAAAACTTTCCATTTGACAAGTTCCTCATTAAATGCACCAAATATTTATGTACAATACTTTTAAAATCTGCAATTAAAAAACACTTCAGAGTTAATAAGTGCTTACTGCAATAAAAAGGACAGGAACACCACCAAGTCCAGTGAAGGGGTTACTGTGGGGCAAAGTAAATGGCGCACAAGAAAGTTCAGGAGGCCTGGCCCATCAATTCAAGATGGTAGCACTGGGGACCCAACGCAGCCAATTCCCAGTGTGCAGCAGACCAGAGACTCCCAGAGAACATTATGAGAAAGCCAGTGGGTGCCCTTGTTTAAACCTTGTTGAGGCACAACTGGCAGGGGTGCAGTTGGAGGAGAGTCAGCAACTGACCACAACTACGCAGGTATGGAGCAGCTTAGAACGTCCAAATGCAGTAGTGCGGAAGACCCGCAGGTGGCCTTGAAGAAAGCTATGGAGGTGAGTCGCAAGCATAGATGTCCTACTCCTCAACTCCCTGAGGATGCCCAGAGACGCAATAAGTTACTTACCCCCACTGTAGTTCTCCAGTATTAGATACTTTCATAGATTCACATGCTTGAATCCTTCCCCATCGTCGAGGTGGGAGTCCCCGGTGTAATACAGAAGATATGCCCAATTGCATATTATGCATTAGACCTCAAACTTAGAAACATATCACAGTCATTTTGTTAAAAAGGACCAAACTCAAATGACAACCAATCAGATAATTCCACCCTCTAGAACCCTCCTGTGAGGAGCTGACTAACCTCAGATTTTCCAAGCACAAGTGCTGGAATACAGATAATACTGGTGGGGGAATTAAGGTGAGCTCCCCAGGGGAGGTGGGTGGGCCGCATGTGAATCTATGAAAGTGTCCAATACTGGAGAACTAAAGTTACATATAAGTAACTTATTTCTTACTCCAGTATTGGAACTTTCATAGATTCACATGCTTAAATCAGATTAGTAAGCAGTGATTAACACATTTTTGACATGTTCAACAGCAATATAGCATTCTATATGTGAAAGAGCATGACAATATTCTCATAACCTTTATGCGGTCTACACTCTGGAAAGCAGAAAGGCATTATTTTTATAGAAAATGTGAGATAATACAAAACAAGCGGATGGAGGGAAGAAAACTTAGCTCACCTTCATTGGAACAGATTTCTAAGAACTGCTTGCCCAACAGCTGCATCTTGAAGAGCCTTCGTGTCCAGGAAGTAGTGCTGTGTGAAAGTATGTCCTCCATGTTGCAGCACGACAAATGTCCTGTATCGACACACCTGCGAACAGTGCATAGGATGTAGATATTGCTCTGGTGGAATGTGCTCGCACACTCGTATGCAATGGTCTATCTGCCTTCTGATGGTAGAAAACGATTGTGTCTTTAATCCATCAAGAAATAGTCTGCTTCGTCACAGGGTGCCCTTTCCTAGAGGAACTGAAGACTATGAACAGCTGGTTAGTCTTCCGAAATGACTTTGTTCTGTCCAAATAAAATATGATGCACCTTTTAAGGTCAAGTGAATGCAGGGTCCTCTTCACAGTAGTTTGAGGCTTCGAGAAAAATGACTTCAGCACTACTGGCTCATTGATATGAAATTCCGAAGGCACTTTAGGAATGAATTTGGGTGTGGTGTGTAGAATCACTATCATTTTTTAATGCAAAAAGGCTTCCTGGGTAGCGAAAGCTTGAGTTTTGCTGACCCCTCGTGCCGAAGTAAGGGCGAGAACAAGAGCCAGTTTCATGTGAGGTACTTGATGTCTGCCCTGTGAATGGGTTCAAAGGGCTCCTTCATGAGCTGACCGAGGACGGTGTTATGTTGCCATGCTGGAGGTGGGGCTTTCACCGGAGAAAAGGACCTGAAGAGACCTTTCAAGAATTGCTTTATTAACCTCAGAGAACACGACGACGGTTTGCCTGGTATTCTTCTATATCAGGAAATAGCTGCCAGATGGACTCTGATGGAGGCATTGGCAGACCCCGAACGTGATAGCTGTAAGAAGTACAGCAACACTGTCTCCAGGGCAGAGGAGAGAGGGTGTATATCCCTGGCTTTGCACCACAAAAAAAAAAAAATCACTTCCACTTTAGGTGGTACGATTTATTCGTTTTAGCTGCCCGTGCATTAGCTAGTACTTCCCTGCAATCACTTGGCAGGTCTAAGCGGCCGAATTCGATGAATTCAGGAGCCATGCGGATAAGCTCAGAGACTTGGGATTCGGGTGCCTTACTTGTCCCTGGTTGATGGGGAGCAGTTCCGGAACTGGCCTGATCCTGATGGGAGGACATTAAGACAGTAGAAGTAACTCCGTGTACCAAGGTTGACGTGGCCACGCTGGAGCCATCAGAATGACCTGGCAGAGTTCTGACTTTATTTTCCTGATCACCCTGGTGAGGAGAGGTACGGGAGGAAAGGTGCATGCATAAATCCCTGACCATGCATCCCCCCACGATCCCTGTTGGTGATGCCAACTTGCATAATATTGGCATTTGGCGTTCTGGGAAGTTGCGAACAGATCCAGATTCAGTTTTTCCCACTGGTCGAATATCCCATTCAGTGTCCGCTGGTCTAACTCCCACTCATGAGGAGAGGTTGCTAACCTGCTCAACGAATCTGTGATGGTATTCTTCAGGCCCAGGACATGCTCTGCTGTTATGTTCGCCTAGTCGTGGATACACCATTTCCAAATGGTCTGCGCTGCTCGAGATAGCGGGTTGGAATTCTTCCCTCCTTGCTTGTTGAGATAGTACATTGTGGTGGTATTGTCTGTTCTGACAAGCACCGTCGATCCTCGAATCCTCGGAAGGAAAGCTTGCAAAGCATAATACACTGCTCTCCGCTTGAGAAGGTTGATGTGAAAGAGGTGGAGTGGGGGGCCCATTTGCCGCTTACCCGAAGGTCCAACAGGCATGCAACCCATCCAGACATCGATGTGTCTGTCGTTATGATCATTGGAAGAATCTGTGATGTTTTCGGGAATTATCCACCAATCGAGAGAAGCTATCTTAAGTGGTGTTATGAGGACCGTACCCTCAAAGGATTCTTGTGCCTGCTTCCATTGTTTGTCTAGCTCTTCTTGAATTGGACGCATGTGAAGTCGGCAGTGAGGTATGCATGACCACATCATCCCTAGTAAGGACTTGTACTGACAAACTGAAAGAAACTTTTTTCTTTGAAATCGCTTCGTGAGGGAGGGAGGGAGATTAACTTGTTTTGCCTGTCCACGTTGGATAGGCTTTGGCCTGTTGTGTGTCCAATATAGCTCCTAGGAAGGCTAACCGAGTCGAAGGTTGGAGCAACAATTTTTCCCTGTTTAGAGCACGCCCAAGTCCTTGAAAAGGTGCAGTCCCCTTGACTGACCTGCGTGCTGACTGGATGTCAGGAGCTTTTACTAGCCAGTCATCTAGATAGGGAAAAACATGGTGCTTCTTTCTTATTAGGTAGGATGCGACTGGAGCCAAACATTTGGAGGAGATTTTGGGCGCTGAACGTAGCCCAAAGGGGAGGACCTTGAATTGGAAGTGTTTGTCGTTGACAACAAATCTCAGGAACCTCCTGTGTAGTGGATGAATGGGAATATGGAAGTACACTGTAAAGAAATGGCTCCCTGTTGCAGTTACCCCCGACTTTTTGCCTGCTACTGATGCTGACTTGACTGAGAAGTGTGCTGGGACCCTGCTAACCAGGCCCCAGCACCAGTGTTCTTTCACCTAACATGTACCATTGTCTCCACAATTGGCACAACCGTGGCACCCAGGTAAGTCCCTTGCAACTGGTACCTCTGGTACCAAGGGCCCTGATGCCAGGGAAAGTCTCTAAGGGCTGCAGCATGTCATATGCCACCATAGGGACCCCTCACTCAGCACAGACCCACTGCTTGCCAGCTTGTGTGTGCTGGTGGGGAGAAAATGACTACGTCGACATGGCACTCCCCTCAGGGTGCCATGCCAACCTCACACTGCCTGTGGCCAAAGGTGAGGGCATAGGTGCATGAGCACTATGCCCCTACAGTGTCTAAGCAAAACCTTAGACATTGGAAGTGCAGGGTAGCCATAAGAGTATATGGTCTGGGAGTCTGTCAAAAACGAATTCCACAGCTCCATGATGGCTACACTGAATACTGGGAAGTTTGGTATCAAACTTCTCAGAATAATAAACCCACACTGATGCCAGTGTTGGATTTATTCAAAAATGCACACAGAGGGCATCTTAGAGATGCCCCCTGTATTTTACCCAATTGTTCAGTGCAGGACTGACTGGTCTGTGCCAGCCTGCTGCTGGGAGACGAGTTTCTGACCCCATGTGGTGAGGGCCTTTGTGCTCTCTGGGGACAGAAAGAAAAGCCTGCTCTGGGTGGAGATACTTCACAACCCCCCTGCAGGAACTGTAACACCTAGCAGTGAGCCTCAAAGGCTCAGGCTTCGTGTTACAATGCCCCAGGGCACTCCAGCTAGTGGAGATGCCCGCCCCCTGGACACAGCCCCCACTTTTGGCAGAAAGTCCAGGAGAGATAATGAGAAAAACAAGGAGGAATCACCCACCAGTCAGGACAGCCCCTAAGGTGTCCTGAGCTGAGGTGACCCAAGCCTTTAGAAATCCTCCATCTTGATTTTGGAGGATTCCCCCAATAGGAATAGGGATGTGCCCCCCTCCCCACAGGGAGGAGGCACAAAGAGGGTTTAGCCACCCTCAATGACAGTAGCCATTGGCTACTGCCCTCCCAGACCTAAACACACCCCTAAATTCAGTATTTAGGGGCTCCCCAGAACCTAGGAAACTAGATTCCTGCAACCTAAGAAGAAGAGGACTGCTGAACTGAAAAACCTGCGTGAGACTTTGCACTCTGCACCCGACGCCCCCGGCTCGACTTGTGGAGAACAAAAACCACAGGGAGGACTCCCCGGCGACTACGAGACCGTGAGTCGCCAGAGTTGACCCGCCTGAGCCCCCACAGCGACGCCTGCAGAGGGAATCCCGAGGCTCCCCCTGACCGCGACTGCCTGCTTCAAAGACCCGACGCCTGGTAAAGACACTGCACCCGCAGCCCCCAGGACCTGAAGGATCTGACCTCCAGTGCAGGAGCGACCCCCAGGTGACCCTCTCCCTTGCCCAGGTGGCGGCTACCCCGAGAAGCCCCCCCCCCGCATCGCTGAAGAGACCACTTGGTCTCCAATTGAAATCTATTGCGAACCCGACGCCTGTTTGCACATTGCACCCGGCTGCTGAGGGTGTACTTTTTGTGCTGACTGGTCCCCCCCCCGTGCCCTACAAAACCCCCCTGGTCCCTCCTGGTCTGCCCTACGAAGACGCGGGTACTTACCTGCTGGCAGACTGAAACCGGGGCACCCCCTTCTCCATTGAGGCCTATGCGTTTTGGGCACCACTTTGACCTCTGCACCTGACCGGCCCTGAACTGCTGGTGTGGTAACTTTGGGGTTGCCCTGAACCCCCGACGGTGGGCTACCTTGGACCCAACTTTAAACCCCGTAGGTGGTTTACTTACCTGCAAAAACTAACAAACACTTACCTCCCCCAGGAACTGTTGAAAATTGCACTGTGTTTAGTTTTAAAATAGCTATATGTCATTTATGTGAAAACTGTATATGCTATTTTGCTAATTCAAAGTTCCTAAGCGAAATACCTTTCATTTAAAGTATTGTTTGTAAATCTTGAACCTGTGGTTCTTAAAATAAACTAAGAAAATATATTTTTCTATACAAAAACCTATTGGCCTGGAATTGTCTCTGAGTGTTTGTTCCTCCTTTATTGCCTGTGTGTGTACAACAAATGCTTAACACTACCCTCTAATAAGCCTACTGCTCGACCACACTACCACAAAATAGAGCATTAGAATTATCTCTTTTTGACACCATCTTACCTCTAAGGGGAACCCTTGGACTCTGTGCATACTATTCCTTACTTTGAAATAGTGCATACAGAGTCAACTTCCTATACACACGTCTTGCAGGTCCAAAGACGCCATATAGTCTGCTCTGTTAAGAAGTTGGAGGACATCTTGCAGGGTGACCATTCAAAATGTTTGTTTTTTTTAGGTACTTGTTCAGCTCACGAAAGTCTAGGATTGGGCTCCATAAGCAAGATTTTTTTCCAAATGAGAAAGAAGCGGGAGTAGAAGCCCTTCCCTCTCCGGGAATATGGAACAACTCCTATGGCCCCTTTCCTCAGCATGGTTTACACTTCTAAATTGAGCAGATGAAGATGTCTTTGTCAAGTCTGGGATGGAGGGATTAACAGGGGAATCTAAATGAACTCCAAGAGGTGTTCAAATTGCATTACATTCAGCACCCAATTGTCCTTGGTTATTTGCCGCCAGCACTGGCTATGATGCTTTAAGATTCCATGGAAGACTGTAGGAGAAGAGTGGTGAAGAACCAGCTGGGGGCAGTCATTGCCTACGTGCAGTTTCTTTAGACTGTCGCTCGGCTTTCTCTTGCGATAGGGCCTGGTGTAAGCGGCTAGGGGGCAGCTGCCTCTTGATATTGTGGTCTAGAAGCCTGGAATGTGGTAGAGTAAGATGGGTACCCGTAGTGCTGGTATCCTCCATGAAACGAAGGTTGTCCTCTGTCCCTGGCTCCTCGAAAAGGCACCTTCCTGTACTACAGAGTGCCCAATGATCTGGCTGCCTCCATGTCTGACTTTATAGTCTGAAGTGTGTCATCGACTTGCTTTCCGAAGAGCGCCTCTCCGTCATAGGGAAGATCCAAAATGTTTGTCTGCACTTGGGGGAAAAAATTAGTGGCTTTGAGCCAACCCTGACGCCTCAAGACAGCTGACCCAGCAAGCAGCCTAAAGCCCATGGTGGCGATATCAAGTGCGCAATCAATGATCTCTGCCGAAGATCGCTGTCCTTCCATGAGCACCTTTTTGCTTCCATCTTAGAACTCTGAGAGTTCCTCTAAACATTGAGACATGTCTGACTAGAGCTGCCGGTCGTATCTACCAAGGAGCGCAAGAGAATTGGCAGCCCTTACCACAATAGCAGACCCTGAGGAAAAAACACTTGCCAATATTATCTAGGCGTCTTCCCTCTTTATCTGGCGGTGTGGTCAACGGTGTGGAAGGATTCCTGGAAAGACATTGGGCAGCTTGTGCAATCACAGAGTCTGGTTTCGGGTGGCCTGTCAGGGAAGCAGGAGCATAATCTGTGGACTTATATTTTTTGTCCAACCTCGGCAGCACTGTAGGAACCGTTGCAGGATTCAGCATTATCTTTAAGCCCTAGCTCCAAACATGAACAATTATCGGGATAGCCCTGACCGTTTTTCTGTGAGGCTCATTGAAATCGTAGAGGAAACAATCCTGCTGAGTTGCAGGCATTGGTAGATCAAACCGTGTGGCTGCTCTTTCTAGCAGGTTATGAAAGCCACCGATATCCTCAGGAGGAGACTCTACAACAGGTGTCGCAGGAGATGCAGGTGCTGGAATAATATAATCATCCCATTCGTCATTCATTGTCTGAATCTCCCCTTCCTCATCATCCTCATCAGAAGAGGCTTGTCCCTACACAGGTGTAGATTGTGGAGAATGTTGGGGCCCAGGTGGAGTTACATGTTGTGGTTGTTGAAACTGCTGAGGAGTTGGTGGTATAGCAGGAAGTGTTGGCTGATGCGCTGATGAAGGCTTTGGCAGAAAACGTTCCCTATAATCCTCCAACATTGCTTGTACATCCGAAATAAATCTGGGAGGGAGACCTACCAGCCCTGGTTGTTGCTGCTCATAATAGTGTTGGTCATAGTAGGAGTCACCATCATCCGAATACACCTGGCATTTAACTCCTAACTGAGAGGGACTGTTGGCGACTCAATAAAGGCCATCTTCTTCTGAGTCATCTTCATCCAACAGATGTGAAGGTAGAAGGCTCGAGACTTTACTAGGAGAGGTTACTGAGGGAGTCAAATGTTACTTTTTGACTTTCCTTTGAGCAGCCTGGTCCATCAACGAGAACAGAGGTAAGGAAGATGGTCTCTGTATTTTTGCTGTAATTTTCGTCGACGACGAAATGAGATACCATCGAAGGATCAAGCGCCGTCAACGGCTGTAGCGCCGTCAACAAGGTCGTCGTCGACAGTGGAAGCACCGACAAGTGTTCTATCGATGGAAGCGTCGACTGTAGTAGCGTCTACAAGGTGAGTCACATCGACGAAGACTGCAGCGACGGCAAAGAGATGGGGCGTGCCGTCGATAAGGATGACCAGACTGTAGACGAAGATTCAGTTGTTGCCACTGACAGACAAAGTGACGATGGTAGATGTAGTTAAGGCATGAGCCGTCGATAGTGCTACAGTCTATGATGAGCCTGTTGACGGTGCAGAGACTGTTTTTTTGAAGGTATGCTTTATCTTGAATGGTGGAATTGAGGGCTCAGAGGCAGCTTTCTTTTTAGATCTCAAATCTGAAGCTTTTGATTTCCCCTTCTTTGATGGGTTACATATTTTTGAGGACACCTCAGATGATTTCTTGGAAACCTTTTTAGGTGGTTCCCCTGAAATTTATTCAGCCTGTCTCCTCACAGGTGTTTTTACAAAAGAGACAAGAGGAGGCACTGTCCTCATCAGACACTGTATTGTCTCTGGATTTTAGTTTTTATAGCCAAAGTAGAAGGCTACCCTCTCTGTCTTTCAGTGTTTTAGTAGAAAAGGTCCTACATACCTTGCAGTCTCTAGTTTTAAGGCTAGGATAGAGACAATATATGCAGTCCTTATGCTGGTCATCCACATGCAGTCTTTTCTTCATGCAGGTAGCACAGGCTCTAAAAAGCCCTTTTCTAGGTGTCTCCGACATGGTTGCCAGGTTGAAGCACCCACTTTGTAAGAAGTTCTGAAGAGAAAAAGAATCCAAATCTCCTTAGAAAGGATATCTGAGAGAAAAAAAAAACTAAACTGAGCTCAGAGGATACTCCTAAGCATGACGTGCGGTGGAAATTCTGAGTGAAGTCAGCTCCTCACAGGAGGGTTTTAGAGGGTGGTGTGATCTGATTTGTTGTCTTTTGAGTTTGCTCCTTTTTTACAAAATGACTGTGATGTGCTTCTAAGTTAGAGGTCTAATGAATTTAATGCTTAATATGCAATTGGGCATAGCTTCTGTATTACACCGGGGACACCCATCTCGACGACGGGAAAGGATGCAAGCATGTGAAACTAGGAAAGTTTCAATACTAGAGCAATGTTTTGTTCTCCGCTTTGCAGTTAAAATACAGTGCCACTAACAAGAAGAGGCTGTGTGCAACTGTCTTTTTCTCTCTTTGAGAGACTGAATGTGAAGAGGGCTATATTTCGACTTTCTCTGGCCATGTATGGGAGATGGAAGGTTTCCAAACTGACATCAATGTAGGAGTTATATCGCTGGAGGATGTATACAGGAGGTGAAGGGAACTCTGACACTGCTCTTGGACTCACCTGGGGGATCTTCTGCCCCTTGCAGTTTACAACTAATGAGACAGGGCCATAGCCCACACTTTTCAGTGCCTCTTTGACACAACTAGCAGTGAATTTCAGCCTGCTCTTGGTTGTATTATTTAATACCAGTGAAAGAATGAATAACTCCGACTGCTTGAGAGAGGGGGAGGACATTCCTACACCCTGAGGTGAGGGAAGGTTACTGGGTACACCAGAGACTATGTAATGGTTTAGATCCTGTATGCACTTAGTCATTACTGGTATGGTCCAAACTGCTATGCCAAAATGTACACATTCACAAACCAAACCACAAAGGCAGAAAGGCCTGGTGGTTGTAACAACAGTGGAGCCAGGTAATCTCCCTACGTTGTAATTAGATGAATCAGATGAGATCATGCAAGCTGTTCTGGTACCCTGCACCACCTTAAAGCAAAAGAAAATGATGCAATAAGACTTGATTTGGGCCAACTTCATGCCAGTCACAGGAGGCTAACCGACAGAGAAACCAAAAATGAATCCACACTGGCAGTGATGAGACCATCAGATTTACAGCGATAAATAGTTGAACTTAGAAAGGAAGTACAGATCCTGCATCAAAGCTGAAGATGTGGAAAGGAAATCCTGCTGCAAAAACCTTAGTATTATTGGGCTTCCTGAAGAGATCAAAAACCCATCTGGAGAACTCTCTGTTGAGGGGTGGCTACTCTTAAAGGTCCTCTCCGGCATGCAGTCTTAGTTTTTCCTCAGTGGAAACAGCGCATAGGGTTGTGATGTACACCCTATCCCCATCCTCTCCCTCTACATGCCCTTCCTGGATGAACGCCTCCTCTGCTCCACACCGCCACCGCCATCCCCGAAGGCTACAAGATCTCCAGAAAAGACCGCACCAACCAAGTAGGAGGAGGTATCGCCATCGTCTTCAAAGACTCCATCAGCGTCACCACCTCCACCGAAGACACCCCTCTCGCCGCTGAACACCTGCACTTTCAGATTCGCACCAACCCGAGGACCACCCTCAGAGGATCCCTCTTCTACCGTCCTCCCGGACCGCGCGCCCCTTTCAGCGACGCCATCGCCGACTTCATCTCCCCGAACGCCCTCGCCTCACCGGACTACATCCTCCTAGGCGACCTCAACTTCCATCTGGAACAAAACAACGACCCCAACACCACCACCCTGCTCGACAACCTTGCCAACCTCGGCCTCAAACAACTGGTGAACACCGCCACCGACATCGCCGGACACACGCTCGACCCTATCTTCTCCGCCAGCAAACACATCTTCTTCAGCCACACCTCCGCTCTACACTGGACCGACCACAGCTGTGTCCACTTCACATTCCGACGCGAGACCCGCCACCTCCGCACTCAACCCATCCCTCGTCGACAGTGGAACAAGATCCCCAAAGAGCAACTCTTCTCCGCACTCGCCGCCAACCAACCCACCCTCCCCACCGACCCCAACGACGCAGCCCTCAGCCTCACAAACTGGATCTCCAACTGCGCAGACAACCTTGCTCCCCTCAAACGCACGCATCGACAGACCAACACCAAAAAACCTCTCTGGTTCTCCGACACCCTCAAAGAATCAAAGAAAACTTGTCGCGCCCTCGAGAAGGCCTGGCGCAAGGACCACACCGCTGACAACATGACCGCCCTCAAGAACGCTACCCGCGAACACCACCACCTGATCCGCGCTGCTAAAAGGAACTTTTTCACCGACAGACTGGACAAAAAAAGCCACAACAGCAGAGAACTCTTCAGCATCGTCAAGGAGTTCTCCAACCCCAACGCCGTCACGCCCTCACAGGATCAGCGACCTCCACGACAGCTTCGGACACCAGACCCAACCAAACACCACCGAAGCCGCACCCCCGGCCATCACCCTCAACAACTGGACCCACATCAACACTGAAGAAACCAAATCCACCATGAACTCTATCCACTCCGGCGCCCCTTCGGACCCCTGCCCTCACTTAATCTTTAACAAAGCCGACGACATCATCGCCCGCACCTCCAGGCCGTCATCAACTCTTCTTTTTCTTCTGCTACCCTCCCCGAATGCTGGAAACACGCCGAAGTCAACGCCCTACTAAAGAAACCTACGGCTGACCCGAGCGACCTGAAAAACTTCCGCCCCATCTCTCTCCTGCCTTTCCCAGCCAAGGTAATAGAGAAGACCGTCAACAAACAGCTGACCACCTTCCTGGAAAACAACAACCTGCTCGACCCTTCACAAACCGGATTCTGAACCAACCACAGCACGGAAACCGCCCTCATCTCAGTCACAGACGACATCAGAACCCTGATGGACAACGTGAAACAGTCGCCCTCATTCTCCTCGACCTCTCGGCTGCCTTCGACACCGTCTGTCACCGCACCCTAATCACCCACCTCCGCTCCACCGGGATCCAAGGCCAGGCCCTGGACTGGATCGCCTCCTTCCTCTCAAACCGGTCCCAAAGAGTTTACCTCCCTCCGTTTCGCTCAGAACCCACCGAGATCATCTGCGGCGTACCTCAAGGCTCATCACTCAGCCCGACACTCTTCAATGTCTACATGAGCCCCCTCGCCAACATCGTACGCAAGCACATCATCATCATCACCTCCTACACCGACGACACCCAACTTATACTCTCCCTCACCAAGGACCCCGCCAGCGCCAAGACCAACCTACAAGAGGGTATGAAGGACGTTGCAGATTGGATGAGGCTCAGCCGCCTAAAGCTGAACTCTGAAAAAACGGAAGTCCTCATCCTCGGCAACACCCCGTCCGCCTGGGACGACTCCTGGTGGCCCACGGCCTTTGGCACCGCACCGACCCCCACAGACCACGCCCGCAACCTCGGCTTCATCTTGGACCCTCTTCTCACCATGACCAAGCAAGTCAACGCCGTGTCCTCCGCCTGCTTCCTCACCCTCTGCATGCTCTGCAAGAACTTCCGCTGGATCCCCGCCGACACTAGAAAAACCGTGGCCCTCGTCACGAGCCGCCTGGACTACGGCAACACCCTCTACGCTGGGACCACAGCCAAACTCCAAAATCGCCTGCAACGCATTCAAAACGCCTCGGCCCACCTCATCCTCGACGTACCCCGCAACAGCCACATCTCCGCACACCTGAGACACCTGCATTGGCTCCCAGTCAGCAAAAGGATCACCTTTCGACTTCTCACCCACGCACACAAAGCCCTCCACAACAAGGGACCGGAATACCTCAACCGACGCCTCAGCTTCTACGTCCCCACCCGCCTCCTCCGTTCCTCTGGCCTCGCACTCGCTGCCGTCCTTCGCATCCGCCGCTCCACGGCGGGTGGGAGATCTTTCTCCTTCCTGGCGGCCAAGACCTGGAACTCCCTCCCCACCAGCCTCAGGACCACCCAGGACCACTCCGCTTTCCGGAGACTCCTAAAAACCTGGCTTTTCGAGCAGCAGTAACCCCCTCTTTCCCCTAGCGCCTTGAGACCCGCACAGGTGAGTAGCACGCTTTATAAATGTTAATGATTTGATTTGATTCCTTGTGATCCATGGTGGGGTGATTATTGAATTAACAAGACAGAAATAACATTCTCCAACTAGCTTGTAAATTTTACCCAAGTTAACTGGTAGACCCAAAAAAAAAAAAAAAAAAACATTTTCCTGTACCACATAACACTTGTGCAAAAGAAATGGCAAAGTTTTCTAGAGGTCAAGCAAACACTGAAAGCCTGGATTATGTCATTTGTACAGATCTATCTAGCCAAACTCAGAGGGATGGTAGATGGGGTATCACATTTCTTCACAACCCCAAAGCAGGTCTGGCCATGGCTAGATGCAGATGACCATGATGGCACCCCAGTGAAGTAACATTCACAGCAACACAGTAGATCGAAAAGTAGGCGGCATTGCATAGGCCACCTAACAATGGCCCCTACTAAAAAATAGGAGGAGGTCACACCTGTGGGCTTGTGAAACACTGCCAATACAAAATGGACTACGATTCAGAAGAAGGGGACGGGGGTACGAGACTTCAGTCTCAGGTAGTGACTCCTCAGTCCAGGAGGGCACCCATTGCCATTCTAATGCTGGTAGCTTCAGCATGCGCATATACGTCAAAAATGTGTCAAAGTTTGCAGACCTAACCTTACAGATGGAAAAACGTAACGCAATGGAAGGCCCCTGTAGCCCCACAACCCATAAGTGGATGAAGGATCTGCAGAAATGGGCTAAACACAGAGATGCAGGCAATGTGCCCGTTTGGAGAGGCAGAGGACTAGTAACAAATACAGAGCGGGTACCATAATCCTGGCATTGAACGCCAAAGCAGATGAGATGCCCTTGTAACAGCCCATGACGTATTACATACATGTGGGTTACATTTCAGACGTAACTTTAGGGAAAACAAAAAGTACAAAGAGGAGGAGAGACGAAAAGGTTGAATGTACATGCATTGCCTCTAGTCAGGGGCACGCAGCACAGATGGATATGGAAAGGATACAGGACTAGATTCCATTCTCCATTTGTTCGCAATATATAAGCACATCTAAGGTAAATGAAGGATGATTGAACACAATGACAATTAATGGGAAGATTCTACAGGTATTGTCTAGTACATGTTTATGTTGACATAGTTCAAAGCTCAATAATCAGTAGGGGTGTACTACTGTGGTACATTTCCATTATGTACCCAGAATTCAGTTCTAATGTACATACTGATGTGGATAACTATGTACATATATAAAATAACAAATAAAGCATTATTAAAAAAAGAGAGGCAGTCTGCTGAAAAGTTAGCAAGTTTGTTTTCATTGTGTGCTCACATGATCCAGTTCATCAACTGCATCTGTCAAAACCTTTTTTGACCAATTCCCCACATATGTTTTATTTTAGTTCCGACGTTAGCCAAACATTTTGATTTCACATCCATATATATAATCTACTTTCTTTTTGGGGCTTTCACTCAGTACTATTCATCTATTGATCCTCTTGTGGGCTTGTTTACATTTTTGTTTTCCACTCACTGCAGTGTTTAATAAGCAACAAAGGGTCAACACACTTATGCGATTGGCTAACTTCACTGCAAGTGATGTCTTTCAAAAAGTGCACATCCACATGTGGTAATTCCCTTCAGTGGCGGCGACTACTACCGCAATGAGTGCTTTTTGAGAAAAAAATATTTTTGCCTGAGCCCGGCCGTTCCCTGTGGCGTAGTGAAACTTGGGGGGTGGGTGGAGGGCAGGGGAAAGAGATGGGGGCCTGCAAAGTACATAAAGGGGCTCCTACCTCTACTCAGTCAGGAGCTCTAAGGTGAGGAGCCTGTTAACTGTGCAAGTCAGTGCGCGGTATGCACAAAAAACACAACCAAACAAGCACCGACAAAGCCAGAAGGCTGCCACACAACACCATATTGATAGATATGTTTTTTGACAATATCTATATAAATGTGGAGGGCCTCACTGATAAAGCACTACAATAAGCCATACCAATAAGGCTGTATGCATTATAAATTCATATAACATAACAATTCAACAGAATGGAAGAAACTCAAGAAGTATAAATACAAAATAAGGAAAGCAATTATAGCCCTGGCGTTAAAGCTGAAATTGTAGAAATATTTCATGAAAAATGGGATACACTTAAAGGAAAGAAATATAGAAAAAAAAAATCAAGTTTGCATCACCGATCTCAGCTCAGGCAAAGGCCCCACATCGAGATTTTCAGATCTACAATTTACTATGTCCTTGTTGAACTTTACTAACAAGACAGAACCACTTCAGAAACATTAGGTGCTGTGTACCAGCCTTTTTTGCAGTCCTAATTCTTTGAATTCCTGAATGCCTCATTAAAATTTAGATTTCATGTCAAAATGGCGGAAAACTTAGTTTTGCAGATGTAAGACAAGAGTCTATAAAAATGTTGCGTAAAACTCTTCAGAAACAAGTCTCTGCTTTCTAAAGGGGATGCACTGGTGGGTCCCTGAACAGGCTAAAATTCTGCTTATCCTGTGATGAGCACTGCCATACAACTAAGCTTCATAATAAGGGTGAAGGAATCCATGCTCAACATAAGTAGTCTAGGCTCATTACATGTGGTTTTTTTCAGATTAATTCATTTTTTTTTTTAGATTTAGCAGAACTGAGTAATGTCGAAGTGGCTAGACTCAGGCTTATGTAAATATTATTTGTTTCAGTTTTTTTTTTTTTTGAAGGAGGGGAAATTGTAAGGTAAATCTTTGAACTCTTGTTTTACTTACGGGGAAGGGAGGGGGAGACTGCTAGTACTCTCCCTACTTTTAATTAAGACATTTTCCTCTATTGCCTTTTTATCCACTTCCCTTTTTTATTTATTACTTGAACATGTCCATTTGTTTTTTTTAATTTACGTAGGGAGATCCAATCCTTAGCCAATCCCTTTCTATATTTATTTTAAAGTACACCCTTAGCTTAAGCTCTAAATGTCCCTTAGTGTTGCCCTTACTCAACCATTTTACTCACTTGCAGCAAAAACAAAAACAAAAAAAAACCTTGAATATGTTGAATGATTTTTCGGTTCCTGATTTATTTACCCTGATATTTTTTGCGTCAGAGTTAATACACCAGAAATAGAACACATCACTATTCGAGACACTTTGAGAGTTACCCTGCAAATAGTAGATGTATCAAATTATTAAGTAAAGCCTAGTATTATGAAGTGGCCATTTATATGGCTCCCTGCAACAAAGATGTTGGATGAGACAGGAGAGTTCCACATAATTAATGTGATACACCTTACGGGCTGCACAACTGCTGGCACGAACCTAGTTGAGAGTCCTGAAAAAGATGTCTACTACTACTGATGAAGGAAAACAATATTTCCAGAAAGCCTGCATCTTTAATAAGGGATTTTTAGGGAAAGCGCTGGTTACTCATGTAAACACCTTCAGTAGCGTAATATAAACTTAGCTCGCTTAACCCCTTAGCTGCTGGGCCTTTCCCCCCCCAGTGCTGAGCCCTTTTTGGCTATTTGGGGTAGTTCGCGCTTAGGGCTTCATAACTTTTTGTCCACATAAGCTAACCACGCCAAATTTGCGTCCTTTTTTTCCAACATCCTAGGGATTCTAATGGTACCCAGAGTTGGTGGTTTCCCCTGGAGGAGACCAAGAAAATAGCCAAAATACAGTGAAAATTTAGTTTTTTCCAAAAAAATGGGAAAAAAGGGCTGCCGAAGAAGGCTTGTGGTTTTTTCCCTGAAAATGCCATCAACAAAGGGTTTCTGGTGCTGAAATCACTATCTTCCCACCTTTCAGGAACGGGCAGACTTGAATCAGAAAACCAAATTTTTCAACACAAATTTGGCATTTTACTGGGACATACCCCATTTCTACTATATTTCGTGCTTTCAGCCTCCTTCCAGTTAGTGACAGGAATGGGTGTGAAACCAATGCTGGATCCCGGAATGCTAAACATTTCTGAAAACTAGACAAAATTCTGAATTCAGCAAGGGGTCATTTGTGTAGATCCTACAAGGTTTTCCTACAGAAAATAACAGCTGAAATAAAAAAATATTGAAATTGAGCTGAAAACAACAGCCATTTTTCTTTATGTTTTACTCTGTAACTTTTTCCTGCGATGTCAGATTTCTGAAAGCAATATACCGTTTTGTCTGCTGGACTCTTCTGGTTGCGGGGATATAAAGGGCTTGTAGGTTCATCAAGAACCCTAAGTACCCAGAGCCAATAAATGAGCTGCACCCTGCAGTTGGTTTTCATTCTATACTGGGTATACAGCAATTCATTTGCTGAAATATGAAGAGTGAAAAAGAGGTATCAAGAAAACCTTTGCATTTCCAATATGGGATCGAGATAAGGTTTTGAGGAGCAGTGGTTATTTGCACATCGCTGAATTCCGAGGTGCTCATACTAGCATGTGAATTGCAGGGCATTTCTCAAATATACGTCTTTTTTACACACACTCTTATATTTGGAAGGAAAAAATGTAGAGAAAGATAAGGGGCAATAACACTTGTTTTGCTATTCTGTGTTCCCCCAAGTCTCCCGATAAAAATGATACCTCACTTGTGTGGGTAGGCCTAGTGCCCGCGACAGGAAATGCCCCAAAACACAACATGGACACATCCTATTTTTTTTATAGAAAACACAGCTGTTTTTTCCAAAGTGCCTACCTGTAGATTTTGGCCTCTAGCTCAGCCGGCACATAGGGAAACCTACCAAACCTGTGCATTTCTGAAAACTAGAGACCTAGGGGAATCCAAGGAGGGGTGACTTGCGGGGCTCGGACCAGGTTCTGTTACCCAGAATCCTTTGCAAACCTCAAAAAGTGGCTAAAAAAACAAGTTTTCCTCACATTTCGGGGACAGAAAGTTCTGGAATCTGAGAGGAGCCACAAATTTCCTTCCACCTGGCGTTCCCCCAAGTCTCCCGATAAAAATGATACCTCACTTGTGTGGGTAGGCCTAGCGCCCGCGACAGGAAACGCCCCAAAGCGCAACGTGGACACATCCAAGTTTTTGGAAGAAAACAGAGGTGTTTTTTGAGAAGTGCCTACCTGTAGATTTTGGCCTCTAGCTCAGCCGGCACATAGGGAAACCTACCAAACCTGTGCATTTCTGAAAACTAGAGACCTAGGGCAATCCAAGGAGGGGTGACTCACGGGGCTCGGACCAGGTTCTGTTACCCAGAATCCTTTGCAAACCTCAAAAAGTGGCTAAAAAAACAAGTTTTCCTCACATTTCGGTGACAGAAAGTTCTGGAATCTGAGAGGAGCCACAAATTTCCTTCCACCCAGCGTTCCCCCAAGTCTCCCGATAAATATGATACCTCACTTTTGTGGTTAGGCCTGGTGCCTGCGACAGGAATAGATCACACAACGGTCAATGTTGGTCCTTACATGAGGCAGCTGTTGACCCTGGGGTGATCCATTCCTGACACAGGCACTAGGTGGGGCACTCAAGTGGGGTAGTGTTTTTATCAGGACAGGTGAGGAGTCACTGGG
Source organism: Pleurodeles waltl (assembly GCF_031143425.1). Classification (NCBI taxonomy): domain Eukaryota; kingdom Metazoa; phylum Chordata; class Amphibia; order Caudata; family Salamandridae; genus Pleurodeles; species Pleurodeles waltl. Next base: position 657,720,100 of record NC_090445.1, on the reverse strand, counting down.
TGGTAGGAATGTTGTGGATCCCAGCATATTCCTGTAGTTTGTGTGACAGAAATGCGAGAAAAATTGAGGTTTTTTTCAACATTTCAGCTTTGCAGGGTATTCTGGGTAAGAAAACTTTGGGGAATCCACACAAGTCACACCTCTGTGGACTCCCCCGAATGTCTAGTTTCCAGAAATGTTTGGGTTTAGTGTGTTTCTCTATATGGCCGCCGAATCCAGGACCAAAAACACAGGTGCCTGCCTTACAAAACCAGTTTGTTTTGCCATAGACAATTTTGATGTCTCCACAATATGATTTGGGTATTGGAATTTGGGGCTGAACTAAATTGGTGAGCTCCCAAGAGAGCACTCTCTCTCTGCTTGCCGCCGCATTCACCTGCTCTCTGGGTTGGCCTAACCCACTATTACCCAGTTGCACGAACAGCTTGCGAAGGGACAGCAGGACTGTCCTCATCACCTCCCTCATAATGTACTGGAAGAGGAGTTTTCGAATGGGACTCCTCTGACTGAAAAATCACTCCCAGAGTCTGCGCCATTGTCCTATCCCTCAGATGCTGTCTCAGTATCTGATGTCTCAGGCTCTGATCCTATGTCAGAGCGGTCCTCTATAACCCAAGTGCAGGCAGCAGTCATCCATCAAGATGCCATCTCTGCTATTGGCTAAACTGTTGCTCTAAAACACTAGCCTACGTAGACAGTCACAAAATCGATGGTGTGTGTGAGATACGTGCAACAGTAGAGGCCACCTTACCTGCGCTTCTTCCCTCAATCAGCACGTACTTTCAAGACACTCAAAAAACACCTTGTCACATACCATTCGTCACAGTCTTTAGCACCTCCTGCGCCCAGTCCAACAATCATTATTGGTGCTCCCACTCCCTCCTCCTCGGATTCCCTCATTACCACCCAGCAAAAGTGCCCTTCATCTCTCCATAGACTTTGCTAATGTACTCAGCTATTTACATAAAATACAGATGTGCTCTTTGCAGTAGGCATATAAACCTTCTGCGCTTCTTTATGGCACTAAAACTGCCACTAGACAAGTCGGACCCTTTTCCCCCCAGGGAAACCACACACATATTGACAAAAGTGATGTATATATGACAGCCAACCACCCGAAACTCAACTCAAGCAAAACCGAAATAATCCTCTTTGGCCCTCACCAAAAAAACCTGAGACCCCCCCCATGGTGGCCCACCACGCTAGGCCCTGCACCCGCCCCCGCCAACTACGCACGCAACCTCAGCATCATCCTAGACTCCTCCCTCTCTATGACCCAACAAATCAACGCTCTTACCTCCTCATGCTTCAACAAACTCCGTATACTGAAAAACATTCAAATGGATCCCCACAGAGACCAGAAAAACTGTCACTCACGCACTCATCAGCAGCAGGCTTGATTACAGAAACGCCCTCTACGCCGGCACCACTCTAAAACTCAAGTGCAAACTACACGCATCCAGAACTCAGCAGCACGACTCATCCTCGACCTCCACCGACACGAACACATCTCTCCACACCTCAAATCCCTCCACTGGCTCCCCATTGACAAAAGGATCACCTTCAAGATCCTCATCCTCGCACACAAATCACTCCACAACACAGGCCCTGCCTACCTCAACGAGAGTCACCTTCCACACCCCCACACGAAACGTCCGTTCAGCTGACCTCTCTCTCGCCTCTGTCCCCCGCATCAAACACACCACCACCGGGGGCAGATCCTTCTCCTACATTGCACCCAAAACATGGAACGCACTCACAACCCACATTCGCGAGACCCAAAACCTACTTCTTTTCAGGAAGGGCCTCAAAACCTGGCTTTTTGAACAGTGAACCTCCTAGCCCCTTTCCCTCCCCCCGTGCCCCCCCCAGCGCCTTGAGACCCTCACAGGTGAGTAGCGCGCTTTATAAATCTCTTTGATACAGATCTACCTATATATATATATATATATATATATATATCTATATCTATATATCTATCTATCTACATAGATATATCTATAGATATATCCATGTACCTAGATATATCTATCTACATAGATATATATATATATATATATATATATATACATACACATATATTTTTTTTTTTGTTGTTGTATGGTTTCCTTGGGGGCAAAAATGGCCCCCAGGGAAACCCTACAACATCTAAAAAAAAAATTGCCCCCGCAGGGGGTCACCCTGCCCACGGGCGACCCCCTGTCATTTCATTTTTTTATTTTATTTTTTAGAAGAAAAAAAAAATCCCCTGGGGGGGGGGGGGGGCAGTGGGGGGGGGAGGTGGCGGGGGGCATCTTGTAATCTTAGTCTGGTTCTGTAGCTTGCCTCAGCAGTATCAGGTGACAGGTGACTGAAATTTTAATATAGAGAGCGCAAACTCACAAGTGTATCAACTTAGACTCCAAGAGAGCTGACCTGATGCACAGACAGATTTTCTTCACTACCCACTTTAAATTCATCAACAGAGCTCTATCTTTCTTTTAAAAGGCAGAAGTCCCACTAGGAAGACCTCCGACTGGGCATCACTTAAGCTAAGCTATTTTTCAGCAATCCTGTGTTACTGGTTACACCACTTTAAAACTCTCAAAAGTGTAAGCTAAAAATATCATCTGTACAGTTATGAAAGACTTCTTCGTAGACTGCAGATGCTTATGACCGGCTGGATGTAAAAATAAATAGAAGCTTTGACACACAGGTCCTCAGTGGCTCTTCAAAAAGTACTTTGCCTCAGGTTTCCTTGAATGTACTGACACTCAATGGTTTATCACTCAAGAAGAATCTAAACTACACCTTAGCCCGTTCTGACACGACCCCCACATCATTGATTGACAAAACGGTGCCAGTTAGATACTGGAACCAGACACAAAGTCCCACACAAAAACATACACTACAATGCCACCCAGTCTAAAACAGCAGCCATACCTGCATAGCTATGGGTACACAGACACTTGGCAAATGGTACCCTACTGAACTATTCAAAGTAGTTGTTGGATTTCTTTCAAATTAGTACTGTTGTACAATGCTCTACGACTGCTCTGTACCTTTGGCAGGTAACTATGCATTACCTGAATGGTCTGCCTCTTAGTTTAAAAATCAATACAGAATGTTATAAAAATGGTAGAACACTGCAAAGAGGTTCAAAAGCCTCAATCTGAGGGTTTCACTTATCTACAATGTTGAGAACAATAGACAAGGCATGTATAAGGGCTGTTTCCATTCCTACATCTGGATAAAATCCTAGTTCTTCATCTCCAAATTGGACTGCAATTCAACAGTAGCAACCTTCTCAAGGATCTTTTTGCATAAGAGGGTCATTCAAAACAGATTGATAGTTTTGGCCATATTATAGCCCATAGATAAATATTTGAAAGAGAGGTGACCCAGGCTTGTTTTATTTTCTTTCAGGGTAATTGTTGAATTAAATGTAGCATGACTGACTTCTGTGATAAAAGATGCCAGGTTTTCATAACACTCCTTGATTACCTGAAAACATTATGACATTTGGTTGAGGCTTGTAATCATAGAAATGACTTCCAATGCTGTATAATCCTGACAATGACTGACTGCCACACATATTCCCTTCCCACTAGAAGGTCTTCCTTTTTGATAGGATTAGCTAAAGCAAAAGCTTGCTGCTTCACAAAACTTTATCCACACAAACTATTTGTATGGCGTCACACAATTACTCTGAAATATTCACAGGTGTTAACCACAGGTCTGCTTTCGGGTTGAGAATTCTAAATACGTTTTTGATTGAGCTCCCAGCTACCAGCATTTTATTTAGAAAAAGAACAAAAAAATTATCCAAAATTGACTTTCAATGTTCATTCTGCCAAGCTTGCTTTTATCCTTATCTCAATAATCACCAAGATTAACACTGGATAATTAAACTTGGAGGGATTAACATCTGAGCCCTGTGTTTTAATTCTTGTCATTTATATGAAGACAGGGTGTTCATGAACTGCAATTTTAATGTCACAATTTTAACTGAAGATGACAGTGATGCATTTGGCATCATCTTTTAACAATAACCTAAAAAACGTTTTATTTTTTATTTATTTTTAAATGTACATAATTAACAAGGGTGTCCAAAAATCCCCATTCTCTTTGATTTCTTTCAACTATGCCCTACTTTTAATTTAAGTTCTACCATTTAGGTCAGAATGTGTCACTGCCATTCCAATTCGCTAACTTTTGGGAGGTACAACTTAAGTAGCTACAAGTTCAGCTCACCTGAGGAATCATGAATCTGTACAACACCACTATTCTACGAGAGGATGATTTCCGCTTCCCTGATGGATAAGGAAATGTCTGGAAAAAGTGCATTTCTTACCTATCAATGAAAGTGTATCTGTCAAAAAAAAGACACTTTGCAACCAACGTGGTGTGAAGAGGGTCATGCTGTAGAAGAGTAAGCGATACAGTGAAATCCACTTCCACCAAACACCAGCAGTGCCCCAACAATTCACACTCCATTAATTGGTGGAATCATCTACACTTTGAACATAATGACTCTTTAGGTCCATCTTTACCCTAACTGCAATAATATATCTTTCATATTCATCACAGCACATTCCCAATATCTTGAGACCTATTATTTGACCTAAGGATAATAGTGTGCCCTAATACCAATACCCCCTCGCTGCCCGCCTACAAATGAGGGGAAATGGGGATTGGGAGATCAATGTATCTAAAAAACAACCAATAATACATGTGAGCCTAAGGCAAAAATAAGCAATAAAAACATACACTGTGCTTTTTTAACAGTTTAGAGAGGGGGGGGGGGGGAATCATAAACGAGTACAAAACAAAATAACTTATTTCCACAATGCAACCATAAACCAAATGACGTAGTCTTTTGAAGACAGTGGCCCAAGCAATAGCAAAATGTTGACTCGCAAATCAATAAAAGAATTATATTTGAACAAGCAGCAGGAATGACCACAGAGTTATTCAATTTGAAAAATCAACCAATGACCCTTTTCTTTCATTAGTGTCTAGGTCATAATTCCAACCACTTTATACAAAAACAAACAGTAAACAGGGTTACATACACTGTTGAGAACTTTTAAAAAGTCATAGGTCTGCACCTATTTACACTTAACTAGTACACAGATTCATATTATCATAAACAGCCCTTATATTATATTGTGACTGCAAGCAGTTACAATAAAGCACTGCGTTTGAGGAGAACAGAGTTTTAAACAGTATCTTTTTGGGTACTGATGGAGGGATATGTGATCTTCCACTAACAAATCTATTTTACTTCATTTGAGAAACATACCAGCGCTAAAGGACATCAGGATGGCTAAGTCTTAGTCGGATAAAGCTATGGCTTAACTAGAATCTAGTAGTGATGCACAGGCCTCCATAGAGCATCCCGAGGTAGATAAACGATTACTTCTACCTTAAAAAGGAAGCCACTTCAAAGATCAGCAAGCCCTGCCCAGGGAGCCAGTCACATTGTTTGCAGCTTCTCGTCTATGATCAACGACTACTTGCATTTGGATCAAAGTAAGGAAATGACTGTGAAGCTGCTTTTCATCTGTGCTGGCTGCAGAGGATGCTTCTTGAAGTGCACCGTTAAAGTGAAGGGTATACTTACAATGCTGGAGTTGGCAGCTGCACGCTTCACTTCAAGCAGTGGTCCCAGTTCAGTTAGCTCTACTGCATCTGCTTCAGCACGAACGTTGCTTGCAAGTACACTGTCTTGACCACTCGAAGATCCTTTTCGAGAAGACATTTGGATGAAGTCCTAAGTGTCTTTGTGGAAAGGCTATGTGGAGCCCAACTTCTTGCCAAGGCTCTCCAGAGGCCGTAGTCAGGCACAGGTCACAAAACCCTTGGTCCTGGTCATGTACTATAAAGGAAAAGACAGAATTTTACCAAAAGGGGCATTTTCTATACATATGCCTACAATCAAAATGCCAATATACAGAACATACTACTCCAAACAGACAACTGTCCACAAGAAAAATAGCAATCTAGTTACCTAAACAGATAGAGCCTACTACTTAAACACAAAGGATTCACTAGGTCACTGATTAAGTATAAATCTCATTATTAAACGTGTTTTGAGTCAAAAATGCATTAAAAATGTTTTGAATATGGACTTAAAGTACAAAAGCAGGTAGCAAAGTGATTGGCAAATGAAGAAACCAATCCAACACTACTCCCATACCTAACGTTTACAATATCGGAATCACAAGTTCACCCCAAACCAACAGTCCGGAACTGAACGCATAAAAACAAAAAGATTTGAGCATGTCAAAAAAATAAATAAAACATGTCCTAGAGGAGGAAGGGTGTTCCCAAAGGTGGATTCAGAATTACTAACTTACTCAGTAAGTAATCGAAACACCACAACATCTGCTATACCCAAACCTGCACTCTATTTTAATGGACTGAAGAGGGAGTTGATCAGTGCACTTCCTCACATCTACTGTATGCACTGTACACTGCTGGATAAGTCTAAGTGATATTATAAACAGACAGCCGAAACGAATTACCAATGTAATTGCAGGTTTCCGTTATTTCTTTAAGTTGCACACCTTTCCTTAAAGCACTGTGTTATGTATGGTAGTTCAAAATGTGCGCTTTACAAACTTAACATCTTTCTCTGCACTCCATAGGTGCCAATGTATATTTCCCCCTTTCCTTTCTGTCCTCATTTTTAAACTGTATTTTTAGTACTTCTATGTTAGAAAAGCAAATAAACAAAGTATGTCATAGCATTAAACAGTTGATGCAGTACAGGCACCTGTATAACTGCTCCTATCAGTCCGTTCATTCACTGCTTATGCGAGATCCATTGCAAAAAATGTTCTAGTCTGCTTTTTTAAGCAAAACTGTTTAGCAGAGCACCTGGCCATTGGCAAATGTATTGTGGATCTAAACTGCAACTGAATGCCAGGTTAAGATATACTACCTTTCCAACTGTTAGCAAAATCCCATAAAAGTTCTCATGAGTAAAAGCAAGGAAGACTAACGGGTGATCAGATGCAGCTTATTTTATCACTGTTTTGTACGATACATCAAGAGCTTGCTTTATATATAGCTTTACTTTTGCTGTATGCCCACCCAACTTTAAAAACCTCAAGATCTACTTGGTGGCTTTGGAAATTTGGATGAGCTGCTTATTCCTCTAACTGAAACAAGCTCTTGTCACAAATGTTATTTTCCTCTACACTTAAGATAACCCTTTCACGAGTACTCTTGGTTAAAAAAACTCTCCCCACTGAGGATCCCCTCCAGCTCACCTTGGATACATTACAGGGATGTGGAATTCCTATCGCCCGAGGCCCGGGACATCTTGTTTGGGGTCAAGGGCAACAAGTTTTTATGTTTACTTTGTCCTTGGGACAAGTAGGCCCAACCCTCTGCAGCACAAACCCTTTGGCTGCCTGTTTACAGAGAGTGGAACTCTCTGCAGTTGAGGTAATGTGTTTCCAAAAGATAATGCTGTTCGAACTTGTATTTATGGTTCATTATTTGAAAGCCTTCATTATTAGGGTGAGTGCTGTAAATAAATGTTTTAAGGTCACACTTCACTACTGACGTTGGTTCCAGTACAAAAAAAAAACGTGTATACACATGTTTGAAAAGTTTAGGCTATGAGGCTAAGTATAATGCTCCCAGAATGCTCTCTGATTAGATGCAAATGAAGTGTCATTTAGTAAAATGTGTTGATGCATGCTAGTATTTCCCAAAAATATTTCGAATGGAAAATCAGTGTAACCATTTTCAACACGAATATGGGAAGCATGAAAATAAACAAACACTGACAAAGCCAACTGGTCTGACATATTTTTATAAGTCTTATAGTTTCATCAATGCGTGTCTTGTGTTGACATGGCCTTTGTATCACTTTATTGTTGTGGGAGCTACCAGGACCTCAACATTGTAACAAACACTGGCAAAAAACCCAGAAAAAGTTTTTGAACTCTAAAAGCACACGTTGCCACCAGTGGCATAACAAAGGCCCCGCAGCCGCCCCCCGCTGGGCCTCTTCAGCAGAGCACCTGCCCTGAGTGAGTCTGGAGAGGGGGCTCCTCCATGTTCTTTGCAAAGGGGCACCCTCCAGTTTCGTTACGTCACTGATTGCCACTGTAGTTCCTGACACTGAACAAAACTACTTTGTGTGCCAATATGCTCCTTGTGGAAGAGCAGAATGTGATCACTCACAGTAAAGCCAGCCGAAAGAGAGAGAAATAGAAGATTAATAAAAACAAAATGTCTTTGTTAACACCAGACCTAATTAGGGAGCAAGACCCACATCTAGGTAGCTTTTTGCATGTCGCAAACAGCGACTTTCGCTGTTTGCGATGTGCAAAAAGCACATTGCGATGCACAAACCCAGTTTTGCGATTCAGTAACCTGGTTACCGAATCGCAAAACGGGTTTGCGACTCGCAATAAGGAATGGGGTGTTCCCTTCCTAATTGCGACTCGCAGTGCAATGTAGGATTGTTTTGTGACCGCGAACGCGGGCGCAAACCAATCGCAGTTTGCACCCATTTCAAATGGGTGCTAACACTTTCGCAAAAGGGAAGGGGTCCCTATGGGACCCCTTCCCCATTGTGGATGTCACTGTAAACATTTTTTCAGAGCAGGCAGTGGTCCTGTGGACCACTGCCTGCTCTGAAAAAATTTAACGAAAACGTTTCATTTTTCGTTTTTTGTAATGCATCTCGTTTTCCTTTAAGGAAGCAGTCGCAGACATGGTGGTCTGCTGTCTCCAGCAGGCCACCATCCCTGTGAGGGCCGCTATTCGCAAGGGGGTCGCAAATTGCGACCCACCTCATGATTATTCACTAGGTGGGCATTTGCGAAGCCCTTGTGAATCACAGATGGTGTCAGGGACACCATCCTACATTCGGATTTGTGACTCGCAAATTGCGAGTCGCTCTGACTCGCAATTTGCGGGTCGCAAATCTGAACCTACCTACATGTGGCCCCAAATTCTTAAAGAAAGTCACAAAAGTGCACCCATGGTATATGTCGTACCCCTATAAAATATTTGTGAACTGTATTTTAGCACGGGTAAATACGCATGTGTAGATTTGCTCATGTGAAAATCTATTGAGCATTTGCAAGTTCATTTTCCCTCCAGCCACTTTCTTCCCAACCCTGGAAGAAGTTCTAATTCTGCCATTGTCAGGAGTAAATGTCCAACCTTTCTTATTATGGGAAAATATTAGGGAGAAGCTGGTGAAAATCTTTAAGACATGCAGGTTAGTAGGTTTGCAGACTCAAAGGCATTCCAGCCCTGGAACTATTGTTTACTGCTTCCTCCAGCCCCAGTATGCAGATCTGCAGAAAGGTGGCAAAATAAGGAAATTGCTACAGTAGGGATTGAAACTGCAAGTATTCAAGCCCTACTATGGTAGTAGCCCTGGCATAATCAGAGAGGCTATTATCAGAGCTCTTACATAATGAGATTGCTGCCATCATTTTTCGCCACACTACATGGCACCAAAGGGACAAGTAGATCTTTTTACAGGACAAGTAGATTTGAGAAGCAACCTGTCCCTTGGACAAGTAGATATTTTAATAAATTCCACACCCCTGACATTAACTTATCACTAGAACGCCAAAAACTGCCCTCCATCAACCACACTCTTGAAAATGATACACCTCTCATGCCAGGAAAGCCCCTGTTTTTCTCTTACATTGATAAAAGGCAAATCTGCTGTGCTCCCCAAGACCTCAATTTCTTCAATAACAAAAAATGCTAAGCTTAAGCACTATTAATATCACACAGGAAGGAATCAAACCTTACCATTACTCTCTTCCTTAAACTACATCAGTTTTTCGCAGGATGGACTGATAAACCTAATGGCCTATGGAAAAGCACTGCAGCACAGTCAAACATTATAACTCAAAGATATATTTTCTATGGCTAACAAATCTGCTGTGCTTCTTTTTGGAAACGTCCCCCACCAAAAGGGCCACCCATTAATTTTTTTTGGCCCAAATATCTGCCGCCTCAAAGGGGGCGTGGCCAGGCGCCGATGGTGGATGAAGTCTCCTTGTGAGGCTCCCGCCAGTAATCCCCCACCCCGGTACATCCCGACTCTCAGACGGGATCCACCCCCCCATCTCCCCCTGCACATAGCCAGAGGTGCAGGGGGGCCCTGTACCAGTTGCAGGGAAAAAGACATCAAGTGCCCTTGAGTCGGGAGGCTAGGGCAGAATGGCGGAGCGCAAAATGGCGGCCTCCTCCTGGAGAGCAGAGCTGGAGGTCCCGGCGGCAGTGGGAGCGGCTTGAGGCGGCCCCGCTCCCCGCGGACTACCACGGAGAACAAGAGGGGTGAGCCGGAGAACGGTGGCCGGTCCGGTTGGGCGAGGGGCCCTGTGGAGCACGGGATCCAGGGGAAAAGGAAAACAGGTACGCGCAGCGAGGCCCGAACCCTGGGGAACAGGAGGGGCCCCGACAAGACAAAATTGGGCATTGAAGAGGGCGGAAAGAGGAGGGGACCCCCAAGACCAGACCGTTGCAAAGCGGGGCCTCCCTGAAGAGGACGGCGATCAGGCAGTAACACATTAACCACACAGAGCCAATTGCGCTACTGCTGAGAATAGGATAGGAGGTAACCCCATAACAGGGGGGCTTCCAAATACAGACTGCACCCTGAAACAAGCGACAAGGACTTCCAGCGATAATGCGGACCGGCTGGGGCACGGACTTGGAGAGGCTTTGGTTGGTACAAGGCTAACCAGCCCCCACTAAACCCAGGTGGCCGATTCAATAGGCCACGTGATTGGAGGTGAGGTGACCCACTATCTTTGGTGAGCAGGAGGAGGAGGGCTAGGAGAGCAACTAGAGAGGAGAGGGCCTGCAGTAACCGCCCTCTAGTCTCGTAAGACCCAGAAATGGGAGAGGTTGGCCGCAGGAAGGATATAAAGCAGAAGGAAGGAACTACCGCGGAAACAATGGCAGACTTGGGGGGAACCAAGAGTACCCATCCTGTAGAGAAGACTGGAGACCCCACTCTTCAGGGCGTACTTCAAGCCATAACAGTATCTCGTGAAGCCCTGGAGGGAAAACTTGATGCTCTGGCCACCGATTTAACCATACTCCGAGACGATCACTGTCGCCTGGCTGAAAAAGTATACACCACAGAAAAACAAGTCAAGGAATTCCTACCTGAGATTAAGGACACATCCAAGATCACCCAAAACGATGGAAAAGCAAATCCGTGACTTAGAACTACGCACAGAGGACGCTGAAAATCGTTCCCGACGAAATAATATCCGGGTGGTGGTTTACCAGAATGCATTGAAAAGAATAACATGGTGGACTTTCTATAACGCTGGCTTAAAGAGGAAGTGGCAGAAGACGGACTATCCACCTTTTTTGTGCTTGAGAGGGCGCACAGGGTCCTGGCGCGCCCTCCTCCGCAGGTTGTAGCTGAGTTGCTGCATTACAGGGATACAGACTATTTTCTGAATCAAAGCAGGAAGAATGGGGACCACGTGATAGACAATCATGTGATCTGTATCTTCCCTGACTTTTCGCGGGAGGTACAGAAGCAGAGGGCCACTTTTTGAGACACTAAACAGAAATTGCGCCAATTGGGGATTCAATACGGGATGATGTTCCCTGCCAGACTTAGAATGGTGGCCAAGGGGGGCGCACAGTTCTTTACCACAGCGGACGAAGTATGGCAGTGGATTGACTCTCAAGCTCCACTAGCAGAAAAGGGCAGCCTGGCTGAGACCCCGCATGCGCGACCCCCAAAGAGGTACCAGGCATAGAAGGAATTACAAATAGGGGAGTCCCTCCAGTAAAGAGATGCAAAAAGAACGTCAGAAAGCAATGGAAGCAGTGGCATCGCTAAGCAGATCGGACCTTGGCTCTCACCCGAGGGCGGATGAGGAATTGGAACATTCAGGATCGGATTTGGATTCAGATGGGTCGCGAGCATCGAATGAGTCGGGTCCGGAGGTGACTCCTGGAACGGACTGCATCATTTGACCTGCTTGGCCCTGGACTTCTTTGGAAGACCCGGCACGGTCATTGTATGGCTGTCAAGAATCCTCACCCCCACAGAGGCTGATAACAGGGCTGTAAAAGGCTGAATTTTCAGGAGGAGGTCTGGACCTGTGAAAAAAACCCAGAGGATCTGCAGACGCAGGGGGGCAGGTGGGGGACAGGCAAAGTGGTATATTCCTCTCTAAAGAACTTGAGGACCGCCACAGATTCGATAGACAATCTGAAGTAACTGTTTTAATTTAGATGAGAGTAGTTCAAGCTTTTGTCCTGGAGATGGGGAGTTTATTGTTGGGTTAGGACTATTGGGCGAAGCAAGTCACAGAGAGTGGTAACAATGGAACTGGGGAAACGGTGCGGGTGGATATGGCTGCAGGGGTGTGGAATTTATTAAAATATCTACTTGTCCAAGGGACAGGTTGCTTCTCAAATCTACTTGTCCTGTAAAAAGATCTACTTGTCCCTTTGGTGCCATGTAGTGTGGCGAAAAATGATGGCAGCAATCTCATTATGTAAGAGCTCTGATAATAGCCTCTCTGATTATGCCAGGGCTACTACCATAGTAGGGCTTGAATACTTGCAGTTTCAATCCCTACTGTAGCAATTTCCTTATTTTGCCACCTTTCTGCAGATCTGCATACTGGGGCTGGAGGAAGCAGTAAACAATAGTTCCAGGGCTGGAATGCCTTTGAGTCTGCAAACCTACTAACCTGCATGTTTTAAAGATTTTCACCAGCTTCTCCCTAATATTTTCCCATAATAAGAAAGGTTGGACATTTACTCCTGACAATGGCAGAATTAGAACTTCTTCCAGGGTTGGGAAGAAAGTGGCCGGAGGGAAAATGAACTTGCAAATGCTCAATAGATTTTCACATGAGCAAATCTACACATGCGTATTTACCCGTGCTAAAATACAGTTCACAAATATTTTATAGGGGTATGACATATACCATGGGTGCACTTTTGTGACTTTCTTTAAGAATTTGGGGCCACATGTAGGTAGGTTCAGATTTGCGACCCGCAAATTGCGAGTCAGATCGACTAGCAATTTGCGAGTCACAAATCCGAATGTAGGATGGTGTCCCTGACACCATCTGTGATTCACAAGGGCTTCGCAAATGCCCACCTAGTGAATAATCATGAGGTGGGTCGCAATTTGCGACCCCCTTGCGAATAGCGGCCCTCACAGGGATGGTGGCCTGCTGGAGACAGCAGACCACCATGTCTGTGACTGCTTCCTTAAAGGAAAACGAGATGCATTACAAAAAACGAAAAATGAAACGTTTTCGTTTAATTTTTTCAGAGCAGGCAGTGGTCCACAGGACCACTGCCTGCTCTGAAAAAATGTTTACAGTGACATCCACAATGGGGAAGGGGTCCCATAGGGACCCCTTCCCTTTTGCGAAAGTGTTAGCACCCATTTGAAATGGGTGCAAACTGCGATTGGTTTGCGCCCGCGTTCGCGGTCACAAAACAATCCTACATTGCACTGCGAGTCGCAATTAGGAAGGGAACACCCCTTCCTAATTGCGAGTCGCAAACCCGTTTTGTGATTCGGTAACCAGGTTACTGAATCGCAAAACTGGGTTTGTGCATCGCAATGTGCTTTTTGCACATCGCAAACAGCGAAAGTCGCTGTTTGCGACATGCAAAAAGCTACCTAGATGTGGGTCTTGGTCCCTAATTAGGTCTGGTGTTAACAAAGACATTTTGTTTTTATTAATCTTCTATTTCTCTCTCTTTCGGCTGGCTTTAATGTGAGTGATCACATTCTGCTTTTCCACAAGGAGCATATTGGCACACAAAGTAGTTTTGTTCAGTGTCAGGAACTACAGTGGCAATCAGTGACGTAACGAAACTGGAGCGTCCCCCTTTGCAAAGAACATGGAGGAGCCCCCTCTCCAGACTCACTCAGGGCAGGTGCTGTGCTGAAGGGGCCCCCTGGAGGGCGGCTGCGGGGGCTTTGTTATGCCACTGGTGGCAACGTGTGCTTTTAGAGTTCAAAAACTTTTTGGGGGTTTTTTGCCAGTGTTTGTTACAATGTTGAGGTCCTGGTAGCTCCCACAACAATAAAGTGATACAAAGGCCATGTCAAAACAAGACACGCATTGATGAAACTAAAAGACTTATAAAAATATGTCAGACCAGTTGGCTTTGTCAGTGTTTGTTTATTTTCATGCTTCCCATATTCGTGTTGAAAATGGTTACACTGATTTTCCATTAGAAATATTTTTGGGAAATACTAGCATGCATCAACACATTTTACTAAATGACACTTCATTTGCATCTAATCAGAGAGCATTCTGGGAGCATTATACTTAGCCTCATAGCCTAAACTTTTCAAACATGTGTATACACGTTTTTTTTTTTTTGTACTGGAACCAACGTCAGTAGTGAAGTGTGACCTTAAAACATTTATTTACAGCACTCACCCTAATAATGAAGGCTTTCAAATAATGAACCATAAATACAAGTTCGAACAGCATTATCTTTTGGAAACACATTACCTCAACTGCAGAGAGTTCCACTCTCTGTAAACAGGCAGCCAAAGGGTTTGTGCTGCAGAGGGTTGGGCCTACTTGTCCCAAGGACAAAGTAAACATAAAAACTTGTTGCCCTTGACCCCAAACAAGATGTCCCGGGCGTCGGGCGATAGGAATTCCACATCCCTGTGGCTTTTGCTGATTGTGGCACTGAGTGGGGTGCAGGAACATCTACAGATGCTACATGGTTATGGCTACATTAGATTCGTATTAATTCCTTTCGTGGAATGTCCGGGGCATGCACACAATGGTCAAGAGGTATAAGGTTTTTTCATACTTAGAGGTGAGGGATTCAGGTAGCAATGCTCCAGGAAACGCACTTAACACATGCAGAGGGGAAAGCACTACAGAAACGGTGGAGGGGCCAAGTATACTATACTACATATTCTGCTTTCGCTAGAGGAACCTTGATATGGATACGGGCTGGGGTCCCATTTCAGTTACTAGATAGTCTAATTGATCCTGAGGGGCACTTTGTAGATATTCAAGGGAGACTGGAGGGTAGGGAGTTAGCTATGATTAATGTTTATGCACCTAACTCGGAACAGGGCGCGTTCTTTACACGCCTATTGGGTCTTTTGGCCACATACCTACAACATCCATTGGTCTTGGGGGGGGTGGGGGGGGGGGGGGGAGAAAGACTTTTACTGTGGGGCAAACCCTGTCAAGGACAGATCACACCCTCCTTTGTGCGATTCTCTGCTATCCAGGGTGGCACGACAGTTTACATCATGGCAGTCATACTGGGGCCTAGTGGACGCATGGCGGAAGTTACACCCAGACGACAGGGACTACTCGTATTTCTCTTATTTACATCATTTACATGTCAGGCTAGATGCATTCTTGTGCACACCAGATGTATTCTCACATATACATAATATTGAATACTTGGCTCGCACTATCTCAGATCATAATCCACTCTTGTGGTCGCTGAGGTGGGGCCGGACTCTCCCCCGCATCCCCACATGGAAACTGAAACCAGAATCATTGGAGGATGTAGTATATCAAGGAAAGAAGAAACAGCACATTACACAATTTGTTTTTCAGATAACGAGGACACAGCCAGCAATCCATTGATAAAATGGGATGCTTTCAAAGTAGTGATGCGAGGGAGGTGCATAGCTGGAGAGGTGGGGGTACGAAGAACACTACTGAGAGATACTGTAGAGGCAGAGCGTAAATTGAGAGAAGCGGAAAAGAGTAGACAGGAGGATCCAAATTTACAACAGACCTTACTAGAGCTCAAAGAAACAGTGGGGGAGTTTGTGGAACGCCTATGATGCTTTGATTATAGGAATTATATTGCTAGAGCCCATGGGGAGAGAGACGAGGAAGGCCGGATGTAGGCATGGGTGGTGTTGCAGTCTCAGAGAGGCTCAACTACATTAGAAATGAAAACAGATAGGGGGGGGGGGGAAAATAGCATTTATGGTCAGGAACAAATAAACGCGCATTTCCTCACCGACTATGAGCAACTATACAAAAGTACCCTTCAATGCGAAAGGGAGCTCATAGAGGCCTACTTAGCCCAGACGCAGTTCACACAGCTAACAGACATAGCAGGGCAGTTGGGGGAGGCTATTACCCAGCAGGAAATCAAGGGGGCCATGAAGGACTTAGCTTGTAGGAAGACACCGGGGACGGATGGCTTCCCGGTGGAGTTTCATGCCACATACGCAGACCTGCTGGCCCCTAGCCTTGAGATCCTCTATAAGGCCGCAAAGGAGCGGGGAATTTTACCAGCAACAGCTCGGGAGGCAATAGTGGTACCGCTGCTAAAGCCTGGTAAGGACTCTACGGAGTGCAGCACTAACAGACCTTTATCTATGTTAAATTTGGACTACAAGATACTCAGTAAAATTTTGGCAACTAGGCTCCTCCCACATATGACACAATTGATCCACCCGGATCAGGCAGGCTTTGTCCCAGGGCGAAATACAGCGCATAATATATGTCGGCTGTTGGCGATACTGAGGGACCCTGCTCAGGATGATAAGGTGGCCGGGGTGCTCGCTGTGGACATTGAGAAGGCTTTTGACAGCCTAGAATGGGAGTTCCTATATGCTGTGATGGCCAGACTGGGCCTGGGTCCTGGATATATTGCGTGGGTGCGGTTACTATACACCAAACCTACAGCCAGGGTGCGCATTGGACGGATAATTTCAGAGAGCTATGCTGTGGAAAGAGGTACCCGACAGGGCTGTCCTTTGTCTCCGTTACTCTTTGCTTTGGCGAAGGAACAGCTAGCACCCGCGGCGTGAGCTGGGGGAGGAGGCCAAGGTGTAAGAGTGGGAGGGGGGCAACACCAAATTGCCTTATACGCCGACAACCTGTTGATTTTTTTGGGGGGGGGGGGGCTAGCTATACAGAGAGACCTGCCTCAAGCACAGTTAATGTTTTTTCAATTCAGGGAACATTCGGGACTTGGACTAAACTGGGACAAAACCAGGTTGTTCCCGTTGAGGTCTGTGACCGCACACACTGATGAGCTGGGTATGGTCCAGTGGGAACCGCAATGCCTCTCTTATTTAGGAGTTAAGGTGTACCATGACCCGCAGGATACCCTGGAAGGAAATGTAGGGAGAGAGCTGCAGTCCATCAGGGAGAATATGGCTTTTTGGCAAACATTGCCATTGTCTGTAGCATGTAGGGTTGCGCTTCGAAAAATGATAGTCTTGCCTAGGCTACTGTATCACTTCACAGTCTTACCGGTGTGGATCCCCAGGGCGACCTTCAGAGACTTGGAGGCAATGGTGGCGGCATTTCTATGGGGCAATGGCCAGAGAAGAGTGGCACTCGCCAAACTAAGAGACAGTCTATGGACAGTGGGCTGGCAGTCCCAGACTTTGAAGCATATTACTTGGCAGCACAGCTCCAATGGCTTACACAGTGGATAGCAAGTAGAACAGACCCAGAGGTAATAGTGAGACCATTCACACCTCTGAGGGCAAGGCTGAGGGAGGTGTTGTTGGGGATCCGAAGTAACAATACGAGAGACTCTCCTGAATTTAAAGTTCTGATTCAATGCTGGACAAGTTGTCTACGTAAAATTAAGATACAGTCCCCCCCTGCTCCCCGGAGCTGCCTCGGTTGTCCTTGCTAGCTTTGCCCCATCGGAGTGGGTGGGATGGTCTCCAGATCTGGGTGGCGGCAGGGATCCAGACAGTGGGAGCACTGTTTGCCGAGGGAACGTTGATAACATTTGAAGCCCTTAAGGAGGAGTTTGATTTACCGAGGGGTCATTTCCTACTCTACGGCTCACTAACTGCCGGCATTTGGCGGCACTGGCGGGAGGGATTGAGAGAGCCCCCGGCGCAGACGACGTGCACCTGCCTGGCAACATCCACTGGAAAGCTTAAAGCAGTGTCTAATTTATATGGCAAGATACGAGCAGATAAGACCCTACCATTGACCCAACTCAGACTCAAATGGGAGAGAGATCTGGGCACAGATATTCCTGACAACGCATGGGAACGAATACTGGAGGGCTTCCCCAAGATGACTAGAAATGCTAGATTCAAGCTCATTAACTATTACGTGCTCCATCAGGCTTACTTGCTCCCTGGGCGGATTAACAGGTACTTCGGGATGGACTGAGCAAACTGCCCTAGGTGTCGGTTGTGGGGAGCTGAATTTAGACACATGTTCTGGGACTTCCCAAGTTTAGGGACATTCTGGGAGGCAGTGACCCAGTCTGTGGCAAGAGAGACAGAGAGGAGATCCCATGTACAATGGGCCATTGCCTACTCGGGTGGTATTCACACACGCCCAAGACGAAAGTTACAAGCAAATTTCAGGACTTGGCATTTGTGCTGGCTAAGAGGGAAATAGCAATGACCTGGAAAAGTCAGTCGGGACCAAGAGTTTCACAATGGAAGAGGGTACTGAAAAAATGGGCTAGGAGCGAGGGGGATGTTCTCCTCAGAGGGGTCAAAAAAGGGATGCGACCACCAGAAATAGCTCAGGGATGGGAGATGATAACAGAGGCCCTGGAAGAAGAGTTTCTGACTCACCTGGCCTCATGACCGATAGACCGAATAACAGAAAGTAGGAACCTGAGCGTGCCCTCATCTACTTGCGGACATCTTTGGGAGGGTTGGGGGAAGCTGGTTACGTCATAGGGCCCCCGGTTTGCAGGGGATCAGACTTGTACAGTTTGAGCTGAATAACTGTACTGCCACCAGGCTGGCTGATGTAAGTTGTATCGAACTACCATAATATGATATTTGATATCTGAAACTGCAATAAAATTATGTTTACAAAAAAAATATATATATATATATATATATATATATATATATATATATATATATATATCTGCAGCCTCAAACAGAAAGATATAATAATCACATATAATCTGCCAGATTTCTGAACGTTTTTAAAAATCCATCTTTTCTTGACTCCTCTACTTACTAACCTGTCCCGCTGTTTTGACACTGCTGAAGATTTTTGATTTCCTTGATCCTCACAAGTTGATCTCTTTACCGTTCTTGTGCTCGTGTCCTCGTCTCACACAGCCTCAACCTGTAATTTCCGAGTCTGCAATGTCTTGTATGTTTTAGATTTTATCGCCATCTGTAACTGTGTGAGCTGCACGGAGTTGTTCTTTCTGCAGTACACTAAAGAGTACCAAACCATACATATAAGTTAAAGGTGCTTTAAGATGTAATGACGCTTTTTCCAATGTGGGTGGTTCTAGGTTTTGGACCCTAGCTCAGCTGGCGCTTAGGAAAACTGAGCCAACCTGTACATTTTTTAAGACTAGACACCTAGGGGTATCCAGGGTGGTGTGACGTGAGTGACCACATTTTCTTTTCTTTTTTTTACCCAGAATCCCATGAAAACCTCAAACTTTGACTAAGAAAACACATTTCCCTCACATTTCTGTGATGTAAAGTTCTGGAATATGGGGAGAGCCCCAAAATTCCTAACACTTAGCATTGCTCCACCTGTGCCAATAAAAACACTACCCCACTTGTGTGGCTGGGCTAGTGCTGCAACAGGAATGGATCAAACCAAAGACAATGGGAGCAGTTGTGTGGAGACTCCTTGTGAGCACGTTTGGATCCTTTAAGTGCAAGAAACGACGCGTAGGGTAAACGAACTGACTCACAAGTAACACGTGATTGTTTAATGAGTGAAGGATGTGAAGAAATATCACAGATGACACTAATATGAGAGCACATGTACGCTCTCCATTCAACATGTAACAAGCTCTGGCAATGCCAACTGTTGGCTCTTGTCTGAAAAAATATTTGGAGAAGTTTCAGTTATATAAAACTCATATACTGAATGAGCAAGAGCAGAAAAAGTTCCCAACATATTATAACTGGTAGAGGGCAGGCAGCAGCAGTTCAAAGTTCCAACAAACAAACATAAAAGGTAGAATATAGATACAAAAAACAAATACCCAAGGTACAATTGTGCAAGGGGACACCACGTGGCGCATGCAGCACGTCAGCTGCAGAACTGGCAGTTTGGCATGCAGTGGAAATATATACCTTAGGGGACCTTTACACGGGTGGCACTCTCAATACTCATGGTACACTGATAGAGGCCACTGGACTGCGTCTAGGTACCTTTATGTTATACAACTCCCTCAGACATGCCTTACAACATACACAGGGTGACCTCACGGAGGAAGCCCATGTGCACTACACGCTACAATATATACATGTATTTGGGGGAAGGGAGGCATTTAATACACTGGATAGCAGACTGTGTGTCTCCATACGTCTGGCCCACTTGTAGCCCTCAGAGGGAGATGGGAGGGAGACCGGGGGGGGGAACCTTTCACAGACAGGGAGTGGGCGACACTACTGGAAACACCCATATATGCCCCTCGCAATATGCATTTTTGACTCATTCATTACTGTTACTCAAAGAGCCTACCTTAACCACTGACAAAATCAACAGATATTTTAACCGTGCAGATGCCGCTTGTCAGCACTGTCAGTGGACACTTCTGGACTTCAATCCTTACACGCTTAATGCACTGTGTAGACCAGCCCTTACTACTGACATGGGAGACATGTATTCTGGGACTGTTTCCTAGGGGTAAAATGTTGAAGGCTACATCCCGCTTTTTGGACCTGGGGTTCTTAGTGGCCAAACGCCTTATAACCCATAAATGACGGTCTTCCAAGCCCCCAACATAAGAAGCAAGGGTACGTTCATTGTCTGTCTGGGCAAAAGCAGAGTGCACAGATCTCCAGTGCGAGGATGTATTGGGACTGTGCAAGTATCCTCTCGCAGCACAATGGGAGCTAATATTAACGGACCTCTGCACGTGGCATGCAGCCGACATCTGCGCCTACTCCACTTTGATTCCCCTGTTGTAAGTGATAGAGATTTGAAACATACTGTACCTAATTCAGCATGTTGCATTACTGTACACATGACTAGAGCAGACAGGCACTCCCTTCGGATTTCGGGCTTCTGAGCCAGTTACGGGCTGCAATGAATAGATGTGTAGGGACAGTTTATTGAGCCCATGTGACTTGTATCACAATTTTACTAACTCTACAATGTAAGTACTTGGATCTGTTTTGCAAGCGTCTTTCCTCCCGTATGTTTGTTGTTGTGAATTGACATTGATTGCAAACATGTAGGTCGCATGTACTATTACTCTGCAATATGTCATGTTAAAACATAAATGCAAGAAAGAAATATATATATATATTTTTTTAAACAGTGAAACATTTGCTCAATGTGTTTCCGTGTGTGTTGGGGAGGTGCGGGGAAGTGTATTGGCATGCAACGTCACTGCATAAATGTGTGTGTTAATGTAAGGTGACAATGCGCAAGAGAATGAGGCATAACAGCGTGGTAGAGGCTGAGAAAGGGAATGGGCAAGACCAAACAGAGGTAGAAAGAAGAACGTGAAAACAAACAAAGAAGAAGTAGAGAGAGGAGGCTCAGGCAGAGAACATATTTATTAAAACGTACATGCAGCTTTTCAAAGTAAAACAGATCTAACCACATATTGCTATAAGGAAAAACAAGCTCCTACTGAGGTGACAAAACATGTTCGCTATGCTGGATGCACTTACAAGAAATTACTATCAGAGCCATGTGATAATCTGCTCCTCATTTATCATTTTAGCAGGCCTGGTATGTTTGCTGGTGCTGAACAGCCAGGTCACAAACATTTTGATCAGTGGTATAGATGACATGGCCTACTGCTAACTAATGAAATGCTGGACTGTTACGAGGTAGTAGGGTTCAAGGGTCCATTGAAAATGTTACTCCTCGTACCATGGGTGGAGACCACCCCCTTGACACTACTACAGGCTGGTGGCAGCTGGTTATAGTAGTGAACCTGAACCCTAGTGAGACTACTGCCCGTCTCTTGTAAATCTGTGTGGTTTGTCATTTCGGGGTACCCTCACTTCCCCTGGCAGTATTTGTAATATGCTTTCAAGTGTCTGGGTACATTTAAGGTGTGGTACTGGTGTTGGGGTCATCCACATGTAAGTTAGCCCCAGCAATGTAGGCTGGTCAACAGGGTTAGTTTTAATCACAATTAGTGGCCTTCACCATCATTGCACATTCTCCCGAGCTGCTGGTCAGATCTCCAACTTCACCTGTAATACGAAAAGCAAAAGGCAGTTTCAGGTTTTAAACCTTCCATCCAAAGGAAAGACCTTTTCTAAACAGCTTTTATTGGTCTGTTTGCAAAAGACCTCTTGTGGACCATCCCAAACCATACAGTGGGCTTAGAGCATGTCCCCTACTTATCACTGCTTGGCTTGTAACTCATTTGGTTGCTTCCTATTCAATAGTTTGTTTGGATTCCTCTTGTGTTTGTCCCTATTCTTGTAGGGACAAACCTCCCTTTGACTGACTTGTATCCTTCCACTGCTCATATTTAGGGGGCTACCTTTTCTTTTCAATTGAGCACGCCATGAGCATGGGTGTTTTTTGCTCTCTGCCGTGCACTGCTTAGCCCCCTCAAATACCACCCTCGTTCCACAGTCCCTTCAGTTGCTTCCACTTCACATGATCTTTCAGTTGCCTACCCTTTCAGTTGCACCTTCACTGTTGTCCTATGCCTCCTGGTTCTGAAAATAAATATTTTAATCTACTTTTTCTTTTATTGGAGTGCCGGGAACCTACCACTTGCAGATGGACTGCTTCACATTCCAAAAAGTGCTTTCATGGACCTACTCACTCGTCTGTCTGCTCCCTGTTGCTTACACCTCCACCTGCTCCTTCATTGCTCCCCCAATTATTCGTGTTCATTTATATATTTATTTTAGTTTACTTTTTTTGTGGCGTGACGTGCAGCTGCCAAGTGCCCTGCTCCGCTTTCTGGAATTCACTACCCGAAAAGAGCTTACATGCAAATTTGTGTTTATTTTACTCATCCCACATGCGGGAGCTTACAGAATAACACAGTTGCAAGTGATGGAAACTGACAATGTCCCCCCCTTTTTTTGCCCCCATTCTCTCACTTACATCAAAAATGCTTCTCAACCTTCCCCCTCTCGTTTACCCCTTCCCCGTCAAACGCCAGTTATTCCCCCCTCGGTCACTTTCACTTTCACCTCCACTTTCCTCCCTTTTCTTAACTTTAGACAGAGTCTAGATGAGTACCCTTGCTTCTTGCTAACCCCCCTCGTTCTTAGCTTCTCCCCCACCCCTCTCTTCCCGTCCTCCCTTACCATCACTGCATCCCATATTATCCTTGGTACATACCTGTGGCACATTATATGACCACCCCGGCCTCTATCCTTTGCTTAGTACTTCCCTTCTTTCTCCCTCCAATCCCAACTCATCCAGACAACCTGGTTCTCTCCCTTGCACCCCCTTCTTCCCTCCCCTGCACGTACTCTGCCGACTCTTCATCTTCATCATCTTCTTCTTCTTCCCTCCTCTTCCCCTCCTTCTTCCTCCGGTTTGTTCATTATACCCTCCCTTCTACTGTACTGGCTCTTCCTACCCGCCACTGGCTCACAACCTCTATCCGCGAGGGTCCATGGTATTGCACCAACATCCATACGACATATACATATACGGCTCCCCCGGTATTATCCCTCTCTGCATTTGAAGGCTCCAAAGCCCTTGGAGGGCCAGAACACCAATCCAAGCTATACCTACTTCCTAGCATGTCCTGGCCCTGCTAATGCTATCTAGGCCTAGACAAAGCACAACAGAGCCTTGGGTGGTTTTGAGGAGGGTCAGTTGAGAGCGCTTTACCTGGATTCCTGGAGGCCCTGCACCTAATTCAGACTGGGCATGGGGTAGAGTACAGGCGGTGTCACACACTGCGTTTTGGCCAACCACATCTGATGCTTCATCGAGATTCTGATCTGCTACAGGACATGATGGATCCTCGTGTTCATCTGCACGTGACAGAATGCTCAACTGTTTCTGTATTTTTGCATTTCTGAATTGCAGTTTTTGTACCGCCAGACTCGTACAATTTGCTTAGTGGAAAGACTATGTGTACTGTCTTATTGGTTTTCTGAATAA
Organism: Pleurodeles waltl; assembly: GCF_031143425.1. Taxonomy (NCBI): domain Eukaryota; kingdom Metazoa; phylum Chordata; class Amphibia; order Caudata; family Salamandridae; genus Pleurodeles; species Pleurodeles waltl. The sequence goes on along the minus strand of NC_090445.1, from coordinate 657,696,086 downwards.
AGAATTACAACACAAAAAGAAACTGACAATGCCAGCAGGTCAAAGTGTAACATTTCATTGGGCTGAAGGTGTGCCAACATGCACCAGATGAATAAAATCTGAGAGGGGCTAAACTGGTCGAGGTACTGCGTGCCTCCAATTATAATTGTGTTTTAAAAGGGGCTAATACTTCATGAGTGCTTCTGCAGTGGGCTACACAGCCACTTCAAAGTCATTAGAAACATTACAAATGATGCTTATCATGAGGTCCCTCTAAAGAACATGGAACCCATCAAACACAGAGGAAGAGCTGGGAGGAGCCTGAAACACGCAGAGGATGCATGTACTGTGTTTTTTAAGCAGTGCATTTGGGATTTCATACTTCTGCCAGTCAAATAAACATGATATAAAAGGACTCTTGAAGTGGCATAGGAAGCCTGCTTGATCGACAGCCCATTTGACATATGCTAGAGTCTTAAAAGCACATCGAGAGACAAAAGTGTATAATGCACACCCACCAGCAGGACCAGCTCCAGTCTTCAAAGCTGGTTTTAAGCACAGTGTGTTCTAGCCATGTTGTACACAAGCATGACTGCTGTTCAGCATGGCGAAAGTTAGTGGCATAGAGGAGAGTGGAGTAGCACAGAGTGGAGTAGACTGGACTGTGTAGAGTGCATTGGCGTAGATTAGAGTTGCATAACAGAGTTTGGCGGCATCGAGTGAAGTGCTGCAGAGTGCAATGGCATATAGTGGAGTGCTGCAGAGGGCAGTGGCACAGAGTAGAGTGGCGCAGAAAGCAGTGTTGCAGAATAGAGTGTCAGAGTGCCTTGGTGAGCAGTGGCGCAGATTGCACTGGACTAGGGTGCAGTGGTGTCTAGTACAGTGGTGCAGAGTAGAGCGCGGTAGTGTAGAGTGCAGTGGCATAGAGCACAGAGTGGAGTGGCACAGAATACAGTACAGTAGCATACAGTAGAGTTGTTCAGAGCAACGTAGAGTGCAGTGGAGTAGACTGGCTAGCGGATAGCGGACTGGTATAGAGAGCATTGGCGTAGAGTGTTGCAGAGTACAGCTGCACAGAATTCAGTGGTGTACAATGCACAATCACAGAATGCAGTGGTGCATGGTAGACATCAGTGGCACAGAGTAGAGTGGTGCATAGAAGACTGCAGTGGCACAGAGTAGAGTGGTGCATAGAAGACTGCAGTGGCACAGAGTAGAGTGGTGCATAGAAGACTGCAGTGGCACAGAGTAGAGTGGTGCAGAGTAGCACAGAGAGGTTAGAATGCAGTGGCAGAGCAGAGTAGAGTGCAGTGGTGTAAAGTGGAGTGGCGTAGAGTGGTGTAGAGTAGGGCAGAGTGACGAAGAGTCGAGTGTGCATGGTGTGGCAGCACAATGCTTTAAAGACATTTTCAACTGAAATGACCATTACATTTGCACACACATACAGTTTTACTAATAAAACTATATAGCGCACAAATGATAATGTGTGGAAATGGCATCACCTTGCGTATTGATTTGTTTTGATTAAGATTAAACTATTTGTTTCCACCATACTACACAATTATCAAAAATGTGCTTCATTTGTGCTTTTCAAATTCTGATATATTCTTAAATATCTGCACAGTTAATTTACAGATGTTTTAATTTTGTTGCATGCTTGAAAAAAATAACATTGTACTGCCTTTCTAAGCACACCGCGAGTAGCCAGCATGATTGTCAAAAACATCCTCTCACTCTGAAGTCAGAGAAAGAAAAGGGAACACACTTTCTGCAAGACAGAGCCTGACATTTGAAAGCACAGCAAATGTGACAAGAACAAGAAATCGAGCACTGGTGGAAGACAACAATAAAGAGAGGTTGGGCAACGAAGGGTTACAAACCACAAAGCCAATGGTAACCAATGGAGGAGCGCATTCCCAGGGAAACTTTCAAAATGATGTTACCAAACCAGACAGCTGTGCTGCCTGGTAGGCATCAACCTACAAAAAGGTAGTTTTGAATGTGGGAGCAGTGGAAAGACATTAGGCAAGGAAGCAGTGCAGACACACAATAATCAAAGAGAAGATAGCAAATGAGAGGGATAATGAAGCCCAGCAATGGTAAGCAATTGGCGGGCTCTAAGCCCCTAGGTAAGTAAACAAAATGTCCTGCAAGCGACAGAGCCTGAACCATGAGAGAATGGCTGTAAGGTAATGGCAGGATTGTGTGAACAACACAGTGCCCTCTACGAGATCTTTCAGCTCACATAAGCCTATATATATATTTAAAGACCTTAGCAAGGACACAAAAGGGCTATGATTGCAACTCTACTGGAGGGAACTTCTGTGTATTACAGTCAGCCCTGTCTATGGTTTCAGAAGCGTCTAAAAGATGGAGGTGAATCCATTTGAGGCATTTCAGAACACAATCAAGAACTGCTGCTCATATTAAAGAGAATCAAAAGTGAATGTGCCAAAACTACACACGTTTTATTATAGATGCCCACAACTTTTTTAGCATACTAATGCCAACTTTCCTTAGTGTTCCTGTTTTTTTAATCTATTGTCTAGATTCTCAGGCATGTCACTCGAAGCAACCGGAAGTAATCAACTGCTCCAGTTACGGATATTATATATTTTCTGAAACGTACCTCATAACCAGAGCACATCAAATGGCTTGGAAAAAAACAGCAGTGACTGCGCTGAAAAGGGAATAGGTTTTCCGCCACGTGACGACGTTTTTGCATTACCATTTACAACAATTAATCTAACAGTGGATTAGGGAAGATGTAAAGTGCTTTCTAAAGACCACATCCCACTGCTAGGTGAGAAGTCCTTTGTAGTATAATAGGACTGCTGTATACTCTCGGGGCATGAAACATCACTAACATAACTATACATCTTCATACCTTCAAGCCTTGAAAAAGCCCCAGGCCTGGGAATTAGTAAGGGGCAACACATAATGGCTGTCACTCTGTTCACCAGTGAGTTGTCTTCAACGTGGGGACAAAGCAAACCAACGTACAAGCACTAAATGTTCTTTATACTGTATGTATGTGAAATGTGTATATATTAAAGTGTGTGTATCTGTTTGCAACTATTTAAATGAACAATTATGAGTAATTTTAAATCTAGGTTAAAGCACTCGTTCCTACAGAGTAATGCATCAAATGGAGTATCTGTAAGACTGCAGAAAGACTACAGGGCTCAAATCAAGCTTTGTAAAACAAACAGCCCACTGTATGAACAATGGTCAAGAAGTACACCGTAAACCATCACTAGGAAAGATCTAAACTTCACTGTAGTTTGCTGGAGATGGCAGGAAGGATGTGAAATTGGAATGTCATTGTGTAAATTATAGATTGAGGGGTGATCACCTTTCATCAGATGATGGTACTACCAGTGCTTAGTTCAAGCTTGTGTTTACCAGTGCTTGGCACTGGCACTTATTTAACACAGTCTAACATATGGTGGCATTATCTGTCTGTGTTTGAGCACTGTTCCTCAATAACGTGGTTTACATATGTTAAAAAAACAAAACAAAAAAGCTTGTTCAGGCCATATTTCAGCTTAAAAGGTTACTGAATAGTACAAAATATCACACTTGTATTGTGTGATGCTTAGTGGCTGCCAGAGCTGGAAGGGACAGTGGATAGGGCCAACAACAGTGGCCTCCTGAGAAATAATGTGGGCCTGGGGACTTTTTTCAATAAATTATGAAATGGGTGCAACTGTATTCTAACATGGAAGCTGCATCCTTTGCCCTATCACATGAGGCACCTTGATTCCTCTGCTCTGTAATATTCCAGGAGAAACCTGGCAAACGGTACCTACCCACCCGGTTTCCCACTTCCAACCCCCTACTAGTCACTACTACATTCCAATAAGCACTGCCAAGTTAGTAGGGTAATGGTGATGATTCTGGAAACTAAAGTAAAAAGCAGCAAGCAGTACACTGGGGTAAACTGGAAAATACTACCTGTTGTGGAGCAAGAACGCTGCATCCAACGGTCCTAGAAGAGATGGAGTCAGTAAGAACCTCTGTGGAACAAGAACTACTTGACATTACTACATAGATACCAAATACTAAAGTAAATATAAATGGCCGCTCAGTACTTTGACCAGAGTCTATAAATGAAAGTCTTAATTACACTGTGGATTTGGACTCATTCAAATATACATAAGAAAGTAGGTTCCCTAAGGGATTGTTTAGGCAAACATTTAGAGCAACAATAATGCATGTCATTATTGGACATTGCAATCAAAATGTTTGCTGCATGATGATTTACTATTTTTTTCAAATCAGTATTATATACAAGTTACCAATGAACAAATGAACATATGTTGCATCATATACAAAATTACTGGATGTTTATCAAACTGCGTTGCAATTCATTATAGTAAACATCCAGTCTTTCCAATATTGAAAAAATAAAATTAAATATTAAACAAAAAGTAAAATATTACAGAGTCGTAGTTTTTCATTTAATAGTGTCCATATGATTACAATGTCCATTAACCACCCTGAAGTAGTTCAGACAGTTAAGACTTTATATTTCTTTAAAGAGCCTTTGTCTTTTGACTAAAAATAAGTCCATTTACTTTGTACTGATCGTGATATAATCTTAATTGTCTGGTCAACGAGTTTCAGCCTTTGAAGCGTTATGCGTCCTCAGGGCGATTAGAAGGGGCTGTGTATTGGTACTTGAAGTATATACATGTAAGTCGCACAATTACCATGTTTTTAGCTGTGACTAGGAGAAAGGCAGAAAGAAATACTTTAAATCATGGTGGGATAGGGACCTCATTATAAATTTAGAGAAATTATTGCAGTGTGGCCTATTAAAATTTATATAAATTATATATTAATCATCAAAGTGTGTCTAATTCAATAATTAGGAACCTGAACAGTGTTCAGCTAGAATTTCAGTTAAGTCAGGCAGTCCAGCACTACCATACGGGTCAGCTTAAAGGGACAGATAGAAAACAGCTTACACATTGGCCCTTTAAAGCTGCTATATTTGGCAGGGCCAGAGTGCCTGATGTTACAGTCCATCACGGAGTCTGATCATCACATACTGCGTTTTAACATATTCCACTCACATCCATTCTATAGTGCGTGGATTGGGTATCTACAAATCACTACACAGAGGCTGGATACATCTACACACAGCAAGCTGGGGTCTGTGTAAATAAAGGTAGTGCATTCATCAATTTATTCGGTTTCTAAGTGCACCATGTCGAATAATCAGGCAAGAACGTTCATCATATCGACTAAAATCTCTGGCTTGTTGTGGGTCCAAATTTACCAATGATAATTTGCTTTGAGGACTCACCTCAAGTGTGAAATAAGAACCGTCCAAAATGCGGCTTGGCTTAGTAAACATTTCCTCAAATTCAGGGGACTGGTTCAATGAAATCCCCTTAGGTGATCACAGGTGCTTCTGTGGGCACGGTAAGTTCAGTGTTCTCTAATGAGGAAGATGTTCGATCCTGGTGCTCTTGATCTGGTCCCAGCTATGTGGCAATGCACACATAGCATTCGCCTCAGTGACAGGTTAGGGGGCATTCCTCGATGCTGGTTTCCACCTACAGGTTGCAGTTTTAAGTTCTCTGGGTGGCAGCCCAAATTTCACAGCTCACTCTAAACCAGCAGCTCCTCCTGGTATACAGGGTTGTCATGGTACCTTCTTAACTAGATGGCAATCTATACCACGGCAGCCCTGGCATACTGGGGTCGCTACAATGATATAGTGCAGGTTTCAATCTACCTGCACAGCATACAACTCACTTATGGTTTTACAGCAGCCCTCTCCTGGCATATGGGGGTAATCATCAACGTCTCCTCACACTTTGCACCAGGAGTCCTCTCAACATGGTTCCCCACTGGACCTCACTCCCACCAACGCTCTTCTTTCCCTCACAGGGCACACTGGTTGGGGTTTCCTTGGGTGATGTTCCCACACCCATCAGGGAGACTAGCAGGTCTGGGCCCCCAGACCTGGTCACAGGCAGAAGTCTTGCAGAGCTTCCCCTCCTCACACAGCCCATCTGGCTTCCTGTCAGATGACACATTTTTGGGGTCTCAACCTTTCCTTCTTTTAATCCTTTTCCAGACACTAAATGTGATTTAGGGTCTGGGTCTTTGAAGTTGTATGTTCGGGTTCTGCTTCTTTTTAAGTACATACTTTTTCTTTCCCTCTTCCACTAGAACAAGCTGTGTCACACCAGGAGAGACACTGAAACTGACAGTCCCACAACAAAGGACAGAAACGGACAGTCCCACAACAAAGGACACAGGAGTGACTAGAGTTCACACCTTAATGTCAGCCATAGTGATATGTGCATCAACAGGTTAATCTATGGGTCCCAGTTCTACTCCTAATGATTCTCTTATAACATCTATCCCCTTCCTGAAGCGTGTCTAGGCCTTATCCCTGTGATCTCTCACTGAATCAAAGAGCATGCTTTGAAGTGTAGAAGTGGAGTTTCTTGCTCCTTTCTCTAGTGTGTCTCATCCAGCTCACAGGGATACAGTAATCCACAAATGTGTTTTTTCCTCTACTCATGCCTTCACCTTGCAGATCTGGGTCTCCCAAAATGGAACCCAGTGCTCTCCATATAATGTATCATTGCAGGAACACACACTATCAGTGTACATACAAAGCCCACATACTGTCCAGTGTTGTCAACTCCATGTATTGTGCCAAACAAGATCCACATACATTCAGCACACACAATCACTCTGAATTCTGCTTGGTACTGTAGCCTTTCTGAATTGTGTCATGGTGTGCTACATGCAAACAGACTGAATGCTAGCGCACACATTCACCATGCGTGCACTAAACAACACTTTACAGTTCATGTATTGTACTTCTTACAAGCACCTTACACCCGGCGAATGCTTTCAGTGCGCACGCAAAGCACTACATATCTCATGTAATATATTCATCTGTAGTATACATACACTCAGTACCCCTACTCACCATGCATGCACTGTACTGAACTGCTCTGTCACTGCAGCCTTTGCAGCGATATGAAATGCATTGGCTTCGCCTCATAAACCTTATTTGGTATCTGTTAAGATGCGCTGGAAGACACCAACTTGCTTCATGTTAAGGTGTATAAGGCGAAGCCACGGCATTTCATATCGCTGCAAAGGCTGAAGTTTAAAGACAGACAGCTCGTTGTTTTGGCAAGTAGTTTGGGACTAATGAAAACTACTAGTAGTGTTTGTAACTACCATCAAGAAACAATTTTGAGGAATAATGTAAAAAATCTTTGAACGAATAGGTGCTACCAGTGTAGAAAATTTTCCACTCCTGATGATAACCCGTTATTGATTTATGTCTGTATAGCGGGTCGAAACGTCGACAAAAGTTTTTATGTGGATTGATGTAAAAATATAAGATGACTTCAAGACTTCTGGATTTAAGGAGTCTTTTGGAAGATCACTGCTTGTTTTTAACCACATTTTTGTATATATTGAATATAACACTGGCACTTTATGCACCACAATATTCACCTTCACTGCGCCGTTATTATAGGAGCACCTAGAATCTAACAATTACAAGTTTTCATAACCGTTCTATCTGTTCTGAATGAAAACGATAAAAATGTTTTGCAAAGAAATAAAAAATATTAATTAATTTAAGAATACCATACTGAGCGAAAAGGTACCTTTTCGCAATAGTCTAGATCTGCTGTGGAAGTCAAGGAATACACTTCCCCCCTTTGTTGAGCAAATTTGTGTCTGTTATTTATTTACCCAGGTCCAACAGTTATTGGGTTTTGCCTCATTTTGGTAAACAATAGAATTCCAGTGGCCCAGCATTTAACTAAAGCACGTCATCTATCCTTCTTCCCTCATCTTAAACATATACAATTATCGTATAAAACTTTATCAGAAATAAACTTTTGGCATTACAAAACACAATAACAAAAATATAGTTTGGGACGGATTGGAGGGTGAAAAGAAAGAGGGCGTTGGGGGTAAAGATGGAGAGGACATGTGGCGTAGTAACAGTGTCATGGGCACTGGAGTAAGAAAAGAAAATGGTTGACTGGAATTTCAGTAGGAAATACAGCAGTAATTAGAGTTGAGTGAGATCCGTAGGTCTCTAAGCCCCGGTGCCTCTGCACCTGTTTCTCCATTGATAAGGAGGCCTCAGGGGAAAAAGCGGATGGGGCAGAAAAAGAGAAGCAAAATGAATATAACAGACAAAAGGAATAAAGAGAAGGGGTCGAAAAAATTAAAAGAAAGAAGGGAAAGAAAGAACGAGAAACACAACTAAGAGCAAATGTGTGAGACAAAAGTTTAAAAAAAAAAAAAGCGATGGAAGTCAGCGAACAAAAGATAAAGAGGAAAAAATTAATGAAGTGTGAAAGAGAAAAAAAGATGGTGAGAGAAACAAACAGCGAAAAAGCCAGGGCATGTATGTACTGACATTTCCCACAAAGACAGAATGGGAAAACCACTTTGATAAATCAGGTCCTAACAAGTAACTTGTGGCTTCCACATACAGACAGGAAAAAAAGAGGGTTTTATAGTAAAACGTGAATTGACAGATAAAGATAAGAAAACACACAAGAGGAAGGAAGAAAGATCTAAAAAAAAAAAAACAACAAAAAAACAAGTAAAAAGACAAAGACGCATACTGAGTCAAAGGAAAGAGCAATAAAAAAAAAGACAAAGAAAGAATGAAGGGAAGAAGAAGAAATAGTGAACGAAACAAGGAAAGAAATAACCACGTTTTTGCAAGTTTGAAAGAGGCGGTAGCAAGAGAAAGAGGGAAACTGTTAACGTGTGGATTTTGAAAGCTGGAAAGAGAAAGATGGGGGGAGAAAGAACATTGAGAGTAAAAAGAGTAAAGGAAAGAACAGAGTGAGATAGGTGAAACAGACACTCCCAAATCAAAATGGCAGCTAAGAATAGATTTATTTGGCTACCCCAAGTCAAACAGGAGTCAGAGTGTGGAACAGCAGGGGGCACTGCAGAACAGAAGGAGGTGCATTCGCAGAGTTGTATGTGAACCCCAATACAGCAATATTAGGGTGCTTCAGATTAGGACTGGGGGTATAGAAGGAGCTGTGTCCTGGCCCAGTGCTGGAATAACAGAAAGTGGGTGAGGAATGAGAAATGGAGCGCTGTGAAAGTCCTGGTATTGGAATATTGGGACACTGCAGGTGAGGGTTGATGTCCACTGACAGAGTTGTATGTGGGATGCAGTACTGGAATAGTAATGGGCACACAAATAGTGTTAGCCTGGAGGTGCCCTGGTGAAGCTGCGAGTAGGGCCGAGCATGGGAGTGGCATTGCCTCTGAATCACAGAAGCGAGGAATCCTGAAGGGCGTGTGTGTGAACCCTAGTACTGAGAAGAAATGTACACTGAATGTTAGAATTGAAGGATTCTGGCAGAGCTGTGCTGGTTCCCATCAATAGTGGCACTGGATGCTAGACTTGAGGGGCACGAGCTGGGCTGTGTTTTGCTCTTTTGCACCCAGTATTGGCTTGGCAGTGGGACTGAATATAAGAATTGAACTGCTCTAATGGAACTGTATGTGAGCGTGGTCCTAGTCTAGGGAAGGAAGTGACCTCACCGGGGGCAGAACTGAGGTGCACTGATGGTGCTGCGCCCGAGATCCCAGAACTGGAACAGCAGAGTGTACTGACTGCAAGAACTGAGGTGCTCTGGCAGACAGCGTGCCATGGCTGAGGGCTTGGAGCACGTGCATCAAGAAGCACTGATGGCGCTTCACCAGAGGTCCCAGGACTGGAGCAGTAGAGTGTACCAATTGCAAGAACTGAGGTGCTCTGGCACACAGCGTGCATGGGATTCATGGCACTGGCATGGCTGAGGGCTAGGAGAGTGCAAACGTAGGTGTACTAATGGAGCTGCACCAAGGTCCCAGTACTGGAGGAGCAGAGTGTACTGACTGCAAGAAATGAGGTGCTCTGGCAGACAGCTTGAGTGGGGTTCTGGCATTGGCACAGTTGAGGGTTTGGGGGGTTTGGAGTGTGTGAACTGAGGTGCACTGATGGAGCTGCGAGTGGGACCCCAGTATGGAGCAGAAGTGGGCACTGTCTCTGAGGATTGCAGAGCCCCGATACAGCTGGGTGCCTCGGCTATAAGCTATTAGAAGTGATCCTCCAGGGAGGCACACTTGGTAAGGAAAATCCAAGCCAAGGAAGGGTGGGAACTAGGCAGCTGAGAGAGGGTGCAGAGAGAGCCCATAAAGACCAAATGAGACCAAGATTTATAGCCTTGTTTACTGCTAAGCTAAGAGCAAGAATGCTCTGCAAATCAAAAGGGAAACTTCCCTGGACAGAAGCAGGAAACAAAGTAAAAAAAGTCCCATACAGACCAGATAAAGAGGACAAAGCGGAATTATACTGTAGTTGGTCCTTGCTCCTACACAGAAGAAGGAGGGGCAAAGAAGCATGACTAACCACTAGCAAGCAAGGCTTTTTAAATGGGACAAACTAACAAATGAAATAGCTGAAAGCCCACAGAAGAAGTATACTTAAATGTATACAAGATGTTGTACGCTTATGCTCAACCTAAAAAGGTGAGTGAGCCTGTAGACCTCACTCCAGCGACACAGGTTAAAAAGCATTTGAAATGTATTAGGTCTTGCATATTTCAAACAGCGCCCAGGAGCAAAAACCAAAAGGAAACATGAGAAGAAACTGAGAAAAGAGGACCTGGCCACATAAAATAAAGTTAGCTTTAAAAAATAAAACTTTGGAATTTTGTGCCTGCTGAGAATGTTTTTGCTAGCCACAAGCCTTCTGTTTGTGGGGCACTCGAAGTTAAAAACCAATAAATAGTACCTTGATCACGTCAGGTGCAGCGGACAGGCACTAATTAAGTTACATTAGTCAGTGTTTAACCCCTGCGGCAGACAGAGAAACGGGAGCGATGCCAGGCATGCCATAAATTACGAGGCTGTAAAGAAGAGTGCCAGCCAACCAACAAATGGTGAGTGACAGGCCGGCTTCCAAGCCCTGTACTGAACAAAGCGGTCTCCCGCAAGCAAAAAGCATGTGCTAGCTAGCTACACTGTATGCTGCCACCACCACACTTGTGCTGCTTATCTCTTGGTGAAAACAGTAGCCTTCTACCACTATGAGGGTAGAGTCATCCGGTCCAACAAGATCACAGTCTGTGAAAAAAGGCCAATGTCATGGCATACACGCATGATCCATTTTTGCCTAGGTCAAGAAAATGATTTAAAAAAAAAAAAAAACAATTAGCATCCAGACGAACAGTACAGTTGGGCTCTCGGGGTAGGGGTACACATCCTTAACCATGCAGAGGACTTTTCAGTTGCAACACATTGCATCCACAGAGCATACAAAACAGCAACAAAAAACCTTGTTTGTGGCACTCTTTTCCCCCTTTCTAATAACAAGGCTGCAAGTGTGAGCTCTGGCTTGCTCTAAACATTTCCAGTATGCATTGCAGAATGCCTAGACGCTCCTGCACTTCTATGTCCGTGGATTACGCATGCCAAGCAGAAGTCATTCTGTATGCAGTCCACTGCTGAAAGGAAGTCATTCAGCTTTATAAGGAGCAGGTCTGGAACATTTTAAGTTGTGGGCAAAGGGGCAACTACGCAGGGCACTCACCTCCATGGGGACCCCTAGAAAGACAATAGAGATAGACCCCTAATAGGACGATATATATCACCTTTCTGTCCTTTCCTATTGGAATGGTTCTCGACAACCTCTACACATGACCCTGTCTCAATTAAGGATTTTTGAAATGTATATTTATGATTTCTTTCATTCAGGCTTGAAATAGCAAAAGATGGGTAATCCCCACCAAACTATGTCTTATCCAGGGCACCAAAATGTATTAAAAATATATTGGAAATATACCCAAACCTTTTGCCTCCTTCCTGTTTTTCGTTTGATTTAGGACTCTGGGCACTTGAACACTGCTGACCAGTGCTTAAGTGCAAGTGCCTTCTTTCTAAATTGGATTGGTGATTGGTTTTTCCATGATAGGCATGTTTGATTTACTACTAAGCCCCTCAGTAAAGTGTGCTTTTGGTGCCATGGGCCTGTAAATCAATTGCTACTAGTGAGCCTGCAGCACTGACTGTGCCACCCACATGAGTAGCCCTGTAAACATGTCTCAGACCGGTGATTGTAGAGTATGTGTGTGCAGTTTTACACTGCCAGTTCAACCTGGCAAGTGCACCCACTTGCCAGGCCCAAACCTTCTCTTTTCCAATATGTTAGTCACCCCCTAAGATAGGCCCAAGGTAGCACCATGGGCAGGGTGCAGTGTATTTAAAAGGTAGGACATGTACTGGTGTGTTTTACATGTCCCGATAGTGAAATACTGCCAAATTCTGTTTTCACTACCACAAGGCCTACCTCTCCCATAGGGTAACATGGGAATTACCTTGAAATATCTTTTAAGTGCAGTTTCCCATTGGGAGCAGACAGAGATGAGGAGTTTCGGGTATCTGAACTCACAATTTAAAAAACATAGTTTAGCAAAGTTGGTTTTTAGATTTTAAGTTTGCAAATGGCACTTTTTGAAAGTGCAAAAACAACAGATGGTGGACGGAATGCAGAGCAAATCAAACATTCACCCCCAGTCACAGATCTGGGTTTAATCCATCAGTTTTGTTTTTGCTTGCCATGCCATTCCAGTTTGGACCCAGCCCTATGCAGGTGATTTTCCTCACAGAAGTTGTTTTTCTCTTCACCAGCGAAGAGTCGGACAGTGCTGGAACATAGTCTGTGGGATGCAGACTGGATACGTTTTCACAAGGCTGAGACTGTTTTTATCAGACTAATGAACAAATCTGTCTCTGAACAAATACTGGGAGCCTGGCAAGCTTCTATGGGTGTTATTGACGCAGACGAAGTACAGCCAGAGTTTAGATTCATAACAGAGAGAAGGGAGTTTCTAGAACTATTTTCTTAGGATGTTTTAAGGTAAAAAAGATGGGGAAAGTTGGCACTTAGACAGGAGCCCGGCTGTGGGATGGAGACGTTGTCCAGGATCGAATTGTGATCCCGATCGGGTCTTCTGCCTGACTGAACTGAGGGCTCCCTGAGTTGTGCCAGCGAGGATGATGGCTTCAACTTAATTGGTTACGTATTTTAAATCTTGTTTATTTAACTCATGTATACATGCTCTTTTGATGCAGTAACATTTATTATTAAGTCTTGACCACTTGATATATGCATTTATCTTTGTATATACACGTTCTCTTTGCACTTGAGTTATATGCTTAATCTCATACAATTGTATTATCTTTATTTGATATTTGGGAAGTGCCTTAATAAATTAATTATGCTAATTCTTTTGGCACTGTGTCCTCTTAGTCTGAGTGAGAGCAATACATATTGGCTTCACTTGCAGGATACGAAGTTAAAGATTAAAGTGAAAAATGTTCAGAAAAAAAGACAGGCAGTTTTCAAGATACCAAATAAAATACTGGGGTGGGAAACAGCCCCTTATGGTATGCTTGCACATGAGTGGTCTCACTGTGCTGGGTTGAGTGAAAACTGGAAAGCGTGAATGGCAGACGCAGAGCCAGCAAATTTATTACTGTGTTTGCAGAAAGTGCCAATTGAAAAAGGAAAATAACTTATTGTGCTAGGATGAAGAGGCTGGATCCTCTTATCTGCTTATCGTAAAATGCATGAAAAATGTGCTCAGTTACAACAGGAACCTGAGCAGACGGAAAAGTAATTAGTAGAAGCCCAAAAATACTTTCACAATGTCAAGTCAAAATAAACTGTTAAAGTTAGATACTTACCAGAATGTGGCGCAGTATGAATACAAGAGAAACGAGGAAGAGTTAATAAAAGGAAGGTTCATTTAGCTATGGCTAAGGCAGGGATAACTGGAATCCTGAGGAATGGGATGGTAATATCTGAGATTCTTCAGTGTTTCTGGACTCTGCGGAAGAATGTTGCCTAAACAGTAGTCAGGGTGAGTCAGAGGACCAGAAGCAAGATCAAGAAGGTGCAACAAAATTCTGTATACTCAGTACTGACCCCACTAAACATGAACATTTTAGGGGTTATCAGGGCAACAATCAAATCCCCTTATTGCAGTAAGCGGTTACAGGGTGCAATCATAAATATCCTGCAAGGTTGGGCGGAGTTTGCCCAGCCAATATGGCGACTGCTTAGTGCCAGAGCTCCAGGCCAGCCCGCCGATAATCCTGTTTTTTTTTTGTTTCTTCAACTGACGAGGGGGGGCCACAATGGCACAGATGTGAAGCGGGGCCCGCCCGGACAGAGTCCTGCAGGTGAGGAGGTCCGAGGGTGCCAGACAACACTGGCGACCTCTTCGGGCTGCCGATTGCTCAGACCGGCCGGAGATGTGGGGCCTGGCCCCAACTGCTGCACCGGCCATCCGCGCTGAGAGCGGGTGGGGTGGGAGAGGCGCCTGCTGCGAGGGTGCAAGATCGGAGGCCCAGCAACCGGTAGACTGCCTGGGAGATGTGTGGAAGGGTGCTGCGACAGTCTACATGATTGGCCAGTGTGGACCTGCGCTGTGGAAGAAGCGCAGCCCAGCCTAGAGAACGGGAGGTGGGTTGAAGCCTGGCCCTGCCCGCTGCTTCGAGTGGTGACATTGAGGAGCCCCAGCCGAGGAGCGATTACCCCCCGCCATGTCCCCCCAAGTCTGAGAGAAAGGATCAAGGGGACCGAAGACCCAGACCCACAGTGGAAAGGTGAGAAAGACTCTGGGTCGCTGCAAGGGACCCCGGCATGGTGGAGACTTGCCTGAGTCTCCTGGGAGGGGGCAATGGACTGGGAGTGCCATTGTGGGGGTGGCTGAGCTGGAGTCCCGCAATGGACTGGGAGTGCCATTGTGGGGGTGGCTGAGCTGGAGTCCCCCACAGTGGGTGCCCCCATTTCCCCCCTGCTCAGATGGTCGGGGACAGTGAGCAGTGACAGGGGTGGACTTGGCTAGCCAAACTGGAGTCCGACGCCGCCTTAGTGCGAGTGGCATAAGCGAGGGCTCCCTCACATTTTGGTTGCATTGGTGGAACACTGGACCATAGTTGACTCCTGAATGGTGGACCTGCAGGCGGCACTTCGAGCAATTGTGGGGGTGGAACACTGCTAGAGACCTAATGGGACCTCCTAGAGCATGGGATGGTACACTGCGACAACATATACTTGGAGGCTAGCGTAAATAAAAGATTGGCTCTCTTCCACTGGGCCTAACTGGAGAGCTCTCTCGCTGCATCAGAGGCCAACAAGACAGGTAGCTGCTGGAGCCCTGCGCTGGGGGGTCACTCCACTCCGTTGGGGCGATAGCTGCGAGGTCCAACTATTTACTGATATATGCTGACTATGGGGAAACCTAGACCTAAATCGCAGGGGGTGCACTTGAAGGCTTTGGTGCCTGCTTGCCAACTGACAAACAATGATGCTGGGGAGAACTGGACACCTACCATTATGCTAGATACCCTGAACAGAATCCTTGATTTTGAGTCAAGAAATTGGAAAGGTTTCTACTGAACTAAGCCACCTGCGTACGGATCACCACAAACTGGCTGATAGGGTGAAAGTTACTGAAATGACCCTGGAGGATCTGCAACCTGTGCACCAGGCCCTTAGATCCCAGGTAACTCACCTCTCCGAATGGATCCAGAGACTAGAGCGCCATGCTGAGGATTCAGAGGGCTGTAGTAGGCGCAATAATGTGTGAATAGTTGGAATGCCGAAGGGCGTGGAGGGACCTGATGTGGTAACCTATATGGAGTCTTGGATGCGCACGCTCAAGGGAGAGCGTCCCCTCAAACCATTCTTTGTGTTGGAAAGAGCACATCAAGTCCAAGCCGCCCTGACAAATAGTGGCAAAACTCCTACTTTTGCCGGGACCAAGATCTGCTGCTGCAGAGAGCCCGCGAAGCAGGCCCGTTCCAGGTGGAGGGCAGCCAGGCCACCTTATATCCAGACTTCACAATGGCAGTCCAGTCTAGGCGAGCCGCCTTCATGGGGATAAAACGAGCTCTGTGAGAGGAGGGGCTCAGATACTCTCTGTTGTTCCCCCCTAGGCTGAATATTATCCTAGATGACACCACCCACTTTTTTCAGGAACCTGATGAAGCATGGCCCTGGCTCGAGACATACCGTGCACGTACAGTGGGTGCCAAGCGCACGGAACACAGATCACCCGGACGACGTGGCAAGAGAAGACATACACGAGATTCCACAGGCGGCCAACATGTGACAAAGCCCACACGGCAACAGGCTCTCCAAGGGAAGAAGGCGGCACTCCAAACAGCAGCCTCCCTGATGGAGGCGAGAAGCTCAGAAGGAGCCCTTGGGTCAGACCAGAATCCTTGGACAGTGAGGACTCTTCAGATTTAGATTCTGTAGTCGGGGTAATGGAGGAGCTCCCCCACGTGACACCCCAAACATCAGATGACATCGTTTGAGTCCACAGGGCCCTACCTTCAGCTATGATCAGTTTACGAACTGTTGATGCGGGCAGACCAAGGCTTGGACAGATCGCCCTTATGTTCCTGGTGTCGGCCCCCAGATCAACCACCAGATAATCCAGTTGGATGATGTTACAACATGTTTATATAATGGTTTCTATGGTTTGGGAGGTCAGTGGTTGCTTGTCTGATCTTGGGATGGGGAGTTGGGGTAGTTTGCATTGCTTGTTTCAGGCCGTGGTCACTTAGGAGTACGTACTACACTACTGGAGTGACCTGTAGGGAATGGGGAATGGTGGAGGGGTGAGGTACATGTTCCCTGATAACTCTCTTAGATGGTATGCCTGCTGCACACCTCCCTTTTAAAATAATGTCTTGGAATATACGGGGCCTGGGTTCAATAGCAAAGCGCCACAAGATTTTTTCATACATGAAATGCAGGTGGATACATATTGCCATTTTGCAGGAATCACACCTCACTCTGGTAGAAGCAGACCGCCTCCTAAGGTGTGGCAGGGACAATTGTTCACAACTCTATAATCAGCCGTTGCAAGGGGGGCGGCAATAAGGATAAAAGCAGGGGTAACCTTTGAGGCCTCTACCATTGATGTGGATAAGGAGGGTCGCTGTGCATTAGTAGAAGGACATCTCTATGGCAAACCATTGGTACTGGGGAGTGTTTATGCCCTGCATCAAGACCAGCTCCAGTTCCTTAGTGGTATGGAAACACAAGTGGAATACTTAGGCTGGACTATATTTGATCACAGCCCGCTGTTGATCTTTTTGAAAACGATAGAGACTCATCAACCCGTCCCAACTTGGTGACTACACCACACAGCGTTAGAGGACAGCATCTACCTAGAAGCGTTGCTCAACAGGTTGACAAAGTACTTGGCATTGATTCGGGGGTCTGGTCCAGTAGAAGCATCGAATGGGAGGCCCTAAAGGTGGCAGTACGGGGTCACTGCCTCAGACATACTGTGGGTATCAGACGAGACCTTGAACAGGACATCTCACGTTTGGAAGATGACCTGCACTGACATAACGACCTTGATGGCACCCCAGAAACAAGCAAAATTACTGGAGACCCAGGAGAAATACAAGGTCACGCTAGAACGTCTTACAATTCATGACAAGACATATATAGCTAAAGTGCATGAGGGAGAAGGAAAGGCGGGGAGGCTACTGGCATGGCTGATTCACCCAGAGGCTGGAGGGACACCGATTACTCGGCTGACGACCAGGGAGGATGACACAATATATGCACCTACCCAGATCATTGATGAGCTCACAGCCTAATATAAATCTTTGTACGGTCCCCTACAGGTGGACACGTCTGACAAGAGGGAGGACTTTTTGTCCGTACTACCTCGAATGTTCTCTGTGATATGGACAGAGATGCACTAGGTGCGAGAATATTGGTGGAAGAGGTCAAGGATGCCATTAAAACGTTAGCAACGGGTAACACCCGGGTGCTGAAGGCTTGCCATCAGAGTTCTATAAATTGGGCTGCTGAGTCCTGGCACTAAGGCTGGTGGAGATGTATACTGAAGCTATGAAACCATGATGGTGCCGGACACGACCAGGGAAGCCATTGTGATCCCCTTACCCAAATCTAAGCAAGTCGACAGGAGGGTTACCAATTTCCGGCTCTTGTCCATGCTTAACACGGATTTTAAATCCTCAGTAAGACACTCGCCATGAGATTGCTACCCCATAATAATAACCTCACACATGAAGCTCAGAATGGGTTCTTTCCTGCCCGTAGCACTTCCAACAACCTCCGTAGATTTAACTCCCTGCTTTACAATTATCTCCACACCCCAGATACGGGTGCAATGATTGTGTCAGTGGATCTTGAGAAAGCCTTCAACACTGTGAGCTGGGATTTCCTAGGGGCTACCATGTCAAGGATGTGTATGGGCAATTGGGTTAGGTTACTTTATACAAACCCCACTGCATGTGTTAAGACAGGATGGATGATCTCTTGTAGCTATAACATATATAGAGCAATCCAGCAGGGGTGCCCTTTATCGCTGTTTGCCATCGCCATCGAACCGCTGGCGGCAAGACTCCGAAACAAGGCCAGAGAATAGGGAATATGCCGGCACGGGCAGTTTCACATAATCTCCCTACATAGACCTCCTTATTTACCTAAAAAAATGGTCCAGCAACGCAGCCACGAGTGTTTAAATTGCTGGACGGCTTTGGGGTGTGCTCCAGCCTCCAGTTAAATAGAAGAAAGACTTGTGTCTTCCAGATGATTCGTGGAGTGAGTCACTCGGATTCTTGCCCCGAAGACGTGACATGGGCTCCACTTCCATTCCGCTATCTGGGTATCCAGATCTATCATAAGTTGCAGGATATCAGGGAGGGCAACCTGGGAAAAAGGCTGCGAACATTGCGATCCAATGTCACTTTCTGGCACTCCCTTTGTTTGCCTACTATGGCGTGTGTCTCTCTCGTTAAAATGGTGATGCTTCCCAGGTTGCTGTATTACTTTACTAACCTACCCATTGCACTGCCGGCCTCTTGGTTTTGTCCATTAGACGTGCTTCTCAGGGAATTGCTGTGGGACGGCGGACGTCAACGGGTGGCCCTGGCCACTCTCCGCCTACCTCCTGAGGCTGGAGGGCTTGGAGTCCCAGATTTCGAGCTTTATTTCTTAGCTGCTCAGTTACAATGGCCAGCGCGTTTGCTCAGTGGGGTGGGACTTATGGAATTAACAGCTGATGATCTAGTCACAGTAGACTTGTAGCCGAGATGCTTACGCCTAAATCGCGGGCCCCAAGTGAGGTAGATTACTAGCTAAAGCCTTGACCAATAGGCAGAGAGTTCTTAAGAAAAGAAAAACCTGAGGTATCCTATGCACCAGCTACACCACTGGTGGGGATCCCTCATAGTGACCGGCCCTCCTGCTGTACAAAAAGATAGCTTACCTGCTGGACGACTGTAGAAATAAATACACTAGGCGAGTTGTATTGTCAGGGAATGCTGATTCCGTTCAGGGACCTCGTGGACCACACCGGACTGCCTCATCAGCAGTTTTTGACTTACAAGGTGGTGGTAGGTGCTATTGGGGACCTCTGGAGCAAAGTGGAGGGTGAGCCACCTACACACAGGGTTCTACAAACTATGCTGTCCACTGGAGCGGGTTCACATTTGGTCTCCTGGCTATATAGGGTACTATTGGGAATGGTGCATATGCCGCAGGACGCTCTCCAGGCAAAAGGGAGGTAGACTTAAACAGGCCCCTCATGGACACAGATTGGAGTATGCACCCTCAGTCTCCTGAAACACCCGACAGACAGTATAACTACACACATAGGACTTACTTTATCCCACATCGACTAAGGCTCATATACGGGAGCAAGACGTAGGATTTGGCCATATGGTATGGGGATGTCCACAGCTACAAGACTTCTGGGGGGGGGGGAGGGGGGGGGGTCATACAAAAAATTAACCACGTGCTGAGTAGACGAATAGAGAACACAATAGAGAAATGCCTGCTAGGGCTGTTTACCAGACCACGCACCAAAATAATTGCTAACAGATTTGAAGGCCTGGTACTGGCTAAGCATAGAGCGTCGATGGCATGGAAACACAATAAGGGATCCAGTTTGCTAGCCTAGACATTAGATGTAACAAGATGGGGTAGGGTGGCTGAGAGAGAGAGCTCTGAGATGAAAGTAGAGGGTTGGGGCACAGGCAGATAGCCCCGCTGTGGACAGAGGTCATCAATAGTTGGGAAAACACTACCACACAGGGAGCACTGCGACAACTCAATAGGAGTGATCCGATAAACAACTGCCTTTAGGACAGCTAGGGGATTTGGAGGAGATTGGAGCATGGTCGAACAGATACCTCCTCCACACTCTCTTAGGGAAACATCCCCACAGAACACTTAAAATGATGTAGCATAATTTTGATGCTGTCATCCTAAGTGTCAGCACAAATGTATAGACCAGGGGCAAGTTACCAGTTTCTTATTTCTTTGGTTTCTTCTATGGTTTTTTTGTCTAAAACAGAGAAGTTGATTAGTATTCCTTGGATGGCATATATTAACCAAATGAAAAGCTGTACGCTGGTCATAAAAAACATGCTCAATATCTTAATACTCTCCCAAACACAGTTTCTAACCTGCTCTCCTGAACCGCTTACTTACACCAAATACCTTACCAGAGGAGTGGTATTATGAAAAGATAATGTAAATGCAATAAGCGGTACATTGGGTAAAATGTTGCAAGTCATGAATGTAATTGCTCGCATTAATGTTAAATAAGATGTATTATGCTCTGATTGCATAAGGTGAAATGCCAATAAAATAAGTGTTAAAAAACAAAAAGTATCCTGCAGAGTCAGACTGGCCACAAAAACGATAAGCCCTGGTTGACGTTGAGAGATGCGATGCGGAGAATCAAAGAAGAGAGTAGGAAAACCACCATTTTACTGGGTGATGTTCACTGTCTGCTGGATGAACCGCTGACAGTGTCAGTGCAAAACAAAATAATTTGTTTGGGTTTGCTAGCCTACAAACATGTGATAAGACAATATGAATCAATCTGACAGGAGCTCGTCTGTGGAACAGACGCCTTGCCCAGGATCGAATTGCGATTCTGATCGGGGCTCCTGCCTTACTGATCTCAGGGCTCCCTCAGTCGCACTGGCGAGGATGATTACTTCAACTCAATCGGTAAAGTCTTTTAAATCTTGATTCTTTAGCTCATGTGTACATGCTCTGTTGATGCACTGCACATTTCTTTTTAAGTCTTGACCAACTGGTATATGCATTTATCTTTGGATATACACATGTTCTGTTGTGCTTGAATTATATACTTAATCTCATATATTCGTATGGTCTTTATTTGATATTTGGGAAGTGCCTTAATAAATTAATTATTCAGATTAAGAGTGGTGAATTCTTTTGGCACTGTGTTCTCTTAGTTTGAGCGGGAGCAATACAGCTACCAATATGGAAATAGATCTACCACCTCTAGTTTGTAACCTAAATGTAGATATCTGTAAAGGTTTACTGTTAGGAGGATCTTAGGACTCTAGACAAAGAGTATGGAGTAAAACAGTCAGAAAAATATTTGGGACCGGTTGGCTAATAGACCTTGCAGACTATGATTGAAGATTTAAACATGACACTTTTTTCTACAAGAAGCCACTGAGGATCTCTTAACTCTATGCAGTGGAACTACGCCAGGATAATTTGAGCACAAGTCTAACTGTAGCATTTTCGATGACCTGGAGCCTCCTCATTAGATACTTGGGCAAGGCTAGATAAAGGCTACTACAGTAGTCCAATCTTGAAGTGATTAAAGCATGTGCATCTGTTTTCCTTGCCGCTATAGGGTGAAAAATTAAAAATCTTTTTTAGGGACTTCATCAAAGAGAAGCAGGTCCCTGACGCAGTAAGCTTCTGATGATTAAATGTGGTTGTCATCCAATGTCACTCCTACATTTATAGCTGACCCCGTAGGTGTTGGTGGGGGGGGGGGGGGGGGGGGGGGGTTTGAAAACTCAACCAGCCAGCACTCTAATGCAGAAAACTGACACTTTATTGCAAACTAGTTCCCTTACACTATAGATGTTGGACTTCAGAAGCAACAACAATATAGTTATCTGGGGATGGAGCTAACCGAGTCACCGAGTGGACATCTCCTTTTGGGGCCACAACGATGATCATTTTCAAGACAGGATGTGGCAGAAAGAGGTGCAGGAATTGCTGCACTAGAACCTGAGTGGTTCAAACAGAACAGGATATTGGAGGAGAACCTCATCACCATCAGGCCAGAAAACCGAGTGTTTGGAGTCCCCAGTCTCCCAGGCAAAAATCCAAGCTGGTACTTGTTGTACCGCTGTTGATCATGACCATGTCCCACATTGTCCCGTAAGATTTGGGTTGGTGGGAGAGGAAAGTTTCAGGGAGGGAAGGGGGGGGGGCAGAGTGGTGGTTTGGGCTAGTAGCTAATTAAGGAGCAGAAGGTGCATCTCGACCCCTTGAATACCACTAAGAGGAATTTCCCATAGGGAACCAGCGGGCAGAATTTTGACTCAGCATCACATCAGAAGGTCCTTGTAGGGTAAAACTGTCATGAGAGCTGAAGAGGCGGAACCAAGAAATACTAATAAGTCATGTTAATTGAACTTTTGAAAGATCTGGATGCTACAACAGACAATATTAATTACAGAATGTCCTCCATGGAAACTAGTCTGGAAAACTTAAAAAGAAAACAACTACAATGAGGAAGAAGGTGAAGGTTCTTAAAACTAGCATCAAGAAACTCTGAGATACCATAAGGAGCAAGTAATGTTTTTACAGTGTGTACCACGGAATTCATGATTCAATTGGAGTGCACGGTGAAAAACCTGGAAGATGAAATTAGAAAATGTCTGATTTAGGTACTGCATGTCCTTGTTACAGAGGGGGGAATGTTAAGACTATTAATGTGTTGCAAACTGATGTTCTTGCATAATATCCTATGCAACTTTGGGAAAATTGTTAAGTGACTCTCCTCAGAAAAGGCCATGGCCATGGTATAAGAGTCCCTGATAGTGGTAGACATGGGTAACCTGTTGAACTTGAACTGGTTACATGTGTTGCCTAGAACTAAGACCTGCTTCTTAAAGAAAATAACATATTGGTCTTTCCAGACTCGAGTGACATTACAGAGAGACAATGCCAAGAACTTTAAACCACTGAGAAGGAGCTCCTTGGGCTGACTGGCTTCCTTGTTTTATCTGGCCAAATCCTCGAGTGGTAGAAAGTGAAAGATCATATATATATATATATATGCAAGTACAAGACGCTAGATGGAATGGATATACCATTTCAAAAGCTGTGGGGTCCAAATGCACTTCCTTTGTAGCATGATTTCTGATCTCATCTGCTGTTGGTGTGATTAGGAACAATTGTGTATTCTCTCATTTATGTTCTTACTAAGATGTGTGGGGTTCTGTTTTCCTTTGTCACCCATCATCTTTTACTGCTTACTGTCCTAATTTGGAGCATGGGAACTGTGATTTGGTAAATTGATTTTTTTTGCACTGATAAGAGTTGTTGAAATGATGAGAAGTGGTATGCCTATACTGCGCAATGAGCCGTTAATGCTGTGCACTCAATAAAACATTTAAAAATGTAGATACATGAGCAAAGCAATTCAGTATAAATATTAGACAACTTTCCTCTTAATTTGATTTTTGTAACTAAGCATAATAGTTTAAAGGCTCTCCTCTCTTTAGTTGCCTTAAGTTTTAATTAGGATTTTCAGCTGAAATGTAAGAAAAGGCAATCCGTTACCATCAAATAAAACCTGATCCCAGAAAAAGACCAGAGATATCATATTCCCTTGTGAGAGTGTGGATCAAAAGTGCCTACATCAGCAGAATTCTTTTTGATATTATGTTTTTCAGCCACCTTCTTATTTGCCCAACTGAACTACACAAGAAAGCACATTTCAGTGAATGCCAGCCAGGTTGTCACGTAAGTATTCCAGTATTCCTTCATCAATTCTTTTTTATAACCCAATTTTATTAGGTTTAATTCACAAGGCATCATCAGCCAATACAGAAATAGCATCAAAATAGTTCTGTCAAAACAAACTTTGAGCAATCACAATCATGTATATCAACATTTTCATTCCAGCAGTAGTCCATGGTGTTCCCACCACCAACCCCATATCTGACCATGCTTTAGGAGGCAGCCTCTTGCCTCATAGATCGTTATTTTCCTTGGTGAGCACACCAGTCAACACCCTTCCTCCAAGTGGCCAGGGACGAGGGTTCTTGTTTCTTCCAAGCACAAGCAATGTCCTTCTTTGCCACCAAGGAAGTCACACGCATGAAGGCCCTTTCAGGCCGTGGCCCACTCCAACATCCTCCATGAGACCCAGCAAACCAACCCGGGAAATCAAGTCTAAGTGGCGGTCCAACAGCCCAGAGATCTCCTGTCCCACCAACCTGCAAAAAGATGGCAAGGCAGGACCAGACCACGTGAAAAAATGCAGTGGCAGGAAAATAACATCTCGCACATCCAGGCAGTGCCACATAGCCCATCAGCAGCGGAACCTTGGAGAGGGGTGAGGGGGGGGGAAGGTTCACATATGTCATGTGGTAATAGTTAATTTGGATCATCAGAAGTTAGGAGGAAATTGACAGTTCTTTTGGGGCAATGCATGCCTCTGTCCAGTCATCATCATCATCATCAAGCTTGACCACCCAGCCCTCCCACATGTGCCAGAGAAGGGTGAAGTGATCAGGCGCACTAATCAACCACGAATAACAGATCATCGATATGGCTCCCTTACCGAACCTTCCCATCAGTAGCTTGGCCTCTTGGAGGTTGTACTCAGGGAACTGAATGTCTATTGGGAAGTGGACCCACAAAGCGTGGCATGGTTGCAAATACCAAAAGAACTAAGTGTGGGAGAGACTGTATTGATTGTGTAATTCCTCACATCAGCGTCCTCTGCGGATTTCTCTCAAGTGTGAAATTCCTATTCTATCCTAGTCTATCCCTGAAAGACCCGACACCTGTCTGAGCCAAGTACTCTATGACAGCAGTGTCATGTCTGTAAGGTTCTAGCAGGTAAAGCGTAAGGCCGCTCTCTCTAGCTAAGCAGCGTCACTCAGGTGCAAGCTGGAGTTGATGGGGGTCTGGGGTTGCCATAGAGCAGGCCAATAAGGCCCTTGAAACCCAAGAGATGCAACTCAAGCCAATATGTTGGAGTTTTCAACCCCTGGCCAACCACTCGTTGATGGGGTCCAAATATGTAGCAAGGTAGTAGCCATAGATTTCGGTCATGCTTAGGCTAACATCAAAAGAGGTTTTAGCACTGTGGCGAAGGGCACACCCAAAAGAATGCAGTCATCTTCAAGGACAGCGATCAAAGCCATGTCCGAGGTATCGGTTGGCGAATGTTCATCAGCATTTATAGGTATCGGGGAAGACACATCATTTTGAAGATAGCAATATGCCCCATCGGATTTAGTGGCAGGTTTCCCTTCATCTATTACCTTAGTTGGGCATGACAATATCTCTCTAGCTAGGACAGCATTTAGACAAGCCACCATCTCTCCAAACATTACCTTCATTAAGCAAGAGAGTAAATCTTTAGGATCTATCTTGGTCTAGTGAGCCTGAAACGCAGCTACACTTTCCTGCTCTGTTAGGCCAGCTCTGATCTCATTGACACCTAGTATTAAAGTGGCAAAAGACAAACTGGTTTCTGTTGCCATTCACTGCATTCGCACCCATTTTCATTCTAGCTCCTACTGCACTCTAAAACAAGAGAATATCTATTTTAGTTTAGCTTCTGTAATTCTGATATGGCTATACAGTAATGGTTTCAGCTATCAATATTTAGAAAAATTATGTTAAAATAATCCTGCTTCTTTACAGTATGTCATACAACTTATAGCTTTTGTTGCTAGTTTTGCAACCCAACCTTTGTTACACTATCTTCTAACGCTAAACATATTTGCCATACTTCGCTTCCTTCATCAATCAATATTTGTTCTTTTTTTCCTCCCATTTGTCTTCCTTGCAGCTGTAAATATAACTTATTGCTCCTCTATTGCATTCCTTGCATACCATTTTTGCCACTGCAATGAAGACTGGTGTTAGTGTGCTCTATGGTCGCCTCAATGAATTATCCTAATTTTGTCAATTATTTGTATATGTAGTGATTCTGCTTCTATTCCATCCACACTCTACTCTAAGTTAGCTTCCTAAAGCTAACCTTCCTACGTACGTAGGAAAGCTAATCTTCCTACGTAAGTAGGAAAGCTAATCTTCCTACGTTCAGAGCTCTTACTTATGTAAGAACTGTCTCTACAGCTTCTGCTAGAATAAAACATTATCATATTGGTTACTTTGTTACCCTCCTCCCCTCAATATAGAAAACCACATTTTACACATCCTTACTAACTGATATCAGAGCAGAAGGTCATTGTACCATCAAAGTATACCTCACTTGGAGCTATGGAAAAAACATACCTAGGATGTCAACTGAATGTTATGTAACAAATAAGCTACCACTACAAACGGTGCACAATGCTGGGGTACATGGGAAGTTAGTCTTCCTACAGACCTTCCACAAGCCAAATTGTGCATCAGACTACATATGATCTACTTTGTCATTAGGCAATAAGAACTCATGTAAACCTTTACAGCTTAACAATGTATGTTTTAGCTAAAAAGAAACAATGAAGGAAATAGAAAAAAGTTAATAACTTCTGCTATCAGACGGTAAACATCTCAAGCAACATGTTAGTGCTTTACTGTGGCCTCTTATGCCATTACCTAGAAACCATTTCCTACAACAGCTTTACTGCTATAATACTATAATAAGGCTCATTCTAATTGTCTGGGGGGTGGGGGGGGGGGGGGAATTATCAACCTTGAGAGTGACCCCCAAGAGGCAATAATCCACAGAAAAAAAGTCACTGTGGACTAGAAGAACGTGCCTCTTGGAAGTACTAAGCAACACCACAAAAAATGTTGTTGACACATAATTCATTAAGAACTGACAACACAATACAAAGGGTATTTGCTCACACTTTTCTCTCTAAAAAAAAAAAAATATTACAAAAATAATGTCAATGCTATGGGTAAAAAATGCATGTCAAAATAGTGAGCCGTCACACCTCACATGCATAGGCTTTTTTCCAGAATGATTACAGAAACCAGTGTCACGTACAGCAGTCCAACAGTACTAATAATGAATTATGGAAATGTTCAACCTGAAAAAGCAGACGTTTCAGGAAACACCCTTTGCCAGTCATGGGACGGAGGAGAAGCTGGTCTAACAACGATATTCGAGTCGAATATCTTGAAACCGTTTAACTTCTAGTAGTGATTACTTGGCGCAACCTCATTTTCCATCACCACAAAGACTCAGTGCCTCTAGAAATTGGAGCACTGTCATTTGCAGCTGGTTTTCCCTTTCAACACCATGTGCTACAACAGAAAACATGATCTGAAACGCAATAACAAATACATCAGCATCTCCACCTCATCATGAATAAGTGAACAACTGAACATTAAAATATAAACACTGAAAATGTCAATTGTTTATAGAGCTATACAAGACATATTGCCCCAATGCGCTATTGAAATATTAGCTGAGAAACTGATGGTTAACCTTCAGAAAATGAATGAGATGTAATGGTTAGCATGAAGTAATATTTATACACGATAAAGGGTAACCATTGTAAGATCCTCAGAATCAACCAATGGAACTACATACAGTACATGTTCTGGGATAACTGTCCAACACACTCAAGGTACAGCACAGTTGCACTCAACTTGCCTTGTGTTTTACATATGCTGATAGATAGATACTGATGGGGATAGAGTGATACCTTGCATAAAACATGGGACTAGTGGTTAGAAGGGAGGGTTACTCTATAGCCTGTCATGATATTGTAATAAAGTGCACATTCTGTCAATTTGTAACCGCTCTGTACTTCCTGGTGCAGAGCACAGCCCTGTGATTGTGTTTTTGCTCATTGAGGTTTTTCACGGGAGGTGTCCGATGACCTTCCAAAATGAACAAGTGCAGTATAATTTTATGGTGAGAGTTTTTCACCACGGTTGTGCTTACAAGGATTGGGGTGAAACTTGTGACCTTCCACTTAATTTGTTGCAGCAGACATAAAATATTACGATTCTCCTACTAGTCCATGTCAGATTACATGATTTCTTCTCTTCTTGGGGTATGGGTGAAGGAAAGAGAATAAAATACACTACTTTTGCCCTTTCCTAGTGAGTTGTGTTAAAGCATAATGTTGGAGCTTCCCAAATGTGCTGCTCTCTAATTGGCAGTGCTTCAACAAGTGTACATCGATTTGCCTTACCCAGCTTTGTCACTACTTCTAGAACAACAAAGTTGTTTGTGTTTGGGCCAGCACGCTTTGATTTGTGATTTACTATACGTTCTCGTTTCTGTGTCTCCTTATCTCATTATTTCCCTTTCTAACTTAGGTTGCTTTTCATGTAGTGACTTCAAGCTTTCTAGTCCCTGGGTCCATGCGGGCTCATTTTCCTTAGATTCCTATCTCCACTGCATCTCACATTTTTAAAACCCACCTCCACTGCCCTTTGAGTTTGTTTCATAGACTTAGATTTAAGGAGTCATAGTAATCAATATTTCAAATTCTCTGCATTCATAGGGCTTCACAGGGGATTTAATCTAAGCCTGGAGAACAAAGCAAAACACAAGCTAACAGCAACCGAAAACAAGCATTTGCAATGCAATGGGTCTCGCATTTGCTCGAGTTAGAGCTATTAGCGTTTTAAACTCCTATCTGGACTTTTCTTGTCACATAACTTGAAAATCTAAAGTAGAACAGTTTCACATCAGCAAGCCGATTCACAGCCCTACAGCCTCCATGAGCATTAGCGATAAGGAGGCACAAAAGGAAAAAGATGTTCGCTCGCAGTCAAACTTATCAGCAAAAGTGCAATTAGCCATGTATCAAGGGTGATAGCGAAGGCAGTAACAAAACCTCCCCAAAGAGGGACAAACGTAAACCATTTACCAATGTCAAAGGATTTTTGAAGGGCAAGCCCACGAACGAGTGATAATGATAGGTGTGAGGTGGGCGTTGTTAAAAGCCCAGATACATACCAACACGTAGGAAAAGCAGTGCATGCGCGCTGCTATGCTCAACCTAAAAAAGAAAGAAATAAAAGCGAAAACAAAGCACAGTATCAATAACAATAAAACAAAAAGACACTGCTTGAAAGGCCAAGGTCAGGTGAGCCATCTACTAAAGACCAATCTTTCAAATTCTCTGCTCGGTATAAACGGCCATTCATGTCCAAAGCTAACCTTACATACCTGGAAAATATTATGTCTTAGGTGGAAGATACTGCTACAGTCTGGAGTCCACAATGCTGTACAGCATTACAAACATGCATGAAAAGATGCAAAGGTCTAAAATCCCAACTGTACAAATTAGAAGTGTACTGCCAAATCTATGGCTACCACTGTGAACGCCTAACATCACAAATTTAGGAGAACTGCTGATGTACTTCCTTCTCACCAAACTAAAAATATACCACATACTGATGTGAGCACACACACCCTATTATGGTGTTGACATATTAATATATAACTGGCACTTTTCCAGTCCTCATCAAGTCATTTTTACACCATTTGTTAAAGAAAGAAATTAAGCCAACATTCAGAAGAGTACAGTCTCACTGCTCACGTATCAGTTAAAATGTTATTAGACGCAGGTGCACCTAAACATAGCGTACATGGTTACTGGTTCACCAGGAATTGCTACCACCTTTATATAATCAGAAACTTTAGGAGTTTGGTCTGGATCATTCAAGTTTGTAGTAAAACATCATGCTTTGGCAAAAGATATATGTAAGTCTCTGAGAATAAATCACTGGTGCCCATCAGTCTGGGAAGGGCCATTTCCAAACAATATTATGTACATCATTCCACTAGGAGAAGGATTACGTCGAAGTGGCGAAAGTTCAATGTAGTTGCTCCTCAACCCAGGAGACGGAATCTCAAAAATGTCCACCCATATGTCAGACCATGCAATGCTCTTACAGAGTACAAAGAACCTCAAAGCTGCAAAGATCAATAGATCAACATGCCTCTGCCAATACAGTGAACATTACAGTTCATGATTCTGCCATTAGGAAAAGGCTAAACGAGTACAGCTCAAGTGGAAGGGTGTCCAGGAAAAAGTGAAAAGATAAAACGTTGCACTGATTAAGCTTGCAAAAGAGCACACCTGTTGTCCACATGTCTTCTGGAACAAAGTAATCGGGACAGTTGAGTCCAAATTAGAGCTGTCTGTACATTGATATGTTTTGTAAAACCAATGCGGAGTATCATGACAAGAACCACATATAGACTATCATCCATGATATTAGACGGGTGATGAATTGGGTATTCCTCGCAGAAACAGAACCTTTCACTGAGTGCACCATGAATTCCTATTCGAGGTGAAAATGTGAGCCTGTCTGAAGCTAAAGCTCACCAAAAGTGGATCATGCAACAAGACAATGATCTAAACCACGCCAGTAAATCTATGACTGAATAAGAATAATAGTTTTGCAATGGCCAAATCAAAGTTAAAACTTCAATACAATTAAAATACCGTGGCTTGACCTAAGACAGCTGTACAAAAACAAGCACTCTCAAAAAGTAAACGAGCTTAAGCAGCTGCGTATTTCCAGGGCAATACACGAATGAGAAACTCTGATAGCAAATGCTTATTTTAGGTATCACTGCTAGAAAGAGTCCCATACATTAAAAACAAAAAATCAGGGGTGCACTTACTTTTTCCACCCATCGCTAATGAACATTAACTGAGTTTTTTTGTTTAATGAATAAAGATAAAGTGAAGTGTGTGTGTTATCTGTCACAAGGTTAAATGTGTTTACTTTAAAACTATAGAAGAGGGTTTGCTTTCTTTTTCACATAGCCACAGAGCTTACAGCTTCGCCCGATATGGTTTAACACATTCAACGACTGATATTCAAGCCAAAGTTGTAGCACATCTCTTAATACTGGCACCTGAACATTTTTAACTGACATGAGGCATCCAAACTTGTTTAGCAACGATTTT
The DNA here is from genome assembly GCF_031143425.1 of Pleurodeles waltl. NCBI lineage: Eukaryota > Metazoa > Chordata > Amphibia > Caudata > Salamandridae > Pleurodeles > Pleurodeles waltl. Next base: position 657,665,087 of record NC_090445.1, on the reverse strand, counting down.
AACACTGGTACCAGTCCCAGTTTCAAAAAGATATCGCCGCCGATTCCTGAGAAAGTTCAGCCTAGATATTAAAGTTAATGCCGGAGTTACTTCAACAAAGAAGGAGCTGGTGCCAAAAACTAGCTTATAGTAGACCTTCTGGCAGATGAGAGGAAAAACGTAGCTAATATTTTACAGCTCATTCCTGAGCTAGTTTAACACAATCCTTAGAGCTGGTTTGATTTAAAACTATCTTACAGCTGGTGACTGAACCATTTACGCCATCGTTAAAGTGCTTGACCAGAACACTACATAGCAGCATTTATTGAGTAACAATTAAAACACACACACACACACCCCACAACACCTCCCTGAGTGTGATGGTGGTAAATGATACACACTCACCGTACAACGTGTGCGGCACAAAACTATCAGAAATCTACATGTGCAGAAACACTCGTTTTTTGTTTTTGTTTATAAACACGTTTTATTAACAAATCACAAATATACTTTCATGATGTATCAATCGTTGTCATCCCATTCAATGTATATGCTATGCAGCAATACAGAGTAATCATACATTACCCAATGCCCTTTTCGTTCAGCCACAGTAGTGCTGCATCTATGCAAGTATATGCCGTACATTTGCAGGACATTAAAAGAACATTAACCGTGTTAATTTTGAAAGTAATGCTACAGGAGGAGACGGTGTGACTGGACAGAATCAAATATGGTAATATGAAAACAAGATCAACCAAGGCATGCCCAACAGCAGTTTTCATAACAGAAGGAACGGGATAAACAACACTCAGCTTTTTGATAATAAAAATTGTGTTTACGTCCTTAGTGTCTACCAAAGAGAAAGATTATATTTCACATACCAAAAGTAATCACATCGCCAGTAGCAAACGCTGTTTTGAGGTTGTGGTCCAATTGTGTCAGATATCGCACAAATATCCTTCCTTCTCTCTCACCGATTGTGCAACCTTATTGCTCCATTTCAAAAGCCATGTTATGCATGACCACGGGAGTACTGCGCAACATTTGCCAAACTAATGGAGCAGCACCGAATGAAGTCTGCTGTCAATTAAGGCTGAGTTGGGGAAAATTGATTTAGCAAATCTCTGTTGAAGACCAAAACCTGCCATCTTTACACAATGCACAAACTTGGGCAAGGTGTCAGAGGAAGAGGTGGGGTGTCTCTGATAAATAACCCTCCCCCACCAAGAAACTACTCAAAGAGTGTCACAGGTATCTTTTCTGACCCATTAGCACCTCGGTGGGTAGGTTCAACTTAGCTGCGGCTATTGCGTCTGGGTAGGCTTGTGGTCAGCTGATAAGCTCAACCGTGATGCGCATCCCAGTGATGTGGTGGACGCTTTACTCTCTTGGCAGTGAGATGGGTGGGTCTTGTGTAAGACTATCAAAAGTTAGCTCCAGGCAAAATGGGACAATGCAGAGAAGTCAGGCTGTGTGGTACGGGCAGACACAACAGGTTACATTTGTCAGCGCTTAGCAACAATATTTTCTCAATAAGCGGAAACAGAAGTCTAAGAAGGACTATCTGGAGTGTGCAGACAGTGAAAAGGGACTGTCGGCATGACACCAGCACAGTTTGTAAACAATTTACGAATGTCAATTTAAAACCTTGATCGAAGGTTCCATGCACTGGTATGCTTGCCTTGTAGAGCAGTACGGCCATGAAAATGTCAGTGTAACCTTGAAAGAGTAAATGGAAGGGAAAGGAAACATTATGCTTTTCCACAATGAGGAGCACTGGAGAAGGCAGGAGGGTATACCTATCACGTCTGGTCATGTTTCATTCAGGCTTTGGGCATTTTGTATCATGCTTAATATCTCTTCGTGATTATTTTTGTTTAAATCTGAAAGCAACAGGGATTAAGAATTAATGCAATTAGAAACCAGAAATGCGCATTTACCTGTCATTCCTTCTTCCAATGACCTTCTACTCTAAGGAGTTTGTTGAAACATGGGCTGTTTGGTTCTGATCTTGAGGGAAGGTTTAAGGCTTTCTGCAGTTTACTCACTGCCGTACTTTATAAGTCTGAGTGACTGCTGGTTGTTGGACCAATAGAAAGTTGTAAAATGGCAGGTTTTGCAGATCTGGGTCTATTTTCCAGTATGAATTGTGAATAAGGTAAGCTAAGGATGGGAGGGGAGTACCTATTCTGCATTCTACAGAAGGGAGAGAACCTACTAAAATCCATGCTAGAACGAAATCCTGATCTGGGCGAAGTACCCAAGAGTTGCCAGTCTGCAGCTATTATATAAAGTTAAAACATAAGGTGCAACTTAAATAGCCAATGGCAGACATCTAGGGATGGTAAGTTCGAGCCTCTCAGGGTGGTAAGTTCAAGCATGGAATGTAATACTATGTATCTGAGGTTTTTAACCTGTATGGTCGTGGACCCCTGAGGGTCCGCAACGCCTACTCAGGGGGTCTGCAACTGCTAAGAAAATTAAATATTATTAGATCAATAACACACATACAAAAAAAAGTTACATTTCAAGCTAAACATTTAAAAATGGTCTCTAAACGGTTTAGGAATATGCAAATTGGAAGCAAAAAATTAAGTTGTTATCCTTACTTTGATTCATGGGAACAGCGCAAATAAAGTGGCTATGTTCTGACAAAAAGAGGGCATACTTTATGAGCAAAAAAGTCTAAGTGATGTGCTTTAATCTAACATATGGCTTCATCTTTTAGAAATAAAACTACCTTTTGAAAAGCTCCTACCTTTCCATTAAAATTACGATGTTTGTTTGCAAATATTTTGCTCGTGAATTAAATAAAGTTAATGATTTGTCTACTGGTCTGATGTATACTCGTTCCTGTATGTTTGTGTATTCTTTCGAGGTTCAAATGATAGAAATAGCTCAGTCGGGGGCAGCTGGCTTCCAGTCCACATCAGGCAAAAGGTTAAAAACCACTACTCAATTTTACGCAGTTTTAAAGTGGATTTCAGAGATCAAAGTGAACAAAAAGTAGATGCCTATGGGTATATTAACTATGGGTTTTACTGCGGTGGAGGTTTAATGTTCATTTTTATTACAAAGAAATTAGAACGGTAAAGTAAAAAGAAAATAATAAAGGCAGCGCTGATCATCTGTCATGTCTGCAGAGGACACCTCCCTGCAACACAAGAGCTGACTTGACAACAAACAAGAACAGGAAAAACTTGAATCTTTCTGTGTGAAGAAAGAACACACCAGCCTGCTCGAAACATGACAAAATCCTCCGAAAGTAATAAAAAAGTTGTTAGTTCATACTAAGGATAGCGTCTGTGACTTACTGCACTCTATTATCAGTTACAATGTATGTCAATTACAAATATGACTTTCATCTGATTGCGGTTGCATGGCAACCACCACTGCGTGCTGGGAAAAAAGTTATTATTGTTCCCAATCAATAGCAGCCTGAAGCCTCTACGTGAAAAAATACAAGCGCAAGATAAATAAAGGGCTCCGATGAGTTCTCGTCCTGCAGTTAGCAGACTGTAAATTTAACGGCTAGAGTTAAGCAGACCACAAAGTAATTAAGCAACTGCATACTCATCAGAAACCTGGATGCGACCTTTGTTTTCTAAAAGAAAACAAACCACTCCTAACAAGGAAAAGGGATTTATATAGCGCGTACTATCCCTGGTGTGCCAACATTTAAAAGTGGTTATAGATATAACCTTATCCATGGAAGTAAATTCCAAACACCTAGCCAGCACAGATTACAATGCCCCATCTGTATGCACTGTACATGGCAAAGCTTCACATATATTTTTCAATGCAGCACAAAGGACCCTTCAGCAAGACTGAGGAACCACAAACTCAACCAAAGTCACAATACTATAGGAAGGTCTACCAGACATAAGGCACGACAATCAAGCAATTTACGAAGCAAGATGGTCAGAAGTTGTAAGGGTAACTGGCTCTCTTCACAGTGGTGAGTAAAGATACAACGCTAAACGATAAAATCATGGCTCGGAGAAACTGTGGAATAATAATAATAGAAGAGCACCTAGCCCTTTGGGGAAGAATTCATACCGAGTGTCTTTCCATGATTTACAACAGCAGCTCAAAAACGCTTGTGGAGTAACATTTCTTTAGGAGAGCTGCAGAACTGAACACCTCATGGCTCCCACTGATTCACTAATACTGCTGAACTGTAAATTCATTTCTGTTTTATAATGAGGAATATTCCTGGATGAGCCACGGGCGAGCATGCAGTGGCCATACTGTAAAACCAAGTTCCTGGCAAAGGATATCGACTGTAATAAGAAGGTACAGGGGAGCCACTAAAGACAGTGCAGCATAGTTGTTTTCACTTCTGTCTCAGTTTTTCTTCTGCTTTCCCAAGACCACGTCGCTGTCTTCAGGCTGCAATTTGAATATAGTTTGTGTTTGTCATCTTTGCAGGGCCATGGATGACCAGCAAACATAGTGTAATGTAGGGTACACCTGTGGTTAGATACGGAACACATCTTTAATATTTTCACCTTGAAGAGTGATAACATTTTCCATCAAACCAAACTGGGTTTGAAAGCCTTGCATGAGAAAAATGTGTGTAGAGAAGGAGAGCTTAACAGATCGTCATAGTCTTAAGATGGGTAGATCTCAGCTAAGGATTTCAATAATTAATCGAGATAGCTTTATGGGCTTTCCCGTGATGGTCAATCTACGTCCTTAATTTGGCAGCATAAGGGTTTGCTGTAAACGTCTGAGAGCTAAAGACCTCAATCATCCACTCAATGTACACAGATGAAGTACAGCTAAGGAAGGAACTGGACAAAGAACCAGGCACCAAATGCAAACGTGCGATGAAATGCAATGTTTGGTGCGCAGTAAAAGACTAATACAGAACCTTACAGGGCTGCAACAGAATTGATTTAGTGCAAGACTGGGCACACTAACAGCTGTAGCATGTAACATGAAACCTCTCCAGCAAGGAGGCTCTTTAATCCTGATTGATCTTCAGGTAGATCTTATCACAGCAAAGGGCTAAGTCTAAGCAAATGGCCAACCTCAGCACTAAGACAGCTTTCAGCTGAGAAGCCCAAGGGAAGTAGTCATCTAAATAGGTTCCCTGGTGTTCATTCTTTGTCTGCTGCAGAACATTCACACAGCCTAAATTCAGAGAGAGAAGCAAGAGCCATCCACATCACTTAACAAATAATTTCACAGAATGCAGCGATGGAGCAGGAGGAATACATCTAAAAAGGTTTGAAGGACGGCTTCATATTGAGTCCCTTCACTAGGGTTTATCTCGTTGTCCTTTCTGCAGCTGAAAGGCTGTCATTTATCAAATAAGGCAATCAAGATCTTGCGGGCCACCTGCAACCAGATAGCTGCAATTTTACAAACTAGCATCTGTACCATGCTGGCAGCCACAGCTTTGACATTACATGGTGCTATAAACAACATTCATTGTGCCTATCGCAAAATGATGAAAGCTTAGCAAGACTGAGGAGATTCAAATGTGGCTCCCACAAATTGCACATGGTATGCTGAAGCCGACACATTTAATCACAAGGCTGCAACCATGTTTCATGCACAGCAGAGATTACTAAAGGCTTACTTTGATTCTCATTTCTAAAGCAGACATTCCACAAAGCACATCTGCACTTGCTTATCCACGTAGTTTATACAGGACAGCGCTGCGACTGCGATTGAGACACAAAAAAGGCATTCTAGGATTTAACTAACTATATCTGTCAAACTGCACCAACAATTTAGGCAGCAGCATATTAGACTGGTATATAACTACCACAAAACGTTAACGTTCACATGGTGCAAAAAGGTAAAGAGCATGAAAAGATGTAGCATTATTTTACCTCACTGGTGCCTCTGTGAACTGGAACTGTTGATAAACAAAAGCTGCCAACTGACGGTCTCACCAGCACTTACAGATCTTTGTTTTTTGTGATGGTAATGCTAAAACTACGCCCAAGACTGCCATTGCCTTATTATAAGTCATGTGTGTTAACATTCAGATGAATGGAATCTGTGGTTCTCAACCACCCATTGGATCCTCTAACCTATTTGTGCATTAAGGGAGAAGGACATATCTCCCTAATGTACTATGGTAGGACGCAGTTGCAGTGCACAGGGGTGGGGGAGGTGATGAGGGAAGATCAATAAAAGTTTGTAAATATCTTTTTAAAAAAATGTTAAAACCGCTGCATTGGGATTGGCTAGGAGCACCCTGTCAGGGCGCTCCTAGGCACATTGGGAGCCTGTGCCTGCTCTCTCCAGCCTGGCAACACAGCGCCAGGCTTACGAGAGCCTAACGCGCATGTGTGTTTGGCCGGCCCTAGACGGCTGGCCAAACATACATGTGCTCTGAGGGGAGTGCACAGTGCACTTCCCTCACTACTCGTCACCCCCGATGCCCGCCCCTTTAACAATGAAACTTAGTTTATTATCCTTTCATTGTTAAAGGATTTGCAGCAGTTGATGGGGTGGCGGAGGAGGAATATGTGACGCTCCTCTGCCATAGCAGAGGAGCCGCCACTGGTAGGACCTGCCTCTGAATCGCAGATCAAAATTAGCCTGTAGAAGCATTAGTCAGGAAGTTCAGAAAGAGCAGACAAAGCTCATTCACACCTAAATTGGTGACTATTTGACTTCTGACAACTGGATACGGTGGAGATAGAGCATGCCAAGTGTGCATCAGAAGGGTGTAGCCTATTTAAACACAAATAATTAAAAAAGCTAAAGTGTAGACATGGAAATATACCACAACAAACTACAGAAGGAGATTCCAAAAGACAGCAGGGCATGTATTAAGTACAGAAGTACTATTTGAAACAGAAGTTATACAAAATAATTATACAATTATTTCATTGGGATAGCACATAAAGTTATGATTTGACTATTCTAGCATCTTTTAGTAACGAGTCCTTCACATGGAACAAACTAAGAAGCAGAGTTAGACTCCGTGCAAGTCCCTACAGAAGATGTCCAAGTTGCTCACAATGTTTGTTTGTCAAGTTGTCCATAATGCTTAAGGAAAGTTAATGATGATTATTGACACTTTCGAAGGGCCTTCCAAGTGATTGTCAGCGCCGATCTGGATATTTTAAGCATCAATTTCTAGGTGGGAGGAGATCGGTCTCAATATATATTTAGGACATGAACTAGGTGTCGCGAATCACCCAGGTGACTTAATACGCAGTCATCATCCCACAAAATAATAACTCTTAACAATGTAAAGTGGTTGCACTTCAACACCATACCCATTGACAACCTATCAACATTTCTCTGCTCCATAAAAGGTAACTTCATATGAGAATATCAACATCCCGTTATCAACAATGAAGTCAGTCACTGGTGCCGTATGCAAAATAAAATCTATCATTATTGCCCACTTTCTCCAAGATATCTTCTCCACAACCCCCAATGCCTAGCAGTAAAAGAAAGCAGCACTTGACCACATGACAGTGCCAACCACCAATCACCCATTTCCTACCCTGGGCAAAAAAATCACACAGGACACTCACTACTCAGCTTCATGAACAAATCAAGACTTAAGCCCCCCTTCAGAACTAACAGTTAGGAAGCAGGCCAAGGTTCAATGCAGAGACAGTAAACAGCAACGATAACAAGGTCTTCTTATCTTCTCCTCAGTCAACAATCAAGCCTTGCTCAACATCCTTTCATAACAAATGTGTTATGAATGGATCTAAAGTGCTTTTCATTCTACTTATCCAATAGACACCAGTTTAGCACTTCTTAAACTTAGCAGCTCAAACTTTTACATGGAATACCCTGGGGCAGTAGGAACGTTAAGTTTCACAAATATGATGATGACCTGCAACTCTGCTTGAAGAGGATTTGTTGTAGCAACAGTGGCTGCCAAAAAAGTACTGCCTTGCCACCATTCAAGCACAATGTCAAATGTCTACTTCAAACTGAACTGATTATGTTTCCTAACTGAGAGGGACAGAAGACTAGCTGAAGTGCAAGATGTTCTAAATAACCATGAGGTGTCTGATAGCAGCAGCACCTCTCTAATTCCGTACTCCTGGGAGCATTTGATCCCACCAACCCTAGCAAAACATGTCCCACTCATCAAAAGCACTGTCAGCTTCAAGATGCACACCCAGTTTGGTAGCAACACCACTTCCTTCAAAACTTTAAGGCATTTCATCCTGTATTATTCTTCAGAACACCTGTTACACGATTGTTACCATTACATTTGATGTAGGCAAATCCTTGCTATCTGGAGTTCCACAAACCCACATGGCCCTTTGGAGAGTATGATCCACATGGTCAGATGAAGCTTTGACTTGTCCAAGCAGATATTACTCCACAGTGTGTTCTACCTTCTCTAAATGATTGACATTGTCGTATGTAATGCATCAACACGAGACACCCACTACTGCATTTCTGGGAAAACTGTATTTGATATTGGTCTGGTTATCCGTAACAGATATATCAATAAATATAACACCATCAAAAAAAAGAGAACTCCATTGGCTTTCTCTTCTCATACACATCTCATTTAAGATCAGACAAATCACCGTGAAGGCAATGAATTCCTATACCCCACTTCATCTGGAAGACTCAAGTCGAGATCTCTAGTGGCCAGTGCAGCACTTGAAGCAATTACATCTCTAAACTAAAAGTCGAGAAGAGCTCGAAGACCAGATGACTAGCCTCCTTCTGGTATGCTTCAAAGATCTGACACTACATCTACACACACACACACAGATTTATACACTTTCACCTCGATTTTCAGACTTGACTGAAGATGTAGCTTTTTTAAGACATCTCAACTGCAGATAACGTCAACAACTTTCTCTCACCAACCTCAGAAGACAGTTGTAAAATATCCCAGCTAGCTATAAATGTTACTTTCATCTCTCCTGAACATAACTATCCTATTTCCTTCACTTAACCTTTCCAGAATCAGTCAGCATGCAGTCCGTTTTCTACGTATGCTAGTCCTCCCAGCACTCCCCAAAAGCCTACCAGGTACACTCTTAAGCACTAATCCTAGCAGCAAATTCTGATCTGCCAATTACCTGCCTCCCCCTTTTTGCACACTACAAAGAAAGCATGATTCCTTCTAGTCCCTGTAAAACACTTGTTTAGAGACTTCTTCCACTAATATCTTCACTCTAGTTTCTCACAGAACCCATCAAATCACTACCCCTTTATTAGGTCTCTGAACCACAGATTTCATTCATCTGAATCTGGCAGCTTAATGCAATCGGCTAATCATAAAAACGTAATGATCTCTTCTTGGGTTGTTGTATGCCACATCACAAAACATGCACAAATACCATACAGTTCACGTTTCCGCATGCCTTTCAACCATCCTATTTACGCGACGTATCCCTTTCCAAGCCCATAGTTCCACATTTCTTTCCCTTAATCAAACTTGCAGGGTTAACATAACTCAAAGTTTTGTTTTTGAAACACCTGTTTTGCTATAAATTTGGCAACGCTTTACTTCTATGGCTTTGTCTGTTTCACGTTATTCATTGGGTTGTTTTACTGTGAAGCTGCTGGCCCCTCCTCGTGGGGGACCCTCCTCTAGCAAGACGTCCTCATCTAGGCCTCCCCTAACACCACAAATGCTTTTAGCCTCATTTAGCCCCTTCTCTAGCCTTCTCACATCCTACACTAGTAGCCTTCATCCTCTAGTCAGTGTCATCCTTGGCTCCAACTGCAGCACACTATCTGCTTCCTTGCTAACATGCCCTTACCATGTCCCTCTTGCACCCTACATCTCATACCTCCAGTAATATCCTCTTTTCAACACAGCCTCCTCCCGGTCCACTCGTACACATTCGCTTTTTGCCCTGCCACTCAAACACCATCACCCATTATCTTGATTCTGATGACACATCACCTCCTGTATATTTAATCCAGCACCTCCTTCTCCACCTTACACATTCACTCAAGCACACCCTTCTAAACCCCATCCCTTTCCCTTCAGCAAACGCATCCCAAACTGTTCTCTCTCCAGCACCGTCCTACCGCCCACTGTATCTCCAACACACCACCCACCTACCTGTAGTTTGCAAACACTCTACATTATCATCATCATCATTAGCTTAATCCGACTAGCAGTTACATCTTCCTCCTCCAGGCATAGAACACTCCTCTTCAACACTGTCCTTCCAGGACACGCTTCCTCCACTACTCTAGCATACACGGCCATACTCCAATGATTACCCTCCACCAACCCTATCATTATTTCCCTCAGCTGTCAAAAAGCAATTCATCTCCAACTCCTCCACTATCTCACCTAGCCCTAGACCTCCCCTTTATGCACACCCCGCTAAACTCTAACAATGTTAGCAAAGCGCCTCGCATCTTCCTCCTTTGGCCACTCCAACTATTTTAATCCTTTCCTACGATCACTTTCTTTAGCCTTTTCATACCTTCTCCAAACGCCCTTAAAACACCCAAGGCCGATAACTCCAGGACAACGTGTGGTCTTCAACAGTACCTCCAGCACCCTCTACGCCATCATAACACTCCATTCTCTCCTAAACCTTCAGCACAACTATCTCCACCAAGACTCAAGCAACCGAACCTTCCTTTGTCTCTCTCTGGTCACAAAACTCTTCTGCCCAAAAATATCATATTCTCCTTTTCAGCACTCAATCCAGCTCGTGTCGTTATGCCCACCACTCCCCTCTGCCATCAGCACACCCTCTTACTGCCTTTATGATTTCCAGCACCGACCCTCTCCAGCATCAAATTCACCACTAATCTTTGTAACTCATTCAACACCGCTTCTCGTTTGCATAACACACACACAAGCGCGCTAAGACTTCAAGCATCACTAACTCTAGCGTTCACTCATTCTTGCCCCTCCGGCGCAAAACCCATTCGTACGTTCGTTGTTTCTCGTTCATCTCTACTGCGATTAACTACACAAACACTCTGCTGTCACTACTGCAATCCCTCCTCCTCTCATTTTCGATAAACCACTTTCCTTCCCAGCCGGCTGTACCTGTGTTGTGCCTCCTCTATCCCTGAAGCACGGGGTCCCTTTTGTGCCTCTAGCGCCCCCTCTTCAACCCCTATCTTCTCCCCCTCACTTACCTGTGGGAGGCGCTGACTTCCCCCAAGCTTGGTGCTGTTGTCAGACTCAGATCAGCAGGTCCGGAAGCGGCGAAAGATCTAAATCGGAAGCGATGGCCGCCGCATAGCGTAACTTCCGTCGAAGAAGCAGCTAAGCCAGAAAACAGAGCACAAAGGCATAAACATAGAGAGTGGACTATAACTACAGCCCAGCAGAATGGAAAGAGATGAAAGAGGCCGCAATCGCCACAAACAGAGAAAGCAGACTATTTCAAAATCTTTTGCGATGAGTCCGTGACTGTAGGATCGGGACGCGGTTATCTTGTACTCAGGGCCATTGTTATTCCGTAATAAGTGAACTCAATTATGTGGCAAGAAAATGTAAACTACGCGACACGTCCTGTTGAAGTGTCACTTCACCATCTTGTCGTTTAACCCTTTCGCTGCCAGGCCATTTCCCCCTCCTGTGCCGAGCCTTTTTTTGGCTATTTGGGGCAGTTCGCGCTTTGGGCCCTCATAACTTTTTGTCCACATAAGCTAGCCAAGCCAAATTTGCGTCCTTTTTTTTCCCCAACATCCTAGGGATTCTAGAGGTACCCAGACTTTGTGGGTTCCCCTGAAGGAGGCCAAGAAATTAGCCAAAATACAGTGAAAATGTTGTGTTTTTCCAAAAAATGGGAAAAAGGGGCTGCAGCAGAAGGCTTGTGTTTTTTCCCTGAAAATGGCACCAACAAAGGGTTTGCTGTGCTAAAATCACCAGCTTCCCAGCTTTCAGGAACAGGCAGACTTGAATCAGAAAACCCAATTTTATGACAAGACCGGAGGCTCCTATTATGCATTCTTTTCTTGCTTTAATAAAACAGCAGCAAGTGAAGAAAAACTACAATTCCCATGAGCGCAGAGAAACCAGCCAATGGGAAACAAGATGTAGTCCATTAACATTAGCCAATGGCCATTATGGCGTAACTGGACTGCGAACAGCCCTCTTTTCTTGCTGCTCGCAGCCAGTTAAGTCGTTTTTTCCCATACTTCTCTGATAATACAGTGTTTTCATTGTAATTAAAAGTGTTATTTCGTTTTATTATCGCGCTTTGCTTGCGCTATGTTATTGCCTTTTTAACTATACTTTTGCCTCCTAGTCGGCATGTTGCCGTACTGTTAGTTCTTTGCTCGCGCTCCCCTGCGCGCGCACGGCTTTCTCAAAACGGTTTTAACCGTTCCTCACGTGTCGCGCCATTGTTCTGGACCACGCGTGAGGAACGAGTTACAACCGTGGCTCCTACTGCTCAAGAGGCGCTTATTAACGCGTACTTTGCCGCGTTTGTGCAGTTTTAAGGCCGTTTTCCAGCCATTCCTTACTGGACATGTCCTTTCTCTTCCGACGCTCGTCTTCTTCTGAGTGACTCAACAGTAGGCAGTGTTTGGGCACGCCCTGGGGCGGAGCTGTTCGTTTTTCTTCCCTTCCCTTAACTATTAACCCTTAAACTCCTGGTTTTGCTATTAACATGGATTCTGGCAGTTCAACTTCGCTTCAGGTGGACTCTGAGGAAGTTTCTGCCATTAAACAAGATATAAATGACTTTATCCAAAATTCTGTACAGCAAGCTGTTAATAATTCTATAAATAATTTGTCAAAAAATTTGGAATCCTCAGTTTTAAAAATGTTTAATAAGTCATTATCAGCCCATTCTACAGGGGAGTGCAGACAGCGCCCTTCACTCATTTAAAAAAGTTCACAAAAATCGGTTCTAAAAGTTTGTGAGGTTTCCTCACCCATGGCAGAGGACGCGGCTCCTCAAAAGGCTCCATCTAAGGAGTTTAGAGTCACTGAGGTTACATCTCAGAAACGCAAGGCGAAAACAAAAAATATTATGTTCCCTTTAATTATTACCTCCATTCCGGACACTGATATGAGGTACCCGATGCAGATTCAGATGCTGATCCATCTGACCAAGATGATTGTGACTCCGCGGCTGTTCCCAAAAAAAAAAAAAATCTTCCTCTGAGGCATCCAATACCACTCCGCTTCTAGATTGTGAAGGCCTGCCTATGTTTGACCCTTCTTTTATATTACACCCCAATTCAACCGAATGGTTCCCGGCCACTCATGTGGGGGATTATGTTTCGGGCAAATTATTTTGTCCACTGGATAAACAAACTCGCTCCAAACTCAAATCAGAGTGTCCTCGTCCCTCTTTAGCGCATAAGGCATCCATTACACCTACTATTGACCAACCCATCCTCACTTTCTTCACCAAGTTTGGCAAGGATCCCAGGAAAGGGGTGGATAAAGCCTGGTCCTCTTGTCAGGACAAATTATTAGACGTCATTGGCCCCCTCACCCGTATCTTTCACATGGCTGAGGCCGCCAGAATTGATGGCTCCGCTATTGATCCGGAGGAACTCTCCTTATGGGTTAAAAGCTCTGTTTGCCTTCTAGGCAACGCTAACACTGCGATTTCCCAAGAAAGGCGCAAAGGTATTCTGCTTAAATTGGACCCTAAACTTGTTCACCTAGCCACAATTCAATCGCAGGCCAAAACGGAGGGTTTTCTATTTGGAGATAACTTCATTAAAGAACTGGGCAAGTACGTTGCTACTTTTACCTCGCTGGATAAGGCCCAACAGTCTCTAAAGAAAATGTTCAACCAGCGGGTTTTCACCAGGGCCGGCAAAGGCAGGAGCCGCTTTGCCGGCCGCTCCTATTACAACCAAGGCTCCCGTGGCAACTACAACTCTTCATACCAAGATTTCAGGCCACAGTTTTACCCGCAAGGGGCCAGAGGTTTTCGCACCAGAGGCTTCAGGAACACCAGAAATACCAACCAAACAGGTAAATTCATTTCCTTCTCTTGTTTCCGTGGGCGGTCGCCTTTGTCATTTTTTCCCAAATTGGCTATAAATTACCTCAGATCCTTGGATTCTAAATACCATTCGAGGTTACATGATAGAATTTTACTCAACTCCAATACAATCCGTTGCTCCTCCTCTTCCTCGTTTTTCTACAGATATGTCCGCTCTTATTTCCTTGGAAGTCCAATCCCTTCTTCAAAAACGAGCCATTGCTCTTACTCAACCTCACCCGTCAGGCTTCACTAGCTCCATTTTCCTGGTTCAAAAGAAGAACAAGAAAATGAGACCTGTTATCAATCTCAAGTTCTTCAACCAATTTGCGGTTTACAGCCACTTCAAGATGGAAACCATTCTCCATCTCAGAGACTCTCTGCTTCAGGACGATTGGATGGTCCGTTTAGATTTACAGGATGCTTACCTGGTCGTTCCGATCCACCTAGACCACAGGAAGTTTCTTCAATTTCAATGGCTCGACCAATTCTTTCACTTTACATCTCTACCTTTCGGTCTCTCTTCAGCTCCATGGTGTTTCACCAAACTCATGAAGCCAGTGGTGGCGCATCTCAGGGCTCAGGGAGTGAGACTTCTCATTTACCTGGACGATATTCTCCTCATGAGTCAATCACCTCAATTACTCACAACCCACCTCAGCCTAACCTGTTCTCTTTTATCGGAACTCGGCTTTATCATCAACAAACAAAAGTCTATTCTTCTCCCTACCCAAAGCATAGAATTCTTAGGTTTTCTAATAAATTCTGTTTCAGCCACTCTGTTTCTTCCTTCTGCAAAAATCAAATCTATAAAGTCAGAGATTCTTCAAGTTCTACGTCATTCGTCCATTTCTCTGAGGACCCTTGCCCGCGTCGTCGGTCTTCTTTCCTCTTCTATACAGGCTATATTCCCAGGCCCCTTGCATTACCGGGCTCTCCAGCGGTTAAAGATTCAACATTTACGCAAAGGTCTTTCTTACGCAGATATTATTCCCCTAGATCACGATTCTCGTACAGAACTGCAATGGTGGATAGACCATTTAGACGACCTGGAACAGGAGGACTATCTTTCCATCAGCCCCAGATCTTGTATTAGAGTCAGATGCAAGCCTAACCGGTTGGGGGGGCCCGTTGTGGGCCAATCTCGACTGGAGGTTTATGGTCATTAGAGGAGTCCAAATTGTATATCAATTGTTTAGAGATGCTTGCAGGCTCCTTTGCAATCAGGAGCCTCGCAAAGAACAGGGTATGCTGTGCTATCCTTCTAAGGATGGACAATATTTCAGCGGTCCGATACATCAACCATCTCGGGGGTACAAAATCCAAACCCCTAGCGGAATTGGCAAAGAGTTTCTGTGAATTCTGCCTCACAAACCAAATTTCGGTTCACGCAGAGTATCTTCTGGGAACTCTCAACTCCATTGCCGATTGGCACTCTCGTCATCTACACGATTCAAGCGACTGGAAGCTCCATCCTGCGATTTTTCATTTCCTACAAGACAAATGGGGGCCCATGACGATCGACTTGTTCGCGTCTCGCCTCAACACGCAACTTCCCCAATTTTACAGTTGGCGACCGGATCCTTCAGCCCTGGCCTACGATGCGTTTCTCCAGGACTGGTCCAAGTCCCTTTCTTACGCTTTTCCACCCTTTGTTATGATCAGCAGAGTTCTTGCTCAGGTCCGTCGTCAGCAAGCCACCTTAATTCTTATCGCTCCTTATTGATAGTCCCAGATTTGGTTTCCAACTCTTCTGGAACTAGCCATAGATTTTCCTTTTCTCATCCCTTCATTCCCAGACCTTCTTTTGGACCCTCTCCAGCGACCTCACAACCTCATTTTGAACAATCTTCTTTCCCTTTCAGCTTGGAAAATTTCAGGAATTCCCAATGTTTCCCTTGCATTTCATCACAAGCTTCGGAATATATCAGACCATCTTGGGCCCCTGGAACAAGGAATGCATATAAGTCAGCTTGGGCTTTATGGCAGAGCTGGTGTTTGGGAAAACACATTGATCCCCTTTCAGCAGATGCCACTTTTATAGTGAATTTCCTCGCTGCGGAGGCTAGCAAGGGTAAAGCTTTTCGTACTATTAATCTGTATAGGTCAGCCGTCTCCTCGAATCATCAGTTCGTCAATGGAAAGCCAGTGGGTGAACACCCGCTTATTTGCCAGCTTTTAAAGGGAGTAACATTTTCTAATCCACCACTTCCTAAATACAGAATTTTGTGGGATGTTAATATCGTGCTGAATTTCTTTCTTTCATGGCCCGACAATTCTTCTCTGACTCTGAAGATGTTGTCGGCTAAACTCACTATGTTGTTTTGTCTTATTTCTATTAAACGGATTTCTGACGTCAAAGCTTTAGACATTTCCTCTCGACAGTTTACTCCTTCGGGGGTATTATTTACTGTATCTCGAAGAACAAAAACAAATTTACATTCTGTTTTATATCCATATTTTCCGGATCATCCCAAATTATGTGTAGCACAATGTTTAAAAGTATACAAGCATATGACTGCTCATATAAGAATGTCCTCAACTAGTCAGCTTCTTATTTCCTTCAGGAAACCTTACAAGCCTGTGTCTTCCGCTACTATGGCTCGTTGGGTCAAGTGGATTATGTCTTTGGCTGGGATTGACACTTCCAAATTTGGAGCCCATTCTTCTAGAGGCGCTATGGCATCCAAAGCCTTTTGGGCGGGTTCACGTCTTGAGGACATTCTTACATCTGCAGATTGGTCTAATGACAATGTATTTAGAGTCTTTTATTGTAAGCCTGTTGATAATGTGTTTACAAATGTCATTAATTTGCTTTGAACATGCATAATAGGAGCCTCCGGTCTTGTCATAAAATGTAGATTTTCCTAGTTTTAATGACGGAAAGTCTTAATTTTATTAAAGACACGGAGGCGAGTATTAGCCCACCCGTTGTTTTCTTGGTAACTAGTGTTTGTTTATATTTCTCCCACCCCTCTATTGTCATTGTCTGTTCAACCTGCTACCTAAGTCATCGCTTCATGGTATGGATGGCCCATCAACGTCAACGCTGTCTCCATATCCACTTCTTTGTTTGGCGGATCACCAGTGTGCCTCCCTTCACCGGCAGTTCCCTCGACTTATGAGCTTCTGCTCCAAGTTGTTATCTTTCATTATGGCTATCCTAATTTTGGCCTCTATTTTCCCTTTATTTCATGCCAGCTGAACTTTAATCACAAGAAAAGAGGGATGTTCGCAGTCCAGTTACGTCATAATGGCACATATAGTTACCCATTGGCTAATGTTATTGGACAACATCTTGTTTCCCATTGGCTGGTTTCTCTGCGCTCATGGGAATTGTAGTTTTTCTTCACTTGCTGCTGTTTTATTAAAGCAAGAAAAGAATGCATAATACTCGCCTCCGTGTCTTTAATAAAATTAAGACTTTCCGTCATTAAAACTAGGAAAATCTAAATTTTTCAACACAATTTTGGCATTTTACTGGGACATACCCCATTTTTATGATTTTTTGAGCTTTCAGCCTCCTTCCAGTCAGTGACAGAAATGGGTGTGAAACCAATGCTGGATCCCAGAAACCTAAACATTTCTGAAAAGTTGACAAAATTCTGAATTCAGCAAGGGGTAATTTGTGTAGATCCTACAAGGGTTTCCTACAGAAAATAACAACTGAATTTTTTTTTTTGAAATTGAGGTGAAAAAATCAGCAATTTTTCTCTACGTTTTACTCTGTAACTTTTTCCTGCAATGTCAGATGTTTGAAAGCAATATACCGTTATGTCTGCTGGACTCTTCTGGTTTGGGGGATATATAGGGCTTGTAAGTTCATCAAGAACCCTAGGTACCCAGAGCCAATAAATGAGCTGCACCCTGCAGTGGGTTTTCATTCAATACTGGGTATACAGCAATTCATTTGCTGAAATATAAAGGGTGAAAAATAGGTATTGTTGGAAATGGCCCTTTTTGCAGGGTTATCCCCAAACTTTTTGCCTTCTTCCTCCTATTTTTTCAGGTATGTTTTTGCTGGTTTATTGTCTCTGCGCACTTTATCACTGCTCTGTGGGGCTCTGACCAGGTTCTGTTACCCAGAATCCTTTGTAAACCTCAACATTTGGCTAAAAAAACACGTTTTCCTCACATTTCGGTGACAGAAAGTTCTGGAATCTGAGAGGAGCCACAAATGTCATTCCACCCAGTGTTCCCCCAAGTCTCCCGATAAAAATGATACCTCACTTCTGTGGGTAGGCCTAGCACCTGTGACAGGAAATGCCCCAAAACACAACGTGGACACATCACATTTTTTGACAGAAAACAGAGGTGTTTTTTGCAAAGTGCCTACCTGTAGATTTTGGCCTCTAGCTCAGCCGGCACCTCGGGAAACCTACCAAACCTGTGCACTTTTTAAAACTAGAGACCTAGAGGAATCCAAGATGGGGTGACTTATGGGGCTCCGACTAGGTTCTGTTACCCAGAATCCTTTGCAAACCTCAAAACTTGGCTAGGTAACACATTTCCTCACATTTCGGTGAAAGAAAGTTCTGGAATCTGAGAGGAGCCACAAATTTCCTTCCACCCAGTATTCCCCCAAGTCTCCCGATAAAAATGATACCTCACTTGTGTGGGTAGGCCTAGCGCCCGCGACAGGAAATGCCCCAAAACACAACGTGGACACATCACATCTTTTGACAGAAAACAGAGGTGTTGTTTGCAAAGTGCCTACCTGTAGATTTTGGCCTCTAGCTCAGCCGGCAC
Source organism: Pleurodeles waltl (assembly GCF_031143425.1). Lineage (NCBI taxonomy): Eukaryota > Metazoa > Chordata > Amphibia > Caudata > Salamandridae > Pleurodeles > Pleurodeles waltl. The sequence continues at coordinate 657,646,458 of NC_090445.1, read as the reverse complement.
CTAGGGAAACCTACCAAACCTGTGCATTTTTGAAAACTAGAGACCTAGGGGAATCCAAGATGGGGTGACTTGTGGGGCTCTGACCAGGTTCTGTTATCCAGAATCCTTTGCAAACCTCAAAATTTGGCTAAAAAAACACATTTTCCTCACATTTCGGTGACAGAAAGTTCTGGAATCTGAGAGGAGCCACAAATTTCCTTCCACCCAGCGTCCCCCCAAGTCTCCCGATAAAAATGATACCTCACTTGTGTGGGTAGGCTCAAAACACAACATGGACACATCAAATTTTTTCACAGAAAACAGGGTGTTTTTTACAAAGTGCCTACCTGTGGATTTTGGCCTCTAGCTCAGCCGGCCCCGGGGGGGGCAGAAATGGCCTAAAATAAATATGCCCCCCAACCCCCCTGGGGAGCGGCCCTCGCCTACAGGGTCGCTCCCCCTGCGTGACATTGGTGCAAAAAAAAGATCCCCGGTGCCTAGTTGTTTCTGCCCCCCTTGGGGGCAGATTGACCTAAAATCGGGCAATTTGCCCCCAAGGGGGGCAGAAATGGTCTAAATACAATTTGCCCCCCAGGGGAGAGACCCTTGCCTAATGGGTCGTTCCCCATCGCTCTAAAAAAAAACAAAAAAAAACACACAAAAAAATTAGCCCTGGTGCCTAGAGGTTTCTGCCCCCCAGGGGGCAGATCAGCCTAATAACAATAGGCCGATCTGCCCCTGGGGGGGGGGCAGAAATGGCTTTAAATAAATTTGCCCCTCCGGGAGCAACCCTTGCCTTGTGGGGCTCTGACCAGGTTCTGTTACCCAGAATCCTTAGCAAACCTCAACATTTGGCCAAAAAACACTTTCCCCCCCACATTTCAGTGACAGAAAGTTTTGAAATTTGAGAGAAGCCACAAATTTCCTTCCACCCAGCATTCCTCCAAGTCTCCCAATAAAAATGCTACCTCACTTGTGTGGGTAGGCCTAGTGCCCGCGAAAGGAAATGCCCCAAAACACTATGTGGACACATCGAAATTATTAAATACTAAACTACCTGTTTTTGAGGGGGGGGCTGCGTTTTTGGTCCTGGGCTCAGCAGCCATATAGGGAAATCTACCAAACCCAAACACATCTGAAAACTAGACACCCGAGGGAATCCAGGGAGGTGTGACTTGCATGGATCCCCCAATGTTTTCTACCCAGAATCCTCAGCAAACCTCAAATTTAGCTAAAAAAAATCACATTTTCCCCACATTTCTGTGTGGCATCACCGCACCAGGACAAATTTCCTACCACCCAACGTTCCACTCAGCCTCCGGGTAAAAATGATACCCCACTTGTGTAGGTGGGCCACGTGCCTGTGACAGGGAAGAGCCAAAAACATGTCAAAATTGAGGGGGAGCCAAAGCGGGTCCAAAAGGGCAGTTGAAAAAATAAATTTTTAGGCTGACTAGTGGCGCAGAATTTTTATCGGTATAGATGAGACAATGCTGGGTGGTAGGAATTTAGTGGATTCCTGCAGATTCCGGAAGGTTCCATCACAAAAATGTGGAAAAAATGTGTGATTTCCAGCAAAGTTGGAGGTTTGCAGGGCATTGTGGGTAAGAAAATGGTGCGGGGTGCATGTGAAGCACACCACCCTGGACTCACCCAGATGCTTAGTTTTCAGATGTGTCTAGGTCTTGTGGATTTTTCTACATGGCAGCGTCCCAAAGTCCAAAAAGTGCAGCCCTCACCCTTCCAAGTGGGACGATTTTGAGAGTTAGCCAAGCTCTCAAGGCCCAAATGTAAAACCAAAACCCAAAATAATCAAATGTCCTCTTGCTTGCCGTGGGATAATATGTTTTAGTGTGCGGGGGAGAGCTGAAAGACTGTTACCCCCTTCAGTTGGGGTGGGGGCATAACCGTGCCCATACTGGTTGGTAGCCACAAGCACACTATTTTTTATTTTTAAAAATTCCTTGGCATCTAGTAGACTTTCTGCCCCCCCCCCCCCCCCCCACCCCCCAAGGTGTGGATCGGGGGTAATTGCCCCATCTGCCCACTGGCAGGCAGAACAACTTTGGCCCCATTTATTTGGGGTGGAGGTATGGCCATACCCCCACCTTTATTTTGGAGAAAAAAATCGTCCCAGGTCTCTGGTGGGCTTTCTGCCCCCCTGGGGCAGATGGGCCTTCCAAAAATAGGCTGATCTGCCCCCAAGGGGGGGGGGGGGCAGATATGGCCCAAAAGCAATTTGCCCCCCCAATCCCCCAGTGAGCGAACCTTGCCTAAGGGGTCGCTCCCCTTATCAATATAAATACAAATAAAAAAATCCCTGGTGTCTAGTGGCTTCTGCCCCCCCGGGGGCAGATCTGCCTAATTAATATAGGCCAACCTGCCCCCGGGGGGGAAGAAAAGGCCTAGTAAAAAAAATCCCCCCACCCCCGGGAAGCGACCCTTGCCTAAGGGGTCGCTCCCCTTATCAATATATATATATAAAAAAACCTTCCATGGTGCCTAATGGCTTAAGCCCCCCCCCCGGGGCAGATCGGCCTAATTAATATAGGCCGACCTGGCCTTAAATAAAATGCCCCCCTTGGGGAGCAGCCCTTGCCCAAGGGGCCACTTCCCTTATGACAATTTCAGGGGGAAAAAAATTCACTGGTGTCTCGTGGCTTCCTGCAGCATGATCGCACGCACAGAGAGACATGAAAAGGAAAGGAAAAGCCTTTCCTTCCCTTTTCATGCCTCTCTGCCTCCTCTGCCCCGTACAGAGGAGAAACGAATCAGTTTCTCCTCAGGTCGTGCTGGAAGCATTGCTTCCAGCGCGATGGGAGTTGACCTCTGATGAGGTCAGCGCCTGTTGGCGCACTGACGTCCTCAGACGTCACTGGGGGGGTGGGGAGGGTCAGGGGTGGAAGGGGAAGTGATTCCTCTTCCACCCCTGCCCTAGCGGGGTGAGGGGAGGTCCTCGGGGCAGCACCAGCACTTCCCCCTAGGGCCTATACCAGTACGTAATGGTTAAGTCCATTGCCCCTCAGCGTCGCGCCACCGGAAGTAACCATTAGGTCCATGGGGGGGAAGGGGTTAACACACGTGGATTATGCCAGTGCAAAAATGGCACTTCATTAGCAATAGTTAAACAGAAGAACAATGATCAGAAAGCAAGGTCCCAGCTTACTTCTGTGGGAGAAATAGGCTACTCCAAAACTGAGACACCCCAACATTTTACCTTTATCAGATTTCCCACAATTTACTTGTGTTGGTGTTAACAAAAATTCTATGTCAGGACCAAAGGCGAGGATGATGCATTTCTTTCTTTACTTTAATGGTACTGCAAGTTCAAAGTTCAAACAAAAAAATACTGTGAACACTACATATCCCATGAGTCCAAATGAACATCTCCTTGTTAACCATGAACCAATAAAAGCACCGTCCAAATGTCCATCAAAATGCGTGGCACGTCCATTCCTTCCTCTTTCTTCTCTTTCTTATTAACGTCTTATCTTATAGTTAGAGGTAGCTGCTCACTTATATCTCTGGTTTAACTGTTCTTTCCTTTGCAGAGCACAGTAGGCTTTGGCCGAGCGTGTGTTTCTGAGTACTGTGCAGGTTTTCTAGATGACGCGGTTTCGCGCCATTCATTGGATCCGTAAGGCACGCCATGGATCGTTTCAAGCGCACCTATTCCAGTGCTATTCAGGCACATGGCACAGATTTTATCTCTGGCCCTTGTTTGGACCTTTTATACTGCATTTGCCTTCCTACCATCCCTCGCTGACACAGTACTGCGGTAAGGACTTAGGCCCTCGGCCTCCACTCTTGCTGTGCCCTCTGTTTACTACACAGCGTGAGCACCTGCGAGGGGGCTGCCCTCCCATATAAATATTTTTCAAGGGCTTGATCATTTACAGGTGCTCTCATCCCATTAAATCCCCCAAAAAGAGATTGCTAACTCACAAATCTTCAGTTGCCTCAGAGCCTTTGATCAGTGGATGACATGGAGCCATTTCAAACAGAGTGCTTCCAAAACAGAAATACTCACATGTGTCAATTTGAAAAATTATGACCCACTTAGCGACTGCCCTGAAAATCTGGGGGCACCTCCTAAACTATCTAAGAAAGTAAGAAACCTTGGAATTACCATGGACACCACGTTAACAATGAATGCTCAAGTGGACAAATTAGCAAGATCAAGCTTCATCACCATGAAAACTCTGCAAGGCATCTTCTCCCACCTTGGATTTCCACGCAAGGTGCAGGCTGCTATCTCTCTTGTACTGTCTAAATTGGATTAGGCCAATGGCCTCTACCATGAATCATCTCTATTATGAAAAAACTTCAACACATTTAGCTCTTGGCTGCCAGGCTCTTCTTACATGTAAAGCCACTAGCCCACATCTCCCCTGCCTTGAGGCCCCTTTATTGGTTACCAGCTGCCAGAAGATCCATCTTCAAGCTACTCTGTATCACCCACATGGAATAGGACCAATTTTCATCATGAATAAAATCACCAAATACATTAAACAAAGAAACCTCTGCTCAAGTTTGGCACCCTGCCTTAAAACACCACCATACAAGAAAAAGACGATAGGGGGGTACATCGTTCAAGTGGCCAAACTATGGAATTCATTACCCTCAAATTTAAGATCCACAGATAACTATGTTATCTTCAGAAGACTACTCAAGAGTTGGCTCTTTCCTACATAACCTCCATACTCAAACAGCAATAGACTGCATATCCCCGTGTATGTAAACATACTATAATTTGAATATGTGTATATATCTAAAAATGTGTATTTCTTTGTACAAATACATGTAGTAACTATTTTATCTTAAATATATACATACTCTTTAGGCCTGTTTAACAAATGTATATTTTGCTTCAATTAAATGTATATATGTATGTATTTGTATGTGTAGGTGTCTGTATGTGTATATATATATTATGGATATGTGTATGTTTCTTTATGTGTGTATATATATATATATATATATATATTTATATGTATATTATTCTACACTTGACATGTTCATAGGTCTTTGCGTAGTTTCTATTTAAGTTGCTTGATTAAATGCTTATGAGTCTCTATTTTTATTTTATCTATCACAATAGGTAAATATTATCTTAACTATTTATCTACAAGCATTTCACTATTAACATATTGAGGAAAGATCAAATACTGTTATAAAAGTGCACAAATAAATTCACTTCAAATACTGTAACTCTTGAAAGCCTGTGTTTACACAATACAACTTTAAATCTCAATATATCTGTCTGGGGACACCGATAAGTCTGACCCGGAGTGAGAGCCGGAGGGCTGAAAGGATATCTTGATGGAGGTGGCGTGGGGAGCAGCATGGGGGTGGGTGTTTGGGGGGGGGGACTGGGGGTGGACTGACTTACATGGCTCCATGCACCCAGTACTTAGTCTTACCTTCCCTTTGGGGTTTGTTAGTGTTAGGTTTTTTTGTTTTATATTGTTCATGGTTGGGGTAGGGTGCACATTGCACATTGCTCTTATGCATGATCAAACATGCAGACACTATAACTGATTTCCCTTCTGCCCCTCATCTAGTTGGGGTATGGGAGGGTCCGGTACATGGAGGCACCACAGCGCAGCAATACCTCACTTGCCCTCCCCATCGCAATCCTTAAAGTAGTCACTCTTAATGTTAAGGAGTTGAACAACCCAACTAAACGTCAAGCTGTCCTCTCTTATCTGGAGCACCCGCAGGCCTATCTGTGCCTCGTCCAAGAGAAACTTTTGACCCCCACAGACCATCATAGACTTCACTCTAGATCTTTCCCCGTGCAGTTTTCTCCTCATTGGATGCCAAGGTGGCTGGGGTGGCACTTTTAGCCTCACGCTCTTTCCTTGGGATAGTAGGGGATAAAATAGGTGAAATTAAGGGTTGCCTGTTAGCATTCCTTATACATTTGGGAGACTTCCAACTACTCGTGGGGTCAGCGTACGCACCCATTGAGGGTCAGTAGGCATTTCTACATCAAGCGCTTGCTGAGGTTATGACAGGTGCTCGCAGGGGGTGACTTTAACATTGCCTTTAATAATGACATGGACAGACCAGCTTCTAGATTTTGGGGGGGGGGGGGCCAGGCAAGTTCTCCCCGGCTGGTATCGGGTGGTTGGAGGAGCTGGGTCTCAAGGATTTATAGAGGGTAAGATATCCCACGACCAGAGATTGCACTTTTTACTCCCACGAGCACAAGACTTATGCCTGCTTAGATCTTTTTCCAGGCATTGCGGAGACCCAGAACTCTCTTGAAGAGATAGCAATAGAGCCTCGCACACTATCAGATCACGCAGCACTCTCTCTAGTGCTAAACGTACTGCCGCAGCTCAAAGGATACCGCCCCTGGAGGTGTTGGAGTGGGACTTTTATAATCAATATTAACATGAAAAGCTTGCAATATAATGTCTAATGAAACCGCATAAATGTAATACTAATGCACACGTTTGAAATGTGCCCACGGGGAGTGGCCACCAATGTATACAATGATTAATGAAACTGACTAATAATGAATCAATAACGTACTCATGTATGGTTTGTATTAACGTTTCCTAATTAGAGTTATGTATTAAGGTTTTGCTAAATTTATCACTAAGCCTTAGTTAGCAAGGGTCTGGGCCTAGCTGCCTGGTCTCATATTAACTGTGTTTTTCTAACGTGCAATGTGCTGCTTTCCTGAAGGACGGAGCTGTACTTTTCCAGAAGCTAGAGATATGTGTGTAACTGTAATAAATTCTCTCATGGGACCAGACTTGCTCAAGGAGACATTCTTGCTGAATGCAACAATGTAATTCGCAACAGGTGCAAGGTCGCCGAAACTAGGAGAAGACAATGGAACTACTAACTGGAGCGACAAGTGTAACTTTTCTTACCTGACATTCTACCCGTTAAAGACGTCAATCACAGGAGCCAATAAACTGCATGAGAACTGTCTTAGGTGAAAATTCTAGCAAAGTGTGTGACAGATTATTGGACAGAGATAACTATGCACCAAATAAGCCCAATGGGAAATTAGAGACTTGTTTGACAACTTTATTATAACGATGTGACACAAGGAGAAATCAGCCATTTCTTCGCCAATCTTCATCAACCTTTGCCATTCTGAGAGATTTTGGCCCTCATTACAACATTGGCGGTAAAAGACACTTACCGCCATGCAGAAGACCGCCAACAAACCGCCACGGCCGCGGAATTCGGCTACAGCTATTACGACCCACTGCTCAGAAACCGCCAAAATCTAGACACCCACACAAGTCCGCCACACCAAAGGTCAGTGATAAACTGGCGATAACAAAACCTCCACTGTCACGGCAACAGGAATACACCCACACTATCACGACCCACGAATCCATGCGTCGGTCTTTCAACCGCGGTATTCCATTGGCGGTACACACCGCCGCGCTCAAAATACACACACTCTTACAAAACACAACCACATTGGACAATTCCAAATACACACACCTGATACACATACACACACCACTCCCACACACCCAATACAATATAAATCACACACCCACATTACCCACAAACCCTTACTACCCAAAAATCTGAAGAAGGCCAGAGAGACAGCAAAGCAAAGACAACACCAGCATACAGAGGCACACAACACCATCACACATCCATGCACAAAACACCACACACCCCTAAACATCACCCCACACATCACAACACACACCACCTCACACATCACCCACACCACCCCATGGCACCGCAAAGACACCCCAGGTTTTCTGAGGAGGAGCTCAGGGTCATGGTGGAGGAAATCATCTGGGTAGAGCCACAGCTATTCGGATCACAGGTGCAGCACACCACCATAGCTAGGAAGATGGAGCTATGGTGCAGAATCGTGGACAGGGTCAACGCAGTGGGACAGCACCCAAGAACACGGGATGACATCAGGAAGAGGTGGAACGACCTACGGGGGAAGGTGCGTTCCGTGGTCTCAAGACACCACATTGCGGTTCAGAGGACTGGCGGCGGACCCCCACCTTCTCCCCCACAACTAACAACATGGGAGGAGCAGGTCTTGGCTATACTGCATCCTGAGGGCCTTGCAGGAGTAGCTGGAGGAATGGACTCTGGTAAGTTAGATCTTTAACTACTTCATCCCCCACCCTACCTGCATGCAATCACATACCCCCACCCTCACCCCCATCACTCCAACTCCTCACATATGTCCCACTATCACAAACCACACATCCCAACACCAAGCCCTGCATGCAACAACAAAGCATCGACACCCATCACCAATGCATGTCCACTACACATACCCACACAGACCCCTAAACAATTATCACACAAGGTCCTACACAGGAATGGAAGCACTGGGGTACAGGGTCACCCACCCATTGCACACCATGGCACACACAGATACTAAAACTATGCATTTACACCCCTGCAGGACCCCTACCCAACGTCACCGGACAGGAGGTTCCAGACATGTCCACTCCACCTACAGAAGAGGCCCACAGTGATGACAGCAACTCTGTCCAACTGGATCTAGATGACCAGCCCGGCCCATCTGGGACCTCGGGACAGTCGGTTCCCCTCACACAATCACAGGCCACCACAGAGCCTCCCCCTCAGGAAACACCAGCACAGCACCCACCCAGCGGGCCCATACCTCTGTCCCCAGGACATGTCAAGCAGCAGTGTGTCCACCACTACAGGGAACCCAGGCTAACCCACCATCCCAACAACAGCAGGGACTTGGGGCAGTGGTAGTGGGCACACAGTTCAGGGGACAGAGGCCCAGGAACACAGGGAACTGGGAGGGCTGCTGTGCGACAGGGGGAGGACAGGCCCAGGGAACCCACTCTCCATGAGGCCCTCTCCAACATCATGGGAGCCTACCATCATTCCCAGGAGACGATGGCAACGGTACTGGCCAAGTTTCAGGAGACCCAGCGGCTGCAGGAGGAACAGTATTTGGGGTTCAGGGAGGAACTCAAGTCCATCAATACCACCCTGGGCACCATTGTAGGGGTGCTGAAGGACCTCGTGAACACCAGGAGGGACACTGTGGCACAACAAGGGGCCCCTGACACTAGCCTGGACGATGAACTGCCCACCACCTCCGCCGGCGCTAGTGGACAGGAGGCACCGCCTCAGGACCACGACACCAGCACCCCACCCCCTGCAGATGGAGAACCACCCCGCAAACGGTCCCTGAGATCCAGGACAAAGACAGAGAACAATGCCAAGACCCCTGTCAAGAAATGAGACCACCCTGATTGTCATCCTTCTGTCCCACTTTGTCACCCTGTCCATCCTTAAACTGCCCTAACTGCACTTCCTATGCCCCCTTTGGACAATGCACCTGTGAGACAAATAGACTGGACTCTGCCATGGACATTCCTCCACCATCACCCCTGACCATTTTACAACCCCCTCCACTATTTTGCACTTAAATAAACACCCTTGAATCACAAAACAACCTGGAGTCAGTCTGTGCTTTCACAAATGTGTATTAGCTATAACTAAGGAAAATACCAATGTCCATTGTATTGTCAACATACCTATGTCACACAGCTCTAGTCCATGAGGTAACATAGCAGAGGTCACACAGTGGGACCCACATCTGTGAAATCGAAAGGGAAAGTGACAAATCAAGGTCCATACACTGGGTGAAAGTGACAAACAGATGAGAGGTCTAACAATTTCATCAGATGTAGGAGGCAGTGAGGTCTTCTTACTTGTGTCTCACTGGAAGTATTGATGGTTCACGGTGTTTCTGTTGTCTATGTCCTCTTCTTCTGCCTCCTCTTCTTCACTGTCCACAGGCTCCACAGCTGCCACAAGACCTCCATCTGGACCATCCTCCTGCAGAAAAGACACCTGTTGTTGCAAAGCCAAGTTGTGCAGCATACAGCAGGCCACGATGATCTGGCACACCTTCTTTGGTGAGTAGTATAGGGAACCACCTGTCATATGGAGGTACATGAACCTGGCCTTCAGGAGGCCGAAGGTCCTCTCTATAACCCTCCTAGTTCACCCATGTGCCTCACTGTAGCGTTCCTCTGCCCTTGACCTGGGATTCCTCACTGGGGTCAGTAGCCATGACAGGTTGGGGTAGCCAGAGTCACCTGCAAATGTCGAGGGACAACTGTTAGACACACACTAACCCTTAGGGACAACCCCAGACCCAGACAACTATTCACACGGTATAGGGACCATGTCCTCACCTAATAGCCACACACGGTGCCTCTGAAGTTGCCCCATCACATAAGAGATGTTGCTATTCCTTAGAATGTAAGCGTCATGCACTGTGCCAGGAAACTTGGCGTTCACATGGGAGATTTACTGGTCGGCCAAACACGCCATCTGCACATTCATTGAATGGTAACTCTTCCGGTTTCTGTACACCTGTTCACTCCTGCGGGGGAGGGACCAAGGCCAAATGTGTCCCATCAATGGCACCTTTGATGTTGGGGATATGTCCCAGGGCATAGAAGTCACCTTTCACTGTAGGAAAATCCTCCACCTGAGGGAAAATGATGTAGCTGCGCATGTTTTTTAGCAGGGCAGACAACACTCTGAACAACACGTTAGAGAACATAGGCTGGGACATCCCTGATGCGATGGCCACTGTAGTTTGAAAGGAACCACTTGCCAGGAAATGGAGTACTGCCAGGACCTGCACTAGAGGGGGGATTCCTGTGGGATGGCGGATAGCTGACATCAGGTCTGGCTCCAACTGGGCACACAGTTCATGGATTGTGGCAGGATCCAGTCTGTAGGTGACTATTACATGTCGCTCTTCCATTGTCGACAGGTCCACCAGTGGTCTGTACACCGGAGGATGCCGCCATCTCCTCACCTGCCACAGTGGACGTGCTCTATGGATGAGAACAGCGTTCAGAGGGTCAGCCAACACTGAGGTACGAAAAAACAACTTTATTGCACACATTTATCAATCCGCTATGTGCCTGTCTTAGTGTGTATGCAAGGCCTAGATATGTGTGACGCATTTAAAATTAATGCCATGTGGCCCCCTGAAATGGCGGCTGCCTGACCTGTAATGTGGGACAATGGGATATGAGGTAACTGCGCTGGCGTTGTACACCATCACGGTAGGCGTTCAAAGACCGCGGCGCAATCCTGCATTGGTTAATATTGAACCCTCTGGGTCCCAGGAGCCAATGACAATGTACGCCGGTGGTGATGGTACGCACCGCCACAGACGAGACCGCCATTTTCACTCTGTTCACTCACTTGATACCTGATCTTCGACAGGAGAGGACCTACACTGCAAGTGCTGCTGTGACCTCAGTCTGGAAGCGCCAATGGCTCAAGTGTCTGGGGAAAGGGCCCCTGCCTTCACATCGGAGGAGTTGGAGAAACTAGTGGATGGGGTCCTCCCCCAGTACACGCTACTCTACGGTCCTCCAGACAAACAGGTGAGTACACTGTGAGCATGCTGTATGGGCAATGCCTGTTTGGAGTGATGTGGATGGGAGATGGGGGGGGGGGAATGAGGAGTGCATGAATCAGCGGTGAGTGGATGTGCGTCAGGGCAAGGGTGGGAACGTAGGCCAATTACTGTGAGGGTCCGGACGGTTATAGTTTTTCCTTTTCCCCTGTACTATTCCTGTAGGTCAGCGCCCACCAGAAGAAGGATATTTGGTGTGCCATCGCCAAGGAAGTCCGGACCCTGGGGCTCCACCACAGATGGGGCACCCACTGCCGGAAAGATGGGAGGACATTCGCCGCTGGCGCAAGAAGACGGCAGAGGCCCATCTGGGGATGGCCTCCCAACGTGGGAGGGGTGCCCGTCGCACCATGACCCCCATAATGTTCCAGATCCTGGCGGTGGCGTATCCGGAATTGGATGGGCGCTTGAGGGCATCACAGCAGCCACAAGGGTGTGAGTACAGTCACATTCATCTGATTCAGCGCGCATGGGAGGTGTCTGGGTGGGGGAGGTGGGCAGTGGGTTCCCCTAGGCCAGGGTGAGTTTTGTAGGCAAGGTCCCTTCGTGAGGCAGGCTATGTGGCACCCCACCCCACCAGTGTTAAGAGCCATCTACCCCTAGTCAGGCTCCTGTGACTTCCATGTGTGCAGCAATTGGGCATAGGCCTTGTACCCCATAGCCCTGTGATTAATTAGGACACTCTAAGTGCATGGCGTAGTGCAGAGGGCTGCTGTGTCTGTAGTGTCCACCAACGGTAGCGGTATTGCATGCACTGAACATGTCTTTCTACTTTCTTTCCCCCCCTTTGTGTGGTTTCCCTGTTCTTGTGTGCATTAGCATCATCAGGCGGAGGAGCTGTGCCACCAGAGCAGGAAGGAGCTGCATCCCACATGGCCCTGGCGGGTGAGACTACGGACTCTGAATTCACCAGTGGGACGGAGGGAGAGGGGAGCTCCACGCCGGGGACAGGAGCTGAGACCAGCGACATCGACTCCTCCTCTGATGGGAGTTCCCTTGCGGTGGCGGGCCCCTCTGTGCCCACCGCATCTACAGGTACAACCACCACCCCCGACCAGCACCGCCCTCCAGCAGCCCCTCAGCGTGTGCCCCGTGGCCGCTCACCCAGGAGGGTGGGCATCTCCTTCGCCCCAGGCACCTCACCCCCTGCCAGCCCTGCTGTCCTCAGTGAGGAGGCCATTGACCTACTGAGACCCCTCACTGTTGGGCAGTCTACCATTCTGAATGCCATCCAGGGTGTAGAGAGACAGTTGTCACAGACAAATGCATACCTGGAGGGCATTCATTCTGGTCAGGCAGCCCAACAGCGAGCTTTTCAGACTCTGGCCTCAGCACTGATGGCAGCCATTGTCCCTTTGTCCAGCCTCCCCCCTCCAACTTCCTCCACCCAGACCCAAACCCCAGTACCTCAGCCTATCCCAAGCACACCATCAGACCAGTATGCACACACAACACACAAGGGTAGCTCTGGCAAACATAAGCACCACACATCCCACAGGCACTCACACAAGCATCATACTCATGCAGACATACCAACAGCCACTGCCTCCACTGTGTCCCCCTCCTCCACGTCTCCATCCTCCCTCCCTGTCACGTCTCCACTCACACCTGCATGCACTACATCTTCAGCCACTACGTCCATCACCAGCACACCCATCACCACACACCGCTCAAGTGCACTCACTACCCCCACTACCATTCACACATCCCCTGTGTCCTCTCCCAGTGTGTCTGTGAGCCCACCTCCCAAACTACACAAACGCAGTCACACACCCACCCAACAGCCATCCACCTCACGACAGCCTCCAGCCCATGCACCTTAACCCAAAGTCAGCGAACGAACACCTCCTACAACCACTACCTCTTCCTCCACTCCCAAACCCCCTCCATCTACCCGTCCCAGTGTGTCTAAAAAACTTTTCCTGTCAAACCTTGACCTATTCCCTACACCTCCCCCACCCCTTCTGTCCCCTAGGGCCTGCCTTTTCAGGTCCCAACCCAGCACCTCAGCCACCACATCACCGGGAACAGTGGTGCCAGCAGTAACCGGCTTCTGGAGTGCGCCAAGCAGCAGGGCAGCCAGTGTCCCAAGGAGCCAGGCCAAGGACATTCCCCTACCTCAAAAACAAAAGAAGTTGGCCACAGCCCGGAGGGAGAAGGCCAAAACACCTGCCACCAAGGGCTCTGCCAGGACAACAGTTGGGAGTGGCTGCGCCTCCATCCAAGGTGGGGAAGGGCCAGAGAAAGAAAGGGAAGTCGCCGCCAACCTGCACGGCGGACAAGACCGCCACTGGTACCGCCACATGCACCGCCGCCACGTGCACCGCCTCTCAGGACACCGCCGCCAGCAGCACGCTCAGTGAGCCCCCCACCAGCACCGCTGCCCAGGACACCGCTGCCAGCAGCACGCCCAGTGAGCCCCCCACCAGCACCGCCGCCCAGGACACCGCCACCAGCAGCACGGTCAGTGAGCCCCCCACCAGCACTGCCGCCCAATGAGCACCGCAAGCACCGCTGCTACTGAGGCCGCCGCCAGCACCGCCAACGGCCACGCCACATCCTGTGCCAGTGGCACCACCACAGACATGGCTGCCATCCCCAGTGGTCAGTCGTACGAGGCTGGTGGTCAGTTCCAGGGGCCTGGACAGCTTCCATGTTGGCCCACCGTCAGTGGAGTGTCAGATCCACTACCTCAGTCCTTGCCAGGATGAAGCACTCTGAGCACAAAGCCCCCTCCAGAACCAGTGGAGAGATACATCCACTACCTCAGTCCTTGTCGGGATGAAGCACTCTGGGCACAAAGCCCCCTCCAGAACCAGTGGAGAAAGGCATCCACTACCTCAGTCCTTGGCAAGATGAAGCACTCTGGCACAAAGCCCCCTCCAGAACCAGTGGAGAATCACATCCACTCCCTCAGTCCTTGCCAGGATGAAGCACTCTGGGCACAAAGACCCCTTCAGAACCAGTGGAGACTGTTATCCACTTGAGAGACTGTGGCTTTGCACTCCCCAGGATAATGCAGTGGGCAAACCACCCACTGAAAAGACTTGAGAGACTGTGGCTTTGCACTCCCCAGGATAAAGCAGTGGGCAAACCACCCACATGAGAGACTTGAGAGACTGTGGCTTTGCACTTCCCAGGATAAAGCAGTGGGCAAACCACCCACTTGAGAGACTTGAGAAACTGTGGCTTTGCACTCCCCAGGATAAAGCAGTGGGCAAACCACCCACTTGAGAGACTGTGGCTTTGCACTCCCCAGGATAAAGTAGTGGGCAAACCACCCACTGTGGCTTTGCACTCCCCAGGATAAAGCAGTGGGCAAACCACCCACTTGAGAGACTTGAGAGACTGTGGCTTTGCACTCCGCAGGATAAAGCAGTGAGCAAACCACCCACTTGAGAGACTTGAGAGACTGTGGCTTTGCACTCCCCAGGATAAAGCAGTGGGCAAACCACGCACTGAAAAGACTTGAGAGACTGTGGCTTTGCACTCCCCAGGATAAAGCAATGGGCAAACCACCCACTTGAGAGACTTGAGAGACTGTGGCTTTGCACTCCCCAGGATAAAGCAGTGGGCAAACCACCCACTGAAGAGACTTGAGAGACTGTGGCTTTACACTCCCTAGGATACATCAATGGGCATGGAGCCCCCTCGTGGAGGTGGCGTCGTGCACTCATCCAGCTGAGGTGCCCCCCCTTCTTGGTGTACATATTTGTTAATAGTGTATATATATTTTTGAGTAATGGATTTTTCCAGATTACAATTGTTCAAATAATTTACTTTTGTCATTGCGTTCTTCCAGGTGGGGTTGGAGGGTGTAAATGTAATGTTTCAGCATATACTGGTGTGTGTGTTGTAGTGGGTGGGGGTGTTGCGTTTTGCATGTGCGTGTGTCACTCTCTTTTCCCTCCCCCCTCCCCTGTGTCGTAGATGCAGTACTCACCGTGGTCGTCGCCGCCGTCGGTCGTGACGGCCGGGGTGTTTGTTTGTACCGCCGTGGCGGACGAAGTGTTAAAGTAGCTTTCTATGTTGGCGGTTTCTGCCATGGTCGTGATTCCATTTTTTTTACCGCCAGCCTGTTGGCGGTCTTACCGCCGCTTTACCGCCGCCAGCCAGGGTTGTAATGAGGGCCTTTGTCTTTAGCTGTCTTATACCTCAAACCATCCTCGCCTTACCCCTGTCTGATATGCACTTCTCCTCCTTATGAGGGAAGAGCCTTTTGCTATACCTTGCTGAGACTTACCAATTCTATCCTGGCTGATGGCGAATCGACTGATGTCCTGAGGACGAAGACTGAAACTGTATGCTGCCCCATTTGGATGGGTAACTATCTGATGATAAATTGTAATTGTCTGTTTGCCTTTTCTTTCTAGGTACCAACTACTCTGTTAATAGAGGCCATAGTTAGATGTTTTCCAAATTCATGTTGCTAAATTGTTTTGCATGAAGCCCAACATGCTGGTGCTAATTAGAGGTTAGTTAAGGAGTTCATTAATATCGGGTGCAAATACACAAATGACTGAATCTTTGCTTTGTTGAATAATGTGCTAATGATACTCTGCTAAAGTTGATTCATGTTGACGTTGTGCTTTGTTCTAATGTTTATGATCTATGCTTTGATAAAGTCTTATTTAAGTTGCCATATTGTAGTTTTGTTGATGTGCTTACTGGTATTGAGACTAATAAATATGCTAGTAGACTGTAACAAATATGAAATAAATATCCTACATTTTACTAGACCTGTGTGGTTATTCATGGCTGAAAGGTCATGGTGTGTTCGGTTCTTCTTAAATGTTATTGATTAGTTTAATTGATTAGTTATTGTGAATATTGATTAGGTTATTGATCTATTGATTGAAATGCTAAACGGATATCTCGTTCTGGGAAGTCCCCAAACGTGGTCAAAAGATTCATTGGCCTAAAACGAGTCCCCTTGGAAGTTAAATTAACAAGGTTTGGACGCGTTATCAGTTTTGGTAGCAGAGGACGGTTTCGGCCCTTTGGGGCCCTAGGACGAAGGACCATTGTTTGAAAATTGATTTTGAGATCATGCAAATTGGAGAGATGATGTGCCCCTAAGTCCCAAATAACTTTCCCGGAATCTCAGAGCTTGCAGAAGTGAGTTGGGTATGAGGGTTTGCGCTTGCACGGCTTATGCATACCGCAGGTGAATTGTGAGGTTTGTGAGAATTTAGGGCAGGTGATGTTTTAGTAGGAGTGTGCGTACTCCGCAGTATGAGGGTAGGGAAGTCGGAGAACTTCATGTGAGTGTGGCGCTTTGTGCTCAAAAATTGCCCACGTGGTTGTTGGTGATGTACGGACCCTGCGTGTTCTAAGACTCCGGAGTATATTGATGGTTTATGTTGTAATTTGCACGGTTTAATAGGTCAATCGGGTGTGGTTGACAAATCGAGTTTGAGTCAAAGTGACTGAATTAAAACTTTGCTGGAGATTTGGTGAGTTCTAAAGTGCACTACGACGAACCATTGACAAGTCAAGAGTAGAATTTGCGGGTCAAATTGTGCTTGCGAGTGCGGGATCTGAAAAGGAGAGAGTAGCGGCCGAGGATAAGAGCAAAATCTCTGTAAAGTTCTGAAGCAATTGTGTTACCCTTCCTGTAGTAAACCGGCAAATTTGAGTTTTTGTTAGTGCTCGCAATATATTGCATTAGTTTTGTGCGGATTGAGAGTGAGGAAGACAAGCCGCAAGCCTTTGTCAGCCGCAGTGTATGTGAGTGTGATGTCATTGGAGCCGCGCTGGGATAGGTCAGTTAGTAAGAAGGGTCGCGCACGGATTGGCAGCCGTCCGTGAGAGGCAATTGGTTGAGAAGGTAGGCGAAGAGAGTTCTGGGAATTAAAGTCCTGATTTGATTGTAAATAAAATATTGACGTAAAAATGAAGTTCTTCAAGGCTCTAAGTAGCGATTTGACGGGAGATGGGTACATTACCGAAAGTGTGGGGGAGCCTACACCGCCAGAGGATACTCCGGCTTATGCCGTAATGGAGGAACGGGGAGTAGCGCCATGTCTTTGGCTAAAGCAATGGTGCAAAATGACAGAGAAAGATGGGTGTTTGGCGTTTCCGGAGCACGGATCGTTCAATATAATGATCTTAGAGAATTTGCGGAAGGCATTAAATGAGCAAAAGCCGCCTCCGAGGCCAGCACAGTTTGAGGCATTAGCAATTTGGGAATTGATGGCCTTATGACAACGGCAACAAAAGTTTGAGAGGAGAATGAGGAAAGCAGAAAAGACGCTAGCGGAGGCTCGGTGGGATAGTGAGCCCAGGATGTGGAGAAGGGAGATAATAGATGGAGTTAGGATGTTTCCGGCAATAACTCAAGAAGCTGGAACTCAAGGAAGAAAAGCCACTTGTAAAACGGATAAGGGGTCTAGCAAAGAAAAGGAGACTAAAAAGTCCTGGGCAGAGGCAGATGACTCAGATGATGATGAGTTCCTTAATCAGTTGTTAAGTGATCGACCACCACCATATGCCCTAGATGATAACAGACCAAGTACTAGTGCAGGTCCTGTAAATTTGACACAGAACCAGGGAACAGCAAATATAGCACAGGTTAATACAGTTGCAACCCCAGCTCCGGTACAGAATAGTGTCAGTATGTCTACTACTCCAGAGATTACAGCCACCGCCAGTTCAGAGGCTTTACCCTGATGTCCCAATATTAGAGACTACTACGAACTTGATGGTGCCGTCTGATCCGGCAGATACGAGACCAGAGTTAGTGCAAATTGACCCAACTCCACTTTTACTGCCTCAGGCACAGCAAAAAATGGTTCCAAATTATACCTCAGTCGTGGGACCGCAGTTAGCTACAGCACCGATAATGAATCAGAATATGGGGGCTAATGCTCCACAGGGTCTGCGAAGCAGGCAATCACCAGCCGCCATATCCTTACCTATTACAGTTGGTCCACCAGTACCATTGTATGCACAGGTGAAGTCTGGTGTATGCGATCAGGGAGTAATGACCCAAGAGATGACAAGAGGAGGGTTCGTAGGGAGCCCTCAAGGAATAACTCCAGTGGAACAGACGATAGAGAGATCCAGATCCTTTTTAGACTTCAGTCCGATAGGGGTTCCTCCAGATACCATGAGACACTCAGGTGGTTTGGGACTGCTGACTTCGCAAATCTCAAGTGTGAATGTACCGCAAACACCAATGATGCAGGTTGAAAATATCTCATTGCAAGGTTTGACAGCACAATAACTGAATGAATGGTTGGATAAGTTAAATTCACCACAGACTACTCCTGCGACAGCAGAGCGGTCGGAAAGAGAAGAATACCTGAACTTTGTGAGGTTGGGCATGGAAGCAGCTGAGCTAGTAGAAGGGAGCATGGGAGTGAACATACTAGAATCATATACTGAAGCAGAATTGAGGTATCTGTGCCCAAAGATAACCAAAGAAGTGAGCAAAGTGCACCAGAGGTTGGCGAATTTTGCAGATAAATACAGCATAGACCTAGACAAAACTAAGCATCTGAAGAGGAGTTACAGGTTAGAATTTGAGCCTAAAGATTTTGATCACATGAGGTCTACTGGGATGAAGGCACACCTTAAAGAAATTTTGCAGAGGGGACAAGTTTGGGGAGCCTTAGAGAAATGGGAAGGCAGCTGGGCAAAGAAAAGAGATAAAAGGAAAAGTGACTGCTCGGAGCAGCAGCCCGCGAAATCAGTGTCTGACAATGGGTCAGTAAAAATGCGACCCATGAGAGAGACAGCTGGAGGGGTTCTTGTCCATGTAGCATGGTCCAGGGGTGACATTTTGTCATTCACAAATGACTATCCCAGGCTGAGGGAAAAGCCAATAGAGTGGTATCAGCAGACAGATAGGTTTGTGAAGCTTGCGAAGTGTCTTTGGGAAGACCTGAATACCCTGTTTGAGATTATAGTTCCAGCTGATTTGTGGATTGAATGCAAGAGAAGTGTTGACTGGCCGACAGCGGAACCGGCAAGGGACAGAGCTACAGGAGCACCATCTCCTGATGTAATGAGGTACTACTATAAGGTGATTGAGTTTTTGAAGCAGAAGGTGTCGCCGCAAAATATTGACTGGCAAAAGATTGATTGAACAGCACAGGAACCCAAAGAGTCGATACATACCTACTATGAGAGGTTGGTGAAAGTGTTTAAGCACTACAGTGGTACAGAGGTCATAGAGGCAAAGGACATGAATCACCTTGTGTTCAGGTTTGTTGAGGGATTGAGACCAGAGATCAGCCAGATGATTAAGAACCGTTTGATCTGTTGGCAAGCAAAGCCGATTGATGAGGTGTTGCAGTATGCAAAATACTGTAGTGATGAAATTGAGTTGAAGCAGAAAAAGTTGAAGGAGAAAGTGATGATGATTCAAATTAAGGCAGCGCAAGCAGGGATGCAGAGAAATGGTTTACAACAGATGGTGCAACAGCCACAAGGAAACGGGATGATTCAGACGCAAGTGAGAGGCAGAGGTCGAGGAGGTTTTGTGAACCGTGGTCCAGACATGAATACCGTAGTGGTTCAAAATGATGTGCAGGGGATGAAGAAGGTGTTACCTTGTCATGCTTGGGCGGGCGTCGGACATTGGAAGCGGGAGTGCCCGACGATGGTGCAGGAGGGTGTTGTTCAGCAAAGCAATGATGTCAATGCATTCCAAAATGTTAAAGGACCAAGAATGAGGGGTCAAAATCCAAACTTCCAGAATAACATGGTTCAGAGGCAGGGTCTTCAACTCATGCAACAAGTGCAGATGCCATGTGTACAACCAGTGCAGATGCAGCAAGTACAACAGCAGATTCCCGTGGTACCTAGACAGCAAATGCAGTTGCCCTTAGCACCAATGGGACAGCAACAGGTGATGCTTCCTCAATAGGTCACAGGTCAAGGAATGAGTCAAAACAATGCAGTACAACAGTTCCCATTGCGTGGTGAGAATGGAATAAACGATGAATGGTCGGATAACAGTTCAGATGGCGAGGAGTGTAGACTTGCAGCATCCCTAGAAGTAGATCAGAGAGGGCCCTATGTGCAAGGGAAGGTAATGGGTCACAAAGTTTCATTCTTGGTTGACACAGGAGCTACATGATCTACAGTCAGAAGTGCAGAGGTTCCGAAATTACCCCTTTTGGGACGTACAATAAAGGTAGTAGGAGTGGCAAATCAGCTCCTGACTAACCCGATTACTGATCCAGTCCAGGTTGAGATTGGTACTTGTCAGGGATTGCACAGATTTGTGGTATGTGACTCAAGTCCAGTGTCCCTACTGGGTAGAGACTTACTGTGCAAGACGAGGTGTTCTATTACCTGTTCCAATGAAGGGATTGAGGTGCAGACAAACAGTGATGATGAAGGGGATGAAGATCAGATATCAGATCCTGAAACGGAGACGACAGATGAGGAGTACACCCTGATAAGTTTCTTCCCAATGTTCACAGTGACTCATCTGCCAGCGGATTTGCAGGGGACAGTAAAGGAGAAAGTGTGGGACTTGATAGGAAAGGAAGTGGGACTGATAAAAGGAGTAGAACCAGTTAAGGTCTGTGTGAAGCCAAATGCTGTATTTCCCCAGGTACCGCAGTACCACATGGCGCAAGATGTCCTTATACAGGTAACACAGATAATTGCAGACTTTGTGAAGCAAGGGGTCCTGATGGAAGTGATGAGCAGTCCATGCAATTCCCCGATAATGGGACTGAGAAAGCCTTGTGGGAAAGTTTGAATTGTACAAGACTTGAGGAACATTAATGACAGTGGGGAAATGCTGCCCAGTGGTGCCAAATCCAGCTGTGATCATGTTCCAGGTTCCATGTGATGCAGAATGGTTCTCAGTCGTTGATTTGTCCCTGTAGTGCTTCACTACTTATCTTGTTTTCAGCACTTACATAACATATCAGGAATGCACTTCTGAGTTCAAAGAAGACTTTTATTGTTGTTAATTCTTCCCCAACCGCTATTTCGTAAATGACGAATCAGTAGATTTCAAGCACACGTTAATGCACAGTTTGCAATATACACAGCAGGTTATATTTATAAGATATTGAATGCAAAGCAAAACAAATACTTCACCGTGTGAGAAACTATTTACAGCTTCATCTTTCTAGGGTCTGCAAGTTGATGACTCCTTGTCAACTGCGAGAAAGAGATATATCTACCCACACGGGATGCTGGCAACTGGCGCCTAGTTCCAGCACGAAGTCAGGCAGATTTGAATCTAATTCTCTGAAGCCTGTGACATCCGTTACAAAGGTGTGCCCTCTCCTCTCAGACTCGCGAAAACTACGCAAGCCTTTGGAGATTGGCCAGATCTCCTAGACTGCTCCTCTTCCCAGGCTCAAGCAGAGAGAAAAACACTCAATGTACCCTCTCTTATCAGGTCTAGTCTACTGTGAGAAGAAAACCGCTTGGTTCATCTTGTGCAAAAACACAGCTTGGAAAAATACAGCTTGGATTCTCAACTGCAATGTCTAACTCCACGTTAAAGGCAATAGGCAGCTAACCTAAATATCAAATGCAATGTCTAATGTCATATCAAAGCCAATAGGCAGCTGAGCTGAATACAAAATGCAATGTATAATATCATGTCAAAGCCAATAGGCAGAATACAGAATGTAACGGCTAATGCAATGTCAAAGCCCATAGGCGGCTAAACTGAATACATCATGTCAAAGCCAATAGGCAGAATACAGAATGTAATGGCTAAGGCAATGTCAAAGCCAATAGGCGGCTCAACTGAACAAAACATACAATGTGCTACTGGTGAACATTGAGCAACTAATATGCGCAGTGGTGAAACACAAAGTCATTGGTCAAACAAACTTAATCAATGGCAGGACATTCCACCCTTTGACCAATGAATTTTTGTTTCACATATCTCTTGTTTCAAACAAAAACAAAAAACAAAAAACATCAGCACAAAAAACATTATCAGCAAGTCAGATTTGAATGATCAAAGCAATCCCTGTAAAGCAATGGAAGTGAATTAACACATTGATCTCATAACCTTTCACATCAGATACGTCTACACAGAAAAGACTGAATGAGATTATAGTGTCTCTAATTCAACAGTGTAAGCAATTTGATGTGGCATGAGTTCTACTCATATAAAGGTGCACGGTCCACCTGAAAGGTATGCTGGAAGGTAAGTGAAAGTCAGAGTTCCATACGAGAAGAAAAAAAAAAACACAGCTTAGTTCCAGTGGAAGAATGCAATCAAACAAGTTGAACTTGAACTGAAGGCGCCATTTGCGCAAAATGGATCCATGGTGCTGGCACTTTACTCAGCCAGGTTCAGGTTGGGGGTTCGGTCCCTTCCCTGACCCCACACGCACACACCCGAAGGGGGACCACACAGCACACTCAGGGACAGTGGCGAAACGTGGTAGGATCTGCAAAAGAAACAAGTATGACTTTTCTTGCAAATAACATTTGTCATTTAAACTGCACCCTTCCTCTTTCTTTCCCTGTTTTATAATCAGCAGGACGTTTTTGAGGCCCTTTATTATATTCTCTGCAGGTTCTGGAGGGTCATCTGGGGCTTCAACCCACACCTCAGCACAGAGGTTTTTTCCTGCTGCACCACAGCTTCCCTTTTCTTGCACTGTCAGAAGGGCTGGGGCAGACTCATTCTTTACCAAACCTCCATTCACTGCATTTTTGACAAGTTGGGCCATTCTGTCTCCAATTGGTATGAATAAATCAGATTCTTTTCTAGGTATCAGCAGAATTTTGATTTTTCCTTGGTAATTTGCAGCAATCACTCTCCCTAAAACCTGATCAATTTGCCATTTCTGTTCTGGTAACTTTCCTCTCCCCAACTGCTCTGTGACTGCTTGCATGACAGATTGCTTTTGTGCATGCTGCACAGTTTTTATCAAATCTAGGGGAATGTGCATTTCTCTCATCTCTGCCCACCTGTAAGTGGCTTTTTCTCCCAGCTGTTCACATTTCTGGGACACCCACTTAGCCATCCCCACTAAGGCAGAATTCTGGGTGTACACTTCTCTCTCTGAATTTTTCTCTTTAACATCTGCAAGGTAATTGAACCAGTTAGGTGCAAGCCATGTGGAAAAACAAACTGCTAAAACATTAGCAATGAACCAAAAATCAGCGTAAAAATGACACATCTCACGTAGCTCTTGCTTTAAAATCTGGCACACATTGTACAACGCTGTTCCTTCTCCTGTGCCATAAAATAAAATTTCAGTCAATAAATCATTAGTAAAACAAACATGCTTTTTATCTTCAGTGAACACGAATTCAAATGGTGCACACAATTTCACCAGTGACTCATTTACCTGTGGTACTCTAGCCCTGTCTTGCAAGTACCAGATCCAGTGTATGATTCTAGCTAGGGGCACTATTTTCTTCCCTTGTTCTTGAGTTACATGTACATCAGTTTTTACCTCTTGCACTGCGCAAAAACCTAAAGTCTGCATTATTTCATTTGCCAAATCACAAGCGCGCAGCTGCATATTATTTTTCACAGTGACCATATACCAAAGTGTTAGGATTTCACTCAAATGAGGGCTATTCTGTTTCCAAAAATCAAACAAGCTAATGAAACTCGGTGTCTCTTGCGTAGTGCAAACAGTAAACAACCCTAAAATCTTTCTTTTTACTTCATTCTGCAACGGTAACTCGTAAATCACATTCTGAGCTCTCTCGTTCTCGTCCGTGTTATCAGTTAAGGAATGCATTTTGGCTGCCAAAAACCCTGGCTCACACAGAGGCTCAGAGCAGCTTGAAGCTGTCTTAACCCCCTCATTACTGGAATGGGAAAAGAAAGATTCTTCTAAAACAGCATTTTTATAACTTTCAGCATTATCTTGAATTAATGTATTCTGGCTAATTTGCTCACGTAAATTCTCATTTTCATGTTCCAACTGCCTACATTTCTCCTGCATTTCTCTGTAAGCAGATAAAGGTATCCAAACCTTTCTGTCATCATTACTTCCAAAAGGCACATTTTCTAAATATGCTTTATCACAATAAAAACTATTTCTCAAAGCACTATCAGGCAGTTTAGCTACACTTGCATTTTCAAACATGGTCTGCCGTGCTTCTGTAATTCTCCAAACAACAGAAATCAATTCACAGTTTTTCATAGCACCATCGGGCAGTTTAACAACACATGCATTTTCAAACATGGTCTGCCGTGCTTCTGTGATTCTCCAAACAGAAAACAATTTCTGTAATTCTCCAAACAACAAAAACAATTACACTTTTAAAGTGTGCACGTAGAAATCTACTAATTCGTCAAACCCCACTTCTGGTACCAAATGTAGTGCTTCACTACTTATCTCGTTTTCAGCATTTACATAACATATCAGGAATGCACTTCTGAGTTCAAAGAAGACTTTTATTGTTGTTAATTCTTCCCCAACCGCTATTTCGTAAATGACGAATCAGTAGATTTCAAGCACACGTTAATGCACAGTTTGCAATATACACAGCAGGTTATATTTATAAGATATTGAATGCAAAGCAAAACAAATACTTCACCGTGTGAGAAACTATTTACAGCTTCATCTTTCTAGGGTCTGCAAGTTGATGACTCCTTGTCAACTGCGAGAAAGAGATATATCTACCCACACGGGATGCTGGCAACTGGCGCCTAGTTCCAGCACGAAGTCAGGCAGATTCGAATCTAATTCTCTGAAGCCTGTGACATCCGTTACAAAGGTGTGCCCCCTCCTCTCAGACTCGGGAAAACTACGCAAGCCTTTGGAGATTGGCCAGATCTCCTAGACTGCTCCTCTTCCCAGGCTCAAGCAGAGAGAAAAACACTCAATGTACCCTCTCTTATCAGGTCTAGTCTACTGTGAGAAGAAAACAGCTTGGTTCATCTTGTGCAAAAACACAGCTTGGAAAAATACAGCTTGGATTCTCAACTGCAATGTCTAACTCCACGTTAAAGGCAATAGGCAGCTAACCTAAATATCAAATGCAATGTCTAATGTCATATCAAAGCCAATAGGCAGCTGGGCTGAATACAAAATGCAATGTATAATATCATGTCAAAGCCAATAGGCAGAATACAGAATGTAATGGCTAATGCAATGTCAAAGCCCATAGGCGGCTAAACTGAATACATCATGTCAAAGCCAATAGGCAGAATACAGAATGTAATGGCTAATGCAATGTCAAAGCCAATAGGCGGCTCAACTGAACAAAACATACAATGTGCTACTGGTGAACAGTGAGCAACTAATATGCGCAGTGGTGAAACACAAAGTCATTGGTCAAACAAACTTAATCAATGGCAGGACATTCCCAAGCGTTCTTTTCTGTGCCTCTTCATGAGGACAGCCAATTTCTCTTCAGTTTCAAATTCTTGGACAAGGTCTACAGTTGGTGTCGAATTCCTCAAGGGTTTTCGGAATCACCTTCCATCTTCAATCAGATACTGAAGAAAGATTTGGAGTCATTGGAATTGCCTCTTCAATCGACTCTGGTGCAATACATTGACGATTTGTTGATTGCCTCCAAAACAAGAGATGATTGCAAGTACGATACCATTGCCTTACTGAACCACTTGGGAAAGAATGGGCATAAGGTGTCCCCAAAGAAGCTGCAATATTGTCAGAAAGAGGTAAAATACTTAGGTCATCTAATTGAGAAAGGGTCGAGGAAAATATCCAAGGAAAGAGTGACCCCCATATTGCAGATGAGTCCCCCGACGACATGGAGAGATGTTAGAATGTTTCTGGGAATGGTGGGCTACTGTCGCCAGTGGATCCCGAATTTCTCAATTATCTCCAAGCCATTGGTAAGACTGACGTTTAAGGAGGTTAAGGATGGGCCAGATGTCATAACTATGTCTGAGAAGGAGATGAAGGCATTCATTGAGCTGAGGGAGTGTATGTGCAGGGCTCCAGGCTTTAGGTTTGCCTGATTACACAAAGCCTTTTGCCTTGTTTTGCTTAGCATGTTCTTTGTCTGTCCTAATGCAGGTCCATGGAGGTGCAAACCGACCAGTAGCATATTTTTCAGCTACTTTGGACCCAGTTGCAGCAGCCTTACCAGGTTGTCTGCGTGCAGTAGCAGCAGTTGGTCAAAGCCTCACACAGTGTGAAGGCATAGTGATGGGACATCCTTTAACAGTTATGGTCCCACACTCAGTAGAGATTTTGTTAACCCGTACCAAAACGCAGCACATGACAAATGCGAGACTGACAAAGTATGAAACGATTATATTGGGGTCACCAAATGTAACTTTGAAAAGATGTACAGTGCTGAACCCGGCAACTTTGCTTCCAAATGAAAATACAGAAGTTGTGGATGCTGATGATGTAGAACATGATTTTCTTGAGGTAAAAGAAATGTGCACCAAACCGAGGCCTGATATTAAAGATACCCAATTGGAAGAAAATGACCACACTATTTGTGTTGATGGCTCATGTTTGAGAGACTCAGTAGGAGTACTGAGAGCCGGATACGCTGTCTGTACAACCACTGGTATTCTGGAAGCGTCCTGGCTTGAGAGAGTGTATTCTGCTCAAGTGGCAGAATTGGTTGCTCTTACCAGAGCTTGCAATGCTGCTGCCCAATTGAAAGTTACTATCTATACTGATAGCAGATACAGATTTGGAATTGTTCATGATTTTGGCCAGCTATGGTCACAGAGGGGTTTCTTGACCTCTTCTGGTTCTCCAGTGAAAAATGGTGAAAGAATTAAGGAGTTGTTGCACGCGATTCAGTTACCTCCTAAAATTGCTGTGGTAAAATGCAGCACTCATGTGAAATCACAAGACTTTGTTTGAATGGGAAATGGATATGCGGATCAAGTCACAAAGTTTTGCGCATTGAACTGTATATCGTTTAAGGATCCGTGGGAATTGTTACCTGAAACAGAAAATGAGACATGCACAGGTTACGCTTTAAGGGTGGTTGACACATTGGAAGAATTGAAATTGTTGCAGGGACGTGCCAGCAGAGATGAGAAACGCTCTTGGCCTAGGATGCAATGTGTACAGAGACCAGATGATTTGTGGGTTTCAGATGAGGGGAAAATGGTTTTGCCAAACAGTCTTCTGTCACAGTTTGCAAGGTTTTACCATGGGCAAGACCATATTGGGAGAGATGCCATGATCCGGTTGTTCAAAACTGATTGGTTTAACCCAAAGTTCAGACAAGCCGCAGAAGAGATTTGTCACAGGTGCATCATCTGTCTGCAGATGAATGCGGGGAAAGGGACAGTGGTGAATCTGAGCCACATTGAGAGAGCAGGAGGTCCATTTAGCAGAATGCAAAAGCTTACCCTACACGCAGAAATGACAGTCTCACAGTAGCGAAGCTGCTGCTTAGGGAATTGATTCCACGTTTCGGGTTTCCGATCTCTATAGAATCAGATAGGGGAAGTCACTTCAACAACTAAGTGGTTAAGCTCTTGTGTGCAGCATTGAATATTGAACAGAAGTTGCATTGTAGTTACCGCCCTGAAGCATCAGGACTAGTGGAGCAGACAAATGGTACCCTGAAGTCGAGAATGGCAAAAATGTGTGTAGCTACAAATGTGAAATGGCCTGATGCGTTGTCCTTAGTGCTAATGTCAATGAGAAATACACTCAACAAGAAAACAGGACTGTCTCCTCATGAAATTCTCATGGGCCGAGCCATGAGACTGCCCGCAGTGCCTGAAAATGCTCTTGTGAATATCACAGATGATATGGTGTTAGACTACTGCAAGGGTCTGGCTGACATGGTCCTCTCTTTCTCTCACCAGGTGGAAGCTACCACACTGCCACCGATAAATGATCCAGGTCACAATCTGAAAGCTGGTGACTGGGTTGTCATCAAGAAACACATGAGGAAGTCGTGTTTGGAGCCACGTTGGAAGGGGCCATATCAAGTAATACTGACAACTACCACTGCTGTGAAGTGTGCGGGAATTCCAAACTGGATCCATGCCAGTCACACGAAAAAGGTGACGTGTCCAACTGATGAGGAAATTGAATTATTGAAAGTAACAGCTAAAGAAAAGGAAGTCTCAGGGCCGGAGAGTAATCAAAGGGGAACTGAGACAGGAGAGCCCATTGAGGACAGCTTGGTCACTCCAATAAGAGATGAGACCCAGAGGGGTGACGTGAGCCTATCTCAACTGAGGCGCCAGGAGGACCGACCCAGAGAAAGGTTCTCCCAGAAGCAGATGGGTGCAGTATTGAAGTAGAGCCCCTGACAGACCCAGAAGGCGAAGGAGTTGAGGCGGAAGAGAGTCAAGGTGTCCAGACTCCTCCTGAGAAAATTGCAGGTCCATCAAGAGAAAACACCATAGAGTCAGAGGAGGGTAACGAGCTGCCACAAGGAAGATCAAAGACCAAAGAGACGCTGAAAGGAGATAAGTGGCCAGAATCGCAAGTGACAAAAGGTAAAGTGGTTGTTGAAGAAACAATAGAAGAAGAGGTTGATACAACGAGGAAAGAAGATCTGAGTGAAGGAGAATTGCAAGGTGAACGCAAGTTGAAAAGAAAGAGAGTAGCAAACAGAAGATACGCAGGTCCTGAATGGGCGTATGCAACGTCAGCTGAGTGGCAGCAAGAGTTCTTGGCATTCTGTTTTAATCGATAAGTCCCAGGGCAATGCTATGGTACCTGAGTCTGACCAGAGAAAGAGACTGGGTTAATGTGAAAAATCGAGTTAAAGAGAACTGAGAAAAGATACTGTTAAATTACCGGATGTGACACTGTTATCCTGAATTGACTTTTGAGAACTGATTTTGACAAGCTGCTAACTGGAATTGACAAGGAACCTGGGAGTGAATGTGGAAGCTGTAAATAATTGCTGCAGAGAGACTTTCGCTTGCTTTAACTTACTGGAAAAAAAAGTTGGTTGTTGTTTGCACTTATAGCACTTTACTTTCTGATTCTTTACAGATCATGGCTAACCCTAGATGATGATAGGGGAAGTAGGCGCTGTAAATGTTTGGTGTTGCTTTGGGTATCGTGTGTGTGATATTCATTATAGTTCTGATTGTGGGAATGCCTTTGGTGGATAAGAGTGAAACTAACAATGCTACTATTCCTGAGACCACTGCTTCACTAACAGCTTGAGAGAGGTTCGAGCAGGACACAAACTATTTGCATGAGGGAGCTAACGTAAAAGGGGAACTATCTACTAATGTTTTCTATCGCTTGCTGAGTGAG
This sequence comes from Pleurodeles waltl, assembly GCF_031143425.1. NCBI lineage: Eukaryota > Metazoa > Chordata > Amphibia > Caudata > Salamandridae > Pleurodeles > Pleurodeles waltl. Next base: position 657,616,884 of record NC_090445.1, on the reverse strand, counting down.
TATGTTGACACTATGGATGTGAATGATTGTTATGTGTGTACACAAATTCCTGTTTCAGTGCAAGAGGGAGTTACCTACCATAATTTGCCTTTAACGTATGGGATAACCTGTAGTTTGTTACCAACACAATTCTATAACCAGGAAGAGATTCAGTACTTTTATTCTAACAATGATCTTATGTTTTCTTATGTGCCAATCATAGAAGATTTGAATAGTGTAGCGAAATACTATAACATAAATCTAGTTAAGGGGTTCTTTGAAGCGACACTAGCAATTAGTACATCTTATGCTCACCGCAATAATCTGACATGTTTGCTTACACCTATAGAGAAAAGCTTTCTAGATCACACGGAAGATAGAAGAAGGGCATTGAAGGGGAAATTGGAGAAAGGCTTGCAGCGAGCTTTTGTAAATAGTGAGAGCTATAGTGAAATTAGGGAACAAGGAAAATTAGCTTTAGATGCACTACACGTCGGTAAGCTTTGCATAACACGACCAAAGTCATATTATGACAATGTGTTTGAGGGAACGAGTAAATGTAAGCATGTGTTTTTGTTTCAGAGTAAGTGGACGTTCATGTTAAATGGACAGGATCCAGAGATCCCTGGGATCTATTATATATGTGGGCTTAATGCTTATTACCGTCTCCCAAAGGGATGGTATGGGACATGTTATTTGGGGATAGTTTTCCCAAAGATATATCAGTTTCCGAAATTGTCTGAATTGCATTTTACTAGACAAAAGAGGGAGACTGCTGCTGGTGTGGTAGGAGACATAGTTGGAGCAATAATTCCTTCAGTGGAAGTTATCTTGAATTCGATAAATATTCGAAAGTTGTCTACTATTGTGGATAACATGCTGACAAATTTTACAGGAGCTATACTCCTGATGGATACTGAACTTGCTGCGGAGAGGGCTATGACTCTTCAAAACAGGCTTGCTTTAGACATTCTTTTAGCGAAAAATGGCGGAGTCTGTAAGATGCTTAATGAGCGACATTGTTGTGCCTACATACCTGACAATAGTAATGAGATTAGAAGTATGCTTACTAACCTAACAAGAGATAGTGCAGATTTGAAGGAACTGAAAGAACCAGGTGTTAGGGAAAAGGTTGGAAAGGGACTTGCTAAAGTGGGAAGCTGGTTTAGTAATATTTGGCATGGAATATTGGGAAAAATAATACAGGGAATACTGACTGTTTTGGCTTGCTTATTTGGACTATGGTTGTCATGCAAAATTAGCAAAAGAATAAAATTAAAGAGGGCAAAAAATAATCGGAGGGGGGAAGAAAAGAAAAGGGAAACATTGTTCAGAGAAAAATTAGACGCGACAAAAATGGGGGAAGAAATTGAGATGAGGGAATTCAGAAGATGAAAATTTGTGAAAGAAAGGGTTGTGTGATGACAAGAGTCATCAGAGGAGGGATTGTTGGAGTGTGACTTTTATAATCAATATTAACATGAAAAGCTTGCAATATAATGTCTAATGAAACCACATAAATGTAATACTAATGCACACGTTTGAAATGTGCCCACGGGGAGTGGCCACAAATGTATACGATGATTAATGAAACTGACTAATAATGAATCAATAACGTACTCATGTATGGTTTGTAATGATTTATCCTAATTAGAGTTATGTATTAAGGTTTTGCTAAATTAATCACTCGGCCTTAGTTAGCAAGGGTCTGGGCCTAGCTGCCTGGTCTCATATTAACAGTTTTTCTAACGTGCAATGTGCTTCTTTCCTGAAGGACGGAGCTGTACTTTTCCAGAAGCTAGAGATATGTGTGTAACCGTAGTAAATTCTTTCTCATGGGACCCGACTTGCTCAAGGAGACATTTTTGCCGAATGCAACAGTGTAATTCACAACAGGTGCAAGGTCGCCTGAACTAGGAGAAGACAATGGAACTGCTGACTGGAGCGACAAGTGTAACTTTTCTTATCTGACATTCTACCCGTTGAAGACGTCAATCACAGGAGCCAATAAACTGCATGAGAACTGTCTTAGGTGAAAATTCTAGCAAGGTGTGTGACGGATTATTGGAAAGAGATAACGATGCACCAAATATTGCCCAATGGGAAATTAGAGACTTGTTCGACAACCTTAATATAACGACGTGACACAAGGAGAAATCAGCCATTTCTTCGCCAATCTTCATCACCCTTTGCCATTCTGAGAGCCTATGGGGGTCATTTCAACCATGGCGGTACAGGACCGCCAGGGCTGAAATGACGGAAGCACCGCCAACAGGCTGGCAGTGCTTCCAGGGTCATTACGACAGCGGCGGAAGCGCTGCGGTCACACCGCCGGGGCCGGCGGTTTCCCGCCACAATGGCCCCGGCGGTAGTAATCCGCCAGGGCAGTGCTGCTAGCAGCGCTGCCCAGGGGATTACGAGTCCCCCTACCACCAGCCTTTTCCTGGCGGTTTGAACCGCAAGGAAAAGGCTGGTGGTACGGGGAGTTGCGGGGCCCCTTTTGCTATACCTTGCTGAGACTTACCTGTTCTATCCTGGCTTATGGCGAATCGACTGATTTTCTGAGGACGAAGACTGAAACTGTATGCTGCCCCATTTTGATGGGTAACTATCTGATGATAAATTGTAATTGTCTGTTTGCCTTTTCTTTCTAGGTACCAACTGCTCTTTTAATAGAGGCCATAGTTAGATGTTTTCCAAATTCATGTTGCTAAATTGTTTTGCATGAAGCCCAACATGCTGATGCTAATTAGAGGTTAGTTAAGGAGTTCATTAATATCGGTTGCAAATAGACAAATGACTGAATGTTTGCTTTGTTGATTAATGTGCTAATGATACTCTGCTAAAGTTGATTCATGTTGACGTCATGCTTTGTTCTAATATTTATGATCTATGCTTTGATAAAGTCTTATTCGAGTTGCCATATTGTAGTTTTGTTGATGTGCTTACTGGTATTGAGACTAATAAATATTCTAGTAGATTGTAACAAATAGGGAATAAATATCCTAATTCTTTCTAGACCTGTGAGGTTATTCATGGCTGAAAGGTCATGGTGTGTTCGGTTCGTCTTAAATGTTATTGATTAGTTTAATTGATTAGCTATTGTGAATATTGATTAGGTTATTGATCTATTGATTGAAATGCTAAACGGATATCTCGTTCTAGGAAGTCCCCAAACGTGGTCAAAAGATTAATTGGCCTAAAACGAGTCCCCTTGGAAGTTAAATTAACAAGGTTTGGACGCGTTATCAGAGGTTGAGAGATATCCTCCTCCACAGACCTGAGGTGGCACAGATAACAAAAGCTATCACTACCTTCCTGGAGATAAATGACACAGCAGATACACCTATTTCCCTCTTATGGGAAACGCTGAGGGTAGTCATTACGGTGTAATATATTGCGAGGTCTACGGCAGATAACAACATTTGACGGGAAAAAAGGGAACAACTGCAGAAAGACGTGCTGGAATTGGAATGGATACATAAGAGAAGTGGGGCATGGGGGTCTGGAGAAAGCGAGGGGCAGCCAAGGCACAGCTTGCTGGCCTTGACTTCAGAAAATGTAGCATTTCACCTGTGCCACGCCTTTTATGTAAATGGCAATAAATGCGGGCCCCATCCTAGCTAATAGGCTCCACACCTAGAGGCAGGCAACAGCAGTGGAGTTACTCAAGGCCCTAGATGGGACTGAGGTGGTCGGGGATACCCAGATTGCCTCAGTCTTTCGCTGGTTTTATCAAGATCAATACTCTACTCAGTAATCTCGCTCCAACACCTCCCGCCAATACCTCAACCAGACCTGTATGACCAATCTGATCGCTACAGACATGGCCTTGTTGGATGCCCAGATAAGGATAGAGGAGGTAATCTCCGCAGTAGTGAGATTGGAGGCCTTAAAGTCCCCTGAGACGGATGGATTCCTGGGCCTGTTCTACAAAATGTTCTGTAGCAGTCTTGCTCCTATCCTGACCCGCCATTTTAATGTGATTACAGGGCCGGATACGATGTCATCCTCCATGTTGGAGGCATCCATAGTGATGCGCCCTAAACCCAGGAAGGACTCTACACAATGCAGGTCTTATAAACCGATATCCATCCTCAACGTAGATATGAAATTGCTTATGGGCATTCTTGCTTCCCACTTGAACCCGCTGATGCTGGGCCTGCTAGACCCAAACCAGGCTGGTTTCATTCCCTGTCAGCAGTGTGGACACAACACCAAGCGGATATTGCACATCCTAGTCAAGACACAGCACTCGCACCGTGAACTAATGCTTCTTAGCACAGACGTCGAGAAGGTGTTTGACCGCATCCACTGGCCATACCTCCAGACTACACTGGAGCATTTTGGCTTCGGACCTCAGTTCCGAGCCTGGATCGCGAGTGCTTACAGCCACCCCAAGGCGTCCGTCAGAGTCAATGGAGTGACCTCCATCTCACTCCACATTGGGCGCGGGCCCCGCCAGGGCTCCCCACTATCCACCCTGCTGTTTGCTCTCTATATGGAGCCCTTCGCACAGTGGGTGAGGGACAACCCAGATATTACAGGTGTCGCTTTCGACGGTGGGGGAGTACTCTACGCGGACAATGTCGTGGTTGCTCTGGATGACCTGCTGAAGGCTCTCCATGCTTTTCTGCAGGAGGCACACCTTTAGGAAGGTGTTGAGCTTCCGGATAAATCTTTCGAAGTTTCAGGCTCTCAGCCTTACGCTTCCCCCGGAGACGGTAGCCTTACTGGCTAAGCAATACCCATTTCAGTGGCAGGCACTATCTATTTCGTACTTGGGCATAAAGGTAGTCACAACAGTCCCTGAAACATCAACAATAAATTATCAGCTCCTTCTTCAGAGCGTTAAAAAGGACCTGACCCAGTGAAGACTCTACCCTATTTCATGGCCTGGCAGAATTGCTGCTATAAAAATGTCTGTCCTTCCCTGAGCTCTTTTCTTGTTTCAGGCTCTGCCAGCTGAGACTTCACCCGGGCTGCTTCAAGCACTACAAGGTGAAATAAACCACTTTGTATGGGCAGAAAAGAAGCCCCAGATGGCTCAACCCATGGCCTATCAACCTTTGCTCAGAGGGGGACTGGGCATCCCTGATCTCCAGCAATACTACAGGGCAGCCCAAGTCCGCTACTTGGTGGAATGGTCACAAGCAGAGTCAGATAAACGCTGGCCGTTTATGGACAGAGCGATCCCTAACACTTCCCTTTGGAAGATTCCCTTTTTGCCACGTCACCACCGACCATGGGGCATGTATTCTTCACATGTTACCCGAGTAGCCTTAAAGATCTGGGACCAAGTGGCACAAACCTGAGGCTTCACCTCCTAAACCTACCCCTTTGTCGCCCATTGTGGGGAACCCGGAATTTACACTGGGCCTGGATCTGGGAGCTTTTCATGTTTGTCTGTCCCTGTCATGCTGCTCCATAAGCCATCTGTTTGATGAAGAGGGACTGCTACCCTTCAAGAGTCTTAGGGACTCCCATTCTTTGCCGGAGACTGAGAGGATGCGCTACCTCCAGATCCATCACTGGGTAGCGCACCCTACAATTCGCGATAGGGCCTGCAGACTCCTTACAAACTATGAAAAATGGTTGCTCCTGAAGACAAAAGATAAACATATAATTTACGACCTTTACGGTGTGCTCCAATGGGCTGTCCCGATACTCAGGGTCACACGTCAGGCATGCTGGGAAGCGGAACCAGGTAGGACTTTGTCACCCCAAGAGTGGGAGGCAATTTATTACAGAGCGCGCCATACAGACCGCAACAATACTAGTGTGGAGAGGGCACTGAAGATCGCCTCATACTAGTATCTCACCCCGGTTTGGTTGCACATGAGTGACTACTCACGCAGCCCTAACTCTTGGAGACGATGTGGTGCCCCGGGAATGCTGGTACACCTTCTGTGGGACTGCCCGAAACGTACTCCTTATTGGGAGGGAATTTTAAATGACATCGATCTTCATATGAATACTCAACTCCCTTGGTTCCCAGCGTACATCATAATGGGTCTTCTAAACCCTTTGACTTTCCCGCTTACGTCCCTTCGGGAGCATCAGATAGGACTGGCCTTGGGGCGGCTCTACAAAACATCACGACTCACTGGGGAACCCCCAATATCCCAACACAGCTAGGGAGGTTACACAGATTGTGGCATATCTTGGGCATGGAAAGGCTCACAGTTACCCTCATGGTGCAAGGGCACTCTTTCAGAGAGCTGTGGCACCCTTTTTTGTCTCTCCTTTCTGGCGAGTTCAGGGAACTTACTTGCCCTAAGTACCTGCAACTCCTATGCCTCCTAGACAGGGATGACTCTTAGGGACTCAAACAGGGGACTGAGGCTACCCCACATGCACAGTGCTATTGCTAGTTAGTCTTGTCTTATAATAGTGCACCGGGGGGGAGAATTAGAGGGTTGGGGTGGGGTGGGGTGAAATGTTGGTAGTTTGATCAGTAAACTTTCTTTTCAATACTGGCGGGTGCTGCGCCACACTTTGTTTTCTCCTTTTGGACGTGAGTATTGAAATTTCAATAAAGAAATCTCAATATATTATATTCCTTACACTTGTATTCCTTTGATTATGTAATCATGTACTTATTTACTACTCTAAAACTACTGTGCAAGAGAAAAAAAAACATTTTACTCTCTTGAAAGTTTTATTCTGTCTGACCATCACCCTATATCTCTATCAATCTATCCTATATCTCCACTCTCTGAATAATCCCAAACCCATTCCACTACTATGATCTCCAAAATAACCCTTTTCAGACTTTTCCCTCCTCTACCTCTCCTGGCTCACCCCAAACCTCACTTTACGACTATGATCTCCCAAGCAACCCTACTAGACTCTCCCTCATTTATCTCTCCTTTGACTTATCTCAAACCCCATTTAACTCCTATGATCTCCCTAATCCCTTTCTACAGAGAGGGATTAGGCTTCCATCCTTCACCTCTCCTTTACTCATCCCAAACCTCATCTTACTACTATGATCTATCTCCCAATTAACACTTCTGGATTCTTCCCTCCTTTATTCTTCCATTATTCTATTCAAATCAACTAACAAACCCACATGTCCCTTGCTCAAATTAACTCATACCTCTCTATACTAATACCGTACTCATATTTCCCTTTACTAATGCACCACTAATTCTTTTGGGTTGTGGAGTAGCGTGCTATTTGCTGAAAAGTGCCTCAATGCCTCATCAGGGGTAGTAAGTGCTATATAAATACAATTACAATTACCATGGATTCTTTAAGGATCACACATATTCCCCTAGCCTGGCCTCGGAGGAAGAATGGCCCCTTCAAAGCCACCTTCCTGCAGGGGTGAACAAGCTCCTTTCCCAGGTGATTGCCAAGGCACTGGCACCACTGTAGGAAAGCTTGGACAAACTTATGTCCCAGGTTTCCACTGGCTCAGGGACTGGCGGTTCTGCTGCTGCGGTCTCTTTGAGGACCTTGAAACGTGATGCGGGGCACCTGGAAGGCTTCGATTGCTTGAGAGAAGCCTTCCATAAGAGTGAATGCATGTTAAAGAATGTACCCCGCAGGGAGGATGTTCTAGTCGGAGACCTTGGCAACGATGTTGCACCGGATTTCGACCCTGAACTAGAGTCTCCCCAAATTGGTGAGGGATGGGGGGGGTGACACCAATGATGGTGGTTCATCAGATGAGGGGTGCAACTCGGACAGACCCTGGTGCATGGGCTCGAACACCTCAGGTTGTTTTGAAGAACAGACTGGCAATGATATGTTCCACCATGAGGACATATAACACCCAAGGTCTTCCGAATGGGTCCCCTAGAAAGTGGCCAAGTATGTGGCAAGTAAGATACATCACCCCTTGGATAAAGAGGTCTGCGCTCGCCTGCGGGTGAAGGGTCCTAGGCCAGCCCTAGAGGTAAAGGTTGCAGCCACCCCTAACATTGACACCAAACTCTGCACCTTCTTTTCCAAATACATGAAAGATCCCAAGAAATGGATTGACTGCTCGTGTGCGCATGCCAGGATAAGCTCATAGATGTCTTAGGACCCCTTACCAAGATAATTGAATTGGCTGAGCAATCAAAACAGTCAGGCTCTCCCTTACCCACTGACATTTGTGGTGGGCTGGGTGCGGCGGGCGGTATGCCTTCTAGGCAATGCCAACTGCGCCCTCTCTGCAGAGAGGAGACGCTCCCTCCTGATAAGAATTGATCCCAAACTTGGGGAGTTGTCTTCATCAGAGGCAGGGCAACCTTTTCAGGGAACCTTTCATAAAGGAGCTTGGGAAGTTTGTGTCTACCTTCCCGGAGCTGGACAAGGCACAATCATCCATCAAGAAAATGTTTCCGGGGAAGGTTTTCTCCGGGACCGGAAGAGGCAGGGGTCGCTCTTCTGGCGGACCCTTCAATCAGGCCCCTCCAGAGAGCAGGCCCACAGAAACGACGAGTGGAATGACGGCTGGTAGGGCACCTTCTTCCCCAACTGGGGAGGTGGAAAGGGCAGGTTCACCTGTGCTACCAGAGAAGGAACTAACCCCCCAGGAGGCATTACCGGTAAGCAATACCCTTTTTTCTCCTCTAAGACTGGGAGGGAGACTGAGGTTATTCACTCACAAATTGGCTCAGATCACTTTGGACCCTTGGGTACTGGAGACAGTAGAAGGTTCCACATAGAGTTCTACAGAACTCTGGATCAAAAGGTGAGAACAAGTCCAGTATGATTTTCATGGCAGGAATCAGATCTGATTGACACAGAGGTGCAGGAACTGCTTTCCAAGGCAGCTATCAGGAGAACAATCCTTCACCCGAGGCGGTTTCTAAACAACCTTTTAGTAGTAGAACAAAAAGACAAGGGATTCCGACTGGTGATAAACTTAAGAGAACTCAACGAGTGGCTAGTTTACCGCCTCCTGAGAGACCTTTTCCTTCAGGGCGACTGGTTAGCTTGCCTAGACCTCAAAGATGCCTATTTGACGATCCCCATCTTCCTGCCTCATTGTCGCTTTCTGCAATTTGAATGGAGGAATCAGGTCTACGAATTCCAGTCTCTACCGTTTGGCCTCTTATCAGCTCCATGGTGCTTCACAAAGTTCCTGAAACCTATTGTGGAGAAATTGAGGACGCAGGGCGTCTGGTTGATTATATACCTTGACGATATCCTGCTAATGGATCAGTCTCACAACCAACTGATGGCCCACTTGAACATAACTATGGCGCTTCTGCAGGGTCTCAGGCATGTCGTCAATGGAAAGAAGTCAGAACTGGTTCTGTCTCTACTGGAACAAAAGATTGCCAAGATCAAGAAGGCAGCTACTCAAAGTCCTGGTTTGTTGTCTTCTTCGATCCAGGCTATTTTTCCAGGGCCCCTGCACTACAGAATCCCACAGTGGCTGAAAGCATCTCATCTGCAGAGTGGCATCACTTACTCAGAGCTTGTGACTCTGTTACCAGAAGCCAGAACGGAGATTCGATGGTGAATAGACCATATGGAGGCATGGAACGGGTGAGTATCTTCGACTCCCTACCGGACCTGATAATAGAGTCGGATGCCTGCCGACTGGGCTGGGGTGCCAGGTGTGACGAGATCCCCATAGGAGGTCAGTGGACACAAAAGGAGTTGAGCATCCACATCAACTGCCTGGAACTTCATGCAGGTTGTTTTGTGATCCAGTCTCTTACACAGGACAAGGTCTCATGCTGTGTTTCTACTGAGGATGGACAATACAACAGCTGTCCAATATAGCAACAGACTGGGAGGTACCCATTCCAAAGCCCTAGCAGAACTAGCCAAGGACTTTTGGCACTACTGCCTCCAGCAACAGATCTCGGTGAATGCGGAATACCTACCGGGTTCACAGAACAAGGTAGGAGACTGGAATTACAGACATCTTAAGGATTCCAGTGACTGTCAACTGGATCCGTCGGTATTCCAAGCCCTGATGGAATGGCGGGACCCTTGCAATGTGAACCTTTTCGCCTCCAGGCTGAATGCTCACCTTCCCAGTTATTTCAGCTGGAGACCAGACCCGGGAGCAGCAGCCGTGGATACCCTCCTCCAAGATTGGACATCGGGACAGGCCTCTGGGTTTCCTCCCTTTCTTCTGATTCCCAGAGTGGTGGCTCAAGTCAGGAGATAGAGAGTGTCTTTAATACTCGTCACCCCGATTTGGAGATCTCAAGCATGGTTCCCCACACTTCTGGAGTTGTCATGGATGGAACCACTGAGACTGCCATTGTTACAAGGGATTCTCCGGGATTCCTCTGGACATCCTCATCCACTGGTGACTCAAGGCCACTTGAACCTGATGGCCTGGAGGATTTCAGGCAACATTGGCAGGACATCAGACTTTCTGAAGAAGCTAACTGACTCATCAGACAGGCATGGGCACCAAGCAAGAGCAAAGCAAAAGATATAAATCGGCCAAGAATCAATAGTCTAGTTGGTGTATGGAGAGACACCCGGATCCCGTGGGGGCCTCAGCTATACACATTATCAATTTTCCTGCAGACAGCTACAAATTGAGTCTAGCATACTACACAGTGAATTCATTCATGTTGGCCATCTCAGGAGGACGCCCTCCCATCAATAATATCCCTGTGGGAAAACACCCTTGGGTATGTAAACTGAGTAAAGGCTCAGAATGTCTAGGCCCCCGGGAACCCCGATACTCCAGGCTATGGGATGTGAATAGAGTCCTTCATCTCCTTTCAGAATGGCAGGATAACCAATACTTATCAAGGAAGGAGATATCAGACGAATTGGCCATGCTTTTATGCTTCATATCCTGCAAGAGAGCCTCGGATGTTAGGGCCCTGGACATCATGGCAAGAGTATTTACCCTAGAAGGGGTTACTTTTACTATATCCAGACGGACCAAAACAAATACCAGGTCAGTGTCCTATCCTATTTTTGAGAGCTATCCTAAGCTCTGTGTGGTAAGATGTCCTAAGGCATACGAGGACATGACGGCGGAAGTAAGACCACCAGGTGAGAAACAATTGTTGGTTGCCATCAAGAAACCATACAAGCCAGTTTCTTACCCATCTAATGCCAGGTGGATAAGATGGATCATAACAGAGGCTGGCATTGATGTTCACATTTTTGGTGCACACTCTACCAAGGGTGCCATAGCTTCTAAGGCGATCTAAGTAGGTGACAGGGTGGCAGGCTGGAAGACATTATGAATGCAGTGGATTGGTCATTAAAAAAAACCTTCAAGAAATTCTATTTCAAGCCTATTCATCAAGGTGGTGAATAAGCTTTGAACATGTATAATCCTCGCCACCGGCCCTGACATAGAATAAAACATTTTGTAGCAACATAAAGGAAAGTTTCAATTCCATTAAGGACACAGGGGCTAGGATTATCCCACCCTATGCACATTGCACATGATCCTTCCCCATTTTCTGACCTACATGAATGCTAAGGCACTTTTTGGTGATGATTATTAATGGTGTTCTTTAAGATTACAGGTAATATCATTTTTTCACAACCTCTTGTTTAAACAATAATATCTCTCAGATGGGTAACATTTATTTTCTGAATAACAAATGGGTCGCCTATATCAATTTTCCCTTTATACGTATGGGTTCAGTGAATAATGTTGCTAAGCTTTATTTTTAGTAATGACCAAGATCTTGCCCTGATTTCCTTTGGTAATGTACAATGGTGCTTAATATTTTTGTCTCCCTTCTAGGATCTGACTTGAAGATGTATTGAGGCCGCTTGAACTTAACTTCCGACAGTGAAGAAGAGGAAGGACTGGACATGACACACATTTATATGGACATTTGGGCGGTGTTATCATTGTTTTATGGATACCTATAGAGATGTTCGATTGGACTCATGGGATTTGTAGTGTTTACAGTATTTTTTGTTTGAACTTTGAACTTGCTCTACAATTAAAGTGAAGAAAGAAATTAATAATCCTCAGCTCTGTGTTCTTAGCAGAATGTAAACTTTCCTTTGTGTTAGCTGGGACATTTTTCATTTCATGAGGCAATGTGTCCCCACCTTAAAGCACCTCCCAAACATCAAAAATTCGAAATAAAATGTATTGGATAATTAAGATGAATTAAAAAGACACATTTAATAATTTAGTTTTAGATCAATGAAAAGTAAAAAGGGTTTTATCACAAAATTAAAATATAAGCAGTACAGAGTAAATGCCATGAAGGCTCTCAAATGCAATTACACAGATTATGTAAAAATCAGAAATTATTTTATATCTCAATTGGCAGAAAAATCTGAGAAGACTCTGACAGCATCCCTAGTAGAACAGGAAAGTCTTCTGGCTCACCCCCAAAATCGTTGTTTTTTATTTATACAAAATTCTGCAGAGAAGATGAGAACTTCTGCAGAGTCATCGTGGTGGAAGTTAATGTATCATTTCTTCAGCAAATCAGACCACATTAAAAATAGATATGAAATTACAGTTACACCCAAGCACTAACCCAAAACAGAAATATGAGATGTACAAACAGAGCAAGTTATATTTACAGTGACACATTTTATGAATGAATAGCCTCAGTAATGAAAACAGACAACATGGAAACATGTTGCAAGTTACATCTCAACTAGAGAAAGTTCATTGTGAACAGAACAACAATAACAGTGGAAATAACGTAATATATTTCAGATGGACTTTCTGCTGCAGTGCTTATGGGGAGAGGATGGGAGCAGGGGGCTAAACACTGAATGAATGACAGAGATGACTTCCATCTTAGTCAAGATGGCGTTTTACACAGAAATGTGGCATAGTTAACATACATTAGAAAAACACACTTGTATACATCATAGAAAACATGTTTTAAAGCAATCATATGATATTAGTCAATTCATATGAAATTATGTGTGTAAATGTATACTGCATATTGTTGATGCACAAAAATACAAACCCATAAAAATCTTTTACACCTCTATGAGTCAAAGCAGGGCCAAACCTCACACCAAGAGAACAGTGTTTTGGACTCTTGTTCAATCCAGTCAAGAGTAAAATTCATGTCCAAAAAATAATTTGTGCCAAGAATTTTCAGTTCTATTAAGGGCACAGAGGCGAGGATTATGCTTCCTTTCTTTACTACTCATTTAACAGCAGTCAATGAAAACAATGTATTCATAATACAAACTACACATACCATGAAGCTCTGTCCATTAACCTCATCAATTATGGCCCACTAGACCATACGAGTACTGTCAGCACCATCTTGATTGCCTCTTTCTTTGCACAACTGCAATCCATAAGAACTTCATAACCAACGATAACCGAAACTGGAACATTTAACACAATCTCCATCAGGCACCACCAATCTGTGAATGACAATTCAACCAGCAACTGAAGCCTGAAGTGCCAACTTTGGAAGACGATGTCCAGAAGCCTTTTCACTCTAACTTCTGATCAGAATCTAAAAGGGAATAAATATATTTGGTAAACAAATAAAATACGGGTAGGGTAAACAATGAAATAAGACCAATTAATGTCAATAATGACACATCAATATCATATATCATTTAAATCTTAACGGCTGATATTCCTGGGTGGGATGATACTTGCTTCTGTGTCCCTAATAGAATTGAAAATTCTTGGTGGAAATGCTAGCAAATGTTTTATTCTATGTCAGGACTGGAGGCTCCGATTATGCTAGTTTAAAGCTTACTGAACACCACTGAAGAATATCTCCCACAGGTTTGTAATAGAATTGTTTAAAAGTTGAATCATAGAACCAATTGATTTAATAATATCTTGAATAGTAGAACCTAACACAAATGTTTTAGAGGCCATAGCACCTCTTACTGAATGAGCTCTAATCACGTGTATCAATACCAGCCTCTGCCATCACTGATTTTAACCACCTTGCTATAGTAGCAGCTGACACTGGTTTAAAAGGTTTCTGCAAAGAAATCACTAATTGACCTAAAGTATAATTTCTCATTGCATTAGTACTAATCTCATATGCTTTTGAACATTTGACCACGCACGATTTATCATTGAAAGAAAATAGGTGATAATCAATACTCTTTGGTACGTGTAAAAGAAACTCCTTCTGGATTAAATACTCTACCTGCAAGGTCAAGAGCCTTCACATCCAAAGTTCTTCTGCAAGCAGTTAGGCATTGTAACATGGCTAGTTTAGCCGACAACTGCTTTCTAGTCAACTGTTCATTACTCAGCCACTTTTCCAAGAGATGTAGGACCACATTCATGCCACATAAAAAAAAAGAATATGTGGGGTTTGGAGGATAAGTCATTCTAATACCTTTAAGAAGTTTACAGATTACCTTTCCTGGCACCAACCCATCCAGCATCTCCATGCTGAAGAATATTGATTCGTCGTAAAGCAGGCCCATGCCTACTTAATGAATTGTGAAGCCACATGCAAAATGCCTTGCAAAACACTACTGTTGCAGGAAAGCCCCCCTGGCCAACATGGACAGTTGCTCCAATACTGCCAATGAATGCAGCTCCCCCTGTGGGCACTGGAGCATCTTCTCAGACCAGGGAAGAAGACAAAGGGGACTGCAGGCCAATTACAAGAGAACTGGGAACCAAGGCTGAGCTTTCCATACAGGTGTGACTAATACCAATTCTGTTACCTGATGCTTGATCTGAATCACTACCCTCGGGATCATTGCGATGGAAAATGCATAATTCTGGCCGTTCGAGCAGTCTGGCTCTGAGAGAAGGCATCTGTTACCGTCGCCAGAGGGTCTGGCCTCCAACGGAAAAATTCATCTAGTTGGCAAGGGCCCCGAACACTCTGGATCAACCTGAAAACCTGGGGAAAGAGTTTCCAGTTGATGTGATCTATCAAGTATCTGGAGTTCAAGTCCACTATGACATTGGATTGCCCCAGGATGTATTCTGCCACTATAGAGATCTTGCGATTTAGGCAATAATGCCAAAAGTCCCTGGCTATCTCTACCAACAGACTGGATTTTGTACCCCCCAATTTGTTGATGCATGGTACAGCTGAAATATTTCCATTCTGAGAAGAATGCAACAAGACACCTTTTTGGAGAGAGCATCCTGAAGGCAAAGGAACCCACTAGCAACTCTAGACAATTGATGTGGAGATTTAACTCCTGAAGAGACCACCTGCTGCCTATTGAGATACCTCAGCAGCATGCACCCCAACCCCATTCGGCTGGCATCTGACTCTAAAACTACGTCTGGTTGGGAACCAAAAATAGCTCTGCCATTTCATGCATCTACGTGTCACAACCACCACTGGAGTTCTGCTTTTACCTCTTCCATCAAAGGAACTTGCTCCCTGTAAGCCAAACCTCTCCTCAAATGTTGAATCGTGAGCCTTTGAAGAGCTCTGTAGTGGATGGGACCATGGAACATAGTTTGTATGGATATTGCCAGAAGACCCACCAGGACAGCAATCACCCTCAAAGACACTGATGGTGAGAGAGAACCGATTTCAGTTCTTTCTTTATGTCTCTTAGTTTAGTCTTAGGTAATGGTAACTGAACTGTCTCTGAGTTTACTACAAACTCCAGGTACGCTGTGGACCGGGAGGGGTACAGGTTCAATTTGGTCTTATTCATCACAAACCCCAATTCTTTTATGGGAGTGATTGTCATCTTATGATGCTATATGACTAGATCTTTGGATTGTGCCATGTTCAACACATCGTCGAGATATATGATCATGCGTACGCCTTTCTCTCTCAGGTGGGCTATCACTAGTTTCATCACCTTGGTGAAACACCATGGCACTGAAGAAAGCCCAGAAGGAAGGACCAAATATTCCAGCTACCTGTCCTTCCACCTAAACTGAAGGAAACACCTGTGGGGAGTTAAAATGAGAATGGTTAGGTAGGCACCCTTCAGGTCCTAACGGCCCATCCAATCTCCTTCCTGTAGGATGTTTGTTAGAAGATGGATGCCCTCCATCTTGAAATGTCTGTACACCATGTAATAATTGAACTCACAGATTTAGGGCAAGTATGTGGCTGTCACCTCTCTTTTGCACTAAGAAGATGTTCCTGCAGAAACCAGAGGGGTGAGGGCTGAAACAAGCTGTCAGCAGCTGGCCCTCTATGTGGTGTGCAAAACTAGGCACACTGTGCCGGGGGTCCAGGCAACCACACGTTAGTTTCCAGAGGTAAAAATTAGACTACCTAATGCTCTAATTTTTAAGGTAGCTGGTCTAGCAGTTAGGGTAATCCAGGAGATGTGCTAAGCATTTGCTGTACTCACAAATCCAATCATGCACCACACACACTCAATGAATAACTCGAGATCAGAATTTATAAAAATACTTCCGACTTTTAGATATTTTTTAAGACCAAAATCTTTAGAATATGCTAAGTACTTTTCTTGTTATGACTTTTTGAACTTTTAATAAAGTTAATCTTTCTGTGCTTAACTACGCACCATTGGAATCAATGCACAGTCACCTTTAAAAATGCATTAAAAATCGTATGGTCGGGTTACCAGTCTCTGCTCTTGCAGGGTGGCCAGAGTAGTTGGTGGGAATACTGTGCCAGCTGGAGAGCCCCGGGCGGCTCCTGGTTCCGGCGGGAACAGACCTGGAAAGTCTCTTGGCACAGGTCCACTTGGAGGGGCCACCTGGAAAAGGAGCTGGGTTGCAGATTTAAAGTTGGTGCCTGGGGGTCCCCTAGGGCTGTTGAGGTCGAAAAGGGTTGGGGACCAGGGGCACACAGCAGATCCCACGATGGAAGGCCCAGGGCGGCCAGGTGCAGGGGGAGTTAGAGATCCCGGAGCTGTGCGCAACGGAGTCCTTTGGAGCTGGAGGTGAGTCACTTTGAGGGCTGCTTACAGGACAACAGGGGCACTCAGGTTGGAGGTCCGGGGTGTTCCTGAAGTCTCTCGACTGTGGCTTCCTCCTGATCCTTTTTCAGTTCTGAGGGATCTGTTTTTCTGGTTATTCGACTTCAGCTGGCCAGTATCCAGGGTACTGGCATAACTCGGCCACTGGAGGCGCAGTGCCACCAAACTTGGCACACTTGTAGGTCATGTCTGGGCAGTTGTCGGTGTGTCATCGGGTCTGACTGTGACTTCCGGTTACGGAGATATCGTCCGATTGGTGAAGTGACCCTCACCAGTTTGGTGGTTTTTTAGTGGTGCCTCCACTCAGAAGGGAGATATGGGTTTCTTGGGGTCAGTCCAGTGTCCAGCTCCTCCTCAGCGGCAATTTTCAGGTCCTGGGTGCAGAAGGAAGGGTTTGGCGCATTTTCTTGTGCAGCAGGTCCACAGTTCTCTTGCTTTGGATCTTCTTTGGTGCTGGTTTTCTTTATCTTTTCCAATCTGATTTCTTGGTCTAGGGGAGCTCACTAAATACTGGATTTAGTGGGCATTTTAGGGGGAACCTGGTACTGTCCAATGGGACACTTACCCTTGGGTGGCTACACCAACTATAGTGACCACTTCCTGTGGGAAGGGTCCCTTCCCTAAATCTTATTGGCTATTTTCCTGCCATCCAACATGGAGGAAAATGAAATGAAGTATCCACTTCGCCTGCAAACCCCTAGGGTTGGTGCATGCTCAGTGAGGCCGCTCCTCCTACCCTTTGTGTGGTTTTCCGCCTTTGCTCCCTCCAAAAGTGGGGGTTGACAAAGAGGGAAGCCATCTGCTGCTAGCAGCAGGCCTGGGGCTCGAATTTCAAGGGTGGTAGCCCTTGAAGCTCACTGCCGTGGCAGTGCACATTCCCGATGGAGGGTGTGTTAGCTCCACCACACAGGAAGGGCATTGTTTCACAAACCAGAGAGACAGTGCTCTCCCCCAGCGTTTGTGTATTGGCTGTCTGGATGTGGCAGGCTTGCTGGAACCTCTCAGCGACCATGCCAGGATAGTTAGTTTTTGCAGGAGGCACCTCCAAGGTGACCCCTGGGTACATTTTATAATAAATCCAGTACTGGTACCAGTTTGGATTGATCATTCAGAGTTGTTTGATGCAAAACGACCCAGGGTTCAGAGTAGCCATTATATAGCTGGGAAACTCGTATTGACCAGTGTCCAGCACATATATTAAAATGGCTGCTCTGTCCACTCACTATGTCCCAGATTTGGCAAGGACACAGTGGGGCCATATTGCTCATGCAATTCAGTCCTCACATATAGTATGGTGCACCATGCCTTATGGCTGGAAGGCCTGCTAGAGGGGTGACTTACCCATAACATATGCAGTGTAGGGTGGATAGGGCACACAGGGAGTGTGCCATGTCAAGTTTGTATTTTAGGTTTGCACCAGGACACTCATCCTGCTATGGCAGTGCTGGGTGCATCTGGATGCATGGCCCTTGAGGGTGGCACAATCAGTGCTGCTGCCCTCAGGGACTTACCCATAGTACCCCATGCCCTGGGGTACCTAAGTATCTTTTACTAGGGACTTATAGTGGTAGCTAAAGGTGTATCCAATCACTTTTCAAATGTTTTAGGGAAAGAACACTGGCACTCGGAACCTGGTTAGCAGGATCCCAGTGCACTCCAGTCCAAGTTGCATTCAGAAACCAGGCAAAAAGTGTGTATGTGGGTGGGGGGGGGGATACTGCAACAAGGTGCCATTCTCTCACACAAGCATCCTGGTGATACCCGGAAACCGGTTCCAGGATGCTTGTTTCTGGTCCATGGAGGACCTGGCCTGGCAGTTCGGGCTGGACTGTTCCCATGGGGAGCAGGATCAAGACTGATTTGCCTATGGCTGGGTCAAAACTGAGCAAATAAATGATGGATTGCACCCACATCTGTGACTAGGGGTGAATGTTTGATTTGTTCAGCCTTACGTCCAACATCTGTTCTCTTTACTTTTAGAAAGTAGACATTTCTCTATGCTTATAACTCTAGTATTTTACAGCCTAACTCCAATCCATGCATAGGGCAGCATAACAGCTATCCTTTGTGCATACTTTCCAGACAGCCACAACACAAAAGAAGGGCTAGGTGTGACAGGAGGGGCATCTGTATCCATCTGCATACTGATAGTCTTCCTGGGCTGGCAGAGGAAGAGGTCATTCACAGCTTACATGTCAAAAGGTTGTGTCTTGCCCTCTGACAAAGGACGGATTCACCCCCTACTGATGTCTGGAGCCAGGGTTAGGGTGAAAGAGGTTGTGATACACTTCAAAGGGGTTCCTTTAAAGTCACTTCTTACATCAAAGGCATTTTTTAATATAAGTACAGGGGCTCTGACCCCATGTTTGAGAGCACTTTTGGAACTGGGACTGAACCTCTGTCAGAAGGAATGCTGCACTGCACAAAGGACTCATCTGGACTGCTCTTCTGCTGTTGTCCTGCTACTGGCTTGGTGGCGTAAAAGACTCAATGGATTGTTTTTCTGTTTGTTTCCTTGATTCCAGCTACTCCCTGACCGTGTTCTACTGAGAGACTGCATGGGAAGTGTATTCAGACAGTGCTGGCATTCTTAGAGGACAGATGGGCTGCCAGAAGAAGACCACCATTAGTACTACTTGCTTATGTGCTGGCCCACCTGCCTACCACACCTCTTGTCCCCTCTAAGTGTACTCTCAGTGGCCCAGTGTGTGGGGATCGCCGTTTCTTGCCCCTTTGGCTTCTTCAACTAACGCATAGTGAGTGCTTTATGTTTCCTGAGGATCCGTGTGGTTGCTGTCCTGGGCATACTGCCTGAAACATATGGCCAGCGAGTGTTGAGTGCTTCATGTGACCCTCCCACCCCTGCCACCACGCTTCCCAAAGTGAGGAAGGGGCGCTGCAGTGACAAGGGAAATCATACTGTGGCATCACTGCCATGCTGGTGGTTGTGGGCAGGGCCCAGCAACTGAAGGGGAATTACTCTACAGCATCCCTGTCTCGCTCATGCTCCGTGGAGGAGTAACGTCCCCGGCCTGCTTCCCAGCCCCACACCGCCCCAGAGGAAGCACCGGCCCCAGACTGCAGGAAGCAGTTCCTGGTGATGGCACTCAAGCATCTGGAGGGAGAGATGCTCTGTGCTTCTGAGGATGCACTTGTCGGCCGAGTGCGACGTGCCCGACCAAAGAAGCAAGGACCACTCCAACTCTCAGGAAGGTTTAGAACCTCAGCGAGGAGTCCCGCGGGGTCCTCTGTGAGCGCTGTGCTGCGCCCCGCACTATGACTCCCAGTGTTCAACCCTCAGCAGCTGTGCTGCACGTTTGAGGGCTAATGCCCTCTCGTCATTCTGCATGCAGGGGACCCAGTGGCGTCTCCCCACTCAGATTACAGTGTGGGTGTTTCCCCCCCATTAGAGTCTATGGTGTGTGTGTGCCCGGCTTGAGCACATACCCTGTAGGCACTGCTTTGCTGGATGTGGCAGCAGGATGGGGAAATCCTCAACAGAGGTCTCGATCTTGCTATGGTTGTTTCACCGTTACCAATGGAACAGAGGTGCAGGGGATTTTGTAACTTACATTTGGTGACCACTTACCGTGAAACCTGGGATAGGAGCGCAGATGTGCTGTATCTAGGTGATCACTGTATGGTGGGGAGAATTACCCTAGACATTCTGCATTACCTGCCAAATATTTGTTGTTTTCTAGTTACCTTCATGTTTTTTTTATTTCATACGTTATTGCATTTCATGCCCTGATGTTCTAATGTATAGTGTTCTTGCACTGTTCAGGATAATGAGTATTATTTCAGGATTGGTTTAATATGATATGCACAGAGTTTATGATTCAGGTCGCTTTGGTCTATGAGATATGTACAATATAAGAAATCTATTTTCAAATAATCCTGTGGGGATTATCTTCTGTGGTGTATTTATTGTGTCACTGGTGGGAAATTGCCTCTGGGACCAAGTCTGTCCACTCTGCGCCAAGCTACCAAGGGTTGAGCACGGATTATCTTTGGTGTGTAACTTAATTGCCCTGACTAAAGTGGTGGATTCTGCCTGGTTTAGGCACATACTCTGGCCAACCAAAAATCCCATTTCTAACACTCCTCTAGTGGAGTCCTAGAGTGATCGTAGAATCTTTCTGTTAGCCTTAATAGTACTGGCGGCCTGGGGCATGGCCCCTGCCTTATCCAGGTGGAACACCTTTTTTAGATTGGATTGAGCTTTATTCAAAGTTGTGAATGTGTTAACGTACTTGGCAATATCTTTGACAAATTTGTCTCCAAACAGACGTCCATCTGCCAAGGGAACAGAGTCTGCCACAGCCAGCTATGTCAGGTTGTAATCTATTCGCAAGATGAGCAATTTCCTCCTTTCTGAAGATATGGCACAGTTTTGTTGCCTAGTAGGCTCATGGCTCGTTGGGTCCATTCGGCCAAAATGTCTGGGTCAATGCGGGACTCAGCCTCCTGGAAGGCCAAAGCTATCTTGAGAATGTTTGCCAGGGGACCAGAAAGATCTAGCATCTTATCTTAGCATGCAGTCAATCCCTTTTTTAGGATCCTTGGTGATCTTTCTCTAAGAAGGTTAACATGCTGGGATCAATTTCTGGGGTTTCTGCTACTCTGTCAGGAAGATAGGGACTGGGGCACTTGCCCCTGAGTCTGTTGTGGACCTCTTTGTTGAATCCCTTGCGCACCTTGTCATAGAGGTATTCAGTTACCACCGGATTGGGAACCCAACCAGAGGATCTGGGTTGAATAATGTCCTCTGTGTTGAAAGTGAAGGGATTAATGGTGGAGTAGGTAGAGACACGAGGCTGAGAAGGGGAAGATTTTCTCTGCTTCTGGTGCTTCAGGTGGGATTCCTGATCTGAGGGTGTAGGGTCACTGGCTGCAGTGTCCAAGTCCATGCATGCCTTATGTTTGGATATTGTGACCTTCAGAGGTGAAAGGAGCTGTGCAATATTGATGATCCCTAAGAAGGTCCTGGGATAGGACGGTCAAAACCTAATTATGAGGCCAGTCAGATGACTTGGGTTCATGGATAGAGAGCTGATCGTAGCTTTGCCATTTGGCAAACAATTTCAACTTTCCTGTGATGGGTTTACCGTCACAGCCAAGGCCTGATTCACTGAAAGTTAAACCAAAGTCTCCAATGTCCTGTTAACTGATTGCTGGACTGAGGCATCTAGCACATCTGCTAGATCAACCTCCAAATGGCGGCTTTGATCATTATGTTCACGATAATGCTCATAATCCTCCTCCTAAAAGGGTTCCCAATTGGTCATGATGATAAAAAAATTTATGCCAAATCTGCCCAAAGAGTTAACAAGGGCAGAGCTCACCCCAAGTGCAATATGTATAAGGCACAAGTACCAGGCTCCTCAGCGAGCGCTGCGCCTTTAATTATTTCTGCCCCCGTCGACTCTCTTAATGAGGGTGTAGGGGAGAGCCAAAACATACAGATTCCCTGAACTTGCACTCCACTCACCAACACAAGGCTGTCTACAGTGCTTAATTTCTGCTAGTTGTTTCCAGTGTGGGGCATCTGCACTTATTTTTGAGGGCCGGCACTTATTTTTCTGCCTCAAGCATTTACTGCAGACGGAGGATGAGAAAAACGCCACAATGGGAGAAAGCAGAAAGCTGAAGGGGCAGGGGCACGGAGTGGCTGTAAATGGATTGAAGAGGCCCGAGGTGGCTTCAGGATTATGCTGCCTCAGTATTCCGGGTTTGCACATTTAATTGCAGCAGCTGTGTGTTTCAGTGGAGGGATTGGGCACCGGCACATTATTTTTTTTGTACAAATTAAGCACTTGCTGTCTCTGCTATTGCAACCTGAGAGTAGGCATCACTCTGTGCAGACTTGATTTAAATCCTGGTGTGGTGCTGAACGTTAGAGTTGCGCATTGGTGAGCATGGAAATAGAAAAGGGGATGATGCCCAATCGGCTACCACCTCCAAAGCTACATGAGGCCCAGACTCAAACTCAGTCCTGATTAGGGGAGGCTCTGAGACCAATATTTGCACTGAAATTCAGGGACCAAGTGGGCCGAGCGATGAGACACAGGAATAGGACTGTTGAACAATAGGAAAACGGGGGAAAAAGACAACCTGCAAAAGAAAAACAATGCTGACAAGCCGTCACAAGGACCGGCAAAAAGGCAGTAACCACTGAAGGGCAAAGCCCTCAAGCCTGATAAGGTGAAGCAGAATTCACACTACCAGTACCAAGTATTTCATGCAATACAAGCAATACAATACACCAAAATCGTATTTCATACAATAATAAGCAATGATAGACACACAAAATCGTCACAGACACAAAGGCATTTGTCCTGACTGCCAAGCAGCAAGGAAAGAGGCAATGAAGATGGTGTTGGCAGTATTTGTATGATCTGGGAGGCATGATTGGCGGGGTTTATGAAAAGAGAATCATGGGATGTGTAGTTTGTATTATGATTAAATTGTTATTATTGGCTGCTGTTAAATGACTAGTAAAGAAAGAGAAGCATAATCTGAGCCTCCGGTCCCGACAAAGAATTCATGGCAGTTCATGTAGATTTCATGTGATGCTTAGTCTATCCCCTTATTTGGCCAGCATCTTATTCGCAGGCTGAAGATAGCATCTTATTCTGCCAGCATCCTGTCCACAGGCAACGTTTTTTTTTTTTAGAAAATATGTTTACTGAACCTTCAAATATTCAGCCAACTCCATTGTATCAGACTTAGCATTGCCACACTATGAGTATGTAGCTTTTCAAAACACATTACATACCGCCATTACGTCTATTAGGATATAGTCTGAGGCAAGGCACTTTTCTATAACAATGGGACAACTCTGTCACCCTCAAAATGCATATGAATCATAATAAATTGAGTAACCTGCTATACTACCCGTATGTATATTGTCTGAGGCTATCGAAGTTTGTCATAATAGGTGGCATCAAATGGCTCACCCACAACTCAGTGCATTCCTAAGTATTTATGCCAGAATAGGTCATCTTACTTGTCCTATAAGAAAATTACATTGGCTCACAAACATTTATGTTGTTTTCCACGCAAAACAAATCTCCCTACAACAGACGCCTTCCAGGGGCATAGCTGCAGGAGGTGTATTGGGGGGCACACTCCCCCAAATATTTTCTTCTTTGGGTCATGGCCTGGAGGTGCCAGTCAGTTCCTGCTGCCTGAGTACAAGAAATGTGCAGACAGGGCTAAAGGTGTTAACCCAATTTATAACTACATGGGCGCTGAGGGCCTCTTCCTGTCACTCACTCCATTTCAGTATGCTCCTTGGGATGATGATCTGATCCCTCACAGTGTCAGATCTTCATGACCCCGTCAGGCTTTGGGTGTGTTGCTCGGGTACAATTCTCCAGCAGTCAAGTTTGGGTTTTCAGATTTCTGCAGTATGCTGCACTACATGAAATTCACAGGGCAAACATGTACAGGTACACACAACTCCTTAGTTTAAGGATGATTAGTTCGTATAGCTCTTTGAGCTGTATCAGCCCTAAGCGCTGAAAATAAAGTGTGTTTTGAAAACACTCAGTTGGTTAACACACTTTTTGAAGTTACAGTTGTGTGCATGCAATCTTAGAACTGGAATGTGCATGCCATTAGTACTGCATGTTATACCTCTGGGATGACTCACTTCTTGGCATGTGTAGCACTCCTTTATTTTCAGTACTACCACATGTTATACCTCATCCCGGGATGGATTACTTTTTGGAATGTGCATGTCACCCACCTTGTTATTGTGTTACTGCATGTTATACCTCGTACTGGGATGGTTCACTTCTTGGAAAGTGCATGTCACCGCCTTTGTTATCAAGACTACCATATGTCATACCTCATTCTATGGTGGCTCAGTATTTGGACTGTGCAGGTCAAACCTTTATTTCAGTGCTCCTACACGTTATACCTCAGTCTGAGATGGCTCACTTTGTAGAATGTGGATTTCAAGCATATATTTCAGTGCTACTATATGGTATATGTCATTCTAAAATGACTTCATTCACTCTTTAAGTTATGACCTTTTCTGTAATGTCTCTATCTTGCAGCCAGCAGTGGCGAAGACACAGCTTCATATGAAAAACATCATGTTTGACAGCATGCTTTCAGAATCTTCTTTCACGGAAGAATGATGTATAAATGCACAAATATCAGCATTACAGTCATGGTATCAGGATTCCTAATGGTATTAGGTGTCCCATCACAGTGACTCACAGTGCTTTGTTGCCAACATGCAGTTGTCAGAGCCCTACTAGGTCATAAGCCTCTTTTTATAGCTCACCATGTGCCAAGGAGAGCAGCTCCAAGCGCAGCAGCATCATGGTACATAGATCCATCTGCATGTGCGAAGGCACACGTGATCTGTATATACATACAGCCACACACATACAATAGATATACACATATACCTCATACACAAAGTAACTGTGAATCTACCGATAAACACACAAACTGACCATCGGCCACCTTTGCACAAATACCCACCAATCAACAGTCATCATCTCTTCACATTCACTCTCCATCCAGAGACATCTACTCAGCCATCTATCCATTGATACAAAGTTCAGCATTCATTCAAACATAAATTCATAGGCCATCAAGCCTCCCACTCACCCCAACATCCTACCACCCACTCCTCCATCCACTCAGAAATTGATACAGTCATTAGCCTCCCTACTTACCCATCCATATTGAACTGTGTACCAACCCAGCACTCCATACACGTACCAATCCACGCAACCATGCTGAAGCATACACATAAAACAGGTAAGAGTATTTCCACTGTTGAGGCACACTGTGCAGTACCTGTTATGTATAGGAAGCTTGTTTTGCTGATGTAGTGCTAGAACATTTCTGTCAAGAAGGAAAGCTTGAACTGCTGTCATTATGCTGTACGGGTGCCATGAAGGAGGGAAATTGCACTGCTGATGCCCAGCTGCACTCGTTAGATGAGGGATGCTGTATCTATTAGGTGAGGTAAGGAAGCCTGAAACAGCCCTTCTATTGTCTCAGAAGCATTAGGCACACATGCTATGGTGTACCTGCCTGTTGGTGCCCAAGGGGGTGCATCTGGGCACAGATTCTAAGCAGGTAACCTTGACTGTGAATATCCAGTGCACGTCACTATCTTTTTTGAGGATCTCCAAGACTGGACTTATGCCACTTCTCTCAGAGCAAAATACTGGACATGTGTGTTTCAGGTTCTGAAAGAGCCATGAGGTGGTAATTAAATACCCGTTTTGTATAAATCCTTGTTAGTTTCTAATATAACTGTGTGCCTTTATTAACATTAAAGTCATTTAAAATCATCCACTTTAAAATGCTTTTGACATGTTTTCATATATAGTTTCTGCTTTGAGTTTATATTTTAATTTGTATTCTAACATAACTGGGAAATACTGCCCAGGTCAATCTATTCTTGCAAAAATGTATCCATCCCATTAATAAATAGAGAAAATAATAGGGGGGGGGGGCTAGAACACAACACCACAACCTTGACGCATGCCTCTCTCAACTTCAAAGGAAGGGGTACATTCACCCATCGGGCCAAAACAAACTTTACACTATATATTTTCATGACGATGAGCCCAAAAGCCAATAATCTCCCTCGGGCACACAATCCTCACAAATCCTTGGTGGGTTAATGTGCCTGCACCAGAGCACAGCTAATGTTGGGTGTCAGATTTGTAAAGTAACATAGTTCAGTTGGTCACGGCTTTTGTTACAGAGCTCCTTGTATAACATGTGGGTCACCATAATATTAAAGTACCGTAGTGAGTAAAGCATCCATTGCAAACAGATGAATCTCATAACCAAGGCATAAACTGGATCCTGTATGGCTTGCCTCTGTCTTTCATTCTTCTAAGACATACAAAATTGGTTTGGCTTACTATTTATATACACCATAAAGCACTGAAAAATATAAAGGGTTAGTATTATTTCAATTTTATGACAAAACTGGAGGCTCCTATTATGCGTTTCTTTTCTCACTTTAATAAACAGCAGCAGTCAAGAAGCATACTACAACTCCCAGAAGGCCAGAAAACCAGAGCCAATGGGAATAAAAACGTGGTCCAAACAATGTTCACCAATCATATTGCGTACATATGTATTATGACATCACTTGACTGCGAACAGCCCTCTTTTCTTGCTGCTCGCAGTCAAGTTAAGTACCCTTTTTCACGTGTGCATATATATTTGTGGTATTTCGATGTTCTGTATTTTCTTGGTGTGAATATTTTGCTTTATTTATTTATCGTGTTCTACGCGCTGTTCTTGCGCGTTCAGTTCCTTTTTGCCCGGTCGCCAAGTTGCCGCATCGTGCTGGTGCGCAGCGCCTCGTGCGCTTAAGGTTCCAACCGCCTAACGTTTCCTCTCACGGTGGTTGCTCCGAAGCTCCTGAGGAGGTGTGTCTCGCGTTCCTCCTGCTTGGCGCGCACCTATTTCTTCTTGAAGAAATACCTCTTTTTCCTTTTGCGGTTATCGGAGCCTGCATGCTCACGTCCTGCTGTGTCCCTCGCCCTCGCTCTGCTCCGTCTGGGATTTTCTGCTTCCTGCTTTGCCGGCGACGCCCAAAGGCGGGGCTTTCAGCTGCTCTTCAGCCCTTTTTTCCATTAACCCCTTATTTCCCAGTTCCTTTTTTCTATTATGGAACCAGATAGTTCCCCCTCATTGCAGGATGCTGATGACATTAGGCAGGAGCTCTCTGCCTTCATTAAATCATCTGTCCAGCAAGCAGTAAATTCTTTCATACAAAAAATTACAAAAAATTTAGAATTTTCATTCTCGGATATGATTTTTAGAACCATGTCGGCCGAGGCTGCGGGGGAATGCTGTCAGTGCCTCTCTCCCTCAAAAAAAACCCCAAAAATAAGAAAAATGGCACAAAAGAGAAGTGAGGCTTCCTCACATGTGGCAGAGGACGCGGTTCCTCAAAAGGCTCCCACCAAGGAGTATAAAAATTTGGACATTGGGAAATCAAGTTTCAAACACAAATCCAAATCAAAAAATATTATTTCCCCTTTGTTTATTCCGTCCATGCCTGATATGGACGATGATGTACCCAATTTGGACTCTGACTCCAATGTTTCAGATGTTGGGGACGATATTTCTGTCTCCCCTCCTCCCCCAAAGAAATCCAGATTGACCTCCCTCCAGCCTTCCACCCCTATTTCCCTTCTAGACCCTGGAGGTTTCCCAATGTTTGACCCTTTGAATATCCTCCATCCCAACTCTACTGAGTGGGTTCCCGAAGATCAGGTTGCCTAATATGTTTCCGCCAAAATCTATTGCCCATTGGACAAACAAACTAGAGCTAAATTAAAATCAGAATGTCCCCGTCCCTCCCTATCCCGCCATCTCTCTGTTACTCCTTCCATAGATCAGCCCCTCCTGACATTTTTTACTAAAATGGGCAAGGATCCACGCAAGGGAGTGGATAAGGCGTGGGCCTCCTGTCAAGATAAATTGCTTGAGGTTTTGGGTCCCCTAACTTGTATTTTTGACATCGCCGTGGCAGCCAGGATTGATGGCTCGTTTATTGACCCTGTAGAACTCACCCTAAGGGTCCAACGTACCTTTTGCCTTCTGAGGAACGCAAATTACACGCTCACCCATGAGAGGCGAAAGGGTTTACTTTTAAAGCTTGATCCGAAGTTGGTCAACCTGGCATCTGTCCAACCCAACGTCCACACTGATGGTGCACTGTTTGGAGATTCTTTTATCAAAGATTTAAGCAAATATGTGGCAACCTTTGCTTCTTTGGACAAAGCTCAGCAATCGCTGAAAAATATGTTTTCCCAATGGGTTTTTGTAAGGGCCGGCAGAGGAAGGAACCGTTTTGCCGGCCATTCCTACCTCAACCAAGGTTCCAGAGGATACCATAACGCCTCCTACCAGGAGTATAGGCCACAGTTCTATCCTCAAAGAAGCAGAGGTTTCCGCTCCAGAGGCTTCAGGAACGCAAGATCTTCTACTCAACCAAGTAAGTCTTTTACTTCCTTCCATTCCCATAGGTGGGCTTCTCCGTTCTTTCCTAACAAAATGGTCGGAAATCACGGCAGACCCCTGGATTCTCAACACTATTCAGGGTTAATCCATAGAACTTTATTCAACCCCAGTCCAAACCCACACTCCCCCTTTTCCTCGTTTTTTCTCAGACATGGCTCTCCTTATTTCTTCAGAAGTGCAATCCTTTTTGCAAAAACAGGCCATCTCTCCCCCCTTTCCCAACCCATCAGGCTTCACCAGCTCCATTTGTCTGCTTCAGAAGAAAAACAAAAAGATGCGTCCTGTGATAAACCTCAAAGGTTTCAATCATTTCGTAGTATATCACCATTTCAAGATGGAAACCATCCTCCACCTAAGAGACACTCTGCTTCAGTGGGACTGGATGGTGTTATTGGATCTTCAAGTAGCGTATCTAGTCGTCCCAATCCACCCTCATTTCAGAAAGTTCCTCGAATTCCAGTGGGCAAACCAGTATTTTCATTTTACCTCTCTACCCTTCGGGCTATCATCGGCTCCATGGTGTTTCACCAAGCACATAAAACTGGTAGTAGCCTTTCTCAGGGCTCAAGGGATCAGACTCATCATTTACCTCGACCACATTTTAATAATGAGCCAATCTCCACAGTCTCTCTCAACTCACCTATCCATAACTTGCTCCCTTCTCTCGGAGCTAGGTTTCATCATAAACAAGGAAAAATCCAACCTAATTCCTTCCCAAACTATAGAATTCTTAGGTTTTCAAATAAATTCAATTTCAGCCACTCTCCTGCTTCCCTCTGCAAAGATCAAGACCATAAAGTCGGAGATTCTTCAAATCCTACGCAGTTCGCTGATCTCTCTCAGAACGTTAGCGCGAATTGTAGGTCTCCTCTCTTCATCAATTCAGGCCATTTTTCCCTGGTCCCCTTCACTACAGAGCACTTCAGAGGTTAAAAATTTGTCATTTAAGGAAAGGCCTCTCCTATTCAGACATCATCCCCTTAGACGTAGATGCACGCACAGAACTTCAATGGTGGATAGACCATTTAGATGCTTGGAATGGAAGGACTATCTTCGCATCAGACCCAGATCTAGTATTAGAATCAGATGCAAGCCGATCCGGCTGGGGGGCCCGGTGTGGACCAATCTCGACTGGAGGCACGTAGTTAGCAGAGGAGTCCAAAATGCATATCAACTGTTTAGAGGTGCTTGCCGGCTCCTTTGCGATCAGAAGCCTTGCAAAAAACAGAGTTCGCTGTGCTATCCTTCTCAGAATGGACAACATCTCTGCGATTCGCTATATCAAACCTCTCGGAGGCACAAAATCCAAACCGCTTGCGGAATTAGCCAAGGGCTTTTGCGAATATTGCCTTTTAAACCACATTTCGGTTCATGCAGAGTACCTTCCAGGGTCTCGGAATTCAGTGGCAGATTGGCATTCTCGTCATCTTCGAGATTCAAGCGATTGGAAACTCCATGCTTCCATTTTTCAGAACTTGCAGAACAAATGGGGTCCATTAGTAATCGACCTTTTTGCATCGCGTCTCAATTCTCAGCTTCCCCAATTCTACAGTTGGCGCCCAGATCCATTGGCTTTAACATCCGATGCCTTTTTACAGGACTCGTCTCTTTCCCTCAATTACGCCTTTCCCCCTTTCCTCATGATCAGCAGGGTATTGGCCCACCTCAGACGCCAACAAGCCTCTCTAATACTCATAGCCCCCTTTTGGCAATCACAAGCTTGGTTCCCAACTCTTTTAGAGCTGTCAATAGATTTCCCAGTGTTGATTCCTTCCTTCCCGAATCTGCTGCTAGACCCTTTAGGCTGTCCTCATCCTCTCATTTTGGACAACGTGTAGACTCTTTCTGCATGGAAAGTCTCGGGCAATCCCGTTCTTTCCCTAGCATTTCGGCAGAAGCTTCACAATACATCTCTCAGTCCTGGGCCCCAGGTACAAAGAAGGCTTATCAATCA
Organism: Pleurodeles waltl; assembly: GCF_031143425.1. NCBI lineage: Eukaryota > Metazoa > Chordata > Amphibia > Caudata > Salamandridae > Pleurodeles > Pleurodeles waltl. Next base: position 657,586,133 of record NC_090445.1, on the reverse strand, counting down.
GCCTGGTCTATTTGGCACAGCTGGTGTCTGGGAAAACATCGATCCTGTTTCAACAGGTGTGATTTTTATAGTAATTTTTTTGCGGCAGAAACCAGTAAAGGTAAGGCTTTCCGTACTATCAATTTATACAGATCAGCTATTTCCTCCAATCACTCTTTCGTTAATGGGAAACCAGTTGGAGAGCACCCTCTGATTTGCCGTCTATTAAAGGGAGTAAAATTTTCCAATCCTCCTTTACCTAAATACAGTCAACTATGGGATGTTAATATTGTTTTGAAGTTTCTGTTGTCATGGCCTGATAATCTCATGCTTTCTCTAAAAATGTTATCTGCAAAATTAACCATGTTATTGTGCCTTGTTTCTATTAAACGTCTCTCAGATGTCAAAGCGCTAGATATTTCTAACCCTCAATTTACTCCATCTGGTGTTCTGTTTACTGTGGTTCGCTGAACCAAAACCAATTTATTCTCAGTTTTCAACCCATATTTTCCTGACCATCCGAAACTATGTGTCGGACAATGTTTAAAAGTGTATGAACTAAAGACTGCAGATTTGAGAACTCCCTCTCATTCTCAATTACTAATTTCATTTAGGAAACCCCACAATCCTGTTTCGGCCAATTCTCTAGCCCGGTGGGTTAAATGGCTAATGTCTTTGGCTGGTATAGATACTTCCATGTTTGGAGCTCAGTCTTCCAGAGGGGCCATGGCTTCCAAAGCTTTTTGGGCAGGTTCCCGTTTAGAGGATATTCTCAAGTCTGCAGATTGGTCTAATGACAATGTATTTAAAGTATTTTATTGTAAACCTATCTATATTGTGTCATTGAATGTAATTAATATGCTTTAAACTCGCATAATAGGAGCCTCTGGTCTTGTCATAAAATGTAGATTTTCCTATTCCCATGACAGAAAGTCTTAATTTTATTAAAGACACAGAGGCGAGTATTATCCCTCCACTTGTCTTAACTTTGTTCATTCCCCCCCCCTTCTTTAGCGCCATTGGCCATCACTCAACCTTCTACCTAGGACTTCGGCTTACTCTTGGTCCTCTACTCGTAAAACTGCCAGGACACCATTCATCGCTGCACTTTCTGCTGATCGTACTTACCAGGATCTTTTGTGGTTATCTCGGATTTTGAACTTTTGTTCTGATGTTTTATCTTTCCTCATGGCAATTCTTATTTTACATACTATATTTCCAGTGTTTAATGCCAATTGACTCTCTCGCAAGAAAAGAGGGCTGTTCGCAGTCAAGTGATGTCATAATACATATGTACGCAATATGATTGGTGAACATTGTTTGGACTACATTTTTATTCCCATTGGCTCTGGTTTTCTGGCATTCTGGAAATTGTAGTTAAGTTTCTTGACTGCTGCTGTTTATTAAAGTGAGAAAAGAAACGCATAATACCTGCCTCCGTGTCTTTAATAAAATTAAGACTTTCCGTCATGGGAATAGGAAAATCTTCATTACACACAGACATGTTGTATTGTATTGTATTGTATTGTAATCGTATTTATATAGCGCTTACTACCCCTGACGAGGCGTCGAAGCGCTTTTCGGAGAGTAGCACGCTACTCCGGAACCCAACAAGAATTAGTGATGGATTAGTATCGTCTAATAATGAGTACGGTTTTAGTATTATTATGAGTTAATTTGAGCCGCGGATATGAGAGTTTGTTAGTTAAATTGACTGGAGTAATGGACGGGTGGAGGAGGAAAGAAATCCAGAAGTGTTAATTGGGAGTATATCCTTCATTTACTCAACCCAAAGGCTTGGGATGAGTAAAGGGGGGCGGAGGGGGAAGAGTATGTGGAAGGGTTAGGGAGAGCATAGTAGTAGGTGAGATGAATGCAAGAGAATTTAGTAGGGTTGTGTGGGAGGTCACAGAGGTAGAGTGAGGTTTGGTGAGTTAGAGGTGGAGGTGGAGGGAAGAGCTTAGGTAGAGATATTTAGGAGATGAAAGTGGTAGAAGGGATTTGGGGTGAGTCAGAGTGAGAATGGAGGATAGTTTGATAGAGACATGACATAAGAGTGATGAGTAGATAAGTGTGATAAGATGAGAGCATGAATTCATAGATATCTAGTATAACAACCCAAAAACTAGGAGACATGCAATGATTCACGAACATGCCAAGCACAGAAACAACATATACACATACATACATATATATATATATATATACACACACACACACACACACACACACATGAATATACACACATATGCACATACAATACATAATTAGAATCATGGGTAAAAAATACTTAGACAGGTTTAAAGAGTGTGTGTGTATTTTATTGTTATGACAGTAGCAATACATAATTTCCAAAGAAACTATAAATAAATAGAAATATACATATATTCTGAAAAAATATTTATCCACATAGGCTTATGCAGTTCATAGTTGTTTGAAAAAGGTGGTTATGAAGGAAAGAGACAACTCTTGAGTAGTTTTCTGAAGACAAGAAAGTTATCTGTGGCTCTTATAGTTGAGGGTAATGAATTCCATAGTTTGGCTGCTTGGACGGAGAAGGATGTACCACCTATAGTCTTTTTCTTGAATGGCGGCGTTCTAAGGCGGGGTGCCAGTCTTGAGCGGAGGGTTCTCTGTTGGATGTATTTGGTAATTTTCTTTCTGATAAAAAGTGGTCCTGTTCCATGTATAGCTTTGTGGGTGATACAAAGCAGCTTGAAAGTGCATCTTCTGGCAACAGGTAACCAGTGTAGTGCTCTCAAGGCAGGGGAGATGTGGGCTTGCGGCTTTATATGTAGTAGTAGCCTGACTGCGGAATTCTGGATATGTTGTAGTTTTTTCATAACAGGTAGAGATGATCCATGGTAGAGGCTATTGGCATAATCCAGTTTGGATAGTACAAGCGAGATAGTAGCTTGCACCTTGTGTGGAAATCCGAGGTGGGGGAAGATGCGTCGTAAAATCTTTAAGGTGATGAAGCTTGTGCGTGCTAATTTATCTACTTGGGCATTCATAGTTAGCTTGGAATCCATGGTGATTCCTAGGTTTTTAACTTCCTTGGATAATTGAGGAGGTGGTCCGAGATCGTCAGGCCAGACGCACAGAGGGTCATAATATTTCCAGTCACCACATATGAGTATTTCTGTTTTGGAGGTATTTAGTTCGAGATGGCTCCAGGTCATATGTGAAAAAGGTTTCTTGCCATGGCATCTCTCCAGCTGTTAATTCTAGCCTGATCATTTCACATGAATCTGTCCTGGGACCAAGCCAGTTATCACCAGAAAACACTTTTTTCACAGAAAAACTGCTGAAATTTTGACCCAACCAGTAGATGCAGGAATATTGACAGCACTTGAATCTAAACTAGATTCACATCTTACAAGGTCTTGTGCAAACTCGGTCTCTCGTGTCTCACACTTAAATCACCTGCTACCCTCAAGGAAAGGCGAGATCTGCAGTCAAGGTACCGTAGGCAGCTTTCCCACCGAAGGTAGGGGTAAAACCCCACTGGATGGTAGGAGTAGGCACAGCACATGCAACCACAGCCACATATGCTAGCAAAGGCCTTTAACCTTCAGGTATAAATCAGCTGCCATTAACTGCATTCACTCCTACGAAGAGGCCTAAAACATGTCTGGTGAAATGTGGAGCACGTCCTGTGGGCTCGCACAGTACCACACTCATCTGTTCTGTTGAGACTCATGCAGGACCCAGTGCTGTGTCTGATGATGTAGGAAGTTGCCTCTGTATGCACTATTTCAAAGTAAGGAATAGTATGCACAGAGTCCAAGGGTTCCCCTTAGAGGTAAGATAGTGGCAAAAAGAGATAATACCAATGCTCTATTCTGTGGCAGTGAGGTCAAGCCGCAGGCCCACCAAAGGAGTAGTGCTAAGCACTTGCTGCACACACACAGGCAACAAATGAGGAACACACACTCTGAGACAATTCCAGGCCAATAGGGTTTTGTATAGAAAAATATATTTTCTTAGTTTATTTTAAGACCCACAGGTTCAAGATTTACATGTAATACTTCAAATGAAAGGTATTGCAGGTAGGTACTTTAGGAACTTTGAATTAGCAAAATAGCATATACAGTTTTCACATAAATCACATATAGCTATTGTAAAACTAGACAGTTCAATTTTCAACAGTTCCTGGGGGGAGTAAGAGTTTGTTAGTTTTTGCAGGTAAGTAAACCACCTAGGGGGTTCAAGTTTGGGTCCAAGGTAGCCCACCGTTGGGGGTCCAGAGCAACCCCAAAGTTACCACACCAGCAGCTCAGGGCCGGTCAGGTGCAGAGGTCAAAGTGGTGCCCAAAACGCATAGGCTTCAATGGAGAAGGGGGTGCCCCGGTTCCAGTCTGCCAGCAGGTAAGTACCCGCGTCTTCGGAGGGCAGTTTGTACTATTCCACCTGGTTGTGATCTTTGCATCGCCTCCTGTGCTGTTCGTGGGGTTTCCTCTGTTCAGCCTCATCTGTGTGAAGTGTGGGAAGATGAAGGAACATCCGAGTGCACTGCTGTGCCACAGAGGCCAGGTGTGCTGGGTCTGGGTGGTCCGATTAATTTCTGACATTATCTGGTTAGACTGAGTGTGAGAAAGTAGCCTCTTTCTAGCCTTGTTACCCCCACTTTTGGCCTGTATGTGAGTGTATGTCAGGGTGTTTTCACTGTCTCACTGGGATCTTGCTAGCCAGGGCCCAGTGCTCATAGTGAAAACCCTATGTTTTCAGTATGTTTGTTATGTGTCACTGGGACCCTGGTAGTCAGGACCCCAGTGCTCATAAGTTTGTGGCCTATATGTATGTGTTCCCTGTGTGATGCCTAACTGTCTCACTGAGACTCTGCTAACCAGAACCTCAGTGGTTATGCTCTCTCTTTACAAATTGTCACTAACAGGCTAGTGACCAATTTCACCAATTCACATTGGCATACTGGAACACCCTTATAATTCCCTAGTATATGGTACTAAGGTACCCAGGGTATTGGGGTTCCAGGAGATCCCTATGGGCTGCAGCATTTCTTTTGCCACCCATAGGGAGCTCTGACAATTCTTACACAGGCCTGCCACTGCAGCCTGAGTGAAATAACGTCCACGTTATTTCACAGCCATTCACCACTGCACTTAAGTAACTTATAAGCCACCTATATGTCTAACCTTTACCTGGTAAAGGTTGGGTGCTAAGTTACTTAGTGTGTGGGCACCCTGGCACTAGCCAAGGTGCCCCCACATTGTTCAGGGCAAATTCCCAGGACTTTGTGAGTGCGGGGACACCATTACACGCGTGCACTATACATAGGTCACTACCTATGTATAGCGTCACAAAGGTAACTCCGAACATGGCCATGTAACATGTCTAAGATCATGGAATTGTGTGGCATTGGGGAGACAATTCCATGATCCCCGGAGTCTCTAGCACAGACCTGGGTACTGCCAAACTGCCTTTCCCGTGGTTTCACTGCAGCTGCTGCCAACCCCTCAGACAGGTTTCTGCCCTCCTGGGGTCCAGCCAGGCTTGGCCCAGGAAGGAAGAACAAAGGACTTCCTCAGAGAGAGGGTGTTACACCCTCTCCCTTTGGAAAAAGGTGTCAGGGCTGGGGAGGAGTAGCCTCCCCCAGCCTCTGGAAATGCTTTGATGGGCACAGATGGTGCCCATCTCTGCATAAGCCAGTCTACACCGGTTCAGGGATCCCCCAGCCCTGCTCTGGCACGAAACTGGACAAAGGAAAGGGGAGTGACCACTCCCCTGACCTGCACCTCCCCTGGGAGGTGCCCAGAGCTCCTCCAGTGTGCTCCAGACATCTGCCATCTTGGAAACAGAGGTGCTGCTGGCACACTGGAGTAATCTGAGTGGCCAGGGCCAGCAGGTGACGTCAGAGACTCCTTGTAATAGGCTCTTACCTGTGTTGCTAGCCTATCCTCCTTCCTAGGTAGCCAAATCTCCTTTTCTGGCTATTTAGGGTCTCTGCTTTGGGGAATTCTTTAGATAACGAATGCAAGAGCTCATCAAAGTTCCTCTGCATCTCTCTCTTCACCTTCTGCCAAGGAATCGACCGCTGACTGCTCTGGCCGCCTGCAAAACCGCAACAAAGTAGCAAAGACGACTACTGCAACCTTGTATCGCTGATCCTGATGCTTTCTCGACTGTTTTCCTGGTGGTGCATGATGTGGGGGTAGTCTGCCTCCTCTCTGCACTAGAAGCTTCGAAGAAATCTCCTGTGGGTCGACGGAATCTTCCCCCAGCAACCGCAGGCACCAAAAGACTGCATCACCGGTCCTCTGGGTCCCCTCTCAGCACGTCGAGTGTGGTCCCTGGAACTCAGCAACTCTGTCCAAGTGACTCCCACAGTCCAGTGACTCTTCAGTCCAAGTTTGGTGGAGGTAAGTCCTTGCCTCCCCACGCTAGACTGCATTGCTGGGTACAGCGTGATTTGCAGCTGCTCCGGCTCCTGTGCATTCTTCCAGGACTTCCTTTGTGCACAGACAATCCTGGGTCCCCGACACTCTAACCTGCAGTGCATGACCTCCTGAGTTGTCCTCCGGCGTCGTGGGACCTTCTTTAGTGACTTCAGGTGAGCTCCGGTTCACTCTTCTTTGTAGTGCCTGTTCCGGCACTTCTGCGGGTGCTGCCTGCTTCTGTGAGGGCTTCTTATCTTGCTGGGCGCCCCCTCTGTCTCCTCACGCAATTGGCGACATCCTGGTCCCTCCTGGGCCACAGCAGCATCCAAAAACCCTAACCTTGACCCTTGCAGCTAGCAAGGCTTGTTTACGGTGTTTCTGCGTGGGAACATCTCTGCAAGCTTCTTCACAATGTTGTACATTCATCCTCCAAAGGGGAAGTTCCTAGCCCTCTTAGTTCTTGCAGAATCCACAGCTTCTACCATCCGGTGGCAGCTTCTTTGAATCCACAGCTGGAATTTCCTAGGCATCTGCCCACTCCCGACTTGATCGTGACTCTTGGACTTGGTCCCCTTGTTCCACAGGTACTCTCGTCTGGAAATCCATAATTGTTGCATTGCTGGTGTTGGTCTTCCTTGCAGAATTCCCCTATCACGACTTATGTGCTCTCTGGGGAACTTAGGTGCACTTTACACCTACTTTTCAGGGTCTTGGGGTGGGCTATTTTTCTAACCCTCACTGTTTTCTTACAGTCCCAGCGACCCTCTACAAGCTCACATAGGTTTGGGGTCCATTCGTGGTTCGCATTCCACTTTTGGAGGATATGGTTTGTGTTGCCCCTATACCTATGTGCTCTCATTGCAATCTATTGTGACTGTACATTGCTTGCATTGCTTTCTATTGCTATTTCTGCATAATTTTGGTATTGTGTACATATATCTTGTGTATATTTGCTATCCTCATACTGAGGGTACTCACTGAGATACTTTTGGCATATTGTCATAAAAATAAAGTACCTTTATTTTTAGTATATCTGTGTATTGTGTTTTCTTATGATATTGTGCATATGACACCAGTGGTATAGTGGGAGCTTTGCATGTCTCCTAGTTCAGCCTAAGCTGCTCTGCTAAGCTACCCTTTTCTATCAGCCAAAGCTGCTAGACACCTCTTCTACACTAATAAGGGATACCTGGACCTGGTGCAGAGTGTAAGTACCCCTTGGTACTCACTACAAACCAGGCCAGCCTCCTATATTGGTTGTGCAGCGGTGGGATCAGTACTTGCAACTACTTACCACTTTGTCATTTTGTACTTTTCATAAGAGAAAAATATACAAAACAAGTTCAGTGTATGTACACCTAACCAAAAAGTTTTGCTTTTCTTCTCTTACTCTATTGCTAAGTGCTGAAAAGTACCTCTAACATTTCAAAAAGTTTCTTAAAAGTTGAAAAAGTTTTTTTCCGTTTCCTTAAAAAGTTCTGAAACTTTTTCTTTCTTTTTTTGTCCCTTAAACCCTTTTCTATCATGTCTGGTACAGGTCCTACTCTTGATCTGGCCACCACAGCTTATGATATCCTCAGCTGGAAAGGTTTGAAGAGTCTCTGCATTGAAAGAGGTTTAGGGGTAGGGAAGAATCCCTCTAGAGAATTGTTGAATACCATGCTCATTGAGAATGATAAGGCCTTAGCTGGCACATCTGTTGAGAAGTTAGGAGATGGTTCACATTCTGACTCTGGGGCACCCCCAATAAGAATGTTAGATGGTATCCTTCCCAACCTGCCCCCTTAGCAGACCTCCTAGCATAACTGGTACTGATGTGAGCTCTCATCACAGTAGGGATGTCATTCCTTTAGGCCAGGTTGTTAGGGTGCCACCTGTTAGGGACAGGTCTCCCTCTGTTCATTCACACCATTCTTCTGTGTCTAAGCATGCCCAACCCACCCACCCTGATGACAGAATGTTAGAAAGGGAGCTCAATAGATTGAAAGTGGAAGAGTCCAGGCTGAAGCTTAAACAGCAACAGCTGGCTCTAGACAGGGAAACTTTAGACTTAGAAAAAGAAAGGCAGAGGTTGGGGTTTGGACCCCATGGTGGCAGCAGCAGTATTACAGATAGTAATCCTGTAAAAGAGCATGATTCTAGGAATCTGCACAAGATAGTTCCCCCTTATATGGAGGGGGATGACATTAACAAGTGGTTTGCTGCACTTGAGAGGGCCTGTGTTGTACAGGGGGTCCCTCAAAGGCAGTGGGCTGCTATCCTATGGCTATCTTTCAGTGGAAAGGGTAGGGATAGACTCCTTACTGTGAAGGAAAGTGATGCCAATAATTTTACAGTTTTAAAAAATGCACTCCTGGATGGTTATGGCTTGACCACTGAACAATACAGGATTAAGTTCAGAGAAATCAAAAAGGAGTCTTCACAAGACTGGGTAGACTTTGTTGACCATTCAGTGAAGACCTTGGAGGGGTGGTTACATGGCAGTAAAGTTTCTGACTATGAAAGCCTGTATAACGTGATCCTGAGAGAGCATATTCTTAATAACTGTGTGTCTGATTTGTTACACCAATATCTAGTGAACTCAAATCTGACCTCTCCCCAAGAACTGGGAAAGGAGGCAGACAAATGGGTCAGAACAAGAGTGAACAGAATAGTTCATACAGGTGGTGACAAGGATGGCAAGAAGAAAGATGGTGAGAAATCTCAGGATAAGCATGGGGATAAGGGTAAAACCAAAGATCCTTCTTCAAATCCTAAACACTCTTCAGGGGGTGGGCATAAAACAAATTCTTCATCTACTTCTTCACAACCTACACACATTAAAAAGCCTTGGTGCTTTGTGTGTAAAAATAGAGGCCATAGGCCAGGGGATAAGTCCTGTCCAGATAAACCCCCTGAGCCTACCACCACTAATACATCAAGCTCTAGTGCCCCTAGCAGTAGTGGTACTAGTGGTGGGACTGCTGGCAACAGTCAAACTAAGGGTGTAGTTGGGTTCACTTATGGGTCCATCATAGAAACTGGGGTAGTCAGTCCCAAGACAGTTTCTGTCACACATAGTGGCATTGGCCTTGCCAAACTGGCTGCTTGTCTCCTTACAATGGATAAGTACAGGCAGACAGTTTGAATAAATGGTGTTGAGGCCCAGGCCTACAGGGACACAGGTGCCAGTATCACTTTGGTGACTGAAAACCTAGTGGCTCCTGAACAACACATCATTGCACAACAGTATAAGATTATTGATGTCCATAACTCCACTAAGTTTCTTCCCTTAGCTATAGTTCAGCTTAGTTGGGGTGGAGTTACTGGCCCTAAGCAGGTGGTAGTGTCACCTAGCTTACCTGTAGAATGTCTATTAGGTAATGACCTAGAGGCCTCAGGTTGGGCTGATGTAGAGTTTTATACCCATGCAGCCATGCTGGGTGTCCCTGAGGAATTGTTCCCTCTCATTTCTACTGAAATGAAAAAGCAAAGGAGAGAAGGCCTGAGAACTCATAATCTCTCTCCAACAACAGGTAAAAAGGGTATCACAGTATCCCCTAACCACCCTGCCACTCAGGACACTATTCCTGTGGTGGGAGAAACCTCTCCTGGGGTGGCACCTGTTCCAAAGGAACCATCAGCTGGCATAGCTGTACTCCCTGAGGTGGAAGTACCTCTCTGTGGGATAACTCATATTGGTGAGAAAAAGAGCACCATTTTAGTTAACATGGAGCATTCCTCCAACCCTCCCAGAGAAACTTTAGTGCAGAAACCCTGCACTGCCTCACAACACTTAGAACAGCAAACCTGCCCTAGTGTGGAGCTCATAGGACAGCATCCCTGCCCTGCTCCAAATCAAGAGAAACAGCATCCCTGTTCTCTCTTCCAGCCATATGGACAAAGTTTTTGCCCAGCTATGGCTTTACTGAGACAGCATCCCTGTCTGGCATTCTCATCACTAGAAATAGGTCCAGTGGACAATTCCCACTGCTCTAAACTAAAACTTACTGATAGAAACTCTGAAAGTATATCTTCACATTGTTGCTTAGCTAAAAAACTTCAACCAGGGTGGTTTACATCCCCACAGGGAAGTAACCATATAGTGGATGATAAAGGGAGTAACCAGTCTATTGCAGAGCTACTCTCTACTTATCACCACTTAGACAATAAAGTCTCAACTGGCCAAGGTTAGCCTTATTGTCCTTCGTTTGGGGGGGGGGGTTGTGTGAGAAAGTAGCCTCTTTCTAGCCTGGTTACCCCCGCTTTTGGCCTGTTTGTGAGTGTATGTCCGGGTGTTTTCACTGTCTCACTGGGATCCTGCTAGCCAGGGCCCAGTGCTCATAGTGAAAACCCTATGTTTTCAGTATGTTTGTTATGTGTCACTGGGACCCTGCTAGTCAGGACCCCAGTGCTCATAAGTTTGTGGCCTATATGTATGTGTTCCCTGTGTGATGCCTAACTGTCTCACTGAGGCTCTGCTAACCAGAACCTCAGTGGTTATGCTCTCTCTTTACAAATTGTCACTAACAGGCTAGTGACCAATTTCACCAATTCACATTGGCATACTGGAACACCCTTATAATTCCCTAGTATATGGTACTAAGGTACCCAGGGTATTGGGGTTCCAGGAGATCCCTATGGGCTGCAGCATTTGTTTTGCCACCCATAGGGAGCTCTGACAATTCTTACACATGCCTGCCACTGCAGCCTGAGTGAAATAACGTCCACGTTATTTCACAGCCATTTACCACTGCACTTAAGTAACTTATAAGTCACCAATATGTCTAACATTTACCTGGTAAAGGTTGGGTGCTAAGTTACTTAGTGTGTGGGCACCCTGGCACTAGCCAAGGTGCCCCCACATTGTTCAGGGCAAATTCCCCGGACTTTTTGAGTGCGGGGACACCATTACACGCGTGCACTATACATAGGTCACTACCTATGTATAGCGTCACAATGGTAACTCCGAACATGGCCATGTAACATGTCTAAGATAATGGAATTGTCACCCCAATGCCATTCTGGCATTGGGGAGACAATTCCATGATCCCCGAGTCTCTAGCACAGACCCGGGTACTGCCAAACTGCCTTTCCCGGGGTTTCACTGCAGCTGCTGCTGCTGCCAACCTGTCAGACAGGTTTCTGCCCTCCTGGGGTCTAGCCAAGCTTGGCCCAGGAAGGCAGAACAAAGGACTTCCTCAGAGAGATGGTGTTACACCCTCTCCCTTTGGAAAAAGGTGTCAGGGCTGGGGAGGAGTAGCCTCCCCCAGCCTCTGGAAATGCTTTGATGGGTACAGATGGTGCCCATCTCTGCATAAGCCAGTCTACACCGGTTCAGGGATCCCCCAGCCCTGCTCTGGCATGAAACTGGACAAAGGAAAGGGGAGTGACCACTCCGCTGACCTGCACCCCCCCTGGGAGGTGCCCAGAGCTCCTCCAGTGTGCTCCAGACCTCTGCCATCTTGGAAACAGAGGTGCTGCTGGCACACTGGACTGCTCTGAGTGGCCAGGGCCAGCAGGTGACGTCAGAGACTCCTTCTAATAGGCTCTTACTTGTGTTGCTAGCCTATCCTCCTTCCTAGGTAGCCAAACCTTCTTTTCTGGCTATTTAGGGTCTCTGCTTTGGGGAATTCTTTAGATAACGAATGCAAGAGCTCATCAGAGTTCCTCTGCATCTCTCTCTTCACCTTCTGCCAAGGAATCGACTGCTGACAGCTCTGGACGCCTGCAAAACCGCAACAAAGTAGCAAAGACGACTACTGCAACCTTGTATCGCTGATCCTGATGCCTTCTCGACTGTTTTCCTGGTGGTGCATGATGTGGGGGTAGTCTGCCTCCTCTCTGCACTAGAAGCTCCGAAGAAATCTCCCGTGGGTCGACGGTATCTTTCCCCTGCAACCGCAGGCACCAAAAGACTGCATCACCGGTCCTCTGGGTCCCCTCTCAGCACGACGAGCGTGGTCCCTGGAACTCAGCAACTCTGTCCAAGTGACTCCCACAGTCCAGTGACTCTTCAGTCCATGTTTGGTGGAGGTAAGTCCTTGCCTCCCCACGCTAGACTGCATTGCTCGGTACAGCGTGATTTGCAGCTGCTCCGGCTCCTGTGCACTCTTCCAGGATTTCCTTTGTGCACAGCCAAGCCTGGGTCCTCGACACTCTAACCTGCAGTGCACAACCTCCTGAGTTGTCCTCCGGCGTCGTGGGACCTTCTTTTGTGACTTCGGGTGAGCTCCAGTTCACTCTTCTTCATAGTGCCTGTTCCGGCACTTCTGCGGGTGCTGCCTGCTTCTGTGAGGGCTCCCTATCTTCCTTGGCGCCCCTCTGTCTCCTCACGCAATTGGCGACATCCTGGTCCCTCCTGGGCCACAGCAGCATCCAAAAACCCTAACCACGACCCTTGCAGCTAGCAAGGCTTGTTTGCTGTCTTTCTGCGTGGGAACACCTCTGCAAGCTTCTTCACGACGTGGGACATTCATCCTCCAAAGGGGAAGTTCTTAGTCCTCTTCGTGCTTGCAGAATCCACAGCTTCTACCATCCGGTGGCAGCTTCTTTGCATCCACAGCTGGCATTTCCTAGGCATCTGCCCACTCCCGACTTGATCGTGACTCTTGGACTTGGTCCCCTTGTTCCACAGGTACTCTCGTCCGGAAATCCATCATTGTTGCATTGCTGGTGTTGGTCTTCCTTGCAGAATTCCCCTATCACGACTTCTGTGCTCTCTGGGGAACCTAGGTGCACTTTACACCTACTTTTCAGGGTCTTGGGGTGGGCTATTTTTCTAACCCTCACTGTTTTCTTACAGTCCCAGCGACCCTCTACAAGCTCACATAGGTTTGGGGTCCATTCGTAGTTCGCATTCCACTTTTGGAGGATATGGTTTGTGTTGCCCCTATACCTATGTGCTCTCATTGTAATCTATTGTGACTGTACATTGCTTGCATTGCTTTCTTTTGCTATTTCTGCATAATATTGGTATTGTGTACATATATCTTGTGTATATTTGCTATCCTCATACTGAGGGTACTCACTGAGATACTTTTGGCATATTTTCATAAAAATAAAGTACCTTTATTTTTAGTATATCTGTGTATTGTGTTTTCTTATGATATTGTGCATATGACACCAGTGGTATAGTGGGAGCTTTGCATGTCTCCTAGTTCAGCCTAAGCTGCTCTGCTAAGCTACCCTTTTCTATCAGCCAAAGCTGCTAGACACCTCTTCTACACTAATAAGGGATACCTGGACCTGGTGCAGAGTGTAAGTACCCCTTGGTACTCACTACAAACCAGGCCAGCCTCCTACAGTGAGGTGAGCAGTTGGTTCTCCAACCATGTGCCATGAATCGTATTGAAGCACTTCTATCGACCACTAACTTTTGCCCCCGGACCCTCCTTTTGCCCCTATTCAAGAGACGAATGTCAGCTGCTCTGCAGGCAGTGGTGGTGCTTTGTTTTGACCTGCACTCAGTGTCACCAATCTTCCTCCGACCTCATCTACTCTTTCTATCATTATATCCCTTCAAGGTTTGCTCATATAAATAGTGCATTGTGGTGTCCACTTCATTGCCAGCTGCTGAGGAGACTCAATTTTTGAAACCACTGTGTACACTAATCAGATAAAAGCATTGATCAGTGTCTGCAAATTTAGACCAAAACATATTTACATATCACCCTACAACATCAGTACGCAGGGACACAGCTCCTATCCTCATCATGCAGATTAAACTTCTCCAAACCTTATAGTTGGCTACATTTTTGCTCGCTCAATAGTACATCTTTTTAAGTTATACTGACCAATTCTATCCTATCACCAATCTTCAAGGCCATCATGAAGATGTTAATTTAAATGTACTACACCCGCAAACAGAACAGCAATGAGTCCGCATAATTAGCGATATCTAAAAATCTAACAAGCATTTGAAGCTGAGAAATGTACAACTATCCACCCTAGTAGAAAGAAACACACTGCAATCTCTTTCAGCACACAATTCCATGGCATATTCTTCATATCTGTGAATGTGTGATATCATTACTTTATTGACTGTTAAAAGGGAGACTATAGAGAGTCAGAGGCTCCTTGCTATGAAGATCACCAAGGCGTAGAAGAGATGTATGGTCCAGGTAGTTTAAAACTACCTGGCCTAGAAAAGTGATTACATCTGTATGACGCATTTACAGACTATCTTCATTTACATTCAGCGACTGAACGGTTTAAAAAAGCTATGGAAACTGACATTCTGGGTGCTGTGGTGGCAGGGTGAAACACATGGCGAAAAAAAAAAAATACTCTGTTAAGTGTCCTGTTATTTTTTCCACCTTTAGGAGAATACATACAAAATAACGTAGAATTCCCCTCTCTGGGAAATGCACTCTTTCGTATTATGAAATCTCACGTGTTTATTGCGATCATTGCAGATGTCTGTGTTTGTGATCAGTGAGTAACAGAACTGAATCCTGTTTGGTGCCGTAGAGATTAATTACTTGTGTATTTACTGTGCTAGAAGGTTCTAGCCAAAAACAGAAAGAACTGTGCACATTTAAATAATTATTTCAACATTTTAATTTACACAGTTTATTTTAGGTTGCTGCAAAATGATTGAGGTCCAGATTTACTAACACTTTGAGTTAGGTCTGTGTTACTTTTGTAACCAAACCTGTCAGAAAGTGTTCAGGCGGGATTTACGCTAGATAGTATCCTAAAGTAATGCAAAGTTGCAAAAGTGTTGCCTTGTGTTATTTTGAGTCAAGAGGGTATTTCATGGATGTTGCGTTCCCAGGCAACCATGGGTTTTGACGCGCATCCCTATCTACAAAGAACTGTAGACAGGTATTTGTGCCATAATCATATGCCTCCTTGAGGAAGGCACTAGGAGAAAATTTTAATTTCTCCTTATGTTTTCTACTTTGCATGTATGCTGCCCTGTACAGCACATATGCATATTGGGAACAGCCTTACAGCATAGTTTTTGTACTGGAAGGGACCGCTTGCAATAGAAAACCTAAGCTTTGAAGAACGCAGACACCGTTGGACCATGGCACATGGCTGTCAAACGTACTCCAGCACAGGGATAGAGAAAAACAGCACTACATCTTAGTAGGTATGGTGCTTGTAGCGGGGGTGGGGTGTAAATTTGTATTACGCCTTCCTTTGGTCGGTATAATTCCCTATTGTACCTGGAAGAACCATTGAGACTTGACCGTTGTAGTCTGAATGTTTTATTGCCACTGTATATTCTCCTATATTTATAGCACAATAGGTATCTGCCTCTTCCTTATGACGTCCTCTGGATTGGTAAGTCCTCATTCTCTTGTCCTTCTTTCTGTGTTGTATGCAGAGCGTTACTTTGGGGTCTGGTCTCCCGTTTGCCTCAGAAGAGAGAAGGCAAACAGCCGGTAAGTGATATGGGACCAACCTCATCTCATTCAAGGGGTGTGGGAAGAAAGGGGAAAGAAGAAAGGGAGAAGTGAAGGGTAAAGGTGTAGGTAAGGCCTCACCCGTGCTACTGTATGTTTACTTTCAGAAAAACGTGCCGCCCGACACTGTAAAACCTCTCCAGTGTCTGTGTCTATGATCACTTGTGTTTTCATGGTTTGTTCGTACACATTATCTCCTTAGCCTCTAACACTGTGCGGTCCCCTTCCCTTCCCTCTCCTTGTCTCCACCTCGTCCTGAAAACCATCCTCTGTGATCCCGTACACGGTTCCATACCTTGTACAGCCAAGTCCCTCCTGAGATGTGGTGGGAGGGTGTGCTATTCTCAGTCTCTTCCACTCGTCTGTAGTTTATCTGCTGTTCGGTTGCGGAACCCATTGCCACTGCTGTCTTTGGGCCGCCATGCTCCTTGTTGTCTTCTGTTCTTACCTCCGCTGTCTGTCTGACTCCATCTAATCCCTCCTTATTTTATGCTTCTGGGTTTGCCTCTCTGCCTTTGGAGTCCCTGGTGTCTTCATCCCCGATTCCAGCCAATCAGGACTGTGGACCTCACTTTTTGGAATGACTAAACTGATAACCTCTTGTCCGGTCATACCCCGGGGGGGGGGGGGGGGGGAAACGCCCTCTACGCAGACTCCTAAACAACGTAGTCCTGGTTAACGAAAGCAGAACAACGCTTTCCTTAACCACAACTTTCTTCGTTTTTTTTGCCTTAACCACGCATGTGCTGAACAACGAACATGCGTGGTTAAGGCACAAACAAGGGAGTCGGCTGAGGAGGACGACACGGACGACGAGGCGACGACTCAGGTAAGTGGGGGTTAGGGGGTTTTAGGTTTTGGGGTGGGGGGTCAGGGGGTTTTAGGTTTTGGGGCGGGGTGGGGGGTCTGGCGGTTTTAGGTTTTGAGGCGGGGTTGGGGGGTCGGGGTTTTAGGTTTTGGGGCGGGGGTCAGGGGTTTTAGATTTTGGGGCGGGGTTCGGGGTTGGGGGGTTTTAGGTTTTGGGGTGGGGTGGGGTGGGGCGTCAGGGGGTTTTAGGTTTTGATGCGGGGGTCAGGGGGTTTTAGGTTTTGAGGCAGGGGTGGGGGGTGGGGGGGTTTAGGTTATGGGGTGGGCGTCAGGGGTTTTAGATTTTGGGGCGGGCTGTCAGGGGTTTTAGGTTTTGTGGTGGGGTGGGGGGGTCAGGGGCTTTTAGGTTTTGATGCGGGGTAGGGGGCTGGGGGGTTTTAGGTTTTGAGGTGGGGTGGGGGGTCGGGGGTTTTAGGTTTTGATGCGGGGGTGTGGGGTCAGGGGGTTTTAGGTTTTGGGGCGGGTGGGGGGTTGGGGTGACGCATGCAGGAACAATGGATGCCTATTACTAATGCCTTTACCAGGAATGCCTTTACAACGAAATATCGTTGTAAAGGCATTCGTGGTAAAGGCATTAGTGGTAACAACGAGGTCGTTGTTCCGACCTCGTTGTTCAGGCACTCGTTGTTCCGGCAGGCGGCGTTCCGACATACAACTGTAGGAAAGTACCATCTTGCCTGGCATGTTACCCCCATTTTTCACTGTATATATGTTGTTTTAGTTGTATGTGTCACTGGGACCCTGTCATCCAGGGCCCCAGTGCTCATAAGTGTGCCTGAATGTGTTACCTGTGTAGTGACTAACTGTCTCACTGAGGCTCTGCTAATCAGAACCTCAGTGGTTATGCTCTCTCATTTCTTTCAAATTGTCACTAACAGGCTAGTGACCAATTTTACCAATTTACATTGGCTTACTGGAACACCCTTATAATTCCCTAGTATATGGTACTGAGGTACCCAGGGTATTGGGGTTCCAGGAGATCCCTATGGGCAGCAGCATTTCTTTTGCCACCCATAGGGAGCTCTGACAATTCTTACACAGGCCTGCCACTGCAGCCTGAGTGAAATAACGTCCACGTTATTTCACAGCCATTTTACACTGCACTTAAGTAACTTATAAGTCACCTATATGTCTAACCTTTACCTGGTAAAGGTTAGGTGCAAAGTTACTTAGTGTGAGGGCACCCTGGCACTAGCCAAGGTGCCCCCACATTGTTCAGGGCCAATTCCCCGGACTTTGTGAGTGCGGGGACACCATTACACGCGTGCACTACATATAGGTCACTACCTATATGTAGCTTCACAATGGTAACTCCGAATATGGCCATGTAACATGTCTATGATCATGGAATTGCCCCCTCTATGCCATCCTGGAATAGTTGGCACAATCTCATGATCCCAGTGGTCTGTAGCACAGACCCTGGTACTGCCAAACTGCCTTTCCTGGGGTTTCACTGCAGCTGCTGCTGCTGCCAACCCCTCAGACAGGCTTCTGCCCTCCTGGGGTCCAGCCAGGCCTGGCCCAGGATGGCAGAACAAAGAACGTCCTCTGAGAGAGGGTGTTACACCCTCTCCCTTTGGAAAATGGTGTGAAGGCCGGGGAGGAGTAGCCTCCCCCAGCCTCTGGAAATGCTTTCATGGGCACTTTTGGTGCCCATTTCTGCATAAGCCAGTCTACACCGGTTCAGGGACCCCTTAGCCCTGCTCTGGCGTGAAACTGGACAAAGGAAAGGGGAGTGACCACTCCCCTGACCTGCACCTCCCCTGGGAGGTGTCCGGAGCTCCTCCAGTGTGCTCCAGACCTCTGCCATCTTGGAAACAGAGGTGCTGCTGGCACACTGGACTGCTCTGAGTGGCCAGTGCCACCAGGTGACGTCAGAGACTCCTTCTGATAGGCTCCTTCAGGTGTTGCTAGCCTATCCTCTCTCCTAGGTAGCCAAACCCTATTTTCTGGCTATTTAGGGTCTCTGTCTCTGGGGAAACTTTAGATAACGAATGCAAGAGCTCATCCGAGTTCCTCTGCATCTCTCTCTTCACCTTCTGCCAAGGAATCAACTGCTGACCGCGCTGGAAGCCTGCAAAACTGCAACATAGTAGCTAAGACGACTACTGCAACTCTGTAACGCTGATCCTGCCGCCTTCTCGACTGTTTTCCTGGTGGTGCATGCTGTGGGGGTAGTCTGCCTCCTCTCTGCACTAGAAGCTCCGAAGAAATCTCCCGTGGGTCGACGGAATCTTCCCCCTGCAACCGCAGGCACCAAAAAGCTGCATTACCGGTCCCTTGGGTGTCCTCTCAGCACGACGAGCGAGGTCCCTCGAATCCAGCAACTCTGTCCAAGTGACTCCCACAGTCCAGTGACTCTTCAGTCCAAGTTTGGTGGAGGCAAGTCCTTGCCTCCCCACGCCAGACTGCATTGCTGGGAACCGTGACTTTTGCAGCTACTCCGGCCCCTGTGCACTTCCGGCGGAAATCCTTTGTGCACAGCCAAGCCTGGGTCCACGGCACTCTAACCTTCATTGCACGACTTTCTAAGTTGGTCTCCGGCGACGTGGGACTCCTTTGTGTAACTTTGGGTGAGCACCGTTTCACGCATCCTTGTAGTGCCTGTTTCTGGCACTTCTCCGGGTGCTACCTGCTGCTGAGAGGGCTCCTTGTCTTGCTCAACGTCCCCTCTGTCTCCTGGTGCAATTTGCGACATCCTGGTCCCTCCTGGGCCACAGCAGCATCCAAAAACGCTAACCGCACGATTTGCAGCTAGCAAGGCTTGTTGGCGTTCTTTCGGCAGGAAAACACTTCTGCACGACTCTCCACGGCGTGAGGGATCCGTCCTCCAAAGGGGAAGTCTCTAGCCCTTGTCGTTCCTGCAGAAACCTAAGCTTCTTCTGTCCAGTAGAAGCTTCTTTGCACCCACAGCTGGCATTTCCTGGGCATCTGCCCATCTCCGACTTGCTTGTGACTTTTGGACTTGGTCCCCTTGTTCCACAGGTACCCTCGACTGGAAATCCATCGTTGTTGCATTGCTGGTTTGTGTCTTTCCTGCAGTATTCCCCTATCACGACTTCTTTGTCCTTTGGGGAACTTTAGTGCACTTTGCACTCACTTTTCAGGGTCTTGGGGTGGGCTATTTTTCTAACCCTCACTATTTTCTAATAGTCCCAGCGACCCTCTACAAGGTCACATAGGTTTGGGGTCCATTCGTGGTTCGCATTCCACTTTTGGAGTATATGGTTTGTGTTGCCCCTATCCCTATGTGTCCCCATTGCATCCTATTGTAACTATACATTGTTTGCACTGTTTTCTAAGACTATTACTGCATATTTTGGTATTGTGTATATATATCTTGTGTATATTTCCTATCCTCTCACTGAGGGTACACTCTGAGATACTTTGGCATATTGTCATAAAAATAAAGTACCTTTATTTTTAGTATAACTGTGTATTGTGTTTTCTTATGATATTGTGCATATGACACTAGGTGGTACTGTAGGAGCTTCACTCGTCTCCTAGTTCAGCCTAAGCTGCTCTGCTAAGCTACCATTATCTATCAGCCTATGCTGCTAGACACCCTATACACTAATAAGGGATAACTGGGCCTGGTGCAAGGTGCAAGTACCCCTAGGTACTCACTACAAGCCAGTCCAGCCTCCTACAACAGCCCCCCAGGGTTCTCCTCCATTGTGGACTCTAGGCGCTTTTCCAAGTGATGAGTCGGACCTCCCCGTCGAACCTGTTACAGTGCTATTCTGCTCTCTCCCTTTAACGCAATGCAGTGCAGCAGAACTGTGTCATGTGACCTTTTAGCATAGCTAGACCACTGTGTTTAAGATAAAATAAGTGCTTTCAAAGTGTATATTTTAGTAATAGCTAATCAGACTGTACCTAGTGCAAACATATTTATAAGTGTCCATTAAAAGTACACTTTCCACAACTCAGCGGATACCACCTGTGCATTACCTTTCAAAAAGAATAAACCTTTTTTACCATTAAGCTTCTAGTGACCCATCAATTACCGCCTATACTCGCTACCAAGTAGCCTTTGTATTGGGTGATTAATCAATTTCACACAATTACATTTCTTTTGTGAGAAGGCCTATTTCTTTTTTAGCAGGCTCAACATCATCTCCTATGCAGAGGATACTCAACTGATCCTCTCACTTACTGAATACCCCTTCACCACCAGAACCAACTTCCGCAACACCATGATGACTGTAGCCAACTGGATGAAAACTAACTGCTTGAGACTCAGCTCTGACAAGATGGAAGTCTTGATCTTCGGGAAAAGCACCTCTATTTGGGACCATAGCTGGTGGCCAGCTGAACTCAGACCCAATCCCATGCCTACAGACCATGCTCGCAACCTTGGCATCATCCTCAACAGTGAGCTGACAATGAAGCGGCAGATAAACGCAGTCACCTCCTCCTGCTTCCTTACCCTCTGCATGCTCTGCAGAATCTTCCGCTGGATCCCAGCCAAAACCAGGAAAACCTTCAGCCAGGCCCTCATCACCAGCCACCTCGACTATAGCAAAGCTCTCTATGCCGGCATATCCTCCCAGCTCCTAATGAGACTCTAGACAAGACAGAACACTGCTGCCAAACTCATCCTGGACCTTCCCAGGTGGACCACATCACCTCTACCCCAAGAAACCTCCACTGGCTCCCCATCCAGAAGATATGTAATTTCAAACTCCTCATGCATGCCTACAAAGCCCTACACGATCAAGGACTGGACTAAATCAACCACTGTCTACATTTCCACCACCCCACCAGACACCTGCACTCCTCCTCTCTGGCCCTCGCACCCACACACAGAATTTAGCGCAGCAGCGGACGCTTTTTTTCCTACATCGCCGCCAAGGCCGGGAACAACTTAACCCACCCCCTCTGAACTGCACCCACAGTGGCAGACTCCAGAAAGAGATCCGTAGACCTGGCTCTTCAACAGACACTTTACACCCCAGCGCCCGTATACCCCCGGGGTGACAGCGACCTGCTCTACAAATGACTGCTTGATTGATTAGCTCTCGATCTCTCTCTCTGAGCTTAACAGCACAGATGACCTTCTCCCTCTGACCCTGCCTTTGCTTTCACTCAGGGACATCTCAAGGTCTGAATTAACTGTTCAAGTGCAGTTGTTTTTTTAACAAAAGGTATGGGAACTGTTTTTTTTTTAATTCAAAAAGCATGGGCATGTCGATCTCCATTGATCCCTTCGATTTCGGCCTCTGTTTACCACCTTTCAGGTGAGTTGAGGGTGTAGCGGGGAGAAGGAGTCCAGCAGAGTCACATTCAGAGGCTGAGCTCCGATTGCCCCAACCTCTGGGGCCTCATGGTAATGGCCAAAGAGAAACAGGAATGATGGTAAAGAGATGGCCCAGGTATGACATGGCTCTAAAATAAAATGGCCTGCCCGATTCTACTGCTATGTGGGGGCTAATTTTTTGTTTACAAATGGACAAAGACAGCTTCCTCGGAGAGGTGTCCTAAAAAAGGTGGAGAGGTATTGGGACTCCCGTTTTTTTAAGGGTCATCACTACCATTAGTGCAGCAAGCTCAGTGCTATTGTGGCCAGGGGTATGAGGGGCAATTGCACCCAAACTATGACTGTCTTATGAGCTAAAAGGAGGTGACGACCATTTTTCCTTGCTAGTATTAGGGTCGGGCTCAAACTTGTACACAGAGAGGAAGGCCCAAGCAACAGGAGGCAAGATGTGGAGCTTTTCCCCTCAGGTGTTTTTTCCTGTTAGAATCAAAGGAATCTCCATTAATTGCTAACATCTATATTTCAAAATGTATCAACCACTTTTTTCATTCACACCTGGTTGTTTAGGGCCCTTGAGGAAGGGTGGTGGTGGATTACCACCTGTTAGGCTCATTATTCAAATATAAATTTGCCGAACGTCAGTTGTATAACGATGAGTAAGAGCAAACTAAGTGAAAGTGGCGCTGTAACTGCACGGTGTTGGAATTAACATTTTTAACTGTACTAGCCTTGACTTAAGCTTAAAAAAAGACTCCCGCATAGTGTCCCCTCCCAAAATGTCCAAATGAAAAGCAGGACATTGGCAAATAAATTAATTTTGATGCAGTAAGTCTGTAGCATCAAGCACGTGTGCACAACAAATCCGCTAAAAGCCGTTGAATAAAAGAGACAAATGCAAAACGGGGCACTCACGGATAGAAATAGGAGTTTGCATTTTGCACTTTGTTGCACATTCAAAATGGCGGCACATTTTGACGTTGGAACCAAATGGCTCTTTCAAGAGGAGATGCTCAGAAAAGTTAGACGTCGTGCATAAGTACAGGGTCGGCCCCACTGGGAAAGAAAATAGGCCAGTGCACCAAAATAAAGGTGGCTCCCTTTGTGCGTTAGATAACTAAAGAAGTGGCCCATGTTTGCAAGTTGGGGCTGTTTTGAGCATGTAAAGACACACCATATAAGGTTTGTACAAGGTATGGAAGAATGCCTGGGTTTGCGCTTGCTGCATGCAATGCTTGTTTTAATATTAGGGAAATCAACACTAAATCAGCCCAGCAGACCATAAAACAGACCCATAGATAGCTAGAAAACCAGCCCACACACAGGCCTGTCAGACCAGCCCATTTGGGCACTGCCTGATTGTAGAGAAGGCTGGTGATCTTTTAAAGCGGTGGGGTGCAATACTTGCCAGGAGTTCACCCGATTATTGTTTTCTCACTCATACTCCTTCTCACAACCTCCAATCAAACACTTATTTTAACACGATCACACTCCTTAACTCACTTTCTCTTATTCATACACACTCTCAAACTCAGATTCTCACTCACTTTCACTCTCATTGACACTGTCAAACACACACACACACACTTTCACTGAATCCCATCCACTCTCAATCCAGGGGTGTAACAAGGGCCCCTGCAGCCCTGCGGTGCGGGCTCCCCCCAAGCTCAGGGGGCCCCCTCAGCACAGCACCTGGCCTGAGTGAGTCCGGAGGGGGCTCCTCCATGTTCTGGGCAGGGGGGGCCCTTCCAGTTTTGTTACACCACTGTCTCAATCACTCGCAAACACATACACACATGCATAGAGAAAAAACATTTTTGTTTTACTTACCTTGCTTACTTAGCTGGCAACATGAAAGCTCCATGGCAGAAGCAGGGCAGGATTCTGGTGCTGGACACTGAAACCAGCAAGCCATGATTACTAACGAGGAGCCACACAGAGAAGAAAGGTCAGGTTTCAGGGGAAGACCCACCTCAAACCCTCTCTCAGCTTCCTGATAGGACTGGAGGCATAGCCCTGTAAGAAGCTAGGATAGAGCCTAGATTAAACAGCAACTAAATAAACTAATTGAAATGGAAGAACAACAATAATGTAACATTCTGAATATAAACCTCTAGAACATGTAGGTTCAAAATAAGGAAGAAGAAAGGTTACCACACACGATTACTTCCTGTTTGGCTACTGCAGGAGCAGTAACACTTTGAGATGAAAAATCACTGCTTTGTGTATGTCTAGTTGGTGTAACTGAGCCCTCAGATACAAGTACCTGGGATCCCAAGCATTCTGTTAAGGAGCATGAACCTCAGGATAGTCATCTCCGTTATATATAGCTGAACTACTACCAGAGGTTAAAGTATCTGGGCAATTCCTGCCCCATGCAGACCAATCAAATGTAGTGTCACCAGACACCCACATGGACCCACATGGACTTACATATGATCCTCGCTTGCTTATTTATCACACACACCAATCTTTGACTCCTGGGTGACAACCTTTTTCGTTTCTTTTATTCAGCAACGATTCCCCTGCGCATGGCTCCATAGGGCGTGTCCTTCACTGATCATCAACATGTTGTTTGGCTGTTTCTCGTGGCCGCAGAACCTTTTAGTGAAATGCACAATCTTCACCAGTGTTGTTGTCACTGTGATAGGGTTTCCACGGAGGGTACGATGTTTTAAAGTTCCTATTACACACTCAGGCCAGTCAGGGAGGGGGTAATCGTAAATAACCTATTTTTTCTGTTAATTTCACAGGGTTTCCTTAAAACCAAAATAAAAGTCAGTGGTCTGTTTGTTATGTAGTACTTCCTTGGTTTACTCCTTTTTCCCTATTTGTTGTCTTCTCTCTTCCTAGTTCTTCTCATGCCCTCGGAATTGTTCGTCACCCAGGGCTCATGGAGGAAGGGGGGTATTCGAAAAAAAGGCCGGGGTAAGGTAAGTGTTTTTTTCTATTATTTTATGCATACAAAGAGGGGGGGGTTGTGTGAGGGGTTCTTTGTGTGCCAAAAATGTAGGCAGTCAACCACCTTGTGCAATGGCTCTCTTCGAATCAAGCAAACCAAATTCGCCCCATAATTTCACCTTTGTGGCAAAAGCATGGGGTTCCCCGTGAGTTAGTTTGGTTGCAAACCAGGGAGACCTTAAGTGGCTATTCAGGCATGCCCCTCATTCCCCAAACCTTCTCTCACCACCCTTTTTATGGGCGAGCGCAAAGCGCTCCGTCCATAAAGTAATCTCTCTTTGGGCTTCAAACCACGCCCAGGTCACGTCAGTCTCTTTCATTGGTTCCTGGGCTTGCTCTTTAAATCTGCTTGCTTTCATTTGTGAAAGGCATGCATACGTCATGCCTTTTCTGGTGTTTACCCGCCTACATAGCACCGGTAAACTACTAGAAACATACAAGGTGCGATATTTTGAGCCTGGTTTCTGGACTACTTTATCTGTTAATTTTTCCCGCAGTGCGATTGCGCTGGGATTTACATAGCGCGCACTCAGTTTTTTCGTTTTCAATTTCAGTGCGATCGCGCTGCATTTTACTTAGCGTGATCGCGCTGTGTTTTTTTTCTTTTAATTTGTATGGCAAGAAAAGTTAGGTTAGGAGTTTACAATGCAAATAGCTCCAACTCAAGCAAATGCGAGCCCCATTGCATTGAAAATGCTTGTTGATATTGTGCAAATCTGACCAGTAAGTGGTCGCGTACCTGAAAAAGGCACGTTCCTCTGGGGATGTGGCGAGCCTCTTCGCTTCTCCTCAGGTTTCTCCATCCATCGCAGTGTTCTTCCTCCACTCCGCCACTTCTCTGAATCAGCTCCGCAGTCTCGTCTGCCAACGGAACACTCCCCTCACGGTCCGGCAGGTCCTCGACGCCTCCTTCTCCCTGCCGTATCGGTCCACTAATTCTCGGGCCAGCATCTGTCTCCCCCTGTTGTCTCTCTTCCGGCTCCTTTTCCTCCTTCCTGATGTCGGTAGGCTTCCCTATGCCTACCGACGTAACTCTTGCGATAGTCTCCCTGGGGCACCGGACCAACAGTCCAGAGCTCCCCAGCCCGTTTCCTTCCGTAACAGGAGTCACCTCCCTGTGACAGTCACACTCTAATTTCAAAGTGTTTAGCCACTCAGGCTAGAGCCTGGTTTTGGCTCCCCTCAATAATCTAAAAGGAGAAGCTTCAGCCGTGCTATTAGGAGTCGTGACATACGTCCACATCTTTTGCCTCATGTATGCTTCGTCAGTGCGCTTGGGCACTTGTTGCTGTTTGCGCCCCTTTATTGACGAAGCATTTGACCATCTCCATCAAATCATTCGAAGCAGGGCTGTCAAAGGCAACATGCAGATGTTTTTATGAAATGTATAGACAAAAATGTCTGCACTTAATCAGATAAAAAGTCTATATCATTGTCTGTCACAATAGCTTTCAGTGACCCCTCAACAGTACAACTTTCACTCAAAAGTGTGAATATACACTGGGTGCTAGAAGACTCCACAAATAAAAAGTAATCCCATTTTGAGTAACAGTATGTTCATGAGTAGCAACTGTATGGGCTTGAAACATCGATAGCCATTTCCCCCCAAGGAACTGCCAATAGCACTGGAAAGAAGGGTTTTTTGAGGTCTTCCAGTGTTTCTCAAAAAGGGACACTCACAGCAACTGTTTACAAACCTATATACATGGGCATAGTTAATGACCGCCAGTAATAGTGTTTTAACTTCTTACTGGTAGCAGTCACATATAATATCATGCATGCACAACATTAATCAAATCATTTCTCAATCTCACAGGTGAAAAAAACAAGATCATGTCTCTTGACCATGCCATGAATAAGGATAAATGCAGCTGCCACCTATGCATAACCACTCATTTCAATATTCAAACATCTGCCTTTAAGCTAGCCACCCTTGATGTACTTCATCACTTCATGCAACAAAGAGTCATACTCATATGTGGCACACCACTGACCTTCAATTGTTGTAGTGGCCCCTTAGTGCCAGATTGGACACCCAGGTTTTAGTTAGTTTCACGGCCTGTGCCTTTAAACACACACACATATTTTATTAATTGTCATTTATTTAGCCAAGCCTTTTTTAGCGCATTGTGTTTTATTTTTAATCAGCTGTCTCCTTCTAGGAAGACTTAGTATGTATTGCGCATTTTATTAGCCTTTAGCACAACACACATTCTGTGCCTTCTCCAAACCTGTTACTTTCATACATGATATGCCAGCTTGGATTGTCTCAGGAGACAGTTCCTATCCTCTAGACACATGACATCAGGCCTACTTCCAAGAACTGTGCATGGTTTATTATATAAACAATACAGAGGCCTAAGGAGGGCAGGGGGCATTCCAGTCATGACCGTCTTGGGGTGTCCATCATACTGCAGCTAGCTTTACTGATCCTGATGTTTCAGCTCCAGAGACGACTGCCATCAAGACAACAGGCAGACCCCTGCTATATACTTCAGGTATGGGGTCGGAGTTACTCCCTTATATCAGGACCGGCAGATGGGTTCCTACCACTATGAGGTTAGGCAGGAATCACTAGACTTTCTAGAACCATACAGCATGGTGGGGTTGCTTATCTTTTTCACGCTCATTGTAATGATGATCACTGTATTATGTTTCATCTGCCTCATCATTGCAGCTCATGCTTTTTATACAGGGAGTGCAGAATTATTAGGCAAGTTGTATTTTTGAGGATTAATTTTATTATTGAACAACAACCATGTTCTCAATGAACCCAAAAAACTCATTAATATCAAAACTGAATATTTTTGGAAGTAGTTTTTAGTTTGTTTTTAGTTTTAGCTATGTTAGGGGGATATCTGTGTGTGCAGGTGACTATCACTGTGCATAATTATTAGGCAACTTAACAAAAAAAAATATATACCCATTTCAATTATTTAGCATTACCAGTGAAACCAATATAACATCTCAACATTCACAAATATACATTTCTGACATTCAAAAACAAAACAAAAACAAATCAGTGACCAATATAGCCACCTTTCTTTGCAAGGACACTCAAAAGCCTGCCATCCATGGATTCTGTCAGTGTTTTGATCTGTTCACCATCAACATTGCGTGCAGCAGCAACCACAGCCTCCCAGACACTGTTCAGAGAGGTGTACTGTTTTCCCTCCTTGTAAATCTCACATTTGATGATGGACCACAGGTTCTCAATGGGGTTCAGATCAGGTGAACAAGGAGGCCATGTCATTAGATTTCCTTCTTTTATACCCTTTCTTGCCAGCCACGCTGTGGAGTACTTGGACGCGTGTGATGGAGCATTGTCCTGCATGAAAATCATGTTTTTCTTGAAGGATGCAGACTTCTTCCTGTACCACTGCTTGAAGAAGGTGTCTTCCAGGAACTGGCAGTAGGACTGGGAGTTGAGCTTGACTCCATCCTCAACCCGAAAAGGCCCCACAAGCTCATCTTTGATGATACCAGCCCAAACCAGTACTCCACCTCCACCTTGCTGGCGTCTGAGTCGGACTGGAGCTCTCTGCCCTTTACCAATCCAGCCACGGCCCATCCATCTGGCCCATCAAGACTCACTCTCATTTCATCAGTCCATTAAACCTTAGAAAAATCAGTCTTGAGATATTTCTTGGCCCAGTCTTGACGTTTCAGCTAGTGTGTCTTGTTGAGTGTTGGTCGTCTTTCAGCCTTTCTTGCCTTGGCCATGTCTCAGAGTATTGCACACCTTGTGCATTTGGGCACTCCAGTGATGTTGCAGCTCTGAAATATGGCCAAACTGGTGGCAAGTGGCATTGTGGCAGCTGCACGCTTGACTTTTCTCAGTTCATGGGCAGTTATTTTGCGCCTTGGTTTTTCCACACGCTTCTTGCGACCCTGTTGACTATTTTGAATGAAACGCTTGATTGTTCGATGATCACGCTTCAGAAGCTTTGCAATTTTAAGAGTGCTGCATCCCTCTGCAAGATATCTCACTATTTTGGACTTTTCTGAGCCTGTCAAGTCCTTCTTTTGACCCATTTTGCCAAAGGAAAGGAAGTTGCCTAATAATTATGCACACCTGATATAGGGTGTTGATGTCATTAGACCACACCCCTTCTCATTACAGAGATGCACATCACCTAATATGCTTAATTGGTAGTAGGCTTTCGAGCCTATACAGCTTGAAGTAAGACAACATGCATAAAGAGGATGATGTGGTCAAAATACTCATTTGCCTAATAATTCTGCACTCCCTGTACTAAGATGCAACTGCTTCAATAAGTATATTGAAATTCAGTTGCATCTCCTGTATTGACTTGCCATGTGTCAGTCTTTGAGCAACTAAGTGAAAGGAGTGTGATCTGTTCGACTTCCCTGAGGAATCAGTGTCAGGTTTAGGTTGCCACAAATCACCACTACCCTAATTAGTGTGGGTGAGGTACAGCAGGCTAGCCAGGAATTAGGCCGTCAGCGTCCAGATGGTGCAGGTTTGACTCAGTCTCCCACACGCGGTGGCGCTGTCACCCTAAACACACAGGCCCATTCAACCGCCAGGGGCAGAGTGCCGCGGAAGCACCGCCAACAGGCTGGTGGTGCTTCATGGGCAATTCTGACCGCGGCGGTAAAGCCGTGGTCAGAAAAGGGCAACCGGCGGTTTCCTGCCGGTTTACCCATGCCCCAAAGAATCCTCCATGGCGGCGCTGCTCGCAGCACCGCCATGGGGATTCCGACCCCCTTCCCGCCATCCTGGTCCTGGCGGTAAAAACCGCCAGGAACAGGATGGCGGGAACGGGTGTCGTGGGGCCCCTGGGGGCCCCATAATGATTTTCAGTGTCTGCCTAGCAGACAGTGAAAATTGCGACGGGTGCCACCGCACCAGTCGCACACCAGCAACTCCGCCGGCTCCATTCGGAGCCGGCTTCATCGTTGCTGGGGCTTTCCCGCTGGGCGGGCGGGCGGCCTTTTGGCGGTCGCCCGCACGCCCAGCGGGAAAGTCAGAATGACCGCCACGGTCATTTGACCGCGGTGCGGTCGTCTGGCGGTCTCCGCCCGGCGGGCGGTGCCCGCCGCCCGCCGGGGTCGGAATGACCCCCACAGTCTTATTACCATAATAAGAGCCACAGGGCACAATAAATACTCCATTGAATTCTTACACTGAATCCAAGGCTGCAACCAAATACTCATTCTCTTCTGAGTCATCATCTACTGTTTTGTCCCAAAGAGGCATTTGGGAAAGACAGTCAGCACCGATGGGATAATCCATCAGAAACAAACATGATGGATCTCCCGTCAGCCAGATTACAAGTACCATATGTAGAAAAGACCTCCTTTTTGCCTGGTCACCCCCAAACATTTTGGACAGATACAGGTGGTTACTGACTCTTGGCTGTGCCCTGGGTACTGCTAATCAGTCCCAAGGCTAGTGCTCTGTGTAAAGTGGATATGCAAATTAGCCTAATTATAATTGGCTATGTCAACCTACCTATAAGTCCCTAGTACATAGTAGGGCATGTAGGTTTAGGGGGGAAACATCCTGAACAACTAGTTCTAAACCACTACTTGCCTGACCCACTCTGCTAAACAACTAAAAAGTCTCTACAACTAAGTACTGAACAACTACTGTCTAAACAACAATTGTGCCTGAATAACAATTGCCTGAACAACTAATTTTAAGGTAAGGTTTTCTTTTTGTTTTTTTATGGTTTATTAGTGGTTTAGAATTTATATATATATTAGTTGTTCAGGCAATTGTTATTCAGGCACAATTGTTATTTATACAGTAGCTGTTCAGTACTTAGTT
This sequence comes from Pleurodeles waltl, assembly GCF_031143425.1. Taxonomy (NCBI): domain Eukaryota; kingdom Metazoa; phylum Chordata; class Amphibia; order Caudata; family Salamandridae; genus Pleurodeles; species Pleurodeles waltl. The sequence goes on along the minus strand of NC_090445.1, from coordinate 657,555,476 downwards.
GTAGAGACTTTTTAGTTGTTTAGCAGTAGTGGTTTAGGCTATAGTTGTTCTGTCACATATTCGGTTTAGGGACCCCAGCATAGGTCCCTACAAGGAACAAAGACAAAAAGAAGGACTGCCCTGCTGGACTCCTGACCTGCAGCTGGACACTGCACTCTGAAGGACTGCACCAGCTGCACACTTGGGCTTTGCCACTAAAAGGACTTTACCTTTCTTCAACTGCTTCAAGAAGGGACTCCCTGTTTGCTACAGGTAGAAAATAGCTAGCCAGAGTCCACTGCATCAAAGCCTAAAGAATCTGACCAGCTGACCACTGTCCACCGGTAATTTTTGGGATTGGGCCGAGTGCATTCTGGGAGTTGGAGTCCTAATCCTCAAGGAGTAACTCAGAGCTTCTGGAACTTTGGGGTGATTTTTGGACTCCTAAGGGACCTTCAAAGACCTTCTGGAAGAAGATCCAGAAGATTGGAAAACCTTTGGTAAAAAGCTCCATAAATAGACCAACCTGACATCATGAGTCAAGCCGGCTTACGTCGACCGTGGCCCGGCCTGACTTGCAAGTTCTTCCCTCTGAAAAGCTCCAGAGCTCCTGATTTCCAGGATTTCACTGGGGGCTCCTGAAAAAGCAATCCGACAACATCAACTCAAAATTGGCTACCTGTGGAGGGTCATCTGACATCGAAGAGAAAAAGCTTTAAAAAAGTGACAAAGTCCAAACATAAAATGTTGACAAGGCTTCCCATGCAGTGCATCCGAGGAGGGCTCCAGGGATATCAGATCCATTTTCCAGTTCGGCCCGAACGTAGATTTCCATCCTGAAAAATCAACAGAAGTCAGAAGATAGAATTCTTCACCGAGGGCTCCCGCGACGCATATCCGAAGAGGGCTCCAAGGAGGTCGGACACAAACTGCGACTTCGTCCCAGTGAAGAAAATCTTCAAGAAAATTACTAAATCTGAAGGTAAACTTTTGACCCACGCCTCCCGCTTGCTGTAGCCGAGCAGGGCTCCATTGAGGTCGGCCTAAAATTTTGACTTTGCCCCGGTGGAGTTCGAGCAGATGTCCAGAATGGCGCTTTTAGTTTCTATGCACTAAAAACACTTATTCTTTAAAAATTCATATCTCCGGTTCCCCTTATCTGATTTTAATTGGTTTGGTGTCAATTTTAAAGATAAAAATATTTGGTGTTTTTATAAATTAAACTGTTTCCTTTGTTTTTATTCAATTACTGTTTGGTGATATTTGAATGCTTTACACACTTTGGGGGTCATTCCGACCCTGGCGGTCATGGACCGCCAGGGCCGGGGTTGGAGGATGCACCGCCAACAGGCTGGCGGTGCATCAAGGGCAATTCTGACTGCGGCGGTAAAGCCGCGGTCAGAAAAGGGAAACCGGCGGTTTCCCACCGGTTTTCCCCTGCCCCTGTGAATCCTTCATGGCGGCGCTGCAAGTCCATCATTTTATGGAATATGCTTGCTGCTGTCTCAAGCCCAAATGTGAGGCTTAAATATCTGTATGCCCTGAATGGTGTCATTAATGTAGTCAGTATTTGAGACTCAATGGCAAGTGGAATTTGGTGATTTGGTGATTTGCCTAAATTTGCGTAAATCAATGATCGAAAAGTACTGGGCTTTGCCCAGGTTGGCCAGCAAGTCGTTAATTCTGGGCAAAGGACAGCAATTTACAAGGGCATTCCTATTGTGGGTGTAGAGGTCAGCACATACACATACATCATGTGACCCTTTTCAGGCAATTACAACAGATAAACCCCAATCGGTGGAATCTATAGGCTGAATTATTCCCTCCAAGCACAGATTCTCTAAAACAGCTTTATGTTCTCTGCTGACACTTGACAGAACAGGATGAACCTGGAGGATAAATGGAAGGGCCTGAGCCTTCATGCTAAAGCAGTGCTCAAACCCATTTACAGTCCATGAAACTTTGGTAACATTTTCTCAGTGGAGTCTGTGGTACAATCTACCTTTGAAATAGGCATATCACCAAACACCACAGAGTTATTAGATCCTGGTTTCCAAAATAAATCTATCTTGGGCTAGAGCCTGCCATCCCAGGATTTCTCTGCCCTTATTGACTACATTTTTGTCACAGCTCTTCTACTCAAACACATACTGACAAATGTAATGCCATAATATTTCAATGTCATGTTCAGTGAATACTTTAGGATTGGTGTCACGTTTAACAATTGATATTGTTTGTCCAATTTAACGTTAAAGGTGACATCAGACAAAACTGTAATGGAAAAACCTCAATCAGCTACAACCTTAAGCAAAACTTCATTCATACGAATTTCACATACGGGCCCACCACCATTTAATGCAATAAAAAGACCTAACATTGGAGTCCACAGTCAACACATTATTTAACCTGTCAATGCATTCTTGTCCCTGCACCACAACATAGCCAAAATTCACAGTTGAATTAACACTCTTGCAAACAGCTTGAAAGTCCCCTTTTGTTACACAGATTACATTTCCCCTGTATAGAACAATTCACACTGTTGCCAAGTCAATTTTGAACCCACACCTATAACAGTTTCCATACTTATTAAGTCGCAGTCTGCCAGACAGTGCAGCTGTCTGGATTGCTAAAGACAACTTGGGGACTTTCAGAAAGATGACCTAGGAATGCATTCTGCCTGTTGATTACCATTGGGTTTGTGGTTTGTAACTCACATTTTCTGTCTTTCGATTTGCTGGCTTTATTTGCTTTTGGCTCTACAGGTTCAGTTTGTCCCTCTCATTGCCTAAACCTTGTTTACTGTATTGTTCCACTAACTCCCTTTCTGTAAACAGGCATTACATCTTGTTCTTATCTTGTCACATTTGCTGTGCATTTAAAGACATGTCAAATGTCAGGTGCTGTCTTCTGATGGCGCTTGTTTACTTTTCTTTCTCTGACTTCAAAGTGAGAGGATTTATGTGACAATCTTGCTGAAAGAGGTGTCTTCTAACACACCACAACATTTAAATGAACTGTGCAAATCCAATCCACTCTGCACTACTCTAATCTACTCTGCACCACTGCAATCTATGCCATTGCACTCTACACCATCAAGCATGGAGCATTCTACATACTTAGCAATATCCACAACCTTCAGAAGTGCTGGATTCCTACAGTTTAATGGTCTTCCCTTTATCTTTTTGGCATAACCGTAAAAAACAAACTGATCCCTGATGTAAATGCCCACATTGTTTTTAAATTTACTCGGTGCTGCCAATGTGCGGAAACTATATACTCGTCCATCAATATAAGGAGATTATGATAGAATCCTTCATGCTCTCCTCACTCCCTTGTTTCTGCTTGAAACACCTATGATGTTCAAGCATTATACTCAGCTCATCCTAAAATTGTTTATGTAGACGAGCTAAAACATGGTACTTATCTCATACAGCAAACTGACACCGGGTTGGGGGGGAGGAGGTTTCCAACTTTTGGAAGATTGTCAAATACTTGTTGGCCCACATGGTCTAACATATTGACAGCAAAGCAGTTTTCCTAGGTGCATCAAATTTCTATCAGCTGGAGCAAAGCAATTTTCAAAAAACCCCAACCTCTGTTTTCCATTTTATGGGAAACATGCCAAATCTCTAAAGAACTGGTGGAGGTTACATGATATGTTATGCTTAAACTATAGTTTAAGCTTCACCAGTAACGTACTTCCACACAAATCCTACTTCGCGCATACACTAAAATTCAGTTGATAATACCCTAAAGAATCCTAAGGTCCGCTCAGGCAGAAATCTCCTAATATTCAGGTGAGTAAATCTGATGTGAGCTAACAGACTACATCACTAGTATCAACAGTAGCTTACACCATCAGATATCATGAAGATACTGTTGGAAATGGCATCCTTTGCATGGTATTACCCCAAAATCAAATGTCCAGGGCCGGGGGGCAATCAATGATTGCAACATTGTCAAATACCTGTTAGCCATTGAACTCTGTGCACTTTAATCCTGCTGACCAGTGGTAAAGTACTTTTGCTCCCAATTAAGCATGATAAAATTATTATCCATCTGATTGGCACATTTACGTTACCTATAAGTCCCTAGTATATTGTACAAAGTGTACCCAGGGCCTGTAAGTTAAATGTTACGAGTGGACGTCAGCACCCATTGTGTCACCCACTGCAGTGACACAGTAAACTCAACCTCAGGCCTACTAGTGTAGCCTGGCAGTGCAGTTTAAAACTGCCACTCTGACCTGTAAAAAATGAACCCTTTTGACAGATCTAAACCTTCCTTTTAAATATTAATTATTCAACCCTAAGTGTGGGATAGTGCACAATAAAACCCACAAGAAGTGCTGCAAAAGTGGGTAGTGTCGCCGCTGGGAACTCTTACCCCATTGGTTAGGGAGTAACCAGTAGTTGTTCCACCTACAGGATGGCATTGGGCATACATGTGGTATCCCCAACACCCTCCTCAGAACCTGAGAAGCCTGGACCTGCTTCCCTTGTACCCAAGAACCCAGACGTGACTCCAAAGGACAGAAGGCTGACCTCCTGTTTGAGCTACTGGGACACAACAAGTTACAAGAGGCATTTTCCCTGCATTCCCAGTTGACCAGTACCAACTGCACCTACTCTAGATCCTGCTGCTGGCCTCTGCTGGAGTGAGTTTTGACCACCCTCGTGCTGTCTCCAAGGTCCTGGACCTTTGGCCATGGTCAAAGTGTACTCCTCTCTGTCTAACCCTGAAACCTGGGACTTGTTGCCTGGAAAACCATAGAGAGACCAAGACGAACCAGCCCAGCCAATCCAACAAATATGTATAGCCAGTAGGCCTGTGTTTGCTGTAGTTTCTGCTGAGTAGGTCTCCGCAGCAGCAAAATCTTTTCAGTGGTACCTCTCGATGCTGGAATCCATCAATGTTGAGACCACTTCGGCTACATGCTTACATGTTTATTAATAGCATTTTATTTTGTTTTCTTATTTGCAAAGACAATAGCTCATAGAGTGCATCTGGTTGTTACATGAAAGCCCAGGACTTCAGCACCTTGGGGACATAGTTATCTGGTAACGTTATTTATAAAGTCATTTGGCAGACATGGAGCTGTCAAGTTTAAAGTTTGCTTGTCAAGTTTAAAGTTTGCTTGTGTGTTACATTTCCACATTTGTAGAGAGTGCATGTGCATGATTTCCTATGTGTGACATTCTGCATAATACTTTTCACAAGCCAAGAAAAGCCTGTTTAATATTGTACATTTCTGAAAATAAATCCCTTTGTCAATTGCAAGGGATGTTAGGATTTGAGTGATACATCAACAAGCAGATGACTCATGATTAGTGAGACCAAACTTTAAAAATCAAAAACTGTGATAGGTTACAGCCAGAAAAAGAACTACAAGCTGGCACCTACTTTGGACACAGAGGAATTCCAATGGCTCCAAACATTGACCAACCATTTACAAATGCAATTTGGTTTTACCCTGGCCTTGACAAAGACTTATCAGTCTTGATTTCCACACAGAAGGATGGCTAACCATGTGCACCAGTGTATACATGTTAGGTATGTTCACTTGCACCAGTCCAAGTTTCCAATAACAGAAAATGGGGAAGTGTTCAGAGAGTTCTTTATGAGATCTGGACAAATTATAACCCACATGGTCTCCACGCTTGAAGTGGCATATTAGCAGAAATAAATGATTTTTTGAGATAGATGCAACAGTTTGACAAGCAGGATGCTGAGCTCTAAATGAATCATCGAGTGAGGAGTTGAAATGCGGAGGTTGAGTTGTAATCTTCTATTTGTTTTTCTAGTTTATAATTATGTGAGATAGAATCGTAACTTAAAACCAGAATGAGTCTTACATTCAGAGCTGGGATTGTTGGGTTTTAATCGCTCATCCGCCGCATATTTGTGCAAACTTCTTTACAGCTTTGGTTGGAGTCCCAAAGCCAATGATGGTGTAATAATAGCTTTGATTACCATATATGATATGATCATTAGTTTTGCTAGATATTTGAAAGTGGTTAAGTTGGTGTCCAGATTAAAGCCTAGATAATCATAAGTGACTATGAAATAATTTTTTTGCTGGTCCAACTTTCAGTCGAATTTCCTTATCACCTCAAAAGAAAGACGTTTTGCCTTTGAGATCGTCACTGTTCATTTAGGGCCAGATGTACGAAAGGATTTTACCCATTCTGTGTCTATGGGAAAAAGCTTTCGTACATATGGCCTTTAGTGCTTTCAAATGATTCTGGAGTTCCAACAGCTTTCGTAAGCAAATTGCAAAGTCATCAGCGAATTCTAATTAACTTATCTGATGGTTCCCCAGTTTGGGGGGAAACAAAGTTTGTTTTATAAATGTAAGAATGGAAAACCAAAATATAAAAGGAGAAAAGGAGTGGTGCTAGGATGCACCCTCGTTTGAGTCCATTTTCTACTGAAACCTCTGGTGAGATTGCAGACTGTCCGACAATTCGACATGTAACCACGTGTTGGAGTGTAAGGCACTCACAAGGTGCAGCAGAGTGCTATCAAAACCTAAAGGTAGAAGTTTGGCCCATGAACGATTCTGATTTACTTTGTCCAAAGTAGCTGAATAATCAACAAGGCAAACATACAGTGACATTATCATGTAGCTCTTTGCCTGCGAGAAGGGTTAATGCCATCATATTGTCTATTGTTGTGCATCCTGGTCTCAAACCTGCTTGAAAGACAGACATGCAATTGTTGTTGGTTACCTAATTGTTTAAAACGTTCAGTAGGTGTTTCCCGATTAATATCCCCACTGTATCCAGAAGGGCTATGAGGTGAAAGTTAGACAGATTGTATTTAGAACCTTTTTCTGAAGAGGCTGAATTATCAACCCTTGTACAGAAACAGGTACCAGACCAGGTGGGAGAACATAGTTGAACAGGGGCCTTAATTTGCATCTCCACAATGTTGGATTCTGCTTGATCATCGCAACTGGGGTGTCATTGGGACCTGAGGCTCGACAGTTTCCGTATTGTATTATCAGTGTTGTTATTTTGCTCTCAGTGCCATTGTAATTGTAGATCAAAGATGGTTCCACAGAGGAACCTGCATTGGAAAAATGTTGTTTTTAATAGATTTCACATGTTTCAAACGGAAAAAAGTAGTCAACTGCTGGCCTATATGTAGATGTTCCTGTTTTGTATTTTGTGTGATAATTTTACTATTAAGTTTGACCCACCTTTTCTCGTGTTCTTGAGTTTTAATATTCTTAATGGTTCTTTTGTATAATAATTTCAAGCGCCTGACAGAGTTGGTGAGCTCAGGAGTTTATGGTAGTAGGAGCAATTGTCTTAATGACTTTCCGTAGTGTCTTTTCATGCTCAAAATTTAGCGGACACAAGTACTTGAGATGAAATGCTTTTTCAGAATGTTACTGTCTACATGTGGTACGCAATAGCAAGTTAAAGCCCATTTGTACTGTTTTCTCTCATGAGTCAATCAAAGCTGTCCCATCTAGACTTGCAATTTTGAGTTCTAGGGCTTCGATCATAATAGGATGATTTCTCAATAGCAATAAGTTATTGGTTAACCTGCCGCTCCAGACCAATTTTTTGTTCTTGAAAATTAATGTCCGATTCTCTAGACTTGATGATAGCTTGAATGGGGAGTGCAAAAAATTGAAAGTGATCTGCTGAGGGTGTGGTCACTACATCATAGTTTTTGCAGATGCTATAGTTTGAGAAGTGTATCAAAGTAAAATCGATGATAGAATTTCCTGGTCAGGTAACTTTTGGTGGTTGATCCTTAGAAAAATGCATGTTAGGTCATCAAAAAGTCTGGGGGGGGGGGCGTAGCCTGGCCGATTAACATGGCGTGGACGCATGATAGCTTAGCTCCGCTCTGGCCCGATATGAATCCTTAATACAGTACCCCACCAGGGCTCTAATCCTGGCCCACTAGTAGACAAAGGAGAGTGGAGAAGTGGACGAGGCTCAATCAGCCGGAAGAATCCGAGAGTGAGCCAACATCCGCGACGGCCAAAGGATTGACGCTCTGGCGTAGAAGCCCGCACGAGTGCACAGACTGCGAGTCGGGCTGGAGCAGTTAGGCCGGTAAAGAGGCCTTGTTGCTGCCTGATGGCGGAGAGCACTCGTGGGCCCAATTGGCTTGACAGTGCAGAACGGAGGCACGCACGACCCCGCAACCTGGACTGGTTCTCCTGGGGGCCTGGTCCGGGCTCGACGGAATAGGCTGAGAGGAGATCGGAGTCCGGCCCCCCTCCTACCCACACTGTGACTGCAAGCTGTGCCACAGAAGAGTGGGGAAATCGGCGCCCAAGGGGGTCTGTGGAGATGCTTGGCACTTCCAGCAGAAGCCAGGTTGCTGCGCATTGACCTTCCTGATCCCCAGGCCAGAGGAGGACACAAGGTGAGTAGCAGTGAAAAGAGAAGAACAGCTGAGGCCTTGTTTGTGGCCGTGCCTGTTTGAAGCGCTTGGTCTAGCTGTCCTGCGACCAGAGGTCCTGGGGCAGAGAGAGTGACTGACCCGCTGGAGGCTGGAGTGAAGGGTCCTCGTGGGAGGTCCTGGTTACGCCGCAGATGCCTACCAAAGGCAGACAAAGAGCTAAATCACAAGGACATCACCAGATGAACAGAATGGAGCAGCCAGATACAAGGGACCTTACCCCTGCCACTCTGCAAACCACCCTGGATAAGATTTTGGGGGCCATTGAGGACATTAAAACGACACTCCAGCGTGAAATTGGCCAGGCCTCTATCGAATTGGGCCTGCTGAGAGCTGACCACCAGAAATAAGCCGATAGGGTTCGGAACAACGAAACAACGCTAACTGACCTGAACCCATCACATCAAGACATGAAAGCTCAACTGGTTAACCAATCGTGTCCACCGGTTGGAACGCAGGGTGAAGGATGCAGAAGGCCGTAACCAAAGGAATAATGTGCGCATCATTGGCCTTCCAGAGGGCACAGAGGGGACTGACATGGTGTCCTAACTAGAACAGTGGATGAAGAAGAAGGTGGCACTGGTGCGGCCCACCCCTTTTTTGTGCTGGAAAGGGCACACCGAGTACCGGCTAGACCCCTGGCTTCGCGTTGCCCGCCCTGTACAGTGGTGACTAACCTGCTGCATTACAGAGACAGAGATGTTCTACTCCAGTGCTTCCGGGAAACCGGACCTTTCAAATTGGACAATGACATAGTGAACCTGTTCCCTGACTTTACAGCTGAGGTCTAAGCCCGACGGGCCTCATTCACAGAGGTGAAGCGAGTACTCCGAGAAGAAGGCATAAAATACTCGCTCCTGTTTCCCGCCAGATTGAGGGTCATGGTTGATGGCAGCACACACTTCTATCAAACGGCAGAAGAGGCATGGACCTGGCTGGAGATGTACAAGGCTGGAACAGACGGCACCTTTCGAATGGAGAAAGAGACCCGGCAAGGGCGCAGGAGGTACCGAGGGTCGTGGGACCGTCCCTGCCCGGGGCCGAGGCCTACACCGATGCTGAATGAGATGGATAGGAGGTCGGCCCTGAAAGCGGCAGCAACACTGCAGAGTACTAAAACGACATGCGGATCCAGCAGAGAAGATAGTGATCGGCGGGAGCGGTTTTCCGACTCAGACTCGCACCACACGGATGGGGCCCCTGTGGTGACTCCCCAAACTGCAGACGATTAGTGTGATCCAGAATCCAACACCACAGACTCTGTAAGCGGCCCTGGTTAGGGGCTTCACTTAAACCAACGGGCTGAGACGGCTCCGCCTTCCCCTCAATTCTTGCCAAACACGTAGTTGATGGCGAGATTACTATACAAACTGTTGCAACTGTTCAGTTTAACCTTTATTGTTTGGACATCTAGCAGTTGCAGGTTTACCCTGGAATGTGGGAGTTGGGTACTGTTGTTAACCTTTCAGTTTGCGCCTGTGGAGTCGAATATTATTGAATCGGATGAGGCCCAGGCGGACAGTGGGAGGGATGGCTGAGGTTGGAGGGCCTTTTCATATGGAACATTTACCCTGCATTGCCCACAGTTACCATTATGGCTGATTATAAAATAGTGAGGTGGAATATCCAAGGAATGGGGACCATTGCTAAACGCCATAAGATCCTGGCATAACTTAAAAGGAGAGGGGTCCACATAGCACTACTCCAAGACTCACACATTGCTGCGGGTGAGGCTGACTGGCTGTGGCGCAGGTGGAGGGGCCAAATACACGCCACCACATACTCTGCTTTCGGGGAACTGATATGGGTGAGGGCAGGAGTCCCTTTCAAAGTTATTACCACAGACGTAGACTAGGATGGCCAATAAGTACTGGCTAAAAGGTACATTGCATGGAAAACACGTGAGCTTGGGGTATATTTATGCACCTATCCAGGACCAGAACCCGTTTTTCGAGCCTCCACTGACTACTTCCTACACACTAGAATATACTGCTTTGTGTGCACTAAATCTATTAGTCCTGATGTAGTGCATACCGAATATCTAGGGTGCATACTGTTCGACCACAGTCCTCTACTGTTAATCTGGTGCTGCGCAAGGGATAGGCCCTGGATCCCCACATGGATGCTCCAGCCGACAGCACTGGAAGATGTGGCCTTTAGAGACTCTCTCAGAACACACTTAACAGAGCACCTAACCTTTGACAAGGGGTCCACACCATCCCTGAGCCTAGAGTGGGAGACTTTAAAGGTAGTGACACGGGGATACTGTATGAGCCAGACTGTGGGGATTTGGTGAACTCTTGAACAAGATCTTATCCGACTAGAAAAGGAGATGTATGACAGAGACAATGAACAAGGTGCAAGCCAAGGGGCACAACAAAGGCTACGTCACACAAGCAATGCATACAATGAGACCTTGGAAAAACTGCGATGCCACAACTACCAGAGATACTTGGACTCAGTACACGAAGAGGAGGGTAAAGCCAGCAGTGTAATTGCCTGGCTGGTACGCCCAGGAAGTGAGAACACCCCGACCACCAGCCTGCGAATGGCGGATGGGACATGTGAGTACTCCCCTTCAGGTATCAATGCCGCATTTAAAACTTATTATGTGTCCCTTTGTAGGCAACCGGACGATGACCTGCCTTTGACATTGGAGCGTCACTTGCGGGCACTACCGCTGCGATCACATGACCCTGAAATAAGGGACTCCCTGGGGAAGCCAATAACATTGGACGAGGTCAAGATAGCTATAAAACAGCTGGCAGCGGGCAAAACGACAGGCACGGACGGGCTCCCTATGGAGTTCTATAAGTTGTTTGTCGACATCTTAGCACCAAAACTGGTTGAGCTATATATGGAGGCATACACAAAAGGCATTCTTCCAGAGACACTGAGGGAGGCCCAAAACTAAATCTAAAGAGGTTTCGGTGACTGATTTTCGGTCTATATCCATGCTAAACTGCAACTTCAAGATATTGAGCAAGATCATGGCTAATCAACTGGTCCCCCACATCACTCAGTTAGTGCATGACATCCAAAATGGTTTTATACCAGCACGTAGCACCTTCCTGAATCTTAATTGCACTCGCTCTTACGCATCCCCCCGGACCTGCAGCACCCCAACGCTATACTCCTGTCAGTCAACCTAGAGAAATCATTTGACTCATTGAGGTGGGACTATCTAGGGGCAGTGATGATCCGTGCGGGATTGGGTGACCAATGGATGGAGTTACTGTATAGTTCTTCAGTGGCAAGGGTGAGGACTGGTAAGGTGATTTCCGAGGCCTACAGCATATATCGCGGCACCAGGCAGGGATTCCCCCTTTTCCCCTCTTGTTCGCTATAGCTATTGAGCCACTCATGGCACAGTTCTGACAGCAGGGCCATGACAGTGGAGTTCCAGGGGAGACACTAATCATGTTATCTCGTTATATGCAGATGACTTGTTGGTCTACCTGCGGGATAGGACAACGGGGATTCCCTGGGCTTTACAAATACTTGAGGAGTTTGGAGGCCCATCGGGCTTAAAGGTGAATAGGAAGGAAACGTGTGTGTTTCCCCAACTCGCGGATACAGTCCGTCCCGCTGCCTGCCCCCGATATTCCCTGGTTCCCCCACACGTTCAAACACCTGGGGATACAAATATTCTATAACCCCCAGGACCTTCAGGATGATAATTTTGGTAAAGCATTCAGATCTCTGAAATCCTGCACTGCATTCTGGTGCTCCCTCAGGCTTCCACTGAAGGCCCAGGTGTCCATGACTAAGATGATTATGCTACCCCGCTTTCTATATTTTTTTTATTAACCTCCCAGTGTCTATTCCAATATGCTGGTTTAGGGACCTTGATGCTCTCCTTAGGGAATTACTTTGGGATGACGGTAGGCAGCGGACGTCCCTGTCCACACTTCATTGTCCCACAGATGAGGGCGGGCTGGGGGAGCCAGATTTTGAATTATACTACCTGGCGGTCCAGCTACAGTGGATTGCGATGTGGCTGGCAGGCAGGAATCTCCTGGATCTGGGTGTAATGGCCAGGAAGGTTAATGGTGACCTACTACTAGTTAGAATGCTCGACTCAAGGGTTTCCATCCCAGACCCGGGTGCTCTCCTGATGCTGGTCCTGACCTGCTGGAAGCAGAGCTTGAGGCGAACTGGTGTGAGAGTCCCGTCTGCGCCCGAACTACTGCTGGTGGGAGTACCTCATGGCACTCCGGTGCGGATTTTCACAACACTCCAAATGAGGCCATAGACGGAAGTAGGAGTGGTGAGATTGGGGGATTGTTTTTGGGCTGGTGTACTAGTCCCATTTGAGGCCCTCAGAGCCAAGACCGGCTTGCCGGTTGGGCAGTTCATTCCCTACAAAGCATTGATGCAAGCCATACGGGCCTTTGAAACACAGTGAATGCAGAACCTGACGTTTATAGAGTGCTTCAGCTCCTACAGTCAGTGGGTGACGGGTCTCACTTAGTCACTTGGATTTATAGAGCCCTAAACGAATGGACTCTAAAGTCACTACAGGCGTTCAGATTCAGATAGGAGGTGACCCTGGGTAAGGAGCCGACAGATTCCGAGTGGCAAAGAGTTCTGGCTTACCCCCACAGGGTTTCCCGTAACTCGCAATTTAAGTATCTTCAGTACAACTATATCCACAGGACGTACCTAACACCACACAGGCTCAGAACAATATATGTAGAACCCATGGGATGCCCAAAATGCAATGCCCCGGACCCAGACTTTGAGCACATGACGTGGGAGTACCCTGGTGTACAGCAGTTCTGACTTAGGGTCCTGGGAATACTGGGGGACACTTTGGTCCAGCAGTTGTCGACTGGCTCCTCTCTCTGTCTGTAGGGATTGTTAACTAGACCAACCCATGGGAAGGTTGGCAACAGATTCCAGTACCTGGCATCGGTGTTAGCTAGACGCCGGATAGCCATGGCCTGGAAATCCCCTTTGGGCCCGACACTAGAGGAATGGCGGTGAGATGTGACGAAGTGGGCACAGGTGGAGACACTCTCATTGAAAAGAGAGGAAGCACAGGAATGCATATGCGCCCCATTGCCTCTATGTGGTCTGAGGTGGTGGAGGCATGGGATTCATGGGAGCAGGATAAGGACCGGGAGACAGAAGCTATGGTGCGGGCACCCTTAAGAGACCTAGGCCCGACCCCTGAGTAGATAAGAACCTTGTCAAGGGTCACACCTAGCAGACACCCTATAGGTCCACATTTGTATGGCCGGTGGCAGTGATAGATGAATTGTGCACATCGATTGAGCGTTGCAGTCATGTATGTTACCCATGCAAGTGGAATTTGCAGACTCATCACAAGCAGCTAGCGTGGACACCCTCTAATACGAGAGACTACACTGCCTTGGGCAATGGTTCCCCATACTGATACCTTCCCTCCCAACATGACCTATCATAAGAGCTTGTGTAAGAATAAGACCCAAAGGTAGTATGTTTAGAGTTTTGTTTAGAGTTTTGTTTAGAGTTCTGATCCGTTAAGATGAGACACTGATGTATCCTTGCTCTCTGATATGCATTCTATCGGTTATAACGTGCAGGCGTATGTTATGTTATGTTATGTTATGTGATTGATCCTGAATTAATGCAATCGCATACCACGGGTATGGACCCACTGCAATGCCACCCGGGAGCTAGTAATACTGATTCTGTGTATGAAACTAATATCATACCGTATGAATATTGACCATGAGATGTAATGTTTTTGAAAAAAACAGTAAACAAAGTCTCAAAAAGAAAAGTAATCAAAAATTCTGTTTGTAAGATGATATTTTTGAGTGTTTAGATATTTGTGATCACCTGTTTACTTCTTAGAATAACTGGTGGAGGGATGTGCATGTGTTGGAAACTGGAAAATTGGCAAGGGCAGGTAAGCACCTACACTTAGCAATAGGCCACTAACCCCCAGTAGGTCCAGTCAGGTTTTAATAATTTAATCCCCGCTTAATCCTTGGTAGTTTAGCAATAAGCGTCAAGGCTTAGCTTGGGAGACAGGCATGTAAAGCATTTAAAAAACACAAAACAGTGAATAAGTAAAACACAAAACACAATAAAAATACAACACCAATTTATAAGAACAGAGTCTACTTGTATCATAACAATAACACCAAAATGATTAAAATTGGATAAGGGGAACCGGAGATTTGAATTTTTAAAGAATTAGGCCCTCATTACAACTTCGGTGGTCTTGAAAAAGACTGCCGAAGCTGCGGCCGCCACAATACCGCCCAGTGCTGGCGGTATTAGAGGCACACTATTTGGACATTTCCGCTGGCCCAGCGGAAAAGTCACATCAACATTGAAGCCAGCTCATAATAGAGCCGGTGGCAATGTTGATGTGCAGCAGGTGCAGCAGCACCCGTTGCACATTTCACTGCCCGAAATTTGCACGATGGGGCTGTGCCTGGGGGCCCCTGCACTGCCCATGACAAGTGCATGGGCATTGCAGTGGCCCCCAGTGGCACCCCGTGTCCCCCTTATGGCCAGCCTTTCCATGGCGGTGTTTACCGCTACGGACGGGCTGGCAGTTGGGGATTATGACCGCCTGGCGGTATAGTGGAGGGGCCGGCAGTATGGCCGTGGCTAATGGGCCAGGGTCATAATACACTGGCGGAACACTGCCAGCCTGTTGGCGGTGTTATCGCCAGTGTTCCGCCTGCCTACAGGGTCATAATGACCCCCTAAATGATTTCTAGAGAATAGAAACTAAAAGTGCCAATCTGGTCGCACTAGACCAGGGCAAAGTCAAAGTTTGAGGCCACCGTAATGGAGCCCTACTCAGCTACAGCAAGATGGGAAGCTTTGGTCAAAAGATTTTCTTCAGAGGGACAAAGTCACCAACCTGATCCCACCTCCCTGCAGACCTCTTTAGATACGCGTTGCAGGAGACCTTGGTGAAGAATGCTACCTTCGCTCTCCTCGGATACGCTGCACGGGAAGTCCCAGTTAACATTTTACATTCAGATTGTCACTTTTTTGAAGCTTTATCTCTCCGATATCAGACAACCCACTACAGCAAGCCGATTTTCAGTCAATGTCATTGGATTGCCTTTCCAGGAGCCCCCGGTGAAATCTTGGATGTCTGGGGCTCCAGAGCTTTTCAGCGAGACGAACCTGCAAGTCAGGCCGGGTCGCAGTCGACGTAAGCCGGCTTTACTCACGACGGCCGATCGGTCCCATTATGGAGCTTTTTACCAAAAGTTCTTCAATATTCTCCAAACTTCTGGATCTTCTTCCAGAAGATCTTTGAAGGTCCTTTAGGAGTTCACAGTCCACCCCAAGGTTCCAGGAGTTCTTATTTGCCCCTTGAGAGCTAGGACTCCAACTGCCAGAAAGCACCTGGCTCAAACTCCAAAATTACCACTGGACAGTGGTCAGCTGGTCAGTTTCTTCAGGATTTGAAGCAGGGGACTCTGGTTAGCTATTTTTCCCCTGTAGAAAGCAGGGAGTCACTTCTTTAACCAGTAGAAGTCAGGCAAAATCCTTTTAGTTGTGAAGCCCCAGTGTGCAGCTGGTGCAGTGCTTCAGAGTGCAGTGCCCAGGTGCAGGTCAGAGGTCCAGCAGGGCAGTCCTTCTTCTGTCATTGTTCCCTGTAGGGATCTGAGGTGTGGGTGCAGCTCTGCCATATTTATCCTTGCTCCTGGGGTGGAAAGCGGGGGGGATTGGGCGAGTGGGGTAACTGTCCAATCACAGGCAGGCCACTACCCCCTTGGATGACGACTTTCTGGGAAGTGTGGCACAAAAATCAATCCCAGGGAGCAACATTTCATAAAAATCCAGAATGGCAGAAACTGAATTTTGGAGGTTAGGTCTGGTTTGGTGTGGATAAAAATCCTTAACACACCCCTCTCCTAATCTAATAAACAGGGCACTTGGTTGTCTGGGTTTGCAGGAAATGGGGGGAGGTCCTAAGCTGCTCTAAATGTCCTTCCTCCTTTGAAGACAAGTTTGGCTGCTCTCCCCCAATCCTGTTTCTCCCTCTGCTGAGGCAGATCTCCTCCCCCAGGCACATCTTTTGTGTTCAGCCTGGCCAGGATGCCAGAGGCTGGCCAATCATAGAAGGGCACAACAGAGCTGAAACGTTTAAGAAGAGTTCTAAAACTCTTTCTAGGTGAAATAAATCCAACAAAGGCAAGTTGTTGCATTTATTATAACAATCAGTTTGAGACCACACTCGCCATATCTAGTTCCTTTGGAGACTTTATTAATTAAAATAAAGTCTCCTTGTTTTAGCCTATGTAGCCTATTCACTACAATGAGCGAGAACAAATTTGACTATTTTTCCTCGCCAGGGCTTATAAAACATATTTTATAAGGTTCCCGTTTATAGTTACACTGCACCCCACTTTGGGGGCACCTAGGGCACACCTTAGGGGTGACCTATATGTAAAAATAAGGTAGTTTAAGATTTTGGAAGTACTTTCAATTTCAAAGTCGAATTTGCATGTAACTTTAAGTTAAAAACAGCCAGCAAAGCAGGCCTGCCTCTAAAATGACCCTGGTCACCTCAGCAGTGCTCCTATGAGGGCACTACCTATGCTGGGGTCCCTAAACCCACATGCCCTGCCATATACTAGCGACTTATAGGGAGGTTGACATATGCAATTATATTTAGCCTAATTTTCATACTTATTTTACACAGAGCACAAGCCCTGGGACTGGTTAGCAGTACCCATGGCATCATCAGAGTCAGGAAAACACCAGCAAAAAGTGAAAAAAGGGGGCAGAAAGTTAGGTGGCTTCTGCAATCAGCCCAGTTTTCTCACATCATGTAATTATTCTTTAATTAAATTACATATCTTACGTTACATTAAAAAAAATCGAAGTTTTTATTGAGAAATTAATTCCCACATACAGTAAAAAAATTATTTTCATTCTTCAGTAATTATTATATGTGGTGTATAGAATGAATTAAAAGTGTTATAATTATATTTTTATAACAACACTGTTTGTTGGGACAGAAAGTCTTCTGCATGGCTCTGGAGAGCGTGCTTTCCTGCCCCATTTTGATCTCCCGGCAAGTAATTTGAAAGCACTGTAGGGTTATTTGAGCTCTACCTCCAGGAATATGTCAATAACTCATGACCACAGAGGGTCTTCCTGTTTACATGGATTGAGATTCTATAGCTTGGTTCTGAGGTTGAGATATATGTACAGTGCATGTATAGTGCCCCCCTCCTTTACAGAGAGTTGCCACTGCCCTCTCTACACAGGTCATGGTAGACTGACACTGGTGGGAGCATTAATGTATGCTAAGGGGTACCTGTACCCCTGTCCCCATTAGGAGGGGATGACTGCCAGCTCCCTCCTTTTAAAGTCTGTGCAGTCTCCCTTACCTGGGTTCTTTTTGCCTTGTGGTATGTGAAAGGTGTATATCGAGAGCCAGTGGGTTCACTGGATGAAGTTGGTGAGCCATTGTGTTTAATGTGAGCTGAGCTGGTCTCTGTTCTGCTGTGCTGGACATTCCAGCTCTCCCATGCCCCTCCTTATTCCTTGTAGAAATGTGGTGGGTAGAGGTAGGCAACAGCTCTTTGAGTATTTAGCTAAGACACCCTGTGCTGGGACGACGTCCTCCCTTTCTGGTGGGTGATGATCAGGGCCTCCTGGTATAGAGTTAATTACAATTTCTCTGTTGGGAATAGGACGGACAAGTACTAAGAATTAGGGCAAGCCCTCGTCACACAGACTGATCACAGACTCATCATGCAGTGAACATGCAAGAAATATTTCACAGGATTAGAGGGGCAACCAGGATGCAAAAGTAGCAGACCCACTGATTGGATTAGCCTATCAATTAGGAAATGATAAAAGTCGGCCAGTTGGTTGATCAGGGCTATTCTTTTCTGAAAAGGCACCACACACGGTCACTGAAGAAGCTGGGCTCCAGGAATGGAGTCCATGGGCCATTTTCCTTTCAGACCCAAGGATAGGGCTTGAACCTGAGGTGTCTCTGTGATGGATTACCGATGAAAGGAATTTGCCAATCTGACAGAAGGAGCTGGGCTTCAGTTCACCAATCGGCATCCCAGCAGAGAACAAGCTTTCTGAGACTTGTGGAGACTATTCATGTTTTGGAACACATGGAGTCTTCAGACAGCTGGTCAAATTAAGGAAACTTGTTGCACATCAACATCGGGGTTGGGGGTGGGGGAAGCAATATGCTGTCTTTGAAGGTGCAACAACTTCACCCCAGACCTATCTGTGTTGTGGGAGCCTGTAGGTGCTTCCAGTTATCCTCTGTAGCTTGTGGAGTAGTGCCCTGTTGAATACCTTACCAGGACCTGCATAGTCTCCAGCTTTGTCCTTGTGTGCCCTGCACTAGTAGCAAGTAGCCATCCCCACGGGTGCCCTGCTATTGGGAAATCTAGACTGTGACCAGTGGGCTCCGTGGTATCTCTTTTGAGGATAACCCTGGCCAGCCACTACCTTCCTATAGCTATCCCAGTGGCTACTGGACTACTGGGACTCCAATAACTGTGTCAAAACACTAGGCACCCCAACCCAAAACCTATCCTTCCAGAGCAGCCCCTTGCTAAGGAAGGGTGGGCACTTCTGTTGCTTTGGGTAGTAGAGCAGTGGCTGGACAGAAACATTTGACTTCATATCAACTGCTGAAACCAAATCACTGAAAGACAAGTATTTGTACCAATTGCTTTAGCTTTGAAGAGTAACCCGGAGCAACATGGTCTGTATAATGTAATGTTAACTGTTTTTATAGAGCTTGGCGTCTAGGCACTATATTACTATTTGAGTCAGAGCTCTGGCCCAGAGGTGAGTAGAGACCTCTTGTCTTCACAGTGTGTCTTAGTTTTATGTGTAGTATATTTGGGTTGTGTGTATTAAAGTACTTTTCCTTTATAAAGTAAAGAACTGATTGACATTGATTTTATTAGCTGGTACAGATCCTATAAACTGTATTTTTACGTCTAGCCCACCTCACCTCCTTGAGTAAGCCTTGGACTGCTCTGTCTTGCTACCCTGAGAGAGGTAAGTGCTGTAGGGGGGTACCTGGTTATCCAATTTTTGTTCCAGTAGTACTGTGGCCTCAGGGCACCAGCAGTGAACAACTCAAATAGATGCAACTAGAGCCCAGTAATCCCTAACTGCCCTGGTGGCCCAGAAACCCATTGTCACAATGTTAGATTAATTTATAAATAAAGATTGTTAAAATATTTTATATAATAGATTTTTTTACTTTCATATATTTTTAACATTATATTTATTTCTTGAAACATTTTAAATATTTGAATTAAATTTAACATTATTTTTTCAAGAGTTTTATTTTATGTCCCTGCCTCCATTAGTGTGTAGCAGTATCAGTGGTTGCTCTACTTACTACTTTTTTGCTTGGCAGTAGTAACTTACACTCGTAAATTTGGCTTCTCCTGCTTTTTCAGGGGGTGCAGAAGTGTAAGTCTACACTTTCCAGTCACTTTACACTCAGATTTTGTGAATAGCCATGAGTAGTAAAGTTACTCAAAAGTGTAAGGGTAAATTATTCACAAGTGAAAGTTACCCTTGTGAATAGGCCCTTTAAGGGTCTTGTTGTAGTCAGCCAGTGAGATCTTCTGTTTCCTGGTTAGAGGTGCGGTAGTAATCTTCTTGCTGTATTTTGGATCCTCTGTAGTTTTCGTAGTGGCACTCAGGTACAACAGTTGGTGTAGATGACCTTTGAGATTACAAGGGGGGGGAATGGCCTTACATTTCCATTAAAAATGAAGGTACAGGTGATGCCCCGAAAAAAACATTGCCTTTTTTCAGGCTGAAATTGGCATTGTGACAAACGTTACTGGGATTTCATGTGCTTTAATTGTGTAAGCTTTCAAACTGATGGTCATATGATTCTTCTGACAAAGTCGAAAAACACCCATAAATTACCCTGATGCGAACCATCAAAAAAGAAAGCTGCGTGGGTTAGTGCAAGAAACAGTCAAGTAACACTAAGGAGGTGCTGATCGAACCTGAGGATTTCAATTTGAAAAGTGCCACAGGATCCAAAAAATCTAACAACAGTTGCTCGCTACACTTCCTTAAACTCTTGTTGCAGAGCAATGCTTCTACAACAGCGCCAAGTTATATACACATGACGTCATACGTAGCAGAGTGGACAGTACTGCTTCCTTGATACAGAGGAGTTTGTAACCAAATGGAGCCCCTCTCCATACTGGCACCAAGCATCATTCTAATCACCGGGCCATTACCATGCCTTATCATCGACTCAAGTTCTTGTGTATTCACCATAGCACGTCATAGTGACACATCGGTGTTTTCTGCGGATTGAGACAGGGTGCAAGGTGCTCTCCTCAAAGTTGGTAGCTGTTTGCAAGATTCTCGCTGTCACATATGAACTTGTAAGACTGTTACATTAAGCACCAAGAAGTTAATTAATACCCTTGATAGGAACAAAACACGAGTCATGAGGAAAGTGTGAAAAAGGCAGGAGGGCTTTGGAAGGGAGCTGTTCAGCAAAGCAACACTACAAATATTTGTTAGTGGAGGACAGGTTATCTTGACCAACCTCATCCGGCATGGTGTCTGCCAGGGATGTATATTCTTCTTTTCTCTTTGTCAGTCTACCTAAGGTCATTATTGGGATTAGTCTTCTGCTCTCAATGAGAACATTCCACACATTTACTGCAGTTGCTTTTGGGTGCACTCAATTATTAGGAGTTAGGAGTGATCGTTAGGGGGTCTTGCAACTGTGAGTTCATGCAGGTATCTGGTGGAAATAATGGATGAGCTAGCAGACATTAGGTATGGTTAGGTTGCAGGGCTTGATCTTTGAACAGAGGATTGACAACTAATAGAAATAAAATAATAGAGATTAAGGTAAAAACATGCATGTGACTCAGAGAGGGGAGGCATGAAAAGGTTGGAACGGAAGAAGGTCATTCGAAAGAAAAAAGAAGAGGCAATAATCAGATGTATAAAGTAAAGGTCGATTTTTCATGCATGGTTTTGGGAATTCAGAGGAGGCTTTTTGAGATAGCATGGAATTACAGGGAGTGCAGAATTATTAGGCAAATGAGTATTTTGACCACATCATCCTCTTTATGCATGTTGTCTTACTCCAAGCTGTATAGGCTCGAAAGCCTACTACCAATTAAGCATATTAGGTGATGTGCATCTCTGTAATGAGAAGGGGTGTGGTCTAATGACATCAACACCCTATATCAGGTGTGCATAATTATTAGGCAACTTCCTTTCCTTTGGCAAAATGGGTCAAAAGAAGGACTTGACAGGCTCAGAAAAGTCAAAAATAGTGAGATATCTTGCAGAGGGATGCAGCACTCTTAAAATTGCAAAGCTTCTGAAGCGTGATCATCGAACAATCAAGCGTTTCATTCAAAATAGTCAACAGGGTCGCAAGAAGCGTGTGGAAAAACCAAGGCGCAAAATAACTGCCCATGAACTGAGAAAAGTCAAGCGTGCAGCTGCCACGATGCCACTTGCCACCAGTTTGGCCATATTTCAGAGCTGCAACATCACTGGAGTGCCCAAAAGCACAAGGTGTGCAATACTCAGAGACATGGCCAAGGTAAGAAAGGCTGAAAGACGACCACCACTGAACAAGACACACAAGCTGAAACGTCAAGACTGGGCCAAGAAATATCTCAAGACTGATTTTTCTAAGGTTTTATGGACTGATGAAATGAGAGTGAGTCTTGATGGGCCAGATGGATGGGCCCGTGGCTGGATTGGTAAAGGGCAGAGAGCTCCAGTCCGACTCAGACGCCAGCAAGGTGGAGGTGGAGTACTGGTTTGGGCTGGTATCATCAAAGATGAGCTTGTGGGGCCTTTTCGGGTTGAGGATGGAGTCAAGCTCAACTCCCAGTCCTACTGCCAGTTCCTGGAAGACACCTTCTTCAAGCAGTGGTACAGGAAGAAGTCTGCATCCTTCAAGAAAAACATGATTTTCATGCAGGACAATACTCCATCACACGCGTCCAAGTACTCCACAGCGTGGCTGGCAAGAAAGGGTATAAAAGAAGGAAATCTAATGACATGGCCTCCTTGTTAACCTGATCTGAACCCCATTGAGAACCTGTGGTCCATCATCAAATGTGAGATTTACAAGGAGGGAAAACAGTACACCTCTCTGAACAGTGTCTGGGAGGCTGTGGTTGCTGCTGCACGCAATGTTGATGGTGAACAGATCAAAACACTGACAGAATCCATGGATGGCAGGCTTTTGAGTGTCCTTGCAAAGAAAGGTGGCTATATTGGTCACTGATTTGTTTTTGTTTTGTTTTTGAATGTCAGAAATGTATATTTGTGAATGTTGAGATGTTATATTGGTTTCACTGGTAATAATAAATAATTGAAATGGGTATATATTTTTTTTTGTTAAGTTGCCTAATAATTATGCACAGTAATAGTCACCTGCACACACAGATATCCCCCTAACATAGCTAAAACTAAAAACAAACTACAAACTACTTCCAAAAATATTCAGCTTTGATATTAATGAGTTTTTTGGGTTCATTGAGAACATGGTTGTTGTTCAATAATAAAATTAATCCTCAAAAATACTACTTGCTAATAATTCTGCACTCCCTGTATATGGCGGAAGGCGTAGAAAGACACCCCTCTTTCCTCACTAGGGACACAGCACTCACAAGTTGGGCCAGGGGTACACAGCTGTATCCGGTCAGGTCTTGGAAGGCCTGGGCAAGCCAGTCCAAAGGGAGGGCATGGAAGTCTGTGGCCTTCCCTACAACATGGAAGCCATCATTGTAAATACCTTATGAGAATTCAAGAATTAATTGGGGTGAGTACAATGAAGGAGTGGGTGATGGTGAGAGACAGGAAGCAACTGGTATGAGTGACATGATGAAAGATAATTCAAAGAAATGGTGGAGTTGGACTACAAGGATGATGAAGAATAACTTGAATAACTGGAACTACCACACTGTGTGAAAACAAATGATAAAGTGACCCAGGTTACTGTGATGGCTGGGTTGAAAGAGAAGAGTGGGGCAGCTAACAATGGACAGCAGTCGTTTGTATTTCAGTCTCAGCTGGCAACTGGTTTCGGCCACTGGAGGATGGACAGAGGGCATGGAGAAAAGTGTGTCGGCAATCAGGTGGGTGCAAAGGTGGCATGCTTGAGAAGATTTGAGGGGAAGCAAGAGGACACCAGCAGTAAATCCCATTAAGGGAATGTTTTTCAAGAGAAACACGGAACCCTCAAAAGGTGCAGCAGGCTAACAAGTCAATTGGTACTGGGGAAATGGGTGCATCTCCTACAGTTGAATTACTGAAAGGGGTTAAGGATAAGCATGGAGGAAAATATAGCAAAAATGAAGACAGGGAGGCAAAGACATAAACAAAGATGACAAGAGTAAAGAAGTGGATAAGGAAAACTAATCTGACAAATATGCATGGGAGGTGAAGAAAGAGGGAACTAACTATGAGTAGAAGTTGACGTATTTGGGCATAGCCATGCTGAAAGGAGACATTTTATCTAGTGCTACACAACAGACAAGTCAGAAGGGGGAATTTACAGATGTGTTTAAGTTTCTGCACAGAGAGGCACAGGCAAAAGAGGGATTGAAGGGAGAACATTGGGATATTACCTGTAGACCCAGGGTATCATTACAGCAGACACATGGACATCAGCATTTTTAAGCTTGTTTTAAGCTTGTTTAGTGCCCATTATGAGAAGTTCCTTGATAGGGTGGTGGTAATCTTTAAATACATGGACATGACTTTTAGAGATTTTCCTTGGTACAGATAGAGCTCAGTGCCAGATTGAGTATTTATCCTGAAATGCCTGGAGTGAGCTTGGTAAGGACCCGTGGCTGAGGGTAATGGCGTCGACTAGGGCAGGGCATCAATTCACACAGCTAGTAGGTTGCCGTTCTCTTATAGGCCCTTTCTGGGGCTTACCACCCAAGGGGGGGACTATTTCAGAAGCATGCTGGGGACTAAACCAGGGTTATTGCAACAAGGATCCTTACAGATAGAAGCACATGTGCTCCAGGTTGTGAGGAATGACATCAATTTGTGCAGCACTTGGCAGATGCCTCAGTTACATGGCAGGTTCCACGGGGGTGGGGGCGTGTGGGAAGTGGACAACAGGTTGACATCAATGGCTTTTATACATTAGATTAGCTATACTGCAAGAATGGATGGCATGCTATTCGAAGTCAGAAGATGCCACATTGTTAGCCTGTGGTTTTCAGGAAGTTTTTCACCAAGATTACCATGGTCAGAGACTACACCGATTTACAACCTCCAATCTGCTAAACACATCCCAAACATTGTCAGAGAAAAGTTGCTCAAAGAAGTGAGAAAGGGAAGGATAATGGGCCCTTTTGACACTTGACCTTTGGAGAATTTAATGATATCCCCCATAGAATTTGATCCAAAGAAAATGGCAGGTGATGTTCACATGATCCATTACCTGTCTTGGAAGGAAGGGTTATCAGTGAATGACTTAATTGCCAGCGAGGATGTTGCAGTTCAGTTTGCTTCAGTGGATGTGGCTTTTGCTTTGATCAGAGGTTTCGGTGAAGGTGCTTTGCTAGCTAAGTGTGACATAAAATCTATCTTCAGGCTATTGTCTGAGAACCCCGTCAACTTTGAGTTATTGGGGATAATTTTAAAAAAACATTTTTTGTAGATAAAGTGCTTATCATGGCATGTACCATATTGTGCAAGCTGTTTGAGGTGTTCAGCTGCTTCCTGTCGTGGTGTTTCATCTCTAAACCAGGGCATGGGTGGTGACCCATTATCTGGATGACTTCTGTTTGTGGGGCAAGCAAACACTGATGACTGATTGAAAGGGTGTTTGGACAAAATATCAAGCATCGGGAGACAGAGATAGCTGAAAAAATATTGTGATACAAAAATATTGCTGCCAAGAATATCATTTTTTAGGTAAGTAATATTGTTTTTAAGAATATTATTGTTTTTACTATCGTTTTCAGTAAAACAGTTGTAAAGAATACGTTTTTTAAATTATCTGAATGTGTTTTAGTTCATATATGAAGTTTGTGTGTTACTATTACTATAATTATTAATTTTTTCAAATATAGTTTGTAATTTTACATGATTTAGAAGTTCTTACATGTTAGACCTGACAGCCTTAGGGTGGTCACCCCTAACTTTTTGCCTGCCTCCCTCCACTTTTTAGACACTGTTTTTGCTGGCTTTTAGACTCTGCACACTTTACCACTGCCAACCAGTGCTGAAGTGCATTTGCTCTCTCCCTTTAAACATTGTAACCTGGGATC
This sequence comes from Pleurodeles waltl, assembly GCF_031143425.1. Taxonomy (NCBI): domain Eukaryota; kingdom Metazoa; phylum Chordata; class Amphibia; order Caudata; family Salamandridae; genus Pleurodeles; species Pleurodeles waltl. The sequence goes on along the minus strand of NC_090445.1, from coordinate 657,529,797 downwards.
ATACCCAATTGGACTATTTAATTTACTTATAAGTCCCTAGTAAAGTGCACTATAGTTGCCCAGGGCCCGTAGATTAAATGCTACTAGTGACTGATTGTGCCACCCACTTGAGTAGCCCCTTAACCCTGTCTCCGGCCTGCCATTGCAAGGCCTGTGTGTGCAGTTTCACTGTCAATTTGACTTGGCATTTAAAAGTACTTGCCAAGTCTAAAACTCCCCTTTTTCTACATATCAGACACCCCTCAGGTATGCCCTAGGTAACCCATAGGGCAGGGTGCTGTGTAGGCAAAAGGCAGGACATGTACCTGTGTAGTTTACATGTCCTGGTAGTGTAAAACTCCTAAATTCGTTTTTACACTGCTGTGAGGCCTGCTCCCTTCATAGGCTAACATTGGGGCTGCCCTCATACAGTGTTTGAGTGGTAGCTGCTTATCTGAAAGGGGTAGGAAGGTCATATTTAGTATGGCCAGAATGGTAATAGAAAATCCTGCTGACTGGTGAAGTTGGATTTAATATTACTATTTTAGAAATGGCACTTTTAGAAAGTGACCATTTCTCTGCACTTAAATCTTTCTGTGCCTTACAATCCACGTCTGGCTGGGTTTAGTTTACAGCTCCTTGTGCATTCACTCAGACACACCCCAAACACAGGATACTCAGCCTCACTTGCATACATCTGCATTTTGAATGGGTCTTCCTGGGCTGGGAGGGCCTGACACTTACATGACAATGGGCAGTAGCCTGCCCTCACACAAAGGACTGCCACACCCCCTACTGGGACCCTGGCAGACAGGATTGAACTGAAAGGGGAACCTGTGCACTTCTGAGCCACTCTTTGTAGTCTCCCCCACTTCAAAGGCAATTTTGGGTATAAAAACAGGGCCCCTGCCCTACCAAGACAGATACTCCCTGGAGAAGAAACCTGAACCAGAACCTGAATCCTGCCAAGAAGAACTGCCTGCCTGCCCAAAGGACTCACCTGACTGCTTTCTATGAAGGACAGCTGCCTTGCTGTTGCTCTGCTGTCTTGCTGCGCTCTTGCTGTGCTGCAGAAGTGCTCTCCAAGGGCTTGGATTGAGCTTGCCTCCTGTTCCCTGAAGTCCCAGGACCAGAAAAGACTTCATCTCTGCAAGAAATTCCTTGTGCGCCGAAAAACGACGCACAGCCTGCGAAAACCAATGCACAGCCTGCACCGCGGTGAAAAATCACTGCACGCCAAATCCGGGATGACGCTGCCCGACTCCGCAACAGGAATATCGACGCAGCGCCTGCGACCGGAGCTTCGATGCACGGCCCACTGGATCGACGCACAGCCGACCCGGAACAACGCAGCCCGACTTCCAGAGAGGAATCGACGCCGCGCCTGCCGTGCGGGAGAAATTTCCACGCATCGCCCACTGAAATCGACGCAGCGCTTGTGACTTCGACGCAAGCCCAGGATTTTCCACGCATTGACCCTGGGGCGTCCGAAAACCCCGCAACCCAAAGAGGATCCGAGTCCGCGTGCTGAAAATCGACACACGGCTTCCCCACGTGGAAAATATTGACGCAAGTCCGTGTGCGAAGGGGAAAAACCAACGCACACCTACCTGTTTTCCATGCATCTCCTCTGCGGCCCCTTGCAAGGATTTTTCAACACAAACCAGGTACTTTACGCTGCAAGAGACACTTGTTGTTTCTAGAAGACGTTAAGACATGTTATATTGCTTTTGCAGTAAAATTACAATTCTAAAGACATTTTATATTACTTTTCCAGTAATATTTCAACGTATACTTATTGCATTCTAATCGTTTTTGACCTACAATTATTCAGATAATGATTCTATATTTTTACAAACACTGCATGGTGTGTTTTTGGTAGTTCTATATGGTGTTATTGTATGATTTATTGCACAGATACTTTACACATTGCCTTCTAAATTAAGCCTGACTGCTCAGTGCCAAGCTACCAGAGGGTGGCACAGGATAATTTGGATTGTGTGTGACTTACCCTGACTAGAGTGAGGGTCCTTGCTTGGACAGGGGGGTAACCTGACTGCCAACCAAAGACCCCATTTCTAACATTATTTAATTGTGAACAGTAATTTATACTGCCATAGCAGGTTGTTGGGTTTGTAGGGGAAAGGGTGGGCAGTTAATTAAGTAATAATTCATATTTTGTAACTAATTATGTGATTGAAACGAATTATGTAAATTATGTAAAGATGATTTTTTTTAGTTATGTTTTAGGTGTGGGTTGCTATGTTTGTAGGGGTACAGGATGGGAAGTTAAGTAATTAATGAATAATTATTAATTGACAATTATTTAATTGATTATTAATTATGCAAATTGAATAATACTTATATATGTTAGTTGTATTTTAGGTGTGGGTTGATAGATTTATAGGAGTATGGGATGTGGGGTTAATTAATTATTATGAATTGATAATTATTTGATTGATTAATATGGGAAATGTTTAATTGTGTTTAATACATTTGTTCATGTTAATTAATAATGTTTATATTAAGAATTTAATATAATTTCTAAATTAATAGGGTAATTTATATATGCAATGTGTTTGAAGTGAAGTACTTTTGCTAACACTGGAGTGGGAAAAGTAAATATAACCCTTTGGACGTCCAACACTTTCCCTACTGTTGCACAGACTAGAGTTAGAGTAGTAAATCCTACACTTCCAAAGTCAATACTTTACCTACTATTGCACTATTTGGAGTTGGAATAGTAAATCTAAACCTTCTGAAGTCCAACACTTTCCCTACTGTTGTGCTGTTTGGAGTGGGATGAGTAAATTTAAGCCCTCCAAAATCCAATATGTTTCCTACTTAGGTGCTGACTGGAGTAGGAATAGTAAATGTAACCCCTCCAAAATCTAAATATTTCCTTAATGTTGCTTAGATTGGAGTTCGAATAGTAAATTTAACCACTTTAAAATCTAACACTTTCCGTGCTGTTGCATAGACTGGAATGGGAATAGTAAATCTAGCCCCTCCAAAGTCCTTTCTTTTCTCTATTGTTGCAATGACTTGAGTAGGAATAGTAACTATAATCCATCCAAAGTCTAGCACTTTTCCTACTGTTGTGTTGTTTGGAGTGGGAATAGTCAATTTAACCCTTCTGAAGTCCCACCCCTCTGAAGTCCTACACTTTCCCTAATGTTGCATAAACTGGAATGGGAATAGTATATCTAATATACCAAGACTCCAATACTTTTCATAATATTGGCTTAATTTGTTTTTTTTATTATTTCTTTTTTCAATTTTATATCATTTGTTTTTATTTTTTATTATTTTTTGTAAAATGTGTTAATTTAAAAATATATATATTTTATTTATTGGTAATTAATTTAAGATTTCATTTTTTAGTTTTTAATATTGTGAATGTTTTATTATATATATATGATGCACAATATCATGATGTATATGTATATGTCACTTAATTGAAAATTTGAATGCAAAGCACAGACTTCAAACATTGGTAGCTTATGTGGACATCTCTACTATCTTGCGCTTAAGATCTAAATATGCTTTACTACTCTAATTTATGAATATGTATATGCACGTCATTTTATTTAAAATTTGTATACAAAGCACAGACTTCAAATACTGGTAGTTCACATGGACATCTCTACCATCTTTTGCATAAGATTTAAATATGCTCTATTATTCCAATAAATGTATATGTTTTAAGATGGACTGCATTATGTGAACAATATTAAGACAATTGGAAGATTAGGATTGTCGATCATATTAGTTGCACACTACAAGATGGTATGATGGAACCGATATTTCCAACAGTGTAGTTGTAATAACAGACGAAGGACTAATGATGTATATGAGGTAGCTGTTTGGATTTGGGGAGTGTCTGGTAGAAGGTATCAACCCAAACATGTTGACATTCTGTTTTTCTGGGAGAAGCACAGCAAATAAAAATGAAATAACGAAAAAAGAAATTGGCCAACGGCTGCCTTTATGCTAAACACATGGTGCTGTGAATTCGCGCTGAGGATGCAGCTGAGTGGTGAGCCGAACCTCATCAATGTGAAAGAGATATATATGTATGTAAGTATATATATATATAAATATATATAAATATAACCTACTGTCAGTCGCCAGTAGGCAGTTATAGGTAGGACCTAATATTCACAGGAAAAGCGTTTGAGTTTTGCTAATAACTTTGTGGTCGCTTGATGAATCTTCAAATTTCAAAACTAGTTTGCCTTTCAATTCAGCTGCTGTTTGGAAGGTTTTGGGGTGTCAAGCGGGGGCTGAGAAAAATTGGGGGTCCAAAAACTCATTTTCCCCATGCAATTTCCTATATAGATTGTAGACACAACTACAGCCTGAACCGCTGAATGGAATTACACCAACTTTTTTTGGCAGAAAGCTAGATCTTGGTCCAGAAAGACCTCTTCTTGTCATTTGCTGTAAATTAGCAGTTTTGGAGTTATTGAAGAAAAAAGATTTATGTATATCGAGAGATGCAGATTCACAGTGGATCCACTATGGTGGATCCATGTACCAAGAGCAATATCATGATTGGATGCCACCACTTCAACCAGGAAGTGGAGGCAGCTATCTTGTGGCGTTTTCCTGTCCTTGTTTTTTTTTTTATGGCCCCCTGGGTGGGCCAGGTCCCCAGGGCGTGGGTTAGATATATTTGGGGGGATGGCAGTGTGTGTGGACCCCTTCCCCAGGTGGATTTCGGCCCCGGGGACTTCATCCCAGGGGCCCAGCCTTATTAAAAAAGGAGGTGGGGCATGAGTGGGCAGGGAAACCTGTGTTTGTTCTTGCTCGGTAAGAGCAATTTCAAAACTCTAAGTCAGTGAAAAATGTCCCCCCTCTGCTAGGGGCACACTTTTAATCTTTCTCTGTCCACACTAAAGGGGGTAGGAAAACAGATGAAAAGATTGCTTCCGTCCACAGAAAGCAGAATTTTAGCTGCTCTCTGCAGGCAGAAGCAAAGCTGGCTCCTGCTGGAGGCAGGGAGCAGGCTGGGGCTGTGGGAGCCTTTGGACTCCCGCCGCAGCACCCGACAAATAGTGTGGTAAGTGCCCACAACACGGTGGCTACTGGAAAGGGTCGCCCTTACCTTGGTCAGTCCAGAACCAGCAAGAGACCAGGTGGTGCCTTGAGATTGACAGGTAACCATGGTAAGAAGCATTCAGATCGTGACAGATTGCAACGCCAAAAGATTCCACGTTGCCCTGGACCCATGGACGTCCCACCTGATGATGTTGTGCAAACTGCACAGTCTATGCTTCATACTATACAACAACAGACACAGGAATTACAACAACTGCGTACCGAGAACACAGCTCTGAGACAAGCATTGGTGTCACAGTCCAGTGATGTACCTGCTATTTCTGTCTCTACACCTCGTTATTCTGGAGATCCAAACAAGTTAAAGGAATTTCTGGACTCCTTAACGGTATACTTTGCGTTTCGACCCTCTCAGTTTACCCAGGATAAAAACCAAGGTTGGTTATCTGATAAGCTCCTTGTCTGGCGCAGCCCTAGCTTGAGCAACCCTTTTGGTAGCTGCCAATGATCCGATAATATCCAATTATTCAGACTTTCTGCAAGCCTTTAGACAGATGTTTGAATGACCTGGATTGGAAGCTGCTGCAGAAGAGGCATTATGTGAGATACAACAAGGGAATCAGGATGTTCTGACTTACATAACCAGATTTAAACAACTAGCAGCTGAAACCACGTGGGCTGAAAGCTCCTTTGTGACACTTTTTCGTCGAGGGTTACGAGACGAAATAAAGGATGAACTGGTGCATTTTACTCCAGTAGACTCATTGAAGGCACTGATGGACATGTCTCTTAATACTAAGTACCGTTTACGGGAACGTAGATTAGAGAAACGAAGATCCAGGGTCCAGTCTCCGACAGTGGCTATTTGCCCATCTACACGTCGTCCTGAAGAAAACCGATCAGAATACTCCGCTTCTACGGAGGAAGAACCCATGCAAATAGACATTGCCTGTGGTCTGTTATCAGAAGCAGAACAACAGAACTGACGATGTAAAGGCTTATGTCTTTATTGTGGCAGTGCAGGTCATTTAATTTGAATGTGTCCAATCCGTCCCATCAGACCTTCGGGAAATGCCAACTCAAGCCCCCTGTGAGAAAGAAGGGGACAGGAGGTATTGAAATTCCTTCAATCTGCTACTCCAGAGAAGATAACTCTGCTCTTTTCATCATCTCAGTGATTCTTCAGTGCCCGAACCAGGAAGAACAAGTCTTTGCGTTGTTGGATTTGTGGAGCCAGTGGTATGTTTTTCGATGAGAAATGGGCTAAAGAAAAAAGAATACCTTGTGTTCCTAAAGAAATCCCAGAACACGTCCAAACGGTAGATGGCTTTCAAATAACTTCTGGACCGGTGGTTGATACCACATCCAACCTTTGCCTGCAATTCGGAAGACATAAGGAATATGTGGCCTTCGACCTCATATCTTCCCCTAACCATACTACGATATTGGATATTCCTTGGCTGGTAAGACACAATCCATATATAAAGTGGGAGACACAGACTATATCACTTTTCTCTCATTTTTGTCAGTTGCATTGCTATTCTACCGACTCCGATTGGTCACCAAAAGGGTCCATGTTTTCCTTCAACGAAGCAAGCAGTACTATTAATGTGATTCAAGGAGTACCCAGATGCTGCCAGGGGTACTCTGATGTATTCCAGAAACCTCAAAGACCCATTTTGCCTCCTCATAGGGCCTATGACTGCTCTATTCCTTTGATACCTGGGGAAGTGGGCCCATTTGGAAGAATGTATTCCCTATCAGAACAGGAAAAGAAGATACTCAAGGAATACATGGAGGAAAACCTACAAAGTGGATTGATTGCTCCCTCTCCATCACCTGCTGGGGCTCCTCTTTTCTTTGTACCTAAGAAGACTAAGGATCTCCGCCCCTGTATAGACTTTGATTACCTTCAAGGATAGGTATCCCTTACCCCTTATTAAGGATGTTTTGGAAGCAGTCCAAGGAGCTACAAGATTCACTAAGGGGTGCCTATCATCTTTTACGAATTAAGGAAGGTGAAAAATGGAAGACTGCTTTTCGTACCCTGTTGGGCCACTTTGACTATCGGGTCATGCCTTTTGGTCTTACAAACGCACCTTCCATATTCCAAAGATTTAGCATCCTTGGCGTGGTCTCCCCTAACTTTTTGCCTCTGTTTCCCAGGTTGTTGATGTGTGCTGGACTCTGATTTTGCTGTATTCGTTACTCTGGGCACTTTACCACTGCTAACCAGTGCTAAAGTTCAAGTGCTCCTATACAAAATGTGTATGTAATTGGTTCATCCATGATTGGCATATTTGATTTACTGGTAAGTCCCTAGTCTAGTGCACTAGGGGTTCCCAGGGCCTGTAAATCAAATGCTACTAGTGGGTCTGCAGCACTGGGTGTGCCACCCACCATAGTAGCTCTGTAAACTTGGCTCAGACCTGCCACTGTAGTGTCTGTGTGTGCAATTTTAAACTGCCAATTCAACTTGGCAAGTGTACCCATTCGCAAGTCCTAAACCTTCCCCTTTCTTACATGTAAGACACCCCTAAGGTAGGCCCTAGGTAGCCCCATGGGCAGGGTGCAATGTATGTTTAATGTAGGAAAAATACTAATGTGTTTTATATGCCCTAACAGTGAAATACTGCTAAATTCATTTTTTCACTGTTGCAAGGCCTATCCCTCTCATAGGTTAACATGGGGGCTGCCTTTAAATATGATTAAAGTGTAGATTCCCATTTTAGTAAAGTTGATTTTAAGATTGTGTGTTTGAAAATGCCACTTTTAGAAAGTGACCATTTTCTTGCTTAAACCATTCTGTGACTCTCCCTGTTTGTGGATTCCCGGTCTGGGTCAGTTTGACAATTGGGCGGTTTACACCTCTCTCTAAACAGTGACACAAAGGGAGCTGGGGTGTAACCTGCATATCCTGATGAGCCATCTGTGCTAGGAAGGAGGGGAGGAGTGGTCACTCACACCTGAAAGGGCTGTGCCTGCCCTCACACAATGCTGTCTCCAACCCCCTGGTGTGTGTCTGGGGCCTGGCCTGGGCAAGGCAGAATTTCACAAACAAGAGAGACTTTTCTTTGAAGTAAGCCTACTTCAAAGGACAAAATGGGTATAAGAAGGGCACCCAAAAACACAGACTGTAGATTACTTCTGGAAACCAAGAGGAACCTCTGCCTGGAGAAGAGCTGAGGAAGAAGAGCTGCCCTGCCTGTGACTGTGCTTTGTGGAGTTATCCTGCAGTTGCTGCTTCTGCCTGTGCAAGAAGGCAAAGACTGGACTTTGTGTGCCTTCCTGCTTGTGAAGAACTCTCCAAGGGCTTGAAATTGAGCTTGCCTCCTGTTGTTGATGTCTCAGGGACAGCAACGATTTCTCTCTGCCAGCACCTGGAGCCTCTGCTGAGACTCTTACCCTGCCAAGTGGTGCCCTATCCAGTTCATAGGGCCTTGAAAGGAGAGGCTGGCAGGCCAAGTTTGAGAAATCCATGCACAGACCTCAGTGCAGGGAAAATTTTGACGCAACCTCTTGAAAAACAATGCGCCACCGGCTTCGCAGCTGAAATTGATGCTCTGCCTGCTGACGGAAGCTGGTGGGATCATAACCCACACTGTACAGTTTTTAGATCACCCTGCGGCAGGATTTCCGACGCAAACATCGCTGGGTGTGTATAAACGAAGCAAAGCCTGCCCTAACCTGAGAGTGCTTGTCTGGATCGACGCATCGCTCTCCTGCGGAGAGAAGAAACAACGCACGCCGACCCGACCGAAGGAGAAACGACACGCGGTCTTGCTTGTGAGTGATATCAACTCATTGCATGTTTCTTTCAAAGCACACCTGCCCCTGCTGGGTTATTTTTGACGCAACCCAGGTAAATTTTCACGCTAACAGTGTTAGTGTTGTGTTTAAAAGAACATGAAGACTCTTTTTACATTTTAATCAATAACTTGACTTGTGTATGTTGGATTTTTGTCGTTTTGGTCTTTTTTTGTTTAGATAAATATTTGCTATTGTTCTAAACCTGTGTTGTGTCATTTTGTAGTGTTTTCATTAAGTTACTGTGTGTGTTGGTACAAATACTTTACACCTAGCACTCTGAAGTTAAGCCTGCCTGTTCGTGCCAAGCTACCAAGGGGGTGAGCGGGGGTTAGCTGAGGGTGATTCTCTTTTACCCCGACTAGAGTGAGGGTTCTTGCTTGGACAGGGGGTAACCTGACTGCCAACCAAAGACCCAATTTCTAACAGGTTTTCTCTGATCTTTTCAACCAGTGTCGTAGTCTATCAAGATGACATTCTAATATATTCTCGTAGTCCCGAACAACACACTAAATATGTTCCTCAAGTTTTGGAAAGACTCTGATAAAATAATTGGTGCTGTAAACCAGAGAAGTGTGAGTTTAACAAGACCGAAGTTCAATATCTAGGTTTCTGGATCAATCCAGTTGGAATCGCCATGGACCCAGAAAAGGTGCAAGCTATATTAGATTGGCCTTCTCCTACTTCTGTCGAAGAAACACAGTGCTTCTTAGGGTTGTCATATTTCTATAGGCAATTTATAAATGACTTTGCCCAATAAGAAGGATGTATAGCTCAGACCATCAAAAAAGAAGGCCTAAAGGAGTTGTTCATTTGGACAGAAGCGGAAAAGGCTTTGCAGACTCTAAAGCGTGCCTTTACCAAAGCCCTGATACTCCGTCATCCTGACACTACTAAGAAATTTATTGTGGTCACAGACACTTCAGATCGAGCCATTGGAGCCGTGTTACTTCAAAAAGAAGACGATGATAACCTTGAACATCCAATCTTTTATCTATCCCACATGTTATCCGACACAGAATGAAACTTTTCTGTATTGGAAAGAGAATTACTGGCATTAAAGGCTGCCTGCCTGCAAAGATTGGAGGCATTTCCTAACGGGTTCCCAGGAGACTTTTGAAGTACGAACCGATGATTGCAATCTACAATGCCTCTGCAGTTTTCAATGCCGGAACAGTCATCAAGCCAGGTGGGCTATCTTTTTTAGTCAATACGATTTCATTGTTACTTACACTCCCGGATCCGAAAATATTGTGGCAGATGCTTATCCCACCGATATCCGGAGAGCAATATTTCTATTTCTCCACACATCATTGAGCCATGTCGCATTGTAGGACTAGTTCAATCTTTTGTTGACCAGGTGAAGACCGAGTATCAGAAGTTATCCATGGAAGAATGGAACACTTTAAGTCCCCACTTACAGAAGCATCAAGAACATTACTTTCATAAAAACACCATATTTTTGCCTACTAAGACAGTACAGACAGAATCTTTGCAAATGTCATGACTCTCCTATTGCTGGACATTGTGGAATAAAGAACACACAGGAGCTACTCCTTTGCTCTTTTTGGTGGCCCAAGTTAAAATCTGATTCCGAAACATATGTAAGATCTTGCCCAATCTGTGCTCAAACGGAAACACCTCGGACTAAGCCAGCTGGTCTATTGATGCCCTTACCAGTACCATCCGATCCATGGCATACATTAACCACAGATTTTATATGTTCTTTGCCACCTTCTTCAGGGTGTCAGGTCATAATGGTTACAGTGGATTCCTTTACTAAGATGGCTCATTTTTCAGCCCTCAAGAAATTACTCACCGCTAAACAAATGAGTCAAGTCTTTCTACAAGATATATTTCGATTACATGGTCTTCCTCAAGTAATTATTTCTGATCGGGGACCTCAATATGTATCCCGTTTTTGGAGAGAGTTTTGTAAATTTTTACATATTGATGCGGCCCTATCTTCCGGTTTCCATCCGCAGACCAATGGTCAAACAGAATGCCTAAACCAAGGACTCCAACAATATTTGCCCAGTTTTTGTAATGCAACTCAAAATAATTGGTCTTCTTACCTACCATTGGCTGAGTTTTCGTACAACAATACAGACCACAGTGCAACTAAGTCTACAACTTTCTTTTGCACTTTTGGTTTTCATCCTACTGCTTTTCCTAATGTCACTCCTAAGGACTCCCCTGTGCCTGCAGTTACCTCATTTGTTTGTCATCTCCATCAGGTCCAGAACCTGATACGTGCCAATCTCTTGGCCACAAAACGATATATGAAGAAGGTAGCTGATGCTCGGCGTAATACTGCTCCATTTTTTCAGCCCAGGGACAAGTTCTGGCTTTCTTCTAAATTTCTGCCTTTTCACTTATCTCAGAACAAGTTCAAACCTCATTACTATGAGCCTTTTCAAGTTTTGCATGTGATTAATCCAGTTTCTGTTCAACTTCGTCTGCCATTGACTTGGAAAGTGCATCCTGTTTTTCACATATCAAAAGCCTTTTGTTCCAGATCCCTACCAGAGAACTGCCCATGGTCCTCCTCCTCTTTTGGTTGATGGTCATTCGGAGTATGAAGTATATGAGATATGCAATTCGCAGATTTTTTGGAATCGCCTCCAGTTTTTGATTCAATGGAAGGGCTATCCCCTCAGTGACTGTTCGTGGGAAGATGCGTCCTCTGTCCATGCTCCTCGCTTGGTCCGTACCTTTTTTCAGTATTTTCCAGACAAGCCTGGGGCTTCGGGGAGGGGACCTACTGTGACGCCACAAGGACCTGCAGTGCCCCACTTGCGGAACGTGGTCAGATCTACAATCTGTGTCCTAGCTGGCCGTTTCTGCCGCGGGGTCGCGTTTTGAGCTGCGTTTCGGTCCACTGCCTATTTTTCAGTCCACAGCGCGACCAGAGCCTCTTTCTTTGGGTGCTGCTTCGCGCGGTGCCCGTCTTTTGCCCTTATAATCTCTCTTACCTATTTTTTCTGTCTTTTTTCTTGTTTTCTCTTTCTTTGTGGTTTCCTCTTAGCCATCTTTTCTTCTTCCCAGGAGTCTGTGTTTCCTTCCCTGCATGCTTTGCTTCCTCCTTTACACCATGGCTATTTTTCCATTCACTCTAATGTGGCTTTTATCAGTTCAAGATGGTGTCTTCGGAACTTCCTGCGTGTCACTTCCTGTTTGCCAGTATGTAAGCTCAGTTGGTCTTCTGTTCCTTGCATTGCAAACACTTCCGTTCTGGTGGTGCTCCTCGCATTTGTATCCAGTGATTTTTTGGACTTCTCCTGTTTTTGTTGTCTGCAGTTTTTGCCGTTTCCAGTTCATATTACCCTTCTCTTTTTTCTTACCTCTTTTTCAGGAGTTCCCTGCTTCTGAGGTTTTTCCCAGGATTGGTTTTTTTTCTCTGGGACTCCTTCTGGTATGCCTGGTGTTACTTTATCAGCAACACCGTGGTTACTGGAAAGGGTCGCCCTTACCTTGGTCAGTCCAGAACCAGCAAGAGAACAGGTGGTGCCTCAAGATTGACAGATAACTGTGGTAAGAAGCATTCAGATCATGACAGGAATAGGTTCCATGGGGCTGAAATCGTCCTAGGAGTGGGGCTCCCAGGGCTGTAATTGGCCAAGAGAGTGGGCTGCATGCTTCCTTCTCTCGTAATATAGTGGTGTGACCAGGGGAATGGGTACCAGGGCCAAAAATGACTTGGGGGGCACCATCCCTAAAACAATGCACTGGGCCCTGGGGGATGGGGTCCCTGGGCCACAATCAGCATAGTGGAGGAACACATGCCCCTCTTCCCCACAAAATGTGCCGGCCCCAGGAAAATAGTGGTCCAGGGAGTGGGCTCGCGGGTTGGCTGCCTCTGGGGTGTTGGCCACAGGGCCTGGCCACAGGTCAGGCCTTGTGGCCTACCCCCTGCTGAACAAGGTCAAAGGCCGTGGGATTGCCTGCATGTGGGGGGCTAGCGGCGTAGCCAAGTGCAATAACATTTAAAAAACCTTAGGAAAAAAAGGTTATAGGGACATTATAGTTAGGTTCAGATTTCAGTTATAGTTATGCCTATCTCAAGAAACTATACCTCGTGCCCTAAGGTAACTATAACTTGCGTCCTCGCCATGCACTGCTAATTACTCCACATATTACATCAGTTATGATATATTCTATGACTTCGTTGATAATATCATTGCATCATTTGCAATAACATTTTTGAGTAGAAAACTCTGCATGCTGGGGGTGCGAGTTCTAGTTACTTTAGGGCACAAGTCAGTTATTGTTTCTTGAGATGACTATAACTATAACTGATGAATTTCTATGTTTTTATGTGTAAAATCTGAACCTAACTATAACATCCCGGTAACCTCTGATTTTTAGAGAATATTATATGTGTGTGTGTGTGTGTGTGTGTGTATATATATATATATATATCAAATGAAGCAAAGAAAAATTAAGCCTGACTGTGGAGAGAGTTTGTTCTTTATTACTAATCAAATGGTTTAGCTTAATTACTTCCAGACGTGTTTCAGCCGAACAACAGCCCTAATCATTGGTAAGAGTCAGCACTGAAATCATTTAAATGAACTGCAGTTCTAATCTTTTCTGAGAACACAGTGCATGGTAGATTGGCGAGGTATAGTTAATTTTGAGTCAAGTGGAGTGGCATAGTAGTTGGCAGAATAATGTTTTGTAGAGTGGAGTGGTGTGTGGACTGGTGTGTTGCAGAGTGTCCGAAAGTGTCATTGAGTAGAGTGTCACAGAATGTCTTAAAGTGTTGTGCTGTATAGTAGAGTAGAGTGTGGTACAGTATCATACACTGATACAATGTCGAAGAGTTGAGTGGTATAGACTAGCATACAGTGGAGTGGTGTACAGTAGCAGTTGTGGAGTAGAGTGGAGTACAGTGGAGTAGTGTCTGATAGAATAGCCTATTAACTGGGGTGTAGCGGCATAGAGGGGGTTAAATAGTGTGTCAGAGTTTAGCAAAGTGCTGCAAAGTGCTATAGAGCAGTGGTTCCCAACCTTTTGATTTATGTGGACCCCTACTTTAACATTACTGGATCCCAGGGACCCCCACTGAATCATCATTGGAATCCGGGGACCCCCACCTGTGTCATTACTGGAAGCTGGGGACCTAATTCGTCCATATTTTTTTTCTAAGCAGTCGCGGACCCCCTGAGAAGGCTTCGCGGACCCCCAGGGGTCCCCGGACCACAGGTTGGGAACCACTGCTATAGAGTAAAGTAGAGTGCTATATGGTGGCATTGAGAGGAGAAGAGTAAAGTAGAGTTCTATGTGGTACCACTGAGAGGAGTACACCGTTGTAAAGTGTAGTGCTATACAATGGAGTATACTGTGGTACAGGGGAGGGGCATGGACTGTTGTTGAGTGGAGTTTAGTGTTGTGGAGCGGAGCATAGCGTAGTACCATAGAGTGAAGCCCTTGCCACTTAGGGCACACATTGCAGGGGCCACCCATACACAGCCCCGTCGCGCATTCCTCTGCCCGCATTACGGGCAGTGGAATGTGCGACGGGTGCTGCTGCACCAGTCGCACCACCACATTGCCGCCGGCTCGATTACGAGCCGGCTGCAATGTAAACGCCCTGTTCACCGCAGGGCTAGCTGGTGGAAATGCTGTTTCCTCCCGCCGGCCCTGCGGTGAACCTGTAATAGGGCCGGCAGTGTTCTGCCCGCACTGGCGGGCAGGTGGCGGGACAAGTTTGGCAGGTAGCTGAGGCCACCCACCAAACTTATATTGAGGGCCATAGTTTGTGGAAATTGGCGAAGAGTAGTTTAGTATATTGGTTACCTGAAAAGTGTTATTGGATTAATGTTTAATTCATCATAGGAGATATCTGCTCTTTGTTGACCACCACAAGCCATCATAATCCTGCCAGGCGATGTCCGTGTTCCTCTCTCTCTCTCATCCATACCCTTTCTCCCGGAACATTCCCGTGCTGACCACGTACAAGTAATTGGGAGGCACGCAACATCTTGGTGGAGTTGGGAACAAGCAACTTGGGTCAGCATTGTGTCTCCGTGGGATGACAGGTTAGTGCTTGACAGTGGGAATGTTTTTTGTGTATGAAACACTCCATCTTGCATGATACCCTGTAATGCAGCATATGCGGCCAAGTATTGTTTAGTGCCAACTGCATGCTGAGCTGAACCATCAGTATATATTATGTAATCATACTGATCAAGAGGCAAAATGCCACTGGGCATAGAGTCTTCTTGGTCATACTGGAGGAATCCTTGAGTTAGCAAAGTAGGGTCAAAGACATAGTTAACATCTATAGCTGTTAAGGAGGCGGCCCATTGTATCCATCGTGGACGTAAGGCTTTTGTGTTATGAATGCTTGCCTTAGTGACAGAATCTAAGACTGGAATGGGGGTTAAAACAATTATGTGTTTCACCTGAGCCAACAGTTTTTCCTTAATAACAGCTGTGTATAACAGCTGTGTATCAGTATTTCTTCTCTCAATGCAGAATGCCTTTTAGCTTTGGAGTAGAAATGCGATTTAGAAATGGCACAGTATCACCCTCAATAAAGGTAACATATGTATAACCAGTGGACCCTGCAATTATGCAGATCACTAAGTTAGTTTTGTTGTCACAAGTGTGCAAGTGTCTGGATGCAAGGATGTCAGTTTACAGTGTTCTGTGAATCTGTGTGTGTTCTGATCTCCAATGTATACTGAAAAAGTCAGGACCAAAAGTGATTGTAGTTTCTTTTCTGTGTTTGGTGGTTGTAAGACAGCACATTTCCCAAGAAATGTAGTGCAAGGCTTTTGCCTTTGTTGGATAACTCATATCCCAAAAACAGGACACTGATAAAAGCAATTTTTGTTTTCTGAAAAAAATAATTGGTAGCTATGTTCAGCGAATACCAAAATTATACGATCTACTCTGGCTAAATGTTATTTAAAGTCATCATCCATGAGGTGTATGTCATCAATGTAGGACAACCCTTCTGAGTCAATTTCTTGTGAAACTGACATTAGTCGGGCAGCAAATAGTCCTGGACTCTTCTTATACCCTTGTGGGAGTTGGCAGAATTTCTCTGGACCCCTAATGCACTAAATGCATTTAAGTCTCTGCTTCCAGGCACTATGTTTTGAAAGAAAAACCCATTGGAAATTTTCAGTCTTCGTTTATATTTTTTATGGACCTTATCATTCATTAAAGCAACACTGTGGGAATTTTAAATTGCGAAAGTGTGCATATGACTACTTAAATGATTATAGTCTAAGACTATACGATAAGAATGATCTGGTTTCATTACAAGATAAAGTAGATTATTCATGGGGAATACATAGGGCTTAATTATGCCTTAGTACTCTAATTATGGGAGAATCTGTCTCACGGGGCCTTTAGCTTCATGTTTAATTGGATATTGTGGGTGCACTTGTGGGCCAGAATATATACATATTACATGGTAAGGAGAACCCTTATCTCAATCTACATGACTGCAATATAATGCTGGGGCTTCTGCTAGAGCCCATTCTGTGGCATGCACTTGTTTAAGAACTGCAGGTACCAAAAATAGAGATGGAAGGTATAATTACATCCTCTCCTTGTAGGACTTTTCTAATAAACTCAGACGGCCAATCTACCTCATCCAAGAGAATGTCGCAAGTGATTGTTAAATTTTCCCAGAATAATACTTTCATAGTATGCGGTATGGCACCCTCAATTTAGATGTCCAAACCATAAAGTCTATCAGGAGGGCTAATCCACTGATTGGGTCCTTCAACTTAAATAAATAAAGTTGCTCTCAAAACCAGAAACTCTTGAAGATTTCGGCGAACTATTGTGACCTTTGTTGTGCTATCAGTGTCAATGCCCACGTCTTGTTCTGAAGGACAGCTCTCAATATTTGTGGCACATTTAGCAGAAATACTTGCCACCTTCTTCTTTTTAAACTGGGGATTTTGTTGTGAACGTTTCTCTTCCCTTTCTATAATGATGTCAGTCGAGCGTTGAGTCCGTTTTCGGTGTCACATGCTCTTCAGGCCTGCATTCTGTACGTCCCCCTTTCTCAGAGCGTTTGTCAGGTGAGTCCCAAAAGGAACAAGAAGAATGTTTAGTAGTGTATTGATACCTACCAGGCTGTTTAAGTTTATCACGGTTATGTAAATTATAACATTTTTCAGAGTTCTCCAGTTGGGGAGATCTACCCCTTATTTTTGCTTAATCCTTATTTTTGGTTTGTCACAGCTTTTTTTTTTTTTTAAACTCAGGTGCCTGTTTAGTATTACCTGATTCAGAGTTGTCTTTAATCTGTGGCTTATTAGGCCTAGCTCTCAAATTATCCCAACCTAGAGATGTATAGGTGTCAGCTATACCTTTTAGTAATTCGCACTCTTGGTCCATAACGGAAACTGTGCAAGGCATTGGCGTACTGCAAGCGCTGGGGCCTCCCCTTTGACATTACTTAAAATAATTGAGGAAACTGTGGCAAAGTTGGCAATTACTTTAATCCCCAAATTGAGGGCAGGGAAAGCCCCGTATTCATTTTGAATCTGCTTTAGCACTTTAGGCAAAACAGCAATGGATGGTGTACCATGTGTTATGGTATATATGGCAGCAACGACTGTGCCCCAGCTGGTACAATCTTCTAAAGGGGGAACCATACCAAGTGGTAGGTAGATTTTGAGAATTCTGTGTTTGGCATATGGGGAATCACTGCTTCAAGCTGGTTTGTTTTTTCTGCAATCCAAAACAGAATTTCCTCCTGCTTGGTGGGCACCTTAACCATAACTGAGTTGATAGTAACAGGACTAATAGCAGGCACAGCTAACTGTGGCTGCACATCTTGAGCAGGCCTTGTGGGGCAGTTGTTATTGTATACATAACAAACTCTGATAAATGTCTATATAGTCTAACTAGACCTGTTTAAAGTGTACAGAGGTCTCCGGCATTTAATGGTGCTAAACTTGGGTGTGGTGTGTAGCCAGCTAGGCCTGGCCAAGTCACCCCATCATTACTGAAGGGACACAGTCTTAAATTTTTACAGTGAGTGGAGGGGCAGTTAGAACCAATTATGATGTTCCTGAAATGTTAATGATATTTCTAAATATTGATAAGGTCTTCATTTACCTGGTAATGCAGCTAGAGTGTACATGTGAAATGTATGTGAGTTGGCATCAACTGCAGGAAATTGAACCCAAGAGTAAAATATTACGCATTTATAAGCTTCATGTGTCTCAACCACGGATGTGACATCTCCAGCCCCAACAGGGAGCCCTTGTGCCAGTAAACTTGCTGTAACAGCATGTCTACAGTTAACAATGTTAACTGCAAGTGCCATATTTATTAAATTCGAAGAAAGGAAAATACTATAGTGGGGTAATCCGTTTAAAGGTTCAAGCTTGAAAAACCTGCAGACAAAAATAGGGGTTTCCTATAAAGTGCCACGGACATGCTGTATAAAGGGCATCTTGGAAATACAAGAACTACTCTGGAGACCCATCAAACGTTGGTGGTGCCATGTTATATGGTTCCTACGAATTAAATAGAACTGCGCGTTAGGCCAACATACGCTTCAGTATATAGATGAATTAGTCCATTTATACCATCAGAAAATGTTGACACAATTCCTAGCTAGCTCACAGTGCTCCATATGAACCCCGAACCTTACCTGAGTACCAGATGGTATCAGTAACCTTGAGCATGACCACTCTTATTCCCAAGGAAATGGTGGAAACATATCTAGCATTTAGTTGTTACTTTGCATGCTCAAGGTAAACACAAGAAAGGTACAAAAACTGGTTTTCAAACATTTATTGAAACAATCGTATTATTGCATTAGAAAGCATGAGCTGCGATTATTTGGCAGATGAAACAAAGCATTGTAACCAGCATTGTGCGAATGGAGAAAAGATAAACAATTCAACCATGGCAATGTTACTATGTTGTTACACTCCTACCTGCTACTACCTACACTATAGAGAGCATAGCAGGAATTTCCTCTGCCAGATCCATTGGGATAGCCTAACCTCTCCCATACCTGGGTATGACATGCCAGGAAGCCAGTCTAATGTAGAGGGGACTATTTTCCTTTGTAGGATAGAAGTGATAGTCAGCAGGGCTGCATTTCAGTCACAGTGCACCACATTCCAAGATAATCCCAGTGGAAGTGCGGCTCTGCCAAATGTAGCACAGAAGCAGTTTATATAAGAGCACTGTTTATATTTCACTGTGTCAAAGATGCAGCGCTCATGCAATGGCTTGTATGGAGCCTCTGAGCTGTCTCCAATGGACAATCATAATACAAGGGCATTGTGTTCTATGTGCCTAGCCTTGGACAGAGTGTACAGACTACATGGCCCCAACATTTACTAGGAATAAGCTGCTTGTCAAGCGTGTTCTCAGTACATTATCGTATAAGAACATGTAAAAAGTCACCATTAGAAAACAATATCAAGTTAAATGTGCAATCTAAAATGGAGACTCAGCGTGGGCCCTAATGTACTTCACTACAGTAGAGACAACCAGCACGGCGGCCCGCTTTTCCTCTCTCCAGTTCGACCTTGCTATTGAATGCTTGGCCTTTGTTCTCTGGTGTGGTAGGCCGATGCAAGTCTGGGCATGGGAATCTGGACCTGAGGAGTGCATAGTGCTCTATGCTGACAGTGTGTCCCGTTTTCTTGAGGATCCGGAGTCCTTGTGTCTGAGATGTCTGGAAATACTGGCCCTTTATGAGGAGGCCTTGGGGCTCTGTGTCAATTGTGCTAAGTCCCTTCTGGTACCTGTTACATGCGACTCAGCTACCCATTTCTGGAACACCACCATTGCCGTTCCTTCCGGTACCTGAGCATTCATGTTTCTATGCTTCCAGAGCTGGTGTAGACCCTTAACTTGTCCACCCTCCTAGCTTCTATGAAGCGAAAGCTGCAGAAGTGGCAACATCTCCAGCTTCGCATGATGGCTGGATGGCCCTCTTTAAAATGATGGTGCTGCCTCAGATCTTTTATGTGTTTTAAAACTTTCCGCTCCCACTCCTAAAGGCTTGGTTTCATAACTTAGATTTCACTGTCTGTCCTTCCCTGTGAGCGGGTGGATATTCCAGGATTGCCCAAGCTGACTGCTAACTATTGTCTTATGATGGTGGCTTAGGAGCAGCTGACCTCTTCTACTTTTATTTGGGCCTTGTAAGTGATATACCTAAATAGCTGGCTCAATGGGGCTGGTATGATCCAGTGTATCGGTTGACTATGCTGGGCCTTGAAAGGATCTTGGCAGTGCTCTATGGGGCCCGCTCCCTCTTGAAGATTACCAGGGCAGTGTTCTTGACCTGGAGGGTGTCTTTGTGCCTTGTGTACTGGAATTGGGAGGGGCACTTGGCTGCACCACAGTGCTGCCCTGGAGGATTTCTCTCAGTGGAATAGGATCCAGAGCTCCAATCTCTGGGGTTTCTGGGCTGGTACCCACCTGCTGTTGTTTTAAGAATTAAGGGACCGGTTCAAGTTTTCCCACAATCAATTTCATAAGTACTTTCAGCTGTGGCATGCCTTTGCTGCAAACATACTTAACTATTTACACACTACATATATGAACCCTGTAAGGTTGCAAAGGGCTGGCAGGCTGCCCACTCAGCCTGCTTTGGCTGCACAGCTCCAGAGGTTGATTGTTTCCAGGTGGTTTGGTCTTGCCCTGGCTCACTATTGGAGGGAGATAGAGTGTGAACTCTCCTTGGTTTTGGACACATTTCTACAGCTTACCCTTCAGATTGCCCTACTGGGGTTGCTTGAGGACCCTGGTGGCCCTACACTGGAGCGTGTGTTAACTGGGGTAACATTGTTGGATGCCAAGAGGGACATAGAATGGTAATAGACATCCTGCATTCCCTTACCCTGGTGGAATGGCGGTCTGGGATGGACTGGTGCACCCAACAGGAACTGCCTATATATGGCCTGTGGTTGTCCACAAAAACATCAACTGATATGGGGTGGATGGCAAGATTTCCATGGACTAAACTGGAGGCCTGATTGAAATGTGCTCTGCATGGGGCTGGGGGTTGTGGTTTGAGGTAGTGGTTTGGAAATCTTGTTGTTTCTTGTGTCTATTTGGAAAACAATAAACATTTGGTTATAAAAAAAAAATAAGTATTCCATAAATTACATAATTAAAAATCAATTCTAATAACAATTGTTAATTACTTAATTAACTTCCCACCCTATAGCCCTACAAACCTAACAGCCCGAATAAAGCATACAAAGAAAATAAATCAGTATTACATCATTTAAATATCAATCATATCATTTAATAATTCATAATTATTACCTAAGTAACTTCCCTCCCTATCCCCCTACAAACCCAACAACCCGCTACAACACTATAAATTACTAAATTAAATCACTTAAAACTACAATGTTAGACCTGGTTTACTTGGCATGGTTTTCCCCTGACTTTTTGCCTTCAGACCTCCTGTTTTTCTGACCTCGTTTTTGCTGGCTTTAGGACCCTGGCCCTCTTACCACTGCTAACCAGTGCTAAAATGCATGTGTTCTCTGCCTACAACATCGTAACATTGGCTTTTCTACAACTGGCATATTTAATTTACGTATAAGTCCCTAGTAGAGTGCCCAGGGCCTGTAAATTAAGTGCTACTAGTGGGCCACTTAAGAAGCCCTTCAACATGTTTCAGGCCTGCCATTGCAGAGCCTGTGTGTGCAGTTTTAAAGTCACAATTCGGGATAGCACGCCACAGTAGGTGACCCGGTGGATTGCTGGCACATATGAATAGTGACCGCTTTCGGCATGCTACTTCCCAAGGGGCTCCCCACATAACAAGGGATGGGCGACCGAAAACATTTTTTTTTTGACAAACAGCGAACTTCAATGTAAGTGACTGTATGTTCTCGTTTGACGAATTAAATTACGCAAACTTTTTGTAACATATAGACAGGAGAAGTTTTGTTATTAATTGGTCCTGAAGAAGCGTAATAGGATCTTGTTAGACCACTGTACGCGAAACATGTTGACCATGTTTTAGGAGACCTGCGATAATTTTCTCAGCTCCAACACTAGGTAGAAAGTGGTTGAGCATTATTTCTCACATTACACTTTCCTTATGTTTTTTAATCTTGGTTCCAGTCTTATCTTTCAATTTATTAAATGTATTTACTCTATTAGGACTGGGAACTAATTTTATGAGTCCCTCTCCTGCTAGGAATAGTGCCTGACCGTGATACTAGTGTCCTCCACTTCGGCAGCCACCTATAAAGATCTCCGGCAAAGAGCCCCCTTTATGGGGAGCCCGTCAGACATTGCAGGAGCTACCCAATGATGAAGCATGACATCCTCTCGGATGTGTGAGGGCTCTTGCTCCTGAACATTAGTGTCACCCTAGTTTTCTTTGTCTTTGGAACAGTGTACACTTGTTTTTGCATATCTAGTTATTAGGGAGACCGTACACTGGACCACCAACCTCCCAGTCCCCTTTTTTTGTTGATGCAGTTTTAAAGTGCCATGTCGGTCGACATGGCAAGTTAACCCTCTTGCCAGGGCCAAACCTTTCTTTTTAATACATATATGTCATCCCCTAATGTAGGCCCTAGACAGCCCAAGGGCAGGGTGCAGTGTATTTACAAAGCAGAACATGTACTTTTATGTTTTACATGTCCTAGGAGTGAAAAACTCTGAATTCATTTTTTCGCTACTGCAAGGCCTATCTCTCCCATAGGATAGCATTGGGATTAACCTATTACATTTTATAAGTGTAATTTCCAATTGTGAAGGGATGGGACCCCAAGTTTGGAGCTTCTGGAATCACAATTTAAAATCACAACTTATGGTGAAGTAGGCTTTTAAATTGTAATTCTGATAATGCCACATTTAGAAAGTTGGCATTTTCTTACGTTAGCCAGTTGGTACATTCTATCTGTCTCTGAATACACATCTAGGGTGGGTGACAGCTGGGCTTTGTGCATTCCCTCTAGCAACCCACACACAAAGGGAGCATAAGTATGACTGATGGTCTATCTACAACCTGATGGGCCTCCCTGGGTGGGATGGAAGGGAGGGGCTGACACACTTGAATAGCCTGTGTCCTATCCCACCACAAAGGGCTGCATACACCCTTTAGTAAGTCTGGAGCCAGGGCAGGAAGAGCAGGGACTCTGCACGCTTCAAAGGCATCTCTTTGAAGTCTCCCTCACTTCAAAGGCACAGCTGGGTATAAGTACTGGACCTCAGACACCACCAACTCAGTACACTTCTGGATCTATGAATACTCTGCATAGATGACGGACTGCTGTGCTGCTGAAAGGAGTGCAACTCTTCTGGACTGCTACTCTGCTGCACTGACCTGGTGCCCTTCTTGCCAGGGAGTGAGAAGGACTGGACCTGCATCTCTCTAGCCCAGAACCAAAGTGGCTCCAAAAGCTTGCTGACTTGCCTCCTGATTGAAGTCTGAGGGATATAAAAGACTTCCAACTCACCTGCTACAGCACCTGGAGTCTGCCAACTGTGAGTCTTGCCCTGGCGAGTGGTGCCAATCCAGTCCTGGGCCCTTGGAAGTGGTTATAAAGTGCTGCTCCAGTCAAAATCAACGCTTCAACACCGTTGCAATGCTTGGAACCAGCGCATCTCCATCAACGGTGACGCATCACCACTACTGCGAGGATCAAGGACATCACCATCACCAATGGCATGGCGCATCACCTCCATTTGCAATGCATCCCTGACTGCGCAGCTCAGAACAGCCTAAGGATCGACAACAACGCATCACCTCCCATTCTCTTTGTACCTCCCTTGACGTTGACAGAAACAAGGTATTTTTGCAGCAGGCCAAGGCTGGTCCCTGTATTAACCCTTACTCAATTGGGGCTGGCCTGAACTTTCAGATTTGGCAAAGCCTAGTGTGACCAGCTAGCTCCAGTTGTCGCATTATGCTTTTAAGCAATTACATTTCAGTTTATTCTTTAAAAATTCATATCTCAAGTTCTGCTTATTGGATTTTTGTTGTTTTGGTACTTTGTCATTAAATTAAGCTCTATTTTTCTAATCTTGTGTGGTGTGCTCTGTTTTACTATCTGAAGTGTTGCACAAATAATTTACACATTGCCTCTAAAGTCTTAAGACTGCTCTGTGCCAAGCTACCAGGGGGTGAGCACGGGTTAATTTAGGGAGCGTTTGTGACTTACCCTGACAAGGATTCTGGTTCCTGCTCAGACAGGGTGCACACCTCGCCAAACAGAAACTCAATTTCTTATAAACAAGCTGTATCTTTAAAAATGTATAACCTTTATATAAACAATACTAACACATAAAATGAATATATCAACTAAAACATATTAAAATAATTAAAAAACAATATTTTGAATAACTATATTACTGAAAATGATATTAAAAACATTGGTATCAGCAGTATTTGTCATCATAATATTTATGTGTCACAATATTTAATTTCCAACATTTATGTCTCCCAATATTGTAAACTCAATATTTTGCCTAAACACCCTTAGTTCATGGTGGTCCCCACCTGGCAAATAGGGGTCACCAACTAGTTCTACACAAGGGTGATGACCCTTACTTCACAGTTGCCTCCATCAGAGGTTGCTACTGGTTCTGCACAAGGGCAACAGCAGTTACTTCCTAGTGGCCCCCATCTGGCATAAGGTGATCGCCAACATCATCCATGCAGCGATTCTGACTGAACCAGGCATCTCACACTTCGCTCACCAGGATCCACTATGCAGGATCAACCCTGGGCATCACTCTTTCCAGGCACTCTCCTCCTCCTCACAGGGTCCACTGGCAGGCAGTCAGAAGGCTGGTGCTCCAGACTCTGGGCAAGTGGTCTTGACTGCCTGAGTGTTGGCCTCTCAACCAGCAGGGAGACTAGCAAACCTTGGTTTCTTGTCTTGATCCCAGAAGCTAGAAGTTGTGGTTATCTTCATTCCTGTTGAACAGTACTGTTAAGCAACTTGTGGATCCCATGCTTCCAGCTTTATAGACCAACT
Organism: Pleurodeles waltl; assembly: GCF_031143425.1. NCBI lineage: Eukaryota > Metazoa > Chordata > Amphibia > Caudata > Salamandridae > Pleurodeles > Pleurodeles waltl. The sequence goes on along the minus strand of NC_090445.1, from coordinate 657,504,985 downwards.
CCAGACATAAATGTGATTTAGTGTCATACAGTTGGAGAGAAAATCTAATTACAAGATGGTGGATAAACTCATTTAAAAACAAGTCCCTAAAGAATTTAGGAAAACAATGAAAATGGTAGAAGCGGAGTATTTCTCAGCTATTTCGCAGGCTACTCCACACGTAACATATTCAAAGTCCGCCCTTATACTTTTAGATTTATCAGCGGCATTCAATACTATCCCCATCACATTAATTCAGTTTCTGACTGAACAGAACACCTGTTCTTTGTCCACTTGCCAGAAGGGTCGAGAGGAATCTAAAAACAGCTTAGATTTTTCGAGCCCTGCATACACCAGAGTGGCTGCTGTTTAGCATGGCTAAAAGTTAGTGGCATACAGGAGAGTGTTGCAGAGTGGAATGACGAAGAGTGGAATAGAGTGTTGTGGAGTGGCACAGAGTGTCATGTTTAGGAGTGGCATACTGCAGAGTCGCATAGAGTGGCATACAGAGGGGTGGTGTACAGTAGAGTTAACTGGTGTAGAGTGCATTGGCATAGAGTGTTGCAGAATATAGTGGTGTGGAGTGAAGTGGCATTAAGTGCAGTGGCACAGAATGCAGTGTCGTAGAATGCAGAGGCATAGATTAGAGTGGTGCATAGTAGAGTGCAGTGGTGCAGAGAGGAGTGGCGCAGAGTAGACTGGCAGAGTGCAGTGGTGTAGAGTTGCATACAAAAGAGTGGTAGAGTGTGCAGTAGCTAGAGAGGTCTATAGTGCAGTGGCATAGAGTGCAGAGTAGATTCGAGTGGCATAGAGTGCAGTGATGTAGAGTGGTGCAGAGTAGCGTAGAGTGGTGCAGAGTAGAGTATAGTGCTGTACAGTGTAGTAGTGTACAGTGGAATGATGCAGAGTGGAGTGGCATTGAGTGCAGTGGCATAGAGTGTACTGGTGTACAGTTGAGTAGTACAGAGTTCAGTGGCGAGCAGTGCAGTGTTGCAGCATAGAGTCACAGAGTGCAGTGGTGTAGGGTGGAGTGGCATAGACAGCAGAGGTGCAGTGGTGTACAGTGCAGTTGTTTGGCAGAGTCCAGTGGCATAGAGTGGAGCAGAGTAGAGTGGAACAGATTGCAGTGGAGGAGAGTGGCATACAGTAGAATGGCAGAAAGAGCAGTAGTGTAGAGTGGTGTATAGTGCCGTGGCATAGAGTGTAGAGTAGAGTTGAGTGGCACAGAGTGTATTGGTGTAGAGTGGTGCAGAGTAGAATAGTGTAGAGTGGTGCAGTGCAGAGTAGAATATAGTATAGTGCTGTAGAGTGCACTGGTGTAGACTGGAGTGACGCAGAGTAGAGAGGAATAGAGTGCACTGGCGCACAGTGCAGTGTTGCAGAGTGGCATAGAGTAGAGTTGTGCAGAGTAGATTGGTGTGGCCGAGACTGGAGTAGCATGCAGAGGCACCAAGCGTAGTGGCGTAGATTGTACTGGCATAGATTAGAGTGGAACAGAGTACAGTAGAGAGGCATGAAGGGGCATACAGTGCAGTCGTGTAGAGTAGAGTGCAGTGTCCCAGAGTTCAGTGGCATGGAGTGGTGCAGAGTAGAGTGGCTTGGAGTATGCATGATGTAGTAGCACACTGCCATTACAGACAATACATTTTTTTAAGTATGTTTATTGTTTTCATAGGTCAACATGGGTAGTAATCATAAAGTGAACATACCCCATCCCCTTACCACCATGATACGTCTAAAGTTCTTGTACATTGGAGAAATAGATTGTCCATAGCATCATCCATAACCCACCACCTCTGTCCACCTCCTCCTCCAGCTTTACAGACATGTTTTTGATTGAAATGACCATTACATTGGCATAGACATACCATTTTACTAATAAAACTATATAGTGCACAGACGATGATGTGTGGAAATTGCATCACCTAGTGTAATGATTTATTTTAATCATATTAAGGTATTTGTTTCCAGCACAGCTCATAATGAACAAAAATGTGCTTCATTTGTGTTCCTAAATATGATAAGTTTTGAAATCCTTTCACAGTTTTTTTAAATGTCATGTGATAGAAAAAATCTCCTTCCTTCCCCCAGTATCCAGCAAGATTGTCACATAAAGCCTCTCACTTTGAAGTCAGAGAAAGAAAAGTAAACACCAAGCTCCCACCGAAGACAGAGCCTGACATAAGCCCTTGTTCTTTGAATGCACACAAAATGTGACGAGATAAGAATAAGATTTACAGGCCTGTTTACAGAAAGGGAGCACTCGGAAGGATACTGTAAATAAGTTTTGGGCAAGGGAAGGGACAAACTCAAGCTGGAGAGTCTAAAACTAATAAAGCCAGCAAATTGAAAGCAACAAAATGTGAGTCACAAACTACAAAGCCAATGACAAGCAACTGGTGGAATGCATTCCCAGGGAAGCTATCTGAATGTACTTAAAGTGGCAGCTGTGGGATACTTTGTGGGGAAAGTCCAGTATCGTAGCCCAGTCCGTATCTTGCAGAGGTTTGGCCACATGAGTCTCCCAGGTAGTATGGCAAGAAGCCCTTGAGTGGTCTCAATGTTGCAGGAAAGGTCTGTACACCCTTGGTGGCGGAGATGAAATAGGGTATTTAATGATTGTTGAAGGTGTTTGTAAGGAAGGAGTTGACCCGAGTGAAGATGGTAGTCTGCCACAGGGTTTGGAAATCTAGATGCTCGTTGTCCACAAACAAATCCCCCAATTTTAAGACACCTGCAGCATGCCACTAATGGAGCTGCCCTGAGCGCAGCCGTCTTGTGTGAGTGGGAAGGCTTAGTAAAGGTAATGCAGGAGCCTGGTGTTTCTTTGTTTATAGTGAGTTTACTGGTTCTAGCGAGGCAAGAGAAAGCTGTGCAGGTTAATCCCGGATGCTGTTCCGTAGAATGGTCAGTAGAAAACAATGAGTAGTACAGTAAGTCCTACTTAAAGTCTTTATGGATAAACCCAATCTCATGCAGGGGGCTGCCAAACAACCAGCGGGCCACCAATTCAGCTAAATAATAGCGTTTTAAGTGCGGAAGGACTAATCCACCTTCAATCATGGGTAGCTTTAGAGTAGAAAGAGCTACCAGATGGAGCCCCAGCGACTAAACCTGATGTGTGGCTTGTCTGAAGAAGGGATGAGCATGGGAAGGTTTGCTAAATAATACAATAATTGGGTAGACCACCATTTTCACTAGTGCCATGCGGCCCTTTACTGAAAGCGGAAGAAAAGACCAAAAAGGCTGTATGGCTGAGTTAAAAATAAGGTCTGAGAACACCAACAACACTCAGGGTAGGTATCAGTTAAAAATCTCTGAACTGAAAACGGACATACATGAGATGAACATGAGGCAAGAGACCGTGGAAGGCCAACTCCAATTTCATGCAGACTCTGAGAAGCTTGAGAATACATTAACTGCATATTTCGAAAAACCCAAACAAAAGCCCTATTGTTAGAACTGAAAGGTCATCTGCGTGGTAATGGGCATGCACCCCTGCCCTGAGTGTCCCAGCTGCATGGATATCTGGATCCCTGGTAATGATTTTTGGTCATTGGTGGACACGGATTGTGTGTGCGTGCAGCATGGCCAGGACAAAGGGTAAAAATTCAGAACAAAAATTCAGGATGAAGGGTCAAAATCCAGGACATAAATTCAAGAACAAAGGTCAGTTTTACAGACACTTCCAAGAGAGGTCATACCCTACTATATTATCAGTGCATTTATTTACTATTTTCTACATAGTACTATTTATTCACTATGGTCTTTTTTTGTGATTGCCTCCTGATATGCTGCATTCTAGTGTCACATTACATCCCTGTCCAGTAGTAAATTATTGCCCTTCAGCACTGGGTCAAAGCCATCACCCTTACTCAAATCTACCCAATCCTTCTTGGAAAAACAGCAACAGGTTGATTGTTTCTAAACATTTTGAAACCCATGGCAAACAGTTTGGGAAACATTAAGGTAAGTAACCCTATGCTAGTTTAAACAAGTTGAACAAAAACATCTGGCTCACCTCTGGCTCACTTCAACCTCCAGTGGACATTAAACCTAAAAATAATTAGTGAGGCAGAGCAGATGGTGCGGGCAACAGTCTTGCATCGACTGTCAGTATGTGAGGTACCCACAACTTGTCCGTAGTCTCACAGCACTAGAGTTTATGTCTGGGACTCTACATTTATCTCAGAGCTGGGAGCCTGAACTACCAATCAAATATAATAAAAGAGGTGGATGAAATCGAGATCAGATGGGAGATCTAAAGCAACTTAGTCAAGGAATGAAGAACAAGGTGGGGCAATTCCTAAAATCAGACAAGATGGGTCTACCAGCATTACTGGAAGGTATTGCATACCTGGGGGGGTTGTCTCAGCAGACAGGAAAGAAACAAGCAGTTGAACAAGCAGCACCCACCCACTCTGGCAAACTCTTCTGGTGCAATGGTCCGCTGTTCGTGCTTGTGAAGGGTGAGAAGGGGCCAGACCCTCTGCAAGGTTGTGCAAGGCAATTGGCAACTTTGTTCATGTCTTAAAATGGTTTTGCAATTGAGCAAAAGCCAAACCAGTGATCTGGCTTATCACTACATGTTAAAGTATGTATAGAATCTTCAAAATATTTGGGATGTAAGGTGCACAAACAAAATGTAAGATTGTGAGGAAGATTTTAAAATGTAATCAGTGTTTCCTTAAAATATGGTACTGTTTTCCCCTTTATATGCAGTTAGACCTCAGATTGAACTGGGAACCAGTTATCTTTCAATACCTAGGGATTAATAGCTACAATTTTTCAACTGATCCTCACAATGGAAATATGGGCAGAGCAACACACTCCCTCCAAGCCCAGTTTGCTTTTTGGTCTTGGTGCTTTTGGTGCTGGAAGATCTCTCTGAACCACACCTGCATGTCCCCTGATCTGCCTCTCTGTGCAGTGGCCTATCACTTTGCTGGCTTGCTAGTCATGTGCAGAGCCTGAGGCAAGTCTTCTGTTTGCTATTTTTGTAGTCCCTCTCACAATTTAACTCGAATGTCTACACTATTTGCCAACTTCCAAGCCAACATCTGTCCTCCCTGGATATGGTATGTTGACCTTTTATCACTTGCCGCTTTTGGTTGTAAGAAATCCAACTAACTTTTAAGTTCCTGTTAAAATGTTAACCCTAAATATGGAGAAAACTAAAATTGTCCTGGTGAAAAGCTCTTGAATGCAAACGCTGACAACTTTGACATTCACATTTAATGTCTTGTTGAAGTTCCCCACTGGATGCATTCCTTATTTATTTTGAACTTGGTTTTAGTTGTGATCACAATACATATCATTGCTAACACTATAGCAAGTGCCAGAACTTTGTGGTACGAGGGCAGGATCCTTAGATCTCCTTCCATTAGATTGCACTGTTCTTTGTTATGAGCGAGGAGCACAGTCTGCCACAATGAACCGTCTCTTATGGTCACTGCAGTGATCACCAAGACGGGGAGTCAACATCTATCAGGATCTAACTGTGTTCCACTGCAGGCGCATTGATCCTGATGTCATTTCGCCCACTTTCTTCAGAATCTACGGCCATAGCCTGGCAGCTGGGACACTGGGGGAGAAAGGGAAATGAAACACGTGGCTGAGGTGCATTACTTTTGGATTAAGTTGTAGGCTTCTGTCACCTATGACTGCATCTAATAAGGGCTGAAAGCAGACATTAGCATAAAGAAATATTGTCCTATGTGGTTTGCTCCTATTACTAGATTCCTTGCACTGTTCTAAGTCATAAACCCTGGTGTAGCGTCCTTCCCGGCCCCGGTAGGATACAAAGACCACACCACACACAGACCTCAAGTAAACATCTTTATTCCTCATTATGCAATCGCACACTAAATCACAGATTATGTCATATCCCTCAAAAACCACACCTTAACGCCTCCCAGCAGGTTACGCAATCTCCCTTCTAAGTCTGCCCAGACCAGCGAGGGTCACAGGGCACCTAGTCTCACAACACTACCCCTAGCTCAGGTTCTGTGCCTTATGCCTCCATGATGGGTCCTTTGTTTGCGTTTCTGATGTGTTCTTTCCTGGGCTGTGCTGTGTCTGCAAGACAGATACGTACACACTTCTTCTCTTCCTTAAGTTCTGGGCTTGCCTTACCACCAGGACCCTTGTCTTATCCTTTTGTGCCCCTACTGGACTAAGCACTTCCCACAAGTCTACTATGATCTATTTGTTCGTTGTCAAGTTCTTCACAAGGAATTTATTTTCTCTGCATCCTGTAGAGGTAGTGGTCAGGAAGAAACCCGTCTAAAGAAGAACTATATCCAAAAGACACTTGCAACTGTAGTCCTTGCAGGATCCACAATTATCTCACTTCAGATGAGGACTGAAGAACTGTCACAACAGGTGCAGAGCTTCTGAAGCAGATTTCCTTGCCACTTCTCATAGAACTTTAAAGGATGGATCCCCAACGTCTAAGCTGGTTTTGAATCTGAAGAGAGAAAGAATTGTCGTAATATTCCTGTCACGGACTACTCGTTGTTTATGTCTGTGGCCCACTGGAACTGAGGAGAGGTCTTCATTTTTGTAGGTTCTGCCTTGACCCAAGTACGGGCGACCCTTTCTGGGAGCCACAATGCTACCGACAGAGGGAACGCCAAAAGCAGTCCGTGCCCTCCAGAAGGAGTCCCAGAGGGAAAAAAACGAAAAGGGAAAAATCCTCTAAGCAGGAACTCCCTGAAACAATAACAAAAGTAAAAAGGTAATTCTGAACAATAGGACAAATAATAGTACTGAAAGAAGCTGGAACAGGCTAGGAAAAAATATAACTGGCGAAGAAGAAGCAGGAGAGAAGATCACCACCAAAGGAAGTGTTGCAGCGCAAGAAGAACAGGAATCACACACCTTATATACCTAAAAAACAGGAAGTGACCGACTGGAAGTAAAAAGGCACTATATTGGATTGGGAATACATCATAGAAACCTATAGAGAAAGACACCATGTTAAAAAAGGTTCCAAAGGCATGCAGGAAAAGAGAAGGCATGCTGGGAAGAAGAAAACATGGCAACTAGAAAAGATCATAAATACAGGAGAAAACGAAGAAAAAAGAAAGGAAATTATGAAGGATAGAACATAAGGTAAGTGAGGGTGTGTGTGTGTGGGGGAGGCAGGAACTAGAGAGGGCGTGCTGCGCCTGTAACTCGTCGAGGCCCCATGCCCAATTTGGGGCCTCAAGTAAAATAGAGAATGGCAGGGGCGCGGCCGCGCCCCGAGCCGAATGCTCGGCTCGTGCAATTCCGACCTCATAACTTTAAAACCGCTATAATATAGTGCAGAAAAATAACAAATTCACAGTAAAAATCATGATATGTACTAACATTGATCTACTTCTCTGGGTGAGATAATCCTCGCCTCCGTGTCCTTAACAGATTGAAAATTCTTGACACGAATGCTAGAATTTATTTTACTCTGCCAGGACCAAAGACTTTGGATTATGATTCTTTAAAGCTATGCAACCACTCCAGATGCTACATCAATAAGTGGTTTATGATCAAATAATTTGAATGTAGAATCTAAGGACCAATCGGAAGCAGCCATGGTATCCTCCAAGCTAGACCATGAGAAGAAGGCCTTAGAAGATCTAGTTCCTCTCACCGAATGAGCACCACAAATAGAAGTATCAATACCACCCTCTACTAAAATCCATCTGACCCAAAGCACTAGAGTAGCAGATGAAACTGGACTAAATGGCTTTTGCAGCAATATCAACAGTTGACCAGCTTGCTCTCTATGTAATTCTCGAGTTACATGTTCATAAACTTTGATACATTTGACAACACATAAATTAGAATTATTTAGAAAACTTGGATAACGTATACATTTCAAATTGGATTTAGTATGCTTGGAAATATGGAAAGAGACTCCAGTTTAAGTAAATACTCTACCTGCTATATCCAAAGCCCTGAGGTCAGACACTCTTTGGCAAGAAATTAAATAGAGCAAGAGTCTCAATTTGGCCAACAATTGCTTCCTGGAAAGATCCGCATTAGAAGGTCAAGCTTGCAAAAATCTGAGTATCACATTAATAATCGAAAGTGTTAAGTATTTGGGAAGAGGAGGTCTTACCATGCGAACATCCCGTAATAGTTTACATATCATGGGGTGTTCACCCACTGACTTAACATCAATCTGAGGGTGTTTCCCAGATTGAAGATTCAAAATTGTTAACCGTTATACATGCCAAACCCTGAGAGGCTAAGTGGGATAAAGAATTAGCTATCATTTGCACTGTTCCTCACTGGATCCACACACCGTTAAATGCACCAATCAACCAGTTGTTTCTAAGGCAAAGCGCTTATGCGTACTAGGTGCCAAGGATTGGGAAAGGAAGAACTTAGTGTGGTCTAAAATATCCGAGACCTGTTCAAGTCTCCTGATATTCTCCATGCCATAAGAGACAGCTGCCCCTCCCGGATTAGAGGATGAGGAGAACCCATTGGATCTAGAATAAGGTCTGGCGACAAGAAGATCCGAATCGGAGGGGTACAACACAGGGCCATTGCTACAGGGAACCACAATTGTGCCTTCCAGTACTGGGTTACTAGATTTATCTCTGCTGACTGTTGATGAGCTTGGGAAAGGAATCTGTGAATCGAGAACAGGGGAAAAGCATACTTCAGACCCCTGGTCCAAGACTGAAGAAATGAGCGCGAGCTCACTGCCAAAGGATCTGGTCTCTAGTTGTAAAACCACGGAAGGAGAGTATTCAGGCGTGATGCAAAGAGGTCCATCGTGGAAGGACCCCAGTGATGGTTCAGAAACTGAAAGACACGAGGGTGAAGTCTCCAGCCACTGGAATCCCAAAGAAATTGAGAGTGTCAATCCGCCACTACATTCACCTTGCCTGGAAATATTCTGCCATTAAGGACATCTGATGACTCATGCAGAAATGCCAGAAATCCTTGGCTATCTCTGCCAAATGTCAGGATAGGGTACCCCCCAACTTGTTTATTAATCAAGGCCAAAATGTTGTCCATCTTTATAAGGATACAGCATTTCGCCTTGTGACAAAAAAAAAAATCACTGCAAAAGAACCAGCGAGAAGCTCCAGGAGGTTGATACGATATTGGAGTTCCTCTGAAGACCATCTGCACCCATTTACACTTGTCCACATCTTGCACCCCAGCCCCATCTGCAGGCGTCTGACTCTATGATCAACTCCAGAACCGAGGTGAGGATCACTCTCTTGTTCCAAGCGTCCATGTGTCAACCACCAAAGGATTTCCACTCTGGCCTCCTTCCCAGTAGGAAAGGCTCTTGTGAAGATGGAGTTTTCAGACGGTGTAGGGTCAGATAATGTAGGGGCCCTGGAAATATGGCGTGGATGGAAGAAGCTAGGAGGCCTACCAGTGGAACCCTCAATTAAATCTAAGGAGCAGACAATGCTTTCTGCAGCTTTCTTGATGGCTAGTCTCTTCGTCAATAGGAGTTTGAGTTGAGCTGAAACGGAGTGAAAGCCTAGAAAGTCTATGATTTGGGTAGGAATCAGGTGAGATTTCTCACTGTTTAGGACAAACCCTAAGTCCTGAAGGAGATGAATTGTCCAAGAAAAATTAAGAAGAACTAATTGTCATTGTTGGGCCATGATAAGGATGTTGTCTATATAAACGATTAGACGAACTCCTTTCTCCCTGAGCCATTGGATGACTGGATGCATACCCATGGTGAAACACCAACGGGCTGAAGATAGACTCAACGGCAGAACTGAGAATTTGTAGCATTGGTTGCACCAGAAGAATAGAAGAAATCTGCGATGAAGGGGAAATATAGGGATTGTCAGGTACGCATCTTTGAGATCCAGACACACCATCCAATCTCCTTCGTGTAGTAGGTCTCATAGGAGATGAATGCCCTCCATCATGAAGTAGATTGAGTACTAGGCAAGAGGCCCTGCCTTTTTCTGAACTAGAAATATACTTACGAAGCCTATGGGATGAACATGAATTTGGACAATTGCCCTCTTTTGAAGAAGAGATTTTATCTCTTGATCTATAAAGAGACTCCCTTGTTGGGAAAAAATAAGTGGGGTGAATGAGATGTCTGGAGAGGAATTGGTTAGAACTCTAGACAAAATCCACTTACCATTTCCAAAATCCATGCATCCTCCGTGATCTAATGCCAATTGTGTACAAACACTCTGCCTCCCATAGCAATTCCCTTCCAATGAATAATTTTGTATCTGCAGAAGAGGTGTCTGGGTTGGGTTGTCATCCTCTTGAGTAGCCTCTGAGCACGGCCTCTGCCCCCTCGATTGTGAGAGGGATAGAAATTGGCGGGGCCAGAATAAATGGAAGCTCGTATGCCTCTGTCATTGTAGTATGGCCTAGGGGAGGTCAGGAAGTTGCAGCGGCCTTGCACTTGACCTCTGAAACGTCCGGCCCTGGCAAAAAGGCCACTTATAAAGACTTTCTTATTTGATGTTTGGGCCCTGTCCAAAGCAAAAAAAATGGCAACATATTTGGCTAAGTCTCCAAACAAGAGACCATTAGCAGACTGCCCAGCATCAGAAAGAGCTAGTTCGGCCAATCTGGGGTCAACTCGTGTAAGGAGAGACTTGCGCTGTTCCATAGAAATTGTGCAGTTGGCATTACCAAGCAGGCATATAGCACGGATTTACTGCCACATGAGATTCTTTTGCCTGTACTGTTAAATCCAGTATTTTAGTAAATAGTCCTGATAAATTCAGCAGTTTGTCCTGGCACCTATGCCAGACCCTGTTGATGCCTTTTTTTGGATCCTTAGCATATTTCTTGAGGAAAGTGGCCATGTTAGGAACCCATTCCAGGGTGTCTGCTACCTCCCCAGGAAGAGATGGTCCAGGACACCCAGATCGCAAAGTGTTGCGTACTCCCTTTTCAAACCTTTTTCTCAGTCGCATCTGGACATATTCGGCCACCTCTTGACAAGGGGTCTATTCTGATGACCTAGGATAGACAATGTAATCGGAGTTGAAATGCTAATTCTTACTCTGAGGGATGGAGGAAAAGTCTCCTGTGCTTTTGCCCTTTCTTTTCAGTTTGCCACCAGTTTGGGGATTCGACAATCGCCGTTCATCAGAATCCGAGGAGGTTGATTTGTCTGTCATATGCTGAGGATCGTGACCCGAGGTGAAAACCGCCTGGGTTTGTGGAAGTTCCATAACCATGGTCAAGAAGGACAGACTCAATAGTTTTTTTCAAAAGGATCTCTGAAAGAAGGGCCAGGCTCTGAAATATTAACCTCAACAAGGGTGGGGGACCCCCCGAGCCTGTGCCAGACTTTATGCCAAAGTTGACAATGGGCTAAGCAAAGGGGCGAAGAGCCTCTACCAATGCCTTATTAACCGACTCCTGTACATGGAAATCGAATGTTTCTACTAAGCGCTCTTCCATTTGCTGGTCGTAAGGCCCTTTAACATACTCCCCATATTGATCATCCTCTGTACACTGTTAGGCCATGTTTTAATAGGCAGAGGTATCTCCAGCAGAGACAAATGCGTAGAGGTATAGGGAGACCGAAGTAGGGGGCCAGGTGCAAATAGGAGCAAAAATATTGCTCTAACCGACAAATTGAAAGTGGATGGAGGCAGTTAAACACCCGATACAGCAGGCTCTGGAGAATTATTACAGTCCCGTCGAGAGTGAGGGAGAAACCGGGTAAATATTGGTATGGAGCTCAAAGAGCTAAACAGCAACAGCCTGTCCTGGTAGCTTAATGTGCCCGCACAGAAGATTTGAGATTCGGGAAGGCTGTGTGCATACATGAGTGCAGAGGGAGAAGGAGGACTGCTCCCTCACTCTATGTGCAATCCATATCCCCGCTCCATGCGGCAATATGGTTATATATTGGTTATATGGTTAAAACAAAATTTAAAACACAGACTCTTAGTCCCAAACTAACAGGACAATGCTCGCATGTATCAACAAGGGGGTAAAACCGGTAAAATGCACTCTTTTGCCGAGCGGTAGGAGGGCAAAGCAATGCTGATGAAAGGCTCCAGGGGCACAGAGTATGCTGCGCTGCAGAACAATGCTTCGCGTTATATTTAGAACTGCAAAAGAAGATGTTGCTGAAAGAGTATAAGCGCGCTGCCGCACATTAGAGTTTAGACAATATTAGCTTACATATAAATAATAATAATAATAATAATCATAGAGAATAGCACTTATCTATGGCTGTGTAAGCAACAAGTTTTGAGGGCTTTATAGGGACTGATGGGTCTTGATTGGTGGGTCACAGAGAGGGTGGTCATGACTCATGGGTAATGGAATGATGCAGAGTAGAGTGGCATAGAGTGCAGTGGCATAGAGTGCAGTAGAACAGAGTAGATTGGTGTACAGTACAGTGGCGGAGAGTGCAATGTTGCAGAGTAGAGTGTCAGTGCAGTGATGTAGAGGAGTGAGTGGCACAGAGAGCAGTGGCAGAGTACAGTGGTGCAGAATAGAGGGCAGTGGCATACAGAGCAATTGTTTAGAGTGCATTGGCGCTGAGTGCAGTGGCATAGAGTGGCACAGGGTAGAGTAGCATAGAGTGCAGTGCAGTAGAGTGGCATACAATAGAATGGCAGACAGTGCAGTAATGCAGAGTGGTGCAGTGCCATAGAGTGCAGTGCAGACTCACGTGGCAAAGAGTGCAGTGGCGTAGAGTGGAGTATTTTAGAGTGGTGCAGTGCAGAGTAGAGTATAGTGCCTAGAGTTCAGTGGCGTAGAGTGCAGTAATACACAGTGCAGTGGCATAGACCGCAGTGGCATAGAATGCAGTAGTACAGAGTAGAGTGGTGTAGAGTGCAGTGTTGCAGAGTAGAGTGTCAGTGCAGTGGTGTAGAGTGGTACAGAGAACAGGGGCATAGAGTACAGTGGTGCAGAGTAAAGGGCAGTGACATACAGTGCAGTTGTTTAGAGTGCACTGGCGTAGAGTGCAGTGGCATAGAGTGCAGTGGCATAGAGTGGCATGGGCAGAGTAGTGTGGCATAGAGTGCAGTGGAATAGAGTTTATTGGTGCAGAAGGCAGTAGTACAGAGTAGAGTGGTGTAGAGTACAGTGTCGGTCAGTGCAGTGTTGCAGAGTAGAGTGTCAGCGTGCAGTGGCGTAGAGTGCATTGAACTAAAGTGCAGTGGTCAGAGTGGCGTAGAGTGCAGTGGCGTAGAATAGGTTGTTTCACAGTAGAGTGAAGTGGCTTAGAGTGGAGAGGTGCAGTGGCACAGAGTGCAGTGGAATAGAGTGTATTGGTTCAGAATGTAGTAGTACAGAGTAGAGTGGTGTAGAGTATAATGGTGGTCAGTGCAGTGTTGCAGAGTAGAGTGTCAGTGTGCAGTGGCATAGAGTGCATTGAACTAAAGTGCATAGGTCAGAGTGGCATAGGGTGCAGTGGTGTAGAATAGATTGTTTCACTGTAGAGTGAAGTGGCTTAGAGTGGAGTTGTGTATAGTGGCATAGAGTAAAGTGGTGTAGAGTGCCGTGGCATATAGTGCAGAGATACAGAGTAGATTAGAGTGACGTATAGTGTATTGATGTAGAGTGCAGGTGCATAGAGTTGAGGGTTACAGAGTAAAGTGCACTAGCATAGAGTGTATTAGCTGAGGGTGCGGTGGCGTACAGTGCAGTGTTGCCGAGTGGCATAGAGTGGAGTTGTGCGGACTAGATTGGTGTTGCATAGACTGGAGTGGAATAGCGCGCAGAGCGCGGTGGTGTAGAGAGGCATAAAGTGCATTGGCATAGACTAAAGTGGTACAGAGTAGAGAGGCATAGTGTGAAGTAGCATAGTGTGAAGTAGCATAGAGTGCAGTGGCATAATGTGGAGTGGTTCAGAATGGAGAAGAGTGCAGTGCAGTGGCATGGAGTGGTGTAAAGTGGAGTGATGTAGAGTAGGGTACAGTGGTGTGGAGTGGTGCAGAGCAGAGTGGAGTATGCATGGTGTGGTAACACACTGCCATTACAGACAACACATTTTTGATTGAAATGACCATTACATTCGGACAGACATACAGTTTTTCAAATAAAACTATAATGTGCACAGATGATAATGTGTGGAATTTGCATCACCTAATGAAATGATTTGTTTTAATCATATAAAGGTATTTGTTTCCAGCACAGTTCAGAATTGACAAAAATGTGCTTCATTTGTACTTCTAATTATGATATATTCTGAAGTTTATTTAAATGTTGTCATGTGATCAAAAAAACTCTTTCCTAACCCCAGTATCCAGGAAGATTTTCGGATAAATCCTCTCTCTTTTAAGTCCGAGAAATAAAAATAAACACTAACTTTAAGCCAAAGACAGAGCATGACATTTGACTTTGTTCTTTGAATGCAAAGCAAATGTGATGCAAAAAGAACAAGATTTGCAGGCCTGTTTACAGGCAGGGAGCACTCGAAAGGATACTGTACATAAGGTCTGAGCAAGGGCAGGGACAAACGCAAGCTGCATAGCCTAAAACAAATAAAGCCAGCAAATTGAAAGCAACAAAACATGAGTTACAAACCTCAAGGCCAATGGCAAGTGACAGGCGGAATGCATTCCCAAGGAAGCTCTATGAATGTACTTAAAGTGACAGTCGTTGGATACTTTGTGGGGAGGTTCAGTATTTTAGTCCAGTCCGTATCTTGCAGAAGTTTGGCCACATCAATCACCCAGGTAGCATGACGATAAGACCTGGAGTGGTTTCCATATTGCAGGAAAGGCCTGTACACCCATTCTATCAGTTTGCCACCAGTTCCTATTGTGAAGAGCTTCTGGCACACCTCTTGTAGGGTTAGTGCTAGGTGGCACACATGAAATAGGGCATTTAATGATTATTTAAAGTGGAAGTAAGGAGTTTACTCAGGATCACAGTTCCCGTACTTGTTTAGTGCACTTCGACCGCTGAATGTAAATATTAGGAACGCAGAACTTTGCTGTGGTATCACAATCGATACTCCTACCGGTATGTTGCATGGTCGCCATTCTGTTAGAAACTTCAAATAAATACAAGCATTTGCAATGCACTAGGGTCTCGCATTTGTCAGAGTTACAGCTGTTCACAGTTGAAAACTCCCAACCGGATTTTTCTTGCATTAAAAGAAAAAAACAGCACGATCGCGCTGCTACAGTTCACAAGTAATAATACCTATCGGCAAAAGTGCAATTATGAACGTAACCGGCAAAAGTGCAATTAACTGTGTAACAAGCTTGATAGCATGCGAAGCACTCGACTTCTGCCCAGCGAGATCGTGCTGCGAAAATAGAGAAAAAGTAGCCCACAAACCCAGCGAGCCTCGCTTGTTTTCTGTACTTGGTTGCTGCGCTCGAGGAGGGCTAACCACCGGAAAAGGCAGGACGTATGAGTGCCTTCCACTAATCAAAAGAAGCGGATTCTAACAGGCAAGCCAACTTGCCAGTGAAAGACACTGATGTGACGTCGACGGGGCTCAGAGACCTTTTCTAATACCTAAAGCGTCTCGCTAGCGATACGCATGCGCGAGCCCATGCGACGCAGACTCGACCCTAAAAAATGGTAGACTAAGTAACTGCCAAGAAAGTACGGTGAACTGAGACCAATTAGTGTAAATTGAGACAGCAATGTGTAGGTAACAAGGACGCCTGTACAGTACAAAAGAGAGCTTTCTAGGGTGCAACAATGGACGTGATTTTTTTTTCTTTTTTGTGCTATCATATTTATAAAATGCCTCACCTTAGACAGTAAAGTGTAACTCGCTCACCACTTTCGAGTCGGTCCTTTAATCTGCCTTAAAATGTTCTGAGAACAAATTAACACTGCTGCAGAACCGAAAGCCCGGCCGCACCTGCTCGAAACATCCAGCCCTTTGGGCGAGGCCTTTCTTTTGCGTACATAGACAAAACTTTCCTGTGTTCAGGTGACACCGAGACCTCCCCCACACAAAAGCTACTCCCATCCACTTCCTGGATAGCCTCTTCTTATAGACGTCTACAGGTACGAATGCGCCAATCAGCGAAGGGGCCGTCTGACAAGTCTGATGTGTATCTATTTGCAGCGCAAACCAGGAAATCAGTCCGGGCACAGCGTCAGCGCCAGAGGGCGAGGCCAGCGGACGTGCTTTATCTGGAAACCAGAAGGCCTGAAACGAGCGCCGGCGCTGTTCGGACCTCTCATTGTTGAAGCCTGTGGGCCGCGCCGGGGATCACTCCTAGACTGAAGGTACGGTGCTGGGATTGTGGGACTCGTGAAGGCAGGTGCACACGTGAGGAGTCGCCGACGCCTGGTGCCTTTGAGTACCACGAGAACTTGGCCCACCATGGTAATTTGATCCCGAAGCTCTGTGCACTTCTAGAATATTGGCCATCCGTCTGAGTGCAGTTTCAAAAACTCTGGACCAACGTACACGTGGTGTGATGAAATTCTTCCAAGCCTAGTGCACCTTAAAAACCATGGGCTTGAAGCCTAAACTTAAGCAGTTCTGGGCCTGAAGACTGGTGACTGCTTTCTCCAAAGGAGCCTTGAATATCGCTAATACCACACAGGAACATTGCACATTCCCAGGATGGGACAAAATCAAACATTGATGTTCATGGTGGACAACAAGCCAGATGTGGTATGCGAGGTTTTCACCCAAGCACTAATCCATGCTTCTGAGCAGGTCAAGGCCTACCTGGGCTTCAAGGACCCGGAGCAGAAGCTGCGAGTCAGCACCAGGACGCTGAACGAGATATTCCTGATGAGCTTCATCCAGTTCTGCCAGGAGAAGGGCATGGAGGATCGCATAGCCACCTCTAGGATGAACAAGCAGCAGGAGGTTCTGCTTGGCGTGGACTGGGTCTGGACTCTGACAGGTAACACCAAGAACACCCACTTCCAGATTGCTGTGCAGACGGTGCAACTATGCCAGGCATGCCAACCCACTGAGATGGACGAGGACCCTTATGAGCGTATTTTGGAGAGGGCCATCACCAGCCTGGAGGATGCCAGCAAAACTAGGTATGAGAAGCTACTGGATTTCTGTTCCTCCATTGGGCTGAATTGCACAGGCCTGGTCATTGTTTTCGGAGTACAAGAGAAGCCAAAGGAGATTCGTGGGGTACTGAGCAAGCACCTTGGCCAATTTAAGGAGAAGAATGCCCATGTTACAGATGAATTATTGCTGCAATACTTGAAATCTACAGATCATTTTATAACAGTCAACGAGATGATTGCAAACTATCTCTGCAATGGGAAAAAAGCCAACAATGCTGAACGAGTGTACATTAATTTTCTATAGTGCCCCAGGTCTGGATGCCTATATTGTATTGTAGTAATTGTAAAACGTGGTCTTACCCCACACAAGGCCCCAAAGCACTTTCTGGGAGGATGAGTAAGTAACTACTCAATTTGTTACACATGGGTCGTAGACTGTTGCTTGTAGTGCACTTTTAATGTTATCAGACTCATAGGGTGATCAGTCTCTAAGCCCCAGAGCACATTCTAGGAGGACGAGTAAGTAGACACTCAGTTTGTTAGGCATGGTTATAAGAGTGTTGGTTTGTGGTGCACTTTGAATGACTAACAGGTGGACTGGGCTCTAGACCACTGAGGAATATAACAAGCAGTAGTTCTTTTGTAATGATAGGGCTGTGTCTGTCACACTCCAGGCACACCTGATATGTGACTTACTGTCCTAGCTGCACTAGCCTTCCAGCACCTGCTTGTGGAGAAGCCTGTAATCTCCCAACCAACCTCTGTGCAAGGGTCCTGTGGCTTTCGTCAGAAGACTCCTCCTGGCACCCTTATAACCAAGGAAGATATTACAAGAATTACACAGCTACACCCTGGTGCTCATAGCATATGGGCCTTCAGCTGAAGAGGTCAGGACATTTGAGCATCAGAGGCAATTAGACTTATGTCTCGGTGTTTTGGTACAGCCCACTGAGGGCAAGAAGATGTATTTAGTTCCCACCTGTGATGCTGTTATACTTTGCCTGTGTGTCCCTTTAATGCATACATTTTGTTATATTTAGGACACTGGAGTTGTGTAATTTTTTACTGAAGTGTTTTAAAGATCCCTATGTGGGCAGGGCAGTAAATCCAAACAACAACAAAAAAACAGGATGTGGTACAGTGTGGCAAGTGACCACGCAAGATAACACGTTGCTGTCTATGAGCATGCTGCAGTGTAGGAACGTGCTGCCACCCTAGATTTCCAATCCCACTCCTGCCTCTTTATTGTTTATTTATAGTTGAGATATTGTTGTACTTTAAGTAGTTGGCTTTCTAACTCTAATCCTGGCTTCCTCGCTTGAGACCTGTGATCTTGTAGAAAGCACTAGGGTCCGAAGGCCTCTCTGCACTCTCCACATAAATGCTAAAATTGGGGGTCAACTTTGAAAGGGACTTCATGCTGGGAAAGCACTGTGCAAAAGTGGGATACTGACTTGTGTTCTCTCAAGCACCTTCATAGTGCAGAGGAATCGGTACTTAAATGTCCTGTTTTTGCCCTCTTATTAAATATTAGTCAAAAGACCTTCGAAATATGGAATCCCCGTAGATCATCCTGTAAACTGTGCCCATTATCCATAGACTCACCTGCCTGACAGTAAATTTTTTAAAACCATCTTTAATGTTTTTTTTAGCAATACATCACAGAAAGTCCACATTATTTTTTTAGGCACACTTATTAAACGTTATAATGCACTACACAGTGACAATGCCATGAATACGGCACGTATATGTAGCATGGCATGGTCAGTGTTGAACACCAATAGAAGATCAAATAAACCAACAGTTTAAAACTATGAGCCTGTGTTACTACTGTAAGGTGCCTCAGACGTGTGTCAGAGTTATTAGAGGGGATAGATTACGGGTCCCGTGGCTGTGGTTGGTGGTTTGGTGGAGTGCTGGCTGTCAATTTCTACCCCTGATGCGTGCCTTCCTGAGTGGGCGATTGCCCACGTGTGCAATTAGGGATTGTCAGCAGGTTCCGTCTGGAGAGAGTGCACCAGGCCGACCGGAGATACAGCTTAGGGCGTTTCACCTCCCGTCACAGCACCACTGATTCGCTCCTGCCCATCTAATCAGCACCATTAACCAATATGGGACCCCAGGAGCGATGTTACCTTCCACTTCAACGTTGCTCCTTCCACTAAATCGCTATCATATGCGCCTAGCAAACAACAGAGCTAAGTCGATAAAGCAATTGACCGCCTTTGTAGCCGTTCCCTGGCAGTAAAGGCTGAGGATGCAACTAAGTCCCAGAACATGTGGAGGAGGTCAGCCTGAGGAGTAGGGCATCGTGGGCATGGCAGACGATGCCGTCGGGTATATTGTGGATCCTGGCCAGCAACAGATATGCCCGGTGGAGGATGCTATGCTCTATGCATTGGAATCGGGCATTTTGGGAGACCTGTGTCTGACAGTTCATGTGGCCTCAGACCTACCTCCTCATATCTTTTTTCATTCTTATAGGTCTCTAGAACCCTGATTCACTGTGTTTATTTCTTCCTTCGTGCAGGGGGGAGAGCTGCGTTAGTCTGCTCCTGGTCTTAGGGTGTTGCTCTGTTGAGTGTGTGCAAAGGATTATGCATGTAGCTGAGGCGGGGGCTGGTTAATTGGCCCCTTAAATGAATCGGCTAGCTGTAGCTTCATGTTGAGTTGAGAGCACATTTAGTTTGTACTGATGGACAGCAGTCTCTGGATTTGGCGGTTGGTATGGAACTTAATGCTCAGAAGAGGAACCCATAGTTGCTAGCAAATGATACTGAGCTGGGGGTGGTGTCTATTGCAAGATCAGAATTAGAGTCTCTGACCAAGGAGGCGGTAAACACAAGAAGGAGAAGAAAGTAGCAACTACTTTGAGTAGAGGGTAAAGACAGCCATCACACAAGCTTATGCTCCGGCTGGCTCATTGCTCCAGAGGGTTTCGAGAGTTGCCCTGCCAGGTCAGTATCTGTATCTAAGGCAACCCAACTGGGGTGTCCCTACAGGAGATATGTAGGGCAGCCACTTGGTCCACTCCCAACACTTTCGTAGTGTATTACAGGTCAGAGTTGAAAGGGACTATTCTTTGAACTGTGCCACAGGGTGTTAAACGCTGCGATAATGTAACTGTATGAACATTTTGAAATGTTTTGTTAGAAGAAAGGATGTGAGAAATGTTTTCGGTGCCTAACAGGCTTGTTTATATTCTCAAAGGTGATGACTGGAGCGAGTAGGAAGAGGTAATGAATCTATTAATTACTGGTAATCTTCATTCCTCTGAATTAGGAGCCTCATCTTAGTCCGATTCCCGACCCTCTCCCACATCACGGCACTAGTGAACTTGGCTTGTGACTATAGGAAGAGTCTGAACCTTATTTGGTAGCCCACGAAAGAGAAAAGGGACTACATTTACTCTGGAAAAAGAACGTGGGAATGTGCTGGTGGGGTACAGCCTCACAGGTTTTGACTGGGAGGAAGCGCTGCTGACTCGGAGTAATTAGGATTACCAGTGAATCATAGGTTCAGATAAGCACCTTCCTGCCAGCAGTCTCAGCTGAGCAGCCAGTAATGAAACTGGGGTTGAGTCTGACCTCTTACTACAGCTGAACAAGCCAGATAGTATATGGTAAGATCCGAGCAATGGGCCCAGCTTGGCTCTCAGAGAAAAAGCAAGAGCCAAGCCAGTAACAAAATCAAGTCAAACTTTTAAATCATATTTTTGAAACCGCAGAAATGACTTAAATTGTGCTGAATAGATGCACAAGTGTGTCAAGCCCCTTTAAGAAATAAAAACAGTGCAAGCAGTTGTGAAAACACAGCAGAGCTTGTGTGTTTTATTTGACATTTAGTAAAGTATTATATAAAAAGAAGAATGGTGGAATTTTCACTCCCAAGTGCATAATCAAGCCTCTGTAGTCTTCAAAATCTTGACAGGCCTGCACGTAAATTAAGTTCTACGTTTGACCGGGACTCGACCAATGAACAGGAAACATTTTATGTTAAATTGAAGCATCAGTGTCTGCGGTACCTTTTTATAATTGTGGCTCTAGATGAACCTGAGGCAAACTTAACTTTATAATGCCAAACTGTTCTCAGCCTAAAGAATCACCTCATAGATGATAACTTTTTTTTTTTTTTTAAGCAATTGGGATGAAGTTAGATCCCGTGTGGAAAGTGTTTGAATGTGGTGAATTCTAAACTACTGAGAAATGCATCGCTCGGACTATTTTGATGGGGTCATACTGTCTTAATTTCGGATTGAAAAAATATCAGTTTGACAGACAAACAGTATTTTTGTGAAACCAACAGAATTCTTCAGTGGAGGGGCAGTGGCATAGGCACTACCAAGCACACAAGACAAGGTGAAAGTCCTCGTTTTTTAACGAAGGCTCTGAGCGCCATTATGAGCCTTTTGGCTTTACATTATCAAGTGAGTTTTGGGTAAAATTACTTTTTTTATTATGATCATTAAAGACTTAATCACCCCCTTCACCTTTTCAGTAAAATCTGATGATGAATTCTTGAATGGTATGATTTTTACTATGACCAGTGTTTGAAATGGAAAAATAGAAGTGCAGGTACTCTGTACCAGAGTACCTGCTTGTTTCTGAGAAGTACTCTCCAATTAGAAAGTATTACGTTTATCTTGAGAAGTGTAGGTATTCTCCCTCTGAAAATAAAAAAGTGCCGGTACTCAGTACCGGCCCATTTAAAGCACTGACTATGACAGCATGCCTCCGAAAGCATCACATTCCAGCATTGTTACCTTTGTAACAACGGGACAAAACCATTATCTTTAGCAAATGAATTGCTGCATTCACAGGGTAAACCTGTGTGCAGGTTACTATGTGAACTGATGTTGCGAAGGCCTCCCGTCACGTGCAATTGTTGTTGTTTTTTAAATATCTATGCAGTCCAGTTGGTGTTTAGATATTGGATGAAGAATGGGACCCGTATCCTCCTTCATCTACTGCACTGCAGATCTCTGTGCACTGAACTCATCCGTCTGAAGAGGAGGGGAAATTCTGCCGGTGTTTAGATGAGCCGGAGCCCACCCCTTGTCCAGTAAATTAAATATCAATCACATTAGGCTTCCTTTGCAGGAGCTGCACAGCTTGTTTCTGCTCTGCTCTGCTGTTAGGACCAGATGAGAAGCAATAGGCAAGCCAACAGACTCACTCCCTTTTTTAAGTCTCGCCTACCGGACAGTGCAAGTTTGGGGACCACTCATCTATCCCATTTGCTTTTTCCAGTATTTTCAACTGCTTCTTCTACATATTTTAAGCAATAATTTACAGACAAACATTAGCAAAGCCAACAATTCGGCACTTGCATGAGATATGTGAGACACACTGGCTTTGCCAAGGTTTGTATTCCAAAGGTAATACTTTTTTCACAGAACATAGGTGGGGGGAGGGGCCCAGACAAAGGAAAGCAATGTATCTCTGCCAGTCCTTATGGAAGGAAGTAGATGGCAGGAAATTAGACATGCACCACCAAGCACAGGGCCAGAGCTGACACTGCAGATGCTCTGTGCACTTACCTTTGAGTTCATGGCCCAAGTTGACACGTGTATTTTTAAATGAATTGTGAAACAAATTCTGTACAAGTGGTTACATTGTGTACCTACAGTGTAAGACACCACGTGCAGTTCCTGTAGGCCGAGCACATCCCATTGTGTAAGCAGGTTCACAAGGTACTTACCAGGCAGGACTTGGAGCCGAACTAAAAGCATTTGCAAATTAAAGATAGGTGAGAATACTGTCATGGAATATGCTAGGACTGAAGACCCCGGTTAAACAGCATACAATTTGGAGGGAAATTATCCCAGATATAATCTGCCTGCAAGAGACGCACCTTCGCCACACAGATGTTCGACCCATGCGACAAACTATATCCTACACAATTCTTCTCAACCACTAGTAGGAGCAAGCATTTTCAATGCAATAGGTCTCACATTTGCTTGAGATAGAGCTATTGGCATAACTGGACTTTTCTTGCCACATAAATTGGTCAACTCTGCCACATAATTTGGTCCTCTCTGCCACATAATTCCAGTGGCCCTGCATATAACTAAAGCACTTCAACTTACCTTCTTTCTCTTGTCTGCAGCAAAAATTTAAAATATTGCCATTATTTATTATATTTTTTATATTATTATTATTTTGGGTTCCCCCCAACCCAGTGTGGGGACTAAAATATGACCTAGACAGAAAACACACATCATGGTTTGAGTTATGGGCAAAAAGGTTTTGTAAGAGGAATGGCCCGCAAACCAAATGCAGCAACGCAAATATTGTAGTATCTTGACTGTAATGCTCAGAACAGCCCCTAGAGTGCACCACTATAAAAAAAAAAAAACATTTGTAAGAAACATGGTCATGTAACCATACAGTCAGCCCCTAAAGGGCATAACGACATGGAAACAGAATGGCAGAAAATAATGCAGTGTAACCATATAGGTAGCCCCACATTTTGAGGCCTAGCAGGCGTACAGCAATATTATTACAAACAAAAGCCTTAAAACACAAACTACTCCCAGCTGTAAAACAAAAGTCCCAGCCATGAAAGAACTTAAAAAGACATTGAATGGTGGGAGGGGTTACTATTTTGTCCCCCCAACCTAGTGTGGGGACTCAGATGCTCTAGACAGAAAGAGTGCTTTGTGCTGAACATTTTAATGGTGGTCCCATTGTCTCAGGATCACCAAACTGGGAGTTATGGGCAAAAATGTTTTCGAAAAGGAACGCCCCGCAAAGCATTATGGGGCAATTTTCTGAGTGTAGTAAATATTGTAGTATCTTGTGTGTAATGCTCAGAAGAGCCCCTAGAGGAATCCATAATAAAAATAGCATTTTAAGAAACATGGTTATGTAATCATATTATCGGCCTTTAGAGGGAATAACAACATGAAAACAGAATGGCAGAAAGTAATGGGGTGTGTTTCACTAGTGCAGTGAATATTGTAGCTTTGAGGATTTCTGTGTTTATTTCTTATGTAAATGCTCAAGTTTGTATATTTTTCAACTGCTAAACGTGTAAAGTGTTCCTCATGTAAAGCGCTGCTCTAATCGAGGTCGCGCTATAATAAACTTCACGTAGTCATGTAAAGCGCTCCTCTGATCCAGTTCACGCTATATGAAACTTCAGCACTCGAGTTTGTGCTGTAGGAACCTTTAAAAAAATAAAAAAATAAAAATTTAAAAGAACCTCCCTCCAGGTTACAGCCTTTGTGTGCAGACACCACAAGAAAACAGCGGTATGCCCAAAACAAGGGAGAGGAATAAACAGCATACGGCCATGCAGCGAGAAGCAGCAGGGCAAATGAAAAAAATAGTGCCCTACGCTAAAGTATCTGGCCAGTTGTGCAATAATCCATGTAACAGGGTCAATCTGAAAGGCTTAACAAAGCAGCCTCAAGGCAGGCCAAAGGAAAAGCACTTACCTAGGAAATCAAGGGAATTTTCAAAAAAGGCAGGCCCATGAATAAATGAAAGTGATGGGCATGAGATGGGGTGGTTAAAGCCCACAGAGTAAATTACAACAGGTCGAAGAGCAGCAGTTGCATGCTGCGAAGCTCAACGTAAAAAAAAAAAGGGAGGGGGGAAGGGTTGTGGGTGGGTTAGATTATAATATACCTGCACAGGGACTTTCCACTAGAACAGATCAAATTAATGATAAGACATTGGGCCGCCCCCTATACTTAGAGGGAATGAGACCTGAAAAGACCTTCATCATGCTTAAGGAGTATGTCCCAAATATTGTCTAGGAAACCTTTCTTGCTGAGATGCTAGTGAAAATAAACAACTGGAGCCTGGATGAGCTACTGTGGGTGGGTGACTTTATTACAGTTCTGGATGCAGAGCTTGAAAGACATCTCCAAAGCTCATATCACCAGGGCGCCATGACAGTTTCCCCTGGGGGAATTTAGAAAAGCAGACAATTGATATATGAAGAAACAAGAATCCCATGGCACATCAATATGCCTATTCCTCCCATGTGTGCAGATCATACCCATGCATAGACCTTGCATTGGGTACACCTAACTGGGTGGAGAACCTTGTAACATATTCCATTGCTCAATACAATAACTGGATCACTCAGTGTTGAATTGGGTGGGAGGAGAAGGGTTGGGCACAGGTCCGATGGCCTGTCAGCAAGGGGACATCGGAAGTTTGACAAAGATAAGGTGGCCATAAAGTCCTAAGAAAGACTATCCCGAATTACATTGGAGCGCCCCTTGGGCACTCTGGGATACCTTCAAGACAGTTGTCAGAGGACAGCGTATTTTGGAAAGGACAAGACAATGACAGGTACCAAAATTTACACGAGACAGTAAAGACCGGACCTCTACTAAGGGAGGAGGACTTTAAGAAGACATGGGCAGTGATGTCCCTGTGAACCCTGACTGTAGTGAGAGGACACCTGCACTTCCTGGCCACAGAGAGAGCAGCAAAAGCTCTGTTGTGCTTAAAGCAGAACATTTGACAAAACAAATAAAATGGGCTTTATGCTGGCTCGGAGGCTAAAACGGGCTAAGGCAATTAAGCAAGTCCCCTCCCCATAAAGGAAACAGTGGGTGAACCCAATAGTGGAAATGATGGGAAAACAGAGGCCTTCAGGAAATACTACTCAGAGTTATATATGAAAGATCCAGGGAATCTCAAAGAGGTGGGCGACTTTATTACTACCGCAGGCATTCTGAAAGTGTACAAAGCTAATAGTGCAGCTCTGGAAGAACTGATGACCTCAAAAGAGGTTTTGAAGGCCATCACTAACTTACACAACCAGTCTCCAGGTCCGGATGAGCTGATGAATGCATTTTATAAGTACTTTTGATCAGCACTGACTGCTCATTTGGTGGCTCTATTTAACTCCTTCCTACAATTGGGGACAGTCACACCTACCCTGTCAGAGTCTCACATTATTACAATAATGAATAGAGGATAAACTTCCAGATCTTCGCAAAGCATTTTGACCCATAATAATTCTAAATCTGGATGCTAAGCTTTACATAAAGGTTCGAGTGAACCGCCTGATGTCCCACATGCCATATCTCCTCCACCACGACCGGTCATGCTTTGACCCTAATCAATAGGGAGAAGACAATACACATCGAGTGCTACATCTCTTTCAGAAAGTGTCCTGTAGAAAAGATCCCTCTTACAATTTTGTCACTAGGTGTTGAGAAACCATTTGACAAGCTAAGCTGGCCTTCCTTCCATAAAGTACTTGAACAAGTAGGATTGGAAGCACACATGCGGGTATGGATAACAGCCAATATAGGACATTGGCTGCCAAAATACCGGTCAATAAGAGTACATCTGATCCCTTCTGCCTACATAGATGCACTAAACAGGGGTGCCCTTTGTCAGCCCGGTTGTTCATATTAGCTGTGGAGTTGCTCGCTGCCATGTTAGGCAACACCCAGAAATTAAGGGTATGACTTTTGGGGAGAACAATATGGTTAATTTAGTCACAGAAGATATACTATTTGATAGTAACAGATCGATGCACACCTATCCCACGAGTCTGAGATTTGATAGAATGCTATAGTGGGCTCTCTGGCTTTAGCGTCAACTCATCAAAATCAGAATTACTGGGAATGATGAAAGAGGCCCTAACCGAAAAAACTAAAACAGTAAGTGAGTGGGGCCCATGGGATGGGGTCATTAAAGGTTCTGCTAGGGGAGCCACATAGCCCCCTACCTTTTAAATTAAGTGACATCACTGAGGGATGGGGCCCCCAGGGACTTTTTAAGGCTTTGGGGAAGAGCCCGTTAATAAATACAATGGAACCTGGAGGAAGGGGTCTGCAGAGCAGAAAACAGCTTGAGTGCCCCCTCCCTTTAATATACACATTAGGCAACGTGGGATGGGGTCCCCGGGCCAAATACGGCTCAGGGAGGGAGCCCGCGCACCTGCCTCCCCTTAAATATACTGGCCTTGGGGGATGAGGTTCACAGGCCTCTAATTGGCCTGGGAAGGTGGTCCTAATGATGCCATCCTCACCATATATATAAAAAATGGGGGCCTCCATTTATTTTTTTTACCTCAAAGTGTCGCTGGTGTTGCAGGGTGCTCCTTACTACAGCAGCTCTCCACCTAAAATTGGGAACTTCCCAAAGTTCTCCTATGTTTTTTGCATAATTTATGCGTCACTCTAACCCTAAAAGGGCCTTGGTTTGACTTATACTGGGTGCTCCCTTGTGTCTGGACAAAGCTATACCCTTCTGAAGAGCTCTAATGAGAGCGAAACACGTGTCAGGGGTTGCTTTACTCATTCCAGGTTGGCTTGGACAGTATTTGACCAGTCCAAAGCTGTAATACTGTGCCTGGAGTGGTAAATGGCTTTTGTCATTTTACAGCTTGCGAGGATGACACTGTCAATCCTATGCTTAAAGATTTTGCTGTACAAATGGCAAAAGACTTTGTCACTATCTAGCTCGGCGAGGATAGAACTGTGCTGATCCTATGCTTAAAAACTTTGCTAGACAAGCAGACATTTGAGGTGAGCAAATCTAGAGTGTCGCTGGTGTTGCAGGGTGCTCCTTACTAGAGCAGCTCTCCACCTAAAATTGGGAACTTCCCAGAGTTCTCCTTTGTTTTTTGTATATTATATATATTATACCTCCATGCGTGCTCAGTTACTCCTAAACGTCGGGGGTGCCAGGAATAGGGCGCGCGCCACCGCGCCTAAAATGCACACAGTCTTTGTGAAAACTGACAGCAAAGAAACGGCACACCACAAAGTCTCTGGAACCAAGGATTTAATACACGAAAGAAAAACGAAGCGGAACACGTTTCGGCGTCATCCGCCTTTGTCAACCAAAAGTTGGTTGGTGTATTAAATCCTTGGTTCCAGAGACTTTGTGGTGTGCTGTTTCTTTGCTGTGAGTTTTCACGAAGACTATGTGCATATATATATTTATATGTATATATATGTTTTTATATTTATTTTGCTAGCAGCCATTACAGGACTTGGAGACTCTGGGGGTTATTCTAACTTTGGAGGAGTGTTAATCCGTCCCAAAAGTGACGGTAAAGTGACGGATATACCACCAGCCGTATTACGAGTTCCATAGGATATAATGGACTCGTAATACGGCTGGTGGTAAATCCGTCACTTTTCCGTCACTTTTGGGACGGATTAACACCTCCTCCAAAGTTAGAATACCCCCCTCAGTCTCCTGTCCTGATGTTAGAGAAGAAATAGTATAAGGGAGCCTTGTGGCTCTCTCCGCAGCCCCTAATGAGTGTATGGTGGGTTCCATGGGTGGGCACCAGGCTATCAGCCTTATACAAATGCAGGCTCCGGGGATGGTGCCCGCATGGCCTTTAGATGCCCAGATGTTGGGGGGGGAAGGGGAAAAGGCCCCTCACCATTTTAATTAGTCTTGGCCCCAGGGGTGGGCTTCCCCGGGCCTTTAGAGACTCAGGGTGGGTGGGCCATGTGCACCCTCCCCTTTCAACATAGGTGCTGGGGGGTGGCATCCCCAGGGCCTAAACAGGCGTGGGGAGGGGGTTGTGCAGCCCCCATACCCGTTATTAAAATGAGTGGCCTTGGGGGATGGGGTCCCCAGGGCCTAACGAGGCTGAGGAAAGGGAGCCTGCGCAGTGTGGGATTGGCTGCCCTTACATTATAGCTAAGTTTATGTTTTACCGTTACAAAACCATAGAAATTCAGTAGTTATACTTATTTTAAGAAACTATAACTTGTGGCCTAAAGTTACTTATTAGCACAAGTTATAGTTTCTTCAGATAAGTATAACTATAACTGATGAATTTCTGTGGGTTTGTATGGGTAAAACATGAACCTATCTATAACGTCCCTGTAAACTTTGGTTTTCTTAGTAAATGTCTATTTTTTTTTAACGTAAATTAATATATAATTACTGTATGTTAAACAACCACTACTGCGCACAGCCTTTGGCCCTGCATTGTGGGGGTTGGTCGCAGGGCCTGAAGTTAAACCATCTGCATGCACCCAACCAACAGCTGAAGGGGTTTCAAGAGTGAATGTTTTTTTTTTTTTATCTGCTTTGGATCCGCGGGTCCATCGCAGATTTACACTGGGGGCGTGTTGAGGCTCTGTGGTTTGGCTGGAGAAAAAAAAAAAGAGCATTTTTTTTGCCCATGAGGGGTCTCCTCCGTGTGTCCTTTGGGATCAGGGTACCTGTACCCTGACCCCTTAAGTGTTTTTCCCCCTCTTTTCCCCTTCTCTGGCCCAAGCGAGAAAGAAAATGGTGGTCGCAACTTTGTCAGGTTGCAGCCAGCCAATCAGGGCCTTGTTTTTCCCTGGGATCCTTGGATCCGCAAAGGTTCACTGTCCCTAGATATCTATATTTCTTTTTTATTTAATACCTCCAAAACTACTGAATGGATTTAAACCAAATCACTAAAAAGGCTCTTTCTGGACCAAGAGCCAGCTTTCTGCCAAATTTAGTGTAATTCCATTCAGCAGTTCGGACTGTAGGCGTGTTCAAAATCCCGAAGGGAAATGGCATGGGGAAAACGTGTTTTGGGCCCCCTCTCCCCTTTTTCTTCATGGTTCACCCCTAGAAAAAGCTTTGGCTATGGGAATTAGGTCCTAACTATATACAGCGGCCGACAGTAGGTAATTATAGTTAGGACCTAGTTTCTATGGAAAAAGCAGTTTTTTGCTTGCCTATATCTTGACCAATCTTCATGAAATTTCCCCCAAAAAATTAGACAGTCATGTGAGCTGCTGTATGCATAATTTCACAGTGATCCGTCAAGCGGGGGCCGAGATAAAGGGGGTGTAAAATTTATAGCTTTTCCAATTTTGATTCCCATAGGAAAAACTGAACAGCGATAGCGCAAAAACCACTGGATGTAATTACACCAAATTGGGCAAAAAGGTAGCTCTTGGTCCAGAAAAATACTTTTTTCTTATTTGCTGTAAATCCATTCAGTAGTTTTTGAGAAATTCAAAGAAATTCAGATTTGTATGTATAGGGACTCCTCCCAATCTTGTGCAGAGATCTGACTGGCTGATAACACTTCAACAACAGAAGTGTCAGCCATCTTGGGAGTCGGCTGAAGCCGAGTCCCAGAAGAAAATAATAAAAAATCCAAAAGGAGCAAGGGTATAAATACCCTGACCCCTCAGCTCTGGTGGTAGGGTTCCAAAGGGACCCCCTCAGGGCTAAAAAACATTTTTAATTTTACGGTCGGATCCATAGATCTGCCATAAAATAAATAAATAAAATAATGAAGTGCGGGCTGCCGTGCTTCGGTATTATAAAGCCTCTGGGTGGGCCAAGTCCCGGGGCATTTCTTTAGCCTTCTGACCCCCTTCCGCTGTCCCGGGGACCGCCACCTACCCGGGGCTTATAAAGTATATGCGGGGGCCTGTGCATTCCCCAGGACTGTTACGATATGCGAGGGGCAACTGGCACCATCCAGCTGCCCTGGGGACCACCACCTCCCCAGGGCAAATATTTAAAGAAAAGGGGGTCCCTTTGGGAACCCCATGAGCCCCGGGGACCACCACCCCCAGGGTCTACACAGAATTTTGCGTGGGGGGCCCCAGGGACCACCCCCTCCCTTCTATATAGATATATGTGGGGGGGCCATGGACTCTGTGCCCCGGGGACCACCACCCCTAGGGAAACAGAAAACAATTGAAAGGGGGTCTGTTTTGGACCCCCATTAGTCCCGGGGAGATCCACCTCTCTGGGCTATCTTCACATTGGAAGGGGGGCCCTCGTGGAGCTGCAGATGGCCCTAGGGACTACCACCCCCCAGGGTCGGCTCCTGCTATTTTCCCGAGTGCCCACCTCTGGCACATAGTTGTTTGTTGTGGCTTGGCTGCAGCTCTGCAGCTACAGCCAAGCCACAGCAAACACTTCGGGCTTTGTCAACAGGTCCCGCTGTCAAAATCGAAGTTGCACCTCTGTACCCTTCACTCGTAAATTGAACACAAATATCTCATTCGAACTGTGAGATTATATATATGTTATAGTTAGGAAAATGAATTAAAAAAAACATGGAAATTCACTTAAAAACCAAAGGTTACAGGGACATTATCATTTGTTTCACATTTTAAATGTACCAAACCATAGATATTCATCAGTTATAGTTAGAGTTATCTCAAGTAACTATAACTCACACCCCCACCATGCACAGTTTTCTGCTAAATAATTTGACTGCAGATGTTACACTGATGTTATTAAAGATGTCATGAGTGATGTATTATGTGGGGTAATTAACAGTGCATGGTGAGGGCACGAGTTATAGGTAATTTTCATTAATATACGTTATTCCAACCACCACCACGCATGGCCTTCGGCAGTGGGCAGCAGCGGTTGACGGCAGAGCCTGGTCTGCGCGGCCAGCCCCTATAACAACCCAACCCGCCTCTGGCCATGCGCAGCAGGAGTTGGCAGCAAGGCCTGGCATGCAGCCAGGCCCTGCAGCAAACCCATATAAATACCCTACCCTGGATGGCCCCCTTCCTCCCTAGGACGATCTGTGCCCCAGGGACCCCATCCCCTGGAGCTCAGCCTAAACATTAAATTTTGTGGGTGGGGTCTTGGGGTGTGGTAGGGTGGGGGAGTCTAGCTTCTTTACCACCTGTTTGATTGGATTTTTTTATTCTTCGACTGCTCAGGGAACTACTTTTTTCTTCATCATCATTTGATTGCATGTTTTCTTGCTTGCTGCCAGGTGTGTGGCTTCTCTCAAATTCCGCCCCACTTTCTACTTCATCCATTCCTTCCCTCACTCCAACTTGTTGCTTTTTTAATTTTAATCTTCCTCCCTCAAGTGCCTCTGTGTTGCCTTCTCCCCCACCTTTTCTGTAGCAGCCCTCTACAAAATATCTTTTTTTCAGGTTTTTTGGTGTGCCTTCAGCAAATAAAAAAAATCCAATTTTTAGTGCCCACAGCTGCCATTTGCTGCGTCTCTCTATGTTTGGAAAATATAGCTCATGTACATTTGCCATTTATTTTTATTGACTACTCCAGCTAGTAGGTGGCATCTTGGAAGAGTATATAAAAACAAAACATAGGAGCATGCATGTGCGTGCTTAAGTCATCATGCTTAATAGCATCATGTTGAGTATCTGCACATGCATATTATTCCGCTTTTTTTCTTTTGCTGATGCTGCACAGCTTTGGCCAAAAGCATTAGCAATCTGAATATTTCAGAAAGCATTAGCAATCTGAATATTGCAATGTGCAAGATCCATTGGCTTTAGCCAACACTTGTGTGCACAGTTTATTGAAAGCAATGCTTTTCACCGAGTTGTCCTCTGGAGCATTTTTGGGAAAAGACACTTAGAATCCTGAATCAAACAATTTATAAACAATTGAAATAATGCCTTTTTAGAGGGAATATCGTTTCTACCTCTATTTTTGCCCAACCTATTGCAAGCCTACTATCATGGTGGACAGTTATTGTACTGACTGCTTCCTCTTCCAGGTTCCAGACCATATTAGAAGGAAGAGCTCATTGTGTTGCCACATCGCTTATACTAGCAGGTTCCTTGCTGTGGCAGTGACACTTTCATGGAATATTCTTCTTTCATTGGCATGCTGCTCATTTTGCCTGCCTGACCTCCAGTTTTCCCTTGAAGGTGCAGGAGTTTTCTCCAGTTGTTTCTTGGACCACTCCTTTCTTAGACTCATTGTGCAGTTTGGAGCGGTTGAAGATGGGGCAGACACTAACTGTGGACAATGAAGGTTTTAAGTGTGCTGCCCGAAGACCTGGATTTGTCATAGCGGAGCTCAGGTTCTTTGTTGCCCATTCTTTCCTGCACTTACACGGCATAATCACACCTATCGGCGAATCAACACAGAGAATAGTAAACAAGAAAATATACCAAACAACTATATGGACTGGACCCACACCCAAAACAGTTTAAAACACCTTTACAAGATATTTTATTTTATGCTTTTTTTGGTGCTTGTCATTTATGAAGGCACATCTAGACAACTCATTTCTTGTACATAAGGCAATTTGTGTAGCAACTAAGAACACAAGCGCTTACCATACAGTAAATGCAAAGTAAAAGCCAGGCTCAATAAAAAGAGAAGTTAGAGTATGATTACTTAAAGATGCAGGACATTCCTTCCGTCTAGATACTGGTTCATATATAATGTATGTATTCAACTCTTTGAGACTCACTGTATGTTTACTACACATCGTCTCTAATGTGTGCCAATTATTTTCTTGTTGTCATACTGTATACAATGCAGAGCCCCCACCAGATAAAGCCGCCACCCCTGTCAGGCATGCCTTTGGAATGCTAAGTCCATCTTTGTGGGCTGATGCTACATAAGTAGAATATACGTGCATAAGGAAATAAAAGTTGGGCACCCGTTAGTACTCTTAAAGCTTCAGCAGCTTTCCCCAGTCCGAGGCATCCCTGAAGTGGCATGTCTCAGAGGGACTGGCCGGCCTGCAGAGTACTAGTATCGAACTCTTTGGTGAGATGGTGAGTGAAGCGAAGAAGGAAAAGGAGCATCTAAGGGCAGCAATTTTTTTTTTTTTTTTTTTTAATTGAGGTGATTGCTTAGTTAGTCCTGAAAATATACACATTATTGTGGGAGTGTTGTTTTAAAATAGTTTGTGTAGCGAACATGAGTTAATCAACAAAGGGGATTGTGATCAGGCTTCAGGCCCCAAATCATTTAAAAGTCAGTTTTGGTGGTTATGGGTCTCTATCTATGTGTGTGCCTGGAAGACCTACTCAAGGACACACCAGGAGCGATAGGGTTTAAACCCAGCTAAGCTATATGGAATCCCAACTTTTCAAGCTCACAATAAAGAACACATTAATCCTTCCTCTCATCACATGCCCAGTTTACTCCTGAGATTGTAAAACAGTAAGCAGTGAACCATCTTCATACTCGTGTCATTTGACAGGGGCTTGGACGAGCTGCTCAACGTTTTAGGAAATGCACCCCTTTATCAGGGAAGGGAAGTTGAATGATTCCTTTAATAAGAATAACTGGGATGTTTACACTTCGGAGCAGGTGACAATTTCCATGTCAGCAACTGGAGGACACAAATATGGTGTACAGTTCCATCATCTGTTCGCAAACTTTAACACAGCAAGTTTTAACATGATCTCCCAGCCAATGTTAGGGTCAGTAAGCAAAGCGCAGTTTTTGTTGATAGCCCAACTTATCCAAGTTAGGAATGCAGGCAAACTGGACCATGGCTGGCGGCCCACATAAAAGGATGAGGACGTCGTCAGCTGGCGCAGGAAGGTAATCCTTGATCATTTTGGCATCCACAAATCCTGTGCTGTATTCCCAACCTGAGAATATTAAAGAAAAAGCACAGTTACACTCGCAACAACGTGCAATATATCGGGACAGTTTTTATTTTACCCCTCTCCATGCAAATGATACTAAGGAGCAGCTATGCAAGAAGGAGTGTTTTCTAAATTCACTAATTTCATAATAAGAGTCAGGCAATGTGGTCCTTTTCTAGACGATTAACCCCCTTCTTTATGACTTGTTGATAACGGTGCACAATGGCTAGGACTTTGGGTTATCAGACATGCATTTGCCCTCTGCAACATCACAAGAATTTCTGGAAATTAACAGGAGGTACGCTGGTAATGTACACTTTCCATTATCTTCTGACCGCAACTCATCGTCATCGAGAACATTCTGCTGTATGGGCACTTTTGTGGTAGTAACTGTTTCTGCTGGTGAGTCTCCAAAACTCAACCACAAATTTAAAATATGGCAGAAATGTACTTTCAATAATGCTAATACTGGCTCTCTTAATTCCAAAATACTTTACAGCATCAGGTAGAAGTCTTTGTAATACATATAGGTTTTACCACCTTTTTAAGAGATACCATATAGTTAGCCTATTGAGGGGTGTTCAGGGCTAGGTGGTGACTTGACAGAGTTTTTAGTTTTAGATTTTTTTTTACAAGGCAGAAGAGCCCGGCTTGACTTCAGAGTATATTTTCGAGTGATGCAATTTAGATGGCTTGGAGACATCAAGAAACCCAAAAAAATACCAATGTTCTTTCTGAGATGTTTAGACTACAATGATTCATTCGAAAATTATTTTGAGCAAGCTAGACTTATTACTTTAAAACTCTGATTTACTCTGCATTATATCCATTATCTAGAGCTTGGTATGTGGTTTCTGGACCATTTAATTTGCCTTTCCCATCTTAGAACCTTTTTGAATAACTCAGCAAGACCAATAATGAATTAAGCAAATTATTATATTTGCACTTCCATAATTTTATTAATTAAAACCAATGTTATTTTTCTTGAACAAACAAACGAAATACTATGTAATTACCAACAGGAAATAAGGGGTAGACTTGGGCATGAGCAAGGACTCTGTTAAGGATGGGAAAAATCTGCAGTGTGAGGGAGTCGGCTCACTGCGTAAGTAATCTATTTATTATTTATACAGACTCACCGACTCAAAGATACACATACAGGAAAAATAACTTTTTACCACTTCTGACTAAGCAAGATTGGAAGAAACCTATGTTTGGGGAAAAGAGATGCGAGTAATCTTTTTATGTTTGTTATCTGTCAAAACCTGGAAGCATTTTGATGTCAAACAGTAGTACTGAAATATCTTTCCGATACACAATGTTTTACTGATTTTTGGTATTAAGGAATGTGAAGATCATACATGTATGTACTCTTGTGATCTGAACTCGGTTACCAGTTCAAAGATTTGTCTATATTGGATGAAACCTGCAACACCAACAGCAAACCTATGGGCAAACCCATGGTTAGAAGAGTCAAGGAGGCCATTGTACTGGAGAGTCCAGTAGGGAGGCAACAGAGACAGACGCTCATTGATGTATAATCTACTGGAACACGTTTTACTTGGCTTGGTAGGGAGAACTTGGAGACAGCCAAAATCTATGCACACATTTGTCAACTTTAAGTTCCCCTTATTCGGCTAAGACATCTGATCGTCTAAGTAAATTGATCATTGTGTAGTAATATCATGTGTATACTGGAAATATCATAGTAAACGGGCAGGAGTAATGACCAAAGAGAAAGAAAAAAAATCAATGCTCTAAAGCAGTGGTTCTTAACCTTTTAAGTTCTATTGATTCCTAACCCACTTAACCATTACTGGAACCCGGGGACCCCCACTGAGTCATCATTGGAATTTGGGGACCCCTAATTAGATATTAGTGGAGCCAGCAACCCCCAGTGAGTCATTAGTGGGAGCCAGGGACCCCGGCCTAAGCATTTTTTTAAACTTAAAATAATACACTAAAAATACAGAAACAAGCATTCATCAAACAAATACGCAAATTATGAAATATTCACAAATATAAATACATAAACATTTTATTTTAATGGGATGGTTGACATTTTTCTGAATTCAACTGATGGCACGTATTGTCCATACTATATTCTGTTTAATGCACTTGCCCTTCTCCCATGAAACAGTCTGAGGATACTAACAATTTTTAGCTCCCTATTTCGAAATCCTTCATAATTAGAAGTTTTTGAATTTTTCATTTTAACATTTGGCTTTTTTGCTTCTTTATATACATATATATATATATAATAATAATAATCTTTTTTAATTACTTAATTTTTCTTAGCAGTTGCGGACTCCCTAAGCAGACTTTGCAGACCTATGGGAGCCCTCAGACCACAAGTTAAGAACCAGTGCTCTAAAGTATTGAGGAGGGTATTGTATGAACCAGCTTCATAAAACGTGTCTGCAACCCGGAACCCATCAATATGGGTAGGTAGGTAGAGAGGTAGGCTTCACTGGCAGGATCTGAACCCCTATACATATTTTCTCAACAAGATACTAACATGATTAATCCTTAGAACAAAGGGTTGATCACAGGGATTCAAGGATGAGTGGAAATAATTCTCCACAGGGCCCTACCAGGCAGACAGAAATACTATGGTGCAGGACACATAGAAGTCTCCTTTTTCACCTCTTCTATGCAGTTCTGTCTTAGGAGTAGGTCAAGTTGGGAATATGCATTTAGATTCAATCAATCCCACAGTCACTGCCAACACAGAAATCCAGACTGATGGACCCTTTACCACATTATGCAGAGATCTCCTGGGCTCCTATGTCCATCAAAGGCCTGCTAAGGTATTTCTACTGAGCATCAAAAAAAATCTGAGAACCAAATCTCCACCTGCGCCAGTCTCCCCTGGAGTTGGACTCCACACGTTCGACCAGTGTTGGCTGGTGAATTTGGAAGTGGTAGAGCGTATAGCAATCTACATATATATCACAAAAATCTTAGCTGTTGCTGGCCCCTGACAGACCCTTACTATGCCACTGACTCTGAACAAAAATGGTAACAAAAGACACACATGTAAGCACCACTCACTGTCATAGCTCTATCATTGATCTGCTTTTCTGTCAACCTTTCCTCATTCTTCCAACTCTGCTCATTTTTTCTCTGTGCCATTCCATCTTGCGTACTTGACTATCCTTTTAGGCCTATGCCACTGCCACACCTCGTGTGCCTCCCTGCACCCTTTTGTTTAGCCACCCTTCCCTGGTTGTGCTTGAATCATTCTTTCTTATTCCTCACTTCTCAATTCATCTCCTTTCCTACTCTCTGCCAGGCCCGATCTCTGATACATATGCAGCACTGTATTCCCACCATGTCCATCCTCCAGCAGGCCTTAGAGAGATGGGTACATGGAAATCTGAATGGCAAGTGAGTCCAAGTCAAACATGCTAGATAGAATGTAGTCATGCAGTGTTTTAGCTAAAGAGTCCTTTCCTCCCCCATTAAAATAATTCCTTTAATTATAGGTGTCTTTAGGAGAGAGGG
The DNA here is from genome assembly GCF_031143425.1 of Pleurodeles waltl. Lineage (NCBI taxonomy): Eukaryota > Metazoa > Chordata > Amphibia > Caudata > Salamandridae > Pleurodeles > Pleurodeles waltl. The sequence continues at coordinate 657,467,289 of NC_090445.1, read as the reverse complement.
GCAGGCCAAAGCACTCCCATTTATCCGATGAGTCAATGCTACAAGAGGCAGCAGCAGCTTAAATTGTGTCACTTGTTGAGAGTGCTGGGCACTGCCATCTATTTCTAGAGCCCAAGACTTATTTTTTATAATCATACATTGACCTAAAGCAAGAGATGGAAATGCAGAAAAGTGAGAAAGTGATGAAGCAGAAAGATAGTTAAATTGTGACAAAGAGAAAACGTAGGGATGAAAACACCTGCAAAAGCGAGGTAAAGAGAAAGATGGTGTAGGTTGTGGAAGTCAGAGGCTTGAGGTGGAATCAACATTAGGCCACCTTTGCTACTTGGAAACACCAGAATCTGGTGGCGGAACATATGAGAAATCTGCACTCAGCACCTTTTTTAAAAAACAAACCACAGAAGCCGCGCTTTTCAGAGGAGTGTCATTCGTGCGACCAAGTACTCCCTCTCTCCTACATTCCTTGCCTCTCTGTGCTCTGGATTCCACCTAAGCTTGTGAGGGATGAGTGAGGTTAGGATAAAAACACAACCACCTGCTCATTTATTTTACATTATTTTCTCCTGTTTGTCATTGCTCGCAGGATACCTATTATGTGCAAGCTTTGAAAGGTGCTTCGAAATGTAAACGGACAACAAATTAATCTTCAAAATGGTCACTGGAGAGGCATTTTTTTTTTTTTTAGTACTGGTAAAACTTGTACATTTTCACACACTTAAATTTGGTGTATAATTAGTTTAGTGTCTCAATTAAAAGCTCGCATAAACCCACTATACCAGCCCCTCGAATAACAATCCCTCTCTCGTTTTCCTGGTAAGACACTGAGCCATGCTATACCAAACAATACACACTGCTTTATTTAGAGATAGGAAGGTGACTTTGGCTGTTTGTGTAGGAGTTATGCATTTATAAATGGTTTGTGTGTGCTTGTCAGCAGATTTACTTGTTTAAGTTTTATCAGTGCTGCCTGCTTCGGTGAGGCAAGGAGACATGCTGCGCAGATTTAAAAAAGAAAAGATAATTAGGTGTCAACAGCATGCGTCCACTCTCTTGTCACATCAGTTCCCATACTAGGGAGGAGGGGAAGGTGAAGACCGGTCTCTTTCTCTCCAGACAGAAGTTGGATGGCACTGCTCGACCTCAAACCCCCGGGCAAGCCATGTCCAAATGCGTGTAGCTAAAGGTGGAACCCAAAAGATGACTCTCACGCCTGCACCAAGGATTCCCTGAAGGCAAGCAACAACACACATCAATCAACCAGTGGTGTGACTTTAAGGCAACAACTCAGTTAAAAAATATATACAGTTATGGAAACAGTCACTAATGAGTGGGCTGAGCTGACGAAAGATGAGATGTCCCTCTGTAACAAAGTGCTCTTCAACACTTCGCCAGCAAATTAAACAGAAATTCAGGCTCAAAAGATCCTGGATTTCTCCTCCAGCCTACCCATGAGCTTTGAAAAGCAAACCAGCATGGGGGATAGTGGGGCAAGGGTAGGCTACACTAAGATGGTTACCACCCACTCTTTCCTTTTCCTCATCTGTCCGCACTGCCCTGACCCGTTACTTGAATGGAACTCTGTGCACTCCACCCTGGGCCAGAGCTATAAACGACCAAATGCAAACAGATTTAGAACTGCAATACCTTCCAACGCCCACCACTTTGATGTCACTGCCCTGGCTTATGCCTGGAGGGCGAGACTTTCCTCGCCCCACACATGCGCAGTGCCCTTTAGTTCTGGTATCAATTGCTCACTACAAAAACAAAATTTGCAACTAATTTATTTTATGTGAGATGCTCCAATTTTCTTCTCCTCCTTCCGACTGATGGTAGGGCAACGTCCCCTTTTGCCCTTGCACACTGACTGCCCCTACGTTTGACCCTATTCCATAAGCTTAGATCAGAAGGGAGCTAGTAGAGCTTTTCGCAGGTACTTATGGCCACATTCCAAAGAAGGGCAGACAGTGAATCTGACGATTTTATGACAGACTCCATTACTGCCAACCTAAAGTCAATACTCTGTGGAGTCCGACCTCAAATCCTCGCAAAGCTAGACAATTCACCGTTTCAAATAAATAAAATAAATTATGCCCTAAAAAAAACTCTTTCCAGCAAATCTTCTGATTTTGCAGCTCTGGTCGCCATTGACAAGAGACAGTGTAAGGGAAAAGTTGCAGTAGCATAAAAATCACTCGTACACGCCTACAGAGCCCTCCACAACAGTGGACCCAGCTACCTCAACCATTGCATCACCTGGAACTCCCCTTCCAGACCTCTCCGCTCGTCCCAGGAGTTGCTCACCAACGTATTCCGCATAAAGAAGTCCTTGGCTGGAAGAAGATCTTTTTCATACCTGGCAGCAAATGGTTGAAACACCTTACCTCCTCACCAGACAGTGGCCATCACTGCCTCGGTTCAGGAAGGACCTCAAGACCTGGCTCTTTCCCTGATCTCTGACTGAGGACACACCCCTCAGCGCCTTGAGACCCTATGGGTGAGTAGTGCGCTCTAAAAATATATGATTGATTGACTGATGGCCACCACGGTCCAGGTCCCAAACCCTGAAGGACAGGGACCTATCCTATCCTTTGTGAGGTCTGAAGAAGTCTAAGAGAATAGGCTCAGGCCTGTGGCAGGTGCAGAGGCAGCTGCAATAGATGAGGATAATGGTTGTCTACCCGGAAATGATTAAAATTACCAGCATCCTATCTTGGATTACTCCGACACAGATCAGTAGCGTTGAAGAGGGGGCGTGAGCAGCTGGAACTCGAGATTGGTGATAGATGCACAAGTAAAGGATCATAGAACTCACAGTATGACTAGGGATGCTAAGGATCTGAAGGCAGTAGGCACATGAAGCAGAAAAGGGCATCTTATGGAACTGAAGCCTGCAGGTGTGAGTGAGCCCCTGGTTCCCAGGCAATTCGCTGTGCAAACCAGTGCCCTGGCCTCACAGCTAGGACATTCCTCAAGGGAGGGAAAATGGACTGGAACATACCTGCACTTTGAAATACCACTAGATAGCAACACTGGGAAGTGGGTGGACCAAAAACCTTGTAAATCAAAGATGACAAATATTACACTTTGAAATAAAGTAAATCACAGTCCCATGCAGGGAATAACACCCCCCCCCCCCCCCACCCCGGGTCGTAAGCAGGTCACAGTTACATGCATTTATGTCCAGTCTGACATTTTTCCACCTAATATTTAACCTCACTGTGCAACTGTTTTGCAACCTTAGATAAATGTGATACCAGCATCCCTGTTAGTAAATGAAATACAAGAGTGGTAGAAGTGGAAAATAATTAAGAAGGGAACCTGCTAATTCTGTGATAGGACAATCATTTAGAAAGGCGGTGAAGTCATAAGGAGGAGCAGAACCATGATGAGCGAAGTCAGTGACAGTCTATGCTTTATTTTAAACACTACCCTCAACGAAATGAGTAACATGAAATAAACAGTAAAAAGCTGTTCTAGTTGATTATCTGTCCACAAGCTGCATTTTGAAACGATCTAGTAGGTTGAGGCACTTGCTGCAGAGATCTATGTTTCAGGAATCCATAAAACTGGTATGATAATTCTGGTTGTTATTGCACTCACTGTAGAGATCACCGTCTATTCTTTGGTTTTTGGACTGAATCATTAAACAGTTCAGAGAGTTAATGTGTCTGCCAAAAAGAATGTAATATAAGTGGAGGTTACAGGTTTGTATTTCATGTAAAATAACTTGCGCCTCCTGCAAGCAAGAGCATGGAACCTGCAGGGTGTGTGAGCCTTGCAGAATTTTGCCTGATCTTCCGTAAGGTTAATAAAATGGATTTGGTATTATTGAACTATTATTGTGAAGTGCCAAAAAAAACAGTTTGCCTTGTTTGTAATACATATGGTTGTTAGTGTAATTTCACACACGCACACCTCCGACAGGACTATAGAACGCACAACGACGTACTATCTCACATAGACACAGAGCTTGAGTCACTTACAAATCTCACCTTAATGCTTTACAGCTTTTACGAAGTGACACATGGAGTATTTCAATACCAAGAGATAAAATCTAGCTTTGGGAAGTTGTGAAGGTCTGTCTGTGCTCAGTTGGACCTCCAAACACTCAAACCAAGGACATACATAAGGAACTTCTGATCCTCTGGGAAGTGAGACATTTGCTTTGGGGCTGGGCTGAACCCCATCACTACTGCAGCCCACTGTCACCAAAACACACTGGATGTGCATGAACCCCTGTCAATGTGGCCTGGCGTCTGCAGGCTACAGCTGCGAGCTTTCACTGGGGATGGACAGAAACCCAGCTCCCGCTCAAGAATAGGTGCTGAGACTGACCTCTGGCACATTCCCACCCAATGTCTGCACTGTCCCAGTTCTTTTCACCTCTTTCTGAGACCTGGAGGCCGCATACAGATGGTAATGTTTGACAAAATGAACAAGACAGAACAAGCAGGCAGTCAGGTTTTACCTTCTGGGGCGGTGTCCACTGTGAACCACAGTTTAAAGCGCTCTGGGTAGCGGGCCTGCAACTCCTCCAGGTCGTCCCGCAACAGGATGTCTGCAGCGCTCTACCAACACAGAAAGGAGGTGGAGTTAATGGCGTCTGAGCGCAACACTGGACCAAAGCAATGCTTCTCCGACACCTGGCTCCGCATCCTGAAAGCATTTGTACTGGTCCACCACAACTTCCGTTCTTTTTTCTTTTTCAAGTAGGACGACATAGCAAAAAACAAATTCCTCAAAATGAAAAGGCACATGGAGGCGGTTTCTTCAGGTTGGAAGAACAGTCACTAGCCTTGGGCTTATTTAACAGCAGTCTCATGTGCACAAAATACTAGTCACAGAACAAATGATCAAATACTGTTAAACATCAAAAAACTTAATTGCAATTAATATTCTCACTGGGCTACCAAAAGAAGACGGTGGCTTTGCGTGCTGGAAAACAGGGATGAAATACACTGCCACTGGATGTCAAACTAGCACAGGCAGCAGCACAATACACGAACCTACATAATGAAGGCATTATTCGCACACGAATGCCTGTGAGCTTTCAACTCATCAGATCGATTGAAGAGCTGAACCTTCTCGTACACTGGATTTTGTACGCTTTGCTAATTGGTAAAGGCGAAAAATTACAACGAGCCAGAAATGGACCACAAAGCTAAGAACACATTTTTTGGGAAAGTCAAACGTACTTTCAATCACATTTTATATTTAGTGGAAGAATTTACATATAAAAAGGAAGTAAATGCGTTTCATTATATTTTTGTTGGAAACATTAGTTTATAAAGTGTCAAAGATATGTCAAAAAACTATTCAGTGCTAAAACATCGACAATCAGGAAGCCGATTTTTTAACAAAACATTCATGACTGCAGAAATGTGCCTCTCAGATAGGTTTATGCAACAAGTTGCACAAAAGATGCACCGAGAAAGTTTTGGTCATTATCACCCGTCTTGATATTGTTCAGATATTTTTCATTAAATGAGAAGTTGATTATTATCAGTATTGGTTGTATGTATTAGGGCCCACTCTTTCGGTCTAATACCCATCCTGTCACGGGCACCAGTCATCCAGCACGGAGATAAGAACAGAAATGTGTGGCAACTCTCTCATTCAACAGGAATATCAACCCACAGTTTGTTGAAGATACGACAGTCGACGTACAATATAGTTTTGATTTATATATTTATCAAAAATTTGACCGTAATAATACCGATATGACTTGACAGTTTGAATACACCCACAATGAAAATTTGCAAAGAACTAGAAACAAATAATGATTGAAATTTTTTCCATAATGTTGTCATATATACAGTGATACAATTAATGCGGCTTAATGATACAAATCCAGCCCATTTCAAGCTTATTTTCAGCCTACAGCCATTCGCACCCAACACATGTTTCGTCAAGGGAAGTCTCCTTTTGAATTCCCGTACGACTTCTTCAGGGCTATAATTTATAAATACAAAGTAAAACATGAGAACCAAAATGCTCCAACTTTGATATTTCCAAATTGTGAAAGGGGAACCCACAAAAAATCACCAAAGTCTCTGCCAAAGGCTGAGATGATCACATGCAAAAAAATAGCGATCAAAGACATGCAACACACAAGTCAAATCCTTCTAGAGTGCTCTTTATACCTTACACCATCAAAGTGTAAGTGTTTAATTTATACCAAGGGAAAAACCGCAGTGACAGCATGAAAAAGAACCCTAATAGTCCAGAATTTTAATTTCAAATAGAAGACAAAAAATTCAGCAAATACCTTGTATTTTCACCAATCTCCAAAATTATAACCTTAGTCGAACATTATTAATGTTATGGACCATATGCAAATCATCTGACACAAAAGATAAAAAAGAGAAAGAAAAAGAAAAAGGCCAAGTGACCTATTAAAGTTGAGTGCAATCTAAGTAAGCCATAAACTTCAGATCTCAAGGAATAAAGAAAAATGCCACAAAAACTCCAATAAAATACCTTCCGTCCTATATCATTATAATCCGTCTTCTAATGCAGCTGTAAAACGAAATTAAGGAGAGTAAACTTTTAAATGTCGAATACCTACATAAATAGCGTACTGTAGCAGGCTAGTATGCGTGCACAGCCCTAACGGAGAGTAATTAAATTCAGCATTCCCAACTCACCTATAAATATTAGAATCGCCGTATCAGCGTTATGATTGAATAAAAGTGCAAAATAGCCGCGACGCGAGTGCGCGTCTCATCCATAGCCTGTGAACAGATCCTGGAAGTAAATATACTTCCGGGACAGCCGTGTAAAGACGCGTCAATGCGTCAAAGACTCAAAATAAAGGTAGGACTAGCCGATAATTTCATGTTTACTAATGACGGGTTCCGCGAGTAACGGAGACCCATTAGCTCACAAAAACAATCAAATTAATTTAAGTGTACATCGTAAATAAAAACCGGAACTCTCCCCATATAGCATAGACCTCCAAATATGTGGTTCTATAAAGCATATGATATATTTCACAGTAAAGCAGAACAGTACCAATGATATAACTTATTATTGAGGGAGAGAGACACCAGCAAATCAAAAACAAAAACTTATCCCTCATATCCTGACATAGGAACCTTATGGCTAGATACTTTAAAAATGGTTTGTTGTAGTGGAGTCGGGCAAAAGTAATATCTACAATAGACACAAGTTATAATTAAGGTATCAAATCCATACATAGAGACTATGGGGGTCATTCTGACCCTGGCGGTTTCAACGACCGCGGGAGCACCACCAACAGTCTGGCGGGGCTCCCTTGGGCATTCTGACCGCGGCGGTACAGCCGCGGTCAGAAACTGAAAACCGGCGGTGTACCGCCGGTTTTCCGCTGCCCTGGGGAATCCTCCATGGCGGCGCAGCTTGCTGCGCGGCCATGGGGATTCCGACCCCCATACCACCATCCTGTTCCTGGCGGTTTTGGCCGCCAGGAACAGGATGGTGGTATGGGGTGTCGTGGGGCCCCTGGGGGCCCCACCAAGATTTTCAGTGTCTGCCATGCAGACACTGAAAATCGTGACGGGTGCAACTGCACCTGTCGCACCCCTTCCACCCCGCCGGCTCCATTCGGAGCCGGCATCCTGATGGAAGGGTGTTTCCCGCTGGGCTGGCGGCCGGCCTTCTGGCGGTCGCCCGCCAGCCCAGCAGGAAACCCAGAATACCCGCGGCGGTCTTTTCACCGCGCAGCGGTATTCTGGCGGGCCCAGCCAGGCCGGCGGCTTCCGCCGCCGGCCGGGGTCAGAATGACCCCCTATGTATCTTGCTTGATGACCAATTGGAGAATTTTGGCTCTTGATTACACAGTGAAAAAACAGTTTCTATGTTAAAAGGAGTAACATACCATTTGACATAGTGCTAAAAAATTACAACAGAGACCCAATGACATTGTTGAGCTTTCAAAAATCATAATCCCCAAATTAATGATCGCATGCAAAGAGATTTTCGTGTTGCAAAATAAAATTGTCAAATCAACAAAATGACATATTATTAAAGATTACAAAAGGGACCCAAAGGCATTTGTTAAGCATTCAAATGACACAATTCCCAAACTCTGATTGTGTACAAAGAAGTTTCCATGGTACACACTAAGAAGCCAATCAATAACATATAGTAAAAGGATATTGAATAAATACATGTTAGTCCCCCAGGAAGAACTCTAATTCTCTGTCGGAATTAAGGCCTAACTCAACGGCCTTTAGTCTCATGATCCAGAGAGCTTCTTTCTTGCGCAAAGCTAGTTCTCTGTTTCCACCCCTTGGATCCTTAGGGATATGTTCTATTCCAAAAAATTCAAAACTTCTATGCGAGGTTTGCGAGATACAATCAACAATATGTGCCACCAAAGGATATCTAACATCGTTACTGTTCATTGCTAGAACATGCTCCCCAATTCTAGTCTTAAGTTGGCGTATTGTGCTTCCCACATAAATCTTATGACATCTACAGCGTATAATGTAAACAACAAAAGTGGTATTGCAGTTAATCAGAGTGCTAATAGTGTATTTTCTGCCCCCCTCTGAGAATTCACCAATATAATGGCACGCCCAACGGCATACCCCACAGCAACCACATTTGTAGAAACCGTTGAGTTGTGTAGAGAGCCATGTTTTTTTTAGTTAAGCTGGTAGACAAACTGGGACATAAAATACTCTTTAAGTTTCTACCTCGCCGATAGGTTGTTGAGAATCTGACAGGTAGTAAGTCTCTTAAAGACTCGTCCTGTAATAAAATGTTCCAATGCTTCCTCATACATTTCTCAAGAATCAGTGATGCATCATTGTAGCTAGTTATGAACCTTGTCTTACTTGAAACGTCCAAGATCGCTTGGCGTTCTTTAGTTTTCAACGTCTCCCCTCTGGTGAGACGTAAGGCTCTATATTGAGCTCTCTTCACTAGCTTCTTGGAGTAACCCCGTGTAACAAATCTCCTACCCATATCATCCACCTGTTGTCGGAAATCCTCATACCGGCTACAGTTACGTCTTGCTCTCACCAACTCAGCAAAGGGAATGGAAGCAATTTGGTGTCTAGGATGCGAGCTGCTCGCATGTAAAATAGCGTTGCACGCCGTAGATTTGCGAAAAAGTTTGCTCTGGATTTTACCATCCGCAACAAAGATCTCCACGTCCAGAAATTCAATGCTTACTGCACTATATTGATAAGTAAATTTAACATTCATGTTATTAGAGTTCAAAAACTACAGAATTCAAACAGTTTTTGTTCTCCACCAGTCCAAATTAGAAAACAATCATCTATGTACCTTCCCCAGAACAAGATATGTTCATCCATCAATGTCATTAACCTTTCTAAATTTGAATTAAGTTTAGGAGCTGAAAGTCTTCTTTCTAGAGGACTCAATTTCTGCCCCAAATCATTTGGGGACCCATGTAGATCTAAGATTGACCTGTTTAAGTTTGTTCGCAAACTCAAGCTATTAAAGTATTTTCATCTACATCCAGTGGAGAGCCCCACACCAAATATGGCCACCTCTCCTTTGAGCAGCTTATCCATTGAAGAGGTACATGATACAGCTTTGATTTTGTCTCTAGCTGAAAGAGATCAGGATCCAGAGACTTTATCAAATATATTACGAAACTTGGATATTGATTCTTATAGAAGTACCCAGAGTGGGTTTAAGAGGAAATCATGTTGGACACCAAGATCTTGGAGTTTAAACTGTTTCGACAGATTTTTTGAGTTGGTCTGCCAAGAATATGACAAATACCTAGCCAAAAATAATTATAGGCATTTTTCTAAGAATCTGAACTCAGAGGAAACAAATGCACTCAGAGTACTCAAACAAGAGAATGCAATCATCATCAGACAAGCAGATAAAGGAGGGATTGTGGTTCTTATGAATAGGAGTGACTATGATAGTGAGGTGTTATCACAACTACAGGATGTAACGTGTTATGAGAAAGTTCAGGGTAACCCAATACCCAACCTAACGTGTGTAATCAATCTCAGATTACGTGCCTGGATGGACAAGGGTCTACTTAATAAGGATGAATATCTCTATTTAAAGGTGGAACAACTTAGATATCCATGCCTGTACACTTTACCCAAGATACACAAGGGGTCTACCTTTTCCACCTGGCAGACCAATTGTGTCCGGTATTTCAGGTCCTACCGAGAAACTTTCAGAATTTGTAGATTGCTTCCTGCAACCAATAGTGTACAATTTACCCTCATTTATAAAGGATACCACACATATCTTGAGCCTATTGAATGGGACCATAATATGCTGCTAGTGACATTGGATGTGGTTTCCCTATATACGTGTATCAATCATGAACTGGGACAAGACGCCGTTAGGTTTTTTCTCAACAGAAGATCAGCCAGTCTTTGGGCGCATACAGTTATGCTAATTGAAATGATTGATATTATTCTCACTAACAATTACTTTCTGTTCAATAATACCTGATTTTTACAGAAGCAAGGTGTGGCCATGGGTTCTAAATTTTCCCCCTCCTATGCAAATCTGTTCATGGGATGGTTTGAACATAAATGGGTTTGGGGTCCTTCATCTGCCCAGTGGCAGTCACATATCTTGTTCTGGGGAAGGTACATAGATGATTATTTTCTAATTTGGACTGGTGGAGAACAAAAACTGTTTGAATTCTGTAGTTTTTTGAACTCTAATAACATGAATGTTAAATTTACTTATCAATATAGTGCAGTAAGCATTGAATTTCTGGACGTGGAGATCTTTGTCGCGGATGGTAAAATCCAGAGCAAACTTTTTCGCAAATCTACGGCGTGCAACGCTATTTTACATACGAGCAGCTCGCATCCTAGACACCAAATTGCTTCCATTCCCTTTGCTGAGTTGGTGAGAGCAAGACGTAACTGTAGCCGGGATGAGGATTTCCGACAACAGGTGGATGATATGGGTAGGAGATTTGTTACACAGGGTTACTCCAAGAAGCTAGTGAAGAGAGCTCAATATAGAGCCTTACGTCTCACCAGAGGGGAGACGTTGAAAACTAAAGAACGCCAAGCGATCTTGGATGTTTCAAGTAAGACAAGGTTCATAACTAGCTACAATGATGCATCACTGATTCTTGATAAATGTATGAGGAAGCATTGGAACATTTTATTACAGGACGAGTCTTTAAGAGACTTACTACCTGTCAGATTCTCAACAACCTATCGGCGAGGTAGAAATTTAAAGAGTATTTTATGTCCCAGTTTGTCTACCAGCTTAACTAAAAAAACATGGCTCTCTACACAACTCATCGGTTTCTACAGATGTGGTTGCTGTGGGGTATGCCGTTGGGCGTGCCATTATATTGGTGAATTCTCAGAGGGGGGCAGAAAATACACTATTAGCACTCTGATTAACTGCAATACCACTTTTGTTGTTTACATTATACGCTGTAGATGTCATAAGATTTATGTGGGAAGCACAATACGCCAACTTAAGACTAGAATTGGGGAGCATGTTCGAGCAATGAACAGTAACGATGTTAGATAACATTTGGTGGCACATATTGTTGATTGTATCTCGCAAACCTCGCATAGAAGTTTTGAATTTTTTGGAATAGAACATATCCCTAAGGATCCAAGGGGTGGAAACCGAGAACTAGCTTTGCGCAAGAAAGAAGCTCTCTGGATCATGAGACTAAAGGCCGTTGAGTTAGGCCTTAATTCCGACAGAGAATTAGAGTTCTTCCTAGGGGACTAACGTATTTATTCAATATCCTTTTACTATATGTTATTGATTGGCTTCTTAGTGTGTACCATGGAAACTTCTTTGTACACAATCAGAGTTTGGGAATTGTGTCATTTGAATGCTTAACAAATGCCTTTGGGTCCTTTTTGTAATCTTTAATAATATGTCATTTTGTTGATTGACAATTTTAATTTGCAACACGAAAATCTCTTTGCATGCGATCATTAATTTGGGGATTATGATTTTTGAAAGCTCAACAATGTCATTGGGTCTCTGTTGTAATTTTTTAGCACTATGTCAAATGGTATGTTACTCCTTTTAACATAGAAAATGTTTTTTCACTGTGTAATCAAGAGCCAAAATTCTCCAATTGGTCATCAATCAAGATACATAGTCTCTATGTATGGATTTGATACCTTAATTATAACTTGTGTCTATTGTAGATATTACTTTTGCCCGACTCCACTACAACAAACCGTTTTTAAAGTATCTAGCCACAAGGTTCCTATGTCAGGATATGAGGGATAAGTTTTTGTTTTTGATTTGCTGGTGTCTCTCTCCCTCAATAATAAGTTATATCATTGGTACTGTTCTGCTTTTCTGTGAAATATATCATATGCTTTATAGAATCACATATTTGGAGGTCTATGCTATATGGGGAGAATTCCGGTTTTTATTTACGATGTACACTTAAATTAATTTGATTGTTTTTGTGAGCTAATGGGTCTCCGTTACTCGTGGAATCCGTCATTAGTAAACATGAAATTATCGGCTAGTCCTACCTTTATTTTGAGTCACTGACGCGTCTTTACACGGCTGTCCCGGAAGTATATGTACTTCCGGGATCTGTTCACAGGCTATGGATAAGACGCGCACTCACGTCGCGGCTATTTTGCACTTTTACTCAATCATAACGCTGATACGGCGATTCTAATATTTATAGGTGAGTTGGGAATGCTGAATTTAATTACTCTCCGTTAGGGCTGTGCACGCTTACTAGCCTGCTACAGTACGCTATTTATGTAGGTATTCGACATTTAAAAGTTTACTCTCCTTTATTTCGTTTTACAGCTTCATTAGAAGACAGATTATAATGATATAGGACGGAAGGTATTTTATTGTTGTTTTTGTGGCATTTTTCTTGATTCCTTGAGATCTGAAATTTATGGCTTACTTAGATTGCACTCAACTTTAATAGGTCACTTGGCCTTTTTCTTTTTCTTTTTTATCCTTTGTGTCAGATGATTTGCATATGGTCCATAACATTAATAATGTTCGACTAAGGTTAAAATTTTGGAGATTGGTGTAAATACAAGGTATTTGCTGAATTTTTTGTCTTCTATTTGAAATTAAAATTCTGGACTATTAGGGTTCTTTTTCATGCTGTCACTGTGGTTTTTCCCTTGGTATAAATTAAACACTTACACTTTGATGGTGGAAGGTATAAGGAGCACTTTAGAAGGATTTGAGTTGTGTGTTGCATGTCTTTGATCACTATTTTTTTGCATGTGATCATCTCAGCCTTTGGCAGAGACTTTGGTGATTTTTTGTGTGTTCCCCTTTCACAATTTGGAAATATCAAAGTTGGAGCATTTTGGTTCTCATGTTTTACTTTGTATTTATAAATTATAGCCCTGAAGAAGTCGTACGGGAATTCGAAAGGAGACTTCCCTTGACGAAACACGTGTTGGCTGCAAATGGCTGTAGGCTGAAAATAAGCTTGAAATGGGCTGGATTTGTATCATTAAGCCACATTAATTGTATCACTGTATATATGACAACATTATGGAAAAAATTTCAATCATTATTTGTTTCTAGTTCTTTGCAAATTTTCATTGTGGCTGTATTCAAACTGTCAAGTCATATCGGTATTATTACGGTCAGATTTTTGATAAATATATAAATCAAAACTATATTGTACGTGGACTGTTGTATCTTCAACAAACTGTGGGTTGATATTCCTGTTGAATGAGAGAGTTGCCACACATTTCTGTTCTTATTCTGTCGGGTTTTATGACCTTAGGGATTGGGTGTTTCCCTGGTGTTGGCACCTCTCATTCTTTAACTCTTTACTGCTTAATAGGGGATCCTGAGCGCCCACTTTAACCCCAATTTAACACCCCTTTATTTAAGATCCAGCACGGAGATGGTTAGTTCCTCTGTATAATCGGCTGCCCTAAATCTTGCTTCGGCTGATTTACATTATTTAAAAAGAATGACTTCAGCTGCATGAGCACCACTTCTTTTAGCAAATCAGTATGATGTGGGCAATTTGAAACCATTCTGTAAATTTCCATGTCAGTTATCTCCTGTGATTTTTCAGTGTTTCTTTCATTTACCCTAGGACCTTACCTGACAAAATAAACTCATTAATGATTGTTCTGAGTGAAATCCTCACACAAAAGCTAATCCTTTGCAGCTTCTGGCTGAGAGGCTGCCATTGATCCAGAAGGAACCATCACCTACCGGCTTCAGAAATTCTTCTTATGAAAGTGGTGTGAAGGATTCAAATACATACACTTAGATTTGAGTCTCTGAACTCCCCTTTACTTCTGAGGGATTGAGTCCTACCAGCGACTCAGAGGGGCAGTTACAGATACAACTATATCATTGCATAACGTACCATGTATGGATTAAATATTTGCGAGAATCGTGATCAAAGTTAGTGACAGTGATGATATTAACCGAGAAAAAAACATTAATTCATCTATTATTCTCTGGATTTTTCATAGACCACTAGTTTGTTATTGACTCACTCCATTTTCAACCGTACAGTTTATAAACATGTCCATCGTATGCTTCCTCTAGTTTCCCAACTAAATAATGAATTAGAAAATTTAGGAAAATGTACAAATGTATGGGATATGCTCTTTACTGATGTATAAAATGGTCTTATAGAGACCAGCAGTTTAATATAATAGTTCTATGTGCTCATGTGTCCATGTAGAACACTAAATAGCTTATCTTGCAAGATAATTCTGCTAGAAACGAAATACCAAATATCTCTCAAAAAGTTTAACTTTAAAATGAAATTGTGGGGCTGTTTTTTGCTTTTGAATTTTGAAACTGAAATCAGCTACTTGCTTGTACCTATCAGCGACAATACAGTTCCTTATAATGCTATCAAATTGATAAATTTAGGCTCCAGACTAACATAGGCAGAGATTTTAATTAAATCAAGTGATGATTTAATATGTGTGCTATAAAGCCAAATACATATTCCAAATTGCTTTTATTATTCACATGGGATGTTACCTTACCAAACTATTACCTATAATTTTACTAGCATATTTGTATGGTTTTAGAACTAACAGAACTAACAATGATGTTCTAGTAAAAATATTTTCTATTGCTATATTTATATGGTCTACATTCATGCAATTATGTTAAGGGTTTTGCCTATAATCCAACCGCGAACAAAGTTTTCTTTATTCTTTTGTTTTCTTTTTTGTGATGTCACCATTAGCCACAGAGCAGCAACTACACTTTGATGCTAGTCCAGTGGTTCGTTTGTAACATGGATCAACAGCCCTGAAAAAGTGTTTTGTTTTTTAATCCTCAAAACATGTGCTGGCTTAAAGAGAAGACAATAGTTTGACACTCATTCATTGCTCTCACTACTGGTTGTGAAACATTTTAAATTTGAGAGTGGTGTATGGGTCATTTATGAATCCTTGAAATGTATTATTGTACTCAGACTTTGGTGTTGTACTTAAAACTGTGGGTTCATATTTTTGCTGATGTGTGGCTCTCCATCACAGTTTATTTTGCTTGGAACGTGTAGGAAGCTGGCTCTCAATATGGTGCACTAAAAAGAAGTACACTGTGCAGAGAGTCCAGTTGATCCTCAATTGGTTTGCAGAGGCAAAAGTAGATAGGACTAATGCTCTATTTTGTGGTAGTGTGGCCGAGCAGTTAGGCTTATCAGAGGGTAGAGGTAGCATTTATTGTACTCACAGAGGCAATAAATGAGACACACACTCAAAGAATAAATCCGAGACCAAATTAGGAAAATAATACTTCTTTTTATATGTTTCAAACCAAAGAACTTCGTAAAAGGGTAAGTCCTTTTTCAAGCATAAATACTTTTTAGATTAAAAAAATCAACAGTGCAATTCTCAGAGTTCCCGAGTGTTAACCTATTGAGTAAAACAAAGTTCAGCAAACACAGGGTTAACAATGACTTACGAGGCCAGTCTCAAGGAGTTAAGGTTAAGTACTTGGGACTGATCAGAACCAGACTAGCAAGTCACTTCGGGCAGCACTGGGGCGGCTGGGAGCAGTAAGGCTTTGGGTGCCCAAAGGTTTTCCAATGGGAGTTGGTCCTCAGGACAAACAGTCTGCAGGCTCTGGCTAGGAAACCAGTCGGGGACAACAAGCAGGTAGGTTGTGGACTTTGGGTGCTAGGAACCTTTTCTCCGGGGCCCAGGGGTGACCTGGCATTAGGCACTGAGTTTCTTCATCTGGGAGTTCTCATGGGTAGGGGGTCCTGCGTGTTGAGGCTGCATGTGTTGTTGGGGAGTCCAGTAGGGGTGTACTCGAGCTCAGGGGAGCCAGGGGACGTTTTTGGCATCGGTAACCCACCTCAGATTCTGTCAGGGGCGAAGGGTGCAGTGGTTGCTGGAGGTGACGGGTTTTCTCCCACCACAAGGCCACGGGAGAGGGGGCCTGTGTGCAGAGGCTGCAGGCAACTAGGGGGAGCTCAAGAGGGGTGAAACCTAAGTGGACTCAGACTCTGGACAACTGGGGAGTCTTGCTACAACTGCTGTTTGGCTTCACCTTGGGTCGTGGACGTTGGGTACAGAGTTCACTTTGGGTGTTAGGTCTTTGCTGTTCCGGGGGGCTACAGACTGCAGGTGCGAATCTTTTTTGTCCTTTGCTTCTTAGGTCATCAGGATCTTAGTTATTGGGTTCAGGGGTGCCACCTAAATACTCAATTTAGTAGATTATAGGGAATGCCAGGCGGCAGCTAATGGACTGCCACCTTTAGGGTGACTACACCCTTTCTATGACCACTTCCGGTGGGAAGTGGACACTACCCTAGTGGCCTAATTCCTTCCAAACAAGATGGAGGAATTTGAAAAGTGGTGCCCACTTCAGCTCGTCCACCTTAGGGGTGAGACTGGCATGAAGTGGGCACACCTCCCATTCTGCCTAATTTTTCCGCCCGTGCTGCTGCCAAAAGTGGGGTCAGGACAGGTGGGTCAGTTATCTCCACCATCTGGAGAAGCCTGGGTCACATTACAAAGGTGGCCAGGCCTTTGAAGCTTCCCGCACTAGAATGTCCATCCTGCCTGGGTGAGTTGATAACATCCCTGCCCAGTGCCGGCTTTTGTCTCTGGCCCTTAAGAGCGCTGGCTCTCACCTTGGAGGGTCAGAAACACATATTGTGCATGAACTAGTCAGCCAACCCACTTGTAGCTGGTAGGTTTTTAGGAGGCACCTCTAAGGTGCCTTCTGGGTGCAGTTATTAATAAATCCCTCACTGGCATCAGTGATGTTTTACTACTTTGAGATGTTTGATACTAAACATCTCTATATTTAGAGAAGGCATCATGTAGCTGGGAAACTCGTAGTGACCAGTATCCTGCAAATGCATTTAAAATTACTTCCCTGTTACTTTCTATGTCTGAGAATCGACAAAGACATAGCAGGGGCATAGCTGTCTGTGCAGATATGGCCTCACATGTAACATAATGCACCCTACCTTAGAGCTGTAAGTCTTGCTAGAAGAGTGACTTACATATACTGCATGCAGTGTTTAGGGCACATGGCACCTAGGCTGTGTGCCATGTTGTGTTTTCACTTTTCTTTGCATCAAGAACCGCAGCCTGCAATGGCAGCCTGTCATGTGCTTGGTGAGGGGTCCCTTTGGGTGGCACTATTCGTGCTGCAGCCCTTAGGGACTCTCCTTAGTACCCCAGGCCCTAGGTACCAGGGGTACCATTTATTAGGAACTTACAGTGGGTGCTAACGTTTTTACCAACTGGGAAAAATGGCTGTGTGGTTTTGGGGTATAGAGATCTGGCACTGGGGGCCTTGTTGGCAGGAACCCAGTGGTCTTTCAGTCGAAATTACATTAGAAACCAGGCAAAAAGTGTTGGGTAGGGGGTGACCGTGTCAAAAGAGGCACCTTCATACAGAATGGGAGCACATTCCTCGCAGAGACTGAGATTCTGGATTGCCCACAAAATATCCATCAATATTCAGCAATGACACCACACACTTCTGGAAACCCATTTGTAAAAGAACCTTCTGTGTCTACTAGGTGATTTTGGGGCTGTACATGAAACTAATAAATACTTCTTCAGAAGCATGGTTGGCTGGTTGTCTTGCAAACACAACATTGCTTTCACAACCATAGTTCTAAGATAAGGAGCTTTGCTGGGAAGAAGAGGGCATAAAGGCTATCCAGTTTTCGAAGGTATTGTTTCACTGCCAAGAACGTTTCTCTTTGTCGTTGGGCTACTGCTGTATAGTTGGGGAAAATGTTGACCTTCGCTCCCTCCACCGTCCTTGAACCGTGTGGCTGTGCCATTTGTAGTATGGCATCCCTGTCCAAAAGGTTCAGCAGCCTAGGTACCATGCCCCGAGGTGGGGCCCCAGGGGCCCATGGTTGTCCAGGGACCCTGTGTGCCTGTTCCACTGTAAACCAGTTTGAGGTTTTTAACTTCAGGACCATTGATGAGAGCAATTACTCCAAAGAGAGTTTGCCACTTCCTCTTTCGTCTCCCTCCAGGATCCCAACCAGATGGATATTGTTATGGTGGGATGGGCCTTCGTCATCTTTCAGCTAGTCCCCCAGAGTGGCTACCTCCCTCCCCAACTCCTGCAGATGGGCAGTATTCTCAATCACCAATGGGCAGACCGGAGCCAGAGTATTTTCTGCACCCGATACTCTGTTCGCCAGATTCTTATGATAGGCCCATAATAGGTTTACCTCTTTGAGATACTGAGGCAATTTTTTGTTCCATGGCCATCTTGGTCTCCTTTACTGCAGTCAACATGGTTGTTGCATGTGTTTCCAAGGCCTTGTCTGTAGGGGGCATTTGCCCATTGGCCCCATTATCTGTGCATGTGGTGCCTTCTGCCATTGTTCTGAAAGTTTTGGGGGAGACCCTGGTGTTTCCCTCTCGTATTTGGCCCATGTGCGCACGGGCTCTGCTTCACCAAGAGTCTGAATTCAATGTAAATTATTACAAAACTTTTCCTTGCAAATCATGAAATACATAACTTCAACTTTTCAAAGAGGACCCTCTTGTGAATCCCTTCGCAATACATCACACTCCCTAGAAAGCAGACGTTAAAATGACCCATTCTCAGATAGTGTCATAAGTTACAGAACCGCAAGGTAATGTTCATTCGTTAATTAACCTTTTTCCCCCCAAAGCACTAACCTGATTGGCAAACAGCAAAGAACAGCTAGTAGTGTCACTTGGGTCCTTCAATATAGCTCGAATGAGCTGTAGCATTGGTGTTATTCCTACACAGAAACAAAACTAGACATTAGTATAGCAGATTAACTTGAAGAACAAAACCATGCCCTGACGAGCTCCCTTACTGCAAAATATGACACTTACCTTCCAGTTTCTTTTGATGCTGGACTCCTCACCATATTAAACAAATCACCATGTACCATGCAATGCCATTTTTTAATAAAATAGACTTTGTGTACAACAAGACCGAGCAGGAAAGATGGTATGGGCCTTCTATCAGTTCACACCTCCTCTAGACACTATGGGCTATGAACAATGCTTCTTTCAAGTGCCCATTAAAATATATATCCTGTGCATGTGTAAAGTGTGCATGACTTACAAAAACTAAAAAATACAAGATGGCCCTGGAGTAAACAATTCTGCTCTTGAATAAGTTGCACTGTGTGCATGTAACTTAATGGGCGTCTGTAAATTACACTGCGTGACTAGAACCTACATATGTGCAACCTACATACAAGACATAGTAAAACAAAAAGAGGACGACAAGAGTTGTAAATGCATAATTACCTCATTTGCATATGGAAAAGGGAATGGCCATGTATCAGCAAAGCACATGTTATTATACTCCCCAAAGAAGGAATGTATGGTTTACAAAAAAAGCAAATAAGTAAGTCTTCTTTAACTTAGCATTAAATTACTCCTATTCCAACGAAGAGTAAGCTAGGACGTTTACGTAAGGATCTTGAAAGAATCTTTTCCTCACCAAATCAGGACACTTATTACTATGCACTTTTGTAAGCGAAGGTGTGAAGCCAAGGGCATTTGCCTATGCACGGGTATATAATGCTGTAAGCATTATATACTGTGCATAATTTAGGCACTGCATTGGACAGATATTGAAATGTATGTGACTTACAAAAATACGACCAATCTGCAACCAGTTATACTAAGAACTAGGCACTGGTAACATTGTGGACCTAAAATAAAACCTTTGCAAAGCAGCCAATGACTGATTATGTATTTGAGAGATAGAGTGATAGAGTAAGAGGAAAATGCACATATTGGACTATATCATATCTTAGGCAGACTGCAGTGTTTTCCAACTACTGGTTCAAGCTTGAACATACCACTTTGAACATCAGGTCTCATAATTTAGAAAATGTGTAATTCGTATAACGACCTCCAGCCTTGTGATTACTCAGATCATTGGAGCCCCTTAATAGAATTTGAGGGCCATAACATACAGTTTCCCATTATCTTTCTTATACTCTATTAGCAAGATTTAATAACACCTAAAAGCAGCATGGGATCCTCTGAGTATTAATCAAAGAGTACACGGACACATTTGATTTCAATACATTGGGGAAAAATTCTGAAACAAAGTCTAGCACTGTTCAGCAAAGTTCGGAAAAGTGCAGGGGGTTCGCTCTCGTTCGGTCAAATATGGTGTAAATTGGTCACAAGCATTTTGGAACCTTATTGGTTCTAATCCGAGTCGGATGAAAGAAAGAAAAGCCCTTCAGCTTCCTCTCAGCTTCACCAAACTGAGTGGGGTAAACAAAAACCCAGCTTATCTACACCAGTCTTTGAAATAGAGTATTCGAAGTGGATCAGCGCCCTCAACCTTCATCTCGCACACAGTCCTGATTGCTTCTATGGTCACCATACGTCCAAGTGAATGTCTCTAGTGGCAAGAAACTGGATCTGGTAAACATGCACTTTATTAAAGAACATCAGATCAAGAGCTGTGTTCAGAACATTCAGGCAGTTTTGTCATAACCTCTTCACTAGATGTCTGACCCCGTGCTTAGATTGTAAAATAATAAGTGCCATTGCCCTCCCAGGAGGCCACTGCAGATTGCACCACCCATTGCCCCTGCCATCACTGCCAGTGACAGTGCCAACACAACTACTAACACCACACTCCTACAAGGACGACAATTCAGACTATTCCAGGCCACTCAAGGTTAAAGAATAGTGTGTGCAGCACATATTATTAATTTTTAATGCATACTGAATTATTAAACACCTGCTGCTGAGCTCATCTCAAAATTAGACAAACAGCAGCACCATGTGGCAGACTGTCTTAAGAGCCAGTGTTGACAATTAAGTGCCGAGCACCGGAAACCACCGGCTCAAATTAAGCACTGACTTTGCTTAAGGTTCAAATAAGGGAGTCCGAGTTAACAATAAGAAAATACTACTCCTGGTTCATACATTCCTTAACATTACAAATTGCTACTCTCCATCCTGAGGTAGCCACCAGCCCTCAAATATATTCTCGCCAGATTCCAACATCTGGAGTTCCGAGTGGAGTATGGCGGAGGAGAATCAAGTGGACAGTTAGAAGGTTTTAAAAAAGGAGAATGCAATATTAATCCTCAGGCTTCAAATATTTCAGCACATTTTCCAGGCAAGCTACAAGGTTGCTACAAGCGAGCAACTCTTTCCTTTCTTCATGTTAGGAAATTCATGTTAAGATGGAATTTTACTTAGACTAGTCTCCAGCCAGCAATGCCATTACAATAATTGCCCATTAGGTTCACTGTGCGGATTATACACATACCTGTTCCTCCAGCAATCATTCCTATGCTACTGGCCAATTTCACCTCCGGTGCAGATTTCTTGTCCGGCTGGATGGAGAATTTGCCTGCAGTGAAAAACAGATATTGTCAGATAAAATTGGTCTTTAAAAGAATCAGATAGCTAGCCGACACGCCTTGTTCTGCCTCAGCTTGAGGTCCTCTTGGAGTCCAAAACAAGCCGAATCAGCCCCTGCTGTCTGTGCGCCGCCTGCATCTTGCTGCCACGCCTGTCCTGTGTGTTCTCCAGCTGAAAAAGCAAAGCCAAATTCTTTAGCCATGCTGCAGAGAACTGGAGATGCTGTGCAGCATGGCTAAATACCCTTGGCAAAGCCAATAGGTCCCAAAGATGAAATCTACTGACTTTGCCAGTGCTTGTTTTTAGTATGCTGGGAAAACCATTTATTAAATGCCAGCGCCAGGGGTTTAGTGCTCGAGGAGCAGATCTCAAGAGATTCTTAGTTTGGAGCCTCACAATCCGGAATATCAATAGTTACCAGTGTTTTGCCACAGAAGGCTGGTGCTATTTCCTCCCCAGTGCACATTTCGCAAGGCTTTACCCGCCGCAATGTGCGCGGGGACAGAGAAAAGTAAACACTTTCATTACGCACTGGAAATGAATCACAATGTGGCCCGTTATAAAGTCCTTACATGGATGAAATTTTAAAATTCCTTTCATGTGAGCGTTCCTCGGGCCTTAGCTGAAAAGCGCCATGTTTATGGTCTGCTGTTTATTTAGTGAACTGCTTCTGCCCAGGATAGCAGAAATCCATCTAACAGTTGCCACACATTTTAAAAACCGACAGACAACCGCTTTTACAAGTAACTTATATTAAGATGCTTAGAATGTGCTCGCCACAAATTATTGCATGCTCTGATGTTTCTTTAATTTTAGCATGTATTCTGCAGCCTGTTCCCCAGAGGCCGCCACTGCTTCCATGAAGGGCAACATACACCAAGCACCCAAGGTGAAGGAGATGGACAGGCTAACCATGTACTGTGCGGAACTAAACTACTCTGTCGCTGTAATACATAAACAAGCATTGGCAAAGCCAATAGCTTTTGCCCTTTTGCCTATGCAAGAGCTATTGGCTTTGGCAATGAGTTTTAAACATATTGTACACCAGCGTGGCTGCAGTTCAGCATGGCTTAAAAGTTAATGGCGTAGAGGAGAGTGGCGAGGAGTGTCACAGAGTGGTCTGGTGCAGAGTGTTGTAGGGTGGAGTGGAGTGGCACGAAGTGGAGTCACGTAGAGTGGCATACGGCAGAGTAGAGAGGACTAGTGTAGTGTGCATTGGCATAGTGTGTTGCAGAGTATAGTGGCATAGAGTGCTCTGGTGTAGAATGATTTAGAGTGGTGCAGAGTAGCGTAAGATGCTGTACAGTGCAGTGAAGTAGATTGGGGTGACAGAGCATAGAGCGCAGTAGTGCAGAGTAGAGTGACATACAGTGCAGAGTTGAGTGTCGTAGAGTGCAGTGGGGTAGAGTGGCGTAGACTGCAGTTGCGTAGAGTAGAATGGCATTGAGTACAGTGGTGCAGAGTAGACTGATGTAGAGCACAGTGATGCGAAGTAGAGTTCAGCAGGCCTGTAGCCAGGGGTAGATGTTTTTGGGGGGGCCTGGCACCAAGGATAACTATAGCAATATGTAGTGGTCTTTGGGTGGACATGGATACGACTCTCCCTACAACAGCTTTTAAAAAAACACACAATATACAAAGATTTTTAAGAATGCAATACATTTTCTACTTTTTCTGTATTTTCTAAAGTATTCTACCTTGACAGCTATATGTGATAAGTAATAGGAGATGATGCCCTTACAGGCATAGTGAGAGCCATTCAGGAAATGTGTGTCAAATTTCTGAAGCCACTTATTTACAATACAATTAAAAACTGAATAGAATAAGAATGCAAGTATACATGGGGTTGTGTATTTTCCAACCAGTCACCTTTGGGGAAGTATGTAGCAAATGCTTCATTTGGAGGCACATTTTAATAACAATTATTGATAATACCTGAATGTGTTTAAAGGCAACAAATAGTCACATGTGAGTACACAGTCACAATACATACAAAATGTGATCTCACGGTCAGTCAGCACTGCACTAACTGTATATGGCACCTGCAGGAGAGAGCTCAATGAAACAGAGAGCAGAACATAAAGGCTATAGGCATTAGTAGTTGGGGGAACATGGGCACAGCTCAGCAAGGAGTGTGACAATGGGCCCACTTCACCACTGAGCATCAGCTGGGCAGGCGAAAAGCCTTCCTCTAGATCATTGGGCCAATTCTTTATTTGTGTGGATGATACAAGGTGGTGGGCACCCAAACTAATTTTCGGGGCCCTGCACTTAATTTTCATTATCAAACGTTTACCAACCAAAGGATGGGTAGGGGTACAGAAGATGGAAGAGAAATAAAGGGAAACAGTGGCAAAAAGGTGCAGCATGGATGAAAGTGCTGTAAACTGTAAAGGTGCATTCTAGGAATGTACATTGGCTGAGAAAGTTCTGGTTAATTTTGGTAGGACTGGGGAATTATTTAATTTGGACGATGATAGCCTGCCTTAATGTTGCAACAATAAAACCCAGTGTGAGGAAATCGTTTTGTTGCATAGTGTGGCTGTGCGACCTCACCGTGTAATAAACCCACCAACATTTCTTGGGTCATGTCAGGCTTTTGCAAACCCTTAACTCAACCTTGGGTAGCTGTGTCTTTGTACAAGGAACAAATGAAAATAATTTAGAAGTAGTAAAACAGTAAGATAAGAAAGAAAAAAAGACAGAAAGGATATCCAGCACCAGTTTATAATAAAAAAGTTCTTATTTTTACGACTTTAGACACCAGAATGAGCAAAATCTACCAGAAGGTTCCAGAGTTATAAGTTAAAAAGTAAATACTCACTGCTTTTCATTCAAATAGCAAACAAGCAATGGCAGCTACCGCATTTAGCTGTTACTTTGAAAACTTTTGTAAAGTTGTACACTACTCCTCTGTCCCACTTTGGGCAACCAACTCTGACAGGCAGAACTTCCCAGGGGCCAATGAGGCTTGGTTGGGCCACTACCTTGTAGTCTCCAGCCCAGTTCTAGCTTCTATGGGCACAACAAACCTCAAATGAGTGGTCCTGATGCAAGATATACAGGACGGTGAAGACGCTGAATAATGCTGAGTGTGCTGATCTGGTGACAGGAGTATTTCTAGGGCTATTCCTCAGTCCACAGTCACAATGGGGTGACATTGGCCATAGGGGTCAATGTCTCTCAAAGGCTGGCTGTAGTCCAGACAAAACCCAGTTCTGGTCTACTGGTCTCCAGTTACAGCAAAACCATTGGTTCCCTTTAGCTGCACTCTGATGACTCTCCCAGGTCCAGCAAACTTGGGTGCAACTTTTGAGGGTCGAGACTCAGTCTCTCAGGCTGCACTTCATCGTTCAGGCAATCTTGGTTACACATTTGCTAATGCAAGCTTCGTCAGATTTTGAGACCCTGTAGCTGTAACAGGAAGTCAGCCAACTGACTCATGGAGTCACACCTTCTTTCTGAGTCCTGGACAACGTTTCCTTGAGCAGAGCACCAAACACAGGTACAGTCCTCTTTTTTCTAGCCCAAGTAGCAGCAGGCACAGTGCAGTATTGGTTCAGCCTCTCTTTGCTGGGGTACAGGGAACAGCAGGACAGACCTTCTTCTGCCCACTCTTCAGTAAAGACAGGAGCCGAGGTATTGGTGCCAAGGGTCCACCTTTATTCCCAGAACTTGCCCTCAGGGGTTGCAGTGAATACTAGCCAGTGGGCTATCCGGTCCCCTCATGCCCGACA
This sequence comes from Pleurodeles waltl, assembly GCF_031143425.1. Taxonomy (NCBI): domain Eukaryota; kingdom Metazoa; phylum Chordata; class Amphibia; order Caudata; family Salamandridae; genus Pleurodeles; species Pleurodeles waltl. Next base: position 657,441,764 of record NC_090445.1, on the reverse strand, counting down.
ATTACTTTCTGCAAAGTGTGGATCTAGTTATCCCAGAAAGCAACATTCTGCCCACTCCCTAGATGGCAAGACCCCTCTTATCAGTGTGTGGAGCTTAGTAGCCCACCCAATGGGAAAACTGGATTCCATCAGTGTGGTAAACAGGTTGTTCTTGATGCCAGCATGTCTCCACCATTTGCCCTTCAACAGCAGCTTCCCCCTTGAAGCTCGCCTTTTGAGCACACACCCTGTTTGGCTGTCCTGCTAGGGAGCAGTAACACCTCTTCCAATAGGAGGCCCTTAGTGAAAGTCATTCACACCTCCCCTCCAGGAGGGCAGAAGGTTGTCTTGTGGCCAGCAACCATAAGTGGTTATGAAATAATTTGGCAACAGAGTGGCAACTTTCTAAGCTGCCTTTTACTTAAAAGTTATATTAAATTTGACTTGATCATCAGGTCATGTTTAATGCAATGATTCTTTTGATATCTCAAAGTACCAACTTTAATAGTTTCATTCAGAAGTTACAACAGGTGAGTGGTCAGCGTGTAACTCCATACTTGCCAATGGGTCTACTAGTCTTTCTACAGTAAAAACAACAATTTGGGATTCTTACTGTAAGAATATGTTAACCACATGTTCCACTTGTTAATACATAACACCCTGTATAGGGCTTGATAGACATGCTTTAAGGTTGACGTATATTAAAAAGGAAGGTCCGGACTTTGTCATTATTTTAAATGGCAAAGTTGAGTTAGAAGTACGAAAACTGCTCTGTCAGCCAACAGTGGCAGGCTAGGAGTCATGCTTTGCTTAGTCATGGTCGTGGTGGCACATTAGGTGCTGCAGTACTCGAGGGACACTTTAATATATAAGTCCAGGGTACCTCTAGTACCATTTACTAGGGACTTATAAGTAAGTTCACCTATGCCAGTTCTGAGTATACCAATCGGACATACATGTTTAAGGGTCAGGGCTCTGGCACTGAGACCTGTTTGGCAGGACTCAGTGCACCTTCAGAGTCAGAAAAACAGCAGCATCAGTTGAAAACATTGAGGGTGTTCATACACAAATCTGCAATTCCTTACACTTAGGAAGCATTGCTGATGAACATCAATTGCCAGTCTTATGCCCTCATGGTGCTAAAGGCTGTTAAAGAACAATATTGTTTAGTTGGGACCATATATTTGTTTCTTCTGGTCCTAGTCTTTGTGTCCATGCATTAATATATCTGTGTCCTCTTCTGCCAGTGACTTTGTGTAACCTTTAGTGCCATTCTCAGTGACACGGTTTCTGATCCTGATTCCCCAATATCGGAGCCGGTATGCCTCTTCCAGTGCCACTGTCTGTCACAAGGGCCATATATCAGTGTCCACAAATCATTGTCTACATGACAATGTCCATGTAACAGATCCAATGTCTTCAAGTCCATGTGTCATTTTTCCAATCTGCGTCCCCATGTCAGTGTCCCAGAGCCAATACGACCAGCTCAAAGCCTATGTCAGTGCACACAGGTCACCATTCCAATGTCAGTGTTCCAAGGCTCCTTTTCCTGTTAAAAAATGAACTTCTCAACGTACGGTCTTTAGTTAAACACTGCTCTGAGTTCGTGATGTAATTAAAGAGTTCAATTAAGATTGCTTTTTCATAACAGAGGCATGGCAAAAAGACTTTGAACCGGACATATTCCTAGCTTTTAGGTCTACCTATCTTATTAAACATTTTGATAGAACATCAAAATGGAAAGGTGGAGTGCTGTGCTTCTATTAAGAGTATTTTGAGGTCTCTGATTATCTCTTTCCTCCAACTAAGGGAGCAGAAGCGCTACTCCTAACTTTTAAAATATTACCTAAACTTTCCTTTAAATGGATTATCATCAACAGACCCGGGGTTTACTGATATTTTTCTCAATTCATTTTTTGAATCTGTGGCAGCATGACTTCTTAATACCAATAAAATTCTTCTGGGTTATTTTAAGATTAATTTTGATAAAGAATCAAATTAGATCATGGTGATTTTAGCCATTATTGCTCCTCTTTACATCTAGAAAACATTAAAAAAACATTCACGAAGCTGGTTTTGATGCCATTTTATGTTCCTGTCTTTGGCATCAATTTTAGAGTAGCCCAAGTTGACTTGGCCTGATCGTGGTCTGATTTATTTTAAATTGGACACCACCAGCCCTCAACCTCCTTGCTATTACAACGGACTACTGAATGTTTTATAAAAGTTCTGCACCCTTACTGTTTAATCCTCACTGTGGACAACACCACACACATCTCTGATACCATAGAGAACTGGGGATCATCCTCGCTGGACGAAATTATACCAATAAAAGTATTCAAACGTAAACAGCCTAAATCCCCAGCCAGATTTGAAAATGCAAAAAACTGCACACAAAAAAAACCTCAAAAGTGTAGGGCAGAAAGGCTATAGGCTACAATTGAAAGAAATATGAATTGCCCACCTACATTCCTATTGCAAAAATATCAAGAAATCAAAGGCAAGGTTCTTTTAAAAACAGCTTTTTGAAGCTAAAAACCCCACAAGGGAAGTTTTTTTTAACTTTTTAACAATCTCACCCATCCAGAAGCATTCCTCAGACTCATGCTATGTCTCTTTGGGGCACTTTTAATCCCATCAATGAATTAAAATAAGTAAACGATTTCAATAAAATTGTCTCCTTCTCCCTTGTGGATGCTTATTCATTACAACAATATAAGAAAGTCAGCTCTACTATACTTCCATATCTTCAAACTGCAAATCTGTGTTAGTCTACTGTATAGTACCAGACAAATGAAAGGCAGCAATTGGTTCTCACCTCTTTTAAAGAAGCCTTCTTTTGACCCTTAAATCTTCACTAACTATCGTGCAATCTCATTTCTGCCTCTCTTTGCTTAAATTACTGAGCTGGAGGTCCAGCTCCTTAGCCATATGGAATCCTACAAAACTCAGTTGTGTCTTTACAAGGGATAGACATTGCCAAAGCAGCAGAAGACTTCAGACATACCCTGGATGGAAATGGAGCTGGGACTATGATTTTACTAGACCTATCAGCAGCCTTGATTCAATTTCCCACTCCATTTTACTTCAAAGATTTGAGGTTGCCAGAATCGTAGGTACAGTCCTGGCCTGTCTTACATCCTTTTTACAGGAAAAACCGAATCAGATAGTTACCTATGCCTATCCTGTTTGGTGCCCCCATTGGTTAATCTCACACAATCTTATAGAATCTTTTAGTTTCAAGCCACACTTAAGCTGATGATACACAATTGGTCCTCAAGCTACAAGAAAACCCTGAGGAAACTGCACTTAATTTATAGAACTGTCTCCTTGGCATTGCCAAATGAACAAACACAAACTCCTTTGTTTAAATGGCAGGACTGAGTTAGTAATCTTTGGAACTAAAAGCAGCTGGTCTCAAAGTAGGTGACTGTCAGAACTGGAGGCCATTCAGCCCCTCTCACCTGCATGTAATTTGGGGGCGATTGTTGATTCAGAATTAACTTTTCCCTACCCTATGAACAAGCTGTATTTCACAGATTTCTGCCTTTTAGGAGTCTTAAAAAATATTCCTTTCTTTCATTCCAACATCAGCATGGAAGGATCTTATCTAGTCTTTAATTTTCTAGAGGATGGATTATTGTAAATTCTCTGTTATTGGGATTTCCAAAACACCTGTTACATAAAGTCCGGATTTTAGAAAAGATCCCATTTATTCCTGGACCTCAAGAAGTCCACCCCAATATCCTCCTAGCTGAAAACACTTAACTGGCTCCAGTTTAGAAAAGGTGTATGTTCAAGGCCTTAGGTTTCAGCCACAAATCTATATACAAAACAGAACAAAGCTCATGCATATCCTCTATTTTTACCTAGTACCGGCCATCTCGCTCTCCCAGTTCACAAAATGTCTTTCTGGTAATAACACCCACTTGTGTGTGCACTAATGTACATGAAAGATTTGTAGATTGAGAACATGAAGGAAAACTAGATACGTGGTATTTTAAAGTAAACAATTCTGTAAGATGCAGTAAGTTGTTGCTCCTCAAGCGATATTAGGGTCCGTACATTCATGGGTCCCCAAGGAGCCCTTTCCTTAAGAGCATTTGGGTTTTACATGGCACTAATTGTAGTCTCCTGAATAGGGGGAGCCAACTTATAGGCTTGAAGGGCAACAACCTATATGTATCTTACTGAATTTGTACTTTTAACATACCACTCATCTAAATTTCCTTCATGTTCTGAATCTAGAAATCTTTCAAGTACAATAGTGCACATACTTTTGCCCTGATGAATTGCCATTGAGTCTTTTAGGGACTATGTAAGGCAAGAAACATTTTAGGAACATCCAAAGAGGTTAAATCTTGTTTTTATCCTTAACATTGACATTGACTCCACATATTAAAGAAATATTTCCAGAGCATCTTTAATTAAGTTAATTTTTTCACCTTCCTATGTTACGGTTGTGTAGCTCAGTTCTACATATTCGATAATAGCTGCTGAGCATGTTGAAGATGGTGCCAGTTTAACAAACAGCAGAATAAGCCATGGTTAACCAACTTTGTGACACTACCTACCACTGCCAGTTATAGTGATGAGAAAGATGGAGACAAAAAGTCAGAATGACACCGAGGTATACTTACAAATCTACACTCATACGCTACTGTTTGCAAATCAGAGCCACCAAATGCTCTGTACTCACTGGCTGCATGAAAAGCAGCACTGACAGCGGCAAGAAAATCTTTGGCATAGTGAAAGACTTCACCTCTCGGACAGCAAGCTCAACACTCTCAAGACATCTGCACTCAGATGTCTCTATTCTTCAGCAACAATATCACCAGCATCTATGAGAACTTTGACCCCCAACCGGACCCTTCCTCCCTTGCAGCACTCTTGCCCATTTCTACCAACACCCAGAGGACCACCGTGACCACCTGGCAAACTATCACCACTGAAGAAACTACAATGACGATGCAGTCCATACACACAGGAGCTCCTTCAAACCCCTTCCCTCAACTCATCTTCATTAAAGGACTGAACCCCATCAGCACAAACCTCACCCTGTCCTGAATGACTCAATCATCACAGCCTTCTACCCAGACACCTGGAAGTGTACTCCTGCCCAAGAAACCCTCAGCAAACCTGAGGACACTAGTCACCTGCTGGCATGTCTCCCTTCTACATTACCCATCAAAAGTATTCGAAAAGATGATAAACAAAAGCCCAGCCACTCACCTCAACGACAATAACCTCCTCAAAACCACTCAATCTAGATTCAGGGCAAACCTCAGTACAGAGATCGCCATGATTGCTACCACAGATGATATTTAATTATTATAGGCAGAGTTGACACTACAGTCATCATCCTACTGGATTTGACCGCAGCCTTCAACACGGTCTCCCTCCCCATCCTTATCCAACAACTGCACAAAACTGGCACCCAAGGTCCTACACTTCACTGGATTTGCTTATTCGTTACTAGCCACACAGTCAGTCAGCATGGAACCCTTCACCTCAACTGAAGACTTCCTGAAGGCTCCTCAGTAAGCCCTACTCTGTTCAACCCGTCCATGCCCCCCATTCTCCAGTATCATCTGTGCCCCTGGAATCAACATATCACGGATAAGACAGAAGTAGTTATCTTCAGCAAAGATAGCTCGCTCTGAGGCTCCAACTTGTGGCCTGTCCATCGGACACATTCTGCTCCCATCAACTGACACAATGAAACTAGTAATATTCAACCAACTCAACGTGATCAGCCACGTGAATGCACACTCTGTCTCCTGCTTCCACACTATCAAAATGCTCAAGAAGATCTTTAAATGGCTCCCCAAAAACACTTGCAGAACCTTCTCCTTGGCTCTCATACCAGCAAGTTCAATACACTAGTGAACTCTATTCTGGAATCAATGCTCAACTGACTTCAAGAACCCAGACAATACAAAACTCAGCAGCCATCCTCACCTTTAACCTCCCAACCCGCACTCACATCACCCCACACCTCATAGAACTCTACTGGCTCCCAGTCCACAAACAAGCTCTCTTTAAACTCCTAACACACATACACAGCCTTAGACAACACTGGCCCTATGCAGCTCAACAGCGGTATAAACGTCCACAACCCAATCAGGCACCTCTGCTCAGCCGCACTCCTACTCGCATACACTCCCTGTATTTAAGAACCAGATCTGGAGGTCGCACCTTCTCCTACCTCGCTCCTAAACCCTGGAACGAACTACCCGTGCACATCAGAGCCACCTACTGAGTTCTTAAATGCAGCAAGAAAATGAAGACCTGGCTCTTCACTTAACCCTGATCCTGACTCGGCCCATTCAGCTTCTGCTTCGGGATACGAACCTCCGTGAGTTGTGCATTATTCAAACACATATAACCTATCTTAACATAACAGAAAGTAGAGGACAGTAAGCCACTGAAGGTTCAAACTAGGGTCCTCATGGATTGGAATTTGGCATAGGGCAGCGCAGCAAATCACGTTACTGCACTGCTCTACGCCAAAGTGAAAGGGCAGGATTTCACCATATTTATCCAACACTGTTCATACCTGCCCTTCCCCCTCTGCAGTGGTGCCATCTCGGCAGCCAAGTGCCAATGCAGAAAACCCTTCTACCATGGTGCAAGGGAGCCTGTTATGTCGGCAGGATTGTTTTTATGCAGGAATGGGCACATTCCTGCACAAAAACAATCCTGACAGGCATTTTTCCTCTTTGCGTGTGTGCTGCAGAAAACAGCACACATGGAAAAAGGAATAAAACGAGAGAAAAAAGTTATTTCCCCTCGTTACACCTCACCTCAGGAGGTGTAAGGTTTTGGCACATCAAAATTCATGGGTGTTGCATGGGAACACTCACTGCAATGCCCATGAAACGCCTCCCGAGCGCATAATAAGGCAATGCTGTGATTTGCGCTGCCTTGCCTTACTTCATATCTATGAGGCCATTCAGAGCTAGGCAAAGTGGCTTTGCGTGGCCTCATGGATATGATTTTGTAGTTTGTGCCACTGGAGCATCACAAAACCTGATGCAGCGGCGTGAGGGGCTCATAAATATGCCCAGTCTAGCTTGACTCGTTTTATTGGCCTTTCAACTTAAAATGAGGCAACTTCTGATGTGGCTTCTGCCTCCCATCAATGCTTTAGACTCATTCACAAACATTAAAGTCAGTGCATTAATCTTTGATGTAAAATAGGAAAGAGAAAGATTCAGATCTAGTGGCTAAATTGTCAAACTATAAAACACGGGATGTATCCAGCTTTCACCACCTAATCAAATTGCATGATCCTAAACAAATGTTTTATTTCACTGTTGTTTCGTTATCATGCATGAAAACACATTCAAGTATGTGTTTAGGTTGCACACTGTACAACAGCCTCTAGTTTATATTTTTTATTTAATAGGCTATAAGGTTGCAGGCTACATTACATAAAGGGTACACAAGACGATTGATTTCCCTCTTAGTGTTCTTTAAAGGGACTGTTGGCTGGGTGGGGGCAGAGATCTACAGAGATGTTTCTAAGTTTAAGTTTAAAAGCTGTCAGCTTCAATATAAATGCCTTTCAAAGCAGTGATATAATCTGATATTTGAACGTGAAACACTTCATGTTTCTGAATGTTTATTACAGGTTTTTGAATCTGATCAGAACTTTTTAGATGAGGTTTGCTGCATTACCCAAAAAATATTTTCAGGGCTCTCTGTTCGTGCATTCCAAGCCAGCTTGGCTGTGACCAGGCGCTCCTTGTTCATTTGTTGGCTCGCCCAAATCTTTTGAGAAGGACTGTGCAGAAGACTTACTTGCAAAGCAGCAGACGGCAACCTTTGTTGTTGAAGCTGCCCAGAGAGCCTCTGATTCCTTGTTCGGGCTGGATCAGCAGAATAGTACCAGTTCAGACCCCTCCGGCCAGTAGCTGGCCTAGTCATTGGTGCTGCTGTAATCGTGCAGCTGCAGAGCACAGTGCTGCAGTCTGCAGATAGTATGACTAATGGTGGCTGCCACAGCGCAGACATACAGGGAGGGACGCTCTAGCATGTCTGGGGGTGTGCTGCAAATGTGGGCCAGGAATTGTCCGCAGGTGCATTAAAAACAGCACCACCACCATGGCGTCTTGTGCAGGCTGTCATTGTGACACTGTCTGCTGGGCTAGGAAAGGAACAGAATCTGTTCTCTGAGCTGCACAGTGCACGTGGATCACTGTGCAGACTCTAACAGGTTAATGAGTTCATTCCCAGAGGCAGAGCAGGATGTAATGAGGAAGCACACACCCACAGCCCCTCTATTGTCAGTTAATTCCCCATTTTCCCTGCAAAGGCAAATGTCAGTCCTGCACCCTCCTCCACTGTCCTGGATGGTGTGTTCCCAACCCAGCCATAGCCCCTAGCAAAGATAAGAACGACGAGCCCAAGCAAATTAGAATAATAATGCAACAAAAAATACAGCAACGCCTGTATTGTTTAAGGGGGCCACATGAAAATATAGGCTAGGTGGACCCCACTCTGCACTCTAGTGGCTACGGCTCTGGAGTGCAGTTACATGGAATGGCAGAGTAGAGTGGACTGGTGTAGAGTGCATTGGCGTGGAGTGCTGCAGAGTATAGTGGAGTAGAGAGAGTGCAGTGGCATAGAATTCACTGGTGTACAATGCACTGTTGTGGAAGGCAGTGGCATAGAAGTGGTGTTTAGTATAATTCACTGGCATAGAGTGCAGTGGTGCAGAGTAAAGTGGCATAGAGGGGCGTGGCATAGAGGGGCGTAGCATAGAGTACAGTGGTGCAGAGTAAATTAGAGTGGCTTAGAGTGATGCAAAGTCCAGTGGCATATAGTGCAGTGGCAAAGAGTGAGGTGATGCAGAGTGCAGTGGCATAGAGTGCACTGATGCAGAGTAGAGTGGGGTAGAGTGCACTGACATAGAATGCAATAGTGCAGAGTAGAGTGGCACAGAGGTCAGTGGCAGACAGTGCGGTGTTGTAGAGAAGAGTGTCCTATAGTGGAGTAGACTGGAGGAGAGTAAATTGTTTCAGAGTCAAGTAAAGTGGCATAGGGTGGAGTAGTGCAGTAGAGTGCAGTGGTGTACCAGGGCTTGAAAAATCTATTCGACCAATCACTGTGCAGGTCATATTTTATCAGGTCAAGCTATTTTTAGAACCTACTCACCCCTTCTGATGAGTGGACAAAGAACAGGAGTTCTGTTCAGTCAGAAACAGAATTAGCAATTGAGATGCCTTTAAATCCTATTCTTGTCACATTTGCTCTCTGTTCAGAGACAAAGGTCAAAAGTCAGTTTGACTTCTTGCAATGCAATTACTTTTCCTTGTGACTGCAGAGTTCCAGGATTTTGTAAGGTGAATGGTCTGACCTGTGTGAAATGAAAGGCTGTCTGTATCAGTTTTTTCCTAACACACAACATTTATATAACTAAGTCAACTTTACAAATATTTCAAAATGTAATTCAATAGCTGTAAAAGACCATTTTTTGTACTTCTGTGCGATGAAAAATATATCTTAATAGGATGGAAAAAAGTCCGAACACTTTACTTGGTGATAAGCAAATGATAAATATGTTTTTGAAGTCCAATTTTCCCAGATTATTGTTAATACACTGTATAGTTTTATCAGTAAAGCTGCAAGTTAGTGGAAAGTGTTTTGGACATTTCTTGGAAATTTACTGTCTGTAATTGACAGAGCACTACCACATTATGCTTTAATAATATACTTATTAAAAGTGACTATTAAAACATAAACTGAGAGACACTCCAGCCCTGATGGCAACACTGTTAGTAAACTAAGAGGCAAGTCATGGATCATGCGTACCCTATATGTGGGCTAGATTTACTATACTTGGAGCAAATGTTTAGTATATTTAATAAAACAAAAGATTTATTTTTTTACAGCAGAAATGTTGAACTCATATTTGAAGGAGCACTCATATGTGAGAAAGAAGAAAAAGAGGACTATGTAAAATACAACATTTGCCTAGGATCACACAATTTGAGACCCGGGTCAAGTACATTACAGTTAGATTGAGTAGATTATTCAAGATATTCGACCTGCAGGTCTAGTAACATTTTTATGATTTATCGGGGCCTGCGTACAGTAGAGTGACGCAAAGTGTAATGCAGTGTATTGGCATAGTGCAGTGGCATAGAGTAAAATGGTGTACAGTGCAGTGGCACAGACTGCCGTGGAGCAGAGTAGATTAGAGTGACATTCAATTAATTGGCGTAGAGTGCAGGGGCGTAGGGTTGAGTGATACAGAGTAGAGTGCAGTGGCATAGAGTACAATGTTGTAGAGTGTAGTTGTGTAGATCGGAGTGGTGCAGAGTGGTGTAGAGTGCATTAGCATAGAGTTGCACAAAGTAGAGTACAATGGTGCAGAGTGGAATGAAGTAAGTCTGGCTGGCCCTCTATGCCACTTTACTCTGCACCACTGCACTCTATGCCAGTGAATTATACTATACACCACTTCTATGCCACTGCATTCCACAACAGTGCATTGTACACCAGTGAATTCTATGCTGCTGCACTGTGTGCCACTGCACTCTCTCTACTCCACTATCCTCTGCAGCACTCCACGCAAACAAAGACAGGACCCATGTTTGGGCCAGGCATCTGCCTTAAGGACGTCAACGCAGAAAAGCAAGAAGGAAAATAATTGATATAAGTGATTTAACAAACCCTCCAAACAGTGTTTGTGAGCGGTATACGGGCTGCATTGTGGCAGTACAGGCTGGGCGTCACTGCCCTCTAAAGGAGCGAAAGGTCTGAGGTAGAGCGAGGCTCACGCCGCTCTATGTCAGACGCTGCAGCGCTGGATCATGGCAGCGAGGCCCAGAGGCGTCTGCCCCCCTTCTCCTGGGCCCTGCAAAGCTGGCAGTGAGGCCCTTTCTCCTGGGTCTTACAAAGCTGGGTGTGTCTTGTCGGGCTGCCTGATGAATCGCTAAACCCTCAGCAACACAACCAACGCTAGCCAAACAGCAAGGGTTATTTGTGGCAGGAAAAATAACGCGTTTCCTTGCAAATCCCGGGCCGCCACCGCATCCGTGAATCATGAGCACCTTTCAAAGCCAGGGGCTTGAAAATACACCACAATAGGAGAGAAACTGAATAAGACAACACCCTTTCTTGAGGCGGTGACTCATTTTATCCGGCTCGAGTTAAATCCATGTGGTCTGTTAAACATTCAGTCCTTAGGAACGTGGCTGCGTCTTTGGAGGGCACCGAGCTTCCATGGACGAACTGCAGCGTTTCTAGCCGTGAGCTCTCTTAGCGATGGCCGCAGTCTCTTCTGTTCACCAAGTGTAATTACCACTCCTTGACAGGGACATGTCCTCTTTGATGAGGTCACGGTCAGTGCACAGGTACACCGGTCCAAATATCAAATAAGTTTCCATCTAATATCCAGGGATCGTACCAAAGGTTTTTAATAGTGTGTGTGAGAAAAAGCAGCAGCTCACTAATATTGCAAATAATCTCTATGACCCCTCCCATTTCTCATATGTAAGGTTCTGTTTTGATCAGAAATAAACTTTGTTTTTCAACAACATGCAACATCCATAAAAAATAAACAACATTTTTGGCAAAATGTTTATAATAAAATTGCACGCATTACCTGTATTAAAACATTAAATGAAATCAGTATTTTAAATAATCTGTGTTTAAGAATCATTCAAGGTCATCAGGACAGGACTGTCTGAAGAACAGAGCCTATCAAGGGGGCCCTGAGCCAGCTCCCACTTTGCCCATGCCTTAAACGAAGGAGTACTGTCTTCAATCTAACAGTGGGCAAAAGTAAACATTTGCCTGTAAAGTTCTAAAAAGTACTTGAAATTGTGAATTTCACAAACGTTTAAAAAAAATAAATAAAAAAAATAAATAAAAACCCACCTCACATGGCAACTGCAAAGTAAAAAAAAAAAAAAAAAACCAAAAAACACAAAGATGCAGGGAAAATAAAATGTTGGAACATCGCTGACCCCTACTTTCAAATTATTGAATCTGTAGTTGAGCTCTGCTTGTGTATATGTCAGACCATAGCCAGATTTGTGTACTCAGTTGAAGGTCTTGGACCATAAAACAGGGATTTGGTGCAATTGCAAACCGCTTGTATTACTTGCTCCCTTAGTCCTTCTTACTTGAGATTTTCTAGTTCATCCAACATCAGAAACCTTAGTCACTTCCTTTTCTTTTCTTTTAGTTTTAACCCTACTGGTTTAACAAGATCCACCACCAGCATGGGTACTTGAAAATACACACTGCAACCTTCACTTCCATTACTGCCACTCTCAATAATCTGTCCATCAATGATGTTGTAGTTCAACCTGCCTTAAAAGATTGGGCTAGTTATTTGTTATTAAGAAGTCAAACTTGGGTCACTGGCAAGTTTTGGCCACCCATCATATGACTGCTAACATTTTAGAAAAAATAGGAGTAAAGCCAATTAGTTTTACTTTTAGGTCTCACCTACAAACAGTAGCTCACATCAGGCGACTATATTTTTCTTTTTCCGTGAGCATTTTATGGGAGAGCCTGTGTGTTCTTGCTCTCTCCCTATGTGCTGCTTCCAGTCTCACATCCATGCCCCACCTGTACTCTATGTGTTACTCTCCACTCCTCCCAGCTTGCCCATGAAAGCACAGCAGCAGGCATATTTTTCCCAGGTATGAATGAAGAGCTGGCTTTGTCCTGGGTTTTCTTTTATCTCCTGCCTTCCATATGATACATGAAAGATCACGCCCTTGGATACACAGGAAGCATTTATGGTACAGGAGAGGGACGAGGTTGGGGTGGAGGCTGGTTGCTGCATGCACTCAGCCTGTCTTTAAGCAGAAAGTGTACTCAGAGTGACCGGAAGGATGTCTCTTCTCCCAGAGGCTCAACAATCTGCTTGTCAGGGTGCTGAAGGTACCAAATGACTGAAGCTCTAGTTCCATTTCCTTCTTGTGTGGATAGTATACGGCAAACATTAGCATTTTATTTCTGCCACTTTCTCAGTGAGCTATTTTGTTATTTTAAGTACCAGCAATTAGCCCACTTTGTCATCGTTAAAATGGATTAAGTAGGAGTTTTTACAATCTGTACTATTTCCTGCATGAAATCTGAAAAATAAACCATGCTCTTTATGAAGATTGAAAACATCAGTTTCCAGATATCTTACTAATTGTGTCTGCTTTTCCATCAGCACTTTCCATTTTTCTTTAATGGAATGATTTACAAACCAGCACTGGCAAAGCCACTAGCTTAGCAATCACATTTTAAGGGTGAGACTTACTGGCTTTGCCAATGCTTGTTATAAAATGAATTGTCACTCACCTTTGCATGTCCTTGAAAAGCTGCAGTTGGCACTTTCCTGTTGCAGACTGCGGCATATTAGGCCATTGAGGTCTACTGAGTCAGGCACAAACCCACTTAAAAACAGAAACTGTGTGGGGTATACACATTTCTGTAGAGGGCAAGATCATTCAGTGACTTAGATTTACAGCTGACAGAGCTTAAAATTTAGTGCTGTCCCTCATGTCTCAAAAGTCATCAGTACGTGATAGTTTCAGTTTATGAAAGAAGAAGAGTGGAAAAACAAACGTAGAAAGCTGCACTGACATGTTTTTTTTTTTAACTGTTTTTATTGATTATTATAAACTGTAAACAAACAGTACAGTGCCAGCATGCCCAAATAAGAAAAAGATAATTATATTATGGTACAACATAATAGCAAAATCAAGCATGTACCAAACATGGGCCAATCATATTCCATATACAAGTAAGAGACCCCGCCCCTCCAACCACCAGCCTTACCAGTAGGAATCCACCGGAGACCAAACACAATATGCAATCTATGGGAAGTCAGGGTAAAAAGGCCAAACCATAGTTGTCGTCTCCAAAACACTGGATTCATTATACACTATCCCCACCCTCTTCCTCTGTACGGTCAGCAGAGACCACCTCCACCACACCAGAGAATCGCTCCAGCAGAGAACCCCACACCTCCAAATCAGTGACCACCTTGTCAACCCTGTGCGTGCAGCGCATGTGTTGCTCCTCAGCCACACCCCACTCCGGTCGGTCTCGTATCCATTCAGAAAGCAGTGGACTCCGGGCGCTCATCCATCCAATCGCTACCCTACACCTAGCAAGCACCAGCGCCAGTTGCGCTAGCTTATATGGACTAGTCCGACCTCGCGGCTTCTGGATCACTCCCAACAGACAAGCCTTTGGTGTCGCCTCTATCCCCAGGCCAGTCACATCCACAACAACATCATGCCAGAACCTGCTCACCAACCTACAAGCCCAGGCCAGGTGCAAGAAAGAAGCACAAATCAAGCCACACCGAGGACACTCTGCTTTGCGTCCCGGGTCAACCCTTTTTAAACAACTGGGTGTGAGATATGTCCTATGTACAAAGTTAAAGTGAACTAACTTGAATCTATTGTTACACGATACCTTACGCACCACAGACAACGCTAAGTCCCAGTCAGGATCAGACAGAGGAGCCCCCAGATCCCTCTCCCATGCTCTGAGACTCACTCCCACTACCAACGACTGGTTCTCTCGGAGCGCTTTATAAAATCGAGTGATCAGATGCCACTCCTCACCACAATTAAGCAGACCATGTAGCACCGAGGAGGCCACAGGTGCCACCGGGAACCCACTCCAAATTTCGCGCGCCAGACTTTCGATCTTAGCATATTGAAGGAATTGACCGGATCCCAAACCGAACAAGTCCCTGGCCTCGGCAAAAGAGATGAACTCACCGGCAGGATAAAGATCACCCACTACTTCACAACCTCCCGCTTCCACAGACATCAAGTGTTCCATTTCCCAGAAAGGCTGAAGGTCACATATTCTCAATTCCCGGTCAAAAGGGGCCCGATTAAGCACATGTTTGACGGCCTGTTCCCAGATCCCGGCAGTAACCCTTGCCAAACGTGGAACAATAGAGGCAAGCCTTTCACCTGCCATCAAAAGATACACCAGTGCCTGTCTATCCAACACCCCTGCAAACAGTCTCTTCTCGCCAGTTGTCAGTATTTGTCAACCACTTAGCAGCAAACTGCAAATGGGCCGCATAATAGTAATGCCTGAGATTGGGTGGGAATCGGCAGCCCTCCGCATTCAAGCGCACCTTGCAAAACCGGCAAAGCCACTCTACTAGGTCACCCAGCCCACACCAATGAAATTAAAAGGCCGTCCAACCTACGAATAAATTGAAGGGACAATGGATGCATAGAATTTTGAACAAAGTAAAGGCACCACTGCAGAAAGACCATCTTTGCGATCGCTGCCCTACCCATGACAGATAGAGGCAATTTGTTCCAAAAAGAGACCGAGCGCTCAAGACCAGCGACCACCCGCTCAACATCATGTGTCTTGTGGGCAGCCACCGTATGCGTGACCCAAATACCCAAATGACGGAAACTCTCAGTATCCCATCGGAGGCCTGCCTCAGGTAAGTCAGCCCGAGGGACTCCACGGAGGGAACCCAGGGGGAACAGGAGCATTTTTTTCTGATTGACCTTTAGGCCAGACACAACCCAAAACAACTCCATCCTTTGTAACAACAACGGAACCGAGACACTAGGGTCCCGGGGATACACTAGCGCATCATTGGCATTTAAAGAAACCACATGAGTGGACTGCCCCACCCCAATCCCTCAAGGAGCCATACTCTCCCGAAGCCATATTCCAAGTGGTTCCACAGCAAGAGCAAAGAGGAGAGGTGACAGCGGACAACCCTGCCTCGTGCCCCTACCAATCTCCCAGGCATCAGATAGTTCCCCCCCACTCATAACCGTGCAGTAGGAGCAGTGTATAATAGCCTCACCCAGGCACAGAAACCAGGACCAAACCCCATACTCCACAATACTTCCAGCAGATACCCCCACACAACTGTATCGAAAGCCTTCTCAAGATCCAGAGACACCAATGCCATCTCAGTATTCTCACTCTCTGTCTCGTAGAGCATATGTGCCAGACAACGCAAATTGTAAGACTTGCAGCGACCAGGGATGAACCCACACTGGTCCTCATGCACCAGTCCCAAAATCACCCCTCTGAGTCGAGAGGCTAGGACTTTGCCAAGGATCTTGACATCACTATTTAACATTGTGAGTGGGCGATACGATGATGGGTCACTAGGGTCCCCTCCTGGTTTAAGCAACAAACAGATTATGCCATGTCGCATTGATTCTGGCAACCTGCCGCACTCACAAGATTCATCAAACACTTCCAGAAGCTTCTCCCTCAGAGTCAAAGAAAACATCTGATACAACTCAATAGGAACCCGTCACCACCAGGAGACTTCTATTTAGATATCGCCGCAATTGTGTCACTCAACTCCCCAACAGTAATCACCGCATCCAGAGTCTCTCTACTTTCCGCAGCCAATCTAGGAAGGCAAATCTGCTGCGAGAAACCCCCAACTCCCCCTCCCAGTGGAGCCGGACCAGCCTTGGAAACCACCCGCAGGTGCTCTGCCAGAACCCCCAAGATGTCTGCCCGATTCCTAACTGTCTCACCCGTCACAGATCGAATATGCAGTATGGGGGTTGGGGGGACTCAACCTCCCTCTTCAGAATCCATGCCAGAAGCTTGCCAGCCTTATCCCCTTCACGGTGTAGTCGCTGCTTATAGGCTTTGAGGGTAACCCTACTCAAGGAAACCCAGCAATCATTGACCACCTTGCATAATCTAAGCTCCTCCAGTTCCGCTGCTCTAGTGGTTGGAAGCTTCCGCTGCAGGGCATCCAATCTCTCCTCCAGCCCGGATAGCTCACTCTCCATGCACCTGCACACTCCACACATCGTTCCAATACACACACACACCGCACCACCGCCTTCATGGCCTCCCATTCCAGACCCCTGGAAGCAGCTGTGTTCCAGTTCGACTCCATATAACCAGTAATGGCCACACTCACACCCTCCCTGCATCCCACATCCGCAAGAAACTCTGCTGGTAGTCGCCAACTATGTGCAGTATGAACACCTTCCACCCCCCCATTGCAATTGCATCAATAGAGGAGCATGAGGAGCATGATCAGACAAAAAAATGACCCAGATGTGTGACCTTCAAAACCTGGGATCCATGAATCCAAGCCAGGAGAAACCTATCCAACCGTGCATGAGTATGATGAGTTCTAGAATGACAGGTAAACTCCCTACCATCCGGATGCAACTCCCTCCAACCATCTCACAGCCCCCACTGTTGCATCACATCCGTAAGTGATCTCACCATCTGGGGCTTAGTACCACACTTCGATGGGTTACGATCAGACTCGCCATTCAGCACGCAGTAATAATCTCCTGCTCAAATAATAGGCCTGTCCACACCTTCCCCCGGAATCTCCGGAATTTTGGTATGGAAGAAGGGATTATCAACATTGGGTGCATAAGTATTAAGAATGATGATGGGTAGACCATCCAGCATGCCTTCAATATGAACATATTCAATATCAGCTTCACTATACGGGAGGGTAAAAGGAACCTCAGGAGCCACCCACACTGTCACACCCCTGGCGTAGGAGGAAAAGGAGGAAGAAAACATTTGACCCCGCCATTTCTTAGATAACGTATGTGCCTTCTCCTCCGTCATATGCGTCTCTTGAAAGCAGGCAATCTGCACCTTCTGCCTCTTTAAAAAGGAGTGAACCCTATATCTCTTGGTAAAACTCTTCAAGCCCCTGACATTCCAAGTCATTATGTTAATGCGGCGACCCATATTGGTACTGATTTCCCAACTCACCCACTATAGCAACCCCCCTAATCTGAGAGAGGTATCCCATGCCCATCACGCCATAGCACTTGCACTGTAATCCCAACAATGAACATTGATAAACTGTGCCAACTAAACCACACAAACATCCCACCCCCAACCCGGACATACAGCATAACAACTGAAACAAACCATGATACTGCAAGTCCAATCTATAAATGCTGTCAGGACTACAGCCTAATCCCCAACCCCCCATTCAATGGCCTACCACAATTGTGGAGTGATAACCCCTCACCCCGGCAACCAAAACACCTTGCCCACCCAAAAACCTTCAATGCAAAAAGACAGCAAAAGAACAGTATCCCCCACAACAGTGATATCCAGCAGGTCCATACAAAAAGAGTGCCACCTCTGTGCCCAGCATAGCATCACACAGTATCATTCTCTAGAAGCAATCCACTCCCAGAAGACGTCAGGCCACCAGGAACAACGCTCGACAGACAGGAAATCAGCTCTGGACGGAAGTCGACAAAGAGTCCAAGTCCGGCCCTGCACCAGTGCCAGCCACCGATCCATCAGGTACCACAGCCATTGTCCCATCTTGTTGTATCTCAATCCGAGGGGCAGGGACATCCACCACTCCTTGATCCATAGAAACAGACGTCCGTTCTCTCTCACGATTCCGCCAATCAGATCAATCAGCCCCAGAGGCTCGATTCACCACTCCACTAGTCCCAGTTGGCCTGCCCAGTGCCGCCTTGTCCCACATTTTCAGCCATCTCCAAACCTCCTCTGGTTGTTCAAAGAAATTGGCCCTGCCTCCAGAAAGTACCTTTAAGCGCGCCGGATATAAAAGCATATATCTGATATTCATGGTTCGGAGCTTCGCCTTCACCTCAAGAAAACTCTTTCGCGAGTTCTGAACCTTGTTGGTGTAATCAGGATAGATAGAAATCTTCCCAGTTTCAAACACCGCCTTGTCCAAGTCACGAGCCGCCCTCAGAACACAGTCCCTGTAATTCAGGAGGGTGAGCAATGATGGCCCTCGGGGGCGCACCAGGCCAAGGCGGCGCCACAAGCGCTCTATGTGTCCTCTCAACCACAAACACTCTGGAGAGACCCACAGGCTGCAGTACATCCCTGATCCAATTTTCTACGAAGGTCTCGACCATAGTCCCCCCCGAACGTTCCAGGAAGCCCAGCAGTCTGATATTATTCCACTGGGAGCAACCTTCAGCATCTTCAGGACGCAACTCCAATCTGCAAACTGTGGAGCCAGCCTGTGCCATCTGCT
Source organism: Pleurodeles waltl (assembly GCF_031143425.1). NCBI lineage: Eukaryota > Metazoa > Chordata > Amphibia > Caudata > Salamandridae > Pleurodeles > Pleurodeles waltl. The sequence continues at coordinate 657,422,782 of NC_090445.1, read as the reverse complement.
TACGTGGAGTTCCCACCTCTGCCTGTAGCTTCACAATCAAGCGGTCCGCCACCTTAACCTTGCCAGAGAACTTTCTGAGGTCCGCCCTGAGCAGGTGCACCTCAACAGCCAACGTTTCAATCTTACCCTCTAGCGCTACTCTCGATCCCTGAATGGCTGTGAGAATTTCAGCTCGCAATGGTACCCATGCAGGCAACAACCCACTCTGTCCGTTATCAGACCCTGCCAACCAGGTGACACGCTGCAGCGTGGGCACAACAGTGGTATATTGTTCCATGATATTGCGCTGCAACACATCAAACCTCTGAAGTCATCCCATCACAGGGCAGTCACCGCACAGCCTGCGTCCTCCGCGTTAAAGCCCAATATGAGAAACAAATCACCTGCAGCTCACAGCATCCAAGTCCAATGCTCGCCTCCGTGGCACCACAGCACCCAAACACCCCAGCACCTACAAAGGCAGTCCGTGCCAATAAGTGAAGGTCCAAAAAAAGTGCCACCGCAGACCAATCACCCTCTGGGCCAGCAGAGCCAAACAGGAGATCCAAATTACTTGAGAGCCCTCACCAAATCAGGGATCAGAGCTCTCCATCCAAGTAGCCCTCTACTCCAGTCCCATATGTCTAGATGACCACCAGGGAACACAGGCAACAAGCAGAAGCCCCCAGTCAGGGTCTGTGCAGGACTACAGCCTCAGTCCCCAACACCTGAGCCCAATCGCCCTCCAAGCATGCCCAGGGAATCAGGCACGCTTCATCCACCACGTGGGGCACATCACCGCTAGGCCTCAAGGGCCGGCACCAGCTCACCAGGCAGACCCAATCCGGGCCAGATCATCTCTCGTCTTTTAGCCCCTCAAATGGGCCACCAGCAGGCAGGAGAAACCCCCGTCCGACCTTCGCAGCCAGACATGAGTTCCAGGGGGAAGGCACACCCCTCACCGGGGCCGATCGTGGAGCCAGGCCACAGCCTCGACCCCACGTAGTCAGCCAGCGCCGTTCTGCGTGAGGATGAGATCACCGCCACAGTCCGTCTCCACCAATTTTCGGCAGCGGAGACAACCGGCCGCCACCAGCAGGCAGGAGAAATCCCCGTCCGACTTCCACAGCCGTGCAGGAGTTCCTGGGGGAGGGCACACCCCTCACCGGGGCCGAATGCGGCGCCAGGCCGCAGCCGCAACCTCGTAATCAGCCAGAGCCGTCTCGCATGAGGCTGAGTTCACCACCGCAGCCTGTCTCCACCAATTATCAGCGAGCGGAGACAATCGGCCGCCACAGGAAACCAATAGAGGCCACCGGGAGGGCAAAAACATCCAAGGGCACCCCTTGATCAAGGAAGGATGTCTGCGGGGAATCGGGAGCTCACTAGGAGCACGTTCCGCTGTCCATCTTGCATGGCCACGCCCCCGCACTGACACTTTTTAAATGTGCAATTACTTATATTTCGACGTAGGTGTTTTTCTAATTAAATCACGTTAGAAAGATAAAACATATGTTAAAATGTAATTTGAACTCTAAAATAACAGTGCATATAGACATATTATTGAATTTCTTGGGATTAATGAAAGATGAATGAGTTTAAAAATATGTGCAAGTGAAAGAAATGCACTTCTCTGTTGTGCTTAATTAAATGCAACAAGAAGCCTTTTCATTTGAAATTAAATTTATTTATTACTCATACTGATGAAATATTAATGTTGAATTTATAAGTTTAAATATGTGTTTTACTAAAACATATTCATTAAATGGATTTTTGTTTCTTTTGTTAGCATAAGTGAGGCTTGCAGAGCTTGCATTTTGCAGTCATGTAGAGGTGTTGAATTATTTTTTCATAAAGTTAAGTTTTCTTTCAGATTTTGTTCCCTTGAGAAGCAAAGTCTTTTTGTGACGGACCCCATTGTTTAAACGTGGAAAGATTTGTTTCCTTGTCCTTGAGGAAGAACATTGTAGGAACATGGACTGCTATTGTATATTATTGTTCAAACCTATTTGGAGTCACACAGAAAGGAGATGTTCCCATGACAGACCTGCAAAGATATAAGACTGTTTCAATTTGGAGTCATTCGATTACTCCTCATTGGTTGATGCCCCTTCAACGTGACATGAACTCATACCTTTGGCGAATCAAATTGATTTGTGTAATTTGAAATACTGATGGGCATTCGAACTTTGGTCAGTCTTGAGCAGTCTGGGAGAGTCTTGAGGAGAGCTCCTGATGCTTGCAGATGCCGTGGTGATTTTGATGTCTTGCTGATGAAGATTCCCTGAATCCTGTGCCCTTGGAGATGTATCTTCCTCTTCCGTTTGCTCTCACCCTTGAAATGCCATTTTTAGATTTACTAATCTTTTTTATTTGCCCCTTCATAAGACTTGTGACTGAGCTTGTGATATGCTGACACTTTCTCTTTTTACCTATCTTCTGTCAAATGTAGAGACCTGCAGTCTGAGATTATCTTTTTTCCAAATTATTTTTGTCTTTTTTGTATTTTGCCCATGTGTTCCTCCCCACACATGTATTTGCCTAATTTGGTTGGGTAGGGTTGACCTGGGTCCAGCCAAAGATAGACTTCTGAATTTGAATTCACTAATGATTCTACATTTTAAGCAGCGAATAATATCTGTATCTCAGATGTTCTTATGATGTTATGTATTATTTTTCTTGAGTGCTTAGTTCTATTAATGTTAGTTCGTCTGAATTAATTTTAATGCCTTAGGTAACCCTTGGTGATTATGTCCCTTTCCAGCTTGCTTCTGCACACTGTCATCATTACTTTGAGCTTGTGGTTGTGATTAATCCTTTAATTTTAGTCCCGATTGGAGTTTTCCTTCCATGACTGCATTGGTCATGGTGTCTAAATTGTTAGGGGTGTTAATTAAATTGTTGATGGTTCACCACACTACTTTCTGGGTCCAAAGGTCCATCGACCTATGTAAGCATTTAATTCCTGCGAAAGATGAAAAATGCATCCACAAAGGTATGTATTGATGTTGCACACCAAACAGTTATAACAAGTGCAAGATCATGCTACAATATACATAATTAAAATAAAAACATTGGAATATGGTTAAAAACTGGAAATAAGACCTTCATGTAAGGGGCTTCTGGTGATGATAGCAGATATCATAAAAAAAAGCATTGGTAATGCTAATAAGTTGGGCTTCATTGAGATGTATCTTGAACTCACACGCACCCCACACTCACAGAGGCGTAGTCTTTTTCTTTTGGTATAGTGTGGCAAGCTTACTATTTAGAAACAGCTTATACACACCTTTAGAAACAGTCCCTCATGCTAATGAGGAGGAGGATTCTAAGACTCACTCTCATAGTGGGTTTGAAACTCAGAATAAATGAATGATTAGTATTTTGGATAACTCTGCCCAAATGCATACTGGCTTTAGGGAGAACAAAATAACCAGGTGGTCCACCAGGATATACTAAAGAGCAAGAGAGAAATATAGGTCATCAGCTTCTTGTCAGAGATAAGATGGGTATATGCATCTCTCAGCACGCAATCTGTTCCAGTTAATAAAACCAAGAGCCAAAGAGTTTCCCCAGGTCTGGTGCAATGCAACATTGGCACAACCAAGTGCAGATGAGAAGGGGCAAAAGTTTTCAAGAAGGCATGTAGGGTGGAAGCCTATTGCATTTGGCAGAGAGTTTACAGTGTAAAAACCCTGCCTAATGCATTTGCCAGAGAGTTCAATGTGAAAGTCCATCCTATTATGCCCGTCAAAGAGTTCAGAAAGTGAAACCCTGATAGAATCTGGGTTTTTGGTTGACATAGACCTTATCAAACAGGTATCACAATCCTAGTCAGGATAAGGCACAAGCAAATCCCAAATTAACCTGTGCCCACCCTCTGGTAGCTTGGCACAGAGCAGTCACGCTTAACTTGGAGGCAATGTGTAAAATATTTGAGCAACACTTCAAACAGTAAAACAGTGAAAACACCACACAAAAAAAATCCATACAAGGTTAGAAATATAGAACTTAATTTAATAAATAAAACAAGACCAAAACAACAAAAACCCAATAAGTAGAACTAGAGTTATGGATTTTTAAAGGATAAACTTAAACAGAGCTTAAAAGCAAGAAGTGTCAATTGGGGAATCTTGTCGCGCCGGACGAGGACAAAGTCACAAGTTCAAACTGATCGTGTTGGAGCACGGGCCAACTACACGGAACTCGTTTGGCCCGCTGAACCACAGTACCTTAAATCCTGGTTGCAGAACAATGCGTTGGTTCCAAACCATGCTATCGAGCAGATGGTGTGATTTTCCCCAAGGAGTTGAGGAAATGCGTTGATGTTCTCCACGCAGTGATGGCGAAGCGTCAGTTCTGTGATGTGGTGAAGTTCGGGTGCAGGTTCTGGCTGCGTCGACGTTGAGGTGATGCGTTCAGTCCTAGGAGCGCAGAGGCCGCGATGCAGAGTGTGCATCGTAGTCGAAGCGGTCATCAATGGGGATGCGGGAACCTTGAGCCAAACAAAGTGCTGCCTGGTGGTTCAGAAAGTGATGCACTGATTCTGTTCCACGCAACAGCAGTGATGTGTCAGTTCTGCCCATGCAGCAGAGGATGAGTCAGTTCTGCAGAGGCGAACACCATCTCCAAGGGTCCAGAACTGGGGTGGCACCACTCGGCAGGACAGACTCACGGCTGGCACAGTCCAGTTGTTAAAGCAGGTTGGTTGGAAGTCTTATGTCCTTGAGACTTCAGAATAGGAGTCAGTCAGCTAGCCCATTGAGTCACTCTGGGTTCAAGCAAGGCATGCCCAGTCCTTTTCACCCACGCATTGGAACAACAGGCAGGATAGCAAGGTAGGAGTCCAGTGAAGGAGTCCAGCTGAGTAGCAGTCCCTATAGCAGTACAGCAGTCCTTTATCCTGGTAGAGGTTTCACAGGTCCAGAAGTGTACTGAGTTGGTGGTGTCAGAGGTCCAGAACTTCTACTCAGTGGGGCCTTTGAAGTGGGGGAGACTTCAAAGACAGGTCTTTGAAGCGGACAAATACCCTTCCCTTCTTGACCCAACACTATACTCACTACAGGGGGTTATGTAGCCATTTGTGTGGGGACAAGACACAGCATATTCAAGTGTGAGGCTGAGGCCAGCTTCTCTCTTCCATCCAGTCAAGATGGCCCATCAAGTCACACCCAAGCTCTCCCATTGTGTGTGGCTGTCTAAGGGGGAATACACAAAGCTCAGATGTCACCTTAGGCAAGTGATCAGGGACAGGCAGCAGGCACCAAATGGCTAAGGTAAGAAAATGCTAAATTTCTATAAGCAACATTTTCAGAATTGTAATTTAAATAAATATCTAACCTCACCACAATGTGATTTTAAATTGTGATTCCAGAGACACCAAACACAAAAGATTTATCTCTTTGAGATTGTGAATTACATTTAGAAGATGTAATAAGGTAATCCCAATGTTATCCTATGGGAGATATAGGCCTTGCTGTAATGAAAAACGAATCTGGAATTATTTCACTACCAGGACATGTAAAACTTAACAGTACATGTCCTGCTTTTTAAATGCATTGTGTCCTTCCTTCTGGGTTGTCCAGGGCTTACATTAGGGGTGACTTATATGCATAAAAATATATGTATAAAAAGGAAAGGTTTTGGCTTGGCAAAAGGGTTACTTTGCCAGATCGACATGGCAGTGTAAAACTGCACACACAGGCTCTGGAATGGCAGGCCTGAAACATGGTTAAAGGGTTACTTAAGTAGGTGGCACAATCAGTGCTACATGCCTGCTGATAGCATTTAATTTACAGGCCAGAAAAATGGAGGAAGTAGGCAAAGGTTTGGGGGGGAAAGACGACTAAGGTTGCCACATCGAACAACCCCCTTACCGGTGGTGTCTGAAAAACAGTTCACACGAAGAAACCCCTTGCTATTGCATGACACACTAACTTCAAAGAGATACCACCCTAAACAAAGAAAAACAGCTAAAATATTAGAGTAGATAAATAATACGCTTCGCACACACAGCTGTCGCAACCTAAACAAAGTCAATAAATAAACCATCAATCAGAATTGAAATGCCAGCGGGACGTCTGAAAAGTTATTAACTTTGACTTGTTTTAACTACTTGTTGAATAGCATATTACAGGTTGAATCTTCCAGTATACTGATAAAATTGATTGATATAACTCTTTATTCATGATGTTTTGTTGGCAGTTGAACAAAAGAGCTACTTACGCCATACCCCGTCAACAATAGCAAATGGCAAAACTAATGGCAGAAATTGTAACCTTCCACAAAATGCCCAGCACTTGGCAGAAGCAATATCAAAGAAAAAGCTAACCAGCAAAACCACATGAAAACCAATCCCTGGAAGGGGCTTACCAAACCCTTCTCCCATTCTGTAATTTTTGGTACTGTACTGGTGGTAACAAAAGTTTCCCGGAAGCCAAAGATGTCCTGAAAGGGCAAATTTGTGGAATAAAATTCAGTGAATAAAAATAATTATTTGACTATCTCTATCTCAGGCACCAGGGCCAGATGTTTTTCTCATATCTGTGAAAGCTAATGTATCTTATTTGGTTTTCAGTTTCTGATTCTAGTTAATGATATTTAACAAATAAAAGGGGGTGGGAGGGAAATTGGACTATGGTAGATACTACAGGTCTGCAGCCCTTTCTTATCTTGGTGAGAAATTATGTACAAGATAGTTCTATGACTTAATGAGCCTGTGCAGAAGATCTTAGCATTATTCATTATTAACAGATGGGCATTAAGAAGGCAAGGCATATTTACCACCAATAAACTGTTCAATCCTGGTACACCTTGGTCTATAAGCTATGAATGGGCAGATGTATTGAATTCTTATTGATTTTAAAATGGCATTTGCCTCACCGCACAGCAATGCTCTATAGCTTACATTGAGGAACCATGGCATAAACATAAGCATTTGCTTTTAATCCAATTATTTTACAGAGACACGTGGATATGAGTGCACTTTGGACAAATTGTCAGTCCATGTGGAAAATCAAAATTAAAATCTAGTTTAAACATGGTGCATGTAAACACCTCTTATCTACTGCATACAGCTCCTCTGTTAGGGTACTGAACAGGATTAGTGATTCTCCATCTAAAGTTATTGGGGCAGAAATGTGATAACAATAATCCAGTGTTTGGATTACAGTTTATTCGTACCACCTACCTTTAATGTCCTCAATGATGGAAGTACTAAGTAACCCTGCCATAATTTTTCCACCATTAATATAACTAAAAGGCTGATAGTAATCAGCAAACATGCAGGGTTTATCAGTTGTATCTTGTTACTCCAAGTTATGGCCCATGTCTTCCTGAGACATGCATTTTTCCAGGATACCATCTGGCAAAATCGGGACTGCTGCTTAGCGACACCACATGATTTAGCACCAACACAGAACTGAGGTCCTGAACTGAGAAATTTGACTTTACTTATTCCATCCAAAGCAGGTTGCACATGCCTTTAGACATCTTGTTCTGAAGACTTTAAATACTTTGATGTAATATGCAAAAAAAGAATAGACTAAAAAATAAATTTGCAGAATTTAAAATATTGTGTTTGTAGCAATGCAAAATTGGTTAAAGGTATAGGTTAGGAGCAAGGGTTTATTAATCACAACTAGCACATTAGGTATTCACCATATCTTAATTCAATTCTTGTGTATGATGTCACTGATTATAATTCCCCCCCAACAGCCTGGCAAAGGTGACGGCGGGTGTGGCTAGAAGGCTAGTTGAGGCTGGTCCTAAGACTTGATCTGGGTGTCACCATGTCACCTAGCAGTGGGTGCCGAACTCCTCATTGGAACTTTTGGTAATGCTGAAGACAGTTCTGTTGAAAAGGAATTTGTCTGCAGGGTAGAAACTCTACTGATGTAGATTTAGATATTTTCTGTCTTGCAGCCAACCACATTGATGTTTTCACATCAGTCCTCACATAGGGCCAGGCCATGGTGAATGGAAAAACAGTTCACAGGGACTAAACTATTTTTTTCCTCTGCAGGAAGAGTTTCTTTGTCATTCCACTGAATCTATTCAGAAGTACCCTTAAGGGAAGAGCACAGCTGTTAAAGATTCCCTTTCACTTGACAAAGTAAGAACTCTGAGCTATGGGAAGTCTTTAGATGGAGTTCCTGGATTTAGAGCATCTCTTCCGCTTTGGTCCTAGTATTAGGCCTTACTATTAGTTGAACAGATTGTGCATGCACATGGGGAAAAAGGACACAGATTTGGCCTGGATATCTTTACCTGGCTTAGGAATGAACTGTACCAATTAAAAAAAAAAAAAAAAAAAAAAAAGTTAATCACTGGTAGAGAAAGTCTCAGCACTTTAAGAGTTAAAGACTACTTTTTAAGAGCGGGTATACCCACAGGGGTTTCAGGGTGATTAAGCCAAAGGCACAGTCCCTGTACTGGCTTTGCCGACTATGGTATATGAACCTTAAGTATTACTGGTGCTTTATAATGTGGATATTTAAATATGTATCTGTTGTACCTTTCTTGTCTCCTCGCAGTACATAAGAATGATCTACTCCATGGTAAGCTTCTTGAACTTTTCCTTTACCTATTTGTTTACAGTATTGCTGTTCAAGATGAGTCCGAGCTCTTTCTTTGAGCTTCTTTTTATGCCTCGCATACCACACAGCGTTTAGCAATCTGTTGGTGAAAGAATATAGTGGACCATACCAAAAGCTCTGTTTACCACTGGTAGGCTTTATAATCTGACGTGGTGACCTTTATGAAGGCATTCCAGCCATTGTTTTGCAATGTTCCTGTGGAGAGATGGTTTCTTTTCTTGCCACTATCCTACTCATAGCAAATCCAAGATTTGGACAAGGTGAGGTCACTCACATAATGTGACATGGTTCATCATAGACCACCTCGTCCGCCCTGGTAAGGTGATAGTACCAGGACAGACTCAGCCTCGAGTTAGCCATCTCGAGGGAGTTCTTACAGATTAATTCCTCTCAGTAGTTTTCTGGGCTTCAGCTACTAATGTTAAAAATCCCTTAGAGTAAAACACAAAGTGTCCTTTATTCTGTAGTACTCTAGGGAAGTCTAAAAATACAAAAATGGGTATTCAGTGGATATTAATGGGTGTCATGACCCTTGCGTCAGTCTATAATTATGCCGACTTGTTCCTGCCCTTGGACAGCCAATCGAAGTCTTGGGCATTCATCAGGGCTTAAACTGCAGATCCTGTCTTTTAGTAAGATTAAACCGTGAATGCAAAAAAGAGAGGACCTACCTCTCTTATTATATTCATTATGTAACTGCACCTAGTAATGAAAGGGGCTCCTGGAGCACCAGACAGCTGTTCGATGTGAATATGGTAGCATGCATGGAGGCGTTGCTTCTTGATGAAAGTGTGACTACAGGAGACGTCCTCCCAGAACAGACCATGAGGCAATTGGGTTGGGGTGTGTTGGATTGGATTGGGGTGGATTGGAGCGGGGTGGATTGCATTGAGGTGGTGTGACTTGGAAAGGATTGGGGTGGGGTGCCTTGGATTCGGGTGGGGTGGATTGGATTGTAGAATGGATAGAAGTGAGGTGGATTCGAATAGAGGAGGTTGGATGGATTAGATTGGAGTGCAGTAGACTGAACTGGGATGGAGTGAGGTGGATTGGAGTATAGAAGGGTGTATTGGAGTGGGGTGGGCTGAAGTGGGGTGGACTGGAGGGCGGGGTGGGACTCAAGTGAGGTGGACAGGAGTGGGGTGGCTTGTATTGTGGGAAGGTGAATTGGATTGGTTAGGCGTGCACTGGAGTGGGGTGGACTGGCTTCGGGTGGACTGGAGTCGGGTGACTTGGAATGGATTGAGTGGGGTGGATTGGATTGAGTGGCATAGATTAAGTGTGGTGGATTAGATAGGGGTGGGGTGGATTGGAGTGGGGCAGGGTGGATTGGAGTGGGGTGTATTGGATTGGAGAGAGGATGTGGTGTAACAGGCAGAGCTGCCGACTTTGGAGCTGGGGAACAAGTTTCAAATCTTGGCGTCAGCTCAACGTCTTGTGATTCTGGGCAAATAACTTACGCTCCCTGTGCCTACCAAAAACATGAGTGTTTCCTTGTGTAATGTAAATGGTGCTCATTTAAAGCACTCCAATACCTTCGGGTCGAGTTTGCACTGTATAAAACTGCAAAAAAAATTAGATTGGGGTGGATTGGATGGGTGTGGGGTGGATGAACTGGAGAGAGGTGGAAAGGATTGGAGTGGGTAGATTGAGGTGGTTTGGACTGTGGTAGATTAAAATGAATTGTATTGGAGTGAGGTGGACTGGGGTCATGTGGGTGGATCGACTGGAGTGAGGTGGATTGGGGAGCAGTGAACTTGATTTGAGTGGGAGGACTGAGTTGGACTGAAGTAGGATGGGTTGGATTGGAGTGGGGCTGGGTGGATTGGAGTGCGGTGGGTTGATTGGAGTAAGTTGGATTGGACTGGAGTGGGGTGCATCAGACTGGAGTGGGGTGCATCAGACTGGAGTGGGGTGGAATGAACTGGAGTGAATTGGGGTGGAGTGGACCGAAATAGGGTGAGATATATTGGATTGGAGCGGGGTACATTGGACAGAGCTGGATTGGGGTGGATTGGATTGATGTGAGGTGGGTAGTACTTGCGCGGGTTGGATTGTGGTAGATAAGAGCTAGGGTGGATTGGAGTGGGTTGAATTCCAGTGGGGCAGATTGTTTTGGACTGTAGTGGGCTGTTTGGAATTGGAGTGGGGCAGGTTGGAGTGGGAAAGATTGTTTGGGATTCAAGTGGGGCGGATTGGAGTGGGACAGATTGTTTTGGATTGGAGTAAGGCAGATTGGAGTGAGGTAGACTAGAGTAGGGCAGATTGTTTTGGACTGGAGTGGGGTAGATCGGAGTGGGCATATTGTTTTGGATTGGAGTGGGGCATTTTGTTTTGGATTGGAGTGGGGCAGATTATTTCGGAGTAGTGCAGGTTTTGTTGGATTGGAGTGGGCTAACTGGAGGAGGGCAGATTAGACTGGGGTGTGTTAGGAGGATTAGAGTGGAGTGGGAAGGATAGGATTGGAATGAGTGGTATGGATTGGAATGGGGTGGACTGGTGTGGGATGAGGTGGGGTGGACTGTAGTGGTGCAGAGTGGGGTGGACTGGAGTGTACTGCACAATCATGAGTTTAAGCATCATTTCAGAAATTACACATAATAAAGAAACAATGTTGCTTTCAATATGTAGAACAAGATAATTGCCATCTTTTGAGAACAGCGCCTATGAGCAAAAACAAAAGAAAACATAAGTGGAAAGTGAGAAAAGACGACTTGTCAAAATATAAGAAAGTTAGCTAAAACAATTAAAACTTTGCAATTTGGTTTTGCCTGCTGGATACGTTTTTGCCAGTCACAAGCCTTCTGTTTGCAGGGCACTAGAAGAAAAAGAACAAAATAGTACCTCAAACACGTCGGGCAGCGGACGGGCACTAAGTAAGTTGAATCAATAAGTGCTTGGTCCCTGCTCCACACAGAGTAACGGAAATGATGCTTATCCTGCAGTGACGAATTACGAGGCTGTAAATAAGAGTGCCACGCAAGCCAACAAACATAAGCGACAGGCAGGCTCTAAGCCCTTCAGTGTACACACAAGAGTCTTGCTAGCGAGATGCATGAGCTGGCGCAGGCACTCATAGGCTCGAGCCTAAAAATGAAGTACCTCTAACAGATACTGCAGTGTGATGTGAGACTTTGGAATCAGCCTGAGTTAAAGTAACACTGCCAAATTCCCAGGTCCCAAAGTGAATTGCTTTATAGAGTCGATGTAAAAACACCACTATTCAGAACGGTTACTTGTTGACGTGTGATTTTATTTTAAGCTGTGCAAGAGAATAATTGGTTATGTAGTATTGCCCCAAAAAACTGTACTTAAGGAAGTGTTAAAAAACAGAAGAAGAAAACAACGGTTATTCATGGAAAAAGGACAAACTTATTGGTAAAATAGATGGGGCTGTATATGCTTTACTGTGGAACAATGGAATGAAGTAACATTATGTAAGTACTGTTAACAGTAGTTTGAAATATGGGTAAATATATGTGATTTTAAGATGTGTACCACTGTGAGAAGGAGCATAAAACAATATTCCTAGATATCCGAGAAGTTTTGCAGAAAGTCTATTACTCACTTATAAACTATCAAGTATGTCACGTTTCCCTGTCCGTGGATTCTTCTTTTAAGAAGTTTACTAAAGTCAGCATTAATGAAAGCAGCATCCAGAATCCACACGGAGGGATGCAAATGCTGTCTAATGGTCGAACTAACGTGGCGACAATTGGAACATAACAAAACGTGGTTTATTCACATTTTTCAATATAAAACTATTCTTTTCAGCTCAAAGAAACAAAACAAATTAACTTATGCACATATTTTAATAAGAGACATACAAAGAAGAATACCTTAACTTAGTTAATACTGTTCTGTTCTTATGCTGAAAAAGGAGCTGGGAAACGACAAGCTCAGTACTTTACATTTACCATGTTCAGATGTGTACTTGTCTTACCTTTTCCCTCATAAACCAGCAATCCACTGGGTCCGCGAACTTCCACCACGTCCCCGATTGCCAGGTTGTCAAGGTACTGAGACATTTTACCTCCTTCTAGAAAATTGGGATGCTTGCCTTTAAAGTATATCTTTGAGGGAGAGTAAAAAGGTTTTATCAGAAAATTAGAAACTTATGTGATTTACTGTTTTACATTTTACACATTGTCTGCGAGAAGACCATGGGCCTTACTGCATAAGAGGTTACTTTTAGCCTAAGTAAGGGCGACAGATTTCAGAAGCAATTCAAACTCTATAAGGTGTGGGTGGTAAATTGAGCCCTTGAGTGTTATTTGCCAGAACCTGATCAAACTTGTTCCAAAAAATACTCCTTGCCGCACCTGCTGAACTTGCAGTGCTGGGTGAGTTCAAGATAGTACGATACTGCTGTTCCTCCTTCCTTGTCTGTTGTTGCTGTCCCTTCAGACGCTACTACTTTCCTGTGCACCAAGGTTTCACTGCGTCTCACTGACAACTCCCACAAATAAACAGAAAAAGTTCCTCTTACTCAAGGAAGCAGAAGCTCCCTAAAACAGCTTTGCAACCTTGGGACAAAATAGCCCCATCAATAGACTGGGGGAAGACTTGAAAGGGGGTTTGAGGATGGTGAAGACACCAACTTGGTGCCCTCCGCTATGACGGCAAGACCTCTTCACCCTCGATGTGCCCACCATTAGGGAACAACAGGAAGAGAAAGCAATAGGGATGATGTGCAACATGGAGCTCTATATCGAGAAGGGGAACTAGACCTTCAGCCAGGCCATGAATTCCAATAGCCCCTGCTACATTTTGTCACTGGCCAGAAAGGCAGCCAGTAAAAATGATCTAGATACGAGGTTGTTGTCCAAATGCAACATTATGTATCTACCGGAGACTGCATACCCCAGACACCATCAAGGTGACTGTGTAGATACATTTTCTGGGGAAAATGTACAGGGCAACGACAACGGGCGATGTTCAAATTGTGCTTCCAAAGCTTCCCTGGAAGCAGATGTCTCATTATGAATGTAAGGGGTGGGTACATCTCTAGTAAACAGGAATGTCCTCTGAAAGGGTCTCTTTCATCGAGGGGTGAGTTCTAATGAGCTCCGTGGACCCACGGGTTTTATACATTAGTGGTACTGAGGCAGCAAACCAAGGTACATTTCTACCCATAGTTCTAACTGTCACCGTCTTTTATAGTTGTGCGTGCACAGATTTGGGGAGCAAACAGTCAATAGGTAGGGAAGTAGGAATGCTTGCATGTCCCATGCGTTTGGAGTAAAAAACAAAACGCATTCCTTGTAAACACTATATGAATGCCATCACTCAGGGATCTCCCCCAGACACACCCTTTTTCGCTTGGTGGGTCACAGAAAAATGGGGTGCCCATGGACGGGAGCAGAATTAGAGAATGCGACCAAAGGCCAAAGCACCTATTTCTCCAAGTCCACAGAGCCCTGATAGGAAGAGGAGGGACTCACACATCCGCAAATGCTTTACTTTGCTGTGTATTTGGCAGCACTGCAGACAAAGCAAGACTGCAATTCACAATGTACAACATCAGAAGACAGTAGAACTGAATATCTTAAATAAAGTAACTTAAAGAAACCTGTTGTATAGTGGACATTATTGGTACCAGTGTTGGTTAAAAAAAAATCACAAGTGTAAGATGGCAGATGCATAAACACGAACGGGTTTCAAGATTATTTAAAAAATCAATTTTGGGGCCAAAGCCCTTCATGCCTCGAAATACAAAACCATCAGAACTCAAAAACAGTAAACCATCAGTTAAATTTTTCCAAACTGTTTAAAGATCAAAAAAACACAAGATTTTGTCAGGGCAAACTTGTGTGAAGCCTAGCAAAAAGTAATAGAAGATCAGGCTTGACTACCTCTTTTTTCAGCATTCCCACATAGAGGCAGCAATTTCATGCTAATGGGGGAAATGGACGTCTCTCTAGATCAAAGAGTGAGGGATCAGCCCACAGTGGCTGGGTTGAGAGTGTGCACCAAAGGACCTCATTGTCGTCTCCAGGATACCACTGGTCTCCTGCTTTCTTGACACACATTATATAAAATACATAAATGTGATGTCTGTGGGCAATCAGAGATGCAGAATGGCTTGCCACAGCTGGTAAGTAGCAGAGGCCCAGATAGCTGGCAGTCAAGATCTCTCCATCTGTACCTCCTTTGAAGGGTTACCACCACAGAGGAAATCAAACTGTCAGTAACATGGAATGTACCAATACTGCTCAAACAGACCAAAGGATGTAGATATTCTGGCACTGTATGGTGCTGCAGTCCTAATACTCACCAACCAGGAGTCTATAAGTACACCCTCCAGTAAGTAAGAAGGATGCAGCCAACTAACCAGCCTGAACTTCCCTATATGAAGGCCAGTCCTCATTACAAAAGGCTGAGAGGAAAGACTTCATGGCTATAGAGCCAGCCAACCCAAGGTCCTGGAGCTGATCCAAAATGAGGAAAGTAGAGAAACTCAGATAGCTCCTCTCCAAGAAGTGCTTTCTGAGCTGGGTGTCCTCCTTAAGGACAAGCAATTCATGAAACGATATGGAGGAAGATGTTCTTACCAGAGTTTTCCTATGGTGAAGAACCTGGTAGTTAACCTAAAGTCATGACCAGGCAGGGAAAGAGCTGACAACACAAACGTGTCCCCAGTCACTAAGTGATATAGATCAGTGGTTCTCAACCTTTTGATTTCTGTGGTCCCTTACTTCATCATTACGGGAACCCAGGGACCGCCACTGGATCATTATTGGAATCCGGGCCCCTCCCCCCTACTGAGTCATTACTAAACATAGTCAATGATTTGAACTGCAAAACAATACACATAAAATACAGAAGCAAGAACTCAGCAAACACATACACAAAAGACAACACATTTTATTTATTTTGCAAACAAATACAAAATAAAAAAAATAAAACTTTTAATAGGCAGGATGGAGCTTTTCTAAATTCAATTGAAGCCACACATCGTCAATATCATATTCTGTTTGAATCACCTGCACTGCTCCCACAAATCAATCTGAAGATAATACTATAATTTTTAGCCTTCACTTTCCAATTCCTTGACATTTACAGTACATTTTAAAAATTTCAACTGCACATTTAGTCACTTTATTTATATACACTTTATTAATCTGTTAATATTATTTCATTTCTCAAGCAGTCACGCCGGACCCCCTGAGGAGGCTTTGCAGATCCCCGGGGGACCCCCATACCACAGGTTGGGAACCACTGATACAGAATATGTAGCATCTTGGTGGATAGCTCACAGCTAGTCTCTAGATTAGAGGTGGGCAAAATATTCCGAACTGCCAGCGGAACTGGTGGAATTTGGGGAATCCCTTAGTGTGATATTCGGTCATCTGGTGAGATTTTTTCCAACACTGGTGGTTCTGACCATTTGCAGTCAGAAGGCGGCTGCTCCAGTAGAAAATCTACTGGAACAGCAGCAAAATCAACTCGAGTAGCTGCGCCCTCTGGCGTGCCTCATGGACTCTTTGTGCTGATTTTCCAGCAGGAACACGCTCCCTGTGTGAAATCACAGCATCATCATATAGGCATTTGTTTATTTAGGAAAGCCTGTGACAATCACAGTCCTCTGATTTGTCTGGCATATATTTTGGCTTTTAGGTTGGGCCTACCTGTTGACACTCTTTTGTTAACAGGCTTTTTGTCCAACTTAAACACTGAAGTTTGCATGGAAGCTGGCTGTCAATGCAAAAGGTCACACTGAAATCTGGGATCAGAACTGTCAGTGTGTGTTGTGTGGAAGGTATAGGCACCTTAGTAACAAACATACTAGGGAACCACTTTTATGCTCAAGAACATCAACATCTCCCCTTTGCTGAGTCACATACATGTCTACGAGAAAAGACAATAACTCATTTCTTTCTTAACATGAAGGTCTGCCCCTTTCAGGACTCCATCTGTTGCCAGTGGCATACTAAAGTTACCATGCCCTTAGCTCTTCACCATCCCCTCAAGGTCCCACCCCCTGACAGCCCCTGCCTCCCAGACTTCTAGCCAATTGGCTAACACCCCTTACTCCTCCTACCCCCATGTTCCAAACCTTCATCATCCAGAATATCTTCATCCCCAGTCACAGACATTAACCATTTCTACTCCCAGAACATTCCTCCTAAGCTCAGACCAACATTTGCCAGTCCACTGCCCAGAACCAAACCACCACCCCACCACAACCACCCCCATCTGACCACGTGCCAACATAAATAACACTCCTGTGACTTCAGTAAGTTAATTCTAATTTTAAAAAAACATCCAGTAATGTGAACGAAACCAATCGATACCTTTACAACAAGATCCACAAAACCTTTGTCATCGTCGCTGGATACTGGAGTGTACGGGCGCACGACCAGATTGCCATCAATCCTTGCAGACAGATAGATATGCTTCCCTAAAGAGAAGCACACACATTTGAGAAATAAAAATATTTATTCAATATCTATAAACTGATACAAATTTACGATGTATAAATTTTGGCTTCTGAGTGTTAGTAACGAAAGCAATCCTTGTCAATTAAATTTTTTAAAAATAAAAATAAAAATAAAGAAAATGAATAAGGCCTATTGCACAAACCAGTTTACAAACAGATTACCTCCTACAAGCTTCTGCAAAGCTCTATATCTAAACTGAAAAAATGTTTCTTCAAAAAATATAACCAAATTGTGCGTTTTGATTGCAGTTCTGGTCCAGCGCACAGACTAAACAATTTGCCTGTCACATAACAAAAAACATAGTTATTTTGGTATCAGAAATTCCCTCTCCCCCCAAACCGTATTTTGCAAAGCAACATAGTGTTTGTAAATTTATGTGAGCAACTAAATCACTGGAAAATGGCAATGATGTGCACCAAAATAACTAGATGTGAAACAAATCTCATGCCAGTTTGAATTTTAAAAAACAACGTGCAAATAAAACAATAAAAAGTGAGAAGACAATGCAAAGTGCAAATAAATCAATGAGCAGTGAGAAGACCATGCTCCCTTAGTACGAAGCTCACATGCAAAATTGTCCCCATCTCAACTTCTACCTCACCTGCAATTCAAAACGTCAGCTACAAAATAATAGAGGCAAACAACATCTGCAAAGTAGCTTTCACACTCCCTCACTATGGAATTGCCCCTTCTGGGGCTTCTTCAAATACACCCCATACCTCTGCTGCAACAGAACTCAAACTTCAGCTAACTAGCACTGGCAAAATCAATAGGTTTTGCCTTTGAGAGCTATTAGCTTTGTCAATACCTTTTGCAGAGACTAATGCCTTTTGGAGATGCTGTGCAGCATAATCAAAAAACTAGGGGGGGGGGAAGAGAGCGGTGAGGATGCCATGTCATTTTGTAGGCATGCACATGCGTGATGAGGTGTGTCGGCACATGTCACTATGCATGTACAGGCCTACAAAATGATGTGGGTGCCATTTTATTTTAAATTCACCGAACTGAGATAGATTAGTAAATAGGAGTAACCCAAAAGCATTTTTTAAATTTTTTTTTAGGGAGGACGGAATTGCAGCAATTCGCTGCCTAGTCCCCTGTACCCACCTGAAAGAAAAAAAAAATAAGTAAAATAATTAAAAAAGATGGTGCGGGCAATGGAGAAGCAGTGGGGGAAGCAATGGGGAGTGGGCAGAAGGAAAAGAAATGATGTTGATAAGGGAGCGCAACACAGGTGCAGGGGAGAAGCACACGAATGAGCAACCAGTATAGTGCTGGGAAAGGGGGGAGTTTGTTGGGGGCGAGAAGCACACAGAGGTAAGAGCTGGAAAACACAAGCATTCTTGTGGACTTCTTAAGAAAAAAGTAGTTCCCTAAAAGTAAGCAGTGAAAGCATACAAGTGAGCCAAGTCAAAAGATGGATAAGAAGTTAAGCTTGATTGGAGGAAGGAACAAAACACAAAATGGAATAAGATGGACAAGGAAATCCATTGAATAATAAGCAACCAAATGAGTGACAATAAAGTCAACCAATGGTAAGCAACGGATGGGTTGTAAGCCCACTGTAAATTCTTGATAAACCCACAATAGGTTTTTTCCAGCCAAACATCTATCATTGTCTGGTATGCGAGACCTAACAAGGAGTCTAGCACGGCCCTCTTGACACTGGCTCACTTTTGTCACATGTTACACAACCTAATTTATTAAAGTAACAACTTTAGTTCACAACTTTTTTGACTACCTAAGAGGAGCATTTAAGCCATCCTCGTCCTGCCAATTTTCAGAGATACAGCGGCTAAAATGTAATTCAAAGATTTTCAAATTACAGGCAACCTTTAAAAAGAAAAGCAATTTAGGATCACCTCACCTATAGGAAGTCCGAGGACACTATTCCGCGAAGGAAGAGCAAAACGGAATTTTCTGGTGTTGTGATTTATAATCTGAAAAAAATTATTAATAATATTAAAATTGTATATATAATCAGATTCACAACTTGAAATGTTAATACCTTGAGGGGGCTTCCTCAAAGCCATGTTCATGTTTGCCAGAGATGTAATTTTGGACACATTATTGTGCTTAAACAATGATAGTTAAATTGGTACATTTTACAATTTGTCCATCTGTCATTGCATTTTTCTCAGTAAAGGCATATTATCCTTTTGCTGTTTTTACATACGAGTCGAACAAGACATCTAAATAAAAATGAAACCAAGACATCAAATGCACAGGAAGGCATATGAATTATGGAAAACTCACGGGACATATATGAGCATTTTCGATTAAAGCTGGAGAGTGTTCTACGTGAATCACAATTTTGACAAAATAATGACATTTGGACAAATATAGAATGTTGATGATGTATTGATGAAATTCACTAGGCAGAAATCACTCCAAAAATGGGAATTGTCTTTCTATTTCTACCTGGCAGAAATACAAATCTAAACTTTGCAATAGGTGAGTGCTTAAAACCCTGCAGCGGGTACATAAATATTCCTAAAGTAAAAATACAACCCTGTGCCAAAACTCAGCATGTAACCCTTCGAGAAAGTAAACCACTGTAGGAGGACTGTGTGAAGGAGACCTATGGACTGCAGTGCAGATGTAGCCTGCATGTTAGCCATAGTGGACCACTGCCCTCCAATCCAACAAACCCAGCATCTTCGGCAACCTCGAACGAGACGCCCGCAACCTTCCTCAATGGATCATCAATGGTGCAAACAATGCACCCCCACAAGGAGCTCCGCCTCCAGAAGATCCAGCAAGCCCCCTAGGTGGTTCACCCATGAACTATGCACACAAAAGAGAATGCAAAAGGCTAGAAAGACAATGGCGTCGCACCAGGGACCTCACGGACCACACCACCTTAAAAAATGCAAAGAACAAGTACCATCACCGCCTCAGAGAAGCAAAGAAGATCACCCTACCAAGCCCCCGAAAGAACTCTTCAAGATCGTCAAAGAGTTCTCCCACCCAGAAACCACTGAAAACATGACCCAACCTTCCCAGACCCTCTGCAACTCTCTTGCTGGCTACTTCCACGACAAGATCACTGCCCTATCTCCCTGCTCCCCTTCCCAGCCAAGGTCCTGGAAAAAGCCATCGAAAGTAACTCTCGAAACACCTTGACAGACACAACCTGCTAGACTCATCCGAGTGCGGTTTCCATTCCAACCACAGCACAGAGTTCACCCTCATCGCAGCAACAGATGACATCAGGACCCTCCTGGACCATGGAGAGAAAGCGGCCCTGATCCTCCTAGAACTCTCTGCTGCGTTTGATGTCATCTCCCACTTCACCCTCGCCTCCAGACTCCACCACATTGGAATCTGAAGCAACACCCTCAAACGGATCCATGCCTTTATCACAGGTCGCATCCAGAGGGTCCGCCTCCTACCCTTTATGTTAGAACCGGAGAACATTTGCAGCATCCTGCAGAGATCCTCCTTCAGTTGCACCCTCTTCAATGTCCACGTGAAGCTGTTAGCCAAGGTCGTCCGCTCCAATGGACTCAACATCATCTCTTACACAGACTAGACACAACTAATACTTCTCCCCGAAGACCACGCCATCCCCAAAGACAACTTCAGACACACGTCTATGAATGGATGAGATAAGACTGCCTGAAACTGAACACCGACAAAACAGAGGTGATCATCTTCAGAAGAAACTCCTCCCCCTGGGACGACTCCTGGTGGCCATCCACGCACGGACAACCTCCGACTCCTATGGACTATGGATGTAACCTTGGCATCATCAGACAGCAAACTTACCATCAAACAGCAGATAAACACTGTGGCCTCCTCCAACTTCCATAACATCTACATGTTACATAAGATCTTCAAATGGATCCCCATCGAAACCAGAAAACAGTCATCCAGCCATCATCACCAGCAGACTAGACTATGGAAACTCCTGCTTCGCGGACTCCCCGCCCAGCTCCTCCACTGCCAGCAGACCATTCAGAATGCAGCTGTAAGACTCGTCCTAGACGTCCCTAGAAGGACCCATATCACCCCCACCTCAGCAGCTACACTGGCTGCCAGTGAACAAGAGGTGCAAATTCAAGGTTCTAACTACAGCACATAAAGCCCTCCACAACATTGGACCAAAGCTCATCAACCACAGACTCTCCTTCCAACATGCAACCAGGGTGCTTCGCTCTACCACTCTAGCCCTTGCGCAGGTCCCAAGAATCCAAAGCAGCCGTAGCGGAGGTTGCTCCTGCTCCTACCATGTCGCAAAGTCACACCTCCCCCCACGCACATTGCACACCCTCCTCGACTTCAGGAAAAAGCTCAAGACATAGCTTTTTGAGGAGTGGCCACTGGCGCACAACAAACGTCCCAGAGCGCATGGATACCCCCTGGGGTGATAAGCTTTGCTTTACAAATCCATTGGTTCATTCATTCATTCATTGGTGTGGTGCGTTTGGCCTCCCAAACCCGACCTGGGAGATGGTTTACAAAATGGAAACACAGAGAAGCCTCATGCCTGATCACATTCCACTGAAGTATGAGGTGCTGCTTAATCTGAAGTTTAGATTATGCACTTGTTCATAGCTGGTGGGTTTCTTAAGAACTGCAGTGCCTCTTTCCTGTAGAGTAGCATGTCTAGACTAGTCTTTGCGATCATGCTTTACTAGTATGGTAATACCATAAGGCAAGGTGTATAATTTATCATGTACATTTGGACAAGAAGGGAAGAAAAATTGAGAGATCTATGCTCTCACAGGATCCTTATCTGAAATGTGAAATATCAGTTATGATCCAAAACGTACAATCATCAACTCCACAACATTACTTTTCTGTATCCTAGAAGAATTCAGAAATCATACAGCCGAAACTCCGATCTATACATCCCAAGTGCTCTGAAAACTATAGAGGAAAAATTAATTTACAACTACATCCAAGTTGAACTAGATTTGAATACCATGAAACCCTAGCCTCGAGACACTAGCTCAAAAATAAAATGATTATTTTCTAACCTCTCAGTTCACCATTATCAGAGGAACAATTTCATACCCTAGTAGCAAAGAGTAAAACAATTAACTCCAGGCAAGTTCATTAAATGGTTTTGACCACACTGTGAACACTCTAAGCAACAGAAGTTTTGAAAATCCTAGAGTAGAGTGGGCAAGATCTTGCTCAACCCATACCAGAGGACCCATGTATACTGCCTCAAAAGGCCAACAGAATTAAAGGACTTCAGTGGCAATTTGATAGAAGAGATGTATCTTCGAGCATGCGCTCTTATACCGTATCTAGTCAAGTCCTGGAGAATGCACTGGGTTTTACTTTACCGACATAAGCCTATAAGACAAGGTTTTCCAGCATCAGATGCTGAATTAAAAAGCGACGGATACCCTGGGGCAGGTGCCAAGCAATGGGACAGCTCACTAGTGGTGCTGAACAAGGCTTGGACTAAAGAGCCTCCACAATGAAGGTAAGTAACAGTTCAGAAGTTGAAGGACCTGGATGCAAAATTTCTGTGAGCAAATTTGCCTTGGTATCCACAGTAGGCAATTGCAATTCTAGCATCTCTATAATTGTTTGCCTAGGTAGGTGGGTCCCAATGACAAGTCCAATTTAGTATCAGTGGAAATGTCAAGGCCGCTAGTATTTAAGAGGTGTACTTACAGGGCACATCAGTGTATTGAGGGGGGAGTAAGCTATCCACTTCTTTGTCATCTAGAACATGCTGAATGACTTTGGAGCATCAGAATAAGATTCAAATATAGCCTCCAGCTTCTATAATATGGATATCAAGGCAAGGACATGGATTTTTCCCAGACCATAAGCCTTGGTAATTGCATAAAGTAACATCAGTAGAGGTCTATCCAAATGTGTCTCTGGGTCTGAAACTGAAGTTGGACCTCAAACGCTGCCTGTGGAGTTGGTGTTGAACTGATGTGGCTTTCTCCAAAGGTGTGGAGGTGTGCCCTGATGCTGCTAAATGGTACAAGAAAGGGCCTGGTGGAAGTCCTGTCTGATCCAGGATTCCAAAGGTGCCACAGGGAGACACAGGATCTTAGGAAAATATTGCAGCATCATCTCCTTGAAGGCCTCAACCTACTGTGGAGTCAATTATGTACTTGGAGCCTAATGTGCTATGAATTCTCAACACTGAAATAAGATCCTAATCAGATGATAGCAGTGGAGTTGGGTGTTTCAAATGCTGACTACACAGCCTCTCCCTGCAGCAGGAGTAGTGTAAAGGGTAGCTTGAATTTCTTATGCCAGTGTCAAAGCTGGTCTTTTGACTTCATCTAGGAGTTACCCCAAGTATAGCGACCTAGAAAGGGACCAAGACTTGGATCAGGATCAGGGCCAGAACTTAGAACATGACCAACTTTGCTTCTTGTGTTTGGAGAAGTGCAATCTTGCACTTCCTGTCAGGCGATGGGTTCTGCCTATCAAATCAACCCAGATGTTTTGCTTTCTGACCACCTGATATGTGACCTTTTTAATATGTTTGAGTCCTACCACTGGTGACTCAGTCAGGGTAAACTCACTGTAAATGGACTGCACGGGTTTACCACCAGTATCTACCTTTTAACATAAGGCCACCGCGTTGCAGTTAAGATAAGGGCCACCAAGCTGGTTACACGTGAACATGTGCACACACATGGGAGACTCCTGTCATGCACAGCCTGGTAATTGCACATAGGTAGCCTGGTACAGAGGGGACTCTATAGGATTGGATACTGACCTGGGGTAGGCCTCATAATGTTAGTGTACCTCATAAGGTAGATCAGTGTGATTTACCGTCTTGCCTATGCACCTATTGGGAAGACTACCTTCGCTTCCCCTTGGACTACAGAGACCAGTGACATCTCGAACTGTAGTGGAATCTATATGCCAAACCCAAATATGAGAGTTGCAAAAACATATCTGTAGAGCTTATGGGTCATCCAGGATTGTCATACTTATCTGGCTCAGCTCAGGATTAAATCCCAGGCCTTTTGTCACCCTTCAGTGCCAAATTAATTACATTTCTTTCCAGCAGCAGAAAAAAAAGATGTTTTTTTTATTTTTATTATTTAATATCGATAAAAAGTTTAGAAGTGGAGCGGCAGAAGCGTGCTACAGGGCGTGGAAAAAAAAGGAACTGATGTCAGCACACATGGGTGCACATGGGTGACGCCTTCACAACGTTCTACATCATCATGTCCAGAGGCCCTCTATTGGCACATGAAAGCTACTGCTGAAACATTTCCGATTCCAGTCTGGCTCCTGGGGGAATTTAAAAAGGTGAGGAATCCGTAGTTAGAACTGTTAATCAGAAATACAGGTTGTGAGTGAAATGTTTCAGGAGTAGAGCATAGAAGAAAATAACAATTTGTGGTCTTGCGCTGCTAGGTGAGAATGAGCTCCAGTGGATCAAGAAGAAGAGACTGTGGTTTATAGGATTCAAAGGCAGAGGTTGGCGGCTGATGAAATCTGGGAATCCCCGTGGGAAATGAGTGCACATGTGAGCATAAAAGCCACTTCTATAGAGCTGAGAAAAGATAAGGTATAGGTTTACATCATACTGTCTGGAAGAAAGACAGAGAGACATCCTAAAGGAAGTGTTTTAACGCTGGAGGAGGTACACTGGGCTCATGAAGCTTTTCCTGGTTTAGAAGACCGTGACATGGGAAACGTATACCTTATTTATGGATTATATGAAAGGCCACCTGTACTAATGGAATACATGTGTACACAATGCCCAGTTTTGTGCCAGTCAACAGGCATACCTTCACTTTACTGTTTGTATTATTTACTATTTATGTGGTGAAATCACTACATATATGAATTTGGTGTATTCTGCTTAAATTTTTACACCTGCATCATCACACACCATCAGCCCGGCTGAAATTCTCAGGCGCAATAAGACTGTACTTCTCCTCCCGGATTTCATGTTTTTCCCTTCTAGCTGGTATGTTTCCTTCTAAGGAAAACTCAGATCAAATCCTTGGTACCCCCTCACACCAGCAAAGTACATAACCCTGCAGAAGATGGAGTTCATCCGAAAAAATATTATTTTAACTTGAATGAGTATCACCGATACATTTTGGCTATAACAGGACCTGGCTGACAATTATATCACCATAGGAGAAGGGACTTTTAACTTGAATGGAGTTATAAGGAAACCCGCTCTGCATCTCTTGTGAATACAAATAATATATCTTGACTGGAAGTCTTCACTTCCCCAGAGCATATCTGAGATGCTCATGAGAGGCTAAGGTACACCAGGCTGTGAGCTCCCCAGAGTACGTGTAACCCGAATGTGTGCGGCCATGATTTGACGCTGAAGATGCACCACTTGCATGCTTTCCAGTTTCCTACATGACTTAGCATGCAACACCCTTCTCCTCTTCTTTTTTCGGAAAACGTATCATGTATGGTTCAAATTCACAAAATTCTCAATGGAACAGAAGAGATCCTTTTGTGCATAACTGCATAACTCAGTGGTTCACTTCCGTTATAAACACTGTGTCAAAAAAGCAAAGACACAGAAACACCAGAACAAAAGAGGTGGCAAGTGCTCATGCAAACTGCTGAATGGGTACACATTAACCTAGGTACTGCTAGGTACTACAAAATCAATCCTTACATTTTCACGTATGTGTTCCGCTTTTCCTTTTGTCTGCATGTGCGTGATGCAATTCCATCCCTTTGCAACTTTCCTTATGGCTGAGGAAACCATAAAGATCATACCCTGAAAATTCAAGGTGGCAGAAGCCTCTCTTGGTATGTCAGATCTCTGCTTAGACAGGAGACCTTCTTTTTCATTCACAAACTCGCTCTCCTTCACAAAGCAATTCCTCACCATTGTGTGACAACGAGAGGAAGGGAACTCCTGGAGCACACAGAAAGAAGAATTGAAGCTGACCACATGTTCACACTTTATTCACAATTCTTCATAATGCTTAGTATAGTCTCTCCCCTTTCAAT
Organism: Pleurodeles waltl; assembly: GCF_031143425.1. Classification (NCBI taxonomy): domain Eukaryota; kingdom Metazoa; phylum Chordata; class Amphibia; order Caudata; family Salamandridae; genus Pleurodeles; species Pleurodeles waltl. The sequence goes on along the minus strand of NC_090445.1, from coordinate 657,396,825 downwards.
TCCGAGTTGTATCCCTGAATCAGCAGCTAGATACCAGTAAGCACGCCTGCACGGCATGAATCATCAACAGGTGTGGTTAGTCTTTCAGTTCACCCTCAGGTGCATAAAGCAAACCACATTAATCCTCTCAAAATGTAATGTTTTCAGGTGGAAGTTTTGACTCCGATTAAGTAAAATTTCAACATCTCAGATCAAAGGCTTTCACCAAGCATTATAAATTAGTCAGAAATTAAATGTTAGGAGTGGTCAAGCTGTCACCCTGGCTTGTTAAACTTTATGTAGGGCACGACAACATCACTAAAAATATGGTTGTTGTGAAAATATTCCACTACTTCATATCTCAGTGCATATATAACTGACAAGGGTGGTCTTTTACTCCTACTGCCAATTTATACCGTGCTGGTTTGTAGTAGTTGACACCTTCAAGTTCAGCCTGGTGACCCTGGGCCAGATACAATGGCAGGCCAGGCGCTTTTCCTTTGAAATTAATCTAAAGTGATAGGAAACGCCATCTTAACCAGAGCACAGGACGTTAAAGTCTACTAATCAGACTGAAGCGAAGAATATACTTAAGTCAAGAAAGCAAGACAATCTGGAAACAACTCTGGAAGAAAGGACTGAGGAGCGAGCGAGTTTGGAAAATCCAGAACAATGCAGAAAACACAGGCCTGCACAGGCCCCTAACTACTGCTGAAGATGATCCTTGGAGGCCAGATCTACCCTTAGTTAAATATGATGATGATGATGATGATAATCTACATTTGATAGCGGAGACTAAAATATAAGATATTGTGTACAAACAAATCGGTTATCTCAACAGCTTTAGCAACTTAACAATATTGTTTTCTTACACATTCCACTTTTCACATTAATTTTATATGCAGCCAACTTAAATACTAAAATACTGATGATACAAGTGGGATATTTGTTGGAATCCTTATTATGAAACTGTAACACTAGCACAGTGATGAAATCAGAAAATCCTGTTTTGGTCAAAATCCACCGATTACAAGGACATAAGAAGAACACACCCACAACGAATATCTACGGCTGAACAGGCACACTGAAACAAGCGAGTGAATCTCAAAGTTCATGCAGATCTTGCCAGTTATCCTTTAGGCAAGAGCAGAATAACCCCCACAACATTTTGCTAAACGGACACTTATGGGTACAGATGTAAACAGACTGACGAGATAGTTCAGTAAATTAAACACGGAGATTTGGGTTAACCTGAAAGGCATGTTCAAAATCCAGCAAGCCTGGCTCAGCCCTTCTATTTCCAGAGTTTAATATACAGAGTCCCAATCACTGGGTGAATATTTATATTTGTCATTTGTAGCTCCAGCAAAACAGCGGCAGCAAGCAATGCAAAAATTATTATTATCTAAGGGGGCACTCAGTAACCGGTGAGCCAGCGTTTGCAGCAGTACCGTCACCTCCTGCCCCTCTTGGTGGCTGACGTACATGCATACCGAGCATGGTGGACAATGCCCCTGGTAAGGGGCAGCTGAAGATTGTTCTGCAAATGTGTAACAGGGTTAGTGCAAGCAAGAGGCACTTGTTCTTTCCTCAAAAAGTTTACACATCATGGCATCTCAAGGCAAGTGTGAGATGGACTCCCTTTGTGGAGATCTGTTCTGAACGCTGTTTTTTTCAATACAATTGCAAGAGCCATACAAGTAATAAACCGTGATCAAAGGAGGTTCTTTTGACCATGCATGTGTGCTCAATGGGCGTACTGTGAGCCAGATTGCTGCATTAATCACAATGGTTTGGGACCCACTCAGTGTGCCATTGGCGAACAAACAATAAATCAACTCTTTCCATAATCTGAGAAGGGATAACAACGAGCACTGGAAAAGCCAATAGGTTTCATCTTTAGGACCTACTGGCTTTACCAATGGTTTTATCCATGCAGCACAGCGTCCCCGTTGCTTTGCCGAATAAGTAAAAAAAAAAAAAAAAGCTTCTGACACTGCCAGCTGCAGCATTTTGTAGACCCATCCTGCAAAATGATGTGCCGTTTTTTTTGCCAATTTGAACTAAATGGGTAAATAAAACAAACTCACTGTTTTATCGATGAGTCTTAGCAGATACTTCTCATTTGGATTTTGCAAGGTGATTTTAGGCTTCTTTTTCCTTTTGAATATGTAATTTCCAACTGCAATGCCAACTGCTGTTATTACCACCACTCCTACAGCCACCAGCACACCGGAAGTCTGCAAAAGAATCAAAGGAGATAGTTACCAACAGTCCGATGATCAATAGTTTAAAATAATTATGGACATCATGCAGCTTTCTTTCACAATGAAACGCAGTGACAGATTTTCCAGCCCACATCTCCAAAAAATGCCTTCAGTCCTACATCTATCTGAAATAGAGGGGTCTAACATTGGTTCATAAGCGCCGTATTGATTGCAGATTTAGGAGTCACATTTTTATGCAATGAATCTAAATAGGGATTATTTACATAGTTGGTGGTGGTCCTGAAAATCCGACATGGCTCCATCCCTAAACGATCAATCTTGGCAAACGTCGAATAGGCCAATGGTTGATACTCTAGCAGAGGTAAGAAATGCAGTGCTCATGTTGCAAACAAGATTCCATTTCAGTCTAGAGCACTCATAAGGTGTTTTACCATTTCACTGGTGAAGTATTTGTGCACCTCTCTGCTGTAGCTTCTTTAAAAAAAAAAAGAAAAAAAAAAATCTGCATTATATTGTATAAACACAGGTACCAATTTGGTTTCATTGTGCACCCATACAGACTATTTGTTTGTTAGTGCATTTACAGCTATTGTAGGAAAGTGCATCTTTTGACAGTGACTCCCCACTTTTTTCCTGGTTTCTGGTGCAATTTCGACTGAAAGTGCACTGGGTTCTTGCCAAACCGTCCCCTGTGCCAGATCTCTTTCCCCAAAACTGCACAGCCATTTCTCCCAAATGGAAAGCCTTTAACTACCACTATAAGTCCCTGGTAAATGGTACCCATAGTATCTAGGGTAAGGGGGTACTAAAGAGAGGCCCCTGAGGGCTGCAGCACGAACTGTGCCACCCTCAGGGACCCCCTCACTAAGTGCACACAGTGCTGCTTTCGTAGGTGTGTGTAGTCACCCTAAAGGTGAGTAGCCCATTGACTTCCACCTGGCACTCCTTGTAACACCCCTAAATTCAGTATTTAGATGGCACCCCTGAACCATAGATCTCAGATTCCTGTAGACCTAAGAAGAGCCAAAAAAACACAGAAGTCGCCCGAGAAGACTGAATACACCAACTGACTTGGCCCAAGCCCTATCGACCTGTCTACAGTCTTCAAAGAACCTGCACCCAGAAGACGACTTGGCCTGCGGCCCAGCGACTTCCAAAGCCTTGGGAGGACTGCTGCTGGAACCTCTTCTCCACCGACGCCACCAGCCAGGGTCCAAATGGTCCACCAGTCCTGTGCATGTTTCCCAGTGTGTTAGACCTGACAGCCTTAGGGTGGTCACCCCCCAACTTTTTGCCTGCCTCCCTCCACTTTTCCAACACTGTTTTTGCTGGTTTTAGGACTGCTAACCAGTGCTAAAGTGCATATGCTCTCTCTCTTAAACATGGTAACATTGTTTCATCCCCAATTGGCATATTTGATTTACCTTTAAGTCCCTAGTAAAGTGCACTTCATGTGCACAGGGCCTGTAAATGAAATGCTACTAGTGGCACTGCAGCACTGATTGTGCCACCCACATAGGTAGCCCCTTAACCATGTCTCAGGCCTGCCATTGCAAGGTCTGTGTGTGCAGTTTCACTGTCACTTCGACTTGGCATTTAAAAGCACTTGCCCAGCCTTAAACTCCCCTTTTTCTGTAAGTCACCCCTAAGGTAGGCCATAGGTAACCCATAGGGCAGGGTGCCACGTAAGTTAAAGGCAGGACATGTACATTTGTGTTTTATATGTCCTAGTAGTGGAAAACTCCTACATTTGTGTTCCACGACTGTGAGGCCTGCTCCTTTCATAGACTAGCATTAGGACTGCGCTCATATACTTTTTGAGTGGTAGATTCTGATCGGAAAGGGGTAACTAGGTTATATTTTTTATGACCAGAGTGGTAATACAAAATCCTGCTTATTGGTGAGGTTGGATTTAATATTACCATTTTAAAAGGGCCACTTTTAGAAAGTGAGGATTTCTCTGTACTTAAAACCATCTGTGCCTTACAGCCTGCCTCCAATCAGCGTCTGGTCTGGGCTGGTTGACAGCTCCTTTGTGCATTTCACCCAGACAACCACAAACATGGGAAGCTCAGCCACACCGGCATTCATCTGCTTATTGAACAGGTCTTCCTGGCCTGGAAGGGTGGAGGGATTGACACATTTCGAAGGCCAGCGGCCTGCCCTCACACAATGGACTGCTAAACCCCCTACTGGGACCTTGGCAGACAGGACTGAACTTAAAGGGGAACTTGTGCACTTCAAAACCACTATTTGAAGTCTCCTCCACTTCAAGGGCATTTTGGGGTATATAAACTGGGTTTCTGACCACACCAAACTAGACACTTCTGGACCTACATCTGCACCCTGTCAGAGGAGCTGCCTGGGTGCCCAAAGGACTCATCTGGACTGCTTTGCTGAGAAGGACTGCTGCCCTGCTGGCCTCCGACTTTGCTGAGGAGTGCTCTGCTTTCCCCAAAAGTGCTCGCCAAGGGCTTAGATTGAGCTTGCCACCTGTTTTCTGAAGTTTCAGGGCCAAAAAGACTTAGGGCCTCATTACAACCCTGACGGTCACCGACCGCCAGGTTTAAAGAGGCGTTCGTACCACCAACAGGCTGGCGTTACGAATCGCTATATTATGACCACGGTGGTAGCGCCGTGGTCACACCGCCGGAACCGGCGGTTTACCGCCATGGATGTCCCGGCGGTCAGAATCCGCCAGGGCAGCGCTGCCCTTGGGATTTTGACTCCCCTTACCGCCAGCCTTTCCATGGTGGTAGACACCGCCATGGAAAGGCTGGCAGTAAGGGGAGTCGCGGGGCCCCTGCACTGCCCATGCACTTGGCATGAGCAGTGCAGGGGCCCCCAGGCACAGCCCCGTTGCGAAGCACGTCAGGTGCTGCTGCACCCGCCGCACTACCACATCGCAGCCGGCTGCAATGTTACGGCCGACATCCCCGCCGGCCCAGTGGGGAGGTCCAAACGCGGCCGACGGGTTTCCGGCCGCATGGGGGGGCCGACTGGCGGTTCAGCCTTGGTGGTCGGCCTCGTCCGACCACCAAGGTTGAAATGAGGGCCTTAATCTCTTTAGGAAACTCCTTGTGCGTTGAAAATCAACACACCGCCTGCCGAAATCGACGCAAAGCCTGCATTGTGACCGAGAAATCGCCACACAGCCAACTGGAACAACGCAGCCCCGACTTCCCAACTGGAAATTCGATGCAGCGCCTGTCTTGCCACGGAAACTTCGATTCATAGCCTACTGGATCGACGCAGCGCCTGTGCTTTCCTCCAGTGCGTCAAGGATTGTCCCTGCATTGTCCCTGGGCGTCAAAATATCCCTGCAACGCAATGAGAAACCAAGACTGCGCACTGAAAAATTAAGAAAACCCCTTGCAGTGTGGAAAGAAACGACGCATTGTCTGTGCCACGTTGGAAAATTCAACACATTTCCTCCTCTGCAGTACCTGCACTTCATTATTTTTGACGCATACCAGGTACTATGTGTAACAAAGAGACAACTATTTATTTCTAAGGATTAGGACTCTTTTAAACCTTTTAAAAGTGATATTTCAACTTGTGCTTGTTGGATCTTTGTCTTTTTGACCTTATTTTATTCAGATAAATATTAACCATCTTTCTAAAACTGTGAGGAGTATTTTTTGGGTGCTTTCACTGTGTTATTGTATGATTTATTGCACAGAGCAAAGCACAGGGTGAATAAGTAAATTTAGAGCCTGGGATAATGGCCCCACCTACTAGGAGAACAAGCAGGAAGACTGTGGATCCAGCTTCCAAACAGATCACAGAGCAGGATCTCTTTCCTCAGGGAGAAGACCTAATAGCCCCAGAGGGGCCTGAGCCTCAGGAGGTTGGGCCTTACACAGCAGAGCTCCTAGGACCAGGGGTACCCTTTAGGGAAGATCTAAGTCAGGGACTACAAACCTGTACTACTCTGGAAGGCCTGAGGCAGCTGCACGGGAAAAGGGTGATGTTAGTGGTACCCAAAGGACCTATTGGGAGGAAGGGCTCCTGTATACAAAGGCCAGACACCTTAAACCTGGTGCCACCAGGAGACTGGTAGCGCCTCAGCAATGCAGAGAGTTACTCTTAACATTGACCCATGACATCCCCTTAGGTGGGCATCTTGGCCAGACAAAAACATGGAGTCAGTTGGTCAACCACTTCTACTGGCCAGGCATGTCCCAGAAAGTAAAGGGCTGTGATTGACATTGTTGGTCCCCTTGACCCTCCAATTGCAACAGGGGACAGATTTATACTGGTGGTAGTGGATCATGCCACCAGGTACCCTTAAGCAATCCCCCTAAGGACTACTACTGCCCCTGCAGTAGCTAGGGCCCTCATTGGTATTTTTAGCAGAGTGGGATTTCCTAAGGAGGCGATGTCAGACAAGAGGTACCAACTTCATGTCTGACTACCTGAAGCACATGTGGGCTGAATGTGGGATGACTTATACATTCCCCACCCCATATCAACCCCAGTGCAATGGTCTTGTTGAGAGATTTAACAAGACTCTCAAAGACATGATCGGTGGGCTCCCTGAAACACTCAGAAGGAGTTGGGATGTCCTACTTCCTTGCTTGCTTTTGGTGTACAGGGAAGAGCCACAGAAGGGAGTGAGGTTCCCCCATTTCAATTTTTGTTTGGGCATCCTATCAGAGGACCTCTTTGCCTTGTAAAGGAAGGAGAGAACCCAAGCAGGACATAGAGGATTATATGCTTGGCCTTCATTCAAGGATGGCTGAGTACATGAAAAAAGCAAACAAAAACCCTGAGGCCAGCCAAGAGCTCCAGAAACTCTGGTTTGACCAAAAAGCTGCACTGGTTGTATACCAACCTGGGCAAAAGGTATGGGTGGTGGAGCCTGTGCCCCCAGGACCCTCCATGATAAGTGGAGTAGACCCTACCCCATCCTAGAAAGGAAAGGGGAAGTCACCTATCTAGTGGACTTTGGCAGATGCAGGAATCCCAAAAGGATAATCCATGTAAACCGTCTGAAACCCTACCATTACAGAGCTGACCGGACCATGCTCATGGTCACAGAAGAGGGACAAGAAATTAAGAGTGAGCCTCTCCCTGATCTCCTCTCCAGCAATCCCATGATGGCTCAGTTGAGGGAATAGTCTTTTCAGACACCTTCTCTGACCAGCAGCAGACTGACTGCAGGCAGGTCTTGCACCAGTTTGCTGAACTCTTCTCCTTCACCTCTGGCAGAAACACCTAGTGTGTCCATGATGTGGAATCTGGAGACAGTTTACTTGTCACAACCAAAATATACAGACAATCCCACCATGTCAAGGAGAGCATTAAGGCTGGGTACTGGCAGATAGGCCTGACTCCAGGAGCAAAAGAAAGATCTGCACTCTCCACTCCTGATGGGCATTATGAGTTTACTGAATAATGCCCCTACCACCTTCCAGAGGAGGGTGAACAAAGTCCTTGCAGTGTTAGAAAACTTTAGTGCAGTATATCTAGGTGATATTGGTGTCTTCAGCTTTACCTGGCAGGATCATCTGATCCCCCTCAGAAATGTAATTGAGGCTCTGAAAAGTGAAGGCCTCTCTATAAAGGCATGCAAGTGTAAGATATTGCAGAGTCCGGTTGTATACCTGGGACACTTGGTAGGTGGGGGACAAGTTCAACCACTCCAACCCAAGATCCAGACTATTCTGGACTGGGAAGCTTCAACAAGTCAGACCCAAGTCGTCAGGGCATTCCTTGCATTGACTGGGTATTACAGAGGATTAGTGAAGGGCTAAGGCACCATTGTAGCACACCTCACTGAACTCACACCCAAAAAGATGTCCAAAAATGTAAACTGGACAGTCAGCTGTCAATAGGTGTAAGGAAATTCCTCTTTGGCATGGTTACCCCCTGACTTTTCACCTTTGCTGATACCAAGTTATAATTTGAAAGTGTGCTGAGGCGTGCTAACCAGGCCCCAGCACCAGTGTTCTTTCTCTAACCTGTACCTTTGTTTCCACAATTGGCACACCCTGGCATCCAGGTAAGTCCCTTGTAACTGGTACCCCTGGTACCAAGGGCCCTGATGCCAGGGAAGGTCTCTAAGGGCTGCAGCATGTCTTATGCCACCCTGGGGACCCCTCACTCAGCACAGACACACTGCTTGCCAGCTTGTGTGTGCTGGTGGGGAGAAAATGACTAAGACGACATGGCACTCCCCTCAGGGTGCCATGCCAACCTCCCACTGCCTATGTCATAGATAAGTCACCCCTCTAGCCGGCCTTACAGCCCTAAGGCAGGGTGCACTATACCATAGGTGAGGGCATAGGTGCATGAGCACTATGCCCCTACAGTGTCTAAGCAAAATCTTAGACATTGTAAGTGCAGGGTAGCCATAAGAGTATATGGTCTGGGAGTCTGTCATACACAAACTCCACAGCACCATACTAGCTACACTGAAAACTGGGAAGTTTGGTATCAAACTTCTCAGCACAATAAATGCACACTGATGCCAGTGTACATTTCATTGTGAAATACACCCCAGAGGGCATCTTCGAGATGCCCCCTTAAAACATACCCGACTTCCAGTGTGGGCTGACTAGTTTTACCAGCCTGCCACACACCAGACATGTTGCTGGCCACATGGGGAGAGTGCCTTTGTCACTCTGTGGCTAGTAACAAAGCCTGTACTGGGTGGAGGTGCTTCTCACCTCCCCCTGCAGGAACTGTAACACCTGGCAGTGAGCCTCGAAGGCTCACCCCCTTTGTTACAGCGCCCCAGGGCACTCCAGCTAGTGGAGATGCCCACCCCCTCCAGCCACGGCCCCACTTTTGGCGGCAAGGCCGGAGGAAGATAATGAGAAAAACAAGGAGGAGTCACTGGCCAGTCAGGACAGCCCCTAAGGTGTCCTGAGCTGAGGTGACTCTGACTTTTAGAAATCCTCCATCTTGCCGATGGACGATTCCCCCAATAGGATTAGGGATGTGCCCCCCTCCCCTCAGGGAGGAGTCACAAAGAGGGTGTAGCCACCCTCAGGGCTAGTAGCCATTGGCTACTAACCCCCCAGACCTAAACACACCCCTAAATTGAGTATTTAGGGGCTCCGCAGAACCTAGCAAGATAGATTCCTGCAACCTGAAGATGAAGAAGGACTGCTGACCTGAAAGCCCTGCAGAGAAGACGGAGATACCAACTGCTTTAGCCCCAGCCCTACCGGCCTGTCTCCCCACTTCAAGAAAACCTGCAACAGCGATGCGTCCCACAGGGTCCAGCGACCTCTGAAGCCTCAGAGGACTACCCTGCATCTAAAGGGACCAAGAACTCCTGAGGACAGCGGCTCTGCTCCAAAGAAGAAACAACTTTGCAACAAAGAAAACTTTAAAAGGACTCCACGTTTCCCGCCGGAAGCGTGAGACTTTGCACTCTGCACCCGACACCCCTGGCTCAACCTGCGGTGAAACAACACTACAGGGAGGACTCCCCGGCAACTGCGACCCTGTGAGTAGCCAGAGTTGACCCCCCTCAGCCACCCCAGCAACACCTGCAGAGGGAATCCAGAGGCTCCCCCTGACCGCGACTGCCTGCTTCTAAGAACCTGACGCCTGGTAAAGACCCTGCACCCGCAGCCCCCAGGACCTGAAGGATCCGACCTCCAGTGCAGAAGCGACCCCCAGGTGTCCCTCTCCCTTGCCCAGGTGGTGGCTACCCCGAGGAGCCCCCCCCACTTGCCTGCCTGCTTCGCTGAAGGGACCCCTGAGTCTCCCATTGAAACCTATTGCAAACCCTTCGCCTGTTTGCACTCTGCACCCGGCCGCCCCCGTGCCACTGAGGGTGTACTTTTTGTGCTGACTTGTGTCCCCCCCAGTGCCCTACAAAACCCCCCTGGTCTGCCCTCCGAAGACCCAGGTACCTACCTGCTGGCAGACTGGAGCCGGGACACCCCCTTCTCCATTGAAGCCTAAGTGTTTTGGGCACCACTTTGACCTCTGCACCTGACCGGCCCTGAGCTGCTGGTGTGGCAACTTTGGGGTTGCCCTGAACCCCCAACGGTGGGCTACCTTGGACCCAACTTTGAACCCTGTAGGTGGTTTACTTACCTGCAAAACTAACAAACACTTACCTCCCCCAGGAACTGTTGAAATTTGCACTGTCTAGTTTTAAAATAGCTTATTGCCATTTTTGTGAAAACTGTACATGCTATTTTGCTGATTCAAAGTTCCTAAGATACCTAAGTGAAGTACCTTTCATTTGAAGTATTGATTGATTGTAAATCTTGGACCTGTGGTTCTTAAAATAAACGAAGAAAATATATTTTTCTATACAAAAACCTATTGGCCTAGAATGGTCTTTGAGTGTGTGTTCCTCATTTATTGCCTGTGTGTGTACAACAAATGCTTAACACTACCCTCTGATAAGCCTACTGCTTGACCACACTACCACAAAATAGAGCATTAGAATTATCTTTTTGCCACTATCTTACCTCTAAGGGGAACCCTTGGACTCTGGGCATGCTATTTCTTACTTTGAAATAGTACATACAGAGCCAGCTTCCTACAATAGGTCTTTGACACCCTGAGAGAAGCAATGTACTCTGCACCTGTTCTAAAAGCTCCAGATTAGTCAAAGCAGTTCATTGTTTAGACCGATGCCTCTGAACATGGGATCGGAGCAGTCCTATCCCAGATCAATGATGATGGCCATGACCAACCTGTTGCTTTCATTAGCAGGAGATCAACTCTCCGAGAGAAGCACTGAAACGCCATGGAGAGGGAAAACCTTTTCTGTGTTTTGGTCCCTCAAGAAGTTGAGACCATACTTATTGGTTCTCACTTCCTAGTTCATACTGACCACGGGCCTCTCAGATGGCTAATGCAAATGAAAGGTGAAAACCCCAAACTGTTAAGGTGGTCGATCTCCCTACAGGCAATGGATTTTACAGCGAAACACTGACCTAGGACTGACCATGTCAATGCAGATGGCCTTTCCAGGTTCGTCCACTTAGAAGAAGACTCCCCTGGGAAAGGTTAGCTTCAGCCTTTTTCGTTTTGGAGGGGGTTATTTAGTAAAGTGCCTCTTTTGACATGGTCACCCCACACACACTTTTGTGCCTGGTTTCCGGTGCAATTTAGACTGAAAGTGCACTGGGTCCCCAGTGCCAGATCTCTTTCCTCAAAAGTGCGCCACAGTTTTTCCCCACTTGGCAAACCTTTCACTACCACTATAAGTCCCTAGTAAATGGTACTCCTGGTAACTAGGGCATGGAGTACTACAAAAAAGGCCCCTAAGGGCTGCAGCACAATTTGTGCCACCCTCAGGGACCCCCCCTCTCTAAGTGCACACAGTGCTGCTTTCGCAGGCGGCATGTCTTGGTGCAGAACTAAAATGAAAACACGACATGGCACACTGCATGCAATAGCTGTAAGTCACCCCTGTAGCAGGCCTTCCAGCCCTAAAGGAAGGTTGCATTATATTACACGTGAGGGCATACATGCATGAGCAGATATGCCCCTGCTAAGTCTTTTTCGATTCTCAGACATAGTAAGTGAGCAGTGAAGCCATTTTAGGCACATGCTGGACACTGGTCATTATGAGTTCCTCACCTACATGATGGCTTCACTGAAAATAGGGATGTTTGGTATTAAAAATCTCGTATTAATAAACCCTCACTGAAGCCAGTGATGGATTTATTAATATACTAAGAGGGCACCTTAAAGGTGCCCCCTGAAAACCTACTAACTCCTAGCATGGGCAGTGACTGGCTAAAACCAGTATAGCCATGTTAGACAGAGTTGTAGACCCCAGAGGTGAGAGTCAATGCTCTTGAGGGCTCAGAACAAAGGCTTGCTCTGGGAAGGTGTGTGACCTTCTCTCTCATGCAGGATGAGCATTTCAGGGTGGGGATCTTCAAAGGCCTTGCCACTTTTGAAATGCGACCCAGGCCTCTCCAAATGGTAGAGACGGTCGAACCCCCCTAGTTCCTGAACCCACTTTTGGAAGCAGGACTGGCAGGAAAATTAGTTAAATTAGGAGGAGTGCCGACACCATGCCAGTCCCACCCCCACGGTGGACAAGCTGAAGTGGACAATACTTTTTAAATTCCTCGATATTGTGTGGAATGAATTAGGCCAATATGTTCAAGGCTATGCCCACTTCCCAAAGGAAATGGTCCTAGGAAGTGTGTAGTCACCCTAAAGATGAGCAGCTCACTGGCTACCTACCACCTGGCACTCCCTGTAACACCCCTAAATTCAGTATTTAGGTGGCACCCCTTAACTGTAGAACTCAGATTCCTGTCGACCTAAGAAGAGCCGGACAACACAAAAGTCGCCCCAGCAGTGAAGACTGAAGACACCAACTGACTTGGCCCCAGCCCTACCGGCTTGTCTGCAGTCTTTAAAGAAACTGCACTCAGAAAACTGCTTGTCCTGCAGGCCAGCATCCTCCAAAGTCTTGGGAGGACTCCTGCATTTGATAAAGATTAAGAGCTCTTGTGGACAGAGAACCTGTCTAAAAGAAACCAACTTTAAAAAAAGAAGTCTGACTGAGAAACTGCAGGAACCACAAAACCGCTGCTGGAACCACCTCTGCACACTATGCCCCCAGCCAAGTCCAAGTGGCCCACCAGTCTTGTGAAAGTTCCCCAGCACCTCTGAAGAACAGTCTACCGTGGGTTGACCCGTGCCAGACTCCACAGTGATGCCTGCAGCCTAAATCAGAGGACTCCCTCTGGTTGCGACCTGCCCAGTGAGCTGTTTCCGATGACAAAAGACATCCCTGCACCTGGAGCCCCTGGGCCTTGGGGAGCTGGACCGTCGGTGTCCCTAAGATCCATGGCATCTCTACTTGCCTGGGCAGTTTGGGTTGTTCTCAACCGGCCTCTTGACCAGAGTCTACAGCCTGTTTCTGAACCTGATCTTCTCCATTGGGCGCTCAACGCTGTGTTGGCACCCTACACCCAGCCGCCCCTGTGCTGCTGAGGGTGTAAGTTTCGAGCTGGCTTGTGGCCCTCCTTGTGCTAACCTCAATTCCCAGAGACCAACCTCTGACACAGCTTGTACTTACCTGGAAGCAACACATCTTCATTCACCCCTAGTGTCCATTGATTAACATTGGGCACGCGACTCAGACTTTGACCTCTGCACCTGACCGCCCCTCTGCAGCTGTGGGTGCACCCTTGGTACCAACCTGAACATTGCCCAGTGCTAGTCTAACACTGAACACTGGGATTGTAAGTCATGTACTTACCTACAAAACTACATTCTTGTTTTCCTCCTGTAGGTTAACATTGAAGACTGAAAATTGCACTGTGTGGATTTTTGAAACTGCAAAGTACTTTTAATGTAAAAACTGCTTACCTTATAACAAAGTTCTTTGGTTCAAAGCATATATAAAAGCAACTGTTATTTTTCTAAATTTGTCTCAGAATTATTCTTGGAGTTTGTTTCTCATTTATTGCCTCTGTGAGTACAACAAATGCTTAACACATTCCCCTTTCTGCCTCTGCAAACCTTTGGGGATTCCCTGGACTCTGCACAGTGAACTTCATTTTAGTGCACGATATAGACAGTCAGCTTCCTACAGCTATGTATTGATGAAAATCCTAAATTAAAATCTTTGAAGATATACAACAGTGGCAGTCGCCACTGTTTATTATGATGCACTTTCCATTGAAAAGGCATTTTTTGATTTGCCTATACCTTTTGAAGTCATGGACAGATTTGTATTAATATACAACAAACATCAGTGCATAATGAGACTGAGAAAATTAACCATTTAGCAACTGGATAAGAAAAATTATGTAGTTAACATATCTTGTCATGGAAATGGCCTTAACAACGCTGGCTGAGCCACTCATGCTGTTTCCCCACAAGCTAAACCAAACTTGCCTTAACCACACACTGGCGTGGTGTATGCCTTAACCACACATGTGCCTTAACAACGCATGTCTGTGGTTAAGGCAGACAGCGCAGTTTAGCTGTTCAAGGAGCAGCAAAAGGAAGCAACTGGAGAGGTAAGTGGGGTTGGGTTTGGTGGGGGAGGTTAGTTTTTAGGGGTGGGCAGTTTTAAGGCTTAGGGTGGGAGTGGTTGGGTTAGGTTAGTTTTTTACATGGGGGGGTCAAGCTACTTTTTTGAGGGAGGTGGCAGGTTTTAGGACCTGGTTTGGGGGGGTACTTTTGAGGGGTGGAGCAGTTTTAGGGCTCAGAGCGTTGGGGGAGGTCGGGTTAGTTTAGTTTTTTCTTACAGGGGAGTTCTGTTACTATTTTTAGGCAGGTAGCTGGTTTTAGGGGCTGAGACTGGGTTTGAGGGGGTACTTTTAAAGGGTGGGGCAGTTTAAGGGCTCGAGGAGGGTCGGGTTATTTTTTGACAGGGTGGTCTGGTTCGTTTTTTTGGGGGTAGATGGAGTGTTTCAGGGTTCGGGGGGGGGGGACCGGGGTAGTTGTAAGAGCTGGGGCAGGGTTTTAGGGCTCAGGGCTGGGGGTTCGTGTGAGAAAGTAGACTCTTTCTAGCCTTGTTACCCCCACTTTTGGCCTGTTTGTGAGTGTATGTCAGGGTATTTTCACTGTCTCACTGGGATCCTGCTAGCCAGGGCCCAGTGCTCATAGTGAAAACCCTATGTTTTCAGTATGTTTGTTATGTGTCACTGGGACCCTGCTAGTCAGGACCCCAGTGCTCATAAGTTTGTGACCTATAGGTATGTGTTCCCTGTGTGATGCCTAACTGTCTCACTGAGGCTCTGCTAACCAGAACCTCAGTGGTTATGCTCTCTCATTTCTTTCAAATTGTCACTAACAGGCTAGTGACCAATTTTACCAATTTATATTGGCTTACTGGAACACCCTTATAATTCCCTAGTATATGGTACTGAGGTACCCAGGGTATTGGGTTACAGGAGATCCCTATGGGCTGCAGCATTTCTTTTGCCACCCATAGGGAGCTCAGACAATTCTTACACAGGCCTGCCACTGCAGCCTGAGTGAAATAACGTCCACGTTATTTCACAGCCATTTTACACTGCACTTAAGTAACTTATAAGTCACCTATATGTCTAACCTTTTACCTGGTAAAGGTTAGGTGCAAAGTTACTTAGTGTGAGGGCACCCTGGCACTAGCCAAGGTGCCCCCACATTGTTCAGGGCCAATTCCCCGGACTTTGCGAGTGCGGGGACACCATTACACGCGTGCACTACATATAGGTCACTACCTATATGTAGCTTCACAATGGTAACTCCGAATATGGCCATGTAACATGTCTATGATCATGGAATTGCCCCCTCTATGCCATCCTGGCATAGTTGGCACAATCCCATGATCCCAGTGGTCTGTAGCACAGACCCTGGTACTGCCACACTGCCTTTCCTGGGGTTTCACTGCAGCTGCTGCCAACCCCTCAGTCAGGCTTCTGCCCTCCTGGGGTCCAGCCAGGCCTGGCCCAGGATGGCAGAACAAAGGACTTCCTCTGAGAGAGAGGGTGTTACACCCTCTCCCTTTGGAAAATGGTGTGAAGGCAAGGGAGGAGTAGCCTCCCCCAGCCTCTGGAAATGCTTTCATGGGCACATTTGGTGCCCATTTCTGCATAAGCCAGTCTACACCGGTTCAGGGACCCCTTAGCCCTGCTCTGGCGCGAAACTGGACAAAGGAAAGGGGAGTGACCACTCCCCTGACCTGCACCTCCCCTGGGAGGTGTCCAGAGCTCCTCCAGTGTGCTCCAGACCTCTGCCATCTTGGAAACAGAGGTGCTGCTGGCACACTGGACTGCTCAGAGTGGCCAGTGCCACCAGGTGACGTCAGAGACTCCTTCTGATAGGCTCCTTCAGGTGTTGCTAGCCTATCCTCTCTCTTAGGTAGCCAAACCCTCTTTTCTGACTATTTAGGGTCTCTGTCTCTGGGGAAACTTTAGATAACGAATGCAAGAGCTTATCCGAGTTCCTCTGCATCTCTCTCTTCACCTTCTGCCAAGGAATCGACTGCTGACCGTGCTGGAAGCCTGCAAAACAGTAGCAAAGATGACTACTGCAACTCTGTAACGCTGATCCTGCCGCCTTCTTGACTGCTTTCCTGGTGGTGCATGCTGTGGGGGTAGTCTGCCTCCTCTCTGCACTAGAAGCTCCGAAGAAATCTCCCGTGGGTCGACGGAATCGTCCCCCTGCAACCGCAGGCACCAAAGAACTGCATCACCGGTCCCCTGGGTCTCCTCTCAGCACGACGAGCGAGGTCCCTTGAATCCAGCAACTCTGTCCAAGTGACTCCCACAGTCCAGTGACTCTTCAGTCCAAGTTTGGTGGAGGTAAGTCCTTGCCTCCCCACGCCAGACTGCATTGCTGGGAACCGTGACTTTTGCAGCTACTCCGGCCTCCGTGCACTTCCGGCGGAAATCCTTTGTGCACAGTCCAGCCTGGGTCCACGGCACTCTAACCTGCATTGCACGACCTCCTAAGTTGTTGTCCGGCGACGTGGGACTTCTTTGTGCAACTTCGGGTGAGCACCGTTTCACGCATCCTCGTAGTGCCTGTTTCTGGCACTTCTGCGGGTGCTGCCTGCTGCTGAGAGGGCTCCTTGTCTTGCTCGACGCCCCCTCTGTCCCCTGACGCAATTGGCGACATCCTGGTCCCTCCTGGGCCACAGCAGCATCCAAAAATCCTTACCGCACGATTTGCAGCTAGCAAGGCTTGTTGGCGGTCTTTCGGCAGGAAAACACTTCTGCACGACTCTCCACGGCGTGAGGGATCCGTCCTTCAAAGGGGAAGTCTCTAGCCCTTGTCGTTCCTGCAGAAACTCAAGCTTCTACTGTCCAGTAGAAGCTTCTTTGCACCCACAGCTGGCATTTCCTGGGCATCTGCCCATCTCCGACTTGCTTGTGACTTTTGGACTCGGTCCCCTTGTTCCAC
Source organism: Pleurodeles waltl (assembly GCF_031143425.1). Taxonomy (NCBI): domain Eukaryota; kingdom Metazoa; phylum Chordata; class Amphibia; order Caudata; family Salamandridae; genus Pleurodeles; species Pleurodeles waltl. The sequence continues at coordinate 657,379,768 of NC_090445.1, read as the reverse complement.
AGGTACCCTCGACTGGAAATCCATTGTTGTTGCATTGCTGGTTTGTGTCTTTCCTGCAGAATTCCCCTATCATGACTTCTATGTCCTTTGGGGAACTTTAGTGCACTTTGCACTCACTTTTCAGGGTCTTGGGGTGGGCTATTTTTCTAACCCTTACTATTTTCTAATAGTCCCAGCGACCCTCTACAAGGTCACATAGGTTTGGGGTCCATTTGTGGTTCGCATTCCACTTTTGGAGTATATGGTTTGTGTTGCCCCTATCCCTATGTGTCCCCATTGCATCCTATTGTAACTATACATGGTTTGCACTGTTTTCTAATACTATTACTGCATATTTTGGTATTGTGTACATATATCTTGTGTATATTTGCTATCCTCATACTGAGGGTACACTCTGAGATACTTTGGCATATTGTCATAAAAATAAAGTACCTTTATTTTTAGTATATCTGTGTATTGTGATTTCTTATGATATTGTGCATATGACACTAGTGGTACTGTAGGAGCTTCACTCGTCTCGTAGTTCAGCCTAAGCTGCTCTGCTAAGCTACCATTATCTATCAGCCTAAGCTGCTAGACACCCTATACACTAATAAGGGATAACTGGGCCTGGTGCAAGGTGCAAGTACCCCTTGGTACTCACTACAAGCCAGTCCAGCCTCCTACAGTTCGGGGTAAATGTAACGGTTGGAGTAGGGTTTTAGGATTTAAGGCTGGGGGAAGGGACAGTTTGCAGGGCAGGGGACAGGTTGTGGCTCAGGGTGGGGGTTGGGTTAGTTTTAAGCAGGGGGGGAAGGTTTTAGGCGTTAGGAGAGAGGTTGGGTAGTTTCAGGGGCAGAGTGGGATCCGGTTTAGGGCTCAGGGCTGGGAGGGTTTAGGGTTCAGGACAAGGGGAGGGACAGTTTGAAGTGCTGGGGTGAAGTGTTAAGGGCAAGGTACAGAGGAATTGACCTCACATCTTCCTGTGACATACATGATTTTACAACAGAATTTGTTGTAAAATCATGTATGGTAAAGGCATGCGTCATAAATACAAGGTCGTTCTTAAAAACGCATTGCTCTGGCATGCATGCTTTATGCTTGCGTGCTTGCTTCCATCATACAACCATCTTGTCACTGTATGTAACAGGGCTCTTAGGGCCTATACTAATATTCATCCTCTCGTTCCATTCAGGCTTACAGTGATAGGCCGCATAAAAATATTGTGATTTCTTATAAACAATGGAGGGACAGATCATTTCAACCAGGAGGCGCCCTAGCCTGGAATAAACTTCCACCTGATGTATGCTAGCTACTAGTGCTACTAGTTTAGCAAGAACCTACAAACCTGGATTCTCATTGAGTAACTTTACTGGGGCTGTCCTGTGGGCTTTAGAGATACTGTGTGTGTGGGCACATGTTACAAATAGAGAACAACAATAATACAATATTATTTATTGCAAGACATTGACGGCAGACTGAAGGCTACGTCCTTTCCACTATAACATTTTAGAATAAAATGGAGAGGGAAGAAATTGTGCGTGCCCTGTCCGATCGGCTACTGTGGAAAGAGAGAAGCAGTGACACACTTTGGGCCTGATTATGGCCTTGGCAGATGGGATACTACATCACAAACATGACGGATATCCCGTCCGCCGTATTACAAGTTCCATTATATCGTATGGAACTTGTAAAAAGTTCTGCCAAGATCGTAATCAGGCCCTTTGTTTGTAAGTGAAGCGTGGACATGGAACAAATGAAACATTCCAACTGCTACAATATCAGTTAGTACAGGTTCTGAAGAGCTCAAACTTTTGGCACTCTTTGAATCTAAGATAAATCAGAAACATTTTCACCATTATGTTAAACACCTCAATACTGCTCAAAAATCACTTAGTGTTTCTCACCTGCCTGCATGAAAATAATGCACTGTATTCATTTGTTCCCAACTCTGGAACATGATTGATTTAAAAACATTTTAATTAATTTTCTGATATAATTTCAAAAAACAAGTAATATCACAAAACCACACAACGTGGTAAACATTTAACAACAAGGTGTGATGCTTGTTGCTTAATCCCAACCACCAACCCACCAATAGCCCAAGGGCCCTCTGGGCAGAGGAGAAGGTAAGTCGCAGAGTTAACACTAAAGGCTCCATCAGTGGGTAGTCCTGAACATGTCTTCATTTCACTGCATCCACAGTTCCTCCTCTAGGGCACCGGTACCTCTATTTGATCCCAGAGAACCAAGACCCTCAAAGTGAACATGAAGAGGCAGTGCAGCCTTCTGCAAGTGCAACAGCCCAGCTGGGAGAATGACTGCAGGAAACTGAGTTTATAACAACAAGGGGGGGTCACGCTTGATTTAAGAGGTAGTTAAGCTCCCACAGTTATACAATCTAGCACCGAGAGGTAAAGCATATTTCTGTGAGGAATCCTGGGATTACCCTTGGTAGCTGAGAACAAGTGAACAGGCTTACGTTGCATGCATTGTGTATAACCGCACCAAAACAAGATTTAAAGGTAAGGCATAACATCAGATAAAATTCCTAAGTTCAGAGAAAGTGGTTTGAGAGTATCAAGGGTTATTAAATATACCTAGAGCAACAAACCCACTGGTGCTATAATCTATTGTAAGTCAATGGGATGCAGGAGGTAGGTACCCTCCTCGACAGACCAGAGATAGGGTGAGGTCGAATAAAGGCTGGAGCTTCACCCCAGTCAGGTTTTGAGGAGCACCACCACTCAAGCAACCTTTGATGCTGACTTGTACATCACAGTCAACAGTTTTAGGTTTGAGCTTTATAACTTTTTCAGAGCTCCAAATCATTTAGTGGGATAAAGCTGAAACCTGTAGTCGAGTAGAGCTCCTTTTTCAGATCCACAGTACCATGAACTACATGCCTAAAAACTCCAGGCGGGAAAACCCTTTAAATCTTATGCATCAGGTTTGTGCCTTTGTTGGGTAGCACTGTTACCCTATTTTAGTCATCCAGGTATCAGAAAATGTCTATATAGAAACAAAGTCAAACAGTACGTTCCTACTGGCCCTCTTGGATTTTAAGGGCATCACAGTGTACTCTATTCTTGGAACTCATATGTTCTTCTCTGTTCTAGGTGGTATTGTGTTGTGAAGGTAGTCAGAGCAGATGTTTATAAAACTAAAACCAATCTTTAAAAAAAACTACCTTGCTAGTGACTGGTGAATTTCCATAAACCTCTCAGAAGGAAATTTACATGCAATACTCTTGATCTTTGAACCGATCCCAATGGAGCAGGATCAAGACTGATTTCAAGACTAATGGCTGGTTTTAATCTGAAGGGGCATGGCGAGGAAAAAAACAATGGATTGGGATGCAGTCTAAGAAATTACCAGTGGCTGAGATTAATTCAAGCATTCAATCCATCACTTTTCTGCATTCCTCAGTGTGGTGCCCTAAGCGCTACAGGTATGCCAAGACATGAGTCTGATGCTCACTGAGCTAGTGGAAACAAGTAGAGGCCCAGTTACGCCAAAACTGGTCTTGGGTTGCTTTAATTCTGAAAAAAAGTAGAACTTTTTTGTATGGCTAAGCTCTGCTTCACTTCTTTTGGCAAGTTGACTGGTTGTCAGTTCCATATTATCTAATCAAGGCCTCTTGTCTTCAGTACACAGAGAGACAAATAAGTTAGACAAACCTTTTGTTACTCAAAAAGCCTTAATTATGCTAGACTTTCACAGCTTATTAGCTTTCCAGGTCTGGAGAAAGCTAATTAAAAAATTACATGCAGGAAGTCGAACCAAACAGCCAGGGTAGGCAAACGGCACTTAAACCCAGTTTGCGGAAAGGTAGAAGTTAACAATGTTTTTAAAATCCTAATTTTTGAATTTGTACGAAAAATCTAAGTTTTCCATAAATGTATAATTTCATCAATTAGTATAATATTACGAGAATTATTTTTTTAGATGGTTCAAGGAAGGCTTCTAAGCGCTGCACAGGTTTCCCAATACTGCCACAGACCGTATGGCAACAGAACCTTTATCCCCGCTAGGTTTTTGGTTTCCTTTGAACCACAGACCTCTACATATTTTAAATAAACTTCAAAACATACATTCACGTACAAACACCCAAATTAACAGCACACAACATGCAATTCCCTAAAGACGTCCGCGGTGGAAGTGTTCCACCAAAACAACAGTTTGGCTCATTCCTTGCTGAACGTATCCAGCAAGTGAAGCCGAAACTGTGGAAACGTGTTCTCTCACACTTGGATCTCCAGGACCTCCCAGGGTAACTCGCCTTTCCCATACATAGGTATCTACCACCGAGTCAGCAGGTTCCAACTGGGTCTCTTCTCCAAAACAAGAGCGTTAAAATGCCTACAGTAATGGATGATGACAACAAAAAGAAATAGAGGTGTGCAGCCCACAACATGCTAAAATTACCTCTCTCTACCATACAGCTTTTGGCTTGCAAGTGCTACTAACCAAACCACCAAAAGCCACATTTCTACCTAGGTTACAAAACAATATAGTGGGGGAAGCACTCCAACTCTTCTCTGATACATCACGCCTGTCCTCCACACAGGTATCTACCGAAGTATGGTATATACGAAGGCCTTGCAAATTGGACTACCAAATACTAGCTTCTCTATTCCCAGAGGGGTCAAACCACCATTTAAAGGCCCGCTGAGGACCTCAGGATTAAAGAGTTCACAGAATCCGTTCCGATAAACCTCAACCGGTTTACATTAATCCCAAGAATTAAATGTGTTAGTATCTGCAAAATACATAAATATCTTTCTAGGTCAACGCTGTTCTGCATTCAGATGAAGGAGTCGCAAAAGGCAAACACTTGCAAGTCCAGCTCCCCAAACTACAGTGGAGCTCGCAAGGTCTGCCCTCGTTTTGGTTCTGGGCTGCAATCATCTGCAAATGGGAGCAGAGAGCCACTGTTGTATGTAGATGAATACTTGACACCTAACACATGGTTTTCTACCACTTCAATGCTTATAACAGATGACAATGGTCGTGCTTTAGTATAATTTGTCACCATCTCAGGTTAGTTTTTTAAAATATTTTTTTATAGTGCATATTGCTTTAGAGCAATTTATTGAGTCTTAAACAATCACTGGGCTGAGCAAGCACTGGCAGAGCCAACAGCTGTTGCCTTTGGGACCTATTGGCTTTGCCAGTGGTTTTAGTAATGTTGCACAGCGTCGCTGATGCTGTGCAGCATGGGTAAAGAATTTTTTAAAAAAACGTTTTTGACGCGGCCAGCCCTGTCATTTTGTAGGTGCGCACACAATGAATTTGCGTGTCTACAAAATGACACTGGTAACTTTTTTTCTTTGTAGTTACCAATTAGAGTTGGATCAGTAACTAAAAAGAAAAAAAATGCAAAAGCTATTTTTTTAAAAGCGGGTTGGGGAAAGCAACATGGGGCAGGGAGGGGAAGCAACACCGTTGCCGCTCCATAGTCGGGCCCCTCATGGAAGCAGGATAAGGGCAGACAATGAAAAGCCGACCTCTTACATCGTTGACAGACCATCTGTTCATCCCCCCATCCACTCTTTCATGCATCCGTCCGTCCATGAATGAATGATAGGTTATCCTTTTGCGGTAGCATTTGTCGTAAAAAGGGAATGGGCTTGTAAATCCCTCAATATATTTCCCCTTCCGTTTCTTCAACGTGGTCTCCTTGCACCACCCATCTCTTGTAAAGATGCTTCCGTTGTCTCCCATTCCCTTCACCCTATCATAATTCAGCAGAAGCCAGGCTTTTTCACGTCTTATGTATGTTACGGTATTTGTGCGGCATAAGCCAACCACGGGCGCAGCTGAAAGGTGAACAAGCTATGGATATCTAAACAAACCATCGGTAAATGTTTTGAAATCATATTTGATGCTTTACACCAGGGGCTTAGTGAACCCCTCGCTGTAGCAGCTGTGGGCCTCTCCTGTCCGCTCAGCAGACAAAGGCTCATAAATAAGGTGAAAGGGTGAGTGTATGACTGAGTGAAAGGACGGATGGGTGTGTGAGCCAAAGGGTGGATGGATAGGTGACTAAAAGGGTGGATGGGTAAACGAGTGAACGGATGGATGAGTGAAAGAATGTACGGATAAGTCAAAGAGGATGGATTGATGAAGAGAGACAGTATGGATGCCTAAGTGAGGGAAAATATGGATGGGCGGAGTGAAATGGTGGCTAGATGGATGAGGGAAAGGTTGGATTTGTGGTGGTTATGAACCACCAAACTTTGGTAGCTACAGTGGGGTTGAAGTTCTTGATCGGCATCTTTTGTATGCAATTTGACAGACAAAGGTGAATGAGAGAAAGGATGGATGGATGTGTGAGTGAAAGGGTGGATGTTAGATGGATGAATGAAGGGAAGGATGGATGAGTGAAAGGGAGGATGGATGGCTGGATAGATACAAGGGTGGGTGGATAGATGAGTAGAAGGTGGAATGGATGAATGAGAGAAGGGTTGATGATGAGGGAAAAAATGGATGAGTGAGTGAAAGGGAGGGTGGATGGATGCAGGGATTAAGGGGTGGACGGATGAGTGAAAGGATGGATGATTGAAAGGGAGGGTGGATGATGAAAGGATGGATGGATGAGTGAAAAGGTAGATAAGTGAATGGGAGGGTAGATGGGTGGATGGATAGATAAGAAATGGGTGGATGAGTGAAAGGATGAATGAAAGGGAGGGTGGGTAGATGGATGCATAAGAGAATAGATGGATGAGTGAAAGATAGGGTAGATGGTTCGATCAAAGGATGGATGGATAAATGAATGACTGAAAGGATGGATGAGTAAAAGGATGCATGGATAATAGGTGGATGGATGGATAGATGGATGGACAGGTTTGGTAGCTACGTATCGAGATAGATGGACAGGTTGGATATGGATGGGTGGAGAAAAGGAATGGTGAAAGGCAATGATGGATGAAAGAATGAATCCATGACAGAATGAAATGATTAATAGATAGATGTATGGAAAGAGTAAACAAGACAGCTCTTCTGGGAAGGGTTGCGATGACTTTCTTCGTTTGTTTGGTGCCATATAACAAGAGCCTTTGTTTTGTTCGAAGTGGAGGTGTTTTATATTTCTGGCTACTCCCTTGCTTTACAATCCATTTCTTTCATTTCAGGGTAAATGTATTGATGAAGGAGATTCTCCATTTACTGAGCCCATATATGTGCTACAATGAAAGTGCTTGGGTGGTGGCAATTGGAACAGCAATGCTATTTTGTTAAAGTTAAAAAGGTGAGATGCATATGCTAAATGTGTAAGAGGAAATGCAAACAAACAATGAATAAAAAATCTGAAAAGGAATGAGGTCAATGCGTTCTGTAAATCGTTTTAAACCATATTTGATACGATGATTATCGAGTACAAAGGACATTTTCACAAAATCAAATAGTGAAAAATTTACCCAAAATGCCCATATGTCCCAAGTCAGTAGTACAAAGCCAGTGCTGAACCTGTTTAATTAGGGACCAGGACTTATACAATCAGCATGACAGAGTGAGTCGGGGTGGAGCTACTTGTGCCCGAATGTTACTGGCACAAGAGGGCTTTGGAAATGTGAAGACATGGTGCAAACTTGAGGTGTGAGGGCCTCATCTTTGCTGAGCCTCTATATTTTGGGGCTCATATCCCCAAAGCTCCTACATTAACCTGCTCAACTCTCGCATTCCGATGCTGAACATCTAAATCTGTGCATCCTTGTGCCTCTGAAGCTGGTGGTCTAAAAAGGCCAATATTCTGACACACCTCGCTTAGAATGGCAGCCACCAGTTAGAATTGAGCCTTGAGCATTGAGACCCCAAATCCGTAAGCTTCAATATTGATCCTCTGCCTGCAACTAGCCCCGGTTATCGCATCACTCCTAGAGAGCTTTCACGGATCCATGCTCGAATGTCTTTATCAGAACAGGTTTCTTTCTCTGGGCTCTGATACTTGTACTAATGACGTGTTAATAGACTACACAGGCCCATGCTTCCCAAGAAATACAGACACACACACCCTTTGTACCAGCTGATGTGCAGGACAAGGGGAGAAGAGGAGGCAAATGTGTCTTGCTCGGCCATGTGCACTGTCCACTGATAATGACATGATGACATGAACATGTTTACATACAGTGCCTGTTACATGGGCCTGTGTCTTTGTAGCACTGCTGTAAATAATAACTTTCCCGTGCGAGCACCTATCGCTTCACAGAAGGAAGCGGTTGATACTTCAGTGTGTAGACAAGTATAGGTTATAGTGGGGCGCACACTGCCTCTTCGTGGGGACATTTCGGGGCCTTCCTTCTCTCTCTCCAGGCAGACGCCCAAAAAGAGCGCACTGAGCGCTAAGACCCAGTGCAGAGACAGAGCAGGAGATACTGAGGACTCTGATGTTAGTGAGGAATGAGGAAATGGTCAAGCTCAGGCAGCATGGGAACACAAACTAAGAGGGAGACAGTGTCGCTGTGTCTCTCCTCTGAAGCCAGGGATAGCGATACTCGCACTGGGAGCGAGAAAGTGCACTGTGGTAAAACTTGCTCTGGGAACTCGTGGGTTGCATGGACACGCATTAACTGCAGGTGTTCAAGAAAACCTTTAAACACTGGAGCAGAAACGAAAGGCATAGTAAAGAGACAGCAGTAGGAAGGTGGATTTCTGGCATAGCGAAGAAGAATGGTGCAGTGTCTGAAGTGGCGGTCTACCCTCATAGCGGGCCCTTGGTAAGCTGGGAAAGGACAATGAAGTGTGGTGCACACCAAAATGGTGCCACAAGAAGAGTAAAATGGAGGGGAGCACTTCACACTCTGTCACCCCACTTGTGTTTCTTCAAGAGCGTGAATGAAGAGCTAAATGGTAGTTAGCATAAACTGGAGAAAGCACTGTTGGAAATTGCCCTTTCTGCAGTGCCATCCCCAAACGTTTTGCCTTCCTCCTCCCCTTTTTATTACTGAATTGTTTTTTTTGTTGGCTATAGGACCCTGGGCACTTTATCACTTCCAACTTGTGCAAAAGTGCTTGTGTTGTCTGCTAAAACATGTTAACATTGGTGTATCCACAATTTGGCATATTTAATTTACCTGCAAGTTCCTACAGAAGTGCACTATATGTGCCCAGGGTCTGAAAATTAATTGCTACTAGTGGGCCTGCAGCACTGATTGTGCCATCCACTTAAGTAGCACTTTATCCATGTCCCATGTCTGTCACTGCAGAGCCTGTATGTGCAGTTCTACACTGCCTTTTCCACCTGGAAAGATAGAACTCTTGCCAGGCTTAAACCTTTCCTTGTTATACATGTACGTCACCCCTAAGGTATGCCCTATCTGACCCACAAGGCATGATGCAATGTATTTAAAAGGCAGGGCATGTACCTTCAAGTTTTACATGCCCTGTTAGAGAGAAAAAAAAAAAAAATGTTGTTTACTACTGCAAGGCCTATTTCTCCCATATCTTAATATTGGGATTAATTTATTGCATCTTATTAATGTAATTCCCAATCTGGGAGACATAAATTTATCAAGTTTGGTGTCCCTGGATTCACAATTTAAAATCACAACTTATGGCGTAGTTGGATTTAAAGTTGTAAGTAAAAAAATGCCATGTTTATAAAGTAGGCACTTTCCTTACTTAAAACATTCTGTGCCTTCTGCCAGTCTCCAATACATGTCTGGGGTGGGTGACAGCTGAACATTTTGCATTCCCTCCAGACAGTCACACACAAAGGGAGCTCAGTAGTGCCCAAGCGCCATTCACTTCCTGATGGCTCATCACCAGGCTGATGGGTCTTCCTGGGCTAGATGGGAGGGAGGAGCTGACATTTGCACCTGAAAAGGCTGGGCCTGTCCCCACACAAACAACTGCTTATCCCCCTGTAGTGAGACAGGAGCCAGGGCAGGATGGACAGGGACCTCATGCATTTCAAAGCTTTTCTTTGAAGTCTCCCTCACATCAAAGGCGCAACTGGGTATAAATACTGGACCCCTGACAACACCAACTCAGACACCTGGACCTGTGGATACTTTGCTAGGAAGAAAGACTGCTGTGCTGAAGGGATTGTCACTCTGCTGGACTCCTGCTTTGCTGTGCCTTCCCTGCTACCCCTTGCCTGGGAAGGACTGGACCTGAATATTTACATCCCCAGAACCAAGTGCCTTCAAGGGCTTGCTGGTTTGCCTCCTGTTCTTCAGTCTCTTGGACATCACAAGCTGCCTGCATCTCCAACAGCACCTGGACTCTGCCACTTGTGAGCCTTTCCCTGCCAATTGGTGCTACCCCAGTCCTGGCCCCCTGGAAGTGGGTTCTTCAATGCTTCAGCTCTCGATGCATTGCTGCCATTACACTGATCGGAACCACCACATCGACTCTCAGCGCTGATGCATTGCCGCCGAGGACAAAGACTTCGTAGTAACAACTGCCCAGCTTAGAACTGGGGTATCACCTTCAGCCTGGTTGCCCTAACTCCGCATCACCTGGTTGCACAGCTCTACAATGATGCATCATCATCACAAAGGGAGTCTGACGTTGCACCACTGCTCAAGGAGCGACAAATGCATGGCCCAATGAGATGCATCCCCTGACTGCACAGAGTGGAACCGATGCATCACCTTTGCATTGTCTCCTCTGCCCCTCACAGTGGATCCTCGACGTTGACACTACCTTCCACACAAGGTACTGGTTCAGCCAGACACGGTTAGTCCCTATAGCTGCCCGAGCTCCATCGTGGTCGCAGTTAGGTTTTTGATTTACTCCCGTCTAGCATGACCAGATTGCTCCGGTTGGCGCTCTAAGTTTACAATTGCAGATATTCTTTAAAAATTCATATCTCGAATTCTACTTATTGAATTTTTGTCATTTTGGTCTTGTTGGACATTAAATTATGACCTACTTTTCTAACTTGGTGTAGGTTATTCTTGTGTTTGTTTTCACAGTTTTACTGTATTACGTTTTACACATTGCCTTCTATGTTAAGCATGCTTACACTGTTAGAAGCAACCAGAGAGTGAGGAGAGGTCAATTTATGGCATATATGTGGCTTACCCTGACTAGGACTGTGGTTCCTCCTTGTCAGGGTGCATACCTCTGCCTACCAGAAATCCAAATTCTAACAAGTGGCAACTAATGCAGACAGTGGCACCAGTTTGAAGGAACCAATGACCAGACAAGGAAGATGGATTTAAGGGGTAGAGGGGCACAGAACCTGGCATCCCAAAGAATGCAGCAATGCACTGACATTGGTTTTGGCAAGTAGGAGTGTGGAAGACTGGGACCAGTATGTGGCAACCAGCAGCAGGAGGAAGCAGCTGAAGAATTTTACCAATACCTGCAGCGAGAGAGCAGCAACAGCCAGCTGTCCGGCCCAGCACGCCACCATAGCAGAGAAGAGTAGGCATGGGAGCCAGGACTGAAGATAGCCAGCTTCAGCGGGTGACGTGACCCAAGTCCAGCAGGAAAAAGCATTGAGGAGGCCATGGCAGAGCAGGTGGGGATCACCAACTGTTTTGGTGACGCAAATACAATCCTACAGGCTGCGAAGTGCAACTCTCTTGGTCAACGTAGCAGCCAGCATAAGCAGGTAGAGTCACAGATGTACAAGGGGTGGAGCCAGCAAAATCAATGTAGCAAGCTGGATGCCTGGTTAGATGTGGTGAGGGCACAGATAGAAGCATTCAGCCCTGATGCAGGAAAAAAAGGGCATAGAAAGAAGCAGTACCAACAGGGAAAATGGCACAAAAGTAGAAAGAGCACATTGCTCAACCCCCTGTCCACTGTGGGAAATGAGGCAGGACAATTCCCATCAGTTGGTACAGGCTAGAGACAGCACATACTCTCCACAGCAGGTTTAACTGGGACAACAAAAATGGACACAGTGGATTGTACCCACCACAATTTAAGTTGGGCAGAACTGCAATAAAAAAAAAATATATAAGAAGAATTGTGAGCTCTTATTTAGGATACACCAGTACATCCCAGGGCTACCCAGCTTAAAAAAGCTATACCAAACAAAAGAAGGGTTTGGTACAAGAAGCAAAAAGGCAATCATGGCAGAAGAGCCTACTGAGACCAACAGACACTTCGCTACCCTCATGCAAGCAGCAAGGAAGCATTGAAAAGAGTGGGTAATAAAGCAGTTGCTGGAGGGCGTAGAGAAGGTTCCAAGCCTGCAGGGTAGATCAGACCCACATGCAACGCCAAGTGGTAACAGCGAGGACATGGGGAGATGGCAGAAAACAGGAGGGGAAGCAGAAGCAGCTGGTAGCAGCCAGTGCACAACAGACGAAAAGTCAGAGGAACATCAGCAACAAAGGTGCAAAGAAGAGGTGGCAAGAAATGAAGGACCTGACGTCTCTAGTTAGTACAGTGGCGGCAGGGTCCAGGAGAAAGTGCACCAGCAAGAACAATGGTGAGCAAATAAGTGTGACGGTGTAAGAATGCCTCAAGTCAATTGTGCATGTTGTCCACAGGGGAGTGCTGTGCAGCAGAACAGTGAGATGCAAGCAGCAGTGCAAAGGCAGAGCCAGAAACTGCAGCAGTCATTTGGGGATCCTGGGTTAGGCCAAGGAGTGGCACAAATGGGGCACTAGAAGGGGGACACATGTAAAAGATGTGCACAGACAATACAGGTTTAACAGTGCCAATACATGGGGCACTCAAAGAATGTAGTCATGCACACAAACACTGATTCAAGTACGGGGAGTGCAATGCAACCGATTACCATACCCCAGTAGCCTCCTTCTCCTATGGCACTGAACTCACAGCGCTCTCAGTGCCTATTACGCAGAATAAAACAAGTGACTCATTAGGGGTGCAGCCAAACAAACCACGCCAGAGTGGGATGGTGACTAATCCAGCGATTAGTGGGAAACATAGTGGTTCATATGTCATAGCTTCCCCAAGGCAGCCTCCCATGATAGAGAAATCATTAGGTCTCGCTACCCCATCCCTTTGGCAGTAAAAGTATACATCTGGAGAAACAAAGTTATTGGCATATTTTCATTGTTGGGGATACAATCAGAGGGCTTAGACCTAGCAGAGGTCTTCAAACTGGGGGGCGGGCCCCCCTAGGGGGGCCTGAAGTGATCCCAGGGGGGGCCCCCAGACTCTGGCCAAAATAAATATTATACAGATAAAACAAAAGCCTGTTAAGCAGAAGCATGTTATTTCAGTTTTAAAAAGGTAACAGTACTTAACTACAATGTTTAAATAGGTTTAGACATATTTAAACATTGCCATGTTTATAAAATAATTGTGAAAAATTCTGAGGGGGGCCCAATGATTTTTATTTTTCAACTGGGGGGGCGCAGCATTAAAAAGTTTGGAGACCTCTGACCTAGTGACTAATGGCAAGAGAGATGAAGAGTAAAAGGAGATAAAGAGGATCAGGAAAGAGAGGACACTAACAACCGGTTGTACGAGGTTAGGATCAGGGCATGTGTGGTTGTAGAGAAGTTTCTTCAATGTGTGGCTGACCTGTGGCTCTAAGAGGCTAGGAAACATGAAGTGCAGAGGTTATTCCAGGGAAGGCCTGGTTACAATATGACAAAGGATTTACTTTGAAGATATAGACATGGCCTAGCATGAAATAGAACAACAAAGATGTGTCAGGTTATAGTCATAAAATGATGGCAGTTAAAGACGACATAGCCAAACAGGACCATTGATTTGGTCTTTCAGGTTTCCAAGCCAGGCAGGACAAGCCTAAGTTTTATTTTAACAGGATAAGGCCTTGTTCTGGGTGGACGAGCCAGGCAAAAGGGAGAAACACTACAGCCGTATGATGCAAATTGAAGCAAAACAGGTGTTCCTGGTGGCCAGTCTGTAAATACAGTCAAAAATGTGCCTCATGTAGCATGGACACACTTGCAATAGGAGAAATGGATTGGGGAAAAGAAAGAGACACACAAGGAGAAGTAGCAGGGTAAGAGAGGCCACTTGACAAGAAACAGGCACACACAATCGTAACTACAGACACATCAATAAATCAAATAAGACTCAGAGAACTGCTCAACACCAACCAAAACAAAGCAGAAGCTCTGCTACTGCATGAGGGATTTGAAGAGGGCCTTAGAATCCCATCTAAGGAGATTATGACTACAAGGTCAACCAGGAACCTGAAATCAGTAGCCGAGCACATGGGAGTTGTGGAGAAAAGGTACAGAAAGAGAGCCGGTAGGGGAGCATTGAAGGCCGATTTGAAAGGTCCAACTATACAAAGCTGGTAATAGCTCCTTATGGGTGGTGCCCAAGTGGTGTCAGCCCAATACAATTTAATTAATCACCTATCCTGTCTGGAAGGCGACTCAGTGAGCGACAATCAGTCAGGAACTAAGTACAGTTGCCGATTGGTCCACTAAGGATGCAATAGAACTGGTCAGGGCAAAATGAAAGAGGGTGCTGATTTCCAAGGCGGACATCAGATCTGCGTTCAGAGTATTGACTGTTCATCTTAACACCTTCCAGTTGTGGCTGGCAAATGCATGCCTATTCGATGTGCAATTTCTCCAGTGTACTTTGAGAGCTTCAGCACATTCCTGGCACAGGCGCATTAGAAACAGCACCGCAAGAGTGGGGGCAAGCAACACTACCTAGATGACTTCTTGTTCATGGGGCACCTGCAATAGACCAATGAGCCAGGTTGTTAGAGTTCAATGAGCTGATAGTATCCTTAGGGATCTCTTTGGTGCAGGAAAAAACCATAGGTCCAATATCTAGATTGGTATTTCTAGGCACAGAACTGGTCTATATTAATGGAGCATCCAGGAGCCCACAAGGCAAGATAGTGGAACTAAGGAGTGACAAAGAGGATGGTGGCTACAGAAACTGCAACCATGCAAGAAATCCAGAAACTGCTAGACCGGTTAAACTTTGCCACTAGGGTGATACAGGCATGCAGCAGGTTTGTGATAAGGCTAGCACAACTCATAATAGGCACTAAGAAGAAGCACCACCACGTGTGGTGGACTGCAGGGGTGAAGAATGATTTTATGACTGTCATTCATTCCTTGCACACTTTAACGGCACACCAATCCGGAAGAAGGGCTGAGTGACATCCAGGTAATCGAACTTTTCACAGACGCAGCAAGAAGCCTGGGCATTGGAGCCACTGTGGGGCATGCCTGATGTGCAATGAGAGGGCCGCAAAGTGGTTGGCAAAGGGGCTTAGCAGCAATATCACTGTTCTAGGGCTGCTCCCTATTTTACTGACAATGCACATATGGTATCACCACTTGCGCAAGATGAAACTAACTCTATGGTCAGACAATAGAGTAGTACTGCAGGTTATCAATTCCTGTGCAGCTAAATGTCTATTAGAACTGGGGCGGTTGATGATCAAGCGAATGTTGGAAGAATCTTGTAAGTCAGGGCAAGTCATATGCCAGGGGAAAACAGCTGTTGCGCTTTCTCCCTTCCAGAACAACAACTTCAGAAACTTAGCCCCTTAAGTGGAGATAATGATGATCCCATTCCCAGAGGAATGATGAAGCCTGGAAGACCAGCCTTGTCTCTACTATTAGAGCATGCACTGGTACCGAGAACAGCAAAGAAATGCAGCAGTTATGTGGCCAACTTCAAGAGGGTGATTTGCACAGGAGACTTCGGGGAAGCCTAAACCAGCACCACGGCAGTCAAACACTTTGTAGGGTGAGCTCATACCCAACGGAAGTTGAAATCTTGAGCTCAGGCACTCATCACAGCTGTGGCCCACACTGCAAATTGAGGAGCAGGTTACAACACCCACCAGTTTGCCCTAAATAAATACAGCCATGAAAGGATGGAGGCGAATGGAGGGACTGAGAGAAGACATGAGGCTCCCAATGGACTTTGAGAGGCCGGAGTTATTATTGTCAGTAGTTGAGAAGAAGACAGTCTCAGAGTTTGAAACTTTGCTGTTCAAAGAGGCAGCTTATAACATCACGTTCTTTGGCGTAATTTGGAGCCTTTGGAGTGACTAAACTTGTGGCACCTTCAAATGATGTAGCAGGGGACATGCCTAAAAACTGGGTACACAGGGCTGAGGAATGGGGCAGTTGAGTTGACACAAAAGCGGTGCAAGATTGATCAGATAGGAAAGGAAGCAAAGGTGATGCTAATGTCGTTGAATGTTCACAAGCAATAGCCAGTCTGCCTCTTAAAGAGATACATGTTAATTCACCCAGGGGGAGGCCAATTGTTGTTTAAGCACGTAGATGGCTCAAATTTTAGTTCACAGTAGTGATGTGTATGGCACTGGCCAGGGCATGGATGCCATAATGCCAGTTCGGGTTGCATTAATTTTGCATTGGGTGGCAAAAACCTCACAAAAAGGTATGCACCAAAAGGGTATAATGGGTTTGGGTAGGTGGCAATTCAAAGCCTACAAGACCTACATAAAGCCCCATTTAGCATAAAGAACCTGGGACACCCCTCAGGCACCAAGATGTCCCCTCCCACTGATATTGTACCAATAGCTGGCTATTGATGAGGTATTCCATGCTTGGCTCAACATGTAGAGGATGTATCATATAGAAAAGGGTCGGTCTGATCGGCCACTCGTACACAGCCAGTGCATGAAAGTGGGTGACTAAGAGCTACACAGGAAGGAGTACCAGTTTTGGGAACACAACCATACAATGGCACAGCATTCTTGGAATAAGCTGGGGGCAACTGGTGTAGGCATGGGGAAAAGCAGTAGCAGAAACCTCACCACCAGACACAGCAGTTATTTATTTGAGAAGGAACGACTTAGCAGTACTCTGGAGGAAGAAGTTGCTGAACAGGATAAGAAAATACTTGCTAGAAGCTTTAAGTATTTTAGGCAGGTCAACCACTGTGTGACCTGAGTTAATATGAATGATAAAAATGAGGGTCAAATTCTAATAGTGCGGTAGAGAGATCCAGGCACAAACTGACCATAACAGTGAACAAATGCCATAGCAGCATGGGTTTCGAATGTACCAGACACAGTGGGCCTGATTCTAACTTTGGAGGACGGTGTTAAACCGTCCCAAAAGTGGCGGATTTACCACCTACCGTATTACGAGTCCATTATATCCTATGTAACTCGTAATACGGTAGGTGGTATATCCGCCACTTTTGGGACGGTTTAACACCGTCCTCCAAAGTTAGAATCAGGCCCAGTGTTCAATATGAGGATGCTGGAATATTACATATGAGACGAAATACATCTAATAGACAAAGGGCCGGGCATATTCCAATGTAACATTTTAGGGGCTTAGAAACCAGCAGGACAGAAGTTAAAAAAAAAAAAAAAAAAAAAAAAAAAAAAAAAAAGAGCTGGGGGGAGCCCGTTGTAGGACGGTAACCTTAAGGTCATTAGGACTCCCTTGTCAGAATCTGTATAAAGGGCCCATCATGTCCAGATGCAGGATGGGGGCTAGACAGAGACTGCTTGCCTTGAGTTGCCCGACAGCACGGCGAGCTACCACTACGAGATTCCAGGGGGGGTCTTCAGCACAAGACACAGCACTCGCAGGCCAGGCCCGCCTTATATCTGGCTACACAACAAACATGGTAGCTTGTTGAGTTTATGCACCACTGAGTCCAAGAACTAAACCCAAAAAGGACTGGGAAGACTATCACGTCATCATGATTAATCGCATGAATAAACTTTGACAGGTCACCTGTAAATGGCTGTGAAAACGAAACTGATGAATAAACTGGCCTTTACACTCAAATGAGTGTACTTGAATA
The DNA here is from genome assembly GCF_031143425.1 of Pleurodeles waltl. NCBI lineage: Eukaryota > Metazoa > Chordata > Amphibia > Caudata > Salamandridae > Pleurodeles > Pleurodeles waltl. Next base: position 657,362,107 of record NC_090445.1, on the reverse strand, counting down.
GAATATTAACTTGTTATACGCACAAAGGGGAGTTGGGCCGAAGTGCAGAAGTTACTACCTCTGTGGTACATACAGGGCTCTCACTGAAATGCAGTGCTCCCATCAGATTTGACCACTGAAGAGTAGGTCATCTTTAGTATTCACTGGAAGTACCTCAGAGGCAAGGTGTTGGTATTTGTAATGCATGTGGATAATATAATTTGGAGGGTGCAGAGAAGCAAAAGTATGAGAGAAGGCAACATGGAGTGGAGGGAAGAGAGGGAGAGAAGCACACAAGAGAGACAACTAGAAAACACTTGACTCTCATGGAGCGCTTTACAAAAAAAGAAAAGAAAAAAGTGTTCCAGAAAAACAAGCACTTGTGGAAAAACAGGAGCCAGTCAATCAGAGAGATGGTAATCAGGCCATGCTCCACGAGAGGGACAAATACATGCCGGACAGTCTAAAAACAAATAGAACCAGCAAAAAGAAAGCAAGCACGCCTGAAAGTCACAGTAGAAAACCAGTGGTAAGCAATGGGCGGAATGCATTTCTAAATCAGCTTTCATTATGTCCCCAATATGTCTTTGAAACCAAACAGCTGCCCTGTCTGGTAGGCTTCAATCAAAAAAGGAAACTTGGAACCCTGTCACTTCATAGCACATCATAGACATTAAACATAATGCACACGCTGCATATACAAAGGGTGACTTGGGTTCAAGTACAAAACATAAAAAGCCCACTGTATTTTACAGCAATTGCAACTTTGCACATTTGGAGATGATTCATCTGTTCCCTTTAATACTCATTTATATGTTCTCATTTATATAGCGCACAAAAAAAAGACTGTAATTACTCAACATTGAAAAACAGGCTAAATGGCTGACTTTGGATAGGGAAGACTGATATCTAATCATAGCATTTGACAAGAACACTTCTGGCTTAATCATGTTATGAGTCTTAAATTGTACATACGTTCATTACTAATTTGTCTAATGCACCGACTAAAACACACCGTTCAGCTGCGCCCATGTATGCAAACTCTCTCGCTTCAACATTCACACAGGTAAACCTCACCAGTGAAATTTAGCAAAACACAGCATCCACCCGTTACAGCCCTCATGCATCACTCACAGAGGCCTGCCCTCTCTTTTAACACTGACAGGTATGCCTCCCTCACTCAGCACTCACACAGGCATGCCACCTCATCGGCACTGATGGAGGAAAGCCCCTCCCCCCCTTCACTCAGCGTTCATACAGGCATGTGTCCTCCTGTGGCACAGAAACATCGCCCAAGCCTTACTCGCACACCATGAAATCAAGGGCACAACCATCTTAAAGGCCACCATGTAGACAGGCACAACACTCCACCCCTTAAAGACATCCCTCTTACACAGCTGACCCTGCATTCACACAGGCACACTGCTCATCTTGCACTCACACAGAGGCACAGTCACTTCTTTACTCAGAGGCACGCCACATATCCTGCCCTCACAGAACCACACACACCATAACCCTGCAGTCAAAGGGGCCCACTACTCACAAGTGCACAATACTGGCGCATCGTTCACTCAGATTAAACAGACATGCCCCTCACACGGTACTCAGAACTCACAGTCTACGCTAACAGAGGCACTGTGCAACGTGCATTCACACAGGCACCTAGTTCATATATACCGCAATTAAATACTGCAAGGCCAATGCAATGATATACACACTCACAGCATGCAGTTCCACCCCTTCACAGGAAGGCTGCAGAGTTCTCTCTTGAAGCGCATATAGTGACTGCTGACACTAGGTTTCGCAAACATCCTTCAGTTCCATACTTGCACTCGTTTTGCTCATATCCTACAACGCATGCATATCCGCGCTCCCACTTGTAGTTCCTGGTTACCCACACTCACAATGCACCCAGGATAACTCTTTTTAGGCCCTCCAGCACTCCATGTTTACCAAGTAGTTGTTCTTGGGCGTACTCTTCATCATGTGAGGTTTGTGGAACATGGTTGCTGGGGGGTGCACAGTCCTGGGTCTGCCTATGATTGGTGAACACCTGGCAGGGAAGATCAACCCGGGTGGAAGATTTGGCCAAGCTGGTAGCAGATCTGCACATAAGCTACTTGGTGAAGGAGCTGGTGTTGCATTTCTGGAGTGGAGGTCGAAGGGCTCCCATTCTGGCTTCCAACTCTCTTCAGCATCCATCTACACCACCTCTCAACAGCCCATCCTCTCTCGTATTCTCTGAGCGCCGCCCCCGCCACAACGCCTCTCTCCAGTCCCTCTCCATGTCACTCATACATCAATTCTCACTGGCTCCCACCAACTGCCAAAGCTTGCCAATCCACCAGCAGGCAGGGAGATGGTTGGCTCCAAACCTCAGCACTGCCTGACACAGTCGCTGCCAGCATGAAAGTGCCACAGCCTGCTCTTGCTTAGACAGGTCTCAGACTCCCACTATAAGTGATGTTTGTGCATGGTTAATGTCTTCAACCTGCCTCAGTTGGGTTGTGGGTCGGATCCTCCATTAAAATAAGTTTGAATGCCACCCTGAGTGAGCCCATGTATGCCCCTGAAGGAAATTACCTCACTAACCACCACTTGCTCCACAGGAGCACAGAGATTGAAGTTTGCCTGTGTCCTGTGCCCTGTGTACTTTTACGTGAACGTCACAGGAAAGAAATGTTGCATCTTAACACTTGAATGTGGTGGCCATCTTAAGTGAAGGGAAATTCCTCATGAGCCAATAAGATGAGTGAATTAGGATTCTAGTCTCAGCATCCTATTTAGTAAGCAAGACAGAACACCACACAATGGAACTAACACAGCTGCAGCCCAATGAAATCGTTACCATCCATAAAGAAATAAAAACAACATGTAGGCTGAGTTAGAGCCTCTCCTTCTATCCTGCTTTTTAATCATATTTTTTCGTGATAACATGAGCTCAAGTACCACATCTAGTAGTCCATAGCCAGACCTAAAAATCAAATGGAAATCAATATAAGAGCAGCATCCCCCACTTTCTTCCTTTCAGCAAAGCATGTCTGCTGATATAAGCAAGCAGCCGGGAGGGCGTCTGGTTGACTCCTTTGCCACCCACTGGCCTGTGCCCTAAGGTGATTTAATTGGCAAAATAAGCAATCATACCATTGTGCAATCGGTCCCACTTTGAGTATGACGAGAGTTTATTGAATTTGTTTTAAAGACAAGCTTGCACGTTTATAGTTGTTCAGAAATATATGGAAAACAAAAACATTTTGACCGCACATTTCTCAAGAATGTTACCAGCGCATTTCATTCTTTGCTTATTATAAAAAAAATAAAAAAAAACACATCCCAGTGTACTAACAAAGGGCCCTGCTGCTTGCACTTTCTCTGTAATAAGGTCTTACCTTTGCCACTGCAGGAGAACAAAAGGTCATAGCTTCTATTCTTCTGTCCCTTTCGGGCCGAAGTAGGTGCAGAGGCCTAGGCTCGCAGCTGTACACAATGCTGGGCCTGCGGCTGAAGACCGGAGACTGCTGGCAGACCAACACACACTCGACGCTGTTGCGAGGGAAGTGGTGGGATGTCCCCGTGGATTCAGCCTACTGAAAGCATGGCCGTTGGGGGCTGCGACGCACATTAATACCAGTCTGCCTATTTTACAGCGCAGGGACAGACCTGCCCACGGGGACCAGCTAGAAAAGATGACATTGTGGAAATCTGCCAAAAGCCAATTACACAGTGGCAGCCAGGGACCCTTCAAAAAGGAGGTACTCACCTGACACAAAGAGCTCTCTGAACTGAGCGTGTACAGAAATGGAGCCAAGTAGCCCTCAGAAAAGAGCCTGCCCAGGTGCAATGCACCATCATCAACCCCAAGACAGCCAACACAACATCCTCAAAAGATAAACCAATCGCCCTAAGGAGTTCAGCTGAGGGGGCGATTCTAGGGCAGTGACAAGGGTGATCAGTTGTTGCAGATTTGCCAGGACAGTCTCAGGTTTTCCGCATCTGCTGTAGCAAATTTGACTTAACTTAATGTGAGGGCAAGTTTTCATACGTTACCAGCAGATTTAGTTAGCCCCTAACAGAAAGCAATCTATTTAACACACGACACTGTGTGCAAGTTATATTTAATTCCCTTTAGTGTCCAACCGTCTGTTTTCTGTGTTGTCGAGGCTGTCAATTAAGTCATTCTATGTCTCTGTCGATGCAAATGTGTAGTCCTACTTTTATGTTTAAGGAACGTAGCGGTTTTTGTTTTTCAAAATCTGGTCAGCTTCAGAGATCAAAGAGAATCCAACTTAACTATGACGTGCTTGGCTGGGGACATAGCAAGGAGAAGAATCATTTTATGGTGAGTGATGCACTCTATGATGCCCCTGAAGGGATATTTACGGAGAAACATAAGAGGATACGGTAATTTTTTATCTGTGTTGAATTCTGTCCTTTTCAAGTCAACCTATTATACCACCAAGTATGTCATGGCAAGAAAACGACAGCAAAAATATGACAAATTAAAGCCCACGATCATCTCAATTGTTTAGCAGGTAATGCTCAGAGGGGAAATGGGGTTATAGCAAGAACTACCTGTTTAAGGTATTTTACTAGTCAGGTCCTTTAGCCCCAGAAGGAAAGTAGTGTTAAAACCACATTGCTACATTCAGAAGACTATTAGCAGTAGCCTGCAACTCAACTTGTAAAGCAAATTTAAGGTAATTGCAAATATATGATCTTTTATAAAGCTAATTATGGTTAATAATTAGTTTGGTCTAAACTTGGGTCCGATTTCAATCAGAGCTACCAGGCACAAATAAGACTTGATGTTGGCACAAGGGAACACACTCATCACCTTTGGGACTGGATGATTTCAGGGGATTGTCACAATGGCCCAGAACAAGTCATTTATAGGGTGAAATAGGCTCTGGGAGATGGCATGTGTAGTAGCTCTGGAGCAGTGATCCTGGTGCTTTCTTGCAGTTTCCTACTGCTCTGCCCAACATCAGAGTAGGTGAGACCAGTTTTTCTCAAGTTGCTGCAAAAGGATGATGGATTATTTCTGAAGACTGGCACATAGTCTATCACGTGGAGTTTATAACCCGTTGGGCTGTGGATACACAGACAGAAGGACCTAATGTATTTATTTACTTACACTTGCCGATTGCAAATGTATGTCAAGGTTTTTGGTACCCATCTGTTTCAAGGTCTTCAGAGATGGTAATGCACCACAGGCTGGTGGATGGGCGGGAAGTGGCAAAACTGCAAACAGCCGCCAGAGCGGTATCAAACAGTAGTACCATTCAGGGAACACTATTCATGTATGTGAGACATCCCTAGGTTTATTCTCATCCCCAGAATCTGAGGCCATCACTCCCCAGGTCACCAAAATCCAGATACATAATATTGAAATGTATGGTTTTACAATCCACAGATATTCTAATTACACTGAAATTTTGTTAGGCTTAAAAGGCACTTTCACCAGTACTACAGCCTGAAACAAACGGCTTTATGACCCACGTAGCAGGGTGTATCGCAAGGCATTCTCTAAAGCTTATCAATGCTAACAGTGATGTACAGGGTCTAGGAGCCCCAAACAGTTCTGTGGAACCTCTCTGCCTGCCCTGCCAACATGGGCTTCCCTCCTACCATAACCACTACTCCTGATCGTGCTTACAAGTTGGACTCTCAACTGAATGCAAGAGCTTTGCTGCTCTCCATGTCATCAGAAAAATACTGTTCCGCTTGCCTTGCCAAGCTCAAATAAATGGAGTGAAAAAAATTACATTATACCACTTCCCTTTATTCGAGACTGTGCAAGACTCGCATTTGTGCTATCCAGGTTTTGCAAAATGTGTCTCCATGGTGGCCTCGGCAACTTCCAATCAGCAAGCAAATTACATATGGAAATATTTTTCGGCTGCTGCTCATGAAGACTGCATCAAGGGCATTGGGCATAGTCCGTCAAGCAAGAAACAATCAAGGCCTCCATTTCCTATAAAACAAACCTACATACATCAGTTCAGAACCTCCGCCAAGTGGCAAGGTTCAAAGAATTAAGGCAGAGGTTTGGACCTTCTCTTAACTGGTACCTAAGCTTTGGAATGAGATCACCTGACACTCACAGAAAGAGTGAATACGTGGTCTTTAGCAAGCAGCTTTACTCGTCTCTGTATCTTCATGGTGTAGTGCTAGGAAAACCTCAACGTTTACAGTATGCTTTCTAAAAGCAACAAAGTCAAACTCGTTAGGGCCCATGGTGAACACGACCACAGCTAGTCTCCTGTGAAAGATGGTGGAAACAGCACAGAAGACGCTGGATAAGGAAACACGAAGAGTGGTAAGTGAGCAACTGTGCCCAGAATTGCACTTACATTTATGCGCAACTGCTGTTTCAAACAGTCTAACAGGACAGAAACCATCAGTACAACCACAAAGTCACTGCTGGAGGGCACACCCGCGAGTTGTTGCCACCCTCATAACACCCTACACTCCTAGTATACGCAACTACGAGCATTCAACTGAAACCTAAGATGAGGTGACGAGGCAGCACCGCTGCAGGAACGTACCTTGCTCAGTAGGTTGAGAGACAAATGTAATACCTTGAAAAGGAGATCCCTCTGAACTAAATGGGTTGTTAAAACGACCATGTATCAGGCCTGAAAATTAAAAGGGCACACGATAGTCATACAGGCAGATGCATTGCTACCTAGCTATTACACCAGCCATCACTAGCTCCATGGCCTTCCGCCTTGCATTTGCTTGTTACAGATAACACTGCAACTTTGATGTTTGTCTTTTCATATATATTTTACGTTTTATACAAAAATAAAGTTTGTTTTAAATACTTCCGTCTTTATAATGCTCACATTTTTTAAAAAATCTGGACCCCTGAATGTTAAATTCATTCTGCAATGTATAACATGTTTGTATTGTTTTTATGATCTACATTACAACAGCGACTCTGATACTCATGTGCACTAGACATCAAAACAACAAGGACCTTAGTCCCTAGGACTCATTAAGATGTCTTGTCATAAGGCCAGGGGAAACAACACTTTTTGCACAGCTAAAGGTAAAAAATAAATTGGAATTTGGGGCACATGTGGGCCTGAGATTTCTTGTACTGAATAATCTGCTGTGCATGCTATCCCAAGCCTCTATTTTTCCAGGCTCACAGGAATATTGAAACACATGGCCACTTTAGAAAGGATATTGATGAGTAGACATTTTACAGCTACCCTATCCTAATTTTTAAGAGCCTGGTCAAATACAGCATTGGCAGGTTATTCACACCCAGAATGTAATGGTCACAGAAGACAATCGGAATGGCCTACATGGTTTACGTAGAGGTGTTCTAAAGGGAGAAACGGTACTGAAAGTCAACATACGGAACCACTGCTCTCATTGTATGAACGTGGATGCCTTCCAGAGAGCACTAGTAACCTTTTTTACTGCATTATGGTTTACAGACCCCATCCAATCAGTTATACCCAATTTGGAATCTTTCTTTCTAGAGGATTAACCACTGCATGTGGTACTGGAGTCAATTTTTTAGCTCCTGAACAACGACGAATGAAACAATGTCTAAAAGAATGATTCGCTTCAGAAAGGAAGTCTGTGTTAGTGGATGACTATTTCGACTACCTCATCCCATTTATATCCTTTTTACGGTTAGGACAAATATGTGGGAGCTGGCAACCAATGCCCTCATGCAGGAAGAGGCGGATTCCGAGGTAGTGAATGGGAGCAACAGGTGACTGTAGAATCAAAACATTCAGGATTGGGGAGTTAGGAGCCACTGCGGACCCGTGAGGCACCATATATACTCAGAGGATTAGGTAGCAGATTATAGAGAATACCCAATATCAAAGTAGGCTGTTGTTCAAGATCCCATCCACCTCCGCCGGGTTAGATCCAGGGAACCATAACATTATGTAAAGGATGCGCTGATGTTGACCAAAATCTGCTAAACAGACTTGCCACTATGTCTGTGGTAGTGTCCTTCAGTGCTAGCTGCAGCCATTCATACTGAAGACCCTTTCTTGGTGTTCTTAAGCCTCTCTGCAACTGAGAATGTCTTTCGGACATCTTGCTCTCCACAACTAACACTCAAAAATTCATGGATGAGTCAGTGAGAAAAGCATTTAGGGTAAGCCGATTGGAGGCCCTCAGCACAATGGCTTGCTCTAGGGCGGTGAGACCAGTGCAGGCGCACCTGGCACGACTTCGAGGGGTGCCATATTTAGAAATAATACAGGTTTAAAAAGCACCTGCTGCACAGTTCTTTTTGTGTCCAGCAATGTTCAGGCAACCATAAAAATGTCACAATAACTCTGTTGAGTACTGCTCCTGCTAGAGAGAGATTGAGTTTTGTCTAGTGGTATTTCCACTCATGATTAAGTAGTGCAGAGGGTTAATATGCCTGCAGCACAGAACGTGTACTACGCAAATCACGCACTGGATGTTTTTTTAGGATAGCTCTGTGTATTATTTCTTTTGTCATAGGGAACCTTTTGTTAATTGCACTTCATAGGTTACAACCTTAATATAGCCCAGTGAACTATGAACGGTCATCAAAGAGCTGCATGCACACTGCATGATATCGGTTAGAACGTTATGATTTTTCCCCCACTCTTTCATTATCCTAATACTGCCAAAAAGGGTTCATTTGGGTAGAACTACATTCTTATTAGTAAAGCCAACAACTGGGGTACGTTTTAAATCCCAAGTTTGTTCTTCTCCAGACCAAACACTCTTAAAATATACTGCCTACTAGTATTAGTGACGTGGGAGCACAAGACCTTGAATACTTGGCTGCATTCGATTGGCTATCACTTTTGCCAAACTTTTAGTGTCAATATTAATCATAGTGGTGTGTATGCTGAACACTCAGAAAGGAACTTGCGTGGCTATAATAGAATGGAAATGTTTGCCTTCTTCAGTGTCAAGGGGCCCTCATCACACTCTCTGCCTTCCCCAAAGACTTTCAATAAGTGAGGAGCCAGGCTATCAGCATATTCTTTGTAGCATTCATAGGTCAAGCCATTCCTTTCAGGCACTCTATACCCCAGTAATATTTTTATCAATTGCTTTAATTCTTCAAACGTAATTGGTGATTCAAAGAGTCTTTTTCTCTGTGACAAGACATGCAAGACTAGCCTCTGACAGGCATTTTAATAGGTAATTATCCGAGCCCTCAGATCTGCGTCATAGAACTCTGAATAGAACTCAGTGAAACGTGACAATATGTCAGAGTTAGTTATGTGTCTGGTGCTTGGGTTCAGGATTCTGTCCAACATACAACTATGTCTCGCTTCCTCTCTGTAACTTCTAGCCTGGGCATACTTCCCACATAATTCAAGTTCCAGTCTGCCTCCTCCAGGAACTTTAGTAAGGTATAGTGGCTTGTGCTAGAATGTTAGGGTCATGTGTTCTGGACTATGTCTCATCCAGCTCCTTCAATTCACTTTCCAATGTGTCAAGGAACTGCGAATATACCTCAAAATACCCAACTGATTAGAGACATACAGGCCTCTCCTATAAGCCTTAACTCCCTCCTGTAGAGTGGAAGTTGGAGATTATGCCCTTATTTAACGTGAAGTATAGTATGACTTCTTGTATAACTTCTTTTTTAAACACCCTATATAGAAGAGCACCTGATGGGAAGATCCAAGGGTGCCCATTTTATTGAGCTTGATAGGAGAGTGATCAGTAAGAGAGCGCAGCAATAGGTCAGATCCCAATGCCCATGTACATACATCTCTGGTAGTAAACTAGTAATTTATGCAGGAAGATGCATCATTTGTAGATTAATAAAATGAGAGATCCTTTTGTTTTGAAGGTATAAATGTCTGCTTAGAATTCTGTAAATGGCGCATGCAGACATGGTGTACGTTTAAGAATATGTAGTGGATCTTGTCCAGACCTGCGTTAAAATTTCGCCCCCACCCGCATCTAGGGCACTGCATGTGTGCATTCATTGCTCAGAAAACGGTGTGTCTGTGTTTGGTCCATGTGAATTTTTCAGAGTTAATCACACCATGCATTATCAGATATCTGCCTTCCACTCCAGCAGTAGTGTTGGTATGTCTAAACTGGATAATCCTCCTGGCCAGTATTGCCACCGTCCTGGAGTGTGAATCAACTGAAGCGAAGTATCTGTGTATGCCCCAGGTCCTTGCAAATCCTGCCTCAGTACTTGTGGTTAAGGGAGTCTCATGCAGGTCATAGCTATGTTATGTCTTCTTAAACCAAGCTCTAGATTGGTCTGCTTAGGCTTATTTAACCCGCTGACATGCCAGGTTAGCAGTTTAAGCGTAGTAGTATTTAAATTTGCAGATGCCATTTTATATGTAATCAGTCCACAATACACTAACCCTGCTATCAAGGCATCCACAAGACTATAACTTATTTGAACAGCCTTCTACCTCAGTGTCCTGTCTGCACTGATGCTGTAACAAGAATATAAGGCAATTTACATGGCTGCTACAAGGAAGGCCCCAACACTGTGGACCCCATCTAACAGTAACCAATATCCCTCCTGTGAAAAAGATTACCCTTCAAACATAAACTCCTTAAGCTTACAAGCTTTTTATTCGAAGCAAAGTTCACAGTGTGATTCATAGCCACGGAATAGCAGTGGCTGGCCCACCATGTTGGGACCCTGAGCACCATATGCATCACAGACAAACAGGCAAGTATTTTGGTTTAAAAATAAAATAAAAATAACCCCCATAGCCGTTTACCATGAAATGTTAGCCAGACACTCGCCCCTGTGTTATGGAGTGACTCTTGAAATAAAAGAAATCCTATGCCAGCTAACGTATCATATCAAGTGGATTAGTTGCCCCTGTGAGGCCCACACATCCACCATACACGTTGTATATGGTTAGAGAGCTCAAAATATATATTAGAAAATATGACGGTTCCAACATACTGTTTGTTACTCAGTATATTATCAACTTGAGCCAAATCTCAATCAGTCAACTTCAGGCTGCGATGAGGCAGATACATTGTTTTGAGAAAGTTCATCACAGTTGCTGGGTCTGTGAAAATTAATAGGCTTGCAGCTGTGCTTTCTCTCAGTATCTTAGTTTGATATAGCATTGTATACTTCAGACTTAAGGGCAGCAGTTTCTTTTTTTTTTTTTTTTTTACAGGCAGAAAGGCCATCCTTGCCCCCTGAACGGCAAAAGTAAAATCTATATATAGTGACAGAGAGATCACCTAGTAATACAAGTCCATTCTTCCCAGGTCAGCCTTAAAACTAGATCCTTCTCTCTATATAACTGAGAATCATTGCGATTATGGGATTAGGTAGAGCCCCATGAGGTGGCCTTGTGGCCAGAGACCTACAGGCTTGCTCTGCCACAAAATGGGGAGAGAAAGGGGTTTCTCCAAACAGCTCCTTCATTTTCTCTACGAAGAGCTCAGTTGGGCCAATGGTGGTGGACTTCAGGATATCTAGTATGCGCAAATTGTTACACCATGACCTAGATTTTAAGTCTTCAGTCTTGGTGCGTGAAAGGTCAATCGCTTTCTCCAACTTTTGCATCTGTGTGGTCTACGTGGATACAGTCAGAAAAATACTTCTCTGGCATGTCCAGCCTATCTGCATATTTATCTAATCTTTATTTCATGTGATTGATTCTGTCAATGTGTCAATTATGCCATCTGTTGAATGCAGACTATGCCTCATCTCCATTGGTAGTGTCTGAACATCTGAATCTTCACTAGTCCGAGTACCGATTTGTGCCTCTCTACTCTGTTTTGTATTTGCTTTTGTGCGTTAACGTGTTTCAAAAGTGAGATTAGCCTGATTTTTCTCTGCGTTGGCCATAGCTACAGCAAAGGGTCAACATGGCAATGAGGTGGGGAGTGGCTGAAACTACAGGCCAGCCAAAATGGTTTCTACAATTATTAGAGCAAAGAGGACGCTGTTCAGTTTTGGGTTGCCTATGTATCCTACATTAACAGAGAGCTACTAGTATTCTCTGTACGCAGGGTCCCTGCTGCTTACTCCAGGTGAGTGGTTACAAAGGTGCATGCAGGTTGAAATAACCTACCAGCTTGAGAGAGGAGCATAGTCGTGTGTGTGTCTCTCCCTCTCGCTCTAACTCAGCCGTCTCTGAACAGCAGACCCAGGCCGTGCATGTCTCTCCACCAGAGACCTCAATTCGTGTAGCTTCGCAAGGCCACAGGTGTGTTCTCTTCCGAGCTGGCCCCTGTCCTCCGGCCCCGCTCCTCCCCTCCCGCCCCCTGTATATTTACTTTCCAAGTACTCTGGCGTTAGGTGCACTCTGGTGTCTCCCTCCAAGTCCTGTCCATGGATCCTCTACCATGCCACAGATGCCTAGAGACCTCAGTGCAGCCCGTATTAGGGTTGCTACCTTTCCACGCAGAAAATACCGGCATGTGCTGTTGTTTCAAGAGTCCGCAAAGGCCCGGACAGGATACTAAATAGGCCTTTTAATAAAATCGTCTGTATTCATTTGTAGCATGGCTTTTCTGCCTGTGTTTACTTATTAGCCAGAGCAAGTTAATGCAGCTCGAGAATACATTTTAAAGTTTTTTTTCTGTTTATATTTGTTGAAGGAATGATGGATATATAGATAAGTGCAAACAAATACCGGCTTTGGGAGGTTTTGCACCGGCTGGAACATTAAAATGCCGGTGCTGCAGGTAGAAAACCGGCCAGGTGGCAATCCTACTCCTTATCCCTCTTCCTCCGCTCTCTGGCCTTCTTGTTTGACTCCAGTAATTCGACCCTTGCAGGCCACCGTAATCACGGACTGCGATCTGACATCTAAAATTCAGCAATGAACACCATCCCAGAGTCTGCAGGAACTGGAGAACATTACAAAGCCGTGAATATGACTCCGTGGAGAGGGTTTTAGGATACAATCCCATAGGTTACAGGATGAGATCGGAAAGCCACTCTAAGGAGCAGCCATCGTGGTCGGGTGCTCTCTGGCGAACCCATTTAAATAGGTTTCTTTAGGTATACTTGGCCACTTCAAATTCTTCCAGTTGTACTCTTATAGAAAAGGAGGTGCTTTAATTGCGCAGGTTCTTGTACCCGTCAAGTTACAGACTTGAGTTTACAACCTTGACAGACCACTTTAGCGGCCTCCAAGGTAGTTTCGACCCGATAATTCAGGGACACTCATAATAACCATAACTAACCCAATTGGATTACCGCATCACACGGAATGTGGCCACAGTTATTACACTAATCTCCTGTACATAGAGGCTTGTAGGCCTGCAGATAATAAAAAGATTTCTCAACATGCTTGTGCCTCTGAAATAAGCACCATTTTCACGGCAACAGAGTTCTATTTTATGGGCAAGAATCTATCTCACTGAACAGATTCACCACAACTGCTCAAGATGTACTCTTTGATGATTACAGAGCATTCAGCAATACTTTTTAGGGGCATCAACGTGCAGTGAGATGTATTTATTAAACTAAGCCCTGCCTAAAAGACCAGCCCACAAAGATCCAATTTCATGTTTCTCATTCAGACTTTCTTTAGGAATGTGTATATCTGTGGGTCGAACATGGCCGAACATTTACGCTTATTTAATCTGTTTTACTTGTGCATCTAGCAAGTACCAGCAGACTGTTTCACACGAATAAAGCACGATTGGTGATGTTCTTCCATCTTGTGCAAGCCTCAAGTGAGTACATGAAGCAGTTTGCTTTTAACACAGACCATAAGACCATTGTTTCACTTAGTGCAAGCAGTCTCCATATTTCCATACGGAAGCTGAGGTGCAGGGAAGTACGGCGATTTATTCAAGGACACCTCATGTGGTTTAGATAGGAGTATAGGATAAAACTAGCTGCAACACATCCACTAATTTATGCAACACACCACTCCCTGCCCCAAAAAATGAGAGGCTCAATGCTCTATAGAAAGAAAAAGAATCTGGAGATTGCACAATGGTAGCATCGTTGAAACGCTGGTAGAGGGCGCTGCAAAGTCAGATATTTTTGCTTGATTGGTGCCCCTGCAGACATATCCGCCGGGAGCTGAGTGGCAAGACTGCCATTAACTGCTTCCGCTCGGCCATGGGACGAGATCACGGGCGCACTGTGAATAACAGAGAATTTGACTCATCTTCTCCAGCAAATGTAATCACGGAGGGCCAGCCCAATAAAGACTGGTCTTAGTATTTTAGCACAGATTTACTTCTCCCCGGACTGAAAGTCTTGATCAAATCCATAAGAGTGAAACGTATCGTCTGTTAGATGCTGATTCAGCTCTGCATAAGAGAAATAAAAGGAAGATGTCTGTGTAGAGACCGTGGAGGTGGAGGCTTGTCTGAACCATGCCAGACGGGAACAATCATTTATTAAGTTTGTATTTATTTTAGGGAGCATGCCTCACAGCGACCTAAAACCTATTCCTGTTCCCAAGGTCACGTTCTGATAGAAGCACCGATTTGCTTTTCTTCCCCATTTTCGGCTCTAAACGAATTCACTCATGAGTTTCTGAGAATGTCATTTTTTCCAACCGTCCACAGACGGAAATTTCAGATGCCATTAGGCCAGCTCGGAGTGACTCACGAGAGAGAGAGACGGACGGACTGGGAGAGAGAGAGAGAGAGAGACGGAGGAGGGAGAGAGAGAGAGTGGGACGCACTGGGAGAGAGACAGAGACGGACAGACTGGGAGAGAGAGAGAGACGCACTGAGAGAGAGAGAGAGAGAGAGACCTGCGTAACATAAACATACCTTTAAACAATAGTGGTAATAGGACAGAAGGCATCATGTTGTTAATTTGCTAGAATGCAAACCACTTGTACAACGAATGTGCCCCTGGCCAAGAGTACATTGATTTACTTTATAAAAAAAAAATACAGGTTTTAAACCTTTAATAAATTAATGACTGTACCTGTTTGATTTGTATTGAAAAATATATAAGCCTCCTACCTCTAATTTTCAGAAAATGTTCTTTTACCGTGTTAGCTCTTTAACATTTTCATAACTCTATTTTATGCAAGTGTGAACATGTAATTCCACTCCGATTGATCTCGTGGTTCTCTATTCAAGGTCTGGTCCAGAAAAGCATAACGTTCTTGATCACATCAAAAAAGTATCAGAACCTGGGTTGCTTTTTATCTTTAAAAACAAAAACTGGACAAAGACAGAGTCTACCCTATTCTGCAGAACACACTTTTAATACAATAAAAAAAAAAAAACGAAGCATGTTTCCTGGTGAGTTAACGCTGACTGATGGGGGAAAAACGTGTAAGCTAACCAAACTCAAATCCGCTGTTCGTGTGGTTGTGGTCGTCTCTTTGGGGACTGTTCTAGGAATGAAAGGATACAGCCAAGTTGTAGGGACAGAACCAGGCTGTAAGTACAACAGCAGGTTTCAGTACCCGCTTATTGTCTCCAAAGCTTTGATTATGACTCATCTAAACATGTTTTAGCCCTTCTGGAAATTTAATTTACAAACTTATGATCTGGCTTATCAAAGGGAGAGGGTGTCAGTCAGAGCCAGTTGCTGTACAGCTGGCACAGTCACTGAGATTGGATGTAGGGAGTTCACACTCCCAGTGAATTGTAAGGATGGAGATTCACAACAGTCATGAATTAGCAAGATGGAGGTGTCCCAGCCCTTATAAGATGAGGTAAATTCACGCGGGTGGGGTAGTCGGAGCAGGGAGTATCCAGATAAAATGATGTTGGCCTAGAAGCTCACCATTATGATGTGCTATGGAAGACATACAACGGCTCTGTAAAATAAAGGCGCTACCAGACTTCCATGCCGGATTGGCTAAGGAGAAATCACAGCACCCTCTATTTGAGACTGGACTCTAAAGGCAAGCATGCAGGCTTGAAACCACTGCAGTACTCTGTATGCAAGTTAACTCTGAGGAAGATCAATATCTCTCCAGACATGCACAGGTGGCTGATGTGGAGTCATAGGACATATATATATATACAGGGATGTGGAATTCCTATTGCCTGACGCCCGGGACATCCTGTTTGGGGTCAAGGGCAACAAGTTTTTATGTTTACTTTGTCCTTGGGACAAGTAGGCCCAACCCTCTGCAGCACAAACCCTTTGGCTGCCTGTTTACAGAGAGTGAAACTCTCTGCAGTTGAGGTAATGTGTTTCCAAAAGACAATGCTGTTTGAACTTGTATTTATGGTTCATTATTTGAAAGCCTTCATTATTAGGGTAAGTGCTGTAAATAAATGTTTTAAGGTCACACTTCACTACTGACGTTGGTTCCAGTACAAAAAAAACAAACATGTATACACATTTTTGAAAAGTTTAGGCTATGAGGCTAAGTATAATGCTCCCAGAATGCTCTCTGATTAGATGCAAATGAAGTGTCATTTAGTAAAATGTGTTGATGCATGCTAGTATTTCCCAAAAATATTTCTAATGGAAAATCAGTGTAACCATTTTCAACACGATTATGGGAAGCATGAAAATAAACAAACACTGACAAAGCCAACTGATCTGACATATTTTTATAAGTCTTTTAGTTTCATCAATGCGTGTCTTATTTTGACATGGTTTTTGTAACACTTTATTGTTGTGGGAGCTACCAGGCCCTCAACATTGTAACAAACACTGGCAAAAAAAAAAACCAAAAAGTTTTTGAACTCTAAAAGCACACGTTGCCACCAGTGGCAAAACAAAGGCCCCGCAGCCGCCCTCCAGGGGGCCCCTTCAGCACAGCACCTGCCCTGAGTGAGTCTGGAGAGGGGGCTCCTCCATGTTCTTTGCAAAAGGGCACCCTCCAGTTTCGTTATGTCACTGATTGCCACTGTAGTTCCTGACACTGAACAAAACTACTTTGTGTGCCAATATGCTCCGTGTGGAAGAGCAGAATGCGATCACTCACAGTAAAGCCAGCCGAAAGAGAGAGAAATAGAAGTTTAATAAAAACAAAATGTCTTTGTTAACACTAGACCTAATTAGGGACCAAGGCCCACATGTAGGTAGCTTTTTGCATGTCGCAAACTGCGACTTTAGCTGTTTGCGACGTGCAAAAAGCACACTGCGATGCACAAACCCAGTTGTGCGATTCGGTAACCTGGTTACTGAATCGCAAAACGGGTTTGCGACTCGCAATTAGGAAGGGGTGTTCCCTTCCTAATTGCGACTCGCAGTGCAATGTAGGATTGTTTTATGACCGTGAACGCGGGCGCAAACCAATCGCAGTTTGCACCCATTTCAAATGGGTGCTAACACTTTCGCAAAACCATTGTGAATGTCACTGTAAACATTTTTTCAGAGCAGGCAGTGGTCCTGCGGACCACTGCCTGCTCTGAAAAAATGAAACGAAAACGTTTCATTTTTCGTTTTTGTAATGCATCTCGTTTTCCTTTAAGGAAAACGGGCTGCATTACAAAAAAAAATAAAAAAATGCTTTATTGAAAAGCAGTCACAGACATGGTGGTCTGGTCTGCTGTTTCCAGCAGGACACCATCCCTGTGAGGGCCGCCATTCGCAAGGGGGTCGCAAATTGCGACCCACCTCATGATTATTCATGAGGTGGGCATTTGCGAAGTCCTTGCGAATCACAGATGGTGTCAGGGACACCATCCTACATTCGGATTTGCGACTCGCAAATTGCGAGTCGCTCTGACTCGCAATTTGCGGGTCGCAAATCTGAACCTACCTACATGTGGCCCCAAATTCTTAAAGAAAGTCACAAAAGTGCACCCATGGTATATGTCGTACCCCTATAAAATATTTGTGAACTGTATTTTAGCATGGGTAAATACGATGTGTAGATTTGCTCATGTGAAAATCTATTGAGCATTTGCAAGTTCATTTTCCCTCCAGCCACTTTCTTCCCAACCCTGGAAGAAGTTCTAATTCTGCCATTGTCAGGAATAAATGTCCAACCTTTCTTATTATGGGAAAATATTAGAGAGAAGCTGGTGAAAATCTTTAAAACATGCAGGTTAGTAGGTTTGCAGACTCAAAGGCATTCCAGCCCTGGAACTATTGCTTACTGCTTCCTCCAGCCCCAGTATGCAGATAGGTGGCAAAATAAGGAAATTGCTACAGTAGGGATTGAAACTGCAAGCCCTACTATGGTAGTAGCCCTGGCATAATCAGAGAGGCTATTATCAGAGCTCTTACATAATGAGATCGCTGCCATAATTTGTCGCCACACTACATGGCACCAAAGGGACAAGTAGATCTTTTTACAGGACAAGTAGATTTGAGAAGCAACCTGTCCCCTGGACAAGTAGATATTTTAATAAATTCCACACCCCTGATAATATATATATATTCCAATACCACCAAACACCGGAAACCCAAAGCAACACAAATGGTGGCGGTCAGAGCGTGGATCCAGCTATCCACTTATATCGTTCGCCAGTTCCTCCATAATACAATGGACATGCTCGGACAGCAAAAATGTGGTCACATATATTGTTTAATTAATAACAGATGCCTCCTCACAACGCGTTTCAGCCGTAGCCTTGTTCACGTGTGGGCCGGCTGTTCGCTTTACATAGTAAATACCCTTCAATACATAAACATAAATAATGGACTGCCTAAATCAAATACATATGATCCACAGGGAAAACGGGCGCCATCTTTAAATGTCCAAAATATAAATATTACCTTTCCACCAATATTTTAGTGGAAATACAAATCACAATATTCATCACATATAGAATTAGTACACCTCTAAATTATAATTAAATATTTCAATTATTACATTAAATTATCTCAATTTGATAACCCTAATATCAATGAACTGATTTGTATTCCCCATAAAGGCACATTCCTGTTCCAGTGAACATATTTTATCAGATATCATCGCTTCACTTAATCCAAACTCCCTGCCTCACATTTGACATGTAAACAAACCAAAAACCAGAACCCACGATTCAAAAAATTAATAATTACACCACCGTGATGTGCACAAAACAAATAAAAAAATCCCTCCTAGAAGTTCTACCCAGCAACAAATTTCATATACATCTAAGCCAAATGAACATTAATTTCTTCACTTGAATTAAGACCCTCAGGGCTCAAAGTATTAAGCCTAATTATCATCTTGGATTCCAAAATCCTCAATTTCCTCTCTCTATTGCCACCCCGAATGGTTGGCCTAATCTGGTCAATAACCACAAAACTAAGCAGCCTTTCATCCCCTTTATGTTTTGTATGAAAGTGTATAGCTACAGGGTAGTTATGATCAAGATTGCGGATGGCTCTGATATGTTCCAAAACTCTTTTTTAGCTTTATGTATTGTACTGCCCACATACAATTTATTACACTGACATTTAAGGCAATATATACAAAAGTCAGTGTTACAATTATAATGACCCCTAATTTGGTGAATCCAATGGCCATTATCACCGATCAATTCCACACAATTATCACTGTACTTACAAACCTTACAATGTTTGCAACAGAAAAACCCAGCCGGATTTCCTGATGTCGACATTGCCTCATGTCCACTGGTTACCATATTAGGACTTAAATCATCTCTAAGTGATCTACTTTTACAAAAAGTAACCAAGGACATGTTCGGTATATGGGTACTTAAGGCAGAGTCTGTTTGTAGAGTATGCCAACTTTTATTGAGAATGTGTCTTAAAGTGTGAGCCTGGTTGGAGAATGTCGTGATGAATCTTAAACTATCCTCCGGTTTACACATATCACCCCTTGAGTATAGCAAATCCTCTCTCTTGATATTATCAACCTTACTTTTTGCTTGTTGAATGATCTTGCTGCTATACCCTCTTTCCTGAAATCTCCTGCACATGATCACACTTTCTCGCTGATAGTCCTCCCATGTACTGCAAATGCGGCAAGCTCTTAAGAGTTCTCCATACGGTATAATCATAATAAGCTTAAGTGGATGTGCACTATGAGCATTCAGTAAACTATTCCCAGTAGTTGTTTTTCCTATGTAACCTGGTACTTAAAGTGTCCTTTTGAACTGTCACTTCTACATCCAGAAATCGAATCTGCTTCCTACTGTATTGTTCACTTAAATGCAAATTGTATTCATTCATATTCAGAGCCGCCACAAATCCTGCTTCAGACTCTTCATCTCCTTTCCAAATCACAAAGATGTCATCTATATACCAACACCATAAAACGACTTTATCATAATAGTCTGGTATATTGATGGATAGCTGCTCCTCCCACCAGCCCATAAATAAGTTAGCATAACTGGGCGCAAAACAAGTACCCATCGCTGTTCCCTGGACCTGTCTGTACAGCTGATTATCAAATAGGAAAAAAATATTTCTAAGGCAATAGCTGATCATATCACAAATCATCTCTGTATGTAACAAATATGAAATTGATCTTGCTCTCATAAAGTGTCTGATCGCCAGTAACCCTATATCATGTTGAATACAAGTGTACAGACTCGTGACATCCATGGCTAGGACTAAGTAATCACCCACCCATTGGAGGCCATCAATCAATTAAAAAAAATGTGTTGTATCTTTCAGGTATGATGGAAGACTTTCCACAAATGATCTAAGAAAGCAGTCTATATATATCTCGAAGTATTCTCCAACAGAGATCCCAAGGCAGACACAATAGGTCAGCTTGGGGGAATTTCCCTGTTTTTGTGTAACTTGGGCAGAAGGTACAATAAAGTTCTAATAGGAAAGTCACATTTCAAAAATTGGAATGCCTCCCAATTCAACAGATCTCTATCCTTCCAATCAGACAATAATTCATATTACCCAGCATTGGCTGCCTTAACATCAGTCAACTTAACTTGTATATAACATTTACAATCTTTCAGTTGTCTCATCCCTTCTGCTATATAAGCAACTTTATCTAAGACCACTACATTACCTCCTTTATCCGATTGTCTGATTACAAAGTTGCAATCATTTTTTAAACCTTGTAATGCCGTTTTTTGAGAATCAGTAAGATTATGACATTTTGTACCCCTCGATTGGTATCTAATCTTCTTCAATTGTTTAAGAATGTCTTTCTCAAATACATCTATTGCCTCACATTGAACTACTGGTGCAAATATTGATTTCGGTTTGAAAGAGGTCGGACAAGACATATCCAGTTCAATATCTAGATCTGCCAAGTTTAAAAACAGGATCCTCTTGCGCTTCAACCTCATCATGTAACATAGATCGTGTATGTAATACTCCTATATCAGAAATACATAGTTTGCTGACTTGCCCTTTGTCAGCAACCTGTAATTTTTCTGTCACTTTCGTCGGATACCATTTTTTTTAGTTTTAACTTCCTGACAAAATGAAAAAGGTTGATTCTAGTTTGTACATAATCAAAATCACTCATAGGCCAGAAGGAAAAGCCCAATGCCAAAAGACCCGATTCATGATCAGTTAATACTCTACTAGACAAATTGACCATAGTCATAATATTCCTTTCCGGGCTCTTGCTGTAACACCGGTTTGCCTGGGCTCTTCTTTTCTTTCCTCATAACTTCGCTGCACGGTTCCTCTTCCCCTGCCTCTCATTCCTCAACCCCTGCCTCTCTGAGGAAATACTTCCTTCCTTTGGTCTGTCCTTCCTTGATTGAGGAGGGGGAATTGTTTTTAAAAAATTAGACCCATTCACACTTATCAGCTCTAGATCAGTTAAGAGCCCGGAAATGCATTTCTGGATGCATCCCCTAAAATATTTACAGCACCTGGCTCCGGAACATGATTCTGTTTGCCCCCCCCGATTTTCTGGAGTATTATACAAAAGGCGCAGTTCTAGGACGTGGATACGGTGGCGTGCATGGTGCAGGCCTGGCGTGCGCTTCTGCAGCAGGCTGGGACCGGGGTACCGTTTGCGCGCTCGCGCCGGTGCAGGAGGATGTGCACCCACGTACACTGGGGGGTGGCCGGATGGACGAGCATCTGCGCGCGTTGCAGCTGATTACCCTGGGATCTTGGTATCCTGAGAACTCATTTATCTCTGTGGACGTTGCGCTCAAATCAGGGAGTTCCTGCGGTTCAGATACCCTGGGTTCCCTGCGGCGCTCCTGACGAGCCGTGTCTTGGAGTTTACTGTATAGGTCCCTATCTCCCTGCGGCCTTTTCACAGGCCTGTATGTGTGCATGCAGACAACTGCCCCCGTGGTGTCGTCTAGGGCCAGAGCGCAACTGGAGATAGATATTGGGGAGACCCTGTTGGATGAGATATGGTGGTATTGTTGTGCGCACATACGTGAACTCTCCCCCAACTATAGACTAGTATTATTAAATTTTAAATTTCTGCATCGCTTGTACCTTACGCAGCGACGTCTCAAGAAGAGGAGAGTTCGGTCTGATGACAGATGCGATAGGTGCGCAGTGCTGGAGGCGGATTTCATACGCCTGGCGTGGGGCTCTGCGGGGATTCCGGCTGGATGTGCTGAGTGCGCTGGAGGACATGATCGGGCTTGAGTTGCTGAGGCCCCCTAAACCTGCTCTTCAGGGATAGGTCAGGGAGATCCCCCCCAAAAACTGGAGACTGGTGGGGTTGCTTCTGGTGCTGGCGAAACGCAGAGTGGCGATGTGCTGAGGTAGAGGTCAGACTCCCCGCTGTCAGGATTGGTTGCTGGATGCTGCCTACTGCCAGGAGTAGCTGGTGGCCTATTGGGAACGAATGCCGCCCAACTCTCGGCCACAAGATGTGTGGTCCCCCTTGCGGGTTTTCCTTGAATCTGGGCTGCAGAGAGGTGCAACGGAAGCTGGGGTCTGAAATTGACCACGACCGCTGGGCCCCCCTTCTCTCCCCTCTGGTGAACTGAGACAACACTTTGTTCCTTCGGGCTGGCTGTGATACCTGCGAGGACTGCCTCTTCTCTTCCTTTTTCTCTTCTTCTCTTCTCGTTAGCTATCTTTTCTCATTCCACTGTTTCCCAATGCAGATTGTGACATGCATAATTGGACTATCTACCCCTTGTCTGTTTATACTTTGTCTACATGAAAATGTATTAAATGCAAAATCGTCAAATAGCAAGGTATGGTTATCCGTCAGGCTCGAACGTTAGTTGTGATTTTTGCAATTTGCTCTCTGAGGGTTCTGCCTGATGTATCGGAGCTTTTTTCTTGTTCTGTATACGAGTAACTACATAAAAGCAATAAATAAATTAAAAATAATAATAAATATTAATGTAAATTAAACATATATGTATTTTAAGTGCAGGACACAAGAAATAAATGCTACATCAGTAATTACGTATTTTACATTTAAAATTAGACTGATTTGAATATCAGATTAATTAAAATATTCTCCTAAAGATTAAATTTTAAAAAATCCTGCCCTAAGTAAAAAAAAAAATATATATTAACCATTAATAAAAGTCATATATATATATAACGAATTAAAACTAATTTTTTTATATGTTAATGTTACATTAGTTTATAAATTCGTGTTACAATATGTTAAAATAAAATAAGGTTGATATTTTATGTATTTAACATTACATTATATTTATATTAATTGTATTTATTTATATTTCTAACCGTTTTCATGAACATTATTTTCTGTGGGGTCTGTTTTAGGTCACTATCTCCATTATATTCTATGGGAGGGTGTTTAAGTACCAGCAGTTGGCTGTGCATGCTGCTGGACCTACTATACCTCTTTGCTGGAGTACATTTACTACTGTTTTGAGTCCTTTTGGTACTTGTCACTATAGAAGTGCAGTTTGTGAATAGGAGCAGGATTGTTCTTTTGTGGGTGGGTTTATGTCTCTCCCTACACCCCTCCCAGCTCCTCCACAACCCCTTGTTCACTAATATTCCCCCATTTTCCAGCCACTCACTCGCACCCCTGCATTTACTATTAAAACGTATACCTAAGCATAGGGTGACTCTGCAGTCGGAAGATAGGACAGACTGAGGCGTAGGCCTCCGCACATAGTTTGTGACTAGCATTTTATAGTACATTTCCAGTACTAGAAAATCTACTAGGAAGTGCAGTTTGTGAATATGTTTAGATGAATCCAAATAGAGCTCTTTTGCATCGTTTGTTGCGGTCTTGAAAGTCTGGAATGCATCAAGCACTCCTAGACCTATCTTGAACACCTATAATTTAAAACAAGTATTTTTCTTCTACATGTTGCAGCATCTTTTCATAATTAGATTCTCAGAGCTTACTGCATGTGCTTGATTACCATTCTAAAGAAAAACGTTTAGGTCTTAAAATTCTGGGTAAATTACTGATGTAGGATGACATTTTTACTTATACTCTGCCTTATCACATTTTGTAACAGCTAATGAACTAGTTAAGACAGTTTTTTTGTGCCGAATGCAAGCAAAAAAAAAAAAAACGAGAGCACTTGGAAGTAAGACAAAATGCAGCAGCTACCTACATAATGCAATACCTATTTAATGGTTTGGCTTGAGAGCGCAGCTGTCACCAGACAATTATGTGATTGTCACTAGAGAGGGGCTTTTGCTCCGCCCACGTTTGGAGCCAGGAGTATACATGTTTTGATAGGGCAGAAGTTGTGTGCTTCCACGAAAATAGTGCTTGCCCGCCAAGCAGCTGTGATCATTTTCTTTATTTATCCAGGTGCCTAGGCTTGAACTTTCAGGGACACACACACACATGGCACTGGAATTCTATGAAAGTGTATTACATAACAAAATAATTTATGTTGTTTTTGTCTGGCAGCAACACTGATGGGAGGAGGTCAGTTATTAACCTACATGGATTTTTAGGTCTGGCTTGACAGTGCAACTGTCAAGTAATCTTTTAATCTACCAATATTATTCTACAGTTCTTTGCTTCTACACAAACACATATTTATTTCCATGCTATTTACTTGTAATGCTTCACATTACAAAGCCACATTCCTTTAAAGCCAGACCTATAGGCATTACCAATGCTTGCTTTCATCCGTTCATTTAAGCACATAGCTTCAAGGTGATTCATGTCATGCGTGATTGACACTTTTAAACTCTTCTAACTACTTTCCAAGTGAACTTTGCTTTCTGAGGTTTGTAATGCTGCTTTAATCACTACATGTGTTTAGACGTAGCAACCCAGCATGGTAGGCACTTTTGAAAAAAACAGGAATTGTTGAAAGTGTCACATGTGACGGTGGGCACATCATGTCATACGCGACAGCTTCGTATGTTAGCCTACACATATGTCCACTAGTACATCATGCTTTGCTTTCATAACCCACGAGCCTTGTGTCTTACAACTAACTGAACTTGGTTCACTGCTCTCTCGATGCTCATACCGAGAACACCCAGTACTCCAGTGAGGCGCATTAGCAGGTGTTCCCAAGAAAAGCAGCACCCAACGTACCAGAGCTGCAATACTTATTGCCCATTTAACAATGCACATTCGCCCGTACGCTTACAACGTTTCACTCAGTATGCCCTGCAGCAAGGGTTATGTTACAATTGTTGCGCACTGACTGCTGTGTTTCTTTTGCTGTATGGCTGTCTGCATTTCTATCGTACTATATCAAAATGAGTGCCCGTAGGAACGCATTTAATGTGTTTGCAGCAATGTAAAACCTGCGCATACACTTCTAACGGAGCATCACGGTGTCGTGAATAGCCTGTAAAAGCCGCGAGACAGCATTTTTGCTACTTTATAAATAAAAAAAAAAGAAGATTTTTAAACTACAGACGTGTCCCTTTGTGCAAGTGATATATTTGTAAACACGCGGTTCAAAGTATTCTCTGTTGTTACAGTGACATCCCAAACCAAAGAATCAGTGGAACTATCTAAGAACCATCGTAGTCTTGGTATCTGGCACGAACCAACGAAGCCGCGATTATTTCACGTGCTTCATGACATACTCATCGAAAAATATGGAGTCCTGGAATGCATTCAGTTATGCAAAAACTATGTAACTCTGTGGATTGCAACAATAACCCCATGAAGAAACAGTTAAGAATGGTAAATGGCGGTAGTGTGGAGGAGCAGTGGCACCCCCCGAAACAACCCAACCTTTTAGGAGACTTCTACTGCTGCAGGGAGCGCTGTCTATCTAAGGGGTCGCTATGGCGGGTCCACAGTCTCCCAGAAGACCTGTGGCTGCATAGAATATGGAAGAGTTGTGTACTCACCACAGGGGAGCCCATGGTCGCCGCAACAGGTCCGTCCTTACTTGTAACTGGTACCACTCTGTCTGGCTACAGAAGGCACAAACCACCTCCCGGAGCCTGTCAAACTAAGTAGTCTTGGAAATAGAAAGAGGACTTCCAAAATGTATACAATTTCGCGGCCATCTTGGAAGGTTTATTCCTCCAGTTTTTTTTACATAATTTAAAGGCGAGAAGGTCATAACAGAGAGCAAATGGATTGCAAACGATTGATTAATATTATACACTAGCTTTATTTTCTATTTGTGAATCGGAATATACAGTGTTTATGTATATTCTCTTTTAACCTTTGTTAACACCTTCGCTGCCAGACCTTTTCCCCCTCAGGTGCCAGGCCTTTTTTGGCTATTTGGAGCAGTTCGCACTAAGGCCATCATAACTTTTTGTCCAAATAAGCTACCAACGCCAAATTTGCGTCCTTTTTCCCCCCCAACATCCCAGGAATTCTAGAGGTAATGCTGCACGACCTTAGGCTGGGAATTCTGTCAGGACCGGAGGCTCAGATTATGCTTCTCTTTCTATGCTTTATTTTTAACAGCAGCCAATCAAAGTAAAAAACAGAAAAAACGACAAATACCAATAGTCCCATCAACACGTGATGACTTTAGAGGAGGACTCCTATAAAACGCTGCCTCACATAATTCAACTCCTCTTTCTTTGCTGCTTCGCAGCCAGTTAAGTGCATTTTATCCTTACTTCACTTGTATATGTTATTTGCCTTATCGCGCAACGAGCATTTTTTATTAATTGTTTCTATTTTGGGAGCAGATTTGTTTCCCTCCCGGGGGCGGCCGCTCGGATCGCACCCTTTCATCTGGTGCAGTGGGAGCAGGGGAGCGAGGATGCCTGGGTTTGCCGCACAGTCCTCTTTCTATTTTCAGGCTTGTAAGCTATTTTTAGCACGCTCGCGCATTGCTGAGCATTTTTCATTTACACGAAGAGACGCATGCGATTGTCTCTATTGCCTGTGGTATTGCTCCCCGTGTTACACCCCAAATAGAGATTCTTGGGGTTGAAAAAGATTTATATTCAGGCTGGGTCTGGTTTTTTCTTGTCTGTAGGGCAGCTCCCTCCACATCCTAATGTAGATTTTCCTAGTAATTTATGAAGGAAAGTCTTAATTGTATTAAAGACACAGAGGTGAGTGTTATGCTTATTTTCTTGCTTTTATTTTTAATAGGAGAATAGTCAAGAAACAAAATCACCAATCCCATAATGGCCAGAGGGGAGATCTAGGCCAATGGGAATAAAACACTGTCCAGAATGGACCAATCAGAACCTAACCTAACCAATATATACCTATCTAAACCACAGGCAGTCCTCTTTTCTTGCTGCTCGCAGTCAAGATAAGTATATATTTCTCATATATCGTATTCCTGTATTTATTTTCAACTGAATTCAAAGTTGTGACTTTCGCTTATTAATTTTCATTGCGTGCGTTTTGTCTGGCGTTACGTTAGCATTTTCCCCTACTTGCAGTTTGGTTTGGTGCTTTCCGGCGCCCGTTGCTCCGTTTTCCTAAGCTATTTTTAGATTTTTCCTCCTTCCGACAGTCTACCTTAATCGGCGTTTTACCGGCAACGCGCCCGGCTTCTTCTATTTTTTCTTATTGAGTTCATATATATTTAACCGCTGTATTGAGGGTTGGTTTTCTGCCCTACTTTTCTTGTTTTTTCAAACTTATTGCTCATTTGGAGCCCTATCTGCTGTTTTACAGCATGGCTGGTTATGAAGACCAGGCTGGTGATGAGTACTAACTGGATGATTCAGCTGGGTCCTTTGAGCAAGATTTGGTTTATGCATTGGACGCTGGAGTGCGTCATACTGTTAATCAAGCCTTGGCGCAGGCAATCAGACCCATTAGGCATCACCTTATTGGTTTTGCGGAGCAGCAGGGATGGGTAGCCCCTTTGGGCGTCCAGACATTAATAGAACCCTCCCTGTCTGGTGCTTCCCAATCACTCCAACAGAGCCATAATCTGCATGCTGCAGACTTTTGAAAGCCTTATCAGGGCCATGGCTAAACAGCACAACTATAGTGCGTCATCTCAAAAAGCTAAGTCCAGAGAAGATCTGTCTTCTTCCTCTTCAGACCATTAATCTGAGCCAGGGGATGATCCTCCCCGTAAACACAAAAAGAAATCTCATCACCAGGAGGAATCTCTGCCTACTCCTAAGGTCCTAACGTTTCAGCCGGAAGACATTGTCCATCCACGATCTTCCTTCTGGATGACCCTCCTGAAATGGCAGATTATGTGGACACGGACTTGATAAAAAAAGGTCGGTCCAGGTTGCGGTCTGAATGCCCCAGACCGGATTTCTCCTCTAAAGTAACGGAGACTCCGGAATTGGACCCTACCTTGGTCACCTTTTTGAAGAAGTCCTTTAAAGATCCAAAGCAGGGCATTGATCACGCCTGGCGAGGTTGTCAGGATAAACCATTCAGATGTCGCAGGCCCTTTGATGAAGATTTTGGAATTGGCTTTTCAGGCCAAGGAGTATTGTGAGGCCATTAACCCTGAAGTTTTGGTGGGTTGGGCCCAAAGAGCCCTTTGTTTCCTGGGAAATGCAAATTGTGCTATTTCTTCGAAGCATTGCCGCTCCATTTTGATTAAGCTGTACCCCAAGTTAGCAGACCTCGCTTCTTCTGAGTCGGATCCCATGGCTCAAGGCTTACTCTTTGGCTCCCCGTTCCTCAAGGGACCTTCAAAATTTGTTGCAAATATGCAAATTTGGACAAGGCCCAAGGCTCTATTAAGAGGGTCCTTCGTCTACTTTTTCGAGGGGCCAGATTCTACAGAGGGTGTGCCTTCGGCCGCTTAAACCATCAAGGTCCTCAACGTGGATACTACCACCAAGGAAGAGGTGGCTTCCAAGAGTATGACGCCTCCTCCTCAACTTTCTACCTCTCCCGCCCAATAGTGGGTTGCTCCAGATTCCGCAGAGGGAGATCCAAGGGAAACCAATCCTTCTCCCAGGAAGCAGGATCTACAGGGGAGCCTGATAGTAAGTTCAGAGGTAATTTTGGGGGGGCAGGACAAGGGATTTTCTGCAAGAGTTGTGCAAAATTACTTGTGATGCTTGGGTCCTCGAGACCATTCAAGGTTTCAAACTTGAGTTTTACGAGTCCCCTGTCCAATTTATTCCTCCCCGTCCAACGTATTTTTCCATTCAAGAGCGCAGTTTCATTTCCGCAGAAGTTTCTGCGGTTTTGGCAAAAGGCGCTATTGTCAAGACCTCAAAGCACCCTTCCGGTTTTCTCAGTCCTGTGTTTCTTGTAAACAAGAAAGGAGGGGGGGTTGCGTCTTGTTTTGAACCCAAAAGAGTTCAACAGATTCTTAGTTTATTGACACTTCAAGATGGAGTGTATCCACTTGTTGAGGGACATCCTCGAGGAAGGAGACCAGATGGTTCGTTTAGACCTCAAGGATGCTTATCTAACCATTCCTATTTTCCTTCCCCATTGAAGGTTTCTTCAATTTCAGTGGGCAGGCCTCTGATACGAGTACAAGGTTCTCCCATTTGGTCTCTCGTCAGCCCCTTGGTGCTTCACGAAGTTAATGCGGCCAGTGGTAGAGTACCTTCGTTCTCGAGGGGTATGTCTAATAATTTATCTAGACGACATTCTCATTATGGCTCAAGACTCTTGTCTTCTCCTTTCTCATCTAGATTGGACCATTTCCCTGCTTCAGAACCTGGGATTTATCATCAATGTCCAGAAGTCGGTTCTAATTCCGGCTCAGCAGATGGATTTTCTGGGCTTCCGGATCGACTCCAGCTGGTCTCAGTTAGTTCTTCCCCCTTAAAAGATTCATTTAATCAAGAGGGAATTGAGGTTGCTATTGTCCAGACAGACTATGGGCCTGCTCTCTTCTTCGAACCAAGCGATTTTTCTGGGCCCTCTCCATTACAGAGCCCTACAGAGGTTAAAGATTTCCCATCTGCTGATGGGTCTCAATGAAAGATCATGTACTCCTTTCGGAGGAGGCTCGTTCAGAGATGAATTGGTGGTTAGACCACATGGAGGCGTGGAATGGCAGAGCTATTTTCAGCTCTTCCCCGGAGAACACGATAGAGTCCAATGCCAGTCTGTGGGGTTGAAGAGCCCGTTGCGGCTCAGTCTCCACAGGGGGTCGTTGGTCCAAGACGGAGCTGAACCTACAAATCAATTGTCTGGAGCTTCTATTGGGCACCTTTGCAATCAAGAGTCTGTCCCCGCTCAAAACGAACTGTTTCATACTTCTCCGTATGGACAATATCTTGGCAGTGAGATATGTCAACAAATTGGGGGGGACCAGATCTCGCATTCTAGCGGAGATTGCCAAGGATTTTTAGCATTTCTGCCTGCAGCACAGGATCTCGGTGATAGCGGAATATCTGCCAGGGAGCAGCAACTCGGTCGCAGATTGGAATTCTCTGCACCTTTGAGATTTCAGCGACTGGAGGCTTCACCCCAAGGTCTTTCGGGCACTATATGCTCGGTGGGGTCCCTTTTCGATAGATCTATTTGCTTCCCGGCTCAACCGTCAAATCAAGTGCTTTGTCAGTTGGAGAACGGATCCGGAAGCATCAGCGAAGGATGCATTCCTTCAGGATTGGTCTCTGCATCAAGGGTATGCTTTTCCCCCCTTTTTGATGATTCCCAGGGTGTTGGCGCAGATACGGCGTCAGCAGGCGGATCTTGTTCTGGTGACTCCTCTTTGGAGGTCCCAGGCCTGGCCATGGAGTTGAGTTGCGATCATTCGCTTCTTCTCCCGTTCAGGAGGAATCTCCTTCAAGACCCGTTGAACCTTCCTCACCCGCTTGTTCTTTCGGGTCAGTTGGCCCTGGTGGCGTCTTTCAGGGAAAGATGGAATATCCCAGGCCTTTCGCAGGAGTTTTCCACTTTCATTGCGGGATCCTGGTCTTCCAGTACGCATAGGAGGTATGCTTCTGCTTGGAACCGATGGAATGCTTGGTGCAGTGCACGGAACGCACATCCTTCTTCAGCAGATTGCAGTTTGGTCTTATATTTCTTATCCTCTCTAGCTTTGCCAGGTTTGGCATATAGATCGATTAATACCTATCAGTCGGCTATATCGGCGGGTCACTTGCCAATTGAGGATAAGCCAGTTGGCGAGCTTCCCATTGTTTGCAAGCTGTTGAGGGGTATCAGGTTAGCCAATCCCCCTCGTCCTCGTTATTCAACCCTGTGGGATGTAAATGTTGTTCTTCGTTTTTTAGAGGCTTGGCTAATAGGTTCATTTCTAGGAAACAGCTTTCTGCCAAGCTTACTATGTTATTATGTTTAATCTCCTGTAAAAGGGTGTCTGATGTTAGGGCCCTGGATTTAGCAGGGAGGGTCTTTTCTCCCGAAGGAGTTTCTTTTTCTTTTTCAAGAAGTACCAAGTGTAATTTGAAATCAGATTCTTATCCTAGTTTTGTGGACAATCCCAAACTGTGTGTTGTGCAATGTCTCCAGGCTTATGAGGTAAGTACAGAAGAATTTTGTTCTGATATGGGGGGTCAATTGCTAATTTCCCTAATTAAACCTTATCACCCTATTTCCTCAGCTACTCTGGCCAGATGGATTCGTTGGCTTTTGAATGAAGCAGGAATTGATATTTCCAGATCTGGTGCTCATTCCACTAGAGGTGCCAGGGCCTCAAAATCTTTTGCTTTGGATTCTCACCTGGAGGATATTTTAAGAGCTGCAGATTGGTCTTCCCCATCTACATTTAAATCTTTTTATTGTAAGCCTATTGTTGATATTGCTTCGATAGTGGTGGAACAGCTTTAAACAAGCATAATCTGAGCCTCCGATCCTGACATAGAATAAAACAATTTCTAGCATTTGCGTTAAGAATTTTTCAATTCTATTAAGGACACGGAGTCGAGGATAATCCCACTGCACTGTTGACATGTATTTTGATTGGTCATCTACTATCTGTTTAACATTTTCATTGACATGTTATTGTGTTTCAGTGATTTACCCTCCCTGTTAATATGTATAGAATTATTTCTATTGTGATTCAGTTTTTATGGCCTGATTTTTCATCTCTTCCAGGGACGGAGGACAAATAAATTGGTCAGTTGGACAGTTCGTTGTACTGAATTCCCGAATGGTTATGGGATTTTTTCTCTCCTGTTGTCTCAAGATTTACTTAATCTGTTGCAAATTTGTTTAAGCAAAGTAAGAGGAGTTGAATTATGTGAGGCAGCGTTTTATAGGAGTCCTCTTCTATGGTCATCACGTGTTGATGGGACTATTGGGATTCGCAGTTTTTTATTGTTCTTTACTTTCATTGGCTGCTGTTAAAAATAAAGCATAGAAAGAGAAGCATAATCCTCGCCTCGGTGTCCTTAATAGAATTGAAAAATTCTTAACGCAAATGCTAGAATTTTTTTTATTATATAAAAAAAAGTGGGGTAGTTATGCCCCCACTAAAACTTAAGGTGGTAACAGTCTTTTAGCTCTCCCCCGCACACTAAAGGATCTTATCCCAACGGCAAGCAAGAGGACATTTGATTATTTTGGGTTTTGCTTTTACATTTGGGCCATGAGAGCTTGTCTAACTCTCAAAAGTGTCCCACTTGGAATGGTGAGGGGTGCACTTTTTGGACTTTGTGACGCTGCCATGTAGAAAAATCTATGAGACATAGACACGTATGAAAACTAAGCATCTGGGTGAGTCCAGAGTGGTGTGCTTCACATGCACCCCACACCATTTTCTTACCCTCAATGCCCTGCAAACCTCCAACTTTGCTTGAAATCACACATTTTCCCCACATTTTTGTGATGGAATATTCCGGAATCTGCAGAAATCCACAAAATTCCTACCACCTAGCATTGTTGCATCTATACCAATAAAAGTTCCACTCCACTTGTTGGCCTCAAACATTTTTTTCCCAAACTGCCCTTTTGAACCTGCTTTGGTTCCCCCTCAATTTCAACATGTTTTTGGCTCTTCCCTGTCACAGGCACTTGGCCCACCTACACAAGTGCGGTATCATTTTTATTGGGAGACTGAGGGGAACATTGAGGGTTAGGGAATTTGTGCCAGTGCGGTGATCTCACACAGAAATGTGGGAAAAATATGATTTTTTAGCTGAATTTGAGCTTTGCTGAGGATTCTGGATAAGAAAACACTGGGGGATTCAAGTAAGTCACACCTCTCTTGACTCCCTCAGGTGTCTAGTTTTTAGAAATGTCTGGGTTTGGTAGGTTTCCCTAGATGTCTGCTGAGCCCAGGACCAAAAAAGCAGGTGCCCCCCCCAAAAAACAAACAGGTAGTTTTGTATTTGATCATTTTGATGTCTCCATGTAGTGTTTTGGGGCATTTCCTGGAGCAAGCACCAGGCCTACCCACACAAGTGAGGTACCATTCAGGAGACATGGTGGAAGGCTAGGTAGAAGGAAGTTTATGGCTCCCCTCAGATTCCAGAACTTTGCAGCACCGAAATGTGAGGAAAAATTGTTTTTTTGCCAACTTTTGAAGTTTGCTAAGGATTCTGGGTAACAGAACCTGGTGAGAGCCCCACAAGTCACCCCATTCTGAATTCCCCTAGGTGTCTAGGTTTCAGAAATGTCCAGGTTTGATAGGTGTTCCTAGGTCCCGAATGAGCTAGAGACCAAAATCCACAGCTAGGCACTTTGCAAAAAAAAAGATCAGTTTTCTTTGGGAAAATGTGATGTGTCCATGTTGTGTTTTGGGGCATTTCCTACCGCGGGCATTAGGCCTACCCACACAAGTAAGGTACCATTTCTATCGGGAGACTTAGGGAAATGCTGGGTGGAAGCAAATTTGTGTCTCTTCTCGGGTTCCAGAACTTTCTATCACTGAAATGTGAGGAAAAATATTTTTGGGACAAAACTTGAGGTTTGCAAAGGATTCTGGTAACAGAACCTTGTGAGAGCCCCACTAGTCACTCCGTCCTGGATTCCCCTAGGTGTCTAGTTTTGAAGAATGCACAGGTTTGGTAGGTTTCCCTAGGTGCTGGCTGAGCTAGAGGCCAAAATCCACAGCTAGGCACTTTCCAAAAAACACTTCAGATTTCAGTGTAAAAACGTGATGTGTCTATGTTGTGTTTCCTGTCGCGGGCATTAGGCCTACCCACACAAGTGAGGTACCATTTTTATCGGGAGACGTAGGGGAACACATAATAGCAGAACAAGTGTTATTGCCCCTTGTCTTTCTCTACATTTTTTCCTTCCAAATGTAAGACAGTGTATTCAAAAATACGTCTATTTGAGAAATGCCCTGTAGTTCACATGCTAGTATGGGGACCCCAGAATTCAGAGATGTGCAAATAAGCACTGCCTCTCAACACCTTATCTTGTGCCCATTTTGGAAATACAAACATTTCCTTGATACCTATTTTTTACTCTGTATATTTCACCAAATTAATTGCTGTATACCCAGTATACAATGAAAACCCATTGCAAAGTGCAGCTCCTTTATTGGTTCTGGTACCTAGGGTTCTTGATGAACCTATAAGCCCTATATATCCCCACAACCAGAAGAGTCCAGCAGACGTAACTGTATATTGCTTTCAAAAATCTGCCATAGCTGGATAAAGTTTAAGATGAAAACGTTTACAGAAATTGCTCTTTTGTCACCTCAATTTCAATATTTGTTTTATTTAGCTGTTACTTTCTGTAGGAAAACCTTGAGTGATCTACACAAATGACCCCTTTCTGAATTCAACATTTTGTCTTCTTTTTAGAAATGTTTAGCTTGAAAACATATAGCCATAATTTTAAAATCCCAGATGTCTGTCACCATTTACAGTGTTAATATCTACCTACTTTGTGAGTCAATTAGATATCATATTTGATTACTAAGCTGTACTTATTTATTGTCTTCTCTAACATTAAAATATAACAGTATGGCCAGTGGCAAATCTAATAGAAAGCCTTTGCTTACATAAATAGTAGGGAACACTGTACCTCCAGGCACGTCTACTATTGTCCCACAAGACATTGCTTCTATGGACCTTATTTTAAAAAAGATCTCTGCCCTGGGGATCTATGGATGTAAAATTTCAGATCTCGCAACAGAAATGAAGACAATACAGATGGATCTAAACTCTTTTCATACCAAAGTGGAAATTTTAGATCAAAGAACCACTTTTATGGAAGAGAAATTAGATAATGCAGAGTATTGGGGTCCGGATATCTGGCACCTAAAACAAAAAGTTATAGATTTGGAAGACAGGGCCCGAAGAAATAACATTAGTTTTTATGGAATTCCAGAAAAAATGGAAGTCAATAATGATGTGAAGAACTTGCTACTAACGTTAAAACCGCGGCTACTGAACATATCTTTTGAGCATCCCCTTGAGTTGCAGAGAGCTCACAGAATTCGATCAAGAACTTCAACTTCAACTCTTGAATCTAGACCTAGATCGATTATAGCATGCCTCTTATGTCATGAACAGGTCCGCCAAATATTAACAGCTGCTCGTAAACATGGTCCGTATGACTTAGAAGGCCCTAAAGTATTTATTGCTGCAGACTTCTCCACTGAAACCAATGCCAAACGAAAAGCGTTCCTGCAACTTAGGCCAAGACTTCGCAAATGGGATATCAAATATGGTCTTTTAGAACCTGCCACAATGTCGATCACAATGGATGGGAACTCAAGGTATTACACAGAGCCTGAGAATCTGGTACGCTTCCTGGACAGTTTGGATGACCAACATATGGACTCAACGCCACTGGACAAAACATCTATGAATAGTCCGCTTCATTTACAGAAAGATCCACAAAGCCATCGCACCGGTAGATTACACGTCCGTACCTTTAAGAAACTGTTTGACAGAGATAAAGCAGTCCACTGCGTAAAGTCACTCACACAGGAAAATCCCAGAGACAAATCGAGATCACCTCTAAAGTCACCCACGTCTTTTAATAAAGTAACTGATGCTCAACCTTCCACTATCACTTCTTCCAGCAAGATGAGTATATTTATGCATGCTATGTATTAATATAATGTTATTAGTGTTTTACTACAGTTATTAATTCTGATGGATATGATTTATTTCCTATCCTCATATATTGCTGTTCAATAACCATGTACATTTCTTACTGTGTTTGTATTTGCAGATTTTCTCTTGGATAGATTTTATAACTCCATGGAGTGTTTTTTCTTATAATTTATTTACCATGAGTGGTTTTCCTTTCCTCCCCTCCAGAATCTGGGTTTCGAATTGAGGTTTAGACCCACCGACGAAAGATACATATTATTTGATCTGCAGTGTTCTTTTACATTCTAGCATTTAGAACGGTGTACTTACACCATTTAGAGTTTAGTGTTAACAATATTTTATGATTATAGTTCCACATATTGGTTTCAGGTTTACTATACTCCAGATGGATTTTTTTTTTTCTCTCCAGTAAGTTCTCATTATCACATTACCATGTAATTTGTCTACTTCCTTTTCCCTTTTTTAGCATTTTGACTCTGTTTCACACAGTACAAATATACTCTAACATTTTTAGTCATCATTATGACAACAAGTCCTATGCAAATTGTCTCTCTCAATGTCAATAGCTTTACTAATGACATTAAAAGGAAATAAATTCTTTCCTATTTAGCCTCCAAACATACTGACATTGCTCTCATCCAGGAGACTCATCTATCTGATATAGAATCAGAAAAATTAAAACGAGATTGGGTAGGCCAGATTCTTTACAGCTGCAAATCCCCTTCTCACATATCAGGAGATGCTACATCCCACACTACTACTAGAAAAAGTGGTGTAGCCATTCTAATACGGAAAACACTGCAATGCCACTTCAGTCATGGTCAGATGAGGATGGTAGATTTGTTTTAGCGAAGCTTAAAGTTGGTAACAATATATTAGGAGTGGGTTCCATTTATGCCCCTGTTGGGACTAAAGCCCCCTTTTTCCTTCATCTAAATAGAATTCTAACAGAAATGGGAATTTCCAGAATAGTTTTGGGAGGCGATTGGAATCTTGCGCCAGATGTGATCAGAACAGGTCCCCTGGACACAACTCATGGTAGAGATAGAGCCATACTGGGAGACATCAGAGAAGATCATGGTTTGATCGATATCTGGCATTTACTACATCCATCAGATAAGGGGTTTACATATCACTCAACAGGACATGATTCCTATTCTAGAATAGATTACTTCCTTATTTCACATTCTATTACACCACAAGTACTAGATTGTGATATTTTAGAAATTGCACTGTCAGATCACGCTCCTATCAGTCTCCAGCTTGATTGGGGTCTGAAACGCCCTTGTAGGAAACCATGGCGATTAAACATATCGCGCTACAAACTACTGGCAGAAAAGTCACAATTACAATCACATTTGACTACTTATATGAAAGATAACAAAGGATCAGTTTTTTCTCCACAAATTTTATGGGCAGCCACAAAAGCCACTGTTAGGGGGCAAATTATGAGGGATTCTGCCATAACAAATAAACGCAGAATAGAATAACAGGCCATTTTGGAAAATGATATCAAAACACTGACACATACTCATTTTAGTAATCCAACTGAAGCTTCCAGATGAAGATTGGAAAAAGCTAATTTGGAACTTAATACACTATATACTTCCAAAGCAGAATATATGCTATATAGACTTAAGGCTCGCAATTATGAACAAGGAGAAAAAGCAGGCCGTTTACTAGCGGCACGATTAAAACAGCGAGAAGCTATTCCAGCTATTCCAGCCATATGACTCTGAGGGTAAACTAATAACTGAGACTCAAGCAATAGCTAATACGTTTGCAGATTATTATACCAAGTTATATAGTTCAGAAGTTGATGATTACCTCCTCAAAGAACATGAATTCTTTGATAAAATAACACTTCCCTGTCTCAATGAACAGGACCGGCTCATACTGACTGGCGAAATAACAAAGGATGAAATTGCGCAAGCAATCTCCAGTCTCCCATACAATAAAGCACCAGGAGAAAATGGTTTTCCTGGGGAATTTTACCGTTGGGTAAAACCAGAAGCAATAGATGCCCTTTATGAGGTTTATAAAGAAGCTGAGGAAACTGGTAGTCTCTCCTCACTCTCAAATAAAGCTATCATAACTGTCCTTCCCAAACCTACATTATACTGCAGTAACTATCGTCCGATATCTCTTCTGAATACAGATTCAAAGCTATTAGCCACCATTCTTGCCAAAAGACTCAAACAAGTTATCTCTAAACTCATACATAATTCTCATGTTAGATTCATGCCAGGCAGAAACTCTCGTAGCCATCTCCGCACTTTGGCTCACATACTTTGGTTTTCCAAGGATGCTGGAGAAGACAGAGTAGCATTATCCTTAGATGCCGAGAAGGCCTTTGACCGCATTGAATGGAGCTATATGTTCCGTACATTGCATAGGTTGGGATTAGGTGATGATTTTATCTCTAAGGTTAAATGGTTATACAAGACACCATCTGCACAAGTGAATTGTGGGGGTTTCCTTTCAAAAACCTTTTTAGTGCAAAGAGGTACCCGCCAGGGTTGCCCTTTATCACCCCTCTTATTTCTTCTTGCACTTGAACCACT
The DNA here is from genome assembly GCF_031143425.1 of Pleurodeles waltl. Classification (NCBI taxonomy): domain Eukaryota; kingdom Metazoa; phylum Chordata; class Amphibia; order Caudata; family Salamandridae; genus Pleurodeles; species Pleurodeles waltl. The sequence continues at coordinate 657,323,557 of NC_090445.1, read as the reverse complement.
GGCTACAGCAATAAGACAGTGTTCACAAATAGAAGGCATTCCTACACCAGCAGGCATCTCAAAACTACTTCTATACGCGGATGACATATTACTCACACTTACAGATCTACCTACTTCACTCTCGGCACTCATGTCTACTATTTCTCACTTCTCAAACATTTCTGGATACAAAGTCAATTGGAATAAGAGTGAAGCTCTCCCATTGTCCCGGGGCACAACAAAAGCAGCTATCTTAGGCTACAATTTTCAATGGAAAGCGGATCGCCTGAAGTATCTAGGTATTTATATCAACACTGGTTTAGAACGTATGATTCAAGATAACTTAGATCCACTCATTGCTAAAACGAAGTCAGAATATGAAAAATGGTCCCATCTTAACCTGTCCTTTTGGGGTAGAGTCCAGGCAGTGAAAATGATTATAGTGCCTCGTTTCACATATGTTTTAGGTATGTTACCTTTGACAGTTAAAATATCAATACTGTGAGACATTGACAAAGGTATTAAAACCTTTATTTGGGGATCTCTGAGACCTAGACTCAAAATCTCCAAACTGATTGCTCACAGGCGATCTGGTGGCCTTAGTTTACCATGCATTGAACATTACTATACAGCCCTCCATTCATCTCAATTGGTTTATCTTTGGCCAATACAGGATGACCCCCCACTATGGGTTCTTATTGAAAAGCAATCTTTACAGGTATCTTCAGGTTTGCAAATGTTTTATACTCATAAATCGCCTGCTTTACAAAGTTCTAACCCTATTATTCAGTCTATGCTTAAGATTTGGATACACTCCCACAAACTCCTTAAGAGTAATCCGAGGCTACATAATAAGGCTCCCATATGGCATTACACTGATATTAGAATAGGGAATCAGACAATTTCCTGGGATACATGGGAGAGAGCAGGTATTCTAATGCTGGATCATTTATTCACTTTAGAAGGTGAGCTTAAAACCTTTACGATGCTTCAGATAGAATTTCAACTCCCTAGCTCTCAAAAGGGGAAATACTTACAATTGAAACAAGCTCTACTTAGTAGACTAGGACCATTTCCGTGGATACCTGAGGATTCCCCAGTCGTACAATACTTAACAACTTGGGGGAAATTGAAAGGAGCGGTCTCTGGATTTTATAATCTCATTGTGCATAAACTACATTCATCACCATTACTAGCACAACTCCACGTCAAATGGCAAGGATTACTTAATGTAGAGTATTCAAATGAGGACTGGACGGATGTTGTTATGAACATGGATAAACGAATCAGAGAGGCAAGAATGACATTTACTCTTTTCAAAATTCTTCATAATTGGTACTGGTCACCACAAAAACTCAAGGCAGCAGGTTTACTACACCATTCTACCTGTTGGAGGTGTCCTCATGAGGACTGTGATATCCTACACATTTTATTTCGATGTCCAGTTTTGACGGAATACTGGTCTTCTATAACTTCCTCTATACACAGAGCTATACATGTGCCCATTCCTTTAACAGAAAAATTAGTTATATTACATGATGTTACTGATCTCCCAAATCTAACAAACCATACAAGACGATTGATTGCTATTGCACTAACTGCAGCAAAAAGTTGTATATTACGACATTGGAGAACACCACGTCCTACACATGATGAATGGCTTATTGAAATGTATAACATGGCATCAGATGAAAAGCTGATTTACAGATTGCAAGATAATGTTGGGATTTTCATCCAAATTTGGAAACCCTTTCTAGCTAATACATATTCTATTAATATTCACACGTAAACGTTTTCTCATTCTTTGTCTCCTATCTTTATTAAGACATTTTTATTATTGTTTTGAGTCATGCTGTTATTAAGACAATTGACATCTCACCCATTAACACTGTTATTTTAAGTAGGACGTACTGTTCACCAATTCATCACTGTTGAATTAGCAGGAATATCTGTGTAAAGAAATGGCTCCCTGTTGCAGTTACCCCCCACTTTTTGCCTGATACTGATGCTGACTTGACTGAGAAGAGTGCTGGGACCCTGCTAACCAGGCCCCAGCACCAGTGTTCCTTCACCTAAAATGTACCATTGTATCCACAATTGGCACACCCTGGCATTCAGATAAGTCCCTTGTAACTGGTACTTCTAGTACCAAGGGCCCTGATGCCAAGGAAGGTCTCTAAGGGCTGCAGCATGTCTTATGCCACCCTAGAGACCTCTCACTCAGCACAGACACACTGCTTACAAGCCTGTGTGTGCTAGTGAGAACAAAATGAGTAAGTCGACATGGCACTCCCCTCAGGGTGCCATGCCAGCCTCTCACTGCCTATGCAGTATAGGTAAGACACCCCTCTAGCAGGCCTTACAGCCCTAAGGCAGGGTGCACTATACCATAGGTGAGGGTACCAGTGCATGAGCATGGTACCCCTACAGTGTCTAAACAAAACCTTAGACATTGTAAGTGCAGGGTAGCCATAAGAGTATATGGTCTGGGAGTCTGTCAAACACGAACTCCACAGCACCATAATGGCTACACTGAAAACTGGGAAGTTTGGTATCAAACTTCTCAGCACAATAAATGCACACTGATGCCAGTGTACATTTTATTGTAAAATACACCCCAGAGGGCACCTTAGAGGTGCCCCCTGAAACTTAACCGACTATCTGTGTAGGCTGACTAGTTCTAGCAGCCTGCCACAAACCGAGACATGTTGCTGGCCCCATGGGGAGAGTGCCTTTGTCACTCTGAGGCCAGTAACAAAGCCTGCACTGGGTGGAGATGCTAACACCTCCCCCAGGCAGGAATTGTCACACCTGGCGGTGAGCCTCAAAGGCTCACCTCCTTTGTGCCAACCCAGCAGGACACTCCAGCTAGTGGAGTTGCCCGCCCCCTCCGGCCAGGCCCCACTTTTGGCGGCAAGGCCGGAGAAAATAATGAGAAAAACAAGGAGGAGTCACTGGCCAGTCAGGACAGCCCCTAAGGTGTCCTGAGCTGAAGTGACTCTAACTTTTAGAAATCCTCCATCTTGCAGATGGAGGATTCCCCCAATAGGGTTAGGATTGTGACCCCCTCCCCTTGGGAGGAGGCACAAAGAGGGTGTACCCACCCTCAGGGCTAGTAGCCATTGGCTACTAACCCCCCAGACCTAAACCCGCCCTTAAATTTAGTATTTAAGGGCTACCCTGAACCCTAGAAAATTAGATTCCTGCAACTACAAGAAGAAGGACTGCCTAGCTGAAAAACCCCTGCAGAGGAAGACCAGAAGACGACAACTGCCTTGGCTCCAGAAACTCACCGGCCTGTCTCCTGCCTTCCAAAGATCCTGCTCCAGCGACGCCTTCCAAAGGGACCAGCGACCTCGACATCCTCTGAGGACTGCCCCTACTTCGAAAAGACAAGAAACTCCCGAGGACAGCGGACCTGCTCCAAGAAAAGCTGCAACTTTGTTTCCAGCAGCTTTAAAGAACCCTGCAAGCTCCCCGCAAGAAGCGTGAGACTTGCAACACTGCACCCGGCGACCCCGACTCGGCTGGTGGCGATCCAACACCTCAGGAGGGACCCCAGGACTACTCTAAGACTGTGAGTACAAAAACCTGTCCCCCCTGAGCCCCCACAGCGCCGCCTGCAGAGGGAATCCCGAGGCTTCCCCTGACCGCGACTCTTTTGAATCCTAAGTCCCGACACCTGGGAGAGACCCTGCACCCGCAGCCCCCAGGACCTGAAGGACCGGACTTTCACTGGAGGAGTGACCGCCAGGAGTCCCTCTCCCTTGACCAAGTGGAGGTTTCCCCGAGGAACCCCCCCCTTGCCTGCCTGCAGCGCTGAAGAGATCCCTAGATCTCCCATTGACTTCCATTACAAACCCGACGCTTGTTTCTACACTGCACCCGGCCGCCCCCGCGCTGCTGAGGGTGAAATTTCTGTGTGGACTTGTGTCCCCCCCGGTGCCCTACAAAACCCCCCTGGTCTGCCCTCCGAAGACACGGGTACTTACCTGCAAGCAGACCGGAACCGGGGCACCCCCTTCTCTCCATTCTAGCCTATGTGTTTTGGGCACCACTTTGAACTCTGCACCTGACCGGCCCTGAGCTACTGGTGTGGTGACTTTGGGGTTGCTCTGAACCCCCAACGGTGGGCTACCTTGGACCAAGAACTGAACCCTGTAAGTGTCTTACTTACCTGGTAAAACTAACCAAAACTTACCTCCCCTAGGAACTGTGAAAATTGCACTGTGTCCACTTTTAAAACAGCTATTTGTCAATAACTTGAAAAGTATACATGCAATTTTTATGACTTAAAGTTCCTAAAGTACTTACCTGCAATACCTTTCAAATGAGCTATTACATGTAGAATTTGAACCTGTGGTTCTTAAAATAAACTAAGAAAATATATTTTTCTATATAAAAACCTATTGGCTGGATTTGTCTCTGAGTGTGTGTACCTCATTTATTGTCTATGTGTATGTACAACAAATGCTTAACACTACTCCTTGGATAAGCCTACTGCTCGACCACACTACCACAAAATAGAGCATTAGTATTATCTCTTTTTACCACTATTTTACCTCTAAGGGGAACCCTTGGACTCTGTGCATGCTATTCCTTACTTTGAAATAGCACATACAGAGCCAACTTCCTACATTGGTGGATCAGCGGTGGGGTACAAGACTTTGCATTTGCTGGACTACTCAGCCAATACCTGATCACACGACAAATTCCAAAATTGTCATTAGAAATTGATTTTTGCAATTTGAAAAGTTTTCTAAATTCTTAAAAGTCCTGCTAGGGCCTTGTGTGTTAAGTCCCTGTTTAGCATTTCTTTTAGAGTTTAAAAGTTTGTAAAAGTTTGAATTAGATTCTAGAACCAGTTGTAGATTCTTAAAAAGTATTCCAACTTTTAGAAGCAAAATGTCTAGCACAGATGTGACTGTGGTGGAACTCGACACCACACCTTACCTCCATCTTAAGATGAGGGAGCTAAGGTCACTCTGTAAAATAAAGAAAATAACAATGGGCCCCAAACCTACCAAAATACAGCTCCAGGAGCTTTTGGCAGAGTTTGAAAAGGCCAACCCCTCTGAGGGTGGCAACTCAGAGGAAGAGGATAGTGACTTGGAGGACAATTCCCCCCTACCAGTCCTATCTAGGGAGAACAGGGTCCCTCAAACCCTGACTCCAAAAATAATAGTCAGAGATGCTGGTTCCCTCACAGGAGAGACCAACACCTCTGAAATCACTGAGGATAGCCCCAGTGAAGAGGACATCCAGTTAGCCAGGATGGCCAAAAGATTGGCTTTGGAAAGACAGATCCTAGCCATAGAGAGGGAAAGACAAGAGATGGGCCTAGGACCCATCAATGGTGGCAGCAACATAAATAGGGTCAGAGATTCTCCTGACATGTTGAAAATCCCTAAAGGGATTGTAACTAAATATGAAGATGGTGATGACATCACCAAGTGGTTCACAGCTTTTGAGAGGGCTTGTGTAACCAGAAAAGTGAACAGATCTCACTGGGGTGCTCTCCTTTGGGAAATGTTCACTGGAAAGTGTAGGGATAGACTCCTCACACTCTCTGGAAAAGATGCAGAATCTTATGACCTCATGAAGGGTACCCTGATTGAGGGCTTTGGATTCTCCACTGAGGAGTATAGAATTAGATTCAGGGGGGCTCAAAAATCCTCGAGCCAGACCTGGGTTGATTTTGTAGACTACTCAGTAAAAACACTAGATGGTTGGTTAACTGGAAATGAAGTGTGTGACTATGTTGGGCTTTATAATTTGTTTATGAAAGAACACATTTTAAGTAACTGCTTCAATGAAAAGTTGCATCAGTATCTGGTAGACCTAGGTCCAATTTCTCCCCAAGAATTGGGAAAGAAGGCAGACCACTGGGTCAAGACTAGGGTAACCAAAACTTCCACTGGGGGTGACCAAAAGAAAGGGGTTACAAAAACTCCCCAGGAGAAAGTGGGTGACACTAGAAACAAAGAAAAAGAGTCCTCTGTAGGCCCCCAAAAACCAGAACAGGTGGGTGGGCCCCAAGACACAACCCAAAACAAAGGTGGGTACCAGGGTAAGAACTGGGATGCCACTAAGGCATGGTGCCACAACTGTAAACAGTCTGGGCACCACACCAAGGACACTTCTTGTCCCAAAAACAAACCCCAGAACAAAATTCCTGGGGTAACCAGTGTAGCCATGGGAGATGACTCCTCAGATGAGGAGGTCTTCCTAGCCTTCAACTGGAAACAGGGCCCAACAGGTGAGTTGGAGATTCCAGAGGGAAGTAGACACTTCCACCACCTACTGGTGAATGGAATCCCAACCACTGCCCTGAGAGACACTTGTGCCAGTCACACTATTGTGCATGACAGGCTGGTGCTCTCAAACCAGTACATCCCAGGTGAGACTGCCAGGGTAAGAGTTAGCCTAGACAGGGTCACTAAGAGGCCTGTGGCTTTAGTGCCCATAGAAGTGGGTGGCACTCTTAGCTGGAGAAGGGTAGTAGTCAGTACAGACCTCCCCCTTGATTGTCTCCTTGGAAATGACTACCCAGAGGTTAGTCAGAGCTCAAGAGAGGAACTGGTCCAGTGCCAGTCCTCTCCCAAGGATTCTGGAAGTCCTGCCTCTGCAGTAAATGCAAGCAGGCCCCAGAAGAAGAAGAAAAGAAAACAGAGTAGGAAGGGTGGACAACCTTTAGCCAAGGTTACAGCAAGCCAAGGAGATTCTGCTCCAGTAGGGGAGAACTCCAAAAATGGCCCTGATAAAGTCCAACCTGACCCACAAGAAGTCCTGGCTAGTCAGGCAACTGTTAAACCTGAGTGGGTGGCTCCTCAGCTAACAGAAGAAAGAGTGGAAGAAGGGTGTTTACTACAAGATGTGGTAACCCCCCACTCCAATACAGCAGACAGGCAACCTGAACCCAAAGAAGCCTGTAACTTAGCCCCTTCCCTTTTAGGTGAAGAGCTAAAGGTGTGGTTCTGGGCACTGACAGCTGTCAGTGGCCTCTGCTGGGTGTTAGCCTTTATGGCTGCACTATCCTTAGCATGGTGGTCTGACCCCATGCCAAATAGCAAGTTAGGCCCCCTGACCCTATTGGTCATGGTGGGGTTACTCCAGCTCTGGGTAACCTCTCTGGGTAAGCTAGGGGTAACCCTGGCCAAGATAAGGTTAGCAGAGGTGGATACCTCTAAGACCAAGATAGAAAGAATGGGTGGAGACATTGAAGAGGCAGACAAGAGGCAATTCAGACTAGGTCCTATCACTGTGGAAGTAGGTCAGTTCCCCAAAGGGAATGACCTGAACAGAAGGATGTAAGGCAGAGTAGGCCCTGCAACTAACCAGCCTATTTCTCCTACTCTTCCTCGCCTGACAGACTAGGAAGACTCTCCCAGCTTGGGCTGAGTCTCCTGGCCTGTGGGCTGGGGGGGGCTTGTGTAAAGAAATGGCTCCCTGTTGCAGTTACCCCCCACTTTTTGCCTGATACTGATGCTGACTTGACTGAGAAGAGTGCTGGGACCCTGCTAACCAGGCCCCAGCACCAGTGTTCCTTCACCTAAAATGTACCATTGTATCCACAATTGGCACACCCTGGCATTCAGATAAGTCCCTTGTAACTGGTACTTCTAGTACCAAGGGCCCTGATGCCAAGGAAGGTCTCTAAGGGCTGCAGCATGTCTTATGCCACCCTAGAGACCTCTCACTCAGCACAGACACACTGCTTACAAGCCTGTGTGTGCTAGTGAGAACAAAATGAGTAAGTCGACATGGCACTCCCCTCAGGGTGCCATGCCAGCCTCTCACTGCCTATGCAGTATAGGTAAGACACCCCTCTAGCAGGCCTTACAGCCCTAAGGCAGGGTGCACTATACCATAGGTGAGGGTACCAGTGCATGAGCATGGTACCCCTACAGTGTCTAAACAAAACCTTAGACATTGTAAGTGCAGGGTAGCCATAAGAGTATATGGTCTGGGAGTCTGTCAAACACGAACTCCACAGCACCATAATGGCTACACTGAAAACTGGGAAGTTTGGTATCAAACTTCTCAGCACAATAAATGCACACTGATGCCAGTGTACATTTTATTGTAAAATACACCCCAGAGGGCACCTTAGAGGTGCCCCCTGAAACTTAACCGACTATCTGTGTAGGCTGACTAGTTCTAGCAGCCTGCCACAAACCGAGACATGTTGCTGGCCCCATGGGGAGAGTGCCTTTGTCACTCTGAGGCCAGTAACAAAGCCTGCACTGGGTGGAGATGCTAACACCTCCCCCAGGCAGGAATTGTCACACCTGGCGGTGAGCCTCAAAGGCTCACCTCCTTTGTGCCAACCCAGCAGGACACTCCAGCTAGTGGAGTTGCCCGCCCCCTCCGGCCAGGCCCCACTTTTGGCGGCAAGGCCGGAGAAAATAATGAGAAAAACAAGGAGGAGTCACTGGCCAGTCAGGACAGCCCCTAAGGTGTCCTGAGCTGAAGTGACTCTAACTTTTAGAAATCCTCCATCTTGCAGATGGAGGATTCCCCCAATAGGGTTAGGATTGTGACCCCCTCCCCTTGGGAGGAGGCACAAAGAGGGTGTACCCACCCTCAGGGCTAGTAGCCATTGGCTACTAACCCCCCAGACCTAAACCCGCCCTTAAATTTAGTATTTAAGGGCTACCCTGAACCCTAGAAAATTAGATTCCTGCAACTACAAGAAGAAGGACTGCCTAGCTGAAAAACCCCTGCAGAGGAAGACCAGAAGACGACAACTGCCTTGGCTCCAGAAACTCACCGGCCTGTCTCCTGCCTTCCAAAGATCCTGCTCCAGCGACGCCTTCCAAAGGGACCAGCGACCTCGACATCCTCTGAGGACTGCCCCTACTTCGAAAAGACAAGAAACTCCCGAGGACAGCGGACCTGCTCCAAGAAAAGCTGCAACTTTGTTTCCAGCAGCTTTAAAGAACCCTGCAAGCTCCCCGCAAGAAGCGTGAGACTTGCAACACTGCACCCGGCGACCCCGACTCGGCTGGTGGCGATCCAACACCTCAGGAGGGACCCCAGGACTACTCTAAGACTGTGAGTACAAAAACCTGTCCCCCCTGAGCCCCCACAGCGCCGCCTGCAGAGGGAATCCCGAGGCTTCCCCTGACCGCGACTCTTTTGAATCCTAAGTCCCGACACCTGGGAGAGACCCTGCACCCGCAGCCCCCAGGACCTGAAGGACCGGACTTTCACTGGAGGAGTGACCGCCAGGAGTCCCTCTCCCTTGACCAAGTGGAGGTTTCCCCGAGGAACCCCCCCCTTGCCTGCCTGCAGCGCTGAAGAGATCCCTAGATCTCCCATTGACTTCCATTACAAACCCGACGCTTGTTTCTACACTGCACCCGGCCGCCCCCGCGCTGCTGAGGGTGAAATTTCTGTGTGGACTTGTGTCCCCCCCGGTGCCCTACAAAACCCCCCTGGTCTGCCCTCCGAAGACGCGGGTACTTACCTGCAAGCAGACCGGAACCGGGGCACCCCCTTCTCTCCATTCTAGCCTATGTGTTTTGGGCACCACTTTGAACTCTGCACCTGACCGGCCCTGAGCTACTGGTGTGGTGACTTTGGGGTTGCTCTGAACCCCCAACGGTGGGCTACCTTGGACCAAGAACTGAACCCTGTAAGTGTCTTACTTACCTGGTAAAACTAACCAAAACTTACCTCCCCTAGGAACTGTGAAAATTGCACTGTGTCCACTTTTAAAACAGCTATTTGTCAATAACTTGAAAAGTATACATGCAATTTTTATGACTTAAAGTTCCTAAAGTACTTACCTGCAATACCTTTCAAATGAGCTATTACATGTAGAATTTGAACCTGTGGTTCTTAAAATAAACTAAGAAAAGATATTTTTCTATATAAAAACCTATTGGCTGGATTTGTCTCTGAGTGTGTGTACCTCATTTATTGTCTATGTGTATGTACAACAAATGCTTAACACTACTCCTTGGATAAGCCTACTGCTCGACCACACTACCACAAAATAGAGCATTAGTATTATCTCTTTTTACCACTATTTTACCTCTAAGGGGAACCCTTGGACTCTGTGCATGCTATTCCTTACTTTGAAATAGCACATACAGAGCCAACTTCCTACAATCTGCATTTGAAATGTTATATATGTGGATTTGCATGATATTACTATCTTGACTGTCTTCTAACAACCTGTAATATATGGTTTAATACATATTGCATGATTCTTTCTTTCCAGATTTTCTGTTATAGGTCTAATTCTAAGAGTTAATGCACATTTGGGTGCCTTATAAATAATCTCATATATTGCATTTATTGATATATGTATAATGTTTTTTTGTTTTTTTGTGTTTAGAAATCTGAGAAGTTAATATTTCATAATATTTTTCATATATGGCCATAATTTGATGTATTGTTTCTCTATTTAACACAGTCTGTATATTGACATGTACTTCTCAATAAACATATACAAAAAAAAAAAAAGAAATGTTTAGCTGTCCAAGATCCTGCATTGGTTTCACACCCATTTCTGTCACTAACTGGAAGGAGGCTGAAAACACAAAAAATAGTGCAAATGGGGTATGTACCAGTACAATGCCAAAATTGTGTTGAAAAATGTGTTTTTCTGATTCAAGACAGTCTGTTCCTAAAAGCTGGGAAGATGGTGACTTTATCACTATAAACCCTTTGTTGATGCCATTTTCAGGGAAAAAGCACAAGCCTTCTTCTGCATCCCTTTTTTCCCTTTATTTGAAAAAAAATGAAAGTTTAGCTGTGTTTTGGCTAATTTCTTGGTCTCCTCTAAAGAAATCCACAAACTCTGGGTACCTCTAGAATCCCTAGGATGTTGGAAAAAAGGACGCAAATTTGGCGTGGGTAGCTTATTTGGACAAAAAGTTATTAGGCCTAAGTGCAAACTGCCCCAAATAACCAAAAAAAGGCTCAGCACAGGAGGGGAAGGGCCTGGCAGTGAAGGGGTTAAATTATGTGGCAGAACAGGAGGCCACTATTCATGCTTACTTTCCTTCTCTCGCTTCAGTTTAGTGCTTTTTCTTTACATGCTTTATTATTCAGTGTTCCTATTGTTATTAACGTGGTTGTAAAACACGTTAGTGGCGATAATATACTGCCTTTCGTTGCAGGCACTCAAATGCACACTCTTTTTTACCGCACTCAGAGGCTCTGTCAGTTTGTGGCAAGAGCCAGTGCAGCACAGATTTGCCTGAAGATTTCTTGGCTGTCTGACATACCTCTACACTCCAATCACTTTGACAGGATTAACAAACATTGGCAAAGACAACAGGTTTTGCCAATGCAAGAGCTATTGGTTTTGCCAATGTTTTAGCCATGTTGTTCACCAGCATGGCTGAAAGTTAGTGGCATAGCGGAGAGTGGTGTGGAGTGTCGTAGAGTGGGATGGTGAAGAGTAGAGTAGAGTGTTGTAGAGTGGAGTGTCAGAGAGTATCGTGTATTGGAGTGCCATAGTGTGGAGTCGCCTAGACTGGCATATACTGAGTGGAATAAAATAGAGTGGACTGGTGTTGAGTGCATTGGCGTGTAGTGTTGCAGAGTATAATGGTGAAGAGTGTAGTGGCATTGAGTGCAACAGCATTGAATTCAGTGGCGCACAGTGCAGTGCCATAGAATGCAGAGGTGCAGAGTAGAGTCGTGCAGAGTTGAGCGGTGCACAGTAGAGTAGAGTGGTGTTGGATGCAGTGGCGTACAGGAGAGTAGCATAGAGTGATGCAGACTGAAGTGGTGTAGAGTTGAGTGATGCAGAGGTCAGCGGCACAGAGCAAAGTTGAGTGACATAGAGTGCACTGGAATACAGTACAGAATAGAGTTGAGTGGCATAAGGTGCTGTAGTGTTGCAGAGTGAAGTAGCATAGAGTGGTGCAGAGTAGAATATAGTTTCATAGTGTGCAGTGTCATAGAGCGCTGTGGCGTGGAGTGGAGTAGTACAAAGTAGAGTGGTGTGGAGTTCAGTGGCGAGTTCAGTGTTGCAGAGTAGAGTGTCAGAGTGCAGTGATGTAGAGTGAAGTACAGTGGTGTAGGGAGCAGTGGCGTAGAGTGCAGTGACAGAGTGCAGTTGTGTAAAGTGTATTGGCATAGAGTGCAGTGGTTAAGAGTAGAGGGTGTAGAGTGCAGTGGCATAGAGTGGAGTAGAGTGGCATAGAATGCAGTGGCGTAGAGAAGATTGTTTCAGAGTAGAGTGATGCGGCATAGAGTGGAGTGGTGCAGGGTAGAGTGTAGTTGCCTAGAATAGCATAGAATGTAGTGGCTTAGAGTACAGAAGTGTAGAGTGCAGTGTCATAGAGTGCAGTTGTGCAGAGTAGATTAGAGTGGCGTACAGTGGGTTGATGTAGAGTGCAGGGCAAAGAGGTGAGAGTTACAGAGTAAAGTGCTTTGGCGTAGAGTGTATTGGCATAGAGTGCAGTGGCGTAGAGTGCAGTGTTGCAGATTGGCATAGAGTACAGTGGTGTGGAGTGAAGTTGTGCAGAGTAGATTAGAGTAGCCTAGACTGGAGTACTGTAGAGTACAGTGGCAAAGTGTGCAATGGTGTAGAGTGGCAAAGAGTGCATTGGCATAGATTAGAGTAGCATAGGGTAGATTAGGGAGGCGTAGATCGCAGTGGGGTAGGGTGGAGTGGTGCAGAGTGAAGTGGCATGGTGTGGTGTAAAGTGGGGTGGTGCAGAGTAGAGTGCAGTGGTGCAGAGTACAGTGGAGTGGCATAGAGTGGAGTTTTTATGACTTGGTAGCACACTACAATTACAGACAACACATTTTCTATTGAAATGACCATTACTTTTGCACAGACATAAACATTTTACTAATAAAACTATACAGTGCACAAACGAAAATTTGTTAAAATTGCATCACCTAATTTAGTGATTGGTTTTGATCATATTAAAGTATTTGTTTCCAAAGCACTTCAGAAATAACCGAAAAGTGCTTCAATTTTGCATTCATAACTGAAATATTCTGAAATACACAGTTCATTTAAATGTTGCTGTGAGCTAGGAAAAACTCTTTCCTATCCCCAGTATCCAGAAAGATTGTAACATAACTCCTCTCACTTAGAAGTCAGAGAAAAAAGTAAACAAGCGCCTTTGGAAGACAGTGGCTGCAATTTGACCTCATTCTTTGAACTGCGATGTCTTTAGTAAACTAGACAGCTGTGCTGTCTGGTAGGCTACAGCCTAAAAATGTGGTGGCCAACTTGCAAACAAATGAATTTCTTCTAATATTAAAAAAAATCCATCCTCCCTGCCCAAGAATGGCTCGATTCCATCTTTCCACTGAAATGTAAACTGGCCATTGTAGAAAATTCTAAATCACTGGGATTCATCCTTGGCAATCACTTTCACCTACAGAAGCAAATCTTTTCCATGGCCAAGGGCGCTCACCACCAACTTAGTTTGCTATGGAACATCTTGCAATCCATCCCACAGTGAGACCTGAAAACTGTAGCCAGATGCTGGAACTTTCCAAACTAAACTTTTGTATGTTTAGTGTACAGCTCTTCGCATCCTCTTTTGAGGTGTCCAATCTCTCCAGATTGAATCTGCCTGACTTTTCTTCCTTGATTTGAACTACTGGGTCTATGGGGCTTCTTTTTCTTTTTGGTTTGTCTGATATTGTTATGTTTTTTATTATTCATATTTTTCTTTTTCTTCTTGTTCTCTTGCAAAGTGCACTGATGCCTTTGGGCCCAGTCCGCATTATATGAAAATGCAAAAATTATATAAAAAAAGAATGTACAGAAGTCCTATCTCTGACACTAGGATACTGTAATACCACTGCTTCATATATTTATTAGAGTGTGGGTATAATTGAAGAGAATCACCAGTGGATTCACCCATGGTGCCTGCCCTACACTACAGTGACCACCTACTTCCTCGTCACATACATAATTTCTATGCCTGGACATTTGTGTGATAGCCTAATTCATAGTGATGTAGATTTATTTTGTTTCATTTGAACTAACTGGACTAACAAACCTGAAATCAGTGATTTGTAGGTGTCGGCATGACTCTAGACAATTTCCTTGGAGTGAGGTAGTCACTCTAACCTAAACGCCCCAGTCCTGAAGCAGCACCACTTTCTCCTGTGAAAGGAAAATAAATGAGGTTTTAAAATTCTAATAGCAGAATTGGCGAGCAGGGCAATACTCACATCCTTCATCTGACAGCGAATGTTTCTAAGTCAGGCACACCTGCCCTATCAAAAGCTTGAATTTATTCAGGTTTTGACTGATGCCCCTTCTGAACAAGTGGGGAATACTAGCAGATTTTTGCACCCCCACAGGGAAACAAGTCCTCTTGGCACAGGGCTCACATTCAGGATGTACCTGTTCTGTTTCCTTCTGCTTACAATGTCTGGGAAATGCAAAAACAACAGATGATGGACGGAATGCAGAGCAAATCAACCATTCACCCCCAGTCACAGATCTGGGTTTAATCCATCAGTTGTTTTGCTTGCCACCCCATTCCAGTTTGGACCCAGCCATATGCAAATCAGTCTTGACCCTGTTCTCCAGGGGAACAGTCCAGCCCAAACTGCCAGGCCAGGTCTTCCCTGGACTAGAAGCAAGCATCCTGGGACCGGTTTCAGGGTATCACCCTTCATCAGCCAGGCTAGCTTGAATCTGGTGGCATAGCAAGTACGGGACCCACGTCTGGGCATACCCTTCCCACTTGGGGCGACAAATGCAAAAACAACAGATGGTGGACGGAATGCACAGGAAATCAAACATTCACCCCCAGTCACAGATCTGGGTTTAATCCATCAGTTTTTTTGCTTGCCATGCCATTCCAGTTTGGACCCAGCCATATGCAAATCAGTCTTGACCCTGTTCTCCAGGGGAACAGTCCAGCCCGAACTGCCAGGCCAGGTCTTCCCTGGACCAGAAGCAAGCATACTGGGACCGTGTAGTCTGGTGCCGAAACACCAGGCAATCGCCTCCAGACCACCCGGTACAACGGGGCCATCGCGGGGGCGGAACAAGAAAACATTCCCCTCCGGATATCCGGATTCCCGTAGTGAAAAACCACGCAGGACGTCCGCTGCAGAGAGAGAAGGACGCGGAAGCAGAGGAGCCGACAGGAGAGGACGACGCGGGAAAAACTGTGCAGGGAGACGCTGAAACAGGGGAGAGACGGACCGAAGGACCACCCAAGGAGCGGAGCCACCTGGAACAGCTGACTCCCGGAGAAAGCCTCAACGAAGGGTGAGAAAGCCCAGAAACACTGACACTCCGCCACGTCCCTGGAAGGGCGTGGCTCCAGCAGGTACGGCCCTGCCTCCAAAGCAGGATAAACGCGTTGGTGGGGAAGGAGGAGGAAGAGAGAGGGAGGAAGGGGCTGAAGGAGGGGGAGGGAGGAAGAGAAGGGACTAAGTAGAGAATAACTGGCAGGAATTGCCATAGAAGTACATATATTTTTTTGATTGCCTTGTTTTGCTATTATTTTGATTTGCTTGAAGGATAAGAAAACGATTTGCTAGCGTGTTTTTTTTCTTTTTCCACTAAAACCCACACTTACCTTTATGACACGGGTGATGTAACTTGGACGTATCCTTCAGAGGGATTTAGTTCACTAAGGTGGTTGCACTATCGGGTTAAACCCTCTTTTCTCCCCCTTTCCTCCCTTTTCCTTATTAGTTCACCACTCTCTCTCTATCCTCACACCATACTAAAACAGTCCAAGAGACAAAGTACAGAGTTACGACTTACTTTACCTTCTTTCCTTTCCCGACTTCCCTGACGACGCCATTCCACCGCGAGATCGTCGGCAAAACTCCAGAAGACCTGAAAGAGAGAAGAGGAAAGAATAGATTACTTCACTGAGGGAGAGAGAGAGAGAGACTCAAGGACTGATAGAAAGAAGTTGTGAAGCATCAATAAAATACACATCTTTCCCAAACCTATAACCCTGAGTTGTCTCGTATGTCCTTACTGTTATGCCCACCGCCACGGTGGTGTCAGAAGTGGGAATTGAAAGTAGCAGTTGAGTGCAGGAAGACATACCCCACACCTGGATACCATGGAGGTGAAGCCTACCATTGAAGACATGTTCCAACAACTGGCAGAAGGACAACGCCATCTTCAAGTAGTGTGGGAAGCTCAACAAAGGGAGGCCAAAGCTGATAGAGAAGCCCTCCAAAACGCCCTGAAGAGCCAAGCCACCATTATCGCGAATAATCAGTTGTTACATGAGACGGCCTTACAAAAATTAACAGACACTATCGCCGCCAGCAAGGTCCACATCAACGTCCCAAGCTCTGTCCTCCAAAAAGATCAGGAGCAGGAGGATCCCGAAGCGTTTTTCACAAACTTTGAACGAGTGGCTTCATCTGCCACATGGCCAGAGGAACGATGGGGTCAATTTGTGGCTCCGTTACCAACAGGTACACTACAGACCGCCTATCAGGCCGCTAACCCAGATGGAACCACTTCATATAACGAAATAAAGAAGAGCATACTAGAACGCTTGGGACATGATGCAGAATATTACAGACTGAGATTCCGGAAGACAAAGTGGTCACCCTCAGAGGACCCCAGGACTTTATATTACGGGGTAAAAGACATAGGGCTTAAATGGTTAGGCCCGATTGGGACGGAATGAGAAGACATCATAAAAGCTATCCTTCTCGAACAGTATCTAGGGGGCCTCCCTTCCCTTGCCCGCAATTGGATCTGAAAGCATCCCAATGTAGACACCAACATGGCTATTGACCTGGCTTGTGCGTATCATCGGTCAACCGAGTTTAAAAAGGGACCCTCCAAGTTTCCGAGTTCCACTAATCGAACCCCAAGGCTAACTTACCGCCCTATGAAGCGAAAGAGTGTCGAAGAAGCCCTCCCTCCTCGGACAGTTGAAAAGCATCCTCTGCAACAGCCTCAATGCTACAGTTGTGGCGAGTGGGGCCACATAGCCCGACTGTGCCCCCACAAAGAAGAAAAGGATGAACCTTTGGAGATCGGGATGACCCAAGGGCTTGTCGTATGTACCGGAAAGGATAACTCTAGATATACTCAGGAAATAACGGTTAATGGCCAGAGCATTAGGGCCTTAGTGGACTCTGGGTATAGCCAGTCTGTTATTAGGGCCGACTTGGTTGGGCACAACGTCTCACATCCTGAAAAACTAGTCTCCATCTGTTGCATACATGGGAAAATGCAGGATTATCCCTTAGTTTCTGTTCTCATCGAGTGGGAAGGGAAACAGGATTCAGTTACAATGGGGATTATTGACCACCTGGTAGAGGAATAGATTGTGGGCACAGACTATGTACATTTCACCAACCTACTACAGAGTGTAGAGAAAAAGAATCAACTAGAGTCATGGTGGGCGGAGGCCCCCTTCTCGGAGACCCCGATAGAAACCGGGATCGTACGATATAGACCTAGCAAGAGGGAGAAAAGAGACAATAAAAAGCTTTATTTTGTGAAGGAAGAGAAGAAGGATCCAAGGAAAGTGCAGAGTGTAACCTTTCCCCCTCTACCTTCATTCCGTGGTAGCCAATGAGAGGACCCCTCCCTCCAGCATGCGTGGGGAGTGGCTAATTCAGAGATCACCGGTGAGGTGGGTCCTTATTTCTTTATACAAAAGGGCCTCTTATATAGAATTACCAATCATAATAATCGCAAAAAACTGCAACTAGTCGTACCAGAGCCATACCGAGTACAAGTACTCCACCTTGCTCACAGTCAACCCGGTGGGGGGCATTATGGCAGAGATAAAACAGAAGAATATCTATTACGACGCTTTTACTGGCTGGGAGTCTATGCCCAAATACGTCTTTTTTGTATGCAATGCCCTAAATGTCAAATGGTAGACCCAGGGCACAAAAGAAAGCACAATTACAACCATTACCTATAATAGACATCCCCTTTCCAAGGGTGGGAATGGATTTGGTAGGTCCCCTCCTTCCATCAACAAAAGGGTATACATATATATTGGTCCTTGTAGATTATGCTACAAGATATCCTGAAGCTATACCCCTCTCCAGCATGACAACCAAGAATGTGGCTCATGCTATGATTGGTTTCTTTTCCTGGGTGGGTTTCCCAAACAAAATACTGACTGACCAAGGGACTCCATTTATGTCAGACTTAATGGCCCACTTCTGCCACATCTTGGGAATTAAACAGCTCAAAACCTCAGTGTACCATCCACAAACAGACGGTCTCGTTGAGAGATATAACCGTACTCTGAATTCCCTATTGAGAAAAACTGTCTCACAATCAGGACGGGACTGGGATAAGAAATTACTTCTCATTCTCTACGCAATAAGATCCCATGTACAAGCCACCACGGGCCATTGTCCCTTTGAATTGGTCTTTGGCCGTCAACCCCGTACTCTTCTAGACATGGCTGTGGAATTATCGGAGGAAGAAGAGGGGGGAAAGACCCATACTAGAGTATACTCAACAACTCAAAACCCAGCTACACACAGTTTGGGAAGACGTCCGTTTACATATGGAAAGGGCACAAGGAAAACAAAAACGGTACTATGACCAGGGTACTAAATTGCGACAACTACAACCAAACGATAAAGTTCTCCTTTTACTCCCGAGCTCAGATAATAAATTGCTAGCTAAATGGCAAGGCCCATACAAGATAGTGAAAGCAATAACTCCTGTCACTTACCTGGTTGAGCTATCGCAAAACCCAAGGAAGACACAGATCTACCACATTAACATGCTAAAAAAATGGGAAGAGCCAACTACCTCCCTTCCTCCAATAGCGACAGGGTTTATGGTAACCCCTAACAATACATTAGACATAGAACTATGCCCCACTACTCTGGATTCGGAGCTGGGGCGACCTCAAGTCAGTCCCACACTACAAGACAAGCAGCAACAACAACTCGACACTCTTCTAACACAACATGCAAGGTTCTTTTCCTCGAAACCCGGGAGGACCTCACTAACACAGCACCAAATCAAAACTCCAGATGGCCAAATCGTTCGCCTCCGCCCCTATCGTATCCCAGAAGCCCCGAAAACGTCTGGTAGAGCAAGAAGTAAAGAAAATGCTCCAAATGGGAGTTATTGAACCATCCATCAGCCCCTGTTGTTCTCCAATTGTACTAGTCCCAAAGCCAGATTGCTCGATTAGTTTCTGTATTGATTTTCGTCGACTAAACGCAATATCTCAATTTGATACCTACCCTATCCATCGGGTTGACGAAGTGCTAGAGAGACTAGGTAAAGCCCAATATCTATCGACCCTTGATCTAACCAAGGGATATTGGCAAATACCGCTAACCCCGGCAGATCGAGAAAAGGCAGCTTTCTCTACACCCTCAGGGCTCTACCATTTCACTGTGCTTCCCTTCGGATTGCATAGCGCCCCAGCTACCTTCCAAAGGTTAATGGACCAACTCTTGAGACCTCACTATAAATACGCAGGAGCTTATTTAGACGATATAGTGGTCCATAGCGAATCTTGGGAAGACCATCTTAACCACCTATATCAAATATTCAGATTGTTATATTCTGCTGGCCTTACGGCCAACCCTGCCAAGTGTCACCTGGCCTACAATAACATCGCGTATCTTGGGTATTATATAGGCAAAGGGCAACTCCGACCACAAAAGAGCAAAGTAGAGGCCATACACCAAGTACCGGTCCCAGCTACCAAGAGGGAACTTCGATCTTTCCTACACCTGGTAGGCTATTATAGGTGATTCATACCAAACTATTCCACTTTGGCAGTCCCTCTTACCGACCTATTACGGAAAGGACAACCGTCAAGAATATCAAACTTAACCCCAGGTCAACTATCTAGTTTTCACACCTTAAAAAAGAGCCTCATCACTGAATCCGTCTTAAGTTGTCCAGACTTCACAAAAACATTCCATCTCCAAACTGACGCCTCCGATGTAGGGAAGGGCGCTGTACTTTTCCAAACAGATGAGACAGGCCATAACCACCCTATAGTGTTTATTAACCGGAAACTTCTGCCATGTGAGCAACGTTATCCGATAATTGAGAGGGAGTGCTTAGCCATCAAATGGGCCATTGAGAATTTACAGTATTACCTTTTGGGTCATCCTTTCTTCTTATATACCGACCATGCTCCACTCACCTGGTTGTCTACAAACAAAAACACAAATTCCTGCCTTTTGCAGTGGTTCATGGAGCTCCAACCCTTTTCGTTTTAGGTCCGTCACATCACAGGAGACCAACAATATACAGCAGATTACTTATACCGCTACCCCTTTGGCACGGAACTCCACCAGTCCCTTTCTAGTGAGGGGAGATGTAGCCGGGTGCCAAAACACCCGGCTATCGTCAATGGCGGCCTCCAGACCGCCCGGTACCCTGGGGGCACCGCAGGGGCGGAACAAGAAAACACTCCCCTCAGGAATCCGGACATCCGGATTTCTGTTGTGAAAAACCATGCAGGATGTCCGCCGCAGAGAGAGAAGGACACAGAAGCAGAGGAGCCGACAGGAGAGGACGACGCAGGAAAAACGGTGCAGGGAGACGCTGAAACAGGGGCGAGACGGACCGAAGGACCACCCAAGGAGCGGAGCTGCCTGGAACAGCTGACTCCCGGAGAAAGCCTTGACGAAGGGCAAGGAAGCCCAGAAACACCGACACTCCGCCACATCCCTGGAGGTGTGGCTCCAGCAGGTACGGTCCTGCCTCCAAAGCAGGATAAACGCGTTGGTGGGGAAGGAGGAGGGAGAGAGAGGGAGGAAGGGGCTGAACGAGGGGGAGGGAGGAAGAGAAGGGAATAAGTAGAGAATAACTGGCAGAAATTGCAATAGAAGTATATATAATATTTTTGATTGCCTTGTTTTGCTATTATTTTGATTTGCTTGAAGGATAAGAAAACTATTTGCTAGCGTGTTTTTTTTTCTTTTTCCACTAAAACCCACACTTACCTTTATGACACGGGTGACGGATGGTCGCACTATCAGGTTAAACCCCTTCCCCCCCTTTCCACCCTCTCTCTCTATCCTCACACCATACTAAAACAGTCCATGAGACAAAGTACAGAGTTACGACTTACCTTACCTTCTTTGCTTTCCCGGCTTCCCTGAGGATGCCATTCCACTGCGAGATCGTCTGCAAAACTCCAGAAGACCTGAAAGAGAGAAGAGGAAAGAAGAGATTACTTCACTGAGAGAGAGAGAGAGAGAGAGAGAGAGAGAGAGAGAGAGACTCAAGGACTGATAGAAAGGACTTGTGAAGCATCAATAAAATACACATCTTTCCCAAACCTATAACCCAGAGTTGTCTTGTATGTCCTTACTGCTATGCCCACCGCCACAGTCCGGTTTCAGGGTATCACCCTTCATCAGCCAGGCTAGCTTGAATCTGGTGTTTGCATTGTTCAGCACACCGTCCATCATCCTTTTGTGTTGCAAAAGGGACCCTAAGTGGGAAGGGTATGCCCAGACGTCGGTCCCTTCCTCACAGTGCCACTGAATACAAGCTAGCTTGGCTGATGAAGGGTGAAACACTGAAACCTTGAAAAAGGTCCCAGAATGCTTGTTTCCGGTCCAGGGAGGACCTGGCTTGGCAGTTCAGGCTGGACTGTTCCCATGAGGAACAGGGTCAAGACTGATTTGCACATGGCTGGGTCCAAACTGGGGTGACATGGTGAGCAAAAGAACAATGGATTAAACCCAGATCTGTGACTGGGGGTGAGTGTTTGCATTGTTCAGCACTCCGTCCATCATCCTTTTGTGATACAACGTCTGAGAGGTAGATTTTCTGGAAGACACCGTGACCATCATAAGATTAGGTGAAAATATATATTAAATTATTTGGGCCACTGATCACCCTTCTGTGACCAAGAGAACCTAATAACCATTTGAGTCCTATGTTCCCTTCTCAATATAGATTACGACATTCTGGCCAAATCCACACTAGCAGTTTCTTGAAGCTTCTTTCTGGACTAGTTCTATCTGACCAATCAGGTTTCAGACTGGAAAGATCCGCTTCCCATAATCTCCACACCATATTCTCCGCCATAAACAAACTCAGCTCATAACTAGTTGCCATGGCAGTCGTTTTAGATGCCACCAAAGCAGTTAATGTGCTTTGATTTACCACTCTAAAACAAATTGGTGTCCCTGATAGTTGTTTTGTACTGTGGATAACTCTCCTATATTCTAGTCCAACCACCAGAATTCAGAATAATAAACTATTATTGCTCCCTTTTCTAGTAACCAGGAGCACCAGGCAAGGTTGCTCACTTTCTCTGATTCCCTTCGCTATTTCCCTTCAACCCCAGACCTGTCTCCGAAAAAAGGGTTACAGTTCACATCCTGCAACTGGCTTACCTCACTATATGCCGGTGATAGAGTACACTTAATCAAAAATCTCAGCATCAAATTTTCATCTATTGTCTGGAAAATATTGGCCTTCGGTGATTAACAGGCCTTTCTATAACTGGAATAAATTCTTCATTGTCCCACTTATACCAAACACACCCATATACACCTAGAACATCCTAAACATGCAGTGTGCAAATTTCAGCAAAATACTTGGGTATCTGGATTAGCCACAACAAGAGTATGCTGCTCTTAGAAAATTTTGGAACTGCTATGTCTTAAATTGAAGAACAGGTCAAAAGATGGATCACCCTCCCAATCTCCTTGGCTGGAAGGATTGGCCTGATGAAAATGGTAATTCTTCCCAAACTATTACACCTTTTGATGATCATCCTGGTTATCCTGGTCACCATAAATAAATAATTCCTTGCACGTCTCTGATCACTCATGGAAACCCTAATGTGGAGAATTTGCAGCTGATTTTGAGCATTGTTATGCCTGTGCTGAAGCCCATTTGGCTCACTGTTGGTACACTCCCCTCCCCGCACATGACCAGGGTTGCCATTGAACCTGACAATACATCTGTTACCCCTATAACATCCCTGCTGGCCTGACCCACCTTCACATTTCCCACATCAGCAGACCCGTAGCATGCACACTCCATGCCTGGGATAGACTGCCCCATGGAACACTGGATTCTGAACTACGTGTGCAGGAATAGCCTCTTCAGCATCATCCATACCTTCCAGCTATGCATTAAAGGAAAATCCTTGTACAGCAAAGCAATTTATGGTCTATCACAATGTCAAGATAGCAAAAATGATCCACTTTAGCAATGGGATGGTTCTTAATACAATGTACCTTTGGTTTTACATTTTTCGAACCTATAATCATGTAATAAGATTTTGTATATTTAATTTTTAACCCAAAGAATTCATAAAATCATAAAATCTCTCCAATAAAAACTGTAGACTATTAGTTGAATGCACAATTAAAACAGAATCATCTGGTACAGCGGAGCTGGAACCAGTTTGGATCCTACCTTTGGAACATCAATACAGGGGCCTGTTAACTGTTCTAGTAGATTAATATAAAGAATAAAAAGCATTAAGCCAGTATACAACCCTGCCAGACACATTTCCCTAACTGAAAGTGCGCTGTGCATTCAGCAGTAGGTCCGTATCTAACTGAAGCTTCCAGTCCCAAGTGCAAATCATGCAGAAAGTCTATGAGAGCCTCATCCACCCCCATGTGCCTCATGAAACCCCTTAGTTTTGATCTAACCTCTGTGTCAAAAACTATGCTGAGGTCCATGAAGGCCAGAAGAATGCCCTCTACTTTACCAACTATATATTTACTTATTAATAAATACAGATTCAGATTTTTTTCCACTGCTCCACGGCCCTCTCTAAAGCCATATTGGATTTTGGTCAATATTTCAATGCTTTCCGTCCAGTCCACTAACCGGTTAAGCAGAACCTAGCCTAGTACTTTCACTTCTGTGTCTATGAATAAAATCAGTCGATAGCACTCTGGATCCACTCGGTTCCCCTTTTTAAAAATGGGGATAATCACTGATTGTTTCCAGGAGGTTGGAATCGAACCCCGTGCATTGATGTTAAGGTGTAAGGTGATTATAGCAACCCATAAATCAATACATAGTTTAAGGAGATCGCCTGGCATCCCAACCGGGCCAGACGCTTTTCCTGTTGAAAGGTCCATTATTCCTGCCTTCACCTAAGCCAGAGTGAATTGTAATTTTGCCTCCATTGCCTGAAGCTCTATATTGGGTGTATCATCACCACTTGCATACATGGATGAGAAATGGCCTAACCATTTCTGGGCTGGGATGGACTGGCCCAAGTCTGAAGTCACTACATAATTAAAAAGTGTCTGATTAGCAACTTGCCACAAGGCTGTACTATCTCTTAGACTACAGACCTCCTTAAGCTCTTCCCAGGCTTCTCTTTTAAGTGCACATATCCTGTTCTTAAAAGCCTGCGAATAAAGCCTCCTAACCTCCTTGACAGCTCCTCTAGACCTCGGGTTCTGTTAATGGGCCATCTTTAAAGCTTTATGTGCCTTTCTGCAATCCTTATCAAACCATTTAGGGCCACAATGAGCACATTTATCACACTTCTTAGAGAAGGCACTCTTCACCTCTTTACATATATCAGAGAAAGAATCCACTATGGCTTGATAAGGTGGCTCATCTTGCAGACACACTTCAAAATCCAATCTACACCTTTTTACTAAATTCTTCAGAAAGTCTTCAGGAATGATCTTACCCCAACCTTTCCACCTACCTTGTTCCTTAGGCAAAAGGATTTCTGTAAATATGGCTCTTACTCGTGTAGACATTTCTTCTCTTATTTATTGTCGTAAAGCACATCCTTACCGACACACTTACTGGATAATGGCGATAACATCTGACTCCTGCTCACAATCTCCTTTACTCCGCAACTGCCTCATCACTCCCCCAACATTCTAGAATGTAATCAACAGATCGCAATGCAGTTGACAGCTCTCGCTCACACTTACAAGGGGCATATCTCATTAGGTACACTTGGCCTAAATATATATATTATATATAACAACAACTAAAAGAATGGATATGGAAGATGCACACATATGTATGTAACTACTTTTGCACAATTTAATAGCGACTTTAATACACTTTAATATGTCTGAAATGTGCTCATGTTTTAATTGGGGCCATTACAAAATGCCTCGGTGATAAAATGTTGCACAAAACCCAGTAATTTTATATACAAGACAGAATTGATATCTTTTTATCTTGATTAAATTAAGTACTACTGGGCAATATTAGATATGTGAATTTAAAACTGAATAATTTGGATGTTCAAAGATGGCTGCCGATTTGGTCAGCACCAATGAGTAATCAACACTGATGAGGGACTAGTATGTGTATTTGTAGAGGTTTCTATGTGGGGTGGAAATGTCCAGTAGAAGGCGTTAGCCGAAACGTGTAGACATTTTATGTCAAGACCGGAGGCTCGTATTATGCTTCTCTAACTTGCTTTATTTCAACAGCAACAGTCAAGAAACTACAACTCCCATGAGGCTTGAAGAACAGAAAGCCAATGGGAAAGCAAAACGTAACAGATGAGGCACCAATAGGAACACCAGAGGTAATATAATCACTATGCTTGACTGCGACCAGCCCTCTTTCTTGCTGCTTGCAGTCAAGATAAGTGACGATTCATTTTCTTATCTACTTATAGTTCTGACAATGGTTGTATTATAATTGCATGTTTCGACTACGGCGCTCGCCTTTTGTCCATATGAGTCCTTTTGTTTGCTCTTAAGCGCTCTCGCGCGTTTTGCTGTATGCGCAACAGCTTTTCCCTCAGTTTTTATTTTATTAACGGTCGTGCGTGTTCTTTTGTGATCCCAACGGCCGTTTCTTCCGACGAAAGGACTCGCCGCTCACCTCACGCTTCATGGCTACCTCTGCTATCTTCACCGCCGCTTCCTCTGTTCTGGACACCTGTGCCTCGCCTCCCAGGTTTCAGTTTGCAATACGGTCACGCCTCCATGGGTGTGTACTAGTTCCTGCTAGTATTTTCCTCAGCTGTTAACCCTTTCACCTCCAGTGATATTTTTGGTATTGTTTTTTCCCTCAGTTTACGATGGAACAACAAAGCTCTTTTGACAATTTAAGTGACAATGATGATATTGGAGCCTTTATTAATGAGGCTGTTTCCAAGGCCGTTTCAGCCACTATGAGCAAAATGACAAAAAATATTGAAACCTCTGTACATAACATGGTATACAGATCCTTGCTGGCCCATTCTGTGGGGGATCTCAGAAAACGCAAATTCAAGGATTTGTCTTCACAGAAACCATCTGTTGGCGCTTCTTTGACTGGTGAAGTTTCTTCTCCCTTGATTGAGGACGAGTCTCCTCCCAGGCCTCCTTCCCAGGAGGGGAATTCTAAAAATATTCTTGGAAAAAGTAATGCAAAAACTAAACATGTTACAACTGCGCCAAAAAAGATTGTGATTTCTCACATTTCGGATACCGACAATGATGTCGGTGATATAGATGACCTGGACGAATGTTCAGATATTTGGGGTTCGCAAACTCAATCTTCCCCTTCCAAGAAGCCTAAATTAGACATTTCCGATCCTTTTGCAGCCAAAACCATTTTTTTGGATGGTAATCCAATGTTTGACCCTTCTCTCCTACATCACCCCAGTTCCATAGAATGGGCTCCTTCTTCCCATGTTGGGAAATATATTGCTTCCAGGTTAAGGCTTCCCCTGGATAAGCAGACTAGAGACAAACTAAAATCCGAATGCTCCAGACCTTCTCTTTTTTCTAACATCAACTCTACTCCAGATATTGAACAACCCGTTCTCACCTTCTTTTCTAATTTCGGAAAAGACCCCCGTAAAGGGGTAGACAAGGCCTGGTCGAACTGCCAGGATAAACTTTTGGATCTGGTGGGTCCTTTGGCCCGTATCTTCGAATTAGCGGAATCTGCCAAAATGGAAAATGCAGATATTGATCCAATGGAACTTTCACTATGGATCCAAAGAGACTTTTGCCTTCTAGGCAATGCGAACGCTGCCATTATCCACAAAAGGAGAAAGGGGCTACTCTTGAAACTTGACCCCAAGTTGGCTAATCTAGCCACTATGGATCCTGGTATTAAGGCGGAAGGACGTCTTTTTGGGGATTCTTTTATCAAAGACCTAGGAAAATTTGTTTCCACTTTTGTCTCCATCGACAAGGCTCAACAAAACATAAAAATGTTTTTTAACCAGCAGGTTTTTGCCAGGGCCGGTACACGCAGGGGTCGCTCTACCGGCCGATCCTTCCATCCGCAAGGATACAGAAGCTCCTCCTATTCCGCATACGGATCACAATCCTATAAACCCCAGTTCTACCCTCAACTAGGCAGAGGCTACCGGGGTCGTGGACAATGCGGTTTCCAACAAATAACACACAAGGTAAGCCCTATTTCTGGCCTTCCTCCAATAGGGGGTCGTCTTCGTTGGTTCATTCCAAATTGGCGAACTATAACAGATCCATGGGTTCTGAATACTATTCAAGGTTAACAAATAGAGTTTTACTCAAGGCCTCATCAGGTTTCCTTTCCTCCCCCTCTGTGTTTTTCAAAAGAAATGTATTTTCTCATATCAGAAGAAGTGCGTTCTCTTCTATCAAAACAGGACATTCAACTTTCTCTTCCAGACCCGTCTGGCTTTCTCAGATCTCTTTTCTTGGTTCAAATGAAAAACAAAAAGATGAGACCAGTCATCAACCTCAGAAATGTCAATCAGTACCAGCATTTCAAAATGGAAACCATTCTCCATTTAAGGGACATTCTTCTTCCCTTCGATTTCAGGGGTCGCCTGGACCTTCAGGATGCGTACCTTTCCGTTCCTATTCATACAAGTCACAGAAAATACCTCCAATTCCAATGGCAAGGTCAAACTTACCAGTTTTCTTCCCTTCCGTTCGGCCTTTTGTCAGCTCCTTGGTGCTTCACTGATTAAACCGATCACGGCTCATCTCAGATCTTTAGGCATCAGACTATTAATTTATCTGGACGATATTCTTATCATGCATCAGAGTTGTCTCACTCTTCAATCGCATCTACAGATAACGTGTTCTCTTCTTTCCCAATTAGGTTTCTTACTCAACAAAGAAAAATCAAACATTATTCCTTCACAAAGAATAGATTTCTTGGGGTTTGAAATAGATTCCTTTTCCCCTACTCTCCATCTCCCCCCACAAAAGGTAAATTCCATCAAGTGATCGATTTTAAGAACTCTTCGCAAGTCTCAGATTTCTCTCAGAACTCTGGCCAGGATTGTGGGTCTCCTGTCTTCCTCAATTCAGACTATCTTTCACAGTCCACTTCATTACCTGGCGCTTCAGAGGTTAAAGATTCATCAACTCAGCAAAAATCTCTCGTACTCAGAGATGATCAACTTGGATCAAGACTCTCGCTTACAGCTTCAATGGTGTATAGACCATTTAGATGCTTGGAACGGCAGAGCTATCTTTGCATCAGTCCCAGATCTTGTGTTAGAGTCCGATGCAAGCCTGACGGGTTGGGGTGCCCGTTGTGGTCCAATCTCGACTGGAGGTACATGGTCATTAGAGGAGTTCAAATTGCACATCAATTATTTAGAGATGCTTGCGGGCTCCTTTGCAATCAAGAGCCTGGCAAAAGACAAAGTACAGTGTACCATCCTTCTCCGTATGGACAATGTTTCGGCTGTCCGTTACATAAATTATTTGGGGGACACCAGGTCGAAGCCTTTGGCAGATATAAACTATGTGATTAATTTCCTAGCTGCTTAGGCTAGTGCAGGTAAGTCATATAGACCGATCAATTTATATAGGTCAGCCATGTCTATGCATCATTCTTACATCAATGGAAAACCGGTGGGAAAGCATCCACTGCTTTGCCAACTTTTAAAGGGAGTTCAATTTTCTATTCCTCCGTTACCCAAATATTCAAAGTTATGGGATGTGAATGTTGTTTTGAATCTGTTCTTATCTTGGCAAGATAATTCGGATCTTTCTTTGAAAATGCTTTCAGCCAAGCTTACTATGTTGCTCTGTTTGGTTTCCATTAAGCGATTATCTGATGTTAGAGCCTTAGATATTTATTATTTATTCTTGCCAATTTGCCCCTACGGGGGTATTGTTCTCCATTCACAAACGTACTAAAACCAATTTACGTACAGTGTTTTATCCGTATTTTCCCAATCAATCAGTGTTATGAGGACCGTACGGCCAATCTCAGAATGTCTTCTCTTTCCCAGCTACTTATTTCTTTCCATAAACCTCATAAACCCGTGGCCTCTGCTGCTCTCGCCAGATGGGTTCGTTGGGTTATGTCTTTAGCGGGTATCGATACCTCAGTTTTCGGGGCTCACTCCTCTAGGGGAGCTATGGCTTCCAAAGCTTTCCGGGTCGGTTGCAGATTAGAAGACATTCTGAGATCGGCCGATTGGTCTAACGATAATGTTTTTATAACTTTTTATTGTAAACCAGTTCATACTGCAACTTCGGTGGTTATTAACATGCTTTAAAAAAAGCATAATATGAGCCTCCGGTCTTGACATAAAATGTAGATTTTCCTAATAAGTTATGACGGAAAGTCTTAATTTTATTAAAGACACAGAGGCGAGTATTATCCCACTGCAAAAGGAGATTTTCCTGACTTTGTTGCTCTTTTTTTCCCTCCCTCGCAGCAACAACCACTCAACCTCAATCTTTCACCTGATCGAAGGATGGGTTTGTCATCTCCAAGCTCGTCTTCAAGAGATCCACCTTATTGCCAGTGGAGTCTTCCTACTACCTTCCGGATTTCTTCTTCATGTCACTCTTGGTTGAACTTTATTCAAGAACTTTGTTCACTATTTTTAGCAGTTTCAATTGTCTTAGCTATTTTTCCTTTGTTTTTCTTGCACTGAGTAGCCTTCTCGCATCAAGAAAGAGGGCTGGTCGCAGTCAAGCATAGTGATTATATTACCTCTGGTATTCCTATTGGTGCCTTATCTGTTACGTTTTGCTTTCCCATTGGCTTTCTGTTCTTCAAGCCTCATGGGAGTTGTAGTTTCTTGACTGCTGCTGTTCCTACTTAATATGTAAGCTCTAGAATTGATAAAAGAAAATAATGTTAACTATATATTACATTTTCTGTTTTTTAAATATTTATACATGCATAAATAACTAATAGATAGCATGCAATATATTTTCTCAATTCTATAAATACTAAACTAATAAACAGAGATCCAACATCCACTTTATAGGCACATACTAATTATAAATGCATGAATGTTTCTACCAGTACTTCAGATTATTCACTCAAATAATCCTTAAACTTCCTAGGTTTGATCACAGCACGACCTATCCAGTAGTTCTGTTATTTGTGGTGTTACTCCCTTCACTAGCTGTTCGAATACTCTCTGTTGATTTACTCATTACTTCTTGTTGTCTCTCATCCCCATAATTCTGAACAGCTGCTTAGTCTTCCTCACCAGGTGTAAACTCCCTTCCGTTCCTCTGTTTCCCACTCATGACGTCTTGAGAGGCTTCATTCAGCATGCCATCCTCTTCATTCAACCACTCAAACTTTGTCTTGCGATTCCTGTTTTCCTCAGAGGTCTACTATTATTATTTAGTGTTCTCTGATCCTTCCTTTCATTTTCTAAGTACTCTCTGGATCTGGCATCTCTTCTCTTACATACAGAAATGGATGACAAGTGCCACACTTTTCCATCACTTGGCAATACAAAATTGCAGAAGATTTTTTTCTATTACTAAAGGTTGAGAAAAACGGTTTAGATTTTTTCCTATAAACCCACTTCTTTTCACCTTTATCCTGTCACCTATTTTCAGATATACTGTTTTACATCTGTGCCTCAGGTCATAATACTTGTTGCACACCCTTTGTGCTTGAGCCAAGTTATTTGTTACTGTTTCCTGCACCAATCAAATTTTTGGGATATCCTCAACCATCCTATGTTGTCTTTGGACACTGGGGCCCTACCTCTCATACGTTCAAAAGGACTGGGACCTGTACATTCTAATAGAGAAATTATATATGCCCACACTGTTTTGTACAATTCTCTTCTCCACAAAAGGTTATTGTTACTAACTAATTGTATGATTACTTTAATCATCAGGTTAACCTGTTCTATGGCCCCATTATCTGCAGGGTGGTATACCGAAGTGGTTTCGTGCCCTCCACCACCCGCAGGCACCAGCCTGCGCCTCATCCCTGGTGGGTTCGGTAAGTATTGTGTGTCTGTCCTGTTATTGTTTTTTGTATTTGTGCCTTTTTTTGCATTTCTGTGCCTTCCTGCCTGTCTTTTTCTGCCTTTTACTTCCTTTTTCCTTTTTCCTTCTGTTGCTTGCCTCGTGCATTTTTTCGGCTTCTGCCGCTCTCTCCTTTCCTGCAGCTGCGTCCCCTGCGGCCCCACCCCCCTCACGCCCCCATTTGCCCACCGCTCCTACCTCCCGCCTCCCAGCTGCTCCTCCCTCCCACCTCCCCTTCTTAATGGCGGCTGCGCTGCTGGCGCACTGGAGACTCACCAGAGGCAAGCCCGTCTGCGCCCGTCCGCACCCGGACCGTGCCCAGCGCCAGACCCCCTGGACCGCGCGCTCCCCATGCCGCCAGACTCCACTACAATGCCAACAAACTCCACGCCCTTAACCCAGGCCACACCACTGCCTGCTTCCAAGCCACCCCAAGGCACACCTACAGACCCTTATCCTGGCGGATCTGCAGTTTCACCTGCTCCCAAGCCACCAAGCACCAAGTCAGAACCACACACAACCACCTCACCTGCATCCGCCTCAACACCCCCTCTGTTCACAAGCACGCCATTGAACTCTGGGATCTACTCACCTCATCTTCCTCAGACATCGCCTTCCTCACTGAAACCTGGATGACTCCCTCCTCGGAACCTGACATCGCCATAGCCATCCCCGAAGGCTACAAAATGACCTGCAGAGACCGCACCAACAGACCGGGAGGAGGAATCGCAATAGTCCACAAGAACACCATCAGAATCTCAACAAACACCGATGAAACCCTCGATGCCGCCGAAAACTTACACTTCAAGATCCACATCAACGCCAACACCACCCTCAGAGGAACCCTTTTCTACAGGTCCCCAGGTCCCTGACCTCAATTCAGCGACTCCATTGCCGACATGATCAGCACCCAGGCCCTGGCCCCCAGAGACTACATTCTCCTCAGTGACTTGAATTTTCACCTCGAGTACGCCAGCGACAACACAACTCCACTGCTCTGATCGACAACCTCGCCAACCTCAGTCTCAAACAACTGGTCACGACGCCCACCCACTTCGCTGGCCACACACTTGACCCCGTCTTCTCCACCAGCAGCCACATCAGCCATACCACCGAACTCCACTGGACCGACCACCGTTGCGTCCACTTCACCTTCCAGAAACCCGCCACTCACCACCTCCCACACCAGATAACTCGCCGCAACTGGAACAAGATTTTGGAAGACCAACTGATCTCCATCCTCGCCCAGGCCCCGCCACCCAGCACCACTGACGCCAACACAGTTGCCCTCAACCTCAGTCACTGGTTAGATGACTGCACCAACACCCTCGTCCCGCTCAGGAAATCCTCCAACGACCGCACTAACACCAAGGCCATCTGGTCCATCGCCGACCTTCAGACCTCAAAGCGGGAGTGCCGGAAAACCGAGAAGAGGTGGCACTGTGAACCAACAGAGAGCAACGATGCAGCCCTCAAGACAGCCATCCGCAAGCACCACCAGCTCATCCGGACCACCAAAAGATCCTTCTACAAAGATCGCATCGACAACAGGAACTCTTCAACATCGTCAAGGAACTCACCAACCCCAGGTCATGCTCCATCGACCACCCTCCTTCGCAAGACCTCTGCGACTCCCTCACCGCCTTCTTCCATCGCAAGATCACGGAAATCCACGACAGCTTCAACTCCTCAACCACCAAGACCACCACCAACCTCAATGCACCCAGCCGCACCAACCTCTTGCTCTCCTGGACCCACATCAACGACGAGGACACCGCAAAAACCATGAGCACCATCCACTCCGGATCTCACTGCGACCCCTGCCCCCCCCCCCATGGCTTCAACAAAGCGAGCCCCATCATTGCCCCCCAACTCCGCATGACCATCAATAGCTCCTTCGAGACCGCCACCTTCCCGGCGAGCTGGAAGCATGCTGAAGTCAACGCCCTGCTAAAGAAACCCAAAGCGGACCCTGAAGACCTCAAGAATTACTGACCCATTTCCCTTCTTCCCTTTCCGGCGAAGGTCATCGTGAAGATCGTCAACAGTCAACTGACCCGCTTCCTGGAGGACAACAACATTCTTGACATCTCCCAATCCGGATTCCGTAGGAATCACAGCACTGAAACCGCCCTCATCACTGCAACTGACGATATCAGGACCATGCTCGACAAAGGCGAAACCGCGGCCCTCATCCTCCTGGACCTCTCAGCTGCTTTTGACACTGTCTGCCACCACATCCTATGCACTCGTCTCTACGACACCGGGATCCGCCACAAGGCCCTGGACTGGATCACATCCTTCCTCTCCAGCAGAACTCAGAGAGTCCGCCTCCCTCCCTTCCTGTGGGAAGCCACCAAGATCATCTGCGGCGTCCCCCAAGGGTCTTCTCTCAGCCCAACTCTTTTCAACATTTACATGGCACCGCTCGCCAACATCATCTGATCCCACAAACTCAACATCGTCTCCTACGCTGACGACACCCAACTGATCCCCTCACTCACCAACGACCCCGCCACCACCAAAACCAACCTCCACGACGGACTACATGCCATCGCCAACTGGATGGATAAGAGCTGCCTCAAACTCAACTCGGACAAGATAGAGATCCTCATCCTCAGCTCCAACCGCTCCGCATGGGACGACTCCTGGTGGTCAGCCACCCTAGGAACCGCACCTATACCCACCACCCATGCACGAAATCTGGGCTTCATCCCTAAACTCATTGCTCACCATGACTCATCAAGTCAACGCCGTTTCATCTTCTTGCTTCAACACCCTCCACATGCTTCACAAGATCTTCAGATGGATCCCCATCGAAACAAGAAGGACGGTCACCCACACCCTCGTCAGCAGCAGACTGGACTACGGCAGTGCGCTCTATGCAGGAACAACAGCCAAACTCCAGCAGAAACTACAAAGTATACAGAACGCCTCTGCACGCCACATCCTCAACATCCCATGCCGCGACCACATCTCAGCCCACTTCAGAGACCTACACTGGCTTCCCGTCACCAAGAGGATCACCTTCAAACTCCTCATCCCCGCCCACAAGGCTCTTCACAACACGGGCCCTGCCTACCTCAACGAGGGACTCTCCTTCCACGCTCCCATCCGCCAACTCCGCTCCACCAACCTTTCCCTCGCCGCCGTCCCCCGCATCCATCGAACTACAGCCGGCGGCAGATCCTTTTCCCACCTCACCGCCAAGACCTGGAACACCCTCCCCACCCAGCTACGACAGACCCAGGACCTCCTGACCTTCAGAAAACACCTCAAGACTTGGTTATTTGAGCAGTAGCCTTGAGACCCTAGCAGGTGAGTAGTGCGCTTTACAAATGCTTGATTGATTGATTGATTGATTGAATGATCCTGTTTCTTTCTAAGTAAGTCTTGAATTGTTCTACTATGAATTGAGGATCATTGTCACCTACAATGTATTTTGGTAGTGCTTCTCTAACAAATGTTTTGTCTAAAAATTTGGGGATGCTACCAGTGTCTGCTTTTTCTACTATTTCTAACTCAGACCACTTAGTAAAATGGTTGATTAGAAATATTACATACACTTATTTTTCTTGTTCACATATAGGTTCCATTATATCTATTCCAACCTTTTCCCATGGTACTTCCAGGCTGTTTAAAGGATGTAATGGAGGTTTACATGTTACTTGTGTTTTATCAGAATTTTCGCACTGTATGTAATTCCCGACTTTTCTTACTATTTCCTTGTGACATCGTGGCCACCAACACCAACTCTTCACTCTTGGTTTAGTTTTGCATATTTCCTAAATGACCTTTGTGGTATAATTTTAGGATTCTCTCTCAAAATTATTGTCTGAACCATCTTCCCTTTTCTCAAGATTAATCCACCTTTGTATGATAACTCATGTCCCAACTCCCAGTTTTCTTACTTGGCCATCCTTCCAATATGATTTTACTTACTTCTATTAGAACAGTGTCATTTTCTTGTGCACATTTCCATTCTTCCTATGTAATGCTAGAAAAGTCTTCTGAACTATTTGCTACACAAAATTCATCTAAGTCATCCTCACTTACTTCTCTGAGGGGTAGTGGCAATTGGATCAAAAAAATCTGCAATTACATTCTTTACACCTGGTACGGTATTGTACTTGGTAATTGAAATCAAATAGTCATACTTAAATGCAAGCTAATCTTGGTGATGCGTTGTACAAAGCCTTAGTGGTTAAAACGTTAGCAAAGGGTTTATGGTTGCAACGCAAAAGAACTTTCCTATCCCATATATACTACCTGAAATGTTCCCGGCCCCATTTGCAAGCACGCGTGTCCCATTCTATAACTCAATATTTTTATTCTGTGGGAGTTAATGAACGGGAAGCAAACACAATGGTTTCTTCTTTGTCCCATTTATTTGTTTGTGTCAGGACCACACCAATAACTTTACTGCTAGCATCTATGGTGACTGTGCTTAATAAGGTTGAATCAAACCCTTGCAGGTGTGGAGCACTGGAGATATCATTCTTAAGTGAGATGAATTTCTCTTGAAAAAGCATGGACCACTCAAACTTACTTGTTTTTTGCTTTTAGTACTTTTCTGATTTCATATGTTTTAGAAGAAAAATCTGTCACAAATTTTGAGTAGAATTCCGCTAACCCTAAAAATGCTCTTACTTCATCTTTGTTCTTAGGGGTGGGTGCCTTCTTGATTGCAACTAGCAATTCTTTGTTTTTGGTTTAATTCCTCCTCCTGTAATTTCATGTCCTAGATAAGACACCTGTTTTCTGGCAAAATTGCATTTGCCAAATTCTGCAGTCAATCCTTTTGCCTCTAGTATACTGAGTACCAGTAACAGTAACAGTTTTTGTCATGTTCTTCTCTGGTTTTTCTCCTCACTAAAATGCCATCTTGGAAGATCAACACATTGTCTATAGCCTTGAACAGTTCATGCATTAACCTTTGGAACATTGCTGATGCTAGTCCAAAAGGTACTCTTTTAAATCTATAACAACCAAATGGTGTTATGAAAGGAGTGAGGTTTCTGTTATCAGGGTGTAAAGGAACCTGGTGTTATGCA
Source organism: Pleurodeles waltl (assembly GCF_031143425.1). Classification (NCBI taxonomy): domain Eukaryota; kingdom Metazoa; phylum Chordata; class Amphibia; order Caudata; family Salamandridae; genus Pleurodeles; species Pleurodeles waltl. The sequence goes on along the minus strand of NC_090445.1, from coordinate 657,287,420 downwards.
GCAGTTAGATCTTTAGTGGAAAACCATGTTATGTCTTTAGTGGGATCCAACATTTCTTTAATCTCAGGTAACGGAAACTGGTCTATCAGAATGTTTTTGTATATACATGTGACCACAGCACACAAGCGCCCGCAGAATTAGTGAGGTATAAGAAAATAGAATTCGGTCTCACACATATGATAATGAGTAGCATAGTCCTCTTCTTAGTGTTTCCAGAGATGTTTTATTTGGATCAAAAGTTGTGTACCAATATATACAGAAAGTAAGCACAGCCAACATGTGTTTCGTCACACATTGACTTTTTCAAGGCTGTAAAGAATATAGGGGCAGATGTATGAAAAAAGCTTTTTGCGATTCGGAAATAGCGATTTTTAAGAAATCGCTATTTCTGATTCGCAAAATGCAATGTATCATATTTGGGATTCGGTAATAGCGATTTCTTAAAAATCGCAAATGCTATTACTGAATCGCAAATTGCGATACAGCCCCCATTCGCATCTATGGGCCTGTCGGCCCATATTTGCGAATATTTTGCATGTCACAAATTGCGAATTCCTAACTGGAATTCGCTATTTGGGAAATGCAAAGACAGGGCTCTGTTGCACCTCAAAACATTTTTTTACAACATGTAAGGTGCACACATGCCAAAAGGGCATGTGTGCTGTACATGTGAATTTAAAAAATGCTTTTTAAATGCATTTTTAAAATTTGCACATGGTTACCACCAAGTTCAACTTGGTGGTAATAGCGATTCCTTAATGCCCAATTTGCATTAAGGAATTGCTTCATACATGTGCTTTAGAAATCGCAAAAAATGATTCCTTATTTGCGATTTCTTATTTAGAGAGTCGCAATTTGCGACTCTCTAAACAGGGTCGCAATGTTATGGAATCGCTATTTTAGCGATTCCTTAAAATTGCATTCAGAATGCCTTTAATACATTCTGAAAGGGCTTTTTGCATTCGCAAACGGGCATTCGCACCGTTTGCGAATGCAAACAGCTTTGATACATCTGGCCCCATAATATATACAAAAATTAGCTTTGAAATAAGAAAGAAGGAACGGCATATTTAAGAGCCAGAGTTCATATACGTGAGAAATACAGACATGACAGTGCGAGTGGTCCGTAGGTGGAAGAAAGACGGGTGTAGTGCTATTTTGATAAAAAAATAGGTTGCGGCATATAGAAACATGTTTTATTGTGCACGAGGGTGGTTGGTGACACATATCAAACGAAAATACAGTATAATAAAAGTGTAAATATAATTTTTTTTCAAAGGGGATCCTGAACTACAATTTAGTTCCAGAAGGTGTGGTGTGAACTTACGTACAGGAAGTGAGAGCAGAGCCAAAAAGAAAGGGACATGTATGTGTGAGGTACAAGAGAGTACAGAAGCCATGCAGAAGATGCGACACCTTATGTTCATGAAGAATCCTGGTGAACCATGGTAAGTTCTGTAGAAAATATGAGTTGGAAGAACAGTGGAGTAACAGACATTTATTATATTATGGTAACTTGCACTCCTGGTCCCATTACTTACATATTAGTGTGTTTTAAACGCTAATGACTTTCTTTATACAGACATGACCACCTTTGATGATAACAGGGACTCTCTGGCTGACGAACTTTTTTCTAACAGACCAAGGGCCTCAGGCCCCACTTACAATTCTCCCACACATGAAGGTCTGGAACAGAAATTCATTAAACTAGAAAGATTAAAGAAACAAGAACTTTCCAGATGGTGGGATGCCACCATACTGAAGAGATATATAGATTTAAAACAAGTCCCACGCGGTCTATGGGTTATTATTTTCCCCTCTTTTGACGACCTTGACCCAGATCTCCTTGAAGAATGGGAAAACCTCATCTCTTCATCCTCTTTTGGGATGATGAATTTACTCATTAGACATGCTGAGAGAAAAAGGGACGAACTTCTAACTGACATTGCCTCCCTTGAACTAGAGATCAAGAACCTGATCCTAACAGAAGCAACTGTCAAGAATTATGCTATTTTGAAAGAGGTCCTCAACACACACTAACTGTACATTAAAGACAAAAAAATGAAGAAACTCTTGAGGGATGAAAACGACTGACGCAATGGTCGCATTTACACGTTTTCACGCAAGTTTGACCAGATCAAAAATGACACCCATTCTAAACCCTCCGACCCTCACTCCACCACCACATCGGCCTCTAACAGCATATCTGACATTTCCAGTGTCTCCAGTAATGAAGTGGACCCTCCCATGGAAGGGGCCACGGGCAACCAGCCAACCCCAGGAGGTCCTCACCCATCGCCTTTTTTAGAGGAACTGGTGAGGTACAGAAAGGGCATAAGGCAGAACTACAACAGATGAGGTCCAAACATAAAACAACCAGGAGGCGAGGGAAGAAACATGGGTCCGGACATAAGGGAAGGCATAACAACGCGTTCAATCTCAAAGAATCAGAGACCATGAGTGCAAGTTCAATCACATGTACTAATAATACTGTTCAGGATGTTGTACAAGTTATCAACCTGTCCTCATATTTTCTTTCCCAAGAGGAAATAAATGTATTGAGCAAGGGCCTGGGCTTCTGTCCTGTTTCTAGACCCGACTTTACGGACATACACATTGATCTGTTTAAATACATTTGTCGCCTAAAACTGAGGAAATTCTTCATGGATAAACCGGGTACGTCCACTAACCTTGACTTATCATTACCCAAAGAAGTTAACAGATCCATCAGGGACATACAGGACATCCACATGCTATTGTCTCTAGACACCACAACTCCTTCTACCCTTGGCCTAAATGAACTATTTGAACATCTAGACATTCAGCCTAACCTAGACATAAACAGTGGATTGAGACCCAAATCCACTTTTATGACCACGTTACCTCCTGACAACAACATTGACATCTTCTACAAGGCAGTGAGCACTGATCTACACACTGTAGTGGATAGACACCATACTAGAGGTTTGATGCATAAAAACAACCTAACCGCAGAAGAACTTAGAGCACTAAACAAGCTCACTGGATGCACTGACATTATAATAAGAGAGGCTGACAAGGGTGGCAACGTTGTATTGATGGATAAGACGGACTACAGGTCTGAAATCAACAGACAACTCGGGGACACGAATGCCTATATCAGCCTTCCTGACAACCCACTGACGCCAATCACAAACACAATAGGTGACAGACTGTCTTATTGGAAAAACCTATGTCTCATCTCGGACCATGAGTATAGATATATGCACAACACCTCACCTCGAGCCCCATGCATCTATATATTACCTAAAGTGCACAAACCAGGCATCTACCCCCCAGGGAGACCGATCATCTCAAGTATAGGATCTCCTACTGAACACATTTCTGAATACATTGATTCCTTCCTACAAACTTTGGTTCGCAACCTTCCCTCTTTCATTCAGGATATGAGATACTTGCTTTGCCAACTAGAGGACATTGACTGGATGAATGACTGTTGTTTCATTAGCTTGGATATAAACTCTTTGTATACATCTATCCCATTAGAACGGGGTATGGAGGCTTTATCTATGGCACTGTCTAGCAGAGATGCACCACTCTTTGAACACACCAACATGCTACTAGACCTCACACGACTAGCATTAGAGAACAATGTATTCTTACATGATGGTCAATGATACAGACAATCCCAAGGGGTGGCAATGGGAGCAAAATTCTCACCATCATACACAAACCTGTACATGGGCCAATTTGAAAAATCACATCTTTGGACGCACTGCCCAACTACCATCACCCAACATATCCTGTTTTGGGGGAGATACATAGACGACATACTGGTAATTTAGACAGGGAACAGACAGGACCTAGACATACTCATAAGCCATCTTAATAATAACGACTATAACCTGGTCTTTACACATAAAACAGACCGTACTCAGATAGAATTTCTGGATCTTCTCCTATATGTTAATAACAACAAAATCTCATCCAGAATATTCAGAAAACCCACTTCATGCAACTCCATCCTACATGCACGTAGCACACATCCGAGCTCCCAGATTAAGGCCATACCTTATGGCGAAATGATCAGAACCAGGCGTAATTGCAGCGACAATGATTGACAATGTTTACACTACTAGTTCAACTCTCAGGCACGAAAACAGCTCTTTACTCGGCTCTGGAGAGGCTGTCTTCACATTCACAATGTTACCGGTAGTTTCATACGAATTTGTACTTTTACTTAGATGGTTTCCCGTTACTGTTGTAATTGTGATAAATCTTCATTGAGGGCCTACCATGATTTTCTACATGGGGTACTAGCTTCAACTTGGTACCAAACAGCCTCTTCCTTACTACTGTTTCTCTACATAGGTTATTTAAACACCTTTGCTCTTCCAATAACTCGTACTGACCTGTCTTAACCCTTATCTCGGAGTCTGTTACTCCACTGTTCTTCCATCTCATATTTTCTACAGAACTTACCATGGTTCACCAGGATTCTTCATGAACATAAGGTGTTGCTACTTTCGTTATATTTTGACATTATCCGCCTGAGACACAGGAAGCACATATCTGATCTACAGTTCACCAGGACTTACTCACAGGTACCTTTTTGCGATCTCTCGACCCTTTTTCCTGTGCCCTGTATATACTCTTTTCACTGACGGCTACTTACTTTACCCCCCCGTTTATGTTTTTCCCTGGTCTCTGGGCTTTCTTTCCTTACATTCCTACAGCGCGAGAACTTACATCGTTTCGTCTGGTTGACTCTTGGATTCTCAGGGACAATATCGGTATGTAATTCAAACTTTGTTTCTCAGCTTCCGCATGGCTGCTGTACTCTCTTGTACCTCACACATACATGTCCCTTTCTTTTTGGCTCTGCTCTCACTTCTTGTACGTAAGTTTACACCACACCTTCTGGAACTAAATTGTAGTTCAGGTTCCCCTTTTTTTACAATTTTTATGTTTACACTTTTATTATGCTGTGTTTTCGTTTGATATGTGTCACCAACCACCCTCGTGCACAATAAAACATGTTTCTATAGGCTGCAACCTATTTTTTGATCAAAATAGCACTATACCCGTCTTTCTCCCACCTACGGACCACTCGCACTGTCATGTCTGTATTTCTCACGTATATGAACTCTGGCCCTTAAATATGCCGTTCCTTCTTTCTTATTTCAAAGCTAATTTGTGTATATATTATATTCTTTACAGCCTTGAAAAAGTCACTGTGTGACCAAACACGTGTTGGCTGTGCTTAATTTTTTGTACATATTGGTACACAACTTTTGATCCAAATAAAACATCTCTGGAAACACTAAGAAGAGGACTATACTACTCATTATCATATGTGTACCACCGAATTCTACTTTTTTATACCTCACTAATTCTATGGGTGCTTGCGTGCTGTGGTCACATGTATATATTTATCTACTGTGTATACCACAATACACTCTATTTGTGCCTACAGGTAGTAGGGCACTAGACCACTTGCACCATCGCTTGATCTGATTTCACTTGGACACCATTGTGGAGGTACAGTAACGATTACCATTACTACCGCTATCATTTGTTTCACCTATCAGAATGTTTTTGTTAAGATCCTGTACATCAATAGATAATCTTAACTTGCCATTGGACTTCCTCGCCACAACTAATGGTACTACCCACTCGGAAGAATGGACTTACCATCCTTCTGTAACTCCTCCATTTGATTTCTCACATCATTCTCTGCAGCTTTTGACACCCTCTTCCACCACACACTCCGCACACGCCTCCACAACATAGGAATCCGCCACAAAGCCTTAGACTGGCTCACCTCCTTCCTCACCGACCGGGCCCAGAGAATCCGCCTTCCACCCTTCCACTCCAACACTACCAAGATCACCTGCGGAGTCCCCCAAGGGTCCTCCCTCAGCCCCACACTCTTCAACATCTACATGATCCCCCTAGCCAATATCCTCCGAGCACACGGAATCACTATCCTCTCCTACGAAGATGACACCCAACTCATCCTCTCCCTCACCTGCAACCCCACCACCGCCAAAACCAACCTACATGCCGCTCTCCTAGACACCGCCAACTGGATGACCAATAACCACCTCAAGCTCAACTCAAACAAAACCGAGATCATCATCTTCGGCCCAAACAAAACCACATGGGACGACTCCTGGTGGCCCACCGCCCTAGGCCCCGCACCCACCCCCGCAACCCACGCATGCAACCTCGGCATCATCCTTGACCCTTCCCTCTCCATGACACAGCAAATCAATGCTCTAATCTCCTCCTGCTTCCACACAGTCCGCACTCTAAAAACATCCTTCAAATGCATCCCCCCAGAAACCTGAAAGACAGTCACCCACGCACTCATCAGCAGCAGACTGGACTACGGTAACGCCCTCTACGCCGGCACCACACTCAAACGCAAACTCCAAAGAATCCAGAATACAAAGAATCCAAACTCCAAAGAATCCGCACCTCGTCCTTGGCCTCCCCCGCCACGAACGAATCTCACCACACCTCAAATCCCTTCACTGGCTCCCCATAGACAAAGAGAATCACATTCGAAATCCTCATCCACGCACACAAATCCCTCCACAACACCGGCCCAACCTACCTCAATGAAAGAGTAAACTTCCACACTCCCACACGCAACCTCCGATCAGCCGACCTCGCCCTAGCCACAGTCCCCCGCATCCAGCGCACCACCACAGGAGGCAGGTCTTTCTCCTACCTCGCCCCCAAAACCTGGAACTCCCTCCCCACGACCTTCGCAAAACCAAAGGCCTACTGGTCTTCAGAAAGAACCTCAAGCCATGGCTGTTCGACCAGTGACCTACCCTGACACCCCCCCGGTTGTCCCCCCTCCCCAGCACCTTGAGACCCTCACAAGTGAGTAGCGCGTTCTACACATTTTTTGATTGATTGATGAATTGATTCTTTAAAGAAAAAGGTATGTTCCTAGATTTATGTTTGCAAGGTTTCGCTTCTTGTTTGAGCTGTGTTTTATGGTGAAAGACTTTTAATTTCCCTATTTTTTTAAGTGAACCCCAAAATCTTCTTCTGATTGAACCATAGGTACCGGATCTGCAGTATTAGGATTTAAAATTATTCCCAGATTTCCTTCATCAATCCACCATAGGACCAATGGACCAGTGACTGACAAATAAAGTCTATTTTTGAACATAAATTTGAGTTTCCCATGTCCAACCATATCAATAGGTTCACCAGTAAACGTTTTAAGTGTAATGTCCAGTTGTTTCAATTCTTTCCCTCCAACCTGTTCACATTTCTCTTTCCAAATATCCTTATTCATAATAGTGTAAGGGGAACCAGAATCTACCACTATTGAAATGTTAACACCTCCTATATACATATCACATGTAGACTTCCTTTATTTCCCTTCTAATACAATATTAAGTATTTGTACATCATCTACATTCAATACACATGTTAAGATCACTATCATCTGATGAATTTGTGTGGTCCTCATCATCTTGATCAGCAATTTTTACTCTACTCTCTAACTTTTTCTGACACATTTTCTGGAAATGCCCAAAACACCACATTTTACACATTTCTGTCTTCTGGCTGGGCATTTTCTATCATTTACTAAATTATATGTACTTCTGCATTTGTAGCATTTCCTTTTAGCAGGCTTCTTTCATTGTTTCTCCATTCTGATACTGTGTCTTCCTTATTCTTAGTCTTAATATGTTTTGAAGTATTTGTGCCACTTATTTTGCCACAACTTGTTTGTCATTTGTTTTTTTTCCACTGTCATTTAACACAGCCTTAGCACACCTTCCTGTGAATTCAGCCCTTTTCACAATATTGATGACTTCCTGGAGAGGTTATTATCCTTTTGCCCATACATTGTTTTTAATGCTAGAGTTAGATGTTCTCATTACTATTTGAATCCCTAATAGGTTCATCATATAGCACCCCAAACTGATACGTAAGTGCCGAATTCTTTAAAGCAGGTACGTAATCTTCTATTGTTTCATCTTTTCCTTGTTTTCTATGGAAGAATTTATAACGATCCACCGCAATGCAATCTGTTGGTTTGTAGTAATTGTCTAAGTCTTCTAATGCATTAGACTGTACTTCCCCTTGACCTTCAGGTCATTTGTTTTTGTTAATGTGATTGTACAATTTAAACCCTCCAGTTCCCAAACAATGTAGTGATATTTTCTTATTCTTTTCAGGAGTTCCTCGCCTTCATAATCAAACATTGAAATGTAATTTGTAAAATACTCTTGCCATTCTTCCCATTTTAAGGTAGGATCTCTAGATCCTTGTATAAAAACTTGTGGAGGAGACTGATTATACACATTTCCTGAAGCCATTCTTTATAATTTGTATAGAGAGGTATATAGTTTTCTAGCATGCTTGTCACTGTCGTTTGTTTGTTTTCTAGAAAAAAACTACTTAACAGTATTCAATGTGTACCTAAATATGAAATTCTACACTCTATTGATTATATGTGGTAGTGTCTATTTTATGCACCATAATTAGCTGAGCCTTTAATTTGTTGTGCGCATCAGTGTCTGTTGGATGTGCTTAACACTGTTAATCAGTGTTTATTTAAGCTAAATTCTTCCTTAGGCTCCGCACATCAGTGTCTGTTGGATACGCTTCAATAGCTGTACATATCAATAAACTATAGAATTTGCTTAGACTTTTGTTACAAAATATAACTGTGTATTTCATTAGCTGTGCGCATCAGCAAGTGTTGCAATTTACTTTTATTAATTTCAAATAGCCGTGTGCATGGGCAACGTATTAGATATGCTCAGAACATAGCTGTGCGCCTCATTTGCTGTGTGCATCAGCATCTGAACAATGCGTGCCACGCTGTATGTATTTAATTTAAATCAATGTGCGCATTAATGGTTATGTAATGCGTTTTAAGTAACGTTTTCCATTAATTCAGCCTTGCGCATCGATGATAAACAAATTATTTCCTTTGTTGCGACTGAACCCATAAAACAACACACTTTCAACTTCCCCAAAATGGCGGCTTGTGTGAGTCTGTATTAGTCTGTTTTAACATTGCATACAAAATGGAGGCAGTACATCTGATACTCAAGATGACACGTTTCTTGCTTTCCAATGACATCATTAGATATGAGTATGGAAACCTTTAAGAAGGTTTAGTGCATATTCCCAGGTACACTTTACTATGTGGCAAATAAGTATTATTAATTATGTGACTATTATGTACTGTACATCTGGAGAGCAAATATGGAGGCACTTGCTGTACATTGCTTGGTCTTAGTTGCAGGTCCTTAATGAAGTTGTTTTTTTGCACGATGAACGGGTTCAAGTGTGTCGGACCAGTGGTCAATTTTGTGAAGATGACTCTTGCGCATGTAGACTTTTCTACTTTTATTTATTGTCGTAAAGCACATCAGTCCCAACACACTTACAGAAGAATGGCAATAACATCTGACACCTGCTCACAACCTCCTTTACTCCACAACTGCCTCATCATCCCCCAGCATTCTAGAATGTAGTCAAAAATTCACAATGCAGTTGACATCTAGTGCTCACACAGTGTCTTGCAAGGGACATATCACATTAGGTACATGTGGACTAAATATATATATTTATCACTAGAAATATGTATCGTCAAGATAATTTCATTATATGAATTGGTATGCGTCTTTACCTAGAAATCATACCAGACAAATTGAACTATAAGAGGGTTATGATCGCTAATAACATTCCACACAACCCTGAATTTATTAAGAGAAAAGCCGAAGCAAGAAGACACAAAAGTATAATCGATAATTGAGTTACCGCCCCTGCCCTTTAATGTAGGGACTAAATGTTCATAGAGTTCCTTAGTCAGCAGCTTAATAAGATCAAATTCAACTAAAAAATATTCACAAAATCGCCCTGATAAATGTGAGTAAAGAGAGTCTGCTCCACAGCCATTGATTGATTAGATGCTCTCCTGTTGGAACTGCATGAGGCACAAGGATGTGTATTAAAATCACCTGCTACTATAATAATGGGCAAAAAGGTCAAGGCTAATAGGGTCACATCCCTAAAATTCCTTAGCTCATCTTGCAACTTAACCTCAGAGGAGGGAGAGTTACAAATGTTAAGAACCTGGACTCTGACCCTGTGAGGAAAAGATAAAAGAAACCCCAATAACTGCCTTAAGTCAAAAACGGCTAACTCCATATTATAACCCAGACTTACAAAAGTTGCAAAGCCCCCTTTTTTGGTAACGTGTAAAGAGGCAACTGCATTAACCTGGAATGCTGTATACCGATCTATACAAAAAGCTCCCCTTGGAATCTCAGGTCTCCTGGAAACACACTACCCCACAGGACTTACATTAGTCAACACCCAGGTCATCAGCCAGCAGGGATCTTATCCTAACTACATTCCAACTATGCACTCCAAAAATGTTCTTCCATATCCCGGTACCCTCTCTGGGAGCCTGAAGAGCCTTTATAATTTCTTCCATATTACCATCTTTCAGACTCGCTATTTCTCCTACAATCCCAATTGATGAAGCCTTCCCCATGATATGTCAATCTTTGTCTGCTAGAGCCTCAAACCTATTGTAGGTTGGAATCCTGCTAGGGATCAATCTGCCACTTTTTGGGGCAACAGGTATCCTTTCCAGACCTCCATAAGACTGAGTATCCACTTGGGCAGAAGCCCTGGCAATTTGAAGTACTGGTTTGTAAAAGTATCCTAGGGGCAGTAATATGATGTTACTAGGAACAAGCTGTGTGCTCAAGTGCCCAAAAAGTAAACTTTTTGCCAGATATGTAGTACTAAAATTGGTAATGATACAATACCCCGGCCTGTCTACCGGTTCCATCCTAATCCATTTCACCTTCCTTGTCAGCAAAATCTTACTAGCAAGTGAAGGAAGAAAATATCAATATCAACCCAACCAATTCACAGTCTTATTGAGTAACTACATGTGACTCCTTTTGTCCTTTCTTCAGGCCATGAACTCCTGCCTAAATTATTATGTAAGGGCAAGAGGCGGGAGGCAGTCCTATTATTGTCTGCTTTTTCACTTCAATTCCTGTATCATTGATCACTCCTTGGGTGCTACTGGGGATTTGCCCCTTATCATAAAAATTACTAATACCACCCATAGAACCCTTGTAGAACATAGAGTTGGGAGGGGTTGACCCAGTATTTAAACCTCCACTAGGTAAAGCAGCTATTGGCTCGGGGGCAGGGTAGGCATTAAATTGATGGGTGGTCCTAGAAAGTTAGAGACCAACATGCCCAGATTGCCACTGTTTCCTGTAGTGACTGTCACTACTATGGCGGAGCGACAACAGGCCTTTTTGGATACATCCCACTGTTCTTTAAAATCCAACAAGGCTCGATCCATAGAATCCAGGTGCTTAAATATCGGAAGCAACTCCACCCTCAGAAGGTCCAATGCCTTAGCCAAGATTTAGCTTCCTTCCGAATAAGTGGGCTCACTGGTGTGCCGGGGCATGAGGTCAAAGAGGAAACCTCTATTGCGAGGGTGTCAGAGGCAGGGAGGGATTGATCTAGGAAATCAATCAGCAACGCAGAGGGGCTTACTGGGGCTGGGGAGTTGCTCTCTGTATCATCCTGTCAAGCGCTGTAGGAACAAGGGAAGGGAGAGCCATACTTGCCCCTCCTCCAACTTTCCTCTTGCCCATAATGGCACAAAGCTTCAGCACTCACGCTATTTGTACTGATAAGGGTACAGAACACAATGCAGGCTTGTAAGATTAAACAAGCATTTGCAATGCAACGGGTCTCGTGTTTGCTCATATTAGAGCTGATAGTGTTGTAAACTCCTAACCCAACTTTTCACCTATCGGCAAAAGTGCATTTATGTACGTAACCCGAAAAAGTGCAATTAACTATGTAAAGCGCTCGACTTCTGCCAAGCGAAATCGCGCTAGTAAATTAGAGAAAAAGTAGTCCACGAGTCCGACAGAAAACAGCGAGCCTCGCATGTTTTCTGTACTTGGTCGATGCGCTTGAGGAGGGCTAGCCACCGGAAAAGGCATGATGTATGCATGCCTTCGACTCATGAAAGCAAGCAGATTTTATTAGGCAAGCCCACGAACCAATGAAAAACACTGACGTGACGTCGACAGGGCTCCGAGCCCTTTTCTAAACCCTAAAGCGTCTCGCTACAATACGCATGTGCGAGTGCATGCAACGCAGGCTCGACCCTAAAAAACAAGAGGGGTGCCCCAGCCCAGTCTCGGCTGGGCGCATCAGCATGGTCATGCGCAGCGGAACTGCTGTGTTCTTAAATAGCGAGATGCTTAATTGCCTGGGCACTTGTGTAATAATGGGAATCCTGCGAATCGAAGTCCCTGGTGGCTGCAGACGGCAGCGGGTCCTCCCGGTTTGTGTCCCTTGGTGGCAAATGCAGGTCAGTGAGTGAACAGTTCCCACAAAAAGAGTCACTCAAAATCCACTTTCATGTGCCCCCCGAAAACACGGGGTACAGAGCACGAACAACAGCCCTCACAGCTGTGGAACTGCAGTGTTCTTAAATAGCAAGATGTTAAATTGCCAGGGCAGGTGTGTATTAACGGGAATCCTGTGCAGCTGCAGGGGGTAGCGGCTCCTCCCGCTTTATGTCCCTTGGTGGCAAATGCAGGTCAGTGAGTGAACAGTTCCCACAAAAAGAGTCACTCAAAATCCACTTTCATGTGCCTCCAGAACACAGGGCACAGAGCAGCAACAACAGCCCCCTTAGCAGTGACTTGTATGTAATAAAATGGGAGTTTAAGGCTTGGCAGGGATTTATTTTGCCAAGTCGAATTGGCAGAATAAAGCCGCCAGCAGGCTGCAAAGGCAGGACTGAGATATTCTAAAGTGGATGGCACAATTAGGTCTGCTAGTAGCATTTGTTTTTACCAGCCTGGGTATATGGTATTCCACTTTACTAGGGAATTATAAGTAAAGTAAATATGACAATTAGGTGTAAGACAATTTTGTCATGTTCTAGGGAGAGTGCACCAGCACTTTAGGGCTGGCTAGCAGTGGTAAAGTGGACAAAGTCTAACGCCATCAAAAACAAATGTCAGAAAAAAGGATGGGTAAAGACAAAACGTTTGGGGGTGACCATGCAGAGTGGGGCAATTCCAACAGCTATCAATACTGATTTCGATGCACAAATATCTAATCTCAGCTTTTCTACACTGAAACCCTAAATTCCTAACCACTTCTGCAGTGCAGCCCATTAAAGGTAGCAGCTCCCATTTACTCTCATTAATAAGAAAGCATAAATATCGTCCAAGGTCTTCTGTCACTTTTACAAGTGGGTATAAGTTAACCCCTGGCACCCTACTATGAAATAAGATGTCATTTGTATACATACTCCACAATGTGCAGCGTTAATACAGCCTTAAACCTCTCTGCATGTGCTCCTCCCTCAAAGTCAGGCCAGCGGTTAAATCACCACCACAAACAAAAGTATGATGAGGGGTCCGCCCTGTCTTGTCCCATGACTTAACTTACATTCTCTGGATATTGCTACATTTGTTTTACCCTGGCCATGGGTCCCTAATGTAGCAGGCAGATCACTGAGGGAAATAATGCGCCACAACCATCCTTCCCAGTACCCTAAACAAAAAGGCCATTTCAATCATGTCAAATTTCGGCATCTTGTGTCACCATCAGTGGCAGGATTCACCGGGGGCAGTGCCATGACTACCCTTTGGAGATGATTTTAGATTGCTGTACCTGGGATAAATCTAGTCCGCTTGTGCAGAATCAATAAAGACCACAGTGGAAGCAATCTACTGCCCAGAACTTTGGTTAGTATTTAGGAAACAAAATTAATCATTGGCAGTGGCCCGCATGACCAAACACCGTATCTGCTGGCTAGCCTAGTTCAAGTACAGCGAGAACAAGGCTTTTCTGGTGAATTGCTACAATTTATCTTTTGCCTATGCTTTCTCATACATTGGCAACGGTGGGGTACGAGGAGCAGAGTGTACATTTTATCGAAGTAGCCAGAGGTGCCATAGTGTCCCGGCGCCTTACCAGCAGCACAGTTCAAGATTGCCTTCCCAGTCGCTGCTTCCCTCAAAGGCTCATCCCAACATTTACATACCTCGCCCTCGAACCTCGTTAGAGTCGTCCTCTCTAAAAACTGTCTAGCTCTCAAGATTAAGGGGCCTTGCCAAAGCCTAAACTTCGAAAACAGTCTGTGAAACTCTCACTTATGCCCATATCTTGCACTTTCAAAGAGCTATGCCTTAAGTAGGGAATATCAGACCTTCTCATTTCTAGTTTCTATAACCAGGCCAACATTTCTTGCTGGCCTGTCCCCTTGGCTATTTCTCCTAGCTGTCCCATGGTGATCTGAGTAAGATGTCTGTTGTTTAGCTGCTTCCTCAATCTCCTCCACTCCCATTTGCAATTCATGCACCACTCTTCGTGGCAGGCTATAAAACTAAAACCACATAGGGAATAACGTAAATTAAATGAATTCTAATAAAAAAAATATATAAAATAATATATATTTATGTATACATATGCATATAAATAAAGTTATTTCGTACTTTTCTCCCTTCCAGGAGCCTTTCTCCTTCCAAAATGTCATTGAGGGTTCCAAAGAAAAGAGAGAAACAAGGCGGCCAATCAAATCTGAGTTCCAAAGATTCTTACTTCATTTATTTATTTTCAAAGTGCTAAGTACTCGTAAAAATTGCAATGTGTTTCGGCCTGAGCCTTCAACTGGCCATAATTTCACTGTGTTTGAGTGGCTTAGTTATATCCAACAAGAAGCCACTCCCTCTACACACCCCTCACACAACCCATAGGGCATTCACCTTCCAGTTCTGATTTTACCATTTCCTTTATATTGCCTCCTTATCTCTTTTCTTAACATTTATGTTAAATCTTGGTAGGTACATTAATGGAGTTGAATTCCAACTGTGGGATTCAAATTTTCATGTATAAGCATTCGATTACAATAAGCAATTGCGTGAAAACAACATTTAGTCATCCCTAAATCTTGTTAAAGTATCTCTAAAGTAATATATTTTAAAGGAAGTATATTCATTATTGTCTTTTACCAAATGCTATATACATCACATAGTAACGTTTTCTTTTCATCATTGTAATCATGTTATCTTATACACCCGTTTCCCTCCACAGAGACAATAAGACTGAGGTGCTCCCTAGGTTATAGCATGACCGCTAATCCATTCAATCACAAAACTTTTTTAACAGAAATTAAATTGTTTTCTTAAGAAAGTGCATTTTTCTATATATCATTTTCAAACTTATTTCTAATGAACTTATCTCATCCATCCCTGCCAATGCCTTCTAATGAAACTTAATGTGAACAGTTATTACAAAAAGAGTGTCTAATAGGGGGAAAAAAATATTGATGAAGTACCACATATAGTACATATATCTTCCACTAAACGTCCTATCATATCCTAATTTCTATCAAAGAGTTCGTAGATTTTAGTGTTACATAAATTCATTAGTGATAGCCTTTCATCTTCAGTAACTCTCTCTTGCTGCTAAGATGTATTGTCCCCAACCTATGACCTTCAATCGACCATTTATGGGTCAATGTCATAAATGTGCACATAGTTCTGCATCTGCATTTAACCCCCAGGGGTTCTCAGTTCCCATGAGGATTATCCATCTTGTTTCCATTCTCCGTAAATGTTGTTCCTGACTTCCGCCTCTAGGATTGGGGTTGATTCTTTGTATCCCATAGTATTGTAATCCTGGGTCTCTTCCATGATGTTCTTCCCTGACATGTTTTGCCATGGAATATGTCATATCTTTATTATTAACTGCTCTTAAATGTTGGAGTACACAGAGTTTTAATTTATTCACTGTGCTCCCTATGTATTTCTTTCCACATTCCAAAACATAGATCACAAATGTTGGCTCACAAGTGATTCTCTCCCTTATTTTCATTGTTTTCCCATTATATGTTTGAAAGGTAGTTGTATTTTTCCCAATTAAGCATGCTTTAGATTTCCCACATTTCCAAAATCCAAGTTTCTTCTGTTCCAACCAAGTTGGGATGTGTTTCTTTTGTGGGACCATGTAGCTCTTGGACAGGTGTTCCCTAGGGAGGATGCTTTTTCGTATGGGATCTGTGGATGAAATGGTAACATCTTTTTTAATGTATCATCCAACTGCAATAAGTTCCAGGTTTTCTTCAGTAACTTTTTGATCTCCGGGCTCACAGTAGCAAATCTCATGATGTATCTAATTTCATCACTTTCAGCTGTCATTGTGGAATGCTTTTTCTTTGGTGTTAAAAGTTCAATTTGTTTGCGTTTTTTCACCCTTGTCATTGCATCTTTCAACACAGTCTCTGGATATCCTCTTTGTGCAAAACTTATATACGCACCTTTCAGATGTGTCTCAAAGAAAGATTCATCTGAACAATTGCGTCTTATCCTCAAAAACTCTCCATATATAGATATCAACATATACATACATTTAAGGTAAAAACATAAGAATTATTAATGCTAGATTAGTTTTATTTAATAATACACCACATTAATTAAAGAAGTAATAAAAATGTCAGTGAGTATAGGTGATTTTAATTTTAAAGTTAAAAAAAAATGTTTTATTTAAATTAATTAGCTTACAGATTAATAAGTTAATGTTAGCAGGTAGTGTGTTTAGCTGTTTATTTGAGTACTCTTAAGTTAATATTAAATATTATTTGTTTAAAATTAGTTTCCATTTCTCTTTTACATTATATTAGTTCTTTTTTTCAAAATTGGCTTTTTTGTTTTTATTTATCTATGTGTGTATGTATGTATGGCTATAGTATTTCTGTAGCGCATACCTAGCCAAAAGAGAGTGGAGCCCTGAACATGGTCAAAGAGAAACATAAAGTCAACTCATAAGAGTAGATGGAGCTGGGTTGGGGATGGTTACTTGATTGTGAGTTAGTGCCCTTTAAAGAGGTCAGTCTTCTACTCTTTCATAATTTGGAGCACAGTTATTAAAGTTCCCTATATTATCCTATAGGGGGCTTTCAACCTTGTGGCAGAGATCTCCAAACACAGGTAGGAACCTACTAATAGCAACTTTAAACTTGTAAATTCAGTCATAGTAATCTCCATCCCCTCATTTGAGGGGATGGAGACTTTTAAGTCTACATTTAGGTGTAAATCTGTACTCAGAAATGGTAAATAGCTTAAAAGTGGATATTTATACTTAGGGGTAGGAGTAGATCTGCACATGAGTACATATACACATGCAATCACACTTGTAAATCAGACCCTTAGAGTAAAATGTATTTTGTACTATCTTTTGATAGCAAAATAGGCGGGCCTCTTTTAAAATTATTTTTTATTGATTTTTGCACAGTATCACAACAACTGTTTCATCATAGTAGTATCATGCATCATAGAATGACAGCGGTACAATTATGGATATGTTATTGGATTATTGGATCACCAAACTAGAAAGCATACAGTAAGTGCTCTGCATATAGAATACCAATTTTCACCATTATGGAGGCAATGATGGAGAATTCGGTTGTGTGGTCGGGGTGGACGGCATTTCAGTGATGCATAAATAAGTCCAAAAAGGACAACACTTATTCTTGAGATGGGCTGAGGGGTTTGTAGTCTCAACATGATAGTCAGTCATGCCCTGGCAGTACGCTGCATCATGAGCTATTTTATGTCAGTGGTAACTGACTTTGCATTGAGAGGATGGCAACGCATCTCTTAGCCAAGACAAACAGAATGGTAGTAAGCCATTGACGGATTGAAGGTATGTCTGAGTTGTCCCTCAGTATGGTAACTTGGGGAAAGGGATTGAGGGGATGCACAAAATATCTATCACACTTCAAAAACTTCTTGCCACTACAGTGTAAGTCAGGAAATGCGCAAGCCATATGTAGAAACTCAGTCAACAGAGTACCACATCTCACACATTTACCACAGTCCCCTCCACCGAACTTAGCAATACGCTGTAGGGCAGGGTCCTTCAAACTGAAGGGTGGGCCCACCTAAGGGGGCCTCAGGTGGTCCTAGGTGGGGGCGCCATGCTCTGACCAAAAGAAGCAATATGCTAATAATATGCCAGATAATATGTTTGGCATCATTTATTTAATTGCATTTTTAAAACTTTAACAGAACTTAATTGCAATGTTTAAACAAGCGTAGACATATTTAAACATTGCCAATTTTATAGAATAACTGTTAAAAATTCTGAGGGGGGCCCAATGTTTTTTTTAACTTGGGAGGCACGGCTTTAAAAAGTTTGAAGACCACTGTTCTAGGGTATAATAGTATTGGTGCAAATATTTGAATTGTATCAGCTTGTGGCTGTAGTGAAGTGAAGTGAAGTGAAGTTTTATAGATAAGCCTGAACCTTCTGTAATTTTCCTATTTTCTTCTGGCCTTAAGGAGTGTGTCCATGATGCCAGCCTTCTAATTTGCATATAAAAAGTGATAAAATGTTCTGTGTCTGCACGGCCCATGTAGGATGTAAGGAGTGGCATTTCAGGCGGCTCTAAGGGGGAACTCATGGAGACCTACTCTGGCTGTAGAAAGGCGTGGTTGCATCGGGCACAGACGTTACAGCGTGAGATGGATGTACCATCCTCAAAGAGTTCTCTCAATGTCATCAGTCCCATGTATCATACTTGGGCCTTAATGGTCTTTTCTCCAGTAGGTGGGAGCAACGGGTTATCCTCAATCAGTAATACTGGGGAATACTAGTGAATGGCAGCGATAGTTCTATTTCTCTAGCCAACTCCCACCTTTCTCGCCACGTCGCTGACAGAAAGTCCACATCTCCTTGAGCTACACATGGGGGCATGCTGACTCATCCTAGAAGGGATTGTGTCCCGGGAATGGAACATGCATCGGCTCCACTCAGAGTGAGGGCAATATTTAAAGTAATGAGCTTTTAAAAGCAAATAATGCTATAAAAATCTGGCAATGCCAGACTGCCCATGTGCAATGGTCTAGTTAACACATCCTGACATACTCAAGGCTGTCCCATGAGCCAAATCAGTCTCAGTCTATTGTATTTGTATTTGTTGAAAAAGGTAGAGTGGAAGCCCAATTGGGAGATTAGAGAAGACGAAAACAAATTTTGATAAGACTATCTTTTTAATCAGGGAGTTTCTCCCTATCAAAGAGAATGGGAGTCGGATACAGGGTTCTATGCCTGTTTTTATCTTTTCTGTACCAAAACTACTGCGTATTTGATCATCATAATCACAGGATACCCACACTCCAAAGTAGCTATGCCTTCCGAGCTCCACAGCATGGGATAATCTAGAATGGGGGCAGTATGAGGCTCAGTCAGACTTGGGCCAATTTATCAGCAGCCCAGAATATCCTCCAAAGCAAATTATGTCCCAGATAGTGGGTGAGAGGGTATTGTACAGGCGATATGCATAAAGTAGCACATCGTCTGCATATAATGATATTATCAGTGAATGATTTCCAAGGCACAGCCCGCAAAGAGAATGCAATACCCTCACATAGCAGGCTAGAGGCTCTATTGCGAGTGCCAGGATTAGCAGAGAGAGGGGTCACCCCTAAAGCGTGCCCTTGCAAATATTAAATACCTGAGAGTGAAATCTATTTACGTGGACTCTCGGTGTTGGGTTAGTATATAGCAGCTTGATTAACGTTAGGAAGTAGTTTTCCAGTCCAAGCCTGCAAAGTGTTTCCATCATAAACAGCCACTACAGCGAATCAAATGATTTCTCAGCTTCGAGGAGAACTGCAACTGAGGCCAGCTATGGGTCTACCCTTTGGAGGACAGCCATTAATATCTGGAGGTTGAATGATGCAGAGCGCTGTGGTATAAAGCCCGACTGGCAACCTATCCGTTCCCAGTTTGCCACTGAGAAGTCTCATGATGGCTTACTTAATGCCCTCCAGCGTTATAGAGAAATTTAACAATTCCAGTGCCTCACTATCTAGCCAGGCAACGGCCACTCTAGCCATATATTCTGATAGTCCCATTCCAAAGACCTTAGTGGTATACAAGTACCCATAGTATTTCTTGAATTCGTCCAGTATAGAGACTGGGTCAAATGCGACTCCTAGGTTACCCCAGCCAGGACTGGTGAGCTAACTAAATGCATTCTTGCTTCTGGTGATCTAGGCAAGAGTTTTGGCTGGACCTTCTCCCTCCCAAAACTTTCTCACCCATGTCCCTGTCCCAGGTACAGAACCTTGCGGTCCCTTTCCAAGAGAAAAAGATGATTGTGAATTGGTTGAAACACCTATTAATTTTTAGAGTTGCAGAAGCCCCAAATGTAACCTTAGAAGGCCTCCAGAGTGTTGAGATGTCATCTACTGTATGCTCATTCAAGTTGTAATAGTCGCTTATGGCCTCCCTTATCTCACCCTGGACCACCTCATCATGTAGTTCAGTGCCTTGTAGTCGTCAGCTACGAAATAGTGGCAGGGGTGGGATGATTTAGTGATAACTTTACAGGTGAATGGTTGGAGAGCATGCGAGGGAGTAGATCTACTGTTTGCACCTTTTACATAAGTGTGCCCGAGACCAACCACATATCAAGAAGAGAGGACATGTTGTGCACAGAGAATTAGAAAGTAAATTCAGCTATTGAGGGGTGGAGCTCTCTCCATGCATCACTGAAATCCCAGAGTTGCATAATATGCAAGAGCGCTGAAGTAGCTTTCGAAGTAGGCTGTGCCAAGACCTACAATCTTTCATTTACTGTAGGCAACATGAGATTAAAGTCTCCTCCCCAAATCACCGGACACTCCCTGTATTTAATGCAGAGGTGTAGGGTATCATCAAAGAAGTTTGGGTCTTCCACAATTTGCCCGTATATATTTATTAACAAAATACACTGTCCTTCTAAATACCTGACGTAGTCAACTCCCTCTCCACTGAATTTAATAAATTCTCTTTCAGCAGAAAATGTATCGTCTTTCTAATGAGTATAACTATCCCCTGGGAGTAGGTTGAATAGGAGAAGAAGTATCCGCTGATGCACCAGGATGATACAAATGTGGTGTGGCTCATTGGGGAGTATTGGGTTTTCTGAAGCATGGCAATGTCTATCTTGTTGGGCCAGGTACACAAGCACTTGATGGGCCTTATGTGGATTATTGAATCCTTAAATGTTCCAGGTCATGAAATCAACCATAGGAAAACGTGTGGTAACCACCTATTTCTGCAGATTGTCTATATGAAGCCTGCTGCATGTCGTGTGTATGGTGATTTGTGTGCAGTCTAATAAGGAACTCGATAACAGCAGTGTCAATTGAAACAAAAAACAACAGCAACATAAGAACAATGACCCTTTTATTCCCCCATCCCCTCAACCCAGTTGTTGAATAAAGTGTTGAGTTCCTGCTCCCACCTCTATAGTCATGATTGAGACACATATTTGCGATTTAGTGCCTGGCCTTTGAAATTTGTGTTGGGGTTGTCAGCTCCGTTGAAGTGCTCCTTCCTCTGTCCTAACCTTTGTCAAATGGACGGTCTGCCACAGCAGGAATGGCTCCAATTCTGAGTGACCCACAAAGCAGGGAAAGTAAATAACTGGGGATCACAGCTGTTGGTCAGCCTCTACTGAAATATGCCCCATGATGTGTCAAAGGGCTAAGCCTTCCTCTATATTAAAATTACCTGGTAGAGCCAACCAAATCAATCTCCCCATCTCCGTGGCAATGAACCAAGGACCCAAAGACCAGTAACTCTTCCTGGAATCAAAGAGCCCTTTGATGCGCACAGAGGATGCTCTGCTTCTCTCCGTTCAGTGTGTGTCTCACGTCTGCACTCAGGAATGCCATCAATAGACATCTCCTTGCTGGGGGTGGCAGTCCTTTGCTCTCCATCCGAATTAAGGACCGGCTTCCAAAATGGAACCCACAGGCATCCATGTTATGTACCAACTACGGACACACACAAGCAACCCAGCATGCACACAATACTATCTCACAATAAATATATGCCAACAAGTGTTTGCTTTGACTTGGTGAGAGTTGTCAAAACTCCTGCCAAGTCAAAGCAAACAGCTATGTCTTAGGGGTTGGCACCCCGGGACATCGCAGGAGCCGACCCTGGGGGTTGGTGGTCTCCAGGGCCATTATTGACTCCGCAAGGGGGGCCGCATGGCCCCCCTCCAACATTTCAGTTATCCCCAGGGAGGTAGTGGCTCCCTGCATTTCTTTGGAAATTAGCCCAAGGGAGGAGTCAGTCCCTGGGGCTGCTGGGGAACCGAGCAGCCCCCCGCATTTCATCACACCTTAGCCCTGGGGAGGTGGCAGTCCCTGGGACTGCGGGGGGTTGGGCGTCCCCACCCCACATTTAACTGATTATTAGCCAGAGGGAGGTGGCGGTCCCTAGGGCTGCAGGGGGGCCAGGCGGCCTCCTGCATTTAATTGGATATAAGCCCCGGGGAGGTGGCGGTCCTCGGGGCTGTGGGGGGGCTGGGTCCCCCCACATTTTATCACACATTAGCCCCGGGAAGGTTGTGGTCCCCCCTCACACTTCATCATACATTAGCTCTGGGGAGGAGGTGATCCCCAGGGCTGCAGGAGGGCTTGGTGGCCCCCCGGATTTCATCACACATTAGACCCGGGGAGGCAGTGGTCCCTGGGGCTGCGGGGGGACGAGGCGACCCCCGCCCCCAGCACTTAAAATTTCAATGCCCCCAGGACCTGGCCCACTTAAAGGCTTCATTTAAACAAGTGTGGGAGCCTGCGCTTCTTTTTTTTTTATTTGAATTTTCACCAGATCTGCAAATCTGCTTTGACTCCAAGCAAAAATGCTTTTTGCTCTGGAGGTCACCAGAGCCAAGGAGTCAGGGTGCCCCTACCCTGGCCTTTTTTCTTCTTCTGTTATTCTTTTTTTCTGGGACTTGGCTGAAGCCACTAGGTTATGTATATAACCTAGTGGCAGTCCGTACTAGGTAGTTATAGTTAGGACCTAGTTTCTATATAAAATGCGTTTTTTTACTTGCCTTTATCTTTAGAGACGCTTGACAAATCTTCACAACACTTCATGAATCTTTCCCAAGAATTTGCCAGTCCTGTTAGCTGCTGCCTGGAAAGTTTCAGGGTGATCTATCTGGTGGGGGAGGGGTTTGAGAAAAAAAGGAGGTCCCAAACCACTTTTTCCCCATTAAATTTTCCACAGAGATTTTGAACAGCAATAGAGCAAAAACTACTGGACGGAATTACGCCAAATTTGGCAGGAAAGTAGGTCTCGGCCCAGAAAGAGTGCTTTGTTTGTTTTGGTGAAATCTGTTCTGTAGTTTTTGAGAAATTAAGAAGAAAACAAATTTGTATCTCTAGGGACACAAAGGATTTGCGACCCCTGCTGATCTCATGCAGAGATCTGATTAGCCGATAACACTTCAACAACAGAAGTTGTTGAAGCGTTGTCAGCCATCTTGAGACTCGGCTTCAGCCGAGTCTCCAAAAAAATGTAAAAAACAAAACAAAAGAGGCCAGGGTACGAGACCCTAATACCTTAGCTCTGGTGGTGGGGTCCAAAAGGGACCCCCAGCCCCAGGGCTTAAAGGCTTTTTTTAAATTTTATGAACAGAGACACAGTGGATCTCTGACTCTGCTCATAAAAACAAAACAAAAAACAAACTGCAGTCTCTCTGGCTTTGTTAGTCTAATGCTCTCGGATGGGCGAAGACCCGGGGGCTTTTAAAAAAAAAAAGCAGGAGGGGGCCTCCTTGACCCCTCCTGATGCCCCAGAGATGCCCACTCTCTGGGGCTTATTTTTTCTCTCACTGCCCATGGGACCACCACCTCCCCAGGGCTTTCGTACAGTATGCGGGGTGGGGGGCTTCTGGTACCCTCCTGCTGCCCTGGGGACACCACCCCGGGGCAAATCTTTTTTAAAAAATGAAAGGGGGTCCCCAAGCTCTGGGGACCACCCCCCCCACAAGGCTATCTTCACATTGGAGGGGGGCCGCGCGGAGCCACAGATGGTCCTAGGGCCCATCCCCCAGGGCTGGCTCCTGCTATGTCCCGGGGCTGCCTACCCTGGGACATAGCTGTTTGCTTGGCTTGGCTGCAGTGCTGCTGCCAAGCCACAGCAAACACTCTGCTGCCATTTGACAGCGGGACCTTTAAAGCAGTTCCTCGTGTCAAACAGCTGAGCTTTCGCAGGGGGCAGGCGTGAAATGCTTCAGCAAGCACAGAGCTGTGGTCAAAGCAGCTCTGTGCTTGCTGAAGCACTGGCACTGCCAGGGAAGCCTTAAGGCTTCCCCTGCAGTGTCAGGTAGCCCATAAAGTGTATTTTATTTAAATATTCCCCCCCAAACAAAATATATATATATAAGGAGGAGCAGCGGGGGAGCCCTTCAGGTCTCCCTCGTGGCTCCAGATAGCCTGTAAAGGGAATTTAAGTTACAATTAAAAAAATAATAGTAATAAATAAATAAATAAGGAGGGACTGCGGGGAGCCTAAAGACGAAAACACTTTGGGCCTCATTACAACATTGGCGGTAACTACCGCCTACTGCCACGGTGACAGCTGCCAGTATACGGCCGCCGTGGCTACCAGCCGTCTACGCGTATCATGACTGCCAACGGTATACCACCAGAATGCTGGCAGAGCATCGACAACGGTCAAGGCGGCGGATGGCGATAAGGCGGCGCTGCTGACAGCAGCATCGCCACACCAGCAAAACACCGCCGACCGTATCATGACCAATGATACGGCCTGGTGGTGTTTTGCTGGCAGACGATGCTGCTGACAGCAGCGCCGCGGACCGTCTGCAGCCGGAGGACCCCCTGCAAGTAAGTAAGTCGGGTTCTCCGACAGGAGAGGGGGGTGGGGGGTGTTGTGTGTATGTGGGGGGTGTGTGTGTATGTTTTGGAATGCGTGCATGTGGGTGTGAGTCGCGTTGAATGCATGTGTGAATGAGTGATTGTGAGTGTTGTGTGTTGTGAATGCATCTGTGTGAGAAGGTATGTTGGTGTGTGTTGCAATGTGTGGGTATGTATGTGTGCATGCGTGGGTGGTGGTGGGTATGCGTGTGTGCATGTGTGTATATGGGTGCACGTGCGGGTGTGTATATGTGCGGGGGGCAGGAGGGGGAGGGTGGGGTAGGACTCTGGGGACAAAGAGGGGGCGGGGGAAACCCCTATTAGTGCCAGGGAAGGGATTGCCTGGCACTGATAGTGCCTACTGCCATGGTTTTCGTGGCGGTAAGTTTGGCAAGAAAACCATGGTGGTAGGCCGGGTCGTAATTCCGAGGGTGGGATTGTGATGGCTGCCGGCTGGAGACCAAAGTCTCCAGCTTAGCGGCCGTTACCACCCTGGCGGTCGGTGTGTTAAAGTGGCGGTCTTTGATGGCGGTTACCGCCAGGGACAAAATCACATTTTTTTTACCGGCAGCCTGTTGTAATGAGGGCCTTTATCTCTCTCCCTCTCATTTTCATTCGCTTTCTCTTTCAATCAATTCTCCCACTCAGAAACTTACGAACCCACTCACAAACCCACTCAGACAATCACGCAACTACTCAAAGACCCACTCAGACACTCATGCACCCACTCACAGACCCACTCAGACCCTCATTCCCTTCCCTCACAGCCCCAGTCACACCCTCATGCACCCACTCAGACCCACTCAGACAGTTACACACCCACTCACACACCTGCTCAGACCGTCACACACACAGTAACAGATCCACTGACACCCTGATGCTCCCACTCACAGACCTGCGCACACACTGACACACCCAGTAAAACACTGATGTACGCACTCTCACACCCAGACAGGCAATCTGACAGCCACTCTCACCCCCAGATCCACCCTCTCACACCTATTCTCACACCCAGAGAAGCTGAGGCCAACTGTGTACGGGCATGGCCAAAGCGCTGTGCACATCGTGTTTTTTAGAGGTTAGGGGGTGTTTGCCCATGGTTTGGCTACAGGCCAGGTCTTGCGGGCATCCTCCCGTGCGCACAGGTGAAGGCTCTGCACAGTGCAAGGTTGAGTGCTTTTAGGGGGTTGGCCTCACTGCCATGCACTGGCAATTACCCCACAAATTTCGCCAATCATGCCATCTTTCATAACAAAATTGAGTAACATTTTTGATGAAAAAACTGTGCATGGCTGGGGCGCGAGTTATAGTTGCCTTAGGGCATGAGTTATAGTTACTTGAGATAACTCTAACTATAACTGGTGAATTTCTATGGTTTGGGATGGTTAAAATCTGAACCTGACTATAACGTCCCTGTAATCTTTGTTTTTTTAAGTTACTTTTTATGTTTTTTTTAAATTCTATGTCCTAACTATAACGTCCCTGTAACCTTTGTTTTTTTCAGTGAATATATACATATGTGTTACCTAACGGCTGCCTGGCCCCACACAGCCCCGGG
Organism: Pleurodeles waltl; assembly: GCF_031143425.1. Taxonomy (NCBI): domain Eukaryota; kingdom Metazoa; phylum Chordata; class Amphibia; order Caudata; family Salamandridae; genus Pleurodeles; species Pleurodeles waltl. The sequence continues at coordinate 657,261,092 of NC_090445.1, read as the reverse complement.
GACTGCCACCTCCCCAGGCTAATGTGTGATGAAATGCAGCGGGCTGTCTGGCCCCCGCACAGCCCCAGGGACTGCCACCTCCCCAGAGCTAATGTGTGATGAAATGCAGGGGGCCGCATGGCCCCCTCACAGCTAAAGGGACTGCCACCTCCCCAGGGCTCATGTCCGATACAGTGGAGGGGCCACACCCCCTGCTTCAGCCCCATGGACCACCACCTCACTGGGGATAATGTCCAATTAAATGCGGGGTGCCGCCTGGTACCCCACTCCACAGCCCCGGGGAACCACCACCACCCTGGGGCTCTTGTCCAATTAAATGTGAGGGCACTGCCTGCCATACCTCGCAGCCTTGGTATGGCCCTGTCCCTGGGGCTAATATCCAATTAAGTGCGGGGAGCCACCCAACCCTCCCCCCGCCTCCAGCCCAGGGGCCGCCATCTTCCTGGGGCTAATTGAAATGTTGGAGGGGAGCCAATAATGGCCCAAGCAACCACCACCCCCCAGGGCCGGCTCATGCTATGTCCTGGGGTGCTCACCCCCATGACAAAGCTGTGTGCTCTGACTTGGCCAGAGCTTTGACAGCTGCTGCCAAGTCAGAGCAAACACTCCGGTTCCAGGAAGTGAGGGCTGTGAAGCAGCTCTCACTTGCTGAAAGCAGAGGTTTTCTCTGTTTTCCTGCCTGCAGAGATACAAGCAGGGAAACAGAGGAAAGGATTTCTCTCACAGACAGTGAGCTGCATGTTCAGCAGCTCTCTCTCTGTGACAGCAATGCCTGTTCCCCCAGGAAGGGGGGAGCAGGCTTGGACCGCGGAGGCCTTCACGCCCCTGTGGGTCTCCCGTCCCCAATGGTGGTGACTGGATGCCCTGTTTGGCACCCAGGTAACAAGGGTAGGCCCTGGGGAAAGGGGTCCCTGGTTCTGAAATTGACCCAGGGAGGAGAGCTGCGTGCCCCCCTCCCAAAAATAAATGTAATGTTTGGGCCAGGCGCCAGGGGATGGGGTCCCTGGGGCTGACATCAGCCCAGGGAGGGGTGGCACGCGCACCCTGTTCCCCCCAAAAAAATACATATTAACGTCCATCCTCCTAGGCTAAAATCGGCCAGGGAGGGGGGAGTCACATTTCCCTGCAGCCAGCTCCCGCTGTGCATGACCAAAGACCTTGTGCATCATGGGGTTGGCAATAGGCCCGGTGCTGTGGCCAACCCCGCTGTGCACAGAGGATGGCCATGCGCAGCAAAAGGTTTGGTGGTTATAGTCTGTTGGCTGGAGGGCCTGGTTGCAGGCCAGGTGCAGCGGCCAGCTGCCCTCGCGCATGGCCAAAGGCCATGTGCAGCTGTGGTTGGATTAACGTATAGTAATCAAAATTACTTTACGTTAAAAAAAACATAGAAATTCACTGAAAAAAAACAAAGGTTACAGGGACGTTATAGTTAGACTCACATTTTAAACGTTAAAAACCGTAGAAATTAACTTATTATAGTTAGAGTTATCTCAAGTAACTATAACTTGTGCCCTAAGGTAACTATAACTCATGCCCTCGCCATGCACTGCTAATTACTGCTCAAATTATGGTACTCATGACATCTTTGATAATATCATTGATAATATCAATGTAATATTTGCAGTAAACAATTTTATTAAAAAACTGTGCATGGCGAGGCGAGAATTATTGTTCCTTTGGGCACAAGTAACTGGGATGGGTCCCCGGAGCCATTATGGACTCAAGGAGGGGGTCTGCGTGGCCCACTCCCTTTTAATTTCAGTTGCAGCCCTGATAGATAGTATCCCCAGGGCCTTTTAAAGGCTCAGAACGGGGGCCACACGGCCTCCCTCTCATATAATGTACTTTGGGACCTGGGAGATGGGGCTGTGCGCTCCCTCTCCTTTAAAATTAAGTTGGGCCTTGGGGGATGGGATCTCCAGGGCAGAAAAAAACTCAGGAAGGGGAGCTGTGTGCCCCCTCCCCTTTATAAATAGATAGTGCTGCTAACTATAACTGCTGAATTTCTGTGTTTTTTAGCTTAAAACGTTAACATCGTAAGTGATAAATTCACCTAACTATAATGTAACTTTATCATTTTGTACTTGTGATACTCACCAAAGGGTGATCGATCTCCCATGGATCAGCTGACTGAAACATTGCAATCCCGTGGATCCAAATGTTACCTCTAGCCCTGTATATGAACCCACATGAGTCTAGTGCTTCCTCAGGCCCTCAACCTGTCTCAGTAGGATCACTTTGTATCTTAGGGACCTGATTCAGCTGTAAAAATGGGTTAGGTGTTTCGAGTGAAAGCACTGCTGTCTGTATCGTGCCATCTTGGGGCACCAGGATTCGTTCCTGCCTTGCCACTGTTGGTGTCCCGGTCAGACTCTGCCCCTCATTCCAACCGCGGCGGTTGCCGTCCGCCTGGCTGGAACCGCCATATGGCCGCTCCGCGGTCGAAAGACCGCTGGGGCCATTCTGACTTTCCTGCTGGGCCGGCGGGCGCTAGCCAAAATAGCGCCCGCCGGCCCAGCGGTAAAGAGGCCTGCAACACTGAAGCCGGCTCCGAATGGAGCTGGCGGTGTTGCAGGTGTGCGACGGGTGCAGTTGCACCCGTCACACTTTTCACTGTCTGCTAGGCAGACAGTGAAAAGCATACTGGGGCCCTGTTAGGGGGCCCCTGCACTGCCCATGCCAGTGGCATGGGCAGTGCAGGGGCCCCCAGGGGCCCCAGGACACCCGTTCCCGCCAGCCTGTTCCTGGTGGTAAAAACTGCCAGAAACAGGCTGGCGGGAAGGGGGTCAGACCCGGTTTTCCGACCGCGGCTTTACAGCCGCGGTTGGAATGGGCAATGAAGCACCGCCAGCCTGTTGGCAGTGCTTCAGTCGTCCGTGGCCCTGGCGGTCTTGGACCGCCAGGGTCAGAATGAGGCCCTCTGTGTCTTCGTGTGGTTCAACGTTGAATGTCACACTCCCATTGTTTGCGTTCACCACCATTCTGATGGCTGCCATTCATGACCTGGTCTGAGTGAGTCTAGCCAGGTCGCTGCTTCTTGTGGCGAGTCAAAGATAGAGACCTTGCTGTCATGCTGGACCTGGAGACGGGCCATAAACATTAAGCTGTATTTGAGGTTGTGATTGCGAAGCCTCCTCTTAGTGAACAAAAAAGTGTTTCTGAGATCTTGGGCTCTTTCTGTGGAATCCGGATAAACAATTGGGGATTAAAACTAACACAATATCAGGCTAGAGACTCACTGATAATTAGCGACAACGACATCCTCACACATATGCCTACTCATGTTATACTCTCACAACCAAAACATATAGTCGGCTTGACTACTTTTTTGTCCAGATGGGGTATTACACAGGGTAGTTGACATGCAGTATTTGGCACGTTATATCTTTGATCGTGTTGTATTGTGTTCGGTATACGTAATGGAACCCGGCTGTCTCCCGGCAACGCGAGGAGGGTTCGAAGAGGGGAAGGAAGGCGGTTGAGAGAGGAGAGTCGTGGATGGCAGCCGGGCGGGGTCGTGTTAATAAACTTACTTCGTGTCAAGAAACTCCACGTACATCGATTCTGTGTGGGAATACATTATTGGCGACGATCTTGAGGAGCCCACGGGTGTAGGTTATATGACCCCGGACCCGGTAACAACATTGAACGACTGCTGGAATTCGTCGCGGACTGCTGGAGCCGTAGTCGGAGCAGAAACAAGTGTCGAGAAGTCCCTCAAGTTGGACCGCATTTCAGCGCAACGCTAATAAATTAAAAACAAATAAAAGAAGAAAGTATAAGAGAGATTGGGTACGGCTCACGCGCGACGTGATCAACGTTGGGGGTTGCTAGGCAACAGTGAACGATACAACGCGTGCGTCGAAAGCAACGCTGGGGTTGCTAGGCAACAGTGAATTATACAACGCGGGTGCAAAGGCCTATTAAGATTGTAGAGGACAACAAAGGTGTTGCTTGGTAACACGACACAAAGTGAATATTAAGAAAAGAACATGTAATGCAGTTAAACTACAACTGGTCAAAACAGAGTGAATAAAAATAAAAAAATTAAATAAGGAGAGAATAACGATAACGATAATACAAGGACAGAAAATAAACATGGCAACACATTCCATAATTCCGCCACCTGCATTTTTACAACTTCCTGGTGAGCCCAGCATGGCCTGGGAAGATTGGGAGGATGCTTTTACGACTTACTTAGAGGCCATTGGAGGGGAAATGTTTGTTGAAAAAAGGAAGTTGGCTATTTTGAAGCATTGTCTGGGGGGAAGGAAGGAAAGTTTTGAAAACTTTACCGCTACGGGACGCACAAGCAGGAGATTCTGATCAAGAGGAAGATGTATATGAAAATGCTATGAAAGCATTGGAGGAAAATTATGGAAAGAAAATTAACATAATGGTAGAGCGGCATAGATTTTTCTCATGCAACCAGAAACCAGATGAGACGATTGATCAGTTTGTTAACAGTTTACGGAGGTTAGCTATTTCATGCAAATTTAAAGATATGCATGATGAGATCATTCGGGACCAGTTTATTAACAGAGTGAAGGAAGTTAAAATACAGGAGAAGTTGTTGAGTTTAAAGAATCCAACGTTGGATAAGACGGTGGAAGATGCGAGACATATGGAAAGTACATCTCGATATGTTAAAGAACTCAATACTAATGACACTAAAGAATAGAACACGGTTGGGGAAGTGCGATATGCAAGGAAAAATATAAATAAATTTGAAGATAAATTAGGGAAAAGAAAGGAATGTTTCAGATGTGGAAGTGGCAAACACTTGGCGGAGGCAAAAAATTGTCCAGCTATAAACACGAGGTGTTTCAAGTGCAAGAGGATTGGACATTTTGCAAGAGTATGCAGAAAGGTTGATGAAAACAAATTTAGGAAGTCTGTAAATACAGTAACAAAAAATGGACATGAGGAAAACAGCATGAGTGAGGATGAAGTGGAAGTCTCAGCTGTGGAGGAAGGAATGATAACTGTGTGTAGTCAGCTTGGAAATAAAACTAAGGAGTATAGTCCACCTAAGTGTGTTGTTGAAATAAATGGAAAACGGACACACATGTGGGCGGACTCATGCTCACCATTCACTTTAATTGACGAGCAGGTGTGGGGCGATTTAGGAGTCAACGAACTTAAACCCACGGATGTGCTACCGGAAGGATATAGTGGTGGCAAATTACCAATTTTAGGTTATTTTGAGGCGGAGCTAATGTTTAAAGATAGGAAAACACTTGGAAGAGTTTATGTAGTAAAGCAAGGACAATTGTTACTAGGTTGGAAGGAACAACGCGCGTTAAACATTGTGCTGGATCCTAACCATCCCGAACAAGTGTTGTTAACAGGGGAGAGCAAAGAAGGGAAATGGGTAATTGCATTTCCTGAGCGGTTTAAAGAAAAGTTGGGTTGCCTCAAGAATTTTCAACATAAGATAATTTTGAAAAATGATGCTGTTCCAAGGGTACACAAGGCACGGATAGTGCCAATTGCACTGAGAGATAAATTAAAAGAGGAACTCCACAGGTTGTGTAAGGATGGAGTAATAGAACCCATAGAAGTGTCCGAGTGGTTAAGTCCTATTGTTATAGCAAGGAAACCTGATGGCAGAATTCGCATGTGTGTAGACTTGAGGGACCTGAATAACAACATATTGATAGATCGGTACCCATTGCCAAGAATACACGAAATGTTGGCCAATGTTCGAGGTGGAAAATATTTTACAACATTGGACCTGTCGAATGCGTACCACCAGGTATGCTTGTCGGAAGAGTCTCGACATATGACATCTTTCATTACTTCAGAGGGGGGGTTCCAATTTGTTAGGATGCCATTTGGGTTGGCATCCGCCTCTGCTGTGTTCCAAAGAGTGATGCAATTTTTTTTACATAATGTTAATAACACATTAGTGTTCCAGGACGATGTGCTAGTTTGGGGGGATAGCGAACAAGCACATGATGAAGTACTGACAACAGTTTTAAAGAAGTTGGAGAGAGCTGGTCTTACCATCAGTAGGAACAAGTGCAGGTTTGGAGTGGAAGAAGTGGAGTGTTTGGGACACACACTGAATCAACAGGGAGTGAAACCAAAGAAAAAATTAATTGATGCCATTGCAAAGGCTCCTGCACCGCAAAACAAAGACCAGCTAAGATCGTTCCTGGGCCTGGCTGAATATTACACAAAATTTGTGGATCATTTTGCCGAAAAAGTACATGTGCTAAGAGTGTTGATGAAAAAAGGGTGCCATTTTAAGTGGTCTGATGAGTGCCAGGAAGCATTCAAAGTGGTTAAGGAAGCTATTGTGAAAGCCATCACCTTGAAACCATATAACCCGGAAGATGAGACTATAATAGTTGCAGATGCTAGTAATTATGGGTTGGGAGCAGCATTGTTACAAAGACATCAGGGGAGAGAAACAGTAGTGGCGTTTGCATCACGCATGCTGAAGGGAGCAGAGCCAACATACTCAACCATCGAGAAAGAAGCTTTGGCATGCTTGTGGAGTGTGCAGCATTTCCGTATATATGTTTGGGGCACAGAGTTTGAGCTACGAACTGATCACAAACCCTTAATTGACATTTTTACCACTAAAGGGGCGAGTAGAGCTACACCTAGGATTGCAAAGTGGATGTTTAGACTGCAAGAATACACATTTAAAATGAAATATGTACCAGGGATAAAAAACATAAATGCAGATTGTATGTCTAGATTACCGGTGATTGACAATGAAGTGTGGGAGGAAGATGAATGGGTGGTGGCGGACATATCAGAAGCAGGGGGTGCCATAAGTCGAGTGGAATGGGAGAAGGCTATGTGGGAAGATGTGTCGTTGGACAAGGTAATCAAGGAGTTACCTGTGGTTAAGAAGAAACGTTTGGATGTTGACATGGGTGAGTTTAAACACGTGTGGGATGAATTGTCGGTTGTAGATGGAGTTTTGAGAAGAGGAAACAAATTGGTGGTGCCGGAGGGTCTAAAGGAAAGAGTGTTAAGGTTGATGCATGAAGGGCATGGTGGCATGTCTGCTATGAAGAAGAAGGTGCGGGAGGATTTTTGGTGGCCAGGCATGGATAGGCAAATTGAAAGGTACGTGAGGAATTGTGTAGCGTGTATGTCAAGTGACAAATCGCATGTGTTGTTAGAAACAACAATTAAATCACAAGAGTTGCCGGAAAAAGCATGGTACAAAGTGGCCATTGATGTTTGTGGTACGTTTGAGTGTTTAGGAAGTTCTGATAGAAATGCCATAGTTATGATGGATTATTATTCAAAGTGGCCTGAAGTAGCATTTGTGAGGGAGGCAAAATCCGGCAATGTCATTGCATTTTGCGAGGAAATATTCAGAAGAGAAGGGTGTCCTGGGGAAATGGTTAGTGATAACGGACCACAATTTACTTCTAATGAGTTCTTGTGTTTTCTCAAAAAATGGGGAATTAAACATTGTAGGACACCTGTGTATCACCCCAGAGGGAATGGTATGGTGGAACGATTTAACCGTGTGCTAGGGGAAAGCATTCAGTTAGCTCTATATAATAATTTGTCATGGAAGTCTCAAGTCAGGGACATGTTGTGGAATTATAGAACTACACCACATAGTGTAACGGGTGAGACTCCGTTTGTGCTGATGAAAGGAAGGGTACCGTGCACTGTAGCTGTACCTGCGTGGATGAGTAGAGATGGAAAAAAAATAATTAGGGATAGGGTGAAATCGTATCAACAACAGTTTGAGTCAAAACACAATGACAAAGTCAAGCGAGAGCAAATGGAGTACAAAAAAGGTGATTTGGTAAGAGTGATGGTAGGAAATTTAGCAAAAAAGGGAGTGTCCAAACTATCGGAGCCGAAATGTGTGTTGATGGTGAAGGGAAACTGCGTAAAGTTGTCAGATGGTAATTGGTGGAATGTGAGGAGGGCAGTAAGGTGTTCAGAGATAGAAATAGGTGAGTGGATGAAAAGGAAAGAGGTGGAGAAGAGTGATTGGGTAAACAAGGGTGAGTGTGAGAATTTAGTGAAAAGAGTCAGTGCAAGAAGGAAACTACCATCTAAGTTGTTGAAGGATTTTATTTGCAATTAGTAATGTATACTTACTTGTAATTGTTTCTGTTTATTGTACTTTGTAGGATTGGGGATGTGTTGTATTGTGTTCGGTATACGTAATGGAACCCGGCTGTCTCCCGGCAACGCGAGGAGGGTTCGAAGAGGGGAAGGAAGGCGGTTGAGAGAGGAGAGTCGTGGATGGCAGCCGGGCGGGTTCGTGTTAATAAACTTACTTCGTGTCAAGAAACTCCGCGTACATCGATTCTGTGTGGGAATACATTAGATCCCTCTCCCTTGATGCTTACACATTCCATAGAATGTGTTGTGCCGAAGGTGCCACTATGGAGACTGCACCCAGAGACACTGCTGGATGAGGCATTTCAGCCACCCTCGAGAAGGCCTTATCAAATTATTTTGATTATAATTGGGATAGTACAGATAGCAGGGTGACAGAATGGAAGGCCACGAAAGTGGTGCTCTGAGGAATATGCATGGTCTCCTCAGTTGGTATATGCCACATTTTGGAAGATGACCTGACTCAGCCGCTGGCACCTTTGAAAAAGCTGAATACGGTACTGTCTCTCGACTCTAAAGTTTTGGGGGACTGGGATGGGCAATGCCATAAGGTCTGCAAAATATAGGATTGATTGGAGAAACACACCTGCCACATGGACAAGAGACAGTGGTAAATGGAAGTAGGCAAAGCAGGCTTTCCTTTGGCCCTTCTGATTCAGTTGGAGGGCGCCCATACACCAATATTTGCTCTTCAAAACATACAAGTAGTACAACATGCCATCAATGAAGTCTTTGAAGCTCACATCAGAACCCTGTATGCTGAACTGACTGACCAGTCGGAGATGCACAGACTCCCTAAATACCTGGCTGGCCAGAAGCTTCCGAGCCTGACCACGGAAGATAGGGACTCACTGGGAGCACCACTCTCTCGTCAGGAATTAGTGGGCCCAATGGCAGCCTTGAAGACAGCTAAGTCCCTGGGTGGTGATGGATTCCCTGTGGAATTTTATAGGGCATTCCCAGGGACCCTGGTGGATAAATTGCTAAAGGTTTATGGAGAGGCACTACAGAAAGGGCGCCTCCTGCCTTCTATGCATGTGGCCTATGTTGTATTACTTCCAAAACCAGACAACGATCCTCTCACACTAGGCTTATATCGCCCAATTTCAGTGCCTAATGTGGACTTCTTACCCACATTTTAGCTGCAAGGCTATTACCCTGTGTTTCAAGATTAGTCCGTACAGACCAATCAGGATTTGTACCTCACAGAACACTCTGCTTTATATATGATGCCTGACCCATGTCCTACGTGCCCCTGAATTGGATGATAATCTCCACTCTGTGGCCTTCTTAGATGTAGAACAGGAGTTTGATTCCTTACAGTGGGAGTATGTCTGGCAGGTTCTAGAAAAAATGGTTCTGGGTCCTGCTTTTATTCGATGGGTGAATTTGTTGTATAATGCCCCGACAGCCAGGGTATGTATGGGACAATACGTGTCATCAGAGAGACTTCTACACAGGGGTACACATCAAGGTGCCCTTTGTCACGCTAAATATTTGCCCTGGTATTGGAGCCACTGGCAAGTCATCTACACCATGTGCTACATGGATGTGGGGTAAAGATAGGGACCATAGTGCTTGTGGTCTCTTTATACGCGGATAACGCAATGGTTTACCTGCACCAGCCGGATATCTTCACACCACTAATGTTTAACATCCTCCATGAGTTTTTGGAGTTCTTGGGTCTGCGGGTCAATAATACTAAATCAGTACTCTTCCCCCTGGGGCGCTTGAAGGACTTACCGTTGCAACGCCTGCACCTTCAGGTCTACTGTGGCACGTGAATCATGTTGAGGATCTTGGAATTGATGTTGCTCATGGGGAACAACACACATACGATTTTTTGCCAGGTTATTGCAGGTCTACACCCCTCAATTACTTTTTGGAACATGTTGAAACTGCCATTGATTGGGAAAATTGCCCTTATTAAAATCGTTATCCTATCTCACTGCTTATATACTGTACAAGGGGCCATGTATGAGATCTCTCATTAGGTATTCCAAGAGACTGATTGGCTGTTGCTAGAACTCCTCTGGTCAGGGAAATGATGCAAGATTGGACCATAGACTCTGAAAAGCAAGTGGGAGAGAGGAGGGATGGCGGTTCCGGATCTAGAATTTTACTATCTAGCAACCCACCAGCAACATGTTGTTCACTGGCTAGATACGGAACCTAATTGGGAGAGAGCATTATTGGACGGAACACACACAGGTTGGGACAACTGAGGGGCCAAGACTTTTGAAAAGGGGCCAAGACTTGCCCACTTCCCTTCTGCAATTGATTCTCCTCATGGGTCGCATGTGGGAGAGAATGTGCTACATGGATGTGGGGTAAAGATAGGGACCACAGTGCTTGTGGTCTCTTTATACGCGGATGACGCAATGGTTTACCTGCACCAGCCGGATATCTTCACACCACTAATGTTTAACATCCTCCATGAGTTTTTGGAGTTCTTGGGTCTGCGGGTCAATAATACTAAATCAGTACTCTTCCCCCTGGGGCGCTTGAAGGACTTACCGTTGCAACGCCTGCACCTTCAGGTCTACTGTGGCACGTGAATCATGTTGAGGATCTTGGAATTGATGTTGCTCATGGGGAACAACACACATATGATTTTTTTGCCAGGTTATTGCAGGTCTACACCCTTCAATTACTTTTTGGAACATGTTGAAACTGCCATTGATTGGGAAAATTGCCCTTATTAAAATCGTTATCCTACCTCACTGCTTATATACTATACAAGGGGCCATGTATGAGATCTCTCATCAGGTATTCCAAGAGACTGATTGGCTGTTGCTAGAACTCCTCTGGTCAGGGAAATGATGCAAGATTAGACCATAGACTCTGAAAAGCTAGTGGGAGAGAGGAGGGATGGCGGTTCCGGATCTAGAATTTTACTATCTAGCAGCCCACCAGCAACATGTTGTTCACTGGCTAGATACGGAACCTAATTGGGAGAGAGCATTGTTGGACGGAACACACACAGGTTGGGACAACTGAGGGGCCAAGACTTTTGAAAAGGGGCCAAGACTTGCCCACTTCCCTTCTGCAATTGATTCTCCTCATGGGTCGCATGTGGGAGAGAATGACCCAGAGGGTGATTGGGCGTGCACCACATGCCCTGAATCTCTGAATTATCCGCCCCTTCAAACAGATGGCCCATGCAATGACGACTGACAAATGGCACGAGGGGGGTTGCCCGATACTCTCAGACTTAAATCTGGGGAGACTTTTTTTAACATTGCGGGATGCAATAGAGACATTCCAACTGAACACTGAACAGTTCCTCAGATATGCCAAAATTGCAGGGATAACTCAACAATTATGGTCCACACTTCCGTACCTGACTCCACACAGGCATTGCTGACCATGCTTTCAATGGCTGGGGGTCGTTAAACTTATAACCCATCTGTATTGTGTTCTACGAGTGGACAGACACTGCGCCCCCCCTCCCACTTGAGGACGCCTGGCAACGGGTGTGTGAGGAACCCCTTTCACCTAAAGATTGGTGTAAGATACATGTGGGATACTGACGGTGGCACTATGCGCGAGATTCAGACGTACACATTAGTACATGAGACTCATGGCTTTTCTCTCTCCTAGACAACTCCATACTATATAGCCAGAGAGATCATAGGGCTATGTTTGGTGCTGGTCATTAATGGAAGATTTTGTACATATGGTGTGTCAATGCCCAGTTGTGGAGGAACATTGGAACACTGTTCTAGAACTTTTTGAGCACTTATGAGGCTGGGTGATCCCCCACATAATTAAATAATGCATTTTGGGCCTCCTCCCTAACAACCCCAAGAAGAAACTGAGCAGACGCTGTATTATGCTGGGGCTTGTGGTAGCCAAACGCCATATTGCTATTGGTTGGCTTAGCATTAGAGCCTTTACATTGACAGTTTGGAGAAGAGATATGCTAAATGGGCTGGAACCGAAGAGGCACATATGCAGGGGTCTCAGAGAGATGAAAGGGTTGGGGACGATTTGATGGCCTGGAGTGCTATGACTCAAACCTAAATAGACTCCACAGAAGGTGACCACTCTAACTTAGAGACACAGGGTTCACAAACACTTGCTAAACAGGGGGAGAGTGCAGTGTGGCAAAGGTGAGAGAGACTCCTACCTGTAGACTAATGGGTCTAATCCTCATGTTGGGGGCTCTCCAAAGTTAGCAGATGGTCCGCACTAATCTGTTGACCCATGAATGATTTCTAATGAAGAATTGGAAGCCTGTGGGGGAGGGAATGGGTAGAGGGGTTAAATATGGATAGGACTACTATTGTATCCTATACAAATGTGGTATCCTACAGAAAAGAGTGCTTACTGTCTATGATTGTAGTTGTGTTGAAATGCTAATAAAAAAATATTTTGTTTTAATATAATATTTTTAAAGACTTTATAATTTAAATTCATATTGTAAAATTATGTTACTATTTAATACACATATACGTTGAGGAGCTGAGGTGCTGTAATGTTTCATCTTATTATTTTCAGGTTAGTAATAAATATTTCCATTTATTTTATGCATTAAGATCTATGTGTATATTTACATATACATATATATATATAGTGTGTGTATATATATATATATATACAGTATATATACATAGCGAATAGCAAACATGTGGAGAGTTACTCCTAGGTGTAGTGGTAAATATAGACATATGTACCTATTTATATTTACCTTTCTGAATCAGACCCATAGTTCAGAGGAGCTAGGGAGATACTCAAATTCTAAAAAAAAAAGTATATCATTTTGGAGGCAGTTGGAAAATGCCAAAGAATGCTTTGCAGCAAAATGGGTGTTTCCTCTGCAATTCTGCATAATCCCAACTACTTCATTCACTGTGGAATTCTGCCTACTCCCACCTACTTCTTTCCATATAACTTTTGAGTCTTTTAAAACTATTATACTGACAGGAAGAATATTTTGTCAATGTTATGAGGAAACGTATTGGTGCGTGTATAATGAATTAAAATGCTGACAAAGATTCTATGAAGTAGCAAAAAAAGACGGTCAAATGATAAATATTAATGAGGTGAAATTTGCGGTCATCCCTTAAATACTCTATTTTGTTGATCATCCGGCAAAGTGTTTTGAATCGTTAAATGCTTGCTCGTTGTGAGGAGCTCTTAATTAATAACACAAATGTCTTTCTTGCACAAAACATCTCTTGTCCTCTAATATCTTGCAGATTTGTTTTAATGAGATAATCATTGATTATGGTTGAAGGCAATTTGCAAAGTGCAAAAGGTTCCATTTTTCACCGGATATGACTGGTTTTGACAGGTTTTAGAAGACAAGAGCCATAAAACAGAAAATATATTGTTTTGATGAAGAAACTCAACCATTATCCAAGATGCCTTGTGGGGTCTAAATGTAGTTACAGTGGTGATGTAGAGAGCCAGAGGGCGGCCATGGTCATTTGGTGAATAATCATGCAATCTGATCAGTTAGATGGTGGAATTACAAGGTATTAACACCTGTGATTGCAAAAGTATGGTAGGTGAATAAGACTTCAAGCAGCCCAAACCCAGACGTGTGAAGCTCATTTAAACAATTTCTTCCTTTCCGTTTTGGTAAATTTGCCTTTTATGATATAGCGGAATGCAAGGAAAAAACAGAATTAGCTGTGCATGACCTAAGCACACCTGAAACCAACAATCTGTGATGTCTGCTTAAGGGTAAACATCTCAAAAAGTGAAAAAACATGTCCTTAGCTTTGATACACAAGGGGGTGTGGTTACCTGGGTCACTGAAGCCCCTTCAATGCACAATTCAGAAGACTCATTATTTGGTCTAAGACCTTTGTTTGACTCAATGTAACTTGCTGGGGAAAACACAACAGGAGCCCTCAAGACTCACTCATCGTAAGTGACACTCCCATATTTGGAAGTCAAGTTGTGGGACTCACAGCAGTCTGAGTGTCACAGCTGCTGGGAAGGACGAGAATCTGATCTTCCAATTCACCTCTGTTCAGAGTTCTGGTTTCTGCACAGCACTTCCTGGGAATTGCAAAAGCTTCAGAAAGCAAAACCACTTTTTGGCAAATCATTCTCCACACTTCTCCATTTGATGGGGGGATGCTACATTGGAAACAAAAGAGAGCTGTTTTGCATCTTTTGTCAAGCATTCATCTACTTTAGTGAGGGTTTGATGTTATTCCATTATTTTTTCAACAATGAACTGATGTCAATTTCTGTGTCATTGAAATCAAAGTTTGCATCATATCCCTTCCAGTGACTTCATAACAAATATGAAGTATTTCTCACGCATACGAATTTGAAAACTTGAGAGCTCATTGTAATTTCACTAATTGGCCGATATCTGCAGGTGACTGTCCAGATTAAGGGCCAGATGTAGTAAACTTTTTGCACGTCGCAAACAGTGAATTTTGCTTTTTGCTACGTGCAAAAAGCACATCGCGATGCCCAGACCCCGTTTTGCGATTCGGTAACCTGGTTACTGAATCGCAAAATGGGACTGCGAGTCGCAATTAGGAAGGGGTGTTCCCTTCCTAATTGCGAGTCGCAACGCGTTGTTGTATTGTTTTGTGACCGCGAATGCGGTCGCAAAACAATCGCAGTTAGAACCCATTTCAAATAGGTGCTAACCCATTCGCAAAAGGTAAGGGGTCCCCAGGGAACCCCTTCCCCTTTGTGAATGGCATTAAAAACAATGGCATTAAAAACATTTTTCCAGAGCAGGCAGTAGTCCTATGGACCACTGCCTGCTCTGAAAAAATGAAACAAAAACGTTTAATTTTTTAGTTTTGTAATGCATCTCGTTTTCCTTTAAGGAAAACGGGCTGCATTACAAAAAAAAAAAAAAACAGCTTTATTTAAAAGCAGTCACAGACATGGTGGTCTGCTGTCTCCAGCAGGCCACCATCCCTGTGAGTTGCCGCGATTCTCAAGGGGGTCGCAAATTGTGACCCACCTCATGACTATTCATGAGGTGGGCCTTTGCGACCCACCTGCGAATTGCAGATGGTGTCAGGGACACCATCCAACATTCTGAATTGTGACTCGCAAATTGCGAGTCGGTCTGACTTGCAATTTGCGGGTCGCAATTCAGAATATACCTACATCTGGCCCTAAGATACCTGTGTGTAATGATAAATCAAGAACTAAGCAATATCCAAGAACGTATTTGGAGTAAGGTTTTTTAAAAAAAAGTAGAAAGGCTTTTGAAAATATGGTTGAATTTTCCAGTTACTACGTATAGTTGAGTAAATTCAACGCACTTAGGGCCAGATGTAGCAAAGGGTTTTTCCCATTCTGTGTCAATGGGAAAATGTGTTCGTACATATGGCCCTTACTTTCTTTATTAATTCTATCTCACTATTTTTTTCTAAGAGAAAAATTGCTAAATTGCTGGGAAAATTCAGTAGCTTCATCTGGGCATGTGAAGGGAACATAGCTGTGTTTGAACTTCTTTGTGTCATAGTGGCACCGGTGTTCTTGTTGTGGTGGCACCGAGCAGCTGTGATTACGAATTTTCTGCTTGAAACCACAACCAGGAGTGTCCGATGCCCCAAACTCCTGGTGCTCACAGATCGTTCTCCTGCGTCTCCCATCCTCTAGCAGACCCAGATAGCACCAGGGGCTCACGGCCTGGCCCTTCCCGGACACTCACAATTCCTGCCGGTTTGGCAGGCTCCTTCCCTCTCTCAGCAGGGATTCTAGGCACCTCAGGTCAGTTAAACAATTTCTTCCAGCAAAGAAAGACTTCAGATAATATCTCCTTATCCCTGGGAAGCTTGCTGCCAGGCAGGCAGTAGCCTGGGCATCGATTCACCAAAATGCCAGGGGTAGTGGAAATGACTTGCCATACCCTTTGACTATAATGACATCACAGGAAGCAACATTGTATGCCACGTGACCCAGATTTTGTCCAGGAAGGCATGTCACATGACCCTTACATAACAATCACACTCTCTTCACCACCTTACAGTCATTCTTATTCATTCTCACTCACTATCATTCTTAAACTCATTCATGCTCATTCATAATTAGTAACACTGAGGCCCAGGTTTACTAACATTCTGCACTGTGTTTGCACCACTGTTGGGACGCAAACCTGGTGCAAAGTGTTAGGGTGAGATTTACTATCCAACACAAACCCTGATTTGTGTTGGATAGTATTGCAAAGTAATGCAAAATTGTGCTCTGCACTGATGTGTGTTATTGTGTGTCATGTGGGTATTTCATAGGTAGTGCATGGGTGTAACTATGCAACCACCAAAGGCACTTGACAATAAAAACCCTACCTACAACCATTGGTAGAGAGGAATAGTCACCAAAATCCTATGTCTCCTCGAGGCAGGCATAACAAGCTTGCAAACGAATTGACACACGGTAACACCCCCGCATCCTATGCATGCAAAATCATATAGTGCCATGCAACTTTCCAGTTACTCCTGTGCATAGATCCCTGCCTCCACATCACTTGTGTATGGAACCCATTAGCCCTAGATTTCTTCCTCTCCCCTCCTTATACGTACCTGCTTCGTATTCACCCATTCCACCCAGTCTGGTCCCTAATTACGAACAGAATAGAAAGCGGAAACCTTAACTTAACTAACTAAAAAAGTTTAGTAACTGAATAATGTGTCTGCCGTGGTATAGCATGTAGAGTACCATCCCTCTAAAGGCAAATTATGGCTCTAGTCCAATACCAATCTTGTATAATCCTTCAATGATTAAGTTGCAAACGTGCTTCCGAAGACCTGTCGTGAAATTCTAAGATTTAAACTCAGTCCTTTGTATATTCGTGAGTCAAGTATAATTCATTTTCAGATAATCACTGATAGACAGGGAACAGAGCTGATGTACCCTCATATTATAGTTGCATGACATCTTCAATTCAGCTTTATTTCGGTAAAACAATACCATAAAAGCATGCCAACACAATTCATACATTTCTAAAAGAAAACAAAAGCAGTTTGGTAAAAACAGTAAAACCAGACCCATCATAAGATTATAAGAAAAAATAAAATCCAGGACTCCCCCTGGGTCATACAGTACAGTTAGATAAAAGAAAAAGAATAAGTAATTGATCGATTAAAACATTATAAAAATACACAGTACACATCACTTTACAAATCACCAAGAATATTATAGAGTGGTCATAAATAGAATCTGTGTGCACAGAGCAAATGAGATTGATATCTGGCTGTTAATAGCTATGGCTGTGTACTGGCAAGAAAGTTCACTTGGTCTCTAGGACTATAAGTAAGCACAAATAATGACCATTGTAAGAATAGAATTTCGTGCTTCTTTTGTAGGACATTTGTCCTTAGCATACCAAAGTGCCTCTAAGAATCTTGGCAATGTGCCTTCCACCATCGCATGTGGTCTTGTTTTACTAGTTTTTAAGAGCTGAGTGGGAATCCCTAATGCCCAACGATTTCTTTTCCCATACATGCCTATATTCGGCTGAAAGCCATAAAAGGCAAACAATCAAGTATTACAAAAGACACATTATTCCATCAGCAATTAAAAATCGTTTAGCTACTAAAAACAGACTGTCTGGATAAAAGGGAATATTAATCTTAAAAGCTATAAATAAGAATCAATTACAGTATTACATTTTTATAAAACCCTTAGAATTTGCCTCCAGTGCCATCAGGCACCTATTTTGCTTTGGTAGGGGAGGACTATTTAAATAAAGTGAATAAATAACTGAATTACTGAATCCTAGAGCCTTAGGCCCGCCTTGTCTCTAATAAATGAAATTGCTAGTAAGAACCGGCTTAAACCAAAAACAACATATGGTATCGTACTAGATCTCAAGAATCTTGCTGCTTCATTATAGTTCCTGATTCCAACGTTCCTGCAGATAGGTCGAAGCCATTTCCTCCTTGGTTTATCATAGGCATTGCAGTTTAAAAGGACATGGTCCGTCGTTTCAGGAGTCTCCATATTGCACAGCCCACAAATCACCTCTTGTGTTCTCCCATTGAAGGGGCCCCATTTAGAAGTAAAAGCCTTAACCTGGAGAGTCCCATATCGAAGCTTCATAAATAAAACTTTTGCTCGTCTAGGTTGGATAGTATCTATCCATTCCTCAGCATACGGTAATGGTTTCATATCCAGGAAACTTAAAGTGAGTCTACCTAGATCCTTGCTGTAGAGAGGGCTGTTTAGGGTAAAGTCCCAAAATACTTGTTTTAGTTGAATCTTAGATTGTTTTGTTAGTGTGTATGGTTCTTCCCAGTAAAATTTTAGGCCAAGAGTGTAAAAGCATTGTCTTATATAATGGAGCCACGGGAGGGAAATTGCCTTGTCCAAGTCTATAATCTCAATTAGCGCTTGCCTATAATGGATTAATTCAGGGGTAGACCAAAGTCTACACCAGTAAAGCAAGGGCCTCAAGGCTGCCAATTTACCTATTTGTTTCATGTTAATATCATAGGTTAAAGGAATCAGTGGAGTAGATGGAGGGAGACCGAGTACCCCCCTCATAAAATTATTTTCCAGGGTAACCAATGGGGTTAGATTTATGAATCCCCAGAGTTCAGCACCATATAGAGCAGCAACCTGTGCTTTGCACCTATAAATCTCAAATACTGGTGAAACAATACTAGACCTTGAGCATTTGTAATTTTTGCTAATTGCCATGGAACTATGCGCTAAGGAAATAGCAGCTTTATTAACATGCGGTGTCCATGACAGTTTGGCATCAAGGAGTATCCCTAGATAATTGAAATTTGTTACTCGTTCCAATGCCTGCCCTCTAATCCGAATGTTTCTCTTGAGTGCTTTATGAGGGTTAACAGTCAGGTATTTGGTCTTGTTTGTGTTAATTTCTAATCCCTTCAGGCTGCAGTAATCGCTAAATTTATCTAATAGAGTTTGCAAGCCCATGGGAGTTTGAGATAATAGGATAGTATCATCTGCAAAGAGGAGGGTGGGGACAGGATCACCGTTCAATCTTGGTGAGTCATGGTTGCTTTGTTTCAGAAAATGAACCAGATCATTAATGTATAATGAGAAGAGGGTTGGGGCAAGCACACAACCCTGTCTCACCCCCCTCTTAATAGGTATTGGGTCTGTCAACTCTCCCTTTGGCCCCCACCGAACCTTTGCAAATGTATTCTCATGTAGTCTCTCTAGCTGGCTCAAGAGGTTCCCTGGCATACCCTGTTTCCCTAACGCAGCCCATAAGGAGTCCCTTGGCACTAGATCAAAGGCTGCGCGCAGATCCACAAATGCGATATAGAGATGGCCTTTCGTTAGTCTAGTATATTTCCACATTATCGTTGATAGCCTGAAGGCCTGATCGACTGTGCTCGTCTGGTGTCTAAAGCCGGCTTGGTATATGGTCAGTATGCTGTTTCCATCTATCCAGCTGTTAATCCTATTCAGCAGCTGTCTAGCATATACTTTTTGCGTGAGATCTAAGAGGCTAATTGGTCTATAATTCCCTGATTCATCCCTGGAACCTTTTTTGAAGACTGGGATTATTTCTGCCCCTTTCCATGTCTCGGGGACAAGACCTCCCCTTGCTATAGCGTTACTTAAAAGATTTAGATAGGGTGCCCAAATTTCTAAACTATGTTTGAACAGGTCCCCCGGGATTTTGTCCAAACCGGGGGCTTTCCCCAGCTTGATTGCTTCAATGGCGTTCACCGTCTCCTCCAGGCTAAATTGTAACTCGGGTAAGATGCCCTGAGTAGCTAGTGTTGTATGTCTTGAGGGATAGAAATCAAGGCTGGGGGGGTCAGAATAAAGGTGTGTAAAATGGTTAACCCATGTATTGGGATCTATATGATGATCAGTAGAAATTATCCCCTCTTTACTACCATGGGTAACTATTTTCCAGAAGTTCCTAGCGTCACTGGTTTTTGCTGCTTCCAGGAGATCTTGCCATTTTTGATCCTCCCAGTTGCTTTGGGCAGTTGCCAGTGTTTTCTTGTAGCTGGCCCTTGCCTGTTGTATGGCCAATTGGTTCTTTTGCTTTAGAGCCTCTATCAGCTCTTTTTTCCTCTCCCTACATTTAATAGTGTACCATGGGCTGCTTGGGGTGATCTGCACCTTCTCCTTTTTGGGCTTGTACCGTGGCTGTTTGGTCAGGAAGGGTCTTAGTGCAATACTCATTGATTGGTGGATGGCCGTGATGGGGATATCAGTAAGTTCATTTTCAACATAAGGCTCTAGGAGATTAGAA
Organism: Pleurodeles waltl; assembly: GCF_031143425.1. NCBI lineage: Eukaryota > Metazoa > Chordata > Amphibia > Caudata > Salamandridae > Pleurodeles > Pleurodeles waltl. Next base: position 657,240,793 of record NC_090445.1, on the reverse strand, counting down.
TATGTATGGTAAATATTTGTCATAGTCTCCAGATTGCCTATTATTGCAGGCCATTTTATATCCCGTCTGTTGTTACTGAGGGAGGGTTGTAACTCCACCTTATTATGTTCTGCATATTCCAAATCCAAATCTAGGAGGTGGGCGCTAAGTTCAATTATTAACGGAAAGTGGTCACTTTCCCTTCTTTTATCTATTTTAAAAGTCACTAATCTTCCCCATGTACTTATACTATGTAAAATATAATCTATTTTCGAGGTAGAGTTGCCTCTCTGGAAGGTATCCGAATTAAGGCCTCCTTCACCCACTCTACCATTACATGCCCTCAGTCCATGTTTTAATGTAAGGCCCATAAGTTGCAATGCAGCCACTGTGCCTGGGACAGTTTTTTCTATTGTTAAATAAGGAATTGCTCTGGCTCTATCCTCTTCTTCTGCTAGATGTTCAAATCCAGTTATGGGTTCATAATTACAGTTAAGGTCACCCCCTATCATAATTGTCTCTCCTCCTGGGATCATTTTAAGCAGATCGTCTAATAAAGTTATTTCAGGCGACTCCAAGTTTGTCCTTCTAGGTCTTATATATACATTGAATAAGTGGGATATTATCTTATTTTTCCCCCCCATTACCAACCATAAAATGTCATCTGACTCTGTGTCTTGCATACGTATCTCAACATTTAGTGAGATTTTCACCCAGACAACCAGTCCCCCCGACGGTCTCCCTCTGGCAGCTGAAATTGCACTAATAAAGTAGGTTTTATATCCTAGCTTATACGGTGGGTCTTTAAGCCAAGTTTCTTGAAAGAGACAAACATGATATTGATCAATATAGTCCTGCCATTCCGCGTCTGTAAGCTTATTTTTTAAGCCTGCTACATTCCAGGAGATCATAGTGATAGGACCCCTCCCGATTGGGGTGATAGCATTAGAAGTAGGGCTCAAATATGCTGTCGAATCTTTCCTACGGGGCAGAGACTCCACTATATTCCCTGCCCCTGTTACATGAGGATCAAACCCTATGAGGGGCTCACCTACTATTGGGTCCCCAATTAGTCCCACTTGTGCCTGATCAATCTGGAGTAGTCAATCTACTCTTTCAAGATTGGAATCGGAGTTTCTATTTTGCAGTCCCTCCATGTCAATATACTTAGGCCTCGGGATTAGGGGTTTGGTAATGTAAGGTTCCGAACTGAACCTCATGGCATTGATCGTGGGGGCGGCGGTTCTCTGTTCCATGTCGATCAGGCCTCTGGATAAGCTTCCATCCTTAAGTGTTAATGCAATAACATCATGTTGCCCCATCCCCCCTAAGATTCTTTCTGCCCTCTTAATATCTGAATGAATTATGGATAGACAGTGTCTTTTGGTCCTAATCCAATGTGTAAGCTTATTCTTTAAGGAATCTTCGTCTTCACTACTATCTATGGCCAATTTTGGGACATTTAATAGATATACAACATTGGTCCTAATGGGAAACCTATCCCCCACAGAATACCGATTCCATGTAGTATAATAGTTACGGTCATGAGATGCTTGGGGATGGGTGATCTGGGTAAGCTCCACATTCCCCTTTTGGGGCCCTTTTACCAAACAGGATTCTCTACGTGGATTCCCTATTTTTTGGCATAGATCACTAGCATTACTTCTAGGGTAATTGCGTGGGCCAGTATTTTCCCCGTTTACCCCTCTCGTATATCCCTGCGGTTGCTGAAAAATCTTGGCTATAGCTGGGGTAGGGTTGGGGTTAGTAGTCAAATTATGGGAACTTGTGGGTCTACCTTGTGGCTGAAGTGATATAGGAGGAGTCTCCTTTTCGCACTGAGCTTTGTGGGTACCCCTACCCCCCCCCCCCTTTTCCACAATATCTGATAGGGTTTTTACTTCAAGTTTCAGGTCCTTAACTTCCTGTATTAATCCAGAGAGTAGGTCATAGAGGTCTGCTATAGTTCTTGTTTTATGTTTTGGGGGATTCACTGGTTCTAAGTTGCATGGAGAGATCCTCTCTCTAAGTACCTGTACAATTGGAATAGTTGGGTATAACTCGTTCAGCAATTCTCCCTCTTGTGTATTCTGTTCTTTATTACTATCAAGTTCTGCCAAGACTGCATATTTATTAGAACAAACAACTTCACACTCCTGTATGTGGCCCTTCTTCCTAGTACTATCTATGGAGCATGGATGTCTGGATCGAGTTGTAGCATCCTTAGGGCTACCAGACCTAATATCGGGTGATTCCTCCCCCTCTAGGTGACTAATAGTGTCTATCACTAAATCTTCCTTTAGTTCAACTTTCTTTGTGTAGTAAGAGGTAATCTTTTTATCAGGTCCCTCCCGGACAGTGGCCCTACTACATAATAATGACTCTACCTCCTCAATAAGATCATCAATTTCGTCTATGGTGCAATTCTCACCCGCATTCCTGAGTTTTTTTGTAGATTTCTCTTTTCCCCTTGGGGGTTCTGATGCCTTACGTTTTCCCATGCTTTGAGCCACCTATATGATACTTCGGCTCTAATGAAACCCGAGGTCAAATATGTATTTATGGACAAGAGTAGAAGTAGGTCTAGTGGAGGTAAGCCTAAGTGATAAATACTGACAATGAATATGACAGGTGTTTGAGTAAAGGTTTAACACTCAGAATTGCAAGTAAATTTCTTGTAATACAGTAGAGAGACAGCGACCCGGCCCGGACCCACTTCAAATCTAGCAGGTAATAATACGAAAAGCACTTTGCTGGGAGAGGGTGGCTTCCGTCCTAAGACCCTCTATAAAAAGGACCTTTTTGGCACAGTACCTTCAGGCGGCCAGCTACTTATGAGCTACCTAAGCCGAGTGTCTTGATGTGAAAGTTAGGGGGGTGGCCCTGCCCTGCCTCTTCCTGGCAATGACGGGCAAGGACGGGCCCGCCCTTGGCCCGGGCTTTGCCCGGGCGCCGCCCGCGCGCGTCCCGCGACAGCGGGAGCGCTGCGGGAGCGCTGTTGAACTTTAAAGGGCTCCTGCCCCTGGACACACCTCTTGACGCGCTTCCCGCGACGGCGGGAGCGCTGTTGAACTTTAAAGGGCTCCTGCCCCTGGACACACCTCTTGACGCGCTTCCCGCGACGGCGGGAGCGCTGTTGAACTTTAAAGGGCTCCTGCCCCTGGACACACCTCTTGACGCGCTTCCCGCGACGGCGGGAGCGCTGTTGAACTTTAAAGGGCTCCTGCCCCTGGACACACCTCTTGACGCGCTTCCATGACATCAATGCCTTATAGTTTCCCCAAACTCTCAGTTATTATGTAATGGCTGAGTCGGGAAGGTCCTAAGTGGTGATCCTAATATACTAATAAATCTGTTCATTTGCAAGTAAGGCCATTTTTGAGATATTGGGAGTCTGAAAACTTTTTACTATTATAGAAAAGATGGTGTACATCTGCAGATTCCCATGCCATCCAACGTATTGATTTATCACCAATACATGTTGTGGCATTTCGCCATGTAAGCATTTTTGTGTAGTTCTGCATGTATGTGTTATCTTTTATGGCTTAATAACAACCTCCTCTTAGTGAATAGTATTATCATGTAGTTTTCCCCCTGGTAAGACCCAGCAGAACTTTGTGGTTAAATGCAAAATTGATAACTCCATCATGTTTCTGACTAGGTGTTTTTCCAGCGTCACCCAAAAAAGGCTCCTCCTGGGTGGTGGGCAGCAAATACGCCAGGTGAGTGCAGTGCCATATGACAATATTCTATACATGGTAGTCTGATGATCTATTGACGTCCAATTTATGAAGCTTGTGTCTTGGTTTCGTAGTGCCCCAGACAGACAATCACATTTCTTTGTCACTGAGTCATGAAAGTTTAAGCGGCACTGGGTGCGGGGCTGCTTTACCCAAAATGTAATTGCTTTGATAATATGAGTTCTGCACCTCGCAAAGTTAGTTTTTTTTTTGGGGGGGGGGTGTAGCACATTGTCTTCACTAATTTGTTCTAAACCCCTAATGATGGAAGCCTCAAGAAATTATTTCAATTTACTCTCGGAAGGTATGTCATTACTCAGGAAGAGGAAGGGCCTCGCTGTTTCCCCAACGTACCTTGTATCTAGAGGTATGGGAGGAGTCTGCAATAAGTGTGGGTGACAAAAAATCCAGGATGGTGACTGAATGGAGTATTATCTGTGTATAGTAAATTTTAGAGGGCCGTACATGGGTGTCAAACCACCTTATTGCCAATACCTGTGGCAAGAGGTCCTAAGGCTAGAAAAAATAACAATAGTGATAGAGGCCAACCTTGATGCGTTCCCTTGTGAATCGTAAAAAACTGGTCAGGTGCAATCAAGGCATATATATTATCCCTTCCTGAATTTATTACTTGGACACTTGGTAATAGGACATTTCTACCTCCACAGGAGAACTAAATACAGCCCTAATTGTGGTTTACTCTAGCTTCATGGTTTGGACAGAGAAGGGGGACTCCTGTAGTCCCACATTTGTCAAGGAGATGGCCTTGAGGACCTTACCTACAAGTTCTTATAGCGCCAGCTATTTTACAATTCATCAGAGCATCCAACAGATGCCCTGCAATTTCCCCTGACCAGTATGTAGGCATCAGCGAGGGTAGGAACATGCTGGCACAATGTAGGATGTAATGTATTATATATTATCTCCTACCCGCTTTCTTAATCATACCTGGGGTACCTAATAATAAAGGAAATTTCCTTAGATGTACCCCAAGTTATTTTTAGTTAATCTGATTCCTGGGTATTATCCAGTTTTGACCAACTCCCTCCTAGTGAGGTTGAGTCTGCCCTGCTACTACTATTTTACCAGGTTGGGATTAGGTCGCCATGGATGAAGCATGCCACCAAACATGGGTGAAGCTTTCTCATCCAAATAAGAACTGCTTCTGTACTACACCTTAGGGTCATCTTGTAACTTATCAGACCATTGTGGTATCTTCCATCAATTCTTTAGTGTTTGCTTGCTATCTTGGAGGGTATAAGTATGTACGTTTTCATCTCCCTTTGTGTAACCACTGAGTATCCCCAACAAGCCTTGTAGTATAGTCAAGACACATTTGGAAAACTCCCACTAGACTGCGACCACATGCCTCTGGAGCTTTCAGGAGTTGTTAGGAGTTGTGAGGGATTCCAAGTGGATATTAAAACAATGAAGGATTTTGGTGCTAAGTATGACAAGACAGTAGACTACTAAGTAGTACTGTAATCTATTGTTCGTACAGTCACCCTGGTGCACTCGTAAAGAAATGTACAAGGGATATGCTATTTGTTCCGAAAGAAGATGTGTAAGTAAGGGTTCTGCTATAAAAAAACAGTGTACTATTACAACTCTAATTGTCGCTGGGGTGCTAACTTCTTGATGCATTTTCCTGCACCTGGGCTACCAAGAAATCTACCTCTGAAACTGCATCATAAGCTTATTCCAGGGTAAGAGAGGAACTAGATGGTGAACAAACACCTGGACTCTCAAAGACATACAAAGGTGCCCCTTGGCACAGCACACAGGAACAACTAGAGATAGCAATAACCAGTAATATTGGACATATTAGATTTCTCATAGCTCAAAGGATACAATTATGTGATTTCTGCTCACTAATGAGCATTCCCAGATAGAAGTCTTGGGTGTGAACATGTTCACAACATCTGTTCCATAGATTTCAGGTGTAAACAAGATAGGTCCTGTCCTAATTGGACGTCTTTGCCTCCACCACCTTGATCAATTTGTCTGTAGTGGTAGAAACGCCCTGCTCCATGTCCTATAAGACTACACAGTGGCCATCCTTAAAAGCATTCTGGATGCCACCGCACTTCTCATCCAGGGCCTGAAGGGACATGATCACATCACTCCCATGCTGAATGAACTTCACTGGCTCCATTACTGGCCCACACTGTCCTGAAAACCAGATGCATCATTTGTAAAGCCATCACAATGTGCTTCCCTGGCTGGCATGGCAAGCTCACCATCTCTAGTGACTGTAGGTATTCCTACAACCAGGAAATATCTGACTGGAGACAAAGAAAAATAAAAATAAAAAATGAAGGCAACAAGCTTTTCCAGCTATGTGCCCATGATCTGGAACAACGTCCCCCATATCCATCTGTATTTCCCCTATCTTGCTACAGTTCAGGAGAGAGATGAAGACACCCCTCCTTAAAGAGCACTTCATCATGCTACAGTAATATTCCACCAACTAGTTACTTCTCCAGTACGTAGCTGACTGTAGTATTACCTTTCACTTGATCCTGCGCACGTTTATGCTATATGGAAACCATATACATACCGATCTCGGGGATAACCAAAATGTCTTTCTCCTCAATACTTATGCTGGATAGTTTGTTAAAAAAATGAAAGAACGCAAATTGTAGGAAAAAATAATAAATTAAAAGGCACACATTTGAAGCAGATAATTCCTGAAGAGATCTCAGCTGAAATAATAAGACTACCTTGGGCATTTACAATGCTTGTGTACTTTTGTTAAAGTCTTTACAAAAGGAGTTATAGAGGATGTCTGAGATCAAAATAAATTTTTTTTTGGTTAATCCAGGCATTACTAAATTTCACATTTAGAGTTGCATCCCGGCAGGCGAACCAGTTGGTGTGCAATTTGGACATCTTGGTTTGTGAACAGGGATTAGTACACTGGCCCCGTAGATCTATGGACCATTTGAAGAAATGGAAGGTCTGTGAAACAGAAGCTGGAAAAGCCATTTCGGTCCTACATTTTTAAACACGTGTTTGCTGGCAGAATTTCTGCTAGTAGTGTTGGACATTGGGGTATTTCCTGCCATTGTGTTTCACCGTGAAAAATAGTGGATGATGCAGAAATAATCTCCAACACCTTTGCACAGATCTATAAATTGGGCAGACTTACTTTTGACACCTTAGTTGATAGAGAAATTAAGCTGCTCTGGCAGATGGAAAACCTGATGCCCACATTCTATATCAAGTCAAAAGCTTTGGGTCTGAACTACAAATAAATCTGGTTAGTTACTACGTGTCAGTAATGTATTGTAGTTGGTGGAAGAAACAATCCTCAATACTTTGTTCAATCCCTTGATGGCTTTGGCAAATAACTACAAAGAGGACAACTTGATCATTCTGTTCTTGTTGATTCGTGGATCACAATTTATCGTTTCCTTTTCTCCCTCACACACGTTTGCCTGATTCCTTCTCCCTCTCTGTTCCTGTTTAGTCTCTATTTTTCTCTTTTGTCTTCTAAAATAATTAGTTTTGGAGGCAGATCCAGAATTATTGCATTTGGCATCCATGCTTAGGGAGCTTCTGTGTATTTCCAGGAAGCTACAGGTTGCTGAGGGACTAGAATTCACTGGATTACACAGTTTTTGCAATACAATTGTAAAACAACATAATCTCTCTGTGCTGTCTAGTCAGGAACGTTATGCAAAATGGCTCTAACCTGTATTCTTGTATGGTCCATTATTTGTGAGGAACAACCTCTCCTGGTATGTCCCAGGAAGCAGCCTTTGATCACCAACCTCCCAATCTGTCAAGGTGCCTAGAATTCAAACCGACTTTTAGGAAACTGCTCAAAACATGGTTATTCCGAATCCCTATGTAGCCATGATATATTTTCCTTACAGAGTTTTTTTGTCATGTAGATGTTAGCACCAAGACACCCTCAGGGATACGTCACTCTTTACAAAATACATATCTTATCATATCAGAACCAAACAACAGCAATATCGTGACGCTCTGAAAGGCCTTTTTGATGCAGACTGCAAGTCTAATCCTACTCGACAACACATAGAAGGTGATAAACCAGGACGTAAACTGGTGTAGTTTCTGAAATCAGAAACACTAAGAAACATCATCAGAGCCATACAGACTGACATGACCCAAATCATAAACACTCAGGCAGGAATCAACAAAGTCTTTACCTGTTACTATGAGGTGTTGTTCTCCTCTCCCCCTGAACTTGACCCAGGGCGACTCTGAACATTCCTAGAGGACTTAACTCTCCCTAGATTGACCCCACTCCAGATATTAGACCTGGAGCAACCCATTCAAATAGAAGAGATCCACATGGCGATCCATCAAACGGCACGTGGTAAAAACCCAGCACGAATGGGTTCCCGGTGGAATACTACACCACTTATTGAACTAGCTTAGCTCCTCGTCTACTGGAAATGTATGACAATGCACATCACGGGGGTGAACTACCTAGCTCCCAGCGTGAGGCCGTCATACTGGTGTTGCCCAAACCAGGTATGGATCCACTTAAAGTAAGCTCATACTGGCCACTATCAATGTTGAACATTGATGATAAGATACTAATCAAGATTCTTGCCAACAGACTGCTTCCGATGCTAGGAGGACTCATGCACCCAGATCAATGTGGTTTTATACCTCAAAGAGCTACACACTTCAATATACTCCAATTATGCCACACCATTGATGCAGTGTCCCGGAGAGACGACTCTCGGTCTCCCTGGACTTTGAGAAAGCATTCGACTTGCTCAATTAGCAATATCGCCTGCATGTACTGGAATACCTAGGAATGGGCCCTACCTTCCTAGGCTGAATACAACTGCTATACACAGGCCCTGTAGCATGAGTCTGTATGAGTACCGATATCTCTCATTCTTTTCCAGTTCAAAGAGGGAAATGCCAGGGCTGCTCCCTTTCGCCAGTGCTCTTTCCTCTGGCCATGGAGTCTCCTGCGGACCATCTGCGACACAAGGGTCCTGAGTGGGTTATCCGGATTGGTCCGGAGTGGCATAAAACCACTTTATATGCAGACAATGCATTGGTCTATATCCGTGACCACATTAACATTCTACCAGCCTTATATGATCTTGATCGCTTTGGGGAAATATCTGCCTCGAAAATTAACTGGGGTAAGTCTTATATGTTCCCTTTCTGTGCACTTGAAACAGAATGCCACATAGATTCTGCAGTGGGGCGTCTCCCTTGGTCATTCGTGACCTTCTGCTACCTTGGCGTTAACATATACCACTCAGATGCCGATCTCCTTGAGGGTAATCATGGCAGGGCCTTAAACCCAGTCCGCCGATACATGTCGTTCTAGACCCGACTTCCCCTCTCCCATTGGACGGGCATCAATAGTCAAAGTCCTAATTCTCTCACGATATCTGTACCTTTTTGCTGCACTACCAGTGGCGCCCACTTCTTCCATTTTTAAATCTCTAAGAAGCCTGGTGATGGAACTCGTGTGGGGGGCGGATCGTAAGAGGGTCTCTATTGTCATGCTCCAACATCCTTTGCTCGGGGAGGCACTAGCTGTTCCTGAGCATTATTTTGCAGTGGCCAAGCTGCAGTGGCCAATGCACTGGATTGCTGGTAACACTGCAATTGAGGGTGCTATGGTGAAGGGAGACCTCAGAGACTGAGATGAACTGGAATGGCTCCTCTCACCAGACTCGCCAACTCGCCCAACCCGTAAACTGGCATATACTGCTAAATTAGTCTAGGGCCGGTATATTTACCCCAAAAAAACACTGCCTCTTTACACCCCTCAGCTACCACTATATAGCATACCCCAATTGAAACACCTCCTACGAATTTACTCTTGCACTCCATGGAGGGAAGCAGGACTTACCCTAATGGGGGACTTGCATGCCAAAGGAATGCTACTATCCTTCCTGAACCTTACAGACACTTATCAGTTGGAAGCAGGGCTCTTCCTTGCACACAACACCCTCAGGTCAGTTGTGGGTGAGCTCTGAAAACTGGGCCCCACGGAAACACCACTACACAAGGGACTCCAATGCATGCTAACTTATGGACTGGGCCAGAAGGGCGTCTCAGTGCTGTGTGCAGCCCTGATGGGTCAGAACAGTGTACTCCGGATCTGTAGCAAGACCAAGTAGGATGAGGGCTTGGGCATAGTCCTGACTGATAAACAGTGGATCATGGCTCTGGAACATGTGAAGCAGGTTTCACGTAACTATCGCCACCAAAATTATCGCAAGCCACACCGTTCAAACAAAATGTTCCCAAACATGACCTCAGCTCGCCCAGGGTGTAATCATGCCAATGCAACTTTCTTCCATATGACATGGGAATGCTCACCCCTGCAACTCATCTGTTCCCAAGTGCTAGGACATATCTCAGATGTAATTGACTCCCTGTTGCCACTAGACCAACTGTTGTGTCTCCTAGGGGTCACAATGCGAACAAAACAGACCAAGCATTATCTGAAATTTGAAGACCTCATACTGACACTGTTTAAACGATTAATTCTCATTTCATGGAAAGCTCCATACCTGCTGCCGATCGACTGCTGGCAATGGACACTCTCCCGTTGGGCCGCGGCATTCACCTTGGACCATAGATCACGCAAGATGATGGAACTATAACACTATGGGACACCTACCTAGTGAAAACATCACTCAAGCTAAATCCATCCCTTCCAGGTGAGGTATCCTCATCTGCCCCAGAACCTGGCATAGATAGCTCCTGACCGAACACCACATACTGCTTGACGGCAGCTCCAGGGTTCTCCCTGATCTCCTTCACATGATTGGAATTGTCCAACATTCGTGGCCTCATTGAGTTGCCCCTGCCCTGCCTTTCCTTTCTGATCCGCCACCACTGTACACTGGGCCTCCCACCCCAAATGTGAATTGCCCCTTCTGGCCCTCAAGCAGAGACTTATGCTACCACAATGGTCATGGATATTATCATCCAGAATAGTTAGTAGTTCTAATTAGTGGTTGTTTTTCCACATATATATTCAAAGCAAATTTCCTTGGCTACCACGCCAATCAATGTACAGATCTGCCAAAATTCGCACAGTATGTGATTTTCAATTTTTTTTGTTTCTTTCCTTTTTCCCAATCTCTCTCAACCTCCGACTTGGTTCACCATTTACTTACCTGCTTGCAATTTTATTGTTGTGGTTGGGGATGCATGTATATATCACTTACTCGCCTACTTGGCCAGCTGTATTCTGTCATGCTATTGGATAATTGTTTCTGTTTTATATAAAATGCAAATAAAGATATATATAAAAAATCATATCATATCAGATTTCTACAAAGTGAGTTGTCCCCTTTTATGGCTGAAAATGACAAGAGTAGGGACTGACCCTGGAATTGCTGAAAGTTATTAGCACATCCCATCATAATACCTGGGAATGGGTTTCTTATGGAATGGGGTGAGCCAGCGCACTTGATTCCAGCTGCAAATGACCTCAAATGTGTGCTGGCTCCAACACTTGGGAACCCTTTCTTGGATGACCTTCATCTGTCCATATTAATGTCAACAGCCATAATTCCCAATTGGGTTACTACCCTCCATGACTCATAGAGCTACCTAAATGCACTGCTTATGACTATATTAATTAGGAGTCAACAATATACTACGAGCTCGATGAGAGCGGGGACACATGTCTACAGTTGTTTAATAAAGTTTTTTTTTGGGGGGGGGGGGTGGTTGCACTCAGTTGAACCTTATCTCCACGACTATACCGTAAAGTAAATTACTACTTTAACCGGTTCCTTCTTGGTGTCAACAAGTTTCTAGATCTAACATGGGGAAAATACATCCAATCTCATTAGACTTCCACATTTTAACAACACCCCTACGCCGTTAATTAGAGTGCTAGATTGTCTGTCATTTCCTCTGTATTTGTCCTTGTGTAACCGATCTTAAGCACCGTTTTGGGGGGAAAAAAAACCTTTCTAATTGTTGCATTCGTACTTTTGAAACCCTTACGAGTAAATGGACTTGGGAGCAGTTGTTTGTTTATGTGCAATATGTTTTTTGGACTTAGCAGCCAAGCATGTAACTAATGTAAATATTTTTAAATAAAATTCACAGTCCTGTGTTGAGTTATTCATTATTTTAATAAATATTGTGTATATTATTTTAACTTAAAACTGTAGAACTGCTGTTAAGATTGCTTAAATGAGTTGTACTCAAACAAAGAATGTAAATAAATCTGAACTTGAACAGTTAAAGTAACTCGAAATTCCTTGGCTTTGACATACAAGATATTCCGTCTGGTAATTCTCTAAATAATGCAGCCAGACATTTGCCTTTTACCATCTTTACTGTAATTTCGGTTGTGAGACAACAGTTTTTGTAGATCAGCTTTTTTCATTGGATTCTTTGTCTCTCGGTTGTTCTCATTAAAATTGCATTTTATCCCCTTTTTTTTTATTTCGGTGTGCTTGTAGAAATCGACTTTAGTTTTTGTTCTGTACTGCTGGCTCATTTGCACGACCTTTTTTTGCACAAAACTGTTAGGAAAAATACATATGTATAATGGCCTTTCTATTTAATACCTGCCCAGAATGATGTCTCTCCCTCACAGTGCCTGTGTTATACAGAACAGCTGTGCAGCACAACACCAGTGACCCACGACGCCTGTGCTGCACTGTGCATCTTGTGTTGCATACCTGTCCTGTACAGTACCAGTGATGGATAACACCTATGTTGTGCAATACCAATCCCCCAGTGATTGTGATGTATGATGCTCCATCTGTATAACAGCAGTTGTGTTCAGTGCCAGGACTCTGCTATGCTAATGGCACTTGTTAGCTCAAGATTGGACTATGGTAATGTCTCTATTTGGGAGTAGATAATTCCTCTAATAGAAGGCTCCAAGTGGTCCGAACCCCGGCAGCGAGGATGCCCTACAGGCTTCCAGAGAGTTCCTCAACATTCCCTTTCCAGAGGGAGCGACACTGGCTCAAAGTAGAACAAAGGACTCAGTTTAAGGCCTTATGCTTTATGTATAGAGACAAATCTGGAAGTGGCCCCCGTTACCTACAGGATATGATTAAACCCTATAGGCTGGCGCGCCCTTTGCGATCTAGTGATTTAAATCTATGCGTAGTTTTGAGAATCAAACGCTCAGGTATGGGTGGCCGGTGCTTCGCATACTCAGGCCCCAAACTGTGGAATGGTCTCCCGTTGAACCTCAAAAGCTGTGCATCTTTGGTCTCCTTTCTAGAACAAGTGAAGACATGGCCGTTTTAAGGTAGTACGCCGGGAAATCCCATGTGGGTAGCTGTGCGCTTTATCATCTTTTTTAGTAATAGTTATGTACAAAGCATTTGTTTTACAGTACCAGTGCGGTGCAAAGCTTGACCTGTACATTTATTGTTTTTTTGGATTGTTTACTGCACCATGTTCGAGTGCATGATGTCTGGTGTATAAAACACGAGTGCGGTTCAATCCATGACCCGTACAATGACAAGATTGTGCTTTGCGGAAGCTTGTGCTTTGTGCTGTACAAGGACTGGGAGTGTTCCACACTACCCGGGCTGCACAATGCTTGTATTGCACATGCCTGTACTGTACAGCGCCTGTTCTTTGTTCTTTGTGCTAGGTGATCACCACAGGGCTTATATTGATGACTGTCACCGATATACAGTGCTGATGCCACGCAGTGTCACATTTGCTCAAAACAAGTGCAGTACACTGTCTGGGCTGCACAAAGTCTGGCCACACTGATTGGTTTATACACTATGCCAGTGCTTTTGTACAGTGATGACTCCGGGCAGGAATATTGCTACATATAGCTCGTGCTGTACAATCAGTATTTTTCATTTACAGGCACAGGGGTCCACAGAGGTCAGACAGAAAGCGCTGTGATCAGGCAGGAGAGGACAGGGCTCCAATTAACATGGGCGGGCAGGCTGACATTTAGCTGAAGTAGACTGGGATAAAAATAGCTCCATGCTGCATCGTGATGTTCCTATCAGATGGGATGCCGGAAGCCACCTCCTCTTCATGTTACACGGCTTGGAACCAGCACAGAGGCAGATACCAGGCTTTTATTTATTCATTCACCCAGGACCTGGAACAGAAATGCACACAAGGTCACTTAGAACTCAGCAGAGGGTTGGGCCTGAGAGCCATTGGTTAGGGGAGAGGTGGTCAGCGAGACATTACATGACCGCAGCAGCAGGTACATCAGTCTTTATAGATTAGAGTGCAGACCATGGTCTTTTGCCAAACAGCACAGACAGTGGTGGATGGTGACATTTGAAAGTGGTGGGGCGTAAAAGTTGGGTATGACTTTTATGTAGCGAGTGAAGCGAGCAAGCCTAATGGACAAACGTGGGGTCCAGGGTGGGTCCTCCTCTCAGGAAAAAAATGTAAAAAGATGGACAAATGGTGCATTTGAGAGCAAAGGAATTTAGTGAGAAAGCAAGGTTTATAAAGCAGTGCGAATGTATAGCCTTAAAATATTAAACACATAAAAAAACTGCCCCATATCTTATTCCAATAATAAGTTCAACAGTTATTTTAATGTGCAAATTGTACAGCGCGACAACTTCAGCCCCTTTAAAGTGTGTGCTTGCCCAGTGTCTTGCACTGCATGCGGCATCAACTTTGGAAGAAAATGTTCTAACCAGGCATCGGGAAGCACACACAGCTGCTGGATGCAATCAGTCATACAGAAATATGTGCAGACAGGTCTTTAAGTGAGATGAAAAAAGTGGAGGCTCTCTAAAAGGGACATGTAAAATAAATTTCTGTGATTCCCTTAGTGTGCCACCCAAACTGTTTTTTGGTTTCTCTCTGAGATGTTAGTGCATCCAGAATAATAAACCAACTGACATAAACATAAAACTTGCCAGTCCTATTGGCTTTGTCAATGGTTATTTATTTAAGATAAATGAGTAACAACAATGATTTCTTATAAATTATTAACATTGAAAATGTTTCAATTCTGAAATTGTGAGATTATAAATTAAATATCATTGAGGCCTGTGGAAGGAGTATGGCCTTCTGTTATGTGAACTTTATTTTAGATGATGTAAGCCCTTTTTCTCTGCACATCTCATCCAGCTACACGTTTTCAAACTCCCCTTTTTCCTCTACAGCACCCTCTTTTCACTCTCACCTGAATGCATTTCCTCGCATCTCCCTCATTTTACCATCTCAAAAATACACTGCACTCATACACATTTAAGCACTTTATTTCCTCTTGCTTTCACCTTCTAAATATTTTGACCTCTTTGCACAACCTTCGCACACATTCACACTGAATTTCAATTGTAACAGGAATACATGACCGTTGTTCTGTGTGCTCTGTAGAGGTGCCAATCCACTGACAGGCACTGTGCTTTGCCGGCTTCAACCTCAGCGCGCCCAATCAAAGCCCTTTATAAACACCTGGCACAAGTCAAAGTATGCACTATTGAAGAGTAATACTATGCACGAAAAAAATACAGAAACACAGCAAGATGAAACAGTTAACTCTCTTAGGGAATGCAACATTAAGTAAAACGTGAAAAAGAGAGGAACAAAATCACTGATACACATTATCTCCACGTTTTTAACATTCATTGTTCGCAAATCAATCTATGTTTTTGCCGTTAATGTTAAGGGCATGAAGCTAGGCCAGTTTTAATACCATACAGCAGATTACTTCCTTTCTTTTAAGGACATATTTCTCACTTTGGGCTTGACTTGGATATTTGGGTAAACTTCACAAGGGAAATCAGAACCCTGCTCGTCTAGCGGAGCCATAGCAGCTCCACTTCTGAAGGGGCTAGTGATCTGCAGCCAGGGCCTGGGGTGTCACAGTGGGGGAGGTTAAGGTGACAAAGGGTTACAGCTCAATATACTCAAGATTTGCATTATAACACTTATTATTACCGAAGACAAGGCACCAAGTTACACGTGCTCGCATTCACTCCTACTATGTGACGAAAGGGAAAGGGTGGGATCTATGCCTGTGAATGAGGATGGCTGCTCACACAAAGGGATGAAGACTCCATTGCCCGAAACCATAACTCTAAACGTGTCACTGGCCTACAGTGGATACCAGCATAGACCACAATGGAAACGAAGGGCTTTAGAAAGCTAAGCCCTTTGTCGTGAGTCATAGTGCAGAAAAGTTGATTTACTCCCTGGCTTCCGTTTCCTACTTCAAAGCGGGGCAGGCAGGCAGCTTAGGAATGACAGTCCAGATTAAATACATCAATTTGTTTGGAGATACAACTGTATCAATCGATCTATTTAATATTTTTTAATGTAGATGTGCAGGAATTTCAGAGGGGCGCAGCCGCTTAGCCCTAAAGGAGAAACTGCCCCTGAGCACCTATGTGGCTGTGGGTATAGGGGGTAGAGGGAAGAGGTAGAGACTAATAAATACAGGGGAACTTATACTTGGAAGATGTGTTTGATCTCTCAGGTGAATGGTGCATCAGCAGAGTTGCACCAGGAGGTAAACACCACCAACCATTAGGGTGGCCAGATGTTTTTGTGAGTGGTGATAGCTTGGGCCAGAGAAGGAAGGGTGCCCTGAGTCATGCAGAAAGGAACAGAAAGAATGGTGCCTCCAGAGGAGTTTATGCAGAGCTCTGAATCAGGAAGGTGGAAGCTTAAGGATGGGTACTTCCCTACAACAGAAAAGCCTTCTAGAGAGAGATGGATTAGATGTGGCCTAAGGAATCAGCAGACACCTGAACGAGAAGGCAGCCTGTGACAGAGTAGACATCAGTAGTACAACGAATCAGAAAAAGTGCATGTTTGGAACGAACCGATAGGATGTATTGTCCTCACTTTTGGGGAGGCACAGGTTAGGCCACAACTGCATCACACTATGTAGAACTAGACCATGTGGCCCAGATTACACCCATCTGCAAGATCCAGGAGCACCTGGCTTTTCCTAGTTGGTGAATCCATTCATAATCACAGATGTCCCTAACATGTGAGATTGGCCTACGTTATGGTTTAGAGTGACCTGCAGTGATCGAGTCCATGGCGGGCTACAAGTCCTTCAGCAAATAAGGTGCAGGCAGGGTGAGCTGGGCACAGACATGTCGCTGATGGCACGTAAGACAAACCCCAGTGAATACGTTTGGAGCAGTTCAAAATGCTGCTCCCGCTATTGACAAGGGATCTCGAAGGTGAGAGTTGAGATAGTAGCAAACACGTCACCTCCGTCAGGGGTATGAGACTAATCAGGGAAATCAACAATCTGGGTGTGAAAACAAATAGCAGGCTAGAGAGCTGATCCTCCGGGAATGGAAGCTAGACGCAATAGAATCAGGGTCTCTGTCAGGACTTCAGTAGATGGAGTTTGACACAAAATCACCCCCCCTACCTTGTTTCAATCCTCACTGCCCTCAGTCAGTAACAGTAGGCAAAGGAGGAGTTTCCCCAGCAGGAAAGGGAAATGTATGTGAGAGAAAATACAGAGAAAACCTAGCTAGGCTTCTCACGTACAACCAGGGAGGCAGTCCAGGGATTGGTCAGTAGAAAGTCAGGATATATCACATAGGCATACGCAGCTGTAACGAATTGTATTTAGAATGTATGGAATCTATTTTATGCAAGTGCTCATCAAACAAATATCATGCATGGCTATTAACTCACCAACTTATATGGAACCGAATGTGATGTACCTAAGATAGCTGTGACCAGCGACTTCCAAAGTTAAGACTGCACAGGTAGGTGATGAGAGAGGAAGGCACAGGAAAAAGGAGCAACAATCACAAAGTTTGTAGAGGATCCTGCATTGAGGAAAGAAGCAGGAAAAAGTTCTAATACCAGAGACATGAAGACCCAATGGGATCAAAAGGAGGAGAAAATACCAAACAAAAGTAAAATTACATGATGCTGGTGGATGCACTATTAACCCCTTAGCTGCTGGACCTTCCCCACCCCCCACCCAGTGCTGAGCCCTTTTTTGGCTATTTGGGGTAGTTCGCGCTTAGGTCTTCATAACGTTTTGTCCACATAAGCTATCTATGCCAAATTGGCGAGCTTTTTTTCCAACATCCCACAGAATCTAAAGGCACCCATAGTTTGTTGGTTCCCCTGGAGGACACCAAGAAATTAGCCAAAATACAGCTGAAGTTTTAGTTTTTTCAGAAAAATGGGAAAAAGGGCAGCTGAAGAAAGCATGTGTTTTTTTCCCCTGAAAATGGCATCAACAAAGGGTTTGCGGTACTAAAACCACCATCCTCCCAGCTTTTAGGAACAGTCAGACTTGAATCAGAAAACCACATTTTTCAACACAATTTTGGCATTTTACTTGGACATACCCCATTTTCACTATTTTTTGTGCTTTCAGCCTCCTTCCAGTTAGTGACAAAAATGGGTGTGAAACCAATGCTGGACCCCGGACAGCTAAATATTTCTGAAAAGTAGATAAAATTGTGAATTCAGCAAGTGGTCATTTGTGTAGATCTTCACGTTTTTCCTACAGAAAATAACAGCTAAAATAAAAATATATTGAAACTAAGGTGAAAAAAAGAGCCATTTCAGGCCACGTTTTCTTCTATAACTTTTTCCAGCTATGGCAGATTTTCGAAAGCAATATACCGTTCCTTCTGCTGAACTCTTCTGGTTGTGGGGATATATAGGGCTTGTAGGTTCATCAAGAGCCCTAGGTACCCAGGGCCAGTAAATGAGCTGCACCTTGCAACTGGTTTTCATTGTATACTGGGTATACAACAATTCATTTGGTGAAATATAAAGACTGGAAAAATAGGTATCCAGGAAACCTTTGTATTTCCAAAATGAGTACAAGATAAGGCATTGAGAAGCAGAGGCTATTTGCACATCTCTGAATGCCGGGGCCCCCATACTAGCATGTGAATTACAGGGCATTTCTCAAATAGACTTCTTTTTTACACACTGTCTTACATTTGGAATGAAAATATGTAGAGAAGGACAAGAGGCAATTACACTTTTTCTGCTATTTTGTGTTCCCCCAAGTCTCCCGATAAAAACGGTACCTCACTTGTGCGGGTAGGCCTTCTGCCCGCAACAGGAAACACAACATGGACACATCACATTTTTACATTGAAATCTGGGTTGTTTTTTGCAAAGTGCCTAGCTGTGGATTTTGACCTCTAGCTCAGCCGGCACCTAAGGAAACCTACCAATACCTAAATATATATATGTAAAGAGATCACTTTTATAAATGGGTGTGGATTTCCTGGGGGCCGATCGCAGCCCCCAGCGAAACCACACAGACGTTGACAAAAGTGATTGCTATATCTATCTATCTATCTATCTATCTATCTATCTATCTATCTATCTATCTATCTATCTATCTATCTATCTATCTATCTATCTATCTATCTATCTATCTACATCTAGATATACATATATCTATCTATCTACATCTAGATATACATATATCTATCTATCTACATCTAGATATACATATATCTATCTATATACATCTAGATATACATATATCTATCTATATAGATAGATATAGCTATATATAGATATATCTATCTATATAGATAGATATAGCTATATATAGATATATCTACATAAATATGTCTATAGATAGATCTATATATATGTACATATATAGATCTATATCTTTTTTTAACAGCTGTATGGGTTTCTTTGGGGCCATAGTGGTCCCCAGGTAAACCATACAGCTGTTAAAAAAATTATTGCCCCCACAGGGGATCGCCCTGCTCACGGGCGACCCCCCTGTCAATTAAATTTTTCCTTTCTTTTTTTTTTCTTTTTTACACCCCTGGGGGGCGTGGTCGGGTGCGATCGCGCCCCCCCCAGGGGTAAACCTACCTTTCTAAAAGAAATGTGCCTCCGGGGGGGAGGTGGCACATTTTCCGAATGGGCCGACCCCCCCAAGGCTCAATGCCTTCCTGAAGGTCAGGAAGGCCCGTTTGGGCCTGTTTTCTCCACTGGAGCAGGAAGCAACAGATAGATGCTGACATCACAAAGGGGCGGGTGGGAGTGGTGGGTCAAGATACTGAAGAACTTCTGTGTCTCGCGTTTTTTTTTTAATTGACGCATCAGAAGATTTTTTAACCCCCTCCCTGGTGTCGGCCACGGGTCGTGACTCCCACCAGGGAGGTAGTATGGGCATCGGCCAGTGGCCGACGCCTGCACTGAAGCAGTTAAGAATGCAGAACAAGCCACACAATACATAAAGAGTTGCCAGGGACGTGAAGGCGTCGCCTGCGGGTCTACACCTCTGCTGACACTGAGCCGGAAGTTCCGCTCATTGCCTTAGAGGGTTATCTGATACAGAGCTACAGCCCAGCATCTCAGCTGCCACCTTGAGTCCACATTTATGTGGTACATTTCTGTAACCATGGGAAACTGTGACAGTCTCCAGGTATGAAAAGCAAATTTAAAAATCTCTGTGATAAAGTCAAAGGGCAGATTTATAAATTTTTACTGCAGCACAATGCAGTAACTAAAGCTGCTGTGTTGTGCACGGGGAAGAAAGAAGCGCCTAGACAAATTCATTAAGAGCTGCCTGCTGTTACTGTCATCCCCTGCTCTATCGCACAAATAGGCTGCAAACATGTGTGCATGATGTCTAGTATAGGATTTGTACTAGAAGCATACTCTTCCAATGCAATCTCCTGAACAGATTAGAATACATTCTACACAGTGGATGTGTACTGCACAGAGCAGCACACATGCAATTTATGAAATGTTTGGAGAAATAAACATTCCTCCAAAGTTATTGACTGCTTCAAAGAGGTGTAACTGTTTGATGCAAAGCCCGGTCTGACTGTCTTAGTAGATCGGGTTTTGCAGCAACAACTACAGGTGTTTACGGTGTCTGCCCATTTCATACCCATATAGTGCCCCCTTGATGCAAAAACAACAAAGCACAGCAAAGAAGTGAAAAGTACTATTTGCATTGAGAAAAGGGCATGTTTCCAGTGCAAAGTACATTTTGCGCTGGAAAGTGAACACCCTTCTAAAATTTTGCATCACTTTGAGTGTCTTTTTAGTAGTGGAAAGTCACAGTAAATCTGTGATTCTTTCCCCTAAACGTCTATGAGGAACCTCATTGTTGCACTCTGTTAAGATACCACACTGGGCAAGTTGTAGTTCAAAGGCTTTATTCTACCAACAGCTGACACATCATTTTTTCTCCTTCTCTCAGCAGCTGCTCCTTGGTCATTTATACATTCTACGTGTTACTATGGTACCTGAGCATTACTGATGGAACATTACATCAGTGATTGTAATAAAGAGGTCCATTCCTCAAATGAGGTGAGTGAGAAAGAATCTTTATTTCTACAATCCTAAATGCCCATGACGTTCTGTGTCCAGCTGGCTATGAAGTCCAACAGCAACTGCCTGTCACTGTTAGAATCATCGCTTAGTGTCCACTACACGTGCGATGCACATTTCAAAACATAACACTTACATCATAAATATTTACCTCACAAAGGATTACATTACATTACCTTTCCCATTATAAAACAACAAAAATAAGCATAATACCCTATATAAATTGATATGAGATACCCTAAATGATCTTTATATCTTACATAATCATCAAATCTTTTCGGACTTCTCCTAATTCGAGATCCTACCACTCTCTCAGTAGTATTCTGGAGAGTGTTCCTGTCCACGACTTCCGAGGAGACATCCTGGAGAGAATTCTCACCAAGCTCCTCGATATTATTATTCACATTTTCAGATTACAACCATTGTACCCAGTCAGAGACAAGAACGTGGCTTTTCTTGTTCTGCACAATAGTAACTTGTTCCTGAGTGATTTTCACTAACTGTCTTTTACTCCACAACCTTTACCTTCAATCAATGCAGCACCTTTACTAGCTTTAACAACTTGTGCTGGCACGGACAACTTGGACTCACCTTTCTTGACTTTGACTGGATTTCTAATCAACACCCAGTCAACTTTTGTTAAATTCTCATTTGATGTATCACATTGTTTTAATCAAAATGATATGTATATGTGCTTGCTGCAAAATCACTTTTGATGCTATTTCATCGCTCTTCAAATTGACATAGCTGATCTACTGAGTCTTTTCATTCACCCATGATGGAAAAAGAGATGTATGAACTTCCCTACCTCTTAAGAATGAAAAAGGAGTGACCCCCATGGTACAATGTGGCGAAGTATTGTAACTCCAAATCTTATGCTTAATGAAGTAAGTTACATCTAAATCTGATGCTATGGCAGTTTGTACCCCTTCTTTTATGATTTTATTACCTCACTCCACCAAGCCATTCGATGTAGGCATATAAAGTGCTACCTTCAAGTGTTTGATGTCATGGCTAGCTAAAAATGTGTACATTCACTCTGAATTAAAATGAGTGCCATTGTCAGTAACCACAACTTTAGGTGCTCTTTCTGACAAAAACATTTGTTCAAGAAAGCCAATGCTTGTTTCGGTATCTGCAGACTCAACAAACGCATGATACATTAATTTTGAGAAATAATCCACAGCAAGTATAATGTATCTCATATGTTCAGGAAACTTGAAATAGAGACCAGAAATATCTAATCCCACCTTTTCCCATCCTGCTAATGGATGCAAAGGTGTTTGTATGTTTTTTCCAGCAAGCACTCAGTGCACCTATCTACCATGACTCTTAATTGACTATCTATAGCAGGCCACCAATAATGCTGCTTAATCTTCATGCAAGTTTTCATGGTACCTGAGTGCCCCTGATGTGCTTTACCGATAATAGTATGGTAAACTCTGCAGGAGGGACAAAACGATCACCTCTGAGTACTATGCTATCAACAACTGATAACTCTTCCACAACTTATGACAAAACTTTCAACTCACCAGTTACATTTCTGCTTTCAGGCCTTCCATGTGTAATATACGCCATTGCTTTTTAACAAAATGTGATCCTTCATATGAGCCTCCGTCCATTCTTCTTCAGTCAGAACTGTCTCATACTCAGACACTGCATCCACCAGAGCTAAGTACTCTACATCAACTATTCGTCCTCACCATCATCTAATGGCTTATATGGGATAGACAGTCAATATGGAAAGTCCTTCCACCTGGAATGTGTTTGATCATAAAATTGCACTCTTGCAATTTTGAAACTAATCTCATGAGTCTAGCTGATATGTTATTATCATTGTATTTGTTGAAAATATACCCCAATAGTTTATGGTCTGTGTGTAGTTCGAATTTGTGCCCCGAAATGTACATTCTAATTTTTTGCACTGCCCATACACATGCATGTGCTTTGCCTTCTATAGAACTATATTGACATTCATACTGGTTCAATGCTCTTGATGCAAATGCTATAGATTGTTCCATACCAGCAACTTTTTGGCTTCAAAAAGCTCCTAATCTACTGATGCTAGCTTCCATCGTTAAGACTGATGAGCAGTTTTCACTAAAACACAGAAGGCCGGATTCTGTTACAGTTAAATTCTGTACAATGGGCAAAAAAAAATTCCAACTCATCAGACCACTCAAATTTCTGATCTTTTCTGAGCAATACTTGCATTGGTTCAACAGCTTGAGTATAGCTTGGCACAAAATGTGTCTAGTACTCCGCTAAGCCAAAAAAATGATCATAGAGTATCTTTATCCTTACATGCCTTGGCCTCTCTGATTTGCCTGACTGCAGAAAACATAGGTTTTATCCCTGAATCCGACAGAGTGTGGCCTAAGTATTGCAGTTATTTTGTGGCAAATTTGCATTTGTCAGCTCTGATGGTCATGCCTCTATGTGTCAGAATGGACAATGTTTTTTTCAATATTTTGTTATGTTCTTCCAAACTCTCAGCAAAATCAAGATACTGTCCTGAAATGCTTGTACTCCTTTGAATCCCTGGAACAAACTATCCATTGATTTTTTTAAAACACTGGTGACTGATGCTAGTCCAAAGGCAGACATAAACACTTGTAAGAACTGAATGGTGTCACAAAAGTTGTAAGTTCTTGAGAATCAGCAGCTAGTGAGACTTGATGATAAGCTGACCTTAAGTCTATTACACAAAACCATTTGGCACCTCCCAAATTAGCCAGTAATGCATGTATTTTGGGCAGTAGGTGGCAATCCACTATGATATTTCTATTTAGGGCACGTAAGACAGGACATAATCTGATTTTTTCCGTGCCACTACTATGGGAGTCACCCATTCTCATGAATCTGTAGGTTGAATGATATCTTGTGAACTCAGACGTTGGAGAGTATTCTTTAATTAGTCTCTAACACTTATTGGAACTGGGCAAACTTTATGTTCTGCAGGCTGAGACTGAGGAATTAATGTAATGCGATGTTTAAATTCTTTCACCAGGCCAACCTGATCAGTACACAGTGTTTTATTTTCAGACATTATGGGCCTCATTACAACCCTGGAATGTAATGGAATCACGACCGTGGCGAAAACCGCCAACATAGACAGCCACTTTAACACTCAGACCGCCACGGCAGTAGAAGCAAACACAGCGGCGGTAACCACCAACAGACAGGTGGAAGACAAAGTACCGCCCACCATATCATAATAGTCCTATCCGACACCTTTTCCGGGGCGGAACCAATGCGATCAAAAGCACAGCGGAAACGGTACACAGGAGGGAAACACTCACCTCTCGACACTCAACGAGGAACCAGGACGCCATGGAGCCCGAGTTACACGTACTGCCTATGCTGCTCTATCAGGAGTTGGACAGATGCCGTCGACGACCACGGTGAGTACTGCACCTACAACACATGGTAGGGGAGAGGGAAAAGAGAGTGACACACACATGCCACATGCAATACCCCCACCCTCACCCACAGCACCATACATACAAATATATGTAGCAACATTACATATACACTCCCCCACCCCCAGGAAGAAAGCAAGGACAAAATTAAATGATTGTAACGATTGTAATCATGACAAATCTGATAGTCAGAGTTCAAAATACAGTATATACAAATATGTACACCAACTACACAAGTCCGGATAGTGTGCCAATCATTGTCCGTGGACCAGTGGTCCCAAAATGCATGGGCGAAGCCCATACAAGATACCTGACTGGAAATGGAGAGAACACTGCTGGGGCATCAGATCGAAAATAAACAGGCACCTCAGGGGGAGTGGGAGGGGGGCACCTCAGCCAGATGAACGCACGACGCCACTGTTGCACGAGGGGGCTCCATGCCCATTGCTGCATCCTGGGGAGTGCAAAGCCACAGTCTCTCAAGTCTCTCCAGTGGGTGGGTTGCCCACTGCTCTATCCTGGGGAGTGCAAAGCCACAGTCTCTCAAGTCTCTCCAGTGGGTGGTTTGCCCACTGCTTTATCCTGGGGAGTGCAAAGTCACAGTCTCTCAAGTCTCTCCAGTGGGTGGGTTGCCCACTGCTCTATCCTGGGGAGTGCAAAGCCACAGTCTCTCAAGTCTCTCCAGTGGGTGGCTTGCCCACTGCTTTATCCTGGGGAGTGCAAAGCCACAGTCTCTCAAGTCTCTCCAGTGGGTGGGTTGCCCACTGCTCTATCCTGGGGAGTGTAAAGCCACAGTCTCTCCAGTGGGTGTCATTCTCCACTAGTTCTGGAGGGGGCCCGGTGCCCAGAGTGCTTCCTCCTGCCAAGGACTGAGGTAGTGGATGTCATTCTCCACTGGTTGTGATGGGGGCCTGGTGCCCAGAGTGCTTCATCCTGCCGAGGACTGAAGTTGTGGATGTCATTCTCCACTGGTTCTGGAGGGGGCATGGTGCCCAGAGTGCTCCATGTGCAGTGTGGCCGGTACCATTCCCTCACCTGGGTGTGTGTGCCACGAGATTGCTGAGGAACAGGTAGTGTGATACGCCATGAAGGCAGAGACATACCCCACACTGCTGTGGCTTCACCTTCCACCTGCAGGTGAAAACAGTGATGAAAGTCATGCCTCATGGAAGCTGGTCAGGGTCCAGGAACTCTCCTCCAGCCTCGGACGACTGACCACTGAGGATGGTAGCCATGTCAGCGGTGGTGCCACTGTCTGAGCACGTCACGGGGCAAGTGGCGGTGCTTGCGGCGGTGTCTGTGGCAGCGGTGTTGGCGGTCATGCATGGGTCAGCACCTGCTGAGGGACACAGCAGGACGTCTCCTGCAGCCTCAGATGGCTGCTCACTGGGGAAGATGCTGGGGACTGTCGCTGAGGCTGCAGACGTGCCAGTGGAGGTGCATGTGGCGGTGAAGGTGGAGGTGCAGGTGGCGGTGCAGCTAGCAGTGTTCGCCGCCGTACAGGTTGGTGCTGTTGTGGACAGAAGGGGTGACACTGGTCCCTCAGTCGGTGCCACCGTGCCCTGTCCTGACCTGCTCTTCTGCTTTTGTCCTTTCCCCACCTTTGATGGTGCCGCTTGTGTCTTCTAACTATCCCCTTTTGCTTTGGCGGAGCCCTTGGTGGCTGCTAGGTGCGGCTTCTCCCTCCGGGATGCGGGCACCTTCTTCACCTTGGCAGGTGGCGGAATGTCCTTGCCCTCGCTACGTGGCACACTGGCAGCACTGATGGGTGGCGCACTCGATGACCCTGCAGTTGCTGGAACCACAGTGCCTGGGGATTTGGTGGCTGAGGTGCTGGGCTGGGACCTGTAAAGCCTGGCCCTAGGGGATGGACGGGGGAGATGAAGGGAAGAGGTCAAGGTTTGCCAGGAAAAGTTGTCTAGACATACTGGGACGGGAAGACGGAGTGGGTTTGGCAGTGGAGGAAGAGGTAGTGGTTGTAGGAGGTGTACGTTTGCTGAATTTGGGTGAAGGTGCATAAGCAGGAGGCTGTTGTGAGGTGGATGGCTGTTGGGTGGGTGAGTGCCTGCGTTTGTGTACTTTGGGAGGAGGGCTCACAGACACACTGGCAGAGGACACAGGGGATGTGTGCATGGTAATGGGGTGGTGAGTGCACGTGAGCGGTGTGTGGTGATGGGCGTGCTGGTGATGGAGGTTGTGGCTGAGGATGTAGTGCATGTAGGTGTGAGTGGAGATGAGACAGGGAGGGAGGAGGAGGACGTGGAGGAGGGGGACACAGTGGAGGCAGTGGATGTTGCCGTGTTTGCATGGGGATGGTGCTTGTGTAAGTGCTTGTGGGATGTGTGGTGCTTATGTTTGCCATGTCCACTCTTGTGTGTTGATGAGTGTGCATGCTGGTCTGATGGTGTGCTTGGGATAGGCTGAGGTGCAGGGGGTTGGGTCTGGGTAGTGGAAGTTGGAGAGGGGAGGCTGGACACAGGGACAATGGCTGCCATCAGTGTTGAGGACAGAGCCTGAAATGCTCTCTGTTGGGCCGCCTGCCCAGAATGAATGCCCTCCAGGTATGCATTTGTTTGCTGCAAATGCCTCTCAACACCCTGGATAGCATTCAAAATGGTAGATTACCAAACAGTGAGGGATCTCAGGAGGTCAATAACCTCCTCACTGAGGGCAGCAGGGCTGACTGGGGCAGGGACTGAGGTGCCTGGGGCAAAGGAGATGCCCACCCTCCTGGGTGAGCAGGCACGGGACACACGCTGAGGGGCTGCTGGGAGGGCGGTGCTGGTAGGGTGGGGTGGCGGCTGTACCTGTTGATGTGGTGGGCACAGGGGTGCCCGCCACCGCAAGGGAGCTCCCATCAGAGGAGGAGTCGCTGTCGCTGGTGTATGCTCCTGTCCCCGTTGTGGAGCTCCCCTCACCCTCCGTCCCACTGGTAGCTTCAGACTCCGTTGCTTCACCCTCCAGGGCCAAGTGGGTTGCAGCTCCCTCCTGCTCCGGTGCCACTGCTCCTCCACCTGATGATGCTATTGCACACAAGAACAGGGAGACAACAAAAAGGGGGGGAAGACAGAAGAAAAACATGTTCTGTGCATGCAACACCACTAACGTTGGCGGATACAACACACAGGGAGCAGCCCTCAGCACTACGCCATGCACTAACAGTTCCTAGAAAATTCACATGCCCATGGGGTATGAGGAATTGCTGCACACCTGGAAGTCACAGGAGCCTGACTAGGTGTAGATGGCTCTTACCACTAGTGGGTTGGGGTGCCACAGAGCCTGCCTCACAAGGGACCTTGCCTACTAAGTTCGCCCTGGCCTTGGGGAACCCACTGCCCACCTCCCCCACCCAGACACCTCGTAATGTGCGCAGAGTCAGCTGAATGAGAGTGTACTCACCCCCTTGTGGCTGCTGTGATGCCCTCAAGCACCCATCCAACTCCGGATAGGCCACCGCCAGGATCCGGTACATCAGGGGGGTCATGGTGCGACGGGCACCCCTTCCACGTTGGGAGGCCATCCCCAGCTGGGCCTCCGCCGTCTTCTTGCTCCAGCAGCGCAGGTCCTCCCATCTTTTACGGCAGTGGGTGCTCCGTCTGTGGTAGACCCCCAGGGTCCGGACGTCCTTTGCGATGGCACACCAAATACCCTTCTTCTGGTGGGCGCTGACCTAGAGGAATGGTAGGGGGGAAAGGAAATTACTCACCCGTCCGGACCGTCATAGTCATTGCCCACCAGTTCCCACCCATGCCCTGACGCACATGCACTCAACATCCGCACATGTAGGCCTCAGCCCCCCCATGCATCTTCCATCCACACCACTCAAAACAGGCATTGCCCACGCAGCATGCTCACAGTGTACTTACCTATTTGTCTGGAGGACCGTACAGTACAGTTGCGTATACTGGGGGAGGACCCCATCCACTAGTTTCACCACCTCCTCTGATGTGCAGGCAGGGGCCCTTTCCCCAGACAATGTAGCCATGGTCGCTTCCAGACACAGGTCACAGCAGCACTTGCAGTGTAGGTCCTCTCCCGTTGAAGGTCAGGTATCAAGTGAGAGAACAGACAGAAAATGGCGGTCACGTCCACGGCGGTGCGTACCGTCACTGCCGGCATACATCATCATTGGCTCCTGGGACCCATAGGGCCCAATGTTAACCAATGCTGAATTGCGCCGCGGTCTTCGACCGCCCACTACGACCATGTACAACGCCAGCGCAGTTACCTCATTTTCCCTTATCCCACCTTACAGGTCAGGCAGCCGCCATTTCAGGGGGCCATATGGCATGGATCCAAACTGCGTCACACCTATCTAGGCTCGGAATACAAACAGATACCGGCACATTGCGAATTACAAACGTTCCTGCAAATAACACATTGTGATACCTCAGTGTTGGATGACTCTCTGCTCGCTGTTCTCTTCCATAGGGGGCAGGTGATGAGATGGCGGCATCCTCCGGTGTACAGACCCTTGGTGGACATGTCGACAATGTAAGAGAGACACATCATAGTCACAAACAGACTTGATCGTGCAACAATCCTGGAACTGTGTGCCCAGTTGGAGCCAGACCTGATTTCAGCTATCCGCCATCCCACAGGAATCCCCCCTCTAGTGCAGGTCCTGTCTCTACTGCATTTCCTGGCTAGTGGGCCTTTTCAAACAACAGTGGCCATGGCATCAGGGATGTCCCAGCCAATGT
Organism: Pleurodeles waltl; assembly: GCF_031143425.1. Classification (NCBI taxonomy): domain Eukaryota; kingdom Metazoa; phylum Chordata; class Amphibia; order Caudata; family Salamandridae; genus Pleurodeles; species Pleurodeles waltl. Next base: position 657,211,687 of record NC_090445.1, on the reverse strand, counting down.
TCTCTAATGTGTTGTCCAGAGTGTTATCTGCCCTACTGAAACACATGCACAGCTACATCGTTTTCCCTCAGGTAGAGGATTTGCCCACAGTGAAAGGTGACTTCTATGCCCTGGGACATATCCCCAACATTATTGGTGCCATTGATGGAACACATGTGGCATTTGTCTCCCCCCCGCAGGAATGAACAGGTGTACAGAAACCGGAAAAGCTATCATTCGATGAATGTGCAGATGGTGTGTTTGGCAGACCAGTACATCTCCCACGTGAATGCCAAGTATCCTGGCTCTGTGCATGACGCTTACATTTTGAGGAATAGCAGCATCCCTTATGTGATGGGGCAACTCCAGAGGCACTGTGTGTGGCTAATAGGTGAGGCCAAGGTCCCAATACAGTTGACATAGGTGTCTGGGTATGGGGTTTGTCCCTAAGGGTTGGTGTGTGTCTAACAGTTGTTGCTCGACATTTGCAGGTGACTCTGGTTACCCCAACGTGTCATGGCTACTGACCCCAGTGAGAAATACCAGGACAAGGGCAGAGGAACGCTACAATGAGGCACATGGGCGAACTAGGAGGATTATAGAATGCACCTTCAGCCTCCTGAAGGCCGGATTCCGGTGTCTCCATCTGACAGGTGGATCCCTATACTACTCACCGAAGAAGGTGTGCCAGATCATCGTGGCCTGCTGCATGCTGCACAACCTGGCTTTGCGACGGCAGGTGCCTTTTCTGCAGGTGGATGGGCCTGATGGAGGTCTTGTGGCAGCTGTGGAGCCTGTAGACAGTGAAGAAGAGGAGGCAGAAGAAGAAGATGGCAACAACCGAAACAACGTCATCATGCAATACTTCCAGTGAGACACAGGTAAGAAGATGTAACTGCTTCCCACATCTCATACTATTGTTGGAGCTAGCATAAGTGTGTCATTTTCATTCAGTGTATGGACACTGACTTGTCACTTTGACTTTCCATTTCACAGATCTGGCTCCCACTTTGTGCCCTCTGCTATGCTTACTGCTGGCCTACAGCTGTGTTACATTGGTATGTGAACAAGTACATTGACATTACTATATTCCATAGATATTGCAATTACAAATTGGTGAAAGCACAGACTGACTCCAGATTGTTTTATGATTGAAGTTTGTATATTCCTGTGCAAATAAGTGGAGGGGGTTGTAAAATGGGCTGGGGTGATGGTGGAAGAATGTCCATGGCAGAGTCCAGTCTATTTGTTTCACAGGCACATTGTCCACAGGGGCATAGGAAGTGGAGCAATGGTAGTTTAAGGTGGACAGTGTGACAAAGTGGGACAAAAGGGTGACATTCAGGGGGGTCTTATTACCTGGCAGGGGTCTTGGCAGTGTTCTCTGTCTTGTTCCTGGATCTCAGGGACTGTTTGCAGGGTGGTTCTCCATCTGCAGGGGGTGGGGTGCTGGTGGCCTGTTGGTCCTGTGGCAGTGCCTCCTGTCCACCAGCACCGGCGGAGGTGGAGGGCTGTTCATCGTCCAGGCTAGTGTCAGGGTCCCGTTGGTGTACCAGTGTGTCCCTCCTGGTGTTGAGAAGGTCTGCCAGCACCCCTGCAATGGTGACCGGGGTGGTGTTGATGGACTTCAAGTCCTCCCTGATCCCCAGGTAGTGTTCCTCCTGCAGACGCTGGGTCTCCTGAAACTTGGCCAGTACCATGCCCATGGTCTCCTGGGAATGGTGGTGAGCTCCCATGATGTTGGAGAGTGCTTTGTGGAGTGTTGGTTCCTTGGGCCTGTCCTCCCCCTGTCACACAGCAGTCCTTCCAGCTTCCCTGATATCCTGTGCCTCTGTCCCCTGAACCGTGTGCCCACTGCCACTGCCCCCAGGTCCCTGATCGTCCTGTGTTAGTGGGGTTGCCTGGGTTCCCTGAAGTGGTGGACACACTGCTGAATGACGTTTCCTGGGGACAGAGCCTGCTGGGTGGGTGCTGTGCTGGTGTTTCCTGAGGGGGCAGGCTCTGTGGTGGTTTGTGACTGTGGCAGGGGAACCGACTGTCCAGAGGTCCCTGATGGGCTGGGCTGGTCATCTTGATCCAGGCGTGCAGAGCTGCTGTCATCACTGTGGGCCTCTTCTGTGGGGGGACTGGATATGTCTGGCACCTCCTGTCCGGTGACGTTGGGTATGGGTCCTTTTGGGATGTAAATGCAGAGTTATTGTATCTGTGTGTGCCATCTTGTGCAATGGGTGAGTGACCCTCTACTCCTGTGCTTGCATTATTGCCGTGGCCCTTGTGTGATTGGTGATTTTGGGGCATGAGTGAGTCTCTCTACTGGACATGCTTTGGTGATGGGTGTCCATGCATTGGTGTTACATGCAGGGCTTGGTTTGGGGATGTGTGGGTTGTGTTAGTGGGGTATCTGTGGGTTGTTGGGGGTGATGGGTGTAAGGGTAATGGTGGCGGTATGTGATGGCATGTAGGTGGGGTTGGGGGGATAAAGTACTTAAGATATGACTTACCAGAGTCCAGTACTCCTGCAACTCCTGCGAGGCCCTCAGGATGCATGATCGCCAAGACTTGCTCCTTCCATGTTGTTAGTTGTGGGGGAGGAGGTGGGGGTCCACCGCCAGTCCTCTGTACAGCACTCTGGTGTCTGGATACCACGGAACGTGCCTTCCCCCGTAGGTCGTTCCACCTCTTCCTGATGTCATCCCGTGTTCTTGGATGCTGTCCCACGGCAATAACCCTGTCGACAATTCTGCGCCATAGCTCCATCTTCCTTGCAATGGACGTCTGCTGCAGCTGTGATCCGAATAGCTGTGGCTCTACCCGGACGATTTCCTCCACCATGACCCTGAGCTCCTCCTCAGAGAACCTGGGGTGTCGTTGAGGAGCCATGATGTGGTGTGGGTGATGTGTGAGGTGCTGTCTGTTGTGATGTGTGAGGGGATGTGTTGGTGTGTGTTGTTTGAGGTGCGTGGATGTTGTATACGTGATGGTGTTGTGTGTCTGTGGATGCTGTTGTTGTTTTAGGTAGTCTCTCTCTCTCTGGCCTTCTTTCAAATTTTTGGTTGTAAGGGTTTGTGGGTGATGTGGGTGTGTGCTTTATATTGGATTGGGTGTGTCGGTGTGGTGTGTGTATGTGTATCAGGTGTGTGTATTTTGATTTGTCCAATGTGGTTGTGCTTTGTAAGTGTGTGTATTTTGAACGTGGCGGTGTGTACCGCCAATGGTTTACCGCGGTTGAATTACCACCGTGTTGATTCGTGGGTCGTGATAGTGTGGGCGTATTCCTGTTGGCGTGACGGTGGAGGCTTGCGTAACGCCAGTTTATCACTGACCTTTGGTGTGGCGGACTTGTGTGGGTGTCTGTATTGTGGCGGATTACGGGATGTGGGTCGTAATACCTGTAGAGGAATTCTGCGGCAGCAGTGGTATGTTGGCAGGATTTACCACCAGGGTTGTAATGAGGGCCTATATCTTCAACAGAATCTCTCCCACAACCGATATATGAAACAGGTAAGTCAACAACAACTATTGTATTGTAAGATCCTGTATCCAAATACAAGCCTGTTTTCAGTAGGTCTTGCCACCCAATGATTTTATTACTTTTCACGGCAATATAGATTAGTGTATATTTCTCTACTTAGGCACTGTACTTTTGAATTGAAATAACCTAGTGTTTCTATGCTATGTCTTTCTCCCCAAATGCTTTGGGATTTACATCAGAAGATAACAACAAAATATTCCTATCCCATTTCTCATCAAACGTTTTCTCATAAAACGTGGTATCTCTGAGGATAGTGATGGGCGATCCTGAATCCGCCATGACCTATCATAGAATACTGTCAATAATTGCATCACATATTGGACCCTTAGCATATTTGTATTTCACATCACAGTTTAACGTGAGAATTACATTGATATGGGACTGTACATGAATCAACTTCTACATCCACACTACCAATTCTTATTAGCCCTCTTGCACTTTGATAAACGTTTTGGAAATGTTCTTTTATTTTTTTTACACATTAAACACATTTTTGTCAACAGCTGAACAACATGTAAAATTGCTCATGTGTTTTTGGAACCACATTTTTAACAAAAATTAGATTTTTTTTATTCATATATTTCATTGGTTTCCTTGTAGTATTAACCACACATACTGAGTCTCCTTTTTCTGGATGTGTAGAAGATACAATATTTACATTAATAGCAAATTCTTAATGTAGAAGTTTCATTGTAATAAGTGATCTTTCAATACTCTTAGCTTGGTAAATGACTTTTAGCAACGTTGGGTTCCTGCAATTTAACAATCTCTCACAGTTGAATACGAATTGGTCTCGAATGTAGTATCAGAATTTGGACCAAATTTACAAGTGGCTGCCAAAACTCTCAAAGCTGATATATATTATTTCATATTTTCATCAGATAACTGTTTGAGTTTAAAAAATGTATGCCGTTATCTCATAATGTTAGGCTCATCTGAAAATTGTTTCTGTAGCCTAGCAATAGCTCCTACATATATATTCCACTGTCCATCTCAGCATGTAAGGGTAAAGGTTGTAAGCTGTCAAAAATGTGCTGTGCTGCATAACCAAGGCTGCCAAATAGTAATGCAAATTTGCATGTTGGGTTATAAGCATTAGCATCAATCGCAACCAAGTGGTTTTCCAATAGTCTGAACCACTGAGACCATTTTGTAGCAGGTCTTTCAGGTTTACTTATTATTATTTATTAGTGAGGTAGCCATATTTGTACCTTATGTAGAACCAAATAATCCACAAAATGAAAATAAATGGGTGAAGTCACTTATATCCTAACAAGGATGTGACTGAATAAATGCTGGACGAAGTAATGCTGTTGAATTAATAGATAAAATACTGATTACCGTAATCACTCATGTGTCGATGGGGTGAAGATTAGTGTTGCTCAGTTAAACAACCAACAACACATGGATCGCATCACAATGTAATTGCAGAATGCAATGAAAATAATGCGGCCTACCTCTTTTTTTCCAAAACAAATTTTGCTCCCTCATATGATGTCCTAAATGTGTTGTACGTGCTGATGCGTAACACGTCGATGAACAAGCACGGGTCACTAGCACAGCTTGAATTAAGAGCAGGCGTCGCAGACCTCACGGGCAGCAGGTATTATAGTGCGCATCAGGGAAGTTGGAAATGTTAATGAAAGTACCAAAATGTATAAATATATATGCAGCTCTAACATGCTTGCACCTTGGTTGGTGCTTGTGCAGCGTGATCCAATAATGCTCTACAGTGTGGTCCACAGGTAGTACCAGCTGACGTCGGGATAGCCCAGGAGGATGGAGCCAGATCAATGGCAAAATCACAGCATGGGTTCACCGGGGGCGAAGAAGACTAATAGTTGCCAAATGTAATAAAGAAGTCCATTCCTCAAATCAGGTGAGTGAGAAAGAATATTTATTTATATATATATTCCTAAAAGCCCACGACGTGCTGCATCCAGCTGGCTATGAAGTCCAACAGCAACTGCCTGTCACTGTTAGAATCATCGCTCAGTGTCCGCTACACACATGAGGCACATTTCAAAACATAACACTTACATCATAAATATTTACCTCACAAAGGATTACTTTACAGTGATGTTCTAAGAGCAAGCCACTGCACATTCTCTGAGCTGATCTATACATTCTATGGTCCATTTGGGCTTTATGTGGCAGCAGAGAGAAAAGTAAGACAGTCTTACTTATCGAGTCCTTCCTCTCTCTGTGCATGCAAAGAGATACTTCTCTTTAGGAAAAGGGCCAGCCAGTAATGTTCTACATAAGCATCCAGGGTCCCTCCGGAGGACATGACCACCCTTAGACTACAATGGAAAGGTATGCCGATTTTATGCAGCATTTGTTTTGCCAACAAACATTTTGCAGCCTATCCTGTAGTTCATTATTAAACAGCTCTCCAGGTGGTGGTGAAATGCCCATAGGCAGGGGAGGGGGCACACGGGCACCCTGTAAAAAAACAAATAACAAAAACGGCATTCGCTGAGGGGCAATTGTGTTGGTGTTTGCCCGCGTCAAAATGTCCACCAGTCGATTGGAACAACTGACACTGCATTCACTTCACCCTGGAAAGTCAACATCTTCTGTGTGTTGGAAGGACTTAGACAACACTATCAACCAGAATGCCGTGAACAGTGTGGTCCTGTAGGAAGTTGGCTCTGTATGTGCTATTTCAAAGTAAGGAATAGCATGCACAGAGTCCAAGGGTTCCCCTTAGAGGTAAAATAGTGGTAAAAATAGATAATACTAATGCTCTATTTTGTGGTAGTGTGGTCGAGCAGTAGGCTTATCCAAGGAGTAGTGTTAAGCATTTGTTGTACATACACATAGACAATAAATGAGGTACACACACTCAGAGACAAATCCAGCCAATAGGTTTTGTATAGAAAAATAGCTTTTCTTAGTTTATTTTAAGAACCACAGGTTCAAATTTAACATGTAATATCTTGTTTGAAAGGTATTGCAGGTAAGTACATTAGGAACTTTGAATCATTTCAATTGCATGTATACTTTTCAAGTTATTCACAAATAGCTACTTTAAAAGTGGACACAGTGCAATTTTCACAGTTCCTGGGGGAGGTAAGTTTTGGTTAGTTTTGCCAGGTAAGTAAGACACTTACAGGGTTCAGTTCTTGGTCCAAGGTAGCCCACCGTTGGGGGTTCAGAGCAACCCCAAAGTTACCACACCAGCAGCTCAGGGCCGGTCAGGTGCAGAGTTCAAAGTGGTGCCCAAAACGCATAGGCTAGAATGGAGAGAAGGGGGTGCCACAGTTCCGGTCTGCTTGCAGGTAAGTACCCGCGTCTTCGGAGGGCAGACCAGGGGGGTTTTGTAGGGCACCGGGGGGGACACAAGCCCACACAGAAATTTCACCCTCAGCAGCGCGGGGGCGGCCGGGTGCAGTGTAGAAACAAGCGTCGGGTTTGTAGTGTTAGTCTATGGGAGATCTCGGGATCTCTTCAGCGCTGCAGGCAGGCAAGGGGGGGTTCCTCGGGGAAACCTCCACTTGGGCAAGGGAGAGGGACTCCGGGGGGTCACTTCTCCAGTGAAAGTCCGGTCCTTCAGGTCCTGGGGGCTGCGGGTGCAGGGTCTCTCCCAGGCGTCGGGACTTAGGTTTCAGAGAGTCGCGGTCAGGGGAAGCCTCGGGATTCCCTCTGCAGGCGGCGCTGTGGGGGCTCAGGGGGGACAGGTTTTGGTACTCACAGTATCAGAGTAGTCCTGGGGTCCCTCCTGAGGTGTTGGATCTCCACCAGCCAAGTCAGGGTCGCCGGGTGCAGTGTTGCAAGTCTCACGCTTCTTGCGGGGAGCTTGCAGGGTTCTTTCAAGGCTGCTGGAAACGAAGTTGCAGCCTTTCTTGGAGCAGGTCCGCTGTCCTCGGGAGTTTCTTGTCTTTTCGAAGCAGGGGCAGTCCTCAGAGGATGTCGAGGTCGCTGGTCCCTTTGGAAGGCGTCGCTGGGGCAGGATCTTTGGAAGGCAGGAGACAGGCCGGTGAGTTTCTGGAGCCAAGGCAGTTGTCGTCTTCTGGTCTTCCTCTGCAGGGGTTTTCAGCTAGGCAGTCCTTCTTCTTGTAGTTGCAGGAATCTAATTTTCTAGGGTTCAGGGTAGCCCTTAAATACTAAATTTAAGGGCGTGTTTAGGTCTGGGGGGTTAGTAGCCAATGGCTACTAGCCCTGAGGGTGGGTACACCCTCTTTGTGCCTCCTCCCAAGGGGAGGGGGTCACAATCCTAACCCTATTGGGGGAGTCCTCCATCTGCAAGATGGAGGATTTCTAAAAGTTAGAGTCACCTCAGCTCAGGACACCTTAGGGGCTGTCCTGACTGGCCAGTGACTCCTCCTTGTTGCTTTCTTTGTTCCCTCCAGCCGTGCCGCCAAAAGTGGGGGCCGTGGCCGGAGGGGGCGGGCAACTCCACTAAGCTGGAGTGCCCTGCTGGGCTGTGACAAAGGGGTGAGCCTTTGAGGCTCACCGCCAGGTGTTACAGCTCCTGCCTGGGGGAGGTGTTAGCATCTCCACCCAGTGCAGGCTTTGTTACTGGCCTCAGAGTGACAAAGGCACTCTCCCCATGGGGCCAGCAACATGTCTCTGGTGTGGCAGGCTGCTGGAACTAGTCAGCCTACACAGACAGTCGGTTAAGTTTCAGGGGGCACCTCTAAGGTGCCCTCTGTGGTGTATTTTACAATAAAATGTACACTGGCATCAGTGTGCATTTATTGTGCTGAGAAGTTTGATACCAAACTTCCCAGTTTTCAGTGTAGCCATTATGGTGCTGTGGAGTTCGTGTTTGACAGACTCCCAGACCATATACTCTTATGGCTACCCTGCACTTACAATGTCTAAGGTTTTGTTTAGACACTGTAGGGGTACCATGCTCATGCACTGGTACCCTCACCTATGGTATAGTGCACCCTGCCTTAGGGCTGTAAGGCCTGCTAGAGGGGTGTCTTACCTATACTGCATAGGCAGTGAGAGGCTGGCATGGCACCCTGAGGGGAGTGCCATGTCGACTTACTCGTTTTGTCCTCACTAGCACACACAAGCTGGCAAGCAGTGTGTCTGTGCTGAGTGAGAGGTCTCCAGGGTGGCATAAGACATGCTGCAGCCCTTAGAGACCTTCCTTGGCATCAGGGCCCTTGGTACTAGAAGTACCAGTTACAAGGGACTTATCTGGATGCCAGGGTCTGCCAATTGTGGATACAAAAGTACAGGTTAGGGAAAGAACACTGGTGCTGGGGCCTGGTTAGCAGGCCTCAGCACACTTTCAATTGTAAACATAGCATCAGCAAAGGCAAAAAGTCAGGGGGCAACCATGCCAAGGAGGCATTTCCTTACACAACCCCCCCCCAAACGAAAGAGGATGAGACTAACCTTTCCCAAGAGAGTCTTCATTTTCTAAGTGGAAGAACCTGGAAAGGCCATCTGCATTGGCATGGGCAGTCCCAGGTCTGTGTTCCACTATAAAGTCCATTCCCTGTAGGGAGATGGACCACCTCAACAGTTTAGGATTTTCACCTTTCATTTGCATCAGCCATTTGAGAGGTCTGTGGTCAGTTTGAACTAGGAAGTGAGTCCCAAAGAGGTATGGTCTCAGCTTCTTCAGGGACCAAACCACAGCAAAGGCCTCCCTCTCAATGGCACTCCAACGCTGCTCCCTGGGAGTAACCTCCTGCTAATGAAAGCAACAGGCTGGTCAAGGCCATCATCATTTGTTTGGGACAAAACTGCCCCTATCCCATGTTCAGAGGCATCATTCTGCACAATGAACTGCTTAGAATAATCTGGAGCTTTTAGAACTGGTGCTGAGCACATCGCTTGTTTCAGGGTGTCAAAGGCCTGTTGGCATTCCACAGTCCAGTTCACTTTCTTGGGCATTTTCTTGGAGGTGAGTTCAGTGAGGGCTGTCACAATGGATCCATATCCCTTCACAAACCTCCTGTAATACCCAGTCAAGCCAAGGAATGCCCTGACTTGAGTCTGGGTTTTTGGAGCTACCCAGTCCAGAATAGTCTGGATCTTGGGTTGGAGTGGCTGAACTTGGCCTCCACCTACAAGGTGGCCCAAGTAAACCACAGTTCCCTGCCCTATCTGGCATTTGGATGCGTTGATAGAGAGGCCTGCAGATTGCAGAGCCTTCAAAACCTTCTTCAGGTGGACCAGGTGATCCTGCCAGGTGGAGCTAAAGACAGCAATATCATCAAGATAAGCTGTGCTAAAGGACTCCAATCCAGCAAGGACTTGATTCACCAACCTTTGGAAGGTGGCAGGGGCATTCTTTAAACCAAAGGGCATAACAGTAAACTGATAATGCCCATCAGGTGTGGAGAATGCTGTTTTCTCTTTTGCTCCAGGTGCCATTTTTATTTGCCAGTACCCTGCTGTCAAGTCAAAGGTACTTAAGAATTTGGCAGCACCTAATTTATCTATGAGCTCATCAGCTCTTGGAATTGGATGAGCATCTGTCTTGGTGACAGAATTGAGCCCTCTGTAGTCCACACAAAACCTCATCTCTTTCTTTCCATCTTTGGTGTGAGGTTTGGGGACTAAGACCACTGGGCTAGCCCAGGGGCTGTCAGAGCTCTCAATTACTCCCAATTCCAGCATCTTGTGGACTTCCACCTTGATGCTTTCCTTAACATGGTCAGACTGTCTAAAGATTTTGTTTTTGACAGGCATGCTGTCTCCTGTGTCCACATCATGGGTACACAGGTGTGTCTGACCAGGGGTTAAGGAGAAGAGTTCAGGAAACTGTTGTAGGACTCTCCTACAATCAGCTTGCTGTTGGCCAGAGAGGGTGTCTGAGTAGATCACTCCATCTACTGTGCCATCTTTTGGGTCTGATGACAGAAGATCAGGGAGAGGTTCACTCTCTGCCTCCTGATCCTCATCTGTTACCATCAACAGATTCACATCAGCCCTGTCATGGAAGAGCTTAAGGCGGTTCACATGGATCACCCTCTTGGGGCTCCTGCTTGTGCCCAGGTCCACCAAGTAGGTGACCTGACTCTTCCTTTCTAGCACTGGGTAAGGGCCACTCCATTTGTCCTGGAGTGCCCTGGGAGCCACAGGCTCCAGAACCCAGACTTTCTGCCCTGGTTGGAACTCAACCAGTGCAGCCTTTTGGTCATACCAAAACTTCTGGAGCTGTTGGCTGGCCTCAAGGTTTTTGGTTGCCTTTTCCATGTACTCTGCCATTCTAGAGCGAAGGCCAAGTACATAGTCCACTATGTCCTGTTTAGGCTCATGGAGAGGTCTCTCCCAGCCTTCTTTAACAAGAGCAAGTGGTCCCCTTACAGGATGACCAAACAGAAGTTCAAAGGGTGAGAATCCTACTCCCTTCTGTGGCACCTCTCTGTAAGCGAAAAGCAGACATGGCAAGAGGACATCCCATCTCCTTTTGAGTTTTTCTGGGAGCCCCATGATCATGCCTTTTAATGTCTTGTTGAATCTCTCAACCAAGCCATTAGTTTGTGGATGGTAAGGTGTAGTGAATTTATAAGTCACTCCACACTCATTCCACATATGTTTCAGGTATGCTGACATGAAGTTGGCACCTCTGTCAGACACCACCTCCTTAGGGAAACCCACTCTGGTAAAGATACCAATGAGGGCCTTGGCTACTGCAGGGGCAGTAGTCGACCTAAGGGGAATAGCTTCAGGATACCTGGTAGCATGATCCACTACTACCAGGAATACATATTTCCTGAGGCTGTGGGAGGTTCCAGTGGACCAACTATGTCCACACCAACTCTTTCAAAGGGGACCCCCACCACTGGAAGTGGAATGAGGGGGGCCTTTGGGTGCCCACCTGTCTTACCACTGGCTTGACAGGTGGGGCAGGAGAGGCAAAACTCCTTAACCATGTTGGACATATTGGGCCAGTAGAAGTGGTTGACTAACCTCTCCCACGTCTTGGTTTGTCCCAAATGTCCAGCAAGGGGAATGTCATGGGCCAATGTTAGGATGAACTCTCTGAACAGCTGAGGCACTACCACTCTCCTAGTGGCACCAGGTTTGGGGTCTCTGGCCTCAGTGTACAGGAGTCCATCTTCCCAATAGACCCTATGTGTTCCATTTTTCTTGCCCTTGGACTCTTCAGCAGCTTGCTGCCTAAGGCCTTCAAGAGAGGGACAGGTTTCTTGTCCCTTACACAGCTCCTCCCTTGAGGGTCCCCCTGGGCCTAAGAGCTCAACCTGATAAGGTTCAAGCTCCAAAGGCTCAGTTCCCTCAGAGGGCAGAACTTCTTCCTGAGAAGAGAGGTTCCCTTTCTTTTGCTGTGTTGCAGTTGGTTTCCCAACTGACTTTCCTGTTCTCTTGGTAGGCTGGGCCATTTTTCCAGACTCCAGCTCTACTTTTTCACCCTGTGCCTTGCATTGTGCTCTTGTTTTCACACACACCAGTTCAGGGATACCCAGCATTGCTGCATGGGTTTTTAGTTCTACCTCAGCCCATGCTGAGGACTCCAGGTCATTTCCAAGCAGACAGTCCACTGGGATATTTGAGGAGACCACCACCTGTTTCAGGCCATTGACCCCTCCCCATTCTAAAGTAACCATTGCCATGGGATGTACTTTTCTCTGATTGTCAGCGTTGGTGACTGTGTAAGTTTTTCCAGTCAGGTATTGGCCAGGGGAAACCAGTTTCTCTGTCACCATGGTGACACTGGCACCTGTATCCCTCAGGCCCTCTATTCTAGTCCCATTAATTAAGAGTTGCTGTCTGTATTTTTGCATGTTAGGCGGCCAGACAGCTAGTGTGGCTAAATCCACCCCACCCTCAGAAACTAGAGTAGCTTCAGTGTGGACCCTGATTTGCTCTGGGCACACTGTTGATCCCACTTGGAGACTAGCCATACCAGTGTTACCTGGATGGGAGTTTGGAGTGGAACCTTTCTTGGGACAGGCCTTGTCTCCAGTTTGGTGTCCATGCTGTTTACAGCTATGACACCAGGCCTTTTTGGGATCAAAGTTTTTACCCTTGTACCCATTGTTTTGTGAAGAGGCTCTGGGCCCACCCTCCTGTGAGGTTTTTGGGGGCCTGTAGAAGACTCTTTACTATTTTTAGTTTTGGTTGTCTCATCACCCTTCCCCTGGGGAGTCTTTGTGACCCCTTTCTTTTGGTCACCCCCTGTTGAAGTCTTGGACAACCTTGTCTTGACCCAATGGTCCGCCTTCTTTCCCAATTCTTGGGGAGAAATTGGTCCTAGGTCTACCAGATGCTGATGCAGTTTATCATTGAAACAATTACTCAATAGGTGTTCTTTCACAAATAAATTGTACAGCCCATCATAATTACTTACACCACTGCCTTGAATCCAACCATCTAGTGTTTTCACTGAGTAGTCTACAAAGTCAACCCAGGTCTGGCTCGAGGATTTTTGAGCCCCCCTGAATCTAATCCTATACTCCTCAGTGGAGAATCCAAAGCCCTCAATCAGGGTACCCTTCATGAGGTCATAAGATTCTGCATCTTGTCCAGAGAGTGTGAGGAGTCTATCCCTACACTTTCCTGTGAACATTTCCCAAAGGAGAGCACCCCAGTGAGATCTGTTCACTTTTCTGGTTACACAAGCCCTCTCAAAAGCTGTGAACCATTTGGTGATGTCATCACCATCTTCATATTTAGTTACAATCCCTTTAGGGATTTTCAACATGTCAGGAGAATCTCTGACCCTATTTATGTTGCTGCCACCATTGATGGGTCCTAGGCCCATCTCTTGTCTTTCCCTCTCTATGGCTAGGATCTGTCTTTCCAAAGCCAATCTTTTGGCCATCCTGGCTAACTGGATGTCCTCTTCACTGGGGCTCTCCTCAGTGATTTCAGAGGTGTTGGTCTCTCCTGTGAGGGAACCAGCATCTCTGACTATTATTTTTGGAGTCAGGGTTTGAGGGACCCTGTTCTCCCTAGATAGGATTGGTAGGGGGGAATTGTCCTCCAAGTCACTATCCTCTTCCTCTGAGTTGCCACCCTCAGAGGGGTTGGCCTTTTCAAACTCTGCCAAAAGCTCCTGGAGCTGTATTTTGGTAGGTTTGGGGCCCATTGTTATTTTCTTTATTTTACAGAGTGACCTTAGCTCCCTCATCTTAAGATGGAGGTAAGGTGTGGTGTCGAGTTCCACCACAGTCACATCTGTGCTAGACATTTTGCTTCTAAAAGTTGGAATACTTTTTAAGAATCTACAACTGGTTCTAGAATCTAATTCAAACTTTTACAAACTTTTAAACTCTAAAAGAAATGCTAAACAGGATCTAACACAAGGCCCTAGCAGGTCTTTTAAGAATTTAGAAAACTTTTCAAATTGCAAAAATCAATTTCTAATGACAATTTTGGAATTTGTCGTGTGATCAGGTATTGGCTGAGTAGTCCAGCAAATGCAAAGTCTTGTACCCCACCGCTGATCCACCAATGTAGGAAGTTGGCTCTGTATGTGCTATTTCAAAGTAAGGAATAGCATGCACAGAGTCCAAGGGTTCCCCTTAGAGGTAAAATAGTGGTAAAAATAGATAATACTAATGCTCTATTTTGTGGTAGTGTGGTCGAGCAGTAGGCTTATCCAAGGAGTAGTGTTAAGCATTTGTTGTACATACACATAGACAATAAATGAGGTACACACACTCAGAGACAAATCCAGCCAATAGGTTTTGTATAGAAAAATAGCTTTTCTTAGTTTATTTTAAGAACCACAGGTTCAAATTTAACATGTAATATCTTGTTTGAAAGGTATTGCAGGTAAGTACATTAGGAACTTTGAATCATTTCAATTGCATGTATACTTTTCAAGTTATTCACAAATAGCTACTTTAAAAGTGGACACAGTGCAATTTTCACAGTTCCTGGGGGAGGTAAGTTTTGGTTAGTTTTGCCAGGTAAGTAAGACACTTACAGGGTTCAGTTCTTGGTCCAAGGTAGCCCACCGTTGGGGGTTCAGAGCAACCCCAAAGTTACCACACCAGCAGCTCAGGGCCGGTCAGGTGCAGAGTTCAAAGTGGTGCCCAAAACGCATAGGCTAGAATGGAGAGAAGGGGGTGCCCCGGTTCCGGTCTGCTTGCAGGTAAGTACCCGCGTCTTCGGAGGGCAGACCAGGGGGGTTTTGTAGGGCACCGGGGGGGACACAAGCCCACACAGAAATTTCACCCTCAGCAGCGCGGGGGCGGCCGGGTGCAGTGTAGAAACAAGCGTCGGGTTTGTAGTGTTAGTCTATGGGAGATCTCGGGATCTCTTCAGCGCTGCAGGCAGGCAAGGGGGGGGTTCCTCGGGGAAACCTCCACTTGGGCAAGGGAGAGGGACTCCTGGGGGTCACTTCTCCAGTGAAAGTCCGGTCCTTCAGGTCCTGGGGGCTGCGGGTGCAGGGTCTCTCCCAGGCGTCGGGACTTAGGTTTCAGAGAGTCGCGGTCAGGGGAAGCCTCGGGATTCCCTCTGCAGGCGGCGCTGTGGGGGCTCAGGGGGGACAGGTTTTGGTACTCACAGTATCAGAGTAGTCCTGGGGTCCCTCCTGAGGTGTTGGATCTCCACCAGCCGAGTCGGGGTCGCCGGGTGCAGTGTTGCAAGTCTCACGCTTCTTGCGGGGAGCTTGCAGGGTTCTTTCAAGGCTGCTGGAAACGAAGTTGCAGCCTTTCTTGGAGCAGGTCCGCTGTCCTCGGGAGTTTCTTGTCTTTTCGAAGCAGGGGCAGTCCTCAGAGGATGTCGAGGTCGCTGGTCCCTTTGGAAGGCGTCGCTGGGGCAGGATCTTTGGAAGGCAGGAGACAGGCCGGTGAGTTTCTGGAGCCAAGGCAGTTGTCGTCTTCTGGTCTTCCTCTGCAGGGGTTTTCAGCTAGGCAGTCCTTCTTCTTGTAGTTGCAGGAATCTAATTTTCTAGGGTTCAGGGTAGCCCTTAAATACTAAATTTAAGGGCGTGTTTAGGTCTGGGGGGTTAGTAGCCAATGGCTACTAGCCCTGAGGGTGGGTACACCCTCTTTGTGCCTCCTCCCAAGGGGAGGGGGTCACAATCCTAACCCTATTGGGGGAGTCCTCCATCTGCAAGATGGAGGATTTCTAAAAGTTAGAGTCACCTCAGCTCAGGACACCTTAGGGGCTGTCCTGACTGGCCAGTGACTCCTCCTTGTTGCTTTCTTTGTTCCCTCCAGCCGTGCCGCCAAAAGTGGGGGCCGTGGCCGGAGGGGGCGGGCAACTCCACTAAGCTGGAGTGCCCTGCTGGGCTGTGACAAAGGGGTGAGCCTTTGAGGCTCACCGCCAGGTGTTACAGCTCCTGCCTGGGGGAGGTGTTAGCATCTCCACCCAGTGCAGGCTTTGTTACTGGCCTCAGAGTGACAAAGGCACTCTCCCCATGGGGCCAGCAACATGTCTCTGGTGTGGCAGGCTGCTGGAACTAGTCAGCCTACACAGACAGTCGGTTAAGTTTCAGGGGGCACCTCTAAGGTGCCCTCTGTGGTGTATTTTACAATAAAATGTACACTGGCATCAGTGTGCATTTATTGTGCTGAGAAGTTTGATACCAAACTTCCCAGTTTTCAGTGTAGCCATTATGGTGCTGTGGAGTTCGTGTTTGACAGACTCCCAGACCATATACTCTTATGGCTACCCTGCACTTACAATGTCTAAGGTTTTGTTTAGACACTGTAGGGGTACCATGCTCATGCACTGGTACCCTCACCTATGGTATAGTGCACCCTGCCTTAGGGCTGTAAGGCCTGCTAGAGGGGTGTCTTACCTATACTGCATAGGCAGTGAGAGGCTGGCATGGCACCCTGAGGGGAGTGCCATGTCGACTTACTCGTTTTGTCCTCAATAGCACACACAAGCTGGCAAGCAGTGTGTCTGTGCTGAGTGAGAGGTCTCCAGGGTGGCATAAGACATGCTGCAGCCCTTAGAGACCTTCCTTGGCATCAGGGCCCTTGGTACTAGAAGTACCAGTTACAAGGGACTTATCTGGATGCCAGGGTCTGCCAATTGTGGATACAAAAGTACAGGTTAGGGAAAGAACACTGGTGCTGGGGCCTGGTTAGCAGGCCTCAGCACACTTTCAATTGTAAACATAGCATCAGCAAAGGCAAAAAGTCAGGGGGCAACCATGCCAAGGAGGCATTTCCTTACAGGTCCTATAATAGAATAAAGAAAATACTGCTCACAACTAGTTTACACTTTATTAATTTAAGTTTTTTGAAGATGTATTGGCAAGAAAGAAAATTGGCAACATATTGGAAAATGGGCATTAGAATGCAGATTCTAGGGAGTTATCAAATTAGTATAAATGATCTTCTAAGGAGTGTGAACAAAATGGCATACATTTCAAGCAGCATCTGAGTAGTATCTGAGGAATCTAACGTATCCATTTACTGTGAAAGCTCGTAATTTATAAATACTTTGTGTGCAACTAGGTATGCTTGAATTAAAGCATGGAACTAAAAACAATTCTTTGGAATATGAATGAATTCAACATTTAGCAAAATGGCTCTCATGCGCCTAACAGTTGAGACCGAGATCTTTTTTTTCATTTCAAATAATTTTTATTTAATTTTTAGATTGAAACAAAGTGAACAATAAATGAGAGGCCTTCATACAATTTATAATAGCTCGAGCTTAATCAGAAATCTTAAACTTATAGTAAAATAAATACATTTTATTTGTATGATCTGGAAAAGAAAAGGTATTTGAGATGTGAGATGATTCTAAATTGGAATGTCTAGATGTCACTCAAGGATCCAATGTCAGGCTGAGAAATGAGCAATCCAAAATAGTCGTTCATCCGCTATTTTATTGTAATTAATCTCAAATAGTGATCACAATCGTGCTGTCCCATCCAAATGTCTACGCGTTTCGGCTAACGCCTTCAACTGGACATTGGCAGACATCTTTTCACACATCTATTTATAAAAAACAACCCTTCTTTTGTTTCAATGACACCATGTACGTGATGAAAGCGGCGGCCATCTTTAAATATGATAAATACGTATAAATATATTTGAGAAAAACATCATCCTATTAGTTGCATTACTATTGTTAATTATCAAAAATTGTTGTTAAATGAAAAAACATTGATTGATAAGGAGTCAGCTGGCCAAATAAGTTATTTAAATATAAATACAATATTATCAGTAATTTATAATTTAGCCCAAACCAAGCACCCCCATATTAAATTCAATTGGAAATCGATTAAATATCTAAGACATATTGATGTACCAAATCGAGATTGTAACCATAAATTGTAGAAATACAGAAATTATGACCCTAATTGGTATGCAAAATGTACAAACAATTAAAATGGTGGCCTCAACAGTGTGTCTATTGTCAAATAAACAATCCCCTGATAGTTCATATCAATTAGATGACGTAATTAGATATAATTAACCTCATATATAAAAAATATATATATAAATTTAACAAAAGGGTTGTAATAAAACCGCCAATATTAATAAAGTGCTTAGTGCCAAAGTGCAACCATACCTAAAATACAATATAATTGACAATGTGTGCAAGAAAAAAAAAAAAATTCAAATATGAATCTGGCTATACTAATTCCAGCACAGATTTATAACAGATCTCCAATTTCAAAACACCATCAACATGATGGTATGACTCTGAAGACTCCTAAGGACCGGTTCTGAAAAGGGGAGGATATCAGAGATGGACATATAATTCAGCATCTAAATTATGCCCCCATGGGCTCTCAGAACCAAGTCATAAAATAATTTTAGATTCCATCTGTCTTAACTCTGCCATTCTATCTCCTCCTCGCAGATTTGTTTTGATTTTTTTAATTCCATAAAATATCAACGAACTACATTCACCTGCATGGACCTCCCAGAAGTGTTTGGCTAGCGGATATGATCTGTCATGATTTTTTATCCCTCTAAGATGTTGTAAAAATCTAACTTTGCGTTTATGGATGGTGTTGCCGATGTATTTTTTGTGGCAGCCACATTCAATAACATAAACAACATACTCTGTGTCACATGTTATGCGATCAATGATTTCACAATTCTTGCCATCAAATGTAGTGTAATTATGGTTATTACAAGCAAACTTACATGAGTTACATCGACCACATTTCCAAAAGCCCAAGCTTTTCTTGGATAGCCATGATTTATTTTCCTCGGATGAAAAAAAGCTCCTAGTTCAATGAGCTCCTAAGGAGTGTGTTTTTCGATAAGTGATTTGTGGATGTTGTCCAATACTATCTTTAATGTGAGGATCTTGTTGTAAAACATGCCGATTTTTTTGTATGATATTTCTGAGTTCTGTATGTTGTTGATTAAATTAAAAAAATAATCTCGGTGAGGATCTGTATTCTTTTGACTTCTCTTCTCTGACTGCAGATTTAAAAAGCAATTCTTCTCTGGATGTGGTGATCACTCTATTCTGAGCATCACTCAAAATCTTCAAAGGACATCCTCTATTTACAAATCTTTGAGTCATGGTGGAGATTTCAGTTCCAAAGCCTGCATCATCTGAGCATATCCTACGAGCCCGCAGGAATTGGCTGTATGGTATGCTCCATTTCAAAGCTTTCGGATGACCACCATTATCATGTAATATAGAATTACATGCAGTTGGTTTACGATAAATGGTGGTCTCCAATGTGTCATTTTTGACAGATAACAAAACATCAAAAAATTCAATGGTTTGTCTACTGTACTTTAAATCTAGATGGATATTGAACTTATTATTGTTGAGTGCACTAATGTATTACAAAAGGGACTGTTCATGACCATCCCAAATAAGGAAAAGGTCATGAATATATCGCACCCATGATATCACTTTGTCCATGTAATTCTTATAGATATCAGACCATGCAACTTCTTTTTCCCACCAACCAATATAAAGATTGGCATAAGTGGGAGCAAAAGATGCTCCCATAGCTGTCCCTTGTTTTTGAAGCTAATAATCATTATCAAAAAGAAAGACATTAGGCGTAAGGCAGATTTGTAACATGGACACAAGTATATTGATGTGTAATCTTGCGTATCCCTAAAAGGTATCTGCAGGCCTGCATCCCATAATCATGCATAATGAGTGTATATAAAGAAGCTACATCCATGGTAACCAATAGATAACTGTCCTGCCAAGGAATGTTATGTATCTTAGATAGGAAATCATTAGTGTCCCGTAAGTAAGATGACAATTCTGTAACATAGGGGCATAGAAAAAGATCTAAATCTCTCGAAGTGTTTTCTAATAGCGATTGATTCACGCTCACAATGGGTCGGCCAGGGGGGTTATGTCTGTTTTTATGAATTTTAGGTAAGAAATAGATGCATGGGATTTTTAGAAACTCAATTACTCTTCTTGATCAATAAGGTATTCAGTACCCCATCTATCTAACATCTCCCAATAGCTCTGTTGGTATTGTATGGTGGGGTTTGTATGTAATTTCTCATAATGATCGATGTTAGATAGTTGGCGATACGCTTCTTTTATATAATCCTGTGCATCCATGATCACAACATTGCCGCCTTCATAGGAAGGCTTGATCACAATAGAAGTGTTAGCTTTTAGGGAACTGAGACCTTTCCAATCAGAAGCTGTAAAATTGGTGAATCTAGACCTCTTAGGTTGCCAATTGGTGCGAAATGTATCAATATCCCCAACTATCAGCTCATGAAATGTATCAATTAAATTGCCACTGGGTGGCTGTGGATTGAACCTATTGGAAGGTTTCAGGGAGCTAGTGGTGGCATGATTGATTACAAAACCCATATTAGTTAAAGTCTCCATATCTGTACATGTATTCTCACTGGTTGCATCATCTCCAAATCTGGAATGTCATCAGTGTTGAATCCAGTATGTTTAACCACATTTGTGGTGTTGGAGCGATATTTCACCTGTTATTTACTGGAAAAAAGTTTCATTAAACTTAATTTGCAAACAAATTTTTATAGTTCAATTTGTGTATTCACATAATCCCAGTGAACAGTTGGACAAACACGAAGTCCTAAATTAAGAATACGTTCTTGGTTATGAGTCAACTATTTTTCGAGATATTAACAATGATGTTGAGATTGTCAGAAACAAAGCCACCATCTTCTATTCTTTATGTTTGTTGTCTCTTCCTCTTCACCCTCCTCTTTTTGTGCCTCCCCAACCTTGTCCTCTGCTTCTGCTTGATTGTGGTGTGGCCATTTGCATGAGTCGCATTCCCCCCTGAAAATCCAGCTTGTTCGAAGAAGCCTCATCCGCTGATGAGCTCAAGTCAGAGCTCTCATCTATAAGATTCAATTGTGTATTTCCATCTTCCACTTGATTCATTTTCTCTTTCACTCTTAATGTATTATATTTACGAGCAAAAGTATAAATCCTCCCAAGTTCATAGTCCTTTTTGTCTCTATTAACTTTATGTGCCTTAAGTGTTTTAATCTCATCTTCTTCTGTTTTTATTCGTTCTTCCATTTTCGTTAACAAATGTTGTACTTCTTGTTGATTGCCTGCTTTTTCTAGTTCTTTCATTAATTGCTCAATAATCTGTATTTGTTGCTCCATGTGTTGTTTGGCTTGACTAATCAAAGTGCCCATAAGTTTAACCGAGCTGTGTGGGATCTCCATTGTTCAAGTAAATCAGGGTCCATGTCACCAAGAGTGGTTAATATTAAAATGCGTAAACCCCGTGGTTTTCAACCATTTTCTACGTATTTATTTAATTCCAAAATGCAAGCTTTTTCTAGCTTGTGAATAATATTGGATATGGTGTGACTCTGAATGCTGGAGGATGTCTGTACCCCTCTTGTATCATCAAAAAATTGCTGCTGCTGCTTGTTCCCATAATGCTCTACGCTCAGCCATAATGTATTTCAATGTCCGAAGCACTGAGGAAAAAATATCAAAGGCCAATCTAATCAATATTTATCCACAACAAGTACAAATGGATAAGAAGAAGTTCCAAAACGTGCTGAAAAAGAGTATGTAAAAACCAGAACAGTTCACAACGGGACAGCGTTAGATTGATGTCATAAATATAAGGAAGCCAACAAAAACATAAAATATCTCAGCAAATTTCAACAGTGTTAAGATCCCAATGCCGATTCAAAGCAATGCCTGTGGACATTCCAAATCGCAAACTCCTGTGTCCGATATATATGGGCCGTGCGCCAATCCCAATTCAATTAGACCACCACCAGGAACCACCACGTAGGTATATATATATATATATATACACACACACACCTCATCACAGGGCCTGCTGATCCACATATTCGCCATTCCTCAGATGCTTATCTATTATACCTGATGTTCACACTTGGTTGTAAAACTATTATATGTAACTGGAAAGACACTACGTACAAATGAAAGTAGCTAATTTTTATCAAACGAGCACATACCACCACCATTCAACAATCAGCGTTTCCATGTGTAAAATGCAATTGTAATATTGTAAATTGTAATATAATTGAGTAAGTCAAAAATGTAAATAATGGTTTATCATCTGACTATTAGTTTCAGACTGGCCTATAGAGCAGCCAGGCAGTGCCCGATGGGCTGGTCTGGCAGATCAATGTGTGGACTATTGGCAGTGGTAGGAGGGTTTTATGGCTACATTTACGGGTTCTCACTGTTGATTGCCCTGATATCAACACTTTTTGTTATATGCTTCACTAAAGTGACACACTTTCACTTATTGTTATTGATCTAATTAATGTCCACTTACCATCTCTTCCAGCGGGTTCTTCTAAAATTGTGGCATGTGATTTTAACTGAAATTTTGAACCTCTTGGTATCATCACTGGTGTTCTTAGTGGAGAAGACGACGAGGTGTGGGCAGTTCCAAGGCTTTATCTCACAGCCAGCAGAAAATGGTCCGCTGCCGCCCTACAATTAAATGCTTTTGTACTTCAGAATGATCTGAGGGCCTGCAATGGGAGAACTCCATGGGTCAGGGAGGGGAGGGACATTTTCAACAGACAGGGAGGTTCTTCCCACCTTGATTATGTATTGATTGATATCAGGTTGTGGTAGCAGGTTGTAGATATGGAAGTGATCTAGAGGCAGGTTAGCGACCATAATGCCCGGGACCTCACATTGGGCTCAATGGGTACTAATGTTTCATATGATAATAATGAACCATTCAACATGGGGCTTTCACCCACTAGTAATTGTCATAGTCTGAAATGGAATTCTATCGCTGCCACCCTGGCCATTCAGAAGGAGATATATGAGACACTTGCCACTGCCCTATAAGCCGGTTGCCGTGTGGATGGATTACAATGCTATTCATGATTTTTTGTTCAGCTCATTAAAAATTATATTTTTGGTGGAGGCTAGGTCTCTCCCTAAAAGGGCCAAAGTAGTCCCATAGTATACTAAGGTATGCAGGACGGCAAGGCACGCCCCAATGGTTGCTATCAAAGGCAGGACTAGATCCTAAATCCAGGAAGCTAGGACTTCTTTCAAATCAGTCACTGCAAACGACAAGCAAAAGTATGAAATGGCCAAATGGGAAACCCTACTGACGGCAGTAAAAGGGAAGGACCACTGTTCCTTTTGGCAAATCATGGCTGACAAAGGCCTGTAATTCGAAGCTTCATGGGCTTGTAATATCACTGCTACTGCTTAGGTTGATCACTTCTCAGATCTTTATGCGTGTGCCCCCGGGGGGGGCCTTAGGGGAAGACCATGGATGCGTATTAGAATTAGAAGAAATACAAGCCACAGAAGATGTTGTATGTACAGTACAAATGATTGGTACTCCAAAACTGAGTTAGACCCTCGTCATGAAGGTGATCTGATTGTGCCAGTGGAAGTAGTTGGCGAGAGTTGGGAGGACGGCGCTTTGCAGGTGGCAGTTTGGCCAAGCCAGGCTGACTGTCTAACCCCCCCCCCCATTACTGTTAGTGAAGTTGATGATGCAAGATATTGGATCACCCAAGCACCAGGGCTGGATAAGGTACCAGGTGACCTGTTTAAAGCCAATAAGAATATTTGGGATCCCTAGTTTGCCCTTTATTTCAATAGTATTATGGATGGGCTACCAATGTCCCCTACATGGGCAAGGGCCAAGATTATTCTGATTTTCAAGAAGGGCTTAAGGTTGTTTCTATCCAATTATTGGCCAATCAGACTCAATGATAGCTCGCAGAAGCATTTTAGTTGGACTGTGTTGAGCAGATTGTATGACTGGATTGAGGATGCGGATCTCCTGACTCCTCTGCAGGCTGGGTTCACGGCAGGGATTAGTACAACTGACCACATTTTTTGATTGCAACTAATCTATTGGGAACATGTTACCATAGGTGGTGGTCGTCTCTATGTAGTCTTTGACGACCTTTGGTTGGCTTTCAACCTTGTCTCCAGGGAGGCCCTGTGGGAGGTCTTGACGTTATCTGGGAGCCCCCAAATATATTTTAGATGCCATTATTAGGCCCCATCTGAACAACTACACCCATGTCAGATGTGACTCCCTTGGAGAATTGAAGCGCACATTTTGGTCACTCGGGGAGTAAGGCAAAGGTGCGTATTAGCCCCGACCTTGTTCCTACTTTAGATCAATGATTTATTGGCCCAACTTGAGCTTTGCAAGCACAATGCTCTGTGTTTGGCCAATAGGAAGGTCCCAGAGTGCCTGTTTGTGGATGACACTATACTGATCTCCAAAACTCCTACAGGTATTCAAAGTCTGTTAGATCAGCTTGGTAATTACTGCAGGCAGAGCGGGCTGAAAGTCAATCTTAACAAAACAAAGTACATGGTCTTGAATCCATGGTGTCTCTCTGGAGAGAGTGAGAACATTTGAATATTTAGTATACCCTTTCACAAAGCATTTTGGCTGGACTGCCCAGGTTCAGAAGTGCAAACTCAAGCTAGAGCACTATTCAAGAGGCATCCTTAGGGCCTTTTGGGGCTCTAGCTTTCGCTCGCTATTCCTGTCCCTCCAAATTTACAGCTTAAAAGTACTCGGGGGGCTTTATATGATGGGGAACTCTTTGGGCACGAGAATACTAGCTAATTGGTGTTGGTGGAGAATTGTTCCTTACTATTCATTATCCGTCTCCCTGCTAGTATCCCACTTATCCCCTTCCAGTTGGAACTTGGACAAAGACCACTTAAACAAAGGATAGGACATAGATCCCTGCTGTTTTGGAGGAGGTCCTGCGCTTCTGCAGATTTAGCACCATATACAATGGGCCTAAGGAAGTTCTGAATCTTTCTGGGGTTGTTAGGATACCATGGTTTAGGTAAATCAAATCCCGCTTGTTGGAGCTACGGGGTGAGAACCTTTGGATGAATCCTGAAATTGCATGCAGAACTCCAAAGTGTCTACTTAAATGAGTTTATTAGAGGCACCTGGATGGGCGGGTTACACAGAATTGGGAGACTGGGCCCTCTCACCCATGCTTTTAATGGAGTTCAAAGATGTCTACCTTTTTAGAAGAGTATATGGATGTGATTCAGCCCCCGATTCCAAAAATGCAGTACGTTAAATTCCAGATTGGGATTTTGCCATTTCGCACAATTACTGCCAAATAGCAACGTACTCCCTCAGATCAAGATATGTTTTGTCCTTTTTGTTTAGAAGCGAAATAGTCCATTGACCACATCCTGTTTTTTTGTCCTTACTATCATGTTTCTAGGAGGAAGTGGATTTTACTGCTGTGCCGCAAAATTGGGACAAGGGATTTCAGGTCAGCCAGTAGGATATTAAGAACCCATACAGCACAGCCAATTGTTTTTGCCATCTCTCGGTCCATGTTATGTATGCGGAAATGCAGACAAAAGAGCTTTTTTTCTTGATACTGTGATGACTGAACACCAAGATTTCACTTTATTCACCTTATGTCTATCTTGATGCCGTCGTTTGATTATTGTTATGCGTGTGCAACTGTAGACAAAAGGGCATTTCCTTGATATTGTGATGGCTGAAAACTGTGATACCTCTATATGCATTTTATGTCTATTTTTTAATGCGGTGACGACTGGCTGATGAGTCTGCCCCATATTTATTTTATGCTTGTTTTTTAACTTGCTTAGGGTATGTCTTTTGATGTGATTAATGCACCAGGTTGAATTATGGATTATGCATGCATTTTATTGTACACACCGCTACAACTGGATCCATTTGATTTAACTAAGATGTTTCTAAATGGTTTTAGTACATTGATGTATTGGATTCTGTTTATGTGCTTTTATGGCAAATTGCCGAATAAAGAAATCGGTCAATCAGTGTAGTGTTAGCCTCGTGCAGGTCGCACAAAGTGAAATGAATGTATTTTGTGTTCTTTGACCTATTCAAAATATTCCTTCTAATCACATTTCAACAATAAGCCCAGTATCGCTCATTTTGTATACGCTTAAGGTTTGGTTTTAGAACACCTTTGTAGCTATACAAACGTAAATTTCGACTTCCCTGAATACAATAGTAAAGGAAAGTGTTCTTATTTAATTCGATGCCATGTCCCATGTGACAGTCCAGCCTGGCTGCTGCTTTCTTTGGGTACAGCTGGCAGTCTTAGCTCGGCACTTATCCTTACATTCCCCTTGGGATGTTGTGCACAGATAAGTGGGGGCTTGAAAGGGATGATTTAGCATGCTGCTGTTGTGTTGCACCCCTTGGAGTGGAGCTCGAGGGACACGTGGCTTCTTGCTGGCAGTGCCAAGACTCTTGGCTTAATGAAGGTGGGATTCGTGAAGCTGGTTCCCTGGGATGTTTGACATCATAGATTGGATCACGAGGGGGGAGGCAAAAAGTCGGGGCGGGGAGGAAATGGCTTTCAGAGTTAGCTCTCCTGGCAATTAGTGGCATTTACTTTGATGCCCACCGCAGGTGCTAAGAACATCACTGACTCTCTAGAGTCAAGAGCTGACGCTGTTGTGTTGTGATTTATTGCCCTAGGGCAACCCATTTCAGGTAAATAGTGGGCAAGGGCGCGTGAGCAGTTTTATTCACTGCCGGGGAGTCACAGTTTGTAATATGTCGCTATAATCTGGCTAAGGTCAGAAAAAGCCATCAGGAAATGAATTAGTGGCTCGTAATCAGCGGATTCACACATCACCGAAATTTCCAATTTAATAATTGTCCGAATCAAAATTAAAAGTTATTGGGAAAACCATACTGGTCGTGACAGAATCCATAAAAAACCATTGTGAACTTGGAAGGATTAGGCGATCTTGACTCTTTTCCACCCACCTCTCCACCCGTCAAACTTGGGGAACAGTAACCTACATTTTAACAATCAGCTCAAAAACAACGTATTCACACAATTCTTATCCGACACTTCTCCAAGCCCTCACACAATGAAGTAACCGTTTGAGTTAACACTAATATCTGGCACTCTGAACCGCTCCTCACCTGGTTTTGCCTCCTCTCCTTCTGACTATGTCATGATAACAATAACAATCATGCCCTTCCTATTTCCAAAACAAACGTTCTCGCCTGCTTTTGCCTCCTCTCCTTCTGACCATGTCATGATAACAATAACAATCATGCCCTTCCTATTTCCAAAACAAACGTTCTCGCCTGCTTTTGCCTCCTCTCCTTCTGACTATGTCATGATAACAATAACAATCATGCCCTTCCTATTTCCAAAACAAACGTTCTCGCCTGCTTTTGCCTCCTCTCCTTCTGACCATGTCATGATAACAATAACAATCATGCCCTTCCTATTTCCAAAACAAGCGTTCTCATGGCAACCTTCAGTCTTTGCTGGAAGAAGCACCCAGTGACCTCTCACTTGGCAACACCTATCTATTTAAGGATGCTTTGAAACATGCTTTTGTTAAATTATTCCTCAAACACATTCTCCCTTTTGCTTCTCATTCACAATTCTGGTCACCTGACATCCACACAAGATTTAAACAGTAGCTTTCCTCTGCGAGTGTCATAAAATAAGGGTCTCCTGAAAATGTTCACGTCTATAAACACGCTTTAGACTTACTAACTTTGGCCCTTACAAATCTGTGTGTGTTCACCTAACTTGGACACCGCCACAAATACCTACACATCTTAGTGACAGTTTACTGTCTCCACCTCGCAAACCCATCACACAACCACGGCTCCTGGCTAATGATGGGGCATCATTGCTCTTGTCTAAGATCACCACTGTTTGAGAAACCCTGTACAAATGACTTAACCCTCCACCCTCATAACGTCCATATACTCCTCAGACTCGCTCCACTCTGCTTTTAGACTGCCTCTCTTCATGTCCTCAGAAAGGGAAAAAGTGTAAGGCACCCCCTTAGGATGAGTCCATCAGAAAACGGCTGAACCTACTGAGACCCCATGGGATCACTTTAGTGCGTTGACCATGATGAAGCAGGATGGCATGGTCGACAGTATCAAAAGCTGCTCAGAGGTTTAATAGGATCATGGCAGACATAGTGCTACTGTCATGGTGGATCCAGTACATGGTCAAAAGCCCTCATGATGGCCATCCTGGCAACATCTACTCCCTAAGAAATTATCAAATAAATAGGAAAAAAGAACGTTAGGCATCACATGGCAGCCATCCAAGAGTTTAAACACATGGCTTATATTGTTTGCTAAAATGACGTAACATGCACACATGTGAAAGTGCAGTAACCTTAGTGTAAAGGTTAAAAACATGTGAGAGAAGATTGTGATCATGAACGAAGGGCTCTGGGGGATCGCTGGAGACAGTTCATCCTATTAGATACCTGGACTCATTTCAAAATTTACATTTAGGAATCAGACATAAGAAATTGAGGAGGTTTCTGGACTCCACCAGCAGACAGTGCAAAGCTTTTCTGGCCACCAGACATGATGAGAAGCAACAGACATCCACAATCAGATATTGATGAGAATCCTGACACGACAGGCAATGTCTTCAGAGAAGGAGACCTTCATGTATAGTTGAGTGTCAGCAGATTTAGGAAATAGGAAATAATGCATGATTTCAAGATGACTAGGAGGTTCAATACACAGGTAAAAGATGGTGGGGTTTGGTTTGAGCCTTGTGGAAGCCCCATAGAGGAGAGAGAATGGATGGGAGAAGGATTCAGATATTTTTACTTGTTTGTAGGAATTTGTTAGGTATAAGGTTAACGAACAGAGGATGGCCTCCTTCACTTCCATTCATTCGTCCAGAGTTTTGAAAAGAGGTGCAGTGATTTGTTTTATATCTATTTATTAAAACAACATTTTTGAACAGTAATTTGATTAATTGTTAGAGGACTCAAGGTCGATTTTAAAAATAAAAATGTATTTTAATGTATCACTCAATGGGTAGAAGCATTGCTTAATTTGCACCAGTGGTTGGTGATGAGGTCACCAGCACTCATTTTTAGAGACCCGGACTAAGTTTTTATAATCAAACTTTGTCCCCGAACAAGGGAGAGAAAGGCAGAAAAGGTAGAAGGAAGAAAGAAGACAAAGCTAGGAAAACAGTGACAAAAGAAGAAAGAAGGTGTGAAAAACCTCATAGAATGTGAAAAACACTTTGCCCCCTGCACATATTTTTTTCAAGGTAAGCACTGAGTTGGATAGGTGTGTGGAGTGGCCTAAACCATTTCTCTAGAAAGTGGGTGTTAGAAATGGGGTCTTTGGTTGACAGTCAGGTTACCCCCTGTCCAAGCAAGGACCCTCACTGTAGTCAGGGTAAAAGAGAATCACCCTCAGTTAACCCCCGCACACCCCCTTGGTAGCTTGGCATGAGCAGGCAGGCTTAACTTCAGAATCTAGGTGTAAAGTACTTGTACCAACACACACAGTAACTCAGTGAAAACACTACAAAATGACATACCACAGGGTTAGAAAAATAGGTAATATTTATCTAAACAAAACAAGACCAAAACGACAAAAATCCACCATACACAAGTCATGTTATGAATTAAAAAGCAAAAAGAGTCTTAAATCCTTAGAAAACTGTGCTAACACTGTTAGCGTGAAAAAGTACCTGGGTTGCGTCAAAATAACACCACACGGGTGAGTGTGCGTCAGAAAAGGCCAGCGAATAATCGATTTCTCACTTGCATGCGAGACCGTGCGTAATTCCTCCTCCGGTCGGATCGGCGTGCATTGTTTTTCCTCTCCACAGGAGAGCAACGTGTCGAACCGGACAGGCACCTTGTGCCCGGGCAGGCTTTGCATTGTTTTTCCGCCCAGTGAGGTTTGCGTCGAAAATCCTGCCGCAAGGTATCAGCAAAACCGCGCTATGTTGGCTGCAACATTATCAGCCTCTGTCAGCGGATGTTGCGCATCGTTTCTCCCGCCGCATGCAGCGATTTTCCAGTCGCAATGCAGGTGGAACGTAAATTTCAGCTGCGAAACGAGAGCTAGGCCTTGCAACAGTGAAAAACGAATTTGGCAGTATTTCACTGTCAGTACATATAAAACACATTAGTATATGTCCTACCTTTAACATACACTGCACCCTACCCATGGGGCTACATAGGGCCTACCTTAGGGATGTCTTGCATGTAAAGAAAGGGAAGATTTAGGCCTGGCAAGTGGGTACACTTGCCAAGTCGAATTGACAGTTTAAAACTGCACACACAGACACTGCAGTGGCAGGTCTGAGCCATGTTTACAGGGCTGCTAATGTGGGTGGCACAACTAGTGCTGCAGGCCCACTAGTAGCATTTGATTTACAGGCCTTGGGCACCTCTAGTGCACTGTACTAGGGACTTACCAGTAAATCAAATATGCCAATCATGGAAATCCAGCTACACATACATTTTACATAGGAGCACTTGCACTTTAGCACTGGATAGCAGTGGTAAAGTGCCCAGAGTAACAATAACAACAAAAACAGAGTCTAGCACACAACAACCTGGGAAACAGAGGCAAAAAAATAGGGGAGACCACGCCAAGGATGGCAAGTCTAACAGTGGGTTTTCAATGACCCCTTAAAATTAGTTGAAGGTGTGAACTTGTCTCAGGGTAAGTGGGTGTGAGCTGTGACTGGGATTCAAGGATAAATTTGCCCATCACCCTTTATTCCACCATCTGGCCACCATGCATATATTCCTTGATCTTGGAGCTGGACTAGCTCTTGTTGTTTAGATACTGCCAGGTATGCTTAGCTGACTGGTTTCAGAGCAGGGGGAACGATTGTCTTTGTGGCCACTAAGGAGCTCTGAGATTTGCTAGACTGCTCTCCCTTCAAATCCTCAGAATCACCCTCAGGAGGAGAGGAAACAGAGGGAAGGCATACAACAGGCCCTATGACCATAGAACCGCTGAGGCATCCATTCCGTAAGCTCCCGGAAACGCTCCCTCCGTTCAGAATAGTTGAAGAAGAGCATTCAGTGCGGTAGCAAATTAGTCTATCAGTGAAAGACCAAAGTGATCTATCACCAACTGGAAGGTATGAAGAGGCAGGTGAAGATCTGCTTAAGGAGGAAGACTGCAACTCAGACTGCCTGCACAGGCATTCACTGATCCCAGAATATAAACTGCCTTGAGTGACTACAAGCAGAGTTCTGCCATGTGAGAATCTCCCTGAGTAGGGAAACAAGAGTCCCTTCTCTGTCTGTTGACCTAAACTTTTGCCACCTGATTGTCTATCCTGATTAGAACTAGTTTATGTATAACCACAGGGGCAAAGGCAAGGAGATCTCTGCTCATGGCAACCAAATCCCTCCAAATCGAAGAATTCTGACTCTATACAGGGGGCCATTTTCCCTGAACATCCTACTCCTTCAATGTGGCTACCCATCCCCAGAGACTGGCATCTGTTTTGATGATTAATGGAAGTGGGTCTAAACAGTGAATCCCTTCCTGTAGATTTTGGGGAGAAAGCCACCACTGGAGATTGTGAACAATGGATGGAGTCACTAGAATCAGAATGTTGTCGTTCATGGACGAAGGAGACCAGTGATTCAGACTATGGTGTTTTGAGATGAAACCGAGCCTTGGAACGACTGCTGTGCAGGATGACATTAGTTTCTGAATCATCAGCCATTGCCTGGCTAAGGCTGATGTCTGCTGAAGCAACTGAATGAGATGGTGTTGCAACTTGAACATTCTGTCTTCGGGCAAGAAACACCTTGGCAGTGCCTGAATCGAAACGTATTCCTATGAACTGTCGTTGGTGAGCTGAACAGAGATGAGATTTGGCCATGTTTAGAAGGAGACCCAGCTAGGACAGCATATGAAGTGTCCCCTGTATATCTTCCTCTGCCTTTGAAAAAGAGGATGTAGCAATTAGCCAGTCATCGAGATATGGAAAGATCTGCACCCCCGGTAAATGTTAAGTACCTTTGTGAAGACCCTTGGGTGGAGGAGAGGCCAAAGAGCAACACTTGAAATTGAAAATAGTACATTCACACTGTTAAAGGAAAAAAGAACAACACTTGATGTTGAAAATAGTCCATTCCCACTGCGAAAGGAAGAAATCGATGAGAGCTGTGATGAACAGGAATCTGAAAATATGCATTCTTTAGGTCCAATATGACCATTCAGTCACTTTGAGGACTCACCTTAATAATGTGTTGCAATGTCACCATCATGAAGGAGAGGTGTTGTAAAAAAACTGTTTAGGAGTTCAAAATCCAAAATGGGGAAAACTTGTCTGTCTGGCCTGGGGTCCAAACAATAAATGGAATAGAAGTCTTGCTGACGTTTGTGTACCGGGACTGGAACGGGTCTGTACACCATGGTGGATTGCATGTAACTTCAGTGGATAATTTGGTAGGGGAGTTTGAACAAAGTATGGCTCCTGAAGGGAACTGTGAAAAAGAATGTAATAGCCTGAAGAACAAGCTGCAGAATCCATCTGTCTGATAACAACTCCTGCCACTTTTGAAAAAAGTGGCCTATTCTTTCTCCCAGCATAGAGTACAGATTGTCATTCAAGAGTCTGGAGCTATTGGTGCGATTAAAACTGCAGTTAGGACCTGGCCTCAAAAAGGCTGTTTATGCCGCAAAGCTTGCTGATACTTCTTTTGAATAAAAGATTTTTTGGAGTGAAAGGAAGAAAATGATTGGAAGACTTTCTTCTCCTCAGCAGCTTTTTTACCCAGATTCTCAAGTTATCCCACAAACAGTTTGTCTCCTGTGAAGGGAAGACAAAGAGTAAGGTGTTTTGGGGACTGCTTCAGTTTCCATTACTTAAGCTACAATTGGTAACGTGCAGCGCTCGAGGAACCTGCAGTTTACGCTGAGGACCACTAAAAATAAAGAGAGAGATCAGAAATAAATTGAGCCTATATCTCCATGTTTGCCAAGATGTCTATAGTACCCTTCTGTTCATGAAGGTCACCAAGCAATAGCTAAAAGTATTTTAATAAAGTCTGAGACGAATATGCAACATATGTCGCGCCCTCAGGGGAAAGTTCGAAACTGCACATGCTCTTTTAAAGGATGTTTCCACCTTTTGTCAGAAGGATCTGACAAATATGCTTCCTCTCATGACAAGAAGGAAGGATAGACCATACTTGCCAATATAGTGCTGACTTTTGGTGTTTGCGGAAATCTTTCCTCAAAAGAATTGAAGACATATCAGTTTTCCAAAAAATGAAGGCAACCAGCTTTATCAATCTTCTTCCACTCTTTCAAGTAAATGGTGTCAATGACATCATGAATAGGCAAGCCACCAGCCACTGGAGGTTTATACCAGGATAGAAAATCATCTTCCTGTCTGTTTTTCCTGAAAGTCCATCATCTCTCTAACATGCTTAAGCATATCTTTAAACTGGTTTCTTTGAAAATATCTGCCCCTGGGACCAACTTCACAGTCGTCCTCAGACTCTGGGCTCAGCCTTTGTTTTTCAGCTGATTGTGCTGAAGCTGTAGCCAGAGCTTCGTCAATCAGTGCCTGTAAATCTGACAGAGAGACAGATACCATCTATTCACTGTTAGTTTGGCCATCTATCGAGCTGGCAGGGTAGGAGGGTACAGGAACACCAGCAGGTCAGTCTCACCCTCCGCCCCCACCTGCCTGGTGCCCACACACCCCACCCAGGGGTCAATCCAGTCCCAGAATCCTATTATTGGGTATGCCCCATTATTTTGCTGCCAGGGACACTGCCAGAAGCCATAAACGAGCGACTGAAGCTCCAAACAGCGGCGGACGCAATGAGGGGGGCAAAAGAGGGGCACTCTGAGGATGAGCTGCTTTAAATGGCTGCCAGGGTCTTTTCGCCTCTTGAGGATGTCACCACCAGACGACACTCACACGTCTGCACTTCCTGTGAAAGGAGGGGCTCCTGACCGTGGTGGTGCGACTAATGGCGCCCTGCTTCGAGTTGTAGGGGGCACCTGACCAGTACGTTACTGGCTCTCTAATGATAGAAGGTGTGCTCAAGCAGCTACTTCTGGCTTTATAGAGATTACTAAGCAACCTATTTCTGTCTCGCGAGAAGTCATCCCGCCTGGTTTCGACAAAGCATGCACAGCAGGCTCCCCTATCCAGCTATAGCGCCAGGGTGGGGAGCGCGTGACTCATCAAATTGCGTGCCACTTGACTGCTGAGGCAGGTCGGGGTGAAAACAACGATATGCGAGTTACATGTACACAAGTTTGTTAAAAACAAAATTTACAGCCTGAGCTGAGCGAAGCAAAATCTAAAATGGGTAGCGTCACCCATCCCACATTTAGGAGTTAAGTGCTAATTATGCTTTCCCCATGTTTTAGATACATAGTTACCACCGGCTTGTTGTTACTTGTAACAGTTTTCTCATTTCAGCCCATAAAATCCAAGCTAAACTCCCAGTTTCTTCTGTGCGTTTTCCATCTTGCTATGTTGCTGTTGTTGGCCTGCATTCCTCTGATGTCCACACAGACATGTACGTTGGACATGTGCTATCATTGTTTAGCTCAGTGCCATACCCCGATCCATTTTTTCGCATACATTCATAATATGGTCACATTGACTCAGATTTGCTAAAAGTTTGGCGGAGAAGTGCTGCATGAAAATCTGCAGTTCTGTGTTACACCATTTGTGAAAAATTGCGCAGCACCATATTAACAAAGAGTCGTAGTGATGATGTCATTGGCAATGCACATGCAAACAAAGCCATTTTATTACAACACTAAGCATTACAGTACGTCACAAAGGCGAGTGTGACATTTATACTCAAGATGCACCCTCCAGTTAGAAATCCTGTGCAATGATAGCTGCCCAAGGAAATGTGTAATTTCACTGAAATTAAGTTATATGTTGGACTAGCATGCGGTATTCTTCTTATCCACTGTTTGCAATGTACATCATTTAGCTCTGGTCATGCTACTTCACGTGGAATCCTTGGGCTGGCTCTGCTGTTCTCACTTCATAATGCCTACTTTGTATTCATTATCAGGGGTTTAGCACTGCAACGCAAAACCTTTGTCATGTCAATCTTTTGGTGCAAAATGTTGATCATTCCTGGCGTATGCGCCACATTTCTTCATGTAGCACCGCCTCGTGTCGTATGAGCACCTGCAGTGAGTCTCGGTCCATCTGCTCCCAGGACTTTAAGTGGGCCGGGTCCAGACATAGGAGTAATTAAAAACCAACATTGAAACTGGTCTCTATCGGTGTTTATATCATTGCCCTTAACCTTGCTGGTAAAAACACTGATCAATTTGAGAAAAAATAATGTAAAAAATGTTAAAGTAATCCATGTAAATCCATTTAGTTCCAGTTTATATTTCATGTGTTCTTCTAGATTTTAAGATTTGTTTGTACTTGTTTCTTTGTAGCATATTACACCTGTGTAGTGGTTTATCTTAAATAGCTGACAACTACTGACACAACCAATAGTCCTGGCTGTTTATTTGTGTATGCCATTCACTGTGTTATATACCCGAATTCAATAAAAGAAAGCTCACAAAGGCACAAAAATACCTTTTGGGTGACATTCTGTGGGAATCAGGGAAATGTAGTTTTCATGTTTGAGCCACGTCATTAATTACATAGTTCACGCCACTTTAAGAGAGCCCCCACGTTTTTCATCCCATGTAAAGCCCTGTATGCTTCCTTGCACAATGTGTTCACTTTGAGTGTGATGCACTAAGAGTGAGATGTGTTTTTGCTGACGCTTTAATAATGAATTAGCATTTTAACCTATTTGTGGTCTCTGAACCTTTATGAAGGAGACCAGAGCAGCTTGTAGGTGTAACAATCATGCTAAAGTGGATTTTCACTATGCACTACCAATCTGCACAAGAATCTCTCATAAATAAGTTAATGAATGATATACGAGACTAAGATCACCATGCCTTAGGTAATTGAGTGTGGAAACTATAATTTCTCTGTGGAGTGCAAAACATTTGTGTACTTCGGTAAGCTTTGCCTTTGGAGTGAAATTTTCCTGCTACAAAGTTTTAACTGAAGATTTTGCTTGCAATCTTTTTTGGGGGGAGGACAGTTCTGTTGTGATAATGACTTGGTTACCTACCTGTAATCTTAATTACTCCAAGTAATAGTCTTCCTTGTCACAGTCCTTACCTTTGAGGCCTTTGTGTTCGGGGCACAGCATTTACTTGTTGAAAAAAATCCCATCCGAAATGGTGACCTGACAGGAAGTTCCTTTCACCTGACCTATAAGCGTGCTGTTAACCCAAACTGCAACCTGTAATATCCAACAAATCTTAGCAAACTCACTAGCTACTTTATACCATAGATCCGATATGATTTAATTTTCTTTTCTCTTATTATTATTCATTACTTGTTGCGTTTATTTTAAATCCTCCAACTCCCATGGGCAGGAAGGAGGGATACAGGACACTGGCTGTGATGAGGAAGGCTATGACTTGAAGTAATTAAGATTACCGGTAAGTAACAAAGGGCCTGATTTAGATCTTGGCGGGACTACCGCTGTCCCACGGCATCCCTAAATACTCCATCAAGATGACGAGTTCCGACCGATGTATTTAGATCTATGGTGGTATCCCACAGCCATAGTGGCGAACCCCATGCTGGCGAGTATTACTCTGTCGCCATCAGGACGGGCGAATTGCACCAACTATATTTAGATGTCACAGTCATACTGGCGGTGCACCTGAGGCGGTTCCTTGACAGCGGGAGTCCATTGCGGGACCGACTAAGCATTGTACTATGGCTGTGGCTATTGGATGGATGCTAGCAACACACACCTGATGTATATTGGTCAATTGTGAAAACCTGCAAACCACCCTATAAAACACACTCCTTTTCAGACCAAGATCCTTTGCCATTCCACGGCAGCAGAGTATTTTGATGCTGAATTTTCCATATAGAAGTCAGGTTTTGTTCATTTAATTCTCTCCCTCTGTTTTTTAACTTTTCTCACAATTCATTCATTTTTCATCAACTTTTGGGGCACTAGGTAATTTTTTTAGACATTCACTATGGCAGGGAGAAGGAATCCATGTTTTACATAGGGAGAATTGTCAGTCATGGTGGATGAAATTATTAGAGTAGAGCCACAATTGTTTGGAGCCCAAGTACAAAATACAACCATACCTCAGAAAAGGCAAATGTGGGCCAGAATAGTTGATAGAGTGAACGCTATAGCAAACAATTTGCTCACACAGGTGGAAATTGGGAAGAGGTCGAACGACTTGCAGGGGAGATTGTGCTAACTGGCCTCCAAGCATCAGAGGACTAGTGGTAGTTCTCCCAGCCCTCCCAAACAACTCTTTCCCTGGGAGTAGAAGGTCACTGAGATCCTACATCCTGAGGGCTTGACAGGCATCCCTGGTGGGGTGGAGACAGGTGCACTGAACTAAGCAATGTCTCACTAATCACAAATAGAGTTTTGCCCTTACCTCAGATGTTCAGCATGTTTCAAGACCCTTATCAAAACATAGATAGCTATACTTGATTCACTAAATTATCTTGTTTTATCCAAATTACTAGTATCATGGTTGTGTCTCTCTTTTCATCAATGCTAAAAATGTATTGTCAGAATGTGTGTAGTTCTCCTTAGATCATTCCTTGCATTTGCCTCGTTCCTTGCTTTATTTCAATACAGGCTCCAAACTCCACCTATTTGCACATCACATGAAGGAAAAGTGTGTGTAAGTGTTTGTTTCACCTATTTACTTAATTCAGATATTTAAACAGGTATGTTAAACTCACATCTCAACAAGTATTATCAATGGTGTTTACAAATGACTACAAGAGATCGTTTTCCCAGTAGATTAGGTGATCCCCAGAGGCTTCACCTGCTGTTTGGGTTGAGGCCTGTTGCCGCAAGCCCTCAAGAGTAGGATACTCCTTCTGCGCCTTGCAGAATTCCTCCCTTGTGAGCCCACCCTCAACTTGCCAGCCAGCAAGCTCAGGTAAGTCACCCAGGGTGGCAATGTCCTCCCCGGGTGGCTCAGTGGCCTCCTCCTCAGGGACCTCGTCAACCTACACCGCAGGAACTTCTGGGACCGGTTTCCCACACCGTTGCCCCTATCCTTGGCAGCTGTCTGGGCCCTTCTTCCAGGCCCCAGATACCCTTGAATTCCCTCCTGGGCAGCCATTGACTGTGTGGTCATGCAGACCCACTCAGGCAATACCATCATCTCCAAGTAAGACCTGAGGTCTACTTCCCTCCAGGTAGTGTGCTGTAGGTCATTGCCTAATAGACAATCTACAGGCATGTCAGGACTCACAGCTACTTTCAGAGCACCCGCGAACCCCTCCCCCATTCAAAGGGAACCAGAACCATCTGTAGATGGCTCTCTCCATTGTAAGCGACTATGACTTGGTGGAATGTGTTTGGTAGGACCTGCT
The DNA here is from genome assembly GCF_031143425.1 of Pleurodeles waltl. Taxonomy (NCBI): domain Eukaryota; kingdom Metazoa; phylum Chordata; class Amphibia; order Caudata; family Salamandridae; genus Pleurodeles; species Pleurodeles waltl. The sequence goes on along the minus strand of NC_090445.1, from coordinate 657,173,623 downwards.
CTGCTGACACCAGCTGACCCTTGACAGTAGTCATGCGGTCTCCTGTGTCACGCAGAGCCTCCACCCTTTTCCCATTAATGGTGACCCATTGCCTACACTTAGAAGTATTGGCAGGCATGTGGGCTTTTGGCACCATATCTGCATCCCCCAGAGACACTATGGTTACCTCTGTCTGCTCTCTAAAACTAACTGGGACTATCTCCTCCCCGAGCACTACAATAGCTAACCCAGGTGTCTGCCCACCAGTGGGAGGCTGTGGCCTCTTTGGACATTTGGAGTCACCCTTAAAGTGACCATACTTGGAGCAAACTATTATTGATTCATGCCATCAGCTGGAGCCAGGCATCCTGCCTCACAATAAGAATTCCACATCAGATAGTCAAAATCATGGCAGTACTGCATTTTGTGGCCACAGGATCATTTCAATATCTCGTGGCACTATCTGGAGACAGGTACACTGAAACCACTGGAACCAAATTCCAGTGGTGTGCTACAAAGCGTTCTTTCTACAATGATGAGAGAAATCAACAGCTTCATACACAACACAAAATGAAGATTTAGGCAATGTGAAGGGAGATCAGTATGCTATGGCTCGACATATACATGTGAGTAGAACAAATTAAGTAGCACACATTGTCTTGGTGGCAAGATCCAACAGAAAACAGGTCTAATACAATCTAAAGAACCCCTATTCAATCACTGTGCAAGTTGTCTCTGTACAACATCTGAACATCCAAAATATTTGTCTGCCCCAGGATCAACCCATGTTCCCATTGTACCTTCCAACAGCAACATATCACTTCAAATGTCACAAATTTGGAATGTACAAATGAAGATGACATGATGCAGGATCCTAGAACAGAATTACAAGGGAAAATGAATAATTTCACATAAGAAAATGGATTCAAATGATAAGTTAGGAGGGCACATATACTTAGCACAAGCAAAAATAATCTATGTCCATAAACACAGTAATCAATGTATGGAAACTCTGATCAACAAACATCATTGCCCTGGACTTTCCTGAACTAACCATTACTACTCTACTAAATTACCATTACATACTGATATGTTCACTATGTTACAAGTTGCTCTGACATTTGATGTCACATTATGTAAGGGTAAACTTACACTCAGGTGCAGAATTTGTCAACAACATCTTGACATATGTAAGTTCCTTCCTGTTCACCACTGTCATTTTCACCAGGCATTTCAACATCCTCACCCGGTGGCTCTTCGTGGTCTCCATCCTCTGTGATGATTGGGCACACCATGATTTGGCACACCTTATCGGGTGAGTAGAGGAGGGCTCTAGCAGTCTTGCACAGACATCGAAATCTGGCCTTCAGGAGCCCAAACTCCCACTCCACTGGCCTCTGTATTCTTCCATGGGCCTCATTGAAGTGGACTTCCCCCAGCGTTGTTGGATTCCTCATCAGTGCTAACAACCATGGTCAGTTAGGATAAACTGAGTCTCCTATTTGAAAAAATATTGAGCAAAAATATCTCATTATACATTCCTAAACTATGATTAAAGCAAATGATCCTCATGTCATATCATACTTACCAACAATCCAGGCTCTCTCTGGTCCAAGTGGTGACATTTGCAGGGGTATGGTGCTGTTCCATACTACAAAGAAATTATTTGTTGCCTCTGGGAAATGGTCACTCACACTTGAAATGTACAAATCAGGTAAGCAGACAACTTGCACAGTGATTGAATATAAGTTCTTTCTATTTCGGTAGACCTGTTCTCTGGCATGTGGTGGCATCAAGGCAATATATGTGCCATGAATGGTTCCAATCATGTGTGGTATGCCACAGAAAACATAAGAAATCTGCCCTTCACATTGGCAAATCCTGGTGTTGTTGAAACTGGATGAAGCTGTTGATTTGTCTCATCATTGAAGAAAGGACTCCTTGTAACACATAACTGAAAGTTGGTTGCAACATTCCTCCAGATACTGCCATACCGTATTGGAAATATCTAGTGGCCACAAAATGAAGTACTGCCATGCTTTTCATTATTGGTGTTATTGCTGTTGTATTCCTACTGTGAGGAAGAAGAACAGGCACCAGCTTGTGACATAAATCTAGAATAGTCTGCCTATTCAATCTGTATTTTTTATGATGTCCTTTTCCTTGATGCTGGAAAGGTCTGGAAAAGGTCTGAAGCCCTGAGGGTGTTGTATTCTACCCCTCTCTTGGGTTAAATGTCTGCAGTTAAGAAAAACAGTGTCACTTAAAATGGCCCTACAATCCTTTATTAATCAACACACCTCATGTCTTTGTAACAATACATATGTTTTTTGTGACACATGTATATACCACAATTTTGTGTTATGTTACAAATTCGAATAACAATTTTTTACATGTCTGATTTTTTTTATATTAATGTGTAAATAATAAATTTCAAATGTATTATTTACATATTCATGTTTTTTTCTTCAAAATCTGTCAACAGAAGTATAAAATACACTGCATCACTATCGATATTAAACACAGTAATATTTTATATTTTAAAGTGTAAAACTTAAAAAAAAACAGTGTTGTACCTATCTTACATTCGTAAACAAAGTAGACACCATTTTGAGTGGCGGTGACGCACATTACTTTTAAAAATACTCTGCTTCACATCCTAAAATGGCGGGCGCCTGACCTTGACGTCAGAAGGTCGTAGACAGAAATTGACCGCATAGTATGTGTAACACACCATGACACACATAGCCAGAGGCTAACATGTCTGACAGCTATGCATGAAAGCCAATGGCTATATCTGTCTCTGTTGTGGATCACGTACACTGTGTACTTGTAGGCGACGTTTGTGACAGAGTATCCCATCCGCCATGGTTGTAATGTGGCCCTTAGTGAGGGAGATGGCAGTTCCATGGAAATAAAATGTCTGGACGCTATGCCAGTCTGAAATTAATGAACAAAAGCACATGTAATCTTTAATAATACAATAGAAAAGTTAATATACTTATATGGGTACATTTGGATATAGAATTAAAACAGGATGTTGTTTTGGTTAACCTTACCCTTATTGGTCAGGTGACAGGAACTTCCTGTCAGGTCTCCATTTTGGGTGGAGATTTATTTTTATGGGTGAATGAGACATTTCCTAGCTCATGTAATTATGGATTTCTTTCTTTACATTCGAGTATAGCAGTTTCAAAGAGTAAAACAAAAAACAGTAAACATTTCATATCCCATGCATCATAAGGAGAGGTATCCATGACAACCAAAAACCAATCTCAACACAGTTCGAATGTCTATATTTATTGATGTCATCTGCAGTCCTTTCTCTTCTTCATTGTAGGAAGTTAACGTTCAAGCAACCTAAATCAGCCTTGGAGTCAGAACCTATGAACAAAATGCATTCCATTAAATATATCCTGAGATATATAGTTGTAATATGACCAAAATATCATGTACAATCCAGAAACAAATCACAACTTGGTAACCTTGTCAAAGTCATCACGGCCCTTGACCGAACAGATAAGATAATAATTGAAAAATATATAAGACCTTCTGGAAAAACCAAGCGATTCACAGCATGGATATTTACAAATGCAAATACACATGAAGTCAGAAACACAAAATCTAATATTTCCTGCTATCCCAGAATAATGGGAGGGAAAGTGATAATGTAAATATGCACTGGGTGGGATGATCCGCACCTTCATGTCTTTAATAGAATTGAAACTATCCTTTACATAGGCTAGGAAATGTCTCATTCTATGTCAGGACCAGAGGGGAGGACTACGCATGTTCAAGGCTTACCACCAGTGATGCGGCATCATAAATATGTTTTTAAAGTTTTAAAAGTGGATTCTGAGGACCAATCTGCTCCATTCATTATTTCTGCCACCTACCTGAAAGGCCTTGGATGCCATGGCCCTTCTCGTTGAGTGAGCCCAAAAATGGTGTATATCAATCCTGGATTGTGCCATAATCCATCCTACCCACCTGGCAATGGTAGGGGATGTAACTGCCTTGAACAGTTTCTTGATAGCAATCAAAAGTTGTTTCTCATTGGGCGGTTTGATGTCCGCCATCATTTCTTCATACGCCATAATGCACTGAACTGCACAAATTTTGGATGAACCCTCAAAAGCTGGATAGGTTACTGACCTGGTATTAGTTTTGGTCCTTCAAGAGAGCGAAGGTTACACCTTCCAGAGTGAAAACTCTTGAAATGATGTCTAATGCTCTTACATCAGGAACTGTTTTACAAGAGATCAAGCAAACCAACATGGCCATTATCACTGAAATGTCCTTCCTAGATAGGTATTAGTTATCCTGCCAGCCTGAAAGAAGACCTAATACCAGATTGACATTCCATAACCCAGAGTATCTGGGTTCCAAGAGCTGAAACTTACTGATGCTGTTCAGGAGTTTACAAACCTACAGATGTTCCCCCACTGGGATGTTATTGATGGGATGATGTTTCACTCAAATCGCTGATCTGAATGAATTCACCATACATTAAGTGAGACCCGAACTAGCCAGCTCTGCTAGAGAATTAAAGATGTCTGTAATCTGCATCCCCACAGGATCCAAGTGTCTCTCTACACATCAATGAACCCATCTTCTCCAGGCCGATCTATATCGTTTGACTGTCCCTCGGGCCCAGGCCTGTTGGATGAGTCTCTCAACTTCATTCAAAAGTCTGCTGTCTTTCCAGCATCACCTGAAATCCTCCAAGCCATGAGGTTGAGGTGGCCTTCCAAGACCAGTGGATGTGGATGGCTGAGGTGATCCAGACGGATCTGTGAGAATGATGGAAGTTGCATTGGCACTTTCCACGATAGTTCCAACAGGGTGCGAAACCATGCTTGTGACTTCCAGATCGGAGTTACCAGGACCACAGAAGCCCTCAGATGACAGACTTGAGCCACCACTCTAAGAATCAGTAAAAGTGGTGGGAATGCATATGCCTGACCTGTCGTTCAGCCTTGCAGGAATTCATCCACTGCCATTGCGCCGGGATCTGGTCACCAACTGACATACTGTGGAAATTGAGCGTTCAGCCTGGAGGCAAAGAGATCCACATTACATGGACCCCATCAGTCCATCAGGGCCTGAAAGACTGTTTGATCCAGCTGCCAGTCGTTGGGGTCCTTGATGTATCTGATGTATTGCTGTATCTTGATGTATTTGGAGTTCCAGTCAGCTACTGTGTTCCGAGGTACTCTGCTGTCACTGAAATCTGGCGTTGAAGGCAGAGTATGTTGTTTAAGTAAATGATCAACCTTATTCCTTCATCATGTGACCCTCCACCACGGGTCTGAGGAGCTTTGTGAAGCGCCATGGTGCTGAATAAAGGCAGAACTGGGGAGTTTGGAGGTTGAATATCTGACCCCTTCACACAAATTGTGGGAAATGGTGATGTAGGGGAAATATAGGGACTGTGAGGTGCGCCTCTTTGAGATCCAGACATACCGTCCAGTCTTCATGCAAAAGGAGGACCCTCAGGAGGTGAAAGCCCTCCATTTTTAAGTACCAGTATACCAGCCACTCTTTAAAGCCTTGTAGGTTTATTACTGGATGAAACCCTTTTTCCTTTTCTCTAGTTAAAAGAGGTTCCTGATGAAACTGCAATACCAGCCTCCAAATTGCTACTTTGCTGAGGAAGCTCCTGCACCTCTGAGTCGATCAGGTACATGTCCTGCTCCCAAAAAAAACCAAGGGATTTGACTTTAGCACTTAAACCGGAGATCCGTAAATCTCTATTTGGTAGCCCTGTACCATCTCCAGGACCCAGGGGTCCGGCATGATTTCTGCCCACCTGTAAGCAAATAACCTCAGCCTCCCCCCAGTCTTTGAGGGAAAGAAAAGATGTTGCTTGCCTTTGAATCCTCTGGGTGAATTAGGCCCTCCTCGGGTGGCGCAGTTGGCTCTGCCCTTTTCACCTACCCTGGTGGGGAAGAAGGCTCCTTACCAGCCGTTGTTCCATCTGTTGTTCCGGCAGGCCTGACCTCTGTTGGGGCCTTGTTGAAAGGAGCAGCTGGAGGGGCGACCCTTGCTTCTTACGGCAAAAACTGTCCCTGGGCAAATTTTCTTTATCGATATTTGCGATTTGCCGAGCGCCAAGAAGGTGGCTGTGAACTTCCCTAGCTCCTTCACAAATGGCTTATAAAACAGATTGTCCTGTCTGACCGCACCTGCCTCCAACATAGACAACTCTCCTAGCTTAGGGTCGATCTTAATCAGGAGGGAGCGGCACCTCTCAGCAGATAGAGCACAGTTGCCATTGCCCAGAAGACACACTGTCCTCTGCACCTAGCCCGCCACAACCTTTGTGGGGAGAGAAGTTTCTGTTTGCTCAGACTGTTATGCCAAATCAGTAATTTTTGTCAGTGGGCCCAAGATATCCAGCAACTTATCCTGCCATGCTCTCCAGGAACGGTCAATACTCATCTTGGGGTCCCTTATATACCGTATTTATCGGCGTATAACACGCACTTTTTCTCCCTGAAAATAGGGGGCAAATGATGTGTGCGTGTTATACGCCGATATAATGTTAAGGTTTTTTTTTCAGAAATTTCCTCTTAAAATGAGGTGCGTGTTATACGCCGGTGCGTGTTATACGCCGATAAATACGGTATTTAGCAAAGAAGGTACACATCTTTGGGTCTATGTCAGGGGTGGCTGCAACTTAGCCTCCTAAGGAGGGCCTAGGACACTCCTCACTCAGGCAGGTGGAAACTTCTTTATATAATGGTTGGGGTATTTTACTAGCCACATAATCTGCCTCTTTTTGATTCCGGTATCCACTCAGAGGACTTCGATGGTAGATGCCATCAGGTTCAAACATGTCTGCTGAGGTGTAATTCCCTTCTAAAGAGTCGAGGCGGCCAAGCCTGGGTGGCACAGTTTCCCCAAATCTTGCCCCTCATCAAAGGATCTGTCCTTGTTCATGTCACCCTTTTTTTGGGGGATCCCTCATTGGGGTCGAAGTCTGATGTGACAACATTGCTGTTTTCTCTGCGGAAAGCACCCTCCCATTATGGTGTGTTTTTCTACGTGCGCACACTCTTACGGAAGGCTTCTCTCAAACGATCAAAGCCCTCCAGGTGCCCTGCATCATGTTTCTGGGCCCTGTGAGTACCAGTAGCAGACAGTCTGCTAGGCCCTGCCTCCGTGTCACCAAAGATCCCAGAGCCTCCAGAGGCCTGGGTCATTCATTTTTCTGGTGGGGTATAAGCGCTCTTGAAACAGCCTGAGAGAGAAGCTTGTCAACCTCTATATGAAAGCAATATTATGGGGGGAATTCCTCCTCAGAGGCCATATTAGGAGTATATTTTTGGTCCCTAAAGGACTCCATAATATACATAGGATGTGAGCACCAAGATCTAAATAATTTGCCCTGTGGACTTCTATGGGCAGCCCCCTCGCAGGTGCTCGATTGTAAAAATGCACAGTAATGCCACTAGGAAGCGCTCCACAGAAGGTGGCCAGAATGCCGAGCTGAAAGGACCCCATTGCTTCATCGATGCCAGCGAGGGTTGGAGGGAGTAAATTGCAGACAAACAAGCCCACAAAGGGTTTGCTTGCTGCCAACAACTTTCTGAAAGTGTCCCAGTACCTGAAGGGTGCAGCGCACTGCCTTGACAGGATGAGACATGCTCCGAATCCTCCAGCGGTGCCAGACGGCAACATGTACACACCCACTAGGAGTAAGGAATGAACATGCTCGGGTAGAAGCCTGCTGCAAGTGAGGGTTTTGAGCAGTATTAATGCAAGCACAATCAAGTCACCAAAAAATCCCAGCTCTATCAACTCTGCTAAGAAAAACAGCCCACATGCTAACAGCCAACAGTTCACATGAGTTGACATAAAGGCAAGGGACTTAACTGACAGCAGTGAAGAAAGAGAAAGGACTACAGACAACATTCGGACAGTGCTTAGTTTGTGCTTGTTGTTTCCGGTGCTGAGCACCGGCACTTATTTTTGAGGGCCGGCGCATATTCTTCTGCCCCAAGCATTTACTGCACATATGGGAAAGATGGAGGAAGAAAAAAATGAAAAAGTGTCACAATGGGATAAAGCAGAAAGCTGCAAAAGTGAGCTGAAGGGTAGGGAGTGGCTTTAAATGGATTCAAGAGGCCCGAGATGGCTTCAGGATTACGCTGCCTCAGTACTCCATGTTCCCACATTTAATTGCAGCAGCCGCGTGTTTAAGAGGAGGGCTTTGAGCACCGGTACGTTTTTATTTAAAAATTAAGCACTGCATTTGGAGTGTATTGGGACTGTCTATTGGTTGTCATGGACACCTTCTCCATATTTAGTGGTAACCATTTTTAGGGTCGAGCCTGTGCTAGCATGCGCTTGCGCATGCGTATCGCTTGCGAGGCGCTGTATTAGTTAGAAAAGGGCTTGGAGCCCCATCCATGTCACGTCAGTGTCTTTTATTGGTTCGTGGGCTTGCCTTTTGAAATCTGCTTGCTTTCATTAGTGGAAGGCATGCATACGTCATGCCTTTTCTGGTTGTTAGGCCTCCTCGAGCACAGCGGTAAGTACTGAAAACATACGAGGCTCGCTGGTTCCATCCGGTTTGTGGAATACTTTTTCTCTTTTTTCGCAGCACGATCTCGCTTGGCAGAAGTCGAGTGCTTTGCATGACATCGACCCTGTTACATAGTTATTTGCACTTTTGCCGGCTACGAAGATAATTGCACTTTTGCCGATAGGTTTCACTAGGAGTGAACTGTAGCAGCGCAATCTTTTTTTCCATTTAATGAGGCAAGAAAAGTCCAGTTGGGAGTTTACAACTGCTAATAGCTCTAACTCGGAGAAATGTGAGACCTGTTGAATTGCAAATGCTTGTTTGTTTTACTCTTTCAAACTGCTGTAATAAAAAGTGAAGAAAGAAATGCATAATCCTTGCATCCAGTGCTGACATAGAATGCCGTGCTCGAACACAAGGTGCTCAAAGGTCAGGACTGACGAGAAAGACGGAAGAGGAAGGTAATCCGTTTAAATGGGATTTCCATACGAACAAAACATTAACAGGATTGTATTCCTTTTAAAAAAACCTTCGTACAGTTTGTGAAGCTCACAAATTTCTTGAAGTTTTAAGGACACCTTACAACAGCGAGGTAGACAAGAGTTCACAAATTTACCTCCTCTTAGGGACATCACGTTCCTCTTCCCGATCGAATTTTAAATGCAGAATTACCTCATATGCTCTTTTTATTCCTTATCAATTTCCATCTTTGGAAAATCATTGTCATAAGAGGAAGGCAGGGTTTTGCAAACGTTTAGCATGAATTTCAACCTCAAATCTAATTGCTCAACAAAATAGTGAACTGTAAAAAGAAATTGATGATTTGTTTAATGATAGATGTATACTAGATATTTTGCCTAACGTCTCATAAGCGTTTCTAACTGTTCGGTTTTAGCCACTACACGACTCAATATGCTGGAAAAGCATTTTACTTCTGGAAAATAGGATCTGTGTTTTTCCATATAATAATTTTGTTTTTTTTCTCCTCCAGTTCCTGTCTGCTTTCCCCACAGCCAAGAAGCCCCGTCTGTGCTACCACAGTGCAGCGGGAATGAAGGACTAATTGATCTTGTCTATTACTTATGCATTATGTCCCAGCATGCCGCGCTGTTTGCGGAAACGAGTGCCCTGCAGCAGGAGCCTGAAGGACGTTAATGTGCTCCAGAGGCAGAGATGAGGTCATGCGGCAGACGCTTCCCCCGAAGGCAGCTGAACATGAGACTGGAAACATGCTCTTTGGAGCGACACGGTGGCCATGAGCTGCTGAGTGCCTGCTGGAGGCGCTGCTTTTAGATTGTTCTGGGAGACCTGAGCGCGGCGAGCTTTTTTAGTTGCTCTGTCAACCAAACTTGTTTCTGATTGAATCTTTTGTTATTGTGGGGGATGAAGAGACACAGACACCCCCAATTATGAGGGGCGTAGCTTCAGGGGGTAGTTTGGAGTGTTACATTATAGTACATTCTTTAGTAAGGGATACAGGTGTTTTCAGTCGCGTATGGTGAGGTATTTGTCGGATTTCATCCTGGATTTTTACATGCCCACGCTGACAAAATCTGGCTCTCACTTTATCTCCTCCTCTACCCCTCTGGTTAGTTTGAAACCTATTTTGATTTTAGTAACAATCCACAGTCCTCTCTCTTTCCACTGCCTCTTAAACCCTTCTTGTGCCCTGGTTCCTCATAATGTATTTTAACAAAGAAATGCCAGTATGCTTGTTGAGAAATTTGAAGTTTACACCCCCCTCCAATTTTACTGACCAAGCTACGCCACTCAGGCCAGTGCCAGCCATTGCTAAGATAGCGCCCTGGTTGGAGAGTAATATTGCACCCTTGCTGATGGTAGTGAATTAAATAAGGCAGCAGGGGGTCCTTGTGCATTAACTGGTCAGTCCTTGATGAGAAGTGACTGGCCCCTGAACTCAAACATCCACAGACCTCTTCCAGCTCAGCTAAATCACTGATAGCTTAGGTGCCTCACGTAGATGATGGCTTTGTTGATGTGTGTAAGCAGGGGTCAGAGGGTTAAGGGAATGCAAGGAAGGGGGATACAGGGTGCTATAAACATTGCTGGTGGTTTAATAATGAAGACCTAAAACTGCTTTAAACTGGCAAATCAGATAGAAATGAACAGGAAAGGAAAAGGCTGGAGCAAGATGAGAAGGGTGCTGCTGCTGGCATAACCTTAATGCACACAGCTCCCTGCGCCCCTTAGAATATTGGCATCCTGGGCCTGGGCCCAGCTCACCCAGGCTAAAGGCTTGCCCTGACGCCACTCCCAATCATGTTTGAAGAGAAGGTGCTTTGCACTCAGACAAGACAGGGTTAGCATTTAAGCTACACAGTCTTGATTCCCTGTGACACTCCAGTGTATTCTGGTCATTGACATCTCTCTCTTTAATATTTTCCTCTTAACTCAGTAACAGTGTGCATAACCAATCTCCTTACATGTGTTTCACTATTTTTTGGCTGTGGAAACATTCATTGCTCTTTCTTAACCCCTTTAAAGAGACGAGGTTGCAAGGCAGCTTCCTAGTTTATAGTAGGTTAAGAGGACTCAGCATGTTTTATTTAATATTATGCAGCTGGCAGTACCGTCTACTTACCTTTCCTCATCAGACTTTAACAAAGAGCAAGCGAGAGAAGAACAAACATTTACAATGCAATTGGTTTCGTATTTGCTTCACTTAGAGCTATTGGTGTTATAAATGCTTAACTGGACTTTTCTTGCCACATACTTCCAGTGGCCTTGCATATAACTAAAGGGCTAGCAGGCCTACTGGAATATTGATTTAAAGTAAAACCTGATGCTAATTACATAATGAAGCAGAAAAATTCTGTCAGTAAGCACTGTACATGTCTAAATATGTATGTAATTTTTCTCTGTTAGGGTGTTTTTATTGCACAAGCTGCAGTAGTATAAAAACCTATATTTCACAGGGAACTATCAAAAATCGAAAATGTTTCACAGTTCCCTTTTGAAATATGACTGATTCATCACCGGGTCAATGGCTCAGTGAACTAATGTATCCACTTCAGAGATTTGTGTTTCATCTCTGTGGAATCCTGGTGGGTCGATTAGCCTTTCATCCTTCTGAGGTCGATAAAATAAACATCTGTTACTTTAGCATCATGCACCAAGACTTTGGTGAACTTATGCCTTACAGGTACTCGTGTTATTATATAGTGACAGTCCCCAAACACTCTAAAGAGATTTATCAGCGCCTTGAGGCCTGCACGGGTGAGTAGTGCGCTTCACAAATGCTCTGATTGATTGATTAATCGATCAATTTAAGGGCTACTATGCTTGTGCAGCATGGTATGTGGAAAGGTTATCAAAATTATGATGCAAACAATGAAGTTATGTAGCACAGTCTATGGCTGTATATTCAGCTAGTTTAGGTATAAACATTTGCTGTGAAGTCTGCAAATTATGAAGCAAATGCAATAAATCTATAATTATGAGGTAAGAGCTGCAGCCACAGAATTGCATGCATCCTTTGGCCTGCACCATTGTCCATTATTTTATCAAGAATTTTTAATCATCAAAAGTAAACTTAAGTACTCTAATAGTCAGTTAAAGATGCAATTGGAATAAACCAGTGTTTACAAAGAAAATACCCCAAAATAAACATTGCATATAAAAAAAATATAACTAGTAACATGTAGTATGACTTTATATTGACATCTCTAGGTTCTGGTGTTATTTACAAACCACACAGCCGAAGGCCTCCAGTGCATGAATTCAGTGATGCTGCTCATACTTGCTATTTAAGTACCTTCTTGCAACCATATGAACTACGTACAATAGTAGTTGGTACTGCAATACTGCCAACCACAACAGCCAATCAGGAGCAGATATGTGGCAGATGTGGCTTTTCAGAAGCACACGGAGGAAGTGGTCGGAGGTTGCGCTGAGAAAAAGCCAGACAACGCAACATTAGCTGCGGCCCTCAAGACTCATCCGACTCCAAGGCCATAGTGAATTTTACTGGCAGGTGTTGAGACGGGGCCACGTACCTGCAAATCAGAATGTCTGCAGGGGCGATGGTATGCCCCCGACCTCCTGGAACTCCTCTCGGCACTTCCTGGTGGACACAGAAACCCCGGCAGGTGTCCCAAAAGGAAAGGGGAAGTGGAAGAGAAAGAGACAAAACACTGCCACATCTTGCCGGTCCAGCCAGGCACCCTGTACCTTCGGGGGGGCTGGTCATTGTTGACAGAGTGATAGTAGAGTTAATGCACTCAACTTCCTTGAAACTAAATCTCTCTTTCTGATATGGGCACGGGAGTGGTAGAAGAACACCGGGATGCTCCAGCACTTTTCTTGGATAACAATAACTGTTGGCATAATTACACTGCATTACCAAAAACCCAAACTGAGTACCATAACAATAAGTACTACAACACTAGGGCTGGCTTCACAGAGATTCACTGTTGCACACTACAATTAGAACTGTGGTTGCACTTATCATGCACAAGAAAGGCAAACAAGGGAATTAATTATATCACATATAACTTTCCTGCGTGCATAGGGTTAAACTAAAAGGAACAAAAACAATCCAAGAAATACAGATGTCCACTCTGGGTTTAAACAGTTATGGTGGCACAGTTTGGTTTGGTTTCACTGTGTGTGTAAAAAAAAACCTTCAAAAGCAAATTCCTCAAACCTGAAACACAGGCAAAAAATGACACAATTTAAATCCAAGAGTTATGCTATTAGAGAAAGAAAAGTCACATAAATGCTCTTTTAAAATTGCAGTGTCACATTTTGTAGTACTTAAGCTCAAGCAGATTTCCTAAAACACATTTAGGGAAGTAACTACAATAATAATGTAGAATGTTCAGAAATGCATTTGTCTCTTCAAGATAAGCACTATGCCAAAATACGAGGTCTGAAATACAACAGCTGTTCTAGGAAAGCGTGGCGCTCAAAGAACAAACTCCCTGGAGAATACTGGTCACTTAGCTGCACTCTTTTCTGGAGTGCTGGAGGAATGCCTGGAGTCAGCTGGTACAGGAACGAAGAAAAGAATTGCCTCAAAAGTCCTGAATACAAGGATGACAGCAGGGGCTGGACTGCCAAATCAGATGCTGAGATCAGGAAGCAAAACAAAGCCAAACAGGGAGGCATGCTTCACTCTGCTATTTATAGCCAATCACGAAAGCAGTTAAGTTACCACGTGTGGATGTGTCACCACACCTAATTAGACGCACATGTTTACACCTGCTCACATTAGCAAACAAGCACTGGTAAAAACTATTGTGTAACACAGCACACTATGTTTACTTAGAAACATGAAGGTTTAACCAAGAACAGAGATATGATTTAACCCTAATCCCTGGGGATGCTGACAGATAATGCAGGAGGCATCTTGGGGATTCCTGACAGCAGGTCAGCATGCGCCTTGAAGCAGGGTGATCAGAGTGGGGTGCCCACTGTGTGGAACACAGCCAAAGAACCTCTGAGGCCAGTCTGGGCCTCAGGTAACAACAGAACCATCTCTATTCTCTGTACACTGGGCCACACGGCATGGGAGACCACTAGCCAGTGATGTTATCACCATAATGCGAGGTACAGGTTACAAAAAACATCATGTAACGCACCTAGCTGCTGAATAGCCTAGGTCTGTTTACAATTTGTGCAACATCTAACACGTGCATGCACACACTGGTTCAAGATAAGTGTGTCCTTTCAGCTTCTTATCTTACAAGACCCAGTGTAATTTTCCTATATCACGGTTTAATTCACAACCACACAATTTAGGAGTTGGTGTTAGCTGGTGCAGGTAGGCTAACACCTACATACACCAGGATAGCAAATATAGCATATGAATAAACAAAACAGTCTCAAATATCAAATCACCTATCCGTACAATCAACTCATTCAATCTCTTGCTCTGGACCCCAAATGAAAGAAACATGAAAAGAAAACACACACACAAATCCACACAAACTGTGAGCACAAACATTGCAACAGGCAAACTCTAGAACACTTGCTGAAAAGCTGTGTGCAAAGAAAAGGCCACGAGTAAAGCTGACTCAGATTTTCATCCTTCCAAACCTCAGACATAAACAAAGCTGAATGATACTAGTGTCTATCATTTACAGGGAAATCTAGTAACAAGTTTGCGCTTTATGAAGGGGAGACAAAAGAAAGAATGTAAGGTAACTGGTAGTCATGAAAGTGCTCTAGTACCGCTGATCACGTTCGAGCTGCCTGAAACTTCATAGCACCGTGGCCGCCATGAGTGTGAAGGGCAGAGACAAAGGTAAAAATTGTTTGCCCACAGTAAAACATATTAGCATTTGCGCAATAATCCATGTAACAGAGTCAGTCTACAAGGCGGTAACAAAACTGCCCTAAGGCGGGACAAACGTAGAGCATTTGCCAATGACATCAAGAGATTTTTGAAAGGCAACCCCATGAATGAGTGAAAGTGATGGGCATGGTTAAAAGCCCACAGATAGATAACAACAGGTCAAAAAGCGCTTGTGCACTCAACCTAAAAATTGAGGAAAGGGAGAAAGCAGGTATGAAAAAGAACCTGTGAGAGTGAAATAAGGGGGGAGGGAGTTCTGGTAGTGGATCAAAAAAGCATGAGTTGGAATCCAGACTACGCAGCCATGGTATTTGTCAATTCTGACATTAGCCAACGTCAGTGGCGGGCTTCTGAGAAAAACTTTGGGCACCAACACATTTTTTAAATGACTACATATTGCATATGTTATTATTCAGATGAATGGACCTGAATTTACCTAGCATGGAATAATAGAAAACTAAGATGGGTAGCTGTATCTGGAACTCATGACCTGTATGTAAAAGTGGATGACTGGAGTGAGCGCTTAACTCATGCCGACATCTTCAGAGGGTTGTTGCTTAGTAAGATTGGGGGTGTGAGCTTCAGATTTTCCAACAATCATGTGGACATATGATATTAAAGTACTTTATACAGCAGCAGACACATGAAAGGGGCTAACGGATCAGTGGAAAGGGAGAGGAATGCAGATTGGTAGGAGTACTAAGTAAGAGAAAAGAGAATATTTTGTAAAATAACCAATATTTTTGAAGATTTTCAAAACCGAGAGGGGGAGAGCCTTTGTGCATGTTTGTCTGCGTACATTTGAAAATTCTTGGTGAAATCCGACAGACACTTCACCATACTGACTGAAACCACCAGTACCCAGCTATCCGAAAATAAATTTATTAGAGGGGTGTAACACCCAAACGCCGCCCTCAAGCTAATGAATCATAAAAAAACTCAGAGAGGGGAGGGAGGGTAAATTGGATCTGGCATGCAAGGCCTTCCTTGGGTGGTGTTCAGACATCCTTCATGCTGGTGAAAGGAAGTGTTATGATGTTAAAAATCGCACCTTTGACGAAGGATCAACTAATACAACTCATAGTAGTGGGTATGCCTCACAGCCAAGCAGCTAGTCAGTGAAGCTTTCCCAAGTGTGCTGGTCAAACCATCATTTAGCCAGATAGTTTTCTGTGTTTTACAGTAACTTCATGGCATCATTCAATTTCATGATGCCATGCATCTTTTTTCTCACCTTAATTTCCTCTGGATCCAAAAATCCCAGGATAAATACCACTAGCATCCCAGGATAAATGCTACTAGCAGCTATGCTTTAGGCATTAGAGTTAGAGAAAACAGAAATGCAAAGGTCATGGACAAAAGAAAACAAGCATTTGCAATGCAATAAGTCTTGCGTATTTCGAACAAGTTGTCATCGTTTGACAACAGTGCCTACGAGCAAAAACAAAAGAAAACATGAGTGGAAACTGAGAAAAGACAACTTAACAAAATAAAAGAAGTTAGCTTTAAAAACTAAAACTTTGCAATTTTGTTTGTCCTGCTGGGCTTGTCTTTGTCAGTCACAAACCTTCTGTTTGCGGGGCACTGGAAGTTAAAATGAACAAAATACTACCTTGATCAGTCGGGAGCAGTGGCTAGGGCACTAATTAATTAGAAATTAGTAAATGCTTGATCCCTGCTCTTCACAAAGGAACGGAGATGATGCCAGGCATCCCTTGACGAATTACGAGGCTGCAAAGAAGAGTGCAACACAAACCAACAAATGGTGAGCGACAGGCGGGCTCCAAACCCTTTACTGAACGCAAGAGACGCACTCGCAGGCTCGACCCTAAACATGCTTGCTGTTGATATTGAAGGGGAGGGTCGGGGGAGCAACAGATGATCGACAGTAGCGAGCAACAGAGGAGGGGGTTGGGAATTTTGAAAAAAAAAACAGAGAAGGAGGGGCAGGGACCAAGAAACAACAGATGATCTGGGAAGGGGAAGGGAGAGCAGCATGGAAAGCGTACAGGGGATGACGATCGGAGGGAGGAAGCAGTAGTCAAAAGGCAGGAAGAAAACACATGCCCTTCTTGGGAGTGCTGAAATTATAAAAGAAGTTATTCACTGATGTCAACTGCGGAAGCATAATAGTCATCTGGTTTAAAGGATGATAAAGAAGCTATGCCCAGTGAAGGAGCAAACACAAAAACACGAAGGCAAACCTTTGAATTAGAGGGAAGCGAATTAGATAGCCAATAAGGGCGATCAATGACAAGCGATACGCGGCCTCAAAGCCATCATTGAATGTTGGTATTATCCACTATCGGTCTTTCACAATGGGCAGATGAAGCAGCACTGCCATCTACAGGAATACAAAAGAACATCTCCTAATAACACCGGAACATGCGAAATATTCCCCCAAACAGAAAATGCAGTATAAAGGACACAGCTCGAATTCGAACTTTTATTTATGAGATTAATCACCCGATACTAATGTCAAAGTGATTAATGAACCTAATATACACTTGGAGCCCTTGAAGGAGCCCATCGCAACCAGCAAAACTCCTATTACAGGTACAATTTTACCAATCACCCACCTCACTTCGGTACATTACTTCTGGTCTTTTTTATTTAAAAAGTGGTTGCCTATTAGTTTTTAGGGTCGAGCCTGCTTTGCATGCGCTCGCGCATGCGTATAGCAGGGAGACTCTTTAGTATTTAGTAAAGGGCTCCGAGCACTGTCAACTTCACGTCAGTGCTTTTTATTGGTTCGTGGGCTTCCCTAATTAAATCGGCTTGCTTTCATTAGTCGAGGCACGCATATGGCATGCCTTTTCCGGTGGCAAGCCCTCCTCCAGCGCAGCGACCAAGTACAGAAAACATGCGAGGCTCGCTGTTTTCCATCGGGCTCGTGGACTTCTTTTTTAACTAATTTACGAGCCCGATCTCGCTTGGCAGAAGTCGAGCGCTTTACCTACTTGATTTCACTTTTTCGGGTTACGTGCATAAATGCACTTTTGCCCGATAGGTGAAAAGTCGGGTTAGGAGTTTACAACGCGATCGGCTCTAACACGAGCAAACGCGAGACCCGATGCATTGTAAATGCTTGTTATTCTTGCGGCTTTGCCTTTCTTTTCACTTCCTATAAGAGAGTAGACCCAATGAAATTTGGTTCCCGATGTTAATACAGGCTTATTTAGCCCAGTTACATTAGATATTCCAGTTTACAGGACGAGACAATGAAAGGAAAGAAAAGCCCTTAACGGAACAGCGAACATGAGCTTTGCTGTTTACCATGGGTTCCATGTTTTTTTTTATCAGCCTCATTAATAACTTTGCGAGTTTTCCCAAATCCTTCCCTGATGCTGTATAGTCATTTTGATATGTGTGCTGCAGCAGTGCCGTGTGAGTTGGATTCTGTCTGCATCCACGAGCTTTGTGAGTATCCAGGGTCTCCTGGCTCATATGAGCTCTACTTCATGTGCCTGCGCTACATGTCCTGAGAAGGAAACATCCCAACGTGCACAGGAAAACGTGTTCCCCTCACTACATAAAAGTTATAGAGATCACAGGGTGGGGAACATAGGAGAAAAGGCCAATCAATACAGTTCAAATATAGTGAAAAATCAATCACTGATACCTGCAGACGAGAACATTTTCTAAAAGACTTGGGCCCTGATTCATACTTTTTGGTGCAAAACTACACCAACTCAGTTTTGCACCAAAAAGTTTAGCACCGGCTTGCACCATTTCTGTGCACCAGCCGGGCACCATACTTATGGAATGGTTCAAGCCGGTGCAAAGGATATGCTAGCGGCAAAAAAAAAAAGACTTTAGGTGGGTTGGGCTGGCAGTATGGAAGAAGGGGTTTTTGCACAAAAAAATGACATTAGGCAGGTTAGATTAACAAAAATTACTCTAACCTGCCCAGAGTCATTTTCTGAGGCAAAACCATCCACACCACATGACTCCTGTCTTAGAAAAGACAGGAGTGATGCCCACCACCCCAATGGCCAGCACAGGTGACCAGGGTCCCCTGGGCATGGCAACTGCACCAAGTGCCATGTAGAGGGGCCCATTTCAGGGCCCCCAATGGCACTTTAAAAAAACAAAAAAAATACTTACCTGTACTTACCTGTTCTTACCTGGGATGGGGTTCCCCATCCTCCGCTGTCCCTCTGGTGTGGGTGGGGGTGTTCCTGGGGCCTGGAAGGGCACCTGTGGGCTTATTCCATGGTGTTCCACCATGGAAATAGGCCCACAGGTCCCCTAACGCCTACCCCGACCCAGGCATTAAAAAATGGGGCAAAGCAAGCTTTGCACCATTTTTTGACCCCTCCTCCCCCCGTGCACCATTTTTACACAGGAGTATAAATGTGGTGTCAAGGCCATGAAATCTTTTTTTTGCACGGGAACACCTACCTTGCATCTCATTAAGGCAAGGTAGGTTTCCACTTCCAAAAATTGACTTTAACTTCATAAATGTGGCGCTAGATAGGCCTAGCACCAAAGTATAAATATGGAGTTAATTTTGGTAACAAGAGTGCCAGCAATGTTTAGAGTCTAATGTCACTGTCCTTGCTGCCCAGTCAATTTTGCAAAACCCAAACTGAGTACCATAACAATAAGTACTGCAACACTAGGGCAGGCTTCACAGAGATTCACTGTTGCACACTACAATTAGAACTGTGGTTGCACTTCTCATGCACAAGAAAGACAAACAAGGGAATTAATTAAATCACATATAACTTTCCTACGTGCATAGGGTTAAACTAAAAGGAACAGAAACAATCCAAGAAATACAGATGTCCACTCTGGGTTTAAACAGTTATGGTGGCACAGTATGGTTTGGTTTCACTGTGTGTGTGGAAAAAACCCTTCAAAAGCAAATTCCTCAAACCTGAAACACAGGCAAAAAATGACACAATTTAAATCCAAGAGTTATGCTATTAGAGAAAGAAAAGTCACGTGAATGCTCTTTTAAAATTGCACTGTCACATTTTGTAGTACTTGAGCTCAAGCAGATTTCAGTTGATACTGAAGAGGAGGGTTGGGGGAGCAACAGATGATCGACGAGGGGTGGAGGGATTAAGTCAGTGCCAAGAACTATGGCAAGCAGAGAGCGGGTAGCGAGCAACAGAGGAGGGGGTTGGGAATTTTGAAAAAAAACAGAGAAGGAGGGGCAGGGACCAAGAAACAACAGATGAGTTGGGAAGGGGAAGGGAGAGCATCATGGAAAGCGTACAGGGGATGACGATCGGAGGGAGGAAGCAGTAAACAAAAGGCAGGAAGAAAACACATGCCCTTTTTGGGAGTGCTGAAATGATAAAAGAAGTTATTCACTGATGTCAACTGCGGAAGCATAATAGTCATCTGCTTTAAAGGATGATAAAGAAGCTATGCCCAGTGAAGGAGTAAACACAAAAACATGAAGGCAAACCTTTGAATTAGAGGGAAGCGAATTAGATAGCCAATAAGGGCGATCAATGACAAGCGATGCGCGGCCTCAAAGCCTTCATTGAATGTTGGTATTATCCACTATCGGTCTTTCACAATGGGCAGATGAAGCAGCACTGCCATCTACAGGAATACAAAAGAACATCTGCTAATAACACCGGAACATGCAAAATACTCCCCCAAACAGAAAATGCAGTATAAAGGACACAGCTCGAATTCAAACTTTTATTTATGAGATTAATCACCCAAGACTAATGTCAAAGTGATTAATGAGCCTAATATACACTTGGAGCCCTTGAAGGAGCCCATCGCAACCAGCAAAACTCCTATTACAGGTACAATGGGCATGGCCACTGCACCAAGGGTCATGTAGCGGGGCCCATTTCAGGGCCCCCAATGGCACTTTAAAAAAACAAAGAAACTACTTACCTGTACTTACCTGTTCTTACCTGGGATGGGGTCCCCCATCCTCCGCTGTCCCTCTGGTGTGGTTGGGGGTGTTCCTGGGGCCTGGGAGGGCACCTGTGGGCTTATTCCATTGTGTTCCACCATGGAAATAGGCCCACAGGTCCCCTAACGCCTGCCCTGACCCAGGCGTTAAAAAATGGGGCAAAGCAAGCTTTGCCCCATTTTTTGACCCCTCCTCCCTCCCGTGCACCATTTTTACACAGGAGTATAAATTTGGTGTAAAGGCCATAGAATCTTTTTTTTGCACAGGAACACCTACCTTGCATATCATTAAGGCAAGGTAGGTTTCCACTTCCAAAAACTGACTTTAACTTCATAAATTTGGCTCTAGATAGGTCTAGCACCAAAGTATAAATATGGAGTTAATTTTGCACCGAATTAGAGTAGAAAAAAAAGAAGCTAATTCTGTGCAAACAGAGTATAAATATGCCCCTTGATTGGTTACTCTCTATTGCAAAATATAGAAAACGGGAGTAAAACTGAAGCAATTTCAAGAGCCTAATACTATCATGTTAGAATCGACAATAGGAACTTGGATACCAGACACTAGGAATGTTGTCATTCACAAAGTCTCAAAAACGCACGCAATGACTGAAGGTTCTCTTTGAAAACAAAGTTTATACATGGCTAAGAGAAAAATTGGGGAATGGAACAGTCAAAAATTAATGATCTGTACACTGTTAAGCGACATTACAGTATCCCAAGCTGCAGTTCCAATACAATTCTTATGGGTATGGGCAAATCTAACCTAATTCAGTTTATACATAAAGCTTATCCCCTTATTAATGTTCTCTGTGAAAGTAGAATAATAACTAGTCAATCTAGGATCACACAGAAACGTGCAGGTACATGATAACAGCTTCAAAAACAAAATGTTCTATCCCTTGCAGTGCCATTCAAGAAAATGATATACCAACCACAACATGCCGAGACTAAAGCAGACAGTAAAAAGAAAAGTTCTATAAAATCTCCAAAGTCCAAATAGAATCAAACAACAAAACCAAAATTATCCACTAAATGGCTGAAAAAAACAATGCACACAGAGAAATGACCAAGGAAGCAACATTTATCCAGAAACCTCGAAGACCCAAGAGTCCAAACGCACCATAGGAAACACGCACTTGCAAAGCCAATAGGTCTTGTCTATGCAAGAGCTAATGGCTTTGCCAATGTGTTTTAGCCATGTTGTACACCAGTGTCACTGCTGTTTAGCATGACTAAAAGTTAGTGGTATGGAGGAGAGTGGTGTGGAGTGTCATAGAGTGGAATGGTGAAGAATGGAATAGAGAGTTGAACGGTTGAGTGGCATAGAATGGAGTGTATTGGAGTGGCATAGAATGGAGTTGCAAGGATTGGCTCACAGTGTAGTGGCATAGAGTAGAGTGGACGGTGTAGAGTGCAGAGTATAATGGTGTAGAGTGCAGTGGAGTAGAGTGCAGCATCATAAGGTTCAACAGTGTACAACTCAGTGTCACAGAATGCAGTGGCATAGATTAGAGTTTTGCATAGTAGAGTGCAGTGCCGTAGAGTGCAGTGCTGCATAGTAGAGTGGTGAAGAGTGCAGTGGTGTAGAGTAGAGTGGCATAGAGTGCAGTGGCATAGAGTGGAGCAGAGTAGAGTGCTACTGAGTAGAGTGGTGCAGAGTAGAGTGCCACAGAGTGCAGTGGCATAGTGTGCAAAGGTATAGAGTGGAGAGCTGCAAACTGCAGTAGCGTAGAGTAGAGTGATGCAGAGTAGAGTGGTGTAGAGTGCAGTGGCATAGAGGGCATTGGAATAGTATGTAGCAAGGCAGAATAAGGTGGTGTAGAGTGCAGTTTTGGGTAGTAGAGTGTTGTAGAGTGCAGTGGTGTAGATTGGTATAAAGTGCATGTGCATAGAGGGCAGTGGCGTGCAGAAGAGTGGTGTTGAGTAGAGTGGTGCAAAGTGTAGTGACATAGAGTGCAGTGGTGCAGATTGGTGCAGAGTAGAGTGTGGTGGGGTACAGTGGTGTGGTGTAGAATACAGTGGACTGGTGTACAGTGCATTGGCATAGATTGTTGCAGTGCATAGTGGCATAGAGTGCAGCATAAATTTCAGCAGCGTGCAATGCAGTGCAGGTGAATGCAGTGGTTTAGATTAGAGCAGTGCATAATAGAGTGCAGTAGCATAGAGTGCAGTGGTGCAGAATGCAGTGGTGCAGAGTAAAGTGGCATAGAGTAGAGTAGCTTGAAGTGCAGTGATTTAGAGTAGAGTGGCATAGAGTAGAGTGCCATTGTTGTGGAGTGCTGCAGAGAGCAGTAGCGTAGACTGGAGTGATACAGAGTAGAGTGGCCTAGAGTGCAGTGGTGTTCAGTGCATTGGCATAGAATGCAGTAGTGCAGAGTAGAGTGGTGTAGAGTTCAGTGATGTAGCGTGCTGTGTTTTGGAATATAGGGGGTCATTCTGACCTCGGCGGTAAAAGGCTCTTACCGCCGGTCAGAAGACCGCCATTCTACCGCTGCGGCCGCGGTAACCCGCCACGGTCATTCTGACCCACAACTGCCAAGCCGCCAAAAACCCTACATCCACGGAAGGCCGCCTCATCAGCGGGCAGCGATAAACTGGAGATGACCAAACCTCCACCTCCACGCCAACACAAACACGCCCATGCCATTACGACCCATGAATCCACGCGGCGGTCATTCAACCGCGGTATTCCATTGGCGGTACACACCGCCGCGGTCAAAATACACACCCAGCTCCAAAACACAGCCACATTGGACAATTTGAAATACACACACCTGATACACATACAAACACCACCCCCACACATCCAAGCAACTATAAAACACACACCCACATCACCCACAAACCCCCACTATTTGGAAATCGGAGAGAAGGCGATAGAGAGAGAGAGAGCGAGCACAGCAATCGAAAACCCCAACACACACAGGAACCCAACATCATCAACCACACCACATCTACGCACACATCACCACACACCACCACTCACATCACCACAAACACCACCCCACACCTCATCCACACCACCCCATGGCACCCCAAAGACACCCCAGGTTTTCGGACCAAGAACTCCAGGTCATGGTGGAGGAACTCATAAGGGTAGAGCCCCAGCTCTTCGGCACACAGGTGCAACACACCACAATAGCCAGGAAGGCGGAGCTATGGCAGAGGATCGTCGACAGGGTCAACGCTGTGGGACAGCATCCCAGAAACCGGGAAGACATCAGAAAGCGCTGGAACGACCTACGGGGGAAGGTACGGTCGATGGTCTCCAGACACAACATCGCTGTGCAGAGGACTGGCGGCGGACCACCACCCACCCCTCCCGAATTCACAGCATGGGAGCAAGAGGTCCTTAACATCCTGAATCCTGCGGGCCTCGCTGGAGTAGGCGGAGGAATGGACTCTGGCAAGTCTAGTCTCAACTACTCCACCCCCCCCCAACCACCAGCATGCCAACCCACACCCCCACCCTCACCCCCAACCCCCCAGCACACATCCTCCCTGCCAATGTCTCACCAGCACAACCCACCCAACCCAAAACCAAACCCTGAATGCCAACACAAACCATGGACACCCATCACCTATGCATGACCACTGCACATACCCATCCCCCCCACAAACCACCCTCACAACTCCTGCCACAAGGGAATGCCAGCACTGGGGGACAAGGGCACCCACAAATCGCACACCATGGAACACACAGAAGCAATAACCATACTCTTTCACCCCTGCAGGGCCCGAACGCCAACACACCGGCCAGGAGGGTCCAGATATGTCCATCCCACCCCCAGAACAGGCCCGCAGTGAGGACAGCAGCTATGTCGACCTGGAACCTGATGACCAGCCCGGACCATCGGGGACCTCTGGACAGTCGGTTCCCCACACACAGACACAGGCCACAGCAGACCTAACCCCCTCTGGGAATATCAGCACAGCTCCCACCCAGCGGGCCCATGCCTCTGTCTCCAGGACAGGTCAATCAGCGGTGTGTCCGCCACTACAGGGCACCCAGGCTGACCCAACACCCCAACAACAACAGGGACCTGGGGGCAGTGGTAGTGGGCACACCGTCCAGGGGACAGAGGCCCGGGGAAACAGGGCAACTGGGAGGGCTGCAGTGCGACAGGGGGGGGAGGACAGGCCCAGGGAACCGGCTCTCCAAAAGGCCCTCACCACCATCATGGGAGCATACCACCGCTCCCTGGAGACGATGGCGACGGTACTGGCCAGGTTCCAGGAGATCCAGGCACAGCAGGAGGAACGGTACATGGGGTACAGAGAGGAGCTCAGGAACATCGTCCAGGCCCTGAACCTAATAGTCACCACATTGCGGGACCATGTGGCACCCCAAAGGGCCCCTGTCACCAGCCCGGACCAGGAACAGCCTACCACCTCCGCCAGCGCTAGTGGACAGGAGGCCCCCACACAACGACGGGCCACCAGAACCCCACCTCCTGCTGAAGATCAACCACCCCGCAAGAGGAGCCTGAGATCACAAAGGAAGACAGAGTAGGATGCCAAGACCCCCGCCAGCCTAAGATCCCCCCGGATGTCATTCCACTGTCCCACATCGTCACCCTGTCCAACCTTGAACTGCCCCTGCTCCATCCTTCCACAGGCATATGGACAATGCACCTGTGCGACCGAGAACTGGACTCTGCCATGGACCTCACTCCACCCCCACCCATCACCGTTTTACTATCATGGACCTATATGTAGCACTTTAAATAAATCACTAATTGCCCTTAAAACACTCAGGAGTCTGCTTGTATTCTTAACAAATGTATTACACATAACGGTTCAAAATTGTTCAGTTACATTGTGATGACAACATACCAATGTCAATGTGCTTTACTCCATGGCCGAACAAACCAGAAGTCACGCAGTGGGTCATACAGCTCTGAAAAGCCAAGCGAAAGTCACAATTCAGTTGAAAGGAACTGGGGGGAAACACAGAAAGTAGAGATGCAGGAGGCCAGAAGTCAATGTAAAAAGGCGTGGGGGATTCTTACCTGGGTGCTACTGAAAATACTGTTGTATGACTGTGTCCCTGTTGTCCGTGTCGTCCCCGTCGTCTTCCTCCTCTTCACTCTCCACAGGCTCCACAGCTGCTACAACACCACCATCTGGACCATCCTCCTGCAGAAAAGGCACCTGGCGTCGCAATGCAAGATTGTGAAGCATACAGCAGGCCACGATGATCTGGCACACCTTCCTGGGTGAGTACATTAGGGATCCCCCTGTCATATGCAGGCACCTAAACCTGGCCTTCAGGAGGCCGAAGGTCCTTTCTATGATACTCCTAGATCGCCCATGGGCCTCATTGTACCGTTCCTCTGCCCTGGTCCGGGGATTCCTCACTGGGGTCAGTAGCCAAGGCAGGTTGGGGTAACCAGAGTCACCTATTAGCCACACACGGTGTCTCTGTAGCTGTTCCATAACATAAGGGATGCTGCTATTTTGCATAACATACGCGTCATGCACTGACCCAGGGAACTTGGCATTTACATGGGAGATGTACTGGTCAGCCAAACAGACCACCTGGACATTCATCGAATGGTAACTTTTCCTGTTTCTGTACACCTGCTCATCGTCTTTTGGGGGTACTAAGGCCACATGGGTCCCATCAATGGCACCAATGATGTTGGGGATATGTCCGAGGGCATAGAAGTCAGCCTTCACAGTGTCCAAATCACCCTCCTCAGGGAAAATAATGTAGCTCCGCATGTATTTCGTCAGGGCAGACAACACTCTGGACAAAATCTTAGAAAACATAGGCTGAGACATCCCTGATGACATGGCCACTGTTGTCTGAAAAGACCCACTTGCCAAAAAATGGAGGACTGACAGAACGTGCACCAGAGGGGGAATTCCTGTGGGTTGGCGGATGGGGGACATCAGTGCTGGCTCCAGCTGGGCACACAGTTCATGTATAGTGGCTCGGTCAAGTTGGTAGCGAAGTATTATATGACGTTCCTCCATTGTCGACAGGTCCACCAGCGGTCGGTACATAGGAGGATTCATCCTTCTCCTCGCAAGTCCCAGCGGACGGTGCCTAGGAAGGACAACATGGAGCACAGAGTCAAGCAACCCACAGGTACGTAACTACAGCTTGCACAGTACACGATTCTCAATGCATTGAATGGCTTGTATGAGTGGCAATGCAAGGCCTAGGCCTGTGTGACGCAGTAGTAATTAAGCCCTGTGGGCCCTTGTAATGGCGGCTGCCTGACCTGAGAAGTGTGACAGTGGGATGTGAGGTCAATGCGCTGGCGTGACACACCGTGGCGGTAGGCGGTCGAAGACCGCGGCGCAAAGCCGCATTGGTTAACATCGAACCCTATGGGTTTCACGAGCCAATGACTAGCTGCGCCGGCAGTCGCGGAATGCACCGCGGCGGTACGCGCCGCGGCGGCCGTGACCGCCATTTTCTATCTGGTTAATCACTCGAGACCTGATCATCCACAGGAGAGGACCTATACTGCAAGTGCTGCTGTGACCTCGGTCTGGGAGATACAATGGCTGCTGCGACTGGGGAAAAGGCCCCTGCCTTCACTACAAAAGAGTTGGAGAAACTTGTGGATGGGGTCCTGCCCCAGTATGCGCGACTCTACGGTCCTCCAGACCAACAGGTAAGTACACTGTGTGCACATTGAATGGGCTATGCCTGGGTTGTGTATGGTGGATGTAAGATGGTGGGGTGGGGAGACAATGACGAGTGCAAGGCACGACAGATGAGAGCATGTGCCACATGGCAAGGTTGGGGAGGGGGGGCCAATCGCATCTATCATGCGGAAAATTGATGATATTTCAATTTCCACCCTGTACATGTCAAATAGGTCAGCGCCCATCAGAAAGTCGACATTTGGCGTGCCATCGCCAAGGAAGTCCGGGCCCTGGGGGTCCACAACAGACGGGGCACCCACTGCCGCAAGAGGTGGGAGGACATCCGCCGCGGGACCAGGAAGACCGCCGAGTCACTGCTGGGGATGGCCTCCCAACCTAGGAGGGGTGCAGTCGTACCCTGACCCCCCTGATGTCCCGGATCCTGGCGGTGGCCTACCCTGATTTGGATGGGCGCGTGAGGACATCACAGCAGACACAAGGGGGTGAGTACCAGCACATTCAGCTATCTTTACGTGCAGTGGAGGTGCCTGGGTGGGGGAAGAGGGCTGTGGGTGACATTAGGCCAGGGCGCTTTCTGTAGTGTAGTCCTCTGCTTTAGCCATGTCCCTGTGCCCCCGCCCCCTACCTCTGTAGGGTGACAAGTACAGCTATCCATGGTCCTGCATCACCCATGTGCGCGTTTGTTGTCCCTAGACCTGTTGGCCTAGTCACAAGTACTGAGTAGTGTACCCCGATTGCGCGGCTTAGTGCATGAGGCTCCTGTGTCTGTCCTGTCCACCAACGGTGTTGACAATGCATGCACTCAACCTGTTTTTATGTCTCCCCCCACCCTTTTTCTTTATCTTCTTGTGCATGTGTGCATTAGCATCATCAGGCAGAGGAGAATTGGCACCGGAGCACGAGGGAGCTGCAACTCACCAGGCCCCGTGGGCCATGGCACAGACACCGAGGCCACCAGTGATACGGAGGGCGAGGGGAGCTTCACAACGGGGAGCCGTGGTGACACCAGCGACACCGACACGTCCTCGGATGGGAGCTCCCTAGCGGTGGCGGCAACATCCGTGCCCCCGCCTCTACAGGTACAGCCGCCACCCCGCGCACCAGCTCCGCCCTCCCAGCAGCCCCTCCGCCTTCGCTCCGTGCCCGCTCGCCCAAGAAGGCGGGCGTCTCCTTCGCCCCAGGCACCTCAGGCCCTGCCCCTGTTACCCCTGCTGCCCTCAGTGAGGAGGTCATTGACCTCCTACAGACCATCATTGTTGGGCAGTCTACCCTTTTGAATGCCATCCAGGGGGTAGAGAGGGTGGTGCATCGTAGCAATGCATACCTGAAGGGCATTCATTCGGGTCAGGCTGCCCATCAACGATCGTTCAATGCTCTGGCCTCAGCACTGACGGCAGCCATTGTCCCTGTTTCCAGCCTCCCTCTTCTAACTGCCTCCAGCCTGTCTCTGTCTCCTGTTCCTCTGCCTATCCCACCCACACCATCAGACCAGCCTGCACACACCTCAACACCCAAGGGCAGCTCATCCAGACATAAGCACCACAGATCACACAAACATTCACCCAAGCAACACCCAGATGCAGACATGCCAACAGCCACTACCACCTCTGTGTCCCCCACCTCCTCGTCTCCCTCCTCCCTCCCTGTGACGTCTCTACTCACACCTGCATGCACACCACCAACAGCCAGTACTTCCATCACTAGCACACCCTCCAGTACAGTCCGCACACGTGCAGTCACCACCCCCACTGCCATTTACACGTCCCCTGTGTCTTCTCCCACTGTGTCTGTCACCCCCTCTTCCAAGACACACAAACGCAGGCAGCCACCCAACCAACAGCCAAGCACCTCACGACAGCCTCCAGCCCATGCACCTTCACCCAAGGACAGCACACCTGACTCTCCTACAACCACCTCCTCTTCCTCCACTCCCATAACCACTACACCTACCCTTTACCCTGGTCCTAAAAAAGTTTACCTCTCCACTCTTGACCTCTTTCCCTCCCCTGACCCCCCCCTCCATCTGCTAAGAGTCCCAGGAGCGCCTCAGCCACCACCAGCCCGGTTTCAAGGGTCACCGTAGTGCATGGCTTCTGGAGTCCCCCCTTTGCCAGCAGTGATACATCGGTCAGCAGCAAGGGGACAGCCAGCCCCCCCCCTGGAAAGAGGACCCGTAAAGTAAGGGGACGCCGCAGGACGACTGACACGGCTGCCCCCAAGGACCAAAGTTCTGCCACTTCACCTGCCACAACATCCAGGGGAGGCAAGGGCCAGAGAGCCAGATCGAAGGAGGGCAAGGGCAGCAGGGCGGAGAAGTCAGCCAGCAGGAGCGCGGACCAGGAGGGCCCCACAAGCCCCATCCCGGGTGTGAGGGAGGACACCCAAGGGCCCAGCACACTGTCACCGAAGGGTCCAGCAACTGCACGGTCGGAGGGCGACTGAGCAGGGAGTCGTGGCCAGGTCTGACTCCCTTGACTTACAGAACAAGCACCGCTGAACAGGGCCCCCCCGTCCAGAAAGGCACCGCTGAACAGGGCCCCGCCGTCCAGAAAGGCACCGCTGAACAGGGCCCCGCCGTGCAGAAAGGCACCGCTGAACAGGGCACCGCCGGGAGGAGCAACGCTGAACAGGGGCCCTTCATCTCAAGCACCGCTCCGCTGGGCCCCGCCGTCTCAAGCCCCGCTCCGCTGGGCCCTTCATCTCAAGCACCGCTCCGCTGGGCCCCGCCGTCTCAAGCACCGCTCCGCTGGGCCCCGCCGTCTCAAGCACCGCTCCGCTGGGCCCTTCCTGTCAAGCACCGCTCCGCTGGGCCCCGCCGTCTCAAGCACCGCTCCGCTGGGCCCTTCCTGTCAAGCACCGCTCCGCTGGGCCCCGCCGTCTCAAGCACCGCTCCGCTGGGCCCTTCCTGTCAAGCACCCCTCCGCTGGGCCCCGCCGTCTCAAGCACCGCTCCGCTGGGCCCTTCATCTCAAGCACCGCTCCGCTGGGCCCTTCCTGTCAAGCACCGCTCCGCTGGGCCCTTCCTGTCAAGCACCGCTCCGCTGGGCCCCGCCGTCTCAAGCACCGCTCCGCTGGGCCCTTCCTGTCAAGCACCGCTCCGCTGGGCCCTTCCTGTCACGCACCGCTCCGCTGGGCCCCGCCGTCTCAAGCACCGCTCCACTGGGCCCTTCATCTCAAGCACCGCTCTGCTGGGCCCCGCCGTCTCAAGCACTGCTCCGCTGGGCCCCGCCGTCTCAAGCCCCGCTCCGCTGGGCCCTTCCTGTCAAGCACCGCTCCGCTGGGCCCCGCCGTCTCAAGCACTGCTCCGCTGGGCCCCGCCGTCTCAAGCACCGCTCCGCTGGGCCCTTCATCTCAAGCACCGCTCCGCTGGGCCCTTCCTGTCAAGCACCGCTCCGCTGGGCCCTTCCTGTCAAGCACCGCTCCGCTGGGCCCCGCCGTCTCAAGCACCACTCCGCTGGGCCCTTCCTGTCAAGCACCGCTCCGCTGGGCCCCGCCGTCTCAAGCACTGCTCTGCTGGGCCCTTCATCTCAAGCACCGCTCCGCTGGGCCCTTCCTGTCAAGCACTGCTTCTCTGGGCCCTTCATCTCAAGCACCGCTCCGCTGGGCCCCGCCGTCTCAGGCACCGCTGGCCCAATGACAGTGCCGGTTCTGTGTCGTGCTAATGTTCACGCTGCACTCGGGCCACCCTGCCTCCTCCATTGCCTGTGGAGACTGTTATCCACTTGATGGACTGTGGCTTTGCACTCCCCAGGATATGACAGTGGGCAAGCCACCCACTTGCGAGACTTGAGAGACTGTGGCTTTGCACTCCCCAGGATATGACAGTGGGCAAGCCACCCACTTGTGAGACTTGAGAGACTGTGGCTTTACACTCCCCAGGATATCACAGTGGGCAAGCCACCCACTGTAGAGACTTGAGAGACTGTGGCTTTGCACTTCCCAGGATTGAACAGTGGGCATGGTGGCCCCTTCTTGGATCTGGTGTCGTGGACTCATGTGGCTGTGGTGCCCCCCCTTCCCTTCCCCCTGAGGTGCCTGTAGTTTTATCATCTGATGCCCCTGCAGTGTTCTCTCCAACGGACTCAGGTCTCCTGTGTGGGCTTTGCCCATGTGTTGATACACTTTGGCCCACTGACATTTGCAATTTCAGTGACTGTGCGGGACTTTTTGCCTCTATTTATCGGTTACGCAATGTTTACACTTGGATTTTTTTGTTTCATTTTCCTATTTTACCATGACTTCAATGAACCTATTTTTTACATAAATGTTGTTTCTCACTTTAATCATATCTTTTCGTTATTCCGGGGGGTTTGGGTGGGGTCACTTTGACTTGGTGCTCTGCATTGGTGTGTAGATAGTTGGGGGGTGGGTGTAATGCGTATGTGTGTGCCCGTAACCCTTCCTCCTCCCCCCCCCTCCCCTGTGTCGTAGGTGCGGTACTCACCGTTGTCGTCTGCGCTGGAGTTCGTACTCGTGGTAGATGAGCAGGTAGACGAGAGCAGGTAGGATGTTCAATTCGGGCTCCATGCTGTCCTCCGTCCTCGTGGAGTGTATAGAGGTGAGCGTTTTCCCGTTCGTAGTCTGTTTCCGCCGTGTTTTTATCGGCGGGGCTCCCGCGCCGGAAAAGGTGGCGGGTTGGTGAGTTGTGATAGGGTGGGCGGTACATTGTCTGCCGCCTGCCTGTTGGCGGTGACCGCCGCGCTGTTTGTGTGTCCCGCCGTGGCGGTCGGAGTGTTAAAGTGGCGGGCTCTGTTGGCGGTTCCCGCCAGGGTCAGAATTCCATTTTTTGGACCGCCAGCCTGTTGGCGGGTTGGCCGCCGCTTTATCACCGACCGCCAGGGTCAGAATGACCCCCATAGTGTTGTAGAGTGCATTGGCAAAGAGTACATTGGCGCAGAGTGGAGTATAGTGGCATAAATTTCAGTGGCATAGAATAGATTGTTTCAGAGTAAAGTGGAGTGGCACAGGGCAGAATGGAGTGGCGTAGAGAGCACTGGCATGGAGTGCAGTAGTGTAGAGTGCGGTGGCAAAGAGTGGAGTGGTTTAGAGTAGATTAGAGTGGTATACAGTGGTTTGGAGTAGAATGCAGGGGCATAGAGTTGAGTGCACAGAGTAGAGTGCATTGGAATAGAGTGTTTTAGTGGAGAGTGCAGTGCATAGAGTGCAATGTTTCAGAGTGGTGTACAGTCAAGTGGTGTAGAATAGAGCTGTGCAGAGTGAAGAGTGTCCTGGACTAGAGTGGTGTAGAGTGCATTGGCGAAAAGGGCAGTGGTGTAGAGTACAGTGGCATTGAGTGCAGTGGCAGAGAGTAGAATAGTGCAGAGTAAAGTAGAGAGGCATAGAGTGAAGTGGCGTAGAGTGCAGTGGCATAGAGTGGAGTTGTGCAGAGTGCAGTGGCATAGACTGGAGTGGTGCAGAGTGCAGTGATTTGAAGTGGTGTAAAGAGCAATGGTGCAGAGTAGAGTGCAGTGTCATGGGGTGGTGCTGAGAAGAGTGGAGTGTGCATAGTGTGGTAGCCCGCTACCATTACAGAGAACACATTTTCAAATTAAATGACAATTACATTCACACCCTCATAACGTTTTACTAATAAAACTATACTGTTTACAAGTGCTTGCTCACTTCATTTGAATGTTGCAGTGTGCTAGAAAAAAACCTTTTCTTTTCCTACCCCCAGTATCCAGCAAGATTGTCACATAAATCATCTCACTTTGAAGTCAGAGAAAGAAAAGTAAGGACCAAGCTCCCTCCTACGAAAGAACCAGACATTTGACACCTGTCTTTGAATGAACAGCGAACGGGACAAGAACAAGACTTACAGGCCTGTTTGCAGAAAGGAGCACTTGTGGAAGAATACAAGGAGAGGTACAGAAAGGAGCACTTGTGGAAGAATACAAGGAGAGGGAGTGTGACAAATCTTTGCTCCTTGGGTGGGACTAACTCAGAAAATGTGAGTTACAAACCATAAAGCTGATGGTACCCAACAGCCAGAAGGCATTCTCAGGGAAGCTTTCTGAATGTCCTCAAGATTTCGTTAGCTGCTATCTAGAAGGCTTCCCTCGAAAAAGGACTAATTGTTACACAGTGAGGAATAGCCAAGCTGTCTTAGCTGGCAAATAAATCTACACTCCTATCCTGGAACATGGTTGGTGAACATAAAAAGAATCGGTGACACTGCCATAACAAATTATTTATATGAACACAAAACTCTAGTACTACAGGACACATGGACAGCCACCCTGTGGGAGATCCCTTGTTATATAAATCACACCAAACAGGCAAGCCCAAAGATCAGTGCAAGAAACAGTTGTGGGCTTCAAACTGAGAGTTGCCTCGAATCAAAGTATGGAACATCACGCATGAAAACATCTTACTATTTGATATCATCCTAATTGACAAATTCATACTGAAGATGGTGAATGTGTACACCAAACAAATGAAATGTGAAGGTTTCCTCAACCTCCTAAACTCCATGAAATAGCACTGGAAAACCCCGCTGAAGGAAATTCAGCCATCCTCACACACCAAGAGTTTAACGTTTAAAAGGGCGATTGAGGAAAAGACTAAGAGGAAATGACCAAGTTGAAAACCATGATAGAGACTCCATCAGTTCAACACCATTTCCCAATAAAGAGTCACATGGCATACGATTGCAGCAGTTCTGCTCCAGGCAAGGTCTTATGTCAGTCCGAACCTCATACGAAAATGAAGCAGCCTCTGTACCGATATGCAGTGCCGGTGGAGTGTAAACAGTAATAGACTACACTGGAGATAAGAAAGCAATCATAATCTCCTCCTACTGGACTTCATAGGAAACCTACCCAGTGAACATAGAGAGACCCAAGCCTCAACAGCACCTGGGAGATAGGTGAGGGTCGAGTGGAATCAAGACTTAGAATCCGAACTGGAACTGGATGACTAGCAAACAGATGAGACCACTGAATTCACCACATCATTACTCCCCCTTTTATAAAAGCTGCTGGTAACGTTAAAGATCCACTTCCAAAAGCCACTAAAAAGGCAGAATATTATGACGGTGAATGCTAATTGCTAAAAGACGGCTTACATTTTTGGCGCACTCAGAAGCCATACCACAATAGACTGGGAAAACCAGAACCCACTACAAGTCATTAAACTGAAAGAAAAAAAAGAGACATTGCAAAATAAATGACTTTCCTTGGAACAAGTGGCATTGGAGAACAATTAATTGACCTTTTGAATGAAAATCGGTGAAGGTTTAGGGGCTGAAAGAAAAATCCTTGAGGTCAACATTTCAGAGGATGACTGGATAATTCATTTCTCAGCCATATTCAGCACACTAAACCCATCATTTAAACATGATTGCGATGATCTTGCTGAGCCCACACAAGACGCATCAGAGACTGAGACAGACACAGCAATCCGAAAATCATTTGTGGGCACATTTTCAGAGAAGACAAGATGCAGACAGCTAAAAGGAATTAGCAAAGGGAAATCACTGGGTTCCTGCATGATATCCGTGGAGATGTTTAAACACTACACAGGTTGGTGGCAAGAAAATTTAATATCAACTTTTGTAGAGATCTCCATATCAGGTGTCAGCCAGCGCAATCAGGCCCCTGTACAATAAATATGTTATTTGTAATCCAAGATTTTAGAGGCCCATCAGCCTGATAGATATTGACTGTGAAAACTTGCTTCAAAATGACTTGCAGTAGCGGAAGATTGGATTCAAGCAGAAGAAAACATCCGGAATCAAATTCAAAGAGGATTCAGAGAAGGTCTGTCGACCACTGACCAGAATTCCATTCTTATGCACATAGTGCATAAGTATAGTGCAACAAAAAAAAATGCCACTTTATCAACCCTTTTTGGACTTCACAGCTGCTTTGGACCTTGTACCCAGGCATTGTCTCTGGAAAAAGCTGCAAGATATGAGCTTGGACTTAGGGCTCCAATCTCTAGTAAACATTCTGTACACAGGCACCACCTGAATCAAAAAGGGCTTCTCACCAACAATTTACTTCAGTTAGTGGATTAAAACAAGCCTACCTATTTGCTCCACTATTATTTTCACTCTAAACAAATTACTGATATAGGGACGTACTGAAAGCAACTCCAGATGTACTGGCAATACACAGCTTTCCTGTCCCACTGCTACTACACGATGATGCCACCCTGATCACCCGGACTTCGAAAGGACTTAAAGCCAAACTTTAATCAATGGCAGAATAATGCAGCACGAATGTCCTGAAAATAAACACCCTGAGAACACAAAGCGGCATATTTACAAGCCCCATAGCACCACTGGAGCGCCACTTTTTATGACGCTCCGTTGGCACTGTGCATTACGCATATTTACAAGATGTCGCTAAGTCGTTTCTTGTGGCTTACCTCCACCTTGCAGATATGCCCCCCCGACGCAGTTCTCTGACGCAGCGGGTTGTGCAATGGGTGTTGCTATGGGTGTTTCACTGCTCGAGATTTACAAGAATCTGTCCCAGGGGTGGCGTTAGCAAGGCACAACAAGGAGAAAAGCTTTAATTCACCCTTCTTTTTGATTTTTGTATGTGTGCTGCATTCTGGAGCATTCATAGAAAGAGCAAAACCGCCATGAATGATTGTTTATGTGCAGGAAGGTATCCCTTCCTGCACATAAACAATCATTGATGACGGTTGGTACATTTATGTGTGTTGCATTATACAGAAGCATCATACTACAAAGAAGCGCCATTGTAGATTGTTTATGTGCAGGAAGGAAATGGTTAGCACACATTGGGTTAGATTTTCAGTACACATCGACAGAGTAGTCAGGTCAAGCATAGAAGTTAGATCATGTATGGAGAGGAACTTGGGGGCTTGGACAAAAAAGCTTACAAAATATGATGCCTTGGAAGGAAATTCTGGAAAAGGGTTCTGATGCTACCAACGTGATTTCCTGCCGTCACTGTAGAGGCTGACATTAGATTCACTTTCTTCTCAATCAGATGCCAAATGGCCCAAGCAAAGCATGGCATGAAAAAATGACCTCTTATGAAACTTCAAAAACAAAGCCTCGAAAGAACACCTTAACCTTGGTAAAAAAAAGCCTCTTCCTTTATCACATACTGGGGGAAAGAAATAAACATCTTGGGTCTGGCTTGAGTCTCGTCCTGACAAAGGACAATCGTGTATTAAAATGATGACAGTAAAAGAACAAACTGGATGGTTCAGAAATAATTTTCCATTCTGGAAGTGGTCAAAAACACAATATCTAGGAGAACGTTTGCCCTGCAGGGTATGTTGGGCTATTTGACATGTCGCCACATGTGTGATGCTATGTGGCAAAACTGATAAACCACAGAGAGAGAAGGCCTTACACATTAACTACAAACCTGTAAATTACCTTCTAAAAACAGAAAACAGTCCTTTACTGCGGACATTATCTGAAATGTAAGACATCTCAAATTTTCTGTTAAAACACCTGCTATAAGCACTACTATAAGGTGAGAAGAACCACTATCAGATACATCCTTGACAACGAATATCTTGAATCTGATGATGAATGTATATTCTTCCTTCTAAGTGATATCTACGTGGAGGAAACCAGATGGCAGGAAGATATCTGGTCTAGAGCTGGGAACTAAAAGAGAAGAACTTGAACAACAAACTGGAAAATTAGACTACTTAAATGACTGTTGATGCGCATGTAAAGCTCCTAGTACACGTTGCACCCATGTGCTGATCACTTGTGGGCAGTTTTAATCGTTTTCTTTACTTTACCTCTTATGTCTGCAATATAAGTTTGCTGATATGAAGGGAAGTTTCTTGTGCACCTAAAGCACCAGTAAATAAGTTCACTGACATATTTACAAGCAATTATTTATTTTAGATATTTCATAATATAGAATGGTATAAGCTCCAAAGAGCTGTGGTGGTTTTTATAGAGAATATTGTTATTCCAGCAGGAACATCTCATACATGTGGTGGTTTACTTATTGTGTTTGCAATACTGGAAAAGGACAAGACAGCACACTGTAGAGTTTGTTTACATTTTACATATTACACAGTAGTTAGAAAAGGGCTCGGAGCCCCGTCCATGTCACATCAGTGTTTTTCATTGGTTCATGGGCTTGCCTGTTAAAATCTGCTTGCTTTCATTAGTGGAAGGCATGCATACATCATGCCTTTTCCGGTGGTTAGCCCTCCTCGAGCGCCGCGACCAAGTACTGAAAACATGTGAGGCTCGCTGTTTTCCATCCAGTTCGTGGACTACTTTTTATCTTTTTTCGCAGCGTGATCTTGCTTGGCAGAATTCGAGCGCTTTCCATGACATCGACCCTGTTACATGGTTTTTTGCACTTTTGCCGGTTATGTAGATACTTGCATTTTTGCTGATAGGTTTCACTACGAGTGATCTGTAGCAGTGGGATCGCGCTCTTTTTTTCCATTTAATGTGGCAAGAAAAGTCCGGTTGGGAGTTTGCAACTGCTAATAGCTCTAACTCGGAGAAATGCGAGACCCGTTGCATTGCAAATGCTTGTTATTATTGGCTTCTCTTTTTAGGTTGAGCCTAGGCAGCGGGCAAACGCTGTCTCTCAACATGTTGTAATCTACATCTGTGTGCTTGCAACCCACCCATCTCACACCCATCACTTTCATTCGTTCCTTGGCCTGCCTTTCAAAATTCCTGTGATTTTGTAGGTAAATGTTACACATTTATCCCGTCTTGAGGCTGCTTTGTTACCGCCTTGGAGACTGACAATGTTACATGGATTATTGCATGAAAGGCTATATAGCTTAGTGTGGCACACTACTTTTTTCTTTTGACTAGCCGATTCACGCTGCGTGGCCGTATGTTGTTTCTTCCTTGTTTTGGGCTGTTTCTTTGTCGTGTCTAAGTGCTTTAAATAAGGATATGAAATTGCATATAGTGCGAACTCGATCTTAAGGTGCTTTATATGACTACATGAAGTTTCATATAGCGCTACCTCATACTTATTCATTTTTTTCAAACAGCATATTACTCCTGCCTCCCCTCCCTCATACCCTGAAGGTACAGCATAAAACTTTTCTCAAAACAGGCGCTGCACTTCATTTTTCAGCACGGTGCCCGAATGTCATTGGGTGTGTGTTGAAATCAAGACTGCAGGGTGCAGAACCTTTTGTGGCCAAAAGAGGTCCCACGAGACACCTAGTGACAGCCTGTGGTACTACACCCTTTCCCTGCTTTGTGCACATTACAACAGTAAATGTTGCAGGTTTTGTCAGCCAGCCTATTAAAAGTGTAAAAGTATTAATGTAATCATTTTGTTCCTGCTTACATTTCACAAGCTTTACTTAATCTTGCATTCTCTATGAGTGTTTGCTTTTCTCAGGATGTTGTTTCTTATTTTTTTTTTCCGTAAGCATATTACTCTTGTCTCCCCTCCCTCATAACCTGAATGCACAGCGTAAAACTTTTCTCAAAAGGGGCGCCACGCTTTAGTTTACTTATACACCACAGAGGGTAACCCAAAGACCTGACCGGGCTGGGTAGGGAAAATAATCATTACATACAACAATGCCCAAACGGGGAAAGAACAACAAGTTATTTATACATCATAGAACAACATAGGTGAAAACAGACACACTATTTATTCATATAAACATAAATATATTCATTCATTTACTTATACATAAATATCAATTTCATATATTTTATGGACAACCCATCTAAAAAACAACACACCGAGGAAAAGATAGTGTGAGAAAAATGTGCTTGTGATAAATAGAAAGAAGAATAATACATATTCAAATAGATCAAAAAACCTATACAAAAGACATTAAAAACAGTTGGTTGGTACTTTTTTGCTGCATTGACTCCATTCCAGATCCTCAGAGAGTCTAAATCAATTCCTTCAATCCTCCACAGATCCTATGCAGAAACCAATCCAAACTATGATATACCCGTTGACGTTTCGACCCCTCTATATCTTGGGCCACATCACAGCTCCACACTGGGTCTTCATCAGGACTAGTACGATGGGAGTCCCTTAATATGTCCTCTGATTCCTCCACTTTTTTTATTTGTCTATTTATGAGGGGATCAAATCTGATTCTAAAATGCCATTTCACCCATACATCAGGTCACCAGTCAATTCCGGTGGTTTTGCATTGCGAACGCCCAGTTTTTCAAAGGCTCACAGATAAATGAAGAGTACATCTGAATTGACTGGTGACCTGATGTATGGGGGAAATGGCATTTTAGAATCAGATTTGATCCCCTCATATTTATCACAAGTACTTTTTCTCACACTATCTTTCCCTCAGTGTGTTTTTTTTTAGATGGGTTGTCCATGACTTTTTAGTTTACAGCACGGCTCCCAAAAGTCATTAGGGATGTGTTGAATTCAAGATTGTAGGGTGTGGTACATTATGTGGCCTAAAGAGGTCTCAAACGACACCTAGTGGCAGCCTGTGGTACTGCATCCTTTTCCTGCTTCGTGCACTATAGAGCAGCAAATGTTGCAGGCTTTTTTTGCCAGCATATTAGAAATGTGAAAGCGTTAATGTAACCCTGTTGTTCCTGCTTGCATTTCACACGCCTTACTTAATCTTGCATTCTCTATGAGGGTTTGCTTTTTCGAGGATGTTGTTACTTATTTTTTTTCTCAGTCAGCATATTACTGTTGCCTCCCCTCTCTCATAACCTATTTCCCATTTTATAATTCTCGGGCGCTGCAAGGTCATACGAATGGCAATAGCGCTTTGCAAATATAATAACTCCACTGCATACAAAAAAAAAGTTTTTTTTAAAAAATGCCATTTTCAACGCCAAGAGTTCAATTTTTCACAAATACAAGACTGATTAAATGCTTGTTTAAACTAATCATAGTATGGTGGAATTCCTATTCTCTAGATGTTTTCCTTCGAGGTACTTATATATGAAGGAGACAAAGAATCACTTTTGCGCCTCTCAACTTTGCTTGTTTTAGCTTCTTGCTTGCTCCAGAAGAATTATTTCCGCTCCTGTTTTTTTCAACTACAACTCTGGTCCCAGCCTTCCTGCTCTGCCTGAATACTCAGAAGGTTTTCTATTTCTCATTCTCTTCCTTTGTAGGAGCTGAAGGTGTCTTCAGTCTGCTTCCTTAATTTTCTCTAATCCAGTTTCCATTCTAGAAATAGAGCCGGAGAAAGGAAGCGGCAGGCCTTTTCTACACCTAAGAAAGAATCTAACCAACTTCACTTAAAAGACCTGCGCTTAACATTTTTATGATTGGCTATTTGCATACTGAGATTGTTAAGCCTACACATACAATGGTAAAGGTGAAACAAGAAATCCCAGAATGGAATTTGGCATTAGCCAACCTGCTAGGGCTGGCCAAAGGTGGCACATGTGACATTTGACACATATTTGGAAGAAAGAAGGACTAATACTTTAACACATAGTGACACTGGCGCCATGGCTGAAGCAGAAGCGGACTAGAGATATGCAAAGATATTCTAGAAACAGAAGGAGCAATTCATAAATTTTTGACAGGGTTTGGAGGTGTATACCTTTAGTGCCATTGTCTTGAGTGACAATAAATATCTGTTATTAGGTTCCAACAGACCCCTTGGGGGTGAATGTATATTTTAGGAATATTATGTTATCTCTAAATGGGACAGTCACGGTCAAAACCTTTTGGTGCTGGGCCGCCCAAGGGACTGGCAGCAGTCACTGAAACCAAGAACGTTAACCTTCCCAACTGAAAACTGGAGCTTAGCATAAGGAGACAACTGTGAATTAGAGCTTCAATTTCTCAGAACCATAATAACGAGCCAGAAGGTTCCCATGATTCTGGATTCCAGGACTATTCCAGGATTGTCCACAGCCTACATCAGTGGCCAGGCAGAAGTGGAACGACTTCAGTGTCTATTTGGAGCCTGAAGGGGCAGTTATGGCTACACTTTGGTAAGGAGTGGTTTAGGGGTGAGGCACAACGCATCACAGATATAGGCAGGAAAGCAGCTCTGAATCTCCATAACCCAGGTCAGGATTTTGAGGTGCTCTGTTGATGTTGGCCAGCTGGACTTTAATGATCTCCTAACCCCTGGGTGGTTTGGTCCACTGCTGCTTTTTGAATGGACAGCACTTTGAATTCTGGGATTGCATATTGCCATGAAGATGTGAAATTAGATTAGTATTTGCAAACATGGAGCAGCAAAGTGGAAGGAAGTGGTGGCAAGGGATTAGGGTAAGGCAGACAAGAGAGTACGAGCTAGCAATAGTATGGTGTGAGGTACAGATTTACAGTTAAGAACTTTAGTTGGAGACAAGGATAGCAATGGTGCAATTAGAGGAGCCATTGAGTTGGTTGAGGGAGGCAGGGAAGGTCTTGCTGGCAGCTGGGGCTTATGGGTTATGTGAGCCTGTATGTAAGGATTGGGTATGTTACCTTTACAGTGTTGTAATTACAACATGGTACCTTTGCTACATTGTAATTAAAACACAAATACAGTTGACGTTAGAATACATTATATTAAAACACAAGTTGTTAAAACACATTAATGAGTAACGGTAAGTAAAGAGGTTGAAAATATGTTTTTATGGTGCAATGGTGGGGTTTAAGGGATATGAGATTGGAGGGGGGCGTGGGTACCTTCCCAAGACAATACGGCTTTTTTATGGTTTAGTGGGTTAGATTTTAGTGTTATGCAGGTGTTAAAAGGGGGGATTTGCAGATGTATTCCCTCATAAGAAAATAATGAGTTTTAGGGCTTAGGGGTGTGATTTAAGGGTTATGGAGGCCCACAGTGGGAAAAAATGTGTTTTTGTTTGGTACCTTATTTGGAGACTGGGCATTTGTGTTTAAAATGTGAATGCTGTGTATACATTTTATTTTAATCTTATGTACTGTGCGTTTTACGAGCAGAAATCTAGAGTTTAGGGACCTTTGCTGGAGAAATTTATTTTTAGGTAATTAATTTAGGTTTTCGGTATTTTATTTTTCAATTTGTAAAGATATTTCACTTTTTTTTTTATCTTATGCACTGTGAGATTTATGAATGTGATCCTATGGTTTTGGAAGACCAGGTTGGGGAGTAATTTATTTTTACGAAATTTATTTGAGCTGGGTGTATTTTTCATTTTTTTGACTGACTAGAATTAAGTGTTTACACACAAAGGAGTTTCAAGAACAGATTAAAGCAATTTTAAAGCATGCAGGAGTATGTTCAGTTGTTCAAATGTTCAGTCGTCTTTTCTGCAAGCTAGTTATTAGGGTGTCAGTGTGTCATTATGCAAGGTGTGAAGGGACAAACATAATGGATGTCAGATTAGTTATGCAATGGGGTAGGGGTTCTAAAATTTTTTTTTGCAAATTGAACATTTCTAAAGGCAAGACAGGGGAGTATGGAAAAGTAGCAAGGTGTTACATATGTTAGTAAGGAGGTTTCCGTGCAATATGTATGCTATGTTGGCCAGGCAGTCTATTCCGCCTAAAATGCAAAATTTGTGGAAAGGAGTCTTTTGTTCATTCCCTTTGCTTATTTAGTTACTTTGAGTTGCAGACTGCTTATAAAAGATTGTGCCTGATTCACTGCCTGGAAACATTAATGACTTAGAGATGGATAACTGAATCCCAATATGACAGGTATACCGTCTGACTTATGACAAGTATATCATATCCTTTGGCGCTTGTAGTAAAGCGGAAGGGATAATCATCAAGTTTGTGACTGAATATCCTTCTGCTAAACGTTAACTTAGATTATTTGTTCCTTTTATAAAAATTCCAGTAAATTATAGGAATTAGGGTGTGCTTTATCTGTAGAAGAAGAGAATGAGTTATGCCATTCTTTTTGGCATTGTTAGTTTGTGTTCCTCTTTCTAAGCAGGTCAAATAGCAGTTGCCCCACTCAATGTGAAAATGTGCAATTCTTCTGTGATCTGACCTGTTAGACGGCCAGTCCAAGTTTCACTTTCTTCAAATAATTTAGCAATAGTGACAATTTTTCTTCATTTTGAGAGTAATATTGTGATTGGATGATTGCAGTCTAAACATCATTTACCTGCACAGGAGGAACAAAAGCTACACGAGGTAGTTGTTTTTTCAAATTGTAGCTTACTGTCAGACATGTATTCTCCAGCTGTAATAAAAAAAACATCTCTGAATGTGTATTTCAGGGTATATCTTTTTAATAGTAGATGTAATAGCCAATTCATAGTCAGTTATTAGGTTTTTTTCTAGTTTTTCTTTTCATAATTTCCAAAAATGTGGTATTGGTGTAAGTCTGTCTAGAAGTAAGCTATAGAGATAAGGCATTGTATTATTGTTAATTTGAAAATGTATTTGGGTGAGTGACTGGTGTGTTGTTTTGAATGTACCATTCATCATCCAAATGTCATGATTATAAAGGGTTACCGTATTGTCATGAGTTCCAAAAATTTGTTTGCTTTTTTGAGGATGGTTGTTATCGTTGACAATAAAGGGTTCACGAATAAAAGCTTGGGTTAGGTCCTCGGGCATTTCTATGCCATTAGAGGTTTTATGCAGGGGAGAAAGGCCCTTACTCATCTGTCTTTTTCTGCTTATAACCCTTTTTCAATTTGAAATGCCAGGCATTTCTCCGGCAACATGTACAAGGGAGTTTTTGGATGTCTCCTTTAATACTGATCCAGAGGGCTCATTGGAAGTGCTTTGCCAATAGAACTTGTTGTAGAATCTGATTTTTATGGCTTGTAATGACATGACGAACATATTTTTTAAAGACTGAGTTGATAATATTTTGTATTATTGTCATGTGTATCTTTTTGTCACTGCTATATTTGTTGATGATGTTTTATTTATATTCAAATGTTTCTTTATTCTAAGTATTTTCTTTTTTAGAACAAGGGATATTTATGAAACTTATTTTTAAGTTTAGTTATGTGTTATTTTTAATTGTTTAAAAAAAATGAATTTGCTGGAAAAACTTGCATTGACGTGGTATATTACACACAGCTACTTTACATGCGTTGTAAAATCACGCAAAATAAAAAGGAGGGCAGTACAAGATGTAGTAGCAGGGGTACAGATATGAACAATGGCTTGAGTTAGGAGACTCTTCCAGGGATAGGAGAGCAAG
This sequence comes from Pleurodeles waltl, assembly GCF_031143425.1. Lineage (NCBI taxonomy): Eukaryota > Metazoa > Chordata > Amphibia > Caudata > Salamandridae > Pleurodeles > Pleurodeles waltl. The sequence goes on along the minus strand of NC_090445.1, from coordinate 657,129,228 downwards.
TGGTGCAGTTGGTGCCTGTAGGAGGCTGGACTGGTTTGTAGTGAGTACCAAGGGGTACTTGCACCTTGCACCAGGCCCAGTTATCCCTTATTAGTGTATAGGGTGTCTAGCAGCTTAGGCTGATAGATAATGGTAGCTTAGCAAAGCAGCTCAGGCTGAACTAGGAGACGTGTGAAGCTACTACAGTACCACTTAGTGTCATATGCACAGTATCATAAGAAAACACAATACACAGTTATACTAAAAATAAAGGTACTTTATTTTTATGACAATATGCCAAAGTATCTTAGAGTGTACCCTCAGTAAGAGGATAGGAAATATACACAAGATATATATACACAATAGCAAAAATATGCAGTATAGTCTTAGAAAACAGTGCAAACAATGTATAATTACAATAGGATGCAATGGGGCAACATAGGGATAGGGGCAACACAAACCATATACTCCAAAAGTGGAATGTGAACCACGAATGGACCCCAAACCTATGTGACCTTGTAGAGGGTCGCTGGGACTATTAGAAAATAGTGAGAGTTAGAAAAATAACCCTCCCCAAGACCCTGAAAAGTGAGTGCAAAGTGCACCAAAGTTCCCCTAAGGACAAAATAGTCGTGTTAGAGGGAGAATGCAAGGAAAACACAAATCAGCAATGCAACAACGATGGATTCCTGTCTGAAGGTACCTGTGGAACAAGGGGACCAAGTCCAAAAGTCACAAGCAGCTCGGAGATGGGCAGATGCCCAAGAAATGCCAGCGGTTGGTGCAAAGAAGCTCTTACTAGGCTGAAGAACTGTGAATACTGCAGGAACGACAAGGGTTAGAGACTTCCCCTTTGGAGGATGGATCCCCCACGCCTTGGAGAGTCGTGCAGAAGTGTTTTCCCGCCGGATGGACGCCAACAAGCCTTGCTACACGCAAATCGTGCGTTTGGCGTTTTTGGACGCTGCTGGGGCCCAGGAGGGACCAGGAGGTCGCAAATTGGACCTGCAGAGAGAGGGGACGTCGAGCAAGACAAGGAGCCCTCACTGAAGCAGGTAGCACCCGGAGAAGTGCCAGAAACAGGCACTACGAGGATGCGTGAAACGGTGCTCGCCGAAGTTGCACAAAGGAGTCCCACGTCGCCGGAGACCAACTTAGAAAGTCGTGCAATGCAGGTTAGAGTGCCGTGGACCCAGGCTTGGCTGTGCACGAAGGATTTCCGCCGGAAGTGCACAGGGGCCGGAGAAGCTTGCAAAGTCGCGGTTCCCAGCAATGCAGCCCAGCGAGGTGAGGCAAGGACTTACCTCCACCAAACTCGGGCTGAAGAGTCACTGGACTGTGGGGGTCACTTGGACAGCGTCGCTGGATTCGAGGGACCTCGCTGGTCGTGCTGAGAGGAGACCCAAGGGACCGGAAATGCAGCTTTTTGGTGCCTGCGGTTGCAGGGGGAAGATTCCGTCGACCCACGGGAGATTTCTTCGGAGCTTCTGGTGCAGAGAGGAGGCAGGCTACCCCCACAGCATGCACAAGCAGGAAAACAGTTGAGAAGGCGGCAGGATCAGCGTTACAGAGTTGCAGTAGTCGTCTTTGCTACTATGTTGCAGGTTTGCAGGCTTCCAGCGCGGTCAGCGGTCGATTCCTTATCAGAAGGTGAAGAGGGAGATGCAGAGGAACTCGGCTGAGCTCATGCATTCGTTATCTGAAGTTTCCCCAGAGACAGAGACCCTAAATAGCCAGAAAAGAGGGTTTGGCTACCTAGGAGAGAGGAAAGGCTACTAACACCTGAAGGAGCCTATCACAAGGAGTCTCTGACGTCACCTGGTGGCACTGGCCACTCAGAGCAGTCCAGTGTGCCAGCAGCACCTCTGTTTCCAAGATGGCAGAGGTCTGGAGCACACTGGAGGAGCTCTGGACACCTCCCAGGGGAGGTGCAGGTCAGGGGAGTGGTCACTCCCCTTTCCTTTGTCCAGTTTCGCGGCAGAGCAGGGGCTAAGGGGTCCCTGAACCGGTGTAGACTGGCTTATGCAGAATTGGGCACCTCTGTGCCCAACAAAGCATTTCCAGAGGCTGGGGGAGGCTACTCCTCCCCTGCCTTCACACCATTTTCCAAAGGGAGAGGGTGTCACACCCTCTCTCAGAGGAAGTTCTTTGTTCTGCCATCCTGGGCCAGGCCTGGCTGGACCCCAGGAGGGCAGATGCCTGTCTGAGGGGTTGGCAGCAGCAGCAGCTGCAGTGAAACCCCAGGAAGGGCAGTTTGGCAGTACCAGGGTCTGTGCTACAGACCACTGGGATCATGGAATTGTACCAACAATGCCAGGATGGCATAGAGGGGGCAATTCCATGATCATAGACATGTTACATGGCCATATTCGGAGTTACCATGGTGAAGCTACATATAGGTAGTGACCTATATGTAGTGCACGCGTGTAATGGTGTCCCCGCACTCACAAAGTTCAGGGAATTGGCTCTGAACAATGTGGGGGCACCTTGGCTAGTGCCAGGGTGCCCTCACACTAAGTAACTTTGCACCTAACCTTTACCAGGTAAAGGTTAGACATATAGGTGACTTATAAGTTACTTAAGTGCAGTGTAAAATGGCTGTGAAATAACGTGGACGTTATTTCACGCAGGCTGCAGTGGCAGGCCTGTGTAAGAATTGTCAGAGCTCCCTATGGGTGGCAAAAGAAATGCTGCAGCCCACAGGGATCTCCTGGAACCCCAATACCCTGGGTACCTCAGTACCATATACTAGGGAATTATAAGGGTGTTCCAGTAAGCCAATGTAAATTGGTAAAAATGGTCACTAGCCTGTCAGTGACAATTTGGAAGTAATGAGAGAGCATAACCACTGAGGTTCTGGTTAGCAGAGCCTCAGTGAGACAGTTAGGCACCACACAGGGAACATATACATGCACACCTATGAGCACTGGGGCCCTGTGTGACAGGGTCCCAGTGACACATACATATAGGCCACAAACTTATGAGCACTGGGGTCCTGACCAGCAGGATCCCAGTGACACATAACAAACATACTGAAAACATAGTGTTTTCACTATGAGCACTGAGGCCTGGCTATCAGGATCCCAGTGAGACAGTGAAAACAGTGACAAAACCCCGACATACACTCACAAACAGGCCAAAAGTGGGGGTAACAAGGCTAGAAAGAGGCTACCTTCTCACACAACCCCCCCCCAAACGAAGGACAATAAGGCTAACCTTGGCCAGTTGAGACTTTATTGTCTAAGTGGTGATAAGTAGAGAGTAGCTCTGCAATAGACTGGTTACTCCCTTTATCATCCACTATATGGTTACTTCCCTGTGGGGATGTAAACCACCCTGTTTGAAGTTCTTTAGCTAAGCAACAATGTGAAGATGTATTTTCAGAGTTTCTATCAGTAAGTTTTAGTTTAGAGCAGTGGGAATTATCCACTGAACCTATTTGTAGTGATGGAAATGCCAGACAGGGATGCTGTCTCAGTAAAGCCATAGCTGGGCAAAAACTTTGTCCATATGGCTGGAAGAGAGAACAGGGATGCTGTTTCTCTTGGGTTGGAGCAGGGCAGGGATGCTGTCCTATCAGCTCCACACTAGGGCAGGGATGCTGTCCTAAGTGTTGTGAGGCAGTGCAGAGTTTCTGCACTAAAGTTTCTCTGGGAGGGTTGGAGGGATGCTCCATGTTAACTAAAATGGTGCTCTTTTTCTCACCAATGTTAGTTATCCTGCAGAGAGGTACTTCCACCTCAGGGAGTACAGTTTTGCCAACTGATGATTCCCTTGGAACAGGTGCCACCCCAGGAGAGGTTTCTCCCACCACAGGAATGGTATCCTGAATGGTAGGGTGGTTAGGGGATACTGTGATACCCTTTTTACCTGTTGATGGAGAGGGATCCTGAGTTTTCAGGCCTTCTCTCCTTTGCTTTTTCATTTCACTTGAAATGAGAGGGAACAATTCCTCAGGGATGCCCAGCATGGCTGCATGGGCATAAAACTCTACATCAGCCCAACCTGAGGCCTCTAGGTCATTACCTAAGAGACAGTCTACAGGTAAGCTAGGTGATACCACCACCTGCTTAGGGCCAGTAACTCCACCCCAACTAAACTGAATTATAGCTAAGGGAAGAAACTTAGTGGAGTTATGGACATCAATAATCTTATACTGTTGTCCAATGATGTGTTGATCAGGGTGCACTAGGTTTTCAGTCACCAAAGTGAAACTGGCACCTGTGTCCCTGTAGGCCAAGGCCTCAACACCATTTATTGAAACTGTCTGCCTGTACTTATCCATTGTAAGGGGACAAGCAGCCAGTGTGGCAAGGCCAATGCCACTAGGTGTGACAGAAACTGTCTTGGGACTGATTACATCAGTTTCCACTATGGACCCATAAGTGAACCCAACTACACCCTTTGCTTGACTGTTGCCAGCAGTCCCACCTCTAGTACCACTACTGCTAGGGGCACTAGAGCTTGATGTATTAGTGGTGGTAGGCTCAGGGGGTTTACCTGGACAGGACTTATCCCCTGGCCTATGGCCTCTATTTTTACACACAAAGCACCAAGGCTTTTTAATGTGTGCAGGTTGGGAAGAAGAGGAAGAATTTGTTTTATCCCCACCCTCTGAAGAGTGTTTAAGATTTGAAGTGGGATCTTTGGTTTTACCCTTATCCCCATGCTTATCTTGAGATTTTTCACCATCTTTCTTCTTATTGCCATCTTTGTCACCCCCTGTATGAACTTTTCTGTTCACTCTTGTTCTGACCCATTTGTCTGCCTTCTTTCCCAATTCTTGGGGAGAGGTCAGATCAGAGTCCACCAAGTACTGGTGCAACAAATCAGACACACAATTATTAAGAATATGCTCTCTCAGGATCAAGTTATACAGGCTGTCATAATCAGTAACTTTACTGCCATGTAACCACCCCTCCAAGGCCTTCACTGCCTGGTCAATGAAATCAACCCAGTCTTGTGAAGACTCCTTTTTGGTATCTCTGAACTTTATCCTGTACTGTTCAGTGGTTAAGCCATAACCATCCAGGAGTGCATTCTTAAGAACTTGGAAATTGTTAGCATCATTTTCTTTTACAGTAAGGAGCCTATCCCTACCTTTTCCAGTAAATGATAGCCATAGGATAGCAGCCCACTGCTTTTGAGGGACATCCTGTACAGCACAGGCCCTCTCAAGTGCAGCAAACCACTTGTTAATGTCATCCCCCTCCTTGTAAGGGGGAACTATCTTATGCAGATTCCTGGAATCATGCTCTTTTGCAGGATGACTATGGGGAATACTGCTGCTGCCACCATGGGTATCTAAACCCATCTTCTGTCTTTCCCTCTCTATTTCTAAAGACTGTCTATCCAAATCCAGCTGTTGCTTCTTGAGCTTCAGTCTGGTTTGCTCCACTCTCAATCTATTGAGCTCCCTTTCTAACAATCTGTCATCAGGGTGGGTGGGAGGGACATTTCTAGATACAGAGGTATGATGGGAATGAACAGAAGGAGACCTGTCCCTTACAAGGGGCACCCTAACAGCTTGGCTACCAGCATAATGTGAGAGCACATCATCAGTATGATGTGATTTAACCTCTGTACCAACTATGCTAGACTGTCTAGTAATGGGCAGGCTGAGAAGTTTCTTTCCTGAACCTTTTCCTGGGGGAGTCCCTGGATCAGATTGAGAACCATTAGCTACTTTTTCTACAGATTGGGCACTTATGGCCTTATCCTGTACTCTAAGCATATTAATTAACAGTTCTAAGGAAGGATTCTTCCCTACACTCAAACCTCTCTCTATGCAGAGACTCCTTGCTCCTTTCCAGCTAAGGTGATCATATGCAAGTTTGGACAGTTCAACTTTTTGGCCTGTGCCAGACATTTTTAGAGAGAGTTAAAGTGATAGACAAAGAGAAAAAAGTTTTCAGAACTTTTTGGAAAGACAGAAAAAACTTTTTAAACTTTTAAGAACTTTTTGAAAGTTTAGAAGTACTTTTCAGCACTTAGAAAAGAGTGAAAAGAGGAAATGCAAAACTTTTTGGCTATGTGTATATACACTGACCTTGTTTTGTATATTTTTCTCTTATGAAAAGTACAATGACAAGAGTGGTAAGTAGTCTCAAAGCACTTATCCCACCGCTGCACAACCAATGTAGGAGGCTGGACTGGTTTGTAGTGAGTACCAAGGGGTACTTGCACCTTGCACCAGGCCCAGTTATCCCTTATTAGTGTATAGGGTGTCTAGCAGCTTAGGCTGATAGATAATGGTAGCTTAGCAAAGCAGCTCAGGCTGAACTAGGAGACGTGTGAAGCTACTACAGTACCACTTAGTGTCATATGCACAGTATCATAAGAAAACACAATACACAGTTATACTAAAAATAAAGGTACTTTATTTTTATGACAATATGCCAAAGTATCTTAGAGTGTACCCTCAGTAAGAGGATAGGAAATATACACAAGATATATATACACAATAGCAAAAATATGCAGTATAGTCTTAGAAAACAGTGCAAACAATGTATAATTACAATAGGATGCAATGGGGCAACATAGGGATAGGGGCAACACAAACCATATACTCCAAAAGTGGAATGTGAACCACGAATGGACCCCAAACCTATGTGACCTTGTAGAGGGTCGCTGGGACTATTAGAAAATAGTGAGAGTTAGAAAAATAACCCTCCCCAAGACCCTGAAAAGTGAGTGCAAAGTGCACCAAAGTTCCCCTAAGGACAAAATAGTCGTGTTAGAGGGAGAATGCAAGGAAAACACAAATCAGCAATGCAACAACGATGGATTCCTGTCTGAAGGTACCTGTGGAACAAGGGGACCAAGTCCAAAAGTCACAAGCAGCTCGGAGATGGGCAGATGCCCAAGAAATGCCAGCGGTTGGTGCAAAGAAGCTCTTACTAGGCTGAAGAACTGTGAATACTGCAGGAACGACAAGGGTTAGAGACTTCCCCTTTGGAGGATGGATCCCCCACGCCTTGGAGAGTCGTGCAGAAGTGTTTTCCCGCCGGATGGACGCCAACAAGCCTTGCTACACGCAAATCGTGCGTTTGGCGTTTTTGGACGCTGCTGGGGCCCAGGAGGGACCAGGAGGTCGCAAATTGGACCTGCAGAGAGAGGGGACGTCGAGCAAGACAAGGAGCCCTCACTGAAGCAGGTAGCACCCGGAGAAGTGCCAGAAACAGGCACTACGAGGATGCGTGAAACGGTGCTCGCCGAAGTTGCACAAAGGAGTCCCACGTCGCCGGAGACCAACTTAGAAAGTCGTGCAATGCAGGTTAGAGTGCCGTGGACCCAGGCTTGGCTGTGCACGAAGGATTTCCGCCGGAAGTGCACAGGGGCCGGAGAAGCTTGCAAAGTCGCGGTTCCCAGCAATGCAGCCCAGCGAGGTGAGGCAAGGACTTACCTCCACCAAACTCGGGCTGAAGAGTCACTGGACTGTGGGGGTCACTTGGACAGTGTCGCTGGATTCGAGGGACCTCGCTGGTCGTGCTGAGAGGAGACCCAAGGGACCGGAAATGCAGCTTTTTGGTGCCTGCGGTTGCAGGGGGAAGATTCCGTCGACCCACGGGAGATTTCTTCGGAGCTTCTGGTGCAGAGAGGAGGCAGGCTACCCCCACAGCATGCACAAGCAGGAAAACAGTTGAGAAGGCGGCAGGATCAGCGTTACAGAGTTGCAGTAGTCGTCTTTGCTACTATGTTGCAGGTTTGCAGGCTTCCAGCGCGGTCAGCGGTCGATTCCTTATCAGAAGGTGAAGAGGGAGATGCAGAGGAACTCGGCTGAGCTCATGCATTCGTTATCTGAAGTTTCCCCAGAGACAGAGACCCTAAATAGCCAGAAAAGAGGGTTTGGCTACCTAGGAGAGAGGAAAGGCTACTAACACCTGAAGGAGCCTATCACAAGGAGTCTCTGACGTCACCTGGTGGCACTGGCCACTCAGAGCAGTCCAGTGTGCCAGCAGCACCTCTGTTTCCAAGATGGCAGAGGTCTGGAGCACACTGGAGGAGCTCTGGACACCTCCCAGGGGAGGTGCAGGTCAGGGGAGTGGTCACTCCCCTTTCCTTTGTCCAGTTTCGCGGCAGAGCAGGGGCTAAGGGGTCCCTGAACCGGTGTAGACTGGCTTATGCAGAATTGGGCACCTCTGTGCCCAACAAAGCATTTCCAGAGGCTGGGGGAGGCTACTCCTCCCCTGCCTTCACACCATTTTCCAAAGGGAGAGGGTGTCACACCCTCTCTCAGAGGAAGTTCTTTGTTCTGCCATCCTGGGCCAGGCCTGGCTGGACCCCAGGAGGGCAGATGCCTGTCTGAGGGGTTGGCAGCAGCAGCAGCTGCAGTGAAACCCCAGGAAGGGCAGTTTGGCAGTACCAGGGTCTGTGCTACAGACCACTGGGATCATGGAATTGTACCAACAATGCCAGGATGGCATAGAGGGGGCAATTCCATGATCATAGACATGTTACATGGCCATATTCGGAGTTACCATGGTGAAGCTACATATAGGTAGTGACCTATATGTAGTGCACGCGTGTAATGGTGTCCCCGCACTCACAAAGTTCAGGGAATTGGCTCTGAACAATGTGGGGGCACCTTGGCTAGTGCCAGGGTGCCCTCACACTAAGTAACTTTGCACCTAACCTTTACCAGGTAAAGGTTAGACATATAGGTGACTTATAAGTTACTTAAGTGCAGTGTAAAATGGCTGTGAAATAACGTGGACGTTATTTCACGCAGGCTGCAGTGGCAGGCCTGTGTAAGAATTGTCAGAGCTCCCTATGGGTGGCAAAAGAAATGCTGCAGCCCACAGGGATCTCCTGGAACCCCAATACCCTGGGTACCTCAGTACCATATACTAGGGAATTATAAGGGTGTTCCAGTAAGCCAATGTAAATTGGTAAAAATGGTCACTAGCCTGTCAGTGACAATTTGGAAGTAATGAGAGAGCATAACCACTGAGGTTCTGGTTAGCAGAGCCTCAGTGAGACAGTTAGGCACCACACAGGGAACATATACATGCACACCTATGAGCACTGGGGCCCTGTGTGACAGGGTCCCAGTGACACATACATATAGGCCACAAACTTATGAGCACTGGGGTCCTGACCAGCAGGATCCCAGTGACACATAACAAACATACTGAAAACATAGTGTTTTCACTATGAGCACTGAGGCCTGGCTATCAGGATCCCAGTGAGACAGTGAAAACAGTGACAAAACCCCGACATACACTCACAAACAGGCCAAAAGTGGGGGTAACAAGGCTAGAAAGAGGCTACCTTCTCACAGTGCCTGCAGTACAGGCCTGGGATGCAGTACAGGAATGCAGGTTAGCATCAGCAGATCTTGGCAGGGTGGAAAGAGCACTGATGATCAGTGGATTGGAGGGACAGATGGAGCAGTGAGGAAGGGAGGTGGCATTGGTCCAATAGCACCTGGAAGGCAGGCTGGCAGTGAGGTTCCTTCCTGGATATGTATTAGTGAGGAGCACAGATAGTATGCTGGTCTGGTCCACTGTCAGTATGATGACCTGCGCAGGGGACAGCAAGTGGTATCCCATTTGTAGCTCGTGCATGATACATGAATGTAGAGGGCTCTGTGAGAGGTGTGTGGTGGAAGGGAATACGGTGAGGCATTTCAGGCAACTGTAAAACGCCAAGTGGCGGAGGGGTTTGGTTGTAAGAGACATGGAAGGTGGGATGTGTGATAAGGGAGAAGGCGGAAAGGCTACCAGGAGAGTATTACCCACTGCAAGGAGACTAAAAGTAAGCAATGGGAAAGGCCAAGGGAAGAGCAGGCGGGTTGCAGAGGGAGTGGGGGAGGAATAGATTGTAGGACTGAAAAGGGAGGAACCTGAAAGCAGAGAGGAAGTAGTGACACAGTGGACCCAGGAACAGAATTGGATGAGGGAGTGAAGTGGCAGGTGGCTGGGTATGGGTAGATGGGAAGGGGCTAACATTAAAGGGGAGGAGGTGCTCGGCAAAGCCAACATGGCCAACTAGACGCATCCATTATTCTGAAGTGACTGGTAAGCGCTTAATCCTCCCTTGTTGTCCCTCTAGTGCGGGTGACACGAGGGCACCTGATCAGGAGGGCCTGTGTTGTTAGCACGTGAGATGGGTCTTGTGCGGTTCTAGATGGTGTGGCCCAGAAGAAGAGGGTTGCAGCCCTGGCAGGTAGTTGGCGGTGCTGGTTGGAGAAGCCCTGACACAATTGTGAGACCTATTGCAGATGCAGCCAGCAGACCAGGAGGCTTGTGACTTGGCACCAGAGACTGTGTGGCCTTGAGCACTGCAGGAGATACAACCCCTGATGCACACAGAGTGCATGCATGGTGGTCACTATGGGAAAGTCCATACTAGTGACACATTTGATAGGGCGGGCTGTGGGATTAGAGAGCACACAATTAAGAATGCATAGGGGAGAGGAAGGGCAAATACCCCTGAGAGACACTGCACCTCGGCAAATAATCCCTTTCTGCTTCACCTGCCATATCGAGTTCACCCCCTGTAACCTGGAGGACTAGATTCTAAGGCACTGGGGCCACAGGTAGTGGGAGTGCTCCCAAAAACTTGTTTTCCACCCTTCCAAATCAGTGAGCTGAGCGACGTGCAGCACAACATAGTCTAAGTAGACATGGTCAGAAAGAAAACTATTGGGCATCTGGCTGAACAGACTAGAAGCTCAACAGTGTCGATACCAGCTGTTATGCTGCCGGACAAAGATGCAGTTGTGTTCACTCCTAAGGACTCTGATAAATTCAATGCCATACTGGAGGCAATAGCAGCCACGTACGTGGCTCTGGAATGGAAAATTGATCTGGCAGCATGCAATCATAGCCTACCGAGAGGAGATCATCAGAAAATGTCAGATGACGGGGGTGGAATCTGCACTAGTGAGCACCCGGCGAAGGTGTTTAAAATACAGAAGCACGTTGATGACTTACAAGCCATGTTAACAGTGCCGGAAAACAGAGCCCAGGACTCTGAAGACCGTTCAAGAGGAACAACTTCAAGATAGTAGGGTTGCCAGGAAGAAATGAGGGACCATCGTAGAAGTGTTCTTGGAAGATTGTCTCATGCAGGTGGTGGCTCCTAAAGGCTTCTCAAAATTCTTCTTCATTGAGCTTGCACAGAGGGTGCCAGCTGCCATTGTTAGCCACAGAGCACCTCCTGCCTGATAGTGGAATGTCATGGGTTGGGGCAACATACTTCAACTGGTGTGCGCAACAAACCATATGTAGTAGAGGGGAGTCATGTATCTTTCTTCTCAGAATACACTCTGGCAGTTCATCAGTAGCAAATGGCCTTCTCAGTGGTCATGCTGAGCCTGAAATGCATGCTGCGTTACTGGGCTAAACTGCAGATAAAATACAATGGAAAAATACATTTCTTTAGACCTAGGAGATGGCCTGTATTGGACAGAACAGAAAGTTGCTGATTTGCATTTGGCCTTTGAACGACCAAACAACTAAAGAGGTAGAAAGAGAAAGCCTAGGAAGAAGGCTAGAGAGGGAGGCCTTGTAGTCCGACATGTACTTAATTTGAACTCCAGAACTGACCTCATGTTTCACTTGGTATAGATACAGGCTAAAGTATCCCATAGAAATATTCCTGAGTGCACACTCTCTGCCACGGTGCACTGGTGCTCTGTTTACATTGAGGGCATTAATGTACTAGAAAGTCCACATGGAGGCTGCAGGTCGCAGCCGTACAAGACAGAATATATGCTAGGACAATATGCTTGCATATAGAAGAATATTTCAGATGTAACAAGCCCAATTGAGGATTTCTGCAAGGAATGGGACATGTGCATTGTCACAAGCCATGGGTTTAGCAGTTTCTGATTGGTGAGGTGTTGAAACTGGAAGAGAACCTTAGACGAGAGGAGATCAGAGTGGTACTTGGGTAGCGGCAGCTCAAAGAACGCTAAGGCATAAGTACAGGGAGGCAGAAATCATGCTCACTTCACTTGATTGTATGGAGCATTCAGTGAAACAGCATGGGAAGGGAGAAATACCTGGTCGTCTTTTGGGCTGGCTAGTGAGGAGTGCAACGAAAACGGTACACAACAGAAGTATGGTCCCCTCTTGGACACATAAAGTGACACAAAATAAAATAAAAGAAGCAGAATCACAATATTACCAAAATCTCTGCAAGATCATGAGGAAAGTGTATGTGGCTGAATGGTCGAGTATGTACGGGTGGGGAGGTTAGAGGGTTGAATGAACAACAAGTAACATACTAAGTCACAACGCTTTAAGTGCTGAAAGTCCGAGATGCCATATAGGGACTTGCAACAAGCAAGATGCTGGGAAGTGATGGCAACCTGGCTGAATTGTTCTTGTGTGTGCCTTCTTGTTGGCACCCAACCTTATGAACATCTACAGGGAGGCATTAACCAGGGCATAGTTTCAGTGAATATGAGGGACGCTAAAATTGCGCTCCTCCCCAAGACCTTACAGGATTGGTTGAAGGTTTAGTTACCCAAGTCATTATTCATAAAGTCACAATTATTAGTATCAGTCCAGCCTGGAGTGACTTTGTGGAGGTGTTTGCGTGCTGTAAAGTGAACTAAAACGGTTTTGACACTGAATGTATTGGATGCTTTGCTTGCAATATGAATATGAATTTGATTGATTAACATGAGTTGAATCAATGGCCCTGAAGAAGTCCTTATGTATGGACGAAACGTGTTGGCTGTTTTTACCGTGATGGTTGATCTATTGTAAAAGGATAAGAAGAATAAAGAGAAGATTTGAAATGGACTGATACTAATGAATGTGACTTTTTTAATACTGTCTAGGATGGTCCAACTTCAGCAATTGATTTGTTCAAATTCCCTTTTAGGATTGCACCTTGGCAGCAGGTGTTGGAATGTGTGCACACATTATTAAATTCTCAAATTCTATTGAATTTTGAAAACTTGTTACGTGATAGTGGTTAGGTGCAATGGCCTGCTGCCTCCTGACAGATAATACAAGTCATTAATCATGTTTAATTTGGGTTTTAATATCCTGGTTAAGGTGGTAGCAAACATCAAATTCTCCATCATGGCCACTCTGGTACACCATCTTGTTTATGTCCTGTGAAAATGTGCTAGAGATGATCAGATATCAACAGTATATATATATATATCTTCCAGGTACAGAGATGTGTACTTACCTGTTTGATATTTTATACCTCAATATTCTGGTCCCGATATTGTGACTATTCAGTGTTTTGCCTACGACATTTCTCACTACAGTCTAGTCGAGCCACATCAAAATTAGATTTGAAGATTATAAACTTTTCAAATATGAGGGGTACAGTTGTTTTTTATTGATAGTGAGCTATACTTTTTGGATTTGAAGGACAAAATGCAGCATTTTGAGGAGAAAGTTTGGAATGGTAAGGGCTAGGGTGGAAGAAGAAATGAGAAGTGTGGGAAAAAGGTGAGTGGAGGCTTGTAAAACCCATGGTGAGGTTCTTTCAGACGTAAAACAGATTGAAGGGCGGTAGAAGGGTTGGCTAGATGTCTGGACAGATGAGCCAGCTTCAGCTGTGGGAAGTGGTGGGGGTTTTAAGTGAACTGTGAGGCTCTAAAAGTGATGAGAAGAGACCACTTTGGAAGCAGGGCATAATGACGGGACAGATGCTTAGGGGATGGATAGGATTGCTTTGCTGGACGTTGGTCAAAAAGTGGGGATTAGAAAGCTGTTGTGGAGATAGTTTGTTTTGTTATATTAGTGAGGCAAGGTGTAACTTTATGCCATGTTATCTTGGTTTGGCACAAACTTATTTAATTACCGTAGACTTTTACACAATTATAATAAAATACATCATGTTTCATGCCGTATCACCCAAAGTCTCATAAATGAATCACGAAATGTATGTCTGTCAATACAGATAACAATGATGCAAATGTTAGGATTCCAGGGTTCCATGGAAGAGAGAGTTAAGAATAAAAATAGTTTACAGGACATAAGATAGACATTGCTCCCATCAAGTTTCTCTGCGGTCCTGTACTCAGTATCAGTAATTTAGAGATGTAACACCACAGGTTTCCCCTAAGTGCCCTGGAAAAATTGGGAATTATCAAGAGAATCAGCAACACACTAAATTCTCATAAATCTCCAGAATTGGAACCTTTCTCAGCTATTGATTCCATCAGATTATACCTGGTGAAGTGTCCAGGGGCGGGAAGGGATTATAGGGAACATGGCTTTCCTGCATTGCTCATGATTCCTGATTCAGCCAGAAATCATAATTAGGAATCTCATGAACCTGTGATTGTGGCCATTGAATGGATAGTAGTGTAAGGGAAATGGAGAGCAGGAGACAGTAGTAGTAGACCTGAGTTACACATCTCACCCACTGTAACTCATAACTCATTAAAATGTCATGAGCACCCACTTGACTGCCACTGCCACAGAACCCAATCAGACACTAGTCTGCAATACAAATATTTGGAAAATCATGTGCTACAATTTTATACTAATAGCAGGTTGTGAACTATACTAATGCTAATTCATAAAATCAACACTAGTGACAGCACAGTATGAGAATATGGCCGACATTAGTGCACAAGATCTCAAGTCACCAACCAAGATGGAACCTAATACGTGAGGCCAGACCTGTGCTGCTGAAGCAAGATGATGAGCTTCCCAAGGGAGGGAGTATCCTGAAAGCAGTGTCAGGAGTGGAGGGGGATGAATATGGTCTGTATGGATTTGGTGATCAGTGACTCCAGAGCAAAGCTATACGTGTCCAAAGGAGCACAGGACTAACCTCTCTTCCCGCACCACCATTGTCTTGTAAAGGGGTGTGATTGTATGGTAAAGAGTAGTGTTATCATTTTTTATTATTGTATGAGAGCGCTTACTGGAAGGGAGCAGCATCTAGATTCAGGGTCCAGAAAGGAGGTGGGGTTGGACTCAACTGTGGATAGTAGGGAGGGAATAAGGTGGGGGGGGTGCAGGGTAAAATCAATAGTAAAGTGTTTCATACAATAGTTTTAGTTTTACACACAGACTCAAATATCAAATACCTCATTCTGGGTTGTGATTTACCTCTTGGTATGTTCTGTTTTTTCTTTTTTCTGTGTGATCTCATCTTGACCAGAGCCGATTCATCACCACACAGATTAGGAGGGTGACTTCATCACTCCCCTGGAACATGATCCTGCTGCTGCCAATGACTACTTGTCTACTTCTGTTTCCTCGGGCGTTTCATTACTTCAACATGGACCTGGTCAGAGCAGCACAGTTTGTTGTTCTTTATCCCGAGCTCCTCTTCAGACACCGAGAATGAATGAATCAATTAACGAGTTAATCATTGATGCATTTTTTAATCATCCGTTACAGGTGTTAAGACTTTAAAACGCCGTGAATGTGAGAATATCAAATTTAAGAGAGTTCGAGTTGTAAACTCTCGAACTGAAAATCTTCTCAACAATACATCTGTCGTAGGCGTTTAACTATTTGGGACTTGCATACAGCAATACCTAATTGAGGGTACCATTTTTTAAAACTGATCTGAACCACCCTGCAAGCTTTCTATGCGTTCCACAATTTAAATAAAACTTAATTACTTGGTGTGCAGGAAGTCTAGGACAGTGGTTCTCAACCTTTTGACTTCTGTGGACCCCCACTTTGTTATTACTGTATCCCAGGGACCCCCACTGAATCTTTATTGGAATCCGGGGACCCACCACCGAGTCAGTACTGAAAGCTGGGGACCTAACCTGTTTATATTATTTAATTTTACAAGCAGTCTCGGACCCCCTGACGAGGCTTTCTGGACCCCCAGGTGTCCCCGGACCACAGGTTGGGAACCACTGGTCTAGGACATTATTACAGGACTCTGAATTTTGATGTATTTTGACCTTGTGGGGTGCTAAAAAACATTGAGATGCTTGTGGTCTGGTCTAAAATCCGATACATGCCTGCGTTATAGAATAACCCCCACAACATGGGACTGGCCTGCCTGTGTTTCACAAGCTAGGAGGTGGCGCTGAACGGGTAGCCAAGTATGACTTCTACATTGTGGTTATGACCGTACATGAACAGTGACCGGGCCCCATATGTATTACATCACAGCATGGAGACAACGGGATGTCTTCTCCATGACCCCAATGTGTCGTGGCTGCCAGTGATGCTGCAGACACTCTCCTCTGAAATAATTGCTCCGAATTGTGCACTCTATGCTGGTGGAGGATAGACGAAATCACTCTCTGCGTTAAGGTGCTATTCATGCATGGGCCTGAATCTATTATCAGATTTTCAATAACTATGTCACTTCAAGAGCGAAATAAGAATTAAGGGCCAGATGTAGCAAAAAGAAAATTAGCGAGTTGCAAATTGCGAGTCCATGCGACTCGCAATTTGCAACTCGCAAATTGGTATGCAGTACGGTGTCTCAGACACCGTCTGCGAGTCGCTATGGGGTCGCAATGACCCACCTCATTAGTATTAATGAGGTGGGTCGCAAATTGCGGCCCCATAGCGAGTCTAGGCACTCGCAAACATGGAGGCCTGCTGTCGTCAGCAGACCTTCATGCTCGTGACTGCTTTCTCAATAAAGCAGTTTTTTTTTTTAAAGTGTAGCCCGTTTTCCTTAAAGGAAAACGAGCTGCACTTAAAAAAAAAATGAAACCTTTAGTTTCGGTATTTTTTCAGGGCAGGTAGTGGTCCCTTGGACCACTACCTGCCCTGAAAAAATAGTATTTGGTCCATTCGCAAAGGGGAAGGGTCCCATGGGGACCCCTTCCAATTTGCGAGTGGGTTACCATCCACTTGAAGTGGATGGTAACTGCGACACCCTTTGCGACCGCATATGCGGTTGCAAATGGTATTGCATGCCACTCCGAATCGCAAATAGGAAGGGAACACCCCTTCCTATTTGCGATTCTGAAATGCATATTGCGAGTCGGTCCCGACTCGCAATATGCATTTCTGCATAGCAAAGAGGCATTTGCGCCTCGCAAACGGCGATCTTCGCCATTTGCGGCGCGCAAATCCTTTGCTACATCTGGCCCTAAATTATTATTCAGCCCCTGGAATTAGAAGGCCACTTTTTTGCCTGGGGTTTGGTCACCTTTCTACATGCATCCATGTCTCTCCCACTGTCCTAAATGGTTTATAGCCGAAGGCCGCTGGAGGTGGCGCGCACAAGATACACTCTCACAAGTGGAAGGACATGCGTGACATTATTGTAAAATAGCCATTTTTTGGGTGTGAAGAAATTGGTTAATGTTTTGCATCCCAAGTCTTGTGCACATCCATGCAGGAGGAAGCAAGATAAAGGGAAAGATCACAAAAGATGGATTTCCCATTTTAAATCACATAGGAAATGTTGTTGTATATCTGTTCAGTAGTTGTTGAGAAATGTGTATTTGAAAAAGGTTTTGTGTTTCAGCAATAAGTGTATCTTTGCTATTAAACTTTCAGACTGGGAACTTGAGTTATGTCAATCCCTTCCGAAACTTTCATGAAATGTGAAGGGTTTATTAAAAGCTTGAATAAATGTTTTTCTGTCATCTTGAAATTTACGAATTCACAAAAGCTTGATATTTTAGTGCAATTGAAAAAAGGTTCTCAGAGAAAAGGGGAGGCTAGATGATGTGTTCAAGGTCACAAAGGGCGTTAGTGTGGAAAAAAGTGCACAAAAAATTAGGGAAAGGCATTTATTGGATGGAAAACTCACAAATACTATAAACTTAATGATGGCGGCAGGTTAGCCCTTAAGCCTTGCGGGAATGTAGGACCTCCTCTTTCCTCCCATTGTGCACCGTGCTACAGAATGGACGCACAGATAATTATCTTACTGAGCTCTGCAGCTCTGAGGCCACACCCCGGAAGATAACGAAGCAGCGAACGATGATGTAAACGCCAAGCTGTGACCCTGCCTGAACGTGAGACAAGTGGTGACTCCCTGGGGGTGTCACTCCTCAACAACCGGCCGGACACTGTGGACCAGTGCGGCGCCCAGCATCTGGTGCATGCACCCTGGAAGCCAAATTGCAGACACAGGTGGTTCAGGAGTGGGACGCTGATACTCGTATCTATGCTCTGGATGCTGCGCATCGAGCTCATCATCGAGCAACAGAGACACAGACGGTGGCAACTATTGCTAATGATAATAGTACACCGTTTGCTGTTAGGCAACAGATGCACCCCTGTAAACAGTGCATTGATAACTTCACTGTGGTGCTCCCTGACTCAACTCTCTCTCTGTAAAGGGTATTAGGAGATTATTGAGATAAACAGCTGGCTACCTGGTCAAACTCACGCAGATCCACTGTGGTGCCAATCTGAAGGAAAGAGTAAAGGTGATTGGTGGCAGTGGGGAGGAGGTCACTGGGAGAACAGCTTAACTCAGCAGAGCCTAAAGCTTCCACCAAAAACAGAATGATAGAAGAGTGATCTGTGGTGAAAACAAGGACTCTGAAGATTTGCTCCAAAAATATCTTGTAGTACAGAGACAGTTGGTAGATGGTGAGGCAGAATATGACCCTGGTCTTTCAGAAGGGGAAAAGACGTGGAATACAGAGGAGCCTAATTTTAGCAAAATCTGAGAAAACCAACCCCATGAAAGCTAGGATGCAGAAGACTGCTTTAATTAGAGCCGGTCTGTCTAAATAGAAAGTATGTAATACCCTGTCATTTCTATGAACTCTGAGGCCGCCTCTCTCTCAGATGTGTTAATAAGCCCCTCTACAATTAACAAACTGAACTGGCGGTTTTGCCTAGGGGGTCCCAATTGTTGAAGAAGATGACTGGACCCGGATAGGCAAACACAGGGAGTTGCAACCCAAGAACCTTCAACAAAAAAGCTAGTTTCCTGGCTGGGTGATCAACCGACCCTGCCAATAGAAATGGAGAGTGATTCAAGCAAGGGGTTAAGAGAAAGAATATCCTCTTTTTTCAAAAATACAAAGATCTGGGGAATATGAGAACAGATCTGGAGGAGACTCAAGAGATCAGTGCATTCCTTAATAGCTGAAAATGGACAAAACCACTGAGCGAACTGCATCCGTAATGCTGATGAAAGTGCCTTTAGTAGCAAATAAAAGACATGGCCAGAGTGGTACTGTGTCAAGATTGACTCTGGATTCCACTCCTGGGGGGTCGATGAGTCTGGATCTGGAAAATGTCATTAAACGAAAGGGCCAGGGGGCCCGGAGGGAGTCAGTGGGGGCTGAACAAGAACTAATCCCAGAGTGAGAGCGCATGCAGGTATGCCCACAGGAGAGGCCCAAAGTCAGTAACAGACCTTTTGGAAAACAACCTTAATGAAATCAAGGAGTTAGAATGCACACAGAGGGAAGCGCCTGAACAAGGCAGGCGTTAAGGGACCTGTGGGCTCGGAAGGAGCCCAGAGGTGCCCTCCCATGCCCCCAGGGACACCCCCTGTCACCCTTGCCCACCCCAGGAGGACACCCAAGGCTGGAGGGACCCATCCCAGGGACATTAAGGTAAGTTCCGTTAAGTATTTTTTTAATTTTTTTTTGTGGCATACGGGGGCCTGATTTGTGCCCCCCTACATACCACTATGCCCAATGACCATGCCCAGGGGACAGAAGTCCCCTGGGCATGGCCATTGGGCAAGGGGGCATGACTTCTGTCTTTGCTAAGACAGGAGTCATTTATATGGGGGTTGGGAGTCGAAAAAAATGGTGCAAATCGGGTTGAGGTGAAATATTTGCCTCAGCATGACTTGCCCCATTTTTTGGCGCCCAAGCTCCATATCCCCCTACGCCGGCGCTGCCTGGTGTACGTCGTTTTTTTTCACGCACACCAGGCAGCGCCGGCGGCTAACGCCGGCTAACGTCATTGATTAAATACAGCGCCCGCATGACGCTTCAGAATGGCGTTAGCCGGCGCTAATTTTTTTGACGCAAAACTGAGTTAGCGCAGTTTTGCGTCAAAAAGTATAAATATGGCCCTAAGTATTTTAAATTTAACACTAACACTGCCTGTATAGAAACTGTTAAGGATGCTTTGAAAGCAGCCATTAATTTGCGCCTGTATAACTTCCTGGAGTATTACCAAAAAAAGGAACAGGGACCGAAGTTGGCCAGTGGAAAAGTTCTACATTGCAAAACCCACATGTATAAACTGGGGCTTAGAAAAGCGAAACAGTCAATGCTTGATTATTACTGTAAGCTAGACTGAGGGCCTGATTATAACTTTGGGGGTCCGACTGTCGGAACGCCCAAACCACGGGGTGAGGCTGCCATCAAGCTGACAGCCTCATCCCCCTGACCGGCAGTAACAACGTATTACATTTCCGCCAGTCAGCCCAGTGGAAACAGTGGAGCAGCAATGCTGTTGCACACCAGCACCCTTGGAATGCGCACTGTCTGCACAGCAGACTGTGCGAATTCCGAGGCTGCTGGCAGGTTGGCCCCTGCACTGCCCATGACCTGTGGCTCCCAGCATTTCTGACAGTCTTTCTATGGCAGTGCAACCGCCATGGAATGGCTGGTGGAAAGTGAAGTCATGATCAGCATGGTGGTGCCGCCATGGGCACCGCGGTGGCTGACTTCAAGTTTGACCGCTGCCAACCTATCAGGAACCATGATCCTGGGGGTGGCAGTGGTCTCCTGACAGTTCAACCACCTGGATCATAATCTGGAGATCAGACCACTAGGAGTGCAGTGGTCTGACCGCCAACGTGAGTTTGGCAGTCCTAGGACTGCCAAACTCATAATCAGGTCCTGAATCTCTAACCGTGCTTATTTACAAAAGACCTATGAAGAAAGTGAATATTCCGGAAGGTACTTACATTGGGCGGATCGGTCGAGGTGGCACAGAACACTAATAAAAGATTGAGGCCTTGCTTTACCTGACCTGGGAGAGTATTATTTTGCCAGCTTTGCACATTATTTGTATAGATATTTTAACTCCCACAGTGCTGTAAATTCGATTGATAACTTCTATCTAAACTAAATCCTGCAGGAATATTAAATAATAGATTTCCTACACCTCACTAAATTACCCAAGAAGTCTTGATTTAAATTGTTGCAATGGCTCTTAAAACCGAAAGAGCAATTGTTTAGCTATTATGACATACCAGTCATTAATGGCATTTGGAACTGTCCAAAGATTATAGGATATAGGCCTCTATAGAGGACTACTGTCTATGCACAGTAATCATTAATTTTGGTAATGATCCACAGGTAATACTATTAGGTTACTCATCAGACGCCAGCATGAAGTCGGAGCATAAGAAAAATCATTTTTTGATTACTCTCATTGCAAGGTCCAAAATCCTTTAAAATTGGAAGACTGAAGGTGTTCCCTCTTTCGAACACTGGCGGTCCAAAGTGATGAAAATAAGGGGGTTAGAACAGTGTTATGCATTGAGGTCAGGCTCATATTATAAATCCCTGAGGCTGTGGGAAGATTTTGAATAGGGGAGATGTGTTAACAGTTGTTACTGTCTCGGTTAATGTGCAATACTGATGTCTCATTTTGGATAAGTTGTAAGAATATGATGAGACAGTTCTATAAATTGCTGTATAATGTCCTGAATGATGGATGCAGTATGCAAAAGTGATCTCTAAATTGTAAGAGGAATTGATGGATTTGTGTGAACTCTTCCAGTAAAAAAATCCCAATAAACTCGAGAGCATGCCGTTGCCTTTTTGTTATCTGAAATGGATGCCAACTTTCAAAAGCTGTTGAATTTTAACAAATTCGCAGTTCCATGAGGGCTCAAAACATGTAAATACTCATCAATGGCATCATGGCAATCAACATTATTGGAGAAGAGAATGAGTGCAATTTAAGAAATGCACAGGTCAGAGTTGCATATGGCGCACGTTTGTAAATAGATAAAAATTGCCAGCTTAAAATCAAAAATTTCAAAAAGTAAAAAAGGCCATCAGTCGTCCTGTGGTTGGTTCTAAGGGGCTCCTGGAATGCATAGGTGGTTTGCAGCAGGCCCTACGTCCAACCAACATTGCTCCCTTTGCTGTGTCATTTGCAATGCAGGTGGTTTAACCATGGGTGGTTGGATTTAGTGGTAGGTTGAATCATGGGGTAGCGGAGTTGACCCCACATGTGGTGACCCTGCCTCCAGTGGCGTAGTGTGGGGAGTGCAGGGGGGGCCGGCCGCACCGGGCGCAACATCTTGGAAGAGACTCGAGTGCTAAAATCCACGGGTTAGGGGGCGCAAATTACTTGCCTTGCCCCGGGTTAGGGGGCGCAACTTACTTGCCTTGCCCCGGGTGCTGACAACCCACGCTACACCACTGCCTGCCTCCAACTGCTAATGTTCCTTAAAAAACAAACCTTTGAAAATCACCGAAAACACATTTTAAAATAAACCTGATGGTTCAACTTGTGTGGATTTTAACATTAACCGTGAATAAATGCAAACAAATTTACTGGAAAAACAACAGTGAAAGTGTCTGTATGGCTTGACAACAAAACCTAAAAACCTTTGACATGTGATAGTTAAGTTTTATTACACTTAACGTAATTCACGTCCCTGCAACGAAAACCTAAACTCTCACTCAAATGGGCTGAACTCACAATATTTATACCAATGAACATTTGGTCCTAATAAACTTAATAAATAAACAAACAAACAAAATGTACTCCATCAAGAGAGATGCTATGATAATGTCAGTGGTAAGGTGACATTATGTAACTCATGACATCATCAATGTAATTTTGATGGCATGTGTCACATCATGTACAGTTCAGTGAGACTGGCTCATATAAAACTTGTGGTGCTCACCTCAGAGGTACCCAACTCGTGAATCCAGTGCTACATCTTCTAATTAGTATATAGGTCTATCACTCTTATGTGTACAGGCATGTATGGTAATGCTTTTCATTCTTTTCACTGATCTCTACTGACATCCTAAAAATAGGACTTAAGCGAGTACGTAGAGAAGTTTGTTTTCATACCAAAAGGACCCCTGTTCTGATAAATGTCTTGGACCCTCTTTCAACTATTGCATGGGCTGTAACATGTTGACACTTAATTGATACCAAGTACAACCCTCCCCGCCCCAAGACTTTTGCAACATCAAAATAGAAATTTTGTGGCACAAATTTGTAAATATTGCTGAAAATTCAGTGAATGCTGCTATATATCATTTTTGCATTTTTTTCTTTTTTCTGGAAATAGCTCAATGACTCACATCATACCAAAAGTTCTTTTCCTGGCATCCTGCTGCCTCAACCTGTCTAAAAGGACTCATATCCCTTTTTAGGTTGAGCATGGCAGCGCGCAAGCGCTGCTTTTCCGACGTGTTGGTATGTATCTGCGATTTTAACCACGCCCACCTCACGCCCATCACTACCACTCGTTTGTGGGCTTGCCTTTCAAACATCCTTTGATGACATCGGTAAACGGTTTACCTTTGTCCCTCCTTGTGGTGGTTTTGTTACTGCCTTGGCCATCGCCTCATGGCTAATTGCACTTTTGCCAATGTTTGACTGCGAGCCAACTTCTTTTTCCTTTTGTGTGTCTCGTCACGCTGATACTCATGGCAGCCGTGGCGCTGTGAATAGGCTCGCTTATGTGAAACTGTTTTACTTTTAATTTTCAATTTATGGGGCAAGAAAAGTCAGGTTAGGAGTTTACAATGCTAATAGCTCTTACTCGAGCAAATGCGAGACCCATTGCATTGCAAATGCTTGTTTTATGAGGGAATCAATTAAGGACAAATACTGGTGTTGCTTTGTTGGGATAATCAGTGCAGTCCAGCCGGTATTAACTTAATAAGTAGCCCTTTGTTTTTGCTTAAGTGAGCCGTGTTGGTGTGTACAATTCTCATGGACATGTGGCAAGGCAAACGGGCCTACACTGGACCACCATATTAGTCAAGGGTCACATGATATTAGTTCCTTTGATACTCTCGGCACGTGATATTACTTACTACACCCCATGACTTCAGTGAAATTTACGTCACTGACATTTTCAAGTCTTAGCAAGCAGTTGCATGCTCTTTTTAGAGTAATGTGCTTTGTTTGTTAATTTAAAGGCGAATAGTCAGTTTATAGTTGAGGTAACCTTTGCTTTTAGCTATATTAATTTACCAAAATGAAAAGAGTCTCCCGGACCCTTGCCACACTTAATAGTACTGTGAAGACTACTGGGGGTCTTATTAGTTTCTTTCATAAAGTGTGCACTCCATGGATAAAAATGAGCAGAATCTGAGGGCTGAGGCACATTGCAGTAAAGATAGGCCGAAGCAGGGGGTGTGTCTTTTCTTTATTTGTGTAGCGCCTGCGCATCGTTAACAATGGCTTTGCCTCAAGTCAGCTTTAAAAACACAAAAAAATAACACCTTTCCCACACTGATTTGGTGCGTATTGTTAAACATGCACACCTACAACTTCCTTTTGCGCCTTGATCAAGGGGCAAATACCCCCACACGTTATAATTATTTTCTTATGTGCGCATCAGGATGGGCTTTACTCGCTCAAGCCATGTCAATGTCATCATATTGACAACACCAACAGAACATAGCGCCTCTGCGAGTGTTGAACATGTTTTAGAGGTGTGTCTTTGATTTATAAATCTGTACAACAATTTATAGACAAAGCATAATTTAAAGTGCCAAGGCATTTCTGAAATAAATGTGACCAAAATGCAATTGCCTTCCCTGGAGCCACGTCAGCCTAGCCCTAACAAAGCAACCTGAGGACACACCGAGAATGCATCTCAGAACGGGCAGCAAAATGTGTTAATAAAGAGGCACATTAAAAAACAAGCATTTGCAATGCAACAGGTCTCGCATTACGTCGAGTTAGAGCTATTAACGTTGTAAACTCCTAACTGGACTTTTCTGGTCACATTAAATGGAGAAAAAAAACCGATCACGATCGCGCTGCGAAATAAAGAGAAAAAGTAGTCCAGAAACCATATGGAAAACATGGAGCTCGTATGTTTCTAGTAGTTTACCGGTGCTCTCGTGGAGGGCTAAACACCGGAAAAGGCATGACATATGAATGCCTTTCACGAATGTAAACAAGCAGATTTTAAAAGGCAAGCCCACGAACCAATGAAACTGACTGACTGACATGGGCGTGGTTAAAATCCCCCTAAAGAGAGATTAGAAGAGAGAGGGAGTGGTTTGCACTCGCCTCTAAAAAGAGAGATGGCTATATTTCGCAGCACACGCAGCACGTTATATGGACAAGATAACAGAAAGGCAACCAGGATTTTAAAAAGTTGTTTATATTTCGAACAGCACTTTTATTATCAGGTGCCCCATTTTATATTGTTCCCATTTTTTGGTTGAACACGTTTTTTTTATAAGCTCTCTCCACACCAATGTTTTTATACTCTACTTGGTATAATACATTTTTCAGGATTTGCAATCGATCTTTTTGCCTCAAACATTGGAAAGATAAAGATATTTTCTTTTCTTCTCAATTTATGGATGATAATCATATTGGTACTTTTGACTTTTTACAGGCATATTGCCGACTGCCAGACCCGTGGTGAGGAGACCGCCATAGAGGTTGTGATCTCCCCACCAGCCCTATTACAACTTGTTCTCTGTCATCCTTTTCATAGCAGTTAGACCGCAATGAAAAGACTGGTGGAGAACAAGGTTGTAATCAGCAGGGCCCCTTTTTAGCTTTTTGTCCCTGCTTAGATATTATGAAAATGGACATACTGAAACTAAGTTGCTCACACTAAAGTGAGAGACAAACGTGCAGATTCACCTGTGGTACTAAACAAACAATCAATGGACCACATGTACTATCGGTAAATTTTGCTAGTTCCTATTTGCGACTTGTTGCGACTCAGAATTAGGAACTCACAAAATGCGATGTACGACAGTGTCTCAGATACTGTTTGCGATTCCCAGATGGGTCACAAGGGACCTTCCTCATGAATATTCATGAGGCTGGTCGCAATTTGCAACCTATTGAAAGTGGCCTGCACTCACAGGGATGGTGGCCTGCTGTGGTCAGCAGACCACCATGTCTGTGACTGGATTTT
Organism: Pleurodeles waltl; assembly: GCF_031143425.1. Classification (NCBI taxonomy): domain Eukaryota; kingdom Metazoa; phylum Chordata; class Amphibia; order Caudata; family Salamandridae; genus Pleurodeles; species Pleurodeles waltl. Next base: position 657,103,296 of record NC_090445.1, on the reverse strand, counting down.
AAATAAAGCAATTTTTTAAAAAATTTAGCCCATTTTTTAAAAATGAAAACAGGATGTATTTCAAATTGAAAACTGAAAAGTGTTCTTTTAATTTTTTAAGAGAAGGAATTGGCTGTGGGACCACTGCCTGCTCTTTAAAAATGATGCGTGCACATTCATGAAGGGGAAGCGGTCCCTTGGGGACTCCTTCCCATTACGAATGTGTTATCACCTCCTTCACGGAGTTGGTAAAAGATGAATGTTTTGTGACCGCATTCCGTTCGCGAAAGTTTCATACATGCCCCTGTGACTTGCTATTAGGAACAGATGCCCTTAACACGCCCTTCTTAATACTGACTTGCAAACTCTATTTTGAGATTCAGTAATTTGTTACTGAATCGCGACAGGAATGGTAGTAGGATCAGTGTGTGATGATGCAATGCTGGCAGGTGTGAGTGGAGATGTGACTGCAAGGGAGGAGGTGGTGGGGGAAATGTCGGTTGTTGTGTCTGCAGATGTGTGTTGTATGAGTGCATGCCTGTGTGAACATTTGTGATGTCTATGACTGACTTTGCACACCTTGTTTGTTGTAGTGGGTGTATGCTGGTCTGTAGGTGTGCTATGGATGGGTGTAGGGAGAGGGGTTGCGGATTGGGAATAGTTAGCTGGAGGGGGCACAGAAGATGAAGGGACACTGGCTGCCATCAACAAGGAGGCCAGATCCTGAAATGATCTCTGGAGGCCAGACGAGGCACTGTGAATGCCTTCCGGGAACGCATTTGTCTGCTGCATCTGGGATACCAGTCCATGGATGGCATTCAAGATTGTTGTTTTCCTCACAGAGATGGACCTCAGGAGGTCACTAGCCTCCTCATTGAGGGCAGCAGGGCTGACTGGGGTAGGGGCAGAGGTACCTGCGGCAAAGGAGACACCCACCCTCCCGGGTGAGCTGGCAACTGGGTGGGGTGGTACAAGGTGGGTGATGCTGGTAAGGGGGGTGGAGGACAAGGATGGTGTTGGTGTGGTCCCAGAAGGGTCTGACACTGCCAGGGAGCCACCGTCGGAGGAGGAATCTGAATCAGATTTGTTGGTAACTCCAGTGTCCCCTGTTATGCTCCCCTCGCCCTCTGTCCAACTGGTGCCCTCGGCTTCACTGGTGTCCGCCTCCTGGGTCCGTGGGCTGCTGCATCCCCACTCGCCGGTGCCCTTCCTCCTTTGCCAGATGATGCTAATGCACACATAGACAGAGGAGGAGAGAGAAAAGAAGGGTGGGAGAAACAGAAAGAGAGGAAATGATGAGAATCCACACATCCACTTCACATACAAACAATGCAGATAATAGTCCCTGCCTGCGAAACAAGAGACCATTTAGCAATCATTTCCAAATAAAGTGATGCAAGCGATGTCCAAATTCATCTCAACCCTGCAGCCTAAACACCTGAATGAAGACAACTACATGCCTATCAACTGCAAAAATGACTAATCCAAAAATCCAGCCCAGGAACATACCCAAACACATGTCATCCATTACAGGATGATACAAATCTTAGCATAGAGGGACTGAGGACACTAACTAACTGACAGGAATGTGTGGAGTACATGTGGTACAGAGGTCCATTGATGTTGGAAGTGAACCAATTTTAATCTTCACGTAACAATCCTGTCATTATCCATATACAGTGCCAGTATGACCAACTCGTACTACTACAGTACACGCAGAAATGGAGGATGCAGCCAGTGACAATATAGTATACTTGAGAGACCCATACCTACAGGTGAACGTGTGTCACAGGACCACCACTTCTTATCCTACATGGCTCAACATAGCGACCGTCACACACTCCTACTTGATGGGTGTGACAACCAGGACTGTACATTCCCTAAATCAAATCTGAGTACGTTATTTCCAAGCCCAAGGAGGGTGATAGTGCACAACCATGCAGTAGTCTCCTGACAGTCAACACTTACCCTCTTGTGGCTGCTGTGCTGCCTTCAAGTGCCCATCAACTCAGGGTACGCCACCGCCAGTATGCGGGCCATTGGGGGGTCAGGGTCTGACGTGCACCCCTCTCACTTTGGGATCGCCGTCCCCAGCTGGGCCTCTGCAGTCTTCCGGGCCCAGAGTCGCAGGTCCTCCCACGCTTCCTGCAGTGGGTGCTCCACCGGCAATGGACCCCCAGGGTCCGCACTTCTTGATGATGGCTTGCCATAAGCCTTTCTTCTGATGGGCGCTGATCTGCATGGGAAACATTGAGAAAAGGGGGGACATGATGTAAATAATACCAATACGGCAGTAAGGTTTGGCGACACACAACAAACACAGACCAGGCACACTACCAATATCCCACACATATCATGTGCATGCTACACACCTGATCAGTCATGACATGTCAATGTGCACACACCTACATCGTCATACACCACCCAACATATCCGACAAGTGATGTTGTACTGACCTGTTGCCCTGGAGCATAGTACAACCTCCCATACAGGGGTAGGACTCCTTCCACCAGTTTCTCTAGCTCCTCCGTTGAGAAGGCTGGGGACCTTTCCCCTGTAGTGCGTGCCAAGAGATAGGACGCAGCAGCACACAAAGTGGAGCTCTGTCTTGCCTGAATGCCAGGAGTCAAGTGAGCTTGCCCACACAAAATGGCAGTTACGACTGCAGCGGTGATGACCGTCACCGCCGGTGGTGATAGTCATTGGTCCCAGTCTCCAATAGACATCAATGTTAACCAAGAGGAGTTGCACAGTGGTTCAGATGCCCTCCGCCATGACGACTTCCGCCAGTGGAACAAAGTCACTTCCAGGTGCCCAAAGCATGCCGGACACGCAGATGCCATATTAGTCTGTGACATTACTGTCCTGAGTTCACACAGAGTAACTACCTGCATGTTGTCACAAATCCATACTTTAGGTCACACATTGTGGATTTTGACACATGTAGTGCGTGTCTGGTGACATTACCACACTTGTCACAACATTTGTCAGCATATAGGATCAGTATAGTGGAACACATGGAAGGTGTAGGTGTACATGTCCTGTATACGTCCATTCCCACAGGAATTATGTGCCATCGTCTAGTTAGGAATGGAGGGTGGAGTAGTGTGTATTTACACAACATGACAGGCAACTTGCATGACTAAAACCTCATGACTGTTGTGTGTCATACTTGGTAGCCTACATTGTGGGAGGTTCACAGAGTGTTATTTGTGTCCCCGCACGGATATCGTCACTATGGAGTGATGAGGAATGCACCAATTTACCAGCCACTCGTAGATCTTTAAACCATGGAAGAGCACAGCATCATCATGACCTATCGACTAAACCGTTTGTGCAGCAACAAACTGGTCGCCCAGTTGAAGCCAGACCTCCTGCTGGGTTTGAGGAATGCCCATGCCATTCCTCCAACAGTCCAGTCCTGCATTTTCTGGCAAGTGGCTCTTTTCAGGTCACAGTGGGACTGGCTGCATGGTTTTCACAGCCTCAATTCTGTAAGGTGTTGCAGGATGTCCTGGATGCCCTACTCAAGCATGTGCACAGATACATTAGGTTCCCACTACCTCCAGAATTTCCCACTGTGAAAGCAGCCTTCTACAACATATCAAATGTTCCACATGTTATTGGGTCCATTGATGGGACTCACATTGCCTTGGTACCTCCAATGATCAATGTACAGGTCTACAGAATCAAGAAGAGTACATATTAGCTCAATGTACAAGTGGTGTGTTTTGCAGACAAATACATTACACATGTGAATGCTAGATTCCCTGGATCAGTACATGATTCCTACATCCTGGGGAACAGCAGTGTCCCTGCAGTGATGTCACAGCTACAGGGAGAAAGGGCCTGGCTCATAGGTTTGTGTACTGCTCTCCATGTGAGATGTTTTTACCCCTCATTGTACAGTCAGCACTCTGCCTAGCATTGTTACCTATGGTCATGTTCCCTTTTCCACACAAGTGACTCCGGATACCCCAACCTGCCCTGATTCCTGACACTTGTGAGACATCCAACTATATTAGGGGAGAACAGGTACAATGAGGCACATGGCCGGACGAAGCGTTGATTGAGCGGACCTTCAGTCTCTTGAAAGCTAGATTTTGTCTTCATGTGTCTGGTGATTCCCTACAGTACAAACCAGGGAAAGTCTGCAAGATCATTGTTGTATGCTGCATGCTCCATAATGTGGCCCTCAGAAGGCACATCCTACTGTTGGAGGAGGGGGGGGGGGCATTAATGCTGGAGCAGTGTTTGTGGCTGGTGACTCTGATGCTGAGAGGGAGGCTGATGAGGATGAGGCACACGACAACAGGACTGACATGATTTGTCACTACTTACATTGATGTACAGGTATGTCTGCATTGCATATCATCTGCACATGGGAGATGTATTGCTGAAGCCAATCTGTAGCCAGTATTTGCATGCATCAAGGTATGTGTGGGGACTAGAGCCTTACATGTTCGTTAACAACCTTGAAGGGTAGGTGACTTACAATGCGGGGTAGTGGAAATGCACAGCTGCTAAGTACATGTGTGTAATGCTGATGCCATTGTGGTACAGCCTTATAGATGTACTAAAGGTTTAGAGTCCTTAGTCTGCCTGTGTGGGGCTATGTTAGGGAGACTTATCAGTCTTGTCCTGCTGCATAGGCATGTAATGCTGCATTGTCATCTGCTGTGTGGCAAGTACATGTTTCTGACTACTCAGGGAGGTGTGCAATAGAGGATGTTACCTATGCTACATCTTTTCTGTCTCACACGTGTGTGAATGCCTATGCAGGCCCTTACACGTGGTGTATCATAACTGCTTGGGCCCTCATCCTGTGTTTGTGTGCAACTGCTATTGATGTATGACTGTGGATTACATTCCTTACAACACTGTATCTCTTTCCTTTTATTTTCCCCTCTTCGGGTGACATCTCTGTTTGCAATCCGCTTGCTGAGTTGCCAGCTGGCATAGTTGACAGTGGATGTTACAACAATATGGATGAACTTACACACGTGCTGGAGTATCCCACTACATTTATAACTTTGACATTATTGTTGTGTAGACATGTGTATTCTTTTTTTATTTTGTGACAAAATTGCCAATATAAACAATGAAGAGACATGCACCATGACTTGTGATAATTGGTGTTTATTAAGTGTTGACTATCACAGTCCTGAGGAGTGGGGTAATGTTCTAGGTGATGATGAGAGTGGGTGGTACAGCTGTTTGGTTCACAGATTCTTTATCCATTTGCCTCGGAAAGATGTGACCTTTGTATTGGACAGCCAACAGGGTTTAACAGTGGTACACAAGGGTGACAGTTTAGAAGGGGGATCACTTCCTGGTGGGGGGATTGGTCTTAGCCTGAGGTTCTGCAGGATGTCTGGATGGGCGACCTTTTTTGCAGGGGCGGTTCCTCAGCTGCAGGGGTAGGGGTGCTGGTGGCCTGTGGATCCTCCTGCTGGGCCTTCATTCCACTAGCAGGTGCTGATGTTGAGGGCAGTGGTGTTGACTGACTACTGGATGGGAGTAGCTGTTGGGTGGAGAATGTCCGCAGGATGTTATTGAGTTCCTTGAACTCCCCTAATATAGAGGCCATAGTGGCATTGTGTGCCTACCACTGCTGCATGGCCTCCTGGTGGTATTCCCCTGCATCCTTTGGGTGTCCTGCAAGGTTGTGAGTATCTAGCCTATCTTGTCCTGGTTTTGCTAGTAGGCTCCCAGGACTCTGGAGACAGTTTCCTGGCCAATCGTGTCCTGTACCTGCCTCATCCCTGGGCCCATGATTGGCCTTCCACTGGCCATTGCCCCCTATGCTTGTGCTCCTGGTGCAGTGTTTCCACTCTGACACCAGGACCGTATTTGTCTTGGGTTTGCACCGTTGACTCCTGCCCATGTCCTGTGGGGCACACTAATGATTGATGTGACCTTGGGACACAGGTATGGGATGTGGGTTCTGCTGTGCACTGGCTGACACAGGGGAGGTGGTTTGAGTTGTGGGCAGGGTGAGGCTGGTGGTGGTGGACTGACCACTCATGTCTGATGGGCCAGGTTCCTCGTCCGAATCCAGACTTCCCGGCGATTTCTCCCCTGTTAGTCCTGCTTCCAGGCCTGGGCTTTCTGTCACTGGGCTCCTCTGCTGTGTGTCAGTACTTGGGAGACCTGTGTAATGAGAGGTATTGTGCCAGATGATGGTATTGTAGCAGTGACACACATGGTTGTATGCTGTCACTAACTGTATTTGCAGGGCAGTAATGGCATTGGCAGTTACCAGTCCATGGCTTGTGTTACCATCAGTGGAAAGTTGCAATGGGCCAATTTTGGAGTACATTTAATATTTGTCTTGCTACTGTCATTGCCATGTACTGATGTGCATTCCTACTACTTATTGGTGATGTGAAGTGACATGGTTTAACGTGCAATTGCAGCAATGTGATCTGGATGTAGCAGTCAGGCAAGGGTAGGGAGTGTTGCATTGGGGTAGTTGTGGTACTTGCTGCTGTGTGAGGCATACATGCACTAGGTGGGGCTGTGAGGGAATGGTGTCAGTGAGGAGCTGTGGTATGCAAGGGTGGGTATAGTGCACGTTAGGGTGGTGTGAGGGGGTGAGAGGGTGGTGGGGGTACATGCTGTGCAGGGGGACATGTTGACCGATGAGTACAGCAGACTTACCAGTGTCCAGTCCAGTAGCTATTCCCGTCAGCCCTTCCGGGTGTAGTATGGCCAGGACCATCTCCTCCCACAGTGACATTTCTCGGGGAGGTGGCCAGGGTCCTCCACCAGTCCTCATAACGGCTACTTGATGCCTGGAAGCCTTGGCCCGTACCTTCCCCCAAGGTCGTTCCACCTCTTCCTTATGTCCTCCCTGGTGCATGGATGGTTTCCCACTGCATCCACCCTGTTGTCTATCCTCTGCCATAAGTCGTTCTTCCGGGCTATGGATGTCTGCTGGACCTGTGCTCCAAACAGTTGTGGCTCACTTTGACAATTTCTTCCACCATTACCCTGAGCTCCTCTTCTGTGGATTTTTTTTTTTTGTGGTGCCATGGTAGTTGTGTTGTGGGTGGCGGTGTATGGTGTGCAGGGATTCTGGGTGTGCTGTTTGTAGCTGTGATTTTGTGAAGTGGTATGTGCGTGTGTTCTGTGGTGTTTGTGTGCAGTGGTGTGTTGTATGATGCGTGCTCAGTATGATGGTGCCTGTGGTATCTAGGTGCAGTGCCTCCTTTCAGTGTGCTCTTCTCTTGCTCTGTCATAGTTTCTAGTTGCAATGGGTTCTGGATATGTGTGGGGGTGTGTTTTGTAGTGCTGTGGACAGGTGTGTGTATGTGTCTCAGGTGTTGGGTATTGGTGTTGTCCAATCTGGTTCAGTGTTAATGTGGTGGTGCCTTTTTTTTCGCACTGCAGTTTGGGCCGCCAATGGATTACCGCTTTGTTGAGATCCAGGATGCTGATTTGTGACTCGTTATTTGGTGGGTGGTATATTCTCGCCGTGGCGGTGGTGGTAGTGCAGACGCCTCCTTCACACCATCGTTTGGGCCCGACGGTGTGGTTTTTTCAGTCAATTTTTGGCAGTGTTGAGTGGGTTACTCGTAGTGCGGAGGTCTTCACTCTGCCATTGCTGACGGTGTTTCACCGGCCGTTTGCACAGCGGTCTTCGGTAATGACCACCAAACTTGGAATGACCACCTAAGATTGGAAGAGGAAATAAAAACATGTAAAATGAGAAAATTCACAAGAGAATTTTGAGAAAGGTCATAGACTTATGTTCAATAAAAAATATGACAGCCTTTATTTTGAAGACAGACAAGAACTAAATCAAGTCCAAATTGACACCCAAAGGTCAGAATTAGTATCTGAAATAGTCGTGGAGAGAAATATATCTGAGACAGGAGATGAAAACACACCAGAAAGTAAAATGATGAACAAACCAAATTTTTTAGATGAATTCTGGATGCTGAGAAGAGGGCGGTCAAGAGAGAACCAAATAACAAGAGGAAGAGGGGGTTTGCGAAGAGGCTAAGGGCACAGAGGAAGATTAAAATCAAGCAATGCAGAAGGAAATCAGACAAGACAAAATTCAGCCCATGTAGGAAAGAAGAAGAGGGCACAAGCGAAGGAACAGTAATTGATCTGGTAACTCAAACTATAATTAATGTATCTGACAAAGTTCTTACCTGGGGAACTGGAGATCCATAAGTTGGAAATATAATTTTGCCAAGCAATGATATTTGACTATGTAGAGACGCAGGTTCACTTATTTAAACTAGTTAGAAAACTCAAGTTACAAAATCTGGGCCCAAAAATAAGACAAACAAGGAAATGAGTCTAAAACTGCAAACTTGCTAGACAATTTTGACCTCAAACTAGGAGATGATGATATGTTATTTAACATTACATGAACTGGAGAATGAAACTGGTATTGCAAATGGCAATATAGAGGGATTCTGAAGCAATTTAGTCACTCTATATGACAGGAATATACCCAGTTGTGTTAGACCCAAGGCTTTCCATGAGTATACAACCAGAGAACTTCAGAAACTTTGGAAAACTAATCATAACAATAGGAACAACCTCACACAGACAAAAGGAGAGGCTTTAAAAGAATGGCTGAAGACCAAAATATTATAACATGATCAGGGAGTAAACATAGTTATCCTTCCTGTTGAGAGGCATAAATATGAAATAATGGGACAGCTCTCTGATGCTGCATGCTATGAGACAATTGACAAAGAGACATACCACAGAATGGTAGACATTTTTTGAGAAACGTTGTGCAATGGGAAAGAACAGGGGTTGCTGAAATAGAAAGAGTATGATTATCTTAAAGGTAATTTTCCACAAGTTCCTGTTCTGTACCTATTGACCAAAATTCATAAAGATGTACAGAATCCCCCAGAGAGACTCATTGTATCCTCCAAGAATAGTCTACTGGACAATAGTTCAGAGTTTGTACATCCTTTCATCAGACACTTTTTTACATACTTACCATTTTACATAGGCAATACCAAGGATCTTCTCACCAAAATCGAGGGTCTGCCTTGGGAGAATTGTCACTTACTAATGACCTTAAACATAGCCCTTCGCCATACCACCATTAGACACGAAGAAGGATTAATGGCATGTAAACATTTTTCAAGAGCAAGACCGTTGTATTACTTATCACATACCAACATGGTAATGGAAAGTATTCAATTCTGCTGGGTAATAACATATTTATGTTCAACGCGATCCTGTACAGACAAATGCAAGCAACAGCGATGGGCACTTGTTTTGCCCCAAGTTATATTGGGCTAATGATGGGCTGGTGAGAGGAACAGGTGTCCATGGCTGAAAATCACTAAGAAATTGTTTGAACATATTATCTTATGGCTATGTTATATTGATGGTTTATTTGTTATCTGGCAGGGCACCAAAAACGTGACACTGGAAACTGGAGCAGAATAAGAATGGCTTAAATCTTAGATTTACATCTGACATCAGCAGAGAAAGAAAACTATTCTAGGAAATACTACTAGGATAATAAGCTCGCCACTAGACTGTTCCCTAAACCTACAGTAGTCACCCTGACCCATTAAAATGGAGTATTCCTTTTGGGGAACAGATGAGAGCAAAAAGGAAATGTGGCACTGGGGAATTTTTACAGGAGGAATAGAAATTAAGTGATTTGGGAACAGGAGCTACCCCATGTGGCCAAGGCTACCAAAAGGAGTCTCTATCCTCTTTAAGAATGCAGAACCCAAAGAGGGCAACAGTGAAGAGGAAGTAAGGTTTGTGATCAACTACAATGAGAGTTCAAAGAAAGTTAAGAGAACCTTTTTTTTTTTTAGAATATGTTATAATGTGATGCCACAAGAGACACAGTTAACATAACATCAAACAAGCAGATATCCAATAGACCACCTTATGCAGAGTGAATTTACAAAAAGCTTTTCAGGAAACCTGAGTGGACTTGGATATTTTTTCCCTGTAACAAAACAAGAAGTGTAAGAACAGTGAGACAATTGAAGACAATCCTGTACCATATGGCAATGGCAGTAAGGAGATAACACAATTTACATCTTACAATACAAATTTTGCTGTCCATGTTTTAATATATCGTTGACAGAAATGTTATGTGGGCAGTAAGCTTCATCTGGTTAAAAAACCTATTCTGGAGTATATGCAAGCAAAAGACAAGAACAAACATAATTCATTTGTAAGACGTTTCTCTGAGTTGCATTTTGGCGAGAGAAATCTTTTGAAATATGAAACTGAACACATAACTGCTACTAGAGGTGGCAGCATATGGAGTATGAGGGAGTCAAGACATATAATTGGTTTGGAAAGAAAATCTCCCTTAGAGTTCAATAGCCAAGGGGAGCTTAAAATACATTTGGGTGATTTAATAATTAGGTTATGTAATTCATTTAAGAACATCGTGTGATGTAAACATACTTTCCGTTACAAATTTGTAATATTGCACACACTCTTTTGCACAGAGCGGGATGATGAAGGGACTCTCGTTCGTGAAGTGTGAGGTGGTGCAGCCAGCGGGCTCTCCCCCCCTAACCTTTTCTCCATGATCTGCATATGGTTCACATTGCTACACCAGATAAGACTTTAATTGATATTGCAATGATTGAATAGTATTTGATTTAGTTTGTTTTTTCTTAATAGCCTTTTTAATGATCATGCCTATTTGGTTGAAATTCGATGTAAGAATTGGATGAAATTTTAAATTTTTATTTTGTTGAAAATTTCTTTGAAAAGAATTCTAAGATAAGATCAACAAAGTAGATTCCGTCCTTGGTAATAAGATTTGCCCACTCAGGGTTTATATCCATATGGAAACAGGTATATGATTAGAACTGCTTGGATATAGAGCTCTTAGGTCCAGGTTGGCTCAACAGGACAATATACATAATACTGACTGGATTATCTGTAATACTGCCTGGGTTATGTGGGTCACAGTAGAACAATACCTTTTATCTATGTATGACTATTTCTTTAGTTTATTCATTTATCTTATGTAAGATCAGGGGTGTGTGGGGTGTTACATTCCCTAATAAATGAATTACCTGATAAATAGTTGGGTTCAGTAGCTTTCAGTTGGGTGAGGTGTCGGATTTCAGCAGGAATTATTCCATACGCACAGACAAAAACACACACACACTCTCTCCCTTTGTCTGTTTTGAAAGTCCTAAAAATATCAGTTATTTTATGAAACATAACATTTTCTCTCACTTAGTACTCCCACCAATCCACAAACAATCCTTCCCCTTTCCATTGCCCCTTAGGCCCCTCTCATGTACCCTGCTGGTTGCATGATGTAGTTTAACCTTATAGGCCAGTGTGATTGTCGGAAAATCTGAAGCTCACCCCTCCCCAATCTTACTGACCAAGCTAAGCACCTGTGTAAAATATATAGACATTCCAAGATGGCGTTTATGCAGACACTCACTGTGTTTTGTCTTTCGTTTGCTTTTTGTATTATAGTATGTTTGCACTTTGGAAACACGCCATGTACATGACCAAGGATGAGTCTGTGGCTGAAACGTGTCTTGCCTTGCTTGTTTGTTTAATGAAATTCTGCACCCAAAAAAGTTAGCTGCTTGTTTAATAAATATCTGCACAGAACACCTTGTGTGCATGCTTTTCCTCCTTCAGATGAAGTTTTCCACTGGTTAGAGACCTGCATCCTCCCCCCCCATGGTCAGCCTAAATTCCACTGCACACACCTTTCTGCCAGGCTCTGCACTCACTCCCTGTAGGCGCTCAACCCCTCAGCTGCATTTGGCCTGTGTCCTGACCCCACGCCCAAACCCACCAAACCCCCCTTACTTTTTTAGCATTCATTTCTAGAAAACTATTTAACAGATGTATGTCAAATAACAACAAGCTAATACACTTTGCTTATGCAAAATCTTTTGTCTTTGTCATTTTTTTTACATGTAAGGCAGCAGCATGAACTACTGTGCAACATGGCTTGAAGTAAAAAAAGAAAGTGCTATGACGTGGCCCCCCGTTGACCACATCTTATTGTTATATTTTGCTTTAAGCCATGTTTCACAGCAGCCCGAGCTGCTGTGCAAAATGGCTAAAAATAGCACAGTGTTGGAGGGGTCAAGCAACATGCATTGCGCCACTTTGTAACCCCTTGCGCTACAGTATGCCTGCACCAGGCATAATGTATGCAGGAAGGGGGTTTTCCAGCGCTAAGAGGCCCTAAAAAATGGTGCAGTGAAATTTAACAGATTTCCCTGCGCCATTTTTTCTGTCATTTTTAATGCCTGCTCAGAGCAGGCATTAAAATTACGCACCCATTTTAATCAATGGGCCTCCTTGCACTTTGCTAGACTAACGTAGAAACATTTATTGCTATTGTTCTAGCTACTGCCACGGTGCTGTAACTCGCATCCTAAGGTAACTATAACTCATGCCCCCCGCCATGCACAGCTTTTCCTTCAAATATTTGACTGCTAATGTTTAATTTATTCTTTTAAGGATGTTATAGAAGTTCTCATGACTGCTGTAATATTTGGGGTAATAAGCAGTGGATGGTGAGGGTGCGAGTTACCTTAGAGTGTGAGTTATAATTACTTGAAAGAACTCTAACTATAACTGCTGAACTTCTAAGGTTTTGTACAAGTAATTTCAGGACCTAACTGCAAAGTCCCCGTAACCTTTGGGTTTTTCAGTGAATTTCTAAGGTTTTTTAATTCTATTTCGTAACTCTATCATCCCTGTAACTTTTGTTTTTTTTAGTGAATTTCTACAGTATTTTTAACGTAATGTAATTTTCATTACTGCACATTAATCTAACCACCACCATCCATGGCCTTCCGCTAGGTCCTGTGGGCAACCCCTATAACAACCCAAACCCGCACTGCACATGGCCTTTGGCTGTGCGCAGTGAGGGTTGGCGCAGTCTGTTTCAGTTCCCAGTAACAATCTTAGATCCCACCATCACCATTAATCATTAATTTGTATAAAACACCTCCATGTGGGGACGTAAGGTCATCTATACCTGGGGCAACCTAGGGCATCCTATTTCAAAATGATGTTGATGGTACACAATATAGTCATACCTGCAGTGGATATCTTGGTGCCATTTTGTGGTGAGATACAAGCTTATCTCTCGGGTGTCAGTGAGAGGATGAAATCTAGCTGATTCTAAATAAACATTAAAAAATGTAAATAATGATCCATGGTCCCCTGGGATGATCACAGGAGCAGTCTATAGTCCGGCCACTGCTTGAATATCTTCACCGATCCAATAGGTAAAATGAAGTCCTTAGGACGTAAATTGGATTCTAATCTAAGCATGAAAGAACTGGTTAGTGCCATTAACTGTAATATCTTCTTTGCTATCACCTCTTTTGGAAGGTCTGCTCTAGCCTTCATACATGGTGATAGCCTTATCCCCAATAACTTCCTCAAAATGTCCCCAATGCACCCACCCTTCTAGTATTCACTGCGCCATCTCTTATTTGTCCTCCTGTAGTTGTGGGTAGACAGGCAGACCAAAAAGACTGCAGGCCTTTCCCCAACTTCAAGCCCTTCTACTCATCCTTTTGGGCCATTCCCAAGATTAATTCTTCCACAGTGGATTCCAATATTATGTAAACCATCAGTGAATTTGCTGTAGTTTTCCCTTTAAAGTGTTTGCAGGAAAGCCTCCCAAAGAAAATATATAACATGCTGTCATTTTGAAAATAAAAACATAATTTCAGTTTTAGGTCAGAAACACTTTGGACCAGATTTACTAACTATTAATGCAGCGCAGTGCATCAAGGCAACTTACTTTGCGTTGCATGAAAGGGAGAGAGCAGAAATGCGCCATATCTACTAACACATAGAACACTTCTGCTCTCTCATAGTGCTGGCACAGTTCTGGTAGCCGAGCATCTATGCAGGCACCCTTGCACCACTGAAAGAGGAAATAACGAGGAGAAAAAATGATTTTTCTCTTCGTTATGCCATTCTTTGGGAGGCATTGTAATTTCACTCAGTCCCTGGTTTACAAACCTCTGTAAATCTGGAATTGTGTGAAATCCATGGGTGGATTGACGGGAATGCCCATGTTCCACCCGTGGAACACCTCCCAGAATTAAATTGAAAGCAGTGCAAGGCGTTGCATTGTGTTATATTTCTTTACAGTCTGTACAAGGTGGCGCAAATCATCCCTGGCATGGCTTTGTAAATATCTACTGACATTTTGTGGCGTGGCTGCATCACAAAAGTGACTCTACCATGAAACAAATTGTTAATAAATATAGCCCTTCATGTTGTATCCCAAGGGAGCAACAGTCCTGCAGAAACAGGGACTGCTTTGAAACCATCTATGGTCTCTGCAATGGGGCAACCCGTTTCATATATCATAAAAGTAATCCACTTTACAATCTTCTTATTATGGTGCTCTGCTTCTATTCAAATATTAACATCTTTGTTCATTAAAATCACGGTTGTCTACAGCTGGCACTCACAAGCCCAGTTTAGGAGAACATCTTCCACGTAACCATGTATTTTAACAATATCAAATAGATTCACATAGCTCAGGATTATAGATGCCGTTGTGAAAGATAAGAGTAAAACCAGAGGAGGCACTAGACAAGTAATTGTGGCAGTGCTATCAGATGAAACTGCTGCCATATGCCAAGTGGCAATACAAGTCCTCTACTTGGCAGACATAAACCAAAGTGTTATATTTCACTTGCTGACATGAAAGGCCCAATGTTCTGGAGAAACAACACCTATCCTGATTGTCTGTGAAGCAGAATTAATTTTTTATGCAAGGCAGTTAGACCAGAATTATTCCACAACCAACCACAATAAAGACACCGAACCGTCTAGTTTATTAAACTCTAGGTGAATCTTGTAGTAAACCAAGGTAAATATGTTTAACAATTCTGGACTCTTACTAAAAGTGCCAGTTACTAACTGTGGTAATTCTTGAAGTAGTGCCCCTTACTCCCACTTTTTGTAGTCCCATGTTTCAGGGCCTCCACGTCTCATGTCACTTATCTGGAGGCATCATGGAACTGATGCTTTAATGGCCTTTCTATTGTGGGTGGGGGGTTCACGGTAAAGTAAATGGCAGCAAAAATAGGTAGTGTTAGCTCCACCATAATCGCAGCGGAATGAGGCATCAGGAAGATTGCAGCCGACCTTCTTTGCAGTTCTCTGCATCACTGCCTGACTTCCAGGTGGAGTCCTAACTTAGGCTGAAGCCCTGCATCATCTGCCTTTTCAAAGGAGTTTAATAACCCACTCGCTAGCTGCGCATCTTTCTCGCTCAGGTTACCTTTTGCCTGGATACCTTGTTTCCTTGTGTCGCATTCTTCCTAGACAATCCCGCCCAGAAACTATTAAGATTACTTTGTTTCTAGTTCTGCAAACGTTTGTAACTTGTTTGATGCAATTAATCTGGGGTCCTCTAGTCTCATTTCTTTGCTCAAGGGTGTGTTACTGTTTGTTCTTTCCTAGACTACAAATGGTTTGGCATTCATGGAATTGTTTGCTGTATTTTGCATTCCTGCTTTTTGCCGTTCTAAACTCTTGGCTCCATCAATCCTGTTTTTTGTACCTTTGAAGTACTCTGCACCATAATTTAATTTTTCCACCAAGTGAATTACATCCTCAATGCATTATATTGAATATTGATGCACTGGTTAAGTTTACCTGGAGTCTTCCAACATGCAGCTGATGCCAGGCGTCCTTCACGGTGTTTTTGGGGAGGCAACTATGAAGGATCAGAGTTCCTGTAGACTCAAATCTCCGCCTGGTAGGCTCTGTCCAACCTAGTCAAATAGGAGACTCAACATTTACTAAAAAGAAGAGTAGATCGATGTTTTCCAGTAAGGCCAGTGGGCACAGCACAGACACTTGCTCTTATTTCCGGGTCTATAATTGTTTCCCCAGGCTGCCTGTAGCGCAAACAGGTTTGTCTCCAAAAGCTCCAAATGGCAGGAGCTTAGTGGCTGAGTGATTGAGGGCAGGGCTGCAGCATCAGGTCCTCTTGATGTAAGAGGTCCACTCAGTCAGAAAGATGGAGTAGATCATCTACCAACAATTGGATAAAATCTGAAAAACAGAACCTTTGACCCACAGAAAATCTTCCAGAATCATAACATAACCTCTTGGCTATTTGAATGTGATAGTGACACTGGGAATCAGAGTGAGTATTGTTGTCTGAAATATCATTTGATGTAAATACTGTGTCCTAAATATTGTTAATACAAATATCATCCTATTGGGTGTAGATTTTCTACTAACTTCAGTGGGGTGATAATTTTGTAAACAATGTGTAGGACATAATATGTATGTCAGGCAATATTCTGACTAGGATATTCTGTACAACACTAGAGTGAGAGGAAGTGACTCAACCTTGTACGTATGTATGTATGTATGTATGTATGTATGTATGTATGTATGTATGAATTTATGAATGTGGTATTTATATAGTGTGAACATAGCCAAATAGCAGCGGATCACTGTACAGGCTCAAACGCAAAAACACAATCTTGCAAGATGAGGGCTAGCTGGTTTGTGAGCTGTTATTGTGTCATGATGTAGTGTCCTTTAAAGAGGTGTGTATTCAGCTGTTTCTTAAATTGGAGCAGGGTTGTGGCAGTCCGGATGGATAGAGGGATGTTGGTCCAGATCGAGGGTGCTAGATGCAGAAGGCCTGTTGTCTTGTTTTTTAACTTTTTGCAAGTCTTCATCTCCAGTCTGATGCTGTTTTTCTGGGTGCTTTTCATTTTGAAAGTCTCCATCCCCAGTCGGATGGTGTCTTGGCTGCAGGTGTGCACAGTGCCATTGGCACATACACAGTGGTGCCGGCCATGATGTCAGACCAATCTGGCAGCAACACATCTCTTAGGGACACATGCCCAATCAGGATGCAAAGACAGTAGACTAAATGCAAAAACATCCACTCTCTGATCAGAAGGGAGACCATTCGACTGTCAGAAGCCAGTCATGATGATTGCAAGCAAACCAGCTGATACTAGAAGGACCCTAACCAACAGAGGTCCTGACCTAGAGCATTTCAAAGGTCATGAACCAGTCACTGCTGTTGCGATTGAGCAACTCCTGCCTATTGCCTTAAATCATAATTTTGATGTTGTCTTGGAGGACTGCAGGGGTGGCTGGAAGACTTTTGGTGTTATGTAGATATTCTCCAACAGCAGCAAGTTCATGTGGACGATGGGATCCGCTGAAGAACAGAGGTCATACAACTGTTGAGAGGTTTCCTCAAGGCCCATGGTGATCTCTCGAGCTCTGTTTCAAGGAATCAATAGTGACCAACATCTGAGGCTTTCAAAGAGAAACAAGTCAAGAAGTTATTTATCTGAGCCATTACAACAGGTGCAGTAGGACACAATCCAAATACGTAACTGAGCCTGTGATACCTCCTGCACACATGTATGGGTTTCCATGTCACAAAAGTGTGAGCTGGTTTGATGGGAATGACTTTCTCCTTCTCTGAGAGGACTGGGAGTGAAGAAGAAAGCCAACCCCATCAAGTCTCTAGCAGCATTGTAATGAAAAAAGCCTTTAAATTGAGCTGACACTGTTCTCTGGTTCACCAACTGCACAACTGCAATTAAAGGCCACGATTGGGAGCTATCGCTCATTAAACAAGAAATATACATTGAAGTAAATTGCACCTCATGCGTAAATGGGTCACCTCATTGGCAATCCCTTTGAAGGAAATGCTAGTGGACAAGCTCAACCAGTAGC
Organism: Pleurodeles waltl; assembly: GCF_031143425.1. Taxonomy (NCBI): domain Eukaryota; kingdom Metazoa; phylum Chordata; class Amphibia; order Caudata; family Salamandridae; genus Pleurodeles; species Pleurodeles waltl. Next base: position 657,085,602 of record NC_090445.1, on the reverse strand, counting down.
GGGTACTCCTTCCCATGAATAATATGTGCTGGACCTTCCTAGCCCTCCTAGACTGTCTTTCTAGATATATCGCATTAATGTAATCACTCATCAGTAGCACTAATAAATATCCAGATGCATCCTGAGACAGCATTGAGCTTCTTGTAAACCACAAAGAACCTGGAATCAACCCCTACCCCCCTAAATTTCCTGATATCAGTGGGCTCAATTTCTTTGGTCCCCAACAACAAAGCTTTTTGGGAGACTGGGTGGAGGTGGGGGAGAACAGATAGGAGCAAATGATGACACTGGACACCAGAACCTGCTTCCTACCATGGTAATCCCCAAAATCCACACTGGTAGATGTAAGGAAATTTGCCCCGTTCATCGCAAGGATACATGAAATGCTCCACTTAAAGGTGCGCCAAACCTCTTTTCTTAGCTTAACATTGTGCAAAAGGGTCCTTCAATAGGCTTGCTGGCTGGTTGAAGCAGGTTGTAAGCTATAAAAGGCTTTGGTTTCCACTTGAAAAACTGTTCATTGGTTAGCAGAGCAGAGTGTTTACCATGGAACTGAATGTGTAGAACTTTTCTTATTCATACTGGGAATGGTAAGATCACTTAAAGCAGGCTTGAAGCTGCATATGTGAGCTCAGATGAACACCCTTTGAAGTTGTGTTAACACACCACAGGGTTGAAAGGATCAGAAGGATGTCTACATTTATTAGGAACCACCTGAAATTGTGACTTGCCATCATAGTGGAGGGCACCCTAGAAATTCACTACAGATAATTTTCTTGATTTTGCAAGGTTGCTGAATGGTGTCTGAAGTGACTTGGTGTAGACGGATGGATAACCTTAGTATAATGTTCCAATGTGTCAAGACACTGTGGGGGTCATTACGACCCTGGCGGCCGGCGGTAAGGTGGCGGTAACACCGCCAACAGGCTGGCGGTGTTCCGCCAGGAATTATGACCGTGGCGGAATTGCCACGGCCATACCACCGGCCCCTCCAATATCCCGCCAGGATTCCGCCTGGCGGTCATAATCCCCAGGGCAGCGGAGCAAGCACCGCTGCCCTGGGGATTATGAGTCCCCGACCGCCAGCCTGTCCGTGGCAGTAGACACCGCCATTGAAAGGCTGGCAGTAAGGGGACTTGGGTTGCCCCTGGGGGCCCCTGCACTGCCCATGCACTTGGCATGGGCAGTGCAGGGGCCCCCAGGCATAGCCCCGTCGCCCATTTCACTGCCCGAATTTCGGGCAGTGAAATGCGCGACAGGTGCTACTGCACCCGCTGCACATCAGCATTGCCGCCGGCTCTATTACGAGCCGGCAGCAATGTTGATGTGACATTTCCGCTGGGCCAGCGGACGTTAACACTGTTACCGTCCACTGGCCCAGCGGAAATATCATAATAGGGAGCCAGGAATACCGCCGGCAATGGCGGTATTCTGTCTCCCATGGCCTCGGCGGTCTTTTTACAAGACCTCCGAGGTCGTAATGACCCCGTGTGTGTCCTTGTACAATGGCACAGAGGAAAAGGACATACAGCTCCCACTTTTGCCTTGAGTTGTTACAACCAGAGAGGAATGGCCTAGACAATAAGACCCTCATTTTGAACATGGTTGGCCGAACCGCCATATTATGGACATGGTGACGGCCGCCATCCACCGCCAGGCTCCCGCCATCAGGCAGCCTGGCGGCGGGTTGAAACACCATCCGCCAGGGTAGCTGTGCTACCCTGCGGATTATGTTTCATTTCCCGCCAGCCTTTTCCTGGCGGGATATCCTGCCAGGAAAAGGCTGGCGGAGGGGGTGCCCCTGCACTGCCCATGCACTTTGCAAGGACAGTGCAGGGGCCCCGGTGCAGAGCCCGTCGTGCAGGTCACTGCCTGATCTGCACGACGGGTGCAACTGCACCTGCCGCACAGAGGCATTGACGGAGGCTCCATGTGGAGCCGCCGTCAATGTCCCGGCCAAGCCTTTCTGTGAGCCGGCAGGCGGAAACAATGTTTCCGCCTGCCGGCTCTCCTAAAGGTTCATTATCTGGCCAGCGAGGTTCCGGGTTGTTTCCGCCGTGTTCATAATAACCCCTAAGCTTCTGCACTAATGTGCTTGGATGGCACTGTCTTGTCTCTGGAATTCATTTTCCAATTTGCTAAGGGGTTGTTCTGGGCCCTCTGTCATATTTCCTTTCACCCCATAGCACACTGAATTCCAAAGGTATCCCACGTCGGACTGGAGCTGTGGATGGAAGTACTGGACATAGCACCTTGGTCTATGGTGGGAGCAGACAGTAGAGTTTGGTGACAGTTCATTGCTCACTGCGGTATTTTAGGATTGCAATTTATGAACTGGGACAAAAGCAGTAACCCACTGAGCTATTACAGAATATACAATTCTGTGATCTGCATGTTACATTTGCTTTGCAGCAGGCATATTAACACTCTGCAGTACTTTCTGACTAGTCACAACTGTCACTAGCCAACCCTCCACCTCTATCCTGCAGGTACATTAATCACCAGAGGTATCCTGACGGGAGCTCTGCAGCAGGAACTTTTAAACCAATAATATATTTCAGAAATACAGCAGTCACTGAGCTCGGCACCTGGTGCGGTAGCACCAGTGGCACTGCCCTAAATCAGCACAACACTGGCCCTTAGATAATACAGTAATTGCAAGGTGGTTGGCAATTTTATCACACGGGTACAGTAAAAATCGCACAGAATTTCACCATGCAGTACATTCTCCCACTATGTGGTAATTTAAGAATGTTTAAGCTGAACAAAAAAATAAGTACTATTTCATTAATTGAAAATCTATCAGTTCAACTCATTTGATCAGAGCACATTCAACTCATTTCACTAGAGCCCTTAATCAATGCATATATTTCATTTATTAATAAACAAGTATTGACAAATCCAATAGGCTTGACTCTTAAGTAGCACAAGTACACAGGCCCCCAGACACACAACACCTACAAACACATTAATGCAGAAAGTATCTGTTTATTGTTCTTGCTAACAATTGCTTGCGTGCAAAACAATTACTGTGATGCAACCGGGGGTGCAACCCTCAGATTCCTGCCTTGACGGGTATGGTATATTGATTTGTGATCACATTTGCATCACTTACTTATTACTGCACATTACTGCTTCTGTTTCAGTCTGCTCTCTGTTTAGGCAACACCAGTGCTTGAAATGGAAAATATAAAGTGCAGGTACTCTGTGCTAGAGTACCCGCTTGTTTCTGAGAAGTGCCGGTACTCCCCAATTAAAAGTATTACGTTTTCCTTGAGATGTGCCGGTACTCTCCCGCTCAAAATAGAAAAGTGCCGGTACGCAGTACCGGACAGTACCGGCCCATTTAAAGCACTGGGCAACACCCTGTTCCTAGAAGCAGCAGAGGCCAGCAATGAAAGCGACAGATATAGTACATAAGAAGAACTCCATTCCCGATCAACGATGATAGCATACCTCTCTTTCTTTTCATTAACCGCATAGCAATTCCACATAATAACCGTCCTAGCTCCTTCTTCTATGGCATATGCAATGTTTTGCCCTTAATGAGCAATTGCCATTAAGCCAGATCTAAAAATTTTGAGGATCCGGAAGACAAAAATATAGCAAGGTGACCGTTTCTTGTCCTTTCTCCTTGCAGCTATCATTTGCATTCAGTGTTCGCTCCTTAACTGTGCTCCTCACCCTCTGTTCCCAAGGGGAGCTACTCATTGGAAGATATTTCTTGGAAGAGATATATTTCTTAGTGTTCCACAAAGCTTATCTGATGACCCATGTCAGATAACAAAGGACAACACATGATGCACTCAAGTCCAGCCTACGTAGACATCTCCATTTGATGGTGACAAGCTTGGCAAATCCCAAGTAGGGCAAACTAGGTACAGTGAGTCCCAGCAAAATCTATTGTTTGAACAACTTTATAACCACGGCCATTGAAAAAACAAAATAATACATTTTATTTCTAGCTCAGTTGGAGCATAAGTTATTCCAATTGGTGCACAGCTAAAAAAGCAATCAAAATATGCTCCTAGATGACTAATTCATCTGACTAAAATTGACTCACTGATAAATAGCAGGGAATCAGTTTATAAATAGTCATTTTTTCTTTCTAAATGTTTTGTTACAAATCAAATAAATGCAATATATGAATATATTTTCTAATATTATTTGTTTTCTTGAAAAAGAAAAACATATACAATGCACATGTGAAATGATGTGCACTCCTTACAATAGATATATTGTCCCTTTGAGTTTCTTGACATGTTTTATTAAGTCTTTGCTAGATACTTATTGAATTTAATGTCATTGGATTTTGATTTTGATTTAAATAATACTTTCATGATTAATTGAATGTGTTTTTTTTCCATTGGTACTGATATTTCTCTAAAATAAATTTGAGTTACAATAATGCAAGCACAGCTTCTGTCAAGGGCCCCTGTTAGACTAAAACGTCAGTTAGCACAACTTTGAGCCCAATAGAAGATGAACCTAGAGATGTATGCTGATGACACCCAAACCTTTTATCATTGCTACGTAGTTGAAGCATGTGTTCTGCATGAATTAAACCTTCCTTTGCTTGGAGATAGCCATGACTTAGGTGATGTTGTTTGGGACAGTTGCATAGGACACGTTATTTGACCTCCAAATTGAGAATCATTTCTGGCGAAAACTGCACGTGTTAAATACTTAGGAATCCCATTTGTAGTGCTTAATCTGAGCCAGTGGCTGCAGGTGGAACTGGGAACTCATTTTTACAGACCAACACTTATTTTCCTTCATCCCACTTTGACCCAGAGCAAAACAGTGAAAAATGTATAAGGAGGAAAGAAAGAGGAAGAGAAACACGGAAAAAGTGTGACAAAGGAGAAAGGAGGAACCTGATAGAGTCAGATAAAGTGGCAGGAAGTGTCTGGTGGGGGTTTAAAGAGGCATAAGGTGCAGTCAAAACTATGAAGCCTTGGTATGTGGTACACCAAAACTGAGGACCGCTCGTTGTGTGCTTCTGAGAAAATCTTGAGCCCCAGCACTTAGGGCCAGATGTACGAAGGGTTTTGCGACTCGCAAACGGCAAAAAACGCCGTTTGCGAGGCGCAAAAGCCTCTCCGCTATGAAGAAATGCATTTTGCGAGTCGGATCCGACTCGCAAAATGCATTTCCGACTTGCAAATAGGAAGGGGTGTTCCCTTCCTATTTGCGACTCGCATTGCTATGCAATTTCATTTGCGACCGCGAAAGCGTCGCAAATGAAATCGCAGTTACCATCCACTTGAAGTGGATGGAAACCCAGTCGCAAACGGGAAGAGGTCCCCAGGGGACCCCTTCACCTTTGTGAATGGAAACAAAAATAATTTTTCAGAGAAGGTAGTGGTTCTATGGACCACTGCCTGCTCTGAAAAATACCGAAACAAAAGGTTTCGTTTTTTTTTCTAAGTGCAGCTCGTTTTCCTTTAAGGAAAACGGGCTGCAGATAGGAAAAAAAAAAACCTGCTTTATTAAAAAGCAGTAACGGACATGGTGGTCTGCTGTCTCCAGCAGGCCACCATCCCCGTGAGTGGCCATACTCGCAATGGGGTCGCAAACTGTAACCCACCTCATTAATATTAATGAGGTGGGTCTTTGCGACCCCATTGCGAGTCGCAGAAGGTGTCTGAGACACCTTTCTGCATACCAAATTGCGACTTGCAATTTGCGAGTCGCACGGACTCGCAAATTGCAAGTCGCAATTTGCTTCTTTCCTACATCTGGCCCTTACTCTTTTACAAATTATGCACTGTCTATTTGATTCGGAACTCTCTTTTATCCCCTATTTGAAGGCAGTGATACAGAGCACCAGCTCCTCCATATGGACCATCATGTTGAATTGCCCGGGGCCACGTTGATGCTAAACCTTTTTTCTTTAACCAATTTTGTAAATTTCTGATACATACTTACAGGCCATCGATATTACTGCTTTGCATCTCATACAATGAGTTATCACACTGCACAAGAGGCGACAACATACATATGCGTCATTGGTAAGACAGGAGTCGCTGAACGTAACTTGAATGTCAAACAAAAATGGAAATGGAAGTATCTTGCCAAATGGTGGTAAAGGGAATACAGACAAGCACATTGCATCACTTGAAAGAAGGTGAAGTACATCGGTCTACCGCATTAATATCATACTATAATTGGCAGGGTACATATACAGTTACACTACATAAGCTTCAGCAGCTCATTTCTGTCATCTTGTGAGGCTGGATTAGTCGTCGCCTATAAGCCCTGCAGCAGAGGATAGGAATGCGACTCTGGAATGGGGGCTCTAGAGGGGGCCAAAGTTCTTGCCAGGCTAGGCGGGTTACAGTTTAGACTAGCTATAGCGTAACTGTTAGGACTGCATTCACTCTCGCTAAGAATGAAATTCCTGCATGCACATGTCACAGCCACTCGCTATTGGGACTTTGCACAACCCTCTCGCTTCTTCCTTCCTAAGTATTGTCCCAGCTTTACCCCATTTCAGCAATGCAGCACACTAATGAGAAAGTGTTGGGAGCGTAGGTGACTTCCAATTCGTAGCAACGGCTCATCTACTTATGATTAGCGCAAAGTCAATAAATCGGTTAGTTACTGTCACTCACTTGGTGTGGTGAAAGAGGCCCAATAGGGCACTTCCTGCAGTGTGTACATCTGTACACTTGGTCAATTCTACGAGAGTCTCCTTTATTTGATGCCAAAGTCGGCCCGAATCTGGGCAGGACCAGAACACGTGTATCATATTGGCAACCGGATTACAACAGTGGGGGCATTGTAAAGGGGATCCAAACATTTTGTATAGTGTATCTGGTGTAAGGTAGCCCCTATGCAATATATTGTATTGTATATATTGAGGCTTAACATTCCTCAACACTTTTTTATGAGATATCAGTACTCTGTCCCATTCTTTATCCAGGAATTCTCTGCCCACATCCTGCTCCCAGCTACCATGTATCGGCTGTAGGGGGTCTTGAGTCATGTACATAAATGCCTGGGTGAACCAGGTAATTAGGCGCTTTCAACTGCACATAACATGTAAGGCGTGTACTAATGGGTGAGTTTGTGGTTCCAAATCTGTTATCTGTCATAGGTCAGCCAATGTGGTGAGGAGTCTAGTGTGTGCTATGAAGTGACCCCCGGATATACCCCCACCAGTGTGTAAGTGGTCAAAGGATCCAAGCACCTTATCACTGAATAGAGCTCCCACTGTGTTAATCCCTGCTGCGTTCCATCATTGAAGACCATTAGTCTAATTTCTGGGGAATAAATCTGGAATGGGGGCATAATTCTGATACTTCATCTGTAGCTTGCGTGGACTACTGTCAGTAATGTACTATAGTGTGAGGGTGACGAGGCTGACAGGAGAGAGGTTTCCTGGACCATACCCTGCTAGCCACCGGGGCAGCCACGAAAGTTGCTCTACCAAATAATAATGTTCGGAATTGGGGGCTCCCAACCCCCCTTTCTCAATTGGGAGTTGCAATTTGCACAGCGCCACCCAACATTTGCCTTTGTTCCAAAGAAAGGTACCCAACACAGCATGAAGCATACAGAAGACCTTCCTGGTGATAAATAGTGGGAGATTATGAAAGTAATAATACAAGAGCCGCGGGAGAGTAACCATTTTAGACAATGGAATTCTACCTTGGACTGTGAGTGGAAGGGTGCTCCAGAAAGCCATCTGAGAGAGTAAAATTGTAATAGCTCTTGTGTGGTTACCATCCTGCCGATCTTGTGTGTTATGGTAGATGTTTATTCCTAAGTAGCGAAAGATATTGGGCTCTCATCTAATTACTGGTGAATCCACTAGCAGCTGCTGTGGAGGGCAATGTGGGGGTAAGGGATACAAGAAGGACTTAGACCACTTTACCCCCAGTCCCGATGCTGCTCGGAATTCAGATAGGATCTCAGTTATGGTAGTGATGGTAGTTATACCACTCCTAATGTTGCAGATATAAATCAGCATGTCGTCCGCATATAATGAAGTGACGTGCAGGGTTCTTTCCAAGGTGATCCCCCAATCTCCACCCCGCTGCAGACATTTCTGAGCTCCCGGCTCCATAGCCAAGGCGAAGAGCAGGGAGGATAGGGGACATCCCTGACTTGTACCTCTCTTCACTGGGAAAGAAGGGGAAATACACTGTCTGACATTCACTTGGGCTATGGGATCCCCTTATAAGATTCAGATAAGGTTATGCAGGCGGCAGTGATGTCAAAGGCTGCTATGGTGGATACTATATAGTTCCAGGCCAGTGTATCACATGCTTTTTCAAGATCTATAACTAGACGCGCAGCATATGGCCGTTGGACTGGAGCCCACTCCATTATTCTATGCAGTCTGTGGATATTGACCACTGTGGATCTGTCGGGGACAAAACCATTCTGGTCTATGTGTATCAGTCATGGCATCTGGACTAGTAACCTGGAGGCAATAATTTTGCCCAGGATTTTATAACCTGATCCAAGCATTGAGAGGGGGCAGTAGAAAGCTAGTTACTGCGGGTTTTCGCCCAGTTTGGGAAAGGATATTAGTCGGGATTCCCGCATAGATGGGGGGAGTCTACCTTCCTGCAACGCAGTTTGATAAACCTCTAGTAATTTGGGAGCTAACATCAGCAAGTAGGTTTTATAAAACTCAAAAGGGTACCCATCTAACCCCAAGGTTTTTCCTGTGGCTGACTCCCTTAACGCCATAAACATATATTTGGGGTCATAACGGGAGCATTAAGGTCCTCTACCCTGGAGGGGGTGCAGTGTTGGCAGGGTCACTCCCTGAAGGAAGGCCCATATCTTCTGGGTTTTTATCTAGTGGCGGGAGGTTGTACAGGCTTCTGTAACAAGCAGTGAAGGCATTATGGATGTCTACTTGATTGGTAAGCAGGCACGTCGGGGATATCCTAATCACTGTGATAGATGGACTTGGGGCTGAGCTACGCAACAACCGTGCCAGCAGATGCCCCTATTTGTTCCCCGTGGCATGCATCCTCACCTGATATGCTTTCAAGTCAAGGCCTCGGAGTTGCTCTATTAAGAAAGCATGCGTCTCAGTGGCAGCAAGTAATTGTCGTTTTCCCTCAGGGGAAGCATGGGATTAGAGTCCCATCTCTCTAAATTCGGTTTCTAAGTGCGTTAGCTCCCTGTGCATTGTTGCTCAAATCCCCACCTATAATCCATGAAAGATGTGCCCACTTAACCAAAACAGTTGATAGTCGTGTGAAGAATTTGATAGACGTTGTGGGCGTAGGCACTGCCCAGCAGCACAGGCCTACCATCTGGGGACCCTTCTACAACAACATATCGACCGTCTGGATCTATAGAATGCCAATAGAATGAAATGGGACACCCACACGGATCCAAACCATGGCTCCGTGTGCAAACCTGGAATATCTGGTGCAGTAGCATTGTCCTTGCCACCTGTGCTGCAGCTTGGTGTCCTCACCCCCAGCTATGTGTGTTTCCTGCAATAGCACTATCTGTGCTCCACAGCCAGCCTGTTACTGTTGTACTGCATGTGGCTTATGAATAGTTCCCAAACTGTAGACGTTCCAAGTCACTACTCTAATTTCTGCCATTTGATTACAATAGTGAGGAAGGGAACAGGGAGAAACGCCATTCCCTGTTGCTGATCTGAATCTAATCTTGTGCTCATGCATCCTATGCAACTTCCTTGAACTTTATTATAGCCACAACTGATACCCACAACTCCCATCCAAGGGTGGTCCTGAAAGGCAGGATACGCCCAAACCATGAATGTATAGTCCCAAAAGGTGGAGTCTCCATTTTGCCCAGTGGCGTGGGCCATGGGCACCTCGGAGCAGGTTGGGGGGTGGTAAGTGGCCTGCAGAGTGTGAAGTTCAAGTGATTCAGCAGCAAAGAAGTAATACCCTGTGCTTGTGCCGCCTGACTCAATGCATAGTGTGTAACAGGATGGAATGCCCCATCTCGAACATAAAGGCCCATATTTATACTTTTTTAGTGCCACATTTGCACCGCATTTTGATGCCAAAGCGATGCAAACGTACAAAATAAGGTTGTATTTTGTACGTTTGTGCCGCTTTTGCATCAAAATATGACGCACATGCAGTGCTAAAAAAGTATAAATATGGGCCAAAGTTCCATCAATCGTACTCAGCAGGATCAGCAGTCCGAAGGGAGGGGGAATATAGGTGTGACATGTGTATAGGCGAACAGTACCTTACTAAATCAGTGTATCTGCTGTTCGTGGGGTGACCTCTGGCAGGATGTCAGCTGGAATCTTGCTTGCAAAGGACTCTGACTCAGACTCGGTGAGCCATCTGCTACTGACCTGCGATATGATCGGACCCCCTCCATCCATAGTGCAGTTGTGACTGACAGGCCTGCCTTTACTCCATACGTGCCTGGGCTGCGATGGGAGCACCTTTCACTTTGTCTGTGTCAGACTCTTTTGGGCTTTTCCAGCCACGCTTATTTCTTCTTGGCTGTTTAGCATAGGCTTTCGGTGGTTACGATGTGGATGCCTCGTACCTGAGGTATTCCACCCAGCCCTAGGCATCCATGGATTCAGTAAAATAGAATCTGGTACGATTGGCTATAAACTTAAGTCTGGCTGGGAATACCAAGCAGTATGTTAAACCGGCCTAGAGCAGGCATTTCTTGACTCCTGTGAAAGAGGACCGCTGATGCTGGACCACAGCTGTGTAATCCAGGAACAAGTAGATGCAGGTGTTCTCATATAGGAGCGGTGTTGCTACTTGTGTCTTCTGTAATTTAGAAGGCGGACCAGTGCTGGTCTGGAAGGTGCTCCAGCTGATGGCTTATCGGCTGGAACTCTGTGCACATGTTCCTCAATGCAATGCGGGGATGAATTGCCTGCTCCCACAGTTTGGGGCATGCAGGTCTCGAAAAAATGGATGGGATCTAGTCCGTCTGCCCCCGCTGGAAATCTCACTATTCGGAGATTGTTCTGCTGGGAACGGCCCTCCGAATCCTCTGCTGGATGCTCCAATTCCCGACCCGTGGCTGTGAGGGACCTGACTTGCCCCTCTAGGTCCTTTAGCGATGGTTGCAAGTCTGTGAGCTCACTTTCCATACATGCTACTCTGGCGGACAAATTCTTCTGGTCCTCTTGCAGTAGGCCGACCTCCACCGCCACAGCATCCACTCTGCTACACAAGTCCTGCCTAGTTGCCGTGATGGTGTCCAGGATTTTGTCAAGCTTTCCATCGTGAAGGGTGGGGGCTGGGTTCTCCACCAAATGCTGTGTCCCTAGGGAAACCGGAAACCCAGCTGCCTGGGCTCTGGTGGGCCGGCGTTGAGTCCCCCTCTTCTTCCCATTGTACTGATGCAGTCAGCGATGAGTTTGAGGGCTTCAAATATTGTTTGCCCATCCGTCTGTGCTTCCTGGCCACCTGAGTAGTAGGGCTCTGCTGGTGGCACGGGCAGCTGACCGCAGGGTGACACAGTCCACAAGGGCCGCAGGGTGGATCTTCGCCAGATAGTATAGGTGGACATTCAAGCAACGGTTGAGGCTAGGTAGCTTTGCCACTTACCCATGACCAGTTACCAGTGATAGGCAAGGAAGTACTCCTGTCAGGGCTTGATATAATGTAGTATATGTCAGTGAGCGAAAGGTCTTTTCAGCAGAAGTTAGTGGCTAGGTAACACGGCCTCTTCCGTGTGCCCACACGGCAGGCTGAAGCCATGGGAGAGACCTCCACAGGTGTGTTATGGAGCGGAGAGGGTGGGTGCCTTGCGTGGTGTGCCACCAGCAAGGTAAAGTCAACTGTTATGTGGGCCACTGGGGAAGTTGGCAACAGTCAAGGACCATAGCCCAATGAGATCCTTATGGCCCAGTGTTGCATCGCATGGTTAGTCGCCAGGAGCATTATTGGCAGGCAAGCTGATCTCAGGCAGAGCATGGCTGCGCGCACCCCTGGCCGGTGTGCAGGCACTCCACTTACTGCATCCATCCTGGGCCCACCTCGGCTCTCTCCCATCCATCTGTGCGCCATCATGACAGCCTCTTTGATGCCATGGGAGAGGGAACAAGCACAACAGCAACGGTTATGTCACCTCCCTCCAGGAGGCTTGATGGTATGCAGCCAGTCGCGCCAACACTGATCACCCTCTACATCAAGGTAGGGCCAGCAGATAAGGCCCTCCAAGCAATTACTGTCATCCCGCTCAGGGACTCCTGCTACCATGCCAGTCATGGTCGCAGACCACCTCCACTCGAGCAGCCACAGGGGGCGACTCACATCCTCTCAACAGCCACCATCTCCATCCATGAGTAGAGGGGCAGGCCACCTCTGCCTCCTTGGATCCCACAAAGGAGTCCTGCCAGCCTGCTGCGGCCGGCACCTCGAGAGAGTAGTCAGTGCAGCACCAATTAGGCTGTTCAGGTGACCCTCCCTTTGGGCCCCACTGCCCCACCACACTGCCCCACCGACTGTCTGCCTGTCCGATCTCAAGCCAGGCAGCGGGAGCTTATTTGCTTAGATGCCACCAGCCATCTTCTGGCGCCAAACCACCCTCGTTGATGCTACACTTTGATTATTGCAATATATTTTACACCAGCCTCCTGAAGCAAGTAATCACTAGGCTGAAAAGGCTCCAAACCCAACCTTTCAGAATGTGCCTGAACCTATAGTCATTCAAACTGGCTTTGAAAGTTCTTTACATGCAATGTTTGAATTGAAAGTCATCTCTGCTGTGCACAAAGCATAGTGTTCCACACAGGCACATATGATCATCAACTGCACGCTGATCTCACAAAGAGCCTTCAGATGGTTGAAACACAAAAGAAAGAGCCTTGGGGTGCCTGGAGGCCAAACTTGAGATTGTAACTTAGCTATAGTCACATTAGAAAGAATCTGAACATAGAGCTATTCTTCACTGTGTATATCTCAATTAACCTGCCAAGTGGCTTACAACAAAACTGGCAGGCCTGGGTAACCTCCTCCTTCACTCAGTGTCAGCCTCCACATATGTCAAGAAGGCGTGCGGGGGGGTCAGAAGGGACAAATAAAAATAATAAAATAAACCACTTAACTTGCGCCGCCTGTCTCACGTCGCCATCTCCTGCCGCCTCAATCCTCTTTTGGTGACCAAGCATTCGGTGGGACACCAGCACAGGCTCCCCACCAATCCTAGCGCTGCTTACATCCTAAACATAGCATGTAAGCAGCGACAGGATTGGTCTGAGCGGCAGTCACTGCCGCTCAGACACAAGTCTGGGGTCTGTGCAGTTTCTCAAGCCCAGCTGTATATACTTGAGAAACTGCGCAGACCCCAGGCTTGTGTCTGAGCACAAGCCTGGGTTCTGTATATACAGCTGGGCTGGAGAACCCTAAGTGCGCATGTGTGTTTGGCTGGCCTGAAACAGCTGGCCAAACACACTTGTGCACTCAGTGCACTCTCCCACCACCTCCCTGTGGCCCAGCCCTGCTCCTCCCCTGTACTGCTGGCTGAGCCAGCAGATGAAAAATGAAAAACAAAACAATAGTAAGCTATCGTTTTATTTTTCATCTGCTGGCTCATCCGGGGGGTCGATGCTCCTCCACCAGTGCGGCAGAGCCGCCCCTGCCCTCACTTTACATTTTACTTATCTTGTGTAGTGCACCAAAGTAACAGTAAGGCTAAAAGCAGCCCTCTATAAAACCCTTCAATCACTAACAAAATAAGTAAGAAGTACAATGACGACCCTACTCATATCACAGTTTACATTACAACTTACCACTTCTTGTCTGAATACTACACCGCTGGTAGATTCCTTCTGTTGAATGAGTTATAAATTCTTTTAAATTGAGAATTGTAAGTTGCCACTTCCAAAAGAATGGAAAATGGAAATGCTGTAACTGTACACGTAATCAACATTTACACATCAATATATGATGGTGAATTTGCTTCTTTTTTGGTATCACTATATTCTACGACACGGTTTCAGAAGAAACACATCAAAGTTTTGCCGAATCTGTTTTTTGTAACATAAAAATTCCCCAGAAGTCATGTAGACCTTGGCTGGCAACTCCCCCAGCATTGGCCTCCCCTCCCCTGTTGGAGTCCCACCATGGGATGCCGGATGGATTGTAGACATATAACCATGCTGACTGGGCATCATACTTTATACTAATATCATAAAACTTCGTATTTTGTCTAAAACAAATAGTAAAACAGAAGTTTGTTTTGTAAAAACAAACATGTAATGGCTCTCAGGTGCGGGGGACGTTCTCCCCACACATCCGGGCCATGTATTTATTTCCATGCCAGGACCACCATGCCTGACATGCTTGGCTCCTGTTTAGAGTCTTTTGCTCAAGTATGGGTAAAAAAAGGATTATTTAAAATAAAGATGTTGTAAGAGAAGATTATAGTCTTGCTTTTCAGAACTGAAAAAATAAATTCACTTCGTTTATTGCCAAATTATAGAACCGTTTAAGACTAAGTCCAATTGTTGAAGATATAGCAAAGGACTTGTGTTTATCAATATCATAGAATAAATGAGCCTTTAAAAAAGTTTGATTCAACACACAAAAGAATACTTTTGTAAACATTTATAGATAGTAATGAAAAGCTAAGAACTAATCCATCAGCTGAAAACAAATTGAACAAATAACATTATTTACAGGTATTCCAAAGATTATAATCAATAAACCCAGGATTTTAACATCACAAAACATCTATTTTAACCTGTATCTTACAAATCTAAAATAGTTGTAATTCATTAAATTTATTTTGTCTATATCCCAAAAGAAAAGCTCTTGTTCACATGTTGTGGCTCTGCAGTGGGGAGGGACCTCCTTGCAAAGTTCTCCAGTTTTTTCCAGACTGTGGTATCTGGCAGAGGAACTGCTTCACCACTGCATACCTCCTTCAAAACCAATGGGTTGTTTGAACGTTTCATCAAGACCTGGAAGGGCATGTTGTGAACTCCGAGCTGAACTTAAGGAGGAAATGGCTCCTCCTCCTCCTACCATGTCTCTTGTTTTCCTACGGGCAAATTTCACAGAAGCAGGTAGCATTTGACTCCTTTGGCCTTGTGTTTGTTCATCTGTGAGAGCTCTACTGACTTTGGTCAGAGAGAACTAGGATACTGGTCCAGAGTCAACATGCCACAGTGTGAAAGACCGTATTCTGGACATTATGAGCTGGTGACTCAGCTGGTGGACATTGTAAAAAATAGTCTTCTGGATAGTTAAGATGGATTACGGAATGGTATGAAGAGAAGGAAATGGTAAGTGGATACTAAGAGGGTCAGGAGATATTGGTACTCAAGCCATTTGTCCTCGAGCTTTGGAGGACAAACTGAGTGGTCCTTACAAGGAAAGATGTCTGTTGTTACCTGACTGACATAGTGCACTGGGGAGCTCTTCATGGGGTTCCATCTGTACCGGTCGAAGCCCTAACTCTGGAGAGACTGCAATGTTAGCTTCCTCACAATGGCAGAAAAGGTTGAGCAGAGAAAACTCCTCCCAGACCTATTCCAAAGTGATGAGAAAGATGGCTTAGAAGAAGAGCTAAAGCGTGCCCCTCACCTTACTCCGAAACAACAGAAGGAGGACAAAGAGGCATAGGGATGGTTCTTCCACATCCTATTTGTTTGGTGCCAAGATCATGGTCCACAAGGATCACAAGCATCTCAAAGGGTGGATGGCTATAAAGGAGAGAAACCCAAACTGCTTCTGTTGTCAATCTCTTTGCAGGGATTGGAATTCGCAGTGCAGCACAAAGCAGACTTAAAGCACGGGATGACTATTTCAACACTTGAGGAAGACCTGGGGTATTCTGACCAGGGGGTGGACACCTGATAAGGATAGAAAAAGGTCCCCTGTAAAGCTCTAGAGAGCGAACACCTCTGAGTTCATTATACAAGCTATTGTGTTTTTTTAAACCTCGTTCCTCCCCGCCTCAGCACACGCGACAATCCTGCATGCCTGCTGGAAATATTATTGTGAAACATACTGCAACCCAGAGCAGAGCTCATTAGTCGAGAAGGCACATTGTGTCCACTTTTCTTACCGAGTGTGACTGTTAACCGATGTGCCGTAGCAGACTGATAGGGGTGGGAGCAGTCCTATTTATAATTGCAAGGAAGGCCATTTTAACTGTTTGTACCTGAGATAATCACCTATTGTCACACTTTTTGAATTTGTCTGCAAGTAGCCTACAATTGAGTTCTTTGCCCATCCTTGTAGGACATAGAGGTTGCATGTCTGCATTTGCAGAGGTCGTGTGGGACACATAGCAATAGCTACACTGGAGTCCATTGTGTAGTTGTTGGATCGAAATGGGATTGTAAATAGAGGGCTGGAGAGGGCCCAGCAAACATATCTAAGGTACAAGACTCTTCCAGGAAATTGCAGGGATTATTTGTAATGGATCAGATTTTTATGTGTGAAGGAGAGGAGCCAGAGGGCCCAGCTGAAGCTCTTTCCTGGCCTATTGTTCCCTGGAAGTTTAACAACTACTGGTTAACAGATTGTTAAGTGGGATAGCCCTCCTTGCTTTTGTACCATTGTTTTGGGGTCCTCCTGCTTAGAGACTCCTACTTTCTCTCCACCTTCCTGGTAGGACTTTATGACAAAGACCTTTGCTGGACCGGTTTGAGTGGAAGAAGCAAATTGGGCATAACTGTCTAGTAACAGTCTCAGAAATGAGTGCTCAAAAACACAAATACAATCTGTAATTCTAGTATATAGATGGGACAGAAACTTTCTGGTAGACTGCCAAGATTTATCTGCCAGGAACCTGGGATCTCCACACAAGATATGCAATGCTGTGCAAGGTTAGGTCTAGGGATCCTGAAGTGAACCTGCAGTTTGAGCAGAACCATACACTCCATTGGATGGAGGGTACTGAGGAACTTGTGTCCACTAAGTTCTGTTGCAGAACTGAGGGACAGATTTACAAAGCTTTTTTGAGGTCCCAAACGGCCCGCTTCACAGAATTGTGCTGTTTGCGACCACACAAAAACATTTTCAGAGGTGCAAAGGCCCAATTTACTATTCAGTAACCTATTATTGAATCACATTGGGTTTGTGAGTCAGTATTAGGAAGGGGGTGTTTAGGGCGTCCCTTCTTAATACCAAATCTTTTGTAGGAATGTTTTGTGACCGAAATGTGGTCGCAAAACATTTGCATTTTACCGCCTACTTCAAATAAGTGGTAACCCATTTGCAAGTGGGATGGGATCCCAACAGACCCCTTCCCCTTTGAGAATGGTTGTAAAAATTCCCACAGACCCCTGCCTACTCTTAACAAATAAAAAGAAAAAATCTTTTCATGTTTGTACGCATTACATTTTCCTTTAAAAATCATTGCTTTATTTAAAAGCAATCACAGACATGACGTTGTGCTGACCCCAGCAGGCCACAATCCCTGTGATTTTAGTGATTTCCAACGGGGCGCAAAGCAAGACCTACTCCATGAATAATTATGAGGTAGGTCTATTTGCGACCCATTGGGAATAGAGGAAAGTGTAAAGCACACTTTTGTACATGGTTGCTTGCTATTACCAAATAGCAAATTGCAAAAATTCAGCATTTGGTAATCACAAAGTTGAACCTACGTACATCTGGCCTTAAGTGTGAAAAAGCCACACAGTGCCAAGGAAGATTGGACTGCAGTCCAGGACTCTCCAAAGAAGAATCAAGGGCATAGGAGTGTGAGAAAGTAGCCTCTTTCTAGCCTTGTTACCCCCACTTTTGGCCTGTTTGTGAGTGTATGTCAGGGTGTTTTCACTGTCTCACTGGTATCCTGCTAGCCAGTGCTCATAGTGAAAACCCTATGTTTTCAGTATGTTTGTTATGTGTCACTGGGACCCTGCTAGTCAGGACCCCAGTGCTCATACGTTTGTGACCTATAGGTATGTGTTCCCTGTGTGGTGCCTAACTGTCTCACTGAGGCTCTGCTAACCAGAACCTCAGTGGTTATGCTCTCTCTGTACAAATTGTCACTAACAGGCTAGTGACCAATTTTACCAATTTACATTGGCTTACTGGAACACCCTTATAATTCCCTAGTATATGGTACTGAGGTACCCAGGGTATTGGGGTTCCAGGAGATCCCTATGGGCTGCAGCATTTCTTTTGCCACCCATAGGGAGCTCTGACAATTCTTACACAGGCCTGCCACTGCAGCCTGAGTGAAATAACGTCCACGTTATTTCACAGCCATTTTACACTGCACTTAAGTAACTTATAAGTCACCTATATGTCTAACCTTTACCTGGTAAAGGTTAGGTGCAAAGTTACTTAGTGTGTGGGTACCCTGGCACTAGCCAAGGTGCCCCCACATTGTTCAGGGCAAATTCCCCGGACTTTGTGAGTGCGGGGACACCATTACACGCGTGCACTACACATAGGTCACTACCTATGTGTAGCTTCACAATGGTAACTCCGAATATGGCCATGTAACATGTCTATGATCATGGAATTGCCCCCTCTATGCCATCCTGGCATAATTGGCACAATCCCATGATCCCAGTGGTCTGAAGCACAGACCCTGGTACTGCCAAACTGCCTTTTCAGGGGTTTTCTGCTGCTGCTGCCAACCCCTCAGACAGGTTTCTGCCCTCCTGGGGTCCAGCCAGGCTTGTCCCAGGATGGCAGAACAAAGGACTTCCTCTGAGAGAGGGTGTTACACCCTCTCCCTTTGGAAAATGGTGTGAAGGCAGGGGAGGAGTAGCCTCCCCCAGCCTCTGGAAATTCTTTCATGGGCACAGATGGTGCCCATTTCTGCATAAGCCAGTCTACACTGGTTCAGGGACCCCTCAGCCCTGCTCTGGCGCGAAACTGGACAAAGGAAAGGGGAGTGACCACTCCCCTGACCTGCACCTCCCCTGGGAGGTGCCCAGAGCTCCTCCAGTGTGCTCCAGACCTCTGCCATCTTGGAAACAGAGGTGCTGCTGGCACACTGGACTGCTCTGAGTGGCCAGGGCCAGCAGGTGACGTCAGAGACTCCTTCTGATAGGTTCCTTCAGGTGTTGCTAGCCTATCTTCTCTCCTAAGTAGCCAAACCCTCTTTTCTGGCTATTTAGGGTCTCTGTCTTTTGGGATTCCTCAGATAACGAATGCAAGAGCTCATCCGAGTTCCTCTGCATCTCTCTCTTCACCTTCTGCCAAGGAATCGACTGCTGACAGCGCTGGAAGCCTGCAAAACTGCAACAAAGTAGCGAAGACGACTACTGCAACTCTGTAATGCTGATCCTGCCGCCTTCTCGACTGCTTTCCTGGTGGTGCATGCTGTGGGGGTAGTCTGCCTCCTCTCTGCACTAGAAGCTCTGAAGAAATCTCCCGTGGGTCGATGGAATCGTCCCCCTGCAACCGCAGGCACCAAAGAACTGCATCACCGGTACCCTGGGTCTCCTCTCAGCACGACGAGCGAGGTCCCTTGAATCCAGCAACTCTGTCCAAGTGACTCCCACAGTCCAGTGACTCTTCAGTCCAAGTTTGGTGGAGGTAAGTCCTTGCCTCCCCACGCCAGACTGCATTGCTGGGAACCGCGACTTTTGCAGCTACTCCGGCCTCCGTGCACTTCCGGCGGAAATCCTTTTTGCACAGTCCAGCCTGGGTCCACAGCACTCTAACCTGCATTGCACGACCTCCTAAGTTGTCCTCCGGCGACGTGGGACTCCTTTGTGTGACTTCGGGTGAGCACCGTTTCTCTCCACTTTGTAGTGCCTGTTCCGGCACTTCTGCGGGTGCTGCCTGCTTCTGAGAGGGCTCCTTGTCTTGCTCGACACCTCCTCTGTCCCCAGACACAATTGGCGACATCCTGGTCCCTCCTGGGCCACAGCAGCATCCAAAAACCCTAACCACATGATTTGCAGCTAGCAAGGCTTGTTGGCGGTCTTTCTTCAGGAAAACACTACGACTCTCCACGGCGTGGGGGATCCGTCCTCCAAAGGGGAAGTTCCTAGCCCTTGTCGTTCCTGCAGAATCTCCAGCTTCTACTGTCCAGTAGCAGCTTCTTTGCACCCACAGCTGGCATTTCCTGGGCATCTGCCCATCTCCGACTTGCTTGTGACTTTTGGACTTGGTCCCCTTGTTCCACAGGTACCCTCGACTGGAAATCCATCGTTGTTGCATTGCTGATTTGTGTCTTTCCTGCAGAATTCCCCTATCACGACTTCTATGTCCTTTGGGGAACTTTAGTGCACTTTGCACTCACTTTTCAGGGTCTTGGGGTGGGCTATTTTTCTAACCCTTACTATTTTCTAGTAGTCCCAGCGACCCTCTACGAGGTCACATAGGTTTGGGGTCCATTCGTGGTTCGCATTCCACTTTTGGAGTATATGGTTTGTGTTGCCCCTATCCCTATGTGTCCCCATTGCATCCTATTGTAACTATACATTGTTTGCACTGTTTTCTAATACTATTACTGCATATTTTGGTATTGTGTGCATATATCTTGTGTATATTTGCTATCCTCATACTGAGGGTACTCACTGAGGTACTTTTGGCATATTGTCATAAAATTAAAGTACCTTTATTTTTAGTATATCTGTGTATTGTGTTTTCTTATGATATTGTGCATATGACACTAGTGGTACTGTAGGAGCTTCACTCGTCTCCTAGTTCAGCCTAAGCTGCTCTTCTAAGCTACCATTATCTATCAGCCTATGCTGCTAGACACCCTATACACTAATAAGGGATAACTGGGCCTGGTGCAAGGTGTAAGTACCCCTAGGTACTCACTACAAGCCAGTCCAACCTCCTACAAGGAGGAGAACCACATTGATCAAGAGGCTTGCACTATGACCTATTTACCGACCAATGTGACCAGGGGTGGGCACCTAGCCTGTTTGATTGGTGGGCTTTGTGTTTGGACTGAGGAAGAGCCCAATCTGTAAGTTCCATGTAGCTCCAACCAGGGGACTCCACCACAGCCTCCTCGATTGATGCTGCCTCTTTTTACCTTTTGCCTGAGCCATAGAGGCAGAGGAACGTCGCCCCCCGCCAGCAGTGGCAGCTGCAAACCTTTTTCCCAATAAACAATCATAAACTATGTTTATGATCGTTTTTTGGGGGAAAGGGGCGGGCCACGGGAGTGACGTGCACTGGGGGGAGTGCTCGGCACTCCACCTCATCGCGCGTGTGTTTGGTCGGCCATCTAGAGCTGGCCAAACACACATCCACACAGGGCTCTCTCCAACCCAGCAACACGGTTTCTGGGCTGGAGAGACCCTGCACTGGCTCCCAGTCTCCCAGCCAATTCTGATGCTGCTCTGAGCAGCATTAGGATTGGCGCAGGGCAGGCTGGGAGTTTCTTCCTGTGTGCAGCGAGACGGGAGGAGGCATAGGAGTGGCACAGCGTGGGATCGCAGGTAAGTGTTTTTTTTTAATTTATTTTTTCATTTAATTTAATTCCCCCCGGCCGCCCCCCTCCCGCATGCATGCCGCCCCACCCCTTTTATTTAGCATGAGCCGCAACTGCAGAAGTTTTCCGGTCACTAGACAGCAGGGCCGAAGCTAAATCGCCCCCTCCTTATGTTGAATGGGCTGTGTAATGCAAATCATATTGAATGGTGCTGCCTCAAATCCAGAGTTCTCCACAGAAGTCTGCAAGGGAAGGAAAAGATCCCCTGTGCAAACTCACCCATTTTTCTATGTAAGGAAAATTGTTTTGAAGAACGCCCTTCGCTCCCAGCAAAGTTGGGGCTGATCTCCTCACCTTCAAATTCTGCATGAGAAGTTCTGTCAGCCCTGTGCTGGAATAAATTTAGGTCCTTTTCTAGGGTAGAAAGAGGAGTAATCAGACTTTGTGAATGCTGAAGAATGAATATTTTTGGGGAATTTAGCAGTGTGATGCTTTCCACACTCATGACAATGATCTCTGAACTTGTACAAGGGTTTACACCTAACAAGAATCCCTTTGTGAATTCCATTCAGGTATAAAAAAGGTAAATTGGATCATAAACATACGTTTATGACCAAATGTACCTGACAAATGTCTTTATATAGAGAATGCAAATAAAAGGGGGGAGGGGGGTGTGGTCTGAGTCCGGGCAAGCTGGCTGCTTAATCTATCAGCTCTGCTGCATTGATGTGAGAACACATGACGAATTGCATGTAACCAGAAATCAGCTGTGCTGTTCTTATCTTCCCCAACCCCAATATGTAACAAATACTCACTGTGAGTAATCTCTGATCTTAAAAAGCCGCTTAAACACAGAAGATGCATGACTCCGCCACCTGACAAGAGGAATAAATATGGTGCCACCGCTAATCTCCATTAGCCTATGTTAGCTATCCGAGTGCCGCAACCAACTGTGCTATCAAACCTGGCAACCCGATATCCTGATTATGGTGTGTTTTTCCACAGTAAACAATTGCTATTATGGTAAGCAACCACCAACAGCACTCTGCTGCTACCAGCCCCTCATGCCAGCTTCAACTGTTGAGACCACCTCTCTGTCTGCTGCATTACTAGCAGGCCTCGCTGCTGCGTCACCAGTGAGCCTCCCTTCCTCTTGTTCGATGATAAATACCAGTGTGCAGCCCTCTAAAATCCTAATACCTCATCAATATCTGCATTTGTAATCCATCACGGCTTGGCCAGGCAAGCGGACTGCAGCTAACGAGACCCAACGATCTCCACCAAGCACTGCTCACCCAGCCTGCCTGCCGTTGTCTGATGCATTACTGCACCACCATAGGGCCTTGATACAGACTGTGTGTCATTAAATAATAATGTGTGATCCTACAAACAGGAGATGCTTGTAAATTGCTCCTCGCTTAATAGCCCCTGACCTTCTACAATCAGCTTCATAACGTTCCCAACCAAATATGCTCTCTTTCTACATGAGACACAGAGGCTCACCAGGCCTCACTTGAAGTTGTACTCATACTCCATTAGAATCTATTCTTCTACATTCCCTAATTATCCCAGAGCCATCCGTCAATTCCTGAAAACAATCACCAAATACTACCAGGCCTGATCTTTTTGCCTGACATTGGCCTGTCAACATACAAATCTACTAACTTCCTTCTCAATATGTCTGACTTCTCTTACCGAGTACTCTACCATAACTAGAGGAGCTGTCTTGCTGTGTCACACAGTCATGCAAATGTACAGGAGAGAACACCATCAATTTTAGTACATTTCCATCAACACTTTGCTCAGCACAACTTCAGAAATGAACTCCGCTGAGTCCATAATCATCACCACCAGATATAAAATAAATACCCTTCTAAGCCAATTAATAAATTAATAATTGTTGATCAGTATGATATTGATTTATCAGCCTTGGCACTAACCAGCACTGCGGTCTACTGAAGGGGTCTCACACTTTGTACCAACATCCCCGATTTCCCCCGATTAATTGTACAACGCCCATCGACTCCCAAGCACTGCCTCCAACATTCTTGCGTTCCACTTAACTTTCCTCCAGACCAAGACTCAACACACCTTCAAGCATGGTGGATTCCAGACCCAAGGAAAGAGATCCCAAAGACAGCAGAGATCACAAGCCAGGGCAAAAAAGATCCAAATCTGACCCACCACTCATAGTCCCGCCAATTAAAAATAGATCTGACTCAGATGTCCAAGGACATTATCATGGATAAATTGAATGCCCTACATGAAGTAACAAGCTCAAATAAGCCCAACACAGACAATGTATAAGTAGACATACTGGAACTGAGAAAAGATCTGCAAAACATGACAATAAGAATGAATGAAGCTGAACCTGGAGTCGGTAGGATTGAAGGGCAATCGAACTCTCTAAAGAAAAAATTACAAGGCAACAAAAAGGATATATAATTGCTGGTCTGCCCGAACAATCAGAGGACAAGTTTTATTCATGTGTGACCTTTTTAGAATCTTGAATACCACAAGTTCTAAAAATTGCCTTTAAAAGGGAATTCAAGATCGAAAGAGCCCATAGAATCCTGACAAGATCTACTCAATGCCTCAAACTGCCTCGCCCTATCATCTTCATGATATGAACATGCAGAGATAATCCTACAGCATAATAGGGTCTTGAAATCACTCACTTGGAAAGGGTATAAGATAGGCATTTCTTAGAACTACATGAAAGACACAGTACAGAATAGGAAAGGATTCCTTGCCCAACGAAATAGACTGAAAACAATGGACTTCTACTTTTCCTTCTGTAGGAGGCTGGCCCTCTATGTAGTGTACAAATGTTGTACACTGTGCAGAGGGTCCGGGCAACCACACATTGGTTTACAGAGGTAAAAACTAGACCACCTAATGCTCTCATTTTTATGGTAGCTTGGTTGAGCAGTTACGCTAATCTTGGAGAAGTGCAAAGCATTTGTTGTACTCACAGTCTCAATAAACAAAAACACAAACTCAAAAGAATAACTCAAGACCAATTTACAAAAATACTTCTGATTTTTATAAATTTTGTAAGACCAAAATCATCAAAATTGGGTAAGTGCTTTTTAAGTTATGAATTTTTAAAGATACGAAAATGTCTCAGTTCTGTGCGTAATTGTGCACCATAGAAATCAATGGAGAAATATTTTAGAAATGCATATAAAATGAGGCAATGCGTTTACCAATGTCTCTTCTCAGTTGTAGGTTGAGGTCATCAGTGGGCCCTGTGGACCAGCTAGATGAGTTCTTATGGCTCCTGGTTTTGGCAGGAGCAGCTGCAGAAAGCCTTTGGAGCTGGTGCAAGGCCATTGCGGGGGACCACTTGGAAAAGCAATACACAGGTAGATTTCAAGGTGAGTTTGGTGGGTCCCCTTGAAATGTGGGGTTGCAATGGGTGGGGGACCCTTAGAACAAAGCTGGATATAAGGTGTAAGGCACAGGGTGGCTGGGTGCAGAGCGAATCGGTGAGCCAAGAGCTGTGCTCAAATGTGCCCTTGGAAGCAGGAGGTAGGTCACTTTGAGGGTTGCTAGCAGGTCAGTAGGGTCACTCTGGTGGGACGTCCTGGTGTTTTCTGAAGTCCTTTGACTGGGGCTTCCTCATGGTCCTTTTGCAGTCTGGAGTGGACTGTCCTTCTAGGTGTCTGGTGTTGGGGGTTCAGTACCCTGGCTATTGCACAGTTCAGCCACTTAAGGTTGCAGTGCCACCAAACGTGGCACACTTGCGGGTTTCATCCTCAGAGTCAACTGAGTAAATTGTGGTCTGGCTGCAGTATCCGGTTCCTTGGTCAGCGTCCGGTCAGTGAACGGGACTTCACTGGCTATTGGGTCTTTGATGTAAAAGAGGGATGCCTTCACTCTGAAGGGGGATCTTTAGGGATTTTTAAAAGAGTGGAGGTCCTCTGTTTTTTTTTAGAGTCCGTCCAATGTCTGAGCAACCCCTCACCGGCGATTGTCGTGTCCTGGGTGAAGCAGGCAGGGTTTGGCACCTTTTTCTTGATGCAGCAGGACTTCACTTCTAGAACCTTGGGTCTTCTTTGTTGCTGGTCTTCTTGTGTCCTTGGAATCTGAATCTCTGGTCTAGGGATGACCACTAAATACAGTATTTAGTGGGTGTTAAGGGGAGTACTTAGTAGTGACCAATGGGTGATCTACCTTAGGGTGGCTACACCCACTATGTGACCACTTCCTGTGGTCAGAGGTCACTTCCCTAGCCCTGATATGCTATTTTCCTACCATGCAAGATGGAGGAAAATGAAATGGAGGTGTATCCTCGCATATAACACCTTAGGGGTGCCGCTACCCTCTCGTCCTTAGTGTGTTTTCCCACTGTTGCTCCCACCAAAAGTGGGGGATGGCAATGGGGGAAGCCAACTTCTGCTAGTAGAAAGCTTGGCGGTCCAGTCTCAAAGGCGGTAAGCCCTTTGGAGCTTGGTAACAGGGCAGTGCACATTCCTGAGGAGGGAGATGTGATACCTCCACCCAGGAAGAGCTTTGTTCTGGGACCCAGAGAGCAGGAGCTCTCAACCCAGGGTTCCAGAATCTTGTTTGGTGGTGGCAGGCTGGTTGTGACTGGCCAGCAACCATGCCACCATGCCAGAGTTAGTTAGCTTTGCATCTAGGCCCCTGGGTACATTTTGCAATAAATCCAATACTGCTACCAGATTGGATTTATCATTCTGAGTTTTTTGATACCAAACAAAGTTGTTTGATACCAAACAACCCAGGGTTCAGAGTACCCAAAAATATCACTAAAACACAACCTTAACACCTCACTATCAAACACAACCTCTACCCTTGGATAAGACTTTATCAAATCATGAGCTGGAATTTATTTACACACATAGCTATGAGAAGTGGTCACCCCTCAGCACATTACAAAGTCCATTTGAACAATGGGAACTATTTCCACTATTTAGTGACTCACTGACTTCTTTGATGTCTGATATCCCGGACCCTACATTTCCTCCCATACTCTATGAATAACCCACTCAGAGTACTTTCGCTCAACACAAAAGACATTAACCATCCAGTAAAGCACAAGAAAATCCTTGATTATTATGCCAGACGCAAGGGAGATTTAATTCTACTACGAGAAACAAAATTAGGGGCCTCATTACGAGTCTGCCAGTCTTAAGATTGCTAGACTCGTGGTGGCGGTTGGACCGCTGCACTCCTGGCTGTCATACTGCCATAGGACCACCGCCACCACCAGGAACATGGTTCCCGATGGGGTGGCGGTGGTCGGAGTCATGGTCAATGCCGCTGCAATGTTTCCACTGGGCTGACCAGCAGAAGCCTCCTTATATGGAGGTTTCCACTGGTTATCCCATTGAAAACATCGTGATAGGGCTTGTGTGAGACCCCCAGCTCTGCAGCGGTCACCTCCCCACCGGGCTTGTGGGCCAATGGTCAGCCTACCAAACCTATAACAAGGTCCTAGGTCATAATGTTTGCAAATCTTTACACTATCAAGGGATACAGAGCATCTGTGTCTCCGCTGCCAACAAAAAGAAAAATGGCGGTGTCACCCCCATCTCTAAAAAAAGGCAATCTAGAAATTATCAACAAAGCCCATGATAGTGACAGGAGGTGGCTAATCGCTGGAGTTAAAAATAATACCACAAAACTTTAAATAATCAATATTTACTCACCAACAGCTGATGATTCAAAATTGTGGATTACTCTGAACAAACAAATATGTCAATTATCAAATGACTCTAGCATTCTCATGGCAGGAGACTTTAAACTTCCTTGGGATATCATATTGGATAGGAACTCCGCATCTAAATATAGTCCCAACAAATCACATAAACAAATGAGAAATCTAAGTAAAAACACAGTTTGAATGATATTTGCTGTCTTCATAATCCGACAGGAAGCAAATTTACATTTAACTTATACCTGCACAGTACACTGTCATGGATAGACTATATACTTGCAAACAACATCCTCACACCATTTGTCCCTGATCCAAAAATCGAACCGATACTAATTGCATTTCAGTAGATTTACAAATTTGTCATGACCTACCTAGATTGAAACAATGGAGATTCAATGAAGAACTACATAAAAGCAATCATCCATTGACAATATAAAAATCTCTATTAACAACTACTTCCATGAAAATGATACTAACAACATGAGTGAAGAAACCCTCTGGGATGCTCTGAAGTGTACCATTAGAGGTGAGCTTATCAATATTGTTTTGAATATTAACAAACATACAAAAATCTCAATGCTGTAGACCAATCTACTAAATACATGGAAAGTAAATTCACTGAAAACAAAAATCAGGTACTTCTACACCAACCTAAATTAGAAACATACAAATACAACAAGATGTTGAGCAGTAGGTACCACACCTGTCAACAGCAAATCAAAATCAAAAAAATTAGAGTCCAATAAAGCAGGTAGAGAACTAGCAAGCTATCTAAAATTTAAAAAAACAGCAATAACTACATTTTCTCTATTAGAAACAAATTGGAAACCACAGCCCCATTAAGAAAAGTTAAAGTTTTTAGATAATTCTGTTATGACGTTTGCAGTCCTAAGAAAACATCCTCAACAGCCAAATGTAAAGAATATTTAGACATGAATCATCCTCCAACATTATCTTATGCTGATTCCATATCCCTCAATCAACCCTTTTCCTGACTGAAATTACAAAGGCGATACGCTTCCTAAAACATAGCAAGTCACCGGGCCAGATGGCTTCATAGCCAACTTCTATAAGATCTTCCAAAATGAACTTTTACTTCAATTAGATTCTCTCTTCCAACATTTCGACAAGACTGGTAAGATCATGGGCTCAACCTCTGAAGCCACCATCACTGTGATCCATAAAGAAGTGAAAAATTCCTTAGAAGTCAACAATTACAGACCCATCTCCCTTCTAAATCTGGACTTTAAACTTTATGAGAAAATCCTAGTGACTATACTAGAAAGAATCCTTCCATCCCTCATTCACCGATCACAAACCGGTTTCATGAAAGGCAACATGAATCTGATAATGTAAGGCTCTTCTGCCACATATTCGAAAAAGCTAAATCTCTAACCTCCCCCACAATTGCCATTGCCTTGGACGCAGAAAAGGCCTTCATTAAGGTCTCCTGGCCTTTGCTACATGCTGTCATGCATAAATTCAACTTAGGAGTTACCTTCATCCGACAACTCTTTGCCTTGTACCCGCTACCATCTGCATGTATCAGAGTCAATGGTTACCTCTTAGACAATATTAATTTAGCACAAGCGACTAGACAAGGCTGTCCCTCTCCCCACTAATCTATCTCTGAGCTATCAAACCTCTCCTGATTACCATCAGAGCCAACACACTTATATAAGGTATCTCTATTGATAATACCCCATATTAAGTTACCACCTATGCAGATGACTTAATTATCTTCTTGCAAGAAGCTGAAAAGGCAATTCCCTTAATTCTAAATAATATTTATTTGTATGCACAGGTTTCATGGTACTCCCTAAATCTAGGCAAGATAGAAGTCTTCCCTTTAAATACCTTAACATTAGCATCCATTGTAAACAACACTGAACTACATTGGCAACCCGCACAGATTAAATACTTAGGTATTTCTTACAACAATAACCTAGAAGATACAAAGAAAATAACTGAAGAGAACTTAGTTTAAAAAGTCAAATATTCACTCTCAGCCTGGTCACCGAAATTAATGACTTGGGGAGGGGGCTGCACAGAATGCATCAAAATGAGGATCACCCTACAAATAAACGTTATTATTTCCATGCTACATATTCAACTATCTAACAACCTTTCCAGCAATATAGGCCACTTACTCTCCGAATTCCTGTGGAAAAGGAAAAAAGGTAGAATTGCCCTTAAAGAACTAAAAATAAATAAACAGTGCAGAGGCCTATGATTCCCCAACGTTTATAAATATCAACTTGCCTTTCAAATCGAACACAAACAGGACACCTAGTGGAGCAATATCCATTCACATGATGCACCATTATGGCTACATATTGAAGAATCCCTGGCCAAACCATACTCATTAATGTTATTATTAACCACAAATAGTTTCCCACAACAACACTCATACATTATTCTTAAAGATACCATCTCAGCCCTTAAATCAATTGACAAAATGCTTCCCAACAAATTACCAAACTCAGAATATGCATCCCTTTGGAACAATCCTAAAATTAAAATTGAAGTCACATCCCCAGCATGGACACCTTTGTCCTCAAATAGATCCTATTTCTCAAAGACCTTGGTTTATTATCTTACTCTAAAACTTTTGCAGAACTATAGAACTCCTATAATTTAGGCAACATTGAATTCTATCACTTCCTCAAACTAAAGGGTGAAATAAAAGGAATCCTACCCCACATATATTTGATCTAGTGCCCCTTCTTTTTAAACTTTCCAACTTAACCGATGCTGCATCTTCAGTTTCCAAAACCCTGAACTCCTCTAACCCCAACAAGAAAGCCACAACCGAAATCCAATATAAATAGATAGAATCTGCCCCTAATTCTACTAGACCTATCATAACCCCTTCTGTTCCCAGGACGTAATGGCAGGGATGGAAGGGGAAGCCCTTCCCCTTCCACCCCCGACCCCCTCCACCCCCGTGACGTCAGCGCGCGAGCGCGCGCTGTTTGTCACAGGGCCTCCTCCCATCGCGATCGGAAGAGAAATGCTTTGCATTTCTCTTCTGATCTCGTGGGGGAGGCCGAGAGAGGCTTCAAAGGGAAGAAAAGTTACTTCCTTCCCTTTGAAGTCTCCCTCTGCGTTTCAAAAGCCAGATTGCAAAGCAATCCGGCTTTGAAACACCCACTAGACACCAGGGATTTTATTTCAAAAAGGAAACTGGCATGAGGGAGCGACCCCTTGGGCAAGGGTCGCTCCCAGGGGGGGCATTTTTTTTTAAGGCCTTTTCTGCTCCCCCGGGGGCAGAAACCTCTAGGCACCAAGGATAATATATTTTTTGTTTTTGTTTTTTGTTTTAGAGGTGGGGAGCGACCCCTTAGCAAAGGGTCGCTCCCATAGGGGGCAAATTATATTTAGGCCATTTCTGCCCCCCTTGGGGGCAGATTGGCCTATTTTTATGTGGCCAATCTGCCGCCAAGGGGGACAGAAACCACTAGACACCAGAGATTTTTTTTTTTTTCGTGAATTTCATGTAAGGGGAGCGACCCCTTAGGCAAGGGTCGTTCCCCTGGGGGGCAAATTTATTTTAGGCCATTTCTGCCCCCCAGGGGGGCAGATCAGCCTATTTTAATTAGGCCGATCTTCCCCCAAGGGGGGCAGAAACCACTAAGCACCGGGGATTTTTGTTGTTGTTGTTGTTTTACAGATGGGGAGCGACCCCTTAGGCAAGGGTCGCTCCCCTAGAGGGGCAAATTGTATTTAGGCTATTTCTGCCCGCTTTGGGGGCAGATCGGACGATTTTAGGTCATTCTGCCCCCAAGGGGGGCAGAAACCACTAGGCACCAGGGATTTTTTTTTTGCGCTATCATACAAGGGGAGCGACCCCGTAGGCAAGGGTCGCTCCCCGTGGGGAGTGGGGGGGGCAAATTTATTTTAGGCCATTTCTGCCCCCTCCGGGAGCAGATCGGCCTATTGTTATTAGGCCGATCTGCCCCCAGGGGGAGCAGAAACCTCTAGACGCCAGGGCTAAAAAAAATCTGTTTTTTTTTTTGTTTGGTTGTTTTTTTAGAGATGGGGAGCGACCCCTTAGGCAAGGGCGCCCCCCTGGAGGGGAAAATTGTATTTAGGCCATTTCTGCCCGCTTTGGGGGCAGATCGGCCGATTTTAGGTCAATCTGCCCCCAAGGGGGGCAGAAACCACTAGGCACCAGGGATCTTTTTTTTGCGCCGTCACGCAAGGGGAGCGACCCCGTAGGCAAGGGTCGCTCCCCAGGGGGATGGGGGGGGGACATTTATTTTAGGCCAATTTCTGCCCTCCCGGGGTCAGATCGTCCTATTGTTATTAGGCCGATCGGCCCCAAGGGGGGGCAGAAACCTCTGGGCGCCAGGGCTTTTTTTTTTTTTTTTTTAAGAGATGGGGAGCGACCCCTTAGGCAAGGGTCGCTC
The DNA here is from genome assembly GCF_031143425.1 of Pleurodeles waltl. Classification (NCBI taxonomy): domain Eukaryota; kingdom Metazoa; phylum Chordata; class Amphibia; order Caudata; family Salamandridae; genus Pleurodeles; species Pleurodeles waltl. The sequence goes on along the minus strand of NC_090445.1, from coordinate 657,054,192 downwards.
CCCTGGAGGGGCAAGTTGTATTTAGACCATTTCTGCCCGCTTTGGGGGCAGATCGGCTGATTTTAGGTCAATCTGCCCCCAAGGGGGGCAGAAACCACTAGGCACCGGGGATATTTTTTTTTTTTGCGCCGTCACGCAAGGGGAGCGACCCCGTAGGCAAGGGTGGCTCCCCGAGGGAGTGGGGGGGGGGGCAAATTTATTTTAGGCCATTTCTGCCCCCCCTGGGGCCGGCTGAGCTAGAGGCCAAAATCCACAGTTAGGCACTTTACAAAAAACACCTCTTTTTCTGTGAAAAAATATGATGTGTCCACGTTGTGTTTTGGGCCATTTCCTTTTGTGTGCGCTAGGCCCACCCACACAAGTGAGGAACCATTTTTATCGGGAGACTTGGGGGAACGCTGGGTGGAAGGACATTTGTGGCTCCTCTCAGATTCCAGAACTTTCTGTCACCGAAATTAGAGGAAAAAGTGTTTTTTTGTCCAAATGTTGAGGTTTGCAAAGGATTCTAGGTAACAGAACCTGGTCAGAGCCCCACAAGTCACCCCATCCTGGATTCCCCTTGGTGTCTAGTTTTAAAAAATTTGCTGGTTTGCTAGGTTTCCCCAGGTGAGATAGAGGCCAAAATCCACAGGTAGGCACTGTTTTCTGTGAAAAAATGTGATGTGTCCACGTTGTGTTTTGGGCCATTTCCTTTTGTGGGCGCTAGGCCTACCCACACAAGTGAGGTACCATTTTTATCAGGAGACTTGGGGGAACACTGGGTGGAAGGAAATTTGTGGCTCGTCTCAGATTCCAGAACTTTCTGTCACCGAAATGTGAGGAAAATTTGTTTTTTTGTCCAAATTTTGAGGTTTGCAAAGGATTCTGGGTAACAGAACCTAGTCAGAGCCCCAGAAGTCACCCCATCTTGGATTCCCCTAGGTCTCTAGTTTTCAAAAATGCAAAGCTTTGGTAGGTTTCCCTAGGTGCTGGCTGAACTAGAGGCCATAATCCAAAGGTAGGCACTTTGCAAAAAACACCTCAGTTTTCTGTCAAAAAATGGGATGTGTCCACGTTGTGTTTTGGGGCATTTCCTTTTGTGGGCGCTAGGCCTACCCACACATTGAGGTACCATTTTTATCGGGAGACTTGGGGAAACGCTGGGTGGAAGGAAATTTGTGGCTCCTCTCAGATTCCAGAACTTTCTGTCACTGAAATGTGAGGAAAATTTGTTTTTTTAGCCAAATTTTGAGGTTTGCAAAGGATTCTGGGTAACAGAAGCTGGTCAGAGCCCCACAAGTCACCCCATCTTGGATTCCCGTAGGTCTCTAGTTTTCATAAATGCACAGGTTTGGTAGGTTTCCCTAGGTGCCGGCTGAGCTAGAGGCCAAAATCTACAGGTAGGCACTTTGCAAAAAACACCTCTGTTTTCTGTCAAAAAATGAGATGTGTCCACGTTGTGTTTTGGGCCATTTCCTTTCATGGGCGCTAGGCCTACCCACAAAAGTGAGGTATCATTTTTATTGGGAGACTTGGGGGAACATAGAATAGCAAAACAAGTATTATTGCCCCTTGTCTTTCTCTACATTTTTTCCTTCCAAATATAAGAGAGTGTGTAAAAAAGAAGTCTATTTGAGAAATGCCCTGTAATTCACATGCTAGTATGGGCACCCCGGAATTCAGAGATGTGCAAATAACCACTGCTCCTCAACACCTTATCTTGTGCCCATTTTGGAAATACAAAGGTTTTCTTGATAGCTATTTTTTACTCTTTATATTTCAGCAAATTAATTGCTGTATACCCGGTATAGAATGAAAACCCACTGCAGGGTCAGGTCATTTATTGGCTCTGGTACCTAGAGTTCTTGATGAACCTACAAGCCCTATACATCCCTGCAACCAGAAGAGTCCAGCAGACGTAACGGTATATTGCTTTAAAAATTCTGACATTGCAGGAAAAAGTTACAGAGTAAAACGTAGAGAAAAATTGCAGTTTTTTCACCTCAATTTCAATTTTTGTTTTTCAGTTGTTATTTTCTGTAGGAAACTCTTGTAGGATCTACACAAATTACCCCTTGCTGAATTCAGAATTTTGTCTACTTTACAGCAATGTTTCGGTTTCTGGGATCCAGCATTGGTTTCATGCCCATTTCTGTCACTGACTGGAAGGAGGCTGAAAGCACATAAATTGTAAAAATGGGGTATGTCCCAGTAAAATGCCAAAATTTTCTTGAAAAATTGGGTTTTCTGATTCAAGTCTGCCTGTTCCTGAAAGCTGCGAATCTGATTATTTTAGCACCGCAAACCCTTTGTTGATGCCATTTTAAGGGAAAAAAACACAAGCCTTCTTCTGAAGCCTCTTTTTCCCATTTTTTTTTTAAAAAACGAAATTTTCACTGTATTTTGGCTAATTTCTTGGCCTCCTTCTGGGAAACCCACAAAGTCTGGGTACCTGTAGAATCCCTAGAATGTTGGAAAAAAAGGACGCAAATTTGGAGTGGGTAGCTTATGTGAACAAAAAGTTATGAGGGCCTAAGCGCGAACTGCCCCAAATAGCCAAAAAAAGACTCTGCACAGGAGGGGAAAAAGGCCTGGCAGCGAAGGGGTTAAATGATGATTCTTGGAAAAAGATCTGGACATTTGTCCTCAAAAGCAAAATATATCCCACTCTTTCACACTGTAAATACTGGGTACTACTTAGGATTTACTGGACCCCGGAGAAACTTTGCAAATCAGGACTTTTAGACACAGTGAAATGGTAGAACTGCCAATACTCACCAGGCACCTTTAGCCACATGATATTCCACTGCAAAAAACCTCAAAACGTTTGGAATCATATTCAAAAAGTAATAATATTTTCAACACTGAGATTTCCCTGCATTTCCACACAGTCACCTTAGATCCTTGGTCCCAAACCCCTGTCTTGAAAGTAAACCCAAATGATATGTGTCTCTTGTACCTCTTACTAACAATAGGAATAAAACCCATCCTATGTGAAAGGAAAACATCCCAAAACCACACTTGGTGGCATGGGTTTGTTTCACAAGACATGCTGACAATTCAATTTCCAACAGCAACTTAATTGCCAGACATCAGGGAAGCTATGGAACAAATCTGACCTATACATACAAAAAGGCAAGCCTTCGTGACTCAATACTTTACATTCCACCACCCTTAATGTTGAGCTAACACACTTCTCAGACCAAGTAATGACAATAACATATACCATTACTTTGCTCTAGCCTTGACATCTCTCTCTTCCCCTATTCTCCAGTCATTACCATACCACTCCTATTCTGGGGCATCCTTATGTCTTTGCTCTTCCCTCCTCTCCTGCCTCCCTCACTTTCCTATTTGGGGGTCTAAAAGCATTAATGTATAACAATCAACATTTTTAGTATTGACCTGTATCCAGTTGACTGCACCTTGTACTACTCATGATTGTATTCACAGACCTTAAATATTCCACCTATTACGAATGTTCATTACCCCTCTTTGTTCTCTCCATTCTTTCGTTTGTAGCCCCAAAAAACGAATAACATGTTTTGAAATCAAAAAAGAGATTGCAATCAAATTAGTGTTGCTTTTTAGCAGTGTTAATGTGTTACAGTTAATGTAACTTATTTTTTAGAATTCAAGATGGTGAATACTTGGGTTAGTATAGTTATTTGACCTTTGAGCATAATGGTGTAATTTGGTGGTGATTCAAATTAAATCTTGAGTCTGATTGGACACTGCTATTATAAAATCATGAACTGCAGAATTTAATTTAATTTCCTACATCCTAGCCCTAAAAACAGCCTTCGTTGCTTCCCACCAGGGTATTTCTGTAGTGTACTACTATTCAATTTAGTTTGTATAATCTGAGAGATACCTAAGTAGCTGATTAATTTGTCAGCTGTCCCTTCCAAGTATACTGGTAGTCATAGGCTCTGATGAATAGCAATCTACTTTGAAGGGGCAGAACAGAAATGTCATGGAATATGCATACCTGGATTTTTTTTAAACTGCTTCTGACTTGTTTACAAATATCTAGTAAAACTGTGGTGAATACTTAAGTTTGCCACCACCTTTCAAAGTTTTCTTAAGAAAGTGAACCCACGGGTGGGAATGAATCGCATGATTTGGTTTCTGGGCTTACTATGTATCATCTTCCAAGAATGTCAGTGGGGTGGAGGTAAGGCGAACTGTGCAGGTAATTGTTTTTCTTTCTGCTTTTCTTTTTTATGTTTTCTGTTTCCTGATTTGTTGGCCATTGGGCAGTGTCTATCTTGAAAATTCAATAAAATTTGTATAAAGAAAAGAAAGTTGACCTAAACACCTATTGGTGAGGGTCAGAATTGCTTGGCACACAATTATAGTACTGGGCATTTTGAGTGCCCCTTCAGAACCTTTAGCTTTTTAGCCAATTTAGGTAAAAATTATGCTCTAAAATTGACTATTAGTCCCTTCTCTTAAAATGTTGCTGGTGGGGAGAAAATGCCCTGAATCAGTTGTTGCTCCCAAAATTCACTTGTGATTCGTACCTGGTATCTACACCCCAAATTTGTTGGACTTCAACTGTTTATAACTACCCTTAATATCACACCCACTTTCAAGGTCCAACAGCTGTGACTGGCTGTGACTGGCCATGGTATTCTTTAGGCAACTTTTGCTGAAGATTTAGGTACAAATTATTTTGCACTATAATGCACTGTTCGTCCATTTTTACAAAATGATATGATTGCATGTGAAAATACTGAGGACAGAAGTATCAACTGGCATATACATCAACTCCAAAATATTGATTACCATTATCTCTTCAAGGTAAGCAGACATTGGAAATCATGGATTTACTATTCCAACTCCACATCTACTTACTTTGATGATCTAGTGCAACTTGATACTGTATAGACAATATATGTGCAGGCTGATATCAAAAACTCAATATTTTCATCCCACATCCTTTTGATCAGGTAGAGAACACCCAGAGCTCTTCCTGGAACAATTACAGTTTCCTCACTTAGTTAATTCACTATGTGCAACCCGTACTGGGTATATATGGTACACCACTGTTTAACTTCACTTACCATCACTGTTCACAGTTGCCATTTATGTCAGACTGTGTTGAAAGTTCAACAGGCGTGATTTACTGTGGCACCCACTGAGGAGGATTATGCCTCCTGCTGGCCCTGCTGGCAAGACATCCTGCCTCCACCACTCCACTGATGAGTTGAGAGTTATATCTGTTATTTGCTAGCCCATATGTGTCTCCCGTGCATGCTCTAAGCTACATTCTTGCCTGTTGCTTCTCCTCCTCATCCCAGCCCTTTGTGTTGCTCTGCTTCCCCAAGCTTGCTTTCCCCACCCCATCACTCTTCCGCCATGTTGCTTCTCCCCAACTCCGCCCTCTGTGTTTCTTCCCACCCAGTCCGGCCCTGCTTGTTATTTGCACCCCCACTCCATCGGTCTTTTCATTTAGTAGGTGCATACATGCATGGTGTACGTGCCTACAATATGATGTGACCACTGCATCATTGTCCCTTTTGTCTTAAAGTTTATTTCCTTTGCCAATGCTGCACAGCATCAAGGATGCTGTACAGTGTGCCTTATTGGCTTTACCAATGCTTGTTGTACTTCTGGTGCTACTCAATCTCAGCACTGCTTATTTGTGTGTTTCCGCTATTACTAACATTCAGGGCTTCCGGTTTGTGTGTTTCCGTTAGTACTCACACTCAGCATTGCTGGTCTGTGTATTTCCGGTGGCACTCACTGTTGCAAATTTTGATTTGATTTTTCCACTGCTACTCTCCTAGCACTGCAGGTTCCTGCATATTTAATGCTTCCCATCTCAGGAACGCTTGCTTGTATATTTCTAGTGCTAATCTCTCTAAGCCCTGCTGGTTTGTGCTATTTTATACTGTGAACACTGCTTATTTGATTTATCCACCAGCTCTTGGCTCTCAGCACTGCTCGTCCTAAGATCTGGCCTACATAGAGCTCTTGCTTTCTCACCAACTTCATGTAATTAGAAAAACACCTTAAATTAAAAAATACATAGATACGTGGTCTCTGGGTCTGCCATTTTTAGGTCTAGCATAAGCGTACGGCCTCTTGTATACTTTAGTATACATCTTGTGGGCTTAAGGTGATTTAATTTGTTTGTTTCAGTGTCTTTTAAAAATCCTTGGTTGCTAGTGGTCAGTCCTGCCTCTTTGTCCCTTCTTTTTATCTTTCAGAGCCGGGACTAACTACTGTATAATTCCACTTTGGTTCTTTATCTCTTAATTTGACGGACTACTTTATCATTTCTTTGTTGCTCCAGTTACACTGTGGGTGTTTCAGGCCCATAGCTGTTTGAATTTTATTGCATCATTTGTCCCTCATACCTCCTCCCATGTTGTGACATTCTTTTGCATTCATCCCGGTGCTGTCCTCATCTCTCTGTGGCTCTTTGAACATCTGCTCCACTCTTAAATCCTAACAAAAGGCAGCTCCAAGGCTCAGCTTTTTTTTCTTCTTTCAGGCAAGCCCAGCACGTGTTTTTGGAAGCAAGGGCTCGGTGTTTTCACTTTTTTTGTAAACAGGGCTGTAAAATGTAATTTCATAGCCAGTAGCTCTAACTCTCGCAAATGCATGACCTATTGCATTGCAAATGCTTTGTTTTAAGTCAGGCAGGAGGCGCAGCAGGCCCTCCCTCCAGAGACACGTCTTGGCCATGCCCCGCCCACCTGGCACTACCAAACTGTCCAGGGGAGGAGCTGGCAGGTCACTGGGTTAAAACAGGGAGATTGTTGTACTTGAAGACTGAGGAGCTTTAGGGGAGAAGAGGGCAGGTTTTGGACCATCGACGAAACATCGAGGGCAGAGCCGTGTTGTTGCGCAGGCACAGGAATTGTCATTCTTTCAGCATGCAGACGTTGGTTGAAGGACAGGCGCACAGAGCAGGGAGATCGGAAGGATGCCGGCGGAATTAAATAACCATTTTTTTCTCTCAATAAAGTGTTTAAAATATGATTTTTTTATGCACATCTATATCTTTGAGAGATATTGATGCTTTAATTAATCTTCTTCTATATTTAGTGCTGTTAAGGGCAAATGGACTGAAGACAACAATGCCTTACAATTTGCTGTGCGTATGCAGGGGCTTCCCGGAAAAAGCGGCGTTATGTGTCCACTGTTAGTCGGCGGTGCTGCGAGAGCTACACATATATGGTCATGAATGTATATTTGGAGGTGCACATGTTGATGTTATTTCATGACTACCTGCTATCCTCACACATGTTCTTTACCCTTTTGCCTGTTTGTTTCCCATTATGGTTTTGCTCTGTCCTTTTGCTGCCCTCTTTGCCACTCATGTCACTCTCTTGTGATCTCTAATCCCATACTCTTCATGTATCATTCGGCCCCATTGCGTGTTCCCTTCCTGTGACTTGCTCCTTTCATTTCCCAATATGAACCTGTTGTTGCTTATTGCTTGCCATTATTCCTGACTCTGTCATTGTGTCTCATCTCACCATCACTAAATTCTTGCTCTTCTACCTCACTTCTATTTCCCCCTTCTTGTCCTACCTGTCGCCTCTACAAGTATTTACCTCTCCTCTGCCTTGCATATCCTTCTCTCTTTAGAGTTTACATTACTGCCATTTATAAATTCCTCAAAGCTTTAGCTTGTTCCCTGCTATACATTTTCACACACCTATCCCCATGTCTGCATCTGTCTAGTTCACCTCTTTCATGGCACCTTACTCTAACCCTTCTCTTATATTGTCACCTCTATCCCTTCCCGATACCGCTTCTGTTCCTCTGCCGACTGTCCCTCACAGCTCTTTCCATTTCTAGCCCGCCGTCGCGTTTCTCTCCTCCATCTATCTCACCATTCTCTCAACCTCGTCTCTTACTCCATTTCTCCTGTCCTCAACTCTTTTTCATCTCACTCTTCCCCGCCTCTCCGTTACCAGACCCCTACAACTCCACTTCGGCAGGGCGAGGGGTCTCTTACTAGCCAGAGGCGGAACACACAGTGTAGAGGAGGGGCAAGGCAGCGGAAGAGCATTAAGAGAAAGTTATAAGCATTCACCTGGGAAAGTGTGTTTATATATTTATTTTATGTAGCGAGAATGCCAGTTGAGAAAGGGACTGTATTTATGATTAACTGGCAAATAAAGCTACAGTTTCAGTTCCTATGTGAATAGTTATTTTTTATCTATGGGTCTACACATCCAGCAAGCCAACCTTCTTTTTGCTTTGTTGCTTCCCTACACTCAGGAGAACAGGTTAACTTTACATAGAATTCCATGTAAAATATTGTCCACAAATAAAGCTCCCCTTGCTAAAAAAAATGCCTCTGGCCAACTTCAGCTTTCTATTTTTGTGTGCAACTGCTTTGGAAAGTTGTTCATGTAATTCAGTGTGTGGCATCATGAGGTCTTTGCACCAGGTGACAATGGGTAATACGTTTAAAGTCCTTCAGAACAGGGATCTTCCATATTATGCCTTTCCCAGGACCCAGCAAATCCTTAAGCTAGCCCTGTGTTGCGGATCTAAGATAATTTATGCCCACCATTAAAATTGCCAAACCATTGGCAGTGAATGCAATATGAAACAAATTGTAAATGCTATTTGAATTCCTGCATTCGATCATGTTTGGCAATGTGTATCATCAGGTCAATACTGTGGCAATCAATGTCCTTGGTCCGGTTTGATATATTTTTATTTATTTAATGACACTCGGTTGTGAAGCAGTTTCTTGTTTGGGCTCCTTGAATTGAAAGGAAAGTATCAATTTTGGTTTGAGTGTGTCGGGTACAGTTTTCCCTGGAAGGCACTCAAGCAGTCAAGGGACTTGACATTGTCAAGACATTTCATAAATATACCAAGGGAGCTAGCTTGATTTATTTTTTACTCCACTCGCTTGGATACCATATGGCATACATGCATGTTTAGTTTAACACACAATACCACAGAATTCAAAGCCACACAATTCAACAACACACAAATCAACACCACCCAGTGTATTTACACTCCACATAAAACCACTCAGCACAACATAATGCAACTCCAAATAACAACACTCTACTCAGTACCACATAATTACACACCACGTAAACACAAACTATATCACATGGTAACCATCCACATAAAAACACTCCACACCATGCCACATCATTTTATAAGCATAATTTCACTCCACGCCAGATTTACACACCACACAATTCACCTCAACACATTTCCATTACACACCTCATAATTAGAAAACAAACCACATAATTCTCATCAACAGCACAGTTGCATAACACCACAAAACATCAAATACACACCACAAAATCATATATCATACCACAAACGTTTACAGAACACAACATAATTAAACTCCACTACCTCACACTCCACAACACAAAATACCATTCCACATAATTACACTCCATAACACACAATCCCAGTATGCACACTTCCAATACACTTGAATACAGTACACGTGTCTATAAAGCAAAGCAACCCCTATTTTGGAAGCTAAAAAAGATTCACATTTTGTTCCATTTTTCTTCCAAAAAACCCATTTCAGCTAGAAATCATTCGAGAGGAGAGTTTGCTCCGGTGTCTCACTTGCGCTGTACAGCTAACTCATATTATCTTTAATTACTAACCGCCGCCATTTTTTTCTGTTCCCCGACAAATGTCTCTACTTGATAGAGACACACTTTTTAGATCCAGCTTTTTAATTTTGATCAACTTGTGTGTGAACATACTTACATATAGAGGATTTCAGCAGCCCTCTTCATCAATTGTTCTGTTATTGTCATTCACATCCCTAGATATACTTCAAATACAGTAAATACCACATAATTACAATCCACATATTTCAACTGCACACCATACCACATAATTCCACCACACACTAAATACATTCACTCCACTCCAAAGCACATAAGTAAAAAACATTTACATTTACAATGCCAATAGCTCTAACTCTCACAAATGAGAGACCTATTTCATTACAAATGGCTGTTATCTGTTGGTATGTCATTCACATTGAGCTTCTGCCCACCACAGTGTAGAGCTTGGGCGGCGGATCTGTCCCTTTTGATCATTGCCTCTCTTGCTTTAGGAGTGGCGGCAATTTACCTGATCACCCGCCCATCTGCCCACAAATATTTGCACCCAAGTGCCAGCAACAATGCTTAACTTTGACAATGCTTTTATTTATTATTCTTTATCCTTTTTTTCCAGTCATAATCACTCACAATTACCACAAAACTACTCGTACATGAGAAGCATAATTCATCATTTAGTGCTATTTTCGTAGCGCAAAATGCATCCTTGCATCCCAAATGGACCCGAGGATAGATTTTGCTCTAGGAAAATAGCACTAAATGTCACAGGACAGGAACATCAGTAGCCAGCAGCCACCCGCGCTCTCTTAGTTTGTTGTATCCCTGCTCCTGGATAGGATTTCTGCCGGAAATGACTCTTAATTACTTAAACTGGCGTAATTGCGTAATTTCAGTAATGTTGCATCGCAAGAGTAATGGGTAATTGCTGAAATTACTCTGATTACATTTCGGCCAGGCGTAATATTGTACCGGAAAAGTGCTTGTTTGGGTATTTCCACCTGCACTGCTGATTTGGATATTTCGGCACTACTGTCTTCTCTGGGCTCTGCTCTCTTACTCATAAAGTAGATGTCTTTCTTTAAAAAAAAACCAAATTGATAATATGAATATTTAAAGTGTCCAGCTGCTGAATACCACTGAGGGATTCCCTTCAGAGTTGAGTTACGTGTCCTGCAACAACACCTGTTGTGCAGCGGGGAAACTGTGAAAGACTTGGCTTCGTAACCAGCAATAATTAATCTGAATCCTCGTCTCCTGCGCTGGGATCCGGTTGCGCGTCTCCTCTGGGTTAACTGCGTGGCCTACAAGGCTATTTAATTACTTCTCTCTGACCTGTACAGAAGGCGTGCGGTCGCCCGGGCCTGCGCGGGCCGCTCAACTCGACAACGAGGGCGATCCAGTTCCCTATCAATTATTAGTCACCAAGGGAGTGGGTGAGCGATTGCTTGGGTCTTTTGGTCCGACTGACTGAAGGCGATCCCTGTGGGTGTAGTGCTTAAATCTTAAGGCTGCTGGTTGACTATTGCTGGTTTGACCCTCGCTGGACAGCGCCATCGCGCGTGGAGCCTGGTGACAAGCGAGCCAGACGTCATTAAAAGGTAAGTGCAGCAATGCAGGGATTGGTCTTCTGTAGGGCGCCCATGTGGCAAACTCCTGCCTTGCCAACTCGCGTGTTTTATCCTGCCCAGGGCGAGGTAAAAATGAGTAATTGGAAATGTGTGCCTCGAAAACCTATACTATTCCTGACGACTGAGAAGACTACCCTACGGGCGCCATCATGGAAGGATGTTTAGAGCCCCCGCTTTGCAGTCAAAACAAGTTCCCAAATTCATTGATGTTGGTGTTTTGTTCTGGACTAAAGTATTAAAATCTAAAAAGTGCTGGCAGGTTCCACTGGTGACATTTCCCTTTCTGGAACACCATAATACGCTCCGGCTTGCTACCATAGTTAAAAACATTCTCAACAATTCCGGACAGACTAGAAAGTAAACAAACATCACTGGTGAGAGTGAAGCAGTGCACCCCGAGCAACTGGAAAGCAATGGACCTCCTGCAGCCTGAGTCCTGGCTAGAAGACTGTTCACGCATGGTTCATTCAGAAAAACAAACAGTGAAGCAGATCAGCTGACCAGACTCCATGACTTATGGGGCCCTGCTAGAGCCAGGTGAGGGATCAGAAATGCAGGAACATGTGGGAACGGGAAGGACCCATTAACAAATAGGTGGAGCAGCGACCTGCCCAGCTGATAGGACGGAAGGTATGAGAGTTGGGCGTGCATATGGACTGTTTTAAGAGATAAATTTACCTTATTCCTCCCTCCGAGCTCAAATGTATTCTTCCTTTTTCCTTGGTACTCTTTCCAAATTACTCACCATAACTCGCATCGCAGGCCTAAGATCCACACTCATGATCCCAACTAGAGGAAGGGCTTTTGAAAATGTTTATTCCCAGGCTTAATATTCTATGAGATATTACTGACGAAGTTGGCATTACATTAGTATCACCTCTGAGGTGCTGGAAACAGGAGGGGAGTGCTCGGGTGCCCCAGTGACACACATCTGAAACGATGGCATCTTTAGCAAATTTCACCTAAGACTCCTGGTGAACATCTGCCTCGCTCTGGTGTGGTACCAGAACATATTGGACTAAAATCTTTCCAAAGAAATACTATGTCCCATATATTGTTCACAGAGATATCGGCCCACTGGAGTTAATAGACAATCCACATTCACAAGGATATTTATTGCTAATTAAATTGAGAGCACTATGGGGCAGATTTATGAAGCTATTATGGGGTTGTAAACTGCATAATATGCCTTTTGCAAATGCAAAAATGGCCTTGTAGCATGTACCATCCATATTTTTCGAGTGAGTAATCTGTTACCGACTTGCAAAATAGGGATTGCAACTCGCTATTAGGCAGGGGCATTCCAAGGCATGATTGTTTTGTGACTTTGAATGTGGTCGCAAAACAATCGCAGTTACCACCAATTGTGAGTTGCAAAAATATTTCTGTTGTTCACTTTCATTTTCAACAATATTCTGGTGTACAAGCTCTTTCCCGCCAGCCTGAGATGTCCAGAAATGCACATTGAATACGATGAGTTTTGTGACATCCCATGTACCTGAAGGTTGAAGGTTGGGTTGTCTTTTACTGACCAGTTATGTGATAGCTTTTGTTTACAAAGACAAAGTTCTGCGTTCAAATCATGCTGAACACCAACAAAACATTCCTGATTGGACTTCTGTATGTGGTCAAAGAAAGCCCATAACACCCCCTTAAACCTCTTTCTTTGGTGGCATTCTTGAATATCAATTTATGCAGACTGGAAGGCTTGAACTTGTTAAAATCAATCTTGAATCTGTCACCGAGACGTGAGAAAGGATGTTAGTTGTGACTAGTAAAACGTCCATTGCTTCACATAGCGCAGAAACAACATGAGAGTGTGATGTCACTATGAGATCCGGGGTTCAATCAGGATGGTAATGCAGATAGCAGAGAATATAACGAGAAATAGTATTCTATTAGGAGAGAGGATGACTAAATGAATGAATGATTAGACAAGTAAAACAAAAGATTGCCTCTCCTCTTCCTGTGTTTAAGAGCTAGGCATGGACATACGAGGATAGGTGAATTTTAAGTTTTTTCCCTATGAACGATTACTAGTCTTGCTGTGGATTTTTAAGGAAAGCACGCTGTGGAGCTGGAGCCCTTAGACTGCGGACTGTTTGAGGATGTGGCATAAGCTGTGGGTGCAAGAATTTGTGGATGACCCAGTTAAAATGATAGGCTGCTTGGTGGTTCTTCTGGCCAATTTATCTTTTGTCTTTAGACTGTCTGTGAGATTTGTCAGTTTTGATTGTTTTTTTCCATTACCTCCCCTTTTCCCATCCACTTGTCTTTCTTGTTTTTTTGTAAATTCATAACCTTTATTGATGATTTTCCAGAATTGTTACAAACGTAATTTTAATGTTGTCAGTGATAAGTTGTAAAATAATATCAACATTATAAATCGAAATACACATTTTCAAATACATTGTCACGAGTCAAGGGTCACAGGGATGATAGTTGGTCACGGTCTTGTGTTATGTACATGAATGAAGATCAAAATATTGAGTTTTCTATATCGACCTACAAAAATATTAGATTCAAAATATCAACTATTGCTATAGTGTGACGGTAAGTATACATGGGTAAGTATAGGTTTATTATTGTTTTGAACACATCTTTATTAAGATTTTTGCAAGAGTCAATAATACCACATTGTGGAGTAGGTATGGCACGTCATCAGAATATGTCACCGGACCAATTCATTCCTAAAAACATTAAACATATTAAAACATTGAAAACAACAACACTTGGTTCAACCAATTAGCAGTCTTTCTGGTGAAAGGGATTAGGATGGCCACAAGGGCATGAAGTCTGCAAAAATTGGTCAGAAGTTAATGCAGGAAGACGCTTGTCTTGGATTGGAGGAAGACCCCCTGATAGGCTGAAGGCATGACATAGGGCAGGAGCATAAATACTGCCTCCCTCTGCAAAAGTCTGTTCCAACATTTCTTCTTGACACCAAAAGGGTCTGTACGCCATCATCAGGAGGGAAGGGAGAGCTCCAGTAATGGAACCCACCCATGATTGCCGCTCTAAAGTCAGACTGGGTCTAAGTTCAGGAAAGTCTTTGCAGTTATCTTTTTACTTCACATATAGAGTAAAGGAAGACCCACCTGTTCTGCAGAAGGACTCATGACTGCACCTGCTAGACGAGGTGTCCTGATCCAAGGGACAAAACGTGGCCTAACTGACTACAAGGATCTGCCAAAGGCATCTCAAAAGATGGGGACACGTTTTCACCCCTGCCCAGCTCTCCAAGGAGAAGAGAGGCTCGATTTCACTTATAAGGTGAAAAGTGTAAGCCTGCATCTTCATACCCCCCCTGTGGAGTGTCTGTACCTACCTTTATTGCTGCTTTAGTATGATCCCTATGTTGGTTAATCTTCCTAGCCTGATTCCACCAGCTAGGTGAGGTTGCCCTGAACCTGGAGCCATTTCAAATTCTGTCCAACCATTATGGTCACCATTTCTCTTATTGGTCCACAGAGTAGTGGTGACCAATGACATTGTCACTTTCTGTTAGTGCCCACTGAACCTGTGGATGCCCTTATACTGGAAAAACTCTACCATTGCTGGTAGGTGTTGGATACAGGCCGCAGCAAATAAAAGGCACATTTGGCATAAATAGTGAACATTGACTTCCTGTTTTGTCATCTATCCCTGATTTGAACCTTCAGGGACCAGTTGAGCGTCTAAGTGGTCTCAGGGCCCTTGTGCCTTGAATTGGGACACTTAGTGGTCACTAGTGAACAACTATCTGAACACCTGGGCACAGCAAGGATTTGTCAAGGGTGATAATTATTTTTTGGGGGAAGTGGATTTTGGGATCACAATTATTAATGGTTTTGGAGGAATTTTATGTTAGGGCTGCCTATTTTTGTAGTGCAGCATACAACAAGGTGATGGATGCAATGGCTGAATTAATCTTATCTACTGGTGATTTATTGTTTGGACCATATTCCAGCCCTTCGTTTTTTCTCCCACCAGGCGACTCTAGACAGAGACCAACATCATGCCAATCAGTACTGAGCCTTCTTCTTACTGTAACAGTTCCATATTGAACTGGCGGGGCCCCCTCCAAGAGGGGACATAAGCAACCCCAGACTCAATGTAGTCTATTTAGATCTCATCAGTAAGGTGCAGCTTGATTCCTATGGCACATGGAGCACAGGATACATGTTTGGGCATACACCTTCCACATTAGGTGTCAGCTGCAAGATAAAGCAAGGCGATGAATGGTTTGCTCGAATTAAGTTTAGCCTCCAGTAATCACTTGGGCAGCATGACACTCTAGATAGAAGCTTACTTTATACAAATAAGTACTGGCCTTGCACATCATGAAAAGCCGAGGCAAAATTGGCTTAGTCAACTTTCCATTTCTTCAAACTCAGGGCTTTTTGTTGGCACTGTCCAGGCTACGGTTGCACTACTTGATCAATGTACCATTTACAAATATTAAATTAAATTCATATAATTTTTAAAAGATTTCTTTAAAGAGTTCACATAAAATAAATTGTTTATATTTGTTATGTATTAAAAATTACAAAACGTTACGCACAGAAGTAACAAACATTTAGTTTATATTTTTACATAATTTTTAACGTTATATTTAAAAAAAATTATATACTTTAAATTATATATATATATTTAAAAATATTATAAATGACCTTTAAAATTATTTCCTATGTGGTTCTATTTAAAGTCCATGTCTTCAGTTTTTTCTGTGAGAGGGTGGTGCATTACTAGTGGTTGGCCATGCTAGACTTACTCCAGGTCTGAGCTGGAGTACATGTACTACTGTATTGGTTCCTTTTTGGCTGTAATAACTTTATAAGTTCAGTTTGCAAGTAGCAATGCTACTTGTAGAAAGCTCTCTTTTGTGGATAGGGGTCTATCCCTCCCTAAACCCTTCCTTACCCCTCCCTAAACACCTATTACTCCTCCCTAAACCGATTCCATTTAGTTGTAAGCATGCACTCTTCTCCAGACACTCCCTCAGGTCCTTACAGCATTTGCTATTAAGTATTAAACTTCGGGACCTATTCTGACTATAACGGGCACTGTACCACCATTACGTTTTCAACAATAAGACCGGTGCTTCCTCGATGGTCTGACTGCCCCACCTTAGGACCGCCACCACTGCTGACATCACTGGTACCGCGGCAGCGGTGGTAGGAGCAGAGGAGGTCAATTCAGGTGGGCAGGTAACATCAGCCGCCAGGCTGATCAGGACCTGCCTTTCCAGGTGAAGGCTGGTAGAAAGGGAGGGAAAGGGCCACTACAATGACCATAGGGCGATTATGTCCTCCACAAATGTGAGCTGTAGCTCACTGGATACCCCCCAATGCTGGCTGGTCAAGTGTGTGCACTGTGTCACCTCTTGGGGACACTGCGCCCGAATGGCTGGCGGCACCGCAGCATGGCCGGCATTTGCTTCAGGCTCTTACTGGAGTCAAAGCATGGCACTACCATGACTGTGACGCACATACACTGCCAGCACCACGGAGAACTTAGAATTCGGAGGTTGGGAAGCTGCAGCCTTGGCAGCCTGTTCCCGACCGGCGCAGGCTGGCAGTGTGCCCACCATAGTTAGAATCGTCCACTTATCGTGTGAGGCTCTTCCCATAGGAGAGATGGGAGTGGAGGAGGTGGAGATTTCCACTTGTAGCTTTGTGAATTGTATTTTGTAGTAAGTAGGTAGTAAGTACTACTTTAGTACTACTTTAGGTTCTGTCAAATGCAGTTTGTGAGTCTGGGCCTATGTGTACTAGAGAGTCAAATATTGCACCAGAGTTAAACAAATCGATCAAGCACAACTTTTAGAGAACTTTAATAATCTGGAGCCAAGCAATTTGTAAGTGAACATCAAGAAAAATATCTAATTGTAATGTAATTGATTTTACAAGAGAAGGTTTGTTTTAATATGTGGTCTAAATTGCCATTCCAACTCCATCGCTTTTAAAAGGTTTTTAAATTTTGTTCCATTTTAGGGGGTTGTAGTTGTCCTCTGAGGCCTCAAGACATTAGTTTTAAGTCCAACATCAGGGTTTACACAGGATTTACAATTTACACAGGATTGTATGTCAAAATATTGACAACAGAAATACTGCTGCTGAAGCACCACATTTACTAATCTTTCAGACTACAGGCCAACAAGCAGAGTTGCTGCGCAGCAGTGCGTGAATGGGAGAGACCAGAAATGTTCTATATTTACAAAGATATAAGGCATTTCTGCTCTCTTTTCCTTGACACGCCGTATTTTGCCTCTCGCAAACGCAGGCACCCTTCCACAATAGTGCAAGGTGGCCTGCATTACAGGCAAGATTGTTTTTGTGTAGTAAGAGATAATTTCATGCACAAAAACAAACCTTAGAGGCATTTTCCTCTTTCTGTGTGTGATGCGGAACGCCAAACCTCTACCCATGGAATGCCTCTCAGCTTGAAATGTAATGTTGCACAGCACAAGCTGCCGCGTTGCGGTCCATTTCTTCACAAAGCCAGGCATGGCGGTGCAAATCGCTCATTGGGTGGTTTTGTAAATATTACTGATCCTTTTGCAATGTCCTTGTGTTGGCTTGTGCAGCACAAAGGAAAGACACAGACTTGATAAATTTGGGCGTAGATCTATGAAAACCCCTAAATGTTCCAAAAGCTACTCTGAGGTTGGTGCTCGATAAGGGTGGTCATTGAAGAGCACCCCAGACAGAGATATTTATGTGCCAGTTTCAATAGATGCTGGTACAAGGGCTACGAGAATCTTTAATGAAAAAAAGCAAAAGTTAAATGTAATTACAGAAAGGGAGGGAGAGTTGTTATGTTGCTGTAGCCACGAGGATGATTTTGCTGCTGCTATCAGTAAGGAGGACATTTTTGAATTTCACACGCCTGGGAGAAAGAAAAAGCATGATTTATTCTAATGTTTTTACACGAGAGAGAGGGTTGATTCGTCACGACCTGTTACGACCTGGGGGTTGGGTTATATATTGTCCACTCTCCCCGTCTGTGTCTCGGCACATACTTTTTGGGTGGAGAGACGGAGAGTATGTGAGGTTATGAAATAATGTGCTTTACCCAGCCGAAGTTGGCCTTCGTTAGTGAGCAGAGCAAGTGGAGTGGAGGTTTCAAACCTTTGCTCTGTCTGTCACTGCTGGCAGTGGACTGGCAGTGAAAAGAGTGGTCAGAGACCCACTGCAGGTGAGTGATGCATGGCTGTACCTGCACTCAGGGCTGTGGCCAGGGGTGTCTGTGCACCATTTCCTCAGTGGCAGAGCCATTGCACCACTTGAAAGACTAACCAATCCTGCACCTATGTCATCAATATGGCGAGGATGCAAGGGCAATAGTGTTCCCTTATTTACATGGGACCACACCACCATGCAAACCAGATCACATGGTTGCTGAATATGCACCCTTGCGATCAGTGTAACAGCCTTCCAATGTGTCAAAGGGGCACAAAAAAAACAGGAGCAAACGTACCCCTTAAGCACTCCTGCGATATGCCAAATGGTGATGCAGATTTTCTCCATGTCCATGTCATATGTTAGTTCTTCATGTTGCTATAGTTGGTGCTATAGCTGGTGTGGGTCCAAGCTGCTATATTAGTGAATTGGCAGCTTCTGGTTTGTCCATCTGTGCACACAAATACACCTGATTTGTTCCATGTTTTGGAATAACACACTACTGAACTGACTACAAGGAGCAGCTAAGTTCAAAGAGGAGAGTTTTTGTAGCAGAAGCATTTTGAGTTCAGGTGCTGAATACTTTAATGAGGCAAAATCCAGATCAGGTCTCGGGTTTTTAGCTTCTAAGAATATCAACAAGCCACTCAACCAAATGAATAGATGATTACAGAAAAACCTGAACATATAACTACTTTCACAGAGAAACGACTAGAAGAAATAAAATAAATTATATATAGAAAATAAAACCCTTTTGAAAAAACAATCTTTCGACATAAGGTATGAAGTAGAAACTTTTAAATAAAAACTTTAAGGATACTACAACAGGGTAGAGAAAATGTTACTGCACTTATATAGGAAGGATTAGACTTTCCATTTAAGCTCAGGCTTTGGGTATTGGTATGATTTAAGATCAGAATTGTGGTAACGGTGAGGGATAGGTTAATAGAAATAGAAATAGTTTGTAATAATCTTCAATTTACATTCCGATTTAAGCAGATTAGAGACAGTTTTACATATAGAGACAGGTTTAGGCTTAAATATATTCTACATTTAGGAGCTGGTCGATCAAATCATGTACATTTTGTTGCGTAGTTATTTGTTGTAACATATTCTTTCTTTCTTTCGTAGTCCATCTAACGTTTGTTTCTTTGTAAAGTCTCTCTGCAGCGATTTGTCCAGGAATTTCCTTGTAGCCAAGTTTATATGTAGTATGCTTTTTTCGCTGAAGGTATTTCTTTGGACAGGTATTCCTTGTGATGACTGAAATCCATAAACCAGGTCTGCACACGAGTTAACAAAAGGTCCATTCTCACAAATGTCCCTGCATCTCCCATTCATTGTTATGTAAAGCTGCAACCCCTAAAATGCAAACAAATCAGAAGTTATCGACAAAAACATGTTGGTCATTATTGCGTGGATTCTCATATACTGAGTCTGGAGTTTATTTTGGAAAGTTTTGTTACCGAGGTTTTGTAGGTCGTCTTTGTAATATTACGTCCCTCTATCACTCCTATGTAACATTAATGTGCAAAAGAGGCACACACTGCTGCTTAATATGCCGATTGGGGGTTCTGCTTTGCGGGGAACTGACTTGTAAATAAGAAAGGAAACCAACTCACTCTGTGAAAAGAGTTTGCTCATTGCAGGATATTTCGACGATTACAGTAAACTAGCTATTCCTCTATATTCCATCCTAATTGGAAGTTATATGATCGTAATATTTACTAAATAGCAGCACTTGGATATGAAATGAGGAGTCCTTAAAAGAAAGAACTTGTAGATAATATCAATACTCCTACAGGTGTTATATTTGCAACTTACATATTACTTTATCTAACAGCAATTCATAACATCCAGCCCTGCCAAGTTTCCCAGGTCCGCACATGATGTGCTGCTCCAGTCCGGGTTTTTTCTTTGAATTCTTGGACTTGTAATCTTGTTTATTGCTTTTTAAAACAGGACTAGAAGTCCCATAATTTAAAGACAAGCATTTGTAATGCAGTGGGCCTTGCGTTTGCTCGTGTTAGAGCTGTTAGCGTTGTAAACTCCTAACCAGACTTTTTTTGCGACAAAAACTGAAAATGAAAAGTAATACAATTTTACATAAAGGAGCCGATTTAGGGATGAGTGTGAAAGTGACTAATCAGAACAAAAAAATCTTGAATTCGCGAAAGAGTGCTAGGATAAACAATAGAATTAAACTGGTAAGCATGGAAAGCGCTCGATTACAGCCCAGCAAGATCGCGCAGCCTATGAAATAAAGAGAAAAGGTAGTCCAGAAACCATATGGAAAACGTGAAGCTTCGTATGTTTTCAGTAGTTGGCTGTTGCACTTGAGGAGGGCTAAACACTGGGAAAGCCATGGCGTATGCATGCCTTTCACTAATGGAGCAAGTGAATGTTAAAAGGCAAGTCCACGAACCAATGAAAGTGACGGGCGTGACATGGGCATGCTTAAAAT
This sequence comes from Pleurodeles waltl, assembly GCF_031143425.1. Lineage (NCBI taxonomy): Eukaryota > Metazoa > Chordata > Amphibia > Caudata > Salamandridae > Pleurodeles > Pleurodeles waltl. The sequence goes on along the minus strand of NC_090445.1, from coordinate 657,033,365 downwards.
CCCACAGAGAGATTACAAGAGGGACAGAGCGCTTGCCCGCTTGAACATAAAAAAGCCTGAACTACAGCAGCACATCACACATGGATATGGGAAACTTGGCGGCTATGTATATCCTTTTAGAATCTGATTGTGAAGGTCTTTGCTTTAGACAGAATCAAACACAAACGTGATATAAACTGACATTGGGTCCAATTTGTATATTTACACGTATCTGCACTAGCACCTTTGCTCCTCGTATATGTACCAATGCATATTTCGTGAATGCATGCCTGGATTCACTATTGGGAATGATTTGCGGGTGCTTGATTGGCCTGACAATGCAGGCGCTGCACAGCACTCTTATTAAAACAGCACCCTTATCTGCTTATTATAGTATTCACTGCTTCACACAAGCAGGTGGTAGGTGGTGGGGTTGGGGGCAGATTACAGGAAGAGGGTCTGTTCCTGTTAGCAGACGCGAGGCCCTCAACTCATATAGGTGAGGAAGCACGTTCTCCTGGGCACGTCCACCAAACAGTGAAGGGTTTCATTCCTGACCATAAATTGAGAGAACATATGTATTCGTACGTATGTAGCATTAACCTAGCTAAGGCACAATAGATGGCTGTATGTTGCTGGGAGTGTTTCAAATGTCGTCAGCTCCGGCCACCATGCCGCATCTCCTGCTGTAGGAACGGCGTCCTGTCATCCACATGGGAGCACAATGGTTGCTGTGGACAGGGCAGCTTCTTTTGGGTGAGTTGTGCACCAGATAGGACTCGTGAAAGGGAAGTAACCTGGAAGGAACCGCACTCTCAGTGTGAGAGAGATGCATTTATTTATTTACTAGGCTCACCAAACTAGTAGGTGATCTGCGAACAGGAGCAACTTACTAGCACCTCATTCTGGTCTTAAAAGTATAAACAGTCTGTCTCCTACCTACGAATGCTAAGACGTACAGTCATGCAGCCTTCGACGATTTAACCAAAAACCTCTTATCGCGCCAGACCTCCTAGTACTGCTTCATGATTTCACACTTTTGAGACCTTCAATTCACACTCTGGGAATTGACTCCTAACTGAATTGAATTGAACCAAATCCTCCCTTCGAGCTGACACAGCTGCATTATAGTCTCTGCTACTGATACTTGAAAACAACTGCAATTAATTCGTACTAATCTGTGCCCTCGTCGAACCCAAATTGAAAATATATAGCAATGTATATATAGCAAGCTGCCCAGCTTGTCTGGTATACATGCTGCCCATCCTGTTGGCAGGCACCCAACACACAAACATCTGTGTATTTACCACCCAACCTGCCCATTTCCTTCTGTTCTGTGGTTCTGTTAATGTGTACAGCACTTCTGACTGAAATGCCACCTTCCCCTCTACAAAATGAATAGCTACAAGAAATGATGAGTTTAGCATATTGCAACGTGCTGGCTGCCATTTTGTGATAACGTTGTGGTGCTTTACCTATGTCTGCACTTGCCACACACTGGGGTTACTTCGTGCAGAGTTCAACAGGAGACCTGCACACACACCACACATTACAATTACTTGTACATTTTGTGAGTGGCGTCTTGTGCAAAATTCATGTTTTTCAGTGTGCTCAAATGCTAATAACAAGCATTTGCAATGCAATGGGCCTCGCGTTTGCTTGAGTTAGAGCTATTGGCATTGTAAATTCATAACTGGACTTTTCTTGCCACATAAATTGATCAACCCTGCCTCATAATTTGGTATTTTCCTGCCACATCATTCCAGTGGCCCTGCATAGAATTAAAGCACTTTCATTTACCTTCTTCATCTATCTGCAGCCAAAAATGAAAATGTTGCCATTTAGCATCCTTAAATCTGCCATGCTAATTCCAATAGACTAACACTTTCAGCGCCCTAATTATAATAATGATACTATTAATAATAATAATAATTTTCCTGATAAAACACACTGCTACAACACTGTAAAGGCAAAAAGCACGACTGGCAGGGCTGCAGCACAGTTCTGTCTTTGCACAGTATCTGCCATGTGATGGCCACTTGTTAGTGTTTTACCTGATGTACCAGTCTAGAGCAATATAAAGAAGCAGTTTACAAGGCTTTGCAGAAATTCTATTTAATTAATATTCAAGAGGCAGACTTCCTCTGAAAATCGTTCATGATGGGTGAGGCTGAAGTGATGGAGCACGCCTCCAAGGGCCGCAGACCTCAGCATCTGCAGAGCGCTGGAAAAACAGCGGATTGAAAAAGTTTCATGAGCGGAAGCATCACCAGTACATAAGATTGGTTGCCACTTTGTCACATCCATGCAGGCACCACCCACACCCACCCACACACAGTGCATTTTGTCCCTTAAGGACAGCTTCCACTTTATAAATTATTGCAGAAAGCTTTTTGCAATCATTTACTCTCCAATAGTTTGCAACCGCACGAGCAGTTGGAAAACACTGATGCACTTTCTTGAGAGTAACAAAAATGGGTGAGGGGTGCACCTTTACTGCCACATTTGCGTGAATCGTAAGAAGTCACATTTTTACTTTGCCAGTTGCAAAGCTATTTACTGATTCACAATGTCACATCAGGATAGTACTATTTTATTTTTTTGCAAAGCCAATTTGTGTGTGTAGCATTTGCAATGACAAAATTACCTTTCCCATCCAACTCTTAATTATTCCAATAATGTTCTCTATTTATCGCTTTTAAGAGTCCTGGAAGTTCACACAAATAGTGGAAAGGAGAGGTCCTTCGTAATAAGAAATGCATAAAACCACTATCTAAGAATTCAATTGTAATTCTATCATTTTTTATTCCTATCGTATCCTTTCATAATACAACTGAATAATAATCCCTTCGAATGGCTCAGGTGTCAATTTGTGTTTTGCTTTCTTTTTCGTAGTTATGGGCAATGCTTGAAATGGACATATATAAGTGCAGGTACTCCTTTTCCGAAACAGCTGTTTGTTGCTGAGAAATGCAGGCGTGCCCTGATTTAAAGCACTGGAGCACTGCTGCTATCCCTTAAAAATGAAAGAAGTGCAGGTACTGAGTAACTGATAGTACCTGTGCAATTAAAGCACCGCTTATGGTACCTCAACAGATATGGTCACATTATCAGTTGAAACGGTTAGTTTTTTTCCTACTCTTGTGCTTTAATTACAGTTTTTCTCAAAGGGCCACATGTACAAAGATCCTGTTTTGCGACTCGCAAACTGCGAGTCTTATCGACTCGCAAAACCGGATGTACAACAGTGTACTTTACACTGTTTGCGATTCCCAATGGGGACGCAAATGACCTACCTCATGAATATTCATGAGGTAGGTCGTAATATGCGACCCCATTGGGAATGGCCGTCCTCATAGGGATGGTGGCCTGCTGGAGACAGCAGACCACCATGTCTGTGACTGCTTTTAAATAAAGCAGTGTTTTTTTTTTAAATGCAGCCCATTTTCCTTAAAGGAAAACGAGATGTATTTCAAAAACAAAAATGAAAAGTTTTCTTTTCAGAGCAGGCAGTGATCCATGGGACCACTGCCTGCTCTGAAAAAATATTTTTGCTGCCATTCACAAAGGGGAAGTGGTTCCATGGGGACCCCTTTCGCATTTGCGAATGGTTTAGCACCAGTTTGAAACTGGTGCTAACTGCAATTGTTTTGTGACCGCATTCACAGTCACAGAACAGTCCTACATTGCACTGCGACTAGCAATTAGGAAGGGAACGCCCCTTCCGAATTGCGACTCGCAAACTTATTTTGCGATTCGGTAAATAGATTACCGAATTGTACAATAGGCTCTACATACCAAAATGTTTCTTTCCTGTCGCAAATAGTCCGAATCTGCGAATCGGGACGTTTGCAACAGGAAAAATAGTACGTACATGTGCCTCAAAGTCTCTAGGGGAATATAGCGTGACGGATCTTTGCACACACGTTCGTGGGAGCTAAAGAAAGACAAACACAATGAAGCAGAACCTAGCAGCCCCCAAAACCATCCTATCCAAGGAAAACATGTCAGAGCCCGTGACCGGGCTTGAAGAGGAACCAGATTGCAGAGGTAAAATGAAACCTCAGCCTCTGAATAGCCGAGCCAGGGAGCATAGCTTCAATAAAATAAGCGAGGAAAACGTTCAGCAGACCTCCGAATGCAATTACGTTCACAAGCAATCCATTTAAAGGCCCAGAAAACACAGCCCAGAAGACCTTAATGCATAAGTTTGCTGCATTAAACACTAAGCAAACCTGTAGCGAGGTGGTAAAAAAACACTATTTAAACGAAAAAAACACAAGGACGGGGTGGGGGGGGGGGCAGCAGACACAAACAGGAAACTGAGGGAGGGGCGGGAGGTCCTGGGGATGGCAGGCAGTGCAATCCAATTCAAAGCAACAGATCCGCCATGAGCATGAGCGCAAAGGAGAGACACAGAAGAAAAAAGTAGTTAGTTCACATTAAACATATTGGCAGTCATGCGATAAGCAATGCAATTGGGCCAGTCTGCAAGACGGTAACAAAACCGCCCCAAGGCCATAAAATATAAAGCACTTACCAACACCCTCAAGGATTTTTGAAAGGCAAGTCTACGAACAAATGAAAGTGATGGGAGTGACATGGGTGTGGTTAAAAGCCCACAATACTTACAACAGGTCAGAAGCGCTTACGTGCTCGACCGAAAAATGCGATTGTCTGTCTGGTTAGTAGTTTCCATGTGAATCATTGACTTCACTTCCTGTTTTGTTGCTTCACATGTCCTGTGTTTGATACCTGCTTTCAGCGTCTGTGGGCTGCCTATCAACCAACGCATATGATGGGATTCAGCTTGGCATTTAGCCAGATGAGGGTACCCGCTCCTCCTTTGAGGAATTTACACAAGTTACATGTTTTGAGGGTAGTAGTGTACAGATTGAGTGCAGCTGGGGATGGTCTCAGGCTGGTCCCAGCTTCTCCCATGGATCCTGTGTGGCAGAAAAGAACTTGCAGGTGTCTGTTTATTTGAGATCACGGAGCCAGGACCAGGGCTTTACTCCTAGCTCCCTGTTCTTGTGTGGTTTAATTGCTCGACCCTGCTTCTACTTTTCAGTGTGTATGTACTGATATTTTTCACAAAACCCCAATTTAGGTTGTGAATCAAATGCTCAGTGTTTAACTTGAACCGTTGGTTTCCGGTGCAGGGCACCAGCACTTATTTGTGAGGCACAGCTCTTATTTTTGTGCCTCAAGCATTTACTGTGATCAAAAGACACATATAGGAAAGTTGGAGGAAGAGAAAAACGAAAAAGAGTGACAGAGGGAGAAAGCAGAAAGTTGAAAAAATGTGGTAGAGGGGCAGGGAGTGCCTGTAAATGGGTTAAAGAGGCCCGAGATGGCGTCAGGATTACGCTGCCTCAGTATTCTGTGCTCGCACATTTATTTGCAGTAGCCGCATGTTTCAAAGGGTAACTTTAGGGAACCAGCACTTTTTATTTACAAATTAAGCTATGTAAAAGCTACCGTTCTGTTAACTTAAAATATGCTGTAGAAATGCTCATGTTTGCTTGCACATTCACACTTGACAGAAGATGGGAAAATATTATGTGGTTAAGGGATATTACACTTGTAAGTTGAATCAACTTGACTTTTGATCCTGATGAAATATTTAGGTATTTTCACCGGGTTAGTAGCAAATGGATTTAAGTAATTGTTACTTTAAAAAGCACGCGGAGTAGGATTACATGCTCAGGACTCCTTTCTTTCAGTTCTAGCCTGCTTCACTTTCAGGGACCACCAGAGCGTGAGATTAGGTAATGTGAGCTATCAATGCACGGCAAAACTATCTTAAATTTAAAACATGCATTAGCAAAGCCAGTACTCTGGCCTTGGCAAGCTGGTGCGACCATTCATTTTTATTTTTTTCTTGCAAGTATATGTCACAGCAATAAAAAAGCAAATATGCCATCACCTCAACGTGCCTGCCTTATGCTTGTAACCAGAATTTACAATTTAAAGACCCATTCACCAGTACAGATTTTTTTACATGCAGTTGGACATGCATTTTATGTATTTATTTATTTATGTATTTATGCATTTATTATTATTGTTATTATTAATAATAATAATAATAATAATAACATTTGTGAGGGCGACAAGAATAAATCACCACTTAACCAAGGATTTCATTCTCTGACAGCTGCAATCCTTCAATGTCACTTAAACACTTCATAATATAAGCATGAATAAAAAGGAGTGCAGACAATAAATAGCTGGCATGTAAAGCTAATATAAAATAAATAACAGCACACTTTGAACCAGAATTGCAACTGAAGAGAAAGAAACTATTCTAGGTGGATGTGAACAATGCACATAGGCTTTGTGTAGTCACTCAAAGTGTTGGGGGGCCAATGGATAAAGTGGGCTGACCCTTTATCTCATGTGGTAAACTGTTTTGGTTGAAAGCAAAATGTGAAAAATGTGAACAACAGTTTAACAGACCAACGGATGGAGGCTGCTGATCAAATTGTTCATTATTTTAGGAAACTGCTAAAAAAGTCTCAATGCCTGACCTAAAAAGCTGAGAATTTCACTGCATTATAAAAAAACACAAGTTTGTATTTAATTTTGTTTTTAATCTACCTTTTAGTTTGTTGTCAAACTATAAAGTATATTGATTTCTCTGGAAGTCCTTATTCAACCCTGCAAGCTTTAGGCATTTATTACGTGATTTGATCTTGTGTCCATCTATCTCCATTCTTCTCTCTGCAAAAAGCCAGTGATTACTAAAATGGTTACCTTTGTGGCTATGGGAGAAAGAACCCACACTGAAAGGCAAGATGTGCTCAATATCTTAGTGAATGGCTTGACAAAACAGCTTAGAAAAATACTATTTCATTATCAAATAAAATACATGGATCAAATGCAAGCATACCGTCAGCGACTGATAGAAGAGGTAACTAGATTCTGGGACTGGAGGTCTACAGTTTCTGCATTGTAATGTAGCGCCTTTGAACATCGTTGGGGTGGTCCTGATGGAGACAGGAATGTGTTATAGATCCTGGGTGCATAGATCGAAGAGGACTGCTGTCTTGTTATTTTACACTTATTAGTTTGCAGTCTGATGGAGTGCTGCAGTAGCGCAAAAGATGCCCAAAGTGCTTGGTGAAGATACAGACAAGATAATTGTCTGCCCACATTGGCACTGAAGATGTAGTAATAAATGTGATGGTAGCTGAAAGTTTCAGAATTCTTCTCCAAAAACAATTTCGAGGCACAAAGGCACTGATCAATGCCTAGGGTGATCTCCGGTCCATTCTCTTGATGAGGTCTTCACAGAGTCAGTGGCACATGGGCAAAGAGGGAAGGAAGTCAAGATGCAGGCAGGCTAGCACCCTCTCAAGCTGTAACAAGATGGAGAAGTAGCAACTTATGCAATCTGCAAAGAGCCTCAGCGCATGTGCCGTGGAAGATTTTCATGCTAACTTCCAACCACTATTCAAGGATTTAAGGGGATGTTCTGCCTAAACAAGAGAAGGCCAACCTACATATTAACTACTGTGCGTAGCATGTAGGCCCTTTTACATGTGAAAACAGGGGAAAAGAAAAGTGCTGAAAGAAGATGGTGCCATTAAAAAGACGAAGGGTCAAACTCTGTGGGTCTCCCCAATAGTAATAGTCAAAAAGGCTAAAAATAACATCAAATCATAAAGAGTCTTCATGAGTTACTTCTACGATAACTTATTACAAACAAATAGGAATATATTGTTCCTAGATAAAGTTGGGAGTGCCCAATTGAGTCTGGAAGAGGAAACAGAAACAGCGATTCGGACCATGCTCAGTCACCAGTTAATTGACACCTTTAAAAGAAACAATGACAAGGGGAGATGCCAAAAAAGGCCCTTGACCCAGACATTCAACGGGGTGATTTTCTCCTGGTCAAACACCAACAGACTGCAGGGAAACCACCCCTGTCTCTCAAATGAAATTTGTTATATTGTAGTATTGATGTCAACCACAACACAGGCATCACCATTAATGGGTCTGTTTTCAAAGAACTGCGAGCAGCAGATGTAACAGAGATACTCCATTTTCTATGTCCCTAGAAGTGTATGACTCAGACAGAGAAGAGATCAATAATAAGGAAGTGAACATGGGGCGGGGGCAATGGAGAGAATTAAGAGCAGCTGAACCCTCCCAAATCGGGATCAATGACTATAGACCCTTGAAGATTAACACAGCAAACAAGACCCCACCAAAGACTCCAGGAGACTCTCCCTCTACGAGACCCTTAAGGGTACATGTCACAGTACCACCTGAAACGCGTTTCTCAGATTGCCTGTTGGGTAGGAGAAATTAACGCTGATTTTAAGTATGACAGGTCCATTATCATGTGGCTGGGATATCGAGGCCTACCATATTTGAAGTTTCACACTGACAAAGTGGCCTTTTTTCACTGAAGCACTGGCATCAACATCACTGAAACCTTTTTGCCATAAAGAAAGATTGCAACAGATCCGACACAGCATGGTGGCATGGAACACTAGTCAGAATTGTTTTTGTTCTCATATACATATCTCTCCAACTGAATGTTTTTTTCTCCCATCTTTTGGGAGACATTGTCCTTTTCCTGTCCAATGGACCATGCTATGCATGATAGACAGGAAAAAGCCATACTGGCATATTGTGAAAGGCCTGCAGTAAATAGGGTGGGCCTTCCAACCTTATGTCAGAGCGCACAGGGTATTTTAAACTACAGAGCCAGTTGTAGCTCCACTGTTAGAAATTGGGTCTCTAGTTGGCAGAGGTTTGCACCCTGTCCAAATAGGGACCACAATCCTAGTCAGGGTAAGTAAGATACACACTGAAAGTTTACCTGTGCTTACTCTCAGGTAGCTTAGTACACAGCAGTCAGGCTAAACTAAAGAGGCAATGTGTAAAGTATTTGGGCACACACACAGTAAAACAGTGAAAACACCACAAAGAGACTACACAATATTTATCTGAGTAAAACAAGACTAAAACGACAAAAATCCAACATAAACAAGTCAAGTTATGAATTTTCAAAAATTAAATCAAAATGCAGTGCTTAGAAGACAATAGCTTCAACCGGGGCTATCTGGTCGTGCTGGACCGGGGCACATCCAAATGTTCAGTCTGACCATCATGGGGCACGGGCCAGGTACAGGAGTCACCCAGAACCTCAGATAGTACCTTTGTTGCGTGATGATTCGTTGATCCAAAGGAGGGGATGTGTCATACTTGCAGGCGATGCGTCATTTCCTGATCGGGCAACGTCATTGATGCATCAATGTCCAGAAGCGATGAATGGCGTTTCGATGCATTAGTGCTGCATCGGCCAAGTCGGGGCTGAGTTGAAAGTTGGGGTGATTGCATTGCACAGTTGGCAAGTGGTGTCTGTAGCTTTGGTGCAGGCAGTGGCAAAGTGGCATTTAAGCAGGGGATGCTCTGATTCCAAGTGATGAGTCTGTGTTGATGCATCAGTTTTTGGGTTACAGCCCCACACTCACCTCCAAAGACCCTGGGCTGTATTTGGCACTACTTGGCAGAACAGGACTCACAGCAGAGGGGCCCAGGTGCTGGTTGCAAGATACAGGTGAAGTCTTTGATATCCTTTAGACTACAGAAACAGGAGGCAAGTTCAGTCAGACCCCTGGAGAAACTTTAGATTGCAGGATGTAGAGAGTCAGATCCAGTCCTCTCACTCCCAGGGAAGAAGCAACAGGCATCAGGCCAACACAGCAGAGAAATTAGGAAAGTGACAGTCCCTCCTGACAGCACAGCAGTCCTTCTTCCTGGTAAAATGTCCTCAGGCCAGAAGTATTCTGAGTGTATAGTGCCAGAGGCCCAGAACTTACTCACAAAAAGGTCTTTGATCTATGTGTATCTTCAAAAGAATTCTCTGAAGTGCACAAGGATCCCTTTTTACCCAGCCCTGGCTCCAGACTACCAGTAGGGGGTAATCAGCCCTTTGTGCGAAGGCAGGACACAACCTGTTCAGATGTAAGTGTGAACTATATCTCCCTCTCCTTGCCCAGGACAACTATCAGTATGCCTATGAATGCAGATGTGCCTCCTGTCTCACCCAGCCCTTCCTGTTTCTGGCTGTCTGGAGAGAGTGAACAAATGTAGCTGTCATCTAAACCCAGATGTGTATTTAGAGACAAGTTAAGGCACAGAATGGTTAAAGTAAGAAAATACCATCTTTCTAAGAGTGGCATTTTCAGACCTGCAATTTAAAAAAACAACTTTACCAAAAGATGTATTTGAAAATTGTGAATCCAGAGACAGCAAACTCCATATTTCTATCTTTTCCCAATTGGAAATTACACTTAAAAGATGTTTCGAGATAACCCCAATGCTAGCCTATTGGAGAGATAGCCCTTGCAATAGTGAAAAATGAATTTAAGCGTTTTTCACTATCTGGACGTGTTAAACTTAAAGGCACATGTCCAACTTTTTAAATACACTGCATCCTGCCCTTGGGGCTAACTAAGACCTACCTTAAGGGTGCCTTACATGTAATAAAAAGGAAGGTTTGGACCTGGCAAGTGAGTGCACTTGCCAAGTTGAAGTGGAAGTTAAAACTGCAACACAGGCTCTGCAAAGACAGGTGTGAGAAATGTTTGAAAGGCTACTGTAGAGGGTGGCACAAACAGTGCTGCAGGTCCACTAGTAGCATTTGAAGTACAGGCCCTGGGCAATCATAGTGCACTCTACTAGGGACTTACCAGTAAATCAAACATACATGCCAATCATGAAGACACCAATGTTACCATGCTTTAGACACGGAGCACATGCAGTTTAGCACTGGTCAGCAGTGAAAAAGTGTACAGAGTCCTAAAGCCAACAAAAACAGGGCCAGAAAAAGAGGAGTAGGAAGGCAAATGTCTGGACATGACCCTGCAGAAAGGGCCACCATGAGAACACACACTGCTTTCCACATCTATAAATAAGGTGAGGGAACCAACAGAGAATGCCTGTTACAAATAACCACTTAATGAGTCTCTACATGGTACGAAAACTCCCAGGACTCCAAGTGAACATATTCTCTTATCAATGTGTCTACTTGTTTGTCAGTCTAGTTGGGAAGGGATGTTTTGTTCAAGATCTGGGAAAGCACTGTCTATAAGGAAATGTTGAGCAGGTTCCTGGTTCGAAGATGACATGTATCTGCAGTATGAGGAGTATCTAGGGTAGTGCCAGTGATACCAAAGTTTGAGCTAGGGGTGGCATCCCTAGATCATCCCTTGAGGAGCTCCATGAAGCTCACTTCCAGTGTATCCCACTACATTGTGTTCTTTTAATTAACACACAATAAGGAACTATTTAGCAGTGATGTAGGTTGGAAAAACAAATTCATGTACCAAGTGGAGAGCCAACAAAGAAGTAGGACTGTTAAGGGGTCTGCTAAGTAGTATGTTAAGGAGTGGGTTCAGGAGGGAGTTAAGAGGTGAAGTTTTCCCATATTTTCTAGGTGTGCTTTGTCATACCAATCCATTCTCTAACACCAGGATTATTATTGTGTTTTTTCACTGTCATAACAAAGCATTTTGCTTTTACTGCAGTGCATACACAACATGAACCTTTCATATAAAGCACAATTATTGTAAATATATATATATATAACCATGTGTTGTCCCTCCCTCACTTCTGAGTGGAATCTGTAGGGTATTTATCGTGGTCACCTGTAAACAGTGTATGCTCTGAGCAGTTCCTAGTCACTTCTGGAAGGATCATATAGGGATTTTATGCTGGGTGCCTGGATGCATGCCTGTGGGCTCTTTCTCTGTTGCTGCAGGTTACTCTGAAATCTGCTTGACACTGCTGGTTATTAGGCCATGGCTCCCTTGATTTCTAATGTGTAACATTTGTTTTTCTCATTTTGCCTGATTGTGACTTCAGTGTGTGTAGGCATCTTATGGCGTGTGTGTGGGCATATGAGTGTAGTGATCTACTGTTATGTGTGTGGGTACATGCTGCTGCAAAAATGGGGATGTACTGGACAAGTCAGAAGGATGTAGGCTTAGCACAGCTGTACTCCTAGAATGCTTCCTTAAAGTCAATCAATCAATCAATCAATCAAAGAGACTTATAGAGCGCGATACTCACCCATGAGGGTCTCAAGGTGCTGGGGGGGGGGTAGAGAAGGAGGGGGGTGGGAGGGGAGGGGCGATCACTGTTCGAAAAGCCAGGTCTTAAGGTTCTTCCTGAAGAGCAGGAGGTCTTGGGTCTTGCGGAGGTGGGTGGGGAGGGAGTTCCAGGCCTTGGGGGCTAGGTAGGAGAAAGATCTGCCTCCGGTGGTGGTGTGTTTGATGCAAGGGACAGTGGCGAGAGAGAGGTCGGCGGAGCGGAGGTGGCGTGTGGGAGTGTGGAAGGTCACTTTTTCGTTAAGGTAGGTTGGGCCGGTGTTGTGGAGCGATTTATGTGCATGGATGAGGATTTTAAAGGTGATCCTTTTGTCTATGGGGAGCCAGTGGAGGGATTTGAGGTGTGGTGAGATGTGTTCATGTCGGGGGAGGTTGAGGATGAGTCGTGCTGCTGAGTTCTGGATTCTCAGTAGTTTGTGCTTGAGTTTTTGTGTGGTGCCGGCATAGAGGGCGTTGCCGTAGTCTAGCCTGCTGCTGATGAGTGGGTGGGTGACTCTCTTTCTGGTCTCTGTGGGGATCCACTTGAATGTTTTTTTCAGTGTGCGGAGTGTGTTGAAACATGAAGAGGTGAGGGTGTTGATTTGTTGGGTCATCGAGAGGGAGGAGTCCAGGATGATGCCGAGGTTGCATGCGTGGTTTGCGGGGGTGGGTGCGGGGCCTAGAGTGGTGGGCCACCACGAGGGGTCCCAAGTGTTTTTGTGTGGGCCAAAGATGATTATTTCGGTTTTGTTGGAGTTGAGTTTAAGGTGGTTGGCTGTCATCCAGGCAGCGGTGTCAAGGAGTGCGGTGCGTAGGTTGGATTTGGCGGTGTTGGGGTTGCGGGTGAGGGAGAAGATGAGTTGTGTGTCATCAGCGTAAGAGAGGATGGTGATGCCGTGGGGTCTGAGGATGTTGGCTAGGGGGGTCATGTAGATGTTGCATGATTGTGACTTCAGTGTGTGTAGGCATCTTATGGCGTGTGTGTGGGCATATGAGTGTAGTGATCTACTGTTATGTGTGTGGGTACATGCTGCTGCAAAAATGGGGATGTACTGGACAAGTCAGAAGGATGTAGGCTTAGCACAGCTGTACTCCTAGAATGCTTCCTTAAAGTCAATCAATCAATCAATCAATCAAAGAGACTTATAGAGCACGATACTTACCCATGAGGGTCTCAAGGTGCTGGGGGGGGAGAGAAGGAAGGGGGTGGGAGGGGAGGGGCGATCACTGTTCGAAAAGCCAGGTCTTAAGGTTTTTCCTGAAGAGCAGGAGGTCTTGGGTCTTGCGGAGGTGGGTGGGGAGGGAGTTCCAGGCCTTGGGGGCTAGGTAGGAGAAAGATCTGCCTCCGGTGGTGGTGTGTTTGATGCAAGGGACAGTGGCGAGAGAGAGGTCGGCGGAGCGGAGGTGGCGTGTGGGAGTGTAGAAGGTCACTTTTTCGTTAAGGTAGGTTGGGCCGGTGTTGTGGAGCAATTTATGTGCGTGGGTGAGGATTTTAAAGGTGATCCTTTCGTCTATGGGGAGCCAGTGGAGGGATTTGAGGTGTGGTGAGATGTGTTCATGTCGGGGGAGGTTGAGGATGAGTCGTGCTGCTGAGTTCTGGATTCTCAGTAGTTTGCGCTTGAGTTTTTGTGTGGTGCCGGCGTAGAGGGCATTGCCGTAGTCTAGCCTGCTGCTGATGAGTGGGTGGGTGACTGTCTTTCTGGTCTCTGTGGGGATCCACTTGAATGTTTTTTTCAGTGTGCAGAGTGTGTTGAAACATGAGGAGGTGAGGGTGTTGATTTGTTGGGTCATCGAGAGGGAGGAGTCCAGGATGATGCCGAGGTTGTGTGCGTAGTTTGCGGGGGTGGGTGCGGGGCCTAGAGTGGTGGGCCACCACGAGGGGTCCCAAGTGTTTTAGTGTGGGCCAAAAATGATTATTTCGGTTTTGTTGGAGTCGAGTTTAAGGTGGTTGGCTGTCATCCAGGCAGCGGTGTCAAGGAGTGCGGTGCGTAGGTTGGATTTGGCGGTGTTGGGGTTGCGGGTGAGGGAGAAGATGAGTTGTGTGTCATCAGCGTAAGAGAGGATGGTGATGCCGTGGGGTCTGAGGATGTTGGCTAGGGGGGTCATGTAGATGTTAAAGAGTGTGGGGCTGAGGGAGGAGCCTTGTGGGACTCCGCAGGTGATTTTGGTGGCGGGTGATTGGAAGGGTGGGAGGCAGACTTTTTGGGTTCTGTCGGTGAGGAAGGAGGTGAGCCAGTCCAGGGCTTTGTGTCTGATCCCGGCGTCGTGAAGGCGTGTGCGGAGTGTGTGGTGGCAGACAGTGTCAAAGGCTGCAGAGAGCTCCAGGAGTATGAGTGCTACGGTCTCGCCCATGTCGACTCTGGATCTGATTTCATCGGTGCAGGCGATGAGCGCGGTTTCTGTGCTGTGGTTCCTGCGGAACCCAGATTGGGAGGGGTTGAGTGTGTGGTTTGTCTCGAGGAAGTGGGATAGGCGGGAGTTGACTATTTTTTCTGTGACCTGGGCTGGGAATGGGAGTAGGGAGATGGGGCGGTAGTTGGAGAGGTCGCCTGGGTCGGCTTTGGGTTTTTTAAGGAGCGCGGTGACTTCCGCGTGTTTCCAGAGGTCTGGGAAGGTGGCGGTTTTGAATGAGCTGTTCAAAATGGCTCGAAGTATGGGGGCGATGGTGGGGCTGGCCCTGTTGTATATTCGGTGGGAGCATGGGTCGGAGGGGGAGCCAGAGTGAATGGAGTTCATTGTGTTTTCAGTTTCTTCGTTGGCGGTAGAGCCCAGGTGGTGAGTCACACAAACGTCTTATAATACAGGTGCTCTTAGGGGAGGTCTCTCAAGATACCTGCCAGCAAGTTTCAGTCATCTGACCCTTTCTCCAATTTGTTATTAGTGGGCAATTGGTATTGCATTACCCCTCACCAGGACATCCCCATTTTAGCTACTGTTAGAGAAATACAGATTCAGAACATTCTTGCAGTTTTTCCCACCTTTTGTATTGGATTCATTGTAGCATTTTAAGCCATCAAAGAAGGCTCCTGTTTCAATAATTTGATTACAGACTATTTACGGAATATTCACAAGAGATTGCTTAGAAGTTTCATAAAAGATATTGGAAAAAACACGAGGGCCTGGTGAAGTCCTGACAGGTGGTGAGTCTTTATAATCACTTTCCTCTTTTATCCAAATAGCGCTATCCATCAGTATTAGAAATTGAGGTCTCCATTTGGCAGAGGTATGCACCCTGTCCAAGTAGGGACCACAGTTCAAATCAGGGCAGATCACAACAAAAACTAAATTATCCTGTGCTCACCTTGGGTAGCTTGGTACAGAGCAGACAGGCCTAACTTAGAAGGCAACGTGTAAAGTATTTGTGCAATTACTCATACAGCAATCACTGTAAAAATGATTCCACACCGAGTGAGAAAAATAGAAGTTACTTAGCCAAAGGAGTCAAGATCAAAAAGGACATAGATCCAACAAACGTACAATGAGATAACCGTTGGCAAATGTATCCCCTCAGTGCTTTGCAAATCGGGTGCATTCCTTTTAGTAATGTTACTGTAAAGTCAGCACAAAGGCCTGGAGACTGTGAATGAGTGCCTGGGAGCAGGCCAGTGACAGAGCACATGAGCCAGCGTAAATCAGTACATGTGTGGGAAGTGTGGCCGTAATTGGCACTCAGCTTGGTGGGCAAACCCACTCCTCCTGAGGAGCTTGTTACAGTGCACCAGATGGTGTTCCAGCTGCAGGGTGGTTTAGTGGGTGTGGGCAGCACCACAGCGGTACAGCATTGCAGTGCTGCAAAGTGGCACCACACTCACTAATGGGAACCCACAGCAGTAGACACAACTCTTGTGGGAATGGCTCACGGGCTGCGGAGAGGCCTGCACTCAATGACGTGGTTCGGGGCAGTGGGCACAACTTTAGAGAAGCAGCGCCAGGCTGTAGAGGAGCTTCATGCTCGCTAGCAATAAACCGTGGCAACAGACACAGTTTCAGAAGAGTTGCGCAGGGGCTTGAGAGAAGCACTGTGCTTGCTAGCATTATTTTGGGGCTGCAGAGGAGCACCGCGCTTATTAGCAATAGCCAGTGACACAGTCCCACGTGGTCTGAGAGGTGCTAGGGCTGATAAAGCGCCGTCTATGATGTCTTTGATGTCCCTGAGACCTCGGGGAAAAAGATGGGGCAAGCCAGCAAGACCTTGGAGATCACTTCTAGTAGAAGGCAGAGTCCTTCTTGCATGGTCAGAGAGCAGCAGGCAGCAGGGCAACAAGCAGCAGAGCCGTCCTTCTATCCTTCCAGGAAAGCAGTCCAGTTGAGACTTTGGGCAGCCCAGCAATTCTTTGGACAGGGTCTACGTCTCTGGTCCAGTTGTGCCCGATTTTAGGGGGGGTCATAGACCCAGTATTTATACCCAAATGTGCCTTTGAAGTGGGGTAGACTTCAAAGAGTGGATTTGAAGTACACCTGTTCCCCTTTCAGCCCAGGCCTGTCTGCCATGAGATCTGTGGGGGTTATCAGTCCTTTGTTTGGGGTCAGGCCTCTACCCTTTGAAGTGTAAGTGAGAGCCCTTCCACCCTTACTGTCCAGAAAGATCCATCTGCCCATGAATGCAGATGCGCTGAGTGTCCTATATTTATGGCTGTCTGGATGGAATACACAAGGAGAGCTGTCACCCAGCACAGACCAGACATGGATTGGAGACAGGCTGTAAGGCCAGACAGCAGTAAAGGCATCCAAATGCCTACTTTCTAAAAGTGTCATTTCTAAAATAGTAATGTTAAATCCAGCTTTACCTGTATGCAGGAATTCTCACTACAATTCCAAACATACAAAACATGACAAAGCCACTCAAGTCAAATCAATCTTTATTCGGATATTACTCCATAAAAGATGTACAGTGTCTTTAAAAGACAAAAATGACATACAATAAAGTATTTCTGCACACTAATAATAAATAAATGAGAACTTTCATGCAAGATTAACCATTATTCATTCTCGTGACGGAGGATTTCTAAGTGCATAAACGTTTTCCTCTGTTCTATAGCATATAGGATACATTTTGTCACTGCATAACATATCTCTTCGGTATCCATTTTATGTAAATAATTGAAAGCTTCTTTACAACAAAATAATTTATTAGTAATAAATAGAGGTTTTAAAAAGTGTTTCCTGATATGGTACAGTTTGCAAGACATGATAAAGTGCATCGTAGATTGTGCAAATCATCCGACACAGGGACACTTCGGTAGATTTTTTACTCCATTCCCCCATATTTGGGAAAGCAACTACATAATGTTCTAAAATTTATTTGGGTAAATAAAATCTTTCTTGAATGTTTAGTACTATTAACAAATAATTTTGAACAGTCTCATTAGCTTCAATCTTATAATGCGCTACTGTCGATTTCTTAGCTCTGTACCTTTCTCTCTGTCCCATTAGTTGGTATTTCAATTCTTTTTTACTGAATTGAAGAATGGTAACTGGGCCATCTAATCTGGATCCAGGTTTATACTTTTCAGCAATTTTTTTAAATGCACAAACCATGGGATTCTATTCCAATGTTCTAGTGTTAAACAGTCTTTAATAAATCTCTTTTGTAAATGATGTCCTTTCTTTAGACCAAATGCCGTGCCATGCCAATAGGGCACTAATATATAGTGAGCCTTCTACATAGGGGCAACCTAATTCCCTCTGTACCAAGTATGTAGAAGTGGTATTTGGCAAAGCAAGTAGTCTACAAAGGAATTTAGGGGGTGATTCTAACCCTGGCGGTCGGTGATAAGGCGGCGGCCAAACCGCCAACAGGCCGGCGGTCCAAAAAATGGAATTCTGACCCTGGCGGGAACCGCCAACACAGCCCGCCACTTTAACACTCCGACCGCCACGGCGGGACCGACAAACAGCGCGGCGGTCACCGCCAACAGCCAGGCGGCAGACAATGTACCGCCCACACTATCACAACTCACCAATCCGCCACCTTTTCAGGGGCGGGAGCACCGCCGATAAAAACACGGCGGAAACAGACTACGAATAGGAAAACGCTCACCTCTACGCACTCCACGAGTACGGAGGACAGCATGGAACCCGAATTAAACATCCTACCTGCTCTCGTCTACCTTCTCATCTACCACGAGTACGAAGTCCGGCGCAGACGACAACGGTGAGTACTGCACCTAAGACACACGGGAGGGGGGAGGAGGAAAGGGTACGGGCACACACATATGCGACCCCCACCCCCCCCCCCAAGATGTACACACCAATGCAGAGCAACAACTCACAGTGACACCACCCAAACACCCGTAAAAAATACAATGACATAACCAAATTGAGAACAAATATTTATGTACAAAATAGCTTCAGAAAAGTCTTATTCAACCATCAAAAAATATTTCATTAAAAAAAAGTATTTACACAGCAGTGGATAACTGAAGCAAGTAGTCCTGCACATCTTACGAATTCATCATGTCCGTGGGCCAAAGTGTAGCGAAACAAGGGCAAAGCCCACACAGGAGACCTGAGTCCTTTGGAGAGAACACTGCAGGGGCATCTGGTGACAAAACTACAGGCACCTCAGGGGGAATGGAAGGGAGGGGCACCACAGCCACATGAGTCCACGACGCCAGATCCACGAAGGGCATACCATGCCCACTGACATATCCTGGGGAGTGCAAAGCCACAGTCTCTCAAAGTCTCTACAGTGGGTGGCTTGCCCACTGTGCCATCCTGGGGAGTGCAAAGCCACAGTCCATCAGGTGGATAACAGAGTCCACTGGTCATGGAGGATGCATGGTGGGCACAGTGAACCGTGAACAGTGCTTGACAGGAAGGGCCCAGCGGAGCGGTGCTTGAGACGGCGGGGCCCAGCGGAGCGGTGCTTGACAGGAAGGGCCCAGCGGACCGGTGCGTGAGACGGCGGGGCCCAGCGGAGCGGTGCTTGGCAGGAAGGGCCCAGCGGAGCGGTGCGTGAGACGGCGGGGCCCAGCAGAGCGGTGCTTGACAGGAAGGGCCCAGCGGAGCGGTGCTTGAGACGGCGGGCCCAGCGGAGTGGTGCTTGACAGGAAGGGCCCAGTGGAGCGGTGCTTGAGACGGCGGGGCCTAGCGGAGCGGTGCTTGACAGGAAGGGCCCAGCGGAGCGGTGCTTGAGACGGCAGGGCCCAGCGGAGCGGTGCTTGGCAGGAAGGGCCCAGCGGAGCGGTGCGTGAGACGGCGGGGCCCAGCAGAGCGGTGCTTGACAGGAAGGGCCCAGCGGAGCGGTGCTTGAGACGGCGGGCCCAGCGGAGCGGTGCTTGACAGGAAGGGCCCAGCGGAGCGGTGCTTGAGACGGCGGGGCCCAGCGGAGCGGTGCTTGACAGGAAGGGCCCAGCGGAGCGGTGCTTGAGACGGCGGGGCCCAGCGGAGCGGTGCTTGACAGGAAGGGCCCAGCGGAGCGGTGCGTGAGACGGCGGGGCCCAGCGGAGCGGTGCTTGACAGGAAGGGCCCAGCGGAGCGGTGCGTGAGACGGCGGGGCCCAGCGGAGCGGTGCTTGACAGGAAGGGCCCAGCGGAGTGGTGCTTGAGACGGCGGGGCCCAGCGGAGCGGTGCTTGACAGGAAGGGCCCAGCGGAGCGGTGCTTGAGACGGCGGGGCCCTGTTCAGCGGTGCTCTTCTGCACGGCGGGGCCCTGTTCAGCGGTGCTCTTCTGCACGGCGGGGCCCTGTTCAGCGGTGCTCTTCTGCACGGCGGGGCCCTGTTCAGCGGTGCTCTTCTGCACGGCGGGGCCCTGTTCAGCGGTGCTTGTCTTCATGGCGGGGCCCTGTTCAGCGGTGCTTGTCTTCATGGCGGGGCCCTGTTCAGCGGTGCTCTTCTGCACGGCGGGGCCCTGTTCAGCGGTGCTTGTCTTCATGGCGGGGCCCTGTTCAGCGGTGCTCTTCTGCACGGCGGGGCCCTGTTCAGCGGTCCTCTTCTGCACGGCGGGGCCCTGTTCAGCGGTGCTCTTCTGCACGGCGGGGCCCTGTTCAGCGGTGCTCTTCTGCACGGCGGGGCCCTGTTCAGCGGTGCTTGTCTTCATGGCGGGGCCCTGTTCAGCGGTGCTTGTCTTCATGGCGGGGCCCTGTTCAGCGGTGCTCTTCTGCACGGCGGGGCCCTGTTCAGCGGTGCTCTTCTGCACGGCGGGGCCCTGTTCAGCGGTGCTCTTCTGCACGGCGGGCCCTGTTCTGCGGTCCTCTTCTGCACGGCGGGGCCCTGTTAAGCGGTGCTCTTCTGCACGGCGGGGCCCTGTTCAGCGGTGCTCTTCTGCACGGCGGGGCCCTGTTCAGCGGTGCTTGTCTTCATGGCGGGGCCCTGTTCAGCGGTGCTTGTCTTCATGGCGGGGCCCTGTTCAGCGGTGCTCTTCTGAACGGCGGGGCCCTGTTCAGCGGTGCTTGTCTTCATGGCGGGGCCCTGTTCAGCGGTGCTTGTCTTCATGGCGGGGCCCTGTTCAGCGGTGCTCTTCCAGTCAGTGTAGGGAGTCAGACCTGGCCTTGACAACCTGCTCACTCGCCCTCCGAACGTGCAGTGTCAGGCCCCTTCGGAGTCCTGGGCCCTTTGGTGTCGTCCCTTGCAGGCGGATTGGGGCGTGTGGGGCCCTCCTGCTCCGCGCTCCTGCTGGCTGGCCTCTCCGCCCTGCTGCCCTTCCGCTCCTTAGATGGGGCTCTCGGGCCCTTGCCTCTCTGGCTGTTGTGGCAGGTGAAGTGGCCGGAGTTACCTCCTTGGGGGCAGCCGTCTCAGTCCGCTCACGGCGGCCCTTCACTTTCCGGGTCCTCTTGCCTGGGGGGGGGCTGGCAGTCCCCTTGCTGCTCAGTGAAGTGTCACTGCCGCCAAAGGGTGGGCTCCATAATCCATGCACCACTTGTACCTTAGCAGCTGGGCTGGTGGTGGCTGAGGTGCCTTTGGGACTTTTCCCAGATGGAGGGGGTGGGTCAGGGGAGGGAAAGAGGTTAAGATTGGAGAGGTAATATTTCTTTGGACCAAGGTAAAGGGTAGGAGTAGTGGTGATAGAAGTGGAGGAAGAGGATGTGGTTGTGGGAGAGTCAGGTGTGCTGTCCTTGGGTGCAGGTGACTGGGACGTAGGCTGTCGTGAGGTGGTTGGCTGTTGCTTGGGTGGCTGCCTGCGTTTATGTGTCTTGGAAGAGGGAGTGACAGACACAGTGGGAGAGGACACAGGGGACGTGTAGATGGCAGTGGGGGTGGTGACTGCACGTGTGAGGACTGTAGTGGAGGGTGTGCTGGTGATGGAAGAACTGGCTGATGTTGGTGTGCACGCAGGTGTGAGTGTAGACGTCACAGGGAGGGAGGAGGGAGACGAGGAGGTGGGGGACACAGAGGTGGTAGTGAATGTTGGTATGTCTGCATCTGGGTGTTGCTTGGGTGAATGCTTGTGTGTTCTGTGGTGCTTATGTTTGGATGAGCTGGCCTTGGGTGTTGAGGTGTGTGCAGGCTGGTCTGATGGTGTGGATGGGATAGGCTGAGGAACAGGAGACAGAGAAAGGGTGGAGGCAGTTAGAAGAGGGAGACTGGAGACAGGGACAATGGCTGCCGTCAGTGCTGAGGCCAGAGAAGTGAACGCTCGTTGATGGGCAGCCTGACCCGAATGAATGCCCTCCAGGTAGGCATTGCTCTGTTGCACCTCCCTTTGCACCCCCTGGATGGCATTCAAAAGCGTAGTCTGCCCAACAATGAGCGTCCTCACCAGGTCAATGAGCTCCGCACTGAGGGCAGCAGGGGTAACAGAGGCAGGGGCTGAGGTGCCTGGGGCGAAGGAGACGCGCGCCTTCCTGGGCGAACGGGCACGGAGCGAAGACTGAGGGGCTGCTGGGAGGGCGGTGCTGGTGCGCTGGGTGGCGGCTGTACCTGTTGTTGCGGGGGGGCACAGATGTTGCCGCCCCCGCTAGGGAGCTCCCAAACGAGGACGTGTCCATGTCGCTGGTGTCGGCCCCCGTTGTGGTGCTCCCCTCGCCCTCCGGATCACTGGTGCCCTCGGTGTCTGTGTCAGTGCCCACCGGGGCCTGGTGACCTGCAGCTCCCTCGTGCTCCGACGCCAATTCTCCTCCGCCTGATGATGCTAATGCACAAGAAAACAAAGAATAAGGGTGGGGGGAGAAATAAAACAACGTTGAGTGTATGCCTTGTCAATACCCTTGGCGGAGAGGACAGACACAGGTGCCTCGTGCACTAAGCCGCGAACTTGGGGTATACTACTCAGTACTTCTGACTAGGCCAACAGGTCTAGGGACAACAGACGCGCACATGGGTGATGGATGACCATGGATAGCTGCACTTGGCACCCTACAGAGGTGGGGGGCGGGGGCACAGGGCCATGTCTAAGGGAGGGGACTACACTACGGAAAGCGCCCTGGCCTACTGTCACACACAGGCCTCCTCCCCCACCCAGATGCCTCAACTGCGCGTAAGGATAGCAGAATGTGCTGATACTCACCCCCTTGTGTCTGCTGTGCTGTCCTCAAGCGCCCATCCAACTCAGGGTAGGCCACCGCCAGGATCCGGGACATCAGGGGGGTCAGGGTACGACTGGCACCCCTCCTAGGTCGGGAGGCCATCCCCAGCAGTGTCTCTGCGGTCTTACGGGTTCCGCGGCGGATGTCCTCCCACCTCTTCCGACAGTGGGTGCCCTGTCTGGTGTAGACCCCCAGGGCCCGGACTTCCTTGGCGATGGCACGCCAAATATCGATTTTCTGATGGGCGCTCACCTGTTTGACATGTACAGGGTGGGAAAGAGAAAACGTCACATTTCTGCATGTATGGAGTAAATGCCCCCCCTCCCCAACCTTGCCATGTGGCCCATTCTCACATCTGTTGTGCGTTGCACTCCTCATTTTCTCCCCACCCCACCAACTGACAGCCACCCCACTCCACACAGGCATAGACCATTCAAGGAGCACTCAGTGTACTCACCTGTTGGTCTGGAGGACCGTAGAGTAGCGCATACTGGGGGAGGACCCCATCCACAAGTTTCTCCAACTCTTCAGACGTGAAGGCAGGGGCCCTTTCCCCAGTCGCAGCAGCCATTGTCACTTCCAGACCGAGTTCACAGCAGCACTTGCAGTATAGGTCCTCTCCTGTGGATGATCAGGTCTCGAGTGATTAATCAGATAGAAAATGGCGGTCACGCCCGCGGCGGTGCGTACCGCGGCGGTGCGTACCGCGACCACCGGCGCACATAGTCATTGGCTCCTGAATCCCATAGGGTTCATTGTTAACCAATACGACTTCGTACAGCGGTCTTCGACCGCCTACCGCCACGGTGTGCCACGCCAACGCATTGACCTCACATCCCATTGTCCCACTTCACAGGTCAGGCAGCCGCCATTTCAAGGGCCCACATGGCTTAAATTTGACTGCGTCACACAGGCCTAGGCCTTGCATTGCCACACATACACGCCTTTCAATGCATTGCGATTCTTTAACTGTGCAAGCTGTGTGAACGTACCTGTGGTTTTCCTGACTCGGTGCTCCATGTTGTCCTTCCTAGGCACCGTCCGCTGGGACTTCCGAGGAGAAGGATGAATCCTCGCGTGTACCGTCCGCTGGTGGACCTGTCGACAATGGAAGAACACCATATAATACTACGCTACAGACTTGACCGTGCCACTATACATGAACTGTGTGCCCAGCTGGAGCCAGCCCTGATGTCCCCCATCCGCCAACCCACAGGCATTCCCCCTCTGGTGCAGGTTCTGTCAGTCCTCCATTTTTTGGCAAGTGGGTCATTCCAGACAACAGTGGCCATGTCATCTGGAATGTCTCAGCCTATGTTTTCCAAGATTTTGTCCAGAGTGTTGTCTACCCTGATGAAACTCATGCGGAGCTACATCATTTTCCCAGAGGAGGGTGATTTGCCTACAGTGAAGGGTGATTTCTATGCCCTTGGACATATCCCCAACATCATTGGTGCCATTGATGGGACCCATGTGGCTTTGGTGCCCCCAAAAGACGATGAGCAGGTGTACAGAAACAGGAAAAATTACCATTTGATGAATGTCCAGGTGGTCTGTTTGGCTGACCAGTACATATCCCATGTAAATGCCAAGTTCCCTGGGTCAGTCCATGACGCGTATGTTATGCGAAATAGCAGCATCCCCTATGTGATGGAGCAGCTACAGAGACAACGTGTGTGGCTAATAGGTGACTCTGGTTACCCCAACTTGCCTTGGCTACTGACCCCAGTGAGGAATCCCCGGACAAGGGCAGAGGAACGGTACAATGAGGCCCATGGGCGAACTAGGAGGATCATAGAAAGGACCTTTGGCCTCCTGAAGGCCAGGTTTAGGTGCCTGCATATGACAGGGGGATCCCTGATGTACTCACCAAAGAAGGTGTGCCATATCATCGTGGCCTGCTGTATGCTTCACAATCTGGCATTGCGACGTCAGGTTCCTTTCCTGCAGGAGGATGGTGCAGATGGTGGTGTTGAAGCAGCTGTGGAGCCTGCGGAGAGTGAAGAGGAGGAAGACTCAGAAGACGACACAGACAACAGGGACAGAGTAATAGAACAGTATTTTCAGTAGCACACAGGTAAGAATCACCCATGCCATTTTACATTTCCTGAAAGCCTCCTGCATCTCAACTTTGTCTATTTCCCCCCAGAACTTTAAAACTGATGTTTGATTTTCCGTTCCCTTTTCAGTGCTGTATGACCCACTGCCTGACTTCTGCTTGGTTAGCCCATGGACTAATGCTAAGTGACCTCGGTATGTGTTCAGCACAAAGTTAACAGAACGTAATTGATATGTAATGTGTTATACATTTGTAAATAATACAGGCTGAGTCCTGATTGATTTCAGTGCAATGAGTGATTTATTTTTAGTGCAAGATGATGGTACATTCTAGTCAAACGGTGATGGGTGGGGGTGGAGTAATGTCCATGGCGGAGTCCAGTTCTCAGTCTCACAGGTGCATTGTCCATATGCCTGTGGAAGGATGGAGCAGGGGCAGTTCAAGGTTTGACAGGGTGGCAATGTGGGACAGTGGGAGGACTTCAGGGGGTATCTGATGCTGGCGGGGGTCTTGACATCCTACTCTGTCGATTTTTTGGATCTCAGGCTCCTCTTGCGGGGTGGTTGTTGTTCAGCAGGAGGTGGGGTTCTGGTGGCCTGTCGTTGTGGTGGGGCCTCCTGTCCACTAGCGCCGGCGGAGGTGGTAGGCTGTTCCTGTTCTGGGCTAGTGACAGGGGCCCTGTGTGATGCCACATGGTCCCGAAACGTGTCCTCTATACGGTTGAGGGCCTGGACTATGCTCCCCATAGCGGTAGAGATGTTGGTTAGTTGGTCGCTGAACCCCATGTAGCGTTCCTCCTGCTGTGCCTGGATCTCCTGGAACCTGGCCAGTACCGTCGCCATCGTCTCTTGTGAGTGGTGGTAGGCTGCCATGATGGTGGTGAGGGCCTCTTGGAGAGTGGGTTCCCTGGGCCTCTCCTCCCCCCCCTGTCGCACAGCAGCCCTCCGAGTTGCCCGGTTTCCCCCGGCCTCTGTCCCCTGGACGGTGTGCCCACTACCACTGCCCCCAGGTCCCTGTTGTTGTTGGGGTGGTGGGTTACCCTGTGTGCCCTGTAGTGGCAGACACACCGCTGATTGACCTGTCCTAGAGACAGAGGCATGGGCCCGCTGGGTGGGAGCTGTGCTGTTGTTCCCAGAGGGGGTTGGGTCTGCAGTGGCCTGTGGCTGCCTGAGGGGAACCGACTGTCCAGAGGTCCCCGATGGTCTGGGCTGGTCATCAGGGTCCAGGTCGACAGAGCTGCTGTCATCACTAGAGGCCTCTTCCGGGGGTGGGATGGACATTTCTGGTCCCTCCTGACCGGTGTGTTGTCGTTCGGGTCCTGCATGGGGTAAGAGAGTATGGTTATTGTTTCTGTGTGTGCAATTGCATGCGATTTATGGGTGCCCTTGTCCCCCAGTGCTGGCATTCCCTTGGGGGAGGTGTTGTGAGGGTGTTTTGTGGGGGGGGGATAGGTATGTGCAGTGGTCATGCTTAGGTGATGGGTGTCCATAGTTTGTGGTGGCATGCAGGGGTTGGTGTTGGGTGGGTTGTGCTGGAGAGACATTCTCAGGGAGGATGTGTGATGGGGGGTTGGGGGTGAGGGTGGGGGTGGTGGTTAGCATGTTGTGGGGGGGTGAAGTAGTTGAGCTTGTACTTACCAGAGTCCATTCCTCCGGATACTCCAGCGAGGCCATCAGGATGCAGGATGTTTAGTACCTCTTGCTCCCATGCTGTGAATTCGGGTGGTGTGGGTGGTGGTCCTCCGCCAGTCTTCTGCACTGCGATGTTGTGTCGCGAGACCATCGAGCGCACCTTCCCCCGTAGGTCGTTCCAGCGTTTGCGGATGTCGTCCCTATTTCTGGGATGCTGTCCCACCCCGTTGACCCTGTCCACGATCCGCTGCCATAGCTTTGCCTTCCTGGCTATGGTGGTGTGCTGCACCTGTGAGCCGAAGAGCTGCGGTTCAACTCTTATAATTTCCTCCACCATGACCCGGAGTTCTTGGTCCGAAAAGCGTGGGTGCCTTTGGGGTGCCATGGGGTGGTGTGTATGAGGTGTGGGGTGTTGTATGTGGTGATGTGTGTGTTGGTGTGTGGTGCTTTGTGCTTCTATGTGGTGTGTGTGATGGTGTAGTGTGCCTCGGTGTGATGTAGCTCTCTATTCTGTGATGTTTCTCTCTCTCCTTCGTCTCTGATTTTTGTTAGTAGGGGTTTGTGGGTGATGTGGGTGTGTGTTCTATATTGTATTGGGTGTGTGGGTGTGGTGTGTGTTTGTGTTTCAGGTGTGTGCCTTTCACATTGTCCAATGTGGTAGAGTTTTGTAAAGGTGTGTGTATTTTGACCGCGGCGGTGTGTACCGCCAATGGACTACCGCGTTTGAAAGACCCCCGCGTGGATTTGCGGGTCGTAATGGCATGGGCGTCTTTCTGTTGGCGTGGCGGTGGAGGTTTGGTCATCTCCAGTTTACCACTGCCCGCTGATGTGGCGGACTGCAGTGGAGGTCGGATTTTTGGAGGTTTTGCAGTTGTGGGTCAGAATGTCCGTAGCGGCTAACCGCGGCCTCAGTGGTATTGTGGCGGCCTTCTGACCGGCGGTAAACGGCTTTTACCGCCGAGGTCAGAATGCCCCCCTTATTCTCTAATACTTGTATAGACTGTATCTCAGGCATTGACCCTATGGGGCAGAAGCATATGTGATACTATTAATTGTTTTACTTCTATAAATTTGTAGCATTTCCCTAATGGGTTTATTGCCAATTTTCCTTTAAAATCTAAAAACTGCCCCTGTTGCACTTATATATTTCATCTTAGCAATTTCTAGGTGCTGGTTCCAGTGGGCCATATTAGAGAACTGTACACCCAGGAATGTAAAACTATTTACCTCCTTGCATTTATGACCCTTAATAAAATATTTTTTCTATCTGACTTAATATTGTCTGCCATTCCTTATCAGCCAGTTTAGTTCTTACCCCAGCTAAATTCCATGACATAAGGGTAATTAAATCCCTTATTAGAGGCTTTCCATCAATCTCAACAGTACAGCTTGAAATGTTGGATATTGAAACTATAGTGATATTTAGTGTTTCATCTGGGGCAAGCACCCCTGTTCTATTTGTATCCTCCTGCTGTCAGTCCAGTTCCTCACTATTACTTAGGAGTGTGTATCGATTAGAGCATTCTAGATCGTCATACCTATCCAGGTTGCTGGCTACTTCCCTTGTGTCCCCTGAATGCCTCACACCTAGAATATTCAGCGGTCTGTAGAAATACCCTAAACGGACAGCCATTATCTTCCTTCTTGTGTTTAGACAAATTTGATGTCTTTCATCTAAATCTGACAATAAGGTTTTCACAAAGCGAGGGTCACAAAAGTTGACCACTATGCAATCCTCCTCATCCTTCAGATATCCCACCCACCGAACTCGTCTTGCATAAAGGATTTCATGGAACAGTATATCAGGTGTACATATGTTCATCGACATCCAATGTTATACTTTGTTATGTAATTCTGGCCAGGTCTCAACAGTATTTGATCCTAGTTTAGGTACATTTTTGAGTATAATTGTATATGGAGTAGCATCTAGAGGTAGTTGTAGAACCCATTTCGTGGATCTGTCTCTGTTCACACTCTCCTGCTTATGGTTGACATCTAGTTGCCCCTCTTGGTTAGTTATAGGTGCCTTTAGTTGAGATAATTCCCTCTGTGCAGAGTGATAGTATTTCATACCTCTTTTGTTAGAGGTAATATTCCCTGACATTATAATATTCCTTGTACCTATATCAACTTGATCCTCACTCAAGGCCATGTGGCACCCAGAAACAGGATTTGTAGCATTGATCACCATGTGAACACTTTTTTTCTATCTTACTTACATGTTCTTTTATCTCCTTAATTTCTAGCAATACTTTAGATTTGATATTGTTTAGTTTGTTATGTAAGTTCTTAAACAAAGTTTCCATGCTTTTTAATAGAGGACCATGATGGCTACTGGTACAGCTAGAGATTTTCCTCCATGTATTTCATGGGTTATTTTCCCTCCCTTGGGAGGCTGTAATAACGGTATGTGATTAGATTTTGTTATCTGCCTGCTCCTCTTCTTGGGTGGAGAGGAGTTAAGTCATCTACACTAATCAGGGATTCTATTCCTACTATTGAATCTGTTGGTACCAATGGGTCTAAAGAAGGTTTAGGGACCACACCATGGTACCTTCCTTTGGAGATTCTGATTCAATAATCTGGTTAGCAGCTTCTGTGCTCGTTTCCATAATGGCCTCAAGTAATACACTTTCGGTGGCCACCAGACGTGCTTCGGCATTAATAATCTCTTCATTTAATTTCCCCATTGCATCTGTAAGGTAGTCAGTGTTCATATTGGTAGTAATCAGGGTTTTGTACTAATGCCAAACCCTACTTGGTTCTGCTTCCTTTTCCCCATTGTAAAATATGGTCGATAAGTTGCTAAATAGGGTTATCTTTACTAAACAAGGCGAGAATATACAGGTCCTCAGACCGAGAAGCTAGGAGAGTATGCCCAGCCCAGCCTCCTCCGGGCTCTGACGGGTGCAGACAGGCCTGCCCTTGGCCCGGGCATCTCCTGTGTGCGTCTCACTCTGTGGTTAACTGCCTGCTGCTTTATGGCGCTCGTTGGTCTTGTGAGTGGGAGCAGGTGTGGCAAAAAGATGGCTGCTTCCTGGGGCCAAAGAGCACTTTGGGATATGTAGTCCCCCTCGTCGTGGTAGCGTGCCCCGCGCTGCGGTTAACTGCCTTGCGCTTTATAGCGTTCGTTGGTCTGGTGAGTGGGAGCAGCTGTGGCAAAAAGATGGCCGCCTCCTGATGCCAAAGAGCACTCTGCGATATGTAGTCCCCCTCCTCGTGGTACAGTGTTAAAGCCACTCCTTTCAGATCAGAAATAATCAGTTAATGCTGACCTTTGAGAGGAGCAAGCTTTACAATAGGGAAAAATGACTTTGGGAGTTTTTCACTACCAGAACATGTAAAACGTGAAAGTACTTGTGCTGATTTTTAGATGCACTGCACCCTGCTCTTAGGGTCACATTGTGTCTACCTTAATGGTGACTTATATGAAGTAAAAAGGGAGTTTAAGGCTTGGCGTAGGGTTTTAAATGCCAAGTTGAGGTGGCAGTAAAACTGCACAGACCGGCCTTGCAATGGCAGGCCTGAGACATGGTTAACGGGCTACTTATGTGGATTTCACTATCAGTGCTGCAGGCCCATTAGTAGGCCCTGGGCACATATTGGGCACTTTACTGGAGACTTATATGTAAATTAAATATGCTAATGGGACAGGAGCCAATGTTACCATGTTTAGGAAAAAGAGCACAAGTACTTTAGCACTGGTCAGCATCAGCAGTTCTAAAGTGCGCAGAGTCCTAAATCAAGCAAAAAAAAGGTCATAAAAATGGAGGGAGGCAGGAAAAAGTTGGGGGAAGACCACCCATACGCTGTCAGTCTAACAATCATGTATCTTTCTTCTTTGTGCAGCCTTTGCATTGCTCTTCCTTTTACAAGCACTTTAACCTTAGAAAGTTGAAAGGATGGAGCACAAAATGTAACAATTCATATAATTCAGGCAAGAAATTATTTATTTTTCAAACGTTTGTCACTAATATTTAATTTGCCTTCTTAACTACTTTTATTAGTTTTCTCCTTACTTAAGTCTGTAAGCCAACAGTTTTGCAGGTTTTACAAATACCGCAGCACTACTAAATAGTCCACAATTTATCATTAATCCAGATGAGTCCATTAGAAGTAAGGTCCTTTTGTTGATGTTACAAAGCCTCAGTTTTGCAGGTAAACAGGTAGACAAATGTATATAGATCCACAGCCAACACGTGTTTCTTCACAGATGTGACTTTTAAAGGCTGTAAAAATATGCAAAGAGCAAACAATTACATCACGTATAGAGGATGATAGCAGAGATCGACCGGTCCATACCATATTTGTGGCTGAGATATTTCAACCCATTTATTACAGAGAAGAGTATCCACGTTGGCATGTTAAGAGAAAAACAAAGAAAAAAGGGGAGTGTGACGGGCTAGATGTGGATTGCCCGCACATCGGACTGACCGGTGCTGGCGCTGCCTGTGTTGCTCCGGACCTCCCCGGCTTCCCTTCCCGTGACTGGCTGAAGGAACCGTCGGTGCGGGAAGCCGGAAGGTCAAATACCCCAGTATAGGCACAAGCAGGCGTCGGAGGAGTCAGGAGAAAAGGCGGAGACAGAGACGGAGTCGGTGGTGAAGAAGAAGACGGCGAGGACAACGAGGAAGAGGACAAAGAGAGTTGGAGACACGAGAGGAGCCGGGAGACGGAAGAGTGGTGCTCATCCCAGCGACGCGACCGGATATCACAGACGGGACCCCTAACAGCAGGAATCCAGGAAGACGGAACGCCACATCCCGCCACGCTTCTGGAGAAGCGTGGCAGTTCCAGGTGTGTGAGGGCCCTGCCCTAAGGGAGTGGGAAGGGGGGGAGTAGGGAAGGGAAGAAACAAGGGGAGGGAAGTGGAAGAAGGAAAAGGGCAACAGAAGGGGAAAAGGGTGGGAGAGAACGCTATCGCACAAAATCACTAAATATCAAGTACAAACCTAGAGGCAACACCAAGGCACCGTGCACAGGGAAACCCCAGCCAAGTAGGCTAAAAGGGGAATAATAGATTGATACCATTTTTAAAGGAAAAGGAAGAAAAGGGAGAAGAATAGACCTAGGAAGAATCCCAGTTAAAGGAGATAGAACAGAGAACAAGTACAAGGAAGAAAAGATACCAAAGTGGAGAGGAAACAAAAGAAGGAAAAACAAGAAAGGAGACAGAAAGAGAATACCAAAATCCCAGAGTATCGTAAATAAATCACTTACCTCTGTTCCTCTTTTTCTCTCCACATACGCTTCCCGGGGAACCTGTGAGACGAGGAGACAAAGGAGAAGTGTGAAGAATATACTACGATATCTACAACATCCATAACCAAGCCAACAAAAAGAAAACACCAACAGAGGAAAGACCCAAAACTACCCAGACTCTAAACCACAATATCTAACAATAAACACCTTGTACATAGAACAGCCGATTCATGTGTTACTCCTGCGCGCCGATACGGTTACAGGGATAAAGAGGGAACATGAGACACCCTGTGATAAAAGCAAGATCCTAGACATGCCAAGGAAAATATACTGCAACCCTTCAACTAAAGTGCAATCCACCAACCAGTGAAAATAAGAAGAAAAACTAAACTACATTGGGATGCCACCACCCGTGAAACACAGTGTAGATAAATAACAGATAAAAAACGCCAACAGCCCCAAGTCAATACTGACCCAATGCAACACCAAATATATCCGAATACAGAGCGGTCAAATGTAGATTTTCCTATCAATTTATGAAGGAAAGTCTTAATTTTATTAAAGACACAGAGGCGAGTATTATGCATTCTTTTCTTACTTTATTTAGAATAGCAGCAGTCAAGAACTACAGCTCCCAATAGGCTCATGAACAGGCTAGCCAATGGGAACAAAAATGAAGGCACACACTGAACCAATGAAGAGCCAGCAAGGACCACAGAGTACACCCTTGACTGCAAGCAGCCCTCTTTTCTTGAGTGAGCAGGTCAAACAGAGTCATGAAACAAAGGAAAAATTGAACTAATAATTGCCAAAGCGAGGATAAAAGATAGAAAGTCTTGACAACAGGAAACCATCTAGGCGTAACTCGGAGAAGAACGAAAGTCTTGAGGGAAATTTATTTGAGGATTCCGTGGTCCTGAACGGGAATCAAACAACGGAGAAAATCTGGATTCATCCTGATGAAGGAGGCAATGCTGGAGTCGCTGGGAGGGTGCGAAAGATACATATAAGTAGAAGTAGCGGTGTTATAATACTTGCATCCGTGTCTTTAATAAAATTAAGACTTTCCTTCATAAATTACTAGGAAAATCTACATTTTATGTCAAGACAGGAGGCTCCTATTATGCAAGTTTGAAGCTTATCAATCACCAAAGAAGTTGCAGTTTTAACAGGTTTACAATAAAAAGTTCTAAAAACATTATCATTAGAGCAATCGGCCAACCTGAGAATGTCCTCTAAACTGGCACCTATTGAAAAGGCTTTAGGAGCCATGGCTCCCCTGGAAGAATGGGCCCCAAAGGTGGAAATATCTATGCCAGCTAAGGACATAACCCATTTGATCCACCAGGCTAACGTGGCCGAAGTGACTGGTTTATGGGGCTTACGAAAGGAAATTAGGAGTTGATGGAGAAAGGACATTCTGAGGTTGAGAGTTCTTTTTTCATATTCCGTTAAACATACACCCACACACACTTTTGATTTGTCAGGGAAAAAAAGATAAAAGACTGAATGAAGATTGGTTTTGTGCATTTAGAAATGTGAAATAAAACACATGTAGGCGAGAAGAAACATCTAAGGGTTTGACAACAGACACACGCTTAATGGAGATTAGACACAACAACATGGTTAACTTAGCTAAAAGCATTTTCAGAGAAAGATCGGGATTGCCTGGCCAAGCAAGGAACAAATTTAATACAAGGGATACGTTCCATAAGTAAGAGTATTTGGAAGCAGGAGGCTTAGACGGTTTTACTCCCTTCAGGAGGGGCAAATTAAGGGATGTTCTCCAACAGGTTTGCCGTTAATATGTTGATGATGCATAGAGATAGCTGATCTATAAAGATTTATAGTTCTGTAAGACTTGGCTGAACTGGCTTGAGTGGCTAAGAAGTTAATGATTAGGTTTAAATCTGTAGAAATGGGATTGATACATTTTCCCACACGCCAGCCTATCCAAAGAGACCAGGCTGATCTATATGCTTTCTTTGTGCCGGGAGCCCAGGCGTTACTAATGAGTTCAGAATCCTCTGACGAAATAAGAGTGGTTTGTTGGGCCGTCCCGAGACCTTCCAAGCTGAAAGCATTAAGGAATTGTTGAGAATTAGGTTGTGGGGAGATCTGGACGGATCTAGAAAGAGAGAAGGGAAGACCGGGGGAAGGAGAGGAAAGTCAGTCGATAATTCGAGAAGAGGAGGGAACCAAACCTGGGACTGCCAGAATGGAACTACGATGACCAAAGAGGCTTTTTGACGTCTGACTTGGGCTAAAACTGTTGATTAAGATGAACGGAGGAAAGGCATAATTGAACGATTGGGACCAATCCTGAAGAAATGCATCTGTTGAAATTGCCAGAGGGTCTGGATGCCAACTGAAGAAAAGCGGAAGTTGGGAATTGAGTTGAGAGGCAAAGAGATCTATGTGGAAAGGACTCCATTTGTTCAGAAGCTTTTGGAAAACAGACGGATGAAGTTTCCAATCACTGGTATCCTTGAGATGGCGGGAATACCAATCCTCGATAGAATTCTGGGCACCTGGTAGATATTCCGCAAGGAGGGAACATTTGTGGGATAGGCAGAACTCCCAAAGGCTTTTCGCTAGAAGGGCCAAAGGTTTTGATCTGGTTCCCCCAAGGTGATTTATGTACCGTACTGCCAATACGTTGTCCATGTGAAGAAGGATTGAACAGCTAGCTTTGTTTTTTGCAAAGTTTTGGGTAGCAAAGAAGCCTGCAAGCATCTCTAAACAGTTGATGTGCAATTTGGACTCCTCTGTGGGCCATATACCGCCAGTCGATATTGGTCAACAGCGGGCGCCCCAGCCCGTGAGGCTTGCATCTGATTCTAGCACAAGATCGGGCGCAGAGGGGAATATAGTTCTGCTGTTCCAGGCATCTAAATGGGATATCCAACATTGAATTTCTAGTTGAGATTCTGCATCTAGAGTTATGAGGTCGGAAAAGGCGAGACCTTTGCGAAGGTGAAGGATTTTTAGACGTTGAAGGGCGCAGTAGTGTAAAGGACCTGGAAAAATGGCCTGGATCGAAGAAGAGATCTGAGCAAGATTAGATCTTTTTGGAGTGTTTGAATGAGCTCTTTCTTGATTGAAGAAACGTTTGAGAGAGGGAGATGGAGAGTGGCTGAGGTGGAATCTATCTGAAAACCTAAAAACTCTATTTGTTGGGAGGGGACCACCATGGATTTTTCTGTGTTTATCAGAAAACCTAGGTCTGTGAGGAGAGGTAAGATGAAGATGAAAGCGAAGAGATGGCACATCTTGATGCATGATGAGAATAACGTCCAGATAAATTATGAGTCTGATACCTAAAGATCTGAGATGAACTACAACTGGTTTCAATAATTTTGTGAAACACCAGGGGGCTGACGAGAGGCCGAAGGGAAGGGAGGAAAACTGATAAGCTTCTGAGAGCCATTGAAATTGTAAAAAAATTCTGTAAGAAGGATGAATGGCAATAGTTAGGTAGGCCTCTTGGAGGTCTAATCTTACAAGCCAGTCGTTTTGAAGTAAAATGTCCTTGAGATGGACAATAGTTTCCATGGTGATATATTACGAATTGGTTCAATGATTTGAGATTGATTACTGGTCTCAGTTTTTTGTTTGTCTTGTGTACGAGGAATAGAGAGCCCATGAATTCTGAGGGGTCGAGGATAGAAGGTTGGATAGTGTTTTTGTCTAGTAGAGACTGGACTTCTGTGGTAATGAGGGTAGACATTAAATGAGAAAACTTTGGAGGAGGAGGGACGAAGGACTGGAAAGGAGGGGAATATAGCTTGGTTCGAGAACCCTGGATCGTATCTAGAACCCAAGGATCTGAGGATATTAAGTGCCATTTTTGGATGAAATATTTTAAACACCCTCCCACAAGAAGGCCAGAACAAAGGCTTACCTTGGGATTTGTTGGATCTGGAGTAACACTGTCCGCGATTACGGAAACCTCTGGACCTCTGGGGATAGAATTGGGGTTTGAATTCCTGGTTGTAATTAGAGTTAAAGGAGCCTCTTGCACCTTGGTTTCGGTAGGTGTGGCCGGTAAAGCGGCTCCTGCCTCTACCGCCCTGTGCAAAAACACACTGGTTGAATACCTTCTTCAAGGATTGTTGAGCTTTGTCAATCAAGGAGAAGGTCGTGACATAGCGACTGAGGTCTTTAATGAAGGAATCACAAAAAAGTTTTCCGTTTGACTGAATGCCGGGATCAAGAGATGCAAGGTTAGCCAATTTTGGGTCGAGTTTCAGGAGTAAACCCTTTCTCCTCTCGTGAATAATAACTGAATTGGCATTTCCTAAAAGACAGAAAGCTCTTTGGATCCAGAGAGAAAGATCTGAAGGATTAATAGAGGAGTCATCCAGTCTGGCTGCCTCAGCCAGGTAAAAAATACGGGCTAGAGGGCCCACCACGTCAAGAAGTTTGTCCTGACAGGTTGTCCAGGCTTTGGTGATCCTTGCCAAACTTTGTGAAAAAGGTAATTAGCCATTGATCTATGGAAGGGGTAGCTGTAATATTAGATGGTAAGGAAGGTCTTGGACACTCAGATTTTAGTTTTGTACGCGTTTGTTTGTCCAGAGGGAGACGTACCCGGGACGAAATGTATTCACCCACATGGTAAGAAGGAAGCCATTCGGTGGAATTGGGATGATAAATTAGAGTGGGGCCAAACATAGGAACTCCGTCAGAATCCACAATGGCAGAGGAAGCATCAGCAAAAGATAATTTAAGACGCTTAGTTGGAGGAGGAGAGGAAATCGAAAAACTGTCATCAGGAATATCAGAATGGGATAAGTCATCCATGTCATCGTCATCTGTGTCCAAAATGTTAGTAATAACAATGTTTTTTGGCGCATCATCAGTTTTTTAAATTTAAGTTTGCATTTAGCATGAAGCAAAGAAGACGTGTTGGTATTTTTTGTGGTATTCCCCTGCTTAGTAGGAGGCCTGGGAGGAACCAAGTCCTCAATGCCTTTCAAAAATCTCTTTAGAGATTGTTTGCGTTTTCTGCTTTCCCCCGCAGAAAGGCCAGAGAATTGGACACCATGTTTTTGACAGTATTTTCAATGTTTTTTTACATTTTGTCCATGGAAGCTTGTAAAGCTTGTTTGACAGAGGACTGAATGAAAATATTCAAGTCTTGTTTGAAGACTTCCTCTTCCTCATTTACATCAGGCATGACAGGAGAACTGTCAGAATCCATGTAGACCGAAAAACTGGAGGAATGGGGAGGAGACGGTTAATAGGAAGTAGCACTGCAAATAAGAGACTTAATAAAATAACCCCCCCCTCAGGGGTGGAGCTATAAAGGAAATAGCCAATGAGGAGCGAGGAAGGCCACGCCCCTCATTGAGGACGTGAACCGGAGGAAACGGACTGAAGAATGCGAGTGTCTGGGAGACGCTCTCGCATAGAGATAGAAACTCCCTCAGGGATACAAGCGCTGGGCCAGAGGAGGAAGGCCGCGCCCCCAGGGACAACACCTACTGCAGGGGTTCCGAAAGACGTGTCCAAGGGAAGATGTTCCCTCGGGGAAAGTGAAGCGTAGAACTGGCAAAGAAAACGAGCGCTCGATGAGGAGCGGTAAAAGCGGTGAGGAAAAAAACGGCAAGCGGTTGAAGAAAACAACCGAAAAGGAGTGCGCGAGCCTGAGGCGCATGGCAACCAGAACCCACAGGGGGTGGCTGGGTGGTTTGTTAAAAGCGTTGGAGGGAACCGAACAGAACCTGGAGCACAAATATGTTTAGCAAATATTGAAAATAGCAATATATACATATATATAAACAAATTCAGAATTAAGGAGGATTAAATAAGGGTACTTATCTTGACTGCGAGCAGCAAGAAAAGAGGGTTGCTTGCAGTCAAGGTTGTACTCTATGGTCCTTGCTGGCTCTTCATTGGTTCAGTGTGTGCCTACTTTTTTGCTCCCATTGGCTAGCCTGGTGCTGAGCCTATTGGGAGCTATAGTTCTTGACTGCTGCTTTTCTAAATAAAGTAAGAAAAGAATGCATAATAGGAGCCTCCGGTCTTGACATAAAATATGTGATGCAGCAAACTGTAGTGCTGTAAAAACAAGTCAGACCAAATATATAAAAACTCTAGGTTTATGTACCCGAGTACACATGCGAGATAACATGTGCTTCAAATACCTCAAATCGGAAATTAACGCCAGGCACTGTGTAGACCTCATCATGACTTGTGCTAGGTAAGTCCAACACGCAGCAGTGATAGTAGGGGCAGAATAAAGAAGGCTGCCCATGTATCTTGGCTTGCATACATATACATATAGCGCTAGATGTAGAAATTTATCAACATAGATATAAATCCAAAACTAGTCGTCTGAACATAATGAGCCACCATAATACCTACCCTATCAGTCTTAGATTTCAAAATGTACGGTAACTAGCAACAAGTAGCTCACACACATATCCTCAAATCAATTCTCAATTATATCTTTAGATGGCAAGTGACCATGATAAGTCATGTGCCTGAAAAACTAAAACCATACCATGACAGCGATATAGAGACAAAAGTAATAATTGGCTAGACCTTTCAAAGATACTATACCAATAAAATGAAAGTGGCCAGGACGTGAAATGTATGATGTAAAAAAGGACATGCATGAGTCCCATAACTAATTCAAAGGAACTCGTATATAAAGCCTGGAATTAATGCGGAATGTCAAATGTGCAATCATATGTTTATAGTGAAACTGGTATATCACACTCCGAAAAAAATCGTAATCACATCATAACTGCATGATAGTCTATGACAACAGGTCAATGTGTTACCTAATATCCAAACGCTTTGACATTCTCTGCTCAAGAAATCACCAATCCAAAAGTCAATGCCCAAAGCCCAAGCGTTAACCGCCACAACAAAACAAACTTAGCGGGGATCCTGCATTGGTCAAAGTGGTGTCCTTAATGCAAGGAGACACCGTACGCTGACTTTTCTTTACAGCACTACAGTTTGCTGCATCACAATTTGACCGCTCTGTATTCAGATATATTTGGTCTCTCATTGGGTCAGTATTGACTTGGGGCTGTTGGCGTTTTTTTTATCTGTTATGTATCTACACTGTGTTTCACTGGTAATGGTATCCCAATGTAGTTTAGTTTTTCCTCTTCTTTCTCCGGTTGGTGTACTGCACTTTAGTTGAAGGGTTGCAGTATATTTTCTTTGGCATGTCTAGGTTCATACATGGGTCTCAAAGGTAGATCTTACTTTTATCACTGGGTGTCTCATTTTCCACCTTTTTCTCCTTATTTCTTTGTTTTTCACATGGAGATTCTTCTCTGTAATACACAGGTTGAAATATATCAGCCACAAATATGGTATGGACCTGTCGTTCTCTGCTACCATCCTCTATACGTGATGTGATTGTTGCTCTTTGCCTATTTTTATAGCCTTTAAAACGTGACAAGTGTGACTAAACATATTGGCTGTGGCTATGATTCTATCTACATTTGTTTACTTGCAAAACCGATGCTTTGTAACATCAATAAAGGGACCTTACTTCTAAGGGACTCATCAGAATAGGATCAATGATAAACAGTGGACTGTTTAATATTGCTGTGGTATTTCAATAACTGTTATGTGTATAGTGTCACCTTTTGTGGTGCACTAATATGACTTTGGGTAGTAGGGCATAATCTACCATTCAGCACCACGTTGCTTTACTACTATTTTGTTTGGTTCTTTTACTTGTTTCGCCACTTACTATTTGATAATGTGAGGGATGTGCACCCTCTGACACCACTACTACCTGGTGATTGTAAGGTTTGCAGGTTTGTCCACTTTCCATCACAGAGGCCCACTGTACCTGAAAATAATCTTCTCTGCTTTTCCAAAGTGACGTACTTTAATCTTGTATCATACTCAAAATCCATTTTTCCTACCTTCCTTTTGAATGCAGTTATTATTTCTTCTTCCAACTGTATTTAATGCTCTTACACAATCGTTATATCTTTCACGGAATTAACATTGACTTTCCAGAAGCGATATATTTCATCTTTCATTTCTTGCACCACCCTCTCATCTATCAAAACGAATGGCCCTGGTCTCCATTGCTTATCCACCACTGGTTGTTGGTGCAGAACGTAAGCATAGTGAGACGAAGATATACGTCCTCCAGCGTCAATAGGTTCCTGTATTAGTTTGGTGGATGTGCACAGGATGACCACTGGGTGTGACCCTACACCTAGTTTAGTATGAATAGATGGTAAGAAAGCTGTTCTGGTACTCTTTCCCTTCTTGTATAGCGTAGAAAAAGTACTTGTGTGACTAACAGCTGTGAAGCATATACGTATTTTACTTGATGAATTCTTTGTGATCATAGCCAGCACTAGTTTCATGCCAGCAGTTTAGGCGATGAGCTTTCTCAAGACAACCACAGAAGTTTAGTTTTAGGTGTGTATTTCAGAAAACTAAACATAACCCAGATAGTCACCAAGAAGAGTCCAGAGGGCATGAAGTAGTGAAAATGGATATTTGGTGCAGAGAGGAGAAGCCTAGGATTGGGACCGAGAAGAGTAAAGCCCCTTTTTGGACTGAGACGAGGGAAGCCCCGTTTTTCTCACTGAAAGGAAGTTTCATCAATAATAAAAAATGTTATAAGTTTATACGAGGACATTGGTCACCAAACACAAAAAGCCCTACAAAAAATCAGCAAAAAATAAAAATGGTTCTTTTGAGAATCACAAACGAAACTTAAAAAGCAGCCGGCCTTTATATTCACCTGGCACTGACTTGTACCCCGGCTGTAACTGAAGCCAGAAGCTGTGCACAGCAAGGGCTGGCAGCTTTTGGCTGGTTTGGTACATGGCCAACGCCTGTGGGCAGTGAACATTTGCCCCCTGTGGATGGTTGTGCATAGGCACTGTAGCCAAATGACACTGTGCTAAAGGCCGTGCATAACAGGGATTGGCTGCCATAGCAAGCTGGGCACATGACCATGCTGATGTCTAGGCATTGTGCCCAACCCTCATTGCACATAGATATAGTCTGTGTTCTCCTAAATGGTAATAATTTTATAGGAGGGGGGTGTAGTACATCACCAAAAACAAAGTCACTGAAAAACTATACTTTAAGTGAAATTAAAATGAGTATTGGTTGTAATGTGTCTAAAAGAGACATCTGAAATTCATTTAAAAAACCCTGTTAAAAAAAATTATGCTTATGATCTAAAACCGAAATTCGTAAGTTATTATTAGCTTTGAAATTCAAAATTCACCAAACAGTCATGGAAACCTTAAGTTGCACTCCAAATGCAATGCTTATGGCCTCACAACGTTTATACCAATAAGAAACGGCATTTTTAAATAACATCCCTCGTTCAAATCAATTAAAAAGGCTACATTTATAGTCATATAATTCATAGTGGTAGTAGTAAGGTAATATTTAATCTGGTCTTTGCACTTGGGGTGTGCATTATGGTTTGACTGGCTGTATTGCAAGTTATGGACTGTGGAGCATGGACGCTTTCACAACCAAGAGAATTTAGGGCTGCCTTTACAATCGTAGGTAAATATAAGCTATTTTTGGTGTCTCACTTGTTTGCACGTGGTACAGAGCAAAACCTAAATAAATGTGGGCCATAGATCTTCCATGTAAAGGCCAAAATGCTGTTAAACATATTTACAGGAGCATGCCTCGTGTCAAGATTCCTTTCAGCAACCTTTGCATCAGCATTAGCATCAGCATTAGCATGGCCCCTTTTCTAGGTCTGGCGTTAGACAAGACCTTTTGTTTTTCCCCTAAAGAAATCATAAAAAATACATGCTGACGCAGTCAGTACAGGCTCTCCACAGGGACGCAGAGATTGCCAAGGCATTGAAAGGATCCTGTGCTGGCCTCTATACTGTTGAAGCGGTGGACCCCTGGGACATCTACTAATAGCTCGCCTGCACTGATGTAGCACATCTTTCCGCGGCAGAGGCACAATCCCTAGAGGCAGGAATCTGCCTCTAGGGATTGTGTAACCTGGCAAAAGCCCCAGGGCTGAATGTTTTTACCCCAAGCCTTTACAAGGTATTTGGCACCCAGCTTGGCCCCCTCCTTACACGCCTTTACAGCTACTTTGCTGAAACGGGCTCCCTCACGGACACCATGAAATAGGCACTAATCATTGTGATTTTCAAACCTGGGAAGGATCCCACGATGTGCTCCTCCTATCGCCCCATCTCCCTTTTGAATGTAGACACCAAATTATTTACAGGTATCCTCACTGTGTGCCTCAGTCTGCTTAAGGAGGGTCTGGTCGATCCTGAACATGCAAGATTCATACCAGAGAGAGGCTGCAGGGACAACGCGAACTGCTTGCTGCACTGCAGAGACGAAGCCCATCGATCTCGGCCCCAGCGCTCCTCATGTCGTTAGATGCCAGTAAAGTGTTTGACTGAGTGCAATGGTCCTTGTTATGGTGGATACCAAAGGAGATAGGCTTGACCCACACTTTCACACATGGGTGAAATGTGGCTATGTCAACCCCTTGGCAAGGGTAAAAGTTGATGGCTTGACTTCACACACCTTTTCTATCACTAGAGGTACGCAACAGGGATGCCCGCTCTTCCCACTCCTTTTCGCACTCTACATGGAGCCACTTGCAGCTTGGATCCAGACAGCCCCACAGTTTAAGGCATTACTATCGGGCACCAGGAACACAAGCTAGCATGTTGTGCCGATGATATTATAGTGGCCCTAACACAGCCCCTCACATCACTGCTGGCCCTACTGGCCGAGCTGGAGCGCTTCGATTCAGTAGCTGGATTTAAAATAAACATCTGAAAATCACAGGCTCCTAGCCTCAATATCGCACAAAAGGATGAGCTTCAATTAGAACACTGATTCCCCTTCTCATCAACTAATGTCCTGGTCTCATACGTAGGACACATGATTTTCTCCTGCTAGGTGCAACATTTGAAAGCAATTATGGAGACCTCCCGACCGTGACAGGGTCCAACTTACAATCATGAGTGGGCATGGGGCTCTCTTGGCTGAACCGTATAGCAGCTGTAAAAATGAATACTCTCCCAAAGATATTATATGCCATACAGACGCTCCTACTCACCCCACACTACACTATCTTAGTAGCTGCAACAAATGATAGCGATACAGTGGGGGGCAAGAGCCCTGCATGAATTGCAGGAGAACCTACCTATCCCTGGCTGAGGGAGGGCTGGGAGTCAGTCACCCTACTCACTACTACCTTGCGGCACAACTGCGTTCTGTGGTTGAATCGAACAGGCCACTCTTGGAGAAGCACTAGTGTTTTATGGACCAGAGTGTGGCTGGGATCTATATCTGGAAGCCACCCTAGCTCCTAAAAAAAACTGTTCCTTGGAAGTGTTCATCTCCGGGTTACCTGAGGCCTGGGGTAGGGTCATGGTTCTTGAAGGGCAGGAAGCATTACTCAAAGTCACATACTATTGGGCTAATACTCCTGCAAAGGTAGTGAGATGTAAAGCAGAAACATTGACACCTGTTGGTGCATCGATGGTCAAACCAGCACCCTGACACATGTACTGAGACAATGCCCCAAACTCAAATGGTACTGGGAGGGGGTGCACAGGGACATCAACCAAATATTTGCCAAGGATATCCCAGACTTACCCAACTATATAGTATTGGGGCTACTGAAGCACTCCAGTAAAGGATGGGCTATTACAATGGCTCCTTGTGCAGCTAAGCAGGTAATTACTTCCAAATGGAGCACCCATTCTATCCCTGCTCATATCGACTAGATGCACAAATTATGGGATATCATTTCAATGGAACAATTAACTGCCTCACTGGAAACCAGATTGCCACTGTAGGAAGCTGGCTCTGTATATATTATATCAAAATGAGATATAGTGTGCACAGAGTCCAGGCACTTCCCAAAAGGCTTGATAGAGGCAATAACAGATAATACTAATGCTCTATTTGTGGTAGTGTGGTCGAGCAGTTAGGCTTATCAGTGGGTAGTGTTAAGCATGTGTTGTACACACACAAACAATAGGGAAAAACACACACTCAATGACTTAACTCCAGACCAATAGGTTTTTATATAGAAAAATATATTTTGTTAATTTATTTCTAGAACCACAAGATTCATTTAGCAGGAAAGTACATTAAATGAAAGGTACTCTGC
The DNA here is from genome assembly GCF_031143425.1 of Pleurodeles waltl. Taxonomy (NCBI): domain Eukaryota; kingdom Metazoa; phylum Chordata; class Amphibia; order Caudata; family Salamandridae; genus Pleurodeles; species Pleurodeles waltl. Next base: position 656,989,786 of record NC_090445.1, on the reverse strand, counting down.
ATAGTAATATTTAGAACTCTGAATGGAACCAACAATGTACACAGTTTTCTTTAAAATGGCAAAAAGCTATTTTAAAAGTGGACACTACAATTTTCAGCAGTTCCTGGGGGAGGTAATTAAAGTACAGTTTTTGAGGTAAGTAACAAACCTACGGGTTCAGTCTACAGGGCTACCAAGATAACCCCAAACACCCAGCACCAGCAACACGGGGCCGGTTAGGTGCAGAGGTCAAACCGGAGCCAAAATAACGTGGGCCCCTATGGAGACAGGGGATACTCAGGTTTCGGGCTTCTTGTAGGTAAGTACCCGCGTTGTCGAAGAGCAGACCAGGGGGGTTTAGAGGCACTGGGGGGGCCTCAAGTAGGCACCAACATGTACCCTCAACAGCACAGGGGAAGCCGGGTGCAAACAGAGCGTCGTGTTCCCAATGGAACTCAGTGCACTTCTGCACTGGTGGTCAGTTTCTCTCGAGTCTGAGGGCTGCGGGTGCAGTGCTGCTCCAGGCATTGGGTATCTTCGTCCCGGGCAGTCGCGGTCAGGAGGTCCTCGGGATTCCCCCTGCAGGCGTTGTTATGGACGGGTGGAGAGGTCAGCTGAGGGTGGACACTTGGTACAAATCACCTCGGGATCCTCTCTGGCTAGTTGGTTCTTCTGGGCACGGGCCGGGGGCGTCGGGTGCAGAGTAGTTTGGACTCACGCTTCTGGAATGAGGTGGGAGTCCCTTTAAAGATGGTTTATTTTTCTTCTTGTTGGACAGGTCCGCTGTTCATGGGAGTTTCTTGGTCGTCAGTGAGGCAGGCAGTCCCCTGGAGGCTTTTTAGGGGTCACTGGTCCTGTAGAACACATCACTTTTCTTTTGCAGGGTCTTTGAAGCAGGAGACAGGCCGGTAGGGCTGGGGCCAAGTCAGTTGTTGTCTCCTTCTCTCCTCTGTGGGGTTTTCAGCTCTGCAGTCTTTCTTCTTTTCTTGAGGTCATCAGGTAGCTGAGGAGCTAGGTTCAGGGTCGCCCCTAAATACTAAATGTAGGGGTTGTGTTATGGTCAGGGGGTCATAACCAATGGCTACTGTCCCTGAGGGTGGCTACACTCTCCTTGTGCCCTCTCCCTGTGGGGAGGGGGCCACATCCCTATCCCTATTGGTCATACACCTCCAAAGCAAGATGGAGAATTTCTCAAGGAGGGGGTCACTTCAGCTCTGGACACCTTAGGGGTAATCTTGGCTGAGGGGGTGACTCCTCCTTGTTTTTCTCTTTATCCCTCTGGACTTGCCACCAAAAGTTGTGGCTCGTCCGAGGGGCGGGCATCTCCATTGGCTGGAGTGCCCTGGGGCACTCTCACACCAGGCTTGAGCCTTTGAGGCTCACCGCCAGGTGTTACAGTTCTTGCAGGGGGAGGTGTGAAGCAACTCCACCCAGGCCATGCTTTTTTTTACCACAGAGTGCACAAAGGCACTCACCCCATGTGGTTAGAAACTCGTCTGGAATTGGCAGGCTGGCATAGACCAGTCAGTCCTACACTACCAGGCTGGCTGCCATACAGGGGGCATCTCTAAGATGCCCACTGTGTGCATTTTTCAATAAATTCCACACTGGCATTAGTGTGGGTCTATTCTGCTGAGACGTTTGATACCAAACTTCCCAGAACTAAGTGTAGCCATTATGGTGCTGTGGAGCTCGTAATGATGAACTCCAAGACCATATACACAGTATGGCTACCCTGCACTTACAATGTCTAAGAATTGACTTAGACAATGTAGGGGCATATTGCTCATGCAGCTATGACCTCACCTGTGGTATAGTGCACCCTGCCTTAGGGCTGAAAGGACTGCTAGAGGGGTGACTTACCTATGCCACAGGCAGTGGTTTGTGGGCATGGCACTATGAGGGGAGTGCCATGTTGACTTTGTCTTTTCTCACCACCAGTACACACAAGCTGCCAGGCAGTATGCATGTACTGAGTGTGGTTTCCCTTAGGTTGCATAATACATGCTGCAACCCTTCGGGACCTCCCCTGGCCACAGGGCCCTTGGTACCAGGGGTACCTTTTACAAGGGTCTTAACTGTGTGCCAGGGCTTTGCCAGTTGGGTAAACAAAAGTACAGTTTTGGGAAAGAACACAGGTCCTGGGGCCTGGTAAGCAGGGTCCCAGCACACTTCCAATCAAAGCTGGCATAAACACTAGGGAAAATGTGAGGGGGTAACCATGCCAACAGTGGCATTTTCCTACACAACCCCCCCAAACGAAAGAGGATGAGACTAATCTTTCCCAAGAGAGTCTTTATTGTCTAAGTGGAAGAACCTGGAAAGGCCATCGGCATTGGCATGGGCAGTCCCAGGTCTGTGTTCCACTACAAGGTTCATTACCTGTAGGGATATGGATCACCTCAAAAGTTTAGGGTTCTCTCCTATCATTTGCATGAGCCATCTGAGAGGTCTGTGGTCAGTTTGAACAATAAAGTGAGTGCCAAACAAGTATAGCCTCACCTTTTTCAGGGACCAAACTACAGCAAGGGCCTCCCTCTCAATGACACTCCAATGGTGTTCCCTGGGGAGTAACCTGCTAATGAAAGCAACAGTCTGGTCAAGGCCATCATCATTGGTTTGGGACAGGACTGCTCCTATCCCATGTTCAGAGGCATCTGTCTGCACAATTAATTGCTTAGAATAATCTGGAGCTTTTACTACTGGTGCTGAGCACATAGCTTCTTTTTGGGTATCAAAGGCCTTTTGACAGTCTAGGGTCCAGTTAATCTTCTTAGGCATTTTCTTGGAGGTCAGTTCTGTGAGGGGAGTCACAATGGACCCATATCCCTTCACAAACCTCCTGTAGTACCCAGTCAAGCCAAGGAATGCCCTGATTTGAGTCTGGGTTTTTGGAGCTTCCCAGTCCAGAATTGTCTGGATCTTGGGTTGTACAGGTTGCACTTGGCCTCCACCTACAAGGTGGCCCAAGTATACAACTGTTCTCTACCCTATCTGGCATTTTGATGCCTTGATATAGAGGCCGGCTGCTTGCAGGGCCTGCAAAACCTTTCCCAGGTGGATCAAGTGATCCTGCCAGCCGGAACTAAAGACAGCAATATCATCTAGATATGTTGCACCAAATGATTCCAAGACAGCAAGGACTTTATTCACCAACCTTTGGAAGGTGGCAGGGGCATTCATTAAGCCAAAGGGCATGACAGTAAACTGATAATGCCCATCAGGTGTTGAGAATGCTGTTTTCTCTTCTTCTCCAGGTGCCATCCTAATTTACCAGTACCCTGCAGGTAAGTCAAAGGTACTCAGAAATGTGGCTACACCTAACTTCTCAATAAGTTCATCTGCTCTGGGTATGGGGTGAGCATCTGTCTTGGTGACAGAATTGAGTCCTCTGTAGTCCACACAAAACCTAATTTCTCTCTTTCCATCTTTGGTATGAGGTTTTGGGACTAAGATTACTGGGCTAGCCCAGGGACTGTCAGAGTGCTCTATTACCCCTAACTCGAGCATCGTGTGGACTTCCACTTTGATGCTCTCTTTGACTTGCTCAGACTGTCTGTATATTTTGTTTTTGACAGGCAGGTTGTCTCCTGTGTCCACATCATGTGTATACAGGCGTGTCCGACCAGGGGTCAAAGAGAAGAGCTCAGCTTACTGCTGCAGGACTTGCCTGCAGTCAGCTTGCTTTCGGGCATAGAGGGTGTCTGAGTAGAAAACTCCAGTGGCGGCCCGTCCTTTAGGGCGGAGGGGCCATGCCCCCCCCACCTTTTGCCCCCCATGAAGAGTGTCTGTCAGGCTGAACAAAGGTCAGCCTGACAGACACTCTTCATGGTCAGGTCAGGCAGCCAGGAGCAGACATGCGCGATTTGCGCAGACTCCTGGCTGCCTGAGCTGAACTTTGCTGGGCTGAGATCACAGCTCCTATGGGCGTGACCTCCTCAGCCCAGCAAAGGTGCCTCAAGGCCCTCCCCTGGATGACGAGGAAAGCGTCACCAATTGACACTCTCCCTGGGCACTTCAGTTTAAGCCCTGAAGTGCCCAGGGCGAGTGTCAATCAGTGACACTTCATCACAGAGTGGGGTGGGGTCAGCAGTCTCACTGACCCCATACCACTCTGTGACGAGGCTGGGACTGATGCCTTCCCTCATTGGCTGACCTGGAAAGGCAGCAGTCCCAACCCTCCTGGGACCTGGAGGCCGAAGGTAAGTGTGTGTGTATGTGTGTGATGTTTCAAATTGAATGTTTGGTGCGTGCGTGCATGTTTGAATGGTATGAATGTTGTTAATCAATGTGCGTGCATGCGTGTGTGAAAGAGTGAGTGTGTGTGATGTTTTAAAATGAATGTTTGGTGCGTGCGTGCATGTTTGAATGGTATGAGTGTTGTTCATGGATGTGCGTGCGTGCGTGTCTGTGTGTGAAAGAATGAGTGTGTGTGCCCCGCCCGCCCCCCTCCTTCCTAAAGCTGCTGGCCACCACTGGACAACTCCATCAACTGATCCATCTTTGGGGTCATTTAGGGGGAGGTCAGGGAGAGGTTCACTCTCTACTTCCTGATCCTCATCAGTAACCATCAGCATGGTTATGTCTGCCCTATCATTATAAAGTTCCAGGCAGTTAACATGGATCACCCTCTTGGATGTCCTGCTAGTGCCCAGGTCTACTAAGTAAGTGACTTGACCCTTTTTCTCAATAACTGGGCAAGGGCCACTCAATTTGTCCTGAAGTGCCCTGGGAGCCACAGGCTCCAGAACCCAGACTTTCTGCCCTGGTTGGAATTCCATCATTGCAGCCATTTGGTAATACCACAACTTCTGGAGTTGTTGACTGTCCTCAAGGATTTTGGATGCCTTTTCCATGTATTCAGCCATCCTGGAGCAGAGGCCAAGTACATAGTCCACCACATCTTGTTTAGGCTCATGGAGAGGTCTCTCCCAGCCTTCTCTAACAAGTGCCATTGGTCCCCTTACAGGATGGCCAAACAGAAGCTCAAAGGGGGGAACCCTACTCCCTTCTAAGGCACCTCTCTGTAGGTGAAAAGTAAGCATGGCAGGAGGACATTCCATCTCCTTTTGAGTTTTTCAGGGAGCCCCATGATCATGCCCTTCAATGTCTTGTTAAACCTTTCAACAAGGCCATTGGTTTGTGGATGATAGGGAGTTGTGAATTTATAAATCACCCCACACTCATTCCACATGTATTTAAGGGAAGCTGACATGAAGTTGGTACCTCTGTCAGAAACCACCTCCTTAGATAAACCCACTCTGGTAAAAATACATATTAGGGCTTTTGCTACTGCAGGGGCAGTAGTTGATCTAAAGGGAATTGCTTCAGGGTATCTGGTAGCATAATTCACTACTACCAGTATGTATTGGTTCCCTGAGGCTATGGGAGGTTCCAGTGGAGCCACAATGTCCACACCAACCCTTTCAAAGGGGATCCCCACCACTGGAAGTGGAATGAGGGGGGCCTTTGGATAGCGACCTGTCTTGCCACTTGCTTGACAGGTGACACAGGAACTACAAAATTCCCTTACTTTCCTGGACATGTTGGGCCAATAGAAATGGTTCACTAATCTGTCCCATGTGTTGGTTTGTCCCAAATGCCCAGCTAGGGCAATGTCATGAGCCAATATGAGGATAAACTCTCAAAACTCTTGAGGCACGACTATTCTACTAGTGGCACCAGGTTTGGGGTCTCTTGCCTCAGTGAAAAGGAGTCCATCCTCCCAATAGACCATGTGGCAGCCACTGACATCTCCCTGCTCCTGTTCAGCAGCTTGCTGTGTCAGGCCTTCAAAAGTGGGACAAGTCCATTGTCCCTGGCACAGCTGTTCCCTTGAGGGTCTCCCTGGGCACAAGAACTCAACCTGGTAAGGTTCCAGCTCCATGGACTCAGTTCCCTCAGTGGATAGGACATCTTCCTGGGAAGAGAGGTTCTGTGTCTTTTGTTGTACAGAGGCTGGGCCCCAGTCCTCTTACCTATTCTCTTGGAAGATTGGGCCATTATTCCAGGCTCCAACACTTCTTTTTCACCCTGTGCTCTGCTCTGTGCTCTTGTTTTTACACACACCAGTTCAGGGATACCCAGCATGGCTGCATGGGTGTTGAGTTCTACTCAGCCCATGCAGAGGACTCCAAATCATTCCATAGCAAACATTCTACTGGGATTGCAGAGGAGATCACGACCTGATTCAGGCCAGTAACCACTCCCCATTCTAAGGTCACCATAGCAGTGGGATGGACTTTAGTAACATTATCAGCATTGGTAACTGGATACATTTGTACAGCTAAATACTGTCCTGGGGAGACCAGTTTCTCTGTCACCATGGTGACACTGACACCTTTATCCCTCAGGGCTTCTACTTTTGTCCCATTAATTAAGAGCTGCTGCCTGTATTTTTGCATGTTAGGTGGCCAGGCAGCTAGTGTGGCTATATCCACCCCACCCTCAGAGACTAAAGTAGCCTCAGTGTGAACCCTGATTTGCTCTGGGCACACTATTGATCCCACCTGGAGACGGGCTATTCAACTACTAACTGGAGTAGAGTTAGTGGGATTCTTTTTGGGACAGGCCTTGTCTCAAGTTTGGTGTCCATGCCGTCTACAGTTCTGACACCAGGCCTTCTTGGGATCAAAGTTGTTAACCTTATACACATTTGTGGACTGTGAAGAGGCTCTGGACCCACCCCCTGAACAGGTTTTTGGGGCCCTTGAGAAGACTCTTTAGTTTTGTCCTTGGATGTCTCACCACCTTTCCCCCGGGGAGGCTTTGTGACCCCTTTCTTTTGATCACCTCCTGTGGAAGTCTTGGTCACCCTTGTTTTGACCCAGTGGTCTACCTTCTTTCCCAATGTTTGGGGAGAAATTGGACCTAGGTGTACCAGATGTTGATGCAGCTTGTCATTGAAGCAGTTACTTAACAGATGTTCTTTCATAAATAAATTATGCAACTCAACATAGTCATGCAGTCCACTGCAAGTTATCCAACCATCTAGTGTTTTGACTGAGTAGTAAACAAAATCAACCCAGGACTGGCTTGAGGTTTTGCGAGCCCCCCTGAACCTAGTTCAGTACTCCTCATTTGAGAATCCAAAGCCCTCAATCAGGGTAGCCTTCATGAGGTCTTAGGATTCTGATTCCTTACCAGAGAGTGTGAGGAGTCTATCCCTACACTTACCAGTGAACAGTTCCCAAAGAAGAGCACCCCAGTGAAATCTGTTTAACTTTCTGGTTGCACAAGCCCTCTCAAAAGCTGCAAACCATTTGGTGATGTCATCACCTTCTTCATATTTTGAGACAATCCCTTTGGTGATTTTTAGGATGTCAGTATTCTCTCTGACCTTATTTATGTTGCAGCCACCATGTATGGGTGCTAAGCCCATTTCTGCTCTGTCCCTTTCTATAGCCAGGAGCTGTTTCTTCAAGGCTAATCTTTTCGCCATCCTTGCTAGAAGGATGTCCCCCTCATTGAGACTACCCTCAATGTTCACAGAGGAACTGGACTCCCCTGTGGACAACCAGATCCCGTGAGTATTATCTGTGGAGACAGGGATCTTGGGTCCCTGATCTCATTTGTTATGTTAGGAGAGGGGAGCTCTACCTCCTGATCCCTAATTTCTTCCACATCTGAGGTGAGGTCTTCCTCCTCAGTACGGTGGTCCCTGGTGTACTCTGCCAAGAGCTCTTGGAGCTTGATCTTGGTAGGTTTGGAACCAGTTTTAATCTTTCTTAGCTTACAGAGGGACCTTAGCTCTCGCATCCCTAGATGGAGGTAAGGATTGAGGTTGAGTTCCATCACTATATCCTCTGAGCCATTTATTATGTCTCTAAAGTTGGGATTCTTTTTTAAGAAACTAAAACCATCTCTAGTAACTTGATCCTAACTTTTATAAAATACTTTTAAACTTAAAAAGAGATGCTAACAGGGACTTACGCAAGGCCCTAGCAGGACTTTTAAAAATTTAGAAAAATAGTCAAAATTCAAAAATCTGTTTTCTAAAGGCAATTTTGGAATTTAGTTGTGTGATCAGGTATTGGCTGAGTAGTCCATCAAATGCAAAGTCTTAGACCCCACCGCTGATCGACCAATGTAGGAAGCTGGCTCTGTATATACTATATCAACATGAGATATAGTATGCACAGAGTCCAGGGGTTCCCCAAGAGGCTTGACAGAGGCAATAATAGATAACACTAATGCTCTATTTGTGGTAGTGTGGTCGGGCAGTTAGGCTTATCAGAGGGTAGTGTTAAGCATTTGTTTTACACACACAAGCAATAAGGGAAAACACACACTCAATGACTTAACTCCAGATCAATAGGTTTTTATATAGAAAAATATCTTTTGTGAATTTATTTCTAGAACTACAAGATTCGTTTAGCAGGTAATTACATTAAATGAAAGGTACTTTGCATAGCAATATTTAGAACTCTGAATGGAATCAACAATGTACACAGTTTTCTTTAAAATGGCAAAAAGCTATTTTAAAAGTAGACACTGCAATTTTCAACAGTCCCTGGGGGAGGTAAGTAAAATACAGTTTTTGAGGTAAGTAACAAACTTACAGGTTCAGTCTCCGGGGCATAGATAGCCTACTGTTGGGGGTACAAGATAACCCCAAAAACCCAGCAACACAGGGCCGGTTAGGTGCAGAGGTCAAACAGGAGCCAAAATAACATGGGTCCCTATGGAGACAGGGGGTACTCTGGTTCCGGGCTGCTTGCACTTAAGTACCCCTGTTGTCGGAAGGCAGACCAGGGGGGTTTATGGGAGCACTGGGGATCCCCAAGTAGGCACCAACATGCACCCTCAGCGGCACGGGGCGGCCGGGTGCAGGGTGCAAACAGGGCGTTGGGTTCCCTTTGGAACTCAATGGGCAGACCCGGGGGTCACTTAGGCACTTCAGGCAGGGCACAGAGGGCTTCTTAGGAAAGCCTCCGACTGGATAGGGAGGAAGAATGCCTGCTGGTCACTGCTGCACTGCTGGTCGGTTTCTCTCGAGCCTGGGGGCTGCGGGTGCAGTGCTGCTCCAGGCGTCGGGTAGCTTCGTCCCAGGCAGTCGTGGTCAGGGGGATCCTTGGGATTCCCTCTGCAGGCGTCGTCATGGAGGGGTGGAGAGGTCCGCCCAGGATGGATACTTGGTCGGAATCGCCTGGGGATCCTCTCTGGCTAGTTGGTTCTTCTGGACATGGGCCAGGGGCGTCGGGTGAAGAGTAGTTTGGACTCACGCTTCTGGAGTGAGGTGGGAGTCCCTTTAAAGATGGTTTCTTTTTCTTCTTGTTGGACAGGTCCGCAGTCCATGGGAGTGTCTTGGTCCTTGGTGAGGCAGGCAGACCCCTGGAGGCTTTTCAGGGGCGGCTGGTCCTGTAGAAGGCGTTGTTTTTCTTTTGCAGGGTCTTTGATGCAGGAGACAGGCCAGTAGGGCTGGGGCCAAGTCAGTTGTTGTCGCCTTCTCTTCGCTGGGGGGTTTTCAGCTCAGCAGTCCTTTTTCTTTTCTTGAGGTCATCAGGAATGTGAGGACCGTGGTTTAGGGTCACCCCTAAATACAATATTTTGGTGTGTGTTAGGGTTAGGGGGCAGAAGCCAATGCTACTGTCCCTGAGGGTGGCTACACCCTCCTTGTGCCCACTCCCTCTGGGGAGGGGGACACATCCCTATCTCTATTGGTCCTACTCCTCCAAAGCAAGTGGAGGATTTCTCAAGGAGGGGGTCACTTCAGCTCTGGACACCTTAAGGGTGGTCCTGGCTGAGGGGGTGACTCCTCCTTGTTTTTCTCATTATCCCTCTGGACTTCCCGCCAAAAGCGGGGGCACATCCAGGTTGGTGGGCATCTCCACTGGTTGGAGTGCCCTGGGGCACTCTAACACCAGGCTTGAGCCTTTGAGGCTCACCACCAGGTGTTACAGTTACTGCAGGGGGAGGTGTGAAGCACCCAGGACAGCCTTTGTTTCTGACTACAGAGTGCACAAGGGCACTCACCCCATGTGGTCAGTAACTCATCTGGAATTGGCAGGCTGGCATAGACCGGTCAGTCCTACACTACCAGGCTGGCTGACATACAGGGGCATCTCTAAGATGCCCTCTGTGTGCATATTTCAATAAATACCCCATTGGCATCAGTGTGGGTTTATTGTGCTGAGAAGTTTGATACTGATAACGCGTCCTTCTATGTTAATTTATACACATCGGGACTCGTTTTAGGCCGATGAATCTTTGGACCCAGTGGTGAGACACCGTAAGACGAGATAACTGATCAATATATCAATAATATTGTCAACATATATCACCACAATATATTTCACTTTAGACATTAGTAAACCTTCGGCGCAACCATGACCTTTCAGTCATGAATAACCACACCTTATTGAAGTTTTATGAATTTTATTCCCTATTGATTACAATCTAATAGCAAATGTATTAATCTCAAAACCAAGATGCAGAAAGAGTATAGTCACAATATAGTAATAATGCAAAGATCACAGACATAAGATAGTAATATGAAGATGAACAAATCTAGACGCCTAAAACCTCATACATGTTTAGTTCAGCATAGCACCACGTCAGTCACGTCAGTCACGTCAGTCAAGATGAAATGCCTCATCTAACCACAATTAGCATCAGCATGTTGGACTTCATGCAAAACAATTTAGAACATCAATTGGGAAAACATCTAACTAAGGTCTCTAATCAAAAATACACAGCAGTTGGTACCTAGAAAGAAAAGGCAAATAAATGAATTTCAATAGCAACAACATAATTTACCCTTCTCGGAATAGGTCAGCATACAGGATCAGTCTTCGTCTTCAGGACATCAGTTAGATCGCCGTAAATCTATTTAGTCGAATGACAGGGGACACTTCCCTCATAAGGAATAAAGTGTAATGGGGCAGTCTATGGGTGAGGATGGTTTTGTCTAAGTCTCAAATCACCAAATAGAGTGACAGAGTTTCTGGATGCAATCGATATCATTCCTACCTAATGCTCTCTAGTCTCTTGTGTCATGAGTTTTTATCCCTTTTTCGTAATACATTCCCCCAAAATTCTATTGGATAGTCACTACACCCCACTATCTGTAACCTATCAAATTATACATTAAGTAATGCATTTGTCATTCTACGATAATTTACATTCTTCTGATTGGTCTTCATAATTGACGTCTTTCGTAGGTGGCATATCCGGGGTTACTTCATTTTCTGGCACGTTCTTCGGGTCAAGAGTTCTCTTTTCCGTGGTTCAGTATCCTTGAAAGTGTCCATATTTGTTGCAAAGCGTGCAACTTTATCCTAAAGCAACTAGCATGCGGATGAGAGTATAACAGTCAATGATACAATAAGCGAAGAAAAAGAACAAATGATGGGTCATGGCCTTTTGCAAGTCAGCACACTGGAGAAGCAGAAAAATATGCTTTAATATGAGAGCTACACAGCTAGTTTTCGACTCATGGTAACTTAAGGCTTATGGATTCTAATAAAATGCAATTATTGTACGTATTAATATATTCAATTAGTCATAATTCAAGCAATTATTCCTTACAGTCGACATTAGTTTATGCATGTGAAAAAATTCTCCACGTTTAAAATACTTTTCAATTAATAATATTAGCGTTGTTAATATAAGCATTTCACATCTAAAATAGGTAATGTTTAAACTACGCTCTTTCAGTCCCTCCTCTGATGACGCTCGTCATCACACAATCTTTCTCTTTGATTTTAATTTTTCACCTTGCGCATAATACGCATTTCAACATCTTGCCCCTTATGTGAGCTTTCCCATATTTCATTTAACATTTTCTCTCTTTCACTTTCTTCATTTCTTCTGGTTCTTTTAGTCCAATTTCTTTTCACTTTTTCATTGATTTTACATGCCCCCCATAATCCTAATAGAGAAATTAAAACAATTAATAGACCCATCATAATTTTTGCAAGTACCCCATTCCAAATGTTGGTAAACCAGCTTCCCACTCGGGCAATTCCTTTCCCAAATTTCTCCCGAACACCAGGTTCTTTCAAATCCTTCAAATCTGTACTATCTCTGGTAAGGTTAGTAAGCATGCTTCTAATTTTCTTACTGTTATCTGGTATAAATGAGCAACAATGACGCTCATTAAGCATTTTGCAAACACCTCCACTCTTTGCTAAAAGAATGTCTAAAGCAAGCCGATTTTGAAGAGTCATAGCTCTTTCTGCAGCAAGTTCAGTATCCATCAGGAGTATGGCTCCTGTAAAATTTGTCAGCATGTTATCCACAATAGTAGACAACTTTTGAATTTTCATAGAATTTAAGATAACCCCCACTGATGGGATTATGGCTCCAAATATATCACCAATGACAGCCGCCACTGATTCTCGTTTTTGTCTAGGATGTTGTAATTCAGACGTTTTAGGTATTTGTTTCAAGTCATCAATCTGGTATATCTTTGGAAATACTATTCCCAAATAGCATGTCCCATACCATCCCTTAGGGAGACGGTAATATGCATTCAGTCCACAAATATAATAGATTCCAGGGATTGCTGGATCTTGTCCATTTAACATAAAGGTCCATTTACTCTGAAACAAAAACACATGCCTACATTCACTCGTACCTACAAACAAATTGTCTTGATCAGATTTTGGTCTATATATACAGAGCCTACCTACGTGTAATGCATCTATAGCTAGTTTGCTTTGTGTTTTGATTGCAGTGTAAGCATAATCATTTGCATAAGTACGTTTTTCTAGTTCTTTTTCTAACCTTTCTTTCAGTGCTTTGCGTCTATCATCTGTGTGATCTAAAAAGCTTTTCTCTACAGGAGATAATAAGCAAGTCAAATTATTGCGATGTGCATAAGCAGTTCCAAATGTAAGTGTTGGCTCAAAGAATCCTCAAACTATTTTAATATCATGCTCTTTAGCTAATTTATTTAGGAATTCAATCACAGGCACAAAAGAAAACACAACATCTAAGTTTGAATAAAAGTACTGCACATGCTCTTGATTATAGAATCTTGTTAATAGCAAACTGCAACTAATTCCATAAGTAAGAGGGAGGCTGTGATAAGTAACTCCCTCCTGCACAGATGAAGGGATTTTAGTACATACATAACAATCTTTCGCATCCATAGTTTCCACATACTCATTTAATAAGCGATAGAAGACATTAGTAGAAAGTCCCCCTTTTGCATTAGTTCCTTCATGCATATGTCTTGCTCAAATCTCTCCCACGGTGATAGTTTAGTAGTGGTAGTTTCAGGTTTCAAAGTTGCATTAATAGTTTCTTTCTCTCTCCATGGCATTCCCACAATCACTCCCACAATCATTACTGCACATACAACACCTATTATAAGTCCTAACCAACCACACACCTTACTTCCTTTGCTACTGTAAGCCATGTTTGTATAGAATCAGAATAGCAGTTCAACAATCAACTTGAGGAAAAAGGAAAAAAAATAAATCTTTGTGTATATTACAGCGTCTTCACTCACTCCAGGACCCTTTTTCGTCAAATTCCGGTTAGCAGCTTGTCGTAATCAGGTTTCTTTAAAGTCAAATCCGGTTTAGTGTCACTTCCAGTAGTTTCTAAAGTCTTTTTTTTTCAGCTTTCACAAATTCAATTTCAGTCGAGTTCTTCCCTTTGAATATCTTCAGGTACCGTAATACTGGCCTGGAATTTCTCGATCAAAACAGAATGCTAAGAATTCTTGTTGCCATTCAGAGGTTGCAGCATATGCCCATTCAGGACCTGTATATCTTCTGTTTGCTATTCTTTTTCTTTTTAGCCTTCGTTTACCGTGTTGCTCTCCTTCACTCAGATCATCTGCTTGTGAAGTATCACTTTCTTCTATTATTGTGTCATTCGATACCTCTCTTATTTTAGGATGTGACTTGTCTGGCCAATTATCGCCTCTATGTGTCTTTGTTCGATGTTTTCCTTCAGGACGTTGGACAGCACCCTCCTCTTGTGATATGGTGTTTTCTCTTGACGGACCTGCAACTGGTTCAGGAGACTCTGACACGTTTCGATTTGTATCTACAATTTCTCCTTCTCTTTCGTCTTCTGGTTCTATGCTGAGTTCGGACTCTAACCCGTACTCGTCTACTTCTGGGAGAACCTCTCCTTGACTTAGTTCTCCTGCTGCCTCGACTGAGATAGGCACTCTGTCACCTCTCTCGAACTCATTGACAGTTTGAGGAATGAGGCTGTTCTCAGTGGGCTCTCTAGTAGTCTCAGTTCCTTCTTGACTGATCTCTGACTCTGAGATTTCTCTTCCTGAAGTTGCTGTACCGGAAACTTCAAGTTCCTCTTCAACAGGACACGTTACCCTTTTTGTGTGACTGGCATGTATCCAGTTGGGAACCCCGGCACACTTCACAGCAGTGGTGGTCGTCAATATTACTTGATACCGCCCCTTCCAACGCGGCTCAAGACACGATTTTCTTACATGGTTCTTGACAACCACCCAATCTCCAGCTTGCAGAGAATGACCAGGTTCGCCAATTGGTGGCAACGCATTAGCTTCCACCTGGTGAGAGAAAGAGCGAATCACGTCAGCCAAACCTTTGCAGTAATCCAACACCATATCATCTGTAATATTTACTAGTGCATTTGCAGGTACCGCTGGTAATCTCATTGCTCTGCCCATGAGGATTTCATGGGGGGACAGTCCCGTTTTCTTATCTGGGGTGTTTCTCATAGACATCAGTACTAGAGGTAAAGCATCTGGCCATTTCATGTTTGTTGCAGCACACATTTTTGCTATTCTTGATTTTAAGGTACCATTCATCTGTTCAACTAGTCCTGATGCTTCAGGGCGATAGCTACAATGCAACTTTTGTTCAATGTTGAGTGCGGCACACAGAAGTTTAATCACCTCATTGTCGAAGTGTCTCCCCCTATCTGATTCTATAGAAACCGGAAACCCGAATCTTGGTATCAGTTCTCTGAGTAGTAGTTTTGCAACTGTAAGACTGTCATTCCTACGTGTGGGATATGCCTCAATCCAATGACTGAAAACACACACAATCACCAACACGTACTTCAATCCTCCACAAACAGGCATTTCGATAAAAGCCATTTGCATTTTGTTGAATGGACCTCCAGCTCTCTCAATGTGGCTCAAAGTTACCACAGTTCCTTTCCCAGCATTCATCTGTTGACAGATGACGCACCTGTGGCAAGTGATTTCTGCTGCATGTCTGAATTTTGGATTGAACCAATCAATCTTAAAGGATCTGATCATGGCGTCTCTTCCTAGATGTGCCTGCCCATGGTATAACCGGGCAAACTGCGACAAAAGACTATTTGGCAGAACCAGCTCTCCCTCTTCTGAAACCCATAGATCATCTGCCCTTTGTACACACTGCATTCTCTGCCAGGAACATTTTTCTTCCTTGCTAGCATGACCTTGTAATGTTTTCAGTTCATCTAAGGTATCAACCACTCGTAATGCTAGACTTAAACTCGTGTCGTTTTCATGTTGTGGTAACAATTCCCACTGCTCTTTAAACAATATACAATTTAATGCACAAAATCTTGCGACCTGATCTGCATAACTGTTTCCCATGGACACAAAATCTTGTGATCTGGTATGAGCACTGCATTTCACCACGGCAATTTCAAGAGGTAGCTGAATCGCATGTAACAAATCTCTTATTTGTTCGCCATTTTTCACAGGAGAACCAGAGGAGGTCATGAAACCCCTTTGTGACCAAAGTTGGCCAAAATCATGCACAATTCCAAATCCATATCTGCTGTCAGTATAGATAGTGACTTTCAAATTTACAGCTGCGTGGCATGCCTTTATAAGAGCTATCAATTCTGCCACCTGTGCAGAAAACACTTTCTCGAGCCAGGAGGCTTTGACAATGCCAGTTATGGTACATACTGCGTAACCAGCTCTCAATGTTCCTGCTGAATCTCTTAGACAGGACCCATCAACAAACATAATGCAATCGTTTTCTTTTAACTGGGTATCCTGTATGTCTGGGCGAGGTTTGGTACAGAGCTCAGTCACCTCAAGACAATCATGCTCAAATTCTTCCCCATCTTTGATTTCTGTATTTTCATTGGGAAGTAAGGTTGCCGGGTTCAGCACAGTGCATCTCTTTAGTGTGACATTTGGTGACCCCAGTATAATCGTCTCATATCTAGTGAGTCGTGCATTTGTCATGTGTTGTGTCTTAGTTCGTGTCAACAGAATTTCAACTGAATGTGGAACCATTACTGTCAGAGGGTATCCCATGACTATGCCTTCACATTGTGAAAGGCTTTGACCAACTGCTGCAACTGCCCGCAAACAACCCGGTAAGGCTGCTGCGACAGGGTCCAAGGTAGCTGAAAAATATGCTACAGGGCGATTTGCATCTCCGTGGACCTGTGTTAAAACAGACAAAGAACAAGCATCACGTTCATGACAGAACAATAGAAAAGGTTTTTCATAATCAGGCATTCCTGATGCTGGTGCCCTGCACATGCATTCCTTCAATTCTAGAAATGATGCAAGCTCCTCTTTTGTCAAAGTTATTGTGTATGGCTCGTCCTTGACTTCTTTTCCTGTCAATTTTATTAAAGGTTTTGAGATGATCGAGAAGTTGGGTATCCACTGGCGACAGTAGCCCACCATTCCCTAAAACATCCTGACGTCTCTTTTTGTTATTGGGGGATTCATCTGCAAAACAGCTGTTATTCTTTCCTTTGATATTCTTCGGGACCCTTTCTCAGTCAAATGTCCCAAGTATTTCACTTCTTTTTGACAGTATTGCAACTTTCTGGGTGACACCTTGTGTCCATTCTTTCCCAGATGATTCAACAATGCAATGGTATCATATTTACAACTGTCTCTGGTTTTGGATGCAATCAGCAAATCATCAATGTATTGCACAAGAGTCGAATTAAAAGGCAGCACGAGAGGTTCTAAGTCCTTCTTCAATATCTGATTGAAGATGGATGGTGACTCAGAAAAACCCTGAGGAATTCTGCATCAACTGTACACCTTATCCAGGAATTTGAAACTGAACAAAAATTGGCTGTCTTCATAAAGAGGTATCGAGAAGAATGCTTGTGATAGGTCTACCACAGTAAACCATTCAGCATCACAAGGAACCTGGAACATTATTACTGCTGGGTTAGGTACCACAGGGCAGCATTTTATCACAATTTCGTTTATTTTTCTCAAATCCTGCACAATTCGAACTTTCCCACAGAGCTTCTTCAAACCCATAATGGGAGAGTTGCATGGACTGCTCAAAACTTCTTTCAGGACTCCCTGTCTGAGAAAATCTGCAATTATTTGTGACACCTCAATGAGGACATCCTGGGTCATATGGTATTGCGGTACTTGTGGGAACACTGCATTCAGCTTTATCTGAACCTTGACTGGTTCTACTCCTTTTATCAACCCTACTTCTTTCCCAGTCAAATCCCACACTTACTCTGTTACGGTCCCTTGTAAATCAACAGGTAGGTCGATCAAAGTATGCATTGGGAATAAAGTAATCAAAGGGTAGTCTTCATTTGTCTCTCCTCCTTCCTCTATGAATTGACTCTCATCTCCCTCATCATCGCTGTTTGTTTGTACTTCTATTCCATCGTTGGAACAGGTAATCAAACATTTTGTCTTACATAGTAAGTCCCTTCCTAGTAAGGATACTGGGCTTGAATCGCATATGACAAATCTATGCAGGCCTTGGAAATTACCAATTTCAACCTGCACCGGATCAGTAATCGGATTAGTCAGGTACTGGTTTGCCACACCAATCACTCGTATAGTACGCCCTAAGAGAGGTAATCTCGGGACTTCTGTACTTCGAACGGTAGAGCGTGTAGCTCCTGTGTCGACCAAAAATGAAACCTTATAGCCCATTACTTTTCTCTCTACATATGGGCCTCTCTGATCCACCTCTAAAGATGCTGCAAGCCTGCACTCTTCACTGTCTGAGCTGTCATCTGACCAATCCTCATTCATGCCACTTTCACCTCGTAATGGGAATTGTTGCACAGTGTTATTTTGATTGGTTACCTGGCCTGTGACCTGCTGAGGAAGCATCACCTGTTGCTGTCCCATCGGAGCCATGGGTAATTGCATTTGCTGTCTAGGCACCATAGGAATCTGCTGCTGCACTGGTTGCATTGATACTGACTGAAAACGCGGCATTTGCATCTGCTGCATGGGCTGTACCCCTGGCATTTGTACCAAATTATTCTGAAAAACTCACTTTTGGACCTCGTGGATTTAGTAATGTACCGACATTAATGCTTTGCTGAACTGCACCATCCTGCACCATATTCGGACAATCCCGTTTCCAATGCCCTACGCCCCCGCACGCGTGACATGGTGACATCTTTTTCACTCCTTGACCGTCATTTTGAATAACAACATTATTCATGTCCGAACCACGGTTCACAAACCCTCGACCTCTGCCTCTCGGCTGTGCCTGAAACACACCATTCATTTGCGGTTGTTGCTGTATCATTTGCTGAACTCCATTTCCCTGTATTCCAGCTTGTGCAGCCCTTATCTGCATCACCATCACTTTCTCCTTCAACTTTTTCTGCTTCAACTCAATCTCATCACTACAGTATTTCGCATACTGCAACACTTCATCAATCGGTTTAGCTTGCCAACAAATCAAATGATTCTTAATCATCTGGCTGACCTCCGGTCTTAGCCCTTCGATGAATCTAAACACAAGGTGATTCATGTCCTTCGGTTCGATAGTCTCAGTACCACTGTAATGTTTGAACGCTTTTAATAATCTCTCGTAGTACGTATGTATTGACTCCTTAACCTCTTGAGAGGTCCGGTCGATTTTCTGCCAATCGGTCACCTTCGGCGACACCTTTTGTTTCAAGAACTCAATTACTTTATGATAATATTTCATCACCTCTTCTGAAGGTGCTCCAGTCACCTTATCTCTTGCCGGCTCCTTTGTGGGCCAATCTACCCCTCTCTTGCACTCAATCCACAAATCCGGCGGAACAATAATCTCAAACAAAGTATTCAAGTCTTCCCAGAGACACTTTGCAAGCTTCACGAACCTGTCCGTCTGTTGATACCACTCGATCGGCTTCTCTCTTAGCCTAGCATAATCATTCGTAAAGGATAAAATGTCTCCTCTAGTCCATGGCACATGCACTAAAACACCACCAGCTGTCTCTCTCATAGGTAAGATTTTTACTGAATCTAGATTAGGTGTGGTCCTAACTTCATTGGACCCTGCACTATCTCCCTTTCCCTTATCTCTTTTCTTTGCCCATTGGCCTTCCCATTTCTCCAATGCACCCCAAATCTGTGCACTTTGCAACAGTTCTCTCAGGTGTGCCTTCATGCCTGCAGATCTCACGTGTTCAAAATCTTTGGAGTCAAAATCTAATCTGTAACTTCTTTTCAAATGTTTAGTATTTCCGATATCGATGTTGTATTTATCTGCCAGATTCGCTAATCTCTGATGTACTTTGCCTACCTCTTTAGTAATTTTGGGACATAAGTATCTCAATTCTGCCTCAGTGTATGATTCCAACCTATTTACTCCCATTGTTCCTTCCACTAACTCGGCAGCTTCTGTCCCTAATCATACAATATTCAAGTATTCGTCTTGTTTTTCTTTTTCAGGTTCAAGTGTGGTTACTGTAGTCTTTTGTGAGGTACAAGTTTTCTCTAACCATTCATTTAACTGTTGTACTGTAAAACCCTGCAGTGAAATGTTCCCTGCATGTATCATTGGAGAGTGTGAAGTATTTGTACTCATGGTTTGGGGAGTTAAAACTCCCAACCCTGCTTGACGCATTGCTTCGAGAGGTGCCCCTACTGGACTAAGGTCCATCAAGGATCTTAGTGACTCATTCACTTGCTCTTCCGGGGCCATTATCTGTGGAGTTCTCATAGGCCCTCCTCTTATCGCTTCCTGAGTCATAACTCCCTGATCACACGTCCCTGTTTTATCTTGCGCATATAATGGCACTGGGGGACCAACAGTAATAGGTAACGATATAACGGCAGGTGTCTGACCTGAACTCAGACTTCTTTAAGCTGCAACACCATAGGTCTGCTCAAGTGTACCCGGTACAGGTACTAACGGTGGTCCTGCTACAGGGTTATACCCAGGTATCAGCTGTGGCTGTTGAGACACTAGCTTCGGGGTCGATTCAATCTGTATTAACTTTGGCTTTGTGTATATCGGGTCTGGCGGCACTATCAAGTTCGTAGTAGTCTCAAGCACTGGAACATCAGGGTAAATTCTTTTTATCTGCGGTGGAGGTTGCAACTGTGTCGGCAAGTCTGGTGCAGTGGGTACATTGACACCATTCTGTATCAAAGCTGTATCGCTAGTCTGTACCGTATCAGTAACTCCCTTCTCCTGCGTCTGGTTCCCAGGATCCAAGCTAGTGCTTGGAGCACTGTCGCTCACCGCATACGGTGGCGGACGATCATGTAACAATCTATCCATAAATTCCTCATCATCTGAATCATCTTCCTCTTCCCAGGACCTCTTATTTTCTTTAGTTTTGCCAGAATCTTTGTCAGTTTTACAAGAGGCTTTCTTTCCCTGTGTCTCTTCTCCCTGGGTTATTGCCGGAAATAACTTCAACCCATCTACGATTCCCCTTCTCCACATTTTGTTCTCGTTGTCGCACCTAGCTTCTGCATATGATTTTTCTGCCCTTCTCAGCCTTCTCTGAAACCTTTCTTGTCTGTGTCTAAGAGCCATTAAGTCCCAAATCGCTAAAGCCTCATATTGTGCCGGTCTCGGAGGTGGCTTCTGTGTACCTAACATCCACCTCAGGTTTTCTAATACCTTTGGATTAAACGTCCCATGCTCTGGAAACGCTAAACACCCTTCTTTTTCCGTTAATTTGCGCCACTGTTTCCTCCATAAACAAGGTGCAACACCTTTTTCTTCCATCACTATATAAGCCGGAGTACCCTCAGGTGGTGTAGGTTCACCATCAGTTGCTACAATATATACATCTCCTTTTAGAGCGCTTTTGAATGCCTTGACAAAATTAATTTTTGCAATTCTTTATTTCGTATTTAATCAGAAATTACTTAGTTCCCAGGACACTCTTCACCTGCCCTTTCTCAACCTATTGCCTCTCACGGACGGCAGCCAATCCGTGCGCGACCCATCTCGGCATCTGACCTATCTCAGCGCGGCACCACCGACGTCACACTCACACACACTGCAGCTGACAAAGTCTTGCGGCTCGTCCACTCTTCACTGACCCCTACAACTCATACAAACTAATGCGAATTATTGCGAGCACCTTAAAATGACAACACAAATCTGTCGGTTTACTACAGGGAGGGTAACACATTCGCTTCAGAACTTTACAGAGATTTCACTTGAAGCCTCGGCCGCTACTCTCTCCTTCTCAGTTCCCACATACGCAAGCAGAATTTGACCTGCAAATCCTACTCTCGACTTGTCAATGACTCCTTCTAGTGCACTTTAGAATTTGTCAAATCTCCATCGAAGGTTTCATACATACATCATAACTCAAACTCGACTTGTCAACCACGCCCGATTGACCTATTAAACCGCACAAATTACAACATAACCACATTTATCATCATACTCCGGAGCCTTAGACCTCAACAGGTCCGTACACGATAGTCAACCACATGGATAATTTTGAGCAACAAGCGCTACATTCACATGAAGTATGCCAACTTCCCTACTCTCATACTGTGGAGTACGCCTACTCCTGCTAAACAACACTTAATTTGGCCTAAATACACACAAAATTTTCACAACCACCTACAAGATGCATAAGCTTAAGTAAGCGCAAAGACCCTAACCACACACACTATGGCGCTAAGAACATTCCCAACTCATTTAGGCAGGCTCTGAGATCCCGGGAAAGCCATGGCGAACTTAGCAACCCATCATCTCTCCAAACTGCATTATCACAGAAAAACAAATGAAACAATGAAACTCCGTCCTAGGGCCCCCAAGGGCCAAACCGTCGCTCTGCTACCAGAACTGATAACGCGTCCTTCTATGTTAATTTATACACATCGGGACTCGTTTTAAGCCGATGAATCTTTGGACCCAGTGGTGAGACACCGTAAGACGAGATAACTGATCAATATATCAATCAATATTTCAATAATATTGTCAACATATATCACCACAATATATTTAACTTTAGACATTAGTAAACCTTCGGCGCAACCATGACCTTTCAGTCATGAATAACCACACCTTACTGAAGTTTTATGAATTTTATTCCCTATTGATTACAATCTAATAGCAAATGTATTAATCTCAAAACCAAGAAGCAGAAAGAGTATAGTCACAATATAGTAATAATGCAAAGATCACAGACATAAGATAGTAATATGAAGATGAACAAATCTAGACGCCTAAAACCTCATACATGTTTAGTTCAGCATAGCACCACGTCAGTCACGTCAGTCACGTCAGTCAAGATGAAATGCCTCATCTAACCACAATTAGCATCAGCATGTTGGACTTCATGCAAAACAATTTAGAACATCAATTTGGAAAACATCTAACTAAGGTCTCTAATCAAAAATACACAGCAGTTGGTACCTAGAAAGAAAAGGCAAATAAATGAATTTCAATAGCAACAACATAATTTACCCTCCTCGGAATAGGTCAGCATACAGGATCAGTCTTCGTCTTCAGGACATCAGTTAGATCGCCGTAAATCTATTTAGTCGAATGACAGGGGACACTTCCCTCATAAGGAAGAAAGTGTAATGGGGCAGTCTATGGGTGAGGATGGTTTTGTCTAAGTCTCAAAACACCAAATAGAGTGACAGAGTTTCTGGATGCAATCGATATCATTCCCTACCTAATGCTCTCTAGTCTCTTGTGTCATGAGTTTTTATCCCTTTTTCGTAATACATTCCCCCAAAATTCTATTGGATAGTCACTACACCCCACTATCCGTAACCTATCAAATTATACATTAAGTAATGCATTTGTCATTCTACGATAATTTACATTCTTCTGATTGGTCTTCATAATTGACGTCTTTCGTAGGTGGCATATCCGGGGTTACTTCATTTTCTGGCACGTTCTTCGGGTCAAGAGTTCTCTTTTCCGTGGTTCAGTATCCTTGAAAGTGTCCATATTTGTTGCAAAGCGTGCAACTTTATCCTAAAGCAACTAGCATGCGGATGAGAGTATAACAGTCAATGATACAATAAGCGAAGAAAAAGAACAAATGATGGGTCATGGCCTTTTGCAAGTCAGCACACTGGAGAAGCAGAAAAATATGCTTTAATATGAGAGCTACACAGCTAGTTTTCGACTCACGGTAACTTAAGGCTTATGGATTCTAATAAAATGCAATTATCGTACGTATTAATATATTCAATTAGTCATAATTCAAGCAATTATTCCTTACAGTCGACATTAGTTTATGCATGTGAAAAAATTCTCCACGTTTAAAATACGTTTCAATGAATAATATTAGCGTTGTTAATATAAGCATTTCACATCTAAAATAGGTAATGTTTAAACTACGCTCTCTCAATACCAAACTTCCCAGTACTCTGTGTAGCCATTATGGTGCTGTGGAGTTCGTAATGATGAACTCCCAGACCATATACTCAGTACGGCTACCCTGCACTTACAATGTTCAAGAATGGACTTAGACACTGTAGGTGCATATTGCTCATGTAGCTATGTCCTTACCTGTGGTATAGTGCACCCTGCCTTAGGGCTGTAAGGCCTGCTAGAGGGGTGACTTACCTATGCCACAGGCAGTGGTTTGTTGGCATGGTGCACTGAGGGGAGTGCCATGTCGACTTTGTCTTTTCTCCACACCAGTACACACAAGCTGCAACCAGTATGCATGTACTGAGTGAGGTGTCCCTTAGGGTGGCATAATACATGCTGCAACCCTTAGGGACCTCCCCTGGCCACAGGGCCCTTGGCACCAGGGGTGCATTTTACAAGGGTCTTAACTGTGTGCCAGGGCTGCGCCAATTGGGTAAACAAAGGTACAGTTTTGTGAAAGAACGCTGGTGCTGGGGCCTGGTTAGGAGGGTCCCAGCACACTTCCAATCAAAGCTGGCATCAGCACTAGGCAAAAAGTGAGGTGGTAACCATGCCAACAGTGGCATTTTCCTACAGCCACAATTTGACAAAATGTGGGGATCGAGTATCCACTCCCTGCACATCAATTTCACTAACTCTCCTGCCTCATCTACCTCTGAATTATCCAGTGTATGCAAGGAACCTAACTGAGTCGCGCAGATGACAAAGCTGTGGGGGCAGCTGCATGGACCCCTTCTCATGACACCGAGCCCTGTCTGACTTCGCACTCGAAGAGGTGTCGTGACCTCTCCTTCCTGAGAGGATTGTACCAGTTACTCCTCCTCTATGTTATCCCCCCCTTAATGCCCCCCACCTCCCCTTTCCCTCTCCCCTCCTAGTTGTGCCTCACTGACCTCTGGATGTAGGTGAGTGCATGTGTTACTTCTTGAAAAATAATAAAACAGATTTGAACTAACAAAGTAAATGCTTGTCCATACTTATATACATAGAGAGGCTTCTAGTAAGCCCTCTTCATTGATTGGTGTCAAATTGGTGTTTTGTTCTTTTTCTGGGTATGTTCTTCTGCAGCTATGGCCTTTTATTGTCCTTCACACCTGGGGTTGAAGTAAAACAAGGACTAAAATGCCAGATCCCAGAGAGAAAACCTGAATAACAGAAGGAAAAAAAAACTCTTGCCAGAAACAAACCTGGTGGGTACTAGCAGCTGGAATCAGGCAGGATAACAAGGGGCTGAAAAATAATGAGGACTGGAGGCAAATTCCAATCAGCGAGCAACGGCCAATGAAGATGAATTTGAGACACGCCAATGAACCCAACTCAGTCCTTTATCTAATAAAAGACTTTGAAATAAAAGAACAAATACAGGAAGTAATTGTTCATAAAAAAGAGAACCCAATTTCCTTAAGTAAAAATCGGGCTGAAGTGAATAAGGAAGTAAAAACTATTGAATTCACCAATTTCTAAAATAGCAGAAATTAGGAAAGTTATCCAGGAAGACCCATACTGTGAATAGTGCAGTCTGTTCTCAATATCCAATAGGGGCGTTGCTCTATTGGGAGCCTCACAGAACCTTCCATTACAAAAAGGAAAACAGCGCCGAAACACTCCTACCAGGAAATGAGACACTCCGGCCCATATTTATACTTTTTCTGCGCCGCATTTCCGCCATTATTTTACGCAAAAGCAGCGCAAACCACAAAATATAATTGTACTTTGTAAGTTTGCGCCGCTTTTGCGTCAACAAATGACGCAAATGCGGTGCAAAAAAAGTATAAATATGGGCCTCTGTTTCCCAGAACCCAGAACCAATGGAACACCCTTCCCTGAAATCTTTCACAGAGAAAATATCCATTGTAATGACGATGGAAGACTCAGCACGAGGAAAATAAGCAAGTGCGGTATCAGCCTTCTGCTACAATCTGCAAGGTGTTTGTTTAGAGTGTCGTTCCTGATGGGTAATTTGAGACCCTGAACTGTGTTTGTTAGGTCTACCAAACTTTGAGGGAAAGAGCATAACAACTGTTCATTTATAATGTCAGTCACATTTTGCTTCTATTCACCACAGCACACAGCATATCGGTCAGCCCACTTCAGCTCTTGGCTCCACTTGCTGTGAGTGAAGGCAATTTGCCTGTCTCGTTCAGTGCCAGGGACTGGTGGTTCAATGTGCCCACGTTTTAATTTTTTTTTTTAAAGAGTTTGTTTTTTCTTTTTCAAGAGTCCGGTAGTTTCTCAGAACACTGTTACCTGGCCATCGTCTACATTTTGGCACATGTCTGGACGTCCATCTTTGAATGTTTTCTTATAAGACACGTAAAAACCTGCAAGATGGCCACCTTGTGTCTGCATACATATGCACACAGGGGTGGTGTTCTGGGAATGATGAAATTTAACGAAGGAAATAACCAGTGGCAGGGCAAATGGATCTGCAGCTAATGCCAGACCTATTGGCATTGTAAATGCGTGTTTTGTTAGGATATGTGTTGTTATTTTTATTAGTACACATTGGCGTCATACTAAAGGAATTTGGCTTACCGGCTACACCCACAATCCACTGAAAAAAGATGGCGGTACTGATATTTTAAGCCTGTAGTTGCCAAGCAGTAGCACAGCTCATCTGCATCTAGTGAGTCAACTATCCTTAAGTGACCTTATTCAGGGCTGAACATATGCGTAAGGGCCTGTGTCGTAGTGGCCTACTCTTATGTCTATCCCAACAGGCAATTAGTGTCCAAACACAAGGTAGCTAATGGAAGCAGGAGATATAGTAATGAGAGATGTATCCCCTGCTGACATGAGAGAAGAGGCGCTGTGAAGAGGAAACCCCTGTAGCTGACGCTCTCCCATTACTGCTGCGAGGGTAAAACGGCACATGGTTGCGGCTCAATGCTTATATTATTTACTGTGCTTAGTCTTAAAGGGCAAATGGCCTGCATGACAGCTCCTATTATCCATACAATAAGGCATCAAAGGCATTTTGACCTAATACAGCAGATACGGTATATCCCTGACACTCTATAAAAAATGGAAGTCCTCAGTAATCTAAATATCAGGTCCCATGATACCCCTTTCAAAACAGCAACCCTCCGTTGGTGAAATTTATTTTTCTGATTTGTGTTGTAGATCTGCTTTATGCTGATGTTTCTCACTGAAGGTAGAGCGAGGTGGGTAGGTGAGTAAATCTAACTGCCTTGCCTGAAGAGGCAACCTGGCAAACGGAATAACAAAATTTTATGAAACGGTTCTCCTCACCCTACCTCGCAAAATATTTCGAGATCTAAGTTTAGACAAATGAATCTGTCTGCCAGAGTTAATGACATGAATGCACACTATTTACAAGAGAAGGACTATTGGTCAGACCCCTGTTCTTGCTGCAAATGTCATTCACATTTTGCAAAGGTTCACTCTACAGCCTTTCGAGGTTGGAACTGTCAATCATGACATATGGTGTTTTGGTTGGTTACTGCTGAGCCTGGAAGGCAAATGAGTCTATCTCTAAAGACCACACCATGGTCCATGTGTTGCAAGCAGCAGGCAGTGTGGGCCACCAAATTCGGAATAGTACCTTCATCAAGATAAAGCAGAATGCTTTTTTCACCCCTTTCCACCTGGAAAATCACATTCTCATGACTCAGTTTACCACCCGTCCACCTCCTCTGTCTCTCTCGTAGCCTCATGCTAGTCTAGGCATTCCTGAATCTCGTTGTCTGTGTATTAGAATCTTAATTCTGACCAAACATGTATTAAAATCATTTTTCCCCCTTTCCATCAGGAATCCACTCTATTGGCAATCTGGTAGAATGTTACATCTGTACCAAGATGTGTCAAGAGCAATGCCTAGAAAAGTACCAATAGCTTACCAGAGACTATGGCCCTCATTACGACCCTGGCGGTGAAGACCGCCTCAATACGAGTGTGCACATCTCTTCTGGTACCTCCAGGGCAGTAGGAGTGCTGGGCCGTAAGACAGCACCTCCGGGCTGGAGGTCCTCTGAAGACCACCGCGTTAGTATGAGTCGCCAGTCTTCAAGGGTTTCCACGGTGGTAGCACTGCCACGAGAACCCTGGTGGAAAGACCGCCAGTGACAGGAAATTCCTTTTTCCGTCACCAGCAGAAGACTCCCCTAACCCCCTTTCAATTTCAATTCCATGACCCCCACTTCCATGACAGCACCCCCTCCTCCACCCCACCCTCCCCGCATACACGCTTGCATACACACACCCAGCATACATGCATTCACCAACACGCATACATACACGCATACAGACTTACATTCACAAATGCAGACATACACCCACTCACACATGCACACACAACAAGCCCCACCCTCCCACCCAACTCCCCTGTCGGACGATCGACTAACATTGTCTGGTGCGGAGGTCATCCGCCAGGGAACAGGACCCGGCGCTTCCACCCCCGGCAGCGCCCCGCCATCAAGACACCGTCATGGCGTATTACTGCTCATAATACGGCAGGTGGGGTCCTTTTTATGTGGCAGTGACGGCTGTGGAACCTCCTCTGTGCCGCCAACCACCAGCACGACTGCTGACGGATTTCCACCCAAATTGTGGCAGAAATCCTTCAGTACTCATAATATGGTGGTTGGAAGACCACCAGCACTGCAGGTCTTCTGGTGCCCGTGGCTTTGGCGGTCTTTGTAAAAGACCCCCCAAAGTCGTAATGAGGGCCTTTTTTGTTCAGGAGAGCAACAAAGACATGTTTTGTTTATGGCTGGGAGTCCTCACAGCCGGATTGTTCTGGTATTTATGAAATCATAGTCATTGAGAGGGGTTTCCTGTAAACTGCTTGGAGTGACGGACACAAACGGTGGTGGCGGAACTGCTGAATTCAGAGTGGTGTTATGTAAACCAAACGTGGTCATATTCTTCAAAATCGTCAAAATAATGCCATGAGTACCAGGAAAGGGGCATGTGTAAAACTTATAAACTGCCTTGTCCAAGATAGTGGTCTGTACATAGGATACTATCTGAGGTTTCCAAATCAAGATGCACTCTAATGTGTTCTTGCGATGACAGTTTCTTCTTCAAACACATACGAAGAAGGCAATCTCGAAATGAAAATGTGTGTAACACTTTTGTTTCCTATTTTTTAGCCACATTGTACCCCTTTTGTAATATTTTTGTCTGTTATTTTTAAGTCTCACCTGCAACTGGGCATGCGCTGCATGTGCTCTTGCTTGTGAGAGATATTGTATACAACGAGGGACCTGCAGAACACCTATTGCTCAAGATTTGTTGGCTTCACTGTCACTCTTATTTGCTGCCTTCAAATTGTCTCAGGCTAGCTTCACTTCCTCTTCTGACAGCAGGAGTAGAGAGGAAGTACTGATTGCTTCAGCTTGATTACTGTCTGTTCACTGACAGCACTGTGATTTGAGTACTAGTTTTCATTTTTTTCTCCTTCCCTGTCACCCTTTCGAACCTCTGGCCATTTACAGCTATATTTTACTATGCCACACACACTTCAAAGAAGCACTTTTCTCATTTGAAATCTTTAATGTGACAACAGATGTTTTCTGCTTTAATTGGGACAACAGAACGTTTCTGCTTCCGAATGTATTTTCACTAAGACATGAAGAAGAGCTCAATTAATTTCTTTATGTGACAGGAATTTTTGCCAAATGTCATCTTTTTTTCCTTTTTCACACATGGTGAGATTATATGATTTGCTCAGAATCACCGAGGTGTTGTGACAAGACATAAAGAGCATTGGCAATGCCAATAGGTTGCGCCTCTGAGAGTATAGTCTTTACCATTTTCTTTGATTCCTGCTGTACAGCATGGGCATTGCTGTATTTGGAAATAATTTTTAGTCATGCTGAATAGCAGTGTGACTTCTGTGCACCATGGGTAAAAATAATAAAAAAGGACTATGATGCATCCAGCTATAAGCCCTAGCTGGGTCATACTTCTTTTACAAATTAGTTTTAGCCACGTAGCAAAGCATCCACACTGAAGTACAACATGGCTATGAAATACTGTGAAACCTATAGCTCTTCTAGTTGATGCCAATTGGGTTTGCCAATGCTTTTTGCTTCTAGCAATTGAATCGTTATCTGGATTCTACTTTTGGATTTTGTGCACAGCTCATTTCTCATCCAGTCAGAATCTAAAAGATTGCTAACGAGGTTTTTAACGTTTGTGTTTTTTTGTCTTCCTGTTTGAGATCCACTTATGTAGCCAGTTAACACCTTTCATGTGTAGTGTTCTATAGAGTGTGGCTACTGAGGGGAGTTATCCTTCCTTTGAGCAATCAAGACCTTCTTATTATTCAATCCTTGGCATATACCCCTACAGCCTTCCTTCCTAACATATAACTTTCTAGCTCATCTGTAGTATATTTCCTGTTACATATAACAGGAAATCCTTATTTCCTTTTCACTCTGTAGAAAACAACTACATTTCCTCAATCTGTATATTTGAATGCATTTTTATATATGGGACCACTGTTGCAATTAATTATTCCCCCTCTGTCTGCATGATTCTATGTCACACATTTATTGCATCTGTTAATGTATATACAAATAAAAGGCCAACCATAATCAAAGATAGCCACATTCTCCACAAGGAAATATACATATGTACTGCAGTCATTCATACAACTAGTGTCAGCTTTAGGGTGGTGCGATCTGTGCCACTGTACCAGGTGCCAGGTTTGGCCCTAACTGCACTCTAATGGAGTGGGAGGACAGAGCAGACAGGTCATGGTGACACGAACACCCTGCAGAGATTTTTTGTTTTCTCAGCAATTTTTGGGGAATAATAATAACAGCAAGATATCTCTGGTGGTTAATGTACTTACTGGAGTGATTTGTGTTTTATGTAGTCACAGTTTTGACTCATCATAAAGTATTGCGGAGGGTTAATGTG
This sequence comes from Pleurodeles waltl, assembly GCF_031143425.1. NCBI lineage: Eukaryota > Metazoa > Chordata > Amphibia > Caudata > Salamandridae > Pleurodeles > Pleurodeles waltl. Next base: position 656,959,409 of record NC_090445.1, on the reverse strand, counting down.
CATGCTACAGAACACAACATATAACAAACAGATCACAGATTTGGGTTACTGCTTTTGTCACAGAGATCACCTTCAGTTTATTAGTTACACTCCTTCTAATATAGCACTGTATGAATAGCTATCAAAGAGCTGTGTGCAAACTAAAGGCTTAAAGTTAGAACGTTATTGTTTTTTTTCTAATTCTCTAATTATTGTAAGGTTGCTAAAAAGGGATATTTTGAGTAGAATTAAATTCATGTAGTATGTAAGTCCTTGTTTCTCCAGACCATGGACTCTTAAAATATATTATCCATGAGAATATATGACATGCGACCCCTACTCCTAGTAGCCCTTGTTGACTTATTTATCATTTCCTGTACATTGATTTACATGCTTGTATGCTGTGCTGTGCTGTGTAGATTTTTATAGTGCGTCAGGGTATCCAATCACTTTCCAGTGGGTAGGCGGGCTTGCCTGTGGGGTAATCGAACAGCCAGGTCTACAGCTTCTTGCGGAATGCCCCACAGAGGACATGATATAGTGAGGAAGGTCGTTCCAAGCCTTTGAGGCGACCATTAAATATGACTTGTGAGGAACAACTGATGAAGTTCGTGATTTAAAAGGCTGAATTCTATTTTGAATAAGTGCTGGAAGAAACTCAAGTGTCCCAGTGTGAGGCAAAAGTAGTGCACAGAGGGGGCATTGCTCAGTGGACGGAGCAGTGCAGCAGACATTTACCACACTGGCACATCACAAAGACCCTGCCTCAGCACACGCAGAAAGGCTTTCACACCAGTCTTTTGTGCACTCACACAAGCTGGGACCAGGGTAGGGAGGCAGGAAATACCAGACAACCCTCGGGGGGAGGAGACACTAGAAGCTTCTTCCACTTCAAAGTGGGATCGAAGTATAAATATTGGACCTGCAGATCAGTCCTGGACCCGTGGACTCTACCAGGAAAGACTGCCCAGCTGTGCACTCTCCCCTGCTGATCTGCTTGCTGATCAAGGACTGCTTTGCTACCAAGGCCCGCTGTTACTGCACCAGGACTCTTCTACTGCTGGAAGCTGCCCTGATGAATCCATGCTTTCCGTGTGGACCTAGAACTCCAGGAAATCTCCAAGGGTTAATTGGCTGGCCCCTGATAAAGCCACATGGGCATAGGCTTCTTTGATGTTGCATCTCTAAGCATATTGACCCAGTGCAATGCAGCCCTCCATCAACTCAAAAGTCACTAAAACAGAGTAAACTATAACACAAGAATGAATTTACAAAGCCAGTAAAACCTACAAATTAAGGCACACAACATGCAGAAATCCAAATGGGGCACACGCACACACACACCATCTAATATACTCCAATACAGATGATTGGCAAACCACTGACAGCTATCCATATGAGCACACTAGCCATAAGTTATAATACTGCAAAACTAGAAATTGCCTTCATAAACAATAGTGTAGCATATTGATGGTTTACTTGTTGATGAGGAATTCTATCTGATGACTGTTACAGAAATATTGTTTCCTAAAAATTATCTTAATCAATTTACCACCATCCTCTTGTTATGCCATTTGTACTTTTTTTGTTCTGCTCATTTCACTTGTAATCATATTTTGGGGCATATTTATGAGCCCCTCGCGTCACCTTGTGCCACATTTGCGGCATTTTTATAGACGCAAATGTGGTGTTAAGGTGGTATTTCCCACGTGCCATATTTACAAAGTGGCACAATGCTTGCCACTTTGTAACCCTTGCACCACATTATGCCTGCGCCAGGCATAATGTATGCAAGGGGGGCGTTATGGTACTCGGGGCCGTAAAAATGGTGCAAAGGAATCTATGAGATTCCTTTGCACCATTTTTATCTGCATTTTTTAATGCCTGCTAATTGCAGGCGTTAAAAAGAGGCTCCCTTTGATTACAATGGGCCTCTAGGTACTTTGTAGGATTAGCATTATAATTTGTGACGCTAGTCCTGCAAATCGCCAGACTAGTGTCACAAATTGTGAGGCTAGTCACCCTAATTACCTTCATGGTGTGCCGTATTATACAAATGGAGCTACCATGGTGGCGTTAGGGGGGCACTAAGGGGTGCAAAAAGGGGACACTTTTCATAAATATGCCCCTTTATCTCAATTTCTCTCACTCTAATTATCATTCAACAGTAAAACGCAGCACAGGAATTAATTTGCCTTGTGTAATCATGCTAGTTGACCTCAACTCCCTCAGTATAATAATAGTATTTCTAACCAAATTTTATAACTATTGTGTTAGTCTAAAACCTTTGGGAAAGAGAATCCTTATAGTGGGTGATGTTAACAGTGACCGTACCTGGGATAGAGACTGTCTAGATTTACTTGATTCTTTAGCTTTTATTCGACATACAAATGGGCCAACACATATTACAGAAAACTGTAACCCTGAAATTGTAAGGAACCTGGGGTAACTATGGATTGTCAAGCCTACAGTGGTCATGTTTCACAATCATTAGAAGAAAACAGAAACACAACTTCAAATAATGAATTAAATATTAATAATAAGAGTGCCAGTGGGGAAAACATACTTGGTGCTCAAAATACATGCTCACACATATGAATAAATGGGCATGTGAGGGACCAGCAAAGGAGGATCGTGCTCAGGCGGTCCCTTTGATTATCATTTCCAGGATAATATATTTCTACCTAACTATACATCAATTTGGCTTCTTCCTTTGAGTGGACCAATCGTTTTAGACACACTTTTGTTGTATTTTGGTAATCTCTGCCAGAACCCTCAATCTGGGCTCCCACCTGCTTCTCATGCTATTGTCCTCCTCTATACATCTTACTCTTGAGTTTGCAATAATGAAACACTGGTGACTTTGTAATTTAAGTATCCTTGATGCATTGCGTACATAGAGGGTCATAAGTAATGTACTTGTGTATGTCACATTTACATGCAATTTATTAATATTTATGTGTAATGGTTTTTGAGCACCGAGCACGTTTTACTCACTAATACAGTCCTACTATTTCTGTTTAATTCCTTTTTTTAACTCATTTTTTTGTCTATTCTGTTATCAAAATGCTATTATTTTAATATTTCTTCTTATGATTTTGAACCAGGGAGCACAGTTGTTTGGCAACACACACTGCAGGTCACTTTGGGGCACAGTTATATGCGTCTAGTGCCACCAGAGTGTCACTTTTAGCAATGCTCCGGTGGCGCTGTGCACTGCGCTGTATTGACAAGATGGCGCTGAGCCACTTTTTGTGGCTTAATGTCGCCTTGTAAATATGGGCCCCTCTAACGCAGTTTTCTGTGGCAGAGGGACATGCAATGGGTGTTGCTGTAGGCATTCCACTGCAACACATATCGCTTTTGGTGCTGCCCCAGTTGTACAAGAATTTGTAAATCTGTGGAAGCGCCAAAAACGAATGCCACTCCAGGGGTGCGTTAGCATGGCGCAATGAGGAGAAATACTTTTATTTCTTGTTGTTTTTGCTTTTTCTGTGTGTGCTGCATTCTGACCCTGCTGTGAGGGGCATCAGTATACGAAGACTATGTCCAGAGAGCTGTCTGGCAAAGATATTCGAATGGCGAACTAGCCTACACACATTTCATCATGCTAATTTGGACAGGATACTAAATTCGTTAATTCTGAAATTTCCTAGTTGATCCGGTAACTGTCGAGCAGACAATAGTGTGGGTGTGGACCGGCCTGCAAAGCCCCCTTCACTGGGCCTGGGTGTTTCTGTCTGCCTACAGTAGCACTGCAGCACACTTGTATCCAATGCACATATTTTCGCTGCACTGGAATGAACAAAAGAGGTCCTGGAATTCCCTCTGCATGAGCATGTACTACCTTCCTGAGGCAGTACCTTGGAACTTTCTACAACGCTCTACAGAAAGCAACAGCTATCAGGGAAAATAAGTATCGAACACGTACATAAATTTATGCACAACATAAGTAAAATGGGCCTCTTTTTCGACACACTGTGGAATTAAATACATTATAAAAAAAAAAAAATCTCAGCTTTGCTTTTAAAGCACTTTGCACTCGAATTCTGTGATTAGCCAAAAGTAGTAAAGTTATTTAACAGTGTAGGGTACACTTGCATGCGTAAATGACTCACATCTGTAAATCACCTTTGTGAAGAGCCCTGATTATGTCCAGTAAAAGTGTTTAAAGCTACTCTACAGAGACAGTGTCCTAACGCATGGGTTTGCAATGAGCTGTTCAAAAGAATCAGGATGTCAATTAGAGTGAAAGCGGTGGGCATGATGGGTCTTGAAACAAAAACAGTTCTGCTCTCCAATTACAATCATTTTACAACTTATGTTGATAAAGTACAAACTTCTACTTTCTTTGTGGGCTGTAGCTGCTGTTGTAGGCTTGCTCTGAGTGCATTCTTCAGTTGACAGTTCCCTGCTGTCCTACTCTTAAATTTAAGACGCCTTAGAGGAAGAGGCCCCACCCCTTCCTGGAAAAAAACATTTAAAACGACATGTTTATATTTTTCTGTTGCTAAAAGCAATATTTACCAGAACTACGGGGCATCAGTGAGTAATAATGGCTTTTATTTCTCCTTCCCTCGTTGTGGGTCTTTGCTTGCGACTGAGGCCCATAATTCTGTGGAGAGCAATTAACAGCCGTTATTGCCCCGAGGTGCAAGCAATAATGCTAGCATGCATTCTGAGTCATTACTCCGGTCACCTGCAATAGAAATGCCAAGTGCTGTCAAAAATGTTGTAATTCTTTGAGTGCATTTTTCCACGAGTAGACTGTTGTCCTGAGACACGACTGAGTCTGAGCTCCTACTGTACGCCAATGACTGTCCACGATATTAATGAATTTCTGTGCGGTTTGAATTTAACAGATGTGTAGGCACAAAATCTAGTTTTGCTATCTCTTGATCTCTCCAGCCAGTTTAATCTAACATTTTATTACTTGATTTTCAATCTCGCATCCACACTACAGAGAAGACAGAGCCTGCAGTCTTTGACACCAGCAAGCTCCTGCAGTTGCACGGTAAAGGGCAATATTTTGCTCTGATCTTATTGGATTGTTGGTGCCATTAAGAACCATGGACCGTGGGCAGCTGTGCAATTGACTGGACCGGTAACAGGGGGTGGGGGAGGGCCCTTGGAATTGACCCCTTCACGTTTGAAGAAGTGCGTTTGACTAAGATCAATAAGGCCTTCTCCCGGAAGCTGATGGGTGCGCCCCCACAGTTCTCACTCTGCCCTTGTTGTTCAATATTTACAGAATCTCTCGTCTGAATACTGTCTGCCCATAGTCTGAGGTTTCAGAAGTATGCGGACAATAAACCGTTTTTTCTATTTGAATGACCCATAAAAGTTTTTTCTTGAATTGTATGGAGGTTCTTTTGATTCCTGTTCAGTCACACACTGCAGTAGGCAAAATCTTGGATGCCCATAAAAAAAAAATATATATGGGGACAATAAAGGTTGCGATATAGGTAATTACCTGCCACAAATCTCCTCATTCTGAGTCCCATTACAAAATAGCACTGAAATCAACATCGCGAAATACCGAGTTTATGCATTAAAAAGAGCCGTCACGCACAAAACCTGATTCCTGCTGCACTGGCTGTGATAATTCTCTGCATACCTTGGCACCGGTTGCGGCTCACGCGCCAAGGGAACCTGTGACTATGGGCGGAAGGTACTGTCCGTTCTTGAACTGCAGGTGTGGCGCATGAGACCGACCTTCCTGATAGCCCGTGAGGTGTAAAAATCCATTGACAACATTGCTCCGTCCCCTAGATCGGACACCATAAAGACCTGATTGCTTTCAGTTTAAAAAAAACGAATGCGGGCCCTAAACTACTAAATTAACTTTAGACTTATTTCACTCCTGTGGATAATGGCTAATTTGCTGGAGAAGTTAGTAAGGAGGCAACTCTCCCATCTGTTACATGACTCACAATCTGGATTCAGCCCTGAATCAGCTTTACTTGAAGTGACTGAGTTTATGAAGGAAAATCTTGACCAAACCTCCGCTGCAATGGTGGTTTTACTTGAAACGGTTCCGCATCCTATTCTGCTAAATAGGCCTAGTAGGATTGGAATCCGAGGACAAGCCTGGTCCTGGCCTAAATCTTTTATTGAAGATAGGATGCAGGCAGTTGTTCTCCCCCCTTACACCTCTTCCTCTAACCCTTTAGTGTGTAGTGTGCCGCAGGGTGCGGCGCTGACCCACACCATTCTCAAAATATATCTGGAGCTGTTAGTGAGGCTAGTGGGATCCTGGGTGTATTTTGGTCTCTTGAACTAACGACATGCAGCTCCTATTGTCCTCTCAGGAGAATAAGGTTGAAGATGTGCGTTCCTTTAACATTGCATTGTCAGTTGTAGAATGGATGACTGACAATGGTCTTAAACTTAATTCTGAAAAAAATGAGATTTTTTTTTGGCACCAAGAACACCCCTGGTTCCCTCAATAGGTGGCCGGCGTAACCTGGTGTCTCCCCTCTACCAGCACCAACTGTAGCAAATTTGGGTATTAAATTTGATTCCAACCTTTCATTTGAATCCCAAATTAAGGCTATTCCTGCCAACTGTTTTGCTATGAGTAGGTGTCTAAAAAGGGTGCTACATATAGTGCCTGAAGAGATGTGTAAGACTATTGTTCACGCTTTGCTGACTTCTAAATGGGATCATGCTAATAGTTTTTATTGGGTCTACTGGCATATCTGATTCAGCGACATCAGGTGATTCAAAATTCTGCTGCTCGTCTGGTCCTGATACGGGTTGCTGTGACTCTTTATTTCCTGCAACGTCACTGGTTACCTGTAACCAAGCAGATACAATTTAAGGCACTAACTTTTGCCTTTAGAGCATTTGAACAGAAAAGACCCCTTTATTTAAGGATGAGATTCAAGCCTTACCACCAGGTGAGGATAATTGAAATCGAACAATCCAATCCTTCTTCAGCTGCCTTGGATTCGCAAGGCTAGGAGAGGTGGGAGATCTTTCTTGCTTCCTCACCTCTCACCTTTGGAACTCTCCTCCACTCAGTCTGTGCCTCAGTGTGTCAGAAACTGCTTTTAGAAAGAACCTAAAAACTTTGCTTTATAATTCTTGCTTGGCTGGCACCTAAGTTGGGTTGAGCTGTCTGTAGCATGGCCATCAGACCTTTGCTGTTAGCTCCGGGTTGCCTCTTCGGAGGCAGCTGTAAGCTTTATAAATGGTATTGTATTCTATTGTATTGGTATTAAACGATGCACAATGAAATGGCTGGCAAAATCTGCATCCAGTTTGGTGCATTCAAGTTTATCTGGGCTTTTGTGAGGTCCATATTTATGTGCCTGTGTGGTTAGTTGGACTCACATGCGCGCTGACTCTGTTCTGGGATTTCTTATTGTGATCATTATGGAGCAGTTATTAATTGATGGGATTGCATACATTTTTTTGTTAAGTTCTGCAGCATTGTTTTCACGAGTTCTGTTTTTTGTGGAGGTTCCACTTTGGTAAATTATATTCAAGGGGCTTAGAATGATTGCAATAACTTACCACCTTCTTTTACTGTGGGCCATCCAAGTTGCTCTTGCTGGGTTTTACCAACTCTGCATGTGGTCAACTGCATACGGTTAAATTGCATGAGTACTCCATTTCACCACTGCTTTCAACCTGAAACTTGAGGTAATAGATCCATCAGACCTGTTTTTCTAGCCTGCAGAACTAAATATTCTGAGAAATGTAGTTTCACTCTTTCAGTTTGTACCATTGCCAACAAGACCCAGCATGCTTAGGATTATGGGCTGTAAACCTATGACTGGCTGAACGTCATCCTTGAATTCAGATTTAGTAAATGGTCTTTCAGCTAAGATTTCACATTTAGAAGGCATGAACAATAATTTTAGGAGTTGGAATGATATACTAGATCCTATGGGATTGCTATTCCTGTGATAGCAGGAGGCCCATACAGGAATCAGCTACATAACACTTCACTTGGTCTAACACATTTTTAGATCTGGCATTAGCCAACATCTTTTGAAGTTACTAAAATTATATGTATAACACAATGTTTTCAAATAGGTGCTCTTAGCCTGTTCACTTTGCGCATTGGCTCGTTATTGTGTCATCCACATTTTTCTATGTCCCTAGCTGGTGCACAAAGGTGCACCAGACTCAAGATACACAACTGTCTGGAACCAGCCAAAGAAGTCAACGATGCATAGTCCTTTGCAAACATTTTTTTTCAATGTAATCCACTTTTTTATTAGTTTATCATACTTTAATGTTTTTCTTCCCACTTAATCAAAGGCAGTGCATTTTTAGTATGCAAGTTCATAAGAAATGCCAGTCCAGGCTTTTTTCAGATGAGATGCCAATCCAGGCTTTTTTCAGATGAGATGCCAATCCAGGCTTTTTTTCAGATGAGATGCCAGTCCAGGCTTTTTTCAGATGAGATGCCAATCCAGGCTTTTTTTCAGATGAGATGCCAATCCAGGCTTTTTTCAGATGAGATGCCAATCCAGGCTTAGTTTTCAGATGAGATGCCAATCCAGGCTTTTTTCAGATGAGATGCCAATCCAGGCTTTTTTTCAGATGAGATGTCAATCCAGGCTTTTTCTTGCAGCAAGTGACAATTCTTCCTTCATTATACATGACCATATTATTGGAAACCCAATGCATGTCGGGCATAAGCCCTTCATCAAGGGTAGATGTGGTGCAGAAAATGATCACATCTGATCCACTATTGTCAACATATAAAAAAATATGAGATTATGAGAAACTGGATACCACTTTCATTATGTGCAACTTAATTGAATACTAAGTCATAAACCCTCAATGAACGTGGTAGTCTCTGATTAGACAAATGCTCATGTGAAACTGTTGATTAAAATAAGAATTCCTCCTGAACAACTTGCCAAATGGTGATACCTTTTTCATTGTGTAACTCAGAATATATCCGGTGCTTAACCATTATGTTAAAAAAATGTGCATCATGCAGGAAAACACATTAGAGAAATTCCAGAATGAGAACCCAACTCTAAACTCGGTGTGTGAATAAAACACAATGCTAAGCTGATATCGCTTAACCCTTTCACCACCTCGAAAGCATGCATATTGAAAATTATGTTGTCTTTGAATAAACATTGCAGAAAAAACAATGGAGTATGATAACTAATGAAAAAGTGGATTACCTTGAAAAATTGTTTACAAATGACAATTCATCGTTGACTCCATTAGCTGATGCAAGATGGTTGTGCATCTTGGGTGTGGTGCTCCTTTCTGCACCAGCTAGTAATATAGTATTTTTGGCATGTTTTTGGGACGAGCATGTGCCAGGGTCTCAGCCCCAAAACTTTGCCTGTGAGCACTCCTAAAACCTCATTGATGATTCAGTTTAAATGGTTTAAACTGGTGTGTATTATACCATTCATATTATAATTCACATTTTCTCCCTCCCAAAACATCAAATAGTATGGGGCAATGGGTCAGCCAACTTCAGCCATTGGCTAACTTCCTTGTGAGTCTTGGAATCCTGTCGTTTCACTAGGAGTACTTAAAGTAGTTCCCTTCCGTACCAAGTTCCACTATGTCAATGCATGCTTTTGGAGCCTAAAAATGTTTTTGCTTTAACCAACTTTTTTTATTTTGATGAGGGTCTGACAGCTTCTACAACAATAAAGTTTTGGAAAAAAGTGACAAAACAAAACAAGCATTGACAAAGCCAAGAGGCTGGCAGCCAACACCAGGCCTATTGGATTTGCCCAAGCTTGTTGTTACTGGTAGGAGCTGTGCACTGAGCAATACGATGTCTCCACAAGCAATCATACAGTGTCACCTCATATATAGCTGCAGAGGACAGGTGTGAAAGTTTGGATCCATGGGCACCAGGGCTCCAAAAGCCTGTGGGCCCTATCTTTAACAGGAGTCATATTTAAGACAGTCAATTAATCAATCAAGCGCAGCCCTGACACCGTTACGGGTCTCTGGGCCCTCGAGGAGCCGAGTCTCCATCGAAGAGCCATGTCTTAAGCTGTTTTCTGAACACCGCTAAGTAGGGGGATGTCCTGTGGTGAGGGGTAGACTGTTCCAGGATTTGGCAATGATGTAATAGAAGGAGCAGCCACCACTATGGGAGCAGTGGAAGTCATGCGCGAGATGGAAGGACATGGAGCAAGGCTGTCTTGCGGGGGGATAGACTGTAAGTATGTGGTTGATGTATGTTGATCCCTGATTGTGTAGTGCTTTGAAGACCAGAGTGAGGATTTTGAATTGGCACCTCTTCTGGACCGGGAGCCAATGAAGGGCTGTGAGACAGTGTGTGGTTTTACACTGCCATAAACAGCCTGTATGAAAACAGGAGCCTCTGCAATATAACATCTGGTATCAAACACAGTGAATACTTTTCACATCATCCTCCTTGTCTAACAACTGCAGGTGTACCACAAACAGCCCTGCCAAGTTTTCTAGGTCTGAGTGTGACTAGCTGTTACAATCCAGGTGCTTTCTTTGAACTCAGGGACTTGGGGTCTTTTTTATCCATTATAAAACCCGGAATGCAAGTTCCAGAATTGAAACAAAAAATTGACTGGAGCTGCTCACTGGAAAACCTGCCAGCTATACCTTAAATGACTCTATCTACAAATAGCTTTCTTGTAAAAATTAACTGACTGTCTTTGCAAACCGCTGCTATAATGTCTTTCACATACAACATAAATAGTCTGTAATTCATTGCACAAATGAGGACAGGGCCAGACTGGGAACCCAAAGCTGTCCTGGCAAATTTTGTCAGACCTCATAGTGTAATTAGCAAGCGAACCTGATACAATGGGGTTTGAGGGTTTCTCCTCTCCCAAGAACATTTGGAAAAAAATGGCAAAAATGGTGGTATTCGTTTTTAAAGCATAGTAAATGATGACCCTACAGAGCACCAGGGTATAGCAATCTTCAATGGGGCTCTTCATGATTCCCTCACCATCACCCTCTAACAGTGCCGCTCATCTCTCTATAACCCCTCTCTTGCACCTGTTTCATTTATTTTATAGTACCCTTCTTACCAGCGTATGGTGTTAGAGCACTTTACATCACACAAACATGCAGAGACAATGAATCATTTGTGTGTAAATCAGTGTATAGAAAATGTTATATAAAACAAAGGGGACTACAATGTCATCCATACTGGTAGGACTTTTTTAAGTGGTTGGTCTGGGGAAGTATAAACTCAGAATTCAGAATGCAACACACTGGTTAAGGTTGACTTTACTAGTAACAATTTATTTCTAGCCAAACAAACCCTTTTTTTTAGCAAAATTAGGATAATCAAAGACTGGGAAAAATATAACTTTCTAATCTGTACCATGCAGTTTGCATGCAGCTCTTTGATGGCAGTCCACAGCTCACTGTGATAGATTATGATTCCTACTCATGACCTGCACAGTAACAAAAAGATCTCTATGACAAAAGTAGTATCCCCCTGAGCTATGTACAAAACATACTGTTCTTTAATCTGCAGAGTATACATTCTTTGCAGCAGGCGCATTAACCCTCTATACGTTAGATGAATCAAAACTGCCACTGGACAAAACTTCATCTCTCTCCAGCAGGTCCATTAATCACCAGTGTTATCTTGGCACTTTTATTGTTGGTTGAAAACTGTTGGATATACATGGAACTCTGCAGTGCTTTTAAAACCGCTGCACTGCTACAAAACCTGCTCCCCACTAAAAAAGAAAAGCGTCCCCACCACACTTCCAGCCTCCCGGTAAACGCCAGGTACAGCCAGTCCGGCCTTGAATGAGGACAAGTGAGAGCTTCTTCTGTTGGTTTTGTGCCCCAAAGTACTCTATCTGTCTTTTCAACTTCTTTGCTTTTATATTAAACACAAGGGCCCTCATTATGACCTTGGCGGGCGGTCATTATGAGATCCCCGCTGGGCCGGCGGGGATCTCGGCCGCAACATAGGTGCCGGCTCCAAATGGAGCCGGTGGTGTTGCGGCCGTGCGACGGGTGCAGTTGCACCCGTCGTGCTTTTCACTGTCTGCTCAGCAGACAGTGAAAAGCTGCATCGGGCCCTGTCAGGGGGCCCCTGCAATGCCCATGCCAGTGGCTCCAGGGGCCCCGCGACTCCCCGTACCGCCGGCCTTTTCCTGGCGGTTCAAACCGCCAGGAAAAGGCTGGCGGTACGGGGACTCGTAATCCCCTGGGCAGCGCTGCAAGCAGCGCTGCCCTGGCGGATTATCACCGCCGGGGCAAATTTGGCGGGAAACCGCCGGCTCCGGCGGTGCGACTGCGGTGCTACTGCCGCGTCGTAATCCCCTCTGAAGCACCGCCAGCCTGTTGGCGATGCTTCAGCCAAAACAGCCCTGGCGGTCTTGGACCGCCAGGGTTGTAATGCGGGCCAAGGTGTTTTTCATCTAATATTATGATTTTTTGACTGAAGCCAACACCTCTCTTTCTCGGTTCTTTAGAAGTCGGAGGGCAAAACGTCTAGGTTCACGTGAGGCAAGGAAGGGAACACTATCTCTTTTTAACCATCCGAGGCCGCACTTCCAAGTCAACCAGAGAATGTAAACAAACAGCTTAAGCGGATCATCTTACCGGAGTCCAGCAGGTTGGCCGGTGAATGTGACTTTAATGTGACATTGATTTCAAGGTGATAGGCGGAAATGCTCGCTGTGCTCCTGCCCTGCAGGGTAATTGGAGAGGGTCCGTAACCCAAAGCCCCCTTTGTGCTTCCTCTGCAGATGCTATGATGGACAGTCTGAGCAGGGGAGGTTGACTAAATAACAGCCAGTCACTCCGGCCATGGCTTGCCAGTTCATCAGTTTAATGAAAAACTGCAGTGCTTGTAACACAAGCCCAGCCACACACATGAGCTCTGACAAAGAATGGCCAGCTTGTTTCTGTGATAAACAGCATCGTGGAACCTTGCACTGTGTTGTCTTGGTTCACTACAAACCGGTGCACCCACAGGGCTTAGGCCTCAACCACTTGCCACACTTAGAGGTACAGGTGAAAACAGGGCACAAGTACTAAAAAGCAGAAGTGGGGGGACTAACCAAATTAGCCAGTATGCGAGTAACATCATGGCGCATAACATCACAGTGTGTAACATCATGGAGCGTGGATTCACATGTAGCATCACAGGCAGTGGCGTAACAAAGGGCCCTGCAGCCCCGATTGTGCAGGGGGACTCCCCGAGCTCCAGGGGCCCCCTTTAGCACTGTAACCAGGCCTAAGAGCTCCCGAATGAGTCCAGAGGGAAGGCCCTCAATGTACTTTGAAGCGGCCCCCTCAAGTTTTGTTACGCCACTGATCACAGGAAGTGGCATTACGACCCATGACCTCACAGGGAATGACATCACAGGAAGTGCCATCAAATCTTAAGACCTCATACAGGTTTAGCAGGTCTACCATGATTACATTTGAGCGCATTTCAATATTTAACAAATGAGAATTTTTGTTGGGCTTGTGCCATAAAAAGTGACACAACCCTGATGAAAATCTAGGCCTCAACTTATACATTTATTTTTTAATAACCCTGCCACCAAGAACTTGGCAACAAGGAGGAATGTGGCAATAAAGTTGTTCTGCTTAATTGGTTGCAAACTCTGCATTCTAAAATATCTTATGGGATTAAGGCACCTGCTGCAGTGATCTTTGTATGCCCGTTAAATCCCAGGGAATAATAATAATAATGGTTAAATAACATTAAAGGGTAATGCATTTGCTGGAAAGTCTGTGTTTTGTCTAGCCCCAGTTTTGAATCAAAGTAGAGGGTTAATGTCTCTCATGCAAAGCACAACATCTAAAATGCAAATGACAGATTTTTATTTAATGGAGCTAGGTATGTGAGTTACTGCTTTTAACACAGAGATCAGTTTGTTACTAGCAAATCATAAATTGTAATCCTTCTAATATATCACAGTGAGCTAAGTAACTATGAAGGACATGTGACTCCTACACCTTGTAACCCTAGCTATCTTATGTAACACATTTTGTACATTGATTTATATATTTATAGGATTTATTTTCAATGTTTAATGTGTATGTGTGTAAGTGCTCTGACACCCTGCACTAGGTTGAGTAGCGCTATAAAAGAAATAAAACAAAATTGTGGTATAAATACTATGATTTTGTGTTATTTATTTTATAGCGCTACTTGTCCTAGTTTTTTATTTCATTGTTATTTGTGCAAATACTGGAACAGAACAACAAATCTGACAGTGCTGCAGTGCATGAAAATATCTCATAAACAGGGATTGAGCAAGTAAAAATCACGCCTCCCTTAAGTATTTGTGAAGTGATAACAAGGGGTGTGCCTTTGTTTCAGCTCCCTTGCATCTAGGTGTGAGGCTCAGAAAGCTCCCAGTCAACATAGTGGCACAAAAGGAGGCCTAATAGCCCCTTAAATTCATCCTTCGTTATGGGCCCAGCTAGAGATTGCAATATGAGAGCCCCCTCCCTGCATGCATGTTGCTGCTGAAAAACAAAAGCAGACAAGGTGCAGGCGCTGCTGAATGTGTCCTGGTGTCTGAAAATTACACCTGGACAAGTTCAGCATATTTCAGCAGGGCTCCCTTCTTGCAGGGTCGACGCTGTCCACACTCTGCAAATAGTGGGTGGATGCCGTGTATCCATGTGTACCCCCGACTTGAGTCCTGGTTGCAAATAAGGGCTAGTCAGGGCCAGCATTTTCTACAACTGACTTGCTTGTTGGTACTCCCCTTAGTCATACCATCAGCATTCTAAACTACCTTTAACTGCGCAAGTGTGAAGGGGGTGACATTCCCTCGCTCTGGAAAAAACACATAATAACGAGTTCTGGGAGGCTCCCGGGAGGGTGTTGTCCACTGGGGTCCACATGGAGGTGCTAGCTGAGTCTCCCCCAGGGGTGGTGATTGAGGCCTAGTGGGTCACCTGATGGTAAAAGTGAGACTACACGAGCCCATGCCTGCTAGCATGATGATGAATTTGTGGACAGTGTAAGTCCCACAATCAAGGGGCCATGCACCAGGATCAAAAGGGGAATGGATCAGCTGCCAATAACCCCAAGAGCTGGTCGGGAAACTGAAACAAGCCAACAATGCACATCATCCATGGGACAGGCACCCACACTATGGTGATATACCAAGGACACCAGAAAGTATGGTTGACCAAAAAATAAAAAGGGTAGACATTGGTAGAGAGGGTGAAGAGGGCTCAGAGACAGGGCAAACAGGAGCAGAAGAAGAAATGGTAGCTATGCCACCACATAGAAGCAATGCAGAAAAATCAGAAGACACAGTGAAGGGGAGGGCCACATAAACTCTGGTGGCACTACAGCTGGACAAAAGTGGGGAGAGATGGTGAGGGCCCTGACCCCATTGAGGAGGATGAGAGCCACCAGCAAAGTGAGGCACGGTGGCAAAAGGATGAAAGGACAACGAAGGATAGGGCTCATTTTGTCTCCAGAACAATAGTTACATTAAAGGGGCAGCAAAAATGGAAATATCTAAAACTATCGTGAGCTCTGGTCAAACAACCGTAGGCGACAAACATAGCTACAAAAAGAGATAGGGACAAGAATTGGAACTTTGGCACCCCCAAAGATATACAGAGGAGTCACTGAATCAAAGGAGTCAGAGGGGACTTCATAGGTACATGGCAACAATTTCCAGTATATGGGGTGTGAGCAAACCATTGAGGTCATGTGATGCAAAGCATGAAGGAGAAAATATGTATGGGAAATACAAAGATTAATGCAAATCCCAGTACACCACTCTTTCCATGGGTGTCACAGCACTTTCGGATTCAGCTGATAACTTTACAAAGGGTGTTGCTCTGGGTAAGTTCAAATATGAGTCTTCCAAATGCGGGCTCCAATGGTATGCCTTCAATAGACCTCCAAGGGTGCCTTCAGTGGAAAATAGATTTCTGGCAAAGCCAGTGCACTAGTGAAGCTAGAGGAAATGAGGGAATGATTGTTTAAATTGTGATAGTTGGTGGGGGACCATATTTAAGAAATGGAGTTGCAAGCTAAGATTACCAAAGCATGTTCCAGAACTGTTGAATTGTGCACGCAGGGTGATGGGACCAGGCAGGGGGGCTTTCACAGGCTTAGGAAACTCTACATGAAGACACATCTAATTCACATTACAGCATGAGGATGATGGGCAGGGTATGTAGAAGCATGCAGAGTTGGTAGCAGTTACTGTGACAATGTGGTGGTGTGTTTGGCAGGCTTTTATGTGTTTTGTGTTGCATGCAAAGCACGGCTAATTTCAGGCAATGTATGCTGACTTAACATTCTTTTGTTCCTTGAGACGCTGTGTATGCAAGGTAGAAGGAAAAGGCCTAGAAGTAGGAAGGATGCCAACTTGCCCATTTTACATATTTTTGTAGCTAATAAATGTGTGCAAGGATTGCCATGTTTTTTTCTAAAAAGACTGAGAAGGAAAATGTACATTAGTTTGTAAATGTAATGTTTGTGTACATGATAGCTGAAGAGATGGCTAGAGCAGAGGTGGCCTTCTTTTTTTGACCTGCAGTAAGAAACAAGAAAAGCACTCTCAAGCTCCTGCATACATATTTGAATAACAGTCATTGTTCGAGTTTCCTATATAATGATATAGGGGCTGACCCCACCTCACTATATTGAACGCCATGCCTGTAAAAACTGTATAAGGCATTGCTTCAGAGGGTGATGATGGGCTCAGACTGGTTGCTGAAGTGGGTGCTGATCCATGGCGCTCCAACTTTGAGGCTGAAGGTAACATAAGTATGGTGGGAGGCATTGCATGTCTTGTATATTACCATATCAATGTATGTCTAAAACTACTCCACCATGCCATTAGAAAGCTGGTTGCAATACCTTTAGGTAAAACTAGTAAATGTAACTGGGATATACTTGGCATTTGTCCTTATCCGTATAATTGTTACTGAGCTGTTGATACCACATACAATCATTCTCATGCACATGATTTGTAAACACGTAGCATATGCTAAATAATCAAATAGAAAAATACCAATTATTGTGTGTTACCTCAGTAAAGCAATTGTTATCACGTGGATTAAATGCTAGAACATTGAACGCAAGCTGCTGGCACTTGTTATAGAATATTGGATCCATGCTGGGCAGATACTTGCCTAACTAAGGTGATGGAAAAAGTGGAAGAGTGGTCATGCTTGAAAAGATTGAAGGTCACTTAGGAAAGGTTAATTAAGATGGGTGTAAGGGGCATCAAACTAAAGAAGCATTTGCAATGCAATAGGTCTCGCAGTTTCTTGAGTTAGAGCTATTGGAATTGTAAATACAGAACTGAACTTTTCTTGCCACATAAATCGGTGAACCCTGTCTCTTAATTTTATCTTTTCCTGCCATGTTTTGGTGGTCACTGACGGCTACTGGCATCAGAATTCACAAGCCCTTGAGGAGAGACGAGTTGAGTGCTCTACTGGAAAAGTATTTTCTTTTTATTTTAACAAAATGAAGTCTTGCAAGCATTCTTGCCTCGCATTTCAATGAGTAGAGCAACCTGAGAAGATTTATGGCCCCAAAAAAGGAGCTAAGCAATGCCCTGTGTACAATGCTGTGAGTGCTGGCAGGGAAAGAACCTGGAGAGAGAGACTCCATATGCAAAGGTAAGCAAGTTTCACATCATTACGTCTAGGTTTAGCTACATTCTACAAGAAAGAGCATATAATGGCTTTGGTGAGCAGTGAGCGAAACAACCGGCTGTTTCTTTTGTAAAATAAGCTTATTTTAAGAGCCAGAGGTAAACGATGATAGCACTGGAATAAAGCCAAAACAAATGTCAGCTACATGGGAGAAGGTGGGAGGAAAGGAAGGCTGCAATAAAACGCAGTCAGCTACCAGCCTTAAACACTCAAAGTGAAAGGGGAACACCAAAGAAATAACAAAAATAGTCTGTCACAGCAACAAATAAAGAAACCAAAGTGAATAATACAGTAGTTGGTCACTGCTCTGAAACAGAAAAAGGAGGGAGAAAAAGGAAGAATTGACCACTAGCAAGCGAGAATTTTTAAAGGACACTGCAACCAACAAATGAAATTGCTTTAAGCCATTGAAAGTATACTAAAAGTATACACAAGGTTGAACGCTTATGCTCAACCTAATGAGCAGGTCATTTTTGCAGTTTGGGGCCTGTAGGCTGGACAAGAGATCAGTAGGTAAAACACAGGTTTGAACTGAATGCCAGAACAGAATGGGGGATGCTAGGTCTGGCTGGGAAAGATTGGCCATTTAAAATAAAGTGAAAACTTAAAACAACAGCTTGATAATGTTAGGGAAAAGAGGAGAAAAGCGGTTGTTAGAGCCAAGAAATGAAGTTTGATTTGTTTAAAGGTTGGTGAATGTGAGATGTTTTATATCAGTAGTGAGAATGATATTGAAGTGTGTCCAGCACTTGTTAATAAACAAATTGTGAGCTTAGCCTGCTTGCAGAAAAAATAACCTTTTGCACATCCAGGAGCGATGCTGGACACTAGCCACAAAGGTGAATGTACCATTGTAGATTTACTCACGTTACATTTACTGCTACACTTTGCAGTAACTTTATTACTTTTGGATATTCACCATTTTGAATATTAAGTACTACAAAGTGCAGACTTACATGTTCCAATCTACAGAAACCAGGGGGTGGAGCCAAATTTACAAGTGAAGAGTTACTACTAGTAGCTTTTCACACATAGGCAGAGGTCTGTGCCACCGAAGCAGAGGTCTCCCTATGGCAAATTATAGTGAAAAATCAAAACGTTTATTAAGCTTTAAAAAAACGCTACCACACAAATTAATTATTTTAAATATAGTTAATGAATGTTTAAATAGTTATTTAAATAGTTATTTTTGAAAGACCTCACATACAGAAACGTATTATATGTATTTGTTTTAAAAATGTCAAGGTAAATATAATTTTTATTTTAAAAATGTTCATTAAAAAATTATAATAAAATATTATTTTTTATTATTTGTATTTGTTATTTATATATACATTTTTAATATGCTTGTTAAAAGACAAAATAAGTTCAATTATTTCAATATTATTTCCTATAGAGTTTTATTTTAAGTACCTGCCTCCATTATTCTCTATGGGTGTGTGTTGCAGTAGCATTGGTTGTCCATGTGTTGTGCTGGACTTAATCCAAGGCTGAAGTGAAGTACATTAAATAGTTTGTGCATTCTTTTGGTTGTAATAACTTAAGAAGGGCAGTTTAGCATTGAGCTTACT
This sequence comes from Pleurodeles waltl, assembly GCF_031143425.1. Lineage (NCBI taxonomy): Eukaryota > Metazoa > Chordata > Amphibia > Caudata > Salamandridae > Pleurodeles > Pleurodeles waltl. The sequence continues at coordinate 656,940,237 of NC_090445.1, read as the reverse complement.
CTTTTGCGGGTGAGTGTTTGTCCTGCCCTTCATCGCTCTTTAACCCTCCCTTATACTATCTTATCCCTCCCTAGCCCTCTCCCATTTTGTAGAAAGTATTCCCCAATTCCCAGCTGCTCCCTTCTGTTCCTCCCTGATTTACTACTAAAACGTAGGAGTGGATGTGCAAAGATCTCCAAAACTGGATGCGGCAATATCTGCGGAGAAAAGATAGGAGGGGTGAAGGATTGCACCATGGCATGTAGGCTTATTGATGGCCTTTTGTAGCATCTGAGTAGTACTACTGTAGTAATACTAAACACAACATCAAGCTGAGTCTGTGAAACAGCTCCTATGTGTTTTATCTGATCCCCAAGGACCCCCTTGTGAAGTCATTGGCAGTCAAAGGGAGTATTCTGCTGCTCCTCGTATTTTGCGGAACTGACATCTATGCAATTGTGCACTTACAATAGACTGCTCAAAAGTGTATTCAAGTCTAACTTCAGTCAACGCGCAGCAGAACTCCATAAGAATTACCACTGTGCTACATTTTGCATTTGTGAAGATTTTTGTGGTAAAACAGCAATGCCAGAGTGACTCAGTGGTTTCCTCCACCGTCTTGTGAAATAATGTACTACCCGCTTACACCCACCTGTTGCACCTGGAATGGAGAGGCCAATAATACGTATATCTGTTCCATTCACGCAACACATGGATAGGTATTCTAAGAGGGCCTTGAGATTACATGTTTAGCACTCTGCTAAGGTTCTAATTCATTAAATATAGGTGATGCTAGTAACTGCTTATACTGGTGCCATGGTGTTTTCTAGTTCAGGAAAAGTGATATTTTGAGATGTATAAGAAGGCCATTTTTAATGCTAACACCCCTTGTTGGCCATCTTGCGTTCTTGTTTATAGTCATTGTGATTTTATTTGAAATATTTTTTTTTCTTTTATACACCACTTTGTAAGCAGTCCAGGCACTTTTCTAGTTTGGCACACTTCTCCAATGCCTACCAGAGAGGTTCCAAATTATGGTATATTTGTCACATCAAGGTCAGGCCCAAAGTATGACCACCTGGCATCTAAATGTTTACTTAGTGTGCAATTAGGAGCTGTTTCCTCGGCTGGACCATTTTCAGCAGAAATTAGTGCAGAGTCAGTTGCCTTGTTGTGAGGGCCAACCCAGAATTGTATTTAGTTTCTCATAAACAAACTCTAAAGTATGAATTTGTTTCTGCAAAACACAGAAAACGATGGTCCTGACACTCAGGGAGTTTTCTTCTTGCTTGGATGGGTCATTGTTGATTTTTCTGCCTTATACATCAAAGGTAGCATCCCTTTGGCGGATGGGCTGCTGCTAACGACTCACTGCTGGCGGAGCACATCGAAGGCTCCACTGGTGGTCAATTAGCCCTTTCCACACCCTGAAATGGAGTGGTAGAACCACAGGTTTGACGGACCAGGAGCCCTGAAATTGTACTGTAGCTTTAAATTACTTGTTTGTTACTTAATTGCACTGTAGCTTTGTTATTTACATTATTCTCTTAGTCAGTTTGGAAATAATGAAAGTGTGCCACTTAGCATATCCCTAAATGTTACATCTTATGGGCAAGTTTCCTGCGATTGAGAGTCAGCAGGACTGTGCCAGCAACAAACCAAAGGGGTAGTTTGCATCTCCCTCACGACTGATTTCAATCGGATAAAGGAGTCTGTCTCATATCCCAGGCAAGTCATGTAGAGACTTTTTGAGGCACATACAAGTTGAGCAAGTGCCAAGGCCCCACCTTCCAATGGGCTTTCTGGGAAGGTAAACTCTCTATTTGACCTCTGACTACTATTTCTATTTTGCTATCTAAATAAAACCACTCTTCCACTCTCCACCTCCCTGTGCCTCTTACTTTGTCTCTCTCGACCCAGTGCCATCTTATTAGTGATTCTGGGCAAGATATATTTCAATTATTTTGTGTGAGCCAGAGTCTGGACGTTTAATATATAATTCAGTATAGTTTGGGATTATGCAGGCATGAAGTAGCAGGACGTATGTGATGCAATTCATTGTTATTCCAAAATGGGGCCTCAACATAGGTCTTGCCCGGACCCCAAAAGTTCTTAAGATGACACTGACATCATGCATCGAGGATCCACATTCTCTGCTCAGCTGTTGATCTCTGAGATGCAGGTCCATCTCATCAGGACGTTCCTACATTCCCAAGCCAGGCATTGCTGTGAGAACCCAAGATGAATGTCCAGGCTAAGAAAGAAGAAATTGTCCTGGATATGAAATGTAGGCCCTCACGGTCTGTCTCTTTACACTGGTCAGTGGTGGTATTGTCTACAGCCACTTAACGTGTGATTCAGATGCCATTCAGAGTCATAGTACATCGTACGTCTTCCACATTTGCAAACATGTTCTGCATGACTGCACTTCTAACTACAACTTCAGATGGTGCCAGCCATGTGCCCGAGTGATGCATCCCAAGCCCTTCTGAAGCAGAGGTCCACTCACAGGTTGGACTGTAGCACCCACAGTGAGGTTCAATTGCTAGTGCAGGGCTTCAACTAGTACTTTAAAGGCAGCCAGGGTTTGTATTGCAGGTTTGCATCTCTTAGAATATCAGTATGGTGAGATCTTCCATATTGCTTTTTACCTCTTCCCGCAGCAGCCACCATCTTTACATTTTTCACTGGCAGGAATCTCAGTCTGCTCACATTACTCCAGCCGTTTTATCTTTGGAGACATAGACATCTATAGTAAAGTTTTTGAACAATTTTTTCTTAATGCACAACAGAAATACAAAAAAAATATGTAAACATTTTGGGGACAAAAGCAAATGGTTGTGTTTGAATACGCCTGCATAAGTCTTTGTACGTGCATAGGAACACGTGTCTATGCACATAGTTAATCACAGGACCAAGACATCATAGGAAATGTGAAGCTGCTTTCAATACTTCTTTACGAAGGCTCGTGTGATTTCTTAATACGTCTGTTGTTGAAATTTCAGTAACTAGTTTCCAATAATTTCTAAGTAACCCAGGGCCACTGTAAACATCCAATGAAAAATATATTTATTAACTGAAATCATTAGCCATAAAAAAAATAACTAATCCTATGATACAGCTGAAATTAACCAGAGTATTTTGACACCATCAAAGTGGATACCTGAAAATCAGCTATAATTATTTAAAACGGTTTAATCAGGGTTCATAGCATTTGTGAACAGTAGCTTTCTTGAGGTGTAGGCCTCCAATGTACATGTAATTATTTAAATGTACTATATGTCCATTGGTGGCAATTAGGATGGCAAGGGTGCAACTCCTTGTTTGCCCTTTGCAGCCCCTGGCACTGTTTTGCAGCATCTAAATCATAGATTGCAATACAGCGCCAGGGGAAGGAAATTAAAAAGGTCTCTTTGAGGGCCAAGCTCGGGTCCTGAAGCGCATATTCCTTGTTTCTCCCATAGCCCTCTAGCAGCGAATAGGTGACCGTTCAGGAGTTAAAGGTTGGACAAGATGCGGATACTTCCACTTCCGGCCCCTCCCATAACCAGTCTGCAGCTTCTATTTTTCGTTGAAGGTAAAGCGGATATTGATACATTGTATTTCTTTGTCTCAAAGGCCAGAGTTCTGCTCCTCAAATTCATAAGGTGCACATCATTTCATCTTCCAAGAACATTGTGGCAAGCCTTTGCACAGATGGCGGTCAAACGCTGGGAGCAAAAACACAGAGTCAGTTTCCAGTAGAGAATGAGTTAACTGACAGCCAAGGGCACTTTAAATAAAACCATTTTTTGCAATATGAACAATGTATAATGTACTAATACCCAGGTTTACAGAGCTATTCTATGACCAATGTTAACTATTGCCATCTGAAAATCACAGTAGGTCCCTGTTCCTGCAGTAGGCGTAAAATCCTAAAAATGAAAAGAGATCCATAAAAAAAATTTGAAACTTTACTGATTGACTCAACAAAGTATGGCGTTACTTCACTCAGCGACCAGGGTCTGGAAAACTGTAAGTCTTGTTCTAGAGACATCCTGTGTCTCCCACAAATAAGACCTACTTTCTATTTGTAATGCCAAGAAGGAAAACTAACACAGATATCGAAAAGCCATGAGTAGCACTTTAAAGTGGGCCAGACTTTGATTTGCTTGATATCAAATTAGGTGATACTTGGAGCATCTTAGAGTTACATCAACTGTTGTTTAGCGTATTTAACTGTATTTAACCGGATAAACATTTGAAGATTCGGACTGCATGTTCACATTAGAGTATGATATTGGAATATCATTGCCGGAATATTGTCTCACATAAATATTGAGTTTGAAATTGTTTACAAATATTTTGCCTCATTGGAATTAATAGTAGAACAATCATGGGCAAAGCCAACAGGTCTAGAATACGGGTGACCTACTGGCTTTGGCAATCAGGTGAGGGTGGGTAATTAGGGTGATTAACTGGTGAGCGGGTGGGTGTGGATAATGGGATGATTAAAAAAAAGTGCTGTGAAGTGGCCAGTGCTTGACTCTCCATAGCAGTCTTTTCTCCCTTCTCTCTGAAGAATAAACAGAGGTGAGTTGTAGGGGGGAAATGAAACAGGAAGGGGAATGCTGAGGGAGAAGAAATAGGGACAGGAAGCAAGACTTAAAAAAACAAGTGGCAGGGTCATTAGTCCAGGTCTGTCAACAAGTGTGGTTGGGGTCGGAGGGGATTTGAAAAGCAGCAACACAGAGAAGGGCAAAGGATGTGGTCTAAAGGTCAGAGCTGCTGGCTTTGGATCTGAGGAACCAGGTTCGAGTCTCAGCATCTACTATAATATCCTGTGATTCTGTTGAATCTCTTAATCTTCCTCTGCCTAAAAATCTAAAACTGGCTTGTTTAATCTAACCAAGTAGTTTAACTGGTGCTCCTGTCAAGTGCTTTAATATGTTTGTGTTGAGCTTGAGCCATAAGTAGCTGCAAAAAAAGTGTTGGTGGGAGTGGAAAAAAACAACCAAGTGAAAACCTGTGCTGTTGCAGGCTGGACATGAAAAAAGTACCTCAAGCACAGCACAAGATGTGGACGATCAATAATTCAGAGCAATCAATCTGTTCTTCGTCCATGCCCTGGACAAGAAACAGGAAGTGACTCTTGGCTGGCCATTTAGGAGACATGAAAAAGAGTGACACTCAAGGTAATGAATAAAAAGCATTGGGCGGGCTTGAAGCCATTTATTGTAAATAATAAGCCTGGCAAGGGTGCGTGAATGCGCTAGTGCTCGCTCAAGCAGGCTCGACCCAAAAACTACACTCCATTGGATGGTAATTTTGTAAACACTATTTAGGGCATGATATATAAGTCACTCACTATTTTGGTCATGCAACCCAAAAATGCAAGTAAATGCTGGTGAGTTCCAGTAACACATGCCCAGATATGTACGTGCATGAGTAAAATGATTCTTCCATAACTTTGAGAGGCTGCGGGAACTTTCTAGTCTGCTCCAGAACTACAACTTGAAAATATGAAGCATAATGGTTAGAGCGAGTTCCTGAACCTGTTTCATTGTGAATCCACACTCTCACTGGGGAAACGAGTAATCTGACTAGTTACTCATCTTTGCTTAAAAATAGTGATTGTGTTTCATATGTTTGGCGGAAATCTTTGAAATGTTGCATTAGGTACCAGGAGGGAAACAACTCTTCCCTCAAGGTGAGCATCTTTAATGCCATGACTGGATACTGACTGACAAACCAGTTGGAGAACTAGTGAAGTTAGAAAGAAGGTTGTTCTCAGAAAACAGATATATAAGTATTTCCTTCAAGTGCCCGGGCCTAGCATAGTAATGACCTTCCTGTTTTTAGATTGAAAGTTGTTTTCTCTTCTGTATGTAATTTGTGTAACCAGCTGTGAGAAATGTAGATACATACGACTGGATGAATTTAAATGCCTGAACCACCGTTTTTATTTATAAAATTAAAAACAGAATGGATTATTTCCTTACTTTACTGTCTACCCCACGGAACCACTAATGGAGCAAGCAGATTCTGCCTAGATTCCACGCAGTGACCCGTGGGCTGCAAATGCATATATGTACAAGTTATGGCACATGCGCACATGTGCGCGCACACACACGTACGCCTCTAGAGAAAGGACGAGCCCACTTATTTATTTTGAATATTGTGTACATTTTATGAATTAAAAAACCACTGAAATCTTCCAGTATGACCTGGATCCCTGTTCTTTCTTCCCAGGTGAAGCCCGGCCACCACCATGGGAGTCTTGATTGTTATGAAATACCTCATGTTCGTCTTCAACGTGCTCATTTTTGTAAGCATTTATTTTCTAATTAATTTCTTGAAATATTATGCAGCTCATATTCATGTAGCAAAGAAAATGCCTTATTGCAATAATAAAGTGGTCTGTGCAATCGGGACTGCAAAACGTTATTAGCTACGTACAATTACTCGTGTCAGGAGGGATGGAGGGAAACCAGCGAGAAGTGAACATTCATCTATCACATTTACATCCGTACATTTGGAGATCGACCTAGCCAGGCTATTATTGTTATTGTGGATCAGGCTTTACCTTTTCAACTGAAAACACATATTAGCAGATCCTTAGAAGTTTATTTTTCAAAATCAAACACATTTGCTGAGAGACCGCATGGAATGTGAGGGCTGCTTAACAAAGTTCCAATGTCTTTATATCAGCCGCTCCTCTGAAGGCGCAGGGTGGCGGGGCTTAGGACCCTTCAGACACTAAATAAGGTGGAAAGTCTTGAAATAAAAGACATGCAAAGCAAGGGATGAATGAAAAAGGAGGAAAATAGGGACATTTCTAGCTTGATTGCTATAGGGACTGTCTGGCGACTGTTCTAGGACAATTCACTGCAGGAATCACCAACACACTTTGGGGCATATTTATACTCCGTTTGCGCCGAATTAGCGTCGTTTTTTTCAACGCAAATTCAGCGCAAAACTTACGCCATATTTATACTTTGGCGTTAGACGCGTCTAGCGCCAAAGTATGAGGAAAGAGCGTCATTTTTTTGCGTGAACGCCTTCCTTGCGTTAATGAGATGCAAGGTAGGCGTTCCTGTCCAAAAAAATGACTGCGACACAAATGCGTCGTATTTATACTCCCGGGCAAAAATCACGCCCAGGAGTAGGCGGGGCAAAAAACCCCGCATTTGCGCCTCTTTTTAACGCCTGGGTCAGGGCAGGCGTTAAGGGACCTGTGGGCTCAAAATGAGCCCACAGCTGCCCTCCCATGCCCCCAGGGACCCCCCCTGCCACCCTTGCCCACCCCAGGAGGACACCCAAGGATGGAGGGACCCATCCCAGGGACATTCAGGTAAGTTCAGGTAAGTATAAATTTTTATTTTTTTAATATTTTTTTTGCCATAGGGGGCCTGATTTGTGCCCCCCTACATGCCTCAATGCCCAATGACCATACCCAGGGGACATAAGTCCCCTGGGCATGGCCATTGGGCAAGGGGGCATGACTCCTGTCTTTACTAAGACAGGAGTCATGTAAATGGCGTCTGGGCATCGTTAAAAATGGTGCAAATCGGGTGGAGGCGATTTTTTTGCGTCAACCTGACTTGCACCATTTTTAAGACGCCCTAACACCATTTTCCCCAACGCCGGCGCTGCCTGGTGTACGTGGTTTTTTTCCACGCACACCAGGCAGCGCCGGTCTGCTAGCGCCGGCTAACGCCATTCAATAAATACGGCGCCCGCATGGCGCTTCAGAATGGCGTTAGCCGGCGCTAAACTTTTTGACGCTAAACTGCGTTAGCGCAGTTTAGCGTCAAAAAGTATAAATACGGGCCTTTATGTGGGAGTGTCTGTCGCACAATAAAATCTTCATCAAGTATTGGTTGGTGGCCCTTTCAAACAGTTCCATGTGAAAATGTTAATGCTTATGTCTACTAAACAGCACATGCGCTGCACGTTGCTTCCGCCCTATGCACTCCATGCTGGTTCTCCCTTTGAGCTTGACTCCTAGAAAAGCTGAGGATTGTAGTGTTGGGGGCCCTAGGCCCTCATGCTACAGAAATAACGTGACGCAGACACAGTGGCATGGTGCTAGTAACTGGCGACGGGCAGTGCACCCAGCCCTTTTTATTAGCAGGATACACCTGACCGGCGGCGCCTGTGTTGGGTGGGTGTGGGGTGTAGATGTAGGGCCAGCCCTCAGCCGAGTGGCTGGGAAAACACTAAAATGTGTCCAGCAGGACACTACAAGGATATTGGGATCTATTTCAACAGGGAGCAAACGGATGCACAACGTTTGTATCAACTTTGACAGGGAAGAAATACTGCAGCTCCACTTTTTAAGTTGGTACAGAGGCCGCAAGAGCCCTGGGACCCTTCGGGGTGACACAATACATGAGGTCGTGCTCCCAGATTTCTTTCACTGAAGTGCACCCCCCCCTTACACACAACACCAGCTGTGGTCCTGTCCCTCAAGAGATGCTGCAGAGTGAGTTTCGCAGAGGAGCAAAGCAGCTGCCCCTTATTTGTATTCCATAGTTTCTAAATTTGACTCCGAGTGCCCCACAGTTTACAAAATAACAACACAATTTGCAGTTCTTGCCTACTGCAATGCTTTTAGCTGTCCGTGGCAGTAGCCTATAGTGGACCACAGTGCTTTAAGTAGGGTGAAAAAGATGGAGGGTGGTGAGGGAGGGGAATTTCCGTAAAAGGTTCATGGCCTGAATAATTAAGGGTGTGACTCAAGACATGTGAACTACAATCCTGTACTTTACTCGTCATGCTGCCTCGCCAGCGTTTAGGTGCCGTTGGTACGTTTTCAGGTTTTGCATCCAGGCATATCACACAACAACAAATGAATACCCAAACAAAGAGTGCTTGTTTGCTATAAATAAGTAGCAACAATGATTTTGTTGTAAATAATCAGGATTAGTAAGTACAAATGGTACATCTGACCCATCACTATGGGCGCGCTGAAGACAGGCCAGGCTGCCTTTATCCTCAGCTCTAGAGCTGTCAGTCATACCCCATTATGAACACTCTCCCACAACCGGAACTCACCCAGACACCTAAAGACTGTCAACACCACACCAGCCGCCCTAGCGAATGATCCCCACACAGCTGAGCTTAAACTCCACTAAATACTGTGCAATGTCAGCTAGCAGAGAGCTAACGGTGATAATATTATGCCCCCAACATCACCCATCCTGTGAAAGGGGCTCACAAATTACACGAGCAGCGACAAGTACCAAACATTTCCCAACCTAGCGCAGAAAAAAATGGTGCAATTAAAACGGGCAGACGACTAAACGGCGACACTGAAAGGTTTTCGTTTTTATGCCTGTCTTTTATTTAACAAAGCTGCAAGCATTGTGGTAATTACAATCCCTATGACTGTTAGTCACATACTGGTGAAGATAGACACAATCTTGGTGACATCATCTAGCAGTTTTCAGCCGGTTTTAGCTGTCAAGTTCTCTCAGCAAGACAGTACGGGAAGTCTTTTGTGCATTCCATGCCTTTGGACAGGCTTCAGATCAGAGCAAAGTATTCAAAAGCCAGGGTGGCATTTGCTTGTATAATGAATATGTGTTGGGGGTCGCTAGAATCCTTCAGATGTCAGTACTGACATGGGCACCCTTGTATTAAGAGACTTTGACACTCTGGAAGCCAATGCATTTTATAATTTTACCATTATTACCTTCCATGTTCAAACAGATCAATACATTTTCCAAACTTGGGCCCTCATTTTGAGTACTGAGTAATTCCTGACGTCCAGTAAAGCTATCTGCCAGCAGAATCAATAATTATAAGATAAGAGATGCAGGAATGCCGCCATTCCGGCGTTCCAAACCGGACGTTCCAACAGCTATAAACTGGCAAAATTCTCAAGAAGGAAAATGGCTGAAAATGGAGAATTGCACGTGTATTGGGTGCAGCGGCACGATTCAAGCAGCCATTTCCCATTTCTAAGGGGCTACTGAGGGTCCTTCTCAGAATACCACCACATTCCTGCATCCCTGAATTACCGCTACCCACAGTATCATTATTTCACGGGGTGTAAGAAGTACTAATGCAGAATTGCTAACCCAGTGAGAAAGAACGTGAACTCTGGAGTGCTTCCATTTTCAAATTCGACTAACGCGTCATTTTTACGGTGCAAGGCTGACATCTGCTGGACGAACCTCTGTATAGCGTCTCTTGATGAACAAAGATCCATTACTTCTCTGAAGCAGGTGCATAAAGGGGAGCCACGCGAATGTTCTGCCCCCTAAACCAAGAAATTACTAATGGATGAAGGCATTGGATAAAAATGTATACACCCAAATTCAGAGAATCCATAGAAAGGGCATGCACCTTCCTTTTATCACTTATAAGGGGCACAATTCGTAAGGGTACCAGATATGTGTTCTGAACAAACAGCCATCGAGGACACATCCGGTTGACAATGTAAAGCAGAGCACATTCAGATCAAATGCCCATTGTTTTCCTACAGTGCTTGAAACGCAACTGATTTTTGCCACTTAGTAAAGTCACAAAAACATCCCACTAAATCTATTATCCATTGAACGAATGAAATCACATTACACAAAGGTCAACTCTGCTGTCCTTTTTGGTTGCAGGACTCATTTATTCCGATTAGCAATTAACGCCGTCCTAACAGTTCCATTTCATACCTACCGCAGTTCAGGAGGCCTCTTTCAGGAGACCTCTTTGCTTGTTTTGACTGGGTTTCTCTTTACGTGTGATTTTTCCCCAAGTTCTACTGATACATATCACCACATTTACTAAAGTTTTGCACGTACATCAATTTACTCTTCACTGTAAAGGCCCACATGCGCAATGCTGATGTTGTTTGTGCAAGCTCCTTTGCAAGGTTTTAGTTAATGTGGTCACTAGTGGGATTATGAATTTTGGGAAGAAACCTAAGTTCACGAGGTTGATCCTTAGAGATGCTACGATTTAAATAGTTAAACACTATGACCACCTTGGGATCACATTCAACAGCAAGTTATCATGGCTTAACCATCAGGAAGCATAAATCAGCTATGATTACTAAATCTGTCACTAGATTTGTAAAATTATTCGCCAGCAAAGCAATCAAGCCAGCTTTGAAAGTATTAAATATGAAACTTATTCCATACTTGCTGAATGCTTCTCCAGCACTAAATCAGAAGATCATTGCCAATCTCAACAAAACTTTTATGCAATATGGTTGAAACCTCTTTCACCTTCATACAGTTACTCCTCACTGTGTCACCGGGCTAGAACTAAGTCTAAAATCTTTAACATCACTCCATCACAGAAGCACTGTGAATTACTTCTGTGATTGTGTTAGAGCGGACCCATAATCTCTGAAATTTCTAATCCATCAGGAAATGAGGGAACCTACATATGACGATTTAGAGTTGCAAGCTGTACCCTCAATTGTGGGAAGATATAAACTATCTGATGTAGAGTCGCAGATACCATTAAATCCCATGGCTCGGAAAAGTCTCTTACGAGTAACTTTCAGTGTTAGCCAGAGGGGCTCTAATTTAGCTCAAGCCAAACTAAACAATCATATTGACCTAGTTTTTGATACCTTTTCCTTGCCGAGTGAAGAGTATCTTGGTTCAAACCTGCCTGGGTATGTTAAGATGACATTTTTAAGATTCAGACTGGTTTATATTTCGATTTATGATGTTGAGAGGAAATGGAAACGAGTATTTAAAGATAACATTGCTTGCCTACTTTGTGGACACATAACAGAATCCCTCCTTCACATTTTATGTAGTTGCCACAGACTTTTCCATTTGAGAAGAAATTACTTGTGACCTATGTTCAATAAGACAAATATTAGATCAACCACAAGGGCTGTTAGATACTGTTTTAGTCTAAGGGAGGATTGTGCACTATTATCTCTAACAAAAGTTTTAGACCAGGCTTATAAAACTTTATCTACTTGATTCGGGCACCTGATTTTATACCTGGCTACAAATTTTCACTGTATCTATATTTATGTATTCCATTATTATAATTGATTACAAAGTATAGTTTTTTACACTTTTTATGGGATTTTTTTCTGTGCATATGAAAATGAGTTCCTACAGTTTCTTAAAATGTTAACAAGGAGTCTATTGAAGTAGTTGCTGAAAAAGAGGATAGTGTCAGAGATATTAGGGTAAGAATTGGATCGATCGTTCAATATTGTGGTTGGGTTTGGAACCCTATTACAATAACAATGCTAAGGATGTTTTTAATAAGGTGTAAACTGCATCAATATTATTTGTACGCTGAATGAAATTATTTCTGTTTAGATTCGGATTAATTCATGTTTAATGTTGATTTTAATTAGGTTATGGTCCCATAATTTAGTGTCAACATTTAATAATGTGTGTAAACCTTGCGCGTTATAATTGCTATTATTGTAATCTTTTCATTTATACAATAAATGAATTACTTACTTACTACTAGTGTGCTACAGTTTTGCTCAACCTCACCTCACTCCTCGATGGAGTGTGCCTCGTGGCCACGCTTCATAAGAACAAATAGGACTGGACTCGGCTGTCAAAGGGCCTCTTCGCCTGATCCTGAAATATTCTTGCTTTTTGTCATAGATCGGCGGGATATGTCTCCTCGCAGTTGGTATTTGGGTTGTTGCGGACCCGGACGGCTTTCAGAGCATCGTGACTTCTAACCCTTTGCTGACAACCGGAGCCTTCATCATCCTCATGGTTGGAGTGGCCCTGTCCCTCCTGGGGTTCCTGGGGTGCTTTGGGGCGATCCGGGAGAACAAGGTCCTGTTAATGGCAGTAAGTGTATGGATCCAAAGCATGACTTCTTAAATGAAATATGATTTATGTGCACAAAGAGAGAGAGAGAGAATGCTTTTTGTGGGCTCAGAAAAAAAGGCAGTGAGTCACATTTCATGTGTGTCTGTCATGTGCTTTGGGAGCTGGGCTACTGGACCACTGGTTGGGAAGTCTAGTGAGAATCGTGCTTGGGGGACATCTTTTGGAAGGAAAAAATAATAACATTGGGATACTAGGGCAGAGTTTAGTGAAAGTATATTTAGCTAAAATCAAAGTGGATTATGGTCGGAAAATAATATTTATCGTTATAGGAATTGTAGACATCAATGTAGACCTGCTGCAAAAAAACAGGTTCTTAATCTGCAAGTTCTCACTTTGCTAAACAGAGCCATCTGGGGGTTCATTTCAGCTATTGTACCATATAAATGACTTGTTATTTTCCAGAATACAATAATCATGTGCCTTTTACGAGGTGACCCAGACCTACTCAAAGATATTTGGACGCTTTTCCATCAGAGACCTTGGAGGCAGGTCTATCTCCATACTGACCTAAGCCTTCTACGTGATGAACATGTCCTTTTGTATCTGATGGGACCTCTGTTCACTGGTTACAAATTGCTCCATTCTCCAAGGTTGCAGGTGAAACCCCGAAACCGGTCCCAGGATACTTGTTTCCGGTCCAGGGAGAACCTGGCCTGGCAGTTCGGGCTGGACTGTTCCCATGAGGAACAGGGTCAAGAATGATTTGCATATGGCTGTGTTCAAACTGGGGTGCCATGGTGAGCAAAATAATGGATGGATTAAACCCAGATCTGTGACTGGGGGTGAATGTTTGATTGGTTCCGCATTCCGTCCATCCAGTTACGCTATCCCACAGCGTTTATATTTTGCTTTGCTTTTGCCGCCCTAAGTGCGCCGGGTATGCCCAGACGTGGGTCCCGGGCTCACTGTGCCACTGGATTCAAGCTAGCCTGGCTGATGAGGGGTGAAACCCCGAAACCGGTACCAGGATACTTGTTTCCGGTCCAGGGAGAACCTGGCCTGGCAGTTCGGGCTGGACTGTTCCCATGAGGAACAGGGTCAAGACTGATTTGCATATGGCTGGGTTCAAACTGGGGTGGCATGGTGAGCAAAATAATGGATGGATTAAACCCAGATCTGTGACTGGGGGTGAATGTTTGATTGGTTCCGCATTCCGTCCATCCAGTTACGCTATCCCACAGCGTTTATATTTTGCTTTGCTTTTGCCGCCCTAAGTGCGCCGGGTATGCCCAGACGTGGGTCCCGGGCTCACTGTGCCACTGGATTCAAGCTAGCCTGGCTGATGAGGGGTGACACCCCGAAACCGGTCCCAGGATACTTGTTTCCGGTCTAGGGAGAACCTGGCCTGGCAGTTCGGGCTGGACTGTTCCCATGAGGAACAGGGTCAAGACTGATTTGCATATGGCTGGGTTCAAACTGGGGTGGCATGGTGAGCAAAATAATGGATGGATTAAACCCAGATCTGTGACTGGGGGTGAATGTTTGATTGGTTCCGCATTCCGTCCATCCAGTTACGCTATCCCACAGCGTTTATATTTTGCTTTGCTTTTGCCGCCCTAAGTGCGCCGGGTATGCCCAGACGTGGGTCCCGGGCTCACTGTGCCACTGGATTCAAGCTAGCCTGGCTGATGAGGGGTGAAACCCCGAAACCGGTCCCAGGATACTTGTTTCCGGTCCAGGGAGAACCTGGCCTGGCAGTTCGGCTGGACTGTTCCCATGAGGAACAGGGTCAAGACTGATTTGCATATGGCTGGGTTCAAACTGGGGTGGCATGGTGAGCAAAATAATGGATGGATTAAACCCAGATCTGTGACTGGGGGTGAATGTTTGATTGGTTCCGCATTCCGTCCATCCACTTACGCTATCCCACAGCGTTTATATTTTGCTTTGCTTTTGCCGCCCTAAGTGCGCCGGGTATGCCCAGACGTGGGTCCCGGGCTCACTGTGCCACTGGATTCAAGCTAGCCTGGCTGATGAGGGGTGAAACCCCGAAACCGGTCCCAGGATACTTGTTTCCGGTCCAGGGAGAACCTGGCCTGGCAGTTCGGGTTGGACTGTTCCCATGAGGAACAGGGTCAAGACTGATTTGCATATGGCTGGGTTCAAACTGGGGTGGCATGGTGAGCAAAATAATGGATGGATTAAACCCAGATCTGTGACTGGGGGTGAATGTTTGATTGGTTCCGCATTCCGTCCATCCAGTTACGCTATCCCACAGCGTTTATATTTTGCTTTGCTTTTGCCGCCCTAAGTGCGCCGGGTATGCCCAGACGTGGGTCCCGGGCTCACTGTGCCACTGGATTCAAGCTAGCCTGGCTGATGAGGGGTGAAACCCCGAAACCGGTCCCAGGATACTTGTTTCCGGTCCAGGGAGAACCTGGCCTGGCAGTTCGGGCTGGACTGTTCCCATGAGGAACAGGGTCAAGACTGATTTGCATATGGCTGGGTTCCAACTGGGGTGGCATGGTGAGCAAAATAATGGATGGATTAAACCCAGATCTGTGACTGGGGGTGAATGTTTGATTGGTTCCGCATTCCGTCCATCCAGTTACGCTATCCCACAGCGTTTATATTTTGCTTTGCTTTTGCCGCCCTAAGTGCGCCGGGTATGCCCAGACGTGGGTCCCGGGCTCACTGTGCCACTGGATTCAAGCTAGCCTGGCTGATGAGGGGTGAAACCCCGAAACCGGTCCCAGGATACTTGTTTCCGGTCCAGGGAGAACCTGGCCTGGCAGTTCGGCTGGACTGTTCCCATGAGGAACAGGGTCAAGACTGATTTGCATATGGCTGGGTTCAAACTGGGGTGGCATGGTGAGCAAAATAATGGATGGATTAAACCCAGATCTGTGACTGGGGGTGAATGTTTGATTGGTTCCGCATTCCGTCCATCCAGTTACGCTATCCCACAGCGTTTATATTTTGCTTTGCTTTTGCCGCCCTAAGTGTGCCGGGTATGCCCAGACGTGGGTCCCGGGCTCACTGTGCCACTGGATTCAAGCTAGCCTGGCCGATGAGGGGTGAAACCCCGAAACCGGTCCCAAGATACTTGTTTCCGGTCCAGGGAGAACCTGGCCTGGCAGTTCGGGCTGGACTGTTCCCATGAGGAACAGGGTCAAGACTGATTTGCATATGGCTGGGTTCAAACTAGGGTGGCATGGTGAGCAAAATAATGGATGGATTAAACCCAGATCTGTGACTGGGGGTGAATGTTTGATTGGTTCCGCATTCCGTCCATCCAGTTACGCTATCCCACAGCGTTTATATTTTGCTTTGCTTTTGCCGCCCTAAGTTTGCCAGGTATGCCCAGACGTGGGTCCCGGGCTCACTGTGCCACTGGATTCAAGCTAGTCTGGCTGATGAGGGGTGAAACCCCGAAACCGGTCCCAGGATACTTGTTTCCGGTCCAGGGAGAACCTGGCCTGGCAGTTCAGGCTGGACTGTTCCCATGAGGAACAGGGTCAAGACTGATTTGCATATGGCTGGGTTCAAACTGGGGTGGCATGGTGAGCAAAATAATGGATGGATTAAACCCAGATCTGTGACTGGGGGAGAATGTTTGATTGGTTCCGCATTCCGTCCATCCAGTTACACTATCCCACAGCGTTTATATTTTGCTTTGCTTTTGCCGCCCTAAGTGCGCCGGGTATGCCCAGACGTGGGTCCCGGGCTCACTGTGCCACTGGATTCAAGCTAGCCTGGCTGATGAGGGGTGAAACCCCGAAACCGGTCCCAGGATACTTGTTTCCGGTCCAGGGAGAACCTGGCCTGGCAGTTCGGGCTGGACTGTTCCCATGAGGAACAGGGTCAAGACTGATTTGCATATGGCTGGGTTCAAACTGGGGTGGCATGGTGAGCAAAATAATGGATGGATTAAACCCAGATCTGTGACTGGGGGTGAATGTTTGATTGGTTCTGCATTCCGTCCATCCAGTTACGCTATCCCACAGCGTTTATATTTTGCTTTGCTTTTGCCGCGGACATCTACATGGTGGACGATGCCTTCTGTATAGAGGACAGGGCCTTCTGCAAAGTGGGCAGTGCTTTTTGATAGAAAACAGGAACTTCTACATGGTGGCAAAGCCTTCTCCGTGATGGACAGTACCTCTTCTGTGGTAGAAATTACCTTCTCAGAGGTGGAGAACATCTGCTCTAAGCTGGAAATGGCCTTCCAATAGTTTTACATTGTACATGGTGGACAGGACCTTCAGTAATTTAGACGGGACATTTATAATGATGGACGATGATTTCACCACAGTGGTGGGCTTTCCCGTTCAGCATATGGCCTTCTCCGTGGTAAATAGGGTATTCTCCATGAAGGACAAGTGCTCTTTATGGCAGGGAAGACCTTTTCTATAGTGTACAGGGTTTCCATGTAGCGCGCAGACGTGTTTGTGTTGATGGCATGTGTTTGTGTATTGTGGAACATGACCTTTGTCGTTGTGAGCGTGGCCTTTTGCTGTGGTACACCCAGATAAAAAAGAAGGTACCAGCTCTCTGCACGGATACTCTGAAGGACCTCAATTTTCCATAATGGCACAGGCTGTCTTAAAGTAAAATTCGAAAGGTGAGCCTACAGAGAAAGCTTTCCCCACTCACCTTTTAAGCAAAACCTGCAAATATGAACTCAGGTAAAACATCAAGCCGCTTACAATAGGCCTTGATTTCAAAACGAAAACAAAATATCTATATTATTACCACATATAACACTAAGTCAGCTGTAATTGTGCTGTGGAAGTTAGGCCCAGTGGTGCAGTCCTTAAATATGAAATGAAAGTTGTGCACAGGTTTACATTTAAATAGGTAGCTTCGATGTACTTGTTATGCTTATAAATATGTTGGTGCAGGCAGCTGCTATCTTTTCTATTGTAGTTTGCTAAAAACTGAATTTGTGCTAGCTCCAGTTAGGAAATACGTTGAAAGGATGTTCTTGTAACCTATAGTCAATAAAGTAAATTAAAAGCCATTAGTTGCTAAAGACAGTTATTATACATGATACTAAGGTGGCCTTCATAAAGAGATCTAATTTTTAACTTTAAGGTGTAAGGGATGGAATGTGCTTGCGTTGTGAGGAATTTGCACAGGGAGGTAAAGAAATATCAGCGAGGCACAGGTCCACCTTTTAGTTTTGTGCCTAACTAGGTCAGGTACTCTATCAAAGTGTGATCAAATATAGACAGTTAAAGCGGTGACAACATTATTGCTTGCTCTTGCACGCAACATAATTTTGCACTTTTAAATGTGGCAAATCGAAGCTACGTTTTACATTGTATTGTAGCACATGAGCGTGGTGGCAAAACATTGCTAAATGTACCCCTTAGTGTGAGAACTTGATTCACAGTGGAGGGGTCTAGTCTTCTAGGCTGAGAGGTGATTGAGACAGAAGAAGAGACCTGAAGAACATCTACAGGGAGAGTTCCACTAGGGAGGATAGCGCTGGCTGACCCCCGAGAAGAAGAAGTTCCGGGTCGTGAATAAGTGAAGCCTGCTAGCTTTGGAGCTTCTTTCCCTGAGAATTTGAAAGCGCAGAGATCCCAGTGACAGAGGCAGCATTGTCTATCTGGAAAAAGCACAGCGAAAGCACGGGCTTGGTTTTATGTCAATGGATCTGACTGATACTTGAACCCATGGCCGGTTGGAGGACTAGGGATCAAATTACAGACCTAGTGATGGATGTCTGGACGTTTATCCACACACTACGTTTAAACAAGAAAAGAACATTGGCTTCTACAAGTCAGTGAAATTATGGTTTTAGAGGACAGCATCTTCCAGAAACTATTCTCTTTTAAACAGGGTTTTGCTTTATTTTAGTGACATAAACACGCCCTTCTGCTCTTTCGTGGCCATTTCTGAGAATCTCAGGCAACACATTTGGTTTTAAAAAGAATTCCAATTCTTACTTACCCATGATCCATGAGAACTATTCTGTTTTTGTATCATTTGGATAATTGAAATTGCATTCTTTTAACTAAATGATTTGGCAAACTGAATTTGTTTATTTGGTAACTGTAAAGTTGCTGTTTGTGTACCCTATGCTGCATTGTCTCACGGTTACCTTCCTGGTTGTGCCACGTGAAAAAGGATAAGCTAGGGATTCCTCACAAAGCCTTTTCACCTAAGAAATTAGCACTGTTTGCTAGCAGGTGAGGCTCTGTTCTGCTGTCCTCCGTCACGCAACACGCAACACAGTAGCTTTACTTGCTGCTGCGTGTTGCGTGACGTCTATGTAAATCTGGGCTTCGGAATTAAATTGACATAAAACACAGAAAGACGTGAAATTATTGCGCTGTGTGGGATTTAAAAAAAACAAGTAATTTGTGAACAAATTATTATTCTAGAAACGTAAGTGACACTTGGACATACCCTTTCTGCGTAAAACGAAAGATCAACCCAGTGGATAACAGGGCTGCCTCTTTCTTTCAGTTCTTCGTGCTTCTGCTGGTGATGTTTATTGTGGAGCTCGTTGGCACTATCTTCGCCCTCACCTACAAAAAGCAGGTAGGTGCCCTTATAGAATTATCTCTTGTTAAAATGTTGTGCGACAAAATGAAAGACTACTGACCACATTGACCAGACAACGCCTAAAAAGCATGCATGACAGCATTACTCAATGTTAGACTGACTCACTTACTCATTCACTCTCACTTGCTCGCACTCACTCCCTCACTCTCACTGACACTCTCTCACTCGCTCACAGCATCTTGCATGGCATGGTCAAGCGAGTGGTGGAAGTTGTAATAGAAAGAGCAAAAGGCCATTAACGATTGTTTATGTGCGGGAGGGTGTCCCTTCCAGCACATAAACAATCATTCAATAACGATGATTTGCTACTTATATGTGTCTTGCATTCTGTAGCACACATAAAAATGCCAAATCACCATTGCAGATTGTTTACGTGCAGGAAAATAACTTCCTGCACATAAACAATCATTCCCTTCAACGCAGACACTCTTGCACTATGGTGCAAGGATGCCTGCATTGGCATTGGCAGCTAAATGTAGCTCCAGCGCTAGGGGAAACACTGGGGTGCACAGTATTTTTGTAAATATGATGCATCCCTGCGTTTCAGAACTGACGCAGTGCAGCACTGTTGATTTTGGCACAGTGCGGCCCTGCGCCACTTCCTTGTAAATGTGGCCCTTACTTTTCTAATCTATTGCCCCATATGACAGTTTGACATGAGTTCGGACCATGTCATTAAAAGTGACTCCATTAGACTAAAATGGTTTTCGATGCCTCTTTCATTTGCCCAAGAACTGTTAGCCCCCGCCACTTTATGGTTATGTCATCAGCTACCAACTGCAAGATGAGAAATGGTATAAAGTTCCATTTAAGCAGTAGTCCAATAGTAGAAGATTCTGCAAGCCTGCCATTCAGGTTGCAATGGACCTTTCAGGATTCCCCGACTTTCACCCACCGAGGTGGCTTGCTTCATCATCAATAGTCAATTGTATAACCCCTTACTATCTACCCATACCAGCCTGCTTCAGACATGCCATAGGATCCACTTTTGGCCCAGCTGCACCACAATGATAAAAGGTCTCTGTCAAAGTGCCCCCACACAAGGCCTGCCAGGTATTGCACCATCCACCCAACAAGGAGCACAAACCAGTGATGAAGCATGCCACCCAGGTGGGTGAGGGTCAGTGCATCCCACAAGGGAATTGCTGACTCGTAGAATCTTGCACAGTTGGACCACGGCTTAACCAAAACTTCACACCATTTTCATATTTGTGAGAAGAAGGGAGAACATGTGTTGGATCAAATATTTCTTTCAGTCCCTTCGTTCATTCATGGCATGATGATAATAACCAGTCTTGCCCTATTGTGGGAAGACCATCGGAAGTTGGGCCAACCAGCTTCAATTTCACACCAGGCTTGCCATACCATTGTACATCCACCCACGTAGGCACGTAGGCAACGCTTTGCACATTTTCACAGGCATATTCATCACTGGGCCCCGGTCATCTTCAAGTGCCCAGGAAAGCAGCAGGATTTCTTCCCTGTTTAATAATTTCCTGCTTTAGCAGGAAAACGCACTGTTGGTTATCAGGCAGTTATCATATTCAATCATATAGCCCTTCGTGCAAGTCATGTGGCTGTTAAGACTGTTAAGACTCCCACCTCCCCACTCACAGAATTCTCTTCTAAAAGGCCCAGGCCATCTTTAGAGATCTTACGAATTCTCGCTCACTCAGATACTCGTCTCTTATTTCTACTTGGTGGGGTATGTTCTTTTTTGGTGGAATGTGAATCGCTGAAGGAAAACAACCGATTTTGAAATTTGGCAAAGGTGCCAAATAAATAAGCATTGGCAAAGCCAATAATGTCTCTTCTCTGAGAGAGCTATTGGTTCTGTCAATATTTTTTTGTCACTTTGTTCAGTAGTGTGACTGCTGTGCAGCATGACAGAAAGTAGAAAAAAAGCTTTATGACGCAACCAGCGCTATCCACATTCTAGCACTTGCATTTTTTTTAACTTTAATCTAATGCTGCTAATGGTCTTGATCCATAAGGAGTGTTTTGTAGAGTTGGTGCACTTGTCTACATATGAAAGGATACTTTTACAGTGGATGGTATCCCTATCAGCAGCATGGGGAAGTCCACTCAATGAATTACAATTCTTTATTTCTTTTTTCTCCTCAAAAAAGCAGCCTTTTTAGGTCAAAGCCTATCAGACAGCGCAACTGTCCGTTTGCAAAGACACATTGGGAACATGTTGAAGCCTTTTCTAGGAATGTATTCCTCCCATTGCTTAACATTGGCTTTGTGTTTTGTAACTTGCATTTGCTTCCTTTCTATTTGCTGGCTTTATTTGTTTTAGGCTGTCTAGCATGTCTTTTTCCTTCCCATGGAGCAAAGCCTGTTTAGCATCTGTATTTGCTTTCTGGGAACTCCTTTTTAGGTTGAGCAGCTTTTTCAACGTGTTGGTATGTATTTGGGCTTTTAACTATGCCCACCTCACGCCCTTCACTACCACTCGTTCATTGGCTTGCCTTTCAAAAATCTTTTGTTATCAGTGGTAAATGCTTTACCTTTGTCCCTCCTTGGGGAGGTTTTGTTACTGCCTTGGTCATCGCCCCTGTTACATGGCTAATTGCACTTTTTCAGATAAGATTGTCTGCGAGCGAAGTCTTTTTTCCTTTTGTGTGTCTCTTCATGCTGATGCTCATGGCGGCAGTGGCGCTGTGAATCGGCTCGCTTATGTGAAACTGTTTTACTTTTAGTTTTCAATTTATGTGGCAAGAAAAGTCAGATTAGGAGTTTACAACGCTAAAAGCTCTAACTCGAGCAAATGTGAGACCCATGCATCGTAATAGCTTGTTCTTTTTGAGACGCTCCAGGAGAGTAGATGTGTTTTCAGTTCTCTCTCTTGTGTGCTAATTCAGGAAGCAGTGGTGTATTTCTTTGAAAAAGTTCCTGCTTCATATCTTTCTACTTGACTGTTCTACTTATCTCTACCACTCCAGTTCATCAGTCTCGCATGAGGAACATTATTTTCTTTATGAGCTTGTTTATTTTGGCCAGTGTGCTTTACTAATAGTGTAATTTAAACAATCCTCTTCCTCAATTTCACACCCATGTCATAGGCTGTGAGAGTAGGGGAGGGAAGCAACACCCCCAAAATAACCATGCTGGAGTTTAGAAGTGAAACAGCAATAAACAGGCCTTTAAAGTTTGTTTTTATCTTGTCATATTTGCTGTGTTTTCAAATACTGAAGTATCTTCCTAGGGAGGTTGGTGTTTGCCTTTTTTTCTATAACTGCAAAGTGGGAGGATTTATAGGACAGTACTGCTGGGTACTAGTGTTTGAAAGGAAAGGCTGGAGACGTTATTTTTCAGGCACACAACAAAATGTAAATGGCAGTAAATTAACTGTACAAATATTTCAGAAAATATCAGAACTAGGAAAATACAAATGAAGCACAATTGTTAGTAAATCTAATGTGTGGTGGACACAAATATTTTAATACAATCAAATCAATACACTAGGTGGTGCCAATTTACACACATTATTGTTTTTGTGCTGCACAGTTTTATGTCTGTGTAAATGTAATGGTAATTTCAGTTGAAACTGTGTTGCTTGCAATGGCAGTGCGCTATCACATCATGAATACTCCACTCTACTTCACTGAACTTTGCAACACTTTACTCCACTCTGTGCCCCTTTACGACATTATACTCCAATGTACACCACTCCACACTTTATGACTTAGATCTATGACACTCTATACCTCCATACAACAGTCTTTCACTCTACGCCACTCTGCTCTACTGTACTACACTGTAGGCCACTCAACCCCATGACACTCCACTTTACCCCACTCCACAATACTTTAATCATTCTACGCAACTCCACTTTACTCACCTTTACGTCACTCAACTCTGTTATACTTTACTATAATCTAATCTATGCCATTTCACTCTTTGGCATTCTACCCTATGACACCCCACTCTGTGCCAGTCCACTCTACACCATTCCACTAAATAACACACTATACACTCCACTCTACTCCATTCTATGTCACTCCGCTCTACAACACTCTACGCTACTCCACTTTACTCCACTCTGTGTCACTCCACTCTACGACACGCCCCTGCATTCTACTCCACTCTAGGACACTCCACACCACTTTACTACACTCTATTCCACTCCACTCTACTACAATCTACCTACAATCCACTCTATGACACTACTGCATTCGATGTCTCTCCACTCTATACCATTCTGCACCATTCCACTCTACAACACTCTACTCCACTATAGGCCACTCTACTCCACTCGATACCACTCTATGCCTCTCCACTCTATGACACTCTACTCCGCTCTCTGACACTCTTCTACACTCAACTAATTCAAAGAAGGAGGGACCGGGATATTAATGGTCCAGTGTACGGTCTCCCAATACTAATAGTCATGTAAAGGTACACTGTTCCAAAAGGGGGAAGTAATAAGAGGGATTCAGGGGGACCTAATCCTACAGGAGCAAGAACCCTCATGCATCCCAGTGGATGACTAGCTTCATCATCGGGAAAGCTCCTAGACAGGCCGGCGCTGCAATGCCTGTCGGGCTCCCCGAAGGGGGCTCTTGACCGTGTTGCTCTTAAGTAGACTAGGAATCAAGTCAAAAAGATGAGATACCTTAATCTAGGTACCTGAGCAATATGGAGAGAAGGGAAAAATAAAATTGGTTATCCATCTTCAGTATATGGCACTCCTCTCCACTCTATTCCACTCCACTCCACTTTATGCCACTCAGCCACACTACACATTACAACAATCTGCTCCACTTGATCCAATTCCAGTCTATACCACTCTACTCCACTCTACTCTGCAACACTCTACTCCACAACTCGGTACTCCACTAGATGACACTCTGCTCCACATCACTCCACGTCACTCAACACCACTTTACTCCACACCACTGCACTCTGCAACACTTTGTGCCACTCTATGCTACTCTACACGACGCTACACTCCACAATTACACTCTATTACACTCTACTCTATGCCATTCTATGCCACTACACACCACTTTACTCCATTCTACACCACACCACTCCACTCTACAAAACTCCACACTAAGCCACTCCACTCTATGCCACTTTACTCCATTCTATGCCACTACAATCTATGCCACTCCACTTTATGCAATTCTAAGCCACTCAACTCTCCACTACTCAACTGTTTGCCACTCTACTCTCTACTCTATGCCACTCTACGACACTCTACAGCACTTCATGCCATTTTACTTAACTCAACTCTATGCCATTCTACTCTATGCTGCTCCACTCTACGCCACAACACTCTTCTCCATTCTCCAATACTCTACTCCACTCTATGATACTCCAGTCTATGCCACTCCCTTGTACTCCACTCCATTCTACAACACTCTACTCTATGACACTCTGCGCCACTACACCATGCAACACTTTGTGAAACTCCACTCAGTGACACTCTATGGCACCTATGTCTATCCACTCTACACCACTAAACTGCACTCCATTCCACTCTATTCCAATCTACACAACTCAACTCTACTCCTCTCTCCTCTACACCACTAACTTTTAGCCATGCTGAACAGCAGCTAATATGTGTACAACATTGCTAAAACACACTGGCAAAGCTAATAGCTCTCTCTTAGGCTATTGGCTTTGCTAATGCTTTTTACTTTCTGTAGTTTCAATTTTTTGATTGCCTGTGAGCAGTTATTAGGAGGCTTTGGAGTGGGCTATGGGTGGGGTAAGAAGTGATTCTGTAATGTCAGCTGAAGTTAAAGTGTGTATGATGTCACTTGCCCTACTGATGGCCTTTTTTAAGTCATCAGCCATGTGTTCCCCTTCGTCCACCTGTCAGTCATTAAATGCCATATTTGTGGCACCATTAGTATTAGCCACAAATCTCTGTTGAGTACCCTACGTCTCTTCTCAAGCTTGTTTTGACTCAGCTTCTTTAAGATCTGTGCTGCTGGCTCTGTTTATTAATGCAGTTTCAAGGGATGATGTATTTTTCTTTCCCCCACAGATTACTAATGAATACTTCCTTTGGGAGCTGCACAAGAATTACCGAGGAGATAACTCCACAGATGTGTTCTCCACCTCCTGGAACACCATCATGATCGCCGTAAGTGTCTTTACGAAAGCTACATCTAATCTTTGAATCTACTCCTGCTCTTTAGCTACGTCTTATCAATATGGGCCTTAACAAGCATAATCTACCAATAAAGTGTTCTATTAATTAGTCAGGTGGAGACGGGCTGGTCAATAATGCAATCAATTCCTCTTAAAAGTCAATAAGACTAGGGCTTAGCCACTCACATGTTAGGCTTGTTATTGAAGACTGCACTGGGCAGGATTATAAGTAACACATTGGACTGGGCAAGGCTATCATTCATAAGGCGCAACAATTTAGAGACAAGGCAAGACTAGGGTACAGCGTAAGGCTGCTGCTCGTGCTACAGTCTGGTGAGATAAAACTTTCAAACTTTCACTGAGCATTCACAGTAAACATTAACATTAAAATAGTTTCGAGGGATTCTCTAGACTTACCTCAGAAGGAAGGAGTGGCGTAGAGTGGCACACAGTATGAGTACGCACGAAGAGGTGGTCAGACTAATTAGTCCACGTAGATCAGTACCTCAGGCTGAACATGGACCACATGCAGCATCATTATTTCCTGATGGAAATGAGGAAATGCAAGGAAGAAAAATGAGATGGAAAACATTGTCCTGCTATGTGACCAGAACCCAGAAGACCATCTGAGTTCATATGTGACAGGTACGCTTACTACTCCAGTCGTGGAAATAATTGAAAACTAATTTCTTCAACAAACACCATTCCATCCGAGGGAACACCACTGTTGTTTTCTTGGAAGCACATTATCTTACCGTCACTCTTCCTTTGTCTTGGCCACCTATGTGCCTCACGCCTATTTCCACATTCCTGCACTCCCTACACCTACCGTAATGTAAACGCTCTCTTCTATACAGAGCATGTTGCTTTGAGGCTAGGTTCATTTGACAAAAATCCAATACAAACAAAAGTACATATAATGGGTGGAACAAGGAGTTGCGATGGACAGGCAGCATAAATGTGACAGGCAAGACCCCAGTTTGATAATTCAAAAACAGAAGCAGAAGCTAATCTTGTACCCCAGTATGTGTGCTGTAGAGAATTTGGAGTCACATATAATATCATTGTTGTCTAAAGGGCAGTTGCAATTTGTAACTCTACTCTTTTGCAAGCAGAAACTTATTTTGTGAACCAACCTATGTTCTAATAGGTCAATTTGCAAAATAAGGAATTGGAGTGGATCTCAGTCCAACCTAACTAATACATTTTTATTAAGTGTGTCACAAATTGTGACTCACTCTAATTGGTCACGATAACAGGAATGGTGGCCTGCAAGGGTTAGTATGTTACCATGTTTGTGATTGCTTTTAAATAAAGCTTTTTAAAAAAAAAACAGCACACTTTTCTTAAAAGAAACATGGTTAAAAAAACGTTTCCATGACTTCTGGCAGTGGTCTCCTATTCTCTTTCAAGGTTTACCCCAATTCACAAAGGGGAAGGGGTCAAAAGGTTGTTCTTCCCTTTTGTGATCCATTACCACCCCAACTGTGGGTTCAAATAGATACAATAGTGATCTATTTTTCCTGTCTGTTTTTGTCCAGATGTTTCTCTTCTGTATATGCATTCTCACTATTTGCTGTAAATGTTCTGTTGTAAACTCTTATTGAGGTTTGAGAAGAGGAAGTATGGATGTAGGGTAAACAAATATTTGGTTGATTTTTTGTAAAATATGAATATTTATAGAAATATCCTACTCTATTTTGCTTGTCATCAAGCTGTGTGCTTCTGTGTTGTGAGTTCCTATTTTTGTAATAATTTAGCTAGCTAGCAGGTCAGAGGCTACATGGGTAATTGACTATTTCCCAACGTGGGCAGGAAATGTGGAAGGGACACCCAAAAGATGCCACTTCCCAACTGCGATTCATAATCCATTTCTAAACCTATTCTATGAGTTGGTAAGATAACAGTAATACTACTACTAGAAACCTTAGAGGCTCATTTTGATGTTCATTTGTGAGTTGCCTCATCCTCCAACAACCACTGCTGCTTGCTAACACCTTCAAAATCGTTCCCATCTTTGATACCACACATCTGACATTCTTAACCCTGCCTTTTCCTGAGAGTGCTAGGCTACAGGAACAGTCTTCAACTGAGCACCTTGCTCCATTGTATCCTACCTCCCGACAAAATGTCAGCTGTGCCACCAGGGTTGTAGATAAACTACACTGCTGTTCAACCACATCTATCAATAGTTACCACCAAAGCAAGCATTCACCTAGCAACAGTGCACTTTAGAAATGATTCACCCTGGTCTACAAGTCCATTCATTGACTAGCTTTTCCAACCTCATAAAATATCTCTCTCTTTTTCTGTACACCGTCACAGCCTCTTTGCTTTTTAGGCTCACCACCTCTTTGAGACCCCTCTCCACTTGCCCTATCATCATGATTCTGGTTTTTCACTTTCCTGCCACCTCCCACCACACCACTCAAATACTGTCCAACTGGACTTGTCCTCAAAGTCCACATTCAAAGTTGCTTTTTTCCCTTTACATTTCATGGCAAATTCTCCTGAGTCTATCCCAACACCAAATAAAAAATGAGCCCGCCTCTCCAAAGTGGCAACTATTTCCTTGGTTGTTATGTGTGGCTTGTACACCCCAATGCAAACAATCAAGCCCCACCACAGTTAATATATTTCTCTGTCTTTCTTTTGGTGTGACAGAGAGCACAGTATCTCTCTCTCCCTGTGGTACTTTTAAACCTATTAAATCAAAACTAATACACAATTAACAAAATAGGCTCAGACTCTCAAGAACTAGAGTCAGCATGCCTCAAGAGAGACGGAATGCCAAATATATGTTACTTATAGCCTTTTTCATAAAGATAAATATATACTTTTGTGTAAGTTTACTAATTTTCCCTAGTCACAAAGGTATTATACAAGTAGCATGTTTACAACTGCGGAGTCACCACACTCATGGCGGAGCCTTCACAAATAAAAAGATAGGGCAACCCTATTTGTGGCAGAGACTCCGCACATAAAAAAGAACATTCATTTCTTTCTATGTAGAGGGTTTCCTCCACGAGTGTGGAAACTTTGAAGTCGTAAACACACTACTCATAAAACACCTTTGTGAATAGGAAAAAAATCATAAACGTACCCAAAAATGTAAGTTTACCTTTGTGGATCGCACTCAGGGGGATTTTTATGAGTCTGGCGGCCACTAGACCACCAGAATCGTGGATTGTGGTCAGACCACACTGCCAATGCAGTGGTCCGAGCGCCACATTACAACCCTGGCGGTCGGGCCACCAGCTCCACCAGGATTTTGGATCCCGGTGGTCTAGAGATAGGTGGCGGTCCTAATTCGCCAGGACAGCACTGCAAGCAGCGCTGCCCTTTGGATTATGACTCCCTTCTCCACCACCGGTTTCATGGCAGTGGTACTGCCATTAAAAGGCTGGCAGAGAACAGGTGCAGGTGGTCCGGGGGGGGCCTGCATGACCCATACAGTGCAGGGGCCCCCCTGCCCAGCACCCCTCCAGTCTACAGCGTTGCCACTGGCTCTATTACGAGCCGAAGACAATGCTATAGCCTGTTTCCCGCTTGGCCAGCGGGTGGAGACTCAGGTTTCCGCCCGCTGACCTAGTAGGAAACTCTTAATGGGGTCGGTGGGGAGGTTGCCTGTGTGGTGGCAACCTCCTGATCAGACGTTCGGCAGATGATAAGAACCGTCCGCAGAACTCATAACGACCCCCTCAGTCTCTCAGTCTCACATATTGAAAAAAGTAGCAACAAGGATGGGTTGACAAGAATTCTGTTTAATCATACATCAAATAACTCATTGTTACACAGCCCGCGCAGTCAGCATGGGTGCATCTCGGTGCTCAGGAGCCCAGAACTGAGAATTAGTTAATAATGAAATGATCAAACTACAACTATTATGGTTGACACATAACACCTGATTAAAAAGTAGGGCCCGCAGAGAGCACAGGGTTTACTGGAATGCATTTTATGAAAAGATTCCTGACAAACACAAGTCCCCTTGCTTAAAAAAAGATTAAGACTGACCCAATCAGCAAGTTTATTATTATTGTATTCTTCAAAACAAAATATACCCATATTTGACAATATTTCATCCACCTCATCAACTTGGTGTAATGTTGCTGGGATCTATCCTATGCCTGTTGAGGACTCTATGCTACCTCTAAACTCATTTTCCCTTTGGCAGATGCACATGCATCAGTTCTTTTTGAACATTGTACGTTATCCAGCTGTCCATGCGATCCTCTTCCTGCATAAATGGATAAAATGGTACTACTAGTCATTTGTCTTATTTGAGAATGAAGTCTTTTCATCTTCACTGGTTCAGTCCTGCAATGCAATGTCCACGTCACTGTGAAAGAATCAATAATGCCTCCTCTTTTGAAATAAAAGTCTTGACTGGAAGTTGTTCCATTTCTAATCTGATATTGCCATGCAGATAGCTTGAAGGAGCATTCATCTAGCATTCCAGTCAGACATGGTCATTGAACAAGTTTAGTTTATGTCTTGTATAGTCATAGAAAGCTTGTAAACAGAGAAACATTACCAATGTATATGCTAGTTCCATTCAACATACTCTTCCTTAACATCTTGCTGTCCGCCTCCTTGAAGTGGAGCTTGATGGCACTGGGCTAAGGCGGATACCATGCCTCCTCACAAATCAGTTTAATTTCTTTTCACTATTGTCAGATACATGTACCTTCGAAGTAAGTTCACGTGGAGCCCATCACGAGCCGGCCCTCTCACCCATTTTCTTCACTGTGTATATGCAGAACCAACCACTTTGATTGAATCATATGGCTGTGAATTAATAACTGAGGCTATGTCCACTATACAGAAAGAGTTTGGGAAACAAATAAATGTGGAAAAAATGACAACATTTACTATAAGCATGATTGTTTACTGTATTTGTTAATTTATTTTAATGTATTCATTTTATTAACAGAGCACATGACCAGACAAAAGGATTTATGGGTTAAACACACTTAAATTGAGCTCTAACCAAAGGGACCCAAGGTTAGCAGAACAAGAACGTTTTCAAAGCAATGCAAAAAAAGTTGCATTTATTACTGTTAGGAATGGGGTCTCTAGTTGGCAGTGGTTTGCACCCTGTCCAAGTAGGGACCCTCACTTCAGTGAGGGTAAGGGAGTCACAAAGCTTGAGAAAATGTACATAAACTTAATCATACACCATAGCTGCTAGGCATCTGTTTATCTTTATTATGTTGCCATGTGCTCGACAAACCTCCTGAACTTTGATGATTGATCTTGTGCTCGCAGCCTTGGGCTGCAATCTGCTTATCGCTGTAATTTACTTGTTCTAACCGTAGTTCCGAGAATGTTTGTGCTTAATCAGTAACTGCCAGAACAGGTTCGTACAGGTCGTTGCCACCTCCTGCCAGCTGCATCTGTACCTTCTCCCACCACACGTGTATCCCTGAAATATTCTGAAGGCCGCAGAGGACCTTGAATACGCTAGGGGTGGAGTTGTCCTCTGACTAAGCAGTTTTGTGTGTATATAAGGATGGGTGCCCCAGAGTGAAGGGGCAGCCTCCGTAGGATAGTCACTTGACTGTCCTGGGACTTTGTATTAGCTCGAGCTATAATCCATGTAATAAACTTCTCTTTATTCCTCCAGTTGGTGACTCCGCTTGATTTGTGTACTCTCTGCTAAACGGACCCTGAGGACTAGGGTGTCCCTCCACCGCTGGGAAGAAGACCCCGGGTGGGGATTCTATCTTTCCTGGTTCCTCAAGCTAAGAAAACCCTTGCTCACCTCCTTGGAAGCTTGGCATGAGCAGTCAGGCTTGTCTTCGGGGCAATGTGTAATGTATTTGTACACATACACAGTAACACAGTGAAAACACCACAAAAATACTCTTCACCAGTTTAGACAAATAGCCAATATTTATCTGAGTAAAAAATGACCAAAATGACAAAAATCCAACATACACAAACAAAGATACAAATTTTCAAAGATAAAGATGAAATCTCAGTATAACACCTAGAAATACAATAGCTCCAAGTGGGGCTATCACAACATCTTGACGGAGTCGTTCCCAACAGTCCAACACCACTCATGAGGGACTGCGGGCCAGTCATGGAGTCACACGGGCCCCAGGTACAGGACTTTGGAAAATGAGGAAACAAAGATGTTGCAAGGAATTGGGGAGGTGAGATGCCGCTGGAGCCGGTGTGGCATTGGCTCCTTACTGCAACTGGGGAGGTGAGACATCACTTTGTTACTGCTAGGCGGGGGAACAGAGGTATTGGTTTTTTATGTTTGCAGGGGAGGTGATGCGGCATTGGAGGCTAGGTGCCAGTTCCTTACGACAAGATAGGGTTAATTAATCCAGCAGGTGAAGATGCAAGGCATCGCCTACGCAGTGTCACGATCACACCACAGGGCCACAGGTGCTGCAGCAGGGTCGGTGTAATGGACATCAGTGACATGGCACTCGGGACACACGCTGTGGCGGGACTTCATAGGAGCTGTGGCGGCATTGAGCTTGTAGCATCGTTCATGGTTGTTGCACTCAGCGGGGACCACAGCTCTGTTGCGGGCTGCGATGTGGAGTCAGACAGCAGTGCTGGATCCGAAGTCGCTCTGGAGTTGATGTGCTTGTTTCTTCTTGATTACACCAGAACACACTCCCAAGGGACCAGTAATTGGATTTGGCACCACTTGGTGAGTCAAGACTCTCAGCAAGAGAGCCCAGGTGTTGGCAGTCTTTGACGTGCCTGATATTTCTTAACAGAAGGCAAACTCAGTCCAAGCCTTGGAGGACCTTTGGAAGCAGGATGTAGAAAGAAAAGTCCAGTCCTTTAACTCCCAGGACAGAAGCAGCAAGCAGCAGGCCAGCATAGCAAAGCAATAGGAAGAGTGGCAGTACCTCCTTCAGCATCCAGCTCTTCTTCCTGGCAGAATGTCCTCAGTCCAGAAATATTCTAGCTTTGTGGAGTCAGAGGTCCAGAACTTATACCCATTTCTGCCTTTGAAGTAAGCAAATGTTAAAGAAAAATCTTTGGGGTGCACAAGACCCTGCCTTTCCTGCCCTAGCCCCAGACACACTTAAAGGGGTTGGAGACTGCTTTGTGTAAGGACAGGCACAGACATATTCAGGTGCAAGCGTCAGCTCCTTCCACCACTCTAGCTCAGGAAAGCTCCTCCGGATATGCAGGGAACACCACAGCTCCCTTTGTGTGACTTTCTAGGGTGAATTCTCAAACAGCCCAACTGTCATCCTGACCCAGACATTTATTCCATACCCAGGCAGAGGCACAAAATAGTTAAGCAAGAAAATGCCCTCTTTCTAAAAGTGGCATTTTCAAACTTACAATTTAAAAACCAACTTCACCAAAAGATGTATTTTTTAATTGTGAGCTCAGAGACCCTAAACTCCATATCTCTATCTCCCAATGGGAAATTACACTTAAAAGATATTTCAAGGCAATCCCCTCAAAGATATTTCAAGGCAATCCCCAAGTTACTCTCTGGGAGAGATACTCCTTGCAATAGTGAAAAACGTATTTAGCAGTATTTTACTATCAGGATGTGTAAAACACAATAGTATATGTCCTATCTTTTAAACACACTGCACCCTACCCATGTGGCTGCCTTGGGCCTACCTTAGGGGTGACTTATATGCAGTAAAAGGGAAGTTTTGTGCCTGGCAAGTGGATGCACTTGCCAGGTCGAAATAGCAGTTTGAAACTGCACACACAGGCATTGCAGTGGCAGGTCTGAAACATGCTCACAGGGCTACTCATGTGGGTGGCACAATCAGTGCTGCAGGCGCACTAGTAGCATTTGATTTACAGGACCGGGGCACACATGGCACATTACCAGTAAATCAAATATGTCAATCATGAATAAACCAGTCACCAAGACCGTTTAGACAGAGAACACTTGCACTTAGCACTGGTCAGCAGTGGTAAAGTGCCCAGAGTCCTAAAGCCAGCACGAACAAAATGTGGCACACAGTCAAAAACAGGAGGTGAGAGGCAAAACGTTTGGGGGTAACCCTGCAAAAAAAGGCCATTTCGAACAATTACTTATCATTGGTTGGCTTTAATGTCACTCTTACTTTCTTCCTTTTCATTGGTAAGCAGGTGTCTTTGTGTGAGGGGTTCACTTCATCTCCATGTTTTTGATTCTTTTCCATTGGAGTTGGGGCCAAGTACTGATTGTTTTCTTGATAAGTGTTTTTCTGCACTCTTTGTGCTTTGATTGTGGTACTTTTTTGTGAGCGTGCATTGTTTGTTTGTGTGTTCTTTCTACAGGTGCCATATCATACTATCCACCAAGTTACCCTCACCTCCCTTTACCTCTGCCCACAACAACTCTCAAGTAAACCTCAACTTCCTTTACCTCTACGCACCCCTGAACCCTCAAGTCATCCTCACCTTCCTTTACCTCTACCCACCTGAACCATCTAGTCACCATCACCTCCCTTTACCTCTACCTACTCCCAAACCCTAAATTCACCATCTCCTCCCTTACCCGCTACCCGCCCATAACCCTAAAATCATCCTTACCTCCCTTTACTGCTACCCCATACCTCTGAAATCACTTTTTAATAACATAAACATATGTTATTTAAACAAAATATTCTCCTTGTGGTAAAGGTATAAATCCCTATTTGTCTGGCACTTACCTGTGTGGTAAACATTGCAAGGTAAATGTCCTGTGTGGTAAAGGCTGCAAGATAAAGACTGTTTTCCTTTAGACTGGACACAAATGTTTTGAGGGCACTGTTGGTTAGTTTTATGCCCTTCAGTATGTTTGGTAGGCACCTTCACCTCTTTCACATTTTGCCTCCTCCCTCTCTGCCTCCTACCCACACTCTATACTTTAGATCTCGCCTGAGACAAAGCATGCGTTGTCGCTTCTGAAACATTTTGTTTACTTTGGGGGCTTAGAGCCCATCCATTGATTACCGTTGGTTGGCTTCATTGTCAATCTCATTTCCTTGCATCCCTTTTGTCAGCAAGCACCAGCTTCACTTCCTCTTGTTGTGTTTGTCCCTACCCTGGAGCATGGCCCAAATACTGCTTCCTTTGCCAAGTGTCTTTCTATTTCTCTCTGCTTTAAGTGTTTTTTTTTCTTTTACTTGTACGCACTTTCTCCCTTACCCCTCCTGCACTGTCGCTTGCTCTGTTCCCCACACTTCTCCTGCATTATTACATGCCAGATCTGTCCTTCCACAGTGTTGCTTGCCCCATCCACTTCACACCCCATCTGTCTTCATTGTCAGCCCGTTCCTGTCTCGCCAGGAAAAAAAGCCCACAATGCCACACTTTGGTTGTCAAGATGCTACAAAGATGGAATTGGCCCTGCACTTACTGCTCTGTGTAACCTTTATGGCTCTGTCTTCAAGTGAGGAACTTCATGTTGGTGGATGTAAGATAATTAAAAAAAAATTGTGAAGTCAGAGAATAATCCATACTACGAAAATGGAACACTGCCCATTGCAGTCAGCGCTGGCTGAGTCATCGCACTTTTTTTCTAACTTTCAGTGATGCCTCAAAAATAAATTGAGAAAGCCAATATCTGTTCCTTTGGCAAGACCTATCTATTTTAACAGTGCTTGTTTAACAGTGCTATTATTCCTCAGTCTCATAGTTCTGCGGATGGGGCATACATGACATTTTAAAATGCAGCCCTAACTCCAGAGGCAGCCAGTGCAATTTTCTTCAAGTCTCCAAAATATTGTTAATGTTCCGAAGTCAATTTAGCCTGAGAGCAGGCAGACATTTACAGGTACAGGAAGTTACAGTAGGTGATTTGTCTAGAACACAGCCTTGACCTGTGAAGCTGGGGTGGTTTCCTGGTCCGTAAGAACTCCAAGTTAGTGTAGCATTCCAACTGGAGTTTCCGGGGTGCTCATGCAAAACGACCATGAAGCATTATCTTAATGGTGTCTTGTTTTGAAGGATCAATAGCACAGTTTTGCTAGCACTGAGCATTATGTAGTTGTGGTCCATTCTACGATGGATGGTTAGTAGACATTTCTTTAGAATGGTACCAGAGGCTGGAGTGAATCCTTCTACTTTGATAATTGGCTGTGTATCACAAGCTTATCATTTTACTCTACACCCAAACGATCTTACTAGGGTAGAGAGGGAGCGGACATATATGCTAAAAAGAAATAGTCAACAGGGATAGCACCTGCAGTACAAATATTGCTACTATCTTCTCCAGCTGTTATGTGGAGGAAGGTGACATTGCCAGAAAAATAGCTAAGCCAAAAAGGTTAAAACCATTCTAGCTCTATGCCTCTATGCTAATCTCCCCCAATATCCACAGTAGGACTTCGGAGGCGGCAGAGGGATCGAAAGGATCACTACTTCCTTCCCCTCCCCAAGACTGCCCGGACTTCTATAGTTGCTTCTTCCAAGGTGGATTCTGTCTCCTGTCCTGGGTGAAATCCTGTCTGGCACGAGTCGGACGTAGTATGATTTTCAGTCACACTATTTTATCCATAATCTTTACTGGGGCAGGCTGTAGGATGATTTGCCCATATTTATCAATGTTGTTAGGGTTAAGGCCTGTTTTTGTCAGGATGTTGACCCACCTTCAATGTTCCAAGGATCAGAAACACCATCCCTGCATTGCAGGCTACTGTTAAATGTCTACACTACATGCCTTGAGATGGAAGGCACCAAGGTCAGCATGATTGATATTGGGCAGGATTCCCCTGAAAAGGCAGATTTACGTTTGCCGAGGGTGAAGCCTATGTCCTTTGACAGACAGGACCTTCACACTCTCTGTCGGAAGAAAGCGATTAGCTTCTTTTAAGAATATAGATTTGCTAATGTTTTTGTAAGTCTTTTTCACCATTTAGGAGACAAAGGTGATGCCTCGATCACAGTACTTTTAGGGGCAAGGTAGAGTGTTGACAGGAGGATGGATTAATAAAAGGTCTTTATAATGGAAAACAGGATCTGGGTTTCCATTGTGGAACACAATTATATTTAGCTTGTGTGAGAGCCAAACTGTGAAAAATATTGCTTGATGTAAATATTGTGTCCTTAAGATCATTCATTTGAGTTAATAATATAAAAATATTCACCTAACGGGATGATATTTAGGACTAATATTTTGTCTGCTGATATTTCTGAAAATAATTTTCTGATAAAGAACCAAATTGAAAATTCATAGTGTTTCTTCTCCTTTGAGTAAATTAATCTCCACTCCCGCTCTGCCCTCCTTGTTTTCAGTTTGATCGTTTTCCGAGATTCCATAAGACTCTGGCTCTGTGCTCCTAAAGTTCCGGGGTAGGGTTTGGTGTAAAAAAGTTATTTCATAACGTGCCATCTGACCCAATAGGATGTTGCAGTAATTTGGTACCACCTCTTCCAACAGATACTCAGAGACTTATTTTCGACCGAATCAAAGAGATTGTGGAGATTGGTCAGCCCCATACATGAAAGGACATTAACAGTCTATATGGATCTCACCAAGGGAACCCTTCAACCACAATGGATAAAATGGTAATCCAGACAGCTAAATTGATGTCTGATTCAACCAACATCAAGTGTCACTTTAAAGTCTCCACCCAGAATCAGGGCCTTTGTGTGGCCCATCCATGCTTTGAGCTTCAGACTAGTGTACGATCTCCAAGGAGAAAACATTTCTGAGTTTTATTTTCAGCCGAGTTGCTTTTGAGGATGTTGAGATGCCCCAGGAATACTATGGACAGGCAAATGAGACAAATATTCCTCCTATTAAACAACTCTGCCTTTTTAATGTTATATATTTCCTGTACAGCTTGTCTCGACCCACTATAATGTGTCAGAGGTCTACCATATTTACATTTGACATGTATGGTATACAAAAACAGTGAGAGACTTTCAGATAGTTTGAACATCATTTAACATGCAAGGAGACATACAATCCATAAACATTAAACATGAATGATAATAAATGAACGGTAGTTACATTGTTATATTTAATTAGATAGCAGGGAGATCGGAAGGATTATTATAGTCAAGAGAGCGCAGTGATGAGATTATGGGCGTGGTTTAGAGTTTCGCGAAGGGGTTACTCTGTCACAATGGTGACAGTTATCCGGTCTGCCGAAATATGAATCCCATTATATCCTATTTGATTTACCCATCCACCAACTCTAAATCAGGCCCTATGTGTCTAATCAGATGTAGAATATATGGAGCTGAGCATAGATAAGATAAGGTTCTAGGCCAAGGCATGATTTATCCCATATGTTTATTCTAGTTTGGGCTCTTGCACTATGCTTGCCACACTGGTGCACACTCTAGGGGGATTTACTGGATGTAGGACCAGTCTGGTTTCATAAGTGCAGCAAGAAGCAATCACTTACTTTTCAGGATCAACCCCACTGAATCAAGCATACTGAGTTTAATCAGTATTTATGCTGCAAATATCCAGACCAGAATAGGGAAATGGTCTGTATCCAAACCTGTCTGCCTACCTGCACACTAACTGCAGAAGATGCAAAATACTGCAGAACATCTAGATCCTCATTACAAGTTTGGTGGAGGTGGCAGTCATGCCGCTGTGGCTCTGGCGGAGCAGACCGCCATATTATGACCATGTCGGTGTTCCGACCGGAACACAGCCAACTCACTGCCAGTCCTGCCAGTGTGGATGGGCTGCGGAGGCCGGCGGTAGGCATGTCCAGGCTGGCGGGGATCATGTTTCCACCTACCATATTACGAGGTTGCACATGCCAGGATTTCTGCCACGGTTTCCCCGCCACAAAAAGCCTGGCGAAAACAAACAACATAAAAGGGAACACTCACCTTTAGGAACACAGGCACACACGCAACCGCTAGGGAACCTGAACTGGAAGTCTTCCCAATGCTCCTGCTGGCCAAACAACTCCACAACCAGCGACAGCGACGAAGACACCAATTGTAAGTACACCAGCCTAGCACACATTGGAGGGAAGGACAAAAGTACACACAACACACACACCCGGCATGGCTAGCGACGGCACACACATATGCAAACAAACACCCATAGCAACACACTCACACATACACAAACTCACACACAAACCACACACAACAAATCGCACATATGCAACACATAC
Organism: Pleurodeles waltl; assembly: GCF_031143425.1. NCBI lineage: Eukaryota > Metazoa > Chordata > Amphibia > Caudata > Salamandridae > Pleurodeles > Pleurodeles waltl. The sequence continues at coordinate 656,901,746 of NC_090445.1, read as the reverse complement.
ATGTGGAAGGAAATCCACGACAAGTTTGTTACCCTCAACACCAACGGGTCTCTGGTGCAGAAATAGTATATCCAAATGTACAAATCATAAATAACAATATAGGTCTACTGGCCTGTCCAACTGTATTATGTGCCCCAGGCACACAGGGCAAACTCCATGGCCCCAACTTGACTCCTGACTGCAAAGTGGCCTCCACATCGAAGGGGCATCAGTGGGGCATATAGGCACCTCAGGGATGGGGGGGTTCTGAGGTGGGGGTTTGGGTTTTGAGAGGGGTCCTTAGGTGTTGGTTTGGAGGGGGGTCCTATTGTGGGGGAGTTTAGGTTTGGACTTTGATTTTGGGGGAGGGGCCTTGGGTCGGGGTTTGGGAGGGGTAACATTGGCCTTTGTGGGGGTAAAAGTCTTAGGTGGGGGAGGGGCATAGCTTGTACCAGGTGGACCATGGGATGACTGGGCGGTGGAAAGCAGGGATTTGGGGAGGGTAAAAGGGCGCTTGGGGGAACAGAGACTAGGACAGTGGGAGGGAACAGGGAAAATTCTTGCAGGAAACGTTTCTTAGGGTCACAAGGATGGTCATGGGATAAACGTTTGGGGGTGGAGGGAGAGGTAGTGGTTGTGAGGTGCCTTGGGTGCAGGTGCGAGCGTGGATGCCATGTGTGTGATGTGTGACTGTTGGGTGGGCAAGTGTAGGAGTTTAGGTGTAGTGGGACGAGGGGGGAAGGAGATGCAGGAAGACGGCAGGGTGGATGTGTGAATGTATGCTGTGGTGGTGTCTGCAGGTAGGGTGGATGTGCTGGATGTGGGGGTGCTGACAGTTGTGCTGAGTGCGAATGTGGTGTATGGGGTGCATGTATGGAGTCTGCTATTGTGGGTGCACTTGTGGCAGGATCTGGGAGTGATGAAGTTGTGACTGCAAGTATGAGTGGTGTGGTGTCTGTGAGGGGGAGGTGGTAGGTGAGTCTGTGTAGGTAGTGGATGTTGTTGAGTCTACATGTGTCTGTTGTGTGTGTGCAAGGCGGTGGTATTTTTTGTGGTGCTTGTGTTTGTCTTTGCAAACCATGTCTGTTGTTGCAGATGCATGTTGGTATGAAAATGTGCCTTGGATGGGTGATGGAAGAGGGCTGTGAGATTGGGAACAGGTAGTTGGAGGAGAGACGGAAGAAGAAGGACACTGGATGCCATCAATGAGGAGGCCAGAGCCTGAAAGAATCTCTGCAGGGCAGCCAGGGGCTGTCAGGGCACCATGAATGCCTTCCAGGTAAACATTGGACTGCTGCATCTGTGATGCCAGTCCCTGGATGGCTTTCACAATGGTTGACTGCCCCACAGAGATGCACCTTAGGTGGTCAATAGCCTCCTCATTGAGGTCAGCAGGGCTGACTGGGGCAGGGGCAGATGGTGCCTGTAGCAAAGGAGATGCCCACAATCCTGGATGAGTGGGCTCGGGCAACTGGGTGGGGAGCTACGGGGAGGGCCATGCTAGTAAGGGGGGTGGTGGACAAGGATGGTGCTGGGATAGTCCCAGATGATTCCGCCACCACCAGGGAGTGTCCATCAGAGGAGGAATCTGAAGATGTTGACGTCAATCCTGTCTCTCCCGTGGCACTCCCCTCACCCTGGTCCTCTCGGCTACACTGGTGTCAGCCTCCTGGGTCCCGTGGGCTGCAGCTTCCCCTCTTGCCGGTGCCCCTTCTCCTTTACCTGATGATGCTGATGCACACAAAGACAGAGGGAGGGAGGGTGGCAGAGAAAGACAGTGTGCAATGGGTCAATGGCAACTCAACATTCACACAGACTAACAACATCATTATCTGCCTCTATGCCATGGCAGCGCGTGCCCTCATTATACATGCTACAACAGTAGGACACCATGGGGGAACTACAACAATGCTGATGTAAATTGCTCATGGCGGAATAATAGCACTTATGCAGCTTGATGAGGGTCCTGCTAGTCACACTTGCCCAGTGCTTGGCACATTCTCATGGTCGTTTATGGTGACATATCCTGTATTCCTTACACAACCGAATCCTGCATGGGTAGGTAGCATGCCCACTTATCTATTGACAAATAGCACAGTGACATTTGGGTCCACTGTGCCTATCTACACATACAGTACATGGCAGCTGATTGAGGACTCACTAATTACCTCTGTCACAGTGGTAGGCTGATACTTATGGCAATGCACTGACACCTCATGTGTACTGATGATGATGGTAGGAGCTGGGCTCTCAAACTTTGTTTAGGGTGACCACACAAATCCCAGATTGGAAGTAAATGCCCTCATAAGTCACTGTCTGCATGGTATGGGCACACATCTTTGGAACCAGTCCTGCCAGGGTGGCTGATACTGATAGTCGACGTGCATCTGTGAATGACCTACGCTACATCTCCCCACTAGTAGGCAACCCAAAGCCATACAAGCATGACATTGTCGAGGTGTGTGTGCGTACTTCCCCCATTGTGGCTGCTGTGCTGCTCTCAAGTGCCCATCCACCTCAGGGTAGGCCACCACGAAAATGTGGGCCATTAGGGCAGTCAAGGTCCGGTGGGCACTCCTTCCTCATTGGGAGGACATCCCCAGCTGGGCCTCTGCGGTCTTACGTGCCCAGCGTCTCAGGTCCTCCCACCGCTTTCTGAAGTGGGTGCTCTGCTGGCTATGGACCCCCAGGGTCCGCACTTGCTTGGCGATGGCACGCCAAATCCCCTTTTCCTGACGGGCGCTGACCTGCATGGGTGACACGGACCTAAGGACAAAATCATGTAGAGTGGCATCACAGGGACAACAGTGGACATCACATATTAGACACATCTAATGACCACACTCAGATGTTATCACACCACTAACGCTCATACTCCTCACCCATCTCCATGCATCCACTCTGTCTGCCTCGTCCCAAAGCCTTTCATCCTCACACACATCACTATCAGACAGGACAGTGACATAAGAATCACCTGCTGCTCTGGTGACCGATACAACTGTCCATACAGGGGTAGGACCCCATCCACAAGGTTCTCCAGCTCCTCCTGGGTGAAGGCTGGGGCCCTATCCCCCACAGGACGTGGCATATTGGCTTTCAGAATCAGAACACAGCAGCACACCCAGTGGAGGTCTTGCTCGCATGAGTGTCAGGAGACAAGTGAGCTACTGTAAATGGCGGTCACACCCACCATGTGCATGACCGTCACCTGCCGGTGATCACCATTGGCCCCAGTCTCCCATAGGCAACAATGTTCTCCAACGAGGAGTTGCACTGTGGTTGAGACTGCCTGCTGCCATGCCGACTAACGCTGGTGGTATGAGGTCACTTCCATCTGTCCTGTGCATGGTGGACAGGCGGCTGCCATTTTACATGTAATTAGTAATTAGTAGTTTAATTTTAGGTGCATCATGGATGAAATATAGTGACTACTGCATAGATTGACTATGTCCACGCATTCAAGACATCAACTTTTGACTTCTCCTCGCTTCCGTTTCCAGATATGGTGCAATGTTGATAATGGGACATGCCGCTGTGTACCGGCCCCTACTCGACCTTGCTACCATGGAAGAGAGACACATCATACAGAGGTATCGTCTGAACCATCAGACCATCATAGCGCTGTGTACACAGTTGGAGCCGGATCTGTTGCCTGCCATATGTCATCCCTATGCCATCGCTCCCACAGTACAGGTGTTATCAGTTCTCCAATTCCTTGCCTCAGGTTCGTCTCAGATTACAGTGGGCTTGGCAGCAGGGATGCCCCAGCTGATGTTCAGTAATGTGTTGAAGGATGTACTGTGTGCTTTGCTCAAACATCTGCCCTCCTACATCAGGTTCCCTCAACGTGCGGATTTGGCCACTGTTAAAGCTGCCTTCTACGATTTGGCACATGTCCCTCATGTGATAGGGGCCACTGATAGCACCCACACTGCCTTGGTACCAACCAGGATAAATGAACAAGTGTACAGGAACCGGAGAAACTTTTATTCCATTAATATCCAGGTGGTGTGTCTCACTGACCAATATATCTCCCAGGTTACGGCCAAGTTCCCTGGTTCTGTGCATGACTCATTCATTCTGCAGAACTGCAACATCCCACGCATGATGGCACAACTACAGAGGGACCGGTCCTGGCTCCTCGGTATGCATCCAATAGTATGTGTGCCCCTGTAATTTCACCTCTCTTCACAATCTTCCCTGTATCTCCACCGGTATTGAGATCGGTCCAACCTTTGTGCACACAGATGACTCTGGTGAACCTAACCTTCCCTGGCTGCTATCCGACTACAGATGCTGAAAACCATTTGAATGAGGCCCATGGCAGGACGAGGCATGTCATCGAGAGGACCTTTGGGCTACTGAAGGCCAGATTCCGGTGCCTGTACATCTCCGGAGGTGCCCTACTCTACAAACCAGTTAAAGTCTGCCAGATTGTTGTTGCCTGCTGCATGCTACACAATCTGGCCCTGAGATGTCACATCCCATCACTGGATGTAGAGAAGGTGGCAGCTGGACCAGTGGCTGATGAAGGGGACATAGTGAGTGATGAGGAGGAAGATGATGAGGATGCAGCTGACTCTAGAGCTGAGTTAATTCAACAATACTTCCTATGAGAAACAGGTATGTGTACACTGTTTTGTATGTGACCTGTACTCCTGTCTGCCTTGTGACATAGCTACTCCTGGTGTCTGTCATCAGTGAAGGTGTTGAGTGCAGCTCTCCCTCTGGGTGGGGTGGGGAGGGAGACATTTAGCCCATCAGAGGAGGTATTACTGTTAAAATGTCAGTGCTATTTTCACTCTGCTGTTGTGTTGCATCACTTATGCAATTCATTGTCCATGTTGTATGTTCCCTGTACTGCTATGTCAACTGCAATTGTAGTGCCAAACTTAGTTTAGTTGAGTATTGTCAGCTGTGAGGGAAGGACCATTGGGTATGGTTGTTTAGGAAATGTGGATCTGACGTGGGCATATGGTTTGAGATTCCACCTGCCAAATCACATTAGTGATTTCAACATTGTCCTGCATGTGTGTTGAGTGGCCAACATTGACTCCTAAGGTGATAGTTGTCCCTGTCTTAGTCTATTTGCAGGGCATTCATGTGGTGCAACTCTGGTTCCTGCCTTGTCTGTTTGCTCAGTTGACATATGTATCCAGAATATGACTGCTCTACTATCATCCTTGCTGCATATTGCTCCCCCTTCTGTCTTTCTCACAGACATTTGCAGGACAATGGGTTGACTGTAATGACATGTCTTACAACAGAGAATCGTATTTATTACAATAAAGACATGTAGGCAGTAGCTGTTCTCAAAGGGGTTATTGTGATTTACAAGTGCAATGAGTGATGAGTGGGGTCAGGGTGGGTGAAATCATCTGAGTAGTTGTCCAGGCTGTAGGTAGTCCAGGTTCAGTATCCAAGAGGCCATGGAAAATGGAGACATGGCAGTGGACAGTCAACAGGGTGTGTCAGTGGCAGACAAGGGAGAATGTTCAGGAGAGGGTCACTTCCTGGCAGTGGTCTTGGTCTTGGCATCAGGTCCTGAAGGATGTCTGGATGGACGTCCTCACTTGCGTGGGGGTTCATCAGCTACAGAGGGAGGGGTGCTGTTGGTCTGCGGATCCTCTGGAAGGGCCTCCATTCCACTAGCCACTGCAGACGTGGAGGGCTCTGTTGGAATGTGGCTAGTGGAAGGGGCCTATTGGTGGTTGTAGGACGCAAGCAGGATGGTGATCAGTTCTTTGAGCATCCCTGCAATGGAGGCCATGGTAGCACTGAGGGTCTGCCACTGCTGCATGGCCTCCTGGTGGTATTTCCTATGCAGCCTCTGGTTCTCTTGCACGGGTGCAAGGATCTGGCCCATAGTGTTCTGTGAATGGTGGTATGCTCCCGGGACTTAGGAGATGGCCTCCTGGCCAGCTGTTTGGTGTGGGTGCCCCATCCCTTGGGCCAGAGGTGCCCTCCCACTGCCCCTGGCACAGTGTGCACACTCCCAGTTGCACCAGGACCTTCATCCTCTTGGGTGTGTGAACTTGACTCTGGTCCCTGTACTGTGGGGCACACTGCTGACTGAACTGCCCTTGGGACACAGGTTTGGGGATAAAGGGTTAGCTGTGCTGTAGTAGCCACATTGGTGGGGGACTCTGATGTGTCGAGGGTGAGGCTGGTGGTGGTGGACTCACCCAGTTGTCCCAGATGGGCCAGGCAAGTCATCAATACCCAGACATCCACTGGGGCCTTCATCCTGGGGAGGTCTGTCTGTCTCTGGCATCTGCTGCTGGGTGACAGTGGCAGCGGGACCTTTGGATTGAAAGGGAGAGAGTTACATTGTGGAGGTGCACTTGTTCATATCATTATCTGATGCCTGGAGTAGCTTGACTTGCTTCTCAGAGATGGCAATGACAGATGTAGCACTGCAGACAATGCTTGCGGGTGACGGATTGTGCCATTGTTTCCATTTTCCATTGAGGGTTGAGGAAAGTGGATAGCATTGCTGTCATTGCCATGTGTTGGAACGCAGTGGACGCATCTAGTTTGTGTGGCATGTGCTATGGTTTTCTGTGCAGGTGTTCCACTGTGAAGTGGGAGTGTGATCTTTTGATGTGTAGGGAGTGATGCGTTGGGGGATTTGTAGTGCTTGGCATTATGATTGGTATCCGCGCATTAGGGAGGGACTGTGTGGGGATAGTGGCAGTGGGGTGGTGTGGCATGCAGGGAGGGGCATGGGGTGATTGGGGGGTGCAGAAGTGCGAGATGGGGTGGATTAGGGAGTGATGGGTGGTGGGGATGCATGCTGTACAGTAGTGGTTGGTGCCTGGGGAGTATTGTTCACTTACCAGAGTCAAGTTTTCCTATTATTCCAGTAAAGCCCTCAGGATGCATAGTGTTTAAGATCTTCTCCTGCCACAATGTAAACTCAGGGGGAGGAGGTGGGGGCCCACCCCCAGTCTTGTTGATGGCAATCTGGTGAGGTGATGCCATGGAACACACCTTCCCCTGTAGGTCGTTCCACCTCTCCCTGATGTTCTCCCTTGTGCGTGGATGGGTGCCGACTGAGTTGACCCTGTCAACGATCCTCCGCCATAATTCCATTTTCCTGGCTATTGAGGTTTGCTGGACCTGAGCTCCAAACAGTTGTGGCTCAACCCTGAGGATTTCATCTACCATGACCCTCAACGCATCATCTGTGAAACGTGGGTGCTTCTGATGGACATGGTGGTTGTGTTGTGGGTGGGAGTTTGTGTTGTGTGTGTAGGGTGCAGTGTAGGGTGCTTGGTGGGGTGGGGGTGTTTGGTTGTGTGTGCTGGTGGTATATGGTGCTTGTGTGCAGTGACGATGTGTGTACTGTGTTGCTTGTGCAGCTGTGTGGTGTGTGATGCATGTGAAGTGTGTTGGTGCCTATGGTATCGATGTGCACTGTTCTCCATCGGTGTGCTCCTCAATGTCTCTGACAGTAGTTGTGGTTGCAAAGGATTGTGGGTGTGTGTGAAGGTGTGTTATATAGTGCAGTGAACAGGTGTGTGTGCTGTCAGATGTGGGGTATTCAGACAGTCCAATGTAGTGTCAGGTTCTGGTGGAGGCGATTTTTAAACCATGGCGATTCGCACCACCAATGGTTTCCTGCCGTGCAATGACTGCTGATTTGTGGGTCGTAATATGGAGGGTGGGATATTGTCAGCGTGGAGGTGCTGGTGGTGGGACCATCTCTCTCCTGCCCTGGGCTGGCCTGGCGGTTTAGGATTTGTGGCTGTATTTGGGCGGTCTTCAGTTTGTCACTGTACCGCCATCACTGGCGGTCTTTTGGCAGTCGCCAGCACGGCGGTCTTGCCAAAAGACCGTCAAACTCTTAATGAGGGTTCTAGTGTCTCTCTGGAGGTCGCATTTTGTCATTACTTACTCCACATCATCAGTATCCAGTTATAGAACATATAATGGTAAGGCATTGAGGCCCTGATTTATACTTTATGACGCAAAACTGCGCTAACGCCATTTTGTGTCAAAAAGGTTAGCGTTGACTAGCGCCATCTTTTAATGCCAGTCGGGCCTCAAATGTATACTATAACGCTGATTGGCACTAAAAAATGTTTAGAGTAATTGTTTCCGAAGTTAACCATTGCGCCTTGTCGTAAGGCAAAATGAAGTTAACAGAGGAAAAATTACTCTAATCCGGTTTACAACATGTCAACACGTCGCAAAATGGAAATACACCATTTTTGCCTGCAATAGCATCAAAAACAAACGTTAACGGAGAGAACAGTGTAAAGGAGCCCCAAAATGGATCTAGGAAGCCAGCAGAGACCCCAGGGAGACCCCATTCAACCAGGAACCAGCCTGGAGGACACAGACAAGACCCAGGGGAGGGAGAAGAAAAAGAGGAAGTGTTGTTTCTCTGCAGATCAGCATGAAATACTGGTGAGAGAGGTGAGAGAGCACCAACATCAACTCTTCATCACCTCTAAATTGCCAATTGGAAGGAGAGAGGCAATTTTGCAGCATATTGTGGATAAGATCAACAGTGTGGCAGAGGTCAGGAGAACTGTGACTGAGTGGAAGAAACACTAGCATGAATGAAGAGAAGGACAAAGGAAAAAATGGCATGGAACAGGAAGGCAGCACCGCAAACTGGAGGTAGGAGTCCAGCAACGCAAGAGGACCTGGACGAGATGGAGGAGATGGTTGCAGCGGTCATCCCAGAGGAAATCGTCACAGGAATATTAGGACAGAACAGTGCAGAATACCAGGAAACACCACAAATGCAGGGTAAGTTGCATGGTGGGAAATATATGCTTAAATGTCAAGTGCAAGAAAAGGGAGGCACATAGGACTCACACAAAGCATGTCAAAGGAGCGCAGAGGGACACAATGCACATTAAGCAAATTGCACCATGCCAACATAAGCTACACATGTACCTACACATTGGTAGTGCCATGCACCATTGACACATACACAACCTGGACATATTTGGAACACCACGCCTAAATACCTATATGTACAAATACAGCACATGGGATTGATGGCATGTATAATAACTGTGCCACTAGTTGTGACATCACAATATCCCTTGCATGTAGTCACATCAACACCACTAACATGACCAAGACTTCAGACACCAAGTAGTCATTTAACTCAATTCCTGGGGTTACTTCATAGTGGTGTGCCTTGCAGTAACACCTTGCAACTGTATTGCCTCATTGCCCAAACGCATGTGTGCTGCATCTCACAGCAACTATCCCAACAGTACCCAGGCATGTGCCGGTAGCACCACCACACCACACATAGACAACACATTCACATGAGGCAGCCATCCCTACATCATGCAGTCAGGGTGACCCGTGGGTGCATGGAACAATTAACTCAACAGGCGCTGGGGGAATAGCAGGCTGGACCGGTAACATTAGTAACATGCCACTACCCCACCCCACTGAACTAAAGTTGTGTTGAACCACACATATTGATGCCTAACTGAAATGTGCCACTACAGAAAATATGTGCCACAGATAACAAACAATAGGTCACAACAGTTACAGGCTGAGCCCACAACTATTCTGACACAACCATGTCAGACACATGGGAATGGGGAAATAAACACATACATACAACACATGGGGTATGGCTGTGAACATAATGGCGGATAATTCCACGGACAATTCCACATCAACAGGTGGGGGATGGTGCATGGGCAAGCCTGGTGTTGGTAAGACTGCCAGTGCAGTGTACCCTTTGCACTTGGCAGTATGAGTCACACGTTGGGATAGTGGCTGGAAATCTGTCTGCACATAGTAGCTCCGTGGGGCACTTAGTAAACATTTTTGATGGATCAAATAGAGTCAGTGCCAATTTTGGCCTGCATTCAGTGAAACAGGAGACACTGCACTCAGCCCGGCAAATCATGCAGTAGAAAGGGCAAAGGGCCAAGGTATGGGACCCCCTGCACTGCCCATGCCATGTGCATTGGCTGTACAGGGGCACCCAGGGGCACACCACACCACATCACCAACAAACATTTCATGGGGGTTACACCGCCATGCAAAGGCTGGTGGAAATGCGTAAACAGACCTGGAGGGTACTGTTGAAGGTATCACTGGTCTGGTGTCACAGGACAGATGCCATAGCCAGTCTGTAAGCTGCTGGTAACCTGCCATGTCCAGGCCTTTGGCCCATGGGGCATTTCACATAGACAACATTTGCCACTACCACCTGTGCTGTTGGGGGTGATAAATTACACAATGGCAGTCAGGTGCTCCTTGGACTGATGCACATGAAATTAGAACTTGTTTCAGGCCCTGACCTAAGTACAACTCCTGTGAAATGGCTATGTCCATAGACACATTTACCATCAGGCACTGTCACATACAGAATACTGCCCATCCCTGGGTTCAACCCTGTGCTTGTGTCACATGAGTTGTACTGTCACCATTCTGCACTCATGTATCATAGTGCAAGGCGGGCTGCATTGAGGGGGAGGACATAGGTGTTTAGTAAGGCAAACAATCTACACAGACAGGAGTTGAAACTGAACTCTGCCAGTTCCATGAGTGCAATGCAATTTTTGCACACAAACACTAATGACAACATGAGGAGCCCTCAATGGCAATAAGAGCACAGTGTCCCGGCAATGCCATCCCTGGGGTGGTGCAAGGTCTCAGCGCAGCATAGGTGTATGTGAAGCATGTAAGACTGTAACAGGTGAAAAATGCCATGTGTGGTGCTGTGGCACGAGCACAGGAACACCCATTGCAAGGTCTCACCATGCAAATGGATGCAAAGGGAGGGTAGAACATGAAAAGACGCGTCAACCCACAATAAGGATAGACAACACACTTGGAAGATATGACGCAGCCAATTGTGCCAACTGGGCTTCCATTCATGTGACATGCAGGTGGGGTAAGGGCTGTAGACTGCAGCTATGATGTACTGGAACAATCCTTTCGAACTAAGGGGCGCATAATAGGCCCCTAGCGCCACAGGAGCTTCACTGTTAGTGACACTCCTGTGGTGCTAACCACAGTGCCATATTGACAAGGTAGCATAGAGCCACTTTTTGTGGCTTAGGGGGTTATTACAACTTTGGAGGAGGTGTTAATCCGTCCCAAAAGTGACGGTAAAGTGACGGATATACCACCAGCCGTATTACGAGTTCCATAGGATATAATGGACATAAGGTTTAATGTCACCTTGTAAATACGGACCATCCTGATCATCACTGTGGCCCTCATTATCCACACGGCGGTAACAACTGCTGTGTTCATGCTGGCGGTCAAAAAACAGCCCGCCAGCTTCCCCGGATCTCTGCCGGCCATATAATGAACCTTCCTGTGGGCCGGCGGGAGGAAACATTGTTTCCGCCCGCCAGCCGACAGGAAGGCCTGGCCGGGACATTGACGGTGGCTCCACATGGAGCTGCTGCCAATGCCTCTGTGCGGCGGGTACACCTACACCCGTGGCGCAGATCAGTGACCTGCGAGATGGGGCACTGCACCGGGCCACTGCACTGCCTATGCAATGTGCATGGGCAGTGCAGGGGTGCCCCGGTGCACCCCTTCTGCCAGCCAAGGCTGGAGGATTAGGAAACATTAACCAAGGGGCAGCAGTGCGGCCCTGTCGGATAATATTTCCGCCCGCAGCCAGGCTGCCTGACGGAAGAAGCCTGGCGGTGAGTGAGGACTGCCGATGGCGGCCCTCACCGGGATCATTATGTGGCAGTTTGGCCCGCCATGCCGGCTGGCAGTTTCACCCGCCAATGCCGGCATGGCGGGCCAAACCACCAAGTTCATAATGACCGCCTGTGTTTGGAAGATGGTGCAATGGGTGTTGCGGTGGGCGTGCCACAGAAACACCCTTTAAATTTTGATGCTGCCTCAGACAAATGGAATATTGTCAATTTGATGTACGACCAAAACTCTAACACAAGCCCCAAGGGTGGCATTAGCAAGGTGCAACAAGGAGGAATACATTTATACCTCCTCCTTTTCAGCTTTTGCAATGTGTGCTGCATTCTGCAGCTTGCATAGGAAGAGCAAAATGCCAGAAATTATTGTTTATGAGCGTGAAGGTGTTCCTTCCTGCACATAAACAATCATATGTAAAAAATGAAATTTCTATTCTGTGTGTGCTACATTCTACAGCTCACACAAAAGTGCCAAAGCGCCATTAATAGTTGGTAATGTGCAGGAAGGGACACCTTCACGCAAATAAACAGTCACATCCCTCAACGCATACATCTTTGCACAATGGTGGAAGGATGCCTACGTTGACGCTGGCAGCTAAATCTTGTACCAGCGCGGGGAACAACACAGGGGTCCCTGTATTCACTTACATACGGCCAATCCTTGTGTTACCAAAGTGACACAGTGCAGCGCTGACTATTTTTGCACAGCACTGTGCTGCACCACTTTTACATAAATATGGCTCTAATATGACAATGAGCCTCAAATATCAAGTCAGTGACATGACTTGTCAACTGCCACAATACAGATAGACTGATTTTACACCATCTCATTGCAAAGGATGATGGCTCTTCTGCAGATCTGCCTGTCCTGGAGTACCCTGATGACCTGGATGACCAGCTAGCAACTATCAGCCAAGAGGCCCTCCAAAAAGTCCTTGTAAACCTGCAGACACCACCTCCAGTCGCAAGGAGTAGCATTGAAGTAGCAAATATCCCACAGGCCCCACTTAGCACCCCAATAGAATGATCTATCAGCACTGACACAGCAGAGAACTCCGAGGACCCAGGCGCCAGCTTTGAGAGGACAGTGGTAGGAGTCCGGCAAGAGCTAGCTAAGGAAGTGCAGTGGGGATGCAAACTATGGCAGCCAGCCTTGAGGGTATGCGGACGTGCATGGTAACGGCAACAGAACAGACTTCAGCCAACCGACGCACACACTCCCCAATGTGTGGAGTCCAGGAGTGCCTGTGGGACATAGCTGCTGCCATGAGGGAGATGCCACAACAACTGCCCTCCCAATTGACATCAGCGTGCTTGAGGACAAAATGGACTCCATGCACTGGTAAACTATCTCCCTCAGGGCAGACATGGCTGCCTACCACAGGGATGTTGCAGCTATACTTAAAAATCAGCAGCTCCTCCTTGCTGCAGTGATGCCATATGTAGTGCCATAGATGGCAGCTGCTGGGAATTGGCAGTCCACATCTCCAACCACTGAAGTGTGTGTGGCCTCCTTTACCTCCCCACTACCACCATCACAGGTAGAGGAGGCACCACACACATCGGAGGATGAAGATGTGGAACAGATCATCTTCACCTGTAGTAGTTCCCGGTAGCACCAGCTCATGCCACCTGGGCAGGTTTTTCCTTTGTCCTGTGCTTGACATCATGCCAGTGTTAGCTCTGTTGTAGATATGCAGTCTTCCTCAACACACTATTGACCTTTCTGCTATGGACTGCAATTGTCTCTAACTTTTCAATTGGCTATTTATGTTCCCCTGCACTGAAAGACACTTTACCCAAACATGTCCCATGACATGTCCCTCAACCCTGGACTGGTGTTGTGTCACAATTAGATGCATTCCATGAACGGGGTCACAGACCTAGACATTGTAAATATTGCACTATTACACTTTTATTCAACACCACCTACACAACCAGCATGTTTTTGTGTGTTGTGACACATCCACTATGCCTAGGATTTGTGATGTGTGTAACATGTCTCAAGTCACAGAGTGTCAGTACAAGAGTGCATGAATATGTGGGCATATATCTATTTACATGGTACCTACATGATATATGTTGATGCTGGTCTCATCCCCTACAAGCATTTCACTGAATATGTGAAACATGTTGAACACATGTATGCTACACCCACTACATACTGCAGGGATGGCTGGAAACACTTCTCTGGCCATATCGTCAGCTGGGAGTACCAGTAGAACACATTGGTGTGAAACAGAGGGACTCAACCTGACCTATTATTGCCACTGGTCAGTTTAGCAGGATAGGAATGAAATGTTGGCTGTTGTCAAATGTCCCGCAGTGCCCAACATTCCGAAACAAACCCCATACAATGACAGCTGAATTGCCAAACCTACCTGTCCTATCAATGGTCAACATAGTCACCTTGAGTGGTGGGTACACTGGATGGCAGAGGCACAGATAAGTAGATGTGTTGTAGCTGTCAATGTGACAGCTCAGTCATAAGGAGGTGATGAACATGTCAAGAGAGGGATTTGGATGCAGGACGGAGTCCCTAGGACAACACACAATTTTCACTGTACACCCATGGGAAGACCCTCAGACCCAAGCATATGACATATGAAGTAAGGGAGTACCCAAAATGATTTATTATGATAATAAAAAAACTTAAGAAATATTAACACCTATCCTAACATAACATAACCTAACCTAACCTAACCTAACCTATCCTAACTATACATAACCTACAACAGACCCTAACTACTCCATGCTACACTTACCTAACACATTTAATGATACACTTTAAACATTCACCCCCCACCCCCTTATATCACAGAACACATGCCGGGCAACATACACTAAACTACACATTTACTAACTATAACTAAACAAATATATATTTTTTGGGAATTTCATTTTTATTTTTATTTTTTAATAAACACATAAAAGCCCCAACATCACCCCCCAACCACCCACATAGTAAAACATAAAAAGTAAAATACCTACCCCCAAACCTACTTATCCTAACTAACCCACTAACCTATTCTAATCTACAACTAACCCCCTAATATGCACAAAAAACCCTAGAAAAACAGAGGAGGGAGGGGAGTGAACTTGGGAAGAGTGACATCATGCCATTCAGAGGTTGGCCCTTTTCAGTTTTCTCTTAATGATCGTGAGGGTCTTTGTGTTCTTTGCCACCTCCTTTTCTATGAAGTCCAACTTTTTTAGGACCTGTTTCACATCCCTCTGTAAGTCTGTGATGGCACTCATGTCCATGGCAGCAGGTGTGGTTGCCTGTGGGATAGAAGTAGAGGGTGCAGCAGCTGGAGCAATAATTATGTTGGTAGCTGTGGGCCCCTGCACAGCTGTGGTGCTTGGTCCACCCTGTGTGGGCAGTGTGGTTCCCCCTTGGCTGAATGCCCACCACTCACCAGTGGATCTCTATGAGCGATAGTGGCATGCCATCCTCCTGAACCCAGATTTCACTGCCAATATGTGCTGGTCGTTATTCATTTTGGCAACTGTTAAAATGAGACAGGCAACCATCAGTGTCAGCATTGTGTGGAGTATGTACAGAAAATTAGATTTCTATCTACATCGATTTGCACATGCCGGCCTACTCAGATTCCGGATGATACAATGGCCCTGATGGATGAAACGACAACGCTGCCTTAGCACCATTTCCTTGACACCATAACGACCCACAACAAGATTACGAAACAAACCAAATTACATCTGCATAGATTTTGTACCATGTGTGACAATGCAAAGGCAGCATCAACTTCACATTGATCAGGGCCGCTATCCCTCATCATCCGTGTCAAAAGTTTCAAACATACATCACCAGAAACTTGCATCTGTTACTGGGAGTATGGGATGCAGTTGGTAACCATAAGGGTTCAGTGTTGATAGGTACACATGCACGTCTAATCAAAATGACTGTCACCTACACTGTGATCATCACATCTACCTACAAATGTGTTGTTCTCACCCCCTGTGCCTAACAGGTATGGCCATGCAGATCATCATCTCAACTGTACAGATCATCCACAAATGCATGCCCATTCATACATGGAGTCAGGGAGTGGACCATATGTAAGATGCTGACAAAAATGAAGCTGGTATCCATAGGTCTATCACATCTACATTCATGTGTCCAGGTGTAGACACCCATCAATACCTGATCAGCCAATACCATTCCTCACACACCCATAACCATACCAGCACATGATTGGACTTTACCTGCATGCACGCCTATTACATTACATATAAGTGTCACCTAAGTGGTGTACGAATTTAGTGGCACCAAGCTGGGGGACAATTTCCCACCCAGTCCTACATGTACATTACAATACAGGGATGCACCAATTTGTCTACAAAATGGTGCATCACTGTGTTGTGAGAATGACGGTGTGTTCTAGTGCCATTATTTTCACAACAGTGCACACATGGGCCTACATTTGGCTTGTCATCACCTTGTTTACACAATGCTGCTCATTGAGAGCCACAAGCATCACAAGATATGACTCTCTGCACGTGCATGGGGAACCACTTAAATGTGACACAGTGTCACCATCCATCCTACTTTAATTTCTGAAAATTTTACAGCTCATCACTTCTAGTATTGGGTGCAACACTCATGATGTAGGTCCACCTGAAAGATATGGATGGAAAACCATGGTTAGTACCATATCACTGTTACTAATAGTGAACAACATATAGCAGTGTGTACTATTTCAGAGGAGTGAGGTAATTATCCAGGTTGTGGACAATGCAACAGACCGACCACTGCAAACTCACAATGAGACTGACACTCAGGTGAGTGAGAGCCACACATCTGCACTCTTACACTGGGCCTGAGACTCATGTAGTGCTACATTCTGCAACAGCCATTTGTGGCCAATCTGTAGAAGGTGGAACTCCATGGAATGAGGGGGAGTTGGGTGACAGATACATGACACTACTCTTGTGCTCTGCAAGACAACTGACTCAGATATTCTGGCTTGTCCTGCAAGGCACACAGAGGCACTTTGTGGAAGATAAGCGGCAAAATATTTAGTCTACATTTTTCATGCATTTAGTAATCCATGACTGATGTGTCACAGTTGGCTGATGGCATCAAATGCCCCATAGCCAGTGCCTCCTAAGGCGGGTATGCCCCCTTTGTAAACATAATGGCATGGGTGATGTATGTGAAAATCTGACAATGTAGCACCATACATGGATTGTCCTGCTTTGTTATCACAATCCACTTGCATATGGTATCCTGGCGGTGTCTTGGCTTATCATACATGTCACAATGCTGGGGCACAGATGTTGCCATGGCCCCTGAAATGTGTGACTTAGTGATGGATGTGCATGACTCACCTAACATCTGACTTGAATTGGTAAAATGGTAGAATATGTGAAGCCCATGTCTATACTTACCTGCTACTGTCATTCAAGTGCGGTGAACAGTAATTAGTTTGCCAATGGGGGCCTCACGAACAGGGCCACCAATCACCACACCAAGATGGTCCGGAAGATCCTGCTCCCTGGCACCCAGATCAGCCCAGTGGTGCTTGAGCTGGTGGTCATTGCGACTGCTATGGTACACCCTCTTCAGGTGGTGGAGCCCCTTGCCCCACCGCAGCCGCCTCGCCTCCGTCCAGTAGCCCTGTATCAGACAGCCACCCATCTCCAACATTAATGGGAGGTAGTGGGCTACCAGCCACACAAAGCCTCCCAGCTCTTCCTCCCCCATTCTGGTCTGCCTCCCTCTGCCAGACATTGCTCTGGGGTACAGGTTGAAAAAGTAAAATGGAGTAGAAATAAACAGAAGTAAAGAAAGAAAAATTAACACCAAGAAAATAACTAACCAGACTAACCTACCTATACAATTAACCCAGACAGACACACCACAGCACAGGTACAGGGTAAAATACAGTTGACCCACACATTCACAGACACTGGGACACATAACAATCAAATACAACAGAAAACTCAACAGGAGGGATACCACAAGATACAAAAAAGAGCAAGAAGACACCACCAACTCCAAGACACGACCACACAGTCAAAAGAGGCACAGACTGTATAGAGAAAGTGAAAGTATACCCACTGTAACATGCCTATAAACATGATATCCTATTACATCACTTCCTGTGCCCTTGCGTCACGTTTTCTGATATGCATTAATTTTTTTGTTGCATCTACTATTTGCATGAGTATTTCTGACACATTTCTTACGTTCATCTTTTTATATTGACGCATTACCTTAAAGTGTTGATTATACAGTAAATCAGCATTGCGATGTGTGCAAAGGTGGAAATCACTCTAAGGGCCCATGGGTCATGTACTTTGTGTTTGCAGATGTTTTCGACGCATTTGCGTCATTTTTTTAATCCATTCCTGATTGCATGATTTTGTCAATTGTTAATGGATGCATACTGTATCAACATAATAATTAAATGGGCTGGGCTGCAGTTTGGCATTTTGTGTATGGCCACATGTTGTAGTCCATTGAATAATGTGATTTGTGTGATTGGCCTGTTACACCAATGTGTGTGGTACAGAATCAACAGCATGCAAATGTATACACGTTATGCATATATATGTATGTGTGACAATAGAGTATCTACATATGTATGGCAATCAGTACTATGCAAGAGTCATGGTATGTGATTGTGAATTGTGTTCATGCACAGCTCAGACATTGTTGATGATGGCTGATAAATGAAATCTGGCAAATGTTGCCCAACAAATGTCTCCATATGTTGCTCTTGAGTATATGGATGACTTGTGTGTGGACTACACATATGTTGGACATGTGTACATATTTGTTACATACTGTGATTGACACACTCTGCTTACATTCCAAACATATTGGCCCTCATTACGACCTTCAGCCGCCCGCCAAGATCAGACCGCCGGGCCATTTGGAGATCCCCGCTGGGCTGGCGGGTGGAAACCTAGTTTCCCCCCCGTTCCAGCGGGGATCTCGGCCGCAACTCAGGAGCCGGCTCCAAATGGAGCCGGCGGTGTTGCGGCCGTGCGACAGGTGGAGTTGCACCCATCGCTCTTTTCACTGTCTGCTATGCAGACAGTGAAAAACTGCATGGGGCCCTGTCAGGGGGCCCCTGCCCATGCCAGTGGCATAGGCAGTGCAGGGGCCCTCAGGGGCCCCGTGACTCCCCGTACTGCCAGCCTTTTCCTGGCGGTTCAAACCGCCAGGAAAAGGCTGGTGGTAGGCGGGCTTCGTAATCCCCTGGGCAGCGCTGCTAGCAGCGCTGTCCTGGCGGATTACTACCGCCGGGGCCATTGTGGCGGGAAACCGCCGGCCGCGGCGGTGCGACTGCAGCGCTTCCGCCGCAGTCGTAATGACCAGGGAAGCACCGCCAGCCTGTGCAGGAGTGATTTCCATGGATGTACTGCGCAGGCTCCATTTCTCACATTGCTTGTCATATCTGGGCTAATCATGTTGAGCATTGTCACCAAATATGTGCCCCCCTTGTCACACATGCTCCATGCAGGCATTGCAACTCTCACACTGAGTGGTGTTGGTGGTCTGTTCAAACATTACAGTCTCATCATATTTTGACATCCACTGCTTCGTGTGTGGCCCCCTTGTTTACCTCCTGTTTGGACATGTTGTTGTTATATGTGATGAGCTATTGTATAAGTTGGCAATGTGGATGTAATTATTATATTGTGGTCAATGGACTGTGTCCTTCGGTTGTCACATTCAAGTGATGGGGCTAATTGTGATGTGTGTGATGGTAGCAGTTCACTCTTACCCTTCACATGTGATGTTGTTACAGTACTCTTCAGATTAGTGTTTGTGACATGCTCCCTGAGGTTAGACTCATAATCCTAAAGTATATGTTTAAGAGATTGAAGACACCAAAGCCAAATTGTGTGAATGAGTGAGGTGTTTATTGACAAAATCTACAAGGTGAGTTATGTGATTATTGAGTGAAGAAGTTATCAACAATGTGCAGTCTGTGGCGTATTCCAGCAGCTGTGTTGTGCTGTTCCCCCTCATTTTCTTCTTCACCATCCTCCTCCTCTTCCTCAGGCAGATCATCTACCTGCTCTTATAAGGGGACGTTCATCCACACACATGTGTTGTGCAGGATGGCACAAGTCATGATTATTTTGCAGACGATGTGTGGGGCTTATAGGAGGCTGCCTCCTGTGATGTCCAGGCACCTGACTCTGGACTTCAGGATGCCAAATGTCCTCTCCACAATAGTCCGTGTCCTCTGATGTCCCTCATTATATGCACACTCTGCTGCTGTGCTTGGGTTCGGAAATTGAGTCATTATCCATGGCTGTATGCCATAACCCTGATCCGCTGCAAAAGATTAAAGGAGTAATTTGTTGTTAGGGCTTGCAACAGTATGTCATGTAGCATGGCAATTGATATTAAGAGCTGGTTGTGGCTCATATGTAGTTGTGGTTTGGTGTGAGTTCCTATCCTTGTGTAATCTTTCCTCAGCACTAGGTTGTTGGACATGACATTCTTGTGTTTGGCTTAAGGACCTGGAACATATGATTTGGATTCCACACTGATAGTCATTATGTATGTACCATGCGTTGTGTAGTGCACCTTTGTATCACTGTGCTATCACTAGAGGGGACATGACACATCCTCACAGCACAATGGAGTCAGATGTGGTTGCAACATTGTAGCACTACAGAGTCTGGACATCCCATCCATTTTGACATGTGTCATTGCAGATGAGGTGTGACACTGAGGGCCTTTGAAATTGATTAGTGAGAATGCACTACTTGTCTCCAAAATTGGCAGCACTGTCCTGCAACATTTCAAATATGCAAGAATGCCCCATGTGTAACATGTTACTTGGCAACCCTTTGTTGTCCCCTGCGCCAGTTGCTCATGTGCAGCCGTGCACCAACACTACCTATCCTGCACCGGGGTAAGTGGCTAGCTGCCTTGTGGAGGTGGATATATCAGTGCAGGATGGTACACTGCCCTATACATATGCTTTTTGGATGGCCAATTGGCTCTTTCCGTGTGCGGCAGTGTGCAGCATGCATTTGTGCCACATTCATCTAAGTTCATAGCACAGTCTACTTCCTTTTTGCAACCTGCATACAGCATCCCAGGGGTGGTAGTTGTTGTTGGCACTTCCTCAGGTTTTAGGGAACAGCTACATGTGAGTCTGCATTATCATATTATGTATCTTGTGGTGACAGACCTGCAGTGAGAAACATTGCACACCGCTTCCACGCTACATGCAGCATGGGAGGGTGGCCAATTCACAATGTGGGTTCAAATCATTATGAAATGATCATCTGCCAAGATGTACATACAGTGAAGGCAATGACTATGGAACTGTGGGCTATTACATTGTTCCCTTGGTGTTCCTGAGTGGCAGCTAATGTTTGTGTCAGCCATAAGGTGCCCAAGGGTGTGTATCCCATTGTCACAGGATCATCAACATAACTAGCAGTGTCCTTGTATCTTCCTAAACATTAATGTGCATTTATTCTGTTGACACATGCACAGTGCAGGCTATGGGATGGAGCTCAGCTACTTAGCAAATATGTCCCTTGGCACAGTGCATGCAGTGGCGGCCCGCCTTTAGGGCGGAGGGGCCACGCCCCCCCACCCCATGAAGAGTGTCTGTCAGGCTGAACAAAGGTCAGCCTGACAGACACTCTTCCTGTTCAGGTCAGGCAGCCAGGAGTGAGCCAGGAGTGAGCCATGCGCGATTTGCGCAGACTCCTGGCTGCCTGAGCTGAACTTTGCTGGGCTGAGGAGATCACAACCCCTATGGGCGTGACCTCCTCGGCCCAGCAAAGGTGCCTCGAGTCCCTCCCCTGGGTGACGAGGAAAGCGTCACCCATTGACACTCTCCCTGGGCGCTTCAGGTTTAAGCCCTGAAGTGCCCAGGGCGAGTGTCAAACAGTGACACTTCGTCACAGAGTGGGGTGGGGTCAGCAGTCTCACTGACCCCATCCCACTCTGTGACGAGGCTGGGACTGCTGCCTTCCCTCATTGGCTGACCTAAGCTCAGCCAGTGAGGGAAGGCAGCAGTCCCAACCCTCCTGGGACCTGGAGGCTAAAGGTAAGTGTGTGTGTGTGTGTGTATGTATGTGTGTTATGTTTTACATTGAATGTTTGGTGCGCGCTTGCATGTTTGAGTGTTATGAGTGTTGTTAATGGATGTGAGTGAGTGCGTGCGTGTGTGTGTGAAAGAAAGAATGTGTGTGATCTTGTAAAATTAA
Organism: Pleurodeles waltl; assembly: GCF_031143425.1. Classification (NCBI taxonomy): domain Eukaryota; kingdom Metazoa; phylum Chordata; class Amphibia; order Caudata; family Salamandridae; genus Pleurodeles; species Pleurodeles waltl. The sequence goes on along the minus strand of NC_090445.1, from coordinate 656,879,871 downwards.
TGTTTGGTGCGTGCGTGCATGTTTGAATGGAATGAGTGTTGTTAATGGATGAGCGTGCGTGCGTGTCTGTGTGTGAAAGAATGAGTCTGTGTGTGTGTTTGTGTGTGTGTGTGCCCTGCCCGCCCCCCTCCCAAAGCTGCTGGCCGCCACTGAGTGCATGTGAGGTCAGTGATGTCCTATTTTCTCCTACTGGGTCCCACCATGACATCCATGATCTGCACCGTCTGACTGTGTCTCTGCCCCCTGTTAGGCTGTTTATTGTATCTGGTACAGACATTATGGTGTTATGAGTCAGTGAGTGTTGCATGTGAGGTTGCACTTCAGTAGGTGTGGTACCACTTCTGACACATCTGGCACATGGTATGTGATGGGCATTGATCTTGTAGTCCTGTGTGTGTGAGCCAATGTCTCATGCAGATGTCTCTGCACACTACAGGTAATTTAGGTATGTGTTGATGAGATGCAGTTGATATAGGCACCAGTTGTGTGGTGTTTGGTATTTGTTCTGGCAGTGATTTGCACGGCATGACTTGAGGCATCTGTGCCTATTTGGAAGTTACATGACATGGGCATGGTGTATGCCTTTGACATGTCTGTGCTATTCTTTGTTTGGTATAGTGTGTGTGATGTGTACGTAGTGGGCAGCCCGATGGAACTTGTAGTGGTCTGTGTAGTTCTGCTGTTCTCAAAAGGCACATGTCTGCATCTGTCTTTCCTATGGTGTGTCTGTCAAGTTGTGGGTGTGTTACGTAAATGTGGGTGTATGTATTAGTGTTGTGCACTGATTGTGCTGTACTGCAGCATGGTGCATATGTGTTATCACCTGCACATGTGTGTTACCCCTGGCCATATGTTACTGTAGTGGTGTATGTCTTGTCTGTTCGACAGGGTGGCGTGTTGGGTGTACCTTACTAGATTTGTTGACTAACACACAAGTAGGCCATTTCCAAATTGTCCATCCTGGAATTGTTCACTGATCCTGCTGTGCCACAATATGTAGGTGTCATGGACACTTCCAGGATACTTGGCCAAAATGTTTATGAATATTCCGCGGTGGTCTACTATGCCCTGCACATTAATGGAATGTGTGTGCTTGCGATTCCGGTATAAGTGCTCTGTTGGTGCAGGTGGTACGAGCTGGACATGGGTGCAGTCAATTGCACCTAGCAAATACGGAAAGCCATGGATTTGATAGAGCCCCTGTTTGTTCTCCTGCTGCTTTTGCTGGGTGTTGGGGAAGCTGATGTGGTGGGGTGTCAGGGAGATGATAGTGTCTAACACCTTTGGCAGTAATGCAGAGAACGACGGCTGTGAGACACCAGAAACCAGTGCACCCATTGTTTGGAAGGAACCACTTGCCAACATGTGCAGGACAGCAAGCAGGTTTGTCATAGGTGGTATATTGTGTGGGGTCTGCGGGCTGGCTGCAATTTGTGGCTTAGTGTGGTGCAGCAGGTGTAGTATGGCTTGCCACTTGACTCTGTAGGTCCTAATAATGTCCAGGTTCCTGAGGCCAAGGAGGGTTGTCCTGGTTCTGAAGACCCTCTCCTAACTTCTGCGTTGCCTTTGTAGGCCACGTTGTCATGGTAGTGTGTGCAGGAGTTATTGCTGTCCTCTGTGCCATCCAGCAAGCTTTATCTGTATCACCTCCATCTTCTCATGTGGGTTGTGATGTTGCTTCCTCGTGTTCTCCTTAAGTAGTGGTGTGTTTGCCTCATTTTAACCCCTGCCCTGACCCAGACGTTAACTTTTGGCGCAAATCGGAGTTAACGTCATTTTTTGGGTCTGCCTCCCACCCGTGTGTCATTTTTGCCCAGGTGGTTAAATGCAGTGCTACGGTGTTTGAGTCATTTTTGGGATATGAACCCCTACCATGCATCTCATTGATGCAAGGAGGTTTGACGCATCTGGAAAATGACGTTAACACCAATATTTGACTCTAGACAGGTCTAGCGTCAAAATATAAATATGGAGTTGGGTTTGCGCTGAATTAATGTAAAAAAAATGAAGCTAATTCAGTACAAGCTGGGTATAAATATGCCCCTGAATGCATATAGTCAAACTCACCTTCTAAGGCCCTGATTTAGAGTTTGGCAGAGAGGGTACTCTGTTGAAACTGCGAAGGAGTACCCTCTTCGTCAAACCCTCATTGTGAGGACATTCAGTATGTCAGCAATGGAGCCTGCTCTAGCTCCTTTGCTGACATACTTCTATGACAGCCTACAGAGTGCAGGCTGTCGGGGTTTACATGTAACAATGTCCAGCCAATTTAGAGTTGATACTGTTAAATATTTATTTTTGCTGTTTGCTGCTGCTGGGTAAAGACTAAGGGTCTAATCTAGAATGCTGAGTGTGGGATTTACTCCATCATGTTGACACAATTAAGTACTCTGTAGCTTTGATAGTGTGCCCATACCCTGCATTTAGAGATGCCCACGACCTCTCTAGTCATTGGTAACAAACGCTGTCATGCTGGTTCTCATTCATGTGTTAAAAATTTGCCAGAAGGCTTTGTCAAACATAACAAACAGCTGTCAAACTTTTAACAAGCTTTTGTTTTTCAAAAAGCAAAAACTAACGAGCCCCTCATCACAGGAATTATCTCCTATCATTTGGAAGGGGTCATTATTTTTATTTTTACTGCACCTCACCACCAGATTTTACCTGGTGGTAAAGAGCTATAAAATACACATATAACACCTTACACTCCTAATTGGGTGGATAGTGTTATATATAAATCACTAACAGCACGTCCTCCACTGGGCCGTTGGAGGAGTATGTCAGCAATGGAGCCGGGGTAAGCTCTATAGCTGTCATACTTAAGGACTGCCCACCTGTAAATCAGGCGGGAAGACGGAGGGTTTGGTGGAGAGGGTACTCTGTGCCAGTTGCAATGGAGTACCTTCTCTGTCAAACTCTAAATCAGCCTTTTATACTTTTAGGTCCCAAACCACCACAACAGTGCATTTCTAAAGCTCCCTGGGACCTCAGGCAGAGACGAAAAGCAGGGTCCAGTCCAGGTTCAGTTGCCACTGGTCAGCTTGGCACTTCCAGAAAAAGGCCTCTTGCTGATTGTTGTCCCCCTGTAGCCGCACAGGAGGTCTGCCAACTGAAACTTGGAGTCCACGTCTTTATCTTAGGTACAATAGGGAGCAGCTCCAGTCCTTCAGAGATCCTCTCAGATCACAGCACTAAATGTGGCCTCTGGGGGATGGGGGTTTGTGTGGGAGTGTACTATGGTAATCCTGGTGTCCTCCCACCTCAAACATTAAAATCCAGTTTGAGGCAGCCAATGTACCCACAACCCACCTAGAGACTGATGTCTGGTAGGAAAAGCAGAGTCCTTCAGCAACCAGACGGTGGATTCACAAGAACTGACTTGCCATCCTTTTCACTCCCCTTACAAGTGTACCACAAGTAATATGTGTGGATCCAACAGACCTGTCAAGCAGGATTTGACACAGTAGTGTCAAAGAGGATGCCCACAGCCCCCAACCTGCATGTTCTGTTGAGTTCTAGGGAGTTAATTCTCCCAATTTAGGTCACACTATGTGACTATGCTCCTGGGAGACATTTCACACCTATTCACACCTATTCAAAGCTAATAATAGCTGGGAGAAGCTGAAAGGCCAGTGGAAATGAGCCTCTAGAAACTTCAGTCAAGGAAAAGGTAGCTATCTAAAAGATAATTTTCTTTAATATTTATTAAAAACTCGACTTCAGTGAATTGGATGTTTAATTACTATTGATTTAGTATTAAATTATTTTTCTAGCTTGTTCCATTACTGAGGTACAGTATTATTTCAATCTGCAATCTGTTTTTTTACATAGGACAGCTAGGCCTGCCACAGAGAAAATACATTTCGGATGCTTGTCACTGTAAGGACATGATAATAACATAATAATAATTACATGTCCCACTTTTAAATACCATGCATCCCACCTTGTGGTCTACAAAGCTCACATGGGGTGACATACTAATATTTTACCTATCAACAGATTTATTTTGATAGGTCACAGTAAATAGTTTTCACTGTTACAGTCAGGCTACAGTGGAAGGCTTAAAGCCATGTTTGGACTGCCACTTCAATGGCTGGTACAATAGGTGCTGCAGTCCTCGAGTGGCATTTCACTTCAAGGACCTGGGTACATGTCATACAATATGCTAGGGACTTATAGAGAAGTTGAATATACCAAATAGGAGTATTTGACAATGTCAAAAGGGGGGGGACAGACACTTTACTACTGGTTAGCACAGGTAAAGTGAACAGAGCTCTAAAACGAGCAAGAACAAACATTGGCAAAGCTAATAGGTCGTACCCATGAGAACTATTGGCTTTGGGAATGCTTTGTAGCCATGCTTTCTAGCTGTGCAGATGCTCTGCAGTGTTGCTTAGACTAATTTTAAAAAGCACCATGACACAGGCAGGGCTAATACGATTTTTTCTAAAAAGTTCATTAGCACTGGATGCATCATATTATTTTTTAGCAATGCTGCACAACAGCTATGCTGCTATACAGTAAGGCTTCAAATTATTGCCAAAGTCGGAAAAGCCCATCCTGTACGGCAGGGGAAAGAGGCAATGGCAGAACCAACCGTCTCAAAGGATAGTTCTGTTGTCTTTGTCAGTGCTTGTTAGGATTCTGTACCACACCCCTTTGATTTTGAGCAACTCGGTTAGTATCCCCATGTGTGAAAAAGAATAATTATGTCATTTGGCATAAAAATCCCATCAGAAAAAGAAAGTAATACAGGCCCAGACTGACTTCTGGTATCATACCGACCCTAGCATCACAGTGGTAATTATTGGCATAATTTTGGCTGTCGTCTTCAATTGCATGCAAGTAAAAGTGGAACTGGTGAATAGAAATAATATTTGATGCATTGTATTTGATGCACTGTGGTGCGGAGGACCCTTATGTCTTATGCTGTTGATGGCTAGTCACAATTCTAGGCTATTTAAACACTTACACGCTCCATTCATCCTTTCGTCCACGCACTCACTCATCAACGTACTCATTCAACCATCCATGGGTTGACATAATATTGGATCGACTAGGAAGCAGAGGACACTTATGTTTTATTCTGCTGATGGCAAGCCATCCCATTGAAACATCCTTCCACGCACTCATTCAACAACTTACTCATTCAACTATGCATTCATTCAGTCATTAATCAATAGATGCACTCTCATCCATTCATCCATCTCTGTACACATTCACTAGTTTTCCATGTATGAACTAATCCTTCAGTGCACTCAGTCATTGAACAACTCACTCGTTTGTCTGTCCATTCTCGTGTTGCCCCATTTCTGCACTCACCCACTCATACATACAAACTCCTCAAGGAATTGCTTTTGTAAGTACTTGTTTAATTATTTAATTGGTCGTATAGAAGAGCTGTATGGCCAAATTCAAACAGAGCATCACCTTCCTTTTAAATTATAGAAGAGTTATAAGTCAGACAGACTATCTCAGGAAGGAGATGAAGGGTGTTTAACATATTAATAACACATCATCAGCAATATAAGCTCAAATCCCCGTTGCTCTTTCATAAATTGAACAATCCAGAAGGAGCCAATTAACCATGTAAAGTGATCTTTCGACTGAGGTAAGCAGCTCCCATGACAATTCCATGGTAACCTTAGCTGCACCGTTGACAGAATTATTTCTTCCACTGATAGCATAAAACAACGTAAGCAACGTTTCCCACTCCGGGGGCTATCGCCTGAGGTCCCGAAGTACAGCAGCTCTGTGGGCTCTTCCAGCTGTGCAGGTGCTCACAGTAATCATCTGAAATAGTGACGGGGCTCGTCGGCTGCAGCTGAGCCACTTTTCCTTTGCCCCAACCAGTGTCCGCTCATTTTACTGGCTGGAAGCAGTTCACAAATACAAATATCACCACGGTTACAAGTTGCGTGAAGCAGAATCCCTGGGTTAGGAGGTGAGGGGCGGGAAAACCGCTTCACCCGAATTCCAAGATGGATCGGGTGTAAATCCACCTTAGTTGTCTTTGGTGTTTCCGTGCAGAGATTCCTTCTATTGTAAGCAGGAGAAATCTGTGATTGGAAGCAGATAAGCACAGGTAGGAATAAGCCTGAAACATTTGGGTCGCACGTGTTATTCGGGGGAATTCCCCGTTCTTGCAAGGACAGGTTAGAATAGCATGGCACGGGGGAAATAGCTGGCCGACATGTGTGATTCCCGCCCCGGCAGTTCCATCCTCCCTGCACTGTAGGACTCTTGAGGTACCTCCTGTCTGGAGGGGCCATCATTACAAGTTAAACACTTCTTGGTATGCAAAATCAAGGGAGGGGAAAGGACCCCTACTCTGAATGGGATCTAGGCATCCAAATTCTTCCATTATGAGATAATGAGTCGGGCATGTGGAATATAAGTAGACCCAATTTTACCAAGTCCTTTGCAGAGGTTCCCTGTTTCCGATGCACATTTCCCACTTCCTTGCAACAGTCCGGAACGTGGCAGGGGGGAGGTCGGGGTGCCTTTGGCTGGGGGGAGGGGAGAGTGGATGCATGTGTCCCCATTCTGCTGGGAAGTAAGTACACGCCCGCAGCTGCCATCTAGGTCCGGGTCTGGTGCTTCCGGGCCCAGTATTTGTTGACCGAGGGATTCCAGGCTCGCAAACATAGGCTGCTCGGAATCATGCCTTTTCCTACACGCTAAAAAGGCATGCCAATAATGCTTGACTATGCACAATGAAGTGCACATATCAGTCAAATGATAGTAAATTATATTTATGAGTCAGCTTCCTAAGAAGCAAAGGACTTTAGCTTAAGACTACAGTTAGCCGTCCTGCCAGAGTTACTCAAAGTACTTTAGCACTTTATACTGAGTAGATTTCTTGCTCTCTTTCCTTTGTGCCACCCCTGACCTGCTGCAAAACACTCCAGTCTATACGTCCTGGTGGTGCACGCGGTGCGCCCCCCAGCAGAGTACGATAAGTAGCCTCTGCTGTGGGCAACATACAATAAGGACCCCGAGCTCTGATGTCAGTGATTAACGATTGGTTTAGCTTTTCTGGTAGACGTTCCAGCATGTGAAGATGCTTTCTTTCGAGACTTTGGTGAATTTTGAGTTGTACTATGGCAAGTTTGGCATGCCACAGGCGCAGGGTGGCACAAGTGTTCTGCTCTGACGGCATTTCAGTGGAAAGCAAGTACTGTTAAGGCATCTAAATCTATCCACATTTTATAATTTGCCTCAATTTGTACGATTTCAATGATGTCATCAATGATGTAATTCGATGTTATCAGTGATGGTATTGAACATGGCATGAGTGATTTAATATGTGAGGTCATAAACAGTGCATGGTGGGTGCAAGTTATAGCTAACTCACTGAAATATAATGGACACATTTCATTGTTTTTTTGGCTTAAAATGTTATGCTATCACCAAACTATAACGCCCCTTTCACCTTTGTTTTTTTCAGTAAATTCCAATTTTTTTAAAGCGAAGTAAGATATCACTACGATACCTAACTGTATGCAGTAGGGTCTAGGCTTTGTAATGAAACTATGTATGGAGGGAGCAGGCTGTCCGTGAATAGCTGCAATAGCATTACCATACCTAGCTGTGTGTAGTAGGGGCTTCTCACTTAATGGGGCTTAGGTGCCTGGAGAAAGACCAAGGGATTTTTCACCTTACTGCTGAGCATTTTATTTGGCTAATTGGGGTAGTTTGCGCTTAGGCCTCCATTTGTCCACATTAGGTGTCCATGCCAAATTTGCAGCGGATTCTAAAGGTATCCAGGGTTCTGCACAAAAAAGTGGGTTTTCCCCTAAAAATGGTATCAATGAAAGGTTTCCTGTGCTAAACTCACCATCATTGCCACTTTCAGGAACATGCAGAGCAGAATCAAAAAAGCAACTTTGATTACCACAGTTTTGGCATTTTTCAAAGAGGTAGCCCATCTTTTTCTAATGTTTTTGCTTTCAACTTACTTCCAGTTTGTGTGGTAAATAGGTATGAAACCCATTGTTGATCATGGAAAGTTATACATTTCTGAAGAGTAGTCAAAATTCTGAATTTCGCAAGGGGTCATTTGTATAGATCCATCAAGTATTTCCTGAAAGAAAGTAGCTGTTGAAATAAAAAATATTGAAAATGAGTAGGAAAAAACACAACAATTTATGATAACATTTTCATATGGAACGTCTAGTCATGATGGCTGATTTACAAAAGCAATATACCATTACGTCTGCTATACCTTTCTGGTTGCAGGGATATTTAGGGCATGTAGTTTGTCCAAGAACCCGAGGCACCCAGACCCAACAACTGAGTTGCACCTTAGAGCAATTAATTTGGTATAATATAAACAGTGAAAAATGGGTATCAAGGAAACCAAAGTATTTCTGAAACAGACACCTGAAACAGAGTGTAGGAGCAGTGGTCATTTGTACTTCTTTGAATTTCTGGGTACCTGTATTACCATGAGATTCAGAAGGCATTTTTCAAAAGGACTTCCTTCTTACGCACCTGCTTACATTTGGAAGGCACAAAGGTGGAGAAAAGCAATTAGTAATAACAAATATTCTACTATTCTGTGTTTCCACATATCTCTCAATAGAAAAAGTACCTCACTTGTGTGGGCAGGCCTTGCACCTGTGACAGGAAATGGCCTAAAATGCAACATGAACAGATCACATTTCATCTAAAAACTGACCCTCTTTTTTAACCATGTGGGTAGCTGTGAATTTTAGGCCCTAGCTCAGCTGGCACCTAAGGAAACCTAGCAAACTTGCATATTTTTTTAAAACTAGTCACTCAGGGAAATCCAGGGTGGGGTGACGCATGGCTCTCACCAACTTTTCTTTCCCAGAAAACTATGCAAACCTCAAACTTTGACTAAAAACACACATTTTCAATGCAAACCTCCAGCATCTGTAGGGAGCAACACATTTCCTACAACAGAGCATTCCCTAAAGTCTCTCAATAAAAATAGTAACCCACTTGTCTGGATAGGCATAGTGCCCGCGACTGAGAAGGGCTCAATACGCAATATAGTCATATTTTTTTTTCCCAAAGAAAACTCACCTTTTTTTGCAGTGTGGGTAGCTGTAGATGTTGGGTCCTAGCTCAGCTGCCACTTAGCGAAACCTACCAAACCTGTACATTTTTGAAAACGAGACACCTAGGGTAATCCAGGGTAGGGTAATGTGCATGGCTGTCACCAGGTTTTCACACCCAGAAGCCCTTGCAAACCACAAACTTTGACTAAAAAAAACATATTCAACTTATATCTGTGCAGGAAAGTTCCGTGTGTGGATCAAAAAATTACGAACCACCCAGAGTTCCCACATGTCTTACATTAACTACAGTACACCACCTGTGTGGGTGGACCAAGAGACCACTGCACCAAAGACCCTAAAGCTGTACATGGTGAGATGAGCAATAGGGGTAGATTGGTATTTTTGGCCGTGCTGGGCCGCCACCCATGGAAACCTACCAACTACAGACATTATGAAAACTAGACACCTAGTGAATTTCCCTGTAGAGTGCCTTGCATGAATCTCACAAGGTTTTCTTACTCACAATCACCCATTTTCCTTACATTTCTTTGATGGAAACATCCGGAACCAACACGAATCCACAAAATTCCTACCACCCAGCGTTCTCCCACTTGTTGTGATGAAAATGCTGCCCCCCCCTTGTGTGTCCGGGTCTAGTTCCTGCAACAGGAATGGATCAAATCAACGTCAAAGGTACTCTTCCCTTTCTAATGATACCTCCACACATGAAAATCGATGCTCAGGGACTGAGATCTGCTGCCGAGCACTGATGCAGTGAAAGTGAAATGAGCAAAGTGGCTCATTGTGCTTTCATTTTACCTGCAATGACGTCAGCATGCTATGCATGCCAATCATCATTACAGAGAAAAAAAGACAGCCTCAGTTGCTGGGGAAGCTCTTCTTTAGCACCTGAGGTGGAAAAAAAAAAAAAAAAAACAAGCACTAGGGGGTCCTTTTAAGCCCGTCCAGTGATGGTCAATGATCATCAGACACACTGGGGAGAGAGTGCGGTCTTCAGCAATTGGCCAACACTCGCACTTAAAGGGTGAACAAAAAAGCATTACAATGTTAATCGCTAAGTCTCAAAATAAAACATTTTTACCCAAAACAACACTAAACACACAGCAGAGTGCCATAGGACCAGCCACAAGTAATCCAACAATCCTCAGCTGAAGTGCAAACAATCTATTTGTGGGAAAGCTTTAAAACACCATAAATGTATCTTGGGGGCATTTCCTATAGGGCCCAGGAAACATAGGGTTACTGTAATAAATCATTTCAGGTGGAACTGCTGCTTTCCCTGCAGCCCTCACCCTCTCTCAGAACATGCTGATGGCTCCCTTATCCAGACTGGGGTACCATAAAGCAGAACAAATATGCAAATTGGCTCACAAACGGCATTACGGGGTGCTCCTGGCCGGGAGCAGTGAGTAATAAACGAGTGGCTTCAGTCACTCATTTATTATTATTTTTCCCACATAATTTGGGTGCCCCAGACCCACCCCGGGCACCCAGCTAACTTTGTTTTGTTGGTGGCTGTAAGGGGACCCCAAGGCCCCCATGAACCCACTGACTGCAGGCACTCTAAAGGAGTTGGCCTTCTTGTGCTGTCAGCTGGCAGGAGCAGTTTCTCTTTTGCTCCCGGTTGAGTGAATACAGTGCAGTTCTCTACTCATTTTGGCTGGCTTGGAGGAAAATCAATGGGATGACCAGCGCCTTCCACAACCATGCAAGGATGTGGGTGACATGCCAGCAAAGAACTCTATGATGTCCACAGGAAATGGGGGTCTCTTGGGACTTTCAATTTGCGTTCAGTCCTCAGGTCATGGGACTCGCCCGGGCCCTAGCCCACCTGGGGGAATTTGAAAAAAATGGTGTCTCCCCGTATCATTTAAAAAAAAAAATCTTGAGGTCCAGGGGTACTCCAGAGAAACTGCAAAACAGGATTTTTAAAACAATTTTAGCAAAAGGAGGGTTTCCTATGAGACCCCCTTGTGAAGGTTAGGAAGTCAGGGTCTCTCTACCCTGCCCCCTTATATCTTTTTTAAAAAAAATTCTGAACTGAGAACTAAGGGCCTCATTTATGAGGAAGTCACACAGTGCAGCACAATAATTCTCCTTGACAGGGAAAGGGCAGGAATGAGCCGTATTTAAGACAATATGGCTAATTCCTGTCCCATCCTAAGCACTGGTGCACAATGGGCTGCCTAGCGCCTAACACAGGCACCCTTGCACCGTGGTGCAAGGGTGCTTGCATTGCATGCAGGATTATTTTTATGCAGGAATGGGGCAACTTCCTTTGCAAAAACAATCCCGGGAGGCATATGTCTCTTTCTATTTGTGCTGCAGAATGCAGCATTCATAGAAAGAAGAAACAAGACAAAACGAGGAGAAATAGAGATATCTCTCCTCATTATACCTCCCCTAGGAAGGTGTAAGATTTTAACACATCCCCAAGTTCGTGTAAACCCGGGGATGTGTCTAAGTCTGTGGGAGTTGCGTGGGAACACCCACACAATGCCCACTGAATGTCTTTCCAGGGCAGAGTAATGTAACACAGCGATTTGCGTTTCTCCAGATTTGATATTTAGAGCCACTCAGAGCCACGCAAAGTGGCTTTGCATGGCTTCAAAAATCTGTCTTAAGGTTTGTGTCACTAACGCACCATACTGGGTGCTGCAAAAGTGACACAAACGGCCTCATACATAGGCCCCTAAGTCTTGAGTCCTCTTATGGCTTCTGCAACATTTCTATTCATGATATGGTCAGCCAGTCACTGCACTTGCGCCACAAAAGCCCCCTTCAGCCAATATCAAGGCTTGATTCATTACATTTCAGCCCAGCTGTCAATATATCTATACATTTTGAACCATATTTCTCTAAAACATAGTTACACCAAATCTAAAAAAGCACGTTTTCTGGGTAAAGATCTGACTTTCTGCCAAATTTGGTTTTGGCTGTTGTGTTGTCCCTATGGAAATTGCATAGGGAAAAAGTGTCTTGGTGCATCCCCTTTTATTCGTCCCCTGCTTGATAGATCACCTAGAAACATTCCAGGAAGGAGCCAAGGTGGATGAACTTTTTTTGGAAAGCTTTGTGAAGATTCATCAAACGCCACCAAAGTTAATATCAAAACAAAAATGATTGTAAACACCCATCCACACCCTAACTAGTACATAGAGGTTACTCTTCCCAGTATGCCCTATTCTGAGTAATATGTTGCATGAAAAAAACTACTCCTGGAAAGAGCAATTACTACAGGGCACAAAACCAATTTCAGATGTGCTTACTGCTTATGCATGTTGGAGCTGTTCCTCCTTCTACTTGCTTGGACGGATCACATTGCGCTGCATCATTTTTCTTACTTGTAGCTGGCAGTTGCATCAGCCCTATTATCATTGGAGTGGGAGAACTAGTCTAGCCAGCCTAGAGGTGGGGCCGCATTTTGGATGGACTTGTAGTTTACAAATCGTGTTGGGAAAATTCATATAACTATTATGGATTTGGATAATTCAGGAAAGCACTTGTACTTTTCTGTACTCATATCTATTAATTAATTTAAAGATCAGTTATATAAAACCCATATAACTATTAGCAGTTCCACAGGTCAAAATAAAAACTGATAAAAACTGCTAGAACCACATGCATACTAGTTGCCATTAGACACTTTTACTTCCCTTAGGTTATCTATTCATTAATGTGAAAATCTCATAATGATTATTGAGCCTCTGCCTGGCAGTCCACAATCTTTCAATGAACTTAGCAGCATCCTGTGCCAAACAAGATTCAATTGAGCACCCTCTAAAATCTGAGGTGAGTACAGTTAGCATCATCCAAACTGTATTTTTGTCATTATTCCCCCAACCCCAAGTTGAATTCAGCATCCTTTTTGATAAGTCTCATAGGGTCCACCTTATCTGTACAGTTCTTTATGACTCAGGAGTAGAACTCTGTTGGACCTGGACCTTTTTGCTGGGTTATCCCTAAACTTTTTGCCTTCTTCCTCCTATTTTTTCTGACCTGCTTTTTTGGATTTATGACTCTGGGCACTTTGCCACTGCTAACCAGTGCTGCTAAAGTACATATACTCTCTGTCTAAAATGTATTGGTGATTGCTTTTTTCATGATTGGCATATTTGATTGACCAGTAAGTCCCTAGTATAGTGCACCTGGTGGCCCAGGGCCTGTAAATCAAATGCTAGAAGTGGGCCTGCAGCACAGATTGTGCCACTCACATGAGTAGCCCTGTGAACATGTCTCAGACCTGCCACTATAGGGCTGTGTGTGCAGTTTTAAACTGCCATGTCCACCTGGCAGGTGCACCCAGTTCCCAGTCCCAAACCTTCACTTTTATTACCTTAAGTCACCCCTAAGGTAGGCAAAAGGCCATGGGCAGGGTGCAGTGTATTTAAAAGATAGGACATGTACTGGTGTGTTTTACATCCCATGATAGAGAAATACTACTAATTTGGGGTTTTACTATTGCAAGGCCTATCTCTCCCATAAGGTAACGTGGGGATTGCCTTGAAATATTCTTCAAGTGTAATTTCCCAATGTGAGCAGATAGAGTTATGGTGTTTGGAGACTCTGAACTCACAATTTTAAAATACATCTTTTGGTGAAGTTGTTTCTTGAACATAGTTTGAACATGCCACTTGTAGAAAGTGGGCATTTTCTTGCTTAAGCTTTGCTGAATACACATCTGGGCCAGGATGACAGTTGGTTTAGACAGTCAGACAAAGGGAGCTGAGGTATGTCCTGCATATTCTGGTGGGCTTTCATAGGCTAGAGTGGTGGGAGTAGCTGACACCTGCACCTGAAAAGGGCTGTGCCTGTCGTCACACAAAAACATTCTCCAACCCCCTGGAGTGTGTCTGGGGCCAAGGCAGGAAAGCAGGGTCTGGTGCTCTACAAAGAGTTCTCTTTGAAGTTTGCCTACTTCAAAGATGGAAATGAGTATAAGTACTGGACCTCTGACCCCACAAAGTTAGAACACGTATGGACTGTGGACATTCTGCCAGGAAGAAGAGCTAGATGCTGTAGAAGGGACTGCATAGCAGACAGTGAAAAGCGCGACGGGTGCACCTGCACCTGTCACACAGCCGCAACACCGCCGGCTCCATTTGGAGCCGGCTCCTGTGTTGCGGCCGAGATCCCCGCTGGGCCGGCGGGCGTAAAACAGGTTTCCGCCCGCCGGCCCAGCGGGTTCTCAAAATAGACCCCGCGGGAGTGCAGTTGCATTGGCGGCCGCCCGGCGGTTCAACCTTGGTGGGAAGGTTGTAATGAGGGCCTTTATCTGGCAGCACCTGGGCTCCTCTGCTGAGAGCCCTGTCATGCCAAGTGGTACCAAATCCAGTGTTTGGTGCTCCAAGGAGAAACTCCAAGCATCCACTCACTGCGTAATTTTGAACTAATGCATCACTGGAAGGATTTGATGCATCGTCACTTCCTGCACCAGAGCGTGGTCCCCGCTTGATGCAACAACCACGGTTTTCGACCCAGGCCCCAGCTTTCCATTGCAGCATGTCAGAAGAACCACCGCTTCCTGAGTTTCGAGCACCATATCACTTAAGTCCGTGATGCACTCTGATGTAGGACCTGCTTCATCGGTGTGAGATCGACAAATCGCTGCTTGACTTCCGATGCATCACTGAAGCATTGTCCCTGGGCCCAATTTTCTTTGTCGACACCACACCACAGTAAGGAACCACTGCTTCTTGCTGCCAACAACGCATCACCTTCCTCATGGCAGCAAGGAACAGGTGCATCACCTCCCCTGCCTAGCAGTAAGGAATCAACGCCTCACGTCTCCTGTGGGCCATCTTTGTTTTGACACATCACAGGTACTTTGCCTCAGTCAAGCAGTTCACTGATTTCAAGGAACTACAATTGCATTTAAACGTTTAAAAAGTGATATCTTTACTTGTGTATGTTGGATGTTTGTTGGTTTAGTCTTGTTATACTCAGACAAATATTGACTATTTTCCTAAACTGTGTGGAGTCCTTTTGTAGTGTTTTCTCTGCATTACTGTGTATGTGGGTACAAATACTTTACACATTGCCTCTGAGACAAGCCTGACTGCTCATGCCAAGCTACCAAGGGGTGAGCAGGTGTTATTTTAGCTCTGTGGCTCCTTAACCCTGACTAGAGTGAAGGTCCCTACTTGGACAGGGTGACAACCACTGCCAACTAGAGACTCCATTTTCAACAAATGCAAATGGACTAAAGAAGGATGCAAGCTCATCTATGCATTTGGGTCATGATGTCATTATTATAGCAGAGACAAGACTTGGCTTTGGGACCACTCCATCGCACTGACAAAATGCCCTAGATATTAAAATTACCTAGGGCAGTTTATCAGCACCTAAAATAAGTTATATTTTTATTTTTTTACAATTAGAGAAAGTGTTCTGTCTGATGACATTGCAATTGATTGAATTTTCTTGGTGTTATTTGTAGGTCCACGTACACTACCGTTGTGACATTTGCACTTTCTAGGTCACTAGTGGTAGAGTAAGCGTGAGACAGATATCTCCGTTATTTCTTTATGGGTGTCTACCTGCTTGGACCACATATTGTTTGATATGTTTTCATTTTTTTAAGGAAAAAAAGTGGTGCTGGCACCTTTAAATTCTGGAACAATTTTCAATTGTTCTTGACAATCATTTTAGTTTTATTCGCACATGGACTATGTCAGAACACATGTTAATGGTGTGCATTTTTCTTTAGTGCTTGGTACAAGTAAGTATCCCTCCTTTTGCGTAATATTTCTTCATATGCAAAGAAAACACTCTCTAAGGAGGTACAAAAATATAGCAGGCACGCTTCAGGTGGTGATAGGGGCCAGTCTATGCAGCTTTCCTGTACCAGCTACATTTGTAGAGTACCTCACAGGACCTGGGAAGGTTATAACAAGTTAACAGCTACTTTCCCCTTAAGAGCAAATGTTATAGTCTTCTTTATCAAATGTTTGATATACTATACTTGCACATTACTTTGGGGGAAGCAAAGTGATGTCTTGCTTTAAGTGATACCATAGAATGTGAAGAAACTTGCAATGACATCAGAAATTAACTGAGTTCCATTGTCACAGACAACATGCTTAAGAAGACCATCTCTGTTTGAAAATTTCAAACACTTCATTTGATGATATATTCTAAGCATTTTAATGCAATCAATTTACTGTAATAGTCCGCCACATCAATTTTCGCATGGTTAAAGGTAGCTTGTTCACTGGATCTAATAAATCTGCTCCCGTTTTTTGCCATGGGCCTTCTGGAAAGATCACAGGAGTCAGAGGGCTGGCACATATTCTGCATCTTTGCATACCTGCAACTCATGTAAATACACCTCAACATCCTTGTCCATGGTGACCCATCGATAGAGTGCTCTGAATCATTTCTTGGTACTTGTCATTTTCACATGCATTTCATGGGTGGGTGCAATAAGTAAGAAATGGGTAGAAGCTGCATTATTTCTTATGTCAATCTTATCATCAGTAGTTAGTTCATTCTTAATATTCCATAATAATTTCAGAGTAAAATCTAACATTTTCTCTTTTGGCTAACCTCCACTGATAAATTTTGTCAACATGGCATATTCAGTATCTTATTGTATACTAGTCATCCACTGCTTGCGATTCAACATGTGTTTATCATTTGGCAAATTACCTGAACATGCAACCACATTATCTTCAGACCATTAATTGCCACAAATGTCAGTGTCACATGCCATTCTAGACAAGAAATCAGCAGTGACATTAGTTATACCAGATATATACTCTGTCGTAAACACAGATTTGTGTAATTTGAATGGTAGCTTTGTAGTGCATGGGGATACCTTTTTGGAACCATATTTCTGTAGAATGCTTACCAGAATATGTGGTCTGTTTTGTTGAGAAATGGTTTGCCCCTCAAGGAGCTCTTAAATTTGGCCAATGCCACACACATGCTAGAATTTCTCCTCCTATCAGAGAATACTTTCAGTTTGCATGAAGCAAAATTTATAAGTTTGCCTTCATGTGAACCAACTTGGCTTAAGACAGAACCCAAACCTACTAGCATCAACTGTTTCAACATAATCCAGAGATTAATCAAATTACTTCAAAAACTGAACCTTTTGCTGTTCACCTTTCATGTTTTTTCACAACTCTCCCTCCCAAATGAAGTCAGCATCCTTTTTTAATACGTCTCAAGTGTCTTGATTATAATGGAAACCAGACTTGGCTTTTAGACCACTCCATCAACACTTATAATATACCCTATGTATTGGAATATCTAGGGAATTTCAAGTATTAGAATAAGGATATTTCATTAGCACCTATAACAATTTACAAGGCAATTCTGACATGGTCTTTCCTTAGCTGGTATATTCTTGTACATCTCAATGGAGACACTTGTAATCCTAGAGCCAGTCACCACAAAGAGCTCCACAGTGGATTGATTCATTTATACAACGCTTCTGTGTGGGCATTTTTATTGCATTTGTGAAGAATTGCCACCAAAAAGAGCACTCCCTTCATTTGCTCCTCAATGTCCAGAGCATCGTCATCCTCTTCATGAACAACTCTACCTTCTTGGGACAGCTTCCAACTTTGGAGAAAAGATCCCTTTACCACTCTTTTGGCAACTCTTTCTTAAGGCGGGGGTGTTTCTATTTAATTCCAGATGGTTATTAGCTCCACAGTGGTACCATGCATTATTGTGTGGTTCTTGATACTTGAGTTTGTTTACAGTGAATGTTCTTTTGAATTTGGTCAGACTATTTCTGGATTGTACAAGGCTGACTTCATTACTTGCAATTCACGTCTCTTCAACATTTGTATTACTTTGGCTGATCATTCCAAACTTTTAATAGTACTGATTACTTTAACCAGTTTGAGTTTTTGTGGCAAAGCAGTCTTCCCTGAGCCTTTGTGGAAGTGGTCTGCATCACTATTTGATCACATATCATTTCATCCATGTCTTTAAAGACGCAAGTTGATGCTAACATACACAGAGTTTCTGCATAGGCTTCAAAAGACCCCTCTTGTGCTTGATCCCTGTAATAGAAATTGTTGTGCTCCATTATTATACAAAAAGTGGTATCCAAAAAATTCCCTTATCATTTTTTGCTTCTATGTATGTATCAGGTTTCTCCAAAGCAGTTATGTTGTAAAAGAGGTGCTTTCGGTCAGACCCCAGGCAATTGTGCGATAGTACATGCTTCTTTTTCGCACTATAATCCATTCCAACAATGGCATCTACGAGCATTTTAAAGCTCCTAATCCTGCGTTCCCTTGGTCCCCTGTTTTTTTTAGAAAGGTGTTCGGCATAATTGCTGCGTTCAAGAATCTGTGATGAAGTAGGATGAAGTACGATCATGTAGCAAAAGTGAAAACAGATTCAAAACAATGTAAGTTCCACTTAGACGGAAAGGAGGATTTAGCATATTCTCACAGAATAGGTAGAAAAAATGAATGATGAAACACTTGACTGGGGTTTAATTTAAAGGGCGGGTGTGCAGTATCCCAGAGTAGCTGAACGGACTAATGTGCAGGAGCAATCACAGTAACAACATACTGCTTTCCATGAGGATGGATTAACAGGCACGAAAGTCGAATAGCCAGTGAGGGTACTCAAGGGTTAACAACTGCTGACCTGTCTCCAACAGATTAAAATACTCCAGCTCTGTTTACGATGGTCTGTGGATCACAGGCACCAGCAGCAACTGGTAATCACTCCATTAGGTGGTGCTCACAGTTTACTGGGCAGCAGCCCAAGCTCTGAAGGTGTGGATGGACAAGACAACACCTGCAAGGCAGCGCCGAGCACTGAGGGAAGGGTCAGTGGGGAAAGCACAGCTAACGTGACAGAGAAGCTGGAAGGGACCACTGCCGGTGCTGATTTAAGGATGGGCGAAGGCACAATTTGGAGACTAGCAATCACGAAAGGCCTACCCACACAGTAGTAGATGTGTTGGAAGTGTAACAGATGACCTGTGTGAGAGGGTATGTCCCATCCCATCATTAGATACACTGTAATAATGACAGGAACCACTGACTTCAAGAGCGCGGCCAGCTTATTCTGCACAGCAAGTTACCTCATATTGAATGCCAGAACAGCCACCTGCCAAACACCACGCATATCTCACATCCCAATGACAAACTCCACATGTGAGGATGCAAATACACAAGGAAACAAGGGCGGGGAAAGGGAAGAGATGAGGGATATATTACCATTAGCCACTATTGTACGTCATGCTACGAGATGAAATGGGTGAGAGTGAGGATGAGGAGAGCCGGGTGAGGCAGCAAAACAAAGGTTGGGGATGAGAAGCAACGGGCAAGAGAGTGTCATGGAGCGGGTGGGGAAGAAGCACATGGGTGAAAAATCAACTGAGAGGAAGTACACAAGGGCGAGCTCAACGTGCAGGGGGCAGGTAGAAGCACCTGGGTAACAAACAGAAAGCAACACGAAGTGCAGGGAGGAAAAGTACACAAGGGAGAGAGCTAGAAAACATGTACACTCTGGAAAAAATATAGTGCTTGAAAAGCGAGCAGTGGAAGCATAGAAGCTAGCCGATCAAATGAGTTGATAAGAAGACTATGCTCCATGGGAGGTACAAACACGATATTGATAAGCTGGGAAATAAATAAGAAGCAGGTAAATGAGAGTGACTAGAAAGCTGAAGAAGCTCCTGTAAGTTCTTGCAGGTAATCACTTCTGATCACAAGATTGCTTAAAGAGGGGCAGATTCTCCCCCATTGCTATGAATCAAATTTCTTGTTCTCTTTTTTTCAGATGTCCTGTTGTGGAATCTCCGGACCTGACAATTTTGGGAATGGCTCCCTTTTTCACAAGCTCTATCCAACAACACCGTGGCCAGATGCCTGCTGTAGCCGAAACAACCCAGTGCTGTCTGACAGCATCCTAAACAGAAACCACTGTATACAAAACGAAACAGGATTTGTTAATAACCAGGTAAACACTGGTGGCAATTATGATCTTGGTGTCAAAACTCTCTGGGCAGGTAACAACAGGCCCCGACTGATGATCCTTGCAACAGAAGTGCCACAAAGTTCACTTAATGTAAAATGCCCTTAAATCTCAATTTAACAAAGTGCATTCATTAAGGATAGTACTTTGTTTGGTGCCCCCGAGTAGTTTCACTAACTTTTCCAAAATAAATGTACTTCACATTTAAAAATTGCTCGCTCAGTGTTTGTAAGATGTCTCCAAGTGCTGGGTTGGTAGTGGCTCAGTGGCTCCTTCAGTGTAAATTCCAGTGAACCAGAGGCTCAGTACTTGGAAGGTGTCACAGCTGAGTAACCTTGATAAGCTAAAATGAAAGTGGGGAGAGGAAGGGAGGTGGAGGCGCACACGGAGAATTCAATTATATATTGTTGTAAATATCCTTTACACATGTGGCATTATTTTCATCTGCACTGATACACAAGTGTGCATTTACATATCAGAGTGACTGTTTAATACATTTAAACAGGAAAAACCTCAAGACAATTGGTACACACCTTGTGGCCAGGGTCTGCACATACCTCTCCACAAGCGGCCAACCCCTACTATTCACAGAAATTGGACATACACAGTGGAGGGTGTATGCAAGGCACGACATGGTGTCACAACAGGCCCTGCAACTATAATACAATAGCAGATCAGCATGTGCATTAGGGGCTGCCAAAGGGCATCGCCTGTGGCTGGCCCTGTGCCCACCCCTTCATTACCACATAACACCGTACTTGCTCATCTTTGAGCACTTTACAGAAAAGGTTGAAAAAAGAGCCTGTTCAGTGATGCTAAGTGATCAGTTCCCTGCAAGTGACGAGTGCATCCATCCTTCGGGTGAATACAAGTAAAAAGACAATTACATAATTCCAAAGTGATCCACTTTTGAAATATCCAAGTTTGTTTGTATCTTTCAAAAGCTTACAGACAAACGTATATGAGTCAAACCATTGCTGTACATTGTTGCAGAGGTGGCCCCTCCATTATGATGGAGGAATGTCACCCTACAGCTGAAAGGCAACAGAAAGCAGAAAAATAAGATGATAATAAAACTATTTCATTATCATTTTATTTTTCACTTAGCCAGTCTGTCGAGTCTAGGTTGGGGCGGGGCCATCTTCTGCATCATCAGTAGGGAAGAGGAGTGGTATGTGCACTGTAAATGCGCATGTCGGTTTGGCCAGCCATTTTAGGCTGGCCAAACCAACATGCACACTTAGAACTCTCCACCCTAGCTGCGTTGCACAGCCGGGTGGAAAACCAGCACAGGCTCCCAGTCCCTAACTGAGTGCAATTTCAGCCCTCTCAGACCAATCCAGGCACTTCTGTCATGCTTGGTAACGGCATGAGGGAGGCGTCTGGATTGGGTGGGGAGCAGAGAAGCACTGTGGCAGTGGGAGCAGCGGAACACTGAGGCGGCGTCAGGCAGCAGCAGATAAGTCGTTTTCTTTTTTTTTTTATTCCCCCTATCCCACCCTCCCCCACTCTGCACGCTACCTCACCAAGTGTTGCAGTCAGCAACTGCCACTGTGTTGTATCATTCCTCATTCACAAAACCCCTGGGACACTGTCAGAATCATTGGTTGATCTCAGTAATTTAAAAATAAATTGTTATATAAATATGTGTTATCAATGATGTCATTTAGAATGTCATGAGTGATATAATATGGTAGGTCATAAGCAGTGCATGAAGGGTGGTCCAAGTTTATAGTTAGTTCAATATGGAATAGCTGGTGTATTTCAGTGATTTTTGAGCTCTTCTCGCATTCCAACACTTAACTATAAAATACCTATAGCACTTCTTTTTTTAGTGATTTTGTATTTTTTAAGGTTATGTTGTTAGCACCTAACTATAATGTAAATTGAACCTTTGCTTTTTCAGTCTAGCTATCTATCTATCTATCTATCTATCTATCTATCTATCTATCTATCTATCTATCTATCTATCTATCTATCTATCTTTTAAACTTTATTTGTTTTCGTTCCTCCCCTTGTTTTTCATGTTTATCCTGATTTTCCTCCATTTATTTCCTTAATTTGTTACTTTCCTCTTCTTGTCTTCTGTCTCAAGGCCAGAATATTCGCCTCTATCTCCCTCATTCCTTTGTGGAGATCTTCAATGTATTTTTTAGCATATTTAATAATAAGGTACACTTGGCACTAGACCTGGAAACTGAGACATTTTTAGAAAGGCTGTATCCCATTTATACATAATATGATCCTGTTCGTAGATGTGTTAAGGTCACTGAGACCCACATTAACAAATGAAAACTAAATATAAATGCTGAACAGTGATGGGACATATATACAATAAATATGTCACTATGTAAGTTATATAAGATTTGACGATATGATCAACAATGACATTAAAGTGAATAGATATACCCACAATGCATGCAAATCGCGAACCGAATCTCTGATGAAAAATGTTTTTATACTAATAGCACTACGGATGAAGCAATGTCTCATTATGGGCATAAGTGAGATAATATAAATAGGAGACATAGAAAACGCCCTCATTAACCGTGAGCAAGACTTGTAAGTCAAAACTCCTTGGTGGTGGTGAAGGTGATGAACCAATATTGAAATAAAATTGTATGGACTTTCCTGGAGTGCAGCGTCCAAGCATTTTTGTTTGAAAAAAAAAAATATATATATATATATATATATATATATATATATATATATATATATATATATATATATATATATATACATACACACACATATATATGTGGTTATGAAAATGCTCCTATTTTAAAATTAGGCGCCTTTTATACAAATGCTGAATATATGCAGCCGCCTCCCTCTTGAACTACTTTGGGGTGCTGTATATATGCGGATGTCTCTCTTTTTAACAATATTAGCCCCTTTAAAAATACATTATGCCTCAAATTATTGAAAACATATTCCTCCTCTCACATTTTAATTGTTAATTACACATCTGCATTAATGTCTCAATGCTTATTTATTTCCGCCTCCTTAGAAAAGGCTTTGAATTCAACATCTCTAATTCCAACAAATATTGTTCAGGAGTGCCTCACTTTTGACTTGATTACATAATGTTATTGTTGTAGTTATACATTAGACCTCGTGGTGACACTGACTGACTGATGCTGGTGTTGGAAGTACTTACTTCACTCTGCTTGTCAGAATATTTTACTGAAATGGGTGAGGGTGATATCTGAGGGCCCAGAAAATGTGTGAAAAAAAGAAACCTCTCATTTCTTCATTTATTGCAGTATCCTCTGCAGGAAAAGTATTTTAGATTTACAGCTTTGATTCCATCAAGTTGGCATTTGTGTGTGCCACAGGTTTGTGATAAATACAAAATACTAGTGCTCTTGTTGATCATTAGCACTTTGTGATAAATCTAAGTTGATCATTATGGAATTAACTTGCATACTGCTGCTATTGTTGAAATTAAGACCCATATTTATACTTTTTGACGCTAAACTGCGCTAACGCAGTTTAGCGTCAAAAAATTTAGCGCCGTCTAACGCCATTCTGAAGCGCCATGCGGGCGCCGTATTTATGGAATGGCGTTAGCCGGCGCTAGCAGACCAGCGCTGCCTGGTGTGCGTGGAAAAAAACCACATAGACCAGGCAGCGCCGGCGTAGGGGGGAAATGGCGTTAGGGCGTCTTAAAATGGGGCAAGTCAGGTTGAGGCAAAAAAATCGCCTCAACCCGATTTGCGCCATTTTTTTCGACGCCCAGACGCCATTTAAATGACTCCTGTCTTAGTAAAGACAGGAGTCATGCCCCCTTGCCCAATGGCCATGCCCAGGGGACTTATGTCCCCTGGGCATGGTCATTGGGCATAGTGGCATGTAGGGGGGCACAAATAAGGCCCCCCTATGCCACCAAAAAAAAAAAAAAAATTATACTTACCTGAACTTACCTGAATGTCCCTGGGGTGGGTCCCTCCATCCTTGGGTGTCCTCCTGGGGTGGGCAGGGGTGGCAGGGGGGGTCCCTGGGGGCAGGGGAGGGCACCTGTGGGCTCATTTTGAGCCCACAGGCCCCTTAACGCCTACCCTGACCCAGGCGTTAAAAAGTGGCGCAAATGCGGGGTTTTTTGACCCGACCACTCCCGGGCGTGATTTTTGCCCGGGAGTATAAATACGACGTCATTTTTTTAGACGGGAACGCCTTCCTTGCATCTCATTAACGCAAGGAAGGCGTTCACGCAAAAAAATTACGCTATTTGCCCATACTTTGGCGCTAGACACGTCTAACGCCAAAGTATAAATATGGCGTTCGTTTTGCGCCGAATTTGCGTCGAAAAAAACGACGCTAATTCGGCGCAAACGGAGTATAAATACGGGCCTAAATGTTTGACTCTGCATGTCAGAATGTTTTACTGACATGGATGAGGAAGATATTTGACAGCTCAAGGAAAATGTGCCCCCATTTTAGCTTATTAGAGCACTAACCATATGTTCTATGACAAACGGTCCCCCCTGCGTTTCTTCATTTCTAATAGAATTTTTTAATCTTTGCTGCTTTGACTCCATCAAGATAGGGTTCAGGTGTTCCACACTTTTGTCATAAATACAGAATTTCAGCATTCTACTTTTCCATTAGAGCACTGCAATGGAGCTGCCATAGAACAATAGGGAATCAACTAACACACTGATGCTGCTGTTGGAAGTACATGTTATACTCAGAATATCAGAATTCGTTCAAACATGACTGAGGAAGGTAGTGTGAACCTATGTAAGATGTTTTCTCATTTTAACTTCTGGAGCACTTTCTATAACCTCAATGAGAGAAAACATTTTTTTCGCAAACAAGATACATCAAAATGGTTAACGTTTTTTACAGGGGAAAATCGCCTGAGAACCCGTCAGAATATAACACCACCAATAAATGATTTATATCATGAGTAAAAGTTATTACCCTTTTTATGTGCTCAATTTGTTGATCCTCAAAACCTGGTATTCACTACAATGCATTACTGTCAAGACCATGCCTACAGGCCTATTAATTGTTTCCTCAAGACATTGTCCATATTTTGGTTAGTCAATCAAGGTGGGCTGGTCCCTATCAGTGTGCTGACCCTGCTCGCTTATTTTTGTATTCATTTCAGGCAGTAGGGATCATGTCACTGAGTCCTGTAATGGCTGCCACAACATATTGTGCATGTGGTGGTCAGCCAATCAGGATTGACTAAGCCACCTTAAACTGGCTAAATGTTCGCACATAGCTAACATTTTCACTCCTTCATGCCCAAACCACGCCCCTCTTTAAATGCTAATTTCACAAAAACAGCTGAACAGATTTACACCAGGTCACAGAACAGACACTTTCTCAGTGAAGTTTTAAATTTTGCCAAATCTGTTGTATGCCTATTAAGTCACTTTTTCTGTGTCAGAGAGCAAAGCTTCCTATAGGAATTAACATGGGAAATTTTACTTTGAGATACCCCTTTCTGTTGACCCACAGTTGACGGATCTGGCCAAACCTTCCATAACAACGCAGAGGTAAATGAACAAACATTTTATATATGTGTGTATATACAGTATATCTTTATATCTATATCTATCTATATATCTATATATCTATCTATATATATATATATATATATATATATAAATCTATATATACATATATAGATATATATATTTTCTATATCGATATATCTATATTGATATAGATATATATATTTCCTCTGCTCGGTCCTCATTCGAACTTAGGAGTTCTTCATAAAATGCGGGGTACATTCTCAAGCAGCTGGTCCATGCTGCTGAATATTTTCCTTTACCTTGCTCCGAAACAACCAGCCGAGTTGCACCGGATACAACAATCTTGCTTTATTGATATTTCATTATTTGCTTCACGCAACGACCCTGATGAAAACAACCTGATGCGTTTCAGTCCGTTCTGGACCTTGCACACAGATTATTACAAAGTCCTTTCTCACTGTTTAAAATATCAATTTATGAGTGTGCTCTCAAACTCAAACTTAAAGTGACCACATCTTTAAAAATCTCAAACAGTGTTTATCTCCATCACACTCTTTTCTGCATATTCCACCCTGTGTCCTTGAAAGCCTTGGCACTGGTATTTAACTTTAACTGAAGCAATTCACAAATTATATTTTATCCCATTTTATTGTTGTTTTGTTCAGAGTCTCACTGCTCTCCTCGTGCATTCTGGTTCACATAGGAACAAGCCACTCTCCAATTTCCCTGTTCTTTAAACTGACTACATGTCCCGACCACGCGTTTATTTACACATGACATTTTTCAAATCATTTATGTATTTGGTGATTTTGAATTCTCGCTTGACGAAGTTTTCATTTCTCTTCATGTATCATCCACATACATCTGATCATCTATCCCACTTTGTGCCTGTGTGGTGATGCTCCACACCATGATTTTCCCCTCACAAGTCCTTCAAAATCTCTTACATCGTTGTTCGCTGTCTCTTTTCCATCGTTTTTTATTTCCATTTGAGCTTGAGTATTATCAATAAAGCAAGATTGTTGTATCCGGTGCGACTTGGCTGGTTGTTTTAGAGAACCGTAAAAGGAAATAAATATATATATATATATATGTATTTACTGAAAAAAAGGCTAAAGGGACATTATAGTTAGATTCACGTTTTACTCACACAAGCCATAGAAATTCAAGTTATAGTTATAGTTATACTTGTTTTAAGAAACTATAACCCATGGCCTAAAGTTACTTAATGGCACAAGTTTTAGGCCCGTATTTATACTTTTTTTGCGTCGCATTTGCGTCGTTTTTTGACGCAAAAACGGCGCAAACTTGCAAAATGCCATTGTATTTTGTAGGTTTGCGCCGTTTTGCGTCAAAAAGCGGCGCAAATGCGGCGCTAAAAAAAGTATAAATACGGGCCTTAGTTTCTTCAGATAAGTATAACTATAAGTATAACTATAACTGCTGAAATTCTATGGTTTGGTATGGGTATAATTTGAACCTAACTAAAACGTCCCTGTAATCTTTGCTTTTGTACGTGAATTTCTATGTTTTTTTTAAACATGAAGTAATATATATTTATTTATCATACTTTTATACAACCACTGCCGCATACGGCCAGGTCCTGCAGAAAACCAGCCAGCAAACACCCAAACCCCACTCTGCACACAGCCTTTGGCTGCAGGGGTGTGGTGTGTGATTGGGTGTTTTTTTTATCATTTGGCTTCGGATCTGCAGATGCTTTGTGAAATTACACTGGGGGGTGGCCATTCTGAGTGCTGTAATTTTTTGCCGATGTGGCGTTGCTCAGAGACCCTTCCATGTGTTCTATGGGGTCAGGAAACCTCTATCCTGACCCCTTATGTGTGTTTCTAGTTACGTTTTCTCCCCAGGGGTGCAGCCGAGTAACAAAATGGTGGATGCAACTTTCAGGTTGCCATCAGCCAATCAGGGCCTTGCTTTGTGCTCGGGATCCACGGATCCCCTGCAGGCGAATCAGCTGATGATTTGCATCCCTAGATATCTATATATTTTTACCTTTAATAACTTACTGAACAGAGTAACACCAAATTACAAAAAGGGATCTTTCTGGGCCAAAATCTATCTTTCTGCCAATTTTGTGTGTATGCAACATGATTGGCTGGGTGCGGTTGAGGGAGTTGAAGTGGGTGATGTGGCTGTGTCAGTATGTGTGTCACTTGCATATGGCATTGATATTGTTGTATATGTTGTGTTATGTTGCAGCGTGTAACATTCAGGTGAATGTTGTGTGGCGGTTGCTGTCATGACGTGCAGGTATGATGTTATATGTGTTTGTGTAGATGAGTATGTAGTTTTATTGGTTGTGTCATGTGTGGGTGTTGTATCAATAGTGTGTGTATGTTGTGTCATGAATGTATGTCAGTGTGTGTTTAGGGCATGTACATGTGGTGGTGGAATGGCAATGGATAATGGTGTGTAGGTGGTGTATTGTGTGTGATGCAGAGGGACACATGTGGTAAAGGTACTGGTTGTGTATTTGTGTGTGTGTAACTTACCTCTATTCCATAGTCACTGCCACTGACTGATGCCCATTGGGTCCAGCGATGTCCTTCCTCCATCAGCAAACTGCCACCAGTACAGCGCCTGCAGGACTGTAACATTTATATATGGTGGGCGCTACACCATTGACTTGATGGTCTTCTCAGGTCCGCCGCCACAGTAGTTTGGCGGTAACACCGCCAAGATCTAAATCAGGCCCTAAATCATACCTTAGAGGTTCAATGGACATCCTCACTAAGTATGATGGGCTACCCTTTGATACAGATAATAAGGTGTTGGATACAGTGGACATTGAGTTCTTGTACACCAACAAGTACAGGAGGATAAAGCGCTGGTAGTCATAGAACATGCTTTGTCAAAAAGATCTCAGTCCACAACAGTTCCTACTCACTTTCTCCTGGCGCTTGCCACTCTATGTCTCAAAACAAAAACGTTTTTGCCTTCAAAAATGGCTTTTATCTACAAAAGGAGTAGCTATGGACTTTTCATTTGACCCTGCGATAGCAAATATCTTTATGGCATTCTTCAAAGACAAATTGATCCATGGTGTTGACAGTATGTACGTTGCCAATATAAACTCCTTGCACAGATATATAGACAATGTCTTCCTGATCTGGCAGGGCACAGAGGCTGATCTCACCAACATTCATAGATGCTTGAACAATTGGTCTCCTGACCATCAATTCACATTGACAAAAAGCAAGGGAAGATTGCACTTTTTAGACTTGTGTATCACCATAAAGAATGTGAAGATATATGCTGATTTATAGACCAAACACACTGATCACAATAGTCTCCTTCATTACAAAAGAAACCATCCCAAATCACTCAAAGATAATCTCCCATATGGCCAGTTTGTACATATACATAGAAACTGGTGGTATAAAGAGGATTACTTTGCAAATGGAGAAATTTTGTGTAACAAACTTAGCAGTCTGGGTTTATATCAGGAAATTGGACAGGAAAGCCCTGAAAAGAGCATGGTTTATACCTAGAGAAAGTCTCTTGGTGCCCACTGCCACCAATAATAGTATCATCCCGTTGACCTGTGTGCTGACAGGTTCCAACATTGCCAACAAAATAAAACAATTATGAAAAGCAATTGCAAAATTCTGGCACCATATTGATATACCCAACCCATTCATTCAATCAAGTACTTGTAAAGCACGGCTATTCACCCTTTAGGGTCTCAAGGCACTGGGGGAGGGAGGAGCAGTAAGTGAAGGTCAGAGGGGATCAAGTGAAAAGCCAAGTTTTGAGGTCCTTTCTGAATTGTGAATGTGTGGGAGATCTTCTGAGGTGGATAGGGAGGGATTTCCAGGTCTTGCCGGCGTGGTGGGAGAAGGAACTTCCTCCAGCTGTGGCCTTCCGGATGCGTGGGACGGCGGCGAGGGTGAGGTCGGTGGAGAGGAGGTGCCTAGTTGGTGGGTAGAAGTGGAGTCTTTGGTTGAAGTATTCTGGTCCTGCGTTGTCGAGGGCTTTGTATGCGTGCGTGAGAAGTTTCAATGTAATTCTCTTGTCTATTGGGAGCCAGTGCAGGTCTCTCAGTTCAAAAGTTCTCATTCTCTTCAAAAGAGGCAAACATCTACAACAGCATTGAATCAGAGATAACAGAAAACCAGAGTCACCAGACCCAATGACACTTTTGAGACTGCCAAGGGTGACATAACAAATGCGGACACTGTACGGCCTGCAACTACACTAACAGCTCCAAAGAAGTGTCCATCAATGGCAGGAGACACATACAACGGACATTTTCCAACTGCAATACCAATAATGTTGTATAATGCATCCGGTGTCCCTGTGGTAAACTATACATAGGGCAAACCACTCAACCATTTAAGAACAGGATTGTTCAACCTAGGTCACAGATACGCTGCAAAACACCTGGAGAATCGTTAGTACAACATTTTAATGCAGCTAATCCCTCTGAAAATGAGATCAAGTGGGCACTCCTATTCATTGCACACATAGACACAGGAGGCGGCTCTCTATAATCCCTTTTGCTAAGAACTGAATCTCAATATATTGAAAAATGTCAGACACATACACAAAGTCTGAATGAGCATGATGACTTATGGGCATTAATTAGAACCCAAAACTAGTTTGGGTGGCATCATGTACATTGTCTTCCTAAGGTTAAACCAATCTTTTTATGCATTTATTTTTGTTTTATATGCCGTGGTTTTGGACTATATCTAAAAGTAAGATATCCTTTGATATGTATATTATAATACGCTATATTGATTTATATTTGTTCTTTGTTAACCCTTGAGCAGTGGTCCTTTTAAACTCTCATTCTGAATGCCCGATTTATTTATTTCCACTTTAAACATTATTTCGACACAGACTCCACTGCGTTTCCCAAGGTGGTTCCTTTTTATGCCTGCCATATTTGCATATGGTCGGACATCTCTGCCCAGTCTCTTATAGAACTGCCCACCTTTCATATAGATGTGACCAGAGGCGCACACTTTGCAAGATGCCCAGCCCCTGCCCCAGTGCTCAGGGCTCAGTTTTCGTGCGGCACATAACCCAGTGAAGATGGCGGACAACGGTTCAATGACGTGTCTGCCACACCCAGTGCACCTACTCCCATTTATGAATGCTGAGACATGCAAAAGAGCACCCGCAACATGGAGATGCGCCCTGTTTGGCTCTTCTGTTACACCCTTGGGAAATTATTCCCACTCTTTATTCACACTCCTATCGGTGTCCAGAATCCGTTTTTATCCGCCTTTTAAACAGTGCATTGAGTTTGATGTTCTGGCCATAGTATATACCCGTGACCGTACTGTTAGGACTGTTCAGCTTTAATGAGAGCTTTTGCGCACAAACAAGGCATTATTAGTGTGAGCAAAAGCATTAGGTAAGCTGCATTCCTTTTATTAGGCAGGCAACTCTGGCATCTTTCTATTGTCTCTAAACCTTTTTAAGGACTGGGTTCCTCGGCATAGTGGTGTCTCTCATACTGGGTTTTGAGTATAAGATATACTTTCCCTTGGTTTCACTTACTTGGTCTTGAGGGCTATGCACTGCATCAACAGCCATAAGCTCCCACGGTTTCACTCTGTATTGCATGACACAGAACCCGCCTCTGTCCCATGTTCTAAAGCTAGATGAGTCATGAAAGTTTGTTGTTCTAAAAATTGGGTCCTAGTTGTAAACAATTTAGGATTCATTGTAATAATGGATTTACATGGGAATGTCCATGACAACAAAATGTGATGGCACATTCCCAGCTTGTTAGTGGCCTCCGGAAAATGCAAATGTTGAGATTGCCGAACACTCTGGCAGCAATCCTAGCTGAGCTGCAACTGCATTTAAATACCTGAGCTGAGTTAGCAAGAGCTTCCTCCGTGTGCCC
Organism: Pleurodeles waltl; assembly: GCF_031143425.1. NCBI lineage: Eukaryota > Metazoa > Chordata > Amphibia > Caudata > Salamandridae > Pleurodeles > Pleurodeles waltl. Next base: position 656,848,486 of record NC_090445.1, on the reverse strand, counting down.
CATGATTTCAATTAAATCTGATGCTCGATATGGGTCGGAATTTTCACCACATTTTTAAAATTGATATTTATGTAGTTTAAATCTATGCATTAGAGAAGAGCATACATTTTCTTCAAAATTGGGTGTATACACCTGCACTATTGCAATGTTGATTTATTTATTTGCGATTGCATCATAATCGGTCTTCAGCTTTCATTGGATGTTTTACACTTTTACTCTTGAGTCAATTGCTTAAAATTAATCATGAAACTCAAAAGCTGTCTGTTCGGGGTTAATTCTTTCAGGTGTTCCTGCTACTTTTCATGCTATTTGAATTAAAAAAAGGTTTCTGTACGGAAATATTTGGGAATGTGTTTTGACCCGCAAGTGAAATATGCCCCTGATTGGCACTGAAAAAAACCTTCATATATATCATGTGTAATGCTTTTTAATCTTTTGGTTTCTTGGGGTTCCTTATGATCAATTCTGCATACTTACCTTGCAAAGCTACACAATGGACCCTTCGTCTTGGGGTTTCTGTATAACTCCCAATTGCTCGACTCCATTGATAAATTAGAAGGTTTGGAGTGCCCCAATCGACTTGGCCTCCGAAAATAAACACCACTTGCTATGATTAGGTCATTGCTGAGTGCTAAGTCTAGCTGGCTGGAGGCTCTAACTCTTACAATGTGTGTTTTATAGCATGTGTTAAATTATGACAACCTGTATGTTTTTAAGCTGTGGCTGGGTGTCTGGGAGGTAGAGTCCCACATTACTTGCAAATCTATGTTGATGAATTGAGCCTTTATTGGGCTCCATTGAGGGAGATCTGCTTTCCGTTAGAGGTAAACCATCCTATGAACTCTTTTTAGGTCAAGGGCTACAAGACAGCACAACTGTCTGGTTGCTAAAGACGTCTTGGGGACATTCTTAAAGCTGCAGACCAAATCAACAATTGGTTATCTGGCTGTACCAACTCCTTGGCACCCCTCAATCATAGCCACCACAAAAAGGCAAGAAAGCAGGTCAACAGGTACCCAGATGAATTCTGAGCAACCAAACATCACTGCAAACAATTAGAGAGGAAATGGCGAACCAGCCCAAAAGTGACCAACAAATGTTACCCTAAAAGCCACCCAAAGACAATACTCGTGCCAGATCAGGGAAAACAAAAAAAGGCTATAGCCAAATGCATAACGAACAGTGCCAACAGCAACAAGGAGATCTTCATAATCATCAAAGACGTTATCTCACCCGCCATCTCCTCAAACAACATCACCCCCTCTTCAGTGACAAAATATGAATCATCTACAACAGCCCACCACACGGAAGTACCCTGTCCACCTGGAAGATCATCACCACAAAATTAAAAACAAGCATCATGAGAACCACTCACTCTGGACTCAACGCCACTCCACTTTATGTCACTGTGTGTACCTCTGTGCTGCTCTATGAAACTCTACTCTATGACACTCTAAGCCAATCCACTCTATGATCTGCTGCAACACTTTACAACACTCCACTCTGGGACAGTCTGCACCACTCTACTCTATGACACTCCACACTACCACACTCTATGCCACTCTACACCACTCTACTACATTCCACACCACTTTACTCCACTCTATGGCACTCTATGCTATGCATTCCACTCCGACACTTTAATGCATTCTTTGCCACCAAACTCCACTCTGTTCTACTCCACTCCACTCTACGCTACTCCACTCCATTCCAGGACACATTACTCCACTCTGCACTACGCACTCTATGACACTCCACTCTACTTCATCCATTCTACATCACTCCACTGTATGACGCTCTACTCCACTCGACTCCACTCCACTCTATGTCACTCTACACCACTTAACTCAACCAGACTCTACTACACTCTATGCCACTCAACTCTATGACACTGTACACCACTCTCCATCACCCTATGCCTTTAACTTTAGGCCACTCTACTCCATTCCACACCACTCCACTCTAAGCCACTCCACTGTATGACTCCACTCATCTCTAAGCCACACCCCTCAATGACACTCCACTTTATTATAATTGTAAGTGTATTTATATAGTGCTTATTACCCCTGATAAGGCACTTAAGCATTTTTCAGTGAGTAGCACGCTAATCTGGAATCCAAGGTGGATGCTTGGTGGGTTAGTAGAGGGAAATATAAATAGTTATTGGGAGTGGTAGACACGTACCCCTGCTAGTTGGGTGGCTAGGAGAAAGGATGGATAGAGTAGGGAAGACTGGGGGAGTTCATAGTTATAAAAGACGCTTGGGATGAGTCAGATAGTAGAGGTAGGGGATATTTTGAAAGAGGAATAGGATGCATCATAGAGTAGTGGTTTGGAGAGGTTGTTGGAGAATAGTTGTTTTTTCTCTGAAGTGGGAGGAAAATAGATACATTTGTAGATCTATAACAGCACATAATAAATCATATGCATACATACAGATTTTAACATGATAGGCATATGCAAACTAATCAGGAGATATTAAATTGACTAAAGTCTCAAATGTAGATGCATGGAAAGAAATTTACAAACTCAAGCTTTCCATTATTGCTGTAAAATATTTTTTTCTTTTTTATAATTCTTTTCCTTTTTTCTTTTTTTAATCTATATTTGTCCCCTACATTTTAATAGTGAAGTACTTATAAATATAATCATCTATTCATATTTACACATTTTGTAGGATGTGGTATTATATGGAATTAAATACATAAGCATACACTCATAACCTTATATTTTATTAATGTATTGCTCCTCTTATATATGGAAATAATGATAATGTGTAATAAATACATATACATATGTATGTTTATTTTTGTATGTTTTAAATGTATTTATTTATTTATATTTCGTTCCTCTAGTAAGGATTACTGTAAATTGATTAGTTAACATTTACCCCTACTTTCCTAATCATGCTTCTATGTTGTGATATGTGTGATCATAACAAAGAGACATTCAAAAGCATGTAGTCAAATAATTATATATTATTTATGTAATTACCTATCTATCTATCTATCTATCTATCTATCTATCTATCTATCTATCTATCTATCTATCTATCTATCTATCTATCTATCTATCTATCTATCTATCTATCTATCTATCTATTCATTCATATGCACAAATGTTCATACATCCCCAAAGACAAGGTTCTAACTGACACACATGGAAGCCCTGTAATAGTGCCTCTAGTCAAAATATGTTGTTCAAACCATAGTATCTGGCTCTATGGACATTAGGCTTAATGTCAATTAAGATGGGCATGGGAGAGTCTGGTAACAATATGCATGTTGCTTAGCCTTCAGTAGCTCACAATGATTTTCACTGAAGTAGCTCTCATTAGAGAAAAGGTTGGAAACCACTGATGTATACCCTAATTATATGTATGTATTCAGACATGTGCATTTCTTTATGCAAATGCATATATTACTTATGAATAAAAATAAACATTCTTTCTTATATTTATGCTCAACAAACATACAAATGTACACATTACTTATTGTTAAAATATATAATCTCCTTACACTTATGCTTAACATATAAATATGTTAAGCATAAGTGTAAGGAGATTATAATGTCCATAGAGTCAGATACTATGGTTTGAACAACATATTTTGAGTAGTGGCACTATTACCGGGCTTCCATGTGTGTCATTTAGAACCTTGTCTTTGGGGATGTATGAACATTTGTGCGTATGAATGGTATATATGTGCAGGGGTGACTGGGATGCTAAATTGTATGTACTTGTGGCACAGGACATACCTTTCTCCAGATGTCTCACAGTTACATGTATAACACAAATGGTAGAAATTTAATGTACAGAAAAAAGTTCTGCAGTGTTCAGAATATAGAACATTTTTCTGCACCTTAAACTTTTACCACTTAAAACAATGGCTGTATTTTTCACTTATAAATATAGCACTGTGTTGAAAAAATAAAAGTGTTATCTTTGTTTACTTGAATTCAATAAAACTCATCATTTAAAATTTCTCCCCTTTCCAAGTGTCACTTTTACAAACACGAAGCATCTTGCTCCCAGTGGCCTATAGACATGGTGCCATAATTATAACAGAAAGATACATTTGTTTAAATGGGAAAAATATTAACTGAAGAATTGTGTCGTGCTTCATAAAACATTAAGACCTAATTAGCTTATGTGAAAGTGGAGAAAGACATTAAGACCTAGGGCCTGATTTAGAGTTTGGCAGATGGGGGTACTCTGTCACAAATGTGACGAATAACCCATCCGCCATATTAGGATCCCTTTATATCCTATGGGAGTCATGATACGGTGGACAGGATATCTGTCACGTTTGTGATGGAGTAACCATCCATCAAACTCTAAATCAGTCCCCTCATGTTTTATAGAAAAAACATTCTTCACTTTAAATTTCTCCCATTTGAAAAAATAACTATTTTTCAGTTATAAATATGGCACAGTGTGTACTGGCCACTGGGAGCAAAAGGCCTTCCGCTTGGACACTTTGAAATGGGGGAAAATTAGAATGAAGAGTTCATCATTACGGAAAGTTTTCATTTTAATTTTCTCTAATTTAAAAGTAATCAGAAACATCATTTTGTTCTTGTGCTACAATATTGAGTTGACATAGTGCTTCATTTCTTCGCCTCTGTCCCCCAGCCTGGCCCATAAATCTATTTTATTCTATTCTATCCAACACTTACATAGAGCATAGCTACCCACAGGCATCCCAGCGCTGATAGTGTGGCACAGAATCGTAAAGGGGATATGGCAGGCCTGTCTTGAAAAAGCCAAGTTTTCAGTGATTTCAAAAAGTTGAGTTCTTTTTGATCAAAATTCCATTTCTTACAAGATCTATATTTGCTTAAGGGTAAGGTGGCCTTAGGCTTGGAGAGTTGTGATGTCTTGTGTTTAAAAGTTACCACATGGTTGTCTTACATTTAAAAAAAAGATATATATTGAATTTGAATATATAAAAAAACATGAATACACACAGGTTGTAATGCAAAAGAAAGAGGAAAAATGACTGCAAGTAGACAAGGCAAGATCTCAATGCAAATTACAATAGGACCAGATGTATACATGATGGCGTCCAGAGGATGCAGGGCATTGTGGTGTAACAGTGGAACAATTACTATAAAGGGTCACATCTACTTGGGCAGGAGGGCCAAGGAAGATTAGAGACAGAAATGGGAAAGTGAGGGATGGGTGGGTGGAGTATGACAGGTGCAAGGGTTCTTAACTATATTGTCAGGCATCGGTGGCGGGACTGGAGAGGGGCAGGAGGTGTCGAGAGTGGGATGTTGTGGCTAGAGAGGAACTAATGAGGATAGGGGTGACAACAGAAGTTTGGGATACAGGAAAGTGTGCCAGAGAAGTGGATATGTGGGGTGAATGCAATGAGGGGTGGAGAGTGCCTTCATTGATCTCTTTGAGGAAGTGAGCCAACAAAGTGGCCCAATGGGGGGAAATTGGACATCTGCGTAGATGTCTCACCTCTTCATATTGAAGAGCATCTTCATCAGCCGCGCACCACTTCCATACTGCTCGGTGCCATGCAGTGATGGGAGGTGCAGAAGGGGACCACCAGTGCAATGTGAGGGTGTGCTTGGCCAGGAGGGGGGCTAATGAAGCGAAGTAGGCACAAGTCCCCTGCTGTTTGAAGACCTAAAGTTTCTGATGGGGCATGCCTCCCATGTGTAAGTTAGTGAGCTCCGTGACGATCTGTAGGGTGAAATGTACAGAGTGCCAATAGCTGTGGAGGGTGATGCAGGACCAGAGCATATGTTTGAGATCAGTGTCTGGGATGTGAAAGTAGGGGCAACTCACTTGGGAAGTGGGGAAGAGGCAGTTCAATTGTGCTGGGGTGAAATATGCTCTATGGAGTATATAAAATAGGATATTTTTTAATGAGAGTTGCGGAAAAACAGTTTTGTGGAAATTAAGTGCCCTGCCCCACTCCTTATTGTGTAATTCTCTCCCAAAATCATCTTCCTACTTTAGGTGGAGGGGCAGCAAGGAAGTGAGTGTAAAGTCACTTATGGCTCTATAAAGCCATGTGATGAGTTGTCGGCCGGTGCCCATGGTAAGGATAGATTAGATTACTAGGTGGGTGGGGGGATTCCTCCCCATCAGTGTTCCAGAGTGTACAACAGATGTGTTCGAGTTGTTGGTGTAGGAGAAACTGGCCAGGTGGGAGCCAGGAATCTTCAGCTAGCTGTGTGAAGAAGAGGAATCGCCCCTTGGAGAAGAGGTCTCCGACCATGGTTAAGGAATGTGCTTTCTTTACACGTAGGGTCGCAGCGGAATAAAACTGTTGATGACAGGGTAATCTGACCAGGGTAAGATTTGGAGCAAATGTTGGGGTGTTACAGGTGAGGCAGGGTATGCAGGGCATACAAGACCACGCTACAGAGACCTGTAAAGGCCCGGGCGAGAGGAGTAGGATCTTCAGAAGGAGGAGACCTAAAAGTGTTGATACTTGGATAGGTTCCTGGTCAGTGGAAGCCTCCCCAAGGTATTGATTTGCCATCCCCCGAGATACCCATTGAAGTGGTGAGGCTAAACAATAAGCTTCAAAGGACGGGGTGCTCGGACCTCCCTGATCAGTCGGTAGTTGCAACTTGTGGAGAGCCACTCATTGTCTCGTAAAGCCCCAAATTAGGTTGGACAAGATGGTGTCCAATTCTTTAGAAAAGGATTGTGTAGGGACAACGGGTAGGTTTGCCAAGTAGTGAAGGATGCAGGGTAGAATGACCATCTTTGACAACTCTGTTTTGCCCGTGGGAGCCAAGGGGAGTGACCATCAGAATTGCACTTGTGTCCAAATCCCAGCCTTACAGTGGTTACCCTCGTTGATTACTGTGGGACAATGAAAAGCTAACAGGTTCAGAGTGCAAATGGACCACTGAGTCTGTGAAACTCCACTCTATGATACTCTATGTCACTCCACTGCAGGGGTATTATATAAATAAACTCCCAGGTATCGGGTCATGTGCTTTCACCAGCTTAAGCGCAGATTAAGGGGTGGCTGATCTGGGCATAACTGATATACAGCTGACTTTGTCCAACTAATGCGAAGGCCAGTGACAGTTGTAAACTCCACCATGGTGTAGTTTAATTAAACTTCCAGGTATCAGGTTGTGTGCATGTGTCAGCCTAATTGGATATCGCACAAGCACAGATTAAGCTGTGGCTGATCTGGGCATAATGGATGTACAGCTGACTTTGTCAAGTTGATGCAAAGGCAAGTGACTGCTGCAAAGTCAACTAGGGTGGTGTGAAGGGGTGTAAGATTCACTGATAGATCCCGTAAGTATATGAGTATGTACTCTGCATACAGTGATACTGTGTGTGTCTTGTCCTCTAGTGGGATGCCCCAGTCATGGCCCTCACTGCATAGACGAATGGCAAGGGGCTCCACCCCCAGGGTGAATAAGAGTGGAAAGCACGGGCACCCTTGTTGGGTGTCATGTCTGACCATGACAGGGGTCAAGTTGGGACAACCCACTCGGACACTGGAGATGGGTTTAGACTATAGCAATTGGATGTAAGATAGGAGCTTTGGTCCTAACCCTATGTGGGTGAGGACAGCAAAACGACAGGGCCATGTCAGGGTGTCAAAGGCCTTTTCTAAGTCCAGGATAAGGCACGTTGCCTTTTGGAAGCGGCCCTTTACCTGGTCCTATATATGAAATAGCGTATATTTTGCAAGGTGCTGCACCCTTCACAAAGTAATTTTGGTCCGCATGGATGAGGGACAGAAGGATTTGAGTGTATCTGTCTGCAAGGATTTTACCTAGTTTTTCATAATCCACATCAAGAATGGTGACCGGCCTGTAGGAACCCAAGTGCGCAGGGTCTAGGCCTGGTGTTTTGTTCCGTGTGAGGTCTCAAATTGCCTGATTCACATCCGTTGCAGTGATTACCGCATCCAGCATGTCCCTATCGGTCGCCGGAATGAAAGAGAGGAGAATGTTAAGGAGAAAAGTCTCAATGAGGTTCTGCGGGGGGATGTCGGTGAGGCACTGTATATGGAGGAGTAATAGTAGTAATGTCTGTCATATGCTCGCGGGGAGATGAAATGAGGTTCATGTGGGGTCTGTTAGTTCGGTAATGGGGGGTGTAGTAGAGTCCTGTCAGACAAGTCATGCGAGGAGTTTGCTGGCCTTGTCACCTCATAACGACGCAAATCCTCCAAGAGGGCCACATAGCCAGTTTTGGTCTGTGTCAGGTGATGGAGAAGTGTTGGGTCAGTGTCTGAGGCTTAGCTCAAGGCAGCAAGCCTGTTTTCAGTGCATGTTATGTCAGTTTCTAGAGTACCAAAAGACCCCACATTTTTTGGGATGCAAACACCTCTCATCACTACCTTAAAGGCGTTCCATTTTAGCACACAAGTGGAGGCCATTTTCCAATTCTCAGCAAAATAATGGATAATATGATCATTCTGTTCTGTCCTGAAGACAGCATCTTCTAAACAGTCTTGTGGTAAGCATCATGTGGGGACTGTTGGGTGAAGGGGTGACCACCGTATATCCAGGGTGTGTGCATCAGGTCAGAGACTATCCGTCACAAATAATCAGAGTGAATTAAAGGCAAGAGTGGGGGAAGAGCAAAAGAAGTGATCCAATCAGATATAAAAGTGATGGGGGAGGATTAAAAGGAATACAGATGGAGTCCAGGTTTGCAAGAGTGACAGGCATCTGTCAGTGGGCAGTGGTGGGTCCAAGCGTGGAGACGATCGACCTGCAGCTGGGAAGGGGAGGTTGTGGCGGATGGGACCTGTCTAAGGTGATTTCCAATACAGTGTTATAATCTCCTCCCAATAGCCATGGTAAGTGGGCATGGTGGTCTGACCACATGATTAGAATAATTCTTTAGAAAGTGAACAGTTCTGGATTGGCAAAGATAACATCTAGGATGTGTCCCGCGATGTGTGTGGGTTTGGAGATGAGCTGATTTAGGTTCAGTGAATCCAGGTTAGTAATGATAGTTCTGGGATGGGCGATATTAGCTTTATCAAACCTTATGTTTAGATTACCAAGGATACATAGGTTGGAGTATAGTGTCAGAAGGTTTGAGACTGTGTCTAGAAATATGTCTGGGAATGTTCCATTGGTAGGTGATGGTCCATAAAGAAAGAAGACATTACCGAAGAAAGTTGGTTTTTGTGTTGCATTGGGTGATGAGGGACTCACAACCTTGTATCGAAATGTCCCCAGCTTTGGTGAGATCAGTAAGATGTTTTATTTAGTTGAATATAACATATAGGGGGTTATTCTAGGAGGTGTTAATCCGTCCCAAAAGTGACGGAAAAGTGACGGATTTACCACCAGCCGTATTACGAGTCCATTATATCCTATGGAACTCGTAATACGGCTGATGGTATATCCGTCACTTTTCCGTCACTTTTGGGATGGATTAACACTCCTCCAAAGTTAGAATAACCCCCATAGTCCGTTTTTTGTTACCTATGTGATTATGTGTGGGAGGTTGATAACCTGGAGGAACAGCTTTGTGCAATACTGTTACCATGATTCGCATATGAAGATCAAGTCAGGTTGTGTGTCTGTGAGTAGTTCGTAGATGTGGTGCTTGTTTTTAGAAAGTGATCTTGCATTTACTAATAGGCAGTTCAGACTAGAGATTGAATTTTGATGGTGGTCTGAATTTGTTTTTGGAAGAGTGAGTGCTATCCTTTAGGCTTGTAGTAGTTGGACTATTGGTGATGTTGTTAACTGCATTGGAATATCTATAGTGTTTTTCTATATCAACATGCTTAGAAGGCATTTTGTTTGGTCTGTGTGTGGCAGATGGTGGGGTTTGTGGTTAAGAGTGAGGTGGTGAGGTGTGGAGTTGCTTTTTTGGTATAGCCCTATTGTGTAATTGACAAGGACAAGCATAGTTGTCAACAGTGGTGTGTTGCTTATGTCAATTTTGTAAATTGGGAGCGGAAAGTGTATGTGTGAGGGATGGTGGTGGAGTACATGGATCTTGTTTTAAAGCACTAAACTGTGTAACAGTTGAAAGGCGAGTGGAAGAGTATGTGTATTAGAAGAGTTTGTGTTTGGTGTTGTAAATGTTTCAAAAAGAGTGCACCAAGTTGGTTTAGGATGTGCATTATTTGTGTGGGCATGAGGGAGGGAGTTGGTTTTGTATTTTGCAATAGAATGTAGTAAGAATTTGTGTATGTGTTATGTTTGTTTCTTGTGGCGCACTCATATGTGATATGGGTGCAGTGACTGTGTGTAGGATTTAGCTGTTCAGTAGTGGTGGGAAGAGTATGTTAACAAGAAAATTAGATGGTGCTGTGTATTGGAGCAGAGTGTATGTGATGTGTGAGGGGAGATGAACAGGGGTTATAAGTGTTTGTAGTTGATTTGGTAGCATGAAGAGGTAGCATATGTGGTGGAGTGAAGTGGAAGGAGTGTTTGGTAGTGTGTTTTTGGTAAAAATGAGGAGGGAGTGTTGATGAAAGATGATATGAGAGAAGGTTGAGTGTAGGGTTGATGGTGCTAGAATGGGGTCTATTGTGAGTAAGTAGAGGGTGGAGCTGTTTTTTAATGAAATGGGGATGTGTTTGAAGGGAATTAAATTATGTGTAATGTGTTTTTGCCTTGTGTTGATGTGTGTGTTTGATAGTGGTAAAGGGCAGAGTAGTGTTTTGTGTTAGAGTAAAGATGCCATTGAGTGGTTGTGGGTGTAGAAGGGTATATAGATGGGTTTTGTACAGTTTTGTAGTGTTTGCTGAGAGACTGAATTGTGGATTGAGTTTGATGTGAATGCGTATTGTGCCTTTGCTGAGACTAGTTGTGTCTGTTTAATGATGTAGATGGGTCATGATGGTGGTTATTAGTTGGAAAAAAGGCACCATTTCTGGCCCTAGGCCGGCCCGAACTGGCCCAAATAGGCAATGCTTTTGTCCTGTTCTCCCTTAGCCTTGGCGCTCGGGATGAAACACCCTAGGAAGAGAAGAGATTTGTGCTACTGTCTAATCCACAAATTGTGTCTGAAGAGCAGATAGAAAGAGGGGAACTGCAGAGGGATAGGTGAGAAACAGGCTTTTTAAGCAGTAAAGTTTTGCTAAAGGTGAGCAGAATTGCACAAAAACCACAAAACTTTACAGTGTCACTTTTAAAAATCAGCAGAAGCACAGTTTAAAGCCAAAATGCTAAACTACAACTCTAATCAGGTACAAGGAGTGCACAGCCATTGGCTGTTAGGCAGGCTCAGGGAGCCAGCAGGGCCCTATGAGTGGAGAATAAGGGGATAGAGAGTGTGGGCAGGAAACAGAGTAAGACAGAGGCTGCAAAGAAGGAAAGCAGAGCAAAGAGAAGCATAACACCTAAAAAGGAGGGAGCTTCAGGGGGCAGAGCAGGATCAGAGAGGAAAAGGGGAGCAGAGGATAAAGAGAGCAAGACAGAGGCTGCAAAGAGGGTAAGTAATACAATTTTTATAGGGTTTAACACACAAACAAAACATTTTTTGTTATGCAACAAGACAATGAAAAGCTAACAGGTTCAGAGTGCAAATGGACCACTGAGTCTGTGACAATCCACTCCATGACATTCCACACTATGCCACTCTATTCCACTCTATGACACTCTACACCCCCACTCTACAACACTTTTACTCTATGCCCCACCACTCTATGCCGCTACAAGCTCCAACCCTCCACTCTATGCCACTCTATTGCACACTACAACAATCCAGGCCAGTCTATGACACTCCACAACACTCTACACCACTCCACGTTATGGCTCTCTACTCCTCTTGATTCCACTCCACTCTACTCTACTCCACTTTACGCCACTCTATGACATTCCATGTCACTCTATGACACTACACAACACTCTATGTAGCTCCATTCCATGCCCCTCCTCGCCACTCAACTCTACTTCTCTCTACACCACTCTACTCCACTCTATGCCACTATACTCGACTCTACAACACTCTACTCTACTGCCCTCTCTAACACTTTACTTAATTCTGTGACACTTTACTCCACTGTATGCAACACCACTCCATGCTATACCACACCGTTCTACAACACTCCACTCTATGAAACCCCACAACACTCAACTCTATACCTCTCCACTCTATCCCAGTCCACTCTACGCCTCACCATTAAATGCCACTTGATTCTACACCATTCCACTCTACGACACTCAACTCCAAACTATGACACTCTGTGATACCCCAATCTACAACCCTCCACTCTACAACACGCTACTCTACTTTATGCCGCTTTAGGCTACTCTATACCCCTCTACTCTAGAACACTGACTCCACTCTATCCTCGCCCCTCTACTCTAAGCCCCTCCACTCTCTGCCAACCACTCTACGCCCCTCCACTCTATGACACTCTCGGCCACTCCACTCTCTGCCACTCCATGCCACTTGACTCTGTGCCACTCTACGCCACTCTGTTCCTCTCTACAACACTCTACGTTGCTCTACTTCAGTTTATTTTTCTCTGTACAATTCCACTGTACAACACTCTACTCCACTGTATGCCCCTCCAGTCAACACCACTTCACTCAACTCCACTCTCCTCCAGTCTACTCCACTATACTCCACTCAACACCACCCCACTCAACTCCACTCTACTCCAGTCTACACCACGATACTCCACTCTACACCATTCTATTTTATGACACTCCACACCACTCTCCTCGATGTCACAAATTTTTAACATGCTGAACAGCAGACATGTTGGTTTACAACATGGCTAAAACACATTGGCAAAGCCAAAGAGTTCTTGGTTAACGAGCCCTTTTGGCTGTGCCAATGTTTGTTTTATTTTCACAGTGTGGAGATTAGCCTGGTCCCTATTATATGCTGAGATGCAGAACAACAATCAGCAAAATGTGTGTGTTGGTATTGTCATTGGTGAATTTGACAAAGTTCATGGAGTTAATTGAAATTAATTATTTTTAGATGCTGTAAATAACACTAATTCATTCTAATCTAGTTTATGTGGTTTAAGACAATTATGATGAAGTTTGATGATAACAATTAAAATATCCCATCACAATGCCCCACTCTCGTTGCTCCTTTGTGGGTCTCTGTTCTAAAAGTGAGCTGTCAATATTACAAAGGCTTGATTTTTCTGTTTTTCTACCCTGTCAGGGCTGCTTCCCAGCAATTGCCAAAAGTTTACAGAAGTATGTCAACCTCACAGGAGCTGTGGGCCTGGGCGTGCTTGGGATCGAGGTAACTGTTTAAAATATTTGCCCATCCTTTAAAGTTGGCATGATACTTTCTGTTTATCTTACTGCCGGCCTATTTGTCTTATGGCCTGCCTGCATGCCAGACTCCTTTTATTCTTGTCTATCTATATGTCTGTCTCACTGCTTTACTGCTTACCAGTTTGCCTTCCTGCCTGCCCGTATGAATGTAATTCTGTGCATCAAGTTGTCTTTCACCTGATCTCCACTGCTGCCATATTGTCTGTCTTTTTGTCTGCCAGTATTAACCTGTCGGTATTGCTGCTTTGCCTCTATTCCTTCCTCTTGTTAACTGCCTCCAATCATGCCTGCCTTTCAAACCAATTCTGTTTTTGAGAGCAATTCTTTTTAATTACCTACCTCTATTTCTCTCTCGCTAAAGGTAGTAGGTTAGTGTGACCCCTGGGCACTCTCTAACCAATGGAGTAAAAAGTACTAAGGTCAACTTTTACAACTGTTATAGTAGTTCATATTTTTCTTACTGCAAACAGGACCAAAATGGCATGTGTCAGGGCATTTTACGAAAAAGCGAAAAGCTTTGGCCAGTCTAAACATGAGCTTTGAAGGTTGTAGATGTGTAGGGGAGCTCATTGTGGTAATTATTAGTATCCTTCCACATATAATACTAAAATCCAGTTTGACACACGCGCTGTACCCACAACAAACCCAGAGACAGCAACAGTCTGGTAGGACAAAAGCAGGGTCCTACCAGATTGTTGCAACTGGACAGAGTATACACACAATTTGGCCTGCAACCTCTTGCTTCCCTTTCAGTTGTGCCAAAGTGTTACATGTGGTTCAACAGACCTGTCAGGTAGAATTTGGCACTATGGTGAATGTCCACAGCCCCGTCACCCAGCATAATCTATTGAGCTAATAGTAGTCATCTCTGCCCATCCAGATTAGCCTATAAAGTACTCCATGGTGCAATTGAACACCTGTTCTCGGAATGAACATAGGCAAGGAGCTACTGAACAGTTAATGCAAATTAGCCTCCAGGAACTTCTGGCAGGAAAAGGCAACTTTTTAAAAGTTACTTTTCCTTATTATTCATCAAATAATCTGACTTTACCATTGAACTGGATTTTTAACAACTGTTAAAAATTGTCGTTTAACTTACATTTCCAGCTGGTTCATTACCTGAGTTATCATTATTTTAATTTTAATCTGCACTCTGGTTTTCTGCATAGAACACGTAGGGCTGTCACAGCGAAAATAGCTTTTTGGAACTTGTCTTACTTTTAATTACCATACACCCTGTTTTGTGGGCTACAAGGCCTACATATTGAAGGCTTACATATTGAAGGCTTACTAATATTTAAAGGGGAGGTCTTACCTGTGGCACAGCAGGTTTTACACTCCAACAGTCAGGCTACACAGGGTAGGCCTGAAGCCATGTTTTGGGTGGAATACTGGATGCCATTGTCCACAAGTAGAATTCTATTTCCATGCCTTGGGTGCACCTTCTACATTATATATTAGGGACCCACAGGCAAGGGAAATGTGAAAATCAGGCATAAGGCAATTTAAGCATGTTTAGATGGGCGCACAGGCACTCTAATGGTGTGGTATTTTTCTTGTTTTGTGTTTAATACTGTTTTAGTGCTGTATAAATACATTACACATTACCTCTAAAATAAGCCAGAGCCACCAGAGGGTTAAGCATAGATTAATTTAGTGACTTTTTGTGGTTCACTCTGACAAGGATTGTGGCTGTTACTTGGTAAGAGCTCACATGCCCCTCAACCAACATCCCAATTTCTCTCAGGGGTGAAACCTATGGTCTTAAAGTTATACATTCCATAGGTGGGGTGCAAGGCCTGGACTCTGACCGAGCCCTGGTCCCAGCCCTTTGTGGCCACTTGGCACACCATTGCAGATGGTCTTTGTCCATGTACAGCCATGGACTACAGGGTTCCCCACCTTCCACAGGTGTCCACCTCTGTTATTCACATACATTTATTCTACATAGAAGGAGTCGGCTGCAGGGCCATGTGCAGCCAGTCCCCTTCAGCCTGTGACACTTGTCCTAGTGCTGATATACTGGGTAGGCAACAGCATGGCAGTACCCCCCTTTTACAGCACCTCTAGGTCATGTACAGATGTCAAACTTGCCCCCAATGGTGATGCACCAAGTGGCCTGGATTAACCCCTCTGCAGACAGGCTCCTTAAGTGTGTGAAGCTTCAACCCACTTCAGCCCCGGGCCCCTTGTCTGTGATGCTTGCCTCTGGTGGTGTGTACCAGAGTGGGGGGTACTAGACATTTTTCAGAAGGGCTCTTTGCGGCAGATTTATGAAAAGTGGTGTTGCACCAAGTGCAGCACCGCTTTCCCTGCGCTCTTTAAAACCCCTATTGCCACCATATGTGTGCTGTATTAAAAATACGGCACACCATGGCGCAGGGTAGGGAGCAATAGCGTCATTTTTCATGATGCTATTGATGTGCTCTGCAGGAGTAGTGTCAAAATATTGGTGCTACTCCTGCAGAGTACATAGGGCCCCATTCTAAAGAATGGAAGCTCCCTTTTAAGGCCTACTCTTGAGCGGGCATTAATAGTGCCGTAAAAAATAGTGCAAGGAAATCTCATAGAATTCCTTACGCCATTTTTCTGGCTCTCCTAATGGGGGAACGCCCCCTGTGCATACATTATGCCTGGCGCAGGTAGCACCCTGTAAATAAGGATTGGGGATTTCGGCCTTGTTGGGCCACATTAACGTAAAAAATAATGACGTTAATGTGGCGCAAGGTGGCGCTAGGGAATTATAAATATGCCCCTTTGAGTTTTTGAAGTTTGCCCCAGGTGATGGTGTACTGGGCAGGTGGCACTTGCTCTACCACAACCAGGCCCCTTAAGTCAGTGAAGCTTATACCTCGTGGTGGTGGACTGACCAGATGGTACTTACATCTCAGCACCAGGTATTTGAGTCAATAAAACTTGCCGCCTCTGTTGGTGCACCTGTAGGGCAGTACTAGCTTCTCCACAGGTGTGCCCATTGAGACTGTGAAGTTTGCAACCAGTGGTGGTGATTCAGGTGGACAGTACTATCAGCTCTTCATCTGTGCCACTTAGGTTTGTGAAGCTTGCACCCAGTTGTGGTGCAGCAGGCGAGCAGTAGTAGCACCTCCACTGCGACACCCCTTGAATCTGTGAATCAATCAATCAATCAATCAAAACATTTATTAAGCACACTACTCACCCGTTAGGGTCTCAAGGCGCTGAGGGGGGGAAGGGTTGCTGTGTACTGCTCAAAAAGCCATGTCTTGAGGTGCATTCTGAAACTTAGGAGGTCCTGGGTTTTGCGTAGGTTGTGGGGAGGGAGTTCCTTGTCTTGGCGGCGAGGTCGGAGAAGGATCTGCCGCCGGAGGTGGTGCGTTGGATGCGAGGGACTGTTGCGAGGGCGAGGTCAGCGGAGCGGAGAAGTCGAGTAGGTGTGTGGAAGTTTACTTGTTCGTTAAGGTAGGCTGGTCCAGTGTTGTGGAGGGATTTGTGAGCATGGATTAGGACTTTGAAGATGATCCTTTTGCTGATGGGCAGCCATTGTAGGGATCTGAGGCGAGTGGAGATGTGTTCGTAGCAGAGGAGGTTAAGGATGAGACGTGCAGCTGCATTCTGGATTCGCTGGAGTTTTTGCTGAAGCTTTGCTGTGGGACCAGTGTAGAGGGCGTTGCCGTAGTCCAGTCTGCTGCTGATGAGGATATGGGCTTGTATCTACGGGAATCCATTTGAAAGTCTTCATAGCATGCAAAGGGTGTTGAAGCAGGAGGACGATATGGTGTTGATTTGCTGGGCCATGGAGAGAGATGAGTCTAAGACGATGCCGGGGTTGCGTGCGTGGGTGGTGGGTGTTGGGGGTGGTCCGAGGGTGGTGGGCCACCAGTCGTCCCCCCATACTGTCTTGTTGGGGCCGAAGATGAGGATTTCTGTTTTGTTGGAGTTAAGTTTGAGGTGGCTTGCTTTCATCCAGTTGGCGATGTCGAGGAGTCCGGAGTGCAGGTTTGTCTTGGCGGTGGAAGGGTTCCTGGTGAGGGAGATGATGAGCTGGGTATCGTCTGCGTAAGAGATGATGGTGATTCCGTGGGGGAGGATGTTGGAGAGGGGAGCCATGTATATGTTGAAGAGGGTGGGGCTGAGGGAGGATCCTTGGGGGACCCTGCAGATGATCTTGGTGGCTGGGGACCAGAAGGGAGGAAGGCAAACTTTTTGGGTTCTTTCGGCAAGGAAGGAGGTGAGCCAGTCTAGGGCCTTGTGTCGGATTCCTGCGTCAAAAAGGCGTGCACGGAGGATTTGGTGGCATACAGTATCGAACGCTGCAGAGAGGTCCAGACGGATGAGAGCGATGGTCTCGCCCTTGTCCACTCTGGTTCTGATGTCGTCTGTGCAGGCTATGAGGGCGGTTTCAGTGCTGTAGTTCTTGCGGAATCCAGACTGGGAGGCGTCGAGTGCGTTGTTTTCTTCTAGGAAGTAAGACAGTTGGGCGTTCACTATCTTCTCAGCGACCTTGGCGGGGAAGGCGAGAAGAGAGATGGGACAGTAGTTCGTGAGGTCTTCCGGGTCTGCTTTGGGTTTTTTGAGGAGCGCGCTGACTTCAGCGTGCTTCCAGATGTCTGGGAAGGTTGCAGTGTTGAAGGAGCTGTTGATTACGGCACGGAGCTGGGGAGCAATGATTTGGCTGGCCTTGTTGAATATGTGGTGGAGGCCGGGGTCTGTGGGGGAGCCTGAGTGGATGGAGTTCATGTTTTTTTTGGTTTCTTCATTGTTGGTTGAGGTCCAGGTGTGTATCTGGTTGGTGTGGGGGGGCGTTGTGCTGTCGGTCGTGTCGGTGGTGGTGACAGTGGGTGCTGAGGCTGTGAAACTGTTGTGTATGTTCTATGATTTTGAGATGACAGTAGTTGGAGAGGGAGTTGCAAAGGTTTTGGGTGTGAGGGGGTCGATGGTGCTGGATTTGGGTTTGGTGAACTCTTTGGCGATGGTATCTATGCGTTCTTTGTAGAATGACCGTTTGGTGGTCCGAATGAGTTGGTGGTGTTTGCGTATGGTTGTTTTGAGGGTGGAGAAATTGCTCATTGAGGGTTCTTGGCGCCATGTTTTCTCAATTTTGCGACATTCACGTTTGGAGTTGTGGAGTTCTGTGGTGAACCAGGGGGCGGTCTTGATGGTGCGGGTGTTGTTGTTTCTTTTCAATGGGGCGAGGGAGTCTGCGCAAGTTGTTAACCATTGTGTGAGGTTGTGGGCGGCAATGTTGGGGTCGTTGGTGAGGGGGGGTGGAGCTTGTGTGAGTTTGGCACTTAGGTGTTCTTTGGAGACCTTGTCCCACATTCAGTAGGGTGCGGTGTGTTGTCGGTGGTGGGTGGGGGGTTTCATGAAGGAGAAGTGGATGCAGTGGTGGTCAGTCCAGTGGAGTTTGGTGGTGTGGGTAAAGGTGACGTGGTTGCTGGAGGTGAAAATTGCGTCAAGCGTGTGTCCTGCTGAGTGAATGGGTGAGGCGACCAGTTGCTTGAGTCCGAGGTTCGTGAGGTTGTCATGAGGTTGACTAGCAGGGTTGTGGAGTTGTATTTGTGGGTGCTTTCCAGGTGAAAGTTGAGGTCACCAAGGAGTATGTAGTCTGTGGAGGTGAGGGCGTGGGAGCTGATAGTATCAGAAATGACGTCGTAAAATGGGGGGGTGGGGTCATGGTGGTCTGTAAATGAGGGTTCCTCTAAGGGTGGTGTGGGCGTTGATATGAATTAAAAAGTGTAGGTGTTCTGCGCTGTCTAGAGTGTTGTGGGTGTTGGTGGAGATTTTGATGGTGTTTTTGTGTATGATGGCGATACCTCCTCCTGGCTTGTTTATGCGGTCTCTACGGGAGATTTTGTAGCTTTCTGGGATGGCTATGGCTATGTCGGGTTCTGATGAGGAGTTCATCCATGTTTCCGTGAGGAAGGCGATGTCAGGGGAGTATGTTGTGATCGTGTCCCAGAGCTCGATGGCGTGCTTGTGGACGGAGCGGCTGTTTAGGAGTATGCAGTTAAGGTGGTTGCGGGGGTTGTTGTGGCGTGTGTTGGTGTTGTTGTGGTGCATGTTGGTGTTGTTGTGTGTGTTGGTGTTGGTGTTGGTGGAGTTTGTGTGAGTGCAGGAAAAACGGCATGAGTGGCATGTGAATGGTCCATGTGTGTGCTTGGGGTTGGCCTGGGCGCAGGCGGGGTGCTGTCCTGGGTTGAGGGCGTGGAGTTTGGTGGAGGAGTAATGTTGCCTCGGGGGGTCAGAGCAGCGAGAGCCAGGGGGACCGGTGCTAGGCGCGGTCAAGGCGTGGACAGGCGCAGACGGGCTTCCCTCTGGCGCGCCCACTGCGCGCGTCAGCGGCGCATCCGCGCAGTGGCCACCACTAAGAAGGGGAGGTGGGAGGGTGGAGCAGTTGGGAGGCGGAGGGAAGGGCCAATTGTGGTGCAAGGGGGCGGGCCACAGGGGATGCAGCAGCAGGGATCGGGAGACCGGCAAGAGCCGGCTGGGATACGGGCGGTGAAACCAACGAGGGGAAAATGAAAAGGAATGCAAAAAGGGCACAGGAGCAATTAAAACAGTGCAGAAAACGAAAAACGATTTACAAATAACGCAATGCACGCAATACAAAAGCAGATCACAACTTGATATGCCTACCACTAGGCACCAGGGATGAGGTGCCTGCGGGTGGTGGAGGGCCTCGAACTCTTCCTGGCAGGCAGACGGCGGGGCCAGGGGCACGGAGGCAGGCTGGTGGAGCCAAGTGGACTCCTGGCCAGAACCAGGTCAGGGAGTCACACTTGTACCCCGGTGAAGCTTGTGCCCCGGTGGTAGTGCACTTCACTGGTAGTGCAGGCCCCTCCACAGCCCAGCCCCTTGCGTCCATGATGTGAACTTTTTTGTATTTTGCATTTTGGGTCTGCAGATCCAAGCTAAGATCCTGGCATCCACACTGGAATGTCTTTGTAGGATCCACAAATCAAGGTGCTGAAAATGAAGAACCTAGAACAATTATTTTTACATTTTAAACACGGAGGTGGGTGTTCCTTTGCAAACTCCCTACATAGGCCTGGGAGGTCCGGGTGCGCTCACTCATATTCTTTTTCATTTTTGTCAGTGAGCCAAAAAAGAAGTTTATTTTGACCTTGGTCTTTACACTAAACCACATAAAAACATACTTTCAAACATTCCTTAATAACACTTTAAAATCTACATAAAATGGAGAACCTTCCTACACTAAAACAAATACTCTTCCTATTACACATAACTTTCATATGATTTAGAACCTGTCTGGTATTAAAAAACGTCTACCAGAAATCTTCTTATTGAATATGATACATCCAGGTATTTCATATCAATTAAGAGCCCTTTTACTTTCCTACATTTTAAAACACTATAGTTAATAAAAATTGGTCTTAAAAATACTTTACGAAGCATCAAAAGTTTTTGATAATCTAGAAGAACATGCAGGCAATCACACTTCATATTCAATCCACAAGAATATTTTCCATTGGCATCTATTATTACATTTATCACTGTTTCACTCCTATAGTATAGCTGTAGACCGATTCTAAATTTTAACTGCTCATGTCAAAGGAAGAGGTTCGGTAAGGCATCTATATAGAGGAACCATTCCTCGCTCTGCCAAGAAGACAACATAAATCCGGTTTATAATTTACTACTTAAATACTTCAAGTAATGATCTCTTGCTTCCTTTTTAGTGATTATAAGGAGTTCAGACTTTGAGATAGATAGATATTTGTAAGTTTTGGCTTTCTATATTTATTCCTAATCTCTTGCATATATTTCACAAATATTTCCGATCTCGCCTTGCCCATTTTAACTAACTCAATACTGTGCACAGGGAAGCGATCTTTGGCTTTTCCCCACTTTCCGAACATAACTAAAATCCTATCACCTCTATCCATGCCAAATAGCTCCAGGCAATTACATTTAAATCCATTCTGATTGTCTGGACCATCAATGACTTTGGTAATGACAGCAACATCTTTAGGCACGTCCCCTCTTCCTTTTCCCAATCCAGTTTACCACTAAAATGTAGGCCCTGATTTATACTTTTTGACGGCAAACTGTGCTAACGCAGTTTTGCGTCACAAAGTTTAGTGCTGACTAGTGCCATTATTTAACGCCACCCGGGCATCAGATTTATACTTAGACGCTGGGAGGCGCTAAAAGTAGTTTAGAGTCATTTTTCTCGACGTTAACCATTGTGTCATTAGGCAAAATGATGTTAACGCCGGAAAAATTACCCTAATCCATTTTACGACATGGAAACATGTCGCAAAATGGAAATGCACCATTTTTGCCCAGAATAACGTCAAATACAGACGCTAACGGAGAAAACAGTGGAATGGAGAGGCAAAATGGACCCAGGAGAAAGGCAGGAGAGACCCCAGGGAGACCCCAATCAACCAGGAACCAGCCAGGAGGACACAGACAAGACCCAGGGGAGGGAGAAGAAAAAGAGAAAGTGTTGTTTCAGTGCAGATGAAATACTCGTGAGAGAGGTGGTAGAGCATCAAAAATCAACTCTTCATTACCTCAAAATTGCCAATTGGAAGGAGAGAGGCAATTTGGCAGCAGATAGTAGACAAGATTAACAGTGTGGCAGAGGTTAAGAGAACCGTAACTGAGTGCAAGAAACACTGGCATGACTGCAAGCAAAGGACAAAGGAAAAAATGGCAAACTGGAGGTAGGAGCCCAGCACCACAAGAGGACTTGGACGAGGAGGAGGAGATGGTTGCAGCGGTCCTCCCGGAGGAACTTGTCACAGGCATTGCAGGACAGGACAGCGCAGACTACCAGGAAACACCACAAATGCAGGGTAAGTTGCATGGGGGAAATTAACGCTAAAATGTGAAGTGCAAGACAGGGGAGGCACATAGGACACACACAATGCATGTCAAAGGAGCGCATAGGGACACATTGCCCATTAAGCAAGTTGCACCATGCTGACGTACGCTACACATGTACCTATGCCTTGGTAGTGCCATGCACCATAACACATACACAACCTAGACATATGTTGATGACCAGGCCTAAATACTTACATGTACATATGAAGCACATGGAATGGATGGATTGTATAATCACTGTGCCTCTGGTTGTGTCATCACAACACCCCTTGTATATAGTCATATCAACCCTACCAACACGACCAAGACTTCAGAGACTAGGTAGTCAGTCCGTACCATTCCTGGGGTAACGTCATGGTGGTGTCCCCTGCTGTAACATCTTGCAACCGCCTTGCCTCATTGCCCAAACACATGTGCTGCATCTCACAGCACACAATTAATTGCAACTGTCCAAACAGTGCACAGACGTGCCGGTAGCACCACCACCCCGCACATTGACAACACATCCACATAAGGCAGCCACCACTCCATCATGCAGTCAAGATGGCCCCTGGGTGCAGGGAACAATGAACTGAACAGTCACTGGGGGAATAGCAGGCTGGTCTCGTATTATTGGTAACATGCCTCTACCCAGACCAACTAAACTGATGTAGTGTTGAACCACACATCTTGATGCTGTATAGAAATGTGCCACTACAGAAAATATGTACCACAGATATCAAACAGTAGGTCACAACAGTCACAGGCCACAACTACTCTGACACAACCATGTGGGACACATATGAATGGGGAAATAAACACACACATACAACACATGGGGTATGTCTGTGAACATAATGGCGTATAACTCCACATGGACATGCGGGGATGGTGCATGGGAAAGTCTGGTGTTGATAAGACTGCCAGTGCAGTGTACCCTTTGCGGTTGGCAGTATGAGTCACATGTTGGGATGGCAGGTGGAAATCTGTCTGCTCACAGTAGCTCTGTGGGGCCCTTAGTTCAACATTGTTGATGGATCAAATAGAGTCAGTGCCAGTTTTGGGAATGCGTTGGGTGTGACAAGATATGCTGCACTTAGCCCTGGAAATCAGGCAGTGAAAAGGGCAAAGGGCCAGGGCATGGGACCCCCTGCGCAGGGGCACCCAGGGACATACCACACCACATCACCACCAACCTTTGCATGGGGGTTTCACCACCATGCAAAGGCTGGTGGAAATGCGGAAACAGACCTGGAGGGTAAAGTTGAATGTAATACTGGTCTGGTGTCACAGGACAGTTCTGTAAGCTGCTGCAAACCTGCCATGTCCAGGGCAGTGGCCCATGGGACATTCCCCATTGACAGCAGTTGCCACTATCACCTGTGCTGTTGACGGTGGTTAAATAGACAATGGCAGTCAGATACCCATAGGACTGACACACTTGAAATGAGGGACCAGTATGAATACCTGCACAATCACCATTAAAATAGCTTCAAGCCCTGACCTAGGTTCAACTCCTGTTAACTGGCTATGTCCATAGACTCATTTATCATCAGGCACTGTCACATACATAATGATGTACACAGCAGAAATCTTATACCCATGCTGGCCATCCCTGGGTTTACCCCTGTGCCTGTGTCAAATTAGCTGCACTGCCACCATGCTGCATCTCATGTCTCATAGTGCAAGGAGGGCAGCATTGAAAGGGAGGACATACGTGTGGAGGAATGCAAACCCACCTACACAGACAGAAGATGAAATGGAACTCTGCTAGGTCCATGAGTGCTATGCAATGTAGCACACATACACAAATATCTACATGAGGAGCTACCATTGATAACAAGTGCATAGTGTCCTGGCAATGCCATCCCTAGGATGGTGCAAAGTCTCAGTACCGCATAGGTGTATGTGAAACATGTAAGACTGGGACAGGGGAAAATTGCCATGTGTGGTGCTGTGGCATGAGCACAGCAACACCCATTGCAAGGCCTCACCATGCAAATGGAAGCATAAGGAGGGTTGTCAGTGACAAGATGGTGTCAAGCCACAAAAAGGATATACATCACACCTAGAAGATGTGACGCAGCCAGTTGTGCAAACTGGTCTTCCCTTCATGTGACACGCAGGTGGTGCATAGGGCTGATAGACTGCAACCATTATGTACAGGAACAATGTTTGGGAACTACGATGACAATGAGCCTCCAATAGCAAGTCAGTGATGTGACATATCAACTGCCACAACACAGATAGACTGATTTTACACCATCTCATTACAGAGGATGATGGCTCTCCTGCAGATCTGCCTGTCCTGGAGTACCCTGATGACTTGGATGACCAGCTGACAACCATCAGCCAGGAGACCCTCTAAAAAGTCCTCGTATGCCTCCAGACACCACCTCCAGTCGCAAGGAGGGGTATCAATGTAGCAGCCATCCCAGAGGCCCCACCTAACACCCCAATAGTATGACCTGCCAGCTCCGACACAGCTGAGGACTCTGAGGACCCAGAGACCAGCTTTGAGAGGACAGTGGTAGGAGTTCAGCGAGAGCTGGCCAAGGAGGTGCAGGTGGGGATGCAGACTATGGCAGCCAGCCTAGAGAGTATGCACACGTGCATCGTAACAACCACTGAACAGACAACAGCCAAACGATGCACACACTCCCCAATGCATGGAGTCCTGCTGTGTCTGAGGGACATAGCTGCTGCCATGAGGGAGAGGCCAAAACAGCTTCCCTCCCAAACTGTCAGCAGTGGGATTGAGGACAAGCTGGACTCCGTGCACTGGGAAGTGGACTCCCACAGGCCAGACATGGCTGCCTACCACAGGAATTTTGCTTCTATCCTCAAAAATCAGCAGCTCCTCCTTGCTGCAGTATGCCACAAGTAGTTCCACAGATGGCAGCTGCCGGGAATTGGGAGTCCACATCTCCAACCACCGAAGTGTGTGTGTGGCTCCCTCTACCCCCTCACCACCACCATCAAGGGCGGAGGAGACACCACACATATCGGAGGATGAAGATGTAGAACGGATCATCTTCACCCATAAGAGTTTCCGGTAGCACCAGCCTATGTCACATGGGCAGTAATTTTCCTTTGTCCTGTGCTTGACATCATGCTAGTTTTAGCATAGTTGGAGATATGCACTCTTGACCGACACACTGTTGACCTTTCTACTATGGACTGCAATTGTCTGTCACTTTTCAATTGGCAATTCATGTTCCCCTGCACTGAACGACACTTTACCCAAGCATGTCCCATGACATGTCCCTCAACCCTGGACTTGTGTTGTGTCACAATTATATGGATTTCACTGAGGTAACAGACCTGGACATTCTAAATCTTGCACTACAACACTTGTAAATAAACACCACCTACACAACCATCATGTCTTTGTGTATTGTGACACATCTACTACGCTTAGGAATTGTGATGTGTGTAACATGTCTTTAGTCATAGAGTGCCAGTACAAGAGTGCAGGAATATGGTGGCACATATCTACGCACATGGTTCCTACATGATGAACAACGATGCTGGTCTCATCCCCTACAAGCAATTCACTGAGTATGTAAAAAATGTTGAACATATGTGTGCTTCACCCACTTTATACGGCAGAAATGACTGTGAAACAGTTCTCGGGCAATATGGTCAGCTGGGAGGATCAGTAGAACACATTGGAGTGAAACATTGGAACTTAACCTCATCTGTAATTGCCAGTGGTCAGTTTGGCATGATAGAAAGGCAATGTAGGCTGTTGTCAGATGTCCCACAGTGCCCAACATTCCTACACAGGACCCAAACAATGACAGGTGAATTACCACACCTACCTGTCCAATACAAAGTTAACATAGTCTCCTTGAGTGGTGGGTACACTGGATGGCAACTGCATAGACAAGTAGATGTGTTGTAGCTGCCAATGTGACAGCTCAGTTGTAAACAGGTGATGAACATGTCAAGGGAGGGATTTGGAGGCAGGACGGAACCCTAGTCCTACACACAATTTTCACTGTGCACTCATGGGGAGACACAAGCATATGACACATCAAGTAAGGGATTACACAAAGATTTTTAATAAGAATAAAACTAAACTAATGAGAATGAAGAAAACCTATCCTAACCTAACCTTTACTATCCTAACTATACTGAACCAACAACTGACCCTAACTACCCTATGCTAAACTTACCTAACACATTTAACAACACACTCTAAACATTGGCCCCCCAAACCCCTTACATTATGAGACACATGCAGGACAACATACTCTAAACTACACATATACTATCTATATCTAAACAAATATATATTTTTTTGTTTTTATTTAAAGTTTTTTAATACATTTTTTACTACTACACATAAATGCCCCAAGATTACCCCACACCCACAAAGTAACACGTACAAAGTAGAACACTCACCCCCCAAACCCACTTATCCTATCTAAACTACTAACCTAATCTAACCTGACACTAACCCCCTAAAACCCACTATAAAACATCAAAACAAATGAGGAGGGAGGGGACAGAACTGGGGGTGACAGTCACAAAGCCAATTACAGCTTTGCCCTCTTGAGTTTTTTTTTATGAACTTAAGTTTCTTCATGTTTTTGTCAACCTCCTTCTCCAAACTGTCCAACTTTTTAAGGACCAGTGTAACATCCCTCTGTAGCTCCTTGATCATATTCATGTCCATGGCAGCAAGTGGTGTGGGCTGTGGTACAGATGTAGATGGTGTAGCAGCTGGGGCTGTAATGGTGGTGGCAGCTGTGGCCCTCTGCACAGCTGTGGAGCTTGGTCCTCTCTGTGTGGCCAGTGTGGGTCCCCCTTGGGTGAATACCTGTCATTCCCCGGTGGATCTCTCCCTGCGACAGCGGTGTGCTATCCTCCGGAACCCAGATTCCACTGCCAGGATGTGCCTACAGTGGACTGCCCTCTTCTGAAATGCCTGCAGTTCCTCATTGTTCATGTTGGAAGCTGTTAAATTGAGATAGGCAACCATCAGTGTCAGTGTTGTGTGGAGTATGTACAGATTATTAGCTTACACTCTGCAACTAATTGCACATGCACTCCAACTCACATTCTGGAAAAAAACAATGGCCTTGATAAATACAACGACAACGCTGCCTTAGCATCATTTCATTGACACCAAAGCGAGGCACATCAAGATTAGGAACCAAACCAAATTAGGTGTGCGTTGATTTTCTGTCATGTGTAACAATGCAAAGGCAACGTCAACTTCATATAGATCAGGGCCAATATTCCTCATCATCTGTGTCAATTTTCAACTATACATCACCAGTAACTTGAATATGTTATTGGGAGTATGGGATGCAGTAGGTAACCATAAGGGATCAGTGTTGATAGGTACACATGCAAGCCTGATCAATATGACTGTCACCTACACTGTGAGCATCATAACTACCTACAAATTTGTTGTTCCTCTCCCCCTGTGCCTCAGGGTGGATGGCCATGCAATCCATCATCTCAGCTGTTCTGGCCATCCACCAAGGAATGCCCACCCATGCATGGAGACAGGAAGTGGACCATATGTTAGGAGGGCTGTCAACTAGGAAGCTGGTATCCATAGGCCTATCACATCTACATTCATGTGTCCAGGTGTAGACACCCATAAATACCTGATCTGCCAATACTATTCCTTACACACCCATATCCATGCCAGCACACATCTGGCCTTGACCTGCATGCACACCTATTACATTCCACATAAGTGTTACATAAATTATGTAAAGTACAAAATACAGAGCACCATGCTGGGGGACAATTGCCCACCCAGTCCTACATATACATTACAGTACAGGGATGCACCAAATTGTGTCCAAAATGGTGCATCACTGTGTTGTGAGAATGACGGTGTGTCCCAGTGCCAATATTCCTACAGCGGTGCACTTCTTAGTCACATATGGGCCTACGTGTGGCTTGTCATCCCCTTGTTTACACAATGCTGCACACTCAGCACCACAAGCCTCACAAGATATGACTCTCTGCTTGTGCATGGGGAACCTTTAAATGGAACACAATGTCACCATCCAGCCTACTTTGATAGCTGATCATTTGACAGCTTATCACTTCTAGCATTGTGTGCAACACACATGACTGACTCACACCAAACCCTCAATTACAACACAGGACAGACATTATCACATTTACTGGATACATCTGGGTCCTCAAATCTTGCCACTTCACCAGTGGTATAGGGGGCAGGTTACCTGTAAGATATGGGTGGAAAACCATGCTTAGTGTCATATCACTGTCACTACTAGTGGATTACGTATGATAGTGTGAACTATTTTAGAGGAGTGAGCAAGTTATCCTGGTGTAAAACAGTGCAACAGACATACCACTGCAAACTCACAATGACACTGACACTCAGGTGAGTGAGAGCCACACATCTGCACACTTACACTGGGCCTGAGACTCATGTATTGCTATACCCTGCAAAAACCATATGTGGCCAATCTATAGAAGATGGAACTCCATGGCATGAGGGGGAGTTGG
Organism: Pleurodeles waltl; assembly: GCF_031143425.1. Lineage (NCBI taxonomy): Eukaryota > Metazoa > Chordata > Amphibia > Caudata > Salamandridae > Pleurodeles > Pleurodeles waltl. The sequence continues at coordinate 656,819,941 of NC_090445.1, read as the reverse complement.
GTGACAAAATACATGACACTACCCTGGTGCTTTGCAAGACAATTGACTCAGGTATTCAGGCTTGTCCTGCAAGGCACCCAGAGGCACTTTGTGTTGGACATGCGGCTTAATTATTAGTCTGCAATGATCATGCATTGAGTAATCCATGACTGACGTGGCAAAGTTGTCTGATGGTATCAAATGCTCCATTTACAGTGCCCTCTAAGGCGGGGAAGCCCCCTTTGCTAACATGATGGCAGGGATCATGTGTGTGAAATGACAGTGTAGCACTATACATGCATTGTCCTACTTTGTTGACACAATCCAGTTAAATATGGTAGGCTGGTGGTGTCTTGGCGTATCAGACATGACACTAAGCTGGGGCACAGATGTTGCCATGGACCCGGAAATGTGTGACTTAGTGATGGTTGTTCATGACTCACCAGACATCTGACAGCATTGGTAAAATGGTAGGACATGTGAACTCCATGTCTACACTGGCGCAGTTACAGTTCATTCTGGTTGCATGCAATCTGTCCACATGCATTGCATGCAGCACTCCAACACATCTGCTACTGCCATTCAAGAGCAGTGAACAGTAAATAGTATGCCAATGGGAGACTCACCAACTGGGCCACCGATCACCACACCAAGATAGTCAAGCAGATCCTGCTCCCTGGCCACCAGATCTGCCCAGCGATGCTTGAGCCTGTGCTCATTCCTGGTGCTGCAAAACACCCTCTTCAGGTGGTGGAGCACCTTGCCCCACTGCAGCTGCCTCGCCTCGATCCGGTAACCTTGGATTACACGGCCCCCCCATCTCCAAAATCAATGGCAGGTAGTGGGCTACCAGCCACACAAAGCCACCCAGCTCCTCCTCTCCCATCCTTGTCAGCCTCCCCCTACCAGACATATTTACCAGGTACAGGTTGACGGGGAAAAAAAATGACTATATAGGAAACTTAAGGCCCAAAAATGATTCCCAACTAACCCAACTTATTAACTATCCTAGACAGACACCCCACAGTACAAGTACAATTATAGAAGAAAAAACACACAAATTTACTAAGACTGTGACAAGGTACAGTCAAAAATACAAAAAAACACAAAAGGAGGGACACCACAAGAAAACAAACCACCAACTCCAGGACACAACCACACAGTCAAAAGAGGCACAGACTGTAAAGAGAAAGTGAAAGTACACCCACTGTAACATGCCTGTAAACAGGAGTTCCTAATACATCACTTTCTGCCCCATGCGTCACGTCTGTTATGCGTGTATTTATTTGACACGTGTGATATTTGAGTGAGTATTTTGGACGCATTACCTACGTGCGTGATGTTTTTTGACACATTGCCTTTATGCGTCGATTTAACAGAAAACCAGCATTGAGATGAGGGCGAAGGTGGAATTTACTCTAAGAGCCCGTGGGTCTTATGCTTTTGACTCTATTCCTGATTGCGTGAGTTTTGTTCCATTGTCTATGGACACACCCTGTACCAACATACACATGAAATGGGCTGTGCTGCAGTGTGGCATATTGTGTATAGCCACATGTGGTAGTCCATGCAACAATGTGATTTGGGTGTGATTGGTCTGTTACACCGATGTGTGTGTTACAGGGTCAACAGCATGCAAATATTTGGATGTCATGCATGTGCATGCATATGTGACAACAGTGTATCCACATATGTATGGCAGTCAGTACTATGCAACAGTTCTGGGTTGTGAATTGTGTTTACTTATGTGCTGTGTGTAGTTGTCTTACAGAGCATAACATTTAAGACGGAATACACAGCTCAGGCATTGTTGATGATGGCTGATAAATGCTACTTAGGAAATGTTACCTGACAACTGTCTCCATATGTAGATTTTGAGTATATGGATGACTTGTGTGTGGACTACAGATATGTTGGACATGTGTACATATTTGTTACATACTGTGATTGACACACTCTTCCTACATTTCAAACATATAGGTGGTCATTACAACCTCGGCGGTCTTTTAAGAAGACCGCCGAGGGACCGCCGCGCGGAAGACCGCCAGTAGTGGCGGTTTGCCGCTCGGCATATTATGACCGTTGGCTGCTCTCCGTCGCCAACAGCCATACTTGCGGGCGGCGGGGAAGTGGTGGTTGCTTCACCTCCACCGCCACGCCAACAGAACACCGCCAAGCTAATCACGTCCTGTGATTCTGCACGGCGGTGTTCTGTTGGCGGTGTGGTGTTGGCGGAGCCGCCCCCATGGCTCCCGTTCCCTCCTGGAGGATCGACGGAACAGGTAAGTCGATCATCCATTAGGGGAGGGGGGTGGGGGGGTGTTGTGTGTTGTGTGGGTGCATGGGGGTGTGCGTCCGTGTATGTAGGGGGGTGTGTGAGTGCGTGTATGCTTGCGGGGGTGTTGCGTGTTTCGGAAATGTGTGCGTGAATGTGGGTGTCTGACTGTGTGTGTGGATGTTGGCATGTATGTCGGTGTGTGTGCGTGTATGTGTGTTGGTGGTGCCTGCGTGCGTGTCGGGTGTGTATGTGTAAGGTAATGTCGGGGGTCTGGGTGGGGAGGGGGGCCCTGCCACCTTTGGGGGGTGGCAGGGGTGGTGGGGGGTGTAGGGGAGGGAGTCGGGTGGGGATGGGGGGTGGAGGAGACCCCTATCAGTGCTAGGGAAGGAATTCCCTGGCCCTGATAGTGCTTACCGCCATGGATTTCATGGCGGTTCCTACCGCTGGAAATCCACGGCGGTGGTATTGTCACGGCCACCGGGCTGGAGACCCTGGTCTCCAGCCCTGTGGTCATCTCCGCCCTGGCGGGCGGAACGGGGAAGCGGCGGATGACCATGGCGGTAACCGCCATGGTCATAATACTAAAAAAAAGACCGCCAGCCTGTTGGCGGTCTTACCGCCGCTTTAACACCGTCCGCCAGGGTTGTAATGACCCCATAATGTATTAAACACAATAGACAGATGAAAATCATAAAATTTTGCATTGTAATAAAAATTAATTTGTGGTGGACCTGCAGCCCTAGGTGCATATGTTCTCATCTATTCTGATGTGCATTTCACAGACGTGTCTGTGCAAAGTGTCAGGTCATGTGTACCCTGTGTCAGGACTGGGCGCCATGGCAGTGGCAGGACTGATTACTATGGATGTACTGCACAGGCCAAAATTATTCCATTGCTTATCATACCTGGGCTAATCATGATGACCATTGTTATCAATGATGTTCCCCCTTGCCACACATGCTCCATGCAGCCATTGCAACTCTCACACTGAGTTGTGACAGAGGTCTGTTCAAACATTACTGTCTTTCCTAATGTTGACATCCACTGTCTTATGTGTGAGGCCCTTGTTTACCTCTTATTTGGACATGTTATAGTTGTGTATGATGAGCTATTGTTGTACAAGTTGCCAACATGGATGTACTACATATGTTGTGGTCCATAGATTGTGTCCTTCAGTTGTCACATTTAAGTGATGAGGCTATTTGTGATGTATGTGAAGGTAGCAGTCCAATCTTACGCATCACATGTGATATAGCAAAAGTATTTTTCAGATTAGTGTTTGTAACATGCTCCTTGAGGTAAAACTCACAATCCTGAGGTATATGTTGTGGAGATTTAAGAGACCAAAGCTGGATTGCGTGAATAAGTGAGGTGTTTATTGACAAAGGCCCTAATTATAACTTTGGTGGTAAGTACCGCCTACTGCTGCGGCGACGGCTGCCATATTATGACCACAGATGGATTTCCACCACAAGAAGGGAGGAAATCCAGCTGTGGCCATGCTACCACCAGCAGCGCCACGGCAGTAGACTGCCGCCAGCTATATTATGAAAAATAGTACAGCCTGGTGGTGTTCTGCTGGCAGGCGCTGCTGGCAGTAGCAGCACCCCATCCTGTCCCATGCCGGAAGACCCCCTGGATTCAGGTAAGTCGGGTTTCCGACAGGGGAGGGTTGGTGTTGTGTGTGTGGGGGGTGTGTGTGCATGAATGTGTGAGTGTGTGTGTGCATGCGAATGAGTGTGTAGTGTTGCTTGCGTGTGTGTGTGCATGTGTGAGAATGTGTGTATGAATGCAAATGTGATTGCATGTAAGTTTGTATGTGTGTACAGATGTGTGCGTGAATGAATGGATGCATGCGTGTATGTCTGTGTGAGTGAGTGCGTGACTGCTTGGTGTGTGCCTGCGAGTGTGCCTGTATGGGGGGAGGATTGGAAGGGGGTGTGTGTGTAGGAGGCTGGACTGGCTTGTAGTGAGTACCAAGGGGTACTTGCACCTTGCACCAGGCCCAGTTATCCCTTATTAGTGTATAGGGTGTCTAGCAGCATAGGCTGATAGATAATGGTAGCTTAGCAGAGCAGCTTAGGCTGAACTAGGAGACGAGTGAAGCTCCTACAGTACCACTTAGTGTCATATGCACAATATCATAAGAAAACACAATACACAGTTATACTAAAAATAAAGGTACTTTATTTTTATGACAATATGCCAAAGTATCTTAGAGTGTACCCTCAGTGAGAGGATAGGAAATATACACAAGATATATATACACAATACCAAAAATATGCAGTATAGTCTTAGAAAACAGTGCAAACAATGTATAGTTACAATAGGATGCAATGGGGACACATAGGGATAGGGGCAACACAAACCATATACTCCAAAAGTGGAATGCGAACCACGAATGGACCCCAAACCCATGTGACCTTGTAGAGGGTCGCTGGGACTATTAGAAAATAGTGAGAGTTAGAAAAATAACCCTCCCCAAGACCCTGAAAAGTGAGTGCAAAGTGCACTAAAGTTCCCCTAAGGACAAAGAAGTCGTGTTAGAGGAATAATGCAGGAAAGACACAAACCAACAATGCAACAACGATGGATTTCCAATCTTGGGTACCTGTGGAACAAGGGGACCAAGTCCAAAAGTCACAAGTAAGTTGGAGATGGGCAGATGCCCAGGAAATGCCAGCTGTGGGTGCAAAGAAGCTTCTACTGGACAGAAGAAGCTGAGGTTTCTGCAGGAACGAAAAGGGCTAGAGACTTCCCCTTTGGTGGACGGATCCCTTTCGCCTTGGAGAGTTGTGCAGAAGTGTTTTCCTGCCGAAAGAACGCCAACAAGCCTTGCTAGCTGCAAATCGTGCGGTTAGCGTTTTTGGCTGCTGCTGTGGCCCAGGAGGGACCAGGAGGTCGCAAATTGGACCAGGAGGTAGAGGGGACGTCGAGCAAGACAAGGAGCCCTCTTAGCAGTAGGTAGCACCCGTAGAAGTGCCAGAAACAGGCACTACGAGGATGCGTGAAACGGTGCTCACCCGAAGTTACACAAAGGAGTCCCGCGTCGCCGGAGACCAACTCAGAAAGTCGTGCAATGCAGGTTAGAGTGCCGTGGACCCAGGCTTGGCTGTGCACAAAGAATTTCCACCGGAAGTGCACAGGGGCCGGAGTAGCTGCAAAAGTCGTGGTTCCCAGCAATGCAGTCTAGCGAGGTGAGGCAAGGATTTACCTCCACCAAACTTGGACTGAAGAGTCACTGGACTGTGGGAGTCACTTGGACAGAGTTGCTGGATTCGAGGGACCTTGCTCATCGTGCTGAGAGGAGACCCAAGGGACCGGTAATGCAGCTTTTTGGTGCCTGCGGTTGCAGGGGGAAGATTCCGTCGACCCACGGGAGATTTCTTCGGAGCTTCTAGTGCAGAGAGGAGGCAGACTACCCCCACAGCATGCACCACCAGGAAAACAGTCGAGAAGGCAGCAGGATCAGCGTTACAGAGTTGCAGTAGTCGTCTTTGCTACTATATTGCAGGTTTGCAGGCTTCCAGCGCGGTCAGCAGTCGATTCCTTGGCAGAAGGTGAAGAGAGAGATGCAGAGGAACTCGGCTGAGCTCTTGCATTCGTTATCTAAAGTTTCCCCAGAGACAGAGACCCTAAATAGCCAGAAAAGAGGGTTTGGCTACCTAGGAGAGAGGATAGGCTAGCAACACCTGAAGGAGCCTATCACAAGGAGTCTCTGACGTCACCTGGTGGCACTGGCCACTCAGAGCAGTCCAGTGTGCCAGCAGCACCTCTGTTTCCAAGATGGCAGAGGTCTGGAGCACACTGGAGGAGCTCTGGACACCTCCCAGGGGAGGTGCAGGTCAGGGGAGTGGTCACTCCCCTTTCCTTTGTCCAGTTTCGTGCCAGAGCAGGGCTAAGGGGTCCCCTGAACCGGTGTAGACTGGCTTATGCAGAATTGGGCACATCTGTGCCCAAGAAAGCATTTCCAGAGGCTGAGGGAGGCTACTCCTCCCCTGCCTTCACACCATTTTCCAAAGGGAGAGGGTATAACACCCTCTCTCAGAGGAAGTTCTTTGTTCTGCCATCCTGGGCCAGGCCTGGCTGGACCCCAGGAGGGCAGATGCCTGTCTGAGGGGTTGGCAGCAGCAGCAGCTGCAGTGAAACCCCAGGAAAGGCAGTTTGGCAGTACCAGGGTCTGTGCTACAGACCACTGGGATCATGGGATTGTGCCAACTATGCCAGGATGGTATAGAGGGGGCAATTCCATGATCATAGACATGTTACATGGCCATATTCGGAGTTACCATTGTGAAGATACATATAGGTAGTGACCTATGTGTAGTGCACGCGTGTAATGGTGTCCCCGCACTCACAAAGTCCGGGGAATTGGCCCTGAACAATGTGGGGACACCTTGGCTAGTGCCAGGGTGCCCTCACACTAAGTAACTTTGCACCTAACCTTTACCAGGTAAAGGTTAGACATATAGGTGACTTATAAGTTACTTAAGTGCAGTGTAAAATGGCTGTGAAATAACGTGGACATTATTTCACTCAGGCTGCAGTGGCAGGCCTGTGTAAGAATTGTCAGAGCTCCCTATGGGTGGCAAAAGAAATGCTGCAGCCCATAGGGATCTCCTGGAACCCCAATACCCTGGGTACCTCAATACCATATACTAGGGAATTATAAGGGTGTTCCAGTAAGCCAATGTAAATTGGTAAAATTGGTCACTAGCCTGTCAGTGACAATTTGAAAGAAATGAGAGAGCATAACCACTGAGGTTCTGATTAGCAGAGCCTCAGTGAGACAGTTAGTCACTACACAGGTAACACATTCAGGCACACTTATGAGCACTGGGGCCCTGGTGAACAGGGTCCCAGTGACACATACAACTAAAACAACATATATACAGTGAAAAATGGGGGTAACATGCCAGGCAAGATGGTACTTCCCTACAGTGTGGCTGGAGAGGGGTGTTGGGGGTTGTCTGCGGAGTGATGCAGGGGTAGGCCTCCTACCAGTGACAGTTAACAAATTCACTGTCACTGGTAGGGCCTACCATCATGGCATTGTGGCATTACGAATGCCATGAAAACCATGGCAGTAGGCAGGGTCATAATGCTTCCGACGGGACAGTAGCAGCCGTCGGGTTGGAGATTGTTTTCTCCAGCCCTGTGGCTGCTACCGCCATGGCAGTCGGTGTGGTACATTGGCGGGTTGGCTTCAGCCAACCCACCAATGTCATGATGTGGCGGTATGTACCGCCAGCCAGTTGGCGGTACTACCGCCACATTTTCACCAACCATCAGGGTCATAATGATCCCCGAAATGTACAAGGTGAGTTAAGTGATTTTTAAGTGAAGAAGTTCTCAACTATGTGCAGTCTGCTGCGTATCCCATCAGCTGTGTTATGCTGTTCCCCTCTCATTTTCTTTATCACCTTCCTCCTCCTCAGGCAAGTCATCAACCTGCTCATAAAAGGGGACGTTCATCCACACACATATGTTGTGCAGGATAGCGCATGTCATTATGATCTTGCAGATTATTTGTGGGACACATAGGAGGCTTCCTCCTGTGGTGTCCAGGTCCCTGAATCTTGACTTCAGGATGCCAAGTGTCTTCTCCACAATAGTCAGTGTTCTCCGATGTCCCTCATTATATGGATGCTCTGCTGCTGTGCTTGGGTTGGGAGATGGGGTCATTATCCATGGCTGTATGCCATAACCCTGATCCCCTGCAAAAGATGAAAGGAGTAAGTTGTTGTTAAGGCTTGCAACAGGTTTGTCATGCAGCATGGCAGTTGATATTTTGAGTTGGTTGTGCCTCATATGTGTTTGTGGTATGGTGTGAGTTCCTGGCCTTCTGTAAGGTCTTCGGAGCAGTGGGTTGTTGGACATGACATTCTTGTGCTTGGCTCAAGGACCTGATGGTCAGTATGTATGTACCATGCGTTGTGTAGTGCACCTCTGTATCAGTGTGTTATCACTAGAAGGGACATGGCACATCCTCACAACACAATGTGGTCAGATGTGTTGGCCGCATGGTAGCACTACAGAGCCTGGACATCCCATCCATTCTGGCATGTGTCATTGCAAACAATGTATGAAACTTAGGCCCATTAAAATGGGTAAGTGAATTATCCACAATTCGCAGCCTGTCCTGCAATATTTTGACTATGCAAGAATAACCCATGTGTGACATGTTACTAGGCAACCCTTTGTTGTCCACTGCACCAGTTGCTCATGTGCAGCTGTGCTCCTACACTACCTACCGTGCACCAGGGTACTTTTGGGTAGCTGCCCTGTGGAGGTGGATGTATCTGTGCAGGAAGGGACACCGCCCTATACATATGCTGTTTAGATAGACAATTGGCTCTTTCTGTGTGTGCAGCAGTATGCAGCATGCATTGGTGGCACTGTCATATGAGTTCTGAGCACGGTCTACTTCCTTATTGCAACCTGCAAACGGCACCCATGGTGTGGTGTTCAATGTAGGCACTGCCTCAGGTTTTAGGTGACACCTACATCTGAGTCACCATCATCATGCTGTGTATCTTGTGGTGAAGAAATGCAGCAACACACATTGCACACCCCTTCCACACTACATACCGCATGGGAGGGTGGCCGATTTACAATGTGGCTTCAAGTCATTAAAAAATGGTCATCTGCCAATTTGTACATACACTACAGGCCATTACAATGGCACTGTGGGCTTTTACATAGGTCCCTTGGTGATCCAGAGTGGCAGCTAATGTTTGTGGCAGCCATGAGGTGTCCGAGGGTGTGTATCCCATTGTTACAGGATGATCAACATAACTACCAGTGTCTCTCCTATCTTCCAACACATGATACAGCATTTATACTGTCAACAAATGCACAGTGCAGGCTATGCGATGGAGCTCGGCTACTTAGCAAATGTGTCCCTTGGCACAGTGCATGTGAGGTCAGTGATGTCCTGTATTCTCCTACAGGGTCCCACTATGGCATCCATGATCTTCACTGTCTGACAGTGACTCTGCCCCATGGTGGGGCATTTATTGTATCTGGGACAGACATGATGGTGCTGTGAGTCAGTAAGTGTTGCATGTGAGGTGGCACTACAGTAGGTGTGGTACCACTTACCACACATCTGGCACATGGTATGTGATGGGCATTGATTGTGTATCCTTATGTGTGTGAGCCTATGCATCAGACAGATGTCTCTGTACACTACAGGTAAGTCAGGTATGTGTTGATGAGATGTAGTTGGTATAGGCAGGAGTTGTCTGGCATTTGATGTTTGTTCTGGCAGTGACTTACACAGCGTGATTTGAGGGATTTGTGCCTATATTGAACTTGCATAACATGAGCATGGTGTATGCCATTGACATGGCTGTGCTATTCTTTGTTTGGTGTACTGTGTGTGAAGTGTACATAGTAGGCAACCTGTGGGCACTTGTAGTGGTCTGTGTAGCTCTTCTGTTAGCAAAAGGTACATGTCTGCACCTGTCCTTCACATGGTGTGTCTGTCAAGTAGTGGGTGTGTTACGTACATGTGGGTGTATGTGTTTGTGGTATGCACTGATTGTGCTGTACTCCAGCATGGTGCATGTTGGACCTGGCTTTTTGACAGGGACATCCCCAAACGTTTTGCCTCCTTCCTCCTATTTTTTCTGACCTGTTGTTGTTGGCTTTTGGCCTCTGGGCACTTTACCACTGCTAACCAGTGCTAAAGTGCATATGCTCTCTGTGTAAATTGTACTACTGATTGGTTTATCCATGATTGACTAATTAATTTACTTGTAAGTCCCTGGTAGAGTGCACTACATGTGCCTAGGGCAGGTAGATTAAATGCTACTAGTGGGCCTGCAGCACTGGTTGTGCCACCCACCTCAGTAGCCCCTTAACCTTGTCTCAGGCCTGCCATTGCAAGGCCTGTGTGTGCAGTTTCACTGCCACTTCGACTTGGCATTTAAAGGTATTTGCCAAGCCTAGAACTCCCCTTTTTCTATACATAAGTCACCCCTAATGTGTGCCCTAGGTAACCCCTAGAGCAGGGTGCTGTGTGGGTAAAAGGCAGGACATGTACTTGTGTGGTTATATGTCCTGGTAGTGTAAAACTCCTAAATTCGTTTTCACACTACTGTGAGGCCTGCTCCCTTCATAGGCTAACATTGGGGCTGCTCTCATACATTGTTGAAGTGGCAGCTGCTGATCTGAAAGGAGCAGGAAGGTCATATTTAGTATGGCCAGAATGGTAATATAAAGTCCTGCTGACTGGTGAAGTCGGATTTAATATTACTATTCTAGAAATGCCACTTTTAGAAAGTGAGCATTTCTCTGCACTAAAATCTTGTTGTGCCCTTCAATCCACGTCTGGCTAGGTTTAGCTGACAGCTCCTTGTGCATTCACTCAGACACACCCCAAACACAGGGTACTCAGCCTCACTTGCATACATCTGCATTTTGAATGGGTCTTCCTGGGCTGGGAGGCCGGAGGGCCATGCCCTCACACAAAGGACTGCCACACCCCCTACTGGGACTCTGGCAGACAGGATTGAGCTGAAAGGGGGCTTGGTGCATTTCTTAGAGACTCTTTGAAGTCACCCCCACTTCAAAGGCACAACTTAGTATAAAACAGGGCCTCTGCCCTACCTCATCAGACACTTGCTGGAGAAGAAACCTGAACCAGAAACTACATCCTGCCAAGAAGAACTGCCTGGCTGCTCAAAGGACTCACCTGTCTGCTTTCTACAAAGGACTGCTGCCTTGCTGTTGCCCTGCTGCCTTGCTGAACTCTTGTCTGGCTGTGAAAGTGCTCTCCAAGGGCTTGGATAGAGCTTGCCTCCTGTTCCTTGAAGTCTCAGGACCAAAAAGACTTCTCTCTTTTACTTGGACGCTCCGTGCGCCGAAAATTTTGACGCACAGCTTGTTTCGCGGCGAGAAAAACGCCGCACTCCGACGCTGATCGACGCGACGCTCTTGGGACAATCGAAGATCCGACGCACGGCCTCGCAAGGACAACGCCGCCCGACCTCTAGAGGAGAAATCGACGCAACGCCTGCCGTGAGATCGTAATTTCAACGCGCAGCCCCGTAGATCGAAGTCTAGAGGAGAAATCGACACAACGCCTGCCGTGAGATCGTAATTTCGACGCGCAGCCCCGCAGACCGACGCGCAGCCGGAGAACAAGCAGGAAAATCCACGCACAGACCTGGGACATCTGGTACTCCCCGCAAACCACAGTAAGAGACTGTCCGCGTGCCGGAAAACGACACCCGACTCCCCGCGTGGAAAATAACGACGCAAGTCCGTGTATGCTGAGGAGAAATGGACACACACACCAGTTTTCCACGCACCTCTTCTCCTGTGGCCCTCTGAGGAGATTTTCCACCAGAAACCAGGTACTTTGTGTTTGAAAGGGACTTTGTTTACTTTCTAAAGACTTAAGACACTTTCTATCACTTCTCAGTGATAACTTTACAAATTCGTATTGCAACTTTGATCGTTTTGACCTGAAGATACCCAGATAAATATTATATATTTTTCTAAATACTGTGTGGTGTATTTTTGTGGTGTTATGCTATGGTGTTGTATGATTTATTGCACAAATGCTTTACACATTGCCTTCTAAGTTAAGCCTGACTGCTCGTGCCAAGCTACCGGAGGGTGAGCACAGGCTGATTTTGGATTGTGTGTGACTTACCCTGACTAGAGTGAGGGTTCTTGCTTGGACAGAGGGCAACCTGACTGCCAACCAAAAACCCCATTTCTAACATTGGTGATCAGCGGTGAGGATAGGACTTGTGTTTGTGCAGTGACATACAGTAGCTAAGTATTTCACTACCTACCCACAGTTGAAGGTCAACTTGATTTTTCATCTTTTTTGCTTTTGGTTCTCTGATGTCCTCCTGGATATACTATTGATATTTTGGACTTTGGATTTTGGTTCTTGCCAGTAAGACTTTGTCAGCAATGAGATTGCTTACCTACTCATTCTTTGTGCCTACTGACCACCTCACTAAGGCGGACCTAAGGAAGCTTTGCAGAAAATGGGGCCTTCCTGTAGCAAGGAGATCTACTAAGGCGGAGATGCTACATGCCTACATAGTCTGGGGGGAAGAAAGATGGGCAGAGAGAGAGGCAGCAAGAAACCAAATGACTAAGTACCCCTCAGATGAGGAGGTGGACTACTCACATGAGGAGGAAGACTGCTCACATGAGGAGGAAGACTACTCAGATGAGGAAAAAGAACTAGTGGGAGATGAAGGGCTCCTAGCTCTAGAGCGGTGTTTGGAAGAGCTAGATGAGCAGCTTGAAAGGGCTGAGGCAGTAAGTCTCTTAGCCCTGGAAGAAGAAAAGATTGCAGCTCAAGAGCTGAGCTGTAAAGAGCTGAAACTGGAGGCCGGAAGGGCGGAGTCCAGTTCAGATGGTGGCAGCAAAAATCTTGCATCTAGTACTGCTGAAGAAGGGCACAAGCCCAGAGATGTGGTGCCCAACTTGAAGAAGGGAGTTGACACACCCCAGGCAGTTCAAGGGTATGAGGTAGTTCCCGTTATGCACAGGGTCCCTGAGAAGGATTGGGGAACTGGCACAGGGAGTCATATTCCTACTGGGGGGAGGGACACTTTACTGACTCTAGCAGAGAGTGACAGAGAAAAGGGTTCCCCCCTGGTGGACGTCCTGGATATAGAGTGTAGAGACATCCCAGAAGAGTATGGGTTGAGTGTCAGGGACAGACAGATACTGTCTTACCAGTCTCGGGAGGGTGAAGTAGAGTGCTTTTCCAAGGTTGAGTTACTGGGTGGTTGGGTGAAGGGTACAGTGGTTAATACATGTGAAGGGCAGAATGATGTAATTGCTGGAGAGCATATGTCTGGTCCTTATTTTCCAGAGCTACGCCAACACCAGGTGGAGTGTGAGTTCTCTGACCCCAGGGAACTTACAATGGAGGCAGACTTCTGGGTGAGTACCAGAGAGTCTGAAGAGGCATTTGGGGGTGCTCCTGAAGGGAGTGGTCTAGGTGGTTCCCAACCGAGTGTGGTGGGAAAGGATTGTAGTGTCCCAGGTAGGTCCCAGGTCCTAGAGGGTTCCATGAGGGAACACCAGGAGGGAAGCCTAGCCTGTACCGTAGGGCCACCTTTTGAGGGAAGCCCGCAGTGTCAGAAGAACTTGGGGGGGGGTGACTGTAGCCAGCATCCCAACAGTTCTGGTGTCTGGCAGTACCCCTCCTAGTGAGGGGGTGCAGAAGTCCAGACATAGGGTTGAGAGGGGGTTGCAGACCCCAGTGGAGGACCTTGAGAGTCAGGGGACAGCTCTGAGAGCAGAGCCCCCCAGGAATGACCCACGTGAAACCCTTTCTGGTTTGGGGGAAACCCAGACTCTGACGGATGGGCAGAGGTCGGGAGACCTGCGCCAACCAGACTCTTGTGTGACCCTTGGGGACGGTATGTCCCTTGTGGGGGGTGAGAGTGCCCCCCAGGAAGTCCTGGCATGCCAGGCAAAGATTCAACCTCAGGGTGGTGACTCTAGGTTGGATACCCAGGTTCAGAGGTTAAACTCTGACCTGGTGGGAGGTAGATGTGCCTCCCAAGAAGTCCTGCTGTGCCAGGCAATTGTCCAACCTCAGGGTGTTGACTCTGGGTTGGATGACCAGCTTCAGAGGTTAAACTCTGACCTGATGGGGGGTAGGTGTGCCCCCCAGAAAGTCCTGGCGTGCCAGGCAATTGCCCAAACTCAGGGTGGTGACCCAGGGTTGGGGAACCAGGCTCAGAGGTTAAACTCTGACCTGGTGGGAGGTAGGTGTGCCTCCCTGGAAGTCCTGGCCTGCCAGGCAATGGTTCAACTTCAGGGTGGTGACTCTGGATTGGCTAACCAGGTTCAGGGGATAAACTCTGACCTGTTGGGGGGTAGGTGTGCCCCCCAGAAAGTCCTGGTGTACCAGGCAGTGGTCCAACCTCAGAGTGCTGGCTCTGGGTTGGATAACCGGGTTCAGAGGTTAAACTCTGACCTGGTGGGGGGTAGGTGTGCCCCCCAGAAAGTCCTGGCGTGCCAGGCAATTGTTCAACCTCAGGTTGGTGACCCTGGGTTGAAGAACCAGGTTCAGAGGTTAACCTCTGACCTGGTGGGAGGTAGGCGTGCCTCCCAGAAAGTCCTGGTGTGCCAGGCAGTTGGCCAACCTCAGGGTGGTGACTCTGGGTTGGATACCCAGGTTCAGAGGTTAAACTCTGACCTGGTGGGAGGTAGGTGTGCCTCCCAAGAAGTCCTGCTGTGCCAGGCAATTGTCCAACCTCAGGGTGTTGACTCTGGGTTGGATGACCAGGTTCAGAGGTTAAACTCTGACCTGGTGGGGGGTAGGTGTGCCCCCCAGAAAGTCCTGGCGTGCCAGGCAATTGCCCAACCTCAGGGTGGTGACCCTGGGTTGGGGCACCAGGCTCAGAGGTTAAACTCTGACCTGGTGGGAGGTAGGTGTGCCTCCCTGGAAGTCCTGGTGTACCAGGCAGTTGTCCAACCTCAGGGTGCTGACTCTGGGTTGGATAACCGGGTTCAGAGGTTAAACTCTGACCTGGTGGAGGGTCAGTGTGCCCTCCAGGAAGTCCTGGCGTGCCAGGCAATTGTTCAACTTCAGGGTGGTGACTCTGAGTTGAATGGCCAAGTTCAGAGGTTAAACTCTGACCTGGTGGAGGGTCAGTGTGCCCTCCAGGAAGTCCTGGCGTGCCAGGCAATTGTTCAACTTCACGGTGGTGACTCTGAGTTGAATGGTCAGGTGCAGAGGTTAAACTCTGACCTGGTGGGGGGTAGGTGTGCCCCCCAGGAAGTCCTGGTTTGCCAGGCAGTGATCCAGTCTGAGGGTACAGACCCTGGGCTGGAAGACCAGGTTCAGGGTGTCCCCCCGGACCTGGAGGGAGGGGCTACTGATAACAGAGCCCCTACCATGTTGTCTTCTGAGGAGGCCACTCCTAGTTGGAGGGTGCTGGACCCCAGAAGGGAGGGCAGGGGGAGGGAAGCCTCACCCCGGGCCCTAGTCCAACCTGAAGGTACAGGCCCCAGGTTGGAGGGCCAGTTGCAGGTTAACTGCCCTGCACTGGTGGAGGAATGGTACAGGGCGACTTCTGTAAGCACCCTGACCATGTTGGACTCTGGGGGTACCGCTCCAGGAGGGAGGGTACAGAGCCCCAGAGGGGAGGACCAGGTTCAGGCTGTCATCCCTGACCTGGTGGAAGGGAGAGTGGTTAAAGGGTGCCCAGCACCTGGGGCTACCGCCCCCCACTCTCCACAGCCACAGTGGTTGGAGAGCTTTGAGAGGCCTGGGGCCTGGCTCTCATCCCTGGCAGCTGTCAGTAATCACTGTGGCTTGCTGTCCGGGTGGACAGAGTTATCCCTGGGGAGGGGACAAGTGTCATACCCCGGGGGTAGAGTGGGCAACACCACTGTGTTGGTCATGGTGGTACTATCCTGCTCCTGGGATACATCTGTGAGCAAAGTAAGGTTAGGTGCTGCACAGATGGGATCCGCAGGAAAGGAGAAAGGTTCCCCATGGGTTGGCTTAGTGGGCCCTGAGAGTATGGACAGAGTGATCCAATTGGAGTCAGGAAGGCGAAGAACTGGAGCATGCCCCTGCTGTTGTGGGCCTGGGTCCTTGTTCTGTTGCCTCAAACAGGGAAGTACATCAGGATAGTGATTGTTCTCCCCTGGCTTTAGGCTGGTAGGGGGTCATGTTGGACCTGGCTTTTTGACAGGGACATCCCCAAACTTTTTGCCTCCTTCCTCCTATTTTTTCTGACCTGTTGTTGTTGGCTTTTGACCTCTGGGCACTTTACCACTGCTAACCAGTGCTAAAGTGCATATGCTCTCTGTGTAAATTGTACTACTGATTGGTTTATCCATGATTGACTAATTAATTTACTTGTAAGTCCCTGGTAGAGTGCACTACATGTGCCTAGGGCAGGTAGATTAAATGCTACTAGTGGGCCTGCAGCACTGGTTGTGCCACCCACCTCAGTAGCCCCTTAACCTTGTCTCAGGCCTGCCATTGCAAGGCCTGTGTGTGCAGTTTCACTGCCACTTCGACTTGGCATTTAAAGGTATTTGCCAAGCCTAGAACTCCCCTTTTTCTATACATAAGTCACCCCTAATGTGTGCCCTAGGTAACCCCTAGAGCAGGGTGCTGTGTGGGTAAAAGGCAGGACATGTACTAGTGTGGTTATATGTCCTGGTAGTGTAAAACTCCTAAATTCGTTTTCACACTACTGTGAGGCCTGCTCCCTTCATAGGCTAACATTGGGGCTGCTCTCATACATTGTTGAAGTGGCAGCTGCTGATCTGAAAGGAGCAGGAAGGTCATATTTAGTATGGCCAGAATGGTAATATAAAGTCCTGCTGACTGGTGAAGTCGAATTTAATATTACTATTCGAGAAATGCCACTTTTAGAAAGTGAGCATTTCTCCGCACTAAAATCTTGTTGTGCCCTTCAATCCACGTCTGGCTAGGTTTAGCTGACAGCTCCTTGTGCATTCACTCAGACACACCCCAAACACAGGGTACTCAGCCTCACTTGCATACATCTGCATTTTGAATGGGTCTTCCTGGGCTGGGAGGGTGGAGGACCTGCCCTCACACAAAGGACTGCCACACCCCCTACTGGGACTCTGGCAGACAGGATTGAGCTGAAAGGGGGCTTGGTGCATTTCTTAGAGACTCTTTGAAGTCACCCCCACTTCAAAGGCACAACTTAGTATAAAACAGGGCCTCTGCCCTACCTCATCAGACACTTGCTGGAGAAGAAACCTGAACCAGAAACTACATCCTGCCAAGAAGAACTGCCTGGCTGCTCAAAGGACTCACCTGTCTGCTTTCTACAAAGGACTGCTGCCTTGCTATTGCCCTGCTGCCTTGCTGAACTCTTGTCTGGCTGTGAAAGTGCTCTCCAAGGGCTTGGATAGAGCTTGCCTCCTCTTCCTTGAAGTCTCAGGACCAAAAAGACTTTTCTCTTTTACTTGGACGCTCCGTGCGCCGAAAATTTCGACGCACAGCTTGTTTCGCGGCGAGAAAAACGCCGCACTCCGACGCTGATCGACGCGACGCTCTTGGGACGATCGAAGATCCAACGCACGGCCTCGCAAGGACAACGCCGCCCGACCTCTAGAGGAGAAATCGACGCAACGCCTGCCGTGAGATCGTAATTTCAACGCGCAGCCCCGTAGATCGAAGTCTAGAGGAGAAATCGACGCGACGCCTGCCGTGAGATCGTAATTTCGACGCGCAGCCCCGCAGACCGACGCGCAGCCGGACAACAAGCAGGAAAATCCACGCACAGACCCGAGACATCTGGTACTCCCCGCAAACCACAGTAAGAGACTGTCCGCGCGCTGGAAAACGACGCCCGACTCCCCGCGTGGAAAATAACGACGCAAGTCCGTGTGTGCTGAGGAGAAATCGACGCACACCCCAGTTTTCCACGCACCTCTTCTCCTGTGGCCCTCTGAGGAGATTTTCCACCAGAAACCAGGTACTTTGTGTTTGAAAGAGACTTTGTTTACTTTCTAAAGACTTAAGACACTTTCTATCACTTCTCAGTGATAACTTTACAAATTCGTATTGCAACTTTGATCGTTTTGACCTGAAGATACCCAGATAAATATTATATATTTTTCTAAATACTGTGTGGTGTATTTTTGTGGTGTTATGCTATGGTGTTGTATGATTTATTGCACAAATGCTTTACACATTGCCTTCTAAGTTAAGCCTGACTGCTCGTGCCAAGCTACCGGAGGGTGAGCACAGGCTGATTTTGGATTGTGTGTGACTTACCCTGACTAGAGTGAGGGTTCTTGCTTGGACAGAGGGCAACCTGACTGCCAACCAAAAACCCCATTTCTAACAGTGCATATATGTTGTTACCTGCACATCGGTGTTACCCTGGCCATGTGTTAATGTAGTGGCGTATGTCTTGTGTGTCCTGCAGGGTTGGTGTGTTGTGTGTATATTGCTAGGTTTGTTGACTTACCCACAAGTAGGCCATTTCCATATTGGCCATCCTGGAATTGTTCATTGATCCTGCTGTGCCGGAATATGAAGGCGTCATGGACACTCCTGGGATAGTTGGCCAAAATGTTAATGAATAGTCCCCAGTGGTCCACTATGGCCTGCACATTAATGGAATGCATGTCCTTGTGAATCTGGTTTAAGTGCTCGGTTGCTGCAGGTGGTATGAGCTGGACATGGGTGCAGTCAAGTGCACCGAGCACATGCGGGAAGCCATAGATTTGGTAGAACCCCTGTTTTGTCTCCTGCTGCTTCTGCTGGGTGTTGGGGAAGCTGATGTGGTGGGCTGTCAGGGAGCTTATAGTGTCTAACAGCTTTGATAGGAATGCAGAGAATGATGGCTGTGACACACCAGCAACCAGGGCACCTGTTTGTTGGAATGGGCCACTTGCCAACATGTGCAGGAAAGCTAGTAGCTTAGTCACAGATGGAATGTTGTGTGGGGTCTGCAGGCTAGCTGTGATTTGTGGCTCAATATGGTGCAGCAGGTGTAGTATGGCTTACCAGTTCAGTCTGTAGGTCCTTATGATGTCCGGGTCCCTGAGGCCAAGAAGGGTTGTCCTGTTTCTGAAGACCTTCACCTGCCTTCTGCATTGCCTTTGTGGGCTGTGTTGCGGTGGTGGTGATTACTGTAGTTGTTGCTGTCCTCTGCATTGTCTCACAAGCTGGATCAGTATCACCTCCATCTTCTCCTGTGGGTTGGTAATGTTGCTTCTGTGTGTTCTCCTTAAGTAGTGATGTGTTTGCCTCATTTTAACACCTGCCCTGACCCAGGCATTAAACTTTGACGCAAATCGGAGTTAAAGTCATTTTTTGGGTCTGCATCCCACCCGTGCGTCATTTTTCCCCGGGTGGATAAATATGGTTCTAGGGGCTTAGAGTAATTTTTTGGACGGGAACGCCTTCCTTGCATTTCATTGACACAAGGAGGTTTCACACATCTGAAAAATGACATTAACACCAATATTTTGACACTAGACTCGTCTAGCATCAAAATATAAATATGGTGTTGAGTTTGTGCTGAATTAGCGTAAAAAAATGACACTAATTCAGCGCAAACAGAGTATAAAAATGCCCCTTAGTATTTCCACTCCATATTGGAACAGTGGACCAATCATAGCAGCATAAGTGGCCAGGACGGGTATCAAAGCCATCCCACCATAATCTGCTCTGCATTTGAACCATGCTTTCGATTCAAATGATTCGATGTGTTCCTTCCACTGTAATTTCACCTTGAACCATACCCCTGAATATTTATACTTATTTGCTGTCTCTATTTTATTGGTTCCTAAATGCCAATGGTACCTTATTGACTTTTCTGATCTTCTCCCACATGCTAACAATTTGGCCTTATCCATATTCACACCTATTTCTTTTTCCTGCAATATTCTTTAAAAGTTTCTAGCTTCCTCTGAAGGCCTATCTCAGTCATATCTAAAATAACTAGATCATCCGCATACAAGAGTCATGCAATATGCTTCCTACTCATTTTAGGGCTTAGGCCCATTGATGTACCTAAAACAGAGGGTCAGTCTGCTTTAAATGAGGAATAAAAGTAAAGGGGCCCAGTATCAGCTCTGTTGCAAACCATTATTAATTGGTATTTTCCATTGTAGCCTTCCTTCATTATCCACAATTACCTGTGCCCAGTTCAGTCTGTCACAAGTCATTGCAAACCTTATTGAGACTCTCCCAGATTTGATGTTGTAGACTAGATCACAGCACCCGGAATCCAATTCATGGTTAAAATCTCCCACTGATGATCATGTTTACATAAATGCACCCGACAAGCCACAATTCAGTTACTACTCACTTTTAACATTGTCACATATTTTGCTACTGTTGTGGGGATAAGTGTTAGCAGCCCTCCCGAGGGCTGACCCAAGCCCCTCTTTGTTGCTTTTTTCTAAAACCCTGCATGAATTCATCAAGAACAGGTTCATTGCACAGCCAAGTTTCAGCCAAGCATATCATTTCATACATTTATATTATTTTCTAAAATTTCTAAACCAGTCTATTCAAGTCACAAATATTCTATGTTTGGATTATTAGGCTGAACAAGTTAGCACACTGTCCTACTCTAGGTCACTCAAACCCCCAGATTCTCTCACAATGGGTGATGCTGCAGTCGCATAACAGTTTCCATTTTCAAAAGCACACATGTTCTCATTCAGACTATCAGATGGGACGGTCACCCTCAGTGTTCCCTTATAACTAGTCTCCACCCATCTTGCACCCCAGGTTTCTTGTAGATTTTGACTCATTTGATGTTTCCCCAGTCCAGCGTGGTTATTCAAGAACGTCTTTCTTATTGTGCGCTCATCTACAATTTCTATTCCATACACTAACTTCTTACCTTCTTTTAAAATGTCTTTCTCTGCTTTTTAAAAGAATCATTCAATTATTTCTTGAAAAAAGTGTACTTTTGTATTTCTTTTCCTGTTGTATTACTAATAAATCCTACCTGCTGTATATCTTTAGAAGCTATTGCCTTTAGGCTTGGACATGTTGAAAGGGACTGCAATATTTATGAACGATTTAGGGGAGTTAGTGCTCTTTCATTTTTTTTCCCAAAATTTGGAAATGGATTCCCTGATTCCTGTGATTTCTGGCACCACGTACTTTCTGATCTGTGGATCCCGCTCAAGATCCATGAATCTGAACTGGCCTATGGTAATAATGACTCCTTTGGCTCTTAGGTTTCATTTTTTTTTACATTTTCGGATTCCAGACTACTTGTGGCCCTGATATCACCAACGTTTTCTTACGTTTAACAGCTTCATGTAAAACCTGAGCCTCTCTTTAAATGTTAATTTGTTGATAACCCTGAAGTGGATTTACACCAAACCAACACAAGCACAACCTTTGTGTAAATGTGTAACTTCATGCAAAGTTTAATGTATATCAGTTGAGCGTTTTTTTCTTCTGTATCGGTGAGCACAATGTCCTATGACAAAAATGGACATCGAGCTTATGGAACCCCCTTTTTGTTTGTCCCTACTTTACAGGGTGGCACAAACTTTTCATGAATGACCAAAATTTGGTGAACTTGTTTTGGAACGTTTTGTGCATATTTATTGACCTTTGCCAAAGGTGTTAAGAAAACAAAAAATGCCTTTCCGATGCAAACTCTATTACTGCCACCGTAATATATATAGTAGACATGAACACTTTAATTATGTTGCTTTGACAATTTCTGCATAACTATGGATTCACCGAAATTGTCACGTAATCCACCATGAGCTGCTTAACTTTTACAAAAATGTTGTATCTAGTGTAGTTCACAAAACACACATATGGTGTTATGGAAAGGCAGATGTTTTGCAAGGGTTCATTGGTCACTTTTTAGTTGCTGATAGCTGTCCAGAGATGTTAAGATGGTACTGGTGAAGTGTAAGTTTCCCCATACACACTTAATAAAAGTTAGAATAACAAAATAACGACATAATACTGCTCCTGCCACTGAATGTACCTTCATTTGGACCATAATTTGGTGTTTCTTTCAGCCTAATTTAGGCAACCTTGCTGCTTATTTTGATTCTGCACTGCCACATAATTCAATTGGCTCTGGTGAAGAGGTACATTGAAATAGGTATTCAACCTGCTAATGTTAACAGTTGAACTGCGTTAAAATATCTTACTGCATTTGTTCCAGAGCACCATTGTTCAGTTTGATATATTTATTTTTCTATTCTAAATCATTTATTTTTAATTGAAACACTTTTTTATATTTGAAATCTGTGGTCGTATTTCGTGAAATTCTATGAATGTGTAACTTTGACACTCAAAAAAGGCTTTTTTGTGAGTCCAAAACCACCTGTGGAATTATAAAACATTGGTTCTGCACTTCTAAACAGACGCCCTCATACACAGATTTTCTTGGGAATAAACCCGCTCAGAGACGCGGGAGTGGACATTCAAGGGCTGGAATGCCAAGTGGGTCTGTGCACACCTACAAACCTACTGTGCGGTCAGAACCTCTTCTCTGACCCCTTTTCACCAAGGAAAACGTCAAATATTATTCCACATAATTGCACTAGTAAATTCCTTTAGTGTAATAAAGCAGTGTCTGTACAGGAAAATACATTTTCTACATTAAGAAGAAAGAAAAATATAGAAAGTGCATGTGCATTTGTTTGGCAGAGTTTTGCATGAGGACATATACAGGTGTATGTTTGCTCGTGATAAAATTAAATTCACAAACGTTTTCAAGCAGTACTCCCCAAAATCATGTCTGGTGCAGAATTCCATGAGTACATCTGGAAACATTTGTGAATTCCTCAACGTTGTAATTCTGCACCTGTCTGAGCACACAGACCTTCGGGTGCAGATTTAATACTTAAAGGAGGGCCTTATAGTTTTGCGATCATAAATAGGTCACAAGAAGCAAAATTGAAACAGTGGAGAAATCTTGTCCAGCAAGACTGTTTCTATAGACAGGAAGGGCCCTTTATTTTTACCAAATTTTCTTGAGAATTTATTTTTCGGGAGTAGAACCAGTGTTTATATACAAACCAAGGAAGTACGTTTAATACAGAAAATACTCCACAGGTTAATTCCCTTTTAGAATCACACTGCAGGAACATGAGTCAAGGCAGGTATTTAAGAATATAAAGATGGCAAGGAAACAGTTGCTGGGGCTCGGTTCGGGTAGGTAATGGGCTGACAAAATTACAATCCTAGATTTCAATGCACATAGTTTATCGAGACTTGATGCAGTGGCACTTCTTACAATATCATGGACCTCCAGCTTCCTCCTGACCACTCACAACCTTGCGCTGTCACTGGGAAAACAGAGCAAGTGGAGGTTTAACAACAAGATCCAACACAGGACAGTTGCCACTGATACAACTCCTTTCAGTGCATGGTTGTTGAACTTAGACAAGCACAATACCCCTATAAGACGTAGGGCCTCATTACGAGACTGGTGGTCTTAAGACCGCCAGCTCGTGGTGGTGGTCTGACCACCACATAAAGACCCTGGCGGTCAGACTGCAAAGCGTACAGTTGTCTCTGCCGGGGTCAGTGATCCTGACAGGCTGACGGTGGCAGAGTAGGAATCAGCCACAGCGGCCATGCATGCAGTGATGCCCTGCTGATTACAATCTGGTTCTTCACCAGCCTTTTCATGGTGGTTTCACTGCCATGAAAAGGCTGGCGAAGGACAGTGGCAGGGGACCACCTGGGGGTCCCTGCACTGCCCATGCACTTAGCATGGGGAGTGCAGGGGTGCCCCTGCCCGCACCCTCGCAGTGTTCACTGTGAACACTGCAAGGGTGCTGGTGCACCCTGCAGGTGACAACAGTGCGCCAGCTCGATTATGAGTCGGAGACAGAGCTCCCGCCTCTTTCCCGCTTGGCTGCCTGGGGAAACCTCCCTGTCTGAAATTTGCTGGAAGGGTCTTTCTATCCACCGAACTCCTAATTAGACCCAAAATCTTATCTTGAAACCCCATGGTGACAATTTGAACTTCATTGATCAGGGTACAGAATATAATATCAATCCATCTATTCCTTCTGACTCAAATATTCTCCTAGATGAATTCAACATTCAGAAGGGTGACTTCAGTGTAAAGCTATCAATGCACTTTCTCTGTTTCTCTCCTCCAATGACTTAGTCCAACACTCTATTAAGTCTACTAATACTTAAGGTTTGATGCTGGCCATCATAATTTCGAAGACTTACGCAATCACTTTTGAAGACCCAGTTTCTTTTGACTGGTGCGGTTGACACCTAATCCATTTCTAAATAGTCTTCACCTACAACAAAACATTTGGGCAAGTCAGGAAAGACCGATCTGAGTTCTGAGACACTTAGGGGGTCATTATGACCCCGGCGGTCGGCAGAACACTGGCGGTAATACCGCCAACAGGCTGGTGGTGTTCCGCCAGCATATTATGACCGCGGCGCATTCACCACGGTCATACCGCCGGTCCTGCCAGTATACCGCCAGGCTTCAGCTAGGCGGTCATAATCCCCAGGGCAGCGCTGCCAGCAGTGCTGTCCTGGAGATTATGAGTCCCCAACCGCCAGCCTGTCCATGGCGGTAAACACCGCCATGGAAAGGCTGGCGGTAAGGGGGACTCTGGATGCCCCTGGGGGTCCCTGCACTGCCCATGCACTTGGCATGGGCAGTGCAGGCCCCCCCAGGCACAGCCCCATTGTGCATTTCACTGCCCGAATTACAGGCAGTGAAATTAGCGACGGGTGCTGCTGCACCCACTGCACATCAACATTGCTGCCGGCTCGATTACGAGCCGGCTTCAATGTTGATGTGACTTTTCCGCTGGGCCAGCGGACGGAAACGCTGTTTCCATCCGCTGGGCCAGCGGAAATGTCATAATAGGGGGCCAAGCATGCTGCCAGCACTGGCGGTATATTGGCTCCCGCAGCTTTGGCGGTCTTTTTACAAGACCGCCGAAGTCGTAATGAGGGCCTAAATACCTTATTGTTAACAGTATGGCGATGCTTGCTTCCTAAAGCCTGCCTCCTTTTGGCCCTCATGACGACATGAACATCTCCACCTCCAAACTCAACAGATGCATATCTAATATTATGGATGACCTAGCACCAGTCCAGAGCAAAAGGAAAAGACTTAAACACTCTGCACATTGGTTCACTAAAAACATCTTTGAGGAAGGGAAATTCCTCCAAGCACCCAAGAACCACTGAAGATAATCATCCTTCTCCAAGGCATTTTGATTATACTAACCACATGTACGTTTAAAATGTGAGCCTAACTATAACGTCCCTGTAATCTTTGTTTTTTTCACTGAAAATATATATATATATATATATGTATATATATATATATATATATATACACATACATTCCGATATATAGATATTTGTGTTTGTGTGCAAAACAATACCTTTTCAGGCATAGAGTGATGCATAATTTATGCAAAAAAAGAAGGGAGTACTCTGGGTAGCTCCTAAATTGGAGGTGGAGAGCAGGTCCAATATGGAGCATGCTATAAGACCAGTGACGCTTTAAATTTGCTCACATCAAATGTCTATTTCTGTAGCAAAGTTTTTAGGCATAGGATTAACACAGTGCCCTCCAAGCATAGCTGGAAAAGGCCAACGGCTTTTGCCATTTGTACAGCAAAGTCTTTAAGCATAGGATTAGCAGAGTGCCATCCATGCTGTGCTGTAAAATGACAATAGCCTTTCACTAGGCACAGTATTACAGCTTTGGATTGGTAAAATACAATACAAGCCAACATGGAATGGGCAAAAGCAACCCCTGATATGTGTTTCACTATCATTATAGCTCTTCAGAGAGGTTTAGTTTTGTCCAGACACAAGGGAGCACCAGGTATAAGTCAAAAGAATACCTTTTCATGTTTAAAGTGACACACATATTATGCTAAAAAGAAGAGAGAACTCTGGGTTGTTCCCAAGTTTAGGTGGAGAGCAGCTCCAGTATAGAGCACCCCACAACACCAGCAAAACTCTAAATCTGCGACCACCAGAAGATAGTTATAGCTAGGACCTAGTTTCCATAGGAAAAGTGTTTTGTGACTTCTTTATAACTTTGGAGCAGTTTGAAGAATCCTCACAAATGTTTTAAAAACAGTGTCTTGCAGTGTCTTATTGTGCATGGTAAGTTTCACCATGAGTCATCAAGTGGGGCTGAGAAAAAGGGAGGGCAAAAAGTGCATTTTCCACGTTAATTCGCATATGGATTTTGAAGATGGCTACAGCCCCAACCGCTGGACGGAAGTACACCAAATTTGGCAGAAAGCTAGCGTTTGGTCCAGAAAGCATGCTTTTAGTGATTTGGTGTAAATATATTCAGCACTTTTAGAAATAATAAAAGAAAAAGAAATATAGATATATAGGGAGGCGAAAGTACCACAGATCTCAGAAGTCTTGTGCTGAGATTTGATTGGCTGCCAACACATCAACCAGGAAGTGTTGGCAGCCATTTTTGGACTCGGCTGAAGTGGAGTTCCACAAGAAAAATATAAAAAAAGAAAAGGGGGCAGTGTAGGAATATCCTAACCCCCCCAGCCTTGATGCTGCCAATGGGACCCCGCCAGGGCAACAAAACATTTAAAAAATACATTTAATCAAACTTCACCAAGGATTCACAAATCAGCAAAAATGTTTTTAAAGAAGTGTGGTCTCATCTGCTTGTTTAAAAGGTAGCCCCAGGGTGAGCCAGGTCCCAGGCTGTATACAAAATAAAGGAGGGGTAGCATTTGAGCCCAGGGGACTGCCACCTCCCCAGGGCTTTATTGTAATAGTGGCGGGAGGCTGCGTGGATCCCTCTCCCTTGGGCTCATAGGAGCCCCGGGCCCACCATCCCCCTGGGGCCTTATTAAAATAGTGGAGGTGAGCTGTGCTGAATCCCCTCCTTTGGCATTTGCTTGCCAGAGACTCCCTGGGGCTAAAAGAGAAAAAAAGCACACAGGCTTAAATGTGGACCAACCAGACACCAGGGACCACTGCCTTCCCAGGGCCAAAAACATAAAAAAATCTGGTAGGAGGCCCCAACAGCCCCCTTCCTGGATCCATTAATGGCCCTGGAGACCACCACCTCCAGGGCTGGGTTCTGCTGTCTCCTGAGGTGCCCACCCTTAGGAGATAGCTGTTTGCTTTTGCTTGGCAGGAGCTGTCACAGTTCTGCCAAGCAAAAACAAACACTAAGGACCTCATTACAACCCTGGCGGATGGGGGAGAAGTGGCGGTAATACTGCCAACAGGCCGGTCATCCGCCACTTCTCCACTCCGACCGCCAGGGCGGTGATGATCGCTGGGCTGGAGACTTCGGTCTCCAGCCCGGCGGCCGTCACCAGACTGCCGGCGGTATCATGACCCTACATACCGCCATGGATTTCTGGTGATTTGAAACCGCCACGTAATCCATGGCGGTAGGCACTATTAGTGCCAGGGAATTCCTTCCCTGGCACTGATAGGGGTCTCCGCGCCCCCCCCACCCCTGAGTCTTCCCCCCCACCCTCCCACCCCCCCTGCCACCCTCCAAAGGTGGCATGACCCCCCTCCCCACCCCTGCCCCCAACATGCACAGACACACACCCCCTTCCCACCCCTACCCCCAACATGCACAGACACACACCCCTTCCCCACCCCCACCCCCACCCCCAACATGCACAGACACACACCCCTACACGCACACATAGACTGCAACAACACGTACCCGCACACATACAAACAGACATGCACAAAGACCGACCCGCACACATTTCCCATACACACAACACCCCCCCGCATGCATACACGCACTCACACACCCTCTCTACATACTCACACGCACACCCTCATGCACACCCCCATGCACACTCCCATGAACCCCCTCCCCTAACGGACGATCAACTTACCTTGTCCGTTGATCCTCCGGAAGGGGACGAGATCCATGGGGGCTGCTCCTGAGGAAATTCGATTTTTAATACGATCGTATCGACCCGCCATTTTGTGGCCCGCCGCCATTTTATGTTGCCTTCACTCAGGCAGCACAGCGAACGAAGTCCATTCTGCCTTTTCTGCTTATTCTGCAACATGGTGTTCAAAACAGCCTTCTGCCTCTATCTTTACAAGGCTGGTATTAAGGTCTGACCGAGTACACTAATCCCTGTCTGGTTTTCTAATCCTTGTTTCAACTATCTGTAGGCTCACACTATTCTCCGTCGATCTTATCTTATCGTCTGGCCTTCGCTGTCCTTTGCTAGTATTCTCTCATTTCACAACTGTCCTCCAAACGCACACAAACTTATCACACCACATGCAACTTCGTTGTGGATCGGTTAATGAATTAGTTCAAGGGAGGGGTGACAAACACAGCTGGAGGGGAGGCAACCTTAAGTCACTTGATACTTTGTTTTCCAATTCCTTCTATTGGTGCTGTCTTGTTTTCCGACATTTCTATTGGCTCTGTTCTATCTTTACATTATTCTTACTGGCTCCTTTCTATGTGTTCTGGGAGTGTATGTAGTTAATAAATGGTTTTTATACGGTATATAAGATTGTGCGCCACAAAGTAAAGTGGCAGTCTCCTGAGAACATACCTTGTGTACTTCTTGGACAACTGTACTAGCTGCAGCTAATAAAATCTGATCTTTTACGCCTGACAGAGTGTCCCGTGTCTCTGTTAGTTGAGGCAGGTGAATCCAAGGAGATTTCAGGCGTACCCTGCGCCGCCAGGCCCATAAGGTTCTGGTTCTTCACTCCCCCGCCAGCTCCCCGTCACTAGAACACTGCCACGCCAAATCATGGAACTGATTCGGTGGGCGGTGTTCTGATAATGGGGCGGTGGAGGAGGAGCAGCCTCCACTTCCCCGCCGACCGCCAGTATGGCTGCTGGCAGCTCCCCATCTGAAAAAGGGTGGAGGGCTGCCAGCAGTCATAATACGCAGCGCGGAAAACTGCCTGCACTGGTGGTCTTCAGCACGGCGGTTCCTCGGTGGTCTTTGAAAAAGACTGCTGAGGTCGAAATGAGGGCCTAAATCTGCTCCCAGAAAGTAGGAGTGTGAAAATTGCTCCCACTTGCTGGCAGCGGAGTTTTCATCTGTTTCTCTGCCCGCTGTCATGCAAGCAGGGAACAGATTAAATATTTCTCACTCACACAGCGATCTGCATATTTAGCAGCTCCCTGCATGTGGGAACAATGCCGGCTCCTGCTGGAGGTGAGGAGCCGGCTGGGACCACGGGGCCTTGAGGCTCCCCGCGGTCTGAATTTTGGAGATGCGGTCTTGATGCACAGGAATATGATCGCATCTACACCAAACAAAGTAGCACTCATTTCTGTAAAGTACAAATCATCCTACCGTCTTGCGCTTGGCCAGGGCAAAGCAAGTGTGTTTTCTCTGCAGTTCCATCTGGAAAAGTTAAATGAAATCCTTGATGGCGGTGTTTGCATCATTGCTCATTCTTGCACAATATCTTATGTAGTGATACTATAGCATGTAAAATAACCTAGAAGCCCCACCTCATAAACATTAGTGCTATACAACTTCTATCCGCTCTTTTCCCAGGGTGATGGACAGCTTACTAAAAGGTCCCCCAAGCATGTTTCCCACAGATTTCGGAGACGCATTGTTGATACACAGCAATATGATAGCAACTCCACCAAACTGAGAAGCACTTCCTTCTGTAAAGTACAAATGATCCACACGTCGTGCGCATGGCCCAGACAAAGCAAGTGTGTTTTCTCTGCAGTTCCACCTTGAAAAGTTATCTGTAATCCTTGATGGAGGTGTTTATATCCTTGCTCTTGCGAGGGCAATATCTTGTGAAGTGATACTAGGAGCATGTAAAAGTGCCTAAAAGCCTGCCCATTTGGCCCTGCCTCTAAACCCCACTGTGAGTGCCCAAAAGCTGTGCGTGGCACAAGTTTGGGTAGTTATAGGGGGTAGGCTGCAGGGCCCCCATCGCCCAGGTCCAACCAAAGGCAGTGAAAGCTTGGGGTTGTGTGCTTAAAGGGGGTAGGCCCTGCGGCCAACACCTGCAGTACACAGCGACACACATCATGCATGGTCAAAAGCCGTACGTGGCATTGGGTAGTTTTAGGGGTAGGCCCTGTGGCCAACCCCCATGGGTGGCAGTGGTTGGTTTAACATAAAGTAATTACAGCCTCGGAGATCAATTTATTTCTAAAGTCCGATTACTATACTATCACCCTACGGCACAAGTTAATTGTGGGGGCTTTCTGTCGGACCCATTCCCCATCGGAAGGGGCACTCGACAGGGCTGCCCTTTGTCACCGCTCTTATTCCTACTAGCAATGGAACCGCTGGCGGCAACTAAAAGGAATTCTCAACAGATAACAGGCATCTCCTTACCAGGGGGTTCCTCCAAAATCTATTTACATGCAGACGATATTCTGTTAACCTTGTCCGACTTGGAAAGATCCATCCCATCCCTACTTTCTATCATTGAAGGCTTTGCACACTTGTCCGGGTATCGAGTAAACTGGGACAAGAGTGAATCGTTGCCCCTATCTCGCGTAACAACGAGAGCTGCAATCCATGGCCGCCCATTTAAATGGACCCCTACCCACCTTAAATATCTGGGGACATATATTAACCGAGGCTTAGAACACATGGTCAGGGACAACCTAGACCCTCTTATATCCCGGATGAAACAGGACTTTGCCAAGTGGTCCTTACTCGGCCTATCCATGTGGGGCAGAACACTGGCAGTTAGGATGGTCACCCTCCCCCGCTTCACATATGTTTTAGGCATGCTCCCTCTACAGATTCCGCTCTCTCTTCTTCAAAGGATTGATACCTTAATAAGGTCCTTCGTCTGGGGCTCTATACGGCCAAGACTAAAACCGGGGACAATATTGGCACGCAGACCCTATGGAGGACTAGGTCTACCTTCAGTAGAACAATACGCTCTAGCCCTACAACTATCACAACTAGCCTACACATTACCAGGTACCCCAGACCCCCCACAATGGACAATCACAGAGAAACACCTACAGGGACAGCATACCGAACTAGGTGGGATATATTCCGACTACTCTCACTCGTCCAACCCTATCCTCGCGGCCACAAATGCAGCGTGGCGCAGAGCCCACTGGCTACTGGGCGTACACCCTTCCCTACATGCTCAAGCCCCTATAGCGGGAAACAAATGTATAAAAATAGGGGGAAGTACCCTAAGATGGCCCCAGTGGAGCGACGCTGGTATCCACAACATAACCCAAATAATAGATGGCAATGGCCTCCGGTACTTTGAATCCTTACGGGAAGAGTTCGGAATTCACAAAAATCAGGAATGGAGGTACATGCAACTCATGCACTGTATGCGCAAGGCTCTAGGACCCCCCCCCCCCATGGACGATCAAAATCTCACCCGTTGTCAATTACCTGCAGAAATGGGGCCGACATAGAGGAGTTATGGCCGGCCTATACGCAGAGATAACGAACCACCTTTACTCGCAACCTCTCCTAGAGCGACTGCGTCTCAGATGGCAAGATCGACTAGTGATAGCCTACACAGAAGAAGAATGCCAGGACATAATCGAGGCCCTAGATAGGGGGGTCCGCGAGGCCCGCCTGAAATTCTGTCTCTTCAAAATCCTCCAGGATTGGTACTGGACCCCAACAAAACTCTTCAGGGCAGGTCTGATACCACACGCGAGGTGTTGGCGATGTGCAGATCTCCATTGCGACCTACTTCATATCCTATGCCACTGCCAGACGATACAACCCCTATGGGAAGCTGTGTGCCACACACTTAGGGATTTCATATCAATACCAAACCTGACGCCGACAACACTCATTATTTTACATGACACGCGCCCATACCCCTCCTTATCACGTCCCCATAAATGGCTACTCCACACGGCAATTGCCACAGCTAAAATCTGCATACTCCGACACTGAAGGTCTGCTATCGCCCCAACACCAACGGAATGGATGACAGCCATGTTCCAAACAGCTACCCATGAGCGAGTCATTTACAACCTGCAGGACCAAGCGGCCCTATTCACAGAAATCTGGAGCCCCTTCCTGACAAGACCATGAGGCAGCTAGTGGATGGTCAGTGGATGGCAGCTGACACCCCAACACTTCTTTCTTTTTCTCCCTCCCTTGCTTCCCTTCCCGCCCTTCTATCCTTTCCCTTCACTCCTGAGACTGTTCGTCCCAGGGAACACCCCCCACACCACGTCATATCGACCCGTTTAAATATGCACTAGAAATTATCCTCCTCTAATCTGCTCGACCAGTGGCTAATTGTCCAACACTAGTAGACAAGGCCTGACTCTTCACACATCTAACCCTGTATCTACTCAGATACTCTCCCTTGTCCATCCTCTTCCAGAACGACTTTCTCCCCCCCCATAAATAGACCCTCTTAGTCCACCCTAAAATACATTTCGATATATGTACCACACGGCACAATCCTGTAAGACCATCAGTAAATGATGAGGAACAACCAGAATATCCATCTAATAACCCAGAAACATTGAGCCAAAGGATTCGCCCTTCTCCCCTTACACTCTACCCAACCTCTCCACTTCCCCGCTTTCCTCTCTACCACTCTTCCCTCTATTCTGCTGCCCTCTCCTACAACCTGGCCCCCCAACAGCCCTTGCCCCCCTTCCCCGCTTCTCCCCTAATTTTCAAACCACAGTTTATATTGACTAATCAGTGTACCTATTAGACAACATACATTCAGATATTATTTGTAAAATTACCGACTGTACTATAGACTACTGAAGATATGTCTATGCATACTGTGTATGGCCCTATATTTTTCTCTAATAAAAAATTTACAAAAAAAAAAAAAGTAATTACAATTACTTAACGCAAAAAAAAAATAGAAATTCACTGAAAGAACACAAAGGTTACAAGGACGTTATAGTTAGGAAATAGAATTTAAAAAGCCATAGAAATTCAAATAAAAAGGCAAAGGTTAGAGGTATATTATGGTTAGGCTCACATTTCAAATGTATAGTTATAGTTGCTTGAAATAACTCTAACTTTAGCTGCTGAATTGCTATGGTTTTCTACATTTGAAATGTGAGCCTAGCTATAATGTCCCTGTAACCTTTAGTTTTTTTCTGTGAATTTCTAATGGTTTTTTAATGTAAAGTAATTTTCATTACAATACAGTAATTCAACAGTGCATTCACCTCCACAAAGGATTTCAGAACCGCCATGAAAACACACTTAATAGAGGAGGGGAGCCGGTTTGTGCGTCAGGGTCGCCATCCTCAGGGCCTGGTCTTAAAATATATTATTTTTGAATGAAGGAGGGAACCCCCCTACCCATGCTGATTTTAGCCCCAGGGGCCACAGGGACCCCATTCCCAGGACCCAGCCATGTCTCCTGGGTACCCCCTGGGCACCCAGTGTGCAATGAGACCACGTGGGAGCCTCAAGACCCCGCGGTCCAAGCTGGCTCCACCCCTCCTGTGGGAGCCAGCATTGCTATTGCACACAGGGCGTTTGCTTTCGCTTGTTGGGAGCTCTTAGCTCCCACCAAGCAAAAAGCAAAAATCTATGTCGCGAAGGAGGGAAAACCTTTACTGCAGATATGACAATGATATTATCAATGATGTTATCAAAAATTTCATGCATGTTCCAGTATGTGGGGTAATTAGCAGGGGATGATGAAGGTGTGAGTTAAAGTTACCATAGGCCGCGAGCTGCGGGATTTGGTCCCACGGCCTGTATCTCTGGGTGTGAGAATCGGCATGAGAGGGTGTCTCTGGGTGTGAGTGACTGTGAGAGTGTCTGGGTGTGAGAGAGTCTATGTGGGCGTGAAAGTGGGTGCAAGATGGAGCACTTTCTACTGGTTAGTTAGTAAGTGCTACCTCATGGCCACATAGCCCCCCTCCCGTGGCCGATCTTGGCCCTGGATGCCCCATCTTCTGGGACCCACTATAATTCAAAATACATTGGGTGTCCTGGGTGGGGCCAGGTCACGCAAGGCAGTAGTGGCCGGGCCCTGAGGGATGGGGTCCCTGGGACAGAAATTGGCCAAAGGAGGAGGGCCCTTTTATATAATCTATTTGGCCCCGGGGAGGTGGTGTTCTATGGCATCCTCGGGGTCTGCACGGACCCCTGCATCTTTGACAATTTAGGCCTTGGAATATGGTGGTCCCCAGTGCATATTAAAGACATAGAAGGGGGATCAAGGTGGCCCCCTTCTTTTTTAAGTAAAGTCCCGGGGAGGTGCTGGTTCCCAGGGCTGGAGGTGGGTCTGCGCTGCCCCCCCTCCTTAATAAGAATAAAGCCTCAGGAAAGTGGTGGTCCCCGGGACTCAAAAGAGCCCTAGGAGAAAGACCCGTGCACCCTTCCTTTATTTTTTTAAATACTCACATGATCCCAGGACCTTGCCCACTTAGGGGCCCTGTTGAAAACAAGCGCTGTAGACCATGCTTGGTTTTTTGAAAGATTTTACTGTGGATTCACAAATCTGCTGCAAATTCACAGCAATTAAAAAATATATATATTTTTTGCCCTAGTGGGGTCCCAGGGGTTCCCAAGCACCAAGTCTAGTGGGTGGGGTATTTCTGCCCTGCTCCCTTTTCTTTTCCTTAGCAAGGCTGTGTGTGGCACGGGGTTGGGTGCTTATAGGGGGGTGGTCGCAGGCCCTGCAGTCAACTTGTGCTGTGCATGGCCAAAAGCTGTGTATGGCCTGTGGTTGGGTGGTTATAGGGTTTGGCTGCCTGGCCTGGCCACAGATGAGGCCCTACGGTCAACCTCCCCCACGCATGGCTGAATGCAGTGGTGGCTGGATTAACGTAAACTAATTAACATTTGCACTAAAACTATTGAGGAGAAAACGGTGCATGGGGCACATCAAATGACACGAAACATTTAGGCAAGTCAAAAAATGCTTTTCCTATGTACATATATTGTGGACACACTTTCCCACACGGAAAGAAACGCTTGAATCTCCTGTAGGTGTGAAGATAATCTTTATTACGACCTCTCGGTCCCGTTAGGGGCAGCCGGAACCCTGCTTGAATCATTGCTGTTTCCGCCCCAGTGCAGCCCAGCATTTTGTGGTTTAAAATATATATATATACAGTAGGTAATATAGCTAGGACCAACTTTTCCCATAGACAAAGCAGTTTTTTTTGGCTAAAAACTTTGACACTGTTTGAAAAATCTTCACAAAAGTTTCCCAAAAAAGTGTCCTACTTTGCCTAGTTCTGTATAGAAAGTTTTGGGGTGATTGAAAAAGTGTCCTACTTTGCCTAGTTCTGTATAGAAAGTTTTGGGGCGATTCATCAAGTGGGAGCCAAGAAAAAAAGGGGGTCCAAAACACTTTCCCCATTCTGTGTCTGTGGGGATTGTGCATCCTTTAGACACGGCTATGGCCCGAACCGCTGAACAGAATTACACACAAATTTGACAGGAAGCCAGATATTGGTCCGCAGACCTGTGCTTTTTGTGATTTGGTGTAAATCAATTCAGTAGATTTGGAGTTATTTTATATAGATATATAGGGAAATGGATCCTCTGTGGATCTGCAGATCTGGGGAAAAAGCAAGGCCCTGATTGGCTGGCCTCAATCTGACAGAGAAGTTGCAATCACAATTTTGTTTGTCGCATCGGGTGGGGGTGGGAAAAGAAGAGTGCAAAAACACATAAAGAGTCAGTATACAGGTATCCTGACTCCGCAGGACCCATAAAGGGGTCCCAATTGCCCATCCAAGGATCCACAAATTCACTGCGGGGCTCAGTGTGATGTCCTGTAAAAATTTGCGGTGGATCCCCGGATCAGAGGAAAAAGGGAAAAAAACACTCACTCCATCCAACTCCATACTGTACACAACTGTGGAAAGCTCGGGTTTGGGTGCATGCGGTAGGCTTGCCTACAGGGCCCGGTTAATTTAACATGTGTGCCAAAAAAACATAGAAATTCACTGAAAAACCAAAGGTTACAGGGACGTTATAGTTAGGTTTTTAATTTACTCGCACAAAAACAAAGAAATTGAGCAGTCATAGTTATGGTTAACTCAAGCTACTATAACTTGTGCCCAAGGTAACTATAACTGACATCATATACAGCTAATTACCCCACATATTATATCATTGATGACACCTTTTATGGCATCACTTGATATTATCACTACAACATTTGCAGTAAAATTATTGAAGAAAAAGCTGTGCATGGTGAGGGGGTGTGTTATAGTTACCTTAGGAGGCGAGTTATAGTTACTTGAGTTAAAGGTTACTATAACTGCTGAATTTCTATGGCTTTGTGCAAATAAATCCAGAACCAAACTATAACATCCCGTTAACCTTTGGTCTTTTCACCAAAAAAAAAAACAATCAAAAAAATAAAATAATATATATATATATATATATATATATTTGGATTTCTCATATATATATATATATAGAGAGAGAGAGAGAGAGACAGATATATATATAAATCATTCCTGTAACCTTTTTTTCAGTGTATATATATATATATATATATATATATATATATATATATATGGGTACGCCAAGAATTAGCAGTGCACTCCATCAAGGGGAGAATAACGGTCGAAACGCGTTGTTCTTTTTTGTTTCCAGTCTTAAAAAGAAATAAAAACGATATTTATTCTCCCCTTGATGGAGTGCACTGCTAATTCTTGGCGTACACAATTTCGTATGGGATCGGCTCGCCCACAGCGGTAGCACCGGTACAGAGAGCGCGGTGCCTTGAATCTGAGCCGCTTTGTTTTTCATATATATATATATATATATATATATATATATATATATATATATATATAAATATATATATATATATGTGTCACAACCTGCAAAGTTCCCTGGAATACGGACGCTCTAGCGTGATAGTCCGAGCGTGGATCCGAAAATCCGAATGATGCACTATTTCATCCTTATACAAAAAAGGAAAGCTCGGACACCAACTGTTTTAACTTGTTACAAGAGTCTTCCTCCCTTACGCGTTTCAGCCGTGTCCATGATCACGGAACCGCTACGGCTGAAATGCTACGGGGTTACCGCTATGAAAAGGCTTGTGGAAAGAGGGGTTGTAATCAGCCAGGCACTGCTGAGTTCAGCACCGCCCTGGCTGATTACAAGCCTGACCACGGGCATGCCTTCAGGTACCATGTTCCCAGCGGGGGCTGCGGTCCTGTGGTGGGTCCACCAGCCAGGGTTGTAATTGGGCAGTCAGACCACCATAGTTGCGGTGGTCCGACCATCAATGTGAGTGTGGTGGTCCTCAGACCATGACACTCGTAATGAGGCCCTTAATCTCCCCATGGCTGTAAGCAATGAAAGTGACCTTGTTTAGTGTACCTGGTACTTATA
Source organism: Pleurodeles waltl (assembly GCF_031143425.1). Taxonomy (NCBI): domain Eukaryota; kingdom Metazoa; phylum Chordata; class Amphibia; order Caudata; family Salamandridae; genus Pleurodeles; species Pleurodeles waltl. Next base: position 656,782,908 of record NC_090445.1, on the reverse strand, counting down.
TAAAGTGGCCTTTGGGTCCAGTTCATGCTTTATAAAAACTGAAAACAAATGCACAAAGACAAAATAAAAATCCTTAACATAAGGAAACAGAAAAATATAGTCATTTCATAGCCCATTTATTCAAGATGAAACCAGAAAACCAGGATAAATCACAACGCCTAATGATCTGATCTTGGGTAAATATTTTAAATCACCAAAACTCATTTTGCTTATCGTGTATGAAAGCAGTTTCAAATATTTGAGTTCAGAATACTGTACAAATGCCTTTAATGTACTCTAATGTTACTCTAAAATAATCTGGGCACACACAAGTTTACATGACATTTGTTTTGCCTCATAAATGCAGTAATTGTCTATGTTTAAAAACTTTTTCTTTTAGTAAGGACTTTCCTGTGCAGCACTCTAATGTGACATATCGAGGTCAGAGCTTCACATGTTAAAGAATTACACATCGTTGAATTTCTTGAGCAGCATGTTTTAGGTGATGTTTGTTTTGTGATTTACCTAGCAAGTATTTTCAGGGCTTCACTTGGTCAGGGGCTGTAAGAGCTGAGCCAGACCCTTGACTCGGCTCTGGTTTGGCTCTCCTTGCAAACAGTTTGGCTTGTCCACCTCTAGCTATGCGCAGAGAGCTCACTGATGTTCCTTCCTTCCTCTTCTTCTCTGCTATAAGACATTGTGTCCATGCTCCTTCCCTCCTCCTCTTCTTGTGTGGACCACTGCGGGCACCTCTTCTATGCTCATTCTGTCCTCTTCTTAAGCGGGGAGGAATCTCGCCCATACTCTCTCCCTCCATCTCTTCTAGAGTGGGCTGCTGCAGGGAAACATATCATCTATGCTCCTTCCTTCCTGTTCAAGAGTGAGCCACTGTGGAGCGAGATCTTGTCCATGCTCCTTCCCTCCTCTTCTTGAGTGGGGCGCTGCAGGGGGACATTGTAGCCATGCTCCTTCTCTCCTGTTTCTGAGTGGGCCAGTGAGGGGAGACATTTTGTCTATTCTACTTTCCTCCTCCTCTTCTTGAGTGGGCCGCTGCTGGAAGACATCTCATCCATGCTCCTTTCCTCCCCTTCATGAGTGAGCCACTGCTCGGAGACATCTCGTCAATCCTTCTTTCCTCCTCCTTTTCTTGAGTGTGCCACTGTGGAGAGACAGCTCATCCATGCTCCTTCGCAGCTTTTCTTTTGTGAGTCATGCAAGGAGTTCACAGAGTCTCATAATCAGGCAAAGGAAAGGACTGCTGTGGTTGAGAGGATTCAGTAGTTCAGTGCTACTAAATTGAAAGAAGAGGTAATGGGCACCACAAACATGCATATCTCATTGTCTGTTTAGGTCATAATCTATTAGACAGCACAGTTGTCTGGTTTGCTAAAGACATTTTGGGGATATTCAGAAAACTGACTTAGGAATGCATTCTGCCCATTGCTTACCACTGGCTTTGTGGTCTGTAACTTACTTTTTCTGAATTTCTATTTGCTGGCTGTATTTGCTTTAGGCTGTCCACCTTGAATTTGTCCCCCTGCTTGCCCAAACCTTATTTACTGTATTCTTCCATTAATCCACCTTCTGTAAACAGGCCTTTAAGTCTTGTTCTAATCTTGTCACATTTGCTGTGCGTTCAGAGACAGAGGTCAAATGTCAGACATTCTATTCCAGGGAGCTTGATGTTCATTTTTCTTTCTGTGACTTCAAAGTAAGAGAATGTATGTGGCATTCCTTCTAAAATCCCATGGAAGAGAAGATGGGATGTTCTTTTTTTCTAGCACACAAAGAGGAAAGAACTGTACCGATGTTTCAGAATATATCAGAATAAGTACAAATGAAGCTCATGTTTTTGTAATTCAGAATTGTGGTGGAGACAAATATGTGAATGCAAACAAAACACATTAATAAACTAGGTGATGACATTTGCGCAAATTATCACAACAGGCCACTCCACTCTACGTCCCTCCACTCTGCACTACTTACCACATTCCACTACACCCCACTTCAATCTACCCCACTCCACTCCAATCTATCCCAATCCACTCCAGTGTACCCCACTCCACTCAAATCTATCCCACTTTGCTCCGACCTACCCATTCCCAGTCCACTTTAATCTAACCCAATCAACCCCATTCCAGTGTACCTCAATCTAAGCCACACCAGTTCGGTCTACCCAAATCCACTCCAGTCTATCCCATTTCAATCTACTGCACTTTAATCTAGTTCATTTTACCCCACTCCTCTCCAATTTATCCCACTCTACTCCAGATTCCACTGCAAACTACCCAACTCCTCTCTACTGTATTCTACCCCACTCCACTCGACCCCACTCTGCCACAATCTACCCCAGCAATACCCCACAATCTACCCCACTCCAATCTACCACACTCCATTCCAATCTACCCTATTCCACTGTACCACACTCGACTCCTCTCTACCTAAATCCACCCCACTTCACTTCACTCCAAACTACCCCACTCCAAGCTACTACACTCCACACAAATCTACCCCACTCCACCCCATTCTAACCCATTCCACTTCAGTCCACCCACTCCAATCAATCCCACTCCACCCCAATCTGCCCCTGTCCAATCTACCCCACCTCAATCTACCCCTATCTACTCCACTCCAGTCTACCCCAATGTATCCCACTCCACCCGACCCCACTGCAATATTCCCCAGCCCTTTCTACCCCACTCCAGTCCACCCAACTCTACTCAATTTACCTCACTCCAAACTACCCCACTCCAATCATCCATTTCCAATGTACCCCACTCCAATCTACGGCACTCCAATCCACCACTCCAATTAAATTTACCCTCTCTAATCCACCCCATCTACCTCACTCTACCCCCACACTAATGCACCGGACTAAATGTTACTCGTCTTCTCTACTACACTACACTCTTCCCCAGTCTATTTCTCTCCACTACACTCCAATCTGTCAAACTCCATTCCCCCATTCCACTCCAAACTACCCATTGCTCTTCACTCAATCTGCCCCACCCTACCCCAATCTACCATACTCCATTCCACTATACCCAATCTACCCCACTCCACTCCAAACTGGACTGCAGGACCCATTGGAACGGGCTAAAACGTGAATAGGGATTGTGTGCATAAATTGATTGGCCTGTACATACCAAAATTGGGACCGCTTAAATATAATAGACTAGGACAGATGTCTTTTGTTTTGTCTCCCTCATGTTTATTTTGTCTTTCATATGTATGGTTTCTATTAACTTTTTTGTAATAGTTTTTTGTTGACTTTGTAAGGGTGGTGTTATCTTGTATTTTTATGGGATTATTTAATGAAACAAAATATTTTTTAATTGATTCCTTTATTTGAGATTAATCATTGGAGTGAAAGAGTGGTTGATATAGTGTGTTGTGTGTTGAATAGTTCTTCATTCCCCCCGGGGATTCATCCCTTCTTACTCCAATCTAACCGCACCAATGTACCACACTACAATCTACTGCACTCATCTAACGCACTCCAATCTCCCACACTCCACTCGAATCTACTGCACTCTACAGCACTTCACTGTTCTCCATCTACCCCACAAAGCTCCAATCTATTCAAATATATCTCACTCCACTCTACCCCAATCTATCCCACTCTGATCTACCCCACTCCAATCCACTGCACTCCAATCTACCCCACTCCACTCCATTGATCCCACTCTACTCTCCTCCACCCTAATCTACCCCAATTCATTCTATCCTATACCCCCACTCTAATGTACCCACTGTACTCTATCCCACTCTACCCCACTCCACCGACCCCACTCCAGCACATTCTGGTCTCTCCCAAACCACACCAATCTTCCCCACTCCCTCCACTCTACCACACTCCACTCTACACAAATCCTCCCCACACCACTTCACTCCAATCTAGCCCACTCCAGTCTTCCATATTCCACTCACATCAACCCGACTCCACTCCAATCTCACCCACTCTTCCTCAATCCACCCTACTCCAATATACACCACTGCACTCCACCCCAGTCTACCCTACTCCAATCTACCCCACCCCAATCTACTCCACTCCAATCTATGCTAACCCATTCTACCTCACTCCACACAGCCACACCACATCCCAATGCAATGTAACAGTCCCCATTCCACTCCAATATACTCCATTCCTATCAACCCCACTCCCCTCCAGTCTATCCCACTCCAATAATCCCTCTTCAATCTACCTCACTCCAATCTACCTCACCCTAATCTACCCCACTACACTACACTTTTCTACAATATGTTTCACTTCACTCCAATCTCGACTACACTCCAGTCTATCCAGCTTCACTCCACCACACTCCACCTAAATCTGCCCCACTCCACTTTATCCCACTCTACCCCACTTCAGTGTACCCCTTCAAATCCATTTATCTCTATTCTACTTCAATCTACCACACTCAATTCTACTCTACCCAATCTACCCCACTCCACTTCACTCCATACTACCACATACCACTCAAATGTACCCCACTCCAGTCCAATCTAACCCACTTCAACCAAATCCACCCCACTCCACTCCAATCTACATTGCCCAACCTCACTCCAAACTAACTTACTCCAATCTACCCCATCCAATCTGCCCCACTCTAATCTACCCCAAACTACTCCACTCCAATCTACTTTACTCTACTCCAATCTACAGAACCCTAACCCAATCTACCCCACTCCAATCTACCCCAACCCATTCCAATCTACCTCCCCAGTACTCTATACAACTCCACTCCAATTTACTCCACCCCAGTCTACCCTACTCCACTCCATTCTACCACAATATACTCCAGCCCTTCTATCTCACTTCAATCTACTCCACTCCACTCTAATCTACCCCATTCCACTCCAATCCACCGCACTCCAATCTACTCCTTTCCAATCTATCCCCCTCCAATCTATCTCTATCCAATCTACCTTGATCCACTGCACTCTACTCTTCCCCAATCTACCCCACTGCACTCCAATCTACCCCAATATATCCCACTCCATTCTACCACACTCCATTCCAATCTATCCCACCCCAATGTACCCCACTCTAATCTACCCCAATATACTCCACTATGATATACCCCACTCCACCCCAATCTACCCCAAACTACCCCTCTAGAAATCTACCATGCTAATCTACCAAACTCCCCCAGTCCAATCCTCCACAATCCACCTCACTCCAATCTACCACACTGTACCCACTACTCCACTCTATGCTTATCTACCTCACTCCACTCTACCCCCAATCTACCCTTTTCCACTCTACCCCAGTCTAGTCCCCTCCAACCTACCCACCCAAGCCCACTCTGATCCACTAACCTTTAGACATGCTGAACAGCAGCCGCACTGGTGTAAAACATGGTTAAAAGACAATTGCATAGGCAAGACGTATTGGCTTTGCATTGGTTGATTAGGCGACGTTGAGCATGTTGTAAACATTAAAGAAGAATTTCAGGTTTCTCACAGCATAGCTTAGATTTGTTCTCTTTAGTCTAGCCAATCTCTCAGCAACCTATTAATATGCAAAGCTTTTCCTTTGAAGAGTATCCTTCTCTTCTTGCTGGAGCGCTTTGTATGTTGAAATAACTGAGTAGTTTGGTAGTTATATTGTATATTCATGTATTTGGGTAAATTATTAGCTGCACTAGATGAGGCAATATGCAGTCCAATTCCCGCGTGACACAAGAAGAGAAGGGATCCAAACGATAGGCAATTTTATGTGCATTGGCTGTCAAAAGAAAGAACACCCGGGTTCAAAAGTCAGTTTAGAGAGAAACTTTACACAATTCTTGTGGCGGACTTATGAAAATTGGTCCTAGCCAGAAGGGACTGTCTGTCACTACAGTCAGTTGATGGGAGGGATGTTTAAGGGAATGACACCAACTTAGGAGGGCTTTTGTGGTTGCTAACTTTTGTACTTCCTCATCAACTCTATTTTTGTAAAATAAACATTTCAGTCACCTTTGTTTCACAGTCGGATGTTTTGCGGGGTCTACTCTGTGAAGCTCTGCCTAGGCGCTTAGGAGAAGCGTTTCTCCTGCCGGGAAAATGGTTTCCCATTGCAGAGAAAGAACTAACATGTTGAAAAGTTTGAAAGTATACAGTATGTCTTTCATGATTTTAGTGTGAGAATCTTGGAATTCACAGTAAGCCCAGAACGACTGGAAAACTGCCATTATTTGCACAAGGTGTGGATGTTTTATAATTGGAGCACTTGGAGAGTCCGACCTAAGCTTGTAATTGCAATTTATAAAAAAAAAAAGTGTTCCTGATGAAATCATAATTAAGTTATATACCAAGCGCCATGGAAGGTGGTGTACAAAACAGAAGGGAGCATTACTAAAACATTTGCGAACTACATGTAATCCAGATTAAGGAATGGGTTATTTACTAATATGTCCTTAATTTACTTCACCAGAATAAGAAGTATTGTTTGCGAGGGCAATATATGAAAAATATAACATGCTGTAATCGGAAGAGGACCAACAAGGCCTGGGCTGAAACATCTGCAATGGCGCTCTAAACAACCTAAGCTTTATTAATGCACATTTTGCATGCAACCATAATCTGTCTTGTCTCTTTACCTTATTTATTATCACCCACCTCTGCTCTTTTTGCCGTTCTCGGAAGAATTAAATTATCTTTCCTCCCTGTCATTCCGATGCCTGAGCTATCAAACTAGCTTCATATTTACATTGATGTTTAGTCTCATTTTCATATTTTGCCAATAAAGTAATGATTAAATAAAGGCTTAAAGCACATTTCTCAATCAACGGTGGTACTGCGATAGGAAACATGATTTCGACTGTTGTGGTAGCAGAATGCAGATGTGGTCAGGCACTCTAGGCATGTAGACATGTAGCTAATAAGCTAGATGAACCAATGCTAGGCCTGAACACGTGTAGGCATGTGCTACGTGCCTCCAGGCCTAGCCATGCTCCAGCTGACAAGCCTCTCTGAGTTCAGTGCATGGGCATCAGTCAGGGGAAGGAAGGTGCTTGTCAGTTGGCAATTTGGCACTCCTGGAAATGCCCCTGTTACCCCAGACATTAAAGTAACCACAGGGAGTGAACAGGAGGCTTTGGAGTTTCCAAACTTTACTCTTCTGTTAGCTCCTGAGTGGTGCCTAGGAAGCTGTTAAGGGATCAGGGATGGCACAATGAATCAGCATCTGTGCTTTAATGATGAATTATACCAGGGCTGATGAACTCTTATTTTAGGTTCATGCCCTTGTCTATAGAAAGTGCTCCCACGAGCACAATTAGACTACTTTTGGCAAAAAGCTCAATACTGCCCAGCCCGCCCTATCATGGAAACCTGGTCGGAATTTTACTTTTTTATTGTTTCCCAAAAAACACTGACAGTGGGGATTTGTTTTGGAAAAAAGTAAAATAAAGGTCCCGAACTTGATAAGAGTTTTCTCCCAGAGGGCATTTATGTTATTTTCCAGCATCAGCAGGGCCACAATGCCAACGGCTGTAGTGCCAGGCAGAAGAAAACAGCACTGGAAGCTTCTGAAGTACCCCAGCTAGCAGTCCTGAGGTGGCTGAGTGGTCAATAAGGGGATTCCGACGACTTAACCAGCTGAGGTTCTTCTGTCAGAAACCAAGCGGATCCCTAGCCTCTAAATGAGGTGTGGGAACAATGAGTAAGGCAGGTGGAAACGGTATCTGTCTACTTTTGTTAGATGTCCCATTTTCATCCGACTCTAAATGAACCTGTAAGTCTAAATGCATTCGTGGAGGCCGTGCATCAGCAACTTCAGTATGAAATCATTAGAAGAAAATATTATATATTTATATATATATATATATACATAATAATAATCCTCACTAGATGGAACATTGACCATCTAACGGCTTCACCAAACCCGTGAATTTGATCCAGACCATCGGAACAAAGTCGTACTCAACAAAGCTGTGTTAAATTCAGCAAATTTTATTGGTTATAAAGGTTTACAGAGTCCTGAAGAGAAATGTCAACGCGTTTCGGCAGAACGCCTTCAACTGGACAAATCCGGCCAACAAGCCGGCACCGTATATATACAGGTTAAACTCCATCCTTTATTTCCATAGCCTTCTAATGTGATCTACTATAGCGGCCATCTTAACACATGCACAAACCTAAGATTTTGGCTTTGCTCTCATTATAAGAATTGCTTCCAACAATTTGAACACCAATATATCATACATATCACATGATTATCATGAATGCATATTACATAACATTAATTAAATATAATAAAATTCATTAAATAAATGTTGTAAACATGAAGTTATGTGTTGATACGTGACTTGGACCAATGTTGTCGATTTTTTGATCAACCACCATCACTTTAATTTATCAAATATTTGTAGGACATATTTTTCAATGTGGGTTTCTAGCTGTGGATGACTATAAATATTTCAAATAAGATTATCATAAATATTGTAAATATTATATAATGTTAAAAAAACATTATAAATAGTTATTTTCTATAAAAAATTAGTCAGTACATATAAGCCAGTCAATAAAATAATTATTATCCTATGGTTCAATGCAAATTAGTGTCTAATATAATTATAATTTACAATATTTAAAATCATATTCATTATTATAATCAAATATATTGCCACTTCACTATCTACCTACATGATGTCCATTTAAGTTTGACCCATAAATACATTCGTTCAAAATTGTGTTTCATTATGTCTAAATGTTATAGATAAATATCCAGAAGGCAATACATATTTTTTTGTTATTAATTAAATATTTACCTATTTAGAGCTAAATTATAGGTTTCCTGATTTATGCATGTATTTAAAATTAAATTGGAAAAGAGGCCGATCATAGACTAAAGTGCACGGAGCTAATAATATAAAATTATTTCTATATTGAATAAAGTGTATATAACTGGTGTAAAACAGTGCTAAAAACATTTTTTTATATAATACAAAAATCACAAATCTATTTTCACTCTTCTGTAAATATTAAATTCTACGGGAAGAAAAATCTCACAAACTTGTAGAAATAATTTTGTGTGAAAAAATTCATCAAACATCAATTCAAGACAAGTTTGTTCTCCTGATTATCTGCAAAATCATTTATAACAAAAAAGACACCCCTTATGTATGGCAGATGTAACAATGAAAGTGATGATGTTGTGACCATAGTTAGATGTGAATGAAACCTCCCAACACTCAAGGTCTCTCCATCAATGCAGTAAACAATCATTATTTCATCTTAGATGGACATGTAATTCGGCATCAAGATTATGTCCCCAAGGAGATTCAGAACCTAATAATAGAATCATCTTCCATTTGTCTAAGTTCCAATGTTCTATCACCGGCTCTGGGATTATTTTTGATGACTTTAATGCCATAGAATGATAATGTACTAGAATCACCTTTATGTGTATCCCAAAAGTGTTTGGCCAGGGGATATGTTCTATCTTGATTTTTAATGGCTCTAAAGTGTTGCAAAAATCTAACTTTTAACTTGTGGATGGTACTGCCAATATATTTTTTGTGACAGCCACATTCGATATCATAAATCACAAATTCTGTATCACAGGTGATGCGATCTTTAATATCACAATAGCGACCATCAAAGGTTTGATATTTTTGCATGTTTTGTGCATACTTGCAAGCCTTGCAGTGGCCACATTTCCAAAATCCCAAACTTTTTTGGCTCAACCAAGATGTACTGGCTTTCGTAGAGAAAAAGCTTCTAGTTAGATGATCCCCTAAGGAGCGAGCCTTCCAAAAAGTTATGGACGGATGAGGGCCAATGCTGTCCCTAATGATGGTATCATTCTGTAAAATGTGCCAGTTTTTCTGAAGTATGGTTTTCAATTAATCATGTTGTTGATTATATTGCAAAAATATTCTGGGAGATGATTGTTTTGGATCACTATTGATTGATGTATTATTAAAGAGTAACTCATCTCTACTTTTGTTTTTAACTCTGTTCTGTGCATCCACTAGAATTTTGAGAGGATAACCTCTATTTAGAAATCTTTCCATCATAGTCCTGATTTCCAAATCATATCTACTATCATCTGAACATATTCTGCGAGCCCGCAGAAACTGGCTATATGGTATGCTCCATTTCAATGCCGCGGGATGCCCACTATTGGCATGTAATATAGAGTTACATGCAGTGGGTTTACGATATATAGTGGTCTCTAGATGATAATTTTTTACTTCTAATAGGACATTTAAGAATTCGATGGTCTCTCTGCTAAATGTGGCTTCTAGATGAATGTTAAATTCATTATTGTTTAGTATGTTTATATATTCCAACAATAATTGATCAGTGCCATCCCAAATGATAAACAGATCATCAATATAGCGCACCCACAACACGACTCTGTCCATATAGATATTATTATTTTCAGACCATGCCACCTCCTTCTCCCACCAGCCCATTTATAAGTTGGCGTACATGGGAGCAAAAGAAGCCCCCATAGCCGTCCCTTGTTTTTGTAAAAAACAGTCATTATCAAAAACAAACAGGTTATGGGTTAAACAGAATTGTAGCATGGATAATAGCATATCAGTATGCTCAAGAAATTCAATAGGTCGTGTTTGTAAAAAATATCTACATGCTTTTAACCCATATTGATGTTTGATAGAGGTATACAAGGAGGCCACATCCATGGTAACCATTAGATAGTCTGTATGCCATGGAATATTGTGTGCATATATATATATATATATATATATATATATATTTATTTTATTAATATCGTTCTCTGAAAATCTTAAGTATAATATACAAAGAACCATAAATACAAAGCAATATTTTTACAGAACATCGTTTTGATCCACACAGATCGTCCATTTCATCAGTCTGGTTAATTCATCCTAGAGAAATAAGATCATTTAACGATGTTCACTCAACGATTTTGTGTTTTTTAACTTGTGATTCAGCAGGGATGCTGACTTAGCGGGTGGTAGCCAGCGCAAGGCCGCGTGCACTCACTTAACCCACACTTTATAGAATCCATAAGTCAAACTTGGTAACAATAAAACTTTGAACTTGTCTTAGGCGTGCCTCACAAATATATAACATGAAGAGCGATTCACATTTTGATGGGGTTCAGCAGGTTCTGTGGATAATCTTTAATTAATTACTTTTCCCAAACTGAATCTTCAAGGCTACAAGTTCGTGCTTTCTTAACCAGCTTCCCTTTCTTATGTTTGCAGATGTTTGCCATGTTTTTCGCACTGTGCCTATACTACAATTTTGACTAGCACAGTCACCATGCCAAGCCTGCCTTCGTCTCCGCTGAAGGTGTTCCTTTGCAGTCCGCCCTGGGGCCCTCTCACCTTGGAGCTGTCTTGGTGGATAAGCACCTCCATGTTCCACAGTACTGCACCATGCTTGGAGAAGACACTGTTGAGCACTTATGGCGGATGGGAACTCTTTGTCATTCCTAATAATGAGATGTAAATGTTTTTTCGAATTTTTAGAGTGCAATAAAATGGCATTTTTCAGGATATCACTTGTCCGTCGAAAGGCAGATTCGTGACCCTATTCGCTTTCCCGGTAGGATGTGCAGAGGCTGGCAAGAAGGTGGCTGTAAGAATGTAGCAATGTGGCTCGACTACCCTCTCTTCTTCATACATGACGAGATGAGCAGTGCCATATGTTATTTTTCGATATACTGTATACAAAAAGAAACAAAATAGTTTGTAGTGAGACAAAATGTGCAGAAGGTACCATGTGATGACTATAGAGGTTGGTCTCAAGGCATCTTAAGAAGCCAGGTTATGGCTTGAGCCAAAGGAATATATACCACAGGCGTTGAGTATGTTCTAGTGTTGTGGTGAGAAGCTAATACCACCATGCATCTTTGGAGCCAGGGCAACAATACATCAAGTACTTTCTTGATTGAAAATGGGCTTCTGGAAAAACTACTGCACAGGTTTTTGCGTGGAATGAATGGATGTCGGAGACACCAGGGGACAGGTTTATTAAAATGTGCATCATGTACGCACCACTTTTTTGGTGCAGCCACGGAGCAAAATGATATTGTGCTTGGCTTTGCGTGGGGTTTTCCGCAAAAAGTAACACATGTGTTACTTTGTGTTAGGGAGGCATGCAGTGGGTGCAGCATGGACATCCCCATGCATCCACTCATGGATTTTGGCACATTTCAGTTTTACTAACGCTAGCAAACTTGAGAATGCATCAAAATGATACGCCTCCCTGAACCAAGTGTAATGAGGAGAAACATTTTTATTTTTCCTCGTTACTTCCTCTTTCTATGCGAACTGCATTCTGCAGCACACATCGTAAGAAGAAAATGCCTTTAAGGGTTGCTTTTGTGCAGGAAGGTGTCTCTTTCTGCACAAAAATAATCTTGCCTGTAATGCAGGCATCCTTGCACTCTGGTGCAAGTGTGTCTGCATTAGCGCTAGGCTGCACACAGTACACCAGTGGTAGGAGACAGCAGAAATGCACCATATGTTAGTTTATATTGCCCATTTCTGCTGTCTCCCTTTCATGCAATGCAGCTCAGCAATTTTGCTTGCCGCCCTGTGTTGTGTGAACTGCAAGTAAATATGCCCCCTGGTACAGTTGGATGACAGATGTGAGATTCCGTGAAGCAGGGTTATAGGGGACCAAGAAACAGCACTTACTAATGTGGTTGGATGTTCTGGTCCAGAATACATGCAATATTTTGAATGGGAGGTAGAAGAGGGAGGTGTATTGGGGGACACCAGATCTTTCTTTGTGTAGGAAGAAAGTGGCTGAGACACACAGATGATGTGTGGAGTGAGGGACAAGGTGATAGAGCCATTGAGCAAGTGTGTGTGTGTTTAAGTGTGTGAATCCACTTTACGGGGACATTCTTTAACTCATGTAAACGATGACTATCTGTGCTCAGACTGGTACACTATACGTACTGCTGGTTCTGCTAAAGTTTAAACAACGTTTCCAGCTAATTAAAAGTATGTTTCACAAGCATTTTAAATTCGAAAATGTAAGTAAATATGCCCCCTGGTACAGTTGGATGACAGATGTGAGATTCCGTGAAGCAGGATTATAGGGGACTAAGAAACAGCACTTACTAATGTGGTTGGATGTTCTGGTCCAGAATACATGCAATATTTTGAATGGGAGGTAGAAGAGGGAGGTGTATTGGGGGACACCAGATCTTTCTTTGTGTAGGAAGAAAGTGGCTGAGACACACAGATGATGTGTGGAGTGAGGGACAAGGTGATAGAGCCATTGAGCAAGTGTGTGTGTGTTTAAGTGTGTGAATCCACTTTACGGGGACATTCTTTAACTCATGTAAACGATGACTATCTGTGCTCAGACTGGTACACTATACGTACTGCTGGTTCTGCTAAAGTTTAAACAACGTTTCCAGCTAATTAAAAGTATGTTTCACAAGCATTTTAAATTCGAAAATGTAATGAAGTCCATTCAATGACTTGGAGTGCACAGTAGTAAAAACATAGTTCATGGAAGCTAATGGTTGGTCTTCATAGGTGTGTTATTAACGTTGGGCCCTAAAATATAGTTCCTCCCGCTGTGGGCCCCTTTCCAGACTTTGGCAAGAATTACTTTAGGTGTGTAGAGACATCATGGGAGGAGCATGAAGGCATACATAAGTCGTTGTATATATTTATGGGATCTAAGACGATCTGGCATGCTGACACATTAAGCATAATAAGAAATTAACATTCTTTGTTGTATTTAGAAAACACATATTTCATTAGACCGATTGACAAATAATTTTTCCATAGGTGAGTTTTTTTTTGTGCAATGTGAGTAGCTTCAGTATTTTTGGCCCTAGCTAACTCGCCATCAAGGGAAACTTTTAAAACCCAGACATTAGTGAAAAGTAGGCACCTAGAGAGGCCAGTGTAGTGTGATTCATGTGGATACCATGACCTTTTTACCCTAAACGCCTTAAACCTTTGCTAAAAATACACATTTTCCTCATATTTATTTTAGAGAAAGTTCTGGAAGCTGTGGGGATCCACTAAGTTCCTACCAATGAAATTCCCACACTTTTCCCAATAAAAATGGTACCTCACTTTTGTGTCTGGGCCTAGTACCTGCATCATAAAACACTCCAAAACACAACATGGAGTGATCAAGAAATCTGAGAAAAAAATTACCTGTTTTGACGACGTGGATAACTGGGGATTTAGAGCAGTGGCTAAGCTGCAGCCCATGGAAAGCTAACAACCGTAAACATTTTTTAAAACTAGACAGCCAGGAGATTTCATGATGGTGTGACTTGTGTGGATCCCAAAGGTGATTTTACGCAGCAGACCTTGCAAACCTCAAACCTTTGCTAAAAACACGAAAGAGGGGTATCATTTTCAGCGGGTGAAGTATGGGCAAATTGTGTGCTAGTAGTTTATGGATACTTTCAGCTTCTCGAACTTTCTCTCACAGAAATGTGAGGAAAATGCATATATAAGTTAAAGCCTGAATTCTGCAATGCCTTCTGGTTAAAGAAGTTCCACACAAGTCATAACACCCTGGACTCTCTGTGGGTCTAGTTTTCACAAATGTCTGGGCTTGGTAGATTTCCCTCTATGGCAGCCACGCCCAAATATTGCAGCCATTCAGCAATGCAAGTGGGGCGAAATTAGGAATTCCCCACACTCTTCTGACCCATATGTAAAAATGACATCCATGAGAAAGAAAATTTCCTCTCGCTTGCAAAGGGGATGCTTTAGGGCCTTATTTAGAGTTTGGCGGATAGGGTGACTCTGTCACAAATGTGACAGATATCCCATCCACCATATTACGAATCCATTATATCCTCTGGACATCGCAATACGGCAGACAGGATATCCGTCACATTTGCGATGGAGTGACACATCCCCCAAACTCTAAATCAGACCCAGAGCTCCAGCCAAATTCTGCCAATTGCCACATGGCAGATTTCTTTCTCCAACAGGCTCCAAAAATATGATTTGGAGAGTGTGAGCGAGAGTGAGATATGCCAACCTTGTTGCTAGGAGGACTTCCGGTGAGATTTTCTAATGCAGGTGGTCGCGAACAGGATACTGGTCAGAGGGCTGCTTCTTGAGTAGGTTTTCCACTTGAGCAGTATCAAAGTAAACTCAAATGACCGCGCACTCTTGCACTTGCATGGTGCCGTTTGGGCTGATTTTTCAGCGAGGAATGTGCTACCGGCTCTAAATCGCAGCGCAACATGCATATTTCTGCCCAGAAATCAATGGAATCCTACAGAGTTTTTTTGTAACTCTGCAAAATTCCATGTAGTGAAATTCCATGTATTCCACACACCTCTAACAGAAATGCCTGCTGACATGTGCAAGCATGCGGGAGCTAGATTTGGCAGCCTCTTGCACAATTACCAGTCACTAGAGGACTTCTGCTGAGATTTTCTAACCCAGGTGGTCCCAGTCATGGCCAGAGGGCTCCATCTCAAGTAGTTTTTCCACTCGAGCAGCAGCAAAATCAACCAAAATGGGCACGCACTCTTGAGCTTGGGGTTTTGGTTCACTCAATACTTGTTCATGCAGTCACCCAGTATCAACAAAACATTATACATTGGGGAAATAAAATTAAGCTAATGAGAAGCAACATTGGACAGGTCAGAAGTCAAGGACAAAAATATAATGGAGCCATCATCTGCCCTTTACTCAAGTGAGACATCAGATAACCTACCCTTTGCTTATTCAATATTTATTAATGTTGTTCCCCTAATTAATAGACCTCTATTGGGCCTGTGTCTCTATTTAGTAAGCCTTGGATTGTCTATTTGTATTCTTGTCTCATCAAGGATAGCTCAACACCCAACAGATTATAGTGAATAGAATATATTACCCATATCCAGAGTTGTACATACATGCCTGACCAAAAATACATTGACCTTAGTATACTAATTTTAGTCAATGAGAATTTCTAGGATCTACACATCAAACCAAGATTATTTTATAATGACCCTCCACCAGAGTTACAAATTGGACAACCCTTGACACAAAAAGGCACACAACAGCAAGGCTCTATAGTTGGCTAAGTATTAATACACCAACAGCAATTCCATATCACAATTTATTCATGCATGCACTACAATAACATCATGCATTAGGTATACCTTCTGGTGCCGCCATATGGACAACACAGCATGTAGTTCATATAGCTGGCTAAGCGCTGCTACCGCAACAGTGCGTTCAACATGCTTTATCCAAAAGATGGCTCAACACCTAAAAATTATAGTAGATATATCACTTACATCCAAAGATGCAGAGCTATACCTAACCAAATACAACAATATCAGCCAATTTTAAACATTAGGCTATAAGAATTTCCAATACTGACAGATCACCATTAGCCAATAGTTCACGTTAGACACCATGGGCCTGATTCTGACCTTGGCGGTCTTTTCGCAAGACCGCCGAGTTACCGCCGCGGTAAAGACCGCCGACCGCGGCGGTATGCCGCTGCGCGTATTCCGACCGCTGGGAGCGTTCCGCCGGAATACCGCCAGCAGCCACACTGGCGGTCGGCGGGAAAGTGGAGACTGGTCAACCGCCACGCCAGCAGAACACCGCCCCCAGAATTACGACCCACATTTCCGTGTGGCGGTCTTCTGTTGGCGGTCTTCTGTTGGCGGTCACGTCCCTATGGCTCCCGTCGCCTCCCGGAGGACCAACGCACAAGGTAAGTTGATCGTCCGTGAGGGGAGGGGGTGGGGGGGTGTTGTGTGATGTGTGCGTGCATGGGGGTGTGTAGAGGGGGTGTGTGAGTGCGTGCATGCGGGCGGGGGGTGCTGCTGTGCCTTTGGGCAATGTGTGTAGTTCGGCGGGTGCGCATGTCGGCATGTATGTGTGCGGGTATGTGCCCCCGTTGTGTATGTGTGTGTGTAGGGGGTGTGCATATGTGCATGTTGGGGGTGCGTGCATGTTGGGGTGCGTGTATGTGCATGTCGGGGTGGGGGGGGCAGGGGGTTCGTACCACCTCTGGGGGGTGGCAGGGGGGTGGAGGGTGTGGGGGGAGGACTCGTGGGGGGCAGTGGGGGGTGGGGGAGACCCCTATCAGTGCCAGGGAAGGAATTCCCTGGCCCCGATAGTGCCTACCGCCATGGTTCGCATGGCGGTTCCCGACCGCCAAAAACCGCGGCGGTAAGCAGGGTCATGATACGGTTGGCGGTCTTGGGTCGACCGCCGGGCCGGAGTGTGCGAACTCCAGCCCGTCGGTCATGACCGCCGTGGCGGTCGGAGTGGGGAAGTGGCGGTCGATCGCGGCGGTGACCGCCGCGGTCAGAATGCCATTTTTTGGACCGCCGGTCTGTTCGCGGTCCGACCGCCGCCTCTCCGCCGTCCGCCAAGGTAAGAATCAGGCCCCATGTCTTGCTGCAGCATGTGAATACCAGTGCTCAAGCCACATAGTCACTATGCACTGCAACAATAACAACACATCAATATCAAATAATAGTTATTGTTAGATAATTATCTATTAGGCGAAGGAGAGCAACTTATGTACTCCTACAAAGATAGTAATGCGGTGTCATGTTAGATTATACAATTTCGACGAAAGAACCTGGATTACTTGGGTAGGTATTTTTCTCATAAAAATGCAAGTAAAGTACTTAAGCAGCACAAAAACAACATTATGGGGGTCATTCCAACCCTGGCGGTCGGTGCTAAACATGCGGCTAAACCGCCAACAGGCTGGTGGTAAAAAAAATGGAATTCCGACCCTGGCGGAAACCGCCAACAGAGACCGCCACATCAACACACCGCCCGCCACGGCGGGACAAACAAACAGCGCGGCGGTCACCGCCAACAGACATGCGGGAGACAAAGTACGGCCCACCCTATCACAACACACCAATCCGCCACCTTTTCCGGGGCGGTAGCCACGCCGATAAAAACACGGCGGAAACAGCCATTACAAACGGAAAACGCTCACCTCCATACACCCCACGAGGAATCAGGACAGCATGGAACCCGAACTCCACATCCTCCCAGCGATTGTCTTCCTGCTCCTCTACCAGGAGCACGAACGCCGGCGCAGAAGACAACGGTGAGTACTGCACCTACGAAACAGGGGAGGGGGGAGGAGAAAATAGAACGGGCACACACATACGCGACACACCCACCCCCACCCTCAACCACTACAACACACACATCAATGCATAGAAATACATCACAGTTCCCCCCCCCAAACCCCCCGGAAGAAAGCAAAGACAAAAGGAAATTATTCTAAACATTGGAATATATTGTAATACTGGCTGAATTATATATATATATTTCTACACATCAAAAACACTTATATACATATATGTACAAGTCCGAGCATTGTAGCAGGCATTGTCCGTGGACCACTGGGCCCAAATCACATGGGCAAAGCCCACACAGGATACCTGACTCCAACGGAGAGAACACTGCAGGGGCATCAGATAGGAAAACTACAGGCACATCAGGGGGAAGGGAAGGGGGGGCACCTCAGCCAGATGAGTGCACAACGCCAGATCCACGAGGGGCCTCCATGCCCACTGTTCAATCCTGGGGTGTGCAAAGCCACAGTCTCTCAAGTCTCTACAGTGGGTGGGTTGCCCACTGTAACATCCTGGGGAGTGCAAAGCCACAGTCTCTCAAGTCTCTACAGTGGGTGGCTTGCCCACTGTTCCATCCTGGGGAGTGCAAAGCCACAGTCTCTCAAGTCTCTACAGTGGGTGGTTTGCCCACTGTTCCATCCTGGGGAGTGCAAAGCCACAGTCTCTCAAGTCTCTACAGTGGGTGGCTTGCCCACTGTTCCATCCTGGGGAGTGCAAAGCCACAGTCTCTCAAGTCTCTACAGTGGGTGGCTTGCCCACTGTTCCATCCTGGGGAGTGCAAAGCCACAGTCTCTCAAGTCTCTACAGTGGGTGGTTTGCCCACTGTTCCATCCTGGGGAGTGCAAAGCCACAGTCTCTCAAGTGGATGACAGTCTCCACTGGTTCTGGAGGGGGACTGGTGCCCAGAGTGCTTCGTGCAGCCCTGCCCGACACAGATGCGGGTCTGAACCAGCCGCGAATGGGCCAGCGGTGCTTGAGACGGCGGTGCCCAGTTCAGCAGTGCTTGAGACGGCGGTGCCCAGTTCAGCGGTGCTTGAGACGGCGGTGTCCAGTTCAGCGGTGCTTGAGTGAAAGGGCCCAGTTCAGCGGTGCTTGAATGAAAGGGCCCAGTTCAGCAGTGCTTGACTGAAAGGGCCCAGTTCTACGGATCCGGCCATGGCGTACAGGTCATTTGCCACCTGTCCTGTGGCTGGGGGGGCCTTCCTGCCCATCTGTCGGGTGGCTGGCGGGGCCTTCCTGGTCTGCAGTACCGGGCCTGTTGGTGTCCTCCTGCCCACCTGGGATGGGGCTGGCGGGCGCTCCTGGCCAGCTGGGCTGATGGCGGTCTCCTCGGGCGTGCTGCCCTTTCCAGCCTTCCCTGTTCGCCTGTGGCCCTTCCCCACCTTGGGCGGTGTGCCACCTGTCTCCACACTTCGTGCCGGAGCCATGGTAGGGATTTTAGTGCCTGGGGTTTTCACCCTCTCGCGCCGGCCGCTGACTATCTTCGGGTGTTTCTCCGGGATGGGCTGCCCGTGCCTTGGCTCCGTACTGAACTGGCTGCCCTTGAGGGTGGGGGACTCCACAGTCCATGGCAGACTGTCATCACAGGGCCCGGTTTTGTGGTGGCTGAGGTGCTAACTGGAGTCCTATGAGATGGACGGGGTGCAGGAGTTGTAGGAAAGAGGTTAAGTTTGGACAGGAATAGCAATTTAGGACCAGTGGGACGGGTAGGTGTAGTGGGTATGGGAGTGGAGGAAGAGGTTGTGGTTGTAGGAGTCTTAAGTCTGCTGTCTTTGGGTGCAGGTGCTTGGGCTGGAGGCTGTCGTGAGGTGGATGGCTGTTGGGTGGGTGGCTGCCTGCGTTTGTGTATCTTGGAAGAGGGGGAGACAGACACACTGGGAGAGGACACAGGGGACGTGTAAATGGTAGTGGGGGTGGTGACTGCACGTGTGCGGGGGGTTCTGGTGGGTGTGCTGGTAATGGACGTAGTGGCTGAAGATGTTGTGCATGCAAGTGTGAGTGGAGACGTGACAGGGAGGGAGGAGGGAGACGAGGAGGAGGGGGACACAGTGGAGGCAGTGGGTGTTGGTATGTCTGTATGTGGATGTTGCTTGTATGAATGCTTGTGTGATGTGTGGTGCTTATGTCTGGATGAGCTTCCCTTGGGTGTTGAGGTGTGTGCAGGCTGGTCTGATGGTGTGTCTGGGATAGGCAGAGGTACAGGTGATAGGGTATGGGTGGAGGAAGTTGGAGGGGGGAGGCTAGAGACAGGGACAATGGCTGCCATCAGTGCTGAGGCCAGAGTCTGGAATGATTGCTGATGGGCAGCCTGACCAGAATGAATGCCCTCCAGGTATGCATTACTCTGGTGCACCTTTCTACACCCTGGATGGCATTCAAAAGGGTAGACTGCCCAACAATGAGCGTCCTCAGGAGGTCAATGACCTCCTCACTGAGGGCAGCAGGGGTGACAGGGGCAGGGCCTGAGGTGCCTGGGGCGAAGGAGATGCCCACCTTCCTGGGTGAGCGGGCACGGGCCAAACGCTGAGGGGCTGCTGGGAGGGCGGTGCTGGTGCGCTGGGTGGCGGCTGTACCTGTTGTTGCGGGGGGCACGGATGTTGCCGCCACCACAAGGGAGCTCCCTTCAGAGGACGAGTCCGTGTCACTAATGTCTGCACGAGTCCCCGCTGTGGAGCTCCCCTCGCCCTCTGTCCCACTGGTGTATTCGGAATCCATTGCATGGCCCTCCAGGGCCATGTGGGATGCAGCTCCCTCGTGCTCCGATGCCACTTCTCCTCCACCTGATGATGCTAATGCACACATGAACAGGAAGACCACAAAAAAGGGGGGGGGGAAATAAAGACATGTTGAGTGCATGCATTGGCGACACCGTTGGCGGACAGGACAGACACAGAAGCCCCCTGCACTACGCCGCGCAGTTGGGGTCCACTACTCAATCTGTGGGACATGGCCTACAAGCCTATGGACGACAACTGCACACATAGATGACACAAGGCCATGGATAACTGTACTTGGCACCCTACAGAGGTGGGGGGCGGGGGCACAGAGCCATGCCTTACGGAGGGGCCTAGCCTACAGAAATCGCCCTGGCCTAGGGATACCCACAGCCCTCCTCCCCCACCCAGACACCTCCACTGCGCGCAAAGTCAGCAGAATGAGGTTGTACTTACCCCCTTGTGTCTGCTGTAATGTCCTCATGCGCCCATCCAAATCGGGGTAGGCCACCGCCAGGATCCGGGACATCAGGGGGGTCAAAGTCCGACTGGCACCCCTCCCACGTTGGGAGGCCATCCCCAGCTGAGCCTCCGCCATCTTCCTGCTCCAGCGTCGGATGTCCTCCCATCTCTTCCGGCAGTGGGTGCCCCGTCTGTGGTGGACCCCCAGGGCCCGGACGTCCTTGGCGATGGCACGCCAAATGTCTATCTTCTGGTGGGCGCTGACCTATGTGAAATGTACAGGGGAAGAAAAAGAGTCATCACCTTCTGCACCCTCAATGTGAGTGGCCCCCCATCGCTACCCTTGCCATGTGGCACATCCTGTCATCCGTCGTTTGATGCATGCCTCATTCGCTCCCCTCCCCACCATCTTTCATCCACCCGACTCAACACAGGCATTGCCCACAAAGCATGGTTCCAGTGTACTTACCTGTTGGTCTGGAGGACCGTAGAGTAGCGCATACTGGGGGAGGACCCCATCCACGAGTTTCTCCAATTCCTGAGCAGTGAAGGCAGGGGCCCTTTCCCCAGTCGCATGAGCCATTGTCTCTTCCAGACCGAGGTCACAGCAGCACTTGCAGTGTAGGTCCTCTCCTGTCGAAGATCAGGTATCGAGTGATTAAGCAGAGAGAAAATGGCGGTCACGCCCGCGGCGGTGCGTACCGCGGCGGTGCGTACCGCGACCGCCGGCGCACATCGTCATTGGCTCCTGAGACCCATAGGGTTCAATGTTAACCAATGCTGATTTGCGCTGCGGTCTTCGACCGCCTACCGCCACGGTGTGCCACACCAGCTCATTGACCTCACATCCCATTGTCACACTTCACAGGTCAGGCAGCCGCCATTTCAAGGGCCCACATGGCTTACTTTTAACTGCATCACACATACCTAGGCCTTGCATCAACACTCATACAAACCATTCAATGCATTTGGAATCGTGTTTTGTGCAAACTGTGGTTACGTACCTGTGGGCTGATTGACTCTGTGCTCGCTATTGTCCTTCATAGGCACCGTCCGCTGGGACATGCGAGGAGATGGAGGAATCTTCCCATGTACAGACCGCTGGTAGACCTGTCGACAATGGAGGAAAGACATGTCATACTGACATACAGGCTTGACCGAGCCACTATACAGGAACTGTGTGCCCAGCTGGAGCCAGACCTTATGTCACCCATCCGCCAACCCACAGGGATCCCACCTCTGGTGCAGGTGCTGTCAGTACTCCATTTCTGTGCAAGTGGGTCATTTCAAACAACAGTGGCCATAGCATCAGGGGTGTCCCAGCCTATGTTTTCCAAGGTGTTGTCCAGAGTGTTGTCTGCCCTTCTGAAATACATGCGAAGCTACATTGTTTTCCCTGAGGTGGAGGATTTGCCTACAGTGAAAGGTGATTTCTATGCCCTTGGACATATCCCCAACATCATAGGTGCCATTGATGGGATCCATGTGGCTTTAGTACCCCCCAGCAGGAGTGAACAAGTGTACAGAAACAGAAAGAGTTATCATTCGATGAATGTACAGATGGTGTGTTTGGCAGACCAGTACATCTCCCATGTTAATGCCAAGTTCCCTGGCTCTGTGCATGACGCCTACATCATGCGGAATAGCAGCATCCCTTACGTGATGGGTCAACTCCAGAGGCACCGTGTGTGGCTAATTGGTGACTCTGGTTACCCCAACCTGTCATGGCTACTGACCCCAGTGAGGAATCCCCGGACAAGGGCAGAGGAACGGTACAATGAGGCCCATGGGAGAACTAGGAGGGTGATCGAGCGGACCTTCGGCCTTCTGAAGGCCAGGTTCCGCTGCCTCCATATGACAGGTGGATCCCTATTGTACTCACCAAAGAAGGTGTGCCAGATCATCGTGGCCTGCTGTATGCTTCACAACCTGGCTTTGCGACGCCAGGTGCCTTTTCTGCAGGAGGATGGTCCAGATGGTTGTGTTGTAGCAGCTGTGGAGCCTGTGGAGAGTGAAGAAGAGGAAGCCGAAGAGGACGACACAGACAACAGGAACACAGTAATACCGCAGTATTTTCAATGACACACAGGTAAGAGTCCAACCCGTCATACTACATGTACTTAAACACTACTACCTCTCTACTGTCTGACCTTTTCCCCCTGTGTATGGTAACTGAGTTGTGACTTTCCCTTCCAATTTCATAGATGTGGGCCATACTGCGTGACATCTGCTTTGTTTCCCCATGGACTGCAGCTGTGTCACAGTGGTATGTTGGCATCACAATGTAAATATGCATTTTGGGACGGTAATGTCTAATACATTAGTACAAAATCACAGCCAGACTCCTGATTGTTTTGTGGAATAACTGTTTATTTCAGTGATCTATATTGGTGGGTGGTTGCAAGTCGGTGAGGGGTGATGGTGGAGGATTGTCCATGGCAGAGTCCAGACTATTAGTATCACAGGTGCAATGTCCAAATGCCTGTGGAAAGTGGAGCATGGGCAGTATAAGAATGGACAGGGTGTCAATGTGGGACAGTGGGATGACAATCAGGGAGGTATCCTTTCCTGGCGGGGGTCTTGGCATCTTACTCTGTCTTCTTCCTGGATCTCAGGGCCCGCTTGCGGGGTGGTTCTCCTTCTGCAGGGGTGGGGTGCTGGTGGCCTGTTGGTCCTGTGGCGGGGCCTCCTGTCCACTAGCGCCGGCGGAGGTGGTAGGCAGTTCTTGGTCCATGCTAGTGTCAGGGGCCCTTTGTCCTGCCACAGTGTCCCGCAATGTGGTGACTACCTGATTCAGAGCCCCTACAATGGTGGCCAGGGCGGAACTGATGTTTCATAGTTCCTCCCTGATCCCCAAATACTGTTCCTCCTGCAGAAGCTGGATCTCCTGAAACCTGGCCAGGACCGTCGCCATCGTCTCCTGGGAGTGGTGGTAGGCTCCCATGATGGAGGAGAGGGCCTCGTGGAGAGTGGGTTCCCTGGGCCTGTAACCCCCTGTCGCACAGCAGCCCTCCCAGTTCCCCTGTTTCCCTGTGCCTCTGTCCCCTGGACCGTGTGCCCACTACCACTGCCCCCAGGTCCCTGTTGTTGTTGGGGTGGGGGGTTAATCTGGGTGCCCTGTAGTGGTGGACACACCACTGATTGACGTGTCCTGGGGACTGAGGGATGGGCCCGCTGGGTGGGTGCTGTGCTGGTGTTCCAAGAGGGGGGAAGGTCTGCTATGGGCTGTGGCTGTCTGAGGGGAACCGACTGTCCCGAGGTCCCCGATGGGCCGGGCTGGTCATCTAGATCCAGGTCGACAGAGGTGCTGTCCTCACTGTGGGCCTCTTCTGGGGGTGGAGTGGACATTTGTGGACCCTCCTGCGTGGTGACGTGGCGTTCGGGTCCTGCAGGGGTATAAAAGTATGGTTATTGCATTTGTGTGTGCCATAGTGTGTAATGGGTGGGTGCCCTTGTACCCCAGTGCTGGCATTCCCGTGTGGGGGCTTTTGTGACGGTGATTTGGTGGGGGATGGGTATGTGCAGTGGGCATGCTTTGGTGATGGGTGTCCATGCTTTGTGGTCGCATGCAGGGCTTGGTGTTGGGATGGGTGGGCTGTGATGGTGAGACATTTGCAAGGAGCAGGATGGGATGGGGGTGAGGGTGAGGGTGGGGGTATGAGTTGGCATGCTGGTGGGGTGGGGGGATGAAGTAGTGAAGATGAGACTTACCAGAGTCCATTCCTCCGCCTACTCCTGCGAGGCCGTCAGGATGCAGGATCGCCAAGACTTGCTCCTCCCATGTTGTAAATTCTGGGGGAGGAGGTGGTGGTCCACCGCCAGTCCGCTGCACCGCGATGTTGTGCCTGGATACCATTGAACGCACCTTCCCCCGTAGGTCGTTCCACCGCTTCCTGATGTCGTCCTTATTTCTTGGGTGCTGACCCACAGCGTTGACCCTATCGACTATTCTGCTCCATAGCTCCATCTTCCTGGCAATGGTGGTGTGCTGCACCTGTGTCCCGAAGAGCTGTGGCTCTACCCGTACAATTTCCTCCACCATGACCCTGAGTTCATCCTCGGAGAACCTGGGGTGTCTTTGCGGTGCCATGGAGTGGTGTGGGTGATGTGTGGGGTGGATTGTGTGGTGATGTGTATTGGTGTGTTGTGTGAAGTGTGAAGTGCGTGGAAATATTGCTGGGTGAAAGTAAAATGCGCGTCTGGGTGCTCAGTTCTCTTTTTCTCAGTGCGTGGTCCCGATTCTGTAGAAGTGGGGGTTTGTGGGTGATGTGGGTGTGTGTTTTATATTGTGTTGGGTGTGTGGGAGTGGTGTGTGTATGTGTATCAGGTTTGTGTATTTTGAATTGTCCAATGTGGATGTGTTTTGTAAATGTGTGTGTATTTTGAGCGCGGCGGTGTGTACCGCCAATGGATTACCGCGGTTGAAAGACCGCCGCGTGGATTCGTGGGTCGTGATAGTGTGGGCGTATTTCTGTTGGCGTGATGGTGGAGGTTTGGTCATCGCCAGTTTCTCGCTGGCCTTTGGTGTGGCGGACTTTTGTGGATGTCTGTATTTTGGCGGTTTGCCTGTTGTGGGTCAGAATGACCGTGGCGGTTTACCCCGGCCGCGGCGGTATGTTTGTGGTCTTCTGACAGCGGTAAGCGACTTTTACCGCCAAGGTTGGAATGACCACCTATGTGTGTTGCGTGAACTAAGACTCTGCCTTAGCTTCTACAAGTTTTGCTTTCACACCTAATGATGCCTGAACTTAGTTCAGGGCACCAACACTTGAATGTGAAAGAACAGGTTATTGTAGTCCCATACAGCCCCACTCAATGCATAGTTGATTTGGTGTCCATACTTTCTGGGTTATTAGCAGTCACGTACAAAGGGTCAGGGATAGAGTGGTAATTCAAACCCAATTTTGTTCCTTACAATATCACACACAAGCGCTACATGGAGAGAAAGACAGTTTCATTCTTAAAAGTGTTTTATTTAAAAATGTTCATCTTGTTGCTTAGTACATGATAAGTAACCACACAGAATATTATGAAAATAGCACTAACATGTTACCAACAGTGAAAATAATATGAACATTTCTACCATTGTGAAAATATCATCTGGAAACCTAACACTCTAAAACATACGTGCTATACTATGAGAGCATGGAGTAGCTTTACTTGCATTTAGAGTTTCTTAGAAGGATTCAGTGTACTGCATATCTGTGTACAGCAAGAAGCCGTAGTTATTAGTAGCCGGCACAGAGTGTTCCCTTGAAGGGAAAACAATCACCAGCTGGGCACAGCTGCTCTCCTTTTGAACTTAGCTTGGTATCAGCTCTCTGTATATGATGGGATGCTATGGCAGTATGGCAGTTTAGCAGTCTCTGCCATGATCTTCTTGCAGTATCTGGTTTAATAATCTGGGGAAAGCACCTTTCCTCGCTAATTGTCACCTAATAAGCCTCTTATACCTTTAACCACTGGTTTTATTTGATACTGGGAATTTCCAAGGAATATTTGGCGTAACAGTATGCTGGTGTTAAACACATTCAAATAAACAAATATAGTAAACACATGATGATTCACACTATCTCTTTATGTAATTATTGTGAACTGACCTTATAATATGGATAACAAGATGCTTGTCCTAGACTGATGCTGCATCAGGTGTTCCTTTGATATCATTGTCTGGATAACTGGACACCCTCACAGGTTCTTAGAAAGATAAGGACGGACAGCATCTACGTCAAAGATCCATCTGCCGAAGCATAGGCAAAAAATTGAGTTTTGACCTTCTCAAAATGGAGTCTAGCCTTATTGGCTTTACGCCAAGTCATGGAACAAGTCAGAGGAATTTCTGAACTAGCTTAATCAAGAGAAGAAAAATGTAACGGTCATAACAAGACCAAAATCAGTGAGGAAATAAGGAGATCTGGACTTTTTAAGAAAAAGTAAAAAAAAGATAAAACAATAGCTGTGTAGAAGTCAATGTTAGTCTGTGTGCATTACTGAAAGTACCCACCTAAAGCCAATCTTGAATCAAAAATGGAAAACACTCACCATAAACCTCCGCTGGGGCACACAGGCTGGAAAAGCAAGGTCAGTTACCTTGCAGGCTGGTAAATTCAAATTCTCCCAGCTTGAAGGACTTCTCTATCCCAGCTGCAGGGCCACTGTCAACATCCAGTACCAACTTTTTAGTCTTCAAACTACAATAGTCAACTTCCAGGATACTGGATCACAGATAGCCGAAAGCCACAGACAGCTTAAGATACTAAGTACATTCCCAGTTTTTCAAGTTGCTGAACATCGTCTGGTCACTCCTAAAGTTCCCAAACAGCCACAGATAGCTTCAAGAATTCTAGGTCATAGACTGTAGTGGAAGACAGGCTCAACAAACCTCTTAAGTAAGTGTTTTAGCACAGACCTCAGTTCCCATTGGTCTTCTGGTTCCTCTGTAAAGATACTGATGGAAATGGCCATCTTTTGTGTGGTAGACCCAAAAATGTTGTGCCTTCACTACCTTACGGGTTGCTGCACCTGTTTTTGTTGGCTATAACCTGGTACATTTTGATCCTGGTAAAGTGCTTGTGCTCTCCCTTTTAAACATGGAAAAACTGGCATCCATCTAATTGTCATGTTTAATTTACTTAAAGCTCTCTAGTATATGGTACTATATATATCTAGGGTTTATAAATTAAAAAATACAAGGGGCTGCAGTACTCCTTGTGGCACTCACTAAAGTAGCACTGAAAAACATCCCAGGCCTGCCAATGCAGCCTGTAGTGCAGTTTTAAACTGTCATTTTGACCTGGCAAAATAAACATTTTAACAGGCCTAAACCATCCTTTTTAATACTTATAAGACACCCCTCGGGTAGGCTGTAAATGCCCACAGGACAAGGTGCATACATTTAAAAAGTATTACTTAAATTTTACTTGTCCTGGGAGTGAAAAACATCCAAAGTTGTTTTCACTGTAGCAAGGCTGGCTCCCTCATAGAAACGCACTGTGTTACATTAAAACTCCTTATAATGCACAACTTCAGTTTAGGACTAGCTAGAAAAAATTATCGAAGGACTCAAGGGAACAGGAATTTTAAATCCTAACTAAATTTCAAGTCAGATTTTAAATTACAATTTAGACAATACCACTTTTTAGAAAGTTAGCATTTTTCTACCTAAGCCAAATGTCCCTTTCTAGTGTCAATGTTCATCTGACTGTTAATGACTCTCCTGTGGTATGATGTGTATTTCTTCTAGACTGTGGGTGAAGGGCCTGGATGTAGAGAGGTGAGGGTCCTCCAGACAGGATGTCTGGGAAGGAGCTTAGGGGGTCATCACAACCCTGGCGGACGGTGTTAAAGGCGCGGTAATACCGCAAACAGGCCGGCGGACAAAAAAATGGAATTACGACCCTGGCGGAAACCACCAACAAAGACAGCCACTTTAACACACCGCCCGCCACGGCGGTACAGACAAGCAGCGCGGCGGTTACCGCCAACAGACAGGCGGGAGACAATGTACCGCCCACACTATTATAACCCGCCGATCCGCCACCTTTTCCGGGGCGGATTCACCGTGGATAAAAACACGGCGGAAACAGTTTCTGCAATGGGAAAACGCTCACCTTAACACATCCCACGAGGAACGAGGACAACATCGAGACGGAACTCCAAATACTCCCTGCCCTTGTCTTTCTGCTCCTTTACGGCCAACAGCTACGTAGGCGCAGAAGATACCGGTGAGTACTGCACCTATGACACGGGGAGGGGGAAGCAAAAGTCAAGGGGACACCCACCAAAAACCCCCACCCCTACCCTCGCATTATACAACATACACACCAATGCAGTCACAAAAATCACATTAACAACCCACAATCCTCCCGGAAGAATGCATAGACAATGCGAATTTCGTGCAAACATTGTAATGTGCCAATATACATGTCATACAAAAATATACAGATATATATCTCTAAATCACTCTTATTTACACAAACAATCCGAGAAGTAGCGCAGATATGTACACAACAATGTCCGTGCACCAACAGTCCAAAAATGCATGGGCGAGGCCCACAATAGATACCTGACCAAAATCGGAGAGAACACTGCCGGGGCATCAGATAGAAACACTACAGGCACCTCAGGGGGAAGGGAAGGGGGGGCACCTCAGCCACATGAATGCGAAGCCAGATCCACGACGGGGCTCCATGCCCATTGATGTATCCTGGGGAGTGCAAAGCCACAGTCTCTCAAGTCTCACAAGTGGGTGGTTTGCCCACTGTGCCATCCTGGGGAGTGCAAAGCCACAGTCTCTCAAGTCTCTACAGTGGGTGGTTTGCCCACTGTGCCATCCTGGGGAGTGCAAAGCCACAGTCTCTCAAGTCTCTACAGTGGGTGGTTTGCCCACTGTGTCATCCTGGGGAGTGCAAAGCCACAGTCTCTCAAGTCTCTACAGTGGGTGGCTTGCCCACTGTGCTATCCTGGGGAGTGCAAAGCCACATTCTCTCAAGTAGATGCAGGTCTCTACTGGTACTGGGTGGGACTGGTGCCCAGACTGGACGAGTCTCCCCGTGAAAGTTCCTGTCCTGTCACTGTCCCAGCTGCACATGGGATAAGGATGCCTGATGTGGCGGCCTATTCATTCCTACACGGTGCTTGCCCTGTTCAGCGGTCTTCACCATGGCGGTCTGGCCCTGTTCAGCGGTGCTTTGACATGGCGGT
Source organism: Pleurodeles waltl (assembly GCF_031143425.1). Classification (NCBI taxonomy): domain Eukaryota; kingdom Metazoa; phylum Chordata; class Amphibia; order Caudata; family Salamandridae; genus Pleurodeles; species Pleurodeles waltl. The sequence continues at coordinate 656,753,001 of NC_090445.1, read as the reverse complement.
CTTTGCCCTGTTCAGCGGTGCTTTGCCATGGCGGTCTTGGCCCTGTTCAGCAGTGGTTTGACATGGCGGTCTTTGCCCTGTTCAGCGGTGCTTTGCCATGGCGGTCTTGGCCCTGTTCAGCGGTGCTTTTACATGGCGGTCTTGGCCCTGTTCAGCGGTGCTTTGACATGGCGGTTCTGATACGGACATTGGTGTGTGGCATGACGATCTCCACACTGGACATTGGTGTGTGGCATGACGATCTCCACACTGGACATTGGTGTGTGGCATGACGATCCCTACAATGGGCATTGGTATGTGGCATGACGTTCCATCATTGCCCAGCGGGGCTGTGGCATCCTGGCCCCTCCTGGGCTGTGACTCCGGCGGTGGTTTCTGGACCAGTAACGATACTTGTGCCCTCCTGGGCTGTGACTCTGGCGGTGGTTTCTGGACCAGTAACGATACTTGTGCCCTCCTGGGCTGTGACTCCGGCGGTGGTCTCTGGACCAGTGACGATACTTGGGCCCTCCTGGGCTGTGACTCCAGCAGTGGTTTCTGGACCAGTAACAATACTTGTGCCCTCCTGGGCTGTGACTCTGGCAGTGGTCTCTGGACCAGTGACGATACTTGTGCCCTCCTGGGCTGTGACTCCGGCGGTGGTTTCTGGACCAGTAACGATACTTGTGCCCTCCTGGGCTGTGACTCCGGCGGTGGTCTCTGGACCAGTGACGATACTTGGGCCCTCCTGGGCTGTGACTCCAGCTGTGGTTTCTGGACCAGTAACGATACTTGTGCCCTCCTGGGCTGTGACTCCGGCGGTGGTCTCTGGACCAGTGACGATACTTGTGCCCTCCTGGGCTGTGACTCCGGCGGTGGTCTAGGGACCAGTGACGATACTTGGGCCCTCCTGGGCTGTGACTCCGGCGGTGGTCTCTGGACCATTGACGATACTTGGGCCCTCCTGGGCTGTGACTCTGGCGGTGGTCTCTGGACCAGTGACGACGGTTCTGGCGGTTGTGTCTGGACTGCCGGAAATGATGGCGCACTTCTCCGCCGTGACACTCACAACAGGCTGGGCAGACTTCCCCACCTTTTTTGGAGTTACAGCTGACTCACCAATCGCCTTTGATCCCATGTCACTTGTTGTCCCACCAGGAGTCTTAACACGGTCCCGTCGTCCACTCTCCAATTTCAGAGCCTTTACAGGGGGTGGGCTGCCAGTGCCTTGGCTCCGGGTCCTACTGCCTGCCCTGGTGGACGGTGCACTCCAAAAACCTGGAACACGCACCACTGGTACTGGAGGCTTTTTGGCTGAGGTGCTACGACGTGACTGATGAAAAGGAGGGGAGGGGGTGGGGGCAAAAAGGTCAATTTGACATAGGGACAGTTTCTGATGGACACTGGGATGGGTAGCTGGAGGGGGTCTGGGAGTGGAGGAAGAGGAGGTGGTTGTAGGAGGTGTCACTTTAGGTGTTTTGGGTGCAGGTGCAGGTACTGTAGGCTGTCGTGAGGTGGATGGATGTTGGGTGAGTGATTGCCGGCGTTTGTGTACTTTGGGAGGGGGCATCACAGACACACTGGGGGAGGACACAGGGGACGTGTAAATGGCAGTGGAGGTGGTGAGTGCAGGTGAGCGGCTTGTGGTGCTGGGTTTCCTGGTGCGAGTCCTAGTGCCTGTAGATGTGGTGCATGCAGGTGTGTGTGTAGACGAGACTGGGAGGGAGGAGGGAGAAGAGGAGGAGGGGGACACAGTGGAGACAGTGGATGTTGCTGTGTCTGTATGTGGGTGAGGCTTGCGTGAGTGCCTGTGGTGTGTGTGGTGCCTATGTTTGCTTGAGCTACTTGTGTGTGTTGACTTGTGTGCATGCTGGTCTGTAGGTGTGCTTGGGATGGGCTGGGGTACAGGGGATTGGGTCTGGGTGGAGGAAGTTGGAGGGGGGAGGCTGGACACAGGGACAATGGCTGCCATCAGTGCTGAGGCCAGAGATTGCAGGGTTCGCTGAAGGGCAGCCTGACCAGAATGAATGCCCTCCAGGAATGCATTACCGTGTTGCATATCTCGTTCTACTCCCTGGATGGCATTCACAATGGTAGACTGCCCAACAGTGAGTGACCTGAGGAGGTCAATGGCCTCCTCACTGAGGGCAGCTGGGGTGACAGGGACAGGGCCTGAGGTGCCTGGGGCGAAGGTGATGCCCACCCTCCTGGGTGAGCGGGCACGGGGCGAATGCTGAGGGGCTGCTGGGAGGGCGGTGCTGGTAGGGGAGGTGGCGGCTGTACCTGTAGAAGTGGGGCGCACAAATGGTGCCGCCACCACAGGGGAGCTCCCATCGGCGGACGAGTCCGTGTCGCTGGTTGGTGATCCGGTGGCCGACGTGAAGCTCCCCTCGCCCTCCGTCCCACTGGTGCATTCAGAGTCTGTGGTGTGGCCCTCCATGGCCATGTGGGATGCAGCTCCCTCGTGCTCCAGTGCCACTGTACCTCCGCCTGATGATGCTGATGTACAAAAGTACAGGGAGAGCAGGAAAAGGGGGGGAGACAGAAGAAAGAGAGTTTCAGTGCATGGCATACCGCTACCATTGGCGGACAAGACAGACGCAGCAGCCCCATGTATTACGCCGTGCTCCTGACCTCTGCCCATGACATTTCTGGGATATGGCCTACATGGCAATGGTGGAAATCTGCGCACATGGATGCCACAGGGGCAACTATACCTCAACTTGGCACTCTGCTGAGGTGGGGTTGAGTGCCACATGGCCTACATTACGGATGGGCCTTGCCTACCTAACTCGCCCTGGCCTAGGGACACCCACAGCCCACCACCCCCACCCAGACACCTCCACTGCACGCAAAGTCCGCAGAATGAGGTTGTACTCACCCCCTTGTGTCTGCTGTGATGTCCTCAAGCGCCCATCCAACTCCGGGTAGGCCACCGCCAGGATCCGGAACATCAGGGGGGTCATGGTGCGACGGGCACCCCTCCCACGTTGGGAGGCCATCCCCAGCTGAGCCTTCGCCATCTTCTTGCTGCAGCGGCTAATGTCCTACCATCTCTTCCGGCAGTGGGTGCCCAGTCTCTGGTGGGCCCCCAGGGTCCGGACCTCCTTGGCGCTGACCTACATGACATGCACAAGGGAAGAGGAACAGTCATTACCAACTGCACCGTCAAGGTGAGTGGCCCCCTCCCTCCTCTGACCATGTGGCCCATTCATTCCCATGCATTAATGTACTATGAACTCTGGCACCTTCCCTCTTCCACCCAGCCCTCTCCACCCAGGCCTAGCCCATACAACGTGCCCCCTCTGTACTAACCTGTTGGTCTGGAGGACCGTAGAGTAGCATGTACTGGGGAGGACCCCATCCACAAGTTTCTCCAACTTCTGTGCAGTGAAGGCAGGGGCCCTTTCCCCAGACGCAGCAGCCATTGTCACTTCCAGACTGAGGTCACAGCAGCACTAGCAGTGTAGGTCCTCTCCTGTCGAAGGTCAGACGCCGGCACACCTGTTCATTGCCTCCTGGGACCCATAGGGTCCAATGTTAACCAATGCAGCAGTGCGCCGCGGTCTACGACCGCCTACCGCTACGGTGTGCAACGCCAGCGCAGTTGCCCCACAATCCCATTGTCCCAGTTTAGAGGTCAGGCAGCCGCCATTTCAGGGGCCCACATGGCTTCATTTACTACTGCGTCACACATAGCTAGGCCTATACTCAACACACATACAGGAAGGGTTTTGTGTCTAGTGTAGTCTTGTGTGTAACTGTGGGTACATACCTGGAGGAATAGTGACTGGTTCTTCGTTGTTGTCCTTCTTAGGCACCGTCAGCTGGGACATATGAGAAGATGGCGGAATCCTCCGGTGTACCGACCGCTGGTGGACCTGTTGACAATGGAAGAAAGACATGTCATCGTCACCTACAGGTTTGACCATGCCACAATCCAGGAACTATGTACCCAGTTGGAGCCAGACCTGATGTCACCAATCCGCCATCCGACTGGAATCCCCCCTGACGTGCAGGTGCTGTCAGTGCTCCATTTCCTTGCAAGTGGGTCTTTTCAGACAACTGTGGCCATGGCATCAGGGATGTCCCAGCCTATGTTTTCCAACGTGTTGTCCAGAGTGTTGTCTGCCCTGCTGAAACACGTAAGGAGATACATCATATTCCCTCAGGTGGAGGATTTGCCTACAGTGAAAGGTGACTTCTATGCCCTTGGACATATCCCCAACGTCATAGGTGCCATTGATGGGACCCATGTAGCTCTGGTCCCCCCCCACAGGAGTGAACAGGTGTACAGGAACAGGAAGAGTTATCATTCTATGACTGTCCAGATGGTCTGTTTGGCAGACCAGTACATCTCGCAGATTAATGCAATGTTCCCAGGCTCTGTGCATGACGCCTACATCCTGCAGAATAGCAGCATCCCTGATATGATGGCTCAATTCCAGAGGCACTGTGTATGGCTATTGGGGGACTCTGGTTACCCCAACCTTTCCTGGCTATTGACCCCAGTGAGGAATCCCAGGACCAGGGCAGAGGAATGGTACAATGATGCGCATGGGCGGACTAGGAGGGTAATCGAACGCACCTTCGGCCTTCTTAAGGCCAGGTTCAGGTGCCTCCATATGACAGGTGGATCCCTATTCTACTCACCGAAGAAGGTATGCGACATCATCGTCGCCTACTCCATGCTCCAGAATTTGGCATTGCGACGCCAGGTGCCTTTTCTGCAGGAGGATGATCCAGATGACGGTGTTGTGGCAGCTGTGGAGCCTGTGGAGCCAGTGGACAGTGATGAGGATGAAGCTGAGGAAGAAGAAAACGACAACAGGGATTCAGTCATACAGCAATATTTCCAGTGACACACAGGTGAGAACATTTTCTGGTTTAACAGTACATTAACTTTCACATTTCCACCTCTATCCTGTACCTACATTTCACTCACTATTTGTTAATTGAGTTGTACCCTTCCATTTCAGTTTCACAAGTGTGGTAACCTACGTGTCAACTGCTTGCATCCTTGAAGGGCTTGTGATGTGTGACATTGGTATGTTGGCCTTACAATGGGTAACCCATTATGACACTGTAATTGTTAATACAAAGTTCCAAATCATAGACTGACTCCAGATTGTTTTGTGTTTCAAGGGTGTTTATTTAAGTGCTCAAAAAATGAAGGGGGGTTGTAAAATGGGGATGGGTGATGATGGAGGAATGTCCATGGCAGAGTCCAGTCTATTAGTCTCACAGGTACACTGCACATCTGGGCATTGGAAGTGGAGCTGGGGCAGTTCCGATTTGGACAGGGTGACAAAGTGGGACAGTGGGGGGACAATCAGGGTGGTCTTATTTTCTGGCAGGGGTCTTGCCATCGTGCTCTGTCCTGTTCCTGGATCTCAGGGACCACTTGCAGGGTGGTTGTCCGTCTGCAGGGGGTGGGGTGCTGGTGTGGTGGTCCTGTGGCGGGGCCTCCTGTCCACTAGCGCCGGCAGAGGTGGTGGGCAGTTCGTCATCCTGGCTAGTGTCAGGGGCCCCTTGGAGTGCCACGGTGTCCCTCAAGGTCTTTTGAATGTCCGTCAGCACCCCTACGATGGTGCCCAGGGTGGAGCCGATGGTCCTGAGCTCCTCCCTGAACCCCAAATACTGCTCCTCCTGCAGACGCAGGGTCTCCTGCAACTTGTCCAGGACCGTGGCCATCGTCTCCTGGGAGTGGTGGTATGCTCCCATGATGGAGGATAGGGCCTCGTGGAGAGTGGGTTCCCTTGGCCTGTCCTCCCTCTGTCGCACAGCAGCCCTCCCAGTTCCCCTATGTTCCTATGCCTCCGTCCTCTGGACTGTGTGCCCACTACCACTGCCCCCAGGTCCCTGTTGTTGTTGGGGTGGTGGGTTAGCCTGGGTGCCCTGTAGTGGTGGACACACCGCTGATTGACCTGTCCTGGGTAGGGAGGTTTGGGCCCGCTGGGTGGGTGCTGTGCTGGTGTTACCAGAGGGTGGAAGCTCGGTGTTGGGCTGTGGCTGGGCAAGGGGAACCGACTGTCCTGAGGCCCACGATGGTCCTGGCTGGTCATCAAGATCCAGTGGGGCAGAGCTGCTGTCGTCACTGTGGGCCTCTTCTGGGGGTGGAGTGGTGTTGTCTGGACCCTCTGGTGTGGTGACATTCCTTCGGGTTCCTCCAGGGGTATGAGAACATGATTATTGCATGTGTGTGTGTCATGGTGTGCAATGGGTGGGTGTGCGTGAACCCCAGTGCAGGCATTCCTGTGTGGGGGCTTGTGTGATGATGGTTGGGGGGTTGTTCTGGGTATGTGCAGTGAGCATCCTTTGGTGAGGGGTGAGCATGCTTAGTTGTGTCATGCAGGGCTTGGTGTTGGGATGGGTGGTTGGTGTCATGGGTAGATTAGTGAGGATTTGGGGTGATAGGGGAGGGTGTGAGGGTGGGGGGGTGTGATAGCATGCAGGTAGGGTGGGGGATGTAATAATTAAGATTTGACTTACCAGTGTCCCATCCTCCACCGACTCCTCCGAGGCCCTCAGGATGCATGATGGTCAAGACTTGCTCCTCCCATGTTGTTAGTTGTGGGGGAGGAGGTGGGGGTCCGCCGCCAGTCCGCTGTACCGCGATGTTGTGCCTGGATACCGTTGAACGCACCTTCCCCCGTAGGTCGTTCCACCTCTTCCTGATGTCCTCCCTATTTCTTGGGTGCTGTCCCACGGCGTTGACCCTGTCCACTATTCTTCGCCATAGCTCCATCTTCCTGGCTATTGATGTGTGCTGTACCTGTGAGCCAAATAGTTGTGGCTCTACCCGCAGGATTTCCTCCACCATGACCCTGAGCTCCTCCTCGGAGAAGCGGGGGTGTCTTTGGCGTGACATGGGGTGGTGTGTGTGATGTGTGGGGTGGTGTATGTGTTGATGAGTGTGGTGAGTGTAGTGGTATGTGGTGTTTTGTGCGTGGATGTTGTGTGGGTGATGGTGTTGTGTGCCTCTGTGTGATGGGGTTGTCAATAGCTGTGCTCTATCTCTCGCCTTCTCTCAGAATTTTTGGTTGTAGGGGTTTGTGGGTGATGTGGGTGTGTATTTTATATTGTGTTGGGTGTGTGGGAGTGGTGTGTGTATGTGTATCAGGTGTGTGTATTTCGAATTGTCCAATGAGGCGGTGTTTTGGAGATGTGTGTGTATTTTGAGCGCGGCGGTGTGTACCGCCAATGGAATACCGCGGTTGAAAGACCGCCGTGTGGATTCGTGTGTCGTAATAGCATGGGCGTGTTTCTGTTGGCTTGGAGGTGGAGGATTTGTTTCCGCATGTTTATCGCTGACCTTTGGTGTGCGGTGTTGTGTGGGTGTCGGAATTTCGGCGGATTCCGTGATGTGTGTCATAATAGCTGTCGCGGTCTACCGCGGCCGCGGCGGTGTATTGGCGGTCTTCTGCACAGCGGTAAGCGCCTTATACCGCCAATGTTGTAATGACCCCCTTAGTCTTTCCAAGGTGTAGCCTAGGGGCTGTACCCAAACCCCCTGACTTCGAAAGAAGCCTACCCTGTCACTGGCTGGCAGATGCAGCTCACACTTGGGCCTGCCTGCCCTTTGTTTCATTCTCCAGGCCTGAGTCAAACCTGGGGAAAAGGGAAGAACTCACCGAACCAGTTTTAGAGTTAGACAATGGGTTGTCCCCCACCCAAAAGCTGGCACTGGGCATAAAAATAGCATCTCAAGAACCTTTAATCGGGATACTACTGTACCTCTGAAGACTCAGGAGGACTGTCCTGCTATTTCATGTCTGAAGGAAGACTTTGCCTGCTTGCCTTGAGACCAGGACCGCAGAAGTATCTCCAAGGGTCAGTTGGCTGGCCTTCTGTGTGAACTACAGGGACAGAACAAGTTCCAAAGACCTTTTCTACTTCCCAGCTCACCAGATTTGACTGGACCTGACCTAATCCCCTCTATTAGCCTCTGTGGGAGTGATCCCTGACTCTCATGTGCTCTTCTCAAAGTCCTGGACCCCTGGCCAGAGTATACTTCTCTCTACTAAACTGCCTAACTGAAGGTTTTACAGGACACTGAGTGATGTAGAGCCCAATGCAGAACCCCACAGAGCTGCACAACTCCTAGTTTTACAGGATCCAACCCTGAGCAAAGCACAAACCAATAGAGCCATGCACAGCTGCAATGTTCCCAATTAGAAATCTCACCGGATACAACAAAGTGCGAAGTGGTGTGATGCAGAGTGACCCAGAACCCTGCAGAGCTGCACTAGACAGCTCCTTACTGAAGTCTTCACTGAATCTGGCACCAACCGACAAAGAGCTCCAGAGAGCAGTGCTGCTCCTGACTGAGAGCCACACCCGATCCAATGCAGAGTGACACAGAGGAATACAGAACTTCGAAAAGCCAGTCAGGACCATCCTCTTATCAAAGTCAGAGAGTGACACTTACTACTGGAGAAACCTGTTTCTTTATCCGGCAAGCACTCCAATGCAATAGGCTTGAACTTGTGACTTTGTTCCGGTCCAGCGTGACTAGTTGGCGATTCGCGTCTTTTGGAATTGTTATTTCATAACAGTTAAAAAATCATAACTCTGGTTCTACTGATTGGCTATTTATCATTTTAATGTCTTTTTAGTTTATAAAAAGTACTCTGTTTTTCTAAAGGGATTTTTCTTGCATTGGCTTTCCACTTTTTGTCTAGTGTTGTTTTTTCACTTTACTACTGAGTGCTGCATAAATACTTGTCACCCCCTCAACTGATACTCCAGTTTCTTAAACATACCCATATTTTCCTTTATGTCTCTGGGACCACAGAAACCCATCTCATGTGACCCTTGAGAAGAACTTCCTAGCTTGGGTACTAAAGAAAATAAACCGAACACATTTATATTTTTGGGGGACAGAAACAAACAGCAGGCCCTTTTCTGTTCTTCTCCAAGTATGTCTGTTCAGATGTGTTGATGGTGGCTCCACTAAGAAGCAGTATTTTACTTAATTATTATTTTTAAGAACAGAGGTACAAAGTAAAGTATACCAAATACATCTAAAGGGCGTTAGACTGGAAAATCTAAAATACATAATATCGTTCATCCACATACACAATTTATGAAGAAAATTATAATTCAAGTGAATATTTCTGATGCCTATAAAGGTTCTGTGCAATGTAAAGTGCATGGGTGCATGGACGTCAATTCACTGAAAGGCCAGGGGTGGCGGAAGTGACATCACACGCCCTCTGACCTCCACTTTTACTCATACATTCTTACACAGACACAAAACTCATACTTACATACACTCTCTTGCACATAAACACACTATTCCGCAAGCACGCACACAACATCCATTTAAAAGCATGTTGTACTTACCTCAGCTGCCATTGAAGGGCAGCTAATTGTACTCCATCTTTATTACACTAATAGTGAATAATAGAATATTATTCACTATTAGGATAACAAACCATTGACAGAAAAAAGAGTGGAGCCCCAAATGTTACTGGCATTGAATTTGCCACATTTAAGAACAGGGGGCGCAAAGGTTGTGCCAGGGGTAGCAAAGGGCAAGCCAGGGGTCACAGCTGCTACCCCTGGCGACTCCTGGATGACGTCCATGCGAGGGTGTAGTACACAAAGTGGCAACGTGCAATACACTATTCTAGCAATTAAACACTGAGGACCATATTTTCAAGAATCTAAAAGTCCTGTCAGCTCTTTTGGTGTGGCCTTCTCTGCTCTTTCACACTCTAATCATTTTATTGAGCCGTTCTATAGGCAAAGGGATCCTGGAGGTTCTCCATTAACGAACAAGCCACCAGCACTGCCTTGAAGATCAGTTTTTTTAATTTTTCGGCAATCCATTGAATTTGGAAAAATCTGAGCAAGGGAGTGAAGAGGGAATGGTATCGAAAATAACTTCTCAAGAGGATAAAAATTGCATCCCAAAAGCCATTTAATCTGTCAGGTCGCCATACACTATGAGACAAATTAGCCCTAAATAAACTATTATATCTAAAGTGATTAGCTGATTTAGATCGGTATATTTTGTTCAAGCGACTGGGATTGTAATGTTTTAACCATTTATAGTTACATTGAATTTTACGAAAATGTACCCTCATAAAGCCGATAGAGAGTCTCTATAATTTGCTAAGGGAACCTACATTTCACCAAGATGTAAAAAAGCCACCAAATCGAAGGCTTTTTCAGCATCGGGTAAAAAACAAATCAAACCACAGATCTTTTTTGTGTTAAACCACATTTAGTGCTTCCGTTAAATAATTAGCGTAATTGGTGTCCGTGAATGAAAGTATTTTGGTCATTGTGCACAAGCTTCGGAATGACAGCATTGCACCTGTTTGCCATCAACAAAATAAAAATCCTATAATCAGAATTGAAAAGGATAATATGGCAGTATGGTTTAAGGTCTATCTGATTTTTATCCTTCTATAAAATGCCACAACCACCCCGTCATTAAAAGATAGAGGATTGCCCCCCTGCAAAATTATAATTTATAATAAAAGATGAATGCTCAACTCGTTAGCAAATGTTTTTTTTTAAAAACAGCGAGATAGCTGTCGGCCCATATGCCTTCCCATTCTTAGAACTGTTAATGACATCATCTAGCTCCTGGTTTGTGAAAGATTTTGAAAGTGTAGAAATCGACAGCACTTCGAGACGTATGAATGCGTTTGTTTCTACTTGTGTGGCTATACATGGACTTAAAATGTTCTAAAAAATAAACTATTTATTTTATCAGGTGAGGAGAAGCAGATGACTGAACTAGAATATCTTAAAGTTTTAATTGTATTTTTAGTTAAAAAAGAGGAAAAAACGAGGAGAAATGATAGCATTTCTCCTCGATGCGCCCTGCTAACGCCACCCCTGGGGTGGTGTTAGATTTTGGCGCTGCCTCAGGTTTTCGAAAACTCATAAATCTGGGGCACTGTCAAAATGCAATGGGTGTTCCTGTGGCACGCCCACAGCAACACCCATTGCACGTCCCTTCCATGCATAGTGCTGCGTGTAAAGGGGCCTTATTTACAAGGCTAGGGTTCTTGACGCCACCTTGTAAATACAGTGCAGTGCATAGTGCCACAGGAGTGTCACTAAAAGTGATGCTCCGGTGGCGCTAGGGGCTCTTAACCCCTTTGCTGCCAGGCCTTTTCTCCCTCTGGTGTCACGCCTTTTTTTTGGCTATTTGGGGCAGTTTGCGCTTAGGCCCTCATAACTTTTTATCCACATAAGCTACTCACACCTAATTTGCGTCCTTTTTTTCCAACATCCTAGAGGTACCCAGAGTTTGTGGGTTCCCTTGAAGGAGACCAAGTAATTTGCCAAAGTACAACTAAAATTTCGTTTTTCTTTTAAAATGGGAAAAAGGGGCTGCAGAAGAAGGCTTGCAGTTTTTTCCCTGAAAATGGCATCAACAAAGTGTTTCCGGAGCTAAAATCACCAGCGTCCCAACTTTCAGGAACAGGCAGACTTAAATCAGAAAACCACATTTTTCAACATAATTTTGGCATTTTACTGTGGCATGCCCCATTTTTACTATTTTTTGTGCTTTCAGCCTTCTTCCAGTTAGTGACAGAAATGGGTATGAAACCAATGCTGGATCCCAGACAACTAAACATTTCTAAAAAGTAGACAAAATTCTGAATTCAGCAAGGGGTAATTTGTGTAGATCCTACAAGGTTTTCCTGCACAAAATAACAGCTGAAATAAAAATTGAAATTGAGGTGAAAAAAACAGCCATTTTTCTCCACGTCTTACTTTGTAACTTTTTCCTTCGATGTCAGATTTTTTAAAGCAATATACCGTTCCATCTGCTGGACTCTTCTGGTTGCGGTGATATATAGAGCTTGTAGGTTCACCAAGAACCCTAGGTACCCAGAACCAATAAACGAGCTGCACCTTACAATGGGTTTTCATTCTACACCGGGTATACAACAATTCATTTGCTGAAATATAAAGAGTGAAAAATATGTATCTAGAAAACGAAAATGGGCACAAGATAAGGTGTTAAGATGCAGTGGTTATTTGCACATCTCTGAATTCCGGGGTGCCCATACCAGCATGTGAATTACAGGGCATTTCTCAAATAGACTTATTTTTGTACATACTGTTTTACATTTGGAAGGAAAACATTTAGAGAAAGACAAGGGGCAATAACACTTTTTTTGATATTCTGTCTTCCCCCAAGTCTCCCGATAGAAATGGTACCTCAATTGCGTGGGAAGGCCTAATGCTTGTGATGGGAAACGCAACATGGACACATCTCATTTTTACATTGAAATCTGACGTGTTCTTTGCAAAGGGCCAAGCTGTGGATTTTGGCCTCCAGCTCAGCCGGCACCTAGTGAAACCTACCAAACCTGTGCATTTTTTTAAACTAGACACCTAGGGGAATCCAGGATGGTGTGACTTGTGGGGCTCTCACTAAGTTCAGTTACCCAGAATCCTTTGCAAACCTCCAAATTTGGCCCCAAAAACACCTTTTCCTCAGATTTCGGTGATAGAAAGTTCTGGAATCTGAGAGGAGACACAAATTTCCTTCCACCCAGCGTTCCCCTAAGTCTCCTGATAAAAATGGTACCTCACTTGTGTAGGTAGACCTAGTGCCCGCGAAAGGAAATGCCCCAAAACACTATCTGGCCACATCAAAATGATCAAATACAAAACTACCTGTTTTTGCGGGCGGGAGGGATACATCTGTGTTTTTGGTCCTGGGCTCAGCAGCCATACAGGGAAACCTACCAAACCCAGACATTTCTGAAAACTGGATACCCGAGGGAGTCCAGGGAGGTGTGACTTGCATGGATCCCCCAGTGTTTTCTTACCCAGAATCCTCAGCAAACCTCAAATTTAGCTAAAAGATCGATTTTTTCCCACATTTCTGCATGGGATCACTGCACTGGGCAAATTTCCTACCACCCAACGTTCCCCTCAGTTTCCCGGTAAAAATGATACCTCAGTGGGGTACTAGGTGGGCCAAGTGCCTGTGACAGGGAAGAGCCAAAAACATGTCAAAATTGAGGGGGAACCAAAGCGGGTCCAAAAGGGCAGTTTGAAAAAGTGAGGCAGAATTATTATCGGTATAGATGAGACAATGCTGGGTAGTAGGAATTTTGTGGATTCCTACAGATTCCGGAAGGTTCCATCACAAAAATATGGAAAAAATGTGTGATTTCCAGCAAAGTTGGAGGTTTGCAGGGCATTGTGGGTAAGAAAATGGTGCGGGGTGCATTTGAAGCACACCACCCTGGACTCACCCAGATGTTTAGTTTTCAGATGAGTCTAAATCTTGTGGATTCTTCTACATGGCAGCGTCCCAAAGTCCAAAAAGTGCAGCCCTCACCATTCCAAGTAGGACGATTTTGAGAGTTAGCCAAGCTCTCATGGCCCAAATGTAAAACCAAAACCCCAAAAAATGAATTGTCCTCTTGCTTGCCGTGGGATAAGATGTTTTGGGGTGCGGGGGAGAGCTGAAAGGCTGTTGCCCCCTTCAGTTGGGGTGGAGGCATAACCATGCCCATACTGGTTGGTAGATACCACCACAGTATTTTTTTTTTTTATTCCCTAGCATCTAGTAGACTTTCTGCCCCCCCACCCTGGGGTGTGGATCGGGGGTAATTGCTCCATCTGCCCATTGGTGGGCAGAACAACTTTGGTCCCAATTATTTGGGGTGAGGGTATGGCCATATCCCCACCCTCTTCTTTAAAAAAAAAAAAAAAACTTCCCTGGTCTCTGGTGGCCTTTCGGCCTTCCAGAAATAGGCCTATCTGCCCCCAAGAGGGGGCAGATATGGCCTACAGTAATGTGCCCCCATGGGGAGCGACCCTTGCCCAAGGGGCTGCCCCCCCCAAACAAAACACACACATACACACACACCAATCCCTGGTCGCTCCCCCTGCGTGAAATTGGCGCAAAAGGAAAAGTCACTGGTGCCTAGTGGTTAGGCCTATCTGCCCACAAGGGGGGCAGAAATGGCCTAAAATAAATCTGCCCGCCAATAGATGCAAAAAAAATAAAAATCCTTGGTGTCTAGGGGTTTCCACCTAATTATAATAGGTCGATCTGCCCCCACGGGGGCAGAAATGGCCTAAAAATAAATTGCCCACCCAGGGGAGTGGCCCTTGCCTAAGGGACCGCTTCCCTTATGTATAAATATAAATAAGAAAAATTCCTTGGTGTCTAGTGGTTTCTGTCCCCTTTGGGGGCAGATCGTCGTGATAAAAATAGGCCGATCTGCCCTCAAGGTGGGCAGAAGTGGCCTAAAGACAATTTTCCCCCCAGGGGAGCGACCCTTGCCTAAGGGGTCGCTCCCCACATATAACAATATACAAGCCGGTCCAAGGACGTAACCGTTACGGCCTCGGCGCCTCAGCGCCGCAGCCAAGGACGTAACCTTTACGTCCTTGGCTGCGAAGGGTTAAATATGCCCCTTAGTGTTTTTGGTTTGACTTGTTCCTTATAAAGGGTTGTGGTCAGTCAAGGCTGGTGTAGGGGCAAAGTGGCGTGACGGGGAGGAGGGCAAAAAACAGAAACAGAAAAAAACCCTACCTACTTATCTCTGTATCGCCGAATCGCTGCATCTCCGCGTTGCCGCTCGTCAGGCACAGACTCCCAACCTGCCCTGCAGCCAATCCTAATGCTGTTCTTGTGCTGCTGGCAGCATGACAGCAGCGTCAGGATTGGCTTGAACACCCTCAATTTGCGCTCCCAGACAGACTGGGAGCCTGTGACTGCTGTATCCAACCCGGCAACACAGCTCAGGGTGGAGGCAGCTCAGTGCACATGTGGGTTTGGCCGTCCTGAGACAGCCGGCCAAAACCACATGCTCAATGAGGGGAGTGCACACTACTCCCCCTCCCTGCCTGTCATCCCCCATGGCCCCACCCCCCTTGAAAAATAAAATGATAACAAACATGGTTTATTATCATTTTATTTTTCAAGTTTTGCAGCTGCTGGTGGGGCAGGGGTGATGCTGCTTGTGGTGTCTATAGCAGAAATTGCTAACAAATTAAAATCACAAAATAATTATCTACCCTGGTATCAGGGGCATAGCTTCAGGTGTATCACCCCAAACACCCCCCTAAAAATGTATTCTGTAATGAATAGCTGTGTACAAGTGCTTTTAGTCAGGTATAGTAGGATGTCATATTTAAAATTGCATTTTTTACATACACATAGACAAAAACACACACATTCTTGCTAGTTCGAAAAATATTGTGTTTCAAGTACTACTAACAATTTGCACTCCTCTCCCTTTCTGCTGCCACTTAAGCCCTCATATGCCCTGCTTCTCATATAAAGTATTTTAGAAAGATATGTTAGGAGGGGCCGCTCCTCCGCTATGGTGGAGGAGCGTATCCCCCTTCCCCCTAGCCTCCCTGCCAGCAGTAGCAGGTGGAAAACCTTTACAAGAAAATGATATTAAACTACATTTTACTACTGTTTTCTTGTAAAAGGGGCGAGGCCATGGGGTTGTGACGAGCACGAAGGGAGAGTGCACAGCACTCCTCCTCAGTGTGCATGTATGTTTGGCCAGCCGTCTCAGGCTGGCCAAGCACACATATGCACTGGTCTCTCTCTAACCCAGCAAAGCAGGCTGGGTTCGAGACAACAGGCAGAGACTTTCACTCTGCCTCGGATAGCCCTGGCTGGGTGCTCTGTCCAATCCTAATGCTGCTTTCATGCTGCCTGCAGCATGAAAGCAGTATTAGGATTGGACGTAGGGCAGGCTGGGAGCCTGTTCCTGCAGTCGACGACGGAGGAGCGGATCGGTGCAGGACGGCAATAGAGATACAGTTTAAAATAATTATTATATTTTTTTTCTCCCCCCACCACGGACTGCGCCACCCAACCCTTTTCCCCTCCCGCGAGTCGCCACTGTATGTTAGCATATTTGTTGGGAAATCTGAAGCTCAAACCCCCACAATTTTACTGACCAATCTACGCCCCCTGTCTGGTGGTTTAATAAGAGATTGGGAAATTGAGAACAGTGGCTGTGGAATATCTTCTATCAGAGCATAAATGCTGACCACCCAACAGCCCTCTTTATTATTTTACCAGTTATGGAATTGTGGTATGGATTTTGGCAATAAAGGTAGCAAAACCTCTATGAGCGCCCCCTGATGAGAAAATGAATTTAAAACCTGGACAGGATTTTTAAAATGTAAACATACTAATAGGATATGTGTGTCTTGCAAAAAAAAAAAAACACTGAAGGATTATGAGTCGGGATGCAATTTTTAATTGCCTGAACTATTTTCTTATTATTTAATCCATGAACATTAAAATAAAGGATCTTCAATTCTCCAGTCATCTTTGATAAATAAATTGTTTGCTTGCATTAAAAGAACCCTTCGATTGCCTCGGTTGAGGTAGTTCAGGTACATCCCTCTGTGATGGTACTATGCATAATCTTTCTTGTCTTTTACCTAAAGTAGAGAACACCTACTCGAGAATCTAGTCGAAAACCTACCTATGATAAAGTGTCCACCCACTCAAGTTGGAGTATTGTAGCAGGTGCCCCGCCCAAACACCCACCCTGAACCCTGATCTGGTACATTTTGGCCCCTGCTACCTTGATGAGTGCCAGGTGTCTGGTGTCCCGGTACCTGTGAATGATATAGACTTCACCTTATTTCTTAAGCCATTCTCTTTTTAGGGTATTCTCAAAATGTATTTAAACTTTAAATCTATGAAACACCCACCCTGAACCCTGGTCCAGTACACATTGGCTCCTGCTACCTTGATGAGTGCCAGGTGTCCGGTGTTCCGGTACCTGTGAATGATATAGTCTTCACCTTGTTTCTTAAGCTATTCTCTTTTTAGAGTATTCTCAAAACTTTTTTAAACTTTAAATCTTTGCTATCCCAGCTGTTTCCAAGAAAGCATGATCCTTTTGCACTTACATTTACATTCCATTCCCATCCTTCCCCCCAACAATCTCTGATGTCTAATATATTAACAGGCCTAAGTGAAAATCCAGTTGACGTATACATAAACATGTACTTATTTATAAGCACAATATATACAATAGCAGATTAACTGAATAATATTCGCAAGACTTCAGCATTGTAAATTTTACGACCTAATCTATATGGGGTGATCGTATAAGTGTGTGGGTTTATGCTATGATCTGGTCATGCTATCACATTGAGCTACTTTCTTCTATACCTTTCTATAGCTGATGAGGGAGACTATCCTGGACCACCCTTAAGATCTCTCAGAAAGGTTTGGACCTCTGTGATTTGAGAAAGCACCTAGAAACAACCCTCATCTAATACTTTGAGTTTGGATGTCTTAACTATGGATCCCTGTGCTCCCAGAGCCAGAATTTTTTGATCCGATTCCTAAATTTTCTGTGCCTGCTCGCAATTTCTACTGCCATGCCAGAATCTATCCTAAGTGGCCCAATGCCAACTCCTTAATTTTGTAATCTGAAAAATTGACCAGAATTGTACATGGATATTTAGCATGAGGTGGTTATTATGCAGAAAACTTTGCACCCACATTTTTGCCAGATCTTGGGAATGTTCCAGCAGGATGTAGGATCTCACTAAGAGCTTAACAAATGGGATTGGTCCAATATTGTGCTCCTTCCTCTCGCGGACACCAGTAATTCTCAAGTTGGAACATCTGGAGTGATTCTCCAAATGTTTCTTTTTGTAGCACATGGTCACAGTCTCTTTTTTTAATTCAGCTGTTTGTTCTCCACTGATGAACATTTTATCCACACACCTGGCCAATATGTGCTCCACTTTTTCTATTCTGTCAAAGTGAGATATTTGGCCTTCTATTTTGGAAAGACAGTCTTTAATCACATTTGCATTTCAGCCTGTTGTTTCATGGATCTGATTTCTGTCAAGATCTCTTTCAACAACATTAGGAGACTTAAAGTATCAGAGCCAGGCTGAGAAGGAGTCAAACGTTCAGGACCGCTAATCTAAACATATGTAGAGGTCTTTGGCTGTGGTTCCTGCATTACGATGGTGTTTATTAAGGTTGCGGTTTCTGTTGATGACCCTCTATCAATTCCCTGAGCCTTAGGAACACTCTCAGCCTCAGTTGGGTATTGGAGGAGCTCCCCTTGAAACACAAATGTCTTGGAAGAAAGTTTCTGCTGAAATACAGAAACAATCTAAGTGGTTGTATTTCCTATATCCTTGGGAGTGGTTGTAGCAGAGGTGGGGGCTATCTCACCCCACTTCTCAAGAGTCTTGATGGTAAAATGTTGCAGTGCTACTTAACAAAGAGATGGAGACATTCCCTATTGAATTGCCAAAGAGACATCTGAGTCACTGGTTTGTGCAGATAGTGCTGGAGTAGAGGCAGAAATAAGTATTTGGTCATACAATGCTGTATTCTTATTTAGAACGCTGACAGGTGTTCTCATAGTGGAGAATGGGGATTGGAGAGAGAGAGAGCATTAGAGCTTTCTGGGTCCCTTCAATTCCACTTGTGTCTCACAGGAGATCACACCACGACATATATTTCAGACTTCGTTGTTTAGCTATTTTTACCCCCTTGGATTGTTTCAGTGGCATTTTAAAGTCTTTCAGGAGGTTTCTAAAGTAATATCTATCTATCTGTGGATTCATAGGGCACATAGCTACCTCAATGGGGTTTCCCAGCACTATTGTAAGCTAGCTAGAAATCAATCACCGTAAGATAGCCATGTTTTAGCAACTTACGAAACTCCAAATGAGAGGTGCAGGCACGGCGTTTTAAGAGAAGAGAATTCCACAGAGTCGGGGTAAGAGAAACCAATGACCTGCCATCTTGCCTAGATAATTTAAATTGAGGTATTTTAGGAATACATAAGCATGCTGAGATAAGCAGGGCCACATCCACTTAAGGCCTTGTGCATATAATAAAAGGTTTTAAATTGAACAGGCATATCAATCGGTAGCCAGTGAAGCGTGTGTATGTGTAAAGAAACCAATGCAGACCTTGGTACATGACAGAGCTGACAACCTGCCACACTTTGCACAATCCGAGGCCTCTTCAACATTTTTTTGAAGCACCAAGGTGTAGCACATTTCTGTACTCTAGCCTAGAGATGATCAAAGACTGTACAACAGTTCTTTGTGCAGAGAGAGGAAAACCCCTGAATTTGTAAAGACACTTAAGGAGCCAGAAACAGCAGGTTGCAATCTTATTTATTTATGATCCATAGAGATCCTGGAATCAATCTAAATGCCAAGTTTTTAATACCCTTACTGGGAATAGGCAGTGGTCCAGGGTTGCCTGACCACCATTTAAGCCCCAGAGCTATGGTTGATTGCCGACCACTAGCCCCTCTGTCTTGTTGTCATACAGTTTGAGGTAATTTTATCTCATCCAACATGCTTCCTCAATAAGGTAAAGGCTCAAATTAGATGACCTTGTATTATCTTGCACACTTAGTGGCACAATAATTTGAGTGTTATCAGCAAACATCAAAAGAGTCAGTCTACGAGCGTCTACTATGTCGGCCAAAATCAGAAATCACAGCTGGTGGGGCATATCCAGCAATGAATGTTCTCAGGGTATGTATACTGGAGAAGTGGTACCGCAGATGCTAGTTATACACCGGCCCAGAGGTCGCATCCCGCCAAGGACCTCCAAATTCCTAAAATAATCGAAGTTCAGCCTCGCAAATATGGAAGTCTCTGTACACCACAGCCATGGTCCCCAGCTTACTTCCCTTGACTTGTTGCCCCTGCTCTCGTCAGCTGCCTTACCACAGTAGTGACAGTCTGTGGCCCAGAGCAGCATCACAGGGGTTTTGGGGCACAGAGGGAGCCCCACACCATACTCAAGGTTCAGCTGGAGAAACACCACTCACATATTAGTACCTGACTGCATAAAGCATGAAAGGCAGGTGAGAGGTCATTCACCCAATGTCTTTTGTGCCATCCCAAATCATCCCCTACAGGCGTGCTGCAGAGCTCACCTATGCCCAAGGGCAGAAACTCTAGCAGAAACCGGAACTCTCTGTGATTCTACTTTGGAGTCATCACCATTTGGTCACCGGCCAAGAAGAGTAGTACTATAGCTTTGGTTGTATGGTACGAAGTTCCCATACTGTGCCCTATCCCACTTTTGCAGCACTTTCTCTGGCTTGGGGTAAAATTATTCCAAATGAACCTATTCTGAGGGCATTCAAGGACAGAAACTTGCCAGGGCCTATGTATGAAGCTCAATCGTCCTTTCTGGGATCCATCCTATTAAAATGAGAACCTTCCATTCTCTTAGAGCAAGAAACCCACTTGTTCGGGGCCGAGAAGATCTCCTACTAATGTTTACGGTCCATGCCTGTTCTTTGTAAGTCAATTGTTCCTTCCCCTTCTTTCTCATTCCCAGATAACTACAGGTGGATGTTCCTATCGTTGGTCCTCCCACTGAGCGTTGCCAGCAAGTATTATGCTACCAAAAAGAGATGCATAACTTTAAAAAAACATCTTTGAGGTATATTTGTTAAGTAACAGTTAATAGACTATCGTTAATTTTTACACAAGTGACACAATAAGATTGTTAGTTATATACAACATTAAAGATAATCTCTTTAGATTCTTCCTAAATTAGTTAATGAAAAAACGATTTGGGGACTAATTTAGATCTTGGTGGAGGGGTTACTCCGCCGCAAACATGACAGATATCCCGTCTGCCGCATTACAGTCTTTTTAGGATATTATGTTATGAAGTATTCTACTCTGCCAAGATCTAAATCAGGCTTTCAATCTTAAAGCAGACAATGGTAAAGTAGAAAGACTACTTCAGCCTTAGATAGAACATGGTATTTGTGAATCCTGTTACTGCAGAGATATGCCAAATTAGTTGGCATGACACACTGATACACATTATGCACCTGGAACCTTTGGGCTCCAAGGCACTTCTTATGGGTAACTTAGCTGACATTAAAATTAGGCTCTTCAACATGGCAAAGGGGGTTTACTTTAACACATGCTGGCTGAAGCTTTGAGCCACAGTAGTTAAGGGCTGCAAAGGCACTCCTGCAGGCAAGCATTCAAGGGCATTCATGTGGGTTGTGTAAATCCACTCTTCAGCCCACACGTGACATGACATTGACCTCTTTAGTGTAGATTCTGCATCGCCGTATTATGAGCTTACATAAATGTTCCCATATTTAAGTACAGAGCACATTCACTGGGGTGTAGAAGCATCCTTTGGCCCAGAGTCAAACCTTGCTGTTAAATTTAGCCCCATAAATAATACTAGACAGACCACTCAGAAGTCCTCACTCTCTATCTCTCCCTCTCTCTTTCTCTCCGTCTCTGTTCACTCTTGCTGTCAATCAAGGCCAAACTAGAACCCAAAGCAGCCCTGGCAAATTTTGTCAGACCAGCCCCCAAAGGGTGCATTGGGAACGACCCTGACCACTACAATGGCACTTGAGGGGTTCTCCCCAGAAGAAAATTTGGGATAAAATGTCAAAAACTGTTTTTTCTATAACTAATGTTTCATTAAATATTCAATTGTATTAGTTTTTAAAGTATAGTAAATGATGACCTTACAGCGCACCAGGATACGACAATCTTTATTGGGGTTCTTCAGTGATTCCCTCACTGTCACCCTCTAACAGTGCCTCTCACTTCTGCATAGCTTCGCTCTCACGTGTGTTTAATTTCTTTTATAGTGCATCTCTTACCAGCATAGGGTATTGCAGCACTTTAAATCACACAAACATACACAGACATTGAATCTTACTTGCTTAAATAAGTGTATAAAAAATGTTACAGAAGACAAAGGGGACTACAATGTGTATGATTCACAAGTCATTCATACTGGTAGGCATTTTTCAAGAGTGCATGGTCTGGGGAAGCATAAACTCAGGATTCAGAATGCAACACAGAGGTTAGGGATGACTTTACTAATAACAAATTATTTCTACCCAGACAAACCCTTTTTAGTAACATTAGGATATTCAGACTGGAAAAACATAGAGGGAGATTTAAGAGCCCCTAGCGCCTCCTTGCACCACATTAACGTCATTTTTTTTACGCTAATGTGGCCCAATGAAGACAAAATCACTATGCCAAGTTTACAAAGTGCATGCATTGCGCCATTTTGTAACCCTTTTTTCTACATTATGCCTGCGTAAGACATAATGTATGCAAAGGGGGCGTTCGCCTGTTAGGGGACCGAAAAAACAGTGCAAAGAAATCTAAGAGATTTCTTTGCATCATTTTTTTGGCACTTTTAACGCCTGCTCACAGCAGGCATTAAAAGGAGGAACACCATTGTTTACAATGGACTTTAATGGGCTTTGCTGGATTAGCGTCAACATTTTTGACGCTAATCCTGCAAATCTCTGAACTAGCGTCAACATTTTTGACGCTAGTTCCCTAACTACTGCCATGGTGCACCGTATCTGAGGTACGGCACCCACATGGTGACGTTAGGGGGGGCAATGGGGCGCAAGGAAAGTGGCGCTGCACTGGGTTCCTTAAATCAGGCCGATAACTTTCTACCTTGTACCATGCGGTTTGCATGCAGCTTTTTGATAGCAGTTCATCGCTCACTGTGCTAGATTATGATTGTAATTTATGAACTGCACAGTAACATAAGGAGCTAGCCCACTGAGCTATGCACATAAAATATTTCTCTGTGATCTGCATAGTACACGTTCTTTGCAGCAGGCACATTAACCCTCTGCCATAGCTTAGATGAGTCAAAACTGTTACTAGACAAAACTCCAATCTCACTCCTGCACGTATATTAATCACTAGTGTTTTCTTGGCAGTTTTATTGTTGTCTCAAAACTGTTGGATATACAAAGAACTCTGCAGTGCTTTTAAAAGTGCTGCACTGCTACACAGCCGCCCCTCCCCCTCAATAAAACCTCCAACCCTTCCAGCCTCCTTCGGAAACACCTGATGCCTGGATGGCCAGTCCGGCCTGGCTGTCAATCTCCTTAGTATTCCTCTCTGTGAGTGTCTAAACCAGGGGTCTTCAAACTGGGGGTGGGCCCCATTAGGGGGGCCTCAGGTGATCCCAGGGTGGGGCGCCAGGCTCTGGCCAAAATAAGCATTATGCAGAGTACAGTGCTTTGTTTTAAGCACAAAACAAATTGATGCATTTTAAAAAAGATAACATCACCTAAATGCAATGTTTAAATGAGTCTAGACGTGTTTAAACATTGCCAACATAAAAGAATAATTGTAAAAAATTCTGAGGGCGGGGGCAATGATTCCCCCCTCCCCCCCCCACAGTAGGGGGTGAGAGTGGCGCAGCATTAAAATGTTTGAAAAACACTGCTCTAAACCCTCTTTCAGCACCCGCCATTCACTGGGTGTTTACCCAACGTATGGCTGATCTGCCCTATTGTCTACTGGGACAATATCACAGAAACTTTGCACTGGTGCGCAAACCCAAAAGGAAAATTCCATATGCGTCTTTTTTGCTTCTTGTCCGGTATGAGATGTAGCGGATGGAATGTGGAGCAGGGTAAAACCTGTAGAGACATTACTGCACTTTCTTTTTAGTGCTTACTTAAAAATAAATAGATAAAACACAGTTCAACCAGATCTCAAATGCGAGTCATGCATTTAGGGCCAGATCAGCTTGTGTTGTTATATACATTGCAAAAATGTCTTTGTTACAACATCTAGCACTCATTTAAATTGTTTAGCAGCAATGCATTGCATATGAAAACACAAAAAGCGGCCGTCAAAGAAAAATCAACTGTAGCAAAATATGCCCGATTCAGTACTACTAAAGCAAAAACCGTGGTGGTAATGGGCGCGCCCCGCTTTGCATACATTTTAAGTTTCTTTGTTAATGCTACAAACGATTCCGTCCTTCCGTGTGCAGAGATCTCCACGTTCTCCCGGCAGCGCGCGGGAAGTTATGGCCAGGAATGTCTACGCTGCCCTCCGACAGTCCTCAACAAATCGGCCATGTGTATTCTTGACCGTTCGCCGACTTTCTACAGACAAACAACCTTTTTTACTCAACGTTTCCTCCCAATTATGGAAGCTGCTTTAATTCGATGACGTTGTTGCAGCTACAGCAACAGGCATATTATGAAACATTAAACCAGCCCACCAGAAAAGCTCCGTATCCGTGCCAAAACAAGCAATCATATTAGGAAATAAGCTGCAAACAAAGCACATTGCGGGCATGTTATCTAGAGCAGCACGTAGAGGGCAGAGAAGGACAAGGCCAGGGCCAATCCTGGCTTGAGGAGACCCAAGCAGGCCCGGACGCAGCTCAGTACACCCCCAGGCTACAGCTGCTTGACAGACGGGTTGGAAGAGGGCCAGGCCTCTCTCTATTGCTGCCAGCAGGCCTGGGCTCAGATTTCAGATGTACCTTGAACTACTGATAAAAAAGGCCTCCCCGACCTTATTTTCATGTGTGTCAGTGCTTTAAATGGGCCGGTACTCACAGGTACTGAGTACCAGCACTTCTTACTTTTCTCACTCTGAGTACGGCACTTCTTATTTTTCTCACTCTGAGTACCAGCACTTCTCTGCTGCCAAGGAGAGTACCGGTACCCATGAAAGGTAGTCTCATTAGCTGATAGTGCTGGTGAGCACTGGGCTGTCAGAGTTGAACCTGCCTCTGACAGCCCTAAACTGATCCTGCTGTGCTATTCAGCAGGGATTATGTGCCTAATGTTTGGATATTCACTATCACGCTGTGTCTGACAGAACAGGGTCCATTCGGGCCCTGTGCTGTCAATCACATTTACACAATCATGTGCATTTGTGTAAACACGGGAATGGAGACAGCAAATGAAAGAGAGAGAGAATCTGAACACCTTAAGGAGGACTGTGTGTAATGCTTTGTGTCTGCGTGTCTGTTTGTTTCTTTCTGTGTGTGCACCTTCAAGAATATATAGGCCCTCATTCTGACCTCGGCGGTAAAAGGTGCCTACCGCCGGTCAGAAATCCTCCATAATCCCGCCGCGGTCGCGGAAACCCGCCACGGTCATTCTGACCCGCAGAAGGCAAACCTCCGAAAATCCGACCGCCACAACAGACCGCCAGACCAGCGGTCGGCGGAAAGGTGGAGGTGACCAAACCTCCACCGCCACGCCAACAGAAATACGCCCATCCCATTACGACCCACGAATCCACGCGGCGGTCATTCAAACGCGGTATTCCATTGGCGGGACACACCGGCGCGGTCAGAATACACACCAACGAACAAAACCCACCCACATTGGACGATTTGAATCCCACACACCTGATACACATACACACACCACTCCCACACACACAATACAATATAAAACACCCACCCACATCACCCACAAACCCTTACGCTTACAAAATCGTAAAGAAGGCAAGAGCGAGACACCAGCATCCAAAACATAACAGCCACAGCCACTCAACACCATCACCCACACACTATCCACACACAAAACAACACACACCACCACACTCAACTCACTTAAATACACATACTCCACCCCACACATCATACACACCACCCCATGGCACCCCAAAGACAACCCCGCTTCACAGACGAAGAACTCAGGGTTATGGTGGAGGAAATCGTTCGTGTAGAGCCCCAGCTGTTCGGCACACAGGTCCAATACACCAGCATTGCCCGGAGGACGGAGCTATGGCAGAGGATTGTCGACAGGGTGAACGCAGTGGGACAGCACCCCAGAAATCGGGAAGACATCAGGAAGCGATGGAACGACCTACGGGGGAAGGTGCGTTCCATGGTATCCAGGCACAACATCGCCGTGCAGAAGACTGGCGGAGGACCCCCACCTCAACCCCCACAATTCACATCATGGGAGGAGGAAGTCTTGAACATCCTGCATCCTGACGGCCTCGCAGGAGTCGGCGGAGGAATGGATACTGGTAAGTTGAAGCTTCAATACTGCTTCCCCCCCACCTGCATGCCAAATCAGACCCCAACCCTCACCCCCATCCTCGAACCCCACCCTCACCCCCACCCTCACCCCCACCCTCACCCCCACCCTCACCCCCACCACCATCCTCACCCCCACCCCCACCACACCTATTCCCCGCCAATGTCTCACCATCACAACCCACTCATCCCAAAACCTAGGCCTGCATGCGTCCACTAAGCATGGACACCCATCACCAAAGCATGCCCAATGCATATACACATCCCCCCCACAAGCCACCCTCACCAAAGCCCCCACACACGAATGCCAGCACTTGGGGACACGAGAACCCACAGATACACCCATATGCGACACATTGAAACTATAACCATACCTCTATACCCCTGCAGGACCCGACCGTCAACACACCGCGGCGGAGGGGCCAGAATTATCCACACCCCCCACCCAAGAGGCCGTCAGCGATGACAGCAGCTCTGTCGATCTGGACACCGATGACCAGCCCGGACCATCGGGGACCTCTGGACAGTCGGTTCCCCTCACACAGGCACAGGCCACTATAGACCCTAACCCCTCTGGGAACACCAGCACAGCTCCCACCCAGCGGGCCCATGCCTCTGTCTCCAGGGCGCGTCAATCTGCGGTGTGTCTACCACTACAGGGCACCCAGGATAACCCACCACCCCAACAACAACAGGGACCTGGGGGCAGTGGTAGTGGGCACACCGGCCAGGGGGCAGAGGCCCAGGGAAACAGGGCAACTCAGCGGGCAGCTGTGCGACAGGGGGGGGAGGAGAGGCCCAGGGAACCCACTCTCCACGAGGTCCTCACCACCATCATGGGAGCATACAACCGCTCCCAGGAGACGATGGCGACGGTACTGGCCCGGTTCCAGGAGATCCAGGTGCTGCAGGAGGAACACTATCGGGGGTACAGGGAGGACATCCGAGCCATCAACACCACCCTGGTTACCATGGTAGGGCTGCTGCAGGACCTCGTAAACAGCAGGGCGGACACTGAACAACACCCAAGGGCCCCTGCCACTAGCCGGGACCAAGAACAGCCATCCACCTCCGCCGGCGCTAGTGGACAGGAGGCCCCCGCACAGCAGCAGCCCACCAGACCCCCACCTCCTGCAGGAGAAGAACCACCCCGCAAGAGGGCCCTGAGATCTCGCAAGACAGAGTAGGATGTCAAGACCCCCGCCAGCAATGGATACCACCTGATGTCATCCCACTGTCCCACATTGTCACCCTGTCCATCCTCGAACTGCCCATGCTCCATCTCTCCACAGGCCTCTGGACAATGCACCTGTGTGACTGTTACTCTGGACTCTGCCATGGACATTCCTTCACCATAGCCCCCACCCACTTGAAACCACCCATCCCATTTTGAGCACTTCAATAAACACATATTTTGCACCAAAATATCAGGAGTCTGGCTGTGATTTCAATAGATTGTAATTGACATGACAGTGCAAATATGTCCTTGTACATGGTGAAGTCAACAAACAGCTGCCACAAAGCTGTAGTCCATGGGGAAACGAAGCACAGGACTCGTAGTGGGGACCCCAGATCTGAAATAGGGAGGGAAAAGCCAAAACTCAGTCATCATACACTGGGGCAAATAGACAGGCAGCAGAGATGCTGGAGAGTAGTTAACTTTTACTAAATTATCTTTGAAATGTTAC
Organism: Pleurodeles waltl; assembly: GCF_031143425.1. Classification (NCBI taxonomy): domain Eukaryota; kingdom Metazoa; phylum Chordata; class Amphibia; order Caudata; family Salamandridae; genus Pleurodeles; species Pleurodeles waltl. The sequence continues at coordinate 656,725,515 of NC_090445.1, read as the reverse complement.
CTGTGTCCTATTGGAAGTACTGTTCAATGATTCTGTCCCTGTTGTCTGTTTCAGCCCCGTCGTCTTCCTCCTCGTCACTCTCCTCAGGTTCCACCGCTGCCACAACACCACCGTCTCGACCATCCTCCTGCAGGAAAGGCACCTGGCGGCGCAAAGCCAGGTTGTGAAGCATGCAGCAGGCCACGATGATGTGACACACCTTCTTAGGTGAGTACATTAGGGATCCACCGGTCATATGCAGGCAGCGAAACCTGGCCTTTAGGAGGCCAAAGGTGCGTTCGATCACCCTCCTAGTACGCCCATGGGCCTCATTGTACCGTTCCTCTGCCCTGGTCCGGGGATTCCTTACTGGGGTCAGTAGCCACGACAGGTTGGGGTACCCAGAGTCCCCCACTAGCCATACACGGTGTCTCTGTAGCTGTTCCATCACGTAAGGGATGCTGCTATTCCTGAGGATGTAGGCGTCATGCACTGACCCTGGGAATTTGGCATTTACATGCGAGATGTACTGGTCAGCCAAACACACCACCTGGATGTTCATTGAATGGTAACTTTTTCTGTTCCTGTACACCTGCTCCCTGTCTCTTGGGGGAACCAAAGCCACATGGGTCCCATCAATGGCACCAATTACGTTGGGAATATGTCCAAGGGCGTAGAAATCACCCTTCACTGTAGACAGTTCGCCCACCTCAGGGAAAATGATGTAGTTCCTCACGGATTTCATCAGGGCAGACAACACTCTGGATAACACCTTTGAAAACATGGGCTGAGACATCCCAGAAGCAATTCCCACGGTTGTCTGAAATGACCCACTTGCCAAGAAATGGAGTACTGACATGACCTGCACCAGAGGGGGAATCCCTGTGGGTTGGCGGATGGGGGACATCAGGTCGGGCTCCAGCCGGGCACACAGTTCATGGATAGTGGCACGGTTAAGACGGTAGGTCAGGATAATGTGGCGTTCTTCCATTGTCGACAGGTCCACCAGCGGTCGGTACACGGGAGGATTCATCCGTCTCCTCGCCCAACCCAGCGGACGGTGCCTAGGAAGGACAACATGGAGCACACAGTCAGGCAACCCACAGGTACGTACTCACAGCTAGCACAGTATACGATTCTCTATGCAGTGAATGGCGTGTATGAGTGGCTATGCAAGGCCTAGGCCTGTGTGACGCAGTTGAAATTGAGCCATATGGGCCCTGGAAATGGCGGCTGCCTGACCTGTGAAGTGTGACAATGGGATGTGAGGTCAATGCGCTGGCGTGGCACACCGCGGCGGGCGGCGGGCCAAGACCGCGGCGCGAAGCCGCATTGGTTAACATTGAAGCCTATGGGTTTCAGGAGCCAATGGCGAAGGGCGCCGGCGGTGGCGGGACACACCGCCGCGGTACGCACCGCCGCGGACGTGACCGCCATTTTCTATCTACTTATCCACTTGCGACTTGAACTTTCACAGGAGAGGACCTATACTGCAAGTGTTGCTGTGACCTCGGTCTGGAAGGGACAATGGCTGCTGCGACTGGGGAAAGGGCCCCTGCCTTCACTGGAGAGGAGTTGGAGAAACTTGTGGATGGGGTCCTCCCCCAGTATGCGCTACTCTACGGTCCTCCAGACCAACAAGTGAGTTTAACTCTATCTGGATTTGGGGCCACTGGCTGGCTTGGGGGCCTGGCGGGGATGGGGGGCATGTTGGGCCTGGCGGGGGGCCTGGCGGGGGGCCTGGCGGGGATGGGGTGCATGTTGGGGCTGGCGGGGGGCCTGGCGGGGATGGGGGGCATGTTGGGCCTGGCGGGGGGCCTGGCGGGGGGCCTGGCGGGGATGGGGTGCATGTTGGGGCTGGCGGGGGGCCTGGCGGGGATGGGGTGCATGTTGGGGCTGGCGGGGGGCCTGGCGGGGGGCCTGGCGGGGATGGGGGGCATGTTGGGGCTGGCGGGGGGCCTGGCGGGGGGCCTGACGGGGATGGGGGGCATGTTGGGCATGGCGGGGGGCCTGGCGGGGGGCCTGGCGGGGATGGGGTGCATGTTGGGGCTGGCGGGGGGCCTGGCGGGGGGCCTGGCGGGGATGGGGGGCATGTTGGGGCTGGCGGGGGGCCTGGCGGGGGGCCTGGCGGGGATGGGGGGCATGTTGGGCATGGCGGGGGGCCTGGCGGGGATGGGGTGCATGTTGGGGCTGGCGGGGGGCCTGGCGGGGATGGGGGGCATGTTGGGCATGGCGGGGGGCCTGGCGGGGGGCCTGGCGGGGATGGGGTGCATGTTGGGGCTGGCGGGGGGCCTGGCGGGGGGCCTGGCGGGGATGGGGGGCATGTTGGGCATGGCGGGGGGCCTGGCGGGGATGGGGGGCGTTGGGCCACTGGAAAGGAAAATGCTGAGTAACTTGAACGTGGTATTTCTCCCTCCCTGTACGTGTCACATAGGTCCGCGCCCATGAGAAGATCGGGATTTGGCGTGCCATCGCCAAGGAAGTCCGGGCCCTGGGGGTCCACCATCGACGGGGCACCCACTGCCGCAAGAGGTGGGAGGACATCCGCCGCGGGACCAAGAAGACCGCCGAGTCTCTGCTGGGGATGGCCTCCCAACGTAGGCGGGGTGCCTGCCGTCAACTGAGCCCCCTGATGTTCCGGATCCTGGCGGTGGCCTACCCTGATTTGGATGGGCGCGTGAGGGCAGCACAGCAGACACAAGGGGGTGAGTACAAGCATCATCTACTCTGTTGTCGTGCAGTGGAGGTGTCTGGGTGGGGGAGGAGGGCTGTGGGTCCCCCTAGGCCAGGGCGATATCTGTAGGCTGGGCACCCCCGTAAGCCCCTGTGTCCCCAGCCACCACCCTCAGTAGTGTGTCAGTACAGCCATCCCTGGGCCGTGTCATCCATGGGTGCAGTTGACAACTCTAGGCGTGTAGGGCATGTTCCACGGAATGCGTAGCGGACCCCAAGTGCGCAACTTAGTGCAGGGGGCATCTGTGTCTGTCATGTCCGCTAACTGTACCGGAGATCCATGTACTCAATATCCCTTTATTTCTCTCTCCCCCCCCCTTTTTGTTTGTCTTTCTGTGCTTGTGTGCATCAGCATCATCAGGCGTAGGAGAAGTGGCATCGGGGCAGGAGGGAGCTGCATCTCACATGGCCCAGGAGGGCCATGCCACAGAGTCAGACTGGACCAGTGAGACGGAGGGCGAGGGGAGCTCCACGACGGGGACGACTGGAGCCTGCATCGACACGGACACGTCCTCGGAAGGGGGCTCCCTTGCGGGGGTGGCACCATCCGTGCCCCCCGCCATTACAGGTACAGCCGCCACCCAGCGCACCATCTCCGCCCTCCCAGCAGCCCCTCCGCGTTCGCCCCGTGCCCGCTCTGCCAGGAAGCCGGGCATCTCCTTCGCCCCAGGCACCTCAGGCCCTGCCCCTGTTACCCCCGCTGCCCTCAGTGAGGAGGTCATTGACCTCCTCCGAACGCTCATTGTTGGGCAGACTACCCTTTTGAATGCCATCCAGGGGGTGGAGAGGGAGGTTCATCGCAGCAATGCGTACCTGGAGGGCATTCATTCGGGTCAGGCTGCCCATCAGCGATCGTTCCAGGCTCTGGCCTCAGCACTGACGGCAGCCATTGTCCCTGTCTCCTGCCTGCCTCTACTAACTCCCTCCTCCCAGTCTCCTGTTCCTCTGCCTGTCCCACCCACACCATCAGACCAGCCTGCACACACCTCAACACCCAAGAGAAGCTCATCCAAACATAAGCACCACAGATCACGCAGACATTCACACACGCAACATTCCGATGCAGACATGCCAACAGTCACTACCACCTCTGTGACCCCCACCTCCTCGTCTCCCTCCTCCCTCCCTGTGACGTCTACACTCACACCTCCATTCACCTCACCATCAGCCAGTGTTTCCATCACCAGCACACCCTCCACTCCAGTCCGCACACGTGCAGTCACCACCCCCACTGCCATTTACACGTCCCCTGTGTCCTCTCCCACTGTGTCTGTCACCCCCTCTTCCACACCACACAAACGCAGCCACCCACCCACCCAACAGCCATCCACCTCACAACAGCCTATCCCTCCTGCACCTGCACCCAAAGACAGCAAACGTGACTCACCTACAACCACATCCTCTCCCTCCACTCCCATTCCCACTGTACCTACCACTCTCCATTGTCCCAAGAAGCTCTTCCTCGCCACTACTAACTTCTTTCCTGACCCTGAGCCCCCCCCTCCTTCTCGTCGGGGTAAGAAGAGCACCTCAGCCACCACCAGCCCTGCAGCCCCCTTGACAAGGGTGCAGGGGTATTGGAGCCCGCCAGCCCGCATGTCTGGATCTTCGCCCAGCAGCAAGGGGACAGCCAGCCCACCCCCTGGGAAGAGGAGCAGAAGGCGGAAGGGGCGCCGCAGGAGCCCGCCTTCTACATCCCCCCCGGACACCACCCAGAGACAGTCACCTGCCACAGCTCCAAAGGGAGGAAAGGGCCACAGGCCGACGACTAAGGAGGGCAAGGGCAGCAAGTTGGAGAGGTCAGGCAGCAGGCCTGCTGCCCAGGAGGAGCCCACAACCCCCATAGCCGCTGCCCCGGGAGGAACCGGCACAGCTGCCCCGGGAGAGCCCACCACCCCCATAGCCGCTGCCCAGGGAGGACCCAGCCCAGCTGGCCAGGAGGGCCCCACCACCCACAGCCCAGGTGGGCAGTGAAGGAGCACCATCCCCGCTGCCCAGGAGGGCACCACCAGGCATTTAGCAGTTGGCCATAGACCGTCCGCCGTCTCAAGAACCGCTGAACTGGGCCCTTCAAGGCAAGAACCGCTGAACTGGGCCCTTCAAGGCAAGAACCGCTGAACTGGGCCCTTCAAGGCAAGAACCGCTGAACTGGGCCCCGCCGTCTCAAGAACCGCTGAACTGGGCCCTTCAAGGCAAGAACCGCTGAACTGGGCCCCGCCGTCTCAAGAACCGCTGAACTGGGCCCTTCAAGGCAAGAACCGCTGAACTGGGCCCTTCAAGGCAAGAACCGCTGAACTGGGCCCTTCAAGGCAAGAACCGCTGAACTGGGCCCTTCAAGGCAAGAACCGCTGAACTGGGCCCCGCCGTCTCAAGAACCGCTGAACTGGGCCCTTCAAGGCAAGAACCGCTGAACTGGGCCCTTCAAGGCAAGAACCGCTGAACTGGGCCCTTCAAGGCAAGAACCGCTGAACTGGGCCCTTCAAGGCAAGAACCGCTGAACTGGGCCCCGCCGTCTCAAGAACCGCTGAACTGGGCCCTTCAAGGCAAGAACCGCTGAACTGGGCCCTTCAAGGCAAGAACCGCTGAACTGGGCCCTTCAAGGCAAGAACCGCTGAACTGGGCCCTTCAAGGCAAGAACCGCTGAACTGGGCCCCGCCGTCTCAAGAACCGCTGAACTGGGCCCTTCAAGGCAAGAACCGCTGAACTGGGCCCTTCAAGGCAAGAACCGCTGAACTGGGCCCCGCCGTCTCAAGAACCGCTGAACTGGGCCCTTCAAGGCAAGAACCGCTGAACTGGGCCCCGCCGTCTCAAGAACCGCTGAACTGGGCCCTTCAAGGCAAGAACCGCTGAACTGGGCCCTTCAAGGCAAGAACCGCTGAACTGGGCCCTTCAAGGCAAGAACCGCTGAACTGGGCCCCGCCGTCTCAAGAACCGCTGAACTGGGCCCTTCAAGGCAAGAACCGCTGAACTGGGCCCTTCAAGGCAAGAACCGCTGAACTGGGCCCCGCCGTCTCAAGAACCGCTGAACTGGGCCCTTCAAGGCAAGAACCGCTGAACTGGGCCCTTCAAGGCAAGAACCGCTGAACTGGGCCCCGCCGTCTCAAGAACCGCTGAACTGGGCCCTTCAAGGCAAGAACCGCTGAACTGGGCCCCGCCGTCTCAAGAACCGCTGAACTGGGCCCTTCAAGGCAAGAACCGCTGAACTGGGCCCCGCCGTCTCAAGAACCGCTGAACTGGGCCCTTCAAGGCAAGAACCGCTGGCCCTTTGGCAGACGTGGCAGGGCAGGATCTATCTCGGGCAGGGCTGCAGGATGTCCTCTGGCCAACTTGCCTCCTCCAGTGGCAATGGGGTCTGTTATGGACTGTTTGGACTGTGGCTTTGCTCTCCCCAGGATGGCCCAGTGGGCAGGCCACCCACTGTATGGACTGTATGGACTGTGGCTTTGCTCTCCCCAGGATGTCCCAGTGGGCAGGCCACCCACTGTATGGACTGTATGGACTGTGGCTTTGCTCTCCCCAGGATGGCCCAGTGGGCAGGCCACCCACTGTATGGACTGTTTGGACTGTGGCTTTGCTCTCCCCAGGATGGCCCAGTGGGCAGGCCACCCACTGTATGGACTGTATGGACTGTGGCTTTGCTCTCCCCAGGATGGCCCAGTGGGCAGGCCACCCACTGTATGGATTGTTTGGACTGTGGCTTTGCTCTCCCCAGGATGGCCCAGTGGTCATGGAGTCCCCTCGTGGATCTGGCGTCGTGTACTCAAGTGGCTGAGGTGCCCCCCCTTCCCTTCCCCCTGAGGTGCCTGTCCTATTTTCTTTCTGATGCCCCTGCAGTGTTCTCTCCGTGGAGTTCTTGTCGTGGGACTGGGCCTTGCCCCTTTGCACAGGACCCCTGTGATCCACGGACAGTGGTTGGACTACATTTAGTAGCTGTATATATTTTGTACATAGTTTATTTATTTATTGGGATTAATGGCGTACATATTTCAATATATCTGCCCGTTTATGATCTCTTCTTTTGGTCTTTGCATTATTTCGGAGGGGGGTGGTTTGTGGGTTGTGACAGTGATCTGTGGGAATGCATTGATGTGTGTGTTGTAGTGGGTGTGGGTGGGTGGGTGTGTGCCGGTAATCTTTTCCCTCCCCTGTGTCGTAGGTGCAGTACTCACCGATGTCTTCCGCGCCGCCGGGCGTGCTCCTGGTATATGAGGAGGAATAGGAGTGCGGGGATGACCTGTAACTCTGGCTCCATACTGCCGGAATCTCGCGTGGAGTGCGTAGAGGTGAGCGTTTTCCCGTTCGTAGTCTGTTTCCGCCGTGTTCTTATCGGCGGTGCTCCCGCCCCGGAAAAGGTGGCAGATTGGTGGGTCGAAATAGGGTGGGCGGTACTTTGTCTGCCGCCGGGCTGTTGGCGGGAACCGCCGCGCTGTTTGTTTGTACCGCTGTGGCGGTCGGAGTGTTAAGTTGGTGGGCTGTGTTGGCGGTTCCCGCCAGGGTCAGAATGCCATTTTTAATACCGCCGGTCTGTTCGCGGTCCGACCGCCGCCTCTCCGCCGACCGCCAAGGTCAGAATGAGGGCCATAGTATTGTGCACAACGACAGGAAATAACAGTATGGCATTAAGATAAATATCATTGTGTTTCGCTTTCATTTTGTGTACTGAGTTAACTTGTTTTGTTTATTTAAACACATTTCTCATGGGCCTTGGTATGTGCTGCAACTGGTATATAAATCTAAGTATCCTCATGTCTTGCTCTTAGCCCCGCCCCTAGCCCCACCCACCACACTACTAGTTCATGTTAATGAGTACCTGCACTTATTTTTTCCCATTTAAAGCCCTGTGTGTGATCAGACCTTCGATAAGGAGATTACTGTATCCCTACTCGTCCTGTCCTCTGCGGTTCTCTTCTGTCAACCCCCAGGCAGCCACTACACAGCTTATAACACTGCGTTTTGGGCCAACTAGTCTGAGGAAGAAATGGCAGCACACCCACGGAACAACCTGTGTTCTCTATAGTTCCTAGACATCGAAGTACCTAAGTGTTTAATAACAGATGAGCTCATTACCTAATTTAGCGGTATTTCATTGACCTCAGAAAGTTGAATGTATGAGCGTATCCTGCACTGACTAACTTGCTTCTTGCATTTCGTCATCTAGGAGACACCGCAACACGTGAGGGCACCCACCCACAATACTAAGTCCAGTTAGAGGTCTGGGGAAGACAGGCACTGCTCTCCCTGGTTGTAAGTAGTTTAGCTGTAGTAGTAAACCGCAGTTGTTTTTGAGCATTGTGTAATCTGATATAAAGTGTGGGGCGCAACGACCCTGTGTCCGATCGACAGTATATAAAAACAAATAATAAAATGCACTGGGAACTAAGAAACATTCAAAGGGAATGCAAGTAGTTGCCTGGGGTGGAGGTCATTGGATTCGGAGCCTCAGTCCCTGCTGCTGCCACAGCATTCGCTGGATAGTTATAGATCTACTGCATTTGCCACATAATCCATCATCCGATGAATAATTTGCATACTTTAGCAACAAAAAAAGTATCTAGCTGAAATGAGCTCAAATAGATCAAAAATTATTAAAAACGCTGTGACAGGTGTTGCCACGCAGTTGAGTGCCATTTGCATAGGCTGACTGGTCACCTTTCGCCCGCTTCTTACTTTTAGCGTTAAACTGGTACTATTGAGGTGGGCTCTTTGCCCGGAAACTGGAAACGTGTAAAAATGACAGATGTAATGCCATCTCAGAATGTGCTGCATTATGCCGCATACTTTTCCTTTTCTGAGCGCATAGTCCACCCTGCAATATGATGTGGTACTCCCCTGTCTCATAATTCCAGAGACCGTGCAAGGCAGCAAAAGGGGGTCAGCTGGCACTAGCGCGAGACGCCGTCCACCCACCCGTCATGCTTCCAGACAGTGCACCATTGCCCTGCTTCCTCATTTTGGGAAAGGCCGCAGTGAAGCCCTGGAGGGGAGGGAGGAGGGGGGGGGATTGTTGGGTGTTTTTTGCGCCTGGTTTGTTGATATTACAGAAACCAAGGAGGAGGATTGCGTCATTAGAGCTCTCAGAGATCAGCCTGCCACTTACTCTTGGGAGCACTAAGATAGTTGCACTTCCTAGACCCAGCCCAGGGGTAGGGGTCCCTTCCTTCCCAGAGAGTCCCTGATAACCACCACACCCATCCTGAGTGCTGGAGTGCACACAAAGCCTGGAACTAGGGGCCATATGTACGAAAGCTTGAGCCCCTCCCCTTGCAAAGTACATGGCGGGCCCCCCTCCGGACACATTCAGAAGTTCTCACAGCAGGTTACTGTGCTGAGGGACCCCCTGGAGCTCGTCCCCCCTCGCCCGCATAGCCACTGGCTTCTGTCCCTCTGAAGGGTCAAACGGTTTGAAGGGTTAGAAGCGCTCCTGCACTTCTCTTGGCATGAGGCCTAGTCTTCGACTGCTGCCAGACACTTCAAGAGTACCCACTAATGGCCAAGGTCCTGTGATGACGCAGAAATGAAGGTTTTACATTTATTAGCGCATAAACGTAGTGCCGCAATAATCAAGTGTGACTTTAACCGAACTAATAAAGATTGTACGGGGACAAATGTGCCCTCAGAGTAGTTCGCCAACATTTATAAGCGTGCTTTATATAACGTGATGTATTAGAATTGTACTAATCTGACATAACCGTAAACGTGTGCCATGATTTGCTTGTTTGAAATGTTTTAACTTAGCATAACTTTAGTGGAGGCTTCGGCCTAGTTGCCTTGTCTCACGGTTTAGATGCTCATGTTTTTCCAATGTGCTAATAAAACGTGTATTCTTGCTTGAAGCTGTACTTTTCCAGTGAGATCGGTTCACATGCTTATCTTTAAGGTTTCGTGCCAGCCTGGCATCTTCTTCTTTGCTCCAAGGTCAATCTGCAGGTGCAGACAATGGACGCTCTGAAACTGAGTTAATTGGTAAAATATGTTGCAACTTACGTTCCCGACTCCAAGGATAATGTATGCCTAGGTAGAAGCTTGTGAACTGTTGTTTTTGATTGGACAATTTGAAGCCAACCTATGAACCCTCCAATGGAAGACCCTACTGGATTTGAACTGTTGTTTATTTAAACCCGGTGCACGAGAAGAAAGCAGCCATTACCCATCGGACACTACAGCCTTTTGCCATTTGCTATTAGCCATTACCAGCCATTTTTGACTTTAGACATTACCCATTGCACCCATCGAGGACATTGCAGACATTATGGCCCATCTTGCTGACTTCGTCATTTTGCCATCTCCTACGATGCCAATTGATGTTCGACGCCATTTTGAATGAGACTTTGATGCTTTCTCTAATCGAGAGAAAGAGACTTTAAGTAATTCTCGCCCTAGAGACTTTAACTTCGATTTGACCCTTTGCATAAAGTAGTAGTTTAGTCCTTTTATCTTGCCGCTGTGAGGCAATTGCCCCGTCCACCCTGCCCCTTTGCCCCGTCCCATGCTGATCGAAACCGGTACCTGTGAGACGAAGACTTCCTTGAATGCTGATTGAATTTGGTAAATATGAAAGGAAAATGTACAATTGCATTGTGTTTCTTTTTAGGTAACCAACTGCTGATTTTTGATAAGAGCCCTAGTTAGGAGTTTTCCAAATTAATGTTGCTAAATTGTTTTTGCATGAAATCCCACATGCAGATGCTAATTTGAGGTTAGATGAGGATTCATTTGTTGCACGATGCAATTTGAGACCGTGTTATGCTGACTAATGTATGCAATTAGCCCATTACAGATTATAGTTTTAGTGGTTTGCGTTGCTATCATCGAATGCATTGTTATTCAAATGCTGCATAGATTGCATCTTTTCCGCCGTTATGGACAGCTATTAAAGTTCATTTACATATATCATTTGGTGTTGAGACACATTTATATTGTGCTAGCTTTGTTAATATAGGGAAATAAATTAATTAACTTTGAATAAACTGGTGTGGTTATTCATGGCCGGAAGGTCATGGTTCGCCAAAATGTTTTCTGGATTAATTGTGAAGTGTTATGTTGATCAGGGCATTGCTTATGTTCGTTATTGATTATTGATTTGATTAAATTGACTAATCTCGGGTGAAGAGAGCCCCACTTGGTCAAAAGATTCATCGACCCAAGAGCGTCCAAATACAGGTAAATTATTAGGACGGAACGCTCTATCAGTAGATGGTAGCAGATGACGGTTTAGATCTTTGGGACCCCACTCGAGAGGTATATGGTGTTGAATTAGATTTTTCTTGGGTAAAACAGATTGAGAGAATGATGATGCCCTAAGTCCCCCGCGACTTTCCCGGGATCTCGGAGCTTGCGAATGGAGAGAATGGAGGTGTGAAATCGGCGTTGGCAGTACTAGTGACGGTATGAGTGAAGTCAGGGTTTTGCGCTTGCACAGCTTATTGCCGCAGATTGTTTGAAAAGGTTGCGAGGATTTTAGAGAATAGCGGAGGTGCGACTCCGAGTGTGAGAGTAGGGAAGTCGTCGAACTTCATGTGCATGTGGCGCTTTGTGCAGGAAAAAGGTCCACATGGTTGTTGTTGTTGAGACGGGCCCTGCGAGGTCAAGAGACTCCGGAGTATGTTGAAAAGTGTATGAGACACTTGTTTTATGTTGTGGTCTGGTCGGTTTAATAGGTTGACCGGGCGTGGTCAACGAGTCGGTACGTGTGTTAAGGGAGTGAAAGAAAACTTCGACTTCGGGCTTTGACAAATTCTAAGTGCACTAGAATAGATCACTGACAAGTTGAGAGCAGAATCTGCGGGTCAGATTTGCTTGCGAAAGTGGGGACCGAGAAAGATGGAATAACTGCCGAGGCTAGTGAAAAATCCCTAAGGTCCTGAAGCGATTGTGTTACCCTTCCTGTAGTAAACCGACAGATCTGTTTTATTATTATTTGGTTGCTCGCGATACATGCCAGAAGTTGTTACGAGAGGAGCTGAGTGAAGGAGGACTAGCCGCGAGGCTTTGTCAGCCGCAGTGTGTGTGAGTGTGACGTCACTAGGAGCCGCGCTGGGATAGGTTGGTTGCAGAGAAGGGTCGCGCACGGATTGGACGCAGTCCGTGGGGCTCGATTGGAAGGGGAAAGGCAAGCGAAGAGTATTCCGGGAATTAAAGTCACTTATTGATTACAAATTTTGTGAAATAAAAGACGAGAAAATGAAATTTTTGAAAGCATTAAAGAGTGCGATGAAGGGGGAGTCTTACATTAAAGCGAGCGTAGGAGAGGAGACGCCACCCGAAGGTACACCAGCTTACATTGTAATGGAGGAAAGGGGGGTAGCTCCGTGCCTTTGGCTAAAGCAATGGCACAAGCTGACAGAGAAACATGGGAGCGTAGCGTTTCCGATCCATGGGACATTCAATATAAGTATCCTAGAGAATTTGAGATTTCCGATGTACGACATGAAGGTACCTCCAAGGCCAGCACAGTTTGAGGCTCTAGCGATTTGGGAACTAATGGCTAGACAGCAACAGCAAAAGAAGTTCGAGAACAGGATAAGAAAGGTAGAAAAGACACTAGCGGACGCTAGGTGGGATAATGCACAGAAGGTGTGGAGGTCAGATATATTGCAGGGGATAAAATTGTTTCCCGAAATTGCTAAGGAAGAAGAGGCGACAGGCAAGAAAGCTACCTGTAAGACAAACAGGAGGTGTTCCAAAGATAGAGAGGACGAGGAAAGGTTAAGGAGAGAAGACGAGTCAGAGGATGAGGAGTTGATCATGCAATTGCTGAATGACCGTCCACCACCTTATGTAGAGAGTGAACAAGGTCCAAGTACCAGTTCTGCCCCTCCGGCACCGGTACGGAATAATGAAACTCCGAATTCAGGAACGCCATCGGGATCTAAGGACCCGAGTTTACTGTTCACCCTGCAGATACCGCAGGTTAGGAGAATATATCCAGATGTGCCTATGTTGAAAACAGCAGAAAATTATCAGCCGCAGGTCCCAAGGTACTACAGCAGTGACAACAGTACGGGAATGATTCTAGATCCAACCGTAATGGGAGTACAGAATGGTCGCAACCCAACATTGGCACAAGCTGAATCAACCCAGTTTTTGATGCCTCAAAAGCAGATGCAGGGGGAAACCGCACATGCTCAGATGACGGGGAGTCAGACGGGTATGCCGGCAATGATGACCCATAGTGTGGGAATGAACATGCCTCAGAACCTGGGGAATGGACAGAACGCAGATGCGATATCCCTACCCATTACTGTAGGTCCACCGGTACCTTTGTACATTCAGCCTAACTCAGGTATGAGCGGTCAAGGATCAGTGGTACAGAATGAGACGGAAAGGAGGTGCATAGAAAACACTCCAGAGACAACTCCGATAGCGGCTCAGCCAACTGGATCTGGGTCCTTGATGGAGTTTAGTCCCATATGTGCTCAGTCAACAATGGTGAGGTCGAGTCCCCCACTGGTGATACCGCTATCATCGAACACTGAAAAGTTGCCGCAACCATCAATGGCAGTCGATGTGAATGCTACACTGATGGGGTTGAATGCGCAACAGCTAACACAGTGGTTCAACAGTCTGAATTCCACACAAAGCTCAGCCAGTATGAAGGGAGAAGACTATCTGAATAGGGTAAGGTTGAACATGGAAGAAGAAGAATTGGTGGAAGGGACTATGGGTTTGAATAGGTTAGAGTCCTACTCGGAAGAAGAGCTGAGGTATCTATGTCCCAGGATTACGAGAGAAGTGAACAAGGTACATAGAAAGTTGCAAGAAATAGCTGACAAAAACGGGGTTGAGATAGACAAGACAAAACACTTGAGCAGGAGCTATAGATTGGATTTCGGGACCACAGACTTTGAACACATGAGGTCAGCAGGCATGAAAACACACCTTAGAGAATTGCTGCAGAGTGCACAAGTGTGGAGGTGCTTAGACAAATGGGAGAGCAGATGGGCAAAGAAAAAGGAAAAGAGGAAAGACAGTGTCCCAGAGCACAACGAGAAAAGACCACAGAGTAGTGATGCAATAACCATGTTACCAATGAGGGAGACAGCAGGGGGAAAATTAGTACATGTACCGTGGCACAGAAGCGACATTCAGTCTTTTACGGATGATTTTCCCAAACTGAGAGAGAAACCGATTGAATGGTATCAACAGACTGATAGGTTTGTGAAGCTTGCAAAATGTCTTTGGGAAGACCTGAACACCCTCTTTGAGATTGTGGTTCCGGCAGATTTGTGGGAAGACTGCAAAAGGGCTGTAGGTTGGCCGACAAGTGAACCAGAGAGAGACAGGGATACGGGTGCACCATCACCTATGGTAATGAGCTTGTACTATAAGGTGATCGAGCATTTGAAGACGAAGGTTGCCGCGAAAAATATGGATTGGCAGAAGATTGATCGAACTGCCCAAGAGGCTAAAGAGTCGATTCATGGTTACTATGAGAGGTTGTTGAAGGCGTTCAAGAACTACAGTGGCACGGAAACAATAGAGGCGAAGGACATGCTTCATTTTGTGTTTAGATTTGTGGAAGGGCTGAGACCAGAGATAAGTCAGATGATAAAGACGCATTTGATTTGTTGGCAGTCGAAACCTATTGATGAGGTGTTGAATTATGCGAAATACTGTAGCGACGAAATTGAAGTGAAACAGAAAAGGTTGAAAGAGAAAGTGATGATGATGCAACTTAAAGCAGCTCAGACAGGTTTGCAAGGGTTGCAAGGGTTCCAACAGCAGATACCGCAGCCGCAGCCGCAGGGAAATATGGTGTTTCAGCCACAGGTGAGAGGCAGAGGAGGTTTTGGGAGTAATGGTCCGGATTTGAACACTGTTGCGATTCCGAATGGTGTGCAGGCAATGAAAAGGGTGATGCCGTGTCACGTGGGCGGAATCGTCGGGCATTGGAAACGCGAGTGCCTGATGGTGGTGCAGGAAGGTGCAGGTGTTGGTCAGCAAAACAATGATGTCAATGCATTCCAGACAATGAGGGGACCGAAAATGAGAGGTCCAAACCCACATTTTCAGACCATAAATCAGCTGCAGGGATTACAGCCTATGCAGCCGCAGCAGATGCAGATGCCCCGTATGCAGATGACGCAAATGCAGCCAATGCAACAGCAGTTTCCTATGGTACCTAATCAGCAAATGCAAATACCCTTGGCACCAGTGAGTCAGCAGCAAGTGATGGTTCCTCCACAGATCTCGAGTCAGGTGATGAGTACAAATGGCACAGTACAACAGTTTCCACTACACAGTGAGAATGGAATAAACAATGTATGGGAGAGTGAAAGTTCAGATGAGGAGGGAAATTGTGTGCTTGCAGCATCCTTGGAAGTTGATCAAAAGGGTCCATATGTGGAAGGAAGAGTTATGGGTCATCGTGTTTCATTCTTGGTTGACACAGGAGCCACACGTTCAACTGTTAGGAGCATTGAAGTACCAAATTTGCCACTCTCAGGGAGAACAGTTCAAGTAGTGGGAGTAGCAAACAGGCACCTGACGAACCCAATCACAGATCCAGTACAAGTCAGAATTGGTAACTATCAAGGGTTACATAATTTTGTGGTATGTGACTCAAGCCCGATAGCACTGTTAGGGAGAGACCTATTGTGCAAATTGGGATGTTCGATTATGTGTTCGGATGATGGAATTAGAATTCAGACGAGCAGTGATGGGGAAGAAGAGGACAGTGTAGAAGGGGATGAGATGGAAACTGTCGATGAAGAATATCCTCTGATTAACCTTTTTCCGATGATAACTGAAGCAGATATTCCAGCTGAATTACGGGAAACAGTCGGAAAGGAAGTGTGGGATATGACAGGAAAAGAGGTGGGATTGGTGAAAGGAGTGGAACCAGTGAAAGTGGCCATAAAACCCAATGTAACCTTTCCCCAGACCCCACAATACCACATGGCACAAGACACCCTCATGAAAGTTGCCCAACTCATTGACGAGTTTGTAAAACAGGGAGTATTGAAAGAAGTGTTAAGCAGTCCATGTAATTCACCAATCATGGGACTAATAAAGCCGAGTGGAAAGGTCCGAATTGTGCAGGACTTGAGGAAAATAAATGACATCGTAATTAAATGCTGCCCTGTAGTACCGAATCCAGCTGTGATAATGTTTCAAGTCCCTTGCGATGCCGAGTGGTTCTCAGTCATCGACTTGTCACAAGCATTCTTTTCGGTGCCTCTTCATGAGGACAGACAATTTCTCTTTTGTTTCAAATTCTTAGACAGAGTTTACAGTTGTTGTCTAATTCCTCAAGGGTTTTCTGAGTCACCGTCAGTTTTCAATCAGATTCTAAAGAAAGACTTGGAAGCGTTAGAATTGCCATTCGAGTCAACCCTAGTACAGTACATTGATGACTTACTGATTGCATCTAAAACAGAAAGTGGCTGCACCGCCGACACCATTGCTCTGCTGAACCATTTGGGAAGGAATGGACACAAGGTGTCTCCTTCAAAGTTGCAGATCTGTCAGAAGAAAGTGAAATATTTGGGTCATCAAATAGAGAAAGGGTCACGAAGAATAATGAAGGAAAGAATAACAAGTGTACTTCAAATGAGTCCACCAAAGACGAGGAGGGAGGTGAGGAAGTTTTTGGGGATGGTGAGCTACTGTCGCCAGTGGATTCCCAACTTCTCAACTCTAGCAAAGCCTTTACTGAAACTGACCCAGAAGGATGCCTTGGATGAAATTGAGCTGAAAGGAGATGAGATGGATGCTTTTATTGAATTGAAAGAATGCATGTGCAGGGCTCCAGCTTTAGGTATGCCTGATTACACAAAGCCTTTCACATTGTTTTGTCATGAACGTGATGCATGTTCTTTGTCTGTCTTGACCCAAGCCCATGGTGGCATAAACAGACCAGTAGCGTATTTTTCAGCTACTTTGGATCCGGTCGCAGCAGCCCTGCCAGGGTGTTTGCGCGCCGTAGCAGCAGTTGGTATCAGCCTCACTCAAAGTGAAGGAATAGTGATGGGACACCCATTAACAGTCATGGTCCCTCACTCAGTTGAGATACTTTTGACCCGCTCCCGAACGCAACACATGACTGGAGCAAGACTCACAAGGTATGAAACAATAATTCTGGGCTCACCGAATGTGCAGCTGAAAAGGTGCACTACGTTGAATCCAGCAACCTTGCTTCCCGGTGAAAATGCTGAAATTGAGAACGCTGAAGACGTCGAGCATGACTGCCTTCAGGTGACTGAATTTTGCGCAAAACCCCGACCTGACATTAAGGATACTAAGCTTGATGAAAATGACCAAATTGTTTTTGTTGATGGGTCATGTTTAAGAGATGCATTGGGAATATTGAAAGCAGGATATGCTGTATGTACTGTAACAGGTGTCTTGGAAGCGTCCTGGCTTCAAGGAGTCTATTCCGCACAAGTAGCAGAGCTTGTAGCCCTTACGAGAGCATGCCAACTGTCTACATTGATGAAGGTTACCATTTACACTGATAGTCAATACGGGTTTGGAATTGTGCACGACTTTGGGCAACTATGGTCACAGAGAGGTTTCCTGACCTCTTCAGGGTCCCCAGTGAAAAACGGGGAGAGAATAAGGGAATTGTTACACGCCATTCAGATGCCAGCCGAAATTGCAGTGGTAAAGTGTAGTGCTCATACAAAAGGACAGGACTATGTTTCTCTGGGAAATGCATATGCGGATCAGGTCGCAAGATTTTGTGCCCTGAACTGTATATTGCTCAGGGATGAATGGAATTTGATAAGTGAGCCAGAGCTCGAATTAGCTGAAGCATTTGCCTTGAAGGTCGTGGATACAATGGATGAACTAAAAGCATTACAGAATAGCGTCAGGGAGGATGAAAGAGATTCCTGGATTAAGTCACAATGTACAAAGAGACCAGATGAGTTATGGGTTTCAAATGAAGGGAAATTTGTTTTACCAAATAGTCTCTTATCGCAGCTAGCGCGGTTCTATCATGGGCAGGCTCACCTAGGGAGAGATGCCATGATAAGATTGTTCAAAACTGATTGGTTTAACCCCAGATTCCGTCAAGTTGCAGAAGCAGTTTGCCATCGTTGTGTCATTTGTCAACAGATGAACCCAGGAAAGGGAACGGTTGTGAACGTGGGCCACATTGGTAGGGCGGGTGGCCCGTTCAGCAGAATGCAGATGGACTTTATTGAGATGCCTGTGCATGGAGGTCTGAAGTATGTGTTGGTGATTGTGTGCATTTTTAGTCACTGGATTGAAGCATACCCCACACGTAGAAATGACAGCCTCACAGTTGCAAAACTATTGTTGAGGGAGTTGATACCACGTTTCGGATTCCCGATCTCTTTAGAATCAGATAGAGGAAGTCACTTCAATAACGAGGTGATAAAGTTACTTTGCGCAGCGCTGAACATTGAGCAAAAACTGCATTGTAGCTATCGCCCTGAAGCCTCAGGACTGGTGGAACAAATGAATGGTACACTGAAATCAAGAATGGCGAAAATATGTGCATCGACAAATTTGAAATGGCCTGACGCATTGCCTTTGGTGTTAATGTCAATGAGAAACACCCCTGACAGAAAGACTGGATTGTCCCCGCACGAAATTCTCATGGGCAGGGCCATGAGACTTCCTGCAGTTCCCGCAAATGCGCTTTTGAATATTACAGATGATATGGTGTTAGACTACTGCTAAGGTCTGGCTGACGTGGTTCGCTCTTTCTCTCACCAGGTGGAAGCAACCACCTTGCCACCGATCCAAGGTCCAGGACACACACTGAAAGCAGGTGACTGGGTCGTGATAAAGAAGCACGTGAGGAAGTCGTGTCTGGAACCCCGTTGGAAAGGCCCTTTCCAAGTGATCCTGACGACCACTACCGCTGTAAAGTGTGCGGGAGTTCCCAACTGGATCCACGCCAGTCATACAAAGAAAGTGTTGTGTCCCACAGATGAGGAAGTTGAAGCGCTGAAACTGCCAGTACCTGATAACAAAGTACCAAGCGCTGAGACAGAGCAAAACAGAACTAGAAGCGAACAGGCAGAAATAGAGGAGAGAGAAATATTCTTCGAGGACGAAACAATCGATTCACTTGGGGAAGACCAAGGAGAAACCTCAGACAGCGACGAAGCAGCTGAAAGTGACAAAGAGCCTGAAGAAAGTAACGGTGACAAAGGGCTCGAAAGAGGTGAAGAAGCAGGAGAGCCTGATCAGAGGAGGGCTTTCCCAGAAGCAGACGGTACAGAAAAAGAAAAGGAAAACCTGATTGACTCCCCAGAAGGAGGGGACAGGGCAGAACAGAACGAAACTGTTCAAACTTCTTCAGAAGAGATCGCAGGTCCATCAAGTGGACACAGTGCAAAGAGAAAACCAAGTATATCACCAGTAAAAGTAAAGACTAGAGAAAAGTTGAACGACGGTGAAGGGCCAAGAGTGAAAGAGAAAAGAAAGGAAGTGTCTGTCGTGATACCAACATCAAGTGAAGAAAAAGACTTGGCCAAAGAGGAAAGTACCAGTGAGGCAGAATCAAAGAGAGATGCAAAATTGAAAAGGAAAAGGATACCAAACAGGAGATATTCCGGTCCAGAATGGGCATATGTAGTCAATGACGATTGGACCGACGAATTTGTATCTCTTAGCCTCGAGAACGAAGAAGAAGAGATACCAATAGAAAAGAAAAGTTTTATGGACACTATTGACTGAAAAAAAAAAAAAAGAGAAAGAGAAAAACTGATAAATGACATTGCTTGCTATAATCTAACGTGATACAACCAGCTGAGACATTGCTAAACCGGATGAGACATTTGCTAACCTGATAAGACTTTGATAACCTGATTGACTCTTAAACCCGATTTGAGACAACGTTGCTAACTGATAAAAGACTGAGTTATTGCCGATTTGAGATAACGTTGCTAACTGAAAAAAAAAAAAAAAAAGGACTGAGTCATTGCCGAATTGAGACAAATGCTGCTAACCGATAAGTGACTGGGCTCCTGAAGAAAACTGTGTGAACATTGCGCTCGTTCAGCTTTGTAACTAATTGCTAAATCGTTTCTTTATAGGTGCTTCTAGCTCTCTGATTCTATACAGATCATGACACAAAACAGTAGAGTGAAATATTGTAAAT
Organism: Pleurodeles waltl; assembly: GCF_031143425.1. NCBI lineage: Eukaryota > Metazoa > Chordata > Amphibia > Caudata > Salamandridae > Pleurodeles > Pleurodeles waltl. The sequence goes on along the minus strand of NC_090445.1, from coordinate 656,705,723 downwards.
ATGCGTGTATAGGCTTGATAGCTGCATGTGTACTAATAATAATGGCAATAGTGCTTGCAACGCATGGTCAGGGTGAGAATGAGAAAATTGATGCTTCTACTTCTGCTCCTGTTACTGTCACTGAACTAACCGCATTGAAAAGACTAGAATTAGATTAGAGACACTTGCATGATAAGAAAGAACTTTCGTATAATGTTTTCTATCGCCTACTAACAGAATATGTTGAGACTATGGATGCGAAAGATTGTTATGTGTGTACACAGATACCGACATCGGTAACGGAAGGGGTGACTTATCACCACATGCCTCTTACATATGGGATTACATGTAGTTTAGTAATGTCTAGATTTTATGGTCAAACTAACATACAGTATTTTTACTCAAATTATGATGTTACCTTTGCATATGTTCCTATAATAACGCAACTAAGCCAGATTGCTACAGATTGGGATGCAAAAATAATGAGGGAATTTTTCGAGCCAATGCAACCTTTTGAAACAGCTCACGCTCATAGGGAAAACCTTACCTGCTCGCTCTCTGCAGTAGAAATAAGCTTCTTAGATCGCACAGATGATAGAAGGGCACAAATGAATGCGAAATTAGAAAAAGAGCTAAATAAGAGGACTTCAGTAGATAATTATGCTTTTGCCGCAATAAAAACACAAGGGAAAATAGCTTTAGATGCTTGGCATGTAGGGAAATTTTGTATATATCGTGGTGAATCTTATTATGATAACATTTTCGTGGGAGCGAGTGAATGTAAACATACGTTTATCTTTAAGGCCAAATGGACATTCATGCTGAACGGACTTGACCCTGTCATACCTGGTGTATATTACATTTGTGGGCATAATGCCTATTATCGTCTTCCAAAGGGATGGTGGGGGAGATGTTATTTGGGTATAGTGTTCCCAAAGGTTTATCAACTGGATGACCTATCGGTGATTCCAAAGACGCCTGGATCTCATCGTATCCAGAAAAGAGAGACCGCAGCTGCTGTGGTAGGAGATATATTTGGAGCCATGATTCCTTCATTGGGAGTTGTGTTGAATTCCATCAAAATAAGAAAGTTGTCTACTATAGTGGATAACATGTTGACAAAGTTTTCAGGTGCTATAATCCTGATGGATGCTGAACTTGCAGCAGAAAGAGCTATGACTCTTCAAAACAGGCTTGCCCTAGACATTCTTTTAGCAAAGGATGGCGGCGTTTGCAAAATGCTTGGTGCGCGTCACTGTTGCACGTATATACCAGACAACAGTGTGAAAATTAAAACAATGCTTGCAAATCTAACAAAAGAGAGTGCAGACTTGAAGGAATTGAAAGAACCAGGAGTTTGGGAAAAGGTTGGAAAGGGAATTGCTTCAGTGGGAAATTGGCTTGGTAGCATTTGGAATGGAATATTATTAAAAATAATACAGGGAATACTAATAGTACTAATTTGCATCTTTGGGATTTGGGGAATAAAGAGGGGAATACTAATGATCATGGCAAGAATTAAAAGAAGGAAGGAGGAGAAAATGATGAAAAGAATGGCAGAAGAATACAAGGCAAAAACAAGGGGAACTAAAAGGCAAAGAGAACTGACAGAATTTTAATGGAATAAAATTTGTGGGAATGGTTTTGTGTGATGACAAGTAGTCATCAGAGGAGGGATTGATGACGCAGAAATGAAGGTTTTACATTTATTAGCGCATAAATGTAGTGCCGCAATAATCAAGTGTGACTTTAACCGAACTAATAAAGATTGTACGGGGACAAATGTGCCCTCAGAGTAGTTCGCCAACATTTATAAGCGTGCTTTATATAACGTGATGTATTAGAATTGTACTAATCTGACATAACCGTAAACGTGTGCCATGATTTGCTTGTTTGAAATGTTTTAACTTAGCATAACTTTAGTGGAGGCTTCGGCCTAGTTGCCTTGTCTCACGGTTTAGATGCTCGTGTTTTTCCAATGTGCTAATAAAACGTGTATTCTTGCTTGAAGCTGTACTTTTCCAGTGAGATCGGTTCACATGCTTATCTTTAAGGTTTCGTGCCAGCCTGGCATCTTCTTCTTTGCTCCAAGGTCAATCTGCAGGTGCAGACAATGGACGCTCTGAAACTGAGTTAATTGGTAAAATATGTTGCAACTTACGTTCCCGACTCCAAGGATAATGTATGCCTAGGTAGAAGCTTGTGAACTGTTGTTTTTGATTGGACAATTTGAAGCCAACCTATGAACCCTCCAATGGAAGACCCTACTAGATTCGAACTGTTGTTTATTTAAACCCGGTGCACAAGAAGAAAGCAGCCATTTTTTTGACTTTAGACATTACCCATTGCACCCATCGAGGACATTGCAGACATTATGGCCCATCTTGCTGACTTCGTCATTTTGCCATCTTCTACGATGCCAATTGATGTTCGACGCCATTTTGAATGAGACTTTGATGCTTTCTCTAATCGAGAGAAAGAGACTTTAAGTAATTCTCGCCCTAGAGACTTTAACTTCGATTTGACCCTTTGCATAAAGTAGTAGTTTAGTCCTTTTATCTTGCCGCTGTGAGGCAATTGCCCCGTCCACCCTGCCCCTTTGCCCCGTCCCATGCTGATCGAAACCGGTACCTGTGAGACGAAGACTTCCTTGAATGCTGATTGAATTTGGTAAATATGAAAGGAAAATGTACAATTGCATTGTGTTTCTTTTTAGGTAACCAACTGCTGATTTTTGATAAGAGCCCTAGTTAGGAGTTTTCCAAATTAATGTTGCTAAATTGTTTTTGCATGAAATCCCACATGCAGATGCTAATTTGAGGTTAGATGAGGATTCATTTGTTGCACGATGCAATTTGAGACCTTGTTATGCTGACTAATGTATGCAATTAGCCCATTACAGATTATAGTTTTAGTGGTTTGCGTTGCTATCATCGAATGCATTGTTATTCAAATGCTGCATAGATTGCATCTTTTCCGCCGTTATGGACAGCTATTAAAGTTCATTTACATATATCATTTGGTGTTGAGACACATTTATATTGTGCTAGCTTTGTTAATATAGGGAAATAAATTCATTAACTTTGAATAAACTGGTGTGGTTATTCATGGCCGGAAGGTCATGGTTCGCCGAAATGTTTTCTGGATTAATTGTGAAGTGTTATGTTGATCAGGGCATTGCTTATGTTCGTTATTGATTATTGATTTGATTAAATTGACTAATCTCGGGTGAAGAGAGCCCCACTTGGTCAAAAGATTCATCGACCCAAGAGCGTCCAAATACAGGTAAATTATTAGGACGGAACGCTCTATCACCTGCAAGGCCCGCACGGATTGTTTGCTTTGACACCATTCCAGCTTTGGATGTCAGGAACCGGCAGTAGGTGCACCTTGCAGCCACTACAGTGAGAACTTTACTTTGTGTTCATCTGTGCAAGGAAAAACTATAGGAAGGTGGGGAGGGCGAGGCCTTTGCTTATTCAGAGGGGCTGGAAGGAAGGACCTTAAGACCCAGAGACTGGTGGCGTTTGGAGGGATTACTGCAGAGACACTGTCATTGATGCTCTCTCACCTTTTTCTCTAACCAGGAATCAAATAGAAATATGTGGATGTGGCAGTGACGTTCGATGAGCATTTATCCCTCCTAGGGGTGTATCATCAGAGGTAATAAGTGATAGACATCCTGAGTAATCCGTCACCTGAGGTCTTCATCACTCCTTGTCGGCTGCGCACTAGAGAGATTCTTCTTCCCATTCCAACCACGCTATGGCTATGCAACTTAGCTCACATCTGCTCACCTCATGCCCTGGCCTCACCATCCTCCCTTCTGCAAACACCAATCACCGAAGACTTCATTGCATCTACAGGCTCCAAGCCACCTTTGCAGAGCAACTGACATTTTTAAGGAGGAGTGCAGCTCTGGCATAGAGCTGGGGCTCCTCTCATCTCTTCACATGTTTTTTCCACTCTACTTATTTTTCTTGTGCCCTTCTAAATGTCAGCTTTTGCTCAAAGCACGTTACCCATGAAGTGCATGTTTTCTGTTATCCCACTGCCCCTGTCGGTGCACTAAAAGATTTATAATCTGCTCTGCTTCCCATCAAATTCCTTGCTGTTGGCCTCTACTCCCCCTCCCTCTACGGAATCTTGAAGCACTCTAAAGTGACCAAAGGTTGACATTAGGCCCTGATACCGCCCTTAGCATCAATAAATAACCAAATCACCTTACTCTGTCTCCCTGTCCATTTTCAGAAGATCTAATTATCAGCTTTACTCTCTCGTATGGACGGTGACCAGAATTTTAAAGTAAAAACCGTGACATTTAATAAAAATAGAAAACGGACTACACTTTTACTTCAACCAGCGCGCAGATGACAGCGCTCATCAATATAGAATTTAAGCAGCGGTACTAACAGCATAAATAAAATGCACATTTTAAAGCTAGTAATATGCCTTTTAATTAAATTGCTTTCTTATAACAGCTGCTAACTATTCCTGCTTTGGGAAACATAAAAAGGCACCTTTCATCATTTTCAGTCGCCACTTCACCGGGAGATGCGTTATATTTCCTGAAATCTGCCAAGGCAGCTGGTGAAAAACTGGGACTGTCCGGACAAATCCTGGAGCCTGGTCACCCTATCAATCTGTGCTCCCAGCTCCCAACTCCCAACGCCTTTCCTCTTACCTTTTCCCACTCTCCTCTGCTCTCATATTACACTCTCCCCCTCTCCCTCCCTACGTCTCTCGCTCTCTCTACTTTAGCACCCAACACAATTTAAACTGCCTAGAACATCACCTTCACATTATGCTAACACCCAACTAGTTAACTGCCTGTCGGAAGTGACATAATGTAGGATGCTCATCCAGGTTTTAAAACCACGCTCAGCACCCCCCTCCGCACCTGTGCCAATTTGCTCAATACCACGTGTCACATACGATTGCTGCTACAATCTGCGAACCATCATCTGTGTGCTCTGCCTAGTCCCGACGCGTCATTTCGGTTCAAATTATTTGAGCTACATCTTGCCCTGGGCCTCCTCCCCTTACTGGTGATAGAGCGTTCCGACCTAATAAATTACCTGTATCTGGACGCTCTTGGGTCGATGAATCTTTTGACCAAGTGGGGCTCTCTTCACCCGAGAGTAATCAATTTAATCAAATCAATAATCAATAACGAACATAAGCAATGCCCTGATCAACATAACACTTCACAATTAATCCAGAAAACATTTCGGCGAACCATGACCTTTCGGCCATGAATGGCCACACCAATTTATTCAAAGTTAATGAATTTATTTCCCTATATTAACAAAGCTAGCACAATATAAATGTGTCTCAACACCAAATGATATATGTAGATGAACATTAATAGCTGTCCATAACGGCGGAAAAGATGCAATCTATGCAGCATTTGAATAACAATGCATTCGATGATAGCAACACAGACCACTAAAACTATAATCTGTAATGGGCTAATTGCATACATTAGTCAGCATAACAAGGTCTCAAATTGCATCGTGCAACAAATGAATCCTCATCTAACCTCAAATTAGCATCTGCATGTGGGATTTCATGCAAAAACAATTTAGCAACATTAATTTGGAAAACTCCCAACTAGGGCTCTTATCAAAAAATCAGCAGTTGGTTACCTAAAAGAAACACAATGCAATTGTACATTTTCCTTTCATATTTACCAAATTCAATCAGCATTCAAGGAAGTCTTCATCTCACAGGTACCGTTTTCGATCAGCATGGGACGGGGCAAAGGGGCAGGGTGGACGGGGCAATTGCCTCACAGCGGCAAGATAAAAGGACAAAACTATTACTTTATGCAAAGGGGCAAATCGAAGTTAAAGTCTCTAGGGCGAGAATTATTTAAAGTCTCTTTCTCTCGATTAGAGAAAGCATCAAAGTCTCATTCAAAATGGCGTCGAACATCAATTGGCATCGTAGGAGATGGCAAAATGACGAAGTCAGCAAGATGGGCCATAATGTCTGCAATGTCCTCGATGGGTGCAATGGGTAATGTCTAAAGTCAAAAATGGCTGGTAATGGCTAATGGCAAATGGCAAAAGGCTGTAGTGTCCGATGGGTAATGGCTGCTTTCTTCTCGTGCACCGGGTTTAAATAAACAACAGTTCAAATCCAGTAGGGTCTTCCATTGGAGGGTTCATAGGTTGGCTTCAAATTGTCCAATCAAAAACAACAATTCACAAGCTTCTACCTAGGCATACATTATCCTTGGAGTCGGGAACGTAAGTTGCAACATATTTTACCAATTAACTCAGTTTCAGAGCGTCCATTGTCTGCACCTGCAGATTGACCTTGGAGCAAAGAAGAAGATGCCAAACTGGCACGAAACCTTAAAGATAAGCATGTGAACCGATCTCACTGGAAAAGTACAGCTTCAAGCAAGAATACACGTTTTATTAGCACATTGGAAAAACACGAGCATCTAAACCGTGAGACAAGGCAACTAGGCCGAAGCCTCCACTAAGGTTATGCTAAGTTAAAACATTTCAAACAAGCAAATCATGGCACACGTTTACGGTTATGTCAGATTAGTACAATTCTAATACATCACGTTATATAAGCATGCTTATAAATGTTGGCGAACTACTCTGAGGGCACATTTGTCCCCGTACAATCTTTATTAGTACGGTTAAAGTCACACTTGATTATTGCGGCACTACGTTTATGCGCTAATAAATGTAAAACCTTCATTTCTGCGTCATCAATCCCTCCTCTGATGACTACTTGTCATCACACAAAACCATTCCCACAAATTTTATTCCATTAAAATTCTGTCAGTTCTCTTTGCCTTTTAGTTCCCCTTGTTCTGGCCTTGTATTCTTCTGCCATTCTTTTCATTGCTTTCTCTTCCTTCCTTCTTTTAATCCTTGCCATGATCATTAGTATTCCCCTCTTTATTTCCCAAATCCCAAAGATGCAAATTAGTACTATTAGTATTCCCTGTATTATTTTTAGTAATATTCCATTCCAAATGCTACCAAGCCAATTTCCCACTGAAGCAATTCCCTTTCCAACCTTTTCCCAAACTCCTGGTTCTTTCAATTCTTTCAAGTCTGCACTCTCTTTTGTTAGATTTGCAAGCATTGTTTTAATTTTCACACTGTTGTCTGGTATATACGTGCAACAGTGACGCGCACCAAGCATTTTGCAAACGCCGCCATCCTTTGCTAAAAGAATGTCTAGGGCAAGCCTGTTTTGAAGAGTCATAGCTCTTTCTGCTGCAAGTTCAGCATCCATCAGGATTATAGCACCTGAAAACTTTGTCAACATGTTATCCACTATAGTAAACAACTTTCTTATTTTGATGGAATTCAACACAACTCCCAATGAAGGAATTATGGCTCCAAATATATCTCCTACCACAGCAGCTGCGGTCTCTCTTATCTGGATACGATGAGATCCAGGCGTCTTTGGAATCACCGATAGGTCATCCAGTTGATAAGCCTTTGGGAACACTATACCCAAATAACATCTCCCCCACCATCCCTTTGGAAGACGATAATAGGCATTATGCCCACAAATGTAATATACACCAGGTATGACAGGGTCAAGTCCGTTCAGCATGAATGTCCATTTGGCCTTAAAGATAAACTTATGTTTACATTCACTCGCTCCCACGAAAATGTTATCATAATAAGATTCACCACGATATATACAAAATTTCCCTACATGCCAAGCATCTAAAGCTATTTTCCCTTGTGTTTTTATTGCGGCAAAAGCATAATTATCTACTGAAGTCCTCTTGCTTAGCTCTTTTTCTAATTTCGCATTCATTTGAGCCCTTCTATCATCTGTGCGATCTAAGAAGCTTATTTCTACTGCAGAGAGCGAGCAGGTAAGGTTTTCCCTATGAGCGTGAGCTGTTTCAAAAGGTTGCATTGGCTCGAAAAATTCCCTCATTATTTTAGCATCCCAATCTTTAGCAATCTGGCTTAGTTGCGCTATTATAGGAACATATGCAAAGGTAACATCATAATTTGATTAAAAATACTGTATGTTAGTTTGACCATAAAATCTAGACATTACTAAACTACATGTAATCCCATATGTAAGAGGCATGTGGTGATAAGTCACCCCTTCCGTTACCGATGTCGGTATCTGTGTACACACATAACAATCTTTCGCATCCATAGTCTCAACATATTCTGTTAGTAGGCGATAGAAAACATTATACGAAAGTTCTTTCTTATCATGCAAGTGTCTCTCATCTAATTCTAGTCTTTTCAATGCGGTTAGTTCAGTGACAGTAACAGGAGCAAAAGTAGAAGCATCAATTTTCTCATTCTCACCCTGACCATGCGTTGCAAGCACTATTGCCATTATTATTAGTACACATGCAGCTATCAAGCCTATACACGCATATTTACAATATTTCACTCTACTGTTTTGTGTCATGATCTGTATAGAATCAGAGAGCTAGAAGCACCTATAAAAGAAACGATTTAGCAATTAGTTACAAAGCTGAACGAGCGCAATGTTCACACAGTTTTCTTCAGGAGCCCAATCACTTATCGGTTAGCAGCATTTGTCTCAATTCGGCAATGACTCAGTCCTTTTTTTTTTTTTTTTTTCAGTTAGCAACGCTATCTCAAATTGGCAATAACTCAGTCTTTTATCAGTTAGCAACGTTGTCTCAAATCGGGTTTAAGAGTCAATCAGGTTATCAAAGTCTTATCAAGTTAGCAAATGTCTCATCCGGTTTAGCAATGTCTCAGCTGGTTGTATCACGTTAGATTATAGCAAGCAATGTCATTTATCAGTTTTTCTCCCTTTTTTTATTTTTTTATTTTTTATTTTTTTTCAGTCAATAGCGTCCATAAAACTTTTCTTTTCTATTGGTATCTCTTCTTCTTCGTTCTCGAGGCTAAGAGATACAAATTCGTCGGTCCAATCGTCATTTACTACATATGCCCATTCTGGACCGGAATATCTCCTGTTTGGTATCCCTTTCCTTTTCAATTTTGCATCTCTCTTGGATTCTGCCTCACTGGTACTTTCCTCTTTGGCCAAGTCTTTTTCTTCACTTGATGTTGGTATCACGACAGACACTTCCTTTCTTTTCTCTTTCACTCTTGGCCCTTCACTGTCATTCAACTTTTCTCTAGTCCTTACTTTTACTGGTGATATACTTGGTTTTCTCTTTGCACTGTGTTCACTTGATGGACCTGCGATCTCTTCTGAAGACGTTTGGGCAGTTTCGTTCTGTTCTGCCTTGTCCCCTCCTTCTGGGGAGTCAATCAGGTTTTCCTTTTCTTTTTCTGTACCGTCTGCTTCTGGGAAAGCCCTCCTCTGATCAGGCTCTCCTGCTTCTTCACCTCTTTCGAGCCCTTTGTCACCGTTACTTTCTTCAGGCTCTTTGTCACTTTCAGCTGCTTCGTCGCTATCTGAGGTTTCTCCTTGGTCTTCCCCAAGTGAGTCGATTGTTTCGTCCTCAGAGAATATTTCTCTCTCCTCTATTTCTGCCTGTTCGCTTCTAGTTCTGTTTTGCTCTGTCTCAGCGCTTGGCACTTTGTTATCGGGTACTGGCAGTTTCAGCGCTTCAACTTCCTCATCTGTGGGACACAACACTTTCTTTGTATGACTGGCGTGGATCCAGTTGGGAACTCCCGCACACTTCACAGCGGTAGTGGTCGTCAGGATCACTTGGAAAGGGCCTTTCCAACGGGGTTCCAGACACGACTTCCTCACGTGCTTCTTTATCACGACCCAGTCACCTGCTTTCAGTGTGTGTCCTGGACCTTGGATCGGTGGCAAGGTGGTTGCTTCCACCTGGTGAGAGAAAGAGCGAACCACGTCAGCCAGACCTTTGCAGTAGTCTAACACCATATCATCTGTAATATTCAAAAGCGCATTTGCGGGAACTGCAGGAAGTCTCATGGCCCTGCCCATGAGAATTTCGTGCGGGGACAATCCAGTCTTTCTGTCAGGGGTGTTTCTCATTGACATTAACACCAAAGGCAATGCGTCAGGCCATTTCAAATTTGTCGATGCACATATTTTCGCCATTCTTGATTTCAGTGTACCATTCATTTGTTCCACCAGTCCTGAGGCTTCAGGGCGATAGCTACAATGCAGTTTTTGCTCAATGTTCAGCGCTGCGCAAAGTAACTTTATCACCTCGTTATTGAAGTGACTTCCTCTATCTGATTCTAAAGAGATCGGGAATCCGAAACGTGGTATCAACTCCCTCAACAATAGTTTTGCAACTGTAAGGCTGTCATTTCTACGTGTGGGGTATGCTTCAATCCAGTGACTAAAAATGCACACAATCACCAACACATACTTCAGACCTCCATGCACAGGCATCTCAATAAAGTCCATCTGCATTCTGCTGAACGGGCCACCCGCCCTACCAATGTGGCCCACGTTCACAACCGTTCCCTTTCCTGGGTTCATCTGTTGACAAATGCCACAACGATGGCAAACTGCTTCTGCAACTTGACGGAATCTGGGGTTAAACCAATCAGTTTTGAACAATCTTATCATGGCATCTCTCCCTAGGTGAGCTTGCCCATGATAGAACCGCGCTAGCTGCGATAAGAGACTATTTGGTAAAACAAATTTCCCTTCATTTGAAACCCATAACTCATCTGGTCTCTTTGTACATTGTGACTTAATCCAGGAATCTCTTTCATCCTCCCTGACGCTATTCTGTAATGCTTTTAGTTCATCCATTGTATCCACGACCTTCAAGGCAAATGCTTCAGCTGGTTCGAGCTCTGGCTCACTTATCAAATTCCATTCATCCCTGAGCAATATACAGTTCAGGGCACAAAATCTTGCGACCTGATCCGCATATGCATTTCCCAGAGAAACATAGTCCTGTCCTTTTGTATGAGCACTACATTTTACCACTGCAATTTCGGCTGGCATCTGAATGGCGTGTAACAATTCCCTTATTCTCTCCCCGTTTTTCACTGGGGACCCTGAAGAGGTCAGGAAACCTCTCTGTGACCATAGTTGCCCAAAGTCGTGCACAATTCCAAACCCGTATTGACTATCAGTGTAAATGGTAACCTTCATCAATGTAGACAGTTGGCATGCTCTCGTAAGGGCTACAAGCTCTGCTACTTGTGCAGAATAAACTCCTTGAAGCCAGGACGCTTCCAAGACACCTGTTACAGTACATACAGCATATCCTGCTTTCAATATTCCCAATGCCTCTCTTAAACATGACCCATCAACAAAAACAATTTGGTCATTTTCATCAAGCTTAGTATCCTTAATGTCAGGTCGGGGTTTTGTGCAAAATTCAGTCACCTGAAGGCAGTCGTTCTCGACGTCTTCAGCGTTCTCAATTTCAGCATTTTCACCGGGAAGCAAGGTTGCTGGATTCAACGTAGTGCACCTTTTCAGCTGCACATTCGGTGAGCCCAGAATTATTGTTTCATACCTTGTGAGTCTTGCTCCAGTCATGTGTTGCGTTCGGGAGTGGGTCAAAAGTATCTCAACTGAGTGAGGGACCATGACTGTTAATGGGTGTCCCATCACTATTCCTTCACTCTGAGTGAGGCTGATACCAACTGCTGCTACGGCGCGCAAACACCCTGGCAGGGCTGCTGCGACCGGATCCAAAGTAGCTGAAAAATACGCTACTGGTCTATTTATGCCACCATGGGCTTGGGTCAAGACAGACAAAGAACATGCATCACGTTCATGACAAAACAATGTGAAAGGCTTTGTGTAATCAGGCATACCTAAAGCTGGAGCCCTGCACATGCATTCTTTCAATTCAATAAAAGCATCCATCTCATCTCCTTTCAGCTCAATTTCATCCAAGGCATCCTTCTGGGTCAGTTTCAGTAAAGGCTTTGCTAGAGTTGAGAAGTTGGGAATCCACTGGCGACAGTAGCTCACCATCCCCAAAAACTTCCTCATCTCCCTCCTCGTCTTTGGTGGACTCATTTGAAGTACACTTGTTATTCTTTCCTTCATTATTCTCCGTGACCCTTTCTCTATTTGATGACCCAAATATTTCACTTTCTTCTGACAGAACTGCAACTTTGAAGGAGACACCTTGTGTCCATTCCTTCCCAAATGGTTCAATAGGGCAATGGTGTCGGCTGTGCAGCCACTTTCTGTCTTAGATTCAATCAGTAAGTCATCAATGTACTGTACTAGGGTTGACTCGAATGGTAATTCTAACGCTTCCAAGTCTTTCTTTAGAATCTGATTGAAAATTGACGGTGACTCAGAAAACCCTTGAGGAATTCGACACCAACTGTAAACTCTGTCTAAGAATTTGAAACAAAAGAGAAATTGGCTGTCCTCATGAAGAGGCACTGAAAAGAATGCTTGTGACAGGTCGATGACTGAGAACCACTCGGCATCGCAAGGGACTTGAAACATTATCACAGCTGGATTCGGTACTACAGGGCAGCATTTAATTACGATGTCATTTATTTTCCTCAAGTCCTGCACAATTCGGACCTTTCCACTCGGCTTTATTAGTCCCATGATTGGTGAATTACATGGACTGCTTAACACTTCTTTCAGTACTCCCTGTTTTACAAACTCGTCAATGAGTTGGGCAACTTTCATGAGGGTGTCTTGTGCCATGTGGTATTGTGGGGTCTGGGGAAAGGTTACATTGGGTTTTATGGCCACTTTCACTGCTTCCACTCCTTTCACCAATCCCACCTCTTTTCCTGTCATATCCCACACTTCCTTTCCGACTGTTTCCCGTAATTCAGCTGGAATATCTGCTTCAGTTATCATCGGAAAAAGGTTAATCAGAGGACATTCTTCATCGACAGTTTCCATCTCCTCCCCTTCTACACTGTCCTCTTCTTCCCCATCACTGCTCGTCTGAATTCTAATTCCATTGTCCGAACACATAATCGAACATCCCAGTTTGCACAATAGGTCTCTCCCTAACAGTGCTATCGGGCTTGAGTCACATACCACAAAATTATGTAACCCTTGATAGTTACCAATTCTGACTTGTACTGGATCTGTGATTGGGTTCGTCAGGTGCCTGTTTGTTACTCCCACTACTTGAACTGTTCTCCCTGAGAGTGGCAAATTTGGTACTTCAATGCTCCTAACAGTTGAACGTGTGGCTCCTGTGTCGACCAAGAATGAAACACGATGACCCATAACTCTTCCTTCCACATATGGACCCTTTTGATCAACTTCCAAGGATGCTGCAAGCACACAATTTCCCTCCTCATCTGAACTTTCACTCTCCCATACATTGTTTATTCCATTCTCACTGTGTAGTGGGAACTGTTGTACTGTGCCATTTGTACTCATCACCTGACTCGAGACCTGTGGAGGAACCATCACTTGCTGCTGACTCACTGGTGCCAAGGGTATTTGCATTTGCTGATTAGGTACCATAGGAAACTGCTGTTGCATTGGCTGCATTTGCGTCATCTGCATACGGGGCATCTGCATCTGCTGCGGCTGCATAGGCTGTAACCCCTGCAGCTGATTTATGGTCTGAAAATTTGGGTTTGGACCTCTCATTTTCGGTCCCCTCATTGTCTGGAATGCATTGACATCATTGTTTTGCTGACCAACACCTGCACCTTCCTGCACCACCATCGGGCACTCGCGTTTCCAATGCCCTACGATTCCGCACACGTGACACGGCATCACCCTTTTCATTGCCTGCACACCATTTGGAATCGTAACAGTGTTCAAATCCGGACCATTACTCCCAAAACCTCCTCTGCCTCTGCCTCTCGCCTGTGGCTGAAACACCATATTTCCCTGCGGCTGCGGCTGCGGTATCTGCTGTTGGAACCCTTGCAACCCTTGCAAACCTGTCTGAGCTGCTTTAAGTTGCATCATCATCACTTTCTCTTTCAACCTTTTCTGTTTCACCTCAATTTCGTCGCTACAGTATTTCGCATAATTCAACACCTCATCAATAGGTTTCGACTGCCAACAAATCAAATGCGTCTTTATCATCTGACTTATCTCTGGTCTCAGCCCTTCCACGAATCTAAACACAAAATGAAGCATGTCCTTCGCCTCTATTGTTTCCGTGCCACTGTAGTTCTTGAACGCCTTCAACAACCTCTCATAGTAACCATGAATCGACTCTTTAGCCTCTTGGGCAGTTCGATCAATCTTCTGCCAATCCACATTTTTCGCGGCAACCTTCGTCTTCAAGTGCTCAATCACCTTATAGTACAAGTTCATTACCATAGGTGATGGTGCACCCGTATCCCTGTCTCTCTCTGGTTCACTTGTCTGCCAACCTACAGCCCTTTTGCAGTCTTCCCACAAATCTGCCGGAACCACAATCTCAAAGAGGGTGTTCAGGTCTTCCCAAAGACATTTTGCAAGCTTCACAAACCTATCAGTCTGTTGATACCATTCAATCGGTTTCTCTCTCAGTTTGGGAAAATCATCCGTAAAAGACTGAATGTCGCTTCTGTGCCACGGTACATGTACTAATTTTCCCCCTGCTGTCTCCCTCATTGGTAACATGGTTATTGCATCACTACTCTGTGGTCTTTTCTCGTTGTGCTCTGGGACACTGTCTTTCTTCTTTTCCTTTTTCCTTGCCCATCTGCTCTCCCATTTGTCTAAGCACCTCCACACTTGTGCACTCTGCAGCAATTCTCTAAGGTGTGTTTTCATGCCTGCTGACCTCATGTGTTCAAAGTCTGTGGTCCCGAAATCCAATCTATAGCTCCTGCTCAAGTGTTTTGTCTTGTCTATCTCAACCCCGTTTTTGTCAGCTATTTCTTGCAACCTTCTATGTAGCTTGTTCACTTCTCTCGTAATCCTGGGACATAGATACCTCAGCTCTTCTTCCGAGTAGGACTCTAACCTATTCAAACCCATAGTCCCTTCCACCAATTCTTCTGCTTCCATGTTCAACCTTACCCTATTCAGATAGTCTTCTCCCTTCCCACTGGCTGAGCTTTGTGTGGAATTCAGACTGTTGAACCACTGTGTTAGCTGTTGCGCATTCAACCCCATCAGTGTAGCATTCACATCGACTGCCATTGATGGTTGCGGCAACTTTTCAGTGTTCGATGATAACGGTATCATCAATGGGGGACTCGACCTCACCATTGTTGACTGAGCACATATGGGACTAAACTCCATCAAGGACCTAGATCCAGTTGGCTGAGCCGCTATCAGAGTTGTCTCTGGAGTGTTTTCTATGCACCTCCTTTCCGTCCCATTCTGCACCATTGATCCTTGACCGCTCATACCTGAGTTAGGCTGAATGTACAAAGGTACAGGTGGACCTACAGTAATGGGTAGGGATATCGCATCTGGGTTCTGTCCATTCCCCAGGTTCTGAGGCATGTTCATTCCCACACTATGGGTCATCATTGCCGGCATGCCCGTCTGACTCCCCGTCATCTGAGCATGTGCGGTTTCCCCTTGCATCTGCTTTTGAGGCATCAAAAACTAGGTTGATTCAGCTTGTGCCAATGTTGGGTTGCGACCATTCTGTACTCCCATTACGGTTGGATCTAGAATCATTCCCGTACTGTTGTCACTGCTGTAGTACCTTGGGACCTGCGGCTGATAATTTTCTGCTGTTTTCAATATAGGCACATCTGGATATATTCTCCTAACCTGCGGTATCTGCGGGGTGAACAGTAAACTCGGGTCCTTAGATCTCGATGGCGTTCCTGAATTCGGAGTTTCATTATTCCGTACCGGTGCCGGAGGGGCAGAACTGGTACTTGGACCTTGTTCACTCGCTACATAAGGTGGTGGACGGTCGTTCAGCAATTGCATGATCAACTCCTCATCCTCTGACTCGTCTTCTCTATCTTTGGAACACCTCCTGTTTGTCTTACAGGTAGCTTTCTTGCCTGTCGCCTCTTCTTCCTTAGCAATTGCGGGAAACAATTTTACCCCCTGCAATATATCTGACCTCCACACCTTCTGTGCATTATCCCACCTAGCGTCCGCTAGTGTCTTTTCTACCTTTCTTACCCTGGTCTCGAACTTCTTTTGCTGTTGCTGTCTAGCCATCAGTTCCCAAATCGCTAGAGCCTCAAACTGTGCTGGCCTTGGAGGTACCTTCATGTCGTACATCGCGAATCTCAAATTCTCTAGGATCCTTATATTGAATGTCCCATGGATCGGGAACGCTACGCTCCCATGTTTCTCTGTCAGCTTGTGCCATTGCTTTAGCCAAAGGCACGGAGCTACCCCCCTTTCCTCCATTACAATGTAAGCTGGTGTACCTTCGGGTGGCGTCTCCTCTCCTACGCTCGCTTTAATGTAAGACTCCCCCTTCATCGCACTCTTTAATGCTTTCAAAAATTTCATTTTATCGTCTTTTATTTCACAAAATTTGTAATCAATAAGTGACTTTAATTCCCGGAATACTCTTCGCTTGCCTTTCCCCTCCCAATCGAGCCCCACGGATTGCGTCCAATCCGTGCGCGACCCTTCTCTGCAACCAACCTATCCCAGCGCGGCTCCTAGTGACGTCACACTCACACACACTGCGGCTGACAAAGCCTCGCGGCTAGTCCTCCTTCACTCAGCTCCTCTCGTAACAACTTCTGGCATGTATCGCGAGCAACCAAAATATAATAAAACAGATCTGTCGGTTTACTACAGGAAGGGTAACACAATCGCTTCAGGACCTTAGGGATTTTTCACTAGCCTCAGCAGTTATTCCATCTTTCTCGGTCCCCACTTTCGCAAGCAAATCTGACCCGCAGACTCTGCTCTCAACTTGTCAGTGATCTATTCTAGTGCACTTAAAATTTGTCAAAGCCCGAAGTCGAAGTTTTCTTTCACTCCCTTAACACACGTACCGACTCGTTGACCACGCCCGGTCAACCTATTAAACCGACCAGACCACAACATAAAACAAGTGTCTCATACACTTTTCAACATACTCCGGAGTCTCTTGACCTCGCAGGGCCCGTCTCAACAACAACAACCACGTGGACCTTTTTCTGCACAAAGCGCCACATGCACATGAAGTTCGACGACTTCCCTACTCTCACACTCGGAGTCGCACCTCCGCTATTCTCTAAAATCCTCGCAACCTTTTCAAACAATCTGCGGCAATAAGCTGTGCAAGCGCAAAACCCTGACTTCACTCATACCGTCACTAGTACTGCCAACGCCGATTCCACACCTCCATTCTCTCCATTCGCAAGCTCCGAGATCCCGGGAAAGTCGCGGGGGACTTAGGGCATTATCATTCTCTCAATCTGTTTTACCCAAGAAAAATCTAATTCAACACCATCTACCTCTCGAGTGGGGTCCCAAAGGGCGAAACCGTTACCTCTCGGGCGGGGTCCCAAAGGGCGCAACCGTCAATTCAACACCATATACCTCTCGAGTGGGGTCCCAAAGGGCGAAACCATCCTCTGCTACCATCTACTGATAGCGCGTTCCGACCTAATAAATTACCTGTATCTGGACGCTCTTGGGTCGATGAATCTTTTGACCAAGTGGGGCTCTCTTCACCCGAGAGTAATCAATTTAATCAAATCAATAATCAATAACGAACATAAGCAATGCCCTGATCAACATAACACTTCACAATTAATCCAGAAAACATTTCGGCGAACCATGACCTTTCGGCCATGAATGACCACACCAATTTATTCAAAGTTAATGAATTTATTTCCCTATATTAACAAAGCTAGCACAATATAAATGTGTCTCAACACCAAATGATATATGTAGATGAAAATTAATAGCTGTCCATAACGGCGGAAAAGATGCAATCTATGCAGCATTTGAATAACAATGCATTCGATGATAGCAACACAGACCACTAAAACTATAATCTGTAATGGGCTAATTGCATACATTAGTCAGCATAACAAGGTCTCAAATTGCATCGTGCAACAAATGAATCCTCATCTAACCTCAAATTAGCATCTGCATGTGGGATTTCATTCAAAAACAATTTAGCAACATTAATTTGGAAAACTCCTAACTAGGGCTCTTATCAAAAAATCAGCAGTTGGTTACCTAAAAGAAACACAATGCAATTGTACATTTTCCTTTCATATTTACCAAATTCAATCAGCATTCAAGGAAGTCTTCGTCTCACAGGTACCGTTTTCGATCAGCATGGGACGGGGCAAAGGGGCAGGGTGGACGGGGCAATTGCCTCACAGCGGCAAGATAAAAGGACAAAACTATTACTTTATGCAAAGGGGCAAATCGAAGTTAAAGTCTCTAGGGCGAGAATTATTTAAAGTCTCTTTCTCTCGATTAGAGAAAGCATCAAAGTCTCATTCAAAATGGCGTCGAACATCAATTGGCATCGTAGGAGATGGCAAAATGACGAAGTCAGCAAGATGGGCCATAATGTCTGCAATGTCCTCGATGGGTGCAATGGGTAATGTCTAAAGTCAAAAATGGCTGGTAATGGCTAATAGCAAATGGCAAAAGGCTGTAGTGTCCGATGGGTAATGGCTGCTTTCTTCTCGTGCACCGGGTTTAAATAAACAACAGTTCAAATCCAGTAGGGTCTTCCATTGGAGGGTTCATAGGTTGGCTTCAAATTGTCCAATCAAAAACAACAATTCACAAGCTTCTACCTAGGCATACATTATCCTTGGAGTCGGGAACGTAAGTTGCAACATATTTTACCAATTAACTCAGTTTCAGAGCGTCCATTGTCTGCACCTGCAGATTGACCTTGGAGCAAAGAAGAAGATGCCAAGCTGGCACGAAACCTTAAAGATAAGCATGTGAACCGATCTCACTGGAAAAGTACAGCTTCAAGCAAGAATACACGTTTTATTAGCACATTGGAAAAACACGAGCATCTAAACCGTGAGACAAGGCAACTAGGCCGAAGCCTCCACTAAGGTTATGCTAAGTTAAAACATTTCAAACAAGCAAATCATGGCACACGTTTACGGTTATGTCAGATTAGTACAATTCTAATACATCACGTTATATAAGCACGCTTATAAATGTTGGCGAACTACTCTGAGGGCACATTTGTCCCCGTACAATCTTTATTAGTTCGGTTAAAGTCACACTTGATTATTGCGGCACTACGTTTATGCGCTAACAAATGTAAAACCTTCATTTCTGCGTCATCACTGGCTCCCATTCCTCCCCTCTCTCACTGCGTTTAAACGAGACCTCAGACCTCACCTACTTAAATGAAGGCCACGCCAGAGGAAACCAGTTCCTCATGCAACCACCATCTTGGCTAGAGTAAACGTGTCCTTGCAGTAAAAACTAATTGACCTACATACTGCCTTGTGATATATGAGTCTTGTCTCTTCTACCATGTCAGCCCACAGCTCACATCAATATACTTCTGAGTAACCGCTGGAAGGCCTTCATTACGAATGGGCCAGAAATGGCCTCGATTGCCCCCACCCTTGGAATTACCGATACCGGGGTATGGGTAACTCGGGGTGGGTAAAATATGGGCTTTACAAGTGGGACCCTGAGGACCACTTTAGAAATGAGGAATATTCAGCAGAATAGGTAATGCTGGCTGTGATTCTCTGGTTATTCCTCATATGTTTTCATGCTGCTGCTGTGTTCAGTACCACTGTTAGGAGGGCTACTTATTCCTCAATAAATGCCATCCTACCTCCTCCCTCCCCACCACATGCTCACTTCAGGGTTTTGAAGCACTTTGAACTGGTACTAAGATGATATGTCAGTACCTTAAATGGCACAACATTTAAATATAGAAATAAATAATATTGGAATGCCTTACATATCTGCTTGATCTCGTATTCTACAGGAGAATCCCTCACATCGTCTTTGGCCTCTGATTATTAAATTCCGTAGAAGTTTACTTAACACCACCCCCTGCTGCCCGAAACCATCCTAGAGTTTTTAAAGTACATTTCTGACAGGTTTAAATCCCAGACCTTACACTTATGTAAACCTCAGACAGAAATAAGCCCCCTAACCACCCTAACATACTCCATCTAGAGCTAGATATGTACTCACCGCCCCCCCGAACTTGCACATGTAAAATTCACCTCATGTCCTGCCTTTTCATACACGACAATGGCATAAACACTGCCATTCAGACCCATATATCCTGCCCAGCTCAAACTCGTGTCTACCTCTTGCATCCTGGACTGTGACCTGTGTCTAACTGGGGTTGGGCAAGTTTGCATCGATCCCTTCTGTTTTACTGAGACAGAGAATAATGCACTGTATCAGACCTCCTCGGCCCAAGACTGAAGATTGTTCTTCAGAGCCCTGTACAGACATGTTATGTATGTATTCAACAGTGTTTCTCCATTCCCCCCATTTCTGACAATTTGTGCATTTTCTGCTTGCTGCGGTGACACATCCTAGATGCAACAAAGTGTGCCATGTTATCACACTGTTGAGTATGACAGACTGACACTTGGCGAGACACCTTCTGGGCTCAAAAATCTCTTTGTCAACCTTTTAAGTATGGGAGACGGGTTGTTCTTGTTGTACATCCTATGTCTGCGTCTGTTTTTCCTCCATGTCCTTTTCCGATACGCAACTAATTACAGAAGTTTGTTGTTTTCCACATATGTGCAGCTACAAGGAGTTGAAACATTTATCAATGAGGAAGAAAATAGTTTATCTGTGTGTCCTTCTTTACTGCTGCTGGCCACGCCTCCGCTGGAGCAGCCTCTTTTAAGAAGCAAAGGGTTCTTATATCTGTGAGTTTATAGGTCCTGTAGCAGCACATGCTGATCATGCATGGTCCTACGCAGCCCCATCTTTGTTTACTCGCTTTTCAGTGAACACTCTATTTGGGGAGGAGAGTCAGGGAAACTCTCCCTTGTGTGTGTAAAAGGCTGCTTTATTGGAACAGGTGCACTTACAACATTTTAACCTTGGCCTTTGCCTTACAAAACTAAAGCCTCGCTAGACATCAATACCACCTAACCAACAATCCTCCCCCTCCCCTCCCTTACCCCAACCTCCCCCCCTCCCTGTCAGGTTCTCCTGCCACCCGTTTCAAATCCTGTTTAGCTAGTTCACAATCCTACTCGTTTGTTCTCCTCCTGAACACTTTGAATCTTCCTTCCTGCCCGTCGCGACCTGCTGCTGTACCCCCCCACTATCCAAAATTGCCCTGCCATCCTGCCCATCCGCACGTGTTTCGATGTCTGCCAGCTCTCCCCACCACCACTCACACCTGTTCCTCAGCGACGGCAAAACCGTAACAAAGAAAAACCCCAATTGTGCACCTGGTCGTAATCTAACGGCCTCAACGTTAGGGGTAACCCCTCAAACCACTCAAACCAAAAAAAGACATAACCTTAAAAAGAGTGAAAATAAATTGGAACTCTCGATAAAGGAAGGGAGGGAGGGCGGGGAAAAAACTCTCCTGCCCTCAAAAATCGAGCCGGCCACTGTGTCACCTTATGAGAAAATGGTGTCCGGCAACAAAATGGCCCCTTTATATACCACCCTCTACATAGCCCAAAAAGACGCCCAAAACTAGCCCAACAATCCTCCCCCCTCCCCTACCCCAACCTCCCCCCTCCCTGTCAGGTTCTCCTGCCACCCGTCTCAACTCCTGTTTAGCTAGTTCACAATCCTACTCGTTTGTTCTCCTCCTGAACACTTTAAATCTTCCTTCCTGCCCGTCGCGACCTGCTTCTGTTCCCCCCCACTATCCAAAATTGCCCCGCCATCCTGCCCATCCGCACGTGTTTCGATGTCTGCCAGCTCTCCTCACCGCCACCAGAAAAAGCCCTACAGCCTTTTTCTGCCCCACCCACGCGTTATGTCTCTCGAAACAAGGTTCTCAATGCATCCTTCAACTGTAAGAGGTACAGCTCCATCCCTATGAAAGACAAATGTACACCGTTGTCACTGAAAAATTCGGAATCTTCGAAACGTAAATCCTTATGCTCCACAAACGTAATGCCCTTCTCCAAACAAAAGCTCCTCATCTCCTTATTAACCTTTCGCCGGGCCCTTTCCACTGCCCCTGGTTTTCGCGCCCCTCTCCACACCCGACGCGGAACAAAACCTGTCAACAAGACATGCGACCCACACCACTGGGATACAATCAACGCCAAGTCCTTCTTCATGGCCTTCAACAAATCCAAACCCGTTGTAGCTACCATGTCGTTCTCCCCCAAGTGAATACACAAAACATCAGGGCAGGGCCCCCCCCGAACCCCTTGCAAACGCGGCAAAAGTTCCGGCCACTGCATACCCCCTTTCCCAAACCAACGGACTTGATAGCTACGTACGTCCATGCCCAAATTCTCGCCCAAAGATGTCCGACGGGCTTGCCGCTGGGCCCACTTTACAAATGAATGGCCGACCACCCAAATGATCCCAAACTCCACCTCGGGTCCAGCTACGACACCTGAAACAGAAAAAGAAAAATTATTGCGCGCCCCCTCCTGATACCTCCTGCCCCCGAGATACCTTCTGAAACAATCAGACTTCCACCTACCCAGGGACATGAGGGACTCCCTCGTCCACCCTTTCCACCCCGCCTCTGTCGCCGCCCGATCCTGAAAGAATGTGTGCCAAAAAGGCGGGGATTCTCCCCCAGGGATACCAAAACCTTCCGTAACACCGCCAGCAACTGAGAAGGTGTGGCCTTGGTACCATCCCTGTGTCTAAAAACTAAGCCCCCGCGCTACCCACCTGGAGACTCCACTGGCGCTCCAACTTTAGAGGACAAATAGACGAAACCGGGTAACGGCTGAGAAAAACAAACGCTCTGGAACCCCTCTGATCCGTCTTCGAACAGTGAAGTAACACTGTGACGCCACTAACCCCAAGACGCACTTCTGTCCAATCAACCCCTGGCGCACGCTGCGACCCAAGTAACTCCGACACCCGAAAGGCCCAGAAGAACATCCAGGACATCAGAGTCTGAAACAGGAGAACCTCCCACCCTGATGAACATACCGACCCCAAAGCCCCCGACAATTCTTTTAAAAGGCGCAGAGACACCGGTCGACGATTACGCTCCGCCGTACCCCTTTCCCTCGCCCAACCTTCCAGCATCCTCTGACCCAATTCCCCTGCCGATGGCTGGTAGCCCCACAAACACTTTCCCATGAAACCCAGAGCCGCAAGCTTACCCGCTATCGTCACCCGAGACTGACCTTTCTCGACCAACGTCAATATAAACTGCACCACATCTTCCGCCGCATCCTCTGGCCGGCTCCGTCTGTGCGCACCCGATTGTATAAATTCCTCCCACGCCTTTGCATACGGTCGGCGAGTTGAGGGGGCCAAAGATTTTACCACCAGCTGTAGCATCCTCTCATGCCTATGTTCCATAGGGCCTCCGGCATCTCCGTCCTGCATAACTCCGTGCCCGTGACCAACCCATGGAATCTGGCCCACTGTGAACGAGACAAAGCATCGGCAATGTCATTGTCCACGCCCGGCACATGTTGCGCCCGAAACGCAATATCCAGCTTTAAGCACTGCAGAACAAAAACCCGAAGTAACCTGAGGACCTGGGGTTCCATCGCCGACTTTCTGTTCACAAAGTGGACCACCGCCAAATTGTCCACCCTAAACAACACTTTCCTATGTCTTAAAGCAGCCCCCCATAAATACACTGCTATCACCAGGGGAAAAAGCTCCAAAAAAGCAATGCTCCTCCCTCCCATCTTCCAGTCGGACGGCCACTCCTCCGCACACCACCTACCCTCTAAAAAAATCCCAAATCCCGTCGCTCCGGATGCATCTGAAAAGATCTGCACGTCCCATTCCCACTCCTGCCACGCCTTCAAGGGAATGCCATTAAAAGATTCGAGGAAGGTGAGCCACATCCTAAGATCTTCACGAACTCCTGCTCCGAGCCGCACGTGATGGTGAGTCATTCCTTTTCCCGCAAGCGCCAATGCCAAGTGGCGACAAAATGTCCGACCTGCTCTTACTACCCTGCAAGAAAAGTTCAAGTGTCCCAACAAGACCTGAACCTCGTGCACCGTGACTTTCTTTTTTCCCAGCAAGTGCGCAATCTTGTGGATCATGTCCACCCTCTTTTCTTCCGGCAGCCTCGCCGTCCCTGCTACTGTATCCAATTCAATACCTAAAAATGACAGCGCAGTACTAGGCCTCACTGTCTTCTCGGAGGCCAAGGGCACACCAAGGTCCCCCATAATCTTTTGAAATTTCCGTAACATCTCCGCGCACCACAGAGAATCGGCTTCTGCCGCAAAAAAGAAGTCGTCCAGATAATGCGTAACCTGAGCATGCCCAGACGCTTCCGTGAAAATCCATTGCAAGCAAGAACTGAAGCATTCAAAAAGCGCACATGAGCTCGCGCACCCTATAGGCAGAGCTTTGTCCACAAACCAAAATCCACCAAACTGAATCCCAAGCAGCTCAAAATCATCCGGGTGAACCGGGAGCAAGCGAAATGCCGATTTGATATCCGTCTTCGCCATCAAAGCCCCGGGCCCCAACCCATCGACCATGCCAATGGCCACATCGACCGATGCATACGACAACCGCGTGCATTCCTCCGGAATGAAGTCGTTCACCGACAAACCCTCGGGCCAAGACAGATGTTGGATCAAACGGTATTGTCCCCTTTCCTTCTTAGGCACCACGCCAATGGGGGACACGATAAGGTTGGGCAAGGGCCACTGCGAAAAGTGGCCCGCCTTGCGACCCTCAGCCACCTCCTTCTCCAATTTTGTCCAAACCAACTCCTCTTTCCCTTCACGGATCGCAGGTTCTCCGCCCACCGACGTTGTCGCGGGCCCTCATATCCCAATCTAAAACCCTGTGTGAAACCCCGACGCAATACGTCCGCATCCCTCCCGTTCGGATATAGACGCAACCACGCCGCCAAGACGTCCACCTTAACCGGCGTACGAGCCCTTTCCTGCAGGTCCTTGTCTAAACCTTGAATCCCGCCTGGCGGTTCCTGTCTGAGCGTCTCGCCCCACGGGCCCTGACTGATCACTCCCCCATGACCCTTGTCCTGGACCGGACGACCCTCCAGTGAATGTTTGCCCGGAGTAGTTAGTAAGGGGATGTTTTCCTGCACATTTTGAACATTCGTGTAAAAATTTACAATATTCCCTGTGGCAGATGCCCTTGTTGTAGTCCCAGCAAGCCCCTGTCCTGCCGCTGACCGCGGAGCCGGCCCCAGCCTGGTTATTGCCCCCGTTGGGTGGGGCGATCTCGAAAGGGCCAGTAAGTGATCGGCAAGCCGCTGGCTTTGAAAACGGTCTTGCCAAACTTTGCAGGGCCCATAGTGTGCTGCCAAAGGTCAGCATTGATCTCCCCCCACATGACATCTGGATCCGCCGCCATGCGTGCACGAAACTCCTCTTCGTATTGTTGCCAAGCGAACCCCCCATAATTGAGGTGAGCTTTACGTATGATATCCATTTACTTGAACAAAGCGACAGACCGCTCTGGATACCGCTCGCAATAGACGCTAGTGAAAATTAAGAAAGCCGCCGTCCAATTCTCGATATTCACCGGCACCCTCGGCTGTTTTGCTAGCTCAAACTCCTCTTCTTTGGAGCCTTCTTTTGCTCACACTTCCCTGTGGAGAAGTATTAGAACCTCCACATATTCCCCCTTCCAAATCTTATCCTTAGTTGCCTGCATAAGGTGGGCCCCCAATGGTTTAGCTGTGCCCATATAAGGCAAACGGACCCGCTTAGATTGCAGCTGATCCTCCTTATCCCCTTGCTGCGTGCCGGTTCCCACGTTAACGCCCTCCCCACTTTCCTTGACTCCGCTGTCCGCCCCCTTCACCCCACCTTCCCCCTTGATGGGCTCCGGCTCTGGTGCCGTGTCTGTACCGACACCCACATCCACCACGTAGATGCCCCTGACCAATCGCGCTGCCCCAGTACCCAGATCCCCAGACGCCTCAACCGCAACAGATACCCTGCGCACGCCCGCTCTCCTCACCTGCAGTCAACGACGGTGGCCGCTCCTGTGCCTTCCGTCTATCAATGTGGGCTCCATCCACAACCCTCTCAACAGCTGGTTGCACCTTCCTGGATCTCTGTAACGACTGAGACAGAGCATTAGCGGGCCCAGACCCACCCTGTGCCCACCAATCCTCCTCCTCTCTGTCATCCACTAACTCACCTTCTTCAACACTGCCCTCATCAAAATCTAGCACGCACTCCTCCTCGCGCCACAGGTCCCCTCCTTGCAACACCGCCGCCCGGGTGCCCTGTAGGAGCAACTCACCCTTAGGTTCCCCGCCCGCATGACGTCGATCCTTACCACGCTGAAACTTCGACGGACCCGGACGTTGCTCCCAAAGAATGGTGGCGTCGTTGGGCACAAAACCTGCACTACCACACCACCCCTCGGAAGCGTCCGCCCTCTTCCTCTGTCCACCTGTTGACGCACACCGGCCTGCCGCACTAGGCTCCGCCTGCTCTTCACGCCAGGGTATCTGAGCCACCCTTGGCTCACCTGGCTGCAGTATGCTACTCCGATCGCTCTGCCAAAAAAGGTCCGGCGTGCCGGCCTTTTAAACCTTCCCTGACCGGGAATCGAAGACGGGCCGCAGCGGTGAGTGCACCAAATCCTAACCACTAGACCACCAGGTCTCAGTTCCTTGAAAACTGAAAGTATTGAAAGTATTAGATCAGGTGGACCCTCTGGACTGAATAGTAGAGTAGGAAAGGAGGGGACTAGAATCTGAAACTTTACAGGAGTTACAAATGAGAAAGGAACCAATTTTGAAATTTTCAAAAGGGAGTTATCAGAGCCAAGTTTACTGACTAGGGACGGAGAGGAGCAAGACACCTGAAGATCATTGTCAATGGGGAAACTCCCCTAAACCAGTCCTGAAAGAATGCATTTGATGCCACTGACTTTGGATCTGCTATCCAGCTATGGATGAGAGGGAGGTGAGTTTTGTGGCAGAGGTGTGAGGACACCAGTCACTATAATGTATACAGTTTTTTTGATGCTGTCTGCAATTCATTTGTGGATTCTGGAAGATATTCCTCAGTTATAGATACATGATATTGAAGACAGAACTACCAGACACTCTTTGTGAGAAGAGCAAAAGGATGAGATTTGGTTCTTTCTAGATGGTTGATGTTACAAAGCATAGTGCACGTGCCTAACTTCAATAGGATGAAACACTGGGTTTTGGCTTTGACAAAATTGTGGCATGCCAAGGAGCCTGCAAGACGTTTTAAACAATTACTGTACAATATGAACTCCTCCTCTGACTATGTTCTTCCAGTCGATAGTTGACCACATCTTGCACCCCAGCCTTTAGCACTAGTATGTGACTCTACGACTACATCTGCAATAGTACCAAAAACTAACTTACTGTTCTTGGTGTTTAAATGTTTAAGTTATGTTGTGTGTTCAGTTTTGCTTTCTAAGTCCAGGGGCACTGTCTGAGAATATGAGAGACCTTTTCTCAGATGACACATTTTGAGACATTGAAGGGCTTCGTAGGAAAGGGGCCCTGAAAAGTCTGCTTGAATAGAGGAGGCTAAACTTTGTCATGACTGGACATAGCTAGAAACATTAATATAACTGACGTCATCCCCACTTTGTTGGAGAGGCATGGTTTTGGGCGTTCACTCTCTTTATCCTGTTTCTTGTAGGTTTGTCTAATGGTGCTTTAATATGTGATGAATACGATCATCAAATGAGGTATGGGAAGCCAATCAGAAGAGGAAAGGTGTATTTAATAGAGTTAAACCACAGGACCGAACGCGTGGTGTTTTTGCAGATCTTGAGGTGTTTTCCATTTTGAAACGTCAATGTATGAACATTCTTACGTTTTAATGGAGGCCCAAACCGTGGTGAACTGGCATCATTCAAATCTGAATCCGTAGTAGCACAGAAGAAGTAGAATCAGTGTCTGTCTGAATGTCAGTTGCAATAACCTTTGGTTTGCTATCACACAGAGTCTGCCTCTCTCAAGGGTCTAGCGGGTGGGAAAGAACCACTGCTCTCTTGTGGAGCTCAATAGCAATTCTATGACTCAGAGGCTGAGTCACATCTCCAGATTTTTTAGTTTCTTTTTAGTGATCGCTTTATAAGCCACTAGATTGTGGAATCACAGATATGATAGGGGTTACATGATAAAAGCAATGCAGGTTTCGAAAGTTGCCCTTTGCATAGAGTATGCCACAGGTGTGAGCAGGCCTCTATAGCTGGCAGTACTAGGCCGACCGAGGAGCGAGTCGAAGGAGAGTGGCAGGTGACAGCAGCCAACAAGTAGGGTAGGAGGCTCATTCAGCACATTAACAAGAAAAACATCGAAGGTATTTATGATGTCAACAAGTGTTTATTTCCATGAATATGAATATATGTCTGCATATGTGTTTGTGTGAGTGTGGTTCTGAATGCATGTGTTTGCACGTTTGTGTGTTTACACATATGTATGTGTTTATGACTGTGTGGGGTTTGACTTTTGGTGATTACTTTTTATTTTTGTGTGCATGTAATCTTGAATATTGAGGCGTAATTAGAAAAAGGATAGGGATTTCTATTCGCTTTGTCTTCAGCAAAGCAGTATGGATCCTTACTAAATACCACGATGGTGCAAGTTCGGGTAGGATGGTCATGTAGGGCAGAGAGCGAGAGCCGGGCAAGCACAGGCACAGGAATGTGTAGATGAATGTCACACATCTCTCCTGCAGGTGCATTCCCACTACATCGTACGACCAGCATGCGCCAGGCAAAGATGGCGTTGAATCAGTAAAAGGATGATAACATGGCAAGAACTTGAATCAGTATATAAGCATTAGTTGTGAACTCTTTTAAAGTCAATGATACTGCTTTTTGCTGCACAAATACATTCCAAGAATGAGCCAGGAAGAGGAAGGGAAATCAAGGCTGGTAACCTTTGCAGAAGCTACTCTCTCTATAAATGCCCCCTAGTTTCGTTAGAGCAAAATTTTGACCCCGTGCTGCACGGGTCTCTCGGGTCCCCAAGCGCTCCCTCCGGAGGGTGAGCCCTAGTTACATTATGGCTCAGACCTCAGCACGACTGGCATCCTGCCCATGTGAGGGTGAAACAGGACGCTTAGCTGGTTGCTGCTCTGACAACGAGTGGAACGTCCTGCCTCGACGTTACCCTTCTGTCCTCACCCCTCCACGCGAGTCATACACTATTATTAGGACACAGAGACTGTTGCTCCTTCTAATTTACATATTAAAGTGTCCTCCTGACATTCAAGATTTCCCTGTCAGGCAAATTACCTTTCATTTTTAGTTTTTTAGTATTGAATGACATCTGAAGGTGCAAAAGAGATTCATATGACTTATGTGTTACTTATTTGTATAGAAATGTATATTTTCTTTGTGCTTATAGTATTGCCTGTGTGTGGTTTTTTTTCTGTATGTATGACGGTTCTGTGCACATTTGTACCTTTATTGTTGCTCTGTCTAAGCATGTGTGCCAGTAGCGTTTTGTGCATGTGATTGTGAGTTACAGGAAAGATAGCCTTACTGCGTTTGTCAGTGCTTGTTTTTTCTTCCTTCTTGGTGCTCTGAAACGACCCGCGAGCGGCCTGTAGCACCTGGGAAATCACCAAATGAATAAATAAATACATTGATAAATAAAGGATGCATTAGTGCCTGCAGGTTGCCGGAGTCTGCTAACCACGAATGTCAGCAGTGACAGGCAACGATCGAAGGTAACTGGAGAAGCCGAGTGTAGATTGGACTCCAAAGAACATTTGATCCGTTAAAAATTGACACCAGCGTTGAGCTGGTGCCAGAGAAAACAGGTGCTGTGGGCAGTATTGTCCTAACGCTTGGGGGCAGAGCTTTTGTCAACCGACAAACATTTGAAAGTCAACTGCACTTTTCCTTCAGTACTCGTGAAGTGGATACGTTTACCGGCAAGCAGCCAATGGCTGTCCCCCACTCCGGCCGTCGAGCTGCTGCTGTCAGATGCTCTCCTGGCTGCTTATACTGTTGCTGGTATGACTGACAGGGTCGGAGTGGGGCAGAAAGTAGGCCCGAATAACAGACTAAAACCGGTCCTCGTTAGTGAATTAGATAGGTGAAAAAATGGCCCATGTTTGCAAATTGTGGCAGTTTTGAATTTGCGAACACTGTGCAAGTGTTTGCAAGGTGGGGGAGGCTGCACGGATTTGAGCTTGCTGCAGGTAAAGTTTGTTTTAATATCAGGTTAATATACTTAAAAAAAAAAAAAAAAAAATGCCCAGAAGACTGTAAACCAGGCACACAAACCTCCAGAATACCAGCACGTATACTGTTGTCAGACCGATGGGCGCTGTCTGATTGCCCTATAGTCCTGTCAGACCCCCCTGACAGGGGGTGCTCTAGACGCACTTTCCTTCTGCATTGTGGCCTCTAGCAATGACTGCAGAGAGGTGTTTCCTCTTTCATTTCTCGCACTGTTTACTTGTGAGAAAGGGGTCGGGGGAAGGAGGCATTCTCTGTCTCCCCACCTCTCTCCCATGTTAAAATTATCAGGAAGATTTCTTCTGTACTGTGAATACCAAGGCTTCCAAATACACTTATTGTTTACATTCCTTCCTCCCCAAAATAGTCGTCAAAGGAAGCTTTTTACAGTTTTGAAATGGTGAGTTTCTGTATTCCTTAGATTCGTAGTAGACTGCCAGCTGCTTACAGCTTTTTAATTTTAATGTGTTTCATTATTCATGCTAACGTTTTTGAGGCACTGAAGAAAACTTTATGCAACAAACTCAAGAATCTGCATGTAAAAGTAACGTTCTTGAAGCCCTGAACTCAATTGCAATGTAATTGATACAAGAACATTTTCAATTTTCACCAATACAACAGTGGATTTTTTAAAAATTATTTTTATTTGGAAAGTGTCAAACCATACCAAATCATTATACATCGGCATTAAGCAGGTTAAATAGTTATCCATAAAAAAACTATCTGAAAAAACCTATGCTTTTATCATCAAGTGTACATAGATAGAAGATTGTGCTCTTTAAAATATATCAGGTATCAGAGATCTCAAACAGCTTTCCCCTAAGCGGTAACCATAATTCAAGCAACTTGAGATGACTGAGAGTTGTCTTTATAATAATGGACTGCAGCACAAACAACAACATAAACTCCTGCCACCAAGCCTTATAATCAGGAGGATCTGTTTGAACCAGATTCGGGTGATGACATCCTGGCCACCATGATAGCAAAAAACATAAATGCCCCTAATATAAGAGGTACATTATAAGAGCGTGCAAGCAAAATCACCTTGGGGATCAGGACGAACATCAAGACCCATCAAAGTATTAGCAGTGGATTTTTTTTTTATATAGAAAACAACATGAACATGTATGGCACATAGTAGGTCAACATCTGTTAAATTTCAACAAGTTAAAGGAACATATACGAAAGTGTTAATAATAACAATTGAAAACAGTAAACCTCTGCTTCCTAAATCTATGTTTGTTGAATGACAAGCCAATCTTGTTGATTTGGTTGAATTTCATCTGACAGTTCTTTGTCGTTATTTGGTAATGAGCAGAGTTCAATTCAATTTTATTCACAATTGTAAGTGTTTTTTCATATTTTACATTAAAAAGGGAGTGGTTCTCAGATGCTCAATAAGCGTGTGGCTGGCATGAAGTAAAATAGCACTGCAGAGAGCAGGCCAGCCGTTCAAGCTGGGCCCACAGGCTCGTAGGCCAAGATTGCTCAATGCTTGTATAACTATATTATGGTAGTCCAGTGCTTGGCACAATGTTGTATAGTTTGCTACAGTTTGTGTACAGTAATCGGGCATTCTCCCACAGATGTTGAACGATGAAAGGGTATTCTTACCCTCTGTAGGGGCTGCACAGGCCTGTGAACAAAGTGGAAAATGTAATGTTTAATGTTTTTGCACAATGTTGAATTGTACCTGAGTTGCAGAAATATCTGCTTTATTGCATTTGGGGTAGGCTGTCAGTCAGTTTAAGGTTATTCATATATAACGACTGGGATAACGGAGGATCGCTGTCTTTTAACAGTAATATAGACTTTGAGTTAGCATTTCCTGTGCTTTTGATAGCACCTAGACCAAGGGTGTAGCTAAGTGAATAATATTAGGGTGGTGTGAGGGTGAGCTTTCCCAACAAGCAACATGGTTCCCCCAACTACAAGGGATAGGGGAAGCAATGGATGGTGCTAATGGACATGACTGGGGGTGTTAGCTTTCATTTACTTAGAAAAATGAAGGCCAGCCAGGTTAGGGCCTCTGGGAGACAGTCTGGACTATGTTGTCCACTCTAGTCCAGCTCCTCCTCAGTGCAACGCAGGCCAAGGAGAGCAGGCTAGTATAAGTCTGCCAGATCTAACATCAGCATGCAAGGCTTAGGATGGGCATTGACAGCAGGCCTTTTAGTAGTCCAGATGCATGTGCATGAAGTCTGAGCACACCTTTATTGCACACTGACAGGCACTGTGAGAAATTCACACTGCCTTCAGACTTATCTCCAGAGCTCTCCCTTGCTTCCCATCAAGAACACTCAATCTCAACCAGAAGTCGCTCAGACACCTAGAAGTGACCCAATTCACATTAAAGAGTCATATATTGCGTGCAAAACCTACAGAAACGCAAAATACGGAGAAAGCAAATATTCTTGAGGAATACAAGATGAAGTTAAGATATAATGTAAACAGGGACTGCATTCATGTTATGTATTACCTCAAGGCTTTCCCCAGTTGTTAGGAATTCAATCATTATTTTTGCCTGTAAAGTACCCAAATTTAGGACCCACCTGGAACCCACTTAATTACTGCCACATATGAGACCGAGCAGGACCAGACCCACTGAAAGCCCTACAGGTGGCATACTGATGTGGACTGAGTGGTGATGACGCAGAAAATGAAGGTTTTCATTTATTAGCGCATAAACGTAGTACTGCAATAATCAAGTGTGATTTTAACCGAACTAATAAAGATTGTACGGGGACAAAATGTGCCCTCAGAGTAGTTTGCTAACATTTATAAGCGTGCTTTATATAACGTGGTATATTAGAATTGTATTAATCTGACATAATCATAAACGTGTGCTACGATTCGCTTGTTTGAAATGTTTAGCTTAGCGTAACTTTAGCGGAGGCTTCGGCCTAGTTGCCTGGTCTCACGATTTAGATGCTCGTGTTTTTCAAATGTGCTAATAAACGTGTATTTCTGCTTGAAGCTGTACTTTTCCACTGAGATCGTTCACATGCTTATCTTAAGGTTTCGTGCCGGCCTGGCATTTTTCTCTTTGCTCCAAGGTCAATCTGCAGGTGCGGACAATGGAAGCTCTGAAAGTGAGTTAATTGGTATAAAATGTTGCAACTTGCGTACCCGTCTCCAAGGATAATGTATGCTTAAGTAAAAGCTTGAGAACTGTTGTTTTTGATTGGATAATTTGAAGCCAACCTATGAACCCTCCAATGGAAGACCCTACTGGATTTGAACTGTTGTCTATTTAAACCAGGTGCACGAGAAGAAAGTAGCCATTACCAGCCCGATACCCGCCATTTTGCAGGACATTGCAGCTATTATGGCCCACCTTGCTGCGACGCCATTTTGAGAGACTTTGATGCTTTCTCTAATCGAGAGAAAGAGACTTTGAGTAATTCTCGCCCTAGAGACTTTAACTTTGATTTGATCCCTTTGCATGAAGTAGTAGTAGTTTTATCTTGCCGCCGTGAGGCAACTGCCCCGTCCACCCCTGCCCTTTTGCCCCGTCCCATGCTGATCGAAAACGGTACCCATCCTGATCGAAACCGGTACCTGTGAGACGAAGACTTCCTTGAATGCTGATTGAAATTGGTAAATATGAAAAGAAATTGTACAATTGCATTGTGTTTCTTTTAGATAACCAACTGCTGATTTTTGATAAGATCCCTAGTTTGGAGTTTTCTAAATTAATGTTGCTAAATTGTTTTGCATGAAGTCCCACATGCCGATGCTAATTTGAGGATAGATGAGGATTCCTTTTGCACGATGCAATTTGAGACCTTGTTATGCTGACTAATGTATGCAATTAGCTCATTACAGATTATAGTTTTAGTGATTTGCGTTGCTATTATCGAATGCCTTGTTATTCAAATGCTGCATAGATTGCATCTGTTTCGTCGTTATGGACAGCTATTAATGTTCATTTACGTTTATCATTTGGTGTTAAGACACATTTATATTGTGCTAGCTTTGTTAATATAGGGAAATAAATTCATTAACTTTGCATAAATTTGGTGTGGTTATTCATGACCGAAAGGTTATGGTTCGCCGAAATGTATTCTGGATTAATGGTTAAATGTTATGTTGATCAGGGTATTGCTTACGTTCGTTATTGATTATTGATTACATTAAATTGACTGATCTCGGGCGAAGAGTCCCACTTAGCCAAAAGATTCATCGGCCTAAAGAGCGTCCAAAATACAGGTAAATTATTAGTACGGAACGCTCTATCAGTAGATGGTAGCAGAGGACGGTTTCGCCTTTTGGGACTCCGTACCGTTAAAGTACATGGTGTTGAATTAACGGTTTCGACTTTTGAGATCTTACTCGAGAAGTTGAATTAGATTTTTCTTGGGTAAAATAGATTGACAGAATGATGATGGGCTAGGTCCACCGCGACTTTCCCGGGATCTCGGAGCTTGCGAATGGAGAGAATGGAGGTGTGAGATCGGCGTTGGCAGTACTAGTGATGGTATGAGTGAAGTTAGGGTTTTGCGCTTGCACAGCTTATTGCCGCAGATTGTGTGAAAAGGTTGCGAGGATTTTAGAGGATAGCGGAGGTGCGACTCAGAGTGTAGAAGTAGGGAAGTCGTCGAACTTCATAGAAATAGCGGAGGTGCGACTCCGAGTGTGAGAGTAGAGAAGTCGTCGAACTTCATGTGTATGTGGCGCTTCGTGCATAAAAAGGTCCACATGGTTGTTGTTGTTGAGACGGGCCCTGCGAGGTCAAGAGACTCCGGAGTATGTTGAAAAGTGTATGAGACACTTGTTTTA
Source organism: Pleurodeles waltl (assembly GCF_031143425.1). Taxonomy (NCBI): domain Eukaryota; kingdom Metazoa; phylum Chordata; class Amphibia; order Caudata; family Salamandridae; genus Pleurodeles; species Pleurodeles waltl. The sequence continues at coordinate 656,670,890 of NC_090445.1, read as the reverse complement.
TGTTGTGGTCTGGTCGGTTTAGTAGGTTGATCGGGCGTGGTCAACGAGTCGGTACGTGTGTTAAGGGAGTGAAAGAAATTTCGACTTCGGGCTCTGACAAAATTCTAAGTGCACTAGAATAGATCATTGACAAGTTGAGAGCAGTCTGCGGGTCAGATTTGCTTGCGAAAGTGGGGACCGAGAAAGATGGAATAACTGCCGAGGCTAGTGAAAAATCCCTAAGGTCCTGAAGCGATTGTGTTACCCTTCCTGTAGTAAACCGACAGATCTGTTTTATTTTGGTAGCTCGCAATACATGCCAGAAGTTGTTACGAGAGGAGCTGAGTGAAGGAGGATTAGCCGCGAGGCTTTGTCAGCCGCAGTGTGTGTGAGTGTGACGTCACTAGGAGCCGCGCTGGGATAGGTTGGTTGGAGAGAAGGGTCGCGCACGGATTGGACGCAGTCCGTGGGGCTCGATTGGAAGGGGAAAGGCAAGCGAAGGGTATTCCGGGAATTAAAGTCACCTATTGATTACAAACTTTGTGAAATAAGAGACGAGAAAAATGAAATTTTTTTAAAGCATTAAGGAGTGCGATGAAGGGGGAGTCTTACATTAAAGCGAGCGTAGGAGAGGAAACGCCACCCGAAGGCACACCAGCGTACATTGTAATGGAGGAAAAGGGGGTAGCTCCGTGCCTTTGGCTAAAGCAATGGCACAAGTTGACAGAGAAACATGGGAGCGTAGCGTTCCCGATCCATGGGACATTCAATATAAGGATCCTAGAGAATTTGAGATTCGCGATGTACGACATGAAGGTACCTCCAAGGCCAGCACAGTTTGAGGCTCTAGCAATTTGGGAACTGATGGCTAGACAGCAACAGCAAAATAAATTCGAGACCAGGATGAGAAAGGTAGAAAAGACACTAGCGGACGCTAGGTGGGATAATGCACAGAAGGTGTGGAGGTCAGATGTATTGCAGGGGATAAAATTGTTTCCCGCAATTACTAAGGAAGAAGAGGAGACAGGTAAGAAAGCTACCTGTAAGACAAACAGGGGGTGTTCCAAGGATAGAGAGGACGAGGAAAAGTTGAGAAGAGAAGAGGAGTTAGAGGATGAGGAGTTAATAATGCAATTGCTGAACGACCGTCCACCACCTTATGTAGAGAGTGGACAAGGTCCGAGTACTAGTTCTGCCCCTCCGGCACCGGTACAGAATAGTGAAACTCAGAGTCCAGGAGCATCATCGGGATCTAAGGACCCGAGTTTACTGTTCACCCCGCAGATACCGCAGGTTAGGAGAATATATCCAGATGTGCCCATGTTGAAACCAGCAGAGAATTATCAGCCGCAGGTCCCAAGGTACTACAACAGTGATAACAGTACGGGAATGATTCTAGATCCGACCGTAACGGGAGGACAGAATGGTCACAACCCAACATTGGCACGAGTTGAATCAACCCAGTTTTTGATGCCTCAAAAGCAGATGCAGGGGGGAAACGCACATGCTCAGATGACGGGGAGTCAGATGGGCATGCCGGCAATGATGACCCATAGTGTGGGAATGAACATGTCCCAGAACATGGGAAATGGACAAAACCCAGATGCGATATCACTACCCATTACTGTAGGTCCACCGGTACCTTTGTACAGTCAGCCTAATTTGGGTATGAGCGGTCAGGGATCAATGCTGCAGAATGGGACAGAAAGGAGGTGCATAGAAAACACTCCAGGGATAACCCCGATAGCGGCTCAGCCAACTGGATCTGGGTCCTTGATGGAGTTTAGTCCCATATGTGCTCAGTCAACACTGGTGAGGTCGAGTCCCCCACTGGTGATACCGCTGTCATCGAACACTGAAAAGTTGCCGCAACCATCAATGGCAGTCGATGTGAATGCCACACTTATGGGGTTGAATGCGCAACAGCTGACACAGTGGTTCAACAGTCTGAATTCCACACAAAGCTCAGCCAGTGGGAAGGGAGAAGACTATCTGAATAGGGTCAGGTTGAACATGGAAGCACAAGAATTGGTGGAAGGGACTATGGGTGTGAATAGGTTAGAGTCCTACTCGGAAGAAGAGCTGAGATATTTATGTCCCAGGATTACGAGAGAAGTGAACAAGGTACATAAAAGCTTGCAGGAAATAGCTGACAAAAATGGGGTTGATATAGACAAGACAAAACACTTGAGCAGGAGCTATAGGTTGGATTTCGGGACCACAGATTTTGAACACATGAGGTCAGCAGGCATGAAGGCGCACCTTAGAGAATTGCTGCAGAGTGCACAAGTGTGGAGGTGCTTAGACAAATGGGAAAGCAGATGGGTAAAGAGAAAGGAAAAGAGGAAAGACAGCGTCCCAGAGCTCAACGAGAAAAGACCACAGAGTAGTGATGCAGTAACCATGTTACCAATGAGGGAAACAGCAGGGGGAAAATTAATACATGTACCATGGCACAGAAGCGACATTCAGTCTTTTACGGATGATTTTCCCAAACTGAGAGAGAAACCGATTGAATGGTATCAGCAGACTGACAGGTTTGTGAAGCTTGCAAAATGTCTCTGGGAAGACCTGAACACCCTCTTTGAGATTGTGGTTCCGGCAGATTTGTGGGAAGACTGCAAAAGAGCTGTAGGTTGGCCGACAAGTGAACCAGAGAGAGACAGGGATACGGGTGCACCATCACCTATGGTGATGAGCTTGTACTATAAGGTGATTGAGCATTTGAAGACGAAGGTTGCCGCGAAAAATGTGGATTGGCAGAAGATCGATCGAACTGCCCAAGAGGCTAAAGAGTCGATTCATAGTTACTATGAGAGGTTGTTGAAGGCGTTCAAGAACTACAGTGGCACGGAAACAATAGAGGCGAAGGACATGCTTCATTTTGTGTTTAGATTTGTGGAAGGGCTGAGACCAGAGATAAGTCAGATGATAAAGTCGCATTTGATTTGTTGGCAGTCGAAACCGATTGATGAAGTGTTGAATTATGCGAAATACTGCAGCGATGAAATTGAAGTGAAACAGAAAAGGTTGAAGGAGAAAGTGATGATGATGCAACTTAAAGCAGCTCAGACAGGTCTGCAAGGTTTGCAAGGGTTGCAAGGGTTCCAACAGCAGGTACCGCAACCGCAGCCGCAGTTGCAGGGAAATATGGCATTTCAGCCCCAGGCGAGAGGCAGAGGCAGAGGGGGTTTTGTGAATAATGGTCCGGATTTGAACACTGTTGTGACTCCGAATGGTGTGCAGGCATTGAAAAAGATGATGCCGTGTCACGTGTGCGGAATCGTCGGTCATTGGAAACGCGAGTGCCCGATGGTGGTGCAGGAAGGTGCAGGTGTTGGTCAGCAAAACAATGATGTCAATGCATTTCAGACAATGAGGGGACCGAAAATGAGAGGTCCAAACCCAAATTTTCAGACCATAAATCAGTTGCAGGGATTACAACCTATGCAGCCGCAGCAGATGCAGATGCCCCGTATGCAGATGACGCAAATGCAGCCAATGCAACAGCAGTTTCCCATGGTACCTAATAAGCAAATGCAAATACCTTTGGCACCAATGAGTCAGCAGCAAGTGATGGTTCCTCCACAGGTCTCGGGTCAGGTAATGAATACAAATGGCACCGTACAACAGTTCCCATTACACAGTGAGAGTGGAATAAACAATGTATGGGAGAGTGAAAGTTCAGGAGAGGAAGGAGATTGTGTGCTTGCAGCATCCTTGGAAGTTGATCAAAAGGGTCCGTACGTGGAGGGAAGAGTAATGGGTCATCGTGTCTCATTCTTGGTTGACACAGGAGCGACACGTTCAACTGTTAAGAGCATTGAAGTACCAAATTTGCCACTCTCAGGGAGAACAGTTCAAGTGGTGGGAGTAGCAAACAGGCACCTGACGAACCCAATAACAGATCCGGTACCAGTCAGCATTGGTAACTATCAAGGGTTACATAAATTTGTGGTATGTGATTCAAGCCCGATAGCACTGTTAGGGAGAGACCTATTGTGCAAATTGGGATGTTCGATTATGTGTTCGAATGAGGGAATACAAATTCAGACAAGCAGTGATGGGGAAGAAGAGGACAGTGCAGAGGGGGATGAGATGGAAACTGTCGATGAAGAGTATCCTCTGATTTGTCTTTTCCCGATGATAACTGAAGAAGATATTCCAGCTGAATTACGGGAAACGGTCGGAAAGGAAGTGTGGGATATGACAGGGAAAGAGGTGGGATTGATGAAAGGAGTGGAACCAGTGAAAGTGACTGTAAAACCCAATGCAATCTTTCCCCAGACCCCACAATACCACATGGCACAAGACACCCTCATGAAAGTCGCCCAACTCATTGACGAATTTGTAAAACAGGGGGTACTGAAAGAAGTGTTAAGCAGTCCATGTAATTCACCAATAATGGGACTAATAAAGCCAAGTGGAAAGGTCCGACTAGTGCAGGACTTGAGGAAAATAAATGACATCATAATTAAATGCTGCCCTGTCGTACCCAATCCAGCTGTGATAATGTTTCAAGTCCCTTGCGATGCCGAGTGGTTCTCAGTCATCGACTTGTCACAAGCATTCTTTTCGGTGCCTCTTCATGAGGACAGCCAATTTCTCTTTTGTTTCAAATTCTTAGACAGAGTGTACAGTTGGTGTCGAATTCCTCAAGGGTTTTCTGAGTCACCGTCAATATTCAATCAGATTCTAAAGAAAGACTTGGAAGCATTAGAACTGCCATTCGAGTCAACCCTAGTACAGTACATCGATGACTTACTGATTGCATCAAAGACAGAAAGTGGCTGCACAGCCGATACCATTGCCCTACTGAACCATTTGGGAAGGAATGGACACAAGGTGTCTCCTTCAAAGTTGCAGTTCTGTCAGAAGAAAGTGAAATACTTGGGTCACCAAATAGAGAAAGGGTCACGGAGAATAATGAAGGAAAGAATAACAAGTGTACTTCAAATGAGTCCACCAAAGACAAGGAGGGAGGTGAGGAAGTTTTTGGGAATGGTGGGCTACTGTCGCCAGTGGATTCCCAACTTCTCAACTCTAGCAAAGCCTTTACTGAAGCTGACCCAGAAGGATGCCTTGGGAAAAATTGAGTTGAAAGGAGATGAGATGGATGCTTTTATTGAATTGAAAGAATGCATGTGCAGGGCTCCAGCTTTAGGTATGCCTGACTACACAAAACCTTTCACATTGTTTTGTCATGAACGTGATGCATGTTCTTTGTCTATCTTGACCCAAGCCCATGGTGGCATAAACAGACCAGTAGCGTATTTTTCAGCTACTTTGGATCCGGTTGCAGCAGCACTCCCAGGGTGTTTGCGCGCCGTAGCAGCAGTTGGTATCAGCCTCACTCAGAGTGAAGGAATAGTGATGGGACACCCAGTAACAGTCATGGTCCCTCACTCAGTTGAGATACTTTTGACCCGCTCCCGAACGCAACACATGACTGGAGCAAGACTCACAAGGTATGAGACAATAATTCTGGGCTCACCGAATGTGCAGCTGAAAAGGTGCACTACGTTGAATCCAGCAACCTTGCTTCCTGGTGAAAATGCTGAAATTGAGAACGCTGAAGACGTCGAGCATGACTGCCTTCAGGTGACTGAATTTTGCACAAAACCTCGACCTGACATTAAGGACACTAAGCTTGATGAAAATGACCAAATTGTTTTTGTTGATGGTTCATGCCTAAGAGATGGGATGGGAATTTTGAAAGCAGGATATGCTGTATGTACTGTAACAGGTGTCTTGGAAGCGTCCTGGCTTCAAGGAGTCTATTCTGCACAAGTAGCAGAACTTGTAGCCCTTACAAGAGCATGTCAACTGTCTGCATTGATGAAAGTCACCATTTACACTGATAGTCAGTACGGGTTTGGGATTGTGCACGACTTTGGCCAACTATGGTCACAGAGAGGTTTCCTGACTTCTTCAGGATGCCCAGTGAAAAACGGGGAGAGAATAAGGGAATTGTTACACGCCATTCAAATGCCAGCCGAAGTTGCAGTGGTAAAGTGTAGTGCTCATACAAAAGGACAGGATTATGTTTCTCTGGGAAATGCATATGCGGATCAAGTCGCAAGATTTTGTGCCTTGAATTGTATATTACTCAGAGATGAATGGAATTCGATAAGTGAACCAGAACTCGAACCAGCTGAAGCATTTGCCTTGAAGGTCGTAGATACAATAGATGAACTTAAAGCATTACAGAATAGTGTCGGGGAGGATGAAAGAGCTTCCTGGATTAAATCACAATGTATAAAGAGACCAGACGAGTTATGGGTTTCAAATGAGGGAAAATTTGTTTTGCCAAGTAGTCTCTTATCACAGCTTGCGCGGTTCTATCATGGGCAAGCTCACCTAGGGAGAGATGCCATGATAAGATTGTTCAAAACTGATTGGTTTAACCCCAGATTTCGTCAAGCTGCAAAAGCAGTTTGCCATCGATGTGTTATTTGCCAGCAGATGAACACAGGAAAGGGAACAGTAGTGAACGCGAGCCACATTGGCAGGGCCAGTGGTCCGTTTAGTAGAATGCAGATGGACTTCATTGAGATGCCTGTGCATGGAGGTCTAAAGTATGTGTTGGTGATTGTGTGCATTTTTAGTCACTGGATTGAGGCATACCCCACACGTAGAAATGACAGCCTTACAGTTGCAAAACTATTGTTGAGGGAGTTGATACCACGTTTTGGATTCCCGATCTCTTTAGAATCAGATAGGGGAAGTCACTTCAATAACGAGGTGATAAAGTTACTTTGCGCAGCGCTGAACATTGAGCAAAAATTGCATTGTAGCTATCGCCCTGAAGCATCAGGACTGGTGGAGCAGATGAATGGTACACTGAAATCAAGAATGGCGAAAATATGTGCATCGACAAATTTGAAATGGCCTGACGCATTGCCCTTGGTGCTAATGTCAATGAGAAACACCCCTGACAGAAAGACTGGATTGTCCCCGCACGAAATTCTCATGGGCAGGGCCATGAGACTTCCTGCAGTTCCCGCAAACGCTCTTTTGAATATTACAGATGATATGGTGTTAGACTACTGCAAAGGTCTGGCTGACGTGGTTCGCTCTTTCTCTCACCAGGTGGAAGCAACCACCTTGCCACCGATCCAAGGTCCAGGACACACACTGAAAGCAGGTGACTGGGTCGTGGTAAAGAAGCACGTGAGAAAGTCGTGTCTGGAACCCCGTTGGAAAGGCCCTTTCCAAGTGATCCTGACGACAACTACTGCTGTGAAGTGTGCGGGAGTTCCCAACTGGATTCACGCCAGTCACACAAAGAAAGTGTTGTGTCCCACAGATGAGGAAGTTGAAGCGCTGAAACTGCCAGTGCCTGATAAAACAGTGCTGAGTGCTGAGACAGAGCAAAACCGAACGGAAAGCGAACAGGCAGGAACAGAAGAGAGAGAAATATTCTCTGAGGACGAAGCAACAGACTCACTTGGGGAAGACCAAGGAGAAACCTCAGATAGCGACGAAGCAGCTGAAGGTGACAAAGAGCCTGAAGCAGCTGAGGGTAGCAAAGAGCCTGAAGCAGCTGAAGGTGACAAAGAACCTGAAGCAGCTGAAAGTGATAAAGAGCCTGACGAAAGTAACGGTGACGAAGGGCTCGAAAAAGGTGAAAAAGCAGGAGAGCCTGATCAGAGGAGGGCTTTCCCAGAAGCAGACGATACAGAAAAAGAAAAAGAGAACGTGATTGATTCCCCAGAAGGAGGGGACAAGGCAGAACAGAACGAAACAGTTCAAGCTTCCACAGAAAAGATCGCAGGTCCATCAAGTGGACACGGTGCAAAGAGGAGACTAAGTATATCACCAATAAAACAAAGGACTAAAGAAAGTTTGAACGACGGAGAAAGGCCAAAAGTGAAAGAGAAAAGAAAGGAAGTGACTGTCGTGGTACCATCCTCGAGTGAAGAAAAAGACTTGACAAAAGTGGAAAGTACCAGTGAGGCAGAATCGAAAAGAGAAGCAAAATTGAAAAGGAAAAGGATACCAAACAGGAGATATTCCGGTCCAGAATGGGCCTATGCAGTCAATGACGACTGGACTGACGAATTTGTATCTCTAAGCCTCGAGAACGAAGAAGAAGAGATACCAATAGAAAAGAAAAGTTTTATGGACAGTGTTGATTGAAAGGGTGATAAATGACATTGCTTGCTACAATTTAACGAGATACAAAACAACCAGCTGAGACATTGCTAAACCGGATAAGACACTTGCTGAACTGATAAAGACTGAGTTATTGCCGAATTGAGACAAATGCTGCTAACCGATAAGTGACTGGCCTCTTGAAGAAGACGGTGTGAACATTGCGCTCGTTCAGCTTTGTAACTGAATTGCTAAATAGTTTCTTTATAGGTGCTTCTAGCTCTCTGATTCTATACAGATCATGGCTACACAAAACAGTAGAGTGAAATGTTGTAAATATGCGTGTATAGGCTTGATAATTGCATGTGTATTAATAATAATGGCAATAGTACTTGGAATGCATGGTAAGGGTGAGAATGAGAAAATTGACGCTTCTACTTTTGCTCCTGTTACTGTCACTGAACTAACCGCACTAAAAAGACTAGAATTAGATGAGAGACACTTGCATGATAAAAAGGAGCTTTCGTATAATGTTTTCTATCGCTTGCTAACAGAATATGTTGAGACCATGGATGCGAAAGATTGTTATGTGTGTACACAGATACCGACATCAGTAAAGGAAGGGGTGACTTATCACCACATGCCTCTTACATATGGGATTACATGTAGTATAGTAATGTCTAGATTTTATGGTCAAACTAACATACAGTATTTTTACTCGAATTATGATGTTACCTTTGCATATGTTCCTATAATAGCGCAGCTAAGCCAGATTGCTAAAGATTGGGATGCTAAAATAATGAGGGATTTTTTCGAGCCAATGCAACCTTTTGAAACGGCTCACGCTCATAGGGAAAACCTTACCTGCTCGCTCTCTGCAGTAGAAATAAGCTTTTTAGATCGCACAGATGATAGAAGGGCACAAATGAATGCGAAATTAGAAAAGGAGCTAAGTAAGAGAACTTCAGTAGATCATTATGATTTTGCCGCAATAAAAACACAAGGGAGAATAGCTTTAGATGCTTGGCATGTAGGGAAATTTTGTATATATCGAGGTGAATCATATTATGACAACATTTTCGTAGGAGCGAGTGAGTGTAAACATACGTTTATCTTTAAGGCCAAATGGACATTCATGATGAACGGACTTGACCCTGTCATACCAGGTGTATATTACATTTGTGGGTATAATGCCTATTATCGTCTTCCAAAGGGATGGTGGGGGAGATGTTATTTGGGTATAGTGTTCCCAAAGGTTTATCAACTGGATGACTTATCGATGATTCCAAAGACATCTGGATCCCATCGTATCCAGAAAAGAGAGACCGCAGCTGCTGTGGTAGGAGATATATTTGGAGCCATGATTCCTTCATTGGGAGTTGTGTTGAATTCCATCAAAATAAGAAAGTTGTCTACTATAGTAGATAACATGTTGACAAAGTTTTCAGGTGCTATAATCCTGATAGATGCTGAACTTGCAGCGGAAAGAGCTATGACTCTTCAAAACAGGCTTGCTTTAGACATTCTTTTAGCAAAGGATGGCGGCGTTTGCAAAATGCTTGGTGCGCGCCACTGTTGCACGTATATTCCCGACAACAGTGTGAAAATTAAAACTATGCTTGCTAATCTAACAAAAGAGAGTGCAGATTTGAAGGAATTGAAAGAACCAGGAGTGTGGGAGAAGGTTGGAAAAGGACTTGCTTCAGTGGGAAATTGGCTTGGTGGCATTTGGAATGGAATATTGCTAAAAATAATACAGGGAATACTAATAGTAATAATTTGCATATTTGGAATTTGGGGAATAAAAAGGGGAATAATAATGATTATGGCAAGAATTAGGAGAAGAAAGGAAGAGAAAGTGATGAAAAGAATGGCAGAAGAATATAAAGAAAGAACTAGGGGAACCAAAAGGAAAAGAGAACTGACAGAATTTTAATGGAATAAAATTTGTGGGAATAGTTTTGTGTGATGACAAGTAGTCATCAGAGGAGGGATTGATGACGCAGAAAATGAAGGTTTTCATTTATTAGCGCATAAACGTAGTACTGCAATAATCAAGTGTGATTTTAACCGAACTAATAAAGATTGTACGGGGACAAAATGTGCCCTCAGAGTAGTTTGCTAACATTTATAAGCGTGCTTTATATAACGTGGTATATTAGAATTGTATTAATCCGACATAATCATAAACGTGTGCTACGATTCGCTTGTTTGAAATGTTTAGCTTAGCGTAACTTTAGCGGAGGCTTTGGCCTAGTTGCCTGGTCTCACGATTTAGATGCTCGTGTTTTTCAAATGTGCTAATAAACGTGTATTTCTGCTTGAAGCTGTACTTTTCCACTGAGATCGTTCACATGCTTATCTTAAGGTTTCGTGCCAGCCTGGCATTTTTCTCTTTGCTCCAAGGTCAATCTGCAGGTGCGGACAATGGAAGCTCTGAAAGTGAGTTAATTGGTATAAAATGTTGCAACTTGCGTACCCGTCTCCAAGGATAATGTATGCTTAAGTAAAAGCTTGAGAACTGTTGTTTTTGATTGGATAATTTGAAGCCAACCTATGAACCCTCCAATGGAAGACCCTACTGGATTTGAACTGTTGTCTATTTAAACCAGGTGCACGAGAAGAAAGTAGCCATTACCAGCCCAATACCCGCCATTTTGCAGGACATTGCAGCTATTATGGCCCACCTTGCTGCGACGCCATTTTGAGAGACTTTGATGCTTTCTCTAATCGAGAGAAAGAGACTTTGAGTAATTCTCGCCCTAGAGACTTTAACTTTGATTTGATCCCTTTGCATGAAGTAGTAGTAGTTTTATCTTGCCGCCGTGAGGCAACTGCCCCGTCCACCCCTGCCCTTTTGCCCCGTCCCATGCTGATCGAAAACGGTACCCATCCTGATCGAAACCGGTACCTGTGAGACGAAGACTTCCTTGAATGCTGATTGAAATTGGTAAATATGAAAAGAAATTGTACAATTGCATTGTGTTTCTTTTAGGTAACCAACTGCTGATTTTTGATAAGATCCCTAGTTAGGAGTTTTCTAAATTAATGTTGCTAAATTGTTTTGCATGAAGTCCCACATGCCGATGCTAATTTGAGGATAGATGAGGATTCCTTTTGCACGATGCAATTTGAGACCTTGTTATGCTGACTAATGTATGCAATTAGCTCATTACAGATTATAGTTTTAGAGATTTGCGTTGCTATTATCGAATGCCTTGTTATTCAAATGCTGCATAGATTGCATCTGTTTCGTCGTTATGGACAGCTATTAATGTTCATTTACGTTTATCATTTGGTGTTAAGACACATTTATATTGTGCTAGCTTTGTTAATATAGGGAAATAAATTCATTAACTTTGCATAAATTTGGTGTGGTTATTCATGACCGAAAGGTTATGGTTCGCCGAAATGTATTCTGGATTAATGGTTAAATGTTATGTTGATCAGGGTATTGCTTACGTTCGTTATTGATTATTGATTACATTAAATTGACTGATCTCGGGCGAAGAGTCCCACTTAGCCAAAAGATTCATCGGCCTAAAGAGCGTCCAAAATACAGGTAAATTATTAGTACGGAACGCTCTATCAGTGGCATTCAGGGGCCAATGTCAATAGCAGACAGGGACCAATCAGATCCATGCCCTTGACCCTGCCTGTGCATCACACCTTCTTTGTACATCTCGCTACAATCACAGGCCCAGTCTTAAAGGTGAGCGAGCTACTGAAAGCTTAAGCCAACAACCTGGTTCTGACATATTGCAAGGTCCTCTTGGACAAGGAGTCCAAAAAGAGCTGAGCTTTCTTGTGGCATCTGCCTGCCCCCACGTCCTAACCTCATGTGCAAAGAATTATCGAGAAAGCAGTGACATTTGATGTAAAATGTGGGAGAGAAAGAGATACCCTAACGTAGCTGAATTGCACAATGTGAAATCAGAAAATCTCAGGTCAATCCTGGATTCCCCGCTTGATCAAATTTTGTGATCTTAGACAAATATCTTATTTTCACCAAGCCTCCTTTTTCTTCCTTATCACAAATGAGAGTACCTTAAAATGTGTGTGTTCAAGAAGTACACTGAACAACAACCTCTTATGTTTATCAGACTATAATGTTACTTCATCTATGACAAGAATCTAAGCCACATATTTGGTACACATGACAACTGACTTGCCTAACATTTCAGTAGTGACATTGTAGTAATGGCAGTGATAGGCATAACTATTTCTACGTTTATGTTATAAAATGATTACTTTAATAAATGCTTCCTAATGCAGCAATATAATTTTAAGTATTAAAGTGGAACTCATCCGCATGTTAAACAAGTACACTTTTGTTTAAAGTGAGTATCATATTTTTACATGATGATTGTTGCATGGATCACATGCCTAATATTTTCATGTTTTGGGCTGTGCGTGGTGTTTTAGCGCCAGGCCTGACCATTGGCTCCATTCTGGCTCGATTCTTCCTGTTACTGTGTCGGCTTGCCCACCTCTACCCAGTCAGCAGTAACAGTCATTTCATGTCACAGACAGCCGATCTGACTGACACCGTCAGGCCAAGACTGCCTAAGTAATTATTAAAGGGCTGTCACATCCCATACAACCTCCCCGCCCCCACTTCCTCTCCCGAATCTACCTTGGACAGCCCTTGAAAAGTTATTCTACGGCTGCAGTGCAGTACTGAAAATGAAAAAGTTGTACAGTTAACACACTGCCAAAAGACAGGGCCTGCACATGTAACCTGAAACCTTGGTTCTGGAGTATACCCACTAGGCTGTGGCCTTTTTGCTGTCCCTACTGGGCACCATGTGTAGTATTGTTTTATTACTGAAAAGGGTACCCTTCCAGTACAAAATACTATTGTAATTGTAACTGTATTTAGATAGTGCTTACTACTCCTGACAAGGCGTCACAGCACATTTCTGCAAGAAGCATGCTACTCCGGAAACCAAAAAGGATTAGTGGTGGATTAGCATAGGTAAATCTGAGTTAATTTGAGTGGCATCTGTTAGTTGGATTGCATAGAATAATGAAGGGCTAGAAGAGGGACGAGTCTAGTAAGTGTTATTTTGCAGATCATAGTAGTAAGATGAGGTTTGGGATGAGTAAAAGGAGAGATTGAGGAGGGAAGAGACTCTAGAAATGGTATAGGGAGATCATAGCAGTAAAATTAAGTTGGGATGAGTCAAAGCAGGGATATATGCTAAATATGCTAAGAATAACTTTTAACCTTTTTCCACTTAAGAGTGGGAAAAAATAAAATAATTTCTCCTTTTCACACTTGCTTCAAAGCCTTTGGCACCAAACTCTGTCTACTGTTGTCGGTAGATAGGGTTTTGTGTCAAATACCATGGGTGGTTGCAAGAGAGAACCCATATAATCTATGGCTCACCTCCAAGATGCAGAATAATCCAAACCTCTGCTTTGCGTTACAGTGAGGACATTTTCCAGTGCAAAACAAGTTTTGTTTTGGTAAGTAAATAAAAAAAGAAACTTTTTCCACAGGTTTGCATCACCTTTTTGATGCAAACCCAGCATAACATGTTTGGGAATGTGGGCCAAAGTGTAGGGATTGCTAGGAGCTATTAGAGAAGATCTCTGCCAGAAGGCCACTGGTGTGATCAAGAACCCCACTAGCATGCCTGTGAAACCAATGTGAACATTCCCCTGTAGGCACATGCAGCACAGTGAGTTCTGGTAGAAGACAAGCATTCAGTAGCAGCTGCTGCCAGGAAAGAGTGGAGGGTGGTGGGGGCAATAAAAAAAACGTACCTGCTACCTCGGTGTTCCGCCGCTCCCTCTGCCTCGGTTTTTCTCATCTTCTTCCTCCCCTCCCCACCCAATCCCAACACTTCTCTCATGCTGTTGCCCAGCATGAGAGAAGCACCGGGATTAGCCTGAGCTGACTGACATGCTGCTCAGGAAGCGAGTGAGAGAATGCACTTGGTCTCCACCCAGCTGTGAAACCCAGCTCGGTTGACAGTTCTAAGTGCGCATGTCAATTTGGCCGGCCTCAGACAGCCAGCCAAACTGATATGCGCACTTAGAAGTGCACATACCACTTCTCCTCCACCTGCTGATAGGGAGGATGCTGGCCCCACCGTACCTAAGCGGAAAAATAAAGTGATAATAAAATATTTTATTATCACTTTATTTTTCTGCTTTAAGCAGAGGGGCGACGCACCTACGCCATAGCGGACGGGCTACCCCTGCAAGTCATATTCCAGAAGGAGGGCAACTCCTATGCAGCGCCTCATAAGCCAGCTGTTGCAGAAGAGGAATTAGAGCTGTTACAGTCAGGAAAGGATGACAAAGAGGACAACCTCGAGTCACTCACGCTGTGGTTATGAGAATAAGTTGGAAAAAAATTGATGTGGTTTACCCAATCTTAAGACCTCGGCATGCCTTGCTCAACTGAGGGAGAGAAGGTGCCATTACCACTGTACAAAGGCAGATGGGAAATCTAATAGAGGTACAGGAAGGACAAACCACTTGATCTGAAGTCAACACCTAAATGAGTGGCATCGGACGAATGGTTGAGCCAAGCAAGCTAAATATCTGATTTTTTTTTTAAGCAAGTTTAATCAGTATAGAGAGAGAGAGAATGATATATCAACAGTGCAATAAACAAAATATTAACATTGCAGAGAAGGAATGTGTCCAGTTCTGCATAGCATAATAGAGCCTCCAAACGTTAGGCACTCCTTTCAAAGTTGAAATCCCCTAACTATGGGCACCAGTAGGGAAAATAACCCAAAGAAAGCCTGGGATATGGACATATGGCTAAATTCATGGTTGCTGATAGAGTCATGCGCTTCCAAAACATGATAAGCAATCATTCGGGCATCAGCAGTGAAGGGCTTAGTATTGTTGGTATATTTCTGCCTACAGTGTCCTTGATTACCTGACTGTTAAATCTCCTCGCCGACGTCCGGAATAATACACAATGCGATTCTTCTTAAAATGGTAAGTTTATTCTGGTAAGTATATCTGTCATTAGACCCCTGACCCGCCTCCGTCCTTTCCAACCGCCTCCTCCCTTTCCACGATCCGTTTTCCTTCTTCCGAATCCCCGTTACCGGGATACCATCGGGTTCTCTTTCCTTAGCGTTCTCTTTCCTTAAAGCTCTATTACCACTACACTACAACATAACACATCCCTTATTCTATATATCAAATGAGGAAAGTCTATATTAATAAAACATAACAAAATTCTAAAACTAACATTCGTACTAACACCTGTAAACCCTAATAACACACACAGGGGGTCATTACAACATTGGCGGTAAAAGGCGCTTACCGCCGTGCAGAAGACCGCCAATACACCGCCGCGACCCTGGAATTCCGCCACAGCTGTTATGACCCATATTTCGGAATCCGCCGAAATTCAGTCACCCACACAAGTCTGCCACACCAAAGGTCAGTGTTAAAATGGCTTAAACAAAACCTCCACCTCCATGCCAACAGAAACACGCCCATGCTATTACGACCCACGAATCCACGCAGTGGTCTTTCAACCGCGGTATTCCATTGGCGGTACACACTGCCGCGCTCAAAATACACACACATCTACAAATCACAGCCACATTGGACAATTCCAAATACACACACCTGATACACATACACACACCACTCCCACACACACAATACAATATAAAACACACACCCACATCACCCACAAACCCCTACGACAACAATTCTGAAAGAAGGCCAGAGAGACTGCATTGATTAGACAATCCCACCACACAGAGACACACAACACCATCACCCACACAACATCCATGCACAAAACACCACACACCACTACACATCACTAAACTCATCAACACATACACCACCTCACACATCACACACACCACCCCATGGCACGCCAAAGACACCCCCGCTTTTCCGAAGAGGAGCTCAGGGTCATGGTGGAGGAAATCGTACGGGTAGTGTAGGAAAGTACCATCTTGCCTGTTACCCCCATATTTCACTGTATATATGTTGTTTTAGTTGTATGTGTCACTGGGACCCTGCCAGCCAGGGCCCCAGTGCTCATAAGTGTGCCCTGTATGTGTTACCTGTGTTATGACTAACTGTCTCACTGAGGCTCTGCTAATCAGAACCTCAGTGGTTATGCTCTCTCATTTCTTTCCAAATTGTCACTAACAGGCTAGTGACCAATTTTACCAATTTATATTGGCTTACTGGAACACCCTTATAATTCCCTAGTATATGGTACTAAGGTACCCAGGGTATTGGGTTTCCAGGAGATCCCTATGGGCTGCAGCATTTCTTTTGCCACCCATAGGGAGCTCTGACAATTCTTACACAGGCCTGCCACTGCAGCCTGGGTGAAATAACGTCCATGTTATTTCACAGCCATTTTACACTGCACTTAAGTAACTTATAAGTCACCTATATGTCTAACCTGTACCTGGTAAAGGTTGGGTGCTAAGTTACTTAGTGTGTGGGCACCCTGGCACTAGCCAAGGTGCCCCCACATTGTTCAGGGCCAATTCCCCGGACTTTGTGAGTGCGGGGACACCATTACACGTGTGCACTACATATAGGTCACTACCTATGTGTAGCTTCACAATGGTAACTCCGAATATGGCCATGTAACATGTCTAAGATCATGGAATTGCCCCATCAATGCCATCCTGGTATTGGGGAGACAATCCCATGATTCCCCGGGTCTGTAGTACAGACCCGGGTACTGCCAAAACGCCTTTTCAGGGGTTTCACTGCAGCTGCTGCCAAACCCTCAGACAGGTTTCTGCCCTCCTGGGGTCCAGCCAGGCTTGGCCCAGGAAGGCAGAACAAAGGACTTCTTCAGAGAGAGGGTGTTACACCCTCTACCTTTGGAATAAGGTGTTAAGGCAGGGGAGGAGTAGCCTCCCCCAGCCTCTGGAAATGCTTTCATGGGCACAGATGGTGCCCATTTCTGCATAAGCCAGTCTACACCGGTTCAGGGACCCCTCAGCCCTGCTCTGGCGCGAAACTGGACAAAGGAAAGGGGAGTGACCACTCCCCTGACCTGCACCTCCCCTGGGAGGTGCCCAGAGCTCCTCCAGTGTGCTCCAGACCTCTGCCATCTTGGAAACAGAGGTGCTGCTGGCACACTGGACTGCTCTGAGTGGCCAGGGCCAGCAGGTGACGTCAGAGACTCCTTCTGATAGGCTCCTTCAGGTGTTGCTAGCCTATCCTCTCTCCTAAGTAGCCAAACCCTCTTTTCTGGCTATTTAGGGTCTCTGCTTTGGGGAATTCCTTAGATAACGAATGCAAGAGCTCATCAGAGTTCCTCTGCATCTCTCTCTTCACCTTCTGCCAAGGAATCGACTGCTGACCGCGCTGGAAGCCTGCAAAACTGCAACAAAGTAGCAACGATGACTACTGCGACACTGTAAGGCTGATCCAGACGCCTTCTCGACTGTTTTCCTGGTGGTGCATGCTGTGGGGGTAGTCTGCCTCCTCTCTGCACTAGAAGCTCCGAAGAAATCTCCTGTGGGTCGACGGAATCTTCCCCCTGCAACCGCAGGCACCAAAGAACTGCATCACCGGTCCTCTGGGTCTCCTCTCAGCACGACGAGCGAGGTCCCTTGAACTCAGCAACTCTGTCCAAGTGACTCCCACAGTCCAGTGACTCTTCAGTCCAAGTTTGGTGGAGGTAAGTCCTTGCCTCCCCACGCCAGACTGCATTGCTGGGAACTGCGTGTTTTGCAGCTACTCCGGCTTCTGTGCACTCCAAGAAGATTTCCTTTGTGCACAGCCAAGCCTGGGTCCACGGCACTCTAACCTGCATTGCTCGACCTCCTGAGTTGTCCTCCGGCGGCGTGGGACTCTCTTGTGCAACTTCGGGTGAGCACTGTTTCACTCCACTTTGTAGTGCCTGTTTTGGCACTTCTGCGGGTGCTGTCTGCTTCTGAGAGAGCTCCTTGTCTTGCTGGGCGCCCCCTCTGTCCCCTGAAGCAATTGGTGACATCCTGGTCCCTCCTGGGCCACAGCAGCATCCAAAAACCCTAACCGTGAGCTTTGCAGCTAGCAAGGCCTGTTTGCGGTCTTTCTGCTGGAAAACGCTTCTGCACGACTCTTCACGACGTGGGACATCCATCCTCCAAAGGGGAAGTTTCTAGCCCTTGTCGTTCATGCAGAATCCTCAGCTTCTACCATCCAGTGGCAGCTTCTTTGCATCCACAGCTGCCATTTCCTGGGCATCTGCCCACTCCCAACTTGGTCGTGACTTTTGGACTTGGTTCCATTGTTCCACAGGTACCCTCGTCTGGAAATCCATCGTTGTTGCATTGCTGGTGTTGGTCTTTCCTGCAGAATTCCCCTATCACGACTTCTGTTCTCTTTGGGGAACTTAGGTGCACTTTGCACCCACTTTTCAGGGTCTTGGGGTGGGCTATTTATCTAACCCTCACTGTTTTCTTACAGTCCCAGCAACCCTCTACAAGGTCACATAGGTTTGGGGTCCATTCGTGGTTCGCATTCCACTTCTGGAGTATATGGTTTGTGTTGCCCCTATCCCTATGTGCCCCCATTGCATTCTATTGTGACTATACATTGTTTGCACTGTTTTCTATTGCTATTACTGCATATTTTGGTATTGTGTACATATATCTTGTGTATATTTGCTATCCTCATACTGAGGGTACTCACTGAGATACTTTTGGCATATTGTCATAAAAATAAAGTACCTTTATTTTTAGTATATCTGTGTATTGTGTTTTCTTATGATATTGTGCATATGACACTAGTGGTACTGTAGGAGCTTCACTCGTCTCCTAGTTCAGCCTAAGCTGCTCTGCTAAGCTACCTTTTCTATCAGCCTAAGCTGCTAGACACCC
Source organism: Pleurodeles waltl (assembly GCF_031143425.1). Classification (NCBI taxonomy): domain Eukaryota; kingdom Metazoa; phylum Chordata; class Amphibia; order Caudata; family Salamandridae; genus Pleurodeles; species Pleurodeles waltl. Next base: position 656,651,979 of record NC_090445.1, on the reverse strand, counting down.
CTCTACACTAATAAGGGATACCAGGGCCTGGTGCAAGGTGTAAGTACCCCTTGGTACTCACTACAAGCCAGTCCAGCCTCCTACATTGGTTGTGCAGCGGTGGGATAAGTACTTTGCAACTACTTACCACTTTTGTCGTTGTACTTTTCATAAGAGAAAAATATACAAAACAAGTTCAGTGTATGTACACCTAACCAAAAAGTTTTGCTTTTCTTCTCTCACTTCTTTACTAAGTGCTGAAAAGTACCTCTAAACTTTCTAAAAAGTTCTTTAAAAGTTTTAAAAGTTTTTTTTCTGTCTTTCAAAAAGTTCTGAAAAACTTTTGCTCACTTTTTCTATCCCTTAAACACTGTCTAAAATGTCTGGTACAGGCCAAACTCTTGATCTGTCCAACATAGCTTATGATAACCTTAGCTGGAAGGAAGCAAGGAGTCTCTGCATAGATAGAGGTTTAGGGGTAGGGAAGAATCCCTCAAGACAACTGTTGGTTAATATGCTCATTGAACAAGATAAGACCTTAGGTGGCACTTCTGGTGAGAAATTAGCTGATGGTTCCCACTCTGATTCTGGGGCACCCCTAGCAAAAGATGTGGGAGGGAAGCTTTCCAACCTGCCCCCTAGCAAGCCACCTAGCATAGCTGGTACTGATGTAAATTCACATCATAGTAATAGTATTGTTTCACATCATAGTAATGGTGTTGTTTCTCATCACAGTAAAAGTATTACTTCTATAGGCCAGAATGTTAGAGTGTCATCTGTTAGGGCCAGGTCTCCTTCTGTTCAATCTCAGCATACTTCTGTTTCTAGACATGCCTCACCCACCCACCCTGATGATAGAATGTTAGAAAGGGAGCTCAATAGATTGAGAGTGGAACAATCCAGGATGAAGCTCAAGAAGCAACAGCTGGATTTAGATCGGCAGTCCTTAGAGATAGAAAGAGAAAGACATAAATTGGGTTTAGAAACCCATGGTGGCAGCAGCAGTATTCCAAATAGTCATCCTGCAAAAGACCATGATTCTAGGAATCTGCACAAGATAGTTCCCCCTTACAAGGAGGGGGATGACATTAACAAGTGGTTTGCTGCACTTGAGAGGGCCTGTGTTGTACAGGATGTCCCTCAAAGGCAGTGGGCTGCTATCCTATGGCTATCTTTCAGTGGAAAGGGTAGGGATAGGCTCCTTACTGTAAAAGAAAGCGAGGCCAATGATTTCAAAGTTCTTAAGAATGCACTCCTAGATGGTTATGGCTTAACCACTGAACAGTACAGGATGAAGTTCAGAGAAACTAAAAAGGAGTCTTCACAAAACTGGGTAGACTTTGTTGACCATTCAGTGAAGGCCTTGGAGGGGTGGTTACATGGCAGTAAAGTTACTGATTATGAAAGCCTATATAACTTAATCCTGAGAGAGTATATTCTTAATAATTGTGTGTCTGATTTGTTGCACCAGTACCTGGTGGACTCTGATCTGACCTCTCCCCAAGAATTGGGAAAGAAGGCAGACAAATGGGTCAGAACAAGGGTGAACAGAAAAGTTCATACAGGGGGTGACAAAGATGGCAAGAAGAAGGATGGTAAGTCTTCTGACAAGAGTGGGGACAAATCTAAAAATGAGTCTTCATCAGGCCCACAAAAACACTCTGGTGGGGGTGGTGGGTCCAAATCCTCTTCAAATCAAAACAAAGAAAAGAAACCATGGTGCTATTTATGTAAAATAAAAGGCCATTGGACAACAGATCCCAGTTGTCCAAAGAAAAGCACCAAGCCTCCTACCACTACAAGCCCTGCTGCTACACCTAGTGCCCCTAGTAATAGCAGTGGTGGTGGGAGCAAACCTACTAATAGCCAATCCAAGGGAGTAGCTGGGCTCACTTTTGGTAATTTAGTTGGGGTTGGTCTGATTAGGGAGACCACAGAGGCTGTGTTAGTCTCTGAGGGGGCTAATGATTTAGCCACCTTGGTTGCTTGTCCCCTTAACATGGATAAGTACAAGCAACTACCCGTAATAAATGGTGTTGAGGTTCAGGCCTACAGGGACACAGGTGCCAGTGTTACCATGGTAATAGAGAAACTGGTCCACCCTGAACAACACCTACTTGGTCACCAGTACCAAGTAACCAATGCTCATAACAACACACTTAGCCACCCCATGGCTGTTGTAAATCTCAACTGGGGGGGGGTTACTGGTCCAAAGAAAGTTGTGGTTGCCTCAGATTTACCTGTAGACTGTCTACTAGGAAATGATTTGGAGACATCAGCTTGGTCAGATGTGGAGTTGGAGGCCCATGCAGCAATGCTGGGCATTCCAGGGCATATTTTTGCTTTAACCAGGGCTCAGGCCAAAAAGCAAAAAGGACAGGGTGACTTGGATCCTGGAAGAATGGACCAATGGCTCCCTAAAGCTAGGGGTAGTAAAAGTAAATCACTACCTACTATCCCTCCCTCTACAGTGGATTCAACTTCTGAGGAAGAAGAATTTCCACACTGTGCAGAACCTACACCAGAGGAGCTGGAAGCAGACACTGCTGAGCTTTTGGGTGAAGGGGGGCCTGCCAGGGAGGAGCTGAGTGTGGCACAGCATACCTGTCCCACACTAGAGGGTCTAAGGCAGCAAGCTGTCAAACAAGCAAATGGGGATGTCAGTGACTCTCACAGAGTTTACTGGGAAGACAACCTCTTGTATACTGAAGCAAGGGATCCAAAACCTGGAGCTGCCAGGAGATTGGTGATTCCTCAGGAGTACAGAAAGTTCCTCCTAACTCTAGCCCACGACATTCCCTTAGCTGGACATTTGGGGCAAATGAAAACTTGGGACAGGCTTGTCCCCTTGTTTCATTGGCCTAGAATGTCAGAGGACATAAAGGAATTTTGTAAGTCCTGTGAAACCTGTCAAGCCAGTGGCAAGACAGGTGGCACTCCAAAGGCACCCCTTATCCCGCTGCCTGTGGTTGGGGTTCCCTTTGAAAGGGTAGGGGTTGACATAGTTGGCCCCCTTGACCCTCCTACTGCTTCAGGCAATAGGTTTATCTTGGTGGTAGTGGACCATGCCACCAGATATCCTGAAGCAATTCCTCTAAGGACCACTACAGCTCCTGCAGTGGCAAAGACCCTCCTGGGAATCTTTTCCAGGGTGGGCTTCCCAAAAGAGGTGGTATCAGACAGGGGAAGCAATTTCATGTCTGCTTACTTAAAGGCCATGTGGAAGGAATGTGGTGTTACATACAAGTTCACCACACCCTATCACCCACAAACAAATGGACTGGTGGAGAGATTTAACAAAACTCTCAAAGGCATGATTATGGGACTCCCTGAAAAACTACGCAGGAGATGGGATATCCTGTTACCTTGCCTCCTTTTTGCTTACAGGGAGGTACCCCAAAAAGGAGTGGGCTTCAGCCCCTTTGAACTCCTATTTGGACACCCTGTGAGAGGTCCTCTAACACTTGTTGAGGAGGGTTGGGAACAACCTTTAAAAGCTCCAAAGCAAGACATAGTGGACTATGTACTTGGCCTAAGATCTAGAATGGCTGAGTACATGAAAAAGGCCAGTAAAAACCTTCAGGCCAGCCAAGAGCTCCAAAAGCAATGGCATGACCAGAAGGCTGTTTTGGTTCAGTACCAACCAGGGCAGAAAGTGTGGGTCTTGGAGCCTGTGGCAGGCACTCCAAGACAAATGGAGTGGACCCCACATCATTGTTGAAAAGAAGGGAGAAGTCACCTACTTAGTTGACTTAGGCACTGCCAGGAGTCCCCTTAGGGTGCTCCATGTCAATCGCCTGAAACCCTACTATGACAGGGCTGATCTCACCCTGCTCATGGCAACAGATGAGGGACAGGAAGAAGAGAGTGACCCTCTCCCTGATCTCTTCTCTTCCACAGAACAAGATGCTCTAGTGGAAGGTGTAGTTTTGGCAGATTGTCTTACTGCTGAGCAGAAAGACCACTGCATAAATCTCCTGGGTCAGTTTTCTGAACTCTTCTCTACTGTGCCAGGCACAACTTCTTGGTGTGAGCACACTATAGATACTGGAGACAGTTTGCCTGTCAAAAGTAAAATCTATAGGCAGCCTGGCCGTGTCAGAGACCGCATAAAGCAAGAGGTGCAGAAAATGCTTGAACTGGGAGTGGTTGAGCACTCTGAAAGTCCATGGGCCTCTCCTGTGGTACTTGTACCAAAACCTCATTCCAAGGATGGAAAGAAGGAAATACGGTTTTGTGTAGACTACAGAGGTCTCAACCAGGTAACCAAAACTGATGCTCACCCTATACCCAGGGCAGATGAGCTAATAGATACACTGGCATCTGCCAAGTATCTAAGCACTTTTGATTTGACTGCAGGGTATTGGCAGATCAAGTTATCAGAAGATGCAAAAGCAAAAACTGCATTTTCAACCATTGGAGGCCATTACCAATTCACAGTAATGCCTTTTGGATTGAAAAATGCACCTGACACTTTTCAGAGGTTGGTGAATACAGTCCTGCAAGGGCTGGAAGCTTTTAGTGCAGCATATCTAGATGATATAGCTGTCTTTAGCTCCAGCTGGGAGGATCACCTGGTCCACCTATGGAAAGTTTTGGAGGCCCTGCAAAAGGCAGGCCTCACTATCAAGGCCTCAAAGTGCCAGATAGGGCAGGGGAAAGTGGTTTATCTGGGACACCTGGTAGGCGGAGAACAGATTGCACCACTTCAGGGGAAAATCCAAACTATTATAGATTGGGTTCCCCCTACAACTCAGACCCAGGTGAGAGCCTTCTTAGGCCTCATTGGGTATTACAGGAGGTTCATAAAGAACTATGGCTCCATTGCAGCCCCTCCTAATGACCTCACCTCCAAGAAAATGCCTAAAAAGGTATTGTGGACAGCTAGCTGTCAGAAAGCTTTTGAGGAGCTGAAGCAGGCCATGTGCTCTGCACCTGTCCTGAAAAGCCCCTGTTACTCCAAAACATTCATTGTCCAAACTGATGCATCTGAATTAGGGGTAGGGGCAGTCTTATCACAACTTAATTCTGAAGGCCAGGATCACCCTGTTGCTTTTATCAGCAGGAGGTTGACCCCTAGAGAAAAGCGTTGGTCTGCCATAGAGAGGGAGGCCTTTGCTGTGGTCTGGGCACTGAAGAAGTTGAGGCCATTCCTGTTTGGCACTCACTTCATTGTTCAGACAGACCACAAACCTCTACTTTGGCTAAAACAAATGAAAGGTGAAAACCCTAAATTATTGAGGTGGTCCATATCCCTACAGGGAATGGATTATACAGTGGAACATAGACCTGGGAGTTCCCACTCCAATGCAGATGGACTCTCCAGATATTTCCACTTAGACAATGAAGACTCATCAGGTCATGGCTAGTCTTATTGTCCTTCGTTTGGGGGGAGTTGTGTAGGAAAGTACCATCTTGCCTGGCATGTTACCCCCATATTTCACTGTATATATGTTGTTTTAGTTGTATGTGTCACTGGGACCCTGCCAGCCAGGGCCCCAGTGCTCATAAGTGTGCCCTGTATGTGTTACCTGTGTTATGACTAACTGTCTCACTGAGGCTCTGCTAATCAGAACCTCAGTGGTTATGCTCTCTCATTTCTTTCCAAATTGTCACTAACAGGCTAGTGACCAATTTTACCAATTTATATTGGCTTACTGTAACACCCTTATAATTCCCTAGTATATGGTACTGAGGTACACAGGGTATTGGGTTTCCAGGAGATCCCTATGGGCTGCAGCATTTCTTTTGCCACCCATAGGGAGCTCTGACAATTCTTACACAGGCCTGCCACTGCAGCCTGAGTGAAATAACGTCCACGTTATTTCACAGCCATTTTACACTGCACTTAAGTAACTTATAAGTCACCTATATGTCTAACCTGTACCTGGTAAAGGTTGGGTGCTAAGTTACTTAGTGTGTGGGCACCCTGGCACTAGCCAAGGTGCCCCCACATTGTTCAGGGCCAATTCCCCAGACTTTGTGAGTGCGGGGACACCATTACACGTGTGCACTACATATAGGTCACTACCTATGTGTAGCTTCACAATGGTAACTCCGAATATGGCCATGTAACATGTCTAAGATCATGGAATTGCCCCACCAATGCCATCCTGGTATTGGGCAGACAATCCCATGATTCCCCGGGTCTGTAGCACAGACCCGGGTACTGCCAAACTGCCTTTTCAGGGGTTTCACTGCAGCTGCTGCTGCTGCCAACCCCTCAGACAGGTTTCTGCCCTCCTGGGGTCCAGCCAGGCTTGGCCCAGGAAGGCAGAACAAAGGACTTCCTCAGAGAGAGGGTGTTACACCCTCTCCCTTTGGAATAAGGTGTTAAGGCAGGGGAGGAGTAGCCTCCCCCAGCCTCTGGAAATGCTTTCATGGGCACAGATGGTGCCCATTTCTGCATAGGCCAGTCTACACCGGTTCAGGGACCCCTCAGCCCTGCTCTGGCGCGAAACTGGACAAAGGAAAGGGGAGTGACCACTCCCCTGACCTGCACCTCCCCTGGGAGGTGCCCAGAGCTCCTCCAGTGTGCTCCAGACCTCTGCCATCTTGGAAACAGAGGTGCTGCTGGCACACTGGACTGCTCTGAGTGGCCAGGGCCAGCAGATGACGTCAGAGACTCCCTCTGATAGGCTCCTTCAGGTGTTGCTAGCCTATCCTCTCTCCTAAGTAGCCAAACCCTCTTTTCTGGCTATTTAGGGTCTCTGCTTTGGGGAATTCCTTAGATAACGAATGCAAGAGCTCATCAGAGTTCCTCTGCATCTCTCTCTTCACCTTCTGCCAAGGAATCGACTGCTGACCGCGCTGGAAGCCTGCAAAACTGCAACAAAGTAGCAACGACGACTACTGCGACACTGTAACGCTGATCCAGCCGCCTTCTCAACTGTTTTCCTGGTGGTGCATGCTGTGGGGGTAGTCTGCCTCCTCTCTGCACTAGAAGCTCCGAAGAAATCTCCCGTGGGTCGACGGAATCTTCCCCCTGCAACCGCAGGCACCAAAGAACTGCATCACCGGTCGTCTGGGTCTCCTCTCAGCACGATGAGCGAGGTCCCTTGAACTCAGCAACTCTGTCCAAGTGACTTCCACAGTCCAGTGACTCTTCAGTCCAAGTTTGGTGTAAGTCCTTGCCTCCCCACGCCAGACTGCATTGCTGGGAACCGCGTGTTTTGCAGCTACTCCGGCTCCTGTGCACTCCACGAAGATTTCCTTTGTGCACAGCCAAGCCTGGGTCCACGGCACTCTAACCTGCATTGCACGACCTCCTGAGTTGTCCTCCGGCGGCGTGGGACTCTCTTGTGCAACCGTTTCACTCCACTTCGTAGTGCCTGTTCCAGCACTTCTGCAGGTGCTGCCTGCTTCTGAGAGGGCTCCTTGTCATGCTGGGCGCCCCCTCTGTCCCCTGACGCAATTGGTGACATCCTGGTCCCTCCTGGGCCACAGCAGCATCCAAAAACCCTAACTGCGAGCTTTGCAGCTAGCAAGGCTTGTTTGCGGTCTTTCTGCGGGAAAACAGTTCTGCACAACTCTTCACGACGTGGGACATCCATCCTCCAAAGGGGAAGTTTCTAGCCCTTGTCGTTCATGCAGAATCCTCAGCTTCTACCATCCAGTGGCAGCTTCTTTGCATCCACAGCTGGCATTTCCTGGGCATCTGCCCACTCCCGACTTGGTCGTGACTTTTGGACTTGGTCCCCTTGTTCCACAGGTACCCTCGTCTGGAAATCCATCGTTGTTGCATTGCTGGTGTTGGTCTTTCCTGCAGAATTCCCCTATCACGACTTCTGTGCTCTTTGGGGAACTTAGGTGCACTTTGCACCCACTTTTCAGGGTCTTTGGGTGGGCTATTTTTCTAACCCTCACTGTTTTCTTACAGTCCCAGCGACCCTCTACAAGGTCACATAGGTTTGGGGTCCATTCGTGGTTCGCATTCCACTTCTAGAGTATATGGTTTGTGTTGCCCCTATCCCTATGTGCCCTCATTGCATTCTATTGTGACTATACATTGTTTGCACTGTTTTCTATTGCTATTACTGCATATTTTGGTATTGTGTACATATATCTTGTGTATATTTGCTATCCTCATACTGAGGGTACTCACTGAGATACTTTTGGCATATTGTCATAAAAATAAAGTACCTTTATTTTTAGTATATCTGTGTATTGTGTTTTCTTATGATATTGTGCATATGACACTAGTGGTACTGTAGGAGCTTCACTCGTCTCCTAGTTCAGCCTAAGCTGCTCTGATAAGCTACCTTTTCTATCAGCCTAAGCTGCTAGACACCCCTCTACACTAATAAGGGATACCAGGGCCTGGTGCAAGGTGTAAGTACCCCTTGGTACTCACTACAAGCCAGTCCAGCCTCCTACAGGTAGAGCCACAGCTATTTGGCTCACAGGTGCAGCACACATCCATAGCCAGGAAGATGGAGCTATGGCGCAGAATAGTCGACAGGGTCAACACTGAGGGACAACACCCAAGAAATCGGGAGGACATCAGGAAGAGGTGGAACGACCTACGGGGGAAGGTGCGTTCAGCGGTCTCCAGGCACAACATCGCGGTACAGCGGACTGGCGGCGGACCCCCACCTCCTCCCCCACAACTAACAACATGGGAGGAGCAAGTCTTGACCATCATGCATCCAGAGGGCCTTGGAGGAGTCGGTGGAGGAATGGACACTGGTAAGTCAAATCTTAACTATCAGATCCCCCACCCTACCTCCATGCTATCACACACCCCCACCCACACCCCCTCACCCATCACTCAAACTCCTCACTAATGTACTAAGAACACAAACCACCCATCCCAACACCAAGCCCTGCATGACACAACTAAGCATGGTCACCACTCACCAAAGCATGCCCACTGCACATACCCAGAACAACCCCCTAACCATCATCACACAAGCCCCCACACAGGAATGCTAGCACTGGGGTACACAAACACCCACGCATTGCACACCATGACACACACACATGCAATAATCATGCTCTTATGCCCCTGCAGGATCACGAAGGACCGTCACCACACCGGAGGGTCCAGACATCTCCACTATACCCACAGAAGAGGCCCACAGTGACGATAGCAGCTCTGCCCTACTGGAGCCTGATGACCAGCCCGGACCATCGTGGGCCTCGGGACAGTCGGTTCCCCCTGCACAGGCACCGCCCAACACTGACCTTCCACCCTCTGGTAACACCATCACAGCACCCACCCAGCGGGCCCAAACCTCCGTACCCAGGACAGGTCAATCAGCTGTGTGTCCACCACTACAAGGAACCCAGGATAACCCACCACCACAACAACAAGAGGGACCTGGGGGCAGTGGTAGTGGCACACGGTCCAGGGGACGGAGGCACTGGAACACAGGGGAACTGGGAGGGCTGCTGTGCGACTGGGGGCGGACAGGCCAAGGGAACCCACTCTCCACGAGGCCCTCTCCTCCATCATGGGAGCATACCACCACTCCCAGGAGACGATGGCGACGGTCCTGGTCAAGTTTCAGGAGACCCAGCGCCTGCAGGAGGAACAGTATTTGGGATTCAGGGAGGAGCTCAGGCCCATCAGCTCTGCCTTGGGCACCATCGTAGGGGTGCTGAAGGACATACAGCAGACCTTGAGGGACACCGTGGCACTCCAAGGGGCCCCTGACACTAGCCAGGACGATGAACTGCCCACCACCTCTGCCGGCGCTAGTGGACAGGACGCCCCGCCACAGGACCACCACACCAGCACCCCACCCCCTGCAGACGGACAACCACCACGCAAGCGGGCCCTGAGATCCAGGAACAGGACAGAGCAAGATGGCAAGACCCCCGCCAGGAAATGAGACCACCCTGATTGTCCCCCCACCGTCCCACTTTGTTACCCTGTCGATACTTTAACTGCCCCTGCTCCACTTCCTATGCCCAGATGGGCAGTGCACCTGTGAGACTAATAGACTGGACTCTGCCATGGACATTCCTCCACCATCACCCCTCACCATTTTACAAAACTCCCTCCAATATTGAGCACTTAAATAAACACCCTTGAACCACAAAACATTCTGGAGTCAGTCTATGTTTTTGTAAAATGTATTATCAATGACAGTGTCAAAATGCGTTTATAGTTGTTAAGGCAACATACCAATGTCACACATCACAAGTCCTTGAAGGATGCTTGCAGATGACACAAGTTGGTAACCACACCTGTGAAACCGTAATGGAAAGGAACAACTCAGTTACCAAATAATCCCAGTAAATTACACACAGGATAGAGTAAGACGTGTGACAGTGAATGTAATGTAAAAAATGAAAATGTTCTCACCTGTGTGTCACTGGAAATATTGCTGTATGACTGACTCCCTGTTGTCGTTGTCTTCTTCCTCAGCTTCCTCCTCATCACTGTCCACAGGCTCCACAGCTGCCACAACACCGTCATCTGGACCATCCTCCTGCAGAAAAGGCACCTGGCGTCGCAATGCAAGATTGTGAAGCATCGAGCAGGCGATGATGATCTGGCACACCTTCTTTGGTGAGTAGAATAGGGAACCACCTGTCATATGGAGGCACCTGAACCTGGCCTTCAGGAGGCCGAAGGTGCGTTCGATCACCCTCCTAGTCCGCCCATGGGCCTCATTGTAGCGTTCCTCTGCCTTGGTCCTGGGATTCCTCACTGGGGCCAATAGCCAGGACAGGTTGGGGTAACCAGAGTCCCCTAATAGCCACACACGGTGCCTCTGGAGTTCACCCATCATATCAGGGATGCTGCTATTCCGCAGGATGTAGGTGTCATGCACTGAGCCAGGGAACATTGCATTTACCTGGGAGATGTACTGGTCTGCCAAACACACCATCTGTACATTCATGGAATGATAACTCTTCCGGTTCCTGTACACCTGTTCACTCCTGTGGGGGGGGACCAGAGCTACATGGGTCCCATCAATAGCACATATGACGTTGGGGATATGTCCAAGGGCATAGAAGTAACCTTTCACTGTAGCCAAATCTTCAACCTCAGGGAAAATGATGTATCTCCTTACGTGTTTCAGCAGGGCAGACAACACTCTGGACAGCACGTTGGAAAACATAGGCTGGGACACCCCTGATGCCATGGCCACTGTTGTCTGAAAAGACCCACTTGCAAGGAAATGGAGCACTGACAGCACCTGCACGTCAGGGGGGATTCCAGTGGGATGGCGGATTGGTGACATCAGGTCTGGCTCCAACTGGGTACATAGTTCCTGGATTGTGGCACGGTCAAACCTGTAGGTGACGATTAAATGTCGCTCTTCCATTGTCAACAGGTCCACCAGCGGTCGGTACACCGGAGGATTCCGCCATCGTCTCAAATGTCCCAGCTGACGGTGCCTAGGAAGGACAACAGCGAGGATCGAGTCAACTTTTTTCCAGGTATGTACCCACAGTTACACAGAACACGACACCAAACACAAAAGCCTTCCTGTATGTGTGTTGAGTGTAGGCCTAGCTATGTGTGACGCAGAAGTAAATGGAGCCATGTGGGCCCCTGAAATGGCGGCTGCCTGACCTCTAAACTGGGACAATGGGATTGTGGGGTAACTGCGCTGGCGTTGCACACCGTCGCGGTAGGCGGTCATAGACCGCGCCGCAAATCTGCATTGGTTAACATTGGTCCCTAGGGGTCCCAGGAGCCAATGAGGAAGTGCACCAGCGGTGATGATACGCACCGGCGCGGACGTCACCGCCGCGGACGTCACCGCCATTTTCTATCAGTTCAATCACTAGATACCTGACCTTCGACAGAAGAGGACCTACACTGCAAGTGCTGCTGTGACCTCGGTCTGGAAGCGACGATGGCTGCTGCATCTGCGGAAAGGGCCCCTGCCTTCACTGCTCAGGAGTTGTAGAAACTGGTAGACGGGGTCCTCCCCCAGTACACGCTACTCTACGGTCCTCCAGACCAACAGATTAGTACACAGGGAGCACGTTGTATTGGCTAGGCCTGGGTGGAGAGGGCTGGTTGGAAGAGGGAAGGGGGCAGAGTTCAGCAACATTAATGCATGTTAATGTATGTGCCACATGGCTAGGGTAGGGAGGGGGGCCACACACATTGACAGAGCGGTTCTTAATGACTTCTCTTCTTCCCTTGTGCATGTCATGTAGGTCAGTGCCCACCAGAAAAAGGACATTTGGCGTGCCATCGCCAAGGACGTCCGGACCCTGGGGGTCCACCAGAGACGGGGCACCCACTGCCGTAAACGATGGGAGGACATTCGCCGCTGGAGCAAGAAGACGGCGGAGGCTCAGCTGGGGATGGCCTCCCAACGTGGGAGAGGTGCCCGTCGCCCCATGACCCCCCTGATGTTCAGGATCCTGGCGGTGGCCTACCCTGAGTTGGATGGGCACTTGAGGGCATCACAGCAGACACAAGGGGGTGAGTACACTCTCATTCTGCTTACTTTGCACGCAGTGGAGGGGTCTGGGTGGGGGAGGAGGCCTGTGGGTGTACCTAGGCCAGGCAGAAATAGGTAGACTAGGCACCTCCGTAATGCAGACCATGTGGCACCCTACCCCACCTCAGTAGAGTTGCAAGTACAGGTATAGATGCCCCTGTGGCATCCATGTGTGCAGATGTCCACCATAGACATGTAGGCCAGATCCCAGGAATTGCATCTGTAGAGGCCAGGAGCACGGCGTAGTGCAGGGGGCTGCTGTGTCTGTATTGTTCACCAACGGTCGCGGTATGCCATGTACTCAACCTGTCTTTCTTCTGTCTCCCCCCCCTTTTTGTGCTCTCCCTGTTCTTTTGTTCATCAGCATCATCAGGCGGAGGTACAGTGGCACCGGAGCACGAGGGAGCTGCATCCCACATGGCCATGGAGGGCCACACCACTGACTCAGAATGCACCATTGGGACAGAGGGCGAGGGGAGCTTCACGTCGGCCACCGGATCAGCAACCAGCGACACGGACTCGTCCGACAATGGGAGCTCCCTTGTGGTGGCGGCACCATCTGTGCGCCGCACTTCTACAGGTACAGCCGCAACCTCCCCTACCAGCACCGCCCTCCCAGCCTTCGCCCGTGCCCGCTCACCCAGGAGGGTGGGCATTACCTTCGCCCCAGGCACCTCAGGCCCTGCCCCAGTCACCCCTGCTGCCCTCAATGAGGAGGCCAAAGACCTCCTCAGGTCACTCACTGTTGGGCAGTCTACTATTGTGAATGCCATCCAGGGTGTAGAAAGGGAGTTGCAACATGGTAATGCATTCCTGGAGGGCATTCATTCTGGTCAGGCTGCCCTTCAGCGAACCCTGCAATCTCTGGCCTCAGCACTGATGGCAGCCTTTGTCCCTGTGTCTAGCCTCCCCCCTCCAACTTCCTCCACCCAGACCCAATCCCCTGTACCCCAGCCTATCCCAAGCACACCTACAGACCAGCATGCACACACCTCAACACACAAAAGTAGTTCAGGCAAACATAGGCACCACACAACCCACAGGCACACATGCAAGCATCACCCACATGCAGACACTGCAACATCCACTGCCTCCACTGTGTCCCCCTCCTCGTCGTCTCCCTCCTCCCTCCCAGTGTCGTCTACACTCTCACCTGCATGCACTACATCTACAGGCACTAGGACTCGCAGCAGTACACCCAGCACCACAAGCCGCTCACCTGCACTCACCACCTCCACTCCCATTTACACTTCCCGTGTCCTCTCCCAGTGTGTCTGTGACGCCCCCTCCCAAAGTACACAAACGCGGGCACCCACACACCCAACATCCATCCACCTCACAACAGCCTCCAGTACCTGCACCTGCACCTGCACCCAAAACACCTAAAGTGACACCTCCTACAACCACCTCCTCTTCCTCCACTCCCAGACCCCCTCCAACTACCCACCCCAGTGTTCGTCAGAAACTGTCCCTGTGTAAAGTTGACCTTTTTGCCCCCCCCTCCAATTCATCAGTCCCGTCGTAGCGCCTCAGCCAAAAAGCCTCCAAACCCAGTGGTGCCTGTTCAAGGTGTGTGGAGTGCACCGGCCACCAGGGCAGGCAGTGTGACCCGGAGCCAAGGCACTGGCAGCCCACCCCCTGTAAAGGCTCTGAAATTGGAAAGTGGCCGACGGGACCCTGTGAAGACTCCTGGAAGCAAAACAACTAACAGGGGTCCCAGGGGGATTGCAGAGTCAGCTGTGACTCCTCCAAAGGTGGGGAAGGACCAGAGGAAGTCTGCACAGCCTAGTGTGAGCAGCACGGCGGAGAAGGGCGGCATCCTTCCCGGCGGTCGGGACGCCACCGCCAGCACCGTCGTCACTGGTCAGGAGACCACCGCCCGAGTCAGTGCCCAGGAGGGCCCAAGTATCGTCACTGGTCAGGAGACCACCGCCGGAGTCAGTGCCCTGGAGGGCCCAAGTATCGTCACTGGTCAGGAGACCACCGCCACCGCCGGAGTCAGTGCCCAGGAGGGCCCAAGTATCGTCACTGGTCAGGAGACCACCGCCATGGCCGGAGTCAGTGCCCAGGAGGGCCCAAGTATCGTCACTGGTCAGGAGACCACCGATGGAGTCAGTGCCCAGGAGGGCCCCGGCTGCCACAGCCCCGCTGGGCAATGAGGGAACGTCATGCCACACACCAATGCCCAGTCCAGAGAACGTCATGCCACACACCAATGCCCAGTCCAGAGAACGTCATGCCACACACCAATGCCCAGTCCAGACACCGCCATGGCAAACCACCACTGAAGAGTCCTGAACCGCCATGGCAAAGCACCGCTGAAGAGTCCTGAACCGCCATGTCAAAGCACCGCTGAACAATGCATGCACCGCCATGGCAAAGTACCGCTGAAGAGTCCTGAACCGCCATGGCAAAGCACCGCTGAACAATGCATGCTCCGCCATGGCAAAGCACCGCTGAACAATGCATGCACCGCCATGGCAAAGCACCGCTGAACAATGCATGCACCGCCATGGCAAAGCACCGCTGAAGAGTCCTGAACCGCCATGGCAAAGCACCGCTGAAGAGTCCTGAACTGCCATGGCAAAGCACCGCTGAACAATGCATGCACCGCCATGGCAAAGCACCTCTGAAGAGTCCTGAACCGCCATGGCAAAGCACCGCTGAACAATGCATGCACCGCCATGGCAAAGCACCGCTGAAGAGTCCTGAACCGCCATGGCAAAGCACCGCTGAACAATGCATGCACCGCCATGGCAAAGCACCGCTGAAGAGTCCTGAACCGCCATGGCAAAGCACCGCTGAAGAGTCCTGAACCGCCATGGCAAAGCACCGCTGAACAATGCATGCACCGCCATGGCAAAGCACCGCTGAAGAGTCCTGAACCGCCATGGCAAAGCACCACTGAAGAGGGCATGCACCGGGTAAGAATGCAAAGTCCGCCACATCAAGCATCGTTATCCCTTGTGCAGGTGGGACAGTGACGGGACAAGAACTTCCACGGGGAGACTAATCCAGTCTGGGCACCAGTCCCCCTCCAGAATCAGTGGAGGCTGTTATCTACTTTGGAAACTGTGGCTTTGCACTCCCCAGGATGGCCCAGTGGGCAAGCCACCCACTGTAGAGACTTGAGATACTGTGGCTTTGCACTCCCCAGGATGATACAGTGGGCAACCCACCCACTGTAGAGACTTGAGAGACTGTGCCTTTGCACTCCCCATGATGGAACAGTGGGCAAACCACCCACTGTAGAGACTTGAGAGACTGTGGCTTTGCACTCCCCATGATGGTCCAGTGGGCAACCCACCCACTGTAGAGACTTGAGGGACTGTGGCTTTGCACTCCCCAGGATACATCAATGGGCATGGAGCCCCGTCTTGGATCTGGCTTTGCACTCTTCCGGCTGAGGTGCTCCCCTTCCCTTCCCCCTGAGGTGCCTGTAGTATTTCTATCTGATGCCCCGACAGTGTTCTCTCCGTGTGTGGACAGGTATCTATTGTGGGCCTCGCCCATGCATTTTTGGACTAGTGGTGCACGGACATTTCTATGTGCATATCTGAACTACTTCTCGGAATGTATATACTTTTGTATGATTTTCTAATATATGTATCTAATTTTTGAGACATGTATATTGATACATTACAATGTTTGGACTGATTTCGTTTTGTCTTTGCATTCTTCCGGGGGGGTTGTGCGTTGTTACTGTGCTGTTTGGACATGCATTGGTGTGTGTGTTGTCGTGGGTGAGGGTGGGGGTGGGGGTGTTGCGTGTTTGTCCCCCTAACTTTTGCCTCCCCCCTCCCCTATGTCATAGGTGCAGTACTCACGGTTGTCGTCGCCGGCGCAGGCGTTGGTCTTCGTAGATGAGTAGGAATACAAGGGCCGGTAGGATTTAGAGTTCCGGCTCCATGCTATCCTCCTTCCTCGTGGGATGTGTTCAGGTGAGCGTTTTCCCATTGCAGTAACTGTTTCCGCCGTGTTTTTATCCACGGAGAATCCGCCCCGGAAAAGGTGGCGGATTGGCGGGTTGTGATACTATGGGCGGTACATTGTCTTCCGCCTGTCTGTTGGCGGTGACCGCCGTGCTGCTTGTCTGTACCGCCGTGGCGGTCAGAGTGTTATAGTGGCTGTCTATGTTGGCGGTTTCCGCCATGGTCATAATTCCCTTTTTTGGTCCGCCGGCCTGTTTGCAGTATTACCGCCGCTTTAACACCGTCCGCCAGGGTTGTAATGACCCCCATAGTCTTTCAAAGTCCTTGATCTTTCCTTAACTCTGTCACTGGACCTTTTAATAATACTATTTTCAATCCGTACATCATTCATTTCCTTTCTCCTGAGCCATTCATTTTTTTCCACCTCCGCACACTTCACTATCCTCCTCACATTCCACCAGTTACCATCCGACAACTTAACACAGTTTCCCTTGACTTCAATCACGCATCTAGGTTCTGGCAATTTAGATTCTCCCTTCCGTACCATGTTGCCCATGCTAGCTCTTACCCACATGCCCCTTTCATTCACCTCCTGTTTTCCCTTAATCTTATCGTTGTGTCTTGACACATACTGCTGCTGATACTTCTTCACCCTTTGGCAGATCTCCTCAGATTCAACTACAGCTTTCCTATTCTTTACCACCCATGCTGGTACCGCCACCGTACACGGTACTCTCCCTCTTAATAACAAAAACGGCGTTTCACCAGTTACACTGTGTGGTGTCGTCCTGTAATTCCACAACATATCTCTAATTTGAGCTTTTCATGAAGAGTTACTACCCACACCCAACTGGATGTTTTCCCCCAACATACGATTAAATCGTTCAACCATACCATTTCCCCTGGGATGGTACACCGGAGTCCTGTAGTGTTTAATCCCCCATCTCTTGAGAAAATTCTCAAACTCACCAGAAATCAATTGTGGCCCATTGTCACTGACTATTTCTCCAGGACAGCCTTCTCTTCTGAAGATTTCCTCGCAGAACGTTATCACATTACACGCTTTCACCTCTCTCATAAACGCCACTTCCGGCCATTTAGAATAATAATCAATCATGACAATTGCAAATCTGTACGACCACCCCAAACTTTCAAAGGGACCACATATATCAATGGCAACCTTTTCCCAAGCTTTCTCCGGTAATTCACTCGATTTAATGGTAGATTCCGACAACACATGTGACTTGTCGCTGCATGCACATGCCACACAACCTCTTACATACCTCTCAACTTGTTTGTCCATTCCTGGCCACCAATAATCTTCCCGAACTTTCCTCTTCATGGCAGATGTGCCCCCGTGTCCTTCATGCATCAATCTCAACACTCTTTCTCTTAAGCTATCTGGTACAACCAATTTGTCCCCCCTTCTCAATATACCATTAATCACAGACAATTCCTCCCACACATTCTTATATTCAGCCAAATCGATATTCAATTGTCTTTTTTTTATCTCTGGTAATTGTTCTACTATCTTATTCAACACTACGTCTCCTTGTATGGCAGCTTTCCACTCCTCTTTATCTATGGCTCTGTCCATATCTGATACATCTGCCACCACCCACTCGTCTTCTTCAAACTTCTCTCCATCATCCACTGGCAATCTAGACATACAGTCTTCATTTATATTCCTTATACCCGGAACATATTCCATCTTAAACGTGTATTCTTGTAGTCTATATAACCATTTCGCAATTCTTGGTGTTGCCCTGCTCGCTCCCTTCGTAGTAAAGATGTCTATCAATGGTTTATGATCGGTCGTAATTCAAATTCTGTTCCCCACACATATGTTCGAAAATGTTGCACACTCCACCAGCATGCTAACGCCTCCTTTTCGATTGTGGAATACGTTGGTTCAGCACCCTTCAACGTACGTGAGGCAAAAGCTACCACTCTTTCCTTGCATTCATGTCTCTGCAACAATGCCGCCCCCAATCCATAATTACCTGCATCCGCCACAATTATGGTTTGATCATCGAGGTCATATGGTTTCAATGTAATTGCTTTCACTATCGCCTTCTTGATCAACTCAAATGCTTCCTGACACTCCTTGGACCACACAAAATGACATCCCTTTTTCATTAGGTCTCTCAGTACATGCACTTTGTCTGCAAAATCATCCACAAATTTTGTGTAATATTCAGCTAATCCAAGGAATTACCTCAATTGTTCCTTGTTTTGAGCGGATGGAGCCTCCGATATGGCATCTATCAATTTAAGTTTTGGTTTTATGCCATCCTGGTTCAATGTGTGCCCTAAGTACTCCACCTCTTCAACACAGAACTTACATTTCTTCCTACTTTTGGTAAGTCCTGCTTTTTCCAACTTCTCCAGTACTTCTAACAATACCTTATCATGCGCTTGCTCATCTTCTCCCCAGATCAAGACATCATCCTGAAAAACCAAAGAGTTATTTACATTGCCCAGAATCTTTTGCATTATCCTCTGAAACACCGCAGAGGCAGATGCCAGCCCAAAAGGCATTCTGATACATCGGAACGCCCCTTCTGTTGTGATGAATGAAGTTAAATGTCGAGACCCTTCTGACAACCGCACTTGATAATAGGCATTCGACAAATCCAAAGTCGTGAAACATCTTCCTTTCCGAACACTAGCCAACATTTCGTTTATCCTTGGCAACGGATAGCGATCCACCAATATATTGTCATTTAAGTCTCTTAAATCAATGCTCATTCTAATCCTTCCATCAGGTTTCTTCGCTATGACTACTGGACTCAACCATTCAGATACCTCTATTGGCTCGATCACACACTCTCCACATAACCTTTGAAGTTCTTCCTTCACTTTACTTCTAAATGCCAATGGCACCATCCGTGCCTTGTGTATCTTAGGTACTGCCTCTTTCTTTAAAATAATTTGATGTTCAAAACCCCTGAGACAACCCAATTTCTTGCCAAACAATTTGGGAAACCTCTGCACCCATTTCTCTTCCCCACTTTCTTCTGTTAGCAACACTTGTTCCGGATGATTGGGATCTAGTATAATTCCCAAAGCTCGTTGTTCCTTCCATCCAAGCAACGATCTTCTATGACGCACCACAAATATCTTCCCTTTAGTTTTCCTGTTCTTAAATGCAAGTTCTGCTTCAAAATAGCCCAAAATTGGAAGTTTACCACCACAATATCCTTCCGGCACCACATCCGTTGGATTAAGTTTGTTTTCTTTCAAGTTTTCCCAAACCCGTTCATCTATTAATGTGAATGGCGAGCATGAATCTGCCCACATATGTGACTGTTTCCCATTTATTTCAACGATGCACATAGGCGGATTGTACTCTTTCTTCTTCATATTCTGTTGGATACACACCATTGCATCTTCTCCTTCCAAGGTCACGACGGTCATGACTTCCAACTCTTCCTCACTCGTACTATCATCTCTTATTTTACTGGCTATTCTGTCTTCTTTTACTGCATTTACAGATTTCTTGAATTTATTGTCACCAATCATCCTACACACCCTTGCAAAATGTCCAACCTTTTTACACTTAAAACACTTGGGGGGTCATTCTGACCCTGGCGGTCTTTGACCGCCAGGGCGGAGGACCGCGGGAGCACCGCCGACAGGCCGGCGGTGCTCCAATGGGGATTCCGACCGCGGCGGTAAAGCCGCGGTCGGACCGGCACCACTGGCGCCGTCCCGTTGAATCCTCCACGGCGGCGCAGCTTGCTGCACCGCCGCGGGGATTCCGACCCCCCCTACCGCCATCCAGATCCCGGCGATCCGACCGCCGGGATCCGGATGGCGGTAGGGGGGGTCGCGGGGCCCCTGGGGGCCCCTGCAGTGCCCATGCCACTGGCATGGGCATTGCAGGGGCCCCCGTAAGAGGGCCCCTACATGTATTTCACTGTCTGCTGCGCAGACAGTGAAATACGCGACGGGTGCAACTGCACCCGTCGCACAGCTTCCACTCCGCCGGCTCGATTCCGAGCCGGCTTCATCGTGGAAGCCTCTTTCCCGCTGGGCTGGCGGGCGGTCTGAAGGCGACCGCCCGCCAGCCCAGCGGGAAAGTCAGAATTACCGCCGCGGTCTTTCGACCGCGGAACGGTAACCTGACGGCGGGACTTTGGCGGGCGGCCTCCGCCGCCCGCCAAGGTCAGAATGAGGGCCTTGGTATTGACAGCTGGACAATTTTTTGCCTCCGCCAAATGCTTGTTACTGCCACATCCATAACATTCTTTTTTCTTTCCAAATCCTTCTTCATATTTATTCACATTCTTCCTGATGAACTTCACTTCGCTCACAGCATTCTGTTCCTTACTTCTGGAATCTGTACTATTTAATTCTTTAACATACTGCTGTGTACTCTCCACATGTCTTGCTACCTCAACCGTCTTTTCCAACGTAGGATTTTTAAAACCAAGCAATTTTTCCTGTATCTTCATATCTCTTAGTCTATTTATGAATTGATCACGAATGATTTCATCATTCAGATCCTTGAATTTACAACTTATAGCTAATCTTCTTAAGTTGCTTACATACTGATCTATTGTCTCTCCTTGTTTCTGAGTACATGAGAAAAATCTATGCCGCTCCACCACAATATTAATTTTTTTCCATAGTTCTCTTCCAACGCCTTCATGGCATTTTCATACACCTCTTCCTCTTGATCTGAATCTTCTCCTTGTACTCCTCGCAAAGGTAGAGTCTTCAAAACTTTTCTTCCCTCCACACCAAGACAGTGCTTCAAAATTGCCAATTTCCTCTTCTCTACATACATCTCCACTCCAATGGCATCCAAGTAAGTAATAAACGCATCTTTCCAATCTTCCCAAACCATGCATGGTTCGCCTGGATGTTGTAGAAATACTGGTGGTGGATTTATCAACTGTGATGCCATCTTACAATGCACAAGTTAAGTTTGTTCTTCCTTTATTTTCCTTTATTATATATGTACTTTATTTCCTTTATATACACTATACTATGTGCATTATGGTGCATTCATAGCATCATACCTGATGTTTTTTTGTTTTTTTTTTCCCACCGATGCACTTAGGCACCTAGGCTCAGACGTGATGCTTCGCCTTGTCTTCCTGTTAGCATCGCGTTGCTAGGCAACTCTTTGCTTTGCCTTGTCTTCCTGTTAGCGTCGCGTTGCTAGGCAACTCTGTTGCTTAGCGCACTCTGTGCTTAGCGCGCTCGTGCGGCTGCCATTCCCGCACGCGCAGAAATCTAAACACTAAAATAGTGTTTATTTGTATTTCCGCTTTTGTTCTCTAGACGTCCTTCGCTTCTTCTGCTGCTCACCGAGGTCAGGGGTCGGTTAACCTTCCCACAACGTTGTAGCTTCCGTTCGTCGCTGGATTTGTCGTTCTTCGTCCGCACCAACTCGTCGCCACTGTTAAATCTCCTCGCCGACGTCCGGAATAATACACAATGCGATTCTTCTTAAAATGGTAAGTTTATTCTAGTAAGTATATTTGTCATTAGACCCCTTGTAGGAGGCTGGCCTGGCTTGTAGTGGGTACCAAGGGGTACTTACACCTTGCACCAGGTCCAGGTATCCCTTATTAGTGTAGAGGGGTGTCTACCAGCTTAGGCTGATAGAAAAGGTAGCTTAGCAGAGCAGCTTAGGCTGAACTAGGAGACGTGTGAAGCTCCTAGTATACCACTGGTGTAATATGCACAATATCATAAGAAAACACAATACACAGATATACTAAAAATAAAGGTACTTTATTTTTATGACAATATGCCAAAAGTATCTCAGTGAGTACCCTCAGTATGAGGATAGCAAATATACACAAGATATATGTACACAATACCAAAATTATGCAGTAATAGCAATAGAAAGCAATGCAAGCAATGTACAGTCACAATAGATTGCAATGAGGGCACATAGGGATAGGGGCAACAAAAACCATATACTCTAGAAGTGGAATGCGAACCACGAATGGACCCCAAACCTATGTGACCTTGTAGATGGTCGCTGGGACTGTAAGAAAACAGTGAGGGTTAGATAAATAGCCCACCCCAAGACCCTGAAAAGTGGGTGCAAAGCGCACCTAAGTTCCCCAGAGAGCACAGAAGTTGTGATAGGGGAATTCTGCAAGGAAGACCAACGGCAGCAATGCAACAACAATGGATTTCCTGACGAGAGTACCTGTGGAACAAGGGGACCAAGTCCAAAAGTCACGATCAAGTCGGGAGTGGGCAGATGCCCAGGAAATGCCAGCTGTGGGTGCAAAGAAGCTGCCACCAGATGGTAGAAGCTGTGGATTTTGCAAGAACGACAAGGGTTAGAAACTTCCCCTTTGGAGGATGGATGTCCCACGTCGTGAAGAAGCTTGCAGAGGTGTTTCCGTGCAGAAAGACTACAAACAAGCCTTGCTAGCTGCAAGGGTCGTGGTTAGGGTTTTTGGATGCTGCTGTGGCCCAGGAGGGACCAGGATGTCGCCAATTGCGTGAGGAGACAGAGGGGGCGTCCAGCAAGACAAAGAGCCCACTCAGAAGCAAGCAGCACCCACAGAAGTGCCAGAACAGGCACTACAAAGTGGAGTGAACCGGAGCTCACCCGAAGTCACAAAGGAAGGTTCCACGATGCCGGAGGACAACTCAGGAGGTCGTGCACTGCAGGTTAGAGTGTCGGGGACCCAGGCTTGGCTGTGCACAAAGGAAATCCTGGAAGAGTGCACAGGAGCCAGAGCAGCTTCAAATCACGCGGTACCCAGCAATGCAGTCTAGCGTGGGGAGGCAAGGACTTACCTCCACCAAACTTGAACTGAAGAGTCACTGGACTGTGGGAGTCACTTGGACAGAGTTGCTGAGTTCAAGGGACCTCGCTCGTCATGCTGAGAGGAGACCCAGAGGACCGGTGATGCAGTTCTGTGGTGCCTGCGGTTGCAGGGGGAAGATTCCGTCGACCCACAGGAGATTTCTTCGGAGCTTCTAGTGCAGAGAGGAGGCAGACTACCCCCACAGCATGCACCACCAGGAAAACAGTCAAGAAGGCGGCCGGATCAGCGTTACAAGGTTGCAGTAGTCGTCTTTGCTACCTTGTTGTAGTTTTGCAGGCTTCCAGAGCAGTCAGCGGTCGATTCCTTGGCAGAAGGTGAAGAGAGAGATGCAGAGGAACTCTGATGAGCTCTTACATTCGTTATCTAAAGAATTCCCCAAAGCAGAGACCCTAAATAGCCAGAAAAGGAGGTTTGGCTACTTAGGAGAGAGGATAGGCTAGCAACACCTGGAGGAGCCTATCAGAAGGAGTCTCTGACGTCACCTGCTGGCACTGGCCACTCAGAGCAGTCCAGTATGCCAGCAGCACCTCTGTTTCCAAGATGGCAGAGGTCTGGAGCACACTGGAGGAGGTCTGGGCACCTCCCAGGGGAGGTGCAGGTCAGGGGAGTGGTCACTCCCCTTTCCTTTGTCCAGTTTTGCGCCAGAGCAGGGCTGGGGGATCCCTGAACCGATGTAGACTGGATTATGCATAAATGGGCACCATCTGTGCCCATGAAAGCATTTCCAGAGGCTGGGGGAGGCTACTCGTCCCCAGCCCTAACACCTTTTTCCAAAGGGAGAGGGTGTAACACCCTCTCTCTTAGGAAGTCCTTTGTTCTGCCTTCCTGGGCCAAGCCTGGCTGGACCCCAGGAGGGCAGAAACCTGTCTGAGGGGTTGGCAGCAGCAGCAGCTGCAGTGAAACTCCGGGAAAGGTAGTTTGGCAGTACCCGGGTCTGAGCTAGAGACTCAGGGGATCATGGAATTGTCTCCCCAATGCCAGAATGGCATTGGGGTGACAATTCCATGATCTTAGACATGTTACATGGCCGTGTTCGGAGTTACCATTGTGACGCTATACATATGTCGTGACATATGTATAGTGCACTCGTGTAATGGTGTCCCCGCACTCACAAAGTCTGGGGAATTTGCCCTGAACAATGTGGGGGCACCTTGGCTAGTGCCAGGGTGCCCACACACTGAGTAACTTAGCACCCAACCTTTACCAGGTAAAGGTTAGACATATAGGTGACTTCTAAGTTACTTAAGTGCAGTGGTAAATGGCTGTGAAATAACGTGGACATTATTTCACTCAGGCTGCAAGGGCAGGCCTGTGTAAGAATTGTCAGAGCTTCCTATGGGTGGCAAAAGAAATGCTGCAGCCCATTGGGATCTCCTGGAACCCCAATACCCTGGGTACCTCAGTACCATATACTAGGGAACTATAAGGGTGTTCCAGTATGCCAATGTAAATTGGTGAAATTGGTCACTAGCCTGTTAGTGACAATTTGGAAAGAAATGAGAGAGCATAACCACTGAGGTTCTGGATAGCAGAGCCTCAGTGAGACAGTTAGTCATAACACAGGTAACACATACAGTGCACACTTATGAGCACTGGGGCCCTGGCTGGCAGGGTCCCAGTGACACATACAACTAAAACAACATATATACAGTGAAATATGGGGGTAACATGCCAGGCAGGATGGTACTTTCCTACACAACCCCCCCCCAAACGAAGGACAATAAGACTAGCCATGACCTGACGAGTCTTCATTGTCTAAGTGGAAATATCTGGAGAGTCCATCTGCATTGGAGTGGGTACTCCCAGGTCTATGTTCCACTGTATAGTTCATTCCCTGTAGGGATATGGACCATCTCAACAATTTAGGGTTTTCACCTTTCATTTGTTTTAGCCAAAGTAGAGGTTTGTGGTCTGTCTGAACAATGAAGTGAGTGCCAAACAGGTATGGCCTCAACTTCTTCAGTGCCCAGACTACAGCAAAGGCCTCCCTCTCTATGGCAGACCAACGCTTTTCTCTAGGGGTCAACCTCCTGCTGATAAAAGCAACAGGTTGATCCTGGCCCTCAGAATTAAGTTGTGATAAGACTGCCCCTACCCCTAATTCAGATGCATCAGTTTGGACAATGAATTTTTTGGAGTAACAGGGGCTTTTCAGGACAGGTGCAGAGCACATGGCCTGCTTCAGCTCCTCAAAAGCTTTCTGACAGTTTGATGTCCATAATACCATTTTAGGCATTTTTTAGATGTGAGGTCATTAAGAGGGGCTGCAATGGAGCCATAGTTCTTTATGAACCTCCTGTAGTACCCAGTGAGGCCTAAAAAGGCTCTCACCTGAGTCTGAGTTGTAAGGGGAACCCAATCTATAATAGTTTGGATTTTCCCCTGAAGTGGTGCAATCTGTTCTCCACCTACCAGGTGTCCCAGATAAACCACTTTCCCCTGCTCTATCTGGCATTTTGAAGCCTTGATAGTGAGGCCTGCCTTTTGCAGGGCCTCCAAAACTTTCCACAGGTGGACCAGGTGATCATCCCAGGTGGAGCTAAAGACAGCTATATCATCTAGATATGCTGCACTAAAAGCCTCCAACCCTTGCAGGACTGTATTCACCAACCTCTGAAAAATGGCAGGTGCATTTTTCAACCCAAAAGGCATTACTGTGAATTGGTAGTGCCCTCCAATGGTTGAAAATGCAGTTTTTGCTTTAGCATCCTCTGATAACTTGATCTGCCAATACCCTGCAGTCAAATCAAAGGTGCTTAGATACTTGGCAGATGCCAGTGTATCTATTAGCTCATCTGCCCTGGGTATAGGCTGAGCGTCAGTTTTAGTTACCTGGTTGAGACCTCTGTATTCTACACAAAATCTAATTTCCTTCTTTCCATCTTTGGAATGAGGTTTTGGTACAAGTACCTCAGGAGAGGCCCATGGACTTTCAGAGTGCTCAACCACTCCCAGCTCAAGCATCTTCTGAACATCTTGTTTTATGCAGTCTCTGACATGGTCAGGCTGCCTATAGATCTTACTTTTGACAGGCAAGCTGTCTCCAGTATCTATAGTGTGCTCACACCAAGAAGTGGTGCCTGGCACAGTAGAAAAGAGTTCAGAAAACTGACCCAGGAGATTAATGCAGTGGTCTTTCTGCTCAGCAGTAAGACAATCTGCCAGAACTACACCTTCCACTAGAGCATCTTGTTCTGTGGAAGAGAAGAGATCAGGGAGAGGGTCACTCTCTTCTTCCTGTCCTTCATGTGTTGGCATGAGCAGGGTGAGATCAGCCCTGTCATAGTAGGGTTTTAGGCGATTGACATGGAGCACCCTAAGGAGACTCCTGGCAGTGCCTAAGTAGGTGACTTCACCCTTTTTCTCAACAATAATGTGGGGTCCACTCCATTTGTCTTAGAGTGCTCTTGGGGCCACAGGCTCCAAGACCCACACTTTCTGCCCTGGTTGGTACTGAATCAGAACAGCCTTCTGGTCTTGCCATTGCTTTTGGAGCTCTTGGCTGGCCTGAAGGTTTTTACTGGCCTTTTTCATGTACTCAGCCATTCTAGATCTTAGGCCAAGTACATAGTCCACTATGTCTTGCTTAGGAGCTTTTAAAGATTGTTCCCAACCCTCCTTCACAAGTGTTAGAGGACCTCTTACAGGGTGTCCAAATAGGAGTTCAAAGGGGCTGAAGCCCACTCCTTTTTGGGGTACCTCCCTGTAAGCAAAAAGGAGGCAAGGTAACAGGACATCCCATCTCCTCCGGAGTTTTTCAGGGAGTCCCATTATCATTCCTTTGAGAGTTTTATTAAACCTCTCAACCAGTCCATTTGTTTGTGGATGATTGGGTGTGGTGAACTTGTATGTCACACCACATTCCTTCCACATGGCCTTTAAGTAAGCAGACATGAAATTGCTTCCCCTGTCTGATACCACCTCTTTTGGGAAGCCCACCCTGGAAAAGATCCCCAGGAGGGCCTTTGCCACTGCAGGAGCTGTAGTGGTCCTTAGAGGAATTGCTTCAGGATATCTGGTGGCATGGTCCACTACCGCCAAGATAAACCTATTGCCTGAAGCAGTAGGAGGGTCAAGGGGGCCAACTATGTCAACCCCTACCCTTTCAAAGGGGACCCCAACCACAGGTAGTGGAATAGGGGGAGCCTTTGGAGTGCCACCTGTCTTGCCACTGGCTTGACAGGTTTCACAGGACTTACAAAATTCCTTTGTGTCCTCTGACATTCTAGGCCAATGAAACAAGGGGACAAGCCTGTCCCAAGTTTTCATTTGCCCTAAATGTCCAGCCAAGGGAATGTCGTGGGCTATAGTTAGGAGGAACTCTCTGTATTGCTGAGGAATCACCAATCTCCTGGCAGCTCCAGGTTTTGGATCCCTTGCTTCAGTATACAAGAGGTTGTCCTCCCAGTAAACTCTGTGAGAGTCACTGACATCCCCATGTGCTTGTTTGACAGCTTGTTGTCTTAGACCCTCTAGTGTGGGACAGGTCTGCTGTGCCACACTCAGCTCCTCCCTGGCAGGCCCCCTCCACCCAAAAGCTCAGCAGTGTCTGCTTCCAGCTCCTCTGGTGTAGGTTCTGCACAGAGTGGAAATTCTTCTTCCTCAGAAGTTGAATCCACTGTAGAGGGAGGGATAGTAGGTAGTGTTTTACCTTTACTAACCCTAGCTTTAGGGAGCACTTGGTCCATTCTTCCAGGATCCAAGTCACCCTGTCCTTTTTGCTTTTTGGCCTGAGCCCTTGTCAAAGCGAAAATATGCCCTGGAATGCCCAGCATTGCTGCATGAGCCTCCAACTCCACTTCTGCCCAAGCTGATGTCTCTAAATCGTTCCCTAGTAGACAGTCTACAGGTAAATCTGAGGCAACCACAACTTTCTTTGGACCAGTAACCCCCCCCAGTTGAGATTCACAACAGCCATGGGGTGGCTAAGAGTGTTGTTATGAGCATCAGTCACTTGGTACTGGTGACCAAGTAGGTGTTGTTCAGGGTGGACCAGTTTCTCTATTACCATTGTAACACTGGCCCCTGTGTCCCTGTAGGCCTGAACCTCAACACCATTTATTAGGGGAAGTTGCTTGTACTTATCCATATCAGTGGCCCCCTCAGAGACTAACACAGCCTCTGTGGTCTCCCTAACAAGACCAACCCCAACTAAGTTACCAAAAGTGAGCCCAGCTACTCCCTTGGATTGGCTATTAGTAAGGTTGCTCCCACCACCACTGCTATTACTAGGAGCACTAGGTGTAGCAGTAGGGGTTGTAGTGGTAGGAGGCTTGGTGCTTTTCTTTGGGCAACTGGGATCAGTTGTCCAATGGCCTTTTATGTTACATAAATAGCACCATGGTTTCTTTACTTGATTTTGATTTGAAGAGGATTTGGGCCCACCACCCCCACCAGAGTGTTTTTGTGGGCCTAATGAAGACTAATTTTTAGATTTGTCCCCACCCTTGTCAGAAGACTTATCATCCTTCTTCTTGCCATCCTTGTCACCCCCTGTATGAACGTTTCTGTTCACCCTTGTTCTGACCCATTTGTCTGCCTTCTTTCCCAATTCTTGGGGAGAGGTCAGATCAGAGTCTACCAGGTACTGGTGCAACAAATCAGACACACAATTATTAAGAATATGCTCTCTCAGGATTAAGTTATACAGGCTTTCATAGTCAGAAACTTTACTGCCATGTAACCACCCCTCCAAGGCCTTCACTGAATGGTCAACAAAGTCTACCCAGTCTTGTGAAGACTCCTTTTTGGTTTCTCTGAACTTGATCCTGTACTGTTCAGTGGTTAAGCCATAACCATCTAGGAGTGCATCCTTAAGAACTGTAAAATCATTGGCATCACTTTCCTTAACAGTAAGGAGCCTATACCTACCCTTTCCACTGAAAGATAGCCATAGGATAGCAGCCCACTGCCTTTGAGGGACCCCCTGTACATTACAGGCCCTCTTAAGTGCAGCAAACCACTTGTTAATGTCATCCCCCTCCATGTAAGGGGGAGCTATCTTGTGCAGATTCCTAGAATCATGCTCTTTTACAGGATTACTATCTGTAATACTGCTGCTGCCACCATGGGGTCCAAACCCCAACCTCTGTCTTTCTTTTTCTAAGTCAAATGCTTGTCTATCTAAATCCAGCTGTTGCTTTTTGAGCTTCAGCCTGGATTCTTCCACTCTCAATCTATTGAGTTCCCTTTCTAACATTCTGTCGTCAGAGAGGGTGGGTTGGGCATGCCTTGACACAGAAGAATGGTGAGAATGAACAGAGGGAGACCTGTCCCTAACAGATGGCACTCTAACAACCTGGCCTAAAGGGGTAACCTCTATACTATGATGAGAACTCACATAAGTACCAGCCATGCTAGGTGGCCTGCTAAGGGGCAGGTTGGGAAGGACCCCTTCTAACCCTTTCACTGGGGGTGCCCCAGAATCAGAGTGGGAACCATCAGCTAATCTCTCACCAGAAGTGCCAACTAAGGTCTTATCCTGTTCAATGAGCATATTAACTAACAGTTCTCTTGAGGGATTCTTCCCTACCCCTAAACCTCTTTCAATGCAGAGACTCCTTGCTCCTTTCCAGCTAAGGTGGTCATAAGCAAGTTTAGTCAGATCAACAGTTTGACCTGTACCAGACATTATAGAAAAGGTTTAAGGGACAGAAAAAGAAAGAAAAAGTTTCAGAACTTTTTAAAGAACAGAAAAAAAACTTTTACAACTTTTTAAGAACTTTTTGAAAGTTTTAGAGGTACTTTTCAGCACTTAGCAAAAGAGTAAGAGAAGAAAAGCAAAAACTTTTTTGTTAGGTGTACATACACTGAACTTGTTTTGTATATTTTTCTCTTATGAAAAGTATAAAATGACAAAGTGGTAAGCAGTTGCAAGTACTTATCCCACCGCTGAACAACCAATGTAGGAGGCTGGCCTGGCTTGTAGTGGGTACCAAGGGGTACTTACACCTTGCACCAGGTCCAGGTATCCCTTATTAGTGTAGAGGGGTGTCTAGCAGCTTAGGCTGATAGAAAAGGTAGCTTAGCAGAGCAGCTTAGGCTGAACTAGGACACGTGTGAAGCTCCTACTATACCACTGGTGTCATATGCACAATATCATAAGAAAACACAATACACAGATATACTAAAAATAAAGGTACTTTATTTTTATGACAATATACCAAAAGTATCTCAGTGAGTACCCTCAGTATGAGGATAGCAAATATACACAAGATATATGTACACAATACCAAAAATATGCAGTAATAGCAATAGAAAGCAATGTACAGTCACAATAGATTGCAATGAGGGCACAAAGGGATGGGGCAACACAAACCATATACTCTAGAAGTGGAATGCGAACCACGAATGGACCCCAAACCTATGTGACCTTGTAGAGGGTCGCTGGGACTGTAAGAAAACAGTGGGGGTTAGAAAAATAGCCCACCCCAAGACCCTGAAAAGTGGGTGCAAAGTGCACCTAAGTTCCCCAGAGAGCACAGAAGTTGTGATAGGGGAATTCTGCAAGGAAGACCAACGCCAGCAATGCAACAACGATGGATTTCCTGATGAGAGTACCTGTGGAACAAGGGGACCAAGTCCAAAAGTCACGATCAAGTCGGGAGTGGGCAGATGCCCAGGAAATGCCAGCTGTGGGTGCAAAGAAGCTGCCACTGGATGGTAGAAGCTGTGGATTTTGCAAGAACAACAAGGGTTAGAAACTTCCCCTTTGGAGGATGGATGTCCCACGTTGTAAAGAAGCTTGCAGAGGTATTTCCATGCAGAAAGACCGCAAACAAGCCTTGCTAGCTGCAAGGGTCGCGGTTAGGGTTTTTGGATGCTGCTGTGGCCCAGGAGGGACCAGGATGTCGCCAATTGCGTGAGGAGACAGAGGGGGCGTCCAGCAAGACAAAGAGCCCACTCAGAAGCAAACAGCACCCACAGAAGTGCCGGAACAGGCACTACAAAGTGGAGTGAACCGGAGTTCACCCGAAGTCACAAAGGAAAGTCCCACGACGCCGGAGGACAACTCAGGAGGTCTTGCACTGCAGGTTAGAGTGTCGGGGACCCAGGCTTGGCTGTGCACAAAGGAAATCCTGGAAGAGTGCACAGGAGCCGGAGCAGCTGCAAATCACGTGGTACCCAGCAATGCAGTCTAGCGTGGGGAGGCAAGGACTTACCTCCACCAAACTTGGACTGAAGAGTCACTGGACTGTGGGAGTCAATTCAACAGAGTTGCTGAGTTCAAGGGACCTCGCTCGTTGTGCTAAGAGGAGACCCAGAGGACCGGTGATGCAGTTCTTTGGTGCCTGCGGTTGCAGGGGGAAGATTCCGTCGACCCACGGGAGATTTCTTCAGAGCTTCTAGTGCAGAGAGGAGGCAGACTACCCCCACAGCATGCACCACCAGGAAAACAGTCGAGAAGGCGGCCGGATCAGCGTTACAAGGTCGCAGTAGTCGTCTTTGCTACTTTGTTGCAGTTTTGCAGGCTTCAAGAGCAGTCAGCAGTCGATTCCTTGGCAGAAGGTGAAGAGAGAGATGCAGAGGAACTCTGATGAGCTCTTGCATTCGTTATCTAAAGAATTCCCCAAAGCAGAGACCCTAAATAGCCAGAAAAGGAGGTTTGGCTACTTAGGAGAGAGGATAGGCTAGCAACACCTGGAGGAGCCTATCAGAAGGAGTCTCTGGTGTCATCTGCTGGCACTGGCCACTCAGAGCAGTCGAGTGTGCCAGCAGCACCTCTGTTTCCAAGATGGCAGAGGTCTGGAGCACACTGGAGGAGCTCTGGGCACCTCCCAGGGGAGGTGCAGGTCAGGGGAGTGGTCACTCCCCTTTCCTTTGTCCAGTTTCGCGCCAGAGCCGGGCTGGGGGATCCCTGAACCGGTGTAGACTGGCTTATGCAGAAATGGGCACCATCTGTGCCCATGAAAGCATTTCCAGAGGCTGGGGGAGGCTACTCCTCCCAGCCCTAACACCTTTTTCCAAAGGGAGAGGGTGTAACACCCTCTCTCTGAGGAAGTCCTTTGTTCTGCCTTCCTGGGCCAAGCCTGGCTGGACCCCAAGAGGGCAGAAACCTGTCTGAGGGGTTGGCAGCAGCAGCAGCTGCAGTGAAACCCCGGGAAAGGTAGTTTGGCAGTACCCGGGTCTGAGCTAGAGACTTGGGGATCATGGAATTGTCTCCCCAATGCCAGAATGGCACTGGGGTGACAATTCCACGATCTTAGACATGTTACATGGCCATGTTCGGAGTTACCATTGTGACGCTATACATATGTCGTGACATATGTATAGTGCACACGTGTAATGGTGTCCCCGCACTCACAAAGTCCGGGGAATTTGCCCTGAACAATGTGGGGGCACCTTGGCTAGTGCCAGGGTGCCAACACACTGAGTAACTTAGCACCCAACCTTTACCAGGTAAAGGTTAGATATATAGGTGACTTATAAGTTACTTAAGTGCAGTGGTAAATGGCTGTGAAATAACGTGGACGTTATTTCACTCAGGCTGCAAGGGCAGGCCTGTGTAAGAATTGTCAGAGCTCCCTATGGGTGGCAAAAGAAATGCTGCAGCCTATAGGGATCTCCTGGAACCCCAATACCCTGGGTACCTCAGTACCATATACTAGGGAATTATAAGGGTGTTCCAGTATGCCAATGTAAATTGGTGAGTTTGGTCACTAGCCTGTTAGTGACAATTTGGAAAGAAATGAGAGAGCATAACCACTGAGGTTCTGGATAGCAGAGCCTCAGTGAGACAGTCATAACACAGGTAACACATACAGGGCACACTTATGAGCACTGGGGCCCTGGCTGGCAGGGTCCCAGTGACACATACAACTAAAACAACATATATACAGTGAAATATGGGGGTAACATGCCAGGCAAGATGGTACTTTCCTACACCCCTGACCTGGCTCCGTCCTTTCCAACCGCCTCCTCCCTTTCTTCGATCTGTTTTCCTTCTTCCGAATTCCCGTTACCGGGATAACATCGGGTTCTCTCTCCTTAGCATTCTCTTTCCTTAAAGCTCTATTACCACTATACTACAACATAACACTGATGTCATGGTAAATCAAGGCAAACTCTTGCTGGCACTATGCTTTTTAGACTGTCAGTGTTAATGTTGTGTGTGTTGTGTTGGCCACCAGAGATGGTGATAATTTCTGACAGATAGTGTGACAAGTCTGAGAATGCGTTGTGTCTTGCCTTCCTTGTCCTTTGTCTTTAACTGCATGAGTAAGGTCAGTTGTCAGAACTTGCGATGCTTGCAGAATGTATGGTGTCTGTGTTCCATAATGGTAACTTAATAAAGGCCAGTCTAGCATGGGCTGAGCAAATATCATCATGCTCTTGACAAGGTGTACGCTAGGGCTAGGCTAGGCCTGCATTTGAATGCAAACTGTAAACTGAATCCTAATGTGGTCTTAGCGTGAATAAATCTATGTTACGAATAACTGCTGGGTCCACTTCATTTTAGCATTAAGCCCTGGAAAATTATGCAACCTATCTTGAAGGTGATGCCAGGTGGGAGGAGGGGGCAATGAAACATAGTCAGGGAATAGGGAGCACCTCATGTAAAAACAGAAAGTTAGCTGAAAGTAAGGGTATCACAGCTCCTGTTTGTAGCAGCCTCCCCAGCCTGGGTACCTGTCAACGAATATGCACCACATGGAGCTATGTATTACACGTCTTTATTCTTCTGCGTGTAACAGTGAACTCAACATTCTAAACCTGCATTCACTTTGGCACATTCTAACACTTATGTCACAGGTCTACAGAGTTCTTAAGGAGCCAAGAGGGTTCCGTCATTCATACTCACACAACACTACATCTCCCCTTCTGTTAAATAAAAAATTACATTTGTTTACAAACATCTACACAATCATAGCTCTTCGATAAGCCTTCTTGGCAATTTGATTACTCATCCTGATTGTATCTTCAGAAACTGGGAATCCTCAACAGGAATGTCCATGATCTGCGTTGGTGATGTAGAAGCAACAGCAGTCTGGGGGGTTCCAATTGTCCTTTCTGAACCAGTCTTTATGTTGACATCAGTTTCTGACGAGTGATGAGACACATTGAATCTTGGAATGGATTTCCCAGGACTTTGGGATGCCACCATGTGTCCTTTGCTGGTTACAACATGGAAAGGCTTGGCATCAAATAGAGCATAAGACTTATATTTTGTGGGCTGACGGACGAGCACTCAAACACCTCTTGTGAAGACAACGGCTTTTACATGTCGTCTCTTGTCTGCATAGGCCTTCATTTTCTTTTCACAATCCAAGTCTTTTGAATGGGTTTCTCCTTCAGTTCTCGATCGTGTGTTGGTCCATTAAGGTAACTTGGTCCTATCGCTCTCCCAAACATCAAAGTTGCAGGACTTTCACCTGTGGTCAAGTGAGGTGCTGAACGGTAAGCTCGTAGGGTAGAATTCAAGACGGTCTTGAGGTTAAGCTTTTCGAATGTATCACTCTCAACAGCTTTCATTAATGTACTTATTAAACTTTCAACACAGCTGTTAGCCCATGGTCAAAGAGATGTGCTGGTCTGGGGCTTCACATTAAGCAGATTGAGAAAGGCGGGCCATTGTCACATTTTAAAATCGCAGGTATGCCCCATGTCTCAAAGATGTCATCTAATCTCTCAATTACTCTTTCTTAAGTGATAGATGAAAGATCTTCTATTAATGGAAAATGGGAGTATTCATCCACAATCACCATCAGGTGATGACCATTGTCAAGTGGACTGAAAAAGTAAACAGCAATTCTTAATCATGCATGCTTTGGCAACTCTTACATGCTTAAGGGGTGTAGAGTGGTTTTCGATGACAGGCAGTTGCATAGATAACAGGCCTTTAAATCTCTTACAACTCCTTCATCAAGGTGAAGAAACAAAACTCGATCTCGGACAGCGTTTTTTGTGGGAACAATTCCACGATGTCCTTCATGAGCCACTTCAATTATCAGTTGTCACAGACTATCTGGAATGACAGTTCTTGAACCCCTCAGGATAATTCCTTCTTGTGTCACGAACAGTTCATCTTTGACATTTTTAAACTTCTCTTATTCACTGTCACTGGAAAAAGGTTGAGTATGTTAGGCCCATGATTGATGTGTAAAAATGCCTTGAAGCTTTAACATGTCTTGGCTCATGGCAGTAACAATGTGTTCCAACAAAATGGCATAAGGAGTGTTTGATTCCACAATGATATTTATGTAGGCTTCAGCTGTTTTAGAAGGGTTACCTTGAAACTGTATAGGCATCCTGAAGAAGTAGTCTGCAGGGTTTTGATCCTTTCCTGGACGAAGCACAATTGATAGTTGTGCTCTTAAATAAATAAATCCAGAATTTGTAAAGCGCGGCAAATCACCCATGAGGGTGTCAAGGCACTGAACAGGCATGGGAAGATTAAGTGATTTGCCCAGAATTCCCATCTCCAAAAGTTGGCAGCTCTGGCCGTTATGCAACATCCTCTCCGTCACATCCACTCTTGTAAACGTAGACCCCAACATTCAATGCGTGGAGGCATTTTGGCCTTTGAATTGCCAAAGATGGTCAGCAATGCTAGATAATCTGTCACAAAAGTAAAAGGTTTTCCATGTAGCAACACATGGAAATGTTCACAAGACCACACTACTGCTAAACTCTCTTTTTCAGGTTGTGAATAAGCACGTTTAGTCCAGGACAAACGTTTGCTTGCATATGCCACAATATGTCTTCAAGCATTTGGGTTTTCCATTGTGCTGTGTAAGGATTATGCCTAACCCGACCGGGCTAGCATCAACAACCACTTCTGTATGTAGCATTGGATCAAAATATACCATTTCAGTAGCATTTTCAATAGCTTGTTTGAGTCTCTTAAAATGTTGTTCACGTTCATGTGTCCAGTGAATGGAAACATTCTTTTTCGTTCTCTCAATGGAGCACCCACAGTAGCAAAGCCTCATATATATCTGAAACAGTATCTAGCCAGGCCAAGGAATGAGTGTAACATGGAAACATCTTGTGGGGGACTGGCAAATGACAGTGCTTGCACTTTGGCTGGATCTGGTGTCATGTCCCCACCAGAAAAGGTATGGCCAAAGAATTTTAGCTTTGTCTTATTGAATTCACATTTCTAAGCATTCAGCGGTAAACCTACATCAACAGGTAAACAGCACATTTGAATGAGAGCTTTATCATGTTCCTTCTGTGTAGCTCTGAAAATGAATAAGTCATCGCTATAGTTGAAATCATTCATGACAGGCTGTCAGATACTTCTAATGACATCTTGAAAAATCTCTGCAGCGGATGACACACCAAAACTGAGTTTTTTGTATCAAAACAGACCAACATGTGTAGAAAAGGTTGTAATGTACCCTCAATTCTCCTTGAGTTCCAACTGATGATATTCTTTGTTTAAATCAAGGCCAGAGAAGACTTTTCAATTGTGTTATCATGTCTGCAGTGTGCAGATCTGGATGTTGTTCTCTTTCAATTTCCCTATTCGCTTGATGCATATC
The DNA here is from genome assembly GCF_031143425.1 of Pleurodeles waltl. Taxonomy (NCBI): domain Eukaryota; kingdom Metazoa; phylum Chordata; class Amphibia; order Caudata; family Salamandridae; genus Pleurodeles; species Pleurodeles waltl. The sequence goes on along the minus strand of NC_090445.1, from coordinate 656,615,350 downwards.
CATGCAGATGCGTAGAGTTCCTCCTCTGTTCTATAGGGGCACTACCATGATGGGAGAAACTCATGGTGTAGCACAATTAGAACACCCAATGATATCATGCTTAAGTAATGATTCAAGTTCCTTTTCAACAGCTTCTTGTAACTGCAATTAGTCTGTGTCTTTGAGCAACAGGACGGACATCCTCATTAGTATGCAATTGTACTTTCATAGACTTACGTTTTCCTGACCCATGAGACAACAAAGGGAACTGACTTACTATTTCATGATGCACATTCATGTTGTAGTTCACTGAGATCAGTTCCATATTAGGAGACATGCTGAAACTCAGTAAATAGGCACTTGATGCCATATACTGAAGCACATGGATGGGCACTTGCACTTTTGTTTTCTTGAGTTTCATAGTTGCTGTGAATGAGCCTTTACTTTTCAAGTTTATCGATGCAGCCCATGTGTACATTTTAGTTTTTGATGGCATCATTCAAGGCAATGGAAATCATTCATTATATTTCTCCTCAGGATTAATACTTATCAATGCACCACTGTCAATGATGAAAGGTATGGAACAATATTTATTTTCAGTGTAATTTTTGGGCAATGTTTGAATGACTTTGGTGCTTTTTCCTCTCAACTTTTCTTTGACTGGTATTTTCCTTCACATGCGCAGGTCAAACATGTGTGCATTTTTCTGAGTAAACATTGATATTGCACAATCATCTTCTTCACTTTTACTTGATACCGATACTGTCAATCGTTTTGATGATGATTTAGATGACGATCAACTTGGTTGGGTGTCAATTTGTGTTAATGGATGTTGTCACTTGGCCTCGTGGGTGTGTATCAAACGTTGCTTCTGGAACGTTAATAGGCCAGTTTGTCATCTTGCTGTGATCCATTTACTTGATCCTTCATCTTGTAAACCATTACAAATTTGTCTCCTTACCGTAGCCTTTGCATATCTGTCCAATGGCAGCACATTTACCTTCGTGTGGAAAGGACAATTAGCACCTGAAACACAACTTCTTTTTCTTTGGAGACATCAATTTGTGTCCTTCGTCTTTGTGTTTCTGCTTGCTTTTAATGATCATGACTAATTCATTTTAGGCACCTCCGGCCTCCATGTCAGCAGCTTGTTGATAAGCATGCTTTTCAGCTTTAATTTGACAGTACGTAGCTTCATCAGCTCGTAGCATTTTCTTTATAACATTTTTTACACAACCACCAAGGTACTTGATAATCTTTTTGTCACCTGTTTCTTCTAGCACCTCAATGAAATCAACAAATGTTTATATCTAAGCAGTCTGTCTATCGACAATATTTTGCTTTTTGATGGTGTTGAATTGTGGTGGTGGTTTCAGGAAGGAGGCAGCATTACAACCATTTGAGGGAATTACTGACATTGATATTGGAGGTCTCTCCAGCTTCATTTGCCGTCCATCAGGACTGCTTCCATTCATACCATCAGCCAGACCCTGGGACGTGCTGGACTCAGGTCATCTTTTAGAACTGCGGGGAATGTGGTCTCTTTCTTGGTCTCCATTGGAAGAAAATCCTTCTACGGTGCTTCTCTCCACGTAAGGTGTGTATGGCTCTGTAAGCACAACCCTGGGCACTTCTCCTTGGGCCACTTCCCAGTGTTGCGGTATGATGACTCTCTTTAGACAGTTCTGGTAAGCAGATGACCTTTCCATGTAGCTGAATTATTGAGTTTTCAGGCATTTTGTTACGCCTTTTGACACCTGGTTGATCTCTGCCTCACAGTGCTGTTAATCACAAAGTTATTGTGTAATTTGCTGCAAATCCTGGTTGTATCTGCCTTCAGTGGGAGTGCTCCCTGTTCTGTATAGCTTTATATTGCGTAATAGCACTGTACCTTTCTATATGGCCTTGCCAGTAGGTTAAAGAGGAATGATGCTCAGACTTCTCAGTAAAGCTTTCTTTATTGTCACATGCTTCACACCGTCTGAAGTTGCGCTTTGACTCCATGTATGCAAAAAGTTGATTCTGTACTTCGATGAAGGCATACATGGCACACACAATCATTCTGCCTGGATCATGGCAAACTCTTTGGCAGAGCACTGTCAATATCTTCCAGTTACTTATCCCCTATCTTGTTTCCAGATGTAGCATCCTCCCCAGCCTGGGCACCTACCAATGAATACACCACACACTGAGCAATATATTACACATCTGCAGCCATCTGCGTGTAACCGCGAACTGAACTTTCTAAACCTGCATTCACTTCACCACGTTTTAACAATTATGTTACAGCTCTATGGAGTTTTTCAGGAGCCAAAAGGGTTCCGTCAATGATACTCACACGACACTACATTGTTAAATAATACAAAGAGATAAATGATGAGGATGTGGGGAGGCATCCTCTTACAAAACACTGGCTGAAGTGGGACACAAAGAACCTGGAAATAAATAGGCAGAAGAACTATAGTGAGAGCCACAGAGTCAAGCCCCTCTTTTCAACATTGTGGTCTGCATGCACGTAGTGTGGCCTGCTTCCACGACAATGTGATTGGCTCCAAGTCAAGTCAGAGGAAGTGTGGCAGAGAGCCAAGATTGTTTGGTGTTATTCAAGAAGAAGGCAGCCTTAGTGGGGTTGCATATACAAACTCTACATCTTAGATTGTATGAGGGCAGGAGAGTGTTTGATATTGTTAAAGATGTTGCTTATTGAGACTTCCAAAAAGAGGTAGATGGTGTCCGTGAGCTGGTTTGTTTTGATGCTGTGGTTCATGCTAAATGTTAAAGATTGTTTTAGAGTATTGGCAAATGGTATATATATCCCCCACAGTACTATCATTTTAGCAAGAGGTAATTCATGGTCAGTTCTGAGAAAGCTAGTGGATTGCTGTGTAAAGAGGATCATTATTAAATCACAGAGGAGCGTCCCAATTTCTTAGTAATCTCTCTCTATGTGCCAAATTAAGACAATCCTTCATTGTTTGACAAGCTGTTACTAGAACTCCTACAACCGAGTCTGTAGTGCTTTATTTGTATAGATTTCAATGTTACTATTGCCACTAACCTTGATTACAAAAGAATGACTAAAATGAAATATATTTATGGACTTGATGGTATCTCTTAGCTTGACATGCAGCTGGTGATTTTGATAAAGAAGGATGTCAGAATACTGTTTACTGGTACCTACATATACAAGGCGGGGCAATGTCTGGCCCTTGTTAACACTGCTGTGTAAGGCCACAGCAATAATAAATCCTTCATATGTTCAGGCCATGTTTAAGTGTCAGTAGATCTCTTGATCTCTCTTTCCAGTTGGTGTGAAATTTTGCATGAACAATCACAAGAAAATGCTGAAATAACTCAAATCTAAAGGCATTCTACAAGTTGACATCTCAGAGGCGCATCCCTAAAATAAAGCTACAACCCTTCAAAGGCTTAAATTGGGAAATGCTAAAAGTAACTAAGCAGTTTCCCAAACTGTGGGTTGCATCCCACTAGTGGGTAGTGAGCGATTTTTTTGTGGGTTATGAAAGTTTGAGCAATAAATAAAGATGTCTGTATTTATCTTGTCACATTTGGGGTGCTTCAAAGACAAAGGCCAATGTCAAGATATGCTGCTTATGTTTTTTAACATAGGGATTGGTGTTTACAAACTCTCCTCACTTTGCAGTCAGAGAAAGAAAAGTAAGGTATATTATGGGACAATTGTGCTGGGGTATAAATAGTGTGAAAGGTAAAGCTGAAGGATGTCATTTTTGTAACAGACAACAACATATGAATACCTGTAAATGAACTGTTTATATTCAGCAGGTAGGAAAGCAAAAACAAATAAAAAAAATTAAATTCTGAATTGTGATGGAAACAAAACTTTTAATAGGATCAAAACAATGCAAGACACTTTACACTTGAAACGCAAATGATAAATAGTCACTGAAACACAATTTCTGCACATGATCATTTGTATGCAATATAGTTTTATCAGTAAAACTGTATATCTAGCCATTTCAGTGGAAAATGTGTTGTCTGTAAATGACGGTGTGGTACCACACAATGCTTTAGTTACATTAAAAAAATGTCTGCCTCATGTCCATTAATCCTAGGTGAGTCATGAAAGTTTCTCATTCTAAAAATGGAGTTGAGATGCTAAATAGTTTGGGAATTGAATTAGAGGATGAATAACCACATGCACATTTTTTTATAAAGCTCATATTCTCTATGAAGACATCTCCCCAAGATCATCTAAAAAATTCAGGGTGATAATGCAGTGGCAGCTCGATTTGTCACTTTTAGCGATGCAGCAGCGGCGCAAACCTCTCAACCATATCTATGAGGCACACTGTGTTGCCTTACCCTGCACCAGGGAGGTGTTCCATGGGTATTGTGGTGGATTTTTCCACGCAACACAGATGGATTTTGACGCAGTCCTAGAATTACAAAAGCCTGTAGTACTGGAGATAGGCCAAAACCTTACACCTCCCAAGGTGCAACTGGGAGAAATATCTTTATTTCTCAATTTTTCCTCTTTTTTGTCTGATGCATTCTGCCCCTTCCTGTACAAAAACAATCCTGTTGACTGTGCAGATACCCTTGCACCATGATGTAAGGGTCCCTCTAATGGTGCTAGGCAACCGAAGCGGCACCAGCACAGATGGGAGGGACAGGAATGCGCCATTTTACATAGATATGACACATTCCTTCCCTTTCCTTTTGACACAGGGAAGTGCTGCAAGATGACTTGCTGCACTGTCCTGCGCCAAAGTCTTATAAATTGGGCCCAAAATTTTGTGGATAAAAAAATAAACTTAAGGTACAGATTGTCTACCAATATGACAAGATTCCCTGCTTTAAAGACAGATGATTAAAGCTATGTTATTTGTCTTTAGATGTCCACCTTACCTTGCTGATGTCAGAGTGATGATATACAATGTCTCTGTTTTCTCTCCTAGCCACACTCAATTTCTGTGTGGGGTTAATGGAGGATTCGCTGAGGGTTAGAAGAGTGCATAGTTCTCATTGGATCTAGAGTACAAGGCAGTTTTAAAGGATACCAGAGGATGTACACAGAATTGACTCACAAAGCTACTGAACATAGATTGAGGACTATTCAGGCCTCTAGATAACGTCTATGACTGTAGCCCTCGATCAGACCTTTCAATTTAAAACTTTTTAACAGTGCCAATGTTACTTTTGCTAAACATAAAGCAACAAGGGGGTGCCTTACTGTTATACCTGACAGCCTTGGCGTGGTCTTCCCCCAACCTTTTGCCTGCTTTCTTCCATTTGTATGATCTTGTTTTTGCTGGTTTTAGGATTCTGTGCTCTTTACAACTGCTAACCAGTGCTAAAGTTCTTGTGCCCTCTCCCCTAAACATGGTAACATTGGCTCCTATCCAAATGGCATTTTTTATTTACTTATACGTCCCTAGTAAAGTGCACTAAATGTGCCCAGAGCCTGTACATTAAATGCTACTACTGGGTCTGCAGCACTGATTGTGCCACCAACATAAGTAGCCACGTAACTGTGTCTCAGGCCGACCATTGCAAGAACTATGTTTGCAGTTTTACTGTTATCTCAAATTGGTATTTAAAACCCCTTGCCAAGCCTTAAACTCCTACTTTATTACATATGTCGTCACCTCTAAGGTAGGCTCTATGTGACTCACATGTCAGGGTGCAGTGTATTTAAACGGCAACACATGTAATCTTAAGTTTTACATGTCCTGGTAGTGAAAAACTCCCAAAGTTGTTTTCACTATTGTTAGGCCCGCTCCTAACAGGCCCACATTGGGAATTCCTTAATAGACTTTTAAGCTGCAATTCCTGATCAGAAAGGAGTAGATACTTCATGTTTCATACCTTTGAAAAGGTAATGATAAATTCTCTTTACTGAAAAAGTTGGACTTAACATTACTATTTTAGAAATGCCACTTTTAGAAAGTAGGCATCTCTCTGCTCTTACTGCTCTGCGTGCCTTACAGCCTGTCTCCAATACACGTCTGGACTGGGTGGGAGACAGCTATATTTGTGCATTCCATCCAGACAGCCACAAACACTGGACACTCAACTGCATATGCATTCATCTGCATGCTGATGGGTCTTCCAGGGCAGAAAGGGTTGAGGGGCTCACACTTACATTTCAAGGGGTAGTGGCCTGACCCCGTGCAAAGGACTGATAACCCCCCACAGATAGCCTGGCAGACAGGACTGGGCTGAAAGGAAACTGGTGCACTTCAAAGGCACTCTTTGAAGTATCCCCCACATCAAAGACACTTTTGAGTATAGGTACTGGTTATCTGACCTCCTCAAATAAGACACTTCTGGACCATGAATTGAACCTGTGACAGAAGAACTGCTGTGCTGCTCAAAGACTCAACTGGACTGCTTTTCTGGAAGGACTGCTTTACTGCTTGCTGTCCTGCTGCCTGCTGCTCTCTGACCCTGCTGGAAGAACTCTGCTTTCCCTCCAAGAGTGATCTCCAAGGGCTTTCTGGCTTGTCCCCTGTTCTCCTGCAGTCTCAGGGACATCAAAAGCTGCCTACAACTCTCCTGGTGCTGTTGGACTCTGCTCTCTGCGAGTCTCACCCTTGCCTTTGGTGCCCTCTACAAGTTCTGGGCCTCAGAAGTGGGTTCTGCAGCTGTTTTCTGCAAGCATTGCCTCCAGTGTAGGAGAAAAAGCAGCACATCGCTCTCCGACGATGATGCAGCGGCTGTTCAATGAGAGCGGATTCACAGCCTGTGTGGCTTGCCAATGACGTTCTGCGCGACCGAAGATAATGCATCACATTTCCTTCAACGGAGCCTGCTGAAGACGCAGTGACCCCTACCATCCGGGTTGTCACATCGCTCAATTTGCATACTAACACAACAGCACATGGATTGAACCCCCTGATCCATAATTTAGTTTCCCTCTGTCAACGTGAGTTTGTTTTGTGCTGTGAAACACCAAAAGAAATGAATAAGCTCATCATAGGAAGGTGAAAAATAATTTGCCATGTTTTTGTGGCAATATCTTTGCAAAATATTACCCTTCATCGTTTGAAATAAAATGTTAGCAGCTGGATTTAAGATATGTACATCACACTTGTTGCCTGGATGCAGATGACGAGGCAGTGCTCACATTATTTCCCACCGTGGAGGAGAAATAGGCAGAGGTGGAATCTTCCCCATTGATATTTCCTTCATATCTTCATAAACAATTTATTGTCATGCTCCCTGCTCTTGAACAGAAGATTCCTCTTGCGATGTTCAATACCTTTGAAACTGGAGGACTTTGCAGCATACACAACAGACTCAGTTACTGCTTTTCCCGGCATCCAGAAGTTACATCGGGCTTTGGATATGGATTGCGCTATAATCATATTGGGGGCAGAATCAGGAAATAGCCATTGCAAGAATAGTTCATGAGATTTCGGGTTTCAAATTGGATGCTGGATACCTGAATCTTTCTCTGAGAGCAGACCAGCAGAGAAAGGAGGAGAAATATGATTCTTTGCTAAAACGAGCATTTGGTATTTATTAAGAAATGTGACTGGTTACCGTCTCATTGATAGAGAAGTACAACATGGTCAAATATTATCTTCCCAAACTTTTTATATCTGTTTTGCTCTGTCCTGTTACACATCCCCTTCAGCTTTCTAGATGACGTAGTAGCCAGCTTCACATGGGATATAGAGAACTTCCAAAGGTAATGCAATGAATAAAGGTTTCTTTGGTCAAACTTGAGTGTGCCCTACCTCACCACCTGTTCAGGTTTTTTGGCAGCTCTTGGCAAGCCCATGCTGCAGCTCATGAGTGGCAATTGGTATTGGGGCTTCAGTGTTCGATCAAATATTTTATTGCCAACAGCAGCATTCGCTGAAGCGTGACTTTTCACAATATTATAATAAGTTCAATTATGTATGTCATAAACCATCCCCACAGTAGATTATACAGATATTGCAAGTCACAGAGGACTTTCATGTCTACATTATGGAATGAGGCCGGGGGCCAAGTTCATGGAACTTCAGGGTATCCTTATGATGTACGATAGGTGGTTTCTTTATTCCTTATATTACATGGTCACATCACCACCTTTCCCACAAACACTTAAATCCTTCGTGGGTAGCTTCATCATATGAATGCGAGAGTATGTTTGTGGTCATTAAGTATCAAACTAGAATGCCTAATGCAAAATTAAACACATCTAAAAAGCTGTTAAATTTTTGCTGCAGAAAGATATTGGAAGCAGTTTAATAGAAGTCCGTTTTAAAAAAAGACACTTAAGGAACATTCAGAAAAATTCTAACTTCTCTATAATTACCGACAATTCGAAAAATAAACATTGTGGCACAAATATCTACTTTCTGATTGTCACTGTAATCTACAAAACTAGAGCAGAAGAAATAAAAGCAACTTTTCATTTTGTTCCTTAAACAGCTTAATTATGCTCCATTACCTGACCTGTCTTTTCCCTCGGCTGTTGGCTCTGGCAGCTGGCATTGTGATGTCAGAATCCAACAGTAATAAGTTATTACAGTTGAGTTCTGACGCCGTTTCTTCATAATCTGGGACTGGATGCCTTACAAGTCGCCGATTATAAAGAAATTGGAGATGGGTTTTTATGTAGGGATTGCAGAATACCATGTATTATAAAACAATACAGTGTATGCACTAGCAATAGTTTTGGAAAATATGACAAATGATGGCATTGTTTTTGATGAAAATACCAGCTAGTAATTAGATACTCCATAATACACTGTGCCATATCCTACAAGCACTTCGTTCTTGCTCCTGTTCTCCTATCTATTTTAGATTTTTTATTTGTTTATTTTTTTTGGGATGGTATCTCTTTGATCTATGTATTGTACCTGTATTAGCACAATTAAAATATTAGAAGTGGAGTGAAAGGAAGAATCCTGGATCATTAAACATCATTCCTGAATCTCTGAGCATCTTGAAGTGTTCATCTGTTCTAGTTGATGTCTGTTGAGCAGATAGCAACTACATTTTTGCAGCACAGTGTAGATGCAGGGGACCCTGCAATTTTGGTACTCCGAAATTTACCTCAACAGAACACCCACAATTCACTGAATCGGAGTTGGTGTTAAAGCTCAGTTTCATGAGGCAATGTGTCCCTGAGGGAAGGAACTTACCAGCACATCTAAAATACCCGCTAACAGTCAGTTTAGTAAAAGGACCCACTCTGATCTAGAACTATTGTTCTCAATTAGCAGAATAGTTCAAGGGATTTATTACAAAAATAAATCATTGAAAATGCAGCACAGAGTCAATGCAGTGAAAGCTATTCAGCAAATAGGGCATTACAGAGAAGTACAAAATCAAAAATATTCGAAGTCCCAACTGGGTGGCAAATCAGGAGAGAAATGTAAAACCTATCTAGTAACATAGGAAAGGTCTCACAGACAAATTCAAAGGTTTGATACCTTATGTTTGCAAATGAAATGAGCAAAACTGCCCGAATCAGTGTGATATGGTCATATCACAGCAAACCAGACCACGGTCTTATTAGGTGTCACTATATGAATAATTATTCTGCTCACTTGTGCTAAAGCCATCCGGAGATGGTGGAACAAACCAAATACATGAGCAACAGCAAGCTATTATGATTGAATAGGATACAGTGAGCTAGAAGAAAGACCTTGAAGTAATAGTGTAAATGTTTTGATTGAGCCAGGAAGATTCTTTGAGAACAAGTTACTTACCTTCCTTAACACTCTTTCCGGTAGAGACTCAATCTAGCTGCAGATTCCACACCTTTTTTAATATTCACCGGGCTTTCACAGGGCATCAGACTGGAGCCAGAAACTTTTCAGCAGCATTTTGGATCTCTCTGCAGCTCTGTACTGAAACATGCGGCTTCACATTGATGCTGTTCTGCTCCGGAAATTATGTGGGGAGCTTATGTAGGCACCGTCCCTGCAGGGTGACATCAGTTGCATTCGAGGGGTCCGTGTTCCCAGATGAAGAGTCTCAAGAGCAAATTGGTTGTGATTAGGGTGCAGATTCCTAGACTTCAACTCTTATTAATGGATAGAGTCCAATAACAAAAAGGGGAGGATGGGAGGCTCAGTACAGAATCTGCGGCTAGATAGAGTCTACCAGAAGGAGCTTTACTGAAGGCAAGTAACTTCTTAATCTGATTTCTAGTTGCTCTAGGTATCCTCACTTTTTGAATAGATATCAGAGCAGTATCTTTTTGGAGGCAGGACTGTAAATCGACTCAAACCAGAAATTCCTGTAGGACAGAGTGGGCAAAATGCCCATCTCAGTAAACCTGCCTGTGTCCAGACAATAGTGTTCATCAAACATAAGGAGGGACACTCACCAAGCAGCCTGGAATATGTCTAATACAGGTACTCTGCAGGCTAATACAGTGGCAGCGGCTCTGATGTGGTAAAATTAATCACACAGTCCTTCCAGATGCTGTTTTTTAGCCAGTGTGTAGTGGATCTTATTACAGAGCACAATCTAGCTGTAGATGGTTCTCTTCTGCATTGCTTTGCCTTACTTTGCTCCAAAGAACCCCACAAAGAGCTGATCGTCCACCCGGTGTTCTTTGGTATGATCAATGTAAAAGATGAGTGCCCTTGTAGGATGCAAGCGATGTAGCCTTTCCTCCTCTTTAGGGAGATGAAGTGGAGCATAGGATGCCAGCAGTGTGATAGGTTGACCAATACTGAAGGATGTCACAACTTTTGATAGAAATAATGCTTACATCCACAGTACCATTTTGGCTGGGAAGAATGTTGTGTATTGTGGACTGACACATAGAGCCTAAAGCGCACTCACACGCCATGCCAAGGTGATAGAGAGGAGGAACGGAGTCTTAATTTTAAGGAGCTGTGAAGCAGCTTGAATGGAGTGCTAAACAAATAAGTTAGGACTAGATTAATGTCCCATTTGGGCATTAGAAAGAGAGAAGGTGGAAACATATGTAAAATTGCATTACAATTAACTTAAAGAATGAGGGCTGATCTGGCAACCTTAAGAAGGATGAAAGGGGCACAAGATAACCCTTAACTGTGCCTACAGCAAAGTCTTGTCAGGCAAGATACAAAATGAACAACCGAACATGAGATAGCTTGGCCTGGAAGTATAAAGTTTTAGCTGAGGGACGCGTTGCTACTATGACATCAACCACCTCTGGAGAAAGATCAAAGGTGTTCAGCTGTTTCTGGTCAATCCCTAAGCATAAATGTGGAGATTGCAAAAGACGGGGTCTAGAAGCATTCCTTGATGTTGTGACAGACGTTCATCCCGGAGGTGCAGCCTGATCGGAGGGCATATGCTCAAGCCTAAGAGTTTTGGGTATCTGAGCATAAACCAGAGCTACTAGGATAACTTGGTCCCGGTTGCTCATGTTCTTCTTGAGATCTTGGGGCAGGGGTGGTGTACAGAAAAGCATACACAAGTCCCGAGTTCCAATCGGGGCAAAACACATCTTCAAGCGAGACATGCCCTGGAAACTCCAAAGCGCAGAACCTCTGGCATTGCTCATTTTTGGCAGTGGCAAATACAGCAAGCCAAGTTTTTTGTTCATAGAAGAGGCCTTGCACCCCCTCCAGGTGCAATAGTCACCGGTGATCCTCTAAGTTTTGACATCTGAGTTTGTCACCCCAGGCTTTCAAAGCGCTTGAGAAGTGGTTTGATGGCCTCCTGCATCATGCTTGACCAGCAGGATGCAGGAGGCCATCAGCTCTAATAACCTATGAGCCAATCTCACTGAAATTCAGGACCGAGACTGAGAGAATGGAATCATAGCCTGAATGTCCTGGGCTCTTTCCAAGGGAAAGTCATGAAACTGATCAGTATCCTGAATGGTTCAGATGAGATGTGGGTGTTTGAGAAGGAGTCAGGTGTGACTTTGGCAAGTTGATAGCAAAATTCAGGGATGACAGGAGGTTCACCACTTTCTGGAGGTGGTTCATGACTGCCTGGGGACTCAAGCCTGCCTTAAACAGCCATTGTCAAGGTAGAGGAAGACTGGCACCCATGAACTCTAAAGTTGTTCTGTCACCACAGCCATCACTTTTGTGAAAACACATGGGGCACTGGTGAGACCAAACAGAAGCACAGCAGAGTGAGAATGCTCCTGTCCCAGTGCGAACCACAGGTAGTGTTGATGGTCCGGCAGGACGAGCATATTGAAATAGGCATTCTGCATGCCTAATGTCACCACCCAATCTCCAGGGTCAAGGGCATATAAGACCTGGACTAGGGTGAGCATTTTTAATTTCTCCTTCCAGAGAGGAAAGTGTTGAGAGATCGCAGGTCTAAAATAAGGTGCAGACCTCCATCTTTCTTTAACAGAAATAACAGCCAGTTCTACTTCTGGCGTTCACACCTCTCAACAGCCCCTTTAGCCAAAAGGGTTTGCACTTTTTGCTGCAAAATTGAGAGATGGTTCTCTGTTAGTCACTCGGGAGATGGTGGAAGGTGTGGTGGGGAAGAAAGGAAGGGTAAGGTGCAAACCTTGTAAACAATCTGCAGAACCCCCTGTCCAATGTTGTTGCTCACCTATCCAGGAAGAATTGGTGGTTTCTGCTTCTCACTGCGTGGCTGCGTTCCTGAAAGAACACACTGAATAGGTTTGGCAGGCAGGAATGAAGGGTCATTGTAGACTGGGCAGACCAATGACCTTGGTTACTGGGGTGGTGGGCACTGCAGCCTTGACTGTAAAACATCTGTGTTCCTTGTGGAGGCTGGACAGGCTAACAGTAAGGGGCATCATGGCTAAGTCTGTGATAGGAGCCATGGAACTTTAGTGGGTGGTGAGGTGGGGTAGACAAGTCTAGAAAGCCAGCACTAGCTCTGCTCTCTTTAAAATGCTCTAGAGCGGAATTAGCCTTATCCACAAACAGGCGAATCCCATCAAAAGGCATGTCCATCAGGGAGGGCTGGCTATTGCCTGAAAACCCAGTTGATCGCAGCCATGCATGGCAACACTGGCGCTGATGGTTTGCCTGATGGAATCTGTGGTGTGTAAGCCACAACAAATAATAAATTTGGCAGCATCATGACTGTCTTGCATTGCCTGAGTGAGACCAGTTCAAAGTTCTTCAGGAAAAAAGGGAGGACTAGTGTCACAGAGCCCCAGGGAGGTTGGGGATAGCATCTCAAAATACAGTTAGTGTTAACTGATCGGAGTTTTAGCCTGGTAGAGGAAAACACGAATTTCCCAATCGTTTCCACATGCTTAGATTCCCTGTCAGGCGGAGTGATAGGTAAGGTGTTTGGGTTAGATCTTCTATAAGGGGCTTGAGCCAGTAGCCTTTCTGGGGAAGGGTGTTGTGAGAAAAACTCCATGCAGCTCCACTCTACAACACTCTACTCCACTTCAATCCATTCTATGCAATTCTTTCTGCACCACTTCACTTTACTCCACTCTACACCACTCCAGTCTATGACATCCCACTCTATAACACTCCACTCCATGCCACCCTACTCCACTCTACACCACTCCACTGTATGCTACTCTACTACAATCTACCTAATTCTCTCTACACCACTTCACTGTACTAAATCTATGACGCTCCACTCTACGCCCCTTCACTCCATGACACTCCACTCTACAACACGCCACTCTACTACACTACACTCCTCTCTAGGACACTCTACATCACTTTATGCCACTCTACCCTATGACACTCTACTCCACTCTTATCCATTACTCCATTCTACACCACTCTACTGTATGCCACTCTATGCCACACCACTCTACTCCACTATATCCCACTCTACAACTCTACTCTACTCTACAACACTATATTCCACTCAAGTCAATTCCCTCTATGGCACTTTATTTTACTCCACTCTACACCACTATGTTGTATGACACTCCTCTCTAATACACTCCAATTTATGATACTCCACTCTACTCCACTCAATGCCACTCCACTCTATGCCACTCTGCTCCATGTTAAGCAAATCCCTCTACACCACTCGACTTTACTCCACTCTGCGACACTCCACTCTATGCGCCGCCAGTCTATGACACTCCACTGTACGACCCTCCAGTCTATGGCACTCCATTCTACGAGACTCCATTCCACTCTATGACACTACCTCATTTTATGCCACTCCACTCTATGACACTCTACTCCACGACTCCAGTCTAAACGACTTCACTCTACACCACTCTATCCCACTGCACTCTATGTCACTAATGACACTCTACTATATGCCACATCCTTTCACTTTATGCCAGTTCACTCTACTCTACTACACTTTACTCCACTCTATCCTACGCCACTCCATGCCACTTCACTCTACACACATTCACTCAACACCACTCCAAGCCACTCCACTCTATAACACTGTAGTTCACTCTATCCAGGGTTCTGCAAAGTCAGTCCTGGAGAGCCGGGTCCATGCCAGATTTTTAGGGTATCTACATTTAGAAAAATGCAGAATTCTGAAACATCTTTTTTCTAAATGTGGATATGCAAAAAATCTGACATGGACCCGGCTCTCCAGCACTGTCTTTGCAGAACCCTGCTCTATGCCAATCCACCCTGCAACACTCTACTCCACTCTATGACACTCTACAACACTACTCCACTCTACATAACTCCATCTTTATCATCTTTACTTCACTGTACCCCACACCACTTCACTCTTCACCATTCTACTCTACTCCAACCTATTTCACTACTCCAACTCCACTCTACACCACTCCACTGTATGCCACTTCATGCCACTTCAATCTACACCACTCTATGCTACTCCACTTCACGACACTCTATGCCACTTTAATCTATGACACTCTACTCACTCAACACCTGTCAACTCTACAGCCCTCTACTCTACACCACTCTATTCCACTCTACACCTCTCTACTCCACTCTATGCCACTCCACCACTCACCCACTAAACAACTAGATGGGTAGCTCTCCCTCTCTCTTCTATTTTACATCAAAGGTCACTACTTTGTCTTTATTTTTTGGTGCGCATATGGTTACATCCTCAGTGGGTGGCAGAAGACACATGGAATTTTGGCTTCTTTTGACTAGTGTCCTGTCAGAGCCCTATGCTCGGGATCTTGTTGGGTGCCGGGGGATGCATGGGTGGAAGCTGATGAGGACAGCAGGTGGCACACTGGTGGGTTGCCATACCATTTGCCAGCTCTTATCTTGCGGCAGCTGACCCACCTGTGCTGTCATGCCCTTGACTAGATCATGGGGAAAAAAACTGCCTGAGGACATCATCAGTGCCTCCATTCCATCATATCTTCTTCTTCCTAGGATTTCCTAGGAGGGCTGCTGGGTTCTAATAAAGCCCAAGCCAATATGGCTGCCTCAGCTACTCCTCTATTACCTTCTCCCAATCCAAGATGGCTTCCTTATAATTTCATGTGTTTTTGGCCTTATATAAGGAAGTCTGTCCAGCCACTTCCTTGCATCACAATGCTTCCTGCACCTTCCCTAATTTTCATAGATCCTGCTTCAATTGGGTTATTCTTTCAAGGCAATTCAGATTTCTTCCAGACGTTCTGCCTTATTTCCTGTTCCTCCATTTGCTTGGGTCCTTCTATTTTTTCCTTCCTATTTTTTCTTTCTGGTTGCCAAATGCCTGCTAGCGGTTGTTTGTCCCTTGGCTTTTTCCTCCACTGGCATTTCTTCTGAAAGGCACTAACTTGCTTGGACAATTCCTGCATAGACAGCAATGTGGCTACTAGAAGGGGTCGCCCTTACCTTCGGCAGACCAGAACAGCCAAAACCTGAAGTTCTCTATCAGTCCATGACCGAAGATCTGCAAGTAGGTTTACGATCCTTGACAGTTTTCTACGCCAAAGTTCCAGTGTTGAGGGACATCAGATGGTACAAATTGACCCTACCCCAAGCCCTAGTCCAGACAATCCAACAACAAGCACAAGAACTGCAACAGTTGAAAGGCGAAAATCTTGCTCTATGACAGGCCATTTCTGCCAGAATTTCAGACTTTCCAGCTGTTTCTTCTATGACTCCATGCTTTTTCGGGGGCTCAAATAAATGAAGGGAATTTTTGGATTCCTTAACTGTTTTCTTTGCCTTTCATCATGTACAATTTACTGAAGATCATGCTAAGGTTGGTTACCTGACTAGTGCCTTGTCTTGACCAGCATTAGCCTGGGTGACTCCTTTAGTAGCCTCCGAAGTCCCAAGTCTGTCTGACTGTGACTACAGTTTGTTTTCAAATAATTTTAAACTCATGCTTGAGAGGCCTGATCTACACTTTGTGGCAGAACAGGCTTTATGTGATATCCAGCAGGGAAGTCAAGGCGTCTGGCCTATACAACATGCTTCTGTCAATTGGTTGCAGAGACTACTTGGATTGACAAAACTCTGGTCACTCTTTTCTGTTGGGTCTGCGGGAAGAAATTAAAGATTAGCTAATCCACGCTGTCAGATGTGAGTCTTTGTCCACACTTATGGATCAAGCCTTGACAATTGAACATCATCTGCAAGAAAGGTCAGAGAGACGTCAAAATCTTCCTTGCCCTTGCGTGAGTTACATCTGATTGCCTATTTGCAGGTCTGAACTAACATCTGAAGATCATAGTGTATTTTCTAAAGGGGAAACCAATGCAAGTCGGCATCACTTGTGGGGCCCTTACTGAGTGTTTGTGCATGTGTTGCAGGTCTGCAGAACATATGATCCAAGCCTGCCCTGTACGTCATATAAAACAGTCAGGAAACACCAGATCCCGTCCCTTGTGAAAAGGGAAAGGAAGAGAGAATCTCAAGCCCCTTTCATTGGCTCTTCAAATGACCTTTATGTTTTGTTATTTCTTTTGCCAGTCTGGTTGAAGTTAGCAACAGGAAAGAAGGAGAGAATTCCAGTTCTTCTAAATAGCAAAGCCAGTGGAGTTTACTTGGATATCAGATGGGCTCAGAACCACTAGATTTCTTGAGTTTCCAAAGAAGTCCTGAAACAAGTGTAAATGTTAGATGAAGCACCTTTAACTTTGGGTCCAGTCAAAGAAATGACAGCTCCTTTGAAGTTAGTCTTTGGTAACCACCAATAAATTTTTATTTTCTTGCCCTTCCCTCAACAGGTTCAAACCCGGGATTTAGCAGCATTTCAAAATCACTCACGTTCTTAGTCATGTGGCTTTTCGGGTAAAGGTGGGCGTAACTCACAGAGTTTCACTCCGTGGAGTTACGCGAACACTCCGCGAGAGTCCATGGAGTTCTGCAAGCGGACGGAATCGGCAAGTAAACCTGTGCAGAGATTCCATCCTGTATAAATTCCACGAAACCACCAGTTCCAACAGGAGTAGAAAGGCTTGGGGCTGTTCCCTCTCTGATAAAGGTCACATTAAAATTCCGATTCAAATCGCATGATAACCTGTTCATATTGTACTCTAAGCAGTGTTACTGGCCTAAAAAAACACTTTGAACGTCTTTAGAAGAACTCAATTAAACTGTAGATCAAAGCAAAGTACAATGGTGTTAGCAAACAGTGATAAATAATCTCGTGTTGACCCTCGACATCCAAAGAACAACGACACAGAGGCAAAGCATTCAGCGGAGGACTGTATGAAGGGAGTGTTCTGTAAACAAAAGCCAGCTATGAATGAAGAGCGCACAATGCACCGGTAAAGCAGCCGGTAAAAACAACTGAATAAGCAGCGCTCAGCAGGGTTTTTTATCTTCCCTTGGGCACAAACAACACGACTAGAATACTGTACGGATTGTTGCATGATGAGAGGTCACTTATTAACACTGAGAATTACTAGCTACATCTGAAGCTACAACCGGACATACATATGTGCAGGGAAGAAATAAATGGTATTGTGTAAAGTCTCGTAGTCGAATTGTCCATATGGCTAATGTACAAAGGGGAGGGGGGGAGTGGGTAGGTACAATGAATGGTGCTGTGCCTAGGCCACTTAAGTACTGCCATGCCCTGAACTCTTCGTGTGAATGCTGCTGTGCATACAAATCCACTCAAGTGAATGAATGGTGCTATGAATATGGCTGTTCACCCTTGAAAGAATGATACTATGCCAATGACTAATCGGGGCTAACACATGAAGGGTGCCATGGCATAGTAAAATCTGTAAGCATGAATTACTATACAGCAAAGGATTATGCTGTGCATAGTGCCCCTCCAGCAATCATGTGAAATATCTATGCTATAAGAAGATGGAAATGTTAGTGTGCTGTTAGTGAACGGGGCTTTCCTTGGGCTCACCACATAGGTACAATTAGGGTTCTCTTTAGGACTCCTCACACATGAATGAATAGGGCATGAAAGAATTATGCTCATCATTGGCCTCCTAAAATTCAAACACTACAAAATGAGGAATATATTTACCCATCCACCATTCTTTTTCAGCCATTTGCGGTCTCCTGTGCAAGATTCAGCGCTGCCACCAGTCTGCCTGGGATCTCAGCACAGCCGCCCCTTGGCCAGAGATGCAGGCAGAAAATGCATTGAGCGGCACCACCTGGCCCCAGCTAAGACCGTCCTCGTCATCCAGTTGCTGGGCCACCAGCTGCGAAATGAGGGCAGGCTTGGTCCCTCCGGCCTCCATTGAACAGCAGCAGTCATGGAAGTCCCGGTGCGACTCCAGCACCTCAGCAGTTACACTTAGTAGTGCTTGAAATGGAAAAATAGAAGTGCAGGTAGTCTGTATCATTGGGGCTGACTGCATGCTGGAGTGTGAGGCAGGGTGCTCCCTTTCTGGTTTTTCTGTTTAAGAAGGCTCCCTTGAGCCAACGATCTGACGAGCTCTGGTTGAAGCACCTGCGTGCCAGTGAGTGGTACATAAACCTGAGAGGATTTTTGGCACCATTTCCAGCAACCCCACAGACAAAGCTGCTCTCTGCTGATGAAAGGCTTACCCAGAAACACGTGTCCAGAGATTTACAGCATTTGGAGTGTGAGGCAGGGTGCTCCCTTTCTGGTTGTACTCTGTATCAGAGTACCTGCTTGTTTCTGAGAAGTGCCAGTACTGTCCAACTAAAAGTATTACGTTTATCTTGAGAAGTGCAGGTACTCTCCCTCTCAAAATAAAAAAGTGCTAGTACTCTGTACCGGACAGTACCAGCCCATTTAAATCTCTGCTTATTAGGATGCGGGCCTTGAGGCTGACCGGTGGACAAGGGGCCAGGGATGCAGTGCTGCAGGTAACCCTTCAGCAGCTGCAAGGTCACCAGGCTCAGAGAATAAGGCATGGTGGCTTCTTGTGGCAGCAGTTGTGCATCTGTCCAGTTCACTAGCCCCTGATGCTATGTGCCTAAAAAACCCCTTCTACAAAACCAACATCCCTTCCTTCCTATCTCAGGCAGCAGCTGCACTGCCCTAAATAACACGATTTGACTTCCTTCCTCGGAACTCCTCCTTCATCTCCTCTCCAGGCAGGATGAGTCTCACAGAGACACCACCACCCATTAGTCACAAGAGTGGGTGGCAGTAAAAACTGCTGTGCTGCAGTTAGCAGAGTTTTTGCTGAACTCCGTGATCCAAGCGGAGTGTGGAGTGGCAAATTCTGCAAACTCTGCCGGCCGAGCTGAGTTTACTGCCCACCCCTGTTTTTGAGTGAAATTGCTGTTGACTTTAAGGATCTGGTAACGCGTCCTTTTATGTTAATTTATTACACATTAGGACTCGTTTTAGGCCAATGAATCTTGTTACCCAGTGGAGAGACACCGTAGGACGAGATAACTGATCAATATGTCAAGCAATATATCAATAATGTCATCAATATTTAACACCACAATGCACTTTACTTTGGTTAAAGACATTAATCAAATTGTCGACGCAACCATGACCTTTCAGCCGTGAATAACCACACCTTTAATAGAATTTTTATGAATTTTGTTCCCTACTGATTACAATCTATGAGCAAAAGAGTTAATCTCAATACCAAGAAGCATAACAGTATGGTCACGATATGGCAACTGTGATAGGATTTCATTAATGCAAGAATCACAAACATCAATACATAACACGGCGTAAACATAGATCAGAATACAGCAAATGTCATACACGTGTTAGTTCAGCATAGCATAACGTCAGTCATTTGTCTATTTGCGTCAGTCGAAGTGAACTCCTGTCCTAACCTCTAATTAGCATCAGCATGTTGGGCTTCATGCAAAAGAATTTAGAACACCAATTTGGAAAACATTTAGCTATGGTCCCTATCAAAATGAGCAGTTGGTACCTAGAAAGGAAAAGCAAACAGACAAATTACAAATTGCATTGTCATAATTACCCTCCAAAGATTAGGTCAGCACACAGGATCAGTCTTCGTCTTCAGGACATCAGTCAAAACGCCATCAGTCTAAACTCGACTAAAAGACAGGGGACACTTCCCTCATAAGGAGGAGAAGCGTAAAGGGCAGTCTATGGGTGAAGATGGTTTTAATAAGTCTCAAAGTCACCAAACAGAGTGACAGAGTTTCTGGATAAAATCAATAGCATTCCCTACCTCGTTCCCCGATCCTTCTGTGACATGGGTTTTTATCCCCTTCCCCCAAAATTTTATTGGACATTTACTATACCCCACTATCTTTAACCTATCAAATTAAGCATTAGGTAATTCTAATTGTCACCCCACATTAATCCATAACATTCTGATTGGTCTTCATAATTGATGTCTTCGGAGGTGGCACATCCGGGGGTTACTTCATACCTTGGCACGTCTTCTCGGGTCAGCAGTTCCATTGTCCATGGTTTAAAAGTCCTTGTACATTATATTAATCTACATTTGTTTCAACTTTGTATTCAAAACTTTAACTAAGGCACCAAATAGGCGGTTGAGAACGGATTTATAAAGATACATTCATCTTTCAAATTGAAGAAAAGTACATTTTTGCAGGGTCATGGCCCTTTGCGAGTCAGCACACTGTAAAACAGAAAAATGCTTTTAATATGAGAGCTAGGCAGCTAAAACCCACAGCTCACGCTAACTTAAGGCCTATAAGATTTTCAATATAAATGCAATATCGTAAACGTTAATATAAACTTGATTAACCATAGCATGAATAATTTTATTCATTAGTATGAGTTATTAGTTCGCGTATACATTGGTGGCCACACACATCATGGTCATAATTCAAATGCACATTTAAGAAAAATCGCTATTATTATCGTTTTCTATGCAGCATCGTTCAACATTGATATAAGCATTTCATTTTAATATATGTAGTATTTAAACTACGCTCTCTCAGTCCCTCCTCTGATGATGCTCGTCATCACACAACCTTTCCCTTTGACCTTTCATTTTTAATTTTTCACCTTGCGCATAATGCGCATTTCAACATCTTGCCCTTTATGTGAACTTTCCCAAATTTCATTGAACATTTTCTCTCTTTCACTTTCTTCATTTCTTGTGGTTCTTTTAGTCCAATTTCTCTTGATTTTATCATTGATTTTGCATGCCCCCCATAATCCTAATAGACAGGCTAGAACAATTGATAGACCCATTAGTATTTTTGCAAGCACCCCATTCCAAATGTTGGTGAACCAGCTCCCTACTCTGGCAATTCCTTTTCCAAATTTCTCCCACACACCAGGTTCCTTCAAATCCTTCAAATCCAAACTATCTCTAGTTGGGTTAGTAAGCATACCTCTAATCTTTTTACTATTATCCGGAATGAACGAGCAACAATGACGCTCGTTGAGCATCTTGCAGACCCCTCCACTCTTTGCTAAAAGAATGTCTAAAGCAAGCCGATTTTGAAGAGTCATAGCTCTTTCGTCAGCAAGTTCAGTATCCATCAGGAGTATAGCCCTGTGAAATTTGTCAGCATGTTATCCACAACAGTAGACAACTTTTGAATCTTCATAGAATTCAAGATAACCCCTACTGATGGGATTATAGCTCCAAATATGTCACCAATGACAGCAGCCACTGATTCTCGTTTTTGTCTAGCATGTTGTAATTCAGACGTTTTAGGTATTTGTTTTAAGTCATAAATCTGGTAAATCTTTGGGAAAACTATTCCCAAATAACATGTCCCATACCATCCCTTAGGGAGACGGTAATAAGCATTAAGCCCACAGATGTAATAGATCCAAGGGATCGCTGGATCCTGTCCATTCAACATAAATGTCCACTTACTCTGAAACAAAAACACATGTCTGCATTCACTCGTTCCCACAAACAAATTGTCCTGTTCAGATTTTGGCCTATATATACAAAGCCTACCTACATGTAATGCATCTATAGCTAGCTTGCCTTGTGTTTTGATTGCAGTGTAAGCATAATCATTTGCATATGTGCGTTTTTCTAATCCTTTTTCTAATCTTTCTTCTAATGCTTTGCGTCTATCATCAGTATGATCTAAAAAGCTTTTCTCCACAGGTGATAGCAAGCAAGTCAAATTATTGCGATGTGCATAAGCGGTTCCAAATGTAAGTGTCGGATCAAAGAATCCTCTAACTATTTTTATATCATGTTCCTTATCTAGTTTGTTCAGGAATTCAATCACAGGCACAAAGGAAAACACAACATCCAGATTTGAGTAAAAGTATTGTACATGCGCTTGATTATAGAATCTGGTTAGTAGCAAACTACAGCTAATCCCGTATGTTAAAGGAAGCCTATGGTAAGTAACCCCTTCTTGCACAGATGAAGGAATCTTAGTGCACACATAACAGTCTTTCGCATCCATGGTCTCCACATACTCATTTAGCAAGCGATAGAAGACATTAGTAGAAAGTTCCCCTTTTGAATTAGTTCCCTCATGCAAATGTCTTGCATCCTGCTCAAATCTTTTCCACAGTGTTAGTGTTGTAGTTTCAGGTTTTGAAGTAGCGTTAATAGTCTCTTTCTCTATCCATGGCATTCCCACAATCACTCCCACAATTATTATTGCACACACAATACCCATTATAAGACCTAGCCAACCACACACCTTACTTCCCTTGTTACTACCTCTATTATAAGCCATGTCTGTATAGAATCAGATAGTAGATTAACAATCAACTTGAGGATGATTTAAAAAAAATCTTTGGCTCTTTGCGTGTATTTACAGCGTCTTCACTCACTCCAGGATCCCTTTGTCAATTCAGGTTAGCAGCTTGTCATAATTAGGTTTCTCAAAGTCAATCCGGTTTTAATGTCACATTCGGTAATTTATAAAGTCTCTTTTATCAGTTTTCAGATTTTCAATTTTAACCAAGTCTTTCCTTTGGATTAGTTCAGGTACCGTAGTACTGGCCTGGTACTTCTCGGTCAAAACAGAATGCTAGGAATTCTTGTTGCCATTCAGACGTTGTAGCATATGCCCATTCAGGACCTGTATATCTTCTGTTTGCAACTCTCTTTCTTTTCAGTCTTCGTTCACCTTGCTGTTCTCCTTCACTTAGGTCTTCCACTCGAGATGTATCAGTCTCCTCTGTTATAGTTTCATTTGGTATGTTTTTTATTCTTAAGAGTGTTTTTTCTGGCCAGTTATCACCCTTATGCGTCTTCTTTCGATGTGTCTTTTCAGGACGCTGGATAGCACCCTCCTCTTGTGATATGGTGTTTTCACTTGATGGACCTGCAGCTGGCTCAGGAGACTCTGGCACACTCCGATCTCTTTCTACTATTTCTCCTTCTTCTTCTTCTTCTGGATCTGTACCGGGTTTGAGTTCTAACCCGTATATGTCTACTTCTGGGAGAACCTCTCCTTGATTTAATTCTCCTGCTGCCTCTACTGAGATAGGCACTCTGTCACCTCTCTCGAACTCATTCACTGTTTGAGGGACAAGGCTGTTCTCAGTGGGCCCTCCGGCAGTCTCAGTTCCTTCTTGACTGTTTTCTGGCCCTGAGACTTCTCTTCCTGGAGCTGTTGTACCGGAAACTTCAAGTTCCTCTTCAACAGGACACGTTACCTTTTTTGTGTGACTGGCATGTATCCAGTTTGGAACGCCTGCACATTTCACGGCAGTGATTGTTGTCAATATTACTTGATACAGCCCTTTCCAATGTGGCTCCAAACACGACTTTCTGACGTGCTTCTTGACAACCACCCAGTCACCGGCTTGTAGGGTATGACCTGGATCCCCAATCGGTGGCAATGTGTTAGCTTCTACCTGGTGAGAGAAAGAGCGAATCACATCAGCCAAACCTTTGCAGTAGTCCAACACCATATCATCTGTGATATTCACTAGAGCATTCGCAGGTATTGCTGGCAACCTCATAGCTCTGCCCATGAGGATCTCATGGGGGGACAGTCCTGTTTTCTTATCAGGGGTGTTCCTCATTGACATCAGCACTAAGGGTAATGCATCTGGCCATTTCATATTTGTAGCTGCGCACATCTTTGCCATTCTTGATTTCAGAGTACCATTCATTTGCTCTACTAGTCCTGATGCTTCAGGGCGGTAGCTACAATGCAGCTTTGGTTCGATATCTAGTGCGGCACACAGGAGTTTAATCACCTCATTGCCGAAGTGTCTTCCCCTATCTGACTCTATAGAGACCGGAAACCTGAACCTTGGTATTAGTTCCCTAAGCAGCAGCTTTGCAACTGTGAGACTATCATTTCTACGAGTGGGGTAGGCTTCAATCCAGTGACTGAAAACACACACAATCACCAACACGTACTTCAATCCTCCACAAACAGGCATTTCAATGAAGTCCATTTGCATTTTGCTGAACGGACCACCAGCTCTCCCAATGTGGCTCAAAGTTACTACCGTCCCTTTCCCAGCATTCATCTGTTGACAGATGATGCACCTGTGACAGATAACCTCGGTAGCATGTCTGAATTTTGGGTTGAACCAGTCAATTTTAAATGACCTGATCATTGCATCAGTCCCAAAGTGAGCCTGTCCATGGTATAGCCTGGCAAACTGAGACAGAAGACTGTTTGGCAAGACTAATTTTCCTTCCTCTGAGACCCACAAATCATCAGCCCTCTGTACACATCGCATTCTCTGCCAGGAAAGTTTTTCCTCTTTACTAGCATGACCTTGTAATGTTTTTAACTCATCTAGGGTATCGACCACCCTTAACGCAAGGTTCAAACATGTGTCATTTTCAGTTTGCGGTAACAACTCCCACTGTTCCTTGAACGATATACAGTTCAATGCGCAAAACCTTGCAACTTGATCTGCATAACCGTTTCCCATGGACACAAAGTCTTGCGACTTAACATGAGCATTGCATTTCACCACGGCAATTTCAAGAGGTAACTAAATTGCATGTAACAAATCCTTTATTTGTTCACCATTTTTCACAGGAGAGCCAGAAGAGGTCATGAAACCTCTCTGTGACAATAATTGGCCGAAATCATGTACAATCCCGAATCCATATCTGCTGTCAGTATAGATAGCGACTCTCAGATTCACAGCTGCTTGGCATGCCTTGGTAAGGGCAATTAATTCTGCCACTTGTGCGGAAAACACTTTCTCAAGCCAGGAGGCTTCAATGATACCAGCTATGGTACATACCGCATAACCAGCTCTCAGTGTTCCAACAGAATCTCTTAAACAGGACCCATCGACAAACATGATACTGTAATTTTCTTTTAGCTGTGTGTCCTGAATATCTGTTCGAGGTTTACTACACAATTCTGTTACCTCAAGACAGTCATGTTCGAATTCTTCCTCATTGTTAATTTCAGTATTCTCAACAGGAAGTAAAGTTGCCGGGTTCAATACAGTACATCGTTTTAGCGACACATTCAGTGACCCCAGTATGATTGTCTCATATTTAGTGAGACGAGCATTTGTCATGTGCTGAGTTTTGGTTCAAGTCAACAAAATTTCAACTGAATGCGGAACCATTACTGTTAGGGGATATCCCATGACTATGCCTTCACACTGCGTAAGGCTCTGACCAACTGCTGCAACTGCGCGCAGACAACCCGGTAAGGCTGCTGCGACGGGGTCCAAGGTAGCTGAAAAATATGCTACAGGGCGATTTGCACCTCCATGGACCTGTGTCAAAACAGACAAAGAACAAGCATCACGTTCATGACAAAACAGTAAAAAAGGCTTCGTATAATCAGGCATGCCTAAAGCTGGTGCCCTGCACATGCATTCTCTCAATTCCATAAATGACTCAAGTTCTTCTTTAGACAAAGCTATGGTATATGGCTCATCCTTGATCTCTTTGCCTGTCAGTCTTATTAAAGGTTTTGAGATGATCGAGAAGTTGGGTATCCACTGGCGACAGTAGCCCACCATTCCCAGAAACATCCTGACATCCCTTTTTGTCGTTGGAGGGTTCATTTGCAAAATGGCTGTTATCCTTTCTTTTGATATTCCCCTGGACCCTTTTTCAATTAGATGCCCTAGATATTTCACCTCTTTCTGACAGTATTGCAACTTCTTAGGTCCGTTCTTTCCCAAATGATTCAGCAAGGCAATGGTATCATATTTACAGTTATCCCTTGTTTTGGATGCAATCAGAAAATCATTGATGTACTGCACTAGAGTCGAGTTAAAAGGCAGTACTAAGGATTCCAAATCCTTTTTCAGTATCTGGTTAAAGATGGACGGTGATTCAGAAAACCCTTGAGGAATTCTGCACCAACTGTACACTTTATCCAGGAATTTGAAGCTGAACAAAAATTGGCTGTCCTCATGAAGAGGTATCGAAAAGAATGCTTGTGACAAATCTATAACGGTGAACCATTCAGCATCACACGGAACCTGAAACATGATCACTGCTGGATTGGGCACTATAGGGCAACATTTTACCACAATCTCATTTATTTTTCTCAAGTCCTTCACAATTCAAACTTTTCCACAGGGCTTTTTCAAACCCATTATTGGAGAATTACATGGACTGCTCAAAACTTCCTTCAGGACTCCCTGTCTCAGGAAATCTGCAATTATTTGTGACACTTCAATAAGAACATCTTGTGCCATATGATATTGTGGCACCTGGGGAAACACTGCATTTGGCTTTACCTGTACTTTAACTGGTTCCACGCCTTTTATTAGTCCCACTTCCTTTCCTGTCAAATCCCACACTTTCTCTGTCGTGGTCCCAGACTCCGTGGAGCAGTAACTCCATAGGTCTGTTCCAAAGTACCCGGGACAGGCACTAATGGCGGACCAGCTACTGGCTACTGGGTTGTACCCTGGTATCAGTTGTGGCTGCGGGTGGGACAGCAATTTCGGAGTTGACTCAATTTGCACTAACTTTGATTTTGTATATATCGGGTCTGGCGGCACTATCAGATTTGTAGTAGTCTCAAGTACTGGAACGTCTGGGTAGATTCTCTGTATCTGCGGTGGAGGTTGCAACTGTATCGGTATGTCTGGTGCAGTGGGTACACTGACACTATTCTGTATCAAAGCTGTATCATTAGTCTGTACCGTATCAGCAACTCCCTTCTCCTGCGTCTGGTTCCCAGGATCCATGCTAGTGCTTGGAGCGCCATCGCTCACCGCATAGGGTGGCAGGCGATCATGTAATAATCTGTCCATGAATTCCTCATCATCTGAATCATCTTCCTCTTCCCAAGGTCTTTTATTCTCTTTAGAATTGTTCGCATCTTTATCTGTTTTACAGGAGGCTTTCTTTCCCTGTGTTTCTTCTCCCTGTGCTATTGCTGGGAACAATTTTAGTCCGTCAACAATTCCCCTTCTCCACATTTTACTCTTGTTATCCCATCTAGCCTCGGCATAGGATTTTTCAGCCCTTCTCAGTCTTCTCTGAAACTTTTCTTGCCTTTGTTTAAGAGCCATTAGATCCCAAACCGCTAAAGCTTCATACTGAGCTGGCCTCGGAGGTGGTTTCTGTACGCTTAGCATCCACCTCAAATTCTCTAGCACCCTCGTATTGAACGTCCCATGTTCTGGGAATGCTAAACATCCCTCCTTTTCTGTCAATTTGCGCCACTGTTTCATCCATAAGCATGGCGTGACACCTTTCTCCTCCATGACTATATAAGCAGGAGTACCCTCGGGTGGTGTAGGCTCCCCATCAGTTTCTACAATATATGCGTCTCCTTTCAGAGAGCTCTTAAATTCATTTTGCAATTTTCTCCTATTCGTATTTTAATCAGAAGTGACTTAGTTCCCAGGACACTCTTCACCCACCTTTCTCAACCTATTGCCTCTCACGGATGGCAGCCAATCCGTGCGCGACCTCTCTCGACAACTGACCTATCTCAGCGCGGCACCACTGACACATACTGCAGCTGACAAAGTCTTGCGGCTCGTCCGCTCCTCACTGAATCCACACAAACTAATGCAAATTATTGCGAGCACCGTAATGACAATACAAATCTGCCGGTTTACTACAGGAAGGGTAACACATTCGCTTCAGAACTTTACAGAGATTTCACTTGAAGCCTCGGCCGCTACTTTCTCCTTATAAGCTCCCGCATACACAAGCAGAATTCGACCCGCAAATTCTACTCTCGACTTGTCAATGGCTCATCCTAGTGCACTTTAGAATTTGCCAAATCTCCATCGAAGGTTTCACTCATACATTTCGACTCAAACTTGACTTGTCAACCACGCCCGATTGACCTATTAAACCGCACAGATTACAACATAAACCCAAGTGTCTCCTACACTTGTCAACATACTCAGGAGTCTTAGACCACGACAGGTCCGTACATAAACAACCAACCACGTGGATAATTTTGAGCACCAAGCGCCACACTCATATGAAGTATGCCGACTTCCCTACTCTCATACTGCGGAGATAACTGATCAATATGTCAAGCAATATATCAATAATGTCATCAATATTTAACACCACAATGCACATTACTTTGGTTAAAGACATTAATCAAATTGTCGACGCAACCATGACCTTTCAGCCATGCATAACCACACCTTTAATAGAATTTTAATGAATTTTATTCCCTACTGATTACAATCTACGAGCAAAAGAGTTAATCTCATTACCAAGAAGCATAACAGTATAGTCACGATATGGCAACTGTGATAGGATTTCATTAATGCAAGAATCACAAACATCAATACATAACACGGAGTAAACATAGATCAGAGTACAGCAAATGTCATATACGTGTTAGTTCAGCATAGCATAACGTCAGTCATTTGCCTATTTGCGTCAGTCGAAGTGAACTCCTGTCCTAACCTCTAATCAGCATGTTGGGCTTCATGCAAAAGAATTTAGAACATCAATTTGGAAAGCATCTAGCTATGGTCTCTATCAAAATGAGCAGTTGGTACCTAGAAAAGAAAAGCAAACAGACTAATTACTAATTGCATTGTCATAATTACCCTCCAAAGATTAGGTCAGCACACAGGATCAGTCTTCGTCTTCAGGACATCAGTCAAAACGCCATCAGTCTAAACTCGACTAAAAGACAGGGGACACTTCCCTCATAAGGAGGAGAAGCGTAAAGGGCAGTCTATGGGTGAAGATGGTTTTAATAAGCCTCAAAGTCACCAAACAGAGTGACAGAGTTTCTGGATAAAATCAATAGCATTCCCTACCTCGTTCCCCCGACCCTTCTGTGACATGAGTTTTTATCCCTTTTTCGTAATACCTTCCCCCAAAATTTTATTGGACATTTACTATACCCCACTATCTTTAACCTATCAAATTAAGCATTAGGTAATTCTAATTGTCACCCCACATTAATTAATAACATTCTGATTGGTCTTCATAATTAACGTCTTTGGAGGTGGCACATCCGGGGGTTACTTCATACCTTGGCACGTCTTCTCGGGTCAGCAGTTCCATTGTCCATGGTTTAAACGTCCATTTGTTTCAACTTTGTATTCAAAACTTTAACTAAGGCACCAAATAGGCGGTTGAGAACGGATTTATAAAGATAGATTAATCTTTCAAATTGAAGAAAAGTACATTTTTGCAGGGTCATGGCCCTTTGCGAGTCAGCACACTGTAAACAGAAAAATGCTTTTAATATGAGAGCTAGGCAGCTAAAACCCACAGCTCACGCTAACTTAAGGCCTATAAGATTTTCAATATAAATGCAATATCGTAAACATTAATATAAACTTGATTAACCATAGCATGAATAATTTTATTCATTATTATGAGTTATTAGTTCGCGTATACATTGGTGGCCACACACATCATGGTCATAATTCAAATGCACATTTAAGCAAACTCGCTATTATTATCGTTTTTTATGCAGCATCGTTGAACATTGATATAAGCATTTCATTTTAATATATGTATTATTTAAACTACGCTCTCTCAGATCCATCCTGTTTTTTCATTCATCCCAGTTGAAACCTCATTGGGTGGATCCTTTTCACCGTCTTTTCTCTCGGTCCCCTACTGTGTTGGTTGACCATGAATCTGAGTATGAAGTACAGGAAAGTTGAGTTTCATAACAGATTCCAATTTTTCATTCATTTCAAAAGGATATCCTCCTAGTGAATGATCTTGGGAGGATGCTTCTTATGCCCATGCTCCTGTTTTGGTTCACTGTTTTTTTCTGTCTCTTCCATCATAAACCTGGGGCTTCGTGGGGGACACACACTGTGGCTCCACCACCGACATCTTGCCCGAACTCGACACCTGGTATCTTGTTGGGTGAGCGGGATGCGCTGTTAGAAGCTGATGAGGAGCACGGGCGGCACACCAAAGGGACACTGCACCATTTGCTGACTCTTACTTTTCAGTGACTGACCCGTTCTTGCTGTCATGCCCCTGTCTCCAACATGTGGAAAAAGCTGCTGAAGGACGCCATTAGCACCTCCATTCCATCACTTCTTCTTCCCAGGATTCTCTAGAAGGGATCCTGGGTTCAAAATGGCTGTCTCAGCTGTTTCTTTATTATCTTTTCCAAATCCAAGATGTTTTCCTTATAACTTCCTGTGTTTTTGGTCTTATGTAAGAAAGTCTCCATGCGTCGCAAACCTTTGTGCATTCTGCTCTAGTGTTCATCCCACCTGCTTCAATTGGGTTATTCTGTCCCAGCAACTCAGTCATCTTCCAGAAGTTCTGCCTTATTTCCTGCTCTTCCATCTGCTTGGGTCTTTCCAGTTTCTCCTTCATGCGTTTTTCTTCTGGATCCCAACTGCCTGCTGGAGGTTTTTTTCCCTGGGCTTTTTCCTACATGGGGATTTCTTATGGAGAGTAATTTAGTGCTTGGACGTTTCCTACTTTGGCAGCAATGTGGCTATTAGAAGGAGTCACCCTTACCTCTGGCAGAACACAACAGTGAAAACCCGGAATTCTCCATTAGCCCATGACCAATGATCCACAGGGAGTCATCTGATCCCTGACAACAAGAGGACCTCGAGCTGAGCCAGAGCCAGTCATCTGGTTCAAGTTTTCAGTGACCAACTGACACTATTAAAAAGCATCTCAATATACAAGTATTCCTGTCCCTTTTAATTGTTAACTGAACTCATAACACCTGCCTTGTTGGAAGGAAGGGGGCTTCCCAGATGTGGTGGAGGCATATAGATTCTTAAGGGGTGGGATCTTCAGTTCATCCTCTGGGTTCCTGGAGCAGGATGGCATTAGCAGGACTGAGTGGGAGAAAAAGCCCAGTGAGGCTTGGATATGCAACTTTGATTTTTGTGGTCTACAAAAAACTGTTGAATGAAATGCTTGGATTAATCTGAGCCACTGGTAATTACTTGAGGCCATAGCCCAGTCCGTTGTTACCTGGGTCATCATGCCTCCGTTTGGACCCAGTCATATGCTAATCAATCTTGACCCTGCTCCAATGGGAACAGTCCAACCTGAAATGCTTTGCTAGGTCCTCCTTGAACCTGAACACAAGCAACATAGTACTGGTTTCATTCTAGTTCTGGCTTATCAGCCAAGTATAGCTTGGTCTAGTGACATAGGCCCTCATTATGACATTGGCCGCAAATGCCGCCTACTGCTATGGCGACGGACGCCAACATACCGTTGCCGTGGCTACCAGCCACCAACTGCATTATGACCGTCGACGGAATTCCGCCATGTTCCATGATACGGCCTGGCTGTGTTTTGCTGGTGGACGCTGCTGCTGGCAGCAGCGGTGCATCCCTTCTCCTGCCAGAGGACCCCCTGCAAGCAGGTAAGTCAGGTTCTCTGACAGGAGAGGGGGGTGTTTTGTGTGTGTGTGTGAGTGTGGGGGTGTCTGTTTTTGTGTCTGTTCTTGTATGCGTGCATGTGGGTGTTAGTCGCGTGGAATGCGTGTGTGAATGAATGAATTTGAGTGTATGTGTATGTTGTGTGTTGTGAATGCGTGTGTACTTCAATGTATGTTAGGGTGTGTTGCGGTGTGTTGGTATGTATGTGTGCATGCGTGGGTGGATGTGGGTATGCGTGTGTGTATGAGTGTGTGTGTGTGCACGTGTGTGGATGTCGGGGAGGTCGGGAGAGGGAGGGGGAGAGCGGGGGAGGACTCTGGGGAGGGGGAGGAGGAGGGGGAGACCCCTATTAGTGCCAGCAAAAGAATTCCCTGGCACTGATTGTGCCTACCGCCATGGTTTTCGTGACGGTATGATTGCCACGAAAACCATGGCAGAAGGTGGGGTCATAATCCCGAGGATGGGATTATGACAGCCGCCTGGCTGGAGACTTCAATCTCCAGCCAGGCTGTTACCACCCTGGTGGACAAAGTGATGCATTGGCGGTCTGGCTTGCGCCAAACCGCCAATGTCATAATTTGGGGAAAGGCACCGCCAGCCTGTTGGCAGTACCTTTCGCCAAATTACCGCCATCCGCTAGGTTCGCAATGACCCCCATAGTGTACACAGGACCTATGTCTGGGCATACCTGTCCCACAAAGGGTGACATGCTAAAGTATATAAAAAGTGATGGATAGAATGCTGGAATTAATCTCTGCCACTGGTAATTACACAGGGCCTCATCCCAGTCCATCGTTACTTTTCACACCATTCCATTTCAGTTTGGACCTAGCCAAATGGAATCCAGTCTTGACCCTGCTCCAGTGGGAACAGTCCAGCCCGCACTGCCATGCCTGGTCCTTCCTGTACTGGAACACAAGCAACCTTTGACCGGTTTTGCCATAGTTAGGGTGCAACAGCAAGGAATAGCTTGCTCTTAGTGACACAGTGTGCATGGCACCCACATCTGGGCATACCTGTCCAGCATAGGGTGACACATGGAAGTATACAAAAAAGGGATGGATGGAATGCTTGAATTAATCTCAGCCGGTGGTAATTGCTGAGGCTGTATCCCAGGCCATTGTTACTTTGCACTCCATGCCACTTCATTTTGGACCCAGTTTAGATACATTCAAGCCCCAAGTGGTTCTGGTTGCTTGTGTTCCAGTTCAGGAAGGACCTGGCCTGGAGGTTCGGACTGTATTGTTCTCACTGGTGCAGGGTCAGGGTCAAGATTGATTTTCATATGGCTGGATCGAAACTAAGGTGGTGACATGGTGTGAAAACTAATGATGGGCTGGAATGCAGTTCTGAGTAATTACCAGTGGCTGAGATTAATTCAAGCATTCTATCCATCATTTTGTCATATACAGGTATGTCCACTGGAACCAAGCTAAACCTAGAAGATGAGCCCTATCTAGGGGAAAACCGGTCCTAAGTTGCTTGTGTTCTGGTTCAGGGAGGACCTAGCCTAGCAGTTTGGTTTGGACTCCTCCCATTGGAACAGGGTTAAAACTGGCTGGGCCAAAACGGACATGGCATGGTGTGCAAAATACTGATGAACTGGGATGTGGACTGACTGATTAGCAGTGGTTGAGATTAATTCAAGCATTCCATTCCACGGGTAAGCCCAGAAATGGGTTCCGTGGACACTGTGTCACTGGAACAAAGCTATACTTGGCTGATGAGCCCTAACTAGGGCAAAACAAGTTCTGGGTCACTTGAGTTCCAGTTCAGGGAGGACCTGGCATGGTAGTTCGGGCTGAACTGTACCCAATAGAGCAAGGTAAAGACTGATTTGCATATGGCAGGGTCCAAAGTGACGTGGCATGGAGTGTAACATAGCAATGGTTTAGGATACATGATGATGTTTTTTGTGGTTTTTATCTTTTTTAACTGCTCTTTCTTTCCTGGATTCTTGGAACCTATGATGGACACATTAACCTTGTTCAAGTAACTTCTGGAGAAGATGTTAAGATCGCCTAATTTGAACCCAAAGTTTTTAAAGTATTTATGGAACTTTTCGGTTCCTTGGTGGAGATCTAAATGCTTTTAACGAAAGGTGTGATAGGATCAGCGCTCTAATTGCAGTGTAACAAAGAAGTCTGCTTTTTATTTTCTTGTCAAGATGAAAGGTTCAAAGCAAGATTGTAGCCCATTCTGTATTTAAAGGTTATTGGTGAAGAGTAAAATTTAGGATGCTGGCTGACATCAAATTTTTCTACATCTTCATAAAGGCAATTGACTGCATGCTATGGATCTGCAGGACTTCTATTTTCATATATTCATATGTCCAAGTCATAGAGTTTTCCAAAGATTGCCTGTTATATTTGAAAATAATGTAACATATATTTGACCCAATGATAGACACAAAACCTGACTATAGCCAGATTTATATCTTGGTGGCATGGATACTGCGACACAACAGTGACAGAGTATCCATACCACCAAGACTGTGGTCAAAGACCCTTTGGTCTAATCACAGTAATTAAAGCAGCCTGATGGCCTAAAAAAGGATGGGCCATCGGAGGTTAACCTCTAATTCTGCCTACATATTTTGGGTGGGTGGATGTAGATGTTAGTTTTCACTGGCTGTCACTGCCAGGAAAACCCTGGTGGTAAGGGACAGAGAAAACTGCTAAATGCTCCTCTCACCATGGAAGCAAACTCCCATGGTGAGGGGGTCATTCAATTCGTGATTTTCTTTTTGAAAATAAAAAACAATTGATGGATGGCTCCATTATGTTCATGGACCACTTTAAACAGCATTGACAAGGCCAACCATGACAGTGGTTCCTGGCAATGCTTTAGAAATGACCCCTGGGTTTAGCAGTTTTTTCTAAATTTGATGAGCATGAGTACTCTTGGCCTGGTAGATGTTAAGCCCTCTGTGAGGCGAACTAAGACTACTCAGTCCACCAGAACATAATTCAGGCCCCTACTTTTCACAACTGAATAATATCAGGCAGAAGATATAGCACCAGTGTTGCGTGAACCTGTTCCCACAAAATCGCATAGGCAAAAGAGGAAGCCGGTTAGCCGTCATATATAAAGAAACAACCAATCTCACCAATGCTAAGGGGGTTTCCTCACAAATTTGTGAGGCCCTCCTTGTTGGATGCAATCCTACCCAAGCTTTTCATGTTACTTTCTCCTTCTCTACAGACGCAACCTGGCAATGGAACATTCCCAGACACATTTCTAGATATAGGGCCTGATTACAACTTTGGTGGAGGGGGTTAATCCGTCCCAAATGTGACGGATATCCCACCCGCTGTATTACGAGTTCCATAGGATATAATGGACTC
This sequence comes from Pleurodeles waltl, assembly GCF_031143425.1. NCBI lineage: Eukaryota > Metazoa > Chordata > Amphibia > Caudata > Salamandridae > Pleurodeles > Pleurodeles waltl. Next base: position 656,580,101 of record NC_090445.1, on the reverse strand, counting down.
GTAATACGGTGGATGGGATATCCGTCACATTTGGGACGGATTAACCCCCTCCGCCAAAATTGTAATCAGGCCCATAATCTCTAACCTTCTTAGAGCCTTAGGATATAATCCTTACTAACCTCCTTACAATATCCAGAAACCTATGCATCCTTGGTTACCTCAAAATATGATTTGACAGACCAAACATGCCACACCCCAGAACTTTTCTAAGAATTACAGCATTAAAGCAGTAGTCTCTCAAGGCTCAGTTGCCTCATCCGTGCTTTTCAACATCTACATGAAATCATTACCAGACCTGAGCAATGGTTTTGACTTCACCTTCTTAACTGCGCAGATGACATGCAGAACTGTCTGTAATTGAAAAACCCCAAGAACATTGGGACATCAACAATCTTCAGTTGCCTCAAGGCCATTGACCGATGGATAGCATGAAACAACCTCAAATGCAATGTCTTCAAAACCAAAATACTCACCTGTGGCAACTAGAAAATCTATGACCCTTCTGCACCTATCTTGATGATCTAGAACCACCACCAAAAATGCCTAAGTAGGATAGAAACCTTGGAATTACTATGGACACCTTGTTGTCAATGAATTCACAAATGGATAAGGAAGCCAAATCAAGGTTTCTCATAATGCAAACACTGCAGTGTATCTTCCTACATCTAGGATTCCCTTACAAGGTTCAAGCTGCCATCTCTATTGCCCTATCAATACTGGATAACACTAAAAGCCTACATCATGGCTCACCTTTATCAACTATGAGAAGACTGCAGAGGATCTAGAACATTGGTGTGAGCCACAAACACACATATCCCCTGCCTTGGGGCCCTATACACTGGTTAGCAGTTGCCAGAAGATCCACCTTCAAGCTGCTTTGTATCACCCACAAAGAAATACATGGGAAAGGACCACTCTTCAGCAGGAAGAAAATCAATGAACAATAGAGGGACCTTCGTTCAAGGATGTCTCCCTACCTCAAAATTCCTACATACAAAAAAAAAGGTGGGTTGAACATCTTTCTCTGTTCAAGTATCCAAATTATGGAATTCACTAATCACAAAAATAAGCTCCACAGACAACCACCTCAGGTTCAGAAGATTAGTCAAGAGGTAGCTCTTCCCCAGGTCACAACTATACTCACAACACAACAGTACACCACAAAAGTATACTCAAACATGACAAACTATGCGTGTCACAGCATGGAGAAGAGGTTGTCATTATATATGCCATTGCACTTCCAACTATTCTTCCTGTTATAAGCAGATACATTTATATAAGGGAAAAAAACGAACACACGTATATTACATCACAAGATACATTTGTACAGACCATATAAATATTGTTGTTTCAATGTACATGTAAGTGCATATATAGAGGGGTTTATACCTTCTACTAAAACTTTGATTTCACGCAGGTACATATATGTATAAGTTCATTTCAGTTTTGTTAAAAAAAAGAAATACAAATCTTTACATTCTTCACCACAAGATACGTGTACACATCAGATCATGTAAATATTGCTGCTTCTCTGCACATATTGATATTAAATAGAGAGGTTTACTCCAGCCACTAAAACTTTACAACATTTCATTTGTATAACTGAATGTGTACGTTAATTTCAGTTTTGTTACAAAAAATACTTTCTTCAAACTTTGTCCCATCTCTCCTCTCTCTGTGACTCCTCACAAACCTTTCTGAATACTATGAACTCCCAAACATCCTTCTGAAAATTGTCTTTCCTCTTTAGCCAATTCACCCAACTAACAGGCACACATGACCACTAATTACCAAAACAACTTACTACTTCCTCTTTTCTAAACCATTCTTATCATTCTACTACCACTCTAAACTCTATTAAAAATGCTAAACATCAAGAGCACATGCGTAACACAACTAACCCACAAGTAAAAAAACACTTATTACTAATATATTTAATACTCTAATCTTCAGTTAAGTGTTAGCATGCTTCTCACAGCAAGCACTTCAACACCTAGTATGGGCTACTAAGTACTATATAAATACTATTTATAATTACAATGTGAATAATGTTATCCTTGTATTTACCTATTGATCTAGCCCTGACAACTTCATAAGCTCTATTTTGTTATGTATGTTAGTTAATTCTCTTTGTGAAGAAGAAACATATCCAAGCAGAGAAATTAAGCATACTATTGAATCAAATAGCGTTCATAATGTTATTAGTAAGGAAAATATAGAAAATAATTTACAGCATCTGATTATACCATCTTCTACTTAGGAAAAATAAAAGGTATAAAAGGGTACAAAAATTCAAGAGGTCTCAGGAAACCCTATTATTTTCGCCTTTGTACCTGAAGTATAAAATAGAAATCAGCTTTAGTAAAGTTAAAAAAAATTCAACTCAAAGTCCATCAGGATTGATCAAGTTCAAGGTGATTCTTTTTCTTCTTCTAGTTCATTTTCAAAGATGAACTGAAACCAGTTTGTCAGATCAATAGCTTCCACGTCTGAGTCTTCAACTACAGACACTGATGTCCACACAGGTGATGAGTACTTTTTATTTGGCATTCTGTTCTTGTCAGTCTTTTAGCTATAGGTGATTCACATTCATTATTCCCAGAATCAACTTCGATTTTCTTTACTTCTTCTCTGATAGATTCTGGTCTCTGAGTCTTCCATGGCTACATTTTACTGCTTCTCGCAGTAAATGCCACTTGTTTCCTCAATGTATATTCTCCCTTTCTGTTTTCCCACTTGTGACTACTGATGAAAATATATTTTGAATGCTATGATCAAAGAGAGGGAGCTATAAGTGAGTTTACTTTATTTCCCAACCGTAGAACTATATCCAATTAGAGAGATCTCACTGTAACCCTTTGTTATCACTATTTATTCTGGGGATCCTCTGGCAAGGTTAAAAGAAGAAGGGTGATGTAGTTGAGTATGCAATGTCCTCCAACATCACTAGGTCTACATGTTTCAGGCATATAACCCTTGCCCTAGTGGTCAGGTGGCGGTCTTTAAGACTGTACTATTCAAAAGATCCCTAAACTTATCCTCTTTTAGGGTAGTTTTATACTATATGGTTGACTGTCTCATGGAGATGTGGCTTCATTCACACACATTATTTGCAGCAATCCATACACACATACCACACAGAGAACCTTCCTCATTTATTTATTCATTATTTGATTCTGTGAAGGTGCCATAGGACATTAGATATGAGTGGACCTTGTAGTCACACTTTTGTCATAGGTTAGCACCAGTAGGAGACTTACTGGGCTCTTCTATGCTCTATACAGAATTGTGTTGTATTGTGCCAGCATTTGTTTAAATATCCTGATCATATTGTCTCTCCCTACATGAATCTGTTTGTGTAGGAACCTGCCAATGCCCTGCAGCACTGAATCTGGATGAACATATTGGTAATCTAGAGTTACACAAAGTTCCCACTTTTTATTTTCATCCTCTGGTACCTCCTTTTGCAACTCACTGAGTTCACTCAATGTTACCTATCATGGTAGGTAGGTAACATTATTGCATGATTACTTAAAATCGTTTCACAAAATCCGACCAAAAAAACACAAAAAAGTAAAATACATCTTATCCATGTTATAGTAAAATAGTATAATCACAGCAATGAAAGTACAGATGATAAAGGAAACTATCCTAAAAACTGTTATCAAATCAGTTATTATAAAATTCTAAATCTTGGAGTAAAAGCGCAAGTGCCATAGAATACTATAATGACAGCGATGAAAGTGCAAGTGCCAGTAACGGCTGTCCAAAAGGTCTGATGTCACAACTGTTATTTATAATTCTGTAGTCATTGCATAAATATAATAGACACACATAAAGTAAAATACCTCTTATTGTATATGATATAATGTAGTAGTATAATCACAGATATGAAAGTGCAGAAGCCAATAAAGACTTCATAACAATCTGATATCAAGGCAATTATTATACAATTCTGAGTCTTAGAAATAAAAGTGTGCATGCCATAAAGTGCTATAATCACAGCAATGACAGTGCAAGAGCCAGTGAAGGTTATCCTAAAAGTCTGTTATCTCATCCGTTGTTATATGATTCTAAAACTTAGACGTGGTAGTGCAAATGCCGTAAAATACTATAAACACAGCAATAAAAGTGCAAGTGCCTATGAAAACTATCCTGGGAGTCTGGTACCTCATCTGTTATTATAAAGTTCTAAGAATCTTAGGGGTAAATGGGCAGATGCCTACGCAAGTATTTCCATCCGTTTTTTCAAACTGAAAGAAATTCACAGATCATTTCCTATCAGTCAACCTTTTGATCATACACAGTCTTAAGAGTCTGGAGTCACATTTAATAGAAAGCAAGCCCTTCCACCAGAGGGAGTCAAATGCTGCATAATGTGCCCTGTCTGTCAGTTCTCTTGGACGTTCCATGATACAGCTAAGCCAGGCTTGAACAATTACCATAACATCATATTGCACATCAACATATGTATCTTGTGAGTTGACATGGTATGAAGAAGAAAAATATAAAGCAGAATGATACAATCCATAAGCTCAAGTGAAAATCCCCTGTCATATCTGCAGCGTCATGGTTTTGGTTGAAGTCTTCGTAGTTATGAGTAATGTTAGCATGAGGGAATGATCCACTTCAACAATAATGTTTCTTTTGGGGCCACATCACCCCTTTTGATTCCCACACTCCGCTGGCCCTGAGCAAGCTGTAGAGCCTTTCTCACTATAGTGACAAATTTCTCAAGGCAAGCCAGTTCATAGGTAATACTGCAGTGAATATATATTTTACAGCCTCTTTGCAAGTTCTCAGACCATAATTCAGAAATAGAGGTTTTAGCAGTTGATGTCTCTCTGAGGCCAAGCATGGGCAGCAACATATATTATAGATTCAGTATGGTAATTACATAGGGTGTATTCTTGTGAGTATCCCCGCGAGGACTTACAGTTGCGTCTATGGACCCAAGCGGGGAGTGTTAGGAGATGCATTTGCAAGATACTCTGGAACAGACAGCCTCTCAGTGCTGCTTTCATGTACGGTTGGCCGTTAGTGGTTGTGTGAGACTCGGCTAAACCCTCGGCTCTGCTAATGTTCCAGAGTATGGCAATGTCATTTTCTCTAGAAGCTTGCAAACCCAGGTCTTTCAAAGTCTTTTTTTAGCAGAGCCTTTGTTATGAGGAGGTCCGAAGTGTAGGAGGGAGATAAGTTAAACAATTCCGTGGCTTGCCTGAGATAGATGGCCCAGCTACTGGATTCATCCTTAAAGAATGCTTTCAGGGACCCCCTTACGCTGTCAGTATTGGCCCTCCAAACACAATGGTAGAGCTTGATTATATCCAATTTGCAATTTATATCCATTCTTATTATGTTAAATTCCAAGCCTATCCCTTCGTGTCTGGTTAGTTTAGGAACCTGAAATATCCTTCTGTATGCTCTCATCTGGCTCTTCTCCAGCGGTGTTGTCAGCCTGCCGGGATATTCAAGGTGTCAATAGGTGAGAGCAGGTAGAAATTTTGCTTTAATAACTCACCTGATTGCCTCTGATGTTGGTGATTGGAGCCGGAGATGGAGTTTTGCTAAAGCATATGTGGTTCTCTCTGTCTTATTTCTCAGAGCCACTACCTGATATGATATTTTCCCTGTGTTTGATAACCAAACTCCAAGTTAATTATATTTTTCTTCCATTTCTATTTTTTAGCAGACCGGGTTTCCAATCTCTTTGATGTTTTTGGTCTCGCTCCCAAAGACCAAGACCTTGGTTTTTGCCACATTTGCCCTAATACATTTTTGTTGTTATAGCTATGTAATATGTCCAGGCCTCTTTTTAACCCTATCTGGGTCTGAGCAAGCAGGACCAAGCCATCCGCATATTGAATTATGGGGAGCACAGTCTTACCCACTTTCGAGGAGAGTGTGTTTCCTCTGAGCAATTCTGCGCCAAGGTCAGCCGTCTACAGATTAAAGAGAGTAGGGGCGATGACACATCCTTGTTTCAATTCTTTCTTGGTGTGGATTTTCTTGGTAACGCGTATTTGTGATGTTGATTCTCACCTAAGTATCGGAATAAAGTGCAATTTTAGAAGCTAACAATTTCCCTGGTATCCCCTAAGCCGCTGGCTTCTTCCAGAGGATGTGGCACACCACACCATCAAAAGCCACACTATAGTCAATAAAACAAGCAAAGAGTGGCTGAGCTGATGATTTCATTGTTTTCTGACCTAGAGTGTAAGAGCTGGGTCTAAAGCCGGGATGGTATATAGTTATGATGTTATTTTCAGTGATCCAATTTTCAAGCTCTGGAAGCAGAACCATTGCGTAGGCCTTGCCATCCACATCCAGTAGGGCTATCAACCTGTAGTTTTCCGGGCAAGTCAAGTCTCCTTTTTTGTAAATTGGGTGCAATATTGAGCCTTTCCATGCCTCCGGACCACAGAGTTATGTAGACAGTCGTTCAGCCCAAAAGTCTTGATCCTCTCTACATATGCTCCCTGGAAGGCCATTTGGACCTGGTACCTCATCCCGCCTGATGCTGCTGAACACCGCTTTTGCTGATTTGACAGTGACCATTAATGCTGTATTTTCTAGCCCATCAAAACATGCCATAACACCGTAGTGCCATGGGCTTCGGTATACTCTGGGTCCACATAGAGATTGCCCCCAAGCACTGGAAGATATCACATTGGCCTTACTTACAGATGCATGTAGCAAGGAGAGGACATAGAAAAATAATTCTCTGCTTATGCTAGGTGGAAGCAATGCATGTACATAGACCCAGCATTCTTTGATCTCCTTTTGATTCGCTTTCCATATTACTCCCTTGTACTCTTTCCTCGCCTGCTTCCGCTTCAGGGGTTTTATTCTTTCTGCATCGCATTTCTGCCCACCTGTGTTTTCTTTTGCTCTGTGTATATTGACTGGTTGCTGAAAACATGTCAGCAGTTTGCCTTTTGCTCCTTACAAACCCATGCTGTGCTCGATGGCATAAAGAAGCGTGTAAGTTCTTTATCACATTTGCCCACTGGTCACTAATCTTGCTTGTCTCGCTTTCAAAGTTTAATGGGACATTGGCGTGCTTCCATAGATCATATTTTGCTTTGCAGGTCATGCTACATCTGACTCTTTTTGTCAATGGGCATAAGTTAGTTGATAACTGCTGTCCGCTGGCCTTGTAGGACTGGTGTCTCACTGCTTCGAGATCTATATCTATTGTTACGGGATTGTGGTCACTTTCAGATCTATTGATCACCTTGTGGCTTAAACATCTGCAGCTTGTGGCTTAAGAAATTGTAATCTAGTGTGGAGATTTTTTTGAACGTTGGAATAAGTGTGCCCACTACTGTGTTGCTGCAATTCGATGTTCTCAGTTTATATTCCTTGAAGAAGGTTTCTAGGACTAATCTTATAGAGTCTCCAGGGAGCCCCGCCTCCTGACCGAGATGTCAGATATTAAAGTCTCCTGAAATTAGATGTCCGTGATCCAGATGTTCGTATGACAATTCCTTAAATAGGGACACAATTGACTTGACCTTTGTCTGTTTACTTACCCGATTGTGATTTATGTACAAATTTATGACTGATATTGGTGTTGTTTTTTTGGTGAGGGCTTGGCCATATATGGTTATCACGCAGACATTACTAGTCACTTTTTCCCACTGCACCAGTTTAACCACTAAGTCTAATTTGACGTATGTTGCGAGACCTCCTGTATGTCTTCCAAACAAGTTTTTCTTTTGTGCAGGGGGCTGCATTGGTATGAAGCCCGGTATGGTTTGTGGCTCCGTTGTCCAGGTTTCCTGAAAGCATATAATATCTGCGTTGTTTAAGAAGCCCTCAGTTTTGGGGCTAGCAATGAGGGATGCCAATCTGGCCACGTTATGGTTAAAGGTACATTTTCCCTTTAGTGTTAAAAGCTTGGGCAGCCAGTCCCAGTACCAAAATTCTGTAATCATTTCTTGGTTCTTCAAATTAAGTTCCTCATGTATTCCTTGCCAACTGTATGATAATTTTCCTTTCTACCATCAGCTGGTTTATCACCGGGGTTCCCCTCAAGGCACTGAACGTTTTTTAGTTCTGCATATTGATTGATTTCCCTTAGACAGGACTCAAGGGTAATGTTCTTTCTCTGGTTTGCTGATTTTTATGCCCCAATTTCCCAGCAATCCCTTATATTCAAATATTCTCTCAACAGTGCGTTGGTCAGCCCATCTCCTTAATGTAGATTCTCTCTAGCATATCCATGCATATGTGTTGAAGTTTACTGTTGAGAGGTCCCCTGTTGTGAGATTCACACATGATGCAACAGCCGCAGGATATTTGACCTATTAAGTATATCCCAAGATCCCTGTGGTGCATATAGAGGGGTGAATATTATTTTCAACTGTTCATCAGTTCCCTGAAAATGTGCAGTGTTTGTGTTTAATGTCCATTGTACTCCTGCTCATATTCTGTTCTATGTACAATCGGATGTATATAAAAAAGCGAACAGTGGCTGCGTTCTCGGCTGCTGGCATAATCCTGAGCCATCTCTGGGGCCTCGGTAAGTGGGTTTATTTCTTGCGTAGGTTTCTGCTCCTTGTAGCCACATTTTTGTTTCACTTGACTTGGTACCAGAGGACGTCCCTCCCATGTCCCTGTAGATTCTATCCTGATTAGTCGATTATTAGATCCATGTGTGGATTCTTCCTGGGGTTTTTGCCAAGTTGAGGGGATCATCATACCCTCTCTATTGCATTTTTTTGTAGATTTGGATCCCCACTATTTGTATATAGGGGTGACCCTGCTGCCTTGGCCGAGTGGAGCTCCTCCTCCCCTCCAGATCTGGCTCATAAATTGCAGGTTTCTTCTTGGGAATAGCCCCTCCCATAGGGTCACCGCTCCACTCACCCACGAGGAGCTGCTCTAGGCCTATTGCAGATTCTGTCTCAGTCTGTGAGGATGCTTGTTTTGTTATTGGAATTGGGTCATCTATTTCTTTTTCGCAACCTTTGCCTTTGGGGTGTGACTGGTCGGAGTTTGCTGTGGGTCCTGCCAACTGAGTGATATGACTACCTTCCACATTTTTGACCATTTGAGAATTATATACTCCTTTACTGCCTGAGTCTTCCCCAGTTCCTGGGGTAATGTGTGCATGGGAGCAACTTTCAGGTGCCAGAGTAGATAGCAGTCTCTGCTGGAAAATTGGGTAGGTCTCAAACCGTATTGGCATATTACCAGATGACTGTGCAACTTTTCCAGTACAGTTCTATTAGTTTTTTTTTTTTGTAGCTTTAAGTGTTTTTTCAGCTTCGTCTTCTGCCGCCTTGTTAGTTGTAATTGTGGATTATTCATAGTATCAAACTCATGCAGTGGCTTGGAAGTTACAGCATTGTGTCCAGAGAGGTCGACAGTAATAGATTGCTTATTGTTCAATTCCGTTTTCCTGCTTCCTCCCTCACCTTCTATGGATGCAGGAGATCCCCTTTTATGGATTAATTCAGTAGGCACTGTGTCCTGCTGCTTTTCCATTGGCGTCCCACCATTAGTTTTTTTCTTAGTTTCATCGACTGCTTTGCAATGATGGATGAGGCTCATTTGCAAGTCTGGCAGGGTCGATAGTTTGTCTATTATTTCATTGTTGCGGCTCTCTTCCACTGCATTGCCATCTTTCCATCTACTACCCCACTTGTCTAGCATTCCACTTAGTGAGTTCAGTTTATTATCTAGCGTAAGTGCACTTTGAGCCAGCATGTGGGTTAGTTCTAGATGGATCTCCATCTTGTGAGACTGTCAAGTAAGCGCTTTAACTGCAGCTAGGACAGAGGCATTGATGGTATTTATAATATAATCTGATCTGTGCACTTCTCCCAGCTGCTCATTGGGCGAATTTTCCTTTCCCATGACCTCCTCATAGGTCCCCCTGTCCTATTGCAGTGCACAAAACCTGGGGAACTTCCTTTGCGCCTTGTATGGGGGTAGAGCATGACTGGGTATTGCCGGAGTTCTTGTGCATGGGATTCCACTGGTTGTGATTGTGCAGACTGATGGATCTCTGACACTGTTTGCCCTTTGTTGTTACCTGGAGATGCAGCCTGCCCCCTATTTATCTGGGTAGATGTCCCTACCATGGGAGCTGTTCTAGTTGCCTCGGATCTGAGATCAAGTCCCACTGGGCTAGTGTTGATAATAGTTGTTCTATCGTTGTTATTATGGCTGTCCTGCTCTCTCCTATTGCAGTATCTGCCAGTTCCAGTAATTGAAGCATCCAGACTGAAGCTTATAGCACAGCTAGAAAGGCCTTGTGCTTGCTCAGTTTGTGTGGACCTGAGTGATGGATCAAGCTCCAATGTTGGAGTAGGAGGAACAGTGAAAGAAACAGTCTGTGTGACTTGATTATCAATAGGTTTGGTGGATTCCCCTACTCCACTCCTCGCTCTTGTAAAGTAATTATGTATATATGTTTTCTTTGTGTTTGGAGCCTTTCGCTTAAGACCTGTCTTGTGAGCCTTCTGTGATCCAGTTGTCTGCCGGCAACTGACCTGCTCAACAACTGGCTCCTGATCATCTCCTTCATGACTATTCATTTCTATGGGTTCTGTATCAATTGCAGTGATCCTTGTAGAGGTTGTGGGGCTTGCGGGGCTGGTGGGGAACCCCCATTCATCTTCTTTCACCCCTCTCATTTTGAGCATGTTTAAGTGGTCTGACGGCCTGTGTCCCTTATGCACGAGTTGAGGTTGGGGCTCAGGCTCAGGCTGTTGTGCTGTTATGGGTTGTTTCCTCAACTTGACATGAGCCCTACACATGGAAAAGATCCTATGAGCCAGTTTCCAAGAACAGACACATTTTTTGAGAGGTTTTTCCAATTTTTCTGTTTTTTCTGTGCTCTTTGTATCCTAGATTCCAGCCTTGGGGGATTCAAAGTTCCAAGTGGATTTAGTGTTGGTGACTGTGTTGATTTTTTTCTCCCGGCCTTAGTTCCTGCCTTGATTCCTGCTCCTGCTCCTGTACCTGCCTCCCTCCCAGGGGAGACATAGGCCAACTTAGCACAGGGTTTGCTCAAGTTGTTTATCCGGTGGACTAGCTGGAGACCCCATGAGGCATCCTGAGTGGTGTCCTGAGTGGTGTGCAGAAGGTAAACTGTTAACATGGCTTGTATCTCAGTGACACGTTGAATGTTTGCATTAGATATTTGCTTGCTTGCTTTCTTGCTTTCTTATGTAGTTCTTAAGTGGTTGCTTAGTTTTCACAATAAAGAAAATGCTGGTCAGTTTAATTTAGCTGCTGCCACTTGTCTCAGCTCAACTGAGCGCCGGCTCACTCCCTGCCCATCCACACACTTTATTTCACTTTGTCACAACAGGCCGGGGGGCGCACAAGCACGCTCGTAGGAATACTCTGTACAAGAGCAGTCGCAATCGACTACTTGCAATACCACACAATACCATGCAATGTTGCAGTTCTAAGGAGTGCTGTGAGGCCCTCCCTTATGTCTCTTTTGGCTCTTGTAGCTCCAGTGGCTCTTTAGCTCGTGGCTCTTGTAAATTGCCTTGTAGGTTGGCTCATAGCCCTTATGATTTGCAGACCTAATCTATAGCGTAGCATGATGTAAATTTCAGGGTACAGAGAGCACCCTGAACAAAGTCTAATTGCAACTTTCTGCTTATCCTCTCCCCAGGCTCCTTCTGCCCTTTCTGCCTCAAAGCCGGCACAGAAGCAGATCAGCAGGCCTTATAGTGTGTAAGCATGCTGGCTTGCTAGGTTTGTGGGGGTTTGTGGGGTTTTCGTGGGGATCGTGGGGGGTCAGCAAGAATCACCCCAGGCGGCGTAATGCCAGGTGCAGTTTCAGGTGCGGTTTTAACTTGGACTGGCCCCCTCGCGTCGCAGAGAGGCAAGAAGAGCACCCGCCAGTCCCCGGGGCGACTCACCAACTCTCTGATGACTTCCACGACTTTCATGATCTTGACCTTTCACGGAGCTCCCAGGCCGCGGCTCCGACCAGCCAGACCCCCCTTGTCCCCTCCTCTCTGTTCTCTGTTAGGGGGTGAGGCAGCTAGGGAGAAAGAACACCGCTGGGCCTCTCCCCATGGCTGCTGCAGACCCGCCGTCCTGCACCTCCCTCTACATCTATATGTCTGTAAACCGTTATCCTAATTGTTCAATGTGCACTTTATGCCTGATTTAACGAAAAACAATTCACATTAGCTGAACTATAAGTTTTTGCATCAGCTTCACCTTCTTTTGATTTGTGACTTTATTTTTGTTCATTTGATTTAATAGTTATAGTTTCAAGAGCACAGCAGTTTGGGACTTGATCAGCATAGTGGTTGCCCATGGTGACCACATCACCACCAGACTTATGAGCAATGCACTTTACAATTGATAACTCTCTAGATTGCTATCTAGCTTCTAACAGGTTTATAATGTACACAATATTATGTGTCAGGATATCACAAGATGTCATGAAGCCTCTTTGTGACTACAATTGCCCAAAGTCATGCACCACGCAAATCCATATTTCTATCTGTATAAATCATCACACTCAGTTTTCTGGCTATACAACAGGCTCTTGTTAGAGCAATCAATTCCACTACATGTGCTGCAATTATGTCAAGCAAGAACAATGCTTCACCAGTTTCAGAAATGGAACAAACTGCATAAGCTGCTGTAAGTATTCCTTTTTTATTTTTGCTCGTAGGTACCCAGTAAAATAAAATTTATGATAGTGATAAAAAGCATATATAGGTTGTTGGAACATTCAATCGTTATCCCAATGCAAATTCATGATAGTAATGATTCTTAAAATAAAAATCTTCTAGGTGATTTGTTGTAGTGACGGACAATATTACAAAATGTTTAAAAACCTGGACTTGCGCCTGCATTTTAAAAATCATATGTCTAACTTTCTTTGGATATTTTAGAGGTTTAAAATTTAAATTATAATGATTGGGTATATTATTTGTCAGCTTAATGCCTAAATATATCTTTGGAGTGGAATTGTAACAGCTCTGAAGTTCAGGTAGCAATAGATTAGATGGTACTGTTACATAATCCTATTTCTGTTTTTAATTTATTGATCTTGTATCCTCAAAGCAATTGATAATGTGCAAAGATCTCGAAAATTCTTTCCTGCAGTCTCCTACTTGGTTCCAAGAAAAGCATCATATTGTCTGTGTATATTTTATATGTGCCAATTGTGCTAATTGCTAAGCTGGGGTATGATAATACCATCTACCTGTATTGCCTGTATTGTAATTGCTAAGGGTTCTATGAAGAGGAGTAAAAGAATTGGGTAAAGAAGTCAACTCTGTCTTGAACCTCTTTTGACCCTAAAATTTCCTGTCTCTGAAGAATTAATTTTTAGTTTTGCTTCTGATCCCTTATAAAGCTTCTGAATAATACCTACTATTTGTTTAGGGAAATTACGTTCCTGCGTTATTTAAAAAAGTGTGTCCCAGGTTTTAAGATCAAGAACCTTTTGGCATCTCACATAAACATCATGGCAGAGGTTGGATTAACATTCAGAAACTCTGGGACTCAACCAATCAATTGGTATTAGTGTACATATGTCTTCCCAGAATAAAGCTGTTTTTTATCCTCGTTGATCAATTTATGAATAATCTTGTTCAATCTATTTGCTAATATTTTTGAAAAATTGTTATAGTCTGAGTTTAACGAAATAGGTCGGTGTGAATTTACTTGTTGTGGATTTTTCCCCGCTGTTAAAAAGTTAACAATCACCTCAGTATGAAAAGATGGATGGCAGTATCCTACTGCCTATCAGTATAAAATTAATCAGTTTGATTAATTGGTTAAATACCTTAAATCTGGGGAAAGAATTTTGAAAACTCTGCTGGCAAACCATCTGGTACAATAGCTTTCCCCAGAGACAAACTAGAGATGACTTCCTCTAATTCAAGCATCATGCAAGGCTGCAACAGCTAATCTCTTTCATTCTGATTTCATTTTGATAAGTACTGTCTAAAGAAAGTCTCACAACTGGTCTGGTTCAACTAGTTGGGCCTGTCCATGAATATGTTGGTAATAGTCTAACACTGCTTTGTTAATTTCTTCTGGGGTAGAAAGCTTCACTCTGGTTTTGGGCATATTAAATTGGTAATAATGTAATTAACTTTTTCCTTCTTGGCTTGCTAAGCCATACTGTACAACCACCTACATAGTCACTTTCTTATCATGCATTCTTCAGATATATATTTTGTTGGGACAGAAAAGTCCTCTACATGGTAAGAGATGTCTACCTTGCCCTGAGTGTCCATCTGTTTTGTTGTCTGGATCTCTAATGCTGATTTTATGTCATGGGTGAGCACGGATCATGTGTGTGCACACCATGTCATAGGCCTGCCTTGTGGTTTGCAGTTTTGTTGGACCGGGAGGGGTGCCCAAAGTGCTGGCCTCATAGTGTTTGAAGGCTACTACCTTCACCAGGGGTTAGGCAGCACAAGAGAGTTGGTGGCAGCATACCGTGTAGTGATCAGTTGTAGTAAACACCCATTTTACCCTGTGTCCCTGGAGTGAGGCCTATAGGGTCACTCACAATCTTAAAAGATCCACTGATGTGTGTTTAAGTCATCCTGACCGATATCAGGTTGATGTGGAAGTGCATGCACGATGCAAATGTGCTAAATGCATGTGTGCTTGAAAGAAATGGTAAATGCGTGTGCGCTGGCAGTATGTGTTTTTAAACAACATACTCTGGTACAGTACAGAGACCGCAGTACTGAATAGTGTGTGCAGACTGAATGTGTGTGCTGCATGTGGGTATGCTGGTGGTGGCACGGTACATGAGGGTAATGGTACATGAGGATAAAAGTACTGGGCAGTAAGTGTACTGTGGATGTACACTGGGTGCAAACATGCCTAAACTGGTACATTAGGTGGATGATCTTCGTTTCCATTTTAAAAAGCCTAGGCCTGACTGGTGATAATATGAGGAGTAAAGGAAACCCCCAGACAGATTTGTGTTTTGCTGCATTCCTGTAAGCTGGATGGAACATGCACTGGGAGATGGGAGAGCCAGGCTCTGTCTGTGCATTTCAAAGGACTCTTTGATTCCATGACAGATCACAAGGAAGAGGCCTGGACACATCTCGGGAAGAGGGAGACAGGGCTGATAGGGGAATCATAATGAGTAGGGCTGATGCACATATGACTGTGGCTGACATCTAGGTGTGTACTCTGGTCTGTCACACGAATTGTGATGTGGGTTAATCAGCTTAGGAGTCCTGCCTGCTTAATAGACAGTATTCAGGAGAAAGAATAAAGGGTACAGATGTCCATTTCAAAGAAGCAGAATCCCAACATAAAACTTAAAAGACCCAGGGGCTCATTCTGAGCCCGGCGGGCGGCGGGAGCCGCCCGCCTGGAGGGAGCCGCCAAATGACCGCACCGCGGTCAAAAGACCGCGGCGGCCATTCAGACATTTCCTCTGGGCCGGCGGGCGCTCTCCAAAAGAGCGCCCGCCGGCCCAGAGGAAATGCCCCTGCAACGAGGACGCCGGCTCAGAATTGAGCCGGCGTAGTTGCAGGGGTGCGACGGGTGCAGTTTGCACCCGTCGCGTATTTCAGTGTCTGCATTGCAGACACTGAAATACACAGTGGGGCCCTCTTACGGGGGCCCCTGCAGTGCCCATGCCATTGGAATGGGCACTGCAGGGGCCCCCAGGGGCCCCGCGGCACCCCCTACCGCCATCCTGTTCCTGGCAGGATGGCGGTAGGGGGTGTCAGAATCCCCCATGGCGGCGCAGCAAGCTGCGCCGCCATGGGGGATTCCAAGGGCAGCGGAAAACCGGCGGGAGACCGCCGGTTTTCCTTGTCTGACCACGGCCGAACCGCCGCGGTCAGAATGCCCTGCGGGGCACCGCCGGTCTGTCGGCGGTGCTCCCGCCGACCCTGGCCCCGGCGGTCTGAGACCGCCGGGGTCAGAATGAGCCCCCCAGACACTAATTTACATTTTGTGTCTGGAAAAGTACTATAAGTAGAGGAGCCTGAGACCCCAGAACATTGTCATCTGGTGAGTAGCCAAAGGGGCTGTGTGAGGAGGGGATGCTCTGCAAGACCTCTGCCTGTGACCAGTATTAGGGGCCCATGCCTGTTAGTCTCCCTGCTGGGTGAGTGGGTATCACCCAGGGAAACCAAAACCAAGTGCCCTGGAACCTGGCACACCAGCTCCTGCCTGCTCGCAAAGACCAGTGTGCCTTGTGAGGGAGAGGAAAGCATTAGCAGGAACGAGGTCCAGATGGGAGCTCTGATGTGAGGACTTCCTGGGTGAGGTGTGTGGAATCCGCTCCCGCACTGATCGGGCAGTATCCCATGTGCCAAACTCATTCAGTTACCCCGTATGCCAGGAGGGGCCACCGTGGACTGAGGCAAGGAATGAGGTGAGAGAAATCAGCTCCTGCACCATGGCCCATGTGCCGGCTAATTTTGGTGACCGTGCATGCCAGTAGGGGCCTTTGTGGACACCAACATCAGGTCAGCATGACTGGACTTGTGAGTGCTGTGGTAGCAACCCTGTATTCCAGCGATGGTCACTGGAGATGTTAAGGCCACGGGTCTGGGTCGTTGCCAGTGATCAAGAAACTGCTGCTGTGACCAAGGTTAGACCAGCCTGCATTTGGTAGACTGCACCGAAGGAGGCCTAAAGATTGACGGGGCACCACTGGAGCCCTGCCGCAGTAAGGAGACCACCCCTATCCCTGCAACTACTGGAGCAGGAGCAACAATGATCATCAGAACTAGCTAGTAGTGTGGCTCAATGGAGAGAGCCTGCACTTGCCAAGTGCTGCTGCGTTTGACCTATCCACAGAGGAGTAGCTTAAGGGGGGGGTGTTAGAGGTGTTACACCTCCCTAATACATATATTTTCTAATAAATAGTTGGGTACAAGCGGTTTTAGTCAGGTATGGTGGGGTATCCGTCAGATTTCACTAGATATTTTTACATTTACACAGATATAAATGAACGCACACACAAACACACTGTCCCTTTCTCTGTTTTGCAAGCCTTCAAAAAAGTTGGTTATTTTTACAAGATCCTCTGTTTTGCCTAACTTAGTAACCCTACCAACTTGCATTCCTCTCCCTTTCCACTCCCCGTGAGCCCCTCTCATGCACCCTACTTGTTGTGTGATGTATTTAACATTTAATGCCAGTGTGATTGCTGGAAAATCTAAATCTCACACCCCTCCAATCTCACAGACCAAGATACGCCACTGCAGATCTAGAGCAGGATTACGCTACACCACCAAAGGGTTCCATCCCGCTGGAGCGGATAAGTCAAGAACTTGGACTTTGGGGTTCCGGGGGACATACCACCTTTGGTGCTACAACCCCAAGACTCTAGTGACTGGATAAAAAGAGTCTGAGGGAAGAACTCTTGAGAACATCCTAATAGTTTATATTCCCTGGATGTGGTCATCAGTGAATGGGGAATAATATTGAACCTGTTACACTAGAGCTGGGAGGACAGGCACTGGCCTCACAACTACTTGAGTTATGACCTCAAAGTGAATTGTGTTAATGCTTCTGAATGCCATTTACCTTTGAATGTGTAGATTTAGAATTAAAATACTTCCTTTTATATAAAAACATGTATTTGATGTGGCATTGACTTATTGTTTGCAGTACTTGCACATTGAGTTATGAGCCTTGTTTACTGTTCTGTATCTATGCTTCTCCCCAAAGGAGTCTTGACTGCTCGTCCTATGCTACCCAACTGAGAGCTAGGCTCAGAAGGAAGTGCTTGGCCTAGTTGAGCTGGATCCATAGTAGGGCAGTCCCCGGGACATCAGGAGTAAAAGTCCTCAACCATCACGGTTGGGCACAATAACTCTTGCTTGACCCATGACCTTCTGAATGAGGTTATGATATATTCAGATAACGTTCTGTATAATAAAGATCACAAAGAAGGATTTCAGCATGGGTGAAGACACTTCTATTCATTTTAGAGTCTACTCTTATAGTTTTTCATACTTTTTCCCTGACCAAAGTTTCCAATTCCAGATTGTTGGCTTTCTTCCTCCTCCTAAGGTAAATGTCTTCTGACATTAAAAAAGCCCAAAGGGAGGCCTTAAAAGCATACCAAACTATCTTTTGAGAAGCAGATTTTTGATTTCAGTGACAAAATTCTTCCATTTTAATTCTAGTCTATGAGGATCATTTCATGTTTTCAAGATACCATTTAGTAAAAAGCCACCTTCTCACAGTCTGGGTCCTCTTAATTTCCCCTATCTGTAGTAAGAGTACTGCATAATTGGAGAAACCAATATGTAAGACCTGTATATTGGCTGGCTTGATATCTGTACTGGTCAGAAAAAAATCAATTTGAGTGGATGATTCAAAGCTACTTGTCGTACATATTAGTGTTAATAAGGAAACAATGCGTACAAAGAATGGACCACCATCAAATTGGTCTGGTGTTTATTCATTAAATTGACTGTCTTTGGCTTAATTGTTTTTTATGCATGGAAGATGATTTGAGAGACGGGTTTTGTAAAAAAATGTAAGCCCCGTCCAGCTGCCCTACCGCCTCCCCTAGTCCCAACTCTCTTTGGGACTGTAAGAGTCAAAGAAAGAAAACAGAGGATTTGTCTTGTCTTCAACCCGAACATATAAACTAACAATAGTTCTGTAAACTTCTACAATTGTAGAATTGACCCAGCACCATCAACCATATTCATGCACTTGTGTATCAAGATACTTAGGTTTAAAAATCACACCAGTTGAAGAGAAACACCTAAAATCCACCCAAGCTGAAAACATCTTAAACTTGCATGAGAGATGTGAGTGTCCCGCAACAAAAAATAATTGCAGGATTAAGTGTAAGTGCCCACATTTTCAATAGCCGGGGCTTTCTTATTACTATTAACACCACTGACATTGAACAAAAACATTTTCGATTTCTCTTTCATGCTATGAGAAAAAGTATTTAAAGTGCTTAGAGTGCATAAATGTGTAGTCATTGAAAAACTGCACGGTAAACCAACACATGCATGTTGTAAACATAGGGGGTTATTAAAACTTTGGAGGAGGTGTTAATCCGTCCCAAAAGTGACGGTAAAGTGACGGATATACCACCAGCCGTATTATGAGTCCATTATATCCTATGGAACTCGTAATACAGCTGGTGGTATATCCGTCACTTTTGGGACGGATTAACACCTCCTCCAAAGTTGTAATAACCCCCATAGTGTCAAAATGCTTTAAGTAGCCCTCCTACATCTCACTGGAACTCTTGAGCTTGAGTCATTTCCCCACTTGCATTACTGAATATTAGGAACATATTCCTCGTGGTCAGCACTTGCGCTAAACTTACTGATCACTAGTACTTTCTTTTTGGGTTACACAGTATCCCCTACTCCCTTCACACCCCATTGAACCCTTCGTTCTTAAAGCTACATTAGGAGTCCCGTCCAGCCTCCCACTCTCAGCTCCCAGCTCGAGCATGAGGGCAATCAAAACAATAAGGG
Source organism: Pleurodeles waltl (assembly GCF_031143425.1). Classification (NCBI taxonomy): domain Eukaryota; kingdom Metazoa; phylum Chordata; class Amphibia; order Caudata; family Salamandridae; genus Pleurodeles; species Pleurodeles waltl. The sequence goes on along the minus strand of NC_090445.1, from coordinate 656,560,650 downwards.
GAATTGAGAATCATTTCCGTTTACCAATTACCAGTTTCTGGACAAACCCTTCCCTGTCTCTACAACCCGTGCCTACATTTTTAATTTTACATATATGTTCATTCATCGTCGGACACTTAGGGGGTCATTCCTACCCCGGCGGGCGGCGGGCACCGCCCGCCAGGCGGTGACCGCCAAAAGACCGTTCCGCGGTCAAATGACCGCAGCGGTCATTTTGACTTTCCCGCTGGGCTGGCGGGCGACCGCCAAAAGGCCGCCCGCCCGCCCAGCGGGAAAGCACCAGCAACGATGAAGCCGGCTCCGAATGGAGCCGGCGGAGTTGCTGGTGTGCGACGGGTGCAGTTGCACCCGTCGCGTTTTTCAGTGTCTGCTTTGCAGACACTGAAAATCTTAATGGGGGCCCTGTTAGGGGGCCTCTGCAGTGCCCATGCCAGTGGCATGGGCACTGCAGGGGCCCACAGGGGCCCCACGACACCCGTTCCCGCCATCCTGTTTCTGGCGATGAAAACCGCCAGAAACAGGATGGCGGGAAGGGGGTCGGAATCCCCATGGCGGCGCTGCTTGCAGCGCCGCTGTGGAGGATTCCCTGGGGCAGGGGAAAATCGGCGGGAAACCGCCGGTTTCCCTTTTCTGACCGTGGCTTTACCGCCGCGGTCAGAATTACCCCTGAAGCACCGCCAGCCTGTTGGCGGTGCTTCCTCCGTCCCCGGCCCTGGCGGTCCATGACCACCAGGGTCGGAATGACCCCCTTAGTCCCATTAGGTCTACTCATGGAAAATTTCCAAGTGGGTTATATTGTTCCTTTCAGGTCCATTAGAAATGTTTGTGCCTCTGACACCTGGGAAAAATATGAAATTGCCCTTTGGAGAGAACATTCAGTTTTGATATTTGTACTAAGAGGCCTCAGTGCAATAAAAGCATCATAGGTCCAATCCGTAGAACTGGACATATACAATTTTAAAGATGCAGAAAAAAGTAGCGCCAAAAGGACATCTGGTTGCGCTGGACTGGGACCGCCGCTCACCTCTAGGGAGCCATACACATCTGGAGCCCCCGTGGAACCACAACTAGAACTCATCCTGCTGCTCCTGCTCACTGAAAGACAACATAGACAACGCCAATGAGGATGACAACAACTGTAAGTAGACACACTCACCTGTTACATATGTGAAATGTACAAATTTGTACAGTTGCATTACATACCATAGGGAGGGGGTGTGGACTGCTGCACTCACATGTAACAGCATAGTGACACACGCACTTACATACTGCATCAAGGACACCCACAGATACACATCACGCACCCTGCAGAGCCCATAAACACACATGCCACACGTCAATACCACACTTTTTTTTAAATTTAATTTTCAGTGCATAATAACAATGACATACACATTACAAACAATCAGATATCAATGAATGGTATACTTTGGCAGTGATCCCGCTTTCAGGTCTCCTTCGTAGCCATTCCCTCTCCATGAAAGGGGACTACTTTCTGTTGTACCTCTAAATAAACAGTATGCCCAACATATCTATTTTTGCCATGATCTTATGCCCCACCGGTGTGGTGCAGTGCAGGCCTTTCCTGGTTATAGCATGTGCGCAGCTGGTCCATAACCAATCACACAGTGCAGATACAAAGTCTGTCTCCCCTTCATCAACACCCTCGCCAGTAATAGGGGCGTGGTCGGCCACCCAATCTCATCTCAATCAATGGGTGCTTCTTTCGCTCCACATCCCTGCAAGTAAATCTGAAATGGGCCCCAAATGTCCCTTGGGTGACTGCAGGCTGGAAGGAGCTTGCCATATATGTCACACTGCAGGCTGCAATACGTCATATCCCTTATCCATTCCCCCATTGTTGGCAAGGGGCCACTGTCCTAGCACACAGCTATGCGCCTCTTTGCCAGAAGAAGCCACACAGCGATTAGTCGTCTCCTTGTGGGTGGTAGTCACCTATCATAGCTTAGCAACGCCAACATAGGGTCAGGCTCCACCAACTCATCTGTGATAAAACCTAACTCTTTGAGAACTGCCTGCCAGAAGAGCTGTATGCCCGGACAAGCCCATGCCACATGCAGACAACCAGTGTCTTCCTCTGAGCATCTATAGCACTTTGCGCTATTGTGGAGACCATACCTGTACAGCCGGAACGGGGTATAATAGACCTGGCTGAGGTATTTGAAGTGTATGAGTCTGTGGCACCCATTAAGGGAAATGGTTTTAGTTACAGAACAACAATATTCCAAATGTTTATCGTCTATAATGATTCCTAAGTCCCTCTGCCATGCCAGTCAAGCTTTAGACACATCTGGCCTTAACCGCTTCCTGTGTTGCAGCGCTCAATCTCGATACTACATGAGCAGGAGCTGAGTACTGCAGCAGCGACGCCAGACTGAGGACCGGAGGAGGTTCAGCGAGATCATCCCCCAATATCTCCTGCAACGCAGGGCATGGTCTATAAAATTAGAACCTGGTCAATGGAGTGACATTGACCCTATCATCCCAGCCCAGTAAATGACTGTCTTCAAACATATCTCCCATAATCGCAATGCTCAAGTCCTGTAGTGCTTTAACAGTGCCACAGTAGTGTTGCGGCGCACTGCGTGAGCCGAACATTCAGCTCGGGCCGCGGCGCACGACACTCAGACGCGACATGCCCCCAATCTCCTCTGCACTATCCGAGGCCCCAAATTGGGCATGGGACCTCGTTTCCTTTTAGTGCAGCGCGCCTACAAACCTACATAACCTCCCCCACTCACCTGTTATTTTTGTCCTTCTTTCCTGTCGCCCTCATTTGTTCTTCCCTTTATGTTTTTTCCTTTTTCCCATTATCACCCTCTCTTCCCAGTATGCACTGGTTCCCTACTCACTATGGTACCTTGTCCATTACTTCTATGTATCTTTCCCTATCCAATATGGTGTCCTTACACTTCCTGCTGGTCGCTTCCTGTTTTATGGGTATTTAAGGGCTGTGATTCTTGTTCTCCTTGCGCTGCAACACTTTCTGTTTGGATGGTGTCTTCGCTCATTCTCCCTTGTGTCAGATACTGGTTATGCTTTCGTTCCAGTGTTTTTTCCTGTTCATTTTTTGGTCTTGTATTCCTACGTATTGATTTTTGGTTTTGTTCCAGTAATTTCTTTTTTGAGTTTTTTTCCCCTTTTTAGTGTTTTTTTCCCTCTGGCATTACTTCTGAAGGACACGGACTCCCCTTGGCATTCCTAACGCCTGCAGCACCGTGGCTACCAGAAAGAGTCACCCCTACCTGGGCCAAGGCAGGACGTTCAAGAACAAGAACCTCATCACTCGTTCAGTGGACTCGAGGCTCAAGCACCGCGTAAGTCATTACAGCCCTGCTCCCACAACACCGGAAGCCAAGCACACCATTCCAGGGACATGGTCAGTGAGTATAATAAGGACCCGTCTGCCTTTCTGTTAATTTCTGCCAAGCAAACTTTGTCAAGCTGAGTGAATCCAGCATCCCGTATCGGCGACTCGGTCTGTCAAACAGAACCCAGGGCAGTTTTGCCGGTTCTGCCATTCCCCGCTCCAAACAAACATGTGGTAGATCTGCCGGTCCATGTACCCAGTAATGCACACATCGTGCCTGTGCAACCTGGTAGTATGCCTCTAGTTCTGGGGACCACAGACCCCCCATATCATAGGGGAGAGTAAGTGTCCGCCATCTTACTCTGGGCTGTTTACCCACCCATGCCAGCCTACTCAGGAGAGCTGGTAACCTATCAAAAATGGTGCAGGTAAGGATGATCAGGATATTTAAAAACAGAAAAAGGAACCAAGGCAGCACTACCATTTTCATAATCGCCACTGTTCCAGCAAGTGAGAGAGGGAGATGGATCCAGTTCTCAACTGCCTCGGACAGCCGATGCACTGCCATGCCATAATTGTCGAGTAGCACGACAGCCAGGTCGGAGTGAATCTTGATCCCCAAATAGCAAACAGATATGTCCGTCCCCTGTAGCGGATACTCCATCTGCACCGGGACAGTACTAGTAGTGAGTGGAAATACCAGCAATTTATCCCAGCTTACACGGAGTCCTGCATGACAACCAAACAGTACCATTTCATGTAGCACCGGTGTAAGGTTCCGTTCGGGATCCCTGACACACAGCAAGGTGTCATCCACGTATGCGGACACTATCAGGGTATAGTATGGAAAATGTAACCCTCTAGGTGAATGGTATTCTCTGAGTGCGCATGGCAGCAGTTTGGCAACGAGTGCATACAGGAGTGATTCCCAAACTTTTTTGACCCACATCTCCCTTGTTCTTTTGGCCGATGGCCTCAGCTCCCCATTGTTACTTTTTTTTGGGCGTGTGGGGGGATGTAATCCCGGCTCAGAGAGTACTTCCACTTTTCTCCCTGAAAATAATTGAAATGAAGCCGATGAAGATATTATAATCATAGCTGGTAGCTTGTTTAACCGTATGCACCTCCCTCGGTTTCACAGCATAGGGCCTTACACTTCAGCTGAAGCATTTTAACTGTCAGAATTAACCATCCGGGATGGTTGTCTTTCTACAAAAAGTAGGGTAACTGTTTTTCTCAAATTAAAAAAGTATGGCCAGGTCATGAGAATCACAGGACACTGAGCAGAGGTCAAAACTCAAACTTGGTTTGGCTTATGAACAGTCAAGGTGAAAAGCACCACGGATTCGTAGCATACCCTTGCAATTATACTGAAATTCTTCAGCTTCCCACAATGTCCTGCACGGCTCAGCCTGGTCGACGGTGAAAGAAGCCAGTAAGGTTCCTAGTTAAGGCACCTGATATCTCCCATTCTGACAGTGGCACTGTATATACCTCACATGTACCATATAATTTACCTGCCTCATGCCCGCCATCCGTTCACTGAAGGACTTCGAGTCTTTACCAGATGATTGCACCTGTTCCCCGGAGTATGCTGCAGTCTCTACCAGAGCCAGTACAGGGACCTGGTTAGCGGACTCTGTGTTGATGTTGACAAGCAGACTTACAGCGACACGAGCAGGCGCATTGCCTCCAACGGGGTCATCATGAGTGACACCTTGGGAAGCATGCATCATCTAACATTGTCTGAGGTTTTACATTAGAGACCTGTGCTCAGTGTTCATTTACAAGACAGAAATGAAAGCAAAATCATTTTAACAAGTCATGCACTTTTCAGGTATAGCTTTCCTCAAAAGATCATGCTGTTCGAAAAGAACATGCTGTTTAGGATTCCTTTTCATGTTCTTAGAAGCCTGTGAAAAATAATGCAGTGATAGATATAGTTTTCTAATTAGAATGCAAAGGCCACAAATGGAACTTATCAACAATTTCACAAGTAATAATACATACGTTTAATAAATGTGTCATGAGGGATTAGGAGAAGAATGCATTAAATGGAGTAAGCTGATTTTGGTGTTTCTTATGAGTTATGTAGAATTGCAGTTGGCTTTGACAGGTTGGCTGGAGAATTGTCAGATAACACTGACAGTGTGATAGAGTCTAGTTGATCCCTGAAAATGTTACCTCAGTGATTCCTGATTTCAAAGTCTGTATTTATGATTGAAAACCTGTGGCAAACTTTTCAGTATGTTTTTAAATGTTTTTTTAATATACAGTCAAGTTTGCTGGCAAAAATTAGGTTGAAGTTTGTACCAAAAATTCTGCATTGTTGGATGAACTCACAGCCTCAGCTATCACTGATGTCCTTTGGTCTGCTAGTTTGACCCTGTAACTGCTCTCTTTTAGACATGTGCTGTGAAGTGTTTGACTTTCCAAAGTGTAATATCTGGTACTGGCGCACTAGCTGTAAACAATAAAGGTACAGCCTCAAGGACTTTAAATATTTAGAAAGCCAAGACGGATTATATGCATAACTAAATCTTAAAAGTGAGCAGCCTTTTCAAGCGTACTTTACAAGCATCAACCAGGACAACTGCCATCTAGGAGTACATTTCACCCAATCCCAACTACCCTCCCCTACACTGCGCTGCCCTCAACTTGCGCAATCTACACGGATCCCCCCCAAAATCCCCTACATTACCCCATACCAACAACACATAACACAATTGCGGAGTACACTCGGGGGCTGATAAAGCCAAGTGCTTCACGTTGCACATGTCCACTGCTATGGCCGAATCCTCCAGTTCTATTATGCGTTAAGGGTCTCTTATTAAATGGGTTAAATGTCTTGCTCCCGGTTCCAGCATCTCCATTGGAAGCTGCCTTACAGATTTGTGCTGTTTCCCTAATTGAAGCCCCTGTCTTGCTGTCACTTCTTTGTTCTGTACCTTAGGAGCCTTCCTCAACTCGAATTGCAGTTTGGTCTGAATTCTGTCTGATTTACCCATAGTGTCGCAATACGCTTGTGGGCAGTGGCCCCCGGGCAAAGACCAGTGTGGGGGAGCAATGCCTCTCTAGGTTAATCGATCGCCATCAAGGCCCCGGTGCTCTGATCTCCGTAGCCCTCTCCTGCCCCCCAGTTTGCATCTAGCTGGCAGCGGGCTCAACTTTTTTCCACAGGTCCTTGCAGGTAGGCCTCGCACCCATTCACCCTCTCCTGTGCCCTTGGTCTCTGGGTGTTATCAGCTGTCATCAGGTGTCTCTCAACTGTGTACCTCTTGGCTCCTGCAGCCACCCCCAGATCATCAGCTGTGCGTGCGTCACCTATCCAAGGTTCTGAGTTCAAACCGGGGCCTCACTCTGTCTGTCTACCTCCTAGGTCCAACAAGGCACTCTCTGGGTCAGGCACGCATGTCTCGAGGGCCGAGGACTCCTCGTCACACTCTACCTAGGGCTGCCTCAGTATACCAGTCAGACCCCCTGGGCCGCTCACCACGGGGCAAGGCTGGTTCGTCTTCTCCTCCCAGAGGACTCCTCCGGGCCCCCAGCGCTCATTGCCACACTCCACAGGCCGCCTGATGCCCCAGGCAGGCCTCACCCCACCCGGGGCACCCCAGATCAGCAGCACTCCCAGACCCGAGCAGGCGCTTCACTTTTCCTTGCCCCGCCTCTCGAAACCAGGACGCAGAGAGCTTCTCTTGTTCACCGGGCCCAGCTACACCCTCCCCGGGAGTGCACTCTCATGTTAGGGCATCCTTGATGCCAGGATTGTTCAGGATCGTCTTCTCGGCCGGAGGGGCTCTTGGCCTACACAGCCATTTTGGGGCCTGGCAAGCTCCGCTCCACAATACCATACAGTTACACACAGCAACACAGCACAGGCCGAGCCTCACAGATCCCCAAGCAACATACAAACTCATAACAACAACACAACAAATGCACATATACAAACACATGTCACACACACAACCAACACTGGCCAGGTACTCGACACACATTCAACACAATGTACAACCATGTGTGATGGAACACACACAACAACACCATCAGAGAACCGAACAAATGACACACACATTACACACACACACACACACAGTACATCAAACCTATCATGCCATGCACAATACATGCAGACTCAAACAGTCCAAACACACAAAGTGACACAGCAGAACAACAAACCTATAACATGACAAACACAACACAGTACCATGATACCAACATTTCAGATACATACACATACCACACCCTACCACAGCACTGCAAACAACCTCACATACTGCTCAAATGATACATGAAGCAGCAAGCAGCACATACAACAAAATATTTGCACACAACCAACATCAGCCAGGAACAACTCAAATCTATGAAAGGAAATGCAGGACAAAGATGTGATCAGAAAACAAAACAACTGGTTGGTTATATATATTAATTTTGTGTACAAAGATAAAAGTCCAACGTCATTGGCCAGTCCACATATACAAAAGTTATTTGCACCAAAGGCACAAAGTGGTGCCCCAACTTGACTCCTGACTGCCATGTCACCTCAGGGAGTATTAGGGGGCAAGAGAGGGGGGGTGGGCTTGGGAGGTGGGGTTTTCGCCTTGGTTTGGGGGGACCTTTTCGGGAGAGGTGGACCTCAGGGGGAGGGGCATGGGTGCTGGCAGGGGGTGGGAGGGGAAACCTTGGAGGTGGACGAGATGGCCTTGTGGAGGGAAACAGTTCTTTTGGGGGTGTCATGGGGGAAAGAGTAGGGAAAAGGTCAAGGTTATAAAAGAACACCTTTTATGATATATGGGGACGGTCATCAGAAGGGGATTTGGGTGTGGAGGGTAAGGGAAGTGGTGGTATGACATTTAGGAGTGGATGTCTTGGGTATGTGTTTGTGGGAGGTGTGCTTTTATGTGGTGGGTGTCTGTTGGGTGGATGAGTGAGAGTGTTTATGTGTTTTGGGCTGAGGGGGGTGGAGGTGTTGGGGGATGCCGTGATGGGTGGGTGACTGTCTTTTGGGGTGGTGACTGCAGGTATGGTGAATGTGCTGCATGTGCTACATGTAGGTGTGTGGTAATGCGGGCGTGGTGACGGGGTTGGATACCTGAGGGTCTGCTGGGGTGCTGTCTGCAGGAAGGATAGGTGTGGTGGCTGCATCAGTGAATGTTGGTGTGGTGTCTGCAGGTGTGCCATGTGTTGTTTCTGTGATGCTGGGAGTGGTGGGGGTGTCAGGGCAAGTTGTGACTGTTGCTATGTCTGCAGGTGGATGTTGTTTGTGTGTGCACCTGTGGTATGTCTTGTGGTGCTTATGTTTTAGTCTGCGCTACCTTTGGATGTTAAGGTGGATGCATGCCTGTCTGTGTGCTTTGGCTGAGTTATGGAAGAAGGGATTTGGACTAGGAAGAGGAAGGTGGAGGGGGGAAGGTAGACAAGGGATGACTGGCTGACATCAGTGTGGAGGCCAGAGTCTGAAATGATCTCTGTAGGCCAGAAATTGTGCCGTGAATACCCTCCAGGAAAGCATTGCTCTTTTGGATCTGTCTTCCTAGTCCCTGGATGGCATTCACAATGGTGTCTGACCCACAGAGATAGACCTAAGGAGGTCAATAAACTTCTCACTGAGGGCAGCAGGGGAACAGGGGCTGAGGCAGAAGTGCATGCAGCAAGGGAGACGCTCACCCTCTGTACTGCCATTTGATAAAGTTTGTTTTGACCAATGACTTTGTGTTTCACCACTGCGCATATTAGTTGCTCAATGTTCACATTGTATGTTTTGTTCAGTTTAGCCGCCTATGGGCTTTGACATTGCATTAGCCATTACTTTCTGTATTCAGTTTAGCCGCCTATGGGCTTTGACATTGCATTAGTCATTACATTCTGTATTCTGCCTATTGGCTTTGACATGCTGTATCCAGTCTAGCCGCATATTGGCTTTGACATTGCATTCCTATTGGCTTTGACATGATGTATTCAGTTTAGCTGCCTATTGACTTTGACATGCTATTAGATATTCTGCCTATTGGCTTTGACATGATATCATATATTACATTTTGTATTCAGCTCCGCTGCCTATTGGCTTTGACATGATATCATATATTACATTTTGTATTCAGCTCCGCTGCCTATTGGCTTTGACATGATATCATATATTACATTTTATATTCAGCTCAGCTGCCTATTGGCTTTGACATGATATCATACATTGCATTTTATATTCAGCTCAGCTGCCTATTGGCTTTGACATGATATTATACATTGCATTTTGTATTCAGCTCAGCTGCCTATTGGCTTTGACATGACACTAGACATTGCATTTGATATTTAGGTTAGCTGCCTATTGCCTTTAACATGACATTGCATTTGATATTTAGGTTAGCTGCCTATTGCCTTTAACGTGGAGTTAGACATTGCAGTTGAGAATCCAAGCTGTATTTTTCCAAGCTGTGTTTTTGCACAAGAGAACCAAGATGTTTTTCTCACAGTAGACTAGACATGATAAGAGAGAGTACATGGGTGTTGTTTTTCTTCGCTTGAGCTTGGGAACAGGAGTAGTCTTGGAGACCTGGCCAGTCTCCAAAAGGCTTGCTCAGTTTCCCAGGTCTGAGAGGAGGGGGCACACCTTTGTAACGAATGACACAGGCTGCAGAGATTCAGATTCGAATCTGCCGGACCTCGTGCTGGAGCTTGGCGCCAGCTGCCAGCAATCCCGTGTGGGTAGATGAATCTCTTTCTCGCGGCTGACAGGGGGTCATCAGCTTGCAGACCTTAGAAAGATGAAACTGTAAATAGTTTCCCACACGGTGAAGTATTTGTTTTGCTTTGCATTCAATATCTTATAAATATAACCTGCTGTGTATATTGCAAACTGATATATTTTGTTTGATTAACGCGGGCTTGAAAGCTACTAATTCGTCATTCATAAAAAGTGTGGTTGGGGAAGAATTAACAACAATAAAAGTCTTCTTTGAACTCAGAAGTGCATTTCTGGTGTGTTATGTTAGTGCTTAGAAACTAGCTAAGAGGAAAGCACTACAATTGGTACCAGGAGTGGGGTCGGTCATTAAGAGGTGATTACGAGTTGGTAGATTTCTAAGTGCACACTTTAAAAGTGTAATTGTTTTTGTTGTTTGGAGAATTACAGAAATTGTTTTTTTTGTTTGGAGAATCACAGTAGCACGGCAGACCATGTCTGAGAATGCATGTGTTGTTAAACTGCCCGATGGTGCTCGGAAAAACTGTGAATTGTTTTCTGTTTGGGGAATTACAGAAGCACGACAGACCATGTCTGAAAATGCATGTGTAGCTAAAATGCCTGATAGTGTTTTGAGAAATAATTTATGTTGTACATATGTAGAAAAAGTGTCTTTTGGAAGTAATGATGACAGAAAGGTCTGGATACCTTTATCTGCTTACAGAGAAATGCAGGAGAAATGTAGGAAGTTGGAACATGAAAATAGGAATTTACGTGAGCAAATTAGCTCGACTGAAAGTTATAAAAAGGCTGTTTTAGAAGAATCTTTCTTGTCCCATTCCAGTAATGAGGGGGTTAAGACAGCTCCGAGCTGCTTTGAGTTTTCGTGTGAGCCAGGGTTTTTGGCAGCCAAAATGCATTCCTTAACTGATAAGACAGACGAGAGAGACCAGAATGTGATTTTACCGTTGCAAAATGCACAAGTAAAACGAAAGAGTTTCATTAGCTTGTTTGATTTTTGGAAAAAGAATAGCCCTCATTTGAGTGAAATCCTAACACTTTTGTATATGGTCACTGTGAAAAATAATATGCAGCTGCGCGCTTGTGATTTGGCAAATGAAATAATGCAGACTTTAGGTTTCTGCGCAGTGCAAGAAGAAAAAACTGATGTACATGTAACTCAAGAACAAGGGAAGAAAATAGTGCCCCTAGCTAGAATCATACACTGGATCTGGTACTTGCAAGACAGGGCTAGAGTACCACAGGTAAAAGAGTTACCAATGAAGTTGAATGCACCATTTGAATTCGTGTCCACTGAAGATAAAAAGCATGAATGATTCATTGATTGAAATGTTGTTTTCTGGCACAGTAGAAGGAACAGCTTTGTATAATGTGTGTCAGATTTTAAAGCAAGAGCTACGTGAGATGTGTCATTTTTACGCTGATTTTTGGTTCATTGCTAATGTTTTAGCACCTAACTGGTTCAATTACCTTGCAGATGTTAATGAGAAAAATTCAGAGAGAGAAGTGTACACCCAGAATTCTGCCTTAGTGGGGATGGCTAAGTGGGTGCCCCAGAAATGTGAACAGCTGAGAGAAAAAGCCACTTACAGGTGGGCAGAGATGAGAGAGATGCACATTCCCCTAGATTTGATAAAAACTGTGCAGCACGCACAAAAGCAATCTGTCATGCAAGCAGTCACAGAGCAGTTGGGGAGAGGAAAGTTACCAGGACAGAAATGGCAAATTGATCAGGTTTTAGGGAGAGTGATTGCTGCAAATTACCAAGGAAAAATCGAAATTATGCTTATACCTAGAAAAGAATCTGATTCATTCAAACAAATTGGAGACAGAATGGCCCAAATTGGCAAAAGTGCAGTGAATGGAGGTTTGTTAAAGAAGGAGTCTGCCCCAGCCCTTCTGACAGTGCAAGAAAAGGGAAGCTGTGGCGCAGCAGATAAAAACCTCAGTGCTGATGTGTGGGCTGAAGCCCCAAGTGATCCTCCAGAACCTGCAGAAAATATAACAAAGGGCCTCAAAAACGTCCTGCTGATTATAAAACAGGGAAAGAAAGAGGAAGGGTGCAGTTTAAATGAAAAATGTTATTTGCAAGAAAAGTCATACTTGTTTCTTTTGCAGATCCTACCACGTTTCGCCACTGTCCCTGAGTGTGCTGTGTGGTCCCCCTTTCGGTGTGTGCGTGTGGGGTCGGGGAAGGGACCGAATCCCCAACCTGAACCTGGCTGAGTAAAGTGCCAGCACCATGGATCCATTTTGCGCAAACTGCGCCTTCAGTTCAAGTTCAACTTGTTTGATTGCATTCTTCCACTGGAACTAAGCTGTGTTTTTTTTTTTTTTCCCTTCTCGTATGGAACTCTGACTTTTGCTTACCTTCCAGAAAACCTTTCAGGTGGACCGTGCACCTTTACAGGAGCAGAACTCATGCCACATCAAATTGCTAACACTGTTGAATTAGAGACTCACTCAGAGTATAAAAATTGCCCAGTCTTTTCTGTGTAGATGTATCTGATGTGAAAGGTTATGAAATCAATGTGTTAATTCACTTCTATTGCTTTACAGGGATTGCTTTGATCATTCAAATCTGACTTGCTGATAATGGTTTTTTTTTGTGCTGATGTTTTTTGTTTTTTGTTTTTGTTTGAAACAAGAGATATGTGAAACAAAAATTCATTGGTCAAAGGGCGGAATGTACTGCCATTTGATAAAGTTTGTTTTGACCAATGACTTTGTGTTTCACCACTGCGCATATTAGTTGCTCAATGTTCACATTGTATGTTTTGTTCAGTTTAGCCGCCTATGGGCTTTGACATTGCATTAGCCATTACTTTCTGTATTCAGTTTAGCCGCCTATGGGCTTTGACATTGCATTAGTCATTACATTCTGTATTCTGCCTATTGGCTTTGACATGCTGTATCCAGTCTAGCCGCCTATTGGCTTTGACATTGCATTCCTATTGGCTTTGACATGATGTATTCAGTTTAGCTGCCTATTGACTTTGACATGCTATTAGATATTCTGCCTATTGGCTTTGACATGATATCATATATTACATTTTGTATTCAGCTCCGCTGCCTATTGGCTTTGACATGATATCATATATTACATTTTGTATTCAGCTCCGCTGCCTATTGGCTTTGACATGATATCATATATTACATTTTATATTCAGCTCAGCTGCCTATTGGCTTTGACATGATATCATACATTGCATTTTATATTCAGCTCAGCTGCCTATGGGCTTTGACATGATATTATACATTGCATTTTGTATTCAGCTCAGCTGCCTATTGGCTTTGACATGACACTAGACATTGCATTTGATATTTAGGTTAGCTGCCTATTGCCTTTAACATGACATTGCATTTGATATTTAGGTTAGCTGCCTATTGCCTTTAACGTGGAGTTAGACATTGCAGTTGAGAATCCAAGCTGTATTTTTCCAAGCTGTGTTTTTGCACAAGAGAACCAAGATGTTTTTCTCACAGTAGACTAGACATGATAAGAGAGAGTACATGGGTGTTGTTTTTCTTCGCTTGAGCTTGGGAACAGGAGTAGTCTTGGAGACCTGGCCAGTCTCCAAAAGGCTTGCTCAGTTTCCCAGGTCTGAGAGGAGGGGGCACATCTTTGTAACGAATGACACAGGCTGCAGAGATTCAGATTCGAATCTGCCGGACCTCGTGCTGGAGCTTGGCGCCAGCTGCCAGCAATCCCGTGTGGGTAGATGAATCTCTTTCTCGCGGCTGACAGGGGGTCATCAGCTTGCAGACCTTAGAAAGATGAAGCTGTAAATAGTTTCCCACACGGTGAAGTATTTGTTTTGCTTTGCATTCAATATCTTATAAATATAACCTGCTGTGTATATTGCAAACTGATATATTTTGTTTGATTAACGCGGGCTTGAAAGCTACTAATTCGTCATTCATAAAAAGTGTGGTTGGGGAAGAATTAACAACAATAAAAGTCTTCTTTGAACTCAGAAGTGCATTTCTGGTGTGTTATGTTAGTGCTTAGAAACTAGCTAAGAGGAAAGCACTACACCCTCTTAGATGAGCGGGCACCGCCCACAGGGTGGGGAGCTACAGGGAGGGCAGTGATATAACTGGGGGTGGAGGACAAAGATGGTACAGGAGTGGTTCTCAATGGGTCCACCACCACTAGGGAGTGGCCACTGGAGGAGGACTCAGATGAAGATGTTGCAGATCCGGTCTCCTCTGTGGAACTCCCCTTTCACTCTGGGCCACTGCGTCCCTCAGTGTCTGTGGTGCCGTGACTGGTGGTCCTGTGGCCAGAAGCTTCCCCACTCGGCCGTGACCCATCTCCTTAGCCTGCCGGTGCTGATGCTGAAAATAGATAATAAAGTACACATGATGACACTTCCATTACAAATCAGACAGAAATTATACCATCATGTCCACTGAACCTCCGCAGGGAGTTCCACTAAAGTGCTGACATCATGTAACAACTAAGCATGTCCCTCGATGTATCAACTGTCACACACCAGCAAAGCACAGTAACAGAATCCTGCAATACCATAAATGAAGTAGACAAATCACACTGAACATACCATGACTAGGTGACTATTCCACTTAATACAGATGTCCTATTCACAACTACATACTCAAGCAGTAGACAAGCAATTGATTCCCATTGTAAGGCAGCATAACAATTACACAGAACCATTCCTTACTACACAAATACATTACCCAGATGTTATGTAACAGGCAATAACATATTGCCAATTAAAGACAGGCAAGCCTGGTTCAAACAAACCATACCTACATCAAGTGACACATATTTGACCAAATCACAATGGACACATGCAATCATATGACATATCAACATGTCACACCTGCCAAATGATGGTCAATGAGGTAGTACACATGTCACACACATACACACCAATTGTGATGTAGCAAGGAGTGACAATGGACTCAGTTCAAAGCAATGTATGAAAAATGTCTCCAGGAGACAAGCAATAATGGTCATATAAGGACCAAGAAAGCTCACACCAATGTCACACACACACACAATTAGCAGTTCATTATATTGTGTATGTGTCAAATAGACTACTATGCTGTACAGGAAGGAGGGAAACAAACCTTGCTAACACCAACATGAGTAAAACATTTTGTCACAGTATGAGAAGCAACATCACTACCCACATATCCGACACGGCAAGCCTAGCATCTGTCTGTTGTGGATTCCCAGAGGAAAAGCATAATTGATGCCAACATAACACATACAACAACCATGATGCAACCCAACAGTCAGATCACACTTACCAACCTACACACAGGTGTTTAAGAACTACCACAACTGCACCACATACGTTTCTTGTCAATCAGGAAGTTTTCAAACACCCTGGCCTCATTTGTCATATCTACATAGCTACAGCAAGTACACATGGTAAATATCCAACAATGAGGCATGAGATGTATCTTCAAAATTACACAGGATGTTGACACAGAAGTGTCTGGGCCATTGCTGTGAGCGAACAACCACTACCAATGTATCATATCTACACAAGTATACCATGGAAAAGCTATGTGTCAAGTGTCTGCTATCAGGACATCAGCGTGGCAATCACATTCTTACATCAGATACCAACATATGTATCTTTGTGGAAATGTAGCATATGCACACTGGTAACCAACATGCATATTGTCAACTCTGATGGTACATCACACATCATAGTACATTCCTCACTTACCAAGAGGAAGTACCTTGCAACAGGTGTGAAGATCTTAGTTTTGTATTTCATGTGACATGTCTGATGGACACCACAGCAGCATATAACACTGTGACACATCAGAAACCATTAGACACTGGAGATTACTTGCCCCTACATGACTTCAATTCACACATAGACATACCCCCTGATACATAGCAGAGGACAATGAGCAAGAACCAACCTACTTTTCTATCATGGCATTAGGGAGGAGTGATCTATTGGTGGGAACTAACACCCACCAGGGTTGTAAAAGCAGATCACTCGAAAACAAAAAAACACTGTCGTATGTGCTCCCTTCTGTGCTATAGGACTGAGGGGCCCCCATAATGAAATACCATGTCTCAAAACAAAATGATTGTGCACACCTGTTGCCAATATATGACTTGAGTACATCAATGTGATCACAGACTATCTGTGACACATGACACTTACCACATTGTCAGAGTTAACATCCTTTCCCTCACTCAGTCACCTGTTAAAGGGGTAAACATGTCTCTGGTATGTACTTACCCCCTTGTGGCTACTGTGCTTCCTTCAAACACCCATCCAACTCAGGGTAGGCCACCACCAAAATGCGGGCCATTAGGGGGATCAGGGTCCGATGGGCACCCGTCCTCATTGGGAGGACATCACCAGCTCGGCCTCTGCAGTCTTCCGGGCCCAGCGACTCAGGTCCTCCCACCTCTTCCCACAGTGGGCGCACCACTGGCTGTGGAACCCCAGAGTCCACACCTTCTTGGCAATGGCAGGCCAAATCCCCTTATTCTGATTGCCACTGGCCTGCATGGATGACATATTCAAGATAGAAAATCATGTTCACAAGTAGCACACAAAAAGAGGCCGAGTTAATGACAAGTCAGTTCAACAAGTCAAACACAGACACTGGGCATAGGCTAAAGTTGAAGAACTTCAGTAGTGGGGCATGATATTTAACCATCACAGGCTGTACGTGGATACTGGGTGTGGCTACAGGCTCACACTTGCACTGCTGAAGCTATACAATAGCAGCCCAGATGGCAATAATTCAAGAAAGTGGCAATTGAAAGTCATCTTTCTCTGCAGCCGAGCACACAAATCAAAACAAACTACCATGTCCCAAGAGGTTAGATGCATCAGAATACTTCATGTATCCCATAGCCTATTGGCAAGGGCTGTCATTGAGCAGAGCTTAGAACCATAGAGTGTCATCATTTGGATTCAGTACAATAATACAACAATGGCAGATATGGCCACTGATGTATGTGCAGGTACAGTGAGGGCCCAAGTATGGTTAGAACACAGCAACCAACATGCATCAACACCTTCTGCTGTCATTGTAGCACATATGTCCACACATTAAGCACATCAGATGATGGGATTTACCTGTTGATGACTGGCATTATACCTCAGCTAACCATGTGCAACAGTCACAAGGTGGGTCAGGGTATACACATTGCACACTCTCCACAATGTTTCAAAACTTCACACCTGTGACTTCACATAGGGACATGCCCAGGAACTCAGTCATTTAAACCCACTGATAGTACCTACAGGGCTTTAGCAACACAATTTCACATATTACCCATAAGCCTAGGCTAAACAAACCAAAGCTTAGTTGAGCTTTCCTCTGGTACACCATAAAGCTGTCCATACAGGGGTAGGACCCTACACAAGCTTCTCCAGCTCTTCTGGTGAGAAGGCAGGGACCTTATCACCTGTAGGAAATGGCATGATTTCTCCCACAGGCAGTACACAGCAGCTCAACCTTGGGAGGTCTTGCTGACAGCCGTGTCAGGAGTCAAGTGAGAGGTTCTTCAGGAGATGGCAGACGTGACCATCACCACCGGTGGACGCTGCCTTTGCATGAAGACCACCCCAGGTAGCAATGTGTTCCAATGGCAATGTCCGCGGCTGTAGCATCCGCCTATCGCCATGATGCCTTCCGCTGGCGATCACGGTCGTTTCCTATTGTCCAGTATGGCAGGTCAGAAAGTCACCTTTAATTACCTGGGCATTCAGGTGTATCATGAACTGGGGGACCTCAGGGACGGTAACATCGGGAGGGTATTTCACTCCTTGAGGGCATCTGTCGGATTCTGGCGCTCCCTGAAACTGTCTATAATGGCCAGAATATCATTAGCCAAAATGGTCATGTTACCCCGTCTCCTTTATTATTTCGCTAACTTGCCGCTGTTGATCCCATCGGCATGGTTCCGTGAGTTGAATACCCTGCTTCGGGAGCTCATATGGGACGGAGGCCATAGGCGCACATCGCTTTCCACTCTTTGTAGACCGGCTCAGTCAGGGGGCGTAGGAGCCCCAGACTTTGAGTCCTATTACCTAGCATCCCAGCTGCAGTGGGTCTCCAGATGGTTCACCGGAGAGGGTCAGCTGGACAGATGCACTACCAGCGGAGTGAAGGGTATGGATCTGATTATTGCACGCTTGATTAACCGGCGGGTGGCACACCACACTGACAGCCTCATAACGAGAGTCGCTGCATCGTTCTGGAAGAAATGCGGAAGACGTGTGGGAGTGGGTCCACCCTACTCCCCGGCCCTACCACTATCGCCGCTGATGCTGGGAGTCGTTGGGAGAAGTCAAACGGGCCCCGGGTTGGGAGCATGGAAAGAAGCGGGCATGGAGACAGTGGGGGACCTATTTCGGGATGGGGTGCTTAGATCCTTTGCCGACCTGGTGGAGAGTAATGGGGTACCACAGGGGCAATTCCTTCTATACCAGAGGCTGCTCCACAATCTGAGGGAACACTGGGAAACAGTTAATGTGGAACCCGCTACCCACCAGATATTACACCTAATATTGGTATCAGGGGGCGAGGCCCACCTAATTACTAGACTATATCGGGCCCAAAATGAGCACGCCCTGGACCCGCTCCAAACACAAAGGGAGAAATGGGAAAGGACAGTGAGGAGGGACCTAACTGACACGGAATGGAAGAGAATACTGGTGTAACCCCGGATGGTCTCACGAAACACACGACTAAGATACATCCAATACAATTATATTCACAAAAAGTACCTTACCCAACACCATTTGACCCTAATATATGATGGCCCCCCATGGTCCTGCCCCAGATGCTAGGACATAGATTCAGACTTCGACCATATGGTGTGGAGTTGCCCAGAACTCCAGCGGGGTTGGGGAGCGGTACTGACTGACCTGAATAAATTACTTGAAGTGGATCTGTCCCTGGCCCCGACGGTGTGCCTCCTGGGTCTTGGAACAGGTCTCCTGCGTGGGAAGGTGGGTAGTCGATTCCTGGACCTAGCCCTGGGCCTTTATAGAAGGTTGATCACGCTGGGCTGGAAATCGCCCAGATGCCCTCGACTGAAAGTATGGAGACAGGATGTTACGAAATGGGCGAGGGCAGAACTGCAGGTCCTGATTAGAGAGGAGGCGCGGGGCCTCCGACAGACTCCTATCTCGCCAGCATGGGAGGAAGTACTGATGAAATGGAACCGTATAGTGATGGTAGACGATCCAACAAGAGGGGAGGATGTAGAAGTGACAGGAACGGGATTAGGATTAGGGAGATGGCAACAAAATCATATCAGCCGGGGTATAATGCATAGGGAAGACCTGAGGCTACACATGCAGGGTAAAACAGGGGCGATTACAGTCCGAGTATGAGAACCCCAAACCACAAAAATAAAAAAATAAAAATAAATTAAAAAAATATTTTTTTAAATAAAAAATAATAATAATAAAAGACCATGTGGGATATGGAACAGACATGAGGGATAGGTAGGAGCTGAACGGGTCGGATACCCTACCCCAAGGGAACCAACTGGGAAGGTATGGGAGACCCACAAACCAGTGGAGAAGTATACGATCCTCCCCTGCAGCTGCTCTCGCCCGCTAGCACTCGCGCCATTAAGTAAAGTTATTATTTTTTGTTAGTTAAAGTCTGTCATGTAGACATTGCAGTAGAAAGGACAATATGGTGCATTCACAAAATGTATATATGTTCAGGTGACCCGAGTAGACCGAGTACATAGTAAAACTAAACATGAAGCACGGCTAGAAGGTTTAACAAAACAATTAATAGTATATACAAGAAAGAGATAAGATGTCTACAAGGATGAGGGTGAACAGAACGGTGGCCAGTGTCTGTCAAGCCATGAACAGTATGTGTATGACAGCAAAATGTTAATGTTAATAAAAATGTTTAAAAAATATATTTTAAAAAAACACCCTCTTGGAATAGACAAGATAGTTTTTGTGGCTTCTTAATGAAATGCCTAGTTAGATGTCAGTATCACAGAGAGTTGTGGAGACATCCATTCACATTGACATGTGATTCAGATCTACTGCCTGGATAGGAAGTCATGGATCTCTTTTGTCAGTTGGAGCCAGATCTGATGCCTGCTATTCGTCATCCTAATGGTATACCACCCATTGTACAAGTAATGTCAGTGCTGCATTTCCTGGCCACAGGCTCCTTCCAAAATACAGTGGTTCTAACTGCAGGGATGTGCCAGCCTATGTTCAGTCTGGTCTTAAAAGCTGTACTGTCTGCATTGTTAAAACACCTGGGCAGCTACATCTTATTTCCACAACATGAGGATTTGCACCAAGTAAAGGCTGATTTTCATGGGTTGGCCCACATCCCACATCTAATGAGAGCCATTGTTGGTACCCCTGCAGCCTTGGTTCCCCCACATAGCAATGAACAAGTCTATCTGAAGAGGAAGATCGCAAACTCAATAAATGTCCAAGTAGTGTTTTTGGCGGACCTCTACATTTCCCACGTATGTGCACGGTATCCAGGTTCAGTCCGTGAGCCCTCATTATACTGAACAGCGAGGAAGGTGTGGCTGGTTAGTACGTCACATATATCGTTTGTGTAAGCATGCTATGTCTGCTGCCAAATGTAATGATGCCTTAGACTAATAGTTGCACATATGTAATGATTACTTATAGGGGACTCTGGCTACCGAAACCAACCCTGGTTGTTGACACCAGGGGAAGTCCCCTTCAATGAGGCCCATGGGAGGGCACATGGGTGGTGGAGTAGACTTTTGGGCTTCTGGAGGCAAGATTCCT
The DNA here is from genome assembly GCF_031143425.1 of Pleurodeles waltl. NCBI lineage: Eukaryota > Metazoa > Chordata > Amphibia > Caudata > Salamandridae > Pleurodeles > Pleurodeles waltl. The sequence continues at coordinate 656,539,841 of NC_090445.1, read as the reverse complement.
TAGCATCAATAAGTCTGGTGGAGCCCTCCTCTACTTACCCGCCAAAGTGTGTCAGATCATTGTAGCCTGCTGCATGCTCCACAACCTCTCCCTGAGGCGTCAGATCCCATACATCCCAGATAAGGGTGAGCCAGCAGTTCCACCGGGTGAGAAAGCAGAATTGCCAAGTGAGGATGACAATGACGAGGATGAAGATGGAGACATGTGGGTAGATCTTATCAATCAGTACTTCACCTGAGTGTAAGTATGTGGTGGTCCTTAATGTGACTGACTCAGTGGGGTAGTGTGGGGGTCAGGAATGTTTGAGAAAGGTCTTTGTGTGACCATCAGACAGGTTATTTGTTGCTTAGCAGAATAAAAGTATGAATTAATTAAAATTGTTGCACCAAATTACAATAAAAAGGAAGAACGCCCCTAAAATGCAACCAACATTATTCCACATACAACCCATAAGGGTGCATATATCACATAACCTCTGAAATAAATGGAAATGTACCAATCGTGCAGCCGCCTAAGGTTCTATTGTTGTACGAAGTAAACATCTAAAGTCCCTCCCTACACAAGCACTATCTGATTATTAGATCATTCGCAGGCGTCCATGAGCTCGAAGCTGCTTTAATACTCAACCCAGTGGGTGACCTCTTACATCTTATCTTTCAGGTGCCCAGAGCCATCAAGAAGGAATGTGAAGTGACTTTGGTGGTAGGAGCCATTTCGTCAGTGACATTTCTTTGTAGACCTCACCCTTTCTGTGAGTGCCCGCACTAATTTGGCCCCTTGCCTGGTGTAGAGCCGGTCTCAGTTTATAAAAGAGTTTCCCAAAGCAAGGTAGCTCCATGGGGACCACTGCAATAAATAAGTAAGTTGCTTAGCAGTATACAGCTCAGCTTTTGTGGCAAATTGGGACATGGAGTTGTGACTCTCGCGATAATCTCTTTTATTAGGGGCAGTTAAAATGCACATTTTGAGAAACCATTGTATGTGGAACATGTATTTCTAGATCATGTTTGCCTTTATTTGCCTAAACTCCTTGTACACCACTATTTCCTTCCAGATCTCTTTCTAATGCAGTCCTCATGTGGACATTTCTGAATTGTGTCACTGGCAGGTGGGTTTAGCTGGTCTGAAATGTGAAGTGGACATGGATTGATCCAAGAACTCTGTGACATATTTTGGTGGTGTATGAGTCCCATGCCCAGGCTGTCAGGACACTGGGATGGCAGTGTTGTGTTCTAAACAACAGATCTGTTTGCCATGGTAAATGGGTCCAATGGTGTCATGTGTGTGATCATGTTTCTTTGAAACATGTTTTCCTGTGCAATCTATTCACTCAACCTTCACATTGTTTTGGTAACGAAACTATTTGACTTCTATGTAGCTGCCACTGTGTTACCTCATTGCAGGCCACTGTGCATGTGTATAAAGACTGACATGGGTGAGTAACATCCCTACAGATACCTGACCATGGTAAGTGGAAGGGCCCCTGACTAGGGACAGTTGTACTGACCTCTGTCTATATTATGGGGTATGTTAATTTTATAGGCATGGTATTGGTATTTGATAAGGGTTTAGCTATTGACAATTTCCACCAATCTGTTTGCCTATTTGGATGGACAAAGTCAGACATGTGCGTTACTTCAGTGGCCTATGGGATGATAGTTACTGACAACTATGCAGAAGCGAAAAGGCTTAAAGACTTACTTTATTATGAGATCCCTGATATTTGGTCAGCCTATGTGCAGCACAGTGCAATAAATGGGGATTGATGTTTATCCACCTGTGCCATTTTGGTTGTATTGAACCCAGGCATGACAGTACCTGTGACATAGAACTTTTCACATTTTCCTTCATAAGAACCATTCATGTGCATGCAAAATATTTGAGAGTTGACTGTTCAATATAGATGACAAATGACTCCCAAAATAGTTTGTGTATTAGCTGTGTTTATATACATGTGCACAGGACATTAGAATGAGTGTAAGCCAAACAAATAAGGTAAAAACAGTGAAGATTTCAGTCATCGTGGATGTTCTCATTAGGGTAGCTGCATTATCATTTGAAGTCCCAAGTTCAGTGCCATATCCTTGTAAATTGGACAGTGGTGGTAGAAGAGTCAACAGGGTGCATCTGTGACGCACAAAGGGAACGAGTCATTATAGGATCACTTCCTAGCAGTGGTGTATTCTTGGCATCTGCACCTCCTGGATGTTTGGGTGGACGTCCACGCTTGCGGGGGGTTCCTCAGCTACAGAAGCAGGTGCGTCTAAGGCATGTCCTTGCCCTGGCAGAGCCTCCACTCCACTGGCTGCCACAGATGTTGAAGGGGCAGGTGTTAGTTGGCCAGTGGAAGAGGTCTCGTGTTGTGGACAAAACCCTGCTCAGGGTGCTGTTGATGTCTCTCAGCACCCCTGTTAGGGAGACCATGTTGGCACCAAGAGCCTCCTACTGTTGCATGACTTCCTGGTGGTTGTCCCTCTGCAGCTGCTTGATCTCCCCCATTATGGCAAGTACCTGGCCCATCACGCCTTGGGATTGTTGGTAGGCTTCCAAGACTTGGGAGATGATGTCCTGGCCAGAACTGTCCCTAGCTGACTCATGCTGCTGGCCCACACCATCCCTCCCACATACCCAACCTTTATGTGCCTGTGCCCTTGGCACAGTTTGCCCACTGCGCCAGGTCCTTTGTTGTCAGGATTTTTGAGTTGTGACTCCGCTGTCTGTACTGTGGGGCACATGATGGTTGCATCAGTCCTTTGGACACATGAGTGGGGGCGACTGGTTGCCTGGGTTGTAGATGCAACAGGGCTGGGAGGAGTTGATGTGGGCACGGTGAGGCTGACAGTTGTGGTCTGACCAAGTAGCCCAAATGGGCCAGGGGTGTCCTCATTGTCCACACATCCAGGAGTGCTCTCCTTACTGAGGGTTTCATCCAGGGAGGAGATGGTATCTCAGTTATGCTCTACATGGTCCCAGTGGCAAGTAGACCTGTTGAAGATGTGAAACACACAGACACAGATTGACATGTAACATGTGGTACCAAATTTGAGAGGTAGATATGCTTTGGGCCATGTACAGATTGACTTTGCTTGATCCCCTCATATGACAATGACACCGGCTTTCAAAAGAGGAGACCTGATATATGGGGTACAGACTATTCTTATTTAAGTCACCTTGCTACAGGATATCAGAGTATCTTGACAGTTACATATCTGTTCATTGGCTCAAAACTTGGCAGCTGTGTAGCTTTATTTGTTTAATGGTAGCTCCCAGTTAGCAGTACTTCATTATTGAGTCAACAGACAGCTGCACAAACCTATGTGGACACTGACCTGGCTATGAGATTAGAAGTAAACATTCTACCTGGCCATATGTGTCAGGTTACACCAAGTACAGAACACTGCATTTATGTGAGATCCCCCCAGGTGAGTACAGTTCAATAATTAATGGGCGGTAGAAGGGACAGTTTAGCGGAGGACACAGTTGTAGCTGTGTCTTAGTGTTATTGTAGTGGCAGATGTCCATAGCATTGCTGTAACTTCCACAAACTGTACAAATGTGGAGCATTCAGGTGGGTTTACTCCATTGTTCAGTTTACATGCAAGGCTATTTTCAATATGGTACACTGTTCTTGTTTTCTTAATGGTGGAACAGTGCCTGCTTGGAGTTGTAGGCCTGTCAGTTCCTGTACTACCCACGCCATACACAGATACTGTGTCCCCAGGTGAGTCAAGTTCACATGTGAGATGCCAGACAGGGGTATTCTGACAGTTGGACACTGGGGTGGTGAGTGGGTTGGCTGTAAAGGTGGCAAAAGGTGATTAGTGAGCATGCATGGCAATACATTTTGGTATTAATATTTTGTGTTGTGACTTACCCGGCTCAAATCCCCCAGATATTCCTGTCAGTCCCTCAGGATGCATTATGTCCAAGACCTTCCCCTCCTATGATGTGAATGTTGGTGGTGTAGGTGGGGGACCACCGCCACTCTTGCTGACCGCCAGCTGGTGCCTGGCGGCCATAGAACGCACCTTCCCCCTAAGGTCATTCCACTTTTTTCTGATATCCTCCCTTGTGCATGGATAGCTGCCTACAGAATTCACCCTGTTGACTATTCTTTAAAAAACCCTGGTTTAACATTTTTTTCTTTGATGGGCTTGATTCCCTTTATCCCATCTCATGAGAGATTTTATTGTCGAGTGTTAGGATAAACTGCATCTGGTTTGATCTGGATTGCAACTGGTTCTGCACTTTTTATTAATTCAATTTCTTTTCCTGTGAATTCCCATATCTCTTTTTTTCACTTTGTGTTTTAAATCAAGAGGTTACAAGAACAACACTGAGGCCTTCATTATGATCCTGGTAGATGGCGGTATTTTGGAGAAAAGTACTGCCAATAGGCTGGCGGTACCTTTCCCCAAAAATAACATTGCCGGTTTTGCTCAAGCCAAACCGCCAATGTACCACCCCGTCCGCCAAGGAGGTAACAGCCGCCGGGCTGGAGACTTCGGTCTCCAGCCAGGCGGCTGTCCCTATCCCACCCGCAGGTTTATGACCCCACCTACCGCCATGGGTTTTGTGGCTTCCTTAATGCCAGGAAAACCATGGCGTTAGGCACTAACAGTGGCAGGGAATTCCTTCCCTGTCACTGATAGGGGTATCCCCCACCCCCTCCCTCTCCTCAGCCTCCCCCTCCACCCTCCCCTTCCCATCCAGACCACCTCCCACGACATACACGTACATTCACGCACCAACATAATGTTTTGCTTTCACTAATGACCAAGCTGACAAAAATCTCTGGAATGCACTTCTTAGTTTAAGGAAGACATTTAGGGGGTCATTCTGACCCTGGCGGCCGGTGACCGCCAGGGTCACCGACCACGGGAGCACCGCCAACAGGCTGGCGGTGCTCCCAAGGGCATTCTGACCGCGGCGGTTCAGCCGCGGTCAGAAAGGGTAAACTGGCGGTCTCCCGCCGGTTTACCGCTGCCCCATTGAATCCTCCATGGGGATTCAGACACCCCCTACCGCCATCCTGTTCATGACGGGAAACCCGCCATGAACAGGATGGCGGTAGGGGGTGCCGCGGGGCCCCCGTAAGAGGGCCCCACAGAGTATTTCAGTGTCTGCTTTGCTGAAATACGCGACGGGTGCAACTGCACCCGTCGCACCCCTGCAACTACGCCGGCTCAATTCTGAGCCGGCGTCCTCGTTGCAGGGGCATTTCCGCTGGGCCGGCGGGCGCTCTTTTGGAGAGCGCCCGCCGGCCCAGCGGAAATGTTTGAATGGCCGCCGCGGTCTTTTGACCGCGGTGCGGTCATTTGTCGGTGGTACCTTGGCGGACGGCCTCCGCCGTCCACCAAGGTCTGAATGACCCCCTTAATGTTATTATACGAGGTTCCTAAAAAAATGAAGGAGATTAGTAGGTCGAAGGCACACGTTTAAAAATAGTCACAGCAACGAAAGGAAAATATATCAAAGTGATTCTCAATTGCAATGTACACAGCAAATATATGTGATTATATTATAGCATAATTGCAAAGCAAAGGATAAAGTAAAAATTCATCATTGTAGGGCCTGCCAAGTTCTTCATCTTTCTCATGCCAGCAAGACGATGACCCCTGTTCAACTCTGAGAAAAAGATCCCCACCCTCATGGAAAATGTCAGCCATTTGACATCCAATCCTGACCGAGGTCTCAGAAATTCCCTCGCTACTGAGCAGGGCCACCTCTTTTATAGCTTAAACAATCATGGAAAGAGCCTTCTGAAAGGCCCTCTCCCTCTCAGATGGAAATATTCAAACATGCTGGCTACTGTAGGTCAGAGTTGGAAGAAAAACGTTGAAAATTGGCCAACCTTTCAAGGCTCTCCTTCCAAGGCCGACCTGTTCCCTGCACTGATATGTGCTCTCTTATCATGCTATCGTGTTCGGTAAGAGAAAATACGAAAAACACAAGCTTAGTTTACCATGTGGAAAAGCACAGCACATCTGCAATGTCTCAACTGCAATGTCTAACGCCACGATAAAGCCAATAGGCAGCTAAACTGAATACAAAATGTAATCTGCAATGGGTGAACACTGAACAACTAATATGCACAGTGGTAAAACACAAAGTCAGTGGTCAAATCTACCTATTTTCAATACATTTCCACCCTTCGGCAAATGACTTTGTTTACTTTTCTCTTATTTCAAAGAAAAAGAAAATATCATAAGAAATCAGGTTTGCATTGTATAACGCAACATACTGCAATGATAAAAGCAATCACTTAAAAGCAATAGAAGAGGATTAACATATTGATCTTTAAATCAGATATACCTACAATGAAAAGACTGAAGCTTATATATTCTGATTGGGATAGTAACTGATTGAATAGTGTCTCTAGGATAGCAAATTGGTGTAGGATTATATGAAAACATCGTGAGTTCTAATCATGAAAAGGTACACGGTCCACATGAAAGTTTTGCTGGAATATAAGTGAAAGTCAGGTTTCCACACAAAACAGCCAGCCAACTGGTAATTTTGCTTAATGAGACTGGCAGCAGTCATCAGATGATAACAAGCCATGAGTTAGTTCTGGTGGAAGAATGTAATCAAACAAGTTGACTGAACATCCATGGTATTCTGTATTGTTCCCATGTAGAACTTGAATCATACGCAATTTGTGCTAAATTGATCCATAGGTTTTGTACTTTAGAAGCAGTAGGGGCATGGCACAAAGGTTACCAATCAGGTTCAGGTTGGGGGTGAGGACCCTCCACCGACCTCACACGCAAACACCCGAAGGGAGACCACACAGCACACTCATGGTCAGTGGCAAGTCGTAGTAGGATCTGCAAAAGAAACAAGTATGACTTTTCTTGCAAATAACATTCATCATCTGAAATGTGCTCTCCTTTTTCCTTTCCTTGTTTTATAATCAGCAGGACGTTATTGAGGCCCTTTGCTATAACTTCTGCAGATTCTGGAGGGCCATTTGGGGATTCAACCCACACCTTAGCACTGAGGTTTTTATTTGCTGCACCACAGCTTCCCTTTCCTAGCACTGTCAGGGGGCTGGGGCAGTCCCCTTCCTTACCAAACGTCCATACACTGCACTTATGACACGTTGGACAATTCTGTATGAATAAGTCAACTTCTCCACTATTGAACAGAATAACTTTGATTTCTCCTTGGTAATCTGCATCAATCACTCCCCCTAAAACCTGAATACCTTTAAGGGCCAGCACAGATCTGGGAGCAATCAATCCAAAATGCTCTGGGGGAATCTGTATTCCAACACCTGTTTCACACAATGCTCTGTCTAGAGGTTTTAGTCTGTAGGCTTGTAAAGTATGTAAGTCAAGACCAGCAGATTCGGGTGTGGCTCTGTAAGGAGCAAATGCTCCAGGTTTTATTTCCCAGTATGTGATGGTATTGGTGGCCACATGTGGTTGTATTTGGAAAGCTGGAGTTAACATTCGCATCAAAGGTGTTTCAGCATTTGTTAATGGTCTATTGTTCAGAATCTGGAGGGCTTCATTTAAATGCTCTCTTCAGTTTTTCAAACGTCCATCAGATAATTTTCGCAAATGAGCTTTCGGTAAACCATTCATTCTGTCAATCAGTCCTGAGGCAGGTGGATAATAAGGGATATGATATATCCACTCAATATTGTGCTGAGAACAGTAGTCCTGTACCAAATTGCCTTTGAAGTGTGACCCATTGTCACTCTGGATCTGTAGTGGTACTCCATAGTATAACCTTAACAAGTCCAGAGTTCTGATAGTATTGTGGTGAGTAGCACGTTTGCAAGAGATAGCAATCAAGTATCCAGAATAAGTGTCCACTATGGTACAGGCGCATTGACACCCGCAACTAATCGGTGGTGGTCCAATGTAATCAATTTGCCATATCTGTCCTGGTAGCTTTCCTCTCCCCAATTGATCTTTGACTGTTTGTGGGTCAGATTTCTGTTGTGTGTGCTTACAAACAGGACATTGCAAAATCACAGTTTTTGTCAAATCTAGGGGAATGTGCATCTCCCTAATCTCTGCCCACCTGTAAGTGGCTTTCTCTCCCAGGTGTCCACATTTCTAGTGCGCCCACTTAGCCATCCCCACCAAGTCAGAATTCTGGGTTGACACTTCTGCCTCTGAACCTTTGTCTTTGACGTCTGCAAGGGAAACGAACCAGCGTTCTAGTGAGTCAATGGGACAATGAGCATCTACGACTTTACTCTGTTCTAACCTTTCCCAAATTTTTTGCCACAACTCTTTGTTCCTCACCTCCTTTGAATGAATGAACCAGTTATGTGCATGCCGTGCGGAAAGCCAAACGGCTAATCCATAGGCAGTGAACCAAGAATCAGTGTAAAAATTACAAGTCTCAGGCAGCTCTTGCTTTAGAACTTTACACACAGTGTACAATTCTGCATATTGGCTACTTTTTCCTTCTCCTGTGGTAGACAACAACTTTTCAGTAACTGGATTGTATAACACTGCTTTCCATTGTCTTTTAGTACCCACGTTTTTTAATGAATCATTAGTGAACCAAACATACTTTCTATCCTCAGGGGACAAAAATTCAAATGGTGCACTCCATTCCACTGGTGACTCTTTTACCTGGGGTACTCCCTACACCCTCTCCTCATCCTGTACAGGGGTTTGTGACACCTGTTCATGTAGGGCTGCAGTGCCTGCTGGTCCTACTCGAGCCCTGTCTTGTATGTACCAGATCCAGTGTATGATACTAGCCTCTTGTGCATGTCCTATACGGTGAGATTTAGGTGAACTTATCACCCACTGCATGATTGATATTGCAGGTTTCAGAATTACATTATAACTTAGTGTGATTTGCTCAGTATTCACTAGAGCCCAATAACAAGTCAAAAGCTGTTTTTCAAAAGGAGTATAGCGCTCCACAAAGTCAAGTAGTTTTCTAGTCCAAAGCCCCAGTTGCACCCTTATCCTTCCCTGTTTTCTGCCACATACTCCAGTTTGCATATTGTCCCTGAACAGTTACATGTAAATCAATGTTTCCCTCTTGCACTGTACACAAGTCTAAAGTCTGTTGAATTATTTTATTTGCCAAATCAAAAGCACACAGCTGCTCCTCACTCCATTCAAACTCATGTTGTTTCCTAGTTACTTTGTACCATTAAAATTTTACTCAGATGAGGGCTATACTGTTTCCAAAAATCAAACAATCTCATGAAAATCTGTGTATCTTGCTTAGTGCAAAGAGTAAGAAATTACAAAATATTTTGTTTTACCTGTAACAACATCTCTCTATGTTCTGAATTCTACTGGCTTACCACTGGTAAGCACTGAATTCCACTGTGCTTACTGCACATTTTGTAACAATACCTGTGTCTTGTCTGAATTACTTATACACATGCTACTCCGCAAAAGTGGTCTGAATGTACCGGTAACATCGTCAACTTCTTGCTCAGTGTAATTTTTTAAAGAATGCATTTCAACTCCTGCCAAAAACTGTGGACTGCTCTGCACACAGAGAACTACGCTCAGCTCATGAGGCTCACACTGTCCCCCACCTTTTTTAACCTCCTCAAAATGTTTTGCTTTCACTAATGACCTAGCTGACAAAAATCTCTGGAATGCACTTCTTAGTTTAAAGAAGACATTTATTATTATTCCACGACGAGGTTCCTAAAACAAAGAAGGAGGTTAGTAGGTTGAAGGCACACGTTTATAAATAGTCACAGCAATGAAAGGAAAATATATCAAAGTGATTCTCAATTGCAATGTACACAGCAAATGTATGTGATTTTATTCTAGCACCATTGCAAAGCAAAGGATAAAGTAAAAATGAATCACCGTAGGGCGTGCCAAGCTCTTCATCTTTCTCTTATGCCAGAAGAAGATGTCCCCTGTTCAACTGCGAGAAAGAGATCCCCACCCTCACGGGAAAATATCAGGCATTTGACGTCCAATTCTGACCGAGATCTCAGAAATTCCCTCGCTACTGAGCAGGGCAACCTCTTTTATAGCTTAAACAATCATGGAAAGAGCCTTCTGAAAAGCCCTCCCCTCTCAGATGGAAATATTCAAACATGCTGGCTACTGTAGGTCAGAGTTGGAAGAAAAACGTTGAAAATTGGCCAACCTTTCAAGGCTCTCCTTCCAAGGCCGACCTGTTCCCTGCACTGATATGTGCTCTCTTATCATGCTATCGTGTTCGGTAAGAGAAAATACGAAAAACACAAGCTTAGTTTACCATGTGGAAAAGCACAGCACATCTGCAATGTCTCAACTGCAATGTCTAACGCCACGATAAAGCCAATAGGCAGCTAAACTGAATACAAAATGTAATCTGCAATGGGTGAACACTGAACAACTAATATGCACAGTGGTAAAACACAAAGTCAGTGGTCAAATCTACCTATTTTCAATACATTTCCACCCTTCGGCAAATGACTTTGTTTACTTTTCTCTTATTTCAAAGAAAAAGAAAATATCATAAGAAATCAGGTTTGCATTGTATAACGCAACATACTGCAATGATAAAAGCAATCACTTAAAAGCAATAGAAGAGGATTAACATATTGATCTTTAAATCAGATATACCTACAATGAAAAGACTGAAGCTTATATATTCTGATTGGGATAGTAACTGATTGAATAGTGTCTCTAGGATAGCAAATTGGTGTAGGATTATATGAAAACATCGTGAGTTCTAATCATGAAAAGGTACACGGTCCACATGAAAGTTTTGCTGGAATATAAGTGAAAGTCAGGTTTCCACACAAAAACAGCCAGCCAACTGGTAATTTTGCTTAATGAGACTGGCAGCAGTCATCAGATGATAACAAGCCATGAGTTAATTCTGGTGGAAGAATGTAATCAAACAAGTTGACTGAACATCCATGGTATTCTGTATTGTTCCCATGTAGAACTTGAATCATACGCAATTTGTGCTAAATTGATCCATAGGTTTTGTACTTTAGAAGCAGTAGGGGCATGGCACAAAGGTTACCAATCAGGTTCAGGTTGGGGGTGAGGACCCTCCACCGACCTCACACGCAAACACCCGAAGGGAGACCACACAGCACACTCATGGTCAGTGGCAAGTCGTAGTAGGATCTGCAAAAGAAACAAGTATGACTTTTCTTGCAAATAACATTCATCATCTGAAATGTGCTCTCCTTTTTCCTTTCCTTGTTTTATAATCAGCAGGACGTTATTGAGGCCCTTTGCTATAACTTCTGCAGATTCTGGAGGGACATTTGGGGATTCAACCCACACCTTAGCACTGAGGTTTTTATTTGCTGCACCACAGCTTCCCTTTCCTAGCACTGTCAGGGGGCTGGGGCAGTCCCCTTCCTTACCAAACGTCCATACACTGCACTTATGACACGTTGGACAATTCTGTATGAATAAGTCAACTTCTCCACTATTGAACAGAATAACTTTGATTTCTCCTTGGTAATCTGCATCAATCACTCCCCCTAAAACCTGAATACCTTTAAGGGCCAGCACAGATCTGGGAGCAATCAATCCAAAATGCTCTGGGGGAATCTGTATTCCAACACCTGTTTCACACAATGCTCTGTCTAGAGGTTTTAGTCTGTAGGCTTGTAAAGTATGTAAGTCAAGACCAGCAGATTCGGGTGTGGCTCTGTAAGGAGCAAATGCTCCAGGTTTTATTTCCCAGTATGTGATGGTATTGGTGGCCACATGTGGTTGTATTTGGAAAGCTGGAGTTAACATTCGCATCAAAGGTGTTTCAGCATTTGTTAATGGTCTATTGTTCAGAATCTGGAGGGCTTCATTTAAATGCTCTCTTCAGTTTTTCAAACGTCCATCAGATAATTTTCGCAAATGAGCTTTCGGTAAACCATTCATTCTGTCAATCAGTCCTGAGGCAGGTGGATAATAAGGGATATGATATATCCACTCAATATTGTGCTGAGAACAGTAGTCCTGTACCAAATTGCCTTTGAAGTGTGACCCATTGTCACTCTGGATCTGTAGTGGTACTCCATAGTATAACCTTAACAAGTCCAGAGTTCTGATAGTATTGTGGTGAGTAGCACGTTTGCAAGAGATAGCAATCAAGTATCCAGAATAAGTGTCCACTATGGTACAGGCGCATTGACACCCGCAACTAATCGGTGGTGGTCCAATGTAATCAATTTGCCATATCTGTCCTGGTAGCTTTCCTCTCCCCAATTGATCTTTGACTGTTTGTGGGTCAGATTTCTGTTGTGTGTGCTTACAAACAGGACATTGCAAAATCACAGTTTTTGTCAAATCTAGGGGAATGTGCATCTCCCTAATCTCTGCCCACCTGTAAGTGGCTTTCTCTCCCAGGTGTCCACATTTCTAGTGCGCCCACTTAGCCATCCCCACCAAGTCAGAATTCTGGGTTGACACTTCTGCCTCTGAACCTTTGTCTTTGACGTCTGCAAGGGAAACGAACCAGCGTTCTAGTGAGTCAATGGGACAATGAGCATCTACGACTTTACTCTGTTCTAACCTTTCCCAAATTTTTTGCCACAACTCTTTGTTCCTCACCTCCTTTGAATGAATGAACCAGTTATGTGCATGCCGTGCGGAAAGCCAAACGGCTAATCCATAGGCAGTGAACCAAGAATCAGTGTAAAAATTACAAGTCTCAGGCAGCTCTTGCTTTAGAACTTTACACACAGTGTACAATTCTGCATATTGGCTACTTTTTCCTTCTCCTGTGGTAGACAACAACTTTTCAGTAACTGGATTGTATAACACTGCTTTCCATTGTCTTTTAGTACCCACGTTTTTTAATGAATCATTAGTGAACCAAACATACTTTCTATCCTCAGGGGACAAAAATTCAAATGGTGCACTCCATTCCACTGGTGACTCTTTTACCTGGGGTACTCCCTACACCCTCTCCTCATCCTGTACAGGGGTTTGTGACACCTGTTCATGTAGGGCTGCAGTGCCTGCTGGTCCTACTCGAGCCCTGTCTTGTATGTACCAGATCCAGTGTATGATACTAGCCTCTTGTGCATGTCCTATACGGTGAGATTTAGGTGAACTTATCACCCACTGCATGATTGATATTGCAGGTTTCAGAATTACATTATAACTTAGTGTGATTTGCTCAGTATTCACTAGAGCCCAATAACAAGTCAAAAGCTGTTTTTCAAAAGGAGTATAGCGCTCCACAAAGTCAAGTAGTTTTCTAGTCCAAAGCCCCAGTTGCACCCTTATCCTTCCCTGTTTTCTGCCACATACTCCAGTTTGCATATTGTCCCTGAACAGTTACATGTAAATCAATGTTTCCCTCTTGCACTGTACACAAGTCTAAAGTCTGTTGAATTATTTTATTTGCCAAATCAAAAGCACACAGCTGCTCCTCACTCCATTCAAACTCATGTTGTTTCCTAGTTACTTTGTACCATTAAAATTTTACTCAGATGAGGGCTATACTGTTTCCAAAAATCAAACAATCTCATGAAAATCTGTGTATCTTGCTTAGTGCAAAGAGTAAGAAATTACAAAATATTTTGTTTTACCTGTAACAACATCTCTCTATGTTCTGAATTCTACTGGCTTACCACTGGTAAGCACTGAATTCCACTGTGCTTACTGCACATTTTGTAACAATACCTGTGTCTTGTCTGAATTACTTATACACATGCTACTCCGCAAAAGTGGTCTGAATGTACCGGTAACATCGTCAACTTCTTGCTCAGTGTAATTTTTTAAAGAATGCATTTCAACTCCTGCCAAAAACTGTGGACTGCTCTGCACACAGAGAACTACGCTCAGCTCATGAGGCTCACACTGTCCCCCACCTTTTTTAACCTCCTCAAAATGTTTTGCTTTCACTAATGACCTAGCTGACAAAAATCTCTGGAATGCACTTCTTAGTTTAAAGAAGACATTTATTATTATTCCACGACGAGGTTCCTAAAACAAAGAAGGAGGTTAGTAGGTTGAAGGCACACGTTTATAAATAGTCACAGCAATGAAAGGAAAATATATCAAAGTGATTCTCAATTGCAATGTACACAGCAAATGTATGTGATTTTATTCTAGCACCATTGCAAAGCAAAGGATAAAGTAAAAATGAATCACCGTAGGGCGTGCCAAGCTCTTCATCTTTCTCTTATGCCAGAAGAAGATGTCCCCTGTTCAACTGCGAGAAAGAGATCCCCACCCTCACGGGAAAATATCAGGCATTTGACGTCCAATCCTGACCGAGATCTCAGAAATTCCCTCGCTACTGAGCAGGGCAACCTCTTTTATAGCTTAAACAATCATGGAAAGAGCCTTCTGAAAAGCCCTCCCCTCTCAGATGGAAATATTCAAACATGCTGGCTACTGTAGGTCAGAGTTGGAAGAAAAACGTTGAAAATTGGCCAACCTTTCAAGGCTCTCCTTCCAAGGCCGACCTGTTCCCTGCACTGATATGTGCTCTCTTATCATGCTATCGTGTTCGGTAAGAGAAAATACGAAAAACACAAGCTTAGTTTACCATGTGGAAAAGCACAGCACATCTGCAATGTCTCAACTGCAATGTCTAACGCCACGATAAAGCCAATAGGCAGCTAAACTGAATACAAAATGTAATCTGCAATGGGTGAACACTGAACAACTAATATGCACAGTGGTAAAACACAAAGTCAGTGGTCAAATCTACCTATTTTCAATACATTTCCACCCTTCGGCAAATGACTTTGTTTACTTTTCTCTTATTTCAAAGAAAAAGAAAATATCATAAGAAATCAGGTTTGCATTGTATAACGCAACATACTGCAATGATAAAAGCAATCACTTAAAAGCAATAGAAGAGGATTAACATATTGATCTTTAAATCAGATATACCTACAATGAAAAGACTGAAGCTTATATATTCTGATTGGGATAGTAACTGATTGAATAGTGTCTCTAGGATAGCAAATTGGTGTAGGATTATATGAAAACATCGTGAGTTCTAATCATGAAAAGGTACACGGTCCACATGAAAGTTTTGCTGGAATATAAGTGAAAGTCAGGTTTCCACACAAAAACAGCCAGCCAACTGGTAATTTTGCTTAATGAGACTGGCAGCAGTCATCAGATGATAACAAGCCATGAGTTAATTCTGGTGGAAGAATGTAATCAAACAAGTTGACTGAACATCCATGGTATTCTGTATTGTTCCCATGTAGAACTTGAATCATACGCAATTTGTGCTAAATTGATCCATAGGTTTTGTACTTTAGAAGCAGTAGGGGCATGGCACAAAGGTTACCAATCAGGTTCAGGTTGGGGGTGAGGACCCTCCACCGACCTCACACGCAAACACCCGAAGGGAGACCACACAGCACACTCATGGTCAGTGGCAAGTCGTAGTAGGATCTGCAAAAGAAACAAGTATGACTTTTCTTGCAAATAACATTCATCATCTGAAATGTGCTCTCCTTTTTCCTTTCCTTGTTTTATAATCAGCAGGACGTTATTGAGGCCCTTTGCTATAACTTCTGCAGATTCTGGAGGGCCATTTGGGGATTCAACCCACACCTTAGCACTGAGGTTTTTATTTGCTGCACCACAGCTTCCCTTTCCTAGCACTGTCAGGGGGCTGGGGCAGTCCCCTTCCTTACCAAACGTCCATACACTGCACTTATGACACGTTGGACAATTCTGTATGAATAAGTCAACTTCTCCACTATTGAACAGAATAACTTTGATTTCTCCTTGGTAATCTGCATCAATCACTCCCCCTAAAACCTGAATACCTTTAAGGGCCAGCACAGATCTGGGAGCAATCAATCCAAAATGCTCTGGGGGAATCTGTATTCCAACACCTGTTTCACACAATGCTCTGTCTAGAGGTTTTAGTCTGTAGGCTTGTAAAGTATGTAAGTCAAGACCAGCAGATTCGGGTGTGGCTCTGTAAGGAGCAAATGCTCCAGGTTTTATTTCCCAGTATGTGATGGTATTGGTGGCCACATGTGGTTGTATTTGGAAAGCTGGAGTTAACATTCGCATCAAAGGTGTTTCAGCATTTGTTAATGGTCTATTGTTCAGAATCTGGAGGGCTTCATTTAAATGCTCTCTTCAGTTTTTCAAACGTCCATCAGATAATTTTCGCAAATGAGCTTTCGGTAAACCATTCATTCTGTCAATCAGTCCTGAGGCAGGTGGATAATAAGGGATATGATATATCCACTCAATATTGTGCTGAGAACAGTAGTCCTGTACCAAATTGCCTTTGAAGTGTGACCCATTGTCACTCTGGATCTGTAGTGGTACTCCATAGTATAACCTTAACAAGTCCAGAGTTCTGATAGTATTGTGGTGAGTAGCACGTTTGCAAGAGATAGCAATCAAGTATCCAGAATAAGTGTCCACTATGGTACAGGCGCATTGACACCCGCAACTAATCGGTGGTGGTCCAATGTAATCAATTTGCCATATCTGTCCTGGTAGCTTTCCTCTCCCCAATTGATCTTTGACTGTTTGTGGGTCAGATTTCTGTTGTGTGTGCTTACAAACAGGACATTGCAAAATCACAGTTTTTGTCAAATCTAGGGGAATGTGCATCTCCCTAATCTCTGCCCACCTGTAAGTGGCTTTCTCTCCCAGGTGTCCACATTTCTAGTGCGCCCACTTAGCCATCCCCACCAAGTCAGAATTCTGGGTTGACACTTCTGCCTCTGAACCTTTGTCTTTGACGTCTGCAAGGGAAACGAACCAGCGTTCTAGTGAGTCAATGGGACAATGAGCATCTACGACTTTACTCTGTTCTAACCTTTCCCAAATTTTTTGCCACAACTCTTTGTTCCTCACCTCCTTTGAATGAATGAACCAGTTATGTGCATGCCGTGCGGAAAGCCAAACGGCTAATCCATAGGCAGTGAACCAAGAATCAGTGTAAAAATTACAAGTCTCAGGCAGCTCTTGCTTTAGAACTTTACACACAGTGTACAATTCTGCATATTGGCTACTTTTTCCTTCTCCTGTGGTAGACAACAACTTTTCAGTAACTGGATTGTATAACACTGCTTTCCATTGTCTTTTAGTACCCACGTTTTTTAATGAATCATTAGTGAACCAAACATACTTTCTATCCTCAGGGGACAAAAATTCAAATGGTGCACTCCATTCCACTGGTGACTCTTTTACCTGGGGTACTCCCTACACCCTCTCCTCATCCTGTACAGGGGTTTGTGACACCTGTTCATGTAGGGCTGCAGTGCCTGCTGGTCCTACTCGAGCCCTGTCTTGTATGTACCAGATCCAGTGTATGATACTAGCCTCTTGTGCATGTCCTATACGGTGAGATTTAGGTGAACTTATCACCCACTGCATGATTGATATTGCAGGTTTCAGAATTACATTATAACTTAGTGTGATTTGCTCAGTATTCACTAGAGCCCAATAACAAGTCAAAAGCTGTTTTTCAAAAGGAGTATAGCGCTCCACAAAGTCAAGTAGTTTTCTAGTCCAAAGCCCCAGTTGCACCCTTATCCTTCCCTGTTTTCTGCCACATACTCCAGTTTGCATATTGTCCCTGAACAGTTACATGTAAATCAATGTTTCCCTCTTGCACTGTACACAAGTCTAAAGTCTGTTGAATTATTTTATTTGCCAAATCAAAAGCACACAGCTGCTCCTCACTCCATTCAAACTCATGTTGTTTCCTAGTTACTTTGTACCATTAAAATTTTACTCAGATGAGGGCTATACTGTTTCCAAAAATCAAACAATCTCATGAAAATCTGTGTATCTTGCTTAGTGCAAAGAGTAAGAAATTACAAAATATTTTGTTTTACCTGTAACAACATCTCTCTATGTTCTGAATTCTACTGGCTTACCACTGGTAAGCACTGAATTCCACTGTGCTTACTGCACATTTTGTAACAATACCTGTGTCTTGTCTGAATTACTTATACACATGCTACTCCGCAAAAGTGGTCTGAATGTACCGGTAACATCGTCAACTTCTTGCTCAGTGTAATTTTTTAAAGAATGCATTTCAACTCCTGCCAAAAACTGTGGACTGCTCTGCACACAGAGAACTACGCTCAGCTCATGAGGCTCACACTGTCCCCCACCTTTTTTAACCTCCTCAAAATGTTTTGCTTTCACTAATGACCTAGCTGACAAAAATCTCTGGAATGCACTTCTTAGTTTAAAGAAGACATTTATTATTATTCCACGACGAGGTTCCTAAAACAAAGAAGGAGGTTAGTAGGTTGAAGGCACACGTTTATAAATAGTCACAGCAATGAAAGGAAAATATATCAAAGTGATTCTCAATTGCAATGTACACAGCAAATGTATGTGATTTTATTCTAGCACCATTGCAAAGCAAAGGATAAAGTAAAAATGAATCACCGTAGGGCGTGCCAAGCTCTTCATCTTTCTCTTATGCCAGAAGAAGATGTCCCCTGTTCAACTGCGAGAAAGAGATCCCCACCCTCACGGGAAAATATCAGGCATTTGACGTCCAATCCTGACTGAGATCTCAGAAATTCCCTCGCTACTGAGCAGGGCAACCTCTTTTATAGCTTAAACAATCATGGAAAGAGCCTTCTGAAAAGCCCTCCCCTCTCAGATGGAAATATTCAAACATGCTGGCTACTGTAGGTCAGAGTTGGAAGAAAAACATTGAAAATTGGCCAACCTTTCAAGGCTCTCCTTCCAAGGCCGACCTGTTCCCTGCACTGATATGTGCTCTCTTATCATGCTATCGTGTTCGGTAAGAGAAAATACGAAAAACACAAGCTTAGTTTACCATGTGGAAAAGCACAGCACATCTGCAATGTCTCAACTGCAATGTCTAACGCCACGATAAAGCCAATAGGCAGCTAAACTGAATACAAAATGTAATCTGCAATGGGTGAACACTGAACAACTAATATGCACAGTGGTAAAACACAAAGTCAGTGGTCAAATCTACCTATTTTCAATACATTTCCACCCTTCGGCAAATGACTTTGTTTACTTTTCTCTTATTTCAAAGAAAAAGAAAATATCATAAGAAATCAGGTTTGCATTGTATAACGCAACATACTGCAATGATAAAAGCAATCACTTAAAAGCAATAGAAGAGGATTAACATATTGATCTTTAAATCAGATATACCTACAATGAAAAGACTGAAGCTTATATATTCTGATTGGGATAGTAACTGATTGAATAGTGTCTCTAGGATAGCAAATTGGTGTAGGATTATATGAAAACATCGTGAGTTCTAATCATGAAAAGGTACACGGTCCACATGAAAGTTTTGCTGGAATATAAGTGAAAGTCAGGTTTCCACACAAAAACAGCCAGCCAACTGGTAATTTTGCTTAATGAGACTGGCAGCAGTCATCAGATGATAACAAGCCATGAGTTAATTCTGGTGGAAGAATGTAATCAAACAAGTTGACTGAACATCCATGGTATTCTGTATTGTTCCCATGTAGAACTTGAATCATACGCAATTTGTGCTAAATTGATCCATAGGTTTTGTACTTTAGAAGCAGTAGGGGCATGGCACAAAGGTTACCAATCAGGTTCAGGTTGGGGGTGAGGACCCTCCACCGACCTCACACGCAAACACCCGAAGGGAGACCACACAGCACACTCATGGTCAGTGGCAAGTCGTAGTAGGATCTGCAAAAGAAACAAGTATGACTTTTCTTGCAAATAACATTCATCATCTGAAATGTGCTCTCCTTTTTCCTTTCCTTGTTTTATAATCAGCAGGACGTTATTGAGGCCCTTTGCTATAACTTCTGCAGATTCTGGAGGGCCATTTGGGGATTCAACCCACACCTTAGCACTGAGGTTTTTATTTGCTGCACCACAGCTTCCCTTTCCTAGCACTGTCAGGGGGCTGGGGCAGTCCCCTTCCTTACCAAACGTCCATACACTGCACTTATGACACGTTGGACAATTCTGTATGAATAAGTCAACTTCTCCACTATTGAACAGAATAACTTTGATTTCTCCTTGGTAATCTGCATCAATCACTCCCCCTAAAACCTGAATACCTTTAAGGGCCAGCACAGATCTGGGAGCAATCAATCCAAAATGCTCTGGGGGAATCTGTATTCCAACACCTGTTTCACACAATGCTCTGTCTAGAGGTTTTAGTCTGTAGGCTTGTAAAGTATGTAAGTCAAGACCAGCAGATTCGGGTGTGGCTCTGTAAGGAGCAAATGCTCCAGGTTTTATTTCCCAGTATGTGATGGTATTGGTGGCCACATGTGGTTGTATTTGGAAAGCTGGAGTTAACATTCGCATCAAAGGTGTTTCAGCATTTGTTAATGGTCTATTGTTCAGAATCTGGAGGGCTTCATTTAAATGCTCTCTTCAGTTTTTCAAACGTCCATCAGATAATTTTCGCAAATGAGCTTTCGGTAAACCATTCATTCTGTCAATCAGTCCTGAGGCAGGTGGATAATAAGGGATATGATATATCCACTCAATATTGTGCTGAGAACAGTAGTCCTGTACCAAATTGCCTTTGAAGTGTGACCCATTGTCACTCTGGATCTGTAGTGGTACTCCATAGTATAACCTTAACAAGTCCAGAGTTCTGATAGTATTGTGGTGAGTAGCACGTTTGCAAGAGATAGCAATCAAGTATCCAGAATAAGTGTCCACTATGGTACAGGCGCATTGACACCCGCAACTAATCGGTGGTGGTCCAATGTAATCAATTTGCCATATCTGTCCTGGTAGCTTTCCTCTCCCCAATTGATCTTTGACTGTTTGTGGGTCAGATTTCTGTTGTGTGTGCTTACAAACAGGACATTGCAAAATCACAGTTTTTGTCAAATCTAGGGGAATGTGCATCTCCCTAATCTCTGCCCACCTGTAAGTGGCTTTCTCTCCCAGGTGTCCACATTTCTAGTGCGCCCACTTAGCCATCCCCACCAAGTCAGAATTCTGGGTTGACACTTCTGCCTCTGAACCTTTGTCTTTGACGTCTGCAAGGGAAACGAACCAGCGTTCTAGTGAGTCAATGGGACAATGAGCATCTACGACTTTACTCTGTTCTAACCTTTCCCAAATTTTTTGCCACAACTCTTTGTTCCTCACCTCCTTTGAATGAATGAACCAGTTATGTGCATGCCGTGCGGAAAGCCAAACGGCTAATCCATAGGCAGTGAACCAAGAATCAGTGTAAAAATTACAAGTCTCAGGCAGCTCTTGCTTTAGAACTTTACACACAGTGTACAATTCTGCATATTGGCTACTTTTTCCTTCTCCTGTGGTAGACAACAACTTTTCAGTAACTGGATTGTATAACACTGCTTTCCATTGTCTTTTAGTACCCACGTTTTTTAATGAATCATTAGTGAACCAAACATACTTTCTATCCTCAGGGGACAAAAATTCAAATGGTGCACTCCATTCCATTGGTGACTCTTTTACCTGGGGTACTCCCTACACCCTCTCCTCATCCTGTACAGGGGTTTGTGACACCTGTTCATGTAGGGCTGCAGTGCCTGCTGGTCCTACTCAAGCCCTGTCTTGTATGTACCAGATCCAGTGTATGATACTAGCCTCTTGTGCATGTCCTATACGGTGAGATTTAGGTGAACTTATCACCCACTGCATGATTGATATTGCAGGTTTCAGAATTACATTATAACTTAGTGTGATTTGCTCAGTATTCACTAGAGCCCAATAACAAGTCAAAAGCTGTTTTTCAAAAGGAGTATAGCGCTCCACAAAGTCAAGTAGTTTTCTAGTCCAAAGCCCCAGTTGCACCCTTATCCTTCCCTGTTTTCTGCCACATACTCCAGTTTGCATATTGTCCCTGAACAGTTACATGTAAATCAATGTTTCCCTCTTGCACTGTACACAAGTCTAAAGTCTGTTGAATTATTTTATTTGCCAAATCAAAAGCACACAGCTGCTCCTCACTCCATTCAAACTCATGTTGTTTCCTAGTTACTTTGTACCATTAAAATTTTACTCAGATGAGGGCTATACTGTTTCCAAAAATCAAACAATCTCATGAAAATCTGTGTATGTTGCTTAGTGCAAAGAGTAAGAAATTACAAAATATTTTGTTTTACCTGTAACAACATCTCTCTATGTTCTGAATTCTACTGGCTTACCACTGGTAAGCACTGAATTCCACTGTGCTTACTGCACATTTTGTAACAATACCTGTGTCTTGTCTGAATTACTTATACACATGCTACTCCGCAAAAGTGGTCTGAATGTACCGGTAACATCGTCAACTTCTTGCTCAGTGTAATTTTTTAAAGAATGCATTTCAACTCCTGCCAAAAACTGTGGACTGCTCTGCACACAGAGAACTACGCTCAGCTCATGAGGCTCACACTGTCCCCCACCTTTTTTAACCTCCTCAAAATGTTTTGCTTTCACTAATGACCTAGCTGACAAAAATCTCTGGAATGCACTTCTTAGTTTAAAGAAGACATTTATTATTATTCCACGATGAGGTTCCTAAAACAAAGAAGGAGGTTAGTAGGTTGAAGGCACACGTTTATAAATAGTCACAGCAATGAAAGGAAAATATATCAAAGTGATTCTCAATTGCAATGTACACAGCAAATGTATGTGATTATATTCTAGCACCATTGCAAAGCAAAGGATAAAGTAAAAATGAATCACCGTAGGGCGTGCCAAGCTCTTCATCTTTCTCTTATGCCAGAAGAAGATGTCCCCTGTTCAACTGCGAGAAAGAGATCCCCACCCTCACGGGAAAATATCAGGCATTTGACGTCCAATCCTGACCGAGATCTCAGAAATTCCCTCGCTACTGAGCAGGGCAACCTCTTTTATAGCTTAAACAATCATGGAAAGAGCCTTCTGTAAAGCCCTCCCCTCTCAGATGGAAATATTCAAACATGCTGGCTACTGTAGGTCAGAGTTGGAAGAAAAACATTGAAAATTGGCCAACCTTTCAAGGCTTTCCTTCCAAGGCCGACCTGTTCCCTGCACTGAAGAAAAACAAAAAATATGTGCTCTCTTATCATGCTATCGTGTTTGGTAAGAGAAAATATGAAAACCACAAGCTTAGTTTACCATGTGGAAAAACACAGCTATCTGGAATGTCTCAAACGCCACGATAAATCCAATAGGCAGCTAAACTGAATACAAAATGTAATCTGCAACTGGTCAACACTGAACAACTAATATGCACAGTAGTGAAACACAAAGTCAGTGGTCAAACCTACCTATTTTCAATACACATACACACACTCATATCCACATTCACCCACGCATTCATACGTCCATTCACACACACATCCACTCACATTTACATACATACAAGCACCCACACATTCACACAACATACATGCACACTCACACCCATTCATGCACACATGCATTCCACACGCCACACACCCACATGCACGCACACAGAAACATATACCCACACCACCACAAACACACACAACACCCCCAACCCACCCTGTTGGAGCACCCGACTTACCTGCGTGCAGGGGGTCCTCCGGCAGGAGACGGGATGGGGCGCTGCTGCCAGCAGCAGCGTCTGCCAGCAAAACACTTCAAGTCTGTATCATGGGTCATGATACGGTCTGCGCAAGCCTACTGGCGTGGTGCTGCTGCTGGCAGCAGCGCCACCTTACCGCCGTCCTCCGGCATGGCCGCAGCCGGAATTCTGCCAGCCTTCGGGTGGAATTCCAGCTACGGTCACAATATGGCGGACTGTAGGTAGCCGCGGTGACTGTGTTTTGGCGGCCGTCGCCGCGGTGGTAGGCGGTCATTACCACAATGTCATAATAAGGGCCTGAATATTCAATCTTCATTGGTATGCAATAGATCGCTCACTTAATCTTGCAAATCAAGTCCCTCTTAAGTAAATTAACAGAACTCCAGTTACACCATATGAACTGGTGATAATTTTCCCTATACCCTATTTTAACTAGAACACTCAATGAAAACTGATTACTAATCTGTTCATTGCTTATCCCTCCAACTTCAACTTCTTTTCCTAAGAGAGGTAGGTTTGGGACCTCCATGGTGTGGTTAGTAGAAATGATAAAAATAATATGTGGTGGCCATTCACCTCACCATCGATATATACACTGTTGTCTACCTCTAGGACTTCACCAAGCATACAATCCTCATCCCCTGTCGGGCACCGTCATTGCAAATTTGTCACATCCAGTGAAAACTGGGGAAAGTCATTATTTGAATCAATGGATTATGTTGAAACCCAGGGTTGTATGGCATTTTATTTCTCATGGTTTGCTGCAACACTGGAGCTACTGCCATATTTTAAATGGAATTGCCACTGATTTTGCCCATTTTATATAGGTGTCTGTTGGACTAGAACAGCAAACTGTGTGTGTGACTGATTTGCATTCTGCTACATCTAGGGTACAAAATATTTTTGAATTTCATCTGGATTCTATCTACGCTTGGACTTCCAGTGACTAGGTTTCCTTCAAAAATGACAAGCAGCACCCTTACTGTTACCTTGGGTCTGTACCAGGACCAAATCACTCCTAGAACAAGTTCCTTCCAGTCCTTGCGGTCAAAACATTTTAATTTGTAGTCAGACCAGAACTTGCAGATTGCATGAAATCCATATATGAATAAATCTGATTTCTACCTTCTATCTGAATCTATTACATCTCTTCAATGATCACCTTCTACTCAATCTTTATCTGCTGACGTCAAAATAGTCACTGTAGTATTTGGCATACTTGAGAATCTTATCAGTACACTTGATCTCCAGACACAAACCCAAAATGAAAGCCAATATTAATCCACTGCTACTTTATTTTCACAGGTCTTCAACTCCACTGTATTTGCTATAGATTTGCAAAAGTCTGTCTGCACATGGGGCTCTCATTTATCTTTGCCCAATCCACTCCTTTGCCCAGCGCTTTGTTTCAAATGATCTATCACTGCCTTATATTTCTTCATAACCAGAACACACAGAGCAATATTAGCAGCTCTGTTTTTACTTCTTTGCTTGCCAAACAACAGCTGCTTTGTGTTCTGCCAACAAATCATTATGAACATTAATTTCAAACAATGTATTAAAATCAGCACAAAGCAGTTTTGAAATAGTAACTAAACTGTTAATCTCTGTGTACTACTTATCTGGTTCATCTCTTCATTTGGAAAACTTGTGGTAAAACCATAGAGATCACCCGTGGACAAGGAAACATGCACATAATTCCCTCCATGCACATCTGGTAAAGGTAACTGATTCTCATGACCACATTCAATTTCTTTCTTGTATTTTTCTTTTTAAACTTAGCTTTCTTTTTTCACTTATTCTTGAACTTTCTGAAATCTCTCGAGTCTTTTATGGAATCTATTAATTCATTGAAATGAGCTTGCATAGTCTTATCTAAAAACAAAACTTTATTCGGTCATTGATAGCCAGTAAAGCATACAAAAAACGGGAAAATAATCCACATAATTATATGAAAATAAAACCATCATACTAAATACAGTGATAAAAACAATCCCCAAGGGCCCATTCCTCAATTCATACATGTTAACTAAAATAATTGTGCCCATAAATATCATTAAAAATACTGTCTTCTCTGAATGATTTACATTAACATTCTTTTAAAAAACGGTTTTGTGAATGCCATACAGCAACTAAAAACTTACTAACTGCCTGCACAGTTACAGTAGAAGTATCACTTTTTAAAATCCTAAAAGCAATGACATACTAACTAATGCCCAGGTTCTGGGAATAGGGCAAATCCATTTATGCCGGGAAATCACATATGCTGGACAAAAAAATAGTAGATGATCAGCTGACTTCGGACTATGCCACAGGTCAGACACAAATTCGATACTGATGTTTTCATCCAATTACTAATAAGGGACATTAATGGAAAGCATCCATATCGAAAATGGAAATACAAGCTCTTGGCAAGGGGTACAGAGATAATATCTAGAAAAGACTCAAAGTGAGGATTCCACTTTATTTCAAAGAATTGATTGGACAAACACATATAAGTTGTATCAAGAAGATAGTTTTTCCTAACATAAACCCAACAACCTGACTTCAAGGATTGTATCTGTGCTTTCCTTAGGCCATTGGGGTTCTCCCAGTAGCTCCTAAGATCTAACTTGTGGAACTAAATGGACGCATGCTTTAACCATGGGATGGAAACTGCATTATGCCTTCCTAGAATATCAGAAAGTGAGCACCTGTAAATAATGAGTTTAGGGGTGGTTCAGAGCCTTACCCAAAACAACAAGGGTTTTAATACTATCATGTCTTTAATTCAATTGAGACCTAGATCGAAATAAATGGGAGCCAAGGGGGTACTGAATGGGCAAGCAAGTAATAATCTAACAAAAATATTGTCTTTCATAGTCAGCTTTTGAGCTTTCTGTCAACACCAGAGCAATACATGCTCTATTGGCGACAAAAATGCAAAAACCCAGCACTCTCAAAACAACTTAATTTATGCATTGTGGTGATATGTTGTGGTTTAACCTTTTGCATTGCAGAGTTCAATCCTGAAAGCTTATTTTTAATATGCTTACAAATACTGTTCCTTTGCAATGTATTGCTGCAGGTTTTCAGAGTGTGTTAGGGTGTGGCCCCTTTCCAGGGCCTTCCAGAGACTTTCCCTGCAACATGCCTGGACGTGGTTCTGGGCTGGGCCAAGACTCTATAAAAGAGAGCCAGCCCAACTCCCAGTGCTCACTATTCAGAGGTCCCGGTACAGAGCAGCAGCTTCTTCCTGAGCTCCTGTCCCGGTGGCCTATTTGGATCTTCCAGTCTTCTGCCCTTCATCTTTCATTGGTGATCATTGTTCCAGGCGGTAAGACGGTGGTTGGACTGTTCCGACACCGTTATTGAGAATTTTCATATTCTTGGTTTAATTCTTAAATGAGTAACAGATTACTTGCGCGCTACCATTTCTTGACATTTATATGGTAGTTTACAAATAGGCAAGACGCGCTATTTGTTTCATAAAGGTTTGACTTTGTTATTCATTGCGTGCTACCATTTCTTGACATTGGCATTGTGGCTTAAGAATCGGCAAGACGCGCAATTCGTTTTATGGTGTTTAAACATTGTTCTCCATTGCGCGCTACTATTTCTTGACATTTACATGATTTTTTACGAATTGGCAAGATGTGCAACTCGTTTCATGAGGATTTAACTTTGTTATTCATTGTGCGCTATCATTTCTTGGCATTTACATGGTGGCATAAGAATCAGCAAAAGAAGCTCGATTCATTTCATTGTACTTTGATCTTGTTATTTATTGTGAGCTGTTATTTCTTGACATTTACATCGTGTTTTACGAATCTGCAAGACGCGCAATTCGATTTATGATGATTTGACTTTGATATTCATTGCGTGCTACCATTTCTTGGTATTTTACATGGTGACACTCGAATCGGCAAGACGCACGATTCTCTCCTCGAGTTTATTTGATGTTGTTTATTGCATGCCACTATTCTAAGATATTTATTATGTAATATTCGAGTTGACAAGTTATGTGATTTGTTTCCTGAATCCATATTGTGTTGTTCATGGTGCACAATCCTTTTATGGTGTTTAATATATATATATATATATATATATATACAGAGTCCCGGTTTACAGAACTTTGGTCCGTTACCTTTTAACTTTTTTTGTTTTTTTGCTTTCTTCGTTAAGAGTTACAAATCGGAGATTTGAATAAACTACGAGACATTGTTAAACTCTATGTGAAATGGCTGAACGGAGAAAAATGTGGGAACAAGCAGCAGCCGAGTTGTTTGACAACTCGAAAACCAGCAGTGGACCCATGGGGGTTCAAATACAAACTACCTCAAACATCATACATCAAGTAGAAAAAGCACGCATTTCGGAACTCAAAAAATGGTGGGAAATGACCTCATTAACTAAATACATTGAGAGTGGTAGAATTCCTAGAGGTCTACGTATTCTAATTCTACCCACCTTAGGAGACATGGACTCTGATTTATTGGAGGAATGGCGAATGCAAACAACAGATTGCTCAACTAAACTTATGGGAACCTTAATAACTCAAGCCAAGAGACGCATGGAGGAACAAATCACTAAAATTGAACAACTTACAAAAGAATTAGAAAAGATGCCTAACCAACAAGAAATTTCTATTCAATTAGCAAAAATGGAAGAACGGATTAAACACAAGGAAGATGAAATCAAATCACGTAAAGCACATAAATTCAACAGAGACAAGATAGATTACGAACATGGAAGAATCTACACATTTGCTCGAAAATATGACACTGTAAGAACCAAAGATATGTCCAAGATTGGGGCTGAATGTGCTGTACAGCAGATATCTGCAGATGACAGTTCAGAAGTAGAGTCTTCTGCTGATGAGATACCGCGTAATAAGCTGGATTTTCAGGGGGAAATGCGCCTTATGCAAGTGATCACGCCACCTCCTGGGCAAAATCGCAGGCGTGGCCGAGGAAACGGAAGACGAGGAAGGGCAAGAAGAAGAAGCAATCAACTATCAAATTAGAACCTAATCCTGGATCAGTCAATGAATTGAATGACTTGAGTACGGTGGTGAATATTTCCCACAGCACCTTGACAGACAATCAGCTTTACATACTTGATTTAGGATTAAGCTTCTGCCCCAATACACAATGGGATTATGTTAATACCCGTATTGAACTGTACAAATTTGTTCGTAAACTACGTCTCATCAAACACTTTTCAAATAAAGATATAAATCGAATGACAGACAACATCAACCAGAGGGCTGGACTCTCTGGATTCAACATTTCTGATAGCTCAGAATTGATAGCCATCAATGAGTTGGATCATGACAGCGATGAAGCTAGATGTTCTATACATGATGATACAAACAAGAGCACTGATATGCTTAATCAGATGGGATTTACAACTAACCTCTATGAAAAAAGTAATCTAAAATTGTTGAGTAGATTTAATCCTCCACTACCCAGTGGTAACATGATAGATATATTTCATGAGCTAGTGATCAACGATATTGACAAATTTCGCAATAAGAGCTCTTTAAAGATATCGAGAAAGATGAGACCTAATTTTACGCAACAAGATTGGCATGATCTAAACACACTGAGGTCGAACTCTTCTATCATCATCAAGCCCTCAGATAAGGGTGGCAACATTGTTGTCATGGACACAACTGATTACACTAAGGAAGCATATCGGCAATTGATGAATAGAGAGCATTATGAGAAGTTGAAGATCATCCCCCTATCTCAATACCAAGGGACATATCATGATATGCTAAATGAATGGTATACAAAGCAATTGATGGATTATGATGAGTTTATGTATTTGAAAATTGACCATCCCAAAATTCCTTGTATTTACTTCCTACCTAAAATTCATAAGAACAAAACCCATCCTCCAGGTAGACCAATAGTTAGTATGAATCAATCACTACTTGAGAATACCTCACGATATTTGGACCTGTTTTTATGCACCTTTGTCACAGAATTACCTTCATACTTGCGTGACACCAATGATTTTTTGGCCAAGATACATGACATCCCATGGCATAAAGACTATTTATTGGTCACCATGGATGTAGCATCACTATATACATCCATTAAACATCAATATGGATTACAGGCCTGTAGGTATTTTTTACAAACACGATCCATTGAATTTTTGGAACATACTAACATGCTCCTATCGATGCTACAATTCTGCCTGACACATAACCTGTTCCTCTTTGATAATGAAAGTTTTTTACAAAAACAAGGGACAGCTATGGGAGCATCCTTTGCTCCCACCTATGCCAATCTATATATGGGCTGGTGGGAGAAGGAGGTGGCATGGTCAGAAAGCAATAACATCTATATGGATAGAGTGATATTGTGGGTGCGATATATCGACGATCTGTTCATTATCTGGGATGGCACAGAACAACTGCTGTTGGAATACATAAATGTATTAAATAATAATCAATTCAACATTTATCTAGATGCCATCTACAATAGAGATACCATCTCTTTTTTGGATGTCCTACTACAAGTAGAAAACAATCATTTAAAGACATCCATATATCGAAAGCCCACGGCTTGTAATTCTATATTACATGCCAATAGTGGACATCCCCACTCACTGAAATGGAGCATACCGTATAGCCAGCTACTGCGGGCTCGCAGAATATGCTCTGATGAAAACCAATATGAGTTGGAATCTAAGGCTATGGTGAACAGGTTTCTAAGTAGAGGCTATCCTCCAAAAATCTTAAATGATGCATTACACAGAGTACGGAATAAAAGCAGAGATGAGTTACTTTTTAATAACACAGTAACTAGTAATGATTTCCAACATTCAGCACCTAGAATATTTCTCCAGTACAATCAACAACATGAGTCACTCAGAACTATACTCCAAAAAAATTGGCATGTTTTACAGAACGATCCCATTATTAATGATCACATAGAAACCCATCCGTCCATAACATTTCGTAAAGCACGTTCTTTGGGAGACTATCTAACCAGAAGTTATTTTTCAGTAAAAACCAATACATCTTGGTTGAGCCAAAAAAGTTTGGGATTTTGGAAATGTGGCCATTGCAAGGCCTGCAAGTATGCTCAAAACACATATAAATACCAAACTTTTGATGGTCGACAGTGCGAGATCAAAGATCGGATTACATGTGACACTGAATTTGTGATTTATGTCATCGAATGTGGATGCCAGAAAAAATATATTGGAAGTACCATTCATAAATTAAAAGTTAGGTTCTTACAGCATTTTAGAGCCATAAAAAATCAGGACAAAACCTATCCTCTGGCTAAACATTTTTGGGAAGTACACAAAGGAGAATGTGGCACTTTAGCTTTCTATGGCATCAAACACATTAAAAACAACTCCAGAGGTGGCAATAGAACACTCGAGCTCAGACAAATGGAATCCAAGATGATTTTATTATTGGGGTCTGAGTCCCCATTGGGGCACAATCTTGATGCTGAGCTCTATGTCCATCTTAGATGAAAATACACTGTTCATTGCTTTTTAGATAGAGACTCCCCCTGTGTTTCAATTCTTAAAAATAGTAGTGCTAATTTGGTAGTATGTTATCTATATTTCCTTTTTAGGAAGATGGGTGATAAGATCTTAATTAACTTAAATGATCGTGCCATGATGTAATCTGTAAAATGGACATGACTTAATAACTTTCCCTAGTTTGAATTTATATCACAAACTGATGAAATATAGATGGAATAAGTTCGTATACAGATTTGTACTGTACCATTGATGATGATGTTTGATTCCATTGTATTCTTCTATAACTTGGCGACTGCAGAATATTAAATATCATATATAGAGGTATATATGTATATCTAGATCATAACATGGACCAAAAGATCAACAGATCTGACTGTTTTAATTGGAGTTTTTGTAACACTTCTATGCACTTTATATGCTCTTTTGCACTTATTATTAGCTTAGTTTTTCAGCACATTGCACTTTATGCCAAGGCCTCATTTTAATACAACATATTTATACGTATGTTTATGGAATTACCTAGTATACAGATAAGGACAGTGAGGAACTAGATTTGATTATACGGGCATCCGATAAAAACTATAGTATTAAAACATAACTATTGTCACTACCTAAACATGATTTTAATACAAGATACTAACTAATTATTAATAATTATATGTATATATAACGAATGATAATTTAAATATTGTAAAATTGAAAAATTGATATTACCGTTTCTTCGTTTATATTTACACTATTACTGTTCTTGTTATTTAATTAATGTTTTTATATGATCAAATATTATGAATTATTGGAAGCAATTGTCCTTTTTCCTATTATATTTATTATTCAATATTTATTCCTTAGGACTGTCTAATCTTAACTTTGATCTTATCTGTAAATATTGGCATCAATGTAGGTTTATTCCTCTATTAATTGTTGTATCCATAATAATAATAATTACACACTTCAAAATGGCCGCCGCGTTTGTAGTACATCACAGTGTTATAGAAATAAATGTAGGACGTAATAGCTATATGTAAATGATGTCGGCTGACTAGCCAAACTGTCCAGTAGAAGGCGTTTTGCCGAAACGCGTTGACAGACATCTCATTCGGGACTCTGAATTACCTCTATAAGCTAAATAAATTTATGAACTAAATACGAGCGCTTTGGACTCAATTGACTTCGACACTTGGGAGATATGTGATGGGATCGGTGCAGCCGTCAGATGGCTATCAGTCCATCTGTTGAAGAAATAATATATATATATATATATATGTATCTGCAATATGCGCAATTTGTTTTTAAACATTTTAAGAGTACACAGAAGGCCAGAGTTTCTAGATGCAATATTGTATGGTCCTAGTATACATTCTCAAAACAGGATTTATATGACTGGTTTAAAATTTAGTCAGAATGTTTTTTCTGATTCTCATGTAAAGGAAAGTACTTGAATAAGAAAGTTTTCATTTAATTCATCTTGATTCCCTTACAGGTAT
Source organism: Pleurodeles waltl (assembly GCF_031143425.1). NCBI lineage: Eukaryota > Metazoa > Chordata > Amphibia > Caudata > Salamandridae > Pleurodeles > Pleurodeles waltl. The sequence goes on along the minus strand of NC_090445.1, from coordinate 656,507,442 downwards.
CTGGCCATCTTGAAACTTAGTCATTTTAAACTTAACTCTTAGATTGTTCATGTTTTCAGAATGACTAGGCTTAGAATCATAGTCTAGTATTTATTTCAGGAGATATAATTTTCATATTGTGTGTTCTAACCTTTTTCTTACTACAGGTCTCCTTCCCAGCTGTTCCCTTCCTAATCCCCTCTTCCCCTCTTGAACTCTCTCAGTCTCTGTGATTTATCTATCAGAGTCTTGGAGCTGTTCAGTGGTGGACGTGTTGGGAACGTGCACAGACCCCGAGGATCTGGTGACTCTGACACTTTCCCACACCTCTGCACCATATATAGCAACATTTTGCGCTTTTGCCTGATATATCTTGAGTACCGGAGATACCGTTCTCGAGCTGGTACTCTTGTAAAAGCGCATGATGGCACTTGACCAATGTTGTATGAGAAAAGAGCTCTTGATAATCTGGTCTACCCAGCTAAGATTATTGAATACTCTTACACCAAGGTAATCTATGGAGCGTACCCTTTCCAAAGGTATGAGAAAAGAGCTCTTGCTAATCTGGTCTACCCAGCTAAGATTATTGAATACTCTTACACCAAGGTAATCTATGGTGCCTACCCTTTCCAAATGGCCTACTTTGGCTGAGATTGTACATCTCTTAGCCAACCCGGGACTAAGTACCATCAATTTAGTTTTGTTGAGATTCAATTTCAGGTCTCGGTCTGCATAAAAAGCCAGAAACCTGTCAACAAGGAACTGACGCCCTATAGGGGTCTTGGAAATGAGAAGGGAATCGTCAGAAAAAAGTAATATAGGAATTGTTTTGGCAATTAAAGTGGAATCATCATTCTGGAAGGAAGTCAGAGCTTGAACCACCTCATTTATGTACAGAGTGAATAATACTGGTGCCAGGGCACAGCCCTGGTGAACACTGTGCTGTATGGGAATATGATCAGTTAGTTCGGCCGGGTTGCCCATCTGACCTGAGCATAGGTGTCTTCATGTAACCCCGCTATCAGATGTATTAATTCCTGGGTATACCCCCATTGCCTACAGCCTCCCTAAGTTTTCCTCTAGGGACAAGATCAAACACAGATCAAAGATCCACAAAAGCAACATACAAATCCTATTCAGCAAGAAGTACATACTTCCCATGTAGAAGAGCCAGCCAAAAGACTTGATCCAAGGTACTAACTAATTTTGGGTTGAAACCAGCTTGAAGCGGAGACAACATATGATTAGCGTTGACCCACTCCAACAGCCTATCGAGAACCTGTTTTGCAAAGATTTTTTGTAAGGTATCAATAAGGCTGATTTGGTCTATAGTTTGTGGGGGTACTCACATCACCTTTCTTGAAAACTGGTATTATTTCGGCCCCCTTCCAAGTATCGGGAATGGGGCCATCGCAGGCAGATCCTGTATTTATGTAGCTGGTTCAGATTATCAGTTCAGATTTGTATAAACCTCCTGGTATTTTGTCTGGACCAGGAGCTTTTGAAGATTTGAAGGATGCTATTGTGGCACTAGTTTCTCCCAGAGAGAAAACAATTGGGTCAACTGGACTGTTTTTACCAGCCTCAGTCTCTCCTAGCAGGGGCTAGGATTCAGTCCGCTACATTAGTTGGGAATTGAACTTAGGTGTATCACTAGGTAGGGCATATAGGCTTGGAAAATGATTAACCCAACTCTCTGGTTGAATATGAATGTGATAGGAACTCCCCCATCCCAAGGACCTTTGAAAAGTACCATCCAAAAAGTCCTATTATCATTAGATCTAGATGCCTCAAACAAATTCTGCCAGACGGTATCCTCCCATATTTTCTTGGCCTGTGCTACAGCCCATTTGTACCTAATTCTGGCCTCCCTGACCATCCCCTGTGAGAGGCTCGCCACAGCTAAGTTTAGTGCCAATTTAGCCTTGAGCAATCATTATTATACCACTTTTTAATTTGTGAGGGATCAACCCATGTAAGAGATCGTCTTCCTATAGAAAATGTCCTGTAATTTAGGACCCAGAGTCTCATGAATACTGAGAATTGGAATGTTTCCTACCTCATACTCTCCAAATTTAGATAGAGCCTCAACAAACAGATTCTAAATCTCCTTGTGCAGGTATGGGTTTGACATCACCTTTGGCCAGGTAACTCATTTGTAGTTATTTGCCAGTAATGGCTCTGGCACCATGGTATGACATTTATTCCCTGACCTCAGAAATACACTGCCCAAGAGAGTAAGACTTAATGGAATTATGGTCTCATGGCAAAAATCAACCCTCATGTCTTCTAGAATAGGCCACAGTCCAACATCTACTAATATGTAATCAATGACGCTGCTATACTGGCCTCGCTTAAAAGTTGGAACTGTAAATAAATCCAAGTGCGTACCGCCATTACAAGCTCTAAGCCCATGTTTAAGTCACAATGATGTTAACTGGAGAGTTGCACAAGAACATACATGCTGCTGCCTTCCCAGCAATTGGGGAATATCCCAATATTCATCCTCATCAGCACTCAGATCACTACTAAATATAGAAGGTTCAAATGAAAAGTTGATATCACCTGCTACCACTATTTTAAAAGATTGGTGCAATGAATCTACAAATTCGCTCAACTGTGTCAAAGTCTGAGACTCCACTCCCCGCAACACTGATCTTGCATAGACATTAATTAATGCAAGCTTAAAGCCTCTCGTGAATTTAACCTGTACACCTAATAAATCTGGTGAATCAATATTTAGGGTAGAGTAAGTACACTGCAAGTTCTTACTTAGCAATATCAAGAGGCCTCCCCAGGCCCAACCACTACGCTTAGCACGTTGGGCCTCAACATTATGGCCCGTATTTATACTTTTTTTGCGCCGCATTTGCGTAGTTTTTTGACGCAAAAACGGCGCAAACTTGCAAAATACCATTGTATTTTGTAGGTTTGCGCCGTTTTGCGTCAAAAAGCGGCGCAAATGCGGCACTAAAAAAAGTATAAATACGGGTCTATAAGTTAAGAACCCTTCCAGGAAGACCGGGCCAGTTGCCCAGGTCTCCGGGAATATACATATATCGTGTTGATTGATATATGTGGCCCACTCGGGATCAGTTAATTTGTTGCTCAACCCAGCCAGGTTCCAAAAAATGATTGATAGCTTAGCTCTACTACCCACAGTGCTGCACAAGCAGCTCTGACCTTCTCCCCCTTTCCCTAGTCCTACTGGCCCAGCCAACAGCCTGTCTCTACCTATTAGACCCTCTTATGTAGATACTATGTTAGTATCATTAGATAGTCAATCAATTTCATTTAACTGAGAGCACATATTACCATCCAGTACAGGGACATGAGATTGACTGGTGCCAAATGTCCACCTGCTTCCCCCCTACAGTTAATTGGTATGGTGGTGCCCGACGAGGATAGTTTCAACCTGATACCCACACCTCAAGAGTCTCTAAAATAACAGGTGTGCAATTCAAAGTCAATGAGATTAGTCACTAACAATTTATCAGTAAGGAGAATAGAATTAAAGTTGTAGTATGACCCTTGCGGACCGTGCCTTTTGGCCTTTGGAATATCTGCTTTACTAACAGAGGAACAATTACGCTGAACTCTCAGCCAGAACATAACCTTGTTTATCAGGGCACCCTGGTTTTCATAAAACCCTGGCAACAACTTTGGCACCCTAACCATGTAAATAGTTCTTCCCAACCTCCGCTCATCCTATGCCTGTTGCTTTGGTACTGATGGTCTTGCATCATGCAACTGCCGCTGGTAAACTAGTGCCCTGTTTGAACCCTTTTCCATTCTCCGTCAGTCTCTTGATTACAGGCCCCTGCTCGAGGGCCCTTTTGGTGAAAGGCAGGTTTAACTTCATCAGAGCGGACTTTCTCTTTAGAAATACACTTCACTGCATCATGGCTGAAACTCTTGTTTGCTGTCCTCAGTAGAACCCCTTACTCCCTCAGTAAAAAGAGTAGAATTATCAATAAATGGCCCTGAGGCAGGTCGCTAAACAATAACCTCGGTTCCAATGAAGCAGTACGGGTAATCCCACCCCCTAGTGCAGTCACTAACCCACCCACACTCGAGCACTTACACCTGCACCTACAAGATTGTCAAGGCCCCCTGTTAATTTATCCAGCGACAAGAGCAACAGGCTTTTAACATCTTCCAGTTTCTGATGCACAGAAAGCAGATCAAGGCTGTTAGAAGCCCTCAATGAGCTTCCTTGTCCCAGGTACTTTATGGCCGAGTTCTCACCACCAGCAAATAACCCATTATGTCTGGAAGCAACAATGTCACAGATATACCCATCCTCCACAGGAGGCCCGAAGCGATTACAGCGCAAAACATTCGGGACTCTTGTAACCTCAGGGCTTAAGGGAATGCAAGGGACCTCCTCATTCATGAAAGCACTTCTATTGACACACTGCAGCGCTACTGGCCCTTCACATGGACTGTAACCGTCACAGGGAGTGGTGTTTCGCTAGTTGATTGGACCACTTCCTTAGGGCCAGTCTTACTCTGGTTCTTAGACAACATAGATTTTTTCTTGAACATTTTCAGGTGTTTTATTGATTTGACGGCTGCTACTGAGAGAGGTTACAGTTGCATTGTTGCTCAAGATGGCCTCCATTTCTTTGGTCAAATTATCTAGGACTTCTAGAGTATTTCTCATTACATCCCAAAGAACTGGATTTGTTAGGAGGCTTCCTAGATTTTTTTGCGCCACTAGTATAAAAAGGATCATCTGCAGCTTTCTGCTCGCCCATAGCTGCTAGTGTGACTCACCCAAGATAAGTTCCAGATTGCAACAAACAACACACCCAAAGCTAAACACTGCCCTGTAACTAAATCTCAAAACTTACTTGAAAAGGGGGGTGACCTGGCCCAGCCTCTTCCAGGCAATGACGGTCTTGGTCAGGGCTGGTCCCGCACAGCAGTAGACTAACAGAGCTTAAATAGCACATCAGGCAGGCAGGGCAAGGTCTGGGCAGCAGTGCAGGCTGGGGGAGGAAGTCCCACCCCAGCCGTGTAGCGTCTTTCATCCCTATGGAGCCACCTTGTATTGTGCATGTCCTGCACAGCGGTAGACTAATATAACTTAAATAGCACTTCAGGCAGGCAGGGCAAGCAGAGTTATAAGACACATGTTTTCTATTTCTGCTTCATTCAATTCCATTTTGAAATTTTTATGCAAAATGTTACTTTTGTATAAATCAACATCAAATTATTCTGCTAAATCTTCAAGCTATTGTGTGTCTCACATGCATATCTCGTTGCTTTTTTAGTTAAATATCTCAATTCATCTGAAATATATACAAGCAATCTTTGGTGTCAATTGTGCCTTGCAAAATTTCCCCAAAATATTTTGTTAAATTTGCAATATTAATTTCCCTCTTTTCAGGACAAGTAGTTGCTCCAGCTTCAATAACAGACACCAGCATATCAACAGCAGTTGCAATCCCACTAGTACCAAGTAAAGCTGACAATACATTCTCGAGCGGAGCACTTGCAGTACCAATCTCTGTTATTTATTGTGTACTCATACCTGATTCATCTATACTCATATCAGGATTTAGTGATCTCTGTTACTGTACACCATCTGTGTAAAGAGGAGGTCTAGAATTTAAAAGATAATTTGAAAAATAGCCTCATCATCTGAATATATTTTTTCATCTTTTTTTCTATCATTGTTTTTAGAATCATCAATTTCTTTTTTGTCTACTTTATTAACCTACCACATGAAATACCCTCATAGTTTGCATCGTTAAGTCCCTCCATCCCTTTTCCTCCATTGCCAACTTGGATTCTAACCTCTGGCTCACTTTCCCTCTATCCTTTTCTATAGCTATTAAACCTTGTTATTTAATACTTCAGATTGTATAGGTCTATGTTGTGGCTTTCTTTCACACACTGTATGGCAAATAAATCAAGCCATCTAGTATTAAAAATACCCTCCAAAGGAAATTGCATTTTCTTGTTACTCGACATGATCTCATGCCAGTCTTTTAACCACAAACACATATAAAATCTGATGCCTGTCATCATTTTGAATGCAGGAGAACCAAATTAACCAAGAACAACCCACCTCCAATAGTACGCTCTTGTACAAGAGTCCTAAATATTAATTAATATTCAAATAAATTATTATGACAAAACATATCACTTTTTTCTTTTATTTATTCAAAGTCTACTGATACATTTTTCAACGTGGTTTGAACATTAACACATTTCTGGCCACCCAATCCCTCAAAAAACATTAAGAAAATAACATTTCTGACTCGCAACCTCAATACATATGATTCACACTCAACATATCACACTCCACTACATACCAATTAAAAGATAAATGCAATCAGTCCTATACAGTAGAGCCCAATTTTTATACAAAGCAAAAGCATGTGTCATAATATAGATATTGACAAAGTGGATACTTAACACATTGATAAATAATTTGACGTCTGAGTGTTACAATGATTGGTTATGAAAAAAATAATTGATATAACATGATAGAATCAACTTAGGCACAGCAACAATTCTGTATGGTGAACTTAGGGCTGAGAAACACGTTCTGTGTGCATTTTGGTGTCTGGTGGTGATCTGACCACACACCTACATCAGGGCACAAACAGATGCATCAGATGTAAATTAAAAACACTAATCACTGGAAAGAGGGGGCAGCCAACACAAAGATCTAAGAAATAATAAATACAAATTTGAAGCCAAGAACTCCTGTGAGTCTTTGTAGCTACAGCTTACCAAAACATAGACCCTCACACAAATAGATCATCTAAATATTCATCACATGTAGCCCGTGTTTCCATTTCAATGTATACCTGCTTGAGTGTTTAGTGCACCTACCCAAACACCAAAAGAACATGTACCAATTGCCAATAAATATAAACTCCTTAACTACCACCATCATTACCCTGCACATACTCCCTTGTTTTGTGCGATCAATGTCCATCACCCCAGTGGTGCCACTCCTAAACTTTCTCCAGTACCTGAATCCCATACACATAGGTCCTAATCTGTCCTAATACTGGGAAGACACTCTTCCACTGTAGATATCTGCTATGACCACTAGAGAAAAACACAACAATTTCAATGAGTACCATTGAGACTTTTTATCCACTGCTTGAACTAACATAAACCTTGATATCCGGGACATTACCCAAAAGTCCCTCATCTTCAACCTTCACTAGCTGGTGTATGTGCCTGCTGGAGTGCTGCAAAGATTCAAAGTCCAATAGCAATTGAATGGGAATCCCTCAATCAACTGTCTCCAAGGGGTAGCTCTATGCTAAAAAGTTAATAGACTCATGTTAAACAACCTACCTGAACTCAAAAGTATAAATGGAATCAGAGCCGCATAGCAGGAGGAATAACCTGCGTAACATGATCCAATAAAATTAAATCAGGCTACTGAAACTCTCTGGTCCGGTTCACACTGTTGCGGAGCAAACAGTGTAATGGAAAAATGCTCATGTATCTCTCTCCTCTGTCTGAACAGGCCAACATCCCACGTGTTCTCACCAATGTGTATGCAGGAGAAACTTCAGAAGGAATCTTCTCACTTTTCATAACAGATACATTAGGAGCTTTAGGCTTTTCCAGTACAGTATCCATTATTTTCACTCAAATGCATCCCAAACACTCACAAAAAAAAAAAACAACAATCAACAATCCCAGTGTGGTTATGACAAAGGTCAATCAACCACAGCACGACTTATAGCAGCAATTCACAAATGACAATGCAACTTGTGATGACGTCTCACTAGTCCCAGTGCGATACTCAGCATTAGTCAGCCATTTGGAGGGCAACTTCTCCATTCTCCATAAATAGCAACCAACACAATCCCCTTTGTCACCAAACGCACAAAAATAAAAACAAGCAAAACCTTGTCTGCTCAACCTAAATAAGAGAAGGAAAAACAAAAATGTAAATGAAAACAATCTTGCAATCAATAGAAACAGAACAAGTAGCTTGGTGTCAATTGTTAATTACAAAACTAACACTAAGGCAGATTCTCATCCACCCCAACAACATGTTTATTCCTGGGCACCAAAGAATAAACAAACAGTAACCTAAGTTAAACATAATGAGCCTAAAAGTTCTAAGATACAAACTAAATACAGAAGTCAAGATGAAAAATTATGTGTGTTTGTGCTGTGCATCACAAAACACAGTACAATGCAGACAAGTACACAATATATCTTGTGTTGTTGGACTAAGACAAATCTGTTTACATTAATCAACAGTGAGCATACAAAGTGTATGCAATCCAATTCATCAAAACACCAAGTTGAACACAGCAACAAACACCAGTTCCAAAACTTACACATATGAAAAAAAAAAAAAAAGTAAGGTAATTAAACCACCTAAGACACTGCAAATTAACAATAGACAACCAAACATCTGATACACATGTAATTATTGGGTCAAATCCTCGCTCTCGAACTACAAATCTCATAATGCACCAGCAATGTGCCAAACCAACTTGCATTCACTTAACATTCATTCCGCCCTACCAATACTCACATACCTTCGCTAGTAAACAGCTCAGGAACACCAGAATACTGGAAACAATCAAACATATAGACTTCCGAAAGTAGAGACAAAATCCAGATCAGAGACAAAGATTATCTTGAAAAAAATATCTATTTTCTTATTTATTTATCCCACTTCTGACACCAAAAACTGTAGGTGTGCTATTACTAGGATAATCTGCATAATAGTTGTGCAAAATAAGCAACAAAGTCCGGGAAAACCGGGTTACGCCCATGACCAAGTTTGGCGTGAGTCGCGGGTGCCAGCCCTGCTAGAAATATTCCAAGAGGTGTCAAACTGATCATAGGCCCAAAAAACTCGCAATCCAAGGTTGAGTTCCACAATTATATTTTATTGGCAACACGTTTTGATCTCAAAGAGATCTTGCTCACAGCCACATACCATCAATGTGCACTATCACCCTTAAAAGTGCTGCTCCATTCACAGTGAAGAATAAAAAAAAACTTAATATTTAAACCGAGTCAAGGTTATAAACAAAAGTAAGACTTAATAATTGGACATATATATATTGCTTGGACCAATGCTAACATGTGTGTCTCAGCAATTTGGGTCATCATTGTTTATTTCATACTGCTTGCTAAGGAGTCCCGGTATGCTCTTGCTTTTTAGATTTAACGTGCACTTTATATATATACATATATATATATATACCTCTTTATCAGTAGTCAACAAGGGCAAAACAACTAAAGCAAGAAACAAAAAACATGGAACTGCGAGAAGATGCACATATTCAAAACTATTTCAAAATTGGCAGTCTTTAGCTTATGTCATCTCATTGACCAATATGTACATGAAGCTTTTCGTCCAGGTTCAGCCCTCCCGGCTGCTTAGTATTTAGACAAATTATATATTCCGATTCCAGAGTCCATAACCTCTTCTCTCTGTCACCTCCTTGTGAGGTATGAGTACTGTGTCAATTGCAAAGAAAGAGAGGACGTCTGGGTTTCGAGAATGTTCCTTGGCTCAGTGTCTAGCCACCAGGTAAGACTGATCACAGTTCCTAATCGCACAAAGGTGCTCAAGAATCCTCTTCCTCACACGGAAAATGGTGCTCCCTATGTACAACAAACCACAGGGACAGACCAGCACATATATACAGTAATCACTACTGCACACAATGAATTTGTTAATCTGCCCATGTCTGCCTGTTGGCAAAAGTTAGGTTTTGATATGTTTACTTTCTTTACAAGCTTTACATTTCTCGCACTTATAGAAAGCATACTGTTCACTCAACCACCCCCCTCGCTTCAAATGTGTATTCAAATAACTGTGAACCAAAATGTCACTAACAGACCTAGGCTTCTTGTAAGTCACTGGAGGGTGACTTGGCATTACCTGACCTATTACGGGATCTGATCTAACCAAGTGCCAATGTCTAGAGATCATATTTCTGACCTGAGGTGATTCAGCATTAAAAGTGGTAATCAATCTAACAGGTTGAGCATCTCCTTGTGACTGACCTTTCTTTACCAGGACGGCATCCCTAGAATGTGAAGCAGCTTTCTCTTTAACAGCTTCTAGGACTTGGTGGGGATAGCCTCTCACTATAAAATGCCCACAAATCCTAGCCTGTTCATCTTGATATGACTGTGTCTCACTGCAATTCCTTTTGGCCCTCAGAAATTCCTCATAGGGGATGCGTCATTTCAATCTATCAGGATGGTGGCTGCGAGCTTGAAGAATACTATTGCCAGCTGTTTCCTTATGAAACAATGTTTCTCTTTCCATTCAACTAGTAAGGAGTCAAAAAAGGCCTGTTTGAAAGCCTCAAGGGTGGTAAGCTCATAATACCCTGACCACAGAAGTTGTCTCTCTGCCTCAAGCATTTAACGTTGAACATCCCACAACACAATATTGCCCCATTTATTAGAAGGTTTAATGACAATATTCGGGTCCTGCACCAGGGAATTCAAAGCCTCCCTCTGTTCTGTGGTAAGATTCTCTGCATAATGATTTTTACTGTTCTCCCAAATTTTTAAAAGGTCCCTAGAAACCACTACATGAAAGGTTTCAAGGATAACATGGGCGTGTTACACTTAGACTTAGGCTTAATAGTGGTGCATACAAATTTGTGCGGGTCAGTGTTGAACTCTATAACTATGAGGTTATGTGTCCCTGGAGACAAGATTCAAAACAGCATTTCAAAAGACAGTCAGTAAGAACAGTCTAAATGAAAAAAAGGATTTCAGGATCAGAAATTTAGGAAAACCATTAAGGTTTATTACAATTTTAAAGTGCAAAACAGGAAAATAGAAGATGCAATTACAGCAGCAATCTCATTGAATCATTTTGAGTACGTAGAAGTCACCTGCCATGAAAGCTTCCAATTATAAAAATAATGCAATGATGAGCAAAATATCAGGTAAACAAACTAAGGTGGTGGTTTGTTCTTTGGTGCACAGACTTTACTCAGTCAGGGCGACAAGTAAATTACTGAAAAAGTATAAACAGCCTGCCAAATTTAGAAATGACAGCCAAGGCTCTAGTCATTTCTGAAGCATTGGTAGGAACCACAATGATGGCGGTTCCTCAATGCTTTTTTTTAATTTGACACATGGCTCCATCGACATGACAGAGCAGTATGTCAAATGTATGAGTGTGAGTTTCTTTTTCAAGTTAAAAAAAAACAATGGCCCAAAATTCAAGGTTTTATATAGCCATTTCAGACTAGGTAATCATGGAAATTGCAAAGTTAGCATAATGTGAGCATAGTTTGTAGCAATTCACATTTCGTATTTCAAAAACATCATATAACCCTACCATCTTAGCACTAACCCACTACGTAAATATGGATTCTTCCCTTCAGACCTAACGTCACGCAGAGGCTTTAGAATAAAATAGTTACATTAACGACAGAAAACATTCATGAATAAATGCAATGCAGTGTGTTAGCAGAAGTGCCTTGAAAATAGTCAGAAGGCTTTCTCCAGTGAGTTCTTCAAGAACAATATGTCACAAAAAAACAGTGCACATCTTGCTATGTCTGGTGTCAAGCAAAAATATAAAAACACAATGGGCATCATAATATGTTAGCCATTTCATCAAGAATAGAGTTGAGGCCTAACTGAGGCCAAGTTTAGTGTAAGCCAGAAAATGAAACTAGAAAACATCACATCATAATGATTTTGTTTCAATTGTTAATACACATATATAAATTCAAATATGGAATGACTAATACTAATGCACATATGTAACTTAAACGTGGCCTATGGAAAATAAAGGACAATAGGGGAAAGAATTCCACAAAACACAGGCATTGTTCAGTAAGAACAAAGGTATTGCAGGTAAATATGGAGTGGTGGCCAGAATATCTTAACTTGCCCAATAGTGGTCTGCTGGAACGCGATAAACGCTACTAAGATTTCAACTCTATCTTTGCTTCTACATTAGGATTACTCCTTGGTGTCTGTTGGAGTCTTTCTATAATTCTGTGACTGACATGAATAAGGTTATGAAAAACATATATTATTCGCTAGAAGGCACGCCCATTAAAAGACAACTGCATTTGGGCTTCCCCCTCAAAGGTACATTTCATTTATGTATTAATGCTGGTTTGTTTCCTTCTGATTCTTTCTCTCCTCATTACTGACATGTTACTGCTCAAGTGCCACTCATCTTGGATATAGATATAAATTTTTAAGGAGCTGAGAAAATCAGAATTAGTTTCATTCTATAGTGCAATCTGTTGCTTTTACTTTCATCTTTCGTCTACAATCACCAAAATATAAAGTTCATTTAAATACATTATATAATCCAAAATCCAAACCATGAGCATGATCTTTCTGTAGATAGGGTAGCTGACAGCAGATATGAGGTAAAGGCTTGGGGAGACAATTTATTGGTACCCATCAATGCCATTTCTATCCAAGAACATATTCAACCTCGCCTCAAAATCACTTGCACAGCCTACACTGCCACCTCTGAAGTAACCTACTGCTTACAGCGAATGTTTACTCTGTAAAAAAAAAATTGCATGACAATGGTTAAGCACAGTAATTTTTTGTGCTTATGGTTGCCGGTCGGCCCCACCGGCACTTACTTCAGGGGACCAGTACTTTTTGCCAACTCCGGTCATTTGCCAGTCTGGAGGTGCCTTTGTTTATTAACACTCATAAAGTCGTGGCATTGAGTTTAACTTAATAAACGCCAAAACCTTCCAAAACTATCTTTAAATGTATTTTCTGCAGCAGTGTGTGCATTCTATGGAAGAAAGGTGTGCCATCAAGAAAAGGAAATAATCTGAGTTGAGTGGATTATTTAGCAGACAGTGGAAACTGAAGCTGCAGGTGCGTTCTTTGTCCAAAGGTGAATTCGGGAGCTGGAGTGATTTCTCCAGCAGTGGATGAATTGTGTAGCAAGGATTGTCAGATGGAGGTGACTTTTGCAGTCGGGTGTTAATTCTGCAGCCAGCTCATCAGGGCGAGAATAGGAATTTAAAGCAGCCCCGGCAAATGTTATCAGACCATCCTTCATACTGCGCCTAGCACTCAAGAGCAGCAAACTAGCCCGGCCTGGTTTGGGGGGTTTCTCCGCCCAAGAAATTGTTTACAAAACATGAAAAGAATGATGCATTTTAAAAATATTTTTGATTATATATAAATAAATGACATAACTTTTAAAGCATAGTGAATGATGACCTTACAGTGAAATTAAATCGTGATAGGAACACCAATGCCATTCTAACGGAGAGCAGGCTCAACAGACAGACTTTTTTGTGAGATTCTAAATAAAGGGAAGATGCCTGCATGAGTCACAACCAGTTTCCCTTTCGCTTATGTTTCAATACTGGGATTGGAAACCGCCATCCCACCAGGGGCTTCACATGCTCCATCATCAAACTATCACCGCACAGAACTCTGAAGGTTCGTGTTTTACTTTCTAAGGCTTGTAGTCATGTTTGTTCCAAAATAATTAAGAACTACAATTCGATGCAAAGGACTCTACCTGGACTGCATGAGATACTCATGCATGTAGCTGAGAAACAAGTGAGGTCTGCAACACGTCTGTACTGATGAGAGAAGCAGGCGGGCCCCCACTGCTTCCCATTATCACATTTTGCTGTCACGGGCACTAGGCCTACCCACACAAATGAAGTACCATTTGTATCGGGAGACTTGGGGAATGCTGGGTGAATGGAAATTTGTGGCCCCTCCCAGATTTCAGAACTTTCTATCACTGAAATGTTGGGAAAAATAGATTTTTTTGCCAAATTTTGAGGATTGCAAAGGATTCTGGGTAACAGAACCTGGTGAGGGAACCACAAGTCACCACATCCTGGATTCCCCCAGGTGTCTAGTTTAAAAATATGCACAGGTTTGGTAGGTTTCCCTACATGCCGGCTGAGCTAGAGGCCAAAATCCACAGCTAGGCACTTTGAAAAATCACACGTCAGATTTCAAAGTAAAAATGTGATGTGTCCATGTTGAGTTTCCTGTCGCGGGCACTGGGCCTACCCACACAAGTGAGGTACCATTGTTATCTGTAGACTTGGGGGAACACAGAATAGCAGAACAAGTGTTATTGCCCCTTGTCTTTCCCTACATTTTTTCCTTCCAAATGTAAGACAGTAAGTAAAAAACACGTCTATTTGAGAAATGCCCTGTAATTTCATGCTAGTATGGGGACCACAGAATTCAGTGATGTGCAAATAACCACTGCTTCTCAATACCATATCTTGTGCCCATATTGGAAATACATAGGTTTCCTTGATACATATTTTTCACTCTTTATATTTCACCAAATGAATTGCTGTGTACCCGGTATACAATGAAAACCCATTGCAAGGTGCAGCTATGGCTCTGGGTACCTAGGGTTCTTGATGAACCTACAAGTCCTATATATCCTCACAACCAGAAAAGTCCAGCAGACGTAACGGTATATTGCTTCTGGCATCGCAGGAAAAAGTTACAGAGTAAAACGTGGAGAAAAATGGCAGTTTTTTTCACCTCAATTTCAATATTTTTTTATTTCAGCTGTTATTTTCTGTAGGAAAACCGTATAGGATCTACACAAATGACCCCTTGCTCAATTAAGAATTTTATCTGCTTTTCAGAAATGTTTAGAAGTCCAGGATCCAGCATTGGTTTCACACCCATTTCTGTCACTAAGTGGAAGGAGACAAAAAGCACAAAAAATAGTAAAAATGGGTTATGTCCAAGTAAAATGCCAAAATTGTGTTGAAAAATTAATTTGGTTTTCTGATTCAAGTCTGCCTGTTTCAGAAACCTGGGAAGATGGTGATTTTAGTACCAGAAACCCTTTGTTGATGCCATTTTCAGGGGAAAAATCACAAGCCTTCTTCTGCAGCCCTTTTTCCCCATTTTATTTTTAAAAACCGAAATTTTCTCTGTATTTTGGCTAATTTCTTGGTCTCCTCCAGGGGAACCCACAAACTCTAGGTACCTCTAGAATCCCTAGGATGTTGGGAAAAAAGACGCAAATTTGGCATGGGTAGCTTAGGTGGACAAAACGTTATGCGGGCCTAAGCGTGAACTGCCCCAATTAGCAAAAAAAAGGCTTGCCACCTGAGGGGTAAAAGGCCTGGCAGCGAATGGGTTAATTCAACCTTACAAAAGCTGCATAAATGGGGGATCCAGAGGGTCAGAGATATTTTTCTGAATGCTCACGTTTTGGAATGCCAGAGGACAACAGATGGTGAATAATTCATTGGAATCCAACAAACATCTAGTTACTAAGCTATATTCCACAAAGCAAACCTTCCACAAAGCAAACCGAGGCCCTGGTGTGGCCCCTGACACTAGAGCCAAATGGAAGGCTAACCGCGACATGGAAAGGTTTTCTGGATATGAATGGATATACTGTAGTGGTCAAATTGGCATCCTATTTCCTAATGGTCGCCTAATAGTAATAGACTTCAAGTTGTTATACCAAATGTACCACAGCCCATTAAGCTGTGTAAGACTAAACTAAGTGTGGACTCGAGGTACCCATATGCTATTTTATCCAGCTCGCTTGGCTTTGCCCCCAGATTGGTAGCTACTGGATGGAGGTGTTCCGCACTCTCACTGTCATGACAGGGAAGGTTATGATGCCATCTCTGAAGATGGCCTTATTGAGGTGTACTATTGCCAATTCACTTTGGTGGATTCACCATTGGCAGAGGCGGGTGGCTTGTACAACGGGAAAGGATTGTGCCCCGGCTGCACAACACAGATAGACAAATTAGTCTTCTGCAGGGAAAAGCTGGAACCCTATCATACTACTCTCTCACAAGCTCAGAGACCTAAGATCTTTTGGGGCCCCATATAATCGTAATGGCTAACCCAAGATTTGCCTTCATCTTGAACTGGTTGGTGAGATGAGAACACAGTTCAGAAAGGCGCCGAACTGTGAGAGGCACTCTTATCTGCCAGCAAAACCACAGATATGTGTTAAAAGGCACAGGGCCTTTTAGCCGTCTCCAACTCGTGAATGTCATGGCATATATCCCCTTTTCATCATAATTAACAGTTGGGGACGTCATCATTCCGAGTCTGCGACAAGACAGTGACTAAGATTTTCTGTTCTGTGAATGTGAATAATACATACACTTGAGAAGTGCGCTGTGCGTAAGAGTGCTGTAATGTTGGAAAATGTTAGAACAGTTTTTTTTTACAAAAAATGATGAATTTTGATGCAGTGAATACTGTAGCAGAAGATGAAATCGGAAGCACTGCATCAGGGAGAGGATTCTTAAGCAATGTCAATTTAGTGAGAGTGCCTGAGTCCTTCTACAGATGGTAAATAAAGACAGCAGACGGTACATTTGAGAACATTATGTGAATTCGGCATCAAAGAGTGTGGTTTTGAGGTTGACTAGATGTGTCTTTCCCATCCAGCAGTGGCGTAGCGTGGGTGGTGCAGGGGGGGCCGGCCGCACCGGGCGCAACATCTGGGGGGGGGGGGGGGGCGCGCTCGCACTCGCGAGTGCTAAAATCCACGGGTTAGGGGGCGCAAATGACTTGCCTTGCCCCGGGTGCTGACAACCCACGCTACACCACTGCCATCCAGGGCTCAGAGAAAGTCATAGTGAGGCATAGATGTTTGGGGGAAAGGGAGGGCTCAGGTCAGAATAATAATTAGGAAGGGAAAGATGAAAGGTTATTAGTTGCTCAGAGCCTACTACCTCCCCAGCCCCATCTGCTCTCTCCACCATTGCGAGAAGCACCACAGGATGGCAATTTAAAGACGTCTGAGATGATTCATTGAGTAAGTCAGGTTTTACTTTCTAGAACTCCTCTCATGGGCCCAGTAAACCTTGCGTTGGCCTGGTTCCCGGACGTAGAAGGCATTCTTCTGCAGGAAACTATTTCTGACTCAGTGGGGGAATTCCAAGGTGTTCAGCACAGTACGAATTGGGCTGGGTGTTAAGAGCTCTTTGCAAGGGCAACATATCAACAGCACGACCATGCTCCGAGCTATGCTTTAAAAAAATAACTGATTCCGCCTTTTGTTTCTTCTACAGTCCCGTTCATAAAAAACAAAGTGTAACATTTAAATAAAATGATCATTAGCTAATCCATTCTAAAGATGCATCAATGACGACAGAATGCATTTGTTATTTCACATAAACTATACATGGTTCGGAAAAAATGAAGGTTCTTCTATAACAGTAAAAGCATTTTTGAGATCAATAATAAAAACATTGTAGTACCTATGAAGTACAGTAAAATTATGTTTTGTTTGCTTTCATCATCTGCACGACATGGCTTCATGAAGTTTGGGAGTAACTTCGGTACACAAGCAACATTTAATAAGACTAGAAGAGTTATTCTTCATTTTTAGGTCTTGCCTACAGACAGCTTTTGCTGCAAGTTGGCATCAGACATATTGCATTCAAGAGACTTAAAGTAGGATTTCTATCTGCCCCTTGTTCCTGATTCAATGTCTGTCTCAGTATCCTGCTTCTGAATTGATGGCTTCTTTTCCTATTCGGGTACTTGTCCCACTCAAAGAGTATTTTGGCCTGAGTGGGTTTTTAGTGGATTAATTGTATCCTTCCATTGTTGACATCTGTACCTCGCTTTGCAGTGCAACCTCATTTAGTTTTGTGATGGTGCTGGTGTATGTGTAATAACATAGTAGGCCAGTACCCAACACTCCTTGTCCATGACCTTGGTATCGGGAATGGAACCAAGATGTGGCGATCATCCATTAATGTGAGGCAACCATATTTTGATGGTCTGTCTTCTGGCTCCTGAATGTTGTGTTATGATGCATGGCATACCATTTTCTGCATCTCAATGCATGCCATGCTCTAAGTGGCCTATAACAGTAGCATCAACTTAACAATCCAACCCCAAACGACCACGCCACCACTGCCCCACCCCAGGTCCATCCTGGCAGAATCCTATTTGATCCCCAGTTTCAAATGTTGCAAGCAGCACTTCTTGCAGAACATAGGCTGGCTGTCAATCAATGTTTATCTCTCCTCTGATAAATGCAACGTAGCTATTCAAAGTAGCTATGCAACGTAGCTATGACAATCATTTGTTATTCTTTATTCTCATTTTCACTCCCTCTTTGAGGGATAATAACCCTAGATTTGCGATTAAGCATGTGAGTATGTTGATCAACATCCTGGAGTCTTCAAGATGTATTCTGCTTGGTCCAGATATTTATATGTCTAATGATCAGCCATTCAGTCTGTGTTTCTTTCACTACAATTCGCACACATTCCACAGGGAAGTCATAGAGGCTCTCTAGACCCTTCTTATCAAACTGCCCTTCCTGAAAATTGCCAATTGGCAAGAAGTTGGTACAGCCCTTGCCACTCTTTTCTAGGCCCTTCCCAAACTCCAGCCACCCTCCATGCAGATAATCAGTCAACCTTTCAGCTGAACCGGTCTGAACCTGGATCCTGGAGATATAGACTGGTCTGTGGAACACAATAGTGAAGTAACTCCCGGCAGATGGAGACTTTCCCCAGAAGTACTCGTCCACATTACTGTATGCCTGGATGGGGAGATAGTTTTCAAAAACTTGGATACTTGTGAACACATTGCCAGGAGGGTTGTCAGGAATGTCAAATGGGTCCTCTTCAAAGTCTTCATCTTTTAATCGATTGGCTGTTCCCTGGAAGGAAGAATAAAGGCCTATGTGCTGGAACAGTGATGGTTTGAATCGAATAACATCTTTTTGGGTGAGAAGCATACGAAAATGTGTCAACAGCCAATCACAAGGCATCTCCTGGTAAAACATCCAGAGGAATTGGGCAAGCCTTTGCAGGTCACTGGATTGGTAGAGCTTGCCGATGTAGCCTAGTTTGGAGAATTCCAAAGTCACCCAGTAGGTGCTCCCACGGGATGTAACCACTTTCTTGATGGCTGAAGAGAAGGACTTGGAGCACTGAACGTCATCTTCTATCATGAGGTAATAAGTTGACAGATTTTTGCAGAAGTGCATCAGAAATGCATAGTCCATGTTCTGCTTGGACCTGAACTTCACTCTGTCCTCAGGGTCATTGTAGTTGCGTTTTAGTCCTTCCAGTGTAGGGTAATACTCTTGTGGTGCATGGATCACCAGCAGGTGGCCAGCCATGATGTGGTGTGTGAACTTGTTGCCAATCTCTTCTGCCATTTGGGAGTTCCAGTCCATGTCAAAGTCGGCCAGGTGCACCACCACCACCATGTCCTTAAGCTCCTCATTGGTGGACTGCTTGAAGATGGATTTCAGGGTTTCGAGGAGGTAAGTTCCCTTTTTTCTTTTGACGGAGCACAGCCCAACTGTGAGGTATTCTTGAAATAAGAAAGACAGAAATATTGGCTTAGTATCTCCTGAGCAAATGCAACACTTCTGCGAAATCTACAAACGATTCAGAGGTCATTTAATTGATTAAGTATTATTAAAGGGGTCGTAGCAAGAATCTGGTGCCACAAGTCCTGGGAGCAGATTTGCAGACCCAGAGATTAATTTTAGCTTCCGGTTAACGGACATAAATAGACATCACAGATTCAGAAGGTAGAGGGAAATTGTATAACACCCATTACCACTATTAACATCAGTGGACGTAAACACAGGCAAGCTATAAGATGCAGATTTAACATTCATAAACTAATAGCCACTGATTTTGCACCTACATTAATACATGTAAACATATGTTGAAAAAACTTTATTTTATTTTAAGTGCTGTCATTTTATACTTCTTGCAAGGACAGAACCTATATCAGACTCTGTGTGCTGCAGGGGAGTGTACAAAAACATAAAGAATATGTAGAGTAAATGACCATACTTTCATGTGATCATTCTTGCTCTCGTATCTCCCACTGATCTGCTTGTGAAGATGAACAACTTGTACTTTTTTACCATCAGAGACTGCCTCAGAAATTAAATTATTTACCTATCTATTCATTAAAATAGCTAATTTTTGTCCGCTTTAGAAACTCCCTCCTGTGTCTCTTGCTCTCTTGCTGTCTCTGGTTCTTACTGTCTTTCTTGGAACAGCTTTAATTTTCTTCATATCTCTCCCTGTAGTTTGTCTCTGTTTTATCTCTCACTTCCCCCTTCCATCGAATGTAGGAGTCCATTATCTGTCTGCCTCCTTGTCTTCCTCTGTTCACTTCTCTCCTTGTTCTGCCATCCGCCAGACTTTCCTCGCCTATGCACATATCCCTTCTTATCTAGCTGCTCTTTGATCTTCTCCCATGCCTATTCATCCCTCATTCATTTGGCCATCAGTCAATCTTTCTGCCTATTTATCTGTCAGTTTTTTATTTCCTTTTCCATTGTCCTGTTTTTCAGACAAGTCATCCATGCATTCATGTACACACCATTCCACTAATGTCTCTATCGGCCCCTCTCGCTAAATGTCAGTCTTCCTTCTGTACTCCTGCCCCTCCCCCCCAACCCTTCTATCTTCCTGCTTGTCAAAAAGACATTTCCCTGACATTCGCAGATGTGTTTTATTATTTGCCTAGCCTGTCATATCATCTGTACATCTGCCTTTTTGGCCATCAGCTCACCTGCCTGCCCAATTCTCCATCTTTACTCCTCTCACCAGTGAACGGAGGGAAGGCTTTTTACAGATGAAAGTAATCAAATTAGAAATCACACAAGTACCATTAACAATTAAAAACAAAATGTTTTGCTGAAAGGGCGATAAGAACGACAATGTTATTTTTCGTTTAAATTAATAAAAATACATAGTTATGAGGAGTGTAGAAAATAACAATCTGGCTGAGCACTGGGTCACTTTTCTAAACAAAGTAACATTCAACAGATTCTAGTATAGCAATCTACACAATTCAGGGATAACTAACAAGTTATTTTGGCAAGTTAATCAAAACAGGATAAACATGCAACTTTTTCTATACAATGATTGCCCTTCTCTTTTTTGCCCTCTGTTAATCCACACTTTATCGACGAACAGAATAGTGGGAATGTAGATGTGCACGTGATTTGCTGTTAGAAATGAACTTAACTGAACTCATACAAGACTTTAGATGCAAAGGTTCATAATGACTACGCAGCTGCTCCCACTGCTTCATAGGGACATGTCAGTGTGCTCTATGTAAAGGAAAGCAGGTCGTACTATTCCACGTCAGAGCATGCAATCATGTCAATTGATAAACAGGAATACAAATAGATAGAATTACACGTGTTGATAGTCAATGATTTCAGAAGACTTTGGCTCTAAATATGGAAATGTCATATGTTTTATGGAGTATGCAACAGCTCCAACAGCTATCTGGGTTTGTAACTAGCTCATGACCCCACAGATGATCCCTCGAGGTATCCCATAGAATGTATACTTTTCAGAAATATATCTGTGATCTGTGCTGGGCTCCCCAGTGCTGTACGATGTGCATGCCACTTGTAGGAAACATGTGATGCAAACACTCTACAAACAGGGCTGCTGCAGACTTACCTTCACCCACATATGTGGGATTCGATTTTATTAACAGAGAGAATTAGATTGTTAGTTAGCATAACATTTACTTTAGCCAGGGATTGTACGAGGATTTCTGGTGTAAATGTGAAAGAATAGTGTGGTTTTATGGTACGTGCTATAGCTTCCTTGGCATTATACGTACATTACCTTTTCATAATAATCATGAGAGCTCCTGAGTTTGTTCACCAATGTGCTCCCAGGCCTACTTCCCTCACCATAGGGCGCGTGCCACATGGCTCCTGGAAAGATAACGAATCTCACTTTCAGCTGTTTCATTATATTAAGTTATCCTTTCCTGGATAAGTACCAGGGTAAATGGTTTGGTGACATAGTCATGTTCCAGCCCCTGCAATGTGTCTTCAATAGTGGACAGCCTTGATTGAAGGTCCTTCAGTATACCTACTTGTGCTCATGTGCATACCCCTCTTAAAGTGACTTTAAACGCTTCCCAGAGAACACCTACACTTCCAAGTCTTTATTCAGGAGGAAGTACTCTGCTATGGCCCCCCCTAACTGTCTCCCTGAACTAGTCGAGTAAAGCTGCATGAGGCAATCTCCAGCAATATTGCTGGTGTATATAATTCGGAATGTGTGGAACAAGATAAACCAGGGCATGATCTCATAAAATGCGGGGAAGATGGCGTACCTCTCCCACCCATCCATGCTAGTCCCTGGTAAGTACCCAGTAATGCAGCCAGGACCATCAACCATGCACTGAGGACACATAAGTACCCACCCCCACACTCGGGTCACAGCGCCTCACACCTATGGCCCCATACTCCACCGTATATTCATGGATAATTTTGGCAGCTCGTTTGTCCTGTCCCTCCCCCACTGAAGTCTCGGATCTATCTAATCCCCCCTCCCCACAACAATGGCATAGCTGGCAGCACATGCAGCAGGTTACAGAGATTCAACACAAACTCTGGGTCGTCAACTTTAAGGCCATATGTATTGAGCATAGTGACCATGGTACACAGAGCCTACCCTGTACCAGTACATAGCGGCCTTGATCATCTGTCTCGGAAGGCATCAACTCAGATTGCACCCCCTTTTTGATTGATATAATTACCACTCGAGCATAGGTAGAATATGATGATGCCATGCGGAAACCCATCCACCTCACACCCACCTGAGCCGCAGCATGCTGAGGAAGGTGCACCTCTTGTAAATAAGCTACCTGCACATGATGCCTATTGAGACAGGCGAGCACCTGTCTGATTTATTTTGGATTATTTAGCCCCTTTACAATCCATGACATGAAGTGGAGAGAAGCTACATTAGAAATCCTGTTAGGAATAATTTCTACAGGCTACCATCCACTGAGTATCGGAATAAAGTCAGACAATACTAGCCAATATATGCAAAACACCTACTGGATGGGCAGAACATTCCCCCTTACACAGTCCATCCTCCACCCACCTCAGCGACCCAAACTGGCTAAAGACACATTCCCTCCGATTTAACCATAACAACACATTTATAACCAAATACCATAACACTGAGCTTGACTCTACAATTCAACATGTGCCTTCTGTGACATTCGCGGTATTCCCTCCAGGGTGAGATAGAGGGCCATCTTCCAGATAATTGGAGGTGGCCAAGCCAACATGGCTGTCAGCATACCCAAAAAGTACCCAACCACTCAGATCAAACAAGAGAAGGTGTGGCATGCATATTGATGTCAAAGATAGGCTATCCACTCCAGGGCATGGCGAAGTCTGGGACACAAAGAGGCCCCACCATCCTGTTCTATGGTAACCAGCCGTCCACTAATCAGCTTTATTTGTGGCCGGCCTGCACCTGAAGCTGAACTGGATACAGCATGGCATATTCCACTTCTGCCTGCTGCTGTTTATTTTTCACTGGTGCAAACTCCTTTCTGTCCGCCTGTACTGCTGTGGTGAAATCTGGGTAGACAGCAATTTCACTACCTTGATATTGAACTGTCGTGCGCTGTCTTGAAAGTCTTAGCATCACATCCCCGTCTCTGTAGTTAAACAACCCTGCAATTAAAGGTCTGGGTGGTGACCCTTCGGGGAAGGTCTTGCTAATAACGATCTATGGGCCCTTTCGACGATCAGCATATTGGAAAAATGTTCAGCGTCAAATACTTCTTGCAGTAGTTGCTCAATAAACATTCCCATTTTCCCCATATTAGAAGTTTCTGGAATTCCAAAGATGCGAATATTCTTTTGCGGGATCTGGTTTCAAGTTCTTCACTTTTCTCTTGAATGATGGCGATCACCATTTCCATATTCAGACATTTTTCCCTTGTGTTCAGTAGTGTATCCTCAGTTTTGGGTATTTGTTGTTCTGCCTCCACAATGAATGTTCCATGTCCAGGGGCATAGCTTGGTCAGTAAGACTGGGGGGGGTGTCAACTTCAGATTTACCAACAATCACACTGAGACATAGTGGGTCATTACGAAAAGGCTGCCAGCCAAACTGCCATGGGCAGGTTGCCGCCTGTGTAGCTGCCTTCCTGCAGGCCCCATTACCAGTTCCTCACTGGGTCAGTGGGTGGAAACACTCAGCGGGGAACAGCCCACAACATTGATTGGTCAATTATGAGCCGGCGGGAATGTTGCAGTGCATAAAGCATCGGCAGTGCAAGGGGGTTGTAATCCCCAGGCCGGCACTGCATGCAGCCCTGCCCTGGTGGATTAGGACCGCCAGCACCGCCAGTCCCTCCAGCCGAACCGCCACAGTCATAATGTGGTGGTCTGACCACCGCCAAAGTGGTCAGACCACTGCTTTGAGGGCCGTCCTGGCGGTCTGAAGACCAGGAGGCTTGTAATTAGGCCCATAATGTTAAAATACATGATATGACAAGCAGGGTGCATGAGAGGAGCTTAAGGGGTAGTGGAAAAGGAGAGGAATACGACTGGCAGGGGTACTAAGTGAGAGAAAACACATTTTTCTATGAAATAACCAACATTTTTGAAGTATTTCCAAACAGAGAAGGGGAAAGAGTGTTTGAGTGCATTTTTGTCTGTGTGTGTACATTTACTCTTTAAATCCGACAGACAGCTTACCATAGACGACTGAAATCCCCTGTACCCAACTATTTACCACAAAACATTTACTAGGGTGATGTAACACCCCACAACGCTATGAAGCTACGCCCCTGCCCATGTTTATTGATTTTGGTCGCCATTTGATCCATGCGTACATCTAATGTATCCATTTTGCTATCAATCGATTGCAAACTGTGCTGCATTGCTGGCAAAGTGGCTTCCAATGACCCAGTGGCGCCCACCGTCTCGTGTGGGTTTGTATGCACGCTTGGCCCCAAAAGTGAGCAGTGACTGGTGCTTATCCGTCTTTCCTATTGTAGCTCAGCAAGGTCGCTATGTCACCAAGCAGAAACTGAGTACCGTTCAGTCTTGTATCCCCTCCAATCAGGCGATCATAGTCAGCAAAATAAAGCAGAGGGCAAGGCCACCGGTCAGGTGTGCCACCATCCATTCAAACGCCGCTCCACCTGCATCTCACCTGCGCACGCAGCTCAGGGATCAGCGTAATCAGGACCTCGCACCTGTTGTAGGTGCATTCACACTGCAACTGTTCCCTCTAGCACCGGTATATAGCATTGACATGTGTGGTGCATGCAGGATCCCTTCACTCCAACTGTTTAGGCGGGTGTGATGACACCCCTGTGCAAAGAACCAGGATCTGATCACTGCAGCTCTTGCACCGGGGACCCACACACGGATCCCTGACCATGGTCCTCCAGTTTGCCATACTTCACACTCTCAGGGGGCCTCTGAGCCACCTCTTGTCCCCACAACAGGGCACACCAGTGGTTGGCAGGTGCACCACAGCCGCAGGGCATTGTTCCAACCAGGAGGGCCCCCTGCCAAAAGGTGCTCACACTTTCAGAGGCTACAAAGCTTGGTCAGGGCTCCATAACTTCACCAGCTCCAGTGAACATCGTTCATCCCACTCTGGGGCCCCCACGGCACACAAGATGGCAATCCTCAGGAGCATTTTCCTCTTTCTAAGTGTTTCTCCTCATTTCTCCTAGTTGCACCTCTCCTGGGAAGGAACAGCATTTTGATGCATTTCCAGTTTTACCTGTTTTTTTGTAAATCTGGGAATGCACCAAAACCCATGAGTGGATGCATGGGAACCCACGCTCCACCCATGGAATGCCTCCCTGAGTCAGAGTAACGCAACATAGTGCGCTGCATTGCTTTCCTCTAGCAGTTGCGTCCCCCTTACGCCTGCTTGAAAGAAATGTTTCAAACAAGAAAATGTTTAAAGCACGTGGGGCCAGATGTACGTACCATTTTTCTTGTCGCAAACGGCCTGATTTGCAGATCATGTACAGACCCTAATTTGCAATTCAGTAATCTATTTACTGAATCGCAAAATAGGTTTGAAAGTTGCAATTAGGAAGGGGCGTACCCTTTCTAATTGTGAGTTGCAGTGCGATGTAGGATTGTTTTGTGACCGTGAGTTGCGGTCACAAAACAATTGCAGTTAGCACCAGTTTCAAACTGGTGCTAACCCATTCACAAACAGGAAGGAGTGCCCCTTCCCCTTTGTGAATGGTAGCGAAAATATTTTTTCAGAGCAGGCAGTGGTCCCATGGACCACTGCCTGCTCTGAAAAAATAAAAAGAAAACTTTTCATTTCTGTTTTTGAAACAGGCTGCATTTTAAAAAAACTGCTTTATTTAAAAGGAGTCACAGACATGGTGGTCTGCTGATCCCCAGCAGGCCACCATCCCTGTGAGGGCGGCCATTCCCAATGGGGTCGCAAATTGCAATCTACCTCATATTTATGAGTTTGGTCATTTGCGACCCCATTGGGAATCGCAAACAGTGTCATTGACACTGTTGTACATCAGGTTTAGCGACTCGCAAATTACAATGTCGCAAAACCTGATATTTGTATATGTGGCCCTAAGTATAATTTACCTCAGAGATTGTCATGCTGAGTAAATAAATCTAATGATCTAGTAAGAATGGAACTACACCAGAGGAACTACTTAACCAAAACTAATTGACTAGATAAGTCACAATCAATCATTTTCATTAATGTTTTGAATTATAGAAAATAAGCGACCTCTGTTTTTTATGTTAACAAAAGCAGGACAGCACGTCCTGTACCTGCAGACATCCGCTCAAGGACACTTACTTTTCTTGAGTGCCGGAAAGCCTACCAAGTACTGGTATGAAATGTTCAGAGGAGCTGAGGAATTCCACAAGTCCAAGAAACTCTGAGTGTTCCTTTCCGACCGCAGCTCCAGCAGCGCTAGCTCTCTGGCCCTCCTCTTTTGTTCTTCCTGTAATCAGAAAGATCATCTGTTTACATGTGCCACAGAATAACTGACACCCCGCCACAGAGAGCAAAATAACCATCGGCAAAGCCCATAGTTAGAGGCTTGGCAGGCTGGTGAGTTGGGTATTTTTTTTAGTTTTGATTGTTTATTGCAAGCATATGCCAAAAAACAAAACATTTTAAAAAATAACATATGTTTAATTAAGCAAAATAAAACACATATAATTTTAATAGATCAGTACAGTTTTTTCATGGCAGGCAATTGTAGCTACGACGGGTACACATAACAGGAAAAAATGACTTATATGCACAATGTTGGCTTTCAGTTGCTGTTACAACAGACTGAGGTACGGTAGACCAATATGATGGGGCTGACTCACTGCGCCAATATGTATGCTGTGGCGTGCAGAAGCAAAATGTGAACCACAGCTTGAACAGACCAATGGATGAAGAGGGCTGCCCAAAGTAATGTTTTGCTACATGAGTCTGGAGAGAAAGCTAAGTCTGCCTCTAGGCCAGAGCTAAAACCTGCATTTCTAACAACCAGCCTTCGAAAAACCATGACTTTCTCAACACGCTGAGAACAAAATGGAAGGAAATACAAAGATGAAAGTAAAGATGTCTTGGTATTAGCTGTTGAAAATGTTAAGATGTCATCAACAAAGATTACACATTGCTGGTAAAATTATAATGCAATATTTGGGCCATTAGCTAAATTGCGACATCACAGGTATATGTATCTTCAGAGTACTGGCCTGGAGAGCTTTACAGTTTATTTTTAAGTAAATCTAGGCTCACGGTAGTTGCAGTTCATCATTTATTATAACGACTCTTCTGATTTGTACATGGAGTTTCTACATAACCTTCGCTGAAGTACATTAGATCAGTGTTACATTAAAGACCACTAATGGACTGACCCTGTAATGTGACAAAGCTGACTCCACATCTCGGCATAATAGGAAGTTGTGTTATGCAATCGCCTCTAATTAAGTTAAGGATGCAACAGGCACTTTGAGAAACCAGGCTATGTACCCTTCAACATGCATACCCATTGACCCCAGAGCACCAAGGCTGAGAAATAGGGCCATAGCCTTTAAGTGATAAAAATCAATAATACAGAGCCTTCATTATAAACTTTCTATTAGAAAAATTAGGGCGAAGCACAAAAAACTACAGAGCATGAATCAAACGATAGCTAGTCGGAAATCCTAGTGACGTTTTTTGCACTTATCCCCAATTACTGAATATTTGTAGATGTTAGTATTATAGTTCTTTATGTAGACAGAACAGGGCTTCGTAGCTACAATGATCAGTACCTGACAAGAGTTATGAAAGTAGGAGATATGAGATGGCCTTCGGGACACACATACAGTGACACTCATGTCTAGTGTAAAAGGTCATTTATTTAGGACAGGATTTGACATAAACATCAATAACTTTGAACTGTATGAACTCCCTCTTGCCCAACTTTAGCTTAAAAGCTTCCTTATGCCCTTCACTCTCTTCCAATGGCTCTCTTCAAATTTCTTCCCCTAGACACTCCCCTATTCCTTTCATGCCCTCCTTGTTTGTAAACATTCGAACCCCCCAATCTGATCCTTCACCTCGTTTTTCCCCTTGGAAGGGGGGACAAGCCCGCATCTGGCTCTCCCCCCTCCCCCACTTCCTGCCAAACCTTGTGAACCACACCTGTCCTAACTGATGTCAAACCCTTTCCCTGACCTGATTACTATCGCCCTTCCACTAAAAGCCCTTCCCCCACTGCCTTCTTTCTCTGCAGGGTGGGTGGGTGGTCAATGCCTTCCTCTATCTACGGTCAGCCCGGAAAGAGGCCGACCCCACCCCTCCACCCCCTTTTAAACCTAATCCCTAAACCCACCCCCACTTACCTGTCCACCAATCCTGGTGCACCCGTGCCACTTAATGCCCTCCCGAACAGACCTGTGGAGAGACTAGAGCGAGTCTCTCTCTCTGCGGGCCCCCTCAGTCCTTGAGAAGGACCACAACAGCTCCCAATTAACTTAAATCCCCCAAATTCCCTCTACGGCCCTGACAGACACACAGATTCATTACTTTTACAAAGTAACAGAATCACGTATCTACAGAGGTTCTGTGCTGGAAAACAACTGCTAGGACGCTTAGAGCCCTGACGTTCAGCCACTCTACCCAGTGTGAACTATGCCTCTTTACTCAGGGAGTCACAGCATTCCTGAAGGTATGTGCGTAGAAACTGTGCCTTAACTCGTCTAAAGTTCATCAGCGACTTTTTATGAGTTTATTGTATAGCAAAGACACGTTGTAATGAGAACATAGCAAGCCCATTGGAATGCTGCAACATGCAGTTAGAACAGAAAGCTTAAAAGCAAGCACAGTGATGAAAAAGCGTAAACTGCTGACAACAGCATTGTCAACATCATGGTAAACAACTCCATAAACAGTAGGAACGCATCAAAGTAACACTTCTATAAAATCAAGTCCACCACCAACGGCATACAGTATGAAAGTTGCTGCTGCTCGGTAGTTCCATGACATGTGCAGGCACCAAAACTAGAAGAACATGCATCCTTCCTGCCTTGGGAAACGCATCAGACCACAATATTCAAGAACATTGTCGCAGGTGGAGCGTGCTCATTACCTACAGCGCCTGCGTAGCTGCCTATAGCACATCAGAGACACAAAGACAATCATGACTTATGGCCTGAATATGGGCTTCATCAGTGCCATCATGGGTGGCACTGGGCTAAAGACTACCAGGAAAATAAACAAGCCCTCACTTCTACCCCGGATTGGTGAAGTTGCTAAGTACTTTCTTCGTGAGTGACTCAATTCGTTATTCAATGGCGATGGTCCATGGATTTTCCTAGTTAGGGAGAGTGAAACTCCCCCCCCCCCCATTTTTTACTTTGCTTATGGAAAGATTTTCCTCAGCAAAACTGACTTAAACTGGTTCACTATAGTAAAAACGTCGACTAGACTAACACCAGACAGAATTAAGAAGAGCTTTATTTAGCCTGCCTCGGCGTGACTTCCATGTGCCAGTCATAACTCGTAAATGACAACCAAAGAACTCCATGTCACATACATTCCTAATAGAATCGTCCAACTGAACATTCTAAAACATGTCATAAATACAATATATCCTCCCCCGTTCAAATGAAAACAAAACACATATTAAGGAAACAAAATACTAAGCAATGGTCCAGAAACAAAACATAATATTAGGGTAACATAATACAAGCAAATGAGAGTTTAGGAACAAATTATGAAAGTTACTCTTGTACATAATCCTCCAGATATGAAGGTGGTCGCTGTTCCCCCCTTGCACGATCTGCTCTCATCTCCCCATCTTTCACATACCTACTTCTTACATCTACTCCACAATCACCACCTCAAGATGTCAAACTACTGTCTAATTCCCTTTCATTCCAGGAATTATTTCTGGAACTCCTACTCAGCTCCTCATCTTCCATTAGCATAACGCCACTGCAACCACTTTCTTCTCATGTAGCAGTTTCACACGAACCTCCTTTTTGATACAGAGCTATTATACGTTTGATCTATTTGATCCCATTCTCCAACACCACATGGCATTCATGCACTTCATTAACCTTAAAAGGTCCTCTGAACTTTGACAGACCTTTCCTAATGCGTTCATCCTTAACTTTTACCAGATCTCCTATTTTAATAGTAGATGACTGAGACCCTCCTGTTTTACATTACCTTTGTCCAACCAACTTGGTACCAATTTGGTCCTAGATTTCTGACCTCTCACAACCTCAAATGGCAAAAGTAGCAACACCCTATTTGCCATAGTGTGATGTGCCCAAACTAATTCATTAACAGAACTGCACACACCTGACCATGCTGTACTGCCATTTGAAATACGGTTCATCCTTTTCCAATACCATTGCCTTGAGGGTTATATTAGGCTGTATGATGTTGCTTAATACCATTGCTATTCAAAACGTTCTTCATCTCTACTGACGTAAGTCGAGTACCATTATCTCTGTCCTGAAAATCTGTTCCAAAACAGAAATAGTATTCTTTGTGGAGATTTCACACAAACATTTGATTTCCACCCACTTCAAAAAAACATCCACCAACACCACTGCAAGTTTTAAGTCCCTGTCCACTCCTGCTGATGGACCATTAAAATCCATACATACATCATTCCATGCTTCTCCTGGATCCTGAATATAACTCTTTCCAGACTGTAAGCCAATGTTGAGCCTCTTTTTACTCTTCCTGCACTCCCACAACCTCTCTATGCATTGAGTCGTTTGCACATCAAACCTGGCCACCAAACATTTTTGTTGACCCTCCTCTTTTTCATAGTTTGGTCTACATGCCCCTCATGTGCGAGCTGTATGGTTCTCTTCCTCAAATTCTCTGGTGGAGTATATCTATCAACCTCATCAAAACACTTTTTCCATTCAAAGATAACTCATCCAAGAATCTGACAAAAGGGCTTACTGATGAAGCAGCTGGATTCTCCCTGCGTCCACCTTCTACCAACATATGGCACACTACCGTCAGAACTCCTTCTATTTCCCTTTCATGCATCCACCCCTCCTTTGAAAGTATCCCAACACCACTCTGAACCACATCCTCCAACCATGCCACTGCACCTTTGTTTTCTTTGGCCATCACTGCCTCCTCATCCACAACATACCAATCTAAAGGCAATTGAGAGAGACCATCCGCTTGGGCATTAAACCATCCAGGAATATATACAATACTGCGCTGAAATTCTGACAACCAGGCCTCCAGCCAGCCAATCTGACAGAGCCTTTGCCCGTACCCTCCCCATGTCAGATCTTTCACTTGAGACTTAAGGCTGGTTAATAATTTGAACCTCACACCCTACAAGTAAGTTCTAAAGTATTCAGCACTCCAAGCTGCTGCCAACCTTTCACATTCAATGACAAAATAATTTTGCTCTGTTTCTGTCAATGACTATGAAGTTAATGCTGCTGTTTTCTCCACAGTATTGTGCAACTGAGACAAAACAGCACCAACTCCTGTAGCACAGGCATCATTAGTCAAAATGGTACTTAATTTCCAAAACCCAAAATCCTGCTAAACATATTTCTTTTTTGATAGTATCAAAACACATTTGCTGCTCTTCACCCCACCTGAATGCACATCCTTTCCACAGTAACATTTTTAACTACCCTGTCTTAAGGGCAACGTTCTCTACAAACTTTAATATTTGATTAAACCCATAAACGACCTTAGTTGGTTCTTGTCTCTAGGTGAGGGGGTGATTTAGTGGCCTCCAAAAGACCTTCCTTTGGTTTCACCTCTTAGCCTGTGATTGTGTCACCCAAATACTCAATCTCTTTGTTAGAAAAAATACACTTTATTTTGTGCAGGGTGAAACCTGCCTTCAACAATCTGTCTAGAACTTGTTTCAACACTTGATTATGTTGCTCCATAGACAAGAATGGCATCTCAAAAATCAATTATATTTAGTAAGCCTTTAAACACCTGAGACATCATGCAATGAAATACCCTATCTGCTGAAGACAAGCTCAAAGGGCATTCTAGTAAAACAGAATGCACTCTCCCTGGTAAGGAATGCTGTAAGATTCTTGTAATTCTTGTGTAGCCAATTCTGATGATAAGCACTCTTCAGATATAACTTTGAGAAGAACTTCCGGTTGTTCAACAACAATAACTCATTTATGTTGGGTAAGGAAAAATGATCAGTGACAATATTCTGATTCACACTATTCCAGTCAATACAGAACATCTGTTTTATGTGTTATGCCTACAGGTGAACTCCAAATAGGGCCCCCCACCAGTTCTATTACTCCCTCCTTCATCATTTCATTTAACATTCATCTAGCTTCATTCCTGACTACCAAAGAGACCTTTCTCACTTTGTGTTCAACTGGTACGGCCCCAGTCTGACCCTGATCTAATGTACATAGCCCTTCAATTCTCCAAATTCCTCCCAAAAACACTCCCTTCACACTCTCTAAGATTTCATCAATTTTAATTTTTTCCACAATCATCACCTTTTCAGGGGACTTAGGATTTCCAATAATACGCAAAGCATACTGATGCATCCATCCAAGAATAGGTGGTCTCTTCTCTGCAAAGTAAATCTTTCATTCAGTTTCTCTAGTCAAGAACTTTATAGTGGCATTAAAATATCCCACATTATTATTTTTCTCTCCTTGGTAGCCTCCGCAGCAATTGTCCTTGAGAGGGAGCTTAACATTAGTCCGTTCTCTCCTAAACATATCCTCAGGAATGATGGTGTACCTAGATTTTGTATCCACCATCAGCTCAATATCTCTTCACAACACTGTGAACAAGGCTTTGGGCTTGTTTTTAATCCTGTCACACCCTTCATCCTCACCTGGGCTCAACACTCAATCGCTCATTGTTTCCCTAGAAATCTCCTCTATGACAGCCACCCTAGATTTAGGAAAACTTTACACATGCATACAAAATTACCTTTGTGTCTGCACTTCCTACATTGTTTACTTATGGCGTGCAAGCTTTCGCCCCATAAAAAGTACTTACACACCTATGGGAAACTTTGATACTATGCTTAGTACCCATAGATTGTTGTGAGTTAACAGAATCTCCGGCCCCAGCTACTACACATTGCTTATCTCCTCTACCTCCCCAACTGCCACAATTTCTTCCTAGTCTCTAAACAAATAACCACTTCTCTTACTCCTCTCCTTCATACACATTAGCTACATCAATAGCATCATTCAAGTAGGGTTTGTTCGCAGACTATTGCAGTTACAATTAAGAAGAACTTTATTCAGTCATTTTGTTCCAGACCAATATTTTAGTTACAGCTAGATACAAATGATTTGTGTATTATTTGAGTAGGCCTACAGCCACTTGGCATTTCTACCTAGAGACAGTAATTCGTTGTCGCCTTTTAACAAATGGTGCATTGTCTGTCATTGCGGTGCTAATGTTCATCTGGATTTAAATGTTTTTCTCTGCGATACCAATTGTTTGTGATGTACAGCAGAATTTGGATTTGAAAGGTTTTTTGAAAAGTATACAAATAATATCAAGTAAGTAAAATTGGCTGTGTTTATGCAAAATTTGGTGTAATTGCCTTCTTGTGGCACACAATGCCTCTTATGTGAGACTTTTGCCATTGAATATTTAGGATTTATTTCTAAAGGGAGATTCTATTCGCAGTGAGGCTACAAACAATAAGGTCGCCTCTCTGTGAAATTCAATATATTTATCCATAATTTGTCCAGCAGTTAGCTATGGGCAGTAGACTGCATGGGGTGACACCCCTAGGAGTCCTCTGAAGCATGGAACACACTCTGAGCTGTCGCCAGGGGTCAGAGAGACAGCTGTCTGGCATGAAGGGGGTGAGATGGACACCGGAGGTGCTCAGATTTGCAGGAAGTCCATTTTGTCTCAAGACTGAGGCACTTCATGCTTCCATGGTGGGTCGGTGGCACTGAGTGGTGCTAAGTAGCGAGCTGCACTGCACATGGGTTAATCTAATTAGTGGCAATGGAGTCACGCCAAAACATCACTTATTCCATTAAGGGTTGGGTGCACCTCCTTCAGCTAGCATTTTGTAATAATGCTTTGTGCTTGGCAGGAGTTTACCTGCACTTGCTCTTACCTGCTTCTCTACTATTACCAGGAGCTTATCTTGACTCATGTTCTCTATGTATATCCCTATTCTGAATCTCCATTTCTGTGTCTTACTCCTTCCCACACTCCCTGCCCAGTCGGTGCGCCGGGATGTAATTGCAATTGTTTCTATATATGTCTTAGTACCTCTCATAATTTGTTGAAGCACACTTACGAGAGGCCGCACGCTGCTCCGGGACCCAAGGTTATTGGTTAATGTTAGCTACTGGGATTAGCCTTGTGCACTCAACGCCAACAATTCCATGCAGTCATTTCAATTTCTTTATGGTGGACTAAATTAATAGTGGTTGGTTGAGATCATTAGTGGGGAGGGGTGAGCTCATGCGCATGATTGGTGGGATTAACAGATGAGTTAGACAAGATTAGGTATTGTTAGGTTGCATAGGTATGACTTTGAGAGAAAGCAGAGGAGATTATTATCGTGTAGATGAGTTGTAGGAAATTTACAGAAATACAATAATAGAGAATAGGGAAATGCATGTGTCAGAATTGGTTGTGCTCAGAGAATGGAGGCATGCAGAGGATTGAATGGAAGGAGAGGGAAATTTGAAAGAGAGAAGAAAAAGGGAGAGGTGACAAACAGAGGTTTTAATTGAAGTACAGTTTTTAATTCCGGATTCAAAGAATGTAGAAAAAAATATTTCAGACAGCATGCAGTTTGATGAAACAAGAATGTAGAAAGAAAAACTACTTGTGAAGACTGTGCTATAATCCATGGGATTCTGTAATCCTTTTTACATGCACTTCTCTAATTTCTTTATAATCGGTGACTAGTGACGCATCTGTGTCATGGGAGGTTCATATACGGCACGGCCCTGGTGTTTTTATCATGACATAATCTTATTAAGAATATCTTGAGGCTAAGCTAGTTGAAGGCAATCTTTTTGTCCAAGTGAAAGGCAAAGAAAAGAAACAAACATAGCATGAATTTATTCAAAGGTCACGTGTTTTCAAATTCTGTGCAAACCAAAATGAGATCCACACATTTACAATGCATATCATTAAGTACTGAAGCAGACTCTGGAGAACTGTTTATTTTTTGCTCCTGTGGAAATTGCTTCCCACGGGACTGTACCTGGAAGATGTGCGAATGCAGTGAATTATCAACTGGACCGAACTACACAACTGAACAGGAAATGATCAGCTGGAACTGCCTACCCCTCCTGATTGAGGTGTTTCAGACGCAGGTGGGGAGTTTGATCATTTCTAGAGTTGTGGCAGATAGTGAGGGGTGTAGAAAGGGAACTGCCCTCACGAGCCACTTACTTCATCAGCAATGAAAGAAAGACATAGCAGGGCTCTGCGAAGTGAACTGCATGCGGGCAATTCCTCTTATGGCGAGTCATGCAGTGTGTGGTGTGTGGGAGTACTGATCAGAAGAGATGTTTTTTTCTGAATACCAGCTGATTGGCCTTGTAGCATTTTTGCTAAAAGCCATGCTCCATTGTTGAGGGCCTTTACACGCCTGCCTCCTTTTAAGCCGCAGCTAGTGCCGGTAAATAAAGACAGTTTTTGTGTGATGTGCGTGGGGAGTGCCGAGATGGTTGCATTTTAATGGTAAAATATTTCCATTAGTGCATTTGTGGATGAGACAGAATTACTTAACAATGCTGGATGAACTTACAGGAAGCCAGTGTATTGACTTTAGCGGCAGAAAGACTGCAAACCCATGCTCCTTAGCAGTTGACAGTCTACCTGTAGTGTTCTCATTCACTTGGACTAAGGAGGCTGTTCAATTGTAAACGGTGAGAGAGAGAGTTGCTATCAAATCCAGATCCTGTATTTGTGGAGTGTGGTTTACGAAAGAGAGGCACATTAGTAAGTTCCATGCCAGAGAATTCAGATTCCTGCTTTACAAATGTCCTGGGAGACTGATAAAGTACAATGGCGAGAGAAGTAGGGTGTCAATCCTTTGTCGTCGCTTATATTTACATTAGGTATATAATTTCTCTGTGAACAAATATTTCTTCCTTATGGAGAGATTAGGAACTGAACATGGGCACGGTTAGAGGGCTAGACATGGGGAGATTTTACAGAAGGAAGCTGGTTCAAAATTAATACAAAGAAGTGGGGCAGATTAATTTAAAATTCGGTGAATAAGGCTATTTGGATAAATGTGATTGAATGTTCATTATACAGTCAGGTGTACTGAGTTATTATGAAATATTACCTTAGGAAATTACCAAATTAACCCAGCTCACCAGATTGAGTACAAAATTACTCTCCAGAACTGGAGGCCTGAATAGAAGACAAGCAGTTGCTCTCTAGGGCACAATATGGGTTCCGCAAAGGAGTCGGCATTATTGACCGATGCCTAAACCTTCAGCTCATTCTGGGGAAGTATGTCAGTGCAAATGGGGTTGGGGGTCCATTCAACTAGTGTTCATGTTCATGGATCTCTTCTCCAGTGCATTTAATATGGTAAACTGCCCTATTCAGTGGTCCATTATAGGCAAACTAAGGTATGACAATCCACTGATAAATTTGCTGTATAGGATGCATTTGAACCCACAGCAGAAAATCAGGTATAGGACAAATGGGGAACTTTCTCTGGAATTATGTCCAAGATAGGTGTGCGGCAGCACTGTGTGTTAGCCCCTTTATTGTTTTTACTATACATAAATGGATAGGACTAATCACTGTGCAGTGTGGGGAAAGACACAACCAAAATCAAGGAGTTATCTATCCCAATACTGCTATATGCAGATGATGCTGTGCTGATTGCACAAATGGATATGGGTGTGCAATCTCTCATAGTTGGATTCAAACACTTAATGGACACTTTAGGCCTTAACACAAACTTAGGTAAATCTTTTCTCATGATAGTGGTCCCTAAAAGAACAAAACGTATGAAATTTCAGCTAGGTGGTACTGAGACTGCTAAAGTAGAAGAGTTTACTTATTTGGGAATAGAGTTTGATTCTAAAGTGTGTTGGGACTTTTTATATAGATCACGATATCTTCACTTTCAGAGATCAATTGACTCTGTTCTGAACTTTGCGAGGAGGCCGGTGCATAAACCCGTGTAAGGACTTTCTGAAACCTATAACGCCAAATGTGTTGCAATAGCAACCTATGGAGCAGGAGTACGGGGTTACAAAAAAGAAAACTCCCTCCAGATATTAGAAAACACATTTCTACCTAGTTTTTTGACAGTTCCACAGTCCCTCTTTACTAATGCACACCACTTGGGGCAAACTACACAGAGGACAGAATTAAAATTAGCTCATTATTACTTTGGGTCAGAATTTCGTCGGCCTCGGAAGGAATGCTAACGAGGGAGATTATGCATGACTGTCTCCATCTGGATAGTGCCGGGTCCATCCCCGGGCTGAAATATGTAAAATCTGTTTTTGGTAAATTTAGAAATTGAAGAGTATTTTATAAACCCAGAAACTATTACGAGGGGTATCAAACCATTGGTTAAAGAGCTGTTTCATAAGTGGAGAGAAAAAGTTCGACAGAGGGATTTTTATCAAACCCAGACAGCTCTAAACTATGCGTCTATTAAACTCTCACTATGCCTGGAGTTTTATCTCACATTAGTTCTCAATGAGAGGTACAGATTTTATCTCACCAGGTTCCGTTTTAACATAATTTTCTCATAGCATATTCTTCCCAGGGCACCTGGTTTGTTAATCTCTCCAACGTCCCTGTGATTCTGTCACAAACGAGACCATGTTGCCCTTTATGCTGTTTTGTAGTATGTATTCTTTGTACAGGAATCACTTTTTGGTTCCTGTTCTTCATGCAGTCAATTGTAGGCAGCACAGAACAGCTTTAACTTTAACCTCTTTTGCCATGATTCATTTGATCAAATGTGCACTAGCTATAAGGAGGATGCATGGAGAAGCTCTGGACAAACAAAGAGTTCTAAACCTGGGGTGGG
Organism: Pleurodeles waltl; assembly: GCF_031143425.1. Lineage (NCBI taxonomy): Eukaryota > Metazoa > Chordata > Amphibia > Caudata > Salamandridae > Pleurodeles > Pleurodeles waltl. The sequence continues at coordinate 656,469,171 of NC_090445.1, read as the reverse complement.
TCCAAATTAGATATTTTGTGTTTTTAGCACTTAGTATACCAAAACTTATATGAGCTTGTAAGAATGTTTTATTGTATGTTATAAATTATGCTTTTATGGCTGGAATAAAGTTTATTTGGTGATGATAATGATGAGTATGACCCAAGAGAAAGTTCTAAAATCTGAAGATCTGGGATACCTTCCAATTAAATGGCCCGCTATGTTAAGCAGCTCTACCAACATTAACAGTATTGGATTTAAACTATGTGAAAGCTAAGCAAGGTCAAGAATTGAGAATATATGCTGGACCCAATCCAATTTTGGAGATTGGCCTATAATGGTGTTTACAATTATAAGTTACTGCCTTTGACCTAATCAATAGTTCATTGTGGCTACATTTTTCTGAGTTTACTTTAGACCTGTTGAGGCATCGGGAGCACTTGAGAACTGTGAATTCAGGTGACATGGCCAGTATTCCTCTCATGGGTTTCTGTATTTTACATCTATTTATGCAATTTTATATGATGCAAACTGGGCCCAAAGGAATTGGAGCACTTCACATGAGCACCATATTGTGTTACAAAGGGCGGGTTTTTTTGTTGTTTTTTTTAGGCACAAGGAGATTAACAGATGTGTCCACAGTCACAGGACGTTGAGCCACTGTCAGGACCCAAACTTAGTTTCCCAGTGCCATTAGACCACATGTGCTCCTTCTCTAGATGACGTCTGTTCTGTTGATCCCTGTCTTTAATACCCATATGGATCCTGCCTTTATATCAGATATGTGCAGGGGATCTATACTGATACTGAGACAAGGAAGGTGCAATAATTAATACAGGGACCTTTCAGCATAACAATGCTGAGTTCCAAGGGAACGTCTTTGCTTGGAGAATCCTGGAATAGGTGGCACTATCAATGAGAATCCCGAAGGGTCATATAGGATCCAGAAAAGCCCAGCCTTTCACTAATTCAATCTGCCTCTGATGTGAGCTAAATTAGATCCTGTGCTGTTATCTGACTACTGCTTTTGTTCATCATTATGGATTTCTATACAAAAACATGGAGAGTAGGTCACACAAATGAAAAGTGCTGTACAACAGGTAGAATACAGGCCACTTTCAAGTTCAGTAACTCTGGTGAAGGTGAAAAAAGTGCCTATGATCACCTATCTATTTTCTTCAACCCAAAACAAAGCATTTTAACCTTTTGCAAGTGCCGGAGAGCCTTAAGGGTGTCTTCAGGCACATGGTCTGCCAACAGTTGAGTTTTGAGAGGATGGTCAATACCTCACCAAAATCTCTTTAGAATAATAGTATCATTGTCCAACTCTTATAGCTGAAAATAGTTGTTTCTTGCTATAATGTTAACCTGAATGCACAAGGACATGACTGTGTTTGGCTAGGAAGCACCACCTTGTAAACAAAATATGCATACTCGAATTCTTAGAATAAAAATGTTTTGAGTGGATAACCTTACTACTGAGCCATCTACACTGGTTAGCTTTGATCCTCTGTTTAGTGTGTTGTGAGTTAGCAATGATGGGTGGTGAAAAGATTGCATGTTTAAAAAGCTGAGTTTACCGTAACACACAAGAATAAAGACGTGTAGGACCAAGCTCGGTGTGTGGGGTATTCATTTACGAGCACCCAGGCTCGGGAGAATGCTACAACTTGTGACGAGATAGGGGATACGTAACTCAAAGAACCAATAGTGCTCTCCCATAGAGTTTGCCATAGTCCATCAAACTGCTTCTGCTTGCCACACGTGCCTCAGTCGAAGTGAACATCGACATTTGGGGTATGTGGTGTCAAAGCACCACTCCAGCCAGTGCCAAGCTTTCAAAGAAGATGAAGGCCTTACAGAGACATTTGTGTATCATTGGCCAGGAACCTGCTGGGGAGGCAGTAAAAAAGGTACTGCGCCATAACGCAAAACAGATCTATAAGCTATACAAAATGATAACTCTAAAGGCAGCGGTCACCAGGTACAGAGAAGCACTAGAGGCAGCGATAGTTGAGCGCAAAGAAAGGCTAAAGGCAGTGAAAACACAATGAGCAGTGATAGGTGCAAGAGAACGTTGTGAGGGTAAGCAGATAAATGCAGAGAAACATTAAAGGTGGTGATAATCAGACATATAGAGAATATGATCACGCTTATCAGAATCTGAGTAAAGAAAGCCATCTGACCTCAGCGATAATCAGACATATAGAGACATATAGAGAATATGATCACGCGTACCAGAATCTGAGTAAAGAAAGCCATCTGACCTCAGCACCAAGCGCAGTCAGCCAAGTGAAAACACAGGATTGTGCTTACAGAGCAGTCAATACTTCAAGAGGCACACCACCCAAGCTGTTGGGTGAGGCTCAGAACAACTTAAAAGTCTTTGAGAAGGTGAAGGGTTCTAATGGCCATGAGGAAAGAGTCAACAAGACTTCAAAACATCCGTGATGATCCAGATGCCAGCACGTCACAGGGCTTTAGAGATGGTGTGAATGAAGCAGGTCCCAGTGGACAGCAGATGGTGCTAAAAGAACTCCACTTTCAAAGTCAGTAAGTTCCACAAATGGTTATAATGCTGCTTCCTTCTTAAAACCACCACTTCCTTTCAATACCACCAAAAACCAAACTATGGGTAATAGATGGACTGCCTGGATAGAAACTTTTGATGATTTCATTAAAGCACTTGAAGAAGCAGATGACAAAAATATTATGAAATATCTTAAGAATCTTGCAGGTGAAGGACTAACAGAAGTCATAAAGAAAACATCATATGCTGATGAAGTCCCATACCCTCAAATCAAAGAAGTGTTGAATCTTAAATTCAATCCAATGCCGAATGTTGACTACAGAAGATACATTTTCATTCAGGAAAGAGAAAGCTGGTGAAACAACTGACAAATTTGTTGAAAGACTTCATATGCTTATCAAACATTGTAAGTTCAATTGATTTAATGAAGGAAAAGGCATACATCTCAAAGTTATAGATGGTTGTTTGTCAGATTCTTACAGTCAACGAATGTTGAGAGAAACACTTAGGACCTGATTACAATCTTGGCAGATGAAATATTCCATCACAAATGAGACAGATATTCAGTCCATTATATTACGATTTCCATAGTATATAATGGAATCATAATAGGGCAGACAGGATATCCGTCACATTTGTAATGGAGTAATCCCATCCGCCAAGAACATATCAGGCTCTTAGTCTGGAATGAGCACTCATGGCTGCCAGAGCTGAGGAACATGCAGATCAACAAGGTGCTGACATGGAGGCCAGAGGTGCCCAAAGTGAGTCAGTCATGAACATGAAAAGTAAGCAGAAACAAAAGACTGAAGGATGCAAAGAGCCATTAGCTGTAGTGTCTCTCAGGGGTCATCACTAAGTCCAACTCTCTTCAATATCTATTTTGCCCCACTAGCCTTAGTTGCGCATAGCTGGGGTATGAACATCGTCTCCTACATGAACGATACACAACTAATGCTATCCTTCCATCAACTTGACAACACAGTAATTGAAGATTTTCTTGGCTGTCTTAAATCCACTGCTCAATGGATGGATAACGGCTATCTTTAACTAAATTCTGAAAAAAATAAAATTTTGATTTTCAGGTCTTCCTTTCCCCCTCGACTTGTTGTGATTCTGGCCTTTTGCCTTAAAACCGGCTCCCACCCCATCCACAGCTGTCAGGAACCTGGTGTGTCATAATGGAGACAGCCCTCTCCTTCAAACCCCACGTCAAGGTCACGACTGCTACCTGTTTCTGTCTGTTAAAACCACTGAGAAAGCTTTTAAAATATCTGCCCTGAACACCCCTAAGGGGATTGCTCACGCTCTTACCACCTCCAGGTTAAATTGCACAAACATACTCTATCTAGGCGCGCTCCAGAATCTGACGTCTCGACTGCAGCATGTTCAGAATGCAGCAGCCAGACATATTCTGAATATCCGCAAATACCAGTCCATCAGACAAGGGCTTACAGATCTGCTCTGGCTGCCTATCAATTCCAGGACTGAACTAGGATAAAGTTCAAGAAACTCATGATCACTCACAGAGCACTCCAACAAAGGGGCCCCAGCTACATTAAAGGTAGGCTTAAACACTCCCCTCCTTCTTGGGCCCTCTGTTACTCCAACCACAATCTCCTATGCATCCCCAGATTTCGCAGAGCCAAACTTGGGGGCACATCCTTCACGCCCTCGCTCCAGGTCTCTGTATCGCCCTCCCCTCTTCCCTCCATTCCATGTCCTCTGAAAGCCTGTTCAAAGCACAGTTGAAAACAGTGCTGTTCGCTGAGCTGTAAACTCCTCCAATCCTACTGCTCTTACGCAAGTGCCTGGATGCTTCTTCTGAAGCAACAGTTGCGCTTTACAAATATTACTTTCATGACTCCAAAGAAAAAGAAACTGTGCTTCATATGCAGATTTTAATTTCCACATGAAGGCAAATGTCCTGCCATTGGACAAGTATGCAAGAGCTGCGGGGAAAAAAAACATTTTGTAATGGTTTGCAAGGTGAAGGAAAAACTAAGTGTGTCATGCCGAGAAAACAAAATGGACACCTGAGTGTTCCAGAAGAGACATTCTGCTCATGCCCACAAGGCCAAGTGGTAACATTAGCTGAGGCAAATCAACACTAAATGAAGTTGAGCATCATTTAAATCATTGTCCAAGAGTTCTTCAGTTTCATTGTCAAGTGACAGTAAGTAAGATGGATGTGCGATGTCGATGTTTACTTCAGAAAAATGATCACATGTCAGACTGGCCGCATGTAGGGAAGAAATCGAGTCAAAGAAAAGTCAATGTGTAAAATCATATTGTTGCCCTTCCCTAAGCCCTAAAACCCTCTGACTAGCCATTAATGCTTCTGTTTTTTAACCCTGCAAACTTTTTGCTACCCTTTAATGCTACTGTTCTGAGATGTAAAAAAAACTCCCTACAACCCCTTAATGCCACCCTTTCCTGTACCCTTATGCCCCTTACTACCCCTACAGCTACCCTTTCCTAAACCCTAAATACCCCATCTACACCTTAACGCTACCCTTCCTTGAAGATGAAAAACATACAACCCTTTGATGCTACCATTCATGAATTGTGAAAACAAATTACTATAATTTAGCGCTACAGTTCCCTGAACCCTACAAAACGATCCTACCCCTTAACTTTACCATGAACCATAAAGCCCACACTAGCTCTTAACCACACCCATTCCTGATCCCAAAAAACCCTTACTCCCACTTAGTGCTACTGTTCTCTGACCCCTAAAAATCCTTATTTACCCTTAATGCTAACCATTTCTGAACCCTATAAAACCTTACATCTCAATTTTACCCTTCATTGACTGTTGAAAATTCCTTGCTGTCCCTTAAGACTACCCTCCCCTGCACCTTAAAACTCTTTGCTACCCCTTAACTCTACCCTTCCCAAACCCTAAAAAACCCTTAAAAATGACTAAGATTACCCTTCTCAGAACCCTAAATATCCCCTATCATTCCTTAATGTTACCCTTCCCGGAACTAAAAAAAAAAAAGCTGATACTACTCCTTAACGCTACCGTTCCTTGAACCCTAAAAGTCTACTAATTCCCCTTCAACAGTACCCATCCCTGAACTCTGAAAACTCTTACTGCCCTTTAAATGCTACCCTTCCCTGAATCCTAAGAAGGTCTTACTTCCATTCAGTGCTAACCTTCCCGGAACCCTAAAAAGTCCTTAGTACTCCTTAACACTATCCTTCGCTGTACCCTGGAAGCCCCTTGCCACCCCTTAAAGCTATCCTTTCTTGAGCCCTACAAACCTCTTGCTTTAACACTCACTCAAGCACTCTGCCAACTGAAAGCAACAGGAGCCTAAAGGTGAAATACTAGGAAAAATTGTGAATGAAATTACTGGCTCCCCTAGTAATTCCTCATTTCTAAGGTGTTCCCACTTGCGATCTCTGTTATTTCTATCACATCTTCCTCCCTGCAGTTATCAATGCCCTTCGGCTTCAAGAACTCTGGGGAGGAGTTACGGGGTCATATCAGTGTTGTTATTTTAAGTCAATAGTTAATGGCATTGAGCAACACAGAAATGCTTACCTCTTTTGAAAGAGTTAGAAGTCAGTTTTAAGGCACCAGTGGAAGCACTTTCGGAACTAAATTCTGCTGTTCATGTACAGTGGAGCTGTGCTGTTTTGCCATTTGGGAGAAGTGAACACTGCTCCACTAATGGAGTCATTTACAGAATGTTGGATGTTTTTCTGTTATACCACAATTTAGTAATACTGCTACCACAACCGGTTATCATGACATTACTGCAGTTTTAGAAATAAATGTGCAAGCATTATTTCGGTCTCTTTTACTGCAATTTTTGGTGTAAAATTAACACCAGTTTTTGGCTGTGCTCTGGTATTACAGACATTAAATGTATTAACCACGTCACATTTCACTGGATTATTACAGCTTCTATTTTATTTTATTTGCCCCCCATAGTAGTATTTCCATGAATGATAAAATACATCAAATATCAGTGCATGCCTGTTAGACCTGACAGCCTTAAGGTGCTCACCCCTAACTTTTTGCCTGCCTCCCTCCACTTTTTGGACACTGTTTTTGTTGGCTTTTAGACTCTGCGCACTTTACCACTGCTAACCAGTGTTAAAGTGCATATGCTCTCTCCCTTTAAACATGGTTATCTTGGATCATACCTGATTGGACTATTTAATTTACTTATAAGTCCCCAGTAATGTGCATTATATGTGCCTAGGGCCGGTAGATTAAATGCTACTAGTGGGCCTGCAGCACTGGTTGTGCCACCCCCTTAAGTAGCCCCTTTTCCTTGTCTCAGGCCTGCCATTGCTTGGCCTGTGTGTGCAGTTTCACCGACACCTCGACTTGGCATTTAAAAGTATTGCCAAGCCTAAACCTCCCCTTTCTCCACATATAAGTCACCTCTAATGTGTGCCCTAGGTAACCCCTAGAGCAGGGTGCTGTGTGGGGGAAAGGTAGGACATGTACCTGTGTAGTTTACATGTCCTGGTAGTGTAAAACTCCTAAATTCGTTTTTCACTACTGTGAGGCCTGCTCCCTTCATAGGCTAACATTGGGGCTGCCCTCAAACAATATTGAAGTGGTAGCTGCTGATCTGAAAGGAGTAGGAAGGCCATATTTAGTATGGCCAGAATAGTAATACCAAATCCTGCTGACTGGTGAAGTTGGATTCAATATTGCTATTCTAGAAATGCCACTTTTAGAAAGTGAGCATTTCTTTGCACTTAAATCTTTCTGTGCCTTACAATCCACGTCTGGCTGGGCTTGGTTGACAGCTCTTTGTGCATTCACTCAGACACACACCAAACACAGGGTACTCAGCCTCACTTGCATACATCTGCTTTTTGAATGGGTCTTCCTGGGCTGGGAGGGTGGAGGGCCTGCTCTCACACAAAGGACTGCCACACCCCCTACTGGGACCCTGGCAGACAGGATTGGACTGAGAGGGGACCTGGTGCACTTCTTAGCCACTCTTTGAAATCTCCTCCACGTCAAAGGCACATTTGGGTATAAAACAGGGCCTCTGCCCTACCTCATCAGACACTTGCTGGAGAAGAAACCTGAACCAGAACCTGCATCCTGCCAAGAAGAACTGCCTGGCTGCCTAAAGGACTCACCTGACTGCTTTCTACAAAGGACTGCTGCCTTGCTGTTGCCCTGCTGCCTTGCTGAACTCTTGTCTGGCTGTGAAAGTGCTCTCCAAGGGCTTGGACAGAGCTTGCCTCTTGTTCCCTGAAGTCTCAGGACCAAAAAGACTTCTCTTTTTCACTTGGGCGCTTCGTGCACTGAAATTTTCGACGCACAGCTTGTTCTGCAGCGAGAAAAACGCCGCACACCTCCGCTGATCGACGCAACGCCTTCGGGACGACCAGAACTTCGACGCACGGCCTCACAAGGACAACGCCACCCGACCTTCAGAGGAGAAATCGACGCAATGCCTGCTGTGAGAGCGAAACTTCGATGCGAAGCCCTGCAGAACGACGCGCAGCCAGAAAACAAGCAGGAGAATCCACGCACAGACCCGGGCCATCTGGTTATCCCCGCAATCCACAGAAAGAGACTGTCTGCGCGCTGGAAAACGACACACGACTTCCCCACGTGAAAAATAACGATGCAAGTCCGTGTGTGCTGGGGAGAAATCGAAGCACACGCCATTTTTCCACGTATTTCTTCTTCTGTGGCCCTCTGAGGAGATTTTCCACTCCAAACCAGGTACTTTGTGCTTGAAAGAGACTTTGTTTGCTTTTTAAAGACTTGAGACACTTTATATCACTTTTCAGTGATATCTCTACAAATTCACATTGCAAATTTATTTGTTTTGACCTACAATTATCCTGATAAATATTATATATTTTTCTAAACACTGTGTGGTGTGTTTTTGTGGTGCTATATGGTGGCATTGTATGATTTATTGCACAAATACTTTACACATTGCCTTCTAAGTTAAGCCTGACTGCTCGTGCCAAGCTACCAGAGGGTGGGCACTGGATAATCTTGGATTGTGTGTGACTTACCCTGACTAGAGTGAGGGTTTTTGCTTGGACCAAAAAACCCATTTCTAACATTGGTGATCAGCGGTGAGGATAGGACTTGTATTTGTGCAGTGACATACAGTAGCTAAGTATTTCACTACCTACCCACAGTTGAAGGTCAACTTGATTTTGATCTCTTTTTGCAAATTCGTTTTTTCCTGACAATTTTCAAAAACTAAATCCTCACTCAACATGTCTCTGACTGGGTCTCAGATGGGAGACTTTGACCTAGTCCTGTTGGATACATATACGGTCAAACAACTAAAAGGGTTCTGCAGAGCAATGAGGGTACCCACCCAAGGGGCCTCCAAAAAGGAGGACTTTCAAGTGGCGCTGAGGGCCTGGGCAGAAGCCCATTTAGAAGAGAATGATGAGGAAGAACAGCCAGAAAATGGCCCCTCAGAGGATTTGTTGCTATCTATGGATGGTGTTACCAATGCAATTGTGCCCCCTTCCAAACCAGGGAGCAGTGTCTCTGTGCAAAGCCTGACCGCAGAGGAAAGGAGAGAGGAAAGGGAGTTCCAATTGCAAATGGCAAAACTGAAAATTGAGGCTCAACAGTAGGAAAGAAGGGCAGAGAGAGAAGCCAAGCAAGCTGAAACTGAAAGAGCAGCCAAACAGGTGGAAGCTGAAAGAGCTTTGGCTGAAAAGAAACTATTGTTGGCTCCTGAACTGAGTCTCAAGGAGCTGGAGATCAAGGCGAGACAGTCTGAATCCAGCAATAATGGTGGCAGCATACAGACAGGACCTGCTGGAGAAAAGAAGGTTTGTATACCCAAAAATGTGGTGCCCAGTTTTGTGGTGGGAGATGACATAGATAAATGGTTAGCTGCTTATGAAGTTGCACTAAGGGCTCATGAGGTTCCTGAAGGGTGATGGGGGGTAGCTATGTGGGGTTATGTGCCGCCAATGGGGAGGGACACACTTCTCACATTGGATCAACCGGATCAAAACACATACCCACTTCAGAAAGCCACTTTACTTGCCAAGTTTGGGCTGACCCCTGAGGGATACCATCAGAGGTTCAGGGACAGCACCAAACAAACCACACAAACATGGGTAGATTTCTTTGACTTTTCCAGTAAGGCACTGAATGGATGGGTGCGGGGCAACAAAGTAGATAATTATAAAGGACTATGGGGGTGATTTTAACCTTGGCGGACGGCGGAGGCCGTCCGCCAAGGTACCGCCGCCAAATGACCGCAGGCGGCCATTCAAACATTTCCTCTGGGCCGGCGGGCGCTCTCCAAAAGAGCGCCCGCCGGCCCAGAGGAAATGCCCCTGCAACGAGGACGCCGGCTCAGAATTGAGCCGGCGTAGTTGCAGGGGTGCGACGGGTGCAGTTGCACCCGTCGCGTATTTCAGTGTCTGCAAAGCAGACACTGAAATACTTTTTGGGGCCCTCTTACGGAGGCCCCTGCAGTGCCCATGCCATTGGCATGGGCACTACAGGGGCCCCCAGGGGCCCCGCGGCACCCCCTACCGCCATCCTGTTCATGGCGGGTTTCCCGCCATGAACAGGATGGCGGTAGGGGGTGTCTGAATCCTCATGGCGGCGGAGCGCGCTCCGCCGCCATGGAGGATTCACTGGGGCAGCGGTAAACCGGCGGGAGACCGCCGGTTTACCCTTTCTGACCGCGGCTGAACCGCTGCGGTCAGAATGCCCTCGGGAGCACCGCCAGCCTGTTGGCGGTGCTCCCGTGGTCGGTGACCCTGGCGGTCACCGGCCGCCAGGGTCAGAATGACCCCCTATATGACTTGATTCTGAGAGAGCATATACTCAATGTTACCTATACAGAGTTGTGCCAGCACCTGGTAGATAGTAAGCTTACTGATCCCAGGAAGCTTGCTGAGGAGGCGGACTTCTGGGTTAGCAACAGAGTGTCCAAAAAGGTACCTGGGGGGGACACCCACAAAGGTGGTCAGGGTTCCCAACAGAAGAAAGAGTGGGGAGATAAACTTACAGATAAGGAACTCTCAAAAGGCCCCCAAAAGAATTCCCAGGGAGGGGGTGGCAACCATTCCTTTTCCAGATTTGGGAAAAAGCCAGGGACGTATGATAGGTCAGGGAAATCCAACCCCAAATGCATGGAGTGTTACCAGTATGGTCACTATAAAGGCGACCCCCAGTGCTCCAAGAGGGCACCGTCCACTACCGGACAGACACCTGGGTTGACTAGTGTAGCGCTTGGGGGGGAGATGGACCCAGATAGCTTTGGGGAACAGGTAGAGATTTCCCTAGTGTCCCTGGGAGAAGGAGAGATGGTGCCCAAAGCCCCCATGCTCCACAATACTTCCAAGTAAAGGCAGTGGGTCACCATTGATGGGCAGAAGATGGAGGCTCTGCGTGACACAGGAGCCAGTATGACTACTATCAAGAGTCAGCTGGTGTCAACAGAGCAGATAGTCCCTAATACATTCCACCAGGTCGTAGTCACTGACAATCGTAAGAGTCACCTACCGGTGGCTCTGGTTCCCTTTGAGTGGGGGGGGTCTCTGGTACTCTGAAAGTAGCTGTGAGTCCTGCCATGCCTGCAGATTGTCTGTTAGGCAATGATCATGAGCATACTGCTTGGAAAGAAGTAGAGCTCAGATCTCACCTGGAGATGTTAGGGTTACCTGTGTGGGTCTGCATGACCCCACGGTCCATGGCTGACCGAGAGGGAAGTCAAGGGCGTCTGGAGCCTGGAACAATGGCCCAGAGAACTGCCAAGAGGAGGGACAAGGGGTGCGGGGAACCGCCCCAGAAGTTCCCGCAGTGACCGGGCTCCTGAGGAGGAGGCTCCTGAGGAGGAGGCTCCCGAACCAACTGGGGAAGACATTGCCACCCTAGGTGACCTACCTGAGCTTGCTGTCTGGCAAGTTGAGGGTGGACCCACCAGGGAGGAATTCTGCAAGGTGCAGAAAGAATGTCCCACTCTAGTGGGTCTGAGGAAGCAAGCCTCAGACCAGGCGGCAGGTGAAGCCTCTGGCGATCACCACCTATATTGGGAGAATGATCTCCTCTACAGTGACCCTAAGGCTCCGGCCATTGGAGCAGCGCGTGTGCTGGTGGTCCCCCAGTGTTACCGAACCTTCCTACTGGGTCTGGCTCACGACATTCCCCTGGCAGGACATTTGGGGCAAGGCAAGACCTTTGACAGGCTTGTCACCCACTTTTATTGACCCAGAATGAGGACAAACTCAGATAAGTTCTGTAGATCTTGTCCTACCTGCCAGGCCAGTGGTAAAGCAGGAAAAAGTGTTAAACCCCCCCTGATTCCCCTTCCTGTCGTTGGCACCCCCTTTGAAAGGGTGGGCATCGACATTGTTGGTCCATTGGACCCCAAAACTGCCCTAGGCAACAGGTTCATCCTGGTTTTGGTGGACCATGCCACCCGTTACCCAGAGGCAATCCCTCTGAGGACCGTAACTGCACCGGTGGTGACCAGAACTCTGATGGGGATATTTACCTGTGTGGGATTCCCAAAGGAGATAGTGTCTGACAGAGACACTAACTTCATGTCTGCATACATGTAGTCTCTGTGGGATGCGTGTGGTGTAACCTACAAGTTCACCACAGCCTATCACCCCCAATCTAACGGTCTTGTGGAGAGATTCAACACGACCTTGAAAGGCATGATTGGTGGCCTCCCTGAGGCCATGAGGCGTAAGTGGGACATCCTCTTACCATGCCTTCTCTTTGCTTACAGAGAGGTCCCCCAGAGGGGGGTGGGGTTCAGTCCCTTTGAGCTTCTCTATGGGTACCCTGTCAGGGGACCCTTAGGCATTGTCAAGGAGGGGGTTGGAGAAATCTCCAAAGATGCCCCCTCAGGATGTGATCAGCTACTTGTTGGCCCTCCGCAACCAGATGAACCGCTTCTGGAAAGAGGCCCAAAGTAACCTTGAGGCCAGTCAAGAGGTAATGAAACGCTGGTATGACCAAAAGGAGATCCTGGTAGAGTTTCAACCTGGAGACAAAGTGTGGATAATGGAGCCAGTAGAGCCTAGAGCTCTCCAGGACTGCTGGTCTGGCCCATTTGAAGTAAAGGAGCGGAAAGGGGAGGCCACTTACCTAGTGGACCTCCAAACCCCTAGGAACCCCCTAAGGGTGCTCCATGTCAACCGACTAAAGGCTCATTTTGAGAGGTCTGAGGTCAACATGCTTCTGGTCACGGATGAAGGAATGGAAGAGGAGAGTGAACCTCTCCCCGACCTCCTATCTTCCCAAGAAGGTGATGGGTCAGTGAAAGGGGTCATTCTCTCTGACTCCCTGACTCCCTGACTCTAAACCAGAAAGGAGACTGCTATGACCTGTTGGAGCAGTTCTCCCCCCTGTTCTCCCTTACTCCGGGACTGACCCACCTCTGTGTTCATGACATTGACACAGGTGACAGTCTCCCTGTGAAGAACAAAATTTACAGGTTATCTGATAAGGTGAAGGCCAGCATCAAGGAGGAGGTCTCCAAGATGTTAGCTTTAGGGGTTATCGAGAAATCCAGTAGTCCCTGGGCCAGCCGGGTGGTGTTGGTCCCTAAGGCTACTGCCCCAGGTGCGAAGCCAGAACTCCGGTTCTGTGTGGACTACCGGGGTCTCAACTCAGTCATACGGACTGATGCTCACCCCATCCCCCGATCTGATGAGCTCATTGACAGACTGGGCGCTGCCAAGTTCCTGAGTACGTTTGATCTTACTTCAGGGTACTGGCAGATCGCCCTGACTGAGGGGGCTTAAGAGAGATCTGCATTTTCAACCCCTGAGGGCCATTATCAGTTCCGGGTGATGCCATTTGGGTTGAAAAATGCCCCGCTACCTTCCAACGGTTGGTTAACGGGGTCCTAGCTGGCAAGGATGCCTTCTGTGCAACTTACCTGGATGACATAGCTGTCTACAATTCCAGCTGGGAGGAACAACTGCTCCACCTCAAGGAGGTGCTTCAGGCCCTGCAACAGGCAGGCCTGACCATCAAGGCTAGTAAGTGCCAGATTGGGCAGGGTTCCGTGGTGTACTTGGGACACCAAGTGGGTGGTGGCAAGGTGCAGCCACTCCAGGCCAAGATTGAAACTATCAAGGCCTGGCAACCACCTAGAACACAGACTGAGGTGAGAGCCTTTTTAGGCCTCACAGGATACTACCGCAGATTTGTCAAGGGCTATGGTACCATTGTGTCACCCTTGACAGAACTCACTTCCAAGAAACAACCTAGGTTGGTGAATTGGACAGAGGCTTGTAAGAAAGCCTTTGACTCTCTGAAGGAAGCCATGTGCACGTCCCCCGTGCTCAAGGCCTCTGACTACTCCCAGGTATTATTGTGCAGACAGACGCTTCAGAGCATGGCATAGGGGCGGTCCTAGCACAGCTAAATGAGGAGGGCCTAGACCAACCAGTAGTCTTTATTAGCAGAAGGCTATTACCACTGGAACAGAGGTGGAGTGCTATTGAGAGAGAAGCTTTTGCTGTGGTCTGGGCACTGAAGAAGCTAAGACCCTACCTGTTTGGGACTCACTTCCGGGTTCAGAAAGACTACAGGCCCTCAGATGGCTCATGCAGATGAGGGGTGAGAATCCAAAACTCTTGAGGTGGTCCATTTCCCTACAGGGGTTGGACTTTACGGTGGAGCATCGCCCAGGGGTTGACCACGCCAATGCGGATGGTCTCTCCAGATACTTCCGCCTTAGCGATGAGAGCTCCCAGGAGGTCAGGTAGCTCTCCCCACTTTCAGCTGGGGGGGACACATGTTAGACCTGACAGCCTTAGGGTGGTCACCCGTAACTTTTTGCCTGCCTCCCTCCACTTTTTGGACACTGTTTTTGCTGGCTTTTAGACTCTGCGCACTTTACCACTGCTAACCAGGGTGAAAGTGCATATGCTCTCTCCCTTTAAACAAGATTATCTTGGATCATACCTGATTTGACTATTTAATTTACTTATAAGTCCCTAGTAATGTGCACTACTTGTGCCTAGGGCGGGTAGATTAAATGCTACTAGTGGGCCTGCAGCACTGGTTGTGACACCCACTTAAGTAGCCCCTTTTCCTTGTCTCAGGCCTGCCATTGCTTGGCCTGTGTGTTCAGTTTCACTGACATCTCGACTTGGCATTTAAAAGTACTTGCCAAGCCTAAACCTCCCCTTTCTCCACATATAAGTCACCTCTAATGTGTGCCCTAGGTAACCCCTAGAGCAGGGTGCTGTCTGTGGGAAAGGTAGGACATGTACCTGTGTAGTTTACATGTCCTGGTAGTGTAAAACTCCTAAATTTGTTTTGCACTACTGTGAGGCCTGCTCCCTTCATAGGATAACATTGGGGCTGCCCTCATACAATATTGAAGTGGTAGCTGCTGATCTGAAAGGAGTAGGAAGGCCATATTTAGTATGGCCAGAATAGTAATACCAAACCCTGCTGACTGGTGAAGTTGGATTCAATATTGCTATTCTAGAAATGCCACTTTTAGAAAGTGAGCATTTCTTTGCACTTAAATCTTTCTGTGCCTTACAATCCAAGTCTGGCTGGGCTTGGTTGACAGCTCTTTGTGCATTCACTCAGACACACCCCAAACACAGGGTACTCAGCCTCACTTGCATACATCTGCATTTTGAATGGGTCTTCCTGGGCTGGGAGGGTGGAGGGCCTGCTCTCACACAAAGGACTGCCACACCCCCTACTGGGACCCTGGCAGACAGGATTGGACTGAGAGGGGACCTGGTGCACTTCTTAGCCACTCTTTGAAGTCTCCCCCACTTCAAAGGCACATTTGGGTATAAAACAGGGCCTCTGCCCTAACTCATCAGACACTTGCTGGAGAAGAAACCTGAACCAGAACCTGCATCCTGCCAAGAAGAACTGCCTGGCTGCCTAAAGGACTCACCTGACTGCTTTCTACAAAGGACTGCTGCCTTGCTGTTGCCCTGCTGCCTTGCTGAACTCTTGTCTGGCTGAGAAAATGCTCTCCAAGGGCTTGGATAGAGCTTGCCTCATGTTCCCTGACGTCTCAGGACCAAAAAGACTTCTCTTTTTCACTTGAACGCTTCGTGCGCTGAAATTTTCCATGCACAGCTTGTTCCGCGGCGAGAAAATCGCTGCACACCGCCGCAACGCCTTTGGGACGACCAGAACTTCGACGCACGGCCTCGCAAGGACAACGCCGCCCGACCTCCAGAGGAGAAATCGACGCAACGCCTGCCGTGAGAGCGAAACTTCGACGCGCAGCCCCGCGGAACGATGCGCAGCCAGAAAACAAGCAGGAGAATCCACGCACAGACCCGGGACATCTGGTAATCCCTGCAATCCACAGAAAGAGACTGTCCGTGCGCCGGAAAACGACGCACAACTTCCCCGCGTGAAAAATAACGACGCAAGTCTGTGTGTGCTGGGGAGAAATCGACGCACACACCATTTTTCCACGTATCTCTTCTTCTGTGACCCTCTGAGCAAATTTTCCACTCCAAACCAGGTACTTTGTGCTTGAAAGAGACTTTGTTTGCTTTTTAAAGACTTGAGACACTTTATATCACTTTTCAGTGATATCTCTACAAATTCACATTGCAACTTTATTTGTTTTGACCTACAATTATCCTGATAAATATTATATATTTTTCCAAACACTTTGTGGTGTATTTTTGTGGTGCTATAAGGTGGTATTGTATGATTTATTGCACAAATACTTTACACATTGCCTTCTAAGTTAAGCCTGACTGCTTGTGCCAAGCTACCAGAGGGTGGGCACAGGATAATCTTGGATTGTGTGTGACTTACCATGACTAGAGTGAGGGTTTTTGCTTGGACAGAGGGTAACCTGACTGCCAACCAAAAACCCCATTTCTAACAATGTCTATTCTACATTTTTCGTCATAATGGCCTACATAGGTGAGGCACATTTCCCTTTTAAACTCTGATTTGACAGAGGAGCTGTCTGGATCACATATTTGTAGTTAATTCCTAAAAACGTGCATAGAGCATACATTGGCTTGGCTCCCCCAGAGGAGTATTACTCTCTCATCTGATACTATCAACTAGTGACGTATAATTTTGTCTTTAAGGAAGTGCTTGGATTAGAATGCATGAAGGATTATTTTAAATTGGAAAAAATAAACTCCGCTATGCTGTTTGTCACACTTGATTCTTTTTCTCCTATATGCAACCGACACAGAAGGCAAACATTTTTGCGACTTTTTCCCAGCATAGGCAAAGCCACTAGGACTGCCAACTCTGACACTTTCTCCAGACCCCCCAGCTAATTACTGCAGGAATGAGAGAGGCGAAAAGGAGAGAGAAGAGAGGGGAGGAAGGGGGTGGGGTTGGTTTGAACATTTTTGCCAATGTTACTTGTGGTTTCCAGCCTGGCCCTGTTAAATGTCGGTGTTAACACTTGTTGGTACATTAAAGCCAGATTTATTGCCGGGATGTTATTTCATAGTTTCTGTCCAGTAGCTTAAAGCCTAGCCTATAACCGGAATGTTATCTCATGGTTCCAGCCTCTCACTCATATTAGGGTACTTGTTAGGGAAGTGTACCCCTAAAAATCTTATATTAGATGTAAGAAAATGTCTGTTGCTATGGTGTTAACCCGAAGGGACAAGGACATGACAGCCTGTATCTGACCAGGAAGCCCTGGCTTGTGAAGAAAAAGCACCCTCGAATAGTGAGTAAAAATGGCGCTTTGAGCACATAACCTCACAAATGAGTCAACTGCAAATGTGACCTTTACCCTATGCACTTTAAGGTGGTAGCCAGTTCATTTTAGGGTATTGGGTCTTGGTCTCTGCAATGTTGCCGAGAGTTGCTGCCGACCAGCTTACATCTTGTCCAGAAAGTGTTGCTTTTAAATCTTTTCATCCCTAGACAAGTGTGCGAACTTGCCACAGACGTCCTTTTTTACTACACTCTTGCATAACATTAAACATTCATAGACAGTTACATATTAAAAGCTTGGCAAAATTAATTTAATTTCACGTGAGCTAATCCTACATCTATAGTACGATATAATTTTAGGAGTGTCTGAACTCTCTCGTCCGACAAGGGAAGGGTGGTGCCATTCCAGGCCCAAACAAATGTTTTTCTAATACCAGAAATCTTAACACTTTTTTTAATCTGAGCAATATTTCTTGGAATTTCTCCACACCCTTAAGTAGCTGTAGCTCCCACGGTAGCGTGTGTGCTTCAGTCACTGCCAATCGCTTAAAACTGGAGCCTGTAATTGTCATTGGGTAATGGGAATTTGTATTCAGAAACGACCCTCAAGCTCTATATCTGCCTAGGGTTCAGCTCCTTTCCATAGTCAAACTATGCTCACAGTTAGGTAAACAGCTATGTTCAGACAGGGCATGTCAAGCAAATATATACCAATGAGAAGCCGTCCACTAACCTCACAATATTTTTGACAAAAAAGAAATGTAAAAAAAATTGCAAAGTAAAATGTGTAAATTTTCTTCCTCGGCCGAGCCCTACACCCACACATCTCTCTGTTTGTGGTTTCCGCTTAAACGTCAACGTGGTATCGCTTAACAGGCAGCAAAACAGGAAGCCCTGAGTGTTGAAAACTGCCTGTAAATGTGTTGATTTTGTGGTGATTCGCCTGTGGGCGTGGCCATCCTGTTCTTGTTTTTATGCGTGTTTATTCAGCTCTTAAAATGTTAGCTATGCTTCTGTTTTTATACATTCATTACATTAATGTGAGAGGGTCTACCTTTCTGGGTGTCAGACCGGTTCTGAGAGGGGGTGGGGAGGAGAAGGGGCTGGAGTTGGGTGGGGGGGGGGGAGGGAGCTAGGCTGGCTCTGCTCCCAAGGTCCATTCCCAAGTACAAACACAACTGTTGCTTTTCTAAATGAGTCATATGTGCCTGTGGACTCCCTTTGGCCAATTGCTTTCTTTGCTTCATTTTTTTATTTCAGGAAACACATCAATGCCTGCCTGGGACAAGTGGAAGTCACCAGGGATGGTGGTTGTCATGCACATGTTAAAAGAAGGGGTACCTGTGACACTTCCACAAAATCAAAAGAGGCCCACAAGCTGCCATCAAACAGTACTTACGAGTTGGCATATGACAGAAACAATCTGACAGCATTTTGCCATATCAAGAAGAGTAACTGAAAATCTGCATACAATCGGGATTTATATCCTAGTAATGGTTTATTTTCTTCTTGCCGCGACGCCCTTTTTAGGGAAAAATAAAACTACCGATGCCACACGGTTTGACTTTTCTTAAGTGAAAAGACTTCTGCCAAATTTCACTAACAGTACAGATACAAAATGGGCAGGAGCGGTGCAGGTTCACAGAATCCTAAGAACAGCTGGTGGCTCTTCTGTGTGGCCACTAGCCCTGCATGCTGCCAGCTGACTCTGCCAACACAATCAGAAGGGATTTAAGCCATATTTGAATTTATTCTCTCCCAATAAATTCTCTCTTTGTGTCACAAGAGTAAGCAGAAATTGCTTACAGTGCTGCTGCAAACCCATCAGTCCTTAAAATAATATCGCAGGCTAATGCCTGGGATGTTCCTACAGTCTGTGTCATCATAAGTTCAAACCTTGCTCCTCCGCCATCCATTTCCTGGCACCAGAGTGGCACAGCAAGCACTGAACATCAAACTTGTGTCTTGCCATCAATATAAAGCTCTGAGCTGCTAGGTGTCCCATTATCCACAGAAATAACACATATATTTCAGCCTTTTTTTTATAATTGTGATGTTTTGCCCCATTTGCAAAGGTAGAGCGCATCGCTCAATTAGACCACTAATATTAGCTATTCATTAACTTGTAGCTGTGGATGTGGTGGTGTCCTTTCCTCAGAAGTCTTGAAAACACCCATGGGCATTCTTTTCACAACTCGCACTAAAGGCTAGAGAACATGATCAAAAGTTCGAGAAATGGTGATGGGATACAGAGATGAGAAATGAAGAGTAAATAAGGAGGCTCGGAGGATAGAAAGATGAGGATAAGGAAAAATAAGATGGAGGATGAGGATGATGAGAAAATAATTTGATCAGAGAGGAGGGTGATGATCAAATGATACGTTGCCTTCGGCCTGGGAAGTACTAAGAGAAGAGGAGTAGAATGGAAGGGAGAGGAGAGTTACTGTTGGGAGGTGATGGAGACAATGGAAAAAAATGGGAGTCAGAGAGAGGAGTAGGAGCGGGTAAGAAAATATGAAAGAAAGAGAAACATGCCAAACACAATCTAGACAGCTCAGTTTTGACGCACCCACAAGAGCACCACTATATTTCCTTTTTGTTTCCTTTAAAATACATTCTCTTCAAGGAGCCGACAATCAGTTATTGGTTGTGAAACTAGACACCAAATTAAAAAATACTCTTCAACCTCAGAAGCTAGACTCTTGACACAGTGGGCAGATAAGGGTAATTACAGGCTCACATTTGATGTTTGGTCGGATCTGCTCAGGTTGCCAACTTTGATCGCTCTTCCAAGTGTTAGTGCACTTCCTTGGAGTAAATGTACTGAAGTAGGCACCAACCACAAGTTTAAAAAGGTGCACAGAACCTTACTAACTCGTTAAAATGCATGTGGCCCCCAAGTCTGATGAGCACACTCTATAAAATACACACCTTGATGCTGCTACCATAAAGAACAGGTTGAGTGCTGCAGGATTGCAAAGTCCGATTATGCGCAGGCACCACCGCCTGCACAAAAGAAGTTCATGCTACATAAACATCCACACAATCGTTCCCCCACAGGCAACAGAGTGAAAGTAAGGCACGCAGAGGAGGGTGAAGTGGAGAGAGTCATGGAAAGAGGGGATGGTAATGCAGAGAGAGAGGAAGGTGTTAGGTAGGGGCAAGGAGAGGGACGATAGTGAGGAAGAGAGAAGGTGGTCGGTGAGGTGGGTGATGAAGGAGGAAGGTGAGGTAGGGAGAGAGGATGCTGAGGGAGAAGGAGAGGGAAGGGTAAGGCAAAGAAAGAACGGTGAAGGGGGAAAGAAGAACGAGATAGAGCCATGGTGAGAGGTCGGTGAGGTGAGAGAAAGTTGAGGTTAAGTTGGAGAGAGAGGAGGCCAAAGAAAGAGAGAGTAGCATGAGCTATAGTAAAAGGAGAGTGGCATGAAGAAAGAAGAGACTGAGGCAAGAGATGGCAGATGGTCAGGTGGGCAGGGAAGCAAGGTGACATAGAGAGGAAGGAGGGTGAGGTGGAGAGACAAGGGTGAGGCAAAGGAGGGTGAGGCAGAGATAAGTAGGGTGAGGCAGAGAGACCAGAAGAGGTAAAGCATATAATTACAAACCCCCAGAAATGCAGTTATAACTAGTTGGCACAACCCTGGCACTAAGGAGAGTATGCAGCTCTTCCCCCTACAAGACCGTCCAGCATGCCCAGACCGAGCTCTCCAACACTTGAGCGTTACTGGGTCACCTTATTCATCCTCATGACCCACTCATACTTCATCATGGCCCTCTCCGATTCCAATTCCTGGATATGGGCTTGCTGGCCTTATTAAGGAGGAATGTACAGCACATGTGAGGACAATCTGGTCACAAATGACCAATAATGTGTGTGTGATTGGACAAATTGGCAAGCAGACAGAGATTGGAGTGATAGCCTACTTTCTGCTACACTGGACACCGACATAGTGGGCTGGACAGGTGTTTTATTCCACCTGACATTTCCCAGTAGTTTGGAGCCTTGAAGGCTGGTTTTGAAAACTCAGGCCCGCTCCTGGTGCCTCTGTCACTTTCCAAAACTCAAAATTTCAGCAGGCACAGGCAGGCTTCAAGAGGGGGGTGGGACAGGTAAGGCAGAGCGAACTTGATCGGAGAGGGAGAAGAGATAGAGAGAAGGAGAAAGAGAAAGAGAATGGACTCATGGAAAGAGAGAAATAGGGTGAGGAGACGAAAAGAGCAGGCCTGGTTGGATCATTTTTGCCAGATCTGCTTTTGGTTCCCCAGTCAAGCCTTGCTGACATGTGCACTACCATCGTACCATTGTTGGACTAATGCAGGGAATCTGGCAGGTAATATTAAGCCAGGTGCCAGGGTGAGAGGATAGATGTTTTAAATAAATTGGCTAAAATCCGTGATGTATAGATTTGTCTAGTTATGTGTGTTTCTATTCAAGAACAGCTTATATTGTGATACAAAAAAGAAGACTTTTTGGATAGTGACGGTTAAGCATGCACCACTGTGTTCAAGATACGTTGGGCAGCCTCAGCATTTGTGCATGTTCCATTGGTATGGGTTGTGTTCACTAGAACATGATTAGGCATGAGTCTTTGGGAACCGTTGTCAATGAGTCATTAATCAGTATATGTAGCTCTAGAGTTGAAACTGCATGCAAGTTTAGACTCAGTCTGGTAGGAGTAACGAGATCTCTGGTTCTACAATTATTCTGTAGAGGGTCAACTCTTCAGCAAAGAGGTGGCGGAATGATCCGTAGGGTACAAAGCCTTAGAAGCAGGCAAGAGAGGCCATAATAAACAAGGGGCGTCCAACATTGCCAGTGGAATTCACACTCCTAAACTTCAGTATAACAATATCCAAACATCAAAGCTTGGATCCATCCAAAGAAGCCATGAGCATTGGCAAAGCCAATGGGTCTCGCCTGTGCAAGAGCTATTGGCTTTGACAATGTGTCTTAGCCATAGTGTTCACCAGCCTGGCTGCTGTTCAGCAAGGCTAAAAGTTAGTGGCATAGAAGAGAGTGGCATGGAGTGTTGCAGAGTGGAATGGCGAAGAGTGGAGTAGAGTGTTGTAGAGTGGAGTGGTAGAGTGTTATGTACTGGAGTGGTATAGTGGGGAGTTGCGTAGAGTGGGACAGAGTACAGTAGACTGGTGTAGAGTGCACTAGCGTAGAGTGTTTCAGAGTGCAGTGGCATAGAGTGCAGGAGCATTGAATTCAGCGTCATACTATGTAGCATAGTAGAATGCAGTGGCATTGAATAGAGTGGTGAATAGTAGAATGCAGTGGTGCAGAGTGGAGTAATGCAAAGTTGAGTGGTGCAGAGTGATGTGGCGCAGAGTAGTGTGACAGAGAACAGAGTTGTGCAGAGTACAATGGCATAGAGTAGAGGGGTGTAGAGTGCAGTGACATTGAGTGCAGTGGAGCAGAGTTGAGTGACATAGAGTTGTGCAGAGTAGAGTGCCATAGAGCTGAGTGATGCAGAGGACAGTGGCGCAGAGTTGAGTCAAAAGGCACAGAGTGCAGTGGCTTAAAGTGGTGCAGACTAGAGTAGCATAGAGTGGTGCAAAGTTGAGTATAGTGCCATAGAGCGCAGTGACATAAAGTGCAGTGACATAGAGTAGAGCAGTGCAGAGTAGAGTGGTGTATAGTTCAGTGGGGGAGAGTGCAGTGTTGCAGAGAAGAGTGTCAGAGTACAGTGGTGTGGAGTGGAGTAGGCTGGCGTAGAGTACAAGGATGCAGAGTAGGGTGAAGTGGAGTGCAGTGACAGAGTTCAGCTGTGCAGAGTGCACTGGAGTAGAGTGCAGTGGTTAAGAGTAGAATGGCTCAGAATGCAGTGGCATAGAGTAGAGTGGAGTATAGTGGTGTAGAGTGCAGGGGCATCCACTAGATTGTTTCAGAGTAGGAAGAAGTGGAGAAGCATGGAGTGGTGCAGGGTAAAGTGCAGTTGCTTAGAGTGGCATAGAATGTAATGGTGTAGAGTAAAGTGATGTAGAGTGCAGTGCCACATAGTACAGTGGTTCAGAATGATTAGAGTGGCGTACAATGCAGGGGCTTTGAGTTGAGTGTTACAGAGTAAAGTGCATTGGTGTAGAGTGCATTGGCATAGGTACAGTGGCGCAGAGTGCAGTGTTGCAAAGTGGCGTAGGGTGCAGTAACGTAGAGGGGAGCTGTGCTGTGTAAATTGGTGTGCCTAGATTGAAGTGGTGTAGAGTGCAGTGTAGGAAAGTGCAGTGCTGTAGAGTAGAGTGGTGAACAGTGCACTAGCATATAGTAGAGTGGTACAGGGTAGGGTAGAGTGGCCTAGTGAGAAGTGGAGTATAATGCAGTGGCGTGGAGTGGAAAGGCACAGAGTGCAGTGGCGGGAGAGGTGTAAAGTAGAGTGG
The DNA here is from genome assembly GCF_031143425.1 of Pleurodeles waltl. Lineage (NCBI taxonomy): Eukaryota > Metazoa > Chordata > Amphibia > Caudata > Salamandridae > Pleurodeles > Pleurodeles waltl. The sequence continues at coordinate 656,445,640 of NC_090445.1, read as the reverse complement.
TGCAGAGTAGAGTGCAGTGGTGTGGAGTGGTGCAGAGGACAGTGGAGTGGCATAGAGTGGAGTATTCAATGGTGTGGTAGCACACTTCCATTAAAGACAACACATTTTCAAACTACCATTACGTTTGCACAGGTATACAGTTAACAGCTAGAATATAGTTGCTACCACTTGCCTAAGAATGACATTGCAGAATATATTGTCCTAGGTGATATTTCACCCAACAGGACAGGGCAGTGAATGTCACTTGAGGTTAGGGTGAAGTACCTGGTAGGACACAAATGTCAATGTCTTACAAAGTCAGTGGATATGTTTCTTGAAAATAACTATCTTTGACCTTTGGCAAACGTGTTATCATTCAGGCCGTAAATTGAGACCACCATACTATAGTTTTGAAATTAGGTCTTCGATTTGACATCTCCCTCTCCATATTTGCTCCTTTAGACCTGTCAGAAGCTTTAGTCAAGGAGCCAGTTGGCACCTTTCTGTAGTAGAGAACATGCCAGACAAAGACCCTTTCTTTTTCAATTGCCACCTGTCTCTTTCATTGGCCTAGATCAAGAGACTTTGGAGGACTTTGGACCACGGTTTGCAAGTGCTGTCTTTCTGTTTTATATGTGGCTCCTTTCCCTGCCCCCATCAGGAGTCCGGCACACTGCCCCAATGGAGATAAACGGTGTGATTGCTAGCCCAAACAAACATGCGTCATCATCCCTAACCCTTGCACAGCCGGGCCGTAAACCAAACGTACAACATCACCACCAACCACCATACATCCAGTTCCTAAACCAAACCTACATCATTACCACCAACCACTATACAGCTGATCTGTAAACCAAATCAACATCGTCAGCCACAACCCCTAAACAGCCTGTCCATTTGTGGTATGACTTGGCATCTATCCTGTGTCAGCCCTACCATCTCACCTTATTTCTCCTCATCAGAGTGTCCTACGTCCTACAGCCCTGCTTGATAGCATCATAAAATACCCATCACTTGAATGTGCCAAGAGGCAAACGCTGGGGGAAGGTGTGCATTCCTAAATCAGTATTGGGCAAGATACCGTATGATAACTTTATAATTGCTTTGCACTTTGCATGCTCACATTTTGCATAGCCTAGTTCTCCCAACACATATAATAAACTTTTATATCTGGGATTTTTATTTTCTGGACCTCTATCTGCCACTGAGTATTTGCATGCAACGAGGAGTGTGAAAAGACAAAATTGTTTGCTTTCTCTCTACCTGCAGAAGAAGCCATGCCGAATCCAAGCGACTGCTGTTACCATGCCCAATCCAGAATCTCTGAACCTCCAAATAAGGTACAGCTAATGAAAGACTGTTTCTAAAGTCAAAAAGGCAGGGGGTCTATAAAGTATCCTTAATTGAGAGTGTGACATTCGTATTAATAGAGTTACAAATTCTGAGAAGTTTCTTGAAAGGTTTTTTTTATTTTAGTAAACTTAATCAGATCATATGTATTTTGCTCTCTTGGGGAGTTATTCGTTCCGCTGAGCTTTCTCAATGTTAACGTCTGTAGAGCTGGTTCTACTTGTCAGTCCAAATCTCCTACAGGCACTTGGGTGTGTCCAGTCAGGAAAATGTGTTATTGAGAGTGGAATGTCTAAGAGAACTGGGGCAATCTAGGTAACTGGAAGCCATGAAGAAAGCTGACATTGTATCTCCTTCAGAGGAAAGGATTATGCAAATAATGCTTAAGTAATTGATTCTAGGATGACTGATGCCAGATTGCTGCTGTCTGATTACCTGCCCGCGTGTCCCAGAGGATGTTTACACCATTCATTTGCTATTAATTTGAGAGCTGATCTCTGAGAAGACAGGTAAAATGCCTGAGGGCAGTGCCCACGGGCCAGCCCTTTGCGTCCAATACTCTTTCAAGCCAGGTATGGGTGGTATGGAACAGACATTTCAATTTATGGGAGGGAACTGGACTTCCCCAATCATCTGTCCAAGAAAAGTATGGACTGCCAGAAACCCAAGTACTGGACAGCCAGAAAATATACCTCTTCGAGCAACTGGCATGCAAGGTCCCTGAGGCTTCCTAAGTCAGATTTACGTTAACATGAGGTGCACTTACCAAGGAATGGAGCTCTTAGACTAGGCGCCACTAATTCCTTGTAAAGGCAGCATGTGGGAGACGTGCAGCGCGTCACCACTAAGGGCTTAAAACCCTGTTGGTTAGTTGAAGGCTTTTAGTGAGATCTTATTACCAGCACAGAGGGGAATCTTTGTCCACAGATACTGCACTAGCCTCATACTTTCCTGGCATGAACTTCAGGCCAAGCCCATCATTTAGGTGGCCCTCTAGAGTGACTTAGAGGCGAAGAGAGACACACCTGCTTCCACAACGTAGTCCGCACATCAACACTTATTGTGTTTCCAACTCATAGAGTGGGTGTAAGTCACCTCTGCGGTTACTCTGTCAGGGAAAGAGGAGGAGTTATAGCACGTGAAGGAAGAAAGGAAAGAATAGCTCTTACTTCATCAAGTGTGGGTGTGAATAATTAAGAGCTGAAAAAGTGGGGTGTAAGTGTTTCTGTGTACCCTGTTTGAGTTGTACCCAACTCTCCGGTAAGCTTTCATTATTCTTCATTTTATTTGTCCTGCTCCATCAGGGGCTTGTCTATAACTGTCCCCGAGCACGGCAGCAGCTAACTTTTACCTGAGTGATTGCTTTTGGTAAGCTATATGATAGTGGGTTTTCTGGACCAAAACCCAGGATGGAGGCACTCTGACTCTGAAAGCTTATCTTACACATGAGGACCAGGGTGTGATCCAGCTCCTGTACAGGTTAGTGTGAACCAGACCAATACATGGAGGAGTGCCACCCATAGACGGTATATAGTACACCAACGGGGAAGGTCTATTCTGCCAAAATTATGTTTTCTCTATTTGCAGAATTCAATAAAGCCATTTGTATCCACTTCTATAGAATGGATACTTTATGACATATGACTTTGTTTATTTTATGTTTGGTCTATTTGGCAATCCATCTTTGTAGTTAAGTCGTTCCTGTTTCACTGCGCTGTGGTTTTTGTTCTGTCTGAGAAGTTTCTATAGGACCCTTAATTATGTGGTTCCTTTAGCATGACCTTGTGAGTGAGCTACTAGCCTTGCGTGATTACTATTTCTTATTTGTTTGGTCATTCGACTATTTGTAGAATGATCCCTGAAAAGTTCCTTCGCTTCCAGGTACTCAACCAGGTTGAGCACAAGTCACCTACCCCTCACTGGTACATTCACCCAGAGAGGACCCCGGAGCATGGAACTCCTGTCCTTGCCTTAGCTCTGTTTCATGCACGCTTGCACACAAGCCCCAAAACATGCATGTACACAGATGCACAAAAATAGACACTTAAAAACTATTGGTCTGCTATATCAATCAGTATTGTAGTGTTTGCTACACGAGGTCTCAAGCACATACCAGTCATCATGAGAACGGCAACCACAAAACTGGTCGATCCAAATCGGAGCAATGACAGACAGAAGAAGGGGTAATGTTCATCTAAAATTCTGCATGCTATGCCTTGTCTCTGACCTTGGGATACAAATAAAGCACGTACACCTTGTAAGTACTTATAAAATCGGTTCTAATACACTAACGATCTCACTTAATAATCTTATGACAAAGAGAAGTCAATGAAGACTGATGTTGGCCAACATCAGAAAACAAGTGCAGAAGGCTGGCCGGCTGTCTGGAGAGGAAGGCTGCTTCGCAGGCATGGCTGCTGTAATAACAGTACACAGAATGATCTAGGCCCCGACAGAAGCAGTGCAACCTCTTTTCATTTCTTCTCATGCTTTCCTAATGGTCTTTTTTGTGTGATTTGCCTTTATTACTTTAGCGTAATAGAAAGGGAGAAGAACCAGCAGATAAATGCCTCGGCAGGTGGTGGACGAAAAACGAAATTGATGAAAAATTAGCCTTGATAAAAAAATTCACAAGCCATCTCATCTAGTATGAACTGGTTGTCACTCGTCGAACTGGAACCTCATCTATGAAGGAACAGAAGATTAGAAACAAAACATGAACTTTGCTAGAGTGAACACTAGATTTCAGAACAGAAACGTCCTCATTCCTTGTTATTTGAATGCACCCCTTTCGTGAACAGTAATACGGGCCACGAACACAACCACGTACTTGCTGATTGACACCGATTCTCAGACTAAAAATCTACAGATTTTTTCCCACAACATTAGTGGGAGACATTTACTTGTCACCCCCTCTTCGATACTGTCCCCAGACAATTGAGTACTGGACATTTTATCACCCAGCAACATTTTTCCCACACTATTTTAGCTTAATGATGCAGGTTTATAGCACGGATACGTTGTTACGCAACCAAACGTACAATAATTATCAATAGGTGAGCTTTACAAATCTTTCGGGGTTATAGCTTTAATGGCCCAGCCAGCCCCAATATCTTCTGAACATTGTTTTGCTTTTATAGGTTTGAGAATTTTTGTTTTTTTCACAACAGAAACTGGATCTCAGCAGTTAGACTGAGCGAAAGAGGTCTGGGCTAATTTTGGGAGAGTATAATTATCTGTTTATGCCTTTAGACAGATTTTAGCTGCCTCTTATCAAAGATCTTTTAAGGACAATATCAATACTTAACAGCAGGCTTGGGTCAGTCCATTTCTTATCACTGGTTGGCCTTCTTGTCATTTTTAGGGTTGAGCGCGCGCAATCGCTCTGGACCATGTTGTAATCTCTGTGGGCTTCTAGTCACGTCCATGTCATGGTTGTCACTTTCATTAGTTCGTGGACTTGCCTTTTAAAAATCGATTGATTCCATTTGTGAAAGGCATGCATACGTCATGCCTTTTTTGGCGTTAAACCATCTTCGAGCGCACCAGTAAACTACTGAAAACATATGAGGCTCCGTGTTTTTGGTGGTTTTTGGACTACTTTATCTTTTCATTTCTTGCGCAGCACAATCTCGCTGGGCAGAAGTCGAGCACTTTGAATGACATCGACCCTGTTACATGGATAATTGCACTTTTGCCGGTAAAATGTATAATTGCACTTTCACTAGTAACATGGATAATTGCACTTTTGCCAATACGTTTCACTGCATCTCATTCACGCTCATGGCGACCATCTGTTCGCATATGTGAAACTGTTTTACTTTTCATTATTAGTTTATGTGGCAAGAAAAGTCCGGTTAGGAGGTTACAACGCTAATAGCTCTAACATGAGCAAACGCGAGACCTGTTGCAATGCAAATGCTTGTAGTTTGCTTGCTTTCTTTCTATTTCCTTCCTTCCTGCTCTTGTGTTTGTCCCTCCCCTGCAGCATAGTTTCTTTACTATCCTTTTCATTGTGTGAGTTGTATCATTCACCTGCTTCCATTCAAATAACTATTTTTTCTTCTTCCTTTAGCACTCCGTGGAAATGGTGTTTTCTCTCCTCATCTCTACTGTGTGTTGCTTCCCCCTTCATAACCACACTTCCCATGCACTCTGTGTTGTCCCCTCACCCTAGCTTTTTAAAAAATTTGTTGGATCCCCGCCCATCTGTTGCTCAGTGCTGCTGCTTGTTGGTGACTTTTAGTTGCTTCTTCCAATCTGCCTTCCCTCATACCCCCTCCTGAATCCCAAGTTGCTCCACTTGGCATCCACTGACTATCCTTCCCTCCCTCACTGCACCTTTCCCACAAAAATGGTGATTGGTGGAATTGGTTTTGCCAATGCTTACTGCTTTGATAATGTGCTGACACTGACAAAGCCAATGGTAGTGACTGGGCTTGATAAAAGTACTTTCAGCAATCTATTCATGGAAACTAACTAAAACCTAAACATTCTATTTCCAACCAGTGCACTGTTAAGTCAGAAAAGTCCTCTTCATGGTAATGAATGTGTACCCCTGCCTTGAGTGCCCAACTGGACTGATGTCTGGATCCCTAACGCTAATTCTTGTTGTCATAGGCAAACATGGATCATGTGTGTGCGCCATGACATAGGCCTGTCTCACCAATTACGGTCTTGTTGGAGCAAGAGGGGTGCCCAAAGTGCTACCCTCATAGTAGTGAAAGGCTACTGCCTTCACCACGAGTTAAGCAGCATGAGCGCTTTAGTGGTAGAACACTGTATGGTGATCAGTAGGAGTAAACTAGCTCTTTTTAATCTGTATCACTGGATTGAGGTCTACAGGCTCACTCACTTTTTAAAGTTCCACTGCTGCGCGCTTAACTCACCCTTGGCCTACATGAGATGGATGTGAAGTGCTGTGCAGTGCAGAAGTGTTGACTCTGCACTAGTTGTATGTGTTCCTGGGAAGGGTATAGTACAGGGGTAGAGCAGTGCTGTGCAGGCATGATGAGTGCATGTACTGTGTGTATTTGTTCATGTGAGGAGTACCCTATATGAAAGATGTAGTTATGCAGTGTGTGCATTGTGAGTTGGAATCACCCCCCATCTCCTTGGGGAGCGCAGACACATACCCCTCAGGAGGAGCAGGGAAACACCTCTGAGCATTGCTGGAGCACAACCAAATAGGCTCAAAGAAGAGCCTTCTAAGTGCTGCCACGACACTGGCACTCACATGCAGCTGACTCAACATAGCAGGACCGGAGCTGTGGAGAGGGCCCGCACCTTCCAAGACGCTTCACGCTTCCTCTCTATCAGAGCAGACACGATTTGTGTCGAACCTACTGGGCCTTCGGGGACACGCTGTTAAGACAGCTGCAGCACTAAGACACTTTTGACTGTAAGTGAAGAGTCAGAGTGGAATCTTGAGTTTAAGGCCTAGTAGTGAGCAGTGCCTGGATGCAGCCACCGGTGAATGAGGAATAACCCTGATAAGACTGCATGGAACTGAGAGTCAAGTGCAGACGTCGGGACCCATAGCAGGCCGGCTCCGGGACATCAGGAGTAAAAGGCCTCAACCACCACGGTTGGGCCCAGTAGCCCCTGCTTCCCCAGACGCCTTCTGGAAGGGATTGTGACACGCACCTTGAAGAAAACAGACAGAACGTGTTTTTCAACAACGCATAGGGTGATATTGTTAAAATTCAACATAACTAAGTAGTTTTCTCTTCTTTTTACTTCAGAGAACCAAACAATCCAGTCAAGTATTTCACTTAATCTTTTCAACTAACATGGTCCTATTCTTGTAACTACTCAAACTTAACATGTAGTATAAAAATGCATAATATGTAATATGGTCCTTTCGGGCTGTGGTGACATTTACACACTACTTCACCTGGTCTTCGCTTTATGATTTGTGATGTGAACAGAAGCCATCACATTACATGTTTGCCCATTACATATCCTTCCTCTTTCTCTCGCTGTCTTTCACTCTTGTCCACTGTGCAAGGAGGAAGACCGTGAGCAGCAGGGAAGGGAATTACTTCAAAGAAGTTGGATGTTTATCACTATAAAAACACAGATCTTTACTGAAAAACTACAGTAGTGGTGAGGCTACAGTTCATCATTGGCTACAATAACTTACCATATGTCTAAAAACCTCCTCTGAAATTCACTTGAAATAGCACAGCTGAAGTGAAGTTAAGGTTACATAAAACCTACAAGTAATTGAAATGTGCCAGATCAAATTTACATTTGTGAATATGCTCCAATCTGAACAACTGAAAGAAATAAGGACTTAACTATTTATTGCATTCACAATGATACTACATGGAAACATATAAAGGTATTACAGCTACCATAATGCACTGCCTTTTGTGCTAGAAACCAGTCTCTGCACTGAAGCATCTTACAGGTTAACATCTTCACTACAGATTACACATTTCATTGCCTTGCACTTTCAGCATTTGCTCTGATAATTTAGCCCTGAAGAAGCTAAGAGCAGTAAAGATCTTTTAAGGAGGGAGGAACTCGAAACTCAGAAGCAATGGTTTAATTTTCCAAAGGAAGAAAAACAAGCATTCGAAGGTTTTAGGGCCGATATATCAAAGAAGTACTGCCATTTGTTGGTGCATTTTTTGTGCCTTTTAGGTGTTTGTCTCTGCAGCATGATAGCAATACACTTGGGGCAAGGCAGCATCCTAAACACCAGCGTTTGGATGTAGAGGCCCGAAGAAGGCTTTACACTCGTTAAATGGCAGGAGCGAGCATGTGAATATTTGTGTCAGTAGTTTAGCAACAAAGCCCATGAAAACCACACGAGATATACTACATTATTAAACAGGAGTATCAACAGACAAATGACATGTGGACGTTTTGTGGCACCTAATGATGATTTCTAAGCAATCATGACCCTTGTCTTTGGCACACAAGGAAACGGTGACCACTTTCTTCGCCTACATTATGATAAACACGCTTTGATGGGACTACTGAAATGCACTAAGATCATGCACTCATTCCTTCCCCTTCAATGTGCTTGTGCTCCTTGCAGGTCACATCCACAGCTGCATAACACATCACACGTCTTGGTGTTTACCTCAAACCTGCCTGTGAACCTTGGCAGGGTATTATGGGAATTATGGGAATCAGGTTAGGAGTTCAGCACTTTATTGCTTGAGCCTTTCCAAGCACAATGTGCCACAGAATTGAAAATGCTGTGTGTAACATGAGGAGGCAGCACCGTGCCCGCCAGGTAAAGAAATGAACAAGTAACATAAATAAGTTAGCAGGCTGGCAGCCTGCTGGTGCTTTGACAGCTGCTGCACATAAGCGAACCTTGCAGAGCGTGTAGTCGTCTCTGGGTGGCTCCACGGCCCGGCCCAAGAGTATCCAAGTGCTTGGCGAAGGGTGATGAACAGGGGCTCAGCCAGAATATGGAGGGGGCAGCAGGGTATGCAGAGGTATGCGGGTTCAAAAACCAAATCCCAGCCCTGAGTAAATGCAGAGCACAAGGCACCACCGCCATGTCTATGAGCATGTGTACCAGTGCTTAATTTGTGCTTATTGTTTCCGGTGCTGAACACCGGCACTTATTTTTGAGGGCCTGGGCTTATTCTTCTGCCTTAAGCATTTACTACGAGCAAAAGACACATATGGGAAAGACAGAGGAAGAGAAAAAATAAAAAGCGTCACAATGGGAGCAAGCAGAAAGCTGCAAGAGTGAGCTGGAGGTGCAAGAAGTGTCTTTTTATGGATTGAAGAGGCCCGAGACGGCTTCAGGATTAGCTGCCTCAGAATTCCGTGCTCGCACATTTAAATGCAGCAGCCCCGTGTTTAAGAGGAGGGCTTTGGACACCGGCACCTTTTTATTTACAAATTAAGCACTGATGTGTACAAGGCTCTAGCCTAGGCGACAACGCCACCCTGTGTTCCAGTCCTGTTCCTGCTTTGCTTCAGTCTGAACCTGCTCTCCTGTTCCTGCTTGTTACAGCTCCCTGTGTCTCAGTCCTGTTCTTGCTTAGTTCAGTCAGAGCCTGCTCTCTGTTTCCCAGTCCTGTTCCTACTTGTTACAGCTCCCTGTGTTTCAGTCCTGTTCTTGCTTGCTTCAGTCAGAGCCTGCTCTCTGTTTCCCAGCCCAGTTCCTGCTTGCTTCAGTTAGAGCCTGCTCTGTTTCCCAGCCCAGTTCCTGCTTGCTTCAGCCAGAGTCTGCTCCCTGTTTCTCAGCCCAATTCCTGCTTGCTTCCTTCAGCTAGAGTCTGCTTCCTGTTTCACAGCCTTGTTCCTGTTTAATTCAGCCAGAGTCTACTCCCTGTTTCTCAGCCCTATTCCTGCTTGCTTCAGTCAGAGCCTGCTCCCTGTTTTCCAGTCCTGTTCCTGCTTTGCTTCAGCCTGAACCTGTTCCCTGGCCTGCTCTTGCCTTCTAGTTTGTTCCTTCTGTTTCTGTTTCCTCTTTGGTTATTGTGTCTGGTAGGTGTAGTATCAGTCCTCACATGTGTATAAGTGTATTCCTTTGCACTAGGATTGGCGCCTGGTTTCCAGGAGGCAATTCCTGCCCCATCCTTTGTCTAGTGTTGAATGTAGTCTTAAGTGCCTAACAGTGACAGTGTGCTATTGCTGTTTTCCAGGAATTGCCACTGTGTTTTAACTGGACCTGCAAGGGCTTGTCTCGTGTCTGTTAGTACAATCCTTGTTTGTGCCCTAACGATCCAGAGACAGAATCACTTCTGCTGCCTCCTTTCTATGGGGTTTGCGGGGTGACTATATGTAAGTGTAATCTGCACAGAGGCTTTGCTACTCCCCTTTGCTATGGGAAGTTCTGATCCTTACTTGTGTACAACCTTAGTGGTAACTCCAGTGTGGTTGTCCGTTACTGACCCGTTCCATATTTGTTCACACTAAGGTTGCTCTGCCTTCACTCTCCTGTTTCTGTGCCTTAACATAGCTGTCCCTTCCCAGTGGATGGATTTAGCTGCTTTTCTGCTTCGGTACACTACCCCTATAGGGAGATATTCTGTGGCCTCAAGGGGTGCCCCAACCAGAGTCCAGACAGAACCGCTCAGAACCGTGACAAGAACAGAACAAAGGTGTGCAACAAAGAAAGAAAGAAAGAAAAGATTGAAAACAGAGTCGGTAAACAGAGGGAATAGTGCTTGTTTGTTTGCCAAAAATATATTTCTGGGATGTGTGTGTCAAATATCAATTTCCCCAGTCTAATTTCATTCCTTTTCAACAAATTTATTTCTACATTTAAGAAGGAATCATGTGCATAAATGAAGAGAATAAAGTATGCCATTTTCACTCAATTCTACAAAGGGTGCTCTAAAGTTCCACAGTATGGAATCATTCTGCCTTTAAGGCTATTTGACCCATTTGAAAACTTGAGTCTGTGTAATTATTCAATAACATGACACACAGAAGTTGGAATAAAGAATTCCTCTGGACAATCAGATCTTGAACTGGTTCTCTATTTTCTCACCCAACAGAAATGCTGATTAAATGACAATCACGCATTGAGTAGCAACCCAATAAATCCCAGTGCTCCCAATGGTCAATTTTCACTCTGACACCATTTCATTAATTTGTAAAACATCTCAACTCTGCGATGGCAGGTTCTGGAATTTGCTTGTGTTCCTCACCTTTAGTGGGCCAAGCCTGGCAGTGTGGGCTGGACTACTGCAATTGGACAAGAACCAGCACGCATTTTCACACACATACCTTCTCTCTATCTGGAGTAGCCCAGAGAGCAAAAACGATGGACGGGGATGAGGCTCTGAATAATTAAAGGTGGTTGAAACTAATTCAAACATTCAACCCATAACCTTATAGTTTCTCAGGTGTACTCTGGAATCATCATCATCATCATCATCATCGTGTTCCAGTATGATGAGTAACTTTTCTTAAACCCTTTTTTCAATAAAACCAAAAGGTGGTGCGCTGTATTTCTCCAATCCTCTCTTGTAACAATGCAGCAATGGATAAATACGTCCTCAAAAAACAGAGTTCACCCTCATCACATTCAAGTTCAATAACAAATTTGATCCTGCAGGACTCGCAGTATTAGATAGTTTCCATCCTTACCTCTCCCTAGTGTAATACCTCTGCGTAATACTTTATCACTGTCCCTTGGTCTCAACAGGCTTGTCCAGTCTGCCAACATTTTCCTGCACTCACTTATGAAAATCAAATACCTCCTGACCCCACACCAATTGAAAAGTGCAACCCACGATCTAATCAAACTGTGGCAAGGCTTTGGCAAAGCCATTCAGGTTGGTGTACTTTGGTCCTCTCTCCAAAGGCTCTTCTGTAGGAAACGGCCTCTAGTTTCTGACGCGAGAAAATTGGACCATATCTCCTTAGTTTTGAGTGACTTAAATTGCTGTCCAACAGAGGCCAGAATTACATTTAAAGTTTGATGTCAGTCAGACAGAGCACTCTACTTGGGGTATCCACCTTGCCTGCTCAATTACATAATCATCTCTGATGGATAGCGGGAACTCAAGAATAAAGACACATTATGCACTTAAACTCCCAATTCCAAAGATTCCCTTACTTTGAGGCTGGCAAGCAGCCTCTACTAAGAACCCAACTGAATATCTGATCATTGCAGAATTTGCTGAAAACTCTTCTTCTGTCTCCGTCTAAATTCACTCTCGAACTCATTCACACTATTTACAATTCTAGCAAAATAATCTCTTACAAGAAATTATGTACACATAATTGCATTGAAGATCGTTTTCCGACAAATCACAATTCATAATTATAACTTGTTGCTGATCATCTGTGAAAATTACAACCCCTTTCGATGCCTTCCTCATTTTTAAAGAGTTACCCTGCTGCTGCTGTATTTTTCAGGCGTTTCTCACCTTTCCTTGCTTTTCGTCTGTATCCTTTCTATAGTAGTGACTCCATTTGCTCTGTGTAAGGTCTGTTAAGGCCTGTAAGGTGCAGCAACACGATAGAAAACATTTACATACATTTTAAGAAATGTATATTTTCTGCAGGAAATACATAGATGATGACTACTATTTTGTAAATTTACTGAATTTTAATTATTTTTAATTTGGGTTGCAAACTATGCCAAAGAAATACATTCTATAAAACCTCTACCTTGAACAAGCAGCATTGGATTGAAAGGAGGCTACAGGAAATTCCGTCTGCCTAGCATGCCTCTGCATTGTGTTCTGTTGTGTTTGGACCGTTGATTCGCTTACGTCTGCTGTGAACTGAGGCCTGACGGACAGACCCGGCCAATGTGCATTGCTAAACGGATGCATTTGTTCTCTCAGTGCAGGCCACGCTACAGTGGGACAGCCTGAAGTGTCTCGGCACTGATACTGCTGTAAAGCAACAGGTAATGTGCAAGCCGCTATGATTGCTGCGGCTGGTTTAGTAATAGAACTTTGAAGCTTTCCCCCAACCACCGTAAATCTAAATGAATAAATAAGCGAATCAGTGATTTATGAAACGTAGCATACACTCAGGCTGTGCATATTGGCACTGGAATTAATTATTGATTTGGATTTCAGTGACAGTTAATAACAAAATAAAACCCTAAAATTAATTTGGTCTAAAATTTGACATTTGCAATCAGATTTGGGCTACTGCGATTTGCACTTAAAGCAGGGGCACCTCACATCTTCTCACAAGTCTAAATGGCCCCACTTAGACCAGCTGCTGTCCCAAGGCCCAAAGGATCACACACAAACCAAGGAAAGAAGGTATGGCTTAATCTGATGTTAATGAATAAACACTGTCAATGGATTAGCCATTGTCACTTTTATCCTTCACCCAGGAAGGGATGGAGACAACCTCTTGATGTCAGACGGTGTCAGCAGAAGGTACACGAATGCTTTTGAAGTAGACTAAACACAAATGGTTAATGATGGGTGGGACCTGGGACAGGGAGGACACTTCACACTCACAGGCTACTCTCAACATGGTAGATGTTGCTTTACAAAGGGTTCTGCAAGGAGTTTGGTGCTACTTGTCACAGGAACTACATTATATTAAAGAGACAACGGAAGTGATCAGTATCTGAACTTTTTATGGATGAAAATAGAATGACCCACCCAAGGCTAGTTACAGTTTTAAAACCTCATACAAGGTCCACTGTTCCTGCACAACCACACTCAAGAAGATGGGGAGAGACGTTTCTGTCTTCTGTGCTAAGAAGAATTTCCACCTGTCCACTCATGGCCTTGCAAAGAAGGGTCAGGACCACACGTGGTGGTGACCCACTGTTAACATGCCAGCTCAGTAAAGTGCTGCTGTGAAGACTACACAAAACTATTCACTAAGATCCCCTTTGCAGCCAAAGCAACTTTGTGGAACCTTTTGCCATACACACCTTTCGACTTCAGTCCACTCGTCCTATCATGGAAATCTTCACTGAGACCAATCACTACACCAAGTCCAGTTGAGTGCTTCCTATTCTTACTTGATCCCTTCTCCACACTTGAAGAATTTTCCACTTGATAGCTATTGTTCACTGAGAACCACTACTTATTTCATTTGGGTGGTGCCCTGTATGGATTCACCCTTCTCTCTGATCAAACTTGACATGTTCTGGCAAAAAAAAATCTATCTTGATAGGGCATAAATCTTGTCTGGCACCAACCATGCCTTTCAGTACTTCTGGGTGCGCATGTTTGTTGGAATCCTTAAGGTCCCAACTTGACCAACAGTTGTGTAGACTTGAACAGAGGGCATGGGTAATGAATGGGTGTTTGTTCACAAAAATTAGAGAGTGGTTATAGGACAGGAATGCCTTCTGCAAGATTTGCATACTTGAGCCTCAGTGAACCTATGTTAATTTCTGTCCAGTTTTGCACTGTGGTCTAAGCACACTTAACAATTAGTGCATTTGCACTGAGAGCTGCTGTAGTTAGGTACTGCAAAGCACTGTCATCTAGATGGATGTAGCAAGTGTGCCTTCCTCAGAGAGTGGAACGGTTATTCCCTCTATGTGTTAACAGTGGGGCAGCATGAATTATTAGTAGTAGGAGTGGCTTTTTTCTGTATACCAGTAAGGCGAGTGGTTTACCTGACTTGCTGTGAAAGTTGTCTGTTCAGTTCAGTGCAACTGGGTCCCAGGGGCGGCTTCTCCGCATAGGGCGGAGGAGCATTGCCCCCGCCAGTAGCAGACGCTGCAAAACCTTCACAACGAGAACTATGTTTATTATCCCCTCTTTGTGAAAGGGGCAGGGCATCTGAGCGTCTCTGGCCGGCCAAACACACATGCGCAATAGTCTCTCTCCAGCCCAGCAACACAGTTGCCGGTCTGGAGAGAGCCTGCACAGGCTCCTGTTTCCCAGCTAATCCTGATACTGCTTTGAGCAGTGTCAGGACTGGCCGATGGGCAGGCTGCGAGCCTGTGCCTGCGTGCAGACACTAGGGAAGAGGAAAGTGACGTGGGACAGCGTTGAAAAGGTAAGTGTTCATTTTTTTTAAACATTTTATTTTATTACATTTTAGATTACCCCTCCTGCCCCCTTGTAACACCCACCTCCCCCGCACACCACACCTGCCCCGCTTCTTATGAGCGAAGCGAGCCGCGACTGCTGGGTCCTACACTAAAGAACCAGATTGTACTATGATTGAGTGTTTTGTAAGACTGCATGAATGTACACCTTCAGTGTATGGCAGAGGTGTGCATGAGTGTGTGTACCTTGTTAACCTACTGACACAGTGAGATCCATTATCATTCGACCTTGTTGGAACTGTATAGAAAGTAGAGGCTGGGGGTCACCTTCCGATGTGAAATCCAGAATCCTGGCTCAAACCTAGCTTTTTAGTAGTGAAATAAATCACTGGCTGTTGTAGGACAGGAGACAGTGGTGTGTGTCTTTGAAGCCCAAGGGTGATCCTTGGGCAATGTACTGACTTTTACTTCCCCAGAGATGCTATAGACAAAAGCTAGTTGACTGGCACGTATGAAGCTTCCTCCTGCATGTCATTGTGTTGGGTAGCACTGAGAGAGAGCTCCCTAGCCCTTCCTTCCTGCTGTCACCTGAACAGTAAAGACTGTCTGACTTCGCTGGATCCAGTACTCCAGGTGGTGGTACTCTATAGAAATCTCTTGTGTGCAGAGACCCCAAATCACTGCACAATGCCTGGAAGGATTGTATAAACTATAGAAGAGCCATTAACAGCATAAAGATTATAAAGAGCCCTCCACTTAGGGCCTCAGTGCAAGTGCTCTGTATACTTTCGATATGTGCTGGCAACTTCTGTTACCAAACACATTAGAATTATAAGCTGTAGGGATTTTATCCCACCTGGTAAATACTGAGTGTGATAAAATCTGCATCTCCTGGATACAATTTGGCAGGTTTGACCTGCTGAAATATAATGGGGGACACATGTCTAGATAATACCGAGACAAGCGGATTTTGGTGCTTCACGCATTAAGAACTATTTTGCATCCTGGGGTTGTAATGGGTGATCATTATCACACAGGATAAATTCCGAACATTGTTATATTTTATCATGTGCGATAATTACTGCTCAGGACACCTGGCACTTACAATGAAAGCACAAGTGTTCCAGTATATCTCATGCTCGAGGGAGGCTGCACCCACCGCGGAGTAGGAAAACGTTGGTGATCCATTCCTGGAGTCTCAGACAGACAGCTTCCCAAGGAGGTGAGGAACCATCATCCCAGAAGACTGCTATTGAGTATCCGCTTTGAGAAGGATGCTGTTGAGGTGAGACAGGGTCCCTGGAGGTGTCCCCGCAAAGCATCTGCCAAGAAGAGAAACCCAAAGAGAGCTACCTACTGCAATGCCTAAGTACGAGCTTTGTGGTGGAGTGTTGGAAAACCCACCCAAGAAGAAGAGCTCCTGGAGAAGCTGTGCCACTGCAGTGGTCAAATGCTGAAGAAATGTGCCTCTGAGATTGTGTCCCAGGCAGTAGCGTACCATGTAAGAATAAACTGCGATCACTCTCAGAATGACTACCCATGCAGCCGACACCACTGTGCCTCAGTGAGAAAGTGCCACTTCATTGCCTATCTGCTTGCACTGCCAACATCATTGTGGCTCAGTGTGACGGTCCACTTCATTGTGGAGTACTCGTGGGGGGAACTTGACCTCACTGTGACCCATGCCAAAAGGACATCAGAGCCTCCATCCTAAGAGTTCAACTGATATAGGAGCTGGGGAGATAGTCTAAGCAACTGCATTTTCATATGAAACTTTAACCCATTATTTCCCTTTCATGCACTATAGACAACCAAGAGAGAATAGCGCATTAGCATAGTGATACCACAGTAGAGTAGCCTTATGCTGTGCGCCTATAATCCATCAACATTTTACATAGTATTAGAGTATTGTCTAAGTATTTCTCTTTTATTAAAGTCAAGTACTGTGCTGACAATATCATTATTGGTGGCACGTGTACAGCATCCATTTTAGGACATCCTCTTTCCTCATCCCTACTTCTCATCCATCATCCCTACTTCTCACCCATCATCCCTACTTCTCTTCCATCATCCCTACTTCTCATCCATCATATATTATCCCTACTTCTCATCCATCATCCCTACTTCTCTCCATCATCCCTACTTCTCATCCCTGTGTCTCATCCCTGATTCTTACCCATCATCCCTACTTCTCATCCATCATTCCTGCTTCTCTTCCATCATCCCTATTTCTCTTCCATCATCCCTACTTCTCATCCATCATATATCATCCCTACTTCTCATCCATCACTCCTACTTCTCATCCATCATCCCTGCTTCTCTTCCATCATCCCTACTTCTCATCCATCATCCCTGCTTCTCATCCATCATCCCTACTCCTCATCCCTCATCCCTGTTTCTCATCCATCATACATCATCCCTACTTCTCACTTCTCATCCATCATCCCTACTTCTCATCCATCATACACCATCCCTACTTCTCATCCATCATCCCTGCTTCTCATCCATCATCCCTACTTCTCATCCATCATCCCTACTCCTCATCCCTGCTTCTCATCCCTACTTCTCTTCCATCATCCCTACTTCTCATCCCTCATCCCTGCTTCTCATCTCTGATTCGCATCCATCATCCCTACTCCTCACCCCTCATCCCTGCTTCTCATCCATCATACATCATCCCTACTTCTCACTTCTCATACATCATCCCTACTTCTCATCCATCATCCCCGCTTCTCTTCCATCATCCCTACTCCTCATCCCTGCTTCTCATCCCTACTTCTTTGCCATCATCCCTACTTCTCATCCCTCATCCCTACTTCTCATCCCTCATCCCTGCTTCTCATCCCTTCTTATCATCCATAATTCCTATTTCTCAGCCATCATCCCTGCTCCTCATCCATCATCCCTATTCCTCATTCCTCATCCCTCAGTCATACCAACACATTTTCAGTTTTGTGAAACACACCTTCACACTGATTGGTTAGGAACAGCCAATCAGAGTTATGAGAGAGAGCTGCATTCTTACAGCTCTGCTGGTTTGGGAAATACAAGGAGCCCACAGCTAGGACCATAAATCAGCTCTTGGAGAAAGGGTTATACAGTTCATCCAAAATCTTTCTGGTTTCAGAAAAGAAAAAAAACAGCTCTCAGAGATAAAAGCAGCCTCAGATGTAAACATGTTATTTGTTACAAATAAAAAGCAAGCTCAGATTTAAACATTTTATTTGTTACATATAAACATGAAACCAGAAAAGGTTTGGATGAACTGGATTGCACTGTCACCAGAGTTGATTTTAAACATTTTGTTTCTACATATAAAACTGAAACCAGAAAGGTTTTTGGTTGAACTGTAGATGACCTGTATAACCCTTTCTCCAAGAGCTGATTTATGGCCCAGGCTGTGTACTCCTTGTATTTCCCAAACCAGCAGAGCTTTCTGCAGAGGCCTGTGCAAACAGAAAAACAATTAGTTAAATAAAATGAAATATTGTGCAGCCTTGAATTCACTAGAAACAAACACACAGTTTCATTTCCTCTCCTCCCTCTTCACCCACCATGTGCAATGAGGAGGCTGTTTTTCATTGAAATAGAATGCAGGTCTCTCTTATAACTCTCATTGGCTGTTACCAACCAATCATTGTGAAGGTGTGTTTCACAAAACTGAAAATGTGTTGGTATGACTGAGGGATGAGGAATGAGGAGTAGGGATGATGGATGAGGAGTAGGGATGATGGCTGAGGCATGAGAAGTAGGAATGATGGAAGATGGATGAGAAGTAGGGATGAGAAGCAGGGATGAGGGATGAGAAGCAGGGATGATGGAAGAGAAGTAGGGATGAGAAGCAGGGATGAGGAGTAGGGATGATGGATGAGAAGCAGGGATGATGGATGAGACGTAGGGATGGTGTATGATGGATGAGAAGTAGGGATGATGGATGAGAAGTAGGGATGATGTAAAATGGATGAGAAGCAGGGATGATGGAAAAGAAGCAGGGATGATGGATAAGAAGTAGGGATGATATATGATGGATGAGAATTAGGGATGATGGATGAGAAGTAGGGATGATGGATGAGAAGCAGGGATGAGACGCAGGGATGAGAAGTAGGGATGATGGAAGAGAAGTAGGGATGATGGATGAGAAGTAGGGATGATGGAAGAGAAGCAGGGATGATGGAGGAGAAGTAGGGATGATGGATGAGAAGCAGGGATGAGACACAGGGATGAGAAGCAGGGATGATGGAAGAGAAGTAGGGATGATGGATGAGAAGTAGGTTTGTTTGAAGAGAAGCAGGGATGATGGATGAGATGTAGGGATGATGGATGAGAAGCAGGGATGAGAATCAGGGATGATGGAAGAGAAGCAGGGATGATGGAAGAGAAGCAGGGATGATGGATGAGAAGTAGGGATGCTGGATGAGAAGCAGGGATGAGACGCATGGATGAGAAGCAGGGATGATGGAAGAGAAGTAGGGATGATGGATGAGAAGTAGGGATGATATATGATGATGAGAAGTAGGGATGATGGATGAGAAGTAGGGATGATGGAAGAGAAGCAGGGATGATGGTTGAGAAGTAGGGATGATGTATGATGGATGAGAAGTAGGGATGATGGATGAGAAGTAGGGATGATGGAAGAGAAGCAGGGATGATGGATGAGAAGTAGGGATGATGGATGAGAAGCAGGGATGAGACGCAGGGATGAGAAGCAGGGATGATGGAAGAGAAGTAGGGATGATGGATGAGAAGTAGGGATGATATATGATGATGAGAAGTAGGGATGATGGAAGAGAAGCAGGGATGATGGATGAGAAGTAGGTTTGATGTATGATGGATGAAAAGTAGGGATGATGGATGAGAAGTAGGGATGATGGAAGAGAAGCAGGGATGATGGATGAGAAGTAGGGATGATGTATGATGGATGTAAAATAGGGATGATGGATGAGAAGCAGGGTTGAGAAGTAGGGATGAGGAGTGAGGAATGAGGATGTCCTAAAATGGATGCTATACACGTGCACCACCTTTTGTAGGCCAATTGAGCCTGGGCCTTCAGCAGTTTTTCAGCTGAGGATGTTCGAGAAGCAAAGGATGGGCTCTAGCCTGTGGGTTCAGCATGGAACTAGAAGAACCTGCATTACCATTTTATTTTCAGCCTGTAAAATCAGACATCTTCAGTTGCTGCTGATAGCATGACCACAGAGGGGCTGAAGTTGTAAGTGGAGCTATGACATAAGGAGGGAACATCCGGAACAACTACTCCGGAACCACGACGTAGTTGTTAATGCAAGCGGAACCATGCTTGCGTTAACGACTCTCTTTTTCTCTGTCTTAATCACGCATGTGCTGAACAATGCACATGTGTGGTTAAGGGAGAGAAAAAGGGAGTCAGCATCAGGAGAGGGCACGGTCAGGTAAGTGAGGCTGGGGCAGAGTTGGGGGATCGTTTTTAAGGGGTGGGGGTGGATTAAGGGCTTGGGGTGGGGGAGGTCTGGGTAGTTTGGTTTTTTTAGGGGCAGGGTGGGGGATCGGGGTAGTTCTGGTTTTTAGGGGTGGGGAATCAGGGCAGTTCTGTTTTTAGGGGTGGGGGTCGGGGTACTTTTGTTTTTGTGGGTGGGCTGGGGGGATCGGTTGGTTTGGTTTTTGGGGTGGGGGGTCGTTCGTTTTTGGGGTGGGAGAGTCGGGGTAGTTTGGTTTTTGGGGGACCGGGGTCAGGGTAGTTAGTGTTTTTGGGGTGCAGGGGTCGGCGTAGTTAGTGTGTATGGGGGTGGGTGGGTCAGTAGTTTGGTTTTTGAGGGTGGGGTTGGCTGTTTTTAGGGTGGGTGGGGGGTTGGGGTAGGTTGTAGGGCTCAGGATGGGTGGGGAGTATCGGGTAGTTATATTTTTAGGGCGGGTGGGGGGGTGGCATGCGAAAACCATGCATGCCGTTCCACACATGCCATTACTAGGCATTCCTTTACAACGAAAAATCGTTGTAAAGGCATGCGTGGAAACAACGCAGTCGTTGTTCCCACCGTGTTGTTGAAGCATGCGTGGTTGGCGCATGCGTTGTTCCATCATACAATCACATAAGGGTTTTCATTGTTTAGTCATCTCCTCTGTTTTTGCTGAGTCTGAACATTTGTCCATTAGCACAGGAACTCAAACATCTTAATGCATAATAAATGCCATTATCGCCCTTTTACCACTTCACTGATTGATCATTGTTGCAAGAGCAAAGGCTAAAAGGTCCAAAATGAAACTCGAGTTTTCAAAATGATTACATAGTTGCCAAGTGCCCCATTGTCACCCTGTTATATCCTATATCCAGGTGGGAGCGCTCGCGCACACACAGCACACACATTCTCACATTCACCTTCTCGCGCTCCCACCTGGATATAGGATATAACACACCCATAGCACATTCAGCCACTCATGGCTTTTTAAATCTCAGCCTGGGGCAATAAGGGAGTGGAGTTTTATTTTACCCTGTAAGTAGGGGCTAAACATTCAAAATGCGTAGGGTTGCTGCCTACAAAGCCAGGACTGCCTGGAGGTCCCATGCAATTGTTAGGTCACCTGAAAGATATGGTTTTATGATTTTCAAAGCAGTGTAGTTGATTTCCAATGCTGTTACTGCTAAAACAATCGGGTAAACACCTGTTCATCTAATTTATAGATGTGCACTATAACTTTCACACCAAGCATAAAAGAAACATTGACAATGCCATTCGCTTTGCATTTTGTATTATATACACTGAAAAGGGGTTACCAAGCTTCACTGACATGGACAGGAAGTATGGCATGGAAACAGCAGTGCACGTGCTTAACACGTCACAAAGGCTGGGTGCGGGTGGCAAAGGCTAGGCGCAATGTTTTTTCATGGTTTGGTGAGTGGATCACGTTGCAAATCCTCATCTACCTGCCGATGAGGAAGAACGGGGAGGAAGGCACCGAACGAACTGAAACGAATAGCGAGCTGCCTGGTTTAGGGCAGCTTGGGTGTTTTGTGCTGTAAAAGCAGTTCGTGTGGAACTTAGAGAACCGCTCAAGCTGCCCGAGGATCACCTGGCATCTGCCCGTTCCTATCGTTCACCTGCAGAGCAGGTTTGGGTGATTTTCTTAGCCCACTTTTGCTCTGCAAGTACAAAGACTATTACTTTTGAGCAAATATATGCAGTGCTTAATTTGTAAATAAAAACGCTATTTTTTCCTTCCTACGTCTTTCCCATATGTGCCTTTTGCTCGCAGCAAATGCTTGAGGGAGATGAATAAGCCCCGGCCCGGGTGCTTAGCACCGGATACAACATGCACAAATTAAGCACAGAATATATGACAGCATTGTGCTTTAAAACGCAGAGCTGCTTTTAGTGTTGCTGGGGCCAGTGCGCTGCCAGGGAGCTGCACTGCCAGACATCGTTACAGGATAAACATGCAGCAATGATTGCCAGCTCGTAGATACAATCTAAATGCAGTTAAGAATAATGGAGGCATGATGTAATTCTGAAAATGCATCCAGAGTTTAATGGTGGGGATTATGCACTTACTGGGACCATTTATCCACGGACGTTTCCCTATCCCGTTAAATATTTCCACTGCCACAACAGTCCTAGTTCTTGACAAGTGCTGACACTTTTGGCAT
Organism: Pleurodeles waltl; assembly: GCF_031143425.1. NCBI lineage: Eukaryota > Metazoa > Chordata > Amphibia > Caudata > Salamandridae > Pleurodeles > Pleurodeles waltl. The sequence goes on along the minus strand of NC_090445.1, from coordinate 656,423,276 downwards.
CGTGACATTGCATTCAGAACTCGGGGTACTGCTTGCACTAAAATTATATATTTCCAATATATTGTAGGTATTCTTGACACAATGGTGGTGACCATCCTGGTCTAATTCTTGAATTTGCGTAATATAAGTAATGCTTTCCAGATTGTCACATTTTCACTAATGTTGTGTGAGAAAGATTTCTGTCATATGTCCGCATTAAATTGATTACACTGATCCACCCCGGATCTATTAATGCATTCACTTACTTATTCAACCATTCATTCACCCAGTAACAGATTCATACCTCCAAGCACTGCCTCCTCCAACCAACCATTCTTTTTCACACTCACCCCTACACACATGAACTTCACAACGAATGGAAAACCTCTTTCACATGCAAAATGTACAGACCTATTTCCCAAGGCTTGTTTGAATATCTACCTTGCACAAACCACAGAGATTATGCCCACTGCTGTCAGTCAGTTTAGTAAACACAGCTCGGCTCACCATTAATCTCTCTAGCCTCAATCTAAAGTATAATTCTCCTGAGTACAGTTTGATTATGCTATACATATGCCAGACTATGATATTCTCAAAGAGTCATGGCAGCATAGATGGCCAGATGTCTTAATGTGCCTGTAATACTGCATGACATTGTACAAAAAACAGGACATCTTGATGTACTTAAAACAAAACTTCATTAGGAAAGGAACTGTTCATGAACTGAAGGTAGGCTGATTAAATGGGGTGGGTTGTTGCTATATATTTTGTGTGACCTATTTTTCTCGTCGATCTCTTCCTTCACTGTTTATATACCACTCCTCCAGACTTCTTTTTTCCTCTTTTTTGTTTTTTGTTTCTACTTTCATCTTTTATCTTTACTTTTCACTATATTGTTGGCTATTCACAGTCATTGTTGTCTCTCTTCCCAGTTCCAATTGACCTTCTAAAGCTCATTCAACTGATCACGGGGTTCCCTCGTTACTTACCTTCGTCACGTACCATTCTGGCCGGACGGCCCAGGTATGATCTACGTACTCGGTCCCTTTTGCCCCCTCCTTCGGTCCATTCACTAATTCACCCCCTTTGACTTTTTAATTCCTGTGTTGTGCCCTTACTCATCCACCTGTCGGATCTCTCTCTCAGCCCTTCTCTATTCTTCTACTTGTCTCACTTTACTTTACAGGCTTTTGTATACTTAACCCAGAACGCTGCTGCATCTGTCCACCATAAACTCTGGGTATATACCTCTCGTAACTTTGATCCTAGGTTACGTAACACTCAGCCACGGTGATTCACTTTCTTTCTCATGCTTTGCACTTTGGGTCCTAATCACGAACTTTGCTTGCCGTGCTTTTTCAATACTCACCTACTCCCCTTTTAAGGCCCACTGAGTTCACATACAGATCACTGGTTATTGGTATCCAGTTTTGGAGTCTTTTCCACATGCTCACCTATGAGCCTACTTTCGAGTTCAAACACTTCTGTATGCCAAAATGTATTTATTTTTTTTGCTTTCATTTACTGTTTTGCAGCCTTGATGAAGTCACCTGTGTGACAAAACACGTGTTGGCTGTATCTCGTTGATGGCACAATGATTTCTAGCATCTACTAATAAAGATAACATCTGCAAAACAAGACCTGGGACTCCATTCTACTTTTCACTTCAACAACATACTATCAGGGATACTTATCCCTGCCACAATATTGGACTATACATTCTGTGTGCTGTGGCCATCTTGTCCAATTTTGTCCTTGGGTACTCTGATACCCGTTTTTGTGCCTACTGGGTAGTAAGGCACTGGGCCAGGTTGCACCAGACCCTACGTTCACTTCGATACTTGTCTAAAAACTATTGTTTTACTGCTTAGATGTGCGGCGCCTTTCACCCTTACTACCCTATTGTGTTTTTTCCGAGATTGTGTTCTGTCTGAATAGGGTGAGCCGCACTCTGGTAACATCTACTGTTTCATTGTAATATTTGTTTATCTTTTGATCTGAAAGAATACTCTCTCCTTAGGTTTTATAACATGGATTCATTTGACGATAACCGGGACACCTTAGCTGCTGAGCTTTTCTCTAGGAAATCGCTAGCACCACGCACCACAGACAATACACCTATTAAAGAAGGACTGAGACAAAAATTCATAAAACTAGAAAGACTTAGAAAACAAGAGTTAGCCCGCTGGTGGGATATCACCACTCTCAAATGCTATTTGGAACTTAAACAAGTCCCTAGGGGACTGCAGGTGATAATATTCCCATCTTTTGAAGACCTTGACCCTGACTTACTTGGGGAATGGGAACACCTTATCTCCTCCACTTCTTTCAGCATGATTAACATATTTATCAAGCATGCAGATAGAAAACGCAACAAACTACTCCAGGATATTACATCTCTGGAGGAAGAAATTAAGAATCTCAACCTCACTGAAGCAACTGACAAAAACTACACGATTATGAGGGAGATACTCACTGGGTATCAATTATACATCAAGGATAAGAAAATGCCTAAACTCATCAGAGATGACAATGACTACAAAAATGGCAGGATTTACACATTTGCACGAAGATTTGATCAGATCAACAAGGAGTCTAGCAACAGACCCACTAAGGTTACCACTCCTTCTGGGTCAATCGCGGGTAGTCTATCTGACATTTCCAATCTATCCAGTGACTGTTTAGATCCACCTGGGGATGGGTCCTCTGCCAGTACACATCCACAAATACAACTCAACAATCAAACTCTTTTTTAGAGGAACTTGGCCGATACAGAAAGGGACTACGGTAGAATTACAACAGGTCAGGCACAAACATAAACCCACCCACAGGGGGGGCAGGAAACAACACAGCAAACACCAGGGAGAGCATGACAACTCGCTCGACCACGAAAACCCAAAGGTCCTGAGTGGTCCCCCCTTAGAACATAACCTCTCTGCCTCAGAGGAAACAGTACAGGTTATGAATCTTTCCAATTTGAAATTATCTGTACATGATATAAATGTCTTGAAAAAAGGTCTGGGCTTTTGTCCTACTTCTAAACCTGACTACATCACCATACACATAGATCTCTTAAGGTTCATACGTAATCTTAAATTGAAAAAGTTTTTCCAGAATAAACCAGACACTAACGGGACTGCACGCATCACACTACCAACTTGCAACCAATCCATCAAGGACCTACAGGACATCCATACAATTCTCTCCCTTGACAATACATCGTCACCACCACCTAGCTTTGACGAACTACTGACTCAACTTGACATTTATACCTAACTTAGACGTTAACAGTGGGCTCAAACCCAGCTCCACGTTTGTCCCCATTTTGCCACCAGACAATCACATCGATGTCTTCTACAAAGCCGTTAGTACGGAATTACACAACTTAGAGGACAAGAAAAACACTTGCACCCACAGACCATACAAAAATCTCAATCCTAATGAACTCCGAGCGTTGCACAAACTCTCAACCTGCACAGACATAGTCATCAGGGAGGCAGACACAGGGGGCAACGTTGTCATTATGAACAAAATTGACTACATTGCAGAAATCAACAGACAACTCAATGACACACAGGCCTACTCTACGTTGCAGACTAACCCTCTTCCTGACATCACTAGTCTCATCGAAAAGAAACTGACGTCTTGGAAGAACCTTTGTCTCCTAACCGATTTAGAATACAGATTTTTGTACACTGAGGCGCCTCGGGCTCCCTGCATATACATTCTACCCAAGGTCCACAAACCAGGGGGCTTTCCCCCTGGAAGACCCATCATCTTAGGGATTGGTTCTCCTACGGAACATATTTCTGAGTACATTGACTATTTTCTTCAACCCTTGGTACACAACTCACCCTCGTACATACAGTACGCTAGGGACTTGCTGTGTCAACTTGAAGATATCGAATGGACAGAAAGTTGTGTGTTTGTCTGCCTCGACGTTAGCTCTCTCTATACTTCCATTCCCATGGAAAAGGGTCTGGAAATGCTCCAACTGACGCTCAGTGCCCGTGATGCCACACTCTATGAACACACGCATATGCTTCTTGATCTCACTCGTTTAGTGCTAGAGAACAATGTTTTCCTACACAATGGTAGATGGTTTCGGCAGTGTCAGGGTATAGCCATGGGAGCTAAATTCTCTCCATCATATGCTAACCTTTACATGGGCCTATTTGAGAAAATCCACCTGTGGTCCAACTGTCCGACACATATCACCGAACATATCCTGTACTGGGGGAGATATATTGATGATATTCTTGCTATCTGGACTGGCAACTTCCCTGACCTCAATAGACTTATAGAACACCTTAACACTAATGAGTTCAACCTAGTGTTCACTCATAAAGTGGACACTACCCAAATTTAATTTTTGGACTTGTTGCTGTACATCACCAACAATAAGATCATGTCAAGACTATACAGGAAACCCACTGCCTGCAATTCTATTCTGCATGCTCAGAGCGCTCATCCCCTCACACAGATTAGGGCCATTCCTTACGGTGAAATGGTCAGGATTAGATGCAACTGCACTGACACGGACGTCTTCAAGCAAGAACTTAAGAACCTGACTCACCGCTTCCGAGCTAGGGGTTACACCAATAAACTCATCTCGGTAGCCAGTAAACGCATCTCTAACAAGAACCAACACGCCTTACTGCTCAAAAGCCCCAAAGAACCTGGTACCAGGGGTTCTCCCAACAGGAGACCGGTGGCTTTCATCACCCAATACAGCCCTGTGAGCAAGGCGGTACTGCGCATTCTCAAGAAACATTGGCATTTGTTGATGTTGGACACCTGTCTCAAGAACTCAGTTGGCATGTCACCCACCATTGTGCACACTAGAGGTCGTACGCTCAGGAACATTCTGTGCCCCAGCTTTCTCTGTCCCTCCCCTCCAACTCGCCCACTGGGTTGGATTCCAGAAAAACCTAATGGTTTTCACAAATGTGGCTGCTGCATATCCTGCCAATTGGCCCTGAACAAAACTATATTGTTCTCCTACAATACCGGGATCACGTACCACATCAAGACCTTCATGAATTGCAACACAAAGTTCACTGTTTATTGCTTGATATGTGTATGCGGTCTGATTTACATTGGAAGCTCCATACGCCCACTCAAGGAACGTATACAGGAACATGTCAGAGCCATCAGAAATGTCAACACCAACTATCCCCTGGCTGTCCACTTCAACACCCTGCACGGGGAAAAAGATCTTTTAAACATTAGATTCCACGGCATCATGCATGTCTCTAACTCACCAAGATGGGGGGACAGAACAAGGGACCTGTGCAGATGCGAGGCCAAATGAATCTTAAAACTCAGCGCAGTTGAGTTAGGCCTGAACACAGACCGTGAGCTACATTATTTTCTTACATGACTATTAGGATCCACTCCCCCGTTGTCTTTCAAGGAAATATTGGGCCCCTTTATGGTCAACACTCATAAACAACTGTTTGTATAAACCTCACGTTATACGCTGTATGATTATCCTGTATCCACAATGTCGTTTTCGATCATGTGTTTCACTACCTACTCCATGCCCATATGTTACCACCTATTGTACTAGATTACTAAGCTCCATGGCCTCGGTCTTTATATGCTCAGCTGCTTTTGAATTGTTGTACTTAACATCTTCACTGCTGTACCCGATTATTATTTACCAAAGCTGTGCATTATCACATTCCCTAATTAACCTATACTGTCACTTTCATCCAGTACTACACCCACGGTACCTACCTCTCTTCTCACTCATTAACTATCCTTGCCTCTCAACACCTCAGCTCACTGCACCAATTTATAATTCACACAGCACACCTGGTCATCTCAACTTCAAAGTACTTTCTACCTTACACCCAATCAGGGTGTGTTTTCATTTTACCTTACAGTTACTACTGTCAAATAACCAACCGTGGTTTACTTATGTACCTCTTATCTTTTATTTCATCTTCTCGTCTTTTCCCTCTCTTTTATCATATATTCTGTCTCTCCACGTACATTGTACAAAATGCCCAGGCCTCTACTCCTTGTTTTTAACCTTACAATATGGCCGCTTTCTCACTATTACATCAACCTACTCGGTCGTCTTTAATTGTAGGTTCTCTGACCTCTCTTTCTTACACCCAAGATGGCCGCCATACTGCCGAACATCCTATTTTTTAGTCCTTCCTTTTTCTCTCTGCTACTCTCATTTGCTTTTTTAAGATGAGATCACAGGTCTTTACCGACCAGTACATGCTCCGACTACTTGGTGCCACACGTCTCCACTCGGCTCTTCAGGTTTTGACTACAGGCTTATCAGGGCCTGCCACACCTGCTCTTTCTTACGTGTCCATTACCTCACTCAGCCATACTACCGATAGGTCCACTCCTAGAAGGTATGTTTTGTGTGACCTATTTTTCTCGTCGATCTCTTCCTTCACTGTTTATATACCACTCCTCCAGACTTCTTTTTTCCTCTTTTTTGCTTTTTGTTTCTACTTTCATCTTTTATCTTTACTTTTCACTATATTGTTGGCTATTCACAGCCATTGTTGTCTCTCTTCCCAGTTCCAATTGACCTTCTAAAGCCCATTCAACTGATCACGGGGTTCCCTCGTTACTTACCTTCGTCACGTACCATTCTGGCCGGACGGCCCAGGTATGATCTACGTACTCGGTCCCTTTTGCCCCCTCCTTCGGTCCATTCACTAATTCACCCCCTTTGACTTTTTAATTCCTGTGTTGTGCCCTTACTCATCCACCTGTCGGATCTCTCTCTCAGCCCTTCTCTATTCTTCTACTTGTCTCACTTCACTTTACAGGCTTTTGTATACTAAACCCAGAACGCTGCTGCATCTGTCCACCATAATCTCTGGGTATATACCTCTCGTAACTTTGATCCTAGGTTACGTAACACTCAGCCACAGTGATTCACTTTCTTTCTCATGCTTTGCACTTTGGGTCCTAATCACGAACTTTGCTTGCCGTGCTTTTTCAATACTCACCTACTCACCTTTTAAGGCCCACTGAGTTCACATACAGATCACTGGTTATTGGTATCCAGTTTTGGAGTCTTTTCTACATGCTCACCTATGAGCCTACTTTCGAGTTCAAACACTTCTGTATGCCCAAAATTATTATTTTTTTGCTTTCATTTACTGTTTTGCAGCCTTGATGAAGTCACCTGTGTGACGAAACACGTGTTGGCTGTATCTCGTTGATGGCACAATGATTTCTAGCATCTACTAATAAAGACAACATCTGCAAAACAAGACCTGGGACTCCATTCTACTTTTCACTTCAACAACTCACTATCAGGGATAGTTATCCCTGCCACAATATTGGACTATGCCTTCTGTGTGCTGTGGCCATCTTGTCCAATTTTGTCCTTGGGTACTCTGATACCCGTTTTTGTGCCTACTGGGTAGTAAGGCACTGGGCCAGGTTGCACCAGACCCTATGTTCACTTCGATACTTGTCTAAAAACTATTGTTTTACTGCTTAGATGTGCGGCGCCTTTCACCCTTACTACACTATTGTGTTTTTTCCGAGATTGTTGCTATAAAAGGTATGCTTCACTTCGCCAGTAAAACCGAGAAGCACTTACGTACTTAAGCACCTATACACGTACAGTTCTGGCCTGTAACCCAGATAATCAAAATCTGTATGTTACACATTGGTTTACAAGAGTGGATGCTGTGACTATTCGTTAACTTGCTGAGAATCTGCAACAGGAATTGATTGCAAAAGAATCATTAGCAAAACCAATAGTTTGGGCTGTTATATAGTGAAATGTTTTCTCTGATTACACTAGAACACACAGGGCAGGTAGTCGGGGCATCAGCACTTCCTGCCTCCCTAACGCACTTATCATGTACTCGATTGCCTCATAATTCCAAAGGCCTTACACATAATTACACTTGGTACTGGATCAACATGGGCTGCAAGAGTTGATATTTCTGTGGCACACAGCTCAGACACTTACTGAAAGCAGCCATGTGTGATTTACTCACAATAAACATGTCCACATAGACAACAACAGTGTGAGCTCCCCTTATACACAGAACCGGTACAGTGCTGGCAACAGGCGTACAAACTTCCTTCCACACACAACACGAGTGCAGTTAGCGGCGGCCATGTTTGTTTCCTCCACAACGCTTCATACTGCTGTTCACTGTATATTTATAATTCCATGACCCCTCTTGACTCCTTTCACCACCACCTGATTTTTATTTTACACTGGTGTTTTTTCAAATTGTTGGAACAGACTGTGCACGTTTTGTGTTGTACTGAGGAATTTAGAGTTTGCAGAAGCCTATATTTATAAGTGATATTGTGACTGAATGCATACAGATCACCAAATCATAATGTAAATATTTTGTAGTAGAAGGACTGGGCACAAATAATGTGTACTCAAACTACTTTTTCAACTGATGAACAAAAACCGATGACTTCTTTTGCACATCTGTCTTCTGACGACCGTCAAATGTTTTGGCATTGCCCTGTGATCTTTGGATGCTGCACTCTTGTGCTAGAGGAGTGATTCATGTACTAGGGGTGCATCATCACATGCCTGGGACCTGCTCATTGTTTCGTGGTTGTTGCCATCTCATGTCCGGGTAATACTGAAAGAGATTTGGTTGCTGACATGATAAGCCAGTGGAGTGTTTACTGTGCCTTGTGAACTGTAACGTGCATCCGGTCTCAGTGTACTTTGTGCTGACATGATGCAGTGTTCCTTTTAATGTAAGTATATGCATCTTCAAGTTGGAACAGAAGGCTATAATTACCTCACATTTTCTGGCTTTCCATTTGCTGGCTTTATTTGTTTTAAGGTGTACAGCTTGAGTTCATACCTTCCCTTGCCCAACCCTTATTTACAGTACTCTTCTGGTGCTCCCTTTGTGTAATCAGGTCTGTACATCTTGTTCTTATCCTGTCACATTTGCTGTGAATTCAAAGACCTAGATCAAATGTCAGGCGTTGTCCTCCAAGTGAGCTTGTTTAATTTTTTGTCTCAGACTTCGAAGTGAAAGGCTTTATATTAATCTTGCTGAATATTGGGGATAGGAAAGAGTTTTTTCTAGCACACAACAACATTTAAATGAACTGTGCAACTATTTCAGAATATATCAGAATTGGAAACACAAATGAAGCACATGTTTGTATTTCTGAAGTGTGTTGGACACAAATACTTTAATATGATAAAAACAAATCAATACACTAGGTGATGCAATTTCCACAATTTAATCTGTGCACTGTATAGTGTTTTTAGTAAAACTGGTTCCACACTATGGCAATCTAATACATGACACTCTTTGCCACTCCACTCTACAACACTCTACTCCACTCTTCGCCATTCCACTCTATGACACTCCACGTTACTCTCCTCTATGCCACCACCTTCTAGCCATGCTGAACTGCAGCCACGCTGGTGTACAACATTGCTAAATCACAATGGCAAAAGCAATAGCTCTTGCATAGGTGAGATCTATTGGCTTTGCCAAAGCTTGTCTATATGAGCCACTGCCGTGCAGAGCGGACTGATGTTGCTCAACCAGCATTCTGGCATATCCAGTATGTTTGACTTCTACTGCAATTATATAGTATGTTATACCTGAGGGTCTCCATGAGCATTGTCTTTCTCAGCTCCACATCCAAAATATCCATCACCTAAATGGTGTGAGCAGAGAAAAAATATCTGGACTTGGATCCACAATAACAGGAAAGATTGGGCACTAACACATCACAATACAGAACATGCATTGGCAATGCCAACCGGTCTCGCCTTTACAAAGCAAGTGATAAGTTCTTGCCTTGCAAATGTATGTTTATAAAGCAATATTAAAACATATTTTTTAAAAATCCAAATACTTGGGGTAAAGCAAACATTTTTTAAAGATATTTTGAAATTGAAAATGAAATTCAAAATTTTCAATCTTAGTAAACAGAAGGGCTTATTTTTCAAATTTCATCCAGGAAATTCTGAACAGAATTTCAAACACCTGTTTCACAATATCCAGTTTACAAATAACACACAGGACTCACTGCAGGAACAGGTCACTGAGGAAGTGAAAGATTTCAAAAGAAAACTCTCACCATTTGCTATCCACAATACTCGGAACTGAAACAAACGTTCTGGCCCTTTGGTGATATGCAGCAGCCTGGTAATCCTGGGAGAAAAGGTATCTTTTCTATCACTCCACGTACTCTCCCTAAAACACAGGAGGGATGAGAACAGCAGCATGCCCCTCTCCCAGTGCTGTGAGTGCTACCTTTGTGCACCCAGGCCTGTTTTGCCTTGTAGTATGCGAAAGGCAGGACATAAAAGAAAACCAGCCAGATAAAGTCAGCGCTACATAGATGGGAGGGGCAGGGAGCAATAGAGAGAGCACAGGGGCCAGTGATGCGAGGGAGAGAGCATCACAGAGGGGTGAGCAAGACAACCCAAGCTCTCCCACTGACTGCTCAAAGAAAAGTAATAAAAGTAGCTCTCCGATGCGAGCCTTGGAAGGATGCAAGTCATCCAATAGAAAGGATGCAACAGAAGCTATGCTCCAGGGAAAGCACACTTACAAGCAGAGGAAGGAAAGCCATCACTTAAGAAGCCAGTGATATTGACAAGGTAGCCTACAAATGGGCTGACCCAAAGCCCAATCTAAGCATTTGTATTGTACTCAGTAGGTCTTTGTCAACAGGCAGCTAAACGCTTTCTATATGGCGAGACCTAAAAAATAAACATTTTGTGTTAGGGCAAAAATAAATCTCAAATTAGTCTAGCCATCTTCGTTACCCATTGATGTCATCACATTGCCCTCTGACGTGAGTGGATGAAAAAAATGTGTAGCTTTCATAACAGAAAGTGCAAATCCTATTCAAACATGAAGGTGAGGATTATACTACAAGGGGATTCCAAAGATAGGCGAGGAAGGATCACCCTCTTCTGTAGCTCCTGCCAGCCCCAAGACTGCGGTTACTTGTTCCCCTTGCTCAAGAGATTCTTGCAAGCACCAACAGTTGTTTCAGAACTTCCCCAAGGTGAGGAAGTGATAGATGCACCCCGCCTCTGACTGTATGGAACACACTGAGAGGAATGACGACGTACACTCTGGATTATTAAAATAGGATTTCTGAAAGACCCGGACTACAAAATGTATCAGTGACTCTAACGTGACCAAGAATCACACAAGGCAAAAGTAAACAGTGGAGAAGGGCGACAGTTTGACCCTATGGTCAGAAAAGTTCCCCAAACGTCCATAGGGGCTGCGGGAGAGGTCAAAAAACACACTTAATTTAAGATGGCAAAAAAATGTTGGCATCCTTCTCCAGTCAGTTAGTGAGTAGCATCAAACAATTTTCTTCAACGTTTTAAAATGGTTAGGTAGGTTGAGCCTGACTAGGAGACACTGAGAGCAAACAGATAATTCATGAAACAACATGCCAAAAAGTCACATGAAAATATCTAGAAATGATCAGGGGCTGTTTAGGCGTTAACATCTTCTGTGAGCTTGCAATTGTTAATGTTTTCTAGGATTTCTATTTTGTGCAATAATAATGATTTTTAATGTTTTTTTTCAAACATGTATATATACATATGTTCATATATATATATATATATATATATATATATATATATATATAGGGATATATATATATGTTCAAATATATGTACACACACACACGCATATATATACACGTGTAAAAAAACTATTAGAACTCATTATATGTGTGAAATATATGTATATGTATGTATTTACTTAAAAACAAAGGTTACAGGGACATTATCGTTAGGCTCAGATTTTAAATGTACAAAACCACATAAATTCATCTGTTATAGTTAGAGTTATCTTAACCCCTTAGCTGCTGGGCTGTTTCCCCCCCCCAGTGTTGAGCCCTTTTTTGGCTATTTGGGGTAGTTCGCGCTTAGGCCTTCATAACTTTTTGTCCACATAAGCTATCCATGCCAAATCTGCGTCCTTTTTTTCCAACATCCTAGGGATTCTAATGGTACCCAGAGTTTGTGGTTTCCCCTGGAGGAGACAAAGAAATTAGCCAAAATACAGTGAAAATTTAGTTTTTTCCAAAAAAATGGGGAAAAAGGGCTGCCGAAGAAGGCTTGTGGTTTTTTCCCTGAAAATGGCATCAACAAAGGGTTTCTGGTGCTAAAATCACCATCTTCCTACCTTTCAGGAACGGGCAGACTTGAATCAGAAAACCAAATTTTTCAACACAAATTTGGCATTTTACTGGGACATACCCCATTTTTACTATTTTTGGTGCTTTCAGCCTCCTTCCAGTTAGTGACAGGAATGGGTGTGAAACCAATGCTGGATCCCGGAAAGCTAGACATTTCTGAAAAGTAGACAAAATTCTGAATTCAGCAAGGGGTCATTTGTGTAGATCCTACAAGTTTTTCCTACAGAAAATAACAGCTGAAATAAAAAAATATTGAAATTGAGCTGAAAACAACAGCCATTTTTCTTCATGTTTTACTCTGTAACTTTTTCCTGCGATGTCAGATTTTTTAAAGCAATATACCGTTATGACTGTTGGACTCTTCTGGTTGCGCGGATATATAGGGCTTGTAGGTTCATCAAGAACCCTAGGTACCCAGAGCCAATAAATGAGCTGCACCCTGCAGTTGGTTTTCATTCTATACTGGGTATACAGCAATTAATTTGCTGAAATATGAAGAGTGAAAAATAGGTATCAAGAAAACCTCTGCATTTCCAAAATTGGCTCAAGATAAGGTTTTGAGGAGCAGTGGTTATTTGCACATCTCTGAATTCCGGGGTGCCCATACTAGCATGTGAATTGAAGTGCATTTCTCAAATAGACGTCTTTTTTACACACTCTCTTATTTGGAAGGAAAAAATGTAGAGAAAGATAAGGGGCAATAACACTTGTTTTGCTATTCTATGTTCCCCCAAGTCTCCCGATAAAAATGATACCTCACTTGTGTGGGTAGGCCTAGCGCCCGCGACAGGAAATGCCCCAAAACACAACGTGGACACATCCCATTTTTTGACAGAAAACAGAGCTGTTTTTTGCAAAGTGCCTACCTGTAGATTTTGGCCTCTAGCTCAGCCGGCACCTAGGGAAACCTACCAAACCTGTGCATTTTTGAAAACTAGAGACCTAGGGGAATCCAAGATGGGGTGACTTGTGGGGCTCTGACCAGGTTCTGTTACACATAATCCTTTGCAAACCTCAAAATGTGGCTAAAAAAACACGTTTTCCTCACATTTCGGTGACAGAAAGTTCTGGAATCTGAGAGGAGCCACAAATTTCGTTCCACCCAGCGTTCCCCCAAGTCTCCTGATACAAATGATACCTCACTTGTGTGGGTAGGCCTAGCACCCGCGACAGGAAATGCCCCAAAACACAACGTAGACACATCCCATTTTTTGACAGAAAACAGAGCTGTTTTTTGCAAAGAGCCTACCTGTAGATTTTGGCCTCTAGCTCAGCCGGCACCTAGGGAAACCTACCAAACCTGTGCATTTTTTAAAACTAGAGACCTAGAGGAATCCAAGATGGGGTGACTTGTGGGGCTCTGACCAGGTTCTGTTACCCAGAATCCTTTGCAAACCTCAAAATGTGGCTAAAAAAACACGTTTTCCTCACATTGCGGTGACAGAAAGTTCTGGAATCTGAGAGGAGCCACAAATTTCCTTCCACCCAGCGTTCCCCCAAGTCTCCTGATACAAATGATACCTCACTTGTGTGGGTAGGCCTAGCGCCCGCGACAGGAAATGCCCCAAAACACAACGTGGACACATCCCATTTTTTGACAGAAAACAGAGCTGTTTTTTGCAAAGTGCCTACCTGTAGATTTTGGCCTCTAGCTCAGCCGGCACATAGGGAAACCTACCAAATCTGTGCATTTTTGAAAACTAGAGACCTAGGGGAATCCAAGATGGGGTGACTTGTGGGGCTCTGACCAGGTTCTGTTACCCAGAATCTTTTCCAAACCTCAAAATTTGGCTAAAAAAAACACATTTTCCTCACATTTCGGTGACAGAAAGTTCTGGAATCTGAGAGGAGCCACAAATTTCCTTCCACGCAGCGTTCCCCCAAGTCTCCCGATAAAAATGATACCTCACTTGTGTGGGTAGGCCTAGCGTCTGCGACAGGAATAGATCACACAACGGTCAATGTTGGTCCTTACATGTGGCAGCTGTTGACCCTGGGGTGATCCATTCCTGACGCAGGCACTAGGTGTAGGCACTCAAGTGGGGTAGTGTTTTTATCAGGACAGGTGAGGAATCACTGGGTGGTAGGAATTTTGTGGATCCCAGCATATTCCTGTAGTTTGTGTGACAGAAATGAGAGAAAAATATAGTTTTAATTCAACATTTCAGCTTTGTAGGGTATTCTGGGTAAGAAAACTTTGGGGAATCCACACAAGTCACACCTCTGTGGACTCCCCTGAATGTCTAGTTTCCAGAAATGTTTGGGTTTAGTGTGTTTCTCTATATGGCCGCCGAACCCAGGACCAAAAACACAGGTGCCTGCCTTACAAAACCAGTTTGTTTTGCGATAGATAATTTTGATGTCTCCATAATACGATTTGGGCGGTGGAATTTGGGGCTGAACTAAATTGGGGAGCTCCCAAGAGAGCACTCTCTCTCTCTGCTTGCATCCGCATTCACCTGCTCTCTGGGTTGGGCTAACCCACTATTACCCAGTTGCACAGACTGCTTGCGAAGGGACAGCAGGACTGTCCTCATCACCTTCCTCATAATGTACTGGAAGAGGAGTTATCAAATGGGACTCCTCCGACTGAAAAATCACTCCCAGAGTCTGCGCCATTGTCCTATCCCTCAGATGCTGTCTCAGTATCTGATGTCTCAGTCTCTGATCCTATGTCAGAGCTGTCCTCTATAACCCGAGTGACGGCAGCAGTCATCCATCAAGATGCCATCTCTGCTATTGGCTAAACTGTTGCTCTAAAACACTAGCCTACGTAGACAGTCACAAAATCGATGGTGTGTGTGAGATACGTGCAACAGTAGAGGCCACCTTACCTGCGCTTCTTCCCTCAATCAGCACGTTCTTTCAAGACACTAAAAAAACACCTTGTCACTTACAATTCGTCACAGTCTTTAGCACCTCCTGCGCCCAGTCCAACAATCATTATTGGTGCTCCCACTCCCTCCTCCTCGGATTCCCTCATTACCACCCAGCAAAAGTGCCCTTCCTCTCTCCATAGCCGCCCTCCACCCCGCACATACATTTCATTTGTATTATAGCGCAGGTAATGGCTGACTTTACTAATGTACTCAGCTATTTACATAAAATACAAATTTGCTCTTTGCAGTAGGCATATAAACCTTCTGCGCTTCTTTATGGCACTAAAACTGCCACTAGACAAGTCTGACCCTTTTGTAGCAGAAACATAATCACAATACTTACTTGACTTTTTTATTGCTGCCTAAAAGCTACAGTTGAAAAGCGTCAGTTGAAGTATGTGCATTGCTTTGAAGATGCAAGCTGCAACTGCAAGACAACTGGTGGCAAATATATATATAAATATATATATATATCACTTTTATATGTGGGTCTGGTTTTCCTGGGGGCCGATCGCAGCCCCCCGGGAAACCACACACATATTGACAAAAGTGATATATATATATATATATATATATATATTTGCCACCAGTTGTCTTGCAGTTGCAGCTTGCCCCTTTAGGGATGAACAATGATGAGGAACTTTATGTTCATCTATGAGTGTATAACTCAAGCAGCATAAATGAACTGCAACAGTAATATTTCTGATCGGCTTAACTCTTAAATAATAACTATCCTAATTATCATTGTGAGCATTGGATACAAATTAAATTTGATTTATTCTTCTTTTGTTCTTAGAGCAAGTTCTAATTTATATGAAATTAGTAAAACTCGTAACAATAATAAAACATTTCTATAATAGCATCACCAGAACAAGTGAGTCAAAGCATTAGTATAAAGTTAATCAAGGTAACAGGAGAAATACGAGATTGAAATCATACACAAATGAAGTAAATTTGTAAGATAATTAACTTTAAAAATATGAAAATTTAATTATGATTGTGTTTTCACTATGAATAGATTGTTTGCAAAATCATGTAATCCTGATAATTTGTATTTAATGTATGTAATATTTGTTTAACTACAGCTCCCAGCATGCACTATATGGGTTTAATATATTCCACTATAAAAGGAACTTGCTTTGTGAATTGGTTGTTGAACTTGACAAAGACTATCCGGTCGAAACGCGTTGTTCTGCTCTTTTTTGTTTCAAATAAAATTCAAGAATTATTTTCACCCTGGTGGAGTGCATGGCTAAATTTTTGATGCAATAATATATATATATATATCTATCTCTATATGTATCTCTATCTACATAGATATATATATCTATATATATATATATATATACATATATATATATATATACATGTATCTATATATATCTATAGAAACATATATCTATATATATATCTATAGATCTATCTATAGATATATCCATGTACATAGATATATCTACATAGATATATCTATATATATAGGTCTATATATATCTATATATATAGATCTATTTTTTTTTTGTTGTTGTATGGTTTCCTTGGGGGCCAAAATGGCCCCCAGGGAAACCCTACAACAACTAAAAAAAATATTGCCCCCACAGGGGGTCGCCCTGCCCACGGGCGACCCCCTGTACATTTATTTTTCTTTAAAAAAAATAAAATAAATGTAGCCCCTGGGGGGGGGGCACCTTCCTTTTTTTTTTTTTTAAATATGCCCGGGGGGGCGGGGGGGGCGTTTTCCGAGGGGGCCAACCCCCCCAAGTGAAATCCCTGGTGTCTAGTGGTGTTTCCTGGCACTGATCGCAGCACAGCTGCGATCGGGGGCCAGGAAACACTTTCAGGAAGGCCTCGTAAGAAAGGGGAGACTCTCCCCTTTCTTACGAGGCCTTCCCGAAATTGGGGAAGGCCGTTTGTGCCCGTTTTCCCCATCGGAGCAGGAAGCGGCCACAAGGCCGCTTCCTGCTCCGATGGGGAAATTCACATAGTAACGTCAGTGCGCCTCACGGCGCGCTGATGTCACAAAGGGGTGGGTGGGGGGCAGGGGGAGACATGGAAGAGCTTCCGTGTCTCCCAGGGATAAAAATAAATAAATAATAATCCTCGGGTGCAACGCACCCGAGGATTTATTAACCCCCTCCCTGGTGTCGGCCACTGGTCGTGACCCGCACCAGGGAGGTAGGCCGACGCCCGCACTTAAGGGGTTAAGTAACTATAACTCGTGCCTTAAGGTAACTATAACTCGTGCCGTTTCCAAGCAAAGTTTTTTCGTCAAAAATTGTACTGCAAATATTAAACTGATATTATCAATGATGGTATCAAAGATGTAATGAGTGCCGAAATTTGTGTGGTAATTAGTAGTGCATGGCAAGGGTGCGAGTTATAGTTACCTTAGGGCACGAGGCATAGTTCCTTGAGATAACTCAAACTATAACAGGTTAATTTCTATGGTTTTGTACATTTAAAGTGTGAGCCTGCCTATAATGTGCCTGTAACCTTTGTTTTTTTCAAGTGAATTTCTATGTTTTAAAAAAAATCTATTTCCTAACTAAAACATCCCTGTAATCTTTGGGTTTTTCAATGAATTTCTATATTTTTTGTAATGTAAAGTAATTTTCATTATTATACATTAATCGAGCGGCCAGCCCCTATAACAACTCAACCCCATGGTGCGCACGACCTTTGGCCGAGCGCAGCAGGGGTTGGCCGCAGGGCCTGCTTCTGGCCAGTCCCGGTGGCCAACCCCTTTAACCACCCAACCCCGAGCTGTGCACGTGGTTTGGTGTAACAGAGTGAGTGTGAGTGTCTCTCTGGGTGTGAGAGTGAGTGTGAGAGCGCATGTCTTGGTGTTAGAGAGGGTATGAGAGGGTGTGTCCGAGTGTGAGAGTGAGTGTGAGTGTCTGGTTGTGAGAGTGGGTGTAAGAGTGTCTGTCTGGGTAAGAGAGTGAGTGTGTCTCTCTGGGTATGAGAGTGAGTGTGAGAGTGTCTGTCTGGGTGTGAGAACGTCTGCCTGGACATCACAGTACGTGTGAGAGTCTCTCTGGATGTGAGAGTAGGTATGAGATCGTCTGCTTGTGAGAGTGGGTGTGAGAGTGTGTGTCTGAGTGTAAGAGAGGGTGTGTTTAGGTGAGAGTGGGTTTGAAAGTGACTGGTTCTCAGAGTTGGTGTGAGGGTGTGTGTCTGGGTGCGAGAGTGTCTGTGTGAGAGTCTCCCTTGGTGTGACAGTATCTCTCTGATTGTGAGGGAGGGTGTGACAGAGTGTGTCTACGAGTGAAAATGGTTGTAAAGTAAATATATAAATATATTTTGAAGATTCACTAAATTCACAGTTTTACCCACAAGTGGTGCGCTTGATTTTGCAAAATGGCAAAAAAGTAGTTTTACACTATTTTAAACCTTTATTTCATGTTATCTGATATATAAACACACCCCCATGGGGTCAGGGAACCTCTACCCTGACCGATTTATTTTATTTCCAGTCCCCATTTCAGCCCCGGAGGCTGTTCCCCGATGAAATAAAATGGCGGCTGCAACTTTCTTAACACGTTGCGGCCAGACAAACAGGATCTTTCTTTTGCTTGTGACTTCACGGATAAATTCACAGAGGATTTGTGGAGTATCCGCAGATTATCTGTGTGCCCAGATATCTATATTTCTTGCCCTTTAATAGCTCTAAAACCACTGAATGGATGACCAAATCACAAAAAGTGTGCTTTCTGGACCAACACCTACCTTTTTGCCTCATTTGGTGTAAATCCATCAAGCGGTTCGGCCTGTAGTCGTGTTCAAAATCCCTATGGAAAAATGAATGGGGAAAACACGTTTTGGAACCCCTCCTTTTTCTCAGCCCCCACTTCACGGATCACCCTGAAACTTTCCAGACAGCAGCTGAACTGACCAAAGTATAATTTTTGAAAAGTTCGTGAAGTTTTGTCAAGCGGTGCAAAAGTTATTGGTAAAACAAAAAAAGCTGTCTCTAGATACTAGGTCCTAACTATAACTATCTACTGGCAACGGCCACTAGGTAACATATATAGAGAAAGAAACTGAGTTGACATATTTGCAATTGAAACACATTTGATATAATGTACATTTTCATGCAAAACACCATTTCAGACATGAAGGTTGCCATCTCTGTCACTCACTCCTGTTTTCCCCTGCATACATCCTCTCCCCACAGACTGCACAGTCAAGCTGATGTGGAGTAGCTTATTTCTACTGTTATGATTACATTGCTTTGAAGATCTTTCCACTGTTTTCCCTGCTCTCTGTGACTGGTAACGTTCTGCTGCCTTCCACTTTGATCACTAGTCAGTTCATTAGGAGAAAGTATTTTTGTCTAAACGTCACAATGCTTGTGGAGGTTGGTCTGAAGAATGTTTTCTTGAAAATTAGCTTGCCTTTGATGATGGGAAAGAGACAGACGGATTGTATTTCTCATTACAAAGGCAGTATAGTCACCTCTGCTAGCAGACGAGAATGGTTTCTTTTAAATCCGTGTCCTTTCACTGAAGGGACATGATCAGATTGCATTCCACATCCCTAAAGTGCTGAAGTCACTGCAAACTTTCAATAAGTGCAGGTTGCGATTGCAGCACAGTGTTAATTATCACCATGAAAACTCTGACGCCATAATAAAAAAATGATGTTGACGGATGACATCTCACTGCATTTAATTATTTTTTTATATAGTGCGTTCTACCGCACTTCTGATGCATTAAACACTGAAAATAGTCGCCCAAATGGGCATGTTTAAAGATATTATTAAAAAATACAAATAAAGGCAGCATCCACAATACATGCACAAAGAGGAGTGCAATGAAATGTGTTCAAGGCAGCCAAAAGGTTTGGTGTCATTCAAGGCTCTACTTCAACCTACAACCCCACCCCTCCTCGCCCACTGCATCTAGAAATGCCACTGTACCAGCAAGCCTAAACAGCAGCTACTTGACAATACAAGTGTTCATTGCATTTATAATGGGAGCCCTTCCACCCTCCCTACAGTCACAATGGTGTTTTCAATACAGGCAATTCAGTTGCACTGTCTGCGAATGGCGGTTCTTAGAGGTTTACTGTATAAAGAATCGTGATTTTATTAAAGACAAGGAGTCTAGCATTATGCATTAAACCTTTTATTTACTCTTCGAAAAATTATCCTCTCTCATGAATCTGCAAAAAAAACGAAAACGAAACACAAACAAATAACACTATTCTCTTTTTTTATCCAAAACATCAAACAAATATTCATAACCAAAACCTTTGCTTATTATGCTGTAATACATCTCTAAAAAAGACATAAAAAACACACCTCCCCTACTCCTTGGGAGGGTGGGTGGGATAATGCTAGCCTCCTTGTCTTTAATAAAATCACGATTCTTTATACAGTAAACCTCTAAGTATCGCCATTTTACGTCATGACAGGAGGCTAGCATTATGCATGTTTAAAGTCATGCAACACATTTTTCCAAACATGCTCAATATTTTTGAAATAAAAAGTCCTAAACGTTTCAGCAGAAGACCAATCTGCAGCTTTCAGAATAAGATCCAGATTTTCTCCCAACATAGAAACTTTATTTGCCATTGCTCCTCTCGTCGATTGTGCTGAGAATTTTGTAATATCTACACCAGCCTCCTTCATTGCACCTTTCACCCATCTAGCAATAGTAGCACTAGAAACTCCTTTAAACGGTCTTACATAAGAAATCAATAGTTGCTGAATACCTGCTCCCCTTCTTTTCAACATCTTAGTTTCATATTCCTTCATACAACGTACTACGCAAATGTTTGGACATTCGTCAAAATATGGATAAAAGATCGTTCTAGACAATGTCTTAGTATGTTTACACACCTCAAACAAAACTCCAGTTGATTGATAAAATCTATGATTAACTTCCAAAGCCCTCACATCTGAAACCCTTCTGAATGAAATTAAACAAAGTAAAGTAGCAAACTTCCAAGAAAGCTCTCTGTCACCCAAATACTTAATATGGCCAACCTTGAAATAAAGCAAGGACTAAATCAACATCCCAAAATACTTGATACTTCGTAAACGGTGGATGTTTCAATCGAATTCCCTTCATGACTCTACAAATCAATTGACTCTTACCAATTGAAACTCCCTGACAAAGGACACACCCGCTGCAATAGCAGATCTGTAACAATTAATAGTTCTGTAAGACAAGCCTCTATCAAACAATTCTGCTAAGAAATTCACCACATGAACTTCATCCGCTTCCACGGGATCCAAATCCCTTTGTAAGCACCAACTAGACCAAACTTTCCAAATACTTCTATATCTCCTTTTTGTTCGTGGTGCCCATGACTCATCCAATAATCCTGCAGCTGAATCCGAAAGGCTTCTGAATCCTCCCGAATCCCTGATATCCTCCAAACTAGAAGGTTCAATAAACCTGACTCCACCAAAGGATGCTCCTCCCCTTCTGCCCCTGACAAAAGTCCTTTTCAACACCTTATCAGAATCGGAAATTCTACAGCTATCTCCATAACAGATGGAAACCAAGCTGTGTTATCCAAAATGGAGTTACTAGAACTAACCGACACTGCTGATACCTCACCTGTAACAAAACAGGAGGAAATGCATAACCTTTTATCTTCGACCAATCCTGCATAAACGCATCCACTGCCAAAGCACGTGGATCGTGCGTCCAACTGACATACTTTTGCAACTGATAGGTTAACCTGGAAGCGAAAAGATCTACTTCCAAAGGACCCATAGCAAGATTTACTTCCTTGAATATATGTTCGTTTAATTTCCAATCGCTGAAATCCCTCATCTGATGTGAATTCCAATCTACTATCACATTTTGCACACCTGGTCAAAACTCTGCTTTTAAACTGATTTTGTGCTCTAAACAAAAATCCCACAACTCCTTTGCCAATTCTGCCAAATTCCTCGAACGAGCACCTCCCAGTTTGTTCATATACGTCACCGCAGTAACATTGTCCATCTTCAAGAGAACAGATTTTCCTTTTAAAACATCCCCGAAACTCTGTAAGGCAAACATTCATGCTTGCAACTCCAAGCAATTTATATGTCTTTCTTTTTTCCAAATGAGGCCACATTCCACCTGTCTCCAAACCCAGACAATGAGCATCCCAACCAATCTTGCTAATGCAAAATCTGGTTTTATGCCAAAAATTGCTCGATCATTCCACGCCTCCAAATTTTCCATCCACCAAATCAACTCCTCTCTTGCCTCCTGTGAAATTAGACCTTTTCTTATCCCAAACATCTTTAAGTGCTGTAAAGCTCTTTAATGCAACGGACCTGGAGAAATCGCCTGAATGGACGAAGATATATGTCCAATCACACGAGCTAGATCCCTCAAAGTCACTTCTCGCTTCTTTAGCAAAGTCTGTACTTCTTGCTTTATTTTCTTCACTTTCCTTATTGGTAACACTAAATGACATAAATTTGTGTCCACTACGAATCCCAAAAACTCCAACCTCCTCACAGGAATCCACACCGATTTCTCCAGATTTATAATAAAACCCAGACTTTCCAATGAATCCTTCACCAGACACAACTGTTCCTTTAAGATTCCTTCTTCCTGGTTCAAAACCAAAATATCGTAAAAATAAATAATCATTCTCACACCTCTTTTCCCTGAGAAAACCAACCACTGATCTCAAAACTTTTGTAAAACACCATGGAGCCGAAGCCAGCCCAAAAGGTAAACTCTGAAACTGATACAACAGTTTTTTCCACCTAAACTGCAAAAACCTCTGACTGCAGTGAGCAATCGGAATTGTAAAATACGTGGCCTTGAGATCCAATTTCACCATCCAATCCTGTTCCTGCAAAAGATCCCGTAAAAGATGAATTCCCTCCATCTTGAAATCATTGTAAGTCACAAACTGATTCAGATTCCTCAGGTTTATCACCGGTCTCCAACCCTTGTCTTTTTTTTCCACCAAAAACAAAGTGCTTACAAAACCCTTCTCCTGGTCCTCCAAACTCACAATCACATTTGTCTCCAACAACTGTCTTATTTCCATACAAACTATCTCCTCCAAATCTTTCTGAAAGTTTAATTCCCTTGGCTCTACCACTTGCACTGGCTCCTGATCGAACTCTATAACATAACCCTGAAAACACGAATCTTGAGTGATTAATTCCCAATTCTCTTTTAAATATTTCAACCTTCCTCCTACCCTTAATGGGAAAGAAGTAGAAATAGTCTTCATACTCACCTTGACTTTGCACCTGTCCCAAATGTCACCTCTCGATCTCGCAGACCGAGCACGACCCCTTCCTTTTTGAGGGAAAAATTGTGTACCTCCAAAGTTTCCTCTGAAACTTCCTGCTCCATGATATTGGGCTCTAAAACTTGCCCGGCCAGTAAGCTGCCCTCTCCTACCGGCCCTTCCATATAAATGATTATTTGAAAAGAATATTTTCATAGAATAATGCGCCTTGTCAAGACTGGTAAAAGTACGAACATATTTTGTCAAGGCTTTCACCATGCCGTCTCCAAATAATAGTCCTCGAGCCTCCTCTGAAGACATCTTGCCAGCTAAATCAGACAGCTTCGGATTTATACGCATCAAAATTGTCTTCCTCCTTTCCGCCAAAAGCCCTGCATTGGCATTACCAAGAAAACAAATAGCTCTCTGACACCAACCCTGAAGGAGGTGTACATCCAAATCCTTTCCTTTCAAATAAGCGTCCTCCACTGTATCAAAAATTCTTGCCAAAGGACCCAAAACTTCAAGCAATTTGTCCTGCACTTGTTTTAGGGATTTCTCCAAACCCTTTCTAGGATCTCTTCCCAACTGAAACAAATAAGTTATCATATCCGGATCCAAATTAGGAGTCATACATACTTTATCATCAATCACGGGCCTAGAACATTCCGCCCTCATAACTTTTCTCTCATCTTTCTCTAGAGGCTTACGCAGCCTATCTTTAATATAACCTGCCACATGTTCCAAGGGCCACCATTCCTTACCTCGTACCGCCTAATATCCTTGGGCTCAAACAGTTTTTCTCCTAAGGGATCCAGTAGTTCTTCTCCAGAATTCGTCCTAAAAACAGTCCCCAAATCATCCTCCAAATCATCCTTGTACTCCAGATCTAACACATATTCGTCATCATCCTCATTTATAAAATCTCCACTACAACCTTCCTTTTCAGCGTCAAGCTGACTTTCTATTGCACCGCTTAGGGTACCTTTCGTTTTTGAGCCGATAATGACTCCAATCTGTCTCATATCTTTCGTCAAATGCCTCCTTTTATTGAAACATTTACCTCCTGGACCTCTGAAACGGTCCTCGTCCTCCGAAAGAGAAAAAAACTCTTCCTCATCCACACCTTTTCTCTTGTCCAAGGCTTGCCTCATAGACTCCTGGACAACTGCCTTAACCTATTCAGAGACAATTTTACAAATCAAATCCTCCTGAGAACCTCCCTTTTCCACATTAAAGAAAATAGTATATTTAAATATATATACAGTATCACAACAATCAGAAACTCTTAAAACCTCAATTTAGACAATATACCAACAAATAACTTAAAAAATGTAGTTTCCCTCGAACCGACACACCAACAGTGAAAGGTTACCATGGAAACGCTAAACAAAGAGCAATCCGCTTCAGAAACAAGCCGAAATGCTTGAAACAAAGCAGATTCCTCAAGTGAAATGACGTGCACGAGCGCACAATAAAGAAGTGCGTAGCCTTAATTAAAAACAGACGTGTTGAAGCACAACTAGAAACAACCTTAAAAAGACTGCCACGCTTCACCACAGCGCGCGTATAAAAATATAAACAGATGCACTGAAGTGCAACAAGAATTCTTCAAATAACAGCTGCACTGAAACAGAGCGCGATCAATAAAAATAACAGATGCGCTGAAGCGTAATGATATGCTCCGAACGCGCTCGTCAAATTCCTGAAAAACAGCACGTCTATTAAACCTGGTTAACGCACTGAACTTAAAAACGGACGCGCTGTGAAAAAAACGCGCATCTAAACTAGGACACAGCAACTAACAGCAACCCAATCAGTCAACCAAACAGAAAATGAAAGTCACTGAATCACGCATCAAACCAAACATCTTACTAAATGAATTGTAAAGCCCATACTACCCATAAATTGGGTAACAATGAAAAAAGAATAATACAAAAAAACTGCTAACAATGAGCATAAATGTGAACAAATGCATATACTTATCTGCTCAGAAGCAGCAAACAAAAGAGGAAGAAAATGGAGGACACACAGTTTATATGGACATGAACATTCTGTTTTTTCATTGTGATGTTGTTGAGGTTCTTTTGGTTCTTTCAATGGTTATAACTCCAATCTGGTGTTAATTCAAACCAGATGCATTTCGCTGTATTCAACACTGCTTTATAATTGGACTTCCATTTCACGTGTATAGCTAATCAATGTATGCACTACTTGTTTGGGATACTGGATATGGATGTTAATAAGGGCTCAATTCGTTCACGTCTGAAAATGTGGAGGCGAATTGCCAGGCATTTCATACTAGCCCACCCTTTGTGATCCTGGGCACATCTCTATTTTACCTAGTTTCCCATTTTGCAATCAAATAGGAGTAATAAAAACCAGATAAAATTTAGCTAGGTTCCTCAGACAAATAACAACATATAGGGGGTCGTTCCGAACCCGGCGGGCGGCGGGTGCCGCCCGCCGGGCGGAGACCACCAGAAGACCGCACCGCGGTCAAATGACCGCGGCGGTCATTCTGACTTTCCCGCTGGGCGGGCGACCGCCAAAAGGCCGCCCGCCCGCCCAGCGGGAAAGCCCCAGCAACGATGAAGCCGGCTCCGAATGGAGCCGGCGGAGTTGCTGGTGTGCGACGGGTGCAGTGGCACCCGTCGCGATTTTCAGTGTCTGCTAGGCAGACACGGCAAATCATTATGGGGCCCTGTTAGGGGGCCCCTGCACTGCCCATGCCTGTGGCATGGGCAGTGCAGGGGCCCCAAGGGGCCCCACGACACCCGTTCCCGCCATCCTGTTCCTGGCGGTTTTTACCGCCAGGACCAGGATGGCGGGAAGGGGGTCGGAATCCCCATGGCGGTGCTGCGATTCTTTGGGGCAGGGTTAAACCGGCGGGAAACCGCCAGTTGCCCTTTTCTGACCGCGGCTTTACCGCCGCGGTCAGAATTGCCCATGAAGCACCGCCAGCCTGTTGGCGGTGCTTCCGCGGCACTCTGCCCTGGCGGTTTTCAACCGCCAGGGTCAGAATGACCGCCATAATGTGGTATACAGGTCTCATCACTCAGGCACCCATTCGACAACATATAAGGCGGTATACTGGTCTCATCACTCAGTCACCCATATTATATAAAAATATCTTGATGCTTTTAGTAACCCACAAAGCTTCTAAATTTCATTGTGTGCTTGATATTGAGGGCTAATTCATTCCTGTCCAGTGTGTCATACCACAATTCTACATTTTCCACATACAGAATACAGAAGGCTAATCTAGTAAACAAAAGAGCTCAAAATTCCACTCCACACCACATAATTCCACTCATGTCAAATAATTCCACTACAATCCACATAACTCCTTGCCACGATTCCACTACACTCCATGACACATAATTCCACTTCAATTCACCTAATTCTACTCAATCCACGCCACATACTTCCAGTCCACATCATGCAACACAATTCTAGGATATGCTACACAATTCAGTGCCAAATAAATCTACTCCACATTACATAATTTCATTCCATGCCATGCCACATAATTTCATGCAACACCACAGAACTCCACACCACGTCACGTAGTCCTACTCCAAACAATTTTACACCACATCACACAATTGTACTCCATGTTGCACAGTTGCACTTGACACCAAACAATCCCACTCCACCCAATTCCACATCCCACAAACCCACGCCACACAAAGCCATGCCACTCCACATAATTCCATGCAAAATAATTCCACCCCACGGCAAGTTATTCCATGCCACATAATTCCACTTGACTCCATGCCATATAATTCCATTCCACTACACATAAATCCACTCCACAGAACACAATTCCACTCTGTGCCACACAACTCCATGAGCATAATTCTGCCACATGACACATAATTTCACTGCACTCACCCCAACACATTTCCACACTACGCAATTCCATGTCTCACAATTAAATGTTATCCCACACACTTCCAGTACACAACACCTAATCCCACTTCATTCCATACCACATAATTCCACTCTACTTAATTCAACTCCACGCAACATATTTCAACTAACCTCCATGCAACATAATCCCACTCCACATAATTCCACACAAAACGCCATATAATCCCAATCCACTCTAATTAATGCAACACAACTAAACTCAGAGTTCAATGGTACACAATTCCACGCCACACAATTTCATGCAACATAATTCCATTGCATGCCAAATCATTCTACTCCATGTCACAGACTTCCATGTACCACCACATAATTCTCAATCATCTCACTTAAATTCACTCAGTGCCACGCAATTCCACTTCACACAATGGCAGGCTGTCACACAATTGCACTCTGTCACACAATTGCACTCTATGTCACACAACTGCACTCCACATCATGCAATTCCATGCTACACAATTCGACTCCACTCCATGTAATTGCACACCTGACAATTCCACTCCACGTCACATGATGCAATGTAACACAACTCCACGCCACTCCACACAATTTCACGCCAAATAATTGCCCCCAGGCAACATAATTTCAATCTACAGCATGTAACTCAACTCTTCATAAATCCACTCTGTGCCACACAATTCCACTCCACTCCACAATTTCAATCAGCTCAGCAGAATTCCATGCAACAGTATTCCACAAACACCACATAATTCCACACCATGCTACCTAATTCCACAACGCATCACATATTACCTCACCACATAATTCAACTCCACACAGTTGCACTATACCCACACAATTGCACTCCACAGCACACAATTCCATGCCTCTCAATTCCACGCCACACAATTCAATGCTATGCCACATTATTGCAGATCATGCCACATAATTCCAGTAAAACCCACATAATTCCACTCCACATATTTCCACTCCACGCCACATAATATCCACAATACACCCCGTAATTCCACTACAGGCAACATAATTCCAATCCACATAATTGAACCCATACAACATAACTGGACTCCACGCCAAATAGTAACAATCCACTCAATGCCACAGAATGTTGAGCCACACAGTTCCAGGCTTCAATGCATGCCGGATAAGTCCAGTCCACACAACATAATTTCACACCATACCACATAATTAAACTCCAAGCTACAAATTCCACTCTGTGTACAAAATTCCACTTTATGCCACGTAATTTGACTGCACTCCACATTATTCCACTCCAGTCCATGCCACATAATCCAAATCTACCCACACAACTATATGCCACCTAATTCTATGCCATATAATTCTACTGCAATCTATATAATTCCATAATTCCATTTCACAACAATCCACCTAATTCCATACCACATAATTCCACTTCATTCCACATAATTCCAGTCCATTACTAGCACTCCACGCCACACTACTGCACGCCACGCTTTACATTTCTGTGCCACACAGTTCCATGACGCATAATTCCACTGCACGTAATTCCACAAAACATAATTACAATTCATGCCACATAATTGGACTCCACTTCACACAAATCCACTCCACTTATCATAATTCCACCCCACACAACATAATTCCACTTCGCCCCACATAACTCCACTCTGTGCTGCATAATGCCGCTACACGTCATTCCATTCCACACAATTGCACTCCATGCAACACAGGTGCACTCCATGCCATCGTACAGCACGCCACACAACTTCACTCCACGCCACACAATTCCTTGCCTAACAATTTCACTCCATGCCACACAGACCCACGCCAAATAATTTCACGCAATGTCACATAATTGCACAGTATATAAATCCAGGAAGCATAATTCCACTCCACTTTCGGAGACATAATGCGACTCCACTCCACATAATTCCACTCTACAAAAGATTCCACTCCACTTTACATAATTCCACTCAACACATCACAAATCCATACGGCACACAACCTAACACCACGCCGCCCAATTATGCGCCATGCCGCACAATTCTGTACTACGCCGCTCAATTCCACGGCATAAGATATAATTCTACTCCATGCCACATAATTCCACTCCAAACCACATAATTTCAGATCAGAACACATTTCCACTCCACGCCACCTAATGCCACACCACATATTCCACTCCATGTAACATAATTCATCTCCATAGAAGTGCACTCCAAGCCACACAATTTCATGTCATGCAATACAAGTTCACTCAACTTAGTGCCACATAATTTCACTCTGCACTGCACTGCACACTGCACTGCACACCACATAATTCCACTTAATGGCACGTAATTCAACTCCTCTCAGTGCCACACAATTCCACACCACATAATTCCACTACATACCATATTATTACATTTCATGCCACCTAATTCCACACTAAATCACTGTCTACATATTTCTACTCTACAGATACCAGTTATCACTATTACACTCTATGCCACTACATCCTACTCAACTCTATGGCATGCACTTTATGCCACTCTACCCTATGCCACTGTGCACTTTTCTAAGCTGCAGTGTACTCTATGCCACTGAACTCTACTCTGCACCACTACAATCTATGCTACTCTACTCTATGCCACTTGCCTCTGCCACTCTAGTTTACTGCACTCTTCAGATTTTAATTGATAACTCACACCATTACTCATGACTTAATAATGAAAAAATAATAGCCATTACATAGCAGTTAATAATACATTTTAAACATACTGTACTTCCACAGTACCGTACAACACAGCTAAAATAGACTTAACCAATAGCTCTTGCAGAGGCGAGACCTATTGGCTTTACCAATGTTTGCTGTATGTTCTGTCCTACTGCTCGTACACCGTACTCAAAACCCCCAGAATGAACAATAAAAAAATACAGGACCAATACTTTTCTTTTCACAAGATCCATGCCCCTGCGCGTGAGTCTGGCGGGGGTGTCCTATCCTGCGGTGTTATTTTCGGCTTGAACAGCTGACCTTTCAAGAGGCTTCTTTGTTGGGCCTGGGGGCTCTTAAGTTCAAAGTCCACAAGGTTCCAGTTATAGAGCCGCTAGTTACCCCATTAGAGTAATACGTGCATTACTGCATCGATGTGTTTAGCAAACACGCTCATGAGGAGACTGCCACGGGCAGCTGGACGCTTGCCACTGTTTGCTAGCAATCTATCGCGACCTGACTGGAGACTTCATCAATTCACATGGACCCTCCTTCCCGTCTCCACTCCAGGGGAATTCCTAGCACCCCTTCACCCCCTCCCCCCCGGGAATTTATCCCCTGTCCACCAGTGGCCGTTAGGAGCCTCACAAAGGTCTATGCATGTTCGGTAGCTGGAGCGCCAGTATGCCAGGAGTATATCCTAAACTGACATCGATTTCTCACACAGCGCCTCTCCCAGCCTAGCAGAAGTCTGCCTCGAACTTCAAGGAGTCCATTTTAGAGCACCTGTACAGTGGGGGAACAAAGGTGCAATGAGTCCCGGTGCAAGCAAAAAAATACCCCTCTGACTACTGGTTGGTAGTAAAATCCCATGTCAAACAAGATTACTTTAGAAGCCATCCCAGAGTAATTGGATGATCATCCAACTATTTTAGAAGTCATTTTCACATCATCCGACATCATCAGGCTCCTAAAGTCATCAGCAGAGTTTAGAAAAGTGTGCTGGATGATTTGAGGATGCCTTGAAAATGACTGTCCGATTACTTGGCAAGCTAGGTTTGTTCTTGATGATTTCAGGATGACTCAAAAATGAGTGTCTGATGATTTCACAAAATGGGATTATTACTGGTGATTTGAAATGAGTATCTGATTACTGCAGGAGATGGGATGGTTCTTGAGGCTACTTTAAAAAAAGACTATCAGATTACTTCTAAAGTACTAACAAATGGAAATGCTTCCTGGTGATTTAAGGATGTGTTACTAATTACCTCAGGGCCATGACTATCATTTTGGTTTCACTTTTGTTAGAAAGTTGTAACCTGTGGCATGGTTTCAAAATTATTTGCAGATTATTGCAAATTGAAAACCATCTAGATGGTATATACGTTTTACACTATATGCAAATAAGCATGAAATATGCTTCAGAAATCGATGTGTAAGGTTAATAGATTTTTTGGCTTCTATGCACACTTTAAATTAAACCTGTGATTTCAAATTTGGTTGCAAATTGGGTTAGCACATGATTTTAAGTGAGGATGTAGCTCTTTTAGCGCACAGCTTTCTCGTAGGTCAACGAAAATTGTGCCAGCCATTTCCTAAGTGTTTACCAAGTTGTTTGTTCTAAGGTAGTTCAGTAGGCTGATTGCCTGCTGCAGTGAACTGAATAAATGCAGGCTTCTGGTTTGAATCTCAGCATGGTGATCTCATTCTCCACTAAACAAGATGGCTACAATGAGAAACTTTGGACAATGATGCCTTTTATAAGTGCCACTGAAAAGGTCTATGGAGTACTACATTATGTTGCAGGGATGAATATATAATGTAATGGCAAAAGATGCAAAACTGCTCAGCGCGTTCTGCACCTGTCATTGTTTTGACATAACCCACACTGAAACAGAAGGGATCCCAGCACTACAGAAAATATAAAGATTTTACAGTTAAAATTATAAATATTAAGTAGTACACATTCTAAATGTTATCTACCAACAAATATTTATGAGTCATGAATTTTCTCCTAAACTAGAACTGAAGTCAAATAGTTCTAAGCGGTGGAAAATAAAAATATTGCTATAACTTGCTGTAAAAATCACGAGTCTACTTCGTAAATGTAGCTTGTTGACTTAAATGACTAGCAGATTACGAAGACAGTGCCTGCGGTAGTGCGTGTCTGCAGGCCACTCTGAATTTGAAACAAACAAAATCAGCATATTTGTTGTGAATAAGCATGGCATCTTATAGTGTGGTCCCAGCATATCGCAAAATATATTTAACATTAGGAAATTAACTAAGAAATAGACTATGAAATCCACTCACAAATAGAAATCCACACAGCGCTTCCTAGCGGTTCCTAATAAATGTGCAGCATCTACACAATTTAGCAGGGTGTTTTTATAGACAGTTGTTACCATTTCATCAACCTAAAACAGTGTGCCCTGGAGTAAGTTAATTCTCAGCAACCAAGTAATTCTTTTCTGGGGCGTTCCCGTTTAGATTTTCACACCTCTGCGCATTGTGAATGCTTTCTGCCAGCATGGAGCCAGGGACCCCACACATCCCGCGCCTCCCCCTCCCTTCCGGCAACAACAAAGCATTTGTTTCTCAAAGGATTTTGGCGCCAGGGCTGTGGGTTAAACCAAAATCAGGAAAAAAGGGAACATTATTACAAAAGTTTCTTAGTACATAAAGCATTTTGTACTTCCATGGTACTTACAAAAATTAAAGCAAAGCAGCAATAATTAAAAAGTCTGCATTATGAGTGTCTTGGTGCCCTATTCTAAGTTTACAATTTATGGAACACCCCCCCCCCCCATCCTTAAGGAGGCTGCTGGTATAACCCAGGCTTCCTTTCGAAGAATGACCTGTACTCCCAGTGTTGCCAGATTGGGCGGTTTCCCGCACAAATGGGCGATATTTTTCCCATTTGTGCGGGAAAAAAACCCAATTGCGGGACCCCGATTGTTGGGCTATTTTTAGCCCTGTGTGCGCTAAAATCGCGGCGGGGCGGCGCCGCCAGAGATACTGGTGCGAGACGCGTCACGCGTCACGCAAAAAGAATGAAGAAAGACTTGCGTGCGCAGGAGGGACTGCAGCCGGCGGGGGCAGGAACTTGGAAGCAGCCAGCGTGTGTGCGGTGGGCCGCGCCCGTGCAGTGTCTCAGCAGGGGCTGTCAATTGGTAGCGCTTTCGCGCGCTACTAGATTGACAGCCCTCTGCCCCACTGAGAGCTCGTCCGTCAATCTAGTAGCGCGCGAAAGTGCTACCAATTGACAGCCCCCCCCTTGGTGCGACACTGACTGTCTGACTCCTGTCCTGGTCTGAATGGGTTCTGTCACTAGAGCGTGCCTGACCCGAATCTCTGTGGCGGGATGTGGGAAGCTCGGCACCGAGCAGCGGGGGAGTTGCATCCTTTCCTTCGCAGGTAAGTCATCCTTATGTATTGAATACCGACGATGACAGTCTGCT
Source organism: Pleurodeles waltl (assembly GCF_031143425.1). Classification (NCBI taxonomy): domain Eukaryota; kingdom Metazoa; phylum Chordata; class Amphibia; order Caudata; family Salamandridae; genus Pleurodeles; species Pleurodeles waltl. Next base: position 656,390,007 of record NC_090445.1, on the reverse strand, counting down.
ATAGCTCTCTCATGACTTGTCGGTTGACAGTTCCCTGAATTTCTTTAGGCGTTTTCTAGGTGTAAGGGTGGGTGGGGTTGCTTTGGGTTACGCATTAGTAAAGGAGTTTTTGTTGTTAGATAATTGGATTAATGACATTTTGCGATGATCTAATGGTGGTGTAAACTTGTTTAATAAGCGCCTCTTTTAGGATTCCATGAACCTCTGGTGCTTGGGATGAAGGACGTGCCTAGCTGCTCCTATACGGAAGTAGCTATCTTTCCTTACAAACTAGGTTCTATACCTCAGTTTTCCCGGCGACTTGTACTCCCTAAATGGTGACACGTTAATTTTGTTAAATGTATTTTTAAACAATCTAGGTAAAGAAGACCAATAGAACAAAAGGTGCTGTTTTTAAAGTAACTATTAAAATACGTGACAAAATAAAGGAAATTCATATTTGAAATAAATTTGATCTAACTACTGCACTTTCTGTGTGCTTGGAATGCCTCTAGTCTAATATGGCCACCTGATGTCAGGGCAGTGCAGGGCGTGAACGGAGTCCTCCATGCCTCCGGGGTTGGGCTGGAACCAGCTCGAATTTTGGCGGGTTGTGGGGTCAGGGACTGGCTCAGTGTGTACCGCACTCGAAGTTCCCACAAGTGCGGCATTTGCTGACTGACGGTAGCTTACGCCTCGGAGTCCCATATAGAGCCAGCACGGGTCCCCGTTATCGAGCACAAGAGGGACCCCGGATAAGGCACCGTGTTCCTTTTTATAGGAAGCTTCTGTTATTCTGGAAAAGTCTACACGTGTTGTAGATTAAAGGTAAGCACTCAATCGCGCTGCCTTGTGTACGGGTCTATTCCCGAAAGAGATGTGTTCTACGAAAACATTTAGAATATATTTTTACTTGAGATTGCTCAGGTAAGCTTCATAACTTTGCTCAGATGGCAAATAGTGCCTCAACACCTTGTTATGTTTATTTAGGTTAGAGCATGTATAGCAAAAGTTTTTTTAGAAGTACCGTTTGTCATATGTCATCTCCGGTGTGATAGAAATATGTCAACTAAAAATGTGAGTGTTATTTATACTTTTTGCTAAAACGTTTCCCCAACTGATGGGATTAGATTCATCTTTGAGACGGGACCTGCGAATGTAACAGTGTTTAGTAGAGCGGTTGGGGTCTGGTATTGAAGTTTGCCTCTTGAGCACCTGCACTAATGATGCTTAAAACAAGCACTTCACCGCAACTGCATACTCGTCGACTGGTCCCCATATCAATAAGGCGATTTACAGTCAGTCCTGATTTTTCACCTAAGGACGCTGAACATTCTGACGTTTTGATGTTAATTCACATAATGAAATGAAAACAGAACTACATGTTCCTGCATGCTTTGTTTGTTGGACAAACAAGCATTAGCAGCACCATTAAGTCTAGCTTTAGCTGCCAGCCCTTAGATATTAGTTTTGTTTTGTCATGGGTTTTGCAAAACTTTGGGGAAACTGCAGGGTCCTCGTCAATCTAAAAAAATATTTTGCTAAAAGCAAACAAATTTTTGATCCCGTAAATCACATATTGCCATAGTAATGCCTGCGACTGAGGAGAACTACATTGTATATGGATGTGCTCCTTGTGGATGGTAGAATGCCCTCACTAACATTAACGTTAGCCAGTTCCTGAAGTGGTCTGAACCGTTGCCCCATGCTGTATGCTGCAAAAGACAGAAGAAAAATGCAAATGACTCTAACAGTTCAGTTAGTTCAAGGGGTTGTCTGAACACCCTTATAAGTAAGTCAGAAGGTCTTGGCTAACTCCGGACATAATAAGGATATTTTGAAAGTTACCTACTTGACTTTAGACTGGTTGACAGGAACACATGGGCATTTGATGTGCACCAGCAGGCTTGTCAGTGTAATTACAGTGCAGAGATTTGGGGTAGTCTCTTCCCAGATGTAACTAGTAATGCAAGTTTAACCTAATGACTTACATTTGCACAATACACAATTCTCCATTGCAGCAGTGAAGATTTAATTCTGGCTTTTTGGTTACACACAGACCTTTCAGTGCATTAACTAATAAAGGTTTCATAATATACAGTGATTAACTTGACTTTTTTTATTTTAAGGTATGAGTTATGTATGTGGCTGCCTGAAACAGAATATATATATATATATATATATATTTTGCCACACGTTTAACCCTGCCCCATTGCATGCAGCATCACTGTTCCCATACTTTTTTTTAATGCACTTTGAGCTGTGTGCTCAGCTGATTTATTCATTTATTTCACTCCAGTTGCAGGCAGTGCAAGCACAAATGCGGTCTCATTGGCTGAGCTAAGCGAAATGAGGGTACATGGTCAGTGCACAGCCTCACTGCGTGGTTCTGTTCATGATCTTAGTGCCTAAATTATTGACTTCACTTGTAGTCATGCTCTGCTCAGCGTAGCCATTGCTTGCATTTGACACAAAACACTAGCCTTTACCAATAATTTAAGTTCAAGTTCACGGAGTGTGGGTCACTGTGTTCTGGCCTCTGGTAGCAATTTGCAGAAGGGTGTTTATCGCCTCACACAAACAGCCTTTTTCACCTCACACAAGGATGTATGTTTCTGCAGGGCCCTGTTGACCTCCACTGTCCAGGGTAGAGGTAGCCCGCTAAAACAAGTGCAGGGGTAGTGCCTGAGTACATCTGAAGGAGGCAGGAAATGAGTGAAATGTTGGTCTTCTGCCCATTTAATGTAAAGTCCAGAAAGTAGAACAGTAGTAGAACAGACTGCAGATACACACTGGGAATGCTAGATGGCATTTGAATTATGATTTAAAATGTTTCCTCCAGCCTACGATTGCATTAGTTCAGTGTTAAAAGTTTGGGCTACTTTTTGGGCTGGGACCGGTTCATTTGGGCTTACTTTGGTCTGGTCGTTCAACAGCTTTGGGCTATAGAAGGCTTTTAAAATCTGGCAACACTGTGTACTCCTCATTTGAGAGGATGAACATATTCAATGTGCGGATGGGAACACGTTGCAATTCCTGGTGAGACGGAGATTCTGAGCTCCGTGAAACATGGAGGCCCACGGCAGACTGACAGAGACACTAGGAAACAGAAAGGTGTCAGGCCCCCCTCGAGGGAGACTAGCAGAGAGGTCTTCAAGGCAGAGGAGAAGAAACGGTTGGCCTTAGCCAGTGTGAAAGGTATGCAGGTTCATGATAGCACAAGTGTCCATAAATGTGACACCTTCAGCTGCTCTGGGCTTTTTTTTTCTCCAGCAGCACAGCCAGTCCAGGTTTTAATTCAACAGTACTTTGCACATTGGGATTTCTGGATGCATACTACAAGTCCCAGAATGCAAAGTGGCCCTGTCTGAAATGCAGGACTTGGTGACACCAGGGCGTGCGTGTCTCTTGCACTGGATCCAAAACCACCATTCTGCCCAGCTACCACAGACATCTAGGAAAGCCTTACGACCTGTTACATATGCACACCCCCAGCCAACATTACGTCTCTACCTAGCTTGACGGACCCTAATCCAGACTTGCTGACACCTGCTCATGAGGTTGCAAATTTCCGAGAGACAAATAATGGCCTTTTATTCATGTTTTAAGATTCTGCAAAGCCCCAAACATGATAAAGAAATAAAACTTTATATAAAAGTGTCTGTATTCGTTTTTAATACTCCTTTTTCTGCCTTTGTATACTTTTATTGTCAGAGGGGTCATTAAGGTAGCTCTACAGCACATATTTAAGTGATTTCTTCTCATGATTGCAGTTTAAAGTATGTACTGATAAGGGGAAAGTACTCAATTTGTTATCGTCCTAGTTTTTGTAATATGTTAGTACTGACATGTAGTCCTACCTCTCTAAAATAATGCTCATGTCAGTAAAAAAAAGGGCTATGTGGCAAACTAGCTATCCATTAGCCAACACAATGATTCCTTTACCTGTGCTTACAAGATTTTCAAAACTGAAAACCAAGGCATGCTACAGACAGATGTAGTATTACAATATGTCAGTACTAGCACAGAGAAACACAAAGCATCTGGAACATTGCTGTTGACACTTCATTAAAATCGTACATCAACATACCTGCTTCAGGCGCAACACATAAGGGCATTTTCATGGTAATCACAAAGTAGAAAAAAAATAAAGGAAATTTTTGTGATGCACTTTGAGTGTATACGTTGTTGCTAACACATGGCAATGAGTTGACAAATGAAGAGTGGGTTAAGGTTGTCGTTCTGAGCCAAAGGGGACTGATGAACCTGTCATGTTACCAGATACTCCCTGCTTTGTGCCCACTACCAGTTGTTTTTAGGTCAAAGTGTTTCAGACAGCGCTGCCTACTAAACTCTATCTACCCAAATCGACCCCTCTCCAATTCACTCCAATGCACCTCATCTACCCCACCCCACTCTACCACACTTCATTCCACTCGACTCAATCTACCCCACTTCTCTTTACTTCACTCTACCACATGCTACCCAAATCTACCCCACTCAAGTCCAATCTAACCCACCGTACTCTAATCCACCCCACTCCCAAACTACCCTACCCAAATCTATCCCACCCTAACTCAATCCACCCCACTTTGATGTACCCACTCCAACCTACCCTACCTTAATCCTCCCAATCTACCCCACTCCATCCTATCTGAATTGACCACACTCCATTCCAATCCACTCCACCACATGCTACCCATATCTACCCCACTCCATCCAATCATCCCACTTAAATTTACCCTACTCCAAATTATCCTACTTTAGCCCAAGCTACCCTGCTCCATTCTACCCATCCAAGCTGCCCCACTTCAATCTACCCCACTCTTCCCCCAATCTACCCCACTCCTATTTTACTCAAATCTAACCCTCTGCACTCCAATTCAATTTACCCTACGATAATCTACTCCAATCTAACCCATTCCACCCTAATCTACACCACTTCACTCCACTCTTCCCAAATCTATCCCACTCCACTCTGCACCAATCCAACCCTCTCCACTCATTCCTCTTCAGTGTACCCCACTCTATTCCAAACTCCCCCAATCTAATCCACCAGTCTACTCCACTCTACTACACTACAGTCTTCCACCAGTCTCTCACTCCACTCCAGTCTCGACTCCAGTATATTCAACTCTACTCCATCCCAATCTACCACACTCCATTCCACCCTACTCAATCTACTGCACACCACTTAGTTCACTCTACCACATACTACCCAAATCTACTCCACTCCATCCAATCTAATCAAATCCACACACTCCAATTTACCCTACCCCACACCAAAGTACCCTATTCCAATCTTCCCCATCCAGTCCGCCCACTTCACCTCACTCCACTCTTCCTGAATCTAACCTATTCCACTCCATTATACCCCACTCCAATCTACTCTACTCCACCCAAATCTAAAGCAAGTCAACTAACTTCACTCCTATCTAATACTTTAATCTACCCCACTTACCCCTTTCCAATCTACCCCACTCCACACTACCCTAGTGTACCCAATCCCACCCCACTGCACTGCCACTAACATTTAGTCATGCTGAACAACAGCCACACTAGTGTATTTAAAGACTACAGCACATTGCCAAAATCAATAGCTCTTTTATATGGGAGGCCTATTGGCCTTGCCAATGCTTTTTTTGTCTAGGAAGTAACACTTTGCAATCAGCAAAAAAAAAACATTGTCTACAAAGGTGCCTTAAAATAAGACTAGATCATACATGCCAACAGGCCCAATTCAGGTGATAGATTCTCACTCTTTCCTGTTAAAATGTTGGCATGTAGGAGGGGCATAATCATGAGATATGCTATGCCACAAGTCAGCTCAGGTGATACCACTTCTGACAGGTATGGGAGAAATGGCAGCAGGCAGCTGGGCTAATAAAGGACTACCTGCTTTCCTACTCCAAGAAAGTCAGAGGTGTGATCATGAGCAACATTTACTTGCATTGTTCATGATAACCCCAGCCACAGGTAGCCAAGCCTAGACACTTTAAATAGTCTTCAAGGCCCCGATGAAAAGAGCACCACGAAATACGGTGGAAATGGCTGAGCTTTAAATACTGTTATGGTCAACCCTTATTGGCATATTAACATCTTGGCCTGGTATTGTTGAGGCCAGTCAGGCGATTTTTCTGCTGCTAATGCTGAGACCTGTCCCTGACAGCAATATTACTGCCAGAGATATCTTCGAGAATGATAAGTATATGCAAATTATTACATGAATAGTTGCCAACATTACAGCTGCATCCCTCGGTAATACCTGAGACATTTTCCTAATTATGTGTAGAGTAGAAACTGTGTGTAGAATACAAACTGGCGGCTTTGTACTTCCATGCCATAGATACAACACATGCCCTGTACTCACACTCCTTGCACACCACAAGTCCTGAATTCTTATCCCTCAGCACACAGCACAGATCCTGGAGTCCTATCCCTCATCGGACAATGCAGGTCGTTGACTGCCCCAGTTCCTTCCCAACCCCAAACCCTCATACTCCAGAGCAGACCACATCTGCCCTGGACTTCAATATCCTTTCCTTGATACACTGCTGCTGGACTTCCACCCCTGGCACAGGATTCCAATCCTGACATACAGGTCCTGGACCCGAGCTCTGCAGTTCAGGGCATGGACTCACCCCAACAATCATGAACTAGACTCCAACCATAATACTCATCACAGGCAATTAGCATAGACCCATCACAGAGCATAGGCTGTGAACTCCTGCCCTACTGCATGCGTGGAGGCTTTGGACTCCAATCCCTACATGGAGGCCCTAAACGCCTACCCCATTATTCAACCACAGGCCTTGGACTAGCACCCAACACAGGCCCTGGATTCACACTCAAGCACACAACAAAGGCCCTGAACTTGCACTGTCAGGCATATAAAACAGTCGCTAGAGTACTACTGCTGTACATATACAGGCCTTGTACTCTCACATCAGACACAACACTCTGCCCTGAGCTCTTTCCCAGCACACCAACGGGTACACAACACATGTCCTGGCTTCCAATCTCCTGATCCTGAAAGACGATCACAGCCCTTGAAAAATGGGTGTTGGGCTCCCACCTCTGAGGTACAATACAGGCCCGTCATATCTTGGCACACAAAACAGGTTTCGGGCTTCCATCCCTCGGCAAACACGAGCCCTTGTTTCCCATCCAAGCAAACAACAGGGCCAGAACGAGTTACTTGCGTGTAGTCACCTGATCTCTAATCCTTATCCTTATTACCTCCCTAGAAGCTTTCAAATACATTCTCCTGACATCAGTAACCCACCTCCTTGCTGCCTAAATCCCTTGCAACAGTTCACCTGCTCACGGTTTTCACCCTCTATAACAAGACCCTTAAAGCTTCCCTCACCCTAAATTGTTCACTTACTGAACCACTCTCCATAAACTGCTCAACCAACTGACACTTTGCCATTTGCTTCTAGCTTCTCTTGCACTGAAACGCTCACCTAAGGGTACTCTGTCATTCAAAGTATCCATAATGTTCCAGTGTACACCCTTAGCCACAAACCTATCCCTGTCCCTGCCACAGGTCTTCTTATCTGCATATTCTCTCATACCTAAAGCTACTTATTTACAGCTTCAGTGCCCTTAATTGTCCAGCCACTGACAGCATATCTCAGCTAGTAAGTCATCACTCACAGCTTTCCTTCCTCAAACTGATTTGCTTGTAAACAGTCAGCCACTCATAGCCTACCCCATCCACTCACCTAAAGACAATCACTCACAACTTCCTCTGCCCTCAGTCACTATCCTTCTTATGTTGAACAACCCACTCCACACTTTCCTTCAACTGTTCAATTATGGATGCTTATCCATTTTCTCCCAAATTTGATCATCCTCTACATTTGACCCAGAGCGACTCAGGAGCTCACAGCCTCCCCTACTCTCAGCAATCACCTGCAAACACTTTGCCACTCACATGTTCCATCAGGCGATCATCTGCAGACACTCAGCCCCCTTTCCCTCAACTGTTCACCTCTTGCCACTTATTGCTTGGCACAGCATGTTCTTATGGCTCCTCATAAACAAAACACCCACCTCCTATTAGACCTTCATCCATTCATGCCATTTATCATCTTTTAATTGTTCCACCATTTGAGTTTCCCTCCATTGACCTTGCCCTCAACACTATACTTGACCTGGGATGTAGAATAGGCAACTGGCAAATATTGGTGACTTCTCCTTGTAGGACATAGATGAGAGGTTCAACATGGTTCTGCAAAACTGAGAAGGGGGCAGTGGTGGTGGTGTGCCTCGAAGACCTGGGATTTGAGGAGATGAAATGGCTTCCATCATGGACGATCTCCAGAAAAAGGTTTGGAAGCACAGTGTACAAGTTCAGATCTATCCTAAAGTTTTTTGTTTTTTTTCTTTTCATCATCAAGTAGTAATCCTCACTCATATTGAAGTTATTACAGTGTCATCTCAGATTATTTGAGGCTCATTCTGAAGTTGTCATATAATCATCCTAAAGCAATCCGCAGACTTCTTCAGGCTGTCGTAGAATCAGCACTTATCCTGAATTTGTGATGGTCATTCTGAAATATTCTGCGCTCATCTCAAAGTTTTGATATAATGATCAAGGAGCAGTCTTCACTCATGCTGAAGATGTCATAAAGTAATCTTAGAGTAATCCACACTCATTCTCAAATTGCCCTGGAATCATTTTGTTGTGATCTGCACTAATCCTCAAATTGTCCTGGAGTAATTTTGTAGTAATCCACACTCATCCTCAAATTGTCCTGGAATCATTTTGTAGTAGTCTGCACTAATCCTCAAATTGTCCTGGAATCATTTTGTAGTAATACACAGTCATCCTGAAATTGTCCTGGAATCATCCTGTAGTAATCTGCACTAATCCTCAAGTTGTCAGATGGTACTCCTGGAATAGTAAGCAGTCATCACACACTTTCAAATTAAATAATCAGGAACTCATCCTAGAGTAGTTTTTGTGATGACTCTGTAGTCATCTCATTTAAATATTTCACCCTATACACATACTTCTGGATGGTTTCGGATTACTTCCCCAGATAGTTACAGGAATAGCTCAGCTGAAGTCATCAGATGACTTCAGAATGACTCTAGGATGATCTTCCTTTTTGACTTGGGATACAGAAACAGTCAGAGTTCAGAGAACACCTTCAGACTCCTTGGGCTTGGCGCCACTGTACCAACTGCACCTTTGACAGCTGTGCCTCTGCCCTGCAAATCTGTATCAATCAATCCATTGTGGGTCTGTATCCACCCACCAGGAATCTACATGCCCTCCAGAAACGTGCCCCATACCTCCAGGAGGTTATCCTGCTCAAACAGGAGCCTTCCCCATTGAAATGAGTCTGTCAAAGCATGCCAGGACTGTGCAATTGTCAATGAAACAAGACCCACCCAGTAAGCCAGGAGGCTCCAGGAAGGGGCTGGCCTGGAGCCTACCTGCCCAATCAGAATGTGCATTCCCCCAGGGCCAAGCCCACCCACTGGTGTCCAAAGTCAATAAGGAACCTGCAAGGAGCACACTCAAGCTCAGAAGCAGTCATTTGTGGACTACGGGCAACCTCAGCCTGACAATTCTAGTTAAGTCAACACTTGCCATCACAAATTAGATGGAGGTTTTGTGGTGGTCCATAAGAACTCTCCTAACATGGAGCTATAATGTGTGTGTTGCATCCATGCACTGCAGGCAGCATTCCATTCCCCTAGAAAGCCTCCAACGCATAAAGAATCGATTTGATGCTAGCTTGAACCTGCACCTGTTTCTCCTCTAGAAGAATCAGTGTTTTAAGTGATGGTTGACTTTTGAAAAGGCTGGGGAAACCCCCCTCTGTGTGCAAGGCTGCTAATCCGCCCACAACTGTAGCAAAATCTGCATTGAGCTAGTGAGCACGATGTACCAGCAGGAGACATCTTCTAGATGGAATGTTAATGCATTAACCCCATCCACATGAGGTCATACCTGCTGAGCAGGGGAACATAGTGCTCACTGCTATGCAGGGGAACACAGTCCACACTGCACCACTGACCAGGAGGCACCTTGCACCATGATCCAGAATGCCAATAGATGTAAGGCAAAGTGACTGCACACAAATCCCTTCATTTGTGGAGAAATTGAGGGATTAATTTGGCAGTTCTCATATAAGACTGGGGTGATGTGCATCTTGCTTTTGAGGAGTCATACAAATTACTCACAAGCACTAGGACAGGCAGGCTGGGCCATCTTCTTTCCACCACTTGCCCTACTCTGGCAGTTTTAGGAGGGAGGGAGGCGGGCAGGAAGCACACTCATTATTTCACACGCACCTGCACGCACGTACATCCATTAATAACACTCATTAACATTCAAACATTCACGCTTGCACCAAACATTCATTTTAAAAGATCACACACACACACAGTTACCTTCAGCCTTGGAGGTCCCAGGAGGGTTGGGACTCCTGCCTTCCCTCATTGGCCGACCTTAGGTCAGCCAATGAGGGAAGGCAGCAGTCCCAACTTCGTCACAGAGTGGGATGGGGTCAGTGAACTGCTGACCCCACCCCACCCCACTCTGTGACGATGTGTCACTGATTGAAACTTGCCCAGGGTGCTTCAGGGCTTAAACCTGAAGCACCCAGGTCGAAGTCAATGATTAACGCTTCCCGCGTCACCCGGGGGAGGGCCTTGATGCACCTTTGCTGACCTTAGGAGGTCACGCCCACAGGAGCTGTGACCTCTTCAGCCCAGCAAAGTTCAGCTTAGGCAGCCAGGAGTCTGCGCAAATCACGCATGTCTGCTGCTGGCTGTCTGACCTGAACATGAAGAGTGTCTGTCAGGCTGACCTGCACTCTTCATAAGGGGCAAAAGGTGGGGGGTGTGGCCCCTCCACCCTAAAGGACGGGACGCGCCTGAACTATCGCTGTTCAGATGTGCACATCATGCCCCATATCGTGGCAAGGCAACGGGGTAAGGCTGACAATCCAAAAAGGAGACAATCAGCCCTGGCCACTGATGTACACCAAGGCCCATCATATGCACCTTGCTGGGTTTTATGCAGCCCTGCAAAGGCCAGATGGGTAAGGCATACTTTTGTATGAAAAATGTGGTGGAGGAAGGATTGTAAAACTCGAAAATCATTTGCACTCAATTATTCTATAAATGTAAATTTACTTTCAAATTGGGATTCGTTAAGCCTTTACCAAGCTGCTCCTGCTTCGTTGAGGAGTCCTCCTCCTTGTCCACAATATCAGTTGCACTCTGGACCTGACCTGATGCTCTTTTTCAATGCCACGTGGAGAGATAATCAGGCAGCTTCTTAAGTGCTTTTAACTACTGAAGCAAAGGTCAGCAAGAATAGGTTTTGTACAAGGAAAAACAGCAAAAAAGGGAAACATTCTAAGACATTTTTTTGATTATTTTGTTACAAATTATTGATGCAAATTTACTTTTTGGTAAATGTACACACAAAAATGTGAGATTTTAAGCAGAATTGTTATCCAGCATAGAAATTCAAAATTTCACAATTTCATGAATAATTATCATTTAGAATTGTGCTTCTGGTCATTCCCCCTGGGGAGAAAAAAAAGATTCTTAATGAAAAACGTCTCTAAATGCTTTGTTGAGGCGAAAAACCTCAAGTATGTTTGGTCCTGAATCTGCAGGCTCGGAATTTCCCTGCTGCCAGTACTATCTGGTAAATTGTATTTCAAGCTGATTTTCAGGTCGAGCATAGCAGCTCGCAAGCGCTGCTTTTCCGATGTGTTGGTATGTATCTGGGCTTTTAACCACGCCGACCTCACGCCCATCACTATCACTCGTTCGTGGGCTTGCCTTTCAAAAATCCTTTGTTTTTGTTGGTAAATGCTCTACGTTTGTTCCTCGGTAGGGCAGTTTTGTTACCACCTTGGCCATCGATCCTGTTATATGGACAATAACTGCACTTTTGTCTATAACTTTGACTGCGAGCAAACTTCTTTTTTGAATCTCCGTGCTCACAGCGGCGCTTTGAATCGGCTCGCTTATGTCAACTGTTTTACTTTTTATTTTCAGTTTATGTGGCAAAAAAAGTCCAGTTAGGAATTTACAATGCTAATAACGCTAACTCGAGCAAACGCAAGACCCATTGCATTGCAAATGCTTGTTGTTCCTTATAATGGCCATTTGTTTGCTGCTTTTATATTATTGACAGATTTTCTCAGATGTGTCTGTACAAGTGACCTATTTTCCTGAATTTCTGTCTTGTATTTCGGCCATTTGTCCTGAATTTTTACAGACACTTCGTGGAATTTGCCTTTAACTCAGGTGGTTACTGCAGGTTACCACGAGAGTATCCTTCAAAATGTTTTAGGAAAATGGATTAAATAAACAGGAACAAAGAACAAGATTGGTCATGTTTTCTTGCTAAAAGATTGTGAGCAAAACAGCATAAAACAATAAGAGACTATTGTCAAATATGATGTTGGAGGTGCCATACCAGGCGGCAAGGCCGGCAAAGGACATCAAATGAGTGTTTGGTGATCCACAAAATGACAAAAGAACCTACCCAGCAAGCATGGACGATATAACATATGAGGTATGAGGTATGTTTAACCCTTGAATTGAATACATGAGAATATAAGACTCAGAAATAAACAGAAATCAATCCTATACTACATAAGTGTAATTTTCTGGTCTAAATTGCCGGCACACACTATCAGACCCAATGTGATCACCAGAAGAGACGTTTTAAGAAGCAGTGGTGAGAGAGAGGTTTAGGCTTCAATCACATGCTAATCGCCCTCTCAACAATTCTTTAACTGGGCATAAATGTGTACTTCCACTGAAAAATAGTGTTCATATTGCACTTTTTTGTCACGTGGAAAAGCGTATGCTTAATACAATAGGCCTGATTAGCTTATAGTGACAAACAAATAATCAAGGCTGATCTGTTTATCTTGAAATGCTAGAACACATTTAATACACCTGACGTATTTACTGTGAGAGGTGTCTGTTAATACCAAGAGCCCTTTAATGGTGGGTTGTTATTACAATGGGCTAAGCCTCTAAATAGCTACCTTATTACAAGGAATCTCACAGATAACCATATCAGGCAAGCGTCTTGATGTTATTTACTCACCTCTGACCAACTATGATGATATAAGATTTGAATTGTGATAATCCTTGTTAATGTTGTATTGTTTTGCTAACTGTGAACATATTTGATTTTAAGCCTGTATACTTGATGGCTGTTTTGTGTGGAAGCTTGTGCAGAATTCAGCAGCCCTGAGTTAGTTATGATGACAAACCAGTGAGGAAGACTAAAACTCTGATTGGTTCATTAGGAAAAGTGGTGTCAAATGCCATAGGCTGATTTGCTTACTATGGAAAGTTGCGACAAATGCAACAGGCCAGACCTTATTGTGAGATCCATATAGTAAAGTTGAATTTTTATTTCACTTAATAAACACTATGCACAACACCATTCCAAAATTGCCATTTGCTGCTATGTTTATTTTGTTATCCTACTTTTTTTATTTCAAGTGTAAGCTTCCCATTTTTAGGCGCCAGCCTTTTTTATTTTGCTATATAAATTATTTTATCTTTCATATGCTTGTTAATTATGCAAGTGTACGTTACTGGGAATGAAATAATGCATCAGTAAGTGGATGAATTGATGCATGAGCACAAAGACGAGTGACAGAAATGATATATCATGAGCTAGAGTGCCTAAATTCACCTGCAGCTGAAGAAACACTTTCAGTTACAAGCCAGAACTTTTGGCACTGCCATTGCTTGAATGAATTAGGGAAACACTGGGTGCATTTACACTTCCCATCACATGGTGGTGCTGTGTCCGGGTCTGCCAATTCTCTGGAAGGATGGGCTTCCATTCTGCCAAAAGCAGTAACACAACATTTTGGTACTGCAGCATGTGGGACTCATCCTTTAGTTAAGCCAATCAAAAAGCGCACACAAAAGACAACGTGCTTTTCTGTCCACTCCTACACCTGTATAGTGCATGGCTGCAGCAGCACGGGTTGCACTCACTGCTGCAGCAGACCACAAACTAGTTCATTTGTGAGCTGCTTTCTGGACAGTCAATGGGACATACTTATACGTGTATGGCCAGAGCAACACTGGCCATTCTGCCCCTAAGGCATTTTACCAGTGGACCATGGGTTGGGGGTGAGGGGGGAAGGAGGGTGTCTTGTTTCAGAGCAAAATGGGCAATGCCCCCACTGTGCCATTTTAATAATGGCCTTCTAAAGTGTGGAGCTGGTTTAAACACTTTTGCCAGGGCTGATCTGTTTTCCAGTTCAGCTGATCTGTTTTCCAGTTCAGCCCTGGGAACAGACTGGTAGCATTATTTTCAGAGTGGTGGTGTTGGCCATCAGTGCCTCCCCAATAAAACGTCTCCCTGCAACTTAAAGAATATACCAGATGGATCAAACACATTTGCAGGCAGAAATGGAGTGAAGGGGAAATTAATTTCACCAATAAATAGCTAAATGTGATGTGATGTGGTAATGCCATACTTCAATAATACACTCTAAAATAGGCTGTTTCTGCTACTAGACGACCTAAAACAACCACTGAACCAGAAACATACGTGTTACTGAGGAAGAGTGAGGCCTTAATCACTCCCAGGACTTATGACTATGACTATGCTCTGGTGTTAAGACAGACATAGTGAACCGTGATGTTTCAACCTGAATAGGCATTGTGACATGTGCCTCCCACCTCTAAGTGATTAGATTTCATCCTACTCCCTACATTTGGTTGGTTCCTGCAAATAGCTGATATAATTCTAAACTCCCTCAGCCAGACTCCTGGTTGGTTTCTTTGCCTGTTTGGGTATTATTTCAGCCTATCACAAAACCTCCCCCTCAGGTTAGCACATTGATCAAATGTAATGATTGTGCCTAGGAGAAGAGGCTAGGAAAGACTGGGATGAGCATACGAGTTTCCTTTCTATCAGAGCATTCCATTCTAACTGTTTGAAGCAAGAAAGTGGCGGCAAAAAGGTTAAGGGTGAGGGTCACTTGCAGTCGTCAATGGAATAGTGGAAAAATAAATCAAATAACACAATTGGTGGAGATGCAATAGTTCAGTAGTCACTATCTGCTCCTTAAAAAGACAAGAGGAACCCCCCAAATCTATAAAAAGGCCAGCTCTGACGTTAACATCACTTCACTTAACACTTCAAAAATTATGTACAAATCCATTACTTTTCTCTAGCTCCAAAAACATTTACATACCCTTTAGGATCATTTTGTGCCCAGTTTGTATAGTGACAGAAGGTGCCTCGTTCAGAAACACTGAGCCACACCAGGAATATTGTGTAAAAAAAGTATTGGCCATCAATAATTATTTTATTGTAATAAATATGGGGCTATCCTGTCTTTGTTCATATTGCATGGCGCTTTAAGTGCCAGTACTTGTAATAAATGGTAAATGCAATCTCTACTAATAATGAATGCGACTTGTCTGGTAAGTCTATTATTACAATTATCATTTCAGAACACTGGTATTAGTCCTTAGGGGTGCACTTGATGCCAGGGGTAGCTTTGTGAAGCAGAGAAAGGAAATTAAAGTAAAAGCATTGGCCTCGCAGTTGTCTCTCTTGAAATGATTGAAATCTCTTAGGGGGCCAAGTTTGTCACCACTGCTGGAAGTCATTAGAGCAAAGATCACACACTCATTGACTTTTGGCCAGGAAGTAATGCTGGGTAGAGACAGTTGTATGCTGAATAATTTGGTTACTAACATTTACAAGATGTTTTTTTTTGTCTGCCGAAATGATCTTTTCCCTGCCCAGGTTTGGCTTGAATTTGGCCTCCTGGATCAGCAAGCAGCTGGTGCCTCCCTGAAATTGTGTCACAAGTTATGGAGAGCAAAAGAGGGCAGTCTAGAATACTTTTTATGGCTTGAAATGAGTTCCATTTAGACAAATAGGTCACACTCTCAGCATTTGGATGATTGTAGGCGGTTACTGAGAGTAGAAGATCTTTGGACTGACAACCCATCTCAGTCACTGTTCAAAAAGAGTGTGCATCTGTGGTCCTTTCACTCAGACAGTGCCCTCCTTGCTAAAGGTAAGCATGCTTGGGCAGTAATTCGTATATATCAGCCAGCCTCCCCAGCTAGATATTGTTCATGCACTTATGGTATTCATCTGAAGGAGAAACTCATGGCCCTTAGGTTGGGAGACTGGGCTTTTTTGAAGCATCTTCCCAACTGGTGGCAGCCAGCAGATGGTGTAACTTGTAGGGACTGCGGCAGCTAAGAGGAATCTTTCGAACATGTGGTATGTTTATGGCCAGCATTGTAGAAGAAGAGTAGATACCTAATATGGGGTAGGTGGAATGAATTGGGGGTCCGCTCCTGTCGCCAGACCATAATTGCGTCTCTGGACCCAAATAATACAATGATGAATGTCTCGCAGACCAAATTTTTTAATGTTGCACTAATTAAGTTCACTAGGGGCACAGTGAGCAGCGACTAATGGCTTATGCAAACATCTCTTGCTCCTCTGGTTTTTATAGGGTAATGTGATAATGTTAAATTTTTGCATGATATATGTTTTTTAGATTTTTATTGTTGTTTGCCCTATCGATGTGACTGTTTTTTCTTCCCTTCTGGGAGATGAAATATGGAAAGCACGTCAGTACTTTAAGGATTCACGCAGTTGTTTTAGCAACCAACATGTGTACTACGTTGTGAATGTTTCACTTTCTTTTGGAAGATGGAACATGGCAGGCACGCAAGCATCTTAAGGTCTTATTGTAGTTGTTTTAGCAACCAATGTGTGCAATACGTCTTCTCTTTTTTTACTGTTCGAATTTTGTAGTTTGGATTTTACGTCACCGTCGAAACGAATCCTCTTGATAGAAATGTACTGCCGTTCAGCAGTGGTGAAACTTTTGCTGCTCCCATGCGTGCGTAATTGATATAATCAAGTTTTTATTATGATCACATTGTTTGATATTAGTGCTGTGTTTTAATGGCAATACGGGGCTTTCAAACTGTGCGCCCGTTATGAAATGGGTGTTTATGAGTTGCTGTAACAGATTGGCACTAGTTTAAAATTGTAATGGATTTTATTATCTGTACAATAAACTAAACTAATAATAATAATGGTAAATCGAACTGTGCCAGTAGAGCAGAGTTACAATAATTCCTCACTCAGCAGTTACAATCATTGTAAACTGCTTGTCAGACATTGCCTGATATTAATCTGTTTATCTTCACACACATAGCAAACACTGCTAGAAAAAACACAGTTCAATGCACAATTTTAGCAAAATTATGTGAAATCACGCTTAATTATATGGCATGCAAATCTGCCATTTTGATCAATACTTGTGAAGGGAAAGGCATCCTGGTGCCAATTTTTTGGGCAAGGGCATATTTAAACAAAAGCACAGTGAATAACAACTGCTTGTGTTCTGTTGTTCCCTTGTGAGGTGGCATCTCCCCCACCGCAAGGAATAATCATGACTCTTGTCAGGGTAAGTCCTTAAAGTCACCAAATTAACCTGATCTCAATCCTCTTTTAGCTATGGCACAGAAGAGGGGGAATCAGTGAAACTCAAGTAGCAATAGCACAAAAAAGCAAAAAGCACTAATGACATTCAGTCGTAGCGGTAGGACGGGACTTAGGCGCAATTGGACACTGACCATAATTGAACTAAGGTTGGATTCACCAACTCAGTTCGTCCCAGTCAAACATTTTACCTTCTGGCTTAGCCTTTTTTATCCCAATCAGCCACACAAATACACATGTAAAGTCCTCCAGGACATCAGGGAGAGACTCAGAGGGTGTTAGACGGAGGTGAGCAGCAGGGTCCAGTCCCGGTCCAGTTGCTACTTCCAGGAAAAGGCCCTTTGAAGTTTGTTGTCTCCCTGCAGCCACACAAGAGGTCAGCCAACTGAGCCCTGGATTCCACATATTTCTCCTGGGTACAAGACAGAGCAGGTCCTGTCCTCTTCTAAATCTTCTGCAGGTCCAAAAGTGGGTGGCTGAAGATGCAACATTTATGCCTGGCATGGGCCTGAGGATGAGGTGACTACTGCCCCTTCTCTAAAAATCTTCCCAGGGCTGACCCTACATAATTTTTAGCGGTTCCTGCTTGCATACTGCAAACAAGCCCAAACTGCAACGCGTCATGGCATTTTCATGCGGGTGGAAGTCTTTGAAGGGGTGGGGTGGTGTGTGTGTGTGTGTGTGTGTGCGCGCACGCGCAGAGTGTCCTATGGCAATCCTAATGTCCTCCCACATCTGACATTAAAATCCAGTTTGGAGCAGGAACTGTACCCACAACAAACCAAGAGACAGAAGTATGGTAAGACAAAATCAGGGTCCTCCAGCAACCAGACAGTGGATACACAAGATTTGTCTGGCATGGCATCCTGTTCTCTCCCTTTCAATTACCCCAAAGTATTATGTGGAAAGCGAGAGACAGAAGATTGGTATAGCACATCAAGGTCCTCTGGCAACCAGACAACCAGACAGTAGATACACAAGAATTGTCTTATCCTTCTGTTCGCTCCCTTTCAAGTCTGGCCGCGGAGTTATATGTGAATCCAGCAGACCTTGACACTGTAGTGTCAAAAAGGATGCCCACAGCTCCCACCTTGCATATTCTGTGGAATTCATGAGACTCTTCTCTACTTATTTAGGTCAGCCTATTGTTTGCTCCTGGGAGTCATTCCACACCTTTTTCACAAGTTTTCAAGGATACTCACTAGCTGGGAGACTCTGGAGAGTCAATGCAGATTAGCCTCTGGGAACATCAGGCTGGGAAAAGGTAATGTTCTCAAAGTTACTTTTCCGTAATATTTATTAAACATCTGACTATACCATTGAGTTGGATCTTTTAATAACTATTAAGAATAGTTGCTTAATTATTTTTTCTAGCTGGTTGCATTCCTGAAATAGTTTTAGAATTTTAATCTCTACTCTGGTTATCTATGTAGGACAACAGGGCCTGCCACAGTAAAAGTTGCTTTTGGGTGCTAGTCAATGTAAAGATGTGTTAACTATAAATTTCTACATATCTTACTTTTAAATATCATGAACCCTGCCTTCTGAGTTACAATGCCTACATAGGTGTGACTTATTATTAATTAAAAGGAAGGTTGTTACCTGATATAAAGGGAATATTTTGACTGCTCGCAGTGCATGTTTTGCACTGTTACAGTCAGGTTTCGGTGGTAGGCCTGAAGCAATGTTTACTGTCTCACTATAATAGATGACACTATAGGTGCTGCAGTCCGCTAGTGACATTGAACTTTCATGCTCTTAGCTACATTTTCTACCACATACTGGGGAGCTATAGGTAAGCTAAATATACCAATTAGGAGCATGCCAGTTTGACCATGTGTAAAAGAAAGCACAGGCACTTTATCACTGGTTAGCAGGGTAAAAGTGCACAGGGTTAGAACGCCAGTGAAAATAAGCAGTCTAAAATGGGTGAAAAATCTGGGGTGACCACGCAGAAAAAACTGATTTCCTCTTGCGGGTTGCTGCAAGAAGTGGCGTTATGGCGTAATTTCAGGAATTTCATTTAATAAGAGTAAGACAAAATTCCTGAAATCACGCTACCTCTCCCAGTGTATTCGCCCATGCCTACTTACAACTGATCTCTGGGGTCCAGAATAATGTGGGCTTACAGTGCTCCTCCAGCAGGTGCCTCGGTACCTGCTCTCTCACCAGTCCTAAATCACAGTAAGTGCAGCGCTCTGAGACCCAGGAGGTCCATTGCTCACTCAGAAACGCTTCCACAGTGTTTTTTTTTCATTGAAATCATCGCCAACATATGGTTCTGTCAAAACGTGAAATGAAGCTTAGCATATTTTGTTTGGTCTTTCTGTGAATGCTGTGCCTCAAAATATGTTAGCTTGGGGCCCTCTGTACCGTCCTGTTTAGCATAGAAGTGGCAGACTGATAAAAAAGAAAAGTTCATTTCAGGACTCTGGGGCAATCTGGCAGTCAGGTCAAATGCCAAACACCAATTCCTGAGACCATCTATCAAAGCGACATTGTATATTGTTCATTCCAATAAATCATCTGAATCCAAGCACATGGGTCTCACTTTATAGGAGGTGACATGAGGACCTATATTACGCTTGACATTCTTCACCAGTTTTGTTTTCCTTCTAACTAACTGTTTCATGCTGGTACATCATGACACATCCTACTAAAGGAAATGTGAAACTCCATGTTCAAAAAGGCAAACTCTCGTCTTACAGTGGTGGTATAATGTGTCGCTGTTGACAAGGTGCCACTTGTTCTTCAGTTCCCACGTCACCAGCCCCAGGCCATCTATGCCTTATTTTGTTTTCTTCATTGTTGAATCACTTGCATCTTTGAAGCTAACACTTTACTGTATGTGCTAGACTCATCCTGCCCCTCGACTGCCTAAACTGAAAGGCAAGGAATCTTATTCCAGATACTCCTCTGCAACCCTGCATCTACCTGAGAGCAAAACATTTTAATCTTTAGGTGGCGATCACCTGGCATCGAGGAGTAGGCTCTAGTTTAAAGGTCCCGTTGATATGCAACGCACTGGAGAAATCAGAGGTATGTTTTGCTAAAAATGAGCGCGAAATGATGGGTGGACTTTTCAAATGTGGTTCACTTGCGAGCGCTGTGTATCAACCCAGGGGTTAAACTTCGGTGAATCTTCATCAGTATCGCTTAGTCCCTCTTTCATGTACTGATGAAGCAGAAAATGAAGGTTCTGATTTATTAACGCTTAAACGTAGTGCTGAAATAATCATGTGTGACATTAACCGAACTAATAAAGATTGTACGGGGACAAAATGTGCCCTTAGAGTAGTTTGCCAACATTTATATGCGTGCTTTATGTAACGTGGTGTATTAGAATTGCACTAATCCGACATAATCATAAACGTATGCTACGATTTGCTTGTTTGAAATGCTTTAGCTTAGCATTACTTTAGCTGAGGCTTTGGCCTAGTGGCCTGGTCTCACGGTTTAGATGTTCGTATTTTTCCAATGTGCTATTAAACGTGTATTTCTGCTTGAAGCTGTACTTTTCCACAGAAACTGTTCACATGCTTATCTTAAAGTTTCGTGCCAGCATGGCATATTTTCTCTTTAATTCAAGGTCGACTTGCAGGTGCGGACAATGGAGGCTCTGAAAGTGAGCTAATTGGGAGACAATGTTGCGATTTGCGTACCCATCTCCAAGGATAATGTATGCTTAAGTAAAAGCTTGAGAACTGTCGTTTTTGATTGGACAATTTGAAGCTAACCTATGAACCCTCCAATGGAGACCCTACAGGACTTGAACTGTTGTCTATAAAACCCAGGTGCACGAGAAGAAGGTAGCCATTACCAGCTCGATACCCGCCATTTTGCAGACTTCGTAGCTATTATGGCCCACTTTGCTGCGACGCCATTTTGAGAGACTTTGATGCTTTCTCTAGTCGAGAGAAAGAGACTCTAATGATTCTTGCCTTAGAGACTGTAACTTTAACTTTGATTTGTCCCTTTGCATGAAGTAGTAGTTTTACCTTGCCGCCGTGAGGCAATTGCCCCGTCCACCCCTGCCCCTTTGTCCCGTCCCATGCTGATCGAAAAACGATACCTGTGAGACGAAGACTTCATTGATTGCTGATCGGAATTGGTAATTATGAAAGGAAATTGTAAAATTGCATTGTGTTTCTTTTAGGTAACCAACTGCTGATTTTGATAAGGACCCTAGCTAGGAGTTTTCTAAATTTATGTTGCTAAATTGTTTTTGCATGAAGTCCCACATGCTGATGCTAATTTGAGGTTAGACGAGGATTCCATATGTCGCACGATGCAATTTGAGATCTTGTTATGCTGACTAAATGTACGCAATTAGTTCATTACAGATTATCGTATTAGTGCTTTGCATTGCCATTATCGAATGTCTTGTGATTCAAATGCTACATAGATTACACTTGTTTCGACGTTATGGACAGCTATTAATGTTCATTTATGTTTATCATTTGGTGTTGAGACACATCTATATCGTGCTAGCTTTGTTAATATAGGGAAATAAATTCACTAACTTTGCAATAAACTGGTGTGGTTATTCCTGGCTGAAAGGTCAGGGTTCGCCGAAATGTATTCTGGATTAATTGTTAAGTGTTATGTTGTTCAAGGGGTTGCTTATGTGCGTTATTGATAATCGATTGATGAGATCGATTGATTAATAGTACAGAGAGTTCCCACTTAGTCAAAAGATTCATCGGCCTAAAGAGCGTCCGAACACAGGTAAATTATTAGTACGGACCGCTCTATCAGTACCATATGGATTGAGCCCCCTCATCCTCCAGGCAGTTAGTCTGACATCTAATTAATCTAAGACTTTGAGTCCTCCCACAGTAGATGATACACATAGGACCGCCACTCCAATTCCACCAAAACAATCCCTCTCTTAAAATGACAGAGGTCTTAGGGCCTACTGGCCATGTGTAGGACTTCACTTCCAGCCCTCTGCGGTGCTCATCGATAAGTAGTAGGGGTTGAACTGCTGCCAGGCTCTGTCTTCAGTCTTAAGATAGTAGGGTTCTGGCCTTGTGCTATTGTCTAGGCCCATGGTGTGAATGATAATGGGGTTCCCATCTACTTTTATTGACCGAGACTGTGTAGTCAGGCCCCTGGAGGAATGGAAATCCACTAAGCCCAGTTTCTGCATGAGCCATGTGATACCACATTACCTCTGAGAATTAACAGGTGGGAAGGCAATGAATCACCAGGGTTTCCCGCCAGGGTGTCAACCCATACATACCACAAACAGCACCAGAATTGTGCATAAAGAACCCATATCAGAGAAGAGACGCATGCACCACTTCTTCTGCAGGCATAACATGCATGATCTGTAGTAGAAACATGGACCTCAACACTTTCTAGTGGTGGTAGATGATATTTGAACAGTTCCCAGTGAAATACTTGCACTGAATTCCAGCATGTGAGTGAAGATAGTGTTCCCAACCTTTGCCAGAGGGGTTCCGAGGGGCAGGGGTGTCCCCCAGATAATCATGAAATAAATTGAAACAAATAATGTGTCTTAAAACATAATTGTCACACAAATATAAAACACAATCACAGGCTTTGAAAGAGCATTCATGACATTGTTTCAGGATTTCAATGGTGTCCAATGAAGCCTAACACTTCCCAAGAGACAATCCATTTTTTTCAAAAATTGGTAAGCTCACAAACCTCCTGCAATGTGACATTGCCAACGTTTTGCCAAGTGTGCCCTGCATACACAACAGGTACCCTTATGCCAAAAATTACATATAATGTTCAGAACAACAAAAAACTCACCCAGGCTGCAGACTATTCAAAACTGGGAGGACAAAATAACTCTAAACTTCACATGCCACACTACCATCACATCACACCTGAAGGAGTTCCACTGGCTCCCCTTTCACAATTGAGCATAAATCAAATCCTTACCCACAGTTTTAAGGTACTACACAAAACTGGTCCAGCAAAGCTCAACAGTCGTATCTGTTTTCAAAAACCTTCCAGGCACCTCCGCTCATCTGGAATTCTACTTGCACACATCCTGCACATTCAGAAAACCAGATACAGAGGTTGAGCCTTCTCCTACATCGCTCCTAAACTGAGGAACGACCTGCCACTACACATAAGAGCATTCTGCTAACTTCTTGAATTCTGCAAGAAGCTAAAGTTCTGGCTTTTTTAGTAGTCCCACTAGACCCTAGGTGGCTAAAGTCACACTTGCTCCGTGCCAGGATACCATCCCAGATGACAGTGTGAGCTACAAATCTGTACAACATAACATAAACTAGTTTTATTTTACTCTGGTTTGGATTTTTTCTAACCTATGAAACAATCCAAACATCTGGTTCCTCCTTGGGGCAAAAACACAAAAATACCATGTTTAGCTTCAGCAAGGAGTAAGATATGGTATTTATTTTTCTTTTGCTAAGAAAGTAACCAATAAGAGTCAAGCTCATCAGCGGGGCAAAGATATGCTCATCTGTGTCCCAGCACAAAGGCAAATGCTGACTGATTGTTTGTTTTGTGTGGATTGTTTTTTAACCTAAGTAAAACTAAAAAAAAAATATTTGGCTTCTACAAACACAAAGCTTCTTCCTCTTAAGATGTGTGTCAGGGACTAAGAAACAGTCCGAGGCACGGGAGTTGATAAGAGCAAACCAGGAAATCAAGGCTGAAAGAGAATAGACTGGGAACAAGCCTAGCCTACCTAGTACCTGTCCTGCCAATCCCCACCTCCTGGGATATTCCTTGTGTGGGTGGAAAATTAGTGGTTAGGAGCTGGTCTGCTCCTCTTGTCCTTTCTACCACCTCCAGACAAACATGGGTTGCGCCAGTGGGTAAGGCCAGGGAGACGCTATGGGCAGTGATAAGTGCTGTTTGCCCTGCCCACCAGCTCGATCTTTGGATAGACCAGGAAAGAGCTAAGGAACCCCTCTCTGGCTTTTCAAATATATGTGTGATATCATGTAACATCACATCCATATTTATGAGAGGGTGGATAAGCGAGCGCTTGTTCACTTCATTTATGAGTGTAGAGATCAGTCACCGACAAGCAGCTTAAAAGCACTCCCAGCTCAAGGAGGAGTTTATTCCCCACTGGGGGTGGGTTAACTAAGTTAAAAAGGGCACCGGTGGTGGGGGCCCTCAGCGGCTGTGGTCTACATACCAGCCTTCTTGAGACACTCTTTCATGACAGATAAATAAGTCAATAGGATAGCCAAAGGGTTAGGAGAGAGACAGCAATGAGGCAGAACCATCCAGCCATTCCCAAGATAAAAAGAAAAATTAAAATGTCTAAGAATTTATAACCTAAATCATATTAGTGCTCCGCTTTATTTCCTTTGTGCTGCGAGGCCTTTCATATCATGAAGAACTACTTATCTCTGTAAACTAAACAAAAGACATTTTGCGTTATATCAGGTTATGTAAATGTTTGTTGCATTGCAGTTTTGTTGTTTTTTACAAAGTGCCCCATAATGCACTTCTACCATTACGACTGTATACAGGCGCTGCTATTAACCATTCAAATGGTACTGTCAGAAGGTTGAAAGGCTGAGTCTTTGTTGCCGGCCATCAAACGTGTGACTTGCAAATACAGCATATGACAATAAGAAGCACATGTCCTTCACCTGAATGCACCATAGTAATAGGACACCTCTGCATCCTTTGAAGTGATCAACACCTCATGCCCCTCATTGTCAGCTTCTTATAAAAACATCACTACAGCAATAGTGATCAACAGTTAACAGTTATAGTTACACCAGCATTTCCATAGGAAATGCTTTTTTGTTTTGCCAATAACTTGAGTGTTATTTGAAGAATCTTCATGAAACTTCCCAAAAAAGTACTATGTTTTATCTAGTTTGTGTAACAGACATTTTGGGGTGATCCTTCAAGTGGGGGCAGAGAGGAAATGGGGGCCCCTCAATGCAAAATTCCCATGCATTTTCCATAGACTTTTTTTAAAGAAGCAATACCACGAAAACTGCTAAACTAAATTACACCAAATTTGGTAGGAAGGTAGATCTTGGTCAAGAAATTATGCATTTTGAGGTTTGGTTTAAATCTGTTCAGTAGTTTTGGAGGTATTAAGCTTCAAACATTTTGTATATCTGGATGGACTTGTGCAAAGCCCTCAAATCCAATTTTAAAAAGAGTCCAGGGAGCTCTTTTATCTCTGAAATGCAGGAGCAGCTGCCTCCAACGTGGACAAATGTTACAGGCAGACATTACAGGACTGGGGACTTTGTTCCTTATACAGAGCTTAGTTAAAAACAAATATATATAAGGGCCCTCTGGGTCTTTTTTTTTTTTTTAATGGGCCCTGGGTACTCAAAACCCTGGGGCCAACCAATAACTTCAGGATGGGCGAGTGTGTGTGTAGGGCTCTTAAGGCTCTGGGAGGGGGGAAACGTGCCTCCCTCCCCTAAATTTAAAATATGGCCCCAGAGCATGAGTCCCCTGGGTCCATTTGGGCTCCGGAAGGGGGCCCATATGTCCCCCTCCCCTAATGTTATCGTAGTTGGTCCCCATGGGATGGTGTCCCCGGGCCTCTTAAGACTCAAGGAGGGGGGCCATGTACCCCATCTCCCCTAATAAAAAATGTTGGGTTCCAGGAAGGGGTGGAATATACCCTGGGTCAATAGTGGCTTGGGGAGAGAGGTGTCCACCCCCCCACCACCCCCCACTCCCCCTTTAAAAAAAAAAAATGCATCAGGGCCTGTGGGCTCCAAGGCCAATAGGGGCTTGGGAATGGGTCACGCGTCCCCAGCTCCTTCCCTTCTTACCAAGAGAAATCAAAGTCGACGTTAATCGGATTTTTTAAACAAGTAGAATGGGAGCTGTTCTGGCAAAATTAAAACTGCTAGGTAACGTCGTTCCCTGTAGGTGTCTCCCACTTCACCTCTCCTCTACAGACTCGCCTGAGCTGAACCCTCCTGTAGCTTGGGCACTCTGTGGTCTGCTATCACACCAATGCACGCCGTGTATGCTGTTATTTTTACTTCGAAATTGTAACGTAAAGGACTCCCATGCAGTCCCAGCTGAACTTGAAAAAAGTATAAACTAAAGTTCCGAGGATTTATTAATAGCCCATGTCTGGCAGGGTGTGCGTTTTAAGGATGGGGGAAGGTTAGGAGCTGCACTTTAATGCTCGCCGGATTAACTCTATTCCGCACTTCAAAGGCTCAACGTGCAACCTGTTGACGAGTCTGTCTTTCCTGATAACAGGCGCCTGCTTGGACGATAAACAAACTGCCACTCGATAAGCAGAGCAGAAACGGGAGGAGAAGCTTCCAAAACAACACTCTGAACCTTTGTAACTCCGGAACATGGCGGAGCGGGATGGGTGAGTCATCCCTGTCCTCGCTTGGATCCCGACTCAGATCTACAATGGCCCCTGCGCTTGATGCTAGATTTTCCGTTTACTAAATGAAACACTGTAAACCGGTACTTTGGTGCAATTAATTATTCAGTAGAAATAGCGCCAGGCTACACCTCTCACAATGCACCAAGTTATTAGTCTATTAACTGAGCGGCTAAGTCTAGAAATGTAGCGTCTCCAGAACTACGGCTGGTAAAGCAAAAAGACCATTATTTGTAACCACAAAGTGCATTTATAGTGAAGCAGACTGCTTCGAGGCGCGCTGTCCTCGCAGACCCCAGGATTGAGAAGGGCACGCGGGTGGGTGACCATGCCTGCCTCTTTCTGGTGCTGCCACCTCCCTGAACTCGGGCGAGCTGAAATCGGGTTCAATGCTGTTCACTTAGTCACCTCAGCTACTTTCTTGAATAACAGGCATACGATTGTTGCTTTTCAAAGGTGGGAGTCATGGGGCCTGAAGTCCTTGTGAGTGCATTCTCCTCATAATGCCCATCAATGCCTGCTCCCATACTGCCCACCCGAATACGGCTTCTTACAGAGATGTTTTAGGGCATGGAGATTAAGTGATTTACCCAGAATCACAGGATGTGGAGCGGGCGCCCTGACTCGACCCTAGCTCCCCAGCGCCAAAGTCGGCAGCTCTGGCACTTATACCACACCCTCGCCCGTTCAAAACGGAGTCCCCAAAATATGTTTGGCACGGAGCCCCCAAAATCCTTAAGATGTCCCTCACACTGCCCTGATTGCTATTAAGTTGCCGGCGGCTTACAGTCCATAGCTCACAGTGACCAAATGTGCTTGCTTCTTACTCTGCCGAGATGCCAGCCTCTGAACATGAATGTTCACCCCGGCTGCAAAGTGCACAACAGTGCCAGCTTCGCAAAGTGCGCCACAGTCAGATCGTTACAGTGCTGGCCAATGCTTCTCAGGCTGGTCTGGCCCACCAGACAATATATGGTCAGAACACTCATCACATAATCTAATACAATCATACAGTGACCCCCCCTCCACAGTCCCCACCCCACGGAACCCCCCTCAACAGCCTGCCAGGTGCCATCAGGCCACCGTGTGGCACTACACACCATTGCGTTATACAGAAGGCCCTCGGTATCTGCTTCTCACGCTGCCCACCATTGCTAACTTCTCAGGCTGCCACCAGTGCTAAAACCACAAGGCTGTCCATCGCCTAGTGCCAGGTTCAGACATGGCCACGCCGGGGTGAACCATACATAATGCCCCTCCTACTTGCTTCCCACAGTGCGTGTCGTGCCTGCTTCTCACACCAGTACTAAACTCTCACTGTGCCAACCGCTCCCTGCCTCTCTGACTGCTCACCAGCGTCGGCTCACCCCACTACCCGCCCGCTCTAGCCGGTGAGAGGGAAGTGAAGCCGATACCCCTTCAGTGCCTGGTCTCTACAGCGTCTGCCGCTTGTACGGGCAGCGGCGGGCATGTTTCAGGGGAGAGCTCTGTTTTGCAAGCAGCCTGCAGTGCACATGTTGCTCTCGTGTTTGTTGGGACTTTGGAATGTACACCCTCCTGCGCTTCGTAGAAGGTGCATTTGAGATAAAAACTACCACAAGTAGAACTACTGTTCGGGGCCCCCAAGCCAGAACACAACCCTCCGCCGCCCATGTTTTCACAACAGACACGGGCTGCTGTGGGAGCTGGCAGCCTTGCTGCCGAGGTACAGCCTCGGAGACGGCTAAAAGCACATGTGCTCATTAGAGAGCATATAAATACCAGGGAGTCAACCCGAAAACTGCTGGGTGGCCCGTGGGTCTGTGTAGGGGGTTCCACACCTCTTACTGCCGGACGGGGGTTTCTTCCGGCCCCAAAGGAACATATTAAAAGCCTAGGGATATGGTTGGATCCATCTCTTACGATGGATCATCATGCCAATCATATATCAGCTATTTGCTTTGGCCTTCTTAGACTTCTAAGGAAGGTCCGGCATATCCTCCCTCCTGTTGCGAAAAAGCTTATTGTTCAAGCATTGATTATATCTAAACTAGACTAAGGAAATAGTCTATTTGCTGGGTCACCCTTATATGTCAAAAATAAATTACAACACATCAAATTTAAGGTTCTGTGTTGTATCCACAGATCCCTCCATAACAGGGGCCCCCAGATACTGAGAACCATTTCTTCCCCTTACAAGCCAAATAGAGATCTCAGGTCAGCCTCAGTGGCCCTTGCCATCCTCCCCAGAAAAAAAAAATCTAGATGGGGAGGTGCCACTCTGGCATACCAAGGGGCCAAGCTGTGGAACTCCCTTCCCATTGGTCTTCGTATGACGACCAATGAATATAATTTCCAGAAGTCCCTTAAAACTTGGTTGTTCTAGGCGCTGGTTTCTCTCTCTCTGTCTGCTTTGGTTCGCGGTCCTTTAGCGCTGGGAAACCTGTCGGTAGCTACGCCTTTATAAATAATATAAAATAACATAACGGGCTGACTCAGGTGCCATGCAGTGCCTCTGAAAAGCCGGTGGGCCTGGGACAAAGTCACATGCTGCTCTCTAGCTCACTTGCGGCTGACTAGCCTTGCTCCCGATACCTCAGAGTAGCTGACGTAGGAAACCTCCGCATAAATTGGCGTGAGTGACTGATTTTGTCCCGACCCTGAAGGCATCTCAGGAGCAGTGGTCTCTCTTGCAATCTGAATCTAAAGCCTGTCATGTGACAGACCACCCCAGTATCCGATAGACCTGTAGGCACAGGCCTGTCGAGGAATTTTCACAAAAGCCTCGTTAGGAGAGCCCAGCTCTGCCTGGGACTGTGACAAACACACATCAACCTGGGGAGGGCAGGCACTTACTCCCGTTCACCACTTACGACAGCTACTGACCACCACCTTCTTTAGGAAAAGGTACTCACCGTCGCCGGCTCGTCTTCCTCTCTGGCTCCCAGGTGCAGGAGGATAAAGAAGATCAGCAGAGAGGCAGCAAGTGCCGCGAAGCGCTTCAAGGAGCATCGCATGGCCAAGGGCAGCGCCCCCTCGGGGATTGTCACCGGGTCCGCTTCCTGTTCGCAGCAGTCTTAGGACGGTAGAAAAGAGAGCGCAAGAACATAGTGAACAGGACACTGGCAGGCTCCTCTGTGCCGATGCGAGTGGCAGAACTTGGGGCTGTTTCTAACAAGGCTTCTGCTGAGCCGCTCCCTTTCCCGGGCGGGCGAGTGCACTACAACAGAAGGCCACACGAGGGCAGAGGTGCCTCGTTACGAGGGAGCACGCCTGTGGAAAGCGGCTACAGTGGCGATCACAATTCGGGGGTCACGGGATGTTTGAAGTCGGTCTGCTGCCTCAGCGCGAGTCTCTCCGGGCTCCACAAGTGGCCTTCAACATTATATCAGTGACCTACTAGGTAATGGCTACTCCTTAATATGCAGAAAACAGACAACTTTCAGGATGCTGTCGTGCAATTTCACCTGTAAAATGGTGTCAGAATTCAAATGAATGTCCCGCTATATGAGTTAACCACCCCGCCAGAGTTTTGTTTGTAAACCACGTCACTAATTCCTTCACTGTACATATTCAGTGGCCGATGAAAGCTTGTACTAGTCTGCCATGCTGGCTCTGTTCTGTGGAGAACGGAAGACAGCACCTGCTGCTTTCTGTGAGAGAGGGAAGTTTGCTTTGTTACTCCCACCTGTGCCTACCCTGTGAGGAACCAAGCAGCACTGCTGCTGACTCATTTGTATGTGTCCCGTGATGAGGACATCTTGCACTGTTGCTGCCCTACCTCCTCTCAATAAGGGAAGCTTGCACTGTTAGCCCAAGGTGTACTTGTTCTCAGCGGGGGCTCCACCTATGTGAAAAGGGATGGGGGGCCAACAGGCGAAACATTTTTCAAGAAAACACTTAACTTCGCCGCTGTCTTCTGCTGCCTCTCTGCTCTTGTGGTATCCCTGCATTCGCTGAGACACCAGCACAGGCTCCCCAGGAATTCTGGCACTGTGTACATGCTAAACATAGCATTTAAACAACATCAGGATTTGTTTGAGCATCAGTCACTGCCGCTCAGACACAAGATTGGGGTCTGTGCTGTTTCTCCAGCCCAGCTGTGTTTACAGCCGGGTTGGAGAAACCTATGTGCGAATGTGTGCTTGGCTGGCCTCAGACGGGCGGCCAAACCACAGGCTTACTTAGTGCACTCTCCCTTCCTCCAACCTCTCCGTGGCCCAGCCACACCCCTCTCTGCACCTGCTGGCTGAGCCAGCAGATGAAAAATGATGATGCAAAAAAACACCAAAGCAAGCTATTGTTTTATTTTTCATTTGCTGGCTGAGACAAGGGGCTGAAGCCGCTCTGCCACTGCGGAGGAGCCGCCCTTGCTTGTTCTATGATGAAGGGGATGTTGCACAGCTAGATAAATGTGTTTCCACTGCTTATGAAGAAAAATAGATTTATAGGTTTCACGTGCACTATGGACAAGGATTCTTGTACAATATTTGATTTGAGATACTATAGTCCTGAGGAAGTTCTTCTCATCACAGGGAAAATAACTGAGCACTGAAACATGTTGACAGAATAGAGAAGTAGGCTCTATGGCTGTACCCTCTGTTTTTAAACTTTTTGCATGAATACACAATTCAATTTTTTAAAAAAATACTTACGGCATGAAGACACAGTTCCGCCCATTTCAGCACAGGCATACATAGTTTAAACATATTTCTAAGAATTAATAAAAGTAGAATATAAATGTTGACATAAGAGACATACCCTCTTGAAAACTAGGTAACCCATCATGAGGAGATTGTACAACCAATGAACAGCAGTACTTTTCAGAGCTTACAGTATTAGGTGAGGAACCCACTGATGAAGCATACCACATTAGATAGGTGAGGTTTCATCATCCTATAGGAGTATATGAACATATGGTAATTCTTTTAGAGATTTGGGGCCACATGTACAAAGCTAGTTGTTTGTAAATAACAAATAGCACATTTTTGCGATTCACTATTTGATAATCAAAACACCAACGTACAAGTGTGTCTTTGACACATATTGTGATTCCCATTGGGTCGCACATAGACCTACCTCATGAATATAATTAAGGTAGGTCTCAGTTTCCATCCCATTGGGAATCTCAAAAATCACAGGGATGGTGGACTGCTGGGATAAGCAAACCACCATGTCGGTGATTGCTTTTAAATAAAGCAATCTTTTTTTTTAAATGCAGCCCGATTTCCTTAGGAGAAAATGGGATGCATTTAAGAAAATAAAAAATGAAAAGTTTTCTTTGCTCTGTGCTCTTAAAAATGTTTTTACATACATTCACAAAGGGATGGGAATGGGTTACCACCTACTTTAAAGTAGGTGGTAAAATGGGAATGTTTTGCAACCACATTTCGGTCTCAAAAATTTATTTGTACCACTTTGATTTGGTATTAGGAAGGGATACCCTAAACACGCCCCTTCCTGATACTGAATTGCAAACCCAATTTGCAGTTCAGTAATAGGATACCGAAGCCCCAGTAGGGCTCTGTACATTTCAAAAAGCCTTTTTGCATTCACAAACGGGCCAGTTCTGTGAATTTGCTTATTTGCAACCACAAATCTTAGTTTTCATTTCATGTGTGAAACAAGCTGTTTTTTAAAAATGTACTAGATGACGTTGTAACATTTTAAAACACAGCTGACAAGTGGCTCTATGTCATGTACAACATCTTTGGCCAATTCTGCATTTTTCCAACACTACTTTGCAACCTTCGATATTAACCCCACAATGCAATTGTTAAAAGAAAACCACAAGCCCCACAATGTAACATGCTGTTGACTGAAAAGTGCAGAATATATTTATACCATAGTGCACTTGGCATACTTGAAAAATTGAAAATAACATTTAAATCCTGGTTTTCTCAAAATTTTCTTCATTGTTAAACATGGGGTGAGGACAGTGACAGCCTTTTGAATGCAGAGAGACATAGCACTGCTAATGGGCTGACATTAACAGTCCCTGGAAAAAACAGCATGCTAAAAAGACATTGTTTATCAGAGCAATGTGAGCAGCAGAGACACCGTGAAGGGAAAATTAATGCTCTGGTACCCAGTCGTGGCTTGTGGTCGTTAAAGGGGATGGGGTGGTGCGAGAGAGGAGGGGAGCAGGGGGTGGGAATAATAATAAAATAAAATAAATAAATAAACTTACCTTGGCTCCCACACCGCGCACCGCTCCTCTGCTGGCTGCAGGCACCAGCTCCCACCCTGCACTGCAGCCAATCCTGACTCTGCTCGAAGTAGCATCAGGATTGGCAGGGAGCGCCCAGCCAGGGTGCTTCCAGGCAGACTGGGATCCTGTGCAGGCTCTCCCCAGCCCAGCAACAGTGTTTTTGGGCTGGAGAGAGCCTTGTGTGCATGTGTGTTTGGCCGGGCCGAAATGGCTGGCCAAACACACATGCACTCTGAGGGGGAGTGCTGTGGGAGTACTGAGCACTCCCCAAGGACCCTCTTCAGAGCACATCACCCTGTGGCCCCGCCCCTTTAGAAGGAAATGATAACAAACACTGTTTGTTATCGTTTTCTTGTAAAGGTTTTGCAGCTGTCGCTGCTGGGAGTGCGGGGGGCGGGGGGCGACACTCCTCTGCCATCATGGAGAAGCCACCCCTGCTGGAACCCATCTTCCCAAGTGCATCATTGGTATAGATGTCAGTGTGATTTAGGTCAATCCTAAGCATGACCTTGCCTTGAGCTGGTGCAGCACATGCTGCAGATGCTGCCCTGCAAGGGTCGCTAGTGCCTCGCTACATGGGGCCAGCCTGCCTGGCTTTAAAAAACAGGTAAAAACAGTGTCAGATTCTAAAATCTTGCATAGCTGTGTCATAGTCACCAGCGGAAGCTGCTGCATACGTCAAGGGGAGGGAACGGAGATGGAGGGGGAAAAAAAAAAAAAACTTACCTTAACGTCATCTCTGTCTCCTGCCGCCTTGCACTCCCCTTCCCTCCATGTGGTGTCCCAACATTTACTGGGACACCAGCAGAGGCTCCCAAGCAATCCTGGTGTTTCTAACATGCTAAACATTGCATGTAAGCAGCGTCAGGATTGGTCTAAGAGGCAGTAACTGTCGCTCAGACACAAGCCTGGGGTCTGTGCAGTTTCTCCAGCCCGTTGGAGAAACCTAAGTGCGCATGTGTGTTTTGCCGGCCAAACACACATGCGCTCTTAGTGCACTCTCCCTGCCTCCCCTCCCACCTTCCTGTGGCCCAGCCCACCCCTCTCTGTAGTGCTGGCTGAGCCAGCAGATGAAAAATGAAACAATAGTTGAACTATCGTTTCATTTTTCATCTCCTGGCTTTTGGACAGGGGAGGCGACGCTCCTTCACCATAGCGAAGGATCTGCCCCTGATAGTCACTCGCATATCAAGCCCTTTTGCCTCAGAAAGGTGTATGTGGCTGAGGGTGAGGTGATGTCAAGCACACACCAGGCTCACCTGAGTGCAAAGATTGTAAGGGCGGGGAAGATACAGACTGTCAAGTCAGCCATTGCTGGTTTTCAGAGTTTAGTAGGTCTAATATAGAGTCAACCTCTTCTGCTTCTGCAATGCAGATAAGGCTGAAGCAGAGGCTATAACTGCAATAATATAGCGCTTACTACCCCAATGAAGTGCTTTATGGCAGGCATCATGCTGCTCTGTGACCCAAAGTTAGTGGTTAACCCAGTGGTTATTAA
This sequence comes from Pleurodeles waltl, assembly GCF_031143425.1. Classification (NCBI taxonomy): domain Eukaryota; kingdom Metazoa; phylum Chordata; class Amphibia; order Caudata; family Salamandridae; genus Pleurodeles; species Pleurodeles waltl. Next base: position 656,355,473 of record NC_090445.1, on the reverse strand, counting down.
TTATTGTCATACATTTGTTGGTTATTGGATTAGTCTTGTGCTCTGAGGAAACTGTTTGAAGCCTTTATTCCAGTTTCTAAAGAAGGGTTATGTTAATAGGAGTTAGTTGTAACTATTAGAGTGAATTCATACAAGTGGAAAAATGGGACGAATGCGGTGTGTAGATAGGTTAGATGAGGTTAAGTATTGCAGGAATGGTTACTCAGGAGCATTTATAATTTTGAGGAGGGGTATGGTTAGTTTACTGAAGTATAGTAGTGAGGTGGCAGGCACATAAAAGGGGAAGGTAAACTCAGAGGCACTACGTTATGCAGAAGATGGCATTTAAGGAGAGTCAAATAGAAAGGTAGGACAGAGAATAACCCTTAGGTATAAAAATCAGATTCGTTTTCATGCAGGATATTTTGAATATTTAGATAGGGTGCAATCTGAGGAAGTAGGAAGAGTAGAAAGAAAGACTGAAAGTTGATTACCTGTGGGCAGGTGATATAAGTTGTTGCATCTTTGGTTGTTTCTTTTGGGTGTTCATGTGTTGATGTAGTCTGTCCATTTTTTATATAGATATTGAAAAATTATTGAAATTGTTTGGCTTTGCATTTGTTTTTTTAATATGGGGTACTGAGTTATGTGGTATGTCTGGATAGCTGGTCGTTTAGGGTTGCATAGTAAGATTTTGAAGAGTGAACAATCCATGGGGTTTGCCCTGATTATTCTATTATGTGTTTGAGACAGGTCTATATGTGATAAGTTTCCAGGGGAATATAGTTCTCCCTGATATTAGGGGTTGCTTCTAAAGGGATTCAGCTGATTTAACTCTTCCTTGGACTTAGAGGATCCCGGAGGGTAGCTGTGCGCAGGGTAGGTGGAAAATGAAACATCTGGGTTATTTGTAGGACCACTGTGAGAATAACCAGCTTTTATGAACTTCTGATCTCCAAAATGGTTGTCAGTAGCTGATCTTTGCATGTTGGGAATTACACAGTTCTGTGGCTTGAAAATAGAGAATGGTGTCACCCATGTTAATCTTTCTATCAGCAGGAATTATTAAGAGCAGTGCCAGTCTAGAACATAAGTTCTTGGGTTGAGTGTATTCTGTGAATTTTGCAGAATGAATTTTGGTCCTTTGCCATTTTTAGGTCTCTCCCGTGACAGCACATGTGCTAAGGCATGCAAGAGATATTGTTTCCAACAAGGGGCTTGGAGCTGTCCATTGCTTTCTATTTGTGGGCTGTACTGTCACTCTCATTCGCTGCCGCCTAATTAGGCAATGTGCACCAGCTTCACTTCATCATCTTTTGTCTGGAGCATGGACAAAGTACTGATGGCTTCATCTTGATTATGGTCCTTCTGCTGCTGGTTCTGTGACTAAGGTACTATTTTCCTTTAATTATTACCTTCCCATGTCTTCCTTGCTGCCTCTCCCATCCCAGACCCATGACCCCTTACCTGTGTTGCATCTTTCCTCCTACCACGACCCCCTTGTCCGTGTTCCTTAATCCTTCCCACCCCCACCCTCCTGTTGTCCGTGTTGCTTCATACGCCTCCTGTTTTCTCTGTTCCTCCACCCCAACCCACCATAGGAACAAATATGCCATGACACAGCAAGCGCTCACTGTGTCATGTCACTTTTTTGGCATCCCATGTTTGAGCATTCCTTCTGTAACTTGTACCCGTTCTGCACAGCAGTCACTCTGCTCTAGAACATGACTAGAGGACATTACCTAAGCCAATAGCTCTAGTATAGATGAGACGTATTGGCTTTGACCATGCCTGCTGGCTCTATGAGTGATGCACATTAGTATTAAAGAGGATCTTCTTGCTATTGGAAGACAGTGTAGAATCTTTAGGACAGGAGTGATGTGGGACTGACATATAGAAGTAGTCTTGCCCTAAGTATTGGATTCTTTGTAGCCTTTTGATTGTTGACAATGAAATGCTGTGCTATAATCCGCTGTTTTAGTGAAGGTTTGCAAGGCTGATATGCCCTTGCTTGCACATTTTGAGGAAATTCAAAATATGAAAAGATGCATCTAAGTGTTTTCATTGTGTAAACAGTAGATTGAGAGAGCCTGTCAGTTTGAGTATTCATGGAAAGTCAAATAAGATTAAGAGATTTCTTAGATTTTTAGTTATTTTTAACAGGATTCCAATTCTTCTGGTCAGAAACATATAGGGTCATAGTATTTCCATTTCCTGCATATCAGTGTTTGAGTTTTTGAAGCATTCAGCTTGAGGTGATTCTAAGTCATCCATTAATGTATGGCTACAAGAAAGGTGTTACGTTTAGATGTTTCTATGTACTTAAGGTATTCAAGTTTGAGAATAATCTTTGTGTCATCCGCATAGTTGTGGCAGATGAGTTGTTAATTCGATTTAATAATGTTTTTTTAATATATATATTAAAAAGTGGAGGTGAGAGGACAGATCCTTTGAAACTCCTGTTTTATGCAATAACAACTTAAAAAGAAATGCAGTGTGTGAATCAGATAGGATCTGTTGTTCAGGTAAGAGGAAATCCAGTTGATAGAAATGCCATCTAAACCAACATATTCAAGCCTAAGAAGTACTGTGCTATGGTGTACTGACAAAAGCTGCAGAAATGTCCAAGAGAAGTAATGCACCCACGCTATTTTTGGGGACTGTGTTTTTTTAGGTCATCCCAAATTTCGAAATGAGCACATTCAGTCTCTTTCCCTGGACAGAATCGTGTTTGCCAATCAGTGAGTAGCATATCCCTATTTTGTCTCTGGTGCCTGAGTATTCTGATCACATTGTGATTTCTCCAAAAAAAGTTGCAAAACGTTTCAGAAATAGTTCTCTGTTATTCCAAAAGTAATCGGCGTTAGGACGTTATGTGCTCCATGAAGTGTGCTGTAGCATCAGCACAGCATTAGACCCTGTCATTGCAAGACAATCCCTGATACACTTTTGTGCTATGGCCTTTTGGATACCCCCAAAACAAAAGTATAACAAAGTTTTCCTACTTGCCATTTTATATGAATGCCTCAGAAATTGATGTAAGCCATCATTGTTTCCCATGTTTTCATATTGACTCCTAGTTTCTGGACTCTGCTGACTATCGCCCTGGTGGGACTCGGTGTCCCAGGGCTCACCCTGCTCATCATTCACAGCAGTTAGCAGAGGGAGGTGCCGGACATCGCGCTTCTTAGCGCTGTCTCCACTCCAGCAGTGCAAGTTTCTGGACTGTGCTGACTATCGCCCTGGCGGGACTCGGTGTCCCAGGGCTCAACCTGCTCATCATTCACAGCTGTCGCCACTTTCGCAGTGCGGGTTTCTGGACTCAGAGATGTGTAGCGTTAAGGTTAAGGGATCAATAGCATCAGGGTCTGACTGGCTTATAGGGCAATCTGGCAGTTCCTGAAAGGCTGGTCTCATAGATCAGTGAATGAGCTGGTTCATGCCTGGAAACTAGAAAGAGCAGGAAACCAACTGCTGCCAGCCAGGTAATTGGTGGGCTATCACCTTGAGACTGCGGGATGGGTAGACCAATGGAGGGTTTTCACTTTCAGAGGTCATCAGAGGGGTTACCAAGAGAAGCACCGCTCTGCAGTTCGACGGATCCCCCTATATTTCGGGTTGTCAACATTTTGCTAAAAACAAAAAATATGGGGATCTTTGACACAAGGGGGACATGATGGGGACGACACAGTTGCACTGTGTGTCAGTAACCTTCGTCATTACATACCACCTCCACAGAGTTCCTCCCCTGCACCGGTGCCACCTCATCCATTCTGTGCCCACACTTGATATGATCTCTCTCTCTCCATGCCACTTAGATACTCTTTGGCTATGCCACCTTGTGCCTGCCATCCATTCTGTGATCACACTCATGACTCTCCTTGTGTGTTCTGCCCCATTTCTGCCCTCACCCAATCTGTGCCTTTGGCTCCAAATTCTATAAAATCCAGGGAGGGATTAGGCATGTTGGCGCCCTTTCTCTTCTCCTTGTACATAAGGGGTGTAGACAGAGTGCTTCAGGGTGTGGCTGCTAACTCACCACAAGTCGATGGAAGGGCAGTACCGGTCTTCCTTTCTGTGGACGATGCCGTCCTATGTCAAGGACCGCTACCGGCTTGCAACGTCTAATAGATTGTTTTATGAAATTTATCGAGGGCAGGGAACTTAAAATAAACCTAAAGAAAACTTAGACCATGATCCGTGGAGAGAGGTGGGCAAATCAAGTAGTCATCATAATAATGGCACACAGACCGTAAGGGTTACGTCATTCCTCTACCTGGGCATTCTTTTTATTACCAGCGGCTCCTTAACCAAGCATGTCGAAAATAATATGTTAAATACAGCCTGTGCTTGCAAGGGTATTTTTAGGTTTGCCACTAAAATGGGCTGTAAACCAATTAGGGAAATTGCCACAATCTACAGAGCTAAACGTATTTCTGCCGTTTTTCATTGCAGTGGGCTTTGGGACTATGCAAATCTCAACGTTTTACAAACACAAGAGAACATTTTCCTCCAGCGAGTACTTTCTGTTCCCAATCCATGTCTGCCGATTTAGTTCTATGGAACTGGGGATGATGCACCGGGAAGATTTTTCATTGACAAAACCTATCCAGATGTGGCAATCAATATGGAGCAACGAGGAGACTGGGTTTACAAAATCAATCATGTTGCATTGTTTAAGATTAGACAAGGCTGTGAGACTCCCGTGGCTCCTGTGTACCTCTATAGAGGTGGTATAGCTCAGCATCTCCTTGTTTTCAGACAGCCCAGATAGCATATGGCACGTGAGTGAAAGGGAACTGAAACTTAGGCTACTTAGCAACAAGACGCATCAAAGACACATCCAGGCCTTCTATGGTTAGACACCTCCCTGTGGCACCAAATGAGGGCTTACAGCAGTATCTGATAACTACATCTAACCTTCAATACCACTTCTCCCTGACATGATTACGCCTGGGCATAGCTCGTGTACTAATGGCTTTTCCAAAAATGAAACAGGCTGAGGGCGACAGTAAAATGTCCTTCTGATGAAAGACCGACCCTATCTGCTTTGCACTTTATTCTATTTTGTAGTTTTTACACTGAAATTAGAAAAATATATTTTAAACCATTGTTCATTGCTAAGAACATTAGGAAGTACAAGGAAGCTTATCTGTTTTCATGTTTCTTAGAGGAGTGATATATGTGCTTCAGAGTTGCGTCTTTTATTTGGAAAGCTATTGGCATTAGCAAACATTTTAGTTTCATGCATCAAATTACCATCTAGGTTACATACATATTTTCCAGGCAGTAGTGTTCGCCTAGTGGGGCTGTTCCTACGGGGCAACCCATATTGTTCTGTTTTTTACAAACTACATAAGATCGCCCAGAGACAGTTGTGGTTCTTTTAAGGGCTTGTGACTATTCTTTGAAAGCCGTAGCTACAGGCCAATCATCTTTCATGTTTTTTGTTGTATAGAATTTAGCGGATAACCTAATTGCACTTTAATTTGATCACCACTAGAATTTATGGGAAGGGCCACTTAGTACGATAAGTGCTCCAATGGATGCTAAGCCCAGTCGAACATTGCATGAACATATCAATTTACAGTAGCACTTCAATGATCCTAAGAACCCTGTCACTAGTTTAAATAGTTTCTGTACCTTATATTGAGACACCACAGCCTCCATATTATTTACATTCAACTTGAGACGGGTTTTTTAATTGTCTTCTCATGACTTGCCATATATTTTTATCACAGATGATACAGGCTGTTAGCTGTAATGTTGTTATGATGATGTCTTTTTATATGTATTATGGAATTGTTGTGTGCTCTTTTAAAGTTTTGTGTTGAAACCGAATAAAGATTTTGAACAGAACTGAAGTGATGCTAGGGATGCCAACAGTATATCCATCTTCTACATGTTTCCTCTCATCCACTCTGTAACCCCTCACACATTCTGTTCCTCCTCACCCACTGTGTCCCAGTACATCTCAATACTATCCCTTGCTGCTTAGGAGTGAGACTAGAAGCCAGCTGCATCTCTTTTTCAGAGCAATCCTTCTCATCACTGTGTAGAAGGTCAGGGAGTGATTCATTGTCCTACTCAACCCCCTGTGTCATTGCTAGGATGTTAATGGTAAAGTCTCTCCAGAGGTATGGCTACAGCCAGTTTACAAGGAACACCACCTTTAGTTCCCATATGGTACTAGCATCCACAAAATAGTTCACATCAAGAACTTTCTCTAGCACCTTTTAGGGACCACATCACTTATTCTTCTAAGCTCTTCTATAAATGGAATTCAGTACCAACATCACCTGGTTCTTCATCAGCTCTTGACTTGCATGAAGGCTTTTCTTTGGATGGCTCATATACTGTGCCATTATGTCAACACCAGGACAGTGCGCGCTCTACGGGCATCTAGAATGCAAAAACCCAACACTCGCAAGATAAAGTAATTTATGCATTGTGATGATATGTTATTGTTTAAACTTTTGCATTGCAGAAAACCAATCCAAAAGATTCATTTTTAAGGTTCTTATAAATACTGTACATTTACAATGTGTTGCTGCAGACATTCAGAGTGTGTTAGGGTGTGGTCCCTTTCCAGGGCCTTCTGGAGACTTTCCCTGCAACATGCCTGGGCGTGGTTCTAGGCTGGGCCAAGACTCTATAAAAGAGAGTCAGCCCAACTTCCAGTGCTCACTATTCAGAGGTCCCGGTGCAGAGCAGCAGCTTCTTCCTGAGCTCCTGTCCCGGCGGCCTATTTGGATTTTCTAGTCTTCTGCACTCATCTCTCATTGGTGCTCACTGTTTCCAGGCGGTAAGACGGTGTTTGGACATTTCCCAACACCGTAATTGAGAATCTTCATATTCTTGATTTTAATTCTTAAATGAATAACAGATTACTTGTGCGCTGCCATTTTTTGACATTTGTATGGTGGTTTGCAAATAGGGAGGACACGCAATTTATTCCATAAAGATTTGACTTCGTTATTACATTATTGTTCATTGCGCGCTGATATTTCTTGACATTTACATGATGTTTTACGAGTTGGCAAGACGTGCAACTCGTTTCATGAGCATTTAACTTTGTTGTTCATTCCGCGCTACCTTTTCTTGACATTTACATGGTGGCATTCGAATCGGCGAAACCCGCGATTCACTTCTCGTGTGTAATTCATGCTGTTCATTGTGCGCTACCATTTTCTGGCATTTACATGGTGGCATTCGAATAAGCAACACGCGCAATTCTTTCCTTGAGTGTTTTTTCATGTTATTCATTGTGCGCTACCATTTCTTGGCTTTTGTATGGTGGCATTTGAATCGGCAAGACGCGCAATTCTTTCCCCGTGTATAAATAATGTAAGTTACTGTGCGCTACCATTCTAAGACATTTTCTTGGTAGCATTTCAAGTTGACACGTCGCATGATTTATTCCTTGAATCTACGTTGTGTGATTTCATGGTGCACAAACCTTTATGGTGTTTAATACTCATATAAAAATCTGCAGTGTGCGCAATTTACTTCCCAATGTTTTTTCTGAGATGAACACAACACAATACCAGAGTTCTAGAGGTAATTCTGTGTGTTCCTGATATGTATTCCTAAAAGGAGATTCATATGGTTGTTTAGAAATTGCTCAGAGTGTTTCCTGATTCTCATGCTAAAGAAAGTACTTGAATCTGAAAGTACTATTTAACTTTTCCTGTTTCCTCCTCAGGTATTTGGTCATCTAAAGCCTAGTCAGTTTTAGGATTATTCTAGGGTTGTTCATGTTTTTCGGAAAAGACGAAGCTTAGAGTTGTAGCATGGTACTGATTTCATGAGATGTAATTTTGATGTTGTTTTTTAACCTTTTGCTTCCTACAGGTCTCCTTCCCAGCTGTTCCCGTCCTAATCCCCTTTTCCCCACTTGGACTCTCTTAGACTCTGTGATAAATCTAATCAGAGTATTGGAGCTGTCTTGTGGTGGAAGTGTTGGGAACGTGCACGGACCCTGAGGATCTGGTGACTCTGACAGAATAGTGAGGCCACGAATTATTATCCTCCTGGTTTGTGTATGTTCTCAGCATGGCCACACTGAACAAGCTAGTCAAGGCTATCACCCAGCTCCAGTCAGAAGTGGTATCATCAAAGGATTTGACAAATAGTCTAGCTGAGAGGGTGAGTCAGTTACAGAATAAGGTTGAGAAGAAAGAACAAAGTCCCACAGGTGTGTCTTGGCCAGGTACTTCTTCTCAGACTTCTGGAGGTAGTCCGACTAACATTTCCCTCAATGTTCCTTCAGCCATTCCTTTAGCTCCCCCAGAACGCTTCTCAGGTGATCCCTTGAAAGCGCAATCTTTTCTGGTTCAAGTGGAACTTCACTTCACCTGCAGACCACATACTTTCCCCGATGCCCAGTCTAAAGTAGCTTTCTTGTTGTCATATCTGTCTGGAGATGCAGCTACCTGGGCTATTCCTCTTGTGCGTAAAAATAGTCCCCTGTTGTACAACTGGAAAAATTTTGTTCGTGAATTTGAGAGAGTTTTCGATCGTAGAACTGTAACACAGTCAGCAGATCGTGAATTATTAGACTTACGCTAAGGGAATCAGGACTTAGGGGGTTATTACAACTTTGGAGGAGGTGTTAATCCGTTCCAAAAGTGACGGATATACCACCAGACGTATTACGAGTTCCATAGGATATAATAGACTCGTAATACGGCTGGTGGTATATCCGTCACTTTACCGTCACTTTTGGGACGGATTAACACCTCCTCCAAAGTTGTAATAACCCCCTTAGTGTCATATTTAGCCAACTTTAATCGGCTGGTCGCTGAGACATCCTGGCCTGAAGAAAAACAAGCGGCCTTGTTTTACAGGGGACTCAAAGAGGAGCTAAAAGACATCTTAGCGCGAATCGACCCACAACCTGCAAACTGTCAAGATTTAATAAACCTTGTCTTGAGGCTTGATCATCGTTTAAATGAACGAAAAGGAACGCGTAAAAAGACTGAAAAACATTCTTGGCATGCTCATGATAACAAAGACTCAAAAACTCCGAGAGAAAGAACGCCGGAACCGATGGAAATTGGAACCATCAGGAGACCTTTGACCAAAGACGAAAAGGATCTACGCAGAAAAAATGGGCAATGTCTCTATTGTGGGGGGAAAGGTCATTTCGCCAAAGATTGTCCAATCAAAACAAAGAGCAAGCGAGGCCCAGTTCAGAAAGTTGCAACCAATGCATCAGTCGAGTCGGAAAATCTAAAGCACCCAAGTTGCAGAGAAGGGTTGCTCTTGGGTGTCACCGTGGATCCTTCACAAGCCAAACATCTAAAATTGGGAATAAGAGTTCAAGTCAAGAAAAATACCTATTTCAAGAAGGCTCTAGTCGACTCTGGGGCTACCGGAAACTTTGTTGACGCCCAATTGGTTCGTGCATGGGGGATCTCATGTATTGAAAAGAAGACTCCAGAAACCATCCAGGCAGTTGATGGAAAACTCTTGACTGGAGGTCCGATAACTCTTCAGACTGTCCCCTTGACAATAATTTGTGAAGGTAAAAATCAAAGAAAGAAACATAAAGAGGAACTCATCCTTGACGTGATCCATGCTCCCCAGTATGGGATCATCCTTGGCTTGCCATGGTTAACTCATCACAATCCAGAGATTAATTGGGCTGAACGAAAGATCGTGTTCTCATCAGTGCTATGTAAAGAACATTGTCTCCAAAGGACTCAAGAATCGGAACTTCGCCATTCTTACATAGCTACCGCCGCAGAGAAAGAAGTTCAGTTGCCCAAACAGTATTCGTCTTATGAAGATGTATTTGATGAGAAGGAAGCAGAGAACTTACCTCCTCATAGATCTTATGACTGCTAAATTGATCTAGTCCCAGGGGGAATACTTCCCAACTGTCGTGTGTATGCCCTGTCAGAACATGAAAATCAACATTTACGAAAATACTTGGATAAATTCTTAGAGAATGGTTTCATCCGCCCCTCTAAGTCTCCCACAGGTTCTCCTTTGTTTTTTGTTCCAAAAGTGAACGGAGAGCTTCGAACTTGTATCGACTATAGGGGCTTGAATAAAATCACCATCAAGAACAAATATCCTTTGCCTCTAATTCCGGTCTTACTGGAACAAGTAAAGAAAGCAAAAATCTACACAAAGCTTGATCTTCGAGGTGCTTACCATTTGGTCAGAATGAGAGAGGGTGACGAATGGAAAACGGCATTCAAAACAAGATATGGCCTTTTTGAATACACCGTCATGCCTTTTGGTCTGTGCAATGCTCCAGCAGCATTTCAATTTTTCTTAAATTACGTTCTTAGAGAGTACCTTGATATCTTTGCCATAGTTTACGTTGATGACATTTTGATCTACTCAGACAATGAGAATGAACATGTTCAACATGTCAAGAAAAGTTTGGCAGCCCTTCATAAACACCATTTATATTGCAAGCTAACCAAGTGTGAGTTTCATGTTACCACAGTTGAGTTTTTAGGGGTTATCCATACCCCTCAAGGTATGGTGATGGCAGAAAGGAAAGTAAAAGCCGTATCTGAATGGCCCATCCCAAAGTCTGTTCGTGATGTACAATGTTTCCTGGGCTTTGCAAAGTTTTACCGGAGGTTCATCAATCATTTCTCCCAGACAGTGGCTCCAATTACTAAGTTATTAAGAAAGAAAGAAAAATTTGTATGGTCCCCAGAAGCAGACCAAGCCTTTTCAACTTTGAAAGAAGCTTTCTCCACTGCCCCAGTCTTGACTCATCCAGATGCGGATCGACCTTTCATAGTGGAAGCTGATGCTTCAGATGTGGCGATAGGAGCAGTCTTGTCACAACAAAACAAAGACACTGGTCAGCTTCATCCTGTAGCTTACATGTCTCGGAAGTTGAACGAAGCCGAACAGAACTATGTCATTGCTGAAAAAGAGCTTCTGGCGATTCGTGACGCCTTTAAAGAATGGAGACATCATTTGTTGGGAGCTAAATATACTGTCACAGTATATACTGATCACCGCAATCTTCAATTCATGAGTTCTGCCAGACTTTTGACTCCTCGGCAATTACGCTGGATGCTGTTTTTTGCTGAGTTTGATTTTGTGGTAACCTTCCGGCCTGGTAAAGATAATCGCAAAGCTGACGCCTTGTCCCGCCAAGAGTCTACCACATTGCCTGCAGTTCAAACCTCCAGAGCTATCATTGCTCCTGACAAGGTCCTATGTATCATAAAAACAGAAGATTTCTTTGAAGACATCCGCAATTCATTCACTGTTGAAAAATGGCAGGCGTGGGCCCAAGCAGATCCGAAAAGATCAATCAAGCAAGGATTACCCTTTTACGATGCTCGTTTGTTTGTGCCCACTACCAAACTTCGCAAGATAGTGTTTCATTGGTTGCATGTTATACCTACAGCACGTCACCCTGGTACTCCTAAAACTCTTGAATTAATCCAACGCTATTTTTGGTGGCGTACCTTAACAAAGGATGTAAAAACAATGGTAAACAACTGCGAAGTCTGTGCTCGCACTAAAACAAGTCATTCAAAACCGAAAGGGTTGTTACACCCACTCCCAACCCCAAGTCGTCTGTGGGAACACATCTCTTTAGACTTTATTACAGGTCTGCCAGTGGTACAACAGCATTCAGTAATTCTGGTGGTAGTAGATAGTCTCACGAAATATGGACATTTCATTGCCTGTAAGAAATTACCCACCTCTAGTGAACTGGCAACTATCTTACTGAATAGAGTGGTTCGTTATCATGGACTGCCAAAAGTTATCCTCTCCGATCGGGGATCGCAATTTGCCTCCAACTTCTGGAAGACATGGTGTAAAACACTCCAAGTGACATCTACCCTATCTACTAGCCACCATCCTCAAACAGATGGTCAAATGGAGAGACTAAATCAGACTTTGAAGCAATACCTATGTGCTTACGCTGAAAAAGCACTTAATTCATGGACATCAATGCTCTGGTTAGCTGAGTTAGCCTACAACAACTCCTTCCACACTTCTACTGGCGTTACACCCTTCTTTGGTTTGTTTGGCTATCATCCTGACACCTTGCCCATCACAATTCCTCAAGAAAGCTCTCTCACTCCAGCTGTGTCAGAAATCATTCAACATTTGCATCAAACTCAGAAATCGATGTAACAACATTTAGAAAAAGCCAAACAAAAATACAAAAAGCATTATGACAAGAAACATTGTGAGGGACCGCAGTATCAACCTGGTGACAAAGTGTGGCTTTCCACAAAACATATAGACTTCAAGACGAAGCACATGTTCAACCCCAAATTTATAGGTCCTTACACTGTTCTTCAGCAAATCAGTCCTGTGACCTATAACCTACAATTGCCAAAATCATTACGGATTCATCCAGTGTTCCATACTTCCCTCTTAAAAAAGGCAGTCCAAAAGGTCCGCCCTCATCCAGCTCCTGTTCTAGTACAGAGGGAAGAAGAATATGAAGTCAAGAAAGTGTTGGACTCTAAACTGAGAGGGCATAACCTATGGTACTTAATCTCATGGAAAGGTTATGGCCCTGAAAGTAATTCATGGGTTTCCGCATCTGATGTTCATGCTCCAGTACTTGTGAGACGCTTTCATCGTCTCAATCCAGATAAACCAGGCCCTAGAGCGCGCCTGGGAGAGGGGAGTACTGTCAACACCAGGACAGTGCGCGCTCTACGGGCATCTAGAATGCAAAAACCCAACACTCGCAAGATAAAGTAATTTATGCATTGTGATGATATGTTATTGTTTAACCTTTTGCATTGCAGAAATCCATCCAAAAGATTCATTTTTAAGGTGCTTATAAATACTGTACATTTACAATGTGTTGCTGCAGACATTCAGAGTGTGTTAGGGTGTGGTCCCTTTCCAGGGCCTTCTGGAGACTTTCCCTGCAACATGCCTGGGTGTGGTTCTAGGCTGGGCCAAGACTTTATAAAAGAGAGTCAGCCCAACTTCCAGTGCTCACTATTCAGAGGTCCTGGTGCAGAGCAGCAGCTTCTTCCTGAGCTCCTGTCCCGGCGGCCTATTTGGATTTTCCAGTCTTCTGCACTCATCTCTCATTGGTGCTCACTGTTTCCAGGCGGTAAGACGGTGTTTGGACATTTCCCAACACCGTAATTGAGAATCTTCATATTATTGATTTTAATTCTTAAATGAATAACAGATTACTTGTGCGCTGCCATTTTTTGACATTTGTATGGTGGTTTGCAAATAGGGAGGACGCGCAATTTATTCCGTAAAGATTTGACTTCGTTATCACATTATTGTTCATTGCGCGCTGATATTTCTTGACATTTACATGATGTTTTACGAGTTGGCAAGACGTGCAACTCGTTTCATGAGCATTTAACTTTGTTGTTCATTCCGCGCTACCTTTTCTTGACATTTACATGGTGGTATTCGAATCGGCGAAACGCGCGATTCACTTCTCGTGTGTAATTCATGCTGTTCATTGTGCGCTACCATTTTCTGGCATTTACATGGTGGCATTCGAATCGGCAACACGCGCGATTCTTTCGTTGAGTGTTTTTTTATGTTATTCATTGTGCGCTACCATTTCTTGGCTTTTGTATGGTGGCATTTGAATCGGCAAGACGCGGAATTCTTTCCTCGTGTATAAATAATGTAAGTTACTGTACGCTACCATTCTAAGACATTTTCTTGGTAGCATTTCAAGTTGACACGTCGCATGATTTATTCCTTGAATCTACGTTGTGTGATTTCATGGTGCACAAAACTTTATGGTGTTTAATACTCATATAAAAATCTGCAGTGTGCGCAATTTACTTCCCAATGTTTTTTCTGAGATGAACTCAACACAATACCAGAGTTCTAGAGGTAATTCTGTGTGTTCCTGATATGTATTCCTAAAAGGAGATTCATATGGTTGTTTAGAAATTGCTCAGAGTGTTTCCTGATTCTCATGCTAAAGAAAGTACTTGAATCTGAAAGTACTATTTAACTTTTCCTGTTTCCTCCTCAGGTATTTGGTCATCTAAAGCCTAGTCAGTTTTAGGATTATTCTAGGGTTGTTCATGTTTTTCGGAAAAGACGAAGCTTAGAGTTGTAGCATGGTACTGATTTCATGAGATGTAATTTTGATGTTGTGTTTTAACCTTTTGCTTCCTACAGGTCTCCTTCCCAGCTGTTCCCGTCCTAATCCCCTTTTCCCCACTTGGACTCTCTTAGACTCTGTGATAAATCTAATCAGAGTATTGGAGCTGTCTTGTGGTGGAAGTGTTGGGAACGTGCACGGACCCTGAGGATCTGGTGACTCTGACAGAATAGTGAGGCCACGAATTATTATCCTCCTGGATTGTGTATGTTCTCAGCATGGCCACACTGAACAAGCTAGTCAAGGCTATCACCCAGCTCCAGTCAGAAGTGGTATCATCAAAGGATTTGACAAATAGTCTAGCTGAGAGGGTGAGTCAGTTACAGAATAAGGTTGAGAAGAAAGAACAAAGTCCCACAGGTGTGTCTTGGCCAGGTACTTCTTCTCAGACTTCTGGAGGTAGTCCGACTAACATTTCCCTCAATGTTCCTTCAGCCATTCCTTTAGCTCCCCCAGAACGCTTCTCAGGTGATCCCTTGAAAGCGCAATCTTTTCTGGTTCAAGTGGAACTTCACTTCACCTGCAGACCACATACTTTCCCCGATGCCCAGTCTAAAGTAGCTTTCTTGTTGTCATATCTGTCTGGAGATGCAGCTACCTGGGCTATTCCTCTTGTGCGTAAAAATAGTCCCCTGTTGTACAACTGGAAAAATGTTGTTCGTGAATTTGAGAGAGTTTTTGATCGTAGAACTGTAACACAGTCAGCAGATCGTGAATTATTAGACTTACGCTAAGGGAATCAGGACTTAGGGGGTTATTACAACTTTGGAGGAGGTGTTAATCCGTTCCAAAAGTGACGGATATACCACCAGCCGTATTACGAGTTCCATAGGATATAATAGACTCGTAATACAGCTGGTGGTATATCCGTCACTTTACCATCACTTTTGGGACGGATTAACACCTCCTCCAAAGTTGTAATAACCCCCTTAGTGTCATATTTAGCCAACTTTAATCGGCTGGTCGCTGAGACATCCTGGCCTGAAGAAAAACAAGCGGCCTTGTTTTACAGGGGACTCAAAGAGGAGCTAAAAGACATCTTAGCGCGAATCGACCCACAACCTGCAAACTGTCAAGATTTAATAAACCTTGTCTTGAGGCTTGATCATCGTTTAAATGAACGAAAAGGAACACGTAAAAAGACTGAAAAACATTCTTGGCATGCTCATGATAACAAAGACTCAAGAACTCCGAGAGAAAGAACGCCGGAACCGATGGAAATTGAAACCATCAGGAGACCTTTGACCAAAGACGAAAAGGATCTACGCAGAAAAAATGGGCAATGTCTCTATTGTGGGCGGAAAGGTCATTTCGCCAAAGATTGTCCAATCAAAACAAAGAGCAAGCGAGGCCCAGTTCAGAAAGTTGCAACCAATGCATCAGTCGAGTCGGAAAATCTAAAGCACCCAAGTTGCAGAGAAGGGTTGCTCCTGGGTGTCACTGTGGATCCTTCACAAGCCAAACATCTAAAATTGGGAATAAGAGTTCAAGTCAAGAAAAAGACCTATTTCAAGAAGGCTCTAGTCGACTCTGGGGCTACCGGAAACTTTGTTGACGCCCAATTGGTTCGTGCATGGGGGATCTCATGTATTGAAAAGAAGACTCCAGAAACCATCCAGGCAGTTGATGGAAAACTCTTGACTGGAGGTCCGATAACTCTTCAGACTGTCCCCTTGACAATAATTTGTGAAGGTAAAAATCAAAGAAAGAAACATAAAGAGGAACTCATCCTTGACGTGATCCATGCTCCCCAGTATGGGATCATCCTTGGCTTGCCATGGTTAACTCATCACAATCCAGAGATTAATTGGCCTGAACGAAAGATCGTGTTCTCATCAGTGCTATGTAAAGAACATTGTCTCCAAAGGACTCAAGAATCGGAACTTCGCCATTCTTACATAGCTACCGCCGCAGAGAAAGAAGTTCAGTTGCCCAAACAGTATTCGTCTTATGAAGATGTATTTGATGAGAAGGAAGCAGAGAACTTACCTCCTCATAGATCTTATGACTGTCAAATTGATCTAGTCCCAGGGGGAATACTTCCCAACTGTCGTGTGTATGCCCTTCAGAACATGAAAATCAACATTTACGAAAATACTTGGATAAATTCTTAGAGAATGGTTTCATCCGCCCCTCTAAGTCTCCCACAGGTTCTCCTTTGTTTTTTGTTCCAAAAGTGAACGGAGAGCTTCGAGCTTGTATCGACTATAGGGGCTTGAATAAAATCACCATCAAGAACAAATATCCTTTGCCTCTAATTGCGGTCTTACTGGAACAAGTAAAGAACGCAAAAATCTACACAAAGCTTGATCTTCGAGGTGCTTACCATTTGGTCAGAATGAGAGAGGGTGACGAATGGAAAACGGCATTCAAAACAAGATATGGCCTTTTTGAATACACCGTCATGCCTTTTGGTCTGTGCGATGCTCCAGCAGCATTTCAATTTTTCTTAAATTACGTTCTTAGAGAGTACCTTGATATCTTTGCCATAGTTTACGTTGAAGACATTTTGATCTACTCAGACAATGAGAATGAACATGTTCAACATGTCAAGAAAAGTTTGGCAGCCCTTCATAAACACCATTTATATTGCAAGCTAACCAAGTGTGAGTTTCATGTTACCACAGTTGAGTTTTTAGGGGTTATCCATACCCCTCAAGGTATGGTGATGGCAGAAAGGAAAGTAAAAGCCGTATCTGAATGGCCCATCCCAAAGTCTGTTCGTGATGTACAATGTTTCCTGGGCTTTGCAAAGTTTTACCGGAGGTTCATCAATCATTTCTCCCAGACAGTGGCTCCAATTACTAAGTTATTAAGAAAGAAAGAAAAATTTGCATGGTCCCCAGAAGCAGACCAAGCCTTTTCAACTTTGAAAGAAGCTTTCTCCACTGCCCCAGTCTTGACTCATCCAGATGCGGATCGACCTTTCATAGTGGAAGCTGATGCTTCAGATGTGGCGATAGGAGCAGTCTTGTCACAACAAAACAAAGACACTGGTCAGCTTCATCCTGTAGCTTACATGTCTCGGAAGTTGAACGAAGCCGAACAGAACTATGTCATTGCTGAAAAAGAGCTTCTGGCGATTCGTGACGCCTTTAAAGAATGGAGACATCATTTGTTAAGAGCTAAATATACTGTCACAGTATATACTGATCACCGCAATCTTCAATTCATGAGTTCTGCCAGACTTTTGACTCCTCGGCAATTACGCTGGATGCTGTTTTTTGCTGAGTTTGATTTTGTGGTAACCTTCCGGCCTGGTAAAGATAATCGCAAAGCTGACGCCTTGTCCCGCCAAGAGTCTACCACATTGCCTGCAGTTCAAACCTCCAGAGCTATCATTGCTCCTGACAAGGTCCTATGTATCATAAAAACAGAAGATTTCTTTGAAGACATCCGCAATTCATTCACTGTTGAAAAATGGCAGGCGTGGGCCCAAGCAGATCCGAAAAGATCAATCAAGCAAGGATTACCCTTTTACAATGCTCGTTTGTTTGTGCCCACTACCAAACTTCGCAAGATAGTGTTTCATTGGTTGCATGTTATACCTACAGCACGTCACCCTGGTACTCCTAAAACTCTTGAATTAATCCAACGCTATTTTTGGTGGCCTACCTTAACAAAGGATGTAAAAACAATGGTAAACAACTGCGAAGTCTGTGCTCGCACTAAAACAAGTCATTCAAAACCGAAAGGGTTGTTACACCCACTCCCAACCCCAAGTCGTCTGTGGGAACACATCTCTTTAGACTTTATTACAGGTCTGCCAGTGGTACAACAGCATTCAGTAATTCTGGTGGTAGTAGATAGTCTCACGAAATATGGACATTTCATTGCCTGTAAGAAATTACCCACCTCTAGTGAACTGGCAACCATCTTACTGAATAGAGTGGTTCGTTATCATGGACTGCCAAAAGTGATCCTCTCCGATCGGCGATCGCAATTTGCCTCCAACTTCTGGAAGACATGGTGTAAAACACTCCAAGTGACATCTACCCTATCTACTAGCCACCATCCTCAAACAGATGGTCAAATGGAGAGACTAAATCAGACTTTGAAGCAATACCTATGTGCTTACGCTGAAAAAGCACTTAATTCATGGACATCAATGCTCTGGTTAGCTGAGTTAGCCTACAACAACTCCTTCCACACTTCTACTGGTGTTACACCCTTCTTTGGTTTGTTTGGCTATCATCCTGACACCTTGCCCATCACAATTCCTCAAGAAAGCTCTCTCACTCCAGCTGTGTCAGAAATCATTCAACATTTGCATCAAACTCAGAAATCGATGCAACAACATTTAGAAAAAGCCAAACAAAAATACAAAAAGCATTATGACAAGAAACATTGTGAGGGACCGCAGTATCAACCTGGTGACAAAGTGTGGCTTTCCACAAAACATATAGACTTCAAGACGAAGCACATGTTCAACCCCAAATTTATAGGTCCTTACACTGTTCTTCAGCAAATCAGTCCTGTGACCTATAACCTACAATTGCCAAAATCATTACGGATTCATCCAGTGTTCCATACTTCCCTCTTAAAAAAGGCAGTCCAAAAGGTCCGCCCTCATCCAGCTCCTGTTCTAGTACAGAGGGAAGAAGAATATGAAGTCAAGAAAGTGTTGGACTCTAAACTGAGAGGGCATAACCTATGGTACTTAATCTCATGGAAAGGTTATGGCCCTGAAAGTAATTCATGGGTTTCCGCATCTGATGTTCATGCTCCAGTACTTGTGAGACGCTTTCATCGTCTCAATCCAGATAAACCAGGCCCTAGAGCGCGCCTGGGAGAGGGGAGTACTGTCAACACCAGGACAGTGCGCGCTCTACGGGCATCTAGAATGCAAAAACCCAACACTCGCAAGATAAAGTAATTTATGCATTGTGATGATATGTTATTGTGTAACCTTTTGCATTGCAGAAATCCATCCAAAAGATTAATTTTTAAGGTGCTTATAAATACTGTACATTTACAATGTGTTGCTGCAGACATTCAGAGTGTGTTAGGGTGTGGTCCCTTTCCAGGGCCTTCTGGAGACTTTCCCAGCAACATGCCTGGGCGTGGTTCTAGGCTGGGCCAAGACTCTATAAAAGAGAGTCAGCCCAACTTCCAGTGCTCACTATTCAGAGGTCCTGGTGCAGAGCAGCAGCTTCTTCCTGAGCTCCTGTCCCGGCGGCCTATTTGGATTTTCCAGTCTTCTGCACTCATCTCTCATTGGTGCTCACTGTTTCCAGGCGGTAAGACGGTGTTTGGACATTTCCCAACACCGTAATTGAGAATCTTCATATTCTTGATTTTAATTCTTAAAAGAATAACAGATTACTTGTGCGCTGCCATTTTTTGACATTTGTATGGTGGTTTGCAAATAGGGAGGACGCGCAATTTATTCCATAAAGATTTGACTACGTTATTACATTATTGTTCATTGCGCGCTGATATTTCTTGACATTTACATGATGTTTTACGAGTTGGCAAGACGTGTAACTCGTTTCATGAGCATTTAACTTTGTTGTTCATTGCGCGCTACCTTTTCTTGACATTTACATGGTGGCATCCGAATCGGCGAAACGCGCGATTCACTTCTCGTGTGTAATTCATGCTGTTCATTGTGCGCTACCATTTTCTGGCATTTACATGGTGGCATTGAATCGGCAACACGCGCGATTCTTTCCTTGAGTGTTTTTTCATGTTATTCATTGTGCGCTACCATTTCTTGGCTTTTGTATGGTGGCATTTGAATCGGAAAGACGCGCAATTCTTTCCTCGTGTATAAATAATGTAAGTTACTGTGCGCTACCATTCTAAGACATTTTCTTGGTAGCATTTCAAGTTGACACGTCGCGTGATTTATTCCTTGAATCTACGTTGTGTGATTTCATGGTGCACAAACCTTTATGGTGTTTAATACTCATATAAAAATCTGCAGTGTGCGCAATTTACTTCCCAATGTTTTTTCTGAGATGAACACAACACAATACCAGAGTTCTAGAGGTAATTCTGTGTGTTCCTGATATGTATTCCTAAAAGGAGATTCATATGGTTGTTTAGAAATTGCTCAGAGTGTTTCCTGATTCTCATGCTAAAGAAAGTACTTGAATCTGAAAGTACTATTTAACTTTTCCTGTTTCCTCCTCAGGTATTCGGTCATCTAAAGCCTAGTCAGTTTTAGGATTATTCTAGGGTTGTTCATGTTTTTCGGAAAAGACGAAGCTTAGAGTTGTAGCATGGTACTGATTTCATGAGATGTAATTTTGATGTTGTGTTTTAACCTTTTGCTTCCTACAGGTCTCCTTCCCAGCTGTTCCCGTCCTAATCCCCTTTTCCCCACTTGGACTCTCTTAGACTCTGTGATAAATCTAATCAGAGTATTGGAGCTGTCTTGTGGTGGAAGTGTTGGGAACGTGCACGGACCTCGAGGATCTGGTGACTCTGACACATTATCTTCCACAAGCCAATCACACATTCCACCACATCCTTCTAGGACATCTCAGAAGTTCCTTGACAACCTTCTCTAACTGAGATGAATGGTGCCCAAAAAGAGGTTCAAAGGGGCCGAACCCAACTAGTTTCTTTGGAGGTTCCCTGTAGGTGAACAAGAGGTATGACAGGAGTTGATCCTATTTTCTCCTGAGGTTCTTTGGCATAACTCTTAAAGGGTTAGTTAAACCATTTCACCAAACCATTGGTTTGCTGTGAAGAATCAGTAGGTCATTCCAGCTTCTCGCACATCTCTCTCATGTATAAGGAGATAATGTTTGTTCCTCAGCCAGAGATCATACTCGTGGGAAATCCAACCCTTGAAAAGATTCCTAGGAGTGCCCTAGCTAGTGCCTTAACCATCAAAATCCTCCGAGGTAACGTCTTTGGATTCTTGGCGGCCTTATCTACCGCAATGAGTATACAGCCAACATGATATCTTCCAACCACTCCTTGCAAACATATTCTTTGGCTTAATTCCAAAATCCCACACATGTAGACCACTCAACTTGTGCCTGGTGGAATTCTTGCTGGGTATTTTCTCTAACAGTTAACATAGCCTGTGGCTGTGGCAATTACCCAGACACAAACATTTGATCTGCTCAGGTGCCTCATGCTCCTCCCCGTCTGAAGTATGGATGAGGGTACACCACAGCCTGTGCATTCTCCAAGTCCTCCCTAATCTGCTCTATATACCTTCTCTAGTCTCTGCAAATCTAGGACGGTCACAGTCTCCTTCTAAGGCTGACATGCAGCCTGTGCTTTGGTCAACATAGCTTACATGGACCAAGCCATGTATGCTTTGGGCCACGGCACTAAACCAGATGTAATCAAACTATTGACCAAGATACATCCTGCTCCCATTTCTGTCCTACTCATGCATCTACCATAGCCATCCTATAATTGGCCTACACCTCAGCTTTTGCACGGGTGTACTCCATATCATCCCTTCTAGTGACCACACATTTGCCATTCGCATCTGGGAGAATCTTTTACAGCTTGAGATATTTCCTCTCCACGATATTAATAGAAGCACTTGTAGCTCTTAAAAATCCCCCCTTCCAATTAATCCTGCGTCCGATACAAACCACATGGTATTTTGATGGATGTACTTTAGGGTATCTGGATCACATTCTAAATATCCACAGCAACTAGGTTGAGCACCACAAGGCCCTCTCAGGCCACTTTACCCAGCTGGTACAGGGTCTTTCATCAGACAGTCTCTTTTGTGATGTCCCTCCTTGTGTCACATACAGTAAATAACCACTTTTAGGGAGGGAGAAAATTAAATGTTCTTTGTCCTATGTTCATGAGTAGGAATTAAATTTTGTTTCTGCATGTGTCCATCTCTGGACCCTTCCTAATTGTCCTGGCACTTACCCTCCGGTTTTGAGCCAGTGGAGAGTTCTTCTTACCCTTTTGGCTTAGGTCTATCTGGCTCCAGACTGTTATGACCCCTTTTGCCTAATCATTCAGTCAATCAATGAATCAATTAGTCAGCTTGTAGAGCACAGCTTGTCACCGGTGGGGGTATCCAGGCACAGGCAGGGTCCAGAGTCTCAGTCAAAGAGCCAGGTTTTGAGCATCCTGCAGAACTCCTGAAGATTTGGGGATGTCCTGAGGTGCAAGGGAGGGGGCCATTCCAGGCTTTGGCTGTGAGGTAGGAGAAGGAGCGTCCTCCTGCTTTGCTGCGTTGTATGCCTGGGGAATGGGTAAGTGCAAGGGAGATGGGGTGGAGGTGTCTGTGTGTGTGTGTGGAATCTCAGGCAGTGGTTGATGTGCAACGGTCTGAGTCATGCAGGGTCTGAATGCAGGGGTGAAGAGCTTGAACTGGCATCTTTTCTGAACCGGGAGCCAGTGGAGTTTTTTTGAGGTGGAGGTGAGGTGGGTGCAATGAGGGAGATCCAGGATGAGTCTTGCTGCAGTGTTCTAGATGGTCTGTACTCTTTGAACTAGGCGGGCCTCAATTTCCACATAGAGGGTGTATGCATAGTCCAGTCAACTGTAAAAGAGAGCTTGGGTGATAATGGATATCGCATTTTTGGGAAGCCTCTAGAACATTTTATGTAGCATGCGCTGGATGAAGAAGAAGCAGGAGGATGACAAGGCATTGACTTATCAGCCAACACTGCAGCTTTCTCTTGACCCTTCTCTGTCAAGTCAGATAGGTATTGCCTAAGAGGAGGCAGAATACTCTTCTCTGAACCTCTCTGTTACCATTAACTGGCTAAAGACTTGACAATCATTGGCCTTCATCCCTGTCACCGACTCATTTTAGTCATGGAATACAACATGAATCCACGTTTCAATAGGAATATTATCTGCTACATCTGTTACATTCACTAATTTTCTTTGACTCTCCACATGTACTGAGCTGGTTTGAGTCCAAACTGTCTGTGCAGAGCCCCCTTTAATTGCTCATAGTTCATTATCCCAATGACTACCATAACGTTCATACGTTAATGACTCTTTAAAGCAGCTGCTTTAGACAGCATTCAAAACCTGTGCTCTTCAAGCAATCTCAAACCTTGCACACCATTTCAAAATACCGTGGCCATTGCCCATTCCAAAAGTAGCTGTCTCCATTCCCATCCTGAAAAGTCTACAGAGCACTCCGTTTCTTGGTCAAGAAGAGCTTAGATGTGGGCCAAATGGGATGGCCTGGGTTGTACGTTTATACTCATTTTTCAGACAGGGGACATTGATTCACTGTCTGAGGTCCTGGAAGTGTGAAGATTACACCTGGCTGCTACTAGCCTTCCTCAAACAGTAATGTCAGAAAGACAAGAGGGCAGGGCCTGCCCAGAAATTTCCTCGCCCTTGATAACTGAATCTGCTTGCCCTTCCCCTCTCCCCACCTTCCACCAAATGGCAGTGCTCAGGACAGAGTATACAGCAATCCCCAGCTAAAAGATCCTCATACGTTGCTATCCGTAGCCTTGTTGCTATACTCCCTCAGTTCAGTGTCCTTCCTCCAGTGTCAGTAATGAAGGCAATACGCATCTATTGTCTTGGGAGCTGTATCCCATCCTTTAAGGTGCATTCCAGAACAGATCCCACTGGTCCCAGCAGTAAGACTCTTACCATCAGTAGGATTTTTGCTACCATTTACATGATACATACATGCACTTGATATGCACAAGGAACGTCAGCACAAGGGTCAGGGTGTTAAATCTAGCAGATTTTTTTCCATGAGTGGGGCTAAGAAGAAAGGTCAGCTCAGGACTATTAATTCACAAAAATCGAAATACTTCCACTGCCGTCTAATGTCAACAGCCCAGGATAGTGACAGAAGTCCCTTGTAAGTAAAAAGGCAATGCCGGGGGCCATGGCCGGGCTGCAGCAAGAATGACCGCCTGAAGCTGATGCTCCACGAGGCAGGCTGTACCAGTGAGTGGTTGAGGGGGCCGCGACCTGGCGAGAGGGCTCCTTCACCCTCAGCTAACTCCACAGACCGACCGGATCAGATCGGCACCCTCTCCGAGGCCAGGGGCGGCCACAGTGCCCCAGCATACTTTCGGGCCTGTTGCCCTGCGGAGATCCGCGGGCTAATTTTGCTGGACGGCTGGGTGCGGCTGCACGTGATCTTGGCCTGAGGAACGGCCCGCACGCGGCCGTCACTGGATCCTGCAGACCCCCCCAGGACACAGCTTCTACCGATGCTCCTTCCCCTCCAACCCCACCCCCCCCACTTTTTCCTGATCGAAGGGGAGAGCATTGAACGTTAAGAGTTGGATTTCCAGCCTGAGGCCCATAGATAGCTACACTGGACCACGGGGTGCTGCTTACCTGAGGTGTGGGGGACACATAGGCAGCACCATCCAGAATTGGGGACAGCAGTGGCACTGACACCACACTTTTCCTCATGAGCAGGGGGGTGCCTGAGACCTTTCAGTGACTAGCTTTACCTATCTGCACATGTAATAGCCCACATAGCCCTGCTACAGGACGCCAGCCCATCTCAACCAGGGGGATCCAGGGGCTCACAGTGAAGCATGAAAGGCTCTAGATGAGGACAGCGCTACAATCTTCTTGCGTAAAAGTGCCCATCTGCCGCAACCCCACGACGCCACAAGGCCAGATGAGAGGACGCACTTAGTGGGGATTATCGGGCTTACTGGATTACCCTCCCCCAGTCTGATTAGTGACCTTCATCCCTCCCTCTCTGTCGGGGAGCGCTAGACCCTGCCATACTCTTCAAGGGCTGGATCCTGATTAACTCATGGTCCAACCTCCTACTTACCCATACCGTGCCGCAAGACGGTTGCTCTTTGCTGCGAAAAGGCCACAGTTTATGGAGCAGTGACAGAATCCTATAAGGGCGATGTGAGTGGACTGCTATATACGGAGGACCACCCCTCCAGAAGAGCAGACTATTGCAATGGAGTACAGGAGTGAACTCTGAGGCTTGGGATACATCCCCAGGACTCAAACCTTTGCGTAGTGCCACGAAAGAATACGCCAGCTCGCTGTTACATTTCCCGTTATTGAGGAGGTGCCCCGAAGGCCATCTGCTTCTCCCCCTGCCTGGCGATGCCCAACGACAAGACGACGGGTAAACACAGCCGTCAACTATTGTTCTCAGAAGCCAACTCCCAACCTCACCCCATGGTCTCACCTGCAACCCCCGCAGTCTCCAGTTCCACAGCCTCCGCACATTTGGACACTGCCATGGAGTGCATTCTACAGGAAATCACAGCAGAGGGCCACCGCCTGAAAGCCGTGGATTCAAAGATCACATACTTCTCTGGGGCCTCCCAGTCGATTCGGTCGGAAATTGCCAGCTTTCACGATAAGGTCACAAACCTAGACCACCATCTTACAGAAGTTGAAGGTCAACTTGCAGTGCTTCCGAAGCACGATTCAGAGTTGTAACTCCTCCATGCCAGACTTACAGACCCAGAGGACAGGAGCCAAAGGGACAATGTTTGTTTCTTTGGCATTCCGGAACGCACTATCTCAAAGATCTTCTCCCGGAGCTCACAGGCTTTACTTTCTACCCAACACTGGAGTTCAAACGGGCCCACAGAATTGGCCCTATCCATAAGGCAGACTTAAGAAAGCCCCAAGCCATCATTGCTTGTTTCCTCCACAATGAGCAAGCTTGTCAAGTTATCACTGCGGCGAGGGCACATGGTCCTTATAGGATAGAGGGGTCTGATATTGGAATGGCTGCAGACTTCTCCTGTGAAACCAATGAGAAAAGGAGAGCGTTCCTAGCTCTTCGCCCGCAGCTAAGAGCCATGAATATCAAATTTGGCTTCTTTGAACCAGCTCGCATGTGGATCATGCACCATGGCAGATCCAGAGACTTTTTTGATCCGGCAGCCCTCAGTTCCTTTTTGGCTACCCTTGCCACACAACAAATGGACCAATCCTCCACATATGTGCATTCAAACTCTCCCTCTCCGGAAGGACCTTCTTTGAATTCAGACCCCGACAAACATGATATCAACTCAGCAAGGCAGAAAAGGGGTAGGACCTATGATCACCCCCAGAGATACCAGGAAGGCAGAGAACATGCCCTCCAAGCCGTGATTGCTCTCACTCAAGACCTTAACAGAGACAAATTCCGGTCCCCTTGAAACCGCCACCCTCTGGTATCTGACTGTTACATACCCTGTGAGATGATCACAACAGAAGTTCCTTGCATGGGCACCACGAATGTACAGTCGCTGGATGGCTAAGTACCACATATCTCTTTATTGGCTGCTGCCATGTTTGCTAATGTCATAGATGTTGTTACTGTTCTTGTGCTTATTCTTGTTTCTATGATAGACACAATATGTGACACTCACTGCCTACCCGGCTGCTGATTGATTTATTTGTATTACAGATTGAACCTGTTCTCAAGGTTGCAATATATACGTAGCATATATTTTTCATGGGATATGTAATGTTCATATGGATTCTGTATTTGGGGCTCTCCGCGGCGCCCAACCCCCATATCTCCATCTCCATCCCCTCCCCACCTCTGTGCGCACTCCCCCTCCCCTTCCTCCCGGGACCCATACTACTACCTCCTCTAAACATCGGCGGTACCCCCCGTGCGTGAGCCTGGCTTGTGTATCATGCAGGTTTTGATCTGCAGTTTTACAGCACTCATACTGTGTGAGGTGTTTACCTCGGCTCCTAAAATATCTCAGGTCCTCTCCCTTGTACAATAGTTACTTTCCTACTCTTCTTCTTTCTTCTTCTTCTTTACTGTACCTTAATTGTCTTTTCTCTCCCCCTCTCCCCTATTCACCTTTATTCTTCTCATATCCTTCACGTCCCACTCTTTTTACTGTCCCCCCTCTCTTTTCACTCTTGATTGGGTCCACTCTCTGCTTTATACCGATCAGGGTTTCCCACACCCTCCACCAGCGCTCCCCTGTTCGGTGTCCTATCCCCTACCTCCCCTTTAACACATGTCACTCCAGGCTGCATCAGCATAGTAAGGGACCACTACGCACAGCAATATACTTTGTTTGACGCTAGCATGGGATCCCTCCGCTTGTTAACAGTTCTCTCTTGGAACGTTCATGGCTCACACACTTCATTAAGTGAAAGAAGGTTTTATCATAACTACAATCCAAACGTGCAGATATTGCCCTATTGCAAGAAGCACATCTTTCCTCACTGGAATCAGAGAAACTATGCAGGGACTGGGTGGGTCGAGTACTCTGTAGCGGGATCACATCGGCTCAGACCGGTGAACCCGGTACTGGAAGAAAATGTGGAGTGGCAATCCTTCTCCGTTGGTCCTTGCAATTCAAGGTACTTAAAACATGGACTGACTTGGGAGGTCGGTATGTCCTTACCAAACTTAGAATAGGTACACATACCATCTGTGCAGGGCCTATACATGCTCCTATGGGCAACAAACAACTCTTTTTCCTCTCTCTCAATCACCTCCTAACAGAGATGTGGGCCTCACAATATCTCCTGGGTGGCGACTGGAACCTGGAATGCGATGCGGTGCTCGATCGTACAGGCAGTCTGGATGTGGGTAAGACAGAGCCCTCTTCGGGGACATCTGTTCGGACCAGGGTTTGGTGGATCAGTCTCGTCTCTCCCATCCTCTTGATCATGAATAAACCTATATTTCACCAGTCCATGGTATACAATCTAGACTAGATTACTTTCTTGTCACCCATAACCTGGTCCCATGGATCAGAGATTCCCAAATCCTGATGGCAGAATTATCGGACCACTTCCCGGTGCTATTGGCACTAGACCTGGGTTTAATCAGCCTTGGACGCAAGCCATGGCATCTAAACACCTTGCGCTATCGTACACCACAGGGGAAGAAACAACTCAGCTCTCATGTCACTGACTTTCTGGCCAACAATAAAGTTTCAGTCTCCTCCCCACAGACCTTATGGGCAGCGGCGAAAGCAAAGATAAGGGGACAACTAATGAGGGACGCTGCCATTACAGGCGCTCAGAGATGCTCCCATCAATGAGCCTTGGAAGACCAAATAGTGTCATGTACCGGCGAATACACCGCAACTCCCTCCTCCTTCACCCGCCGTAGTCTCGAAAAGGCCAAAATTGAATTGAATGCCTTATACACCTCCCAGGCGGAATACAAATTACAATGGATGAAAGGACACCACTATGAACACGGGGAGATGGCAGGACTGTTACTAGCTGCCCAACTTCGTCAACGGGATGCAACGCTGGCTATTCCAGCCGTCCGGGATCTTGATAATACGATCCTTACTTACCCACAGGACATTGCTAACGCGTTCGGTAGATTTTACTGGACCTTATATACTCCCTAAGTGGCTGAAGACCACAAGACATTATCCGCGTTCTTCGATAAAGCACAGGTTCCCAGCCTTAGAGAGGAAGGCAGGGCATTCTTGGAAGGAGAGATAAGCAAGACAGAGATTGAGCAGGCTATAGCTAAACTTCCCTATCATAAGTCCCCAGGTGATGACAGGCTCCTGGCAGAATTCTACAAATGGACTGGAGCAGAGACGGTGGACTCCCTGTAAGATGCCTTTCATGGCGTGGAACCCTATTTCCAATAGGGCATCTATAGCAGTCTTACTCAAACCTTGGAAGGACCCTCTTTTATGTGCCAGGTACCGCCCCATCTCTCTCCTGAATGGGGATGTAAAAATAATGGCAGGTATCCTGGCGACCCGCTTCAAGAAAGTGCTGATATCCCTTATTCACCATACACAAGTGGATTTTGTACCTGGCCGCTCCTCCAGAAACCACCTCTGCACTCTCTCGCATGCCCTATGGGCCGCCAGAGATACCCAGGAGGAGGCCGTTGCCCTATCCCTTGATGCCGAAAAGGCATTTGGTAGGATAGAATGGTGGTATCTTTTTGAAACCTTGAAGCGGTTTGGGTTAGGGACTGGATTCATCAACAAGGTCCGTTGGTTATACGACACACGAACAGCACAAGTAAATTGTGGTTGATTCCTTACTGAGGTTTTCCGAGTTAGGAGAGGAACCTGACAAGGTTGCCCACTGTCCCCATTGCTCTTCCTACTAGCTGTGGAACCGCCAGCTGCTTTCATCCGTAGTTCCAATCTCATCTCTGGTGTACCCATCGACTGGCAGTTGCTCCACTATTTACCTCTATACCAATGACATATTTCTAACGCTCACAGACCTCCCCCGCTTGCTTCTGGCACTTCGGTTGATCCGAGTCGAATTTGAAGCACTATCAGGGTACAATATAAATTGGGACAAAAGCGAAGCACTTCCTATGTCTCAAGTGACAGTCTGCTCGGCAGTGCAGGACTTCCCAGCCCAGTGGAAACAGTCCCGTCTGTATACCTCTGTATATTCATCAATAAGGGCCTGGAACGTATGGTGGCAGACAACCTAGACCAGCTTCTTATCAATATGAAGAGGGATTTTGACAAACGGTCTCACTTGGGCCTCTCCCTAGGGGGGAGAGTGCAGGAAGTCCGCATGGTGACACTACCAAGGTTTCTTTATGCTCTTAGAATGTTACACTTACACATCTTTCTGCCTCTACTTCGTGAGGTTGATAGACAGGCATTTCTGTGGCGGTTAATGCATCCCAGGCTAGCCATGGCTACTCTCTTAGCACGCCGTGAGTGTGGAGGAATGGGCCAACCTTCGATAGAACATTACGCCATAGCGTTCCAGCTATCGCAGCTTGTCTTCCTGCTCCCAGAAGTCCCCAACCCCCCATTGTGGGTCACAGCAGAACACACAATCTCACACTGCCTGCCTGGCCTTAATATGCTCCTCAGTGCGGGTGCTACCCTACCCAGATCTGCAAACCCATGCTTTACGCCTTTCTCAATTCCTGGAGGAGAGCACACTGCTTGTTAGGAGTAGATCCGAGTAGCCCACTCTGTTGCATCTCACCCATTCCTGCTTCGCTGCCGTCCTGTTCCCACACTACCGATGTCCCTCTACCCATATACGTGCCCTGCATAATGCCCTTCTCACCCCATACCTTGAAGACTGGAGTCCCATCATTGACTGGGCCCTATACCTAACCTCTCCTCAACCTTTCCTGCAACACTACTGCAGGTCTTAGTTTGTGGATAACACAGTGAACGTGGTTTGTATACTGCTACATAAATAGGCTCCGTCCCTCCCTATACTCTTCTTATGATTAACCGCTGTTATACCTGAAACTCAGATTGTAAATGCGCTCCTATTCAGCACTGTATGATATTATTAGTGTACGACTGTCTGATCGTGGAGATACTTTTTCTTGTTCATATGCAGTTGGAAATGCATATTCTGATGTAAGACTATGTAGTATGTTTTCATGATTTCTAAATAAAGAATTGCACAACAAAAAAAAGGGAATGCTTGTTGTCATCCTCAGAGCAGGTAATGGGCCTTGGATTCCCCATGTCAGGCCTATATGTCAGCACCCATGCTCGATTAGCGGATCAGCTAGGCCACCAAAAAGATAGAATACCAGTTTGAAATACAGAGGCACATTTTTCAATATGTGATGCAGCGCAGCAAGCAACCTTGCTGCGCTGCACTGCGTGACAAGAAAGTGCAGGACTGTGCCACACTTAATATAATATGGCGCATTCTTGCCTTTTCCCAGTGCTGCCGCACAATGTGCTGCCTAGTGCCAATACGGGCACCCTTGCACCATGGTGCAAGAGTACCTGTGTTGTAAGCAGGATCGTTTTTGTCAGAAAAGGGCACAGTACTGCACTAAAAAAAACCTAGGGCATTTGTCTTTTCTATGTGTGCTGCAGAGTGCAGCGCACAGAGGAAGATGAAAAAACAAGGGGAAATAAACATATTTCTCCTTGTTACGCCTCACCTGGGGTGGCATAGCAGTTTTGGCTCATTCCCAGGTCTACCACTTATGGTAAATCTGTGAATACGTCGAAATCCATGGGTGTTTTGTGGGAACACCCACTCACCACACATGGAGTGCCTCCCAGGGGCAGGGCAACGCAACGCAGCATTTGTACTGCATTGCATTACTCAGGGCCACACAATTTGGCTGCGCCTGGCTTGATAAGTCGCACTTATGAGTTGCGTCGCACTCGCACTCAGTTGCATGGTGCAAAAATGACATAACTTGTTTATAAATTTGGCCACAGTATTGTTACTCCTTGCAGCGGTGCACACCTATTTACCATGCAAGGATCTTTTCCATCCCAACACTATTCATTCAAACATCGCTGGGTTTCTAATGTGTGTCGCTCGGGGGTGGAGTTATGGTATCCTTAGTTTTGTATCCTTGAAATGATGGGGTGTGTGGAACGTCGGAGAGAGCCTCTGGGTCATGACGCACTGATCTCTTTCAATGACAAAGCAGGGGAGGTCAGGATCAATAACCTATGATCTGATGCAATTGTCTAGAAAACATTCAAGATGTACATCCTTTACCACCGAAAAACCTAACAGACATTTATTCTTCAGACACACCCTCTCACTGCATCCTCTTCTCAACCAGACAAGGTTTTAGAGAAGGTACCAAGTAGGTCTACAATCCCAGTAATCAGCAAGTACTGGTTTAGTCAAGTTTTTCTCAGAATTAATACGCACGGTAAATATATGTTTTAACCACGCTATGTGAAGCACCCTTTAATATGCACATGATTTAGGGCATCCTTCAAATATTGTTCTTAGCCACATCCCGTACAATAGTTATACATAATAGGCAGTCAGGTGAGGTGAAGGATACTTTAAACATAGTCAATAAGGGATTTTGGCACACAAGCAAACAGTTGCTCCTTGCAAAACTAAAAAAACATCTTTAGGCAGAAAAAGTACTAGTTCTGATGCGAGTCTTTCATTTTTGCCAGATGAGATATGCAATTGAATTACGGTGCAAGTTCCAAAATAGTTATTAGTCAGCCGTGGTAAGAGGCAGTGACTTAAACCTTTGCACCTAGTTTTTCACCGTGGCTCCACATTTCACAGCGCAGCACTGGACTAAAGTCGCCACAGACTAGTTTGTAGAAGGGTTGTGAGACAACCTTTGGACCCTTAGCTAGCATTAGAAGTTTCCTTTTGAAAAGTGTTTATATCCGAAGTGGAGCTGCTCTCGCATAGGACAGAGTGAGCTTCAGACTTTGACAACGTACCTTGAGAAGAATTGTTTCAGGAATTTTTGGTCTTTGCTATGAAGAGAGCACGTATTGCCTGAGAAGCTTTGTCAGTTACATAGGGTGCCTTGAATCCCTAGCAGGCCTCAATGGTCAATCCGTGGACGGAAATGGCGTCACTGAAATGAAGATTACTGTTGCTTTTTGTGTCTTTAAGGGGTCCGAATCTGCGCTTTTGATGACATATTAATGATTACCCAAAGAGTATACCTGTTTCTTACATGCCTGATGTCACTTGAGGTGTGCTCCTTTCACAGTGTTTCTGATTGAGAAGGTCACATCATAGTTTGTCAACCTGCACACGCCCATGAAATTCACATTAAGCAGTATGTTAGGGATGATTACTTTTAATGGTGGTGGTGTGAGCCGACTGGGAATAAGGAATGGGGCAGGGTTGATCGATATCAGTAAAAAAGTTTACTTGCAAGTTGCGTTGCGGCATACAGTCCTCTATGATTGCTGGACCATCCATAAAATGTGCAGTGTCCTGTGTATCAGGCATAGCTTCGTGCCATTGACAAAGTAGCGGCTAGTGTGTGCCCATGGGCAACTCCACATGACATTGACACAAAAGGTTATTACCGACCCTGTTTCAATGAACCAAGAGCGGTGTGGAAGGAAAGACAAGGCTTTGCCATCTTGACCATACAGATATTAATGATGCAGTTTGGGAATTTGCTGTCTACTGTGTTACTCAGTAGGCAGCTGAGTGCTTCTGGGCCACTTGTAGATAGTAAAACCATAGTGAAAGTCAGCAAGTAGCCCCAGTGCTTTGGGACAAAAAACAAAGATTATAACATTGGAAAAGGTTGCTATTCAACAAGTACAATGAATTAAAAGTGCCTGGATAGTCTGTGCAGCAGCGGCTCCTCTGCAATGGTGGAGGAGCGTCACCTACCCACCGCCACCCCACCCACCCCGCCAGCAGCAGCAGCTGCAAATCTTTTATAGTACAAATATAATAAACTATGTAAAGGGCTCGGGGTCACGGGCATGACAGGGACAGAGGGGGCATGCGTAGCACTGCCCCTCAGTGCGTATGTATGTTTTGCCGGCCGTCTTGGGCCGACCAAACACACATGCGCACTAAGCTCTCTCCAGCCCGGCATTGTGTTGCCGGGCTGGAGAGAGCAGGCACATGATCCCAATCTGCCTGGGAACACCCTGGCTGGGCGTTCCCAGCCAATCCTAACGCTGCGCTGAGCAGCATCAGGATTGGTTGCAGGGCAGGCTAGGAGCCTGTGCCTGCAAAGCAAGACAGAGCGGATGGAGAGGTGCGGTGCGGAAAAAGGTATGTTTTAATTTTTTGTATTATTAAATATTCTTTTGGGTTCTGCCCCACTCCCCGCCACGTGCCATGCCGCCCCACCCATTTTCCCCTCCCACAAGCTGCGCCTGAGTCTGTGACACCACAATGTGAATCTGGTGTCCTACCCAGCCTATGCTCAACTCCACTTCCATTTGTAACTTGACTTGAGCAGCTTTGACGACCCCAACAGCTGACTGGGGCCTGGGCCAAGTTGGAAGGTTCCATGCTAGCTTAAAAAATCATTTTGCCTGTCACGGTATTTTTCAAGATAGGAAAGCACCCTGCAGTCTAAACTGACTGTATTTATCTTGTAGCAGCACCCTCAAATTAAGACCAGGAGCCTAGGTGTTTGGCTGGAATGAGACATGAGATAAACGAGTCATCATTTAAATAGGTGTGATTTGCACAAAGAGGGAAAGCACACCTTATTACGTTGAATGCCCTTCCCCGAGGGCAGCTGTTAACTCGTGCTGCACCCAGGGGCATTGCATTCAAGTGAAATACAGAGTAGCTGCTTCAAAGCTGCTCCGTGTTTCACTGTGCAGGTGGCAACTCGTCTGCATTTTAAAGAGGGATTAGAGATCCCTTTGCAGGTGGGTGCAGTGAGTGACTGCACCCACTTGGAAGGTGATATCTGGCAGGGTCCTATAGACCCCTTTTCTCCACCAGAAGGATGCCATCAGGAGACACACTTATGATGTACCACCTGTTTGTGGCACACTTTCAGTGCATCTTCTGACAGAGTTTTTCTTTGCGCCTCTGTCCTTAATTCGGTGAGGGTGCAGAGGCAAATGCAAATGAGGGAATGCCATCTTGGGATAGTGCTGGTGTACATGTATCACAAGCGTCTGCTGCCCCTTCTGTAAAACTAAAGCATCTCAGAGGCGCACAAAGCTGGTGCACGCACCTGTTGCGCCCCCAGGGCACTTTCTGTAATGCGCCCACTGGTAGACAATTTAAAGAAAATTGGCACTTTAAATCAAACTACATCTACTTGGGACTATGCTGCTCCAACAACTACACCATCTAACAAACTCAACCCATCATCCACTGTCATAGGACTCTCAATATTGGAATGAGACTGCTGGGTTCGGAGCTCCAGAAACACTGCTTGTGGGTGACAGAGTCAATCTCACACCATCTTGCAGCTGTCTACCCAGCCGTTTTGCATAGCTAGAAGCACCTCACCCAGACATAGAAAGCAAAGGTGATTTGTGGCAGCCTGATGCATGACACTCAGTGACCTTTCAGGGAATTTGTGGTTGACAAATCTCACCCCTTTCTCTTGTTAGCAGATTTCTCATACACACACATAGGCCAAAGAAATGATACAGGATGCTTTTCAATACATTTATTGAAAAGACTGCAATCTACCTTAAAATATGTAAGCTGCACTTATTAGGGAAATGAGACATAGCAAGATTAGGATTGTTATGATCAGTGAGAAGAAAATAAACAACCCTATCATAATGGAAGAACATATACATTGGAATCCAACCTAACATCCCCACTGAAAAGCAGGTTAAGCTAAAATAAAAAGAATGAATAAATGAAATTAGAGCATATATCTGGGTAAGAGGGCACAGGCCACAGGCCTAAACTAAGCTACAACATCTGTACCCAAGCAAGGTGCAAAAATGAACCCACAACACGCTCCCCATTGTCGGGACAAGAGTGCAATTTCAAGACCTAAAGCTATTTTAATCTAAAACTAAAACACTAAAAGCATAATAAGTAAAAATAAATTGAAGTTGACAAGCAAGGCAGGCCAACAGACAGGCCAAATTAAAGGACAATTTAGTATTTGAACCAAAAATGCCAATGATCGAATTTCTGCTATAAATTATAATCCTGCAGTAAATCTCCGATGTCATCAATGGTGATGGAAGCCAGGAAGGACTCCACTTCGGCAGATGATAGGTTGACCAGCACTTTAGTTGAAGGATCCAAGAAGCATATGTATGCACATGACTCAGCAATAGGACCGGCTGAGGGGGCCACATTTCTTCCAGTGCCATATGTAGAAGGAGCCAGGAAATCTACAAGTGGAGGCTCATAGGATGCCTGGTATATTAACCATAGTCACAATGGGCTTGTCCGTGAATGACCCTCATCAAGAACATCAACAGATCCTTGTACAAAGAAGGCACAGGCTGCACAGCAAGACACACCTTTGGTGCACACTCGAACAAGCACCACAAGCAATGGAAAAACAGCTGCACACAAGTCATGGAATGACAATGACCAATTCAGCTCAAGCTCCTCCAGCAGGGATGGTCCCAAATACTGCATCATGCAATCACGACACAGGTGGGTTGGTGGGAGCTCCATTACTTTGCTAAGACATTTGAGAAGAGTGAATGAATGGCCAACAGTATAACTTCAAAAACAGTCTGGAAAGAGCTGACAAATTCAGAACCAATTAGCCTTAAAAAAGTGCATAATTCCCACAGTATTGAATGTGTTAAAAATCCTGCTCACTAACTTTGCAAAATATTTGGGGCAGTTGGTATTTAATAAGGACTGTATCTCTGCTGATGTCCTTGCTAGTTGGAGGTCATAGGTCTCTCTGGATGATGTCAGAACCACATGTTTTTGAAACAATAGCACCTTTAGTCTGCTAACCTTGTCAAAATTTACATTTGAAGTAGAAATGTCCAGCCACATTTCTGCTACTTTTATCTCTTGTGTGGAGGGAAATAACACATAGCTGCAGCAAGATACAGTTTGGGAAACTGAAATCACGTAGGCAATTCCAGGCTTCATCCAGCAACAGCCTTCATTACTCAACATCACATAACTTCCATTCGAAAGTATCTGAAATACTGGGTGAATCAAAGACACAGGAGTACTTTTCAAGAAGCAAGCCAAGTTTGCTACGGCCAGATTGCAAGTGCAGTGCAAGGACCCTGCTTAAAATTATGGAATGACTAACAGCAGTCACACATTCGCTTCTGCTGAGAAAGACCTCTGTTTCACCATTTAGACATTTACAATCTAAAGGTAACACCCACACCTCGTGGATTTAGCTGTCCCCTAACCGCTCAAATCTGCCAACTGCAAAATGTTTCAAACACTAGGTGAACTCAAATGATGAAATGGACAGATTAATCACTTTCTGTATTAGCCATACTGCGAATGCAATTTCCGCTACCATAAAAAGTAACTTTTCCAATTTCTCAATGTTAAGCATGATGTAGATTGTTTCTTCTTCGGCCATTATCTGCTGTTGTCTTGTCAAATTAAATGCCACAAATAACTCACTAGAGTTAACATGCTGCCAGGGCACGCAGCCACTTCTAAGAACCTGCAATGTCTAATACAACTGCATAATGGACCTAAGCTGACTGTCCCATGATGTAAAAAAGACACATAATTTTGAATGATGTTTATTGCAGGTGACACAATGTTGTTTAACATGTAATTGAATTGGACAATGGGTTCATACCATTATTGAAAAAGGCTAGAGCCTTTTCCATGTTTTCCTTGTCAATGTGTCTTAAACCTGTGGCAGCTTCCATTTGTGAAAGCTTACAAATCTCATTATATATGGCATATATAAAATGTTTTGAGCGTGACTTTCTGGGATCTAACACAAAGGCCCTCATTATGACACTGGCGGTAAATCCTGCTTACCGCCACGCTGATGGCCGCCAACTTACCGCCGCGGTGGCGGACATCCATTCACCAAATTATGACACGCACCAATCTGACAGAATACATCCACATACACAAATCCGCCAGACCAAAGGTCAGTGATAAACTGGCGGTACCAAAACCCACACCTTTATGCCAACAGAACAACGCCCATCACATTATGACCTACGAATCACCACGGTGGACATTCAACAGTGGTAAACCATTGGCGGTGCATACCGCCGCGCTCACAATGGATACCAACATACAAAACAAAACGTCATTGGCCAATTCAAACAACACACATCTGACACCAATACACACACCACACCCACACCACTATAAAACACACACCCACATTATCCACAACCCCTTACAAATAGAAATCATTGGCACAAGACTGACACCAAGACCACTGCGACAACTAGAGCCCACACCACTCACACCCATACACCCCTCACGCACTCCACATCACACACCCCACACATTACCCAACACACCCTCACCAATACACATCACACAACACCCATGGCACCACAAAGACACCCCGTTTCACTGAGAGGAGTTAAGGGTCATGGTGGAGGAAATCCTCAGGGTAGAGCCACAGCTATTTGGAGCACAGGTGCAGAAAATATCAATAGCCAGGCAGATGGAGCTATGGTGGAGAATCGTGGACAGGGTCAACGCTGTGGGGACAGCACCCAAGAACAAGGGATGACATCAGAAAGAGGTGGAATGACCTACGGGGGAATGTACATTCCATAGCAGCAAGACACCAGCTCACTATACAGAGTACCGGCAGTGGACCCCAACCTCCTCCCCCACAACTCACAGCATGGGAGGAGCAAGTCTTGGCAATACTGTATCCTGAGGGCCTGGCCGGAGTCTGGGGAGGACTGGACTCTGGTGAGTCAACTTTCAACAATTATCACCCCCCCATACCTGCATGCCATCACATACCCTCACCCTCACTCTCATCACTCCATTACACCCCACACACTCCACCATCACATCACACTAACCCCAATGCCAAGCTCTGCATGCTATACCAATGCATGGACACCTCTCACAGCCCTGCATGGAAACTCATCACTAAAGCATGCACAGCATAGGGAAACTAACAATCCCACCATACACCAGCATACACAAGTAAAACCTGGCAGGGCAACACCACCCGTAGAGGGGAAGATAGGGATGTACAATATGTCATACACATGAAGCATAATACATCATTTACATCCCCACAGGTACCCCAGCCAATGTCACTGGAGAGGAGGTGCCAGCACTATCCAGACCCCCAACAGAAGAGGCTCGCAGTGATGACAGTAACTCTGGTCTTCAGGATCTGGACGATATACCTGGCGAATCAGGGACCCCTGGACAGCCGGTCACCCAAGCCCAGTCACAGACCGCCACAGAGCCT
The DNA here is from genome assembly GCF_031143425.1 of Pleurodeles waltl. NCBI lineage: Eukaryota > Metazoa > Chordata > Amphibia > Caudata > Salamandridae > Pleurodeles > Pleurodeles waltl. The sequence goes on along the minus strand of NC_090445.1, from coordinate 656,316,960 downwards.
CCCCCATCAAGAACCAACAGCATAGCACCCACCCAGCGTACCCAAACCTCTGTCCCCAGGACACGTCAATCAGCAGTGTGCCTACCTGTACAGGGACCCCGGGCCACACCTCGCCCCCAAAACAATCAGGGACCTGGGGTCAGTGGCAGTGGGCACAGAGTTCAGGGGACAGAGGCACAGGCCAACAGGGAAACTAGGATGATTGCTGTGCGCCAGGGGGAAGACAGTAGCAGGGAACTGACTCGCCAGGAGGCGCTCTCCAAGATCCTGGGAGCCTATCAACATTCCCAGGACATAATGGGCCAGATCCTAGACAATGTGCAGGAGAACAGGCGGCTGCAGGAGGGACAGTATCAGGGGATCAGGGAGGACTTGCAGGCCATCAACTACACCCTGATCTCCATAGCAGGGGTACTGGCAGACATGGCCAACATTATGAGGGAGGCAGTGTCACACCAGTGGGCCCCTGCCACTAACCAGTCATCTCAATAGCCCTCCACTTCTGCTTTCGCTAGTGGCCAGGAGGCCCCGCCACAGGACCAACAGGCCACCAGCACCCCTCCCCCTACAGAAGGTGAACCACCCTGCATACGTTCCCTGCAATCCAGGCAGAAGCCAGAGAACATTGCCAAGACCCCGCTAGGAAATTAGACTCTCCTGATTGTCCTCCTTGTGTCCCACTCAGTCACCTTGTCCACCTTGAACTGCCAGTGCTCCCCTTCCTATGTCCTCTTGGACAATGCACCTGTGCTAAGAACAGACAGGATTAATACCCTGGACTTTCCTCTATCATCACCCCATCCCATTGCACTTTCCCCTCTATATATTAGCACTACAACAAACACCCTTTGATAAAAACCGACTTCGCGTATGTCATGTATTTCAAATATGTATTGATTGAAACAGCTACTACCATTGCAAATGAACTGTACATAGAATGAGCATAGAATCAATGACCTGTAGCTGACTGTTGCGATCACACCAGGAGTATTTGTCAAATCACCAACATCTGCAAGATGAATAGCCAGAGGTAACAGTAAGTGGGCATAGAAGTGGGAAATACCAGCATGCCAATGCCACACGGAATACAACCAAAGTCATTGAAATGTAAAGTTGCAGTGTCTCACCTGTGTGTCATTGGAAGTACTGACTGATCACAGATGTTCTGTTATCCACATCCTCATCCTCTGCCTCCTCAACCTCACTGTCCACATGTTCTATAGGTGAGGATAATGGGCCTGTCCTCCAGTGTAGCCAAGTCCACCAGGGGTCTGTACACGGAGTTATGTCTCCATCTCCTATTCATCCACAGCGGTAGGTATCCAAGGGACAAAAGAGTGAGGAGGATGTCACAAACTGAACAATGGAGCCACAACAGCAGTCCGCAATCTGCATACATGTTGTGGGACAGTGTAATTTGTCAGGTATATCCCTATTTATCCTGTGACACAGCATTAATCCATAGGCCTGTGCCCCCCCCCCCGAAATGGCGTCCGCCTGTCCTGTGTGTTGAGAGACTGGTGGAAGTGAGGTAATGCCACTGACGTTGTGCACCGTGGTGGTAGGCGGTCGTGAATCGCCCTGCAACTCCTCATTTGTTATAATTGAGCCCTATGAGGTACAATGGCCAATGGTGATCAACACCGGTGGTCACCGTATGAACCGCTGCGGATGTGACCGCCATTTTCTATCATATTCATCACTTGTTTCCTGACCTTCCATAGGAGAGGACCTACACTGCATGTGGTGCTGTGAACTGCGTCTGGAACCTACCATGGCCCGTGTGACTGGGGAAAGGGCCCCAGCCTTCACTTCTGAGGAGTTGGAGAGACTGGAGGATGGGGTCCTAGCCCAGTACGGACTGCTATATGGTCCTCCAGACCAACAGGTGAGTACACTGTGGGCACGATGCATGTGGCATGAATGCACTGAGTTGTGTGTGAAGGCATCGTGTAAGGGGGTTGGTGGATGTCTTCTTGATGGTGTACACATTGTGTGTTGAGCTATGTGTGTGCCAATAGTGATAGAAATGGGTATGGTGGGCCATTCGTGTTACTGTCTGGACTGTTTGTCTAATGGTGTTCTCCTGTCTGTATTGCCTCTGCAGGTCAGCGTCCATCAAAAGAAGGGTATATGGCGTGCCATCGCCAAGGAGGTCCGGATCCTGGGGGTCTATGGCAGACGGAGCACCCACTGTTGCAAATGGTGGGAGGACCTGAGACGCTGGGTAGGGAAGACCGCGGAGGCCCAGCTGAGGATGGCCGCCTAACGAGGAAGGGGTACCCGTCGGACCATGACCCCCCTAATGGCCCGCATACTGGCAGTGGCCTATCCTGAGCTGGATGGGCGCTTGAGGGCATCACAGCAGCCACAAGGGGGTGAGTACAGTGGCCATCATTGAAGCTCACAGCTGTAGGGGTGGCATCCGGGTGGTGATTGTGTGTCAGTGGGTGCCCTTAGGCCAGGCCAGACATAGCAGTATAGGTCCTCTGGTGGCTAAGGATCTGAAGGGGAACTACTGCTCACCTAGCTTGTTAGCATTCACTACTGGTCAGGGCTGCGTAGGTCCCAGGTGTACTGCAGTTGGCAGTATGTGCTCCTCCTCATGCCTTGGTGGCTAGCAATATCACTGGTAGTGCAATGCATAGTGTGTAGGCCTGTTCCCTGTGTGTGAGGGTGCTGTGTACGCCAATAGTGGTGTTGGTGCAGTCATTGACCCAGTGTATCCTTTGTCTCTCTCCCTCCCTTTCTTGTTTTCTCATCCTGTCCTTATGTGGATTAGCATCATCTGGCGGAGGAGCAGAGGCACCAGCAACAGAGGGAGCTGCATCACACAGGACGCTGGAGGCAGAGTCCACAGACGATGAGGGCACCAGTGGGACAGAGGGCGAGGGGAGCAGCACGGCAGAGACTGGAGGGGACAACACAGACTCAGATACCTCCTCCGATGGGAGCTCCCTGGTGGTGGCAGACACCTCTGTGACCACCCCAGCTGCAGGTACAGCCGCCACCCGCCGTACCAGCACCGCCCTCCCAACAGCCCCTCAGCAAGTTGCCCGTGCCGGCTCACCCAGGAGGGTGGGCATCTCCTTCCCCCCCAGGCACCTCAGACCCTGCCCCAGTGAGCCCTGCTGCCCTGAGTGAGGAGGCTATTGACCTCCTGAGATCCATCTCTGTAGGGCAGTCAACCATTGTGAATGCCATCCAGGGGCTGGCAGCCCAGATGCAGCAATCTAATGCATTCCTGGAGGGCATTCACGATGGATTGGGGGGCCTACAGTGATCGATCCAGGCTCTGGCCTCCTCTCCGATGGCAGCCACTGTCCCTGTTTCAACCGCCCCCCCTCAAACTTCCACTTACCAGTCCCATTCTCCTCAACCCCAACCCATCCCAGTCACACAGCCAGACAAGCATGCACACAAGACAACACCCAAGAATGTCGTAGGCACACACATAAGCATCACATTTTATTCCACGGGCATTCACACAAACACCATCCAGTTGCAGACACAACAACATCCATTATTTCCACAGTCTCTCCCTCCTTCACCTCCCACCCAGTTACGTCCACACTCACACCTGCATGCACTACATCATCATCCACTATCAGCATCATCACCACACCAAGCAGAACACACACCTCACTGGCAGACACCTCCACAACATCCATGCACATGTCCCCTGTGTCCTCTCCCACTGTGTCTGTCCCCCCTCCTAAAGTACACAAACGCAAGCACTCAGACACGCAACAGCCATCCACCTCACAACAGCATACAGCTCATGCACCTGCACCCAAATCTAGCAGACAAACACCTCCAACAACCACTCCCTCATCCTCCACTCCCATTACTTCTCCCTCTTTCCACCCCAATGTCCCTAAAAAGCTTTTCCTTACCCAGATTGACCTCTTCCCTACCCCTTCCTCCCATCCTGCACGTATGGCCAGGGTAGCAAGGACCCAACCAAGCACCTCAGCCAAACAGTCCATGGGCCCAGTGTTAGCAGCACCTACTTGTGGTGGAAAGGATACCAGGCCACAAATACTGAAGGGGAAGGAGCCTGCACCAGCCACAAAGAAAGGGAAGGAGCCTGCACCAGCAGCTGTCACTGAGCCCCCACCACCAGCCATGGTTGTGCAGTCATCAGAGAGTGCAGGGGCTGAGCAGAAGCCTCCCACAACCACCACCACAGGAGAAGCCATCGGAGGGTGCAGGGGCTGAGCAGGAGCCTCCCCCAACCACCACCACAGTGCAGCCATAAGAGGGTTCAGGGGCTGAGAAGGAGCCTCCCACAACCACCACCACAGTGCAGCCATCGGAGGGTGCAGGGGCTGAGCAGGTGCCTCCCACAACCCCCACCACAGGGCCGCCATTGGAGGGTGCAGGGGCTGAGCAGCAGCCTCCCACAACCACCACCACCACAGTGCAGCCGTCACTGCCGGCGGATGCCATATAGTTCAGCCTCCATGGGCTGCTGTGTGGCCTGCCCCCATCAGAACCAGTGGGGTATTCACTCACTGGAGAGACTGTGGCCTTGCACTCCCCAGGACCAAGCACAGGGCATTTTTCCCCCTCCAGAACCAGTGGGGTTTTCACCCACTCGAGAGTCTATGGCCTTGCACTCCCCAGGACCAAACACAGGGCATGTTGCCCCCTCCAGAACCAGTGGGGTATTCACCCACTCGAGAAACTGTGGCTTTGCACTCCCCAGGACCAAACACAGGGCATGTTGCCCCCTCCAGAACCAGTGGGGTATTCACCCACTCGAGAGACTGTGGCCTTGCGCTCCCCAGGATGAAGCACAGGGCATGTTGCCCCTCCAGAACCAGTAGTCTTGTTTCTGCATCTGGCTGAGGTGCCCCCCCTTTCCTTCAGGTGCCTGCCTATTTGCCAACTGATGCCCCTGCAGTGTTCTCTCAGTACTGGGGCAGGAATCGAATGGGGCCTTGGACTTTGCCCTGTGGCCATGTGGGCCCTGTGAACTGTGGACTGGGCAATGTCCCTTTTTTGTACATTTGTACATATCTGTTGCATTGCCGCATCGATTTATTATTTTTGATGTTGATCTTATTACAATCACTTTAGTCAATTCTTGTTCTCCTTGCATTATTCTGCCGATTATTGGGGACAAATTGATTTTCTTGTGCATCTGTGTGTGTGTTTGGGGTGTGTGTTGTGCGTGTGTGTGTCACTCCCGTTTTCCTCCCACCCTCCCTTGGGTGCTAGGCGTCTGTGCTCACCGCCGTCGTAGGTGTTCCAGGTGGAGCATGACGTAGAAGATCATCAGGAAAACTTGCAGTTCGGGTTCCATGGCGGCGTAGTTTTTCTCTGTGTCTCCAATGGTGAGTCCTTTGACTTCTGTGCTCTATTTCCGCCAGGCTTTTGATGGCGTTGGTACCGCCCCGGAAAAGGTGGAGGATTGAAGGGTCTTAATATTGTGGGCGGTACTTTGTCTTCCGCCTGGCTGTAGGTGGCTACTGCCGTGATGACTGTTATTTCCGTCCTGGCGGTCAGTGTGGTACATTGGCTGTCTTCCGGAGATATCACTGCCATAGTCATAATTTGGCGGTAGTTACCGCCAGCCTGTTGGCAGTATTACCACCACTTTATCGCCCACGCCAGGGTTGTAATGAGGGCCAAAGTCTTGTAAGTCAACATCTTCTGAAAGGAGACTAAGGTTTTCCTTGACAGCTACTAATGTGGAAGAATGTAACCACTTTTTACCCACACTATGCGTTGTAATGATACCTGAGTTTTGAGCTGTGACATAACGAGGGTCAGGAAAGCTTGCTCTGAAACCCTGGGTGGAATTTACAAAATGTGACTGACAATCATTCGTGTTCACTGGCCACAATGACCACCCGCTGGGACATGAATGTGAGGAATTAAAGGTAACATTCTTAACCCAACAAGTGAGCTGCTCTTCAGTGACGTTTAAAAGTGTATGTCAATTGTTAAATTTAGCTGGAGTTTTACTGGGCGCATTCAGTTATTTTATTCCTGCTAACCCCAGGCATGTCATTTGCTGAACTGTGTCATTTTAAAATATAATTTGCAAATGAATAAGGCATGTTCTAAATAAAGCTTCCCTACCCTGTATTTGCCAATCTTGTGTTCCCCATATACGTTTCAAACAAAAGGAAACACAGGAATTCAAATAGATGAATTTGGTCTCAGTTAGCAATATCTTTCTCACTTTAGAACGAGATAATTTAAAATAATGACTGCATTCTTAGCATCATGCCCAGTAAATATGCAAACTTTACTACATTTGTTTTGCAACTCCCAACTGGTGGGGTCAGACAATGCACCCATTGTGTGTAATTAAAAACTGATCTTGAGCTACTAGCTAGGAGCAGAAGTAATGTCCATATTGATGGTAACCACACATTTGCCCATAATTTCCTGTTTTCATAAATACATCTTCACTTTAAAATGCAGTAAAATATTCAAGTTCAGAAAGCATGGAATCAACTGTTTTAAAATCCCAGTCAGCAGAAACAACACCAGATATAATAATATAATTCATAGAAACTTTGAAGACATTTGGAATTTGAATGACCTCAGTAGGTCCAAATATATCATATGGTACTTTATCCCAAACAATCCCATCGGGAATCGGAAAAGCTGAAATGTTCACAAGGGACGAGTCTCTTTGGACCTTGTGGGAAACCTCATCCACCACTTCAACAGCAGAGCATTCAGGAAGATAGTGACCATCGATCAGTAAAAAGAAAACAATGACAAACCCAATATAAAGCAGGAAGGCAAGCAATGTCGGCAGTACCCATAGATAAGACTATGGACGAACCAAATAATTGTTTTTAAAACAGTTATAAAGTTTATGTGTTCTTGAGATAGGTGCAGTTGCAGAGGAATTTGAAGAAAAGTTCCAATGTCAACAAAATAACCAGAAGCAGTCTGTCTAAAAACAGGAGCCGGTACAGAACTGGTATATGGACCCAATGGTGGTGGTTCTTAATAAACAATGTAATCTTTGTTGAATTAGAATAGTAGAGATCTATGTTTTGGATGTTTCTTGTCAGTGAAGTAGTGACAGGAAGTTACAAAAGTTCATTCTCCGCCATCCCCATGCTCGGGGAGCAATTGTAGCATTGGTATTTGCAGAAGCATTGTTGAGTGCTTGAAGAGGTATATCCAGTTGGGTAGTGAGGGACGGTAGAGAACCACGCAGGAATCCTTGTGAGCTACTGTGCAGGATCGGCCCCATGGTGCATTTTGACATTGTCAATTAAAACAAAGCGTTTTTTTTACAACCAGGCTGCAGTGGTATGATGACAGTTCTGGTATCATGTATTCCCAGGACTGGGACTGGTGCTCTATATGTTGGGCCCAACTCCTTTTTCACAGCAATCTATTCTTGTACTAGATCCCTATCTTTAGGAATCCAGCTGGTAGATGTTGTTGGCAAATCTTTCATTCTCAAGGTAGTAGCATAGGCAGATTCATTTTCATCATGGAATTGCTGTATTTCCTGTAAAACAGAAACACGTTAATTTATGTCTGTAGGAGGCTGTCCTGGCTTGTAGTGGGTACCAGAGGTACTTACACCTTGTGTCAGGTCCAGTTATCCCTTATTAGTGTAGAAGAGGTGTTTCTAGCAGCTTAGGCTGATAGAAGGTAGCTATGGCAAAGCAGCTTAGGCTGAACTAGGAGACATGTAAAGCTCCTACTATACCACTGGTGTCATATGCACAATATCATAAGAAAACACAATACACAGAAGTACTAAAAATAAAGGTACTTTATTTTTATGACAATATGCCAAAAGTATCTCAGTGAGTACCCTCAGTATGAGGATAAGTTATATACACAAGATATATGTACACAAACCAAAATTATGCAGGTAATAGCAAAAGGAAGTAATGCAAGCAATGTAAAGTTACAGTAGATTGCAATAGGAGCACATAGGTTTAGGGGAAACACAAACCATATACTCCAAAAGTGGAATGCGAACCACAAATGGACCCCAAACCTATGTGAGCTTGTAGAGGGTCGCTGGGACTGTAAGAAAACAGTGAGGGTTAGAGAAATAGCCTACCCCAAGACCCTGAAAGGAGGTGTAAAGTGCACCTCCTACCCCCAGAGAGCACAGAAGTCGTAATAGGGGGATTCTGCAGGAAGAACATACACCAGCAATGCAACAACAGTGGATTTCCAGACCTGAGTACCTGTAAGACAAGGGGACCAAGTCCAATAGTCGCGACAGTGTCGAGAGTGGGCAGGAGCCCAGGAAATGCCAGCTGAGGGTGCAAGGAAGCTGCCACCTGTTGGAAGAAGCTTGGAGTTCTGCAAGAAAGAAGAGGACTAGGAACTTCCCCTTTAGAAGATGGATGTCCCACGTCGTGAAGAAGTTTGCAGAGGTGTTCCCACGCAGAAAGACCGCAAACAAGCCTTGCTAGCTGCAAGGGTCGCGGTTAGGGTTTTTGGATGCTGCTGTGGCCCAGGAGGGACCAGAATGTCGCCACTTGGATGAGGAGACAGACGGGGCGCCCAGCAAGTCAGGGAGCCCTCACAGAAGCAGGCAGCACCCGCAAAAGTACCTGAACAGGCACTTAGAAGAAAAGTGAACCGGAGTCCACCCAAAGTCACGAAAGGGAGTCCTACGAAGCCGGAGGACAACTCAGAAGGTTGTGCACTGTAGGTTAGAGTGTCGGGGACCCAGGCTTGGCTGTACATGAAGGAGATCCTGGAAGAGTGCACAGGAGCTGGAGCAGCTGCAAATCACGCGATACCGAGCAATGCAGTCTAGCGTGGGGAGGCAAGGACTTACCTCCACCAAACTTGGACTGAAGAGTCACTGGACTGTGGGAGTCACGTGGACAGAGTTGCTGAGTTCCAGGGACCAAGCTCGTCGTGCTGAGAGGGGACCCAGAGGACCGGTGATGCAGTCTTTTGTTGCCTGCGGTTGCAGGGGGAAGATTCCGTCGACCCACGTGAGATTTCTTCAGAGCTCCTGGTGCAGATAGGAGGCAGGCTACCCCCAGAGCATGCACCACCTGGAAACAGTCGAGAAAGCCAGCAGGATGAAGCGATACAAGGTTGCTAGTAGTCGTCTTGCTACTTTGTTGCGGTTTTGCAGGCGTCCTGAGCAGTCAGCGGTAGATCCTTTGGCAGAAGGTGAAGAGGGAGATGCATAGGAACTCTGATGAGCTCTTGCATTCGTTGTCTGGTGAGATCCCCAAAGCAGTGACCCTAAATAGCCAGAAAAGTAGGTTTGGCTACCTAGGAAGGGGGATTGGCTACCAAGAGAGGTAAGAGCCTATCAGAAGGAGCCTCTGACGTCACCTGCTGGCACTGGCCACTCAGAGCAGTCCAGTGTGCCACAAACACCTCTGTTTCCAAGATGGCAGAGGTCTGGGACACACTGGAGGAGCTCTGGGCACCTCCCCTTTCCTTTGTCCAGTTTCGCCCCAGAGCAGGGCTGGGGGATCCCTGAACCGGTGTAGACTGGCTTATGCAGAGATGGGCACCATCTGTGCCCATCAAAGCATTTCCAGAGGCTGGGGGAGGCTACTCCTCCCCAGCCTTCACACCTATTTCCAAAGGGAGAGGGTGTTACACCCTCTCTCAGAGGAAGTCCTTTGTTCTGCCTTCCTGGGCCAGGGCTGCCTGGACCCCAGGAGGGCAGAAACCTGTCTGAGGGGTTGGCAGCAGCTGCAGTGGAGACACCGGAAAGGCAGTTTGGCAGTACCCGGGCTCTGTGCTAGAGACCCGGGGGATCATGGAACTGTCCCCCCAATGCCAGAATGGCATCGGGCTGACAATTCCGTGATCTTAGACATGTTACATGGCCATGTTCGAAGTTACCATTGTGACACTGTGCATAGGTAGTGACCTATGTACAGTGCACACGTGTAATGGTGTCCCCGCACTCACAAAGTCCGGGGAATTTGCCCTGAACAATGTGGGGGCACCTTGGCTAGTGCCAGGGTGCCCTCACACTAAGTTACTTTGCACCCAACCTTCACCAGGTGAAGGTTAGACATATAGGCGAGTCGCAAAACGCAGTTTCCTATGCAGAAATGCATTTTGCGAGTCGGTTCTCGCAAATAGGAAGGGGTGTTCCCTTCCTATTTGCGACTCGCAGTGTGATGCAATACCATTTGCGACCGCGTACGCGGACGCAAATGGCATCGCAGTTACCATCCACTTCAAGTGGATGGTAACCCACTCGCAAATTGGAAGGGGTCCCCAGGGGACCCCTTCCAGTTTGTGACTGGACCCAAAAATATTTTTTCAGGGCAGGGAGTGGTCCAAGGGACCACTCCCTGCCCTGAAAAAATATCGAAACTAAAGGTTTCGTTTTTTTTTTAAGTGCAGCTCGTTTTCCTGTAAGGAAAACGGGCTACACTTAAAAAAAAAAAAACTGCTTTATTTAAAAGCAGTCACGAACATGGAGGTCTGCTGACGACAGCAGGCCTCCATGTTTGCGAGTGCCTATACTCGCTATGGGGCCGCAATTTGCGACCCACCTCATGAATATTCATGAGGTGGGTCATTGCGACCCCATAGCGAGTCGCAGTCGGTGTCTGAGACACCGTACTGCATACCAAATTGCGAGTTGCAATTTGCGAGTCGGATGGACTCGCAAATTACAACTCGCAATTTGGTTTGTTGCTACATCTGGCCCTTATAAGTTACTTAAGTGCAGTGGTAAATGGCTGTGAAATAACGTGGACGTTATTTCACTCAGGCTGCACTGGCAGGCCTGTGTAAGAATTGTCAGTGCTCCCTATGGGTGGCAAAAGAAATGCTGCAGCCCATAGGGATCTCCTGGAACCCCAATACCCTGGGTACCTCAGTACCATATACTAGGGAATTATATGGGTGTACCAGTATGCCAATGTGAATTGGTAAATTTAGTCACTAGCCTGTTAGTGACAAATTTGAAAAGCAGGGAGAGCGTAACCACTGAGGTTCTGGTTAGCAGAAACTCAGTGAGACAGTTAGGCATCACACAGGGAACACATACAGGGCACATACTTATGAGCACTGGGGCCCTGCCTGGCAGGGTCCCAGTGACACATAGATTAAAACAACATATATACAGTGAAATATGGGGGTAACATGCCAGACAAGATGGTACTTTCCTACAATGTCAGATAGTGTTTCTGCCACCACAGTGGCAGGGCCATCAAGATCTGGGAGATACACAGGTATCCCAAATAGGACCTCATAGGGGATACGTTCTCCGAAGGACATTCTGGGCAGATTATTTAGTGCTCTCTGGGCCAATATAGATGATGAAGCCGAAAATAATCGGACTAATGCACGAGTGGCTTAAACGGCCTTTACTAGTCCCCCTCACGATTTCCCTCATATATATCAACATCTCAACAATTGCAGACGCCTGCCCGGTGCACTTCATAGTGATAACCCTCTAGGTGCTAGGTGTAAGAATATTCCACCCCTCCTCCACCAAATTTGCCGCACATCAAAAGCCGACAGCGGTACAAGACTCTCCCCGGAACACTCGCCAAGTAGGAAGCCGATACCCTCAATCAATATGACTCGGACTGCCCAGTAGAGGGCTTAATCATCGTAGGACTCACCGGCCCTCCTGACAGTTCAGAATCGCCTGCCTCTTGTACGCGGGCCCCCGCAACTGATCTGCCTGTGCCCTCCGACGACCCCATCCAACTCGGTCCTGACGTGCGGACCAGGTAGGGCCGCCCTCGGGAAAAGCCATGGTTAAACCAAAACACCCCAAAACAGGGACCCACATGGATGGTGACCTCCCCCTGCCTGCAGGTCAATCGGATACGCAATCTGCAACACTTCTCCAATTGAGCGAAACACTGCGCACGCATTCTCTGCAGTTTGACAAAATCATGCAAGCAATAATGGACACCAAATCCTCATTGGAGGGGAAAATCGATGCTGCGGTCCTGGGAGTCTCACTGCTCAGCGCTGACCATCGCAAACTAACAGAAAGGGTGCACAACACAGAATCGGCACTAAAAACCGTCCAACCAGAAGTGGCAGACATGAGAACCAAAATCCAACAAATGGAAACGGAACTAGCGCAATTGCAACGCAGGGCCGAGGACACGGAGGGCCGCTCAAGACGTAACAACATCAGATTTCTCTGCATCCCTGAACGCTTAGAGTCACCTAAAGCAGAGGAATTCATAGAGAACTGGCTGAAAGACATACTGAACATACAGGTCTCCACCAAAGCTCCAGTGATAGAGAGAGCTCACAGAATTCCGGGTAGACCCCCTCGGCCCGGACCACCACCTCACCCTCTGAGCGCGGTTCCTAAATTATAGAGAAAGAGACTCAGTCCTCCAACACTTCAGAACCTCAAACCAAATCAGCCTGGAAAACAGCAACGTAACGGCTTACCCAGACTACACAATGGAGGTACAGCGTAAAAGAGACGCATATGTTAAGATCAAACAACTACTGCATGAACATAGTATCACCTACTCACTTATGTTCCCAGCACGCTTGCGCATAATTGTCGATGAAAAACCTCTTATGTTCCCCACACCTGAAGACGCATGGACATGGATTCATGCCAAAGGCCTGGTCGATCCAGCTAAGGAAGATGCAGCGAACGAAGAATGGATCACCCCCAGCTCCAGAAGGAAGAAAAAGTCAAAAGCAACGTCGCGTCCAACAATATCACAGATGGCAGCAGATCAAGCGCAAATCCTAAAGGAAACCAGCTCATTCACCTGATCATTAATTGACACCAGGAGCGAAGCAGATACTATTGATGCCGCCTCACCTGGAGGGGACTCCAGCCCATCCCTCTCCCCGCTGTTGGTTGGCCCGACCTCACTCCGCGCTTGGCGGATAAACTCTAGGAGCCCGGGACGGGCGTCCATCGTGCCTCCCCAGGCGCTGCGGTACCTTGGGCGGGGCTACCCCCTACCTGCAATCGCGGACTCCGGGTTGGGGACCGGCTGATTGCCGCTCTGGAAGCCTCAACTGACTCCTACTATATGACACGGCCACACACAGTGAAGAACCAGAACCTTATGGGCCTGGCGGCGCAGGGTACGCCTAAAATCTCCTTGGATTCACCTGCCTCAACTAACAGAGACACGGGACACTCTGTCAGGCGTAAAAGATCAGATTTTATTAGCTGCAGCTAGTACAGTTGTCCAAGAAGTACACAAGGTATGTTCTCAGGAGACTGCCACTTTACTTTGTGGCGCACAATCTTATATACCGTATAAAAACCATTTATTAACTACATACACTCCCAGAACACATAGAAAGGAGCCAGTAAAAATAATGTAAAGATAGAACAGAGCCAATAGAAATGTCGTAAAACAAGACAGCACAAATAGAAGGAATTGGAAAACAAAGTATCAAGTGACTTAAGGTTGCCTCCCCTCCAGCTGTGTTTGTCACCCCTCCCTTGAACTAATTCATTAACCGATCCACAACGAAGTTGCATGTGGTGTGATAAGTTTGTGTGCGTTTAGAGGACAGTTGTGAAATGAGAGAATACTAGCAAAGGACAGCGAAGGCCAGACGATAAGATAAGATCGGCGGAGAATAGTGTGAGCCTACAGATAGTTGAAACAAGGATTAGAAAACCAGACAGGGATTAGTGTACTCGGTCAGACCTTAATACCAGCCTTGTAAAGATAGAGGCAGAAGGCTGTTTTGAACACCATGTTGCAGAATAAGCAGAAAAGGCAGAATGGACTTCGTTCGCTGTGCTGCCTGAGTGAAGGCAACATAAAATGGCGGCGGGCCACAAAATGGCGGGTCGATACGATCGTATTAAAAATCGAATTTCCTCAGACCCTCCTTTTGCCAGAACTCAGGCAAGATACACAAACTCATGTTAATCTGAGTCGATGTCTATGGCCATGAGGTCATCAAGCTGTTGCTGTACCATCATTTTGATATTCTCTGCTCTTTGTGACTTGGGTTTGGGAATACATGCAGTAGCACATAGGTTGCAGACGGCAGGACCGCAGTGCATACAAAGACAACAAAAGAATATAAAAGCTAAAATTACTCCAAAGAATGTCAATACCTTCCAACCCCATTTGGACAGTAATTCCCAAAACCACTCTGAAAAGGACCAATCTCCTTCGTCCTGATGAATCGACTCGGAGATTATGTGTAACTTAGAGATAGCTTGGTATACTGTCGGAGCGTCATTAGGTATGAAAATACAGCAACTTGATCCGATCAATTTGCATACTCCACCACGGTCCGCAAGAACAAAGTCTAAGGCAACACGGTTCTGCAAGGTCATAAGACGATCAGCCTGTAGTTCAGCTGTAATGTTACTTAAAGCTCCTACAGTGATGTCTATGGTGGTTTCTACGACACAAACCCATTGCCTTATATTCCTGCTGTTGGCCATTGGACCCCAGAAGGGAAGAAATCCTTTGAGGAAATCTCCTCCCTCTTGTCCTGCTGTGTCTTTCGAATCCACAATCCCTCTGCCATATCTATTTTTATGATGGTTCGCAGGAGCGGTGTATGTAGGGGGAAGAAGAAAGGCTATATAACAAGTACCAGAGAAATCAGCTGGCAACCATGTATAAGCCCTATCGTGGCAAACGAAGTATGTACCTTGAGATGGTACTAACGGCAGTGAATTCAGGGCTGAATAAACATGTGTATGGGAACATAAACTTTCTCTTTGTCTGGTGTTTGGAGTTCTACCATTTATTTGCAGACAGAAATTTCCTTGTTGGGGTATGACCCGTATCGGAGGAGATTTTCCTTGCTCAACCTTATCATTGAGGCTGGAAATGTAATTAGTTATGTTCCAATTGGTATATGCTTTTCTTTCATCTATGGAAGCTTCACTTTTTTCCATGATTTTAGCCATAGCTACCATTCCCTTTATCAATAAACTATGACTGAAATCTGAACCAACACTATGTGAACTGACAGGTTGTTTAATTTTACTTTGATATGCATTATTGAAAATGACAAAATAAGCCCAAGCGGAACCTTCATAGGAGAATGGAAGAACTAAATATGGCATTCCTTTTTCTACTGTATGTGGTATGAGTCCACACACCCAACAGTCAGTTGTATTGATCACTAACTGATGTTGATGTAACAACTGGACGAAGGAATTGTTAAAGTATTCAGTTCTTCTGATGAGTTCATGCTGGGGAAGAGTGTGAAATAGGTGCGGAGAGATAGTAGAAGAAGATGTAGAGGTAGGAGAAGAGACAACTTTTTTCTGCAGAGTAATAATGATCCAGTTTACAGATGCCAAAAGAATACACGACAATATAATGACGCATAGAGCAATACTACAACGACTACATATTTCTTTACAATTATTCTTTACATTTTTACTTTCTCTTTTATCTAATGTAGCCTCCATCTTTCTAAGTGGATGCTCACGGCAATCTTCCTCAATCACTGTAGTCACGATTATCTACCGTCCTATGACACTGTGAGGTCCTGCAGGCCTATTGCCACTTACTCAGGTCGTAACTAAGACTCCTACCGTGACCCTGCAACCGGGATAGAGTACTACATAGGAGAGAAATTTACAAGTTCTTTGGTCTTGGTCTCAAATTATAGCGTTCCTGTCCAGAGGCAGTCTGGTTTTGAAACAATGTTCCTGGATTTGTCGTGTTCAAGCGACGATGCGATGGTATTGCTTCTTGAAGGATGTCGTCGTCCTTTTTCTCAGAAAGTGTTCCAATTAGACGCGCATCACTGAATGGTACAAATTGCGGAACTTTCTCACTTTCAGAGTCACTGATGCCTCTACGGACCCACTGATCGAAAGGCAAGGGCAAAGGCACTTTCTTGCAGTGCACGGCATGCACCCAGTTTTTCTTTCCTTCGACTTTAACTGCTGTTCTTGTGGTCAAAAGAACCAGGCGTGGCTCTCTCCATCTGGGCTCCAAATTTCTCTGTCGTTGGAAATTTTTCGTGCAGACCCAGTCACCTGGTCGGATGGAATGACCTGGGTCTGTGGAAGCCTCTGGTAGAGCACTCTGAACCTGTTGATGAAGAACACGCAATTTAGTTGTAAGGTCATGCAAGTAGTCAATCAACATCGGGTATGGCAAGTCTGAGTATTTCTTAGGGCGAGGAACTCCCCATACATTAGCTGGGCGACCAAATATCACTTCGTAAGGGCTAAGCCCCAAACGAGAGTGTACTGCTGTTCTGGTGGACAGAAGAGCCAATGGTAAAGCATCAGGCCAATTAAGTCCTGTGCTAGCTTGCACCTTAGCAATTTTAAGCTTCAAGGTTCCATTGTAGCATTCTACTAAACCAGCCGACTGTGGGTGATTCGCCGCGTGGAACTTTTGTTTTATGCCAAGACCTGCACAAACTTTTTGCATGACTTGACCCACAAATTCGCTCCCATTGTCACTCCAGACAATGCGCGGCAAACCAAACCTAGGGAAGAATTCTTTCAAAAGTATTTTGGCAGTTGATAAAGCAGTATTGTCCTTCAGAGGGTAGGCTTCTACCCATCTAGAAAAAGCACATACTACCACCAGAACATATTTGAGGTTGTTGCATCGTTCCATGTGAATATAATCGATCTGCAACACCTCAAATGGATATGTTGGAGGAGCAAAATGACCTGCTGGAGTTGGGGTTCCCTTTCCCGGATTGTACATCAAGCAAACAATACAATGTTTTACTACATTATTTGCACACTTTGGGATCCCCTCATTTTGCCACACTGGAGCCAGAAGTTTACATATTCCTTTTGTACTTAGGTGAGCTGGACCATGTGCCATAGTAACTACAGGTAGTACATAAGCATCTGGTAACAGCCAACGTTGATGTTCTGATAATTCAACCCAACATCCCATCCCATCTAACATTCCTGTACTTTCCTTCCACTTTCTCAACTCATTCTCCGTAGCCTCTCCTTGAATTGATTTCACACTCTCTACTGTATCTTCACACATTCCCTTTTCTCTTACGCAGTTTGCGGGACTTGCAACATACATTCGACTTGTGTTGTCTCTGGCTGTCTTTTTCGCTACCTCATCTGCAAATGCATTTCCTCGACCAACATCGTCCACAATCTTTTTGTGTGCACTACACTTCACGATCGCTATCTGAGTAGGCATTGTAAGTGACTCAAGAAGTTCAGTCACTAATTGACCATGTTGTATCTTAGTACCATGGGAAGTAAAGAATCCTCTTTCCTTCCATAAACGCCCAAAGTTAAACGCTACACCAAAAGCGTATTGGCTATCAGTGTACACGTTTACTCTTTTTCCTTTGGATAACACACACGCTCTAGTTAAGGCTATCAATTCAGCTGCCTGAGCTGAATTATGTCTAATGCGTGCTGTCTCCACAATCGTATGCAAAGTAGTAATAGCGTAGGCTGAAACTGTATCTCCATTCGGGAGCTTGAAACAAGAACCATCTACCCATAGTGTTCCATCTGGATTCACTAATGGCGTGTCTTTTAGGTCAATTCTACCCTTAGTCTCTTCTTCAGTACGGAGAAAACAATCATGCTGTTCAGAGACATCTCTCTCTTCTGGAAGAGGCAACAAAGTAGCTGGATTCAGGGTATTACATCGTTTGATGTGTATGTGACTAGCCAAAAGCATCAGCTCATATCCGGACAACCGAGCACTCGTAAGATGCTGCGTTTTTGTCCTATTTAGTAAAGTATCCACTGCATGTGGCACCATAACAATGAGAGTATTATCTAGCACTACTCCAGCAGACTGTCGAATAGAAATTGCTGCTGCCGCTGTCGCCTTAAGACAACTAGGCAATGCTTTAGCTACTGGATCTAACGTAGCTGAGAAATATGCGCATGGTCGCTGTTGATCTCCAAAACGCTGCGTTAAGACTGACAATGCACAACCCTCTCTTTCGTGGACATAGAGCGTAAAGGGCTTACTGTAATCAGGAGTACCCAATACAGGAGCAGAACACAAAGCAATACGCAAATCAGTAAAACTCTTCTGACATTCGTCAGTCCACGGAAGAGGCTGAGGCGTATCTTTTAAAGTTAGCGCCAACAGCGGTTTAGCCAATAAAGAGAAACTCGGAATCCACTGTCTACAATAAGAAGTAATGCCCAAAAAAGCACGTACCTCTCTTTGTGTGGATGGCACTGACATTTGTGCAATTGCCTGAATTCGTTCGGGGGTCAATCGCCGTCCCTCCTTTGACAAGAGATGACCCAAATAAGTCACCTCGCGACAGACATATTGTAATTTAGAAGGAGAAACCTTGTGATTTAGATCAAACAAATGACGCAACAGTGCAACGGTCACGTTTTTGCAAATCTCCTCTGAATCAGCGGCAACTAATAAGTCATCCATGTACTGAATGAGAGCGGCACCGGACGGTAAGGAAAAGGCATCAAGATGACATTTTAGAGCTTGACTGTAAATAGAGGGACTTTCACAATAACCTTGAGGTGCGCGTTTAAACCGGAAGCTTCGGCCTCCGAGGGATCTGGTAGTGACTGTTTAAGTGCTAAAACTTCAGACCTTTTCCAGGGGACATGTATCCGTATGCGCTGAAAATGCGCAGGAATAGCTGGATTAGCACCTGCTGCTGCAACTTCTTCCTTCCATATTGGAGAAACCTCTCTCATGGGATAGTTTTTCAGTGCTGTCCTAACTGAAGGATCAGAATCAGGAAAAGTCTGTGAGAACAATAGGGATCTGAAAGAAATAAGTGTTCTGACAGCGTTTTCAACCTTAGGACCCACAATAAGTCCTTTGTCAAAGTCAGCCTGAACATCTAACAGATCCTGCGGGACCGAACCCAAATTCATATCCTCCCATTCTTTAGCGAGAGTATCGCACATAACTTTAAAAACATATCTCTGCGTAGGTGCATTCCATTGCAGAAAGGTGGACATAATATCAGACGTACTATATTGAGGACCCTTCTTGATCCATCTACAAGCAAGTGAGTCCAATTTTTCTCGCTCTTCGAAGTCTGGGAATTGACTACGAGACTGTCTTCGAGAAAAAGCTGGAGACACGTTTAAAGCTTCAAAGAAAGGTGATAAGAGACCAGAGACAGTATCGGCAAATCGCTTACGCATAGATGGAGAATTTGACATAAGGATAGGGGACAAGGTATTAGGTGAATTAACTAAAGGAGCATTAGGAATTGCCAAAGGAGCAGAAGGCAAAGGAGTTAAAGGCAAAGCTGGCATAGGCAGTACTTGAGGAGGCAAATGTGGAAAAGCTGGAGCAGGCGGAAGCACAACTGGCGGCTGAACAGGCTGTAACATCGGGGGTGCATTAGCACCTTGTACATAGGGCGGAGGCAATGTCAATAAGTGGGACATTAAGGAATCTTCCTCAAAATCTTTTCTCTTATCAAGGGAAGAGATAGGCAACGTCGGATAGCATTTATCTATTGCCATTCGATGCTGTCTGTCTGAAATTTCCATTGCATTATCTATTTCATCATCTTTGAATTGCTGAGCAGCCTGTATAATCGTCATTCCCTGTGTTTTCCTATCTCGTTTCGCTTGTTTAATTTCTCTCTGTTTGGCTTCCTTACGCCAAAGGCGAAAAGAGTCAAACATTGCCGGCCGGGCTTTTCTTTTAAATAACGTTGCTTCTAAATTATCTAGCACATCAGTTTCGAAACTACCATTTTCTGGCCATTTTAAAACACCATCTTTCTTTGTATATCGGGTCCATGTCTTATTAAAGGCAATAGGACCAACACCATGTTTAGAATAGAGCTCATATGTGGGAGTTCCAACCGAAGGAATCGGACAGGAGTCCTCAAGCTGGGAGTCCCTATTACAACCAAAGCAACAAAGTTTTCCAAACTTAGTCAGACCAGACATCTCACGATTTTTACTGGCTGTTCACAAACATCAAGGGGGTAAAACTTTCAGTTTACACAGCACAAATGCACTTACCCCTCGGCTTTGGCCACTGCAATGGCCAAATCTAAGGACCTAAGGACAAAACAAAGACCAAAATTTGTGGGCGCGACCCACCAAATACTTAACTAAGGATGTCTTCTTACACCAACAGAGGCCCGTCTATCGTCTCGCTTTACCATACATCATCAAAGAAAGGGCCAAGGCAGGGCGGCAGTCAGGGCAGCAGTCGTCAGTAGCCGTCAGGAAGGAGTAACCGCGCTGAAAAAGACCTTCGGACCACTTCGACATACAGGGGTCGCTTGACGTGGCTCGCGATTCCTCCAGAATTTTCTTGCGGGGTTCCTCACGACCTTCAGGCAGAACCGGTACCGCTGAAGCCGCCCCACGTTGGGCGCCAGTTGAAGAACCAGAACCTTATGGGCCTGGCGGCGCAGGGTACGCCTAAAATCTCCTTGGATTCACCTGCCTCAACTAACAGAGACACGGGACACTCTGTCAGGCGTAAAAGATCAGATTTTATTAGCTGCAGCTAGTACAGTTGTCCAAGAAGTACACAAGGTATGTTCTCAGGAGACTGCCACTTTACTTTGTGGCGCACAATCTTATATACCGTATAAAAACCATTTATTAACTACATTCACTCCCAGAACACATAGAAAGGAGCCAGTAAAAATAATGTAAAGATAGAACAGAGCCAATAGAAATGTCGGAAAACAAGACAGCACAAATAGAAGGAATTGGAAAACAAAGTATCAAGTGACTTAAGGTTGCCTCCCCTCCAGCTGTGTTTGTCACCCCTCCCTTGAACTAATTCATTAACCGATCCACAACGAAGTTGCATGTGGTGTGATAAGTTTGTGTGCGTTTAGAGGACAGTTGTGAAATGAGAGAATACTAGCAAAGGACAGCGAAGGCCAGACGATAAGATAAGATCGGCGGAGAATAGTGTGAGCCTACAGATAGTTGAAACAAGGATTAGAAAACCAGACAGGGATTAGTGTACTCGGTCAGACCTTAATACCAGCCTTGTAAAGATAGAGGCAGAAGGCTGTTTTGAACACCATGTTGCAGAATAAGCAGAAAAGGCAGAATGGACTTCGTTCGCTGTGCTGCCTGAGTGAAGGCAACATAAAATGGCGGCGGGCCACAAAATGGCGGGTCGATACGATCGTATTAAAAATCGAATTTCCTCAACAGGATCACGCAGGGAAAGCATCATCCTGGAGGTGGGCCAACCAAGGGCACGGCCTCAATCAATCCACGTCCCCCACCACCTGAACGGTACCCGAATGGAACTGAACTGCCCGGATACTAGTTTAGGCACTGGTTGTGCCACTTTGTTTAAAATCAGGCGCTGCCCGGAATATCCTTTTTATGTTACTCCCTTTCCTTTCTTTTTCTTCCCCTCTCCTATCTTGGGATTATCCCTCTTTCTCGGGGTCGGGGTTGCTTGCGGGCGGGCGGGTGCGGGGGAGGGGGAGGGACGGCTGGGGTGCGCGCGCGGTGGGCTGGCAGCGATTGGCGGACGAGTGTGGGACTGGGATCCTGGGATCAATCTACATAGATCCTCACAATACCACTCAACACAATGAATAAGGAACCTATATACAATATAATAACCTGGAACGTGAAGGGTATGGCGGGAATAAATAAACTCAATAGGATACACACATATTTAAAACACCACCACATCCACATAGCAATTCTCCAAGAAACAGACATTACACCAGAAGATATTACGCGGCTAGAAAGGAGATGGGTGGGTCTGGTCTATGGCTCTCGAAATTCGTCCTTTGCCAGAGGGGTGCTGATCTGGGTTGCTCCAGGGGTCCCCTACACGGTACAACGCAGCATAACTGACAAAGATGGCTGGTTCATACAATTAATGGGTTTGCTAGATGGGGAGGCGTTAGTGATTAATGGGTTATATGTTCTGAACGTTAGACAAGGCGAATTCCTACAAAAAACGATCTCGCAACTATCAAATGACTTCACTACATCCTGCATCTGGGGTGGGGACATGAACTGCGTCTCCCGCAAATAGAGATGGATAGATCACATCCCCCCATGGTGGACATCTACATCCACACGACAGAGAATACTCCTACTATTCCCCAGTGCATCTCCTCCACACCCGTATTGACCTCATTCTCACCGCACAGGACTTAACACATAGAATAACGGGTGCAGAATACGCTGCCAGGGTAATCTCGGATCATTGCCCACTTATTGTACACATTATATGGGGAAGACCACGCGCCTGTATTCCAACTTGCCGCCTTCACACCCAGCTACTACATGACCCTCCGTTCAGAAAAGAGATAGCCACACACATTTCTTCATATTTTGCCCAAAATGATGGGACAACAAACTCCAGAGCTATTGAGTGGGATGCACACAAGGCAGTCATAAGGGGGGCATGTATATCAATGACAGTGGGAGTACGTCAAACATTGACACGCGAGCTCCGTAAACTAGAACAAGAGGTTCACTCCTCAGAGTGTAACTTTGCAAAGGGCACAATCACACAAGCGGAGCTCTCTAGCATTGGTACTCAATGGAATGAGACAGATAGCCGACTCAGGCACTTCGATCATCGCCATTACATGGCCCGTACACATGCGGAAGGGGACAGATCTGGCAAACTCCTAGCATGGCTCATAAGTAACGAACGTCGGAATTCTCCCATAAGCGCCATCCGCCTTGACACTGGATTAATAGTAAATACACAAGCAGAGATAAACAGTGCTTTCAGAGAGTATTATGGCTTACTATACAGGGCTTCACCCCCACCTTCCACAACACAATTAAGCGAGTTCTTTAACGGCATTAGCCTAAACCGCCTAACTGCTAATCAGGTGGCGGACCTAGATAGATCGATAGATCTCACAGAAGTACAACAGGCTCTACAACAATTAACACACGGCAAAGCGCCCGGTACTGATGGTATAACCATTGAATATTACAGCACATTCCCGGCTCAAACATAAACCCCATATCTAGCAATGTTAACGGAGGCCCTAAAATGTGGCCAGCTGCCCGACACTTGCCGCGAAGCGTTGATAGCGGGATTACCTAAAGCTGGCCGCGATCCATTAGATGTACGCTCATACAGGCCATTATCGTTGCTTAATACAGACTGCAAATTACTCGGTAAAATCTTAGCTAATCGCCTGCTCCCATGCATATGAGAACTGGTCCATCAAGACCAGTTCGGCTTCATTCCTGGCCGCAACACTTTCAGTAACATTCGTAATTTACTACGCCTAATGGCAAACTCCCCAGAGGGCGACTATCATCAGGTTGCAGTGTCACTAGACATAGAAAAAGCGTTTGACACTCTAGGATGGCCTTTCCTGACTGAAACGCTCCGTCGCATGGGCTTTGGACAGACATATATTGACTGGGTGAAGGTGCTTTATGCTAGTCCATCAGCGAGGGTCAAGACAGGCGACACGATCTCTGAGCCACTCAACATAGAAAGAGGAACCAGGCATGGATGCCCATTATCCCCACTCTTGTTTACTCTGGCCATTGAGCCACTGGCTGCCCGTCTCCGCACATTAGCCCCGTCGTGGGGCGTCTGTGACGGCCACATACATCGGATAGTGTCCCTGTACGCAGACGATGCACTAATTTTCCTCCATGATCACACTGAATCCCTGCCCAACCTGTTGAGGCTACTGCAACAATTCGGCTCGGTGGCCGGGCTGAGGGTGAACTGGTCAAAATCATGCATATTTCCCATGCGCCCGGTTCCTGAAATTCACAGGATACCCTCCAACCCGGGTGACTTGAAGTGGTGTCACACCACGTTTAAGTACCTCGGAATAAACATATGCCACGATGACCGGGACCTCAGGGACGGCTACCTCGGTCAAGTGATTAGATCCATAAGGGTCTCCCTGCCCTTCTGGTGCTCGCTCCCACTCTCGCCTATGGGCAGAGTCGCCATAGCAAAGATGATACTATTACCACGCCTTTTGTACTTCTTTATGGCCCTGCCATTGGTACTACCTGCCTCCTTCTTCAAACCCTTGAACAGTTTACTGACAGCCCTGATATGGGGCAATGGCCGACGACGTTTAGCGTTATCCAATATATATCAACCACTTATACTGGGGGGCTTGGGGGCCCCCAGATTTGAATTATATTATGCAGCCGCTCAACTGCAATGGATATCTGTCTGGTTCGGAAACTTCGCCAGCGCAGAAACACAGACGACTCTCTCGGATCTCGGTAATACCGAGGTATTGCATTACCTCATGAACCGCGAATGCCCTAAACACTCACGGAATATTCTATTGACCACTGCGTACTGGGTCTGGGGCCGATTCGCACTATTAGGCGATAAAATTCCACAATACTCCCCCAGGATCCCACTGTTGGCTCATCCGAAACTTGCAAAAATAGCAACCAAGGTAGGCTTGAGCGTATGGGGCGATAGAGGCATACGTACAGTCAGTGACATATATAATGACGGGCAGCTCCAAACATGAGGCACTGGCCGACAAATATAACCTAGGACAAGGTAGCTTCATAGCTTATGGAGCAGTACGACAAGTAATACGATCTTGTTGGAAATGCGGTAACTCGGAACCCAATGTTTCCCCCACACCTCATGACTTGTTAGAAAGCATAACCGCCCCAATAAACATATCGAGAACATCCAAAACCCTCACCACTCACATCGAACATATACGGGAACAAGCAAAAAATAGATGGGACAGTGTGCTATCAGAAACCCTATCACAACACGCATGGAGCCAAGCTATGAAAATGATCTATGAAGTATCACGTAACCCTCGCTTCCGGTACACACAGTTCAATTATGTGCACCAAACATACCTATCACCACACCGCATAATGCGCATGTTCCCCCAGTCGCCGCAAATGTGCCCCAGATGCGGAACCACAAGGGACATAATAACCTTGCTAGCCGAGTGGACAGACATCACACTATCTCCCAGTCCCGAATTATGCCTACTGGGTATAGGTCCGTGTCCCAAAAAACGGAAACAAACACTTTGATGTATTGCCCTAGCACTGGTGATGTATAGATGCCTTATAGCCATGCAATGGAAAGCGCTGGGTGCCCCGGGTATTGATCAATGGCGTGCTGAGCTGCTGCGATGGGCTAAAGCTGAGGCGCAAACGCTGTAGCTCCTCTTGGACAAAGGGATCCTGGTCAAGGGCCTGGACACTTGGAATTCTTTTGTGATAGCTGTAGAAAGCAAAGATGACGAGCGTCCTCCCTGAATATAGTGAATAACAGGCAACACCCGATGCTTAAAAGATGCCGCCAAGACACCAACACATTCGATTATTTTCACAAATATCACAAGTCGAAAACCAACACACATAATTGCGCTATGGTCTCAGAGGGGCGCCCAGGTATATCGCTAAACAAAAAGAGAAAAAAAAACAACAAAAAAAACCACAGTGGTTCTCCAATGGCAAGCTAATTGAGGGGGTTGGAGCACTTGATTACATTGCCTGCCCTGACGGGTCCCACTGCCGTGGGTGCTCCCTTTTCTCAGGGGCTGCCTCACCATCGCCCTCTCCCCGAGTGAGGACCTGGCCCCCGGGCCCTCCCTGATTCGCTCCTGGGCTGCGAGTGTGGCCACGCGGCCTTGGCTCGGGGGTGGGCTTGTCATATATTGAGGGGTGGGCCGTGCCCCCGTCCCACTTCCCTCTCCCCTGCCTCCTCCCCCCCCTTCCCCGCCGGCGCTCGCTCGACCCGCTCCTGTTCTTTTTATTGTGTCCTTCCTCTGTACCTTCAATCTCTCGATTGCTATCTCGAATGGTGTGCTAATAGTGCGCTTCAAATGAACACTACCTCCTCAGCCTCTTGCTCACGTGCGCGGGGACTCCCGCGTAGCCATGTACGCATGGGTGGGGAGGCTCCTGCACGGGAATAGTGAATGTGGCAAACCAAAGAAAACTTTATTGCATTATTTCCTGGAACAAACTGTAATCACCTCTATCTTTCTTTTGTGTTGCCTGTTGGCCGATATAACAATAAAAACATATTTAAAAAAAAAAACCTAGGAATCTCATCAAAACACTGACACGTTTAATTTTGACATCTAAATTATATAAATTAGGAAATAAATTGAATATGTTAAACTTTTCAATCATATTTGGAGGCTTTTGGGGACACACATCCAGTACTTAACGATACATACACCAATTGGGTCCTATCTGTAACTAATGATGAACATTGCTATGAGATTATACATGAGTCTATGGTAGGGTTAAGAAAAAAGTCAAAATATATCAGACCAGTCAAAACAGAATGTTGAGGAGAAAGTTACTAAAAAACCTGTTTTACCAATAGAATTGTACTTCTATATGCAATATTAAGACAACATCCAAGGGAAGAACTACAACAGTTTATTAACCATTTTAAGAAAATGCATCTGCAAGGCAATATTAAGATTGTGCAAAAAATGGACAATTGCCCATTTAGAAATATTATCCAGCTACAAGGTGATTCATTAGGTTACTTCAAAATGAAATGTGTAATTCAGCTTTCCATGACATTAAAATACTTTTGACTCATCATTGAAGTATAAGACAACCTATACAACCTTTATACTTTGTTAAAGGATTAGCAATACCGTTTGAGCAAATTAATTATGCTCTACTATACTCTAATCCACAAAAGGTCCTCTCAATTACAAACTATGTACAATCACAATACTTGAGTGGGGAACCAGAAATTTCGGTGTCCAAATATTGTATACTCACAAAATACTGCAGATAATCCAATTATAGACTTTAAATATTGTGAATTTGATATTTTGCAATTTAACGAAAATATGCATTTGCTGTAGATGGACACATTAAGCCAAACAAACTAATTATAATGATTCACTACACAAAACAGAACAAGAAGACAGAGTAGTGATTTATCTGATTGTCCATAACAGATTTGATGTTTGTGTTGATCAAATTGTATGTTATTATTGCCTTGGAAAACTGGACCAGAACTTTATGCCTTCATGTGCAATTCACAATAATTTAGAGATTTACCCCGTACCTTCAGAATCACAAAATTTAAATTTATGTGAAAGTATATTAATTCAAACTCTACATCCATTTCAAACTATTATTAGAATGCAGCCTAAATCTGAGATATTTCAACCACAAGAATTTATCCCAGGGCTAAAAGGGAAGGTTGTTTTTTGTCATTAGATTTTACAAAAAACAGTGAAACTGTGGGAATACAGCACAAATTAGAATGAACTTTAGTTATATTATTCAATGGAGTGCCAACAAAAGGTAAAAAATTGCAAGAATTAATAAGCATTTCTAAAATACAAGATGCTATTTTGTATCTCTTACAAAATAACATGCACTACAAAAATATGGAAATGAATGACTTCATAGATACCACTGAAATGCAATTTACAAATGAAATTGATGTTGGCCAGTTTGAGAAAATTACTAAACACTCAAGAAAAATATATGAGCACTACGGTATACTCCCAATGCATTCTAAAGCTATAATGGGAAATTCTTAAGAACTGTATCAAATGAGAGAGGCTACAGGACATCCAGTTAGTATCTAGGAAAAAATCTTTATGGGCTAAATGTTATCCCTCTTTATTTCTAACAGGAAAAGGAGGGCGATATGATGATCGTCCTATTCAAATTTGTGCATCGGAGTATCGTTCCACAAGACTATATTCAGAGAACCTATGTTTTAGACAAATCATACCTTATATTTTCACTCTATTATATGAAAGTGAACTATTCGTGACCTTTTAAGCTGTTGCGCATGTGATGTGAAGTGGGACAGGATTTAATAACTTAACAGCTAAAGATTTCCTAAACAAGGTAAAAGGCAATGGCAAAAACCTTTAATATAATTTAATAAATATTATGGCATGTCAAAAAAGTATGAATTTATATTGGTTCCGAAGACATGGAGAACTAAGATGCAGGCTGAGGAATTTGGGAGCACGACATGCTTTCTCACTTTGAGTTGTGTTGAATGCATATAGGATGATTTATGCAATTTCCAACATGAAGCTGACAATAATCTAACAGATGTTGTGTTATAGACACCTGATGAATTCTATTCTTTAGATCCAGCAATTGTTTACAGATTTTTTAATAATACATTTCACACTATGCTTAAGAACTAAGGCCCTCATTACGACCCTGGTGGTGGGTGATAAAGTGGCAGTAATACTGCCAACATGCTGGCGGTAAGTACTGCCAAATTATGACCATGGCAGTGATAACTCCCATAGACAGCCAGTGTACCACCCCAACCGCCACGGCGAAAACACCAGCCACCACAGCGTAAGCCGCCTTCAGCCAGGCAGAAGACAAAGTACCACCCACCATATTATGACACAGCACACCGCACCCTTCTCCGGGGCAGTATCAACGCCAACAAAAGCCTGGTGGAAACAGAGCTCAGAAGTTAAAGAACTCACTTTTAGAGACACAGGGAAGAACCACGCTGCCATGGAACCCGAACTGCAAGTTTTCCCAATGATCTTCTACGTTATGCTCCACCTGGAACACCAACGCTGACAAAGATGACGACGGTGAGTCCAGCCGCCTAGCACACAAGGGAGGGAGGAAGGAAAACGAGAGTGGCACACACACACACAACACACACCATCCTCACACACACCATACACACAACCAGCTGCACACGTAAACCAATCGCACAAGACACACGGCATAATAATACACGGACCGTAATGCTGGAGTAACAACAATGTCTTAGCATAGCAAAATCCACCCCACAAACCACATACATACAAATGTTCATAAAGGGCCAATGCCCTGTTCAAAGTCATGAGGGCACACAAGGCCACAGGGCACATTTCAAGGTCTAACATGTTCGCTGACACAGCCGGAGAGAACACTGCAGGGGCATCATTTTGCAAGTGGGAAGGCACCTCAGGGGGAGGCGGCACCTCAGCCGAATATGGGAACGTTCCCACTGGTTCTGGAGTGAACAACATGCCCATTGCTTTGTCCTGGGGAGTACAAGGCCACAGTTTCTCAAGTGGGTGACTTGCCCACTGGTTCTGGAGGGGGCAACATGCCCATTGCTTTGTCATGGGGAGTGCAAGGCCACAGTCTCTCAGGTGGGTGACTAGTCCACTTGTTCTGGAGATGACAACATGCCCCTTGCTTTGTCCTGGGGAGTGAAAGGTCACAGTCTCTCAAGTGGGTGCCTCCCCCACTGGTTCTGGAGGGTGGAACATGCTCATTGCTTTGTCCTGGGGAGTGCAAGGCCACAGTCTCTCAAGTGGGTGACTCCCCCACTGGTTGAGGAGGGGGCAACATGTCCATTGCTTTGTCCTGAGGAGTGCAAGGCCACAGTCTCTCAGGTGGGTGACTTGCCCACTGGTTCAGGAGGGGGCAACATGCTCGTTGCTTTGTCCTCGGGAGTGCAAGGCCACACTCTCTCAAGTGAGTGACTCCCCCACTGGTTCTGGAAGGGGCAGCCCGCACTGTAACCCCTGGAGTGTGGCCTACATAGTGTCCACCAGCGGTGATGGCTGCACTGTGGTGGTGTTTGGAGGAGCCACCTGGGCAGCCCCTACACTCACTGATGGCTGCATTGTGGTGGTGGTTTGAGGAGGCTCCTGGGCAGCCCCTGCACTCACTGATGGCTGCATTGTGGTGGTGGTTGGAGGAGGCTCCTGGGCAGCCCCTGCACTCCCTGATGGCTGCACATCCACAGCTGGTGGTGGGGGCCCTGTGATAGATGGTGGTGGTGGCGGTGTTAGCCTGACAGCTTCCACTGGCATAGAGTGCCTCATCTCCTCCTGTCTATGGGTTGGGGATCCCTTACCCTTCCTGGCAGGGCTGGAAGGGCTCTTCCCCTCTCTGCTTGGTGTTGCAGCCTCCTTCCCCTTCTTCACAGCTGGTGCAGGCTCATTCTCCTTCTTCACAGCTGGTGCAGGCTCCTCCCCCTTATTCACAGCTGGTGCAGGCTCCTTCCTCTTCTTCACAGCTGGTGTAGGCCCCTTCCCCTGTTTCACAGCTGGTGCAGGACTCTTCCCTATCTTCCCTGGTTGTGCTGGCTCCTTCCCCTTCAGCGTTGTAGGTCTGGTATCCTTACCACCACGAGTAGGTGGTGCTATCAATGTCCCCGTGGACTGTTTGGCTGAGGTGCTGGGCTGTGTCCTTGGTACCCTGCCAATACATGCAGGATGGGGCAGAGGGGTAGAGAAGAGGTCAAATTGGGAAAGGAAAAGCTTTTTAGGGACAGTGGGGCGGGAGGAGGGAGGAGTAATGGGAGTGGAGGATGAGGGAGTAGTTGTTGGAGGTGTATGTCTGCTGGATTTGGGTGCAGGTGCATGGGCTGTATGCTGATGTAAGGTGGATGGCTGTTGGGTGTCTGAGTGCTTGCGTTTGTGTCCTTTAGGAGGGGGGACAGACATGGTGGGAGAGGACACAGGGGACACGTGCATGGCTGTTGTGGAGGTGTCTGCCAGTGAGGTGTGTGTTTTGCTTGGTGTGGTGAGGCTGATAGTGGATATAGCTGTAGTGCATGCAGATGTGAGTGTGGACCTGACTGGGAGGGAGGTGGAGAAGGAGAAGGAGGATGGGGAGACAGTGTAGGTTGTGGATGTTGTCTTGTCTGCAGCGGTATGGTGTTTGTGTGAGTGCCTGTGGGATGAAGTGTGGTGCTTGTGTTTGCCTGTGCCACTCTTGTGTGGTGCCTTGTGTGCATGCTTGTAAGTCTGTGTGCTTGGGATGGGTTGGGGTTAAGGGGAATGGGACTGGGAAGTGGAAGTTGGAAGGGGGACGGTAGAAACAGGGACAATGGCTGCCATCAGAGAGGAGGCCAGAGCCTGAATTGATCTCGGTTGGGCCGCCAATCCACCATGAATTCCCTCCAGGAATGCATTGCATTGCTGCATCTGGGATGCCAGCTCCTGGATAGCATTCACAATGGTTGACTGCCCTACAGAGATGGATCCCAGAAGGTCAATAGCCTTCTCACTCAAAACAGCAAGGCTCACTGGGCAGGGCCTGAGGTGCCTGGGTCAAAGGAGATGCCCACCCTCATGGGTGAGCTGGCATGGGAAACTCGCTGAGGGGCTACTGGGAGGGCGGTGCTAGTACAGGCGCTTGCGGCTGTACCTGCAGCTGGGGTGGTCACAGAGGTGTCCGCCACCACCAGGGAGCTTCCATCGGAGAGGAATCAGAGTCTGTGTTGTCACCGCCTGTCTCCGCCGTGGTGCTCCCCTCGCCTTCCGTCCCACTGGTTCCCTCAGCTTTGCTGGACTCTGCCTCCTGGGTCCTGTGGGATGCAGCTCCCTCTGTCGCCGGTGCCCCTGCTCCTCCGCCAGATGATGCTAATGCACACTTGAACAGGATGACAGAAGGAGAAAGGGGGAGAGGGAGAGAAAGGGCGTACTGGGTCAATTATAGCACCAAGACCACAGGTGGCATACACAGTACCGTCACACACAGGGATCAGGATTGAGCACTATGCATTGCATTGGCTTTCAATTGGCTATATGCCACAGCAAGATGAGGGCCAACTGCACCCCTCCTGGGACCCACAATGCCCTGACTGACATGGAATGCAACCGAGCTAGGTTACCTGCATTTGCTATACACCCATGACCCTTGAGCTGGATCACGCTGCAATGTCTGTCCTGGCATTAAGGAGCACCCACTAACTCACACCCACCACCTGGATCCCTTGCCACCTTCCAATTCTTGTAGTAACGCTCACTGTACTCACTCCCTTGTGGCTGCTGTGATGCCCTCAAGCGCCCATCGAGCTCTGGGTCGGCCACTGCCAGTATGCGGGCCATCAGCGGGGGGTCAGGTTCCGACGGGCACTACTTCCTCGTTGGGAGGCCATCCCCAGCTGGACCTCCACGGCCTTCTGTGCCCAGTGTCTCAGGTCCTCCCACTGTTTCCTGCAGTGGGCGCTCTGCCTGCTGTAGACTCCCAGGGTCTGCACGTCCTTGGCGATAGCACGCCACAATCCCTTCTTTTGATGGGCGCTGACCGGCAGAGGTAATACAGACAGGAGGACAGCACTACACATACCATCCAGCCTGTAACACATATGGCCCACAAATCCTGTTTCCAACTCCATTGGCACACACATCGCCCGGTGCCCACCATGTGCACTACCACCAGCCATCCCCCCCATATGACACAATGCCTGCACACACATCTCCATGCAACCTTCCCACATGCATCGTGCCCAAGGTGTAGTCACCTGTTGGTCTGGAGGACCATACTGGGGTAGGACCCCATCCTCCAAGCGCTCCAGCTCCATCGAAGTGAAGGCAGGGGCCCTTTCCCCGGTCACACAGGCCATGATAGGTTCCAGACACAGGTCCCAGCAGCACACGCAGTGTAGGTGTTGTCCTGTGGAGAGTCAGGAATCAAGTGAGGATTCAGATGGAAAATGGCGGTCACGTCCGCAGCAGTGTACACCGTCACCGCCGCCGCTGATCCCCATTGGTACCACTGTACTCCATAGAGCCCCATATTAGCCAATGAGGAATTGCACAGCAGTGCAAGACCGCCTTCCGCCACAATGCCCAACGTCTGCAGAGTTACCTCACTTCCACCTGTCCCTAGATACCAGACAGGCAGTCACCATTTCATGGTGGTGGACAACATTCAGATCTTCCATAACTGCATCATTGCCGAAAATTGCACATACATTGCCATTTCCACTGTCCCATCACATTAATGTTTTAGCGTGCATCTGACAGGTGGATCCCTGTGCTACTCACCGATAAGGTCTGCCAGATAGTAGTAGCATGCTGCATGTTGCGCAAACTGGCCCTCAGACAACATGTGCCTTTTCTGCAGAAGGAGGAGTCTGGAGATGACCCTGAGGCAGCAGTCGATTCTGAAGACAGTGAGGATGAGGAGGCAGAGGATGAGGATGTGGACAATAGAACATCAGTTATACATCAATACTTCCAATGACACACATGTGAGACCATTGGACCATTAGTTTGACTATTGATTTTATCCATGTGGCTGTAGCATGAAGGCATTCGCCTCCTTTGCATCGCAACTTACTGTCACCTATGGCTTGTTATTTTACAGATGTTGGTGATATGACAACAGTGTCCTGATGTGATCACTACAGACAGCTACAGGACATTACTTGTATGTTATCACGGTGTTGAGATCATTTGCACTAGATGTGACTGTTCCCATAAATGCACATTTTCAAGACATAAAACAGTGTCACTCAAGTTGTGTTCAAGGGTGTTTATTGTAGTGCAAATAATTGAGGGAAAGGTGCAATGGAATGGGGTGATGGTAGAGGAAAGTCCAGGGTATTGTTCCAGTCTGATTGTAGCACAGGTGCAGTGTCCAAGGGGCCATAGGAAGGGGAGCAAAGGAAGTTCAAAGTGGACAAGGTGACAGGGTGGGACACAAGGGGGACAATCAGGAGAGTCTCATTTCCTGGCAAGTGTCCCTGGCTTCTGTCTGGGTCGCAAAGAATGTTTGCGGGGTGGTTTACCTTCTGCAGGGGGAGGGGTACTGGTGGCCTGTGGGTCATATCGGGGCCTCCTGCCCACTAGCTGCATGGACGTGGAGGGCTGGTCAATAGACTGGCTAGTGGTAGGGGCCCACTGGTGTGCTGTCGATTCCCTCATGATTTGGCCATGTCTGCCAGCACCCCTACTATGGAGATCATGGTGGTATTGAGGGCCTGCAAGTCCTCCCTGATCTCCTGATGGTGTTCCTCCTGCAGCCGCTTGTTCTCTTGCATGTTGGTAAGAAGCTGGCCCATCGTGTCGTGGGATTGTTGGTAGGTCCCCAGGATCTTAGTGAGTGCCTCCTGGAGAGTCGGTTCCCTGGGTCTGTCCTCCCCCTGGCACACATCGGTCCTCCCAGTGTCCCTGTGCCCTGTGCCTGTATCCCCTGAATGGTGTGCCCACTGCCACTGAGCCCAGGTCCCTGATTGTCTTGGGACGAGGTGTGGACTGGGGTCCCTGTACAGGTGGGCACACTGTTGATTGACGTGTCCTAGGGGCAGAAGTGTGGGGACACTGGATGGGTGCTCTGGTGTTGGATATTGATGGGGGAGGCTGTGTGGTTGACTGGGAGTGGGCTGGGGTAACCAACTGACCAGTGGTCCCTGATGGGCAAGGTAGTTCATCCAGATCCAGAAGTCCAGAGTTACTGTCATCACTGGGGGCATCTTCTGTTGGGGGACTGGTTTGTCATGGCACCTCCTCTCCGCTGACATTGGACACCTGTGGGGATGTAAGTGATGTATTATGGTTCATGTCTGTGACATATTGTACATCCTTAGCTTCCCCTCTATGGTTGCTGTTGCCCTGCCACCTTTGTATGTGTATGATAAGTACTGTGGGATTGTTAGTTCCCCTATGCTGTGCATGCTTGTGATGGGTGTCCATGCAGGGATGGGAGGGCTGTCCATGCATTGGTATAGCATGCAGGGCTTGGCATGGGGGTTAGTCAGATGTGTAGGTGCAGTGTTTGGGATGGAGTAGAGTGGTGGGAGTGAGGGTGAGGGTGTGTGATGGCATGCAGGTATGGGGGATGATAAGTAGTAAATCTTGACTCACCAGTGTCAAGTCCTCCGGCTACTCCAGTGAGTCCCTCAGGATGCAGTATTGCCAAGACTTGCCCCTCTCATGCTGTGAGCTGTAGGGGAGGAGGTGGGGGTCCACCGCTAGTCCTCTGTATGGCGAGCTGGTGCCTTGCTGACGTACCTTCCCTGGTAGGTCGTTCCATCTCTTCCTGATGTTGTGCCTTGTTATTAGATGCTGTTCCACGGTGTTAACCCTGTCCACGATTCTCCACCATAGCTCCATCTTCCTGGCAATGGATATTTGCTGTACCTGTGCTCCAAGCAGCTGTGGCTCTACCCTGATTTCTTTCTCCATCATGACCCACAACTCCTCATCTGTGAAACAGGGGTGCCTTTGTGGGGACATGGGTGTTGTGTGGTGTGTGTAGGTGTGAGGATGTTGGGTAATGTGGATGGGTGTGTGAAGTGGTGTGCGTGAGGGATGTATGGGTGTATGTGGTATGTGTGTCTAGCTGTCGCAGTAGTCTTGGTGTCAGTCCTGTGGCAATAATTTGTATTCGTAAAGGGTTGTGGGTAATGTGGGTGTGTTTTTATAGTGCTGTGGGTGGGTGGGTGTGGAGTGTGTATTAGTGTCGGGTGTGTGTTTTTGGTATTGGCCAATGTTGTGTAGTTTAGTACTTGGGTGTCCATTCTGAGAGCGCCGGTGTGTACCGCCATTGGTTTACTGCCATTGAATGTCCGCCGTGATGATTCGTGGGTCATGATGTGGTGGGCCTTGTTTTGTTGGCGTAACCGTATGGGTTTTGGTACCGACACTTTAACACAGACCTTTGGGCTGGCGGATTTGTGTATGTGGCAGTATTCTGTCGGATGTGTGTGTGTGTGTCATAATTTGGAGAACGAATGTTCGCCTCCGCGGAGGTATATTGGCGGCCCTCACCGCAGCGGTAAGCAGGATTTACCGCCAATGTCATGATGAGGGCCTAAATGTTATTAAGGATGGACTACTTCAAGGCTGTTTATCTGGGTATTCCACAATACGCCGTTATTTATCAATGCCAGTTCAGTTCAACAGTAGTTTAACAAAAAGTCCTCATTCTAACACTGGATCAAGATTTTGAAGACTGAATGGATGACCCTAATTATCTCTCTCTGTAAAGATTCACAATATAGCTACCCAAATATTCTGAACAAGATTCAGGTTCCCATCCGTTGATGTATTCAACAAAAGCCTGCAGAATCAAAGTGGAATACACGTATGTTTCCAAGCATTTCTTGAATTTTGTTGTGTTTGGTAAACAGCTGTATTGTTACTGGCTCTTTCTCACTTTGATGAAGAGTTTACAAATGTGAGGTTATTCCTCACTCCCTAGACAGAAATCCCATGATAACAAAGTACCCTTAATAAATCAAAAGACAGAAGTCTGGTAGAACACAATCGGGATCTTCAGCAACTAGAGAGTGAATGCCCAACAATTGTCTTGGCATCCTGTTCCATTCCTTTCAAGTGCACCCCAAGTGTTATATATAAAGCTCAGACAGAGAAGTTTGTTAGGACAAAAGAGGGCTTCTTCAGCAACCTGCTAGTGGTTACACAAGAATCGTCTTGACATCCTGTTCCCTTCTTTTCAAGTGTGTCCCAAGTTCTATGTCTTAAACCTACAGATAGACGCCTGGGAAGATAAAAGTAGGATCTTTCAGCAACCAGGCAGTGAATACACAACAATTATCTCGGCATCTTGTTCTCTTCCTTTCAAGTGTGCCCGAAGTGTCATATGTGGCCCAGCAGACCTGTCAAGCAATATTTGACGCTGTACTATCAAAAGGAGGCCCACAGCCCCATCCTGCATATTCTTCAGAGCCCAGAGAATTAATCTCTGCCCATTCAAGTAAGGGTATTGCTTGCTCCTCTCAGACATTTCACATCTATTCACATCTATTCACACCTATTCAAGGCCAATTTCTGGTTGAAAGCTGACAGAGGATTATAGTAAAGGGTAACTTTCTAAAATGTGCATTTCCTTAATATTTATTACAAATGTTACTTCACCATTACATTGTTTTTTAATAGCCATTAAAAATTAAAAATAGTTGTTTACTTATTTTTCTAGCTAGTCCCATTCATGAGATACAGTATTAGAATATTAAGCAGTGCTCTGGGGTCCTGCAAAACACAGCTACGCCTGCCACTGTGAAAAATAGCTTTTGGGTGCTAGTTACTGTAAGGTCATGTTAACATTAAATTTCTACATGTGCTATTTTTGAATACCATGCACCCCACCCTTGTGTGCTACAAGGCTTATATGGAGTGAGTTATTACTATATTTAAATGGAGGTTTTGACCTGTCAAAAGGGTTTATTTGACTGGTTGAATTGCAGCTTTTACACAGCTACATTCAGGCTACAATGGTAGATCAGAAGTCATAATTGCAATGGCACTGTAGTGGGTGAAACAATAGATGTTCACGCCACCTGTGGCATTTAAGGTCCTGGCCCTGGGTGCATTTTGTACCACACACTAGGGACTTATAAGCAACTTAAATATACCAATTAAAAGTATGTCAATGGAACCATGTTAAAAGGGAGAGCACAGTCACTTTACTACTGGTTGGCATGGGTAAACTACACAGAGTTCTAAACCCGGAATAAAATATCTGTTCCAGCAAAAGGTGAAAAAATACAGGACAACCATGTAGAAAGGATGGATTTACTACACCTTCATCCTATTCAAATTAATTGGAGGGTAACAGAGTGCCATCACTGCCCTGGTGGGCTGTGAAAGCATCTGGAAAAGCATAGGTGTTGGACTTGGCCCTTTCATCAGGGTCATCCCCAGACTTTTTGCCTTCCCTCTCCTATTTTGGCTGAATTTGTTGTTTGTTGGCGTTATGACTCTGCACCCTTTATCATTGCTAACCAGTCCTAAAGTGCTTGTGCTCTCTTCTTAAACCACGGTAAGATTAGCTTATACCCAGTTGGCATATTTAATTTAGTTGTAGGTCCCTAGAAAGGTGTGCCCAGGGCCTGTTGCTTGTAGGCCCGCAGCACTGATTGTGCCACCTACTTAAGTAGCACTTTAAACATGTCTCATGCCTATAGTTTTAGACTGGCATTTCAACCTGGCAAACTAAACCTTTTGCCAGATCCAAACCTTCCTTTTTTGAGCCTATACCTCAGCCCTAGGGGAGGCCCTGGACAGTCCACAGGGTGCAGTGTATTTAAAAAGTTGGACATGTACTTTTTAAGTTTTCCATGTCCTGGTAGTAAAAATAATTTTTGTACTACTGTAAGGCCTACCTCGGCCATAGGAAAACATGGAAGTATCTTATTGCATTTAATAAGCTGTAACTACCAAATAGGAACAGGTAACTCCTTCATGTTTAATTTCTTTGTAATTGTAATGAAAAATCCTAACCTATGCTAAAGTCGGATTTCAATTCCAATTTTGAAAATGCCACTTTTAGAAAATTGCCCTTTTTCGGCCTTAGCAATTTGGTGCCTGCAGCCTGTCTCTGGGTCACATTACAGGGTGTAGTTGACAGATGGGCTTTTGCGTATTCTTCCTATACAGCAACATTCAATGGGGAGCTTAGGTGTGCCTGGATGGGCCATCACAGGCAGGATTGGAGGGAGGAGCTGGGCACAGCCCCACTTACACTAAATAGGCTGTGCTCTGCCTCCACACAAAATACTGCATATCCCATGTTGTTAGTCTGGAGCCAGGGCTAGAAAAGCAGGGCACATGTGTACTTCAAAGATAAACCTCTTGAAGCTTCCTCTACTTTAAAGTCACAACTGGATATAAATACTGGACCTCAGACACCAACTCTCCAGTACACATCTGGGCCCGCGGAAGAAGGACTACAGTGCTCCTGAAAGGACTGCCACTCTGGACTGCTGCTCTGAAGGACCATGCCCTACTGTGCTAACCTGCTGCCTGCTGCCCTCTTGCCTGGCTGAGAAGAAAGGTACCTTCATCTGTTGAACCCAAGACCCCAGGGTGACTCCAAGGGCTAGTTGGCTGGACTCCTGACTTGAACTTCAGGGACAGAAGACTCCAACAACCTTGATCCCAGCACCTGGACTCTGCTATCTGTGAGTCTACCCTGCCAAGTAGTGCCACCCAGTCCTGGATCTTTGGAAGTGGGCCTAAGGTGCTCAGACAGACTCTGTAGATCCAGGGAAATAGACACTTCTCCTCTGCTGCACAACACAACACATAGCAGAAGTGAAACAGCTTTGCCACTGTGGGGGTCTCCCCCATCGCAAATACTAGCATTGCAACCCGTTGCCTCATCAGAACCACCGCTGCATGATGCATCCTCAGTGCAGGCCCTCACCTCCCTCATTAATGACAGCCTCGACGACGATGCTGGACTCGCAGCTCCTCAGTATTGACTCATCGCCCAGACTGTGCGACTCATCCTTAAGGCTGGATTTTGCATCAATCCAATGCAGGACTCGCATCAAAGCCTCATTTCATCTCAGAACCAATGCAATCCTTTCCTCTGTTCAACGCACCTTCAATGCAGACCCTCGCAAAGCTACGCAAGCCATGATTTAGGGTACTTTCTACAAAAGGCCAAACCAGGTTCCTGTAACTGGCTCGTGCTCCATCGTGGTCAGCCTGAACGTGCAACTTTGTCTCAGGTCCTGAACGACCAGATATCCACTGTTTTGTGCTTTTTGGTGTTATTATTTACTGAAATCTTTTGCTCTTATGATTGGATGCTTATCATTTGGGCTTTTTTATTTAAAAAAATAATAATTCTAGTTTTCTAACATGGTGTGGGATCCTTTTTTGTGTGGTGTTGTTTTTCACATTATTACTGTCTGAAGTGTTGCACAAATACTTTACACTTTTCTCTAAATTAAGCCTGACTCCTCGGTGCCAAGCTAGCAGAGGGTCAAGCACAGGTTAATTTAGGGTTGACTTGTGCCTCACCCTACAAATGATTGTGGTTGCTGCATGACCAGGGTTCATACCCCTGTGAACCAATAACCCAATTTCTTACATTGGTGATTAGTAGTGAGGGTTAGGACTTGTGTTTATGCAGTTCCATACAGTAATTTTATCTACACTACCTCCCCATATCTTGGACCAATTTGAGTTTAAATTCCCCTTGATTAGACTTTTAGCTTTTTTCTAAAGTTTCTCCATAACTGTTATGCCTGAGTTTTAGCTGGCCAGCATGGATGTCTACACTGTGACCATGAGCAAAGATTTATTCAAAGAGAGGTGTCTTTCAGCCACAAGCAACACAAGGAACGCATTGCTTCAAAAGGTGCTGAGGGCCTGGGTGGAAGCCCACCAGTCAATGGTTACAGCAACAGAAGGAGATGAGGATGTGAACAGGCAAGTGAAAGATGGTTGTGAGCAGCAGATGCAGTATGTAGGGGCGGCTTGTCTGCTATGGAGGAGGAGCATCACCTCCCCAGCAGCTGTGAAACTTTTACAAGAAAATTATAATAAATGATGTTTATTATTGCTTTCTTGTAAAAGAGGAGGGCCACAGGTGATGGCAGGAACTGTGGGGGAGTGCACAGCACTCCCCCTCAGTGAGCATGTATGTTTGGCTGGCCGTCTCGGGCTCGTCTAACCCACGTGCGCACCTGCTCTCTCGAACCCAGCATTGTGTTGCCGGGTTGGAGACAGCAGGCAGAGACTTCCACTGGGTGCTCCATCCAATCCTAGTGCTGCTTTCATGCTGTCAGCAGCATGAAAGTAGCATTAGGATTGGACATAGGGCAGGCTGAGAGCCTGTGCCTGCAGTGGAGGAGAGGAGCAGAGCAGAGCAGCATGTAAGGTAAGTTTAAAAAAATATATTATATATTTTTTGTTGTCCCCCCCCACCATGTGCTGCCTTGCCCCTTTTCCCTCCTGTGAGTTGCCACTGGCAGTATGGAGGCACCTCAAAAGAAAATTGTGAGTTATCCTGGGAATGTCCTGACCTCAGAAGAATGAAAGCTTGAGTTGAATCTACCAGAATGTAAATCTGGGACTACAAGTCACACCTACAGCAGGTGCTTAAACCACCACCGTATCAGTTTACTTACCTACACATGTTTAAATTAACCTATGTTTGTAACATTATTCATTCTTTGACTGGACTCCATATCTTAAAACAGCTGCATACGTCCAGCCACAACTAAGGAAGCCCTTCTCCAAGAAGGTGCTCAATATGCTAAAAGCAGAATGTCCCAGACTAGTTCTAGAGGGCCAAGTAGCTAGATTTAGATCGAAAACTCAGTGGTGGCCACCACAAAACTCAGAGCGGGAGGAAGGGTTTGGTGATGGGGAAAACAATCAAATAAAAAATGTTAAAAAAAGACTTACCTGTCCTGCCGCTGCCAGCAGCCTCACTCCTCTTCCAATGGTGATGGTGTCTCATCAGTCCCTGGGACACCAGCACAGTCTTCCCACTCAATCCTTTGGCTGCTCTCATGCTATTCTTAGCATGCGAGCAGCACCAGAAAAGGTCTGAGCGGCGTGGTCTGCTGCTCAGACAGTGCATTGGAGTCTGTTCTGTTTCTCCATCCCAACTGTGCAACACAGGTGGGTTGGAGAAACCTAAGTGTGCATGTCTGTTTGGCTGGCCTAAGATGGTTGGCTAAACTGATATGCACACTTAAGTGCACTCCACTCCTCCTCCCCCTCCCATGGCCCAACCCCACTCCTCCCTGCATATGCTGGCTCAGCCGCAGCTGAAAAATAAAATGTTGATAAAATATTGTTTTATTTTTCAGCTGCTCGCTCGTAGCCAGTGGGGTGTTGCTCCTTCACTATTGTGGAGGAGCTGCCCCTGCGAAAAAACTACTAAGCTTTCTTGGGCAATTTATCAAGGATTCTAAAAAGGGTATACATAGGTCCTAGAGAGCATGCCAGAACATACTCCTGGATTTGTCATGGCCATTATCGAAAAATCCTTTATTTTGTGCTTACTTCAAAAAAGAGGGAGAAAGCTATTGACCTCCTCAAACTCTTGGCTGGTTGGACACAGGGGGCTATTTTCTTCCTTGTTAATGCCAATTGTGTATTTTCTGTGGAACAGCTCAGATACCTTCTTCTTTACCCAGATCTGAAACCCTGGGAACTGGATAATAATAAAAAGGGCTCTTGTTTGTAAATCCTTTATTTAAAGAACTGGTGAATTGTGTTACTACTGCTACCTTGCTTCATTGACATTGATTCACCAAAATGTCATGAGTAGCAAATGTGACATCACACACCCCTTGACCTTAGGGGCATCACTGGAAATTACATCATATGTTCTTTGACCCTGAATCTTCTCAGGAAATCATGTCACATGAGCTTAACGTTGATGACATCACAATAATTCACATCACTGAAGTTCTATAATAACTTCATGATTATTACAACATTACAGCACAGACAAATGTCTGTTTTAGAACTACATATGTCAGGGTGCTAACATAATCTTTGTAAGCGCCAGTAATAATACAGCCCTGAATTGTAGCTAGTGAGCCAGAACTAGTGTAGAGAGGTTCAGGGGAAAGGGGGTACTCCCCGAGAAAGGAGTGAAACAATTGGGTCAAATGTTACATTTTAAAGAGCAGTTTTCACATAAATTTGCGAGCATGACATAGACCTGCATGACAAACCAATGAAACCTGACCCTGCCCAGGAGATCCTGATATATTTTTCAAAATCTGCTTTGGTGCCCCTATTTGTCAAGAAATAGCTTCATTGTATCTGAGAAAGCACTAATTGCTGCCCCCATATGCAGCGGGTGCAACCTTATGCCAAAATATACATACAATATGCCAGTGCCAAAATTGTGCCATTTATGTGGTCCGCATACCATGGGTGATCTTTATGTCAAAGCTTCCTCAGTTTGTCTGGACTAGACATTTTGGCCAGAGGATGAATACATCATTTCCAGGATCATGGTTGCCTCTTTCCCATATGGTACAATTGTCCCCCCTTATAATGTTTGTGACATGCCTTGTTTTCTATCACTCAACATAACTCCTTTTATACGCTAATGGCTTTCTTCCACCAAAGAGTAAGTCTTCCTTCTATATCTTTGCTTTCAGGGACTCAATTTTGACACTTTAATTCTGCTAATCAACGGAGTTCAACTTAGTTTATATTTATCAGGTCTTAGCTCACATTCATATATACTGAGAATGATATAGATCATAGAATATTAATGTGTTTACAATGACAAGCAGTCATTGTAAACACATTAATATTCTATGATCTATATAATTGGAGAAGTGTATTACTTTTTTTAGACAAAAGCTATGAATGTTCCCAGCTATTCTACTCAATACGAACAATCAAATATTCAGTCATTTGTAGAGCACGAGGCTGTCACCCCTGGAGATATATGGGTGATGGGATGAGATGTCTCCATCCAAGAGCCAGGTCCTGAGTCTCTTTCTGAAGTCTGCCAGTGAGGGTGCAGTTCAGAGGGAGAGGGGTAGGTCGTTCCAAGCCTTGGCGGCATTGTAGGAAAAAGAGCAGCTGCCGCTGTGGCTGTGCCATATTCTGGGTGTGTGTGCGAGGGCCAGAGAGAAAGAGCACAGTTTTCTGTTGGGCTGGTGGAAGTGTAGATGGTGGTTTATGTACTCCGGTCCTTGATCATATAGGGCTTTGTAAGCGTGTGTGAGAAGCTTGAGATTACATCTCTTCTGGATGGGAAGCCATTGGAGGTTTCTGAGGTGGGGGGTGATGTAGGTGCACCTTGGAAGTTCCAGGATGACTCTGGCGGTGGTGTTCTGTATTATCTGGAGTCTCTTTAGGAGCTGGGAGGATATGCCAGCGTTGAGAGCACTGCCATAGTTGAGGTGGCTGGTGACGAGGGCCTTGGTGACAGTTTTCCCGGTGTTAGATGGGATCAATCTGAAGATTCTGCGGAGCATGTGGAGGGAATGTAATCGATTCACGATTATTTGAAATGAAAGCATACAATATGTTCCAGCGGTTAGACCCAAATAGCACGCTATTCACTTACACCATGAATTGTATTAATATTTTGTTAAAGAACGCAATAATAAAATACCATCTAATCAAGTATTCAAATTTCTGGCACCTACGATTGTACCGTATCACTTAAAGACTTTATAACAAAATATTTACTAAAGAGACAGAAAAGAAATCAACTTGTAACTGGACACCCGAATTGCAGTCAGAATGCAAAGTTGGTATCTAAAGTTAATATAAAAATAAAATTAAAAGGCACATATTTAAACACTTTGGTGATTAAAGAGAAAGGTACTACAGTATTTTTAGGTGACTGTGAATGAACAATGTGCACAGGATTTATAAAGTCATTCAAATTGAAGGAACCAATGGATAAAGTGGTCTAACAGATTGCCCAATGCTGCATGCTCTGTTAGCAGGAGCAAAATGTTCATGATGAAGTAGCAGATCAGTGGAGGAAGCCTGCTGACCATAAGCCTCTCCCTTATATAGTATAAGGGATGATTTGTTCGACAAAACTATACACCAGCAAGACAGCTAAAGCCTAACCTCTGCCCCATCCACAAATCTCCAGATAATTGCAGTTGTTGCCTCAGAGTTTCATAAGTGACAGACAGAAATGGATATAACTCACTCTTTAGGTTTCCCTTATTATTCCCTCTTTATATAAATGTAGGATATGCGTAATTGAAGGGGAGATTCCACCTAAAATGTATTTTGTGGCAATAGGTGATTCACAGTACAACATACCACACTGCAACAGTAATTATTAGGTCTCAGAAGACAACTTTAGCTGTCTGTTGTTTCTAATACTTTAACGTACACTTAGAGTGGACTTTGGTTCTCCCCCATGATCATGAGTTGATGGCTTTCATTTTACTCTCAGCTCTCTGTTTGTGATTGGAAGCATGCCTTCCTGTTCTTGAGTGCGTTCGGCCCAGTGTTGCGTTTCTGTCTCATCATGTTTTACTTGGAAGTTAAGTTGAATCCTTCCGCTTCAATCAGGGAACTATTTTTTCAAATTCATATCCAGGCTTTTCATTGTAATCTGACACAATAAACATGCCGCCCACCTGACCCTGTCTGCCTTTGTCACATACTGCTCACCACTGTTGGCATTCCCCTTATAAAACCAATTGATTTATATGAACTCAGTAACAAAGTAGACTACATCTAAATATACCCTTTCTCTTATTTTTTTACTAGAGTTATACCACTCCAAGATGGCCATCGTGTTGCCTTGGGACGAAATGTGATAACCACATAAAAAGGGTATACTATTTTTGTATTTAGTACATTTACAAAGTTTCAAGGTAGCCATCTGTTAGATCTGACATCCTTGGTGTAGTTTCCCCTGATATTTTGCCTTCAGACCTCCTGTTTTGCTGACCTCATTTATGCTGGCTTTACGACTCTCTGCATACCAGTGCTAAAGTGCATTTGAGATCTGCTTAAGACATGGTAACATTGGCTTATCCACAATTAGCATATTTAATTTACTTATAAATCCCTCGTAACATGCACTACCTGTGCCCAGGGCGTGTAAATTAAGTACTACTGAGCGGCCTGCAGCACTGTATGCCTCCCAGT
Source organism: Pleurodeles waltl (assembly GCF_031143425.1). Lineage (NCBI taxonomy): Eukaryota > Metazoa > Chordata > Amphibia > Caudata > Salamandridae > Pleurodeles > Pleurodeles waltl. The sequence continues at coordinate 656,272,041 of NC_090445.1, read as the reverse complement.
TCAGTAGCCCTTCAAACATGTCTCAGGACTGCCATTGCAGTGCATGTTTGTGCAGTATTAAACTGTGATGTCGACTTGGTAAGTTAACCCTCTTGCCCATACCTTCATTTTTAATACATATACATCAACCCTAAGTTAGGCCCTAGTCATCTTAGAGGTAGGGTGCAGTGTATTTAAGAAGTAGGACATGTACTTTTCAGCTTTATATGTCCTACTAGTGAAAAACTCTTAAATTTGTTTTTCACTACTGCAAGGCCTATCTCTCCCATAAGATAACATTGGGATTACCTTATTGCATTTTATAAGTGTCATTTCTAATTGGAAAGAGATGGGACCCCCATGTCTGGTGCCCCTGGATCTGCAATTTATAATCACAATTTATTGTGAAGTTGGATTTTAAATTGTTATTCTGAAAATGCCACTTTCAGAAAGTTGGCATTTTCTTACATTTACCATCTGTTGCCTTCTGCCAGTCACTGAATACACGCTAGTGCTGGGTGACAGCTGGGCTTTGTGCATTCCCTCCAGACAGCCACACACAACGGGGTTTGGGTGTGGCTGATGGGCCATTCATAGCCTCATGGGCCATCCTGGGCAGGATGGGAGGGAGGAGCTGACACTTACATTTGAATGGGCTGTATCATGTCCCCACACAAAGGGCTGCATATCCCCCTGGAGTCTGGAGCAAGGGCAAGTAGGGCAGGGAGTCTATGCACTTCAAATGCCTGTCTTTGAGGTCTCCCCCACTTCAAAGGCACAACTGGATATAAGTACTGGACCTTAGAAACAACAAACTCAGCACACCGCTGTCAGGAAGAAGAACTGCTGTGCTGCTATGAGGACCACCTCTGTGCTGGACTGCTGTTATGCTGAACTCCAGCATTGCTGTGCTGACCTACTGCCTGCTGCCCTCCTTGCCTGTTAGTGAGTAGAGCTGGACCTGCATCTCTCTAATCCAGAACCAAAGTGATTCCAATAACTTGCTGGTTTGCCTCCTGTTAACTAAAGTCTCAGGGAACCACCTGGTACAGCACCTGGACACTGTGAACCTTGAGTCGTGCCCTGTCAAGAGATTCCAATTCAGTACTGGGCCCTTGGAAGTGGGCATAAATTGCTGCTCCAGTCAGAACCAATGCATCACAGTGACTGCACAGATCGGAACAGGCACATCAACCCTGTTGCGTGGATCAGAACCCGTGCATCAACCCCAATGCGTGGATCGGAGTTGATTCATCGCCTCCCCAGCACGGACTGACTTCGGTGCATTACCTTCAGAACCACTGCATCTTGGACCCGCTGCATCGTCACTGTTGTGTGTAGAAAATCAATGCATCTTCGCTACTGTTGGGGAAGGATCGAGTCACTGCGGGAACACTGATGTATGGCTTCAGCCTACTCCCCACATTCTCGACGCCAATACAACCAGGGTCTGGTACTTTTGTTCAGAGGGCCCAACAGGCTGAATTTTTTACTTTTTACCCTGTCAAGCATAACTAGATGTCCATGGTTGGCACATCTTGTTTCTAAGCATTTTTCCACAGTTTAGTCTTTAAAAAATGTTTATCTCAAGTTATTGTTTTATTTTTTTAAATAAGTTCTATTTTCTAACCTGGTGTGGATTATTTTTTTGTGGTATTTTCACTGTCTTACTGTTTGAAGTGTTCCACAAATACTTTACACATTGCCTCTTAAATTAAGCCTGACTGCTCTGTGCCAAGCTAATAGAGAGTGAACATAGGTTAACTTTTAGTGTGTATCTGACTTACCCTGACTAGGATTGTGGTTCTTGCTTGGACATGGTGCATACCTCTGCTAACCAGAAACCCAATTTCTGACACAATCACATTGATTTTATATAAAGTATGAATGTCATCTTGGAACAGATTGTTTTAAATGATGCTATGAAACAGAATTCCAAGGTGGCTGTGGCTGGTGATATTGACCTTATGAAGTACATTTTGGCTGCAAATATCAGCCCTTAGGGCTTCCTGTACACTGGTGTCTCCTAGTTATCTTGGTACTACTCTATGGAATCTGCATGAGTTTGCATTGGGGTAGAACCATAGGAGTGCTGATCAGTCGCGGCTGGCAACTAGGAAAAGTGGCGGGCAGGAGGAATAAAATAAAAAAAAGAATTAAAAAATGTACAAAAAATAAACTTACCAGGAACCTCGGTGCCATCACACCGCTGCTCTCCAACCCCCAGCTTGCCCTGCAGCCAATCATGACACTGTTCAAAGTCATGCCCTGGAGTCATGCCCTGGAGCTCCAATGCAGTTTGGGAGCCTATGCTTGCTCTCTCCAACCTGCCAGCACAGTGTCGGGTTGGAGAGAGACTTGTGCGCATGTGTGTTTGGCCGGCCCGAGACACCTGGCAGAACATACATGTGTACTGAAGGGAGTGCTCTGTGCACTCCCCTCAGTGCTTGTCACCCCCATGGCCCGCCCTTTTAACCCCCTGGGTGCCTGAGGCGAGGTGGCCTCGTCGTCAGCCACGGTTCCGGTGTGCTGGGGACCAGGCCAGCTCGTCCTGCACCCAGGCCACGGGGGAGCGCTAGCCATCCCCGTGAGCCTCCCACCCACACCCCCGTCAGGGATGGAAGGGGAATCGTTTCCCCTCCCACCCCCGACTTCCCCTCCCCCTCGTGACATCTGATGACATCAGAGCACAATGGCTCTCTGACCTCATCAGAGGTCGCCTCCCACCGCACTGGAAGCTGAGCTTCCAGTGCGGGTCGGAAAGAGAAATTAAAGCATTTCTCTTTCTGATCAAGGGCTGGGGGCAGGAGAGGCATCAAAGGAAAGGAAAGGCCTATCCTTTCCTTTGATGTCTCTCTGAGCATTTCTGCAGCCCAATCGTGAAGTGATCGGGCTGGGAAATGTCCACTAGACACCACGGAGTTTGATTTTTTATATTTATCCATAAGGGGAGAGGCCCCTTTGGCAAGGGCCCCTCCCTGATGGGGCAAAATTTATAAAGGCCTTTTCTTTCCCCCCTGGGGGCTGATTGGCCTACTGTAATTAGGACGATATGCCCTCAGGGGGGCAGAAACCATTAGGTGCCAGGGATTGTTTACTTTTTATTTTTTTTACAGGAGAGGAGTGACCCCTTATTGAAGGGCAGCTCCCCTGGTGGCAACTTCTTTTTTTGGGCAGATAGGCCTATTTTTTAGGCCAATCTGCCCCCAGGGGGGCAAAAACTACTAGACACCAGGTATTTTTTTATTTAGTCAGTTTCATGCAAGTGGATCGACCCCTTATGCAAGGGTCGCTCTCCTGGGGGGGCAAATTTAATTTAGCCCATTTCTTCCCCCTTTGGGGGCTGATTGGCCTATTTTAATTAGGCCATTCTGCCCACGAAGGGGGCAGAAACCACCAGGCACCAGAGATTTTTTTATTTTTTATTTTTTTACAGACGGTGATTGACCCCTTATGCAAGGGTTGCTTCCCTGGGGGGCAATTTTATTTTAGGCCATTTCTGCCCACCTTGTGTGCAGATTGGCCTATTTTTCTTAGGCCAATCTGCCCCCAAGAGGGGCAGAAACCACTAGACACGAGGGATTTGTTTTACATCAGTTTCACGCAAGGGGAGCGACCCCTTAGGCAAGGGTCTCTCCCCTTGGGGGCGAATTTATTTTAGGTAATTTCTGCCCCCCTTGGGAGCAGATCGGACTATTTTAATTAGGCCGATCTGCCCACAAGGTGGGCAGAAACCACTAGGCACCAGGGATTTTTAATTTGTTTATTTTTTTACTAATGGGGAGCAACCCCCTAGGCAAGGGTCACTCCCCTGGGGGGCAGTTTTATTTTAGGCCATTTCTACCCCCCTTGGGGGCAGATCGGCCTCATAGAAACAAGAGAGGGGACAGAAACCACTTATGCACCAGGGATTGGTGTGTGTGTTTTGTTTGGGGGCAGCCCCTTGGGCAAGGGTCGCTCCCCTTGGGGGTACATTACTGTTCGCCATTTCTGCCCCCAAATGCTGGGTGGAAGGAAATTTGTGGCTCCTCTTAGATTCCAGAACTTTCTATCACCGAAATATGAGGAAAAAGTGTTTTTTTTGCCACGTTTTGAGGTTTTCAAAGGATTCTGGGTAACATAACTTGGTGAGAGTGCCACAAGTCACCCCATCTTGGGGTCCCCTAGGTGTCTAGTTTTAAAAAATGCACAGGTTTGGTAGGTTTTTCTAGGTGCAGGCTGAGCCAGAGACCAAAATCCACAGCTAGGCACTTTGCAAAAAACACGTCAGTTGTCAATGTAAAAATGAGATGTGTCCGTGTTGAATTTTGGGGCGTTTCCTGTCGCAGGCACCAAGCCTACACACATAAGTGAGGTACCATTTATATCGGGAGACTTATAGGAATGCTGGGTGGAAAGAAATTTGTGCTTCCTCTCAGATTCCAGAACTTTCAATCACCGAAATGTGAGGAAAAAGCGTTTTCTTTTGCCAAATATTGAGGTTTGCAAAGGATTCTGGGTAACAGAACCTGGTCAGAGCCCCACAAGTCACCCCATCCTGGATTTCCTTACGTGTCTAGTTTTGAAAAATGCACAGACTTTGATGGGTTTCCCTAGGTGCTGGCAGAGCTATAGGCCAAAATCCACAGCTAGCCGCTTTACAAAAACCATGTCAGTCTTCAATGTAAATATGTGATGTGTCCATGTTGCGTTTCCTGTTGCGTGCGCTAGGCCTACCCACACAAGTGAGGTACCATTTGTATCGGGAGACTTGGGGGAACACAGAATAGCAGAACAAGTGTTATTGCCCCTTGTCTTTCTCTACATTTTTTCCTTCCAAATGTAAGACAGTGTGTAAAAAACATGTGTATTTGAGAAAGGCCCTGTAGCTCATATGTTGGTATGGGGACCCTAGAATTCATAGATGTGCAAATAACCACTTCTTCTCAACACCTTATCTTGTGCCCATTTTGGAAACACAAAGGTTTCCTTCAACCTATTTTTCACTCTTTATATTTAACCAAATGAATTGCTGTATACCCGGTTTACAATGAAAACCCATCGCAAGGTGCAGCTCATTTATTGGCTCTGGGTACCTAGGGTTCTTGATGAACCTACACGCCCTGTATATCCCCGCACCCAGAAGAGTCCAGCAGATGCAACAGTATATTGCTTTTGAAAAATCGGACATTGCATGAAAATGTTACAGAGTAAAACGTGGAGAAAAATTGCTGTTTTTTCACCTCAATTTCAATATTTTTTTTATTTCAGCTGTTATTTTCTGTAGGAAAACGTTGTACAATGACCCCTTGCTGATTTCAAAATGTTGTCTACTTTTCAGAAATGTTTAGCTTTCCGTGATCCAGCATTGGTTTCACACCCATTTCTGTCACTAACTGGAAGGAGGCTAAAAGCACAGAAAATAGTAAAAGTGGTATATGTCCCAGTAAAATGCCAAAATTGTGTTGAAAAATTTGGTTTTCTGATTGAAGTCTGTCTGTTCCTGAAAGCTGGGACGGTGGTGATTTTAGCACCGCAAGCCCTCTGTTGATGCCATTTCAGGGAAAAAAAACACAAGTTTTCTTTTGCAGCCCTTTTTTCCCATTTTTGTTTTTTTTTCAATGAAAATGTATCTGTATTTTGGCTAATTTCTTGGTCTCCTCCAGGGGAACCGACAAAGTCCAGGTACCTCTAGAAACCCTAGGATGTTGGAACAAAAGGATGCAAATTTGGCGTGGGTAGCTTATGTGGACAAAATGTTATGAGGGCGCAAACTGTCCCAAATAGCCCAAAAAAGGCCTGGCAACTGAAGGGGAAAAGGCCCGACAGCTAAGGGGTTAAAAATAAAAGGATAATAAGCATAGTTTATTATCCTTTTATTTTTAACGGATTTGCATCTCAAGCAGCAGAGGCGCATGCTACCTTGTTGCTTGATGTGGATACATTGTAGTGAGTGTTGCACTTAAAGTAAAAACGTAACCTGCATGTTTTGCAACTGAAATATAATACAACAAACTTAATTTAACCTCTTGTCAGTATATCAGATTATGCACTATTGCGAATAATATGAAATAAATATGTTTTTGCTGTCACTTCTGTTTACTAATGGGAAGATATATTCACATGAACTATAATAAAGCCCATCCAACATTTTTCTGTAAGTTGCTGAATATCTTCTCTTCACAATTAAGTAAATGAAAACATATTTCTTTTTTATTTGGGCTATATATAGCACACCCTAGCACAAAGGCACAACACTGAGTTTTTAAATAGAACAGGTCCGAGACTAGTCTGAGGGGTGCAAGTTACAGAGGCGTTGTGTTTACAAAACCATTAGGAAGCAGAACAGGAATGCAATTGAAAGGAAAATGCTTATATATTTACAGCATAGCAAGTTCCCTGGCTTTTCTGGCTGGGAGTAAAGTCAGAACTGGGTGGGACAATCTATGAATGTGCAATGTCCGAGGTTATAGCCTTTTTGCTGTCTCTTTTCTTGCATAAGGGGTCACCAGATTAATAATGTCGGCGCTGCAGATGATATAAGTTTGCATTAAAGGGGTTCAGTTTACTGACTTGGGAATGACTAACCTTTGAATTTGATACGTCATAAAAGAGGAAAGCAAAGCGGTTCACATTCGGAGTGTGGGTATGATGTGGCCATATTTGCGCCTAAATATAAAGAGGCAAATAGATGTAGAATATGACTGCCTTGGAGATAATGTAGCGCCTAGAATGCACTAGTTCCATGCCATTTATGCAAGGAAGATACTTTAAAGAAGGGACAGTGAGTTCAGTTGAGCTGCCTTTTTTATTGTCCTTGCTTAGCGGTTTTCTCAGCATGCACATCCGTTTTGGTTGGTCTGTAGTAAACATTTTGCTGGATTGTTGACTATGTGGCTCATATATGTGTGCTCAATGACAGAATGATCCTAGAACACCCTAAACTGAGTGGTAGCATCATCCATGATATCATCCAGAGAACAATGGGTAGTATTTAAGCCTAAATGAGAGGAGTTGACAGGTGAGAGCAGTAAACCGAGAAAGAATGAGATAGCGAGGAAGAATGAGCCTGAAGACTGGAAAGAACCGTGAACATGTTTCCTTCCCCTAAAGCAGTGGTTCCCAACCTGTGGGCCGCCAACTTAACCCTGATGGTCAAAAGACCGCCAGGGTCAAAATGAGGGCCAAAGTCCTATCTATAACTACCTTGTGGCAACTGATATATATATATATATATATGTATATATATATATATACATATATATATATATAGTCTTCTTACAGAAAAGAGGGCTGCATTCAATTGCAGGATATTGCACTTCCCAAAACAAATAATACAATTAAATGAATGTTTAACAAAGAATTTCATCTTCTTTCCAGTGCTGGTAAAAAAAAAAAAAAAAAACACTTTTACAATTATAGTGCTGCGCTCAGGGTATAAATCAAAACACTTGACAGGTTCACCTTGCAGGTCTATCATTGATACAAGTATCTACCAATGAATCCCGCCCAGTGTGTGAAAATAAACATTGTAAAGGCATAACCCTGTCTTCAAAAAAGTGTACTATCCCCCATTGTGCTTTGTTTTATTTCTTTAAATAGGTCTTGCTATAACTACACTATAACGTAAGTGTACTAGGATCGAAGATCTCATTTTGGAATGCACATTTTTTTAATTTCCTCACAATGTACATTGTATTTAAAATTTGACCTTCAAATAATACATGCTGCATAGAACACATTATAAATATTACCATGTTATTATTTTTAAAAACACACATATTTCGCAAAACATTGACTGAAATATCTCCAGTCTCAGGTAAGCAATAAATAATACACTGATGGCACTCAAATATTCAAATATTTCTAATGAGTACTAAAATCAAATAATTAATCATGCAATATAAAATATACATAACGAATAACGTGCAGTGTGGCCCTATATCGACATCTCAAGGGTTTAGGAGATATTTACAAATCACCTAGTTTTTGGCCTCGTGCTTTTTAAATGTCACCAGAACTCCTCAATGGCAATAAAGGCCTTTATTACGCAATTACCAGTTATGAATTCCAGGAAGAAACTAAGGTGGATGAACTTTGATTTTGGAAAGTTTTCTGTTGTTCTGTCAAATGGTGCAAACGTTATCGAAACAAAATATACACTTCCTTCGGAAACTCAGACCTAACTATGATTACACAGTTTCAGAGTGATTCGTGAAGATGAGGCTAAGAAAATGAGGGGGGCGGCAAAGCTTTGATTTCCCCGGTTAATTCTGATTGGACATTTTGTGCATTTTACGCAGCAGTGTAGAAAAACACACCTGAACAAAACTACCCCAGATTTGGTAGGAAGTTAGAACTTTACGCATGTCATTCATTATTGGTGTATATTCATTCAGCCATTTTCAAGATATCTGCATTTAAAGAGGTTCTAGAGTTGGTAATAAAAGGGGTAAAAAGTTAGGTATATCTGTATGGTTTATTTTGCAGGAGCCTTGTAGGCGTCCCACTACACAGAAAATTAAAACATATGGCCCCTTGATTGGCTGAGGGAGCTTTTTCTCCTGTCAGCCTTTTCAGTACCCTGAGACAGCCGAAAGTCATACTGCTGAGTTGGCTGATTATGCTTTTCAAAAAAACTGAAACTCACTGAAACAAACAAAGGTTAAAGTGATGTTATAGTTAGGTTAGAATGAGATATTACCTTACATAAAAAAAAAAAAAAAACTCAGAAGTTCACTGAAAAAAGACAAAGATCAAAATGACATTATAGTTAGGTATGGTATTAAGATCTTAACTTACATTTAGATATTCCTCTAACATTACTGAAAAGAATAAAGTTTAAAGTGATGTTTTAGTTAGGTGTTGAACTAACACAGAAACTAATGTTAAAAAAAACACTGAAATGTACTGGTTATAATTTACTGGGCTAACTACAACTTGCTCCCCGGTCATGCACTGCTTAAGACCTCACATAATACATAACTCATGGCATGATAAATAACATTATTGATGACATTACTGACAACATTACTGATGATATGATCCAATTGATATGACAGTTTGCTATATAATTTTTGTACTGGACGGTGCTCACAGAGCTAAACCTAGGTGCACAAGAAATGCACTGGCTACTGGCTCTGTAGACATTATTGCGATCAGCAACTTTTCAAACCATAAAAACCTTTACAACAAGCATTGGCAAAGCCAATAAGTTCCACGAATGTGAGAGCTAGTGGACTTGCCAGTACCTTTTTTTTATGTGTACAGCAGTGTGGCTGTGCAGCATGATTAAAAGTAAAGTTGAACAAAAGTGTTATGAAGCGGCTAGCTCTAATACCGTGTTATAGTGGGTTTTATTCAGCCAGGATGGGCAGGCAATAACGGGTTAAGGGCATGAGAGTAAGTGCAACCAATGATGACAGGAAGGGTTGGGGGGACAGCAACACAGAGAATGCATTGGTGGGAAGGGAAGAAGTAATACAGAGAAGGAGTGGGAGGGAGGGGAAAGAAGCAACATGGAGAAGGGGGACAGGGAGGGGGAAAGAAGCAACACGAAGAAGGGGTGGATGCAAGGGAAGAAGAAATAGAACCTCAATCATAACTGAGCAGCGGACACACACTATCCAAGAGGAAGCAACCTGTGCTTGGTCCATCCATGCGCCAAAGAAAGATAATGAAGTGATGCTTGACATGCACTGGCCAATTATGTGGCAGAAAAGAAGAATGACAAAGGAACCAATGAATGGTAAGCAGTAAGCGGGCTCCAAACCCTTTACTGTAAACAATACCCCTCCTAGAGACAGTGCATGCTCTGTTTGTTGGATAGACCTAAAAAGGCTTGGGTCATTATTTACTTTAATAAGATGTGCCTCTTAAATAACTCATCTGATAAGCGAACGCCTTCACATCTGAACATTTAAGTTACAGCCCAGTAAAGTATAATTGGTGAATATCAGTGTTTTGTTTGTTTTTAGATGTTAGCGTTTGTGTTATATCAACTACTACTACATTTCCTATGAGTTGTTCAAGTTCTATAAGCTGCCAGATGTATCTCCTTGTTTCTAAAATATGATGAATTCCTGTAATAGATGCTTAAAAACAATATCTCTCTTTTGGGCGTTATTTCAAAATCCTCCATTTAAGGAATATCCATTATGCAAATATTATGACATTAGGGTGCCCAATTTGGGCTGTATATACGGCAAAGTATTTCATACACATTTAGCACAAATGACTACGAAAAACATACAGTGCACAGAATGTATACATGTATCTCTAAATAAAAAGATAAAATGGCTCGACTATTAGAACCCCAAATATGCAAACACCATAAACACTATCCACACACAGCTTACAATACAATGAGTTTGGCATCAATGTTTTGGTGTTTCGGATTCCTAATGTTACCGAGGTCCTAAATGTATTTACTGAGTAAGTTGGCAGCCTGGACTCACCGGAATGCTTTTCATTCTCTCGTCAGACTAGGGCTACATATTTACGCAAGTCTAGAAGTAAATGAAATCCAACAGTCTGCAATAATTCTCACAACAGCATATAAATTAATTCCATCCTTCATATAAATGAATTCATCCCATAACGAAAAACAATTTGATATCTGTGCAGAGGACACAGATCTGAAGAAATGTGAAAATACTTCCATATCACATTAACACTTGTACGAAGGCCATGAAAGCCTGTCGATGAATGGAAAGATGTGCCCTTGAAGTGGTAAAAGTACACATCACAACAAGGAGAACACAAACCATGTACAAAGAAACTCTTTACATTCACTTCGACTGAGAAACACAGTAACAATGAACACGGTCTCTGGACACCATGGGATATTCGCGACTCTTTTGCCGAGGCCTTGACTCGTGCACGGCCTGCATTAGGCCATGCGGCCCGAAAGCACAGTTAATCCCCAGCTGCGGTGTCCGTCTCCAAGGGGAAAAAACAAAAGGTCAACTATACTGAGGGAGTTAGGTGCGGTACAGGTGGTTGCTGCTACATGAGGACTGTAAAGAGCTCTGTTTGCCAACAAGAATGTAAAATGTTTCCAAGAACAAGATTTATGGGTTTGTGTTTGCTAATGATCCATATGTAGTGAAGAAACCCTTCAAAAAGGAGGGCTTAACCTTTCTGAACTCCATGAGAGGGACTAGGATAAGAGCACATCATCAACTGATGCAATAGGTCCAAACATGCCTCTTGCTTCTCCATATTCAGAACTCCCAGAGACGCCCTGCTTACAGAAGCCAGCCCATTAAGTCATTCCATGATGGTTGTATACCAGAATATTGCTGGCAAAAATATGGTATTTCAGAAATATTGTGTCCTACATATAGCTGACAAATATATTGTTCCATAAGGTGCAGATTTTTTTTATTAACCCCAATTGGGTGATATTTTTGTAATTGATTTTTAGTACATGATATTTGGGTTAGACATACCTCCATGTCACTATGCTGCGATAAGCTCCAGACAGAGAAACTCTGAGTGCAAAGGTAACTTTTCTGGTAGCCTAAAGTCTTGCTTCAGACAAATCAGAGCAACTCGTGACTTGGCTTGAAATTCATCCTCAGAAACAAAGAATTTTTTTCATCAAGTAACTTTGTCATTTTTCCTATCCTTTTGCACATTCACGTCGACATTAAATGGGTCTCTCGAAACTTAATTTAAACCGATGACAATATAAAACAATAATTGTCTTTTATTCATCACGAACATAGCTAGAAATGGATGTGTGTTTTACCAATACACGATGTATTATGTTCTATGCTATCAGTAAAATAGTTACATCATTGTTTGTAGTTATTTTACATTTGTCGTTGTTAGTAATGTATATTTTTAGAAATCGTTTTGCCTGAGAGTTTTTTATATGTACTTATAATTTGATAGCATTTGGGCTTGGTAATTTCTGTCTTCTGCTGGCTCTCTGGCAGAGTTAAAACTTTTGACTTCTGTCAGAGCTACGATTTGTGAAGCATTGGGTACTTCAGTGGGGGTCTCTTGACTGTAGCATGTGTGTAAACCTCTGGAGGTGAGTGCTGTGGGAGATTAGCTAGAGTATTTCAAAAACATCTAGGTTACAAAGAAAGAGAAGCTATTAGGGTACAAGAGATTACAATGAAAAAGTATAGATAAGAGTAGAGGTACAAAGGCCTAGCAAGATTGAAGAACAGGGTAAAGAAAAAGAAAACATATTTGAGGGAGAAGTGACAGGAGCCAAATTCTGGGTGGGAGGTTCTCACCATTAAACATAATAAAAAAAGGACTGACAGGTTGGAGGAAGAAGAGAGGCACTGCGGTTTCCCACTCCACTCTGAAGGGAAGAAAGTAATCTATGTGATTCTGGTTTAAAAAAAAAAACTAATTATTATTTTTCTGACATTGGGGATATTGTGGCTTGGGGTAGTGGAGGGAAGAGTTGACTGGTGGAAGGTGTTGGTGGTGAGAGGTGGAACTTCCCCAGACAGAAGACAGCAGCTATTTAAAAGTTCAGGCAGCTGTCTCAAGTTGTCTGATTTGGATACAAACAAATCATGACTTTTCTTATTTCACCTTATTAAATTCAAATGTTGGATTGGCAAATGAAGCCACAAGTGCTGGGAAAGCAACATCCTCCACGTTACTAAATGCTGAACGATGACCTAATTCAGATGAACAAAATAAAGGAAGTAGAACAAAATAAGGGTGGTAAACCATGATTTGAATTGCCTTAGAAATGTAAACAGCAATGAAAATACACTTGACAGTGCTAACAAGAACTCCCTCCTAGTATCAGCAAACACAACACATTAAAGCAGTCATTTGCTCAAAAAAACATAAGCGAGATGAGTTTTAAACCAATGAACAACACGGAGGAGGTATCACCAAGTAAGTCAGACCAGAAGAGAAATACACTCTTAAGGAAGGCTAGCCTATGGACAGAACCAACTAACTGGTCAATGTCCTCAACTAAATCACCAGCACCTTTGGGCTTCTTAGTTCACCCTCAGCATGATTTGAAAATGGAAGGGACAAGTGTGGATAAAGGTTGGCTAAACCTGTCTAAAGGCAAGCCTCTACAGTTCTTGGTGAATCAGTCACTGAAGTTCCATATTATTTGCTAATCCACATAATAGCATGATTAAATGGTAGTTAGACCATACAAAAACACACCATGATATGCTCACTGTTTCAGAATAACAAAATAGTGGTGAAAGCAAGACAGGATAGTTTAGCAGCAGTGGGCAATTTTTCCTATCAAAGTATGCCGAAAAAAATAACACTGGCAGCTAAAATAATGGTCCATCTCGTCCATCAACTGAGATGCAACGTACAATCAATGCAAGCCAAAAACACCAACCAAAATCAAATGAAAAAATCAGTGATTTCGTCAATTGTTCCAGCTTCTTCTGTAGGTAAAGATATAAAATCATCTCATGTGGTCATGGTGTTGATGATTAAAAAACAAAGTACTGGTATTAATGTAACATGGAAATATTTCATTTTTGCTTTAAACAAATTAAATCTAAGGTCTCTGGTGTTGTGGATAACCAAACAGATTTTCAAACACAAACACAATAAATCTCAAACCATTTGATTGTCTTGAAATTAAAATAAGATATTCCCATTCTCTCAGGCTAAATCTGAAGGTGATAAGCATTCCAGAAAGAAAAAGGGCAGAGATTGATTGATTATGTCACACAATTAATAAAAGGGTATGTAATATCCACAGTTTTGGTGAAGCTGATACATTCATTGATGTGGCAAAACCTTGTATAATCATGGTGAACTTTCAGAATTGTCTAGTAAAAGAACCCGTTTTCACTAAATCAGTCCAGCTAAATTCAATTAAGGTTCACAGTTAACTTAATTTTATGAGTTATCCAGATATAAGTTAAAAGATCACAAGACCCAGATGGGAGCCTATGCAACTAGAAGAAAACTTCAAGCAAAGACAAGTTCAGACACAGTTAATTTAAGCAGCAGAGTGGAGAGTTTTTTGATCAGGCAGCTTCTGTATGTTTTCTTGGAAATTCCCTCACTGCAAATGTTTTTGAATGAAACTCAAGAAGCTTTGTCTTCCTCAACACAGGCAAGATGAAATTAATGAAGATGCCTGTTCTTACTTTTGAGTATAGTAACAAAAGTTTATCAATAATGTTAAAATTAGCTGGCAGGTGACAATATACACCCTAGGCTAGTGCAAGGCATGGTGGGGGAAGATAGGGATTTGAATGGGTACCATTGCAAAGATGATTACAAATTTGGTGGGGGGTTGCTAATGTATGGAGAACGCTAGGTAGTAGGAGCACAGGGTATGTAGAAAACATAAATGATGTATAAGAAATTTAAGTAAGGAGATACAAAAGGTTTTGGTATATTTAGTCAAGAAAGCTGCAGAAGACAGCGATACCTGGAATACCAGGGACTCAAGAATTAGTTACAAGATTACATTTTATTGATCTGAATAATAGATGCAAAAACCAGGACTTACTTGATTAGTTAAGAACAAAAAACCCATCAACAGTTTTACTCCATTGAACTCATTTAGCAATGGGCAGGGAGCATAAAATAATGTGTGAGTGGTTGAAAGATATGTTTTTTTTCTGGTCCGCTCAACACGTAGAGGTTGAGGACCACTAAGTCTGTAAATCGGCACGGTACGTGCATGCGAGTTCCGAGTGTAGTGATGGAACGCACGGTGAGGCCGTGGCCAAAGGCAACTTCACAACACGCTAACCGTCATAGCTAACATCAGGTCGATGTCTGTGATAAAAACTAGAACAGCAGTCTGATTGGATTAGCGGTGTAGGCACACACGATCCCTGGGCAGTAGTGGATCGTGAGCATAACAGTGATGATCGACTGTAATAATAAATCGGTAAACATAATTCCAGACTATATCTGTCTGGTAGTGTTAATGATGCACGCACACCCAATTGAGGAGTCACAAATGGTATAAATGGTGGGTATAACGGTGACAATCAATTCCAATTATATATTGGTGAATGTAAAACAGACTATGTAGATAATGGACGATTATACACAAGGGCACTTAATGTAAAGAAGGGAAGCAGTATAACAACAATGCATAGAACAGCAATATACATATTAAGGATGCTGTCAAGGGAATACAACGTCTATCGATGCATGTCATGATGACATTTGTACAAGTTGGCCCTTATTGCAGAGAAGAGAAACAGTATACATTAAAATGCTTTGGGAAGCATTATAAATATTAAAATTGCTTTCAGAAGAACAATGTTCAATACCACTCCTGTTGATGTGACCATGGAGTAGATGCTTACTTGTATACATGTCAAGGTGACCCCGGGGGATACATGTCCATATAAAGAATATAGTCCTAACAGTGCTGTAAGTAACCATAGGGAGTGCATCCTCAGAAGTGGTTTACGTGCCCCTGTTACATATGAATTCAACTATTGGAAACACTCCAATGTGTGCGGCAAGTAGTCTGTAATGGTGCATCAACCTATTGATATGTTTGAGTACTTGATGTCATATTTGGCTAAAAATTATATATAGTGGTAACTGACTAACTCTAAACTGACAGCGACCCCCGGTCTGAGCATTGTTGGTCCTCCAAGGGTATAAGTCAGATGTCCGTGTGTGGTTCATAAGGCAGAGTGTTGCCAGTCTTCAATAGTGTTAAGCCCCTTCCTAATAGTATCACATTTCTTGATCCAGAACAGTTCACGTTTGGATAGGATGTACTCTTTATCTCCGCCCGTTGGTCCCAAAACGATTTGTTCAACTACTTGCCATTTGATATCTTCACTCGTATGTTGTGCTGCCTCATAGTGTTCAACAAGTGGAGCGCCAAGTTTTTTGCACTTGATCCTACTCTTATGATGAAGGATCCTACACTTAACCTTTTGTGTGGTCTGTCCTATATAATGTAGTCCGCAGGGACACCAAATGGCATAGATGACGTCTTGTGTATTGCAATTGGTGAATTTTGGCAAAGTGATTATGTAGTTTTTGTGAAAAAATTAGGTGGTATTAAAGGTCATTTTGCATGCTGCGCAATTGCTACATTTGTAGTGCCTGACTACAGCTGGTAAGCCCCATAGAGTGTTTGTATTTCCCTTAGGTGTCTGAGGAAGGAGCGCACACATGAGGCTATCTTTCAGATTTCTACCTTTCTTGAATGAGAAAAGTGGAGCTTCTTGTGTGTGTAAGTGTTCCCTGATCAGTGGCCAATTTTGTAGGATTATTTTCCGGATATGGTTGCTGGCAGGGTTATAAGTGGTGACACAAGCAAGCCTATTGTTTTCTGTTTTGGTTTCTTTGGGTTCCAGGAGGGCCTCTCTATGGTTGAACCAAACGCGCTTCCTAGCTCTTTTCACTAGTCTCTTGGGGTAGCCCCTTTCTATCAGTCTATTAATCAAAAATTTGGATTCCCTGAAATAATCTATTCTATTCGTACAGTTTCTCCGGATTCTGAGGAACTGCCCCAATGGAAGTTTGTCTCTAAGACCCCTCGGGTGATGACTTGAGTAATGCAGAAGTGTGTTTCTGTCAGTGGGTTTGCGATATAATGTCACATATAGTTTGGCCTTTTCGACTCCTATTTTCAGGTCCAGAAATGGGATACTTTCTTTGCTGGATTCAATGGTGAATTGAATGTCACTGGATTGGCCGTTTAGCCATATGTGGAAATCCTTTAGTTGAGTGGCAGAACCCCGCAAGATCAATAAAACATCTTCGACGTATCTAGACCATTCTCTTAGATGGCCTAGAAAAGGGTTTGCTTGACTGAAAATGTGTTGTGTTTCATATTCGGCCATATAAGATTTGCTAGATTTGGTGCAAATATAGCA
The DNA here is from genome assembly GCF_031143425.1 of Pleurodeles waltl. Taxonomy (NCBI): domain Eukaryota; kingdom Metazoa; phylum Chordata; class Amphibia; order Caudata; family Salamandridae; genus Pleurodeles; species Pleurodeles waltl. The sequence continues at coordinate 656,255,248 of NC_090445.1, read as the reverse complement.
CCCATAGCCACTCCCTTAGTCTGGTAGTAGAAATTGTTATCAAACATGAATTAGTTTTTGCCCATGGCTATTTCCATCATGTCCACAAGGAACCACGTGGGTACTTGTGTGGGTTGGGTCCGTGAGTCTAGTATTTTTGCTAGAGTAGTGAGTGCTTGGCCTTGGGGGATGTTTAGTGTACAAGGATTGTATGTCCATGGTGACGAGGATCTCTGTCTTTAAGGAAAAATCAAGTCCCTCATATAACATGATAACATGCATGCTGTCTCTAGTATATGCCTCCGTGAGGGGCACAAATGGTTTAATAAAGTAGTCTACGTACTGGCATAGGGGTTCTAATATAGACCCACAACCGGAGACAAGAGGTCTGCCTGGTGGATTAGTCAAACTTTTGTGTATTTTGAGTAAGGTATAAATCACTGGGATGCGTGGATCTTTTTTATTTAGGAATAGGTGTTCTTTTTTAGTGATGAAACCCAAATCAAATCCCCTGGTCGTTAATTCTAATATTTCAATGCTCAGTCGTTTAGTGGGATCGGTCGTGATCTCTTTATAGCAGTTTTTGTCACTTAGTTGTCTGAGTATCTCTTGTTTGTAGCTGTCAATGTCTTGAAATACTATGCAGCCCCCTTTGTCGGCTGCCTTGATTATTATGTCTTGTTGTTCTTTTAGGCCTTTAAGGGCTATATTTTCCTCATACATAAGGTTAAATTTAACATAGCCCCGTTTATTGCTCAGGGTTTCTATATCCTTGAGGGATTTCAACCGGCATGGAGGTTGAAGAAGGGGGGAAGGTCGAAGGGGGTCCAAAGGCCGTGATGCTTTGGGGGCCTTGCAAGGGATTGTTTTTAAAGAAATTGCTTAGCCGGATGCGTCTAAAAAAATCTCTGTAACTCAATTTTAGTTTCAAAGAAATCCGATCGAGTCGTGGGTACAAATGACAAACCCTTGCTGAGGACTGCAAGTTCCTGGGGTGTCAAAGGGTGGTGTGATAGATTGAAAATGGGAGCAGTATTCTTGGATGTCGTCGTGCCCCCTGTGTGTATTACATCTAGTCTGTCAGCGTTTTAAGGAACTAGTGGGTGGTCAGAATCTTGTGGGTGGTCAGAAGTGGGTCCAGTTACCACGAGTATTGCTGTCGTCTGGTCTGGCGTTCCCCGTGGGATTCTTGGAAGTGGACACGTCCTCTGTTCCTTCCTCTACCTCTCCCTCTTCTCTCTCTCTCTGCCTGTTCCCCTCTCCGCGGCCCCTCCCTCAAAAAGGTTCTGGAGGTTGTTGTTGGAAGTGAGTGGAGCTAGTGCCTTGTTGTTCACTGTCTGAGCTATCTGATGCTGATGTATCGGAGAAGGTGTAATATCTCCTATTACCACCCCTTCCTCTATTGACAAATTTTCCTGTCTGGTCCTGTTTGTAATAGTCTTCATCTAAATGTCGGTATGTGTGGGCTCTGTCATATTTGGCAATGTCCTTGGCTAGTTTGTCGAGTTTTTTCTTTTGGGCGATGTAAGTAAATTCCTTAGCTGCTTTCTCTAGGTCCTCTAGTGCTTGGCGTGCATTGGTCAAAGCTGTGTCATCCAGTATTTCCCTTACTAAATCAGCAATTTCTTTTTCTAATTTATTTATATGTTCCAAAGCTGTGTCAATGCCTAACACCATCCAGTGTCTAGAACACTGATTGGCTACGAAACTAAAGTTTGTCCTATATTTTGGGTCTTCTATGAATATTGCAGGTTCATTCCTTACTTGTAGACCCACTGGTATGACGTTGGAGCGCTAGTACTCCTTCAGAAGATGCCCATGTAACTGTGTCCTTGTAAGTTTCTTTTTGATTCTTTCTAATTTTGTAATTTAGGGGGTTATTACAACTTTGGAGGAGGTGTTAATCTGTCCCAAAAGTGACGGTAAAGTGACGGATATACCACCAGCCATATTACGAGTCCATTATATCCTATGGAACTCGTAATACGGCTGGTGGTATATCCGTCACATTTGGGACGGATTAACACCTCCTCCAAAGTTGTAATAACCCCCTTAATTTTGTAGGGCATCTGCTACAATGGTAGGTACAGCTTCTATGAAAGAGGTACAGCTGATTATTCTCTTTATGTAGTCTTCGGTATAAGAAAGTTATCCCTTTCTGTCATTATAGTATAAAGTGTGGCTTAGGTTCGAACGCGAAGGTTTCAGTGGTATCTACTTGAATCCAAACGGGCCTTCGCAGTCTGCCGACTGCACTTTAGCAGGTAAAACAATAAGGCAAATACCCGCTGACCCTTATGACCAGGTTAATAAATGTAGTAGCGTTAAAGGTCAGTGCAAGGGCGAAGTAACCTAGACTTCCGCGGGATACAAAAGACTTAAGAAATTCTCTGTGCACCATAAATTTAATGCAAACATAAATGTATTACACCATGTATAACTTTGATCATATTAGTCCAGACATTTTTCATGTAAATATAGATTGAACATGTGATTCTGTTCGCGAAAGAGTATTATATTTAACATTTGTCTTGGTAGGTGCTCCTAAAATACAGTGAAAGTGCTGAAGTGCGGGTAAGTGAAGGTGATATATACAGTCAGTGCAGAGTGTGGTATAAAGAAAATTATGAACTTCGAGTGGCTCCTTCAATCCAGGAAGCCCTGAAGTTTCACAAAAATTCCTTTGTAAATGTCTCATCCACTCTTTGGAGATGTGTCGACGTTTCGACCCCGTATTTAAGGTGAGTCAAGAGGTCATCATCAGGACAAGGATAACAGTCTTGGTAGCACCTACGGGTGGTAAGAATCACTGTGTTAATGGGGGTATGGTGAATCTGTGTACATAATAGACTTAGGGGGTGATTCTGATTCTGGCGGGCGGCGGAGGCCGCCTGCCAGAATTCCGCCCCCATTATAGCGCTCCGCGGTCAGAAGACCGCAGAGGGTATTATGAGTTTTTCCCTGGGCTGGCGGGCGGTCTCCAAAAGACCACCCGCCAGCCCAAGGAAAAACTCCCTTCCCACGAGGATGCCGGCTCGTAATCGAGCCGGCGGAGTGGGAAGGTGCGACGGGGGCCCCTGCCGTGCCCATGCCATCGGCATGGGCACGGCAGGGGCCCCCAGGGGCCCCGCGACCCCCCCTACCGCCATCCTGTTCATGGCGGCTTTCCCGCCATGAACAGGATGGCGGTAGGGGGGGTCAGAATCCTCATGGCGGCGGAGCGCGCTCCTCCGCCATGAAGGATTCCCCCGAGCAGCGGTAAGTCGGCGGGAGCCCGCCGACTTGCCGCTTCTGACCGCGGCTGAACCGCCGCGGTCAGAATGCTCGTGGGAGCACCGCCAGCCTGTTGCCGGTGCTCCTGTGGTCGGTGGCCCTGGCGGCCACCGGCCGCCAGGGTCAGAATGACCCCCTTAATGTACATCATCATATCTATCTATCTATACACACACATATATATATATATATAGATATAGATATATGTATATATATATATCTATATATCTATATCTATATATATATATATATATATATATATATATATATATATATATATATATATGTAACTATATATATATATATATATGCAAAAAAGAAGAGTGAACTCTGAGTAGTTCCCAAATTTAGGTGGAAACTATAGAGGGACAAAGTATTTTGCAATTTATACAGCAAAATCGTTAAGCATAGGATTGACACAGTGCCATCCTTGCCAAGCTGTAAAATAAAGTTCTTGCTGAAAACTTTCTAAATCCCAAACCCAGAATGGAACTTTGTTGTTTTTTCAGAGGTGCTGGGATCCTTGACAGGGACAAAGCTGAAATTCAATTGCAGTGGAACTGCTGGTCAGATACTTTTTCCCACAGGCCCCCCTGAAGCCCAGGGAGAAGAAGATTTCTACAGTTTCTTCTGGTGTCCAAACAATCACAGGAGAACACTTCTAAAGCACCCAGGACTTCCGGGGATGCACTTAGAGACTCACAAGATGTCAGACAAAGGCCAACAGCAGAGTCTAGTCCAGGTCCTATTGCCACTGATCAGCTAGGCACTTTAGGAAGAAAGACCTCTTGCAGCATGTGCCCCTTTTGTACTTCAGGAGGTCAACTGATCCTTGGAGTCCACTTCTGTGCCCTGGACACAGGAGGGAGCAGGCCCAGTTCATCAGGGCTCCCCTCAGGTCACAGACACCAGACCCAGTCATGCACTGTCTTTTGTGAATGACTGGCTATTGCCAATAGTGGATTTTAGCATTTTCAGATACTGTGAAGCTCCTACAGGATCATTTTACAAGTGAAACACTTGAACATTTACCTTGGTCAGAGGAAACACAAAAAGCATTTGCCACATTAATAAATCATTTTCCCCAGCCTTTGATTTGTCCCAAGCCACTTCTTTTGACTTGCCTAATAATCCAACACATTTTATACCGTATTGCCATGAACACTTGATCTTTGACCACTGGGTTTATCACAAGAGCACAGAGATAAAAAAATTGGTTGTCTATTATCCGCTGCTCTGTATTCTGTTTTTGCTGTATTACCTCCATGTTCATTTGCAGTAGGGGCCTGGTTGAAGTTTCAGAAAACATTGTGCTAATGTTCTTGCTCACAGTTACTGCACTCCACCAAGTTGTGTTGGCTCCTGTTTACTAATATGGCACAACATTTGTCAATGTTAAACCTGTCTAAATATGAAATATTGTTTTTATCTGCCTCACCCACTACACTTCTAACAACTTCTAACATGCCCTTTGAAAAACCCTATATTATCATTCCATATCTTCCTAAAATAGTGAATTTCATGACTATGTGGTAACGAGTACTAAACTCAACTGCCCCAAATTGATTTTAAAGATGTTTCAGTTGTGAACTGTGATGTGTTCTAAGATGACAGATTCTGCCTCAGAAATACTTATGGAAAGCTGGATTCAGGTTATGCAGTAAGCATCAACATTAAGGTGGTCATTACGACCCTGGTGGTCAGAGACCGCCAGGGGTAATGTGGCGTCCGTACCGCCAACAGGCTGGCGGTACGAAGGCCCTTATTACGACCGCGGCGGTAGAGCCGTGGTCGCACCGCCAGGGCCGGCGGTTTCCCACCGTTTTAGCCCCAGCGGTGATAATCCACCAGGGCAGCGCTGCAAGCAGCGCTGCCCTGGGGATTATGACCCCCCTACCGCCAGCCTGTTTCTGGCGGTTTGCACCGCCAGGAAGAGGCTGGCGGTAAGGGGTGTCCTGGGGCCCCTGGGGGCCCCTGCACTGCCCATGCCACTGGCATGGGCAGTGCAGGGGCCCCCTAACAGGGCCCCGGCCAGCTTTTCACTGTCTGAAGCGCGACGGGTGCAACTGCTCCTATGTTGCGGCCTCATCCCCGCCGGCCCAGTGAGAATGTCGTGATGGGGGCCGCGGGAGTGCGGGCACATTGGCAGCCGCACGGCGTTTACCGCCTGGCGGGCGGCAGTAGCTGCCCTCCAAGGTCGTAATGACCCCCTAAGTCTGGTCCCTTAACTCAGAACCTCCTATGCCCTCTATACAGGACCTTGCCAGATCCTGTATCTGCTTACTCGCGACCCGTAGACGCAGTTTAAATTTTCACCACTTGATATTGCTTTTACTCATTAATAGATCCATACCTCACCATTTGAGTTTCGGCTTTCCTAGTTTAGTAGTTTGGGCAGCTAACACAGCGTGATGAAATTTGTTGATGTTCGTCAGAGGTGACATCTTAACTCCAAGCAGATACAGGATTTGACATCATATCAGCCCTGAAGAAGTGGTTGGGTTATTCCCTAAGAGGAAACACGTGTTGGCTGAGGCTGTGGTACACTTGGAATGCAACATCTGTACAAATGGAAGCTAAGAGTTATTTTAATACCCTACATTTGCATACATTGAAGAGCAAGATGTTGATTTGAAAACAATAAAGACTGGTGAACCACACTGAAGAACTAAAACACCACTCTTTTTTTCTGATTGGACTTTTCATTGATATTGTGTTCTCGGACTATACTGATGCATTTTCCATTTGATCAAAAAATGTGTATATATAGTTTTGATACTGATTTTGTGAGACATATCTGTTATTTGTTAGAGCGAGTGCCTCTGCTGCTACTGAGACTAAAGTAGCCTGATCCCTTGCTGTTAATTTTAATATCAATGAGAGCCATGCCCAACCAACAAAGCTGAGTACTTATGAAATACAGTTGGGCAGACCCATGATTGTCCTTTCCACTCCCCTTGTGTCTCCAACAACTGACTCACCATCAGCTTTTATTGTCAGGTTCAAGAACTCCACGAATGGGCCTGATAGAAACTTTTCACAGCCTGCAACTTGGAAATTGGGTCTTCTTGAAAGCGCATCAGGGCAAGTCATTGCTTCCTCTTCAGCAAAGGTGGTGAGGACCTTTCCAAGTCGTGGCCATCACCATCACAGCTGTGAAGTGCCGAGGGTGCTCTCCTGGCTCCATGCATTACATTGCAAGAAAACACCAGAGCTTGCAGAGGTTGAGAAACACCCATCCTTGTCACTTAAGTGAAAGATGATAACAATCTTGGAGCTCTTCCCCTGTCCACGTCTAGTCTGCAACCCAGTTAGCAAGCACCACTTTGTTCAATGTGTTACTTTATAGGTGTATGAGCAGTTTTCTTCACAGTATGTTTGCTTCATTTGTTGGAAAATGGGTTATTGGTAAGGGCAGGTAAGTACCTACACTTAGCAATAAGCCACTAACCTCCACTTAGGTCCAGTTAGTTCTCAGTAAATTAAACCCAGCTCATCCCTTGGTAGCTTGGCAACGAGCGCCAACGCTTAACTTAGGAGACAGAGTGTAAAGCATTCAAATATCACAAAACAGTAATTGAATAAAACACAGGAAACAGTTTAAAAATCCAGCGCCTAGAAGCAAAAAGCGCCAATTGGGTCATCTGGTTGCACCTCGACCGGGGCAAAGTAAAAGTTTAAGGCCGACCGCGATGGATCCCGGCTCGGCTACAGGCTGCGGAAGGCCTCTGTCAAAAGTTTACCTTCGCACTTAGTTGTTTTTCTGAAGATTTTCTTCAGCGGGACGAACCTGCCAGTCCAATCCGGCCTCCTGGAACCCTTCTCCGGATATGCGTTGCGGGAATCCTCGGTGGAGATTTTTACCTTCGGACTTAGTCGTTTTTTCGAGGTGAAAATCCTTCGACCGGGGTAAACCTGGATCTTGATCCAACGTCCTTGGAGCACTCCTCGGATACGCTGGCTGGGAGGTCCCAGTCAAAATTGTACGTCTGGACTTAGGCCCATATTTATACTTTTTTAGCGCTGCATTTGCGCAGCTTTTGAAAGCAAAAATGGCGCAAACTTACAAACAAATTCAAAAAATTACGCAAATGCAGCGCTAAAAAAGTATAAATATGGGCCTTAGTCTCTTTTTTGGAGATTTTCTTCACCGGGACAAACCCGCAAATCAGGCCGGGTCGCGGTTGAGGCAAGCCGGCTAGAGTCGCCGTGGCGGGTTGGTTCCTCTATGGAGCTTTTTTTCAAAAGTTCTCCAAACTTCTCCAAACTTCTGGGTCTTCTCCCTGATGTTCTTTTAAGGTTCTTTTGGGGTCCACAGCTCACCCCAAGGGTCCAGAAGCTCTGAGATGATCCGTGGGGGTGTGGACTACAACTCCCAGAATGCACCTGACGCAAACTCCTTTTTGGCCACTGGGCAGTGGTCAGCTGGTTGATTTCTTCAGGAGTTGGTGCAGGGGACTCTGGTTAGCAATTTTTCACCTGTAGCAAACAGGGAGTCCCTCCTTTAACCAGTTGAAGCCAGGCAAAGTACTTCTTGTGGTGAAGCCCAAGTGTGCAGCTAGTGCAGTCCTTATGAGTGCAGGTTCCAGGTGCAGGCCAGGGGTCCAGCAGGGCAGTCCTTCTTCTTCTGTAGTTCTTCCCAGTAGGGATCTGGTAGGGAACTGAGGTGTGGGTGCAGGTCTGACAGTTTTATCCTTGCTCCTGGGTGAAAAACAGGGGAGTGCTGATTCTCCAATCAGGTGCAGGGTCCTTCCCCCTGTGATGACCACTTCCTGGGAAGTTTGGCAAAAATCTATCCCAGGAGGCAACATTCTTCAAAAATCCATCATGGCTGAAAATGATTTTTGGAGGTTACATCTGGCTGAGCCCAACCATTGGTGTGGCTAAAAATCATAAACACACCCCTCTCCTGCCCGTTCCTAATCTAATCAAGGGGGCACCTAGTTGTATGGGGTTGCAGGATGTGGGGATGTTGCTGGGTTGCTCGAAAGGTCCTTGTCTGCCATTGAAGACCAGTTTGGCAGCCCTCCTCCTTTCTGCATCACCATCTGCTGAGGGGAGATTCCCTCCCACAGGCACATCTCTTTGTGTGAAGGCAGGCCACTTCACACCTCATCAAGGCAGCCTAGCCAGGCTGCCAGAGGCTGGTCAATCAGAGCACAGCAGCAAAAACAATGCAGGGCTGAAATTGGCAACTTTTCAGGTAAAGTTTAAAACTCTTTATCTGAACAAGTTATATTAAATTCAACAACTGGAAGTTGTGGGATTTATTATAACAATTAATTTGATACCAAACTCTTTGTATCTGTCATTTAAAGGGACTTTTAAAATTAAAATAAAGTCTCCCCATTCTAGCCTATGAAGACCATTCACTACAATGAGGGAAAAACAAATTTGGCTGTTGTCACCTCACCAGGGCTTAAAAAACTATTTTTTATAAGGTCCCTGCTTATAGTTACATGGCACCCAGCCCTAGGGGCACATAGGGCACAGCTTAGGGGTGACTTATATGTAGAAATAAGGTAGTTTAAGACTTTGGAACTACTTTTAATTCCAAAGTCGAATTTGCAAGGAACTTTAATTTAAAAGCAGCCAGCAAGGCAGGCCTGCCTTTAAAATGACACTGGGCACCTCAGCAGTGCACCTATGGGTGCACTACCTATGCTGTGGTCCCTAAACCTACATGCCCTACCATATACTAGGGACTTATAGGTAGGTTGACTTAGCCAATTATAATTAGCCTAATTTGCGTATGGATTTTACACAGAGCACTGGGACTGGTTAGCAGTACCCAGGGCACCATCAGAGTCAGGAAAACACCAGCTAAAAGTGGAAAATGGGGGCGAAAAGTTAGGGGGCCTCTGCAATCAGCCCTGTTTTCTCACATCATTGATTCATCATGTGGCTCTGCAAGGAAGCAGGAATGTATAGTGGGTTGGAAGAGCAGAACAAGATGAGACTTGCCTCTGCTCCCCCAAGGCTTAGATGATTGTTCAAATGTGAAAATACTCTTCTGCCAACTTGGACTTGCATTAACAAGACCTGAACTTAGCCCCTTGCTGGTTCTGTTCCCACGTTCCCCTTTTCTCATAGTGGGGTGTGCCCAGGATCCCGATTCCTTTTGACTGGGAAGAAAAGTGCAATGACTTGCATTTGCATGAGCAAATGAAGGAAATCTGTGAGAGTGAAAGAAACTTGTACCAGGTCACACTTGAAGATCTTTAACTCCCTATTCTCATCCAAACATACCCCTGCCCACACACAAATCGCCTAGCTACTCTTACATAAGCAAACTCACCACCAGCCATCAAATGGACCTGATTCAGTTACATATTTACATGCATGTTGACCTACTAAGAGCTGTTTTCCCTTCATGAGTCCTTTTCATGTAAATAATTGCATGCTCACACTAGATCTTACTACATATGTGGGCATAATGCATAAATGTGGTTACCCAGAGAATGGCCCTATCGTTTTACCTTAGTTATGTGGTCCCTACTATCTGGCATTCTCTATCTACTTCTCTCACATCCCAAAGGAAAATAAAAATCAGAAGTCATTTTCAGTGATTGTCTGGTTCCTTGTACATTTTCTTTCCAAACTACAGGATTGATCTCTCAATGAAGGAGCTTTAAATAGTCGCTAAGGTTTGAGAGGAGGTGGGGTGGCTAGCACTACTGCAGAAATACATATTTAAAAAAAAATATGAAAACAATACAGTAAAACATCGCATGTAATTTATTCAATAACAGACAAAAAATCCTACTAATGTCGGGCATATGGTTGCAGCTTATTTCAAATACTTTGCCAAATTCTTTTACATGATAAATCACACAACCGGTTACCTTCCCCTTGGAGTTTATCCCAGATTCTTTCACATGATGAGTCATACAGCCGATTATCTTCCCCAGGCTTGGCAATTGTCCGACATAAAGTGCATGTACTTTAGTGTCTTTCCAATTTAAAGTGCATGTAGTACATTGCAAAGCGATCAAAGGGGCACTTTGGCAGCTTCCCAAAAAAAAGAGCCTCTACTAGGTTCCATTAACATTTAAACTTTTGACGGGCACATAATCACAAATTATTCAGATTTTTTTATAATACGTTAGCATAAGAGGACACTGATCTCCCCCCTAGCTTGCCATCACAGATGTAGCTTGCCATCACAGATGCATAGTAATAATCCTACATGTCAATACGCAGACCCTAATATCCAACAAAAAAGTGCATATGTATGATGTCACCAAACTTAGGCCCGTATTTATACTTTGTAGCACCGCATTTGCGTCAGTTTTAATGCGCAAAAAGCACATTCTTTGGGGTAGCGGTGTTTTTAACAGTGTTCCGTCAATTTAATCCACTGTGTGTAAATGGCATTTGTAATTTGGCATCTGCAGCGCACGGCCTGGAGTAAATGCCTTGGTACAGAATACACAACCCACTCAGTATTTTCAGAGGTTAATATTCGCATGGCATCTGAGAGTCTCATTATGGGTAATTGCTGACTGAATGAAATTAGCCACATTCTCCTGGGTTTCACAAAAGTAGGGCAGAAAAACATGTAATGATCCACAGTTTCAATGCATAACAAGTGTGCAGGACACATGGGTGTGATGGTGCTTACCGGACACTTGCTTCTAAACTCATTAACTGGCAAGGTTCCATATCTACATTTTGAAAACAAGGCTCTTTGCCAGTAGGGATTCTGTTCAGTCCAGAAACTGTTTAAAGCGTGGGACACACTTAATGTCAATAAAATGCCCTGATAGAGTGCCATGTGCAGATGGAGGCATCCATCTATCCAGGATGTAGTCACAATATCTGTTCGTTAGTTGGGCTTCCATACCCCTTGTGACATTTTCTGGTTTATCCGAGATTCCACGTAAATCTAGTTCATACATCCACCATTTTATTTGTTTGAACGAGGGTATTGCTAGTTTTTCAACCAACTCTCTTACTACAGCGACAGTTTGTTTCACTGTGATCTATCCAAAGTTATACCAGGGATTTAAGGGCTGCAATATGTGTGATCAAGGGGCATTGGTGTAAGCGGGACCCTTGGGGCATAACCAATAATGATCGAATATACTTATTTAAAAATGTCTGTAGGCCCTTCCTATTATCAAGTCCCCATAATTCTGCTCCATAAAAAGCCGCACCAAGTCCCTTGGCTCGATAGATTTCAAGGAGTGGGGAGATTGGTCAGAGGTTAGATTTGTTTAATTTCTTTCTAATTGCAGCCTCAACCTGTTGTAGGGACATTCAACTTTCCGTTATTTGGGGTCCCAGGATAGATTGCTTGCCAGCCTAATGCTTAAATAGTTACATTCCTTGACCTGTTCCAGGTTGACCAATCCAAGTCTCCCTTCCCTCTGAAGGACGTGTGTGTTTGGAAGGTCATACATTTAGATTTGGCAACTTTGATTTCCAGGACAAATCTGACACATGCATCTGAGAACTGAGCTAAAATATTCTGTAAACCCTCTGGAGATTAGCAATGTGTCATCTGAAAACAACAGAACTGGAATTTGTTGATTCGCTATCTTCAGGCAATCACCTCTACAGTCGTATTGGGTATCTATTAGACTGTTTATGAAGGTCATGAACAGGGTTGGAGCAATAACACACCCTTGTCTTATCCGTCTTGTAAGGTCTATGCGGTCTGGTAATTTTCCCCCCCTCACCCCTTCTAACCTGTGCATAGTTCCCATTATGAAATCAGATTAGTAAGGATAGTAATTCTCGGGGCATCCCCATCTCCCTCTGGGTTACCATCGTTTTTCTTGGGGAATCATGGCAAAAGCATATGTTAGCTCCATGAACACTATGTACAAGGGCTCTTTCTTGATGTCAGTTGTCTTCCAGATAATCAATAGGAAACAGAGCATCTAGTCTGTAGTTCTTGTGTATGCTCTGAATTCTGCTTGTAAATTAAATAGGGTTTGATGGACGTCCATCCATGTCTGCACTCTCATCAGCAGCTGTTTACTAAAACATCTTGAGGATAAGCTATCAAGCTGATGGGTCTATAATTAGCAGGGTCACTCTGATCCCCTTTTTTGTGGATCAGCATCATTCTGCCTCCTTCCATGTCTCAGGTATTTCTGACCCTTTCACCATGGCATTTGAGATTGCGTTAAGTATATATCCCCACACAATTGGTTCTGAGGAGTATAGATCACCCAGGATCCTGTCCTTTTCAGGTGCTTTGCCCCTTTTCAAAGGACTACGACCCCATACCACCCCAGATCTTTGGCTCAGAGCTATTAAGCGGACTTTGCCTCTTCCAGAGGTCTGGGGCTCCACCTGAAAATATGATTGACAACCTACATTACTAACTTCCATGAGGTCCAAAACTACAAACCATCAAACTGTCTCTATCAGCGCATAGTGAATGTAGTGCTTCGGAGAGCTACCAGAACTGGTGTTTCATATCCATAGAGTTTAAATTATGACAGAGTGATGTGATGGAATGACTTCACCCAGAAGATTCTACAGGACCATAAGAGCCCAACCTCAGCTCAACACTTCGGTCTGCGACCACGGTGTTGGGTGCCTTTCACTCGTTCTCCCCGGGTGACCACCTCCAATCCCTGCATCATTGCAGGTGATGACCATCCATAACCTAGCAAAGGTTGCTTAGGTCAATACCCATAACTTCACATCTGGCATCTGCCCCCAATATGTAAGCAACACCTCCTGCCTCCAGCTCCCCCCTACCAACCCTTTTCACATCCGGTGCAAATTCTTTCAAGATCAAATACCCCCCCACACATCTTTCCAAACACACAATGAAAAAATTAAAACACAGGACCTTGAGAGACTTTCCGGAAACTCTCTTTGCAGATCAATACCACTGAAAATGCAAAGGTTCCCTTAAAACCGACCTCGTCCTCTTCACACCCAACACTAACCTATGGATCAGACCCTTACGCAGTTTTCTCCCATCCTCTTCTCTCTCTAACATCCCTGTGAAGCAACCGCAGCTCACCATATCCCTTCACAGAATGTTCAGGACCCCGAGGGCATCAGAGAGCATCCAGCAAACACTCTAGTCATCCAAAGTGTGGCAGTCAATCATCTTAAATGGGAAGGAGACGTGAGTACTGGTGGTGAAGACCCATACGAAGTCGGAGTTCAAGAGGGGAAGCACAGCATGAAGAGGACAGAGAATAGGTAGACTGAGGGCAGAGCGTGGACATGTCAGAAAAGGAAGAAGAAGAGATGGGAGAGCAGAGAATCTCTGCCACAGACAACATTGGAGAAGGTGGTTACAGAGGCAGCTGGACTGCAACAACAGCGTTGGAGAGAGAGAAGAGAATGGCTGTGACCCAGGGGAAAGAGGGTGTGGACGGGGATGCCACATTTCATGCACAGAGCCATGGCCCTTGACAAGTACACCACTGGGGACCGGGATTATTGCAGAGTTGGGCAGAGGTACTGGGTTTATAAAGGGCTTTTGGTCACACTGAGACTCACATCTTGACCTCAATGAGGACCAAAAAGACAAGATCTGCTTTCATTGTGTGAATCACATACCTAGTCACAAAACACCACAGGCTGTTGGCATGAGATTGCATTAAGGAAATAAGAGAATTTGTAGACTCACAAAGAAACGTCACCTTTTATATAAAAAGAGCACCGGATGGTGTGGGAAACAGGTTTACCGAAAGAGAGAAGAGTGGCCTAATCCCTATCTTTTATCCCAAAGGGTATGTCATTAACAGGGCCGGAGGGCTCAAATCCAAATGAGTGGCGTACAGGAACCAATGAACTGGGACTAGGAAGAGGAAAAAGAAAGAGCATTCTTGCATGGAGTAATTTCAAACCAAGTCTACCTCTTATCAAATCTGTTTTTCAATAAACTACTTATACTTGGAAAATACACCTTCCAATAGTCTGTCAGTTTGGTGGAAGAGATGATTGTTGGAACTATGTAGAATTCCCCCTGCTGCTAGATGGTTCTATTGGCCTGGTTGTCTTCTCTATCATACAGAAGTTCTGTACTGCATGCAAGATATGCCAGACCACCAGTCCTCCACCTGTCCAAAAAGCCCCATTAGGTCCCTTATCAGTCACAGATGTACCATTTTCGAGTGTCGGGATGAATCTAGGCAGTCCCTTAGTGGCATCCATATGGGGGTATCAGTATATACTAGTTCTTGTACATTATGCAACAAAGTACCCTGAGGCTATCCTGTTGTCTAATATGACCACAACTACAGTGGCTCATGCCATGATCAAATTTGTTTCAAGTGTAGGGTTCCCTAAAGAATTGTTTACCAACCAAGGCACACTCTTTATGTCCATACTAATGGCTCAGATTTCTACTATTTTGGGGATAACCCAAACGAATGGTCTGGTGGAGCATTATAACAGAACCATGAAGACAATTCCCAAAAACTTGGGCTCCGAAACAGAAAGGGACTAGGATAGGAAACTACCCTTAGTTCTGTATGCAATACGCACACACGTTCAGTCCTTTACTCGGTATACCACTTTTGAATTGGTATTTAGGAGACTGCCACATACCCTTTTAGATATAGCAGTACAATATTGGGAAGAGGAGGAAGATGAGGGTGTCAGACTACTGGAGTATGCCTAAGCTCTTAAAGAGAGGATGCATAGACTGTGGGAAGAGGTATGAGATAATCTAGAACATGCCCACAACAACAGAAAGTAGCCTATGACAGAACCAGTAAACTGAGGGGATTACTGGTTGGAGATAAAGCCCTAATGTTGGCACCTTCTCAGAGAACAAGCTATTGGCCAATTGGCTAGGGTCCTTTATAATACTAGCAAAGGTTACTCCTGTGACATACAAATTTGAGGTACCGCACCATTACAAGTAGGAACAGAGATACCATATTAACCTCCTAAAAATATGAGGACCAGCCAAGGGGACAGGAAGGGATGAAAGCAGTACCCTGTTCATGACTGATCCTCTACTGCTTGAGATAACATTCCCACCACCTGTTACAAGATCTGAAGGAAAGACAGTTACTTTAGGAAACGCGTTAACCAAAAGACAAATACAAGCAGAAGACTTAGTCCAACACTATCTGGATGTCTTTTCTGCTAAACCCGGAAGGACTTCTCTGGTCTCACATGATATTGTTACAGAGGGTAATCAGGTCGTTTGGCTACAGCCTTACAGAATTCCCGAAGTACACCGAAGAGCCATGGAGACCAAAGTTCAGAACATGTTACAGGAAGGAATAATTGAACCCTCCCATAGTGCCTAGTGTTCTCCTGTAGTATTAGTATCAAAACCCGATAGGTCTCTCAGGTTTTGCATTGATTTCCATCAGGTGAATTGCATGTCCAAATTTGTTACTTATTCGATGCCACGGGTGGATAAGGTGATCGAAGAGGTCTGCCTCTTATCTTACCACCCTTGACTTAACAAAAGGTTATTGCCAAATTCTCCTTGCCACTGCTGCAAAAGAGAAAACAGCTGTTTCCACTCCCTCTGGCGTGAATCAGTTCAGAGTTTTACCTTCTGGACTACATGGGGCTCCAGCCAAATTCCAGAGACTCATGGATATCATTCTCAGGCCCCACCAAGGGTACAAAGCTGTGTATCTAGATGATATAGTGATATATAGTCCTAACAGGGAGCAACATCTTTATTGCTTAAAAGCAGCCCTTCAATCTCTTAGGGAGGCTGAGCTTACTGCCAATTCGGACAAAGGCAGAGTAGCCACCACTTCAATCAGGTATCTCTGATATCATATCCAAACAGGTAAAACAACTGCCCAGGTTGACAAAGTGCAAGCCATCCATGTACTACCCAGACCACAAGATAGAAAAGGTGTGCAGGATTTTCTGGGTATGGTAGGGTACTACCATAGGTTTATATCTCACTTTGCAGAGCAGGCCACCCCCCATACTGATCTGTTGATTAAATCCCATCCCAATAAAATGAATGAATGGACTATTGAACTCCAAACAACTTTGAGAGCCTAAAAGTGTCATTATGCTCTGACCCCATGGTTACTGCCCTAACTTTGATCGTCCATTTGTTTTTCAGACTGATGCCTTTTACAGGGGTAAAGGAGTGTTCTTTTCCCAACCAGATGAAACTGGTTATCTTCATCCTGTTGTTTTCATCAGTAGGAAGCTGCTTCCCCCGTGAACATCTTTATCCTACTATTGAAAAGGAACGCTTGGCCATTAAATAGGCCATGGAGTCTCTTTAGTACTATCTCCTTGGTTGTTCTTTTCTGTTGCTCACTGACCACACACCCCTGGTTTGGCTTTCCAGAGACAAGCCATCAAATGCCCATGTTCTATGTGGGTTTCTAGTGCTTCAACTCTTTGCCTTTCCGATACGTCATGTTCCTGGGACTATGCAAAAGACTGCAGATTACCTTTCCCGCCTGGATGTGTCCTCATTCCCTGATCGGCCATGCTTAGAGGGAAGGCACTGTGAAGTAAACGTGACTCACCATATCCTTTCACAGAACATTCTGGGCCCGGGGGCATAAACAGCGTCCAGCAAACGTTGGATTAATCCAAAGTGTGGCAGCCAATCAGCCTAAATGGGGAGTAGCCGTGATTAATGGTGGTGAAGACCCAAAGGAAGTGGGAGTTCGAGAGAGAGAAGCATGGTGTGAAGAGGAAAGAGAATCGGTAGACTGAGGGTAGAGCACGAAAGTGTTGACAAAGGAAGAAGAGACGGGAGAGCAGATAATCCCTACTGCGGACTACATTGGAGAAGGTGGTTACAGAGGGGGCTGGATGGAGACAGCAGCGTCAGAGGGAGGAGAGAGAACAGCTGCGACCCAGGGTATAGGCGGTGTGAACGGGGACCCCACGCTCATGCACAGAGCTGTGGCCCTAGGCAAGTATACCACGAGGGCTGGGGATTATTGCAGGGTTGGTTAGTGGTATGGGAGGGGTTATTGGGATCATAAGAGGCTTATGGTCACACTGAGATGCACACCTTGACCTCACTGAGCACCAAAAAGATAAGTTCTGTTTTCACTGAGTAAATCACATACCTAGTCACAAAACACCACAGGCTGTTGGCATGAGATTGCATTAAAGAGATAGGAGAATTTGTAGACTCCCAAAGAAAAGTCACCTTTTATATAAAAAGAGCACCGGATGGTGTGGGAAACAGGTTTACCAAAAGAGAGAATAGTGGCCTAATCCCTATCTTTTATCCCCAAGGGTATGTAATAAACAAAGCCGGAGGGTCCAAATCCAAATGAGGATCCACAGGAACCAATGAACTGGGACTAGGAAGAGTAAAAAGAAGGAACATTTTGCACTGAGTAATTTCATAGACTACCTCTTATCAAATCTGTTCTTCAATAAACTACTTATACTTGGAAAATACACCTTCCAATAGTCTGTCGGGTTGTCAAGTCCATCATCCTGTTACAATCCCCTTTGGAGGCAAACTCAAATGCTGCTCCACCTTTGGCCTCTCAGGCAACCTTTCTATATATATTTCCAACAATGGGAAGATCATGTTCCAATCCAACGACACAGTCCTGGACACGATTGCCTTAATCTATCTCACCCTTAGGTCCTCCTACGACCCTCCACATTCCCCCTCTCTGTCCACCCATAATACCCTCCACCAACCACCCCTCCTTTCGGTCCAACCAGACTCTTCTACAATCTGTTATGCCCCCCACAACCCATTGCTCACTGCCTATTTCACACCGTGAACATACCTCCCACAAACTTTCTCCACACCATTCTTTTCCGACCTTCCACATACCATTATCTCCCATTTCGGTTGCTTTCTCCATCCCTCTTTCCTCACCAGACAGCCCTCAAGTCCCCACTCCCTCTATTCTTTTTTCAATTCCCCCTACGTAAAAAAAAGGGACCCATTCCAGCCGACTGGTCTGATCACATGCAGATCCCGTTCTCTCTGACCGGTCTTACACCAAAACTTATGGGCAACTCAAGAAAGAGAAAATATGGTTTAGAAACACATCCAGCCTTGACACAGAAGCCATGGCTATCATGTCCATAATTGTAATCACACCTCATCTTGACATCAACGAGGCTACCAACAAGTTCAGCTCCTGCATGGAATCCCTTATTGACAAATGTGCATCACTGAAGTGTAAATGATCCATACCAAAACAGTCTAAGCCCTGGTTCTCTAAAAAAGCTTAATGAAGAATGAAAGCTTATCAGAAAGTATGAGAAAGGATGGAGAGTAGCACCATCCTTCCAGAGTATTGCTAAACTTCGCAAGCGAGAAAACAATACAAAGATCAAATCCTCAGAGATAAATCCTATCATTTTAGAGCCCTCATAAATGCTGCAAAGAATAGAACAAAGCGCCTGTTCAAGCTTATTGCACAGTCTACTAACCCCGCTATCACTTTGGCTCTGAAGCCATCTGTGACCCGTTGCAATGAGTTTGTGGATTTCTTTGATAAAAAAGTTAGAGACATCCATATCTCGCTTCCCAGCAATGCCTCCTTTGAAATGGTTCAGTCTCTACCGTGCAAAGCAATACAAGCATGGTCACCTTTCTCTCCAATCTCCGAGCAGGACCACTGAAAGCAAAAACGAATGTACATCAATAGATGGCCAACTTTCCCACATTTACAAGCTGCCCCACCATTGTCACGAGTGCCAGATCCCTAGGCATGATCCTGGACAATCATCTTAATCTGCACAGCCACATAGCAAGTCTTAGGTTTCAAGAAATATGACCACATTTCCCCTGCCCTTCTAACTCTCTAATGGCTCCCCATTGAAGTGCAGGCCCAATTCAAAATTGCTTGCATCACCCACAGAACTCTGCACTGCTCCTCACCCTCCTATCTAAATGAGAAACTGAAAATCTCCAGTGAAAATAATGGTTCCAGAAATGCCCAATCCCTGCTCCTGGAATCCCCCACCTTCAGACAAGAATGTTATGTACATCAGTCTCTCTCTGGCAGCATCACTAGAATCTAGAACACTGCCTCCCTCACTCTTTCTAATCACCTACCTAGCAACCTTTAAAAAGGACCTCAAGCTCCTCCTTTTTGACAAACATCTTGGTTAATTCACCCCCGAAAACACTTATTTACTTTCTTCAATGTGCACTGATCTGTCTTTTGTTCAACTGATCATGTCCTCTGCCCTACTGTTGTAACTGTCTCTTGTGGTAATGCTTGTATACATACACTGAAGTAAACGTCCGAGTTCATCTACTATTAATGTAACCCTCTGTAACCCTGTGTGTTGTAAAGCACTTTGATGCCTTTGGACCATATCCAGGCTATAAAAAAGTACAAAAAAATAAATAAATAATGGCCATTAAAGTTTCTGCCATGGTGAATGTAATTGTGGGAACGCTAACCTCTTCCTCTACATCAAGATAGGCACCCACCTGTCAGTAGTATCCTCATGTGTCTCCTCAGTGGTATATAGCTTAGTAAAATGCTGTTCCCAAGTATGAGGGTGTATATGGAAGTCATCCTCAAAGACGGAAAAGAATACCCATTTGGCAAGCAAATGTCAAAATGGCCTGCTATCTTTTGTTTTAGCAGCTATAACTGAATCTCTCCCGATGGACTCCTCGCACTTCTTCTTGGCTAATACCTGTGTTTTTTATTTTGCACAACGTCCTCTCTTCTATTATAACAGCTCTGCATCCACTTTTTACAGCACTAAGAATGTTTTGTTTAGCAGTCTTACATTGGTTATCAAACCATTCTGAGTCCTTTGTTCTGGAGCTTTCCACGTTAGTGATTCTGAAAAAAAAAATTCTGATGGAATCACTTAGGAAGCTAAAGGTATCCATAAAATTGAGGTGCATTTGTGCTACACCAAATAATGAAACACCACACCGCCATCAGTTCTGGGGCGGGAACCACCGTCAGGCAAAGTGTGGCAGAAACAAACAATATAAAGTGAAACACTCACCGGCGGTACACAGAACATGCTGACGCCCTCATGGAGCGAGAGTTGGAAATAATGCCAGTGCTTCTTCTTTCCATATTCCTCTAGAACCGTGACCGACAACGACGGTAAGTACTGCAGCCTGGTACACATGGGAAGAAAGGGCACAGTTACACACCCACCCCCGCAACTCACTCCAAAACCCTCCCACCATCCCAAGCCATACATACCATGTCAAGATGTACTTACCAGACACAAGCCAACAAATATCTGCACCAATGCACACACCTGTGCACACCACACCCCCACAGTGAAATGCTGCACAATGGGTCAATATTGTGCCAACAGCACTGCTAGGCACTAAAGTTTAATTTGAAGAAACACCAGAAACATCCAAATAAGACCATTGGCCAGTCCATTGTAAAGTTCTTGAAGGGCAAATATAGCCCACACTTGCCCCCTACGTGTGTAAAGGAAACTCCACTGGGAAAGGGCATCAATGGGGCAGCCAGGCACCTCAGGGAACAGGGGCAGGGGGTGGCGGGTGTGGGGAGTCAGGTCTTGAAGGGGGTTTAGGAGGTGGAGGGGGTTTGGGCTTGCTCTTGGAAGGAGGGGGAGTGAGCCTGGTGGGGGGGTGGCAGAGGGACCTGGGGCAACACAGGTCTTCTTCCTCCCCAGCAAGGTGCACGGGAATGACGAGGGCAGACTGGGGCAGATTTAGAGGAGGAAGGAGTGGACCGGGCAAGGGCATGGGAACGTTTAGGGACAAGACGGGGTGGGCCAGTGGGTTCAAACAGTTCAACATGGGAGAGGAAAAGCTTCTTAGGTGCAGTTGGAGGGGATCTGGAGCCAGGTCTGGGAGTGGAGGTTGAGGGAGTGGTCGTACGAGGTGTAGGTGTGCTGAACGTGGATGCAGGTGCCTGTTTAGTATGCATATGTATGGTGGATGTGTGCGAACGTTTGAGTGTTTTGGGAGGAGAAGGGGTGGACACAGTGGGAGAGGACAGGCTGCCAGTGTGGATGGATATTGTGTGGGTGTCTGCAGGTCTGGTGAGTGTGCTGCAAGTGTCTGTGTATGTAGACGGGGTGAGTGCAGGTGTGGTGTCTGGCGTGCATGACTGGATGTCATCTGCTGTGGTGACTGCAAGAATGGCGGCAGCAGCAGTGACTGAAGGTGCAGTGCATGTGGGTGTGCATGGTGAGGTGACAGACAGGCTGACACAGTGGCGGAGGTGGATGTTTTTGTGTGTGCTTTGGTATGTTGGATGTGTGCATGCCTGTGGTGGGAAGTGTGGTGCTTTTCAGTGTGCTTCTTGTGTGTTGATCTGTGTGCAGGGCTGTCTGTATGTGTGTTTTGGATAGGTGAAGGGAGTGGGGTGCTGGAAGGGGTAGAGATGGTGGGAGGGGGGACGGAAAGACCAGGGACACTGGCTGCCATCAAAGAGGAGGCCAGAGCCTGAAAAGATCTCTGTAGGTCAGACATGGCACAGTGAATACTTTCCAGTATGCATTGGATTTCTGCATCTGGGATGCCAGCCCCTTGATGGCATTCACAATGCTTGTCTGCTCTACAGAGATGGTCCTCAGGAGGTCAATAGCCTCCTCCATGAGGGCAGCAGGGCTGACTGGGGCAGAGGATGAGGTGCCTGGGGCGAAGGAAATGCCCAACCTCCTGGGTGAGCGGGCACAGGCAACTCGGTGGGGAGCAACTGGGATGGCGGTGATGGTATGGGGAGTGGCGGAAGATGACAAAGAATGGGTGGGCCCAGTAGGATCCACCACCACCAGGGAGCTGCCGTTGATGGAAGTGTCCGAGTCACCACCTCAAGTGCTAGTTGCCTCCCCGTCGTACTCCCCTTGCCCTCAAACCTACTGGTCCCCTTGGCGTCGGTCGACTCTGCCTCCTTGGAACCGTGGGCTGCTGCATCTCCACTCGCCGGTGCCTCAGCTCCCTCGCCAGATGATGCTAATGTACACAGGGACACAAGAGCACAAGGGTGGGGAAACAAAACAAGAAAAAAGTATGTCAAATCCTGGGAATTGGTCCATTGTGGGACACATACACCCCCACCCAGGTCAGACACAAACCCTCAGCAGACACAACGCACGTTATGAGCGTACCCCTGACTAGTAGGTATGACCCCAGAATACATTACATTACCATCCTGAAACACAACTCTGATACACTTTGTGGAGTGAACCCATGAGAGACTATGCCAAGGTAATACATCTACAAGTTCATGAGGCCACAATTAATGCTATATTACAAAAATGTGACCCCTCATAGGCCCTCAGACCCTGGCAAAACTAGCTATGACACTATTCCCTGGACTTGGAGGGGGCCATGACTGCAGGGACACACCTGTCGAAGTGCCTGGCACCACAATGCATGCAACCCTTAGCACCCAACTACACCCATCATAGTGGCATCACAACAGTGTTGGTACTCACCCCCTTGTGGCTGCTGTGCTGCCTTCAAGCACCCATCCAAATCCGGATAGGCCACTGCCAGAATGCGGGCCATTAGGGGGGGTCAGGGTCCGATGGGCACCCCTTCCGTGTTGGGGGGCCTTCCCAGCTGGGCCTCTCCGGTCTTCCTGGCCAGCGCCTTAGGTCCACCCACTGCTTCTTGCAGTGGGTGCTCCGCCGGTTGTAGAGCCCCAGGGTCTGCACTTCCTTGGCAATGGCATGCCACAGGTCCCTCTTCTGATGGGTGCTGACCTGCATGGGACAGACAGAGTAAAGAACAGAAGTCAGAGTGGGTTCCCCATACACAAATGCCATGCCTGTTCATACTGACATGGTGCATGGAGACTTGAAAATGAACAAATAACAAGCAAAAAGTGCCAGACACATTACAGCTGAGCATTCACACAGCGAACAAAAACGCATACAGGCATCTGCCACAATCACACACATGTAAGGAGGACAGATAGCAACTCACCTGCTCCTCTGGCCACCCACACAACTTTGCATACAGGGTTAGGACCATGTCCACCAGCTTCTAAAGCTCCTCCACGATGAAGGCCGGGGCCCATTCCCTTGTCACACGTGCCATCTCAGGGACCAAAGTCAGGACACAGCAGCACATGCAGTGGAGTTCTGCCCTTCAGGTAATGCAGGAGTCAAGTGTCAAAGGTCTGTCAAAATGGCCGTAGATACTGCAGAGGTGTAGTGCACTGCTGGCGGCAATCATGATTGGCCCAGATTCCCAATTGACAACCATGTAATCCGATGATCAGGTGCACTGTGGTGAATATCGCCTACCGCCATGACGACTAACGCCAGCGGAATGAAGTCACTTCCACACTACAATACCTGGATGGTAGGAGGCTGCCATTTTGCTTTCACAATGTCTCCACAGCCTTGCTGGGGGCCTCATCCTTGCCCCCATTCTCTCTCCCCTTTGTCGATTACTGACATGATTCTATGATCCCCACATGTACTCATGGTTGGAAGTGTGTCTACACTGTGATGCCATTATGACTGAGAAACCTCAGCACACATTAGCCTGACGGTGTGCCTCATTCTTTGTGTTTGTGTGCATTACCTATGTGTCGCATTGTAGAAAAGTATAGTGTCCCCATGTGATGCAAGTGTATGTCGAAACTCCAAATGTGTTCCTTCATCACCCATAGGGTCAGACTCATGTGGCGAGGGAGGGCCCCATCTGTTTACAGACCCCTGGTAGATATGGCCACCATGGAGGAACGTCACATCATCATTACCTACCGACTTAATAGAGCTGCAATCCTTGACATCTGTGCAGTAATGGATCCTGTTCTGAAGCCGGCCAATCGGAATCAGCATGCCATATCTACAACTGTGCACGTGCTCTCTGTGGTCCATTTTTTGGCCAACGGCTCATTTCACATAACAGTGGGCATGGCTGCAGGGGTATCTCAGCCAATGTTCAGCCACATCCTGTCCAATTTCCTGGATGCATTTGTTCAACACTTGCAAAATTATGTCCAGTTTCCTAAAAGGGCTGATCTCACCGCCATCAAATCTGGATTCTATGCTTTTGCTAACATCCCCCAGGTGATAGGTGCCATTGATGGAACCCACATAGCCCTCATACCCATACACATACCAAGAGTGAATGAACAGGTGTACCGGAATCGTAAGAACTATCACTCCATGAATGTCCAATTGGTGTGTACTGATGATCAGTACATTTCACATGTCAATGCAAGGTTCCCTGGATCAGTCCATGATTCATTTGTCCTTAGAAACAGCAGTGTGCCACACATGATGGGAGAACAACAGGGGGACAGAGCTTGGCTCATAGGTGAGTGTGTATGACATTGGATCAGTTACATAGCTGACAGGCAAGATGTATGCAAGTGAAATGTGTGTGTTCAAGTCCTCTTCCACCCACTTTTGCAGGTGATTATGCCTACCCCAATATGCAATGGATCCCGACACCTGCAAGGAATCCCAAGACAGATGCAGAGAGGAATTATAATGAGACCCATGGTCGTAATAGAGGGGTGATAGAGTGCACTATAGGACTCCTGAAAGCAAGATTGTGTTGGCTCCATCTCTCTGGAGGATCCCTGTGCTATGACCCTGACAAGGTGTGTAAGATGTTGGTGGCCTGCTGCATGCTGCAGAACCCGGCTGTGAGATAAGCTATCCTACTTCTGGAAGAGGAGGGTGCTGTCGAACCAGCCCTGCAACCTCAGAGGAGGGATGAGAGTGATGGTGAGGAAGAAGAGGGGGAAGATATAAACTCCAGGACCCAGCTAATCCAGCTATACTTCCAGTAACTCTCAGGTACTATTCTATAATGCTGATGACTTCACTGCATTGTTACAGTCTGACTCATGTTATAAGTACTGTGGTTTTCTTTGTGAGTGAAAATGCTAAATCATGACTGAAGAGGCAGATGTCAGTGCACGCAATGGTATGTACAGTGTGACATGCTTCAGACACTGCAATGTGATGGATCCCCTCCTGCAATAAAAGTGGCATCATGATGGTAACTGGCTAATACATTCACATTCACAATTGATCTCTCATATTGATTAAGGACATATATTTTGAGTGCACAGGTGTATTTATTCATTGTCAAAATAAACATGAGAGTTGGGACAGTGAAAAGGAGTGGGGACATGGTGAACAACATACTCAGGTACATATGATCAGCATGATCAGCTGTTGGTTGCACAGGGGTATCGTCCATGGGGCCATTGGAAGATGGTGAGATGGCAGTGGCATGTCAATGAGGTAGCTCAGTGGCACACAAGGGAGACAGTTCAGGACAGGGTCACTTCCTGGTGCTGGGCTTCGTCTTGGCTGGTGTTTCAGTGGCATATCTGGGTCTGAGGGCACATTTGCGAAGGTGCAGATGGAATGCATGGGTAGGGGTGCTGATGTCCTGTGAGTCCTCTGGCAGTGCCACCAGTCCAGTGGATGCTGCAGATGTGGATGGCAGGGCAGTGTCCTGGCTAGTGGTAGGGGCCTGCAGGTGGGTGGAGAACTCAGGCTGGCTGTGGTACTGCCGCTGCAGTACCCTTGCAATGGAGGCAATGGTGACATTGAGCTGTTTCCATTGATCCATAGCCTCCTGGTGGTGTGCTACCTGCAGCCTCTGATTCTGCTCCAAGGTGGCCAGGATCTGGCCCATCCTGTCATGGGAATGGTGGTATGCTCCCTGGACCTCAGAAATCAAATCTGGGCTGCTGCATCCATCTTTTGGCCACTCCCCTAGGCCACTGATGTCCTCCCACTGCCCCTAGCCCCCTGTGCCTGTGCCCCTGCACAGGACTGGCAGTCCCACTTGCAGTTGGTCCTTCATCATCCTGTCTGTTGGTGGGTGGAGCCTCTGCACATGTGGGCAGCCAGTCCGTGGCCTAATGACACTGTTGTGGGGTTGTTTGGCCAGAGCTTATGTGGGTGGCTGAGTGGTAGGGGTGTCAGTGGTGTCCTGGGTGGGGCTTCTGGAGGGTGACTGTCCAGGGGTGTGGGATGGGCCAGGGATTTCCTCTGTGTCCAGACATCCCTCTGCACTCTCCTGAGTGGGGCCTCCGTCTTCAGGTGGAGGAGTTGCACTCCTTGATGTGTCCGTCCGGGTGGCATGGATGGTGGTGCCAGTGTGTGAGAGAATAGAGATATGGGTGTCCTGTACTTTTTTGTTAATTGCAGCAATGGTCAGCACTAACTGTTGGTTACATTCCCATGTAGTGGCATGCAAGGTCCCTTCGTGTACATTTAGATGCATTTTTTTGGGGGGTGCAGGTGCATTGTGGGTGCTGTAGTGCCACTGGGATTCCATGCAGGGTTTGGTGACTGTGCACAGGGGGGAGAATGGTGAATTGTTTGGGGGATTGGGGGCATGCAAGTGACTTGGATGTGAGTGTGTGGGTGTTGTGGACTGGGTAGGGATGGAGTCCTGGTGGTAGTGAGAGGGATGGGGTGATAAATGCATTATAGGTGGGGTGACTGTTAAGGTATTGTAGTTGACTTCAGTCCTCCAGTGAGCCCGGTGAGGCCTTCCGGGTACAGGATAGCCAGGATCTTCTACTCCCAGTTGGTGTATTCGGGGGGCGGAGGTGGGGGACCAACACCAGTCTTCTGTACGGCGATTTTGTGCCTGGATGCTATGGACAGAACCTTCTTGCGCAGGTCGTTTCAGCTCTTCCTGATGTCCTCACTTGTGTGTGGATGGTTTCCCACTACGTTGACTCTGTTGACAATTGTCTGCCATAGCTCCATCTTCCTGGCCACGGGTGTCTGCTGCACCTGTGCCCCGAATAGGTGTGGCTTGACCCTGAGTATTTCGTCCACCATGGTCCTTATCTCCCTGTCTGTGAAGTGGGAGAGCTTAGGGGGTGCCATGGTGTGTATTGTGGGTGGTGTATTGAAGGTGCATTGGCGAGGGTGCTGTGTTGTTGGGTGTGTGACTTGTGTGATGGTGTGTTCATGGTATGCGTGTTGTGTTGTCAATATCTGTCATAATATTGGCATTGCAAAGGATTGTGGGGTGTGCATGTGTGTGTTTTATAGTGGTGTGGATGTGTGTCAGGTGTGTGGTTTTCAAACTTGCCAATATGTTCATTGCTGGCCGTGGTGTTCCATACTGCTAATGGTCGTTCAACAGTCACTGTCCGCTAAGCTGATCTGTGCATCATTATTTGGTGGGCGGGGGATTTGTCTGCATGGCGGTGGCGGGGTGAGGTGTACTTCCTTTCCTCCGTCATTGGCCCTGGCGGTGGGTGGAGGTTGCAAGATTTTCAGAGGTTTGTCTTTTTAGCATCATTATATGGCAGTATGCAGTTCACCGCCACTGGCAGTCTTTTGTTCACCGACAGCACGGCAGTCGCTGGTGTTTGCCACCAAGTTCATAATGAGTGCCTTAGGGGGTCATTCTGACCCCGGCCGGCGGCGGTAAACGCCGGCCTGGCTGGGACCGCCAGAATACCGCTGCGCGGTCAAAAGACCGCCGCGGGTATTCTGGGTTTCCCGCTGGGCTGGCGGGCGACTGCCAGAAGGCCGCCCGCCAGCCCAGCGGGAAACACCCTTCCATGAGGATGCCGGCTCCGAATGGAGCCGGCGGAGTGGAAGGGGTGCGACGGGTGCAGTTGCACCCGTCGCGATTTTCAGTGTCTGCATGGCAGACACTGAAAATCTTTGTGGGGCCCTGTTACGGGGGCCCCTGCAGTGCCCATGCCATTGGCATGGGCACTGCAGGGGCCCCCAGGGGCCCCACGACACCCCATACCGCCATTCTCTTCCTGGCGGCCAAAACCGCCAGGAACAGGATGGCGGTATGGGGCTCGGAATCCCCATGGCGGCGCAGCAAGCTGCGCCGCCATGGAGGATTCCCCAGGGCAGCGGGAACCCGGCGGTACACCGCCGGTTTTCCGTTTCTGACCGCGGCTGTACCGCCGCGGTCAGAATGCCCATGGGAGCACTGCCAGCCTGTTGGCGGTGCTCCCGCGGTCGTTGGCCCTGGCGGATTTTACCGCCAGGGTCAGAATGACCCCCTTAGTCTTTTTATACTGTATGCTATGGTCCTCCTGATGGCCGTCCTGCAGATGAGCATTTTGCCTCTATACTATAGTTTATAAACTCAGTTTAAATGGTTTGGAGGGCCCAGGCCTCCTGAGAAATGCAGATATGAATGTTATCAATGAATGTTCCCCTCTCCCGGTCTGTCACTTAAGATTTTAATCCTGCTAGGTTCCATGAGAGTAGTTTAAAATGGTTTAGATTCCCATTTTGCTGAGCAAGAATCGGTCTTTGAGGTGCTCTTTTAGTATGTAATTTTCTTTCCCTGTCTGCCACAGTATTAACTTGAGCTAAGGGAAAAGGGGAGGATGACTACTTAGTTGACATTGGAATCCCCCAACAAGGTGTCTCCTGGCCCTTCTTGAGTCAATCAATTTCATCAAGACTCTCACAATGATGTCTCTCTATGGGCACAGTTGAAGACCCTTTTGGCTGTGTAGTAGATTACATTTTGCTCAGGTTATGTTTACGAGGTGAGAAATACCCCTGATTGGAGAGTTCACTTTAAACTGTATGGATGAACCCTTTGGAGGGGTAGTTCGCAGATCTTGGTTTGCTAGCCAGTTTACAACTAATTTATTCAACATGAGAACTATGTACTTAAGCTGCTCAGCATGCAAAGAGCAACACTTAACCTCCATTATATCTGATCTTATCAGGGAGTAGCAGTGTCTATGGCTTCTTATCCAGTGATTCACTTTATTCTTGAGGGAGTCATTATCCTCCCTAACTCCTGCTAGTAATCTGGGGACATTTATCATATCTAACTTTTTAGTACCTCAGTGCTCTAGTTTCAAGGCTGTAGCCCCTATCCCAAAAACAGAAGGGGGCCTCTGGGGCCACAAGGAGTGCCTTGTAGCTGTCAGTTTATGGACAAGAAGGATTACTACGTTAGGAGGGGGGTCTCATCTGTAACCCACATGGCCAGTGGAGCACGCTGTTAGAGTCTTGGTTAGGCTGCCAAGCATCTCACCAGGGTACTGGTGCCTGATCCCTCTGATAAAGATCCAGTCAGTGTCCCATTGGTGTGCCTGTATGGGGAGGGTACTAAGGAATGTGCCAGCCCATCATTTTCGTGGTGATAGCAAGCATCGTAGCACAACTGGATAGTGATGGGTCTTGGCATCCTTGCTAAGATGGTGTCATGCCACACAGCTGAGCCCCAACTTTCCTCCCACCACAGGGGAACATTTCTTATTTGGGCAGGACAGAATCGATCGAGTGGCCCATCAGCTGTCATGGTGGTGAACTTCGTGACAAAAGACTCGCCTGATGGTGATCAGCCCACCTGTGTGAGTTCCTTTCAATGTCTCCATTCCCTGGAGACAATACAGACTTTGTCACACCTGGTGCTGTGTTCAAGGCATTTTACTGCTCCCAGTAGGCATTGAGGGCCGTATTTATACTTTTTGGCGCACAACTGCAAAAACAAAATTTAACGCCGGCTAACGCCATTCCAAAGCGCCATGCGGGCGCCTTATTTATGGAATGACGTTAGCCGGCGGAGCTGCCTGGTGTGCGTAAAAAAAAATGACTTACACCAGGCAGTGCCGGCGTAGGGGAAAATGGAGCTTGGGCGCCAAAAAATGGGGCAGGTCAGGCTGAGGCTAAATTTTCGCCTCAACCCGATTAGCGCCATTTTGTTTTACTCCCAACCCCCATTGAAATGACTCCTGTCATAGCAAAGACAGGAGTCATGCCCCCTTGCCCAATGGCCATGCCCAGGGGACTTATGTCCCCTGGGCATGGTCATTGGGCATAGTGGCATGTAGGGGGGCGCAAATCAGGCCCCCCTATGCCACCCAAAAAAATAAATATATATACTTACCTGAACTTACCTTAAGTTCCCTGGGATGGGTCCCTCCATCCTTGGGCGTCCTCCTGGGGTGGGCAAGGGTGGCAGGGGGTGTCCCTGGGGGCATGGGAGGGCACCTCTGGGCTCCTTCCGAGCCCACAGGTCCCTTAACGCCTGCCCTGACCAGGCGTTAAAAAATTACGCTAAAGCGGCTGGATATCATTTTTTTTGACCCGCCCACTCCCGGGCGTCATTTTTGCCCAGGAGTGTAAATACGGCGCACATGCCTCGGAGTCATTTTTTAGACGGGAACGCCTACCTTGCATATAATTAATGCAAGGAAGGTGTCCACGCTAAAAAATGACGCAAACTCCAGGATCTTTGGCGCTAGACGGGTCTAACGCCAAAGTATAAATATGGAGTTAGTTTTGCGTCGGATTTGCGTAAAAAAAATGACACAAATCCGGCGCGAACAGAGTATAAATATGCCCCTGAATTTCTAGAAAGAGGATGTTTGTGTTTCCCAATGGAATATGGCAGAAGGGAGATGAAAGGAAGGTCTTTTCTCCCACTCTAATATTGTAGTAGAAGGAATTGTAGAATAGCTTCCTGTTCATTTCCTATAAAAGAAGGCGTTTCCTGCCACTTCCTTATCCCACAATGCTTTGCATGTTTTTTT
Organism: Pleurodeles waltl; assembly: GCF_031143425.1. Classification (NCBI taxonomy): domain Eukaryota; kingdom Metazoa; phylum Chordata; class Amphibia; order Caudata; family Salamandridae; genus Pleurodeles; species Pleurodeles waltl. The sequence goes on along the minus strand of NC_090445.1, from coordinate 656,224,637 downwards.
ACCTCATGCTTTGATCACTCGCTTTTCCAGCTTCTTCCTTGAATTCAGCACCAGCCCATTGTTCCAGTCTTCAGGTCAGCTCTCTGCTGCTGCCTTCAGCATTTTTCCTATGCTCCCTTCTTCACTGTCAGAACTCAACTTTTATCATCCTTTTACCCCATCAGCTGGGATCATCTGGATTTTCTTTTCTGCCTGACTTTTTTTTTCTCCCTGGGGCTCGTTCTTGTGGGTGCTCGCTGCTTAACGCATCCTAGCGTTATCAGCACTGTGGCTACCGGAACCTTACTGGAACCAGAGGCTTCAGACCTCTGGCAGTCTCTAACTTGAAAAATGGGATGTAGGAAATAACCTTCTTTGGCATGCTGTCCTCTTAGGTTTTTACCCTATCTGCTTTGCTCACTTTTAAATTCAATGTACTTTACCCCTGCTAGCCATGAATAAATTGTCTGTGCTCCTCCTTTAAACATGGTTAAATTGGTACATTTAACTTGACTGTAAGTACCTAGTTTATTGTATAGAAAGTGCACCGAAACCGTGGAAGCTAAATGACATTCGTGAACAGCAGTATCTGTTGTCCATCCTCTACAAAGGCAGTGCAAATGGGAATATTACCATATCCCTACAGTGACAAGGCCTTAAAAGCTATTTTCACTGTGGCAAGACTAGCTGTACCATGTAAAAATCTGAGTATAGCTTAAAGTACTAATAATGTATCTCAGGTATGTGTTCAGCTAGAAAAATAATAAAACAACTATTTTTATTAGTTATTAAAAATCCAATTCAATGGTGAACTCAGATTTATAATAAATATTAAGGGAAAGTAAATTTTAAGAAGTTACCTTTTCCTGCTTTAAGTTTCTGGATGCCAATTTGCATAAACTCTGCAATAACTGCTGGCCTGTCCTCAGCCTAGGAAGAGGTGTGAAATTCCTCTCCCAAGACACAATATAAGCTGACCTGAATGGGCAGAGGTGACTCCTCTGAGCTCAGCAGAATATGCAGAGCAGCAACAGTTGTCATTCTGCTGACACCAAAGTGTCAAATGTTATCTGACAGGTCTGTTGAGTTACATGTAACACTTTTGCCCACTTTAATAGGAAGAGAACAGGATGCTAGGGCAGTTCTTGTGTATCCCCTGTCTGGTTGCAAAAGGACCCTGCTTTTGCCTCTCAGTTTATTGTGTATACATTGCCTGCTTCAAATTGGATTTTAGTATGAAATGTGGCATTAAATTATTAGTTATCATAGTGTACTCCCTTTAACACCCAAAACCCTCAGAGTCCAAGTTCAGTGTGGACGAAGATTTTCGCACTTTTGTAAATGCCCTGGCACATGGCATTTTGGGTCTGTTTGCAGTTAGGCAAATAGGAACCACTGAATAAGTGAGCAACATTGCCCCAGAAAGTTACACCTCATTGGTTAGGGAGTGTTCACGAATTGCCCCACCCACTAGCTGGTGGCAGGTACAAATGTGGCACCCTCAGGCATAGGGACAGAACACTTTCTGAATCTGCAGAAGAGGACTCATCCTGATATTTGTGACCAGAGAGGAACCTCAAAGGACGGGGTTTGCTCCCCTTGCACCCAGGACAAGAGGTGGACTTCAAGAGTCAGTTGGCCTACCTCATTTGGCACAACAGACTGGACGCTGCTTTTAGCCTCTGTCTGACCTCTGTGAGTCTCTAAGTGCCTCACCAAGGTACTGTAGGCCTTAGAAGTGTATTCTGTGGTTGTGTTGGTGCCAGAGGAAAGTTTAGAAATTCCTGAAATCTTTTCCTCCAGACTAGTGGGACTTAGAAAGCTATTAAAATTTTTCAACTTCCACACTTTCTGTGGAACCAATCCTCTAGGTTTTTTTCGACCTGGGGTCCATCTCTTTTAGCCTGAAATTCCACCTTGGTCCTCTTGTGCCAAAAACATTGACTATCATTGGTGCATTATTATTTTTTAGGGTATTTCTATTTAAAACATTAACTATTCATATGGTTTCCCTTAGTTCATGTGTGTTGTTTTGATCTCATTTTGTTCAATAAATGTTACTATATTCCTATATGGAACACCAATGCTATCTCTAACCACCAGAATGCACTCTAGCAGAATCAGGGCCTGATTTATCAAAGGGATTTACCCATACTGAGTCTATCTGTTGATTCATGAAGGCCTTAGCACTATAATAGCAATATGGTAAAGGCTAATAGCTCACCAATCAATACAGGCACACACTGCAAAGATAACAATTTCTATTTTTTTCACATAAGCACAGCAAAGTACAAGAAAATACACTGACATGCATATCGTCACACATTTAGTGGCTATGGCAAATATATTTTTTATTTTTCTCATTCTCTGAATGAGGATTTTTGTATTCTCCTTTAGGTGCATGGATTGCATATTCGTCTGTAATTTCAAGCCTGGCACAGAAAGGCCCTTTTCAGAATGGTCCATTCATGCAAGTGCTTGCTAGAGTATGAACATAATTATTACAAACACCTATAAAATGTGTGATGGAGTGTGCTACACTTGCCCTGAAAACAACTACTTACAGTTTGAAGATACTTCATGCCCACAAATACAAGAGACTTCAATTGGAAGCACATTTGCCCATAGTCTGGCATGCCAATAAATGCTAAACCACACCTTCCATTTAAAACATCTTGGAGAATATCTATTGATGACATATTGGTCACCTCCATTTTGTGAGCCTCAGCGTCTTCCCTGTGTCCTAATACAGCCCAGTGTTCAAGGATTGCAAAAAGACCTAGGTAAGGAGCCCCCAGACTTTTCTGGGTAAATAGTATTATTTGTTCAGAAGTGTTTATTTCAGCTACGTGTGCCTGTTTTACTGTGGACTCTCTGTGTTTCAGGCAGCTTGGCCTTTTTAAAGTGGTGATTTTTTAAATTTCATTTTTGCCGTGACTGTGTGAATTACCTTTATAGTTTGTGGCACATGACTTCATAACCCCCCCTACACTCCTCTCTTTTTCTAAGTAAAAAGGCTACATATATCTTGCAGAGTGTGTTTTAGGAGACTGTTTTAATCTGTTTCTGTGATTTAAATTGTGTTTAGAAACTGTCTGCTCCCCCTGTTTTTTGCCTTAAAAAAAGCCACTTTTCTGAGCGTGCGACCAGCAGTATTCCAGTGTTTGTTTTTAAACAATCTCTCCCTTACCTGGAAAGTAGACTCTGATAGCTTGGAAGTGTGGATTCAGCCTGTCTGTATCCAAGGAGATTCTGAATAGAGCAGCAGCTGTTTCCTCCCCGGCCACAGGGACTGGACTTCAGCTAACTTGCTCCTTATATAAGTTCCTGATGGTTGTTGCATATGTTGTTGTGATAGGTTGTTGGGAGCTGGTCTTTCCATTGGTTGCTGGCTCCAGGGCTGGGGCTGTGATTGGTGGATAGGGCTGATAATCTGATTGGCTGTTGGTTCTAGGGCTGTGATTGGTGGATAGGGCTGAGATTCTGATTAGCTGTTGGTTCTAGGGCTGTGATTGGTGGATAGGGCTGAGAATCTGATTGGCTGTAGGTTCTAAGGCTGTGATTGGTGGATAGGGCTGAGAATCTGATTGGCTGTTGGTTCTAGGGCTATGATTGGTCATTAGGGCTGGGTCTCCCATTAGTTGTTTGAATCAGGGTTAGAAAGTGGATTGGTTAGGGTTAGAACCAGGTTCCTATTGACCAGTAGGGCTATTTAAGCCTAGGACTCAGGGCGTCTCAGCCCGGACAGAGAGGCAAAGGGCGGAGAGGACAAGGGCAGTTGCCTGTTTGGGCCTGGTAGGGACAGGTAGGGCCTAGGGACTAGGGCCAGAAATGCTGCCCAATTCACTATTGACCAGGATTGATTTCGGTCCCTACACATCCATCAACATGCAAACACATTATCTGCAAAGACGTTCAACTCATGCATCACAAACTGACCGCAGACAGATTGCAATGTCCCATCACCCAACACAACACCCATTATACAACACATATACACATATCCTCCACAACTACAACAAACACCTGCATTCTCACAACAAACACTACTCTGTCCACTCCCACTAACACAACCTGCCATCACCCACACAACACAAAACCACACTATACATTTCTCTCAGTCTCAGCCTTCCAGATACACACTCCCTGTTCATACTAACCAACAACACTATCCTCTGTTTGCTCCACACAGACCACATTTCATCATAACAATGCCCAAACCCAGCCTTCCAACACACCATCTACAAACACCCTTCCCCTCCCTTTACCAGTTACACACAACCATACAATCCCCACACTTCACTCCACCACACATATTACCTCTTCCAGTCATCACAACTAACGAACTCCCCTGACACACATCCATCGCCTCTTACACACCTCGAACATTCATCTCCAAAACACATCAACACCCCATCTAACACTCTAATTCCACTCACCAGCACTATCTCACATACAAATCCCTCACCAAAGACAACTACATCAATATCCCCTCTCACTATTCCACAAAAACAATACAGACCACACACAACAGCACATCAAATCAACACAAACTTTCATTACACTTATCGTCACACCCACTCCCACCCTCAGGACTACACAAAGAATACAAGTCCTGTCCTATCTTTACCCCTACTTTCTCACTCTTCACAAACACCTACCACAAGCACCCCATCCCAGCAACTTTCATTCACTCGCCTCTCCTCCATTGCACAATTTAGAGCATTACATCATGATCCACATGCTCCTCCACCACCCATAACCCATATTCTATCCACACTAAACAGCTGCAAACAAAATAAACAACATGCCACTCTGAACAACCTTGCATCCCCTTGTCTATTACATAATAAGACTACCCTACAAAAAACAGTGCACTCTTCAGGTCTCTCTCTGCCACCAAGTCCACCACCCACACACACAGACCCAACAAAATGCCTCCTTAACCTTCTGGAAGAGGAACACTATATTGAAAAGCAAGACTATGGTGAGCCTCACACAGTTATCACAACTAACAACACTCCTGCTTCAAGCTCCTATTATACTACTTACCCTTCTCCTAAACAAAACAACACTACCACTAACACACCTTTTCTAAACTGCCAGCTCATAAATGCTCGATCACTCTCAAAAAACAAGCACCACATCTACTACCTGCTCACAGACACACAACCTGACTTACTATTCATAACAGAATCCTGGTTGGGAGATGACATGGCCCCAGTGTTTCACGAAGCCCTTCCCCCGGGATATCAAACCATCACACAAAACCGTATAGGCAAGAGAGGAGGTGGACTAGCTATTATATTCAAACAGGCAATAAACCTCAGAAAAACAGACAACATTTCCATACAAGGTTGTGAAGCCCTCCTCACCAGATGCCACCACACTCCAACTTCCTCCTGTAACTTTCTCCTCCTTTACAGACCTCCACCTAACAACTCCACATTCCCAGATGCTTTTCTAGATACAGTCTCAAACCTTATTACACTATACTCCAACCTATCAATCTTGAGGATCTAACCATTTGGTTTGACAAACTCAATATGCCCCATCCAAAAGCTGTCACCACTGGCCTAGTCGCAGTGAACCTACACCAGATTGTGCACAATCCCACACACATCTCTGGACACATCCTAAATGTCATTTTTGCTAAGCCTGAACTAGTTACCATTCATAGCATCACTCCAATCACTTGGTCAGACCACCATTTGATAACTTTCCAACATAAAACTCAACAAATCAACACACCCCACAACTACTTACAAACATGCACCTATCGACCATGGAGCAAACTCAATTTTGATGACTTAGAAACACAACTAACAGCCAACACAGATCTAGATACAATTAATTCTGTGCCAAAACTTTATGAGTGGCTACAGGAAGATTTTGATATCCCAATACCACTAAGAAAAACTAAACACGACAAAAGAAAACCAACACCTTGGAGAAACACACAACTTAAAAAGATAAAGCAACAAATCAGAAAGTTGCCGCGGACCTGGCTCAAAACAAACAACAGTCAAGACAAACTGCAGCTACACAAACTTAAAAGAATATACAAATCATCAATCAAAAAAGCTAAAAAAAAGGTACTACTCAGACAGAATTCAAAATGCTAAATCTACAACCAAGGAATTTTATAAAATTCCCAATGAATTTTGAAAACCTACATGCATGGAAGGAAGTTATCCCACCACTCAAGATTTCACAAACAAATTGGCAACGCACTACACAACCAAGGCAGACACATTGGACTCCTATTTAAAACAGAAGAAAACCATCAGCACCAACCCCTTTCCTAAAATACCCTCTAAGAATAAACCAACCCAGCCTCTACAGTCCTTCCAACAAATATCCCAAGGTGAATTTATGGATTTGGTCAAAGCAAGCAGACCTTCCGGTTGCCCTTCTGACCTTTGCCCACCACAAATCTTCAAGAACATTCTTCTATCTACTTCTGCTGCCACACCTGTAAGAAGAATCATCAACAACTCTTTAACTACAGGAACTTTTCCTGTAGACCTGAAAAAGGCATACATGCGAGCGCTATTAAAGAAAACAAACCTAGACCCACAAGACCCCAACAACTACAGACCAATCACAAATGGACCTTTCCTGGGCAAATTGTTAGAAAGAGCAGCATTTGTCCAGATGTCACAATTCATTGAAGACAATTCTATACTTTCAGACTTCCAAACTGGATTCCGCCCAGGAAGAGGCACTGAATCGGCACTCATAGCAATCTGGGATGATCTTAAAAACACAGTCGACCACAATGGAGTTGCTGCACTACTTCTCTTGGACCTCTCGGCTGCCTTTGATACGGTTGACCATGACACCCTAAGTCAAAGACTCCACGAAGCCGGCATACAAGGGACTGCTCTTGACTGGATTACTTCTATCTTCAAAAAATATCTAATATCATCTACTCGCCCCCCTTCTCGTCCAAACCCTACCTCACAAAAGCAGGGGTCCCCCAAGGATCAATCATCTCACCTTTGCTTTTCAACATCTACATGATATCATTACCAGAAATGATCAATGATTTCCATCTCACATGCTACAACTATGCAGATGACACACAAATACTACTTAAATTAGAATGCCCCAAAAACATTGAAAACTCAGAAATCTTCAGTTGCCTCAGAGCCGTTGATCAGCGGATGACCTGGAGCCATCTCAAACTAAATACCTCCAAAACAGAAACACTCATATGTGGTGACTGGAAAAGTTATGACCCTCTGTGCGGCTGGCCTGATGATCTCGGACCACCTCCTCAATTATCCAAGGAAGCTAAAAATCTTGGAATCACCATGGATTCCAAGTTAACTATGAACGCTCAAGTGGACAAATTAGCACGAACAAGCTTCATCACCTTGAAGACTCTACGACGCATCTTCCCCCACCTCGGATTTCCACACAAGGCACAAGCTACTATCTCGCTTGTACTATCCAAACTGGAATATGCCAATGGCCTCTACCATGGATCATCTCTATCTATTATGAAAAAACTACAACGTATTCAGAACTCTGCAGCCAGGCTACTATTACATGTAAAGCCGCAAGCCCACATCTCCCCTGCCTTGAGAGCACTACACTGGTTACCCGTTGCCAGAAGATGCACTTTCAAGCTGCTTTGTATCACCCACAAAGCTATACATGGAACAGTACCGCTTTTTATCAGAAACAAAATAACCAAATACATCCAACAAAGAAACCTCCGCTCAAGATTGGCACCCCGCTTTAGAACACCACCATACAAGAAAAAGACTATAGGTGGTACATCCTTCTCCGTTCAAGCAGCCAAACTATGGAATTCATTACCCCCAACTATAAGAGCCACAGATAACTTTCTTGTCTTCAGAAAACTACTCAAGAGTTGGCTCTTTCCTTCATAACCACCATATTCAAACAACTATGGACTGTATATGCCTATGTTGATAAATATTTTTTCTGATTATGTGTCTATTTCTAGTTATGTATAGTTCTTTAGAAAATATGTATCGCTACTATGTCATAACAATAAAATACACACACACTCTTTAAACCTGTTTGACTAAGTATATTTACCCAGGGTTCTAATTATGTATTGTATGTACATATATATGTGCATATGTGTGTGTATTCATGTGTGTATGTATGTGTGTATGTATATATACATATACATATGTATGTATGTATGTATGTTGTTCTATGCTTGGCATGTTCGTTGGTCATTGCATGGCTCCTGGGTGGGTTGTTATACTAGATATCTATGAATCCCTGCTCTCATCTTATCAGACTTATCTACCTATCATCCTATGTCATGTCTCTATCAATCTATCCTCCATTCCCACTCTGACTCATCCCAAATCCATTCTACTACTTTCATCTCCTAAATAACTCTGCCTAAGCTCTTCCCTCCACTTCCACATCTAACTCACCAAACCTCACTTTACTACCATGACCTCCCAAACAACCCTACTAAATTCTCCCTCATTTATCTCACCCTGCTACTATGATCTCCCTAACCCTTCCACAGACTCTTCCCTCCTCCATCCCCTTTTACTCATCCCAAGAATTTGGGATGAGTAAATGAGGGATATACTCCCAATTAACACTTCTGGATTTCTTTCCTCCTCCACCCCTCCATACTCCAGTCAATCTAACTAACAAACTCTCATATCCGCGGCTCAAATTAAATCATAATAATACTAAAACTGTACTCATATTTCCCGATACTAATCCATCACTAATTCTTGTTGGGTTCCCGAGTAGCGCGCTACTCGCCGAAAAGCGTTTCGACGCCTCGTCAGGGGTAGTAAGCGCTATATAAATACCATTACAATACAATACATGTAATGGAAACATAGAAAATACACAAGTTGCCAATTGAATTAATACCAATGACAAGCTCCTAAGATTTACATCACATTACTCTACAAACAACTAACTTTCTTTGTTTCACAAACCACTAGCTTGTTATAATTTTCTCAGATATGGCAGTTACCACCCAAAAGCTTTAAGAAAAAACGATCATATGGCCAATTTCTTGTAGTGAAGTACAATCCAAAGATTCACAAGCTATGGGCCACACTAAGAAACTTAGAAACTTAGTGAAAATAAATATCAAACAAAACAATTCACAGGGGAATAAAGAGAGCAAGAAATACCCACTGAGATGTTTTTTTGGAACCAAACAAAAAACAGGAACAGACACTTATATGCATCATAACCTTCACTCCACTTTCAAACAACATAAAAAAATAAAAAAATACAATTTGGCATCTTCTAAACACTGGGAAAATTACTGAATCATTTTTTATATGCCTTTAAGAGAACACAAATCTGTGCAACATCCAGGTATTCAACAGACCTGGCCTGAGTAACATTTTAACTATGCCAGAGTAATTGGCATAGCTTTGGTAATTTCTATAACAAAATTGATGTGAAATTGCTGAGATTATGCCATTATGCCACTTTGCATAATTCTGTGGAGAAATCGTCACGCAAGATGTCCAATTTAGGTCATTTTTGAACATGAGCAGCATTTCAGTTAGATTTTTTACCCAAGGAGACCATTTAGGTCATTTTGGAGTGCATGTAAGTTTGAAAGTGTGGCAGTGTTTTAAATGTAAGCAGTGGTTCCTTTAATGCGTGTGATCAGCAAACACTTCAGGTAGGTTTTTTACCCAAGCAGACCTATCAGCTCATTTTGAGCACAAGAATACAAACTGGCAGTATTTCAAATCAACTCAGAATTAAATTTTTGATTTGAGTTTTACCCTAACTTAATGCTCAGGTGATTTTATGAGTGAGATATGCATTTTGCACAACTACCTAAAATGATGTCACACCAAGTTACTCAAATTATGCTCACAGTGTACACCAGACACTGTAAACAGATACCACTGAATCTAATACCATCAACTGGTAACTGACCCCCCCCCCCCCCGCCGAGCCACGTTCCCTATGAGAATTGTAATGCATGCTCACCTACAAAACCATACAAAGACATTGATTTAGCACTTCAGCATAAGTGGGTGCATGAACTTGGGGGCACTTGCATGAATGGACCATACTAACTGTAACACTGAAGATGTCATATATCTGATAACATGTCCCTGCAGACTGCGATATGTGGGAATGACCACCCAGAAAATTATGATCCGAGTCAGTGAACAGAGAAGCACCATTCCCTGCAAAAGATCTACTACTAAATTGACTGCCCACTACCTGGAGAAAAATCATCATCCTAATGATATGGAATGGATCATGCTAGACTATGTTATGGACAGTCCAAGTGTAAATAGTGGACCTTTGAAAAAAAATAAAGATGGGACTCAAATTTAAAACTGATCAAAATGGGCTAAACAAGGAAGCCCCCTGGAACTCTCTTCATCAGTAAAAAGCTTTTTTGTATCCCAAAAGTATTGCAGTGCCCCATAGTATGCAGAGCATACGATGCCAAACATAATTCAATTGAGCTCATCACCTATGTTTTTTTAATTCCACAAACATATTAGATAGAGAATTACTGATAGTTACTCACTCCTACTTGCATAATTAAGAATAATTTGGAGGAAAAATACTACTGTGATAGCACATTTGGGGCCAGATGTACAAAGCTTCTTTCTTGTTGCAAACGGTCCGATTTGCAGAAAAAATCATTTTGCGATGCATAGACCCAATTTTGCGATTCGGTAATCTATTTACTGAATCGTAAAAAGGGTTTGAGAGTCGCAATTAGGAAGGGATGTTCCACGGACCACTGCCTGCTCTGAAAAAATGAAAATAAAACCTTTTTTTTTTTTTTATGCATTCCATTTTCCTTTAGACACTCCTTTATTTAAAAACAGTCACAAACATTGAGGTCTGCAGTCCCCAGCTGGCCACCATCCCTGTGAGTGCGGTCATTCCCAATGGGGTCACAAATGGCGACCTACTTCATGAATATTTATGAGGTAGGTCATTTGCGACCCCATTAAGACTCGCAAAACCTGATAATTGTACAGGTGGCCCTTAGTGAGCCTGAGCAACTGCTTAAGGTCACTATTCATGTTCTGCTGCATACTGCATTTTGAGCTAAACAAAATAGAGCTAAATGATGGAGGGGAATCCTGCCTAAAGAGCACATTTAGAGTGCAAGTGTCTGTTCACACTAGTTATTCATGTTCAGTTGCATTTAGTGCAATTTTTCGGAGCAAAATGCATCCTTGCTTCCACTTTGGATCCAAATGGGCATTTTTGCGGTAGGAAACAGCTCTAAAAGCAAAATTACTCTTTTCACTATATTCAGCATAAGCTTGTGGAATTCTTAGGTAATTCTACGTAATTACCCAACTTGGGATTCAGCTAGTTACGCCCACTTCTAGTGCATGGCCAACTCTACAGACACAATCATCCTGGGTTACTCTAAAATCTGGTTTAAAGACCCTTAGGTTTTCGTTCGGGCCGCTCAGAAACAGACACAGGTGAAGTCACTGGTCTGCTTCCTGAATAAGGGTGGCTCCTCCGTTAGGGTGCAGGAGCGTCACCCCTCCTCTCCTGCCAGCAGCAGGAGCAAACAAACAATCAATCGAAAATGCTTATTGGTGATGATACAAGAATGGGTAAAGAGAACTGTTTTTTGCATTCAACTGGCTGTCCACCTTAAGGAATTGTGTTTGCCTCATGCTTTCAGTGCTACTCTGTGGCCGTTGAGGCCTGAGGTTGCAAAGGCAGTGCCATGGGTACCAAAACATTACAACCCCTAAGTACTTTCTGCTAGAAAGTGACTTATTAGTTTGGGACAATGGTAAACAGTCACAAGTAATAAAGTCACTAACTTGTCAAAGGTTTCAGTAATTTAAACTTGAGCTCAACTCCTGATAGTTATGGCACATAGCAGTCAGGCCTAACTTAAGGAAAATGTGTAAAGCGTTTTAGAAGTACCAACACAGTTAAACAGTCAAAAACACAAAACAATAAAAATCCAATTTCAATTCATCAAATGGAGAAAAATGTAATAAGCAAAATGGCATCAAAAGTGGAAATCAGAGATATGAGGGTTCACCATGAACCAGTTTAGTGGCTCAGGATGAGGTTGAAATAGTGCCTGTACTGTCAAAAGCAAAACCTGAAGGTAGGCCCCAATCTGTTGAGGTGGCCCTGTTCCTCACAGGGTATGTAGCTGGCAGTAGGATCTGAGGCTGTTACTGACCCGCCAACACAGAGGGCAAACCCTATCCTTTCTGTTTAAAAATAATGAGAACTGCCAAGAGAATGGCTGTTGCACCTCGTCTTTTTCAGCTAATGCAGGCCTGTGTGAGAAAATACCTATTTTTGTGTAATCACCTCCATTTTGTGCTGAATTGTATTACTGGTGTTTAGACTGTGCACACTAGGACACTCCTGTGCAGTGCCTAGAGTATAAGCGGTGATCCCTAAAACATGTAGGAATTGGCTAATCACTGATTGACGTATTTAACTCTCCTATAAAGCCCTAGAATATGGAACGGAAACTGAAGCCCTGGCATTGAAATGTAAATGTCAAAATGTGGACTACAGTACTTATTGCGCCATTCACAAGTGTGAGAATGGAAACATGGATTCAGGCCTACCATGATACTCTAACTGCTTCAGTGTAAAACCTGCAGCATGACCTGTTAAAATAACACTTTTCTAGCAGGTTAGAAACCTCACTTTTAAATATTATTAACTCACCCATATGTAAGCCCCACAGCTCACAATGTAAGGTGCATGGTATTTAAAGGTGGGACATATAGAATATTAATTGAACTACATCCTACAATGACAAAGTACTAAAAGCTATTTTCACAATGGCAGGCCTGGCAGTCCTATTGAGAAAACCAAAGGACAGATTAAAATACTAATACTGACAGAAATGGGACCAGCTAGGAAAATAATTAAACCACTATTTTTATTCATTATACAAATTCAATTGAGTGGTGAAGTCAGATTTTAAATAAAGTTTAAGGAAAAGTAACTTTTAGAAAATTACCCTTTACCTGCCAGGATTGTCAGAGGGCTAATTAGTATAAGTCTCTGCTAGATGTCAGCCTTTGCTCAAACTCAGGAACAGATGTGTAAAGGGTGTAAAATGTCTCCCAGGATCAAGCAAAAGGCTGACCAGAATGGGCAAAGACAACTGCTCTAAACCCCAAAGAATATTCAGAGCAGTGGATGTGGGCATCCTGTTGATAGCAGACTGAAATCCTACTTGACGGATTCTGCTGAGCCAAATGTAACACTTGGGGTACACCTAAAAGGGAAAGAGCAGGATGCCAAGACAATTCATGTGTATCGATGGCCCCTCGTCTGGTTATTCCCTGCTTTTTCCATACCAGACATCTGTCTCTGGGTTGTTGAGGGTACAGTGCCTGCTTCAAACTGGAATTTAGTGTCAGATGTGGGATGACACAAATGATTATCATAGTGCACTTCCCTACACACCCACAACCCTTAAGCCTAAGCTTAGTGTTTCTAGATTTTAGTCTTTCACTATCTCATCATATGCCTTGACACATGGCATTTTTGGCCTGTTTCAATGAAGCCAAACAGAAACCACTGAAAAAGTGGGTAAGGTTGACCCCTGTAACTTTTACCCCATTGGCTAGGGAGTGTCCAGGAGTTATCCACAGCCAAAAGGTGGTGGCAGGCATAAACATAGCACCTCAGGACACTCCATCAGAACACTGCTGGACATATGACACAATAATATGCAGATTAAACCTGCTTCATTTGCATCAGTGACCTGTAAGAAGGACCTGAGGAGGTTGGACTATGTTCTACTTGACCTCCAAGGAAACAAATCATAAGGCCGATCCAGGATCCATAAGGGGCGCTCCAGAAACATAAAAAAGCAGAAGAGGACATTCCTGTGAAGATTCCCGATTGATCAGTGTCGACTGAACCTGGATTGGACTTTGCTGTTGCACGTTGCCTAAGTGCTTTCCCCTGCTGGGGCATTAGAAGAGTACTTCATAGGAAGTTTGGGCAGCAAAAGAAGTCTGGAAAGTTTTTCAAAACTTTTGGTCCAGAGCTTCAAGTGGAGCGTGTGCAACAAAAAAAATCAACTGGTAATTGTGCAGCATCAGATCAAATTGCAGCTTTGTCTCACAAAGAGAAGAGTTTTATCACAGAAAAACAATAGTCCATTTTCAGAGTGGGGCTCACAAACATTTTCAAACTTCCCTACTTCCTGGCCCTTTAGGGCCAACCTACTTGGCGCGGGAGAGTAAAACATTTTCTAGCTATCGCGTCAATAATTTTTTCAATTCTATTAAGGACACTGTCCTCGCTCTCCTCCTCCCACTCCACACACAGACAGCAAGGGGTTAACAAGAAAACCCCTGCAGGGAGGAAAAGACGCTCCCCAGACTGCGCGCTACGAGCAAAGCAGAAAATTAAATAAATAAATAAAGCAGATAGGAGCACGATGCAAGAGAGCGGATATAATTGTTTTAGTACACAAAAAACAGTCAACACGATGCGCTCCTCAAACACGTAAAATAGTAATATAAATGGGGACACTTATCTGGCTGCAAAGCTGCAAAGAAAGAGGAGGAGTTCTGTTTACTAGGGGCTTTTATAGGGCTTGGCTCTATGGTTGTCATGTGATATGGTGTCCCAGGATGTGACGTTTTGTTTTGTTCTCTTATTGGCTGCTGAAAAAGTAAAAGCATGGTAAGAGAAGCATAATCAGAGCCTCCGGTCCTGACATAGAATTTTAAATAATGAAAACTATTGTAATTAACATGTAGAAATAAATGTGTATGTCTTAAACAAAAAAATGTATTTTAAATGAAAATGTGAGCAGTAAATTTCCACAGTCACATGTATTTAGCTAAAACCAATGACAAATACATTTTACTTTCTTTCCTTTATCCTGACCTAGGTCGGTAATAATCTTGTATAGCAATGTAGAGGCCTAACCAAGATCTGTTTTTTGTCTTGTAGTATGAGACATGGGGAATCAAGCTCAAATTCATAGTCACATTACAAGTTGTAGCATATTTGTATTTAATGTTTAGGAGGCTTTTGTTTTAGACTGCTTACACGACAGAAGTGGTCCTGTTCCGATGATGACTCCCCTGCCAACTGAATGAGCTGCTGCGAGATGGCAATAAGTTGTAACAAAATGCTGGGCATCACGGTGTCAGGGATTGGTGAGTAAATATTTATTTATTTGTTGTTTGTGGTCCACAATGCTATTTTGTTTTCTAATACCAGTGGTAACTCTCAGATGTAAGTTTACATTACAACAAATATTATGTGATCTAGTTTGAGCTAGCCAGGTGCTCAGTCAGTGGTTCCTAATTGTACTCGTCAGTGTGCATTTGGGCTGATTTGTTAAAGAAGCCATGCAGACTGAGGCTCTCATTATGAGTGTGGCGGTCTCAAGACAGCCAAACTTGTGATGGCGGTCGGACCGCCGCAGGCAGGGCGGTACGACCATCCTATATGACTGTGGCAGACTGTGGTCCAACCGCCGCCACGCCAGGTTGTCACCTGTGGACAGCCTGGCGATATCAGGGTCACAATCCGCCAGTGCAGTGCTGTAAGCAGTGCTGCCCTGGGGATTACGAGTCCCCTTTCTCCAGCCTTTGAATGGTGGTCTCACCACGATGCAAAGGCTGGTGGAAAGGGGGCATCTGGGGCTGCATGGGGGCCCCTGCACTTTCCTTGCACTTGGCATGGGCAGTCCAGGGGCCCCCATGGACAGCCCTGTCACGCATTTCACCGCCTGAATTACGGGCAGTGAAATGCGTGATGGGTGCTGTTGCACCGGACGCACCACAACATTGCAGTCAGCTCAATTATGAGCCGGCATCAATTTTGTGGTGAGTTTTCCGCTAGTATCATACGATCTACGTATTTAAAAAAACATGGAGGCTGAGTTGTCCCATCAAAGGTGGTTGAGTAGGGCTTAGGTGTAAGAATTAGGAAATTATGGTCAAGTCAAATCGATAGCGATCTGATTTAGAAAAGTACAAGTTACTGTATTTGCCTCTGCCTGTCAATATATTTTTTAGGGGATTAACTATACCACTAATCTATTTTTTAATCTTCTTTATTTCTTACCTCAGCACCCAAGGGGAAGAAGAGGGCAATGTCCGAGGTGGGCCCAGGAGGCTAGGGTGCCAGTGCCACCACCAGTGCCTCCAGTGCAGAAACTGGTGGATCTGCTGGGCCTGTTAATTCTTCCTGTTATATTATTATTATTATTTCCCTAACCTTCACCTCTTCTCATTTCAAATAATTTGTCTTTTCTTTTTACTGTGCCTGTCTACTGTTTTTGTACTTATTTTTGCCTATCTAAGCTTTGTTAAATTCTTTTTATCCCTGCAGTTATCTATTTTTCATGTTTCTGTACCTGGGCATTGGTAAGTTATATTGGTACGTCATATCGCCCTTGCAATGAGTATACTCACTGAAAGGGTGTTGCTTGTGAACCCCCTGCCAGCACAGCTGGAATTGAGTTCTTAATGGCCTCTTCTCTCTGCAATTCAGCAGGCAAAAGCTCATAATGAACAGACGCCACAAATGATGGCTTGATGTAAAAGTGAAAAAAAGATGGACAGCTAAAAGAAAGAATGGCTGAAATGGTTTATGAGTGAAAGGATGTGTGGGTGGGTGAAAGAAAAGTATGCATAGGTGAGTGATAGGGAGATGCACGTTAGGCAAAAGGATGGATGAAAGAGTGAAAGGATGCCTTGATGGGTGAAGGGTAGATGGTAAAATTATGCTCGAATGGGGCGGGGTGGATGGTAATAAATGATGCATGGGTAAATGGATAGATAGGTGAAAGGGTGGTTGGAAGGGTGGATACTGGATGGTGAGTGTAGGGATGGAAGGGTGGGTATAGGATGCCTAGATTGGAATAGTGAAAGACTGGAGTAGAGAGTGTAAAGCCTAAATGGTGGGTATCAAAGGGTGAATAGATGACTGAAAAGGTGAATGGATAATTGCTTGGATCAAAAAATAATGCAGCTCTTCTGGAGAGGGATGTGACCGTTAACCTACTTTGCTTGGTTTACATGGTAATCGAAGCTTTGGTTTAAAGTGGGGATATTTTACTTCCTTAACTCACTGTAGTTCTTAAGCAAGGCAGCTATGTATCCTCCCACCCATCATCATACATCCCTCCCCATTAGTCACCCATGCTGTTATGACGTAGCTGCAGCATGGTTAAATTCAACAGTACAACAGTGTTGTCTGTGCAATGTGCATCTGCTTCAGTTAATACAACATTTACAGAGTTTTCAATGCATTGCAGTCTTAAGGCAAGGTGTGTTTCCCTTCCCTCCCAGTGTCCATTCCTAGTACTTCAGTCATTTATTCTTTCTAAAGTTCTGTCTGAGTCACCCAAGAAAATGGAAATAATCCCTTTTGGTATGCAACACATTTATGTACAAGTGATTAATATTTCATGGTTTCCATAACGGATTCATGCCAGTTCCAATTTCACCCTTTTGACATTTGTCAACTACAGTGATTCATTTGTGGGTAAAAAAACTGCCCTGTGACTCGTAATCAGCCACATCAAATTCCAATGGCCCTAGTGGACAAGCAATTTACTACTACTGTACCATTCTAAATTTTGAAAAAATGTTTGCACTGAGCACTAATTGTCATTTTCCTTCTTCTTTCTCACTGTAGCTACTCCTGGTGGACAACCTTCTACCCGCCAGGTGATAGCAGCTCAGCAGCTCAGCAGCGGTGGCACAGGCTGGAGGTCATCCACATTTGAATATCAGCAGCTGGTAGCTCTTAGGGAGGATGAGAACGAGGATCAGGCAGTTGGAAACATGTCTGCCGATCTGAGCTCCTCCAACCAGCCACTAGCGCCTCCAGTCTCCTAGCAGCACCATCAGCACCACCGCCAGCTGGCATCAGCCCATCCGCGTCCCACCACTGCTGCCCCATTCACACTCAGACTGCAATTTCCAGTGCTGCATCCTCAACACTTTGTGTGCCTGGAAAGTCAGGTAACACACATTGAAGCAACCCTTGATGATCTCCAGATCCGCATGGAGAACGCCCTCTTTTGACCTTTTTTAAAATTTTTCTTTGAGGGAGGGGCACCTGTTGTGGGTGACGAGGGAGAAAGAATGAGTTGGCACTGGGTTTTTTGCATTTTAGAATTTCTCTTTGGACTTTCATTGTGGACTTTCATTGTGGACTTTTGCTGGACTTTGGGGAGGGGGCAATTTGTTTGGGGAGAGTGGTGGGCCTGTTGTGGGTGGAAACAGTGGGTTGCTATTCGTAAATAATAAACGGGGATCATTTATTTTACTTCATTTATGCCCTTAATCTTTAGCTTGCTGTTTTAGTTTGCACTGCTGTCTTTTAGTGTAGCCTGTTTTTATAAATTTGCTAAAAAGTATATGGCAGTTAGTTATACCCTTGCCTTACTGCCCTCTGTAACTATGTTGACCAACAGGGGGTCATTGCCTATTTTGCCTACAAAAACCTAGATGCATACAAACAAAATCTTCTTCAGTAGAAGTTAAATACTAGCTAAACAAGTTCACTTCAATCCATAGTTCTTCTCTTATCTGAATAGATGAAGCGAAGGCTGCTACCTTCAGACTTCTTACCTCAGGATTTTCCCAAGGTGGCATCTTATCTTAAGGTGATAGTAGTAGAAGCAGGCTAGCGTGCTAATAGGGAAGGCACCAGGGGTGGCCTCTCCGCTATGTCTTAGGAGCATTGCCCCGTTGCTGAAAGCAGAATAATAAAGGGATAATAAAAGCATTTTATTATCCCTTTATTTTTCCGCTTTCGTAGAGAGGGGCAGGGCCAGCCTCCTCCACGTCAACAAGTGGAGGAGGAGTGGTGGTGCACTTCTAAGTGCACATGTCAGCAAACTGACATGCACACCTACAAACTATCCACCCAGCTGTGTTTTACAGCTGGGTGTAGACCAAGCGCAGTGCCCCATTGACTCCCTGAGCAGCATTTCTGCCCACTAAAGCCAATTGTGGTACTTCTTTCATGCTGTGTAACATTGGTTGGGAAGGGAAGAAGGTGTGAGGTGGCTGGAGTGGGAGTGGCGGATCACAGAGGGGCTGGTAAGTTTATTATTATATTTCTTTTTCTCGTCCGTGCGTCCCACCCTGCGCGCTGCTCCCTTCACCACTTCCTGGCAGCAGCCATGACTGGAAGGCACAAGAGTTATCCATCACTGTCAACTTGATTGAAAGAAAAGAGAGTTAGCGGGTTCTATAGTATATCATAACTTTAGAAAGACTGAGACCAGACTATCACAATGATAGTATATGACACAAAACAAAGACCTGATATGATAATGAATATAACAATAAAAACTAGCAATATCAACTTCTTCTGAGCAATGAGGAGCTAGTATTTAATGAAAACTAAACTTAGGAAATTAAATCCTCGAATCAGGAGTGCTCAGAGTCAGAAGTGGTTTGACAAGGTTAAGCGTTTATGCAACACACAACACAAGGACTGAATTATGATGGTGATGAATAATACATGGGTGGTTAAATGGGCCAGTGTGGACTATTGCTCAGGTAATAGCAGGACATGCGGAGAGCTGGTACTGCTGTCACCACATCCACTCCAGCAAGTGTGTGATCCATTTCTTGTGTAAAATTAGGTCACACCTCAATAAAAATCACACAACCTGGGGGTAGAGGGTCAGGGTCTCCATAAATGGATGGGAAAGGGGATTTGGGGAAAGGTGTGACAAAGACAAACTCTACACAAAAGAAACAACAACAATATTCATTGGGGCGCTGACCAGCAAGCCATCATTATCTATTGTAGAAGGAATTGAAGGGATGAGAATGACACAGTTCAGTTAAATGCATCACCAACAGTCCTTCTGCCCCAAATAGATCCCAGATAGTATATCTCTAAATGTTCTGTTTTCTAGGTTACAAACACAAATGATGGAGGATTGAAGTTAACCCACCCAGTTCTAAAAAATATGATTGTTAAGACAAAAATAATACTGTTTTGCAAAATTGGGTGGTGCATCTCCATCCTTCTCGAGATGTCCATCACTCTTGGGTGCCTGGCTGAACCTGTCCGGTAGGTAAGAAGAGTGTTGAGCTTTCACCAAATTTTGTTCTTGCAGGAGAGGACTAGAAGGCCTGCATATTGAAAAACAGTAATTGTATTATAGAATAAAAGAGAAGGACAGAAGGAAGCAAGGTAAGTGTCATGGGAAGTCAGGAGTGTACCAGGAAGACTCAGAAGCAGAGCAAGAACAGAAAGAGGAGATTCACATTTGAGCCAGTAATGCAGCAAACACACACTCATCAGCATTTCCCAAATCAATGCACCTCTCTCCAGTCCTCAGAGCTGAGTACTAGGCCTCAGGGTCTTCATAATCATCATCATCATGGTCGATAACTTTCTCCTTCTAGCTGTTGAGGTAGTCCCACCATGAGTCCTTCAATACTCCTCCTCCTGATCCTGAGTAACTCCGTCCCATTCCCATACTGAGCGAGGTAGACCTGTGTAGTGCACTACTGTTGAAGAACAAATAGAGAAACAGAATTGAAGTATTTTGTATAGATTTGTGTTTGGTAACTGAGGTGAGTGGTCTGGTCTCTGAAGAACCAGAAAAAGGAGTATACCCTGCAGGTAAAATTCACTAAGTTTGAAAGGCCAATTACTTTCAGGATAAAATGATCACCCATCAGCCCCCAAACATTGAAAATCATCAAAATTAAGTTTACAAATTTGTTGAACTCCCACCCTCACTGTTTGCCACTATATACATCATCAATCATCAGTCACAATCACTAACTATAAAGTTAGTAGTTACCTCTTCCAATCCAATTTTTGGAAAGAAAGAAGTTCAAAGAGAAATCATTAAAAAGTTCTATGGTGTACTGGCACTGGCATACTGAGTCCGGGAAGTAGAGTTAATCCTTAAACTGGTTCACCCAAAAGTTGGTCAGCTAACACACTTGCTTCTGACCAATCATTCTCCTCCTTCTCCTGTGATGTTTCAGAAACGATGTAATGAGGTGGTATTAAATGTTGGTACATTTTGATGATGCCTAATCTCTCCACTTTTTGAGGAGGGAAACTGACCCTTCTCGTTGTAGCAGATGCACAATCTGCACTGAACACACACTCAGCAGACATGCTTGCTACAGGAAAATCCAGAACCTTTATTGGCAGCCTGCTGAGCGCTGGCCATTTGTGCATCTTCCCATATCAATACACTAATGGCCATTTGTGCCTCTTCCCACACCAATGCACCAATGGGGTTTGATCCACATACACCTCTTTTGGGTCATCCAGATACTCCTGGAGCATCCTCTGAAGTATCATTGGTGCTGCCACTTGCTCGACCTCTTTTACCTTTGCCTCTGCACAGGACTTAAGACCTGCGGCTTGAAACTAAGCCAGTGTAGAGGTTGGGTCTGAGTTTTCTGTTGTTGCCAGTGTTCTTGTTGATGGTGTTGGCTGCTGGGACACAAGACTTCTCTCTCTGGAAGTTCAAGGCAGCACTCCAGAACTGCGGAGTGGGACTCTAATTCCCAGCTGTTCATCCTCCAGGTCTCTCGCTTGCTCAACAATCCACTTCTTGTATTTTCAAAAATCCCCTTTAGAAAAAGGTTTGAAAGTGGTAAGAAATGTTTTGTATCGTGGATCAAGTAGGGTGGTACAGATGTACTCTTTGAACAAGATAATGTTAATTTGCTGCCTTGCATTTAAAGACAAGCAATAGATTAAGCTCTTAACCAAGGCATGCAATTCTGAGTTTTCGGTCACACCTCTGAGTGCGAACCTTTCAGTTACCTTCTTTAGCTGGTCCTGTAGCAGATGCAACAATGGGATAGCTTGGCCCATTGTCCTGTCCTCCTTGCTAACTTCCTGTGTGAAAACCTCACAAGGAAACAGTGTCTGTGTCAGGCATTTGACTAGGCCTCATTTGTCAGCATCCATGGTCATAGCTTTCCAATTGCATTCCCTCCTCTTTGAATGACATAGTCATTGATCTGTCTGTACTGCTTAATCAGACGTTACTACATATAATAGGTTGAGTTCCAACATGTTGTTACCTCCTGTATCAGGGCTTTAACTGTACTCCGTTAGCAAGCTGAACAATCTACAACTGCTATAGGGCTATAAAAGAATGGCTGAAATGAGGGCAGATTCATCTGCAGGTGGTCAGTATGTTTCTAACTATGTCTACTTTTTTGAGAAACTCTTGAACAACCAGGTTGATGTAGTGCGCCAAGCACAGGACCCTGGATAAGCCTTTGTCTGCCATGGCTTTGACTATGTTACTGCCATTGTCCGTGGCAACAAATTAAATTCAGAGACTTCTGGGTCACAGCCATTCAGACACCTTGCTATTAAATTCATTGAAGTTGTTGGCGCCCAACACTCTTAAAAAAATGACCTGTATATAGCTTTGCTTTACCCTCGCAAAAGAGATTAAGTGCGCATGATGCATATGTAGTCTGTAGCCAGACAACTGGTCCACATGTCTGTCGTCAGGTGGATAGTGTGAACAACCCTTTGCTGCAAAGTGTTTCCAACCAATTGCAGCACATTGCAATACAGAGCTGGATCAGCAACTCTGGCAAAATAGATCTGACTTGAAACTTCCATTTTGGGCAGATGGCTGCCACAAATTCCAATAATCTCACTCCTTCCACAAAAGAAAAAGGGAGGAGGTCCAGCACTGACATTTTTGCCAGCTTCCCATTGCACAAACATGCCTTTGGGTGGTTGCAGTCGTAGAGCCCTTCCTGCCTAAATATGCCTTTAATAGTAGCCTGGATTTTCTTCTTTTCTGGGGCCACTGACACAGGCAACTTTCAGGAAGTAGGTGGCGGTAGACTCAATGTGCATTGTGGGGCAGCTACTATATGCAGTGGCATCTGAGTCTCCCTTTGCCATTGTGAGGTCACTGAGGCAGGTGATTTGGGTGCACTGCTGGGAACAGGGCTGCTTTGCGTGACCCTCTTCTTCCTCACCTTCCACCATGATTTGACTAGTTATAGCTGATGTTTCCCAGCTCTCCTCACCTTCAACACCACAACCACATTCAGCAATTCTTTAAGGTGCTCCTGCCACCAGATTATGTGATGTGTTTTCATATGTGTTGTCTGGTCTCCAGTACCATAATGTGAACCAGGCTTACCTCGACAAACACTTGTGTGGCAAATGGAGCATATTGCAATGTTCTCCTCCTGTTTGCTAATAGTGAAAAAATTTCCCAAACTGGTGAGAAGTACTTCATTATTGAGCCAATGCTTGAAGAAGAACTGGACGTAGGTGAGTGTGTCATTGATTGCCTCTCTGCAGTGCAAACTACTACTGAGGTATGGGTTGGTGCAGGTCTGAGCTGGGTCTCAGCTGGGGCTTTACAAATGTGGGAGCTGACTGTGCTGCCTGTGCCACATCCTTCGGTGCAGTTGAATATTAACCTTTTTCTTGCTGGAGGTCTGGGAGCCATTAATTCTAAAAGAGGTGGTTCTTGCTCTGCAGGATGCTCAACCTCCTGTTCTGCTTTAACTTCGAGAAGATCTACTATTGCTGGCTACTGTCCACTTTGCTTGGTTTCCTGAAAGGACTGGGTACTACTTTGCAAAAGGTTACAAATCCAATTCAATGTCTCTGCTTGTCGGCATCGCCATGATTGCAGTGGCTGCCTCATGGACAGACATGGTCTTGGGCTTAGGTTGGGTTAGTGCGGTTGATGCAGGAGTGCTGCTCCCAGGTTCTTTCCCGGAGGCTAGTGTGGCAGGCACACATCTCCCGAAAAGGGTTGTGGTCGGCACACCACTGGTGGAAAGCTTCTTCTTCTCACTCACCACTTTCTTGGGAGCACCTTTCTTTGGGGCCATCTTAAAGTTCTCTTTCGGAAGTGGTACAAAGCTGCACAAGCAGAAGAAATTGGAGGACTGAAATCAATGTACAGACCTTCGCTCTGGCAGTACTGCGGGTGATGTCTCTTCTTCTCTTGTGCAGTTTAAAGCAACCAAGCAAGAAAAACATGTTGTTAGCAAAATGTGGCATTGTTGCAAGTTGAAATAGTACAGACAAATGAAATATAGGTGTGGTTGGTTACCTGTGCAATAAATACCAATTTATTCAAACATTGGAACGTTAAACCACACTGCCACTCCATAAAATTTCATTTCAAATCAGGCACCACAACACGTAGATAGAGCTCTTTGCTTGATCTCCATCTGTTTTAAAGAAGGCACCTGTTTTAGTCAGATAGAGGTGCATGGGTCAATGGAATAATTCGTAAAAACCCTGAAACAATCATTAAAAAAATGTATTATGCTGTTGATGTTTCTGCAGTGCACCACAGCCTGGGTGCCCAGGAGGAAATGGAATTATATACATAAAGAGACTGAAGAATGTAGTGCTGCTGTGCGCCTATGATGGAAGGATGTATGGATGGAGGGATAGATGTATGGATCAAGGCAAAATGCAAGATTCAATAAATTGAAGGAATACAAAATTGTAAACAAAACTTAAAAAATAAAATAAAAGCTATAATGAAAAAAAACAGAAATGAAATAAATAAAAAAATAAAAAAAATAACTTAAAATAGAAATTCAAATGAAACAAATGATCAATAATTGTTGATGTTTGTATGGGAGGACAAGAAGAAAGTAACCTATTGTGAGGAAAGGACAATGGGGTTGCCAAAAAAAAAAAAAAAAAAGAGGACGGAAATTATAGAAGCAATGTTCATCAGAATCATATTTTTTTAGTATACATATAGTACAAAGATCCCTAAGCATATCAATATTAAACTGGTATCACATAAATGCATGCAAGTTTATGGCAAAGGCACAGTGGCACGATTCACAAAATGGCTGCCAGCCACACGGTCAAACAACCACAACAAGGAGCAAGTATGCACGGGGAACAAAGAACACATGCAAGCCTATGGCAAATGTACACTGTATGGATGCACATAATGCCTGCCAACCACATGGTCAAACAACAACAAGAAGTAGCAAGTAGGCATTGGGAACAAAGAACACATGCAAGCCTATGGCAAAGACACAC
The DNA here is from genome assembly GCF_031143425.1 of Pleurodeles waltl. Classification (NCBI taxonomy): domain Eukaryota; kingdom Metazoa; phylum Chordata; class Amphibia; order Caudata; family Salamandridae; genus Pleurodeles; species Pleurodeles waltl. The sequence goes on along the minus strand of NC_090445.1, from coordinate 656,199,635 downwards.
TAGCTGGAAGGACAAAATGTCTGCCAACCACATGGTCAAAATACATTAAGCGGCATGTAGGCATGGGTAACAAAGAACACATACAAGGCTATGCAAAGGCATACTAACTGGATGCACACAAGGGCCACCAGCCCCAGGGTCAAACAGCAATAACAAGAAGCAAGGAGGCATGGGGAACAAAAAACACATTCAAGCCTAGTCCAAAGGCACACTGGCTACATGCACAAAATAGGCATCAGCCAGATAATCAAACAACAACAACAAAAAGCAAGGAGGTATGGGGAACAAAGAACACATGCAAGCCTATGAGAATGGCACACTGGCTGCATGCACAAAATGGCTGCCAGCCACATGGTCAAACAGCAACAAAAAGGAGCCAGGAGAACAAAGAACACATACAAGCCTATGGCAAAGACACACTGCCTAGATGCACAAAATGGCCGCCAGCCACATGGTCAAACAACAACTGTAAACAAGAAGGCATGGAGAACAAAGAACACAGGCAAACCTATGGACATAGACTACACAAAATGGCCCCTGGCCACACGGAAGGGAGAACAAAGACAATTGGTGGGCAATGACAAAAACACACACACACAACACAGTGGCCATAAGGAGGTATGGTGGTAATACAGAAAAAAACACTAACATTAATTCAGCAATGAAAAACAAAAACATTAACTGAGCAATAAATATTTCACAACAACACACATCCTTCTATGCCATCAAATATTATCCCACAACATATACACTTTGTGCAAAAAAAATATGAAATGCAAACAATAGCCAGCATTTTTAATTTAATCTAATACCATTCCTGCCTTAAATGAAGTTTACACCGATGACTACTAGTACTCGGTCTCCTGGATAGATTGCCCTTTGAAAATCTAGGCCACAAAGTAAAATAAATGAATATTTCAAATGTAACAAACATGTAGAAAAGGTACTGCACTGTGCAACAATTTTCCTTTACAAAAGATGAAAAATCATTGGAATGCAAAATAAATAACTGGACCCATACTTAATCTCCAGGCCAACCATCACTAGTCCTCAAATCAAAAGGTATATCCAGGAGATAAAGAGAGTGATACTTCCACCTTGAAATCCAACTGAAAAGTGACCAGGAGATGGACAAAGCGGTGGGAGGAGTCTGCTGGACGTGAACAGAAAGTTGGAGTCTCTGGGCACTTTCTTCCTGTTTGAAAAAACAAAACATTTTCTCACACTAAAAAACACAACTTGAAGGGTGCATTGGAGAAGAAAATCAACTCAACAACCTCTTTTTGACTAGATTTAGAAGCATCTCGAGTAAAAAATCTACTGGAGGTGTGTTCACAAGCTGCTCTGTTTAGGCCGCCGTTGCAGCAAGGAGCTGCGCGGGCAGCCGGGAAGGTCTCGTGCTCGCTAGCAGCCCAAGAGTATCATGGTGCTTGCTCACGAGCACCAAAAACAAATCTTGTGCATGCGAATAAACTCCGCTCCTAGGTGGATGGCGGAATTTGAGAACTCCATGCTACTCTGTGTAGTGCGAAGTAACCAAATTCTAAAAAACCCTGCTAGTGGAGTGGGGTTTTGCACCCAGGCCTGGTTCCTTGAGCAGACGTTCACCTTTTCCTTCAGATCCATTCTGACCAAAACTATTTGCTGATGCTTCTCAGATTTATTCCTTGAGACCCATCTGTTTTCCTTGCCTAAATCTATGCTGCTCAGAGACTCTACCGAGTTTCCTGAACCTCTCCTTATGAGAAGTCCTGCTCATGATCTGAAATTTATGCTAAAAGATTCATGCTTTCACATCTCTTCATGGGTTCTGAATTATGCTTTTCTTTCACTCTCCATATGTTAGAATAGCGATCATATTATATGAAATGTGCTTTATGCTTTGTTATGTATTGTATTGCCAATTTCATTGATTAATATTGATAACTTTAAAAAAAAAAAATGATTAGTAAAAGATTTAATAAAGCTTTGAAACTCACAGCAAAATCTCATTGTTGACTCCCATGAAAATGTAATTGATTTATGATGCTAAATAGATTGTTTTGATTGCAGCTTCTGATTAATTCCTTACTTAACCCAAAGGCCCGTTGCTGTGGGCCCAGTAGCAGTAAATAGAGCAGTGTCTTTTTTTATATATTTTTATTGACATTTCCAAGAGAACAGTACAAATTGAGCACAGATAGAATAAAATGCATCACATTCCCGAAAACTTGAAGAGTCTCCACCCCCCCTGGTTTCTCCCGATTCCTGTGTGGTCTGAGACATTTTTGGGTGGCCCCGCATTGGCACGCTATTGAGAAACAACCACTGTGTCCGTGGCACCACAAATTTTACCTCTGTAGTCATTTCAGCGTCCCCAGCTTTTCCCCCATTTTCAAGGGCAATCCCGTCATTTATAGATAACCCTTTCAGCTACCATGCATCAGCCCATGTCATGTTTCCAACCCACTAGAAGGGGCACCTGCTCTGCTCCCCACATCCTGGCAATGTTCCATTTTGCGATGGTCATCCCCAACGTTAACCATATGTGGACCATACGGAGTAGGTCTGTTTCCTCCCAGATGTTCAAGAGACACAATTATTATATAATGCTATTACGGTTAGGGAGGCTCTGCTTACCTTGTTCAAACAATCTATGACCTCCCCCCAAAATCCCTGCACTTTAGAACATTCCTAGATTATATAGTAGAATGTACCTTTGTGACCACAACTCCATCTGCAACTGACTCTGGATGTCCCACCCTTTTTGAACAACGTTGTTATTATGGGGTAGTACGCACAGTGAATAATTATTAGTTGCACAAGACGGAAGCCAGAGCGTATGGCCACATCCCTTGGGGAAGCAATGGCCTCCACCTAGTCATCATCTTTAAGACCAACTAGACTGTGTGTGCAGCGCTCGTGGAGCTGTATCAGGACCTCCGGGATATTCTGGATTAGTTTCTTCTACGTCAGTGAAGTGGCATTGCATGGCATATATTTATCAAAGAGCCTGTCATCTAATGGTGATGAGTCTGGGCAGTTCTGTGCCCTTCTGAAGTGCTGCCCTAAGTGCATGTTGGTCCTGTAGATAGCGATATATTTCATTGGGAGCTAACTGGTAGCCTTGTCATAATTCTGGAAAGGGAGCACGTTACCCTTATGCCATAAATTCCCTACTCTTGAGATGCCAATCATGTCCCACTTCTCAAAATCCAAGAGGCATCCCAGGGTCCCCGACATGGCCATATCCCAGAGGGGTGTGGCTTGTGTGATCCTCCCCTTCCACTCTAGGGTATGGATTGCCGTGTGCCAGACCTCTACCACTATCGCTGTCGGGCCCTTGAGTTTCAAAATCCTGGGAGGCCCGTAGAGTGCCCTTAGGTAAACTTCTTGTTGTAACATTAGCCTGTCCAAATGGTAGGTCAGCTCATTGGGTTGTCTATGGGCCCAACCATTGAAAGTGACCAATTGAACTGCCCCGTAGTACAATGGAATGACAGCATTGCCACCTCACCCTCATACCAACCTCTTATCAGTTTGCGTTGTGCTTTTTGCACTGGTTAGCAATCCCACAATAGCATTCCGATGTCACTCTTGATGGCCTTGAAATATGACCGATTTATTGGGTAGGGTGTGTTCTGTAGGATGTATAAAATTGGGCCATCATTTTGAACAGAGCCGCTCTGCCCTGTAATGTCAACGGGAGAGATCGCCAATGTTGGCTATCCGATTTCCACCATAAAATAATGTGGTTCTGGTGACATACAAACCAAGATAGCGGAAGCCTTCAGTAACTATGGGCCAGATGTAGCAAACAATTTGTGACTCGCAAACGGCGAAAATCGCCATTTGAGAGTCGCAAATTTGTGTTTGCTATGTAGAAATGCATTTTGCGAGTCGGAACCGACTCGCAAAATGCATTTCCGAGTCTCAAATAGGAAGGGGTGTTCCCTTCCTATTTGCGAGTCGCAGTGGTATGCAACCGCATACGCGGTCGCAAATGGAGTCGCAGTTACCATCCACTTGAAGTGGATGGTAACCCACTCGCAAATGGGAAGGGGTCCCTATGGGACCCCTTCCCCTTTGTGACTGGACCCAAAATTATTTTTTCAGAGCAGGCAGTGGTCCAAGGGACCACTACGTGCCCTGAAAAAATCCGAAACTAAAGGTTTCGTATTTTTTTTCTAAGTGCAGCTCGTTTTCCTTTAAGGAAAACGGGCTACACTTGGAAGAAAAAAAAACTGCTTTATTTAAAAGCAGTCACGGACATGGAGGTCTGCTGTTCCCAGCAGGCCCCCATCCCCGTGAGTGCCCAGAGTCGCTATGGGGGCGCAAATTGCGACCCACCTCACTAATATTAATGAGGTGGGTCTTTGCGACCCCATAGCGACTCGCAGAAGGTGTCTGAGACACCTTTCTGCATAGCAAATTGCGACTTGCAATTTGCGAGTCACACGGACTCGCAAATTGCAAGTCGCAATTTGCTTCTTACCTACATCTGGCCCTAATTCCTCAGTGCAGTCCTGGGGCAATCTTGATGGTCACCCCTGTAGGGTGTAAATTTGTGATTTCCGCCAATTGATAGTGGCCGAATGTATGAAATATCTGCTTTGATCTGCCTTGTGTAGGCTCTGGGTTTGTGACATAAAGAAGTACGTCATCCACATATAAGGAGATCTTGTACTCCCACTGTTCAGCCCATTTCATGCCACAGACCAGTGTATTTTGCCTTATCTACGCTACCAGGGGCTCTAACGCTAACGCAAATATGAAAGGCAACAAGGGGTAATCCTTTTGCGTGCCATACTGCAATGAGAAGACCAGGGACAGTTCCCCGTTCATCCTCACTTGAGCGAGGATATCAGTATATAGAAGCCATACCCATTTAATAAAACATGGACCAAACTCCATTCTAGCCAACACCTCAAACATCTACGCCCTTTAAACCAAATCAAACGCCATACAGGCATCTGAAGAGAATACAAGTGCTCGCTCTTGAAAGTAGGGGGTCCTGCTCAGGACATTGTGGAGCATGTGAGGTTCAGTGTGGTACTACGATGGGGCATAAAACCCTATTGGTCTGGGTGTATCAGGCCTGAGATCACTTTAGTGAGGCGGGTGGCTAGAACCTTGGCCAGGATCTTGATCTTCACATTGAGGAGAGATATTGGCCTGTAGGAGGCACAGTCAACAGGTGCCTTCCCCTACTTCACGATTTAAACAATAGTTGCCAGATGTTGATCTCTGGCTAGTGCCCCCACTAGTGGCTTTCTACAAACATCTTCAGGAGATAAGGTGCTAGCTTCTGTGTAAGTGGTTTGTATAATTCAATTGGCTGTCCATTGGGAACAACCACCTTGCTTGAGGACAGTTCCCTAAATGCCGTCACTATTCTCCCAGTTGTATTATCCTCCTCAAAGAGAGCTTTCTCTTGAATAGAAGGGATCAGCAGCTGTATGTCAGAGAGGAATTCCCTCACAACACTGCCATGGTAAACACCACAGGGGAGTACTGTTGGGTGTAGTAGGTGGCAAAAACATCCGCCAGTCCCTGACGTCCTCGCACCAAATCACTGTCCTGCGACCGGACTTCTAGTACCCAATGCCTTTCTTGTTCCTTCCTATCGAGCCTGGTCACTAGTTTTCTGGCTTTGTTGCCTACCTCATACACCTAGTATTGCGTTGCTTTTTGGATCAAGCAAGCGGCTTCTGTTGCTACATCTCTATATTTGCGTTGTTTGAGCTTAAGGGTGTGTTTAGCTTCTGCATTGTCTCATTGTATCAGATCTCACTCAAGTGCCTGCAGTTCGTGTTCCAGTGAGTCCAGGTGGGTTTGCTTATTTTTCTTATACCTGGCTATCAGGGCTAGTGCCTGTTTGCTAATCACCACCTTGTAGGCTCCCCACAGGGTCTGGGCTGAATTAACCGAATGTTCATTCTCTGTGGAGTAGTGGTTTGTTGTAGTTTCAAACCCCTTTTTAATCTTAGGTAGTTTAAGATACCACTGGTTAAGTGAAGTAGTGTGTTGTGAGCTGTCCCCCCAAGATCAGTCCAACATAACTGTGGGGAGGGTTCATGATGCCCTGTGCCAGGTGATGAGCATCCGAGAAAAGGTTCACGTGGCATATCAAAGTGAACAGATAATCACTGCAGGAGGGCCTGCAGTGTGCCCAGAGTGAAAGGAAAATTGCTGTATGTGGGGGTTGTGGCCCCGCCATAAGTCAGTCAGCCCAAGGGCCAATAGAAAGCTTGGGGAGAGTGTTTGCCTGTCAGGTCGGTGATCGCGTTCCTCTCATAACGCTAAATTAAAGTCGCCTCCCTTTATCAATTTACCATCTGGTAAGGAGGGTTCCCAAGTCGGAAATATGGCCTCATGAAGGCACGGTGGGATATATACGGAACAGATGTTGACTGTCTGCCCTTCCTAGATCCCAGTAAGCGCTATAAAGTGGCCATGTGCATCTGACCAAACTTGCTGAACTGTAAGTGGGAGTGCCTTCCTAACCAGGATATTCACCCCTGTGGAGCTAGTCGATTATCCTCCATGGGCCACACACTTGTAGCCCCATTTGTCAAGTGCCTTATAGTTGTTTCCTTTCAAGTGCATAATTTTCAGAGGGGGCTGGTGTATCTGGTCCCTTGAGTCCTCCATGGCCTGCTTGCGAGAGTCCACTCAAGGAACGGTATACTTGTAAAGTTACTCTGCTGTGCTGCTTGCTCCCACCATTCCCCAGGCATGCTTGCAAGGCAATCAGAGTGTCGTGCGCTTGGATGGGAGCCTGATGTGGTACTCGCCGCCATCAGCCAGGGAAACGGGCCAGCTAGAACCTCCCTGTTGCCTGTCCGTTTTTTCCCCCATAGCACCAAAGTCTCATCGGGCAGGCACATGGGTTAGCCCCCAACATGGAAGCGAAGGGCCCTTCGAGTCACTGCTCAGCATCTCTATGGTGTCCGGTCCACCAGTGCATCCACTTCTCCACACTTGTCTTTGTCTGCTTCAGCTCTGTTTGTCCCACTCACTACCCTCAGTTTCATAGGCAGGATGCTAAGCCACAGTGTGGCCTTGTGTTGAGGCTCCTCTGTGCTGCGTCGTTCCTCCAGTTTGCGGGGTCTGTCACCAATCCCAATGGCTCCGGACCGCCAATTTCACCAGGCAATGTCTGGGGTCTAGGAGTGTTCCCCACTTCTTCCCAGGACTTCGCACCTTCAGGCAATCTTCCCGTTGGGCTCTGAGCCCTGCAGTTGCACCTCCCAGTCAGGCCATTCCACTACCCCAGAGCACAGAGGATGTCTTCTCGTGCTTCGCCTAGCTGTGTGGAATGCAGACCCCTGTCAGCCGCTAATGGTGGGGAGAGGAGTCAGGATCAGGTTCATATTGCCCCAGGGCTCAAGGGGGGGGGGGTTGGCACCACAGGCCCATACTGCTGAGATTAGCTTCCTTCCTCACTGGGCTTCCCCACTTAATGCTGGGCACTTGCCTCTTATACACTAAAGTTGCTCTGTTACCATGTATACACTGGTTGTAGGCCCTGCGAGGGATTACGGCTGCCACAGCACCCCAAGCTTTCTGTCGGGACCCTCATGGTCATATATGGTGGGCAGGGCTGGTTCGCTGCTTCACTCTGGGTCCACACTCCATCAGCAGTGAGTCGCTGCACCTGCACTACGCCAATCGCATCTGCCAGTCTAGTGTTCATTGTGGTGGGGGAAATGCACTATGGCAGAGGGAGCAGCTGCTCCTGCACTAGCACTCACCATGGGTGCCGTTGCTGCTCTGTCTCCAATCTCTGCTATCTTCTCGGCTTCGGGCCCAAAGTATCCTCCGCGGTCTCAGAGACGATCATTCGGGTTGCACCATGCCATGCGTCTCCGGACTCAGACGTTCATACTCGGCTGTCATGGTCCCCACAGCTGCCAAAGATGGCTTGTTGGTAGCCCCGCTGTCACCAGACTTAGATAATACAAGATGGGGCTTCTGAGGTCGGATCTGATGTCATATATTGGGGGATTTGGCTAGTGGGTTGGAAGAGCCGCTTTACTAAGTGGCCATTTTCATTGACGTCTGGCCACACCCCCCAGAGCATGGACTTTATGTTTCCGGAGGAGTTGATAAGATTTACTCCGTAAACCAAAAATATTTATTTAAAGTCCCTGCTCGGCCAAAGTTGGTATCAGAGGATAGTTTACGTAATGGGAAAGAGGAGCTGTAAAAATTAACAAGTGCCCAGAGAATGTCCCAATGCCCAAAGCCCGAGCTTAAAGATTGACGGTGTGCGGTTTTGTGAAGCGGTTGCAGATTTGGGAGTGTGAGTATCAATAGGGTTATGTGCTGAAACTGATTATTGTGATTTTGCTCTAGTATTGATATTGATGATGTGTGTTGAATGAGTCAATAAAGCTTATGATTTACTGATGTTTATGCGTTTTTGTCAAAGAAGTTAAAGAGGTTATCATGCTGAGAAGGAGTCCAAGTTCCCAGGATAGATACATAACAGTTAATTGTTGGTATTCTTGTCTGTTAATGATGTATGGTACAGGTTGTGAGATATCGTCGACTGCTACTTCTGAGACAAGGACAGCAACAATTTGTTGTGATTGTACTAATATTGGTCAATGTAAGTCGAACCTGATGCGCAAAGGTGACACTACATTGATAAGGTGATTTCTGCTGGTCGAGATTTCATTGGTGTGCATCAAACACTTTTTGATTGAAAAAGTAGGAAGGTGTAAAAACCTGAAAATGTTAGTTGTTAAATTTTTCTTTTGTTTTCTTTAGATGCAACAAAGACTGTTATTTTATGTTGCATATAAAGGAGGTGTATAGCTTTGTGTCAATACAAAGAAGTTGTGAAGGAGTGTGAGCTGCTACAAGGAGCAGGATGTTGCGTCATATTGTGCTGTGCTGGTATTGGTCGTCTGGTGTGAAACACTGCACTGAGATTGGTTGAGCTGTGTGAGGAGCCACACAGTGATTGGTTGGTTGGTTTACAGATTTGTGCTGAGATTGAAAGAAGGGCTTTTTGAAAACTTATATATATGTAACAGAATCAAAACACTGGTGACTTATGTTTCATTTGTTTGCCTTTTGTTGATTTGAATTTGAAATAATACATCTTTTAAAAGCTATTAGAATCTTAATGAGAGGCGATGTGACTCTGGCAGTTTGGGAGGGGGAAGAGGCACCTCTTGAGGGAACGCCAGCTTACCACATGGTGATTGAGGTAGGGTTACACACACATGTATGGCTTCGTCAATGGTGTGAGATCACTGAGAAAGAGGGTCCATTTAGCTTTCCTAGATGGGGTACATTTAATTTGAGAACTGTAGACAGATTACGAAAAACACTTTGTGATATGAAACCTCCTCCTAGACCCACACAATTTCAAGCTAGGTACATGGGAGAAGATGGCTTGTAGCAGGAATAGGAACCAAAGACGAACAAAAAGGGCAATGAGAAATTACAAAGACACGATTTGAGATGAGCAATGGCAGAGATGGAAAAAGAGCATAGTGGAGGGAGATAGATTATACCCTGCAATTACAAATGAAAAAAATGAGCAATCTGAAAACTACAAAAAAAAACAAAAGGAAAAAGAGTAAAGGGGAAAAACATTGAAAGACACTGATACTGATTTAGGAGATTATGTTCTAGATGAGTAATTGGCTGCATGTTTACCACCTTTCATGGGTCCTGTGACAAGTCCTGATGGGATGACAACTAATAATGACACAGTGGCTACAGCCCCTATTGATCCAAACGCATATCAACTTGAAAGACCATTACTAATGACCTGGCTTATTGTAGCTCAGCAGATTGTAGCTCAGCGTGATGTGGCACTGCCCATGATGACACAGCCTATAGTGGCACAGCCTGTTGCACAACCCATTATACCAAATAATGTGCCTGCACAAGTTGAGACTGTACAAGCAGTGATGCCTACAAATGTTACTGCCTCCATTATGACTGAACTAGTACCTGTTGCTAGAGCTGTAACAGCTAGTAGAGGTGTGCACATTAATTATACCAAACACACCAAATGCTCTGATTACTATTGTCCCAAACGCCGTAGCTCAAGGAGCTGTTGAAGGAGTAACAGTGAAATGATTATTCCCAACTTCACAAAATTCACAGATTGTTGTGTGAACACCACCACAGATTATTCAATCATTAATGGAAGGGACAATTGTCTTTACGACACAAACAACACAGGGTGAGACACATTTATTTGAAGATGGGATTTTTCTCTCAGGGTTCGAGGAGGAAGCTGTCAGGAAAATACAAAAACTTCTAAGACCACAGAAAGCCTGGGTACTAGTCAGAATACAGAAGGCGAGAAACCACTAAATGTCCCAAGACTAAAAACAGCATTGGAGAAAATTATTATAGAGTGTTTGGATTTGGATTATGAGAATCAGTATCAATAAAAAGAACTGATCTTTTTGTACAAAGAAATTACTAGAAGAGCTGCAACTGTACAAGACAAATTGACTGACTTAGCCAATGAATATGAAGTTGATCTTTCAAAAAGAATCCCATTACAGAGAGGTTTCAAGGTATATTTGGATGATGAATCAATTGAGACAATGTGTTCGCCGGGAATGCGATTGCACATTACTCAGTTGGTAAAACTTGTCCACAAATGGAGTAACATTGAGAAATTAGAAAGCAAATAGGCAAAGAAACATGAAAAGAAAAATAATCCAATAGAGGTGGCTGAAGTTAAAAGAAAGCCATCTTCATATTTCCTAGATGATGAGAGATTCCTGGTGAAAAGTATGTATATGTGTCTTGGAGTAGGAGGAATCTTGCAGCATTTACAAACAATTTTCCCAAGTTTAGAGAAAACCCCATACAGCGGTGCACACAGGATCAAAGGTTTGTGGAGATTTCAAAAGGTTTGTGGGCTCATTCAAGTATTGTTTTCCTGATTGATTTGTGGTCTGAATCTATGATTGCTATACATTGGCCAAATGCAGTGTTAGAAATGGGGTTCCTGGTTAGCTTGGGTAGTTACCTCAGCCAGGCAGAGACTGCCACTCTAGTCAGAGCAAAGGAGTTACCCACCCGAGATAACACCTGCCCCCCCCCCCCTTGGTAGCTTGGCACAAGCAGTCAGGCTTATCCCAGAAGCAATGTGTAAAGCATTTTCACAACACACACAACACATGTGACATAATAAATACACTACAAAGGAAAAGCTACAACAAGTTATATAAAAATAAACTGTATTGCCTAGAATATCATTAGACCAAACACAACATACAACAATAATATCCTGCTACACGAGCAGTTGTCAAAACATCCCACAGGTTACTAGTACTCTGCAAAAGTAAGCAGTAGTCAGGTAAACATATAGGTTATTGGTATTCTGCAACACCAGCAGCAGTCAGGTTGTCGTTATCACCAAAAATGCGCATCAGAATGAGCATAATATCCGAGAAGCCAAGATATCATCACAAATGCACATTGAGTGAAACATTCCTAAATGGTGAGTCATCCTTATCCCTAACATAAAAGCACATATCCTGTGAACATTTGTATATGGCATATGTCATAATACGTTACGCAAACCAATAGACACTATCGTGTCACGGCATAAAATGCAGCTGATAACGTAGGGGTACATTCTCTCCATTGCCCAGTGTCCCCAGGGATGCATTGGTTATGTAAAATCACCCTAAAGCACAGAGACACATCAATCACTGATGGCCGCCTTATGCAGTCGAGGATGCAGCGCTCTTGCACATGTATTACTGGTATTGTGGTAATTCCTCTTCTGCTGGAGTAGCCTCCATTGAGGTCTCCATCCTGTCCTGCAAGGGAGGCTGAAAACAAGGACCCTACAGCCGAGGGAGACTCCACTGACTGTGGGGACACACATACCGCTCCCCCGGCAGTGGGGAGACTTCCCCAGGTTCCTCACGCCAATCCAGACCAGGCAGCTACTGACACTGCGGGTCCACTGAACTACGGTACTTGGAATGAGCCCTTCGGGTCCTGAACTTTGCACAGGCAAACACCCAGAATAGTAGATTCCTGCAGGGAGACCTCACTCAGACTTCCCTGCTGTCAGGGGCTCTGCCTGTGAGCTCCAAGCGCACCTCACATTCCGAGCCAGAGGAACAGCATCTTCTCGCTGCTCCACTTCTCCTCTGTCATTTAGACCACCCTGCAGGCATCACTCCCCCAGCTTCCTTCTGGTAAAGAGGGCGCCGCGTCTCGGTCCTTCTGGGCCAGCTTGGCGGTGTCCTCTCCATTGCCGTGCTATCACCAAAGGGCGGGGGGTGCTCTAAGAGGTTCTGGCCAACAGCTTTGGAGAATCCCACATAAGGGGAGAGCACCAAAAAGGGCTACCAACAATCACAACGCGCTCCCAGAACAACGAAGTGCAGTGCTCACAACAATGCTTAAGGAGAAAGAATAGAGCGCTCTTCATGGGATCCCTTTGGAAGACAGGAATTGACCCCAAGCGATATGGCCAGAAATAGTGGGAAAGTGAAGCTCTCCTCCTGCACTAGTTTTTGTAAAAGGGCCAAGGTAGCGGGACGCAATGCTCCACATGCACTGGGCTCCTCAGGAGGCACCGGAGGGGACACAGAGGGAAGACAGGCAGGCACACACAAGAAGTTTAAGTGCTGGTTCTTTCTAGCTGCCCCACAGAACCTTGGGAATCAGGGGAAAGGCTGGCAGCAGGACAACATACAGAAAAGTAATCCAGATGAGTCCTTTAGGCCACCCAGCAAACACCAGGCAGCAGGCCAAGAACAGAAGAGCAGTCCAGATTAGTCCTTTGTGCAGTCAGGCAGTCCCTGTGGCAGAGGTTCGGTCCCAAGTCCAAAAGTGCCCTCCTTATGTGGGGGACAGACCCCTGCACTTATACCCATTTTGCACAACTTCCACAAAAGGAGGAGAGGGGATGCCATCCAGCATTAACCGATTCCAGGAATGTCCCCTTTCTCCTCTAGCACTTGCTCCAGGCAACAGTAGTGGGTAAATAATCCCTTTTTGTGAGGCCAGGGCACAGCCTCTACCTCTCCCAGCCCATGAACACCATTCATTATGCAGATGAACTCTTGTGACACCTCCACCCTCCCTGTGTACAGGCTGTCTGAGAAGTATTCACAAAGCCCAGCTGTCACTCTGCCCCAGACGGGGATTGGAATCAAGCCGCAAAACACCAGTCATAAGCACAGAGAAATGCTCACTTTCTAAAAGTGGCATTTCCATAATGATAATAAAAAATCCACCTATACCAGTAAGCAGCATTTCTCACTACCATTCCAACAATACCAAATGTGCCTACCCTAACCCTCATAGATCAGGCAATACCACTTAGACATATGCTAGATATATGCTAGGGCATTTCCATTGCAATCCTATGAGGGAACAGCACTCACAATAGTGAGAAACTAAATTGGCTGTCTGTCACTACTAGGACATGTAGTACCTAAAGACATATGTCCTACCTTTTACATACACAGCACCCTGCCCATAGGGCTAGCTATGGCTTAGCTTAGGGGTGACCTATATGCAGTAAAAGGGAAGTTTCAGGCCTGGCAAGTAAATTTAGATTCCAGGTCCCTGTGGCAGTAAACTGCACACGCAGGCTCTGCAGTGGCAGACTTGAGGCAGGTTTGAAAGGCTGCTTCTGTGGGTGGTGCAAGCTACACTGCAGGTCCACTAGTAGCACTTAATTTACAGGCCCTGGGTATTAGGGATACCACTGTACAAGGGGCTTACAGATAAATGAAATGCACTATTCAGGTGTAAGCCAATCATACCAAGTTTAGAAGGGAGAACACATGCACTTTATCACTCATCAGCAAAGATAAAGTGTTCAGAGTACTAAAGCCAACAAAAAGAGATCAGAAAAAATAGGAGAAAGACAAAAGGTTTGGGGTTGACCCTGTAAAAAGGGTCTACACAGAGCCTCACACTAATGCACTATCATCTACTGTGATGGATAAAGAGGTGATTACCCTCCTGAAAGGCAGACTTACTCCAAAGGATTTGGATTATATGAGGTTGAACAGGATTCAGCAGGAGGTAAAAGAGTCTGTGCATTAGTATTATGAGAAGTTGTTGAAAATGTTTCAGCAACATACCGGTCAAACGCATCTTGAGCCAAATGATAGAGGATTCTTTATTTTGCAGCTTGGTCTTGTATCGAGACTAGAGATTAGCCAGCACATACAGCGGAATGTGATGTGTTGGCAAACTAAGTTGTTGGATGAGAGTCTGAAGTACACAAAGTATTTTAGTGATGAAGAAGAGATGAAGCAGAGAAAACGCAAAGAGTAGTTTATTTAGCCTAGATAAAAATGACTCGGAAAGGTTTCAGAATCAGTCATTCACAGGAAATGTTGGTGAATTGGAAGGTTATGTTTCCGGAATGACTTGCAAGATGTTGGGTTACAAGCTGGAATGCAAGGTGTTCAGAGAGGCATGGTTGCCTTACAAGTCAGAGGTTGAGGAGTTCCAATTGATCCAAGTACAGGTGTAGATGTTGAAGAAACTGACGCCCTGTGAGTTCTGTAATAAAGGTGAGCATTGAAAGCATGAGTGTAGGCTTAATCAAGTCAGAATAAATAATAGCCAAATGCAGGGAGGAAACCAGATGCATATGTTGTGGAATCGCTTTTTACAGTTCTTAGGTATGCTATGCCTGGTGGCCCCTGTGATACACAATGACAATCTCTGCACAGGCCTATCATTAAGTAAAGAGGCCTACAAATGTAATTCGCTACTGCTAGGAACGCATTATGTTGCCACAGCCACCATGAAATATCATCGTCATTGCATGCTAACTGAAGCAATATCCCTTCTGGAAAGTACCAGTCTGAGTACATGATGTCAGCCATAATGGAGAAATAATCATATGTCAATCATACGTCAATATTTGTGGTTTAATACTATAAAAAATTGTGTATTACTTCCTTTAATTAGGCTGTTCGTGTACAACTAGTACCGAGCATCCTCCATGTACATGTCTTTCTATCTCTAATAAATTCTTTATGTTTACCTAGAAGAGCTGGCTAACGGTCGTTTGTATCCTGGAATGGTGCTGAATAATTAGGCTTCTACATTTGGTGAAGAATGTCGGTCTCGTTCAGCGGATGACTCCCTTCAGCCCAGCTCCTGCTTCAGTCAGGGCTACTGCTGAACAATTGGACAGGGCTCCTCCTGCGACGGAGGCTTGGGCTGTCGTGAGTATCTATTGCTGCTTCGTGGTCCTGCTCTCGCTGTTTGCTCTACTGTATTTTCGGTGTAAATATTGCGAAACAGGGAGGTAACTAGAGTGTTTCGTTAATATGTTTCCTGCATAGAGTGGTTATGCATTTATGGTTAATATATATAAATAACGTACCCCTTAGCCTGCTCTTCTTTCTCATAGCATTTGTTCTCCGTCTCCAGTGGCATGCCAAGGGCATTTCTTCCTCTGTTGCGGGCTCCGCTAATGCACCTCGAGAAAACATTCAGATGGTTACCTATAACCATTCGTCGGCTGCTGGTATTCTGTGTATTGCACCATTTCCTTCCTCCCTGCGCTGCAACTGCATAATTAGATTAGCTTCCTGTGTTTCATGTAGCTTGTTATTGTTAAAAACGAAGTCCGAGGAATAGAGGCAACTAGCGGAGTTGCTTCAGAACACAGCGCGAGTCGCTGTTTGCAGTCCCCAGCCGGAGGGGCTGGGGCGGATAACTCTGGACAGAGAGGGTGTTGTAGGCGCCAAGCCAACCCCAGGTTAAAAGGGCATTGCCCAGATGTGGAATGGTAGTGGTCCATTCCAGAACAACTGGCAGGTGGTGCCAGGGTCTATGTGTCTATGTGTATGAGAATGGTAGTGGTCCATTTAAGAGGAACTTGCAGGTGTTGTCAGCGTCCGTGTGTATAGGAATGATAGTGGTTCATTCCAGTATCGGAACAATAGTGGTTCATTCCAGTGGAGCAGGCAGGTGGTGCCAGGCTCTGTTTGTCATATTATCCGTTTTTCATGTTATTTCATTGTCATGTTATCTGTTTCCGGTGATATTGCAGCTCTGTGAACTATGCCTATTACATATTGAACTATCTGATTTTCCTGTACAAATACTGTAAAAGAGCGTGAAATATAGATGCTGATTGCGTGTGTGTGTGAAAGTGGTTTTGATTCCTGAGTGAAGGGTTCACCACAAGGTGGTGTACTGTGATTTATTTTGACTGCATGCATTTGCGCTTTAGGATAAGAATTTTTAGAAAATTTAAGACTAGGTGGGTGGACTCCTGGGCGACATAATACCGATTTTTATGACAATTGACTGATTTAATCTGCAAACATCACCCAGTACAAACACCACCCTGCACTCACTACATATTTGATACAAGGGGTGGGACTAGGATCACCCCACAGGGCAAGTTGTACTGTGACCCTTGTTCATGGTTCTGCCGTCACATGTGGTTGCCTGACTTGTTCACCGCTATTGCATTATCTGTGTGTCGCTGGCCAAGGATCTGGTCCAGTTTCCAATATCATACAGCCGCACCCTGCCCTAGGGCAGGAAAGCAAGGGTGTGATATTCTTATCTTTCCCTCCTGACTATTCTGTCATCTCTTGATTCGCCCCAAAGGACGCCAGTGTGGACGCCGTCACTAGCACCTTGGGTACTGTTTGATTTCAAACTTTGTGTGTGCTAAGGAGGACATGGCTGTGTGAGTTGTGGCATGAATGCAGACCAGCCTCCTGCTTTTACTAATAATTGATTGTTGTTGGCAGAGAGCTCCGTGCGTGAATGCACCCATTGTTATCCCTTCTGTGTCACGGGGCATGAGCGGTGTAAAGAATACACCGACATCCAACTGTTTTCTGGAGCGATTGTAATTGTCTTCGTGTTATGTAACAAAAGGCTAGGGTAAGACAGTCATGGGGAACCCTCTTAGTAAAGGCAAACTAGAGACACATCAACCTAGCGCCCAAGGACAGTCCAGCATACCAAATAGCGGCGAAAGAAGGCCTACATGCACTATTGTACTTGGACTTTGACTTTGCAAGGAAACTGACAGTATTGTTTCTGTGGCTTTGAGGACATGTGTTGTGCTTTACAATGCCGCCTACATACTAGTAGCATATGGGATGTTCCTTGAATGTGGGGCTGTCCTGTATGTGGAGGATAATCTAAAAATAAAAATGCCTGAACTGAAGAATGGTTTCCTCCACATGGCGGGGGGGCTGACAAGGGCAGGGAAGATTGGAGGACGAAACAATTAGAGATAATAGGGGCTTGTCAAGCTCTCTTCCTGTGGCGAGTGCACAGTCACGGGAACAAAATATCGATTTTGCTTGAGGACATTTGGGAAATACACTACAGCCTGAGGGCACCACAACAGGGACCAAACACTCTGAGCTGCCTCTACAACAGCAGGCAGAGACGGAACGTGAAAGCCGCACCCTAGCATGGCGTTTGATGGATGAGGAAGTGAAAAATAAAAGCAAAACGTAAGAGACTTTGTGAAAGAATTAGACAGTTATTCCATAGCTAGGGTAAAGAGGAAGTGGCTAACGCCATTTGAAAACATGAACAGAAGTACAAACAGATATCAAATGAAATGAAAGGTGTATTGGAAAGGGGCGTGAGGGATCACACAATTTCTATGGGATATGTCCACGTATGCACATCACACAATCCATAACATCAAGATGTGGAAGGAGGTGCTCAGCAATACAAACACACAGCTGTAGATCACAAGACACAGTCTCTCGACGTACATAAAAATGTACAGAGTTAAACAGAATAATAGCCATGGGAAGGGCTGCTTTGGAAGGATCTGGATAGATTGTTTAGCATTATTGTACCATGAGATTTGTGGGAGGATTATAAGAAAACGATACACTGGCCTGAAATATGTGACCACTACTCCAATTACTACACTATCATTTGGCACTAGACTAAGTATGGGAAAGGTTTGCAAGTAGACAAGGGATGGCTGTAACATGCTTACACACTGTAGAAAATGTAAGTTCAATTGTTAAGTTATCACACGTAATAAGACACAAGCTTCTGACTTTATTACTTAAGTTAAGATCCTCAGGGGAGCATTTCACTGTACAGCTGTGGATAGTGTACAACAGTGGTTCCCAACCTATAGTCCGTGGACCCACTGGGGTCCGTGACACATTCCCAGGAGCTCCGCAGGCCTGGCTGGGAGGAAGTCACTTCTCCAGCTGGTGCCTCTACAGAAACATGTGTGTGCCTGTTTTTATATTTATTACTTCCTTTCTTCAGCAGGTTTAAAAGCACCGCAAAGGTCCTTGTACAGAGAAAACAAAAGTGTCAAGATAACTCTAGTGATTGATGTAGCTGCTGGGGAGGAATGAGAGTTTTGGACAGTGGCAGTTTTGACTGAAAGGTAGTGCAGATGGTTAATATGCCGGCTGCAAAGGATGTGTATCATGCAAAGAACAGTATTTTATGTGGATGGCACAGTGGGTTACTGCTTTTGTCACAGAGATCCTTTAGTTACTGTACAGTTCATAATAGTAATCTAGCACAGTGAGCTATGAACTGCAATTAAGGAGCTGCATGCCAACTGCATAGCACAAATTAGAAAGCTGTTTTTTCCCAGTCTTTCATTTTCCTTATGCTGCTCAAAAGAAAAAAAAAAAAAAGGGTTTGCCTGTGTAGAAATACATTCTTATTATTAAAGACAACGCTAACGACTGTGTAGTGTTCTGAATGCTGAGTTTGTGCTTCTCCAGACCAAGCACTCTTAGCAAAATGCCTACCAGTGTGGATGCCATGTGAATCCTACACCTTGTACTCCCCTGTAAAGTGCTCCAACACCTACACTGGTATGAGAGATGCTATAATAAAAATGTATTACATGTGCCAAAAAGGTTAGGGAGAGAAGAGAGGCACTTATGGTTTACTTCCTTTCCCCACCACATATTTATGTATAAAAGCTTTCTTAGATCTTATGTACCTAAAAATAATAACAGAAATAGCCCCGGAAATAATTAAAGAAATTGCCCGAAGGATTCACCTTTCCTAAATGAGACTAAAGATTGAAAAGTTAGTCGCTGAGATGCAGCACCAACATTCCCAATAAATTGTTTAGATTTTTGCATATTTTTTCAATATAAAAGAATTATTTCATGTTTGAAATTTAAATTGTGCAAATTGCTTGGGGGTACTTGGCTTCCAGTAATGTTTCACTGGTGGTCCCAAGGAGTAAAAAGGTTAGGAACCACCGGTGTACAACAAATAAGAACTTTCTTATGTAGGGATTACATTTAAAAATATTTGACCCATGCAAAGGTTGCCAAAATTCTTACAGTGAACAAATTTAGTCTTGAGGGAACAGAGGGTTCATTTGCAGCAGTTTACAATATGTTGTCAGGAGTGTGGAATTTTATAAAATGTCTACTTGTCCATGGGACAGTTTGTGTCATCAGTCTACTTGTCCTGTAAAAACACATGCATATTTTCTCCTGCTAAAATGATGTTTACAAATATTGTCTAGGAGTCCGATTTCCTGGTCTGCCTCGTTAAATGCTAGCTCATGCATAAAAGGTGTAAATATGCACTAAAGCAGGAACAGATACCATGGGTGCACTTTGTGATTTTCTTGAAGAATTCTGCCACAGACTGGTTGTCACGGACCTTTTGTTATTTGAATTCAAGCTTCTGCAAATATTTGCATCTGATGAGAGAGCATTCTGGAAGAATTGTGCTGGGCATTTGTTTACGGTAATTCCATATCCCTGGTTGTGAATTTATTCATAGCTCTATAGAGTACATACTAATAATTCATTCATGTTCAATGATGGAAGAGATATAGAAATTAACAGAAGAGTTACTATATGCTGAATTGTAAATAATATAAGGAAATAATAGATATATAAAAATGTGGGTTCTTGTTGGGATGTAGAGTGAGTTAGTTATGTGATAACAAACTTCTACTAAGGTGTATTGATATTTAAAATAAACATATTAGTGCAATAATAATAATGACACATGACGTTTTAGTGACTGATCGATTTCACTTAATAAGAGCCTAAAAGAAAATAACACAAGTGGATGTTTAAACATCTGCAGTACATGTAGTATGTTGAAGTCATGTGAGTGCAACCAAAGTATTAAAAGGGCAATGAATAAATAAAAATGCAACACATTTGTCACAAATGTATTTTATTTTATAGCAGTAACGGCAATACTGCTTATATTGTATCAGGACAGTAGATCTTGTGTAAATATTAATACATTCTTTAATGGATCCACCTAATTAATGTGAATTGCACTTTGTACAATGTCTCTAGCTATAGGAATATGTTTTGGAAAAAAAAGGGAATGTATCCACTGACTGGATAGTATCGATCCAATGTTTTTACTGTAATTTTATCTGTGGCATTAACTGATAAGCTCTGGGCACACATTTACCATTTATCTGCGAGGTCCCTGTATTAATTGTGGCAGTTAAGATTACCTTCCCCATTTCTTAAAACCACAGACTCTGGGCATGGCTCCAAGGGCAAAGCCACGGATTGTTGTGATATGTCACCATGACGGACAAAGTAGAAGTGTGGTGCACACGATGATGGGATAGTGTGCTGGATTTAGCATGATTCTTTGAAGTGCGGAATAAAGAATAAATGTACAGCGGAATGTTACAGTTAATTTTAAAGTTTATAGGATTTTTTTTATATACACCCTGGATGCAGGATGTATGTATATACGTATATATATGTGCATATAATTGGCGGCAGGAGGAGTATTTTTCTATCCATGTTTTTTCCTAGGTTTCAGAACATGGACGAGAAGATGTGGTTTCTGTATCCGTATGTCTATGTTACGTTTTATGTTTTCATAATTAATGAGAGTCTTCTGTGGTACGTCTTAATGTGCACAGTGACATGGATTGCCTTCATGTGTTGGTAGATTGCAACTAAATATTCTCCAAACTGGTTTTGGGTATTGAACATACCTAAATTAGGATAGAGTTATTACTACCTTAGGATGTGCTATGTAGTACTGCAATACACCTATTAGAAATATACTTCTGATGATGAGGGTGCCAAATATAAATACATAAAATAAATATAATATCTTAAAGGAACATCTGCATTTCAGAACATCACACTTGTACGAGAAAGGGGAAGTGACTTCTGATGGCGGTGATGCCTGCAAAGTCCCAACCCTTCCATCATTGATGCAGATATTCTGTGTGTTGAAATAGAATAATAGGATACAATGCTGTGTTCCAAAAATACTGGCTGTATACCAGTGTAACATGTGTTTTCTCCTGACCTTTGGATCACCATTTGTTTGGTGAAATAGTTTGTGTGAATATTCCATTGTTACTGAGTGTAATTGTTATTTATTTTTTGAGTGTTGATTTCCGTTTAAGAGTGTACTAGTTACCCCATAAACCAGTCAGATATGTCCCTTTATAAGATTTTGTGCATCTGCTGAGCGGTTCTAGATTGATGCACTACTGCTTGCTTCATTGGTCAAGAGAGGCACCCTTGACAAAGTTGTCAAACTGAGCACCAACTGAAATACTGTTTGACTGGCAATAAATTCAGTTGCACACGTGACAATAAAATAACAAGAAACCTAGTTTCAAAGCAGTAATCAGATTATATTATATACACAAGTTAAATAAATCAAAATTATACAAATTAAATGTCCATCAGATAATGTCCTATTATCTAAGTTTCCCAAAGTCCAAAACAAATGTATAGTTCCCTTGTTGTCCTATCCACAGTCCCAAAGTCCATCAATCCAAAATATACATCTTTATTTGGTTTGGTTCCAAAGTTGCCGATTCATATCCTTGTGTGAATTGTTTCAAAATTACCAGTTCCATCCAACAGCTTCCTCTTTTCTCCCTTAGTCTTTTAGTCCCTTTGTCTTGTCTTTAGTCCCTTTGTCAACACGTGTTTCATCCAGGGAGTACCCCCAGGACTTCGTCAGGACTTCCTATAATGGCATTACGTAAGTGATTTTATATAATGAAATATTTAAATAATTGAAATATTTCACAAATTATTTTGTATTCAAGTAACATAGTGTGCTTGGTGGTGAGAGTCCTTTTGTGCACCATAACACTACTTGTGACATGTTAGTAATTTCTGTTACACATCAAATTCCCAATTCAAATATGTGCAGGCAGTGATTAGTCTCCCATAATATAAATGCATCCCCTGATATAATATGTCGGGGAAATATACATCCTGTACATATATCACCTAGTGCTCATGAGTTATTAGTGAAGAGAGATAATATATATCAAAAACCAATTCCAAATTTTACCCATCTAATTATAATGTAAAAGTACATGACACTCACCTAATGTAATCCTATATCTCATATGCCATTAATTGGTATAGCTGCGGCATGAGACCCTGTGAATTCGTATTAACAGTACAGTGTTTAGAGACTTCGAACCTAATATAAACAACTAGTGCAGTTCAGACGATAACTATCTCCATATTGTTTATAAAAAATCCTTACCGATTGATTATATTCTATTTAGGACGCGAGTACGCTTAGACGCCGATCGCACGTGTTTTGCCGCTCCGGTATTTTAAACCGAAGCCGCCATGACTCACAGTTATTTATACGTCTCTCTGACATAGTAGAGATAAAAGACGGACTATACACACTCTGATACTCCGATTTCAAAATATTAGAAACTGACGAAGGACTGTGTCCTTTCTTTCTACAGTGTTACGATTTTAAATAACAAGTAATAAGTGGAGCTGTCATGCTCCAAACGTTCTAGACTTCTTAGAGTTTATTCTTCATCAGAAATATATTAATTATGCCCCTTCTCTCAACTTTTGGTTCAATATATCCTATGCCATATTCTATACTATTTGGCCTCCCTTGATGTTATAAAACGAGTGATTTATTTCTTACACTGAGCATTTTTAAGTCTACTCAATAAATCCATTGTTATGAGTTGTTTCATAATGACATGTTAGATATGATACATACTTATATAAATAAATATTGTTGGTTTATAGTCAAATTTACATAATCTCATGAATATATGTCCCTATTTAATACCGAAATCTAATATTCTAGAACTGACTGTTTATATTTTGAAGTTTATGATACACAAAATCTATCTCATGAAATCCAAAAAGTAGTTTTGAGGATGGATTTACCACCCAAGTCTCTGCTACAATATTAATTCCCCAAAAAATATTCCATTTCATGGTCCGTATTGAGACCATATTCTACTGCTCCCATTCTCATGATCCATTTTGATTCTCTCCTACGTAATTCCAACTCTCTATTACCTCCCCGTGGATTTATTTCACAGTAATCAAAACCTATGAATTTAAACGTCTTATGAGTACCCTGTGCACTACAAATTTTCATATGGGATGCTATGGGATAGCGTTCATCCCCTTGATTTATTGCCCTTAAATGTTCCAAAATTCTAATTTTTAATGACCGTATCGTACTACCTATATATATTTTTTTACAAGCACCTATAAGCATATAAATAACATATTTTGTATTGCAGTCTATGTGTGATTTTATGAATATTTTCTCACCTCTAAAATCCTCCAAATCCTTTTTGGGTTGCCATGCCCACTTACATGCTGTGCATGACCCACATTTGAAAAAACCCAAATTTCGTTTAGTAAGCCAATCTTTTGTGGTTGTATCTGCCAAATAGCTTGGACAGAGAATATTATTGAGGGTATTCCCCCTTCTATATACCACATCTGGTCTCTTTCCAATATGTTTCCGAAGTAACTCATCCTGTCTTAATAGGGACCAATGCTTGTTCATAATTTGAATTAATTTTAGAGAATTTTCTGTATAGTCTAAAATAATTCTGATTTTATGATCCTTATTGTATTTTGCATTTTTACGGCATATGTCTTGATCCAGTGTCTGTCTGCGGGGTATATTCCGCACCTTATGAAGCGATTTTCGTATGAGTGTCTCTGAATACCCTCTAGCTAAAAATCTTTGTCCCATATCTTTAATTTGCTCATTAAACTCCACATTCTTGCTACAGTTCCTACTCGCTCTTATCATCTCTCCGAGTGGTATAGCCTCAATCTGATGTCGAGGGTGAGCACTGGTGGCGTGCAACAAAGTATTACAAGCGGTATGTTTACGATATAATCTGCTCTCAATTTTATCACCCTCTATAAACAATTCTACATCTAGAAAATCCAAGTGAGTCTCACTAAACTTATATGTAAACTTAATGTTCACTTCATTTGCATTTAAATATTCGCAAAACTCTCGTAATGTTAACTCATCACCTGTCCATAACATAAAACAATCATCAATATACCGTCCCCAGTATAAGATATATGTATGCCATCTTGCTGCGCCCGGACCCCATAGCCATGTTTCTTCTAGCCACCCCATAAACAGGTTAGCAAACGAGGGGGAAAATTTGGATCCCATTGCTACTCCCTGTTTTTGTTTGAACCAATCATTCTTAAATAGAAAGTAGTTATTATGCAGTATAAATTCAATCATGTTAAGAATCATCTTAGTGTGTTCCAAATACTGTGCTGATCTTTTGTTCAGAAAGTGTTCTACCGCTCTTAATCCAAAATCATGTTGTATAGAAGTGTATAACGCCACTACATCTAGAGTGACCATAAGCATGCCTAGTTCCCATTGTATATCTGATAATATACTAAATATGTGTTTCGTATCTTTAATAAAAGACGGTAAATTAAAAAGAAAGGGTTGTAGAAAAATATCAACGAATTCAGAGAGTCTCTCTGTAGGACCCCCTATTCCAGAGACAATAGGTCTCCCAGGAGGAAAAGGTGACTGTTTATGTATTTTAGGTAGTGTGTATATACATGGAAACTTCGAACGATGCACACGTCAATATAGAAATTCATTTTCATCCAATAACTCTCTTTCCCTGTACCATTTCAACAGATCATTGATTTCTCTAGTTAGAGTCATAATGGGGTTACAGTCCACCTTTTCATAACAATTTGTGTCATTTAGTTGTGTGTATATTTCATGCTCATAATCCTCACAATTCATAATCACTATATTCCCACCTTTATCCGCTCTTTTTATGACTATGTCTTTATCTATTCTAAGAGCTTTTAGTGCATTGAATTCCCGACCTGTCAGATTTGGGTTTCTTACGATCCTATTCTTCTTCATCTCTTTATTAAGATCAGTCCAAACCATTCTAAAAAAAAATTCTAAATTACCTTCCATTTAGGATCTAGGTATCCAGGTAGATCTTTGTTTAAGACCACTTGTGACATGTCTGTTCGACGCTACATTTAAATCTTGTAAAATAGTAGCAACGGTAATCGGATATTCTTCATAGTCTGTAATAGACATTAGTGTAGCTGTATCGTAAATGTCCTGAATAGATAAACCTTCATGTAATGATTCCACTTGTTGGGTTATATCCTCATCTCTCATTCTTGAATAAAAATATCTCTTCAATTTCAATTTTCTTTCTATATTGTTTCAATGTTGTTGCATCCCACCACCTCGACATTTCACTCCTTTTTAATTTCTCCAACCTAATAAATTTATCTCTAAGTCCTTCTTTCATCCTATGACTCCCACCACCCACGGCATGTCGTACCGTATTACCTTTATCTAAATTGCTGAACAGTTCTTCCGCTTCCTTCAATCTTTCATCCATGTTTCATCCAGGGGTACTCCCTGGATGAAACACGTGTTGACAAAGGGACTAAAGACAAGATAAAGGGACTAAAAGACTAAGGGAGAAAAGAGGAAGCTGTTGGATGGAACTGGTAATTTTGAAACAATTCACACAAGGATATGAATCGGCAACTTTGGAACCAAACCAAATAAAGATGTATAATTTGGATTGATGGACTTTGGGACTGTGGATAGGACAACAAGGGAACTATACATTTGTTTTGGACTTTGGGAAACTTAGATAATAGGACATTATCTGATGGACATTTAATTTGTATAATTTTGATTTATTTAACTTGTGTATATAATATAATCTGATTACTGCTTTGAAACTAGGTTTCTTCTTATTTTATTGTCACGTGTGCAACTGAATTTATTTTCATGTTTTGACAATAGGTGGTTGTCGTTTAGGGTTTTTTGAGGGTGTGACCCTAGTCAGCTGCACCGTGAGACATAGTGGGATTTTTGAGTATAGCAATAGAGTAGGGAGCTCTCATTACTCATCATTCACCCTCCTATTTTATGTTTTTTGTTTGGAGAGGGCTGATCCGTACTCTACAGTAATAATATAAGGTTGAAAATGGATGAAAGATTGAAGGAAGCGGAAGAACTGTTCAGCAATTTAGATAAAGGTAATACGGTACGACAGGCCGTGGGTGGTGGGAGTCATAGGATGAAAGAAGGACTTAGAGATAAATTTATTAGGTTGGAGAAATTAAAAAGGAGTGAAATGTCGAGGTGGTGGGATGCAACAACATTGAAACAATATAGAAAGAAAATTGAAATTGAAGAGATATTTTTATTCAAGAATGAGAGATGAGGATATAACCCAACAAGTGGAATCATTACATGAAGGTTTATCTATTCAGGACATTTACGATACAGCTACACTAATCTCTATTACAGACTATGAAGAATATCCGATTACCGTTGCTACTATTTTACAAGATTTAAATGTAGCGTCGAACAGACATGTCACAAGTGGTCTTAAACAAAGATCTACCTGGATACCTAGATCCCAAATGGAAGGTAATTTAGAATTTTTTTTTAGAATGGTTTGGACTGATCTTAATAAAGAGATGAAGAAGAATAGAATCGTAAGAAACCCAAATCTGACAGGTCGGGAATTCAATGCACTAAAAGCTCTTAGAATAGATAAAGACATAGTCATAAAAAGAGCGGATAAAGGTGGGAATATAGTGATTATGAATCGGTAGGATTATGAGCATGAAATATACACACAACTAAATGACACAAATTGTTATGAAAAGGTGGACTGTAACCCCATTATGACTCTAACTAGAGAAATCAATGATCTGTTGAAATGGTACAGGGAAAGAGAGTTATTGGATGAAAATGAATTTCTATATTTACGTGTGCATCGTTCGAAGTTTCCATGTATATACACACTACCTAAAATACATAAACAGTCACCTTTTCCTCCTGGGAGACCTATTGTCTCTGGAATAGGGGGTCCTACAGAGAGACTCTCTGAATTCATTGATATTTTTCTACAACCCTTTGTTTTTAATTTACCGTCTTTTATTAAAGATACGAAACACATACTTAGTATATTATCAGATATACAATGGGAACCAGGCATGCTTATAGTTACTCTAGATGTAGTGGCGTTATACACTTCTATACAACATGATTTTGGATTAAGAGCGGTAGAACACTTTCTGAACAAAAGAGCAGCACAGTATTTGGAACACACTAAGATGATTCTTAACATGATTGAATTTATACTGCATAATAACTACTTTCTATTTAAGAATGATTGGTTCAAACAAAAACAGGGAGTAGCAATGGGATCCAAATTTTCCCCCTCGTTTGCTAACCTGTTTATGGGGTGGCTAGAAGAAACATGGCTATGGGGTCCGGGCGCAGCAAGATGGCATACATATATCTTATACTGGGGACGGTATATTGATGATTGTTTTATGTTATGGACAGGTGATGAGTTAACATTACGAGAGTTTTGCGAATATTTATATGCAAATGAAGTGAACATTAAGTTTACATATAAGTTTAGTGAGACTCACTTGGATTTTCTAGATGTAGAATTGTTTATAGAGGGTGATAAAATTGAGAGCAGATTATATCGTAAACCAACCGCTTGTAATACTTTGTTGCACACCACCAGTGCTCACCCTCGACATCAGATTGAGGCTATACCACTCGGAGAGATGATAAGAGCGAGGAGGAACTGTAGCAAGAATGTGGATTTTAATGAGCAAATTAAAGATAAGGGACAAAGATTTTTAGCTAGAGGGTATTCAGAGACACTCATACGAAAATCGCTTCATAAGGTGCGGAATATACCCCGCAGACAGACACTGGATCAAGACATATGCCGTAAAAATGCAAAATACAATAAGGATCATAAAATCAGAATTATTTTAGACTATACAGAAAATTCTCTAAAATTAATTCAAATTATGAACAAGCATTGGTCCCTATTAAGACAGGATGAGTTACTTCGGAAACATATTGGAAAGAGACCAGATGTGGTATATAGAAGGGGGAATACCCTCAATAATATTCTCTGTCCAAGCTATTTGGCAGATACAACCACAAAAGATTGGCTTACTAAACGAAATTTGGGTTTTTTCAAATGTGGGTCATGCACAGCATGTAAGTGGGCATGGCAACCCAAAAAGGATTTGGAGGATTTTAGAGGTGAGAAAATATTCATAAAATCACACATAGACTGCAATACAAAATATGTTATTTATATGCTTATATGTGCTTGTAAAAAAATATATATAGGTAGTACGATACGGTCATTAAAAATTAGAATTTTGGAACATTTAAGGGCAATAAATCAAGGGGATGAACGCTATCCCATAGCATCCCATATGAAAATTTGTAGTGCACAGGGTACTCATAAGACGTTTAAATTCATAGGTTTTGATTACTGTGAAATAAATCCACGGGGAGGTAATAGAGAGTTGGAGTTACGTAGGAGAGAATCAAAATGGATCATGAGAATGGGAGCAGTAGAATATGGTCTCAATACGGACCATGAAATGGAATATTTTTTGGGGAATTAATATTGTAGCAGAGACTTGGGTGGTAAATCCATCCTCAAAACTACTTTTTGGATTTCATGAGATAGATTTTGTGTATCATAAACTTCAAAATATAAACAGTCAGTTCTAGAATATTAGATTTCGGTATTAAATAGGGACATATATTCATGAGATTATGTAAATTTGACTATAAACCAACAATATTTATTTATATAAGTATGTATCATATCTAACATGTCATTATGAAACAACTCATAACAATGGATTTATTGAGTAGACTTAAAAATGCTCAGTGTAAGAAATAAATCACTTGTTTTATAACATCAAGGGAGGCCAAATAGTATAGAATATGGCATAGGATATATTGAACCAAAAGTTGAGAGAAGGGGCATAATTAATATAATTCTGATGAAGAATAAACTCTAAGAAGTCTAGAACGTTTGGAGCATGACAGCTCCACTTATTACTTGTTATTTAAAATCGTAACACTGTAGAAAGAAAGGACACAGTCCTTCGTCAGTTTCTAATATTTTGAAATCGGAGTATCAGAGTGTGTACAGTCCGTCTTTTATCTCTACTATGTCAGAGAGACGTATAAATAACTGTGAGTCATGGCGGCTTCGGTTTAAAATACCGGAGCGGCAAAACACGTGCGATCGGCGTCTAAGCGTACTCGCGTCCTAAATAGAATATAATCAATCGGTAAGGATTTTTTATAAACAATATGGAGATAGTTATCGTCTGAACTGCACTAGTTGTTTATATTAGGTTCGAAGTCTCTAAACACTGTACTGTTAATACGAATTCACAGGGTCTCATGCCGCAGCTATACCAATTAATGGCATATGAGATATAGGATTACATTAGGTGAGTGTCATGTACTTTTACATTATAATTAGATGGGTAAAATTTGGAATTGGTTTTTGATATATATTATCTCTCTTCACTAATAACTCATGAGCACTAGGTGATATATGTACAGGATGTATATTTCCCCGACATATTATATCAGGGGATGCATTTATATTATGGGAGACTAATCACTGCCTGCACATATTTGAATTGGGAATTTGATGTGTAACAGAAATTACTAACATGTCACAAGTAGTGTTATGGTGCACAAAAGGACTCTCACCACCAAGCACACTATGTTACTTGAATACAAAATAATTTGTGAAATATTTCAATTATTTAAATATTTCATTATATAAAATCACTTACGTAATGCCATTATAGGAAGTCCTGACGAAGTCCTGGGGGTACTCCCTGGATGAAACACGTGTTGACAAAGGGACTAAAGACAAGACAAAGGGACTAAAAGACTAAGGGAGAAAAGAGGAAGCTGTTGGATGGAACTGGTAATTTTGAAACAATTCACACAAGGATATGAATCGGCAACTTTGGAACCAAACCAAATAAAGATGTATATTTTGGATTGATGGACTTTGGGACTGTGGATAGGACAACAAGGGAACTATACATTTGTTTTGGACTTTGGGAAACTTAGATAATAGGACATTATCTGATGGACATTTAATTTGTATAATTTTGATTTATTTAACTTGTGTATATAATATAATCTGATTACTGCTTTGAAACTAGATTTCTTCTTATTTTATTGTCACGTGTGCAACTGAATTTATTTTCATGTTTTGACAATAGGTGGTTGTCGTTTAGGGTTTTTTGAGGGTGTGACCCTAGTCAGCTGCACCGTGAGACATAGTGGGATTTTTGAGTATAGCAATAGAGTAGGGAGCGCTCATTACTCATCATTCACCCTTCTATTTTATGTTTACTGTTTGACTGGCCTATGAACATGTCTGGTGCTGAGAAGTTATTATCTGATAAGACATTTTGACAGCAGTTTGCATTACCTTCAGCATTAGGTGCTGCAGGCCCTTCCTGGCTGGACAACACTACCTGGACATGATCTCCAACAGGGAGATTGGGCTTGGGTCACCTGAAAAGTAGGAGGGACTGACCTCCTGGATCCACAGCTATTACACCAAGAAGGTACTCCACCGGAACACAACTGCATCTTGGAGACTGGGTGTGGGTAAAGGCCACACCAGACGTCACTGCCTTCAACCACGGTGGTCAGGGACCACACCAAGTCCTGTTGACAACAGCCACAGCAGTCAAGTGTGAGGGCATCACATCCTGGGTCCATACCTCACACACCAAGAAGGCCGCTGGACCAAAGGACGACCAGCCACCAACAAAGTTGCCGATGAGAGTAATG
Source organism: Pleurodeles waltl (assembly GCF_031143425.1). NCBI lineage: Eukaryota > Metazoa > Chordata > Amphibia > Caudata > Salamandridae > Pleurodeles > Pleurodeles waltl. The sequence continues at coordinate 656,168,708 of NC_090445.1, read as the reverse complement.
CCACCTTCACCACAGCGGTACAACCTTCGTTCAACAAGCGCCACCAGCCAACACTGACGGAACTGCTCGTGCTACACTCCCACAGGAGTCGGAGAGTGTAAGCGGGTTCCCCAGTACACAGGAACATTGTTTTTGGACTGCTCGTGCTGCAACCCCACAGGAGTCGGAGGGTGCAAGCGGGTCCTTCAAGACACCAGGATACTCTTTCAGAACTGCTCGTGCTACTCTCCACAGGAGTCGGAGAGTCAGGTGAGCCCACTTAAGTATTAAAGACATCAGGATATAAACAAACAGAATACTAAAAGTCCGCAAGAAAAATTTGCACAGAGAGATACAGATCCCAGTAGTCCTACGGAAGCGGCCGGTCACTAGGATCGGTGCGGCTTGTAGCCCCATTGGGAGGTGCCTCTTCCAATTAGGAATACAGCAAAAATAGTACAAAAGGGCCATCCCTCAGGTCAGTGGACTATCGCACCCAAATCCCTTAGAACTGGACATCGGGATTCATCCCTTTATACTCTGCATAACTACAGGTGTCAAATAGCATTCGACGTCACCCCGAAAATATACCGAAGGAATAGACTACTCGTGTGGCACTCCTACAGGAATAAGGAGGTACCAAAAGTTACATACCAATAGAACTGGTTTCAAGTGCTAGCCACATCTGACTACACCCTATAAGGCGACATGGATTTCAGATTACAACGTAAGAAAAAGGAGAAGAAGAAGTGGGCCGTGGTGGTCACAGCATTACTCACCCCGGTAGCAGCTATAATAATATCAACAATCCTGATAGTATATAAAGATGACATACATATTCCATGGATCAACCAGGAACACTACATCCACAAAAGTGGCCAAGGTGAAGGAGCAACCGGTGGTGCGAACAACAATAACTCAAAACAACATGAGAGAGTGGAGGATAAAACAAAATGGGTGAAATATACAAAATGGAAAGAAGATGGAGAAGATTATAAGGACAATACATTTGGGCAAATGGTATCAATGTACAAAGAACTAGCAAATGTGTCTGATTGTTATATCTGTACCCACCTACCGACCACTAGCCAGGAGAAAATAAATTACACTCAGATGCCCCTCACAGAATTCGTCGCATGTAACAGATAATATGTTAGGGGGAAATTTAAAAGAAATGGGAACAAGGAAAAGGGAAAATGAGACTATGAAAAAAAATAAACATGGGAGAAATAAAAACATGGGTGATGAGGAGAAAAAGGGATGACTATGGTTTGGATGACGAACCTTATGTAGGAGATATGGAAGAAAAATTGGTAGAAAGAGTGTCAAATAAATTGAAGGAAGAAGATAGAAGGAGAAGAAAGAAGTGTAGGAGATTAGATCTGAAGAAAGGAGAAGAGAATTTATTGAATGCATTTACAACAGAAAGAGGGAAGGGTTACACTGAAAGGGATCATGGCTCAGAACAACGAATACCATGCCTGGCAATAGATACAGAAATAAAGGCACCATGGTGTTTCAAATACTCAAGAGGTAACGCAGACACTAGCAAAAACGGAATTGATGTGGGACAGATTATTTGCAATACAACATTGAGCCTGGACTACAAAAGAAATGACACAACAGGCTTGTCCATAGGCCTGACGCCTCCCAAAGGAATATTTATTATATGTGGGACATCGGCATTTTTTTAAATTGCCAGCAGGATGGCAAGGTACCTGCTACCTAGCATTCGTGCTACCAAAAATGGCGCATAGAAGAGAATTACAGAAGGGGGAAAAGAGAACACTTGGCGGGTTGCGCAGGAAGAGGACACCCACGTGGGTGGATGAGGTAATAGCAATAGAAGGGATCATAGTGATGCCATTAGGGATAGCACACTCACAATATGAAATTCACAGATTGGCCGAATTAGTGGAAGGACTAGCCAGCAACACCGCAGCAGCCTTAGGGAACATCACTAAGGAACTCACAGACATGAGGGCAGTTGTAATCCAGAATAGGCTTGCGCTAGACACCATCCTGGCAAAAGAGGGAGGGGACTGTGCAGTGATCTATCAGGAATGCTGCGTATATACACCGGATAACAATAGGAATATAAGAAAGGAAATAGAGGACATAAAAAAGGTAGAAGAAGGAGCTGGGAAAGTGGCAGATGGGACAGACGTTGGAGGAATGCTGAATGGAATAGCAGCATGGTTCAGGGGTTGGGGTACCTGGTTGGTAGAGGTACTAGTGATCGTGGCACTGATAACGCTATGTGTGCTCATACCAGTTTGTCCATCCTTCCTGGCCCTACTCTTGAAAAAAAACTGTCACCAGAAACACACACATTATCGAAGAAAAAGACATAAGGATGACAACAGGGACGAGCAAGAGGTAGAAATGAGAGCAATACACCATGACCCTTAGATTTGTCATTGAGTATCAGAGGGCAGAATGTGGAATCGCATTTTACAGTTCTTAGGTATGCTATGCCTAGTGGCCCCTGTGATACACAATGACAATCTCTGCACAGGCCTATCATTAAGCAAAGAGGCCTACAAATGTAATTTGCTACTGCTAGGAACGCATTATGTTGCAAGGCTTGCTCTCTGAACAGCCACCATGAAATATCATCGTCATTGCATGCTAACTGAAGCAATATCCCTTCTGGAAAGTACCAGTCTGAGTACGTGATGTCAGCCACAATGGAGAAATAATCATACGTCAATCATACGTCAATATTTGTGGTTTAATACTATAAAAGATCGTGTATTACTTCGTTTAATTAGGCTGTTCGTGTACAACTAGTACCAAGCATCCTCCATGTACATGTCTTTCTATCTCTAATAAATTCTTTATGTTTACCTAGAGGAGCTGGCTAACGGTCGTTTGTATCCTGGATGGGTGCTGAATAATTAGGCTTCTACACATGTGACATAATAAATACACTACAAAGGAAAAGCTACAACAAGTTATATAAAAATAAACTGTATTGCCTAGAATATCATTAGACCAAACACAACATACAACAATAATATCCTGCTACACGAGCAGTTGTCAAAACATCCCACAGGTTACTAGTACTCTGCAAAAGTAAGCAGTAGTCAGGTAAACATATAGGTTATTGGTATTCTGCAACACCAGCAGCAGGCAGGATGTCGTTATCACCAAAAATGCGCATCAGAATAAGCATAATATCCGAATAGCCAAGATATCATCACAAATGCACATTGAGTGAAACATTCCTAAATGGTGATTCATCCTTATCCCTAACATAAAAGCACATATCCTGTGAACATTTGTATATGGCATATGTCATAATACGTTACGCAAACCAATAGACACTATCGTGTCACGGCATAAAATGCAGCTGATAACGTAGGGGTATATTCTCTCCATTGCCCAGTGTCCCCAGGGATGCATTGGTTATGTAAAATCACCCTAAAGCACAGAGACATATCAATCACCGATGGCCGCCTTATGAAGTCGAGGATGCAGCGCTCTTGCACGTGTATTACTGGTATTGTGGTAATTCCTCTTCTGCTGGAGTGGCCTCCATTGAGGTCTCCATCCTGTCCTGCAAGGGAGGCTGAAAACAAGGACCCTACAGCCGAGGGAGACTCCACTGACTGTGGGGACACACATACCGCTCCCCCGGCAGTGGGGAGACTTCCCCAGGTTCCTCACGCCAATCCAGACCAGGCAGCTACTGACACTGCGGGTCCACTGAACTACGGTACTTGGAATGAGCCCTTCGGTTCCTGAACTTTGCACAGGCAAACACCCAGAATAGTAGACTCCTGCAGGGAGACCTCACTCAGACTTCCCTGCTGTCAGGGGCTCTGCCTGTGAGCTTCAAGCGCACCTCACATTCCGGGCCAGAGGCACAGCAGCTTCTCGCTGCTCCACTTCTCTTCCATCATTTAGACCACCCTGCAGGCATCACTCCCCCAGCTTCCTTCTGGTAAAGAGGGCGCCGCGTCTCGGTCCTTCTGGGCCAGCTTGGCGGTGTCCTCTCCATTGCCGTGCTATCACCAAAGAAGGGCGGGGGTGCTCTAAGAGGTTCTGGTCACCAGCGTTGGAGAATCCCACATAAGGGGAAAGCACCAAAAAGGGCTACCAACGATCACAACGCGCTCCCAGAACAACGAAGTGCAGTGCTCACAACAATGCTTAAGGAGAAAGAATAGAGCGCTCTTCATGGGATCCCTTTGGAAGACAGGAATCGACCCCCAAGCGATATGGCCAGAAATAGTGGGGAAGTGAAGCTCTCCTTCTGCACTAGTTTTTGTAAAAGGGCCAAGGAGCGGGACGCAATGCTTCACATGCACTGGGCTCCTGAGGAGGCACCGGAGGAGACACAGAGGGCAGACAGGCAGGCACACACAAGAAGTTTAAGTGTTGGTTCTTTCTAGCTGCCCCACAGAACCTTGGGAATCAGGGGAAAGGCTGGCAGCAGGACAACATACAGAAAAGCAATCCAGATGAGTCCTTTAGGCCACCCAGCAAACACCAGGCAGCAGGCCAAGAACAGAAGAGAAGCCCAGATGAGTCCTTTGTGCAGTCAGGCAGTCCCTGTGGCAGAGGTTCGGTCCCAAGTCCAAAAGTGCCCTCCTTATGTGGGGGACAGACCCCTGCACTTATACCCATTTTGCACAACTTCCACAAAAGGAGGAGAGGGGATGCTATCCAGCACTAACCGATTCCAGGAATGTCCCCTTTCTCCTCTAGCACTTGCTCCAGGCAACAGTAGTGGGTAAATAATCCCTTTTTGTGAGGCCAGGGCACAGCCTCTACCTCTCCCAGCCCAGGAACACCATTCACTATGCAGATGAACTCTTGTGACACCTCCACCCTCCCTGTGTACAGGCTGTCTAAGAAGTATTCACAAAGCCCAGCTGTCACTCTGCCCCAGACGGGGATTGGAATCAAGCTGCAAAACACCAGACATAAGCACAGAGAAATGCTCACTTTCTAAAAGTGGCATTTCTATAATGATAATAAAAAATCCACCTATACCAGTAAGCAGCATTTCTCACTACCATTCCAACCATACCAAACATGCCTACCCCAACCCTCATAGATCAAACAATACCACTTAGACATATGCTAGACACATGCTAGGGCATTTCCATTGCAATCCTATGAGAGGAGCAGCACTCACAATAGTGAGAAACTAAATTGGCTGTCTGTCACTACTAGGACATGTAGTACCTAAAGACATATGTCCTACCGTTTACATACACAGCTAAGGCTTAGCTCAGGGGTGACTTATATGCAGTAAAAGGGAAGTTCCAGGCCTGGCAAGTAAATTTAGATGCCAGGTCCGTGTGGCAGTAAACTGCGCACGTAGGCTCTGCAGTGGCAGACTTGAGGCAGGTTTGAAAGGCTGCTTCTGTGGGTGGCGCAAGCTACACTGCAGGTCCACTAGTACCACTTAATTTACAGGCCCTGGGTATAAGGGATACCACTGTACAAGGGGCTTACAGATAAATTAAATGCACTATTCAGGTGTAAGCCAATCATACCAAGTTTAGAAGGAAGAGCACATGCACTTTATCATTGATCAGCAGAGATAAAGTGTTCAGAGTACTAAAGCCAACAAAAAGAGATCAGAAAAAATAGGAGGAGAAAGACAAAAGGTTTGGGGATGACCCTGTAAAAAGGGTCCACACAGAGCCTCACACTAATGCGCTATCATCTACTGTGATGGATAAAGAGATGATTACCCTCCTGAAAGGCAGAGTTACTCCAAAGGATTTGGATTATATGAGGTTGAACAGGATTCAGCAGGAGGTAAAAGAGTCTGTGCATTAGTATTATGAGAAGTTGTTGAAAATGTTTCAGCAACATACCGGTCAAATGCATCTTAAGCCAAATGATAGAGGATTCTTTATTTTGCAGCTTGTTCTTGTATCGAGACCAGAGATTAGCCAGCACATACAGCGGAATGTGATGTGTTGGCAAACTAAGTTGTTGGATGAGAGTTTGAAGTACACAAAGTATTTTAGTGATGATGAAGAGATGAAGCAGAGAAAACGCAAAGAGTAGTTTATTTAGCCTAGATAAAAATGACTCGGAAAGGTTTCAGAATCAGTCATTCACAGGAAATGTTGGTGAATTGGAAGGCATATGTTTCCAGAATGACTTGCAAGACGTTGGGTTACAAGCTGGAATGCAAGGTGTTTAGAGAGGCATGGTTGCCTTACAAGTCAGAGGTTGAGGAGTTCCAATTGATCCAAGTACAGGTGTAGATGTTGAAGAAACTGACGCCCTGTGAGTTCTGAAATAAAGGCGAGCATTGAAAGCATGAGTGTAGGCTTAATCAAGTCAGAATAAATAATAGCCAAATGCAGGGAGGAAACCAGATGTATATGTGAATGTGCCTAGCCAGCAATTGGAAATGCCATTGCAAAACCAAGTTTTCAATTATGCAAGTCCCAAAAGCCCCTATGATTCAACAGAATGTGGGTAATCCAAAAATGAATTGCCCTGAGTAAATGAAAAATAATTTTAGGTGCAGAATCACAATGTGATTCAGCAGTTTCACATGATTGACAGTGAGAGCTTTGACTCTGAAGTGTCACAATGACGGTGCCTGAGAGGAGAGGCAGATTGTGTGCTTGGCACAGTCTTAGAGGTTGCACAGAGTGGAGCATTTGTAGAAGGTGAGGTAAATTGCACTATGCCATTCCTGATAGACGCTGGTGCTACCCATTTCACTGTTAGAAGAGGGAAAGTCCCAGACCTAACCCCTCTCAAGAAAGACGATCCAAGTTGCGGGTGTTACAAACAAGTGGATTATAAATCCAGTTTCAAAAGAGGCCCCTATTAAATAGGTTCATTTGAAGAAAATCACCAATTTGTTGCATGTGACTCGAGTCCTGTAAACCTGCTACAACGTGATCTGTTCTGCAAGTTAAATTGCAAAATCTATTGTACTCAAAACAGGGTTTAATTCCAGATCCATGATGATGGTGCCATGTTTAAGTTTGCTCAGCAAGCTGTTGTGGGACTTTACCCAAAGAGAACAGTAAATGAATTGCCCCCTGAATTGAAAGAGACTGTGAACCAGAGGTGTGGGATTGCATGGGGAAGGATATTGGATTAATCAAAGATGTAGAACCAGCCAGTATTACAATTAAGCCTAATGCAGTTTTACAGAGAACAACACTATATCACATGACCCCAGAAATAATAGCAGGGATCACAGCAATAATTGAAGACATGTTACAAAAAGGAAATTTGCGAAAATAATTGGGAGTCCATTCAATTCACCAAATATGGGATTACAAAAGCCAAATGGTAAATTTCAGATAGTACAAGATTTAGAAAAGGTGAATGACATTGTAATCCCATGTTGTCCTGTGGTACTGAATACAGCCACCATTATTTATTGAATTCCGTACACAGCAGAATGGTTCTCTGTCGTGGACCTTTGTCAAGCCTTCTTCTTGATTCCATTACATGAGGATAGCCAATATCTATTCTCATTTATGTTTCACAAGTGAATCTTGGCATAGTGTTGAATCCTACACGTGTATACTGAGAGTCCTTCAATCTTTAATATTTAATCAGATTCTAAAGAAAAATCTTGAGTCATTGAACATGCCATGTAATTCAGTACTTCTGCAGTATATTGATGACCTACTTGTGGCAGACACCATTGCTCTACTGAACCATCAGGCTGAGGATTGCTATAAAATATCCCTGAGCAAACTGCAGTATTGTCAAAAAGAAGTCCAATATATGGACATATTATTGAAAAAGGAACAAGAAAAGTGGCACAAAGAAACGTAGAGGCCATTCTACTAAGAGGTCCGCCGAAAACATGAAGAGAAGTCAGAATGTTTTTGGGAATTGTTAGACCTGGCATCCTTGGCATGGTTTCCTCAGACGTTTTGCCTTCTGACCTCCTATTTTTGACTACATTTTGCTGGCTTCAGGATTCTGTGCAGTTTACCACTGCTAACTGGTGCTAAAGTGCAGGTGCTCTGTACTCTAAACATGGTGATCATATTTAAGATTTAAGTACTTCTAAGTCCCTTGTAAAGTGCATTATATGTGCCCAGGACCTGTAACTTAAATGGTACTAGTGGGCCTGCAGTACCGATTATGCTCTTTAAACATGTCCCAGCCCTGCAGAACCTGGATGTGCAGCTTAAAACTGACATTTCAACCTAGCAATTGCCCCAACTTGCCAGGCCCAAACCTTCCCAAGGGCAGGGTGCAGTGTATTTAAAATGTTGGACATGTACTTTTAAATCTAACATGTCCTGGTTGTGAAATAATATTTTTTTTTCTCTACTGCATGGCCTATCTCTGCCGTAGGTTAACATTGGGATTACTTTGAAACAGTCTTTAAGAGTAATTTCCAATTGTGACAAGATAGAATTTTGGAGTTTGGTGTCTCTGGACTTACAATTTAAAATCACAGCTTATGGTGGAGTCTGAAAATGCCACTTTTACATAGTTGCTATTTTCTTACTTTAATCATTCTATGCCACTGCCTCTCTATGAGTACACGTCTGGGGTGTGTGACAGCTGGGCTTTGTGCATTCCCTCTAGATAGTCACACACAAAGGGAGCTTTGTTGATCAGTAGTAAGGCTAGCACTTGTGTTTGTGCAGTACCTTACAATAATTTGCTGTACACTACCGCCCACATCTAGAACTACTCGAGCCAATTGTCTCTGATCCCCATTGGCAACATTTTCTACTCTATCTGATTGGCATTTTTAATTTTTGAACACTCACTGATAGGTGTTTTTGCTTTTCTATAAATCATGTCTCTGATCGGATGACCCGCAACTGCACCTGCACCTGCAAACCTAGATTTTGAGTTGGCGAAGCTGGAAAAGTATATAGTAACTGAGGTGAAGGATTTCTGCAAAGCGTTTGGGGTTTCTAATAAAAGTTCCACCAAGTAAGTCGAGCTGCAAAGGGTGCTGAGGGTCTGGCTAGAACCTAAGAATGTTGCTCGTGAGAACCTTGTGGAGGATGATGTGGAAATAGAGGAGGATGAGGAGCTGGACCAGGATTCAGTGGTGAATCTAGGACTACCTGTGAGCCAGGAGGATGATACCTTGTCAGGCTGGGTAGCAGCATTTCATCAAGAAGTCTGTCCTCAGAGGAGCTGGGGGATAGGAGGGAAGAGAGGAAATTGAGATTGGAGCTGACTAAGCTCAAATTGGAGCAGGAGATGGAGGCAAAAAGACTGGCCATGGAGAAGAAGAAAATTATGTTGTCTCAGGAGTTGGGCCTAAGGAAGGTAGACATCAGAGCCAGGAGGGCTGAGTCCAGCCAAGGGGGTGACAGCATTTTTTCAGTGCCCTCTGACAGGAAACGCTGCATTCCCCAGGGTCTGGTGTCTGACTTTGTGATGGGAAACAACACAGACAGATGGTTTGAGGCCTAGGAGATTGCCCTAGAGATGCACAGGGTCTCTGAGGAGGATTGGGGAGCTAGTCTGTGGAGGCACATTCCTAGTGAGGAGAGGGACACTCTACTGTTTGCAACGGAGCACAGTTTTTGTTTGACAGGTCTACGCCAACACCTTGTTGACAGTATAGTCACTGACCCAGGAGAGCTTGCTAAGGAGGCGGACTACTGGGTCAGCTCCAAGGTCCACAATAAGGTATCTGGGGGGGGTCACCCACAGGGTGGGCAAAGTACTCAACAGAAGAATGTGGGGTGGCAAAGAGGGAAAGGGTTCTCTAAAGGTCCCCAAACTAGTTCTGTGGATAAGGGATCCCTTCACCTTGCTGAGAAAAAAAGAAGTGGTTTCCTGACAGCAAGTCTGTGGGTAAGGCTCCCATGAAGTGTAATGTGTCAGCAAGAAGGACATTACAAGGGAGATGCCAAGTGCCCCAAGTGGGCACAGCTCCCCACGGATCGGCAGTCACTGGGGTTGGCTAGTGTAGCACTTGAGGTGGAGATTGCCCAAGATAGTTTTGGGGAGAGTGTAGAGGTTGCCCTAGTGTCCCTGGGTGACAGAGAGATGGTACAGAAAACCCACACGCCTGATAATACTAGAAAGTAGATTCACTGGGTCACCACTTCATTTGTAAATAATACAACAGTACTTTCCAAGGTATGGATTCTTAAAATAGGATATGAGGTACATCCGGAAACCATAGAGCACAAGGGGTATCTGCGTGCCTACAACAGGAATATGGTAAGCACTGTTTTCCTAATGAGAGCAAGTTCTTTGCATTCAGGGGCCTCCATCGAGGTCTCACCCCACAATGCGGGCAGTGAAATTAGTGCCTCCAAGTACACTGTGTCAAAGCCCTCCTGGGCCTCTTGGACCGCTGTTGCAGATACAGAACAATGCAGGGTAGAGCCACCTGTGTAGGAATTGCGGGTCAGCTACAAAAACACCTCCAAGGACCGGTTCACCCTCTGTACTCCTGTTGGGTCACCAGCTCACACGCAAAGGAGCGCAGAGCAGCTTTCACTCCTCGTATGGCCCCATGCAGCCACAACGTACCTCCATAAGTTCTGGGTCCAACTTGGAGATGTCCACGGCATTCAGGAACGTCGGAGGTGGCACAAGTGAGGCCCACATTGTCCTCTACTTCCACACACTTAATCCAGGTGGTGGGACCCACCAGAGCGAGACTCAGGTGCCTGCACTGCCCCTAGTTAACCAGCAATGTGTTGAGGATGACCACGCGGAGAGGTGCGGTAGCATCTCCTTCCAGCAACTGCAGACTTTGGTCATCCAACACTGCGGACTGTATCCTTTGGGCAGCGGGGATTGAGTGTAGTGCGAGGAAATGGGGAAGTGCTGATCCAAGATTGGATCACAGCACTCAGCTCATTCCTTGAGCGGTGCAAATCCTGGATAACAAAGCAGTGCTTGGGGCCTTCAGCAAGATAGAAAGTGCCAACTCTCCTCGTAGTTACACGGTAAATGGGGTTAGCATACGACAGGCACAGTGCGGTAATCCTGAGGTTCCCTTTCTCCAAGCACTCACACGTGCTGGGGAGCAGAAGGGTATACATCGCTTCACACAGACGCAATAGCAAGGAGGCGCATCCCAAACTCTATGTTGAAATGCACAGGGGGGCAGTCCCTCATGACCCATGCAAAAGAGAAGGGAGAATGTAGAGTGTTAACCGTGCGCTAGTGGCACAAGTAAAGTATCAATATAAAGTGTGCACCATGCACTATAATTGCAGGGGCAGGAACCAATGCTCATCTGTAGCTGGACCCCTGTGAGAGCACTTTGGGGGGAACACAAAGCAGGCAGCAGTAGGCAGGTAGAGCAGCACAGCCAGTCCAGTAGTCCTAATGGCGATCTCTCCTGGTAGTACCTGTTGTGTCCTTGCAGAACAGGGTCAGGGAGCAGCTGGCAGCAAGACAACAACAGTAAAGCAAGCCAGTGAGTCCTTTAGGCCACCCAGCCACTAGCAGATAGCAGGGCAACAACAGAAGAGCATTTAAGATGAGTCCTTTGTGAAGTGCAGCAGTCTTTCAGACAGAGGTTCAGTCCCAGTTCCAAAAGCACTCTGAAAACGTGGGGCCTTTACTTATGCCACAAATGTCTTTGATGTAAGGGGTGAATACAAAGGAACCCTTTCAAGTGTAACACAACCCCTTTCAACCCAGCTCTGGCTCCAGACATAAGTAGGTGATAAATCAGCCCTTTTGTGAGGGCAGGACACAGCCTTTGACATGTAAGGTGTGAGAGACCTCATCCAGCCCAGGAATACTATCAGTATGCAGATGAATGCAGATACCTCTCCTGTCACACCTAGCCCTACTTGTGAGTTGTGGCTGTCTGGAAAGTATGCAAAAAGTGTAACTGTTACTCTGCCCTAGACATGGATTGGGGTCAGGCTGCATAACACTGGAGTTATAAGCACAGAGAAATGCCCACTTTCTAAAAGTGGCATTTCTAAAATAGTAATATAAAATCCAATGACACCAGTAAGCAGGATTTCTCACTACCATTCTAAACATACCAAACATGCCAACACTACTCCTTTCAGGTTAGAAATTACCACTTAAAAATGTTTAAGGGAATTCCTAATTCTAACCTCTGAGAGGAGGAGCCCTCACAGTAGTGACAAATGAAAATAGGCTGTTTGTCACTACTAGGACATGCAAAACATAAGAGTACATGTCCTACCTTTTACATACACAGCACCCAGCCTATAGGGCTGCCCAGGGCCTACCTTAGGGGTGACAGTTGTAAAAACAAGCATTGTGAATGCAACGGGTCTTGCATTTGTTTGCGTTAGAGCTATTCGTGTAGAGCAACAAAAAAAACGCAGCATGATCGCGCTATGTAAAATGCAGAGCGATTGCACTGTGTAGAAAATAAACAGATAAAGTAGGCCAGACTCCAGGCTGAAAACATTGAGCCTTGTATGTTTTTGGTACTTTACCGGTGCTGTGTAGGTGGGCTAAACATCAGAAAAGGCATGACGTATGCATGCCTTTCACAAATGAAAGCAAGCGAATTGTAAAAGGCAAGCCCACAAACCAATGTAGGTGACTGACGTGGCATGGGCATGGTTTCAAGCCCAAAGAGAGATTACAGAATGGACGGAGCACTTTGTGCTCGCCTATAAAAAGGGGATTTCAGGCCTTGGCAAGTATTTTGAAATACTAAGTTAAGGTGGCAATAAGCTGAACACGCAGGCCCTGCAGTGGCAGGCCTGAGACAGGTTTGAAAGGCTACTTCTGTGGGTGACGCAATCTGTGCTGCAGGCCCACTAGTAGTATTTAATTTACAGGCTTTGGCTATTTGGTATCCCACTTTGCAATGGACTTACAGCTATATTAAATATGCCAAACAGGTGTAAGCAAAACATACCGGCCCGATTCACAAAGGTAAACTTAGACGTTTGGTCTAAACTTAGACCAAACGTCTAAGCTTGCGACTTTCGAAATTGAAAAAGGTCATTTACAAGAAGTATCTTTATCCCTTTGTGAATTCTCAAAGTCGTAAATGTAGACGTTTGGTCTAAGCTTAGACCAAATGTCTAAGTTTAACTTTGTGAATTGGGCCCACCAAGTTTTAGGAGAGAGAGAGACCACATGCATTTTAGCAGTTATTAGCAGTGGTGAAATGCCCAGAGTCTTAAAGCCAGCAAAAAGGGGGTCAGAAAAATATAAGTAGGAATGCAAAATGTTAGGGGATAACCCTGCAGAAAGGGCCATTTCCAACAGGTACCAACTTCATGTCTAACTACATGAAGGCAATGTGGAAGAAGTGTAGGATAACCTACAAGTTCTCTACTCCTTACCACCACCAAATCAATGGGTTGGTTGAGAGATTCAACCAACTCCGCAAAGGCATGATTAAGTCTCTACCCGAACCCATAAGGTGTAAGTGGGACATCTTTCTGCCATGCCTGTCGTTTGTCTACAGGGAGGTACGTCAGAAAGGGGTTGGCTTCTGCTTTCAACTTCTCTTTAGGCCCCCCTGAGAGGGTCTCTCAGTTTGGTGAAGGAGGGTTGGGAGCAAGCTCAAAGGAGATCACTCTAGGATGTGGTCATCTACATGCTGGCCCTCTGCAACCAGATGACATGTTTCAGGAGGCTCACCCAAGAGAACTTACAAGCTAACCAGGAGGACATGAATCGTTGGTATGACCAGAATGCCACTCTGGTTGAGTTTCTCCCCTGCCAAAAAGTGTGGGTAATGGAGCCCTGGGAGCTCCGTTCTTCGCACGACCACTGGTCTGGGCCCTATGAGGTAAAGGAGCGGAAGAGCAATGTCACCCACTTGGTGGACCTCAAAACACCTAGTAACCATTTTGAGGATCCTGCATGTGAACCACCTCAAGCCCCACTTTGAGTGGTCTGAGATTACCATGCACTTGGTAACTGATGATGGGGTGGAAGACGAGAGTGAACCTCTTCCCGATCTCCTATCTTCCAAGAGCAGGATAGATCAGTGGAGGTTGTCAGCTCCTCCCTTAGACTTTTCATAGATCACCAGAGACTCTGCCACCAGTTGGTGGGGCATTTTGCCTCTCTTTTCACTTACCCCAGGAGTCACTACATTGAGCACCCATGGTATTGACACTGGGGACAGCCCACCTGTGAAAAACACAATTTACAGGTTGTCTGATAAAGTGAGGGCTAACATTAAATAGGAGGTCTCTAAAATGTTGGCACTACGGGTTATTGAACCCTGCAACAGTCTTTGGTCCAGCTCAGTGGTACTGGTCCCCAAGGCTGCCCCGCCAGGTGTCACACCTGTCCTAGGCTTGCCACCGCAGAACCTGTGTGTACAGTTTTAAATTGCCATTTTGACCTGGCAAGTGCACCCACTTGCCAGGCCTAAACCTTCTTTTTTAATACATGTAAGTAACCCCTAAGGTAGGTCCTAGTTAGCCCCAGGTGGAGGGTTCCGTGTATTTTAAAAGTTGGACATGTACTTTTAAGTCTAGCATGTCCTATTAGTGAAAAACTATTAAATTTGTTTTGCACTGCTGCAAGACCTATCTCTCCCATAGGTTAACATTGGGATTACCTTGAAACAGCCTTTAAGAGTAATTTCCAATTGGGACAAGATAGACATTTGTAGTTTGGTGTCTCTGTACTCACAATTTAAAATCACAACTTATGGTTGAAGTTGGATTTTAAATTGTAAGTCTGAAAATGCCAATTTTAGAAAGTTTGCATTTTCTTACTTTAACCATTCTGTGCCTCTGCCTTTCTCTGAATACACATCTGGGGCATGTGAAGGCTGGGCTTTTTGCATTCCCTCTAGACAGTCACACACAAAGGTAGCTGGGGTGAGACATTTACATCCTGATAGCCCATCACTAGGTTGATGGGTCTTCCTGGACTAGATGGGACAGAGGAGCTGCCTGTTCCCACGCAAAGTGTTGCATAACCCCCTGTAGACTGTCTGGAGACTGAAAAGGAATGGCAGGGACCTTGTGCACTTCAAACGCCTCTCTTTGAAGTCTCCCTCACTTCAAAGGTGCAACTGAATATACATACTGGACCCCAAACCCCATCAAATCAGTACACTTCTGAATCTGAGAACTTTCTGCCTGGAAGAAGGACTACTGTGGTGCCAGCAGGGACTCCCACTCTGTGGAACTGCTTTGGCGTGTTGGCCTGCTGTCTGCTGCTTCTTGCCTTGGAGTGAGAAGAACTGGACTTGCCCTACATCCTCTTAAGAACTTAAGTGACTCCAAGGGCTTGCTGGCTTCCCTTATGTTCTGAAGTCTCAGGGCCGTCAAAAATGTCCTCAAACTCTGCTTTAGCTGCTGGACTCTGCCAACTATGAGACCTGTCCTGCCAAGAGGTGCCAATCCAGTCCTGGACTTTGAAAGGGGACTCTGCAGCTGTTCCCCTGCCAAAATCGATGCAGAGCTGATTGGAGCCGCCTCATCCTCCCTCAATGCCGACACATTGGCACTGCCACTGAGGTCAAGGACTTCGCATGTGGACAGTGGATACCCAACTTTTCCATGGTGGCTACGCCTTTACAGAGTCTGACACAGAGATGTGCCTGATTCTATTCTATGGGACAAAGAATACACAAAAGCTTTACTAGAGCTGAGAGAAAGTATCCGTCAAGCCCCGGCACTAGGAATGCCTGATTATACCAAGAGTTTTACTTTGTTTTGCAGTGAGAGGGAGGGATGTGCTCACTTACTGTTTACTCAGATGCATGGAGATGCGTGGAGACCTCTCACTTATTTCTCAATTACCCTTGACCCTTTCACAGTAGGACTGCCTGGCTGTCTGAAAATCATTGGCAGCTGTGAGTACCAGTTTAGAAACATGTGAAAGCATAGTGACGAGGCATCATTTAACTGTTATGGTCCCTCACTTGGTTTAGGTTTTGATTACTAGAACCAAACTCCAATACATGACTAACTCTAGATTGACCAAGTATAAGCAGCAAGTCCTTGCAGCAGAGATTGTAGAACTAAGGTAGGCTTTGAACCCCAGCACTTTACTACCCCCTGCCCGAAAATGATGTAATCAAAATGATGTGTCACAGATTTATGCATCAAGCCAAGACCCGACATAAAAGATGAGCCTTCAATTAGTCCTAATTATGTACTTTTTGTTGATGGCTCATGTTTAAGAACAAATGATAGTTCCCTGAGAGAAGCTTATGCTGTCTGCACAATTCAAGATATTGTAGAAGGCTCCTGGCTTCTTGGAGTTGCCTCAGCGCAAGTTGCAGAATTAATTTCCCTTACAGCAGCTTGACTGCCCCAATGAGTGAACTATTTTTACGGATAGTCAGTATGGCTTTGATGTGGTCCATGACTTGAGTCAGGTATGGTCACAAAGAGGTTTCATGACTCCGTCTGGTTCGCCTATAAAAAACCGTGAGCATATGAGAAGACTGCTGGAAGCTTTGTGACTCCCAAATGAAGTTGCTGTTGTAAAATGTGCAACCCACAGGAGTGACAATGGTTATGTCACAGTTGGCAACAGATATGTAGACAAAGGGGAAATTGTGGCCTGTATATTTCATTTAATGGAATATTCGCAGCAGAATCTCAAGAGGTCGCCAGCTTTTCAATTTTGATGTCTATAGCTGGCACGTGGGAAGAATGCAAATGTTTACAGGAAAATATTTCACAAGCTGAACAACAGGGTTGGATCAGAGCAGGAGGTGGAAAGGATGCAAATGACACTTGGGGGGTCATTACTTACAACATTGGCGGGCGGCGGTTGTAACCGTTGTAACCGCTGTGCGGCCGCCTGCGGTGCCCATTATGACATGCACGCTGGACAGTCGCACCCGTCGCGCTTTTCACTGTCTGCAGAGCAGACAGTGAAAAGCCGCATGGGGCCCCCCCGGGGCCCCTCGGCTCCCCGTACCACCAGCATTTTCCGAAAAGGCTGGCGGTAGGGGGACTCGTAATCCACTGAGGATTACTACCGCCAGGGCCATTGTGGCAGGAAACCGTCGGCCCCGGCGGTGCGACCGCGGCGCTTCCGCCGCGGTCGGAATGACCAGAGGAGCACCCCCAGCCTGTTGGCAGTGCTTCCGTCATTTCAGCCCTGGCGGTCCTGTACCGCCAGGGTTGTAATGACCCCCTTGGTTTTCAACAGATGGAAGACCAATGTTGCCAGACAGTGTGTTATCACCTATGACACGGCATTTCCATGGCCCGACAGATTTAGGTATGTATGCCATGGTCAGGTCCTTCAGACAGAATTGGTTTAACCTCAGATTTAGGAATCATGCAGAAGAATTGTGTCACCATTGTTATAATATGCCAACAGGGGAATGTAGGGAACGAACACCAGTTACACTGAGTCATGCAGGGAGATCAGGTGGTCCCGTCAACTGGATGCAGATGGACTTCATCGAAATGCCTGTTTATAATGGACTGAAATACGTCCTGGTTATAGAGTGCATTTTCTCTTCATAGGTAGAAGCCTACCGAAGCAGGAGAAATCACAGTCTCGCTGTAGCTAAACTGCTGTTAAGAGAACTGGTACAGAGGTATGGAAAAAGCGGTTTCTCTGAAATCAGATTGAGAAACTGACTTTAACAGTGAGATCATCAAGGTGTTGTATGCAGCACTACAAGTAGCGCAAATGTTGCATTGAAGCTATCAAACTGATTCTTCTGGTATAGTAGAGCAACTCAATGGTACAACCCAAATCCCAACTGGCAAACGATTGTGCACCCACTTCACTGAAATGGCCTGATGATTTACCTTTGGTGTTGATCAGCCTTCTAAGTACACCTGACAGGAAGACAGGTTTATCACCCCACAAGATTCTCATTGGAAGAGCCATGAGACTGTCTGCTGTACCTGAAAATGCACTTGTGAACATAACAGATGACATGGTACTTGGTTTCTGCAAGGGATTGGCTGATGTAGCGCATTCTGTCTCTTTACAGGTTGAAACTGTCACTGCAGCCCATATCAAGAGCAGTGCCATGATTTAAATCCAGAGGACTTGGTGCTCACTAAGAAACATTTAAGAAATCCTGTCTGGAGTCAAGGTGGAATGGCTCCTACCAGGTGATATTAATCACAAATAGAGCTGTTAAATGTGCTGGAAAGCCAAACTAGGTGTATGCGTCGGATACCCAAAGAACAGGAGATCCATATGAAGAAATAGTGTTCTATGAGCCAGAACCAAAAACACTGGTGACTGTACCACTGCACATTGTACAAGTCACAAAGTATCATGGAGCAAAACAAGAAGAAAGGGGTGAAGAATGGCAGACAGGTGAAGAAATACAATTCTCGGATATCTGACACAGTGGCACAGCAACTCTTGAGGGTAGAGAAGCAAGAACTCAGACTCGAGTGACAGCAGAGACACTTTCAGTGCAACATGAATATTCAGGAGAAGGAACAAGTATTGAATCAAGAACAAAAGAAGACACCCACAATGCTAAATGGCCAGAAGCCTAGTTGAAAGAAGTTGAAGTCAAGTGTATCAGATTGATCCATACTGCCAACAATTGATGAGGAGACAGAGTCAAGAAGTAAAAGTGACACAGAAGGAGATCAGCAAAAACTGGGAAGTTCCAAACGAGCCAGAGTACCTTGTCAATGATATTCAGTATTTGAATGGACCTATCATGTGAGCTAACTGGTAAACATTCCAGTATCAGATTTGCTTTACTGGAATAGAGAATTGCCTGAACTCTTTTGAAAACTGCTTAAAGCAAAATCCATTTGTGAAAAGCTCCTTAAATGAACTGTGCTATTAGACTGAAATAAAAATTGATAAAGTTGCTAAGCAAAAAGAATTAAGAAGATTTACCTAAGTCTGAGGATGGTGTAGAAGAGTATGGATAGCATTTTAGAAGAACACGGAGTAGGGTTAAGGAAGACAATATAAAGATTGCTGTAAAAAAAGCTGCAAGAAACAAACTTGAATTGCAAGACCAATTGAAGAAAAAAAAATGCTGCTCATGAAATAAAGACACTAACTTTGCTGTTACACTCATCGTTTTAAAAGATCTGACTTTAGGCAAACATTTCTGTTCTAACCAGAGCTAGATGGAAAATCATTTTAAGTGGTGCATTTTTATTAGTAGTTGTATTAGCTATAGCAATATTATTGTTGATACATTACACCAGAGACAGAGAATTCTGTATTCTCATTCACTAACACAATATCTGCTCCTGGCACAGAAAAGTTGAAAGTCTCATTTGTAGATTACATGAAAGAAGATTAGCCGACAAAAGCTTTTTCCACATTAGCTCAAGAGTGTACACAA
This sequence comes from Pleurodeles waltl, assembly GCF_031143425.1. Lineage (NCBI taxonomy): Eukaryota > Metazoa > Chordata > Amphibia > Caudata > Salamandridae > Pleurodeles > Pleurodeles waltl. The sequence goes on along the minus strand of NC_090445.1, from coordinate 656,149,546 downwards.
GCTCTAAATGTAAAGGATCGCTATGTGTGTGCGTACTTACCTTCAGCTGCTGATGAGGAGGTGGCATGCCATCCCATTCCTCTTTCATATGCTACAGCATGTATTATTTAACTTAGTTTAGTTTAAAGGTGACAACATTTGGAATATTATTACTCTAACTTTGACATTATTCTTTTAAAAGTGCCTTTACTAAAAAGCATGAACTTATATTCACAGGCAAAAGCAATGAAAACATCCTGGCATTATTTGAGACCTTTTCTACCTATAGACACTGTAGAGACACTATTGAGACATACACGAATAATGTAACCTGCTTATTGAATTGATTTGAGAAAACTTTTATCATGATATTAGAGGAGAGAGGAACACACTTTGCACATAGTACTAACAAAAATGTGGATGCTTTAAGGAATGTTTGGAAAATGGAAGAATATAGAAGCAAAATATCTTATTCCAAACTCTAGTTAGAGAAGAGAAATATAAGAGGAAGGAGTGTCTTTTCAAAAGAAGAATTCAAAGGAGACAGAGACCTGTAGGGAATAAAAACTGTGAGCACACATTTGAATTATCAGGAGGAACATGGCAGATGTTTAAAGGAGACAATCCTACTATACCTGGAGTTTATTTTATTGTGGTGAGAATGGATACTTTAGATTGTCTGCTGACTGTGAAGATATCTGCTATTTTGGTGTGCTCTTTCTTAAAATGTACCATATACAGAGCTTAGACGCTTTAACTATGACACCTGCACACAGGTACACACACACAGTGTTCATGAAGCAACACAATTAGTGGGAGACATATTTGGCGCTGTTAATACAGCAGTATGAGTGATATTAAACAATGAAGAGATTAGAAGGTTTTCAATCGTAGTGGACAAACTGACAACTTAGCACATCTGGAGTGTTATTAGTTGAACACACTGAACTAGTAGCATTTAGATCAATGGTTTTGCAAAACAAATATCCTTTAGACAGTTTGCTCATAGAAAAAGGTGGTGTCTACAAGATGCTGAAAATAGAAAATTAGTTAACATACATACCTGACTAGAGTAAGAAAACTGCAGAATAGGCAAAGAATATTTCTGACCGAAAGCTTGACTTAGAATCCTAGAAACCACTAATATAGTAAAAGGCTTCACAAAGGGGAATTCTGCAATAGGCAATTGGGTTAAAGCAGCAGGAAGAGGAATCCTCAAGGTTGTATTAGTGCCTGTATGAATTGTAGTTGTCTGTTTCCTGTCTACACTGGGAGTCGGTAAAGCTATTACCCTCTTCCCAGCCAAGGATGTAACGGTTATGTCCTTGGCCGCGGTATGTCCTAGGCAAGGCTAGCGTTCCCCTCAGAAGCCTCGCCTTCACAGGAATCACTTCCCCTTTCACACCTCCCCCTTCCCAGACCTCCCTGTGGCGTCTGATGACGTTAGAGCACAATTGTGCGCTGATCTCATCAGAGGCTGCCACACCGGATCGGAGGAGTAATGCTTTAACATTTCTCCTCTGATCACGCGGAGGGGGCGAGAGAGGCATCAAAGGAAAGGAAAGGCCTTTCCTTTCCCTTGACGTCTCTCTCAGTATTTCTGTTGCCTGAAGCGATCGGGCAGCAGAAATACCCACTAGACACCAGGGATTTTTTTGTTGTTGTATTTATGCATAAGGGGAGCTGCCCCTTGGGCGAGGGGCGCTCCCCAGGGGGGGGGGAAATTATTTGTAGGCCTTTTCTAATTAGGCCAATCTGCACCCGGGTGGAGGGGGCAGAAAGCGCTAGACTCCATGGGGGGCAAACTTGTTTAAGGCCATTTCTGCCCCCCCGGGGGCAGATCGGCCTATTGTAATTAGGCCGATCTGCCCCGTGGGGGGGGGGGGGGGGGGGCAGAAACCTTTAGGCACCAGGGATCATTTTTTTTTTGTTTTGTTTTTTTAAGACATGGGGAGCGACCCCTTAGGCTAGAATCACTCCCCTGGGGGGAAAAATATTTTCAGGCCATTTCTGCCCCGGTCTATTTTTATTAAGCCAATCTGCCTCCAAGGGGGGCAGAAACCACTAGACACCAGGGATTTTTATTTTTTTGCGTCAATTTCATGCAAAGGGAGCGACCCCTTAGACAAGGGCCGTTCCCCTGGGGTGTCAAATTTATTTTGGGCCATTTCTGCCCCCGGGGGGGCAGAACCCACTTAGGCACCAAGGATTGGTGTGTGTGTATGGGTGTGTTTTGTTTGGGGGGCAGCTCCTTGGTCAAGGGTCACTTCCCATGGGGGCACATTACTGTTGGCCATCTCTGCCCCCAAGTGGGGCAGATCGGCCTATTTTTGGAAGGCCCATCTGCCCCAAAGGGGGGCAGAAAGCCTACCAGAGAGACAAGAGAAGATTCTTTTTTTTTTTTTAAAGAGGGTGGGGGTATGTCTATACCCCCACCCCAAATAAATGGGGCAAAGTTGTTCTGCCCACCGGTGGGTAGATGGGGCAATTACCCCCAATCCACTCCCCGGAGGCAAAAAGCCTACTGGATGCCAGGGAATTAAAAAAAAAAAATGGGGAGGTAGCTACCAACCAGTATGGGCATGGTTATGCCCCCACCCCAAATGAATGGGGTAACAGTCTTTTAGCTCTACCCCTGTACACTGAAAAATCTTATCCCACAGCATGCAAGAGGACATTTGATTATTTTGGGTTTTGGTTTTACATTTGGGCCATGAGAGATTGGTTAACTCTCAAAATCGTCCCACTTGGAATGGCGAGGGCTGCGCTTTTTGGACTTTGGGGCGCTGCCATGTAGAAAAATTTGCAAAACCTAGGCACATCTGAAAACTAAACATCTGGGTGAGTCCAGGGTGGTGTGCTTCACATGCACCCCGCACCATTTTCTTACCCACAATGACCTGCAAACCTCCAACTTTGCTGGAAATCACACATTGTTTTCCACATTTTTGTGATGAAACCTTCCAGAATCCACAAAATTTCTACCACCCAGCATTATTGCATCTATACTGATAAGAAATCTGCCCCACTTGTCAGCCTAAAAACTTGTTTTTTCAAACTGCCCTTTTGGACCCGCTTTGGTTCCCCCTCACTTTTTACATGTTCTTGGCTCTTGGCCCACCTACACAAGTGAGGTATCATTTTTACAGGAATAATGAGGGGAACATTGGGTGGTAGGGAACTTGTGCCTGTGCGGTGATCCCACACAGAAATGTGGGAAAAATTTCATTTTTTAGATAAATTTGAGGTTTGCTAAGGATTGTGGGTAACAAAACACTAGGGGGATCCACACAAGTCACACCTTCCTGGATTCCCTCAGGTGTCTAGATTTCAGAAATGTTTGGGTTTGGTAGTTTTCCTTAGATGGCTACTGAGCCCAGGACCAAAAACGCAGGTGCCATCCCCCGCAAAAACAGGTAGCTTTGTATTTGATAATTTTGATGTGTCCACATAGTGTTTTTGGCATTTTCTGTTGCGGGCACTAGGCCTACCCACACAAGTGAGGTACCATTTTTATCAGGAGACCTGGGGGAACACTGGGTAGAAGGACGTTTGTGGCTCCCCTCAAATTCGAGAACTACGCAGCACGAAATGTGAGGAAAAAATGTTTTTTGCCAAATTTTGAGGTTTGCTAAGGATTTATGGTAACAGAACCTGGTGAGAGCACCACAAGTTACCCCATCCTGGGTTCCCCTAGGTATCTAGTTTTCAGAAATGTCCAGATTTGCTAGGTTTTCTTAGGTGCCGGATGAGCTACAGGCTGAAATCCACAGCAAGGCACTTTGCAAAAAACAGGTCTATTTTCTTTGGGAAAATGTGATGTGTCCACATGGTGTTTTGGGGCATTTCCTGTCACAGGCACTAGGCCTAGCCACACAAGTGAGGTACCATTTTTATCGGGTGACTCGTCGGGGGAACGCCGGGTGGAAGGAAATTTGTGGATCCTCTCAGATTACAGATCTTTCTGTCACCAAAATGTGAGGAAAAGGTGTTTTTTTTTTACACATTTTGAGGTTTGCAAAGGATTCTGGGTAACAGAACCTGGTGAGTCACCCCATCCTGGATTCCCCTAGGTGTCTAGTTTTCAAAAAGGCACAGGTTTGATAGGTTTCCCTAGGTGCTGGCTGAGCTAGAGGCAAAAATTCACAGCTAGGCACTTTGCAAAAAACAGGTCTATGTTCTTTGGGGATTTCAATGTAAAAATGTGATGTGTCCATGTTGTATTTCCTGTCGCAGGCACTAGGCATACCCACACAAGTGAGGTACCATTTGTATCGGGAGACTTGGGGGAAAACAGAATAGAAGAAAAAGTGTTATGGCCCCTTGTCTTTCTTAACATTTTTTCCTTCCAAATATAAGTCAGTGTGTAAAGAAGACGTCTTTTTGAGAAATGCCTTGTAATTCACATGCTAGTATGGGGACCCCGGAATTCAGAGATGTGCAAATAACCACTGCTTCTTAACACCTTATCTTGTGCCCATTTTGGAAATACAAAGGTTCTCTTGATACCTATTTTTCAATCGTTATACTTCAGCAAATGAATTGCTGTATCCTCAGTATAGAATGAAAACCGATTGCAAGGTGCAGCTCATTTATTGGCTCTGGGTACCTAGGGTTCTTGATGAACTTACAAGCCATATATATCCCCGCAACCAGAAGAGTCCAGCAGACGTAACGGTATATTGCCTTGAAAAACTGACCTCAGGGAAAAAGTTACAGAGTAAAACATGGAGAAAAATGGCTGTTTTTTTCACCTCAATTTCAACATTTCTTTTTTATTTCAGCTGTTATTTTCTGTGGGAAAACCGTGTAGGATCTACACAAATGACCCCTTGGTGAATTCATAATGTTATCTACTTTTCATAAATGTTTAGCTTTCTGGGATCCAGCATTGGATTTACACCGATTTCTGTCACTAACTGGAAAGAGGCTATAAGCGCAAAAAATAGTAAAAATGGTGTATGTCCCAGTAAAATGCCAAAATTGAATTGAAAAATGTGTGTTTCTGATTGGAGTCTGCCTGTTCCTGAAAGCTGAGGAGGTGGTGATTTTACCACCGCAAACCCTTTGTTGATGCCATTTTCAGGGAAAAACTACAAGCTTCTTCTGCAGCCTTTTTCCCAATTTAAAAAAAAAACCGAAATTTTTGCTGTATTTTGGCTAATTTCTTGGTCTTCTTCAGGGAAACCCACAATCTCTGGGTACCTCTAGAATCCCTAGGATTTTGGGAAAAAAAGGACACAAATTTGGCATGGGTAGCTTATGTGAACAAAAAGTCATAAGGGGAAAAAACGCAAACTGCCCCAAATAGCCAAAACAGGTCCTGGGACGTGAGGGGGAAAAGACCTGGCAGCAAGGGGGTTAAAGCATTATTGCAAATGAAGAAAACAGAGAAATGAATAAATGAATGAAGAAATACTTAGAGTTAAATGACTGCATTAACAATTAAACTAAAATAAAGGGAAATCTTAAAAAGAAAGAGAAAAGACTCAACTGAAGATGAGAGTGAACTCTGATATCATCTCCGATGGTTAAAAACTATCAGACGGAGTAGGTCACAGGAGCATTTTAAATATTGAAAATTTAATGTAATTAAAATGCGGAAATAAACATGTAGGCCTTAATCGAAAAGCAGTATTTAAAATGCAATATGAGCGATAAACTTCCTTAGCTACTTGTATTTAGCCAAAACCACTGACAAATGCATTTTACTGTCTTTCTTGTACCCTGACCTAGATCACGAATGTGAGATATAAAACTTTTAATGATGCAAATGTGCTGAAACAATAGATTCAATAAAAGAACTGTTATACTTCAACTTTCTCATAGGAATAGTTTTCATAAAATATAATAATGCATTCATAAATACTGATGACTTTAAAAGGGAATAGCTTGTTCCAGCGTGGATTCCATACCAAGCGTGCAAAAGACAAATTCACACCATGGTATACTCCAAACCTCAGAAAGTTCAAACAACTATCTAAGAGACCGGACAGAATATGGAGGAGAGACTATGGTGAGATAACCAAGCAGAACTACTGGTAATATATTGGAACATATGAATTGGAAATTTAAAAAGAATAAGCCGTATACTATGAGGGAACAATTAATGGTGCGGCCATGTGAGATGTTCCATTCTCGAACCTCACGATGCAATGAATTGGCAGACTTCTTTCAGACAAAAATTCAAAACATCTATAATTTGTTCCACTAGCACTCAAAAAATAATATTAAGAGGTTCCAAGAGGCCGCACCTTACACTAATCTGTATTCACTTAAGGTGATTCCTCCCATGACAATGGACAACATTACTAACATCATAGGTAAAATTAAGTTTAGTTTGCCTAAGGATTCAATTTCACCTCGCATTCTAGCAAAAGTCATAGATGAGGTATTCCCACATCTGTTAGAGATGGTGAATCTCTCCTTAACTTTGGGCTGAATCCCTAAAGCATGGAAACATGCCATGGTCAAAGCCCTTTTAAAAAAAAAGCCTAATGTGGATCCGCTTGCCATGGGTTACTACCACCCAATATCCCTCCTTCCCGAGATAAGCAAAATTGTAGAAAAAACATGTGAATCTTGCACTGTTACAGTTCCTTGAGAATCATGATATTTTACACCCCACTCAAACAGGTTTTTGCCTGTACCATAGCACAGAGACAGCCCTTTTAGCTGTGGTGGAAGAAACCAAAAAGTTGCTTGACCAGGGAGTCACAGCAGCAATTATCCTCCTTGATCAAAGCTCAGCTTTTGATACTGTAAGCCATGGCATTCTTGTTGATCAGTAACAGAATGTGGGAATCTCAGGTCCTGCTCTAGCATGGCTGAAGTCTTTCCTAGAGGATAGGACTTTCCAGGTCTTTAAGGGCAACTGTACCTTAGAAATCCTCCTGTTAAAATGTGGAGTCCGTCAGGGCTCAGCGCTGAGCCCTATCCTTTTTAATTTATATATGAGACCACTGGCAGACATTGTCCTTCCGTTTGGGATTTCATTAGTCTCTTATGCTGATGACACACAATTGTTTTTCACCCTCAAGTCAACCCCTTCCTTGGGTCCCTGTCTAGTGAAGGTGGCTGACTGGATGAAGAGCTCTTGCCTCAAATTAAAAACTGCAGTGAAGAGCCTGGGAATCAGGTTGGATAAAACCTTCAAATTCAGCCCCCTGCAATAAAGCTCTCAGCTACTTGCTATGGTATGAGGAGAATGCTTAAAATATCCTCCCTATGCTTCCCTCCATGTTGAGAAGGTTGGTAGTGCAGTCACTCATTTGTCCCGCCTGGACTATGGAACTCATTATACCTGGGAGCTCATAAGGCCACAATAAGAAAACTTCAGATTGTACAGAACTCCGCAGGCCGATTATTGTATAATATCCTCAGACATCAATCAGCGAGACAAGCATTGAACTCTCTTCACTGGCTCCCAGTGACTGATAGAATTACATTTAAATCACTCTGTATTGTCCACAGAAATCTGCTTGGCAAAGGCTGCCTGATCTTATGATCCCTTGTATCTCCATATATGCCTGGCAGATCGCTGCGCTTCTCAGATGCTCATTTGGCCAGGGGACTCAGTCCCAGAATCCTGTAATGGCTGCCTCCAACATTTTTTCCCATGTTGCACGCAGCCAATCAGAGTGCTCGTTCCCATGGAATCCTTACTCCAACAGAATGATTTGGCTCAAGGGAAAAAAGTTGATCAACGAGTATGCTTATTTTTTTTTAATTGGGTTCAAGAGACTCACCGTCCCTCAAACCCAACCGTCCAGATATACAAATATTTATGTAACTTAACTTTTCTTAAACTACTAAATGGATTTACACCAGTTCACAAAAGCACACGATCTGGACCAAGATCTAGCTTCCTGCCAAAATTGACTGACCACCCTAAAGCCAGGGGCTACCACATTTATGGCACTGTCCCCTTTAAGACAACATACATCAGGAACAATACATAGGCCATCTGACATTAAATATTACATCTTCACTGAGGGAAGTTGTTCCTTCCTGACAAAGAGTGCGCAACGCTTTGCCAGGCTCTGTTTCACTTCAAGGAAGAAAACACCCCATTAGCAACACCTTAAGACTCATCTGACCCCTCTCAAACGCATGTATCATGTTGCAGTGAGACTCATCAAAGGCCTCTACCGGTTTGATAGGAGAACTAGCTGAGAGGCCCACACTGTTGTGAGACTCTTGCCAAAATAACAAGACTGCTGAGTTTTGGGCAGTAGCACCACCAAGCATGGGGGATTGATTCCAATCCTAAACCATGTGGCAGCTGTCGGCCTAACCCTTATGGCCAGCTAGCAGCACTTCACAGATACCATGGGTAAAAGTAATATGTGGCAGCCCATCGCATGACACTCTTAGATTCCTCTGGGAAGTCGTGGTGGAAACAGGTCATGCCCCGTTCTCTCAGTTACACAAGTCTCATACATGTAATGACAAGCAGAAGCATATCTTGGTTCAATAGGATTTATCGAAGCAAATGCATTCTACATAAAAAGGCATGAAGTGTGACAAGGATGATGAAACCAGACATTACAATGGTGCCCAAGAAAGGAAAACAGAAACAGTCCCACCATATTCGTTACAATAGCATTACCAATATTTCTACACATCCTACTAAGATTCCTACATGAGAGCAAGTAGCAGTGATAGCCCTAATCTGCCCATCTAGTCCCGGGAGTGTAGCTCGAGCCCCATCCCTGTGTTGAAGGACATCTTTGCAGTAATCAGTAAATGTATCCAGTTGGAGTCTTACAGAAGATACCCGAGTTCCTATGACATGGTGGGCTTTTTGTCTTGGGCACATGCTTAAATGTTGCACTTGATATGTAAATTAACGGTAAGGTATGGACTGGGGCCACCCAGAGCACAGCTTGGGATGGGAAGGAAGGGATGGATGGTGAGCAAGTACACGTCCAAGCAACCTTCACTTCTGGGTCATGGGTATGGTGCCATGCTCCCTATAGGACCGCATAGTCTGGGTCATTAGTACAGCTGTAGCACAAGAGTGCTTCTCTCCAATAGCACGGTATGTGAGAGTCGAGTATTTCAGCTCTCTCACTCTTCGACTGCAGTTTTTATTTACCTTTGTCTGCCTCACCTTTCAATTTGTCCCTGGTTATCCTCGATCTTCATTCCCGGGTCTCTAGCTCCAAACTGAATTCCACTTTATTAATGTGGAGTTAATTAGCAGTAGGCTAGTTTATCCCCGATCCTGAGCCTCTTTCAATGGATCACCTAAGGTTGCTAATCGAGCTCTAGAAATGAGAAAAATGCCAGTGAATGCAACCTGAAATCACAATTACTATAGATTATACCAACCTTTTTTGAATTCTCACTTGAAAATATGCGAAAAGCTTTGCAGTGTACAATTGTACATAATTTTAAACGGTGCATTTCTCACATGCACAATACGTTTCCCTGTTAAAATCCCTTCCACTGCTCCCTTGCCAATTTTGGGGTTGTCCCAAAGATCATTCCCATGAGACATTGTCAGGAATAGATGTGTGTGCACCACCAAGCCTTTGGGTTTTTCCTGTTAAAAATTACATTAACTGATAGAGCAAAATGAAATGATATGTGGCCTATAAACTCGAGTCCAGTCCTTACCTTCATGACCACGGGGAGAGGCCCGTATGAAATAAGTGAACATTTACATTGGGGAAGGAGATGGACATCATACATTGTAGAGGGTGAAAAATATTAGACACAAGGTAATTATATGTGGAAGAATGGTTGTGGAAGCAGCCACTAGCGCCCCCATTACAGGTTTTTTGTTTAGGAAAGCCAGAACGATCGCGTTTTCCGCAGGCCCTTTCTGCTGATAAAACAGACACAATCTGCCTAGGGAAAAGCTCCGCGAAGAGGGAAAACTATTAGGGAAGCAGTGTGCAAACAAAGATTTCCTCAGCTAGTCGCTATTCCCAGGAAAAACACTCGTAATGTTGCAGTAATACCACACCGTGAGTAACCATACCTGTGGTACCGGCAATTTTAGTTGTCGTTTTACTGCAACATTTGTAACGTCGAGCTACTCAGGAGAGGTACAATGAGGAGGAATATGAGTTACTGAACCGGTCTCTAGTGGGGGATTGTCCTGAGTATTCTGGTGCTCTGGGGAACTGTGTTCACGTCTTTAGCTTTGTTCTGCGGTATGTTTTCTGACGGTTTCACCAGGAATATTTTGTTTAGGGTGTGGGGAATTACTAAAGTAAATAAGGCTCACCCTGTCCTCGTGATCCAGGCAATGAGAGGCTAGAGCAGGCAGAAGATTATGTGACTTTACAGTTTGGTATTTTTTCAAACCCAAAAGCAGTCAATTAAACACTAGTTCTGGCCTTTCATGGAGAATGGAAGAAACAAACATAATCTTACCTATGGAAGGCTTGTAGCCAGAACAGTGATTTGAGTGGAGAAGCTGAGAGGTGAGCACTTGAGTCGTAGTCATAACAGACACTGACTGCAGTTCTGAACCTTTGACCTTCAAGTCATTTATTTCAGGTGTGTTAGTCTAAATACATCAATACAGGCAAAAGAAGACCACAGCGCTCAAAATCCATTAGTCACAAACTAGGCCAGGCCAGGAGTGAAACACTGCCCTTAATGATGAGAAAGGAAAATGGTTCACCCTAAGATTGAAAGGAGTCTGAATGCAGGAGCATGCAGTGCACAGTGGCCACGTAGGTAAGAACTTGTATTTAATTTTAAAATATGGAACATGGTGACACAAGATAATTTTTCGACTGAGCCTTAAAATGTGCAATCACCCTTCTAATGATCTGATCATTACTTACTGGCAGGGCCCTGCTGAAGATTACATTCGTTGCGCTTACTTAGGTTAAGAAACTTGTTGAGGGATTGGAAGGCAGCCTAGTCAACCCTGAGAGCCTTATGCTCTTGTGGATCTCTGCAGCTTCCCAAGAATGTGTTAATCTACCTCACCTACACATCACTTGAGGTATCAGATACCAGCACAATATGAGCTGCTGCCTGCATGGCACATTACATAACTCAAGCTCAATTTGTCACTGACCTACAGCTGGAATCACGGGTGACGGGGGAAGTCTCAGTAACAACACTGGGAATTACAAGGGGTGAAAAACATTATTTTATCACTGTGACAGGGTGGCACAATGAGGACAGATAGCCAGTGGTCAGATAAGTTGGTAAATTCCTTTATTTATGAAATAATGCTAAGCAAAAGATTGTTTGTCCTCTGTGGTTGGTTGACGTTCCTTCTGAGACTCTCTCCTTCGTCTTCTCTTTGAGGGCTCCTGGGAGGCACATGCGAGGAAAGAGTGAAGAGGCACAGATAAGTAAATTGTTCTCTGTTTAGTTCTCTTTATTCCCTTTCTGCCCCCCCCCCTTTTGTTTCTCCTATCCCTGGTCCTGTCTTCTTTTCTGTGCTTTAGATTCTTGTACTCGCTGTCTCTTTTCTTCTCCTTCCTGTTTTCTTTTTATCTTTATCTTTTATTCTCTCTCTCTCTATCCTTTTCACTTCCAACTGTCTCCTTTGCCTTGTAGCTGTCTCCGCTGTTTATTTGGGATAGGATGACCTTATTGTGCTCCTGTGTCTCGCTTAAATCCCACCGGAGTCTGTATAGTATTGGGTATGCACCATTCTGGTTGTCTCTCTCTTAATGTGGCTACCAGGATTATGGCAAATACAAAAATGTACCCTGAAGATTATATCATGGAATAATACCAGTATCCATTAAACAATACTGTCTTCAACCCCACCCCCCTTTCCTCACTAATCACTCTTTTTATTTCCCTTTTGGTGCTTTCTTCCACCCCTCTTTCCGTTTTTCCCTTTAGAGACATGCACCTGCAGAGGCCACGCTTTTCCTCAAGTGTGGCCGGAGTCAGCGATTGGCGCCTCCCGCGCCGCTGGTTTGTAGATCCACGTTGCCGGGAGTGTTTCTTGTCGGGTCTTCGGTCCGACTTGCAGCGCCGTCTTCCTGGTCTTCTTCTTTCTCCACCGTGAGTCTCCAGCTTTCCGGATGCCACACGCCCTTCCGATTTCCTTCCAAACCCTCTCTCTTATCGAGCCGGGGCAAGGCACAAAAGTTGTTACTCTTTTCACCATGACCCGGATGTGGATGGGGATTGGTGGAAGGATGCTGCACTATCGGGTCGGAAGTGGCAGCAGAAGCCAGGTCATCGCACCCTGATGGGCCCGCTTGTTGTTGTAGCGGCCCGTCACAGTCACCTTGACCATCAATCATCACCCAGTTCACAGCTGCTGTCGGATAATAACTACAGCAGGAGTTGCTGCTGCTGGCATTGAGCGACAACAATGAGAGCAAACATGCAAATGTTCAGGTAGTGACTTGGACACAGTTTAGGTCAAGCAATCAGTCAACTAGATCTCTCTATCAATTCATTGGAAGATAAAGAGAAAGTTACAGCTGTTGCTCCTTCCTCATCAAATAGCAGAGGACTTGTCTTGTGGATTTGATGTCACAGAGCAGGCTAGCAATTGTATGTACCATACTTTTCAGCAAATGTCCTTTAGAGAATCTACCTCCCAAAATCAGAGGGTGACACTTTTAGCTAGTCCTTTTTATCTTGCAGATAGGTTGAAGATCGAAGTGGCTTTCTGAGTGCTTGAAGTGCTGGATAGTGATAGGTTTAGGAAATATACAACTTTCAATTATTCTTGATCATAGTGTGTTAGAAATGTTTTTTTTGGTTGGCAGTCAGGTTACCCTCTGTCTTAGCAAGAACCCTCATTCTAGTCAGGGTAAGTCTCATCCAATCCAAAATTAGACTGTGCCCACCCTATGGTAGCTTGGCACGAGCAGTCAGGCTTAACTTAGAAGGCAATGTGTAAATTATTTGTGCAATAAATCATACAATACCACCATATAGCACCACAAAAATACACCACACAGTGTTTAGAAAAATATATAATATTTATCAGGATATTTGTAGGTCAAAACGAATAAAGTTGCAATGTGAATTTGTAGAGATATCACTGAAAAGTGATATAAAGTGTCTTAAGTCTTTAAAAAGCAAACAAAGTCTCTTTCAAGCACAAAGTACCTGGTTTGGTGTGGAAAATCTCCTCAGAGGACCACAGAAGAAGAGATACGTGGAAAAATGGTGTGTGCGTCGATTTCTCCCCAGCACACACAGGCTTGCGTCTTTATTTTTCACGCGGGGAAGTCGTGCGCCGTTTTCTGGCGCGCGGACAGTCTCTTTCTGTGGATCGCGGGGATTACCAGATCTCCCGGGTCTGTGCGTGGATTCTCCTGCTTGTTTTCCGGCTACCCGTCGTTCTGTGGGGCTGCGCGTCGAAGTTTCGCTCTCACGGCAGGCGTGGCGTCGATTTCTCCTCTGGAGGTCGGGCGGCGTTGTCCTTGCGAGGCCGTGCATCGAAGTTCCGGTGGTCCCTAAGGCGTTGCGTCGATCAGCGTCGGTGTGCGGCGTTTTTCTCGCCGCGGAACAAGCTGTGCGTCGAACATTTCGGCGCACGAAGCATCCAAGTGAAAAAGAGAAGTCTTTTTGGTCCTGAGACTTCAGGGAACAGGAGGCAAGCGCTATCCAAGCCCTTCGAGAGCACTTTCACAGCCAGGCAAGAGTTCAGCAAGGCAGCAGGCCAACAGCAAAGCAGCAGTCCTTTGTAGAAAGCAGACAGGTGAGTCCTTTGAGCAGCCAGGCAGTTCTTCTTGTCAGGATGTAGTGTCTGGTTCAGGTTTCTTCTCCAGCAAGTGTCTGATGAGGTAGGGCAGAGGCCCTGTTTTAAACCCAAATGTGCCTTTGAAGTGGGTGAGACTTCAAAGAGTGGCTACGAAGTGCACCAGGTCCCCTTTCAGTACAATCCTGTCTGCCAGGGTCCCAGTAGAGGGTGTGGCAGTCCTTTGTATGAGAGGAGGCCTTCCACCCTCCCAGCCCAGGAAGACCCATTCAAAATGCAGATGTATGCAAGTGAGGATGAGTACCCTGTGTTTGGGGTGTGTCTGAGTGAATGCACAAGGAGCTGTCAACCAAGCCCAGCCAGACGTGGATTGTAAGGCACAAAAAGATTTAAGTGCAAAAAAATGCTCACTTTCTAAAAGTGGCATTTCTAGAATAGTAATATTAAATCCGGCTTCACCAGTCAGCAGGATTTTGTATTACCATTCTGGCCATACTAAATATGACCTTCCTGCTCCTTTCAGATCAGCAGCTGCCACTTCAACAATGTATGAGGGCAGCCCCAATGTTAGCCTATGAAGGGAGGAAGCCTCACAGTAGTGTAAAAACGAATTAAGGAGTTTTACACTACCAGGACATATAACTACACAGGTACATGTCCTGCCTTTTACCTACACAGCACCCTGCTCTAGGGGTTACCTAGGGCACACATTAGGGGTGACTTATATGTAGAAAAAGGGGAGTTCTAGGCTTGGCAAGTACTTTTAAATGCCAAGTCGAAGTGGCAGTAAAACTGCACACACAGGCCTTGCAATGGCAAGCTTGAGACAAGGTTAAGGGGGCTACTTAAGTGGGTGGCACAACCAGTGCTGCAGGTCCACTAGTAGCCTTTAATCTACAGGCCCTAGGCACATATAGTGCACTTTACTAGGGACTTATAAGTAAATTAAATAGTCCAATCAGGTATGATCCAAAGTTACAATGTTTAAAAAGGGAGAGGGCATATGCACTTTAGCACTGGTTAGCAGTGGTAAAGTGCGCAGAGTCTAAAAGCCAGCAAAACAGGGTCCAAAAAGTGGAGGGAGGCAGGCAAAAAGTTAGGGGTGACCACCCTAAGGCATGTCAGGTCTAACATGTGCACCCCCCAGCTGAAAGTGGGGAGAGCTACCCGACCTCCTGGGAGCTCTCATCGCTAAGGTGGAAGTATCTGGAGAGACCATCAGCATTGGTGTGGTCAACCCCTGGGCGATGCTCCACCGTAAAGTCCATCCCCTGTAGGGAAATGGACCATCTCAAGAGTTTTGGATTCTCACCCCTCATCTGCATGAGCCATCTGAGGGGCCTGTGATCTGTCTGAACCCGGAAGTGAGTCCCAAACAGGTAGGGTCTTAGCTTCTTCAGTGCCCAGACCACAGCAAATGCTTCTCTCTCAATAGCACTCCACCTTTGTTCCAGTGGTAACAGTCTTCTGCTAATAAAGACTACTGGTTGGTCTGAGCCCTCCTCATTCAGCTGTGCTAGAAGCGCCCCTATGCCATGCTCTGAAGCGTCTGTCTGCACAATAAATTCCTGGGAGTAGTCAGGGGCCTTGAGCACGGGGGCCGTGCACATGGCTTCCTTCGGAGAATCAAAGGCTTTCTGACATGCCTCTGTCCAATACACCAACCTAGGTTGTTTCTTGGAAGTGAGTTCTGTCAAGGGGGACACAATGGTACCATAGCCCTTGATAAACCTGTGGTAGTATCCAGTGAGGCCCAAAAAGGCTCTCACCTCAGTCTGTGTTCTAGGTAGTTGCCAGGCCTTGATAGTTTCAATCTTGGGCTGGAATGGCTGCACCCTGCCACCACCTACTAGGTGTCCCAAGCACACCACGGAACCCTGCCCAATCTGGCACTTACTAGCCTTGATAGTCAGGCCTGCCTGTTGCAGGGCCTGAAGCACCTCCTTGAGGTGGAGCAGGTGTTCCTCCCAGCTGGAACTGTAGACAGCTATGTCATCTAGGTAAGCTGCACAGAAGGCATCTTTACCAGCTAGGCCCCGTTAACCATCCGTTGAAAGGTAGCGGGGGCATTTTTCAGCCCAAATGGCATCACCCGGAATTGGTAATGGCCATCAGGGGTGGAAAAAGCGGATCTCTCTTTAGCCCCCTCAGTCAGGCCAATCTGCCAGTACCCGGAAGTAAGATCGAACGTACTCAGGAACTTGGCAGCGCCTAGCCTGTCAACGAGCTCATTAGCTCGGGGGATGGGGTAAGCATCAGTCCGGGTGACTGAGTTGAGACCCCAGTAGTCCACACAGAACCGGAGTTCTGGCTTCGCACCTGGGGCAGTAGCCTTGGGAACCAATACCACATGGCTGGCCCATGGACTACTGGATTTCTCAATAACCCCCAAAGTCAACATCTTGGAGACCTCCTCCTTGATGCTGGCCTTCACCTTATCTGACAACCTATAAATTATGTTCTTTACAGGGGCACTGTCACCTGTGTCAATGTCATGCACACAGAGGTGGGTTAGTCCAGGAGTAAGGGAGAACAGGGGGGAGAACTGCTCTAACAGCTCATAGCAGTCCCTTCTCTGGGTTGGAGTCAGGGAGTCAGAGAGAATGACACAACCTACTGACCCATCCCCTTCTTTGACAGCGAGGAGGTCGGGGAGAGGTTCACTCTCCTCTTCCATGCCCTCATCTGTGACTAGGAGCATACTGACCTCAGACCTCTCAAAGTGAGGTTTGAGCTGGTTGTGATGGAGGACCCTTAGGGCTTGCCTAGGGTCTTGAGGTCCACTAAGTAAGTGGCCTCCCCTTTACGCTCCTTGATCTCAAAGGGGCCAGTCCAGCGGTCCTGGAGAGCCCTGGGCTCTACTGGCTCCATCACCCAAACTTTGTCTCCAGGTGAGAACTCAACTAGAGTGGCCTTCTGGTCGTACCACTCCTTCATCACCTCTTGACTGGCCTCGAGGTTACTCTGGGCCTGCTTCCAGAAGCGTTGGGTTTGTTTGCGAAGGGCCAGCATGTAGCTGACCACATCCTGGGGAGGGGCCTGGGGAGCTCTCTCCCAGCCCTCCTTAACGATGCTTAGGGGTCCCCTGACAGGGTGACCATAGAGAAGCTCAAAGGGGCTGAGCCCCACCCCTTTCTGGGGCACCTCTCTATAAGCAAACAACAGGCAGGGTAAGAGGACGTCCCACTTACGCCTCATGGCCTCAGTCAGGCCACTAATCATGCCTTTCAGGGTCTGGTTGAATCTCTCAACAAGCCCATTGGTTTGAGGATGATAAAGGGTGGTAAAACGGTAGGTCACCCCACACTCATCCCATAGGGTCTTCATGTATGCAGACATGAAGTTTGTGCCCCTGTCAGACACGACCTCCTAAGGGAATCCCACACGGGTAAATATTCCCAACAGGGCTCTGGTCACCACCTTTGCAGTCACTGTTCTCAGAGGGATTGCCTCTGGATAGCGGTGGCATGGTCCACCAAAACCAGGATAAACCTGTTGCCCAAGGCAGTTTTGGGGTCCAAGGGACCAACAATGTCGATGCCCATCCTTTCAAAGGGGGTGCCAACGACTGGGAGTGGGAGCAGGGGAGCTTTAAGTCGTTTCCCTGCCTTCTCACTAGCCTGGCAGGTGGGGCAAGCTCTGCAGAAGTTATCTGAGGCTTTCCTCATTCTGGGCCAATGAAAGTGGGTGTTAAGCCTTTCAAAGGTCTTGTCTTGGCCCAGGTGTCCTGCCAGGGGAATGTCGTGAGCCAGGCCTAGTAGGAATTTCCGGTAACACTGGGGGACCACCAGCACACGGAGTGCCCCAGGACCTGGAACCCTACGCTCAGTGTAAAGGAGATCATTCTCCCAGTAAATATGGTGAGCGCCAGAGGCGTCACCTGCTGCTTGGTCTGTGGCCTGCTTTTTCAGACCCTCAAGAGTGGGGCATTCTTTCTGCGCCTTGCAGAATGCTTCCCTGGTTGCCCCCCCCCTCTACTTGCCAGCCAGCAAGTTCAGGTAGGTTACCCAGGGCAGCTATGTCCTCCCCGGTTGGCTCAGGGGCCTCCTCTTCCTCAGGGGCCTTGTCTACCACCGTGGGAACATTGGAGGCGGGTTTCCCACACCCCTGGCCCCCCTCTTTGGCAGCTGTCTGGGCCATCTTTCCAGGCTCCAGATGCCCTTGACTCCCTTCCCGGGCAGCCATGGACCGTGTGGTCATGCAGACCCACTCAGGTAACCCTAACATCTCCAGGTGAGATCTGAGCTCTACTTCTTTCCAAGCAGTATGCTCAAGATCATTGCCTAACAGACAATCTACAGGCATGGCAGGACTCACAGCTACTTTCAGAGTACCAGAGACCCCCCCCCCCACTCAAAGGGAACCAGAGCCACCGGTAGGTGACTCTCACGATTGTCAGCGACTATGACCTGGTGGAATGTATTAGGGACTATCTGCTCTGTTGACACCAGCTGACTCTGCATAGTAGTCAAACTGGCTCCTGTGTCACGCAGAGCCTCCACCTTCTGCCCATTAATGGTGACCCACTGCCTGTACTTGGAAGTATTTTGGGGCACGTGGTCTTTGGGCACCATTTCTCTTTCTCCCAGGGACACTAGGGAAATCTCTACCTGCTCCCCAAAGCTATCTGGGTCCATCTCCTCCCCAAGCGCTACACTAGTCAACCCAGGTGTCTGTCCGGTAGTGGACGGTGCCCTTTTGGAGCACTGGGGGTCGCCTTTATAGTGACCATACTGGTAACACTCCATACATTTGGGGTTGGATTTCCCTGACCTATCATATGTCCCTGGCTTTTTCCCAAATCTGGAAAAGGAATGGTTGCCACCCCCTCCCTGGGAATTCTTTTGGGGGCCTTTTGAGAGTTCCTTATCTGTAAGTTTATCTCCCACATCTTTCTTCTGTTGGGAACCCTGACCACCTTTGTGGGAGTCCCCCCCAGGTACCTTTGTGGACACTCTGGTGCTAACCCAGAGGTCCGCCTCCTCAGCAAGCTTCCTGGGATCAGTCAGCTTACTATCTACCAAGTGCTGGTGCAACTCTGTATAGGTAACATTGAGTATTTCCTCTCTCAGAATCAAGTCATATAGCCCTTTATAATTATCTACTTTGTTGCCCCGCACCCATCCATTCAGTGCCTTACTGGAAAAGTCAAAGAAATCTACCCATATTTGTGTGGTTTGTTTGGTGCTGTCCCTGAACCTCTGACGGTATCCCTCAGGGGTCAGCACAAACTTGGCAAGTAAAGTGGCTTTCTGAAGTGGGTATGCGTTTTGATCAGGTTGATCCAATGTGAGAAGTGTGTCCCTCCCCAATGGCGGCACATAACCCCACATAGCTACCCCCCATTGCCCTTCAGGAACCTCATGAGCCCTTAGTGCAACTTCATAAGCAGCTAACCATTTATCTATGTCATCTCCCATCACAAAACTGGGCACCACATTTTTGGGTATACGAACCTTCTTTTCTCCAGCAGGTCCTGTCTGTATGCTGCCGCCATTATTGCTGGATTCAGACTGTCTCGCCTTGATCTCCAGCTCCTTGAGACTCAGTTCATGAGCCAATAATAATTTCTTTTCAGCCAAAGCTCTTTCAGCTTCCACCTGTTTGACTGCTCTTTCAGCTTCAGCTTGTTTGGCTGCCCTTTCAGCTTCCGCTCGAATCTGTTTCGCTGCTCTTTCAGCTTCAAGCTGTTTGACTGCTCTTTCAGCCTCACCTTGTTTGGCTTCTCTCTCTGCCCTTCTTTCCTCCTGTTGAGCCTCAATTTTCAGTTTTGCCATTTGCAATTGGAACTCCCTTTCCTCTCTTCTTTCCTCTGCGGTCAGGCTTTGCACAGAGACACTGCTCCCTGGTCTGGAAGGGGGCATAATTGCAGTGGTAACATCATCCACAGATAGCAACAAATCCTCTGAGGGGCCATTTTCTGGCTCCTCTTCCTCATCATCCTCTTCTAAATGGGCTTCTGCCCAGGCCCTCAGTGCCACTTGAAAGTCCTTCTTTTTGGAGGCCCCCTGGGTGGGTACCCTCACTGCCCTGCAGAACCCTCTTAGTTGTTTGACCGTTTATGTATCCAACAGGACTAGGTCAAAGTCTCCTATTTGAGACCCAGTCAGAGACATGTTGAGTGAGGATTTAGTTTTTGAAAATTGTCAGGAAAATGAATTTGCAAAAAGAGATAAAAATCAAGTTGACCTTCAACTGTGGGTAGGTAGTGAAATACTTAGCTACTGTATGTCACTGCACAAATACAAGTCCTATCCTCACCGCTGATCACCAATGTTAGAAATTGGGTTTTTGGTTGGTAGTCAGGTTACCCTCTGTCCAAGCAAGAACCCTCACTCTAGTCAGGGTAAGTCACACACACTCCAAAATTAGCCTGTGCCCACCCTCTGGTAGCTTGGCACGAGCAGTCAGGCTTAACTTAGAAGGCAATGTGTAAAGTATTTGTGCAATAAATCATACAATACCACTATATAGCACCACAAAAATACACCACACAGTGTTTAGAAAAATATATAATATTTATCAGGATATTTGTAGGTCAAAACGAATAAAGTTGCAATGTGAATTTGTAGAGATATCACTGAAAAGTGATATAAAGTGTCTTAAGTCTTTAAAAAGCAAACAAAGTCTCTTTCAAGCACAAAGTACCTGGTTTGGAGTGGAAAATCTCCTCAGAGGACCACAGAAGAAGAGATACGTGGAAAAATGGTGTGTGCATCGATTTCTCCACAGCACACACGGACTTGCATCGTTATTTTTCACACGGGGAAGTCGTGCGTCGTTTTCCGGCGCGCGGACAGTCTCTTTCTGTGGATCGTCCCGGGTCTGTGCATGGATTCTCCTGCTTGTTTTCCGGCTGCGTGTCGTTCTGCGGGGCTGCGCGTCGAAGTTTCGCTCTCACGGCAGGCGTCGTGTCGATTTCTCCTCTGGAGGTCGGGCAGCGTTGTCCTTGCGAGGCCGTGCGTCGAAGTTCCGGTCGCCCCGAAGTCGTGGCGTCGATCAGCGTCGGTGTGCGGCGTTTTTCTTGCCGCGGAACAAGCTGTGCGTCAAAAATTCCGGCGCACGAAGCGTCCAAGTGAAAAAGAGAAGTCTTTTTGGTCCTGAGACTTCAGGGAACAGGAGGCAAGCTCTATCCAAGCCCTTGGAGAGCACTTTCACAGCCAGGCAAGAGTTCAGCAAGGCAGCAGGCCAACAGCAAGGCAGCAGTCCTTTGTAGAAAGCAGACAGGTGAGTCCTTTGAGCAGCCAGGCAGTTCTTCTTGCCAGGATGTAGTGTCTGGTTCAGGTTTCTTCTCCAGCAAGTGTCTGATGAGGTAGGGCAGAGGCCCTGTTTTATACCCAAATGCGCCTTTGAAGTGGGGGAGACTTCGAAGAGTGGCTAAGAAGTGCACCAGGTCCGCTTTCAGTACAATCCTGTCTGCCAGGGTCCCAGTAGAGGGTGTGGCAGTCCTTTGTATGAGAGCAGGCCCTCCACCCTCCCAGCCCAGGAAGACTCATTCAAAATGCAGATGTATGCAAATGAAGCTGAGTACCCTGTGTTTAGGGTGTGTCTGAGTGAATGCACAAGAAGATGTCAACCAAGCCCAGCCAGACGTGGATTGTAAGGCACAGAAAGATTTAAGTGCAAAGAAATGCTCACTTTCTAAAAGTGGCATTTCTAGAATAGTAATATTAAATCCGACTTCACCAGTCAGCAGGATTTTGTATTACCATTCTGGCCATACTAAATATGACCTTCCTGCTCCTTTCAGATCAGCAGCTGCCACTTCAACAATGTATGAGGGCAGCCCCAATGTTAGCCTATGAAGGGAGCAGGCCTCACAGTAGTGTAAAAACGAATTTAGGAGTTTTACACTACCAGAACATATAACTACACAGGTACAGGTCCTGCCTTTTACCTACACAGCACCCTGCTCTAGGGGTTACCTAGGGCATACATTAGGGGTGACTTATATGTAGAAAAAGGGGAGTTCTAGGCTTGGCAAGTACTTTTAAATGCCAAGTCAAAGTTGCAGTAAAACTGCACACACAGGCCTTGCAATGGCAAGCCTGAGACAAGGTTAAGGGGGCTACTTAAGTGGGTGGCACAACCAGTGCTGCAGGTCCACTAGTAGCCTTTAATCTACAGGCCCTAGGCACATATAGTGCACATTACTAGGGACTTATAAGTAAATTAAATAGTCCAATCAGGTATGATCCAAAGTTACCATGTTTAAAAAGGGAGAGAGCATATGCACTTTAGCACTGGTTAGCAGTAGTTAAGTGCGCAGTGTCTAAAAGCCAGCAAAATAGGGTCCAAAAAGTGGAGGGAGGCAGGCAAAATGTTAAGGGTGACCACCCTAAGGCATGTCAGGTCTAACATAGTGTGACATGCCATACCTCCCTTCCTGAGGTGAAAAAAGCCAATAATGCCTTTTCTAAAACGTAAACAACCACACTGTTTAAGAAATATTTGGGGTAGTGCTTTTGTTTCCATGATATTTTCTAAAAACCCCAGCTGCCTTTCCTTCTTCTGTTATGAATTTGAGTAGGCATCCGTTTTTGGGACTCGGTTGAATAGTCAGCAAGGAACAGGACAGCATAAGGGACTGGAAAGGAGGGAGGTAAGATTGGAGTGAGCTGTTTGCTTTATGGGTCAAGCAGCCACTTGTGAAGTATGATAGAAGGAAATGTTGTAGAACATCACACCATGGAATCACACTAGGTTTGCCAGAAGAGAAGGGTGTAGAAGAGGTTAGGCTCAGCGATGGGTGCTGAGGAGAGTGTTCTGCTCAACAGTGCAAGCCTTGTTCACTGTTTATCCTGCCTTGTTCACAGATGACTCCAACCCCACTCATTGAACAGTCTGCCTCATTTCCTGATTTCTCAACCTCATTGATTCATTGGTAACTTTGCCATAATTACTTGTCTCACTATCCTGCTCACTTGCCAACCAGCCCAATTCATGGCCGGAATGGCAAGTATTGTCAGAAGCTGAACAATTATTACAGTGTCCAGTCTCTTTGGGGTTGTGTGTGGGTGTGGGTGGCATCAGTGAGTCAGAACATAGATTCCAAAGAATGTGCCCTAAGGGCAGTGCTTAGAGCATGGTGTTAAAGTGGGTCTTTTAAAATTAATATTAACAGGAAAAGCTTGCAATATATTGTGTAATGAAGTTGCATAAAATGTAGAGAATGATGCACACGTTTGAAATGTGCCCACGGGGAGTGGCTACCAATGTGTACGAAGAAAAATGAAACTTATTAATGATGAACTAATTGTGTACTAATGTTTTGAATTTGTACTAGCATATCATAATTAGAGTCATGTATTCGGAGTTTGTTAAATTAATCATTAGGCCTTAGTTTAGCGAGGGTCTTGGCCTAGCTGCCTGGTCTCATTTTAAACTGTGTTTTTCTAACGTGCAATGTGCTATTTTCCTGAAGGACACGAAACTGTACTTTTCCAGAAGCTAGATATTTTTCGCTAAAAGAATGTCTAAAGCAAGCCTGTTTTGAAAAGTCATAGCCCTCTCCGCAGCAAGTTCAGTATCCATCAGGAGTATAGCCCCTGAAAAGTTTGTCAGCATGTTATCCACAATAGTAGACAACTTTTGAATCTTTATGGAGTTTATGATAACTCCCACTGAAGGAATTATCGCACCAAATATGTCTCCTCCTACACCAGCAGCAGTTCCTCTCTTCTGTCTAGTACAGAGGTCTTCAAACTGGGAGGCGGGCCCCCCTTGGGGGGCCCTCAAGTGATCCCAGGGGGGGCGCCAAACTCTGGCCAAAAGAAATATTATACAGATAACATGCCTTTGTTTTAAGTAGAAGCATGTTATTGCAGTTTTAAAAAGGTAACAGTACTTAACTGCAATGTTTAAATTGGTTCAGACCTATTTAAACATTGCCATCTTTCTAAAATAATTGTGAAAAATTCTGAGGGGGGGCCCAATGATTTTTATTTTTCAACTGGGGGGAGGGGGCACGGCATTAAAACGTTTGAAGACCACTGGTCTAGTACGATGTTGTTAGAAATGGGGTTTCTGGTTGGCTAGGGTATGCACCTCAGCCAGGCAGAACCTACCCACTCTAGTCAGGGCTAGGGAGTTACACGTGCAAGATAACCCCTGCTCACCCCCTTGGTAGCTTGGCACTGTAGGAAAGTACCATCTTGCCTGGCATGTTACCCCCATATTTCACTGTATATATGTTGTTTTAGTTGTATGTGTCACTGGGACCCTGCCAGCCAGGGCCCCAGTGCTCATAAGTGTGCCCTGTATGTGTTACCTGTGTTATGACTAACTGTCTCACTAAGGCTCTGCTATTTAGAACCTCAGTGGTTATGCTCTCTCATTTCTTTCCAAATTGTCACTAACAGGCTAGTGACCAATTTTACCAATTTACATTGGCATACTGGAACACCCTTATAATTCCCTAGTATATGGTACTGAGGTACCCAGGGTATTGGGGTTCCAGGAGATCCCTATGGGCTGCAGCATTTCTTTTGCCACCCATAGGGAGCTCTGACAATTCTTACACAAGCCTGCCACTGCAGCCTGAGTGAAATAACGTCCACGTTATTTCACAGCCATTTACCAGTGCACTTAAGTAACTTATAAGTCACCTATATGTCTAACCTTTACCTGGTAAAGGTTGGGTGCTAAGTTACTTAGTGTGTGGGCACCCTGGCACTAGCCAAGGTGCTCCCACATTGTTCAGGGCAAATTTCCCGGACTTTGTGAGTGCGGGGACACCATTACACACGTGCACTACACATAGGTGTAACTTCACAATGGTAACTCCGAACATGGCCATGTAACATGTCTAAGATCATGGAATTGCCCCCCCAATGCCATCCTGGTATTGGGGAGACAATCCCATGATTCCCCGGGTCTCTAGCACAGACCCGGGTACTGCCAAACTGCCTTTTCAGGGGTTTCACTGCAGCTGCTGCTGCTGCCCACCCCTCAGACAGGTTTCTGTCCTCCTGGGGTCCAGACAGGCTTGGCCTAGGAAGGCAGAACAAAGGACTTCCTCAGACAGAGGGTGTTACACCCTCTCCCTTTGTAAAAAGGTGTTAAGGCAGGGGAGGAGTAGCCTCCCCCAGCCTCTGCAAATGCTTTCATGGGCACAGATGGTGCCCATTTCTGCATAAGCCAGTCTACACCGGTTCAGGGATCCCTCAGCCCTGCTCTGGCACGAAACTGGACAAAGGAAAGGGGAGTGACCACTCCCCTGACCTGCACCTCCCCTGGGAGGTGCCCAGAGCTCCTCCAGTGTGCTCCAGACCTCTGCCATCTTGGAAACAGAGGTGCTGCTGGCACACTGGACTGCTCTGAGTGGCCAGGGCCAGCAGGTGACGTCAGAGACTCCTTCTGATAGGCTCTTACCTGTGTTGCTAGCCTATCCTTTCACCTAGGTAGCCAAACCTCCTTTTCTGGCTATTTAGGGTCTCTGCTTTGGGGAATTCTTTAGATAATGAATGCAAGAGCTCATCAGAGTTCCTCTGCATCTCTCTCTTCACCTTCTGCCAAGGAATCGACTGCTGACCGCGCTGGAAGCCTGCAAAACTGCAACAAAGTAGCAAAGATGACTACTGCGACCTTGTAACGCTGATCCTGCCGCCTTCTCTACTGTTTTCCTGGTGGTGCATGCTGTGGGGGTAGTCTGCCTCCTCTCTGCACTAGAAGCTCCGAAGAAATCTCCTGTGGGTCGACGGAATCTTCCCCCTGCAACCGCAGGCACCAAAGAACTGCATCACCGGTCCTCTGGGTCTCCTCTCAGCACGACGAGCGAGGTCCCTTGAGCTCAGCAACTCTGTCCAAGTGACTCCCACAGTCCAGTGACTCTTCAGTCCACGTTTGGTGGAGGTAAGTCCTTGCCTCCCCACGCTAGACTGCATTGCTGGGAACCGCGTGTTTTGCAGCTACTCCGGCTCCTGTGCACTCACCGAGGATTTCCTTTGTGCACAGCCAAGCCTGGGTCCCCGGCACTCTAACCTGCATTGCACGACCTCCTGAGTTGTCCTCCGGCTTCGTGGGACCCTCTTGTGCAACTTCGGGTGAGCTCCGGTTCACTCCACTTCGTAGTGCCTGTTCCGGCACTTCTGCGGGTGCTGCTTGCTTCTGAGTGGGCTCTTTGTCTTGCTGGACGCCCCCTCTGTCCCCTCACACAATTGGTGACATCCTGGTACATCCTGGGCCACAGCAGCACCCAAAAACCCTAACCGCGACCCTTGCAGCTAGCAAGGCTTGTTTGCGGTCTTTCTGTGGGAAAACACTGCACGACTCTTCACGACGTGGGACATCCATCCTCCAAAGGGGAAGTTTCTAGCCCCTGTTGTTCTTGCAGAATCCTCAGCTTCTACCATCCAGTGGCAGCTTCTTTGCACCCACAGCTGGCATTTCCTGGGCATCTGCCCACTCCCGACTTGATCGTGACTTTTGGACTTGGTCCCCTTGTTCCACAGGTACTCTCGTCTGGAAATCCATCGTTGTTGCATTGCTGGTGTTGGTCTTTCCTGCAGAATTCCCCTATCACGACTTCTGTGCTCTTTGGGGAACTTAGGTGCACTTTGCACCCACTTTTCAGGGTCTTGGGGTGGGCTATTTTTCTAACCCTCACTGTTTCCTTACAGTCCCAGCGACCCTCTACAAGGTCACATAGGTTTGGGGTCCATTCGTGGTTCGCATTCCACTTCTAGAGTATATGGTTTGTGTTGCCCCTATCCCTATGTGCCCCCATTGCATTCTATTGTGACTATACATTGTTTGCACTGTTTTCTATTGCTATTACTGCATATTTTGATATTGTGTACATATATCTTGTGTATATTTGCTATCCTCATACTGAGGGGACTCACTGAGATACTTTGGCATATTGTCATAAAAACAAAGTACCTTTATTTTTAGTATATCTGTGTATTGTGTTTTCTTATGATATTGTGCATATGACACTAGTGGTACTGTAGGAGCTTCACTCGTCTCCTAGTTCAGCCTAAGCTGCTCTGCTAAGCTACCTTTTCTATCAGCCTAAGCTGCTAGACACCCCTCTACACTAATAAGGGATACCTGGGCCTGGTGCAAGGTGTAAGTACCCCTTGGTACTCACTACAAGCCAGTCCAGCCTCCTACAGGCACGAGCAGTCAGGCTTAACACGGAGGCAATGTGTAAAGCGTTTGCACAACACACACAACACACGTGACGCAAAATGTACACCACAAGGTATACACAACACTGAGCTATGTAAAAATAATCTGTATTGCACAAAACATTATTGGACCAACATTACATGTAAGTAATACCCTGCTACCTTAGCAGTTGTCAGAATGTTACACAAGTTACTAATACTCTGCAAGAATATGCAGTTGTCACATTAGAACATGTAAGTACTGAGGATTCTGCAACATAAGCAGTAGTCAGGAATTATAGCAAAAGATATATGCACTTGTCATGAACAATTCCTAAATACCCATAAAAGGAAAATTAGAGAATATACCACAAGTCATATAAATACATATCAGCTAGACATACCCATAAAAGGAATATTAGCACATATATGTAGGAACAGTAAACAGCTAGGAAATAGAAAACATCCACAAGTCTGTATTAGGCTCCTAGAGCCTAGATTTCCTAAAGAGTACCTGTATTCTAGTTGAAGAGGCACTTCCAGTGCCTAAAGATGAGCATGGGGGCCCCCGGCGCTCCTGTGCGCAAAACGGGGGCCTACCTCATGGTGGGGGCCTGCCTCAGCCTCCTCACACCCTGCCCGTGGGGTGAGGGCCGGGCGTGGCCCAGCAACAATTATAGGGCAAAGGCGGGAAGGGACCTCCGGCGAGGTCTCCCTTCCCGATTCCGGCTGAAGAAAAATGCTGCCGTGAAGAAAAAGGAGCGTCCTGCTCCTGGGGCAGAGACCGGGGAAGGGGCGCTCCCCGCGCCTTCCCCGCATCCTGCTTGATGATCCTTGTGAGCTCGGACCCCTCCGGGGGCCTGAGGAGACACTCGCTCGCACCCGAAGCGGTGTGCGAGTGTTGGAAGCTGTTCCTGGCCGCCGGGACGCTTCCACGGAAAGAGGAACCGGCTAGTGCCCCGGGGGCACCCCTGGGAGTGGACCGTGCCCTGGGGGCGCCGTTAGGAGCACGCCTGCTCCAGTTGGTGTATCTTCGTACCCCGGGGGCACTTAGATTAGCGCGGACTTCGCGCTAATGAGAGCCCAGCAACCCGGGCTGCGCGGTGATTCGGGGGACGAAAATAAAGCGCGTTTCAAAGTGCTAAAGTAAGTATTGCAACCCGGGCTGCGGCGGTGTCCTTGGGCAGAAGTAAAGCGCTTTTCAGAGCGCTTAGGGCAAAGCTAAAGCACGGGCTGCTGCGGTGATCTTTTTCAGCAGTTTCCAGAGAGCGCTCTTTACAGCGCTTAGTGAGAGCCTACAGAGATCGGTGCAGGAATCAGGGGCACAGCACCCTGCCCCTGGGAGCAACCAGGAGACAAAGGAGCACAGGGCTTGTGGGCCCAGCTACAGGCCAGCACAAGGGTTGCAGATGGTGGCAGTTTCCTCTAGTGACCAGGCGGGTCACAGATCAGCACAGCAGCAGCAGTCCAAGGTGGTTTCCTGGTGAGTCCATTCATCAGCGCGTTCTGTGTCCAGTTTCAAGTTCCAAGAATGTTCAAATTGTGGGGAAAATTCCCCTGTACTTATAGTCAGTTCTTACAGTGTTTTACAATGGTAGGGAGAGGAGGTTCCAGCCAGTTACAACTGGTTCTGGGAGTGCCCCCTCTCTCCTTTCAGAACAGGCTCCAAACATCAGTGGGGGGTTTACGACCCTATTGTGTGAGGCCAGGGCACAGTCTTTACAAATGCAGGTGTGCCCCCCCTTCTCTTCTCTCAGCCCAGGAAGGCTTTACAGTATGTAGATGCACCGCTGTGTCACCTCCACCCTCCCTGTGTTCAGGCTGTCTAAGAAGTATGCACAAAGCCCCAACTGTCAGTCTGCCCAGATGCTGATTGGAGACAAGCTGCAAAACACCACAGTTATAAGCACAGATAAACTCGCACTTTCTAGAAGTGGCATTTCTATGATAGTAATAAAAAATACACCTACACCAGTAAGCAGCATATCTCACCACTATCACAACCATACCAAACATGCCTACGCTACCCCTCATAAATCAGACAATACCCCTTACACATAAGGCAGGGCATCTCCAATGCAATCTGATGAGGAGACAGCACTCACAGCAGTGAGACACCAAGTTAGGCCATTTGTCACTACCAGGACAGGCCACGCAACATGGCACATGTCCTGCCTTCTACATACATGGCACCCTGCCCAAAGGGCTAGCTAGGGCGTACCTTAGGGGTGACTTACATGTAGTAAAAGGGGAGTTCTGGGCCTGGCAAGTAAATTTAGATGCCAGGTCCCTGTGGCAGAAAACTGTGCACACAGGCTCTGTGCTAGGAGGCCTTAGATAGGTTTGACAGGCTACTTCAGTGGGTGGCGCAAGCAGCGCTGCAGGCCCACTAGTAGTATTTAATTTACAGGCCCTGGGCATAGGGATACCACTTTACAAGGGACTTATAGGTAAATTAAATATGCCAATCAGGTATAATTCAATCATACCAAATTTGTAAGAGAGAGCACATGCACTGTAGCACTGGTTAGCAGTGAAAAAGTGCTCAGAGTCAAAACGTCAGCCAACAAAGTTCAGAAAAATAAGGAGGCAAAAAGCAAAAAGTCTGGGGAATGACCCTGTAAAAGGGCCAGGTCCAACAGATGTAATTCAGACAATTTCAGAAACCTTTTCAAATCGTCAAGTTGATATATCTTTGGGAAAACTATCCCCAAATAGCATGTCCCATACCATCCCTTTGGAAGGCGGTAATAAGCATTAAGTCCACATAATAGATCCCAGGGATCGCTGGATCCTGTCCATTTAACATGAACGTCCATTTACTCTGAAACAAAAACACATGCTTACATTCACTTGTTCCCACAAACACATTGTCATAATATGATTTCGGCCTAGATATGCAAAGCTCACCTACGTGTAGTGCATCTAAAGCTAACTTCCCCTGTTCTCTCATTGCACTATAACCCTCACTACTAGCATAAGCTCGCTGCTGCAATCCTTTCTCCAACTTACCCTTCAATGCCCTTCTTCTATCTTCTGTGTGATCTAAAAAGCTTTTCTCTACAGGTGTAAGCAAACATGTCAAGTTATTGCGATGTGCATAAGATGTACTAATGGTTATTGTCGCCTCAAAGAATGCTTTAACTAACATTATACTATAGTACTTAGCTACCCCATTCAAATCCTCTATGATAGGCACATAAGAAAACACAAGATTATGGTTCGAGTAAAAATACTGGATCTCTTCTTGGTTATAGAATCTTGTTAGTAACAGACTACAATTTATCCCATATGTTAAAGAGCAGAGTATGAAAGATAATCCCCTCTTGCACTGAAACAGGAATCTGTGTGCACACAAAACAATCGTTTGCATCCATTGTGTCAACATACTCACTCAGCAAGCGATAGAAAACATTAGTGGATAGTTCCCCTTTTGCGTTAGTTCCCTCATGCAAAAATTTTGTATCCTGCTCGAACCTTATCCCAAGCTGTTAGTGCAGTGGTAGTCTCAGGAATTGTAGCATTGTTAGTCCCACTCTTATCCATTAGTGGCATACCCACAACCACGACTATGATGAATATCACGCACACAACACCCAAATCAACACCCAAATATTTACAACGCCTACTCCCTCTATTATCCTCTCTAATGTTAGCCATGATCTGTAAAGAATCAGAAAGTGAAGGATGGTTAATTCAAACAACAGAAGACAGTCAGAATGATTTTTTTCTTTCTTTTCTTTTCAGCAAAGTCAAAACAAGCAAGTATTTACAGCTCTCAGTTTCTCTCCCAGGATCCTTGTCAAATGAGGTTAGCAGCTTGTCAAATCCGGTTTCAAGTGTCCATTCAGGTTATCAGTGTCTCATCCGGTAAATTCTCAATGTCTTTTCTCAATTTTCTCTTCCTTTTAATTCAATTCTTATGCCAATTCAGTCTCTTTGGCGGGACTCAGATACCAAAGTACTGACCTGGAATCTCTCTATCAAAGCAAAACGGCAAGCACTCTTGTTGCCATTCAGCTGATTTTGCATACGCCCATTCAGGACCCGCAGTACCTTCTGTTTGCTACTCTCTTTCTTTTCAGCTTGCTATCACCTTGCAATTCTCCTTCACTTAGATCTTCTCTCCTTGTTGTATCGACCTCTTCCTCTATTGCATCTTCGACAACCACCTTTCCCTTTTTCACTTGCAATTCTGGCCACTTATCTCCTTTCAGTGTCTCTCTAGGCTTTGACCTCTTCAGTGGCAACCCTTTGCCCTCCTCTGGCTGTATGGTGTTTTCTCTTGCGGGACCTGCAATTTGCTCAGGAGGATTCTGGACACTCTGACTCTCTTCCGCCTCAACTCCTTCCCCTTCTAGGTCTGTCAGGGCTCTAGCTCATTTCCATATTCGTCTGCTTCTGGGAGAACCTCCCTCTGATTTGGCTCTCCTGGTGCCTCAGTTGAGATAGGCTCACTGTCACCCCTCTGGGTCTCTTCTCCTTTGTCTCTTACTGGAGTGACCAAGATGTCCTCAACGGGCTCTCCTTCTGTCTCAGTTCCCCTTGGATCACTCTCCAGCCCTGAAACTTCCTTCTCTGTTGTTGGAACTTTAAACAACTCAACTTCCTCATCAGTTGGACACGTCACCTTTTTCATGTGACTGGCATGGATCCAGTTCGGAATTCCCGCACACTTCACAGCAGTAGTAGTCGTTAGTATTACTTGATATTGCCCCTTCCAAAGTGGCTCCAAACACGACTTCTTTATGTGTTTCTTGATGAGAACCCAGTCACCAGCTTTCAGATTGTGTCCTGGATCATTTATCGGTGGCAGGGTGGTAGCTTCCACCTGGTGAGAGTAAGAGCGGACCACATCAGCCAGACCCTTGCAGTAGTCCAACACCATATCATCCGTGATATTCATAAGAGCATTCGCAGGCACTGTGGGCAGTCTCATAGCTCGGCCCATGAGAATCTCAAGAGGGGACAGTCCTGTTTTCTTGTTAGGTGTATTTCTCATAGACATTAGCACCAAAGGCAATTCATCGGGCCATTTCAAATTCGTGGCTGCACACATTTTTGACATTCTCGACTTGAGGGTACCATTCATCTGCTCCACTAGTCCTGATGTTTCAGGGCGGTAACTTCAATGCAACTTCTGCTCAATGTTCAATGCTGCACACAATAGCTTAACCACCTCGTTGTTGGAGTGACTTCCCCTATCTGATTCTAAAGAGATCGGAAACCCGAAACATGGTATCAATTCCCTAAGCAGGAGCTTTGCTACTGTGAGACTGTCATTCTTACGTGTAGGGTATGCTTCAATCCAGTGACTAAAGATAAACACAATCACCAACACATATCTCAGACCTCCACACACAGACATCTCAATAAAATCCAATTGCATTCTGCTAAATGGACCTCCTGCTCTCCCAATGTGGCTCAAATTCACCACTGTTCCTTTCCCCTATTCTATTCTATTGACAGATGATACACCTATGACAAATCGCTTCTGCAGCTTGTCTGAACTTTGGGTTAAACCAGTCAATTTTGAACAACCTGATCATGGCATTTCTCCCAATATGTGCTTGACCCTGGTAAAACCTCGCAAATTGTGACAGGAGACTGTTCGGCAAGACCATTTTCCCTTCATCTAAGACCCATAAGTCATCTGGTCTTTGTACACATTGCATCCTAACCCAAGAACGCTTCTCATCTTTGCTGGCATGTCCCTGCAACAATCTCAATTCTTCTATCGTATCAATCACCCTTAACCCCTTCGCTACCAGGCCTTTTCCCCCTCCTGTGCCGAGCCTTTTTTGGATATTTGGGGCAGTTTGCGCTTAGGCCCTCATAACTTTTTGTCCACATAAGCTAGCCAAGCCAAATTTGCGTCCTTTTTTTCCAACGTCCTAGGGATTCTAGAGGTACCCAGACTTTGTGGGTTCCCCTGAAGGAGGCCATGAAATTAGCCAAAATACAGTGAAAATTTCGTTTTTTTCAAAAAAATTGGAAAAAGTGGCTGCAGAAGAAGGCTTGTGTTTTTTCTCCTGAAAATGGCATCAACAAAGGGGTTGTGGTGCTAAAATCACCAGCTTCCCAGCTTTCAGGAACAGGCAGAATTGAATCAGAAAACCCATTTTTTCAAAACAAATTTGGCATTTTACTGGGGCATACCCCATTTTTACAATTTTATGTGCTTTCAGCCTCCTTCCAGTCAGTGACAGAAATGGGCATGAAACCAATGTTGGATCCCAGAAACCTAAACATTTATGAAAAGTAGACAACATTCTGAATTCAGCAAGGGGTCATTTGTGTAGATCCTACAAGAGTTTCCTACAGAAAATAACAACTGAAAAAGAAAAATATTGAAATTGAGGTGAAAAAAACATCAATTTTTCTCTCCATTTTACTCTGTAACTTTTTCCTGCAATGTCAAATTTTCAAAAGAAATATACCGTTACGTCTGCTGGACTCCTCTGGTTGCGGGGATATATAGGGCTTGTAGGTTCATCAAGAGCCCTAGGTACCCAGAGCCAATAAATGAGCTGCACCCTGCAGTGCATTTTCATTCTATACCGGGTATAAGCAATTCATTTGCTGAAATATAAAGAGTGAAAAATAGCTATCAAGAAAACCTTTGTATTTCCAAAATGGGCACAAGATAAGGTGTTGAGGAGCAGTGGTAATTTGCACATCTCTGAATTCCGGGGTGACCATACTAGCATGTGAATTACAGGGCATTTCTCAAATAGATGTCTTTTTTTACACATTCTCTTATATTTGGAAGGAAAAAATGTAGAGAAAGACAAGGGGCAATAAAACTTGTTTTGCTAATCTATGTTCCCCAAGTCTCCCGATAAAAATGATACCTCACTTGTGTGGGTAGGCCTAGCGCCTGCGACAGGAAACGCCCCAAAACGCAACGTGGACACATCACATTTTTTTCAAGAAAACAGAGGTGTTTTTTGCAAAGTGCCTACCTGTAGATTTTGGCCTCTAGCTCAGCCGGCACCTAGGGAAACCTACCAAACCTGTGCATTTTTTTAAAACTAGAGACCTAGGGGAATCCAAGATGGGGTGACTTGCGGGGCTTTGACCAGATTCTGTTACCCAGAATCCTTTGCAAACCTCAAACTTTGGCTAAAAAAACACATTTTCCTCAAATTTTGGTGACGGAAAGTTCTGGAATCAGAGAGGAGCCACAAATTTCCTTCCACCCAGCGTTCCCCCAAGTCTCCCGTTAAAAATGATACCTCACTTGTGTGGGTAGGCCTAGCGCCCTTGACAGGAAATGCCCCAAAACGGAACGTGGACACGTCACATTTTTTTAAAGAAAACAGAGGTGTTTTTTGCGAAGTGCCTACCTGTAGATTTTGGCCTCTAGCTCAGCCGGCACGTAGGGAAAACTACCACACCTGTGCATTTTTTAAAACTAGAGACCTAGGGGAATCCAAGATGGGGTGACTTGTGGGGCTCTGACCAGGTTCAGTTACCCAGAATCATTTGCAAACCTCATAATTTGGCAAAAAAAACACGTTTTCCTCACATTTCGGTGACAGAAAGTTCTGGAATCAGAGAGGAGCCACAAATTTCCTTCCACCCAGCGTTCCCCCAAGTCTCCCGATAAAAATGATATCCCACTTGTGTGGGTAGACCTAGCGCCCGCGACAGGAAATGTCCCAAAACGCAACGTGGACACATAACATTTTTTTAAAGAAAACAGAGGTGTTTTTTGCAAATTGCCTACCTGTAGATTTTGGCCTGTAGCTCAGCCGGCACCTAGGGAAACCCACCAAACCTGTGCATTTTTTAAAACTAGAGACCTAGGGGAATCCAAGATAGGGTGACTTGTGGGGCTCTGACCAGGTTCTGTTACCCAGAATCCTTTGCAAACCTCAAACTTTGGCTAAAAAAACAAGTTTTCCTCACATTTCGGTGACAGAAAGTTCTGGAATCAGAGAGGAGCCACAAATTTCCTTCCACCCAGCGTTCCCCCAAGTCTCCCGATAAAAATGATACCTCACTTGTGTGGGTAGGCCTATTGCCCGTGACAGGAAATGCCCCAAAACACAACGTGGACACATCACATTTTTTGAAAGAAAACAGAGGTGTTTTTTGCAAAGTGCCTACCTGTAGATTTTGGCCTCTAGCTCAGCCGGCACATAGGGAAACCTACCAAACCTGTGCATTTTTGAAAACTAGAGACCTAGGGGAATCTAAGATGGGGTGGGGCTCTGACCAGGTTCTGTTACCCAGAATCCTTTGCAAACCTCAAAATTTGGCTAAAAAAACACTTTTTCCTCACATTTCGGTGACAGAAAGTTCTGGAATCTGAGAGGAGCCACAAATTTCCTTCCACCCAGCGTTCCCCCAAGTCTCCCGATAAAAATTATACCTCACTTGTGTGGGTAGGCCTAGCACCCACGAAAGGAAATGGCCCAAAACACAACTTGGACACATCACATTGTTTCATAGAAAACAGTGCCTACCTGTGGATTTTGGCCTCTTGCTCAGCCGGCACCTGGGGAAACCTAGCAAACCAGCGCATTTTTGAAAACTAGAAACCCAGGGGAATCCAAGATGGGGTGACTTGTGGGGCTCTAACCAGGTTCTGTTACCCAGAATCCTTTGCAAACATTACAATTTGTCCAAAAATACTTTTTCCTCTCATTTCGGTGACAGAAAGTTCTGACTCTGAGAGGAGCCACAAATTTCCTTTCACCCAGCGTTCCCCCAAGTCTCGCGATAAAAATGGTACCTCACTTGTGTGGGTAGGCCCAGCGCCCACAAAAGGAAATGGCCCAAAACACAACGTGGACACATCAAATTTTTTCACAGAAAACAGAGGTGTTTTTTGCAAAGTGCCTACCTGTGGATTTTGGTCTCTAGCTCAGCCGGCACCAGGGGGGGGCAGAAATGGCATAAAATAAATTTGCCCCCATCCCCCCAAGTCTACCCCGGGAGCGACCCTTGCCTACGGGGTCGCTCCCCCTGCATGACATTGGTGCCAAAAAAAAAATCCCCGGTGCCTAGAGGTTTCTGCCCCCTTGGTAGCAGATTGACCTAAAATCGGCCAATCTGTGCCCAAGGGGGGCTGAAATGGTCTAAATACAATTTTCCCCCCAGGGGAGCGACCCATGCCTAATGGGTTGCTCCCCATCTCTAAAAAAACAAACAAACAAAAAAAAAACACAAAAGAACAATTTGCCCTGGCACCTAGAGGTTTCTGCCCCCTCTGGGGGCAGATCGGACTAATAACAATAGGCTGATCTGCCCCCAGGGGGGCAGAAATGGCCTAAAATAAAATTTTCCCCTCCAGGGGAGCGACCCTTGTCCA
Organism: Pleurodeles waltl; assembly: GCF_031143425.1. NCBI lineage: Eukaryota > Metazoa > Chordata > Amphibia > Caudata > Salamandridae > Pleurodeles > Pleurodeles waltl. The sequence goes on along the minus strand of NC_090445.1, from coordinate 656,113,476 downwards.
AGGGGTCGCTCCCCATCTGTAAAACAAAAAAAAACAGAAAATCCCGGGTGCCTAGTGGTTTCTGCCCCCCTTGAGGGCAGATCGGCCTAATCAAAATAGGCTCATCTATCCCCCAGGGGAGCAGAAATGGCCTAAAATAATTCCCCCCCCCCCCAGGGGAGCGACCCTTGCCTAAGGGGTCGCTCCCCTTGCGTGAAATTCACATAAAAAAAAACTCCCTGGTGTCTAGTGGTTTCTGTCCCTCTTGGGGGCAGATTGGCCTCATCAAAATAGGCCAATCTGCCCCCAAGGGGGGCAGAAATGGCCTAAATATAATTTGCCCCCTAGGGGAGTGACCCCACACCTAAAAAAAAAAAATATCCCTGGTTCCCCTGGGGGCAGAAAAGGCCTTCCCAAAAAATGCCCCCCCTGGAAGCGACCCTTGCCCAAGGGGTCGCTCTCTTATGACAATTTAGAGAAAAAAAAATCCCTGGTGTCTAGTGGGCGTTTCAAAAGCCGGATTGCAAGCAATCTGGCCTTTGAAACGCTTGGAGAGACTTCAAAGGGAAGGAAATAAATTTCCTTCCCTTTGAAGCCTCTCCGGGCCTCCCCCACGTGATCGAAAGAGAAATGCAGAGCATTTCTCTTTCGATCTCGCTGAAAGCTGAGCTTCCAGCTCGATGGGGGAGGCTCTGTGACAAACAGCGCGCGCTCGCGCGCTGATGTCACAGGGGGGTGCGGGGGTCGGGGGTGGAAGGGGAAGGGCTTCCCCTTCCATCCCTGCCTTTGGGGGGCTGGGGGGAAGCACACAGAGGGAGCGAGAGCGCTCCCTCTGGGCTGTGTGCCGAGGACGTAATGGTTACGTCCTCGGCACTGAAGGACGTAACCACTACGTCCTCGGCACAGAACCGGTTAAGGCATAACCTGTACATGTCTCATTTTCTGTTTCAGGTAACAATTCCCACTGATCCTTAAACGATATACAGTTCAATGTGCAAAACCTTGTGACTTGATCCGCATATCCATTTCCCATTGAAACAAAGTCTTGTGATTTCTGATGAGCACTGCATTTCACCACGGCAATTTCATGAGGTAACTGAATCGCGTGCAACAACTCCTTAATTCTTTCACCATGTTTTACTGGTGAACCAGAAGAGGTCAGAAAATCCCTCTCTGACCATAGTTGGCCAGAATCATGGACAATTCCGAATCCGTATTGGCTGTCAGTATAGATAGTCACCCTCAACTGGGCAGCGGCATGGCAAGCTCTAGTAAGAGCAACCAATTCAGCCACTTGAGCAGAATATATCTTTCGAGCCAAGACGCTTCCAGGATACCAGAGATCGTACATACAGCGTATCCGGCTCTCAGCACTCCTACTGAGTCTCTCAAACATGAGCCACTGACAAAGATAATTTGGTCATTTTCTTCCAATTGGGTATCTTTAATATCAGGCCTCTGTTTGGTGCACATTTCTGTTACCTCAAGACAATCATGTTCTACATCTTCAACATTTTCAACTTCTGTGTTTTCATTCGGAAGCAAAGTTGCCGGGTTCAACACTGTACATCTTTTCAACGTTACATTTGGTGACCCCAATATAATTGTTTCATATTTTGTCAGTCTTGCATTTGTCATGTGCTGTGTTTTTGTACGGGTTAGCAGGATCTCAACTGAGTGAGCGACCATGACTGTTAAAGGATGTCCCATCACTTTGCCTTCACACTGTGTGAGGCTTTGACCAACTGCTGCTACTGTACGCAGACAACCCGGTAAGGCTGCTGCATCTGGGTCCAAAGTAGCTGAAAAATATGCTACTGGTCGGTTTACACCTCCATGGACCTGTGTCAGGACAGACAAAGAACATGCATCACGATCATTGCAAAACAGTACAAAAGGCTTAGTGTAAACAGGCATACTTAAAGCTGGAGCCCTGCACATGCTCTCCCTTAACTCAGTAAACGCCTTAATTTCCTTCTCTGTCAGCACTATGACATCTGGCCTTTCTTTGACCGTCAGTCTCACAAAAGGCTTGGAGGTGACTGAGAAATTCGGGATCCACTGACGACAGTAACCCACCATTCCCAGAAACATCCTAACATCTCTCCGTGTTGTTGGGGGATTCATCTGTAACAGTGCAGTTACTCTTTCCCTGTACAACTTCCTTGACCCTTTCTCAATTTGATGACCCAAGTACTTCACCTCTTTCTGGCAGAATTGCAATTTCTTGGGGGACACCTTGTGCCCGTTCTTCCCCAAGTGATTCAGTAAGGCAATCGAATCATACTTGCACTCATCCCTCGTTTTGGGTGCAATCAACAGATCATCATTGTACTGCACTAGAGTCGATTGAAAAGGCAATTCCAACGGCTCCCAATCCTTCTTCAGTATTTGATTAAATATGGAAGGTGATTCAGAAAACCCTTGAGGATTTCGAGACCAATTGTAAACCTTATCCAGGAATTTGAAACTGAAAATAAATTGGCTGTCCTCAAGAAGAGGCACAGAAAAGAACGCTTAGGACAGATCAATTACTGTGAACCACTCTGCATCACATGGAACCTGGAACATAATCACAGCTGGATTTGGCACCACTGGGCAGCATTTCACCACTATATCATTGATCTTTCTCAAATCTTGGACAATGCGAACTTTCCAACAGGACTTTCTCAATCCCATTATTGGTGAATTACATGGACTGCTCATCACTTCTTGTTTCACAAAGTCTGCAATTAATTGCGCAACCTTTATAAGGACATCTTGTGCCATATGATACTGCGGCATCTGGGGAAACAAGGCATTTGGCTTCACACTGACTTTAACTGGTTCTACTCCTTTTATCAGTCCTACTTCTTTCCCTGTCAAATCCCACACCTTCTCTTGGACTGTTCCCTGCAAGTCTGCTGGGAGATCAGCCACTGTGACCATCGGGAAGAAGTAAATCAGAGGATACTCCTCGTCTGTGGTCTCCATTTCAGGCTCTGAGGCCTGCTCCTCTTCTCCCTCATCATCACTGTTTGTCTGAACCTCAATCCCCTCATTTGAACAGGTGGTAGAACCCCTTGTCTTGCACAGTAAGTCTCTTCCCAGTAGGGACATGGGACTCGAATCGCAGACCACAAACCTGTGCAATCCCTGAAATATGCCAAGCTCAACCTGAACTGGATCTGTGATCGGGTTTGTCAGGAGTTGGCTTGCTACTCCCACTACCTTGTCTGTCTGTCCCGAAAGGGGCAGTTTCGGAACCTCTGCACTTCTGACTGTAGAGCTTGTAGCTCCTGTATCAACCAAGAAGACCTTGTAACCCATTACTTTCCCCTGAACATAGGCTCCTTTCTGGTGTACCTCTAAGGACACTGCAAGCCTACACTCCTCACTATCTGAACTCTCATTCGACCATTCATCATTTATTCCATCCTCACCACGCAATGGGAACTGTTGCACTGTGTTATTTTGACTCATTCTTTGACCTGTGACCTGCTGAGGAAGCATCACCTGTTGCTGTTCCATTGGCGCTAAAGGCACTTGCATTACTGTCTAGGTACCATGGGAACCTGCTGTTGCATTTGTTGCATCTGTATTGGTTGTATACATGGCATCTGCACCTGCTGCATGGGTTGGAAATCCTGCATCTGATTCACGTTATTCTGAAAGTTCGGATTAGGACCTCTCAGCCTCGGTCCTTTCACATTTTGGAATGCACTGACATCATTGCTTTGTTGAACAACACCCTCCTGCACCATCCTCGGGCACTCCTGCTTCCAATGTCCAATGACCCTGCAGGCATGACAAGGCAACATCTTCTTCATCCCCTGTACATCATTTTGAACTACGATTGTGTTCAAGTCTGGACTTCTTTTCATAAAACCTCCTCGATCTCTGCCTCTCACTTGCACCTGAAACATCCCGTTTCCTTGCGGCTGTTGCACCATCTGTTGTAGACAACCTCCCTGCATTTCTGACTGTGCTGCCTTAATTTGCATCACCATCGCCTTCTCCTTAAACTTTCTCTGCTTCAATTCAATCTTGTCACTACAGTACTTCGCATACTGCAACACCTCGTCAATCGGCTTTGCTTGCCAGCAAATCAAGTGGTTCTTAATCATCTGACTAATCTCAGGTCTCAACCCTTCGACAAATCTAAACACAAGGTGATTCATGTCCTTCGCCTCAACGACCTCTGTACCACTGTAGTGCTTGAACGCTTTTAAGAACCTCTCATAATATGCATGTATCGACACCTTGGCTTCCTGCGCCGTCCGATCAATCTCCTGCCAATCAATATTCTTTGGCGAAACTCTCTGTTTCAGGAATTCAATCACCTTATAGTAATGCTTCATCACCTCAGGAGACGGTGCTCCTGTGAGTCTATCCCTTGCCGGTTCTGCGGTTGGCCAATCCACACTTTTCTTGCACTCAAGCCACAAATCAGCTGAGACTATGATCTCAAAGAGAGTATTCAGGTCTTCCCAGAGACACTCACAAGCTTCACTAACCTGTCCATCTGCTGATACCATTCTATTGGCTTCTCCCTTAACCTAGGACAGTCATTCGTAAATGACAGAATATCACCTCTAGTCCACGGCACATGGACAAGAACCCCTTCGGCAGTCTCTCTCATTAGTAACATCTTTACCGTATCAGCTTCCTGTAAAGCTTTTGCTAGCTGCTATATGCAATCACTTTTCCCTCTTATCTCTTTTCTTCGCCCATCTGCCTTCCAACTTCTCTAAGGCTCCCCAAACTTGTGCACTCTGCAGTATTTCTTTAAGGTATGCCTTCATCCCAGTAGACCGCATGTGTTCAAAATCCTTAGGCTCAAAGCCTAACCTATAAATCCTCTTCAGATGTTTGGTATTTTCTAAGTCTATCCCATATTTATCTGCCAAGTTTGCCAACCTCTGGTGCACCCTGCTCACTTCTTTAGTTATCTTTGGACACAAGTATCTCAATTCTGCTTCCGTGTATGACTCTAACCTGTTCACTCCCATGCTCCCTTCAACAAGTTCATTTGCCTCCATGCCCAACATCACAAAATTCAGGTACTCTTCTCCTTCCGTTCTCCCTGCTGCTGCAGGAGTAGACTGTGGTGAATTTAACTTGTCTAACCAGTCATTCAGCTGTTGGGCTGTCAAACCTTGTAGTGAGACATTCCCAGCCTGTGCTATAGGTGTCTGCAGCATGTTCACATTTGAGATCTGCGGTGTCAGCAGTCCCAAACCTGATTGTCTCATAGCATCCGGAGGAGCCCCGATTGGGCTAAAGTCTAACAGGGACCTAGATCTCTTGAATGTCGGTTCCACTGAAGTCATCCCTTGAGAGCTCCCTACGAACCCTCCTCTTGTCATCTCTTGGGTCATTATCCCCTGATCGCATACACTAGGCTTCGCCTGCACATACAATGGTACTGGCGGACCAACTGTAATGGGCAAGGATATGGCGGCTGGCGGCTGGCGGCTGGCGGCTGCCTGTTTCCCAAAACCTGTTGAGTATTAACTCCCATATTCTGGTTCATTACTGGTGCCATGGCTGACTGTGGTCCTATGACCGAAGGGTAATTCGGAATCATTTGCTGCTGCACCTGGGGCAGTAAAGGTGGAGTTGGATCAGTCTGAATCAGTTTTGGTCTCATATATGCCGGCTCTGTCGGCACCATCAGATTCGTTGTAGTCTCTAAGATTGGGACATCAGGGTAAAGCCTATGAACCTGCAGTGGCTGCAGGTGAGATTGCATACCTGTAGCAGTGGACACACTAATACTACTCTGCACTGGAACTGGTGTGGAGACAGGACTAACCTGTACCAGATTTGTTGTCACCTTCTCTTGTGTCAAACCTACAGGATGTGTACTAGTACTAGGTCTATTGTCATCTATTGCATATGGTGGTGGTCGGTCATTCAGTAACTGATTAAGGAACTCATCATCGTCTGAGTCATCCATCTCTGACCAGGGCTTCTTAGCCTCTATGTCTTTAGAAGGACCTTTTTCAGTCTTACAAGTGGCTTTCCCCCTTTTGTCTTCACCTTCTTGAGATATTGCTGGAAAAATCCTTATTCCATCTATGGTTTCCCGCCTCCAAACTCTCTGTGCACTATCCCACGTAGCCTCTGCTTGTGTCTTTTCTGCTTTCCTCATTCTCCTCTCAAATTTCTGTTGTTGTTGTAGTATTGCCATCAGCTCCCAAATTGTTAACGCCTCAAACTGTGCTGGCCACGGAGGTGGCTTTAGCTCATTTAGCACCCTCAGCAAATTTTCCAAAACCCTTATGTTGAACGTTCCGTGCTCCGGAAACGCCAAACACCTTTCTTTCTCTGTCTCTTTGCACCATTGCTTTAGCCAAAGACATGGCGCGACTCCCCTTTCCTCCATTACGGCATAAGCCGGTGTATCTTCTGGCGGTGTAACCTCCCCTACACTCGCAGTAATATATATGTCCCCCCTCAAAGCGCTCTTTAAAGCCTTGAAAAATTTCATTTTTGCTTCTTTTAATTTGTTCACAATCGAATCAGGAAGTGACTTTAATTCCCAGAACTCTCTTCGCCTACCTTCTCAACCAATTGCCTCTCACGGATGGCTGCCAATCCGTGCGCGACTCTTCTCACTAACCGACCTATTCCAGCGCGGCTCCAATGACGTCACACTCACACACACTGCAGCTGACAAAGTCTTGCGGCTTGTCTTCCTCACTCTCTATTCACACAAAACTAATGCAATATATTGCGAGCACCAACAAAAACTCAAATTTGGCGGTTTACTACAGGAAAGGGTAACACAGTCGCTTCAGAACTTTACAGAGATTTTGCTTAGCCTCGGCCGCTACTCTCTCCTTCTCAGATCCCGCACTCGCAAGCAAAATTTGACCCGCAAATTTTACTCTCGACTTGTCAATGGGTCGTTCTAGTGCACTTTAGAACTCACCCAATCTCCATTGAAGTTTTAATTCACTCACTTTGACTCAAACTCGAATCGTCGACTTCACCATCAACCTGTTAAACTGAGCAAATTACAACATAAAACCAAGTGTCTCATAAACTTATCAATATACTCTGGAGTCTTAGACCACGCAGGGTCCGTATATCACCAACAACCATGTGGACAATTTTTTAGCACAAAGCGCCACACTCACCTGAATTTCGCCAACTTCCCTACTCTCATACTGCGGAGTACGCACACTCCTACTAAAACATCATCATTTGGCCTAAAATTCTCACAAGCCTCACAATTCACCTGCGGTATGCATAAGCTGTGCAAGCGCAAACCCTACTTCATTCACACTATCACTAGAACACCGAGAACATACTCAACCTCCCTTCAGCAAGCTCTGAGATTCCGGGAAAGTTATTTGGGACTTAGGGGCACATCATTTCTCCAATTATCATCATAGAAAAATAACAATTTTCCCAAAACCCAATTTTTTTATACACCTTGCTTACTTCCAAACTACGCTCATCAATTTCTACCAGACCTTCTGAACCATCAATCCTTTCAAATACTTGTCCCTCGTCCTGGGGCCCCTCCAAAGGGCAAGACCATTCGCACTGTTGCAAAAACTGTTATCAAACTGTGATTTTTCACACTGGGGATCCAAAGGGCCAAACCATTACCTCTGCTACCAAAAACTGATAGCGCGTCAGAACCTTGATAAGTAAACTTACAAGGAGTGACGCCTAGGCTGATTAACCTTTTGAGCACGTTCGGGGATTTCCCAGTATGAGATATCTTTCTGACATCACAAAATAAATAGATCAATAAACCCCATCAATATCCACAGAAACTATTTAACAAATTTAACTAGGACATTTAATAAGAATCAATATAGTGAACAAACCATGACCTTTCAGTCATTAAAAACCACACCAATCTAGTTAAGTGTTAGGATATTTATTTCCCTATTAGTTACAATTTAATAGTCATCTCCGTTGGTCTCATTAGCAATCAATCTCATTATTAACTCTTCAGATTTTGTAATTAGAACACAATTAATCAATGCATAGAGAATATACATTCAGCATTAACACACCATTAATAAGAACAGCTTAGCAAAATCTCAGAGTGCAAGATTCAACAAAGCAAGAACACAGCCATTTGTCTATTTGCGTCAGATATTAGTGAACACCTGAACTAACCTTGAATTAGCATCAGCATGTTGGGCTTCATGCAAAACAATTTAGCAAACACAAATTTGAAAAACATCTGACTATGGCCTCTATCAAAAGCGCAGTTGGTACCTAGAGAGAAAAGGCAAACAGACAATTACAGGTTTCATCAGATAGTTACCCATCCAACGAATCAGCATACAGTGTCAGTCTTCGTCGTCAGGACATCAGTCGATTCACCATCAGCAAAGATAGGACAGGGCAGAGTCTCGGTATGGCATAGCTAAGGGATAAGATCTTCACTCATATGGAGGCGAAGTAAGTATCAGGTAAGGAATAAGTAAAGGACAGTTTAGAATATCAGGACGAACAAACAGCAAAGTCTCAAAGAATGGCCTAAATGGCTTGGAGTGGAATGTCTAATAATGGCTGATTTCTCCTCGGGTCATGCGGTTAAATCAAAACTGTCGAATTAGTCCTTAATTCCCCATTGGATAATATTTGGTGCATCATTATCTCTGTCCAATAATTCTCCATGCACTTCACTGGAATTTTCCACAACACACAGTTCTCATGTTGTTGATTGGCCCACGTTATTGACGTCTTCATCGGTTGGAATGTCAGGTAAGAACAGTTACACTTTACGCTTCAGTCAGTAGTTCTATTGTTTTCTCCTACTCCAGGCGGCCTTGCACCTGTTACGAATTACACTGTTGCATTCAGCAAGAATGTCTCCTTGAGCATCTCGGGTCCCATGAGAAAGAATTTACTACGGCTACACACACATATCTAGCTTCTGGAAAAGTACAGTTTCGTGTCCTTCGGGAAAACAGCACATTGCACGTTAGAAAAACACAGTTTAATATGAGACCAGGCAGCTAGGCCCAGTCATGAATAACCACACCAATCTAGTTAAGTGTTAGGATATTTATTTCCCTATTAGTTACAATTTAATAGTAATCTCCGTTGATCTCATTAGCAATCAATCTCATTATTAACTCTTCAGATTTTGTAATTAGAACACAATTAATCAATGCATAGAGAATATACATTCAGCATTAACACACCATTAATAAGAACAGCTTAGCAAAGTCTCAGAGTGCAAGATTCAACAAAGCAAGAACTCAGTCATTTGTCTATTTGCGTCAGATATGAGTGAACACCTGAACTAACCTCGAATTAGCATCAGCATGTTGGGCTTCATGCAAAACAATTTAACAAACACAAATTTGAAAAACATCTAACTATGGCCTCTATCAAAAGCGCAATTGGTACTTAGTGAGAAAAGGCAAACAGACAATTACAGTTTTCATCAGATAGTTACCCAACCAACGAATCAGCATACAGCGTCAGTCTTCGTCCTCCGGACATCAGTCGATTCACCATCAGCAGAAATAGGACAGAGCAAAGTCTCAGTATGGCATAGCTAAAGAATAAGGCTCTTCCCTTATATAGAGGAGAAGTAAGTATCAGTAGGAACTTAGATAGAGGATGGTTAAAGTATCAGAAAGAATAAACGGCAAAGTCTCAAAAGAATAGTGGCAAAGTATGGCTTAAAGTGGAATGTCCGAATAATGGCTGATTTCTCCTCGGGTTATGCAGTTAAATCAAAACTGTCAAACTAGCCCTTAATTCCCCATTGGATTATATTCGCCGCATCATTATCTCTGTCCAATAATTCTGCACACACCTCACTAGAATTTTCCACAGAACACAGTTCTCATGTCATTTATTGGCCCATATTATTGACGTCTTCATCGGTTGGAATGTCAGGTAAGAAAAGTTCCACTTTACGCTCCAGTCAGTAGCCCCATTGTTTCTCCTACTCCAGGCAGCCGTGCACCTGTTACGAATTACACTGTTGCATTCAGCAAGAATGTCTCATTGAGCAAGTTGGGTCCCATGAGAAAGAATTTACTAAGGCTATACACACATCTAACGTCTGGAAAAGTACAGCGTTGTGTCCTTCAGGAAAATAGCACATTGCATGTTAGGAAAAACACAGTTTAATATGAGACCAGGCAGCTAGGCCCAGACCCTCGGTGAACTAAGGCCTAGTAGTTAAGTTAACAAACCCCTAATACATGATTCTAATTACAATATGCTAATACAAATTCAGAACATTAGTACATTATTAATTCATCATTAATTAGTTTCATTCGTCTTCGTATACATTGGTAGCCACTCCCCGTGGGCACATTTCAAACGTGTGCATTATTTTTCTACGTTAACACATTTTCTATGCAACTTCATTACACAATATATTGCAAGCTTTTCATGTTAACATTGCTTTTAAAAGACACAAAGTGTAACTTTTCTTACCTGACATTCCAACCGATGGAGACGTCAATAACGTGGGCCAAGCAACAACATGAGTACTGTGTTTTGTGGAAAATTCCAGTGAAGTGCGTGGAGAATTATTGGACAGAGATAATGATGCACCAAATATTATCCAATGGGGAATTAAGGACTAATTCAACAGTTTTGATTTAACCGCATGACCCGAGGAGAAATCAGCCATTATTAGACATTCCACTCCAAGCCATTTAGGCCATTCTTTGAGACTTTGCTGTTTGTTCGTCCTGATATTCTAAACTGTCCTTTACTTATTCCTTACCTGATACTTACTTCGCCTCCATATGAGGGAAGATCTTATCCCTTAGCTATGCCATACCGAGACTTTGCCCTATCCTATCTTTGCTGATGGTGAATCGACTGATGTCCTGAGGACGAAGACTGGCGCTGTTTGCTGATTCGTTGGATGGGTAACTATCTGATGCAAAATTGTAATTGTCTGTTTGCCTTTCTCTCTAGGTACAAACAGCTCTTTTGATAGAGGCCATAGTTAGATGTTTTCCTAATTGGTGTTTGCTAAATTGTTTTGCATGAAGCCCAACATGCTAATGCTAATCGGAGGTTAGTTAAGGTGTTCACAAATAATCCTATGCAAATGGACAAATGACTGAGTTCTTGCTTTGTTGAATATTGTACTACTGAGACTTTGCTAAGCTGTTTCTTATTAATGATGTATCAATATTGAATGAATATTCTCTATGCATTGATTAACTGCGGTCTAGGTACTAATTAAATGAGTTTCTAATGAGATTGATTGTTAATGAGATCAACAGGAATGACTCTAGATTGTAACGAATAGGGAAATAAATATCATAACATTCAACTAAATTGGTGTGGTTATTCATGACTGAAAGGTCATCGTGTGTTCGACTTATTGAATGTTATCGATTAGCTTAATGATTAGTTATTGTGAATATTGATTGAGTCATTGATCTATTGATTTGGGATGCCAAAGAGACACCTCCTACTGGGAAGTCTCCAAACGTGGTCCAAAGGTTCATTGGCCTAGGCGTGTCTCCTTGTAGGTTTACTTATCAAGGCTCTGATGCGCTATCAGTGGCATACAAGATACTGCTCACAAACATGGTGATGAATCTGCCTTTTGTTTTACAACTGCATTGCAGCCCGCAGCATACGGTTATAAGGGAGATAAGATAACTACTAAAGTGAGTGCTGACCTGAGGTTCAGTCTCGAATAGGGTGTGGTTGACCCAGATGGGGGTGGCAAAAAAAGCATGCCTTTGTTTTCTGTTTTGTCGTTCTTTGTTTTGGGAATCCGTACGATCAGTTTGTTTCGTGGGCTAATTTTGTAGGTACAGCACTATTGATTTCTTTTACATGATTTTGTTGTTTACAAAAGCAAATATCAAAACAAATAAACCGTGAACTTGAAGTAAAGGTCATCACCAAGAGCTCATGGTCTAGCAATGCTATGCACACATTCTACAAAATAATAAACAGCCGATATAAGGAATTTAACGCATTATTCTTTTAAAAAAGCATAACTTCTCTGGGTCATTCATATTCTTCTCCAAAATCACATGAAAATAGATTGATGTCAGGCACAAAAAATACTCCGGAATAAAAAACATTCATGGTAGGGCGTTTTTTTACTTTGTTCCCTACTGTCTTTGTAATTGTGACTGAGCTACTCCCTGTCGGAGTACGGGAAGATACAGAGATCCAGTCAGGTCCCTCAACCGGAAGTTATTGAGACAGCTGCGGGATGCAGGCCGTCCCAGCGACTCGTGCAAATGTGTGTCTCGCGCCAGCTTGCTGGCACCAGGACACGTAGAGCAGCGTCTGCACTTGAATCATGTTTCACTTGCACAGGAGCAAACCTGTACTGACTGAGCGAAAGAGGCTGGCTGAGAATATGATCGTGGCTGAAAGCCGTTCGATATCACAGGATCAGAGCTCGACACTACACCTTGATGATCGACAGGCCACCCACCATAACACTCACAGACACTCCGCATGCTCTCTGACAAGCTAGGAGATGAGACCGGCACCCATACTGCTTTGCCACAGATACATAGACAACAAGCACAACAATGCCAGCCTAAATAAATAACATACTCCATATATACTGGAACGATCCTGCCAAATAGTTTTTTTATACAGGTGCACAATATCACAAAGACTCCCACAAGGTTGGCAGCTCAAGTACAGGTAATAAAGTAAAAGTCCCCTATAGATGATTTCATCAAAAAGGCCGCTGCCGTGAAAAGACGTGATTTGTGTTGTTTCTGTATTATTTCCTCACAAAAAGTCCAGTCAGTGATACAAAATATGGAAGGTATGTGCGGGTGTTCTCAAAGCAAACTTGAAATGAGTGTGTGGGTAAGTGGTTGCTGTGGTTAAGGCGCTACTGGGGCTATACACTGTACTCAAAGTGAGAGAGGACGTGCTCCAACACCATTAGCATCAGTGTCTTACTAATTTTTGAGGTGCATGTGAAACCTTGGAAAGATCCTATACCCATTAATACAGCTCAAGTGACACAAGTTTGAGTACAGCAACCACTGCACAAGTGTATCTGGGAGCCTCCATCGTGGCAAGAGAACAGGGAAGATGTTAATGCCTCTTACACAAACTAGGATTTCAGGATGAACGGATGCATTTTGTACCTTCAGAGCTGTACAGTTTTTGTAGTTCCTAATTGATTCTAAACGGACGTTTTACAACTGCACATTTAAAGTAATATTTATCTGCCATTCCTTTACATATTCTCATTCCAAACATATTTGGGAACACTGCACTGCATACTGAATCCAATTTCAAAACAGGAGTAAATGGAATCCTCTGAGTGTAGTATTGTGTTCTTGATTAGCTGTAAATTATTCACACTTGTCCTCTTCTCTACTTTTCTGCACAATATAGACTCAGCAGTTGGTACTCCTGAATGATATACATGATCCTCTGCACCAGCACAAATCCATCCTTTACATTGTCTGCAAGATTCCTCAAGATCATTGCAAATCGCTACTTTGAAGAGTTGGAATTTACTCAGGTACAGCAGTGGCTCCTCTGCTATGGTGGAGGAGCATCCCACCCCCGCCAGCAGCAGCCGCTGCAAATACTTTAACAACAAAAGGAGAATAAACTAAGTTTATTATCGTTTCGTTGTTAAAGGTGTGGGGCAATGGGGATTACAGGGACGAGTGCACGTGTGTTCGGCTGCCCAGGCCGGCCAAACACACATGCGCACTCTGCTTTCCCCAACCCAACACTGTGTTGCAGGGCTGGAGAGAGCAGACATAGGCTTCCAGTCTGCCTGGGAGCGCCCTGGCTGGGCACTCCAGCCAATCCTAACGTTGCTCTGAGCAGCTTCAGGATTGGCAGCAGGGCAGACTGGGAGCCTGTGGCTGCAGTGACAAGGGAAGGAGGAGAGGTGTGGTGGCAGAACAGGTAAGTTTTTATTTTTTAAATTTATTAAATGTTTTTTTACCCCCCCCCGCACACTTCCCTGTCCCTTTGGAGCCCAGCGAGCTGCAACTGCTGGGGTGGGCTTCTTCAAAGATTGCCGTGCTAATGCCCGCTCACAGGTTAGGATGATCAGCCAATTTCTGCGCACCGCAATGGTGTCCATTACAAACTTCTGATCCCAGACTGGCTTTCTATTATAAATAAAGCAGACATTGCCCTATTGCAGTAGACATGGCCAGTCAAGAATTTTGGTATAAATGGTTTCCAAACAGTATGTACCCCTGTTGTTCCATCTCATGCAGGCAGAGCTAAGGGGTATTAGCAGTTCTGTGCTCTGTTAAATTAACAGGTTCTTCGTTAAGAATAATCATCACTAGGACTAACTACCAGCTGTCTGTATTTCAGACCCCATACTGTTTTGATGTGGTTTTTGATCAACATGTATAATATTGTCTTTGACTCTTATATAATGTCCATAGTCAATGACTTAGAGAGCGACACCTGTGTCCTTCTTGGATAGCCACAACAAAGAAGCACTGATTGTCGGGGGTAGGGGAATGTTTTAACGCAAGGCTTTGTGAGAAAGCTTATCCCTCCTCATGTGGCTTGGAGACATCGAAGGGGGAGGTGTGTATACATTTACAGCATACACATTCAATAGATTACAATGCCTCGGGTGCCCCCCCACTACTTTCAACGGTCCGCAAAATGGTAGTGAGATCGACTACTTCTTAGTGTCACAGGAACTAGACAAGCTAACACTTGACTATTATGTTTCAACTTCATGATTAGCAATCATAACCTACTTACTCAGCATCAGACCTTACACTGACAGGGGAAAAGGGACAGCAGGAGAACCCGGCCCCTTTTACTCACAAAATGGGGGTGTTGGACCTGGCCCTTTTTGCAGGGTCATCCCCAATCTTTTTGCCTCCTTCCTCCTATTTTCTGACCTGTTTTTATTGTCTTTAGGACTCTGGGCACTTTACCATAGCTAACCAGTGCTAAAGTGCATATGCTGTCTGTGTGAATTGTATTGGTGATTAGTTTATCCATGATTGGCCTTTTGCATTTACTAGTAACTCCCTAGTGCACTAGGGGAGCTTTGGGCCTGTAAATCAAATGCTACTAGTGGGCCTGCAGCACTGGTTCTGCCACCCACATGAGAAGCCCTGTAAACATGCCTCAGACCTGCCATTGCAATGTTTGTGTGTGCAGTTCTGCACTGCCAATTCGACTTGGCAAGTGTACCCGCTTGCCAGGCCTAAACCCTCCCTTTTTATACATGTAAGGCACTCCTAAGGTAGACCCTAGGAAGCACCATGGGCAGGGTGCAGTGTATGTTAAAGGTAGGACATGTACTGATGTGTTTGACATGTCCTAAAAGTGAAATACTGCTAAATTCAGTTTTTACAGTTGCAAAGCCTATCTCTCTCATACGTCAACACGAGAACTGCCTTTAAATAACTTTAACGTTTTAGATTCTCTTTGGGAGCAGATAGAAATTTGGAGTTTGGTGTCTTTGAACTCACAATTTAAAAATACATCTTTTAGTGAAGTTGGCTTTTAGACTGTTAGTTTCAAAATGTCACATTTAGGAAGTGGGAATTTTCTTACTTAAACCATTCTGTGGCTCTGCCCATTTGTGGATTCTCTGTCTAGGTCAGTTAGACAGTTGGGCTGTTTGTGAATCCCCTCGATAGAGTGAGACAAAGGGAACTGAGGGGGGTAGCCTGCATATCCTGATGAGCCATCTGTGCTAGAGTGGAGGGAGGAGTGGTCACTTACACCTGAATGGGCTGTGCCTGCCCTCTCACAATGCAGTCTCCAACCCCCGGTGTGTGTCTGGGCCTGGCATAGGCAAGGTATGATTCTGTAAACAACAGAGACTTTCCTTTGAAGTTTATCAACTTCAAAGGCAGAAACTGGTATAAGTAGTGGACCCAAAACCCCAGACTTTAGTTTCTTCAAGATCACTTCTGGATTCAAGAGGAACCTCTGCCAAGGGGAAGAGCTGAAGAGCTGAGGAGAAGTGCTGACCCTGCCCGTGACTGTGCTTTGTTGGGCTATCCTGCAGTTGCTGCTTTTGCCTGTGAAAACGGACAAAGACTGGACTTTGTGGTATATTCCTGCTTGTGAAGAACCTCCAAGGGCTTGAACTGAACTTGCCTCCTGTTTTTAAGTCTCAGGGCGATCAAAGACTTCCTCTGCCAGCACCTGGACTCTCTGCTGAGACTTCTGCCCTTCCACGTGGTGACCTATCTAGTCCCTGGGTCCTTGAAAGGTGAAGTTGGCAGAACAAGAGCTGAAAAACCACTCACAGAACGCTGTGCGGGGAAATTTAAGATGCACCATCTGCAATGTGGCTGATAAACAACACACCGCCGTTTTTTTGGCTAAAATCGATGCTCCACATGCATTGCAGCTCGGAGATCAACGCATCGCGGCTGGAGAAATGATGCGCAACACCCACATGTGGCTGCTGATAACGCAAACCCCATGCAATGTGGTTTTCTAACACTGTGCAACTGGATTTCTCACGCATCGTCCCTGGGTGTCAAAGTCATTGTGAACTTGCACGGATCCATGGTACCCCGCCATGAAATCGATGCATCACTCTCTTGAGAGGGAGAAAAATACCCCATCACCGTCCCAACCGGAGAAGAAACGACACACCGCCTCCCTTGCGAGGAAGGAATCGACTTGTTGCTGCCTTTTCTGATGCACGCTCGCCTGTGCAGCTTTATGTTTTACACTAACCAGGTACTTTGTGCAAAATCATCATTTCCATTGTTTTCTATGGAGTAAGACTCTTATGCTTTTGAAAATTTATATTTTAACTTGTGTATGTTGGATTTTTGTCATTTGGGTTGTGTTTGATTTAAATAAATACTGTGTATTTTTCTAAACTGGTGAGGTGTCAGTTTTGTAGTGTTTCATTGTATTACTGTGTGTGTTGGTACAAATACTTTACACATTGCTTCTGAGTTAAGCCTGCCTGCTTGTGCCAAGCTACCAAGAGGGTGAGTGGGGGTTAACCAGGTGTGTTTCTCCTTTGCCCTGACAAGAGTGAGGGTCCTTGCTTGGACAGGGTATAACCTGACTGCCAACCAAAGACTCAATTTCTAACAGGTGGTATTTGAATAAAATGGGAGAGGGTTTGACAGGGATCCCGTAAACTTATGTGTGAGAGCAGCAAGGCATTTTTGGTACTTACCAGGGAGGAGGGGACACCAGAAGACATCTCTAATGCCTTTGGAACCGCATGTTCTGCTTTGGATAAGGGGTTGAGGCAGTCTAAAGCTTCAAAGAATACCAAACCATAGGCTGGTTTGCTTACGTCTGTACAATGGCCAAAAATAAACTGACACTGGATCTTTCTACTAGACTGCGCTCAAAAAGTGACATGGTGAATGCCAGAAGAAGCTATAAATCTACATTGGAGGGCAGGAAATAAGTTCTGAGGGAAGAAGAGGAAATGAGCTGTCAAGAGCCTCCATCTTGAAGAACCCATCACTGTTCTGAAAGGTTGTTAATCAGGCTTTCTTTTCAGGGTATGAGAAACCGTCCATAAAAACTGTCATCCCACTTGAGGCATAGGTTGCCCACTACAATAGTATTTTTAATCCTGATAATGCAGCCTGTATTTAGGAGGGTGAAAAGATAGTTTATCTTAACCCAGAGCTGTATTCCAACCTTTTTTTTTAAATTAGATTTTACATGTCCAACAAATACAAACAAACTGCATGAGGTACTTTTGAGAAATTGTTGATATATGTTCGTTGACCTAAGGCTCAATTACATGCATGAGGTTGTCAATAAAACATGCTGCACAGAGTCCAGTGAACAGACCTTGATCCTTAGTACACTATCACTGCGGCTAGTGGAGCGGACCTGGATGTCGCAGACCTATCATTCAAACTTTTCGTGAGGTGCAACAGTATGCAGGATTGAGGATATTGTTTCACAGCTTTAGGGACTGTGTGTGAGGTGGGCGGTTATCGTGTATGCACGGTTACCTATCCCTCCGTCGACAAGGTGGCGGTCAGTGTTGTGGCAGTGGGGAATTTGGTATATTGTGAGCATATAAGTGTGAATGTTATGGGGCCCCAAATATTTCTGGGTAGGGAGCATGGCGGCATTAAGTCCCAGTATGCGTCTAGTTGCTCCTGGCAATACGTGACATTGTGTATCCATGCAGTCACTGTGGCAGCGGGCGCTGCCCCCAATGCATGGCCACCTTACGCTTCGCCACCAGAAGTAGCATGACAAGGAAACATCTGCTCTCATCTGGTACCTCCTTAATGTGGCCCAATAGTGCCACCAGTGGCGCCTGGGAGGGCTGATGTTCTGTCATTTCTTGCATGACTTTAAACACCTCCTCCCAAAAAGACAGAATTCGTGGACATAGCCAAGCCAGATGTAGAAAGGAGGCTCTCGCTCTCCACATCTAATGCATCCTGCATCTGAAATTAAGCCAATTTTGAATAGGTGTAAGGGGTGTCTGTAAAGGCAGTGCAGAAAATTGAAGTGAATGAGGCGGAGTCTGTAGTTGGGGGAAGGTGTTTTAATTGGTTGCAACAATAGCCCCGCTGTTTATCTGTGAGTGTGATAGGGGGGTCCTCATCTCACCCGCCCTGGCTTTTGAGGTCGAGAGTGGAGCAGAAGCTTGGGTGGATATGTATAGGCGTGTGATCAGTCGCCTAGGTGATGTGGACCTGAACACCATCTCTAGGGATGTCATAGTTGGCGGGCCAGATGGGAAAGTGGGGTGCAAGGTGCGACATGCTGCTCGAAGTTGGTAATATGTCAGTGTATCCAGCGGGTGTTGCATGTCCCCCTCTGGTAATTGTGTGATGAAATGGCTGCTAGGATACAAATCTGCAAATTGCGAAACATTGCGCTTGAGTGCTCACGCTTTAATACCTGGTTACTGAAGGAGCAAGAGCGTTGGGTTATTAAACAGGGAGATGGACGGCGCGTACAATATAGATAATCTGGTGCGTTTACGCAGCCCCTCCCAAGCTCAACGGACACAAGAAACAGTATCTATATTGGCTCTAGGCTTCTTATAGGGACTGAATAGTGCCGTCCTGAGAGGGCATGGTGCAGCTGGATCCACCTCAATGGCAGTATGTGGTTGAAACGAGGTGGGATGTACCCTAAAATGCCAGTACTGAGCTTGTTCGCAGTATGCGTATAAGGTCGTGTCTGGTGCGCCAAATCCTTGCCTGGCTAGTGGTAAGGTGAGGAATGCCCAGGATGCCCGAGGCTGTTTGCCCGCCCAGACCAGGGTGTTTAGGTTGGATTTTAAGCATATAAAGAAAGCGGCCGTCAAAGGAATAGGCATATGAATGAAGAGATAGAAGAATTTGGGGAGGACCACCATTTTCGCTATTGAAATACAGCCTGCTAGGGATAGAGGCAGGCGAGTCCACAGTGCTATGCTGTCCTCCAGCCAGGTCCAGTCCCTTCTGTAGTTTGCCTGCTATAAAGTGGCAATATCATGGCTTAGCCATACGCTGAGTCATCGTACTGGCTCTACAGCACACTGAAGAGGGAACTCAGATGGGAAAGGTTGAGTCTCATTTGTAAGAGGAAATAGCTTTGAGTTTCCCCAATTTATCTGGATCCCTGAATCTGGATCACCTCTCGTATCAGTGGGCCCAAATGTTATTTTCGATTACAGGTTGAGCACAATATCATCTGCGTACATGGAGACCACCAAGGCTGTTGTGGTGAGTCTGATGCCCCTGTGAGCATGGAGCTGCCAAACATGTGCAGCTAATGGTTCCGTCTAATGGCCAAAAAATGGGGTGACAACGGGCATCCCTGCCTCGTCCCCCGAGTTATTGGGAAGGGATCTGAAATATGTCCCTTTGTGCGCACTCGGGCTAGAGGGTTGGTGTACAATAGGCAGATCTGTTTTATGAATAGTGGGCTAATGCCTATTCTGGCCAAAAGGGGGAAGAGGTAGGACCACTCCAACTTATTAAACGCTTTGGTGGTGTCCAGTAGGGTGGCAGTGGCCTGTACATAGGGAGCGAGATGATGCATGATGGTGAAAATTGTGTGAAGGCTATGGGAGCTGGAGCGGCCCGGTATAAAAGCAGCCTGACCCGACCTGATTAGTTTTGGTAAGAGAGGTAGTAATCGGTTAGCTAGTACCTTGGTGTATATTTTATTGCTGACGTTAATTAGGGATAGTGGTCGGTAGGAGTCACATTTTGAAGCTGGTTTGCCCTGTTTGAGTGAGGTGACTATCATGGCTTCTTTTAGCGAGGCAGGTAGGCAACCCATTTCTAATGATTCCTGATACATGGCCAGGAGGTGTGGGGTCAGTAGGGGATCAAACTCTTTGTAAAATAAAGCAGTGAGGCCATCCCCACCCGATGCCTTGTCACCTGGGAGGATCGCTATCACCCATGCAATCGCTTTAGTTGTGATAGAAGCCTCAAGGTAGGTGTGATGGGCACGGTCCAACCATATCAATTGTATATGTCTAGATATTCTGTGAGATGCGGGCCATCCAGCACTGGCTGGTCCCTTGATACAGTTTAGCATAGAATGATAAAAAAAACCTGGGTCACCTCCGGTGTGGTGGTTACTAAGTTGTCATCAGAATCCATGATTTTGGTGACATAAGAGGAGGCTGGATTGAGGTGTAGTAATCTCTCTAGAGTTCTACCCGGTCAGTCGCCCGTAGTTAGAGTATGTGGATGACAAATCACCATCACAAGAGGAAAGTATTAAGTTGGATCCTCTGTTACACTGAGTCAGAATCTGGGACTGTTAAAAATGGGGTCTTTAGTTGGCAGTCCGTTTACAACCTGTCCAAGTAGGGGCCTTCACTCTAGTCAGGGTAAGGGAGTCACACACTTATGATAACCACTGATTACTCCCTTAGTAGCTTGGCACAAGCAGGCAGGACTGTCTCAGAGGCAATGTGTAAAGCATTTGCACAAATACATTCAGTAACACAGTGAAAACACTGCAAAGGACTCCACAGTAGTTGAGAAAAATAGGCAACATACACAGAAAGAGATATCAACTTTTAAAATAAAAAGAATCTTAATCAATAAGAATCAATGGATGTGTTGTTTAAGCACAAAGTATCTGGTATGCACCAAAAATAAAGTCCCAGGTGTGAGGTTGTGTCAGAAAAGAAAGCAATGCATTGATTCCTTACGCGCAAATGAAGCTGTGCGTCAATTCTTTCTCTGCTGGGTAGACAATGCATAGATTCGTTCCTCGTAAAGAAGGGATGCTTCAGTTTCTGGACAAGCAGGCTCGGATCTGTGTGGTGATGTTGAAGTTTTGGCACCCAGGGACAATGCGTGGAAAATCCAGACGCACGGTAATGATGAAACCACACTGAGCTGGCGATGGCAAGTGCTGTATCTATTTTACAGCCACGAGGCAGGTGCTGTGTTTATTTTACCACACTGAGCTGGCGGTGGCAAGACCTGCATTGATTTTACAGCCAAGAGGCAGGTGCTGTGTTGATTTTACAGCCGCGGTGCGAGGCTGCGTTGATTTTACCGCGGCGATGCAGTGCTGCTTTGAGTTTTCTGCCACGTGACTCCAGTGTGTGGATATTCCCTCAGGTTTCACCAGCTTCTTCTTCCAAGGGCCCTGGGACTGGATGTGGCACCACTTGTCAAGTTAGACGTCTCAGCAAGAAAGCCCAGGTGCTGGCAGATGAAGTCTTTGCTATCCCTGAGATTGCTTAACAGGAGGCAAGCTCAGTCCAAGCCCTTGGAGAAACTTCACAAGCAGGATACACACCAAAGTCCAGTCTTTGTCCTCTTTAAGGAAGAAGCAGAAACTGCAGGACAATCCAGCAAAGCACACACATCAAAGGGGCAGTACCCCTCCTTTTTAGCTATTTCCCTTGGCAGAGGTTCCTCTTGATCCAGAAGTGTTCTAAAATTGTGTGGTCAACAGTTCAATATTTATACTCATTTCTACCTTTGAAGTAGGCAAACTTCAAAGGAAAGTCATTGTAGTGCCCAATACCCTGACTCTTCCCTGCCCTGTTCCAGCCATACTCTAAGGGTTTGGTGTCTGTATTGTGTGAGGTCAGGAACAGCCCTTTCAAGTGCAGGTGTCAGCTCCTCTCTCCAACTCTAGCCCAGGAAGACCCATCAAGATATGCAGGACACACCTCCACTCCCTTTGTGTTTCTGTCAAGAGCACAGGTCTTCAAACTGGGGGGCGACCCCCCTAGGGGGGCCTCAAGTGATCCTGGGGGGCACCAGACTGTGGCCAAAAGAAGCATTATACAGATAACAGGCCTTTGTTTTAAGCAGAAGCATGTTATTGCATTTTTTTAAAAGGTAATAGTACCTCACTGCAATGTTCAAATAGGTCTAGACATATTTAAACTTTGCCATCTTTATAAAATAATTTGTATAAACGTCTGAGGGGGGCAATTATTTTTATTTTTCAACTGGGGGGGCGCAGCATTAAAAAGTTTGGAGACCACTGGTCTAGAGTGAATTCACAAACAGCTCAACTGTCAGTATGAACCAAACGTGGAATCAGAAGCCAAGCAGAGGCACAGAATGGTTAAGCAATAAAATGACTGCTTTCTAAAAGTGGCATTTTTAAACTCACAATTTAAAACCCAACTTTACCATAGGATGTATTTTTAAATTGTGAGTTCAGAGACCACAAACTCCCTATCTCTATCTGCTCCCAATGAGAAACTGCAGTTAAAAGAGTTAATCTATTGGAGAGATAAGCCTTGCAATAGTGAAAAACGAAATTGGCAGTATTTCACTCTCAGAACATGCAAAACACACCAGTACATGTCCTATCTTTTAAATACACTGCACACTACACATGGGGCTACCGAATGCCTACCTTAGGAGTGCGTTAAATGTACTAAAAGTGGAAGTTTGGGCCTGGAAAGTGGGAGCACTTGCCAGGTCGACATGGCAGTTTAAAACTGCACACACAGACACTGCAGTGACAGGTCTGAGACATGTTTGCAAGGCTATTTATGTGGGTGGTACATTCAGTGCTGCCTGGGCACACATGGTGCATTATACTAGGGACTTACAAGTAAATCAAATATGCAAATCATGGATAACAAATCTTAATCACAGTTCACACAGGGAGTACATGCACTTTACCACTGGTCAGCAGTTTTAAAGTGCCCAGAGTACCAAAACAAGCAAAAACAAAATCCAGCACACAGTAAAAAAACAGGAGGCAGAGGCAAAAAGACAGGGGAACCACGCAAAGGATGCCTGGTCTAACAGGGGCAAAAAGGGGGCTTCACTTTCAAAAGATGTTCTGGAAGATTGTCTTTCTCTAGATTATGCCATGGCGATACCCTGGATTAATTATGTTTAAAGGGGGGGGCTGACGGATCTGGGTTTTGCAGAACTATATTCCATCCAGAGAGATATAAAACCAATTATTATGTGCCCTGGTGATAGAGGCATTCAGGGAAAGACACTGTAGCCTCCGACAGGCAGCAGGCAAACTTTGAAAAATTAAGTAGTAGTGCCAACTATAACTACATCAAAACATTGCTGGATGGTGAATTTTCTTTGATGTCAATCTCTAATGCGAAAAGCAGGTTTTTCTTACCAGGTTTTGTTTTAATTTTCTTCATTTATTAGTGGCCTTTGCTATGGATGTTGATTTCCATAAAACCTTGCCGAATTGCTCTTGTGATGATTCATCAAAGCAAAGAACAATGCACTTTGCTCTGTTTTATCATTTATATTCTCAACCCCGGACGTGTTTCCTGAGACCAATTTTTTGTTTATCCAAGATCAGATCTCATAGAGAAGTGTTGCTTTATTTGCAACAGCTGTGTGAGTTGGATCTTTGTGTAGCTGTGTTAAACTTTATTATTTGTGCAATAAGGATCAGAAACTGTGTAATGAATGTGCCTGATATATGAATTTTTGTGACCCTAAGAAATGTAATCGATTTGTGTTTAACCATGTTTGTATTATTCTTTATATGTAGCATTATGGTAATACTGTTGTATTCTGTGCTTTTATGGCTTGAGATTAGCCCAATAAAAGTCACTTGACTGACTGAACGTCACTCCTGAGACCAGAATCTCTATCCTTCAGAACCAGCAGGAAGAAATGAACATCCACAGCTGAAGATATCCACCACGTTTAACCTATGACACACAGATCACATTTGTACCACCCCAATTAATCCAAAACAGTGGGAGCCCCAGAACTAAGCAGTGAGCAGAGCTGCTTCTCTACTCCACATGCATAAGCCTATTAGGCTCAGTTGGGCTGTAACTCCTCACCGGTTCAGCTATCAATACCTACACTTGTATATGTTCTACCCTGGACCAGCTCCAGATCAGACTGACATCCGTCTGGTGAGAGCAGAGAACTTGAGGCAGTTCTTTTAATGGAAAAAACATATAAGAGCAAGTACTCACAAAAGAAGCAGGGAACTGGGGTGGAATTTGGGGCAGGTATAAGGACAGTGTTAAGGGCCAGACAAGAAAGGGTTATTGGCCTGATTTAGAGCTTGGAGGGCGGGGTTACTCCATCACAAACTTGACTGATATCCCATCCGCCTTAATACGATTCCCATAGGATATAATCAGAAAGTAATAGGACGAACTGGACATCTGTCATGTTTCTGACAGAGCAACCTCATCTGCCAAATTCTAAATCTGTAGCTATCTGTATTAAAAAAACACTGTAATCTGCATTTTGCATACTGTGTTTTGCAGCAGACACACTTACCCTCCATACAATTTTATGGTGAGTCAAACCTTTCATTAGAATGCACAGAGATCTTTTTAGGACATGCATTAGCCACCAAGGTATTAAAGTACCTTTTTACCCTGAAACATGCTGTGTACACAAAGATTCTGTACTAGGTGATATTTTGAAGTTCTGCTTGTGAAGACTACTTAAGTAATCCAGAACAGAGATACTATCAAATGTGCCTTGTCATATTCTTTGGAGCAAACATGAATGCATGAATTCAGAATTTGTTCTTTTTGTGACTCCGCACATTCTCTGCTGCCAACCCTTGTCCCTTGCCCTTTTTCTTATTGATAAAACTGATGCTGACAACGTGAGTAGCCATTTTTAATATATATTTTTCACCACAAACCAGCTGTATTGTTTGTGGACAAAGCTAGTATTTTTTAATGAACTTGGCATCGCAAAAGGTCAACAGTTTCCAAGCAGCCAATTGAATATTCTCATCCTGGAAACGAAAACAAAAACACTTCCTGCACAGAGGCTGGAGTCTGAAGGACTGCTACAAACATCTCATTTCTGACCTTTGCTGCCACAGTAGCAGGCATTATTACTTCTGCTGAATACATAAAGACTGTAACATGCCTACTCTGGAAACGAAGGAGCTGGACTGTTAACATGCATATTCTATGCACACAAAAAAAGTCTAAACATATTCGACACCTTTCACACAAACACAAGTTCACATTAATTATCTCAGACACACTTCAATGCCCAATTTTATGGGCGAGCACAAAGCACTCCGTCCCATGCTGTAATCTCTCTTTGGACTTCTAGTCACGTCAGTCATTTTCATGGTTTGTGGGCTTGCGTTTCAAAATCCACTTTCATTTGTGAAAGGCATGCATATGTCATGCCTTTTCCGGTGTTTAGCCCACCTGCACAGCACCGGTAAACTACTGAAACCATTCGAGGCTCGATGTTTTCAGCATGGTTTCCGCACTACTTTATCTTTTTATTTTCCATGCAGTGCGACCATGTTGGGGTTTACATAGGGCAATCGTGCTCGGTTTTTCCGTTTTCAATTTTAGTGCGATGACGCTGCATTTTACATAGCGCGATCGCGCTGTTTTTTTTAATTGTAATGTGTGTGGCAAGAAAAGTCAGGTTAGGAGTTTACAACGCTAATAGCTCTAACTCGAGCAAATGCGAGATCCATTGCATTGCAAATGCTTGTTATACTCTGCAATACATTCAGTTTCTCACAAACACACATGCACCACTTTCTATTCTCACAGTCATACGCATGCTTGAAACTTACACACTGTTTGCTTTTACTTTCTATCTCTCACATTTTCATGAGCACCACTGCCGGACTGTGGCAGTTCCCAACAATTTTAACAGGTGCATCACCAAGGTTGGGGTGCATTTTGCATGACGTTTGTGCTAATTGGAGTTACTTAAGAGGTGACCTAACTCGTTTACAGTTCTATAAGAAACATTTGTCAATAAATTGCACACTAAAGAATGAATTCTAACCCTTCGTTTTAAAAAAAAATCATTAATGCATTGATTTCAGTCCAGATTCCTGCATAGTATTTCCACTTAAGGCATCTTCAGGGCTTCTGGTGTACAGTGTATATATTCTGCCATAATTGAGTTTATTCCTTATCTAAGTGGATCCCAGGAGATCGAAGGATTCCCTGACAGCCCTAATAAATGCATAGACCCTACGCCGGAGGTGCCTTGAAATGATTCCTTATTCACTATAAAAAAAGCCAGATATATGGTCATTGCTGAAATGCATCATGAGTGTGGAATCCCCCAAAACACATGAACAGGGGCTTGGTAGCTCCTAAGTGGCTAAATGTTAAGTCAAATGTTCAACGAGTCCCTGTTTTTTTTCCATCAGTGCATTCTAATTTTTAAAATACTTTACTTATAACGAGAAAAGGAAGCCACAAGCCAAAAGTGTTGCCACATAAAATACAGAACTGTCTGAAAGTGTTACACATTCCATGGGGCCTCTTATCATATTTGGCGCATGCCTGGTTTTCAATGTGAAACAAGAAGTTGCGGGTTCCAAATTTATTAAACAACTCTGTAAAAGTAAAAAAAAATGTTTGCTTTTTTTCTTTGAAGTTAATCAGGAATTTGGTGGACAGGCCAGGGTTTTCATTTCAAATAAATATATTTAATTTAAATTGCTGATGCCTGAAATTGTCAGCCCTGTAAAACAATGGGCATGGTAAAAAGCTGTACTGCCTTGAACAATGCGTCCCACACACTCATCCATTAAGTTTGAAGCCACCTCTCTCCTCACACTGTGTAAGATCCAAGGATAAACTAAACGCCCTGCAGGCACACCTCTGCTCCAATGACTCCAACAGCAGCACAGGAAGATCGCTGTGTCCTGTTAACACGAGCTCCTGTTCTGTCACTCTTGCATTAGCTCAGCCTAGGCTTCCCCCATGGCAGAATCAGTGAAGGACATGTGGAAGGTGCTGCCGAGGCATGTACGTCATTTCACCAAAATAGTAGAAGTGGCTGAAGTGGCATCACACACCTTTTGACCTCAATGACATCGAAGAAAGTGATGTCATGGTCTGTGACCCTGAATCTTTCCAATAAGTGATATCACCTGATCTAAATTCTAGAGACATCACAATAATTGTCATTGCTATATTTTCATAGTAACTCATTAATATAACAACACAAGACAGCTAAATCTCCATTTTTGAGACCACTTATACTTTAATTAAGGAGCAGACATGATATGGCAAAGGCATATTACCCATTTCTCTTTGCCTTACATAAAAAATAATATGTTTGTTTGAAGAGGAGGAATTAGGCAGGCCATTTGCATTGCCTTTAAAAATACCAAGGTCATCGTGGATACACATCCAGTGCTTTTGGATGCATTCAATGCAAGCTCACTGCCAAGAAATCTGGTAGCCAATACAAGGCTACAAAGCACACAACAATGGTGGGAACCTCAATTATTTCTACCACAAACTATCATGATTTAGTTGTTCCCCTATTGTATACCTCAATTACAGAAGTGTAATGGTTAATCATAAGGAAAGCCAAAAAGATATTTAAAAGAATGCAATTGTACTTTGGTCCACCAATTGTTAATTGTTATGAGCCATTAGGCTTATTCCCACAGGTAAATGCATTTGTAAATATAAATTTAGGACTAAATTTATGTCACCCCTGGCAGGAATTCTCACAGGGTTTCCTGGCAGATGTAAGCACTTTGATGGGTAAGATTTCTATGCCAGGTGTGCAGAGATCGCTCAATACCACAAAATAAAATGATGGATGAAGTGTTGAAACTTTTCAATCACTCACCCCAATCACAGATTTGGGTTAAATCCATTGTTATTTTGCTTGCCATGTCACCCAGGTTTGGACCTAGCCATATGCAAATCAGTCTTGACCCTGCTCCCCATGGGAACATTCCAGTCTGAACTGCCAAGCCATGTCCTCCCTGGACTAGAAACAAGCATCCTGGGACCAGTTTTGGTCTATCACCCTTCACCTGACAGGCTAGCCTGTATCCAGTGGCGCAGCAAGCAAGGGACTCACATCTAGGCAAACTCTTGCCAATTAGAGGACACATAGCGATGCCACAAAATAAAAGTGAGGAGCCCCCGCACCAGTAAATCCCACTTGGGATGGAATTAGGAACATTCCAAGTTATGGTTTGCTTTGGACGTTTGTTAACATCCACAAGCTAGTACGTTTGTGAGCATCACCAACTCTTATCATTCCCCCTTCCTGCCTGGTAAGAGTTATATTTTTACACCAGTCAAATGCTTGTGTAAATCTCTTTCCAGGGTAGGAATGGGAATGCATCACTGCCAAATTTGATGAAGGAATAGAGGAAAGGATTTCTCTATAGTGATAAATACTTTCCTCGCACAGGAAAAAGAAACAAACAATTTGCATTTACAGGGAAATCCATTCCACCTCTGTAGAGTTATTTGCCATGGAGGCCGTTGAACACTGAGAAAGTGATCTATGGTTTCATAATGAAGCCCCAAGGGGTGCAGCTTTCTGCATGAATGCCATTTGGAATGCTTGAAATCCAAAAAGTACTGCAACTACACTTGGTGATATATTTAAAAACAAGGGTGCAGTTTTACTACTTTTTTGTGACTCAGCCCCCATAAACTGAATGTGAACTATCCTATTGGATTAAATCATTCCTTCGGTAAATACATTTTAATTTATGATTAATTGTAACACACTAGCACAGAAGAAGCACAAAAGGGAATATTGTGTAACAGCATATACTTTTTCATGTAGCCATAATACAGCATGGCAACGCATTGTTTTATGTATGTTTTTTCAGGGGTGGCTCCCTCGCAATGACAAAGGAGTGTTGCCCCCCCCCTAGCTAAGCCAGGAGCTGTAGGATAAACAATATTTCCTTATCGTTTTATCTTTCAGCTGCAGGCTCAGCCAGCAGCCTGTAAAGGGAGGGGCAGGCTAGGCCACAGAAGGTGGGAGGGGAGGAGGAGAGAGTACACCTAAGTGTGTATGTGTGTTTAGCTGGGCATCTCAGGCCGGCCAAACACACATGCGCACTTAGGTTTCTCCAGCCTGGTTCCATTGAAAAGCTGGGCTGGAGAAACTGCACAGACCCCAGTGTTGTGGCAGTCCAAGCCGCTCAAACCAATCCTGATGCTGCTTTCATGCTAAGTTTAACATGAAAGCAGCATCAGGATTGCTGGGGAGCCTGTGCTGGGGTCCTAGTGGATGCTGGGACACCACATCGAGGGAGGAGGAGCAACGCAGCAGGAGGCAGAGGCGATGGCAAAAGCTATGTTTCTTATTTATTTATTCATTTTTTTATTTCCCCCTCTCATCCTTCCCGCCGCCTACCCCTCTCATTGAGATTTGCAGTGGCTGCTGCTCTGTTTTTTTACTTGTTTCTTATTTAATTTCATTTTTTTATGAGTTGCACTACTGAATTTATGTTTGGCATATAATAAAGTTTAATGTAATGACTCCGCAGCTGCTGGAGAAAGGAAACAGTGCCATCAGAACACTGTTTACATTTTTCTCTTGGCACTGGCTTTGAAACCTCTGAAGACAGGATTGCAAGGCAGTACCATGGGTTGCAAGAGGCAGGCCAGTATTCACAACTGCGACCCCTAAATGACATCCATATGCAGAAGTACTAGTAGATGAATGGAGTACCACCTGCATCGAAGCCAGGCCCCCATGAATACCCATACTCTTGTCTGAGCGGAACATCCAGTAGAAAGAAAATAAAAAATGTTTTGGTACTGGTGGTACGGGTGAGTACCTGCCCATTTAATGCACTGGCTTGAGGGCCTCGTACAGCAAGCATCATTCCCTTGTGAGATTGAAGGGATACCCCTCTGGACTTGATCAGTGAGTGAGGGAGCGAGGACTACTGGGCATAACTAGACAGACTGTTGGAGGTTGAGTGTGGCTGTAAAATGGGGACTGGCAGTGCCATGCTGCATCAGCCACTGAACCACTCGCTAGGGCCTACAAAATGCTGTTACTCTGAAAAGGAATCTTGTGCACAGATGAGTTCACAAGATTCACTGCATTGCTGTCAGTGGAGAGGCTACTGTGCAGACATCCGTGGTTCCCCAAGTGGTCATCAACATCAAAAGCAGGGCCGTTTTTGACGTTGATGACGTGTTGCATGCTGTTGTTTAAGTTTAAGTACCAGTCCTAAAAACTGCCATTGACTGCTGAGTGTTAAATGGGGAGACAGAGCACTCAGTGTCACCGGTGATAAGGCCTCAACAGAAAACTTTGAAAGTTAAGCAGCCTAATATCATTCACTAACAGAAAATGAATTGCTAGGCCTAAAATCTGTTGTTGCTTGAAAGTTTAAAAGCATGCTCTGAACCCTGTCTAACCTATGCAGCATGACTTGCGAAACTTACTAGGCTTGCACAAATTTATTTTTTAAATGTTTCTTCCATAACCTCTTCCTGACCTGTGAAATGACATCTTTCTTTAAAACAAAAGAATAATATTACTTACACTCTTACCCACCTACTAAACAACTTTGGAATGCGTTGGAATATCTAGAAAAGTAACATTGCTGTAAGACTGGAAACATCAACATTACATAAATGGTGTGAATTATGTGGGTGTTCTCCTTATGGATACAAAATTGTTCTTATCGAACTAGAAGCATATGAGAAAGGCAGCGATTGTATCTGATCCTTGCCATCAAACAAGACAAAGTATTGTTCACTGTCGCAACATATAAAAAAATTATAATTATTGTATCAATTAATTTATCATAATAGGTGTCCTAGGTAAAGGTAAGGGGGCATTGTCAATAGCAGAACACGCACAAGCATAGCAGACCAGATGAGATGTCCACTGTGACTGACCATTAGTCCTTGCCACTGCTGCTGCTGGAGCTGAGAGGGTAGGTAACTAGAGAGCATTATATGAGGGTGTGAGGTGATGTTGTAGAAAAACTGGACTTATTACTTAAAGGAGTAGGATTGAGCTTAGAAAAGTTCATGGGAAGCAGTCTTGTTGCTGAGCAGTTAGATAAAACATAGTATTCATTCCGCTGCAGCGATTGTATTGAGTCTTAGAGAGAGTTGATAAAATTGTTTCAGAATAATATGATAGCTGTAAGCACATGAGACAGATAACCATGAGAATCTTCGTTAATGTAACAAACTGAACGTTCTGTTCTAAACTTTCCCAGACTGAGAAGGCAGCATTATTCAGATGCATTACATTTGTGGGATGAAGACAAATAGAGTAGGGACAGATTGAGGACACTCTTCATGTGTGATTCTGTAACTTGAGAATTTTGGTCAATAAAGAATATATTAATTCTTCGATAAAAGATTTAAAACTATTAAGAACTCTCTTTATTGAGTCTACAAGAATTCAATTAAAAATAAGTAATTGTTATTACAGCTTAAGGATTCTCCAGCCACTCTTAGATAAAGGTCCATATAGAGGGCTCAGTTAAAGTAAGTGATGGGGACATGTACCCAGCAGTAATTTCTAGTAGCAGAGGGAAGGTTGAGTGCTAGGGAGAAAAATTAAGCTGCAAAAAGATTAAGAAACGTTAAGGGACAGATGAGAGATAGAATAGAAGAATGCTTGAAGCCTGATTTTGGTGAGCAGATGAAGAAGTGGTCAATGGTGGTCACTAGTGGCAGTTGCTGAATCTTTCAACGAACGTGAGTATCAATAGGGCTGTTGCATTGATGAGTATAGGAATCTTAGAGTGATTGTGTGTTCCAATAAGTAAAGAGGTTATCAGACTAAGAAATAGTCTAAGATCCCGGGATACATAAGAGTTATTTGTCTTCTAAAGTGTAAGTGTAAATCGTGAAACGTCATTGATTACACAAATTTAGGGAATTCATGTCTTTTGTGTGGATGTACTAAAAGGAGTTGGTGATTGGGGAACCTCATGTGCAAAGGTAATTCATCCCTAACTGGGTGATTTCTCACTGGTAGAGAACTTATTTGAATGAATTGTAGATTCATTTTATAAATGTTTCTTTTAAAGAAGAGTCTTGCTCAGATAGATTGAGAGACTATGCTCTCATTTCTTTAGAAGAAGCAGACAAAGATTTGGTTAACTTTGCATATTTAGTGTTTTTTCTGTTAAGAATGAAGAGAAATTCTAAAGGAGGCATTGCTGTTGCAGAGAGTGAGTTGTGACGTAGTAGGGTGCTGCACTGTTATTGGTTGGTTGGTGAAGGTTCGCACTGGGATTGGTGTGAAGTTTTACAAAGAATATGCTCTGTTTCTGGTCATACAACTAACCTATATTTTTATAACAATGAACATCTTAAAAGAAATAAGACAATTGGTAAGAGGAGATGTAGTGATTCCAGATAGAGAGGAACAAGAAAATCGCCAATGAGGAACATCAGGTCATCATATGCTGGTTGAGATGGGATTACATACATGTCTCTGGCTTCAAGAATGGAATAGAATTACAGAAAAGGAGTGTGAACTGAGATTCCAGAGATGGGGAACTTTTAATTTCACAATAATAAGATGTTTGCGAGAAATGCTGTGTGATTTAAATTTGTCTGGTAGACCCACTCAGTTTGAAGCATTATGTGAATGGGAGAGAATGTCTTTAAAGCATGCACGGAAAAGATACATTAGACAAACAAGAAGAACAGTGAAAAATTCTGAAGATGCAGTTTGGGACCAGAAAGCACAAATTTGGAGAAAGACTATAGCTAAAGGGAAGGAAGAAGACACAGAACTGAGGGAAGAGGAAAGACCTCCTGGAAAGAAGTTTAAGAGACAAAGTATGACACAGGTAGAGCAAAAGGCAGAAACTGACAATGATTCAGGGGACGATCTATTGGAGGAAATGTTATTAACTCATCCTCCTCCATATGATGAATCCTCTGTAGGAAGCAATGGAAATAGTCTGACAAATGCAACTGCTTCTGTAGATCCTGCAGTATTGCAGCTTACTAGTCAAAGGCAAACACTAATGCCTGTAAATACACCTTCAGTAATGGAGCAGCAAACACCGTCACAAGTAGTAATAGCCCAGCCGATTGCTCTACAGCCTGTTGTCATACAACCCTTGACACAGCGAGCTATAATTAGTACTTCTTTTCAGATCAGAACTTTCTAGTTGATATCGCCATCTATGGTGTCAGTTGGACCGGTTATCGTTACTCAGACTGCTGGTTTAATATCACAGCTAACAGGACCGACACAGGTTTTGCTAGCTGTGGAGACACAACAGACGTCAAGGTATAATACAGAGTGCAAATGTTTCCCAACCTCACAGAATTCACAAATTATGGTTTGGGCACCACCACAGAATGTTATGAGCTTAGGAGAGGGAACTTGATTTTTCTTTACGACACAACCTAATCAGGTAGAGGAAGTAACAAGGGAACAATGAGTTCCAGAATGGATACAGGAAGTTATTAGAAAATATGGAAAGACAGAAGAAGCTGAGAAATCGAGCACTAGCACCAGCATAGTCAGTGGCGAGTCACATCAAGAAACCCAAAAAGAGAAATCAATGAACATTCCTCAGTTAAATGTAGATTTACAAGAAATCGTAAGAGGGTGCTTAAACATCAAGCATTTAGAACAATGCCAAGAGAAAAAATGAGACGATTTATGTACAAAATCACCAGAAGAGCAGCACCGGTGCATGACTTATTAACAGAGCTAGTAAAAATATACGATATAGACATTTTAAAAAGTGGGACTCTTAAGAGAAGTTTTCCGGTACAGCTAGATGATAAATCTATTGAAAACATGAGCACGCCAGGTTTGCAAATACATCTTACTGAATGGTGAAATGTGTACGCAAATGGAGTGAAATGAAGAAGTAAAAAATTAAGTGGGCACAAAAACAGGAAAAGAAAAGGAAGCAAGTGTAGGAAGCTGAGGAGAAAAATAAAAACAAGGAACAGTCAGAAGAAAAAAGAGACTACTACTGCATATCCTTTGAGAGAAATACCAAGTGGGACATATGTACATATGCTATGGAGCAGAGGTGATCTTTTGTCATTTACTAATATTTCCCAAAATTGAGAGACAGTCCAGTGAAATGGTATACTCAGGTTGAAAGGTTTGTGAAGTTGTCAAAGTTCTTTTGGTTTGATTTAGATACCTTCTTTGATATAGTGGTGGCAAGTTATTTGTGGGCTGAATGAAAGGCAGCAGTTCAATGGCCAACCTCAAAGTCTCAGAAGAAAGTTGGTACAAATACACTGTCTCCTGTAGTAATGAAAAAATACAATGAAGCAATTGAATTTTTGAAAAGGAGGATTCCTCCGAAGGATCTGAATTATTTGAAATTAAATAGAATGCTGCAAGAACTTAAGGAGACTGTGCAAGAATTCTATGAAAGGATGATGAAAGCTATCGGCAGCAAATAGGACAAAAACATTCGGATCCAAAAGATATGTTTTTTTTTATTACAACGTGCTTGGTTTGCGACCTGAAATTTGTCAGCAAGGGAAGAAGAATGTCATTTGTTGGATGAGATTTTGAAATATGCACAATACTGTCGTGATGAACAGGAAATGAAGCAGCAAAAGATTAAGGAGAAATTCATGTTAGCTCAGACTAAGATAACACAGCAAGGGTTTCAGAATTCTGCAGGTGTTGAGAATGCAACAGCTATTCAGGGAATGAGAGGGGTAATGCAGACTGGTGTTCCGACATTACCAAGAAAAGGAAGGGGAGGTCCTATAGATTCCGGAACAAGTGTTGATATTACAACACTAAAACAGATGCTTGTCACATATGCAACATGGTGGGGCGTTGAAAAGGGTAATGTAGATTTAATCCTAATAAGAATCATGGTAATCAGGCGCAAGAGGTGAATCAGATCCAACAATCAAATGCCCCTTTAAGGAAGGTTCAAGCTCCTATGCAGAATCAGAATCAATTGATGCCCATGCTACAACCCTCTCATTCAGCATATTGTGAATGGACCCTGATTTAATCAAAATCATCTACCTCAAATGTACTGAAACGTAATTCAAAATCCTGAAAAAATAAAACAAATTCCAATGTTTGATGAAAATTAGGTATTGGATCTTGGCACGTCACAATGGCGGTACCTCAGAGGGGAGGCAGATTGCATGCTTGGTTCAATCTTACCTCTAGATCAGAGTGGACCACGTTTAGATGGGAATGTGAATGGTCACTCAGTGGTGTTTTTAATAGACACCGGGGCTACCTATTCAACTGTGAGAACAGCGTAAGTGCCAGGAACCACCCCTGTGGGGCAAAATAATGCAAGTGATAGGTGTTGCAAATAAATTGGTTACAAATCCAATTTCAGAAGAAGTTCCGGGAAGAATATCAGTTTGTAGTATGGGATTCAAGTCATGTGAATCTGTCAGGTAGGGTGTCTATTGTGAAAGTAAAACTGCACCACCAGTTGCAGCCCAGACTGAGTCATTTTTCAGTATCATGGTGATGATGAAAGTATGAGAATCAGACCAGGTTTGAGAGAGAATGCAGAGCTCTTTCTGATGTTGGTGTTAAATCATTTGTCGAAGGAGCTGATTGAAAAAGTGGATGCAGATGTCTGGCACATCACTGGTTCAGACATTGGATTAATAACCGGAGTTGAGCCAGTACAAGTAAAGGTTAAACCAGGTCTGATTTTCCCCACTACACTTTCTTACCCAAGGACACCAGAAATAATAGTAAACCTTACAGCCCTGATAAACGAAATGTTGGAGAAGGGAATATTACAGAGCTGTTTGAGAGTCCATGCAACTCACCAATCATGGGATTATGTAACCCAAATGGCATATAGAGAATAGTGCAGGATTTGAGAGAAATCAATGAAATCGTAATTCCATATTGTCCCATGGTGCCGAATCTAGGCACCATATTTTAGCAGATACCATATACGGCTCAATGGTTCATTGTAATAGACCTCTGTAATGCTTTCTTCTCTATACCTTTACACGAAGGTAGTCAGTTCCTATGTTCCTTGTGTTCCAAGAGAAGGTACTCAAGTGGTGTTGTGCCCCACAGGGGTATGCAGGGAACCTGTCAATCAGATTTGAAAGAAAATATTTTAACCTTTGAAATTGCCATGTAATTCAGTCCTGATTCAGTACATTGATGATGTACTGATCATATCTAGTACTGATGAAAAAAGTCAGGAAGACTCTATAGCAATGCTGAACCATCTAGATGAAAACAGACACTATGTATCACCACAGAAATTACAATATTGTCAAAAAGAAATATGGTATTTTGGACACATAATTGAGAAAGGGACAAGGAAGGTGTCAAAAGACAGAATGGAAATGATACTGAAAATGAATAGACAGAGAACATAAAAAAAGGTCAGGATGTTTGGAATGGTTGGCTACTGTAGGCACTGGAGCTATACTTTCCCCTGGTGGCGAAACCTTTGCTGAAAGTAACTCACAAGGATATTACTGACCCAGTTCCATGGGACAACAAATGCACGAAGGCGTTCCTAGAACTGAGAGAAAGTCTTTGTCACTCACCTGCATTGGGAATGAAGAATTATATTAAAGAGTTAATTCTGTTCTGCGGTGAAAGGGAAGGGTGCGCTCTCTCAGTGTTAACTCAAATTCACGGAAATTACAAAAGACCAATTGCATACTTCTCTGTGACTCTTGATCGTGTAGCAGCGGCTTTGCCTGCATGTCTGAAAGCTGTGGCCGCAGTGAGTGCGAGTCTCGAAAAATATAAAAACATTGTGATGGGATTTCCCTTGACTGGTATGGTCCCAGATTCGGTTGAGGTGTTACTCACCAAAACTAAAACGCAGCACTTCATGAACCTGCGACTTATTAAATATGAGCAACAGATATTGTTCAGAAGCAATGTGGTCCTAAAAAGATGTCACGTCTTGAATCCCAGTACTCTGTTGCCAATACCCGAAGAAAACAAATCTGATCATTATGAATATGATTGCCTTGAGGTCACAGATTTGTGCACCAAACGCAGACCAGACATAAAAGATGAGTCTTTGATTAATCAAGATTATGCGCTTTTTGTGGATGGCTCGGGCTCATGAACCAATGAGGGACACTTAAGAGCAGTGTATGCAGTCTGCACTATACAAGAAGGGGTTGAAGCATCCTGGTTACAGGGAATTGCAGCTGCTCAAGATGCAGAATTGATTGCTCTTCCCACAGTCTACAAACTATTGGAGAGAGGGTGACAATCTTCACAGGCAGTCAGTATGGGTTTAATGTCGTTCATGATTATAGGCAATTGTGTTCGCATCAAGGTTTCATGACCTCTGCTGGAACACCTATTAGAAATGGGCAAGTGAAAGATCTATTGGAGGCATTACAAGAACCCATTGAAACAGTTGTTGTAAAATGTGCAGCGCATAAGAGTGACTGTAACAATATCACCATTGGTAACAGGTATGCTGATGAAGTGGCAAGCTACTGTGTGACTCTGTCATACATGACTGCAAATTAGAAAGGGGGTCTTCTTGCAAAGATTCTAAGAACAGCAGACAATTGGGATGAATTGAGACCAATGCAAGAGAATGCATCAACTGAGGAAAAACAGGTTGGATCAAAGCAAGATGTGGAATTGATGAGAATAATGTGTGGGTTTCATTAGAAGGGAAACTAATATTACCAGACAGTTTACTGAATTCAATGATATGACATCTACATGGTCAGGCACATTTAGGTAGGAGTGCCATGATTAGAATATTTAGGCAGTGCTTGTACAACTCACGTTTCAGAACACAAGCAGAAGAAATCTGCAACAGATACATTGAATGTAGGCAAAAGAACACACCTTACACTAAGTCATGTAGGCAAATCAGGAGTACCCTTCAACAGGATGCAGATGTATTTCATTAAAATGCCACCTTCCAATAGGTGGAGGTACATTTTAGTGATTGTCTCCATCTTTTTACTGGTGGGTGGAAGCTTATCCAACAAAAACGAATTAGAGTTTAACAGTGGCCAAATTACTTTTGAAAAAGTTGATTCCAAGGTACAGTATGCCTGTTTCTCTGGAATCAGATTGAGGTACTCACTTTTATAGTGAGATAATGAAAATGTTGTGTGCGGCATTGAGGATTGATCAGAAACTTCATTGCATTTATCATCCAGAAGCCTCCCGAATTGTTGAGCAAACCAACTGAACTATTAAATCAAGATTGGCCAAAGTCTGTGCTTCAACATCTTTAAAGTGGCCCGATGCATTGCCCCTATTTCTGATGAGCTTAAGAAACACACCAGATCAAAAAAACAGGTTGTCTTCTCAGGAGATGTTGATGTGGGTAACCATGAGATCACCTGCAGTCCCAGCAAATGTGCTTGTGAACATAACAGATGACATGGTACTCGTTGACAGCAAAAAGTCTGGCTGATGTGGTACAATCTGTCTCGACAGGTTAAAGCTACAATTGAGAACTCAAGTCAAGGACACTGACACAATCTCAATGCTGCAGGCTAGATTTACATTAAGAAGCATTAGAGAAAATCCTGTTTAGAGCCTTGTTGGAAAGGCCCCTTTCAGATAATTCTGATCACCAACACTGCAGTAAAGTTTGATGGAATTTCAAATTGGATCCATGCCTCTAACACTCAGAAGGCAAGGAGTCCATAAGAAGAAATAGAGCCTGGTGCTTAGGTGCATGAAGTAAGCAGTGGTCGGAGTCAGCAATGAGAAAATTGGTGTGAAGAAACTCTAACAGGAGAAGTGGTCCAATTGAAGAACATCTCACAGAGCAGTGACAATTATGAAGTACAGACTGTAATTGTCGGAAGTCAAGGGTCAGAAAGAAATGCAGAAGCACCAAGGGAACTTGAGGACTCAAGAGAAGGTACAAGTTCCAGTAGCAGTCACAATAATGAAAAGACAGTGACTGAAATCTGGCAGAGTAGTGCCAAAGATTGAGTGTGGACAATAATCTACCATCACTGGAAACGATCAAATAAGAAGAAGAATCAAGTGGTGTTAATGGAACAGAAGGATCACCAGACACACTCAAAAGATCCAAAAGAACATTAATACCTTTTCGAAGATATTCATCACCTGAATGGACATATTATGTGGGACAAATATTGAACATACCAATCTCTAAAATAATTAAATGAAACACAGAACAGCTTGAACCCCTTGAAAGGAAAAGAAACTGCACAAAGAAAAAGAGACTTCAAGAAGAAATTTACCTAGAGCTGAGATTAAGAAGAATACATTTAGGGATAACAATTGAGAAAAACATTGCGTAGGGTTAGGAATCGTCTACCGAAAATTGCAAACTAACAAAAAAAAGATTTAAAAAAAAAAAATTCTCTCATTGCTGTTACTAACAGATTGTTTTAGTAGTAGATCTGATTGTAGAGAAAATGTGTACTGTAACTAGAACCAAAGTTAAGATGTTCTTAGAAACACTCCTTATACTAATAGCATTAGCAGCCATAGCAATTCTCTTAGTAATCCATTTCACACCAGAAACTGAGAGGACAATATCTTTATTACAGAATGCAACACATCATCCCACAATAAATGAAGACAGACTGAAAACATCTTTTGTAGATTATATGAAAGATGATTATGTGATGAATCTTTGTTCAAGATTAGTGCAAGAATACACCAGAGCTTTAGATGTTAAGAATTACCGTACTTTCCGGCGTATAAGACGACTTTTTAACCCCTGAAAATCTCCTCAAAAGTCGGGGGTCGTCTTATACGCCGGTATACGGTGTGCTGAAACTTCAGGGACAGGCGCCCTGTAGCTGAGCCACCGTGCGTTGCATTTGGAAATCGATTCCAAGCGTATGATGGGTTCCGCATCCCACAAGATTCAGCTACTTGTGGACACAGAGCTGATTGGTCAACCGTGAGTTGAGCTGTCCTTACTGTGTGCCGCAATCCTCGCTGGCAGTTGTCTGGACAGGCACGTATTTCTGCATGTGCTCCAGGCTATTCCACTTGCACTGTTTTATGTTTACATGTTTGATGACAAACAGCCTTCTGTTTATAAGTGACAGTTTTCCTACTAAGTACCTGAATGTCATAAGCATTTGAATTAAAATTACCATGTTAAAATCAAATCTGATGTTTTTAAATTTTTATTTGGTGTGCGTTGAAGAGGGGTAGTCTTATACAGCGAGTATAGCCCAAACCCTATATTTTAACAGGAAAAGTAGGGGGTCGTCTTATACGCCCAGTCGTCTTATACGCAGGAAAATACGGTATGTCTTTGCACACATGCCTTCTTCAGCAGATGAACAAGTATAATATCGTCACACACTACTCACCTATGCTACTTCATGCAGTACACTGCTTAGCTTAGTATACAGATTGCACCATTTTGAGTATTATTTTTCAAAGTTTGAAATGGTGCTTTCAAAAGTACCTTCATTGAAAGATATGAATGTACACTCAATGGCTAGAGAAATGTAGACAGTTTAGCATTATTTTAGACCTATTATTCTATAAACGCTGTTAAAGCACATAAGAGAAATTTAACATGTAAAATGAATAGACAAGAGAACGTTTTTATACAGATGTTAGAGGAGAGGAATGAAAGGCTCACAAAAACTGGAAACAACAAAAATGATGTACAAATGAATGTGTCAAAGGGAGAATAAGATGTATACAAAAAAATATGACTGTATCTAAATTAAGACTGGATGAGATGTTGATTGGAAATATATGTGTGTATAAACGACAAATTCAAGGAAAGAAAACATTAGTGGGAAACAGTAAGGCCCATATGTGTGGGAAAATGACAGAGCGCAATGCTGCACCAAAATTGGCAGCGCCAGGCTCCGTCATTTTCACAACACAGGGATGCGCCACATTTAAGTGAATACAGCACACCCCTGTGTTGTCCCCTGTGCTGGCACTAAATTTAGCTGCCAGCGCCAACGCAGGCATTCTTGCACCATCGTGCAAGGATGTCTGCATTGAGGGATGTTATTGTTTAGGTGCAGGATGGTGTCCCTTCCTGCATGTAAACTATCACTAATGGTGCTTTGGCACTTCTGTGTGTGCTGCAAAACGCAGCACACAGAGAAGTGCCAAAGGGTCATTTTCAAATGATTGTTTATGCGCAGGAAAGGGCACCTTCCCGCACATAAACAATTATTTCTGGCATTTTGCTCTTTCTATGCATGCTAGGTGTGCTGCAGAATGCAGCACGCATAGAAAAAGCAAAAAACGAGGAGGAATAAAAGTATTCCTCCTCGTTGTGCCTTGCTAACGCCGCCCCGGGGGGTGGTGTTAGATTTTGTCGCTGCCTCAGGTTTACGAAATCTTGTAAATCGGAGGCAGCATAAAAATGCAATGGGTGTTGCTGTGGCACACCCACAGCAACACCCATTGCAAGCCCCTCTGACGCAGATAACTGCATCGGAGGGGCCCATATTTACAAGGAGGTGTAATGCCCCAAAAAAGAGGCATTACACCTCCTTGTAAATATGGAGCTGAGTCTGGTGCCACTGGAGCTTCACGCAAAGGGACGCTGCAGTGGTGCTAGAGGCTCATAAATATGCCCCTAAGGTGAATGACAGCTCTTACAAGAGGATGATCCAACCATACCAGGAGTATCTTTTATTTGGGAAAAGAATGCTTACTTCAAATTGCCTGCATTTTGGAAGGGAATGTGTTATTTGGGACGAATTTTTCCTAAATGTATCATGTGGATTCTTTAGATCACACCAGCTATATATACACACAAGAGCTGTGAATGAAGAGAAACAAATGGTGGAAGATATATCTGGAGCTGTTATTGCAGCTGTGGGAGTAGTACTGAATGCAGAGAAAATCAGAAAACTTTCCACAGTCGTGGATAGATTAGCAACAAGTACATCTGCAGCAATATTATTAGAAAACACTGAGCTTATTGCTGTTCGATCAATGGTTTTACAAACTTGATGTGCTTTAGACTTCCTTTCAGCTGAAAATGGCTAAGTTGGTAAATGTAAAATTGCTGCAGTTACATAACAGTTGAAAGTAAGAAGATAGAGGCATATGCAAGTAAAATTGCTGATTTAAAACTAGATTTAGAACCTAGCCCCAACTATGCCTGAAAGTATCTCTAAAGTGCAAACGTTGTGGCATGGCTAAAGGACCTGGGAGGTGGGATTCTTAGTTATATACTAATTCCTATTATAATAGTGATAATAAGTATTGTTGCATTTTATTGCTTTTGTGCAATAATAAAATTACTAATGAAGAAACACAGGGGAAACTAATTAAAAAGAAGAATGAAAAGGGGTATAGAAATGAGTGAGTTAGTGAAGAATATAAGAAAATAGAAGAAAGAGAACAAATTAAATGAAAAAGACAATAATCGGAAATGATTGAAGAATAGTTACTGAAGTAGGTTTATAATGCTTTCAAACCATCACAGGGGGTTTATTAGGGCCCCAATTGAAAAATTAGAAAATTAAGAATCATAATATTAATCACTAACATGAGAATGAATTTCTAGGCCTGAAATCTGTTGTTGCTTGAAAGACTGTTTTTTTAAAAATGTTTCTACTATAACCTGTTCCTGACCTGTGAAATGTCATCTTTTTCTAAAGCAATAGAACCAGTACCCATCTACTAAACTGTTTTGGATAACGCAGACATGTATTTAGCAAAAGTAACATTGCTTTAAGACTCGAAACATTAACATTACTTGAATGATGTGAATTACGTGGGCGTTCTACTTATGTATGTAAA
Organism: Pleurodeles waltl; assembly: GCF_031143425.1. NCBI lineage: Eukaryota > Metazoa > Chordata > Amphibia > Caudata > Salamandridae > Pleurodeles > Pleurodeles waltl. Next base: position 656,070,715 of record NC_090445.1, on the reverse strand, counting down.
CATTTTCTTACAGAACTTGAAGCATATGAGAAGAGAAGCGATTGTATCTGATCCTCGTATCTAACAAGACAAAGCATTGTTCACAGTCGCGATGTATAAAAAAATTCTAACTATTATATCAATCAGTTCATTATAAAAGGTGCCCTAGGGAAAGGTAGGGGGGAATCATCAACAGCAGAACACACATGAGCATGGCAGACCAGACAAGAGAGCTGAGAAATTAGATGACCACTGTGACTGACCACTAATTCTTGCCACTGCTGCTTTTGGAGCTGAGAGGATAGGTAACTAGAGAGTGACATAGAGGGCGTGAGGTGATGTTTTAGAGAAACCATACTGGGCTTATTACTCAAGGGAATAGGATCGAGCTTAGAAAAGTTCATGGGAACTGTCTAGTTGCTGAACAGTTAGATAAAACAGAGTATTCATTCTGCTGCACAGATTGTATTAAGTCTTAGAGAGAGTTGATAAATTGTTTCAGAATAGTATGATAGCTGTAAGCTCATGAGACAGATAACTATAAATTCATTACTTCGTTAATGTAATAGACTGAAAGTTCCGTTGTGACATTTCCCAGACAGAGAAGACAGAAATATTCAGATGTAATGCATTTGTGGGATTGAGACAAATAGAGTAGGGACAGTTTCAGGACACTCTTCATGTGTGATTCTGTAACTTCTGAATTTTGAACAATGAAGATATTGGGGGTCATTAGACTTCGGCAGACGGTTTATGGCCATGGTCATAATGGGGCGGTCATACCGCCACAATTGCTGCGGTACGACCGCCACCATGGCCCTAGCGGTCTTAAGACCGCCAGGGCCGCAATGAGGCCCTATATTTATTCTTCAATAAATGATTTAAAACTATTAAGAACTCTCTTTATTGACGATGCAAGAATTCGGTTAAAAATAAGTAATTGTTATGACAGCTTAAGGATTCTCCAGCCACTCTTCGATAAAGGTCCATATTGAGGGTCAAAGTAAGTGATGGGGATGTGCACCCAGAAAGGACTCTGGCATTAAGGCCTAATTTTCTGCACATTAGTAAGAAGAGTGCAAAATATTGAGTAGGCTTCCCGATGTGTAAGACTGCTTACAGTAACTGTGGTATAGTGGCTGGAGTTTTTAATGGAGGCATATCAGCAGCTTGAAGGAACACTGACAAAATGGGCAAAAGAAACATAAAGCAAACTAACCTTACATTTTCAGAAACTGAAGTGCATAAAATAAGAAAGGGAACCCTGATGTGTGGAATGCGGGAGAGGTTAGCAAATTTGAAGGCAAGGCAATAAGGAGTAGGGGAACTGTTGGTGTAAAACTAAAAAGAAAGTTTGGGAATGTTGTCCCAATATATCCCACCCACTTCGACCACTGATTCGACCCAAAAAAAAAACATGCATACAGAAGATCGCATGAGGGACATAGATGTAGATCAGAAAAATAATTAGGACGCCTCTAGGAAAGCCAGCCCAGATGTCACAGTGATACTTCTGGAGACGAAAGGCAACCAGTCTTCTATAGGGACCAAAAGGGACACATTGATGCAACATCTGGATAAACTGAAAGAGCGCATAGATAAACAATGGACATGGAAGATGATGCAATAGCATGAACCAAAGAATGAAGCTGAAAAATGAAGATGCAGAAGTGGGACCCCAGGGAAGCAATTGAGGCATAATATGGACACTAATATAGAAGCTAAGGGCGACCCTGAAGGCTGCCTGGGTATTCTTAACTGAGCAAATCTTTTGAACAGCTGCATGCTTCATTAGCCCCTTGACTAGTGCTTACAGCTCTGTCGTGCTCAATCAGAGACAAACGTATACAAATTAGGGACCATGCAAGGTCTTGCAACTAACTAGTGAAACCAGAGAGTTTCAGGTTTTACACAAGTTGTTCAGGAGACAAGACTAAAGTTTATTCAGTGAATTAAAACATTGGATATACAATATACCACATTGTACCCAGCAAGGCTGAAATTTACAGTCCATGGCAAGGTACATATCTTTGCAGAGTCGCAAGCAGAAGCTACCCAAATGAATAGTCATCCAGCATGAAGAGGGAGTAATATAAGCACTGGCTGAATGAGCTTTGACCATTGGTGGAGATACATGGATTAACAGCAACATCATATCATCAATGATAAATTTTGACTCTTGTATCGATAACCCTCTGCTATGGTAACTGTGCAACTTTGTCTGAACTGTTAACCCACAGTATTAAGAAATCTGAGTGAATTATATGTCTTATGATTTATGCTCCATATGAAGAATTTCAGATATTGATGCTGACGTAGTGTACACTGAGATTCCTGTGCTGAGACCGGTAAATTGGTGTAAATTGGGATCTTACACAGAAAAGTAAAGGTTCAGCATGTATGGGGAGAGAAGGGTATTTTAAGGCTAGTGTGCTTTTTCAGATACTAATGATGCAAAAGGGAGATGGGAACTGGATTTCACTGGTACGTTAGAGAAAACTATAAAAATCACAGAATTCTAAACTATTATACCCATGCAAAACATAGAAAATGCCGGAATATACTTGCATATCTAAGCAGACACAAAGTCAACATAACAATTTTACTGGAGACACATCTGCCACATGACTTATTAACCCAGGGAGGCAATGGGGAGATGATAGATGTTTCACCTTCTACTCGACGTACTTAGGAGTCGAGGCAATCATGTTCAAGAAAGGAACCTGTCTCTGACACATCTGCAGTATTGCTGACACTGATTGTCATTTTCCTAAAGTCCAGGTCTCCTACGTAAAGTCCATATTACACTTATAAGCATTTATGGCACACCTACTTATGACCCCATGCTGTTCTTCAAAACCATGTTCACGTACATTGCACTGCACCCACAGATGATAATATGGACTGGAGATTTCAACTTAACATTAGACAATCATATTGAAAGTACAGAAACTAGATCTAGGTAAAATGCTGGAACTCAAGCATCCATGTAGGGCATTAGGACAAAGTACAAAATGCTAGATGGATGGTTGACTATACACAGTACTGATAAGAATTTCACATATTACTCCTTTGCACATGGCTTATTGTTTAGAATTGACTACTGGCTGGGTGCTCTGGATAGTTCGGGTGGGTCTCCAGTTGTGGTCGCTGGGAGGAAAAGGGGCAGGGCGGTGGGTGGCACAAGGGAGAAAAAATAATATTAATAAAAAAAACACCTTACCTTTCTCACCGCCTCCACCACTTCGCATCGCTCCTTGGTCCTCACAGCAGGCACAGGCTCCCAGCCTGCGGCCAATCCTACCTCTGCTTTCATGCAGCTGGCAGCATGAAAGCAGCGTTAGGATTGGCTGAAGTGCACTGGCTTGGCGCTTCGAGGCAGAGTGGGAGCCTCTGCCTGCTGTTCCCAACCCAGCAACACAGTGTCGGGTTGGAGAGAGCCCAGTGTGCATGTGAGTTTGGCCTTGGACGGCCGGCCAAACATACATGCGCACTGAGGTGAGTGCTGTGCACTCCCCCCATCCCTGTCAACCCTCTTGGCCCCATCGCTTTTACAATAAAATGATAATAAACACAGTTTATTATCATTGTTTTATTGTAAAAGGTTTGCATCTGCCATAGCGGAGCAGCCACCACTGCTGCTCTCCTAAAATACAGCATCTCCAATTCACATATTCTGGCCATTCAAGGCAAGCTCATTGTTAAGGAATCTGGTATCCTGAAATCGATCAGAAACACATTAAATACCTTGAAGCCTAAATCAGAGACCTGTAAAATGAACATAGCATCTCGAAGAATCTCAAACTGCTGCTGGGAATATGCTCCAAGTCAAATGACTTTAAAGAAAGGTGAGGCAGACAGTGTAGTAAATTTCCTAGGAAAATACCAATCAGCTGGTCTCTATGGCGCAGGCAAGCAACCTGGCCACAAATTAGCTACCTTCATGGAGTCTTTTTGGCACACAGATGTGCTAACTTTGGATTAGAAGCAGTGCAAGGATGGATAGCAATGAACATTTTTCATTTTAATCATTGTACCAAGGAAGTTATGGGAACCTCTAGTAAAACTAACCGGTGTATACCATCAGGAATCTCGGAACGGTGATCAACTTGATCTTACCATGACACTGCAGGTAGCTCAGACAAACAAATTGTGTTGCTATTCTCTTACTTTTACAGTTTCTCTCTTTCTTACAAAAGTCATGGCAATTAATACCTTTGTGCAAACTTGAATAGACTGGAAGTTCATTACACCTCAGTTCTCTTAAAAAAATATCAATATACAGAAAATGACTGCAGGACAGCTATGATGAAAAACTTTGGGCCATGTGTCAAAGGCGTTATTACAACTTTCTGGACCCCCCATGAAGAAGCACAACACTTTTAAGGCTGCCTCCCAGTTGCACTGGGCCTATAACACCCGAAGACTAGAGCCATCATTCTGAGTAGCCTCCTTTCTCAGATGGGACAAGTAACTGCAGTCACCAAACCCATCAGAATTTTGAGATCCACAGGAAGTATGGGGAAAATGAGGAACTACTGGGAATCAAATTTGGAATACCTGATAATTCTTCATTTCCTAATGGACCCTCAGGGTCCAACTTGGAATAGGCTTGTTATTCCTCGGCCCCAGAGATACTGTTACATATGGTATCATTAACTCTGCAATAGGAATACCCACCCAATTTAATGGGCCTCACATAATGTGGCAGCAAGTATGCTCACAAAATACCTATGGTCAATGAGTTTACTTTTCTTGGGAGTTCCTAAATTTAAGCTCAGGAAATGGGTTGGTAAAATGCCTGCTGGGTTCAAGGAGCTCTTCTGTCGAACTCATTGCCCTGGGACATATCCAGTGAGCTATCACAATTAAAGCTTTATATAGGCATCAAAACTTGGATTCTCTCACTTTGACAGTTATGAGTAACTTTTGGCAATGTTCGCTCCAAAAGTTCTACTAGGTAGCACAAAAAGACCGGTGAACGGTAGATACTGCACTTTAAAAATCCCTTTGTAATAAAATTATTTTAAATAAACCTGAGATGACCGAATAAGTATTTGTGAGTTCAGTACATTATCTTAAAAAATATATAGTTTCTACCACAAAGAAATGTACAGATTGCATTTATCATTGTGACAGTGCACTTCTTGGAGAGTATTACAGTCCAGATTTTTGCTTGGAAAATATCTTTCATGCAGTGATTTCTCAGCAACTCACTAAAAATCAAATACTGTCAAAGCAAATCTTAGAGTGCCCCATTCTTCTAAATGTACCCTAACAATGCTATGCTCTCTATCCACAGTACATCGGGTCTGATCCACAAAGCTTTTCATATGAGTAGTTGTGTCTTAGTTACAGATTATACCTGTACATCAAGGACTGATCCACAAAGTATTGTCATCAAGCAGTTGTATTTTTCTACAGGTTCAGTGGTAACTCAAACAATAATTTCCAGGATAAATACATGATTAATCCTGGACCCGATCCACAAACATTTTTCATAAGCATGTGTTATGCCTGCAAATTAAGGGTACGTTTCACTTACGGTTGGACCAGAACACAAGTACTCTCAGATAATCCTTTAAGAATCAAGAATTTAGCTGTCATTCAAACTAAAGTAAGGCGCAACTATTCATGAAAAAAATTCTTTATGACTGGGTCCCCACAATTTGGGCAAAACTTCATATTTTTGAACCCACCCATGGTCACCATCATGCTGGTCTGACAAAAACTCTGCTCCTTTTGATCTTATTGACTTAAACCATCCATCAAATATCCACATTAAAAGTTCAGGGCTAAATTCCGATGCCAATGCAACTGCTTGTATGTACAGGGATTGGAAGTTGGGTGAGAATTAGAACAACCTCGTTGTTTTCCCCTGATATGTTCAGGCAGTTCAAACCTGCCGAGATTTTCCAGGGAAAAAGGCCAATAAAAAGGCATAACATGCAGAATTTGGTGTGTTAAATATGATTTCTCAGGTTATGCCTCATTTGCACACTGAACACACAAAATAGGAGATATTTACCAGTTCTGCAAATACCTCACCCTGTAATACTGATATTTACTACATGTGGTAAATACTTGACCCTATTCCAATCACGTTGTAATGATGGTCAAAGAGTGAAATCTCTTTTCACCATTTTTAGGTGGTGACAAAAAAGCCCATGAAAATATCTGCTGTACAATATGATTTGATGTGTCAATGTTTTCATGTATTGTGAAATTTGTTAGGTGCTTAAAACATTAGCCCATATTTATACTTGTTGCAGCAAAACTCCGCTAATGCAGTTTTGTGTCAAAAAGCTTACCACCGGCTTGCGTCAGTCCAAAGTGCTAGCCGGGCGCCAAATTTATGGAATACCGCAAGCCAGTGCTAAGCTTGGGCTAGCATAAAAAAAAGATGCTAGTCAGGTGTGGGTGGCGGTACAGATGAAGGGGGTTTTGCATCAACAGATGACGCTAGGCTGGTTAGAAACCAAAAAAATGTCACTAACCAGCCTTGGTCATTTCCAGACGGACAACCATCCAAAAACAAGACTTCTGTCGTAGGAAAGACCCACCCCAATGGTCAACAAAGGGGACCAGTGTCCCCGGGGCATGGCCATTGCACCCAGTACCATGCTGGGGGCCCCATGTTAGGGTCCCCAATGGCACTTTTAAAAAAATGTCTATAATACTGACCCATACTTACCCTACTTACCTAGGATGGGGTCCCCCATCCTCTGGTGTGGGTGGGGGTGTTCCTGGGGCTTGATGCGGGCACCTGTGGGGCCATTCTATGTTTTTTAACCACAGGTCCCCTAACACCTGGGCCAGGCATTAAATAATGGCGCAAGCTTAGCGCCATTATTTGGGTCCGCCTCCCACCCATGCATCATTTTAGCACGGGGATAAATATGATGCTAAGGGGATAGCGTCATTTTTTGGATGGGAATGCCTTCCTTGCATCTCATTGGCACAAGGTGGGTTGGCACACCCCAAAAATGGTGCTAACACCAATATTTTGACACTAGCGTCAAAATATAAATATGGAGTTAAGTTTGCACCCCATTTGCGTAAAAAAATGCAGCGCAGAGTATAAATATGTCCCAGTGTGCTTTCCTTCAAATTGAAAAGACCCAAAAATTACGCTAGTCCTACTTTTCTTATTGTATTACTGCATTACAAAAGCTATTATGCCTTCAAATTAGTAGGCTTCAAGCAAGCAAAAGGTTTATAGAGAGAAATCAAAAACATTTGTCATAAAGAATGTACCAGATTTGATGCCTTCTCAGCAGGTGTAAGAACAAAGGACAATTAAATAATGTCCCTTTAACAACTCTGGAGTCAGAATAATGTAGGTAAATAAAACTGGTTAGCTTAAGAGGATTTAAACTATGGGTCACTATAGTCAATGAAGCAGTCAAATATGAATGTTTAATATTCTATGTTTAATAAAGAAATCGAAAGCTTCATCTATGTAACTACTTTTGTTTGGTTTTAGGAAAAAACGTTTTGTTCAGATACTACATTATTTTAGCAAATGTGTAATAGTGACAGTACTTTAAAGAACAACACTTTCCTAAAGGTTTGGTAGAGCTCACCCACAAAAGAATGCTTAATAAACAGGAAAATATAGTTACATGTGGGATTAAAAATGGCCTAAACATCTGTTTTTACTTGCTCCTACAAGTGTGCAAACATTTCTTTCCAGTAAATCGAAAAATCATTTCGGGTTGTTCCTCAGAGTCACATGTGCTGCAGGAAAATCTACTCCTTCTGCTTTTACGCAGGACGTATCGACTTGGTATGGAGAAAATAGGAATACCTTCTGTGACAGAGAAAGAGGACTGGGCCAATCGTGCCACTGAACAGTACAACCCAGCCAGAGTTTCAGAACATTATGTATGAGAAAATCTGAAATAATATTGTTGGTCATACTGGAAACCTGTTCTGAATATACTATGTGGTAGCCTCATTAGCCGGTTGACAAATTAGCTTAGGAGGCAAAGCAAACTATATGTGTTTTATACTTTCAAGGAACTATTTTTGATTTCAGTTTACTCACAGATCTTTCTTTAGCCGACTTCGAGAATAGCTGTAAGGATGGAGTAGAATGACAATCTGCAGTTTTTGGAGGGGAGGACATTTTATTATTACCTAACTCCCAGGAGTCTAAAGAAGGTAGATTAGTGAGGCACAATAAGCTTTCAGTGGCTGTAGGACAGAGTTCGTTACTGTACCACGCCTGGTACCCAGCCTTGTGATGGTGATTTGTAGGGCAATTCTCTGTACATCACAGAAGCTAAAAAATTTACATTTCAAATTTCTCCTGCATCGTTTTCATTTGTGATTGCATGTAAGTGTATATCGAGACTGTGAATGCTGACTAAAGAAATGGGTAAAATAATGTCCCCAAGGTCTCACAATTCATCCCGACAAATCATTCCTTGTAAAGCCAGGTCAAGACACTCTCACTGTTCGATACGTTGATTATTTAAACTTTCAGATAATTATAATATACTGTCACCATCTACTTGTGCCTGCTATAGCAGTTAACATAGCTGAAATACTCATTGCTGAAGGTGAGCTTTCACATTTTCCTTTGCAGAAGCATACACGTGGTTAACAAAGTAGTTCTTTCCTCTTACTCGGTGTAAAAAACGGCATGTGTAGTTATTGTTGTTCGAGAAGGGGATTTGTATATACAATCCATAATAAGGAGCGAATCGAGGGCCATATTTATACTTTTTGACGCAAAACTGCGCTAACGCAGTTTTGCGCCAAAAAAATTAGCGCCAGCTAATGCCATTCTGAAGCGCCTTGCGGGCGCCGTATTTATTGAATGGCGTTAGCCGGCGTTAGCCGACTGGCGCTGCCAGGTGTGCGTGAAAAAAAACGACGTACACCAGGCAGCCCCGGCGTAGGGAAAAATGGCGTTTGGGCGTCCCAAAATGGGGCAAGTCAGGCTGAGGCAAAAAAATCGTCTTAACCCGATTTGCGCCATTTTTTTTGGGTGCCCAGACGCCATTAACATGACTCCTGTCTTAGCAAAGACAGGAGTCATGCCCCCTTGCCCAATGGCCATGCCCAGGTGACTTATGTCCCCTGGGCATGGTCATTGGGCATAGTGGCATGTAGGGGGGCACAAATCAGGCCCCCCTATGCCACAAAAAAAAATTAAAAAAAATACTTACCACAACTTACCTTTTCTTCCCTGGGATGGGTCCCTCCATCCTTGGGTGTCCTCCTGGGGTGGGCAAGGGTGGCAGGGGGTGTCCCTGGGGGCAGGGGAGGGCACCTCTGGGCTCATTCTGAGCCCACAGGTCCCTTAACGCCTGCCCTGACCCAGGCGTTAAAAAGAGGCGCAAATGCAGGGTTTTTTGCCCCACCCACTCCCGGGCGTCATTTTTGCCCAGGAGTATAAATACCACGCACATGCCTGGGAGTAATTTTTTAAGACGGGAACGCCTACCTTGCATCTCATTAACGCAAGGAAGGTGTTCACGCCAAAAAATGACGCTAACTCCATGAACTTTGGCGCTAGACGTGTCTAACGCCAAAGTATAAATATGGAGTTAGTTTTGCGTCGAAAAAAACGACGCAAATTCGGCGCAAACGGAGTATAAATATGCCCCCGAACATTCAAATATTAAAAGACCTAACCACACGTGCAAGCGCCTGCAGGCTCACAACCCTATCTATCTCATCCGTATCAGACTTTGGGCCAGAGTAGCCTTTTAGAAGAGCCAACAAATAAAACAATCTGATGGAGAGGAAATATCTCCGCTGCCAGTTCATGATGAGTAGAATAGATGAACTTTTTTATAAGTACATAGACTGAGCTCTCCTGTCAACTGAAAAAGAGAGGGATATATTGACCATTCAATCCCACTTTCTTATGCTGTTTCATTGTTCCACCTCAGCGTAAGGCTACTTTCTTTTACTGAGAACTACCATCCTCTGTTGTTCAGAGTTAAAAGCCAAGAACATCTCTTCCTCCAAATGTCTTCTAGCTATATCATGCTTAAGCTTACACACAGCTCAACCATAGAGTTCACAGTTTATGCTTTTGTGTAAAGTAGAAGACAGTTTAGCCCCGACCCCATTGACAGGGTCTTCTCATGACTTGGTGTGTATTGCATTGACGATTGAACTGTGATTATTTGCTCTACAACACCAGTTCTTATCAGTTTTAACTGTCATTTTTAGGTTTTTCCTGAGACAGCTCGTGTGCTGTCACTGACAACATCCTTTGTTTTCTAATAGCTGGCTATTACTTACCATCGATTGGCTTAATTTTCACTCTCTTTTGCTTGCTTCTTGTTTGTCATCTGCTGTAGGCTTCCTTCCTCTTCACATGTTTGTCCTTCCACTGGAGCATGAATTCATTACTTGTGTCCTTCCACTGCTCAATTTTTGAGGTGGTACTTTTTTATGTGTGTTTAAGTACTGTACAAGAGTGTGTCAGTTGTCTCCCTCCGGTTCCCCCTCCCTCCCTCCCTTGGGAGGGAGTGTTGCTTCTTAAACTCTCGCCTCTGTTTTGCCAGCTGCCCACCCCCTTCTCCCTCACTGTGGGTTACCTCCTGTTTCCTCCCTGTTTCCTTCATGTTGCCTCCCATCCCAGAATGCACAATAAATCACTATGATACATCCTGTGCTGGCTGTGCCACAGCACATTCTTTCACACACCCACGGTGGTCCCAGTTGCCTCTCCCTAGATGCCCATCCTCCGATGCCTCCAGTCCCATCCTCCCTTCTACCCCACCAGCTGGAAAAAACAACTCTATAATGCAGCCAGCGCTCGCTGATTCATAACTCCTTTTTTTAAAACTTTTAGTCACAGTGCTGCTGTACAACATGGCTAAACATGTTTACCAAACCATTTCCTCTTGTAGGCAAGACCTATTAGCTATGCCATTGATTTTTATTGCTTAATCTTTTAATTTCCTACAGCCTTCAGTCGAAATGTTTATACATTTTATATTTAGAACTGACCTGTTTGCTTTGTGCTTTGCATTTGTATTCATTTTCGCCTCTTTTTCCCTTGAGGAACTAGTTGTAAACAGTGGCACCCTTCACGGCAATCTGTGGATGAGGTAAGCGTCTAGCAACTCACAAGCCTTGCAGTACATTTAGATCATCAGCCACTTAGACCTTTACGCTTACTGGTTCTATCTCGACACCATCCATGACTTGGGGCTGGACACTGCCGGTTATCACTTAGATTTTTGTCTAACTCATGATGTGCCTAGCCTCCCTATTGTTTGCACTACCAGGGAACCTAAACAGTTTAAAATGCTGTCTCTACTCCTTGATCACGAAATTTTAAGTACTCTTACTAGCTACAATATTCTTAACACATGTATTTATCTGTATAATTTTTTTACTAATTTTCCACCCATACTAAAACCTGCCAAATATGTCCAGAGTCTCTCCATTACATTAATCAATTCTTGTTCTTGGATAAAACACCATATGCAAATATGGGAATACAAAAGTGACTCTGATATTCTGGGAATTATGGAGATCTGGTTGAAGATGGGCTCAGATTCCTGTAATAATGATTCCATACCACAGAGGGTTTTGTCCTTAGATAGGACTATCCAGCTAATAAAGGAGCAGGTGGCATCGCTGTACCCAATAAGCAAGATTTCAATCAATTTAAAACTCAGATGCTTACCATTTATGGTGCCAAATAATTAATCTTTTCTATGGATACTTCATCAAATCATAATCTTCTTTATTGTCCATTTCATCCGCGCTATAATTTTTGCCAGATTTAGTGGACTCTGTCACTGTCTTTATTACCACTCATGTTACACCTGTTATGTTCAGTGATACAAATTCACACTTTGGGAAGTTGCCGCTGTAATGCAGCTCCTCACCCACTGTAAAGATCTTGAGATGAACACTTAATACATTTTCCTACCCATGACACAGGTCATACTTTAGATACAGAATAGGCGTTCCTGAACAATATTGTCTCACTTGACGCTGTAACCCAAACCTGAACTCATTATACTTTGTTGCATTTCACTTTGATTAATTTTCAAAATAGTATTTCTACTTTTAGAAATCACCACCAGGAAATAGCATAAATGGCATAAAGTCATTGATGCCACCCTCAAAACCTCTTTTCACTTCTAACTCACCCAATAAGAACTATGAAATGTATGCCGCCTTGTGCACTGCCGAGTCTCAATAAGATTGCTCCTTTGATGTTCGAGAACATTTTTGATAAATTCAAACATTCATTCTGGTTCTCTTCTCAAATCAACAGTGGGGTTAGATAAGAATAACATGAGTCTAATCGATCACTATATAAAAACAAGCTGCTAGTTTACAAAAACACAATTTAAATTGCCTGCAAAGATCATTACCTAATGTTGCAGCAAACAAATATAAGGAAATCTTAAGCATCAGTAATGAGATTTCACATGGTGTTCCTCAGATTATGTGTTCCTTGTCTACTCAATCCCTTTTGCTAAATGTTTGCAATTTTTTTATTGACAAAATCAGCAATATTTGGAAGAGCGTTAAAAGTAAGATGCTATAATTAGCTTTGTCATAATTCTCTGATATCCTTTTGTCTGCAGAGAAGGCACAATCCTGACAACTCTGATGAGGAAGAGGAGGTGGCCCCCATACTCTGTCCAAGCACTTGGCTGAGTTCCTTGAGTCAAGACCTGCAAGTGACAATAGCGCTGGGGTTTGATACCAAACCACCATGGTCAAAGGTGGCCGCAGAAGACTCCTCCACGCACGTGCTTAACTCGTTGTTGGGAGGGGATGATCTGTCTCATCTAATAAACCAATTAGAGGAGGAAGAATTGAGAGGACAACTCTCCGTCAAAGCGGTGGCCCTGGCTGAAGGGGAGGAATTACGATGCAGCGGTCCTATCAGTGCCAGGAACGGCAGACTAATTGGTGTGAAATTGTCCACAAATAAAAGGAGCCAGATGAATGTAAACAGACCCAAGAATTAGACGAGAAGCAAAAAGATCCAACAGATGAGAACCTGCAAGATCAGGTGAAAGACCTTTTATATGTTTTCTCCAAGGAATGGGAGAACATGCTTGTCTCATACAGCAATAAAGTCACATAAAACTCCGGTTCTATTACACCAGGCAGTAAGGAGTCTCAAGGAGGGCTTTGGTCAACCATTCTAAGAACCTTGCAGAGTTCAGTAGAGGCAATGATCTTTCAAGCAAATAAAATAGACATATGGATCAGCCTCCTAAAAACCCTAGGTTTGTATGTAGCGGAGATTGATGAAAAGATCACAAATTTAAATAATTTGATAAAAAAGAGCCAAGGCAGGAATGCAGGGTGCAGAGCAAGTTTGTAATTGCTCCCCTGTTTTGGACAAACTGACAACCGTCCTTAAGAAAATGTCACCGTTACTCAGAGACCTAGAGGGTATGGTCAAATAAAGGTCCCCCAAGACCACAGGGCATACACAGGATGATGCAACAAGAGCTTGTATGACCACAAGTGAACATGATTCCATAACAGGAAGGGCAACGTCGGATGGGGCTGCAGACCCTCAGTGTGGAATCTCTTGGGGTGGAACCAATAAAGGCATGGGCTGCAGTATGGTAGCTGCTGAAGGAATCTTGGGGTGTCACCTGCAAGAACAACATGCCCTGAATGGCTCCGTAATGACCATCAGATGACTGCCAGGGCATCAAAGAGTTGAAAAAGGGAAGGGGCGTAATAAAAAAACGTCTCCTGGAAGCTACCCAATTTTTAAAACAAGAAGCAGTTCAGACCCACCTGCCCATGATTCTGCTGTAGATATGGGGGGGGACCTGGAGCAGCTGCCACACCACTGGCATTAGCAGCATGTATACAGGGGGAAGTGGATCAGGAACTGTTCAGGAAGCATTCCTACTGGAACTCTTGAATCCAGTCTCTAGTATCAACTGGCCTTTACATTCCAACCCATCTTTGACCACCTGCTTGAACGAGTTGGCTGGAATACACACTGATACTACAGAGGAGTTCCATTCAACCCCTATGAATGAACATTCCAAAGAAGTAATGTCCATAGCTTTGGGCACTAAGGCTGAGTAGGATTCCACAAAATCAAAAAATGGCTTACACCAGCTTTTGTCCAGACCCTAATCCCACACGAGAAAATTCAGCTGTCAATCTGACTGGGAATAGAAAGCAGTTACTGCCCACACCCTGCACTGGGCACGAGAAGGAACTAAGGCACACATGAAACAGCCTGTATGCTACTGTACCCAGAATATACATCCAGGGGCTCATTTGGTTTCTTAAATAAAAGCAACACCCTCAAGTTTATAAGTTCCCTGGACATGCTTGAACAGGTTACATCAAAATATATTATTTCAGTAGAATTAATTGACCTAGGCTCAGGTCAATGTAATGAATCCACTAAAGCCACCTGGGGTTCTGCTGAGTGGTCCCAGAAGGTACTGATTGAGGCAGAAACGTTCAAGAGTTAGGAGGTTATAATCACTCGATTAAGTAGTGCAGGATTATCCGCACATCCTCAAGGCTACAAGGAAGGATAGGATGATGCTGAATCGACCTAGAAATTTCTACTTTGTCTTGAGAAGTGCACTGAGTAAATCTCTAGGCCCACCAACACAGTAAGTTAAAAAGTATTCTGGAAAGACTGCTTCATGTACCAAGGCTGTGAAAGACTGGCTCTTGGGGGCCATGAATATGACCATACTATTGAGATGAAAAAGTATCCAACTAGTCCCTCAGACAGACAAGTCACTGAGAATATGTTCCTGGAACATCATTGGATTGCTTAGGAAACTGAATGATCCAGTAATCATTCAATACCCCTGCTCCTTCCAGGTTGTGCTTCTACAAGAAACTTGGTCACAGGTGACAATCCATATGGAGAGCTTCATAAATTTCTTTGCCCCTTCAATCAAATCCTGTAAGCATGGACATTGCAAGGGAGGACTGGTAATGCACGCATCAACTGCTAGTGAAATTGAATGCACTGAGTGGGAAAGTATTGATAAATGGCTTACAAGTGGTAGACTTGGTCCTTTAAACCTCAGAAGGCTCTGTTAAGATAATTACAGTGGTAAATGTTTATATCCATCCGAGCAGAAAATTAATGATAGAGCCAACGGACAAGCTGATTGACCTGATCCTGAGGCAAAAGAAGCAGCGTCATAATAAGGAATTGATTGTCTCAGGTAAATTCAACACGTAAATAACGAATACATCACCCTCAAATGAAGACAAGAAAAATACTGGACAATACCTAACCTAGAAAACCTCCATTGGTTTCAAAAAGACAAAAGAGGACAGATGTTGCAAAGCAACTTGGAACACCTCAGCCTCAGTGCCCCAAATGGCGGTATAGCTTCTGATAAACCTCCAGGGCTTTTATACCATTCTAAAACCGGGGTATCCCTGATCGATGGCACTATCCTGAGCCCCCACTGCTGCAGTTACTGCTTTTGGATTCAATGCAGGATCTAAAAGTGACCATCGTCCTCAAGAGATAAATTTGGAAATAGATATTGAGGCCCATATTTATACTTTTTGACGCAAAACTGCGCTAACTCAGTTTTGCGTCAAAAAAATTAGCGCCGGCTAACGCCATTCTGAAGCGCCATGCGGGCGCATTATTTATTGAATGACGTTAGCCGGCGTTAGCCGCCGGCGCCGTCTGGTGTGCGTTAAAAAAAACGACGTATACCAGGCAGCGCCGGCATAGGGGGATATGAGGCTTGGGCGTGAAGAAATGGGGCAAGTCAGGTTGAGGCAATTTTTTCGTCTCAACCCGATTTGCGCCATTTTGTTTCACTCCCAACCCCCATAGAAATGACTCCTGTCTTAGCAAAGACAGGAGTCATGCCCCCTTGCCCAATGGCCATGCCCAGGGGACTTCTGTCCCCTGGGCATGATCATTGGGCATAGTGGCATGTAGGGGGGCACAAATCAGGCCCCTGAACTTACCTTAATGTCCCTGGGATGGGTCCCTCCAGCCTTGGGTGTCCTTCTGGGGTGGGCAAGGGTGACAGGGGGTGTCCCTGGGGGCATGGGAGGGCACCTCTGGGCTCCTTCCGAGCCCACAGGTCCCTTAACGCCTGCCTTTTGCAGGCGCAAAAAAACGGCACAAAAGCGGCCGTATGTCATTTTTTTTGACCCGCCCACTCCCGGCCGTGAATTTTGCCCGGGAGTATAAATCCGACGCACATGCCTCGGAGTCGATTTTTTAGACGGGAACGCCTACCTTGCATATATTTAACGCAAAGTAGGTGTCCACGCAAAAAAATGACACAAACTCCATGGACTTTGGCGCTAGACGCGTCTAACGCCAAAGTATAAATATGGAGTTAGTTTTGCGTCGGAATTGCGTAAAAAAAAACGACGCAATTCCGGCGCAAACGGAGTATAAATATGCCCCTGAAGATCACGGACCTGTGGCTGAACAGGGAATATCAAGCTTTACAATTAATATTAAACACCTCAAATGCATCTCTGCCTCTCTATCAAAACTGGTGCACAGAAGCAAGGAAACAGGGATGTCTACACAGATGGTGAAGGTTAATCCTCTGACTGCCTGGGAAAGGTTTACCATAACCCTTGTGGATCAACATGCCAAACCAGCTGTAGCCAACAGCTAAAATCAAAGATCACGAAGTTCATTCTTATCACGCTTAGGGGTGTAATCTCCTCTTTAAGACAGTGAAAATGAAAGTAAATGAACTATGGTGTGCCCTTAAAAGGACCCCAAAGGACCCAGAGATCTCTCATAATCTCAGGAATATGAGGACAGAACTAAAAAAAGCAAAATGGATGGTTCAAATGGAGCATTGTGACTCTTTCTGGGCAAAACTGCTGCACGATACTCAGAGAAACAACTCCACTATTTTTTGGAGGATGGTGAATGGAATCAGTAGCGCAATCTCCAGAGTGGCAGCTTCAAATATCTCAGAGACAGCTTGGTTTCATAGCCATTTGAACTACGGTGAGCAGGTGGAATAACCAAGTAACATCTCTCCCAATATGGAGTCACCCATGTGCATGCTTCCTTCACAAAGGAATATGTTCCACAAATCACCCAGCTGCAGTGGCAAGGTTTTGGGGCACCCTGTGGTAAAGGGTATGGATTTAGGGGGTTTAATAAACCCACTCAGGAAGAGTTCTCACCAAAAAACTAAATGACACCTGTCAGGATTCAAACGGATCTGTGTCCACCATCACTACAAGGGCCATTCAGAGGCAAATCTCTAAGGAATGCCTGAAGTGGGGTTGGGCCGGAATGGAATCCCTCCAGCCATCTACTAAGACAATCCTCCTTTTTGGGCAGCTCACTGACTCTGCTGTTCAACTATGCAATCCATCACCATGGCGTTCCACCCTCATGGTGTGGTTCAATCATCTCACCAATTTTTAACGGTGGGGACAAGGGGGATCCACAGAACTATCACTTGGTGGCCTTATTAGACAATGACGCTAAATACTTTAGGAGTACGGCTGGACGAACTGCAGTGCTGAGCGGAGGTGACCACCATCATACAGCCAAACCAAACTGGCTTTACCGAACATCAACACCTACCTGGACTTCAATTAACATCATGGCCCTCTCCCTGCTGAATAAGTCAGCAACGACTAACAACTATCCTGCTTACTTGTGCTTCTTGGATTATAAATTAGCATTTGACAGGGTTGATAGAGGGAGGCTCTGGAGGAAATTAGCAAATTGGAACATTCCAGATGGGGTGCTACGGGCCTTTGACCTATTGCATACCAATACTTGGGTCAGAGTTAAATTAGGGAATGGTTTACACCTGTCAAAGGACATTAAAATAATGCAAGGTCCGAAGCAGGGTTGCTTCTAGTCCCCACCTTGTTTAAACTGTTCCTAACTGATCTTTCATCTGCCTTAAATGAAGTTAGCTCACATGCTCCAGAGTCAGGGGCTCTTCAGCTTTCACACTTACTATGTGCGGATGACTTAGTCCTGATCAGCAGAACCAAGATGGGTCTGCAGTGACTTTTAGACACTACGTTGGCTTGCTCAGTAAGCAATGGCTTATTAATAGGAAGAAAACCAAGATACTAGTAGTTCAAGGGAAAAAATCGCAGAAGCACTTCTGGTTTTGGGGCGGTGACAAAATAGAGCCAGAAAAAAGCTTTAAGTCCCTTGCATTGTATTCCAACCCCCCACTGTTCTAATATTTTGGGGGGAGAGAATGAGGTGGGCATGTTGGGAAAGGCACAAGCATTTGAAGACACTTCTGCTTTTTATTTGAAAGAAGTCTTACTAAAATGTCTGCTGTGTGGCCAACTTGGAACTCATGATGAGAACCTGCACTTTAACCCCCACATTGTCCTATGCTGTCAAGTGCCATGGGGGAAGCAGCAACAGGCTTATTTATTTAGGCCCATATTTATACTTTTCGACGCACAACTGCGCCAACGCAGTTGTGCGTCAAAAAATTTTACGCCGGCTAACGCCATTCTGAAGCGCCATGCGGGCGCCGTATTTATTCAATGACGTTAGCCGGCGCTGCGGAGTGGTGTGCCTCAAAAAAAATTACTTACACCAGGCAGCGCCGGCGTAGGGGAAAATGGAGTTTGGGCGTCAAAAAATGGGGCAAGTCAGGCTGAGGCAAATTTTTCGCCTCAACCCGATTTGCATCATTTTTTTTCACTCCCAACCCCCATTGAAATGACTCCTGTCTTAGCAAAGACAGGAGTCATGCCTCCTTGCCCAATGGCCATGCCCAGGGGACTTATGTCCCCTGGGCATGGTCATTGGGCATAGTGGCATGTAGGGGGGCACAAATCAGGCCCCCCTATGCCACCCAAAAAAAAAAAAAAAAATACCTACCTGAACTTACCTTAATTTTCCTGGGATGGGTCCCTCCATCCTTGGGTGACCTCCTGGGGTGGGCAAGGGTGGCAGGGGGTGTCCCTGGGGGCATGGGAGGGCACCTCTGGGCTCCTTCCGAGCCCACAGGTCCCTTAACGCCTGCCCTGAGCAGGCGTTAAAAAATGACGCTAACGAGGGTAGACGTCATTTTTTTGGACCCGCCCACTCCCGGGCGTCATTTTTGCCCAGGAGTATAAATACGACGCACATTCCTCTGAGTCATTTTTTAGTAGGGAACGCCTCCCTTGCATATCATTAACGCAAGGAAGGTGTCCACGCCAAAAAATGACGCAAACTCCATGAACTTTGACGCTCGACGCGTCTAACGCCAAAGTATAAATATGGAGTTAGTTTTGCGTCGGATTTGCGTCAAAAAAACAACGCAAATCCGGCGCAAACAGAGTATAAATATGCCCCTTAATCTTTACTGTCCTGTGACCTACGTATTAAATTCACTGTTGATAAGCAGGGCAGTGCAGAGTTTGGGGCAGTATAACTACAAGGTAGAGGGGAACACTCTGCGGGGGTGGGTTTATGGGGTACGGATGTTGGGGTGTTCATGATAGGGGTGGCACAAGCACTTTAAGCCTCTCTATCTGATGCACTTCAACTCCACGTTTATCAGAATGCGGCACAAGCACTTTAAGATCTTTTAGCTTATGCAATCTAAATGGACGATTAATAGAGCGCACCTTCAGAGTAATTTAAAGCCGTTAAGGGTTTTGGCATTTTAACTCCCACATGGTTGTATACATTTCGTTTGGCTATTGTCACATGGCATGGGTGGTGTTCACATCCCCAGGAAAATTATGAGGTTTGCTATTTGAGCATTTTTGGATAGCGTATGGAGTGGATGCGGGCTGCATGATTCATGTTAGAAGGCCCTGCCATCACTCCCTTATCCCAGTGCAGCAGTTAGGCCTTAAATGCACAAACGCTATTTCTGGCCAATTATCTGGATTATGCCAAAGAATATAGGGCTTATGTTTTATTTTGATTATTGAATGTGTTATTTTACAGGGCATTACAGTGGAAATGTTTGTAATGCATTTTAACTAAAACAGATGCCGACAGGAATGTTATATGTGTTATAATATGTTCTGCTGTGCATGGTATTTCAATGGTTTTATTTAATCAAGCAATAAATATATATTTGATGTGATTGGACTGCACAGAATAGGAATGCAGCTGACCCATTCAAGCCCACTAATACTCTTGGCTATTTTGAACATTTTCAAATTACTTCAATGGACCAACTCCAAAAATGAAAATTGCAAGCCAGGCTCGCCTTCTGAAATATTCTTCAGAAACTTATTCCAGACCTTATCTGAGTCAGTTATCCGATTATTGCCTCATCTGTAACTCTGGAAAAGTTCAGAACTTAAACAAGGCATAATCAAACTGCTGTGAAAGACAACTAATATTGATCCATTGGATGTATCTAACTATTGCCCTTTCATGCTTCTCATTACAATAGAAAAAGTTTTAGCAAGCATTGTGTTCTCTCAACTTCCCTTCTTTGTAGGACACCTAGCCCTCCTGAAAGTATCACAAGCTCGCTTTAATCCAAATGGAAGCACAGAGTGAGCTTTATTAACAGCGGTGGACAACGTGAAAATGGGGGTGGAAATAAATTCTACCTGTGCAGTAACATATCTGGTCTTCCTCTGGCCCATTTAATCAGGCAATTGGGCTGTGCTTTTTATATCTACACTCATGATACACAATTTATTTTCCAGCTAGAGACCCAGACACGCAGTAGGGTTCCATAACAAAGGTGTTTGGCTCATGTAAAAAATAAATGGACGTAAACTGGTTAAAATTAAACATGGAAAAGACTGATGTACTCGCAGTTGGTGAGAGCTCCTCTGTCTGCTTAGTTTACTTCCATTTGGCCTCAATCTTTGGGTCCTTTTCCTACTTCCCAAACAGCAATTACATCTGTAGGCATTAGACTGAACAACAAACTGAAATTGGATACCTATATATCTGCGGTTATATCTTCTTGTGCATTATATTTTCATAAGCTTAGACCAATTCATCCTCTTCTTCAGAGGATGGTAGACAGGTTGCCATCAATGCAATTATTGGTGAGAGGCTTGATTATTGTAAGATGCTATGTTTCGGGATCCTGAAGTGACAAATGCATTGTTTTCAAGTTATTCAGAAACAAACTTCCAGAGCTGTAGCCCGTAGCTTACATTCACTCACACACTAAGAAGATTTTTCATAGGCTACACTGGCTCCCTATGCAGAAAAAAACATTTTAAGGCACGGTACAAGTCGCTTAATGAAATGTCTCTGCTTCTCTGAGTTCCATGTTGTACAATAGCTCCATGTTCCCATAGCTCTACTTGAACCCTTCGCTTGTCTTCTGACAGATGATTTGTCATACAGGACCTTCGACTTTGGAATAGCCTCTCAGTGCATTTCACAACTCCATCTTGTGCCCTATGTGTGGTGGGCTTTACTCAATGGGTTCATGTCACCATTCCCTGGAGGCGCCTCCCTTCCACGAGTATTCCAAGTCATCCTTCCCTTGTGGTGCCTTCCAGTTTTGAGCACTTCATGATCCCCCTCCCAGGAAGCTTGACAACTGACCATCCTGTTCTGTTGCTATGCAGATTTAGTCAGTTTTTCACTAGCAGATTATCTATTTAGGATAGGTCTCTTTCCACTGTGAACCATTGACTTGTACCATCATGAACTTAGGGTTTGATTGTACTTGTTTACTGTTGCCAATTACCATTTGCATCTGTCATCTTCAAGGCTTCATATCTGTTGTATGTAACACGCAATCTTCCCTAGGTTCATTAGAATATTCATCACTTCCACGCTGGACATGCCTTCTGGAACACTCTTATCTTCCTGCATAAATAACCCCTCTGAACATGCATCGGCACTTGGCCTTTTTCCAGCCCTACACAAGTATCATCCCTGCACTCACCTCCTGAGTTACCCAGAACTTTCTGCGCTCTAGTCTTCCAAACATTCCTGATGGTTCCGTGATCCTAGTGTCTGCAACCCTTCCAGTGTCTTCCTTCATGATCTGCAATTCCGTCTCGCTTTAAGCTTCTTGCATTGAGTTCCCTGCTGTCATCGGATTACAGTTCAAGTACTGTCATGGCTATATACTTTCCCTCAAGTAAGTGTGCACTAATACATAGGTTAGAAAATGCTTACATTCAAAGGCTGATAAACAAAGCCAAACTTCAGCCCATTTCTTCTAACATGCAACTAAAATTGGCTGAGGACTATTCTGGATCTACAGCCTGTCTACACTCTTCCACAAAATAGCACCCACCAGTGCTTTATTTGAACCAGTTGTTGAAGGTAAAAACCACCGGCACTTACTTTCGGAGATCGGCACTTATTTTAACTAACCAGACTTTTTTTACCCAGAGCAAGAGAGTGGAAAGCACACACAAGGGAGAATGCAGGAGGAATAGAAAGATGGTAAATACGTGACAAAAGGAGAAAAGCAGGACCCTCTAAGGGTGAGATAAATGGGCAGGGAATGTTCGGTGGTGGATGAAAGAGGCATGAGTGGAATTGAGAATAAGCGTATTCGGCATATTGACATACAGGAACACCGCCATGGGCTTCTGAGCAAAGCGATAGGCCCGCGGCACCTATTACTTTATAAATTAAACACTGATGTTTACCCTTATCAAAAGGTGATCCAAAAACAAAATTACAATTGTGAAAGACAATGTCAAGCACTAGGAATGTTTCCTGGTGAATCTGATCATCTATACTAAGCCTGTAAAGTGCAAAAGTGAAACACGCATTGGCAAAACTACTAGGTTTTGGCATAAATATCTGAGTATTAGCTCTGACAATTGTTATTTATCTTATTTTGCAAATGCATGCATTAATACTCACGCATATCTTCGTCAGCAATCTAGCAATGAGTTTTCACCTAAAGGAAACCCATTATAAAATGCAACCCGATCATCATGACATATGCACCTACACAAATCAAAGGTGCACACAAATCGTGATGTGTCCCTCGGGATCAGGATGTGTATGCAAGCATGCATCATGAGGTCTGCGTGCACATTCATCATGACGAATGCGTGTTCATGCACTATCATGTGTCTAACAATTTTTTTTTTTTATTTACCATTCGAAGATGATGAACACCCATTTGGAGCGATAGAATACAAAAATAAAATAGTTAAATTAACTCAAAAGAACAGGATCAGACCTGGCAGCAAACTGAAAATATAAATTAAAGCTGGAAGGGTTTGGGAAGCAATATATGAACTTGGTGAAGAGGCGGAATGAATGCGAACAGGAAGGAAGCAGAACATGGGACAGAGCAAGAAAGAAGCAGCACACAGGGGAGAGCAAGAAAACACATGCATTGCCATGAAGTGCAAAAAATACATGGAAAAAGTACTTCCCTGAAAAAGGATAAAATCCAAACAATCTAAAGCAAACTGGCCCTGGGTAGGACAAATACATGACTAGGGAGGAAA
The DNA here is from genome assembly GCF_031143425.1 of Pleurodeles waltl. Taxonomy (NCBI): domain Eukaryota; kingdom Metazoa; phylum Chordata; class Amphibia; order Caudata; family Salamandridae; genus Pleurodeles; species Pleurodeles waltl. The sequence goes on along the minus strand of NC_090445.1, from coordinate 656,047,381 downwards.
ACCACTGCATCAATAGCAAGGAGGTGAGATAGAAAGCAAAGCTTTCAATCATGATCAAGTGGCTGACCAAATGTTCATTAAAAGAATATAGAAAACAAGGGACAATGACCCAAGGGTAGGTCGCTCCCCCTGCCGCTGCAGCTCCTCCAGGTTCCTGAGTTCCTGAGACCCACCTCACAGTAAGTACCCCCCACCTCCCAGCCCCTCGCTCTGCCCTGCGCTACTCACCCTCTCTCCTGCTTCTTTTCTTCTTTTCTTCTTCTCTGTTCTTCTGTTCTTCCTCCTCGCTCCTCGTCTGTAATCTTCTTCTGTACTCTTCTTTCCCCCGTCTTCACTCTACTTCTCTTCTTCCTCATCTTCTTCTGTGGTTTTCTGCCCTCTGTTCTTCGTTTTCTGTATCTTCTTCTGTATCTTCTTCTGTGTTCTTCTGTGTTCTTCTGTGTTCTTCCGGTCTTCCTTTCTTCTCTCCTTCCGGTCTTCTGATCTTCCTTTCTTCTCTCCTTCCGGTCTTCTGTTCTTCTTCTCTTCTGTTCTTCTTGTCTTCTTGTCTTCTGTTCTTCTTGTCTTCTGACTTCGGCTCTTCTGCCTCCTCCGTCCTCTTCTCCCCGCGCCTGCCCTCCTGCTCCTGCTTCATCCCCCTCCCCCACTCGCATCCCCCTCTCTATCTCCCCTATCTAACCCGTTCACTATCTACCTCCCCCACTCCTCCTATCTACCTATCTCTCTATCTCTCTATCCCACTATCTAACTCCCTCACTCTCCACCTCCTCCTATCTTCCTATCTCTCTATCTATTTCCCTATCTATCGATTTCCCTATCTATTTTCTCTATCTATTTCTCTATCTCTCCCCCCCTCACCCCCTCTATTACCTATCTTCCTATCCTCTCACTCTACCTCTCACCCTCACCCACCTCTACAACCCCCTCTCCCCTATCTTCTCAACCCTACTCCTATCTTTCTCCCCTATCTCCTAAACCTCCTAACACTCACCCCCCTCCACCCTTAAACCCCCCTCCCCCAGCTCTTCTCACTCTACCTGTCCCCCCTCCCTCGCGCTTTCCCGCCGTGACCTCCTGCACGCCCCCGCCCCCCAGCTCCCATTCGCCCCCACCTGACCCCTCCCCCCCTCCTACCTCATATGGCGGCCGCTGCGCGACAGTGGTAGCGACCCTTGACCCAAGGGTAGGTCGCTCCCCCTGCCGCTGCAGCTCCTCCAGGTTCCTGAGTTCCTGAGACCCACCTCACAGTAAGTACCCCCCACCTCCCAGCCCCTCGCTCTGCCCTGCGCTACTCACCCTCTCTCCTGCTCCTGCTTCTTTTCTTCTTTTCTTCTTCTCTGTTCTTCTGTTCTTCCTCCTCGCTCCTCGTCTGTAATCTTCTTCTGTACTCTTCTTTCCCCCGTCTTCACTCTACTTCTCTTCTTCCTCATCTTCTTCTGTGGTCTTCTGCCCTCTGTTCTTCGTTTTCTGTATCTTCTTCTGTATCTTCTTCTGTATCTTCTTCTGTATCTTCTTCTGTGTTCTTCTGTGTTCTTCCGGTCTTCCTTTCTTCTCTCCTTCAGGTCTTCTGATCTTCCTTTCTTCTCTCCTTCCGGTCTTCTGTTCTTCTGTTCTTCTGTTCTTCTGTTCTTCTTGTCTTCTGTTCTTCTTGTCTTCTTGTCTTCTGTTCTTCTTGTCTTCTGACTTCGGCTCTTCTGCCTCCTCCGTCCTCTTCTCCCCGCGCCTGCCCTCCTGCTCCTGCCTCATCCCCCTCCCCCACTTGCATCCCCCTCTCTATCTCCCCTATCTAACCCGTTCACTATCTACCTCCCCCACTCCTCCTATCTACCTATCTCTCTATCTCTCTATCCCACTATCTAACTCCCTCACTCTCCACCTCCTCCTATCCTCCTATCTCTCTATCTATTTCCCTATGTATCGATTTCCCTATCTATTTTCTCTATCTATTTCTCTATCTCTCACCCCCTCTCTCCCCCCTCTATTACCTACCTTCCTATCCTCTCACTCTACCTCTCACCCTCACCCACCTCTACAACCCCCCTCCCCTATCTTCTCAACCCTACTCCTATCTTTCTCCCCTATCTCCTAAACCTCCTAACACTCACCCCCCTCCACCCTTAATCCCCCCTCCCCCAGCTCTTCTCACTCTACCTGTCCCCCCTCCCTCGCGCTTTCCCGCCGCGACCTCCTGCACGCCCCCGCCCCCCAGCTCCCATTCGCCCCCACCTGACCCCTCCCCCCCCTCCTACCTCATATGGCGGCTGCTGCGCGACTGCGCAGCGGGCGTGCGCAGCGGGTGCGCCGCTGGCGCGCCGGAGGCGCACCAGAGGCAAGCCCGTCTGCGCCCATCCGTGCCTGTCCCGCGCCCAGCGCCACGACCCCTGGACCCCAGCTCTCCCAAGCCCCGCTGACCCGCTACGACCCCACCACCCTCCACGCCCTCAACCCAGGACGCTCCAACACTTGCTTCCAAGCTCATCCCAAACGCACCCATGGACCCTTCGCCTGCAACTCCTGCAAACGCACCTTCCACCACGCAACAACCATGACCACCAGCCCACGCGCCATCAACCACCTCAAGTGCATCCTAGTCAACGCTCACTCCGTCCACAAACACGCCGTTGAACTCTGGGACCTCCTGGACTCCATAGCACCGGACGTCGCCTTCATCAGGGAGACCTGGATGAACGCCTCCTCGGCCCCTGACATCGCCACTGCCATCCCCGAAGGCTACAAGATCTCCAGAAAAGACCGCACCAACGAGGTAGGAGGAGGTATCGCCATCGTCTTCAAAGACTCCATCAGCGTCACCACCTCCACCGAAGACACCCCTCTCGCCGCTGAACACCTGCATTTTCAGATTCGCACCGATCCGAGGACCACCCTCAGAGGATCCCTTATCTACCGTCTTCCCGGGCCACGCGCCCCTTTCAGCGACGCCATCGCCGACTTCATCTCCCCGCACGCCCTCGCCTCGCCGAACTACATCCTCCTAGGTGACCTCAACTTCCATCTGGAACAAAACAACGACCCCAACACCACCACCCTGCTCGACAACCTCGCCAACCTCGGCCTCAAACAACTGGTGAACACTGCCACCCACATCGCCGGACACACGCTTGACCCCATCTTCTCCGCCAGCAAACACGTCTTCTTCAGCCACGCCTCCGCCCTACACTGGACCGACCACAGCTGCGTCCACTTCACATTCCGATGCGAGACCCGCCACCTCCGCACCCAACCCATCCCTCGTCGACAGTGGAACAAGATCCCCGAAGAGCAACTCTTCTCCTCACTCGCCGCCAACCAACCCACCCTCACCACCGACCCCAACGACGCAGCCCTCAACCTCACAAACTGGATCTCCAACTGCGCAGACATCCTTGCTCCCCTCAAACGCATGCATCGACAGACCAACACCAAAAAACCTCTCTGGTTCTCTGACACCCTCAAAGAATCAAATAAAACTTTTCGCGCCCTTGAGAAAGCCTGGCGCAAGGACCGCACCGCTGACAACATGACCGCCCTCAAGAACGCTACCCGCGAACACCACCACCTGATCCGCACCGCCAAAAGGAACTTTTTCACCGACAGACTGGACAAAAACAGACACAACAGCAGAGAACTCTTCAGCATCGTCAAGGAGTTCTCCAACCCCAGCGCCAACGCCGTCACACCCTCACAGGATCTGTGCGAATCCCTCGCCACTTTCTTCCATCGCAAGATTAGCGACCTCCACGACAGCTTCGGACACCAGACCCAACCAAACACCACCGAACCGGCATCCACGGCCATCACCCTCAACAACTGGTCCCACATCAACACGGAAGAAACCAAATCCATCATGAACTCTATCCACTCCGGCGCCCCTTCGGACCCCTGCCCGCACTTCATCTTTAACAAAGCCGACTACATCATCGCCCCGCACCTCCAGACCGTCATCAACTCTTCTTTTTCTTCTGCTACCTTCCCCGAATGCTGGAAACACGCCGAAGTCAACGCCCTACTAAAGAAACCTACGGCTGACCCGAGCGACCTGAAAAACTTCCGCCCATCTCTCTTCTGCCTTTCCCAGCCAAAGTAATAGAGAAGACCGTCAACAAACAGCTGACCACCTTCCTGGAAGACAACAACCTGCTCAACCCCTCACAAACCGGATTCCGAACCAACCACAGCACTGAAACCGCCCTCATCTCAGTCACTGACGACATCAGAACCCTGATGGACAACGGTGAAACAGTCGCCCTCATTCTGCTCGACCTCTCGGCTGCCTTTGACACCGTCTGTCACCGAACCCTAATCACCCGCCTCCGCTCCACCGGAATCCAAGGCCAGGCCCTGGACTGGATCGCCTCCTTCCTCTCAAACCGTTCCCAAAGAGTTTACCTCCCTCCGTTTCGCTCAGAACCCACCGAGATCATCTGCGGCGTACCCCAAGGCTCATCACTCAGCCCGACACTCTTCAATGTCTACATGAGCCCCCTCGCCAACATCGTACGCAAGCATGACATCATCATCACCTCCTATGCCGACGACACGCAACTTATACTCTCCCTCACCAAGGACCCCACCAGCGCCATGACCAACCTACAAGAGGGTATGAAGGATGTCGCAGATTGGATGAGGCTCAGCCGCCTAAAGCTGAACTCTGAAAAAACGGAAGTCCTCATCCTCGGCAACACCCCGTCCGCCTGGGACGACTCCTGGTGGCCCACAGCCCTCGGCACCGCACCGACCCCCACAGACCACGCCCGCAACCTCGGCTTCATCTTGGACCCTCTTCTCACCATGACCAAGCAAGTCAACGCCGTGTCCTCCGCCTGCTTCCTCACCCTCCGCATGCTCTGCAAGATCTTCCGCTGGATCCCCGCCGACACCAGAAAAACCGTGACCCACGCCCTCGTCACGAGCCGCCTCGACTACGGCAACACCCTCTACGCCGGGACCACAGCCAAACTCCAAAATCGCCTGCAACGCATTCAAAACGCCTCGGCCCGCCTCATCCTCGACATACCCCGCAGCAGCCACATCTCCGTACACCTGAGACACCTGCACTGGCTCCCAGTCAGCAAAAGGATCACCTTCCTACTTCTCACCCACGCACACAAAGCCCTCCACAACAAGGGACCGGAATACCTCAACAAACGCCTCAGCTTCTACGTCCCCACCCGCCTCCTCCGCTCCTCTGGCCTCGCACTCGCTGCTGTCCCTCGCATCCGCCGCTCCACAGCGGGTGGGAGATCTTTCTCCTTCCTGGCGGCCAAGACCTGGAACTCCCTCCCCACCAGCCTCAGGACCACCCAGGACCACTCCGCTTTCCGGAGACTCCTAAAGACCTGGCTGTTCGAGCAGCGATAACCCCCCCTTTTTTCCTCTAGCGCCTTGAGACCCGCACGGGTGAGTAGCGCGCTTTATAAATGTTAATGATTTGATTTGATTTGACAATCAGGCAGCCAATACTGACAGTGGTGGTGACCGAAAAGACCCAGTACAGAAAAGGGGTAGTGAGTGGTGCCTTGCAGGTGGTGAGGCACCACAAGAATGCCCTTGTGACTGCCCCTTGGTACTGCCTAGGAGTGAGGAGGGCTGGTGGGACATTCCGATTTGTGTCCTGCCATACCAAAAGGAACATGAAACAGCAGTAGTAAAAAAATAACAGAACAGAACAATCAATCATCCTGCTAAAATACAAGCATTATTACCTGTCAACGAGACCAAAACAGGGCCACCTGACATGAAGTTATGGATGGGTTAAAAAATGGTTGGAACTTTTGGGCACAGGAAGAAATTAAGTTGAATGCACTGTTAAGTAAAATCAGCTGGTTAGCATAACAAATGATGTTCAGGCATGCTACCATGAGGGAATTGTTCTTAAAAAAACTTTACCGAAACAATGAGTGACACTTTGGAGGGCTAAGTTGGAAAACACGTTTACTGCCATGAGTGGTAAAAACTAAATGGCTTGAGTAACATTAAACAGGAAAATAGTTCCAGTACATCAGTAATGGAGGGATACAAGGCAACCAAATACTGTGAGAATAAAATGCTCCTGGGTGGGACAAACATAAAAATACAGAGGTAAGTCATACAATCAAGAGAAGGAGGAGGTGAGATAAATAACAAAGCCATCCAGTCATGAGAAAAGAGTTGACCCATTTTCCACTTCAAGCATATGTGTGCACATTGGAAACAATGGGTCTTCTCATCAGACAGCAATAGCTATCTGTAGTAGAGACCTCAAAGGATCGCTAATTGAGTCCAATTTCAGTGCAAACATTCTGAAAACTAACAGGGGGTGTGAGTGTAAGTCTATCACCACCTCTTAATGAACACTAGTGTCTTTGCCAGCCTTATGTATTCTACAAGGGAACTTTTCCTACGCCAATGAATTTTGATATAATGGCAGATCATTTAACCAGAATATTTTAAACAGTCCATTCCTTGGCCAGGAGTGCTCAGGTGAATTAAGTACCGTTAGCCTCAATTACCACAGTTTTGCTATTCTAAGCACTGCAAATACGTGGTTATGGTATGTTGCAGGATGGTATCAGCATTTTAATAGTACTTTCTGTCACTAATATAGTGTTGTAGTGCTTTGTTAATCTGAGTGCCATTTCTGTACAGTTCTGTGCCTTCCATCCAGCGACTGTGCATGTTTAGTTTCTTTTGACTGTGGTTCATTAGTAGGCAATGTTAAGTGTTTATTTTTGCCAATGATTTGCATTGGTTAATTTGCACGTAAATTGACTTGGATTCTGCATAAGATCATTACAGTGTGTTATGTGATAAATGGGTGTACTGTGGTATTTTCTTATTTTCTTTGAGTTAGGCCGTCCATTGTCCAGTGCCCTGTGTATGCAGACTGTTTTCTAGACAGCAGACTATAGATCACTAGCCAGGAAAATAGAAGCGAGGCATTGTGCAGCTGAAGATGGGATATGCCGAAGCTTCTATTATCTGAATGGCCCTAAGACGTACATTGGTGTGAGAGTTGGCAGTGCATGCCAACAATAGCAATTTGGCGCTGGGTTGTTTACATTAAGGTGTCAGAGGGTCTTTACACGGATATGCTGTTTCAGAAAGAATACGTGTGTTTGGAATGGTTGTAGATTATTTAGTGGAGAAGTACATTTGGTGACTACATGGGGTGCCTCGGCATTATTCGATGTATTTTAGGAGTTCTGTTTAATTTGTTCCATACGATGGTAGTGAGGGATGTTGTGTCATGGTGGCAAGAATTGTTGTGAACACAGTGAACAGTGAGCTAAGTGGAGTATTTGTGCTAAATTGCTTGAATGCAAGGTGCTCTGTCTAATATATTCTGTTGGAGGTGAGTGTTTTTGTTGCCTCTTGTGCGGTAGCATTCATTGTGGCACGTGTCTTCTTGCATGCATGTAGTCACCTACATAGCACAGAAATAGCCAAGGGGCAGCAGCGTGCTTTGAGCTTTTACACCAAAAGAGCTTAAGCACAATTGGCTCATTAATCCGAGTGTAACTATTACTGTTTTAATTCAAGCAATATTATTAAACTTAGAATGAAAGTTTGTCATGGCCGTGCCAGGATTTGAACTACAAACCTGTGTCACACACAGTTGTGACCATTGAGCATGGTATTACATGAATGATCCATGTCAACACCAGGCCATAGGTGTCCACAGAGGTCTAGGAGGGCCAGACACATACCAGATTTTCAGGATGTCCGTTGGCTATATGTTCATAAGTAAGCTCCCTTTTGAGTGAATGTGCATCTATGTATCTTATGCTAATCTCCTGCACATTTGGCATGAATCCATCCTTTCTGGACTTATATTGTGCCTGTCTTGATGAATCCCTTAGTGAGGAGATTGAATACCTTGGTTTAGGAAGTTGTTTCTTTGAAATATCTGTTACATTTCATATAGGCCTCTAAGTGACATCCAATGGAGAATGTTTTAATTAAAAATACCTCCAAAACTCATGGCGTCATACCAATTATGGCTTATGAATAACCAATGAGCAGCTATTGGCAGAGGTCGGTTGAGGATTTATCAAAAGACTTTGCCCATGATTTAGAATTTGTTGGAGACAGGAGGATCATAAAAAATTTATGTTCTCCTGTCTGCCACCATGGAGGTCCATCTGCCCCATTTAGAGATTAGCGCTCCCTCCCCTGCATTTTCCTTACTTTGTGGACTCCAGTATGCCCTAAAAATAGCAGACGGACCAACAGAAAGATAATACTTCATCCTCCATATTTAGAATATATTTTCTGTTGATAGAAAGAAGCTAGTTTATCCTTCACACATGGCTGGAGGAAAAAAGGATAAATAGGCAAACTCTGATCACAACCTACTCAACATCATGTTCCAGAACTGCAAGCCCTTGACTCTATCTGGCAATAGTGGAGGACCAACAGCACAATGCAAAATCAAAACAGAAGATAAGCACACATTTTTAAAGTTTGTTAGAAAATTAGCTACTGTGAGAAAGTGCATCTTTTGCGTAGTCACCAACATGCTTTGTGGATGGATGCTGCTGGTTTTCTGACTCTGTGCACTGGGACAGTGCTAACCAGACCCCAGTGCATGTGGTCTGACCCCTGAAACATGTTGAATTGGTGAATATATAATCACATATTTAACTTTCCTGTATGTCCATAGTATATGACGTCCTGTAGCATAGAAAGCTAAGTGTCATCTATAAGCTGCAGCATTACTGTGCCATCCACTAGCATAGCCAGGCAAACATGGCTCCAGACCTGCCACAGTAGGCTGGAAGCTGTAGTTTAAAACTGCAACCAGATCTTTCCTTTTGGCAGGAAGACCAGTTGGCCACTGCCCAGGAACTTATTTTACTTTAAAGGGGCCTCCCTGTAACACATAGTTGTAGTTCATGTATGCACTGGCCCTCTATTTGTCCCCAATCAGGCAGGCACCAAACCCAGTAGGGGTGAGGTGCCACCAGAACAGGTGTAGTGTGACCAAGTAGGAGAAAACTGCTCACTTCCATGGCCACACCTCTGAGAGGGCACACAGGCTCTGCACAATGGAAGAAGGGTTTTCATATAATGAATTTAATGGGAGAGGGTTATTTGTGAATTATTGGAAGGAAGATATACAGGAACTGCTGTAAACCTGGGTAGGGTTACCCCTAGGAGCTTTTCTCCCTTTTGTTAGGGAGGGGTCTGGAGTCACCTGCACCCACAAGCTGTGCTAGGCATAAAGGTGGCATCCCCTGGCAGGGGGAGATGCAATGCAAATGAGGAGCAAGATGAAGGAACCTCAACCAGGACAAAGTGGCCTGTAGAAGGTTAGTAAATCTGAGTAATGAGAGCCTTTCCGAAGATGAGTTGAGCTACTGAACAAAGGCCTAGGTTTTGTTCCCTCCCCAAAGTTGGATAAGTTTAAGTTATGCTGCAAATTGGTTGAATTCTTTTGAAAATTGAGAATCCAAAATCTTTTATCAGACTAGAGAAATAGCCACCCAAGTGAAGGTTATACTGACCTACATCGTAAGTCAAATTTTGTACCACCAACCTCTTCAATTCCACCGGAAGTGGGAGTCTTCGAGGATGCAGTAATCAAGAAAAATGAGGGTTCAGACACACAGATAAAAGGTTATTAGAACCTGTCAAACAAAGAAACAAAAGCACAGGAAAGCTTAAGAAAGAAAGCCCAACTAATCATTAAGGCAGCGAACAGGGTTGGAGCAATTGTCATTCAAAATGGAGTGATTACAGGGCAGCTTGTTTGACACTACTCGCCAAGGAGAAGAACTACCATGTCCTGAAGGATGATCCAACCACAAGATTACAGCTGAGAATTCAATCGCTTGTTGAAAAAGCTAAGGAAAATGAATGGACAAACAGCATGGAAGCAGAGTTTTTGGTTGCAAAACCCCCCAAAAGTACATATTTGTACAGTCTTCCAAAAATTCACAAGGGGAGGTTCACCCCTCCCCCCCATTAATTCATTAGTTGAACAGGCATGCTTCTATTTTAGGGATACTAAACACTTTCTGAATCTCATGAAAGATGTGCCCTTTGACCCAGAAACAAAGATCTTGGTATTTTTTTTATATAGAAGCACTATACACCAACATTTCTCAGGAAGAGACGTTGAGGAGCATAGAAACATTATTAAAATCCAGTGAGTGGAGTTGGAAAACACCCATTGATTGGGTCATGGAGATGGCACGGTTGGCGTTGACTGAGAATTTCTTTGCCCTTGAAGGATAGCTGTATTTGCAGTGCCATGGTACATCCATGGGGAGCACCTTTGCTCCGAGTATGGCCTGTCTATACATCCATGAATTGAATGAAGGAAACATTTGGTCTAGCAACCAATTCAGATTGAATATCGAGACCTGGCCCTGTTGCATTGACAATGTCTTTATGATATGGCAATAAAATGAACAGACATTGAATGAATTTGGACTATGGCTAAATGACAGAAATCCATTCTTATCTTTCAGGTCACAGCTGCACTTGGGCAGTTGTCCACTACCCTTTACACTAAACCCACCAACAGAAATAGTCTTCTGGACTTCAGAAGTGCACAGCCGCGGGACCTTAGAGAGAACCTCTCTGTAGGACATTGCTTGCACATCTGATGGAACTGCTCTAGACTGGAGGTTTTCAAGAAAGAAGCTTGCTTACTGACAAAGAAACTACAGGAGAATAACTACCCACCCCACATTATTAACCAACCAAGGAAGCGAGCAAGCAATACCCCTAGGAAGGCACTGCTGGAACCAGGTATACTCAAACATAACAACGCCATCATATGTGTAACCACATACAATTACCAGTCTAATAGGATAAAGATAGTCATAAATAAGCATTGGCGAATTTTGAATTCTAACCAACTGAATCTTAGCAAACCGATGTTCTCTTTCAAGAGAAATAGAAACATCAGGGATCAACTCATACACACTAGGCGCAAGGAGGTACAAACCTCCAGGCAGACAGAATTGTGGAATTTACCCCCAGTCCCAGGGCACTAACCTTGTGGTCATTGTTCAGTGTGCTTTCTAACGAAAGTCTAAAAAACTGTGAAGATTGGTCTTAGAAAATCCTGGGAACAGAGAATACACACAGACTATAATACAAAGAATACCTCATAGCATGCCCTTGCAGTTTGAAATATGTCAAGATGACCACCCAAAAGGTTAAACTGTGGATCGGTGAAGATAGAAGCATGATACAGTGCAAGAAAACATCTGGCAAATTGACTGCCCATTTCTTAGAAATGGGACATAGTGACAAGGATATAAGACGGACAGTGATTGAGAAAGTGATCCCCAACCGGATATCCCCCCGAATACTCTTGGAGAAGGAACAACATTGGATGTATAGACCTAAAACCCACATTTAAGGTTTAAATCAGTGGTTCCCAACCTGTGGTCCGGGGACCGCTGGGGGTCCGCAAAGCCTCCTCAGGGGGTCCGCGACTTCTTGGAAAATTAAATGATATTAACAGATTAGGTCCCCTGCTATCAGTAAACACTCAGTGGGGGGGTCCCTGGATTCCAATAAAGTTTCATTGGGGGTCCCCGGCTCCAGTAAAGATAAAGTGGGGGTCCACAGAAGTCAAAAGGTTGGGAACCACTGGTTTAAATGATGACATAATGTAGAAAAACGTCAACCAAGAACGTTAGTGGTTGCAGAACACAGCCTCAGATGTACCCTGATCAACACTCGCTCCATCCACAGGCATGGCATCAAACTCTGGAACCTCATCGACACCACATCCCCGGATGTCAAATTCCTCACGGAAAGATGGCATAACCCCTCCTCAGCTCCAGACATCACTATTGCCATCCCAGGAGGCTACAAGATCATCCTCAGAGACCGCACGAATCGCCCCGGGGAAGGCACCGCCATCATCCAGAAAGAGTCCCTACGCCTATCCACCAGCACAGAAGACTCCGCAACCAATATGGAACTCCTCCACTTCCAGATTGGAACCAACCCTAAAACCACTCTGCGGGGCACCCTCATCTACAGGCCGCCGGGTCCCCGCCCCCCATTCCGCGACACCATCGCTGACCTAGCCACCACCCAGGCTCTTACATCCAAGGACTACATCCTACAGGGGGAACTCAACCTCCACCTGGAGAACCCAAACAACAACAACTCCACCTCCCTGATTGAAAACCTCGCCAACCTCGGACTCAAGCAACTCGATTCCACACCCACTCACTCGGCCGTTCACACTCTGAACCACATTTTCTCCGCCAGCAACCACGTCTCCATCAGCCACCCCTCCGAACTCCAATGGGCAGACCACCACTGCATTCACTTCACCTTCCACAAACCCAGTGGTCGACAACATACTCTCCAACCTCCCTGCAGAAATTGGAAAAAGGTCACTGAAGCCCAGCTCACCGCCAGCCTCAACACAACACCCCCCCAAGCCGACGACGATGTCAACACTGCCGGACACAACTTCAACGAATGGATCACCGACTGCCCCAACACCCTCGCCCCCCTCAAGACACCCCACTACAGAAGCACAGCCAAGAAAGCAAACTGGTTCACCCCGCACTCAAAGAATCAAAGCAGGTCTGCAGATGTCTAGAAAGGAAAAGGCGCACCAACAAGACCCCCGCTAATCACAAAACCTTCAAAAACGCCATCAAACATCACCATCAGCTCATTAGGACCACCAAAAGACTCTGGGGGTCATTTTGACCTTGGCGGACGGCGGAGGCCGTCCGCCAAGGTACCGCCGCTGAATGACCGCACCGCGGTCAAAAGACCGCGGCGGTCATTCAGACATTTCCTCTGGGCCGGCGGGCGCTCTCCAAAAGAGCGCCCGCCGGCCCAGAGGAAATGCCCCTGCAACGAGGACGCCGGCTCAGAATTGAGCCGGCGTAGTTGCAGGTGTGCGACGGGTGCAGTTGCACCCGTTGCGTATTTCAGTGTCTGCTTTGCCCCGCCAGGAACAGGATGGCGGTAGGGGGTGTCAGAATCCCCATGGCTGCGGAGCGCGCTCCGCAGCCATGGAGGATTCACAAGGGCAGGAGGATTCACAAGGGCAGTGGTAAACCGGCGGGAGACCGCCGGTTTACCCTTTCTGGCCGCGGCTGAACCGCCGCGGTCAGAATGCCCTCGGGAGCACCGCCAGCCTGTTGGCGGTGCTCCCGTGGTCGGTGACCCTGGCGGTCACCGGCCGCCAGGGTCAGAATGACCCCCTCTGGCTGCAACAACGCATCAATAAAAACGCCCACAACAGCAAGAAACTTTCACTGTCATCAAAGAGTTCACCAACCTCAACTCCACCAACATCCCCCTGTCGCAAGAACTCTGCGAAAACCTCACCAACTACTTCCTTCGCAAGATCGCAGACATTTATGATAGCTTCACCAACCAGGGCCCCACACGACTCTCACCACCAGCCCGTCGACTAAAGCATCACCACACACCCCCACCCTCCTCCACTGGAACAACATCATGACACAGAGACCCGTAACATCATGGCAACCATCCACTCAGGAGCACCCACCGATCCCTGCCCTCACCACATCTTCAACAAAGCCAGCAACATCATCGCACCCAAACTCCAGCATACCATCAACCGCTCATTCGAAATTGCCACCTTCTGAGAGAGTTGGAAACACGCCAAGATCAAACCTCTACTGAAGAAACCCACCACCGACCCGACAAACCTCAAGAACTACTGGCCCATCTCCCTGCTCCCCTTTCCGGCCAAAGTAATTGAGAAGGCAGTCAACAAACAACTCACTGCCTTCCTGGAAGCCAACAACATCCTAGACCCCTCTCAGTCAGGATTCAGAAGCAACCACAGCACTGAGACAGCCCTCCTCGCTGCCACAGATGACATCCGCACCCTCCTTGACTGAGGCGAGACCGTTGTCCTCATCCTCCTGGACCTTTCTGCCGCCTTCGACACAGTCTCACACGACACACTACGCATCCGCCTCCACAACGCCGGCATCCGAGACTCAGCACTACAATGGCTCTCCTTGTTCCTCACTGGCAAAACAGAGAGGGTCCGACTCCCCCCTTTCTCTCAGAAGCCACCAAGATAAACTGCAGCATCCTCCAAGGATCCTCGCTGAGTACCACTCTCTTCAACCTCTACATGACCCCACTAGCCGCCATCGCCAGAAGACACACACTCAACATCGTCTCCTATGCCGACGACACCCAACCGCCAAAAACAATTTCCACAAAGGAATGAAAGCAGTCGCCGCCTGAATGAAAGATAGTTGCCTCAAACTGAACTCAGGCAAAACAGAAGTCCTCATCCTCAGCTCCACACCCTCTGCCTGGAACGAGTCCTGGTGGCCCACCGCCCTCGGACACGCCCCCACCGACCACACCCGCAACCTCAGCATCATCTTATACTCATCGTTCCAATGGACCAGCAGGTGAGCGCAGTCTCATCGGGTTGCTTCCACACCCTGCGCATGCTTCGAAAAATCTACAAGCGGATCCCTACTGAAGCCAGAAGGACAGTCACCCAGGCCCTTGTCAGCAGCCGCCTCAACTATGGCAATGCTGTCTACGCCAGAACAACGCCAAGACCCAGAAAAGACTACAACGCATCCAGAATGTCTCTGCCCATCTCATCAAGAACGCCCCATGACACAGCCACACCTCCGCCCTCCTAGGAGACCTACACTGGCTGCCTATCGACAAGAGAATCATCTTCAAGCTCCTGACCCACACCTATAAGGCCCTACATGACGCCGGACCAGCCTACCTCAACCACAGACTCTCCTCTTACACTCCCGCCAGACAACTCCGCTCTGCCAACAAGGTCCTCGCCAAGGTCCCCTGCATCTAGAAAACCACATCCGGAGGAAGATCCTTCTCCCACATCGCCGCCAAGACCTGGAACACCCTCCCCATCCACCTCAGGCAATCTCCCACCCTGTCTCAGTTCAGGAAGATCCTCAAGACCTGGCTCTTTGACTGATCCTCAGCACTCCCCCCCCCCCCCTTTGCCCCCCCAGCGCTTTGAGACCCTCACGGGTGAATAGCCGCGCTCTACAAATCCCTGATTGATTGAAATTGAAATTGTTTCCTGTGATAGAGTGGTCTGTAGGTCCTAAGAGTATGCCTGTATGTTACCTCCCTTTCCTAAGTGTGATAGTGTAGTTAAGGACAAGTCTTGGGCTTTTGCGCTGTGGAAATGAAGGTGCTCTCATAGACTCTTGGCCTTAGATTCTGATCTTGCCATTCTAGTGCTCATAACTGACATCACATCAAACTCCATTCAGCCTTCTGTTATGTCTCCCCACACCTCGAAGAGTGTATTAGAGAATGAGAGAGAGTTTCTGAACATCTCTATCTTCATTCAGCATTCTTTTAATGATGAATGCAATTCCCTGCGTGTTGGCTCTGTTTTTGATTAAACACAAGAGTATTTTTGTTTTTTCAAAAGAATGGAGCAAGGAGATCAGAAGTCCTGGAATTACATGTTCCCAGAAAAGGTTATCTCCCATAGCAGTCTAGTGGCTCTATGGCAGCCATATTGAGAGTATTTCTTTCCCCACGCCTGATTGGCCACTTGCCACGTTAGACGGGGAGGCACGGGTGCATACACGCATGGCGCACTCCAGTGGACCTAGAGCCGGCTTCCACCTGAGTATGGTGACCTGCGGATCCAGTTGGCTGACCAGTGTCATGAGTGGTTGTTAATTATGCAAGGGGGGGTCCCTTTATAGATGTGGGCTGCTTAAAAGAAGGAATAACACATCCTACTATTCACCGCAAAAGGCAACAGGAGCCGGGAAGAAGAGGTATTGTAGGTACAAATTGTGGAACGATCCCCTTGACAAAGTAAGCTCTATATTGTGGCAACGCACAATGTTGGGCAATATGAAGGACGTTTTTGAGCTAGGGGGTGACGCTGATAGCCCTTTCTAATTATCTTACATGTAATAATGTATTACAGTGTGTGACAACAGCAGCATGCTCTCCTCTCCCTCAGTGAGAAACTGGGTGGCTCCCGAAAATGGATGAGCTTGCTCTTTACATATGAAGGGTACAATTTCATCTTGATGCCGGCACGAGTGATAACCTTGGTAGAACATTCCTTAGTGGGGCACAGTATGTCACATTTTCTGCACTGCCTGTTGCATTGGAGGCAAGTGGTTGTAACAGTCCAGGTGGCTCCAAAACTTACAAAATTTGGGAGATGTCCTACCTTTGTATATGCACAATTAATTATGTTAGGGAGATACCAATATTTGTGGCACAGCACTGTGACCCATAATTATGACATATTTCATACTAGATGTACTGTTTGTGACACTAAAACAGTGTGTTTTATGTGTGCCGCCTTTGATGAGTAAGTGGTGGTGACAACATATCATTTGCTTCCACATACTGGAACTAAGAATGTACGTCAAACTAGTGGTGAAGTTTGTTGGCCACTTTGGGGGTCATTCTGACCCCGGTGGTCAAGGACCGCCGGGGCCGGGGTCGGCGGGAGCACCACCAACAGGCTGGCGGTGCTCCGCAGGGCATTCTGACTGCGGCGGTACAGCCGCGGCCAGGAACGGAAAGTCCGCCGACTTTCCGCTGCCCATGGGAATCCTCCATGGCGGCGCAGCTTGCTGCGCCGCCATGGGGATTCCGACCCCCTCACCGCCATCCTGTCCCTGGCGGTTTCGACCGCCAGGAACAGGATGGTGGTGAGGGGTGTCGTGGGGCCCCTGGGGGCACCTGCAGTGCCCATGCCATCGGCATGGGCACTGCAGGGGCCCCCGTAAGAGGGCCCCACTTTGAATTTCAGTGTCTGCTCAGCAGACACTGAAATTTGCGACGGGTGCTACTGCACCCGTCGCACACCTTCCACTCCGCCGGCTCCATTCGGAGCCGGCTTCATCGTGGAAGGGTGTTTCCCACTGGGCTGGCGGGCGGCCAGTGGGAAACCCAGAATGACCGCCGCGGTCTTTTGACCGCGGTACGGTCTTCTGGCGGTCCCAGCCAGGCCGCCGGCTACCGCCGCCGGCCGGGGTCAGAATGACCCCCTTTGTATTTGTGTGCACCATTGTGTATAAATAAGTCAAAACAATGTAATTGTTAGCGTTAATATTTTACATGTTTTGTCCCCCACATGGGGATGTCTATGTGTTATTGTTTTCCCTTTCTACATATACGCTTCATTGATTCCCAACATGCAAATTAAGGTACTTCTATGTTTGCATTCATCTAGACAGGGGTGTGTGCATGTAGCCTATTTTGACCACCAGCCCGGGACACAGTATCACATATCTGGCCTGATGAAAGCCCGGAACCTTTCAGGCCTTCGCAGGGTCTGAAACATGTTGACACTGGATTAATTGATTAATATATCTACCTAGATAAGGATCCTAGGATCATAATGAACCTAGAGATCCCCCTTCCATTGCTATATTTTAATCTTACCTACTTTCACTATGAATAAAGGGATACCTTGGTGGCTAGGAAGGTATTTCTATTTAGACCCCGGTAGGATCTATACTAAGTGCTCCTGTCACTCGGTTAAGCCCACTTTGGCCTTTATGAGCTAAGACGAACTCGATCATGAAGCATGCCACTTCTAGAGTGGGTGACGGTCACTAAAAAAGAATTTTTTTTTTCTTAATGAGAAAGGCAATCACATTGTGGTGAGTGGTCAGAATTGTGAGCATTAAAGAGGTCAAGGGTTACTTTTTTGTGATTGGATCTCCTGGTACCCTCCACAGAATACTCTGGACCTGTGGAAGATCAGAAGAAGGATTGCATCGGCTACTTGAGACCTGTGAGGCATCTTGAAGGGCTAGGTCTGCTCAAAATTGTACCCAGGACAAAGAAATGGACTCCATTGGTCAGTTGGCTGACTTCATTTGCAAACTAGAAGGCCACAATAAGCTGCAAGCACTTTTTCTCTGAAGAGCCTACCTGACCAGTTCGAACTGGACCTGACTTGGTCCCTGCTGGTGGCCCTTGCTGAAGTGAGTCTTGACCCCCAAGTGCTGTTCCGGAGATTCTACAACCCTTGACTGTATGAAA
Organism: Pleurodeles waltl; assembly: GCF_031143425.1. NCBI lineage: Eukaryota > Metazoa > Chordata > Amphibia > Caudata > Salamandridae > Pleurodeles > Pleurodeles waltl. Next base: position 656,029,387 of record NC_090445.1, on the reverse strand, counting down.
ATGTACTCCTCCTAAAATCCCTGAAAAACCTGGGACGTGGAACATTTTTGGACTAAACACCTTCAGAGGACCAGGGCAAATCTGCCATGCTGATAGGCCTGAGGTGTGTTGCCGCTGTGCTGAAGAAACAGGTTTCTCCTGCTTAGAACTTGTCCGCAACAACAAGTCCGATTCAGATTGCTGTTGTGGAGAAGGTATTCCAGCCTCGTGGAGTCCTCTTTAGATATAGCCCTTAGCTATGCCCCCAAAGGATTCCGAGCATCAAAAGGAGACTTAGGGCCTGATTACAACTTTGGAGGAAGTGTTAATCCGTCCCAAAAGTGACGGTAAAGTGACGGATATACCCCCAGCCGTATTACGAGTTCCATAGGATATAATGGACTCGTAATACGGCTGGTGGTATATCCGTCACTTTACCGTCACTTTTGGGATGGATTAACACCTCCTCCAAAGTTGTAATCAGGCCCTTAGGGCCTAATTTTGATCTCAGTGAGACTCCCATTGTCCATCTGTGGCGGTGTTTACAAATACTCCATCAAGCAGATGGATTCCCAACTGTCCTGTTTTGATGTGTGCCGGCTGATCCTCTGTCCACATTGACAGAGTGTTTTCCATCACGTAAGCGGCACACTGCTGCCATCGCAGCAGGCTCCCTTGCTGGCTAACATTACTCTGTTGCCGTCAGGGTGATGGGATTGCACCAAGCATATTCAGATTTCACAGATGTGCTGTTTCATTCAACATTGTCCTATGCCAGTGGCTTTTGGATAAGTACTAGAATCACGCACCTGATGTGTTTCACCTAATTGTTTTCACCTGCAAACCACACTATAAAACACACTCCATTTCAGATCATGATCCTTTGCCATTCCACTTCAGCACAAAATTATACTGCCAAATTTTTGTCACAGAATTCAGGTTCTTTTTTGCTCCTTCCTTTTTTTGCTCTTTTGTCTTATTATTATATACTAGGTCCCTCGGGTTGGTGTTCTCGTGACTGGAGGTCCCGTGGCCAGAAGCTTCCCCACTCGGCTGTGCCCCATCTCCTTCGCCTGCTGATGCTGGGAAATAGAAAGTGAGGTACAGTCATCACGTTCTTTACATACCACTTACATCACATTGTATACTTTAGTAACACCCCCATCTAGTTGTGCAATACCCCCAGGTAGTACCAGTTTAGTACCAACATCATGCCACAACAAGATACAATGTACATCCCTCAATCATAACAGAGTCACACACCAAACAGCTAAGCTACACCTACAAGGCCATGATATCAGTAGAGCTATCACACTAACCATTCCTTGACAAGGTGACTTGGCCACATGATACTGGTTCCCTATCCACAGCAACATAGTCAACCAACAACCAAGCTATGGGAAATAGACAAACTAAACACATTCTAACAAATTGGCCTGATGTCATGTACCAGGCAAGGAAACATTGTATAGTAAACAGAAGACAGCATGTTGCACACAAGCCATAACCACTTCATATCACTGAGTTCACAAACTTCACAATGGAAGTTTGCAAACATGCAACTACTCTAGTTTGCCTAACCATATGTTAGAAGTTGAAAGAGTCAGAACACGTCATCTACACATGTACCAATAGTGAAGTAGGAAAGCATTACACATACATTGTGGACCCAGTCATCTAAGTCATTGTCCTCCAGAAAACAAAGTATAGCACTAATAAGCTCAAAGCATTCACTCAAACACAACCACAGGTAGTTTATCTACTCTTTGAAGTCAATGGACACCTGTCGTGTATGAAGGTGACATACAATTCAATGTATCATTCAATTATTCCATCAATAGCCCAATGACTGAGTGGAAATCTCACTATTCACACATCAGACATGACTAGCCTTACATCTGTTTGGGAAAAAATCAGAGAGACAAACCACAGCTGAGGCTACCATGACAGGTACACCCACCATGATGCAAGCCAAATGCCTGAATACACATACCATACCATTGACATGTGTATGTGAACTACCACACCTGCATCACATTGGCATCAGTGCAAACAATAGGTTTCCACACATCAAGGACGCAAAACATATCCAAAATAGCAACAAAAAGTAGGTTTATAACTCATTACAATGTGGAATCATGATATAACCTTTCAATGTACACATGATGTTGGCAAAAAACAGTTAAGATTGTTACTGTGAGTAATATGTCTTGCACTATCTATCATGCCTACAACTCTATGGCTAAGGAAATAGCCGTGTAGCCACTTCCCACCTACCGAACATGAACATGGTACTAACATTTATAGCACTGACACCAAAGTATGTGATCCAATGTGAGTCTAGCAATACTTACTTGGTTACCAACATGTAGGATGTCCATTCAGATAACACATTACAGAGGCCTATGTACATCTCTCACTTAGCAAGGGGGTTCACCTGGTAATAGGTCTGAATAAGTAGGAATGGCTTCAAATTGTCAGACTCTCTGTTGCACATAGACATGGATCAAGGGACATAGAATGGACAGAGAGCAACGCCCTGGACAACTTGCCATCATGATATTGGGAGTATTGACCTGTAGGTGGGAAGGAACAACAACAAGGGTATGAAAATCTGTAGAGTGGTACACATATGACACAACCACATGTACATGATCATATGCTTCTGTACAGAGGGGACAACATAGCAGAGTAATATGTCCCTATACAAATTAGAATGTGCACACCTGTGTACCAATGTTGGGGACTGTAAATCAATATGTTCCTTCCAGATCTTTGACCCTTTGCACTTACCACATTGTCACAGCTTAGAAACTTTCACATCATACACTAACCTTGCAAAGGGAGGAAAATGTGTCAAGTTTGTACCTATCCCCTTGTGGCTGCCTTGCTGCCCCCAAATGCCCGTCCAACTCCGGAAAGGCCACTGCCAATGTGTGGGCCAGTAGGGGGATCAAGGTCCGATGGGCACCCCGTCCTCCTTGGGAGGACATCCCCAGCTGGACCTCTGCGGTCTTCCAGACCCAGGGTCTCAGGTCCTCCCACTGTTTCCTACAGTGGGTGCTCCGCCGGCTTTGGACCCCCAGGGTCTGCACTTTCTTGGCAATGGCATGCCAAAATCCCCTTTTTCTGATGGGCATTGACCTTCATGGATGACAGCGAATAAGAGAATGTCATGTCCACATACGCAATACCAAAACAAGCAGGGTGAAAATACAAGTTAGTGCAACTAGCCATACACAGACTGCCTTCAACATCCCAGTACACATATGCACATGCCCATTTGCCTACACATATTACCACAACCCTTCATTCCATCACATATACGGGACATCATCATACACTTAACCCTTCAAACATGGCTATTGCATTGCAATTACCTGTTCCTCTGGTGCACTATAAAGCTGTTCATACAGGGGTAGGACCTCTACAACAAGCCTATCAAGCTCCTCTGCGGAGAAGGCAAAGGCTGTTTCACCTGCAGGACGTGGCATGACTGCTCCCAGAGGCAGGACAAGCAGCTCAGGTCGTGGAGGTCTTGCTGGCAGCAGTGTCAGGAGTCAAGTGAGAGATGAAGCATGAGATGGCTGTCACATCTGCCACGTTAAAGACCATCATCAACAGTGGACATCGCCATTGGCCCAAGGCTGCTAAAGGCAGCAATGTGTTTCAATGACATTGTCCACCGTGGTAGAATCCACCTACTGCCATGAGGACTTCCGCCAGCGGACTTAGGTCACTTCCTAATACCCAGTACAGTAGGTCAGGCAGCTGCCATTTTAATGCTCATATAAATGAACAAATTATTTTAAAGTTGCGTCACAAGTTGTGAAACATGTCCACGACATTGTGTTCACTGCTGGCTTTGAGCAAACATGTAGAAAGGTGCATGCATTTTGTACATGATGTAAAAATTATGTGTTTTAAGTAATGTAAATGTAGTAGCAATGGTCAGCAGAGCAATGACACTCTGACATATGGTACGTGTCCCATACGTGTGCAACGTATTAAGAATGTTAATGTCACATAGACTGTCAGTGACATGCTTTTCCATTTCTAAAATGTGATAGAGGAAAGGGGATGTGAATGCAGTAATAAGCCGTAATTGGCCTAGGTATGTTCCGTGTACAATGTTTCAAAAGTTTCATGTGGCATGTTAGAGCATTATATGTGACATAGGTATGATCATACTTATGATATACAGAATGTGTGATACACATAGTTACCCTGGCATGAGAAGAGTGATAGAACCTCCTGTGTACAGTCCACTAGCAGACCTGCAGACCATGGAGGAGTGACATGTGATTCAGATCTACTGCCTGGATAGGCATACAAGTTATGTCAGTGCTGTACTTCCTGACCACAGGCTCCTTTCAAAATATAGTAGCCCTAACTGCAGGGATGTCTCAGCCTATGTTCAGTCTGGTCTTGAAGGCTGTACTGTCTGCATTGTTGAAACACCTGGACAGCTACATCAGATTTCCACAGTGTGAAGATTTGGCCCATGTAAAGGCTGTTTTTATGCTGTGGGACACATTCCATATGTGGTTGGAGTGATAGATGACACTCATGTAGCCTTGGTCCCCCAAATGCCAATGAACAGGCATATAGGAATAGGAAAAACGTCCACTCCATTTATGTCCAAGTGGTCTGTTTGGCTGACCTCTACATTTCACAAGTTTGTGAAGGGGTCAGTCCATGATTCCATCATCATGTGGAACAGCAATATCCCACTGCTGATGACACAATAATACACAGAGAGGGCCTGGCTGGTTGGTAAGTCATATATGTCATGTGTATATGTAACTTGTATCTGCTAACAAATGTGTGGATGTCAGTTACTTATGTTTTCCTTTTCAAGTTTCAAGTTTATTTATTTATTATGTTACGGAACTCCACTGGAGGTCCATATAAGATGATTTGTATATTATATATAATTTATAAAAAAACATAGAATAAATAAAAGGATTGAACTTTCCTAGACAGTTGATTAAATTAATCCAATGTTAAAAAACACTTAAAATAGTTAAAAACTCTAACACAAAACATTTCATTTGGAGGAATGTGGCGGGCTTGTAATAACCCAGAAGCAGTACTAAAGGAAAAGGTGAAACAAATAGGGCTCCGCCACCTGCGACGATGAAGCAATAAGGCCGGACAAATTAGAACATGTTTCAAATCTTGGACGCCGTTATGGCAAAGATTACAAATGGCGGAGGAACCGAACCATCTGACCTGTAATGTATTAAGGGGAAGCTGCCCCTTTCCCAGCAGGAGCCACAATCTTCTCACCCCATGGGGCATGTTCCAGATGAGGTATGGCTGTGTAACCCTCGGCCTTAAGGTATCAGATATTATGTGAAAGCTCTACCTGTGTATGTAAGCCTGGCTGTCCTGGCGGAAACTCACCACCCAAGTTGTGTTCCTGAGAGTAAATTTGAGCAATGCTGGAGAGAGAGTGAAAATTACAGAAGAGCCTTATTGCAGTTGATCAATGACATATAAAAAATGTCTGCAGATGGTATATTTTGCTCTATGGCCGGCTAATATTTCTTTTTTTAGCAGTGACCGCAAGGAGTCATTGCTGCACGTCATCAGGTTAACCGTCCAGCGAATTACTGCAGCCAGACCTTAAATGAAGGAATTGCGCAAGCCTAGCTCAGGTCTTAGTGTTGGTGCTGAGAAGGCAGAGTTTACAGATAAGATATTCCTCAAAACACATCCCTCAAGTTTATCAAGAAAGACCCATTTAGAACCTGCAATATGCTCTATGCCATAGAGTAGAGACGGGGGTATCTTTACCCGGTAAACGTCTAGGAGATGTTTAAAGTGCCTTCTGCCCGTTGCCCTACATAGGGCATTCAGACGTTAGTTTAGGATTGAGCCTTCCTTTGGTTATGCTCAGTATGCTCTCTATCTTTAAGGTTCCCACAGACTATTTCACCGAAAAAGGTTACTCTTTCAAGGTGTTGGGCTCCCAAGGTCCAGCGAAAACTACTGTACTTAAGTCTTTTGCTCCCATGAAAGCACATAATTTTGTTTTTAGAGCAATTTACCTTTAAAAAGTGGGCTTCGGTATATTGCTCGAGGACTTGGAGGCGATTATTAAGCCCCTTTGGGGTGCAATCTAATATGATTATGTCATCTGCGTACAGCAGACAGAATAATGGTCTACCTCCTAGTTTAGAAGTGAAAACCCTCACACTGAGTTAAATGAACAGGTACGTCTGAAAGATATAGAGAAAATAGCAATGGGGCCAACATACACCCCTGTTTTAGGCTGTTTTTTGATGGAATAGCATGAGATAGGCCTTGTTCACCCCCTAACAATACTCTGCACCGGGGAGGAGTGAAGGGTCACCACAAGGTCCAGGAGGATACCAGGCATGCCTAGTCTTAGAAGCTTCTTCCACAAAAGGACACAATCTACTTTCTCAAATGCTGTGGAGAAGTCTACAAAGGCTGCATAGATCACTTCCCCTCTCAGAGAGACATATTTTTCATTAATTACTTGCAGGGCTGAGGTATTGTCAATTGTGCCATGATTTCTCCTGAAGCCTGACTGTTCCAAGGGGATAATTTTATTCCTTTCTGCCCAATCATTAATCTGCAAGAGCCAAAATTTAGAATTTTTTTTTTCGACTGCATCCAAAAGTGCAATCTGGCGGTAATTCCCAGGCCAACTTCAATCCCCTTTTTTATACAGGGGGACAATGATGCTACCTTTCAAGGATTGAGGTACATTGTTGGCTTCATAGCAGTATTGGTACACCGGGAATAAGATCCTACACCAGGAGGATATGTTGTGTTTTATTAACTGTATAGGGATTTCATCTGGGCCCATTGCGGCAGAACTATGCATTTCTCTTATAACAGCCTCAATTTCTTTTAGAGTGGGATGTGAGTATGAGGAATCGATTCTGGTTTGGGGGAATTCCACAGTGGTCCCGTTAGAGGCATAAAGGTCAGATAGGAAGGCCGACCAGCTTGATTCATTGATGAACGTTGGAAGGGGCCTGGTTCTCGTGCCACATCCCTCTGCGATCAATTACCAAAATTGCCTGGTGTGGCCGGTAGAGACTTCTTCTCTTACTGCAACCCAGAATCTATCTGATGCATCCTTTTTTAGGCACGCTCTTAACCTCCCTCTCCTTCTTTTTAAAATGCCTAGCTGGGATTGCTTTTGGGATGTATGTTCCCTATACTGTTTACGGAAAAGAGCATTAATTTATCTATTCCATAAAAGTAAGGAGCGGGGATTTACTATATGGGTTCTCTGAGGCTTCTGGCGGGAAAACAAAATAATCTGTTGCTTAAAAACTGTAAAACTCTCCATTACCTTTCCTACCCAGCTACCGAGATCCTTCAGGATACTTTCTAGGATACCTTTGAGCCCCTTGAAACTACCAAGGGACCAATGTGTTCTTCCTGTTTTGACATTAAGCCGGGGGTGCTGCACTGCCAAGCTCCATGGATCTGCAGATTGCGCCTTCAAGTCAAGAGAGACGATCAAAATGTTATGATCACTGAGGGTAGTCTGCAATACTATTATATACTTTAACAAGGAAAAAGACTGATAGCTCGATACCACATAATCCAGGATTGCAGCACCCCCAGGATGATTTATGTGTAAAGTGGGCTGGGGAATCAGATGGAAGTCTACCGGTTGCAACAATACAATAATTCTCCTTCTGGTACTCGAGAAAAAGCTTCCCACGCTTATCGGGCCTTATTTTATGTGGGTAATCCAAATGTTTCCTCTTTTAACTCATCCCGAAAGGATGAAAGCCCTGAGTTAGAAATTTTACAGTTTAGATCTCCAAACATAATGATATGTATTCCTGGCTCCCTGTTGCAGAGCTCCTTAATGTAGTGAAATATTTTAACTAAAAGATTGTTGAAAGGGATGCCAGGGGGGGACATAAGAATTTATCAATACGAGGGAGGTTATGTTGTCTCCAGCGCCAAAGCTGTGTAAGGTTACAGCTAAAAATAGGTTACTGGGATCTCTAAAGCATTCATGCTGCCAGTGCAGCCTATTGGACAGCAAACATGCAGTCCCTCCCTTAGCATGGCCCCTCTTTGAAGGGGTGGCCTTGCAGCAGAGGGAATAGTAATTTTTAAACTGCAACTCCCCAATGGACCAGGTTTCTTGGAGGCAAATTATATCAGGATTTAAAGAGTCCAGAAAATAAATGTTTTGCCCTTTAGACTTTACACCTGCCGCATTCCAAGACATAAGGGTAAGCTCGTTGCTACATTGATGGGGCTGTTAGCCGGGAAGTTGTGGCAGAGATGCTTAACACTGCCGGTATCCAGTTCCAAGAGTGGGGATTAATGCATGGATCAGGGGACGGACAATCTGGAAAATCCCTAAATAGTACTTCTCGGCCATGAACCCCCAGGTGGATTGTTAAAGTATGGAAATTAGTGTTAGGGTTAACTAGAGGGGTAGCTGAGGTGGTAGGTTTCCACACTTCATCGGGAAACTGGGGAGCCCACTCGGTTAACCTTAAACCCGTCTTGCTCAAGACCAGTACTACATCGATACCTTTCAGTTGTAGAGACTCTAAGGCCCTCAATATGACATTGGCGGTAAGTACCGCTTACCGCCATGCCAACTGCCACCAACATACCACCGTGGATTACCGCTACCCATATTATGACACACAGATAGCAATCCGTCACTATACAGCCACACACACAAATCCGACAGCCCAAAGGTCAGTGATAAACTGGCGGTAGCAAAACCCACACCGTTACGCCAACAGAACTACTCCCACAACATTATGATCCACGAATCACCGCAGCGGACATTCAATGGCGGTAAACCATTGGTGCTACATACTGCTGCGCTCAAAATACACACACACATCCAAAACAACACTACATTGGACAATTCAAATAACAAATACCAGACACCCACACACCCACACCACTATAAAACACACACACACATTACCCACAACCCTTTACAACTAAAAGCAAGTGCCACAAGAAAGATAGCATGACCACAGACAAGATCACTGCCACACACCACCATCACCTATACACCATCCACGCACTTTACATCACACACCCCAACACATCACCCCACACACCCTCACCCACACCACTCACACTACACCCATGGCACCACAACGACACCCCAGGTTCTCATAGGAGGAGCTAAGGGTCATGGTGGAGGAAATCATCCGGGTAGAGCCACAGCTATTCGGATCACAGGTGCAGCAGACATCCATTGCTAGGAAGATGGAGCTATGGCAGAGAATCGTGGACAGGGCCAGTGCCATGGGACAGCACCCAAGAACAAGGGATGACACGGGGAAGAGGTGGATGAGGAAAGGTGCGTTCTGTGACAGCAAGACACCAAGTAGCTGTACAGAGGACTGGCGATGGACCCCCACCTCCTCCCTCACAACTAACAACATGGGAGGAGCAAGTCTTGGCAATCATGCATCCTGAGGGCCTGGCTGGAGTAGAAGGAGGACTGGACTCTGGTAATTCAACTCTTTACTACTTTCACCCCTACCTACATGCCATCACATGCCCCCACCCTAACCCTCACTCCCATCACTCCACCACCTCCCACACACCCTACCATCACAACCCACTCATCCCAATACCAAGCCCTGCATGCAACACCAATGCATGGACACCACTCACAGACCTGCATGGAAACATCAAGCCCAGCAAATAACTATTCACACAAGGCAAAGCTGCCAGGACAATAACAACCATAGAGGGCAACACACCCATGCACAAGATGTCACACACAGAACAAAATAACACTGCATTTACATCCCCACAGGTCCCCCAGCCAATGTAACCAGAGAGGATGTGACAGCAACATCCAGTCCCCCCCAGAAGAGGCCCACAGTGATCAATCAATCAATCAGTGATTTGTTAAGCGCGCTACTCACCCGGGAGGGTCTCAAGGCACTGGGGAGGGGTGGGGGTCCTACTGCTTGAACAGCCAGGTCTTGAGGCGCTTCCTGAAGGTCAGGAGGTCCTGAGTCAGATGTAGGTTGACGGGGAGGGAGTTCCAGGTTTTTGGCGGCAAGGTGCGAGAAGGATCTGCTGCCAGTTGTGGTATGATGGATGCGGGGATGGTTGTGAGTGCGAGGTTGGCAGAGCGGAGCTGGCGTGTCGGGATGTGGAAGTTGAGACGCTCGTTGAGGTAGGCAGGTCCGGTTTTGTGGAGAGCTTTGTGAGCATGGATCAGGAGTTTGAAGATGATCCTTTTGTTGACGAGGAGCCAGTGAAGGTCTCTGAAGTGGGCTGAGATGTGTTTGTGGCTAGGGAGGTTGATGATGAGTCGTGTTGAGGAGTTCTGGATGCGCTGGAGTTTCTTCTGGAGCTTGATGACAGCAGCTCTAGCCGCCTGGATCTGGATGACCAACTGGGCCCATCAGGGATCTCCGGAAGGTCGGTAACCCTGGCACAGTCCCATACCACCACAGAGCCTCCCCCCTCAGGAAACACCAACACAGTACCCACCCAGCAGGCCCTTACCTCTGTCCCCAGGACACGTCCATCACTACAGGGACCTCAGGGCACCAGGACGATCAGGGACCTGGGGTCAGTGGCAGTGGGCACACGGTTCAGGGGACAGAGGCACAGGACAACAGGGAAGCTGGGAGGACAGGCCCAGAGAACCGACTCTCCAGGAGGCACTCACCAAGATCCTGGGTGTATACCACCATTCCCAGGAGACGATGGGCCAAATACTGGACAAGATGCTGGAGAACCAGCGGCTGCAGGAGGGACAGTACCTGAGGATCAGGGAGGACTTGAAGGACATCAACACCACCCTCGTCACCATTGCAGGAGTGCTGGCAGACATGGCCAACACTATGAGGGAAGCAGTGGCAAGACAGTGGGCCCCTACCACTAGCCACACCGATGAACAGCCCTCCACCTCTGATTCCGCTGTGGACACGAGGCCCCGCCACAGGACCAACACGCCACCAGCACCCCTCCCCCTGCAGAAGGAGAACCACCCCACAAACGGTCCCTGCAATCCAGGCAGAAGCCAGAGACTATTGCCAAGACCCCCGTTAGGAAATAAGAATCTCCTGATTGTTACCCTTGTGTCCCACTCTGTCACCCTGTCCACCTTGAACTGCCATTGCTCCCCTTCCTATGTCCCCTTGGACACTGCACCTGTGATACAAATAGACTAGACTCTATCCTGGACTTTCCTCCATCCTCACCCCAACACATTGCACACCCCCTCTACTTATTAGCACTGATATAAACACCATTTGAAAAAATGCAAGTATGGAGCCTGTCAAATGATTGAACTATGTATTTGTTTAACAAGCTTTAAACACAGCAATACAACTGTACAGTAATGTATATATAGGAATGGCCTGTAGTTGGCTGCAGTCAACTTACCAGGAGCGATAGTAGGGCACAAATATCTGCAAATAGAGATGCCAAAGGGTACAGAAAGTGGCCATAGAAGTGGGAAAATCAGCCTTCCAGGGTCCACTGATGCCACACACCCATCTCCAGCCTCATCCTCCTGCAGAAAAGGCACCTGGCGACGTAAGGCAAGGTTGTGCAACATACAGCATGCCACGATGATCTGGCAGACCTTCTTGTGTGAGTAGTACAGGGATCCACCTGTTAGATGGAGGCAATGAAACCTGGCCTCCAGGAGGCTGAATGTCCTATCTATGATTCTTCTTGTTCGCCCATGTGCCTCATTGTAACGTTTCTCTGCCCTTTTCCTGGGATTCCTCACAGGGGTTAGTAGCCATGAGAGGTTGGGGTAACCAGAGTCACCTGCAAATATCGAGGGACAACTGTTAGCCACACACTAACCCTTAGGGCCCACACCATACCCATACACCAACATCCACTGGGTGGGAACCAGGGCTCGCCTATTAGCCACACCCAGTGCCTCTGGAGTTGAGCCATCAAATATGGGATGCTGCTATTACTCAGGATAAATGCATCAGGCACAGACCCAGGATACTTTGAATTGATATGGGAGATGTACTGGTCTGCCAGGCACACTATCTGCACATTCATGGAGTGAAAGCTCTTTTAATTTCTGAACATCTGTTTATTTTTCCGGGGGAGGGGGGGGGGCAAATGCAATATGTGTACCATCAATAGCCCCAATAATGTTGGGGATATGTCCCATTGCATAGAAATCAGCTTTCACTGTGGCCAAATCCTCCACCTGGGGGAAAACGATGTAGCTGCACATGTGTTTAATCAGGGCAGACAACACTCTGGTCAGCACTTTTGATAACATTGGCTGAGACATTCCTGCTGCCAAGCCCACTGTCACTTGGAAGGAGCCAGTTGCCAGGAAATGGAGCACAGATAGGACTTGCACAAGAGGGGGGGATCCCAGTGGGCTGACGGATAGCAGATATCAGGCCAGGCTCCAATTGGGCACACAGCTCTGTGATTGTGGCCCTTTCCAGTCTATAGGTGAGGATAATGTGCCTGTCCTCCATTGTTACCAAGTCCACCAGGGGCCTGTACACTGGGGGATGTCTCCATCTCCTATTAATCCACAGCGGTTGCAATCTAGGGGGCAAAACGGTGAGCAGCTGGTCAGTATTCCATATTTCCAAACACTACACTGTATTGCATGTTGTGACTGTAAGAGTATTTTGTTGGATAGGCCCAAACAGTGCTTATGTGTATTGTGATGCAGTTAGGCGCCATGGCCTGCCCCCCCCTGAAATGGCATCCGCCTGTCCTGTATGGAGGGACGGGTGGAAATTAGGTAATTCTGTTGCTGTTGTGCGCCGTTGTGGGAGGCAGTCGAGAACCGCTATGCAACTCCTCAATGGATACCATTGGGCCCTCTGGGTTACAGTGGCCAATGGTGATGTACGCCGGCGGTGAAGGTACGCACCGCCGTGGACGTGACCGCCATTTTCTATCTGTTCACTCACTTGCTACCTGACCTTCAACAGGAGAGGACCTACAGTGCAAGTGCTGCTGTGACCTGTGTCTAGAACCGACCATGGCTTGTGTCACTGGGGAAAGGGGCCCTGCCTTCACCTCTGCAAAGTTGGAGAGACTGGTGGATGGTGTCCTACTCCAGTACCGAATGCTGTATGGGCCTCCAGACCAACAGGTGAGTACACTGTGAGCATGAAGCATGGGGCATGAATGCATGGAGTGCTGTGTGTGAGGGCCTCGTTTAGGGGGGTGGGTTGGTGGAAGGGCCCTGGGAAGCGTGCTGCATGTATGGTGGGCCATGTCTGTGCGTAAGGGGATGTGAGGGCTATGGTGGGCCATGAGTGTAACAGGCAGGACGGTCTGACTGATACCTTTTCCTATGTGTATTTCTCTGCAGGTCAGCTCCCATCAAAAAAAAGGTATATGGCCATCGCCAAGGACGTGTGGACCCTGGGGGTCTACGGCAGGCGGAGCACCCACTGTTGGAAACGGTGGGAGGACTTGAGACACTGGGCATGGAAGACTGTGGAGGCCCAGCTGGGGATGGCCTCCCAACGAGGAAGGGGTGCCCGTCGAACCCTGACCATCCTGATGGCCTGCATACTGGTGGTGGCCTATACGGAGCTGGATTGGTGCTTGGGGGCATCACAGTAGCCACAAGGAGGGGAGTACAGTGCCCCAATTTACTACTTGCACGTGGTGGGGTGGCATCCGGGTGGGGGATGTGGGCCTGTGGGTGCCCCTAGGTCAGGCCGGACATTGCAGGGTAGGTCCCATGTTGGGCAGGGTCTGATGTAAACCTCCTCCAACCAAGCTAGTAGGCATCCACTACTGGGCAGGGGTCTGTGGGTCTCAGGTATGCTGCAATTCGCGTTAGGTATCCCTGTCCATGGGCTAGTGACTAGCATTGTGACTGGTAGTGCATTGCCTAATGCGTATGGCTGTTCCCTGTGTGTGTGTGTGTAGTGTATGTCAACGGTGATGTTGTTGCCACCATTGACCAAGTGTATCCTTTGTCTCTCCCCCCTGTTTGTTTTGTCACCCTGTCCTTATGTGCATCCGCATTATCTGGCAGAGGAGCAGAGGCACAGGCGGTGGGGAGAACTGCATCCCACAGGGCCCAGGAGGCTGAATCTACCGATGGTGAGGGCATCAGTGGGACGGAGGGCGAGGGGAGCACCACAGCGGCGACTGGAGGGGACATTTCTGACAGTGATATCTGCTCCGTGTTGGTGGCGAACACCTCTGTGACCACCCCAACTACAGGTACAGCTACCACCCCCGTACCAGCAGCCCCTCAGTGTGTTTCCTGTGCCCGCTCACCCAAGAGGGTTGGCATCTCCTTCGCCCCAGGCACCTCAGACCCTGCCCCAGTTAGCCCTGCTGCCCTGAGTGAGGAGGCTCTTAACCCGCTGCGATCCATCGCTGTTGGGCAGTCAACCATTGTGAATGCCATCCAGGGGCTGGCAGCCCATTTGCAACAAACAAATGGATTCCTGGAGAGCATTCACTCTGTCATGGCGGCCCAACAGAGATCAATCCAGGCTCTGGCCTCCTCCCTGATGGCAGCCATTGTCCCTGTTTCTAGCCTCCCCCCTCCAACTTCCTCTACCCAATCCCATTCCCCTCAACCCGAACCTATCCCAAGCACAAAGGCAGACCAGTGGTTCAGGCAAACAAAAGCACCACACATCATCCCACAGGCACTCACACAAACACCATCCAGATGCAGACATACCAACATCCACTGCCTCCACTTTGTCCCCCTCCTCCTCATCATCCACCTCCCTCCCAGTAGCGTCTACACCCACACCTGCATGCACTACATCCTCATTCACTACCTCCATCACTAGCACACCTATCAGTACACATCCCTCACTGGCAGTCACCACCCCCACATCCTTGCACATGTCCCCTGTGTCATCTCCCACTGTGTCTGTGCCCCCCTCCCAAAATACACAAACACAAGCACTCAGACACTCAACAGCCATCCACCTCACAACAGCATCCAGCCCAGTCCTCCTACAACCACTTCCTCTTCCTCCATTCCCAAACCTTCATCCTCTTCCCGCCCCATTGTCCATAAGAAGCTTTTCCTCTCCACCCTTGACCTCTTCCCTACCACTCCCTCCCTGTCCTGCACATCAGGCCAGGGTGGTCAGAACCCAGGTGAGCACCTCAGCCACCCAGTCCACGGCCACAGTATTGTCGACAGCTACTGCAGGTGGGAGAGGATCCCGGGCACCAGGCAGCCACATTGAAAGGTTGCCCCTGCACCAGCAGTGTCTAGGAAGGGCAAGGAGGCACCCCCAGCTGCGACAGGGAAGGGCAAGGAGGCAACACCAGCAGTGCCTAGGAAGGGTAAGGAGGCACCCCGAGCTGCTACAGGAAAGGGCAAGGTGCAATCCCCGGCTGCTGACAGGAAGGGCAAGTGGCCTGCACCCGCAGGCAGGAAGGACAGGAGGCCTGGTTCTGGGACTCATTCGGAGCCCCCACCACCAACCATTGTGGTTCAGACGTCCGAAGCTGCAAGGGAAGGGCTGGAGCCTCCCCCCACCACTGCCAGCACTGCCACCAGCACCGCCACCAGCACCACTGCCAGAAGTAGCAGCAGCAGTGGGCAGCCGTCCGAGGCTGCAGGGGATAGGCTGGAGCCTCCCCCCACCACTGCCAGCACCGATACCAGCACCGCCACTGCCAGCAGCACTAGCCCCAGTGGGCAGCCGTCTGAGGCTGCAGGGGATGGGCTGCAGCCTCCCCCCACCACTGCCAGCTCAACCAGCAGCACCACTGCCAGCAGTAGCAGCCCCAGTGGGCAGCCGTCTGAAGCTGCAGGGGATGGGCAAGGTGCCTCCCCCCACCACTGCCAGCACCGACACCAGCACCGCCAATGCCAGCTGCAGCAGCTCCAGTGGGCAGCCGTCTGAGGCTGCAGGAGATGGGCTGGAGCCTCCCTCCACCACTGCCAGCTCAACCAGCAGTACCACTGCCAGCAGCAGCAGCCCCAGTGAGCAGCCGTCCGAGGCTGCAGGGGATGGTCTGGAGCCTCCGCCCACCACTGCCAGCGCCGACACCAGCACCGCCAATGCCAGCAGCAGCAGCCCCAGTGGGCAGCCGTCCGAGGCTGCAGGGGATGGGCTGGAGCCTCCCTCCACTACTGCCAGCTCAACCAGCAGCACCCCTGCCAGCAGCAGCAGCCCCAGTGGGCAGCTGTCCGAGGCTGCAGGGGCTGGGCTGGAGCCTCCCCCCACTACTGCCAGCACTGACACCGCCACTGCCACTGCCACCACTGAGCAGCCGTTACTGCCAGCGGACAGTGTGTAGTCCTGCGTCTATGGGCTGTTGCACGGCCTGGCCCCTGCAAATCCTGTGGGTCTGATACCCAGGTGAGAGACTGTGACCTTGCACTCCCCAAGATCTGCATCATAGGGCACAACGCCCCCTCCAGAACTAGTGGAAGAAGCCATTGACGCACCCCATCCTTCCCAGGATGAAGCACACTGGGCACACTGCCCCCTCCAGAACCAGTGGAAGAAGCCATCCACTAGAGAGACTGTGGGCTTACACTCCCCAGGACCAAGCAGTCGACAAACCACCCACTTGAGAGACTGTGGCCTTGCACTCCCCAGGACAGAGTACATGGAATGTACCCCCCTCCAGGACCAGTGGTGTTGTACCATCTTGTGGCTGAGGTGCCCCCCCATTCCTCGTCCCCCTGAGGTGCCTGTGTATTTTCGACCTGATGCCCCTGCATTGTTCTCTCCATGTTGTTGCAGGAATGAGGTGGGGCCTTGGCCTATGTGTTCTGGCCCTGTGGCCCACGGACATTGAGGACTGGGCAGTGTCCCAACATTTGTAAATATGTATATACGTTTGTATTTTGATGCACTTATTCATAGTATTTTATCATATTACACTCACTTTCTTCAAATCATTTTGTCCTTGCATTATTCCTGAGGAGTACGGGGTGAATATGTAAGGTTACAGCATCTGGTTGTGTGTATGGTGTTTGGGGTGGGGGTGGGGGTGTTGCATGTGGGTGTCACTCTCTTTTTCCTCCCCCTCCCTTGTGTGCTAGGCAGCAGTACTCACTGTGGTCGTCTTCGCCTGCGTTGATGTTCATAATGCAGCAGAAGGTAGACGAGCATCGGAAATATTTGCAGCTCGGGCTCCATGGCACCGTGGTTGTTCCCTGAGTCTCCACAGATGAGTCCTTTGACTTTTGTGCAGTGTTTCCGCCAGGCTTTTGATGTCATTGGTACCGCCCTGGAAAAGGTGGCGGATTGGACTGTCTTAATACAGTGGGTGGTACATTGTCTTCCGCCTGGCTGTTGGCGGTTACCGCCGTGATGCTTGTTGATTCCGCTGTGGCTGTCGGTGTGTTAAAGTGGCTGTCTCACTGAATGGTTTCCGCCATGGTCATAATTCCATTTTGGTTATCGCCGGCCTGTTGGCGGTATTACCGCTGCTTTATCACCGACCGCCAGGGTTGTAATGAGGGCCTAAATTACTTAAGATTTTGTTAACAATCAATTTGGAAGAAAAGGATATGCGAGACAAGGGACCAAAACCAGAGAACTTCAGAGAGACCAATTGTATATCCCTACTTTCAATCATTTTAAGTGGTTCAATATCTGAAAAACATTTTAACAGTTGAGATCTGTTTAAAAAAAGGTCATTATCAAATAAAATCATAAATTCTAAAGTCAAAGTGTCCTCCGGGTGATGACCCTGTCACCTTTTAGAAGGTTGCGGCTGAGCCTGAGCGGGCTTAAGCCCTGAAATTACTCCAAAGGATTGAGCAGAGGGGTTTAAAGATGGCCTAATCGGTTGAGATATGTTCAGATCATAGGCCATAATTGCATAGTTCATGTCAGGGTTTCTGGTGGATCGATGAGGTACGGACATTGGTTGAGAGATTATGGGTGTGCGGAGGAGATGTGAAGCTGGAACCTCCTGGGTTGAAGGTTCTTGCGAGACAGATTGATAATCTGAGAATCGTATCTTTCTCTGACCTTTTTTAGGAAAATTCCAGAGTGTTTTTTTAGACCTTTTGACTTTTTTCCTTTTAAGTATTGGAGCTGGTTCTAAAGTACTCGAAGCACTGGTCGTGATGTTTGCCTTTGATCTAACTTTGAAAATTGGAAACATGGCTGGCTTGGAGTATTGAGAGACAGGATCCGGGCCTTTTTCTGTTGAAAAGTCACTCAATACAAATCTAACAGAGTTGACTGGGCTCTCAACGGGAGTGGTATTCATAGGATTCATAGGAAAAAGTTCAACCTGTGGTGCGCCAGCCTGAGAGCAAAAGTCAGTACCTGGGGGTATGTCATTGTTTGCAGGGGTATAAAGTCGTGCTAAATGGTCGTCGCAATGTAGCGTAAATAATCCAGGATTAACTCCATTGCCAGCTGTCATGTCTTTTAATATGGTGGTTACGGAATCAAAATTGCAGACAGATCCTCCAACCAATTTTTCTAGAAGATTCAAAATAGAAGATAAGGGATGCTCTAAGTTTAAGAGCGAAGAAGAGATCAGAACATTTTGGTCAGAGTTACTGCTTAGAGGATTAAAGTTTTGACTCAGGTTGGGTGTTGCTGAAAGATCAGAACATAATGAAGAATGGTTGGAGGGTGTGCTCCTGAAACGCTGCAAACCTGTTGATGGAGGAAGAGGGAAAATCGGAGGAGATTTTGCTTCCTGGCAGGACCCATATCTTTGAAGGAGTTCTAAATCAAGTCCAGGGAGGGTGAAATCCACGTGAGGATTTTCCGGGCCAGTACGTGAAAGAAGAGCATCAATACCAGATTCAAGAGACAAAGGGGGTGATTCTAACTTCAAAGTTCCCCCACCAAAATACCGCTCCGCGGTCGAAAGACCGCTGAGGGTATTTTGGGATTTGCCCTGGGCTGGCGGGCGGCCGCCAAAAGGCCGCCCGCCAGCCCAGGGCAAATCAACCTTCCCACGAGGACGCCGGCTCAGAATTGAGCCGGCGTAGTGGGAAGGTGCGACGGGTGCAGTGGCACCCGTCGCGTATTTCAGTGTCTGCATAGCAGACACTGAAATACTTTGTGGGGCCCTCTTACGGGGGCCCCCAGCGGGAGACCCACCAGGAACAGGATGGCGGTAGGGGGTGTCAGAATCCGCCGCCATGGAGGATTCTGCAGGGCAGCGGGAAACCGACGGGAGACCGCCGGTTTCCCGCATCTGACCGCGGCCGAACCGCCGCGGTCAGAATGCCCTGCGGGGCACCGCCGGTCTGTCGGCGGTGCTCCCGCCGACCCTGGCCCCGGCGGTCAGAATGACCCCCAAAGTATCCTTTCTAAACTCTTCTTTACAGGTGACTCTGGTTACCCAAACTGTCCATGGTGGTTGACACCAGTAAGAGAAAGTCCGCTTCAGTGAGGTCCACGGAAGGACCAGACCTGTTGTGGAGTGTACTTTTAGGCTCCTGAAGGCAAGATTCTGTAGCATCGATTAAATCTGGTGGAGCCCTCCTCTACTCACCCACCAAAGTATGTCAGATTATAGTTGCCTGATGCATGTGTCGCAACCTCGCCTTGAGACATCAAATCCCATTTATACCAGATGAGAGGGAGCCAGCAGTGTCAGTGGATGGGAATGCAGATTTGACAAGTACGGATGAGTATGATGAGGATGGAGCTGGAGATATCAGGGCAGATCTCATCAATCAGGTCTTCAACTGACTTTATGTACGTGATGTGATGTAACTTAAGTAACTCAGTGGGGTATTGGTGGGGTTTGAGATGCTTGATAAGGGTCTTAGTATGACCATCAGACAGGTAATAAGTAGCTTCAAAGCACATAACTCAGATGTGCATTCAGAATATTACATGAAGTAGTGTGCAGCTTTTTGATCATCGTAGTCTAAGTTTATCACAATCCACAGTTTGAGTTACCATTGTCTACAGGAATTGGTTGTATAATGTTTTTGTTTCAATGGGGCCTGTACCTTATGTTTGACATTTATAATTGCAGATTACTTCACAAGGTCATCCTCATTTGGCATTATCAGACAGTGTCACAAACAGGTGTGATTTGCAGACTGACAAGTGAAGTGAACATGGATTTAACCAGGTACTGTCAGGCATACGATTTGTGATGTGTGAGTTCTATGCCCAGACAGTCAGGACAGTGGGATAGTAGTGTCATATTCCACTGAATAGACCTGTTTGGCATTGGAGGTTTGTTTAAGGGTGCCATGCATGTGTTCATTTGTCTCTCACACATGTCATCCTGTGCTATCCATACCCTCAACCATCAGGATGGTTTGTATTTGCAATAACTAACTTGTATGTAGCTGTCACTGTGTTTCCTCACTGCAGGCCACTGTGCATGTGTTTCAAGACTGACATAAGTGAGTGGCATGCCTAGTGATAACTGACCATGGTAAGTGGAAAGGGCATTTGTACTGACCTCTGTATCATGGGGTACGGTCATTTGGGAGCTATGGTATGGGTATGTGATAAGGCTTTAGCTGATGATACATTGAAACAATATGTTTGTCTATTGGGATAGCGAAAGACTGATATGTTCCTAACTTCAGTAGTCTGTAGAGTGGTAGTGATTGACACCTATAATGGAACACTGAAGTGAGCAACAGTACTTCACTGTGTGATCATTGACATTCTCCCAACCTATTTGTTGGAAAGTTCAATGAAAGTGAATTGAGTTATGTCTATCATTATTATTCAATATAATATCTACCCTGATTAAACAGTACATGTGAGATGGAACATTACAAATGTCTTACATTTGAAAGAAATGTTTTTGTGCGAGAGGTGTTATAGATGACAGTTAAATATGGTTGAAAAATAACTCTCACACATGATCTATGGTTAAGTAGTGTTTATTAAGGAGTGCACAGCAATATTTGTGAATTGGATCAAATATATCACAAAGGAAACAGTGAAGGATACAGTCATAGTGGATCAAATCATCAGGGTAGCTGCTACAACATTTGGAGACACAAGTCCAGTGTCCTTATACCATTGGAATATGGAGATAGGTTTCAGAAAAGTCAACAGGTTGTTTGTGTGCCACACAAGGGAAACCAATCAGCAGAGGTTGACTTCCTGGCAGTGTTTTTGGTCTTGGCATCTGCTCCTCCTGGATGTTTTGTAGGCCGTCCACTTTTGAGGGGGAGGGTTCTTCAGCTACAGAGGCATGGGTGTTTGAGGCATGTCCTTCCCCTGGCAGGGCCTCCATTCGACTAGCAGCCACAGATGTAGAAGGGTCTGATGTCTCATTGCTACTCAAAGGGGCCAGCTGGTGAGTACAAAACATATTCAGGGTGGTATTCATGTCTCTCAGCCCCCCGCGATGAAAGCCAAGTGGGCATTTTGGGCCTGCCACCGCTGCATGACTTCCTGGTGGTTGTCCCTCTGCAGCTGCTTGATCCCCTCCATCATGGTAAGTACCTGGTCCATCTTGCCTTGGGATTGTTGGTATGCTCCAAAGACTTGAGAGATGGCGTCCAGGCCAGTTGTATCCCTAGGAGCCTCCGTCCTTTGGCCCACACCATCCTTCCCATGTACCCTACTCCCACGTGCCTGTGTCCCTGGCACAGTTTGCCCACTCCCACTGGTACCAGGCCCATCATTGTCTGGGTTTAAGACAGGAGACTCAGGTACCTACACCGGGGGGTACAAGATGGTAGACACTATCCTTGGAACACAGGTTTGTGTGTGAATGGTTGCCTGTGATGTTGAAGCAAAAGGGCTGGGAGGAGTCGATGTGGGCAGGGTGAGGTTCACAGTTGTTGACTGACCAGGTGTCCCTGATGGGCCAGCTTAGTCCTCAATGTCCACTTAGCCAGGGGTGTAATCCGCACTGACGGCTTCATCCAGAGGGGTAGTGGCAGTCTCTGGTGTCCTTTCCGTGGTGACAATGGCTAGGTCACCTGTAGGAGAAGTGGAACACACAGTTGCTGAAAGTAATGCAACAAGTGATATCAATGTTTGACCACAAGACATGCTATGTGACATGCACACAAAGCCTTTACTTGATCCCCTGATTTGACAATGACACCTGCTTCCAAATCTGGGTTAGAGCTATATGGGACACAGAGATTTCCAATTGCATACCCTTGCTACAAGATGTTGGAGTATCTTTGTGGGTAAATGACTGTTCATTGACTCATATCTTGTCTGATTGATGACTTGATATTTTAAATTATTTCCAAGTTAGGGTTATAGCATCATTGAGTCAACTAACAGCTGCACAATGTACTATGGGAACACAGCTGGTCAACATTATAGGTGTGACCATTATACCTGGGCCTCTGTATGGGTGCACTCCAAGTAGAGCCAGCTTCCTCCATTGGTGTGTCGCCCAGGTGAGAACATGACATTGTTTGGATGGTGAATTAAAGGCCAGTTTAGTAGGAAACACAGCTGTATCTGTGTGTTGCTTATAATAGTACTGGCAGATGGCCAGAGTATTGATGTTATTGCCATGGACCGTACAATAGTGGAGAAGTCAGGTGGGTTGAATTGATTGATAGTTTCACATGCAAGGCTATTTAACTTGTAGTACAATGTTCTGGTTTCCTTAATGGTAGAACACTGCAAGCTGGGAGCTCCAGTGCTGTCAGTCCCTGTACTACTCATGCCATACACACTGTGCCCCAAGGTGAGTTTAGTTGGCATGTGGTATGCCAGAGAGGGGTAGTTGGACATTTAGACACAGGGGTGGTAGGTGGGTTGGCTGTTAAGGTTGCCAAAGGTGATCAGTGAGCATGCAGGACATTGCAGTTTGGTGACAGTTGTTGTATTGTGACTTACCTGACTCCACTCCCCCAGGTACTCCGGTCAATCCCTACAGGATGGCCAAGACCTTCTCCTCCCATGATGTGAAAGTTGTGGGAGGAGGCGGCGTCTCACCGCCAGTCTTGAGGATTGCCAGCTGGTACCTGGCTGTATTGGAACGTACCTTCCCCCTGAGGTCATTCCCCCTCTCCCTGATGTCCTCCCTTGTGCTTTGGGTAGTTGCCTACAGAAGTCACCCTGTCAACTATCCTTTGCCACGCCTCCATTTTCCTGGCAATAGATGTTTGCTGGACTTGTGCTCCAAATAGGTGTGGCTCTACTTTGATGATTTCGTCCACCAGGATCCTCAACTCATCATCTATGAAACTGGGATGTTTTAGTGGGGACATTGTAGTGGTGGACGAGACGGTGAGGAAGAAAAAATAATAAGAAAAATCAATTGGTGGTGACTGGTGGTGTTGAATGTGTGGGGTCTTAATGTATGTGTTTGGTGTGTTGTGCAGATGTGGGATGAGTGCTATATGAAGTGTGTAGGGGCACCTCTTCTATGGTTAGTATTTCTTTTGTGCACCCTCTATCTAGCAGTGTATGGTGTTCTGGTTGCAAAGGATTGTGGGGTGAGAAGGGGTGTGTTTTATAGTGCGGTATGTAGGTGTGTTGGTGTGTGGATGTGTGTCAGGTGTGGGGTTTTCAAACTATCCAATGTAGTGTGGTGTATTACTGATGTGATCGCCGACTGACGCGGTTCGCACCACCATTGGTCTTCCTCCATGGAAGAAACGCTATTGTGATTAGTGGGTCATAATAGGATCAGAGATTTTTTGGCGGGCTGGCGGTGGGACCGTATCTTTCCCCACCTCCAGTTCCTGGCGATTTCAGAATTTTGGCAGACTTTGCTGTGTGAGTCATTACACGGCAGTTGGATTACCCCCAACATGGTGGTCTTTTGGCGGACGCCACAGCAGCTGTATTGCCAAAAGACCGCCAAACTCATAGGGCCAGATGTACGTACCTTTTTTCTTGTCGCAAACGTCCCGATTTCAGAATCGGGCCAATTGCAACAAGAAAAAAGCATTTTAGTATGTACAGACCATATTTTGTAATTTGGTAATCTATTTACCGAATCACAAAATAGGTTTGCGAGTCGCAATTAGGAAGGGGCGTTCCCTCCCTAGTTGCTAGTCGCAGTGCGATGTAGGATTGTTTTGTGACCGTGAATGCGGCCACTAAACAATCGCAGTTAGCACCTATTTCAAATTGGTGCTAACCCATTCGCAAACAGGGAGGGGCCCCCATGGGACCCCTCCCCTTTGTGAATGGTAGCGAAAATATTTTTTCCTGCCTGCTCTGAAAAAATTAAAAGAGAACTTTTCATTGTTGTTTTTGAATTGCATCACGTTTTCATTTATGGAAAACGGGCTGCATTTAAAAAAAAAGCTGCTTTATGTAAAAGCAGTCACAGACATGGTGGTCTGCTGTCCCCAGCAGGCCACCATCCCTGTGTGTGCGGCCATTCCCAATGGGGTAGCAAATTGCGACCTACCTCATGAATATTTATGAGGTAGGTCATTTGCGACCCCATTGGGAATCGCAAACAGTGTCATTGACACTGTTATACATCAGGGCATACGACTCACAAATTTGCGAGTCGCAAGACCTAATATTCATACATTTGGCCCGTAATGAGGCCCTAAGTATGTCTACGCCAAATTTCGTCTATGTTTCCCATATTGGAAATGTCAGTTAATTTCTACTGCATATTTTTACTAGGTATGTTTCACTCACAATTTTGCAAGTGTTGTTAAAGTTTAATTGAAATGACTACAACTACCATGATGCCTTATTTCTGGTTTGTTCAAATAATATTGCAATGTTATTTTGATCAATCTCTCTTATCTTACAAATGTTCATATATGTTAAAGTGTAATGTATTTATCAATCTTTATTTTATGCTGTTTTAATATGTGAGGATGTTTAATTTTTTATGTTCTCATTTACATTATATTTTATTGAGTTGATGGTGTCTATCTCACTAATCAAAGTTTGTTATCTTTAAATGTTTAATGAATGTTATTTTGTATGGTGAATATTTTTTTTTAATTATTGTACTTTGTAATGTTCAAATGATGACTAATACTATTTACCCTACAAAGTTGCTTAACTGTCAGATCATTACCCTGCTAGGCCTTTGAATGTTTTTTTCTCACATTTCGCCTCTCTATTGTGTTGTGGTGAAAGTTTGGTCCATTTAATGTATACTTTATATTTTTTTACAATTCAGAAAATCATTTTCCATGCTTTTTTGAAGTAGTTTTGTGATTAACTTAAACTGTACGTAACTTTTCAACAAACAATTGAAAGGTATAAAAATGACATGAATTATGTTTTACCTTTTAGGTTGCTTCATTTTTCCTGTCCAACTCATTTGATGTACAATACACACTCCTAAAGTAATATGTTTTTTTAAATTAACCATAGGTCCAACACCAAGAGTATGTGGATCACCATCTGTCACAACACAACACCTGAGGATACCTCTACTCCAGACCAGGAACAACCCTTCAGTGAGGATTCTATTTCTGCAAGTCTGAATGATAAGGAGCAGCCTGGTCCAGGTGACCTGCCTGAGTAGACAGCTCCTGTGAGTCTCACTTGGCCCACACCTACACCTCCCACCCCAGCTATTACAATACCTCAGTCCCTAAACAGCTCCACTTCTTGAGTCCAAAGGAGCATCACACCAATCTTGTGCCCCTAGTCCTGGCTGCTGTTGATCCAACACCACCACCTCCAGTTCAGCCAGGACCCAGTGGGATGGGGCACACTAGGTCAAGGGCTCAGGGTAATGGGTGTAGCGTCCATGGGAGGGAATCTGTGGGTCAGCAAAGTGAGGCCACTGGGTTCACTGTTACCCAGGCCATCATTGACCAATTCTTGGGAGCTATCAATAAGTCCCAAGATATGTTGGACTAGGTCCCCACTTCACTCTGGGAGATGAAGGGAGCAAAGGGAGCATATTTCCAGATGGAAAACCAGAACTTAAATTTGGGCTTCCTGACTTGGGTGCTGCAGGATTTTCTTAACCATACGAGAAGGGCTTTTCCAGCACCATCCTCCCCTGTCTGTGGTCCAACAACATCTGGGCCAACTACATCTGCCTCAGCCACAGATAGGGTGGTCCTACCACAAGAAGAATCACCTGAACCCATGTCAGTCCCTGCAACTGTGGATCCACCAGACCTCCTCGGGAGGGGACTTTAATCTGGCACAGCAGAAGAAGATGGCAAGACCGCCATCACCACAAGCAAGTGACACATAACTTAATTTCCTCCAGTGTCTGACTACAATACACCCTGTGGACTTTTTCTGGACACATTTACCTTTGTGATGCCAATTGTAATTTGTACATTGGACTTCAACCAATTTTGGCTTTTCAATAATAGTTTCATCCACCATGATTGATTTTCATTATTTGTTTGCTTTGTTTTTTTCCCCAAAATTTTCCTTATTGCATATTGTTTTGTTGAATAAAAGCAAAACATTACACATTCAATGACTGGTGTTGTATTTTTTTCTCAATTTGTGCCATTTGCATGTTTCAGCATACAGTTTAAAGTTACTACCAAAAAGAAAGTTTATGAATCAATAAATCACATGTAGACAATGCTTTACACAGTGTAAATATATTTCAGAAAAATACAAAACTACACATCAAAATGAATTATTTCATTAAATTGGAATAAAGGATTGTTTTTCATATTTTTCAAATACAATAGTACCAATGCATTATCTCAATACTTTAGGTTATATTTACATATACAGTTCCATACCTTTCCTCGATAGACGAACGGGATTTGACAGAAAAAATCATATTAAATAGGCAAACTATTATTGATTTATGTTAGCTGGAGCCAGATCTTCTGCTTCACAATAGGTTTCGCACATTAATAACACCAATAATGAAAATAATGACAGCACTCTATTTTGTGGTCACAGGATCATTCCAATACACTGTTGCAGTATCTGGTGGAATGTCACAAAAACGTTTAGTGGTGTGCTACAATAAGTACTTTCCTCTGTGAGAAGACACATCAATAGCTTAATACAGTTTCAACAAATTGAAAATTTAGCCAATGATTATGTGTATATTCTAGATATGTATAGTTCTTTAGGAAATATGTATTGCTACTATGACATAACAATAAATCACACATATACTCTTTAAACCTGTTTAACTAATGTATATTTACTCACGGTTTAAATATGTATATGTATATATATACATATATATATATACATATATATATGTATGTATGTGTATATGTGTGTATATTCATGTGTGTATGTATGTGTGTGTGTGTATATATATATATATATATATATGTTATTCTGTGCTTAACATGTTCATAGGTCATTGCATAGCTCCTAGATAAGTTGTTATATTAGATACTTATGAATCCTTGCCTTTATTTTATTTCACACTGATCAAATGTTTTATTATCATAAGCATTTGGCTATTCAAAAATTGAGTAAAGATAAATAAATGTTATAAAAGTACACTTATTAACTTCAAATATTACAAATCTTGAAAGTCTGTGTTTATTCATACTACTTTTCTTCTCATATTATACCCATTATTATTATATTCGTTGAACGTATATTCCCTTACTATGTATTTACATATCTAGTTCTTACTCTAGTCCTACTGTAGTAGAGACAAATTAAATAAAAATAATATAACATCTATAAATAGAATTTGAATAATAAATAAGTAAATTATTTTTTAATTAACAATAATAATGAATAAATAAATTAAATAAAAATAATGATCAAAAAATGTGTGTACATATAAATAAAATTATAAATAATTTTTTTATATTTTTACTCTCTTGTAAGCTTTACTTTGTCTACCAATCACCATGTCATGTCTCTATCAATCTATACTCCATCCCCACTCTGACTCATCCCAAACCCATTCTAGTACTTTCATCTCCTAAATAGACCTGCCTAAGCGCTTCTCTCCTCTTCCACATGTAACTCACACAAACCTCAGTTTACTACCATGATCTCCCAGACAACCCGACCAAATTCTCCCTCATTTATCTCACCTTTGCCTCATCCAAAACCCCTCCTGCCACTATGATCTCCCTAACCCTTTCCACAGACTCTTCCCTCCTCCATCCCCCCTTTACTCATCTCAAGCCTTATCCTATTACTATAAACTCCCAATTAACACTTCTGGATTCTTCCCTCCTCTATTCCTCCATTACTTCAGTCAATCCATCTAACAAACTCACATATCTGTGGCTCAAATTAACTCATAATAATACTAAAACTGTACTCATATTTCCCTATGCTAATCCACCACTAATTCCTTTTGGGTTCCGGAGTAGCGTGCTACTCGCCAAAAAGCGCTTCAACGCCTCGTCAGGGGTAGTAAGCGCTATATAAATACTATTACAATACAGTACAATACAACGTGAAGGGAGAGTAATATGCTTTGGCTCGCAAAACACATGTGGTCAGAGCAATTTAAGCAGCACATTTTGCCTTGATGGTAACATTCAACATACAACAAGTGTAATGCAATCTTAAAAACTTAACTTTAATCACTGAGCAAGTTCCCTTCATGCAAGATATGTACATCCAAAGTGTGTGTGTGTTTCCCAGGATAAAACCATATTCCCTTAGTACTTCTTAATAGCTACATATAACTACAAAAGTCACAATGCAAATTTGAAATGTCCAAATGAAGCTGATCTGGTGAAGGAAGCAAAAGAATATTAATAAAATTAAAGTAATATTAATTGCATCACAAAATAGACAAATTACAAATGACAAATGTTGAGGACAGGTTTCCTCAACACAATCAAATATAAGAAATGTAAATAAGCACCTTTCTCAATGTGTCAAAACTTACATCAACAAACGTCTTTGCCCTGGATTTTCCTTAACTTACCCTTTCAATAAAATATCTAATACAGGCTTTTCGACTCATCATATAAAAAAAGTTGCTTTAAATTTTATAGTAATATTCTGTTGAGATATGCTCACACTTATGTAAAGAAGTTGTCAATTAGATCTTGAACTAAGTCTTTTCCTTCCTCCTCACCACTATCACTTTCAATTGGCAATTCAATTCCTCACGTGGTGGCTCATCATGGTTTTCTTCCTCTGCAATGTACGAGATGCCCCATCACAGGGCTATGTTATATAACATGCAGCATGCCATGGTGATTTTGCACACCTTATCGGGTGAGTAGGTGAGTTCTCCACCAGTCTTACCCAGACATCTAAATCTAACCTTTGGGATTCAAAAAGCCTGCTCCACTGGCCTCTGTGGCCCTCTTCCCTGGGCCTCATTGAAGCACAATTCCTCCAATGTTGTTGGATTCCTCAGCAGTGCCAACAACCATGATTGGTTAGGATAAGTCGAATCTCCTATTTGAAGAAAATTAAGTATGAGAGAAAAAATAAAATACTAATTTTGCTCATTAAACTTGAACTAAGCATAATTTATATTAACAGATTGTACCTATCAACAAGTCAGACCCTCTCAGGTTCAAGTTGTCACATTTGCAATAGAATATTACAGTTCCATAGTACAAAGGAATCATATGTTGATCCTAGAAATGTGCACAGACGCAAGTGATGTACAAATCTGGTAAGCACACAACTTGCACATTGATTGAATGGCAGTTCTTTTGATTGCTGTAGACTAGTTCTCTGTTGTGTGGTGGCACCAAAGAAATATGAGTGCCATCAATTATTCCAATCACATATAAAAGGCAACCCAAAGCATAACAATCCCCTTTCACAATGGCAAAACCCTAATTTGTAGGAAACTATATGAAGCTGTTGATGTGTCTCATCATTGAAGACATTACTTCTTGTAGTACACCACTGACAGTTGGTTTTGCTATTCGATCAGATACTGTAAGAGTGTATTGGAATGATCCTGTGGTCACAAAACGGCAGACTGACGTAATTTTTCAATATTGCTGTCATTGATGTGTGATTCTGGTTGTGAGGCAGAAGATCTGGCTCCAGCTGATGACATAAATAAATAACAGTTTGCCTATTTAATCTATTTAAAAAAAAATTATATCTTGTTCTTCTAAGGTGGCAAAGTCTGGAAATGATTTCATAACTTGAGGCCGTCATCTTCTCACTCTCCCTGCGTTCACAGGCCTGCATTTAAAAGGTTAAAACAAATATTGCTAACACTTTTTTAATAAAACACAATGTTCATGTTTCAACGAATGCAATTTTTTCAAACTTTTTTTGTGAATATATGTTTTTACATTCTGTTTTTAACAAGTTTCTGCATTAAAAAATGTGTGTAGACATTTTAAATTAATTAAATACACATTTCATTTTCTAAAAAAAAGATCTGTGAACGGAAGTGTAAAGAAAACAGCACAAATATTGCACTTTAGCACAGTAACACACAAAATCATACATTTTCCCCCTAACAAGTACATAACTTTAACATTTTGTATATTTATAAAAACTAGGCACCGTATTGGGTGGTGGTGTTCCACTTAACTTTCCCAAACACACAATTTGACAATCTTAAATGGCAGTCGCCTGATCTCATCGTTAGGCCATTTGCAAATAGGGGTGGTAGAGGTTGACGAGGTAGTGGGTGTGGAACTCCACAACGGACACTGCCATAGGCTAACATGTGTGAAAGCACCGTACAAAAGCCAATGGAAGTGTCTGTTTCTATTGACAGTCTCACATGTTATGTAAATGTATGCAGCATCCCAAAAAACGAATTGTCCTCCTAATAGTGCCAAGACCAACACCTCCTAAACGTTTGCTCCTGTTTACTGACTCTGGGAGCTACAATGCCTGGTAAAGCAGTAGGTAGGGCCCCAAACATTTCACCAGATGAGCTGGGGGTGCTGGCAGATGAGGTCCTGTCCCTGTACAGCAAGCTGTATGGCTCACCAGAGGAACTGGTACATGTTTGAAATGTCAATTTACTTTATGTGTTATTTAAACACAGACTACAATGTCCCATTTAGTTACTGACTGAAGTGTAGTGATTGAAATTACGTTTCTGTTTATTTTCAATTAGATAAGAAAATATGGTTTGTATTTTTAAACATATAATAAATATACAAACCACAACATGAGTATGTTTTGTGTACATAACACGTGATAGGGTTGCTCAACACATTACTACAGACTTTCTTTTTTTTTTTAGTAAAATGTCAAAAAACACAAATCAAAACAACAAATAATATGCTGTTTTAATGTTTAAGAATGTTTGTGACTGATTTCTCAAATTTGTTTTCCATAAAGAAATAAAAGTCAGTAAACTATTTTGCTCTTTCTCTTTTTGTATCCATACAAGTCAACTCTCACCAGAAAAAAAGAGATCTGGAAGGCCATTGTCAAGAAGGTGCAAACACTGGGGGGGTCTAGAAGCGGCACAGTATTCAAAACAACAAAAAATATGCTGTTTTAATGTTTAAGAATACTTGTGATTGATTTCTCAAAGTTGTGTTCCATAAAACATAAATAAATGAAAGTCAGTGAACTTTTATGCTATTTCTCTTTTTGTATCCATACAGGTCAACTCCAGAAAAAATAGATTTGGAAGGCCATTGCCAAGAAGGTATAAACCATGGGGGATCTACAAGTGGCACAGCATTCACTGCCGTAAACTATTTGAGAACCTTCAATGCTGGATCAAAAGTCATCTGAAGTCCAGCTGGGCCACTCTTCCCAACATGCGAAGCATGTATGCCGCAACCTGACCCCCCCCCCTTGTGGTGGCCTATCCCCACTTTGAAGGGCTGTTGAAGGCCAGGCAGCTGCATGAAGGGGGTGAGTTTACTTTTACATTTTCATTTGAAATAACAAATTTTTGTTACAGCAACAACATTTGGCTGCAACATTAAGGGTGACACAAAACCAATACACAAGAAGTGTTTATGAAGATGTAGGTTTGTTCACCTACAAAGGACTGTTTTGAACAGACACATGCCTGCTTAAAAAAGTGTAACATTATTTTGTGACATTTTATAACGGACAGTTTTACCAAAAAGGGCACATTTTCTGTCAGATCTGATTCGCCTTCAAAATTGTGAAGGTTGTTACGCTCCCCGTTACAAGTGGCACAGCATCAAATGCACTTATGCTACAGTGGATGCTTCAAAATTTACAATTTCGAGTCAGTATTTTGAACAATCGGTATTTTACATGTGAGCCACAATTACCAAAAATCTGAAAATAAATGGATTAAAATTTGATTATTAACATGATAAAATATCATGAAAAAATGTGTTTTTAATTATGAAAGCATTTCAGTTTATGTTAAGGGTGACAATTTTGCGTGATGTCTTACTCACTCACAAATGTGCATGTAAACGGGTCTGTTTTGAAAACAATGGATTTCAAAGGCATAATTTTCTCTAAAATAAAGACAGGAATGTGAACACATTTGTGACAGAGTAACATATAGCAAAAACACATTAATGCAGTGCCCTTTGTTATATCCAGACATAATATCAATAATGGTGAAAAATAGATTCCTTAATCAGACCTTTGCAGATGGAATGTTCTGTCACAAACAAAACAGATATTTTGTCATATCTATTACGAGGGCAATATTTCATAACACACTTGAAATCTGAGGGAGGGAATGTTTGTTACCTGTATGATGGAGTTACCCGTCTGCAAAAATCAAAGTCAGGGACAAAAATTACTTATTTTGAAATATTTTAAATGCATAAAAGTTAAAATTAAAAAAATTACAAATTTCATTTTGAATGCCCCTTTATTAACATTTCCAAAAAATAAATATGTGATAAATGTTACTGTAATTTTGTGCCAATATTTGATTATCCCGAAAGCAGATTCTAGTTTTATTTTCCCATTGTTTTGAGGAATTATAATTGGATGAAGATATTTCAGAGAGCATCTTTTAAATTGTTCTGACTGTACTAAAGTGAATTGAAAATGTATCAGGCACAATGTATTTTCTTATGCAATAGAAGTAATTTAAAAATTGATAAAAAGTATTCTTAGATTTCTTCAACATCGTAACTAAATACAAAAGGCATGATACATTAATAAGCAACTTCAGGACAGAATAGGAAAAAATATTTTGAACTTGTAAAATAAACACTTAACTCAATTAAAGTAAGTATTGCCATTGTGAAATGTCCACAAAAATAAGGCAGCCTTTCAATTTATCCAAATATTGGTACACCACTATCCTAAATATTGACACAAAATGATTCATTTTTTCTAAATTAGGACCCTCATTACAAGTTTGGCAGTTTTTTTACAAGACCACCGCACTGGCGGCAGCCAAAAGACCACCAATGATGGCAGTATCCTGACCGTCGTATTACGAGTCACAAACTGAGGGCTGCCACAAATCTGACACCACCAGGCCGACCGAGGGAGGGAGAGAGATGGTCCCACCATGAGCCCCGCCACACCAACAACATCCCGCCCTCCATATTTCGACCCACAAATCAGCACAGTGGTCATTGCATGGTGGAAAACTGTTGGCAGAGTGAACTGCCGTGCTCAAAAGATCACCACCACCAGAATCCAGCATCACATTAAACAGTATGAATACCCTGCACCTGGCACACATACCCAAACTACACACACACCCACAACTACCACTATAAAACAGACCCCCACACAGCCCACAATCCTTTGCAACTTCAACCACAGACAGAGATACCGACAGCATGCAAATACACATATTTAGCACTTACACACTATACGCACACATACACATCTCACGCAGTACACAACACACACATCACAACTGCACACAAACACCACAACACACCTGCACACCTACATAAGCACCCTACACAAACCATCTATCCCCAAACACCACACCCTTGCGCACATCACCCCCCAAACAACTACACCACCACAATGTTCCCACAAAAGCACCCACGCTTAACCGATGAAGAGTCGAGGGTCATGGTTGATGAAAGCATCAGAGAAGAGCCACAACTGTTTGGAGCACAGGTCCAGCAAACATCCATTGCCAGGAAAATGGAGATATGGCAGAGGATCGTTGATAGGCTCAACTCAGTGGGCACCCATTCATGCACAAGGGGGGACAAGGAAGGACATAAGGAAGAGGCGGAACAATGTTAGTGGGAAGGTGCGTTCCATGGCATCACATCATTAGATTGCCATTAACAAGACTGGTGGTGGACCCCCACTTCCTCCTCCTGAGTTCACATCATAGAAGGAGAAGGTGTTGGATATACTGCATCCCAAGGGCCTGACTGGAATTATCGGAGGACTTGACTCTGATAAGTGAACAGCACAACCAAGGCACCAACCACTCATGGACAGCATGTGTCCCTTCCACCCTAACACTCCCCAATCTACCCCATCTCACACTTATGCACTTATGCACCCCCCAATCACCACATGTCCTTCCCCTGCATGCCAAATCACCCGACTGCCACTATCCCCAAACAATCCCTCCATAGTGTACGGATACCAATCACAATGCCAAACACCACAACTCCCACAATGCATCACTCCCTACACGTCAAAAGATGACAGTCCCACTCTGTAGCTGAGGAACCCACACACGTGAGGTCAACCATCCAGCCATTCTGCAGGACCTGATATCAAGACCAAAACCACTGCCAGGAAGTGACCCTCTTCTGAACATTCTCCCTTCAGTGCCACTGACACACCCTGTTGACAGTCCAATGTCATGTCTCCATTTTCCCATGGCCTCTTGGATACTGGACCTGGACTACCTACAGCTGGGACAATGACTCTGATGATTTCACCCACCATGAGCCCACTCATCACCCATTGCACTTGTGAATCACATTAAACACCTTTGAGCACAGCTATTGCCTATGTGTCTTTATTGTAACGAGTACGATTATCTGTTGTACAACATGCCATAACAGTCAACCCATTGTCCTGCAAAAGTCTGTGAGATTGCCACTCAACATACATGTAGTACAATATCGAACTCCTTAGTGTGATTTGGCAAGTGGAATCTCAAACCATATTTCCTTGGCAGATCCGCGTTCAATAGACATCCATACCCAATGGTCCTTCCCTCACAGCTAACAAAACTCAACTTAAGGCATGTTCCACAGTCAGTAAAACTTAGATAACGCATTCTCACATTGTGGACTGTGAGGAGAAGTAGCATTACTGATGACACCACTATGTTTGGCACTTCAATTGCAGAAGACATAGCAGTACAGGGAACTTACAACATGGACAGTACTTTGCAGACGTGATGGTACACAACAGCAGAGTGAAAATAGTACTGACATTTAAACATTAACACCTCCTCTAGTGGACAATATGTCCTCCCAACCCACCCAGAGGGATAGCTGCACTCAACACCTCCACTGATGACACACACCAGGAGGTGCTATGTCACTAGGCAGACAGGAGTACAGGTCACACACAAAACAGTCTACACATACCTGTTCAGCATTGGAAGTATTGGTGGATCAACTCTGCTCTAGATTCCGCTGCATCCTCATCATCTACTTCCTTATCACTTACTTTGTCACCATCATCAGTCACTGGTCCATCTGCCACCTCCAGTACATCCAGCAATGGAATGTGAAGTCTCTGGACCAGATTGTGTAGCATGCAGCAGGCAACAATGATCTGGCAGACTTGTAGAGCAGGGCACCTCTGGAGACGGGTAGACACCAGAATCTAGCCTTCTTTAGCCCAAAGGTCCTCTTGATGGTGGGCCTTATCTAGTTGTGGGCCTCATTGAAACGGTTTTCACCATTTGTAGTCGGATATCTCACAGGTGTCAGCAGCCAGGGAAGGTTAGGATAGGCCGAGCCACCTGTGTGCAAAGGTTGGACCCATCTCAATACCGGTAGAGACGCACAGCAGTTTGTGAAGAGAGGCGAGATTACAGGGGCATACATACTATTGGATACATACCGATGAGCCAGGCCCTGTCCCTCTGTATGTGCCATCATGAGTGGGACGTTGCTATTCCTCAGAATGAAGGAGTCGTGCACAGAACCAGGGTACTTGGCCGTAACTTGGGATATATACTGGTCAGCGAGACACACCACCTAGACATTAATGGAGTAAATGTTTTTGCGGTTCCTGTACACTTGTTAATTTGTCCTTGGGGGAACCAAGGCAATGTGGATGCCATCTATGGCCCCTGTCACATGAGGAATATGTGCCATATCATAGAAGTTAGCTTTGACAGTGGCCAAATCCGCACGCTGGGGGAAGCTGATGTAGCTGGGCAGGAGTAAAGCAGACAGTACATCCCTCAACACAAAACTGAACATTGGCTGTGCCATCCCTGCTGCCAAGCCCACTGTCATCTGGAACAATCCTGAGGCAAGGAAGTGGAGCACTGAAAACGCCTGTACTGTGGGAGGGATGGCATAGGGATGACGTATGGCAGGTAACATATCCGGCTCCCACTGGGTACACAGCTCCATGATGGTCTGACAGTTCAGACATTACATCTGTATGATGTGTCTCTCTTCCAGGGTAGCAAGGTCGACTAGGGGTAGGTACACAGGGGCATGTCTGATTCTCACCATTGTACAGAATCTGGGAATAGGACAGATGATAAGTCAAAAACTGATGTCTTGAATGTGTGGACATAGTCAATCTATGCATTAGTCTCTATATTTCATCCATGACGCACCTAATATTCCCCTACAATTAACTAAATACATATAAAATGGCAGCCGCCTCTCCTGCATGCACAGGACAGATGGAAGTGACCTAATTCTTCCGGTGTTAGTCGTCATGGCGGTAGGCGGTCTCAGACGCTGTGCAACTCCTTATTGGATACTGCCAGCAGTGAGGGTCCTGTAGGCAGCGGCCGTGACTGCCATTTTCTGTAACATAGCTCACTTGATTCCTGACACTCGTGCAAGCAAGACCTCCTCTGCGTATGCTGCTGTGTACTCTCTCTGGTAGCCAGAATGCCACATCCTGCAAGAGACAGGGGCCCGGCATTCACCCAAGATGAGCTGGAGAAACTTGTGGATGGGGTCCCACCTCTGTATGGACAGTTGTGTGGGGCACCAGAGCAGCAGGTGAGTCTCATGTCACTGTCCTGTCTGATAGTGATTTGTGTGAGTTTGAAAGACATTGGGATGACGCAGACGGAGTTGTTGCATGGTGATGGGTGATGAGTCAGAGCGTTAGTGGGGTGAAGACACGTTTGTGTTGCCATGAGATCTGTCTGATGTGTGATGTCCACTGCTGTCCCTAGGATGCCACTCTACATGACTTTGTCCTTCTGTCTGTGTCACCCATGCAGGTCAGCACCCATCAGAAGAAGGGGATTAGGCATGCAATCGCCAAGCAAGTGAAGACCCTGGAGGTCCATAACCGATGGAGCACTCACTGCAAAAAGGGGTGGGAGGACCTGAGAAGCAGGGCACATAAGACAGCAGAGGCTCAGCTGGGGACGTCTTCCCAATGAGGGGGGGTCCCAGTAAGATCCTGACACCCCCATTGGCCTGCATTTTGGCAGTGGCCTACCCTGAGGTGGGTGGGCACTTGAGGGCACCACAGCAGCCACAAGGGGGTAAGTACACACTCACACCTCAATGATCTAATGCCTGCATGCCTTTGGGTTTTCCGACTAGTGGGAAGATGTAGCATAGGTCATTGGTAGATGTACGTCGACTATGGGTATCAGCCATCCTGGCAGGATTGGTATCAACGATGTGTGCCTATTCCATGCAGACAGTGACTTATGAGGGCATTTACTTCCAATTTGGGATTTGTGTGGTAACCTTCAACTTTTTGAGAGCCTATCTCCTACCATAAGCATCAGTACACGTGAGGTGTCAGGGCATTGCCATCATTATAAGTCTACAGCTGTGACAGAGGTAATTAGTGACTCCTCATTCAGCTGCCTTGGACTGTATGTGCAGATAAGTACAGTGCCCCCAGATGTTACTGTGCTAAATGTAAAGTGATTAGTGGGCATGCTACCTACCCACGCAGGATTCTGTAGAGTAAGGAGTACAGGATATGTCTCCATAAACGACCATGAGAATGTGTCAAGTACTGTGCAAGTGTGACAAGTATGACCCTCATCAAGTAAATGAGTGCAAATGTTCCCACATCAGCAGTTTACATCAGCATTGCTGGAGTTTCCCCCATGGTGTCCTTCTGTTGTAGCATGTATAGTGAGGCATGGCCTGCCACGGCATAGCAGCAGATTATGATGTTGTTACTCTGTGTGAATGTTGGGTTGGTATTGACCCATTGCACCCTGCCTTTCTCTGCCACCCTCCCTCCCTCTCCTCCTCTCTCTTTGTGTGCATCAGCATCATCAGGCGAAGGAGAAGGGGCTCAGGCGAGTGGGAAAAGCTGCAGCCCAGGGGACCCAGGAGGCTGATACCAACAGAGCCGAGGGCACCAGTGGGACGGAGGGCGAGGTGGGTGCCAGGATTGATGACAACATCTTTGGATTCCTCCTCCAATGGACACTCCCTAGCAGTGGCGGAACCATCTGGGACCATCCTAGCACCATCCTTTTCCGCCACCCCCCTTATCAGTACCACCCTCCCTGTAGCTGCCCACCCAGTTGCCCGTGCCCGCTCACCCAGGAGGGTGGGCATCCCCTTCGCCGCAGACACCTCTGCCCCTGCCCCAGTCAGCCCTGCTGCCCTCAATGAGGAGACTAATGACCTCCTGAGGTCCATCTCTGTGGGGCAGTCAACCATCGTGAATGCCATCCAGGGACCGGCATCACAGATGCAGCAGTCCAGTGCCTACCTGGAAGACATTCAGAGTGCCCTGACTGCTCTGCAGAGATCCTTTCAGGTTCTGGTCTCCTCCCTTCTTCTTCCCTTCCCCCTCCAGCTACCTGCTCCCAATCCCAGAACCCTCTCCCCACACTTTTATACCAACATGCATCCACATCAACAGACATGGTTCGTAAGAACAAACACAAGCACCACAGAAGCCATCACCACCATGCACACACACAACAGACATATGCAGACACAACAGTATCCACTCCCTACACGGATTCTGTCACCACTTTCCCCTAACAGACACTACACCATTCAAACCTGCAGTCACCACATCATCACTCCCAGATCCTGCCACAAGTGCCCTCATTTCCACTGTCACCACGATAGCAGACCCCCATACATGCACCCCATACACCACATGCACACTCAGCACAACTGTCAACACCCCCACATGCAGCAAATCCATCCTACTTGCAGACACCACCACAACATACATTCACACATCCACCCAGCCATCTCCCTGCATCTCCTCCCCCCTCCTCCCACTATACCTAAATGCCCACACTCACCCTCCCAACAGTCACACAGCACACACAGGGCATCCATGCTCACACCTGCACCCAAGGCACCTCCACGTACACACCTCTCAACCACTCCCCCTCCCTCAACTCCCTAATGTTTTTCCCATGACAACCCTTGTGTCCCTAAAAAATGTTTCCTGCAGGGATTTTGTCTGTTCCCTCCCACTGTCCCAGTCTCTGTTCCCCCAAGCGCCATGTTACCCTCCCCATACCCCTGCCTCCCATCGTCTCCCTGGTACAAGCCATGCCCCTAACACACTTAAGACGTCTATCCTCACGAAGTCCAAGGTTACCCCTCCAAAACCCAAAGCCAAGCCCCCTCCCCCAAAAGCAAAGCCCAAGCATAACCCCCCCCAACCCAAACCAAAGGTCCCCATCCAAAAGCAAACCTGGGGACCCTCTTCCCAAACACAAACCCCCACCTCCCACCCCACTCCTGAGGTGCCTGCATGTCCCATTGATGCCCCTGCCATGTGGGGGCCACTTTGCAGTCAGGAGTCAAGTTGGGACCATTTATATTGTCCTGTGTACCTGGTGCACCTCATGCAGTAGGACTGACCAGT
This sequence comes from Pleurodeles waltl, assembly GCF_031143425.1. Lineage (NCBI taxonomy): Eukaryota > Metazoa > Chordata > Amphibia > Caudata > Salamandridae > Pleurodeles > Pleurodeles waltl. Next base: position 655,989,782 of record NC_090445.1, on the reverse strand, counting down.
AGGCCTACTTTGTACAGAGTTTTTTAATATATTACCATTACTATTTATTGTATCAGCACCAGATACCCGTTGGTGTCGAGGGTAATAAACTTGTCCTGGCTTTCCTTCCACATGTATGCGTTGTATGTGTATGATTTGTTGTGTGTGGTTTGTGTGTGAGTGTGTGTATGTGTGTGTGTGTGTGTGTGTGGGTGTTTATTTGCGTGTATGTGTGGGCATGGCTAGCCGTGGCAGGCTTGTGTAATATGTGTGGGTGTGTACTAATGTCCTTCCCCCTAGTGTGTGCTAGGTGGCTGTACTTACGGTTGTTGTCTTTGCCGGCATCGCTGGTTGTGGAGTTGTATGACCAGCAGGAGCAGTAGTAAGACTTCCAATGGGTTCCATGGCAGCTGTGGACGTGCCTGTGTTCCTGAAGGTAGGTGTCCCCTTTTATGTAGTTCGTTTCCGCCAGATTTTTCTTGGCGGGACAACCACGGTGCTGGCGGTGTGCAACCTCGTAATATGGTCGATGCAAACATGGTTCCCCCCAGCCTGGAGATGCCTACGGCCGGCTCATACACACTGGTGGTACTGGCAGTGACTTGGGTGTGTCCCGCTTGCAACACCGCCATGGTCGTAATTTGGCGGTCACCTCCCCGTGGCGGTCTTCAGACCTCCAAACTCGTAATGTCTAATCAGCCTTTTTTAGCCATGTACAAACAATGTACAAAGTGTTTTTGTTTGATCAAAATATTGGGTAAGATAAGTTCACTGTTCAAAACAACAAATCTGAAACATTCAGAAGTGTAAACAATTCATGGAGATGATAGAAAATAGGTAAGGAAAATGATCAGAATTGAATTAGAACCAATAATAAAACATTTCAAAACTGGGACCAAATGGTTTTTGAACAGGTTCTCTACATGCAGGAGATAACGATGTCCATAAACCTACGTTTAAAAGCCTTGAAGCAGGTGAAATTTGAGAAATTTTTAGTTGTTTCGATAACAAATGTCATTATCATTTATATTCACACAGATACAATAACAAACTGTATATATCTTTACAGCATCTTCAAGGGCAGAAGAAAAAGACATTGGTCAAGAAGGTGGAGAATCAGCTGGCTACTGTGTTTGGGGTGGAGAAACATCAGATAACGATGGACACAGTGGCATGGAGATTGAGGAGACTGGAATCGAGGACACAACATCTTCATCATCATCAGCGGCCTCCACAAGGGACCAGTCGCTAGTGGCTGTGGACCGTACTGGAACTGTTGACACCTCATCCTTGTCCACTACCCAGAGACCCATTGCCACCCTCCCTCTTGCTCTTCAGTTGGCCAAACCACCCCATAAAAGAGCTAGGGTCTCCTCTGCCACAGGCACCTCACTCCTGCCCTTGTCACCCCAGCAGTGCTGAGTGAGGAGGCTACTGACGTCTTATACGGCATATCTGTTTGCCAGACTGTGATAGTGAATGGCATCCAGGGGCTCAGCTGCCAAATGCAATAAATGGTTGCATTCCTGAATGCCATTCAAAGTTAAGTGACTGGCATGCAAAGATTGCTTGCTAAAATAGCAGTCTCCTCAATCACTGCAGCCTCCCAACCTGCCCGACCTTCTGTCCAACTCAGGTCCCTTCCTCAACCCAAATCCCAACTTCCACCCCATTCCCAAGCACACTCACTTCTTTGCAGACACCCACTGCAACAGACACAAGCAGCACAATCAAACACACACATAAACACAAACACACAAAGAAACACACCAAGCACACAAACAACATACACACATTATTGACACTATACCCACAAGCACCATAAACACAACACTCTCAAACACCAGAACCAAACCACCACTGCACCCACAAGCACCACAACTACCACCACACCCACAAGCACCACAACAATCTACCCAACATGACCACACCACAAGCACCACAAACACACTAACTTCCATGACAACACACTCATCTAAACCAACACACTCACACAAAAGCACACCTACATGCAAAACAACACAAACCAGAAGTAAACTCTCATACTCACCTGAATATTGCATGACAGCAAACCAAGACAGATCCAAACATACACACACCAGACCCACATGCAACTGTCAAATATACAGACACAACCAGTTCACCCACTCAAGCTCCCTCTACCTCATCTAGCCAATCCTCTCCCATCTCACCTGCCCTTACTCCTCCTTCCCAGTTCTTTTCTTACCTTGCCTTGACCTCTACCAAACCTAAAACCACCTCTCCCAAGAAAAAGCCTTGAGGCGCCTGCTATGTGCCTAAAAGATGCCCCTTACTGAGGAGGTTACCCTTGGACTACCAGTAAGAAGCAAGTTATCGGCAACAAAGCCAGTAGCAAATATATTTTCAAAAAAACAACGCAGTGGAAAATTCTGGTGGGTGAACATTGGTCCATAGACCTGCCAGCATCTACACTGCAAGAGCGGACCGCCTAATAGGCAGATGGATTAAACAACGTAAAAATGATGGTGGAACCAGATCTGCCAAAATCTACCAAGATCTAAATCAGGCCCTAAGTCCAAAGGTAATAATCCGACGAAGGAGCCAAAGGTACCTAGCTGGTAAGAGGACTTCCCTTGGTGCAGAATTTGAATTTCTGCCATTCAAAACTAACAGCATCAGCAGGACCTCATCTAATGCCTTTCTAATGTCATGAAGCCCTCTTCAGATACAGCCTGCTGCCTTGCACCTCTAAAGGATTTTGACTTCCAGAAAAAAGACTAAGGGCCTCATTACAAGTTTGGCAGTTGAACAGCCGGACCGCCAAGGTGGCATTCTTTTGAACGGTGCCAGGTGGATGGTCCCAAGACTGCAGGATTACGAGTTTCCTTGGGGCTGTGAGACTGATGGGGGAGAGAGGGTGCATTATAATGGAGATACTGCCAGCATACATCCCTACCTGTCGGCACGATGGGCTTATTGTGCCCATACACCACATCATGCATGGGACACAGTGTACCAACGAACCCAATCTTTTTGGGGGGCCCACATTGGCTTTCCATGGCGATGGGATCACCATTGAAAGCTTGATGGTCCTGCAGGTCATAATGGCAATGGCAGTCCCAATGCCCTTATCTCAAATATTAGCCGCCATGGTCAGGACCGCTGCAGTACCCGCCCAACTGACTATGGTGGTGCCAGCAGTCTGCTGGCAGTCTTCTGGCAGTCCAACAGCCAAACTCATAATCCGGCGGTCCGACTGTCAATGTTGCAGTAGTAGGACTGCTACCATGGCGGTCCATTGACCGCCAAACTCGTAATGAGGCCCTAAGGGCCTGATTTAGATGTTGGCGGTAACGGTCCCGCCATTGACTCTTTGACTGAAAACCCATCCCTCTTATTTAGATGTTGACGGTCCCATAGATGAAAGGCCACATTCAAACGGCCGTCTCCGCCAAGAAACACTGCCCGCGTCAATGGCGGGAGAGGGAAAAGTAGATGCCGGCAGGACCCCAGTCACCCTTCCTGCCATGCAGATTTGGATGTGCCTTACTGCCAAGAAAAAAGTTCCTGTCCGACTGCCACTGCTGAGTTGGCGGATTGGGGGGAAGGAGTGAACACTCACTTTTCACCCATTCCACCTCTGTCTTTGACTGGACATGAGTGTACAACACCTGCCATCATTGCAGCCACCGACCCACTGAGAAAACATAGCACCCCCAAATCGCTGGTCTCGAAAGTAGGGGTGCTGCATTGCCAGGGTAAGTTGGGTAGGCACTGCACAGGAGGTCGGGAACACTGCAGTTATATACATGTCACCGTAATTTTTATAAATCACTACAGCGTATACGTCAGGGAGACAAGTGTGTCATACATGGCTGGGTGCACTCTGAAACAACACGCATGTCGCACATATATACAACTGTCATTGTGCCATCATTATTCATTGCAAAATGAATGCTGGTACCACAATGATGATACGCTCACACTGGACAACGGTGTCCATGTTTGCACATTGCAAAAGGGACCTGTATGGGTAGGTTTCTACTATCTGTTGTGTATGTGAGTCACAACGTGTATGTGTGTGTGTTTGTGGATTGGCTGTTTGAGAATAAGGGAGCTGGAATGGGTGATGTGGATGTGGTTGTGTCTGTATGTGTGTCACTTGCATGAGAAACTGATGTTGTGTGTGCTGTGTTGCCATGTGGCACATTCAGGTGGGTTTCATTATTGTGTGGTATAAATTGTTGTGGTGTGTGTAGTTGTTTTTTGTAGCTGAGTGTGCAATTGTGTTTGTTGTTATGGCTTTGTCATGTGTGGGTGCAGTGCCAATGGTGTGTGTGATGTGACGTGGATATATGGCAATGTGTGTTTTCAGGCATGTACGGATTGTGTTGGAATAGTAATGGATGGTGGTGTGAATATAGTCTGTTGTGTAGTGTGTAGTGCATTGATACACATTTGTCTAAGGGATAGTGTGTGTGTGACACTTGCCTCTATTCCATAGCCCCTGCCATTGTACGAAGTCTATTGAGTTCTGCCACTGTCTCCCTCCGTCAGCAATCCGTCGCCAGTCCACCGCTTGCAGTAAGATCTAAATTTGGCAGATGTACAGTGCACTTTGCTACATGATACCACATCAATGGCATAGAAATGCACATTGTTGCTCAAAACTCTAGGCTTTGCTGTCATATCCCTCATTGCTACTGTAGTTGTACATGCCACATGACATGCTTTAATGCATGAGAGTACGTGTCAGCCAATAAGCAATAGTGACACACTCCTGTATGTTTCACAACATGAAGTATAACCCTATTGTAAATGTTTTATTCCTCACACAGGCTGCTATGCACATATATTTGAGGGAATACAGACATCATAGGCAACATATTGAAATACTAAATCACAGTTGGTATTAATGTTAACATTTTCAACAACACCCAATACCACAAAAAGTAAACAGTAAATTAAAGATCTATCTATCTATCTATCTATCTATCTATCTATCTATCTATCTATCTATCTATCTATCTATCTATCTATCTATCTATCTATCTATCTATCTATCTATCTATCTAAATTCAAGATTACATGGACGTTATAGTTAGGTTCAAAGTTCACATGCACAAACAGGCATTCAACTGTTAGAGTTATTTGAAGTAACTATAACTCGTGCCCTATGATAACTATAACTTGCGTCCTCGTCCTGCACAGTTTTCTTAATAATTTTACTGCAAATGTTACAGTGATATAATCAATGATGTTATAGAAAATGTCATGAGTAATGTAATATCTGGGGTATTTAGCAGTGCATGGCGGGGGGAGTTATAGTTACCTTAGGGCATGAGTTATAGTCACTTGAAATACCTCTAGCTATAACAACTGAATTTCTATGGTTTTGTGAGTGTCAACATCAGGACTGTACGTGCTCTACGGGCAACGTAATTACAAAAACCCAGTCCTTGTTCAGGGGCATATTTCATGCATTGTGTTTCTATGCAGTATGTTTTGCATTGCAGAGCATTTGCCTTGAAAAGTCATTAATGCTGTTTGTAATACACTGTTGATTTGCATGGCTTGTTTGCAGGATTACAGGGTGTGGTCCTTATTCCAAGACATTTTAGAAGCCTTTCCTGCAGCATGGCTGGGTGTGGCTCGTGGGCGGGTTTGGCTCTATACAAGGGAGCCAGACCAGCTCCACGTGCTCACTATTTAGAGGTCCCGGTGCAGAGCAGCAGCATTTTCCTGAGCTCCTGTCCCGGAGGCCTATCAAGTCATTTCCAGGCCTGCCCTAATTTATTTGGTGATCTTCAAGCAGGGCGGTAAGGCGGAGGTCGAGTTATGCCCCCGACTCCGTTTCCAGTGACATTCGAGTTTTGGGCCTAAACATAAAATCGAGTGTGCGATTGTTTTCCTGGCATTTGGCTCTTGGCATTCAGGTTGGCAGTGTGCGCGATCATTTCATGGCAATTGCATTGTGATGTTCGAATCGCCAACAGTGTGCGCGATTCATTCCTGGCATTTAATTCTTGGCATTCAGATCGGCAGTGTGCGCGATCATTTAATGGCATTTGCATCGTGAAGTTCGAATGGGCAACAGTGTGCACGATTCATTCCTGGCATTTAACTCTTGGCTTTCAGAATCGGCAGTGTGCGCGATCATTTAATGGCCTTTGATTCTTGATGTTTGAATCGGCAACAGTGTGCGCGATTCATTTCTGGCATTTAACTCTTGAAGTATAGATTGGCAGTGTGCACAATCATTTCATGGCATTTGGTTCTAGATGTTCGAATTGACAACAGTGTGCGCGATTCATTCCTGGCAGTTTAACTTTTGAAATACAGATCGGCAGAGTGTGCGATCATTTCTAGACATTGAAATCTTGATGTGCAGTTTGATTAAGGTGCATAATAATTCCTGAACATTCGAGTCTTGGAGCTCTTAATCAGAGTGTGACGTAGCAGTGTTATTCATGATTCTAGTACAGTTCATTCATGCAGAGAAAACCAGGTGCTCTTTGATTTTTGTTGTAATGCAGTGATTATTCGGAGAGCGTTCATTGTTCAAAATATGATATGTTAATGATATGTTAATAAGAATACATTTTTACATAGGCTGCTACTGGTACTTAAGAATGTAGCAAATATTATTTGCCATGAGGAGCTGGGAGTGTGGTACATTGAAGATTTGGTTGGTATTGCCCCACTTTTATTATGGTTAAAAGTTTGGTCAAATCCTGCGGCCAGCTTAGTTCAAGATTGCATTGTAGATTGTATCCAATCAGCTAAAATTCAGTGGCTTACTTATTTTCAAAATTCCTTTCAGACTTTAGGGTTAGAGAACATGTTTACTAATCCAGGGACTCTACCTACTAATGCTAAGGAAGTGCTTAAATTACAATATATAGAGTATGCCGAAAATTGCAGATATCAAGAGGCATCAAAATTGAAAATATTTGAATCCTACGTTCAAATCTCTACCTCCACGGTGATAGAACCATATTTAACTTGTTTTTTCAGCCCAGTATCATACTCTCTCCTTGTTTTATTCAGATTAAATTTGATACGTTTTAGAATGGCTTTTCCAAAGAAAATGTACCTGGCATAAAATGCTCCCAAACTGCCCTTGTGACAATCTTTCAAAGCAAAGCACGTGTCACTTTTTCTTATTCTGTCCGCTTTACTCTGCACCTAGACACATTTTTATTTTGCCAATTTTACATAAATTGCAAATTACATCTTATCAGGAGGCACTGATTAATAATAATAGTAGACACACATTAGTATAACCTGGCAACGTATGATTTCACTCTGATGCTGGGCTTTTACCTTTGTATTGTACATGTTTGTATCTTACAGGGTTGTCGGGTTGACTGATTATGGCTTCGTATAGAATTTTGTGACAAAGTTGATTGAGGATGTTTTTTGTATCTGCTTTTAATATTTGTATTGTATTTTAATTATTCAAATATTTAGTCTGAAATGCCTTGTACTTTTATACTTGCTGATTAAAGATTCTTTGACTGATATGTTAATTCTGGAATGTTCATATGAAACTTTGCATAATCGTTCTTAATTTCCAGGTTCCTAGATTCCTGAGGCCTAGTTATAGTGAAGCTTTAGGCCATTCATGTTTTCAGTATAAGTGTTATTTGAAACAAAGCTTATTGAAAGTCACTGTGATTAATCTTGCAATTGTGTTGTTTAACTCTTTCTTCGACAGGTCTCCTTCCCCGCTGTTCCCAACCCAAAACCCATTCCCCCACTTGGCCATTCTTTAACTTTGTGCTACAATAACTAGTGGAGTTTGGAGCTGCCAAGCCCCAAGCATCTGGTCTCCTTGACAGTAGAATCTCAACCTAACCATAACGTCCCTGTAACCTTTGTAAATTTCTAAGTTTTTTTATTCTATTTCCTAACTAAAATGTCCCTGTAACCATTTTTTTTAGTGAATTTCAATTTTTTTTAACGTTAAGTAGGATGCCATCGGCAATGCACACTGGGGGGCATGGAGTTGGATGTAAGCCTGGCCTGTCATTGCGCTGCCCCCACCCAAATTTGCTGATCCTGTCCCCCTCCTCCTTGCCATCCGTTGTCCAAGGCCATGCTGCTGCTCTCTCATTACAGCCCTGTGAGCCCATTGTTCCACCACTGTCCTTCCGGCCTGCCCTGAACAGTTAGCTTACTGCCCAGTCCACCTCCTCCCTACCGTCTGTTGTTTGAGTCCATGCACCAGCCACCTCCTTTCTGCCCTGCACGGTCTGATGTGCTGGCACTGCCTTCTATTTAGCTTGATGTCCCTGCCCACTCTTTCTGCCCGTCCAATTTAATGCCCCATCATTTCCCTCCTGCTTAGTCTTTGTGCTTAGCTTGTTTGCCCAACACTCCACCTTGCGCTCTGATGTTTGTGTGCATGCCCCTGTGCCCTCCTTTTTACCCACCATGTTCCATGGGCTTGCCACTGCCCCTGTATGTACTCTGCACTGCACCTCCCACCCGCCCAGTATAGTCAGATGGCTGCCACCTGTCCCTGCCACCTCCACTCTGCCTGTCAGAGTTCCATGCCCCTATCCCCTCCCTCCTGTCTTCCATGGTCCATTTTGCTGCACCTCCATTCTGCCCCTATGAACTGTTGTGCTGAAACTGCTCCCACTGCCTTCCGTGCGTCCCCTGCCCTCTGTTGACTGTGTCCAGCCTCTACCCCTCCCCTCTGGCCTCCATGGTCCTTTGTGCATGTCCTGCCCCCTCCCTCTTGCCCATCATCGTCGTTGTGCTGCCACTTACCCTCTCGCTTGTCATGCATGGTCTTCTATGCTGACATAGCCCCTCGCACCTGCCTTGTGGACAGGTAACTATAACTCGCGCCGCTGCCATGCACAGTTTTTTCTTCAATATTTGACTTCTAATGTTTCATTGATACTTTTATTGACTTTATAAAGGTTGTCATGAGTGCTGTAATATCTGGGGTAATTAGCAGTGCGCAGTGAGGATCCAATTACAGTTACCTTAGGCTGTGAGTTATAGTTACTTGAAATAACTGTAACTATAACTGTTGAATTTCTCTGGTTTTGTGCAAGTAAATTCAGTACCTAACTATAACGTCCCTGTAACCTTTATTTTTTTCAGTGAATTTCTATGTTTTTTTTAGCGTAAAGTAGTTTTCATTGCTGTACATTAATCCATCCACCGCCATGCACGGCCTTCGGGTGAGCGAGGTGGGGTTTGGCTGCAGGGCCCTGTGACCAACCTCCTATAACCACCCAAACCCATGCTGTGCACAGTGTTTGTCTGTGTAGAGGTGGGTGTTGGCTACAGTGCCTGTCTCTCTGGGTGTGAGAGTAGGTGTGAGAGGGTGTCTCTGGGTGTGATGATGGCTTTGAGAGTGTCTGTGTGGGTGTGAGAATGGGTGTGAGAGGCTCTATGTGGGTGTGAGAGCAGGTGTAAGAGGGAGCACTTTCTACTGGTTAGTCAGGAAGTGCTACCTTGTTGGGTAAATGGTCACTGTGGGGAAGGTGGGACTGTGCAATCTGAGTCTCCCCGTGATTTCGGTGCCAGGGACCCCATTCCCTGGGGCCCACTATACTTCAGTGGGGGAGCACACTGCCCCCCTCCCCAGGCCGATAAGTCCAGCCCGAACTGTCAGGCCAGGTCCTCCCTGACAGGAAACAAGCATTCTGGGACTGGTTTTGGGTATCACCCTTCATTAGACAGGCTAGCTTGAATCCAGAGGCACAGTGCTTCCACATTCTCATGGAGCAGATGATTAACCAAGCACCTGCTTTTTGAGGCACAGCAGAGTTTTCAAAATTTGAGTAGGATAGGTCAGATTCAAAAGGGCCTGGGTATACTGGGAAGGGGTGTGTTGGAGCATAGTAAGGTCTTGATGCATGGTGAAGCCTTGGGCCAGGTGTAGGTCTTGGGCTAAGTAGAGGAATTGGGTAAGGTTGAGGAATTTGGGCAGGTGAACGTATTGGGGCAGATGGAGGAATTGGGGCAGGAAGAGGATTTGGGTTGGTGTCCAAAACAACTAGTATCTGAGGAACCACTACCACAGTCAGGAACTCTCAGTGTGATAGACCTGGCAGAGGGAATGTCCTTTGGGATGTCAGTCATTCTGTCAGGTTGCAGACCAACACCCTGGATGCTGTTTGCCCCACGGAGAGGATCTTATGAACCTAAAGGGCCTACACCTAAACCAGTGCTTGCGGGATTGGAGTAGCGGGGTGAGGTGCCCAGGGCAAAGGAAACCCCAATCTGTCTTTGGACTTGGAGCTGGCTTGGTATCAGGGGGCTTAGTGAAGGTGGTGCTGGTGGTAATTGTGGGGGTGACAGGCACATCAATGTTTCTACCACCAGCCCAAAGGGGTGGCCAGCACCAGAGCCCCCTGACTCACACTGAGTGCCACTGGTTCCTTCTGTAGCTGCATGTCATGTCCAGACTTCCAGTGAACCTCCGCCTATTTCCTCAAGTGTTGGCCAGGAACTCCCATGCTGGGTTAGGAGGAAACTGAAAGCAGATGTATGTACACACCTGTTAAACAATACAGAGAGAAATATCAAAATGGCAAACAATAAGCATGTCCTGAAAGATTCTTACAATTCAAAACAAATAGTAGAAACAAAAGAAGAGGTCACATGAGGTGACTAGTGGCTACATGCTGACAAAAGAAGAGAATGCTTCAGGAGCAAAAAAGTAAAAGTGATATGAGTCTAGAATGTAATTTCATCTTTTGGAAACAAAGCTACCTTTTGAAAAGCTCTAATTGTTTCTGAATTATTGTGTATTGTTTTCAGGTTCAAATTGTAGGAATTGCTTAGACGAGGGTCGCTGGATTCCAGGAGTAGTTCAGTGGGGTTCTACAGTAGTCAACATTTTAAAACCCATTGACTTATGACATACATTCTAACTGACTTTGAGAAATATCCGATATGAATAATTGGACTTTGTACTGAGGACATAATAATCATAACAAATGTATGCACGCTTAGTGGATAAAACTGTGGATATCACTACACAAGCAACATTCAGTTCATATGGAAGGTGTATTCATGCACCTACACCATGTGAAATTACTCACAAATGTAAAAAATTGTCCACTGGAGGATGAATCCGCTGGGCCCTCCCTGTCTGCGGTGTCTTGACCTGAGGTCCCGTTGCTAGATGCTTCCCCACTCCGCTGTGCCCTGTCTCTTTCGCTTCCCTGGGCTGATGCTGCAAATACAAAGAGAAATAGGGTAATCACATGTCCATGATCACACATGAACAAGAGCTCTGAATAGCAACATTACTATGATGTCAAGTAGGCTCCAGCAACAAACTCCACCAAAGTGGCCCATAAAAGTGCTAGATGGATGCCATCTGAACTGTCAACAGCTGCCCACAGGAAAATCAGGATTTCAGACACTTACCATTGCATGGCTCAAGTTGTGCAATCACAGTAACCATTGAACTAGTAGGAGACCACATCACCCTCAAAGCTTTGGCCCATGGAGCAAACCTCAGATACTTGCTGCCATACAATAGGAGGCCAATGCCACCTGAATTCCCACAGATCCCAAACAAGGTCATGCACACATCTATTTGTCACATACATGGCCCAACAATAAGAAATGATGCTCCAAAATCCAGCCATGCTGCCTCAAAAGTACAATAGCCTGGAGAAGGTGACATGGAAATACTTGAAGCTGTTCCACAATGCACACTTCACCAAGTGACATTTGTTCCAATGGATTCGTGGAGGTAGTACTAATGTTGCACAGATAGGCCACCCATGTGGAATGGAAATGGACACTGTAGACTTCATGTGCAATATGGCAGGGAGAGATGTCCCTAAAATTCACAATACAATGAATCATCAAGCCCCATAGAAATCACCACTAATGGCTGGCACCCCTTACATACTTTGAGTACATCAATAGACACCATTAGTCCCTTGGATGTTGGATAGGTCCAGAGAATTGTATGTACTTGTAGAAGGCCCTCAACATGTTGCCCAAATGGAAGCTACATCATTGTCTCCATTATGGTCATGTAGACCCAGATGTCTGTGGATGAATGCTTGAATCCAAACACATGATTTTCAACATAACTGAAAGTCAGTCCATGATCCATGCCAACAGTCAGGTTACAAACCTTACTCTTTTCACATGTACAGTGCACTTTGCTACATGATACCTCATCAATGGCATAGAAATGCACATTGTTGCTCAAAACTCTAGGCTTTGCTGTCATATCCCTCATTGCTACTATAGTTGTACATGCCACATGACATGCTTTAATGCATGAGAGTACGTGTCAGCCAATAAGCAATAGTGACACACTCCTGTATGTTTCACAACATGAAGTATAACCCTATTGTAAATGTTTTATTCCTCACACAGGCTGCTATGCACATATATTTGAGGGAATACAGACATCATCCCATCAACACTGCTAGTCCATGCATGAAACAGCAGCTTACAAATGTTTTGCTAATGAGAAAGGGACACATGTTGACATGGAGGCAGAAGTAATGTTGGCAACAGTGATGGCACATGAAAACCGGTAATTGGACATTCCCCATTTACCAAGGTAAAGTTCTGATCTGTGGCTGACCCAAAGAACAACATATGCTCTGCCACATGTATGATGGCCATCTTCACATTACAGACTGTAGTGAGGCACCAGCACCCGGCCCATCATAGGATGAAAATAAGTAGCCTCTGGGTGACAGATGCCAAAATACTAATTTAACCAGACACATGACTGAGAACAGTGATCCATCACTTCCTTACCTTTGGCATGTAACATTGAGGTGTAGTGGTCTGTTGCATAGAACTCATACCCACTAACTCATAAATCAGTACTTGATTGATCACTGTACACAGTCATATGTTGTTCCTGAAGAACAAGTTGTTTGTGGAGTGTGCACATTTGTGTTCTAGGTCCCTGGGTTAAAAGACAAGGCACATCAATATACAACACATTACATGTCTACAAAAACAATCACACATCTACTGTGTTACACATGGCTCATCCCTAATCATCAGGGGAAGTTGTCAGAACCTAACTCATTCACTTGGCAATTAGACAAGCAGGAATATGCCCTGCACTCACCCCGTTGTGGCTACTGTGCTGTCCTCAAATGCCCATCAAGGTTTGGGTAAGCCACCCCCAGAATATGGGACATTAGGAGGGTCATGGTCCAACAGGTACCCCACCCATGTTGGAAGGACATCCCCAGCTGGACCTCTGCGATCTTCCGGGCCCAGTGCCTCAGGTCCTCCCAACTTTGCCTGCAGTGGGTGCTCCGCCAGCTGTGGACCCCCGGAGTCTACACCTTCTTGGTGATGGCTCTCCTAGTCCTTTTTCTGATGGGCATTGACATGTACATATGCAAAAGGCAAATCAAGAGATTATAATCAGAAATTTCATCACAAATGGTTCAGTCACATACATGTCAGTAACACCAAGCTAGGACTTTTCTATTTGTCATTACTCCCCAAGTGTGAAGCACACAAGACAATAAGTACAGGGGCCTGACTACAGACATATCTATTTCCATCTGCAGGCTAACCCACTACCCTGCTCATGGTCTACAGTGACTAAGCAAGCTTACTGGCATCAGGTAGCCCATGCCCTAACAACCTGTAATGTGATGTCAGCCACAATGAAATACTACACACCTATGTACCTTCTGAAGGGCAAACTCCTTAAGCATGAATGGACCAACACACTCATATTCTGTGATAATGACTTACTACATAAGTCCCTACAGGCAACTGCCAGTGTAAAAACTTCAACATTACACATGAGTAACAATCAAGGGGCTGGCATGATGGGTATAGAAAGTATTTTCCTTGTCCATTTGTGGGCATGTTGCCTAACAAAGGCAGACTAATACCACTTGAGGTGGGGGTTGGGTGTAATGTACCTGTAACACAAAACACTCCTTGGATATATGCATCTATGCTACAGAGATGCTGTCCACCAAACAAAGGCATGCATTCTACAGTTTTTGCTATGTGACCAAGCTACTGAGTCACATATTATGGCCTACCAGGAATCAACACGCTGTCTGCACTGTGATGCTGTCATTCATGCAGTACACCTGTAGAGGACAAACATACCTGTGTGAATGTGACAACAGAGCTGTGAGGATAAGGGACATGTCGTGAGTCCAAGACACATATTGATAATGATGCTAAACCCACAAATGGACTAGAAGAATCACATATCTCTGAACTCATTCCTAATCTAGTCAAAGGAATGAGGCATTCAGAGCATGTTTTGCCACCAGGGCCTCATATTGGCCACATGACAGGATCTGCTGGGGTACACGGAGTGGGCACAGTGCCACATTTGAATAGCTGCAGTGGCTCTCCCATGGCCTAGACTAGGTCCCATACTGGGAGATACATTTCACAGGCCCTCGTCTCCGTAGGCTGCACTGACAGAACCTAGATGACACTCAGTTCCCATCACTTCCATGCATGACAACACATCATGTAGCCAACAGCAATTTGGTATGTGGTGTGTGTGGCAACCTGAAGAGCAGAGTGACTCATGTCATGTCAAGGCAGATGTGGTTTGAAAGATCTGTGGCACTACATACATTGCTCACATGAGTCTCAACTCCCTCAGACAACATGCATACACGGCTTATGCAGTCATGCATAGACATGTTGTCTAACATTAACAATAATCATGAGTAAATATATGTCAGTGGATGACAGTAACGTCTCCTTTCCTAGTTATGTGCATCCAAAACAAGGAGGATCCAGGACCCAAAAATATCACCCAAACAAATGTGACTGAACTTAACAGATGGCACTGGCCACTAATACCTGCACATTGTCCATCACAGACTGCAACTACAGGCACATGAGTAGTCTAACTGGCACACATAGGCACATTCTAGCCTGTGAGGGAGGGGAAGAGTGGTGAAGTACAGAGAAAATTGTCCACATGAAATACTCATCTGCTCCTCCGGTGAGCCATAGAGCTGTTCAGATAGGGGTAGGACCTCAGTCACCAGCCTCTCCAGGTCCTCTGATCAGAAGGCTGGGGCCCTATCACCTGCTGCATATATGGCATGATTGCTTCCAGAGGCAGTATACAGCAGCTCAAGTTGTGGATGTCTTGCTGGCAGCAGTGCCAGGAGTCAAGTGAATGAATCTGCAGAACATGGCGGTCATGTCCACCATGTAGGTGGTCGTCACAGCCATTGGCCCGTGACCACCACTGACAACAGTGGTAGCCTACGGCTGTGTCCACCGCGGTTGCAACCACCTACCGCCAAGATGACTTCCGATGACGGTCGCAGGCGGATCCTAATGTCCAGTGGAGAAGGTCAGGCATCTGCCATTTTGCTCTCCTGAAATGCTGTATTGGGCTTCCTAAACTGTGTCACAACTACAAAATGTTATTTTGCCTCACGAACATCCTGACCCTGTCTTGTTCTGTAGATCATACTACTCAACCACAATTGTAGTATGTTGCAGTGCACAGATGGCATTTAAGAGCAGGGCATAGTCCACCACCACCAATGGTCATTTTGGCGGTCGGGATATACAGTCACATTTCGAGAGGCTTTTGTGTTGCATATCTTTGAGTTTGGTCCACATACATGTTGTAGACACATGTATGGGAAACCATGGTCGTCACATGTGACCCCCGTGTTATTTGCAGCCGTGATGTGCACTGGTTGCCATTTCTATCCATTCAGAAATACCTAGTCACATTATATCATTGACATGCATCATGTATGTTTTAGTGGACATACCGAATAATGTTACAAATCATGTCTTATCATACATGGGTACCCAGGGAGAGGGAGGATGCAACAATCTCCTGTCTACCATCCACTGCCAGACCTTCAGGCCATGGAGCAACACTACACAATAACACATTACTGCCTGGATAGGCAAACAATAGTGGACTTAAGTCGTCAGTTGGAGTCAGATCTGATGCCAGCTATTAGTTATCCAACCAACATACCAGCCATTTTACATAATGTCAAGATTGCACTTCTTAGCCACAGGGTCCTTCCAATATACAGTGGCCCTATCTGCTGGTATGTCCCAACCTATGTTCAGTCCGGTGTTGAAGGATGACCTACAGCAATGTTGAAACACCTTGACAGCTATATTCGGTTTCCCTGACATGAGGATTTAGCCCATGTGAAGTCTGACTTTTATGGTTTTGCACTCACCCCACATGTGGTGTGGGCCATTGATGGCACTCATGTTGGCTTGGTCCCACCGCAGACCAATGAGCAAGTCTAGCGCAACAGTAAAACTTCCATTCCACCAAAATGCAAGTTGTCTGGCCGATCTCTACATTTCACATGTCTGTACCCATTATCTGGGTTCAGTCCATAATTCCTTCATAATGTAGAACAGCACCATACCTCAGCTAATGTCACAGCTGTACCCAGAGAGGGCCTGGCTAGTTGAAAAGTCACAACTGCCCTGTTTGTATGTGTGCAATGTCAGGTGCTATAATCATGAAGTCAGTGACTCATTGTTGCACATATGTCCCATTCTTTAACAGGAGGCTCTGCATCACCAAATCATCCTTGCTTGTTGACGCCACTAAGGAATCCAACTACAGCAAAGGAAGTCCACTTTAGTGAGACCCATGAAGGACACAGCAAGTTGAGGAACTGGCTTTTGGGCTCCTGAAGGCCAGATGTAGGTGTCTGGATAGGACTGGTGGAGCTCTCCTCTACTCACCCGGAAAAGTGTGTCAGATCACTGTGGCATGCTTCACATTGCCCTATGGAGGAATATCCCCTACATCCCTGGGAGGGGGAGCCTGCAGTGCCACTGGATGAAATTCCTGAAATGCCAAGTGATTACAGTGGTGAAGAGGAAGAAGCTGACTTGCAGAAAGATCTCATCAACTGCTACTTTTCATGAGTGTATGCCATGTAATTGCAAAACTGAGACTGTGCAGTGAACTGCAGTTATGAGAATGTATGAAGTTGAGTGTTTTAACAACAATTATAGAGCTGATATTCTGCAATATTCAGTCAAAGGCTGCTTGAAGCGTTACCCGTTGACATACCCGCACCTTGATGATGTTGCTTTTTTGTGGCAGTTTCCTTGCAATGTAGTTAAATTTCCAGTTGCTTGCTATGTGATTTGTGTAACATGTATGCTTTCAAGCCTATACTATTTGATTTGTCTTTGTAGAGGTACCTTCACCATGACATCCTGATGAGAGCATTTCAGAGTTATGACACTGGCAGGTATCTGAAGCTGTTCTGACATACAAAGTGGACATGGATTGTTCCAGGTAATGTAGGTTAAATATTTGGGGTGTATGAGACCTCTGTCAAGGCAGCTTGCACAGTGTTTGGGTGGAAGTTCAGAAGTGCACATTGACTTGTTTTGTGTGCTGTGTTGCGCTGATTGCATCAAGTGTATCATTATGTGGGCATGGAATGTGTAGTCATCTATTGGAAGCAAGTCATTCACCCTTCACATTGGCTAAACACTATTCTTGTATGACCTGTATGTAGCTGTAGATGTCTTTCATCATTGCAGGCCACATTGCCTGTGCCAAAACACTGACATACGTTTGTGTCATACCACCAGATGCTGGTCATTGGATTATGATGGGCCTGTGTTCAGGGACTGTTGTATTGTCATCTATCTGTATCTTGGATTATGTGATGTTGGATTACTTTGGTGTGGTTTGTGATAAGACTCAAGCTGATGACATCATCCACTTTAATGTTTGTCTATTTTACAGGACAATGTCTTGACATATCCCTCCCTTCCGTGGTCTGGCGGGCTGTACCCTGGAATATGTACTTTGACTCAGTATGAGTCACACATTCTGATTTGAAAAGGTCCAAACATATGGACAGTCTATGCGCTGTACACTGGAATAAAATATTTGGTGTGACCAGACACTTGTACAAATGTGTTTGTATGTAACATGGTCACATGGTCTTACATCTCTACATAGCAAAATGTTGAAATTAAGCAGGCAGACAACGAGTTTATGATGGGTGAATGTATTATAATGCTGATGCAGTAAATACAATTTTGACATAAAAGAAGACAAAAAATGAAGTGAAGGTGCCAATCATGGTGAATGAAATCATTGGAGTAGGTGCCATACCATTGGGAGTCCAAAGTCCATAGTACTCCTCCCACTGGAACTGGTAGGTAGTTCAGGATTGGTCAAAAGAGTGAATGTGTGGCACACAAAGGAGTTCCTTTAGGAAGAGGTCACTTGCTGGCAGCGGTGAGTGTCTTGCCATCCGCACCTCCTGGATTATTTGCCGACGTCCCCGCTTGTGTGGTGGGGGGAATCTCCTGCTACAGAAGCATGAGTGTCTGGGGCTTGACCTCTGGCAGGGCCTCCCTCCCAATGGCTGGCACCAATGAAGATGCAATAAAGGAGGGGTAGAGTTGTGTTGTAGAGCCTTGTTTAGGATGGTGTTAATGTCCCTCATCACCCTTGTAAGGGAGGCCATGTTGGTATTGTGAGCCTCCCCTGTTCACGCATATCCCCATGGATGTCCCTCTGTAGCTGCTTGATTTCCCGGAGTTCTGGTATTACCTGAACCATCACGCCTTGGGTCTCCTGATAGACCCCCAAGACGTGGCTGATAGTGTCCTGGCCCGGAGCAGCCCCAGTGGCCTCACCCCACTGGCCCAACAGCATCCCTCCCAAGCAGCCTACCACCATGGCCCTGTACCCTTGCCACAGGGTGCCCTCTCCCACTGTGTCCTGGACACTCATTGTCTGAAGTGTTGTGCTGCAACTCAGGATCCAGGACTGGGGGACACAAGATGAGAGACACTGTGCTTAGGGACACAGGCTGGGGAGCGAATGGTTGCCTGTGATGTTGAGGCAACCAGGCTGGGAGATGTTGATGTGCCAGAGTGAGACTCTCTGTTGGTGTCGGACCAGGTTGCCCAGATAAACTGTAAACTGTAAACTTCGTACTTGTATAGCGCTCTTTTACCCTGAGGGCATCTTGGCGCTTTTACACATACCGCTGTGGAACCCTTCCTGGCTTTCCCTGTGAAGTGCCCACTCCTGGGCACCCCCAAGGTGAAGCCAGGCATCCCTAGCGCTGTTGGGGCCGTTGTGGAGATTAAGCAAGCTATTGCCCAGAGTTACAGAGTGGGACCCCATGATTAGATTGGCACCGACGCAAGAGTTATCAGGTCTGAGGAAATTGAGCCCAAAACCCGCCGAGGCGGGAATTGAACCCTGGCTCCAGGCCACACCTCTGCATCAGGGTCTGCCGCTCTAACCATTGAGCCACACTTCTCCATGTCCAGATGTCCAGGAGTGTCTTCTACACTGAAGGCTTCATCCAGAGGGGTAGTGGCAGTCTCTTCTGTGGCCTCTGTGTGCCAAGTGGCAGCTCGACCTGATGATGTGAGAGATACAATGTTACTTGTTGTTTTGTAACATATACCTCCAACAGTTTCTTGTTACATTAAGAATAGATCTTGCACATCATGTGGTCAGTTAATTGTGAATGTATCTGCTGCCAAGACCATTCTGGTGATCCTTTGGGATCATTCTTTTTCACACTGGGTAAGCTGTCCTTCCTGTCCTCAATAGTTTCATCTTAGATTAGCTGGTCATGATGGAGCTATGTAGCCAGGCACAGCTCAGAGTTGCGCATGATCTGTATCTTGGTCACTCCCAGGTGAGTACACTTTAATTGAGAGTTAGAAGGCAAGGGTATTTGGACAAGTGACCACTGGTCTGGTGTTTGGAGTTACTGAAGCTTTGCCTCCTGGGAATTTCAGTCAGGTCACTCTCTATACTACACACACTTCACAAATGGTATCCTCCCAGCTGAGTAAAGTTCAATTGAGAGTTCAAAATAGATATATTTGGGCAAATGAACATTGTATTTGTGGTTGGAGTTAGAGACACAGGGCTTATTGGGCTTAGCCTTCCAGTCACTCCCTCTACTTCCCACCACCATACAAATGTTATCCTCCTAGATGATTAAACTTCATTTCAGAGTTGAGACACAGGAGTATTTGGGCGTGAGAACGCTGGGCTTGTGTTTGGAGTTAGAAAGACAGAGGTTCCTGGCCTTAGCAGTCATGTCACTTCATACACTTAATAAATGTAATCCCCACAAGTGAGTACACCTCATTTGTGAGTTTCAAAGGAAGGGTATTTGGAGAACTGAACCCTGGACTGGTGTTCTGAGTTAGTGAAACAGAGCGTCCTGCCTTAGCAGTCAGGCACCTCCCTGTACTACACACACTATACAAATATCATCCTCCAAGGTAAATACACTTCAGTTGAGAGTTAAGACACAAGAGTCTTTGGACAAGAGTACACTGGGCTGATGGTTGGAGTTACAGAAACAGAGCCTCCTGGGAGTTGCAGTCAGGTCACTCTCACTATTCCTCAATCCTTGACAAATGGTATCCCCCCCAGGTGAGTAAACTTCATTTGGGAGTGAGTTGTCAGGGCTGGTATTTGTATTGTAGCATGTGACCACTGTGCTAGATAGTGTGTGTAGTTACAGGAATAGTGCCTGCTGGGAGCTGAAGTCATGTCAGTACCTGTACTACATACACTTGACAAATGTTATGTCCCCAGGTTTGTACCCTTAAATTGATAGCTACCAAAAAGGGGTATTTGGACAAGTGACCACTGGTCTGGTATTTGGAGTTATAGAACCGTGCCTGCTGGGAGTTGTAGTCATGTCAGTCCCTGTACTAATGCACTCCACAAATGCCATCTCCCCAAGTGAGTACACTTCAATTGTGAGTTGCTAAATAGGGGTCTTTGGACTGGTAGACACTGAGCTGGTGAGTGGAGTGACAGTAAAAGTGGGTATTGGTGAGCTGTGAGTCTGCATGACATGGCATTTTGGTGAAATGTTTAGTGTTGTAACTTACTGGACTCCACTCCCCCAACCCTCAGGATGCAGGATAGGCAAGACATTTTCCTCCCCGGGAAAAAGATTTAATGGGGCTTTGGGAGGGTCACTGCCAGTCTTCTTGGCCTGAAGCTGGTGCCTGGAGACCAGGGAATGGACTGTGCCCCTGAGGTTGTTCCACCTCTTCCTAATGTCCTCCCTTGTGTGCAGGGTGGTGCCTACAGCATTGACACTGTCGATGATCCTGTTCCACAATTTGATTTTCCTACTGAGAGAAGTATGCAGGACTAGTGCTCCAAACAATTGTGGGTCTATTCTTATGATTTCATCTACCATGACTCTTACTCATCGTCTGAAAAACAGGGATTTTTTAAATGTGCCATGGTGGAACAAAAACAACAGTTGACAGTGACTTACTAAACAGGAGAAGCACAAAAGGGTGTGACTAGACAAAAGTGTGTAAATGCAAAGGATTGTGGGCTGTAAAGGGGTGTGTTTTATAGTGTCCTTTGCAGGTTTGCCCAGTGTGGCAATATGTGTCAGCTGTGTTGTTTTCAAATTCATCCATTGGGCAGTTGTGTTTTACTTTGGTGACTGTGGACCACCGTGGGTCGGATCACCGTTGGCTGACTGCCATGGGGGTTGGCCATGGTGACTGTGTGCTTGTAGTAAGGTCAGTGGTTGGTAGCGGTGCAGATGGCATTGGAGGGCAGACCGTCTATTTCCAGGCCTCCGTGCCACTGGTGGTCTGCCTTTCTTGTTGGTGGTCAGCGGACCTGCCTGTATAGCTTGAAATACGGCATTATGAAAGACCACTAACATGGTGGTCTTTTTCAGACCACCGACATGGTGGTCTGGTGGTCCCACCGCCAAACTCAAATTGAGGCTGCAATTTTTGTCATAAAACACTCCCTCTTGAGAGTTTGTTTCTAAAAAAACACCAAACATTTGTGAACGACCACTTAAGAGGCAGTGGATGTTCAACAAACTTGCATTTCCTTCATAGGAACTACAATCACAGTGATTGCACTGAAGTCACTACAAGTGCCTGTGTCTGTTAGGTCACTAATCTTAGGTATTTTTCCAGAGATAAAATCCCAAAGTGGTGTATTCTTTTAATGGAAATTAATTACAATTAATTAAAAAGGACCTTCTTTAGAGTTTGGTGCACAGGATACTCCATCCCAGACATCACAAATATCATGCCCACCAGTTTACAATTACAAAAGGATATAAGACACTTGTAATCCAGTGGGAAGAATATCCACCATGTCAGATTTCCTTATTCAGATGGACACTACTCCATTGGACATTGAGAGTAATACTTCTGATGGCAGAACCTGCACAGATATTTCCTTTGGAAAAGTGATCCAGCCAACTCTAAAGACAGTGGTGAGGGCTCTCTTTTTGGCAAACATAGTACTTCACTACATTGGTGGAATACTCTGTGTGCCAACTTAAAAGCTTTATTTAGAGTTTAGTGTGTGGGTTACTTCATTACAAACGTGACTGCTATTCTGTCACTGTATTAGATAATTTTAATATCCTGTGGAACTTGGAACCTAGCATGTAGGATATCCATCATGTTTGTGACAGATTAACCATCTGCCAAACACTAAATCAAACTCTAAACGTCTGGCCACTGGGGTACAATCTACTTTTGACATTTAAATTAGCTAAATAATCTTTTAAAAATATGGGAATGTTATCTTTTTCACTCATCTGTCTCTCTGCTGGGCCATGTAGCAAGCTGTAGTTGGCCACTTCTCCCTCCACAAAGACATACTGCCCATCTAGTGTGAAGTTCAGGGCTCTGACATGTGTGACTTTGACTATGGTGTGTCCCAACAGAAGATTTTGAGCAGCAACAGATGAGGTGATCTTGCAGAGATGGTGGTTAGAAGGCACGTGACTTATTGGGCTAGAGAAAGCGGTACATAATTGCATTAGATTTTCTATTAAACGGTGCTTACATTTATGACTGATTTTATCAATCAGGACCCTGTGTAACCAATGAGGGTCAACAGCCACTAGAGAGGGTAGGTACAACATTTCCTTTCTAGCCCATCATTCATGATGGATATGTCGGACACCCAACATGCTTGGTCTGCCTTAAAAACCATCATTGTCAGAACAGGGTATACATCATTGACAGAAGTATCAGTTATTAGGTACATTGCTTTTCTCAATAACAGAAACAGAGTGCCCATTGCATTCAATAGGGGTATACTGCCTGCTGCATAATTTCTATCAAGTTAGACAGAATTTACAAAAACTGGTTAAATAGTTTAAAAAATGAATTAAAGTGGAAATAATTTATGTTTCTAGAAATATTTTAAAAAATATATATTTTTTGTTCATTTATATACAGCATTTTATTTGAATGTATATTGTTTTATAAGATTGTAAGTACAGGTTTTTTTTTACTTTGTATAAAAATATTGGTTGAGTGCATTAAGGTTAACTACAAAAAAAAAGTTCACTGGACTAAATTAGACTTTTTGTGTCTTAGTCCCTCACAGCCAGACCTCAGATAGTACGCATCTCGCAAGTAAAAGGCTTATTAAACATATACCTGTTAAATCTTTCCACAATGTAGAGTCTTACCATGTGTATAGCATTATCAACATTTAATTGCAGTACCATAGTCCATATATCCACCAACCACTGAGGCAAAATATGTATACACTTCACTTCGGGATCTATGCACCATGCAGTAAAGGCGCATTATTGAGAAGTACGGGCTTGATCACAGCACCAAATAGGCATTGAATCAACAATTTTAATCTAAATTGCTGCCAGAAATCAGACTACAATCCTACCTATTGTGAGAATCATAGCAGTTTTACATTTCTGTGAAACCGATTCATTTAAAAAAACAATTGCTTATTAATGCCTTCCATTGGTTTAAGTGGTCTTACCTCTGCACTTACATCTGGGTTAGGGGGAAGTGCACAAGCCTACCCTATGAGCTTTCTGGCTGCTCGTTTTTTTATGACAGAACAACACACATCACTAGGGAGGACATAATGGGTGTAGCACATCCTGAGATTCTTTCTGTACAGGATCCAGCAACAAAGTTGAATTGTATTGCAATCCGCTAATCAATACAGTGACATATGTGCACTCTTTCTGCCTCATTATACTTGTGTTGCTTGACTAAAATTAAACAAATATAAGGTTCCTCCATGGAGCTATACATGCAACGTATAAGATAGGAGAGCAGGTACCAGCATCAGGGCAGAGTAAAAGGACATCACTGGAGAGGACAACCATAATGGAGCAGAGGAGGGGGGCATCAGCATGGAACGGATGTTCTGTGAGCGAATAGTCTGGGATAGTGCGTACCAGCATGAGATTGGGAATGATGAATACATTAACAAATATTTGATTGTTTCTTCTCCTTTCTTTAGTTCAACTGATTCTCTCCTTCCCTTTCATCCTCTGCAGGCCACCTGTCTGTGAGTATTATCTACTTTACATCTCATACCTTTATGCCTTAATCTCTATTATTGTATTTCAGAAAATTGCTCATATCTCTTATTTCATATTTCATCAATCACCTTTCATTCTTTGAAACTATACCCCTGCACCTTACATTACCTAGTCGTCTCTAGCCTACATATTCATCCCACTAATTATCTGACCTGAATAAACTCATGTTCCCTTCACCCAACTAATGGTCACACAAAACTCCTGATGGAAAGTGCAATATTTTGAGTGGTGTACCCCCATATTTTTGCCTTAATTGTTTTTTGCTGTCTGTAGAACTCTGCACATTTTACCCCTACTAACTAGTGGTAAAGCGACTGTGCTCCCCCTTTTAACATGATGACAAAGTACTTGGGTGTGATGAGGTGATCTTTTCCTCTGGAGGATATCCATATGGGCTGTGCCCAAGACCTTAAGTTCAAGAGACCTTGCCTGTCACAGGCAAATATAAGCTGACACATCAACAGAACCCTCTTTTGTCCCAGCAGCCTATCAGGCACCAACCCCAGAGTGAAAGCAGCGGTCTCAGAACTGGTTCAAAGTAACCACAGGAAAGGGTTGTTCATTTCCATGGCCACAACTCCCGAACACAATTGCAAGGCGAGAAGGTTTTCACCATCTTGGATTTCGGTACAGAGGATCAGTGTGAAATTGTTTGCAGTAGGGCACAGAGGACATGCTAAAAAATTGGGTAGAGTTGCTCCTATTGGTTAGGGAGAGGCAAGGAATCATCCCCACCCACATGCTGGTGGAATTAATAGATGTGTTATCCACAGTACCCTCCTCAGAACACATTTAACATATAAGTTCCCCTAGGTCCATAATTGGCTCACTGAGCCACTATTTCCCTAAAAAGTACCTGGTTTCCTGATGAAGAGGCACTCCCAGTGCCTAGAAGAGCATAGGGGCCCCCGGCGCTTCTATGCGTGAAAAAGGGGCCACTCGGTCCTCCTGGGGGAGGGGCAGTCCGCACCCTCTCCTGGTAGAAAACAGGCCCCTCTGGGGGCCTGCTATTTGGATGGGGGCCTGCCTCGGCCTCCTCACACTTTGTCCTCTGGGTGGGGGCCACACGAGGCCCAACAACAATTCGGGCGAGCAGAAGAGGGCCTCCGTTGTGGTCTCCCTTCCCCGTTTGCAAGAAAACAATGCCCATTTTTAGAAAAGAGAAAAAGGAGCGTCCTGCACCTAGTCCAGAGACTGGGGAAGGGGGGCTCTCCCTGCGTCTTCCCCAAGTCCTGGTTTAAGGCTGTTTGAAGCTCGGGCCCCTGTAGGGGCCCGAGGAGGCACTCGCCCGCACCCAATGTGGTGTGCGGGTGTAGGAAACTGTTCCCGGGCCACCGCAGTGCTTCTGAGGGAATTGGAGGCGGTTGGTGCCCCTAGGGCACTCCTGTAAGCGGACCGTGCCCGGGGGCGCCGACAGGAGCACGCTTGCTCCTCTGGACTTCTTCTCGTGCCCTGGGGTCACTGAAAACAGTGCAAACCTCGCGCTTAACGATAATTGGACGCCCGGGCTGCGGCGGTGATCCTGGAGGACTTAAAGGGCTCTTTTTACAAGTGCAAAGGCCTTACTGTAACCCCGGGCTGCAGCTGTGATTTTTGGAGCAAACGAGGAGTGCTTTAAAATGCGCTGCCTCGACACAGCAGCACTCTGGGGGCCAGATAAGTTCTACAGAGATCAGGGGCCTCAGCACCCTGCCTCTGGAGACAATCAAAGAAGAAGGGGACACAGGGCTGGGGATCCCAGCAGCAGGTCAGCACAACAAGGGGGTGCAAGCAGTAGCAGTTCCTACTGGTGACCAGGCAGGTCACATGCCAGCACAGCAGCAGCAGTTCAAGGTGGACCTGGCGAGTCCTCTCTACAGCGTCCTGTCCAGCTCCAGGTAAGGTTCCTGGAGTCCAAAGTGATGTCCAATGATGTCTAAATTGTGGGGAAAATTCCCCTGTACTATACTAGGTTTACAGTGTGTTTTACAATGGTAGGATAGGGGGTTCCAACCAGTTACAACTGGTTCTGGGAGTGCCCTTTCTCTCCTCCAGCACAGGCTCCAAACATCAGTGGGAGGTAAACGACCATATTGTGTGAGACCAGGGCACAGCCTTTACGAATGCAGGTGTGCCCCGCCTCTCCCTTCTCTCAGCCCAGGAAGACTATTCAGTATGCAGATGCACCTCTGTGACACCTCCACCCTCCCTGTGTACAGGCTGTCTGAAAAGTATGCACGAAGCCCCAACTGTCAGTCTGTCCAGACGTGGATTGGAGGCATGCTGCAGAACACCAAAGTCATAAGCACAGATAAATGTGCACTTTCTAGAAGTGGCATTTCTGTGATAGTAATAAAAAATACACCTAAACCAGTAGGGAGCATTTCTTACCACTATTACAGCCATACCAAAAATGCCTACGCTACCCCTCATAAATCAGACAATACCCCTTACACATAAGGCAGGGCATTTCCAATGCAATCCTATGAGAAGGCAGCACTCACAGCAGTGAGACACCAAGTTAAGCTGTTTGTCACAACCAGGACAGGCAAAGCAACATGGCACATGTCCTGCCTTCTACATACATTGGACACTGCCCATAGGGCTAGCTAGGGTGTACCATAGGGGTGACTTACATGTAGTAAAAGTGGAGTTCTGGGCCTGGCAAGTAAATTTAGATGCCGGGTCCATGTGGCCTGAAATAGGTTTGACAGGCTACTTCAGTGGGTGGCGCAAGCAGGGCTGCAGGCCTACTAATAGCATTTAATTTACAGGGCCTGGGTACAGGGATACCACTTTCTAAGGGACTTATAGGTAAATTAAATATGCCAATTAGGTATAAGCCAATCATACCAATTTGTAAGGGAGAGCACATGCACTTTAGCACTGGTTAGCAGTGAAAAAGTGCTCAGAGTCAAAAGGTCAGCCAACAAAGGTCAGAAAAATAAGGAGGCAAAAAGCAAAAAGTCTGGCAGAATGACCCTGTAAAAGGGCCAGGTTCAACACCAAGGATATATCATTTCAAACACTAAGACCCATATTTATGCGTTTTGCCACAAAACTGTGCTAATGCAGTTTTGCGGCAAAAAGTTTAGCGACCACTTGAGTCATTTAACAACCTCAGCAGGGCGACATATTTATTGAATGGTGCAAGCTGGCGCTAAACTTGGGCTAGCGTCTTAGAAGAAGACACTAGCCAGGTGGGGGTGGTGGGAGGGAAGGAGGGGGTTGTGTGTCAGAAAATGTCGCTATCCTGGTTAGAGGCAAAAACAATAATGCCTCCAACCAGACTAGCATCATTTCCTCACACTCAACCACCAAAAACATGACTTCTGTCATAGGAAAGACAGGAGTCATGCCCACCATCCCAATGGCCAGCACACGGGACAAGTGTCCCCTGGTCATGGCCATTAGACCCTCTGCCATGCAGGGGGCCTCAAGTTAGGGCTCCCAATGGCACTTTTGATTTTTTTTTTTAATACTTACCTATACTTACTCTACTTACCTGGGATGGGGTCCTCCATCCTCTGGTGTGGGTAGTGGTGCTCCTGGGACTTGGGGAGGGCACCTGGGGACCCATTCCAAGGTATTTTACCATGGAAATGGGTCCACAGGTCCCCTAACGCCTGGTCTGACCCAGGCATTAAATAATTATACTAAGCAAGCTTTGCACCATTATTTACCTCCTCCTCCCACCCGTGCGTCATTTTAGCACGGGGGATAAATATGGGGCAATAGCAAATTTTTTTAGATGGGAACGCCTATCTTGCATCTCATTGACCCAAGGTAGATACACGCATCTAAAAAATTGTGCAAACTCCTGTATTTTGACATTAGATGTGTATAACGTCAAAATAGAAATATGGAGTTAGGTTTGCTCCAAATTTGCGTATAAAAGTGACACAAATTCAGCATTAGTACTGTTCAAGCATAACCAGATGACCGAAGTTGGTGCCTAACATTTTGTTGAGCTACTTTCACATTTAAACTTTAAACATTCATAACTCTAATTTTGGTGTCATTATATGTATTAAAATGTACTTTATTTTTCTAAATTAGCTAGGGATTTTTCTTGTGTTGTGGTTTAACTTTATTTCTGTTTGATACTGCATAAATAGTGTACACCTTGCTTCTAAGTTATGCATGTCTGCCCCGTGCCATAGTTACAGGGGAATAGAGCTTCAGGCTAATTGAGTCATGTTACGGGTCCACCCTGACAAGGAGTGTGATTAATATTTGCGGTTGGTACTCACCTTCTCAAGTAATGTTCGCAATTTCTTGCTTCACCTATTAATATAATCTACAACAAGGAAGGTTGATTAAATACATGGAATGATTTCTTTGAAAGCACAAGACTAGTTCCAGTAATAACCACTAACTTTGGTTACTGGAGTAGCATGTCCTGTCAGGTGTAATAAGCATTAAATAAATGCAATATGATATTTTCTAATTCTTAATTATGTCTCCCTGGATGTGTTTCACAAGGGCTTCTTTCTAGCTTACATGTATTCGAATATATTTTGCTGTTATCATTTTTCAAATTTTTTGCAACATTCCCAACACCCTTGTCTTCATTATTGTCTAAGCCTGGTGCCACTCATTGGCTGATTGGAACTGTGAGAAAACAGGGCTGATTGCAGAGGCCCCATAACTTTTTGCCCCCATTTTCCACTTTTTGCTGGTGTTTTCCTGACTTTAAAGGTGCCCTGGGTACTGATAACCAGTCCCAGGGCCTGTGCTCTGTGTAAAATGGATATGCAAATTAGGCTAATTATAATTGGCTAAGTTAACCTACCTATAAGTCCCTAGTATATGGTAGGGCATGTAGGTTTAGGGACCACAGCATAGGTGGTGCACACCTAGGTGCACTGCTGAGGTGCCCAGTGTCATTTTAAAAGCAAGCCTGCCTTGCTGGCTGCTTTTAAATTAAAGTTATATGCAAATTCGACTTTGGAATTAAAGGTACTTCCAAAGTCTTAAACTACCTTATTTTTACATATAAGTCACCCCTAAGGTGTGCCCTATGTGCCCCTAGGGCTGGGTGCCATGTAACTATAAGCAGGGACTTTATAAAAATAGATTTATAAGCCCTGGTGAGGTAAAAACAGCCAAATTCGTTTTTCCCTCATTGAAGTAAATGGCCTTCATAGGCTAGAATGGGCAGACTTTATTTTAAATTTTAAAGTCTCCTTAAATGTTACATACCAAGAATTTGGTATCAAATTGATTGTTGTAATAAATCCCACAACTTCCAGTTGTTGGATTTAATATAACTTGTCCAGGTAAAAAGTTCAGACTTTACCTAAAAAGTTGCCAATTTCAGCTCTGCATTGTTTTTGCTGCTGTGCTCTGATTGGCCAGCCTGCAGCAGCTTCTGCCAGGCTGCCTTGATGAGGTGGGAAGTGGCCAGGCTTCACACAAAGGAATGTGCTTGGGGGAGAGAATCTCCCCTCAGCAGATGGTGAGGCAGGAAGGGGGAGGGCTGCCAAACTGGTCTTCAAAGGCAGAGAAGGACATTTGCAGCACCCAGCAACACCCCCACATCCTGCAACCCCAGACAATTAGGTGCCCCCTTGATTAGATTAGGAGAGGGCAGGAGAGGGGTGTATTTATGATTTTTAGCCACACCAGTGGGTGGGCTCAGCCAGATGTAACCTCCAAAAATCAGATTCATCCATGTTGGATTTTTAGAGACTGTTGCCTTCTGGGATGGATTTTTGCCACACTTCCCAGGAAGTGGTCATCACAGGGGGACGACCCTGTCCCTGATTGGAGAACCAGGGCCCCCCTGCTTTTCACCCAGGAGCAAGGATAAAACTGGCAGACCTGCACCCACGCTTCAGATCCCCTCCAGAATTCAACAAGAAAGGAACTAAAGAAGAAGAAGGACTGCCCTGCTGGACCCCTGGCCTGCACCTGGAACCTGCACTCAGAAGGACTGCACCAGCTGCACACTTGGGCTTCACCACAAGAAGGACTTTGCCTGGCTTCAACTGGTTCAAGGAGGGACTCCCTGTTTGCTACAGGTGAAAAATTGCTAACCAGAGTCCCCTGCACCAACTCCTGAAGAAAGCGACCAGCTGACCACTGTCCAGTGGCCAAAAAGGAGTTTGCGCCAGGTGCATTCTGGGAGTTGAAGTCCGCACCCCCCAAGGACCATCACAGAACTTCTGGACCCTTGGGGTGAGCTGTGGACCCCAAAAGAACCTTAAAAGAACATCTGGGTGAAGCCCCAGAAGTTTGGAAAAGATTTGAGAATTTTTGGAAAAAAGCTCCAGAGAGGGACCGACCCGCCGCGGAAATTCTAGCCGGCTTGCCTCAACCGCGACCCGGCCTGACTTCGTGGTTCGTCCCGGTAAAGAAAAACATCCAAAAAAGAGACTAAGTCCGAACGTAAAAAGTTGACCGGGACCTCCCAGCCATCGTATCCGAGAAGGGCTCCATGGACGTCGGATCAAGATCCAGGTTTACCCCGGTCGAAGGATTTTCATCTCGAAAAAACGACTAAGTCCGAAGGTAAAAGTCTCCACCGAGGAAACCCACATCGCGTATCCGGACAAGGGCTCCAGGAGGTCGGATTCAACTGGCAGGTTCGTCCCGGTGAAGAAAAACTTCAAAATAAAGACTAAGTCAGAAGGTAACTTTTTAACCGAGGCCTCCCGCGACCTGTAGCCGAGCTGGGCTCCATCGCGGTCGGCCTGAAAGTTTGACTTTGCCCCGGTCGAGGTGCAACCAGATGACCCGATTGGCGCTTTTTGTTTCTAAGCGCTAGAAAAGTAATAATTCTTTAAAAATTCATATCTCCGGTTCCCCTGAACCGATTTTAATCGTTTTTGTGTCATTTTAAAGATAAAAATATAAACTATTTTTATAAATTGGTTTTGGATTTTTAAACTGTTTCCTGTGTTTTATTTAATTACTGTTTTGTGATATTTGAATGCTTTACACTTGTCTCCTAAGTTAAGCCTTGACGCTCGATGCCAAGCTACCAAGGGTAGAGCTGGGATTAATTTACTGAGACCTAACTGTACCTATGTGGAGGTTAGTGGCTTGTTGCTAGGTGTAGGTACCTACCTGCCCTACCAATAACCCATTTTCCAACATAATTGGAAGCAGCGACGGGATCCTGTACTTGTGTTCAATATCACGTTACAGTTTTGAGTAAAACAAATTAAAAATCCTTTAAATTGTCCTAGTGCAAAAATTGTTTTTTTTTTAATTTGGATAAATTTCAATTATTGAATTTTGGTAATTTTTCTAAATTCTTGTTTCCAATTTTTGCAAAAAGTTTTTGTTGACACAAAACTAGGGAACCATGGAGCTTGATCTGGCTAGCCTACCCACACTGACAGTAGTCCAGCTTAGGGGGTTGTGTATTGAAAGAGGGTTGCCTGCAACCACTGATCTCAGGAAGAAAATCATGATCACATCCCTGACAGCATGGGCTGAGGCCCAAGAGGTAGAGTCAGAAGAAGCTCCAGAAGAGGGAGAAAGAAGGGAGGATGCAAGCTCGAACCACTCAGGGGAGGGAAGGCATCTGAGCCTAAGTGAGGATGAGGAAGAACGGTCCTCAGTAAACACAGTCACTAGGGGCAGATCCAAAGCTAGTGGTGGGAAGGGGGTCCTTTCAGGAGGAGAGAACCCATCCATCAGAGAAAGAGAGCTGGAGGCCCGGCTAGCATACATAGCTTTGGAAGCAGAGAAGCTGGCCCTAGAAAAGCAAAAGTGGGCATACAAAGAAAAAAGAGATGGAAGCAGCGATAAAGAAGCTGAGGTGTCCATGGGTGGGGGAGTTTCCCCCAGATTACCCAAGGGGGTAGTTCCTGCTTATGTAGAGGGGGATGACATAGATAAGTGGCTGGGGGCCTTTGAGAGGGCACTCCAAATGAGAAGGGTTAGGCCTCAATACTGGGGTTCCCTTTTGTGGGAGTTGGTCCCCAACTCAGGGAGGGATAGGCTTCTGACCTTAAGGGGGGAGGAGGCAGATTCATACCCTAGTATGAAGAGGTGCTTAGCCAAGAAGTTTGGTCTGACCCCAGAGCAATATAGAATGAAGTTCAGGGACACCCAGAAGGTCAGTACCCAGTCTTGGGTTGACTTTGTGGACATTTCACTAAAGGCACTAGAGGGCTGGATTATTGGTAACAAAGTAGATACTTATGAGGGGTTATACAATCTGATCATGAGAGAGCACATCTTGACCAATTGTATCCAAGAAAGGTTACGCCAGCATCTAGTGGACTCTAAGCAGACCAACCCTAGAGAGCTAGGGGAGGCAGCTGATGAGTGGTTGAGAACCAGGGTGGTTGTCAAGTCCCAGGGGGGAGACTCCAAGAAGGGGGGGACAGGTCCCCAAAAACCTAAGGAGGGAGGTGGTAAGCCCACCACAGAGACTCCCTCTGTACCCCAGAACCCTAAGAAGGAGGAGAGTAAATCCCACTCCCACTCTGACAAGCAGAGACAGGGAGACCCAGGGTTAAAAAAACTCTTGGACAGTAGGGCTTGCTTTGACTGTCAGCAGACAGGTCACTTCAGAGGAGATGCAGCCTGTCCAAAGAAGGTGGTTAGCACTGGGCTGTCCAGTGTAGCCATAGAGGAGGATTCCTCAGATGATGAAGTCCTCCTAGCATTGTGCTGGGAGACAGGACCAGATGGTAAGCTGGTGATCCCTGAGGGTGGGAGTAGGCACTTCCACCACATTCAAGTGAATGGGATCCCTACCACTGGCCTGAGAGACACCTGTGCCAGTCACACTATAGTGAGTGACCGGTTAGTGACCCCAGACATGAATGTCCCAGGAAAGACAAAGAAAGTCAGGATAGCCACAGGGGAGTTCACCTCCAAACCTGTAGCCATAGTGCCCCTAGAGAGGGAGGGTATCCTTGACTGGATTAGGGTGGTAGTCAGTGCTGACCTTCCCCTAGATTGTATCCTGGGCAATGACCTCCCAGAGGTGAGTCTGGTCACAGATGGGGTGGTCGCCCAGGGCGCCCCCCCAACCCAAAGTCCTGGGGAGTCAGTCCCTACAGTTAGGAGACAGGGGTCCCCAAGAAAAGGAAAGAAGAAAAGGAAGGGTAGGCCACTCTTAAAGAGAGTTCCAGGGAGCCAAGGGCCTTCTGCCCCAGTAGGGGGGGAGCCCAGAGTTGGCACTG
Source organism: Pleurodeles waltl (assembly GCF_031143425.1). Classification (NCBI taxonomy): domain Eukaryota; kingdom Metazoa; phylum Chordata; class Amphibia; order Caudata; family Salamandridae; genus Pleurodeles; species Pleurodeles waltl. The sequence goes on along the minus strand of NC_090445.1, from coordinate 655,956,331 downwards.
GTGAGGCCTCACCTGACCCCAAGGAAGTCCTGAGTAGTCAGGCAGCTGTCCAGATGCAAGGTGTTGCCCCTGCACTGACAGAAGGGAGAGTGGAAGGAGGGTGTCTGCCACAGGAGGTGGTAGCCCCCCACTCTAGACAGCAAGAGGGGTGCCAGGACACCAAAGATGCCCCTAAAGCAGCTCAGCCACCTGTCAGTGGAGAGCTTAGGGTGTGGTTCTGGGTACTGACAGCTGTCAGTAGCCTCTGCTGGGTGCTAGCCTTCCTGGCAGCACTGTACTTGGCCTGGGAGGCAGACCCCAGGGCCAATAGCAAAGTAGGCCCCCTGACCCTATTGGTCATGGTGGGGTTGCTCAAGTGTTGGGTGACCTCTTTGGGTAAGCTAGGTGTTGCCCTAGCAAAGTTTGGAGTAGGGGAGGTGGGCACCTCACTACCCAAGTTGGCAGAGAGAAAGGAGGAAGACCCCCCTAGAGGAAAGTTTCAGTTTGTGTTGGGTCCTTTTACTGTTGGGATGGCTTCACTACCCATAGGGAGTGACCCTGACAGGAGGATATAAGGCAGAGTAGGCCCTGCAAAGGGACAGCCAGTTTTCTTCACTGTCTTCCTCGCCTAACAAGCCAGGAAGACTCTCCCAGGGTTGGGCTGAGTCTCCTGGGCGTGTGGGCTGGGGGGGGGGTTGTGTGAGAAAACAGGGCTGATTGCAGAGGCCCCATAACTTTTTGCCCCCATTTTCCTCTTTTTGCTGGTGTTTTCCTGACTTTGATGGTGCCCTGGGTACTGCTAACCAGTCCCAGGGCCTGTGCTCTGTGTAAAATGGATATGCAAATTAGGCTAATTATAATTGGCTAAGTTAACCTACCTATAAGTCCCTAGTATATGGTAGGGCATGTAGGTTTAGGGACCACAGCATAGGTGGTGCACACCTAGGTGCACTGCTGAGGTGCCCAGTGTCATTTTAAAAGCAAGCCTGTCTTGCTGGCTGCTTTTAAATTAAAGTTATATGCAAATTCGACTTTGGAATTAAAGGTACTTCCAAAGTCTTAAACTACCTTATTTTTACATATAAGTCACCCCTAAGGTGTGCCCTATGTGCCCCTAGGGCTGGGTGCCATGTAACTATAAGCAGGGACTTTATAAAAATAGATTTATAAGCCCTGGTGAGGTAAAAACAGCCAAATTCGTTTTTCCCTCATTGAAGTAAATGGCCTTCATAGGCTAGAATGGGCAGACTTTATTTTAAATTTTAAAGTCTCCTTAAATGTTACATACCAAGAATTTGGTATCAAATTGATTGTTGTAATAAATCCCACAACTTCCAGTTGTTGGATTTAATATAACTTGTCCAGGTAAAAAGTTCAGACTTTACCTAAAAAGTTGCCAATTTCAACTCTGCATTGTTTTTGCTGCTGTGCTCTGATTGGCCAGCCTGCAGCAGCTTCTGCCAGGCTGCCTTGATGAGGTGTGAAGTGGCCTGGCTTCACACAAAGGAATGTGCTTGGGGGAGAGAATCTCCCCTCAGCAGATGGTGAGGCAGGAAGGGGGAGGGCTGCCAAACTGGTCTTCAAAGGCAGAGAAGGACATTTGCAGCACCCAGCAACACCCCCACATCCTGCAACCCCAGACAATTAGGTGCCCCCTTGATTAGATTAGGAGAGGGCAGGAGAGGGGTGTGTTTATGATTTTTAGCCACACCAGTGGGTGGGCTCAGCCAGATGTAACCTCCAAAAATCAGATTCATCCATGTTGGATTTTTAGAGACTGTTGCCTTCTGGGATGGATTTTTGCCACACTTCCCAGGAAGTGGTCATCACAGGGGGACGACCCTGTCCCTGATTGGAGAACCAGGGCCCCCCTGCTTTTCACCCAGGAGCAAGGATAAAACTGGCAGACCTGCACCCACGCCTCAGATCCCCTCCAGAATTCAACAAGAAAGGAACTAAAGAAGAAGAAGGACTGCCCTGCTGGACCCCTGGCCTGCACCTGGAACCTGCACTCAGAAGGACTGCACCAGCTGCACACGGGCTTCACCACAAGAAGGACTTTGCCTGGCTTCAACTGGTTCAAGGAGGGACTCCCTGTTTGCTACAGGTGAATAATTGCTAACCAGAGTCCCCTGCACCAACTCCTGAAGAAAGCGACCAGCTGACCACTGTCCAGTGGCCAAAAAGGAGTTTGCGCCAGGTGCATTCTGGGAGTTGAAGTCCGCACCCCCCAAGGACCATCACAGAACTTCTGGACCCTTGGGGTGAGCTGTGGACCCCAAAAGAACCTTAAAAGAACATCTGGGTGAAGCCCCAGAAGTTTGGAAAAGATTTGAGAATTTTTGGAAAAAAGCTCCAGAGAGGGACCGACCCGCCGCGGAAATTCTAGCCGGCTTGCCTCAACCGCAACCCGGCCTGACTTCGTGGTTCATCCCGGTAAAGAAAAACATCCAAAAAAGAGACTAAGTCCGAACGTAAAAAGTTGACCGGGACCTCCCAGCCATCGTATCCGAGAAGGGCTCCATGGACGTCGGATCAAGATCCAGGTTTACCCCGGTCGAAGGATTTTCATCTCGAAAAAACGACTAAGTCCGAAGGTAAAAGTCTCCACCGAGGAAACCCACATCGCGTATCCGGACAAGGGCTCCAGGAGGTCGGATTCAACTGGCAGGTTCGTCCCGGTGAAGAAAAACTTCAAAATAAAGACTAAGTCAGAAGGTAACTTTTTAACCGAGGCCTCCCGCGACCTGTAGCCGAGCTGGGCTCCATCGCGGTCGGCCTGAAAGTTTGACTTTGCCCCGGTCGAGGTGCAACCAGATGACCCGATTGGCGCTTTTTGTTTCTAAGCGCTAGAAAAGTAATAATTCTTTAAAAATTCATATCTCCGGTTCCCCTGAACCGATTTTAATCGTTTTTGTGTCATTTTAAAGATAAAAATATAAACTATTTTTATAAATTGGTTTTGGATTTTTAAACTGTTTCCTGTGTTTTATTTAATTACTGTTTTGTGATATTTGAATGCTTTACACTTGTCTCCTAAGTTAAGCCTTGACGCTCGATGCCAAGCTACCAAGGGTAGAGCTGGGATTAATTTACTGAGACCTAACTGTACCTATGTGGAGGTTAGTGGCTTGTTGCTAGGTGTAGGTACCTACCTGCCCTACCAATAACCCATTTTCCAACATAATTGGAAGCAGCGACGGGATCCTGTACTTGTGTTCAATATCACGTTACAGTTTTGAGTAAAACAAATTAAAAATCCTTTAAATTGTCCTAGTGCAAAAATTGTTTTTTTTTTAATTTGGATAAATTTCAATTATTGAATTTTGGTAATTTTTCTAAATTCTTGTTTCCAATTTTTGCAAAAAGTTTTTGTTGACACAAAACTAGGGAACCATGGAGCTTGATCTGGCTAGCCTACCCACACTGACAGTAGTCCAGCTTAGGGGGTTGTGTATTGAAAGAGGGTTGCCTGCAACCACTGATCTCAGGAAGAAAATCATGATCACATCCCTGACAGCATGGGCTGAGGCCCAAGAGGTAGAGTCAGAAGAAGCTCCAGAAGAGGGAGAAAGAAGGGAGGATGCAAGCTCGAACCACTCAGGGGAGGGAAGGCATCTGAGCCTAAGTGAGGATGAGGAAGAACGGTCCTCAGTAAACACAGTCACTAGGGGCAGATCCAAAGCTAGTGGTGGGAAGGGGGTCCTTTCAGGAGGAGAGAACCCATCCATCAGAGAAAGAGAGCTGGAGGCCCGGCTAGCATACATAGCTTTGGAAGCAGAGAAGCTGGCCCTAGAAAAGCAAAAGTGGGCATACAAAGAAAAAAGAGATGGAAGCAGCGATAAAGAAGCTGAGGTGTCCATGGGTGGGGGAGTTTCCCCCAGATTACCCAAGGGGGTAGTTCCTGCTTATGTAGAGGGGGATGACATAGATAAGTGGCTGGGGGCCTTTGAGAGGGCACTCCAAATGAGAAGGGTTAGGCCTCAATACTGGGGTTCCCTTTTGTGGGAGTTGGTCCCCAACTCAGGGAGGGATAGGCTTCTGACCTTAAGGGGGGAGGAGGCAGATTCATACCCTAGTATGAAGAGGTGCTTAGCCAAGAAGTTTGGTCTGACCCCAGAGCAATATAGAATGAAGTTCAGGGACACCCAGAAGGTCAGTACCCAGTCTTGGGTTGACTTTGTGGACATTTCACTAAAGGCACTAGAGGGCTGGATTATTGGTAACAAAGTAGATACTTATGAGGGGTTATACAATCTGATCATGAGAGAGCACATCTTGACCAATTGTATCCAAGAAAGGTTACGCCAGCATCTAGTGGACTCTAAGCAGACCAACCCTAGAGAGCTAGGGGAGGCAGCTGATGAGTGGTTGAGAACCAGGGTGGTTGTCAAGTCCCAGGGGGGAGACTCCAAGAAGGGGGGGACAGGTCCCCAAAAACCTAAGGAGGGAGGTGGTAAGCCCACCACAGAGACTCCCTCTGTACCCCAGAACCCTAAGAAGGAGGAGAGTAAATCCCACTCCCACTCTGACAAGCAGAGACAGGGAGACCCAGGGTTAAAAAAACTCTTGGACAGTAGGGCTTGCTTTGACTGTCAGCAGACAGGTCACTTCAGAGGAGATGCAGCCTGTCCAAAGAAGGTGGTTAGCACTGGGCTGTCCAGTGTAGCCATAGAGGAGGATTCCTCAGATGATGAAGTCCTCCTAGCATTGTGCTGGGAGACAGGACCAGATGGTAAGCTGGTGATCCCTGAGGGTGGGAGTAGGCACTTCCACCACATTCAAGTGAATGGGATCCCTACCACTGGCCTGAGAGACACCTGTGCCAGTCACACTATAGTGAGTGACCGGTTAGTGACCCCAGACATGAATGTCCCAGGAAAGACAAAGAAAGTCAGGATAGCCACAGGGGAGTTCACCTCCAAACCTGTAGCCATAGTGCCCCTAGAGAGGGAGGGTATCCTTGACTGGATTAGGGTGGTAGTCAGTGCTGACCTTCCCCTAGATTGTATCCTGGGCAATGACCTCCCAGAGGTGAGTCTGGTCACAGATGGGGTGGTCGCCCAGGGCGCCCCCCCAACCCAAAGTCCTGGGGAGTCAGTCCCTACAGTTAGGAGACAGGGGTCCCCAAGAAAAGGAAAGAAGAAAAGGAAGGGTAGGCCACTCTTAAAGAGAGTTCCAGGGAGCCAAGGGCCTTCTGCCCCAGTAGGGGGGGAGCCCAGAGTTGGCACTGGTGAGGCCTCACCTGACCCCAAGGAAGTCCTGAGTAGTCAGGCAGCTGTCCAGATGCAAGGTGTTGCCCCTGCACTGACAGAAGGGAGAGTGGAAGGAGGGTGTCTGCCACAGGAGGTGGTAGCCCCCCACTCTAGACAGCAAGAGGGGTGCCAGGACACCAAAGATGCCCCTAAAGCAGCTCAGCCACCTGTCAGTGGAGAGCTTAGGGTGTGGTTCTGGGTACTGACAGCTGTCAGTAGCCTCTGCTGGGTGCTAGCCTTCCTGGCAGCACTGTACTTGGCCTGGGAGGCAGACCCCAGGGCCAATAGCAAAGTAGGCCCCCTGACCCTATTGGTCATGGTGGGGTTGCTCAAGTGTTGGGTGACCTCTTTGGGTAAGCTAGGTGTTGCCCTAGCAAAGTTTGGAGTAGGGGAGGTGGGCACCTCACTACCCAAGTTGGCAGAGAGAAAGGAGGAAGACCCCCCTAGAGGAAAGTTTCAGTTTGTGTTGGGTCCTTTTACTGTTGGGATGGCTTCACTACCCATAGGGAGTGACCCTGACAGGAGGATATAAGGCAGAGTAGGCCCTGCAAAGGGACAGCCAGTTTTCTTCACTGTCTTCCTCGCCTAACAAGCCAGGAAGACTCTCCCAGGGTTGGGCTGAGTCTCCTGGGCGTGTGGGCTGGGGGGGGGGTTGTGTGAGAAAACAGGGCTGATTGCAGAGGCCCCATAACTTTTTGCCCCCATTTTCCTCTTTTTGCTGGTGTTTTCCTGACTTTGATGGTGCCCTGGGTACTGCTAACCAGTCCCAGGGCCTGTGCTCTGTGTAAAATGGATATGCAAATTAGGCTAATTATAATTGGCTAAGTTAACCTACCTATAAGTCCCTAGTATATGGTAGGGCATGTAGGTTTAGGGACCACAGCATAGGTGGTGCACACCTAGGTGCACTGCTGAGGTGCCCAGTGTCATTTTAAAAGCAAGCCTGTCTTGCTGGCTGCTTTTAAATTAAAGTTATATGCAAATTCGACTTTGGAATTAAAGGTACTTCCAAAGTCTTAAACTACCTTATTTTTACATATAAGTCACCCCTAAGGTGTGCCCTATGTGCCCCTAGGGCTGGGTGCCATGTAACTATAAGCAGGGACTTTATAAAAATAGATTTATAAGCCCTGGTGAGGTAAAAACAGCCAAATTCGTTTTTCCCTCATTGAAGTAAATGGCCTTCATAGGCTAGAATGGGCAGACTTTATTTTAAATTTTAAAGTCTCCTTAAATGTTACATACCAAGAATTTGGTATCAAATTGATTGTTGTAATAAATCCCACAACTTCCAGTTGTTGGATTTAATATAACTTGTCCAGGTAAAAAGTTCAGACTTTACCTAAAAAGTTGCCAATTTCAACTCTGCATTGTTTTTGCTGCTGTGCTCTGATTGGCCAGCCTGCAGCAGCTTCTGCCAGGCTGCCTTGATGAGGTGTGAAGTGGCCTGGCTTCACACAAAGGAATGTGCTTGGGGGAGAGAATCTCCCCTCAGCAGATGGTGAGGCAGGAAGGGGGAGGGCTGCCAAACTGGTCTTCAAAGGCAGAGAAGGACATTTGCAGCACCCAGCAACACCCCCACATCCTGCAACCCCAGACAATTAGGTGCCCCCTTGATTAGATTAGGAGAGGGCAGGAGAGGGGTGTGTTTATGATTTTTAGCCACACCAGTGGGTGGGCTCAGCCAGATGTAACCTCCAAAAATCAGATTCATCCATGTTGGATTTTTAGAGACTGTTGCCTTCTGGGATGGATTTTTGCCACACTTCCCAGGAAGTGGTCATCACAGGGGGACGACCCTGTCCCTGATTGGAGAACCAGGGCCCCCCTGCTTTTCACCCAGGAGCAAGGATAAAACTGGCAGACCTGCACCCACGCCTCAGATCCCCTCCAGAATTCAACAAGAAAGGAACTAAAGAAGAAGAAGGACTGCCCTGCTGGACCCCTGGCCTGCACCTGGAACCTGCACTCAGAAGGACTGCACCAGCTGCACACGGGCTTCACCACAAGAAGGACTTTGCCTGGCTTCAACTGGTTCAAGGAGGGACTCCCTGTTTGCTACAGGTGAATAATTGCTAACCAGAGTCCCCTGCACCAACTCCTGAAGAAAGCGACCAGCTGACCACTGTCCAGTGGCCAAAAAGGAGTTTGCGCCAGGTGCATTCTGGGAGTTGAAGTCCGCACCCCCCAAGGACCATCACAGAACTTCTGGACCCTTGGGGTGAGCTGTGGACCCCAAAAGAACCTTAAAAGAACATCTGGGTGAAGCCCCAGAAGTTTGGAAAAGATTTGAGAATTTTTGGAAAAAAGCTCCAGAGAGGGACCGACCCGCCGCGGAAATTCTAGCCGGCTTGCCTCAACCGCAACCCGGCCTGACTTCGTGGTTCATCCCGGTAAAGAAAAACATCCAAAAAAGAGACTAAGTCCGAACGTAAAAAGTTGACCGGGACCTCCCAGCCATCGTATCCGAGAAGGGCTCCATGGACGTCGGATCAAGATCCAGGTTTACCCCGGTCGAAGGATTTTCATCTCGAAAAAACGACTAAGTCCGAAGGTAAAAGTCTCCACCGAGGAAACCCACATCGCGTATCCGGACAAGGGCTCCAGGAGGTCGGATTCAACTGGCAGGTTCGTCCCGGTGAAGAAAAACTTCAAAATAAAGACTAAGTCAGAAGGTAACTTTTTAACCGAGGCCTCCCGCGACCTGTAGCCGAGCAGGGCTCCATCGCGGTCGGCCTGAAAGTTTGACTTTGCCCCGGTCGAGGTGCAACCAGATGACCCGATTGGCGCTTTTTGTTTCTAAGCCCTAGAAAAGTAATAATTCTTTAAAAATTCATATCTCCGGTTCCCCTGAACCGATTTTAATCGTTTTTGTGTCATTTTAAAGATAAAAATATAAACTATTTTTATAAATTGGTTTTGGATTTTTAAACTGTTTCCTGTGTTTTATTTAATTACTGTTTTGTGATGTTTGAATGCTTTACACTTTGTCTCCTAAGTTAAGCCTTGACGCTCGATGCCAAGCTACCAAGGGTAGAGCTGGGATTAATTTACTGAGACCTAACTGTACCTATGTGGAGGTTAGTGGCTTGTTGCTAGGTGTAGGTACCTACCTGCCCTACCAATAACCCATTTTCCAACAGGAACCCACTCTTATTAATGGCTGAGTGCATGTATCGTGAAAAACAATTATTAGCACAGTGAGAAGGTATATACCCTGAAAGCAGATTCAAACAAATCTCCCCCCCCCCCTCAAACAAATCCCCCCCCACAACCCCCCCCCCCCCGGTGTCCTGTATATCAAACTGCCATTGCTATGCTTAAATAGGAACAGTGCATGATAGGTGTGCTCATATACAGCTGAAGAAAACGTTTTGTTGCATGCAGGTGATGGGTGGCATCCTGGTAAGGCGGGCTCAGCTATATATAGAAGTCAAGTAAGCATTCTGTTTGCTGGATTGCACAACCCTTTGATGTTGCCATATTTCCCAGGCAACACCTTTTTGGAAATGCCCGCATGACGTATAATCAAAACTGCTATTGTCATTTTTCTAAGTATTTAATCAGTGAGCACATGGGCCCATCCCTAACTCATTTATAAAATGAAAACACTTTAGATTTCAAGGAAGGGATGATTAACAAACATAAAAGAGCCAATACGCTGCAGTTGTTTTTTACACAAGGTATAGCGCTGTTGCCTGGTCAGCCATTAATGGAGTGAGATGTCTCGAGTTAAACCAGCAAAAGCACAGCCTAATGCCTGCCGCTTTAGAAGTACCGCCTCTACCACCCCCGCCGCATACGCTGGAAAGTAAATCCCAACACAGCACTTTGCAATGGGTGTTCGTCACTTTTGTGTAGGAAAGCTGGCACAAAGTGCTGGTAAATTTCCCTCTGAATTTTTTTTGCACATTTTGCAGCAGAATATATTGTACTGTATGCAATGCGATTTTAAAACAATGCCTTACATATTCACAGTAATTTCTATTGCAGGTTGCGGTCTGCTAGCACTATGAATACACCCCGTAATTCCACACTGTGCCAACAACGTTCAGTTCTGTCACCCTTCAGTTACACATTCTGACATTTATGTTTCAGTTACTGTGTCGTATTTCATACACAGTTACCTGGAAGTGAAAGGACAAAAGATAGTTACAGAAAATTATCTATTTTTGACCATGTCTCTGACCCCTCCCCACTGTATTCAGGATCTCAGCTCTCATACTTTTTAATGCATGTCTAGCGCTCTCGGTAAGAGAGCGAGAGAAAGAAAGTGAGACTGAGAGAGAGAGAGAAACAAAACGAGAGAGAGAGTTCTGGCAGGTGACAGCTGGCTAGGACCTCGGACATGATCAGGCGGAGGAGAGTGATGACATGGAGGATAAATAAGGAATTTACAGACAAATGCTGTTCTTCAAAAACTTGCTCATGGACAACGGACATTTGCCCCAAATAACAGACAGTCCGTGTAAGTAATGGTCAGGTGGTCACTCTGTCTGCATTGCGCCCCTGACTGTTTTATTTGCAGTTTTCCAGTGAAAAGTGGATCATTGCATAAGCCTCAGAACCGCGTGCCCCCGGCTCACACAATATCTGCCACTGGCTGGCTGCTATATTTAGCATTTTCTGTAACAGAGGCCGCACGTCTACGGTTTATCGGAGGCTGGCCTAGAAGATTCACTCTGGCTAAGCCCTTGCCCCTGTGCTGGAATGGGACGGCTGACCCTCAGCAGTATGAGATACTCACTCATTTACACAGCAGTTCTGAACTTCTGCTGCTGGGTCTCACTTGAGGCAGGGTGAGTGGAGAAATAATTTGTAAACACATCTGCCCTTTCAATGTAATGCCTTTGAAAGAATACTATAAAGCAGTTGAGAGAGGCGAGAGACTGGTACACAGTGTGAACCAATAAGAAGTTCCGTCTCATTTTGAAGATCAGAGTGACACGGTCACTTAAACCAGAATCGAGTCATCACATAACACATCTAGTCGAGCTGACCTAGAAAAGAAATGTGGGTGTTTTTTTTTAGTCCTTGTTCAGTCAGGAGTTACTGGGCTTAGACTGAATGAGAACCTTTCACAACTCGTGACCAGTGGCTTAACTTCACTGCTCAACACCAAACTGATAACCAAGTCCCCCCTTTAGCACATGACTCTCAAAGTAGCAAAGTCAAGTAGTCCAAGACTTAGGAAGGTGGTGTGATGTTAGAGGCTCAGCGCTCCACAGAAGTCAGGTGGCAAGTAACTCACTGTCCAGCCTGTGACTTACCACACACAGAAACAGATCCCTATAAGCAATTCATTACAAGGCAGTTATTCAGGCAGTAATCAGCGGATTAGCTTTTGTATATCACGGGACAGTCTTATAGGGTATGATACAATTACCATTGGGCCTGTGCAGCGGGGTCCTATGGTGCATTGCAGGGATAGTGACTGTTGCACTGGTGTTTTGCAGTCACAACAAAATATTAAATCAGATCCCATTCAAGTGCACGTGTTCTTCTCCTTGGGGATTGTCTTCAAAGTACCTTTCTCTGTCTGGATGTTAGAGTTCAAGAAGTCCTTCTACAGGTGCTGCCTCTGCTCTTTGCTCTGAGCGAGTCTGCCCTTGCTCTGGTGGTGTGCGCCCAGCACGGCCTACCACTAAGGATACTTCATTGCGACTCTAGCCTAGCGGATAGAGTTTGTGCTTCACATTAGTGCGGCACCCATAACCTTGGGTAAGTCAGGAACCACCAGCACAGTCAATCAGAGATGTTTGGGTGGGCACAAAGGTCATCATGTTTTTGCTGTTTGGGTCATCTTCAGACCCAATCTTAAACCTTTCTCCCAAACAAGCAAATGTCAGTCCACGGTGATACCAGTGATGTTTCTCAGACATCCTTAGGCTTCTCTTTGGCACTTTTTTTAAAAGTCCAACTTTATCAACTATTACAGTTGTCACAGCCCTTCGGTATTTCTTGGTTCTAGACTTCTTCTGGGAATTTTATTGGGGATGAATTCTGGGACACCCTCAGTGACAGGTGTCGATGTCACCTTTTATAAGGGAGACATCTCCGGGCTCTTTCAAAGTCTCTTGATGAGAGTCATAAATTTGACATGACTTCACCCTGTCTGAGGAGTCTATGCTCCTTATGTGTAGCTTCTTCCAGCAACAACCCTTCCTGTGTGCCTTCCGCATAATCAGTCAGATCTCTTTTTTAAATCCCTGGCACGTTTATCAAGTCTTCCACAAGTTACTTGCCTGAAACCTGACAAGGAGAACTGGTGATTAGTGCCTTAACCCTGGAGCTTACAGAGATCGCCCAGGCATCTGGTTAGAAGATCTTGACTGACTGGAAGTTTCGGCCGTATCTTTATACTTAAGTTGTAAACTAATACTGTTCCAACAACATGACAAAAAGTTGTGGGGAGAACAAGAGAGCTGCTGGTGTCCATTGGAAAAGATTTGGTGAGCTGAAAACAAAATTATTTTACTACTCTGATACAGGTTCTGGGCACCTCGACTATAGCACTATGCGCAGACACGAAGCCACATCACAAGAAAGATATTGGTTGGAAGCTGCTCTGAGTGTGTTAGCGTTGCAGAGGGGTCAGAACCCATGAGCCATTGGTTTCTTTGGGTCAGAACCCTTTGGGCATTGCTTGAACAATGTGGCATTCACATTTTGCATCAGGCCAAAAGAGTATTTCAGTCTCATCTTTAACCACTGCTGAACAGATGTTTTAGTTTGCTTGTAATGGTTCTCTGTAGTGGTGCCTCAATTGCCTCTCATAACCACTATCTGCAAGCAAATGCTCCTTTTGCCATATGCTGCCTGTCTGCTCCTTATGGATTATGCGACTGCTGTGCCTACGTGACTCCCACTCCCTTTCGAACCCTGTCAGAGAAACTGGCTGCCAAATATCTTTGTGACAGGCAGAAAACACTATTGACCTATTTAAGGTGTGTGAGAAAACAGGGCTGATTGGAGAGGCCCCCTAACTTTTGCCCCCCATTTTCCACTTTTTGCTGGTGTTTTCCTGACTCTGATGGTGCCCTGGGTACTACTAACCAGTCCTAGGGCCTGTGCTCTGTGTAAAATCAATATGCAAATTAGGCTAATTATAATTGGCTAAGTCAACATACCTATAAGTCCCTAGTATATGGTAGGGCATGTAGGTTTAGGGACCACAGCATACGTGGTGCACCCATAGATGCACTGCTGAGGTGCCCAGTGTCATTTGAAAGGCAGGCTTGCATTGCTGGCTGCTTTTAAATTAAAGTTATATGCAAATTCGACTTTTGAATTAAAAGTAGTTCCAAAGTCTTAAACTACCTTATTTTTACATATAAGTCACCCCTAAGGTGTGCCCTATGTGCCCCTAGGGCTGGGTGCCATGTAGTTTTATAAGCCCTGGTGAGGTAAAAACAGCCAAATTCGTTTTTCCCTCATTGCAGTGAATGGCCTTCATAGGCTAGAATGGGGAGACTTTATTTTAATTTTAAAAGTCCCCTTAAGTAATGGATACCAAGGGTTTGGTATAAACTTAATTGTTATAATAAATCCCACAACTTCCAGTTGTTGGATTTAATATAACTTGCTCAGGTAAAGAGTTATAAACTTTACCTGAAAAGTTGCCAATTTCAGCCCTGCATTGTTTTTGCTGCTGTTCTCTGATTGGCCAGCCTCTGGCAGCCTGGCCAGGCTGCCTTGATGAGGTGTGAAGTGGCCTGGCTTCACACAAAGAGATGTGCCTGTGGGAGGGAATTTCCCCTCGGCAGATGGTGAGACAGGAAGGGGGAGGGCTGCCAAACTGGTCTTCAAAGGCATAGAAGGACATTTGGAGCAACCGAGCAACACCCCCACATCCTGCAACCCCAGACAACTAGGTGCCCCGTTGATTAGATTAGGAGAGGGCAGGAGAGGGGTGTGTTTTTGATTTTTTGCCACACCAGTGGGTGGGCTCAGCCAGATGTAACCTCCAAAAATCTGATTCAGCCATGATGGATTTTTGAAGAATGTTGCCTCCTGGGATTGATTTTTGCCACACTTCCCAGGAAGTGGTCATCACAGGGGGAAGGACCCTGCACCTGATTGGAGAATCAGGACCACCCTGTTTTTCACCCAGGAGCAAGGATAAAACTGGCAGACCTGCATCCACACCTCAGTTCCCTACCACATCCCTACCAGGAAGAACTACAGAAGAAGAAGGACCGCCCTGCTGCACCCCTGGCCTGCACCTGGAACCTGCACTCAGAAGGACTGCACCAGCTGCACACTTGGGCTTCACCACAAGAAGGACTTTGCCTGGCTTCAACTGGTTCAAGGAGGGACTCCTTGTTTGCTACAGGTGAACAATTGCTAACCAGAGTCCCCTGCACCAACTCCTGAAGAAAACGACCAGCTGACCACTGTCCAGTGGCCATAAAGGATTTTGCGTCAGGTGCATTCTGGGAGTTGTAGTCCGCACCCCGAAGGATCATCTCAGAACTTCTGGACCCTTGGGGTGAGCTGTGGACCCCAAAGGAACCTTAAAAGAACATCTGGGAGAAGCCCCAGAAGTTTGGAGAAGTTTGGAGAACTTTTGGAAAAAAGCTCCATAGAGGGACCGACCCGCCGCGGCAACTCTAGCCGGCTTGTCTCAACCGCGACCCGGCCTGATTTGCAGGTTCGTCCCGCTGAAGGAAATCTCGGAAAAAGAGACTAAGTCCGAAGGTAAAAAGTTGACTGGGACCTCCCAGCCAGAGCATACTCACAACAATTAGCAGGCAAGGGACAAATTCAATAATTATTACAAACAACCAATATTGACTCTTGGTTTCAAGGGGTAAATTATTTGCCCTTATTTATTCCATTTCTTTGGAAAATACAGCATCAGACTCATTAGAGAGCAACCTGTCTCTTATTCTATCTTTATGGCGAAGATATATACAAATCTATATACATTTATATTTACAACAAACATTTCTTACAAACAGTACACAAATGGTCTCAAACATAACAAGAAACTAAAAGAAAACATGTGCCCATCTACAAAACTTTATAAGATAGTCACTATAACACAATTCACAATGTGATCTACTATTGTATGGTAACCTCCCAGCCAGCGTATCCGAGGAGGGCTCCAAGGACGTCGGATCAAGATCCAGGTTTACCCAGGTCGAAGGATTTTCACCTCGAAAAAACGACTAAGTTTGAAGGTAAAAATCTCCACCGAGGATTCCCACGACGCGTATCTGGAGAAGAGTTCCAGGAGGTCGGATTGGACTGGCAGGTTCGTCCCGCTGAAGAAAATCTTCAGAAAAGAGACTAAGTCCGAAGGTAAACTTTTGACCAAGGCCTTCCGCGGCCTGTAGCAAAGCCGGGCTCCATCGCGGACGGCCTTAAACTGTGACTTTGCTCCGGACGAGGTGCAACCAGATCGCCCGATTGGCGCTTTTTGTTTCTAGGCGCTAAAAAACAATAATTCTTTAAAAATTCATATCTCAGGTTCCCCTTGTCCGATTTTATTCATTTTTGTGTCATTTTAAAGATAGAAATTTAATCTATTTTTATTAATTGGTTTTGGATTTTTAAACTGTTTCCTGTGTTTTATTTAATTACTGTTTTGTGATATTTGAATGCTTTACACTCTGTCTCCTAAGTTAAGCCTTGTCGCTTGTTGGCAAGCTACCAAGGCTTGAGCTGGGTTTAATTTACTGAGACCTAACTGGACCTAAGTGGATGTTAGTGGCCTACTGCTAAGTGTAGGTACCTACCTGCCCTTACCAATAACCCATTTTCCAATAAGGTGGTGCTCTCATTTCTCTCGTTTGCATCCATGATTAGTTCCTTAGTTCCAACATGTGAAATGGGCTGCTGGTAACATGTTATTTAGATAGCATGGAAGATCCCCTGCTACCATTACCAGGTCGGACATGGGTAATGCAGAGTAGTCAGTGACCCCTGCCCATGCTACATGGCCACTCATTTCTTATTTGGAGCACTTAGCAACCTCTTTCTACTGCTAGGGGGCCACTCATTTGTATGCAAAGTGCCCAGCACTGCCTATGCTGCTGCTATTAATTCAAGAGTATTTTAAAATGTGAGCCAAAACATTTAGGGCCAGATTTACAAGGCCCTATTACGACCGGAGCGTCACTTTTTGTGAAGGTTTGGTGGTGCAATGCCCTGCACTGTTTTACCTAGGGGGTGTTAAGCCATTTTTTGTGGATTAACGCCACCTTGTAAATACGGCCCCTTCACACGCATCACTTGCATGGAAGGGGCATTCAATGGGTGTTGCTGTGGGGGTGCCATAGCAATAACCATTGCATTTTGATACTGCCTCAAATTTATGAGTTTTCGTAAACCTGAGGCAGCACCAAAATCTAACTCCACCCCAGGGGTGGTGTAGAATGGTGCAACAAGGAGAAATTATTGCATTGCTCCTCATTTTTCTCTGTAGCAGACATAAAAAGAGCAAACCACCATTTAAGATTGTTTTTTAGCAGGAAGGTGTTCCTTTTTGCACAAAAACAATTTCCCCCTCAACGCAGCCATCCTTGCACCCTGGAGCAAGGGTGGCTGCATTGGTGCACGGCAGCAAATTTAGAGTCAGCACAGGGGAAAACACAGCAGTGCGCCATATTCTAAAAAATACGGTGCATCCCTTTATTTTGAAAATGGCGGTGCATGGCGTTGCCAAATTTGGCGCAACACACGCACCGTTATTTTCTAGTGAATCTGGCCCCTTCTGTTTCACCTAATGGTTAGTAATTTTATGATGGCTGCCATGTTTACCTATAGATTGTCAGCTTGAGGCCCATCCTGCCAGTCACGAGAGTCTCAAGTCTGAGCCGGAATGGAGAACCAAAAGCAGCCTTGGCAAAAATGCTCAAACCAGGCCTATTCCCTTATCTCCTCATGCAATCTCTCTCTTTCCATCCATTTTCTCTCTCTCTCCTTCACTCTGCTCTCTCGTCTGCTCTGATCGTATTCTCTCCCCCTTCCAACTCACTCCCTCCCTTTTTAGATCGAGCGTAAGCGTTTGATGTGTTGTATACTTTTAAGTATACTTATACTGTGGTTCAAAGCTATTTAATTTGTTGTTTCCAGTGTCCTTCAAAAATCCTTGCTTGCTAGTGGTCAGTTCTGCCTCTTCGGCCTGCCTTTTTTACTTTTGGAGCAGCACCAACTACTGTATAATTACGCTACGTCCTGTTTATCTCTTCTGTAGGAGACTTTTTTTAATTACTTTTTGGCTGTTCATCTTACACTGTGGGTGTGTGTTCCAGAGCAGCCATGCTTTCTTAGGCAAGTCCCTCCTTCCCCTCCAGCTTCCTCTGCAAACATAAAACAAACATCAAAGGAGGGCTTTTCCACGGCTAGCTCACTCTCGTTTATCTTAGCTCCCATGCTTGGCTTGGAATGTGAGCTTTAATTTCCGTGTTGTCGGGGCCATAGCTGGAAAACATCAGCCGCAGTACTCTAGCTCCATCTTTGAAGGGTGAGACACACACACCCCTGCTCCATGGCCCCTGTCTCCAGGGCAGACTACAGAGGGCGCCTGGGGCTAGGGCCGGCTGGTTTTTTTCTAATTAATGTTTTTTTTTCTCTCTCTTTATTTTCAGGGGCAGGTGGACTTCGTTCATTCTGGAGCCAAGCAGGAGCCTCTAGCAGTAACTTCGCATGCAGGCAGCAGCAGGGACAGGTGTGATGGAGAGCAGACCTCATTAACAAGTGTCCCGGACAGACTCCTGCGGGCCGTGAAGGGGCTGGGGCTACTTGCCAAAGAGGCTGGGCTCAGAGTAAACTCTGCAAGCTGCTGCAGAGCACTTGATGTGAGCTATCCTGCTGTCTTGTCTCTGTGGAAAGCTTTCCAGTGTCCCTGGCTTGCGAAGAGGTTAAACACAACACATCCCAGTGCATCTGGAGTAAAAGGATGTCCACAGAGCGCGGAATTTCACATCCTTTCCCTTTGATATTTTTTTAACTCACCTTGTTTAAACTGAGATTCCGGAGACAGTGATTCACGCTAGTTACTCATCCCCAGAAGAAGTGCTCCTCGCTCAGCGCCCCCGGGATCCTGTCTACCTGTAAGTAACTTTTCTGTACAGTTTAAGATGGTGGCAAGTTATTCCGCTGTAACAGGATCAGAGTTTGATATCTGCGGCTATTATTGCTGTATGTTCATTTCCATTGATGGAAGTGTGGAGTCCATTACACAGCCTGGGCAGTTTGAAGTAACAACTTGAGAGATTGCCCTCTTGGTGAGATGCACTTAGGAGCCAGCAGTGATGGAGAGAGGTTTAAAGTGTGCTCTTTTAAAGTGCTTGGGAATAAAGTGCGCACTTCTTCCGCCTCTACCTTTGCTACAGCACAAGAACTGTACTTACATTCAGGACCTCCAGTGTTCGTCACAAGCATATAGAATACTTCTTCCTGCTTTTATGGTTTATAGGCTGAACCCCCTAACATAAATACCTACTTGGAAACATTGTGATGAAGGGGGTTCATTGGCCCTACACTGATCTAAGTTAAAGACTTTGGGGGCGGGGATAGCCGACCTCCGTTTCCTTTTTTGGCCAAATGTGTGATCCTGAGTAAATCTCTTTGAGCATCTACTGCATTAGTTCCAAAATCTATGGGGGTAGCTAAGGCCCCGGCAGTCCCTACAGCACCGGGTTCCCCAAACCTGGGCATTCAGCCCATATCTGTGAGATATTGGAGAGTCGGGCCCTCATCGTATTCTGCAAAGGGTCTCCCATTATTTTGTGTTTTGCCACTGCATAGTTACCATAGAAAGTTAGATACCTCAGAGTGATGCTGGTCACAGTATTAAAATCGATCGAGTTATTCAACAGGAAAATAAAATCGATTTTAATTGCAGGTAACTACTCCGCCACTATGTGAACCCGCTTGGTCTTGTCTTTGGCCAGAGTCTCTACAAGCATTGGACTGACTTCCTGACTGAACTTTGCTAAGCGTTTTCAGCTCTGGTGGTGTGGCCACTTATTTACCACATGAAGTTTGGGTGCTGTGCCTTTGTGATCGCCTTGTACCGTTGCGCGTGAGGGCACTGATTGTTGTAGGTACCGATAATAAAGATCTCCGTGAAGGGCAGGGAGGGTTCAGATGACCCTGGACCGGCTGAAACGTTGCCTTTACACCTCTTGACCTCTTTGTTGCTAGAGTCAGCTAGCACTTGATAAATTGGATTTGCAGTGACCCGTGGGTCAGGGCTGACCCCAGATTTGTTGTTGACCTGCACACTCAGAGTGTCTCGGTGGTTCCTTGAGCCCTCCCTTCACTACTAGGATTACTACCTCTGAGATTACCACTGCAGGGATTACCACTGCTGAGATTACCACTGATGTGATCACTACCACTGAGATTAACACTACTGATATTACCACTACTGTGATTACTACCTCTGAGATTACCACTGCTAAGATTACCACTACTGTGATTATCACTACTGTGATTACTACCGCTGATATTACCACTACTGTGATTACGAACTCTGAGATTACCACTGCAGGGAGTACCACTGCTGAATTACCACTACTGTGATTACTACCTCTGAGACTACCACTGCAGGGATTACCAGTGCTAAAATTACCACTACTGTGATTACCAGTACCTTGATTACTGCCGCTGAGATTACCACTGCAGGGAGTACCACTGCTGAATTACTACTACTGTGATTATTACCTCTGAGAGTACCACTGCTTATATTACCACTACTGTGATGACTACCTCTGAAATTACCGCTGCATGGGTTACCACTACTGATAGTACCACTACTGTGATTACTACATCTGAGATTACCAATGAGGGATTTCCACTGCTGAGATTACCACTACTGGGATTACTACCTCTAAAATTACCACTGCAGGGATTACCACTGCTGAGATTACAACTGATGTGATTGCTACCTCTGAGATGACCACTACTGAATTACCACTACTGTGATTACTACCTGTGAGAGTCCCACTGCAGGGATTACTACTGCTGAGATTACCACTACTGTGATTACTAACTCTCAGATTGCCACTGCTGATATTACCACTACTGTGATTACTACTGCTGAAATTACCTCTGGAGGTGTTACCACGGTTTAGATTACCACTTCTAAGATTACCACTACATTGAGTAAAATAGATTCAAGAGTAAGTGTACTGACCCTAGCTAACCTACACCCTAACCCCTTGGCAGCCAAGGATGTAACGGTTACGTCCTTGGCTGCGGCGCTGAGGAGCCAAGGACGTAACCGTTATGTCCTTAGACCCACTCATGGGGGGAGCGCTAGTGCTCCCCCAATGAGCCTCGCCTCAGCGCCCCCAGGGCAGGATGTAAGGGGAATCGATTCCCATTCCACCTCGACGCACCCGTGGCATCTGATGACATCAGCGCGCTGACCTCATCAGAGGCCTACCCCGAGCTTCCAGCGCAGATCGGAGGAGAAATGCTAAAGCATTTCTCTTCCGATCACAAGAACGGGCCAAGAGAGGCATCAAAGGAAAGAAAAGGCCTTTCCTTTGATGTCTCTCTCTGCATTTCTGCTGCCCGATCGCATCCCACTAGACACCAGGGAATTTTTTAATTTTTAATTATTGAGGCCATTTCTGCCCCCCCGGGGGCAGATCGGCCTATTATAATTAGGCCGATCTGCCACCGGGGGGGCAGAAACTGCTAGTCACCAGGGATCATTTTTTTTTTTTTTTTTTTTTTTTTATATGTGGGGAGCGACCCCTTAGGCAAGGGTTGCTCCCCTGGGGGCAAAATTACTTTTAGGCCACTTCTGCCCCCCTTGGGGTGTTTCTCCCCTAGGGGGCAAATTCTATTTAGGCCATTGATCCGCCTATTTTTATTAGGCCAACCACTAGACTCCAGGGATTTTTATTTTTCTGCGTCCATTTCAAGCAAGGGGAGCGACCCCTTAGGCAAGGGTCACTCTCCTGGGGGGGGGGATTTATTTTAGGCCATTTCTGCTCCCCTTGGGGGCAGATTGGCATATTTCTATTAGGCTGATCTGCCCTGGGGGGAAGAAACCACTTAGGCACCAGGGATTAGTGTGTGTGTATGTGTGTGTTTTGTTTGGGGGGCAGCCCCGTGGGCAAAGGTCGCTCCCCATGTGGGCACATTACTGTTGGCCATCAAGGGGGGCAGATCAGCCTATTTTTGGAAGGCCCATCTGCCCCCAAGAGGGGAAGAAAGTTCACCGAAGACCAGGGAAGATTTGTTTTTCAAAATAAATGGGGACAAAGTTGTTTTGCCCACCAGTGGGCAGAAGAGGCAGTTACCCCTGATCCACACCCCGGGGGGGCAGAAAGTCTACTAGATGCCAGAGAATTAAAAAAAAATACAAAATAGTGTGGTGGTGGCTACCAACCAGTGTGGGCATGTTATGCCCCCACCACAAGTGAAGGGGGTAACAGTCTTTCAGCTCTTCCCCACACACTAAAACACCTGATCCCACGGCATGCAAGAGGACATTTGATTATTTTGGGTTTTGGTTTTATATTTGGGCCGTGAGTGCTTGGCTGACTCTCAAAATTGTCCCACTTGGAGTGGTGAGGGCTGCACTTTTTGGACTTTGGGACGTTGCCATGTAGAAAAATCCACAAGACCTAGACACATCTGAACACTAAACATCTGGGTGAGTCCCGGGTGGTGTGCTTCACAGGCACTCCGTACCATGTTCTTACCCACATTACCCTGCAAACCTCCAACTTTGCTGAAAATCAAAAAAATAATCCACATTTTTGTGAAGGAACCTTCCGGAATCTGCAGGAATCCACAACATTCCTACCACCCACCATTGTCTCATCTATACCATTCTGCCCCATTTGGTAGCCTATAAACGTTTTTTTCAAACTGCCCTTTTGGACCCGCTTTGGCTCCCCCTCATTTTCGACATTTGTTGGGCTCTTCCCTGTCACAGGCACTTGGCCCACCTACACACGTGAGGTATCATTTTTACCTGGAGGGGGAACGTTGGGTGGTAGGAAATGTGTCCGGATGCAGAGATCCCACACAGAAATGTGGGAAAAATTTGATTTATTTGGTTAAATTTGAGGTTTGCTGAGGATACTGGGTAAGAAAACACTGGGGGATCCACGCAAGTCACACCTCCCTGGACTCCCTCAGGTGTCTAGTTTTCATAAATGTCTGGGTTTGGTAGATTTCCCTAGATGGTTGCTGAGCCCAGGACCAAAAACGCAGGAGAACCCCGCCCCCCCAACACAAAAACAGGTAGTTTTGTATTTGATAATTTTGATGTGTCCAGATAGTGTTTTGGGGCATTTCCTTTCGCAGGCACTAGGCCTACCCACGCAAGTAAGTTACCATGTTTATCGGAAGACTTGGGGGAATGCTTAGTGGAAGGAAATTTGTGGCTTCTCTCAAATTCCAGAACTTTCTGTCACCGAAATGTAAGGAAAAAAGTGTTTTTTTGGCCAAATTTTGAGGTTTGCAAACGATTGTGGGAACAGAACCTGGTGAGAGCCCCACAAGTCACCCCATCCTGGATTCCCCTAGGTGTATAGTTTAAAAAAATGCACAGGTTTGGTATGTTTCCCTAGGTGCTGGCTGAGCTAGATGTTACGGTTTCGGGCGGGTCTGATCAGGACTCTGGTTGGGACACCCCTTGCGGTCACCTAATATCCTAAAGAGGTATTGTACTGGGGCAGAAGAGCAGCTAAAGGCATACACAGAAAGGGCATCTATGGACAGGCACAGGAAACAGGAAAGTAAAAGCAGAGCAACCCTTGTGGGAACCAACAGGAAACGGATTACTAATGGACAAACACGCTGGGGTTGTACACAGAGTAGGGCGCAGAACCTCCCACAGTGGCAGGGAATGTCAATGCCTCTGTACAGTTTGCTCTTACAGATAGTCACCCTGCCAGCCTCATAGAAAGGAGGCAGCAGAATTGATTCTGTCTCTGGAACCTAGAGCACAAACAAGGATAGTACTTACATACACAAGACATGCTCTTTTGGGTCCAGCTGGAAACTCCGTGGCGATTCCTGGAACAACAACAATAGCACATTGTCACTATTAGGCACGAAAGGCAATGTATAACACTAGACAAGGATGGGGGCTGGAATTGCCTCCTGGAAACCAGGAGCCAGCCCCAGTACAAAAGAGGACACTTATACACTGGTGAAGACTGATAGAACACTTACCAGACACAAATACCGAGAGGAAACAGAAACAGAATGGACAAACTAAGAGACAGAGGCAGAAACTGGGAACAGGCTCATGGTGAAGCAAAGGCAGGACTAGGACTGGAAAACCAGGGGGGAAACTTCTGGCTGGAACAAACAGAGACAGGACTGGGAAACAGAGAGCAGGCTCTGGCTGGAACAGGCAAGGACAGGGCTGGAATACAGGGAGTAGGAAAAAGCAGTAAACAGGACTGAGAAACAGAGAGCAGGTTCAGACTGAAACAAGGCAGGAGCAGGACAAAGAAACAGGGAGCATGCTCTGGAACAAACAAATAGGCACAAGGCTAAGAGGTAGGGAGCAGACTCTTGCTGGAACAATCAGGAACAGGGCAGCGAAACAGGAAACAGGTTCAAGCTGGAACAGATCAGGAACAGGAACAAAACTGGAACACCATCCGATAAGGCGTCTGTAACACAAAGGAATTGAACTCCAATGCACGACGGGGATCTTGAGGAAATGGCTGCTTATAAGCAGTTCCAAGCCGGGCTGCACAGGAGAGGTCTCAGGTGTGTGTAGTTTCAGACACTTGCAAGTCCTGGAGGAGAGGATCAGGTGAAAAGGAGCAATTGGACTTCTCCCATAGAAAACAATGGGAAACAGAATCCGGGCTTTCCTGACTACCAAGCTGTGCATGATGGGATTTGCAGTCCCAGGAAGCAAATGTAGTACTACACAAGTATACCGTGGCCAAAAGAGAAACAAACTGGAGTCAGCAAGGGACTCTAGATAACTGTTCAAGGTGATTCCCAGGCTTCCGACAGTCCCCTTACAATGCCTCCTAGAGATGGGACGACCGAGTCGTAACACTAGAGGCCAAAATCCACAGCTTGGTACTTTGCAAAAAAATTGCTCTCTTTTCTTAGGGAATATGTGATGTGTCCATGTTGTGTTTTGGGGCATTTCCTGTCGCAAGCACTAGGCCTACCCACACAAGTGAGGTACCATTTTTATCAGGAGGCTTGGAGGAACGCTGGGTGGAAGGAAATGTGTGGCTCCTCTCAGATTCCAGAACTTTCTGTCACCGAAATGTGAGGAAAAAGTGTTTTTTTGGCCACATGTTGAGGTTTGCAAAGGATTCTGGGTAACAGAACCTGGTGAGAGCCCCAAAAGTCACCCCATATTGGATTCCCCTAGGTGTCTAGTTTTCAATAATGCACAGGTTTGGTAGGTTTCCTTAGGTGCCAGCTGAGCCAGAGGCCAAAATCCACAGCTAGGTACTTTCCAAAAAACAGCTCTGTTTTCTTTGGCAAAAAGTAATATGTCCACGTTGTGTTTTGGGGCATTTCCTGTTGCTGGTGCTAGGCCTACCCACAAAAGTGAGGTACCATTTTTATCGGGAGACTTGCAGAAACACTGTATAGAACAGAGGTCTTCAAACCTTTTGATGCCGGGATCCCCTCTTAAAAACATTTAGGTGTAAGGACCCCCTCCTGATAAAAAATTTCTAGGACCTGGTACTCCTCATCATCAACAATAATAAACATCCCCATTTCACACAGCAAATCATTTTTACTGTGAGGAAATATTATTAAACAGTGTTTAGCAAATCAAAGATCAGTGAATGTGGGGGCGTGGTCAAGGGTGTGGCTAAAAACAAAGGTCCTCATTTATTAGGAATTGACATGGGGCAGAGCTGCAAGTCTTCTTGCTACACTGCCACACTCCAATACAAAAAGGCAGGAATGGACCGTATTTATGAAATACAGTACATTTCTGTCCTTGCCCCCTGTGCTGGCGCACAATTGCTGCCTAGTGCCAACATAGGCAGGATT
This sequence comes from Pleurodeles waltl, assembly GCF_031143425.1. Classification (NCBI taxonomy): domain Eukaryota; kingdom Metazoa; phylum Chordata; class Amphibia; order Caudata; family Salamandridae; genus Pleurodeles; species Pleurodeles waltl. The sequence goes on along the minus strand of NC_090445.1, from coordinate 655,932,122 downwards.
GTATTTGTGCAGGAAGGGGCACCTTCCTGCACAAAAACAATCCAGAAAGGCATTGTACCTCTTTCTACATGTGTGGCAGATAGCAGCACACATGGAAAGAGAAAAAAACAAGGAGAAATTAAAACATTTCTCCTCATTATGCGTGCTCTGGGGAGACGTAAGGTTTTGGTACTGCTCCAGTTTACGTGATTTTGTAAATCTGGGGCAGCGTCAAAATCCATCTGTGTTGCATAGGAACACCCACCACTACGCCCGTGGAACACCTCCTTGACGCAAAGTAAGGCAATGCAGCGACTTGCACTGCCTTACCTTACTCCATGTCTACAAGGCCATTCAATCCACTCAGGGTGGCTTTGAGTCAGCTCATAGGTACGATTGAGAGGCTTGTGATGCGCAAGCCTCTCATAAATAAACCCAAAATATTCTCAATTTTTTTTTAAGTCTTTCACCGCCAGGTAGCTACATATAAAATAATAGCCAGCTGAAATGAAAAATAAATAAAATAAAGTTGTTACTCATTGGGAAATGCACTGTAGTGCATTATGAAACCTCTATTAGTTAATGCACTGCAGAGGTCTGTGTTTAACCGGAGCGCAACAGAACTAGATCTTTGTTAGTACAGTTGAGAATAGTGACTTGTGTATTTTTAGTGCCATGAGGTCACTGTGAATATATAAAAAGGCATTATTTTATACTTGCATTGCACGCAGTATAATATAGGCCACTACAAAAAGGTTTGTTATAAAATCGTGCTTCCAAAATGTGGATTTAAGTAATATCAGAACATATGCAATACCTTTTTTTTTATAGCTGTCCCTTCAACACCTCCAGGTGAAGTAAGCGCTGTGTAAATACAATTACAATTAAAAGCATGCACTTTACAGCTCAGTTGTTAACTCTTCGCACTATCCCTAAAAAAAAAACCAATGTTTGTGCTCACAAAGCTCTGATCATTTAAAGCTGCTCCCAAGCACCCTTTACATTTGCAGATCAGTTCGTAGAGCACATTTGCTTTTCATTCAGAAGCCCTGGGCTGAAAGTCTCCTTAGCTGTCTGTGCGGCTTTCACAGCACAGGAGACTCAAATTAAAGTTCAGCTGAGGCATTTTAAGGATCAGCTGGGGGAATGTGCGACCCCCTTACTAGGTCTCCACGGCCCCCTGGGGGGTCCCGACCCCCAGATTGAAGACCTCTGGTATAGAAGGAAATCTGTGGCTCCTCTCAGATTCCAGACCTTTCTGTCACCATAATGTGAGAATAAAGTGTTTTTTCATCAGATTTTGAGGTTTTCAAAGGATTCTGGGTAACAGAACCTAGTGAGAGCCCCACAAGTCACTCCATCCTAGATTCCCCTAGATGTCTAGTTTTAAAAAATTCACAGGTTTGGTAGGTTTCTCTGGGTGCCGGCTGAGCTAGAGGCCAAAACCTACAGCTAGACACTTTGCAAAAAACACGTCAGATTTCAATGTAAAAATGTTATGTGTCCATGCTGCGTTTCCTGTTGCAAGCATTAGGCCTGACCAGGCAAGTGAGGTACCATTTTTATCGGGAGACTTGGGGGAACACAGAATAGCAAAACAAAAGTTATTGCCCATTGTCTTTCTCTACATTTTTTCCTTCCAAATGTAAGACAGTGTGTAAAAAAGACGTCTATTTGAGAAATGCCCTGTATTTCACATGCTAATATTTGCACCCCGGAATTCAGAGATGTGCAAATAACCACTGCTTATCAACACCTTATTTTGTGCCCATTTTGGAAATACTAAGATTTTCTTGATACCTATTTTTCACTCTTTATATTTCAGCAAATGAATTGCTGTGTACCCGTTATAGAATGAAAACCCATTGCAAGGTGCAGCTCATTTACTGCCTCTGGGTACCTAGGGTTCTTGAGGAACCTACAAGCCCTATATATCCCCGCAACCAGAAGAGTCCAGCAGACATAGAGGTATGTTGCATTAAAAGATCCGACATTGCAGGAAAAAGTTACAGAGTAAAATGTGGAGAAAAATAGCTATTTTTTCACCTCAATTTCAATATTTTTTATTTCAGCTGTTATTTTCTGTAGGAAAACCTTGTAGGATCTACACAAATTACCCCTTGCTGAATTCAGAATGTTGTCTACTTTTCAGAAATGTTTAGCTTTCTGGAATCTAGCATTGGTTTCACACCCATTCCTGTCACTAACTGGAAGGAGGCTGAAAAAATAGTAAAAATGGGGTATATCCCAGTAAAATGTCAAAATTGTGTTGCAAAATGGGGTTTTCTGAATCAAGTCTGTCTATTCCTGAAAGCTGGGAAGATGGTGAATTTAGCACTACAAACCCTTTGTTGATGCTATTTTCAGGGGAAAAACTACAAGCCTTCTTCTGCATCCCTTTTTCCAATTAAAAATAAAATGACATTTTCGCTGTATTTTGGCTAATGTCTTGGTCTCCTTCAGGGGAACCCACAAACTCTGGGTGCCTCTAGAATTCCTAGGAGGTTAGAAAAAACCCCGCAAATTTTGCCTTAAATCAGACCTTACTTTATAACTACCCACCACCCTATCTTTATGGCCATACAGTGCCCTCTCCTTAACCCAGTAGTTACATTCTGCCAGGGGTGCCAATAGGCCCACCATTACATATTTTGGAGAACAAGGACTCTTCCACTCTGTCCCATGGTGGTCCTATTGGTCTTTACAATATATGGGCCTGCCCTGTCCATTAGTCCCACCCAGGCCCAGGCATAGACATGACTGTAGCATTCTGAAGTGGTAGGGACACCAAGCGCTTCTTGAGTCCATTCTCATGTTAAACAATTCTGTGCCCAACCAAAGACATGCTTTCAGTTTGATAAAAATAATATTTTGTACCCTGTAACAAGTCCTGCATTTCAGAATTTGTATTGAGTATTTCCCTGTTCTTTGTCCATGTACACAGGCATGCTATCAGTGTTAGGTGGATGTGGTAAATAAACCACGTAAACCAAGATATCTTTTACAAAGCGTGGTTTATTCGACCTACACGAGCGGTGCGGTGCCGTCACCCTCATCCACAGCTTCTCGCTTTTCCACGTTTTTTTCCCTTCGCGAGCGCGTTCGGGACTCGAGTAACACTCGAGCTCCCTTCACGCGCCCACACTAATATTACACATCCCCCTTCGTCATCAATTTTTTTTTTTTTAACAAGAATACAACAATAATAACCACATATTCAAACAAAACCATACACTGTTCAGATTAAACAAGAACATAAAAAAAAATTAACCAATAGCTCGACAAAAGCTAAGAGAAATACATTTCAAGCAAGGTTGCAAATTGTTTTTTTTAAATAAAACATATAACTCAAGAGAGTAATACATTTCAGGCAATATAAAAATCAAAAGTTTTCAATTCAATTTCCCGCCATCTCTCACATAGTCATTCAGATAAGCAGGAGGTCTTCTCACTCTACCACTTCCCTTCTTAAATTCTGTCTTATTTTCTTCATTCTCCACACTAGTTTGTCCCTCCAAAACCTCCATGCTATTATCATCCTCATGCGAAGTGTAAGCATCCGGTGAATCCGCTCTCTCACCATCTCACCCAGATAGCATAAACCCACTGCAACCTCCATCTCCATTAGTAACGATTATATTTCCTGCACTTCCACCACCGCTCTCATATAAGGCCACCCTCCTTTTGTTCCATTTAGTGCCATTCGCCAAAAAAAACACTGAAATTTCCTACGTGTTTAACCTCAAAAGGACCGCGAAACTTTGTCCAACCTGCACCCACTCGTCCATCCTTGACTTTCACCCAATCACTAACTTGTATACCAGAGTAACCTCCTGTCTGTGACGTCTCCCTTTGATTCCCTGGTTTGATTCGATCGCCCTCCAACCAACCAGGCACTAACTTTGATCTGGCCTTACGCCCTCTCATGAACTCAAATGGTGTTCTACCCTTATATCTCAGCTGCGTGGTGCGATGAGCCCATATCGCCTCTTGCACAACAGAACTAACATCTTGGTTTCCTTGCACAGCCAACTGAATTGTACCCTTGACCATACGATTCATATGTTCCACAATACCATTGGCTTGTGGATTGTAGAGTGCAGTACGCTTATGGGTGATACCATGGGTTAACAGAAACTCTTTCATCTCCAGGGAGATCAACTGTGTACCATTGTCGGTAATGAGTGTATGGGGACACCCTTCTCTTTGAAAAAAAACCTTTAATACCGAAATAGTACTTCTTGTCGACACTTCCCTCATAAACTCAACCTCCAACCACTTAGAAAACACGTCCACCATGACTAAAGCAATTTTTTTTTCGTGGCCCAAACCGGGCAATGGCCCAACAAAGTCCATACAAATAGTGTGCCATGCTTCCCCTGGATCCTCAATATGTCCCATCCAAGTTCTTTTCCCCAGCTTTAACCTTTTTTGACTTTCCTTACACTGAACACACTCTTCCACCCATTGAGCAGTTTGCAAATCGACCCCTGGCCACCAAAAGTTTTCCTTAACTCTTCTTTGAGTCAGTGTTTGTCCCAAATGCCCTTCATGTGCCAAATGTATGATTTTTCTTCGTAACTTTTCCGGAGGTACGAATCTGTCACCCCTCATTATTACACCTCCATCCCCCAACGACAACTCATCTAGAACCTTGATGTAGGGCCCTACAGATACTGCCACAGCACTCTCTCTTCTTCCTCCCTCAACAATCATTTTACACACGCACTGCATTACCGAGTCGTCCCTCAAACCTTGCAACCACTCTTCTTTAGAGAAAGCTGCCACACCATGTTGTAACAAGTCCTCCATCAATGCCACCGCTCCTTCTTCTCCCTTCAAGAATTGTGCCTCCCCATCAACCAACTTCCAATCCACAGCCATACGTGAGAGAGCATCAGCTTGTATGTTCCTCCAACCCTGAATGTATTCCACGTTATATACATACTCCTGCAAGCGAGCTGCCAATCTGGCCAATCTTGCAGAACCCTTACCCGCACCACCAGCTGATAAAACCTTGACTAAAGGTTTGTGATCAGTTCTTAACTTAAAAGAAAAACCCCACAAGAATGTTCTAAAATACTCTACAGCCCATGCAGCTGCTAAAGCCTCCCGCTCAATCACAGAGTAGTTCCTCTCACTCTCAGTGAGAGAGCGTGAAGCAAAAGCTACCGTCCTCTCTTCACCACGGTGAACTTGAGACAGAACAGCACCTACACCAGACACACTAGCATCTACAGTCAGTATAGTGGGAGAAGAAGTTTCAAAAGGTACTAAAATTTTTGCAGTACACACCTCTTGCTTTATGTTATCGAAACATTCTTGCTGCACTTTTGACCACACAAAATTACAACCTTTGCGCAACAATATTCTCAACCCCTCTGTTTTGTCAGCGAAATTCTGAACAAATTTGGAGTAATATTCAATGAGACCCATAAAGGACCTCAACTCATCTTTGTTCTTTGGTGACGGAGAGAGTTTGATTGCCTCCAACAAATCTTTCTTCAGTTTAACTCCTTCACCCGAAATGGTGTGTCCCAAATATTCAATCTCTTTGGTCAAGAAAACACACTTCTCTTTTCTTAACGTTAGACCCACCTCCAAAAGTTTCTTTAATACCTTCCTCAAAATTTGGTTATGTTCCTCAATAGTTGACGCAAAAATTAAAATGTCATCCTGAAAGAATAAGACATTAGTGAAACCCTCAAAAACATTTGTCATCATACGCTGAAAAACACTTGCAGCCGATGATAATCCAAAGGGCATTCTAACAAAACGGAAAGTACCATCCATGGTGATAAATGCTGTAACATCATGTGAATTGTGGTGTAGCCGTATCTGATGATAGGCGCTTTTGAGGTCTAATTTTGAAAAAAAAACTCCTCCATTAAGCAACATAATGAGTTCATTGATGTTCGGTAGAGGGAAGTTGTCTATCACTATGTTTTAATTGACACTGCGGAGATCCACACAAAATCTCAATTGCCCATTAGATTTCCTCTTAATGACCACTGGCGAAGTCCATTCTGGAGATTGAACCGGTTCAATGACTCCCTCCTTCAACATATCCTTCAACATCTTGCTCACCTCTTCCCTAACAACAATAGGTACTTTCCTCACTTTGTGTTTCACCGCAACGGTACCTTGTTTCATACGAATCTTAAGAACATAACCCTTTAATTCTCCCAACTCCTCTCGAAACACCTCCCCCACTTCCTCCAGAATCGCATTGACATCTCCATCATCCACTACCAAGATTTGTTCCTTACCTCTGGGATTCACAATGATATTCAAGTCATATTGGTGAATCCAACCCAAAATTGGTGGCCCAGACTCGGCCACATACACTTTGCCGAAGGTTTCTCTTGATTTGAAGCCTATGGCAGTCGGAAAGAAACCCAAGATCTCAATTTCCTCCCCTTGGTAGCCCCCAGGACATATGTCTTTAGACTTCAATACAATCTGAGGCCAGTTCTTCATGAAGACATCTTTGGGAACTATTGTATACTTAGATCCAGTATCCACCATCGGCTCAACCCTCACCTTTCCAACAGTGAACCATGCTTTGGGCCTACTTTCTCTCTTACCGCAGTAACCTTTATCAACCTCTCCTAGGCTAAGAATGCGGTCCACCACCTCATCTCTCTCCTCACACACCGCCACTCCTTTTGACTTTGACCACTCAACGCACACACGCGCATAATGACCTTTGCGCCCACACTTTCTACATTCCTTCCCCACTGCAAAACACCCCTTAAAATCACTACTGTGTAAACTACTACCACATCTGTTACACTTCTTCTTGTTCGCATACATTTTCTGGGTTTTCAGAAAATCCTGTGTTTTCTTCTCTACCAAAGCCACACTGTTGCTTTTGTTTCCCACGTCTCCCACAACCTCCTGGAAGACTTGTTGCTCCCTACCCCCATTGCCATATCTTCCCATCTCCTTCATGCAAAGTTCAGACTCTTCCACAACTTTTGCCATGTCAACAGCATCTTTTAAAGAAGGATTCTTAGCAGCCCACAGCCTTTCTTGAATCTTTCTGCTCTTACATTGAACCATTAATTGGTCCCTAATCATCTCGTCGCACATCTCCCCAAATTGACATTTAACTGACAATTCCCTTAATCTGAATACAAATTCTTCAATAGACTCCCCTACTCTCTGTGGTTGTGTATAAAACTTGTACCTTGCCAAAACCACATTGGTTTCTTTAGCAAACCTATTGCTCAATCTTAATCTAGCCTCCCTAAACTCATCTGGAATTCGTGCCCCTTTGTCTGTAGCCACTGGCATAAATTTGAACAACCTTTGCGCTTCTGATCCTAGACAGTTCAATAAAATTGCTTTTTTACGTGCAGGAGAAAACTCTTCACTGTCCAACGCCAACAAATAGTTGTCAAACATGTCTATCTAGTCCTCCCACTGGATCGCTGGCGTACCTGGATGTGTAAGAAAACAAGGTGGTGCAGTAATCGAGACGTGCTCCATTGCTCACCAAAAAAAATAGATGAGCCCACACGAGATCTTTGCAATGCTGTGAAGTGTTTTGCGCTTATCCACGTTGATGACTCCAACAATCCAGAATATCTAACACTGCTCACCGTTAAAATCAAGTCACATACCAAAAAAAAAAAATACACGGAAATTCTCACCGCCAACAATAGCAGTTTTAGAGATGACTTCTTCCTTAATTTTAAGGAAAGCAGCAGGAAAAACTACCAATTTCTAGGGTGGCTTTCCCCTTAAATTCCTGCTGGTAAGTGGTGACTTTTCCTTTAAGATCACAAGCAGTAACTTGTAGTTCCAGGAGTGACTTCACCTTTAAAACACTCCCCTTTAAGAAATTCACAGCAGCTCTCAACAATACGCCACTCCTCTTTCTCCTGAAAGAGGGCGTTGTTCCTGGAAGACCTTCGTCGGACATCAGCCTGCCTAAAAAACGCAGCTCGGTAGGTCGATATCCTCGTAATCCTCGTAATCCTCATCGCCAAAAAAATGTGGTAAATAAACCACGTAAACCAAGATATCTTTTACAAAGCGTGGTTTATTCGACCTACACGAGCGGTGCAGTGCCGTCACCCTCATCCACAGCTTCTGGCTTTTCCACGTTTTTTCCCTTCGCGAGCGCGTTAGGGACTCGAGTAACGCTTGAGCTCCCTTCACGCGCCCACACTAATATTACACAGGACCAACCCCTTTAATATTTTAGTAGATGCTGCTTTGTTTCACTCTTTGCCTTTTGTTTTGGTAGAACACTAAAAATGTGTTCCCATGACAGTGACTCTGTTACATGGATATTTGCATTTTTGTGGTTACATGAATAAATGCACTTTTGCCTATAATTTTCACTGCAAGCGGATTTTCCTTTTGTGTATTTCCTTTGTGCTCATGGTGGCCGTCAGCTCACTTGTGTGAAACTTTTTTACTTTTCAGTTTATGTGGCAAGAAAATTCTGGTTAGGAGTTTGAAACGGCGACAGCTTTAACATGAGTAAACGCGAGACCTATTGCATTGCAAATGCTTGTTTTCTCTTTCAAAGCTTCCCCATGCCTGTTGCAATTAATCCTGGGGAGCTTTCAAAAGTGCCAGGGTCAAGGAGAGGACCTGGGCTTTCAAAACCACCCCCAAGGACCCCAAACCACCAGGGAAATAGGAAGTGGAATAAACATAAAAGGCCTATCTGGCACTGTCTTATTTGTCCCTAAGCCTGCTCATTATCGTCAATTCACCGAAATGTCCCTGGTAGCGGAAGTGACATTCCACACACATCACGCGTCCTTTGTCCTTAAATTTCACTTTCACACACGTGTTTACACACACTTAAACCTACAAACACTCTCACATAAACACACACACACCTGCAAGCACGTACACAACATACATCCAAAAGCATTTTTTAAATATGAGCTGCCACTGTGTTTTAGGCACTAACTTTGCCACCTCTGAGGCCAGGGGTCTCAAAGGCACTGTTAGAGGTCACAAAGGACAAGCCAGGGGTCGCAGCTGCACCCCTGGCGACACCTAAATGACGTCCATTAGCCTGCCTCACAAGCAAGATTGCCAGGTGATAGTGTGCCCTCCACTCTCCATATGTGGATCCCCGACCCTCATCCGCTCCAAGACCACCATGCTCCTTCCCTAACAATTGCAAGCTTACCTCGTCAATATTAGGCCTTGGCACGTTTTTTTTTAATGCAAGTGTAATCTTAATTGTTGGGTCCCACATACTAGATATAATTTTTGTTCTTCTTCTGCCTAAACTTTTCACCCAACTTTCACTTGCTTGAAACTGGTTTTTGAAGACAATGCTTTGCCAGATGTGTTTAACTAGATATGTGGCACATCAGGTGCGGTGATCTAGCAACATTAGTAACTTCCTGGAAACTTCCCAAGCTATCTCCTGTGACGTTTGAATGCGAGGGCATACTTTGTGTACAACTTTCAGACAGACTACAATACTTAGTAATTTGCACAAAAAATGTGCCTCTTACTCGTGGAAAAAACGGTAATATCTACCACCCATTTGCCAATGTGAGGAGCACAAGTCTGTCTTTGAGAGTTGCCTTGGAAACATCAACCCCAGGAGGAGCCAGCTAGCCCTTTGAAGGTGTTAGAGAGCAAGTTTTATTAATGAAATTTGAAGTACTAAAGTATGAATTAACAAATGAAAACTTGTGTTTAAAAGCCTAATTGAAAATAGTATGTTAGAGAATAAAATGTGTAGTAGTTTTGGTGGACATGGTGGACACCATAAACAATATGTGTTAACGGAAAATAATAATGTCTACTATAGAAATATTTTGTCATTTATAATTATGGCGACTAAATGAAGATGAATTAATGATTATTAAGTTTGAAATCTTAATTAAAGTGTTTTATTTTATTTGCAAGTTAGCATTAGTGAAAGGCCTACATTTAATATTTTCTAAAGGCCTGTGTGTCTCAGCAGTTCCTGGAAATTCAGGGTTCATTGTTGACTTTTTTGCTGACCTTACAAAAACTTCAAATGTCCTGAAAATGTTTAAAATGTTTAGTTATTCAACATTCTGTGCGACTTACTCACTGTGGAAAAGTTATGTTCTTTGCTTGTTGAATTTGTCCTTCCTGGGATGAGATAATATGTATTAGAGGAACAATGGGCTTCTGTGCTCAATGTGAATGTTTTGTAATCTGCAACAATTGTATTCTACTGTGGAAAATGGTGACAAGAAACTGGAGAAGATGAACCAATCCTGGGTGCAGAGAACAAAGAAAGATACTTCTGGAGTGCAAATCAAAGTTTATTGGCCATGTACTAACCAACACCATAGTTTTGCCCAATAGACGTTTAGCAAGTTACTTTCTAGGATTTTAATAAAGCAAAGATTAGACGATGTAAGCACAGATTCTTACTGTCTCCGCTAGTGAAATTATGAGTTTTGTCCTTAGCATTCTGCCCAGGTTGGTTCAAATACCATAAGGCCAAATATTAGTGCACTGTTTCCCATTCATGCCATGGTCCATTCAACAAGATAGGAAGATGCTCCACTGATGCAGACAGCGCTGCTTGGTGATCAATTTAGGAGAGGTTTAACCAAATAAATGTGCATTTGTATTTCTTGCAGGTTTTTCTGTTTTCCTCTTTTTTAGAAAATACTAACGCTTTTTGTTAGCACCATAGTTAAAAGTTTTCCAAATTAATTTTTGTCTACTTCTTTTCTTTTTGCATGAAGCCCAAACATGATAATTGAATTAGAGTGATAGTCAAGGATGCCAAAATCTAAATTTTACAGTTAAATAAATTTGATTGTGAATAATTCATCTATTCATCTGTGATAACTAAATGAATTCTGTTTCTATCTTTCATATATTATTGCTATTATTTTGAATTGTGATTCTGGAATGTTTGATGATTATTGCTCTAGACGTTTCGGTCAGCCTATGTTATTCTTAAATCACTTGGTCTTGCATTTGAAATGCGTGAATTTAGCATTCTTAATCTAACAGGCAATAAATGTTTGAACTTTACTAAACTGGTGTGGTGATTCATGGCCATATTGGACATGGTGCTTAAAAATTATTGACTCCAAAATTGAATGTTGATGTTAATTGATTTAATACTGATTAATGTTGTCTGTTAAGGCGTTCTCTTACTCCTTTCTTGGTCCAAAGGTCTGAGTCGACCTCTAAGGGTAATAGATGGCTACCCTATATGTGACACCTTACAAATAATAATGAAAAGAATATTAAGGGTGGTCACGCCCACAAAGCCATGCAATCCTACTCTGTACAAGCTGAGAGACAATGTTGGAGGTGAAGCTGTAAGCTGTCTACACCTCTTCTGTAGGAGGTGGAAGGTTAGATATGACATGGAACGAGGAAGGCAGGAGAGTCCACTGACAATAGAGCGAGAGAGAACGAGTTTACAGCGGCGGTGCAGACTGAGTCAAGAAGCATTCTACAGATATCGCCGATAGACGGCAGAGAGTCTGTCTTCCAAGTTCATTCATAGCCGCGTCCTTCAGTTAGACCCTGTAACGCATGCATGGTTAAGGCTATGCATAGTTACAGCCATGTTGTAGTGGCTGTTTCCCCTGTGTAGCAGTGATGGCATGACTTTTGTCAGTCATACAAGGAAGTTTTACTATTCCAAATGTCATGATCTTGCAAGTACATTTACGCCCTTGTATTTACAGAGCCATGACACAAGGGAATGAGTCACACCAGTGTTTATTATATTTAGGCTGATATGTTGTTTTGTGTATTTACAGATGGGCATGACTGATGCCTCGCTCTGCACATGTATGGGCCGACTTGCCAGGCCCAAACCTTCCCTTTTCATACACGTAAGGCACCCCTAAAATAGGCCCTAGGTAGCCCCATGGGCAGGGTGCAGTGTATGTTAAAGGTGGGGCATGTACTGGTGTGTTTTACATGTTCTAACAGTGAAATACTGACATATTCATTTTTCACTGTTGCAAGGCCTATCTCTCTCATAGGTTAACATGAGGGCTGCCTTTAAATATCATTTAAGTGTAGTTTTCCTTTGAGTGAAGATAGAAATCTGGAGTGTTGGGTCTCTGCACTCACAATCTAAAAAATATGTCTTTTTGAAGCTGTTTTTTAAATTATTAGCTTGAAAATGCCACTTTTAGAAAGTGGGTGTTTTCTTGCTTAAACCATCCTGTGACTCTGCCTGCTTGTGTATTCCCTGTCTGGGTCAGACTGACAGTTGGGCTGTTTGTGAATCCCTTCTGGACAGTGACACGAAGGGAGCTGGCGTGTAGCCTGCATGACCTGATGAGCCATCTAAGCTAGAGTGGAGGGAGGATTGGTCACTTACACCTGAATTGGCTGTGCCTGCCCTCACACAATGCAGTCTCCAACCCCCTGGTGTGAGTCTGGGGCCAGGCCTGGGCAAGGCAGGCTCTTGTGAACAACAAAGTCTTTCCTTTGAAGGTTGCCTACTTCAAAGGCAGAAAGGGGTATAAGTAGTGGACCCAAATCCCCAGATCTTTAGATTACTTCTGGAACCATGAGGAACCTCTGCCAAGGATAAGAGCTGATGAGCTGGAGGAGGAGTACTGCCCCTTTGCCTGTGACTGTGCTTTGCTGGGTTGGCCTGCAGTTGCTGTTTCTGCCTGAGTGAGGATGAAGACTGGACTTTGTGGTATATCCCTACTTGCGAAGAATCTCCAAGGGCTTGGATTGAGTTTGCCTCCTGTTTTGAAGTCTCAGGGCCATCAAAGACTTCCTCTGCCAGCACTTGGACTCTCTGCTGAGACTCCTGCCCTGCCAAGTGGTGCTGTATCCAGTCCCTGGGCCCTTGAGAGGTGAAGTTGGCAGAACAAGGACTGAAATCCATGCACAGAACACCACGTAGGGAACATTTTGGTGCACCACCTGCAACGTGGCTGAAAAATGACCCGCCACCTCCTTCAAGACTAAAATCGATGCTCCGCCTGCATCGCGGCTGGGAGATCAACGCATCGCGATTGGAGAAACAATGCAACACCCTTGTGGCTGCTGATAATGATGCAAACCCCGCGCAGAGCGGTTTTCCAACACCATGTGGCTGGATTTCTCGCACATCATCGCTGGGCATCAAAAATCAACGCAAGCTTGCACGGATATGACGAGTCCCGTCCAGAAATCGATGCATTGCTCTCTTGCGGGGGAGAAAAACGACACATCACCGACCCAACCGGAGAAGAAACAACGCACGGCCTCACTTGTGAGTAAGGAATCGGCACATGACTGACTTTTCTGACGCACTCTTGCCTGTGCTGCTTTATTTTTTTTACGCAAACCAGGTACTTTGTGCAAGAACAACATATGTTTTGTTTTCTACTGAGTAAGACTCTTATTCTTTTAAAAAATCATAGCTTGACTTGTGTATGTTGGATTTTTGTCATTTAGGTCTTGTTTGATTTAGATAAATAGTACCTATTTTTCTAAACTGGTGTGGTGTCCATTTTCTAGTGTTTTCACTGTATTACTGTGTGTGTTGGTACAAATATTTTACACCTTGCCTTTGAGATAAGCCTGACTGCTTGTGCCAAGCTACCAAGGGGGTGAGCAGGGGATATCCAAGTGTTTCTTGTTTCAGGTCCTGAGCTCGCCCCCCACGACCGCAGCACCAACCTGCTGCCTCCTGCCTCTGTCCCCACACCACGCTGCTGTTTGCGTGTTCGAGGCCCTCCTCCACCCGCAGGCATCCTCCTGCGCCTCATCCCTGGGGTCTAGTGGGCTCTGACTAGCTTCACTTGACCCGTGTGCCGCTTTCCGCCGTCCCGTAAGTGTTTTTCGTTTTTTTCGCTTTTTCCAGCGCCTCGCCGCCGGCGCTTCTGCCCCCTTTGTGCCCCCCTGATTGCTGTCTCCCCAATCGTATATTGTGCCATTATTGTTTTTCTGATTGTGTGCTTTTCTTATTGTAACTGCTTGTATTTTGCTTGTTTTCAGTGTTTTGCCCCTTGTGCGCTCCCCGTTCCCTGCCGCTGCCTCCCTGCGGCCCCGCCCCCCTCGCGCCCCCATTTGCCGCTCCCTCCCGCCTCCCACCTCCCAGCTGCTCCTCCCTCCCCCCTCCCTTCTTAATGGCTGGCGCTGCGCGTCGCGAGTGAGCGACCTCTGACCTGTTTCAGGTCCTGAGCTCGCCCCCCACGACCGCAGCACCAACCTGCTGCCTCCTGCCTCTGTCCCCTGACCACGCTGCTGTTTGCGTGTTCGAGGCCCTCCTCCACCCGCAGGCATCCTCCTGCGCCTCATCCCTGGGGTCTAGTGGGCTCTGACTAGCTTCACTTGACCCATGTGCCGCTTTCCGCCGTCCCGTAAGTGTTTTTCGTTTTTTTCGCTTTTTCCAGCGCCTCGCCGCCGGCGCTTCTGCCCCCTTTGTGCCCCCCTGATTGCTGTCTCCCCGATCGTATATTGTGCCATTATTGTTTTTCTGATTGTGTGCTTTTCTTATTGTAACTGCTTGTATTTTGCTCGTTTTCAGTGTTTTGCCCCTTGGGCGCTACCCGTTCCCTGCCGCTGCCTCCCTGCGGCCCCGCCCCCCTCGCGCCCCCATTTGCCGCTCCCTCCCGCCTCCCGCCTCCCAGCTGCTCCTCCCTCCCCCCTCCCTTCTTAATGGCTGGCGCTGCGCGTTGCGAGTGAGCGACCTCTGACCTGTTTCAGGTCCTGAGCTCGCCCCCCACGACCGCAGCACCAACCTGCTGCCTCCTGCCTCTGTCCCCTGACCACGCTGCTGTTTGCGTGTTCGAGGCCCTCCTCCACCCGCAGGCATCCTCCTGCGCCTCATCCCTGGGGTCTAGTGGGCTCTGACTAGCTTCACTTGACCCGTGTGCCGCTTTCCGCCGTCCCGTAAGTGTTTTTTGTTTTTTTCGCTTTTTCCAGCGCCTCGCCGCCGGCGCTTCTGCCCCCTTTGTGCCCCCCTGATTGCTGTCTCCCCGATCGTATATTGTGCCATTATTGTTTTTCTGATTGTGTGCTTTTCTTATTGTAACTGCTTGTATTTTGCTTGTTTTCAGTGTTTTGCCCCTTGTGCGCTCCCCGTTCCCTGCCGCTGCCTCCCTGCGGCCCCGCCCCCCTCGCGCCCCCATTTGCCGCTCCCTCCCGCCTCCCGCCTCCCAGCTGCTCCTCCCTCCCCCCTCCCTTCTTAATGGCTGGCGCTGCGCGTCCGCGCCGCTGGCGCGCCGGAGGCGCGCCAGAGGCAAGCCCATCTGCGCCCGTCCGCGCCTGGACCGCGCCCAGCGCCACACCCCCTGGCCCTCGCGCCCCCCGCATCTGCTACTCGATCAACGAACTCCGCGCCTTCAACCCCAGCCCCTCCACTGAATGCTACCGGGCATCCCCGAAGCACACTAAAGGACCTTTTTCCTGCCGTACCTGCAACTTCTCCTGCATCAGAACGACCAATCCAACTACGAAAACATCCAACCCCAACCACCTGAACTGCATCCTCATCAACACCCGCTCCGCACGAAAACACGCCATCGAGCTCTGGGATTTGCTCGACACCACTGCTCCTGACGTGGCTTTCCTGACCGAAACCTGGTGGAACGACTCCTCGTCTCCGGACATCGCCATCGCCATACCGGATGGCTACAAAATCACCAGAAGGGATCGAACCAACGGAATCGGCGGCGGAATAGCCATCGCTCACAAAGCTACCCTCAAAATCCACACCCACTCGGACGACACCCTCAGGACAGCCGAACACCTCCACTTCCAGATCCACACGGACCCCAACACGACCCTCAGAGGAACCCTCATTTACCGCCCTCCAGGACCAAGAGCCCCCTTCAACGACACCATCGCCGACCTTGCAAGCACCCACGCCCTCGCTTCCCCGGATTACATCCTCCTGGGAGATCTGAACTACCATCTGGAAAATGCCAACGACGTCAACACCGCGTCACTGACCTCCAACCTCCTCAACCTCGGTCTCCGCCAGCTAGTCAACACACCTACCCACATCGCCGGTCACACCCTTGACCCCCTCTTCACCTCTAGCAACCACATCTCCTTCAGCCACACCTCCGAACTCCACTGGACTGACCATCACTGTGTCCATTTCACCTATAAGAAAACCACAGAGCAACACCGCATCCAGCTACCTCCCCACCGCCGCTGGGGCAAAGTCACCCAAGAACAACTGACCAGCACCCTCATCAACAACCTTCCACCCGACGCAATCGACCCGAGCACAGCCGGCAACAACCTCCATCAATGGATCCTCGACTGCGCCAACACCCTTGCCCCTCTCAAGAAACCCACCACCATCCAAGGAAAGAAAAAACCAGCCTGGTTCACAGACGATCTCACCACCTCCAAAAGCAACTGCCAGAAGCTCAAAAAGAAATGGATCCAAGAACGCACACCCGACAACCTCGCCGCCCTCAAAAACGCCAACCGCGAACACCACCAACGGATCCGCACCGCCAAGCGCGCCCACTTCACCGAACGCATCAACAACAACGCCCACGACTGCAAAGAACTCTTCGGCATCGTGAAGGAACTCTCCAATCCGAAAGCCAACTCCAACGACATCCCGCCCTCCCAGAAACTCTGCGACGACCTCTCCACCTTCTTCCACCAGAAAATCACCACCATCCACGACAGCTTCATCACCGGTCCACCGCCAGACCCCACCCCCGACGTCTCCTCCCACGACTGCCGCCTCACCGCCTGGACCCACGTGGACGAGGCAGAAACCATAGCAACCATGAACACCATCCACTCAGGCTCCCCCACGGACCCCTGCCCCCATCATGTTTTCAACTCAGCCAACGCCACCATCGCCCCCGAACTCCGCAAGATCATCAACCTCTCCTTCACTTCTGCCACCTTCCCGGACAGCTGGAAACACGCAGAAATCCAACCTCTCCTCAAAAAACCCAAGGCTGACCCCAACGACCTCAAAAACTTCCGTCCGATCTCTCTCCTCCCTTTTCCAGCGAAAGTCATCGAGAAGATCGTCAACACTCAGCTCACCCACTTCCTCGAAGACAATTCCATCCTGGACCCCTCACAATCCGGATTCAGACGAAACCACAGCACTGAGACCGCCCTCCTCGCCGCCACAGATGACATCAGACATCAAATGGACAACGGCGAAACCTCAGCCCTCATCCTCCTCGACCTATCAGCCGCTTTTGACACCGTCTGCCACCGCACCCTACTGACCCGCCTCCAGGAAGCCGGCATCCAAGATAAAGCCCTCCACTGGATCTCATCCTTCCTCTCCGACAGAACGCAGAGAGTCCGTCTCTCCCCTTTCCGCTCCAAAGCCACCAACCTCATCTGCGGCGTCCCCCAAGGATCCTCCCTCAGCCCCACGTTGTTCAACGTCTACATGGCCCCCCTCGCTCAACTGGCCCGCCAACATCATCTCAGCATCATCTCCTACGCCGACGATACCCAGCTCGTCCTCTCCCTGACCAAAGACCCGCTCACCGCCAAAACAAACCTCCACGAGGGACTAAAATCCATTGCCGATTGGATGAACAACAGTCGCCTGAAACTCAACTCCGACAAGACGGAAGTCCTCATCCTCGGACGCACTCCCTCGGCCTGGAACGACTCATGGTGGCCCTCCGTCCTCGGACCCCCACCCACCCCTGCCAGCCACGCAAGAAACCTCGGCTTCATCCTGGACTCCGCCCTCACCATGTCCAAACAGGTCAGCGCCGTCTCCTCCTCCTGTTTCAACACCCTTCGAATGCTCCTCAGAATCTTCAAGTGGATTCCAACAGAAACCAGAAAGACGGTGACCCAGGCCCTCGTCAGCAGCAGACTTGACTACGGCAACGCACTCTACACAGGCATCCCAACCAAAGACATCAAACGCCTCCAACGTATCCAAAATGCCTCCGCCCGACTGATCCTCAACATACCCCGCAGAAGTCACATCTCCCCTCACCTAAAGGAACTCCACTGGCTCCCGGTAGACAAGAGGATCACCTTCAAACTCCTGACCCACGTTCACAAGGCACTTCACAACACCGGACCCTCCTACCTCAACACCAGACTCAACTTCTACACTCCAACACGTCAACTCCGATCCGCCAACCTCGCCCTCGCCATCGTACCCCGAATCCAGCGCAAGACATCCGGCGGCAGATCCTTCTCCTTCCTCGCCGCCAAGACCTGGAACTCTCTCCCCACATCTCTTCGCCAGACCCAGGACCTCCTCGCATTCAGAAGGCTCCTCAAGACCTGGCTCTTCGACCGCTAAACCAGCAGCGCTTCCCCCCCCCCCCCTCAGCGCCTCGAAACCCTGACGGGTACATAGCGCACTTTATAAATACTATGATTGATTGATTGATTGATTGTATCTTCATTGCCCTGACTGGAGTCATGGTCCCTGTTTGGACAGATTGAAAATTGACTACTAACCAGAGACCCCATTTCTAACAATGAGGCACAGGCACTTCAAGACTGAATAACAAGTCAGGTGAGCTCCTATAAGACTGTATACACAATATAGGCTTCCCACGCAATGTCAGGTGAACTGACAGTTTTTCTTACTGTCACCCTCTTCATAGATTGCTACTTGTTTTCTGTTCTATTTCTGTGACCCCATTTTTAATCATATACTGGGTCCAAACATAAACATTTTCTATCCCTGGTCAACAATTTCATGAATGACTTTGTATAATCCTGAACAAAATATATGCCAGGATACTGAGTTCTTTGCGTCCATGTGATCTTGGCTATTTGTGTATAACTGTGTGTACTTTATGATTATTTGTTCGCAATTTTCACTTGCACCGCAACTGCACCCGGAGCACCTGTTGTTTGAACTGCCTGATAACACTGCATTTCCCCCTTTTTTTTTTCATTACTGAGGTATCATTTGGCCATTTGACACATCACTCCCTCACTGAATTTGGTGGTTTCTTTGAGCCAAGTCCAGTGTCATGCATTTGTCTCTTGAAGTTACAGAGGAGAGGGTGATAGATGTAGCATGCAAGGAGGGAGTTGCTTTAGGTAAGGGCTGATGTGAGGGCATGGTTTTGTAGCTAAATGGATAGTCACATCCTACCAGCTCCACTGCTATTCTTCAAATGTAGTCTTTTATTTCAGAATCTAAACATATATCTAAAGAAACATATGCAGTGAATTAACCTTGAATATGAGTACACATATCTTGAACGGGTATTACTTGGTAGTGAAAAATACAGTGATTGGCCAGTTTGACCAATATGTTTACTGGAGAGCACTATCTGTAGTGGGCCTGAAATGAAGTGTTTGGAAATTCCTGGCAGTGGAGGGAAAAGGATTGGCTTAGTGAAAGGGTCTACACTAGTATCTGCTGAACCATTAAAGGTATGAGTCAGGATGAGTATAGGGCATAAAAGCCAGGATTCACTTTTGCTCTGTAGGTCACTAGTATGATAGTTGTGACCTGGCAAGGGATTCAAGTGAATTTGAAGTGAGCAGGGGCATGTGGGTGCCACTTTGGTGTATGTTTTGTGGCCAGCTGAACACAGAGAGCTCTGTAGTCCCAGTCATTGCAAATAACTTTTCTCCAGGAGATACGACTGCAGGCAGGGCTCGCTTAAACATGTGAGAGCTAGGCCCGCGCTCAGAACTTTACGGGGGCACAGCAACTGCTAGCAGCATCTTCTTCCGAACTGGTTCCAAAGAAAAGTGCATTTAAATATTGTTTCTGGAGGCTGCTGGTGCATGTGTCTGCATTTTCAATGCTGTTCTTCACTTGGCTCTTTTTTGGTAATAGCAGGGAAATCAACAGTAACAAGCATTGGCAACGCCAATAGGTTTCGCGTACCCAAAATGTATTAGCTTTGTCAAAAAAAATGTATTATTATTTTATTATTACACTACCGCAGCGGCAAGATACTTATTCAAGCACCCATGAAACAGGCTTTGCAACGTGACCATCACACCTGCTTGGTGAGTGCAACGAGTCTCACCCGTTAGCATTGCTCTGATGCAATGGCCCCCCAGATGGACCAGACACCACTCGTGCACCCAGCAAACCCCTCGTGTCCCGGCCCTCCAGAAGGCACAGGCCGCCTTTTAAGATTCTTTTTCTAATTTTTAAAAGACTTCGCAAGCACAGCATGATGTCTGTGCAGGTGAAACCTAAAAAGTAGAGCCATGACAACATTTTAGTTGAAGTGCTTCTGCGAGTGATTCCTATCTCTGAGTTGTCACTGCACTGTCATCATTGTGATTGTGACAATTAGGAGACACCGGATCACTCCACCCCCACCATTCATTTTCTAGCATGTTTCTAGCAGTTTTCATTTTTTTCTACATCTGACGCAAAAATATAGAAGGAAAACAATGCATTTTTATGTTTGAACCTATTTTTAAAACGGACAACAATAGAAAGTAAGTCTTCTTTTGAGTGACACCCCATGCAAGCAATCATGATTTCCGAGGCCAACATTTAAGGATTCTATTGTTTTTGCAGGAGTATTCTACCACATGTCACTGCTTAGAATCCTAAACCTGGACTTGCATTCCATTGTGAGTGCACCTTAATCTGTTCAATTAATGCGTAAGCATAGTAGTTTGACTGGAAAAATATTTTTTATTGGACCGAAAAAAAAGAGGATAAACATAAGCCGTCAAATTTAAAAAAAAATAATGCCATGGAATAGACTCATGCTTTTTATCGTTGTGGCTGGCCAAGTCTTATTGCCTTCAGTACTCACCATATACTCCTCCTTTATATGTTCTATAATTTACGTTGCAACTATTGTTGACGTAAAACGCATTGTACTGTGACCGGATTGGATTAGTTGGTGTAGCTCGCACCCTGCAGGGATGGTTGGCCTTAAATTTAAACAGTGACGGCAGAGCTCTTTGGCTGCGGAAATCCATTTCGCCAGTGTTCATGTCTGCTCACACAGTACGACTTGGTGTGGAACCATAGAATGTCCCACGCTTGCGGAGAATGGGCTGTCTCGTGAAGTGTGCTGTTACAGACGTTGCATCGCCCAACCTGTCCCCACATTAGCAGAATCTTCGGTATTCCAAGCAGGAATAGCTCGCACGAAAAGGATGCATACAAGTCGGCAAATGGAGTCAGCTCATTCATCCTCTGCTCTGATAACACCGCGAGTCACATAAACGTCCGCGCGGCTTTGGTGGGACTTTTGTCTGTCTGGGTAGAACTGAGGAACCAGGGGTTGAAAACGAAACGATGGTGCAGTGTAAACATTTAACATGTAAATAATCAGGGTAGAACAGAATATGCAAGTATAAACAACTAGGGAAGCAGCACTGTGTAGCAAGCACCCTGAACATAACTGTGCTTTGAGTACCTCAAGTTTATCTAATTGAGCGCGGATGCCTTCAGTCAAGATTTGCTAAAAGCAAGGCATCCTGATATATACTGCAAGAGTCTTGGCGGAAATTCGTCTGGTTGAATTCTTTGTCCAGTGTACAGAAAACCAAATCACCAACTTAAGTAGCCATGCTGCACTGAAATTCACACGGCCACATTCACAGTGGAACTGTCAGAGCTGAAAACGTTTTGGCCCTGATTTAGGAGGGCCTACCACCACATTAGCATAATTTCTTTTACGCTAATGTGGCCCAATGAGGCCAAAATCACCACGCCAGATTTACAAAGTGGCGCAATGCATGCATTGTGTCACTTTGTAACCCTTTGCGCCACATTATGCCTGTGCCAGTCATAATGTATGCGGGGGCGAAAAATGGCACAAAGAAATCTAATAGATTTCTTTGCAGCATTTTTTGCGGCATTTTTAATGCCAGCACAGAGCAGCGGTTAAAAGGAGGCCTACCATTATTTATAATGGGCCTCAATGAGCTTTGCAGGATTAACGTCAACATTTTTAAAGCTAATCAAACAAAGTGCCAAATTAGCATCAAAAATGTTACCACCTTTAATATGGCGCACACATGGTGGTGTTAGGGGGGCGTTAAGGGGAGCAAGAAAAGTGGCACTGAATTGGATGTAGCGCCACTTTTCTTAAATCAGGCCCTTTGTTTATAACTTCTCTACTTGAAGTTTACCCGAGCTTTGTGACGGCGTGCCACCTGCTGATTGCCTGTGGAATGAAGAAGACTGATCGAGTCAGCAGAACATCGCAGAGAGAAAAGTTTGCCACCAATGGGATGCTCATTTGCAAAATGCAGCATTTCGAAACTGGGACTGGGCTTTCAACGCAGATTCAAATGATAGAAATACAGTTCTGTGAGAACAGTAGTTGAAGGCTTGTCCCCGAGATTTATAGAGATCAAATTTTACTAATATATTAGTGGCATAGAAGTTAGCATATGGTGACTTATGATCCTTCATTTAAAAGCGTGACAGAGAACTTAACACAAAATGCCAAATGTGCAGATTGAATCATGGTGGACAATGTGGCCTCCATTCGTATTTCACATTGTGTTTCAACATTAAAGATTTTGTGAACACATAACTGAGTAAGCTACTGACATGAATTAAGTATTTTATTAGATGAATTTCAGAATAAGAGTACTAAATGATTATGAAATAATCATACTTATTTTGAATTAAATTAATTTATTAAAGTGAGTTACATGTGTCCAGAAAAAGAAATGAACGCTTAAATTGTGTTCTAATGTGTCATAAATAATCTTTGCAGTAAAATAATTTGCTTTGTATATTTGATTTCAAATTGTAAGGTAGGCAATAGGTTTTATATGTTTTAAAGTGCATTAGAATGTATTGACACTTTCTTAGCTAGACTAGGCTTGAAGATTAATTTTTGCAGCAGTAGACGAAAATTACTTGTTTTATCCTGTTACCTCTGACTTGAATTAATTCCTAGGTTGCTGATTTGATTTGAATGTCCTATTTTATTAAAGACTGAGAAAGTTTTGATGCCTACAAAGTAACTGTTAGAAATGGGGTTTCTGGTTGGCTAGGGTATGCACCTCAGCCAGGCAGAACCTACCCACTCTAGTCAGGGCAAAGGATTTACACATCCAAGATAACCCATGCTCACCCCCGGGGTAGCTTGGCACGAGCAGTCAGACCTATCCCAGAAGCAATGTGTAAAGTGTTTGCACAACACACACAACACACATGACACAATATCCCCACCACAAAGGAAACACAACACCAGATTATATGAAAATATACTGTATTATACACAACACAATTAGACCAAACATCACATATCAGTACTATCCTGCTACCTTAGCAGTTGTCAGAATGTTACACATTAGATACTCTGCAAACTAGCAGTAGTCACACATAACACACAGGTTACTCAGTATTCTGCAACATAAGCAGTAGTCAGGAAACACATTATTACACCAAAGCACTTGTCATAAGAATATCATAAAACACCCATAGTAGGAACATTAGAAACATTTGGCAAGTCATATGAACACATATCAGCAAGTCATGTCCATAAAAGGAACATTTGCACACATATGTAAAAATATCATCAAACAGGCAGGCAATATATCAATCAGCAAAAGCCTGTAGGAAGAACTTGGATTATAAATATATTAGTCCTTTAAGAGAACCTGGTTTGATGAAGGCACTTCCAATGCCTATGAGAATGAAAATTGGGGCCCCCAGCACTCCTCTGTGCAAAACAGGGGCCTCCTGTGAGTACTGGGACCGAGAGGGGCGGCACACACCCTCTCAGTATTCCTGACGGGCCCCTCCAGGGGCCCGAGATCACTGGGGACCCTCCCCGGGCCACCACCGGCCCTCACCAGGGGAGGGGGACCGAAGCACACCTCAAAACAATCACTTTTGGTAGAGGAGGGGGGTGCCACGCACCCCCTCTGTTTTAAGGACGGGCCCCTCCTGGGGCCCCAATCACTGGGGGCCCCCCCGGGCCTCCACCGGCCCTCACGAGGGGGGCCAAAGTCAAGGAAATGCTCTGGGAATCCAGGAGCGATCACGCTCCTCACGCAGGGCACAGGTGAGAGGGATTCTCCCTCGCCTCCCGTGTCCTGCTTACAGAGTGGCCTTGGGATCCCAAGGGAGACCTCAGATGATGCCTTCCTTCCTCCCAGAGCCGCCGTAAGGCACTCTCTCGCACCCCGTCTGGAACGCCGAGTGTCGACGAGGTTTGGGCCCAAGTAAGGGCCTCCTGGTACCCTGGGGGCTCTCTTTGGAGCGATCCTTGCCCCGGGGGCACTGCTAGGAGCACACTTGCTCCAGGTTACTTCTTTGTCATCTCGCTCGTGCCCCAAGTGCACCGAAATCAGCGCGTGTTCAACGCGCTTGGATAATTAGGGAGCCGGGGCTGCGGCGGTGATTCAGGCAGGCAGCATGCTTCAGGCAGCGCTCTCGCTCATTCCGGGAGGCCGGGCTGTGGCAGTGATTCTGACAGTAAAAGCGCACGCTCACAATGCTTTCAGGACCAAAGATGCATCGTTAATTTTGACAAGTGTTGAACCACTCCTTCGTGCTTCATAAGGCAACAGGGGTCAGGGACCACAGCACCCTGCTCCTGGGGGACAGAGTCCAGAGAAAAGGTCCACAGGTGGAGGGGCCCAGCAACAGGCTAGCACAAAGAAAATGCAGCAGGTGACAAGTCCTTCACAGTGACTCGCCAGGTCACAGGTCAGCACAGCAGCAGCAGTCCGTGGCGGTCCCTGGTGAGCCCTTCCAGCATTTCTGTGTCCAGTTCCAGGATGTTTCAAGAGTATCCAAATTGTGGGGAAAATTCTCCTGTACTTATACTCAGTCCTTACAATGTTTTGCAATGGTGGGGAGAGGAGGTTCCAGCCAGTTACAACTGGTTCTGGGAGTGCCCCATCTCTCCTTTCAGCACAGGCTCCAAACATCAGTGGGGGGGTTAACGACCCCATTGTGTGAGGCCAGGGCACAACCTTTACAAATGTAGGTGTGCCCCGCCTCTCCCTTCTCTCAGCCCAGGAAGACTATTCAGTATGCAGCTGCACCTCTGTGATACCTCCACCCTCCCTGTGTCCAGGCTGTCTGAAAAGTATGCACAAAGCCCCAACTGTCACTCTGCCCAGACGCGGATTGGGGTCAAGCTGCAAAACACCAGAGTCATAAGCACAGATAAATGTGCACTTTCTAGAAGTGGCATTTCTGTGATAGTAATAAAAAATACACCCACA
Organism: Pleurodeles waltl; assembly: GCF_031143425.1. Lineage (NCBI taxonomy): Eukaryota > Metazoa > Chordata > Amphibia > Caudata > Salamandridae > Pleurodeles > Pleurodeles waltl. Next base: position 655,907,075 of record NC_090445.1, on the reverse strand, counting down.
CCAGTAAGCAGCATTTATTATCACCATCACAACCATACCAAATACGCCTACGCTACCCCTTATAAATCAGACAATACCCCTTACACATAAGGCAGGGCATTTCTAATGCAATCCTATGAGAAGGCAGCACTCACAGCAGTGAGACACCAAGTTAGGCTGTTTGTCACTACCAAGACAGGCCACGCAACCTGGCACATGTCCTGCCTTCCACATACATGGCACCCTGCCCATAGGGCTAGCTAGGGCGTACCTTAGGGGTGACTTACATGTAGTAAAAGGGGAGTTCTGGGCCTGGCAAGTAAATTTAGATGCCAGACCCCTGTAGCAGAAAACTGCGCACACAGGCACTGCGCTAGCAGGCCCGAGACAGGTTTGAAAGTCTACTTCAGTGGGTGGTGCAAGCAGCGTTGCAGGCCCACTAGTAGTATTTAATTTACAGGCCCTGGGTATAGAGATACCACTGTACAAGGGACGAATAGGTAAATTAAATATGCCAATTAGGTATAAGCCAATCATACCAACTTTAGATGGGAGAGCACCTGCACTTTAGCACTGGTCACCAGTGATAAAGTGCTCAGAGTCCTAGAGCCAACAGCGAGAGGTCAGAAAAAACAGGAGGAAGGAGGCAAAAAGACTGAGGATGACCCTGCATAAGGAAAAAAGTCCAACAGTAACTATTTTCGCTCTAGCTGTCAAACAAGACAGGGAGCCCTAATAATTTTGTGTGAGAATTGTTCAACTCATCCTGTGTACTGTGAGAAAGGATCCTGAAGTTACAATCGACTAGCAAATGTAATATTTTAGCGGAGCTGTATGAAATCATCAAGATGACCAAATATTTCCTCTGAGAAAATCCGGACTAGTTGCAAACTTGATGGTGTCAGCGGCTACCATTGGATGCTGTTTCTTGTGCGCAAGATGAGCCCACCTGGAGAACCAATCGTAAACCCCTGGACATTTCCAGTTACTGAGAGGCTTTCAAAGCTTTAGTGACTCTGCTAGAGTCTGTCTTGACATGGTGGTAATCCTGAAAGTGGCGCTCCTCTCTCTTCTCCTTAATTCCCTATGATCTTTAGAAGTCCCCAGAGGAATTAAAGTTATCTTTCCTAATTGCCCCACTTGTTTATGCTATTCAATACTAACACTAAAACTGTAAACTCTGCCTCAGAAAGAAACTTCCATTTACAGCAGCAAAGATCCACTTGGAAGACGAATGATCAGTACTGTGTCACAATATTAAAAAGTCTTACTGCCATGGAGAACAGATTGGCTGCCATCAACATGAAGAAAAATGTTGCTGGCAGCCATTACAGGACTCGGGGTGTAGTCCCGAGTCGAATTATAAAAAATATTTAAGGGCAAGATAGAGATACCCTGCCCCCCCTAGACTCTGTGGGGGAGGGAATACAGAAGGACATCCCTCCAGGACCAAAATCATTTAAAAAAATGACAGTTTATGCCACAAACCTGTGGGACACCTGCAAGATCATGGCAAAACAAAATATGTATATATATTGGCCTGTGATTTTTTATACATAAATTGGGGAGGGGGTGTGAATGGGGCCCTGTTCCCTCAGCTGATTTTTGGCCCTGGGGACTCCTTCCCCTGGGGCTGGGTTCCTTAATTAATGGGAGGGCGGCCTTTGGCCGCCTCCCCAAGGCTTATTTGGCTCTGCAGACCCCATCACCCAAGACTGAATTCATGTAAAAGGGGAGGGGGGCCACACAGCGCCCCTCACAGAGCCCTAAAAGGCCCCAGGGACCCCATCTCCCAGAGTTGAATTGAACAAAAACGGGAAAGGGATGGGGTTCCCTTGGCCTATTTAGGCTTGGGGAGCGGAACCATGTGGCCCCTGACCTATTCGCCCCAAGTTGTGGAGTCTCTGGGGCCTGTCAAGACTCAGGAAGGGTGGTCACATAGTCCCTCTCCCCTTTTTTATGGCATTCAGCACTGGGCCCCCTGTCGGCCCCCTGGGGCTTCACAAGGCTCAGGGAGGGGGGCCACGAGCCACCCTCCCCTATTATTGGGGGTTGACCCCAGGGGTGGGTCTGCAGGGCTTGTTTGAGCCCAGGGAGGGGCGCCACACATCCCCACCCCTAAATTATCTGTTTTTGGCCCCAGGGGATGAAGTCCCCGGGGCCTCCTAAGGCTAGGTGAGGGAACTCACATTGCCCTTCCACTATAGCTAATTTATGGACTTGGGGATGGATTCCCAGGGACCCATTTGGGGTTTTGGAGGAGGGCTACATGCCCCCTCCCCACATATAAATATGTTTGGTCCTGGGGGTGGGGGTCCCCAGGACCTCTTGAAGCACATGAAAGGGATGACATGTCCCCTCACCTAAAATTAGACTTTGGCCCTGGGAAGGGGCTCCTTGAGACCCATCTGGGCTTGAGGAGGAGGGGCACACCCAATAACTTCCAAAATAAGATACCTGCTCTGCCTACCCAATGGCACTGCCTCCCACAATTTCATCATGAGGTAGAGCGTTTGTACCTTTCGGATATTCTTGCTCTCCATCACTTATTAAGTGGATCACTGTTTGGACAAGACAAGTATTTGAACTACATTGGGCCGTTCTGAGGCACTGCCTAAGTTTGGATAGGGCTTTGTCTATCCCCGTGTCTATTTATGCCAAGACCTTGGGCTGCCCTGGAATGTTCTCTCACCAGAGTGATTAAATCAAAATGATAGTTCTTGGACCAAAAACACCTTTCCCTCTTTTAGAGATGTAGAAAGAGAAGAACTGGAATTACGCAGGCCCACAGTCAGGGATATGTTCTTGAACCATACCTTACACTATTTACCAATAGTAACCATTGTTAACTACTATCATGGTTTCCGTTAAACCTGTTGCATTGCCTCTTGGCAGTGCAGATGGAGTGGACCCCCATAAGAAGGACTTAGGTCCCTGTGGCTACAAAGGTGTATCTCCTTAGAGTCCTTTTCACTTTACGATGTTTTATGCGTTTTTTTTATTTGCCCCGTAGATATTTATTTATTGCTAAAGGACTGAGGTTTTATTAAAGTTTGTCCTGCTTTTTTGTTTTTACAGCTGTTACACAATTAATTTATGTGTTTTCCTATTGCAAATGGTTTTAATGAAGCCATCAAGCTACGACATAGGATGGATATCTTACAAATGTAATAACACTAGTTGGCTTGATTTCAAATCACATTACTATGTTTGTGCCAACTCTTAAACGTTTGTCAACTGTTTAGCCTAGCTGTTTCTGTTTGTTACTGATAGTGATTCTTTGATTATACTGATGTGTTGATCTTTTACGGATTTCCTTTGTGAATCCGAAATAAACATATGATGATACAAGATCAGATTCTCATTTATTAATATTTGCAGCTTGTCAGTCATATTACATACAACATGAACTACTGATTAGTAATAAAACATGCTGGATGTGGATTTATACAACCTGTCTGCTGCTTTCATAATATCTTCCAAACATCGAAGAAACTGGAATACTATGCTGAGAGAGGCCAGAACGTAGCAGTCTGTTCTTCATAACAGCTAGGCATTTAACTGCACACATTTAGCACAAGCATTAAAAATAGCGCAAAATATAGAGGTGGAGAAACATTTTATTTGCCTTGTACCATGAAAGGCGACCCTGTCAGGTAAAAAGCACTTATTAACATCAAAGCTTTAAAAGAGCAAAAAAGAGTTAGAGGAATGATAATATGGACAGACAATAGTTGTGATCTAAGAACTAATAATCATTACATTTCTATTCAATGCAAAAAAGTGATCAGTAATACACAATTGGAAAAACACAATTGCAATACAAAATAAAATGATCTATAAAAAACATACAATCCAACTTGAACAATGTCACAAGGGCACAACAACTGATGAACATAAAATACACCCAAACATTATTTTGAACAATCCTTATGTGGTAGCACCCAGAATAGGATTGGCACTCACTAACAGCCTTCAGCCATGGGTTTGAAGTAAACATGACTCAGTAGCCCTCCTGATGAAGCAGAAAATGAAGATTTTGATTTATTAACGCATAAACGTAGTGCTGACATAATCATGTGTGACATTAACCGAAATAATAAAGATTGTACAGGGACAAAATGTGCCCTCAGAGTAGTTTGCCATCATTTATACGCGTGCTTTATATAACGTGGTGTATTAGAATTGCACTAATCCGACATAATTATAACCGTGCGCTACGATTTGCTTGTTTGAAATGTTTTAGCTTAGCATTACTTTAGTGGAGGCTTTGGCCTAGTTGCCTGGTCTCACGGTTTAGATGTTCGTATTTTTCCACTGTGCTATTAAACGTGTATTTCTGCTTGAAGCTGTACTTTTCCACAGAAACTGTTCACATGCTTATCTTAAAAGTTAGTGCCAGGATGGCATATTTTCTCTTTAATTCAAGGTCGGCTTGCAGGTGCGGACAATGGAGGCTCTGAGAGTAAGCTAATCGAGAGACAATGTTGCAAATTACGTACCCATCTCCAAGGATAATGTATGCTTAAGTAAAAGCTTGAGAACTGTCGTTTTTGATTGGTCAATTTGAAGCTAACCTATGAACCCTCCAATGGAGACCCTACTGGACTTGAACTGTTGTCTATAAAACCCAGGTGCACGAGAGGAAAGCTCTCTCTTCGGACATCCCGCCATTTTGACTTCGTAGCTGCTATGACCCATTTTGCTGCGACGCCATTTTGAGAGACTTTGATGCTTTCTCTAATCGAGAGAAAGAGACCTTAATGATTCTTGCCCTAGAGACTTTAACTTTGATTTGCCCTTTGCATGAAGTAGTAATCTTATCTTGCCGCCGTGAGGCAATTGCCCCGTCCACCCCTGCCCCTTTGTCCCGTCCTATGCTGATCGAGAAACGGTACCCATGCTGACCGAAGAATGGTACCTGTGAGACGAAGACTTCCTTGTATGCTGATCGTAATTGGTAAATATGAAAGGAAACTGTAAAATTGCATTGTGTTTCTTTTAGGTAACCAACTGCTGATTTTGGTAAGAGCCCTAGTTAGGAGTTTTCTAAATTGATGTTGCCAAATTGTTTTTGCATGAAGTCCCACATGCTGATGCTAATTTGAGGTTAGACGAGGATTCCATATGTCGCACGATGCAATTTGAGACCTTGTTATGCTGACTAAATGTACGCAATTAGCCCATTGCAGATTATCGTATTAGTGCTTTGCATTGCCACTATCGAATGCCTTGTGATTCAAATGCTACATAGATTACACTTGTTCCGACGATATGGACAGCTATTAATGTTCATTTATGTTTATCATTTGGTGTTGAGACACATCTATATCGTGCTAGCTTTGTTAATATAGGGAAATAAACTCACTAACTTTGCAATAAACTGGTGTGGTTATTCCTGGCTGAAAGGTCAGGGTTCGCCGAAATGTATTCTGGATTAATTGTTAAGTGTTATGTTGTTCAAGGTGTTGCTTATGTTCGTTATTGATTATCGATTTAAGGTGATTGATCGATTAAGAGTACAGAGAGTTCCCACTTAGTCAAAAGATTCATCGACCTAAAGAGCGTCCGAACGCAGGTAAATTGTTACCACGTTCCGCTCTATCAGTAGATGGTAGCAGAGGACGGTTACGTCTTTTGGGACCCTGTACTGGTAGAGTACATGGTGTTGGATTAGCGGTTACGCACTTTGAGGCCTCATTCGAGAAGTTGAATTAGATTTTTCTTGGATGAAAATAATTGACAAGATGATGATGGGCTAGGTCCACCGCGACTTTCCCGGGATCTCGAAGCTTGCGAATGGAGAGAAAGGAGATGTGGAAACAGCGTTGGCGGTACTAGAGATGGTATGAGTGAAGTTAGGGTTTTGCGCTTGCACAGCTTATTGCCGCAGAGTGTGTGAAAAGGTTGCGAGGATTTTCTTTTAAGGATAGCGGAGGTGCGACTCCGAGTGTAGAACTAAGAAGTCGTCGAACTTCATAGAGATATCGGAGGTGCGGCTCCGAATGTGAGAGTAGGGAAGTCGTCGAACTTCATGTGCGTCTGGCGCTTTGTGCATAAAAAGGTCCACATGGTTGTTGTTGTTGAGACGGGCCCTGCGAGGTCAAGAGACTCCGGAGTATGTTGATCCATGTTGTGGTCTGGGCGGTTTAGTAGGTTGATCGGGCGTGGTCAACGAGTGGGTACGTGTGTTAGGGAGTGATAGAAACTTCGACTTCGGGCTTTGACAAGATTCTAAGTGCACTAGAACAGATCATTGACAAGTTGAGAGTAGGTCTGCGGGTCAGATTTGCTTGCGAATGTGGGGACTGAGAAAGACGGAATAGCGGCCGAGGCTGGTGAAAGAGATCGAATAGTGGCCGAGGTTAGTGAAAGGTCCCTAAGGTCCTGAAGCGACTGTGTTACCCTTCCTGTAGTAAACCGACAGATCTGTTTTAGTTTTTGGTAGCTCGCGATACATGCAAGAAGTTGTTACGAGAGGAGCTGAGTGAAGGAGGACTAGTCGCGAGGCTTTGTCAGCCGCAGTGTGTGTGAGTGTGACGTCACTAAGAGCCGCGCTGGGATAGGTTGGTTGGAGGGAAGGGTCGCGCACGGATTGGACGCAGTCCGTGGGCTCGATTGGAAGGGGAAAGGCAGGTGAAGAGTATTCCGGGAATTAAAGTCACCTATTGATTACAAATTTTGTGGAATAAAAGTGACCTATTGATTATAAACTTTGGGAAATAAAAGACGAGAAAATGAAATTCCTTAAAGCATTCAGGAGCGCGATGAAGGGAGAGTCTTACATCAAAGCGAGCGTAGGGGAGGAGACGCCGCCCGAGGGCACACCAGCTTACATTGTAATGGAGGAAAAAGGGGTAGCTCCGTGTCTTTGGCTAAAGCAATGGCACAAGTGGACAGAGAAACATGGGAGCGTAGCTTTCCCAATACATGGGACATTCAATATAAGGGTCCTAGAGAATTTGAGATTCACGATGTATGACATGAAGGTGCCTCCAAGGCCAGCACAGTTTGAGGCTCTAGCAATCTGGGAACTCATGGCTAGACAGCAACAGAAGAACAAGTTTGAAACAAGGATGAGGAAGGTAGAAAAGACACTAGCGGATGCTAGGTGGGATAATGCGCAGAAGGTGTGGAGGTCAGATGTATTGCAGGGAATAAAATTGTTCCCCGCAATTACTAAGGATGAAGAGGAGACAGGTAAGAAAGCTACCTGTAAGACAGACAGGAAGTGCTCCAAGGATAGAGAGGACGAGGAAAAGTTGAGAAGAGAAGAGGAGTTAGAGGATGAGGAGTTGATAATGCAATTGCTGAACGACCGTCCACCACCTTATGCGGAGAATGGACAAGGTCCAAGTACCAGTTCTGCCCCTCCGGCATCGGTACAGAACAGTGAAACGCAGAGTTCAGGAGCACCATCGGGATCTAAGGATCCGAGTTTACTGCTCACCCCGCAGATACCGCAGGTTAGGAGAATATATCCAGATGTGCCCGTGTTGAAACCAGCAGAAAATTATCAACGCAGATGCCAGGGTACTACAGCAGTAACAACAGTGGAGGGATGATTCTAGACCCAACCGTAAGGGGCGTACAGAATGGTTACAACCCAACAATGGCACAAGCTGAATCAACTCAGTTTATGATGCCTCAAAAGCAGATGCAGGGAGGAAACGCTCATGCTCAAACGACGGGGAGTCAGATGGGCATGCCGGCAATGATGGCCCATAATATGGGGATGAACATGCCTCAGAATATGGGAAATGGACAGAATCCAGATGCAATATCACTGCCCATTACCGTAGGTCCAGCGGTACCTCTGTATAGTCAGCCTAACTTAGGTATGAGCAGTCAGGGACCAATGCTGCAGAATGGGACAGAAAGAAGGTGCATAGAAAACACTCCAGGGATAACTCCGATAGCGACTCAGCCAACTGGGTCTGGGTCCCTGATGGAGTTTAGTCCCATATGTGCTCAGTCTACACTGGTGAGGTCGAGCCCCCCACTGATAATACCATTAACATCGAACACTGAAAAGTTGCCGCAACCATCGATGGCAGTCGATGTGAATGCTACACTGATGGGGGTAAATGCGCAACAGCTGACACAGTGGTTCAACAGTCTAAATTCCACACAAAGTTCAGACAGTGGGAAAGGAGAAGATTACTTGAGTAGGATGAGGCTGAACATGGAAGCACAAGAATTGGTGGAAGGAAATATGGGTGTGAACAGGTTAGAGTCCTACACGGAAGAGGAGTTGAGGTATCTATGTCCAAAGATCACGAAAGAAGTAAATAAGGTACATAAAAGTTTGCAGGAAGTAGCAGACAGGAACGGGATTGACATAGGCAAGACGAAACACTTGAGCAGGAGCTATAGGTTGGATTTTGGGACCACAGATTTTGAACACATGAGATCAGCAGGCATGAAGGCACACCTTAGAGAATTGTTACAGAGTGCCCAAGTGTGGAGGTGCTTAGACAAGTGGGAAAGCAGATGGGTAAAGAGGAAGGATAAGAGGAGGGACAGTGTTACAGAGCATAATGAGAAAAGACCGCAGAGCAGCGAGACAGTGACCATGTTACCAATGAGAGAGACAGCAGGGGGAAAATTAGTACATGTACCATGGCACAGGAGCGATATTCAGTCTTTTACAAATGATTTTCCCAAACTGAGAGAGAAGCCGATTGAATGGTATCAACAGACTGATAGGTTTGTGAAGCTTGCAAAATGTCTCTGGGAAGACCTGAACACTCTATTCGAGATTGTGGTTCCGGCAGATTTGTGGGAGGATTGCAAAAGAGCTGTAGGTTGGCCGACAAGTGAACCAGAGAGAGACAGAGAGACGGGTGCACCATCACCTATGGTGATGTGTCTGTACTATAAGGTGATTGAGCATTTGAAGACGAAGGTTGCCGCGAAAAATGTGGATTGGCAGAAAATTGATCGAACTGCCCAAGAGGCTAAAGAATCGATTCATAGTTACTATGAGAGGTTGTTGAAGGCGTTCAAGAATTACAGTGGCACGGAAGCAATAGAGGCGAAAGATATGCTTCATTTTGTGTTCAGATTTGTGGAAGGGCTGAGACCAGAGATAAGTCAGATGATAAAATCGCATTTGATTTGCTGGCAGTCGAAACCGATTGATGAGGTCTTGACTTATGCGAAATACTGTAGCGACGAAATTGAAGTGAAACAGAAAAAGCTGAAAGAGAAGGTGATGATGATGCAGCTTAAGGCGGCTCAGACAGGCTTGCAAGGTCTGCAAGGACTGCAAGGGTTGCCAGGGATGCAAGGGTTCCAACAGCAGGTACCGCAACCGCAGCCGCAGTTGCAGGGAAACATGGCGTTTCAGCAACAGCAGCCGCAGTTGCAAGGAAACATGGCGTTTCAGCCACAGGCCAGAGGCAGAGGCAGAGGCAGAGGAGGTTTTGTGAATAATGGTCCGGATTTGAACACTGTTGTGACGGGTGTGCAGGCAATGAAGAAGGTGGTGCCGTGTCACGCGTGCGGAAATGTAGGTCATTGGAAACGCGAGTGCCCGATGGTGGTGCAGGAAGGTGCAGGTGCAGGTGTAGGTGTTGGTCAGCAAAACAATGATGTCAATGCATTTCAGACAAGGAGAGGACCAAAAATGAGAGGTCCAAACCCAAATTTTCAGACCATAAATCAATTGCAGGGATTACAACCTATGCAGCCGCAGCAGATGCAGATGCCCCGTGTGCAGATGACGCAGATGCAGCCGATGCAACAGCAGTTACCTATGGTACCTAATCAGCAAATGCAAATACCTTTGGCACCAATGAGTCAGCAGCAAGTGATGGTTCCTCCACAGGTAACGGGTCAGGTAATGAGCACAAACGGCACAGTACAACAGTTCCCATTACACAGTGAGAGTGGAATAAACAATGTATGGGAGAGTGAAAGCTCAGAAGAGGAAGGAGATTGTGTGCTTGCGGCATCTCTAGAAGTTGATCAAAGGGGTCCGTACGTAGAAGGAAGAGTAATGGGTCATCGTGTCTCATTTTTGGTTGACACGGGAGCCACACGTTCAACGGTTAAGAGCAGTGAAATACCAAATTTGCCACTCTCAGGGAGGACAGTTCAAGTGGTGGGAGTAGCAAACAGACATCTGACGAACCCAATAACAGATCCGGTACCAGTCAACATTGGTAACTATCAAGGGGTACATCAGTTTGTGGTGTGTGACTCAAGCCCGATAGCACTGTTAGGAAGAGACCTATTGTGCAAATTGGGTTGTTCGATAATGTGTTCGAACGAGGGAATAACAATACAGACGAGCAGTGATGGGGAAGAAGAGGACAGTGTAGAGGGTGATGAGATGGAAACAGTTGACGAAGAGTATCCTCTGATTTGTCTTTTACCAATGATAACTGAAGAAGATATCCCAGCAGAATTACGGGAGACAGTTGGAAAGGAAGTGTGGGACATGACAGGGAAAGAGGTGGGATTGATGAGAGGAGTAGAACCAGTAAAAGTGATGGTAAAGCCCAATGCGATCTTTCCCCAGACCCCACAATACCACATGCCACAAGATACCCTCATGAAAGTTGCCCAACTTATTGACGAATTCGTGAAGCAGGGAGTACTGAAAGAAGTATTAAGCAGCCCATGTAATTCGCCGATAATGGGACTAATAAAGCCAAGTGGGAAAGTCCGACTCGTGCAGGATTTGAGGAAAATAAATGACATCATAATAAAGTGCTGTCCTGTGGTACCGAATCCAGCTGTGATAATGTTTCAGATCCCTTGCGATGCTGAGTGGTTCTCAGTCATCGATCTGTCACAAGCATTCTTTTCTGTGCCTCTTCATGAGGACAGCCAATTCCTCTTTTGTTTCAAATTCCTAGACAGAGTGTACAGTTGGTGTCGAATTCCTCAGGGGTTTTCTGAATCACCGTCAATATTCAATCAAGTTCTAAAGAAAGATTTGGAAGAATTAGAATTGCCATTCGAGTCAACCCTAGTACAGTACATTGATGACTTACTGGTTGCATCAAAGACAGAAAGTGGCTGCACAGCCGATACCATTGCTCTGTTGAACCATTTGGGAGGGAATGGACACAAGGTGTCTCCTTCCAAACTGCAGTTCTGTCAGAAGAAAGTGAAATACTTGGGTCACCAAATAGAAAAAGGGTCACGGAGAATAATGAAGGAAAGAATTACAAGTGTACTTCAAATGAGTCCACCAAAGACAAGGAAGGAGGTGAGGAAGTTTTTGGGAATGGTGGGATACTGTCGCCAGTGGATTCCCAACTTCTCGACTCTAGCGAAGCCTTTACTGAAACTGACCCAGAAGGATGCCTTGGATCAGATCGAACTAAGAGGGGATGAGATGGATGCTTTTGTTGAATTGAAAGAGTGCATGTGCAGGGCTCCAGCTTTAGGTATGCCTGATTACACGAAGCCTTTCACATTGTATTGTCATGAACGTGATGCATGTTCCTTGTCTGTCTTGACTCAAGCCCATGGTGGCGTAAACAGACCAGTAGCGTATTTTTCAGCTACTTTGGATCCGGTTGCAGCAGCACTCCCAGGGTGTTTGCGCGCCGTAGCAGCAGTTGGTATCAGCCTCACTCAGAGTGAAGGAATAGTGATGGGACACCCAGTAACAGTCATGGTCCCTCACTCAGTTGAGATACTTTTGACCCGCTCCCGAACGCAGCACATGACTGGAGCGAGACTCACAAGGTATGAAACGACTATTCTGGGCTCACCAAATGTGCAGCTGAAGAGGTGCACCACGTTGAATCCAGCTACCTTGCTTCCTGGAGAAAATGCTGAAATTGAGAACGCTGAAGACGTCGAGCATGACTGCCTTCAGGTGACTGAATATTGCACAAAACCCCGACCGGACATCAAAGATACAAAACTTGATGAAAATGACCAAATTCTTTTTGTTGATGGTTCATGTCTAAGAGATGGGATGGGAATTTTGAAAGCAGGATATGCTGTATGTACTGTGACAGGGGTCTTGGAAGCGGGACGGCTCCAAGGAGTCTATTCTGCACAAGTAGCAGAACTTGTAGCCCTTACTAGAGCATGTCAACTGTCTGCATTGATGAAAGTCACCATTTACACTGATAGCCAATACGGGTTTGGGATTGTGCATGACTTTGGACAACTGTGGTCACAGAGAGGTTTCCTGACTTCTTCAGGATCCCCAGTGAAAAATGGGGAGAGAATAAGGGAATTGTTACACGCCATTCAAGTGCCAGCTGAAGTTGCAGTGGTAAAGTGCAGTGCTCACACGAAAGGACAGGACTATGTGTCTCTGGGAAATGCATATGCAGATCAAGTCGCAAGATTTTGTGCCTTGAACTGTATATTGCTAAGGGATGATTGGAATACAATAAGTGAACCAGAACTCGAACAAGCTGAAGCATTTGCCTTGAAGGTCGTAGATACAATAGAAGAACTAAAAGCACTACAAAATAATGTCAGAGAGGATGAAAGAGATTCCTGGATTAAATCACAATGTATAAAGAGACAAGACGAACTATGGGTTTCACATGAGGGAAAATTTGTTTTGCCAAATAGTCTCTTATCACAGCTTGCGCGGTTCTATCATGGGCAAGCTCACCTAGGGAGGGATGCCATGATAAGATTGTTCAAAACTGATTGGTTTAACCCCAGATTTCGTCAAGCTGCAGAGGCAGTTTGCCATCGATGTGTCACTTGCCAGCAGATGAACCCAGGAAAGGGAACAGTTGTGAACGCGAGTCACATTGGTAGGGCAAGCGGTCCTTTTAGTCGTATGCAGATGGACTTCATTGAGATGCCTGTGCATGGGGGTTTGAAATATGTGTTGGTGATTGTGTGCATTTTTAGTCACTGGATTGAGGCATACCCCACACGTAGAAATGACAGCCTTACAGTTGCCAAGCTATTGTTGAGAGAGTTAATACAGCGTTTCGGATTCCCGATCTCTTTAGAATCAGATAGGGGAAGTCACTTCAATAACGAGGTGATAAAGTTACTCTGCGAAGCACTGAACATTGAGCAAAAGCTGCACTGTAGCTATCGCCCTGAGGCATCAGGACTGGTGGAGCAGATGAATGGTACGCTGAAATCGAGAATGGCAAAAATATGTGCATCGACAAATTTGAAATGGCCTGACGCATTGCCCTTAGTGCTAATGTCAATGAGAAACACTCCTGATAGGAAAACTGGACTGTCTCCGCACGAAATCCTCATGGGCAGGGCTATGAGACTTCCTGCAGTTCCCGCAAACATGCTTTTGAACATTACAGATGATATGGTGTTAGACTACTGCAAAGGACTGGCTGACGTGGTTCGCTCTTTCTCTCACCAGGTGGAAGCGACCACCTTGCCATCGATCCAAGGTCCAGGACACGCACTGAAAGCAGGTGACTGGGTCGTGATAAAGAAGCACGTGAGGAAGTCGTGTCTGGAACCCCGTTGGAAAGGCCCTTTCCAAGTGATCCTGACGACAACTACAGCTGTGAAGTGCGCGGGGGTTCCCAACTGGATTCACGCCAGTCACACAAAGAAGGTGCTGTGTCCCACAGATGAGGAAGTTGAAGCGCTGAAATTGCCAGTGCCTGATAAAACGGTGCCGAGTGCTGAGAAAGAACAGAAGCGAACTGAAAGCGAACAAACAGAAGTAGGAGAGAAAGAAATATTATTGGAGAACGAAGAGTCCGACTCGCTTGGGGAAGACCAAGGAGAAAGTTCAGACAGCGACGAAGAAGCTGCAGGTGACAAAGAGCTTGAAGCAGCTGAGGGTAGCAAAAAGCCTGAAGCAGCCGAAGGTGACAAAGAACCTGAAGCAGCTGAAAGTGATACAGAGCCAGAAGAAAGTAACGGTGACGAAGGGCTCGAAAAGGGTGAGAAGGCAGGAGAGCCTGAGCAGAAGGGGGCTTTCCCAGAAACAGACGATACAGAAAAAGAAAAGGAAAGCGTGACTGATTCCCCTGAAGGTGGGGACAAAGAAGAGCAGAACGAAAGAGCTCAAATCTCTACAGAAGGGATCGCAGGTCCATCGAACGGACACGGTGCAAAAAGAAGACTAAGTATCTCACCGATAAAAGAAAAGGGTAAAGAAGGTTTGAACGAAGGAGGAAGGCCAAAAGTGAAAGAGAAAAGAAAGGAAGTGGCTGTCGTGGAACTATCGTCAAGTGAAGAAAAAGACTTGGCGAAGGAGGAAAGTGCCAGCGAAGCAGAATCGAAAAGAGAAGCAAAATTGAAAAGGAAAAGGATACCAAACAGGAGGTATTCCGGTCCTGAATGGGCATACGCAGTCAATGATGATTGGACTGATGAGTTTGTATCTCTAAGCATCGAGAACGAAGAAGAAGAAGAGATACCAGTAGAGAAGAAAAGTTTCATAGACTATGTTGATTGAAACGGTGGTAAATGGTATTGCTTGCTGCAATCTAACGTGAGACAAACAACCAGCTGAGACATTGTTAAACAAAATTGAGACAAATGCTGCTAACCGATAAGTGACTGGCCTTTTGAAGAAGACGGTGTGAACATTGTGCTCGCTCAGCTTTGTAACTGAATTGCTAAGTAGTTTCATTTATAAGTGCTTCTAGCTCTCTGATTCTATACAGATCATGCCTAGGTACGCTATGCAGAATAATAGAAAGAAATATTGTAAATACGTGTGTATAGGCTTGGTACTAACATGTGTACTAATAATAATGGCAATTGTGTTTGGAATGCATGGAAAGGGTGAGAAGGAGACTATTGCTGCTTCTACTATTGTTCCTGTTACTGTCACTGAACTAACACCATTGAAAAGACTAGCACTGGATGAGAGGCTCTTGCACGATAAGAAGGAGCTTTCGTATAACGTTTTCTATCGCTTATTAACAGAGTATGTTGAGACTATGGATGCGAAAGATTGTTATGTGTGTACCCAGATACCGACATCAGTAAAGGAAGGGGTGACTTATCACCACATGCCTCTTACATATGGGATTACATGTAGTATAGTAATGTCTAGGTTTTATGGTCAAGCTAACATACAGTATTTTTACTCGAATTATGATGTTACATTTGCTTATGTTCCTATAATAGCGCAGCTAAGCCAGACTGCAAAATATTGGGATTATAAAATTATGGGGGAATTTTTCGAGCCAATGCAACCTTTTGAAACGGCTCATGCTCATAGGGAGAACCTTACTTGCTCCGTCTCGCCTGTAGAAATAAGCTTTTTAGATCGCACAGATGATAGAAGGGCTCAAATGAAAGCGAAATTAGAAAAAGAGCTACATAAGAGGACTTCAGTAGATAATTATGACTTTGCTGCTATAAAGACACAAGGGAAAATTGCTTTAGATGCTTGGCATGTAGGGAAATTTTGTATATATCGAGGTGAATCTTACTATGACAATATTTTTGTAGGAGCGAGTGAATGCAAACATACGTTTATCTTTAAGGCCAAATGGACATTCATGATGGACGGACTTGACCCTGTCATTCCAGGGGTGTATTACATTTGTGGGCATAATGCCTATTATCGTCTTCCAAAGGGATGGTGGGGAAGATGTTATTTGGGTATAGTGTTCCCAAAGGTTTATCAACTGGATGACGTATCGATGATTCAAAAGACACCTGGATCCCATCGTATCCAGAAAAGAGAGACCGCAGCTGCTGTGGTAGGTAATATATTTGGAGCCATGATTCCTTCATTGGGAGTTGTGCTGAATTCCATCAAAATAAGAAAGTTGTCTACTATAGTGGATAACATGTTGACAAAGTTTTCAGGTGCTATAATCCTGATGGATGCTGAACTTGCAGCGGAAAGAGCTATGACTCTTCAAAATAGGCTTGCTTTAGACATTCTTTTAGCAAAGGATGGAGGCGTTTGCAAAATGATTGGTGCACGTCACTGCTGCACCTATATACCTGATAATAGTGTGAAGATTAAAACTATGCTTGCTAATCTAACAAAAGAAAGTGCAGATTTGAAAGAACTGAAAGAACCAGGAGTGTGGGAGAAGGTTGGAAAGGGACTTGCTTCAGTGGGACATTGGATTGGGGGAATTTGGAATGGAATATTATTGAAAATAATAGAAGGAATATTAATAGTGATAATATGTGTATTTGGAATTTGGGGAATAAAAAGGGGAATAATAATGATTATGGAAAGAATCAAAAGAAGAAGGGAGGAGAAAATTATGAAAAGAATGGCAGAAGAATACAAAGCGCAAACTAGGGGAACAAAAAGGAAAAGGGAGCTGACAGAATTTTAATGGAATAAAATTTGTGGGCTAAATTTGTGTGATGACAAGTAGTCATCAGAGGAGGGATTGATGAAGCAGAAAATGAAGATTTTGATTTATTAACGCATAAACGTAGTGCTGACATAATCATGTGTGACATTAACCGAAATAATAAAGATTGTACGGGGACAAAATGTGCCCTCAGAGTAGTTTGCCATCATTTATACGCGTGCTTTATATAACGTGGTGTATTAGAATTGCACTAATCCGACATAATTATAACCGTGCGCTACGATTTGCTTGTTTGAAATGTTTTAGCTTAGCATTACTTTAGTGGAGGCTTTGGCCTAGTTGCCTGGTCTCACGGTTTAGATGTTCGTATTTTTCCACTGTGCTATTAAACGTGTATTTCTGCTTGAAGCTGTACTTTTCCACAGAAACTGTTCACATGCTTATCTTAAAAGTTAGTGCCAGCATGGCATATTTTCTCTTTAATTCAAGGTCGGCTTGCAGGTGCGGACAATGGAGGCTCTGAGAGTAAGCTAATCGAGAGACAATGTTGCAAATTACGTACCCATCTCCAAGGATAATGTATGCTTAAGTAAAAGCTTGAGAACTGTCGTTTTTGATTGGTCAATTTGAAGCTAACCTATGAACCCTCCAATGGAGACCCTACTGGACTTGAACTGTTGTCTATAAAACCCAGGTGCACGAGAGGAAAGCTCTCTCTTCGGACATCCCGCCATTTTGACTTCGTAGCTGCTATGACCCATTTTGCTGCGATGCCATTTTGAGAGACTTTGATGCTTTCTCTAATCGAGAGAAAGAGACCTTAATGATTCTTGCCCTAGAGACTTTAACTTTGATTTGCCCTTTGCATGAAGTAGTAATCTTATCTTGCCGCCGTGAGGCAATTGCCCCGTCCACCCCTGCCCCTTTGTCCCGTCCTATGCTGATCGAGAAACGGTACCCATGCTGACCGAAGAACGGTACCTGTGAGACGAAGACTTCCTTGTATGCTGATCGTAATTGGTAAATATGAAAGGAAACTGTAAAATTGCATTATGTTTCTTTTAGGTAACCAACTGCTGATTTTGGTAAGAGCCCTAGTTAGGAGTTTTCTAAATTGATGTTGCCAAATTGTTTTTGCATGAAGTCCCACATGCTGATGCTAATTTGAGGTTAGACGAGGATTCCATATGTCGCACGATGCAATTTGAGACCTTGTTATGCTGACTAAATGTACGCAATTAGCCCATTGCAGATTATCGTATTAGTGCTTTGCATTGCCACTATCGAATGCCTTGTGATTCAAATGCTACATAGATTACACTTGTTCCGACGATATGGACAGCTATTAATGTTCATTTATGTTTATCATTTGGTGTTGAGACACATCTATATCGTGCTAGCTTTGTTAATATAGGGAAATAAACTCACTAACTTTGCAATAAACTGGTGTGGTTATTCCTGGCTGAAAGGTCAGGGTTCGCCGAAATGTATTCTGGATTAATTGTTAAGTGTTATGTTGTTCAAGGTGTTGCTTATGTTCGTTATTGATTATCGATTTAAGGTGATTGATCGATTAAGAGTACAGAGAGTTCCCACTTAGTCAAAAGATTCATCGACCTAAAGAGCGTCCGAACGCAGGTAAATTGTTACCACGTTCCGCTCTATCACTCCCAGTGCATTAGGCTCAATGCGGTCCTTATTTAGCAAACTATGTAGTTCATCCAGTGAAGCAAAGCTTGATTACTGTTAGCTTCTTCAAATGTTTCATATTCTTAGCTTGATAAGCATAATTTTCTTACAATCTGTCATTTTCTTAGCCTCAGACACATATGCTTTGATCTTTATGAGCATTTGGTGGAGCACAGATGGTCCCGAGTGCTATTGTTGTTTGCAACATAACATTTAAATACCAGTGCTTTCTTAGCTGTTTATCAAACAGTACGTTACTCAAAGGGCCACCTCCATCTGGTGCGTAGCCACAAGCCCTAGAAGCCTTTTATCCAAATCAATCTCCAGTGGCCATGCTCAAAACAAGAGTCGCCTTCACCAATAGTCTTCAGCTGTGGGTTTCAAGTAAAACACAATTCAGTAGCCCTCCCAAGTACATGCTGCTCAATGTGGTCCCTCCTAGCATAGTTGGCAGTTCTTCTATTGTAGCAAAGTTTGATAACTAGTAGGCGCTTCCAATATTTTATTTTCTTAGCTAGATAACTATTTTTTTCTTCCAGTATTTCATTTTGTTAGCCCCCTGTCACTATTCAGTTACCTATCCACACAAAGGTGGGTAAATAGGCTATCTAAAAGTCAATAGATGAATCAGTGTAACTCATTTAACATCAACATAACAAGGTTTTAATCATATCTTGGGGACCCCACCAACTAGAGAGGAAAAACCCTCCTTCAGGTTTCCCTTGACTGCTCCATCCCCATGTGCCTTACTGGCGTCTGGTCGTAGTTAAGTGTATGTGTATCCATTTAAATTTATTAAAAAGATAAAGAGGTAAAACCTACGTGGTATACTCCAAGGTATTTTTTAGAAGAATCTGGATCCCTACAATTATCCAGTTTATTTTATCTGAACCCATGCACATTGATCAACTCTGTCAAGGTGGTATTTACCAATCTTTGTGTGGATAGGTCACCAATGCTGAAGCATGCAAAAACCACAAGTGGGTGAGGCGAGCAATCCGTATATTTTTGGATACTTCCAGATGATCTGGGAGTGAAAAATGTGTTCACTCCTTTTGCCCTTTTGAAATATGTGCCCAACTAAATTTTGAGTGGTACATGAACACTTATTTAATCATCGTCCAAATGTTGAAGCACACTGCACAAAATGCGCTTCAAATGCTGTGATCAAATGTATCACAACATAGATGTTGTGTCTGAATAGTGTCTAAATATGTTGCCATGCTTAGACACATTGATACATACATTGCAAAAGATTAACTATGCCAATTGTCACTCCACATTTTCACATGTGTGAAATAACACCACAGACCGTGGCCTCTTTGTCCTGCTTGGGTGACACCAGCAACATGTGTCATGTCCCGCACCTCTCTCTGCAGCCTCGGGAGCATTGATTTCATCTTCCTTGCCAGTGACATTTTCATGCCACTGACATAGCAGCCACTTGTCACACAGACTCTGTTATTGTGAAAGGAACAAATAGAATCTAAAACAATCCGGTCACGGCCTAGAGACCACGGGGATTTGGCGTAGGCCAGTGCAGCAAGTCGCTTTGCTGCACTACCCTACGCCAAAATGAGAGTCAGGAATGCACCGCATTTATGTTATACAATACATCCCTGTCCTTTCCCCCTGTGCTGGCACAGTTTTGGCAGCCTAGCGCCAATGCAGATACCCTTGCACCATGGTTGAAGGGTGTCTGTGTTGTCAGCAGGATTGTTTTTGTGCAGAAAGAGGCACCATCTGCCACAAAAACAATCTTGAGAGGTGCTTTCCTCTTGCACACATAGAAAGAGGAAACAAGGAGAAATACAAATATTTCTCCGTGTTATTCCTCGCCTCAGGAGGCCTAAGATTTGGCACTTCCCCAGGTTTACATGATTTTGTGAATTTGGGGCAGGGTCAAAATCCATGGGTGTTATGTGCATCGCCCATGGAATGCCTCCCTGGCACAGAGTAATGCAAAGCCGCAACTGGCACTGCCTTGCCTTACTCCATATCTATGAGGCAATGCAAAGCCACAAAAAGTGACTTTGCGTGGCCTCATACACATGATTATGTAGTCTGTGCCACCAGAGCGTCAAAAAAGTGACGCTCTGGCGGCACATGGGGATTATAAATATGTCCCCCTGTTCTTTGCCATGACTAGTCAGCAATGACTTTTACAAGGAACATTTTGGTTGGATCTTCTCTCAAGTAACTAACATGCTCCGAAGGTAGCAACATATCTGCACATATGCTGCTTCTAGGGGAAACTAAATTGAAATGTGAGAGTTATTTCCCGTTTGAAAATGATAACACATTTAAAACAGACAACAGTGAAAGGATTTAAACACATCTCTTGCCCAGACACACCCACGCAAGCAATGTTGTATTTTCAGAGAAACTGCAAAGTTCAAAACGACATTTCATATATTTGTTAAAAATACACAAAACTTAGTTGTCATGTTTTAAATGAATTTAGGAAATAAAGCTTAAATCATACAGTGACATTTATGAACATGTTCAATTAGTTTATGTGCTATTAAGTTAGCTCGATTTAGCTTTAAACTAAAAAAAAATATCTTTGCGGGCTAGTTTGTTATCAATGTAGCAGTTAATTATACACTAAGCACCATGGCAAAAGTACATAACGACAAACCCCAAACAAACATTTGATATGTTGCAACACTTTTAGTTACTCTCTGATGCTGCACACCTTGAGATCAGTCGCATCTTCGTGTGAGAGTTGCGAAGCTTACTTTCATTTGCATATGTCTGACATTGTGCAATTGCAAATGCATGTGAAAGTGCACAGGACCGCTAACCCGAAACTGGTAAGATTGAAGAATGATCACTATTTATTCTTGGTCGATAGACCAACCAAAGTATAGTGCAAGTAGTGGCAGGGCAGGACGCAGAGCCAAAAGCAGCCCTGGGGAAAATGTTCAGGCAAGCCTTGCCCACTTCCTCCTTCTCGCCCTCTCCTCTCTCTTCTGTCCTTTTCTTTTTTGTCTCTCCTGAAGCACCTCGCAGCGCTCTCTGCTTGCTGTATTTACCCGGCGAAGCTTGAGAAAGTGACAGAGACTCCAGCAGGGGCCTGGCCCTAAAACCTGGCCTTCAGTGGTACCAGTCCATCGGGAAATGACCGCGGAAAAACAAGTAGTCCGGGCCTGAGTAGTGGGGGTTCGTCGCTCTGAACATGGAACTACTTTGAACTTTGAAGGACTCAGAAGGACTCATAGTGAGCATGAGGAAGGAGTAACATTTCACTCATTTTGTAGTGCCCTTAAGTGTTTATCATCAGAACAATCTGGGCACAAATAAAAGCATCTCTGAACATTCCATCATCATATGATTGATTAGTGGGAAATATGTCTGCGGCTAACTGAAGGTCGCAGATAGTAGGGAAGTGGCTGAGTCACATCTACAGCAATGTCCGTTGAACAAGAATCAAAATATTCAACTTTTGCACTTGGGAGAATTTACTTCAGAAACATCATCAGTCTCACAGTCCTCAGAGATAGTTGTTCCACCTGCAATTGCATTACAAAGTCATCATACAAGTTACTTCTTGGCACCCTTCTTTTGTTCATTGTGATCAGTGCTGCTGGGGCATACACTTTAGTGGACAATCCAGTATCAAATGATGCTTTGTTATTTGTAAACACCAAGGTGACATTTCCAGAAAGAGTAGTAATGTTAAATTCTCATTAAGATGTTGTATTGTATTATACTGTGAACTTTTTTTTTGCCTCAGCCCTTTCTTAAGTCCGATATTGGGCAGCCTAACAGATGGACGGTGGCTCTTATATAATTCATTTTTTAAGTGTCACAACTAATGTATTATGATTTGACACTTTTTTTAAATGTCTTTTTATTGACATTTAGTGAATAACAAGGACAAAATGCAGCCGTGCACTGTCGTTTTCTTCAACGTCCTTATCGCAGCAGCCCGCCAGCATCAGGGGAAGGGCCTCGTTGGAGCCCAAATTCCCTGGAGTTTCCCTCAATTACTTTCACCTGTGCCAACAGGTCAGTGTATAGGAGTCGCACCCATTGCACAAAGCGCTGGCCAAAACCCATTCTGGCCAACACCTCACACATATAGGTAGAATCCACTGTATCGAAAACCATTCTGGCATCTAAAAAGAGCACCAAGGCATGCACCTGCAGATTGGGTGCCCGGCAATGTAAGCCATGTAGGCGCCTCAGAAGGGCCAACGCCATAATCACCTTGATGAGTTAGGAGGCCAGCACCTTGGCCAGGATCTGAACCTCAGCATTTAGGAGCGAGATCAGACTATATGTAGCACATTCATCAGGTGGTTTCACCGCTTTATGGATTGCCACAATGGTGGCCAGTCTCTGATCCATAGGCAGCTGTCCTCATTCTTTATGCTCTTCCAACATTTTCAGCATGTAGGGCGCCAACTCAGGGCCATCAGTTTGTAGAGTTTTATTGGCACTCCATTAGGGTGGATGGCCTTGCCAGAGTTTTGTCTTGTATCGGCAGTACTATTTTGTCTTCCTTAATTTCCTCCTCAAGGATACCTTGGTTAGAGTCCGTGAGAGTTGGTGGGCAGATGCTGGACAGGAACTCCCAGGGCTCCTCTTCCTAGACAGCCACAGACGGGGAGTATTGCTGAGTGTAGTAGTCAGCAAAAGCATTCACAGCGCTTTGTTTACCCCTCACCAGTAGTCCTTCCCGTCTTCACCGCTAGCACCCAATGGCTGGCCTGCTCCCTTTTATCTAACCAGGCTAAAAGCCTGCCTGCTTTGTTACCTACTTCATAAAAGCAGTATTGTGGGGCCCTACGACTTTTCTTGGCAGCATCTATTGCCACATCCCTATATAATTTCTGTTTTAAAGTTAGGGCATGCTTGGCTTTTGTACTTTCCTGTGCAGTATGACCCCGCTCTGGGATTTGATTCTCTTGTTCAAGTGTCTCAAACTTGGCCCTTTTATCTTTCCTGTGCCTCACAATAAGGGAGATAGGCTGAACTTTAATTACAGTCCTATACGCCCCCCACAAGGTCTAAAAGGACCCGACTGAGGCCTCATTATCAGAAAAGTAGTGCACAGTTGCTTCTAGAGGCCATTCCTGACAGTCTGTGGGTTATTCTAAGATGCCAGTGATACCACTGCTCACCTTAGGGAGTGATCCGTAATGTCCTTAACCAGGTGGCGGACCTATAAGTAATGTTGAAGTTGGTACCTAAGGGTGAGAAGGTAATTGATCTGGGAAAGGCTACCATGTGCCCCCCCCCCAGTGGAATGTGTATTGCTGCTGTGAAGGATTGAGGGCCCACCATATGCCCATCAATCCAAGGGCTGTAAGGAAGTCAGCAAATGGGTGACGGGATCACCAACTTGTGGGACCAATGGCCCCATTCCTCACGTAGTCTCAGATTGTAGTCCCCTCCCATAAGTATCTGTGAGTCTGGGAGTTGGAGTAATAGGGTGCTCAAGTCAGAAAGAGTGATGTCGTGAAGACGTGGTGGGACATAGACTGAGCACACAATAATTGTCACTCTCTCTCAGCTCCCCAGTGTGGGTTACGTATCTCCCTTGTGAATCAGGCCAGGCTTGGTAAAAGGTCATTGGTAGTGATTTCCTCATTAAAATTCCCAACCACCTTTATCCTATGGAGTGACCCGCATGGGCCGCCATTTTCTGACCCAAGAATCTACTGCTCGATGGGTGTTACCAGTTATGTGGGTGTCTTGTAGGAGAACTGTGTTTGGCACCTGGTTTTTGATGCACTGCAGAATGACGCCCCTTTTGATTTTGTTCCCAGTCCGTTTGCATTCCAGGACAATAGTTTTATAGCCATCATGTCAGTTTTTTGTCCTATTGGTGTGTCCGGGCTAGAGGCTCCTCCGGCCTTCCAACTTTACCTTGCAGCCCGGGCAATCAGGTAGAGGTACATGGTTGAGTGCATGTATCAAATCTCAGTGACAGTGTCTCATAAAAAAACATAACGCCCAGTAACATACAACAGTAGAGATCATATCCCTTGATCAAACTCTCCTCCCTGCATTCCTACTTCCCTGCATAGCATACTTCAAACTGTCCTCCCCCCAACATTTCAAAGTACCTGTCACACTGAACCAAAAATTAAATTGATAGATGACAGTGATGACTACCAAAAGCTCCCCCGCCCTCTCCCCGTGATCATGGGTTACTAAGAGCCATCTGTCTCTGCTTGCAGTTGTAGTAAAATCATCCTACAGATGACTATCTGCTACATTAGCACACTGTAGCAGTGGCATCCTGTGCTTCCATCGACCTCATCCCATGCCATTAAACCAGTCTTTCTGTGTGTCTCCTGTTGGGTTGCTGACTCTGAGGCCTGTTGTTGTACTTATCGTTGGCACGTCTCGCCTCCTCTATCTCCACTCTGGGGTCTGGATTACTGTCACCAGAGCTGATTCCTTGTTCGTGCCCCTTCGCCTGGCCTCCATCCATTGAGCCATTCCCATGTCGCCTCCAGGGTAGCGAAATGCCAAGTTTTCACATCAGTAACTACTCTTAGCTGCACAGGAAACATCATAGACTATTTTAGTTCTTGCTCTCTCATTACCCTTTTCACCTCAGAAACGTTATGGCATGGACTTGGAGTATGAAATCCAGGAAAAAAACTGAGGACTACATTTTCATACTTGATTGGTAGGGCACAGCGAGCTGCTTGGAGGATTACATCATGAAAATGCTGGCATGGTCCCTAGTACTGTACTTGCCTGCACAGCAGAAAAGTAGTTACACTAGCCCTGGGGCTGTAGGACCTTGAGGATGAGATATTAAAAAAAGAGGTCCACTGCTGGTCCCTCTACATTTTCAGGGACCCCAATCACACAAATATTATTCCTTCTTGAGCATCTCTCAAAGTCTTCCAGCTTTGCCCCAAATACATCCATGGTAGTGTGCAGTTCTTTGACCTGTTTCTTCAGGGTTGCAGTCTTGGCCATGAGTGTCATGATTGAGTCTTCTACTTCCTTCACTCTTGCACTCATATTTTGGAGGTCCACCCTGATTAGTGTGACCTCCGTTGAGACTATGGGGGTTATTACAACTTTGGAGGAGGTGTTAATCCGTCCCAAAAGTGACGGTAAAGTGACGGATATACCACCAGCTGTATTACGAGTCCATTATATCCTATGGAACTCGTAATACGGCTGGTGGTATATCCGTCACTTTACCGTCACTTTTTGGACGGATTAACACCTCCTCCAAAGTTGTAATAACCCCCTATGTGATTTATTGCCTCAAAGGAGCCCTAGACCCCCTGGATTGCTGCCATTATGTCTTTGAGTGTGAGTGACTCTCCTTCTTGTGTGAGCTGCTCCACAGGAGCCTGCACTCCCTCCATCCCTGCTTTTTAAAGCCACGTCGTGAGGGAGAGAAAATTTGTCCAACTTTGTTTAGTGTCCCGCTTAAGTGCCCCTGCCACCTGTCATCTCAGTCACACACTGGTTTTGTTGCTGTTAATGGGACCACAGTGGTAGTTGCAGCCACCTGCCACGGATCATTCCTGAATGAGATTACCCCGTGGCCTATCACCGTCAGCGCCATATTCATCAAGTTGCCTAGCGCCTGCTCAGTGGTCTGCTGTGGGCCCAGCCTCTGGACACAAGGCCACAGCTCCCAATGCCGCATCAGGCCTCACCATGCTGCTCCTGCTCGTCTGGGGTTCCAGGGAGCCAAGGTTTGCACTGACCCCCTTCCGGACACTTTGGGGGCCGCTCCAGTCTGCTGCCGTCTTTGGATGGATTCCTTCACTGTGTCTCGCTCCTGCTCCATACTGTCTTGCCGACTCGGCTGCCTGATGCAAGGTTGCGGCTTCCCATGCTGCGCCTGTCCTTGCCTTGCTTTTCCGTCTGTCCTTCACTGCGGGACACCTCGAAAGGTTCTATGGCATTCCTGTAGGAAAGTACCATCTTGCCTGGCATGTTACCCCCATATTTCACTGTATATATGTTGTTTTAGTGTATGTGTCACTGGGACCCTGCCAGCCAGGGCCCCAGTGCTCATAAGTGTGCCCGGTATGTGTTCCCTGTGTGATGACTAACTGTCTCACTGAGGCTCTGCTAACCAGAACCTCAGTGGTTATGCTCTTTCTGCTTTCCAAATTGTCACTAACAGGCTAGTGACCAATTTCACCAATTCACATTGGCATACTGGAACACCCTTATAATTCCCTAGTATATGGTACTGAGGTACCCAGGGTATTGGGGTTCCAGGAGATCCCTATGGGCTGCAGCATTTCTTTTGCCACCCATAGGGAGCTCTGACAATTCTTACACAGGCCTGCCACTGCAGCCTGAGTGAAATAACGTCCACGTTATTTCACAGCCATTTACAACTGCACGTAAGTAACTTATAAGTCACCTATATGTCTAACCTTCACCTGCTGAAGGTTGGGTGCAAAGTTACTTAGTGTGTGGGCACCATGGCACTAGCCAAGGTGCCCCCACATCATTCAGGGCAAATTCCCCGGACTTTGTGAGTGCGGGGACACCATTTCACGCGTGCACTATACATAGGTCACTACCTATGTATAGCGTCACAATGGTAACTCTGAACAAACATGGCCATGTAACATGTCTAAGATCATGGAATTGTCACCCCAATGCCATTCTGGCATTGGGGAGACAATTCCATGATCCCCCGAGTCTCTAGCACAGACCCGGGTACTGCCAAACTGCCTTTCCCGGGGTTTCACTGCAGCTGCTGCTGCTGCCAACCCCTCAGACAGGTTTCTGCCCTCCTTGGGTCCAGCCAGGCCTGGCCCAGGAAGACAGAACAAAGGACTTCCTCAGAGAGAGGGTGTTACACCCTCTCCCTTTGGAAAAAGGTGTCAGGGCTGAGGAGAAGTAGCCTCCCCAAGCCTCTGGAAATGCTTTGATGGGCACAGATGGTGCCCAACTCTGCATAAGCCAGTCTACACCAGTTCAGGGATCCCCCAGCCCTGCTCTGGCGCGAAACTTGACAAAGGAAAGGGGAGTGACCACTCCCCTGACCTGCACCTCCCAGGGGAGGTGCCCAGAGCGCCTCCAGCGTGCCCCAGACCTCTGCCATCTTGGATTCAGAGGTGTGCTGGCACACTGGACTGCTCTGAGTGGCCAGGGCCAGCAGGTGACGTCAGAGACTCCTTCTGATAGGCTCTTACCTGTGTCACTAGCCTATCCTCCTTCCTAGGTAGCCAAACCTCCTTTTCTGGCTATTTAGGGTCTCTGCTTTGGGGAATTCTTCAGATACCGAATGCAAGAGCTCACCAGAGTTCCTCTGCATCTCCCTCTTCACCTTCTGCCAAAGGACCGACCGCTAACTCTTCAGGACGCCTGCAAAACCGCAACAAAGTAGCAAAGATGACTACTGCAACCTTGTATCGCTTCATCCTGCCGGCTTTCTCGCCTGTTTCCTGGTGGTGCATGCTCTGGGGGTAGCCTGCCTCCTTCTTGCACCAGGAGCTCTGAAGAATTCTCCCGTGGGTCGACGGAATCTTCCGCCTGCAACCGCAGGCAACAAAAGACTGCATCACCGGTCCTCTGGGTCCCCTCTCAGCACGACGAGCGTGGTCCCTGGAACTCAGCAACTCTGTCCAAGTGACTCTCACAGTCCAGTGACTCTTCAGTCCAAGTTTGGTGGAGGTAAGTCCTTGCCTCCCCACGCTAAACTGCATTGCTGGGTACCGCGTGATTTGCAGCTGCTTTGGCTCCTGTGCACTCTTCCAGGATTTCTTTCATGCACAACCAAGCCTGGGTCCCCGACACTCTAACCTGCAGTGCACAACCTTCTGAGTTGTCCTCCGGCGTTGTGGGACTCCCTTTTGTGACTTCGGGTGGACTCCGGTTCACTCCTCTTCTAAGTGCCTGTTCTGGTACTTCTGCAGGTGCTGCCTGCTTCTGTGAGGGCTCCCTGACTTGCTGGTTGCCCCCTCTGTCTCCTCATCCAAGTGGCGACATCCTGGACCCTCCTGGGCCACAGCAGCATCCAAAAACCCTAACCGTGACCCTTGCAGCTAGCAAGGCTTGTTTGTGGTCTTTCTGCCTGAGAACACCTCTGCAAGCTTCTTCTCGACGTGGGACATCCATCCTCCAAAGGGGAAGTTCCTAGTCCTCTTCGTTCTTGCAGAACACAAAGCTTCTTCCATCCGGTGGCAGCTTCCTTGCACCCTCAGCTGGCATTTCCTGGGCATCTGCCCACTCTCGACACTGTCACGACTCTTGGACTCGGTCCCCTTGTCTTACAAGTACTCAGGTCCAGAAATCCACTGTTGTTGCATTGCTGGTGTTGGTCTTCCTTACAGAATCCCCCTATCACGACTTCTGTGCTCTCTGGGGGTTGTAGGTGCACTTTACACCTACTTTTCAGGGTCTTGGGGTGGGCTAATTTTCTAACCCTCACTGTTTTCTTACAGTCCCAGTGACCCTCTACAAGCTCACATAGGTTTGGGGTCCATTCGTGGTTCGCATTCCACTTTTGGAGTATATGGTTTGTGTTGCCCCTATACCTATGTGCTCCTATTGCAAGCTATTGTAACTTTACACTGCTTGCATTACTTCCTTTTGCTATTACTGCATATTTTTGGTATTGTGTACATATATCTGGTGTATATTTGGCATCCTCATACTGAGGGTACTCACTGAGATACTTTTGGCATATTGTCATAAAAATAAAGTACCTTTATTTTTAGTATATCTGTGTATTGTGTTTTCTTATGATATTGTGCATATGACACCAGTGGTATAGTAGGAGCTTTGCATGTCTCCTAGTTCAGCCTAAGCTGCTCTGCTATAGCTACCTTCTATCAGCCTAAGCTGCTAGAAACACCTCTTCTACACTAATAAGGGATAACTGGACCTGGTACAGAGTGTAAGTACCCCTTGGTACCCACTACAAGCCAGGCCAGCCTCCTACATTGGTTGTGCAGCGGTGGGATAAGTACTTGTAACTACTTACCACTTTGTCATATTGTATAAGAGAAAAATATACAAAACAAGTTCAGTGTATGTACACCTAACCAAAAAGTTTTGCTTTTCTTCTCTTACACTATCTGCTAAGTGCTGAAAAGTACTCCTAAACTTTCAAAAAGTTTCAAACGTTTGAAAAAGTTTTTTTTTTCTGTTCTTTAATAAGTCTTAAGAATAAGAAACTTTTTCTCTCTTATCTCTGTCCCTAAACCTTCTTCTATCATGTCTGATGTAGGAACTTCTCTTAATATGGTCAATACAACTTATGACCACCTTCACTTTAAGAGCCTAAGGAGACTCTGCATTGATAGAGGTTTAGTGGTAGGAAAGAACCCTTCTAGAGAATTACTGTCTAACATGCTCATTGAGAATGATAAGGCCTTAGCTGGCAGTTCATTTGAGAAGTTAGGAGATAGCTCACATTCTGACTCAGGGGAGCCCCTTGAGAGAGTGGTACAGGGTTCCCTTCCTAATCTGCCCCTTAGCAGACCACCTAGCATTGCAGGTAGTAATAGAAGCTCCCATCCTAGTAGGGAAGGTTTTGTTCCTGAAGGCCAGGTTGTTAGAGTGCAAGCTGTTAGAGGCAAGTCTCCCTCTTTTGAATCCAATATTTCTTCTGTGTCAAAGCATTCCCAACCCACAGACCTTCAAGACAAATTGTTAGAAAGGGAACTCAATAGGTTGAGAGTGGAAGAGACCAGGCTGAAGCTTAAACAGCAACAGCTGGCTCTAGACAGGGAATCCCTAGACTTAGAGAAAGAGAGAGAGAGGTTGAGGTTTGGACCCCATGGTGGCAGCAGCAGTATTCCTGATAGCAATCCTGTGAGAGAGCATGATTCCAGGAATCTGCACAAGATAGTTCCCCCTTACAAGGAGGGGGATGACATTAACAAGTGGTTTGCTGCACTTGAGAGGGCCTGTATGGTACAGGGGGTCCCTCAAATGCAGTGGGCTGCTATCCTATGGCTATTTTTCAATGGAAAGGGTAGGGATAGGCTCCTTACTGTTAAAGAAAGTGATGCCAATAATTTTACAGTTTTGAAGGATGCACTCTTGGAGGGATTTGGCTTAACCACTGAACAATACAGGATTAAGTTCAGAGAAACCAGAAAAGAGTCCTCACAAGACTGGGTAGACTTTGTTGACTATTCAGTGAAGGCCTTGGAGGGGTGGTTACATGGCAGTAAAGTTTCTGACTATGAAAGCCTCTACAATCTAATCCTGAGAGAGCATATTCTGAATAACTGTGTGTCAGATTTGTTACACCAATATCTAGTGGACTCAGATCTGACCTCTCCCCAAGAATTGGGAAAGAAGGCAGACAAATGGGTCAGAACAAGAGTGAACAGAAAAGTTCATACAGGGGGTGACAAGGATGGCAAGAAGAAGGATGGTAAGTCTTCAGACAAGGGTGGGGACAAATCTAAAAATGAGTCTTCATGAGGCCCACAAAAACACTCTGGTGGGCGGGGGGGTCCAAATCCTCTTCTAATCAAGTAAAAAAAACATGGTGCTATTTATGTAAAGTAAAAGGCCATTGGACAACTGATGCCAGTTGTCCAAAGAAAAGCACCAAGCCTCCCACTACCACAACCCCTACTGCAACCTCTAGTGCCCCTAGTAATAGCAGTGGTGGTGGGAGCAAACCTACTAATAGCCAATCCAAGGGAGTAGCTGGGCTCACTTTTGGTAATTTAGTTGGGGTTGGTCTTGTTAGGGAGACCACAGAGGCTGTGCTAGTCTCTGAAGGTGCCATTGATTTGGCCACCTTGGTTGCTTGTCCCCTTAATATGGATAAGTACAAGCAACTTCCCCTAATCAATGGTGTTGAGGTTCAGGCCCACAGGGACACAGGTGCCAGTGTTACCATGGTAATAGAGAAACTGGTACACCCTGAACAACACCTACTTGGTCACCAGTAGCAAGTGACAGACGCTCATAACAACACTCTTAGCCACCCCATGGCTGTTGTGAATCTCAACTGGGGGGGGTTACTGGTCCAAAGAAAGTTGTGGTTGCTTCAGATTTACCTGTAGACTTTCTACTAGGAAATGATTTAGAGACATCAGCTTGGGCAGAAGTGGAGTTGGAGGCTCATGCAGCAGTAATGGGCATATTTTTGCTTTGACAAGGGCTCAGGCAAAAAAGCAAAAAGGACAGGGTGACTTGGATCCTGGAACAATGGACCAAGTGCTCCCTAAAGCTAGGGGTAGCACGGGTAAATCCCTACCCATTATCCCTCCCTCTACAGATGATTCAACTTCTGAGGAAGAATAATTTCCACGCTGTGAACCTTCACCAGAGGAGCTGGCAGCAGACACTGCTGAGCTTTTGGGTGGAGGGGGGCCTGCCAGGGAGGAGCTGAGTCTGGCACAGCAATCCTGTCCCACATTAGAGGGTCTCAGACAGCAAGCTGTCAAACAGCAAAATGGGGATGTCAGTGACTCACATAGAGTTTACTGGGAGGACAACCTCTTGTACACAGAGGCAAGGGACCCAAAACCTGGAGCAGCCAGGAGATTGGTCATTCCCCTGCAGTACAGAGAGTTCCTCCTAACTCTGGCACATGACATTCCTTTGGCTGGACATTTGGGTCAGATTAAAACATGGGAAAGGATTGTCCCCCTGTTTCACTGGCCTAGGATGTCAGAGGACACAAAAGACTTTTGTAAATCTTGCGTGACCTGCCAAGCCAGTGGCAAGACTGGTGGCACTCCAAAGGCTCCCCTTATTCCACTACCTGTGGTTGGGGTTCCCTTTGAAAGGGTAGGGGTTGACATAGTTGGCCCCCTTGACCCTCCTACTGCTTCAGGCAATAGGTTTATCTTGGTGGTAGTGGACCATGCCACAAGATATCCTGAAGCAATTCCTCTAAGGACCGCTACAGCACCTGCAGTGGCAAAAGCCCTCCTGGGAATCTTTTCCAGGGTGGGCTTCCCAAAAGAGGTTGTATCAGACAGGGGTAGCAACTTTATGTCTGCATATTGAAGGCCAAGTGGAAGGAATGTGGTGTAACATACAAATTCACCACACCTTATCATCCACAAACAAATGGACTGGTAGAGAGGTTTAATAAAACTCTCAAAGGAATGATAATGGAACTCCCTGAAAAACTCAGGAGGAGATGGGATGTCCTATTACCTTGCCTCCTTTTTGCTTACAGGGAGGTACCCCAGAAAGGAGTGGGCTTCAGCCCCTTTGAACTCCTATTTGGACACCCTTTAATAGGTCCCCTAACACTTGTGAAGGAGGGTTGGGAACAACCTTTAAAAGCTCCCAAACAAGACATACTGGACTATGTACTCGGCCTAAGATCCAGAATGGCTGAGTACATGAAAAAGGCCAGTAAAAACCTTCAGGCCAGCCAAGAGCTCCAAAAACAATGGCATGACCAGAAGGCTGTTCTGATTCAGTACCAACCAGGACAGAAGGTGTGGGTATTGGAGCCTGTGGCCCCAAGAGCACTCCAAGACAAATGGAGTGGACCCCATCTCATTGTTAAAAAGAAGGGAGAGGTCACCTACTTGGTTGACCTGTGCACTGCCAGGAGTCCCTTAGGGTGCTCCATGTCAATCTCCTAAAACCCTACTATGACAGGGCTGATCTCACCCTGCTCATGGTAACAGATGAAGGACAGGGAGAAGAGAGCGATCCTCTCTCTGATCTTTTCTCTTCCACAGAACAGGATGCTCTAGTGGAAGGTGTAGTTTTAGCAGACTGTCTTACTGCGGAGCAAAAAGACAACTGCATAAATCTCCTAGGTCAGTTTTCTGAACTCTTTTCAACTGTGCCAGGCACTACATCTTGGTGTGAGCACACAATAGATACTGGAGACAGCATGCCTGTCAAAAGTAAAATCTATAGGCAGCCTGACCATGTCAGGGACTGCATAAAACAAGAAATTCAGAAAATGCTTGAACTAGGAGTGGTTGAACATTCTGAAAGCGCATGGGCCTCTCCTGAGCTACCCTTGACCCGAGGGTAGGTCGCTCCCCCTGCCGCTGCAGCTCCACCAACCCAGGCTCCTGACACCTCCCAGCAAGACCTGCTAAAAACAGTAAGTACTCCCCCCGCCCAGCCCCTCGACCAGCTCCTCTTCCTCACTGCGTTCTCTTCCTGCTTCTTTCCTCATCTTTGGTCTTCATCTGTGTTCTTCATCTGTGTTCTTCTCTCCCCGCTGCACCCCGTCCTGCGTGTTCTCTCTTCTTCTGTGTTCTTCATCTGTGTTCTTCATCTTTGTTTCTTCTTTCTCCTCTGCACCCCGTCCTGCGTGTTCTCTCCTCCTCTGTGTCCTTCTTCTGTGTTCTTTATCTGTGTTCTTATTTCTTCTCTGCACCCTGACCTGCGTGTTCTTTCTTCTTTCTTCATCTGTGTTCTTCTTTCTTCTCTGCACCCCGTCCTGCGTGTTCTCTCTTCTTCTGTGTCCTTCTTCTGTGTTCTTCATCTGTGTTCTTCATCAGGGCTCTTCTTTCTTCTCTGCACCCCGACCTGCATGTTCTTTCTTCTTTCTTCATCTGTGTTCTTCATCTGTGTTTCTTCTTTCTCCTCTGCACCCCGTCCTGCGTGTTCTCTCCTCTTCTGTGTCCTTCTTCTGTGTTCTTCATCTGTGTTCTTCTTTCTTCTCTGCACCCCGACCTGCGTGTTCTTTCTTCTTTCTTCATCTGTGTTCTTCTTTCTTCTCTGCACCCCGTCCTGCATTTTCTCTCTTCTTCTGTGTCCTTCTTCTGTGTTCTTCATCTGTGTTCTTCATCTATGCTCTTCTTTCTTCTCTGCACCCCGACCTGCGTGTTCCTTCTTCTTTCTTCATTTGTGTTCTTCATCTGTGTTTCTTCTTTCTCCTCTGCACCCCGTCCTGCGTGTTCTCTCCTCTTCTGTGTCCTTCTTCTGTGTTCTTCATCTCTGTTCTTCTTTCTTCTCTGCACCCCGTCCTGCGTGTTCTCTCTTCTTCTGTGTTCTTCATCTGTGTTCTTCATCTTTGTTTCTTCTTTCTCCTCTGCACCCCGTCCTGCGTGTTCTCTCCTCTTCTGTGTTCTTTATCTGTGTTCTTATTTCTTCTCTGCACCCCGACCTGCGTGTTCTTTCTTCTTTCTTCATCTGTGTTCTTCATCTGTGTTCTTCTTTCTTCTCTGCACCCCGTCCTGCGTGTTCTCTCTTCTTCTGTGTCCTTCTTCTGTGCTCTTCATCTGTGCTCTTCTTTCTTCTCTGCACCCCGACCTGCGTGTTCTTTCTTCTTTCTTCATCTGTGTTCTTCATCTGTGTTTCTTCTTTCTCCTCTGCACCCCGTCCTGCGTGTTCTCTCCTCTTCTGTGTCCTTCTGTGTTCTTCATCTGTGTTCTTCTTTCTTCTCTGCACCCCGTCCTGCGTGTTCTTCTCCTCCTCTGTACTTTTCTCTGCGTGTTCCTTCTCTTCCTCTGTGGTCTCCCCCCCATCTTCTGGACGCTTCCCCTCTGCTTCTCAGGTCTCTCCTCCTCTGCCTGACTCCTCTTCTTGACTCTTCTCTCGTCTCTCCGGACTCTTCTCCTCCTTTTCTTGACTCTTCTCCCTTCTCTCTTGACTCTTCTCTCCTCTTCTTCTTTACCCTTCTTCTTGACTCTTCTCTTTTCTGTTCTTGACTCTTCTCTCCTCTGTTCTTGACTCTCCTCTCTTCTGTTCTTGACTCTTCTCTCTTCTGTTCTTGACTCTTCTCTCTTCTGTTCTTGACTTCTTGACTCTTCTCTCTTCTGTTCTTGACTCTTCTCTCCTCTCCTCTTCTGTTCTTCCTTACTCCCCTCCACCTATGTTCTTCCTTACTCCCCTCCACCTCTGTACCCCCCCTCCCCTATCTTTTCTCCCCTCCCCTCTACCTGACCCCCCCACCCTCCGTTTTCCCGCCGCCACCTCCTGCTTGGCCCCGCCCCCGCTCCCATTCGTCACCCCCCTCCTGCCCCCCGCCCCCAGCTGACCCCTCCTCCCCCCCTCCTCCCTCTTATGGTGCCCGCTGCGCGGCAGGGTTAGCGACCCTTGACCCGAGCTGCAGCTCCACCAGCCCAGGCTCCTGACACCTCCCAGCTAGACCTGCTAAAAACAGTAAGTACTCCCCCCCGCCCAGCCCCTCGCCCAGCCCCGCGCTACTCACCTCTCTTCCCCAGTACCTCTGTCTTCTGCCTTCCGCTCCCTCCTCCAACCTCTCTCCGCACCTCTGCTGTCCTTCTTCCCTTCGCTCTCTGCTCCTCTTCTGGAGCCCTCTTGCTGCGTGTTCTGCTCTTCCTCTGCCCTGCTCCTCTTCCTCACTGCGTTCTCTTCCTGCTTCTTTCTTCATCTTTGGTCTTCATCTGTGTTCTTCATCTGTGTTCTTCTCTCCCCGCTGCACCCCGTCCTGCGTGTTCTCTCTTCTTCTGTGTTCTTCATCTGTGTTCTTCATCTGTGTTTCTTCTTTCTCCTCTGCACCCCGTACTGCGTGTTCTCTCCTCTTCTGTGTCCTTCTTCTGTGTTCTTCATCTGTGTTCTTCTTTCTTCTCTGCACCCCGACCTGCGTGTTCTTTCTTCTTTCTTCATCTGTGTTCTTCATCTGTGTTCTTCTTTCTTCTCTGCACCCTGTCCTGCGTGTTCTCTCTTCTTCTGTGTCCTTCTTCTGTGTTCTTCATCTGTGTTCTACATCTGTGCTCTTCTTTCTTCTCTGCACCCCGACCTCCGTGTTCTTTCTTCTTTCTTCATCTGTGTTCTTCATCTGTGTTTCTTCTTTCTCCTCTGCACCCCGTCCTGCGTGTTCTCTCCTCTTCTGTGTCCTTCTTCTGTGTTCTTCATCTGTATTCTTCTTTCTTCTCTGCACCCCGACCTGCGTGTTCTTTCTTCTTTCTTCATCTGTGTTCTTCATCTGTGTTCTTCTTTCTTCTCTGCACCCCGTCCTGCGTGTTCTTCTCCTCCTCTGTACTTTTCTCTGCGTGTTCCTTCTCTTCCTCTGTGGTCTCCCCCCATCTTCTGGACGCTTCCCCTCTGCTTCTCAGTTCTCTCCTCCTCTGCCTGACTCCTCTTCTTGACTCTTCTCTCGTCTCTCCGGACTCTTCTCCTCCTCTTCTTGACTCTTCTCTCCTCTTCTTCTTTACCCTTCTTCTTGACTCTTCTCTCGTCTGTTCTTGACTCTTCTCTCCTCTGTTCTTGACTCTTCTCTCTTCTGTTCTTGACTCTTCTCTCCTCTTCTGTTCTTCCTTACTCCCCTCCACCTCTGTTCTTCCTTACTCCCCTCCACCTCTGTAATCCCCCCTCCCCTATCTTTTCTCCCCTCTCCTCTACCTGACCCCCCCACCCTCTGCTTTCCCGCCGCCACCTCATGCTCGGCCCCGCCCCCCGCTCCCATTCGTCGCCCCCCTCCTGCCCCCAGCTGACCCCTCCTCCCTCTTATGGCGGCCGCTGCGCGGCCGCGCCACTGGCGCGCCAAAGGCAAGCCCGTCTGTGCCTGGTCCGCGCCCAGCGCCACGATCTCTGGCCCCCAGCACTCCCAAACCCCGCAGCACCGCTACGACCCCAACACCCTCCACGCCCTCACCCGGGGGCGCTCCAGCACCTGCTTCCTAGCCAACCTGAAATGTACCCACGGACCCTTCGCATGCCACACCTGCAAACTCACCTTACACCGCGAAACCACCCCGGCCGCCAGCCCACGTGACAACAACCACCTCAAATGCATCCTGATCAACGCACGCTACGTCCACAAGCACGCCATTGAACTATGGGACCTCCTGGACTCCACCGCATCGGACGTCGCCTTCATCACTGAGACCTGGATGAATGCCTCTTCGGCCCCCGGCATCACCATAGCCATCCCTGACGGCTACAAGATCTCCAGAAGAGACCACACCAACCAAGTCGGTGGAGGAATCGCCATCGTCTTCAAGGACTCCATCAATGTCACCACCTCCACTGAAGACACCCCCCCTCGCTGCCGAACACCTGCACTTCCAGATCCACACAGACCCCAGGACCACCCTAAGAGGAACTCTCATCTACAGACCCCCTGGACCTCGCGTCCTCTTCAGCGACTCTATCACTGACTTCATCTCCCAGCACGCCCTTGCCTCGCCGGACTACATACTCCTCGGTGACCTCAACTTCCACCTGGAACAGAACAACGACCCCAACACCACCGACCTGCTCAACAACCTCGCCAAACTCGGTCTCAAGCAACTGGTGAACACCCCCACCCACATCGCCGGACACACGCCCGACCCCATCTTCTCCGCCAGCAACCACGTATCCTTCAGCCACTCCTCCGTAATACACTGGACCGACCACAGATGTGTCCACTTCACCTTCCGACGCGAGACTCGCCACCTCCGCACACAATCCATCCCGCGCCGACATTGGAACAAAATCCCCGCGGAACAGCTTCTCTCCACTCTCAGCGACAACCAACCCACCTTCTCCACCGACCCCAACGACGCAGCCCTCAGCCTCACGCACTGGATCACCAACTGCGCAGACAACCTCGCTCCCCTCAGACGCCTCCCAAGACAGACCAACACCAATAAACCTCTCTGGTTCACAGACACCCTCAAGGAATCTAAAAAAACCTGCCGCACCCTCGAGAAAGCCTGGCGCAAGGACCACACAGCAGATAACATGCCTGCCCTCAAGAACGCTACCCGCGAACACCACCAACTGATCCGCGCCACCAAAAGAAATTCCTTCACAGACAGACTGGACAAGAACACTCACAACAGCAAAAAACTCTTCAACATTGTCAAAGAGCTCTCCAACCCTAACGCCAACGCCATCACGCCCTCACAAGGCCTCTGCAACTCCCTCGCCACCTTCTTCCATCGTAAGATCACCAACCTACACGACAGCTTCGGACACCAGACCCAGCCAACCACCACAGAACCTACAACCCCAGCCATCACCCTCAATGCCTGGACTCACATCAACACGGAAGAGACCAAAGCCACCATGAACTCCATCCACTCCGGTGCCCCCTCGGACACCTGCCCACACTTCATCTTCAACAAAGCCGACGTCATCATCGCCCCGCATCTCCAGACCATCATCAACAGCTCATTTGCTTCTGCCACCTTCCCCGAGAGCTGGAAACACGCAGAAGTCACCGCCCTACTGAAGAAACCTACGGCGGACCCCAGCGACCTGAAGAACTTCCGCCCCATCTTGCTCCTCCCCTTCCCTGCCAAAGTCATAGAG
Organism: Pleurodeles waltl; assembly: GCF_031143425.1. Lineage (NCBI taxonomy): Eukaryota > Metazoa > Chordata > Amphibia > Caudata > Salamandridae > Pleurodeles > Pleurodeles waltl. The sequence goes on along the minus strand of NC_090445.1, from coordinate 655,869,057 downwards.
AAGACCGTCAACAAGCAACTTACCAACTTCCTGGAAGACAACAACCTACTCGACCCCTCTCAGTCCGGATTCCGTGCCAATCACAGCACAGAAACCGCCCTCATCTCAGTCACAGACGACATCAGAACTCTGATGGACAATGGAGAAACAGTCGCCCTCATCCTCCTCGACCTCTCGGCTGCCTTCGACACCGTCTGCCACCGAACCCTAATTTCCCGCCTCCGCTCCACCGGGATCCAAGGACAGGCCCTGGACTGGATCACCTCCTTCCTCTCCAACCGCTCCCAAAGAGTCTACCTCCCACCTTTCCGCTCAGACCCCACCGAGATCATCTGCGGCGTCCCACAAGGCTCCTCGCTCAGCCCGACTCTCTTCAATGTCTACATGAGCCCCCTCGCCGACATCGTATGCAAAGACAACATCAACATCACCTCCTATGCCGACGACACTCAGCTGATACTTTCCCTCACCAAGGACCCCACCAGCGCCAAGACCAACCTGCAAGATGGAATGAAAGACCTCGCAGAGTGGATCAAACTCAGCCGTCTGAAACTGAACTCAGACAAAACGGAAGTCCTCATCCTCGGAAACACCCCGTCCGCCTGGGACGACTCCTGGTGGCCCACAGCCCTTGGCACCGCACCAACCCCCTCAGACCACGCACACAACCTCGGATTCATCCTGGACCCACTTCTCACCATGACCAAACAAGTCAACGCCGTACCATCCTCCTGCTTCCTCACCCTCCGCATGCTCCGAAAGATCTTCCGCTGGATCCCCGCCGACACCAGAAAGACCGTGACCCACGCCCTCGTCACAAGCCGCCTGGACTACGGCAACACCCTATACACAGGAACCACCGCTAAAATCCAGAAACGCCTGCAGCAAATTCAAAATGCCTCCGCCCGCCTCGTCCTCGACATACCCCGCAACAGCCACATCTCCGGCCACCTGAGACACCTGCACTGGCTTCCCGTCAACAAAAGGATCACCTTCCGGCTCCTCACCCATGCACACAAAGCCCTCCACCACAAGGGACCCGAATACCTCAACCGGCGCCTAAGTTTCTACACGTCCACCCGTCAACTTCGCTCCGCCAACCTCGCACTCGCCGCCGTCCCTCGCATCCGCCGCACCACGGCAGGTGGGAAATCATTCTCCTACCTGGCGGCCAAGACATGGAATTCCCTCTCCACCAACCTCAGGACCACCCAGGACCACCTCGCATTCCGGAGGCAACTCAAGACCTGGCTCTTCGAGCAGCAGTAACCCCTTCCCCCTAGCGCCTTGAGACCCTCACGGGTGAGTAGCGCGCTTTATAAATGTTTTTGATTTCATTTGATTTGATTTCTGTGGTGCTTGTACCAAAGCCTCACTCCAAAGATGGAAAAAGGGAGAGGAGGTTTTGTGTAGATTACAGAGGTCTCAACCAGGGAACAAAAACTGATTCTCACCCTATACCCAAGGCAGATGAGATCATAGATACACTAGCATCTACCAAGTATCTAAGGACCTTTGATTTGGCTGCAGGGTATTGGCAGATCAAGTTATCAGAGGATGCTAAAGCAAAAACTGCATTTTTGACTATTGGAGGGCACTACCAATTCACAGTAATGCCCTTTGGTGTGAAAAATGCACCTGCCACTTTTCAGAGGTTGGTGAATACAGTCCTGCAATATATAGCTGTCTTTAGTTCCACCTGGGTTGATCACCTGGTCCACCTGTGGAAAGCTTTGGAGGCCCTGCAGAAGGCAGGCCTCACTATCAAGGCTTCAAAGTGCCAGATAGGGCAGGGGAAAGTGGTTTATCTGGGACACCTGGTAGGTGGAGAACAGGTTGCACCACTTCAGGCGAAAATCCAGACAGTCATGGATTGGGTTCCCCCTACAACTCAGACCCACGTGAGAGCCTTCCTAGGCCTCACTGGGTATTACAGGAGATTCATTAAAAACTATGGCTCCATTGCAGCCCCACTTAATGATCTCACTTCTAAGAAGATGCCTAAAAAGTATTGTGGACAGCTGCTAGCTGTCAGAAAGCTTTTGAGGAGCTCAAACAGGCCATGTGCACTGCACCTGTCCTAAAAAGCCCATGTTACTCCAAGAAATTCATTGTTCAAACTGATGCATCTGAATTAGGGGTAGGGGCAGTCTTATCACAACTCAATTCTGAGGGCCAGGATCAACCTGTTGCTTTTATCAGCAGGAGGTTGACCCCTAGAGAAAAGCGTTGGTCTGCCATAGAGAGGGAGGCCTTTGCTGTGGTCTGGGCACTGAAGAAGTTGAGGCCATACCTGTTTGTCACTCACTTCATTGTTCAGACAGATCACAAACCTCTACTTTGGCTAAAACAAATGAAAGGTGAAAACCCTAAATTGTTGAGGTGGTCCATATCTCTACATGGAATGGACTATACAGTGGAACATAGACCTGAGAGTACCCACTCCAATGCAGATGGACTCTCCAGATATTTCCACTTAGACAATGAAGACTCATCAGGTCATGGCTAGTCTTATTGTCCTTCGTTTGGGGGGGGTTGTGTAGGAAAGTACCATCTTGCCTGGCATGTTACCCCCATATTTCACTGTATATATGTTGTTTTAGTGTATGTGTCACTGGGACCCTGCCAGCCAGGGCCCCAGTGCTCATAAGTGTGCCCTGTATGTGTTCCCTGTGTGATGACTAACTGTCTCACTGATGCTCTGCTATCCAGAGCCTCAGTGGTTATGCTCTCTCTACTTTCCAAATTGTCACTAACAGGCTAGTGACCAATTTCACCAATTCACATTGGCATACTGGAACACCCTTATAATTCCCTAGTATATGGTACTGAGGTACCCAGGGTATTGGGGTTCCAGGAGATCCCTATGGGCTGCAGCATTTCTTTTGCCGCCCATAGGGAGCTCTGACAATTCTTACACAGGCCTGCCACTGCAGCCTGAGTGAAATAACGTCCACGTTATTTCACAGCCATTTACCACTGCACTTAAGTAACTTATAAGTCACCTATATGTCTAACCTTCACCTGGTGAAGGTTGGGTGTAAAGTTACTTAGTGTGTGGGCACCCTGGCACTAGCCAAGGTGCCCCCACATCATTCAGGGCAAATTCCCCAGACTTTGTGAGTGCGGGGATACCATTTCACGCGTGCGCTATACATAGGTCACTACCTATTTATAGCGTCACAATGGTAACTCCGAACATGGCCATGTAACATGTCTAAGATCGTGGAATTGTCACCCCAATGCCATTCTGGCACTGGGGAGACAATTCCATGATCCCCCGAGACTCTAGCACAGACCCGGGTACTGCCAAACTGCCTTTCCCGGGGTTTCACTGCAGCTGCTGCTGCTGCCAACTCCTCAGACAGGTTTCTGCCCCCTTGGGGTCCAGCCAGGCCTGGCCTAGGAAGGCAGAACAAAGGACTTCCTCAGAGAGAGGGTGTTACACCCTCTCCCTTTGGAAAAAGGTGTCAGGGCTGGGGAGGAGTAGCCTCCCCCAGCCTCTGGAATTGCTTTGATGGGCACAGATGGTGCCCATCTCTGCATAAGCCAGTCTACACCGGTTCAGGGATCCCCCAGCCCTGCTCTGGCACGAAACTGGACAAAGGAAAGGGGAGTGACCACTCCCCTGACCTGCACCTCCCAGGGGAGGTGCCCTGAGCTCCTCCAGCATGCCCCAGACCTCTGCCATCTTGGATTCAGAGGTGTGCTGGCACACTGGACTGCTCTGAGTGGCCAGGGCCAGCAGGTGATGTCAGAGACTCCTTCTGATAGGCTCTTACCTGCGTTACTAGCCTATCCTCCTTCCTAGGTAGCCAAATCTCCTTTTCTGGCTATTTAGGGTCTCTGCTTTGGGGAATTCTTCAGATACCGAATGCAAGAGCTCACCAGAGTTCCTCTGCATCTCCCTCTTCACCTTCTGCCAAAGTATCGACCGCTGACTGCTCAGGACGCCTGCAAAACCGCAACAAAGTAGCAAAGACGACTACTGCAACCTTGTATCGCTTCATCCTGCCGGCTTTCTCACCTGTTTCCTGGTGGTGCATGCTCTGGGGGTAGCCTGCCTCCTTCTTGCACCAGGAGCTCTGAAGAAATCTCCTGTGGGTCGACGGAATCTTCCCCCTGCAACCGCAGGCAACAAAAGACTCCATCACCGGTCCTCTGGGTCCCCTCTCAGCACAATGAGCGTGGTCCCTGGAACTCAGCAACTCTGTCCAAGTGACTCCCACCGTCCAGTGCTTCTTCAGTCCAAGTTTGGTGGAGGTAAGTCCTTGCCTCCCCACACTAGACTGCATTGCTGGGTACCGCGTGATTTGCAGCTGCTCCAGCTCCTGTGCACTCTTCCAGGATTTCCTTCATGCACACCCAAGCCTGGGTCCCCGACATTCTACCCTGCAGTGCACAACCTTCTGAGCTGTCCTCCGGCGTCGTGGGACTCCCTTTTGTGACTTCGGGTGGACTCTGGTTCACTCCTCTTCTAAGTGCCTGTTCTGGTACTTCTGCGGGTGCTGCCTGCTTTTGTGAGGGCTCCCTGACTTGCTGGGCACCTCCTCTGTCTCCTCATCCAAGTGGCGAGATCCTGGACCCTCCTGGGCCACAGCAGCATCCAAAAACCCTAACCGCGACCCTTGCAGCTAGCAAGGCTTGTTTGCAGTCTTTCTGCGTGGGAATACCTCTGCAAGCTTCTTCACGACGTGTGACATCCATCCTCTGAAGGGGAAGTTCCTAGTCCTCTTCGTTCTTGCAGAACACAAAGCTTCTTCCATCTGGTGGCAGCTTCCTTGCACCCACAGCTGGCATTTCTTGGGCATCTGCCCACTCGCGACACTGTTGCGACTCTTGGACTTGGTCCCCTTGTCTTACAGGTACTCAGGTCCGGAAATCCACTGTTGTTGCATTGCTGGTGTTGGTCTTCCTTGCAGAATCCCCCTATCACGACTTCTGTGCTCTCTGGGGGTTGTAGGTGCACTTTACACCTACTTTTCAGGGTCTTGGGGTGGGCTATTTTTCTTACCCTCACTGTTTTCTTACAGTCCCAGCGACCCTCTACAAGCTCACATAGGTTTGGGGTCCATTCGTGGTTCGCATTCCACTTTTGGAGTATATGGTTTGTGTTGCCCCTATACCTATGTGCTCCTATTGCAATCTATTGTAACTTTCCTTTTGCTATTACTGCATATTTGTGGTATTGTGTACATATATCTGGGGTATATTTGGCATCCTCCTACTGAGGGTACTCACTGAGATACTTTTGGCATATTGTCATAAAAATAAAGTACCTTTATTTTTTGTATATCTGTGTATTGTGTTTTCTTATGATATTGTGCATATGACACCAGTGGTATAATAGGAGCTTTGCATGTCTCCTAGTTCAGCCCAAGCTGCTCTGCTATAGCTACCTTCTATCAGCCTAAGCTGCTAGTAACACCTCTTCTACACTAATAAGGGATAACTGGACCTGGTACAGAGTGTAAGTACCCCTTCGTACCCACTACAATTCCCACAGCCCCTAATTCCCAAATCTGCCTCAATGGGGCTCTGTGAGATGGATTAATGGCGGATATTGTGGGATTAGGTGGTTGGAAGTCAGCCACAACCCCCCCCAGTTTGACACGTTTTACTACTTTCCTTGAAACAGTATAATTAAGATATAAATGAAAGGGTATCTCTTAGAAGAACCGTTGGGGCTGGTGGAAAAATTTAAGTGAAGGTAACCAAGTGGCATGTCTGACAGCGCCTTGCAAACTACTCAGAAATACACTATTTGTAAGATGGACGCACATTCTGTGTCTCATCGTGATGGTCCTACCTTATAATGAATGGTAAATAGTGTCAAATTGGTAATCACCAAACTGTCATACCATGATTCATGTTGCATGAGCCAGTAGGGAAGAGCCGCTTTTAATATTGGACATTGTGTGTAAAAATAAAGCTACATGACATGTGAGACAAGATGTTCCTTCATTACAAAACAAAAGTGTGACTTCCCACGCGTTCAAGATCATTAACTCCAACATACAAAATAAAGGGACAGATTTAAGAGCCTCTAGCGCCTCCTTGCCCCACATTAGCGTCATTTATTTATGCTAATGTGGCCCAACAAGGCCAAAATCGCAGCGCCAAATTTACAAAGTGGTGCAATGCATGAATTGCACCACTTTGTAACTCTTTGCGCTACATTATGCCTGCACCAGCCATACTGTATGCAAAGTGGGCGTTCCTCCATTAGGGGTACCACAAAAATGGCGCAGTGGAATCTAGTAGATTCTAGTAGATTCCACTGTGCCATTTTTAGCAGCTATTTTTATCGCCTGCACAGAGCAGGCATTATAAGGAAGTATACCATTGTTTTGAATGGGCCCCTATGTACTCTGCAGGATTGGCGTCAAAATGTTGGCACTAATCCTGCATAGTACATCAATAGCGTCAAAAATGTTGACGCTGTTGCCCCTACCCTGCACCATGGTGTGCCGTATACATTGGATGCAGAGCCACTTTTCTTAAATTCGGGCCAAAGCATGAAATTTCACTTGAGATATAAAATGTAAGCATACCCAGCTAAAGAATAGCAGGGCTTGGTGGGTTGCATCTCCTGAGATAGCTGAGATTACTAGGTTTATCTGAACATCCATTCCAAAGACCTTTCATCATTCCTATCATTACATTCTACTACGTTTATCATGATTTGGTGATACTTTGGGTCTCATTTACAAGGATCTTGGGCTGTGTCATTTTTGTTGAGCAGCTGCGGCGCGTGCACTGTTCCTTATTTGCAAAGTGACGCTAGAGGCCTCAAGCGTCACTTTTCCATCCTGTCAAAAAATAAACGCTATGTCTGTCTAGACATAAAAATGACGCATTGGCAGAGGTACATAAGGAGAACATACCCAAATCACTCTGGCAAGCCCTTGGACACCATGGACCTACTCCTACTGCAGCTTGGAGCCACCACCTGCACCACTGAGTCAGCGCAGGAGAAGGGGGCGCTTATATCAACAGCGTATGTCACTAATTGGACTTAGGGAGGAAGAGGTAATTAACCATTACCCTCTGGGGAGGTAGTTAATTGCACAGCTGCCTCACCTGATTGCTCCAGGATTCCAGGCAACAGAGAACAAGGTTACCAACATCCCTTCACATACAAAGCTCATGGAGGTACTTCACATGCTGGCCTTGGGGTCCTTCCCGATAACTGCAATCCAAGAGGCTGGAATATCCTAGCCATCCTTCTCTTCATTCTACCCTCTGTGCTAGATGCCAGCATCCGTATGAACACCTCACTACATCCTCTTCCCCAAACCCAGCACTGCAGCAGGAGATCAAACAAGGATTTCATGTCATTGCTGGGTTCCCACAAGTGCTGGATTCCATGGATTGCACGAATGTGCAATTGCTTTCTCCTGCTGCAACTGTCAATCTCTACTGCAACAGGAAACACACCCTCTCCATCAATGTCCAGGGCTCTGTTGACCATAGTGGGTTATTCACAAATGGGCTGGCAAAATGCGCTGGCAGTGTGCATGATGCATACATATCCCGGCACTCAACCATAAATGACCGATTCCACGATGGACAATATGGGAATGGTCTACTTAGAGGTATGCAAAACACAAGTATCTAAAAGACACACTAACATTTAGAAATGGGTGACACAATACACATCTCAGTGTCTGCCTACACAGATAGGAACTTCAGTCCACATGCATGCACCATGCATCATGTTACATATGGCAAATGCAATGCAAATTCCCCAGCCATGTTTGCGAATACATCTAAACCCAGTTTTGCAGGTGTTGCATGGTGGAAAGGCACAGAGCAATGCATGGCAAACAGAAATTATGGCTGCCATCACTGTGTGCCATGAAGGTGTTCCATGTCCATTGTGGGAGTGTCCCCATGTGACTCCCATGGTCCATCAGGAGTGTCATGGATCCCATACCAGGAACTAGGTGCAAAGTGACAAACCACAGCTCATGGGCAGGTGACATGTAACTGTCCAAATCAATCAATCAGGCTGTATCCAGTCACTTGCTGCAAATATCAGTTGAAGAGCCGGATATTGAGCCCCTTCCTGAAATTGGACAGCATGGGTGAGGTGTGGAGGGAGAGAGGGCTTTGGCGGCAAGGTGGGAGAAGGAGCGACCTCTGGTGGAGCAGCAGCATATGCAAGGTATCTGTGAGAGGGCCTGGTGTGCAGAGAAGAGGTTCCTGGGTGGTCAGTGGAAGTGGAGGGGATGGCTCAGGTAGGTGGGTCCTTGATCATAGAGGGAGCTGTAAGCGTACCTCAGGAGTTTGAAATTACATCTCTTCTGGATCAGGAGCCAAAGGAGGTTCTTCAAGTGCTGGGCCATGTGGGTTCTCTTAGGCTGGTTGAGGACTAATCTGACGGCTGTGTTCTGGACCGTCAGGTATTTTAGCATGAGTTTAGTGGTGGTGCCTGCATACAGTGTGTTGCCCTAGTCCAGTCAGCTGGTGATGAGGGCCTGCGTCACTATTTTCCTGTAGGGGAGCTCCTTGAAAAATTTGCTGAGCATGCAAAGTGTGTTGAAGCAAGAGACTGAGTTGACCTGAAAGTTCGTGAGGAGTTCACTGCTGAGGATGATGCTGAAGTTGTGGGCATGGTCTTTTAGTGTAGGCCCGAGTTCAGACAGCCACCAGGAGTCATTCCAGAAGGCCGTGTGTCTACTGAAGATCAGTACTTAAGTCTTGTCCGTGCTGAGCTTCAGGCAGTTCCCCCTCATCCAGGTTGATATGTTCTCCATACAGTTTTGGAAGTTGGTCTTTGTCATGGTGGGGTCTGCTGACAGTGAGAGGATGAGCTGCATGTTGTTGGCATAGGAGATGATGTTGATGTTGTGTGATCTATCAATGTCTGTGAGTGGTGTCATATAGATGTTGAAGAGGGTTGGGGTGAGCGAAGATCCTTGGGTGACATCCCAGATGGTGTGCTTGGCTTGTGAGGTGAAGGGGGGAAGCAGAATCTCTTGGTGCGCCCCATGAGAAAGGATGATATCCATTTGAGCGCATTGTCTGCGATTTCTATCTGGCATAGCTGATTGACGAGTATGTGGTGGTAGACGGTGTTGAACCCTGTAGAGCGGTCGAGAAGGATCAGGGCAGCTGATATTCCTCTGTCGAGTAGGGTGAGGACGTCATCTGTTGCAGCAATCAGAACTGTCTCTGTGCCATGGTTTGCTCTGAATCCAGATTCAGATGGGCCCAATAGATCTTTTCTGTACAGGTGTTCAGTAAGTTGAAGGTTGATGGCCTTCCCCAGGACTTTAGCAGGTAACAGTAGCAGAGAGAAAGGGTGGTAGTTCTGGAGCTCACTGGGGTCTGCAGAGGGTTTCTTGAGGAGAGGGATGATCTCTGTGTGCTTCCAGGCTTCAGGAATGGTGGCTGTGGTTAAAGAGGTGTTGAGGATGGTGGTAAGCTGGCAGCTGATCTTGTCTCTTATGAGGCTGAAGAGCTTGTGAAAGCAGGGGTTGGCGGGTGCCCTCAATTGGATGGAGTTCATAATTGTGGTTGTGTGTGTGTTGTGAGTTGTTCCCATACAGTGAGCAAGTAGTTGTTGGTGCTATATGGTGGGATGCTGAGGAGGTCAGTGGTTTGGGGATCGAAGTTTCTATAGATGCTTTCTATCTTGTTGTGGAAGTAGTCGGGGAGGGCATCACATAGTTCCTGTTAAAAGGGAATAGAGTTTTCAGTGGTTGACTGGCAGGTGAACTCTCTGACAATGGTGAGGGTTCCTTGGTTTGGTTGGCACTGGTCTTGAGCTAATGGGTCAAGGCCTTATTTTTAGCGACTTTGATCTGGTGGTGGTAGTCGTATTTGTTGAGGGCTGAGTTGAAGTTGGACCGGTCGGTGTGGTTTCTGTTGGTGCACCATCTTCTTTCCAGTTGTTTGCACCTGCGTCTTGATGCGCTGAGTTCCAGGGTGTACCAGGTGGCTTGTTTGGTGGGTCTAAGGGTTTTGGCTGGTTTGGTTGGAGAGACTCGGTCGGTGGCGCTGGTGATCCAGTCATTGGAGTTCTGTACTGCCTGGACCAGATAAGTGGTGATGGGCTGTGTGGTGCTGAGGGCATCCGCCCATTGTTGCTGAGTGACCATGGTACAGCTGCGGAAGGGGGAACTGTGGCGGTCAGTGGGAGTGCAGGGAGATCCGGTGAGGTTGAAGTATACAATGGAGTGGTCTGATCAATTGAGTTCCGAGGTGTGACTGTATCTGGTTCTGAGCTGGATGTGAAGATGGGGTCCATTGTGTTTACAGCTTTGCGCGTGGGGTCTGTGACCAACTGCTTGAGGCCAATATTGGGTAATCTTTCAAAGAGGTCGGTGGAGTTGCTGCCCGTTGGGTCATCCAAGTAGAAGTTGAGTTCTCCCAGGAGGACATCATTTCAGCTGATCATGGATATGGGATACAGCAGTGGGTAATGACCGCATATGAAAACACCGACAAATCCAGAGAAGGAACACAACCAGGCACACATAAGCATAAGTAATGTTGTGGAGCGGAACTTTGGCCTGCTCAAGGACAGGGTCTGCTGCTTGAATGTATCCGGGGCTAGATTACTCTATCCCTCACCGTTCCCCATTCTGCAAAATAGTATTAGAGTGTGCTATACTGCACAACATAAGTGTGTGCACAAATGTTCCCTGGGATGGAGATTAACCACAGGAAATACCCAATGGAGAAGGAGGAGGAGGCAGCTGAGCATGGAGACATCCAAAACTCCTCTGTAGGCACTCGTAGATGCACACACATTGTGCAAAATTTCTTCACCTAAATCATGTCTGTGAACGAATCATCAAACCATGTATGACAGTGCTTTCACATGATAATAAATAATCAAAAGCATCATTTGTCTTTGCGTTCCAGAAAACAACTCACCCCCCATTTTGGAAACTAAAGCAGGCCACAACAGTTGTTAATTTAGGTTTGAGTGCTGTCATCATCCTTAAAGTGCCACACACAATGCACTGATCATTGTAAAGTGCTGTGTGTAATGTGCTCATTGCCTGTTGAACAATCATGTCGTACTAAAAACACACGTCATCAAAATATGTGTCGGATCACAATAAAATCAGAAAACATTTAAATGTAAAGTACCGCTTTAGGCTCAAATATGATGCTTTTCAATTAAAATAGAAGTCATAAACAGAAACAATAGATGAGTGTGAGAGATTTGACTTCTCAATGGCTTACTGACTCTTCGTACTGGTGACAAATCACCACCTTCATGGCATTTATACTCACAAGTATGACAAATAGTAAGTGTATCACAGAGGACAGCACACCTGTATGTGTAGTACAGTGTCACTCAAATCAACGTACGTGTATGCTAATGTCTTAGCACATCTCATACTGTTGGCTAAGTGTATGAGTCAATCAGGATACATAACAGAAAGTATATGAATTTGGGGCCATCGATTGTCATGGCTAGTTACTAATTTTACCCCTCCTTTCTGTGCAGCTGACCAAGGATATTGTCTTCAGCCGTGGGTGATGACTTCTTGTAAACACCCCCATACAGACGCCCAGTGGAGCTTTAACCATGCCCTAAGCAGGACCCGGTCCAACGTAAAGAGGAGTTTCAGGGTCCTCAAGTCATGCTTCAGGAGCCTGGATATGTTGGGGGACCGATTACTCTACTCCCCACCAATGGTTTGCAAAATAATACTAGTGTGCTGCATATTGCATAATATTGGTTTACGGACAAATGTACCATGACCCAATGACAATGAGGAGCAGGAAATTATGGACAATGAGCATGAGGAAGATGAGGAGCAAGCTCAAAATGTCCTATCAGTAGCAGCAATATGGCAGAAGGACCATATAGTACAAAATGTTTTCACAAATGCGTGAACGATTTTTGCAATGTCTCAAAATTTTGACTAAATGAAATGGAGTACCTATATGAAAATAAACATATAAGCACTACTGGTGTGTAAGCAAGTTAACTTCATAGTCACAGTAAACATTTAAACACTCACATCACATCTGCAAATAACTGCCACACTGAAAATGTATGTAGCTAAGAGTTTCAAACAGCACTGAACAACATCTGGTACATCCAAAATGGTGTGTATGGCAACAACCTATACCAAATAGTCCTCAATTGCCAACCACAATGAACACAGTGTGCTAACACAGATAGTATGCAATTACTGTGTGTGTGTCTCTTGTACAGTGAGTCATTTGTACAGCCTCATACTTGTGGAGGATAGTACAGTTTGCTCATAGTATTACAACTGTGAAGTGATCCAAGTAGTATGTTGATGGGAACACATACCAGCCCCTACAGTCTATCTATGCAACATACAAATCTGCAACTACATATTATAACCATTAGGAGATCTCATATCACACATACAAATGACAAAAACTAAACTTTGCCAGTGCAAAAGTGTCTAACTAGTAACAATGTGTCCACATTTGCCCCACTAGGCCAAGATCCCAATAGAAAAAGCAGTGATGTAGCCTACCATGTTGTTGTGTTCCACTCAGATACAATGTCTTCACTCCCATGAGTACAGTTTTAGAGTAAATTCGATGACACAACACCAAGAATCTGAGTATGAAACAATTGTCCATTAGAAATCACAAAATGCAGGGTTCATCTTCCCGAAGGTGCCAGGCAATGATGCATTCGAAGATATGGTGTTTGAATGTGGTTGAACATTTGCAGGTGAACATTGTGTCTGAATACATACCCATCACCCACTTAGTGCAAGGGGACACATATGGCTAAGGTAGAGTGTGTGTCACTTACCTCTTTTCCATAGCTACTGCCATTGTATGAAGTCCATCATGTCCTGTGGCCGTCTCCCTCAATCAACAGTGCATCGCCAAAACACTGCCTGCAGAGCTGCAACATCTAACACCGTTGACTTGACAGTGATCTCTGGTCCGTTGCCGATGCTGCTTGGAGATAATACCATCAAGATCTAAATCAGGCCCTAAGTGCAATGTTTTAAGGCGTCAATGCATTTGTTAAAACCTGCTGTTTTCATTTGTTCCATACACAAATTGTGTTTATCACAATAAAATCTGCCCTATAGGCTTTGCCAATGCTAAGGCAAAATGTAGAAAAAAAGAGGTTGTTTTTCTGCACAGAATGGGTAGTGGGGGTAAAGAATTAAATGTGATAAAGAGTGTGGTGATTAAATGTACTTTTCAGATATCAAATAATCCCTTGTGTATTCTAATGGAATAACGGCCTGCAAGGCGCAATGTTTCACTGAATAGGGAATGAGGTGAAAGAAATACTTATTTGGATGGAATCAACTCCCACTCTATGTATTTTAAAGAATTATTAACAATTTGTCTTGCAGACAACTGGGCTTCCAAGCCAGAAATAATAATGCATAGCCGAGTGAAACCAAATACATTTGGTTATTTTGTTATTTAAATGATGTCCAGCTAAGACTATTAACAGGATGCGCTCAATATAGTAGAAAAACTGCTATCCGTCCAACGTCGTGCAAAAAATCAAATGCTGGACAGGGAGATTAAACATATTCAACAAAGCAGGTTAAAGTCTTTTCATGAGGTGCGGAAACAGTATGCAGTGTAAATAAACAACGAGGCTGTGCAGTTGGAAAAAATGAGTCACATTTTATATGTTATAGCCCTTACAAAGAGCATTTTACTGGCAAAATTAACTAGCTTTTATCGTTCTTATCTGGCCTCTGCAGTTTGCCTTTCAAACAATTTATCTGTGTAGCTCTCAGTCAGGAGATATGGCGTGTGCTTCTGTAATGAATAAAAACGATTTTTACCACAAGATCCCCGATCCCCCAATAACCGCTTTTTAAATGCTTTTTTGATTTATATCATCCTAACATTTCACTAACAACACCAAGTGACAAAAAAATGCACCAAAATCGAGAGTGGTGCAAATCGTGATCACATGCGGCTGTGTGTACAAAAGCAAATTGAAAGCTTTACTTCTAAATGATTCGTAATCTAGTATCGACATAAAGTCATTTTAGACAGGAAGAAAAATACATTTTAATTATGTCATTTATTGTACAATTGAACGTGTAATACTCGACTTCCGTGAGTGCTCTATGACCGAAATGCTTACAATCAAATCATAATTAGGAAGCACAAAAGGCGCCGTCGTTTGTTATTGATTAATTACTTCAAGGATATTTCAAAGCATAAGAGCTAACAACTGAAAAAATGGTCTCCTAAGGCAGAAACCAGATAATTCCAATTAACAGTATAGTTATTGCAACTAGAGTTCAGTGGTTTGGAAGATAACGGGAGACATTACGAGTTTGGTGGGCAGAAAAGGACACCAACCAAACTCCCGCAGACAGGTTGCCGCCAGTGGTGGCAGCAATGTTGCGTGCATAAGGTGCAACACCACCCGTCGCGCTTTTAAGAAGCATGATGGAGATGTACATGGGGGCCCCTGGCATGGGCAGTGCAAGGGCCCCCAATGGGGCCACCTGCCTCCCATCTCTGCCAGCTTTTAAATGGCAGTGCAACCGCCATGTAAAAGCTGGTGGAGAAGAGGGTTATAATCCCGAGGCGGCGCTGCAGGGGCTGCAGGGACTGGCGGTGCTAGCGGTCCGACCATGGCCTAACTGCCACGGGCATAATGTGGCAGTCTGACCGCAGCCAAAGTGGTCGGACCACAGCTTTGGCGGCGGTCAGACCGCCACTGCAGCCCTGGCAGTCTGGAGAGCGCCAGGGTTGTAATTAGGCCCAATGTGTCTACATGTTTCATTTGTTAATATATATACTATATGAGGAGCTGAGATCAAATTCAGTAATGGATGACATAACAGAAAGCTCACATATAAATTATCATTGAGGACAAATGTGGTGTGGACCACCTCGATATTTTGCAAGCAATGCACATCTATACATCTATATTATTTGGTAGAAAATCAATTTAAACCTATTAAAATAGAAAAATACAATTTTTACCAAGTTTCCATTAATATGTGTGGAGGTTGTAGTCTCCCAATTCAAATCAATGTTATTTGTGACCCATTTTGTTGATTCCAACAGTTTTGGTGGTCATCATTTTGGGACATTAATGTTTAAAATGCTTTTTTAAATCATTTGTTTATTTCTGCACTTTTTTTTATATAGCATGAATCTGGCACAAGGGCATTAGTGTGCTTTACATGAGCACCAGGTTACATTACATGTTTTGTTTTCTTTTTCTGCACAGGGTGATTAATTGATTTGCCCAGAATCATAGGATGTTGACCTGAGGCTAGGACACAAACCTGGTTCCCCAATTCCAACCTCAGCATCTTTGGCTATTAAGTGGTTGGTGTTGGAGCTCATGTACACTTCAAAACTGCAGGTGTTTCCTCATATTTAATTCCACTCTAGATGAGTTCAAGGGCAACATGAGCTGGACGTCTTCCAAAACTAGCAACGCAGTATCCTTGAAAAGGGAGAATTTACTTTTTCATACTTTCTCATACCAAACTAAAATAAATGTTTAACCCATATGAAATGTACAAGCTGCAGGGAGGTAAAAAAAGGTATAACATAACAAATTCCATTTTAGTTTGCTCTTTATGCTGCTTTCTTTTAGGCCCAAGCCATGTGTGTGTTGGCTTTAGTTACTCCTGACATTTCAGCCAACAGCTTATTGCACTCTGGGGCTTGTAGTTTTGCTTTTGCAATTATAGGCTCAAAATTATAGCATGTGAAGTGATGTTGGCTACAAAAAGGACTGGATGAATGTTTTGCACACGACTTGGCAGATAACATTTCCTCAAAGCATTCTAGTCCACTTTCATAGCTGTGATTGCTTGTTTCAGTGCAAATCCAGTAGCAAAAGCATTATTTATGTGTTTTGTGAAAATTCACCTTTGGCACTGTGAAAGCATTTAAAAAAAAGAAAAATAATGCAATAACGTGTAGAACTAACATGTAGGCCTTAGACGAAAATGCAATGCTTTAATTCAAGTGAAAACCACTAGGCAGAGACATGTAGATGAATACGGTTTGTAAAGCTCATTGTACAGTCTGCAAACTTGCCCTAGCTTAGGAATGTGAAATGTTAAACTGTCAAAGGAGCTAACATTCTGAGAACATGATGGCAATGCAAGAAAAGTTCATTTTAACCTTTCCATGGGCATATTTTGTAAGAATACAATAATTAAAATGTATTAGCTTAATTCCACTAAATGTTTTAAAATGAACAATGGTTTACTCTTAAAATCAATAGGTAGCTTGTGATTGAAGTTTTCTTTAAGCAAAGACAACAATGGGAAACTACATTGAAGTATATAATTTTTGATAAAATTGAGGCAATTAAACTTTTTTGACTATGGGATATTGTTTGTACCATGAGATGACGGCAAAATATTCTTATTTCCATGAAGGCATAGTTTGCTGATTGGCTGAGATGAGATGGATGCTGAAAACTTGTAAAAGTTTAGATAGGCTAAGTTATAATAGTGCGTGTTCCTACCGTAATTAAGGGTCTTTTTCATTTGACTCATACTTTCCCAAACTCTATGCAGGACCTTTTCTCCACACACATTCACTCTCTGCCTGAATCTCTGCTTCTCAAAGACTCTATTGAGTTTCGTAAACTTTTCTTTATGGAAAGTTCTGCTTGATGAGTTTGATTCTGAAGACTTTATGCTTTAACCTTTCTCTTGGGTTCTAGCTGACGCCTATTCTCGCTTACTCCAATCCCATTCTGAGATTTAGGTTAGGAATTTTTCCATTATGGAGTGTGCTTATTGCATTTGCTGTGGTTTTCAATTATATTTTTTTACTAATTGATTGATAGTTACTTATGCATATTCAATACAGATTTAATCTACTAAAAGATTTATTAAAAAAACCTTTGAACTCACACCAAGTCAAATCATTGACTGAAAAATAATAACTGAAATTGTGATGATTAATCAATTGATTCACAGCTCCTGGTTAATCTCATCTATGTCCAAGGTCTGTCAGCCCAGCGACGTGGGGTTATTGCCCTGATCAAATGGTAAATTTGACTTTATAACCAATATTTAACTAGCATCCCTGCTCTCTGGCATCACCAACATTAAAACAAGCATTCTCAATGCAACTAGATTTGCCATTTGTTTGATGAAAAGATTTATATTGAGGTTCACACAAAATAGCTATTGCATGTCAGGCAGTACTGCAAACTTTCCTAACCCAAACAATAAGTACAGAACAGGTGTCAACAACTAGAGGAGAAGCTAAATGATCCAATACACCAAACAATAATAACATAGTATGACTAGTGCAAGCTTACTCTCCTCACAAAACAGGTACAACTCAAGCATCATGGTGCAACCATTTTTCCCTCACAAAATATCTACATGTCAGCAGTAACTGTGCAAACCTACCCTCTGAGAGGTATAGCAAATTAGCAACAGTTCAAACGTTCCTCCCTTCCAATTGTGGGAGCTGAATCCCAACATTTTGCTGTACTCCAAGATTTTGAGTCACCCTAAATTTACCTCCGGCAGCTTGGCACCTGAACTCTTGATCTTGCGATGAGTCACCACCCACCTCAGCATTAGGCCCAATAGTTAAGCACAGTTAATGAAAGTAGTGACTGGAACCATTAAATACCTTAGTTCTAGATCCATAAAAAGTTAAAGGGTTTTATTGCAAAATCTCAAAATAAGCAAAACAGAGAAATGCAAAATATATGTTTTGAATTCTCAGGTACACAATACATAGCCAGAAATCAGAATTATTCTAAGTGCCAATACAATACAAGTGATGTTATGACTGCGGAACGCCATCAGGCAGATAGATGATCAGACAAACACAAGCAAGACATATAACGTTGAGGCATCACACTATATAAGAAAGCAACAGAGAGCCCTTAAGACCACCAAAACGCTGCATCGACAATATATGAGGAAAACTTTTTTTTAATTGTTTTGTGATTTAAATGTGAAAAAATTGTTTTCAAATTGTACTTCTTTGAGAAGTTTTAAACAATGTACAATGATGCATAGAAATATGATTAATTTACAAAGTGTTTCTGTATTTTTATAGACTCTGGGGATGGCCATGTTGTCTTACACTATCCCTAAGGGATCACCCTGTGGCAAAAGTATGGGTAAGAGGAATGTGAACGAGGGTGGGGCTGGGGTGGCACACAGTAAAAAACATAAACGGCAGAAGCATGCAGCAAGTAACTGTGGCATGGATAGGATAGATAATCTCCAGGCTGTCTGTGAGGATATTTTGACCTCCTCTCTGGATAGAGCCTCTAAAGGTATGCAGAGTGAATGTTCCCTAGTAGGGCCAAGGGAGGGCGATATGAAAATCCCAGAGACATTAAAAAAATGTGGGGCATCGGCCTTAACTCCTACAGGGCAGGGCAAAACTAGAAATGCTATTACTCATTCACCACAGTCACCAGCGAATCTGCCTCCACCTACTGAAATCAAGGCCCCTCGTTAAACCAATCGCTTAAGTTCCCTAATTGATGTACCACACGATGATCCTGACCTAAGTGTGATTGATGGGTGGGATAGCAGACACAAGAGCAACAGACACAAACCCAGACCTGTCTAATGCTCAGTACATCTCATGCATAAAAGATCTCAAGGATGAGGTATCTGAGCTCCAATCTATGGTTAATTCCTTACTTACAATGGTCAAACAGCTAACATCTGTAGACGTGACATGAAGCAGGGATCACAACGGTAGCACCACGCTTAACCCCTCAGGTCCCTTAACATTTTCGACCAAATTGCCCTTGAACACCGGTAACAAGATTTGAAATTGCATCCCTCTCTCCACTGCTGCCAGTCTGCTGACCAGCACTGGTCATCCTTTATCAGGCGTGGTTCAAAAACTGTTGCCAGGCCCCCACAGAAAAATACCTAAATATGGGTGGCAAACCAAGTCTTCACCATCAATTGCCTAGACCAATGAAAGATAAAGTTCGAAATTATGTTGGACAGCCTGTTGCTAATCTAGCTAATTCTAACAACACTGTCCTAATGGATAATGTCCCTGTTAGAAATGGGGTCTTTGGTTGACAGTCAGGTTACCCCCTGTTCAAGCAAGGACCCTCACTCTAGTTAGGATAAAAGAGAATCACCCTCAGCTAACCCCTGCTTACCCCCTTGGTAGCTTGGCAGAGCAGTAGGCTTAACCTCAGAGTGCTGGGCGTAAAGTATTTGTACCAACACACACAGTAACTCAATGAAAACACTACAAAATGACACAACACCAGTCTAGAAAAATAGGAAATATTTATCTAGACAAAACAAGACCAAAACGACAAAAATCCAACATACACAAGTCAAGTTATGATTTTTAAAAGGTTTAAAATAAAAAGAGTCTTTAGGTAGTTGTAACACCACACTAGCGCTGCTAGCGTGAAAATGTACCTGGTTTGCGTCAAAAATAACCCCGCACGGGCGGTGTGCGTCGAAAGTAACCCTGCACGGCTGTGTGCGTCGAAAACAACTCGGCACGGCGGTGCGCGTTGAAAAAGCCAGCCACACGACGGTCCGAAAGTCCCGCGGCGCAGGTTGCGATCTCTCAGCCTTCGTCAGCGATGCTGCGCGTCGTTTCTCCTGCTCTGGGCGTCGATTCTCCGGTCGCGTTTCCTGCGGCGTCGTTTCTCAGCTGCGGAGCCGGCGTCGCGTCGTTTTCTCAGCCGCGATCGGATTCGCGTCGATCTTTTCTCCGCACGGCGCTCGGTGCGTGTATTTTTGTCCTTAGGCTGCCAGCCTCTCCTTTCAGGGTCCCAGGAACTGGAAGGGCACCACAGAGCAGAGTAGGGGTCTCTCCAGAGACTCCAGGTGCTGGCAGGAAGAAGTCTTTGCTATCCCTGAGACTTCAATAACAGGAGGCAAGCTCTACATCAAGCCCTTGGAGATTTCTTCTTCAAGATGGAAGGCACACAAAGTCCAGTCTTTGCCCTCTTACTCTGGCAGAAGCAGCACTGCAGGAAAGCTCCACAAAGCACAGTCACGGGCAGGGCAGCACTTGTTCCTCAGCGATCAGCTCTTCTCCAGGCAGAGGTTCCCCTTGATTCCAGAAGTGTTTCTCAAGTTTGTAAGTTTGGGTGCCCTTCTTATACCCATTTTAGTCTTTGAAGTCACCTTTCTTCAAAGGGGACTCACACCTTCTTGTGAAATCCTGCCTTGCCCAGGCAAGGCCTCAGACACACACCAGGGGGCTGGAGACAGCATTGTCAGAGGCAGGCACAGTCCTTTCAGATGAGAGTGACCACTCCACCCCTCCCTCCTAGCAGAGATGGCTAATCAGGAAATGCAGATCACACCCCAGCTCCCTTTGTGTCACTGTCTGGTGTGAGGTGAAAAACAACCCAACTGTCAAACTGACCCAGACAGGGAATCCACAAACAAGGCAGAGTCACAGAATGGTTTAAGCAAGAAAATGCTCACTTTCTAAAAGTGGCATTTCCAAACGCACAATCCCAAAATCAACTTTACTAAAAGATGTATTTTTAAATTGTGAGTTCAGGGGTCCCAAACTCCACATGTCCATCTACTCTCTAGGGGAATCTACACTTTAATCATATTTAAAGGTAGCCCCCATATTATCCTATGAGAGAGAGACAGACCTTGCAACAGTGAAAACGAAATTGGCAGTATTTCACTGTCAGGACATATAAACCACATTACTATATGTCCTACCTTATCCATACACTGCACCCTGCCCTTGGGGCTACCTAGGGCCTACCTTAGGGGTGCCTTACATGTAAGGAAAGGGAAGGTTTAGGCCTGGCAAGTGGGTACACTTGCCAAGTCGAATTTACAGTGTAAAAATACACATACAGACACTGCAGGGGCAGGTCTGAGACATGATTACAGAGCTACTTATGTGGGTGGCACAACCAGTGCTGCAGGCCCACTAGTAGCATTTGATTTACAGGCCCTGGCACCTCTAGTGCACCTTACTAGGGGCTTACTAGTAAATCAAATATGCCAATCATGGATAAACCACTTACATACAATTTAAACAGGAGAGCATATGCACTTTAGCACTGGTTAGCAGTGGTAAAGTGCTCAGAGTTGAAAAGCCAACAGCAACATGTCAGAAAAATATAGGAGGCAGGAGGCAAAAAAGTCTGGGGATGACCCTGCAAAAGCAAAAGTCCAACACGACCCCCTACCAGCCTAAAGCCAGGGGAGAACAATCAATACCTTGATGTACTTCCCTGATT
Organism: Pleurodeles waltl; assembly: GCF_031143425.1. Taxonomy (NCBI): domain Eukaryota; kingdom Metazoa; phylum Chordata; class Amphibia; order Caudata; family Salamandridae; genus Pleurodeles; species Pleurodeles waltl. Next base: position 655,847,882 of record NC_090445.1, on the reverse strand, counting down.
GGGGCGATAGAACAGGGACCCAGGCCCACAACAGCAGGGGCATGCTCCAGTTCTACGCCTTCCTGACTCCAGTTGGATCCCTCTGTCCATACTCTCAGGGCCCACTAAGCTAACCCATGGGGAACCCTTCTCCACATCTACAGACACCATCTGTGCAACACCTAACTTTACTTTGCTCACAGATGTATTGCAATGGGCAGATAGTACCACCAGGGCCAACACAATGGTGTTGCCCACTCCACCCCTGGGGTGTGACTCTCGTCCTTCCCCCCCCAGGGGCAACTCTGTCCACCAGGACAGCAAGCCACAGTGGCCCCAGACAACTGTCAGGGATGAGAGCCCGACCTCAGGCCTCTCTAACCACTGTGACTGTGGAGAGTGGGGGGTGGTAGCCCCAGGTGCCTGGCACCCTTTGACCACTCTCTCTTCCACCAGGTCAGGGATGACAACCTGACCCTGGTCCTCCCCTCTGGGGCTCTGTACCCTCCCTGCAGAAGCGGCACCCCCAGAGTCAAAAACTGTCAGGGTGCTTGTAGAAGCAGTCCTGCACAATTCTTCCATCAGTGCAGGGATGTTAACCTGCAACTGATCCTCCAACCTGGGGTCTGTACCTTCAGGTTGGACCAGGGCCAGGGGTGAGGCTTCCCTCCCCCTGCCCTCTCTTCTGGGGTCCTGAACCACCCAACTAGGAGCGGCCCCCCCAGAAGACAACATGGTAGGGGCACTGTTAGCAGTAGCCCCTTCCTCCAGGTCAGGGGGGACACCCTTAACCTGGCCTCCCAATCCAGGGTCTGTACCCACAGACTGGATCACTGCCTGGCAACCCAGGACTTCCTGGGGGGCATACCTACCCCCTACCAGGTCAGAGTTTACCCTCTGAACCTGGTCATCCAACCCAGGGTCACCACCCTGCGGTTGAACCACTGCCTGGCACACCAGGACTTCCTTGGGAGCACATTTACCCCCCATCAGGTCAGAGTTTACCCCCTGAACCTGATCATTCAACCCAGAGTCACCACCCTGCGGTTGAACCATTGCCTGGCACACCAGGACTTCCAGGGGAGCACACCTACCCCCTACCAGATCAGAGCTTACCCCCTGAATCTGGCAATCCAACCCAGAGTCACTACCCTGCGGTTGAACCACTGCCTGGCGCACCAGGACTTCCTTGGGAGCACACGTACTCCCCATCAGGTCAGAGTTTACCCCCTGAACCTGATCATCCAACCCAGAGTCACCATCCTGCGGTTGAATCATTGCCTGGCGCACCAGGACTTCCTGGGGGGCACACCTACCCCCCACAAGGGAAACACTTTCCCCAAGGGCCATACAAGAGTCTGGCTGGCGCAGGTCTCCTGACCTCTGCCCATCTGACAGAGTCTGGATTCCCCCCAGCCCAGAAATGGTCTCACCAAGGTCATTCCTGGGGGGCTCTGCACTCAGAGCTGACCCCTGACCCTCCAGGTTCTCCACTGGGGTCCGCAACCCCCTCTCAACCCTCTGTCTGGACTTCTGCAACCCCTCACTAGGAGTGGTACTGCCAGACACCAGAACTGGTGGGACGCTGGCTACAGCCGCCCCCCCAAGTTCTCCTGACACTGTGGGGTCTCCCTCAACAGATGGCCCTATGGTACAGGCTAGGCTCCCCTCCTGGGGTTCCCGCAGGGAACCCTCCCGGACCTGGGACCGGATCTCGGGCACCTTGGGCCTCAACCCATCCCCATTCCCTCTCCTCTGAGACTGGACATGGGGTCCCTCACCCATCCCACTACACTGGGACCTACCTGGGACACTACAATCCTTCCCTACCTCACCTGGTTGGGAACTACCTAGACCACTCCTCTCAGGAGCACCCCCGAATGCCTCTTCAGACTCTCTGGTACTCACCCAGAAGTCTGCCTCCATTGTAAGCTCCCTGGGGTCAGAGAACTCACACTCCACCTGGTGTTGGCATAGCTCTGGAAAATAAGGACTAGACATATGCTCTCCAGCAATTACATCACTCAGCCCCTCACATGAATTAACCAAAGTACCCTTCACCCAACCATCCAGTGACTCTGCTTTGAAAAAGCACCCCACATCACCCTCCTGAGACTGGTGAGACAGTACCTGACTGTCCCTGACACTCAACCCACACTCTTCTGGGATGTCTTCACACTCCATAACCAGGACTTCTACCTGGGGGGAACCCCTCTCCCTGTCACTCTCAACTAGAGTCAGTAGAGTGTCCCTCCCACCAGTAGGAATATGACTCCCCATGCCAGTTCCCCAATCCACCTCAGGGACCCTGTGCATCACTGGAGCTACCTCATACCCCTGAACCTCCTGGCGTGTGTTAACTCCCTCCTTCAAGTAGGGCACCACCTCTCTGGGCATGTGCACTTCTGCAGCATCACTGGATATACAATTGTTGCTGCCACCATTCCAGCTGGACTCAGCCCTCATGACTTCCAGCTCTTTCAATTTAAGCTCGTAAGCATAAATCATTTTTTTAATCTCTAAGTCCCTCCTCCTTTCTGCCAGGACTAAGGCTCTCTTCTCCTCGGCCCTCTTAAGCTCTTCCAGACTCCGGATTCGAGCTAGGAGCCTATCATCTCTTTCTGTTCCCTCCTCAGGGCCACTGCCCTCCTCTTTGGAGTAGTCCTCCTCCTCAGAGTAGTTATCCTCCTCAGACTCATTTGGTGGTGTTGCCTGACAACGTTTCAATTCATCCTGAAACAGGGCTGACTCAAGATCCTCCCTTCTGGATTCCTTGTTCACAGCCAGTCCCCTTTCCATGCAGAATGCTTTAAGCTGCCACTTTTTATACATAGATAGGTGCCAGAAATTGACTTCCATTTCTGCAAAGGCTTCACAACCAAAAACCAAAGTCCAAAAATATTAGCAATACTTCCAGGAGGACATCAGAGAACAAAAAGCAGAATCACAAGACAAGTAGTATGTGGTCACGTAGTGGTCTGAGATCAAAACAGTAGTGTACACTTAATTACTGTATGTCAAGTACAAACACAAGTCCAATCCCGACCGCTGGTCACCAATGTTAGAAATGGGGTCTTTGGTTGACAGTCAGGTTACCCCCTGTTCAAGCAAGGACCCTCACTCTAGTTAGGATAAAAGAGAATCACCCTCAGCTAACCCCTGCTTACCCCCTTGGTAGCTTGGCAGAGCAGTAGGCTTAACCTCAGAGTGCTGGGCGTAAAGTATTTGTACCAACACACACAGTAACTCAATGAAAACACTACAAAATGACACAACACCAGTCTAGAAAAATAGGAAATATTTATCTAGACAAAACAAGACCAAAACGACAAAAATCCAACATACACAAGTCAAGTTATGATTTTTAAAAGGTTTAAAATAAAAAGAGTCTTTAGGTAGTTGTAACACCACACTAGCGCTGCTAGCGTGAAAATGTACCTGGTTTGCGTCAAAAATAACCCCGCACGGGCGGTGTGCGTCGAAAGTAACCCTGCACGGCTGTGTGCGTCGAAAACAACTCGGCACGGCGGTGCGCGTTGAAAAAGCCAGCCACACGACGGTCCGAAAGTCCCGCGGCGCAGGTTGCGATCTCTCAGCCTTCGTCAGCGATGCTGCGCGTCGTTTCTCCTGCTCTGGGCGTCGATTCTCCGGTCGCGTTTCCTGCGGCGTCGTTTCTCAGCTGCGGAGCCGGCGTCGCGTCGTTTTCTCAGCCGCGATCGGATTCGCGTCGATCTTTTCTCCGCACGGCGCTCGGTGCGTGTATTTTTGTCCTTAGGCTGCCAGCCTCTCCTTTCAGGGTCCCAGGAACTGGAAGGGCACCACAGAGCAGAGTAGGGGTCTCTCCAGAGACTCCAGGTGCTGGCAGGAAGAAGTCTTTGCTATCCCTGAGACTTCAATAACAGGAGGCAAGCTCTACATCAAGCCCTTGGAGATTTCTTCTTCAAGATGGAAGGCACACAAAGTCCAGTCTTTGCCCTCTTACTCTGGCAGAAGCAGCACTGCAGGAAAGCTCCACAAAGCACAGTCACGGGCAGGGCAGCACTTGTTCCTCAGCGATCAGCTCTTCTCCAGGCAGAGGTTCCCCTTGATTCCAGAAGTGTTTCTCAAGTTTGTAAGTTTGGGTGCCCTTCTTATACCCATTTTAGTCTTTGAAGTCACCTTTCTTCAAAGGGGACTCACACCTTCTTGTGAAATCCTGCCTTGCCCAGGCAAGGCCTCAGACACACACCAGGGGGCTGGAGACAGCATTGTCAGAGGCAGGCACAGTCCTTTCAGATGAGAGTGACCACTCCACCCCTCCCTCCTAGCAGAGATGGCTAATCAGGAAATGCAGATCACACCCCAGCTCCCTTTGTGTCACTGTCTGGTGTGAGGTGAAAAACAACCCAACTGTCAAACTGACCCAGACAGGGAATCCACAAACAAGGCAGAGTCACAGAATGGTTTAAGCAAGAAAATGCTCACTTTCTAAAAGTGGCATTTCCAAACGCACAATCCCAAAATCAACTTTACTAAAAGATGTATTTTTAAATTGTGAGTTCAGGGGTCCCAAACTCCACATGTCCATCTACTCTCTAGGGGAATCTACACTTTAATCATATTTAAAGGTAGCCCCCATATTATCCTATGAGAGAGAGACAGACCTTGCAACAGTGAAAACGAAATTGGCAGTATTTCACTGTCAGGACATATAAACCACATTACTATATGTCCTACCTTATCCATACACTGCACCCTGCCCTTGGGGCTACCTAGGGCCTACCTTAGGGGTGCCTTACATGTAAGGAAAGGGAAGGTTTAGGCCTGGCAAGTGGGTACACTTGCCAAGTCGAATTTACAGTGTAAAAATACACATACAGACACTGCAGGGGCAGGTCTGAGACATGATTACAGAGCTACTTATGTGGGTGGCACAACCAGTGCTGCAGGCCCACTAGTAGCATTTGATTTACAGGCCCTGGCACCTCTAGTGCACCTTACTAGGGGCTTACTAGTAAATCAAATATGCCAATCATGGATAAACCACTTACATACAATTTAAACAGGAGAGCATATGCACTTTAGCACTGGTTAGCAGTGGTAAAGTGCTCAGAGTTGAAAAGCCAACAGCAACATGTCAGAAAAATATAGGAGGCAGGAGGCAAAAAAGTCTGGGGATGACCCTGCAAAAGCAAAAGTCCAACAGTCCCCAAATTACACCAGCAGCCCATAGGGAAGGGGGAGATTCTGTGAGAAACAAGGCGATCCATTGGATCCACCATGTGAGGGGCTGTTACTCTATAATACACAAGGACATAATTGATGCAGTTAGAAGGCCAGATCCGGTCACCTGTCTTGACACAATTGAGCTGACACTTAGGAATGGGAGCTTGGTTGACAATCTGATGGCCTTAGATGCAAGGACGAGTGCATCAGGGTACTCACACATTCAGTTTAAGTATCCCGGTCTCCCCCCGCATGACAGTGCGGGAGGTTCACCAAACATTTAGCAGGCATTTCTTCTACTCTAGATGAGAATGATTGACTTGGTGCACCACTCAACATCCCTCCTGATTTACTATCCCTTGCATGCGACAGAACTACTCGTGGTTTGACTGCTTCTCCTACTGCTGACTCTAAAAACATCCCCCCCGTCCTGGACAGATCCAAGCTACTGTTTCAGGACCACTTGGTCAATTGTGAAAGTACTGTTCCTGAAGGGAAGACAAGGATAGCATTCTGGAACTTGGCAGGTTTACTGGCTAAGGTGGTAATAGCAGACTGGTGTGATTTTGTCAACAGCTTTACTGTAGTCAGTGTACAAGAAACATGGGTAGTAAACTCAATCCACCTAAATGATTTTAGAACCTATCATACTCCAGCGGAACCATCTAACTCTGGGAGAGCAAAGGGGGGGATCTGTAGCTCTGTTTCAAACACCCTGAGAGCAGCTAGTATAACTATGCTGGCTCTGCAACCCTATCATCATATTGTTGTTGTTGAAACATCAACAACATGGGTGGTGGCCTTAATTAACTTCTATAACAACATCCGAAAGCTGAGTTAAAAACCGCCTTGACTCTACTAAAAATGGATATTGAAGCTCTCAGGATTAGAAAATTCCAGGATTTGGTATTTCTATGGAGGAGAGATTTCAATACCGAAGTTTGCACTAGGACTTCAGAAAAGATTGCTGGGGATGTTAAGGAGGGACTAGTAATTACAGATAGGGACAGGACAGGTTGAGAGGGTGGTTTGATGAACATTGTACCAAGGCCGATAGAACGATGAAATTAGCACTACAAAAACTACCATGCTACATAAACGAAGTCAGGGCTGCTAGGAAAAACTATAAGCATGTTTTAATGCAGAGGAAAACAGTACTAAAAGAAGATCCATGGGACAAACTGCTTGAAGCAAGCACTAGTAAAGGCCCTGCAGCTTTTTGGCTGGTAATTAATTCATCCTACCTCCAGCCTTATACCGACCACGCCTTGAAATGGCTATTAGTGAGGTTGACTGGATTAGTCACTTTTCCAATATTAATTCCAATCCTAATAACAGGTTAAGGCTGACAGTAAATGTTGCGACTGATAACGATTCTTTTGCCCCTGTTACTTTCCCTATCAAGCTGGCATTTCTCTTGGATGAGATCCTTGCTGCCCTAAACGCAAGCAAATCAGGCAAGGCACCGGGTCCGGACTTCATCCCTGTAGATCTGTTTAAAGCCAACACGACCTTCTGGGGGCCACTGCTTACTCAATTCCTGAATGCATTTTGACAAGTTGGCCTACTGAAATCTTGGAGGGAATCATTCATTGTCCTAATCTTCAAAAAGGGAGATAGACATAGGCCCACTTGTTACTGTCCTATCTCTCTCTTAGATTCGATGCTGAAAGTGGCAGGTCGTGTTATCTTGAACAGACTACAGGAATGGGACAAGAATGTCTTATCGGACTTACAGTACAGGTTCCGGGAGGGAGTAGGAACCATGGAACAGAGTCTGAACCTAAGCATGCTGATCGAGAAATACACCACTATCAATCAAGGGAGATTGTACCTGGCCTTTGTTGATTTAACTGCTGCCTTTGACTGCATAATTCATAGCAAATTGTGGGCAATCATGGGGAACATGGGGGTGGACCTACCGATCATACAGTTTCTCAGGGAAACATATCATGGATGCAGCGCCAGAGTGCGATATGGACTAAAGGGCGAATGTGCCCAGCCTTTTGGTATAGAGAGGGGTGTAAGGCAGGGTTGTGTTCTGGCACACTCTCTCTTTTCCTTATACATTAATAGTCTGGGTAATGTACTATCTGCTAATTGTAAAAACCTGTCGCAAATCTGGTCCTGGGCCATTCCCGCCCTTCTACACGCTGATGATGCTGTCCTGATGGCACGAACCCCCCCTTACACTGCAACAGTTACTAACATGCTTCTTATCCTATATGGAGGAACTGGGGCTGTTAATCAATAAAAGCAAGACATTTGCTAAGAGGAGCGGGAAAGTGTTACCAAAACCCCCCAGCCTCATGATAAAATATACTAGAATTGATTACGTATGTCCTTTTCCTACCTAGGGATCATGTTTGACGTAAAAGGGACATGGCAGATGGCAATTAGAACCAGAGAGTTACAAATCCAGAAAACTATTGCAGCCTTACACAATTTTGCTTGCAAGATTGGTAAGAGACCCCCTAGGGAGATACTGACAGTGTATAAGGCCAAATGTATGTCAACAGCCATGTATGGGGCAGGCCTTTGGGGGCATGTAAGCAATGACGCCCTACAGTTGATAGAGGTGACTTCCTGAAGTATCGTCTTTCTCTCCCACAGAGTAGTCCATCACATGGATGCCACTCGGAATTAGTGGTCCCGCTAACTTCAAACCTAGTTAGAACTCAACTGATTTTGCTATGGCTCAAGATATGGAGACTTCTGAGTACACCAAGCTGAATCAAGAGAATATATGGGACTGCCTGAGGCAGTAGGAAGAGTAAAATTGTTGGGTTACGTAAAAAAGTTTATGAATGATCTAGGACATCCAGACTACTACTATAAACATGAAGAAACCCTACGAGCTGTCACAAGAAAAAACCTGAAAAAAGACTGCTTGTCACATTTAGAAGAAAAAAGTCTAACTGTTGAACTGCTTAAGCTAAGTGTTCTTAAAACTCAGTTGATCTTAACCCCACCTGGGATGCAACTATATCTAAAGTAGGTGAGCAACGAACAGCACAGATTTGTTTTAACCAGGTTTAGGCTAGATATTTTCCATCACTTGGTGAGTTTTCCAACCACAAATGACTGGTCGAGGCCTACGGCCAAATGTCCGTGTGATATGGCTACTGAGCAAAGTCCTTTCCATACGATTCTATTTTGTTCATTGTGTAACTCGCCAAGAAAGATACTTCTGCTGCCATTACTGAGATCCATGGACTTGATACAATGTCGACCAGTCTTTGCCAACCATGTACATTTGTAACATCATGTCCAAATTCTCATGGGATATTCTTAGACACAGAAAAATAATACAGTTCGCTAGTGACTGAGAAGTAAATTCTATACCTATAGCCATCTGCAACCTGCTGGGTGATCGCAATCATTATGTTTTATTTCTTGTATTTTTATGATATTATTCTGTACAGATAATATACATATATACATATATATTTTACCTTTCTTTTTAATATTTTTAGCACAGCTTTTAACTACAAAACCCTGTATTTTATTTGGACCCAACACCATGTATTCTACCTGAGTCTTAATGCTTTTACTTTTCTGTTTGGTCTGTGGTTCATGTATTGCTTTTGTTTTTGTTGATCGTATGCTTTTATGACAATTTATGTCAAATAAAGCTTTGTTGATTGATTGAAGTGCCAATAAGCAACAAAAATCATGAGTGGAACGGACAGAGACCTTGGTAGAAAAGGGACATCATCTAAACAATCACACAGACAGGAAGTAATCTGGCACACCTTAAAGCCAAAGGGCTTTTATTCACATTTTATGAATATGTAATAAGCAAAAACTGCTAATTTAGCATGGCACGACAAGTGATAAAGCATATTCAGCCAATCAGAATAATGATTGTCATGATCGTAAAGATAATACTAACCCATTTCTAAGAAAAGGAAGCTCCATCCGCTTCTTTGGCAACAGTATAGTCCGGTGATGTACAACGCAATATGAAGCCTTTTTCAAACAAAGACTTATACACCAGTGTTCTAGTAGGCCTGCATCTGAAATTCCAACAGAGGTGAGAATGATGCATCCAGTAGATGAATAACATTCCATTCACAAGACTGTTGGGCAAGAAGACATAAAGGGGGGAATGGATTGGGAGGGGTAATATTATTGTTATCACACCCTCCCAAGGTACTCCTGTCTCCCACACCTACTGTCTGCCACACACCCACTGACATCTACTTATGCCCTTCTATCTCTCACTAAAACGTCCAGCCTCTCTCATTTACTTGCACAAGTTTCCTACTTCCTATCAGATCAAACTTCCCCTTTTACACCCTGCTTATGCATTATCTTCCTCCCTAAAGCCCTGCCTTCTCTCGATCGTGCCCTGTCTTTTTCTATTTCTTTTTCTCTTCTCCTGTTTCTCCTATGTACTTTCACGCTCCCAAAACACAATTGCCAAGAACGGTTCTGGTTCATGTGCTGTTTTTCACTAGAGCAAGTGTTAAATGACAAATTTACAAACTTGCACTAGTGTAAAAGCAGTGCTCCAAAATTAGGCAATATCGACATAAATGCAGAGACAATTGCACAACGAAATAGGCTATGTAATTGTAAAAAACAGAAGCAAAACAATCGTTTGAGGATATTTGGAAACTGCTATACTTGAGTGAAAGAGTTTTACTTAAATAATTATTCTCAAGTCAAGCAAATAGCGGCCAACCTCTTTAAAAAAGGTTTAGGATGTACGTGGCACTACACAATTCCTGCCTTGTTGTAGAATCTTTTAAGAGCTTGATGAAGCCTGGGTGTCTATCAAAGGGGCGGCTATTACATGCAAGAAAGTGAAAAAACAACCCATTCCCTTTAAAAGGATAGCTCTAATAGGATGGTGACATCACTTTCTGTGATATCAATCCATACTGCTTATGCTTATTAGTCTCCACACTCTTCTTAGGGTTTGTGCCCCGTGGAGTAATAGGTTAAATAACATCAAATACTATTATTAGTATGGTAACACCATATGCTCCTAGGGCCAGATGTAGCAAGCTGTTTGCATGTCGCAAACTGCGAAAATCACAGTTTGCGCCATGCAAACGGCCTCCTGCGATGCACATTCACAAATTGCAAGTCGGTACCGACTCGCAATTTGTGAATGCGACTCGCAAATAGGAAGGGGTGTTCCCTTCCTATTTGTGACTCGCATCGCAATTCAGACTTGCTTTGTGACCTCGAATGCGGTCGCAAAGCAACTCGCAGTTACCACCAGTGTCACACTGGTGGTAACTCATTAGCAAATCATTCGCAAATCATTCGCAAATTCATTGTGAATGTCGACAAAAATATTTTCTCAGAGCACGCAGTGGAAAATGAAACCAAACGGTTTCGGTATTTTTTTCATTTTGCAACTCGTTTTCCTTTAAGGAAAACGGGCTGCAAAATGAAAAAAAAAAACTGCTTTATTTAAAAAGCAGTCACAGACATGGAGGTCTCTTGACTTCAGCAGGCCACTATCCCTGTGAGTGCAGGGACCTGCTATGGGGTCGCAAAATGCGACCCACCTCATGAATATTGATGAGGTGGGTCTTTGCGACCCCATAGCGAGTCGCAGAAGGTGTCTGAGACACCATTCTGCATATGCTTTTGCGATTCTGAAATTGCGAGTTGCACCGATTCGCAATTTCAGAATCGCAAAAGCATATCTTGCTACATCTGGCCCATAGTTCCTTTGGTTAACCTGTTTAAGGTTAATTGGGAGGATTGTGTTTGACAGAGAATCACATTTCCTTGTAGGTCAATTGCACAGGGGGTGGATAGGTAATTTGGGATTTTTTTCAATGTGGTTACTATTGTGTCCTGTTTAAAGGTTAAGTAGTGATAACATGTAATCTTGGAGAGATGAGGGTTCCTAAACTGATGTCATGGAATCTCAGCGTTATGAAAGTTCCCAGGAAGGCAGTTTTGCCAGAGGGACCAGGGCAAGGCATCTAAATACACCTGTTCCTGGTTGGGTCTTTCGTATACCTAGTTAACCAGGAATCCCTCTGCTAGTCAAGACTCAAGTCTGCAAAATGATACAAACCAATTTGTATACCAACAGTCATAAAAGTGAGTTGAAAAAAACACTCAACATGATTGGTAAAATCATTCAGAATAATTCTAAATGAAACATAAGAACACTTGAGGTTACATCATTACTGGATATTTAATTTTCAGTCCGAGCACAAATATTATTGAAGCAATAGGGAGCAATAGTTACCTTCTACCTTAAAACAAACATCCTTTTTTTCTGTCCAGTAACAGGAAATAAACGCAATGAATTGGGACTCATCCTTTGAAAGGTCCCCAGCTTAACTCTACACAACTCTTCAGAATGAGCTTTAGTACCTGTAGGGGGAAATCTTGTTTGAGTAGTAAGGAATTTCTGCAGTTAACGTACCTGCATTGAGGTCATTGTGTGTCTGGCAGTAGCACCTCTGGACCTTCAGAAACTTCATAAGTGTGTGGTTAACAACAGCAATGAACTGATGGCTAGTCTTACAGCAGGAAGTGCTGCCTGGGAAAAGTATTCTAAAGAGGGCAGCCGGCAGTGTCCCAAATATTAGGTTTATGCCTGCAGATGGGCCATGGCAAAACCAGGGAAGTGCATGCTCAGCTCTCACACCACTCCTCCTCGTTACTCAAAGATTAACTCGGGGGAAGACAGTAAGTTGTAAGTACCCACATTGCACTGCTGACCACTTCTTCTGCTGACCAACATTGCCATGGTATTAGTTCTACGTCTGTGGGCCTTTAGGAAGATCACCTTTAGAACCTGTGGGTTTTACTGTACTGAGGCACTAAGGCAGTCTATCCCCGGCTCCAAAATAGGCTTAAGACATTAGGGGCCTCATTTAATAGGTCCTAGTGGCACACTGCGCCACCGGCGCGCCATTTGTTTTTATGCTCAGGTGGTGCCATGTGCCAGCCCATATTTACAAGGCCACGCAAAGCCACCTTGCGTGGCTTTTCGTGGCCTTGTAAATATGGACCACTTTTACACATAATACAGCGTGAAAGGGGCGTTCCATTGGTGTTGCTTATGGTGTTCCCATGCAACACCAATGAAACCCGAAAGAATCTGATGCTTTCCCAGATTTACGAGTCTGGGAATGCATCAGATTCATATGCCACCTTAGGGGTGACGCAAGAGTGACGCAACAGGGAGAAAATATCTTTATTTCTCCACATTTATTCCTCTTTCTATGTGTGCTACCATGGTGCACGGTGCCTGCGTTGGTGCTAGGCAGCAATTTGTGCGCCATGTTATTGATGGTCTAGGCGGGGTTAAGGAACACTACAAATGTAGGAAAAAGTTCAGAAGCTATATAGCCAACCTACATAGAAGGTTCATAATGTAGCCAATGTAAGCCATTCAACTTTCTGATTAAGCCACTTCTCAACTGTGTTTTCCAACCAAATCCATCAATTTTCTCTGATTGTAAGCGGCGATGCACATCATGTCTGCATTTTGAGCATATGACCAATTCCAACACAAAGCATTTCATGGCATTTGAAGTGTGGGACATCATCAGGTAATGTTCGACAATTGGTGCATTTTGAATCTTATCTCGGATATGTGACTGATGTTGTATAATACTTTTCCATACCTCCTGGGTTGTTTTTCAAATATAAAACAAAGAGCAAGGACATGTGTTAGACCTGACAGCCTTAGGGTGGTCCCCCCTAACTTTTTGCCTGCCACCCTCCACTTTTCAGACACTGTTTTTGCTGGTTTTAGGACTCTGCACACTTTACCACTGCTAGCCAGTGCTAAGGTACATATGCTTTCCCCCTTAAAACATGGTGACATTGGTTCATACCCAATTGGCTTATTTAATCTTATTTCAAAGCTTATTTTAAGTCCTCAGTAAAGTGCACTACATGTGCCCAGGGCCTTTAGAGTAAATGCTACTAGTGGGCCTGCAGCACTGTTTGTGCCACAAACATAAGTAGCCCCTTAACCATGCCTCAGGCCTACCATTGCAAGGTCTGTGTGTGCAGTTTCACTGCCAATTCGACTCGACATTTAAAAGTACTTGTCAAGCCTTAAACTCCCCTTTTTCTACATATAGGTCACTCCTAAGGTAGGCCCTAGGTAACCCATAGAGCAGGGTGCTATGTAGATAAACGGCAGGGCATATACCTGTGTAGTTTATATGACCTGGTGGTGTAGAACTCCTAAATTCGTTTTGCAATGCTGTGAGGCCTGCTCCTTTCATAGGCTAACATTAGGGCTACTCTCATGTACTGTTTGAGTGGTAGATTCTGTTCTTAAAGGAGTAACAAGGTCATATTTAGTATGGCCAGAATGGCAATACAAAATCCTGCTGACTGGTGAAGTTTGATTTAAAATTACTATTTTAGAAATGCCACTCTTAGTAAGTGAGCATTTCTCTGCACTTAAATCCTTATGTGCCTTACAATCCACATCTGGCTAGGTTAGTTGACAGCTCCCTTGTGCATTTCACTCAGACAACCCCAAACATAAGATGCTCAGTCACACCTGCCAACACATCTGCATACTGAATGGATCTTCCTGGGAAGGGAGGGTGGAGGGCCTGACACTTACATCTGAAAGGACAGTGGCCTGTCCTCACACAATGGACTGCCAAACCCCCTACTGGGACCCTGGCAGACAAGACGGAACTGAAAGGGGACCTGGTGCACTTCTAAGCCACTCTGAAGTCTCTCCCACTTCAAAGGCACATTTGGGAATTTAAACAGGGCCTCTGATCCTACTAACTCAGACACTTCTGGACAAGATACCACTGATGAAGAAACTCTGAACCAGAACCTGCAACCTGCCAAGAGGAACTGCCTGGCTGCCCAAAGTACTCACCTGACTGCTTTTCTGTAAAGGACTGCTGCCCTGCTGTTGCCCTGCTGCCTTGCTGCCCTCTGGTTCTGCTCAGAAGTGCTCTCCAACGGCTTAGATAGAGCTTGCCTCCTATTCCTTGAAGTCTCAGGACCAAAAAGACTTCATCCTGCAAAGAACTCCTTGTGTGACGAAAATTCAACGCACAGCCTGCAAGAAATGATGCACACTCTGCATCGCAGTGAGAAAATCACTGTACGCCGAACCAGTACGACGCAGCCCGGCTCCCTGAGAGGAGATTGACGCAGCACCAGCGTTGCCACCAAAACTTCGACACACGGCCCACTGGATTGATGCATAGCCGAGCCAGAATGACGCAGCCCGACTTCCTGCAAGAAGAATCAACACAGTGCCTGCAGTGCGACAGAAATTTCCCCTCATCGCCCACCAGATCCCAGCAGTTCCTGTGACTTCGTCCTGCATGCCCAGGATTTCTCTGCTTTGCCCGCTGGGCGCCCGAGTAAACTGCAACCCGAACAGGATCCAAGACAGCGTGCCGTAAATCAACGCAAAGCCTTCCCTGCATGGAAAATTATCAATGCATCGTCAGTGTGCACCCGGAGAAACCGACGCACACCTCCCCGTTTTCCATGCATCTCCTCCTTTACAGTCCCTTGCGGAGAATTTGAACACAAACCAGGTACTTTGTGCTTGCAAGAGACACTTGTTGCTTTTTAAAGACTGAAGACTCTTTTTATCATTCTCTGAAGTGATATTTTAATGTGTACTTGATCGTTTCGACCTGCATTTCTCCAGATAAATATTCTATATTTTTCTAAACACTGTGTGGTGTATTTTTATTAATGTGTTATTTCATGATTTATTACACTAATACTTTACACATTGTCTTCTAAGTTAAGCCTGACTGCTTAATGCCAAGCTACCAGAGGGTGAGCACAGGATAATTTGGATTGTGCGTGACTTAGCCTGGCTAGAGTGAGGGTCCTTCCTTGGACGGGGGTAACCTGACTGCTAACCAAATACCCCATTTCTAACAACATGCAATACAATATATCACGTTCTTAGAACCACAATTGGACAAATGTTTCAGGTTCCATGTTTTTTTCTCCAATGTACATATTTTTATCACACTTGTTGTGGCACACACTGTACACTTCCCACACGAATAGTATCCAACCACTGGTCCCAAACCCCTAAGTGAATTCAATTTGTCTGGTTTAGGATCATTATTTGCTTGAACTAGACAATCTTTTAGATTCCCCCCCCTTTTAAACACAAAAAGGGGTCATTCTCAGTTGGTGTGGAACGTTGATAACAAATGACAATTTTTCAGTATGATTTTTTTAATATTGTTTGACTCCCTACCAAATGTGGTTACACAAGTTAATCTTGTCTCAGCTCGTTTATCTTTAACCTGCAGCAAGGAATCTCTATCATGAAACCAAGCATCATCGGGCGATATGGGTAACCTCTAATTCCCAGTTTTGAGAGTAAAACATTTGCTTCTCTAAAGTAGTCTACTTCTTAGTGCAGTTATGGTTGATATGTAAAAACAGCCCAAACTGGAGAGTGTCTCTTAAATTTCTGTGATGATGACTAGTATATGTCAGGAGATTGTTCCTGGAGGTAGGCTTTGTGTATAGACTGATATAGAGCCATCCATCATCATTACCGATTCTCAAATCCTAAACATTAATGACATGTTTATGATATTTCACAGTGAAATGTAAATTAATATCCTGATTATTAAGCCATTCATGAGGCTGATCAGTGGGTCTATGCCATATTAGTAGGACATCCTCGATATATCTTAACCATTTTGTCAAGTGATTTCTAAAGGGGTAGGTATCATTGTAAATAACTCTCTCCTCAAATGCTGCTACATACAAATTAGCTATACCTGGGGCAAAAATTGCCCCCATCTCCACTCCCTTTATGTGAGCAAAAACATTCCCCACTGAAATAAAATAGTTACGTTCCAAAGCGACTCTGGCACAATCCTTAATGAACTCTGTTAGTACATTATGGGGTCTTGGTCTCAAATCTGAGGGTTTTTTCACTAATCTCTAGTGCCTTCAACTGGGGGATATTGGTACAAAGACTTTCGATGTCCATTGCAACCAAAATATATTGTTGTTCATCAAACTCTAAATCCTCAGTCTGAGTAGTCACTGGTAAACTGTCTCTGGTATAAGACCTTGTCAATGGTACAAAAGGTTTTATGAAAAAATCAACATACTCTGCCAACAGTTGGAGAATATAATGGTAAACCAGCCACAATAGGTCTGCCCAGGGGAGTTTTATCATCCTTGTGAATTTTGGGCAATGGATAGAAAGCAGGTATCATGCGATTCTCTTTACTCAAGTCATTAAATTCTTTTTGACTAAGCCATGAACCTTTTTGACCCTTGGAAGTGAGTGGATGAATTTCCATTCTAATCGTAGGTGTAGGGTCCCTAAGTAACTTCAGATAATGTAAGGGATTACTCAGCTGTGGCATCGCTTCTGTGTCATAATCATTTTTATCTTGTACCACAATACTGCCCCCTTTGCTTCTGTGAGCCTCGAGAAAGCATTTGTAGTTTTTATATGCTTGGTATATATTTATAATAGCATAAGTAAATGGTTTGTCACTTATATAATACACCATGCATGATTTTTTGTATGCATGTATGATGATGTTTTGATACAATATTTCTGATATGGTTCTGGTTGGATCTTTATGTTGACCAAGATTTAATATTATATATATTTTTTTAATGTATGGAAATAATCCCTCTTGGAACATTGTCTCTCCATACAACAGTATCCTGTAGATACGGTGCATTTCTGCCCTTTCCCCGTGGTGTGGGGCAGCGCAAAAGGCACTTGCTGCTCTTCCCTGTGCCACGGGCCTTGTAAATGAGGTCCCAGGTGTCTCACTCCTGGGATATCTGCTGATGAGCCACAGAGCTGTAGTTTACACTGAATGCACTGTCATAGTCTTTACTTTAGGTGACTGGGTTAGAGCCAACATCACCGAATGCTAGCATGGTTATCATCTAACTCAGTTCTGTGGTCATAAAAATACTGATAGCAAACAGGTAAATCAAGAAGATTTTGGATCATTTTGAAATTAAGCCAGTACTGGTTCTTTTATTAAAAACCCAAACAATTCACAGGTCTTTTGTGTAACTATTTAACATTCACCACACATTAATAAGAGTTATGCTAGATCACTTCAGTTCCTTATTCGTCTCTAGATGCAACTTGCTGAAATTACAAGAATGTTGCCCTATTTTGTAGCAGCTGGTTCACATTGCAAATAACTGTCTCCCTAGATACCAGGACCAAGAAGCGCCCAGCTTCAACACTCATAGAGATGCTGATCTCCCTCCAGGTTTGGATGAACTAAGAATTGTGAGACTCAGTAACGAAAGAGCCTCTTTTTTAAGGTACTGCATTTTCAGCTCTTACCTATGTGAGGGCAGGTGGTGATCTTCGTCTCTTTTAAGTACTGTATGTGTTTTTTTTGTTCTTTTCTAAGGACATTAAAGACATCAAATCTTGAATTAAAGGAATAGTTAAAATGAGCCTCCACTAGGAAACAGATTCGTTTAAATCTGCCAAAATAGCTACCATTTCAGAAAAGGGAGGACTAGGATGTGAACACATCCCATGAAGATTTAGGAAACAGTATTTAATTTAGTATGATCAAAGCGTAGTTTAATCAATTGATGGCATGCTCTGAGTGAAACATTAAAATAAAAGTTATTTAACAATTAATCAAGTACCTGTGAATGGGGAAACTAATATCTCTCGAAATGAAAGTTTCCAAGAAATCGACAGGAATTTAAATGATATGAATCAGGCCCAGAAGTATTAGCCAATATACAAGCCGGCCTAGTTTTATCGCTTTTGGCACAAAACTTCAGCATCCTGTCCCCTCTCCAGGCTGAGCAAGGGACAAGAAAAGTTAAAGAAAAGGTCTGAAATTAGAGCACTAATCCAACAACGAACTCCTGCAAAGTCATCTAGAGGTCAATAAGTGAAATGAGGAAGCAAAGCGCCATTTTCTTTTATGGGTGAAAAAGCAGTTTTCAATGTGTCATCTTGGTTTCTAATCTTATGATCACGACAGGAACGTTGAGTGTGCTTCTCTGTCCTTCAGACAGGTTGGATGTAAACCTAGAGCAGCTTCCATTTTGGACATCACTGCCCAAGTGGCACATACATAGTTCCTAGACAATTTGTTTCCCAGTGTATTTGTTGTATTCATACCTGAAAAGGATATTAGGTGTCCACAGAAAGATACGAGATTAACATTAGAGCAGTGCTTTAAATGGGCCGGTACTCACAGGTACTGAGTACCGGCACTTCTTATTTTTCTCACTCTGAGTACGGCACTTCTCTGCTGCCAAGGAGAGTACCGGTACCCATCAGTGCTTGAAATGGAAAAATTAAAGTGCCGGTACTCTGTGCCAGAGTACCTGCTTGTTTCCGAGAAGTGCCGGTACTCTCCAATTAAAAGTATTACGTTTTTCTTGAGATGTGCCGGTACTCTCACTCTCAAAATAAAAAAGTGCCGGTACTCAGTACCGGACAGTACCGGCCCATTTAAAGCACTGTGAAAGGTAGCCTCATTAGCTGATAGTGCTGGTGAGCACTAGGCTGTAAGAGTTGACCCTGCCTCTGACGGCCCTAAACTGACCCTGCTGTGCTATTAAGCAGGGATTATATGCCTAATGTCTGGGTATTCATTATCACGCTGTGTCTGACAGAACAGGTTCCATTCGGGCCCTGTGCTGTCAATCACATTTACACAATCGTGTGCATTTGTGTAAACACGGGAATGGAGGCAGCAAATGAAAGAGAGAGAGAATCTGAACACCTTAAGGAGGACTGTGTGTAATGCTTTGTGTCTGCGTGTCTGTTTGTTTCTTTCTGTGTGTGCACGTTCAAGAATATATAGTATTGTGCAAAACGACAGCAAATAACAGTATGGCATTAAGATAAATATCATTGTGTTTCGCTTTCATTTTGTGTAATGAGTTAACTTGTTTTGTTTATTTAAACACATTTCTCATGGGCCTTGGTATGTGCTGCAACTAGTATATAAGTCTAAGTATCCTCATGTCTTGCTCTTAGCCCCGCCCCTAGCACCACCCACCACACTACTAGTTCATGTTAATGAGTAAATGCACTTATTTTTTCCCATTTAAAGCTCTGCGTTAGAGTATAGCCCTCAGCACCTCGATGGAACCCAGGTGCCGACTGCATCTCCAAACACATCTTTGCTTGTCCCAAGTAACAGTTCTAAAGCAATGCCAGTGCCACTCTTCAAACACCTGCCACTTTGGCATCTTAGCCTCTGCGCCAACTCAAGTACTTACCTAGAGGTCTCAAAAAGTAGAGAAGGAAACGTCTAGAATAATCCGTGCTCCTTCTGCTAATCAGTGAGCTGGAGGCAGCTGTTCTAAAGGTGCATGTCTCTTTGTTGGAACGCTGGTTAAAACCATCCCTGTGCTGCTCAAGACAAGACCTCAAACTATCTCTTTAACACCCTTAGGTAGGGCAGTACTTTCTAGAATAAATAGTCAATGTGTCATTTATACTTGTAAACTGAAACGTAAAAGGGGATTTTATAGGTCGTAACATTTTTTAGAATTCTTGTTAAATTTACTACAATGGTGCTAGTGTATTAGAAGTAGCACCTGGCATTTATTTCTTTCGTTACGCAATTATTTCGTTCCTGGGAACAAGCGTGAATTCGGGTCTGAGGAAGCCGGTGATGCACGCTTTTAGAAATAGGGTTTGTTTCTATTATCCTGGAAGAACAGGCCTCTAGTCTCTACGCAGCTGTAATTGCCCGATGTTTAACAACGTGAAAGCTCAATTTATCTCCAGGAATATCTACCTTTAGCAGAGATGTCTTTCAATTTTACATTTAGCGCTCCTGCAGAACTGAAACAGAAGCCCAGTTTAAGCAAACCGTGCAGCTATTTTTCAAGATGAGACTGTCATGCATACGTTTTACTACCTTCAGGGATGCCGGTATTATTTTACCTATGCTTAATTGCTTTTCTTACCATCTTACTTTCTGGATAGGCACTATCACAGGTTTTAAAGAATAGTTGTTGATGAACTATGTAATACTGGCGTTATGTTTACAGAGACGGAACACAGGTATTCAGGGACGTAGCTTGATCAGTAAGATTGGGGAGTGAGCTTCAGATTGGCATATAATGGCATATAGACTGGCATATAAAGGCTGGCAAATAATGGTAAAATACACTATACGAAAAGCTGGGCGCACAAGAGGGTCTTAAGGGGCAGTGGAAATGGAATGGTATGTGGATTGCTAGAGATACTGAGGGCCTTATTTATACTTTTTGTTGCAAAACTGCAGTAACTCAGTTTTGCACCAAAAAGTTTTGCACTCGCTTGCACCACTTTTTATCACCAGCTGGGCACCATATTTATAGAATGGTGCAGGCCGGTGCAAAGGGTTGGCTAGCTTAAAAAAAAATCACGTTTGGCAGGTTGGAGTTAAAATAAATGACTCTAACCAGATTAGCGCCATTTTTTGACACTAAGGGGCATATTTATACTCAGTTTGCATTGAATTAGTGTCATATTTTTTACTCTAATTCGGTGCAAAACTAACTCCATATTTATATTTGGTGCTATACCCATTTAGCGCCAAAGTTATGGAGTTAAAGTCATTTTTTGGAAGTGGAAACCTACCTTGCCTTAATGAGATGCAAGGTAGGCGTTCCCGTGCAAAAAATGACTCTATGGCCTTAACGCCATATTTATACTCCCGTGTAAAAATGGTGCGAGGGAGAAGGGGTCAGAAAATGGTGCAAAGCTTGCTTTGGCCCATTTTTTAAAGCCTGGGTCAGGGCAGGCGTTAGGGGACCTGTGGGCCTATTTCCTTGTTGGAATATTATGAAATAAGCCCACAGGTGCCCTCCCCAGGCCCCAGGGGTATCCCCACCCAAACCGGAGGGACTGCAGAGGATGGGGGACCCCATCCCGGGTAAGTACAGGTAAGATTGCATTTTTTTTTTTAAAGTGCCATAGGAGGCCCTGAAAACGGCCTCCATATATAGCACAGGGTGCAATGGCCATGCCCAGCGGACCCTTGTCCTCTGTGCTGGCCATTGGGGTGGTGGGCATGACTTCTGCCTTTTCTAAGGCAGGAGTTATGTGGCATGGTAGGTTTAGCACCATAAAATGACGCTAACCTGGTTAGAGTCTTTTTTTTTTTTTACTCTAACCTGCCTAAAGTCATGTTTTGGTGCTAAAACCTCTTCTTCTATGCAGCCAGCCCCACCGGACGAAAGTTTTTTTTTTTTTTTTTACTCTAGCCTACCCTTTGCAACGGCTTGCACCATTCCATAAATATGGTGCCCGGCTGGTGCACAGAAATGGTGCAAGCCGGTGCTAAACTTTTTGGTGCAAAACTGGGTTAGTGCAGTTTTGCAGCAAAAAGTATAAATAAGGGCCAATATTTTGTAAGCTTGCACCACTTTTGCATCAAAAAATGACATTAATGCGGCGCTAAAAAAGTATAAATCAGGGCCTTGGTGCTAGACGGGTCTAGCACCAAAGTACAAATATGGAGTTCGTTTTGCACCAAATTAGAGTAAAAAAAATGATGCTAATTCAGTGCAAACAGAGTATAAATATGCCCCTAAGTGAGAGAAAATAAAGCACAATATTGTGTAAAATAACCAACAGTTTTGAATAATTTCAAAACAGAGAGAGGGAGAGACTGTGTGTACTTTTTTGTCTGTGTGTGGGTAAAACTTCCTTATGAAACCCCACAGACACCTCACCATACCCCACTGAAAACACTTGCACCCAATCAGTTACCAGAAAATATATTTTTTGATGGGGTGAGAGGTGTAACACCCCAAATACTCCTGCTGTAGTGATGCCTCTGCAGATATTGTTTCTCGGGATTAAAAAGACACAATATTACTGGTGTTTGTGAACTGTAGAATTTACCTTCTACCACTTCATGTCTGTGTATTCTTTGATAAGCAAGTTCAGGAACTTTAGTTTCGTTGTTAGTAATTTTGCCTTTATTGCCCCGCTCAGTCTCTCCGCTGCTGTTCTGGTAACTTGATCTTGGTTCACGCATCACCCACAGTTCCCCTGGAGGTCGCGCTTTCCCCCTTTTTGGTACCAAAGCTTTGGAATTCACTCCATCCGCACCTCAGGCACTCTTCTTATCACCTTCAGTCTAGAAAGGGTTTTTAAAGCAAGACTTTTTAGCTCCATTAAATCCACTAGTTCTGACTAACTTCTTTTCAGTGCAAAGACAATCTTCCGTAGTTAGCAGTGAATTCTATAAATCGCTGTTTATTCATTCATCAATCCATTCATTCGTTCATGCAGTCAAAGTAATTATTTTCTCATTTTTGCACTTATAAGAGGGTACCAGTATTACCATCTAGTGACAATGTAGAACTATTCTGAACTGTGAAGGTTCTTCAATTGTTATGACATATGTTATGTTATTTGTTATGTTATTTTTATTTGTACCGCGCACAGCTGCCCCAGCAAAGGGGCGTCCCGGCGCTTTGAGAAGGTAAAAACAACACAGCACTAAAAGCGGGCAAAAGAAGACAAAACACAACAGATAAGCTTAGACAAATAAAAAGGTCTTAATAGCCCGCCTAAACTGAAGGAGCTCATCAATGGCCCGGATTTGTGGAGGAAGAGAATTCCACCAACTCGCTGCCAGGACTCGAAAAGAGCGGCCCCCAATTCTGCTCAGCTTAAAGCGCGGAACCACTGCTAAGTTCTGGCCTAACGATCTAAGAGTGCGAGAGGGAACATAAGGAATCAGCAATTTCTCCATGATTTGCGGGGAAGTACCCTTTAAGATTTTAAATGCAAAACAGAGAACCTTAAATCTAATCCTCTGCTGCACAGGGAGCCATTGGAGAGAGCGCAGAGTATTGGACACCGAACATCGCCTGGGGAGACCAGTCACCAGTCGGGCCGCAGCGTTTTGAACCCGCTGGAGCCGCCGAAATTCTGACTGGTTTATCCCCGCCAGTAGGGAGTTGGCATAGTCCAACCTAGACAGCACTGATGCTTGAACCACCAGCTGTCTTGTAGGTGCATCAAAGAATTTGAGGATAGGTCGAAGTCCTCTGATGATGCCTGTAAGGAAATGCCTCCTTGGCATGGTTGCCCCCTGACTTTTTGCCTTTGCTGATGCTATGTTTACAATTGAAAGTGTGCTGAGGCCTGCTAACCAGGCCCCAGCACCAGTGTTCTTTCCCTAACCTGTACTTTTGTATCCACAATTGGCAGACCCTGGCATCCAGATAAGTCCCTTGTAACTGGTACTTCTAGTACCAAGGGCCCTGATGCCAAGGAAGGTCTCTAAGCATGTATTATGCCACCCTGGAGACCTCTCACTCAGCACAGACACACTGCTTGCCAGCTTGTGTGTGCTAGTGAGAACAAAACGAGTAAGTCGACATGGCACTCCCCTCAGGGTGCCATGCCAGCCTCTCACTGCCTATGCAAGTATAGGTCAGTCACCCCTCTAGCAGGCCTTACAGCCCTAAGGCAGGGTGCACTATACCATAGGTGAGGGTACCAGTGCATGAGCATGGTACCCCTACAGTGTCTAAACAAAACCTTAGACATTGTAAGTGCAGGGTAGCCATAAGAGTATATGGTCTGGGAGTTTGTCAAACACGAACTCCACAGCACCATAATGGCTACACTGAAAACTGGGAAGTTTGGTATCAAACTTCTCAGCACAATAAATGCACACTGATGCCAGTGTACATTTTATTGCAAAATACACCCCAGAGGGCACCTTAGAGGTGCCCCCTGAAACTTAACCGACTGTCTGTGTAGGCTGACTAGTTCCAGCAGCCTGCCACACTAGAGACATGTTGCTGGCCCCATGGGGAGAGTGCCTTTGTCACTCTGAGGCCAGTAACAAAGCCTGCACTGGGTGGAGATGCTAACACCTCCCCCAGACAGGAGCTGTAACACCTGGCGGTGAGGGCTCACCCCTTTGTCACAGCCCAGCAGGGCACTCCAGCTTAGTGGAGTTGCCCGCCCCCTCCGGCCACGGCCCCCACTTTTGGCGGCAAGGCTGGAGGGAACAAAGAAAGCAACAAGGAGGAGTCACTGGCCAGTCAGGACAGCCCCTAAGGTGTCCTGAGCTGAAGTGACTCTAACTTTTAGAAATCCTCCATCTTGCAGATGGAGGATTCCCCCAATAGGGTTAGGATTGTGACCCCCTCCCCTTGGGAGGAGGCACAAAGAGGGTGTACCATTGGCTACTAACCCCCCAGACCTAAACACGCCCTTAAATTTAGTATTTAAGGGCTACCCTGAACCCTAGAAAATTAGATTCCTGCAACTACAAGAAGAAGGACTGCCTAGCTGAAAACCCCTGCAGAGGAAGACCAGAAGACGACAACTGCCTTGGCTCCAGAAACTCACCGGCCTGTCTCCTGCCTTCCAAAGATCCTGCTCCAGCGACGCCTTCCAAAGGGACCAGCGACCTCGACATCCTCTGAGGACTGCCCCTGCTTCGAAAAGACAAGAAACTCCCGAGGACAGCGGACCTGCTCCAAGAAAGGCTGCAACTTTGTTTCCAGCAGCCTTGAAAGAACCCTGCAAGCTCCCCGCAAGAAGCGTGAGACTTGCAACACTGCACCCGGCGACCCCGACTCGGCTGGTGGAGATCCAACACCTCAGGAGGGACCCCAGGACTACTCTGATACTGTGAGTACCAAAACCTGTCCCCCCTGAGCCCCCACAGCGCCGCCTGCAGAGGGAATCCCGAGGCTTCCCCTGACCGCGACTCTTTGAATCCAAAGTCCTGACGCCTGGGAGAGACCCTGCACCCGCAGCCCCCAGGACCTGAAGGACCGGACTTTCACTGGAGAAGTGACCCCCAGGAGTCCCTCTCCCTTGCCCAAGTGGAGGTTTCCCCGAGGAATCCCCCCCTTGCCTGCCTGCAGCGCTGAAGAGATCCCGAGATCTCTCATAGACTAACATTGCGAACCCGACGCCTGTTTCTACACTGCACCCGGCCGCCCCCGCGCTGCTGAGGGTGAAATTTCTGTGTGGGCTTGTGTCCCCCCCGGTGCCCTACAAAACCCCCCTGGTCTGCCCTCCGAAGACGCGGGTACTTACCTGCAAGCAGACCGGAACCGGGGCACCCCCTTCTCTCCATTCTAGCCTATGTGTTTTGGGTACCACTTTGAACTCTGCACCTGACCGGCCCTGAGCTGCTGGTGTGGTGACTTTGGGGTTGCTCTGAACCCCCAACGGTGGGCTACCTTGGACCAAGAACTGAACCCTGTAAGTGTCTTACTTACCTGGTAAAACTAACAAAAACTTACCTCCCCTAGGAACTGTGAAAATTGCACTGTGTCCACTTTTAAAACAGCTATTTGTCAATAACTTGAAAAGTATACATGCAATTTTGATGATTTAAAGTTCCTAAAGTACTTACCTGCAATACCTTTCGAATGAGATATTACATGTAGAATTTGAACCTGTGGTTCTTAAAATAAACTAAGAAAAGATATTTTTCTATACAAAAACCTATTGGCTGGATTTGTCTCTGAGTGTGTGTACCTCATTTATTGTCTATGGGTATGTACAACAAATGCTTAACACTACTCCTTGGATAAGCCTACTGCTCGACCACACTACCACAAAATAGAGCATTAGTATTATCTATTTTTACCACTATTTTACCTCTAAGGGGAACCCTTGGACTCTGTGCATGCTATTCCTTACTTTGAAATAGCACATACAGAGCCAACTTCCTACATTGGTGGATCAGCGGTGGGGTACAAGACTTTGCATTTGCTGGACTACTCAGCCAATACCTGATCACACGACAAATTCCAAAATTGTCATTAGAAATTGATTTTTGCAATTTGAAAAGTTTTCTAAATTCTTAAAAGACCTGCTAGGGCCTTGTGTTAGATCCTGTTTAGCATTTCTTTTAGAGTTTAAAAGTTTGTAAAAGTTTGAATTAGATTCTAGAACCAGTTGTAGATTCTTAAAAAGTATTCCAACTTTTAGAAGCAAAATGTCTAGCACAGATGTGACTGTGGTGGAACTCGACACCACACCTTACCTCCATCTTAAGATGAGGGAGCTAAGGTCACTCTGTAAAATAAAGAAAATAACAATGGGCCCCAAACCTACCAAAATACAGCTCCAGGAGCTTTTGGCAGAGTTTGAAAAGGCCAACCCCTCTGAGGGTGGCAACTCAGAGGAAGAGGATAGTGACTTGGAGGACAATTCCCCCCTACCAGTCCTATCTAAGGAGAACAGGGTCCCTCAAACCCTGACTCCAAAAATAATAGTCAGAGATGCTGGTTCCCTCACAGGAGAGACCAACACCTCTGAAATCACTGAGGATAGCCCCAGTGAAGAGGACATCCAGTTAGCCAGGATGGCCAAAAGATTGGCTTTGGAAAGACAGATCCTAGCCATAGAGAGGGAAAGACAAGAGATGGGCCTAGGACCCATCAATGGTGGCAGCAACATAAATAGGGTCAGAGATTCTCCTGACATGTTGAAAATCCCTAA
Source organism: Pleurodeles waltl (assembly GCF_031143425.1). Taxonomy (NCBI): domain Eukaryota; kingdom Metazoa; phylum Chordata; class Amphibia; order Caudata; family Salamandridae; genus Pleurodeles; species Pleurodeles waltl. The sequence continues at coordinate 655,821,268 of NC_090445.1, read as the reverse complement.
AGGGATTGTAACTAAATATGAAGATGGTGATGACATCACCAAATGGTTCACAGCTTTTGAGAGGGCTTGTGTAACCAGAAAAGTGAACAGATCTCACTGGGGTGCTCTCCTTTGGGAAATGTTCACAGGAAAGTGTAGGGATAGACTCCTCACACTCTCTGGACAAGATGCAGAATCTTATGACCTCATGAAGGGTACCCTGATTGAGGGCTTTGGATTCTCCACTGAGGAGTATAGGATTAGATTCAGGGGGGCTCAAAAATCCTCGAGCCAGACCTGGGTTGACTTTGTAGACTACTCAGTGAAAACACTAGATGGTTGGATTCAAGGCAGTGGTGTAAGTAATTATGATGGGCTGTACAATTTATTTGTGAAAGAACACCTGTTAAGTAATTGTTTCAATGATAAACTGCATCAGCATCTGGTAGACCTAGGACCAATTTCTCCCCAAGAATTGGGAAAGAAGGCGGACCATTGGGTCAAGACAAGGGTGTCCAAGACTTCAACAGGGGGTGACCAAAAGAAAGGGGTCACAAAGACTCCCCAGGGGAAGGGTGATGAGACAACCAAAACTAAAAATAGTAAAGAGTCTTCTACAGGCCCCCAAAAACCTGCACAGGAGGGTGGGCCCAGAGCCTCTTCACAAAACAATGGGTACAAGGGTAAAAACTTTGATCCCAAAAAGGCCTGGTGTCATAGCTGTAAACAGCATGGACACCAAACTGGAGACAAGGCCTGTCCCAAGAAAGGTTCCACTCCAAACTCCCATCCAGGTAACACTGGTATGGCTAGTCTCCAAGTGGGATCAACAGTGTGCCCAGAGCAAATCAGGGTCCACACTGAAGCTACTCTAGTTTCTGAGGGTGGGGTGGATTTAGCCACACTAGCTGTCTGGCCGCCTAACATGCAAAAATACAGACAGCAACTCTTAATTAATGGGACTAGAATAGAGGGCCTGAGGGATACAGGTGCCAGTGTCACCATGGTGACAGAGAAACTGGTTTCCCCTGGCCAATACCTGACTGGAAAAACTTACACAGTCACCAACGCTGACAATCAGAAAAAAGTACATCCCATGGCAATGGTTACTTTAGAATGGGGAGGGGTCAATGGCCTGAAACAGGTGGTGGTCTCCTCAAATATCCCAGTGGACTGTCTGCTTGGAAATGACCTGGAGTCCTCAGCATGGGCTGAGGTAGAACTAAAAACCCATGCAGCAATGCTGGGTATCCCTGAACTGGTGTGTGTGAAAACAAGAGCACAATGCAAGGCACAGGGTGAACAAGTAGAGCTGGAGTCTGGAAGAATGGCCCAGCCTACCAAGAGGAAAGGAAAGTCAGTTGGGAAACCAACTGCAACACAGCAAAAGAAAGGGAACCTCTCTTCTCAGGAAGAAGTTCTGCCCTCTGAGGGAACTGAGCCTTTGGAGCTTGAACCTTATGAGGTTGAGCTCTTAGGCCCAGGGGGACCCTCAAGGGAGGAGCTGTGTAAGGGACAAGAAACCTGTCCCTCTCTTGAAGGCCTTAGGCAGCAAGCTGCTGAAGAGTCCAAGGGCAAGAAAAATGGAACACATAGGGTCTATTGGGAAGATGGACTCCTGTACACTGAGGCCAGAGACCCCAAACCTGGTGCCACTAGGAGAGTGGTAGTGCCTCAGCTGTTCAGAGAGTTCATCCTAACATTGGCCCATGACATTCCCCTTGCTGGACATTTGGGACAAACCAAGACGTGGGAGAGGCTAGTCAACCACTTCTACTGGCCCAATATGTCCAACATGGTTAAGGAGTTTTGCCTCTCCTGCCCCACCTGTCAAGCCAGTGGTAAGACAGGTGGGCATCCAAAGGCCCCCCTCATTCCACTCCCAGTGGTGGGGGTTCCCTTTGAAAGAGTGGGTGTGGACATAGTTGGTCCACTAGAACCTCCCACAGCCTCAGGAAATATGTATATCCTGGTAGTAGTGGATCATGCTACCAGGTATCCTGAAGCTATTCCCCTTAGGTCGACTACTGCCCCTGCAGTAGCCAAGGCCCTCATTGGTATCTTTACCAGAGTGGGTTTTCCTAAGGAGGTGGTGTCTGACAGAGGTACCAACTTCATGTCAGCATACCTGAAACATATGTGGAATGAGTGTGGAGTGACTTATAAATTCACTACACCTTACCATCCACAAACTAATGGCTTGGTTGAGAGATTCAACAAGACATTAAAGGGCATGATCATGGGGCTCCCAGAAAAACTCAAAAGGAGATGGGATGTCCTCCTGCCATGTCTGCTTTTCACTTACAGGGAGGTACCACAGAAGGGAGTAGGGTTCTCACCCTTTGAACTTCTGTTTGGTCATCCTGTAAGGGGACCACTTGCCCTTGTTAAAGAAGGCTGGGAGAGACCTCTCCATGAGCCTAAACAGGACATAGTGGACTATGTACTTGGCCTTCGCTCTAGAATGGCAGAGTACATGGAAAAGGCAACCAAAAACCTTGAGGCCAGCCAACAGCTCCAGAAGTTTTGGTATGACCAAAAGGCTGCACTGGTTGAGTTCCAACCAGGGCAGAAAGTCTGGGTTCTGGAGCCTGTGGCTCCCAGGGCACTCCAGGACAAATGGAGTGGCCCTTACCCAGTGCTAGAAAGGAAGAGTCAGGTCACCTACCTGGTGGACCTGGGCACAAGCAGGAGCCCCAAGAGGGTGATCCATGTGAACCGCCTTAAGCTCTTCCATGACAGGGCTGATGTGAATCTGTTGATGGTAACAGATGAGGATCAGGAGGCAGAGAGTGAACCTCTCCCTGATCTTCTGTCATCAGACCCAAAAGATGGCACAGTAGATGGAGTGATCTACTCAGACACCCTCTCTGGCCAACAGCAAGCTGATTGTAGGAGAGTCCTACAACAGTTTCCTGAACTCTTCTCCTTAACCCCTGGTCAGACTCCCCTGTGTACCCATGATGTGGACACAGGAGACAGCATGCCTGTCAAAAACAAAATCTTTAGACAGTCTGACCATGTTAAGGAAAGCATCAAGGTGGAAGTCCACAAGATGCTGGAATTGGGAGTAATTGAGCGCTCTGACAGCCCCTGGGCTAGCCCAGTGGTCTTAGTCCCCAAACCTCACACCAAAGATGGAAAGAAAGAGATGAGGTTTTGTGTGGACTACAGAGGGCTCAATTCTGTCACCAAGACAGATGCTCATCCAATTCCAAGAGCTGATGAGCTCATAGATAAATTAGGTGCTGCCAAATTCTTAAGTACCTTTGACTTGACAGCAGGGTACTGGCAAATAAAAATGGCACCTGGAGCAAAAGAGAAAACAGCATTCTCCACACCTGATGGGCATTATCAGTTTACTGTTATGCCCTTTGGTTTAAAGAATGCCCCTGCCACCTTCCAAAGGTTGGTGAATCAAGTCCTTGCTGGCTTGGAGTCCTTTAGCACAGCTTATCTTGATGATATTGCTGTCTTTAGCTCCACCTGGCAGGATCACCTGGTCCACCTGAAGAAGGTTTTGAAGGCTCTGCAATCTGCAGGCCTCTCTATCAAGGCATCCAAATGCCAGATAGGGCAGGGAACTGTGGTTTACTTGGGCCACCTTGTAGGTGGAGGCCAAGTTCAGCCACTCCAACCCAAGATCCAGACTATTCTGGACTGGGTAGCTCCAAAAACCCAGACTCAAGTCAGGGCATTCCTTGGCTTGACTGGGTATTACAGGAGGTTTGTGAAGGGATATGGATCCATTGTGACAGCCCTCACTGAACTCACCTCCAAGAAAATGCCCAAGAAAGTGAACTGGACTGTGGAATGCCAACAGGCCTTTGACACCCTGAAACAAGCAATGTGCTCAGCACCAGTTCTAAAAGCTCCAGATTATTCTAAACAGTTCATTGTGCAGACTGATGCCTCTGAACATGGGATAGGGGCAGTTTTGTCCCAAACAAATGATGATGGCCTTGACCAGCCTATTGCTTTCATTAGCAGGAGGTTACTCCCCAGGGAGCAGCGTTGGAGTGCCATTGAGAGGGAGGCCTTTGCTGTGGTTTGGTCCCTGAAGAAGCTGAGACCATACCTCTTTGGGACTCACTTCCTAGTTCAAACTGACCACAGACCTCTCAAATGGCTGATGCAAATGAAAGGTGAAAATCCTAAACTGTTGAGGTGGTCCATCTCCCTACAGGGAATGGACTTTATAGTGGAACACAGACCTGGGACTGCCCATGCCAATGCAGATGGCCTTTCCAGGTTCTTCCACTTAGAAAATGAAGACTCTCTTGGGAAAGGTTAGTCTCATCCTCTTTCGTTTGGGGGGGGGGTTGTGTAAGGAAATGCCTCCTTGGCATGGTTGCCCCCTGACTTTTTGCCTTTGCTGATGCTATGTTTACAATTGAAAGTGTGCTGAGGCCTGCTAACCAGGCCCCAGCACCAGTGTTCTTTCCCTAACCTGTACTTTTGTATCCACAATTGGCAGACCCTGGCATCCAGATAAGTCCCTTATAACTGGTACTTCTAGTACCAAGGGCCCTGATGCCAAGGAAGGTCTCTAAGGGCTGCAGCATGTCTTATGCCACCCTGGAGACCTCTCACTCAGCACAGACACACTGCTTGCCAGCTTGTGTGTGCTAGTGAGAACAAAACGAGTAAGTCGACATGGCACTCCCCTCAGGGTGCCATGCCAGCCTCTCACTGCCTATGCAAGTATAGGTCAGTCACCCCTCTAGCAGGCCTTACAGCCCTAAGGCAGGGTGCACTATACCATAGGTGAGGGTACCAGTGCATGAGCATGGTACCCCTACAGTGTCTAAACAAAACCTTAGACATTGTAAGTGCAGGGTAGCCATAAGAGTATATGGTCTGGGAGTTTGTCAAACACGAACTCCACAGCACCATAATGGCTACACTGAAAACTGGGAAGTTTGGTATCAAACTTCTCAGCACAATAAATGCACACTGATGCCAGTGTACATTTTATTGCAAAATACACCCCAGAGGGCACCTTAGAGGTGCCCCCTGAAACTTAACCGACTGTCTGTGTAGGCTGACTAGTTCCAGCAGCCTGCCACACTAGAGACATGTTGCTGGCCCCATGGGGAGAGTGCCTTTGTCACTCTGAGGCCAGTAACAAAGCCTGCACTGGGTGGAGATGCTAACACCTCCCCCAGGCAGGAGCTGTAACACCTGGCGGTGAGCCTCAAAGGCTCACCCCTTTGTCACAGCCCAGCAGGGCACTCCAGCTTAGTGGAGTTGCCCGCCCCCTCCGGCCACGGCCCCCACTTTTGGCGGCAAGGCTGGAGGGAACAAAGAAAGCAACAAGGAGGAGTCACTGGCCAGTCAGGACAGCCCCTAAGGTGTCCTGAGCTGAAGTGACTCTAACTTTTAGAAATCCTCCATCTTGCAGATGGAGGATTCCCCCAATAGGGTTAGGATTGTGACCCCCTCCCCTTGGGAGGAGGCACAAAGAGGGTGTACCCACCCTCAGGGCTAGTAGCCATTGGCTACTAACCCCCCAGACCTAAACACGCCCTTAAATTTAGTATTTAAGGGCTACCCTGAACCCTAGAAAATTAGATTCCTGCAACTACAAGAAGAAGGACTGCCTAGCTGAAAACCCCTGCAGAGGAAGACCAGAAGACGACAACTGCCTTGGCTCCAGAAACTCACCGGCCTGTCTCCTGCCTTCCAAAGATCCTGCTCCAGCGACGCCTTCCAAAGGGACCAGCGACCTCGACATCCTCTGAGGACTGCCCCTGCTTCGAAAAGACAAGAAACTCCCGAGGACAGCGGACCTGCTCCAAGAAAGGCTGCAACTTTGTTTCCAGCAGCCTTGAAAGAACCCTGCAAGCTCCCCGCAAGAAGCGTGAGACTTGCAACACTGCACCCGGCGACCCCGACTCGGCTGGTGGAGATCCAACACCTCAGGAGGGACCCCAGGATTACTCTGATACTGTGAGTACCAAAACCTGTCCCCCCTGAGCCCCCACAGCGCCGCCTGCAGAGGGAATCCCGAGGCTTCCCCTGACCGCGACTCTTTGAATCCAAAGTCCCGACGCCTGGGAGAGACCCTGCACCCGCAGCCCCCAGGACCTGAAGGACCGGACTTTCACTGGAGAAGTGACCCCCAGGAGTCCCTCTCCCTTGCCCAAGTGGAGGTTTCCCCGAGGAATCCCCCCCTTGCCTGCCTGCAGCGCTGAAGAGATCCCGAGATCTCTCATAGCCTAACATTGCGAACCCGACGCCTGTTTCTACACTGCACCCGGCCGCCCCCGCGCTGCTGAGGGTGAAATTTCTGTGTGGGCTTGTGTCCCCCCCGGTGCCCTACAAAACCCCCCTGGTCTGCCCTCCGAAGACGCGGGTACTTACCTGCAAGCAGACCGGAACCGGGGCACCCCCTTCTCTCCATTCTAGCCTATGTGTTTTGGGCACCACTTTGAACTCTGCACCTGACCGGCTCTGAGCTGCTGGTGTGGTGACTTTGGGGTTGCTCTGAACCCCCAACGGTGGGCTACCTTGGACCAAGAACTGAACCCTGTAAGTGTCTTACTTACCTGGTAAAACTAACAAAAACTTACCTCCCCTAGGAACTGTGAAAATTGCACTGTGTCCACTTTTAAAACAGCTATTTGTCAATAACTTGAAAAGTATACATGCAATTTTGATGATTTAAAGTTCCTAAAGTACTTACCTGCAATACCTTTCGAATGAGATATTACATGTAGAATTTGAACCTGTGGTTCTTAAAATAAACTAAGAAAAGATATTTTTCTATACAAAAACCTATTGGCTGGATTTGTCTCTGAGTGTGTGTACCTCATTTATTGTCTATGGGTATGTACAACAAATGCTTAACACTACTCCTTGGATAAGCCTACTGCTCGACCACACTACCACAAAATAGAGCATTAGTATTATCTATTTTTACCACTATTTTACCTCTAAGGGGAACCCTTGGACTCTGTGCATGCTATTCCTTACTTTGAAATAGCACATACAGAGCCAACTTCCTACAATGCCATAGCAAGAAGCCGCCACCTTCTTGGTATGACAGATGAAACTCAGAGAAGAATCAAACCATACCCCCAAGTTTTTTATCTCTGCTGCTGGGAGGGGAGTCACACCCAACTCCGAAGGCCACCATTTATCATCCCACAAAACCACCTGTTTACCAACCACCATAATCTCCGTCTTTTTGGTGTTTAACTGGAGACAGTTGGATTTCATCCAGTTAGCCACTTCCCGCAGACCATCACAAAACCTGTGAGCCTCCAGGTCTGAGTCCCCACTCAGTGTGACCGCCAGCTGCGTATCATCTGCGTAGGATACCATGGTTAGGCCCCACCGCTTGACGACCGCAGCCAACGGTCTCACATACAGATTGAAAAGGGTGGGACTCAGTGAAGACCCCTGTGGGACTCCCTGGTCTAACGGGTAGAGTGACGACTTACCGGGCGGGATCGCCACCTGGAATGACCTATCCATAAGGAAGGAACGAAACCAGTGCAAGGCGGAGCCAGAAACGCCCACCTCCTCAAGACGCCGAATCAGAATTCCGTGCGAGACCGTGTCGAAGGCGGCACTAAGATCTAATAACAACAGTGCCGCCGTCCGACCGGAATCCATCACGGAGCGCAGATGCTCGACCATCGAGAGGAGGGCCGTCTCCGTACTATGACCCGCGCGGAACCCGTTCTGGGTAGGATCAAGAATGTTAAACCTACCAAGGTGGTCTGTAAGAGTGGCATTCACATGGGCCTCTGCTATTTTCGTGGCCCAAGGAAGAAGGGAGATAGGGCGGTAGCTTTCAGGTTTAAGGGGGTCAAGGGTCGCCTTCTTCAGAATTGGCGTAACTACTGCCTGCTTCCATCTAACGGGAACCACTCCAGAAGAAAGAGACAGGTTGATCAAGGACAGTACCGGGGAGAGGCAAACCGGTGCCAGAGTCTTAAGTTGGGCGGGTTTCAACGGGTCAGCCGGAGAGCCAGACTTAATTTTGGCGCTGAGATAGTCAAACATCTCCAGAGATAAGGGGGGTAAGATTGAAAGACATTCCCCCTCACCTAAGGTGCGACCAACCTGCTCTAGCATCAGGGAACCCGTTGGGAAAGTGCGATAGATGGCTTGCACTTTTTCATGAAAGAAAGAGGCCAAACCCTCACAATGTGAATCCGAGCATATTTCCTCTGCAATTACTCTCTTCGCCATCAGGTCCTTTAATACTTTAAAAATAAGTTTCGATGGATTGGTAGACTTCTGAAACTGTTGAGCATAAAAGGAGGCACGAGTTTGACACACTGCCCTGTGATAAATCTTGATTTTAGCAAGATAACATATTTTCAGATCAGAGTCATATGACTTCCTCCATAATCTTTCAGCCTGTCTACAGACCCTCTTAAGAGATGCCAAGGAAGTGTCATACCAAGGGCTCGGCTCCTTCCGGTGACACTTAGACCAACACATAGGAATCAGAGAATCGAGGGCACCAGAAATCCACTCACAGAAGGAGTCGTATCCACAATCGACCTCAGTGAGCGGACCTAAAAGAGCCTTCTCGAGCTGATGATAAAAATCCTCCAGACTTAATTTGTCCCAGTGTCGTTTAAGAACAAATCTATCCTGAGATACAAAAGGAGAGTCAGACATAGAGCATGCCATTTTCACCAGCATGTGGTCTGTCCAGACCAACTGAGAGGAACCAAGAACTCTGAGACCTTCTAAATTTGTGAAGAACGGGTCAAGAATATGACCACCTTTATGTGTGGGGAAGGTAATCATCTGCGAGAGCTGTAAAGCCTCAAGATCCGCCAAAAAGCTCCTAATAGTAGGTAAGGAAGGACAGTCCAAATGGAGATTAAGATCTCCCACAACATTAAAATTTGCGCATCCTAGTGCCTCTATGCTAATATACTCAGGAAGAGTAGCCCTAAAAACAGAATCACAGCCCGGAGGCCGGTAAATTAATAACCCAGAGAAGGTAAACTGATGACTAAACGCTATTTTAAATAGGGCACCCTCACACCCCAAAAGTTCAGCAGCTTTCCACTGACAGGGATAACACCGTTTGGTGACCATCGCAATACCTCCACCTCTAGTCGTACGATTTAAAGTAAAAATAGCATATTCTGGGGGAAAAGCTAAGTTAGTTATCGAGGAGTCAGAGTCCTGGAGCCACGTTTCCGTCAGAAAAAGCACATCCGGCGAACCATCAGCAAGAAGGTCGTAAATCTCCTGATAGTGCTTTACCACAGATCTGACGTTTAAGCTCCAGATACTCAAGTCCCGTTGTCCTATCCTCTTTACAGCAGGCCCTAAGGAGCGTATAAGGGAGGGGGGTTCCAATGACCATACACCGCCACACAATATGGGCCACACAACGGGCCTACAGGCGAACACTCGCAACGTGTACATTGACCCCGAAGGGCCAGTAAATCGGACCTACTATAGGTTCTCAAACGAACAGTCATGATTACCAGGTCCAGAGTTCTGCCACGAGCCGCGCTTCCTTAGCGCAGACGGGCACGACTCTGGCACGACTCTGGCACAGCGAAGGCACGCCCGCTGCGCGTATCCGCTGCGCGTTGGGGGGAGCTTTAAATAGGCGTCCCTCCACTCAGCCGGAGCGCTAGACCGCTCGTCAGCAACCCCACCCAGAGTGATCACCACTCCAAGATGGCGCCCAAAGTGACCACCACTCCAAGATGGCGCCCAAAGTGACCACCACTCCAAGATGGCGCCCAAAGTGACCACCACTCCAAGATGGCGCCCAAAATCAATACCCCAGAGACCGGACCCGCCAAACAGCGGTGGGAGAACCGATTAGAGTGCAGGTAAGGGGGTTACAATAAGTCCTATAAAATCAGGGCAATAAACAACTAAAAAAGAACACAAATAGTTATAAAGGTAGCTTTTAAAATAATATCGCAGTATAGAGGCGCATAACGCGATGCAAAGCGCGAGTACCTTCTCAGGGCAGCCCCCAGGGCAGGTCGCCTTAAATAGGCGTCCCTCCACTCAGCCGGAGCGCTAGACCGCTCGTCAGCAACCCCACCCAGAGTGATCACCACTCCAAGATGGCGCCCAAAGTGACCACCACTCCAAGATGGCGCCCAAAGTGACCACCACTCCAAGATGGCACCCAAAATCAATACCCCAGAGACCGGACCCGCCAAACAGCGGTGGGAGAACCGATTAGAGTGCAGGTAAGGGGGTTACAATAAGTCCTATAAAATCAGGGCAATAAACAACTAAAAAAGAACACAAATAGTTATAAAGGTAGCTTTTAAAATAATATCGCAGTATAGAGGCGCATAACGCGATGCAAAGCGATGCAAAGCGCGAGTACCTTCTCATATGCGGATGTATTAACTTTTTAGGCTCAAGGGTATTTAAGGGTAGAAATTTAAATATCTCTCTACTCTATGCCACTCCACTCTACGCCATTCCACTTTACAGCACTCAACTCTATGCCATTCCACTCTACTCTGTGCCACTCCACACTACTCTACCCCACCCCACTCCACTCTATTCCACTCCACTATATACCCCTCTTCTCTGACACACTGTCACTTCACTCGACTTTACGCCACTATACTCTATGCCACTCCACGCCACACAATGCCACTCGAAGGTTCTCTATGCCACTCCACTATATGCCATTCTACTCTAAGCCACTCCACTCTATACCACTCTGTGACACTCCACACCACTCTACACCACTCCACTCTACACTACTCCATGTCACTCTACTCAACTCTACACTATGTCACTCCACTCTTCTCCACCCCACTCTATGCCACTCTACTCTGGGCCGCTCTACTGTATGCCACTCTGTTCCACTCTAATTCATTCTTCTCTATGCTACTCTACTCCACTTTGCGTCACTCTACTCTGCTTAATGCCTCTCTAGTCTATGCAATCCCTCTCCACTTCAGGCCACTCTATGGCACTCTATGTAACTGTTCTCAATGCCACTCAACTCAACACCACTCTTCTCAATGCCATTCTACTTTCCGCCACTGTATGCAAATCTATGGCTCTCTACTTACACCACTCCACTCTATGCCAGTCCATTCTACTCTTCGACACTCTGCTCAGCACCACTCTCCGTCACTCCACTCTACACCACTCATCTTCATATAATACTACTCTATGACACTCTGCACCCCTCCACTCTATGCCGTTCCACACCAATTTAGTCTATGCAACCATACGCAACTCCACTCCACTCTATACCACACCATTCTATGCCACTTTACTATATGCTAATTGTTAGAAATGGGGTCTTTGGTTGGCAGTCAGGTTACCCCCTGTTCAAGCAAGGACCCTCACTCTAGTCAGGGTAAAAGAGAATCAACCTCAGCTAACCCCTGCTTACCCCCTTGGTAGATTGGCAAAGCAGTAGACTTAACTTCAGAGTGCTAGGTGTAAAGTATTTGTACCAACACAAACAGTAACTTAATGAAAACACTACAAAATGACACAACACCAGTTTAGAAAAAAAGGAAATATTTATCTAAACAAAACAAAACCAAAATGACAAACATTCGACATACACAAGTCAAGTTATGAAGTTTTAAAGATTAAACTCACAAATAGCGCTTAGAAACACAAAATGCTTCGATGAGGTGTTAACACGGCATCGTGACGGAGTCGTTCCCAACAAGCTGACACCAGCGGCGCTGGACACGGAGTCGCGTAGACCCCCAAGTACAGTACCTTTGGTGAAGAGTGAAAACAAGTCGATGCGGGAAGTCACGGATCGGCGCGTCAGTGCAAAACATTGAACCCGCGCACTTCGAGCCGCGTCGGTCACGAAGTGGTGCGGCGACTTCCACGGAGTCGCGGACTTCAGCGGGGCTGCAGTGGCGTCGGGCCTGCGAGGGTCGTCACATTCCAGCGAAGATCACGAAGTCGTTTGCAGGCGCCGTCACCGGATTCAGCAGCGGAGTCGGTCCGAAGTCGTCCGAAGTCGATTTCCTTGGATTTTCACCAGCTTTTCTTTCAAGGGCCCAGGGATAGGATAGGGCACCACTTGTCAGAGCAGGAGTCTTCCCAGAGACTCCAGGTGCTGGCAGAGAGAAGTCTTTGCTGTCCCTGAGACTTCAAACAACAGGAGGCAAGCTCTAAATCAAGCCTTTGGAGATTTCTTCACAAGATGGAAGGCACCCAAAGTCCAGTCTTTGCCCTCTTACTCTGGCAGAAGCAGCAACTGCAGGATAGCTCCACAAAGCACAGTCACAGGCAGGGCAGCACTTCACCTCAGCTCTTCAGCTCTTCTCCAGGCAGAGGTTCCTCTTGTTTCCAGAAGTGTTCTAAAGTCTGTGGTTTTGGGTGCCCTTCTTATACCCAATTTCTCCTTTGAAGTAGGCCTACTTCAAAGTAAAGTCTCTTTTGAACGTGAAATCCTGCCTTTCCCAGGCCAGGGCCCAGACACTCACCAGGGGGTCGGAGACTACATTGTGTGAGGACAAGCACAGCCCTTTTAGGTGTAAGTGACCACTTCTCCCCTCCCTCCTCGCAAGGATGGCTCATCAGGAAATGCAGACTACACCCCAGCTCGCTTTGTGTCACTGTCTAGTGTGAGGTGCAACCAGCTCAACTGTCAAACTGACCCAGACAGGGAATCCACAAACAGGCAGAGTCACAGAAATGGTAGAAGCAAGAAAATGCTCTCTTTCTAAAAGTGTCATTTTCAAACGCACAATCTTAAAATAAACTTTACTAAAAGATGTCTTTTTTAATTGTGAGCTCAGAGACCCCAAACTCCACATGTCCATCCGCTCCCAAAGGGAATCTACACTTTAATCAGATTTAAAGGTAGCTCCCATGTTAACCTTTGAGAGGGACAGGCCTTGCAACAGTGAAAAACGAATTTAGCAATATTTCACTATCAGGACATATGAAACACATAACTATTGGCCAGATGTAACAAAAAAGGCATTTGCGACTCGGAAATAGCGATTTTTAAGAAATCGCTATTTCTGATTCGCAAAATGCAAAGTATCATATTTGCGATTCGGTAATAGCAATTTCTAAAAAATCACAAATGCTATTACCGAATAGCAAATTGCGATACTGGCCCCATTCGCACCTATGGAATTCGCAAATTTGGGAAATGCAAACCCGAAGGTGCTGGGGGCCTAAGGCCCCCTCTGCTGCACCCCAAGAGGGTTTTTAAGGACATGTAAGGCACACACATGCCAAAGGGGCATGTGTGCGTTACATGTCAATTTAAAAAATGCATTTTTAATGAATTTTTTTAATTTGCACATGGTTACCACGAAGTTCAACTTGGTGGTAATAGCGATTCCTTAATGCCCAATTCGCATTAAGGAATTGCTAGTTACATGTGGTTTAGAAATCGCAAATAAGGATTCCTTATTTGCGATTTCTTAATTAGAGAATCGCAATTTGCGATTCTCTAAACAGGCTCGCAAATTTGCGTTGCGAATGTCTTTTGATAAATACTGAAAGGCATTTTTGCATTCTCAAACGGGCATTCACACCATTTGCGAATGCAAAAGGACTTGATACATCTGGCTTGTATGTCCTACCTTAACCATACACTACACCCTGCCCTTGGGGCTACCTAGGGCCTACCTTAGGGGTGTCTGACATGTAAGAAAAGGGAAGGTTTAGGCCTGGCAAGTGGGTACACTTGCCAAGTGAAATTTACAGTCAAAACTGCACACACAGACACTGCAGTGGCAGGTCTGAGACATGATTACAGAGCTACTTATGTGTGTGGCACAACCAGTGCTGCAGGTGCATTTGATTTACAGGCCCTGGTACCTCTATTGCACTTTACGAGGGACTTACTAATAAATCAAATAAGCCAATCATGGATAAACCAATCAACAATACAATTTACACAGAGAGCTTATGCACTTTAGCACTGGGTAGCAGTGGTAAAGTGCTCAGAGTTCAAAAACCTACCGCAACAGGTCACAAAAAATAGGAGGCAGGAGGCAAAAAGATTGGGGATGAACCTGCATAAACTAAAAAGTCCAACACTAATCTATTCTACACCGGTCTACAACACTCAGCTCTACACCACTCAATGCCACTTCACTCTACACCACTCCACTCCTCTCTATACCACTCTTTGCCACTCCACCCCACTTCACTCTGGGCCACTACTCTGCCCTATGGCACTCTACACCACTCTGCTCTATGCCAGTCTACTCTAGGTCACTCTATTCCACACAATGCCACTGTATGCCACTCCACTCTATACAATGCCAGTCTATCCCACTCCACTTTACTCCACTCCAGTCTATGCCATTCTTTTTTTGCCAATCTACTCCACTCTACTCTATGCCACTTTATCCCACTCCAAGCCACTCCATTCTATGCCACTCTACTGTACATCACTCTTCTCTACTAATACCACTCTACTCTATACCACTCTACTCTACACCACTCTATTAAACTCTACTCCACTCTGTGCCACTCTTCACTACACCACTGTACTCTATTCCACTCCACTCAGTGCCACTCCACTCTACACCACTCTATGCCACTATAGTCGATGCCAACCTACTCTACACCACTCCACTCTAAGTGACTCTACTCTGTGCCACTCTATTCCACTCCACACCACCTCACACCACTCTACTCCATGCCACTCTATTCCATTCCACTCTGCACCACTCCACACCAATCTACTCTACACCACTCTTCTCTATGCCACTCTACTCTATGTCACTCAATATCACACCACTCCTTGCCACTCCACTCTAGGCCACTCTGTGCCACTCCACTCCATGCCACGCCACTTCACACAATTTCAACACCACTCCACTCTGAACAACTCTTAATGCTCATTCAAAACTCATAATGCGGGTTGCAATGTTTTATTTCACCTGCCTAAACATCGTAGTTCCTTCTCTATATGCAAGAATACAATTGTTTCAATAAATGTTTGAAAAGCCATTTTTCATATTTTCTTGTGTCTAACCTGTGGGCATGCAAAGTGACAACGAAAGTCTGTTTCCAAGATTTCCTTGAGGAATTAGAGTAGTTGTGTTCGAGGTTGCTGACACCATCTGGTACCCTGGTAAGTTTAGGGGTTAAAATGTTGAATTGTGTTAACATTTCTTGATAGCATAGATGGGCTGAGTCCCTATACCCGGAAGTTTACGTTGACCTGATACACAGTCCTATTTAATTTGTCCGAACCCTCTAACAAATCCATGACACTCCACTCTATGCCACTCTATACTACTCTACTCTACTTTATGCCACCCCACTTCACACATTCCCACTCTATGCTACTCTACACCACTCAACTCTATGCCACCCTACTCTATGCCACTCCATGCCACTCTGTGCCACTCTACTCAACTCCACTCTGCACCACTCTACTTTACACTATTCTACTCTATGCCACTCCACTCTATGCTACTCTACTCTGCACCACTGTGTGCACTCTACTCCATTCTGCCCCACACTACTCTACTCTATGCCACTCTGCCCCACTCTAAGCCATTCCACACTTTACATCATGCCACTCTTCTCTACACCACTTTACTCTATGCCACTCCACTCTCTGCTTCATGACGCCCTCCACTTTATGTCACTCCAGTAAACTCTAAGCCACACCACTCAAACAAACTTTAAACTGCTCTATGCCACTGTAGTCTATTCCACTCTACTCTTCTGCACTCTAATCTTCTGCACTCTGCTCTGCGCCACTCTACTCTACATCGTTCAACTAAACTCAACGCCACTCAACTGTACTCTATGCCACTCCACTCTACTCTACTCCACTCCACTCTACCCTATGACGTTCTACTCTATGATGCTCTATTCTACGCCACTCCACTGTACTTTACACCACTCTACTCTGTGCCATGCCGCACAATGCCACTCTACACCACTTTACTCTAAGGCACTTTACTCTATGCCACCGTACTTTGCATCACTCCACTCTACTCTATGCTACTCCACACCACTAAAAGCCACTCTTCTTCATGCCACTCTACTCCCGCCCACTCTATACCACTCTGCTCTATGACAGTGTACTCTAAGCCACCCTACTCTATGTCACTTCACTCTACTCCACTCCACACAGTGCCACTCTATAGTACTCTGTGCTACTGTATTCTATGCCACTGCACTCTTCACCATTCTACTCAGAGCCACTCAACACCGCTCTACTCTATGCCACTCTATACCTCTCTACTTACCCACTCCACGCCACGCTAATATACTCTTTGTGACTCTACTGTATGCCACTCAACACCACCCCACTCTACTCTAAACCATTCCTTTTCGTAGAATACCACACCATGGCACTCTAAGCCACTCCATGCCACTCTATGCCACCCTACTCTATGTCACCCTACATCACTCCACTCCACTCTATGCCACAACACGCTATGCCATTCTACTCTACACTACTCTATGCCACTCTACTCTACACCATTTCACTCTAAACCAGTATATGCCACTCCACCCCACTTTATTCCACTCTACTGTACACCACTGAACTCTATGCCACTCTACTCTATGCTGCTCTACCCCATCCCACTCTACGCTATGCCACTCTACACCACTCCACTGTAATCCACTCTACTCCATGCTACTTTACACCTCACCTGCCACTTTATGGCACTCTACTCAACACCACTCCGTCATCTACCTTACACTTTTTGATGCTACCCCACTCCACAAAATGCCACGCTATGCTACTCTACATTACTCCACTATATGCCACCCTACTTTGTGCCACTATCCTTTAACCCACCCTACTCAACTCTCTGCCATTCAATGCCATGCTTCTCTATTCAACCCCACTCTTTGCCATTCTACTGTACACTACTGTATGACATGTCACTGTCTGCCAGCCCTACTCTCTTTACCTATCTGTGACACAATACTCTATGCCACTCTACTCTGACACTCCACTCCATACCGCTCCACTTCTGTCTACGCCACTCTATGCCAATCCACTTCATGTCACTGTCCATGTCAGGCCACACAGTGTCACTCTGCACCACTCTATGCCATTCCACTCTACACCACTTTATGCAACTCTACTCTGTGCCACTCTACTCATTGCCATTCTACTCTACCCCACACTTCTCTATGCCATTCCACTCTACTCTACACCACTCCACACCACTCTACTCCAAACAATGCCCATCTATGGCACCCTGTGCCCCTCCACTTTACTCTACGCCAATCTCCTATATGCCACTCTATTGTACACCACTCTCCTATGCTCCACTCTATTCTATTCTACACTTTACTCTTCACCACTGTACCCTACACCACTTTACTCTCTGCCACTTCACTCCACACCACTCTACTTTACCCCACTCTATGCCACTCTACACTACGCCACTGTACTTTAAGTTACTCTATTCTATGCCACTCCACTCTATGTCAGTCCACTTTATGCCACTCTTTACCTATCCACTCTTTGCCATTCTACTGTACACTACTGTATGACATGTCACTGTCTGCCAGCCCTACTCTCTTTACCTATCTGTGACACAATACTCTATGCCACTCTACTCTGACACTCCACTCCATACCGCTCCACTTCTGTCTACGCCACTCTATGCCAATCCACTTCATGTCACTGTCCATGTCAGGCCACACAGTGTCACTCTGCACCACTCTATGCCATTCCACTCTACACCACTTTATGCAACTCTACTCTGTGCCACTCTACTCATTGCCATTCTACTCTACCCCACACTTCTCTATGCCATTCCACTCTACTCTACACCACTCCACACCACTCTACTCCAAACAATGCCCGTCTATGGCACCCTGTGCCCCTCCACTTTACTCTACGCCAATCTCCTATATTCCACTCTATTGTACACCACTCTCCTATGCTCCACTCTATTCTATTCTACACTTTACTCTTCACCACTGTACCCTACACCACTTTACTCTCTGCCACTTCATGCCACTTCACTCCACACTACTCTACTTTACCCCACTCTATGCCACTCTACACTACGCCACTGTACTTTAAGTTACTCTATTCTATGCCACTCCACTCTATGTCAGTCCACTTTATGCCACTCTTTACCTATCCACTCTATGCCACTTTGCTGTATGCCACTCCATTTCACTGTACTCCAATCTATGCCATTGTACTCCACTCTGTATCACTCTTCTCTATGCTACTCTGCTCTATGCCACTCTTGTCCTTGCCACTCCACACAATACCACTCTGACACTCAGTGCTACTCTATTCTATGCCACTCCACTCTGTGCCACCCTATGCCGATATACTCTACTCTACAGCATTCCACTCTATGCCATTCTAATCTACTCTACACCTCCTTACTCTACGCTACACACTCCACTCCACACAATGCCACTCTATGGCACTCCACTCCACACCAGTCCAATGTATTCCACTCCACTCTATTCCACACTACTATACACCACTTCATGACACTATAGCCACTCCATGCCATTCTGCACCACTCCCAATGTCTTTTCTGCTCCACCTGACTATATGCCACCCCACTCTACTCTACACCTTTATAATCTATGCCACTCTACCCCACGCCACTCCACTCCATGCTATTTTACTGTACAGCACTCTACGCCATTCTGATTAATGCCACTCCATTCCACACAGTGCCCCTATGTAACTCCACTCTATGCCACTCTACCCTACACCACTCTATGCCACTTTACTCTAAGCCACTCTAGGCAATTTCACTCCACGCAACTCTACTCTATGCCGCTCTACTCTCCACCACCCCACTCTATGTCACTCCACTCTACTCTGTGCCACTTTACCCTACACCACTCCACTGTACTCCATTCCACTCTACTCTGTGCCACTATACTCTATGCCACTGTATGCCACTCTACTGTATGCCACCACTTTATTCTATACCAATCTGCTCTATGTCATAACAATGTATGCCACTCTACTCCACTCTGTGCCACTCACTCCAATCCACTCCACCCCACTCCACTCTATGGCATTCCACACTACCCCTCTCCACTCCGCACAATGACACTCTACGGCACGCTACTCTACACCACTCTACCTTTTGCCATTCTACTCTACACCACTCTACTTCATGCCAATCCACTGTATGCCACTCTACTCTATGCCACTTCATTCCATTCTATGCCACTCTACTCTATGCCACTTCAGTCCTCTCTATGCCACTCTACTCTGTGCTTCTCTACGCCACTCTGTGCTTTGATGCTCAACTCCATGCCACTCCAGTCTATGCCACCCTGCTCTACCCCACTCCATTCCTCTCTGAGTCACTGTATGCCACTGTACTCTATGGTACTCCACTCTATGCCACTCTCCTGTATGCCACCCTGTCTATGCCACTCTACTATTTGCCACTCTACTCTATCCCATGCTGCACTATGCCACTATACTGTATGCCACTCCACTCCACAGCACTCTATTCTGGGCCACTCCACTCTGCTCTGCGCCACTCCACTCTACTCCACTCTACACTACTCAGGTCTACACCACTCTGTGTTACGCAACACCACTCTGCACTGTCACACAGGCTCTCATTATTCTAATGAGACTATTGGATTTTGAGCAGCAAGATCGTCCATGGTGTGGGAGACTGAGTCTAACCCACGGTGGGTGACACCTGTCGCTCTAAATCTGGGTTTTGCTCCAGCTAACTAGCAGTGCCTCATCTCTACCAGAAGATAGGGATGATTGGTCAGCCGAGCACATGACATATTAGGCTTCTCAGGGAAGTCATGGTCACTCAGGTCACATCCGGTTTACTCATTCACAATACAGTCTCATATACAAATGATAGACAGACGCAGTATATGTTTCAAATGATAGGTTTAATAAAACAACTGCATCTTAGATAGCAAAGCGTGATGACACAACATGATAATATTAAAATGGTGACAAGAAGAGTAAAGCATAAGAATAACGCTATCATATTGTCAGTAGGATTGATGGACTATTTCCTATCTAAGTCATAATCTGAGCACAGCATGTTAAACTCTAATTCTGCCTTTCAGGTTCCCCCGGGAGGACATTAACCCTCATACCTGAGCAAAGACCTGCAGTCTGCATTAGCATCTGTAGCGAAGCATTCAGTAATCAGCATACAGTTGTGGTTCCGTGGCTGGAATCTCCCTCTTAACGTGTAATGGGACTAGGAAGTGTTTTTGTAATAACACAGCTGATGTTCTAAGAAAATGTCCCTACGTAAGGATGAGTATCTTCTAAGGATGTTGGAGAATAAACTTCTACCACGTTCACCGGCAATGTACAAAACTGTAGCCTTGACTGAAGCACAGAGTGATCAAGAATGTCTTGTTTGAGAAAACAGTGCTGAATTAAGCAAAAACAGTTAGATAGATGAAAATAAAACAAGACCGTAAAACTGGTTATTGTAAAAATAACGATGCAAAGCTGAATGAAATATATCTAGGTTAAAGTGCACAGCGGCCTAATATGTCAAACTAACGTGCATGGAGCTATTTCTAAAATGGCTATACAACAGCACCACTCCACACTACCCCACTCTACTTCACTCTCCCCTACACCATTCTCGTCTACACCACTGTACACTACTCTACACCACACCACTAACTTTTAGTCATGCTAAACAGCAGCCAGGCTGCTGTACAACATCGCTAAAAGACATTTGCAAAGCCAATAGCTGTCAGGTGTTGCCAATGCTTTTTCCTGACGAAACCAAAGAATGAAATGTATACTAATCGGAGCATTTACAGATGCGATAATCAAAGAAAGTGATCGGTGTTTATGTTTAAGACTTTTTTCTGCAGGAGATGATTATCAAACACTGTCTGAGATGGCCACACAAACATATATGCCTGGAAAATGTGAGAAAATGAATAGCATGACAAAATAATGGCAAGTTTAAAAGGATTTGCAAGTACAAACATGCATTTACAAAGAAGTCCAAAGCCACTAACAGCAGTTGGCATTCTGGTTTTAGGAAGTTGGATTGTAAAGCTGTGGGGACGAAGTCACAGTCTTGATGTGGCCTGTGACTGGGCCCAGGTGCGTAACGTAGGAGCCCTGCAGCTCCTGCGGTGCGGAGGGCCCCCAAGCCTTCAGGCCTAAAGGGACCAATTACGGATTGCCTTCAAGAAGATGCCCCATTCTGCCACAAGGCCAGAGAATACTTGTGAGATACGGGAGAGTCAGAAGTCCCTCTTCACGTTCTGCAGGGGCCTCCGTCGTTTTACTTTACGCCACTGACTGGGGCACGACAAGGCCCAAACAGTGCGACTCTTAAAAAGTTGTCCGAAGAATTCCTTGAAGAATATCTGGCTAATCGTTGGCAGACTGGCTGAAGCATCGGCACTTTCCTCAGAAAAATACAAATGATATACTACAACTAGCAAACAAAGAAACAATAAATCAAATAAATAAATGACAAGAAAGATCCAAGCCAATTTACATAAACCAATAAGAACGAAATGGCAAGAGAATAAGGAGATCTGGTGTGGGGATCAAACGTTTAAGGAAAATACCCAAATTTTAGTGCCCATTGATAATGGCATGTGCAAAGTAAAAGTAGTTATTTTCACTAAATTGCAACAAGAGGGTCAGGGACAAAGCACCAAGCAATTGTTTAAGAGAGGGACTTTTTTTTATAGGGAAGATATATTAAATATATATTTAAATATAAACGCCTGCTCACATGTAGCTAAATTATCAAACGTGACAGGAAGGTTCTTCCTAAATTAATTTGATAAAACTATGCACATCTTCCGAAGTGGGTGGAGTAACCCATAGCCACACTTCAATAATGAAGGACTCCTCACGCCTCCTATTCAGATTATTTTGTCCACAATACTTTTTGCAGTACCCGGACATATGACAATAGTTTCACAGGAGATGACAGGAGAAATGGCACTTGTTACGGGTGGGGACGCAAGGGTTTTCCTCCAGGCAGTAACACCGTCCTCTGCTTCCAGAACCTTCTACACTGTTCAGACACAGAAGAGAAGTATCACAATGACAAGGCAGCTTAAATAACAGAAACCGGAACTCAATCCTTGGATTCTGTGAGATACTTGCATTAATAGTCCTTAGAGAAAACGTCGATTGAATACAGGGCCCGAGGCAGCTGTGTACACTGTCATCTGTCAGACAGGAATTATTCAGTGTAGTAAGTAATAACATCTTGTTTTCTCCATCTATACTAGACATATTTTTGCTGGGATTGAGCCAAGCAGAGCAGTTTACGTGATAAACAATCCAGTAATTTGTGATGACTTCACTATGTAGACCCAACACTCCCAAATGTTCCATCCCACCTTATGTAGTAGGATGATACAATTCGGGGTCTAGGGATATACTTTCAGGCAAAAAGTCATCCCGCATTCCCATTCACAAAATAAAGCGATTAAAATCGTTTGTATCTTTTTACTGGGCTCTCCAAAAGTGTAAACCCACCCCAATAGGCCAGCATCGTTATCCCAATCAAGCAATGAAGGGAATATCCACCTTTATGGCATATTTACTCTAGCTCGTATGTATTTTATGGCTCCAAGGGCCTGGGCCTGTCCCTTAACTACACAGAGGACAGTGTTGGAAAAGCTTGTCACAGGTAAATGTGACCAGAAAGGTCTCAGGTGTATATTTCCTCCTTTCTTGCCTCTTTCTGTGGGCTTCATTTAAAATAGCAATTACACACTCTCCCATGTTTGAAAACAGGTGTTCTAGTCAGGAATTTGGATTAGCTTTTGTAGTATCTTATCAGAAGGTGCTGTGGGAAGTACAGTCGATTCCGGTTCTTAGCTTGTGAGGGTTCTGGAAAAGATTATGGCCCTCATAATGGCCCTGGCAGACTGTGCAACGTTGGCGGTAGGACCACAAACAGGCCGGCGGTAATTACTGCCTCATTATGACATTGGCGATTTGGCACATGCCAAACCACCAATGTACCACACCGTCCGGCACGGCGGTAACGACCGCCAGGCTGGAGACAAAGGTCTACAGCCCGGCGGCAGTCACTAGTCCACCTGTGGGATCATGACCCCCCACCCCACTCCCCTGTCGGACGATCACCCTACCTGCCTCAGTGGTCGTCTGGGAGGAAACGGGATCCATGGGGGCTGCTCTGCCGCCAGCACCCGTCACCAGAACACCACCAGCCGAATACTGGAACGTAATGCGGTGGGTGGTGTTCTGATGACGTGGAGGTGACAGAGGAGCAGCCTCCACTACACCGCCAACCGCCAGTATGGCTGCTGGTGGCTCTCCATCCAAAAAATGGAGGAGGGTCTCCACCAGTCATAATATGGTTGGCGGAAGACCTCCAACACTGGCAGTTTTCGGCCCAGCGGAACCTCGGCGGTCTTTCAAAAAGACTGCCGAGGTCGGAATGAGGGCCTATGTCTACAATATATTCCACAAATTAGGCCTTTCTGCATGGAAGCCAGCAAACAGAGAATTACCGGGACAATGTACTTTCCTGCAGCCACAAACAAACCAATGGATTAATATTTATCCTCTAACATTTTATACTAGTGACTATGACACCACTGTCATTGGAAGAAGGCTCCGCCTGCTCCCACAATCTGTACTTGGCTGAGGGCCTGCAGAAATGAAGGGCTGCAGAGATACATATGTTAATCCTTCAACAGAAACAGAGGGGGGGGGTAAGCGATAGTTATGGAATGGCATACCCTACTCCTGGCAATACAAACCAAAACAGACAAGATGCCTCCTTGAGAGAATGTGACTTCTTAACTCTTCGCACTGATAATACATACCTTGACCTCCTCTGACGTTGCTAGAGAGTGAATAAATGTGAACATATATCTAAACCACACTGAGAGTGAGGTAGAATAGAAGGTTGTGGCAGTGATACAAGACGTGATGTGGATGTAATTAGTTTCCAACACTAATGTGTGTAACAGATTGCTGGTGCCTAGATGTTTGTGATGAAACCTATAATGATGGAAAAGTATTACATATTCTAGTTAATGGTTATACGTTTATTAATGTGGTTTGCAGCCCTGCATTTTGTGAAAATGTACCACTGATAATGTAGTGCACAGGTCGGTAACACATAATGCTGTAAAAGTTGTATGGATTTTTTAATATATGTTTATAAAAATGCAATAAAGAGCTATTTAAAAGAAGGATCAGTTACAGATTTCTTTGACGTTTGATTTTTTTTTGCCCCGCTCCCTATACTTGGGCAGGGAAATCATTTGAGGGTAATTCATAAGTCAATACATCTAAAGCAGAGATCATTGTTTTTATCATGCAATATTCAAGTGCCTCAATATAAAGGGAATATTTCAATTAATGTGTCACTTTAGTTAAAGGATTCTATATTCACTTAATGAAATGAGTAGGTCATGCACATATAATATGCTTGGATGAAACTCTTTTCAAAGGTTTAGTATACCAGCAATACGTGTTTGTCACTCAATTCTTTTCAGTTGTTATGTGTGCAGACTTATTTCTGTACTCTTTCCAATTACAGAAATCTTTCCAGAAGACCTAAAAAAGGCTTACGTAAGCTGATTATTAAAGAAAACAAACCTGAATCCGCAGTTTGTATCCCTCCTTTGACTCATCCAAAACCACATTTTACTACTATGATCTCCCTAAACCATTTCTACAGACTCATCCCTCCTCCATCCCTCCTTTTTACTCATCCGAACCTCATCTTACTACTATGATCTCCCAAATAACCCTTTCTAAACTCTTCCCTCTTCTAACCCTCCATTATCGTTTCAATTCAACTAACAGACTCTCATTCCTACCGCTCAGATTAATTTATTGTACCCTGTACTAATCCACCATTATCCTTTTGGGCTCCTGAGTAGTGTGCTACTCACCAAAAAGTGCTTTGTCACCTTGTCAGGGGTAGTCAGCACTATATAAATACAATTACAATTATGTGTATTTTTGTAGGGTTGTCCTTGCCTGTCTCTCTGAAGATGACATGTGGGTAATAGTGAAACGGTTATGAACAAGAGCTAAGATTTACCTCTGCTGCAGACTCTGTTAACCCTAGTGAAATAGGGTGTCTCAATGTATGGTCAGTTCTACTCTCCACAGAGAAACACCTTGTTTAATTCAGAGGGTTACTTCTCCATTTTACATGTAAGGTTCTGGACAGGGCTGAGTCTTCTGTCTTGACTATGGTGCTGTCTGACACTTTCACAATTCTTTCCTATAGTATCCGCAATGCCATCTGTGCAGAGTAAAAATACATGGTAAGCATGTGCCCTCAAGATAGGTTGCAACAAAGGAAAATCCCCAAAGTGAAAAAACCTCGCAAGGAAGATGGAAGATAACTTTCAGAGAAACAGATCAGGAGTTGATGTGGAGATGAGAATCAGGATGCTAGACTTCTCAGACTGAACAGAGAAAAATCCGGAATTAAGGGACTTTCAGAACATTCTTGAGCCCATGGAAAATACTGAGGAAAAACAATAGGAAAATACGTGGACCAAGGGGCGAAGAATGCAATCAAACAATGCTACAGGCTACATTGCTGCAAACCTTCCCCTAAATTCAGAAGCCTTTTAAACAAAAGAAACAGGAAGTACATTAGAGGAAGTACAGGATTGGAAAGCAGACATAGGAACCCACTGCACCCATTTTAAATTGGAGAATGATGATGTAGTCCGGCTACACCTCTTCCTGAGAACTATGGGGCATGAAAGATTCAGGAAACAAAAAGTGACATCACAGTAAATGCAGGAGTTATCTTGATATGTGAATCAGACATAATAATCAACTGCACTCACCATCTTGGAATGGGGATTACAATATACTCCAGTTCTATCTCTTCCTGCACAACTATGGGTTAGAGACTGAAAAAGTGAGGCTTTCAGAAGGTAAGTGATTGGATTCCTGAAATAAATTTGCTTTCCTAATTAATTTGTTCCTCTTAAAATGCTCCTTGTAGAGGTTTAGGCTTTTAGTGAAAATGTTGTGTATATTTGTAAATCTGGAATGCCATTATGCTGTTCTTGGCCTCTTCACAGAACACCAGTGTCTCTCCCTTCTGAAGCTCAGACTTCCTTTGGAAGTCATCTGAAAAAGGGATAGTTTAACCCAGGAGTATGTACAGAAGGTGTATCTTCCAGAGAGCATCCACTAAAGAATTTAACTCTCCTAGTCAACAAGAAACTGAAATCTGTAGTGTCTTAGAACTGTAAGGACATCACATAATTAATTTGCGAGGTGTCAGGGTGTGATCTTTAAAAGTTATTCTGATATTAAGAATTCAGTGCATCCTATACGCTGATGAGTAAAGATGTTAACTATGAGCTCCATGTGTGGTGTGTCCTTGTGTCTGTTATTGGGCTGGGGGGACTCAACGGCTGATACGTGCCTCAAAGAAGTAAAAGTGCTGTCCATGAGAGTTTGCAAGAAATAGCAAACTGCTCATACATGCCACATGCACCCAAGCCAAACCAAAGAATCCTGCATCTGGCGTATGTGGAGTCCAAGCACAACTCCAGTCCATGTGAGGCCTTTTTTGAGAAGTTGAAGGCCCAACAAGGGAGCACAGTTGGAAAAGCCCACCAAGACTAGTCAGCAAAGCTAAGAAAAAAAGATAGTGCTGTGCCACAACACTGAGCCATCAGTCATACAAATTAAATGCTAAAGGCAGTGGCAACCTGTTACAACATAAAAGGCAGCAACAATCACAAATAGCGCTAGAGGCAGCACCAACCAGGTGCGAGAAGTGAGCATCCTCACCAGCTATACAAACTAAAAGTCAGACGAGGTGACTTGAGAGAGCACAAGGGTTGTTCTCAACAAGTTGTTCGATTTCCAAAGAAACTGCTGGGGACACGAAAGATGGCAGTGTGTAGCCTTTAGCACAACTCACAAGATCTTCAAGATAGTGAAGGTTTCCTGAAGCTGCTGCATGAAACACTGAATACAGTGCTTGCGCATTCTTGAAACTTCCCTCACCATTCAATACCACCAAAAACAGAATATTGGTGCCATATTTAGTGGTGTAACAAGGGGCCCCACTGCCCTGTGGTGTGGGGGGGCTCGACCACCAGGGGCCCCTCAGCACAGCACCTGAGCTGAGTGAGTCTAGAGGAGAGCCCCAGCCATGTTCTTTGCTGAGGGTCCCCTCCAGTTTTGTTATGCCACTGGCCAGATGGGCCATGTGGATCAAAACATTTGATGATTTCACAGTTGATCTGAAAGAAGTACTTGATAAGAAAATCGTTAAATTCTTAAAGAATCTCACTGGCAATGGAGTGGAAGAAGTGATAAAGAAACTTTTACAGAATGAGACAATGTCTTATGATGAAATCAAAGAATCATTGAGGGTTAAGTTCAATCTAACGACAGATGTCGACTAGGAGAGGTATATTTTCAATCAAGTGAGACAACAAGTTGGTGAAATGATGGATGAGTTTGTTGAAAGGCTTGATGTGTTCATTAAGCATCGCAAATTCAGTGAATTTAATGATGACGAAACCATGTGCCTAAGCGTCATTGATGGTTATTTGTCGAACTCATTCAGGAGACACATGTCGTGAGAGACATAGGGGGTCATTCTGAACCCCGCCGGCGGCGGAAGCCGCCCGCCTGGCAGGAACCGCCAGAAGACCGTACCGCGGTCAAAAGACTGCGGCGGTCATTCTGACTTTCCCGCTGGGCTGGCGGGTGACCGCCAAAAGGCCGCCCGCCCAGCGGGAAAGCACCAGCAACGAGGAAGCCGGCTCCGAATGGAGCCGGCGGAGTTACTGGTGTGCGACGGGTGCAGTTGCACCCGTCGCGATTTTCAGCGTCTGCTAGGCAGACACTGAAAATCAATGTAGGGCCCTGTTATGGGGCCCCTGCAGTGCCCATGCTATTGGCATGGGCACTGCAGGGGCCCCCGGGGCCCCACGACACCCGTTCCCGCCAGCCTGGTTCTGGCGGTGAAAACCGCCAGAACCAGGCTAGCGGGAAGGGGGTCGGAATCCCCATGGCGGCGCTGCTTGCAGCGCCGCCGTGGAGGATTCACAGGGGCAGGGGAAAACCAGCGGGAAACCGCCGGTTTCCCTTTTCTGACCGTGGCTTTACCGCCGCGGTCAGAATTGCCCTTGATGCACTGCCAGCCTGTTGGCGGTGCATCCTCCAACCCCGGCCCTGGCGGTCCATAACCGCCAGGGTCGGAATGACCCCCATAGTCTAGAAAAGGTGTCAATTTCTGCTAGTGCCGAAGTAACGAGCCGATCGGCAAGCCACCAATATCGAATCAGGAACAGCAAAAGGTGAATCGGCCTTAGTCATGAAGAGTAGGCAATAGTGCAAAGCAATTGCCTGCAAGTCGACATCCTTGGGAAAAGAAAAACTGTGGGGCATATTTAAGGGCCCCTAGCTTCACCGTAGCACCACTTTTCAGGACACTGCAGTGACGCTAAGCACTGCTCCATATTTACAAGAAGGTGTAATGCCACTTTTTAGTGGTGTTGCGCTTCCTTGTAAGTATGGGCCCCTCCGGCACAGTTTTCTGTATCAGTGGGGCATGCAATGGGTGTTGCTATGGGTGTTCTTCGCAACACCCATTTCTTTTTGTCACTGCCTCAGATTTACGAGTTGTCGTAAACCTGAGGCAGTGGAAAAAACTAACGGGGTGGCATTAGCAAGGCAAGACGAGGAGGAAGGCTTTTATTCCTCCTCGTTTTTTTCTTTTTCTATGTGTGCTGCATTCTGCAGTACACATATAAGAATCAAACTGCAATGAACAGTTGTTTACATGCAGTAAGGGACACTTCCCCGCACATAAACAATCATTCAAAATAAAGCTTTGGTACTTCTATGTTTTCTGCATTTTACAACACACATTGAAGTGCCAAATCACCATTATAGATTGTTTATGTGCAGGAAGAGACACCTTCCTGTACATAAACGATCCATTCCCTCAATGCAGACACCCTTGCACTATGGTGCAAGGATGCCTGCTTTGGTGCTAGGCAGCTGAATGCAGCACAGGGGTCGCCGTATTCCTCTATATATGGTGCACCCCTGTGTTTCAAAAGTGGTGCAGCGCGGCACTGTTAGTTTTGGTTCATCACCGCGCTGCACCACTGTAGCATAAATCTGGGCCTGTGTTTCCGATGTGGATTTTCATTTGTGTATGAGAATAAATGTGCAGCCATTGGGCAAATGTGTAAAGCGTGTGGAAAAGAGAACCACTTTACAACCATTTCTAAAAGGAAGAAAAAACAAGTGCGTCATGGCAGAAGGAGTAAATGGACGCGAGAAGGTTCCAGAAGCAGTCTTGCCACACCCAAGACAAAAAAAACACCTCAACTGAGACAGGTTGAAACTAAACAAAGTTGATCGCCATGAAGTTCAACCTGCAGGAATTCCTTGACGTCACCATCGTGTGACAGTGAAGAGGATGAATGTGCAATGATTATAGATAAAAGGCAACAACATGCACAAGTGGGCCTTTTTGCTTGCATGGAAGATGAAGAAAAGGCAGAAACAAGATAGCTGAGAAAGCAAAAGAACTCATAAGAACATTCCTCCCAAATCAATCTGAAAGTCAATAGTTGCCCAGTAACTTTTGTAATCAATAGTGGTGCAGCGATCAACATCATGCCAGTTGAGCAATTGTACAGTGTATCGCCTGTACCACAACTCAAAGCATCAAGTACGAAGGTGTACACATGGGCTGCTTCCATGCTGTTTCAGAGTCAAGGGTTCTTCATAGCGGCAATGCAGCATAAGAAAATGCCTGTGTAGGCCCCAATTCACATTCTTCAAGGTACTCCATCTAGTGAATGCCTTCTTAGCTTTACAACTGCTGTTGACTTGGGACTGATATCCATCAATTACGCCCTATATAAAGAACTTTAAATTGTGAGTCAGTTCCTGTCACTGTTTCATGGTCTAGGAAGGCTCAAAACAATGAAGGTACAACTTCATAATAATAAATTCTTCAGGCCTGTGGCACAGTGACACCACGAAATAGCATTTCACCTACAGGAAGTGGCTGAGAAGGAGCTGGAAGTTTTGCGGAAACATGCCATTATTGAGTGCTCTACTGGTCCTCCACCATGGGTATTGCCCATTGTGATAGTGTTGATAAAGGACAGTGGAGGTTCATTGTGCATCTGTGTGGATATTTACAAAGTCAACAAAGAAATCGAGAGAGAGACATCTTGGCCTGCATATTGATCAGGCAGTTGAATGGAGCCAAAGTTATTTGCCTTCTTGATGTGAACAAGGGCTACCATCAGCATGAACTGGAAGAAAACAGCAGGTACATTGCCACTTTTTCCACTCATGTTGTTTTATATAGGTACAAAAGATTAGGCTTTGTAGTGTCCTCTGCTGGAGACATTTTCCAAGATATTATATGTAGGATTATTCAGCCTGTGACAAGTGCTGTTAATTATAGTGATAATGTACTGGGATTTGGTGCAACACCAAAGGAACATGGCAAAGCCCTTAAGCAAGTATGTCAATTACTTGGAGATGCAGGCCACACCTTAAATGTTGAAAAGTGTGAATTTCATTAAAAAAAGCTCATGTTCTTTGGACATGTATTTTCTGATGGAGGCATGACTCCTGATCCTGACAAAGTAAAAGCACTGCCAGCCACCGGTCCTCCATTGGATGTCACCATTATAAAGTCCTTCATGGGCATGGCAAGCTATTGTTCAAGGGCAATTTGTGACTTTGCCACAGTGAGTGCCCCTTTGTGAGACCTGACAAAAAAGACATGTCCAGTTCCGATGGGACACTGAAGGTGACCCCAGTTTCAAAAACATAAAACATGCAATTGAAAAAGCGACTAGAATGGCTCCCTTTTATCCTAAATTGCACACAGAGATCACTGTTGATGTGAGTCTAGTGGGGTTGGGTGCGATCCTTGCTCAGTAAAGTGGACATCCAAATGCTCAGCAGTGGTGTGGGCCCATGAACATTTTCATGTGTTTCTGTATGGAAAGCAATAACGATTGTCACAGACCACCAGGCATTAATCCCCATTTTCGGTGAACTGAAAGCCAAGAAGCCCCCTCACATCGAGAGATGGGATTGCGTCTAAAAGACTATGACGATACAATCATGCACAAGCCAGGAAAGAATCAAAACCCTGCTGATTTTTTCTCACATGTACCCTTACAGTGGCACAGTTCAACGTCAAAAACTGCAGAGGAGTATTTCAACTTCATTGTGAAGTCCAGCACGCCTGCAGACAATCCATTGAGCAAATCATTACCTCTACCAATGCTGATAAGAACATGTGTGCCCTTAGAGACATCACTGTAGCCCAGTCCTGGAAACAGAGTGTTCAACCTTTAAGTGACAATGTTAAGTTTCAAAAAGATTGCAATGTCCAAGACGAACTGTCCATCACTAAAGGTTGAGAGTGCTAAGAGGATCCTGAATTGTCAAAGCTGCAAATTTGAGGCAGCAAGTTATTGAACTCACCCATAAAGGCCATTGTAGCATAGTAGACACCAAGAGTGCATTGAGGGATCACATAATATAGTTCCCTCATTTGGGTGGGAAAATGGAGAGGGAACTAAAAGAGTGTCATTTATGCAACTGTCTGTCTCCCAAGATGGTCTATCATCCCCTGACAATGTCCGACCTCCCTGTGCATGCGTGGGAAAGAATCGCTGTTGATTTCTTTGGGCCACTGGCCAGCAGAAAACACCTTATGGTGAGCATTGATGAGCACTTACGGTTTCCTCTGGTAAAAGACATGTCGTCCACAAGCCACAACAAAGCCACTGAGCAACTAGATAATATCTTTGCGTGTGGGGCGTTCTAGACATTCTCAAGTCTGACAATGGTCCACCATTGAACAGCAAGGCAATCAAGGGGTTTCGAGCCGGACTCAATGTCAAACATCAGAAAACCACACCTTTCTGGCCTCAAGCCAATGTTGTTGTGAAACGATTTATGGGGACCCTGAAATGGGTGATTCAATGTGCATCGATAGAGGGTCTTGATCTGAGTCGGGTGTTATACCGAGCCCTCCTGGCATATGGGTCAACTACTCATTCCTCTACAGGCAAGAGTCCTGCCACTTTGATGTTTGGGAGAGCCATGCGTACCTAACTACCACAGTGGACCCCTGAACGAACCTTACATGGTGATGTGGTTCATGCGACTGACGCTGCTCAGTAACAGCAGATAAAGATGTACGCTGATCAACGTCATCAAATTCAAGTGGTTGACTTTGAGGAAGGTGATTTGATTCTAGTCAAACAAAAGTAAAAGCGAAAGACAGATCCTCCGTTTAAAATTGAACGCTTAAAGGTTGTGTTGCAGAAGGGACATATAATAACGGAGCATCATCCCTGGAAACCCATCACCAGGGACTCATCCCATTTCAGACATCTGTCTCTTCGATCATCAGTCCCTGTGGATTCAGAGGAAACTGCCCCACCTGAGGACTCTTATCAAACATTAGACACTGTACCCCTGAGGTCCACCCTGGGTGCAGCTCAACTACCTCATACCACAGGGTCTGGCTGAACTGTACGAGCACCCAGATCCAAGAAATCTAATGCTGCTATTTGTTCATGTCTTTTGGTCGTGCCTTTTTATTTAACAATGGTGGATGTAGTGTCTTAGAACTGTAAGCATTAGCACCCTGTGACTAGTGACGGACTCATGAAGGACATTACACAATTAATCTGGGAGGTGTCAGGGTGTGGTCTTTAATGGTTATGAGGATATTAAGAATTCACTGATGAATAAATACGTTATCTATGAGCTCTGTGTGTGTCATGTTCTTGCACCTGTTACCGGGCTGGGGAAGATGCAGTAAAATCTGCCACAGTAGATCGGTGACTCACAAATCAATGTCATATTCTGGTTGACCTTGGACTGACATAGGGCTTGGGCTATTAATGGATCAACTTACTACTCGTGTTTTCAGGGGTCAGGAAGGCAGCAGCAGGAACAGAAAATAAACAAGAATCGATGAGCTCTGTTTACTTTCTGTTCTTCCTAAGCATTGCCATTTTCCTACTCACTCACTAGCAAATAAGAGATTGTTGAAGGAAAAGGATGGGACAAGTGAAAGACAGGACAGATCTTCCAATTCAATAACAGAGAAAGCTCAAAGACTACAGGATTGATACACTGAGCATAAGAAATTGGGTTATTGGTTGAGAGGGGCTGAAACCCTACTCAAGCAGCAACCTCAATCATTGTCAGGGTGAAGAGACAAGCAAAACCCAAATTGACCTGTGCTCAACCCTCTGTTACTTGGCACAGGGGAGTCAGGTTTAACTTAGAGGCAGATGTATTTAATCAGGAATTCCCACAGTAATAAAGTGAAACAAGACACAAGAAAAATCCCACACCAATTTAGAAAAATAAAGTAAAATGTAATAAATAATTGTCAAAAATTACAGAAATTCAATCAGTAGAACTGGAAATATGCAATTTTAA
The DNA here is from genome assembly GCF_031143425.1 of Pleurodeles waltl. Lineage (NCBI taxonomy): Eukaryota > Metazoa > Chordata > Amphibia > Caudata > Salamandridae > Pleurodeles > Pleurodeles waltl. The sequence goes on along the minus strand of NC_090445.1, from coordinate 655,787,913 downwards.
AGATTTAATTGAAAATAGTGCCAAAAAGCACAAAACAACAACTGTGGTTATCTGGTCACATTAGACCGGGACAAAGTTACAAGTTCAAGCTGACCACAATGGAGCACGGGCAGGCTACAGGGACCCATTTGTTGCGGAGCAATGCAGTATCCTACGTCGCAGATATTGGGAGGTACTTGTGCGGATATGCATCATGCAGCAGTGGTTCCGGGAAGTTGCGATGCAAGGCCCTGCATCATCATCAAGGATATTGTTGACAAGTGGCTTGAAGGGCTTGTGATGTGAAGTCCTGTGTTGAAGATGAGCAATTCACTCGCTGGTTCTGAAGTCGCAATGCAGAGTGATGCAGAGTCCTGCGTCGTCATCAAGGGCGCCATCAATAAGGGGCTTACGATCCAAAGGCCTGCATTAAAGATGCATCACACAGCATCAGTTCTGAGGAGATTGCGGGCTGCAATGCGAGGTCCTGCATCTGGGGATGCGTTGCACAGCAGAAACAAAGCGGAGTCTTGTAACATGCTGCATCAGTTTTACTGGGACCACAGATGAGCTGGCAGAGAACCTTCACGCCCACTTCCAAGGGTCCAGGACTGGGGTGGCATCAGTTGGGAGGGCAGAAATCACAGCTGGAAGAGTCCAGGTGCTGGGGTCAAGGTTGTTGAAGCAAATTCTGTCCCTGAGGCTTTGCTTATGAGGTTAGCCAACTAGCCATTGGATTTACTCTGTTGGTCCTTGGTTCAAGATGTTGGCCCAGTTCTTCTCAAGTAGGAGGGCAGCACAGTTAGGCAGCAGAGTGTCAGTCCATCTTGCAGCAAAGCAGCACAGAAGTTCTTCTTCTGAGTCTTCCACGTGCCCAGATGTGTACTGAAGAGTTGGGTCACAGAGTCCATTGTTAATTGCTGGTGCCCACTTTGAAGTAAGAAAGATTCTGGAGGTTTCATCCCACCCGGATGAGGTTTCCGGCATCCCCTTCCTCCCTTCCCTGATCCCAGTGTGTCTGGGGGCGCAAAAAACTAGGGACAGGTCCCTTGTGAGTGTGTTTAGGCAGAACCCTTGTGATCTGCAAGTGTGGTAGGTGACAGCTCCTCTCCCTCACTAAGTCAGAGTGGTCCATCCTGCCAAAACCTAGCCTCTTTTTGTCAAATCATCTGGGAGCAATACACAAAGACCAACTGCCAGCTACACCTAGTCATGTGGCCCAGGGACAGGCTGCAGACACCAAATGGTTAGGACAAGGAAACACGGAAATGACAACTTTCTAAAAGATTTGCTGTTTGATCTTAGATAGTGGCCAGATATGGTTCTGAATTCAGTTTGACTCACATGATAGAGTGCTCGGGGATTCATTCCTTATTCTGCAAACAAAGTATTTTTCTCAAGTATATTTGTGGCGCTCACTTTGACATTTTTTTCCTTAACTTATTTCCATTCAATGTTTTGAAATATGATGTTTCTAGGTCAGTTTGCTACTTTTTTGTACTGAGGAAGTCCCATTCAAATGATCTTTAGGGGTCAAAACATTGATTATTGGGTCTTAGCCACAACTGCATTTGAGCTGGATGCTATAAATTCTTGAATATGTATTTTCATATGGATTGTATATCATGTTATTTTGTGAATGAATAACATGATTACTTACTTTTAACTATTGTAGTGTTATATTTTGATGTCTTTCTTGTTTTGTCACTTTATTTCAAATACACTACGCCGTCACTTGTTGTACCTTCTTGTTGTTGCTGAATTTATATTTGTAAAGTTTTCATTTATGCAATATATAAATTATTTATTTTATCATTTGACTGTTTCATTTACATGTTTATTGTTGTTGTAGGGTGAACTAGTAAACTAGCCCTTTAGGTAAGCAAAATAATCACTTTGCATGAGTCTTTTTGGAACAATGTTTTATTATATGAACTTTGTAAAAGTGGCATTTTCAGAATTGTGACTTAAAGTCTGACTTTACCATTATAGAGGGATTTACATTTTTATTCTTTAGAATTCTTTAGACACCAAACTCTAACTTTCCATCTACTCCTAGTGGGAAATTATCACTTATTAAATTTAATAAGGAAACTCAATGTTATCCTGTAGGAGAGGTAGGCCTTGCAGTAGTGACAAAATGTACGAGTTTTTCACTACAGGGACATGTAAACGTTAAAATTACATGTCAAACCTTTTAAATATGCTGCACCCTGCCCTATGTGCTGTTCAGGACCTAACATATGGGTAACTTCTATGTATTAAAATGAAAGGTTTAGGCCAGCAAAAAGGTTTACTTTGCCAAGTTGAAAAGGCAGTTTAAAACTGCACTCACAGGTTGCAATTGCAGGCCTAAGACGTTTTACAGGGCTACTTAAGTGGGAGGCCCAGTCAATGCTGCAGACCCATGAGGTCCCATTTTACTAGAAACGTACATATAAAATAAATGTGCCAATGAGATATAAGCCAATTCTACTATGTTTAAGGGAGACAGCACTAACATGTTAGCACTGGTTAGCTGTAAGTACACAGAGTCCTAAAGCCAACAAAAATTAGGTAGAAAAAATAGTAGGGTTGAAGGTAAAAGGTCGGGGGAATTCCACAATAAGGCTGACAGTTCCAGTACTGAGTTATACGGAATGGACCACTAAAACATGGCATGAACCTATTTGATCAAAACCAAGATGGTAAAAAACACAAAGACAACCAATTTTATCTCCAACAGAATATGTTGGTGTGAGAGATCTGTGAAAGTCAAAACATTCCTTTAACTTTTCCTTAGATTGAAGTGGACTTTTCCATGATCTTTTGTCTCTGTTTCTCTAGATGAGCTATAAAATCAGCTATAGCTGGAACCAATTGAGAGAAAGGAAGAGTGGATGCAAAATCCGTGTGATTAAATCCTTGCATATAGAAGAAAAGATAAACCTTGTTAATCTAATTGTTTTAGGACATTTCTGCCACTGGAAGAAAGGAAATCTAATTGCTTTAGACTGCATTTTATTAGTGTTCTCTGTCTGACCATTAGTCTGCGGATAACGACACCAATAAATGAGGCAGATTGATATGTAACGCTTTGCATAATTCTGTCCCGAAACAGGAAATATATTGAGAGGCTGAATTTGAAATGATGGTGTCAGGAACTCCCTGTAATCGAAATAGGTCTGTGATGAGTAGTTTAGCAATGGCGAAAGCAGACAGTTTAACATGGAAAAGGAGAAAAATAAGCAATCTTTGAGAATAAAGCAATAGTCATTATGCTGACTCGATATCCTTTAAGTAGTAATGCTATTATAAAATAAGTTGGTATTGTATGGCATGATTCAGGAAGACAAGAAGAGTCTGTAGATAACCAAAATAGTTTATAATTGACTGATTTCCCTTGGGCACAAATCAGAACAAAATTGTGTACAGATGGCCACCAGAAAGGTCTTTGTGCTAACTTAAGGATGATCTTAATTCTTTCATGATCAGCAATGGCAGTATAATAGCACATTTGCAGTAGTACTTATTGAAGTACATTGGTGGTAATGTATAAAGCACAAAACTGATCTTCACAGCAGCTCATTGGTATAGGTAGATCATGAAAAACCTTTGATCCAATTCAAATTAACAAGATGTACCCTTTCTAAATATGTTTGAACAAATAATTTGATGAGGTTAAATGATAGTTTGATAGAAAGCAACTGAGCAGTCAGAGGTACCCTGAGACAGGACATCAGCAAGAGTGTTCTTGGATTAAGGAATATATGTAATGGCTAAGTCCCAATGAGCGAAGAAATAAGCCCATTGAGCCTGGGAACTGTTTCTGTATTGTAGGTTGCAAAGACACTGTGGACTTCTATGATCAGACTATATCTCAAAAGGTTCACATATTCCAAATAAATGATGACTCCATTCCATGCAAGCAAGATTCATTGTGTGGAATTTATAATGACTAAGCGTCACTCTCATGTCTGGCATGAGAGGTAAAAGATTTGAATAGCTTACTCAGCTCTGAAAGTTTATATTTGTGTATCTTTTTGAAGGTCAAGTGTGTACAGTCCCACAAAACAGTTTGTGCACCTGCTTCTGTCACCTGTTTCAATTTCATCAGATGATCTCCATTGGAGCCCTCCTCAGGAAAACATAAAAATGTGCGTTCTGTACATGTGCGTAAATGGTGCTGGTGATTCCTTTGTGGAGAGATTTTGCGATCCAGAGGTGTCAGAAAACATTTATTTCACATTCACCCGAAGTTCCGTTTCCTAGACCAATAAAGTCTGTTCACAGTTATTTAGGAGATGAGAAATCAAGAAGATGCGATAATCTAATCGTCATCACCTAAGATTGCAACAGAACTGTCTACACAGCTATGTGAGATGGGTCAGTCTCAACAATCTATTTTTTGGCCAGATCTAAATAGTGCAAAACTGATGCTCAAGTAAAGGCTTCCTTGAGTTTACAAAAGGCTTGTTCTGCTTGAATGACAGACCTGCTAACTTGAACATAACATTTTCTGGGTGAAAGGGGGCATGGCCTTCTAGGGGCGGGGCTTTAGGTTGAGAGCTACCCTTTGAGGCACGTCTGCCCCCTTTGCCTTGCACCCGTAGACCTCAATCCCCATCCCAAAAAAACAAAAAATCAGATGTTGCTGGGGCTGCAGCCTTTCGCTCTTTCTGTGTGTGGGGCAGAACACAGCACACATATAAAAAGCAAAAACAAGGAAAAATAAAAGTATTTCTTCTTGTTGCGCGTTTTTGGTGCTGCCTCAGATTTACAATTCCTTGTAAATCTGGAGTAGCGTCAAAAGCAATGGGTGTTGCGGTGGACCATCCACAGCAATACCTATTGCATGCCCCACTGATGCAGAAAACTGGGTCTGAGGGGTTCATATTACAAGGAGACGTTAAGCCACAAAAAGTGGCTTAGTGCTGCCTTGTAAATATGGTGCAGTGCACAGCGCCACCGGAATGTAGCTAAAAGTGATGCTCCAGTGGCACTAGGGGCATGAAAATATGCCCCAGAGTTTCTTTAATTGAACTGAGAGGAAGAGGTGTATGTGGCAAGGCTATTTCTGATGACGGGTTAATTTTACATAAACAACAGGCCAAATCGTATAATAAACACCACCACGCTAATCCTTTAGCATGTGCATGTGAGATACCTAGAGGGACCCGCTTTGGTATGCTGAAATCAGTACCTTTGTTTGGGGTTGTGTCGTGGATGATGTGAGGAGCCATGTGAGGAGCAGCTGATTTGATGCATCATCATCAATCCTGGCGATGTAGGTGATGCATTAGTTCTGAACCACAAAATTGGGGGTGAATCGCTGCCAAACACCTTTGATGTAGGCAATGCATCATCATCATTGATGCATGTCTCCTGAAGCAGCGATGTGTCAGCATTGAAGGAGATGTGTTGATTCCAACCAGTGTAATGATGGCGATGCGTTGATTTTGGTAGTTGCAGCACTTTATACCCACTTTGAAGGTCCCTGAACTGGTATGGCACCACTTGGCAAGGCAAAACTTGCAGCACGCAAAGTCCATGTGCTGTTGCAGGTTGTGTTGGAAGTCTTTTGTGTCCCTGAGACTTCATAAGAACAGGGGGCAAACCAGCAAGCCTTTGGAGTCACTCTGGGTTCAAGTGAGATGGGTGAGATGGGGCCAGTCATTCCTCAGCAGAGCAGCAGGCAGCAGGGAGCATGGCAGCACAGTAGAAAAGCAGTTTGTCAAAAGCAGCAGTCTAAAGTGGGAGTCCTTAGCAGCACAGCAGTTCTTCCTGGCTGAGTTCTTCACAGGTCCAGAGTTGTACTGGTTAGGTAGGGTCAGATGTCCAGCACTTATAACCAGTTGTGCCTTTGAAGTGGGGGTGACTTTGAAGATGGGTCTGTGAAGTGCATAGAGAGGGTTCCCTTCCTGCTGTGGCTACAGACTCACTGCAGGGGGTTAAGCAGTCCATTGTGTGGGAGCAGGACACTGCCTATTCAGGTGTGTCAGCTCCTCCCTCCCAGCCTGCCTGGATGCTCCATCAACATGCAGATGGCCACTCAGTCACACCTACCCTTCCTTTGTTTGAGGCTGTCTGGAGGGAATGGAGGAAACCAGCTATCATGCCAGCCCAGTTATGTATTGGAGACAGGATGCAGGCACACAGGTCTAAGAGCAGAAAACTGCCAACTTTCTAGAAGAGTCCTTTACAAAATTGTAATAATAAATCCAATGTTAACATTAAAGATGATTTACAATTATAATTCTATAGGAACTAAACATGGCAGGTCTACGCCTTCTCAATCAGGATTTTCAGTTTATTAAATGTAATAAGTAATCCGTAATATTAACCTTTGAGAGAGGTAGGCCTCACAGTAGTGAAAATGAATTTGGGAGTTTTTCACTACCAGGACATTTAAAACTTAAAAGCACACGTTCTGCCTTTTAATTACACAGCATCCTACCCTGTGGGCTACATGGACCCTACCTTAGGGATGACTTATATGTAATTAAAGGGGAGTTTAAGGCTTGGCAAGGAGGTTTAAATGCCAGGCTGACATGGCATTCAAGATGCACACACAGGCTCTGCAGTGGCAGACCTGAGGCATGTTTAAAGGGCTACTTAAGGGGATAGCACAATCAGTGCTGCAGACCCATCAGTAGCATTTAAGTTATAGCCCCTGGGCACATATAGTACACTTTACGAAGGACTAATAAGTGAATTAAATATGCTATGACAATTGTGGATATACCACTGTTACCATGTTTTAAGGGAGTGAGCACATGCACTTTAGCACTGGTTAGCAGTGGTAAAGTGCCTAGAGTACTAAGGCCAACAAAAACAGATCAGCAAAAGTGCAGCAAAGCAGGCAAAATGTTTGGGGGAGGAACACCCTAAGGCTGACAGGTCTAACATGCACTATAAATACAAAATATAGCAGCAGACAGTGACCCCAGATGACCACAAAAAAGCCAGCAACAGCAATTAAAGCCTGATGGGGCTGCGGTGCATGTGACCATCTGTGGTAAATAGTGCTGTTGGTGCCCACCTGTAAACATAACACTCTGTCATTCCCCTAGAGAGGATGTTAGACAGAGAGCTCCCACCCTTAAACCCTCAATTACACGCTGCTGAAGGGTGAGACCTACCGATGTGTAAACTTCGCTCTATTAGTGCCCTGTTTTCATTCTGATCGTGGTGCTGCCTTTATTCCACTGAGCCAGGGGGCTCAAGGACAGTCCCAGGGTCGCACAGGGCAAGCCAGGGGTCGTAGCTGCGATCCCCGGTGACCCCCCACAAGACGTCCATGACAGCAGTATTTAACAAATAGTATGTTTAAATTAGGCCTTTATGCAATCCAACAAGCATAGCTCGCACGCTAATAAGATTCGCCGAGTGAATATTCACACAATTAACGACGTGGAAACGCACTTTCAGCAGCCTCCGCCCTTTGCACAATGGGATCACGTCTCACCTCAGGGAGCGGAGAACGGCTAACAGCCTGGAGCAGGTTGTGGCGGGTATAATCATCAGGTGTTGTAGGAGGGAAGGGCCGGTCGCTTAGCAGTGGATCGGCGGACCTGGCGTGGAAGCATCAATCAGAATGAATTGTCCGGGTCATTCAAGGGCGCCAGTAAAGAGCAAGGCATGGTGCCACATAGAGTAGGGAGGCGATGTGTGGTGTAGGATGATGCACACAAAAAACTGAGTGACAGTCTGCCTATGTGGCGCAGGGAAGGGGCTGTGGGGGTGAAAGCAGTTTCCTGGACACCATCTGAACACAAACTTTGGCAATGCCAATCGTTGTGGCTTTTGTATGTTGGAAAGCTGTGATAAGCTGTAGCGCTCCACTGACCAGTTACAGGGAATCTTCCAGTGCAGGCACTCTACACGTGCTGTAGCTGGCTGCGTATTATGATAATAAAGTTTATTGTTTTTTTTTATTTTTTTAGTAAATCTAGGGTTTACTATCGCCAGTATCAGAGGGAATGGTGCAGGTTGGAAGACAGAATACATTTTGGGAAGCACGCTTCTAGGGGCTACAGCAGGGGGAACTAGGTGGACTAATGCATATGAATGCTCTCCCTCTCTCTTAGTCACTCTCTCTCTTTGTCTCTTTCCCTGTCAAGGTTCAGCACAAGAATCTACAGCGCATGTTTTATCCCACACAAAGAGATTGGGTGTCACATGGACATAAATAGTATATTATGTACATGCAGGACAGGTATAGCCCAAGCATATGCGTCACAAGCTTAAATCCCCCCACCCACACCCACACACACAAACACACACACATAAACAAGTACCAAATGTGCCTCAGGGACGCATTGGTTCGTTCGACCAGTGCTTTAAAAGGGCAGGTACTGTGTAGGACTGAGTGCATGCACTTCTCATCACTGCTCCATTGTGTTTAATAGTAGGGGGGCGGCATTTCTCAGAAGTAAACAGGTACTCTACATAATGCGTACCTGCACTTCTATATTGCCATTTAAAGCATTGCCATCTACACAGAGGATAGGCGTATCACAAGCAGCATTGAAAGCTCCTCGACACATGCCCAATGAGGCACGTAAGACGAGCCATAGCGTGCCAAGGTTTCAGATTGCTATGTGTGACATTTTCATAATTTCAGTGTACTTATGAGTGACATTTCAGGACTTCCTCGCAACCAAAATCATGAAATTAAGTCCCTGGAAATAGACAAATATCAGAAATTATAAACATTTGAGCAACGAGACACTCGAACTATGCAGCAGATGCTTTCAAACCTATTATTTTTAAATAATCATCATCTTCCACCCCAATATCAGCACCAGGTGCAGCTGAACTAAAGGCAACAAAGGAATTTCTGTGACAAAAGCAGAAACCCACTGAACTATCCACATAAAATACAGTTCTGCCATATGCTTGTTGACTTTCTTTGCAGCAGGCATATTAACCCTCTGCGCTACGTTATGGTGAGAGTCAAAACTGCCACCAGACAAAACTCCATCTCTGTCTAGCAGGAACATTAATCACCAGCCTTATCTTTGATTTACCGAGTCTCCCAATGCTGGAAAAATAAAGCCTGCTGCTTCGTACTGCCACTGTAGCAAAACTGTTTGCGAGTCACCCTCACTGGCCGCAGACAGCTGCTCTCCATACATGCCTCCTGAGGCTTTTTTTCTATGGCCTGTGTCAGTTTCGATTTGCAAAAATACTTTAACTCCCCAATGAGGTGGGGGGTGGCCACAAACGCTGTCCTTACCTCCCACTTATCAACGAACCAACCATAAGACCTGATTGCAGTTGCCTTCGTTTTTGCACCAAAGAACTTCTAAAGTGAAAGCACAGGGGTAGCTGGTAGACAGCTAGTTGAAGTGACTGACACAAAATTACGATCCTCCTGGAGGGCTGGCTAGACTACCCCATGAGCTGTAAACTTTGCACAGCACACTACTCACCTGTTAGGGTCTCAAGGCACTGTACTCATACCACTATGGAACCCCTCCTGGCTTTTCCCTGTGAGGTGCCCACTCCTGGGCACCCCCAGGGTGAAGCCAGCCATCCAAGCGCTAGAGGGGCTGTTGTGGAGATTAAGCAAACTATTGCCCAGAGTTGCAGAGTGGGACCCATTAATTAGATTAGGCCCTGAGGCGAGAATTATCTGGTCCAAGGGAATTGAGCACAAGATCTGCCGAAGCAGGACTTGAACCCTGGTCTTGAGCCAGATCTCTGCTTCAGGGTCTGCCGCTCTAACCATTGTGCCACACTTCGTGCTGTTGGCTAGAGAGAACGAACATACGTGACCCCATGGAACATAACTGGTCAGCCCCTATGCTGTGCTGGGAGTGATAGGTCCCATGCCCATGAGCTTATTTATGAACTTGAGGTAGTTTTCTACTTTCAGCTGTGTGCATTGAATATTTGCAAGTTATAGTGCATTATTATTACTTGGCTCACTGACAATGGCACATAGAGACATGCAGGCTGGGGTGAAAAACTATCTACATGCTCTGAATTGCTACTTCTTCCATGTAACAAGTGCTTCAAAATGTAAGAACAGTGCCTTAGCCCAGATTTTCAAAAACAGTCCAAGCATCACACAGCTATAAAAAAAATGAGTGTTTTTCAATGTGTACCTGGCTATTATCGAAAGAGAAACATTATTCTGAAACTCGAGTTTCTCCCCATATTCGTCAATAGGCGTCTTACTGTACAAATCTACGTAATCGCCCTACCACTGACCAGCACTGTCATTCTCTGGTTCATTGGTAGATGGTGGTGGCTGTGCAGGGTGAGGCGGCAGTGGGCTGGAAGCGAGCGTCATCGGAGACTGCAACGACAGAGCAGCAGGCGGCAGGTCTAGGGCTCACTCAAGGGCTCACAAATTTCAGTCATGATCCCAGAGCACCCGTGCCACGGGAGCTGCTGTGCGAGGCCTGCCACGGCTGCACCAGCCGTCACTGAGCAATCGGACTCCGCACTGCAATAAGTGCAGCTCCGACCTCCGCGGTCACTTACCTGTTTCACCCTAAGCGCACAGGTAGAATCTAGCACTAGAAATGCGTGATTAATGCATTTTAATGCGGTGATGCAGACCAGCACATTAAAATGCATTAGTCTAACAACTGATGCCTAGTACTTGGCAGGGCTGTTGAGCATCAGCATTATAGACACCCCCCACACGCACTCACAGAAAACAGGTTCCACAAGTCATGGACAGTGCATACCTTACTTTCACATAACAAAAACATTTGTTACATGTACAGCAGTTGTGCAAGCTACCATTATCATAACAGAGAAGGTGGCTTACACTAAAACAAATCTCTTGTGAGCAGTATCTCCTGAACAATTTGCATGCAGCTGTCCTTATATGCATGAGCACTGTGCATGCAAAAGACGCAGCAGCAAAGAGAAAAGCACAAAGTAGTGTGGACTACACAGGAATCACACCACTCGAACCCAGTGGCAAGAAGAGACAGCACTTGTGAGGCAAGTATAGTTCAGGGGCCACATCACATAAAGCAGGCACTGGGAGCACTAACTTAAGACTCAGGCCCTCATTACGAGTCTGGCAGTTTACTGACCGCCAGTCTGGGACCGCCACCGAAACCACCAGATTATGAGTGTGGCGGTTTGGCCTGTGCCAAACCGCCACTTACCCGTTCCTACCACCAAGGTAGGCAGACCGCCAGGCCGGAGATAAGCATCTCTGACCCCGCGGTCCACCAAAGAAATCCCTGGCGGGAAGGCTACCAGCGACAGGAATTTGCATTCCTGTCGCCGGTAGAAAACTCCCCCACCCCACCTGTAATCCCAACACCCCTTCACTCCCCCTTCCATACAAAACCTCCCCACCCCCCTCCATACCAGACCCCCGAACACCCCCTTCCATACCAGACCCCCACATACACACACACCCACACGCACCCCATACACTCCTTCACAAATCACTGGCATGCACACATTCACTCACACGCATCCATACATGTATTCGCACAGACATTCCAACATGCACTCACTTCAACAGTCATGCATGCATTCATACACCCATACACACACGCATACACACACGCATGCACACACACACATTCAAACATGCAGTCAAACATGCATTCAAACACGCGTACAAACTCCCATACACACATGCATGCACACTTACATTCACACATGCAGACAACACCCACTCACACACGCATACACAATACCCCCACCTTCTCACGATAGGACGATCAACTTACCTTGTCCGGCGAGGAGGTCATCCGGCAGGGAACGGGACAGGCGCTTCCACCGCCGGCAGTGACCCGCCATCAGGACACCGCCAGGCTGTCTTACAGGTCACAGTACAGCTGGTGGATTCCTTTCTACGGGCCGGGGCCGGTGGTGTAACCGCCCCTGCGCCTCCGACCGCCAGCATGACTACTGGAGGATTTCCGCCTAGATTGTGGTGGAAATCCCTCAGTACTCGTAAGATGGTGGTCAGAAAACCGCCAGCACTTGTGGCCTTCCGGCGCCCGGGGCTTCGCCAGTCTGTGTAAAAGACCGCCGAAGTCATAAGGAGGGCCTCAGTTTCTGTCACAGGTTTGGGCTGACCGGTGTGCAGGGCTGGACCCTGTGAACATAGGAGCACTGAGAAAATGCTCAAACCAGCTGTTTCCTCCATCTTCTCATATAACATGTCTCTTTCTAACCTTCTCCCCTCTCTCTTCTTCTCTGATCACTTTCTCTCTACCTTCTCCCTCATTCCCTTCCTCACTTTCTTTCCCTTATAGCCTCCCTGTGCATGCTGCAATTATTTTGGGGGATCTGGGAAGTGACTGAGGCACCTGGAGAGGCCCCTTGCCCTAAAAACCAGCCTCTTGAGAAATGTCCGTTGGAATAAAAGGTTTATCCGAGTTGAAGAGACGGAGCTCCTCTATTTTATCACTTTAGAGAGTGGTAAACGGTTGCTTGTCACTGAAACTTTCATGACACATGCTGGTTTTGGCTGTAAATGTAGGTGCGTTTGTTGACATATCCAAATAAACAGCATAACATAACGAACAAACATACATGAAGTAACATATGCACAATTAAATCAACAGGGCACACAAAAAAAACAGTGAAGACAAAACAACACAACAACTGCAGTGCAACACTACAAGGTGACATTGAAATCACATTGAAATCGTGGAGAACAAAAAAATACAGCCACACAAACATATCGTGACCACAACAAGCTGCCACAACAAAGTGTATACAAATGTACTTGTCACACATACCCCCCTTCAAAATCCTATTTTCTAAATACTGTGGTAAAGGGTGTTTGGAGAAAGCACTGCCTTAACTTGCCACCAAGGACGTGAAACAGTGCAAGTCAAAAATGTGTTGTGTCTAGCTCCTGATGTCTGTCAACGGTGATCACATTAGACAAGTTACTGTAGGGTTGGCTTCAGTCAGAACGTGCCCAGCCTATCCATTTCACATGTCCCAGAGTTGTCTTAACTAAGATGAACATCATTGACAGATAGGTTCATAGGATCAGTGAACAATCTAGTGGGATACTAGGCCAAGTATTTTCAATTGGGTGTTTATGTTTGTTCAAGATATGTGCAAAGAAACGTGTACAACACAACACTTTTAAGTACATTTATTCAAATACAATGCTGAAGAACTAATGAGTTCGTTTTGCATAACATGTAATGAATTCATACTTTCTGAACAATTGGCTATTCCCACAGCTCCTCAAAGGCACCATAGCTGCAAAAGTCACATGCATGTCCACGTAAACCGTTTTGAGACTAGCTCAACTCTGAATGCACTGTAGGTTTATGAATGTGTAACAGCAGACAGTTTGTTCTATGGTGCACTGAGACAAAGTAAAAACGTCATGGAAAATGTGCCATGAGAAAAAAATGACTGTCAGGAGAACCTACTAGTGTAGATTACTTTTTGAAGTAAAAAGCCTATAGCATGGCAAGGCAGAATGTTTTGCCCAAGCTGGGACCACAAGGGCCTACACAGCGATCTGGAGTTCCTGCCGAAGCCTTGTATTTTGGTGCTAAAAATTCAAAGCAAGACAAAGCTGAGCATTTTAGTCTGTTGTAGGCCGGGGTGAAATTATAATTCTGCTCACGTAATTGGCGGAATTTGGGTAGCTCTGTGTTACGTTCGTAATACAGAGTTCCTGCCAAATTCTGCCATTTGGTTCATGGTGGAATTTGTCTGCCACTCTCACCTCTCAGGAACAATGCAAAGTTCCACAACTAGCACTTGCAAGCAAAATTTTCTGGCTCCTGGAATGATTTTCGGTCGCCATAAAGCTTCCTGCCTCAATTATATAACACTGGTGGATGTGAGCGGTCATGGTCACAGAGAGGGCTGCCATTTGAGTAGATTTGCTGCGGTGCATGTAGATTTTCCACTTGAGGGGCAACAAAATGAGCTTGAATGGATGCATGCTTTTGCACAATGCATGGTGCAATTCATGCTGATTTTCAGCGCTGCTCTCACTACAGGTGCTTGCAGTGTCTGTGTGTGCAGTTTTTAATTGTAAATTCTACTTGGCAAGTGTACCCACTTGCCAGGCTTACACCTTCCCTTTTCTTACATGTAAGACACCCCTAAAGTAGGCCCTAGGTAGTTCCAAAGGGCAGGGTGCCGTGTATGGTTAAGGTAGGACATATAGTAATGTGTTTTATATGTCCTGACAGTGAAACATTGCTAAATTCGTTTTTCACTGTTGCAAGGCCTATCATAGGTTAACATGGGGGCTTCCTTTAAATCTGATTAAAGTGTAGATTCCCTTTGGGAACGGATGGACATGTGGAGTTTGGGGTCTCTGAGCTCACAATTTAAAAATACATCTTTTAGTAAAGTTGATTTTAAGATTGTGTGTTTGAAAATGACACTTTTAGAAAGTGAGCATTTTCTTGCTTATACCATTTCTGTGACTCTGCCTGTTTGTGGATTCCCTGTCTGGGTCAGTTTGACAGTTAGGCTGGTTGCACCTCACACTAAGGGGCCTGGGGTGTAGCCTGCATATGCTGATGAGCCATCTGTGCTAGAAGGGAGGGGAGGAGTGGTCACTTACACCTGAAAGGGCTATGCCTGTCCTCACAAAATGCAGTCTCCGACCCCCTGGTGAGTGTCTGGGGCCTGGCCTGGGCAAGGCAGGATTTCACATTCAAAAGAGACTTTACTTTGAAGTAGGCCTTCTTCAAAGGAGAAATTGGGAATAAGAAGGGCACCCAAAACCACAGAATGTAGAACACTTCTGGAAACCAAGAGAAACCTCTGCCTGGAGAAGAGCTGAGGAAGAAGAGCTGCCCTGCCTGTGACTGTGTTCGTGGAGCTATCCTGCAGTTGCTGCTTCTGCCAGAGTAAGAGGGCAAAGACTGGACTTTGTGTCCCTTCCATCTTGTGAAGATCTCCAAGGGCTTGATTTAGAGCTTGCCTCCTGTTGTTTGAAGTCTCAGGGACAGCGAAGACTTCTCTCTGCCAGCGGCTGGAGTCTATGGAGAGACTCCTGCTCTGCCCTGTGGTGCCCATCCAGTTCCTGGGACCCTGAAAGGGGAAGCTGGCATCCTAAGAGGAGGAAATCCACGCACAGATCGCCGTGCGGGGAAAAGATCGTCGCAACTCCGATCTGCGGCTGAAGAAACTACGTGCTGCGGGCTCCGCGGCTGAAAATCGACGCTCGCTGGAAACAAGACCGAAGAATCGATGCACTGAGCTGGAGAAACAACGCACGTCATCGCTGACGGAGGCTGGGAGATCGCAACCTGCGCTGCATGCTTTTCAGATCATCGTGCGGCTGGATTTCCGAAGTAAGCACCGCTGGGGGGGTAAAAATAACGCAAGGCCTGCCCGGACCTGAGAGTGCTGACCGGATCGATGCATCGCTCTCCTGTGGAGAGAAGGAACGACGCACCCCGACCCGACGAAAGGAGAAATGCTGCAAGGTCTGCTCGTGAGTGGAACCGACCCATCTCAAGCCCTTTTTGACACACACTCGCCCGTGCAGAGTTATTTTTGACGCACCCAAAGTACATTTTCACGCTAACAGTGTTAGTGTGTTTTTTAAACTACATAAAGACTCTTTTTGTTTTTTAATTGATAACTTGACTTGTGTATTGTGGATTTTTGTCGTTTTGGTCTTGTTTTGTTCAGATAAATATTTTCATTTTTTCTGAACCTTTGTTGTGTCATTTTGTAGTGTTTTCATTAAGTTACTGTGTGTGTTGGTACAAATACTTTACACCTGGCACTTTGAAGTTAAGCCTACTGCTCTGCCAAGCTACCAAGGGGGTAAGCAGGGGTTAGCTGAGGGTGATTCTCTTTTACCCTGACTAGAGTGAGAGTCCTTGCTTGAACAGGGGGTAACCTGACTGTCAACCAAAGACCCCATTTCTATCAGCACTCTTCTCTACAGTCTGGTAATTCGTCAAGGTACACCTGGCATTATTTCTGATCATCTTTGTGGAGCAGGGATCACACACTAATTGATGCAACTTAATTAGTGCTCCCGTGATCAGGGTACTATTTTTTTTTTTTTAACCTTCTAGTGCACCGCAAACAGAAGGCTTGTGACTGTCAAAAACATGCCCAGCAGAACAAACTAAAGTGCACATTTTTATTTTTTAAAGCTAACTTTCTTTTATTTTGCCAAGCCGTATTTTCTCACTTTCCACCTATGTTTTCTTTTGTTTTTGCTTGTGGGATCTGTTCTCAAAGGAATGACAGTTAACTTTGCTCAAAATAGTGCAAAGAGACAGTGTTACTTTAATATGTGTAATCTCCAAAATGATGCTTGAACACATAATCATGCAGTACACCCCAATCCACCCCACTCAAATACACCCCACTACTATCCACCCCAATCCAACCCACTTTACCCCACACCAATCCACCCCACCTCATTCCAGTCCAGCCCAACCTACCTCACTTCAATCCTCCCAACCCACCACAATCTAATCAGCCCCACTCCAATTCCCACCAATTCCTGCCAATCTGCACCATTACGAAACAATCTGCCCCACTCCAATCAAAACAATCTTCCCCACTTCAATCCAAAACAATCTGCCCCACTCCATTTCAAAACACTCTGCCCCACTCATTCCAAAGCAATATGCCCCACTCCAATCCACCCAACTCCCATCTGACCCACTCCAATCCAAAAAAATCTGTCCCACCTGAATCCGCCCAACTCCAATCTGCTCCACTCCAATCCAAAACAATGTGCCCCCCTCCCAGTGCACCACATTACTGTCCGCCTCACTCCAATCAAAAACAATCTGCCCCACTCTCCTCTGCCCCACTCCAATCCAAAACAATATGCCCCACTCCAATCCACCCCACTCCAACACACCAACCGAATCCACCCAACTCCAATCCACCCTAACACAATGTGCCCCACTCCAATCCAAAACAATCTGCCCACTCTAATCCAAAAGAATATGCTCCATTCCAATCTGCCCCAATCCAAAACAATCCGCCCCACTGCAATCTGCTGCCCTCCACTCCAAAACAGTCTGCCACACTCCAATCTACCCCGTGCAATCCAAAACAATCTGCCCCACTGCAATCCATAAAATATGCCCCACTGCAATCCAAAACAATCTGCCCTACTCTAATCCACCCAACTCCAATCTGCCCCACTCCAATCCATAACAATCTGCTCTACTCCAAAGCACCATACACCAGTCTTCCCACTCCAATCAAATATGGTCAGCCCCACTCCAATCTGCCCATTCCAATTTAGAACAAAATGCCCCACTCCGATCCACCTTACCCCAATTCAATACACCCCATTCCATCCCAATTCACCTCACTCCAATCCACTCCACTCCTATCCAATCAACCCCACACCAACCTAATCCACCCAACTCCATCCACCCTAATACAATCTGCCCTCCAGAACAATCTGTCCCATTCCAATCCAGCCCACTACAATCTGGCCCATTCCAATCCAAAACAATCTGCCCCACTCCAATCTTCCCCACTCCAATGCAAAATAATCTGCCCTACTCCAGTCAGCCCCACTCCAATCCAAAACAATCTGCCTCACTTCAATCTGCCCCACTTCAATCCATTTCATCCTGCCCCACTCTATTCTGCCCTACTTTAATCCAAACCAACCTGCCCCCTCAAACCTGCCCACTACCAATCAACACACTCCAATCCAAAACAATCTGCCCCACTCCAATCCAATCCACCTAATCTCAGCCAAATCCAACCCACTCCATCCCAATTCACCCTGCTCCAATCCACCACAATCCACCCACTGCAAGCCAGTCCACCCCACAGCAATCCAATCCAATCCACCCCAATCCAGCCCAATCTACCCCCTCCAATACAATACACTACATCCCAATCCACCACACCCTAATCCTCACCAGTCCACCCCACCCCACCCCACCCCAGTCCACACCACTACAGTCTGATACACCCTAATCCAATCCAACCCACCTTACTCCAATCCATCCCACCCCAGCCCACTCCAATCAAACTCACCTCACTTCAACCATCCTACCTACTCCAATTATTCCACCCGAGTCCAATCCAACCCACCCTACACCAATCATCCTACCCTAGTCCAATCCAGCCCACCCTACACCAATCATCCTACCCTAGTCCAATCCAGCCCACCCTACTGCAATCAAGTCTCCCAACTTCAACCCACCCACTACAATCCAATCCACCCCACTATAATCAAGTCCACCAATACCCAATCCACCTCACTCCAGTACAATCCACTTTAATACACCCCACTCAGTTAGATCCAATCCACATAAATACACCCTACTCCAGTTGAATCCACCCACATTCCAAACCCAGTACACCACTCTCCAATCAATCCACCCCACACCGATCCTATCTGCTCTACACA
Source organism: Pleurodeles waltl (assembly GCF_031143425.1). NCBI lineage: Eukaryota > Metazoa > Chordata > Amphibia > Caudata > Salamandridae > Pleurodeles > Pleurodeles waltl. The sequence continues at coordinate 655,769,609 of NC_090445.1, read as the reverse complement.
AATCCAATCTAAGCCAGCCCAGCGCACTCCAACCCAATTCACCACAATCCACTCCACTCCAATCCACCCCAACCCAATCCAATCTGCCCCAACCTAATCCAATCAATCCCACCCCAATCCAGTCCACCCACCCCTATCCAATCCACCCCAATCCAATCCACCACACTCAATCCAATCCACCCCATCACACCCTAATCCACCCCACTCAGTCCAATCCACCTACCTCCACTCCACTCCAATCCGATACACCCCACCCCACCCCACTCCAGTCCACCCCACTGCAGTCATATTCACCCCATGCCAATCTAATCTACCTCGCCTCAATACAATCCACCCCAGTCCAATCCATCCCAGCCACTCCACCCCACCCCAATCCAATCCAATCCAATCCACCAAATCCCACCACATTGCATTCAACCTCCTCCAGTCCACTCAACCCTAATCCACCACACCCCATTTCTATCCACTCCACCCTACTCCAATCCCCCATTCTGATCCACCTCACTCCACTCCAATCCACCACACTCCACCCCAATCTAGCCCACCCCATCCCAGTTAACTCCACTGCACTCCAATCCATTCAGACTACCCCCACACCAATCCACTCAACTCCAGCATAGTCCACTCCACTCTAATGTAGCCCCATACAACCCACCCCAGCCTATCCAAATTCAGTCCACCCTACTCCAATCTAATCCATCCACCCCACTGCAGTCCAATCCACCCCACCTCCATGCAATCCACCCCAATCCAATCCAGTGCAATCCAATCCAACACACCCCAATCCAGTCCACCCCACCTCAACCCATTCCACCCCACCCCTATCACTCCAATACAAACCACCCACCCAATCCAATCTAATCCACCCCACTCAAATCCACCTCAATCCCATCCACTTCACCCCATTTCAATCCACCCCACTCCAATTCAATGCACCCTACTCAAGCGACCCTAATCCAATCCAATCCACCCCATCCTACTCCAATCCACTCCACCCTACTACCTCAATCTACTCCAACCCACTCCACCCTATTCTACCCAAATCCACTCCACTCTATGACACTCTCTGTCACTGAATCCTACTCCCCTCTACGTAACTCTATGGCACTCTAATCTTCTACTCTATTCTACACATTCAGACAAATCCACTCAACGACACTCTACTCCCCCACTCCTCTCTGACACGCCATACCACTAACCTTTAGCCATGATGAGCAGGAGCCACACTGGTGTACATCATGACAAAACAAAGTCAATAGCTCTTGTACAGGCAAGACCTATTGGCTTTGCCAATGAAGGTTTAGTAAGGGTGTCTGAAGTTGCAAAGTTCAACACCTCGTAATTTTTTTTTCTTTTTCAAATGTTGGTAACTTCATGAAGGGTGAAGCTGATAAAGTTAAAACACAGAGGGCGGCAAAAAGGGAGTCAGCACAGAAGCATCAGGAATATTTCCAGTCCCACTGTGAGTCACAAGTGGTTTGTTAAGGGACTGCAAGCCACTTGTCGACTAGTAGAGTCATGCACACCTTTTTACCGCTTCACCTAGTCTTCCTTGTCCCAGTACTTACTCAGCGAGGTGTCTCTGCCTCCAACAGAGAGATTTCCAAACTCAGGAATCAAAGCAAGCTATGTAATATCCTCAGGGCCAGACTGGGAACCCAAAGCATCCCTGGCAAATTTAGTCAGACCAGCCCTCATAGGGTGCTTAGCAAGCGAGCCTGACCACTATAACAGGGTTTGTTGGGGGGGGGAGGGTTCTCCCTAAGAACGTTTGAAGAAAAAGGGAAAAAACAGTGCATTGTACAACACATTTTCTTTATATATTAATTTGTATTAGTTTTCAAGCACAGTAAATGTCGACCTTACAGCGCGCCAGGATATGGCAATCTTTATTGGGGCTTTTCTATGATTCCTTCATCATCACCCTCTAACAGGGCCTCTCATCCCCTTTACTCAGTGAGGTGTCTCCGCCTCCAACAGAGAGATTTCCACACTCAGGGATCAAAGCAAGCTATGTAATATCCTCAGGGCCGGACTGGGAGCCCAAAGCATCCCTGGCAAATTTTGTCAGACCATCCCTCATAGGGTGCTTAGCAAGCAAGCATGACCACTATAACAGGGTTTGGGGGGGTTCTCCCTAAGAATGTTTGGAGAAAAAGAGCAAAAGCAGTGCATTCTACAACACATTTTTTTATATATTCAATTATATTAGTTTTAAAGCACAGTAAATGTTGACCTTACGGCGCACCAGGATGTGGCAATCTTTATTGGGGGTTTTCTATGCTTCCTTCATCATCACCCTCTAACAGTGCCTCTCGTCCTTCCATAGCCCCTCTCTCAAATCTATTTTATTTGTTTTTATAGCACTCCTCTTACCAGCCCAGGGTGTTGGAGCACTTTACATCAGACACATTCAGAGACAATGAAGTATACATGAGTAAATCAGTGTGTAGAAAATGTTACATAAGACAAAGGGAACTATAAGGTGTAGGAATCACATGTCATCCATACTGGTAGGCATTTTTAAGAGTGCTTGGTCTGGGGAGGCATAAGCTTAGGATTCTGAACGTAACACATAGAGTAAGATTGACTTTACTAATAACAAGGTATTTCTACAGAAACAAACCCTTTTTAGCAAAATTAGGATAATCAAAGACTGGGAAAAATATAGTTTTCTACCCTGTACCATGCAGTTTACATGCAGCTCTTTCATGGCAGTTCATAGCTTACTGTGCTACATTAAGATTGTAACTTATGAACTGCACAGAAACAAAAAGGTCTCTGTGACAAAAGCAGTATCCCACTGAGCACAGCACATATAATACTGTTATGTGATCTGCATATTTTTTTGCAGCAGGCATTTAAACCCTCTGTGCTACCTTAGGTGAGTCAAAACTGCCACTAGACAAAACTCTGATCTCTCTCCAGCAGGTACATTAATCAGAGTTATCTTGGTACTCTTATTGTTGCCTGAAAACTGTTAGATATGCAAAAATTCTGCAGTGCTTTTAAAACTTCTGCGGTGCTATATTTATAGCACCGCAGAAGTTTTAAAAGCACTGGGCCGTATTTACGCCGCCCCAGAAACAAAAGTAGCTCCCTTCATCCTTCCAGCATCTGGGGGAAATGCCCAATGCCAAGTATAGCCTTGTTTATCCTGTGTTCCCATTACAAATATCTCCGTGCCACCTGCTGTATGTGGTTAGCTATGGGTGTTTGACATTAGCTGGGTTTCCTGGCTCAGTGGAGTGATCATTCCACTTCTGCGTTTGACTTCATGATCAAAGAATCAAGTCCAGGTGGGTTCAATTAGCCTTTTATCTTTCTGATGTGGATAAAATGATTAACATTGAAATGAGTACGAATTAACATCTGTTATTCAGTTTCAAGATGTCCTAATAGGTGAGTGTGCATTTTACAGATATTTATGTGCACCCTTTTGTTGAATGCCTCTTTGTGAATGCACCATAAAAACTTCAAAAACATGTCATATAATGGTATGACAAATTACCCTTACAGGTATTTGGTATGGTGAATGATGGGCCTGAGATCCTTAACGTTGTCTTCAAGAACTTTTTGCCTTCAATCCCCCTGTTTTTGTTGACTTCGTTTTTGCCAGCCATAGGACCTTTACCACTGCTAACCAGTGCTAAAGTGCTTGTGCTCTCTCTCCAATACCTGATAATATTGGTTTGCACCCAATTGGCGTCTTTAAGTTACATTTAAGTCCCTGCTAAAGTGATACTACATGTACCCGGGGCCTGGAAATTAACTGATTCTAGAGGGCCTGCAGAATGTAATGAGCCACCCACTTAAGTATCCTTTTTAAACATGCCTCAGGTCTGCCATTGCAGCCTGAGTGTGTAGTAGTAAACTGCCATTGTGACCTGGCAAGATAGACCTTTTACCATGCAAAAACCTTCATTTTTATTGCGTACATGTCATCCCCAGGGTATGCACAAACAGCCAATATGGGAGGGTGCAGTGTGTTTAAAAAGTTTAGTTTTTAATACTGCAGGTCCTACCCCTTCCATAGGATAACATTGGGTTCAGCTAGATATGGGATATGGCATGTCCTCTGACATTCTAATTCAAAAGAGTTTCTCAGAGGGCATGAGTGCCCTTGTGGCCACTTTCTTTAGTTGGTGTAGGCCCCCAATTTTTATTTTGGAGGTACTTAAACATGTTGTGCATCCCTTCCCTTGGCAACCCAGTCTTCTCTGAATTGTAGTAACAAGTGACCCCCATCACCCACTTTGGAAATCTTAAAGGCTTGCCTCATCGCCAGGTATGAATTCTGCTATCCTGGAGGATTTAAAATGGGGATGAATATGTTGTTATTTTATCTAGTGCCTATTGCATACCAGACCTTAAGTATCTATATAGTCACTGTGAATACATTTAGTTGGAGATCTTATCTGGTCGGAAGTCCACAGAAGCTACCACAGTGGTTCACCATACAGTTAGATCAATTGTACAGGAGCATGTCTCTTTCCTTTCTCATCTAGTCAGTGAGACAGCATGTGTGATGTGTGATATTTTGCTTGATGTGGATCTCCCAGTTCTCCATCATTAGATCATAGACAGCACTGTTTGCTCCCTAATCTAGAAAAGAAAATAGCCAGAATTCAGTTGGAGCATGTGTAGTGCTATAGTATTTTGGCTAATATGTTCATTTGTTTCAGGATCCGGAATTCAGATTTCACTGCTGTATGTAGGGCCATGAGGCAGATCTCTTTGGTTTTCAAAAGGAAGCTGATTCTCGGGTATCTAATGCAACTGTCAGACCACTGGAAGAGGACTGATTGCTCCAGGGATTTCATTCTTACCAAGAGAGAGGTTGAGTCGTACAGACTTGGTAAGGTTTGTCTTAAACTCTGAAACTTGCTGCTAGTTTCTGAGCGCTTTCAAAATTGTTGGTAGGGTGACAGCCACGTCTCCATTGAAAGAAGTATATAGTCTGCAAACGGGGAGCTAAACTCCATACCCCCCCCCAAATAACCTTTGTGCTTATCCTGATTCACTGTGCTGACTGTTCCAATGTAAACATCACAAAAGAAAATGATGGACGGATTGTTGAAAGTTTTCAAACACTCACCCCGCCCCATCACAGATCTGCGTTTAATCCTTCTATTTAGCTCGCCACGTCACCCAGTTTGGACCCAGCCATATGCAAATTAGTCATGACCCTCCTCCCCCATGGGAACAGTCCAGCACGAACTGCCAAGCCAGGTCCTCCCTGGACCGGAGACAAGGATCCTGGGACTGGTTTCGGGTTATCGCCCCTCATCAGCCAGACTAGCCTGAATCCAGTGGTGCAGCAAGCAAGGGACCCACATCTGGGCATACCCTTAGCCACTTAAGGCGCATATAGAAACATCAAAAATAAAATGATGGACGTCATAGATCTGGGTTTGAGCCATCGTTATTGGGGGTGACATGGATTAGGACCAGATCTTTGACTGGGGGGGGGGGGGGTGAGAAGTTTCGGCACTCCATCCATCATCCTTTTGTATTTCAGTCACATTTTTATAAGTGACTACTCTGAGGTTTTTCAGTTTTTTCCCAATAGGGCGTCTCATCTGTAAGTGTGCTGCCTCAGATGTAAAGAGCGATCTCTGCACCATCTTGAGGTTATACCAATTGTTAGAAATGGGGTTTCTGGTTGGCTACGGTATGCACCTCAGCCAGGCAGAACTTACCCACTCTAGTCAGGGCAAGGGAGTTACACGTCCAAGATAACCCCTGCTCACCCCCTTGGTAGCTTGGCACGAGCAGTCAGGCTTAACCCGGAGGCAATGTGTAAAGCACTTGCACAACACACACACACCTGTGACGCAATATCCCCACCACAAAGGAAACACAACACCAGATTATATGAAAATATACTGTATTGTACACAACGTAATTATCAGACCAACATCACATAATAGTACTATCCTGCTACCTTAGCAGTTGTCAGAACGTTACACATTAGTTACTCTGCAAACTAGCAGTAGTCACACATAACACACAGGTTACTCAGTATTCTGCAACATAAGCAGTAGTCAGGAAACACGTAATCACATTAGAACACTTGTCATAAGAATATCATAAAACGCCCATAGTAGGAACATTAGAAAACCTATGGCAAGTTAGGGAAACGTATTAGCAAGTCACGCCCATAAAAGGAACATGTGCACACATATGTAAAAGCATCATAGAACAGGTAGGCAATATATCATAATAGCAAAGTCTGTAGAAAGAACTTTAGATTAGGAACATATTGGTCCATTTAAAAGTACCTGTCTTGATGGGGAGGCACTTCCAGTGCCTAAAACAACTAATGGGGCCCCCGGTGCTCCTCTGCGCAAAAACGGGGGCCTCCCTCAACATGGCAGACCGAGAGGGGCGGCACGCACCCACTCTGAATTTTTGACGGGCCCCTTCTGGGACCCGTGATCACTGGGGGGCCCCCCGGGCCACCACCGGCCCTCTCCAAGGAGGGGCCCAAGTCAGGGAAATCCTTTAAAGGGGGAGGGGGGCGCCTCGCGCTCCCTCCTGGCAAAGACGTAAAAGATCGTTGCAGGGGTCAGGGGCCACAGCACCCTGCCCCTGGGAACAACTAAACAAGAAGGAGCACAGGGCTGGTGGGCCCAGCTACAGGCCAGCACAAGGGGTGCAGATGGTGGCAGTTCCTCCTAGTGACCAGGCAGGTCACAGGTCAGCACAGCAGCAGCAGTCCATGGTGGTTTCCTGGTGAGTCCATTCATCAGCGTTCTGTGTCCAGTTTCAAGTTCCAAGAATGTTCAAATTGTGGGGAAAATTCCCCTGTACTTATAGTCCTGTTTTACAGTGTTTTACAATGACAGGGAGAGGAGGTTCCAGCCAGTTACAACTGGTTCTGGGAGTGCCCCCTCTCTCCTTTCAGCACAGGCTCCAAACATCAGTGGGGGGTTAACGACCCTATTGTGTGAGGCCAGGGCACAGCCTTTACAAATGTAGGTGTGCCCCGCCTTTCCCTTTTCTCAGCCCAGGAAGACTATTCAGCATGCAGATGCACCTTGGTGACACCTCCACCCTCCCTGTGTACAGGCTGTCTGAAAAGTATGCACAAAGCCCCAACTGTCACTCTGCCCAGACGTGGATTGGAGTCAAGCTGCAAAACACCAGAATTATAAGCACAGATAAATGCGCACTTTCTAAAAGTGGCATTTCTGTGATAGTAATAAAAAATACACCCACACCAGTAAGCAGTATTTATTATCACCATCACAACCATACCAAACACGCCTACGCTACCCCTCATAAATCAGACAATACCCTTTACACATAAAGCAGGGCATTTCTAATGCAATCCTATGAGAAGGCAGCACTCACAGCAGTGAGACACCAAGTTAGGCTGTTTGTCACTACCAGGACAAGCCATGCAATATGGCACATGTCCTGCCTTTCTACATATATGGCACCCTGCCCATAGGGCTAGCTAGGGCGTACTTTAGGGGTGACTTACATGTAGTAAAAGGGGAGTTCTGGGCCTGGCAAGTAAATTTAGATGCCAGGTCCCTGTGGCAGAAAACTGCGCACACAGGCCCTGCGCTATCAGGCCTGAGACAGGTTTGAAAGTCTACTTCAGTGGGTGGCGCAAGCAGCGCTGCAGGCCCACTAGTAGTATTTAATTTACAGGCCCTGGGTATAGAGATACCACTGTACAAGGGACTTATAGGTAAATTAAATATGCCAATTAGGTATAAGCCAATCATACCAACTTTAGATGGGAGAGCACCTGCACTTTAGCACTGGTCAGCAGTGATAAAGTGCTCAGAGTCCTAGAGCCAACAGCGAGAGGTCAGAAAAACCAGGAGGAAGGAGGCAAAAAGACTAGGGATGACCATGCGTATGGCCAAAAGTCCAACACAACCCCCTACCAGCCAAAAGCCAGGGGAGAACAATCAATACCTTGATGGACTTCCCTGATTGGGGCGATAGAACAAGGACCCAGGCCCACAACAGCAGGGGCATGTTCCAGTTCTACGCCTTCCTGACTCCACTGGGATCTCTCTGTCAATGCGTCCCAGGCAGCCTAGACCAACCCACGGGGATTCTCTAGCTGCCAATGGCCAGAACCAGGCCCCAGGCCATCTAGGAGCCTCTGGTCTCTGAAACCATAATGAGTGGGGGGCGGTAGCCCCAGGTGCAAAGCAACCTGTCTCCACTCCATTTCCGATCAGTTCAGGGGCTCTACCCTGCCACTGATCCACCAACCTAGGGTCCGCACCCATAGGTTCTACAGGGGCTAGAGGCGAGGCTCTCCTCCCTCTACCCCTCCTTCTAGGATCCCGCCCTCCTCTTCTAGGAGGGGTATCACCAGAATCCACACTTGCCAGGGTGCTGGGTACAGCAGCCCTGCACAACTTTCTCGCCAGCCCAGGATCACTACCTGGCGACTGACCACCCAACCTAGGGACGACACCCTTGGGTTGCACCGGGGTCCGGGGCGGGCTTCCCCCTCCCTGAACCCCACTTCCAGAGTCCTGCGTCTCCCCACCTCGGGAGAAGCCACCAGAAGTTTCACACGGGGGGGTGAGCACACTAACCGCCCCCTCAACCAGATCAGAGTTTACCCCCTGAACCTGTCTATCTAGTCCAGGGATGACACCCTTAGACTGGACCATTGCCCAGCGAACCAGGACTTCCTTGGGAGCACACCTACCCCCTACCAGATCAGAGTTTACCCTCTGAATCTGGCAATCCAACCCAGAGTCACTACCCTGCGGTTGAACCACTGCCTGGCGCACCAGGACTTCCTTGGGAGCACACGTACTCCCCATCAGGTCAGAGTTTACCCCCTGAACCTGATCATCCAACCCAGAGTCACCACCCTGCGGTTGAATCATTGCCTGGCGCACCAGGACTTCCTGGGGGGCACACCTACCCCCCACCAGGGAAACACCTTCCCCAAGGGCCACACAAGAGTCTGGCTGGCGCAGGTCTCCTGACCTCTGCCCATCTGACAGAGTCTGGATTCCCCCCAGCCCAGAAATGGTCTCACCAAGGTCATTCCTGGGGGGCTCTGCTCTCAGAGCTAACCCCTGACCCTCCAGGTTCTCCACTGGGGCCCGCAGCCCCCTCTCAACCCTATGCCTGGATTTCCGCCTCCTTCGATGTAGAGCGAGACTACCAGACACCAGGACCGGCGGAACGCTATCACCAGCCACCCGCCTAAGTCCTAATGACAAAATGGGATCCTTCTGAACAGCTGGCCCTACGGCACAGGTTAGGCTCAGCTCCTGGCGTTCACTCATGGAACCTTCAGGGGCCTGGGGCGGTATCTTGGGCACCTTGGGCCTCAGCCCAGCCCCATTCCCTCTCCTCAGAGACGGGACATGGGGTCCCTCACCCATCCCAGTCCACTGGGACCTACCTGGGACACTCCATTCCTTTCCCACCACACCTTGTTGGGAAACACCTAGACCACTCTCATTAGGAACACCCCCTAATGCCACACCAGACCCTCTGGTACGCAACCAGGAGTCTGCCTCCTTTGCAAGCTCCCTGGGGTCAGAGAGCTCACACACTGACAAGTGTTGGCGTAACTCTGAAAAACAACAACGAAACAGGTGCTCTCTGAGAATCAGATTAAACAGCCCTTCAAAATTGTTTACTGTGCTACCCTTCACCCATCCATCTAGTGCAATGCAGCAATCCTCCACAAACTCCTCCCAAGACTGGTGGGACAGTTTCTTACCACCCCTAAACCTTTTTCTGTATTCCTCAGGGGAAAAACCATACTTCATAATCAGTGCGTTCTTCACAGCGGAGTACCCATCCCTGTCACTCTCTTCTAGAGTCAGTAGGGCATCCCTCCCCTCCTCAGGAATAAAACTCCCTAGGCCAGTTCCCCAATCCTTCTCAGGGATCCTGCGCTCTACCAGAGCCCTCTCATATTCCTTGAACCACTGACGTATGTCACCCCCCTCTTGGAACCTAGGTACCAGATCTATGGGTATGTGAGGAACATCTTTGCTACAGCACTGTACCTTGCTGCCACCACTGGACTCCACCTGCAGCGCTGGTGAGTCCAGAACCTTCAGACTGCGCTCTAGAGCGAGTCTTTCTCTGGCAAAGGCCCTCTCTGCCTCTGCCATTCTCTCCTGTACTAAGGCCTTCTCTACCTCAGCCCTTCTCTCCTCAACAGCTAGGCGCGCTAACTGCAACTTCAGGTCCCTCTCTTCCCACCTATCTCTTAGCTCATCAGGCGTCAAGGAATGAGAGGTAGCCCTGCTTCTTACACTGGACCCAGCAAGGGACTCCCTATCACTGGGGCCTTCCCTGTCAACTGGCGTCCCCAACCGGTCATTCTCACCCTCCTGATCAGTCTCTCTACCACTCTCTAGGGATGAGGTCTGGGAGCTCTCCCATTGGGAACCCTCGCTACACTCAGGATCCTCTGGGTACCCCCTAAGCACACTCCCTCCCTGGGTAAATGTCACAAACCTTTCAAAGAAATTCAGAGATCTCCTGAGGTCCCCTTCTACAGGCAGCCCTCTCTCTCTACAGAACCCCTCTAATTCCCCCTGCGTGTAAAACGGCAGGTCCTCTAAATCAAAGGTAAGCCCCATCTTGAAAATGTACAAATAACTCAACTGTGACAACCACAATACCCAAGCGTGAGAACTGAAAACAGGAAAAATGACCAAAGAGAGAAAGTTAAGAGAAGCCAAACATGTGATGGTCTAAACGCAATCCTTGTAGTGAAATAATGAGTCACAATGGTATTGGGCAAGCGCAAGTCCTATCCTCACTGCTGACTTCCAATGTTCGAAATGGGGTTTCTGGTTGGCTAGGGTATGCACCTCAGCCAGGCAGAACTTACCCACTCTAGTCAGGGCAAGGGAGTTACACGTCCAAGATAACCCCTGCTCACCCCCTTGGTAGCTTGGCACGAGCAGTCAGGCTTAACCCGGAGGCAATGTGTAAAGCGCTTGCACAACACACACACACCTGTGACGCAATATCCCCACCACAAAGGAAACACAACACCAGATTATATGAAAATATACTGTATTGTACACAACATAATTATCAGACCAACATCACATAATAGTACTATCCTGCTACCTTAGCAGTTGTCAGAACGTTACACATTAGTTACTCTGCAAACTAGCAGTAGTCACACATAACACACAGGTTACTCAGTATTCTGCAACATAAGCAGTAGTCAGGAAACACGTAATCACATTAGAACACTTGTCATAAGAATATCATAAAACGCCCATAGTAGGAACATTAGAAAACCTATGGCAAGTTAGGGAAACATATTAGCAAGTCACGCCCATAAAAGGAACATGTGCACACATATGTAAAAGCATCATAGAACAGGTAGGCAATATATCATAATAGCAAAGTCTGTAGAAAGAACTTTAGATTAGGAACATATTGGTCCATTTAAAAGTACCTGTCTTGATGGGGAGGCACTTCCAGTGCCTAAAACAACTAATGGGGCCCCCGGCGCTCCTCTGCGCAAAAACGGGGGCCTCCCTCAACATGGCAGACCGAGAGGGGCGGCACGTACCCTCTCTGAATTTTTTACGGGCCCCTTCTGGGACCGGTGATCACTGGGGGGCCCCCGGGCCTCCACCGGCCCTCTCCAAGGAGGGGCCCAAGTCAGGGAAATCCTTTAAAGGGGGAGGGGGGCGCCTCGCGCTCCCTCCTGGCAAAGACGTAAAAGATCGTTGCAGGGGTCAGGGGCCACAGCACCCTGCCCCTGGGAACAACTAAACAAGAAGGAGTACAGGGCTGGTGGGCCCAGCTACAGGCCAGCACAAGGGGTGCAGATGGTGGCAGTTCCTCCTAGTGACCAGGCAGGTCACAGGTCAGCACAGCAGCAGCAGTCCATGGCGGTTTCCTGGTGAGTCCATTCATCAGCGTTCTGTGTCCAGTTTCAAGTTCCAAGAATGTTCAAATTGTGGGGAAAATTCCCCTGTACTTATAGTCCTGTTTTACAGTGTTATACAATGACAGGGAGAGGAGGTTCCAGCCAGTTACAACTGGTTCTGGGAGTGCCCCCTCTCTCCTTTCAGCACAGGCTCCAAACATCAGTGGGGGGTTAGCGACCCTATTGTGTGAGGCCAGGGCACAGCCTTTACAAATGTAGGTGTGCCCCGCCTTTCCCTTTTCTCAGCCCAGGAAGACTATTCAGCATGCAGATGCACCTTGGTGACACCTCCACCCTCCCTGTGTACAGGCTGTCTGAAAAGTATGCACAAAGCCCCAACTGTCACTCTGCCCAGACGTGGATTGGAGTCAAGCTGCAAAACACCAGAATTATAAGCACAGATAAATGCGCACTTTCTAGAAGTGGCATTTCTGTGATAGTAATAAAAAATACACCCACACCAGTAAGCAGTATTTATTATCACCATCACAACCATACCAAACACGCCTACGCTACCCCTCATAAATCAGACAATACCCTTTACACATAAAGCAGGGCATTTCTAATGCAATCCTATGAGAAGGCAGCACTCACAGCAGTGAGACACCAAGTTAGGCTGTTTGTCACTACCAGGACAGGCCATGCAATATGGCACATGTCCTGCCTTTCTACATATATGGCACCCTGCCCATAGGGCTAGCTAGGGCGTACTTTAGGGGTGACTTACATGTAGTAAAAGGGGAGTTCTGGGCCTGGCAAGTAAATTTAAATGCCAGGTCCCTGTGGCAGAAAACTGCGCACACAGGCCCTGCGCTATCAGGCCTGAGACAGGTTTGAAAGTCTACTTCAGTGGGTGGCGCAAGCAGCGCTGCAGGCCCACTAGTAGTATTTAATTTACAGGCCCTGGGTATAGAGATACCACTGTACAAGGGACTTATAGGTAAATTAAATATGCCAATTAGGTATAAGCCAATCATACCAACTTTAGATGGGAGAGCACCTGCACTTTAGCACTGGTCAGCAGTGATAAAGTGCTCAGAGTCCTAGAGCCAACAGCGAGAGGTCAGAAAAACCAGGAGGAAGGAGGCAAAAAGACTAGGGATGACCATGCGTATGGCCAAAAGTCCAACACCAATGTCATTGTTACAATATGTGGAATGATAGTCGAATGTACTTTGACTAATATTCTAAAGTACCATTGAGGTTCTGAGTAGGGCATCATAAAGGAAACAGGTGGATTTGCATGCAGCTGAAGATTTGTCCGGTCTCTTTAGTATGCAGGAGACCTATTTTGCATTTTATCTAGTTGGTCACTTATTGTCACCATGACAAGGCTGAATAGCATACCCCTGCCCCCAAAGTACATTTTCTGCTATTAGTTGGGTGCATAGATTAATGCTAGGTTTGGGTGAGGGGGTGGTCTGTGGTTCAAATTGTGAATCATTGCCAATCGTGTTTCCAGGTTCGCTCTCTGCCGTTGTACAGTGTGATCATGAAACCCATTTTTGTTGGGTGTTTAGAAGGGGTTGCTTTAGTAGTTGGTATGTGAGCTTACACTTTTCCTTGCTCATGAACAGTTTTGCATCTAGAAGTAGGGTCTAATCCTAGTGGGTGTATCTTCTCCCTCCTATTAAACTTCCCCTAAGTTGGTCCTCGTATCCATCTCACCAAAACTACCTCTAACAGAAGGTATCTAGCCCATCTCACAACTAGAAGAACATGGCTCTTTCTTGCAGTCTAATTGGAGAACTGTTGTGGGATAATTGTAGCTCTCCCTCATGGAAGGAAATAGTTTGTAGCCTATCTAGGGTATCTATTCTCATGTGGTCAATTGGCTGTTCTGTGGGCGCTGTCAACTCATGTAGAGGGCTCCCTGATCTCTCTAAGATGTCTTCAAATAAGTATTGTGTGTGTAATATATTCACTCTGCCTCTTTTGGTGCCCCTCAACTGCAGACATTGTGCCACTTGGAGACGTTTTCTGAATGTTTTTATTTTTCTTGCTTGGTCAGGACCTGTTCATCTGGCATATGCTCTTCCTCTGTATTCCTACGTTTGACTCTCATTGTTTAAGTGGATGTACTTGATTTTTTGCAGCTCTCTGACCTTTCTCTTCAAACTTTGTTGCAGATCTTCTCTCACCTAACTGATTTCTGCCTTTCATCTTGAAAGACTGTTCATAGCTCTTCTGGTCACTGCTTCTCACTCCTTAGGAGGCTCTTAAGGGTCTTTGTTGTTGTTCTCCATTTGTTGTGGTTGATGGGTGGCTCCCTCTCTTCTTTGAATGCCCAGGTTTCGGCATATCCTTGTTGTGTGTTCGATTCTCCCCACATGCGTAGTTCACCGTGTTGTATGGCAGCTGGCCCTGTCTGGTGCATGCATAGTCCGCATGTTTCTCATTCCCATTACTCTACTTTTGACAACGTTGTTCTTTTATTTTAGTGGTCTTTTGCAACTCCTTCCAGTGATATTGCTGCTAGGCCCATTTTCTGTCCAGATCTCAGCTGCCATTAAGGTTTCTTTAGGCACCTTCATATTTCCTCCTGTGTAATTCTGGCTTAATCTTGATTGAATTAAGGCAGGGGACCAGGCCAAGCACTCACAGATTCTTCTCACCACTGCACCTTTTGCCAACCTCCCTCTTGACAAGTCTGTTCACTACATGGAGAATTACTGCCTTGCCTTATTTAGTTTTCCCAGGCTTGTGTACCATTTGTTTACAAATTGGTGTTGGGACGCTAAGGGGTCCCCTTCTGCTCCTATACATTGTCCTGGTCTGTTTTTAGGGGGTACGGACCCCCACTGCTGCATCTCCCACTATGACTGCTGGAGTCTCTCTCACTGCATGTGTCCTGGCACCTAGGGCTGCTTTGCTCTCCTTTTCGCAGTTTGATGCTTATGTGAACCCAGTGCTAACAGAGAGGGCAGGTCCTTTCAGTGGGCATCTCTTGCCAGTTTCTCAAATGACTGGTGTCTCTGCTGCCACTCGTGAAGCCTGTCTGTGATGTCTACTGCTGCAGGCCCTTGGGCCCTACCATGAGGTAAATATATTGACTTCAGGTCTCTGGGTTCACACTGATCGGGGTCACTCAAGCAGTTCCTCTCATTTTTGGTCCAAGGAGTCTTCCCCCCAACTCCCCCCCCCCCCCCTCCCGGTCCGCACAGACTCGGTTTCTGGTATGGTGCACCGTGTTCTTTCTGGCTCCTGAAGTCTTCCAGATGTGCTTGACTCTGTGGCTGCTTCCCCAGGAACACTAAGGTAGCCCTGCTGTCACATCATGGAACTTGTCTGTTCATGCCATACCAAGATGCTCTCTGGGAGAGTGTGTGTTGGGCTGGATGTATGCATTTTCCCCATGGCGGACTTGGGAGAGCACAGATAACGTGTACTCCCCCAGTGTGCGCCAGGCTCCGCCATATACCTGCCCCTTCTCTCCAGAACTCCCATCCAAAGGAGCGGAGTGTAATGTTGCACCTGTTAAACTCATGATAAGCTCTATCAGGCGTCAAAGAATAATTCTGGCTACCCCATAACAAAAGCCTGATGCCAGTTAAGGCGTGCAGGCCTTTACGGCAATCAATGGCAAATGCGATCAGGATGCTAGTCGGTTAACTTTTTATTCGATGAAACACAGATTTCCAGAAAATGTGTTCAATTATGGCTAGCCTGTTTAGAGTAGAGAGAAGTCTTATTCAGTTGGGCAATGCACTGGTTGTTGCTGATTTAATATAGTCTTTGCCTCCTGTGGGGCATTACATCTGATTTGCACTCACCTCCGTATGTACTGGGATACTTTTAGGAGGGGGTATGCTAAGACGCAAACACTTCATTATTTCTGTGCCTTTAAATCTGTTACACGAAAGCGAGCTGCATAAGCGTCATCTGTTAAAAAAAAAAAAACACCTTAAAAACTAAATCAGCTATGTTTTTGTTCCATTTAATCCTTGGGTTTGAAAAGTGATGTGGCTTACCATTAATTCAAGTGGGCATTAACAGCTGACCTGTTGCTCACATGGTTAGCTGGGAGAGTGAGTGAATGAATGACTGACTGAAACGTACAGTGTGCAACTTATACCTACATGGGTGTCCTGGTGCAGAGGGGAAACTGGTAAAGCAAATCAGTTAAGAAAATAAAATTGAGGTTCTAAGCTTTTTCCGGAATCACGAGTGACTAGAATTATTCCTTGTACTGGCAGGAAATGGGTTTCATAGCCTAGCACCCATAAAAGAAAAGGATCTGATTTTTGTTCAGCTGTAGAAAATGGAAGTGGCCCTAACCAGATTGGCTGAGGAAAAACCTAAACTGCGCATAGGAAAGTGAGGTTGAAAATTGTCTGAAGTAGATGGAAACTTTTTTGAAAATGGCTCGGTGAACAATGAATAGAGAATTGCAGAAGGTGCATTTTGAATTGGAAGCAGAAAGCAATCCAGGGATTCATGATAAAGGCATGAATGTAAATTGTGTAAAAGCTGGGCTGCTGAGTTTCAGTTTGAAGTCTCGGAATGAGATGAGTAGGGAAAAAAGTTTTTTTAGTTGAGGTGCAAAATAAGTGCCTGACCAATTATCTCACAGGCTGCCAATAGGGTTTAACCACAAAGCAAGTATCATACGAGTGGAGATTATCAATTAGTACTTAGTACAACTTCAGGTAGATTAGAATCTGTGAGGCAGAGAGATGAATCGGATCCTGCTCGAGCATACCTCTTAAGCAATGCTGCGCTTGCAAATACCTCCAGAGCTGTGACTGGGGAAGTACAAATGTTAATTTCAACATCTCAGAGGAACAAAATAAATCTCCATTGCGAAGGTCTCCAATTGTTTTAATTCCCCGCTCTTCCCATAAAGACCATTTTATTGGCTTTCGGTCCACAGTGATCCTCTCATTCTGCGAAAGTGGATTATGTTTATGAACTGTTCTATCAACTCTTCAACAGTCGGTATGACTCTTTCCATTCAATTAGTAAGTGGTTGGACGGTATCAGCCACCATGTTGTCCAACCCTGTATTTATCAGCGAACCTAAGTACTTCAAAGCAAGCCTTTCCACAAGAAGTCAAAAGCATCTTGCGGAGTTATACAGTCTTTATGCGTGAGTGGCAGTGCCTCACACTAGACTGATTATATTTTGTATCCAGTAAGACTGAAAAAGGCTTGATTAAAGACATGAGTTGAAACAGAAGTCTGGTTGACTCAGTCAAAATATCATCTGCGTATAATAAGATTTTGCAAGCAACAACAGGCGTATCTGTTCCCTGCACAAGGGACGACTGACGGATTGCTGCTGCCAACAGTTCGATTACTAAAAGGAACGGCAATAGTGACTGCAGACAACCTTGTCACCTGCCCCGCGAGATATGAAAGGGCTTTGATAGATGACCACCCATGGTCAATCGCCATTGCAGTTTGGACTGAAAGGCCTTATCCCTGCCCTGCTTAAAAGTACAGAGAAGATACCCTCACCCGATCAGAAGCCTTCTCTGTACCCAAGAGAGCAGTAGCTTATCATCCAAGTCATTTCTTACTTTAGTGATCTTACTGAGACTTATGTGCGGCATCCTACAGCAGCTTCCTTGCGAGCAAAATATGATCTTAATACGCATCTTACAGCGCAACCAGAATATGCTGTGTGTTGCATGACATGGTGAAAAGGTAGATAAGCTTCTTGCAACATAGTTAAGGCAAATTCTGCCATTCCAGCAATTCATAGCGAGAATTAGGCTTTGCTCACACATTCAGTGGAGATTACACAAACCTTTGCACATTTCTTCTCAGCACTTTATAGCTCAGAAGCTCCTGTTGATACTGCCTTTGAGTTGGATTTCTTGGGGGATCTTACCTGCCTGAATGTGATAGGAAGCTCCTTGAGGGAGAGATCATGGAGGAGAAGATTTCAGAGGCTATTAGAAGTATACTAAACATCAAAACCCCGGGTGACAATGGTTTCCTGATTTTTATAAGATTAACTATGTTGCTGATCCTGCTTCTTTATAGGCTTTTCAAGGAGTTAGAGGATGATGTAGCCATTAGGCAGGCGTTAAATAGAGAGCGCTCATCAGCCTTATTGTGAAGCCCGATGAGGATCCTACTACCTGCTCAAGCTACCATCCAGTTTTGCTCATCAATGTAGACATGAGCATTGTTGCAAAGGTCATTGCAACCCGCCTCAAGAAAACCCTCCCCAGTTTAACATCTCCCAGGTTGGTTTTTTACTGGGTCGTTTTTCTGTTAATCATATGTCTTCTGTCGAGCTCCTGGGCTGGAAAAGAACGCCCCCGAGATAGAAAAGGTTGGACTGAGCTTAAGTGAAGAAGACGTCCCCAAGCAGGAAAAAAGGAGGAGTCTAAACTGCTGCAGACATAAGTAGCTTTAAAAATAATTGCAAGGTTGCCTCCTGGTTTAGAGGGGAGATCTAACTGAAGAACCTTGTACTCAGAAGGAATGGCTTGAGTGGTTGCTGGAGCTGAGCTGTGTGATAGCCGGGTTTCTCTTTGAAATAGCATGGGCTGTGAGAAGTAATGAACACATCTGCTGAGACAGTGCTTCAGGAGGGATGAGGTGTTTATTAGGAAGCATGTGGCAGACACAGTGGTGCTCACCTCAGTTTAAATGTCTTTAGGAAGCATCTAACTGGAGGCAGAACAAGAGGCTTCCTGAGTCACTGATGAGGGTTACATGACTGCAGGTTTCCACTCTTACAATTAGTAAAACCACACTTGGGGCCATATTTATACTCTGTTTGCGCCGGATTTGCGTCGTTTTTTTTTACGCAAATTCGACGCAAAACGAACTCCATATTTATACTTTGGCGTTAGACGCATCTAACGCCAAAGTTCATGGAGTTTGCATCATTTTTTAGCGTGGACACCTTCCTTGCGTTAATGATATGCAAGGTAGGCGTTCCCGTCTAAAAAATGTCTCCGAGGCATGTGCGCCGTATTTATACTCCCGGGCAAAAATGACGCCCGGGAGTGGGCGGGTCAAAAAAAATGACGTCCAGCCGCTTTTGCGACGTTTTTTAGCGCCTGGACAAGGCAGGCATTAAGGGACCTGTGGGCTCGGAAGGAGCCCAGAGGTGCCCTCCCATGCCTCCAGGGACACCCCCTGCCACCCTTGCCCACCCCAGGAGGACGCCCAAGGATGGAGGGACCCATCCCAGGGAACTTAAGGTAAGTTCAGGTAAGTATTTTCTTTATTTTTTTTTGTGGCATAGGGGGGCCTGATTTGTGCCCCCCTACATGCCACTATGCCCAATGACCATGCCCAGGGGCCATTGGGCAAGGGGGCATGACTCCTGTCTTTGCTAAGACAGGAGTCATTTCAATGGGGGTTGGGAGTAAAAAAAAATGGCGCTAATCGGGTTGAGGCAAAAATTTTGCCTCAGCCTGACTTGCCCCATTTTTTGACGCCCAAGCTCCATTTTCCCCTACGCCGGCGCTGCCTGGTGTAAGTCATTTTTTTTCACGCACACCAGGCAGCTCCGCCGGCTAACGCCAGCTAACGTCATTGAATAAATACGGCGCCCGCATGGCGCTTCAGAATGGCGTTAACTTTTTTGACGCACAACTGCGTTGGCGCAGTTGTGCGTCAAAAAGTATAAACATGGCCCTTGGTATTGAATAAACCAGTCTGATAATGAGTTATGGGTGGGTAATATTGCAACCCTTACCTTGTTGATGAAGGGCTTGTGAGGCAGCTGTAAGAAATGCTATCTGATATTGAGGTGGTTTTAAGGGAAGAATAGTTTCTGGTTGTGCACGCTGTCTGTGTGCAGACTAGCTTGCCTTTGGCCTGCTACCTGCTCTCACTTCATGGGTACGTTGCAGCTTTCCTTAGATTGTCTGCTATGAATCTGAAGCGTAGCTTGAATAACACTAGAGCGCTGCCTACGCAGCGTGAGTGACAATAGAAGCAAAGAATAGAGATAGTGGAGACCAGCGGCCCCTAGTCCACGTGGGCAGTTCCCACTGCAGTGAAATCATTCATCATAGCATTTGTAAAGTGCAGCACTATCACCCCTAACAGTATCTGGGCGCTGAGGATGCGCGCCTCTGTTGTAAAGCCACGTCTTCTGAAGTCTGCGTGGGAGGGAGCTGTTGATGTTGGGAGGTGGAGAGGCAGGCTGTTGTAGGACTCAACTGTTGTAGGACCCAACTGTTGTGTAGAAGGAGTGGCCTCTGCTGCGGCAGCAATGAATAAATGCATGTGTGTGTGTGAGGTTTTGCGGAGCATAATTGTCTTCCTGGGATGTAGAAGCTCAGTCGTTGGTTGATGGCCTAGGTTGTGGATAAGTTTCTATGCAAGTGTGAGGATTTTGAATGGCATCTCTTCTGGAGGGGGAGCCAATGGAGGTTCCTGAGGTGTGGGGTGATTTCTGAGTGCTTGGGGAGGTTGAGGAAGAGTCTGGCTCCGGTGTTCTGTCGAATCTGGAGTCTTTTAAGTAGCTGGGAGGACACTGGTGTAGAAAGTGCCGCCATAGTCGAGGTGACTGGTGATGCGTGACTGTCTTTTTGGTGTTGGTAGGGATCCATTTGAAGATTTGACAGAGCATATGGAGGATATAGAAGCAGGAGGAGGCAACTTAGTTTACTTGTCGATTCATGGATAGTTGGCTGCCGAGGTTTCGTGTGTGGTCTGATGAAGAGGGTATTGGTTCAAGCTTTCCTGGCCACCAGATGTGGTCCCATATGGTGGTGTCCTTCCCAAAATTCAGGACTTCTGTTTTGTTGTGTTTCGTTTGAAGCAGTTGTTTTTGTGCAGGTTGCTATGCTGGTCATGGCTTTGTGCAAGTTGGCTTTGGTGTAGTGGGGATCTTCAGTGAGTTGAGAGGATTAGTTGGGTGTCATCTGTGTTGGAGACTATTGAGTCTGTAGGATCTGATGATGTCTGTGAGGGAGGGTCATGTAGATGTTAAACAGGGCTGGGCTGAGGCGGGATCCTTGGGGTTCGCTGCAGGTGATGCTCTTGGGTGTGAAAGTGAAGGGAGGGAGGCAAATGCTCTGTGTGCTGTTTGAGAAGAAAGAGGCGGCCTACTTAAGGGTGTTTTGTTGAATGCCCATGCTGGGGAGTCTGTTGAAGAGAGTATGATGGGAGACTGTGTTGACTGCTGAAGCGTGGTCCAAAAGGATCAGACAGAACTGCTGACTCCCCTTGTTCGAGGAGGGTCCTGATGTCGTCCATGGCGATGATCATTGAAGTCTGTTCTGTGGTTAGCCCGCAGTCCTGATTGTGAGGTGGCGAATGTGGTTTCGTTCGAGGTAGTCGGTGTGCTGTTGGTTGATGGCTTTCTGGGGCACTTTGTCTGGAAAGGGGAGCAGGGAGATCGTCCTGTCGTCTTTGAGGTGACTGGGGTCCGTGGAGGTATTTTTTTTAGGAGGAGTCTGACTCCTGAAAGCTTCCATTCGTATGGGAAGATTGCCATGGAGATGGAGGTGTTGAGGATGTGGGTTAGTTACGTGTTGAGTGTTAGCTCCGAGGTTGAAAAACCAGTGGAGGCAGAGGGTGTCCAGGAGTGGATAGATGCCATGATGGCTGCGGTGGTCTGTGTGGTTATCGGGGGATCAGGTTATCATGTGGCTGGTGTTCGCTGCTTAAGAGACGTTGTCTAGGCTGGAGGATTGGGGGTCGAAATTGTTGTATATGGTGGTGATCTTGCTGTGGAAGTAGTCTGAGAGGTGTTGTGGAGTTCCTGGGATGGGTGAAGGGCAATCTTGCTAGCTATCAGGTTAGAGAAGTCCTTAATTCTGAAGAGTTATTTTGTGTGGTTGGCTGCGGTGTTGGTGTGGGCAGTGATTGCTGCTCTTTTTGCTGCCTTGATGTGGTGGTTGCTAAGGGCTATCTTGTTAGGTGGCTCTGTCGGAGGGGTCCTTGGTCATGCGCTATTGTTCCTCGAGTCAGTGGCAGTTGTGTTTGGAGTTTCTGAGCACCCGAGTGTACCATCTCCCTGGTTACCAGGTGGTGTTGGTTTTAGCTGGTTTGAGTGGGGCAGCTCTGTCAGTGGATTTGGTGATCCAGGTGGTGAAGTTTTGGAGGGCCTGGTTGAGGTCTGCAGTGGGCTTGGGTTGTGCGGTGCCTAGGGTCTGTGCCCATAACGTCTCGGTTACCATGCCCCAGCTTCGGTGGGGGGTGTTGAGGTGCATGGAGGTGATGTGCTGGGAATTGGAGATGGTAAAGTGGACGATGACGTGGTTGCTCCAGGTGAGTTCAGTCACATGGGTGAAATTGATTCTGTTGCTAAAAGTGAAGATTGCGCCCAGTGTGTGTCCGGTTTTGTGTGTAGGTTAGGTGACCGGTTTGGTGAAGCTGATGTTGCTGAGGTTCTCTGAGGAAAGTGGAGTTGGTATTGTTGGGGTTGTTAAGGTTGAAATTGAGATCGCAGAGTAGGACGCAGTGGAGTTGATGGTGAGCGATGAGGTTGGCAATGGCGTTGCAGAAGGCTGAGCATGGTCCCGGGAGTCTGTAGGAGAGGATGTTTCACATTGTGGTGTTGGCATTGGTCCGATGTAGAAAGTTGAGGTGCTCCATGAGGGGCTGTGGGTCGTCGGTAATGGTGCATTGGATGGTTTCCTTGAAGATGGTGGCGATGCCCCCGCCATGTTTGTTGGTGCGATCTTGGTGTATCCTCTTGTAGCTATCAGGGTTGGCCGATGTGATTTGAGGAGGGAGTTATCCTTGTTTCATTGATGAAGGTGACCTTTGGGTCGTGGATGGTGGTGTTCTAGGTTTCCATGGTGTTCCTGCATACGGAGTGGGCATTTAGCAGGATGCACTGTAGTGGTGCTTGGTTGTTAGTCTTCTGTGTGGGTACAGTGCAGGTGTTAGTGTGCCCAGGTGTGCCTGTGTTGCAGGGATCAGCAGTGTAGGCAGGTGAAGGATCCTTTAGTTGAGTGTGGGGAGGCCGTGAAGCTGCTGTTGATAGGGTGTCTGACGTTCAGGGCCTGGAACTCCGTGGTGGTGGAGCGGTAAGGGTTGGAGTACCAGGGGTCCTGGCACTGCGCACGGACAGGTGCAGACAGCCTTGCCTTTGGCGCACTGCCGATGTGGCTGCACTGCAGCTTCCATTATATGTCCTGGGAGGGGACTGAGGTGGGAGGTGGGAAAGCGTTCTGGGAATTAAAAATATTTAAAATAGTGTGTAAAGTAAAACTATAAACCAAAGCAGCAAGGCCACCATGCTGCAGCTGAGCACAGGCTTAGCGAGCTAGGCACCAGTTGGATTAGTGTGTGTGTGTTTTGTTTGGGGGGGTCAGCCTTGGCTGTTAGCCATATCTGCCCCCTATTTTTGGAAGGCCCGTCTGCCCCCAAGGGGAGCAGAAAGCCCACCAGAGAATTATTTTTTTCAAAATAAAAGGGTGTGGTTATGGCCATACCCCAAGCCCACATAAATGGGGCCAAGTTGTTCTGCCCACCAGTGGGGGCAGATGGGCAATTACCTCTGATCCACCCCCGGGGGGTGATTTAACAGGGGGGGTCAGGGCCGAAAGTCTACTAGATGCCAGGGAATTAAAAAATAAAAATAAATAGTGGGGTAGTGCAACCAACTAGTATGGGCCTGGTTATGCACCCACCCCAACTGAAGGGGTGGGGTAACAGTCTTTCAGCTCTCCCCCAGCACACTAAAACATCTTAACCCACAACAAGCAAGAGGACTTTAGATTTTTTTTGGGGGGGGGGGGTTTGGTTTTACATTTGGTACATGAGAGCTTGGCTAACTCTCAAAATCGTCCCACTTGGAATGGTGAGGGCTGCAGTTTGTGGACTTTGGGACGCTGCCATGTAGAAACATCCGCAAGACCTACCCACATCTGAAAACTGAACATCTGGGTGAATACAGGGTGGTGTGCTTCACATGCATCCTGCACCATTTTCTTACCCACAATGCCCTGCAAACCTCCAACTTTGCAGGAAAACACACATTTTCCCCACATTTTTGTGATGGAGCCTTCCGGAATCTGCAGGAATCCACAAAGTTCCTACCATCCAGCATTGTCTCATATATACCGATGAAAGTTCTGCTGCACTTGTCAGCCTAAAAATATATATATATTTTTTTTCAAACTACCCTTTTGGACCTGCTTGTCACGACTCACGTGCTGCTGGCGCCTGGAAACCGCAGATCTAGTGGCGTAGGTCTTGAGGGTTCGGCTTTGGCCCAGAAAGGGGCGACTCTTTCTAGTAGCCACGGTGCTGCAGGCAGTGGAAACGCCAAGAACAGACCGTGCCCTTTAGAATTAGTGCCAGAGGGAAAAAACCCCAATAAAGGGGAAAAAACCTCCAAAAAATGGATTCCTGAAACGAAAACAAAACCAGGAATCAAACAGGAACAAAATGCAGGTAAATGCAAAATTGAAAAGATTCAGAACCGAAGGCTAAGAATCAGGAGCGAAGACACAATCTGAGCAGAAAGTGATGCAGCGCAAGGAAAGGGAGAAAACAGAGCCCTTATATACCAAGAAACAGGAAGTGACCAACAGGAAGTAAAAAGACACCATTTTAGATAGGGAAAAAGTACATAGGATAGAATAGAACAGGAACCATAGAAAATAGGGACCAAGGAATGCTGGGAAAAAAGGTAACATGGGAAGGGGGAAAGACATAAAGAAAGGACAAAAAATGCCTCGAAAAGGTAAAGAAGAAAAAGTAGAAGAAGAAAGAAAAAGAAACAGGTAAGGAGGGGTCAGGGGAGAACAGGGACACCACAGAAGGCAGAGCGAGGCCCAAAATAATATCTGGGGCCTCGCGCTGTACAAAGAAGACTCGGGGCGCGCCGCGTCCTGAGAACACGCTGCGCGGCGCGAGCCGAATGCTCGGCTCGCGCCGCACCATGCGGCGCAACAGTAGGTCCCCCCCCCGAAGGTCCAGGTTTGAAGGGAAACAAACGATGAAAACGAGAAATCAAAAGAGGGGCGTGAACAGAAGAAGCATCTTCCCAAGAGCATTCACTAAGAGGATAACCCTTCCAGTGAATCAAATACTGAAGACGCCGGTGAAAAAGGCGAGAGTCACAAATTTCGTGAACCTCATATTCAGGGACATCATTCACCAACACAGGAGGAGGACAAGGAAACTGACGAGAGAAAGGATCAGGGACATAAGGTTTGAGTTGGGATACATGAAAGACTGGATGAATTTTCCAAGTATGAGGCAAGCGAAGACGAACAGTGACAGGATTGAGCAACTGAAGAATACGAAAAGGCCCATAATAGCGAGGCGTGAACTTATTCAGAGAAAGACGAGAGGGCAAGAATTTGGAAGAAAGCCAGACTTTATCCTGAGGGTGATAATCGGGAGTGGGTCCACGTTTCTTATCAGCGATCTTCTTCATATACCTCTTAGTGTGCAATAAATTAGATCTAATGAGCTTATGGAGTTGCAGGAGACGTTTGGAAAAAGATGTAATGGCAGGCAGAGGAGAGGTAGATTGAGGAGCAGTAGGAAAAGAGGTCGGATGATAGCCATAGGAACAGAAAAAGGGAGTGACCTTGGAGGCACTATGGACAGAATTGTTGTAGGAATATTCAGCAATAGGAAGATAAGTGTTCCAGTTGCTTTGGGTGGAATTACAAAAACAACAAAGGTATTGTTCTAGTCCTTGATTCAAACGCTCAGTTTGTCCATTGGTCTGAGGATGGAAACCGGATGATAGAGCTATATTGATATTCAGTGTCTTGCAAAAATGTTTCCAAAACCGGGAAATATACTGGGGACCCCTGTCAGACACAATGGTATGTGGAAGTCCATGGAGACGGAAAATATGGTCGATAAATATCTGGCTCAATTCTTGGGATGTTGGTAATTTCTTTAGAGCAGTAAAGTGGGCCATCTTAGTGAAAGAATCAACAGTGACCATGATAACCTGGTTTCCAGCTGATGGCGGAAGTGAACACATAAAGTCAGTGGAAATAGTATGCCATGGCCTTGGTGGAACTGGCAAAGGCTGTAGTAATCCTGCAGGTCTGCTACGGGGAATCTTGACTTGGGCACATATGGGACAAGCCTGAACATATCTTTCGACATCTGATTTCCAGGTAGGCCACCAGAAAGATCGCGAAAGAAGTTCTTGTGTGGCCTTAATACCTCTATGTCCAGCAACCGGTGAATCATGGCACATCTGTAATGCTTTGTCTCGCACTCTGTTAGTAGGGAGGAATAACAGCTTCTGATGAAAAAAGAATCCTTCTTTCTTGCATAAAAAGGTTCTTAATTTCTCTATTTCGCTATTAGACAGGCTGGAATACTCCAGTTGTACCTCATCCAGAAAAGATTGAGCAACTCCAATGATCTTACTAGGCTCCAGTAGAAACTGAGATGGGGAAGGAGTACAATCTGGATAGCGTCGAGACAGAGCATCAGCCAGAATGTTTTGAGATCCAGGAATATAGGTGATGTAAAAGTCATACTGACTAAAGAAAAAGGCCCAACGCGCCTGGCGACTATTTTGGCATACAAAATTACGTAGACATTGCAGATTACGGTGATCTGTTCTCGCCTCAAAAGGCTCCTTGGATCCCATCAGAAACTGTCTCCATTCGATGCAGGCTGTCTTCAGAGCTAACAACTCTCTTTCTAGTACAGAGTAATGTTGTTCAGCTGAAGAGAGAATATGGGACAAATAGAAAACAGGATGTTCAAGACCATCATCTTCTTGAAGTTGAAGCAAGACTGCTCCAATAGCTTTTTCGGAAGCATCGGTAACTACGATAAACTGTTTATTGGTATCTGGATGTCTCAAGATGGGAGCTTGAGTGAATGCCTTCTTTAATTCTTGAAAAGCTGTTTCAGCCGCCTTGGTCCAGACAAACCCCTGTTTTAGATTTTCCTTCTTTAAGGTATGGGTTATATGGCTGGTCTGTTTAGCAAAGTCTTGAATGAACTGTCGGTAAAAATTTGCTAATCCTAGGAAACATTGTGTTTCTTTGATAGAAGAGGGAGAAGGCCACTCTAGAATTGCTTGTACCTTTTCTAGGTCCATAGCTATGCCGGTGGAACTTAAATGATAACCCAGATATTTGACTTCCGTCTTATCGAACTCACACTTTTCGGGTTTACAGAATAGTTGATGTGCTCGGAGTCTGTGAAGGACTTGTTTCACATGAGAAGAATGGAGTTCGGGGTGTCTGGAAAAAATAAGGATGTCGTCCAAGTAGATTACGAGTGTCTGGTTCAAGAGATCGGAAAATATTGAGTCCATAAACCTTTGAAATATAGCAGGAGCGTTCGTAAGACCAAAGGGCATGACTTTATATTCAAAATGACCGAACGGTGTCCTGAATGCTGTTTTCCACTCGTCTCCTTCTTTTATACGTAAAAGGTGGTAAGCTCCCCGAAGATCCAACTTGGTAAAACGTTGAGCCCCTCTGACTGCCTCTAAAATATCCTTAATGAGGGGCAAAGGATAACGATCCTTTATAGTTATCTTGTTTAGGCCTCGAAAGTCTATGCAAGGACGAAGATCTTTGGTCTTCTTAGGTACAAAAAAGAGAGGAGCCCCTGCTGGAGAAGATGATGGAACAATGAGACCACCCTGTACATTTTCCTCCAGATACTCCTTAAGAACTTCCTTTTCAGGTTCCGTGAGAGAATACATCCTCCCAAAGGGAACGACTGTTCCAGGTTCCAAAGGAATAGCACAATCGTACTCTCGATGTGGAGGTAATACAGGTCTGGATGGTTTTTGAAACACGTCTTGGAACTCTAAATAATGTTCAGGAACCCCTTGGACAGTGTTGATGGAATACTCCGTAGTACTCTTCATAGGTGTTAATCTGTTTGGTGACCAATATTTATCGGAAGCAAAGCAATTTTCTTGACAAAACTGTGAGGATAAAGAAATTGTCCGGGTTACCCAGTTCACATATGGGTTATGTCTAGTAAACCATGGAATTCCGAGAATAATGGTATGGTTGGGAGATGAAATGAGATCAAAAGAGAGGTGTTCTTGATGATTACCAAACTGTAAATTTAACATCAAGGTCGTAGTATCGACTGGACCTGAGGATATTAAAGATCCATCCACGGTGTGTACTTGTTCAGGAATGTCTTTGGGTTGAGTGGGAATTTGCAGATGAGTGGCCCATGTCTTATCCATGTATATACCACTAGCACCACAATCCAATAATGCCATAGTTCTTTCTTGGCGGCCATCAGGTAGTTGTAATATGACTGGTAACACGAACAAGTAAGTTGTATTGTCGTTGAATGAGCTGATAGAAGGTATAGCCGATGATCCCGTCCCCTCCCTTCTTACAGAGGACGGGAGGTGGCGTTTCCCAAGGGTCTAGGTGGACGTACAGGACATGTACGAAGCAGGTGACCAGCAGAACCACAGTAGAGGCACAATCCCTTCTTCCGTCTGTCTTCCTTCTCACTAGCAGAGAGTGGCCCTCGAGCAGTATCCACTTGCATGGGTTCCCCTTCTATATCTTTAGCAGGAGGACGAGATTCCTCAGGATGAGGTGGATACATCCGTGAAGGGCTTGGCTGAGACGCTCCTCTACTCCTTCTCTTCTCCATTCGTCGTTCTTGAAGACGATACTCGATGGAAAGTGCTTGATCCATGAGGCCACGAAGATCTTCAACTCTGGTGGAATGTACTAATTCATCCTTAATTTCTTCCTTAAGTCCTCTGCGAAACAAAGTTACCAGGGTACGCTCCACCCAAGTGGTCTCTGCCGCTAATTGACGGAAACGTGTAATATATCGGAGGACATCCTGGGAACCTTGCTGGATATCACATAATGCTTCCTCTGCCGAGGCTTCCAATCCTGGGCGACTAAACATTTGTTTGAAGCGGGTCACGAAGGCAGAATAGTCCGACAATACTGGATCGTTGGATGACACCATCGGGGTTGCCCAGGCCAAGGCAGGACCGGATAATGCACTAATAAGATATCCCACCTTTGTCCTGTCATGAGAGAATTGGCTAGGTCTGAAGGCGAAGTAAACCGTTAATGCATCCAGGAATTCACGCAGTTTAGTTGGTTCACCAGAGAAGCGAGGCGTTGAGGCGGAGATAGTCGGAACATCGCCACTGCGGAGGGCCAAAGCCTGTCGTAAGACCGCATTCTCGTTGCGCAATTGTTGCAATTCCTGAGCTTGTTGTTGAATAGTAGTCAAAAAAGATGAATCAGGATCTGCAGCCGCCGCCACTGTGTCATCCATAGTATCAGAAGATGTCGGAATGGTTTGGCGCTGCATTCTGTCACGACTCACGTGCTGCTGGCGCCTGGAAACCGCAGATCTAGTGGCGTAGGTCTTGAGGGTTCGGCTTTGGCCCAGAAAGGGGCGACTCTTTCTAGTAGCCACGGTGCTGCAGGCAGTGGAAACGCCAAGAACAGACCGTGCCCTTTAGAATTAGTGCCAGAGGGAAAAAACCCCAATAAAGGGGAAAAAACCTCCAAAAAATGGATTCCTGAAACGAAAACAAAACCAGGAATCAAACAGGAACAAAATGCAGGTAAATGCAAAATTGAAAAGATTCAAAACCGAAGTCTAAGAATCAGGAGCGAAGACACAATCTGAGCAGAAAGTGATGCAGCGCAAGGAAAGGGAGAAAACAGAGCCCTTATATACCAAGAAACAGGAAGTGACCAACAGGAAGTAAAAAGACACCATTTTAGATAGGGAAAAAGTACATAGGATAGAATAGAACAGGAACCATAGAAAATAGGGACCAAGGAATGCTGGGAAAAAAGGTAACATGGGAAGGGGGAAAGACATAAAGAAAGGACAAAAAATGCCTCGAAAAGGTAAAGAAGAAAAAGTAGAAGAAGAAAGAAAAAGAAACAGGTAAGGAGGGGTCAGGGGAGAACAGGGACACCACAGAAGGCAGAGCGAGGCCCAAAATAATATCTGGGGCCTCGCGCTGTACAAAGAAGACTCGGGGCGCGCCGCGTCCTGAGAACACGCTGCGCGAGCCGAATGCTCGGCTCGCGCCGCACCATGCGGCGCAACACTGCTTTGGGTTCCCCTTCAATTTCAACATGTTTTTGGCTCTTCCCTGTCACAAGCACTTGGCCCACCTACACAAGTGACGTATCAATTTTACAGGGAGGCTGAGGGGAATGTTGGGTGGTAGGAAATTTGTCCTGTTGCGGTGATCCCACACAGAAATGTGGGAAAAATGTTTTTTTCAAGCTAAATTTGAGGTTTCTGGGTAAAAAAACATTAGGGGATCCACGCAGATCACACCTCCTTGGACTCCCTTGGATGTCTAATTTTCTGAATTGTCTGGGTTTGGTGGGTTTCCCTAGATGGCTACTGAGCCCAGGACCAGAAACACAGGTGACCCGCACCCCCCGCCCCCAAAAAAAAACAGTTAGTTTTGTATTTGATAAATTTGGCGTGTCCAGATAGTTGTTTGGGGCATTTCCTTTCGTGGGCAGTCGGCCTACCCACAAAAGTGAGGTACCATTTTTATCGGGAGACTTTGGGGGACCCTGGGTGGAAGGAAATTTGTTGCTCCTCTGATCTTCTGATTCCAGAACTTTTACACTGAAATGTGAGGAAAAAGTTTTTTTTTTTTTTTTTTTAAAGCTAAATTTTGAGGTTTGCAAAGGATTCTGGGCAACAGAACCTGGTGAAAGCCCCACAAGTCACCCCATCTTGGATTCCCCTAGGTGTCCATTTAAAAAAAAAATGTGCAGGTTTGGTAGGTTTTCCTAGGTGCCGGCTGAGCTAGAGGCCAAAATCTACAGCTAGGCACTTTGCAAAAAACACGTCAGATTTCAATGTAAAAATGTGATGTGTTCACGTTGCGTTTCCTGTCGCGAGCATTAGGCCAACCCACGCAAGTGAGGTATCATTTTTATCAAGAGACTTGTGGGAACACAGAATAGCAAAACAAGTGTTCTTGCCCCTTGTCTTTTTCTACATTTTTTCCTTCCAAATGTAAGACTGTGTTTTAAAAAAATAAAAAAAATAAAAACTTCTCTTGTGCCCATTTTGGAAATACAAAGGTTTTCTTGATACCTATTTTTCACTCTTTATATTTCAGCAAATGAATTGCTGTGTACCTGGTATACAATGAAAACATGTTGCAAGGTGCATCTCCTTTATTGGCTCTGGGTACCTAGAGTTCTTGATGAACCTATATATCCCAGCACCCAGAAGAGTCTAGCAGACGTAACAGTATATTGCGTTTGAAAATATGACATTGCAGGAAAAGGTTAGAGTAAAACGTGGAGAAAAATTGCTTTTTTTTTTTGTTTTTGTTTTTTTACCTCAATTTCAATATTATTTTTATTTCAGCTGTTATTTTTGTAGGAAACTCTTATAGGATCTACACAAATTACCCCTTGCTAAATTCAGAATGTCTACTTTTCGGAAATGTGTAGCTTTCTGGGATCCAGCATTGGTTTCACATCCATTTATGTCACTAACTGGAAGGAGGCTCAAAGCACACAAAAAATAAAAAATGGACTATGTCCAAGATTGTGGCAAGATTGAGTTGAAAATGTGGTTTTCTGATTCAAGTCTGCCTGTTCCTGAAAGCTGGGAAGATGGTGATTTTAGCACCGCAAACCCTTTGTTGATGTAATTTTCAGGGGAAAATAACCACAAGCCTTCTTCTGCAACCCTTTTCCCCCATTGTTTTTGAAAAAAACCCAAAAGTTTCGCTGTATTTTGGCTAATTTCTTGGTCTCCTCCAGGGGAACCCACAAACTCTGGGTATCTCTAGAATCCCTAGTAGAAAAGTAGGGGGAAAAAGGACGCAAATTTGGAGTGGATAGCTTATGTGGACAAAAAGTTATGAGGGCCTAAGCGCAAACTGCCCCAAATAGCCAAAAAAGTCTTGGCACAGGAGGGGCCTGGCAGCACAGGGGTTAAGGCAAGATGTTTGCTTAACCAAACAAAGGTCTTGATTTAAGAAATTTGGGATGTTCTCCGGCTAACAATAAAGCTTTTGGCGGAAGTGGTGTTGTTGGTCAGTGGTTTACATTTTGTATGTAAATGCACAGTTCGTTTAATGGAAGGGATATCCTAAGATACAATGGTCTTCTTGTCTTCTGTGTTTACTGAGTGGACTCCAAAATATATGCCACAATGCAGACCCATTGGTAGCCCCTTCAATTATCCATAAAGGTTAACTCGCTGGGAAGGACGTCATTAGATAAAACAAAGTTTTGCCCATTATGTGTCTGAACAATCACTGATGGTAAATGTGTTGTATTACAAAAGGTACTCTGTGTTGTTTGGTCTGGCTTGTTACTAAATCTTTTAATATTGAATTTGTTTGGTTGACACTGAGGGTCCCTGTATGTGAATTTAATTGTGTACCTTGAGGTTAAATGTGAGGTTGTGGAAGCTGCACTTATTTTGTTTAAAGGATCGGCTTCTTAGGGTGACTTTTTACTCCCTCTTCTTTTTTGTGTATACAGTCTTCAGCACAACATAGGTGTAGTTGTTGAATGTGCTTGAGGGACCTCATGTAAAGAAATATACTTTAATTGTCCTAGACGATTTCTAGGATGTAGTTACTTATTAAGAGGCCATTAAAAAAAAAATGGTTTCCGATGGGTTTGGTTACATGACTGAACGACGCATGCCTTTATCCGGAACACTTTGTTATAGAGGCATATGCATGGTAAAAAAATGTAAGTGGCAAGTATAATTCTCGTGTGTGTGTGTGTGTATGTGTATATATATATATATATATATATATATATATATATATATATATATATATATGATAAAATCATCTTGCCACCCATAAACCCTATCCCATAAAAATACCCATACCCACCCTAAAATTCCCTTACCACTCTAAGCCTCATAGCCACCCTAAACCTAATGCCCTTTTCAATCAAACCCCTGTACACACCCTCAAAACCTAAAAATGCCCTTACCGCCCAAAAACCATATGCACCCTAAAACCTAACCAGCACTTGCAATCCAGTGGGTCTCACGTTTGCTCGAGTTAGAGCTATTAGAGTTGTAAATTCCTAACTGGACTTTTCTTGCCACATACATTGAACATGGAAAGTAAAACGTTTGGCATGAGCAAGCCAATTCAAAGTGCCATGAGCATAAGGGTGAAGAAGACGTAAGAAAGGAAAAATAAGTTCCCCCGCAGTCAAACGTGCTATTATCCATGTTACAGGGTCGATGGCCAACGTGGTAACAAACCTGCCCCCAAGGAGGGACCAATGTAAAACATTTAACAATGACAAAAAAGGATTTTTGAAAGGCAAACCCACGAATGAGTAATAGGGGTGTGTGTGTGGGGTGAGTGTGGTTAAAAGCCCACTATAGATTACCACAGGCCAGAGAGCTTGCATGCTCAGTCTAAAAAACACCCTTGCCATCCAAAACCCCATACCCACTATAAAACCTAAAAATGCCCTTACCACCCACAAATCCATAGCCACCCTGAAAATACTTACCACCCAAAAACCCATAACCACCATAAACCCTAAAATACCCGTATCACCCTAAATCCCATTCCCTCCCTAAAAACACCCTAACCCCTAAAAAAAATAAGTTACCTTTAAAACCTTTACCACGTATATGCCTTCACCATTCATGCCTTAAGAAGGAAATTTGTTTTGATAGCATGCGTGATAAAGTCCTATGCATGGTAATGGCTTCGTGGTAACGCTCATGTTTGGTAATGACTGTGTTTTAATGGCTGTTTCCTGCTGGATTTAGGTTGTTAGTGGAGCTCTGCTAAACTATTAAAAAGCACTAGAAATGAAGGGTGAGCAGAGTGACTTACCTGCAGTGTTTTGGGGTTGCAATTACCCCTGATCCCTGTTTCTCAGTTGCACGGCACTGGCGGGAGTAAATTTGCAAGCATTTCCAAATTTACCATTGCTGTGTGCCAATTCCTTGCCAGTACTGTAAAATTGCAAGTTAAGCCCCAAGAAATTTAGAAATAGTGTCTGTATATAACAATAATAGAACCACACAGAATTCCTGTTTTTTTGGGGTTTAACCCATACACTCTTGGGGGCGCGACAGGCGTGTGCACCTGCTTTATGTGCCCTCAGAGCGCTCTGGGATTACAGAAGGAGCTGCAGATGCTTGCGCGACCTCCTAGTGATTTGGGAAGGAGCTTACTGGATACGCCTTGTGCAAACGTTGAAAATGTCTACTGTGAGTAATACCGCCTTGGGGTTAAATGTGTGCTTCTGCATGAGTCTTGGCTGCTGTAGCCAAAACTTATTTTTTTTCTTTGAGTTAAATTGCTGCCTGGTTAAAAACAGGTTCGCGATTCCCTCCCAAGAACTGGGTGCAGGAGCACTACCGTTTTCAAAGTAGGCAGTGCAGAATTCCACAAGATCATTTTACTCTACATGACTAATAATTGGGGTCCGTGTGAGGTTCGAGTACTCAAGATCAAGACTTCATTTTTCATTTTTAAGAGTAGCTTAACTGTTTGCTTTGCCTAGGATTAATTCCCTGTTCCAAAATGCACAGGTTGCTAACCCAGTGTTGTTAATCAAATGCAACCCTCTATAATTGTGCGCATCTCTGCATAGCTTGGAAAGATTCCCCTCCTAATTATTATAAATGAGCATTTTTTGTAAGTTGTACCTTATTTTGTGTACCATTAAATAATGATCATCGCTTACAGTTCAGTTTGTTGCAGTTACTTAAAAAATGTTGTGTGTACGTTTTTGGAGCTCCTTTTGTTTTTTAAATTGGAATTGGGTCATACAATAATTTTAGTCAATGAAAGTTTGCAGGCTTTGGGTTTTCTTCTGGTTTATTCAGTGAATATACAGTATATTAAACAGATTTTGAGGTTTCATACACTGTGTGAACAGCAGTTAATCATCAAAACTCTTGTAGTGTGCAGTGTCTGTTTACTGTGGCATCGCGCCCCCGTTTGAGAATCTGGTCCCAAAAGTGAGTCTTATTGGCTTTTGAAGTACTTCTTGTGTAAGGCACGAAATATGGTTGTTAGGACTGGTTGTTAAAATAACCATTAGAACAAGCATTTGCAATGCAACAGGTCTTGCATTTGCTCGAGTTAGAGCTATTAGCGTTCTAAACTCCTAACTAGACTTTTCTTTCCACATAAATAGAAAAAAAAACTAGCGCAATCGTGCTATGTAAAGCCCAGTGCAATCGTGCTGCGTGGAAAATAAAAAGATAAAGTAGTGCATGCACCAGGCTGAATACATCGAGCCTTGTTGTTTTCAGTAGTTGGCTGGTGCACTCAGGGAGGGCTAAACACCGGAAAAGGCATGACGTATGCGTGCCTTTCACAAATGAAATCAAGCAGATTTTAAAAGGCAAGCTCACGAACCAATGAAAGTGACATGGACGGGGTTAGAAGCTCAAAGAGAGATAATAACAGGAATGGAGTGCTTGTGCGCTCGACCCTAAAGAGGGAGGTTTTATTTTGGAGCTTTGTGTGGGATGTCGATAAGTGGGCCACTTCAGTGCAGACAGTCCATGCCATCATCCAGAGGCATACTGCTGGTGGTGCTATCTGCTGTCTCCTGCGGGCCACCTTTAGTTCCCCATTGAAGGGAATAGGTGTGCTATCACTACTTCCTTATTTGTCACACTTCATCCCACTGCAGTCATTTGCTGGTTTTGTATTGATTTTATTTGATAAAGCACGCAAATGTCCATGGGCGTCTTGGTGCTGGCATATGCAAGATAAGTGACAAAGGAAGAATATAAGAGAAAAAACTATCCGCCATTCTCACTCTGACTCATCCCAAATCCCTTCTACTACTTTCATCTCCTAAATAACTCTGCCTAAGCTCTTCCCTCCGCTTCCACATTTAACTCACCAAACCTCACTCTACTACTGTGAGCTCCCACACAACCCTACTAAATTCTCTTTGTTCCCCACAAGCAAGCAGGGACCAGTACAAGGAGACAGGAAATTTCAGAGACCTCTGTTGGGGCAGGTCTCTAGACAGTGCTTAATTTGAGCTGGTGGTTGCTGGTGGGGCCCATCAGCACTCATTTGTGGAGCCAGTGAGGCCCACTGGCACTCATTTTTGCTTATCAAACATTCCCTGACACACTCCCTAGAGAAAGAGATGGTAAAACAGGAAAGAAGAAGTAAGAGAAGATGCTATCAAATTCAACAGGGGAGAAAGGAGGAGTCAGTAAGAGTGAGATGGAGTGGCAAGGAGTACCTGGCAGTGGATCAAAGAGGCTTGAGAAGTATTCCGGACTACATAGCCTTGGTATTCCGCACGGGGCATTTAATAGCACCGGCCACTATCTTTTGATCAGTGCTTTGTGCACTGGCAGTGATTATGCTACAAATTAAACACTGGCTCTAGAAGATTCTCCCACTTCAAAGTGGAGATCAGATGTTAATAGTGGACCCTCAGACCATACAGTCCTGGATCTGTAGAAGACTCAGAAGAAGGGCGGGTGTGCTGCTACAAGGACTGCCCTGCTGCCCTGCTATTCTGATGCCCTGATGCCCTGCTACCTGAGTGAGAAGGGCTGGACCTGCATCTTGAACCCAGGACCACCAGAGTGAGTCCAAGAGCTAGTTGGCTGGCCTTGTGATCAGAGCCTCAAGGACAGAAAAGGCTCCAACCATCTTGATCCCTGCAACTGGACTCTTCCTGTTGTGAGTCCTAAGCCCCTAAGTGCTGCCACTTCAGTCCTGGCCTATTGAAAGTGGGGCTAAAGGTGCTCTCCCAGCCCAGATGTGGTCTCCACCAGAACCAACACAGCGCAATGGAAACCTGACAAAGCTCTTCATAGTGCCTCATTGTGACCGATGCTGCACAATACTTCCCCCAAGCAAGCCTGCATCACAGCCCTCACAGCTCATCGGACCGCCCTTGCCCAATGCATCCTTGGCGTGGCCTTGCAGCTCCTCATCAGAATCAACATAGCATGACGCAGCCTCGATGCAAACCTGCATCGCAATCCTTGCAGGTGATCAGATACTGCCACTGTGAGAAGCATCCTCAAAGCAAGTCTCCCATCATTCCTCAAGACCTCACTTGTGCAGTGAAATGCCCTGAAAGCAGAACTTAAGGTACATTCTCAGCAGGACTAACTTGGTCCCTGTATCTGGCCCGTGCTCCATAGTGTTCAGCCTAAACTTGTGACTCTTTCCTATTCCGACGCAATATAGGGTGCCAATCTGCGTGGTTTTGTGACTGTGCCCCAGCAAGAAGAATGTTCCTCAGAATAAGAAAAAAACAAAACAGTGTCTCTGCTTCTTGCTGGAGGACCGGTGTGTGTGTATGTCTGTACCTCAGCTGGAAGGCCAGATGCTGTGTGGAAGGACCTCTGAATCCTGTAACAGTGGTTGCAACATTTTCTCCGATATTGCTGCCATCCAACCAGATCCTTTCAGTATTGCAGGCTTGGGACCAGTACCATGGTACCAAAATGGCTGACAGGAGAAACAGCTTGGCCCAACCTATGGGCGTTGAATGCCATCAGTTGTGTGCAAAGGGAGTGGGGTTTGCTGCCAAGCATGAGCCCATCACCCCACGAGGAGCCAACCACCCCATGCAGCACCGTCTTCAACCATCTCGCAACAGAT
The DNA here is from genome assembly GCF_031143425.1 of Pleurodeles waltl. Taxonomy (NCBI): domain Eukaryota; kingdom Metazoa; phylum Chordata; class Amphibia; order Caudata; family Salamandridae; genus Pleurodeles; species Pleurodeles waltl. The sequence goes on along the minus strand of NC_090445.1, from coordinate 655,732,209 downwards.
CTACATTCTCATTGTTTTTTTTTTTTTTTTTGCAGGAGTCCCATGGGAGCACACAGGGGCTGCACTGGTTACTGGGGAAGGTCAAAGGGTTCACGACAAGGCCAAAAAAATGACCATCTTTTTTCTTTTTGGCACTAGAAAGGCACTCAATTTCTGATAACGGAGTCTTCATTTATGTATGCATAAATTTAGTGTTTCTTTTTGGTGGTTTGTTTTGTATTTATTTGCATGGAGGCCATCGTTATGGTGAAACATGTACACAGATTTGTTGTATTTCTTTCTCTAAGCTATATTTGCGTGATTATTTTCTTGTTGATTATAACCAATTGCACTCCTCAGATGTATTAAGGTGTATGAAGTACAACTCAATGTCATGTTTTTGCCAAGTTTAAGTTTGGGCCCTTTTTTGTTAGTCCACTTTCTAAGGTTGTACCCTACTTATGGAAGGAGAGGATTCACAGGGGTCATGTGATCAAGGCTGAAGGGCTAAAATGCATGTTCACTTTATGTGTGACTTTCCTGAGTGACTGCTTTACTTCTGTTGGAGACTCTAAGGTAAATATAACTCGCTCCTCCCCGTGCACAGTTTTCTGATCAATAATTTAATTGCAAATGTTGTAGTGAGAGTATTAATGATTCCCTTGAAGATGTCATCAAGATGTGTAATTTGTGGAGTTTTTGCAGTGCATGGTAAGGGTGCAATCTATAGTTACCTTAGGGCACAGATACAACTAGTGGGGTGTATAGATGAGGGAATCTGGCGCTCAGGATTCAAATCGGCCCTAAATATTATTAAACGGGGTGATCCCAAAAGGGAAACACCCAACCCTTAAAGGTTTAAGTAAACCTCATACACTAAGAAAAAGATACAATGAGGCCCCCCACTTTTGACATCTAAAAATTGGTATGTATGTACAATAGAAAAATATATCAGTTCATGTCACATCAGACAAAATTCCAAAACCATCCGGTGAATCCAGTGATTTATTGAAATGAATCTTCACATCAAGCTGCCATTGATCCAAAGAAAATTGCAATTCCAGCCAACACGTGTTTCGTCTTGGGAGATATTACATCCCAAACAACTTCTTCAGGGCTAGAAATTATAAGCATATTATATGAGTTAAGACCAAAATGCTCAAACACCAAATGTAAGTTTTATGTGCAAAAACCCAGACAGAAACTACTAGTCCAAAACCAGAAATATGTGAGAGGAAAGTAAATAAGTGTAAATCCTTAGTAGCACATATTGTAACTTGTGACGCACAACCAACCCACAAAAGTTTTGAATTTTTTGGACTTGAACATGTTCCCAGTAATTCGAGAGGGGGCAACAGAGAACTACTTTTACGCAGAAAAGAAGCATTATGGATTATGAGATTAAGGGCCGTAGAATCTGGACTTAATTCTGATAGAGAATTGGAGTTCTTTTTGGGAGATTGAAATATTGTTTGTATTGATTTACAGTATGTATCTATATATAATTTTGTATATGTTATACCAATTTCTCTTTAGACTGAGACTTTGTTTCTGACTTAATTTGTTACTTTGTTGGTGTGTAATGGTGTGTGTAACTCAATGAGTTAATAATCAAAATTCTCAAACACGAATTAGTGTAAACATAAATATTGGGGTTCTGACTGTTTCTGGGCACTTAGGGATGATGTCTTTAATTTTGTATACTGGTGGTGTTATCCATTTAGATTTGTTCAGGGTGATTTTGAGCTGTAATGTCAAATAAGGGAAGAGGGGCATACAGCCTCCTTCCCTGAGATATCATAGGCACCAGCAATCCTATCTCCCAGGGCTAAATTGCATTACTAAGGTAAGGGGGGCATACAGCCCCTCTCCCCCAGCCTTAATAGGGCTGAGGCATTCCTTCAACCGGGACCTGTGCGACTTCTGGTGGGCCAGACTCTGTGGCCAAACTCGGTGGTGGTTGGATTAATGTACAGTAATGAAAATTACTTTGTGAAAAAAAAAAACATAGAAATTCACTGAAAAAAGAAAGGTTACAGGAACATTATAATTAGGAAAAAGAATTAAAAAAACAATGAATTTCACTTACAAAAACAAATGTTACAGGGACATTTCAAGCATACCAACCCATAGAAATTCAACTAGCTCCAGTAGGTAGTTATAGTTAGGACCATTTTTTCCATATACAGGGCATTTTTTGTTTTGCCAATAACGTCAACCAGGAAGTGTTTGCAGCCATCTTGGGACCTGGCTTTAGCCGAGTCCAGCCAAAAAAGTGAAAAAAGAAAAGAAAAGGGGCCAGGGTAGGGACCCTCCCCCCCAAAGCTAAAGAGCATTTCTTTAAAAATGTCAGGGAAATATGCATATTTTCCTGACATTAAAAAAAGGCAGTCTCCTGCCCTTTCTTTTTTTAACTATACCCTGGGTAGGCCAGGTCCTGTGGGCATTGGGGGCTCAAGAAAAGAGAGGGCACACACCCCTCCCCCCCCCCCGGGCTTCTTTAAGCCTCAGGGAACACCATCTCCAAAGGGAAATTATTCAATAGTGTGCAGGGGGCCTCCAAGAGGCTTTAAACAAATTGAGTGCAGGGCTGCGCAGTCCACCTGCAGTCCAGAGGACTGCCACTTCCCCATGGCAAACATACAATTGTGTGCAGGGGAGGGGTTGTGTGCCCCCCCGCAGCCCTGGGGACCACCATCTCCCCAGGCTACAATAAAAGAATGAAGGGGGTCTGTTGCAGACCACCAAGCTCTGGAGACCACCATCTCCCCTGGAGCTATGTTACATTGGAGGTGGGGGGCTGTGCAACACCCATCGAGGATCCATAGATTGTGGAGTGGGCTTCTTACCTTTCATTGGTGGTTGAGTGAGCCTCTTGCCTTTCATTGGTGGTTGAGTGGGAACCTTCACTTTCATTGGTGGATGAGTGGAAACCTTCACTTTCTTTGCTAGTGAAGGGGGATCCATGTGTCCCCTGTTGTGACGGGTCCCCTTGGCCTTAGACATGTCACTTGTATCCTTGCCTTCAGGACTAGAAGGTGCCTCCACTGTCCACATCTCACATCCCTTGCTTTTCTCCACTCTAGTCCTCCTTTTCTGAGGTGTGCTCTCAGTTAGAGTGGCAGCCGTCACACTCTGGGGCCCCTTAGTGCCAGCAGCTGATGATTTGATGGGAGCAATGGCAGACAGTTTGGCTGAGGTGCTGGGCTGGGTCGTTGGGACCCTGCTCTTACAGGCAGGATGGGTGGCTGGAGGGGGAGGGAAGAGTTTAAGACATGCAAGGAAAAGCTTCTTAAGGGTGCTGGGGCGGGATGTGGGAGGAAGGAAGGGAGTGGAGGTTGAGGGAGGGGTTGTCGGAGGTGTATGTCTGCTGGACTTGTGTGCAGGTGTATGGGCAGTGTGCATGTGTGAGGTGGATGGCTGTTGGGTGTCTGTGTGCGTGCATTTGTGTCTCCTAGGAGGGGCAGACAGGTTGGGAGACGACAAAGGGGACGCGTGGATGGATGATGTGGAGATGTCTGCAAGTGAGGTGTGTGTGCTGCATTATGTGGTGGTGGTGGTGGTTGTTGATGCAGTGCATGCAGGTGTGGGTGCGAATGTGACTGGAGGGAGGAGGTGGAGGGGGAGACAGTGGAAGCAGTGGATGTGGTTGTGTGTGCAAGTGTCTATTGTTTGTGTGAGTGCATGTGGCCGGATGTGCGCTGCCTGTGTTTGACTGTGCTACTCTTGTGTGATGTTTTGTGTGCATGCTTGTCTGTATCTGTGCCTTGGATGGGTTGGGATTGAGGAGACTGGGACTGGAAAGTGGTAGTTGGAGGGGTAACGGTAGGAACAGGGACACTGGCTGCCATCAGAGAAGAGTCCAAAGCCTGAAACGATCTCTGTAGGGCTGCTAAACCACCATGGATGCCATTCAGGTATGCATTGCATTGCTGCATCTGGGATGCCAGCCCCTGAATGGCATTCACAATGGTTGACTGCCCTACAGAGATGGATCTCAGGAGGTCAATAGCCTCCTCACCAAGGGCATCAGGGCTCACTCGGGCAAGGCCTGAGGTGCCTGAGGTGAAGGAGATGCCCACTCTTCTGGGTGAGCGGACACAGGCAACTGAATGGAGGTCTACTGGGAGGGCGGTGCTGGTACGGGGTATGGCGGTGGTACCTGTAGCTGGGGTGGTTCCAGAGGTGTCCGCCACCACCAGGGAGCTCCCATTGGAGGAGGTATCAGAGTCAGTGTTGTCACCTCCTGTCTCTGCCATGGTGCTCCCCTCGCCCTCCATCCCACTGGACTCCTCGGCATCGGTGGACTCTGCCTCCTGGGTCCTCTGGGATGCAGCTCCCTCAATCACCAGTTCCCCTGCTCCTCTGCCAAATAATGCTAATGCACACATCGAAAGGATGACAGAAGATAATGGGGGGGGAGGGAAAGGGAGCACTGGGCCGATTACAGCAACAACACCACAGTTGTCATACAAACTACCATCACACACAGGGATCAGGATTGAGCACTATACATCGCACTGGCATTACATTGGCTAAGTGCCACCTCAAGATGAGAGCCAACCACCGCCAACTGCACCCCTCCTGTGACCCACTAAGCAGTGCCTTCCATGGAAAGCTACCTATCTAGGTTACCAGATTTTGCTACATACCTATATACCTTCAGCTGGATTACGCAGCAATGGCTGAACTTGCATTAAGGGGTACCCACTAACTGAAACCCACCACCAGGATTCCATGCCACCCAAAAAGAATTGTTGTCACGCTCACTGTACTCTCCCCTTGTGGCTACTGTGCTGCTCTCAAGCGCCCATCCAGCTCTGGGTAGGCCACCACCAGTAAGCGGGCTATAAAGGGGGTCAGGTTCTGAGGGGTACCCCTTCCTGGTTGGGAGGCCATCTCCAGCTAGGCCATTGCGGACTTCCGGGCCCAACGTCTCAGGTCATCCCACCTTTCCCTACACTGGGTGCTCCGCCTACTATAGACCCCCAGGATCCGCACGTCCTTGGCGATGGCACGCCATAATCCCTTCTTTTGATGGGCGCTGACCTGCAGAAGTAATACAGACAGGAGGGCACCATTAACCATACAATCCAGCCAGTTACACATATGGCCCAAAAATACCATTTCCATCTCCATTGGCAGACACAACACCCAGAGCACTGCATGTACACTACCACCAGACACACCCCAGCCCAAATTACACACTGCTTACACACAAATCTCCATTCAACCTTGTCACATGCATCATGCCCATGGTGTACTCACCTGTTGATCTGGAGGCCCATACAGCTGTCCATACAGAGGTAGGACCCCATCCACCAGGCGCTCTAGCTCGAAGTGTAGGCCGGGGCCCTTTCCCCTGTCACACGGGCCATGGCAGGATCCAGACACAGGTCATGGCAGCACACGCAGTGGAGGTGTTTTCCTGTGGAAAGTCAGGAATCAAGTGAGGTTTTAGACAGAAAATGGCAGTCACGCCCACTGCAGTCTACACCATCACCGCCACCAGTGATACCCATTGGACACTGTACTCCATAGGCCCCCATTTTAGCCAATGAGGAACAGCACGGCGGTACAAAACCGCCTTCCGCCATGACGCCCAACGCCGGCGGAGTTACATGCCTCCATCTGACAGGTGGATCCTTGTGCTATTCCCCTGAGAAGGTTTGCCAGATAGTTGTTGCATGCTGCATGCTGCACAACCTGGCCCTCAGGTGACATGTGCCTTATCAGTAGGAGGAGGAGATTGGAAATGCCCCTGTGGCAGCAGTGGACCCTGAGGACAGTGAGGATGAGGAGGCAGAGGATGAGGATGTGGACAACAGAATATCAGTTATACAGCAATATTCCAATGACACACAGGTGAGACAGTGGAATTGACCATTCCTCTAAATATTTATCCTTTCAGTGTGGCTTTAGCATGATGGCAGTCAATTTATTTGCTTCTCAACTGACTGTCACCTATGCATTCTCATTTTGCAGATGCTGGTGTTATTACTACTGTGTACTGATGTGATGACTGCAGACACCTACAGGTCATTATTTCAATGCTATCACAGAGTTCAGGTTATTTGCACAAGAGGTAACTGTTACCATAATTGCTCATTTCTTAACATAAAGCACTATCACTCAAGTTGTGTTTAAGGGTGTTTATTCTAGTAAAATGTATAGACGGAATAGTGCAATGGAATGGGGTGGTGGTAGAGGTAAGTCCAGGGTATTGGTCCAGTCTTTTTGTAGCACAGGTCCAGTGTCCACGGGGCCATAGGAAGGGGAGCATAGACAGTTCAAAGTGGACAAGGTGACACAGTGGGACACAAGGGGGACAAGGGGGACATTCAGGTGGGTCTCATTTCCTGGCAGTGGGCTTAGTCTTGACAAGTGTCTCTGGCATCTGTCTGGGTCGCACGGACCGTTTGTGGGGTGGTTCAGCTTCTGCAGGGGGAGGGGTGCTGGTGGCCTGTGGGTCCTGTGGCAGAGCCTCCTGTCCACTAGCATCAGCAGATGTGGTGGGCTGTTCAGTTGACTGGCTAGTGGAAGAGGCCCGCTGGTTTGCTGTATATCCCTCATTATGTTGGCCATGTCAGCCAGTACTCCTGCTATGGAGACCATGGTGGTGTTGATGGCCTGCAAATCTTTTTTGATCTCCTGATGGTGTACTTCCTACAGCCACTGGGTCTTCTGCATGATGTCAAGAATCTGGTCCATCTTGTTCTGGGATTGTTAGTAAGCCACCAGGACATTAGTGAGTGCCTCCAGGACAGTCGGCACCCTAGGCCTGTCCTCCCCCTGTCGCACAGCTGTCCTCCCAGTGTCCCTGTGTCTGTGTCCCTTGAACTGTGTGCCCACTGCCACTGACCCCAGGACCCTCATTGTCTTGGCTGTGGGGTGTGGACTGGGGTCCCTGTACAGGTGGGCACACTGCTGACTGACGTTTCCTGAGTGCAGAAGTGTGGGAATGTTTGGTGGGTGCTGCAGTGTTGGATACTGAGGGGGAAGCTCTGTGGTGGACTGGGGGTGGGCTGGGGTGGCCAACTGAACAGTGGTCCCTGATAAGCCAGGAAGTTCATCCAGATCTAGATGTCCAGAGTACCTGTCATCATTGGTGGCATCTTCTGTTGGGGGACTGGATAGTCATGGCACCTCGTTGCCACTGGGATTGGCTGGGGCACCTGTGGGTATTTAAGTGATGTAGTATGCTTCATGTCTGTGACATATTGTACATCCCTAGGTTCACCTATATTCTTGCTGTTGCCCTGCCATCTTTGTTTGTGTATGGTGATGTATTGTGGGTTTGTTATTTCTTCATGCTGTGCTTGCATAGGAGGTGGGTGTACATGCAGGGCTGGGAGGACTGTACATGCAGTGGGTATGGCATGCAGGGCTTGGCACTGGAGATAGTCATATATGTAGGTGCAATGTGTGGGATGGACTGGAGTGATGGGAGTCAGGGTGAGGGGGTGAGATGGCATGCAGGTATGGGGGGGTGATAGTTTGTAAATATTGACCCACCAGTGCCAAGTCCTCCGGCAACTCCAGTGAGTTCCTCAGAATGCAGTATTGCCAAGACTTACTGCTCCCATGCTGTCAGCTGTGGGGGAGGAGGTGGGGGTCCACCGCCAGTTCTCTGGATGACGAGCTGGTGCCTTGCTGCCATGGAACGTACCTTCCCCCGTAGGTCGTTCCACCTCTTCCTGATGTCGTCCCTTGTTCTTGGATGCTGTCCCACGGCGTTCACCCGGTCCACAATTCTCCGCCATAGCTCCATCTTCCTTGCAATGGATATTTGCTGTACCTGTGCTCCAAACAGCTATGGCTCTACCCTGACTATTTCTTCCCCCATGGCTCGCAACTCCTCATCTGTGAAACGGGGTGTCTTTGTGGGGACATGGGTGTTGTGTGGTGTGTGTTGTGCAGTGCGTGCTGACTAATGTGGTGGGGTGTGAGGTGCATGACAGATGGCTGGGTGTTAGTGGTGTGTGTAGTTGTGTCTGTGATTTGTGTGTCTGTCTCCTGGCTATTTTTAGTGTTCACAAAGGGTTGTGGGTAATGTGGGTGTGTGTTTTATAGTGCTGTTGGTGGGTGGGTGTGGTGTCAGTATTGGTGTCAGGTGTGTGTTTTTGGTATTGGCCAATGTTGTGTTGTTTTGTATTTGGGTGGCCATTCTGACCGCACCGGTGGGAACCATCTATGGTTTACTGCTGCTGAATGTCCGCCATGGTGATTCGTGGGCCATAATGTGGAGGGCGTTGTTTTGTTGGCTGGACAGTGTGGGTGTTCGTACTGACTGTTACACACTTACCTTTGATCTGGCAGATATGTGTTTGTTGCAGTATTCTGTTGGTTTATTGTGAGTGTCATAATATGGTGAACTGATGTTCGCAACTGCAACGGTATGTTGGCAGCCGTTACCGCAGCAGTAAGTGGGATTTACCGCCAATGTTGTAATGACCACCATAGTCTGTTTTGCAAGCGATATGTTTATTTAGCGAACATTTCTATTTAGTCTGGTTTAACTGAAGCTCTTTGACATTAGTGCTAAATTTACAGGTTTTGCAATGTCTGTATCTCTAAAAGCCTGTGGTCGACTTTAGCCACATAGTTAGTATAGGGCTCAGAAAACTATGAATCAGTCTATCTTTTAGTGAGCAGTTACAGATGGGCTGCCACCAATACCTTCATTTAGAGTTTCGTTCTGTAGAAGAATATCGCAGTGTTTACGTCAGATTTCCCTCACCTTGCCAGACTGTTATAAGTAGTAATGAAATGTAAGTGTTCATTTTATGTTGTACTGGCCTTGGTCTTTTTCGGTCTATATAGGATTGTTTTCCTGCTTACTTTTTCAGCCCTGTCAGCGGCCTGTCTTAGCACCTTATTTGTGTAACCCCAGTTAGAATCTTTGCATCACGTCATCATAAATTTTAAAACATGTTTCATTTGAGCTAAAGTTTCATTTAGCAGGCAGAAATTTAATGTAAGGAATGCTTTAAGTTGACAGTGAGTGACTCAAAAAACTAATGCTATACCATTTATAGAGCAATGTGTACAAAAGGATGATGTCTTGAGTGATGTTATAGAACATGTTATGAGTGATGTGATGTGTGAGGTCATAAGCAGCGCATGGTGGGGGCACAAGTTATAATTAGCTCTGGTGAATTTCCGTTGTTTTTGGAGTTCAAAACGCTAATGTTGTTGCTGAGATATTCACCTTACGATCTTACAATAAAAACACTTTAACCTTATACTGTATATATCTCATTGATGTAAGGCAGTTTTCCACAAGCAAAAATGACTTTATCTCCAATATTTTGGAGCTAGACATGTCTAGTGCCAAAATATAATTATGAAGTTAAATTTGCGCCATATTTGCGTAAAAAAATGATGCAAATAATAACAAACTTGTGCAGAGATCTGCACAGCTCTGATTGACTGCCAACACTTTAACTAGGAAGAACGTAAGGATAAAACGAAATGAGTTTAACTAGTGTAATATTCAAACAATCAGATAGCCCAAAAGAACAGAAATAATCAGTATACACAAATATTTACAGCAAGTACACAAGTCCGTATACTATCCCATGAAATGTCCGTGGACCAGTGGTCCCAAAAGCATAGATGAAGACCACACATGACACCTGCCTCAAAACGGAGAGAATACTGCAGGGGCATCATGTAAAAAAAAAACAGGCAGCTCAGGGGAAAGGGGAGGGGGGGCACTTCAGCCTGATGATGGTACGACGCCATTGCTCCTCGAGGGGGCTCCATGCCCACTGCTTGGTCCTGGGGAGTGCAAAGCCACAGTCTCTCAAGTCTCTCAAGTGAGTGGTTTGCCCACTGCTTACTCCTGGGGAGTGCAAAGCCACAGTCTCTCAAGTGGGTGGTTTGCCCACTGCTTGGTCCTGGGGAGTGCAAAGCCGCAGTCTCTCAAGTGGGTGGTTTGCCCACTGCTTGGTCCTGGGCAGTGCAAAGCCACAGTCTCTCAAGTGGGTGGTTTGCCCACTGCTTGGTCCTGGGGAGTGCAAAGCTGCAGTCTCTCTAGTGGATGCTTTTCTCCACTGGTTCTGGAGGGGGCTTTGTGTCCAGAGTGCTTCATCCTGCCAAGGATAGGGTGAGTGGGTGCTTTTCTCCACTGGCTCTGGATGGGGCTTTGTGCCCAGTGATGCTTCACCTGGAGTGTGGAAGTTGACTTCGTCTCACCTGGGTGTCTCAGCCATGTGATGTACCTGGAACAGGGAGCATGATACTCCATGGAGGCAGACCCACACTCTATCCTGCAGCGACTTAGGCTGCCAATTGCTGGTTCGTGTCAATGCTGGAGGTGGTGTCTCAAGTGGCGTGTCCAGGGTCCAGGACCTCACCTGCAGACTCTGATGGCTGCACACTGGGGATAGGGCTGACGTTGGACAGAGTGGCATCGGCTGTGCACATGGCGGTGCTGATGGTGGTGCAGGTGGTGGTGGCTGCGGCGGAGATGCTGCCAGTGCTGGCTGTGGTGCAAGTGACTGTTGCGGTGGATGGAGACACCATACCGTCTCTGCCAGCCTCGGATGGCTGATCCTTGGGGAGGATGCTGCAGACTGATGTTGTGGCAGCGGCGGTGCAGGTGGCGGTCAGAGCGGCAGTGGTGACTGTGGTGCATGTGGCAGCCATCCCTGATGATTTGGTGGTCACCAGCCCCTCACCAGGAGACATCGTGCCCAGAGGTGATGTGCCCTTTGGCTTGTGGCCCCTCCCGACCTTGACAGTCGCTGAAGGGACCTTGGCACTGTCTACTCGGTGTTTGGGCGAGGCCTTGCTGGGTGGGTGGTTTGACTGTCCCCCAGCTGGAAGCCGGTCCCTTTTTGACCTTTGCAGGTGGTGGAATAGGGTGGTCCTTCCTTTCTGTCTGTGGCACACTGGCAGCTCTGACGGGTGCCCCCTTAGACCGTACTGGAGTAGTAGGGACCACAGCTGATGCAGATTTGGTGGCTGAGTTGCTGGGCTGGGATCTAGACAACCTGGCCCTAGGCGAAGGACGGGGGAGAGGTGTAGGGAAGAGGTCAAAATTAGCTAGGAAAGGTTGTTTTGACACACTGGGACGGGAAGATGGAGGAGGTGTGGGAGTGGAGGAAGAGGTAGTGGTTGTAGGAGGAGTGCGTCTGAGTTTGGGTGAAGGTGCATGGGTTGGAGGCTGTTGTGAGGTGGATGGCTGTTGAGTGGGTGTGTGCCTGCGTTGTTGTACTTTGGGAGGGGGGTTCACAGACACACTGGGAGAGGACACAGGGGACGTGTGAATGGTGGTGGGGGCGGTGATTGCACATGAGCGGTGTGTAGTGATGGGCGTGCCGGTGATGGAGGTAGTGGCAGAGGATGTAGTGCATGCAGGTGTGAGTGGAGACGAGACTGGGAGGGACGTGGAGGACGTAGAGGAGGGGGACACAGTGGAGGCAGTGGATGTTGGTGTGTCTGCATGGGTATGGTGCTTGTGTGAGTGCCTGTGGGATATGTGGTGCTTATGTTTGCCTGAGCCACTTTTGTGTGTTGATGTGTGTGCATGCTGGTCTGATGGTGTTCTTGGGATAGGCTTAGTTAGAGGGGATTGGGTCTGGGTAGTGGAAGTTGGAGTGGGGCGCTGGACACAGGGACAATGGCTGCCATCAATGCTTAGGCCAGAGCCTGAAATGCTCTCTGTTGGGCCGCCACACCAGAATGAATGCCCTCCAGGTATGCATTTGTTTGCTGCAGGGTGACAAAACAAGAAGTGGGGGAAAGACAGAGGACACACATGGTCAATGCCAGCATCACCACTACCATTTGTGGACACAACACACAGGGAGCAAGCCCTATGCAGTAGGCCATGCACTAGCAGTTAGTAGGAAAATCACCTACCCATGGGGTACTATGCCTAACACCATTTGCTGCACACCTGGACTCCACAGGAGCCTGCCTAGTTGTAGATGCTCACTAACACTATTGGGGTTGGAGTGCCTCAGAGCCTGCCCAACAAGGGACCTCCCCTACCAAGTTCGCCCTGGCCTAGGGAACCCACAGTCCACATCCCCCACCCAGACACTTCGTAAAGCACACAGAGTCAGCTGAATGACACTGTACTCACCCCCTTGTGGCTGCTGTGATGGTCTTAAGTGCCCATCCAACTCCAGATATGCCACCGCCAGGATCTGGAACATTAGGGGGGTCATGGTGCGACGGGCACCCCTTCCACATTGGGAGGCCGGCCCCAGCTGACCTCCGCCGTCTTCTTGCTCCAGCGGCGCAGGTCCTCCCATCTCTTGCATCAGTGGGTGCTCCGTCTATGATAGACCCCCAGGGTCCGCACTTCCTTGGCGATGGCACGCCAAATACCCTTCTTCTGGTGGGCGCTGACCTAGAGGAAAGGTACAGGAGCAAAGGAAATTACTCTCCTGTCCGGACCATCATACTTATTGCCCACCAGTTCCGAACCATGCCCTGACGCACATACACTTAACATCCTCACATGCAGGCCCCAGCCACCCACCCACATGTATCTTCCATCCACACCACTCAAAACAGGCATTTCCCACGCATCATGCTCACAGTGTACTCACCTGTTTGCCTGGAGGACCTTAGAATAGCATGTACTGGGGGAGGACCACATCCACCAGTTTGTCCAACTCCTCCACAGTGAAGGCAGGGGCCCTATCCCCAGACACTGTAGCTATTGTTGCTTCCAGACTGAGGTCACAGCAGCACTTGCAGTGTAGGTCAGGTATCAAGTGAGTGAACAGATAGAAAATTGCGGTCACGTCCGCAGCGGTGTGCACCGTCACCGCCAGCGTACATCATAATTGGCTCCTAGAACCCATAGGGCCCAATGATAAACAATGCTAAATTGAGCGGCGTTCTTCGACCGCCTATCGTGACGCTGCACAACGCCAGCGCAGTTACCTCATTTCCCCTTGTCCCTCCTTACAGGTCAGGCAGCCACCATTTCAGGGGGCACATGGCATGGCACCTAACTGTGTCACAGCACAATTTGGCAGTTATAAGGACAAACTACGCCACACACGGATTTACTCACATTACTAAAAACACACTTGTGCAAACTATGTGGTACGTGACCCTCTGCTCACCATTCTCCTCCATAGGGCACATCTTTGGGGCAGATGATGAGATGGTGGCATCCTCCGGTGTACAGACCCCTGGTGGACCTGTCGACAATGGAAGACAGACACATCATTATCACCTACAGACTTGATCGTTCCACAATCCAAGACCTATGTGCCCTATTGGAGCCAGACCTGATGTCAGCTATCCACCATCCCACAGGAATACCCCCTCTAATCCAGGTCCTGTCAGTGCTCCATTTCCTGGCAAGCGGCTCCTTTCAAACTACAGTGGCCATGGCATCAGGGATGTCTCAGCCAATGTTTTCTAACGAGTTGACCAGAGTGTTGTCAGCCCTGCTGAAACACATGCGCAGCTACATCGTATTCCCCCAGGTGGAGGGTTTGCCCACAGTGAAAGCTGACTTTTATGCCCTGGGACATATCCACAACATAATTGGTGCCATTGATGGTACACATGAGGCATTTGTCCCTCCCCGCAGGAATGAACAAGTGTACAGAAATCGAAAAAGCTACCATTCTATGAATGTGCAGATGGTGTGCTTGGCGGACCAGTACATCTCTCATGTGAATGCCAAGTATCCTGGCTCTGTGCATGATGCTAACATTTTGAGGAATAGCAGTATCCCTTATGTGATGGGCCAACTCCAGAGGCATCGGGTGTGGCTAATAGGTGAGCCCAGGGTCCCCACACAGTATGAATAGTTGTCTGGGTATGGGGTCGTCCCTAAGGGTTAGTGTGTGTCTAACAGATATCCCTCGCCATTTGCAGGTGACTCTGGATACCCCAACCTCTCATGGCTACTGACCCCAGTGAGGAATGCTAGGACAAGGGCAGAGGAACGCTACAATGAGGCACATGGGTGAACTAGGCGTATTATTGAGAGGACGTTCGGCCTCCTGAAGGCCTGATTCCGGTGCCTCCATCTAACAGGTGGATCCCTATACTACTCACCGAAGAAGGTTTGCCAGATAATCGTGGCATGCTGCATGTTGCACAACCTGGCTTTGCAACACTAGGTGCCTTTTCTGCAGGAGGATGGGCCCGATGATGGTCTTGTGGCAGCGGTGAAGCCTGTGAACAGCGAGGAAGAGGAGGCAGAGGAAGAAGATATTAACAACCGAACGAACATCATCATGCAGTACTTCCAGTGGCACACAGGTAAGAGACTGGAACTGCTCCTCTCATATCTGACTACTGTAGGACATTGTATAAGTCAGCCTCTTAACCTCTGTCTATGGACACTGACAGATCACTTTGGCTTTCCATTTCACAAATCTGGGTGCCTCATTCTGCCTTCTGCTATATTTACTGCTGCCCAACAAATGTCATACATTGGTATGAGCAAATGAATATTTACATTGATATTTGTGGATGATGTTGTAATTATACATTTGTGAAAGAACAGACTGTCTCCAGATTGGTTTGTGATTCAAGGGTGTTTATTTATGGGCTAATGTGTATAGGTGTATGTGGAAGGGGCTGGGGTGATGGTGGAGGAAGGTCCATAGTAAAGTCCATTCTCTTGGTATCACAGGTGCAATGTCCAAAGGGGCATAGGAAGGAGAGCAATGGCAGTTCAAGGTGGACAGGGTGACAGAGTGGGACATGAGGGTGACAATCAGGAGAGTCTTATTTCCTTGAGAGGGTCTTGGCAATGTTTGCTGGCTTCTGCCTGGATCACAGGGACCGTTTGTGGGATGGTTCTCCTTCTGCAGGGAGTGGGGTGCGGGTGGTCTGTTGTTCCTGTGGCGGTGCCTCCTGTCCACTAGCGCCGGCAGTGTGTTTTATCAGGGCAGACAAAACTCTTGTCAGCACTATTGAAAATATTGGCTCTGACATTCCTGCTGCCGAGCCCACTGTCACTTGGAAAGAACCAGTTGCCAGGAAATGGAGTACAGATAGCACTTGCACAAGATGGGGGGATCCCAGTGGGGCGACGGATAGCAGATATCAGGTCAGACTCCAATTAAGCCCACAGCTCTGTGATTGTGGCCCTGTCAAGTCCATAGGTGAGGATAATGTGCCTGTCCACCAGTGTAGCCAAGTCCACCAGGGGTCTGTACACGGGGGTATGTCTCCGTCTCCTATTCATCTGCAGCGGTAGGTATCTAAGGGACAAAAGAGTGAGGAGGCTGTCATATACTGAACATGTAATGGGTCAGTGTGATTTGTTCAGTATGTGCCTATTTCTCCTATGATGCAGCATAATTCCATAGGGCTGCCCCCCACCCCCGAAATGACGTCTGCCTGCCCTGTGTGGAGGGACAGGTGGAAGTGAGGTAATTCCACCGACGTTGTGCGCTGTGGTGGGAGGCGGTCGGGGACCGCCGTGCAATTTCTCATGGGTTAAAATTGGGCCCTATGGTGTACAGTGGCCAGTGGTAATCTACGCCGGCTGTGACGATATACACCGCCGTGGACGAGACTGCCATTTTCTATCTGATTCCTCACTTGCTACCTGACCTTCCATAGGAGAGGACCTTCCTTCATATGCTGCTGTGGTCTGTGTCTGGAACCTACCATGGCCTGTGTGACCGGGGAAAGGACCCACCCTTCACTTCAGAGGAGTTGGAGAGCCTGGTGGATGGGGTCCTACCCCAGTACGGACTGCTGTATGGGCCTCCACACCAACAGGTGAGTACACTGTGGGCATGATGCATGTGGCATGAATGTATGGAGGTGCGTGTGATGGCTCTGTGTAAGGGGGGAGGGATGTCCTCCTGGCTGGGAATACATTGGGTGCTGGGCTATGTGTGTTCCAATTGTGCTATAAATGGGTATGGTGGGCCATATGTGTAACTGGATGTACTGTTTGTCTAATGGTGTTTTCCTGTATGTATTGCCTCTGCAGGTCAGCGCCCATCAAAAGAAGGGTATATGGCGTACCATCGCTAAGGAGGTACGGACCCTGGGGGTCTATGGCAGGCGGAGCACCCACTGTCACAAACGGTGGGAGGACCTGAGATGCTGGGCACGGAAGATGGAGGAGGCCCCGCTGGGTATGGCCTCCCAATGAGAAAGGGGTGCCCATCGAACTCTAACCCCCATGATGGCCCACATACTGGCGGTGGCCTATCAAGAGCTGGATGGGCACTTGAGGGCATCACAGCAGCCACAAGGTGGTGAGTACAGTGGCAATCATTACAACTTACGGCTGGTGGGGTGGTATCCGGGTGGTGATTGTGTGTTAGTGGGTGCCCCTAGGCCAGGACTGACATAGCAGCGTAGGTCCTCTGGTGGCTAGAGGTCTGAAGGGATAATCCTGGCGACCTAGCTTGTTAGCATCCACAACTGCCCAGGTCTGCATGGATCCCAGGTGTGCTACAGTTGGTAGTGTGTGCCCCTCCTCATGCCTTGGTGGCTAGCAATATCAGTGGTAGTGCAATGCATAGTGCGTAGGCTGTTCCCTCTGTGTGAGGGTGCTGTGTACACCAACGGTGGTGTTGGTGCAGCCATTGACCCAGTGTATCCTTTGTCTCTCTCCTCCCCTTTCTTGTTTTGTCATCTTGTCCTTATGTGCATTAGCATCATCTGGCGGAGGAGCAAAGGCACCAGCTAGGGAGGGAGCTGCATCCCACAGGACCCAGGAGGCAGAGTCCACCGATGCTGAGGGCACCAGTGGGACGGAGGGCAAGGGGAGCACCACAGCGGAAACTACAGACTCAGATACCTCCTCCGATGGAAGTTCCCTGGTGGTGGCGGACACTGTGACCACCACAGCTACAAGTACAGTCACAACCCTGTACCAGCACCGCCCTCCCAGGAGCCCTTCATCGAGTTGCCCGTGCCCGCTCACCCAGGAGGGTGGGCATCTCCTTCGCCCCAGGCACCTCAGGCCCTGCCCCAGTGAGCCCTGTTGCCCTGAGTGAGGAAGATATTGACCTCCTGAGATCCATCTTTGTAGGGCAGTCAACCATTGTGAATGCCATCCAGGGGCTGTAGCCCAGATGCAACAATCTAATCCATTCCTGGAGGGCATTCAAACTGGATTGGTGGCCCAACAGAGATCGATCCAGGCTCTAGCCTCTTCTCTGATGTCAGCCATTGTCCCTGTTCTACTGTCCCCCCTTCAATTACCACTTCCCAGTCCCATTCCCCTCAACCCCAGCCCATCCCAAGCACACAGCCAGATGAGCATGCACACAGGGCAAAACCCAAGAGTGTCACAGGCAAACACAAGCACCACACTTCATCCCACAGGAACTCACACAAACACCATCCAGTTGCAGACACAACAACATCCACTATTTCCACTGTCTCCCCCTCTTCCTCCTCCTCCACCTCCCACCTAGTTATGTCCACACTCACACCTGCATGCACTACATCATCATTCACTACCTGCATCATCACCACACCAAGCAGAACACACACCTCACTGGCAGACACCTCCACAACATCCATGCACATGTCCCCTGTGTCCTCTTCCACCTTGTCTGTCCCTCGCCTCCTAAAGTACACAAACGCAAGCACTCAGACACCCAACAGCCATCCACTTCACAAGAGCATGCAGCCCATGCACCTGCACCCAAATCCAGCAGACAGACACCTCTAACAACCAATCCCTCATCCTAAACTCCCATTACTTCTCCCTCTTCCCGCCTGAATGCCCCTAAAAAGCTTTTCCTTTCCACCATTGACCTCTTCCCTACCCCTTCCCCCCATCCTGCATGTATGGCCAGGGTCGCAAGAACCCAGCCAAGCACCTCAGCCACACAGTCCACGGGCCAAGTTCAATCTGCACCTACTCGTAATGGAAAGGATTCCAGGCCACATATGCTGAAGGGAAAGGAGCCTGCACCAGCCAGGCAAAAGGGGAAGGAGCCTGCACCAGCAGGCAAGAAGGGGAAGGAGCCTACACCTGCCATCCAAAAGGGGTAGGAGCCTGCACCAGCAGGCAAGAAGGAGAAGAAGCCTGCACCTGCCATCTGAAAGGGGAAGGAGCCTGCACCAGCAGGCAAGAAGTGGAAGGAGCCTGCACCAGCAGCTGTCACAGAGCCCCAACCACCAACCGTGGTTGTGCAGATATCGCAGGGTGCAGGGGCTGTACAGGAGCCTCCCACTACCACTAGCATCACCACAGTGCAGCCATTGGAGGGTGCAGGGGTTGTGCAGGAGACTCCCACCAGCAGCAGCACCACAGTGCAGCTGTCACTGCCGGTGGATGCAATGTGATCCTGCCTCCATGGGCTGCTGTGTGGCCTGTCCACTCCAGAACTAGTGGGTAAGACACCCACTCGAGAGACTGTGGGCTTGCACTCCCTAGGACCAAGCACAGGGCATGTTGCCCCCTCCAGAACCAGTGGAGAAGACACCCACTCGAGAGACTGTGGCCTTGCACTCCCCAGGACCAAGCACATGGCATGTTGCCCCCTCCAGAACCAGTGGGGAAGGCACCCACTTGAGAGGCTGTGGCCTTGCACTCCCCAGGACCAAGCACAGGGCATGTTGCCCCCTACAGAACCAGTGGTCGTGTTTCTGGTTCCGGCTGAGGTACCCCCCACCCCCTAAGGTGCCTGCCTATTTGCCAACTGATGTCCCTGCAGTGTTCTCTCCGTATTGATGCAGGTGACAAGTGGGGCCTTGGACTTTGCCCTGAGGCCCACACAAACTGAGGACTGGGCAGTGTCCCTTTTTAGTACATTTGTACATATCTGTAGCATTGGCTAAATTATACATTTTACTGTGTTGATCTTATTACAATCACTTTAGTATATTCCTGTTGTCCTTGCATTATTCAGCCGATTTAAGGGGATTAACAGGTTTTCTTGGGCAAATGGTTGTGTGCATGGTGTGTGTGTCTGGTGTGTCTACGGTGTGTGTGTGTGTCACTGTTGTTTTTCTCCCACTCTCTCTTGTGTGCTAGGGGGCTGTACTCACCGTTGCCGTCTTCACCGGCGTTGGTGTTCGTGGTGGAGCAGAACGTAGAATATCATCGGAAAGACTTGCAGTTTGGGTTCCATGGCGACGTGGTGCTTCCCTGTGTCTCCAATGTTCAGTCCATACACTTCTGTGCAGTGTTTCCGCCAGGCATTTGATGTCGTTGATACTGCCCCGGAAAAGGTGGCGGATTGTGTAGTCATAATATGGTGGGCGGAACTTTGACTTCCATCTGGCTGTAGGCGGCTAACGCCATGGTGCCTGGTATTTCCACCCTGGTGGTCGGTGTGGTACATTGGCTGTCTTTCGGAGATCTTTCCGCCATGGTCATAATTTGGCGGTAGTTACCGCAGGCCTGTTGGCGGTATTACCACCACTTTGTCACCTCCGCCAGGGTCGTATTGAGGGCCTAAATATCTGTGTGGATCTGCCCAACAGTACTTAGAAGTCAAGATATGGTTTGTTTGTTCTAGTAAGATCCTATGATCCACAAGATCTGGATTGCTTTGCTCTGCCACCTGTTTGACGGAAAGAGCTCTTCATGCAACAGTTTGCAATCAAATATGCCGTACAGACCACTTTCTGTGCTTGGTGTCTTCATCACTCATTTCGACCACACAGAGCATTATTCTGAGACTTAAAACACTCTTGATACAGCTTTACTGCACTTGAGGAATACTACACTATGAGTGCCATAATTCCAGGGTTTGGTATTACCATATCATTAATGCTTTATCCCTAAGGAATGGAGAATTTCCACAGAAAATCAGGGTTTCCACACACTGCATATCTTGGACTCCAGATACAGCTACTAGGACCTGTTACCTGCCAAACTGGAAATTCTGAGAAGATCAGAAAAAAATGGCTGAGTAGATTTGAGATACATGACATATCGGCCCTCATTACGACCCTGGCGGTCCAATGACCACCAAGGTTGTGGTGGCTGTCCGACCACCACATTGCGACCGCGCCGGCGGCACTGAGGTCAGACCGCCAGCACCACCAGATTACAACTTAATGTCAATCTGGTGGTGCTGGCGGTCATAACCCGCCAGGGCAGCGCTGCAAGCAGCGCTGCCCTGGGGATTACAACTCCCTTCTCTGCCAGCGGTTTTATGGCGGTAGCAGTGCCATGAAACGGCTGGTGGAGACGGGGTGCAGAGTGCCCCAGGGGGCTCCTGCACTGCCCATGCATGCAGGAGCCCCGTTGGCCAGCCCTGTCGCAATGTTCACTGTCTTTGCAGACAGTGAACATTGCGATGGGTGCTCTTGCACCCTACGCACTACAGCATTGCTGCTGAGCCAGCAGGAGACTTGCAATGGGCCCAGCTGCACTGGAGGTAACTTACCCGACGGGACTTCGGCGAGCGGACTTTTCTGTTCGCCAAAGTCATAATTAGGCCCATATTGTTTTAAATTCAACGACTCAACAGAACTAAGTCATCTCTCCTCTATCATAGTGAGCCTGCAGAATGAAGCCAACCCTACAACAAATGTGATCTGTTGGATTTTGTCCCTCTTCGCAGGATCACCCCCAGACTCTTTGCTTTCTCCTCTCCTGTTTTGCTGAACATGGCAAAATTGACTTACACCCAATTGGTACATTTCATTTATTTTATTTTATTTATTTATAAACCCCTAGTAAAGTGATAATACATGTGCCCCAGGCCTGTAAATTAACTGCTACTAGTGGGCCTGCAGCACTTATTGTGCCATCCACTTACGTAGCCTTTTGGCACTTGTGCCAGGTCTGTCACTGCACCCTGTGTGCCGTTGTAAAGTTCCAATTCAACATGGCAAAAATAAACCTTTTGCCAAGCCTAAAACCCCTTTTTTAATACATATAACCCACCCCAAACATAGGTCTTAAATAGCCCACAGGGGAGGGCATATTTCGTTTTAAAAGTAGGGCGTGCCTTTTAGATTTACATGTCATGGTAATAAAAAAATCTGAAATGTGTTTCCCACTACTGCATAAGATACAATTGAGTTACCTGATTACATTTAACTTTTGTTTGGGAGCAGGTAGAAATGTCATGTTTGTGGTCTATGGGATTGCAATATAAAATCCTCTTTAATGGTAAAGTTAGATTTTAAGTCACAATTCTGAAACCCCTGCTTTTAAAAAGTTGCCAGTGTCTTGTCCTAACCATTTGGTGCCTGAAGCCTGTTTCCTACATGACCAGCTGTAGTTGGCAGTTAGCCTTTGTGTATTTATCCCTGACAGTTACACAATAGAGGGACTGGGTGTTGGCAGGATGGGCCATCCAAGCTGGATGGGGTGGAACTCTACGCAGCACTACTTGTACTTCAAAGATGCTGCTTCAGCTCGAACACAAAGAACTTCACACTAGCCTATTTTGACTGCAGACAGCCTGGGACAGGGAGGCAGGAAATTTCAAACACTTCTGTGGGAGAAAAACTCCAAAAGTTTCTTCTACTTCAAAGCTGGCAACAGGTATAAAACTAGGACATCAGACCAACTCTTCAGTTCACTTTTGGAGGGCTGCCCTGCTGACTGTGGCCTGCTGTGTACTTCAGATGACTTCTCTGTTCCATTGAGAACTGCCCTGCTTTGTGAAGTGTGCTGAGTGCCCTCAGAGGACTGTCCTGCTGCTTGAGACCAGTTTGCCTGCTTGAACCCAGAAATTAAGGAGTGACTCTAAGGGCTAGCTGCTGGCCTCCTGATCAGAGGCTCAGGGAAAGAAGGCCCAACCATCATGAACCCACACCGGGAGCAATCCTGCATGAGTCTTGACCCTCCATGTAGTGCACCTCCAGTCCTGAACCATTGGAAGTGGTGCTTAAGTTTCCCAGGTAGCCCAAATTCAAAACTTGAGACTTTGGGTGTTTGTTGGATTTACTGTGTTTGTATTGTTTAGCTGAAAACTCTGTGACATGGGCTTAATAGGTTAAATACTCCTGAGGTTTTCAGCTTTACATCCATGGCAGCTAACAAACTATGTCAAAGAGCGGAGATGTGGTAGCAAATTGAGACACTGTTGAAATCTGTTTGGCAGCTGCTTTCCACTGATTGCCTAAGGAAAACAGACATTGCAGCAAATAACATCTGATGTGAACAACTGAAGTTTCCCTGTAGGAAACATTACTTATAGGGAAGCACAGTTTGGAAATCCAGCATAAGTGCTTGGAGTCATATCTCAGACATAGAAGGTCCTAGCACATTTTATTGTAGGTTATCATCATTATCATCAAAATAGTTTAATGCAGTTATAAAGAGCTTACAAATAATATAATTTGAACATGACACATGAAAAAATAAAATTAATTTAAGATTACTTTATAGGTTATAAAAAACATCAAATACAACTTCTAATATTTAATTGAGACAACTATGGTATTTCATGTTAGCCATAAAAATAAACGGTAATGTTAAGGTCTGAAAAACTGACTGTAAAGTAATACATCGTCTTTAAATTAAAATAGCATGTCTAGAAAAGCAGTATCCCAAAGTTTGTTGCATCAGTATCAAATATTTGAGCCTTGGCATCTCATAGCTTCTACTATAAAGAAGTGCAAACAATACTGAAAAGAGTTTGAATTACACGGGCACAAAACGGGCATTGTCTCAGAAGGTCTAACCTTCGAAAGGTAGGCAATGGTAGGTAGGCATTGTGCTTATTATTAATGATTTTTGAAGTGGGAACTCACCGTTATCTAACCTAGCATTTCAAGTATATGGAGGCTTAGGGTCCAGGCCTTCCGGTTTGAAGTTCTCACAACCTTCCCATTAATTCGGCATTTTAAGGAAGTCAACTGGCTGGACTCCTCTTCCCTCTTTCACTAACCTTCGAAAAAGACTGCAGATCCCCGATTGGTTCAAATCTGAACTGAGACAGAAATGTTTTTTCTGTCGGCCTGTGAACCCAGCCTAGGTACTGTTCCCTGTCAGTTATATGTCTGGCAAAGCATGACAGCTGGCTTGGTTAATATAGCTCCTTCCCGCCCAAGCGTAGTATCGATGTAGTAAGTAGAAATAATTTTACTGTTATCAGTTTGCAGCGTACCCTCCTGTTTACTGTACATCTCACTACAATCAGGAGACACTGCAGTAAATGCAAGGACTTAGAAAGTATTTACCTGTAGGGGTCATGTTTTAAAAATATAAGGCTGCAGCACACATAAATGGCAATTTGCTCATTCCAAGATTGTTTTGTTCATTCCTGCTCAAAAACAATCTCTCCCTCAACGCAGCCACCATTGCACTATGGTGCAAGGGTTACTGCGCTGGCGCATGGCAGCAAATTCAGTGCCGGCGCAGGGGCAAACACAGGGGTGCGCCATATTCTACTCTAAATACGGCGCATCCCTGCGTTGTGAAAATGACGATGCACGATGCTGACAAATTTGGCACAGCAACACGCACCGTCATTTTCCCTCAAATCTGCTTCTTAATTTTTAGCCTCTGATTTCAAATTTCTTCACAGCTAAAATGTTTTAATTGTTCATTATTGTATCTATGCAGTCGCCACTCAGTAGTTATAGTTAGGATCGCATTTTCAAAGGAAAACATTTTTTGTTTTCCTGATAATTTTGGCGCTGTTTGACGAATCGTGACAAAACTTTCCAAAAATGTCTCATCCACCTCAGCTCCTTCCTGGAAAGGTGAGTCATCAAGCAGGGTCTGAGGGGGAAAAAAGCAGCACGTCTCAACACACATTTACCATTCACAAGAAAATTGAACAGTGATACCTCAAAAAACTGCTGAATAGAATTACACCATATTTAGTAGAAAGCTAGATCTTCGTCCAGATAGCGTGCTTTTTTGTGACTTGGAGTAGTTTTTGAGACATTAAGCCATAAAACCTTTGCATATTTTGTCCGGATAGGCTCTGCAGAGCTGACAGAGCTCAAGATGAGATTTAATTGCCCGCCAACACATCAACTACGATGTGGTGGCAGCCATCTTAGAACTCCAGGGCCTTCCCCTATTCGAAGGGCAGAGCTTCAATTAAAAAGGAAGCCCCCCCTGTCCGAGTCTGAACAAGGCTCAGGTACACCATCCACTGGTGCTGCTGTTTAATTACAGGGGAAGGGGCAGAATGACCCATCCCCAAGCTTTGAAAGGCCCTAGGACCCCATATTCCACGTCTGGTTCCTCTCTTGTGTCCTGGGGAGTCCACTCCCAAGTCACAATTTCCCTGCCCAGAACATCTCAGGGAGGGAAAACCTGTCTGCGCCCACCTGGCGGGAGCTGCAAGAATGCTGCCACCGGGTGGGAGCAGACATTTGTTTCCCTATCAGCACTGTAGCGGGCCAGGAAACCCTGATTGCTCCCATCTAGTAAGAGAAGAGAAAATTACTTGCTCCCACCGAACGGGAGCAATGTCGGCTTCCAATGTACCCAGTATGGGTGAACGGAGAGAGCCGGTGGGGTCATATGGGCCCAGATTGTTGTGGATGCCCCAGGTCAATGTCCTGGAGGTCTTTGTAGAAGTCTCCCAGGGCTTCTACTATCTGGGTGTCTCCAGCAACCTCAATACCATCTGGAGTGAGGAATGTGTTGATTCTATATCTATATCTTTTGGTGTGCATCTTGTGGGCTAGCAGTGTGCCACATATATCACCCCCTGTGTAAAATGTATGTTGTAGGCGAATCATGCATACTAAGGCCTGTGTTTGTCGAGATGTTAAAGTTGCCCAAGTGCTGCATCTAACTGACGCCATAACCTTGGTGCCCGATGCGTTTATGTGTGGCTCTGAGTTCCTTCACCTGCCCCTCCATTTCTGCCCTCTTAACTTCCCACAGCTTATTATCAGTGGTAGAGATAGCAATTAGCTCCTGTGCAGCCACTGTGTTCAGTGTTTCCCATAGAGTGGCTATTACTGGTGTGTCATTATCTGCTGTGAGGTTAGTGATAGTGTATGTGATTCTCTGGATGTTGTCAGGGTTGTGAAGGAGGCTTCACACAGTCTCCATGCTCTTATACCTTATTGGGCTGTCTCAACCCAAAGGGAGAGGAGAAAAGGGACATGGTCTAATGGGTCTTAGGCTCAATGGACACTTCCCTGACTGAGGTCTCAAGTGCAGGGACCCCCATGAAGTAGTCAATGCATGTGCACGTTTTATGGGCTACAGAATAGTAGGTGTTGTCTCTGGGGTATGGGTGTGTTAGTCTCCACAAATCTCCAAGGCCCCCCTCCTGTAACAATGTCATCTCCCACTCTCAGGAGAGGGGCCGCACCTGGCCAAAGCACTGTCACAATCTGTACAGGTTATTATTTAGCACCAAGCTGATAATGCCCCTAATGAGAGGCACCATGTTTGGCGATCCAAGAGTCTCTGTGACTAATAGTCATAGGAACTGTTCCTGGATCTCATTTAGCACATATGTGTTTGCAATAGTGTGTATTTGTCCCTCAATATAGATATGGTACGTTAGGTTTTATCTTGCACCCCTTTCCAAATACCACCCCTCGAAAGTGCCTGGAGAAGAGAATTGCTGTCCCTTCCTTTTTCAGAAAAGTATTGCTGTGGGAAGTGATGAGATTTCAGTCTGTGACAGACATGAGCAACAAGGTGTGTCTACTGGAGGAAGCAAGTGTCCCTTCCTTTTTGGTCTAAGTAGGATAATACTGGTGCTCTCTTAACAGGGTTACAGAGGCCTCTCACAACTATTGTAACATCAATGGTGTTTATGTGGGGGAACCAATGTATCTCATTAGGGTCCAGCCAAAAGCCTCAAGTCAGTCTTACCAAGTAATGCACAAAGGTGGCCATTCAGCTAAGGGAGCACTAATACAGATACAATGGGCATGGTCTGCCTTGCAGGAACAAGAACTGAAAGACAATTAAAGATCTCAGACACTGCAGTACTCCTTGTAACAAGCCCAAAGGGCAAGGCCCAGTCCAAGGGAAGACAAAACACCATCAAACTTGGGATAGGAGGACCCGCAAACCCTGCACCCCTCTTAAGCTTTTAGAACAGAGAATGGGGCCGCACAACAGAGTATAGCCCATGGAATATGATACCAATGTAGCTCTCATATTCAGTCTTGACGGCCAGTGTCCACAGTCTATCCAGAATTTCCTGCCTTTTGTGGTGTCCAGGCAAGGGCTGAGGCCCTTAGGAGATTGTGACCTTTTGCCATTTATATCATCGGCCTTCTGCTGTCTTTCAGGAGTTTTTCGGTGATTCCCAGGGTGTCCTCTTTGGCCGGTCAAGGAGCCGGCAGACATCAGCCAGGGGTTTAATTAGGTGCAGCTTATCATCCCAGCGGAAGATGACGTGGAACGGGTGGCCACAGCTGTAGGAGATGCATTTGTTGGCGAGGTGCTCTGTGATAGGTTTAATCTCACTGCACTTCTGTAGATTTAGCAAAGAAATGTCTTGGAAGAGTGTGAGTGCAAGCTTATGGCCTTGGAACATGAGAGGATAGGTGTCTTGGGCCTTCTGGAGTATAGCCTGTTTGACTGGGAAATCATGAACACATGCAGGGATGTCCAGTGAATGTCTGCTGTTCATGCCTGGGCGGCCTACTCAAGGTACTCTCTCCAAATAGTGTATGGCATGTCGGGCCCCAAGATGTTGCAGAACAGTGCCTGTATGAATACTGCTTTGTCCATTCCCTCTGTTGCCACAGGAACCCTGTGTATGCGTACCTTGGATTTTTCAGGTCCTCTGTGTGGACTTGTAAGGCAGCCTGCTGCTCTTTGGGGTCTAGAACGTCTTGCTTGAGTTGATCTACTTCTTCACCTCCAACAGTTTTGTTGTCTCCCAGTGCCTACCACCTACAGATTTTGCTTCAGCTCACGCAAGTCTTGAGGTGTATCATGTTTCACTTGTTGGAGGTATTTCCAGCAGAGTTAAAAAGGCGCTTAATGAAAGCCCTGGTCAGGCACTTCATGAAAGCCCTGGTGTTAGACTTTTCATCCTTGGCGTGGTCTCCCTTAACGTTTTGCCTCTGTTCCCCAGGTTATTGATGTGTGCTGGACTCTAATTTTGCTGTTTTTATTACTCAGGGCACTTTACCACTGCTAACCAGTAATAAAGTGCAAGTACTCCTGTTTAAAATGTGTATGTAATTGGTTCTCCATGATTGGCATATTTGTTTTACTGTTAAGTCCCTAGTAAAGTTCACTAGAGGTGCCCAGGGCCTGTAAATCAAATGTTACTAGTGGGCCTGCAGCACTGGTTGTGCCACCCACACAAGTAACCCTGTAATCATGTCTCAGACCTGCCACTGCAGTGTCTGTGTGTGTAAATGTGCACTGTAAATTCCACTTGGCAAGTGTACCCACTTGCCAGGCCTAAACCTTCCCTTTTCTTACATGTAAGGCACCCCTAAGGTAGGCCCTAGGTAGCCCCAAGGGCAGGGTGCAGTGTATGGTTAAGGTAGGACATATAGTAATGTGTTTTATATGTCCTGACAGTTAAATATTGCTAAATTTGTTTTTCACTGTTGCAAGGCCTGTCCCTCTCATAGGTTAACATGGGGGGTACCTTTAAATCTGATTAAAGTGTAGATTCCCTTTTGGTGCGGATGGACATGTGGAGTTTGGGGTCTCTGAGCTCACAATTTAAAAATATATCTTTTAGTAAAGTTGATTTTAAGATTGTGTGTTTGAAAATGCCACTTTTAGAAAGTGAGCATTTTCTTGCTTATACCATTTCTGTGACTCTTCCTGTTTGTGGATTCCCTGTATGGGTCAGTTTGACAGTTGGGCTGGTTGCACCTCACACTAGACAGTGACACAAAAGGAGCTGGGGTGTAGTCTGCATTTCCTGACGAGCCATCTGTGCTAGGAGGGAGGTGAGGAGTGGTCACTTACACCTGAAAGGGCTGGGCCTGTCCTCACACAATGCAGTCTCCGACCCCCTGGTGAGTGTCTGGGGCCTGGCCTGGGCAAGGCAGGATTTCACATTCAGAAGAGACTTTACTTTGAAGTAGGCCTACTTCAAAGGAGAAATTGGGTATAAGAAGGGCACCCAAAACCACAGACTTTAGAAACACTTCTAGAACCAAGAGGAACCTCTGCCTGGAGAAGAGCTGAATAGCTGAGGAAGAAGTGCTGCCCTGCCTGTGACTGTGCTTTGTGGAGCTTTCCTGCAGTGCTGCTTCTGCCAGAGTAAGAGGGCAAAGACTGGACTTTGTGTGCCTTCCATCTTGTGAAGAAATCTCCAAGGGCTTGATTTAGAGCTTGCCTCCTGTTGCTTGAAGTCTCAGGGACAGCAAATACTTCTCTCTGCCAGCACATGGAGTCTCTGGAGAGACTCCTGCTCTGACAAGTGGTGCCCTATCCAGTCCCTGGGGCCTTGAAAGGAAAGCTGATGGAAATCCAAGGAAATCGACTTCGGACGACTTCGGACCGACGCCGCTGCTGAATCCGGTGAAGCCGCCTGCACCCGACGGCGTGACCTTTGCTGGAACACGGCTCTCTTCACAGGCCCGACGCCGCTGCAGACCCGCTGAAGTCCATGACTCGGTGGAAGTCGCCGCACCACGTCGTGATCGACGCTGCTCGAAGTGCGCGGATTCAACGTTTTCGCACAGACGCCGCGATCCCCGACTTCGCGCATCAGCTTGTTTTCACTCGTCACCAAAGGTACTGTACTTGGGGGTCTACGTGACTCCGGGTCCGGCGCCGCTGGTGTCGGCTTGTTGGGAACGACTCCGTCACGTCGCTGTGTCAACACCTCATCGAAGCATTTTTGTTTCTAAGCGCTATTTTTTAGTTTAATCTTTAAAAATTCATAACTTGACTTGTGTATGTTGGATTTTTGTCGTTTTGGTCTTGTTTTGTTTAGATGAATATTTCCTATTTTTCTAAACCGGTGTTGTATCATTTTGTAGTGTTTTCATTAAGTTACTGTGTGTGTTGGTACAAATACTTTACACCAAGCACTCTGAAGTTAAGCCTACTGCTCTGCCAAGCTACCAAGGAGGTAAGAAGGGGTTAGCTGAGGGTGATTCTCTTTTACCCTGACTAGAGTGAGGGTCCTTGCTTGAACAGGGGGTAACCTGACTGTCAACAAATGACCCCCTTTCTATCACCTGGTTTCACTTGTTGGAGGTCTTTCCAGAGGAATAAAAAGGCCCTCCATGAAAGCCCTGGTCTTATTTTTCGGTCTCTCTTCTCCAGAGAGACATTTGGAGGTAGGTTGACCATTCCTATGGACCATGCTGGTTAAGCATGTGAGCATGTCCCATAGGTTGTGGTCCTTCTTCATCTTAGATGTTGCCATTTCAGGGCTCTCGGTGGCTGATGCTACTGAAGTAGTGTTAAGTGTGTCTTTGGTGGTGGGGCCTAAGGGCCACAGGAGAGGGTGCAGCAAAACAGTTGTCACTCTGTGCTGTATCCTTCATTTCAGAGGTAGTGCCTCTGTGACCTGTTGCCCCTGCTACCCAGTCTACACCAGCAGCAATGACTCTTTCTCCAGGGCCCTCTTTGCTAGAGAGGCACTGTGAGGAATTGGGTTGTTGGTTGATTTGAGTCCTTCTCAAACAACAGCCACAATTTATGTCAGGGGGAACCACAAAAGTCAATAAATTAACCTGTGCTTAACCCTCTGGTGGCCTGGCACAAAAGCAGTCAGGCTCAACTTAGAGGAAATGTATTATGCAGCACTCAAACAATAAGAATGTGAAAACACAGTACAAGAAAAAACCCAAACCAATATAGAAATATAGAATAAAACTTAATAAATTGTTTGACACCAAAATGACAAAAATCCAATCAGAACAGAAGGTGTGCAATCCAGCACCTAAAAGATCAAAGCGTCAAATGCAGACATCTAGTCGTGTTGGAGCAGTGCAAAGCTGAAAGTCATGGCTGACATGATGGAGCATGGTTTGGATACAAGAAACAGATTGGGCTCGGCCTCAGCTTACTTTCAGACTTAAAAGACATTTCAAAGTCTGAGGCCTGACAGTCAGCGGTAACAGAGGAAGAGGCGTCATCATCAGGGAGCTGCTGGGGAAGTCCCGGAGAAGAGTTAAACGTTCAGATTTAGGGCCTGATTTAGAGTTTGGCGGAGGGGATTACTCTGCCACAAAAGTAACGGATACCCTATCCGCCATATTACAAGTTCCATAGGGTATAATGAAATTGTAGTTAGGCGGATGGAATGTCCGCCATGATTGTGATGGAGTAACCCCCTCCACCAAACTCTAAATCAGGCCCTTACTCTCCTTTGTGGAAGCTGAAAATCTCCAGTGGATCTCACTGATCCAGGAGTGTACTCAAATGTTTTTCAGAGGGTTCTGAGGGTCCAATATGTATACCTGGTGCCAGCCTTTGTGAATGGGGGACATCCCATCATAGCCCCACCTCTGGAAAATCTTCACCTGTCAAGGCTTCAAAATGTTTGGGGTAACTAAAGGCTGGTGTCAGATCCCTTTATGTGAGCTGGACACAAGACATTTGAAGTGTAAGTGGGACAGGGAACACCTCCACCTCAGCCATCCAGGCAGGATAACCCATCCTGCCCACACCTAGTGCCTTATGAGGAATACACACACCCCAACAGCAGAGGAGGCATTCATATTCATGTGGACCAGGACACTGGCAGAAGGCACAAATGGTTTGGAAAAGAAAATGACAACTTTTTTAAAGTGGCATTTTCAGAATTACAACTTAAAATCTGACTTTGCCATTAAAAAGGATTTTAAATTACAATACATTTGTGTCTAAACAGCATGTCTCTATCTGCTCTCAATCCAAAGGTAGCACTTAATAAATCCAATAAGATTCGCCATACCACAGTGAAAAATGACTTTAGGAGTTTTTCACTTCTAGAACATGTAAAACTCAAGTACACATGACCTACTTTTCAAATGTCATGCACTCTGCCATAGAAGATTTGGGGCCTATCTTAGGGGTGATATATAAGTATGTATTAAAAAGACATTATAGGCCTTGCAAAAATGTTTATTTTGGCAGATTGAAACAGCAGTTTAAAACTGCACTACAGGCTGCAGTGGTAGGTCTAAGACATGTTTTAAAGGGCTACTGGAGTGGGTGGCACAATGGGTGCTGCAAGGCCACTAATAGCATTGAATGTGCAGGCCCAAGTACATGTAGTGCCTTATGCTAGGGACTTACAAGAAAATAAAATGTTCCAATCAGGTGTAGGCCAATGTGTCCATGTTTTAATGAGAGTACAAACACTTTATCACTGGTAGCAGTGGTAAAGTGTGCACAGTACTAGAGCCAACAATAGTAAATTCAGCAAAGATTGGAGCTGTGAAGGCAACAGTTTTCAGGCTGTCAGGTCTAACAGGTATACTGAACATCCCTCAATTTCTAGTCAGATCCTAAAAAAATGTCAACAACTGACAGTTACCCTGTAGCTCGCTCTTAATCTAATACATGTATAACCTATAGGTATCAACAAGAACAAAAGAAGACTGAAAATTAATAACAATTGCACTTCTGAATTGTCTTGCTAACAATGGTCACCATGCCATACCCATTGCAATTTTACATGAGGACAAAGGGCTAACTGAAATATTCCCTGGACTTCATATGCACAAAGAATGTCACATTTTGAATTTAGCATCTTCACAGAAAATCCGGGAAAATCGGGATAAATGTGTGCACCTCAACAAACCCAACGCACCAAAGTTTTAATTGCCATGAAATGATCGCGCACACTGTTGCCGATCTGAACATCAAGTTTTACATGCTGGAAATGAATCGCGTACACTGATGATTCGAACAAGGATATGCAAATGCCACGAAATGATCGCGCAAGCTGTTGCCGATCTGAACATCAAGTTTTACATGCTGGAAATGAATCGCGCACACTGCTGATTCAAACAAGAATATGCAATGCCATGAAATGATTGTGCAAGCTGTTGCCGATCTGAATGTCAAGGTTTACATGAGAGCAATGAATCGCACACTCTGAAAGTTTCACAAGTAGGCCCAAAACTCAAGAGTCTTTGAGAACGGGGTCAGGGGCCCAGCCCGACCTCCGCCTTACCGCCCTGCTCAAGGATCACTAATATAATGCGGGGCAAGGCTGAAACATCAAGGTAGGCCTCCGGAACAGGAGCTCAGGAAGTTGCTGCTGCTCTGCACTGGGACCTCTGAATAGTGAGCACGTAGAGCTGGGCTGGCTCCCTTATATAGAGTCTGGCCCAGCCCACAAACCACACCCAGTCATGCTGCAGGGAAAGCTTCTAGAAGGTCCTAGAAAGGGACCACACCCTAACACACTCAGTAAGCCTGCAGCAATACCTTGCAAATGAACAGGTATTGCAAACATCATTAATAGTGTTTTTCAGGGTTAAAGTCTGCAATGCAAAAGTTTAACATACTGCATATAAACACAATTCATGAATTATGCTCTTGCATAAAGGCTGGGTTTTTGCATTTTTGTCGCCTGTAGAGAGCACACTGTCCTGATGTTGACACATTGGAGTTATCTTCAACAATAATCAAGAATCATGGAGAAGATGAATAGCACTATCAAGAGTAAGCAGGCTTAAGTTTGTGGCTCTACACATCTTAAGTGGTCAGATGCTGTTTGTCCTACTCACATGAGTATTAGAAGCACTTTAGACACAGACTTGCCTCTCAACCTATGATGGGCAGAGCTATGAGAGTAGTGTCCATCACTTCTGCAACACTGTGTTCATGGCTGATAATAGCATATTAGATTACTGCAAAGGTCTGGCTGATGTGGTGAAATATGTCTCTCATCAGGGGAATTTGGCAACAAAACCGCCAAAAGAAACTCTGTGTCATCTACTACAACAAGGTGATTGGGTCCTGTTTAAGAAGTATGTTGCAAGAACTGCCTCATGCCCAGATGGAAGGGGCTACATCAAGTCGTGCTTATGACAAACATTGCTGTAAAGTGCACTAGATTCCCACAGTGAATCCACACGGCTCACACACAAGAAGAGTAAATACCGCAAATGAAGAAGTGGTGACAACAACCACTTATTCACGGACTCAAGCTTGAAGTATGGATCCAGAGGTTTGAGATGGAGAACTTAATCCTGTGAATCCCGAAACTGGTAAAATTAGTAATGCTGGTGAGAGTGGTGATCTTGGTGAAGATACCCGTAGCCAATTTCAGTTTGAGAATCAGAATGAAGAACTGTTCCAAATTCGCAAGCAAGAGTCAAGATGTTGATCACAGTACAAGTTTCGTTGTGAATGAAGAAGACTCAACATGAGTCACAAGTGAAGTAACAAGTGCCAAGGGAATGTATTATGGGGATAAGTGGCCCAAAGCAGCGAAGAGAACTTGAAAAAAATAAATTGGGAGAATGAAAGATCAGAGCTAATCAGAGAATTAGTAATAAGTGAAATTGATTATGAGACTAGTGACAGTGAGACTGCTCTTAAAGAAGACGCTCTAGCATGAGCTCAATAATGAAGCATTTCCTCAAGGACCTTTAATTTGCACGTAGTATTGCATTAATTCATAAGGATTGCGTGCCATTAGGTCAGAGGGGGCTGAATCAATATTCATGTAATACGATAGTGCTTAGTTAGTAAGCTGTATGAGTGCTTAGTTAGTAAGCTGTATGAGAATTTCTGTTTTTTTTTTAATGTATTTCTTTGCTCACACCACGATTCTGTACTTGCCATGTATTTCTATAAGAAGA
This sequence comes from Pleurodeles waltl, assembly GCF_031143425.1. Taxonomy (NCBI): domain Eukaryota; kingdom Metazoa; phylum Chordata; class Amphibia; order Caudata; family Salamandridae; genus Pleurodeles; species Pleurodeles waltl. Next base: position 655,698,672 of record NC_090445.1, on the reverse strand, counting down.
AAGCTATGCAAACCCTTAACTTTTGGGGTGCTCCTAAGGATGCTGTCCAAATTCTTACTGAACTTGCTGCATGATTGGGACAGACTTTGCCTGTTTTTGGTTTTGCGTATTGTTCTGTCTTGTCCTGTTACTGAGAGCCTTCATGGCAATGATTTTATGTATGGAGTCTTGCTCCATCAGCATTTTACTATTCTTTTATTCTAATTGTTACATTCATTTTTAAAGAAATAAACGAAATATGTTTCAGTATGATTATTATTAATGTGTGCTAAACCTTTCTTTCACTCACTCTCGCCCCTTACCGTTTCTTCCACATAATTCTTCACTTTCTCAGACCCAGAAGCCTTGAGTACCATATGTCATGCAAAAACTGGAACAAATCACAAATAATGTTACAGCTAGGCTCAGATTTTACACACACAAAACCATAGGAATTCAGCAGTTAGAGTTAACTGAGCTAACTATAAATTACGCCCCTGCAATGCACTGCTTATGACCTCACATATTACATCACTCATGGCATGGTCAGTGACATCATTGATGACATTACTGATGACATCTCAAATTACATCACTGATGACTTAGATTATTATAACTGCTGAAGTTCTATTGTTTTATGTGTAAATAATATGAGCCTAACTGTAACGTCCTTGTAATCTATGGTATTTTCAGTAAATTTCGAAGTTTAAAAAAATTCGATTTCCTAACTATAATATCCCTGTAACCTTTGGCTTTTTCAGTGAATTTCTAATGTTTTTTTAATTCTATTTCCTAAACATAACATCCCTCTAACCTTTGTTTTATTCAGTTAATTTCACAGTTTTTATACAAATTGTACTACAATTTCACCCATACATTCAATTCAGTAATGTACATTTTCACACGTTTATAACACACATTATTATTATACATTTTAAAAGTAACAATGAACAAAACAAAATAAGGTAACTTTTGAAACCTTTATATAAACGCAATGCAGCTAGTCGTTTTCTTTTTTGTATTCATTTTATGGATCCTCAGATCTGCTGCAATGTCACCACGAATCTGCCACAATTTCAAGACAACACCCAAACATCAACTTCTCATTGGATACACTAAGTCCCCACCCATCCACATTGCAAGCCATACCCTAAATCAGTTATTTGGGTTTCACATTTTCCTGGAGAAAGGCTAAAAACCACAGTTCCTTTTTTTCTGGCTTTCCTTCAAAAGAAGAGAGTTTCAAAGTTTATATCAGTGGCGCTGCCAGCAATCTAAAGTGGTAGGGCAGCATGGGGGGTATGGAATAAAAATGAAATAAAAAGACTTACCTGCTGCTCTTGCTGGCAATACCAACCGGCTCTCCTCAGTGCTCCTCTCATCCCGGTACTCCATGGGACATAAAGCACAGGATCCTCATCCAATCCAGACGCTGCTCTTATGCTATACCTAGCATGAGAGAAGCTCCGGGATTGGCCTAAGTGATCTGCTCTGATGCTTGCTCAGGCACAGGAAGCCTGTGCCTTTTTTCCACCTGGCTATGCAACACAGCTGGGTTGGAGAAACATAGGTGCACGTCGGTTTGTCTGTCCTAAGACGACTGGCCAAGCTGGTATGTGCACTTACAGTGCCCACCAGTCCTCCTCCCTGCCATGGCCCAGCTCCACCTAGACTCCATCGGCTTTGACTCAGACAGTGATAAATAAAACAACAATAACATTGTTTTATTATCATTTTATTAATCACCTGCTGGCTCTTAGCAGTCGGGCGATGCTCTTCCACCATTAAGCAGGAGCTTCCCCTGGTTAAGATGTCTTCTGCTCAAGATAGACGAGAAGAGGAGGATGAAGATGAATAAGACTTACCACTTCCAAAGAATTTCCCCAATGTTTACAAATATTTCTCTATCCCTTCAGGAGAAAATAAAGTTCTTCTTAAACGTTTTCCAATGTTTTATATGCAGCTAAAAAAATGTCAAGCAGTATGGTGAGAAAATATTCACATGGCACATTCTCTATTTGGAAACACATGAAAACCATACATAGAAGGACATATCACAACATGATAAGCGAAAGGGAAGTTGTTGCATCATCATCAGCAGCAGCTTGGCCATCTGTGGGACCCTTACCTCTTGACCAGATGGTTATCATCCCCATTGTTTCACCAAAACTGGAAGACATTGCTGCTTATTGTAGCAAATATCTTATGCCAGTCGGACTGAAAATGTCATCTGTTGTGCCACTTTATAGATTCTATCAACAAACATAATCCTTAGATTTTTTTTCACCTCACCGTTTCATCTTCTATTTCTCTTTGAAAACAAGTTGATATCTTAAAATCAAATATAGAATACATTTATCGTTACATTACATACTAGAAGAACATGCATAGCTTAATAAGTAGTTATCTCAGTGTGTAACAGGCTGTGTAAGTGTCTGATTATGAGTGTATAAATGAGTATATGAGTGGCTATACGGGTGGGTGACTGGGTGTGTCTGTGGTTGAGTGGATATGTGAGTGAGTGCATCAGTGTCTCTATGGTTGTGTCCCTGGGTGTGTAACTAGCTGTTTGGGTGTGTGACTGAGAGTGTTAGTGACTGTATGGCTATCTAAATGGATATGTAAGTGACTGTATGTATTGGTAACTATCTGTGTTAGTAGGTAACTGTGTGTGCAAGTGGCTCTGTTAGTGGTGGATACATAAGTGCTGTGCGAGTAGATGTGTGAGTGCATCTGTCGCTATCTGAATAGGTGTGTGAGTGGCTCTATGCTTTTGTAAATCGGAAAATGAGTAGCTGTACGGGTGGGTGGCTGGGTGTGTAGCTAGGTGCATGGGTGTGTAAGTTCATGTGCAACTGACTGAGTGTTGGGAACATGAATACCTGTATAGGTGTGTGAGTAGTTATGACCGTGCCTACATGGTTGTGTGACTGACTATGTAGGAGGATGTACAGGTGAGTAAATGGGAAGGGTGAATGGTTTTATATGTATGTGACGGAATGTGTGAGTGACCGTCTATATCAGTAGTGGTCACAAAAGGGATGTTGTAGTAGTGTAAATAGGTGTGTAAGTGCCTGCCTGACTCTGAGAGTGGGTGCAAATTACATACTAATAAATTGCATACTGTAAGCAAGCACTTACATCTAATTTCAAACACAATCATTCATACTGGCTTAATGAAACAAATATATTTTCAGTATAGCAATTCCTCTCCCTCCTTTGCTGCTCACTAAAACACCCAAACAGACACAATTACACACCCATTCACACACTCACACACCCACTCACAGACCCACAAAACCACTGCAACACCCACTCACAGACCCACACAGCCACTCACACACTAATTTGCACACTCATGCACCCACTCACACAACTATAACTCACACCCTCACCATGCACAATTTTCTCATTAATAATGTTACTGCAAATGTTACAGTGATGTTATCAATTATGTCATAGAAGATGTCATTAGTGATGTAATATCTGAGGTAATTAGCAGTGCATGGTGAGGGTGCAAGCTATAGTTACCGTAGGGCATGAGTTATAGTTACTTGAAATAACTCTAACTTTGAATTTCTATGGTTTTGTATGTGTAAAATCTGAACCTAACTATAACGTCCCTGTAAACTTTGGCTTTTTAGTGAATTTCTAAGATTTTTTAAATTCTATTTCCTAACTATGACATCCCTGTAACCTTTGATTTTTGTCAATTAATTTGTAGGTCTTTTTAACATTAAGTAAGATGCCCATAGCATTGCATGGTCGGGGGTGGTATTGTAAAGCTATTTTAGCCATATTTTAGACACATTATATTAGTAACTAGGCCTGCCGTTGTGCACTTAACCCCAGTTACATTCTATTCAGCATCGCTTTATTTTTGTAGCAATAGCCACATTTGCGGTTATTTATTTTTATTTTGTCCTTTTGCATAGGAAAGCATTACGTTCTTAGTAGGACATTTATTTCACTCTGTGCTTTCTCCAAAGCTAGTCAGATAGGGTTGCCGACAAACGTGGTATGCTGTGTCTCCAAAATTCACAGAAAACACACACCCATACGTGGGGACCATTTCTTAGAATGTCAGCTGTTGTATTATATAAAGACCCCTTTCTCCCAAACACAATAGAGAGAGATTCCAGCCAGATGAACACAACTGTATGCTGATTGCTGATTGCTACGTTACAGCTACTTGCTTAGACAGCCGAACCCCTGATCCATATGGGGACGATGCCTCTCTAGACTACAGGCTTCTTTCTCCAGGTATGACGGATGATGTTCTCCCAGGGGGAAGCCTGAAGGGCGGATTAGGCTTATTATGCTGTGCTCCAACGTAGTGTAGGCAGAGGAACTATAAATCACTCCTATTTGACAGTATGGTAGGACTGGTTTTGTGTTTCACTCTTTTAATCACATGCTTGCTTTTATTGTGGTTTATCATCCTAGTTATTGCAATACAGGCTATTTTTTCTAATATGCAGTTACTTCAATAAATTCTTATTGAACTATATCATGCCTCTGTTGTCCTTACCTATGTGAGACTTCTGTAAGTGAGAGAAAGGGATGAGATCTGATTGACCACGATTCTCCTGAGGAGTCTTTCTTGTCATGCGCACGGTTGCCACAATCACCTCACCAAGAGATGAGGTGCTGCTAGTTAACCGTAGAACCCGGATTAGGCCGACAGGTGTCACATGGTGTGGAATCGTACTCAGTGCCTACAATCCATGTGATTCTGCCTCTCAAATCCAGTAGCCTCATTAGCATAATGAGAACCTATGCGACAGTTTGAGGAGGGGCTGGATGGAGGGCCTGACATGGCATTATGCTGGCCCCACCAAATCTTGCTTCTTCTACACCCCCCTTCTCCTTGCCATCCATAATCCAAGTCCACGCCCCTGCTCCCTCATTACAGCCCTGTGTGGCCCATGTTCTGCCACTGCCCTTCCCACCTGTCCTGAACAGTTAGCTTGCTGCCCCATCCACCTCCTCCCTACCCTCTGTTGTCCGAGTCCATGCACCAGCCCCCTCTTTGCTGCCCTGCATGGGTTGATGTGCTGCCACTGCTCTCCATTTAGCTTGATGTCCCTGCCCACTCTTCCTGCCCTCCATTGCCAAATTCTAAGCCCCATCATTGCCCTCAGGCTTAGTCTCTGTGCTTAGCTTGCTGCCCCACCCTGCATCCCCCAGCCCTCTGTTGTCTGTGCGCACACCCCTGCTCCCTCCTTTTTACCCACCATGTTCCATGGACCTGTCCCTGCACCTCCTAGCTACTCTGAGTGTTCTGTTGAGCTGTCACTGCCCCTCCCACCTGCCTAGCATGGTCCATTTTGGTGCCACTTCCTTCTGCCTTCCATGCTGTATTGTGCTGCAACGGCTTCTCCTGCCTGCCCTGCTTGGTCTGTTGTGAAGCCCCTTCCCCTGCCCTCTCTTGTCTTTGTCCAGCCCCTACCTCTCCCTTCTGTCCTCCATGGTCCTTTGTGTATGACCCTGGCCCCTCCTTCTTGTCATTCATTGTTGTTGTGCTGCCACTTACCCTCCCACTAGCCATGTATGATCTTCTGTGCTGTCACAACCCCTCCCACCTGCCCAGTGTGGTCAGCTTACTGCCCGACCCCTCCCACCTTCCCTCTGTTGTCTGTGTGTGTACCATTATAGCCTCACTATTGCCCTCCGTGGTGTGTTGTGCTTCTAGTGTCCATCCCACCTGCCCTCCAATCAATCTATTAATCAGTGAATTTGTTGGGTGCACTAATCACTCATGAGGGTATCAAGCCACCTTGACAGCTGTGTGGGATCCATCTGGAAGACTGAGTCGAAGAGCCAGGTCTTGAGCTGTCTTCTGAAATCCAGAATGGAGGGGGAGGACCTCAGATGTAAAGGGATATTGTTCCAAGCTTTTGCTGCTAGATAGGACAAGGCACATCCTCCGTGGTTGCTCCTGTGGATGGGGGTGGGGAGGGTGTAGGTGAGGTGGCGGGTGGCGGAACAAAGGTTTCTGGTGGAATGTTGAAAGTTCAGATGAAGGTCCATGGTCAACTTGCTTCTCCTGCCCCTTTCCCCCTGCCCACTGTCCTCCATGTGCAGGCTTCTATCCCCTTCCTCTTGCCTTGCCTGGTCCACTGTCATGCCCCTGCCCTCTCCCTTCTGCCTTTCGTGGTCTGTTATGCTGCAACTGTCCCTCCAGCCTGTCCGGTATGGTCAGCTTGCTGCGCTTGCCTCTTTCCCTTCTGCTCTCTGTTGTCCATGGGAATGGCCCTGTCCCCTCCTGTGAGAAACTGGGTTGTTGATTGACTGGGGTGTGAACCCTGGTAAAGCAACAGCCAAAATCCCTTGCAGGGTGAACCACAAACCACAAGAAGTCAATAAATTAACCTGTGCTTGACCCTAGGTAGCAAGGCACAAAAAGCAGTCAGGCTAAACTTAGAGGCAATGTGTTAAGTATTTATGCAGTACACAAACAGCAACATAGTAAAAACACAACACAATAAAAATCACAAACCAATTTAGAAAAATAGAGAACATGTTAATACATTATTTGACACCAAAACCATCAAAATCGAATTATTAGATAGTTATGATTTTTTAGAGTTTGAAGGTTTAAAATAACAAGTGCTCCTTTTTAGAAAATGGCCACCTGGGCACCTATAGCACCAAAACCAAGGATCCAGGCATGGAGGGAGACCTCTTGAGGGTGCAAGGCGTACTCAGGCTGGGTCCAGGTGCATGTTTAAGATAATGGGAGCCTGTTATTTACCTGTGGCTCAAAACAGGAGCTCAGCTGAACTAGCCCTTGGAGTAACTTCTGGAGTCCTGGATGTAGGTGACGATGCAGGGCTGGGCTCTGAATGTTTCAAGCAGGCTCCAGGTAGCAAAGCAGTCCTTCCAGGTGTTGCGTAGGTTCTCATTATCCTAATGAGACTACTGGATTTTTGGGTGGCAAGATCGTTCACAGTGTGGGGACTAAGTCTTACCCACGGTGAAGGACCCTTGTCACCCCAAACCCGGTTTTTGCTCCGGCTAACTACAAGTGCCTCATCTCTCCCTAGGGGAAGAGACAATTGGGCAGCCGAGCGCATGACATCTTAGTACTTCACAGGGAAGTCGTGGTCACTCAGGTCACAACCGGTTCTCTCGTACACAGTGCGGTCTCATATATAAATGACAAAGGCAGTTTGAGTTTTAAAGATTGGTTTAATAAAACGACTGCATTTTAGATAACAAAGCGTGAGCTGCAATAACCAGAACTATACAACACAATAGGATTTAAATAGTAACGAGGAGAGTGAAGCACAAGAATAAAGCTATCATAGTGCAACTAGATTATGTTCTCTCTAAGTTATATGTTGAGCACAGCCTGTGAAGCTCTAAGCCTGCATTTCAGGTTGCCCCGGGAAGACATCAACCCTCATACCTGAGCAAAGGCCTGTAATCTGCATCAGCATCTGCAATGGGGCAGTCAGCATCTAGTTGTGAGTTCCTGGTCGGAATCTCCCTATAACTTGTACTAGGACTAGAAAGTGTTTTTATAACTAACACGCCGATGTTCTAAGAAACGTCTCTATGTCAGGATGTGTACTTTCTACGAACCCTAAAGACTAAACTTCTACCACGTCTATCGGCAATGTCCCAGACTGTATCCTTGACTGAAGCACAGAGCGAGCAAGAATGTATTTGTTTGAGAACACAGTGCTGAAGTAAGCTAAACAGTGTGATAGAATTAAATAAAAACAAAACCGTGAAACTGGTTATTGTAAAATAACAGCGCAAGGTTAAATAAAATGCATCTAGGGCAAAGTGCACAGAGGCCTAATACGTTAAGCTAACGCGCATAAAGCTACATTAAAAATGGCTACACTACAGCAGCAGTCTTCAGAGTGCACAGCAGGTCAAAGCAGCATGCAGTCCTCTGATAGTCCTTACACAGGTCCAGTAGTGAACTGAACAGCAGTCCTGAGAGCGCTCTTTTTATACCCTGGTGCTCAGCTCCTAGAAGATGGGAGAAGTTTCCAGAAGGGTTCTCTAAAGCTCTAGGAATTCCCTGCTTCCCCAAACCTGGTTCCTAGCTGGCTGCACTAACAAAAAAGGTTTGTTAAGCCTATTGTGTGGTGGCAGAGCCCAGCCTATTCTGTTGCAAATGAGGCTGTGCTTAGTTCCACCCGCCCCCAAGTCAGTTAATGCCCCATTCAGGCTCTGCCAAACCCCCTATTGTGTGACTATCTGGGGTGTATTCACAAAGGTCACATGACTGGGTGTAAATGACAGTTGGGACTAAGGCAGTTTACAGGCACAGAGAGCAAAGGGCAGGACAATGCCAACTTTTTAAAAGTGGCATTTTCAAACTTGTGGTGATAAATCCGACTTTACCATTAAAGAGGGTTTATCAATACAAGATCATAGGTACCAAACATGACATATCTACCACCTCTAGTTTAGGAATTACAGCTTAATAATTTCAATAAGGAATCCCCAATGTTACCCTATGGGAGGGGTAGGCCTCTCAGTAGTGAAAAAACGAATTTGGGAGTGTTTCACTACTAGGACATGTCCTGCTTTTTAATTACACAGCACCCTGTCCTATGTGCTACTTTAGGGCCTACCTTGGGGGTGACTCATATGTAAAAAAGGGGAGTTTAAGGCTTGGCAAGGGTTTTTAAATGCCACATCGACATGGCAGTGGGGCACTGCCTTCAGGCTGCAATTGCAGGCCTGGGGCAGGTTTTAAGGTGCTACTTCAGTGGGTGGCACAACAAGTGATGTAGGCCCACGAGTAGTATTTAATTTATAGGCCCTGGGTATATGGTATACCACCCTACAAGGGACTTATATGTAAATTAAATATGCCAATCAGGTATATGCCAATTAAACCATGTTTACAGAAGTGAGCACATGTACTTTAGCACTAATTGGCAGTGGTATAATGCACAGTCTTATGGCCGACAGAACAAAAATCCAGATAGGATGAAGGAAAGCAGGCAAAAAGATTAGGGGAAGACCACCCTAAGGCTGACAGGTCTAACACTTCCCTACTGCTTTCCATGGTCATTTGTGGTGCACTACTGTCCTGCTTGCCCTGTGTGGTATATTGGGCTGCTGGAACCCCTGACACCTGCCCTGTAAGGTCAGTGTGGTCCACCTGGCCATCTTCCTCCTGCCGTCTTTTATCCGGGTGTATGCCCCTAAACCATTCCTCCTGCCCACTGTAATGTACCATACTTGCCAACATTTTGAACTAGGTAAGAGGGAGATTTTGAAAAAAACCTGAGGAAGTCATTGTCCTTATTTGTTTACATTGAAAAAGAGGAAGCTGAGAAAGAAGGAGTAGCTGTTAGAGTGAAACGCCGTCAGCGATTGTGTTACCCTACCTGTAGTAAACCGACAAATTGGGATTTTATTTTGTTTAGTGCTCACAATAAGTTGCATTAGTTTCGTGTGAATCTGAGTTTGGGAAGACTTTGTCAGCTGCAGTACGTGTGAGTGTGACATCATTGGAGCCGCACTCCGATAGGTTGGTTAGTGAGAAGGGACGTGCACGGATTGGCAGCCGTCCGTGAAGTGCAATCGGTTGACAAAGTGGGTGAAGAGAATTCTGGGTTTAAAAGTCACTTCCTGATTTGTTTTTGAATAACACAAAGGTCACAAAAATAAAAAATTTCAAAGCTTTAAAGAGTGCATTAAGGGGAGATACGTATATTACAACGAGCATAGGAGATATAGCACAACCAGAAGGTACACCAGCTTACATTGTAATCAAAGAAAAGGGCGATGGCCATGTCTTTGGTTAAAGCAATGGTGCAAAGTAACAGAGAAGCATGGGAGCTTAGCGTTTCCTGCCAATGGAACATTTAATTTGAGGAGCTTAGAGAATCTGAGGAGGGTGCTGTATGATCTGAAACCCCCTCCGAGACCAGCACAGTTCGAGGCATTAGCGATCTGGGAGTTAGTAGCCAGACAGCAACAGGAATTGAGAGGAGAATGAGAAAGGCAGAAAAGACAGTAGCGGAGGCTAGATAGGACAGTGATCAGAGATTTTGGAGAACTGAGACTTCACAGGGGATCAAGTTATTCTCAGCGATGACACAGGACAGCGAAAGAGAAGGGAGGCAAGCTACCAGAAAGACTAACAGAAGCCCTTCCGAGAGTAGGGAGGCTAGAAAATCTATGACAATGGAGAAAGAATCAGATGATGATGAGTTTATTTTGCATTTATTGAGAAATCGACTTCCACCATATGCAGCACATGAGAGTGGTCTGAGTACCAGTGCTGATCCTTCAGCTCCGTCACAGGTTAATGTGATAAGGAGTCTGGTGCAGATTAATCCTAGCCCAACACAGAGTCCGATGCAGAGCAGTCTTAACGCACCTACTACTCCAGCAGTACAAACTCAGGTGCCAAAGCCACATGTCCAGGAGAATTTACCCTGATGTGCCCATTGTGGAAACTGCCACAAATCTAATAGTGCCTACAGAACAGGTTTTCCCGAGACCGATGTTGGCTGAGACAGAACCCACTCCACTTTTACTGCCTCAAGTGCAGTCACAGACCATGCCGAAGTACACTCCGATAACAGGGACACAGTAAGCTATGTCTGTACTGATGGACCAGAGCGCGGGAGTTACTCTCCCACAGAACCTGAATGTTAGACCAAGCTCAGATGCTGTATCCGTACCAGTCACCATTGGTCCAATTGTACCTTTGTTTGCACAGGAGAATAACAGAGCAGGTGGACAGTGAGTCCTGAGTCAGAATTCAATGAGAGGAGGAGTCAATGAAAATACCCGAGTAGCCTCTCCTGTGGGACAGACATTTGACGGATCCAGATATTTGCTAGACCTTAGTCCATTCGGAGTCACTCCAGATACTGTGGTATGGATGAACGTTAGTCATAGCTTAAAATTACTGACACCGCAGACCCTGAATACAGTTGTACAGGCCAACAATATTTCGCTGCAAGGTTTGAAAGCTCAGCAATTGTCTGAATTGTTAGATAAGCTGAATGCCTCGAATAGTGCCTCTAAAGGAGAGGAGTACTTGAACTATACAAGACTAGGCATGGAAGCGGGTGAGCTCATTGAGGGAACTATGGGTGCGAACAGGTTAGAGTCCTACATAGAAGCAGAGTTGAGATATCTGTGCCCGAAAATTATGAGGGAAGTGAGCAATGTGCATCAAAAGCTAGCAGATAATTACAGCCTAGAAATAGAGAAAACAAAACATTTGAAAAGGAGTTACTGGTTAGATTTTGAGACTAAATATTTTGAACACATGAGATCTGCCGGAATGAAGGCACACCTTAGGGAATTACTTCAAAGTGCCCAGACTTGGGGAGCATTAGATAAATGGGAAGGCAGATGGGTAAAGACAAGAGATAAAAGGAAAAGAGATTCTGTGGAGCTGACTGCAAATGTGCAGCAGGACAAGGATCCAGTGAAGATTTTACCAATGAGAGAGATTCCCGGACAGAAACTTGCAAAGTGCCTGTGGAAGGACTTGAACACTCTATTAGAGATAGTAGTTCCAGTCGATCCGTGGATGGAGTGTAAGAGGAGTATAGACTGGCCGACAAAAGAACCAGAGAGAGATCAGGTTACAGGTGCCCAGTCGTCTGAGGTAATGAAATATTATTACAAGGTGACTGAATTTCTGAAGACGAGAATTTCGCCCAAAAACTTTGACTAGCAGAGAATAGACAGGACTTCTCAAGAAGCAAAGAAGTCGATACATGTGTCTTATGAGAGATTGTTGCAGGCTTTCAAGTATTACAGTGGTACAGAGACAATTGAGCCGAAAGACATGATTAATTTTGTGTTCAGATTTGTGGAAGGGTTGAGACCCTAAATTAGCCAGATGATTAAGAGTCATTTGATTTGCTGGCAAGCAAAGCCGTTTGTGTATGCAAAGTACTGTAGTGATGAGATTGAACTGAAGCAGAGAAAGTTGAAGGAAAAGCCGATGGAGATGCAGATCAAAGCTGCACAAACAGGGATGCAGGGACATTTTCCACAACAGCTACCACAGCAGCAGGGAAACAGGGTATTTCAAAATCAGATGAGAGGTAGAGGTTGCAGAGATAATGTAAACCGTTGTCCAGACTTGGGTGCTGTAGTAGTTAAGAATGACGTTCAGGAAATGAAGAAATTGTTTCCCTGTCACGCCTGCGAAGCGGTCGGACATTGCAAGCAGGAGTTTTCGATGATGGTACAGGAAGGTGTCGTTCAGCAAACTAATGACATCAACTCATTCCAAAACGTGGGAGGACCGAGAATGAGAGGTCCTAATCCGAATTTCCAGAATAATGTGAATCAAATGCAGAATTTTCAACCCATGCAACAGGTGCAAATGCCGGGTGTGCAAATGACAGTTGCAGCAGATGCAACAGCAGGTTCCCATGGTACCTAGACAGCAAATCCAAATACCTCAAGCCCCAATGGAACAGCAGTAGGTGACAGGTGAGAGGCCCAACCAAAGTAAAAACACAGTTCACCAATTCCTGTTACACAGTGAGAATGGAATAAAAGAAGACTAGATGAGTGAGAGTTTGGATGAGGAGGCATTTGTGATTGCAGGTTCCTTAAAAGTAGATCAGAAAGGTCCCTATGTGAAGGAAAAAGTCATAGGTCACAGAGTTTTCTTCTTGGTTGACACAGGAGCTACACGCTCTACATGAAGAAGTGCTGAAGTCCCAAATGTGCCCCTTTCAGAAAAGAGTCCAGACTGTAGGAGTAGCGAATCAGTATTTGACCAATCCAATTACAGATCTAGTACAGGTTCAAATTGGCAACTTTCAGGGATTGCACAAATTCGTAGTCTGTGAATTAAGTCCAATATCCCTACTGGGAGGAGACTTACTGTGTGAAACAAGGTGCTTAATTACTTGTCCAAATGACGGAATCGAGATACAGATGAATAGTGAAGATGAAGATAACCCATCTCCAGAGACAAGAGTGTGAAACCATAAATGAGGAATACCCCATGATTGATTTATTTCCAGTGTTCACAGTGAAGGAGCTTCATCCTGACTTGTAGGGAATGGTTATAGAGAAGGTGTGGGATCTGACAGGGAAAGAGATAGGTCTGATAAGGGGAGCTGAGCCAGTTAAAGTTTCTGTAAAGCCGAATGAGATTTTTCCTCAGATTCCACCGTACCACATGCCACAAGATGTTGTTATGAAGATTGCCCAAATAATTGCAGAATTTGGGAAACAAGGGGTCCTGAAAGAAGTGTTGAGCAGCCCATGTAATTCACCGATAATGGGATTCAAAAAGCCCTGTGGGAAAGTTCGAATTGTCCAGGATTTGAGAAAAAGAAATGACATTGTGACCAAATGTTGCCCTGTGGTACCAAATCCAGTTGTGTTAATGTTTCAGATTCCATGTGATGCTGAATGGTTTAGTCATAGACTTGTCACAAGCCTTCTTTTAAGTGCCTCTTCAGCCAAATTCTCTTTTGTTTCAAATTTTTAGACCGGGTTTACTGCTGGTGTCAAATTCCTCAAGGGTTTTCAGAATCACCTTCCATATTCAATCAGATCTTGAAAAAGAATTTGGAGTAGTTGGAATTGCCTTTCCAATCGACCTTGGTACAGTACATTGATGACCTGCTGATTGCATCCAAAACGAGGGACGAGTGCAAGTATGACACAGTTGCCTTGCTGAACCATTTGGGAAAGAATGGACAGAAAGTGTCTCCACTTAAATTGTAATACTGTCAGAAAGAAGTGAAATATTTGGGTCACCAGATTGACAAGGGGTCAAGGAAAATATCCAGAGAAAGGGTCACGACAATTTTGCAGATGAATCCCCCGACCACACAGAGAGATGTCAGGATGTTTCTAGGGATGGTAGGCTAATGCCGCCAATGGATTCACAGTTTTTCAGTCATTTCCAAACCCTTGCAAAGACTGACCCACAAAGAAGTCACTGATCCCATAGTGCTAGACCAAGCTTGCATGAAAGTATTTTCTGAATTGAGAGAGTCTGTGCAAAGCTCTGGCTTTGGGTGTGTCTGATTACACTAAGGGGGTCATTCCGACCCCGGCGGTCGGTCGGCGGGAGCACCGCCAACAGGCTGGAGGTGCTCCGCAGGGCATTCTGACCGCGGCGGTATGGCCGCGGTCCTAACAGGAAAACCGGCGGTGTCCCGCCGGTTTTCCGCTGCCCTGAGGAATCCCCCATGGCGGCGCAGCTTGCTGCGCCGCCATGGGGGATTCCGACCCCCTCACCGCCATCCTGTTCCTGGCGGTTCCGACCGCCAGGAACAGGATGGCGGTGAGGGGTGTCGTGGGGCCCCTGGGGGCCCCACTTTGAATTTCAGTGTCTGCTTAGCAGACACTGAAATTCGCGACGGGTGCTACTGCACCCGTCGCACCCTTCCCACTCCGCCGGCTCCATTCGGAGCCGGCTTCCTCTTTGGAAGGGGTTTCCCGCTGGGCTGGCGGGTGGCCATTCTGGCTTTCCCGCCAGCCCAGCGAGAAAGCCAGAATGGCCTCCGCGGTCTTTCGACCGCGGAGCGGCCATATGGCGGTTCCCGCCAGGTGGGTGGCGACCGCCGCCCGCCGGCCTCGGAATGAGGCCCTAAGTCTTTCACATTGTTTTGTCATGAGCATGATGCATGTTCTTTGTCTGTCTTGACGCAGGTCCACCGAGGTGTAAACCACCAGTAGCATATTTTTCAGCTACTTTGGACCCAGTTGCAGCAGCCTTACCAGGTTGTCTGCGTGCAGTTGCAGTGTTTGAACAGAGCCTCACTTAGTGTGAAGGCATTGTGATGAGACACCCCTTAACTATCATGCTCACTCCATTGAAATTTTACTCACAAAGATGAAAACACAGTATCTGACAGGTGAAAGATTGACTGGTTATGAGATGAGACAAGTGTTCTAGGGTCACCAAATGTGTAATTGAAAATATGTACAGTGCTTAACCCGGCAAATTTACTTTCAAATGAAAATGTTGAAATTGAAATGTTGGAAGACATTAAGCATGATTGTCTTGAAGTAACTGATCTGTGCACAAAACTGAGACCTGATATTAGAGACACCCATTTGAAAGAGAATGACCAAATTATCTTTGTTGATGGCTTGTGTCTGAAAGACAGTACAAGGACACTGAGAGTAGGATATGCCATGTGCACAATGTGAAGCGTCTTGGCTTCGGGGAGTGTATTCTGCTCAAGTAGCGGAACTTGTAGACCTTACTAGAACATGCCATGTTTCTGCTCAGCTAATGGTTACCATCTATACAGATACGCAGTATGGATTTGGAATAGTCCATGATTTTGGCCAGTTGTGGTCACAGAGAGGTTTCATGACCTCTTCTGGTTCACCAGTGAGAAATTGTGAGAGAATTAAAGAATTGTTACATGGTCTCCAAATGCCTGAAAAGATTGCCATGTTGAAATGCAGTGCACATTTGAAATCACAAGATTTAGTGTAAATGTGAAATGGATGTGCGGATCAATTTGCAAGATTTTACGCATTGAACTATATATCATTCAAAGATAAGTGGGAATTTTTACCTGAAGAAGATGAAACATGTCCAAGTTTTGCATTGAAAGTAATGGATACATTGGAAGAAATGAAAAGATTGCAGAATAATGTTGACAAGGAGGAAAAACGTTCATGGACCAAGATGAAATATCTACAAAGACAAGATGAACTGTGGGTTTCAGAAGAGGGTCAATTGGTTTTGCCCAACAGACTGTTGTTTCAAATAGTTAGATATTGTCATAGTCAAGCACATGTTAGGAGGGATGCCATGATTCGCCTTTTTAAGCATGATTGGTTCAATCCAATGTTTAGACAAGTTGCTGAAGCAGTTTGCCATTGTTGCGTCATTTGCCAGCAAATGAATGAGGGGAAAGGGACAATGGTTAATTTGAGCCAAACTGCAAGAGCAGAAGGGCCATTCAGCAGGATGCAAATGGATTTTATTCAGATGCCTGTGTGTGGAGGCTTGAGATAGGTGTTGGTGATTGTCTGCATCTTTAGTCACTGGATTGAAGAGTACCCTACACAAAGAAATGACAGTATCACAGGAGCGAAACTTCTGCTAAAGGGACTGATACCACGTTTTGGGTTTCCGATCTCCTTAGAATCAGATATGGGAAGTCACTTCAACAATGAAGTAATTAAATTACTGTGTGCAACATTGAACATTGAGCAGAAGTTGCATTGTAATTACTGCCCTGAAGCATCAGGACTAGTGGAACAGATGAATGGTACCTTGACGTCAAGAGTTGCAAAGATGTGTGCTTCTACGAATCTGAAATAGCCTGACACACGGCCTTTAGTTCTGATGACAATGAGAAACACACCCGACAGGAAGACAGGATTTTCGCAGCATGAGGTCCTTATGGTCCAAGCCATGAGGTTGCCAGAGGTGCCTGCAAATGCACTTGTCAACATTACAGATGATATGGTGTTGGACTACTGCAAAGGTCTGGCTGATGTGGTTCGCTCTTTCTCTCAGCATGTGGAGGCCACCACACTGACATCGATCCATGACCCAGGGCACAACCTGAGAGCCGGTGACTGGGTTGTGGTCCAGAAACACGTGAGGAAAACGTGTTTGGAGCCTCATTGGAAGGGTCCGTTCTAGGTAGTTCTTCCGACTACCACAGCTGTGAAGTGCGCTGGAGTTCCAAACTGGATCCACGCTAGCCACATGAAGAAGGTGGCATGTCCTTTGGACAGTGGAGAAGAGTTGTTGAGGGTACCAACAACGATCGAGCAAATCAAGAAGGGTGACAGTGAACATATCTCAATTGAGGCAGCAGGAGAGCCTATTCAGAAGAGGGCTTTCCCAGAAGCAGATGATTTTGAGAGACAAAAAGAGCAATTGCCAGGCCCTGAGGGGGAAGGAGTTGAGGCAGATCAAAGCTATTGTGATCTAACTCCTCCAGAACCAGTTGCAGGTCTGTCAAGAGAAAATACCGCAGAGCAGGAAGAAGTTTCAAGCTCAACACTGAAAAGAGCATTGACCAATGGTCCACTGAAAGGAGACAAGTGGCTGGAGTCTCAAGCAAAGAGAAAGGAAGCCGTTGTTGTGACAACAATCGAGGAAGAAGTAGATTCAACAAGGAGAGAAGATCTAAGTGAGGGAGAATGGAATGGTGATCAAAAGTTGAAAAGTAAGAGAATAGCAAGTCGAAGGTACACCAGTCCTGAATGGGCATATGCAACTACAAGTGAATGGCAGAAATATTTTTTGTCTTTTTGTTTTGATCAAGACATTCCAGGTCAATATTTTGGCACTTGAAGGAAGCTAATGAACTGAACTGTTGGGATAATCTGAAAAAAATGGTGCAAAGAGAATGAGACTGTTCAAAGTAACTGGAAAAGTCTCTTGATGACCTGATTTGACTTTTGAGAACCTGATTTTGACAAGCTGCTAACCCTAATTTGACAAGCTGTTAACCCGAATTTGACAAGCAGCTAAAACCGATTTTCTGACACAGGAGTCTGGAAGTGAGACTGAAAACTGTAAATAACTGCTGAAAGAAGAATTTTGTTTTTATTTTTGCTGCATTTTTCAAAATTTTCTCTTCTGCTTTCTTAGTCTTTACAGATCCTGAGTAACATTAGCCAGCAGGGTAGGAAGAACAGGTGCTGTAAATACATGAGCATTGGTTTGGCAATTGTGTGTGGGATATTGTTTGTGATATTGATTGTGGGTATGACTGTTCTTGACAAGGGTAAAGCCAACCATACTTCAGCTTTAGAGACAACTACTGCATTAACTGCAATAGAGAAGTTTAGGTTAGATGAGAAGAATCTGCACAAAGGTAGTAATGCACAAAGGGAACTTTCTTCTACTGTCTTCAATTGTTTATTGAGTCAGTATGTTGATACAACGGATGAAAAGAATTGTTTTGTGTGTACGCAGGTTCCTTCATCAGTCGAAGAAGGAG
Source organism: Pleurodeles waltl (assembly GCF_031143425.1). Classification (NCBI taxonomy): domain Eukaryota; kingdom Metazoa; phylum Chordata; class Amphibia; order Caudata; family Salamandridae; genus Pleurodeles; species Pleurodeles waltl. The sequence goes on along the minus strand of NC_090445.1, from coordinate 655,680,781 downwards.
TTACCCATAATAGTTTGCCTCTAACTTATGGGATAAGTTGCAGTCTGTTACTAACAAGTTTCTATAATCAGGAGTACTGTCAGTATTTCTATTCCAACCACAATGTGGTGTTTACGTTTGTCCCCATAATTAGATATCTGAGTAGAGTAGCTAAGGACAATGACATAGTATTAGTGAGGGGTTTCTTTGAGCCTGCAATAACCTTTGGCACAGCTTATCATCACAGGAACACCTTGACATGCTTGCTTACACCTTTAGAAAAGAGCTTAGATCACACAGATGACAGGAGAAAGACACTGAAGGAGAACTTAGAGAAGGGCTTAGAGAAAAGGACTTACATGAATGATTATGCTTATAGTGCAATAAAAACACAAGGGAAATTAGCTTTAGATGCGCAAAACATAGGGAAGCATTTTGTATATAGACCTAAATCTCGCACTGACACTTTATTCGTGGGAACAAGTGACTGTAGACATGTGTTTTTGTTTCAGAGTAAATGCACATTTATGTTTAATGGACAGGACCCAGCGATTCCAGGGATATATTAAATCTGTGGTCCTACTGCTTATTATCGTCTTCCCAAAGGATGGTATGGGACATATTACTTGGGGATAGTTTTCGCAAAGATTTATCAACATGACGAAAGTGACTGAATTACATCACATTAGACAGAGGAGAGAGTCTCCTTCTGGTATAGTGAGAGATATATTTGGAGCAAAAATTCCTCCAGTTAGGAGTTGTTCTGAATTCCATAAAGATTCAAAAGTTGTCTACTATTGTAGATAACATGTTGATCAATTTTTCAGGAGTGATGATCCTGATAGATACTAAATTAGCTGCTGAAAGAGCTATGACTCTTTAGAACCACCTTGCACTAGACATTCTCTTAGCAAAGGATGGCGGGGTTCACAAAATGTTTAATTGCAGGCATTGTTGTTTGTTCATTCCTGACAATAGTAAAGAAATTAGAAGTTTACTTACTAATCTGACTAATGAGAGTGCTGATTTGAAAGAATTGAAGGAACCAGGTGTTTGGGAGAAAGTTGGCAAGGGATTTGCTTCAGTGGGAAATTGGCTCAGCAACTTTGGAAAAGGGATACTATTGAAAATAATACAAGGGACATTGATTATTATGATTTGCTTACTTGGAATCTGGGGAATATGTAAATTATGTAGAAAGATCAAATTAAAGCAAACAAAGAATAATCTGAGGAGAGAAGAAAAGAAAAAGGAAAAATTGTTTAGGGAAAATTCAAAAAGGGAACCAAGATTTGAAGGAATTGAAATGACAGAAGTTTAGCAGAAGCAAAAATTTGTGAGAGAAAGTTTAGTGCGATGACACATTTAGTCATCAGAGGAGGGATTGTTAACGCAGAAGTTTTAATGAAAATATTAATGAATATTCATGTATTTTGAGTGCTGGATTTGCGTAGAAAATATATTAATTTAGAGATAAATAATGCACGCACTTGAAAGTATGACCACATGAGTGGCCGCTAGTGTTCACAAAGTGTACTTATTAATGGCTTATTAATTTGAAATGTTGAGCTTATGTTTGAATAATGTAGTAATACATCATATTAAGAGTTATGCATTATGTATTATTTTAATTAATTGTAGGCCTTAACTTAGAGGAGGTCTTGGCCTAGTTGCACGGCCTCATGTCAAGCTGCATTTCTTAGGCATTTAATAAAATGTCTGCTTAGAGAATTAAATTGTGATTTTCCACTGTACTGACCACATGTGCTCATAGCTAAAAGTCTTTTTCATGAGAACCGCTTGCTAGAAGATGCTGTACTTGGTAATACAACATTGTTTTAGGTTATGTGTGTGAGACTGACTTTCTCAGGAGAATACAATGAAGACACTGACTACAGTATAAGCTGCAACAATATTGTTACCTGACGAGCCAGATGATGCGAACAGTACGAAAGGTGCCAATCATCGATATGTGAACCATCTACTAGCACAAATGTAGATTTGAAGTTTTAGTTTTATTGGACAAAGTGTGAACATGCGATCCCTTGGCCAATAGAGACTTGGGACGTAGTTTTAGGGAATCTAACTTAGCCAGACTGCCCTAAGAAGAAGACACCATTTCCTATTAGCCATTCTCCCCATTCTTACTGAGAGTTTAGACCAATTTATCAATTTTCCGTCTTGAAAAGAGACATGCTTAACTTTATTGCTTAAAGAATTTGCCTTTTCTGAACTTTAATGCTGAATCCTGATTCCTTGCGGACCAGACTGTCATCCTGAGGACGAAGACTGTCACAGCTTGCTGATCCAAACTGAGGATAGATATCTTGACTATGATGTTGTTTGCCATGTCTATTTGCTTTTGTTTCTGGGTACCAACCGTGCTATTTTGATAAAGCCATAGTTAGAAGTTTTCCCAAATTTGTGTTGACTAAATTGTTTTGCATGAAGCCCAACATGCTAATTCTAATCCGATGTTAGTTAGGGTCCCCACTATTGAAGTTTGCTATATGTAATAACAGCTGATGTCTTTTCTTTGCTGAATCTAAATGTATTTAACATGGTTTGCGCAGTTAATCTTGTTATTAATTTGCACTGTTATTTTAGAATATGTAGTAACTCAAGCCTTGATTAGATTGTGATTCTTTCATCCCTTTGTACAGCCAGTGTTGTTTCTGTATGTTTATCAGTTGATTTTTAGATTAAACTATGTGACATTAGCGTTGTTAATATAGGGAAATAAATATCCTAACTTTCACATAAAGGTGTGGTTATTAATGAAAGCAAAGTTGAGGTGTGTGACAATTACTGACTCCTATTGATTACTAATGTTATTGATTATTGATCTGCATGTAGGGGATATAGGGTGGGAACATCTTACGCATAGTCAAAAGGTTCATCGACCTATTTGCGTCCCCTTGTAAGTTTACTTATTAAGGTCAGACGCGCCATGTTCTAAAAAACTTAAATGAGGACACCTTTGTGAGTTCTCAGAGAGCAGAAAAACAATTTTAAATTATTTACTATATTTATGCTTTTTTATCCAGTTTATCACTTGATTATGTGTTGCACTTTGGGGAGAGCATGTAGCGTTACAGCCAGAGCTGCAATCTTTGCTACTGGAGAACCAGGTTCGAGTTTTGATGTCAGCTCAACATCATGTGATTTTGTGGGCAAAAAATTCAAAGGAATTTGAGATTCCTTTCTGCCATTTTTTTGCATTTTTAATGCCTGCTAAGTGCAGGTGTTAAAAAGAAGCTCCCATTGTGTTCGGTGGGCCTCTGGGTGCTTTGCAGGGTTAGCGTCAACATTTTTTACGCTAGTCCTGCAAAGCACCGAACTAGCATAAAAATGATGACGCTAATTTCCGTGACTACCACCATGGTGAATGTATTTTATATATGGTGCACACATGGTGGCATTATGGGGGCGCTAAGGGGTGCAAGAAAAGTGGCACTGCACTAGGTGCAGCGCTACTTGTCATAAATCTGGGCCTCAGTGTTTTTCACACTTCTGTCATTGGGCTATACGTGGGTTATGTTTGGGTGATATTTATGATATATTTGGGCTTTTTTCCCTCTAGTGATCATCTTGGGAGACTTATTTGTTTTGAAGCTTCCTAATGTTCTCATATACTACAGCATCCTCAGTTGAAAATGCTTTCAGTTTTCCACTTTAATTCCATCAAGATGGTGTTCAAATGTGCGACACCTTTCACATATATACAGGATGTTGGCACTCTAGTTGCTCATTAGAACACTATAGTCAAGCTGTTGATCACCAGGGAGTTAACTGGCATTCTTCTGCTGGTGTTGAAAGTGCATGTTTCAGTCTGCATGTCAGAATGTTTCAATGAAACAGAAGAGAAGATATTTGAGAACTCACTTGAAATGCGTCCTAGTTTTCCTTTCTACAGCACTAACCACAATTTCTATGACAAAATGAACCCCCTCATTTTATTCCTTTCTAAATGAAATGTTTTAAGTTTTACCAGTTTGATTCAATCAAGATGGCATCATGTGTACCACACTTTTGTCATAAGTAAGACTGTTAGCACTCTAGGTGTTCTTTAGAACACTCTGGGAGGCTGCAGTAGAACCTAAGGGAATCAACTGACAGGCTGCTCCATGTTGGAAGTATATGTTTTACTGAGAATGTCAGACTTCATTCCCATATGGCAGAGAAAGAGAGTGTGAATTTACAGAAAAGAGGCCCTCATTTTAGCTTCTGGAGCACCTTCCATAACCTCTATGGGAAAATCATGAGAAAACAGTTTTGTTTCAAATATGATTCATGAAATCCCACCAGAAGGCTTTTCATGGGGTAAAATCACCTCAGAATACACCACAATTCCTACAATTAGTATGGTACCATCAACAAATTATTTATATTGTAACTAAAATCTGTTATCACTCTCTACACGTTTGCCTCTTTGTGACCCTCAAAACCTGAAATTCACTACAATACATTTCTATGCAGTGCTACCATGGATATTGGTCCCAAGGTGGCTGCCAGCACTTCCTGGTTGCAGTGCTGACAGCCAAACAGATCTCACCATGAGATCTGTGCTTAGGCTCCAACCAGATATACATTTTTTCCCTTTAATAACTCCAAAACTACTAAACAGATTTACACCAAATAACAAAAAGCATGATCTGAGCACCAAGATCTAGCTTCCTGCCAAATTTGGTGTAAATCTGTTCAGCATTTCAGGCTGGGGTCTTGTCTAAGGACCCTATGGGAAAATGCATGGGGAAAACATGTTTTGAGATCCCATTGTTTTCTCAGCCCCTGCTTGATGGATCACCCCAAATGTTCACGCCAAAGTTATTGGCAAAATAAAAAGCACTTTTCCTATGCAAAATATGTTCTAAGTACAACTACATAATGGTGAGGGGGGTAGGTAAAAGGTTACAGGGATGTTATGGTTAGGCTCACATTTTAAACTTACCAAACCATAGAAATTCACCAGTCATAGTTAGAATTACCTCAAGTAATTATAATTTGTGCCCTGTGGCAGTCCCCGGGGCAGTGGGAGGGGGCCATGAGGCCCCCCTGTTTTTTTATACATGAGCCACCGGGACTTGGCCCACCTGGGGTCTTTACAGTAATGAAGTGCAGGAGACTTGGCTTCACCCAGTCCCAAAAAAAAGTAGAAAAAAAAGAAATGGGGCCAGCGTAGGGGTGACCTAAGGCCTTAGTCTTGGTCCAGAGGTCCCCCTGGGACACTGCCAGGGCTAAAAAGTATTTTATTTTTAATTGTCTGAGAAATCAGTGGCTTGAATTTATTTATTTTAAAACGCGGTTTCCTGTACTTGTCAGTTAATTTGCCCCAAGGTGGGCCAGGCCCTGGGGCCATTGGCAATAATTAAATGAGGTAGGTCCACTGGGCCCCCCTCCTAGGGCTTTTAGAAGCTTGGGGACCACCACCTCCCCAGGGCTAAATGTGTTGATTATGCAAGGGGGGGGTGTGCACCCCCCAGGATCCAGGAACCACCATCTCCATGGGGCTGGATGTAATAATTAATGCAGTGGGGCATGCGGCCACCACCAGGCCCTGGGGACTACCACCTCCCCAGGACTACAATATTAAAGTAGGGTGAAGGCCTCATGGACCCCCACAGGCCCTCGGGGCCTCTACTGCCCCAGGGCTATTGTAAAAAAGGTGTGGGGGGCTGTACGGACCCCTGTGACCCGGGGACCACCACCTCCTCGGAGTGACATACTCCATATTGGTAGGGGTGGCTGCGCGGCCTCCTTGGGCCCCGGGACTACCACCTCCCCAGGGTTGTAAAGAAATTTAAAGAGGGGGTCCGCACAGACCCACCCAGACCCAGAATCCACCACCTCCCTATGGCGATATAGAAAATAAGAAGGGGGGCGAGTGGCCCCGTCCTGCAGCCATACATGGCCCTGGGGACTGCCACCCCCCTAGGACCAGCTCCTGCTACCTCCTGTGTTCCCCATCCTTGAGAAGTAGGTGTTTGCTTCTGCGTGGGGGGAGCTAACAGCTCCCGCCAAGCAAAAGCAAACATAACTCTGCTCCCAGGAAGCAGGAGCGTTAAAACTGCTCCCACTTACTGGAAGCGGTGTTTTCATCTCTTTCCCCGCCTGCTATAATGCAGGGAGCTGCAGTTTCAGTAGGTCCCTGCATGCGGAAGCAATGCCGGCTTCTGCAGGAGGCAGGGAGCCGTCTGGGACAACAAGGGCCTTGAGGCTACCCTCAGGGTCCCCAATCAGGAGTAGTGGGTTTCCCGGGTGGGGCCAGGGCCGTGGGTGATGGGTCCACACACCAAACTTGGCCTAGGGCGGAGGGCCCTGAGGGGGTGGTGGTTCCCAGGGTGGGGGGCTGTGTTGCCTTCAACAGTTTATTTAAAGTAGCCCCTGGTAGGCTGTGGTGACCAGGGCCCAGAGGTCTGCACAGCCTTCCCATATATTTCTTTAATGTTGTCCCAGGGAGGTGGTGGTCCCTGGGATCCAGGGGAGGTCTGTGCTGTAATTTGTTTTGTTGGAGCCCCATGGAGGTAGTGGTCCCTGGGGAGGGTCCGTGTAGCCCCCTATATATATTTATTTTTCAATGTTGTCCCGGGAGGTGTGGATCCGCCCCGGGGGTCCGTGCATCTCCCCAACTTTTTTTTATTTTATAGCCTTGGTTGAAATGGTGGTCCCCGGGGCCCAGGGTGGTCCATGCACCCTCCTCTATATATTTATTTTTATTGCCCATGAGAGTTGGGGGTCCCCAGGGCACAGGGGGTTCCACGTGGCCCACATAAAACATTATCTTATGTGGCCCCAGGGAGGTGGTGGTCTCTGGGGCCCACGAGGGTCCATGCAGCCCCCATATATTTAGTTAAAGTTGCCCCAGGGAGGTGATAGTCCCAGGAGCCCAGTGGGGGGGGTCATACTGCCCCCTTGGAACATGATCTTATGTAACCCTGGGGAAGTGATGGTCTCCAGGATCCAGTAGGGCCCGCATGGCCCCCAAACCACTTTTTAATTTGTTGCTCAGGGGAAGGCTGTGCATGGCATGAGGTTGGGATATTATAGGGTGTTGATCACAGGGCCTGGCCACAAGCCTTGCAGCCATACCCTGTTGAGCATGGCCAAAAGCCATGCGTGACATGGAGTTAGGTGGTTATGGAGAGTTGGCTGCAGGGCCTGGCTGGGCCAGGCCCTCCAGCCAACCACCACCTTACACGGCCAAAGGCTGTGTGTGGCAGTGGTTAGATTAACGTATAGTAATTAAATTTACTTTACGTTAAAAAAAACACTATACAAATTCAGCAGTTATAGTATCAGTTATTTCAAGTAACTATAATTTGCGCCCTAAGGTAACAACAACTCGTGCCCTCACAATGCACTGCTAATTATCCTACATATTACAGCACTCATGACAACTTTTATAACATCATTAAAAATAGCAATGAAACATTATCAGTCAAATTATTGAAAAGAAACCTGTGCATGGCGAGGGCATGAGTTATAGTTATCTTAGGGCACGAATTATAGTTACTTAAAATAACAACTAGCTATAACTACTGAATTTCTATGGTTTTGTGCAAGTAAATTAAAAATCTAACTATAACATACCTGTAACTTTTATATATATATATCTGTGCATGTGTGTGCCTTAGAGGCTAAACACATATGGGAGTTGTGAATTTGGTGTCTCTTTTCACTATGTCTATATGTGTTGCAATCATGCTTTTTAACCCCTTCTGTGCCCAGGACGTAATGGTTACGTCCTGAGGCACAGTGCTGCTGTGCCCAGGACGTAACCATTACGTCCTGTGCACAGAGCCCAGAGGGAGCGCTCTCGCTCCCTCTGTGGGGTTCTCCCCCACCCCCCCAAGTCAGGGATGGACGGGGAAGCCCTTCCCCTCCCACCCCCGACCCCCCCCAAACCCCCCTGTGACGTCAGTGCGCGAGCGCGCGCTGATTAGTCACAAGGTCTCCCCCATCGCGCTGGAAGCAGAGCTTCCAGCGCGATTGAAAAAGAAATGCTTTTGCATTTCTTTTTCAATCCCATGGGGGAGGCCCCGAGAGGCTTCAAAGGGAAGGAAATGTATTTCCTTCCCTTTGAAGTCTCTCACAGGTTTCAAAAGCCGGATTGCTTGCAATCCGGCTTTTGAAACCCCACTAGACACCAGGGATTTTTTTTTTTTCCTTGAAATTGGCAAAAGGGAGCGACCCCTTGGGCAAGGGTCGCTCCCAGGGGGGCATTTTATTAGGACGGCCTTTTCTGCCCCCCCTGGGGGCAGATTGGCCTATTATTAGGCCGATCTGCCCCCAGGGGGGGCAGAAACCTCTAGGCACCAGGGTTTTTTTTTTTTTTTTTTTTTTTTTGATGATTTCTTTTTTTTTAGGTGGGGAGCGATCCCTTAGGCAAGGGTCGCTCCCCTACGGAGCAATATATATTTAGGCCATTTCTGCCCCCAAGGGGGGCAGAAACCATTAGACACCAGGGAGTTTGTTTTTGCGCGTGTATGTAACGCAACAAAGCGACCCCTTTGGCAAGGGTCGCTCCCAGGGGGGGCAATTTTTTGGGAAGGCCTTTTCTGCCCCCCCTGGGGACAGATCGGCCTATTATTAGGCCGATCTGCCCCCAGGGCGGGCAGAAACCTCTAGGCACCAGGGATCTTTTTTTTTTTTTTTTCTTTTTGTTATGTTTTCTTTTTTTTTTAGGTGGGGAGCGACCCCTTAGGCAAGGGTCGCTCCCCTAGGGGGCAAATTATATTTAGGCCATTTCTGCCCCCCTTGGGGGCAGATTGGCCTATTTTGATGAGGCCAATCTGCCCCCAAGGGGGGCAGAAACCATTAGACACCAGGGAGTTTTTTTTTTTGCGTGAATTTCACGCAAGGGGAGCGACCCCTTAGGCAAGGGTCGCTCCCTGGGGGGGGGGGGGATTATTTTAGGCCATTTCTGCCCCCCTGGGGGGGGTAGATCAGCCTATTTTGATTCGGCTGATCTGCCCCCAAGGGGGGCAGAAATCACTAGGCACCAGGGATTTTTTTGTTTTTCTGTTTTACAGATGGGGAGCGACCCCCTTGGACAAGGGTCGCTCCCCTGGAGGGGCAAAATGTATTTAGGCCATTTCTGCCCGCTTTGGGGGCAGATCGGCCGATTTTAGGTCAATCTGCCCCCAAGGGGGGCAGAAACCACTAGGCACCAGGGATCTTTTTTTTGCGCCGTCACACAAGGGGAGCGACCTTGTAGTCAAGGGTCGCTCCCCGGGGGGGGGTAGGGGTGGGGGGGGCAAAATTATTTTAGGCCATCTCTGCCCCCCCTGGGGGCAGATCGGCCTATTGGTATTAGGCCGGTCTACCCCCAGGAGGGGCAGAAACCTCTAGGCGCCAGGGCAAATTTTTTTTTTGTGTTTTTTTTATTGGTTTGGTGTTTTTTTTTAGAGAAGGGGAGCGACCCATCAGGCAAATTTTTTTTTTGTGTGTTTTTTTTGTTTGTTTGGTTTTTTTTTAGAGATGGGGAGCGACCCATCAGGCAAAGGTCGCTCCCCTGGGGGGCAAATTGTGTTTAGACCATTTCTGCCCCCCTTGGGGGCAGATTGGTAGATTTTAGGTCAATCTGCCCCAAGGGGGCAGAAACCACTAGGCAACGGGGATTTGTTTTTTGGCGCCAATGTCACGCAGGGGGAGCGACCCCGTAGGCAAGGGTCCCTCCGGGGGGGGGTGTTCGGGGGGGCAAATTTATTTTAGGCCATTTCTGCCCCCCCTGGGGGCAGATCGGCCTATTATTAGGCCGATCTGCCCCCAGGGGGGGCAGAAACCTCTTGTTGCCAGGGCAAATTTTTTTTTTGTGTTTTTGTTTTTGTTTGTTTGGTTTTTTTTAGAGATGGGGAGCGACCCATCAGGCAAGGGTCGCTCCCCTGGGGGGCAAATTGTGTTTAGACCATTTCTGCCCCCCTTGGGGGCAGATTGGTAGATTTTAGGTCAATCTGCCCCAAGGGGGCAGAAACCACTAGGCACCGGGGATTTGTTTTTTGGCGCCAATGTCACGCAGGGGGAGCGACCCCGTAGGCAAGGGTCGCTCCGGGGAGGGGGGTGGTGTTCGGGGGGCAAATTTATTTTAGGCCATTTCTGCCCCCCCTGGGGGCAGATCGGCCTAATATTAGGCCGATCTGCCCCCAGGGGGGGCAGAAACCTCTTGTTGCCAGGGCAATTTTTTTTTCTGTGTTTTTTTTTTGTTTGTTTGTTTTTTTTAGAGATGGGGAGCGACCCATCAGGCAAGGGTCGCTCCCCTGGGGGGCAAACTGTGTTTAGACCATTTCTGCCCCCCTTGGGGGCAGATTGGTCGATTTTAGGTCAATCTGCCCCCAAGGGGGCAGAAACCACTAGGCACTGGGAATTTGTTTTTTGGCGCCAATGTCACGCAGGGGGAGCGACCCCGTAGGCAAGGGTCCCTCCGGGGGGGGGGGGAGTGGGTGTTCGGGGGGCAAATTTATTTTAGGCCATTTCTGCCCCCCCTGGGGGCAGATCGGCCTATTATTAGGCCTATCTGCCCCCAGGGGGGGCAGAAACCTCTTTGTTTGCCAGGGCAAATTTTTTTTCTGTGTTTTTTTTTGTTTGTTTGGTTTTTTTTAGAGATGGGGAGCGACCCATCAGGCAAGGGTCGCTCCCCTGGGGGGCAAATTGTGTTTAGACCATTTCTGCCCCCCTTGGGGGCAGATTGGTAGATTTTAGGTCAATCTGCCCCAAGGGGGCAGAAACCACTAGGCACCGGGGATTTGTTTTTTGGCGCCAATGTCACGCAGGGGGAGCGACCCCGTAGGCAAGGTTCGCTCCGGGGGGGGGGGGTGGTGTTCGGGGGGCAAATTTATTTTAGGCCATTTCTGCCCCCCCTGGGGGCAGATCGGCCTTTTATTAGGCTGATCTGCCCTCAGGGGGGGCAGAAACCTCTTGTTGCCAGGGCAAATTTTTTTTCTGTGTTTTTTTTTTGTTTGTTTGTTTTTTTTTAGAGATGGGGAGCGACCCATCAGGCAAGGGTCGCTCCCCTGGGGGGGCAAACTGTGTTAAGACCATTTCTGCCCCCCTTGGGGGCAGATTGGTCGATTTTAGGTCAATCTACCCCCAAGGGGGCAGAAACCACTAGGCACCGGGAATTTGTTTTTTGGCGCCAATGTCACGCAGGGGGAGCGACCCCGTAGGCAAGGGTCCCTCCGGGGGGGGGGGGAGTGAGTGTTCGGGGGGCAAATTTATTTTAGGCCATTTCTGCCCCCCCTGGGGGCAGATCGGCCTATTATTAGGCCTATCTGCCCCCAGGGGGGGCAGAAACCTCTTGTTGCCAGGGCAAATTTTTTTTGTGTGTTATTTTTTTTGTTTGTTTGTTTTTTTTTAGAGATGGGGAGCGACCCATCAGGCAAGGGTCGCTCCCCTGGGGGGCAAATTGTGTTTAGACCATTTCTGCCCCCCTTGGGGGCAGATTGGTAGATTTTAGGTCAATCTGCCCCAAGGGGGCAGAAACCACTAGGCACCGGGGATTTGTTTTTTGGCGCCAATGTCACGCAGGGGGAGCGACCCCGTAGGCAAGGGTCCCTCCGGGGGGGGGGGGAGTGGGTGTTCGGGGGGCAAATTTATTTTAGGCCATTTCTGCCCCCCCTGGGGGCAGATCGGCCTATTATTAGGCCGATCTGCCCCCAGGGGGGGCAGAAACCTCTTGTTGCCAGGGCAAATTTTTTTTTTGTGTTTTCTTTTTTGTTTGTTTGTTTTTTTTTAGAGATGGGGAGCGACCCATCAGGCAAGGGTCGCTCCCCTGGGGGGCAAATTGTGCTTAGACCATTTCTGCCCCCCTTGGGGGCAGATTGGTAGATTTTAGGTCAATCTGCCCCAAGGGGGCAGAAACCACTAGGCACCGGGGATTTGTTTTTTGGCGCCAATGTCACGCAGGGGGAGCGACCCCATAGGCAAGGGTCGCTCCGGGGGCGGGGGGTGGATGTTCGGGGGGCAAATTTATTTTAGGCCATTTCTGCCCCCCCTGGGGGCAGATCGGCCTATTATTAGGCCGATCTGCCACCAGGGGGGGGCAGAAACCTCTAGGCGCCAGGGCAATTTTCTTTTGTGTGGTTTTTTTTTTTGTATGTTTGTTTTTTTAGAGATGGGGAGCGACCCATCAGGCAAGGGTCGCTCCCCTGGGGGGCAAACTGTGTTTAGAACATTTCTGCCCCCCTTGGGGGCAGATTGGTCGATTTTAGGTCAATCTGCCCCCAAGGGGGCAGAAACCACTAGGCACCGGGAATTTGTTTTTTGGCGCCAATGTCACGCAGGGGTAGCGACCCCGTAGGCAAGGGTCGCACCTGGGCAGGGGGGGTTTGGGGGGGTGGGGGGTCAAATTTATTTTAGGGCATTGTGGCTCCTCTCAGATTGTAGAACTTTCTGCCACAGAAATGTGAGGAACATGTATTTTTTTAGCCAAATTTTGAGGTTTGCAAAGGATTCTGGGTAACAGAACCTGGTCCGAGCCACACAAGTCACCCCATCTTGGATTCCCCTAGGTCTCTAGTTTTCAGAAATGCACAGGTTTGGTAGGTTTCCCTAGGTGGCGGCTGAGCTACAGGCCAAAATCTACAGGTAGGCACTTTGCTAAAAACAGGTCTGTTTTCTGTGATGTGTCCACGTTGCGCTTTGGGGTGTTTCCTGTTGCGGGCGCTAGGCCTACCCACACAAGTGAGGTATCATTTTTATCGGGAGACGTGGGGGAACGCTGGGTGGAAGGAAATTTGTAGCTCCTCTCAGATTCCAGAACTTTCTGCCACAAAAATATGAGGGACATGTGTTTTTTTAGCCAAATTTTGAGGTTTGCAAAGGATTCTGGGTAACAGAACCTGGTCCAAGCCCCGCAAGTCACCCCTCCTTGGATTCCCCTAGGTCTCTAGTTTTCGGAAATGCACAGGTTTGGTAGGTTTCCCTAGGTGCCGGCTGAGCTAGAGGACAAAATCTACAGGTAGGCACTTCGCAAAAAACACCTCTGTTTTTTTCCAAAATTTAGGATGTGTCCACGTTGCGCTTTGGGGTGTTTCCTGTCGCCGGCGCTAGGCCTACCCACGCAAGTGAGGTGTCATTTTTATCGGGAGACTTGGGGGAACGCTGGGTGGAAGGAAATGTGTAGCTCCTCTCAGATTCCAGAACTTTCTGCCACAGAAATGTGAGGGACATGTGTTTTTTTAGCCAAATTTTGAGGTTTGCAAAGGATTCTGGGTAACAGAACCTGGTCCGAGCCCCGCAAGTCACCCCTCCTTGGATTCCCCTAGGTCTCTAGTTTTCAGAAATGCACAGGTTTGGTAGGTTTCCCTAGGTGCCGGCTGAGCTAGAGGCCAAAATCTACAGGTAGGCACTTCGCAAAAAACACCTCTGTTTTTTTCCAAAATTTAGGATGTGTCCACGTTGCGCTTTGGGGTGTTTCCTGTCGCCGGCGCTAGGCCTACCCACGCAAGTGAGGTATCATTTTTATCGGGAGACTTGGGGGAACGCTGGGCGGAAGGAAATTTGTAGCTCCTCTCAGATTCCAGAACTTTCTGCCACAGAAATGTGAGGAACATGTGTTTTTTTAGCCAAATTTTGAGGTTTGCAAAGGATTCTGGGTAATAGAACCTGGTCCGAGCCCCGCAAGTCACCCCTCCTTGGATTCCCCTAGGTCTCTAGTTTTTAGAAATGCACAGGTTTGGTAGGTTTCCATAGGTGCCGGCTGAGCTAGAGGCCAAAATCTACAGGTAGGCACTTCGCAAAAAACACCTCTGTTTTCTTCCAAAAATTTGGATGTGTCCACGTTGCGCTTTGGGGCGTTTCCTGTCGCGGGCGCTAGGCCTACCCACACAAGTGAGGTATCTTTTTTATCGGGAGACTTGGGGGAACATAGATTAGCAAAACAAGTGTTATTGCCCCTTGTCTTTCTCTACATTTTTTCCTTCCAAATATAGGAGAGTGTGTAAAAAAGACATCTATTTGAGAAATGCCCTGTAATTCACATGCTAGTTTGGTCACCCCGGAATTCAGATATGTGCAAATAACCACTGCTCCTCAACACCTTATCTTGTGCCCTTTTTGGAAATACAAAGGTTTTCTTGATAGCAATTTTTTACTCTTTATATTTCAGCAAATGAATTGCTTTATACCCGGTATAGATTGAAAACGCACGTCAGGGTGCAGCTCATTTATTGGCTCTGGGTTCCTTGGGTTCTTGATGAACCTACAAGCCCTATATATCCCCGCAACCAGAGGAGTCCAGCAGACGTAACGGTATATTGCTTTCGATAATCTGACATTGCAGGGAAAAGTTACAGAGTAAAACGTAGAGAAACATTTATGTTTTTTTCACCTCAATTTCAATATTTTTCTTTTTCAGTTGTTATTTTCTGTAGGAAACCCTTGTAGGATCTACACAAATGACCCCTTGCTGAATTCAGAATTTTGTCTACTTTTCAGAAATGTTTAGGTGTCTGGGATCCAGCATTGGTTTCATGCCCATTTCTGTCACTGACTGGAAGGAGGCTGAAAGCACAAAAAACTGCAAAAATGGGGTATGCCCCAGTAAAATGCCAAAATTGTGTTGAAAAATTGGGTTTTCTGATTCAAGTCTGCCTGTTCCTGAAAGCTGGGAAGCTGCTGAGTTTAGCACCGCAAACCCTTTGTTGATTCCATTTTCAGGGGGAAAACCACAAGCCTTTTTCTGCAGCCACTTTTTCCAATTTTTTTGAAAAAAACGAAATTTTCACTGTATTTTGGCCAATTTCTTGGCCTCCTTCAAGGGAACCCACAAAGTCTGGGTACCTCTAGAATCCCTAGGATGTTGGAAAAAAAGGACGCAAATTTGGCTTGGTTAGCTTATGTGGACAAAAAGTTATGAGGGCCTAAGCGCGAACTGCCCCAAATAGGCAAAAAAAGGCCCGGCACAGGAGGGGGAAAAGGCCTGGCAGCGAAGGGGTTAAAGGGGATGGAGCAGGATGCTTGATGACTTTGAGAAAGATGATTCTGTAGAAACGCGTCAGCCAACGTGAATAAAAGTTCTGCATTACAACCCTCTCGGAGTGCGGACATCTCTGTGTTTATATAATATAGATTATGTGTGGTATATAGTGGGTCCTGCACCTATGTCCTAGCACCAATCATACATATATATATATAAATGCACATGAAATATATATATATATATATATATATATATATATATATATATATATATATATATATATATATATATGTGTGTGTGCATGCATGTGTGAACATTTATTTGCATATAGATTTTGTCCTTGTGTAACACAGTGTGTATGTTTGCAACTGTGTTTTTTTGCCAAAGCTCTATTCCTTTGAGTTTTAGTTAGGACTGAATAAGATTAATATGCCTGAATCCTATGGAGACTCATAAATGGGAGATGGCTGCTCTGTTATTAATTTAAAATTTGGAAATCTTCCTGGAGTGACTGATTTTTTGTGACTCAATCTTAGTAAGTAAAACAAATTTGAAATTGTGCTTGGACCTTTACATAACTTGCTGACCTCACAGCTCCTGAACATCTCCCTACTTGTGACCTGCAGGGGACACACTCATGTGTTTGTGAAAAACTAATTGAGTCAACAGAATCTTACTGGCTTTGTTTTGCACATGAAAGAGAAAGGTTAAGTGCAGTGCAAGGATGTTTCCGTGATGACCCGAATGTGGGTCGTTGATGACAGTGTTACATCACCAGTTGTTTGATGCAGTGATAGTTGTGGTTCACGAAGAGAGGGCATATTGCCATACAACAGGAAGCCCCACCATCCTGTTTTTTTTTTTTCTGTGACCAGTATTGATGTCTGACAACAGCCAGCCGAGGTGAGAGTATTCTTGGAGTTTCTTTTCTTCCGTTTTTATTTATTTACTACTTTTAGGGTCGCGCCTGCGTTGCACGTGCTTGCGCATGTGTTTCGCTTGCGAGACGCTTTAGGAGTTAGAAAAGGGCTCGGAGCCTCGTCCATGTCACGTCAGTGTCTTTCATTGGTTTGTGGGCTTTCCTGTAAAAATCTGCTTGCTTTCATTAGTGGAAGGCACACATACGTCATGCCTTTTCCGGTGGTTAGCCCTCCTCGAGCGCAGCGACCAAGTACTGAAAGCATGCAAGGCTCGCTGTTTCCCGTCAGGTTTGTGGACTACTTTTTATCTTTTGTTCACAGCGTGATCTCGCTTGGCAGAAGTTGAGTGCGTTGCATAACTTCAATCCTGTTACATAGTTAATTCCACTTTTGCCGGTTACGTAGATAATTGCACTTTTGCCGATAGGTTTCACTACGAGTGCGGCAGACTCCTCTTCTCCTTGTGAATTTGCAGCTTCCTCACTACAGTCACTCGCACAGGAGATGCCTAACCCTTTTTCTGTGTACCTTAATTCCCCATCGATGCTCACTGGAAAAACACAAAGAGCCCTCCGGCATCGAAAGAGAACGGAGCTTAAAGTGTGAAAAAATATTTGTAATGGGGCCCTTTTGTTATGGTCTGTGTAATGAGGTAATAATGTCCCACTACAAGTATATGGGTACAATCATAAGTTTAATCTCTGTCGCCTCAGCCATCGATCGGTCCACCTTCCAACCGTCCTCACGCGTCCTCGTCATTCCATCTCGAATGCCGGGATCGCGTGCAGTGTTTGCGTGTATAATACATCACACATCTCCCTTTTATACAATGAACAAATTAATACAGAAATGATGTTCCCACATAACCATGACAACAAATAAATGTATAACCAAAACTATGTATACACCAAACATATCAACTAAACATCATATCAACCCCGCTAAATAAATTTAATACAAGCTATCACACATCCCTATAAACGTCAATTTTTTTTTAAATGAGAACATAGTCTTTAAGATGTCCGGGACTTATCTTCCTTCTACCACTTCTCCTCATTGCGTTCAATTCATCAGTATCATGTCGTCCCTTATTTTTTGTTCTTGACCCAACACTGTCTCTAACTCCTCTGGACCTTTCAGTACTAATACCCGTTTCCACCATCCCTTTCAACCGAACCACTCTGTTCATGTTCCATATCTTGCCATCTGAAGTTTTTACAGCATTCTTGAAAAGTTTAATCACATGAAGAGGTCTAGTGAACTTTGACCCCTCAAGACATCCAACTGGTGCCTTCACCTTCACCACATCACCCACAACAATATTATTTTTACACACCCTCTTCCTTGTATCAAATTCTTGTTTCCTTTTCTCTATGAGCCTTTCTTCTCTATCTCTCCACTCCGTGTTCACCAAATTATATCCATTTTTTATCCACTCCATCCATCCAGGAGACAACTTGGTATTAGGTATCCTTTTCCTAAACAGTTCAAAAGGGGATCTGCCAGTAGTTGAATGTGGAGAGAACCGATAGGCTGTAATCCTTTTCAAAAGTTCTGCACGCCAACTCAGAGCATTCACTTTTGCAAGTTGAATGCTTTCCTTTATGTACTTGTTAAATCTTTCAACTGCACCGTTGCTTTCTGGATGATAAACCGCTGTTTTCTTATATGATATGCCACAATTACTCATAAATTTTTCAAAAACCGTTGAACAAAATTGTGGACCATTATCTGACAATAATGATTTTGGAAATCCCTCTTTCCTAAAAATGTCTTCTAAGAAAATCATCACACTAGAAGATGAAATTTCATGCACATTTTTGACTTCCACCCACCTTGAATACAAATCTATTAACACAATTAGATATGGCATTGAATGTTCTCCTGGTAACGGACCCACAATATCTATTGCTACCTCATCCCAGGGTTTGCATGGTAAACTTCTACAATGCATAGGTGCATTACGAGTTTTTAAAATTTTGTCACTCCGTGCACATTGTATACATTCTCTAACTACACGCTCCACTTGTACATCCATACCAGGCCACCAAAAATTTGCTCGTAAATTTTCTTTTGTCTTAACCATCCCAAGATGACCTTCATGGGCTTGATTCATTATCCTCTCTCTTAATGTTTTTGGAGGAATCAATCTTGTTCCTCTCAACAATATCCCTTTATCCACCGCCAATTCATCTTTCACCAACCTCCAAACTTTCCCTAGAACCACAAATTTACCAGTCTCTAAAGTCTCACACACTCCACTCAACTCAACATCTTCTTTCAACGCCTCTTTCCACTCTTGTTCGGTTATTATTCCACATGTAACTTCAGACACATCACAACATACTTCACACACTAATTCCTCCTGCAAAGTTATATCTTTTTGTTCTTCATCCTTCCTATCTTCTTCCACTAATCTTGAAAGACAATCCGCACTAACATTCAATGCACCTGGTAAATACTCTACTTTAAATTTAAAATCCTGGAGCCCGATAATCCATCTTCTAATTCTTGCAGAAATGCAATTAAGACCCTTACTACCAAACACTTCTACTAAAGGTTTGTGATCAGACAAAACCACAAACTCTGTGCCCCACACAAAATGTCTAAATTTATTCAATGCCCAATATATGGCCAGGGATTCTCTTTCAATCACAGAGTAATTCCTCTCTGTTCCGCTCAAAGATTTGGATGCACAAGCAATCATTCTTCTCATGCCTCCCTCTTCTTGCATCAGAACCGCACCCAAACCTTTTGCACTAGCATCAGTGACAATGGCAGTTGATCTACCCGGTTTAAAAGCTTGTAAGCAGGGAGCATATTCTAATTCTTCTTTAATTTTTTCAAACTCATCTTCACACAGGGAATTCCACTTGAACTCTCTTCCTTTCTTCAGTAAATCTCGCATGTTAACAGTTTTTTCTGACAAGTTCCTAATGTACCGCCCATAGTATTCTACCATTCCTAAAAACGAATTCACTTCTTCTTTGGTTCGAGGAGAGGCTAACCGCTTTATGGTCAAAACCAAATCTGGTTTAGGTTTTACTCCACATCCTGTAATCAAATGTCCCAGGTACTCCACCTCTGTCAAAGCAAAACGACATTTCTTTCTCTTCAAAGTAAGACCAGCACGACTTAAACATCCCAAAACCAACTTCACTCGTTCCCAATGTTCTACCGCCGTGTCAGCGTAAATTAACACATCATCTTGATAACATTTCACCCCTTTGACCTCTTTCAGAATTTTACACATAATGCGTTGAAACACAGAGGCCGCAGAGACAAGCCCAAATGGCATTCTTTTAAATTTAAATGCACCAAAAGGTGTTATGAATGCAGTCAATTCTTGTGACATCTCTTCCAACTCTACCTGATGATATGCTGACTTAAGATCTAGGGTGGAAAAGTACTTTGCTCCCCCAACCATAGATACTATCTCTTCAATGTTTGGAAGTGGAAATTTATCCACCACCACCTCTCTATTTAGAGCCCTCAGATCCACACAAAGCCTGATATCACCATCCCCTTTCTTTGCCACAACTATGGGAGCCAACCATTCGGTTGCCTCTACTTCCTCAATTATGCCCATTAATTCTAATCTTTTAAGTTCAGTTTTCACCGGTTCCTGTAAAGCCAACGGTATTCTTCTCATTTTCGCTACCATGGGTATAGCACCTTCCTTTAACCTAATTTTATGTTTATAACCTTTTAGACATCCCAAATTGTCTGAAAATACTTCAGGAAATTCATTTACTAACTCACTGTCCACACCATCTACACTCTGAATTTGAACTTGAGGTTGTGCGTTTGGATTCAAAATGACGCCTAACAGCTTTTGGTGCGTCCAACTCAAAAGATTATCACCTTGATTGGACACATACACTTTTCCCAACAGGTGTCTACTTTTGAACTCAATATGCCCTTCAAAGTACCCTAGCATTTTTATAGGCTGTCCACCATAACCCCCAGGAGATACATCCATCTTCTTTAATTTCCTAGATTCCAAAATTAACCTGTCAAAACTTGTTTTTGAAATTATCGTCAGTTGTGAACAAGAATCGAAACGCATTAGTAAATCCACACCATCCACTCTCACCACCTCACTTGGATGCTCTCCACACTTAACCTGAGCACCAACTTGGAACACTACCTCTTGAGACACTTCCCTGATCTCTTTCTTCATATTATCATTATGGAATTTATTCTTTCTACCACGGCAACATTTGTAGAAGTGACCTCTCTTCCCGCACCCATTACATATTACATTCACAGCTGGGCAATTGCTCGAATTGGCTTTGTGGCCACTATTACCACACCGATAGCATTCACCTTTGAACTTCACTATATCTTCCTTTTTCTTCTCACCTCCACTTCCTTTGTTCTTCACTTCACACACTATCTCCTCCACCTTCGCACAATCTCCACTCGTTAATTTGTTTCCACTTAATTCCTTAACACAGCTCAGCATATGTTCCACTCTTTTCGCCACCATAATTACTTCTTCCAAAGGTGGTTCATCTTTCAACCACAACTCTTCCCTTATTTTGTCACTACAGCACTTTAATACAAACTGATCTCTAATTCTCTCGTCCACCAGTGCTCCAAATTTGCATGACGCCGCCAACTTTCTCAAACTAGTTACAAAATCTTCCACCGACTCTTCTTTACCTTGTTCCCTTTTCCCAAAATAATATCGTTCCATTATCGTGCTCACTCTTGGTAAGTAATGTTTGTCTAACTTCATAATACATGCCTCATATTCATTCAAATTCCTACTTTCTTCAGCACATAAATCAGGCAAATTTTCTAAAACCTCCTGTCCCTCTCCCCCTAGACAGTGTAACAATAATGCATGTTTTCTTTCCGCGCTCAATGTCGGTCCACACACTCTAGCATAGTGAGCAAATATCTTTTTCCACTTGTTCCAAGGATATATTGGATCACCTGGACTGCTTAAAAAAAATGGAGGTGGTGTTACATTCTGCATTATTGTGATAAACTAGACGAACCCACAGAACAACACCCTGAATGCCAGACCTAAACTGAACCAATATCTAACTCTAACAGTGAATCACCAATCCTTCAATGTCCTTCCATGTCCCAACATTGAAACCTTTTTTTTATGATAGTTAATTAATTCTTGCTTAGTCAGGGTGTGCCTATCACCGTGTATTCCACACCATAGGCACCGTTCCAATGCAATTCCCTATTTTGGTTTTCCACTGATAGCAAAGTACAACTTCCCTTTAAGAAATTGAAATAACCGTCCCTTTAAGGACACCGGTGTTGTTTGGCACGCCCCCAAACAGACGTTGTTCACGCAGCGTAGCTTCCTTCTACACTCGTTATCTTCCTGCTTTGATTTGTTCGTTCCGCGAAACTTCGTGCTTCCCTTGTGGTCCGCCCTGTGAAATCCTCCCAAAACAACTGCGCCACGGCTCCACCCTCTCAGCCAAATGCGCAAAACTGGCTCGCGTCACTGCAACCTCCACCGTCAGGCGAGACACCAAACCCTTGATGTTGAGGCGACTCTCACCACCTTCGTCGCCAAATGTAATGAGGTAATAATGTCCCACTACAAGTATATGGGTACAATCATAAGTTTAATCTCTGTCGCCTCAGCCATCGATCGGTCCACCTTCCAACCGTCCTCACGCGTCCTCGTCATTCCATCTCGAATGCCGGGATCGCGTGCAGTGTTTGCGTGTATAATACATCACAGTCTGTAGTTAGAACATTTTACTGTATTTTGTTTCTGAACCATCTGCTCCTAGTAAAAAAGTTCAACCCTGCGAAACTGTTGTGTGTATGTATGTAAATGGTATTAATTGCCCTGATATCTCATGTACTGACTGTATCTAGTTGAAAACTAATAAAAATGGTTAAAAAAACAGAAAACAGGGCGTTTCGTGTCAGTCCTGTGCACCCTGTCTTTGAGATCATTGTTACTGTGTGTTAAACAGTGTATGCAGAGTGCTTGCCTTTGTCTCGTAGAAAACATGGCTTTCAATATTGCCATTCTTTCCTCGTGAGACTTGCGCGCAATTACTTTAAACGTTTCTCATGCTGTCACATTTGATAGAGCTAAAATAAGCAATTAATCCGTCTTTCCTCAAGACAACACTCATCAGGGAAAATGTATATTTTTAATCGCATCATATTCCGTAAAATGCATTATTACAGCAGCAGTTTTTTTTTTACTGTTGGGAGTTAGTTGTCAATTATTCCCCACGCCTGATGTTTTGTGCAGTCTTCTCATTTTATGCACTGGGCACTGTTAAGTGTGTTTATATATCAATAGAACAGCTTGGCCTGCTCTTGTGATATATTTTTGATAAGGCAAGTAGCAAGTCTGCCACTGAGTGTGGACATAAAGCCAAAGAAGGCCCTGCAAAAAAAGATGGATCAAACCCAGATCTGTGACTGGGGGTGAATGTTTGCATTGTTCGGCATTCCATCCATCGTCTGTTCTTTAGGGGCGAGCGCAAAGAGCTCCGTCCCCTGCAGTAATCTCTCTTTGGGCTTCTAACCACACCCATGTCACGTTAGTCACTTTCATTGGTTCATGGGCTTGCCTTTTAAAATCCGCTTGCTTTCATTCGTGAAAGGCAGTCATACGTCATGCCTTTTCTGGTGTTTAGCCCACCTGCAAAGCACCGGTAAACTACTGAAAACATACAAGGCTCCATGTTTTCAGCATGGTTTCCGGACTGCGTTATTCTTGCATTTTCCATGCAGCGCGATCGTGCTGGTGTTTACATACCATGATCGCTCTCTGTTTTTCCATTTTCAATTTCAGCGCGATCATGCTGCATTTTACATAGCGCGATCGCGCTTAATTTTTTCCGTTTAATTTGTGTGGCAAGAAACGTCCGGTTAGGAGTTTACAATGCAAATAGCTCTAACTTGAGCAAATGAGAGATCTGTTGCATTGCAAATGCTTGTTTACATGTTATTGATGTTATTCTTTTTCTCTTTCATGCTGGGGGGTCGGTACTTATGGGGGGTGTTGGACTATCTGAGCGGTCCATTTTTTATGGAGTATGACGGGTGGCATGCCACGCGTTCTGTTGATGTGCTGGGCACAGGACATAGCGCGCACTTTATTATTTCAACTCCCCTGTAATGTTTGGGCATGTGATTGCTCTGTAGGCTATTGGGAGCTTTTGCCCATAGTTGAGACTGCTGCCTCACGGCTTCTCGCGAGATTTGGTGGCATTACTGGGCATCATAGCCGGTTTCAGGAAGTTGGCAGCTGTGTGTGCTGATGCGTGCATTGTGGAGCGAGAGGTGGTTGACACTGCATGTGTTGAGGAGCAGGCTGGGCCCTCCTGGGTCCTGCCATCCATGGATTTGCTGCAATCTATGATTTCTGCAGCAGTGGAAGATACTATGAGGGACAGGAGACTGATCCTGAGCTTGTAAGGTGCCTCGCTTGGACCCTGATCTTTTGCCAGATGATGAGGATATGAATGTCAAAGGACAATTTGTGCAGGGCACAGACTTGGTGGAGATACTGGCTCACATAAGGGATAATTTGGGGTGTCTGGCTCCTACGGTGGGGCCTTCTGAGGAGGATTTTCTGGTGCAGTACCAACAAAATGAGCCTGAATCCTTTCCTTTTCACAGTTCAGTTGGGCGACTGTTGACCAATTAGTGGAAGGATTTGGAGTGCCAATCTTTTCCTCTGCTGAAAAGAAATCCTTTGGAGGGTTTTTTTGAGGAATTTCCCTCCAATGTTAAGGTGGACAACCTTATGGCAGGTCTTTCTACTCAGGGGTTGGTTGTTTCATAGGAGGCACTTCCCTCTGACCCTGTTGAAATGAAGATTGGGACTCCTGTTAAGCGGTCTTATTCTGCTTCTAACTTTTCAGTCTGGGTGAATGCCTATTTTATATATGCTGTGCCTGTTATTGTGTTTTCAGGTGTTAGCTGAGAAGATGGTGGAAGGGACAGATCATTCTTCTCTTCTTGTGGCCATGGAACAACAGGTCTGTTATCTGTCGAACATTTGACAATTTGTGTTCCTCCTCTGCTGCTTCTGGAGCTGCTATTTCTGCACACAGTAATATCTGTTTGCGCTCATGGAAGAAGGATGCCTCTCAGAAGGTGGTACTTTTAAAATTGCCTTTTAATTGCTCCAATGTGTTTGGTCAGGAACTGGAGGATCTTGTGAAAAAGACTGTTGAAAACAAGAAGCTGATCACCCCACCTAAGCCTTTTGGTCAGGGTAGGGTTTTTGTTTTTTGTAGACCTCATGGCCCGAATGCAGCTAAGGGTTCCTCTCAGCCCTTTCGAGGCAGGGGTTGCAGCCAGGGTGCCCTTGGTTTCGATAAATCCCAGTTTCAACCTCAGTCCAGTTTCTCATCTCAAACCCCCCCCCCCACATCCCTCTCCAAAAGCATGACCATGCCTCAGACCTGCTGGTGGTTTGACAACTCTAGGCCTTCAGTCATGTTTGTCAGATGACAGTTTCAGATACTTGGGTTCTGGAGGTTGTGTCCTATGGCTACAGAATTCCCTTTTGTGTCTCCTCCTCCTCCTTTTTTTAGGGCCTCTCCGTATCTGCTGAACCCTCTTAAGAGAGCCAGTCTGCTGGAAGGTGTCCAGTTGCTTCTGGACAAGGATGCTGCATCTGCGGTTCCCCCAAGGGAGTGGAAGGGGTTCTACTTGATTCTTTTTTTGATTCAGAAGCCATCAGTAGCATTCTGTCCTGTGCTGGACCTGAAGGGTTTAAACAAATTCATTACTCACCAGTCGTTCAAGATGGTGTCTCTGCAATCCACCGTGCCTTTAATACTGCAAGGGGACTTTCTGGGTTATATACACTTACAAGATGCATACCTGCATGTCTCCATCCATCCAAATTCCTGACAGTCCCTCTGGTTTGCAGTATTAGGTGTCCACCACCAGTTCAAGGTCCTGCCATTTGGGTTGGCCCCCATCCCCAAGGTTTTTACCAAGGTGGTTGCTCCTCTGGTGGGTATTATTAATTCTGTTGGGGCTCGGGGTTTCCTGTATTTAGGCAATTGGCTTATTAGTTCTCCTTCTTCCTTTAAGGTGCAAGCAGACATTCAGCACGTTTGTGCAGTCCTGGAGAAGCACAGGTGTATTCTCTACTTGGAAAAGTCCCATTTTATCTCTTCACAGCGTCTCCCCTTCAGTGGGCTAGTCGTTCAGATAGATCTGGGGCATGTACTGTTGTCAGACGACCAGAGAAGACGATTCATGTCTCATTTGGAAACTCTTCTGGGCCAAGACTTGGTTCCTGTGAGATCCTGGTTGCGGAGTCAAGGGCAAATGGCGTTGATGCTGGCCACCATCCCCTGGAGCCTTTTTCATGTTTTTCCTTTAGTGCACCACTTGCTGCAGTATGTGGATCCACTGTCGCAGGAATACGAGTTCCTGGTTCCAGAGACATTAGAGATCAAGAAGTCTCTCCAGTGGTGGTTGGTGGAGGCCCACCTGTCCCGAGGGTTCCAGCTCCTCTGTGCATTGTGACCATGGATGCAAGCAGGGTGGGCTGGGTGCCATTTAAAAAAAAAAATATGTTGTCCTCCTACACCTCTGAACTTAAATCACAGCTTCATTCGGCAAGTTTCTCACTTTCCATAACAAAGGCATAAAGGTGGACATTCAGCCCAAGGAGACCCATCTCACCCAGTCAGCCTTCCTGGGAGTACCCCTTGTGGCTGGCACGGATGAAAAAGGTTTTTAATCATTGGACTTTAACCCCAACAGTTGTCTTCCTTAAGACGCTCATCATAGTGACTGCGTCATAGCATTCTGGTATAAGGAAAGATAAGGGATGGGGGGAGGAGAGGTGGACCCACTTCAAAAGGAGAGCCCATAACTTCTTTTTTAGTCTCTGCTTGGGGGCACCCACCTTTATATCTAGTTTGGCCATATATCTCATATCCGCGGCTCAAATTAACTCATAATAATACTAAAACTGTACTCATTATTAAATGATACTAATCCATCACTAATTCTTGTTGGGTTCCGGAGTAGCGTGCTACTCATCGAAAAGCGATTCGACTCCTCGTCAGGGGTAGTAAGCGCTATATAAATACGATTACAATACAATACAATACAATACAATACAATATACAGAAGAGCTTCAAACCATCTCCTGTCCATGGGAGGGAACACCGTAACCCATTTCAAGCAAATCTCCCTTCTTGCCAAAAGAATAGCATAAAACAACAAGTTCCTCTTCTCTTTAGACCAACCCTTAAAATCTTGTGGTTTCCCAAAAATAATGAGGGGGACATTTACGACTATTTCCCTCCCCAACATCTCCGACAATGTTCTCACCACCTCAGTCCAAAAAGAGTCAATTGTTGGACACTCCATTAACATATGGATGTCAGTAGCAGTTGGGGCTCCACATTTAGCACAGTTCACCACTTTCCCTTTCCTTATTTTAGTAAGCTTTGCCGGGGTGATATAGGCTCTATGTATCACGTACAAATGATTTTTCCTCAGTGGGGCAGCTTTTACTACCTCTAAACACATTCTCATTGATTCTTGCCATCCTATCTTTATCAGTTCCCTTGTCATAGTGCCTTCCCATAGCTGCTCAGGCAATTTAAAGACACCATCAATTAGCTCCAGAATCTCCCAATAACAAGTTGAGTCCTTATTACTATTAGAAGAGCCATTAAAGAGATCTTCTGCTAAAGGATTTCCCCCCTGCTGACTTAATCGAATGGACTGTGCCCAAGCTTCTACTTGAATGTATTTTAACCTGGTCAAAGCGCCCCCAGTTTTATCCCTTAATTCTTCCCAGGAAAGTAACACTGCTTCCCTTAAAAGTTTGCCCCAAAGTTCCAAACAGGCTTCCCTTATTGGTTTGGCTGGGGTGCCATTTGTCCACCTCATTCAACTCAAGTTGCCAAGCCATGCCTCTCTGTCATCCAATAGGAATGAGCTGGCGGCTGTATGGAGGACCCTTCTCCAAGGTCGCGGGAAGTTTTTGTCCAAACCAACAACCAGGTTGTCCGGGTGTACATCAACAGACAGGGGGTATGGGGTCCCCGAGTCTGAATCTCCTGGCATTGAGGATTTGCTATTGGGCAGAGTAGAATCTGCTGGCTCTGTCAGCAGTGCATCTCCTGGGGAAAGCGAATGGGCCTGTGGATCACTTGCAGTTGCAACGCTGGGCATAAAAAAGGGGCGAGGCAGCACGGGGGGCAAGGAATTAAATAAAAAATAAAAATAAAAACAAAACCACTTACCTCCGCCGCCGCTCCATCCGCTCCATCCGCTCCTCTGCAGGCACAGGCTTCCAGCCTGCCCTGCGCCAATCCTGACACTGCTTAGAGCGGCATCAGGATTGGCTGGGAGCACCCAGCCAGGGTACTCCCAGGCAGACTGGGAGCCTGTGCAGGCTCTCTCCAGCCCAGCAACTCTCTCCAGGCCGGCCAAACACACATGCGCTTTGCACTCCCCCTCACTGCTCGTCACTCCCGAAGCCCCGCCCCTTTTCCCCAAAAACTATAATAAACACAGTTTATTATCATTTTTTGGGAAAGGGTTTGCAGCTGCCACTGCTGGCGTGGGGGCAACGTTCCTCCACCCTAATGGAGGAGCGCCCATGATCACTTGAGCTATCATTTTCCATCATCGGTGTCCCTGTGACTTGAGCCATCATTTTCTATCATCGGTTTCCCTCTGCCTATCCCTTCTCCTGTTTCATCAGATCGCAGTGAGGTTTGGAGCCCCATAGCTGGATCTGTTTGCCGCGGAGTCCAACTCTCTTCTCCCCTACTTCTGTTCCCTAGTTCCTTCTCAGAGGGCATATGGGTGACAGATGTTCAGTTGGTGCTGTGACAGGCAGGTCTCCTGTATTGTTTTCCTTCCTTCTGGCTGACCTCCAGGGTAGGGAGGAAGGTTCAGTAATACCATGCCAAGATTCTTCTTGTGGCTCCAGAGTGGTGCAGGAGGTCTTGGTTTCCCCTACTCATTCAGTTTTCTGTTTCTCCCCAGTGCCAGTTCCTCTTCTTTCCATCCCCACTGAGGCCCCCGTCTGTCGCTGGAGTCAGTGAAGTGTCTGAGGTTGGGGATTTGGCATTTGAAAGGATGAAACTGATTTCTCAGGGTTGTTCTGCTGTGGTAGCTGAATCAGTTCAGCAGTCTAGGCGTCCATCTTCATTGAAGTCGTATGGGTGTCATTGAAGGAATTTTGAAAAATCATGTGCAGTTAGGTCCGTGTCTCCCTATGTGTGTGACCTCAGTTTGTTTTTTGAGTTTATGAAAGATGGGTTTTTTGTTGGGTCTGGCGGTTTCCATGATTCGCTGCCAGTGGGCTGCAGTACAGGCTATCAGGGGACCTGGCGTTTTGGCCTTTTCAGCTCTGACCCTCATATGTTGAGGAGTTTTATTCTTAAGTGGACCATCCTACATTCTCTGGTTCCTTCTTGGGATCTTCCCCTGGTGTTGCATAGCCTTCAAGATCCTCCCGTTGAGCCTGTTGAGCCTGCTGAGTTGAGGAGATTGGTGCATTGTTGTTTTCCTACCTTTTTTTAGGTTCTTTTTGGATCAGGTGATTTTGATGCCCAATGCTTCTTTTCTCCCTAAAGTGCCTACATCATTTCATTACTCAGAGCATGCTGTTCTACCTGTGATTTTTCCAGAGCTTTCCTCTGAGGAGCCGGTCCGGTTGCATACCCTAGATATTCATATGGCGTTATCAATTTATTAGTCTTGTACAGATTTATTGCTAAGGTGGATTCTTTGTTTGTTACTTTTGGCCTTTCTACTAAAGGTGTTCTCACCTCTTCAGATACCTTGTCCAGGCGGGTCAAGCTAGCTATAACAGGGACTTTTGATTCTGTGGGTTGACAGCTGCCTTCTTCTGTTCAGGGCAGATCGACCAAAGGAATGTCCGCTTCCTGGGCAGCGTTCAAGGGAGCTTTGCTCTGTGATATTTGTTGCATGGCTACTTGGGCATCCCCCCAAACCTTCATGTCCCACTATAGGTTGCACGTGCGTGGGCTTCTTCCACTACTTTTGCAGATCATATGTTTTCTGTGGTACATGATATATGAATTTTTTGGTCTGCTCTTTTGATTAATCTCTTGGGGTTACACTTTGGGTTTAGTGTGTTTTTGAATCAGTACTTTGTTGAACCAAAATGTGTCTGCTTGGCTATTGGCCCATGCAGTAAGGACTGGACGAGGAAGGCATTCGAGGAGGTAATGCCCAGTTAATTATTGGTAAACTACATTACTCTGAGTAAAGGTCTTCCTGGTCTCAGTCCTGAATTCTCTTCCCCCGATTGCATCCAGCTTTTTGTTTTTTTGGGCTTTGATATGGCAGGATATGGTTAGGTGGAGCTTCCTGTTATATGGCATACTAGGAAAGGGGGGCCATATTGGGTGTATTTTTCTGGTTGGTTACGGTAATCAATTTCTGTGGGAGCAAAGGCCTGCTCGTGCAGTAGGGACTGAAATGAGGAAGACCTGCACTTGTCATCCACTAAGGCACATATCCTTCCGCCTACACTTGGACAAAATCACATATCCTTCCGCCTACACTTCCATCCTCTCTTGCCCACTGATCACACCACAGCCTTTTGATGAAATCTTGGCTTTCTACTTCTTTTGGTGGTATGACAGATTTCTTCAGAAATACAAGCACTGTTTTAGCAAATAAAGAAAAGATTACTAGTTTCAACGCACTACTACTTTTTAAAGTATATAATTTAAGGCTTTTAGTTTATCAGCATGCTTGCCATAACGACCTAGACAGGATTAGCTTGTAGCTTGTTGCTATTAAATAAAAAGGAAAGTTTTACACACGGCATCTGAATTATGTATAGGAAATTTATTTACAAGAATGTCACTCTTGGCGAACAAAAGTAAACCCTCGTGTCTAAGAAGAACATTGCTAAGGGAAACATTCTTAGCTTTAAATAGAAAGTACCCACTGAGCTTTTCCTGGAATTGAATGTGCCTTTACAGATGTAATTCCAATCTTTTCACAGCCCTAGCTAGGCGATCGAAGCCTTAGTTCCTTCCACCTCGAAGTGTATTTAATGCTTATGGAAAGCTTTCTTCGCTTTGCATAGATGTGTTAGAGTTGCGCTTCTTGGTTCCTGCTGCTGGGCACTTGTCTCGTGTCTATTAAGAAGTGGTTGCATTGAGAGCCATGTTAATGGGAGCGTATGTGTTTCCTTGTCCTCTCCATAGTTTCCATTATTTTTCTTTTCTTTATATACGAGGGTCCGACAGCTTCCAAAGGTGACACCACCCTAAACGCTCTGTTCTCTATCCACTACTCCTCATTCCACTCCACGTTCTGTTTTCTCCCCGTTCTCCCCGTTTTGTTTTTCACTATCAGGGGTCTCGCAGCTGCAAAGTGCGCACCCTGTTTTCTTTTTTTCTACTTTTAAATGAAATGGCCCTGTGTGTCACAACACATGCACGCACATGCGTAATCCACCAAGCGCACGTCACAATACACAAACACAAGATTTCCCTCATGCGTGCGCATCCATCTTTATGCATGTGTTTGCATGCACATGTCAAAATGCATACGTCTGTGTTTTGTGTACCATTGCCTTATGTCACGTATACAAGCAGTCATGGAAGATTCTCATGTTGTTTGGAAATGGGTTACTTTGGCGCACCAGTAGCACATCTAACCTGTAGCATAGCATTCACCATAATGGGGCATCACAGTCTCAAGGGCAAACGAGTCTTTAAACCTTGAATCAGTGATCATATTAGGAAGGTTAGTGCATTGGCTCCTACTCACGTGGTACGACCGCTTCACACCTTAAGTGATGAACTGGTGTTCCTAGAAGAGGGTTGCTCAATGCTTCTGTCCAGCTATTTCCTGATCACTGATTAGTTAGGCCATCTTTGGCACCAAATGATATCGATGCAGGCTGCCACCATTACCAGACTGTGACACTCCATGCTAGAAGACAACACGTACTGACGGGGAGGATCGAAATGAAAATCAGGCCTTTCTGACTGAAAGAATGAAGACCATAATGTTCAAAGGTATCCTCACCATGCCATCTTCTACGGAGCCCACTGTCTTGTGTAAACCTACTTCTACTGTTTGGACATCATTAACCGCATTTTGCCAATGCTATACTATATTGAAATTATTTCCTGTTATTTGGATTCTCTTTATATGTTGTGACTTCATCATGATCATCGCTATACATTAGTTCATTGAGACTGTGGTCTATAAAACAATATAATGCGCGCATTATTCCAATGCACAATCCAGATTAAAAATAACATGTCCATTGAACATTCAGAATACATAAAAAGATCCCCAATCATATGCGCATACAGGCTTATATCTAAAAATTCCTTCCTAAATAGTAATTTACTTGTTTCTTTACCGTTCCCTATTTCATATTTCCATATAATGGGTTTTAAAAAACATTACTTTCAATCTTATTAAAAATAAGCAATCAAATAAAACATGACCAATGTAACATTTATAATCTATACCCCATTTACATTTCCCTCATTTTCATGAATCGTAAATACCATAACTGGATGTACAAGAAAGGGATTACAACCTATTCTAACCTTTAGAAGCTGCTGTCACATTTTCATAGTGGCAAGGCCAAGTATTGGCAATTCGATTGGTCTTGCCATGAATCTATTAAACATTCGACTGATCTTCTTTTACCCAGCTAACATAGGTCACACCTTCTTTCTGTCAAATCTGTTTTTAAATCGTTGTAGGAAACTGGGTTACTGGTTGCAGGGGGTGAAACCCTACTCAAGCAGCAACCACAATTCTTGTCAGGATGAAACACAAGCAAACCCTAAAATAACCTGTGCTTAACCATCAGGTAGATTGGCACAAAAGCAGTCAGGCTTAATTTAGAGGCAATATGTAAAAAATGTATACAGTACACAAACAAAAATAAATTGAAAACACACACAAGCAAAATCCCACATCAAGTTTGAAACATAGAGTAAATCTAATAAATTATTTAACATCAAAACAACCAAAATCCAATCAGTATAACCAGGGATACGCAATTTCAAAGATTTTAGGTACGCACTGCACCTGAAAGCAAAAAGCGCCACTTGCCGTAATCTGGTCATGCAAGGCAGGGTGAAAGTTCAGGGTGACTGCAATAGAGCGAGTGCGGATACGATAAAGGGACTAGGTTAGTCCAGCTGTAAAAGTTATCGATAGAAATGTGGGTACTGGGGTGAGTCTAAAATAACCCTGCACGGGCAGGTGTGCGTCAAAAAGGGTTTGCGATGCATCGATATCACTCACGAGCGAGACCGTGCGTAGTTTCTCCTTCAGTCGAGTGGGCGTGCATCGTTTCTTCTCTCTGCAGGCGAGCGATTCAAACCGCACTCTTGGGTCCGGGCAGGCCTTGCATCGTTTTTACACTACCAGCGTTGTTTGCGTTGGAAATCCTGCCGCCTCATGATCGTTTCTCCAGCCGTGTGCGACGATCTTCCAGTTGCGCTGCAGGCGAGCGTCGATTTTCAGCCGCAAAGCTGGCGGCGCGTCTATTTTTCAGCTGCGGATCGGAGTTGCGTTGATCTTTTCCCCGCACGGCGGTCAGTGGGTAGATTTCTCACTCTTGGACAGTCAGCTTCTCCTTTCAGGGTCCCAGGAACTGGATGGGCACCATTTGGCAGAGTAAGAGTCTCAGCAGAGGCTTCACATGCTGGCAGAGAGAAGTCTTTGCTGTCCCTGAGACTTCAAACAACAGGAGGCAAGCTCTAAATCAAGCCCTTGGAGAGTTCTTCACAAGAAGGAAGGCACACAAAGTCCAGTCTTTGTCCTCTAGCACAGGCAGAAGCAGCAACTGCAGGATAGCACCACAAAGCACAGTCACAGGCAGGGTAGCTCTTCTTCCTCAGCTCTTCAGCTCGTCTCCAGGCAGAGGTTTCTCTTGGTTTCCAGAAGTGTTCTCAGGTCTGTGGTTTTGGGTGCCCTTCTTATACACATTTTACCCTTTGAAGTAGGCTTACTTCAAAGGAAAGTCTCTCTTGTTTGTGAAATCCTGCCTTGCCCAGGCCAGGCCCCAGACACACACCAGGAGGCTGGAGACTCCATTGTATGAAGGGAGGCACAGCCCTTTCAGGTGTGAGAGACCATTCCTCGCTTCCCTCCTAGCACAGATGGCCCATCAGGAAAAGCAGACTGCACCCCAGCTCCCTCTGTGTCACTGTGTAGTGAGAGGTGCAACCAGCCCAACTGTCAAACAGACCCAGACAGGGAATCCACAAAAAGCCAGAGTCACAGAAATGGTTTAAGTAAGAACATGCTCACTTTCTGAAATTGGCATTTTCAAACACACAATCTTAGAATCAACTTTACAAAAGATGTATTTTTTAATTGTGAGCTCAGAGACCCCAAACTCCACATGTCTATCTGATCCCAAAGGGAATCTACACTTTAATCATATTTAAAGTAGCCCCCATGTTAACCTATGAGAGGGACAGGCCTTGCAACAGTGAAAAACAAATTTAGCAGTATTTCACTGTCAGGACATATAAAACACATTACTATATGTCCTACTGCACCCTGCCCTTCGGGCTACCTAGGGCCTACCTTAGGGGTGCCTTAGATGTAAGAAAAGGGAAGGGTTAGGCCTGGAAAGTGGGTACACTTGCCAAGTCGAATTTACAGTTTAAAACTGCACACACAGACACTGCAGTGGCAGGTCTGAGCCATGTTTACAGAGCTACTAATGTGGGTGGCACAACCAGTGCTGCAACCCCACTAGTAGCATTTGATTTACGGGCACTGGGCACCGCTAGTGCACTGTACTAGGGACTTACTAATAAATCAAATATGGCAATCATGGATGAACCAATTACATACACATTTTGTATAGGAGCACTTGCACTTTAGCACTGGTTAGCAGTGCCCAGAGTAACAAAAACAGCAAAAACAGAGTCCAGCACACATCAACAACTTGGGAAACAGAGGCAAAACTTTAAGGGAGACCACGCCAAGGATGAAAAGTCTAACAGTTACCTTCAACAGTCCAGCAGGAAGAGTTCCGTTCACAAGTGAGGAGGTCGTGAGCTGCAGAGAGCGTGTCACTGATAGTCATTGCTGTAGAGCGAAGAACAGGCGGGCACTGCAGACGGTCGTCGCTGCAGCACGAAGATCCTGTTGAGTGTCACAGATGGTTGTTGTTGAAGATTCACACTGGCAGTCACCACTGGATGTCAATGCTGTAACGTGAAGAGCAGTTCTCGCATTGTTGGTCATCCCTGATGGTCATTGTAGCATGAAGAATTGGGTTCATCGGTGCTTCACCTTGGAGGGCAGCAAGATCTTTGTGCAAACAACCCATTTGCAGTCTCAATGAGCACACAATGTCAGGAATCCTCCCTTTCTTGGAGAGAGAGCTCAACTGATGCCATACCAAAAGTCCATGACCTCAGGGGCACTTCTACGGGATCAGAAACTCAGTCTAGCAGAGGCCAGCAGGGCTCAGTCATGTCCAGCTGCAGGTCCAGTTGTAGGTCCAGGCAGCAGGTCAGCTGGACAGTTGCAGAGAGGCCTCTGGGCCTTGTTTTGTCCCTGTAGCTCAGAAGAGGAGGCCAGTCAGCTGACACTTGGAGTCACTTCAGGCAGGGATGAAGGGTGCAGGCCCAGTCTTCTTTCTCAGCAAGCAGGGAAGACCTCAAGCAGCAATGTAGCTGGGTGTTCTTCTTCTGTGGTATTCACATGTTCAGGAGTTTACTGAAGAGTTTAGTCTGAGGGTTGAATATTTATACTCGGTGCCAGCTTTGAAGTAGAGGTTTCTAGAGGTTTCCACCCCCAGAGGTGTTTGGAAAGTCCTGCCTTCCTGGCCTAGCCCTAGATTGTCAAAGGGCACAATGGACTGGTGTGAGACCCTCTGTGAGTGTGCTGAGGCAGAGACTTTAAGATATACAAGTGTGGTAAGTGACAGGTCCGCCCCCTATCAAGTTAGAGATGGCTTATTCTGCCAAAACCTAGTACCCTTTGTCTCACTGTGTGGGAGCAATACACAAAGACCAACTGCCAGCTACACCTAGTCACGTGACCCAGGATACAGACTGTGGACACCACATGGTTTGGACAAGAACATGCCAACTTTCTAAAAATGGCTTTTCAGAATTATGATTTAAATACTGACTTTTTCTATTAAATAGGGTTTAACTCACAATTCTTTAGACATCAAGCTTGATATTTCTACCTGCTCCCAATTGAAAACGACCACTTGTTATTACTATTTAAGAGTTTTTTACTACCAGGACATGTAAAACATAAAAGTACATGTCCAACCAGTTAAATACACTGCACCCTGCTGTATGAGCTGTGTATGGCCTACCCTAGGGGTAACTTAAATACCTTAAAAAGGGAAGGTTTAGGCCTGGCAAAAGGTTTATTTTCCCAGGTCAAAATGGTGGTTTAAATTGTACACACATGTTGCAATGGCAGGCCTAAGTCATGTTCAAAAGGCTATGTAAGTGGGTAGCACCTTTTGTGTAGCATTTAATTTATAGACCTTTGGTACATGAAGTACCACTTTAATAGGGACTTACAAGTCATTTGAATGTGCTAATTGAGCGCAAGTTAATTTTACCATTTTTAAAGGAGAGAGCAGAAGCACTTTAGCACTGGTGGTGAAGTGAGCAGACTCCTAAAGGCCAACAAAAATGGGTTCAGAAAAGATGAGGGTGAAGGCAAAATGTTTGGGGATGACCCTGCAGAAAGGACCAAGTCAAAGAGTCATTATTTATATGTCTGTAAAACACAAAGGATAGCCTGGTATGTACAACTGTACATACAGGCAGTTACTCATCCTGAGAAGATTCAACCTAACTCTTTGAGGCTGAGATCTTTCACTATTAGAAATCTCTTCTTGATAATATTTTGCAATTTTTCCAAGTTGTGAATTTTTAAGTTTCTCCCTAAAGTGCAGAGTGAGGGATTCTGACAAAAATGCCTATGCTGTGAAACATTATTCAGTTGTTATTGTTATTATTACCTGCACCATCAATATTTGTGGCAGGCTAAATGCATTTTGGAACCTGCAGCTCTTTATAATGTCACAATCCTGCTTGGTATTCAAATGTATAACCTTTGCTCCATATACAATCTGTGGTTGGGTCATTGAGGAGCATGCCTTTAGTACCAGGCTAAATTAAGGACCCCCAAATCTAAGTTGAATTTCTTTACCCAGACAAGCTGACTACAAAGGGTACATAAAAGGGCTGCTAAGGCACAACCCTGTCGCAGGCCATTTTAATGAACATTTTCAGTGAACATTTTCAGTGAAAGGAACCCTTCTCTGTTGAGTCCTACTCTGGTACAATTATCTCTATGCAGTTCTTTCAACATATACAGTAACCTCATGGGTATTTCCAAAGTACACAGCCTCCTCAGCAATTGTGATTCACTAGTTCAAGTGCTACTTTGAACCCTAGAAAATCATCAGAAGAAAGTACCTCTTAGCTCTATCGGCTTCAGTGACCGTAAGCTTAAATAATGGTCAAGAGCTGAATGACTGTCTAAAAGGTCCTTATTTTATTGGTGGATTGATGTTATCTCCCAACCATTCCTTCAGTTTTTAAAGCACTGTTGGCGCGCCTGGTCCTTAATAAGCAAACTTACAAAGGGACGCACATAGGTCAATGAACCTTTTGATTCGCAAGGAGTATCCTAGCTA
Source organism: Pleurodeles waltl (assembly GCF_031143425.1). Taxonomy (NCBI): domain Eukaryota; kingdom Metazoa; phylum Chordata; class Amphibia; order Caudata; family Salamandridae; genus Pleurodeles; species Pleurodeles waltl. Next base: position 655,644,303 of record NC_090445.1, on the reverse strand, counting down.
TGATGTGACCGATGTTCTCAGTGATCAATGCATAAAATGTAATAACCATGAGTCAATTCTTCAATCAATAGTCAATAAAACATCACACCATGAACCTTCAGTCATGAATAACCACACCTCAGTATATGTTTTAGTAATTTTATTTCCCTATTGATTGCAATACTAAGTCATGAGATTAATTCAAACACAATTCAATTCAATAAAGTCCAGCATCAATTTGTTAGCAGTCGCCAAAAACATAAACTAATCAAAGCATGCATCAGAGTGCATTCTAAAGCATTAACACAGGTCAATAAAAGAACAAAAGACAATAAGTCATTCCTGGTCATGAAGTTCAGCAAAGCAGCCAGTCAACCATTTATCTCTGTAATATGTCATGTAAAGAAACCTCATCTAGCTCAGATTAGCATTAGCAATCAATTTGGATACCAAGGGGCATATTTATACGTCCAGCCGCTTTAGCGTCCTTTTTTAACGCCTGGTCAGGGCAGGCGTTAAGGGACCTGTGGGCTCGGAAGGAGCCCAGAGGTGCCCTCCCATGCCCCCAGGGACACCCCCTGCCACCCATGCCCACCCCAGGAGGACGTCCAAGGATGGAGGGACCCATCCCAGGGAAGTTCAGGTAAGTATGTTATTTTTTTTTTTGTGGCATAGGGGGGCCTGATTTGTGCCCCCCTACATGCCACTATGCCCAATGACCATGCCCAGGGGACATAAGTCCCCTGGGCATGGCCATTGGGCAAGGGGGCATGACTCCTGTCTTTGCTAAGACAGGAGTCATTTCAATGGGGGTTGGGAGTAAAACAAAATGGCGCAAATCGGGTTGAGGCGAAAATTTTGCCTCAGCCTGACTTGCCCCATTTTTTGGCGCCCAAGCTTCATTTTCCCCTACGCCGGCGCTGCCTGGTGTAAGTCATTTTTTTTTACGCACCCCAGGCAGCTCCGCCGGCTAACGTCATTCCATAAATAAGGCGCCCGCATGGCGCTTTGGAATGGCATTAGCCGGCGTTAAATGTTTTGACGCACAACTGCGTTGGCGCAATTGTGCGCCAAAAAGTATAAATACGGCCCTAAGGGTGTCCAAGATACCCAACCCGAAGACCCTGAAAAGTAGGAGTAAAGTTACCCTACTACCCCAGAAAGACAGTATAGTCGAGATAGGGGATTCTGCAAGAACAACAACTGCCAGCAAAACACTGAAGATGAATTCCTAGACCTGAGGACCTGTAATGGAAGGGGACCAAGTCCAAGAGTGACGCAAGTGTCCAGGGGGGGCAGGAGCCCACTAAACCCCGGATGAAGGCACAAAAGGGCTGCCTTCGGGTGGAAGAAGCCAAAGATTCTGCAACAACCGAAGGTGCCAGGAACTTCTTCTTTGGTCGGAAGATGTCCTACGGTGTGCTAGTGGATGCAGAGTTCTTTCCATGCAGAAAGACCGCAAACAAGCCTTGCTAACTGCAAGAGTTGTGTTTGAGGATTTTGGGTGCTGCAGGGGCCCAGGAAGGACCAGGAGGTCGCCCCTTGGAGGAGGAGACAGAGGGGCAGTCAGCAACTCAGAGAGCCCCACAGAAGCAAGCAGCACCCGCAGAACCACCAGAACAGGCACTTAGAAGATCTGAGGACAGTGGTCGACTCAGAGTCACAAAGGAGGGTCCCACGATGTCGGAGTCCATCTCAGCGAGTTGGGCAATGCAGGACGGAGTGCTGGGGACCCGGGCTAGGCTGTGTACAAAGGAAGTCTTGGGAAAAGTGCACAGAAGCCCGAGCAGCTGCAGATCACGCAGTACACAGGATTACTGTCTGGCGTGGGGAGGCAAGGACTTACCACCACCAAATGTGGACAGAAGGGCCACTGGACTGTGGGAGACAGTTGGACCCAGCTCCTGTGTTCCAGGGACCACGCTCGTCAGGATGAGAGGGGACACAGAGGACCGGTGATGCAGAAGTTTGGTGCCTGTGTTGGCAGGGGGAAGATTCTGTTGACCCCCGGGAGACTTCTTCTTGGCTTCCAGTGCAGGGTGAAGGCAGACATCCCTCAGAGCATGCACCACCAGGAAACAGTCGAGAAAGCTGGCAGGATGAGGCGCTACAATGTTGCTGGTAGTCTTCTTGCTACTATGTTGCGGTTTTGCAGGCTTCCTGGAGCAGTCAGCGGTCAGTCCTTGGCAGAAGTTGAAGAGGGAAGTGCAGAGGAACTCTGGTGAGCTCTTGCATTCGTTATCTGAAGAATAGCCCAGAGGAGAGACCCTAAATAGCCCACAAAGGAGGATTGGCTACTGAGAAAGGTAAGCACCTATGAGGAGGGTTCTCTAACGTCACCTGCTGGCACTGGCCACTCAGAGCTGTCCATTGTGCCCCAACACCTCTGTATCCAAGATGGCAGGGGTCTGGGACACACTGGAGGAGCTCTGGGCACCTCTCCTGGGAGGTGCTGGTCAGGGGAATGGTCACTCCCCTTTCCTTTGTCCAGTTTCGTGCCAGAGCAGGGCTGGGGGATCCCTGAACCGGTGTAGACTGGCTTATGCAGAGAGGGCACCATCTGTGCCCATCAAAGCATTTCCAGAGGCTGGGGGAGGCTACTCCTCCCCAGCCCTTCACACCTATTTCCAAAGGGAGAGGGCGTAACACCCTCTCTCAGAGGAAATTCTTTGTTCTGCCTTCCTGGGACCAGGCTGCCCAGGCCCCAGGGGGGCAGAAACCTGTCTGAGGGGTTGGCAGCAGCAGTAGCTGCAGTGGAGACCCCGAAAGCAAGTTTGGCAGTACCCGGGTTCTGTGCTAGAGACCCGGGGATGCATGGAATTGTGCCCCCAATACCAGATTGGTATTGGGGTGACAATTCCATGATCCTAGACATGTTACATGGCCATGTTCGGAGTTACCATGGTGACGCTACATGTAGGTATTGACCTATATGTAGTGCATGCGTGTAATGGTGTCCCCGCACTCACAGAGTCTGGGGAATTTGCCCTGAACAATGTGGGGGCACCTTGGCTAGTGCCAGGGTGCCCACACACTAAGTAACTTGGCACCTAACCTTCACCAAGTGAGGGCTAGACATATAGGTGACTCATAAGTTACTTATGTGCAGTGAAAATGGCTGTGAAATAACGTGGACATTATTTCACTTAGGCTGCAGTGGCAGTCCTGTGTAAGAATTGTCTGAGCTCCCTATGGGTGGCAAAAGAAATGCTGCAGCCCATAGGGATCTCCTGGAAACCCAATACCCTGGGTGCCTAGGTACCATATACAAGGGAATTATAAGAGTGTTCCAGTGTGCCAATAAGAATTGGTAAATTGAGTCACTAGCCTGCAGTGACAATTTTAAAAGCAGAGAGAGCATAAACACTGAGGTTCTGGTTAGCAGAGCCTCAGTGATACAGTTAGGCACCACACAGGGAACACATATAGGCCACAAACTTATGAGCACTGGGGTCCTGGCTAGCAGGATCCCAGTGACACATATCAAACACACTGACAACATAGGTTTTTCACTATGAGCACTGGGCCCTGGCTAGCAGGATCCCAGTGAGACAGTAAAAACACCCTGACATATACTCACAAACAGGCCAAAAGTGGGGGTAACAAGGCTAGAAAGAGGCTACCTTCCTACAAATCTAAAACGTTTTCAATATTTAATGTATACTAATCACTCATTTAGTACAATTTGTGAAATCTGGTGGCCACTTTTGGAGGTCACAATTTCAAATGTGCACATTATTTTCCTATGTTAATTATTTTCTACTAATTTAGTTTATTCAAAATACATAAACATTCATTCATATTTTCTAATTAAGTCATTTGCATTAACAATCCCTCCTCTGATAACTAAATATGTCATCACACTACTTTTCCCTTTTACCATTTCATAATTCAATTTCCTCAGCTTTTTGTCTTCTTCTCAAATCTTCCCTATAGATTCTTTCCCTGTTTCGTTCTTCCCTCCTCTGATTATTTTTAGACCTTTTCAATTTAATCTTTTGACACAATTTACATAATCCCCATTTTCCTAATATGCAAGTATTCACAATCAATATTCCCTGTATGATTTTTAGTAGTACCCCATTCCAAATATTACTAAGCCAAGTCCCCACTGAAGCAAATCCTTTTCCTACCTTTTCCCAAACACCTGGTTCCTTCAATTCCTTCAAATCCCTACTTGAGTTAGTCAGGTTAGTAAGTAAGTCTCTTATCTCCTTACTACTGTTAGGAATATACGAACAACAATGTCTAGAGTTAATAATTTTACAGACTTCGCCGTCCTTTGCTAGAAGGATGTCTAAAGCAAGACGATTTTGAAGAGTCATAGCTCTATCCGCAGCCAATTCAGTATCTATTCGGACTGTTGCCCCTGTAAAATTTATCAGCATGTTATCCACAATAGTAGACAACTTTCGTATCTTGATCGAGTTCAGGATGACTCCCAGTGAAGGAATCACCCCACAAAATATATCTCCCACTATCGCAGAAGAAGATTCTCTCCTCTGTCGCTTATGATATAATTCAGTCAATTTTGGAAACTTTTTCAAGTCCTTTATCTGGTAAATCTTTGGGAACACTATTCCCAAATAACATGTCCCATACCATGCTCTTGGAAGATGGTAATAACCATTAAGTCCACAAATATAGTAGATAACCGGAATCGCAGGGTCCTGACCATCCAGCATAAAAGTCAATTTACTCTGAAACAGAAACACATGCCTGCATTCACTCGTATCCACAAATAAAGTGTCAGTGCGTGATTTTGGTTTATATATACAAAACTTCCCTATGTGTAATGCATCTAAAGCTAGTTTCCCTTGTGTTTTAATTGCAGTGTAAGCATAATCATTCTTGTAAGTCCTTTTCTCTAAGCCTTTTTCTAATTTCTCTTTTAATGCCTTTCTCCTATCGTCAGTATGGCCTAAGAAGCTCTTCTCTAAAGGTGTAAGCAAGCATGTTAGTTTGCTTTTATGAGCATAGGCCGTCCCAAACGTTAGTGTAGGTTCAAAGAATCCTCTAACTAATATTATGTCATGATCCTTAGCTACTCTACTCAAATACCTAATAATAGGAACAAACAAAAACACTACATTGTGATTTGAGTAAAAATATTGAATATATTCCTGGTCATAAAACCTTGTTAGTAGCAGGCTATAACGTATCCCGTAAGTTAATGGAAGTCTATGGTACGTAACTCCGTCCTAGGCTGATGAAGAGATTTGCGTACACACAAGACAATCCCTTGCATCCATTGTCTCAACATACTCACACAACAAGCGGTAGAAGAAGTTAGAAGAAAGTTCTCCTTGAGCATTAGTATAATCATGCAAATATTTCTCATCTACCTTAAACTTCTCTAAAGCCGTTAGTGTAGTAGTCTCAGAAGCGTAAGTATGGTTGGCTCCTTTCGCATCAAAAACAGATATTTCCACAATAACCACTATAAACAAATGCTCATATATTTACAGCGCTTAGCATCTCTAACCTGGGTATTGAACTCAGCCATGATATGTAAAGAATCAGAAAGTAGAAATAACTCAGAAAAGTGCATCAAAAATCAAAAATAGACAATTCTTCTTTGAGCAGCTCAGTTTCACATCCAGGAACCCTTCTCCTTGTCATAATTGATTAGCAGCTTGTCACATCCGGTTTTCAAATGTCAGATCAGGTTATGAATGTATTTTCCAGTTTATCTTCGACAGTCTCTTTACTCAAAATAATGCTCAGATTAATTTTGATAGTTCAGCTCCTTGCTCATCTTCAGGTTACATCAAAATATTGACTCAGAATTTCCCTATCAAAACAAAAAGAGATAAACTCAAGTTGTCATTCGTTTGTAGTTGTATATGCCCATTCAGGACCTGCGTATCTTCGACTTGCTATTCTCTTCCTCTTCAAATTTGGATCACCACTCAACTCTCCTTCACTTAATTCTTCTTTTCTCATAGTATCTATTCCTTCCTCTATTGTTTGGTCGACAACCACTTCCTTCCTTTTCTCTACTTGTGACTCAGGCCAATTATCTCCTTTTCTTGATCCTTCTGTCAATATTTTCTTCAGCATTGGATTTGTCCCTTTCTCTTTTTCTGTGGTGTTTTCTCTTGATGGACCTGCAACAAGCTCAGGAGGAGTCAGATCACTTTGACTTTGATCTAGCTCTACTCATTCCCCTTCTTGGTCTGGCACTTGCTCTGTTTGCTTTTCAGAATCATCTGCTTCCGGGGGAAGCCCTGCTGTGCTAGGCTCTCCTGCTGTATCCGTCGAGATTGATCCTCCAGCACCCTCCTGTAATTCTTCACTTTTGTCTCTTACAGGGGTGATAGAACCATCTTCCACAAGCTCTTGCTCGATTTCAGGTTCTCTTTGTTCCTTTTCTGGTTCAGGTGCTTCACCTTGCCTCGCAGTTGTGGGTGCTCTCAACAACGCTTCTTCATGATCCAGTGGACATGCCATGTTCTTTGTGTGACTTGCATGAGCCCAGTTTGGGATTCCTGCACACTTCACCTGGCAAGGTCCTCTCTAACGTGGCTCTAAACATGTCCAAACATGTTTTTGGACAATAACCCAGTCGCCGGCTCTCCAGTTGTGTCTAGGATCGTGAATTATTGGCAGTGTGGTGGCCTCCACCTGCTGAGAGAAGGAGCAAACCACATCAGCCAGACCCGTGCAGTAGTTTAACCCCATATCATCAGTAATATTGACAAGTGCATTGGCAGGAACTGCTGGTAACCTAATTTCTCTGTCCATGAGAATCTCGTGGGGCAATAGTCCTGTCTTCCTATCAGGTGTATTTCTCATTGACATCAACACCAAAGGCAATGCATTTGGCCATATCAAATTCGTAGCTGCACATATCTTGGCATTTCTTGATTTCAAAGTATCATTAATTTGCTCCACTAGTCCTGATGCTTCAGGGCGGTAACTACAATGCAACTTCTGATAATGTTTAGTGCTGCACACAAAAGTTTAATCACCTCGTTATTGAAGTGTGTTCCACTGTCTGATTATAAAGAGATCGGGAATCCGAAATGTGGTATTAATTCCCTAAGCAACAGCTTTGCTACTGTAAGGCTATCATTCCTTCTTGTAGGGTACGCTTCAATCCAGTGACTAAAAATGCACACAATCACCAACACCTATTTCAAACCTCCACACGCAGGCATTTCAATGAAATCCAATTGCATTCTGCTGAATGGACCTCCTGCTTTTCTTATGTGGCTCAAGTTCACCACAGTCCCTTTCATCGCGTTTAATTGCTGACAAATAACACAGTGATGGCATATTGCCTCTGCTGCTTGTCGAAGCTTGTGGTTAAACTAATCAATTTTAGACAAATGAACCATGGCATCCCTCCCAATGTGTGCCTGACAATGATAGTACGTCACCATTTGTGACAGCAAACTATTTGGCAAAACCATTTGACCCTCTTCTGACATCCATAGCTCATCCTGTCTCTGGACACACTTCATCTTAAGCCATGACCTTTTTTCCTCCTTGTCAACATTGCTTTTGTAAAGGTTTCAATTCTACAATTGTGTCAATCACTTTCAATGCGAAACATGTACATGTAGTGTCTTCTTCAGACATCAATTACCACTTGTCTTTGAACGATATAGAGTTCAACGAGCAAAACCTTGTGAATTGATCCGCATATCCATTGCCCAGTGACACGTAGTCCTGTGACTTTAGATGTGCACTACATTTCACCACGGCAATTTCTTCTGGCAATTGTATTGCATTCAGCAACTCTCTTATTCTTTCACCATTTCTCACTGGTGAACCAGTAGAGGTCAGGAAACCTCTTTGAGACCACAATTGACCAAAATCATGAACAATTCCAAATCCGTATTGGCTATCCGTATAGATAGTGACTCTCCGTCAAGCAGACACATGGCACTCTCTAGTAAGAGCAACCTATTCTGCTACTTGTGCAGAATATACTCCTCAAAGCTTCTAAAGTACCTGTAATTGTGCACACAGCATAGCCTGCTCTCAATGTTCCAGTACCATCTCTGAGACATGAACCATCACCAAAGACAATTTGGTCATTTTCTTCCAATCGAGTATCTCTGACGTCAGGTCTCGGTTTTGTGCACAACTCAGTTACATCAAGGCAATCATGCTCAATGTCTTCCTCTTTTTAAATTTCAATAGTATAATTTGGAAGCAAAGTTGCCAGGTTCAGCACTGTACATCTTTTCAGTGTTACATTTGGAGCACTTAAAATGCTCATCTCATACCTTGTTAGTCTGGCACCAGTCAAATACTGAGTTTTCGTCCTTGTCAGTAAAACCTCAACTGAGTCAGGGACCATTACCATCAGGAGATATCCCATCACTACTCCCTCACATTGTGAAAGTCTTTGACCTACTTCGGCAACTGCACACAAACAACCTGGTAAGGCTGCTGCAACTGGGTCCAAGGTAGCTGAAAAGTAAGCTACTGGGCGATAAGCACGTCCATGGACCTGTGTCAAAACAGACAAAGAATATGCATCACGCTCATGACAAAATAATGTGAATGGTTTCGTGTAATCAGGCATACCCAATGCTGGAGCTCTGCACAAACTCTCTCTCAACTCACTGAACGCTTTCATCTGTTCCTGGTCTAATGTTATGGGATCAGTGCCATCCTTATGTGTCAGTTTCTGCAATGGCTTTGAAATCTCAGCAAAATTTGGAATCCACTGACGACAATAACCCACCATTCCCAGAAGCATCCTGACATTCCTCTGTGAAGTCGGGGGACTTCTCTGCAATATCATTGTAATCCTTTCTCTGGAAATTCTCCTTGACCCTGTCTCAATTTGATGACCCAAATATTTCACTACCTTCTGACAGTACTACAGTTTCAATGGTGACACTTTATGACCAAATGTTCCCAAATGACTTAATACAGCAATCGAGTCGTATTTACACTCGCCCCTCGTTTTGGATGCAATCAGGAAATCATCGATGTATTGTACCAGAGTCGATTGAAACGCCTATTCAAATGACTCCAGGTTCTTTTTCAGGATCTGGTTAAACAAGGACGGTGACTCTGTGTACCCTTGAGGAAGTCTGCACCAACTATAGACTCTGTCTAAGAATTTGAAATTAAAAAGAAACTGAATAGCCTCATGAAGAGGCACAGAAAATAAAGCTTGTGACAAATCAACCACTGTGAACCATACTGCATCACATGGAATCTAGAACATTATTGCTGCTGGATTTGGCACCAAGGGACATCATTTGATCACCATGTCATTTACTATTCTCAAATACTGCACAATTCGCACATTCCCACAAGGCTTCTTCAAACCCATTATCGGTGAATTACATGGGCTGCTCAGCACTTCTTTCAAGACTCCCTGCTTCACAAAATCCTCATTTATCTGTGCTACTTTCATCAAGACATCTTGTGCCATATTGTACTGTGGAAGCTGCAGAAACACTACATTCGGCTTCAAAGTAACATTAATCGGCTCCACTCCCTTAATCAAATCCACTTCTTTACCTGTCCGATCCCATACGTTTTCCTGTACTGTTTCCTGCAAATCTGAATGAAGCTCCTTTACTGCAAACATCGGGAAAAACTCAATCAATGGGTACTCTTCATTGGTAGTTTCACTCTCAGTTTCTGGAGTTAGTTCTTCTTCATCGTCACTATTTGCCTGAATCTCTATTCCAGCAGTTGAACAAGTAATTAGTCTTGCACAATAAGGGCCAGATGTAGCACACAGATGCACGTTGCAAACAGCGAATTTCACTGTTTGCGATGTGCAAACTGCACTTGGCAATGCACAAACCCCCTTTTGCGATTCAGTAACCTGGTAACCGAATCGCAAAACGGGTTTGCGAGTCGCAATTAGGAAGGGGAGTTCCCTTCCTAATTGCGAGTCGCAGTGCAATGTCAGATTGCTTTGTGACCGCTGTCGCAAAGCAATCGCAGTTAGCACCCATTTCAAATGAGTGCTAACCCATTCCCAAAAGGGAAGGGGTCCCCATGGGACCCCTTCCCCTTTGTGAATGGCATTAAAAACATTTTTCCAGAGCAGGCAGTGGTCCTATGGACCACTGCCTGCTCTGAAAAAACTAAACAAAAACGTTAAATTTTTTAGTTTTGTAATGCATCTCGTTTTCCTTTAAGGAAAACGGGCTGCATTACAAAAAAACAAAAACTGCTTTATTTAAAAGCAGTCACAGACATGGTGGTCTGCTGTCTCCAGCAGGCCACCATCCCTGTGAGTGCCCCGAGTCTCAAGGAGGTCGCAAATTGCGACCCACCTCATTAATATTAATGAGGTGGGCCTTCGCGACCCCCTTGCGAGTTGCAGACGGTGTCAGGGACACCATCCTACATTCCAATTTGCGAGTCGCAAATTGCGAGTCGATCTGACTCGCAATTTGCAAGTCACAAAATGGAATATACCTACATCTGGCCCTAAGTCCCTTCTCAGTAGGGATACTGGACTTGAATCACAGACTACAAACGTATGCAGTCCCTGGAAGTTGCCAATCTCGACTTGTACTGGATCTGTGATCAGATTTGTCAAATGCTTATTCACTATCCCAACAACCTGAACTGTTCTTCCTGAAAGAGGTAAATTCAGAACTTCTGCACTCCTCACTGGAGAGTGTGTAGCTCATGATTCCACCAAAAATTAGACCTTATGACCCATCACCTTCCCTTTCACAAAGGGTCCTCTCTGATCTTCCCCTAAGGATGCTGCAAGCGTACATTGCTCCTCATCCGAGCTATCACTCATCCATTCACCATTTATTACATTCTCACTGCGTAATGGGAATTGGTGCACTGAGTCATTACTTCTGTCTTGTCTCTGACCCGTGACCTGTTGAGTAAACATCATCTGTTGCTGCTCCATCGGGGCTTGAGGTATCTGCATTTGCTGTCTAGGTACCATAGGAACCTGCTGCTGCACTGGTTGCAACTGTGTTAACTGTGCACAAGGCATCTGTACCTACTGCATTAGTTGAAAATTCTGCATCTGAGTCATGTTATTCTGAAAATTAGGATTAGGACCATAGGAACCTGCTGCCGCACTAGTTGTAACTGTGTCAACTGTGCACGAGGCATCTGTACCTGCTACATGGGTTGAAAATTCTGCATCTAATTCATGTTATTCTGAAAATTAGGATTAGAATCTCTCATTCTTGGTACTCTTGCATTTTGAGATGTATTGACATCACCACTTTGCTGAACGACACCTTCCTGCACCATTGTCGGACACTCCTGCTTCCAATGTCCCCGGGCTCCGCAAATGTGACATGGTAACATCTTCTTCATCCCTTGCACATCATTCTGAACCACTGCAGTACTCAGATCCGGACCACAATTTATATTGACTCCACGACCCCTACCTCTTATCTGAGGTTGGAACATGACAGTTCCCTGCTGCTGTGGTACCTGTTGAACAAAAGTTCCTTGCACTCCTGTTTGAGCTGCCTTAATCTGCATTATCTGCATTACACTTTCTCCTTCAGCTTTCTCTGCTTCAACTCAATTTCATCACTACAGTATTTCGCTTACTGCAACACCTCATCAATCGGCTTTGCTTGCCAGCAAATCAAGTGACTATTAATCATCTGACCTATTTCAGGTCTCAGTTCTTCCACAAACCTGAACACAAAATGCAACATGTCTTTCAGCTCATTAGCTTCCTTGCCACTGTACTCCTTGAATGCCTTCAACAATCTCTCATAGTATACATGTATCGACTCCTTTACCTCCTGCAATGTCCTGTCAATCCTTTGACAATCAATATTTTTAGGCAAAGTTCTCTTGTTCAGGAACTCAATCACCTTATAATAATGCTTCATTACTTCAGGTGATGGTGCACCTATAGTTCTATCCCTTTCTGGTTCACTTGTTGGCCAGTCTACAGCTCTCTTGCATTCCACCCACAAATCTGCTGGAACCACTATCTCCAATAAAGTATTCAGGTCTTCCCACAGACATTTTGAAAGCTTCACAAACCTATCTCTCTACTGGTACCATTTGACCAGTTTCTCCCTCAATTTTGGATAATCATTTGTGAATGACAGAATATCACTCCTGTGCCAAGGAACATGAACAAACTGCCCTCCTGGAATCTCTCTCATTGGTAAATATTTTACCGGATCATTATCTTTCTGTACACTTTTGGACCTTTCTTGTGAATCTCGTTTCCTCTTATCCTTCTTCTTTGCCTATCTGCCTTCCCACTTTTCTAGTACTCCCCAAATCTGAGCACTGTGCAATAATTCTTTAAGATGCACTTTCATTCCGGCTGACCTCAAGTGTTCAAAATCCTTTGCCTCAAAATCTAACCTGTATCTCCTTTTCAAATGTTTTGTTTTCCTGAATTCCATATCAAGTTTTTCTGCTACGTCTGCCAATCTCTGATGTATCTTATCTACCTCTCTTGTGATTCTCGGACATAAGTATCTCAGCTCTTCTTCCGTATAGGATTCTAACCTATTCACCCCCAGTGATCCTTCAACTAATTCAGTTATTCCTGTACTCAACCTAACACGATCAATCGGCTCCTCACTTTTAGGCATATTCTGTGGAGTGTTCAGACTATCTAACCACTCATTCAGCTGCTGTGCTGTCAATCCCTGTAACGTAATGTTACTCGCATTTGGTGATGGCACCTGCTGCACCTGGAGGTTGCGGTGTCAAGAGCCTCAAGCTCTGACTTACACTGGGGCCATTTACAGCATTAGGAAGTGCAACTAGTAGACTGAGATCCATTAGTGACCTCGATCCATCAAAGGTCTGACCCATGGAAGACATTACCTGCACGTGTTCTCTCACCCTCTCCTCACGAGGCTCTGTGACATCTCACCCTGTTCTCCTGTGATTGATTTCTTCTGGGCAAACAATGGTACAGCTGGACCAACAGTAATCGGCAGCGATATTGCATCTGGGGCTGCTCTAGCTCCTGCATTCTGTGGAAGAGTTACTCCCATACTCTGATTCATTACCGGAGTCAAATCTGACTGTGTCCCTGTCAATGGTGTAAACCACAGCATACCCTGTGGCTGTGCCTGGGGGATCAATATCGGAGTCGGCTCAGTCTGGACCAACAATGGTCTTGGAACCACCTGTTCCGTAGGCACCACTAAGTTTGAAGTTGTCTCAAGAATCAGCACTTCAGGATAAATTCTCTGTATCGGTGGCGGATGCATCTGTGCCTGGACTACCGAAGCAGTCAACATGTTAGGAGTACTCTGCACCACACATTGTACCTGTCCATTATCAACCTGTACTGGACTCACTGTCCCCATTGCCTGTGCCGGGGCAGTTGGAGCAGATATGCACCGCATATGGTGGAGGTCGGTCCCTCAGTAGCTGAGTAATAAGATCCTCGTCATCTGAGTCTTCCTCTACTATGGAAGCCTTTTTTGCCTCCTTACTCCCAGACAAACTCTTATCACTTTTGCTAGTTTCCCTTTTCCCTTCTGTCTCATTTCCCACTGTGATAGCAGGAAACAACTTAACATCCTGCAATGTCACTGTTCTCCACTTCTTCTGTTCCCAATCCCATCTTGCTTTCGCCCGCTAGAGACTTCTCTACTTTTCTTATTCTCTTTTGGAACTTTATTTCTTGCTGCTGCCTCGCTATCAGCTCCCAAACTGCCAACGCCTCAAACTGTGCCAGTCTCGGAAGGGGCCTTGTTCTATACAGCGCCATCCGCAATTGATCCAAAATTCTCAAATTAAACATTCCATGCTGAGGAAACACTTGAGCTCCTTGTTTCTCTGTCAATTTGCACCATTGCTTTAACCAAAGACACGGCGCGACACCTAGTTCCTCCATCACAATATAAGCCAGAGAATTTTCTGGTGGGGTAGGCTCCCTCATAGTCGCCTTAATGTATGTATCTCCCTCTAGGGCGCTCTTAAATGCATTGAAAAACTTCATCTTTTCTACTTTTGGATATTTGGATCAAATCAGGAAATTACTTTTACTCCCAAGATTCCTTTCACCCACGTTCTCAACCAATTGCTTCTCATGGACAGTAGCAAATCAATGCGCGACCCTTCTCACTAACCAACCTATCCCAGTGCAGCTCCAATGACGTCACACTTGCGCGTACTGCGTCTGACAAAGTCTTGCAGCTCGTCCTCCTAAACTCCAATTCACACAAAACTAATGTAAATTATTGCAAGCACTAACCAAAAACCAATAACCCAAAACAAATCTGCTGGTTTACTACAGGAAGATAACACAATTGCTTCAGAGACCTTACGGATTTTCACTGATGGCCCTTTCGCTCATGCAGCCATTCCTCTTTCTTGGTCTCCCACATTCACAAACAGATTTTTGCCCGCAAATTTTACCCTCAACCGATCAATGGGTCTGTCCTGGTGCACATAAGACTCGCCAAACCTCAGTTGAAAATTTCTCTCACCCACTTTAGCTCACACACTGACTTGTTGACCACACCCGATCAACCTACTAAACCAGACAGATTACAACATATAACCAAGTGTTTCATACACTTTTTCAATATACTCCGGAGTCTTAGACCACGCAAGGTCCGTACATCGACAACCAAGTGGACAATGTTTGAGCACAAAGTGCCACACTCGTATGAAGTTCGAAGACTTCTCTACTCTCATATTGCAGAGTACGCATACTCCTCCTAAAACTTCATTTGGAGTACGCAGGCTCGCTATTTTCCCTCACATACCTCACAATTCACCTGCGATTTGCATAAGCTGTGCAAGCGCAACCTATCACTCTCACACTATCACTACACCACCGAGAACATATCCAACTCTACTAGCAGGATCCAGGATCTGGGAAAGTCATTTCTGGGCTGAAGGGAACATCATTCTTGCTACAATTGCCATTTCGAAAACCAAAATCCAAATTTCAATAATGAATACCTAACCAATCTTAAACTACCACCGCTACCGGTCACCACCTAACTAATTCTCCAAGGAAATAACTATCAAGCTGCTACCAAAAACTGTTGGCACGCCTTGTCCTTAATAAGTAAACTTACAAGGGGACGCGCATAGGTCGATAAACCTTTTGATTCGCATGGAGCATCCTAGCTATGATGTGACTGATGTTCTCAGTGATCAATGCATAAAATGTAATAACCATGAGTCAATTCATCAATCAGTAGTCAATAAAAACATCACACCATGACCCTTCGGTCATGAATAACCACACCTCAGTATACGTTTTAGTAATTTTATTTCCCTATTGATTACAATACTAAATCATGAGATTAATTCAAACGCAATTCAATTCAATAAAATCCAGCATCAATTTGTTAGGAGTCGCCAAAAACATAATCTAATCAAAGCTTGCATCACAGTGCATTCTAATGCATTAACACAGGTCAATAAAAGAACCAAAGACAATATGTCATTCCTGGTCATGAAGTTCAGCAAAGCAGTCCATCAACCATTTATTTTTGTAATTTGTCAACGTCATTTAAGGAAATCTCATCTAACCCAGATTAGCATTAGCATGTGGGACTTCCTGCAAAAACAATTTGGAGAACATGAATTTTAGAAAAGCATCAAGCTAAGAAACTATTAGACAGCGCAGTTGGTACCTAGAAAGGAAAGGCCCAATAATGCATTTCATTCACATTGTCATATCTACCTATTCACGGAATGGGTCAGCAACAGAATTAGTCTTCGTCCTCAGATTATCGGTCGATCAGCATCACATCAGGCTCTCAGAGAGTATGAGCCCAATGACACAATCTCGAATCACCTCTACGATCTTGCAGTCTCGCTCCCCTAGCATCTTCTGAACTCTCTTCTCTCTGTCACGTTGTTATATCGAAGTTACCCAGACTATCCCCAATTTCCAATTGGTCAATTAATCACAAGTTATGACTCTACCCAATAGTTGTACTATTCCAAATATATGTATTCTAATATTTCACAGTTCACATGTTGTTGATTGGTCTGCTTTACGACGTTCTCATCATCCGGCTTGTCAGGTATCAAAAATGTTGCATCTTCTTCTCCAGTCAGTGGCTTCATTGTTCGAGTCCTGGGAAAGTACATCTCATGCACATTACACATTATTTGTTACATTACTAGAGACATCATCTCCTGTCCGTCGGTTCTCAGAAAAGCTCCAGTTAAGCATTTTATTAAATCAATGAGCAGTTCATGGTCAGTTCATTTTGTCAGCATTTTCCATTAGACATTAAGAAATTCAGCTTCTGCATGAGGCCTGGCAAGACTAGGCCAAGACACTTGCTAAGTTAAGGCCTACAATTATTGTAAGACATAGGCTATAACTCTCAATATGACATATTACTACATAAATCTAATACGCTCTCAATATTTCATGTATATTAATCCCTCATTTAGGCCCTCATTACGACTTCGGCGGTTTTGAAAAAAGACCGCCGAAGCCATGGGCACCACAATACCGCCAGTGCTAACGGTATGCGTGGCACCCTATTTTGACATTTCCGCTGGACCAGCGGACAGAAACAGTGTTTCCGTCTGCTGGCCCAGCAGAAAAGTCACATCAACATTGCAGCCGGCTCATAATAGAGCCAGAGGCAATGTTGATGTCCAGCTGGTGGACCAGGACCCGTCGCGCATTTCACTGCCCGAAATTTGAGCAGTGAAATGTGCGATGGGGCTGTGCCTGGGGACCCCTGCACTGCCCATGCCAAGTGCATGGGCAGTGCAGGGGCCCCAAGTGGCACCCCGAGTCCCCCTTACCGCCAGCCTTTCCATGGCGGTGTTTACCACCATAGACAGGCTGGCGGTTGGGGACTCATAAACCCCAGCCTGCCCTGTGGATTATGACCACCTGGCGGTATAGTGGAGGGGCCGGCAGTATGGCCATGGCTAATGCGCCACGGTCATAATACACTGGCGGAACACTGCCAGCCTGTTGGTGGTGTTACCACCAGTGTTCCGCCGGATGCCAGGGTCGTAATGACCCCCTTAGTACAATTTGTGAAATCTGGTGGACATTCTTCGAGGTCACAATTTCAAATGTGCACAACATTTTTCTATGTGAATTATTTTCTACTAATTTTGTTTATTCAAAATACATAAACATTCATTAATATTTTCTCATTAAGTAATTTGCTTTAACAGCACTATTTTTAAAAACTGTTTGACTCCCATGTCCAGAAGACTTATTCATCATTAGTTTTTGGTTGTAAGAAAGTAACCTTTTTAAGAATTGGTTTTGTAATAGCCTCTTCCAACTTTTGGGGAGGTTGCCAGACACTAGTATTTTTGGTATTCTATAGGATAACCTGGGCCACCAGTTTATATTTGTTTTTTTTCCACAATTGCCTGTAAATTATCGAGACCTGGCACTCTTGTTAATTTTAATGTGGAAATCATATTTTGTACAACTGTGAAGGAGAATAACTCTAAGATCTCCACAGTAGTGTTTAGCACTCTCCAGCATCAGTGTAAGAAATCAGGCTATTGGTTGAAGGAGGAGGAAGCCACACTCAGGCAACAACCACAGTACTTCTCGGGGTGAACAACAAAGGTCACTAAATTAAGCTGTGCTTAACCCTCTGTAAGCTTGGCACAAAACCAGTCAGGCTTAATTTAGAGGCAATGTGTAAGGTATATGCAGCACCCAATGCGTAGTAAAGTAAAAACAGAAAACAGAAAAAATCCCAAAACTAATTTAGAAAAATAGTGTAAATTTTATTTAAAAAATGATACCAGAACAACAACAGAAATCAGTAGAACAGGAGATATGCAATTTAAACTTTTTATGTAAGTGTGTTGCCTAAAAGCACAAAACGCCACTCGCTGTCATCAGGTTCGGGATAGACCAGGGGAAAGTCACAAGTTCATGCAGGTCGCAATTGAGTGTGGGTTGGATAAAGGGAAAGGTTAGTCCTGCTGAAAGAATTACCATCTCAAAGGCCAGTGCTAAGAGTTCCTTTTGCAGAGGAGGAGGCCACGGGGAGTGGGGAAAGTGTCACAGATAGCTGTCACTGTGGTTTGAAAGAGTATAGTCGCTGTAGCTTCACATTGATGGTCACCGCTGGCTGTTGTTGCTGTAGCATAAAGTGCAGATCTAGCATTGCCAGTCTTCACTGGTGGTCTCTGTAACACAAGGAATAAGGTTAATTGGAGCTTTGCATTTGCAGTTGTCATGGGCGCCAGAGTCTCAAGGTGAACGGGCTCATTCATAGTCATTAAGCGCCCAAAACTTCAGGATTTCACCTTTCTTCTCAGGAGGACCTCAACTCCTGCCAGCCAAGGGTGCAGGACCTGGCGAGGAAACTCTTGGGGATGAGGACCTCACTCCAGTAGTAGCCAGAAGGGCTTAGGTAAATCCAATTGCAAGTCTAGTCCTGCAGGTCAGTTGCACAGTTGCAGGGAGACCTCTAGAGTTTACTGTGTCCCTGTAGCTCCGACAGGATGTCAGCCAACTCACCTTTGGAGTCACTCCTGTTAACCTGGGATGAAGGGAGCAAGTCCAGGCTTCCTTCTCAGACAGGAAGGTAGCAGCAGGGCAGTCTTCTGGGGGGCAAGCAGTCCTTCTTCTGTAATGTCCAGGTGTGCATCAATGAGGGTTCTGGAAGTTCATTATTTATACCTGGTGCCAGCCTTTGAATTGGGGGATTCCCTATCCTACTCGCATATCTTGTTCTGGAAAGTTCTTCCCTTCTTCTGTCAAGGCTCCAAGAAGTCTTTGGTGACAAAAGATTAGTGTCAGGTTCTTTGTGTGTGCTGGAGGCAAGCCCTTGGAAGTGTAAGTGGGACAAAGCACAGCTCCATTCCCAGCCATCCTGACAGGATGGCCCATCATGTCCAAGTAGTCGGTTTTGTGTCACTGTCTGGAAGGAATACACAAACTCAAACAGCAGAACCCTTCGCAGTCATGTGACCCAGGACACGGTAGAAGGCAGAAATGGTTAGGATGAGAAAATGCCACTTTTCAAAAAGTGGCATTTTCAGAACTGTGATTTAAAATCTGATACTATTAAAGAGGGTTTTAAATTACAATTAATTTGAGTGGAAACACCATGGGCCAGATTTACTAAGATTCAAGCAATGCTATGGTGGTCAGCATAGCGTTGCACAAGAATGCAATGTGCTGCTTTTCATTACTTTTGTGTGTCATGGATGTGCCATATTTATTATTTGGTACACCATGATGAAAGTGCAAAATAAGCATCACGCTGCGTTACACAAAGTTGTTGTTTTTAACGCATAACACAATTCCTGCCTAAGTGGTACAAAGCTGTATTGCATGGCACAAGACAGCTTTACTTACCATAAGTTAGATTCATGTTACGCAGGAATCTAATGTGTGGTCCAAAAGTACAAATAACCATTTAGCCACAAACAACATTTGTTCAACCACACCTCCATTTTGAAGGCATGGAAGGGGCATCATCAAGCCAGGAAGGGACCATCTCAGAAGATGGGGCTGCCATGCAGTCCAAGAGAAGGTGCAAAGTAAATTTTATCAGGGAGGAAAGCCATATTTTCATCACAGAGGTCACCAAAAATTAGAAACATTTGTTTGTGACCTCCAAATTACAATTAACTAAGAAGGATGCTCTATGGCAAGCAATAGTGGACAAGATAAATAGTGTGGCACTAACCAGACGGACTGTAGTAGAATGTTAGAAAAGGTGGCATGATCACAAACGCAGGATCATGCTGGCCAGGAACCTGAGGACTGGAGGAGGACCAGAAGTCCAAGATGAATTGAACTTACTGGGGGAGCGGGTAACATCACTCATCTCAACAGAGTTGGTTGCCAGAGTTGAGGGCATGGACAGTGCTGACCTTGAGGATCAGCAAAGTGTACAGGGTGAATTATAACATAATGACTGTAATATATTATTCTCTATTGGTAATACAAGAAGGAGAAGACATAATAAATGGACCAATAAATGCAAGCACACATGGACAACAATGTAAGTTCAATCCCAGAACCCATATAATTAAATTGGACAGCTTTGGCAGAAGTTGTAGGATCTAACTATAGAATCACCATCATTCAAGATGTGTGTATCTGTAGAGTTATGTTGTAAAACGCTCAAATATTAAAAGTATCATATCGTCATGAAACAGATGATGCACAAATAGGTAGATATTAGTCATCTACAAACCGTGGCAAGACGTGTTTGTGTCTTAGTTAAATATCTACATTCCACTAAGGTCACATGTGAAGCACACAGTTCTGTCTTCAAACAAAACAGGGCATAAATACAAAACTGTCACATAATGCAGGCCAACAAGCTTACTTGGTGTGATATGTAGCATGAAAGGGAGCATGCAGTAATGTTTGGCATGTACTAATATAGGCTGATTTTCCATATTTCAGCTTGCTATTTGTACTGTGTACAGCCTAGGCCCACAGCACGCACACATAGACTATAGTGCAAGGTTGCCTGCATCACAGGTGATGGAAAATGGCCCTCTCTGAAGGGTCACCCCAAACTGTTTGCCTTCCTCCTCATCTTTTTCTGACCTCATTTTTGTTGGCGTTAGGACTCTTGGCACTTTACCAGTGCTAACCAGTGTTAAACTATATGTGCTCTCGCCCTAAAACATGGTAACATTTGCTCATACCAAATTAGCAGGTTTAATTTACTTGTAAGTCCTAGTAAAGTGCACTACATGTCCCCAGGGCCTGTTAATTAAATGCTACTGGTAGGCCTGCATCACAGATTGTGCCACCCACACGAGTCACCCTTAACCATGTCTCAGGCAAGGCAGTGCAAGCCCTGTGTGTTATATTTCACTGCCCCTTTGACTTGGCATTTACAACTACTTGCTAAGCCTTTCCCTCCCCTTTTATTATATAGGTCCCCACTAAGGTAGGCCCTAGGTAGTCCATAGGGCAGGGTGCTATGTAAGTAAAAGGCAGGACATGAACTTGTACGTTTTACATGTCCTGGTAGTGAAAAACACCCACAGTCGTTTTTCACTATTGTGAAGCCTGCTTCTCTCATAGGCCAGCATTGGCAATCCCCTTATGTACTTTTAAGTGGTAATTTCTAATCTGACTGGAGTGGCATTGTCATGTTTGGTGTGGTTGGAATGGTAGTGAGAAGTCCTGCTTGCTGGCGAAGTTGGATTTAGCATTACTGTTTTAGAAATGCCACTTTTAGAAAGTATACATTTCTCTGCACTTATTGCACTCTGTGCCTTGCAACGTGTCTCCAATCCAAGTCTGGTCTGTGCTGGTTGGCAGCTCCCCTTGTGCATTCCACCAAAACAACCCTAAACACAGGACACTCAGCTGCATCTGCATTCATCTGCATACTGATGGGTCTTCCTGAAAAGGAAGGGTGGAGGGGCTCTTACTTACACTTCAA
Organism: Pleurodeles waltl; assembly: GCF_031143425.1. Taxonomy (NCBI): domain Eukaryota; kingdom Metazoa; phylum Chordata; class Amphibia; order Caudata; family Salamandridae; genus Pleurodeles; species Pleurodeles waltl. Next base: position 655,623,022 of record NC_090445.1, on the reverse strand, counting down.
AGGCTAGCGGCCTCACCACACACAAAGTGCTGATGGCCCCCCACAGATCTTCTGGCAGACAGAACTGGATTGAAAACGGAACTGGTGCACTTCAAAACCACTCTTTGAAGCTTCCCCACTTCAAAGGCACATTTGAGTATATATGCTGGGTCTCTGACCCCCTAAAATCAGACACTTCCTGACCTACAACTGACCTCTTTCTGAAGAACTACAGTGTTGCCCAAAGGACTCATCTAAACTGCTTTTCTGGAAGGACTGCTTTCCTGCTTGTTGCCCTACTGCCTGCTGCTCCCTGACCATGCTGGAAAGACTTTGCCTTCCCACCACAAGTGATCTCCAAGGGCTTGTCATCTTGCCTCCTGGTAAGAAGTCTCAGGGCCTTCCAAGACTCCACCTAAGAAATAAAATCCACAATGCCAGAAAAACTCAAACCAACGCCTGCAGAATCGACGCAGCACCTGTGTCATGGCTGAAAAATTGCCACAGCACCTACAGAATCGATGCAGCTCCTGTTTCACCACAGTTCCATCATTCCAGTGCGTCTGGATTTTCCACGGATCATCCCTGGGCATCAATATTTCATCAACCCCGCACCGCAGTAAGGAACCGAGGCTGCGAGACCGGAAATCCACACATCACCTTTCCTGCGAGGAAAGAATCAACGCATTACCTCTGCCACACCAGAAAAATCAATGCACCACTTTACTTTCTGATGCTTCACACTCTATGTGACCCAGAGCCTCATTATTTTTGACACATCCCAGGAACTTTGTGCTAAAGAGATACATCCAGTGATTCCTATGAATTAAGACTTACTTAAACATCTCTTGATTTGTGCATATTGGATTTTTGTAGTTTTGGTCTTATTTTATTTAGATAAATAATATATATGTTCCTAAATTGTTGTGGGGCACTGTGTTACTGTATGAGCTATTGCATAAAGACAGATTGCCTTCTCAGTTAAGCCTGCGGCTCTGTGCCAAGCTACAGGAGAGTAAGCACAGGATAATTTAGGATGTGTTGTGACTTATCTTGACTATTGTGGTCCCTACATGGATAGCGGGCATACCTCTGTCAACTACACACCCAATTTCTAACAACAGGAATGCTGTTTTGCTGCCGGGAGGTGTGTCACAGGGGCAGGAGCCCTTTAAACTATCTTCGCGCTCCCGCCGTCGTGGGAAGTGCTGTTTTGCTGCCGGGAGGTGTGTCACAGGGGCAGGAGCCCTTTAAACTATCTTTGCGCTCCCGCCATCGCAGGAAGCGCTGTTTTGCTGCCCGGAGGTGTGTCACAGGGGCAGGAGCCCTTTAAACTATCTTCGCGCTCCCGCCGTCGCGGGAAGCGCTGTTTTGCTGCCGGGAGGTGTGTCACAGGGGCAGGAGCCCTTTAAACTATCTTTGCGCTCCTGCCGCGCGGGACGCGCCCGGGCCAAGGGCGGGCCCGTCCTTGCCCATCATTGCCAGGAAGAGGCAGGGCAGGGCCACCCCCCTGACATCTACCCAAAGACGTGGACCATACAGCAAACTTGTCTATGGCTGCCTGAAGGAGATCTCAAGTTCCTCTGCTCGGTGCGTGGGCAGTCCTCCCATAGAGCCCCAGGCCCCATCAAGCACGTGGAAAACTATTAACCTAAACCGGATACTTGCAGGCTTTTCCGTGTACTCAGCCGAATTTATCTTAGTTCATCATATAACTGCTTATTGAATTACGTTTCTTGGAGGGTGGAAGGAGGCGGCACCATTCTTCTTCTCCCAAGGGCAGGAGCCCATAATTCATTACCCGCTCTGCGCCTGTCTGCGCCCGATAAGTGGTTGGGCCAGGCTATATATATATACGCTTTGGGCATCTTACTGTGGTCTTGTCTTTGGGATTTGTTAACAGTAGGGTCTGAGAAGCTTATTAATCACACTTTAGTGTCAGTGGCTGGGTCCTAAAGGCCTACACACCCCTATAAGCCGGGGGCTCACTAAAGGCCCCTGATTTAAAGAATAATGGGCCGTCGACGTGGGGGTGGGTTGGAAGGAAAGCAGCACTCTAACAGAACCTTAGATGGTTTTCTGCAAAAGGCTGTTGGGGAACTTGAAAAAGAAATTGAGTTAGTGCAGCGACGCTTAGCTGCCCCCCCTTCTTCAACCAACAGCCTAGTCCATGATAGCTCGGCCCCACAGCCCTCCCCGCGAACAGAATTACAGTCTGTACTGACTACCCCTTTCCCTTCCCCCTCTAAAAACTCCCAGGAGAATCAGGACGAAACCCCAACTGTAATTACCACCCGTGCTGCACCTATTCTGCTGGCCCAGAGTCCCACAAATAAGGGCCCCCTCACCTTAGCAGATTCCAATACCAAAGGAAAAAGGAAACGAAGGGAACCCGCTTTCAAAAACAAACGATCTAGGACTTTGAGCCCCTCTAACATGGCCCAACCTTCTAATAAGGATACGGTATTAATCCCCTTACACAACACAAACGAGTGCCATGCAAATGAGTACACCAGGGATTTCATAAGAGATGAGCTTTCAAAACTATTTCTTCCAATTTTAACCCGCCTCCAATCAATTGAGGAGAAATTGGAAAGCCTTATCAATAGCCAGCCACCAAAAATTGCTACACCCGTAGAAATTCAATCCCATCCCCTTGCCAACCATGACCTCATCACTGCCAACAGACCCACTGGCCAAATAGCTAAAATCCCTTTTTCCTCTTTAAACCAAGATTGGCCCAGCTCCGTCAAAACAGCTAGTATTCTAATGAATAAGCCCCATATGGTTTCAGTTCCCTTTTTAAAAGGAACCGCCCCATGGAATAATTCAGTAACTAATCCGGGAGATGGCAACCCCACTTGGGAGTACCCGCAAACAGAACACCAGAAGAGTGACAAGATCAGGGGCCTGCCAGATCAAAAAGTGCTCCATTTGCCACCAGAATCATGTCATTACGTACTCATTATATCGAATGTTCCTGAACTTAAACCTCATTCCATTGAATCTTTTATCGAACTTAAAAACAAGGTTATCCATTGGTTGCACATGAATGCAGGGTTTGCTTTTTCCATGACACCCTCAATACTGATGGTGAGAAGGGTAGGGTGGGTGGGTTAGAAGATCGGTTCAGGGGACTGCATAGTTATCAACTTCAATTCTCCTGACCTTGTCCAACGGCTCTTTTTAAACGCTAATAGACCTTATCCCATAACTGAAAAAACCTCCCTTTGCAGGTTACAAGTGTTTTATCCACCTCCCATGCCAGCTTGGAGTAGACAACTGCCAACGTTACACGGGGCTCCCCCGGCTATCCACACACAGTCTATCCCTGCACTTGGCCCTAGATGCCCTTCGTCATCTCTTTCTGAGACAGACTGACTAGGAGATGACCTTTCGGAAGTGGCTCCGAGCAATGGTGTGGCTGAGGACATTCATCCTACTGCCCTCAGCATCTCTAACTCTGTTGCCCCTTCGACCTTGGCAGATCCTGTTAATCAGGGATCACCCACAAGCATCACGAGCCAAGCCAGCGGGGAATGTATTCTGTTCCTGTCAACTGTTCCACACATTCTGGGGTCCACCCGTATGGCCAACCTACCTAATCCATATATAGCTGGGGTTACATCCAGCGAGGTTCACAAGGCACATAGCGAGAAAGCCACTGATCCTAATATACCTTAGGGAATTAGCACGGTTCCTAGCAGTTCCTCCCCCTGTAGGAAATATCCTCAGAATAAAGCAGGGTCCATAAAAACAGAGGATCTCGATAAGGTACTCAGCTGGAACATAGCAGGGTTGGAAAGCAAATTACAAAGTCCAGGATGGGGCTGTCTTATTGATGATCACCTGATCTGCCTCTTCCAAGAAACGTGGGCATTAGAACCCAAATATAGACTAGGCTTTAAAAGCTATTGGGTTCCAGCACGCAAGTCATCTTCTGGGAGACCATCGGGAGGGCTGCTTGTGTGGACCAACACTTCTCTTAGGTGTAAGACAGAAGAAATAGATACGGGTTGCCCTGACTTGCAAGTCCTATTAATAATGATTTCTGAAGAGAGACCTTTACTTTTAATTAATATCTATAACAGGAATGTGAGCTCCCACGCTGATTCTGATGTCCTGTCCATTTTGGACAGTTTTCTTAAAAACAATCCCTCCTTCTTTGTTTTGATTGGAGGGGATTTTAATGTCACTTTTGAACCTAATCCTCTAGTCCAAGGAATATGTAAAGAAGAGGATGCCCATTGGGGCATCCCTCAGCTAGTCTCCAACAAAAGACCAAGGCTGAATAAATCTGCGCGCTTACTGGCCGACATCACACTAGCCCATGGCCTCCGAGCCTGCAACGGTCGCTCGCGCTCGGATGTAAATTTGCAAGCTACCTTTAGGCGCGGAGGGCTCAGCAGTCGTATTGATTATATACTCCTTGACATCCGACTGTGGAGCCACATGTTCGATATGAGGGTCCAAAAGCAAATTGAGAGCGATCATGACCCGTTGATTTTATCGACCAGAGGACTTTTTTCTTCGTTTAATGTGCCCTACTCCAAGAGCCATGCCACCCAGCTGGCTCTAACCAATAACAGACGCAACCTAAAATGGGAATCTGTTAATTCTTCCCCTAAACACCTGGCATCTATTTACAACCTGCTCGCCAACCAGATGGAGTGCATGATCCGGCTAAATGAGAATGGGGAGGGTGACAGAGTCTTAGCAGCCCACACTGACTTGTTCCAATCTTTAAAGCATCTTTTTACAAAAAAGTTTCTTAATAATCCCAACAAAAAGCACTGCGCTCCTTGGTTTGACAATTGTTGCAAAGAAGCACAACTGTCTCTCCTGGAAGCAATAAAAGATGGCCATGTTGGGCTGTTAAGAACAGCCAGAAAAGTTTATAAGAAGGAATGTTCTAAGGCACGCAGAAGTTGGGAAGAGGCCAGATGGGTTATTATTTTGGAGACTGCTAAATCTAATAACACATCTATGTTCTGGAAACTAACAACTGATGACTGTAGCAATTCCCCTGCCGCACCTGGCTCCTCAATTCTCTCAGCATCATGGGTAGAGCACTTTGGGCAACTATACGAAGGGCCATCTGAAGCATCCCTGTGGGCCCCTGATGCCCTAATAATCCATGAGACCACCCCGATCACATTCTCTCTAACCGAAACAAGAGCAGCAATAGACTCATTGAAATGGGGAAAGGCCCCTGGCCCAGATAAGATTCCAGGCGATCTACACAAATCAAGACCAGATATATGGGCACCATATCTCAACCTTATCTGCAATGCTATTGCAGCAGGGGCCCCCCCTCCACCCACTTGGAAAGGGGCTGAAATAGTACCCATTTTAAAAAAAGGAAATCCGAACATCCCTGCCAATTATCGTCCGATTAGTCTCCTTGATAACTCCCAAAAAATCTATGCAAAGCATCTTCTGCTCCATCTTGAGGAATGGATTATGGAGTCCGAAGCTCTTTCTGACCTACAAGCAGGATTTAGACCTGCAGTGAGTACAGTTGACCAAGCCCTAAGATTCATGTCAATAAAATGGAAGAATGTTGACCTGGGGAGGGGCAATCTTTATGTGGTCTTCATAGACCTCAGAGCCGCATTTGATTTGATCCCCAGGAACCTGTTGTGGTCAACATTATTAAACATGGGAGTGCCATCTGGTCTCCTGAAACTCATTGCTCAACTGCATGAAAATACTTTCGCTCAAATTAGATGTGGCCAGGGGGGCGAGTTGACTGACCCCGTAGCTATTAAAAAAGGAGTTAGACAGGGATGTGTCCTGGCACCCACTCTTTTTTTTGCTATATATCAATAATTGCATCCACTACTTAGAGAACTGTATAAATGATTCACCTAAATTGGTTGGGAAAAAAATCCTGTGTCTGCTATATGCAGATGACACAATTTTGATATCTAAATCGCCAATGGGAATCCAAAACCTGATCAACCAATTCTGTGTTTTTTGTAGTGACTATGGTCTGGACATAAACATTAAGAAAACAAAACTCATGATATATAGTACCTCCAAGAAACGATCACGCGTTAGCATAGAAATGAACTCGATTCCATTGGAGAAAGTAGAAGAGTTCGACTACTTGGGTTTCAGACTATCGACCACAGGCAAATGGAAGGCAGCCATTGATAAAGGGGCTCTCATTATAAGCCAGAGAGGTGGGGTCCTTGTCCGTAGATCGAGAAAGGCTCAGAGCCCTCCCTTGAACATACTTGCAGAGATTTACAATGTCCAAATCAGAGCAGCGGCCCTTTATGGAGCGGAACTTTGGGGGTCCCACAAAAACCTCGATACTCTGCAAACCAAGGAAAACCATTTCCTTAGACAGATTGCCCGGCTAGGTATGGGCTCACCAATGACCCCTCCAAGGCTAGACCTAGGTTTAAACAGTATTAAAACCACAGCAGCCCTAAGGCCTCTCTCCTATTGGATTCGTTTATGGAAATCTGTTGAACTCGAACCATACAGGCTGGCTATAAGAGAGCTCATAGCCACCCCCCAGGCACTGGAGAAAATTCCATGGCTGAAGGAAATGAAATCTGCCTGGGTCAAAATAGGTTTTCCTTCCTACTGGAAATATCCGGATCAAATCCCCGATAATGCAAGGAAACTTGTCACAAAAAGATATTGGGAGAAAGTTAATGAAGACTCCTTGCATCAAAAAGGGGCGGGCAGGCTAACATAGGAATTTCTCCAACTCAAGGACGAGCCCTGGCCTGAGAACTTCTTGAACCTTCCCATGCCTCCGTACGCCCGTGCTTTATATCTCCAAATAAGATATGGTACACTGCCTATTAATGGTTTTACGGCTCACTGGTCATCTAACATCGCTTCAAATGATAGATGTATCTCTTGCCAAAATTGCAAAGAAACAATTGAGCATATACTATTTTTCTGCCCTTTGTATAAGAGTCCCAGAGGGAGGTGGATCATTCCCCTCTGCAAAAATATGTCATTACATGATAGAGCAAACGCCACCAGAATCTGTACGACTCATCCTCCGTGGTAGCTATTACGGCTACCAAATTTTTAGCGGAGGCCTGGTACATCCGGCGTAGGCTTATTGTTTCAAAGGGCATGTGAGCCATCCTGACATTAGTCGACAGAAGGAGTCTCAACTGTTATTTTTTAGTAGTATCAGTAGGAATTTTTTAGCAGGAACTTGTTGCCCCCTATATGAGGATTGACGAGGGCCAGGTCTCACGGGAAAATAATTGCACACATTGGTATGTTAGACAGAATTTTATATCCTAGCTTTTATCCTTTTTCTCTTAACATTTTTAGCCATGTCTTATTTATTGTACTTTTTATCTACAATCAAATACTTAGTCTTGTTGATCTTATTTTTATACTGTCCTGATTATTACTGTTTTTATATTGTTATTTTTTTTTTTTTTTTAACAAATACTATTTATCATGTATGATTGTTATCTTTGTTACTCTAAATGGTCTAGATCTCTAGACCGAATGAACTCAAATAAACAACAGGAATGTTTGTGTGTGTACAGGAATGTGTCATACCATTACAACAGTCTCATGTATTACGCATACACAGAGCTAACTTTTACAATATGTAATGTATGTGTCTGCAGATCCTCACTCAAAAGACAAAATCTGGACTACTTACATATGTGTCAAAAATCAATAACAGAGCAAGCAAGCAGGTTGGGAGGCCTAGGATAATAATTGTAGGCCATTTTTACATAACAAAATAGAGGAATCCTGGCCTCTCTATCTAAATGAAAGTTAAAACGTGAAGGTCAAAACCTATGCATTGTTATGTACTACTAGTCTCTTTGTTGCATATCCAATCATATCTTACAACACATTTGGAACATCCAGGGTATTTGCTGTCCTGCAATGCATGAAAGGGTGAGGTTCAATACGTTTCAAAATTAAACTTATAATTTGCATTGGTAATCACTCATCATGATGATTTAGTGTGTTGTGAAGAATGGTATTTTGACCATTCTGGTGTGGTCTTGGACTGCAGACATTAGGGAATTGAATGGAGGCCAAGATGGACTCTTTCGCGGCAGCTACTAGTGCCCTCAACATCAACGCTGTGCTCACAACCAGCAAGTTCTTGCCAGGGAATACCATAAAGCCTTTGTGGCACTCACTAATGTTCTTGCAAAAATGGGACATACATTTTCAACCTCTGATGGTTATGCATTGCAGCCACTCACAATTACTCCATGGCCTCCAAATGTACTACAATCACAACCACAGGAGAAGGCAGAATCACCGGAGGATGAAGATGTGGTGTTCCCCAGTTTCAGATCTAGAATGGCACGATGAACATTAGTGAGTATCTTTGGCCAGTTATTCAGTTTGTCATTTGTTTGTCATCATGCCATCTTCTGTTCATTTAACTGCAGTACTCTGTTGCTGTCATGTAGTTTATCCTGTTCCTCTGCTCTTGTCATAAAGCATCATTTTTCGCTGACAGTACTGTTCAGTATGTCACTCTTTTTTGTATTTTACAATTTGTGCATTGTTTAATTTCACAAAATACTTTTGTTAATTGGCTTTCAGTAAAAAATAAATATTTTGTTTATGATTTTTGTTAAGTTCTCAACCCTCCATGTTGTTATGTCCAAATTAGAAACATTACAGGAGGGGCAGCTGGGGCCAACAGTTCCCTTCATAATAAAATGTAAATAACAGAAAAAGAGTGCTTGAGTATATTTTAAGTGCACTAGTGTGGAATGTCACCTTCCATGATTTCACGCTGTCAAACTTTTGCGAAATAGAGACTGTTGTAAATGGGGTCTTTAGTTGGTAGTGGTTTGCACCGTATCCAAGTGGGGACACTCATTCTAGTCAGGGTAAGGGAGTCACACTTCTCAGATAACCCCTGGTTCCCCCCCTTTGTAGCTTGGAACGAGCAGTCAGGCTTATCCCAGAGGCAATGTGTAAAGTGTTTGTACCCACACACACAGTAACACAGTGAAAACACTACAAATGGACACCACACTAGTTCAGAAAAATAGCCAGTATTTACCTAAGTAAAACAAGACCAAAATGATAACAAAATCCAACATACACAAGCAAAGATATGAATTTTAAAAGATGAATTCCCAATGAAGCGCTTAGAAACACAATAGTTCCAACTGGTAGTATCACAATACGTTGTGACAGCATCATGTCCAACAGTCCGACGCCACTCATGAGGGAGTGTGGTGCAGGTCACGGAGCCACATAGACCCCAGGTAGAGTACCTTAGAAACGAGGCAGAGTCAAAGATGTAGCACGGAGTCGGGGTGGTGAGGTGTCACTGGAGCTGGTGCGGCCTCAGTTCCTTGCTGCTCACAGGAGGTGAGGCATTGGTTCCTTACAGAGGTGAGGAGTTGGTTCCTTGCGGAGGTGAGGCAGTGTCGGAAGTGAGGTGGCGTCAGCGGTGAGGTGGTAGTTCCTGATGATCCAGCAGGGTCGATGAGCCCAGCGGGTCAAGACGCGATGAGGTGACCCCACACGGTTGAGGTCACACCATCGAGCCGCAGACACTGCGGTGGGGTTTGGGTGTCAAGGACTTCAGTGACATGACGCTTGGGACTCACAATGTTGTGGGACTTCAGAGGTGCTGCGGCAATGGTCACAGTTGTTTCACTTCAGCAGGGACCATGGCTTCCAGTGCAGGCAGTGGAGTGGAGTTGAGCAGCTGAGTTCGTTCTGGAGTTATCCAGAGTCGATGTGTCTGGTTCTTCTTGTTTTTATGCCAGCTTTCACTCCCAAGGGCCCAGGAACTGGAGTGGGCACCGCCTGGTGAATCAGGGTCCTCACCACAAGAACCCAGGGGCTGATAGGTGAAGTCTCTCCTGTCCGTTCTTAACAGGAGACAAGCTCAGTCCAAGCCCTTGAAGAAACTGCACAAGTAGGAAGCACAGCAAAGTCCAGTCTTTGTCCACTCCAAGGCAGAAGCAGCAACTGCAAGCCAGCCCAGTACAGCACACACAGCAAAGGGGCAGTACTCGTCCTCAACACTCTTCAGCTCTTCTATTTGGCAGAGTCTCCTCTTGATCCAGAAGTGTTCCAAATGTCTGGGCTTTTCGGTCCAATACTTGTACTCATTCCTGCCTTTGAAGTGGGCAAACTTCAAAGGAAAGAATTTGTAGTGCACAAGAACCTGCCTTTCCTGCCCTAGTCCCAAACATAATCTAGGGGGTTGAAGACTGCATTGCGTAAGGACAGGCACAGCCCTATTCAGGAGCAAGTGTATGCAGGACACACCTCAGCTCTCTTTGTGTGACTGTCTAGAGTGAATTCACAACCAGCCCAACTGTCATCCTGAGCTAAGCATGTATGCAAAGGCACAGAATGGTTAAGCAGGAAAATGCCCATTTTTTTAAAGTGGCATTTTCAAACACGCAATTTAAAAACCACCTTCACTAAAAGATGTATTTTTAAATTGTGAGTTCAGAGACCCCAAACTCCACATTTCTATCTGCTCCCAATGGGAAATTGCACTTAAAAGATATTTCAAGGCCAGTCATGGATAACCAATCATAATCACAATTTAGACAGAGGGTATATACTCTTTAGCACTGGTTAGCAGTGGTTAAGTGCCCGGAGTCCTCAAGCCAAGTAAAACAGGTCAGAAACAATAGGAGGATGGATGCAAAAAAGCAAAAAGCTTGGGGGTTTCCCTGCGAAAAGGGCCATGTCCAGCAGAAACTCTTTACACTAGCATACAACTAATTATTCAGCCACATAAAAGACTTTGTAGACATGTCAGGCATGAAAGCCACATCAACATCAGGTCCAGTATCATTCAGGATCATACAGACAACAACATACATAATTAGCCAACTTTATTTATGCTATTAAAACTGATGGTTCTGGATTATTTTGAGCTACATTGTCCAACCATGAGCTGTTTTACAGCTACATGTATGTTAATGATGGGACACAGAGGTACATTCAACACAAACCCCTTGCAGCTCCATAATAGATGTTAAACACTGTAGGCACCTACAACTCAAACTACTTTATCACTTATGGTCTGGTTGCTGCTACTGTCTGTGAGCATCAAAACTCAATAAGGAATGTGTATGTTTCACTGAGTGGCCTAATGTCCATATGACACTAATGACACTATGGCCTAATGTCCATAATTTCCTGAGACCATTTAGGAAACAGATAACGTGTATCAGCATTGACACAGACAGCAACTACACATACTATTCTTTACACATTACCCCCCATCCTGCTAACTTTCTTCACCATATAAATGTAATAACCTCACTAACTATATGATCAAATGTAAAATATACACAAATCTGAGGGAAGGAAAATGAAGGAGAGTGAGGATGGGGTCACTTCTGGGCTATGATAAACAGAGTCTGCTGGCAAAAATACAGGAGTCTGTTGCTGTCCATCATCAGTTTGTTCCACTCCCTCGTTTGCAGGGTCCGGACGTGCAAACCTTTTTGATTTGTTACCAGCATCCTCCTCAGTGTAAGTCCCTTGCTGGCCACGTATTTGCTAGCTTTGTGTGTGAAAGATGCTGCTGTTGAGGCTGAGTTATTCGGAAGCCTGTTCTCATGTGGCGTGGGGGATCCTGTGGAGGTGGAAGGCTGGTTTTGGGCAGTTGCTCTCGCTCATGCTCCCTGTCGTTTTTCTCCTCATGAATCTTATCCATCTTGCTGAACCCCCGAGCCAGTTTCTGGGTGCGCCCATATCTGGCCTTGTGGCTGCATTTTTCGTTATTTTCTGGCGCATTGTGACTGGCTACACATCGAGATAGAAAACATAAATTATACAGTGTCCATACAATACATAATGTTTTAATGATTACTCTTCCCCCGGTTATGCTAACACATGCATTCCCTGCTTTTGCATTTTATGATCATTTAAAGATCACCTAGTTCTATTGACATCCCACATCTCTTTGCAAGTACCTGAACAACCCTGCCCCCACCCGTACTAACAATGCTCACAACATAGCATTTTACATAATAATTGGGCAGGAAATGCCGTCTCTATATGTGTGCCTTTTGGCCACCCAGCCTACATACAAGTTACTGATAGTAGAGCAACAGTTGCTGCATCCACTACCATTCTCATGAGAGCAGGGCAGCACACACAGGCATACCAAATGGTGTAGACTACATCTCTACCTCATCATGTGGGGGAATCTCAAAATTGTATGGGGACCAGATGTACGAATGGGTTATGTAGTGAGTGCATCATGCAAGGGAATTAAAGGCAACATCAGTACTTAACTAACGACGACTAGCACGCACACACAGTCACCTTGATTGGTTCGGGTTGGTTGAGTTCACTTAGAGCAGGGGTCTTCAAACTGGGGGGGCGGGCCCCCTTAGGGGGGCCTCAAGTGATCTCGGGGCGGGGGGGGGGGGGGGGACACAGGCTCTGGCCAAAAGAAGCATTATACAGATAACATTGTTTTTGTTTTAAGCAGAAACATGTTACTGCACTAATGAAAAGGTAACATTAACTGCAATGTTTAAATATGTCTAGACATATTTAAACATTGCCATCTGTATAAAATAGTTGGGAAAAATTCTGAGGGGGGGCCAATGATTTTGATTTTTCAACTGGGGGGCGTGGCTTGAAAAAGTTTGGAGACCACTGACTTAGAGTTACGTGAGGATGCACATATTCCGGCTGTGCATAACACATATTAAACAAAGCATGAAATGGGGGCAGAATGGGTGTTCTCATGCACCCATCCATGCAAGTGTTCAACATTTCAGATTGATAAAGGTAAGGTGAATATTGTGTCTGATTTGTAGCATCCCTAGCCCAGTTGTGAAGAGGAGAAACATATGTATACAGCTTAGTTACAACATACTTGCAAGTGTGCAACAATCAACTGAACACATCAAAAATAGGTGTATGGATCAACATTTAATAATGGTTGATGGAGGTATTCCTTCTTTCACAAACACGATGCAGGCTGCAATGATGCTACACTTGCACCATGGCATTAGACTACCTGTGTAAGCGCTGGGCAGCACACAGTGGGCTTGTACCAGGAGACAACAGCGAAGGCACACAATATATCTATTAAAGCCGCATTCCTGATCGCTAGCTGTCAGGGAATACAGAGAAGCATTCTGCATTCTTTAATTTTGCTGAAGTATATCTCATGATCTCTGCAGCTGCCACATATAAGTATTGTGCCAGTCTAGGGGTTGGGAAATGGCAAGGACAGTGCTTACATTTTACATATTTGTCTTAACAACTTTGTTCACTAAGAAGCCAGTCTGTCAAGCTGACATATACGTTTCATTGTTGCAGAGAAACGTCCTCTTATAGGTGGGTAGTGCCAGAAGCCAAGCATTATATGTAATGAAGCACAGAGTTAAGTCAGGACATTTCATGTGGATTAGTGACAATTAAACTTGATATATGAGTGATATACAATGTGTATCTTTTATCAATTGTTTAAACATGGGACTATCTACATCACACATTCACTATAGTTTCAAAGATCATAGCAAACATGTATAAATCAGATAAATAACATGTCAGTGTGTATCACACACTGCATAACTACATTAGTTCTGTATGTTTCATTTCATGCCTTCAACAGCCCTTTTGTGCACAGATTGGAAGAGATGTATTTGATTTTATGTTGTGTCATGAACCGCAGTGGACAAAGCCAACGAAGTAGGGGGCATTACATATATTCATTGTCATCATCCAATCTATATCATGTCCTTTTCACATACTGAAGAGCACAATTTGTAGTTATGCAGGATGAAAATAGAATTGTTGTGATTGTAGTCCTTGGATCCCTGCACTATGTATGCTGGGAGACATACATCCTGTTGTACTCCACACAGGGAGGTATCAGTGGGATTTTTGCAAAGGTAAAATGTTAGTTATAGATTTTGTGGTAGAACGAGGTTTAAAGTCACATTTCCACTCAATGGCACACAACATGTTTACTGTTTCTATTTTGTAGTACTGTAAAATAATAACATGGTCCTTGGAACAGACTTTTATAGAGGTTCCACAAACTGGATTGTTTATCAGAATCTCTGTAGGGGTTTCATTTTACTTAAATGAGGAATGAATGTGCACTTAACCTTTACCTCAAACTAAACAATTACACTGATTAATTATTTTTTTAATTGTCGGGAAGCACATACATACCAACAGGCCTAGCAACCTCAAGCCCCAGATGGTCCAGTAGGCCATAGCTCTCCCTCAAACCCAATCATACGAGGGAGGTAGTGCATGACTAGACATAGGGCCTGATTATGACCGCGGCGGGCGGCGGTCGCCGCCCGCCATGCGGTTCCCGCCAAATGACCGCACCGCGGTCACAAGACCGCGGTGGCCATTCTGGCTTTCCCGCTGTGCTGGCGGGCGACCGCCAAAAGGCTGCCCCCAGCACAGCGGGAAAGACCCAGCAACGATGAAGCCGGCTCCGAATGGAGCCGGCGGAGTTGCTGGAGTGCGACGGGTGCAGTAGCACCCGTCGCGAATTTCAGTGTCTGCTAGGCAGACACTGAAATTCTTTTTGGGGCCCTCTTACAGGGGCCCCTGCAGTGCCCATGCCATTGGCATGGGCACTGCAGGGGCAGGGGCCCCCAGGGGCCCCGCGGCACCCCCTACCGCCATCCTGTTCCTGGCGGGAGACCCGCCAGGAACAGGATGGCGGTAGGGGGTGTCAGAATCCCCATGGCGGCGGAGCGCGCTCCGCCGCCATGGAGGATTCTCACGGGCAGCGGAAAGTCGGCGGTACACCGCCGACTTTCCGTTTCTGGCCGCGGTCAGAATGCCCAGCGGTGCACCGCCAGCCTGTTGGCGGTGCTACCGCGGTCATTCGCCCTGGCGGTTTTTACCGCCAGGGTTAGAATGACCCCCATATTAAGGCACTTACCTCCCTCTCATCAAAATTGGCGACTCTCCCCTTGCCTGACATACTTAACCCTATTATGTACAGAAAACTAAAACTATCTAACCCCCAATCACACCCCTTAACACTCCTAAACAACAAAACCTCTAACTGGCCTCAAACAGACAAGCAATTTTGTGAAAATATTGAAGACTTTTTAACACACAAATAATGCACAGAGAACATTCACAGGCAAAACTGTTCACCACCTAAACAATTCCTACAAGTCACACGATAAAAAAAACAATCCAAATTTTCTCACACCTCTGAGAAAGTGAACTATGCAGCCAGGTCCATTGTGTCATTTCCTGGGTGTTTTCAGCTGATTGGCGTATGGATGCATCTATTTTCACCACACAGGACATTTGGATGCCGGAGCACCTTTGTATACCACTCTGTCACTCAAACGTGTGTTTCGTCGTAATGCGTTGGAAAAGATCAACACAGTGCTACACAATTCAATACACTGGAAATGATGCAAAAGGCGTAGCTTACTCGAAGGACGTTTATGGTAGTGTCGTTTTCATTTTCCCTCTGGTGTGTGTGTAAAGTGTTTGGGCATTGTGGAGCTTGAATTTGTTTGACAGGTTAGTGTATCTCATGATCGATAGCTGTGTGAGTCCTGTTGTAATGTGTTGCTAATAGTTTTGTATACCTTGTATCTGATATGTTCTTATATTTGTGTTAATGTGTATTGTGTTGTGATTTGTGTGTATGTTTTGAATAACTGTGAGATTATGTAAGTTTTGGAGTTCGTGGTGTTAGCTGGTGCATAATGTTAGTCATATTTAATTGGTGTATTGTACAGTATGTTGGACAAGGGGCATGTTAAAAAATTTGATGTGAGGGAGGTAGGTGCACTCATATAGTTAATAGTGTGCTATCCCTAGTAAATGCTTGGAGCTGGTGCCGAGTCAATCAGGCCGACCCACTCAAGGAGAGACAAGTGCGGTCTGAGACGATACACAGGCATCTGCTCCCAGTGAGCATGGTGGAATGCTCTGGCCTCCAACGTCTGCACTTCGAGTGGGTGTTGTGTTGTGTGAGGCAGACTTGTTTGTGCATCTGGATTTCTGGAGTTTGCTGGACCAGTTGTTATTTATGATATATACATGTTAGTATTGCTGATTGCTAGAATATGTTTTAGCAAATACACTTCTATGTTGTGCATGTAATGTACTGATAGAAAGGAATCTAAGTAATTACATTTGAGTTACTTGAGTGTTTCACACATATGCCTATTAAAGAATATATTGAATTTTGAGCAAAGGTACATAGTATTCGTGACATTGTATTCACAACATCCAATAAGGATTCAGGCAATACAATGCACAAAGTTAATCTGCTGCTTGTGTGACATAGCATTAAGTGTGGCCTCTGGAGCTTTTTCTGCCATTGTGCATGTGCAAAGTGTTAACATTGCTGCTCCCACAACTGGCCTTCATGTGGAATGACATAAGATTCTATTTCCGTTATGACTGACTTGGAAGACGCATACTTGTGTGATTATTTTTGGTATGCTCATGTGCTAAATGAACTGTATCATAAAACCATAGGCAGACTATTGTGAGCCATTTCATAGACGGAGCTGATTACATTTACTATCTCACTCATAGATATGTGTATTGATACCC
The DNA here is from genome assembly GCF_031143425.1 of Pleurodeles waltl. Classification (NCBI taxonomy): domain Eukaryota; kingdom Metazoa; phylum Chordata; class Amphibia; order Caudata; family Salamandridae; genus Pleurodeles; species Pleurodeles waltl. The sequence goes on along the minus strand of NC_090445.1, from coordinate 655,606,501 downwards.
CTCATCAAGATGGTGTGGTAATCTGTAGGTTCTATGTTCCTCCAAAGTACGTGTCTTAAAATTATTATAAATATATCTTTACATAGTCTACATCAGTTGTAAGCTCCCTAGTCTGCGCAGATCGATTAAGTATATGACACATACAGTTTGTCACATATTTTAGGGAATGTGTTTGTTTGCCTGTACATTATATACAGATTGACTACTACATTTTGGCCGTATTGCAGTATGATGTTTTATTCTGTCCAGACATCATGACCTGGAATAATGATATACTGAGCAGGGAACTTGACTTTATTAATACTCTTTTAAAAATTGTTTGTTGATCCTGACCCACACCAGCCCTGCTTTTTAAATGTAAAATCATTGGACGTTTGTGGAATGTCACTCTATGAATGTGCATACATACATGGGTGGGTGCTTGGGTACACCGATGATCCAACAATTGAACGCCTTCCCAAAGCAAGCTAGCCCAAGGAAGCACCATACAGTGCATCACATTATTTTTTTAATTAGTAAACCAACTCATAGTCACACAAAGTGGCTTTGCTTTGCTTACTACATACCAACATTTATTTTGCATTCGGGATGCACCACTAACGTTACTCAACACCATCAAGTATGTGTACCCCCCTGTATGCATGCCTATTACTACATAGATTAAATATTTGAATTTGGAGTGCACATAATTCATTTTACCAACCAAAAACGTACTGTTAACAAGAAGAGGTGTGTAAACGAGTGTTAGTGGTTATCATGAATATCCCCAGCTTTCATCACCTCTTCTGGCTTTGCTGTGTAATACACATTCAGCATGAAACATGGAGTCTTTGGCATTGCCACACATTGCCACTTTCCATCATTACAATGTGAACAACATCTGCAGTACAACTCGGATGGCATTTGTAGGTCAGACCAAGGGTATGCTGAACTAATTAAGGTATCTTAGATGACTCTATTCAGTAACCATCACACTTTCACATATCACACTTCCACATGCCATATATTAGTGCTTCGCTCAAGCAACAGATTTGTAGTGCAGACATTTTGCTGAGACTATAGATTTTGCAATACATATTGGGAAATCCATTCATGTATTAATGACTCAAATGGATATTGTTAGAAATGGGGTCTCTAGTTGGCAGTTGGTTTGCACCCTGTCCAAGTAGGAACCCTCACTCTAGTCAGGATAAGGGAGATACCCACACAGATAACCCCTGCTCACCCCCTTGGTGGCTTGGCACGAGCAGTCAGGCTTATCTCAGAAGCAATGTGTAAATCATTTGCGCATAACACACAGTAACAAGTGAAAACACTACAAAAGGACACCACATTGGTTTTAGAAAAATAGCCAATATTTATCTATAAAAAACAAGACCAAATATGATAAACATACAATATACAATAAATAAGATATGAATTTTGCAAGAATTACTTAAAAAGACAGTTCCTTGAAGTTGACAGCTCCACCTGGGGCTATCACAGCATCGTGATCAACAAAACCAAAAGTTCAGGCTGGCTGCGGCATCGCGGGCCAGCTACTGTGTCGGGAAGACCTGCAAACAGTACCTTTGGACTTGCAGGGCGTCGTGATCCTCACTGTGAGATCTGGAGAGCGGCAAAGCTGGCGTCGGTTCTGGAGGTTGGTGCAGGGGTCGTCGGGCCCTTGAAGTCACACGTGTTGCAGAACGAACTCCAGGCTGATAAAGTTAGGAGGACTGGCATGGATGGTGTCGGGGCTATGGTGTGAAGCGGGACGATGTGAGTGCGGTGCTCACAGGTCACGGTGCAGGCAGCGGCTTGGAGATGGAGTGCAGCAGCATCGGTGAGACAAAGACTGCAGTGTGAAGCGGGGCGGTGTGATGTGCAGTGTCACAAGGTCACGGTGCAGGCAGCGGCATCGCCGTTGCTGAAGTGATGTTGTCGGTAGGCCCAAGTCAGCGGGGAAGCACGGGATGGGCTCTGTGAGGCATCCATGGGGACGCCTGGTGACAAAACTGAAGTCGATGGTGCTGGTGTCGGTGGACCGGGGCTGCAGTGCAGGACAGGATAGTGCTTCGTGTACCTCACAAGTGGTATCCACAGGCCACGGTGCAGGCAGCATCAGTGTCATCAGGAACGGTGGCGTTGGGGATGCCCAGGCTGAGGTGTGAGCAAGGTGATGCCAGAGTGCGGGGTCCACAGGTCACAGTGCAAACAGCAGCTCAGTGGCAGCATCAGATGGCGGTGTTGGTGAGACCAGGGTTGCGTGTGAAACAGGACTGTGCGGCTCCGTGCAGTGTTGGCAGGTCACGTGTAGGCCAGCGGTGTCGTTGGCGGCGTCACAGTGATTTATCTTCCTGAACAGCACAAAACACAGTTCCCAGTGCTGTAGGCAGCTGAAACTGAAGTTTTTGGTGTTTTGAGACTTCCAACAGGAGGCAAGCTCTACTCCAAGCTCTTGGAGAACTCTCTCAAGCAGGATACTCAGCAAAGTTCACCCTTTGCTCTTTTTTAAAGCAGAAGCAGCAACTGCAGGCCAAACAAGCAAAACAACACAGCAAAGGGGCAGTACTCCTGCTCCAGCTCTTCAGCTCTTCTCCTTGGCAGAGGTTCCTCTTGATCCAGAAAGATCCTAAAGGTCTGGGGTTTTGGGTCCCCTACTTATACCCCTTTCTGGCTTTGAAGTAGGCATACTTCACAGAAAGTCTCTGTTGTTCACAAGATCCTGCCATGCCCAGGCCTGGCCCCAGACACACTCCAGGGGGTTGGAGAATGCATTGTGTGGGGACAGGAAGCCTTTTCAGGTGTAAGTGACCACTCCGCCCTCCACTCTAGCCCAGATGGCCCATCAGGATATGCAGGCTACACCCCAGCTTCCTTTGTGTCACTGTCTAGAGGGAATTCTTAACAGCCTAACTGTCAGTCTGACCCTAACGTGGAATTCACAAACAGTCAGAGGCACAGAATGTGGCAGTTTCAAAAAGAAAATTTAAAAAACAACTTTACCCAAAGGTGTATTTTTAAATTGTGAGTTCAGAGACCCCACACTCCATATTTCTATCTGGTCTCAAAGGGAAGCTGCACTTTAAGGTTATTTAAAGGCACCCCCTCATGTTAACCTATGAGAGAAATAGGCCTTGCAACAGTAAAAAACGAATTTGGCAGTATTTCACTGTTAAGACATGTAAAACACATCAGTACATGTCCCACCTTTAACATACACTGCACTGTGCCCATGGGGCTACCTATGGCCTACCTTAGGGGTGCCTTACATGTAGTAAAAGGGAAGGTTTAAGCTTGGCAAGTGGTTACATTTGCCAGATCGAATTGGCAGTGCAAGACTGCACACACAGACACTGCAGTTGCAGGTCTGAGACATGTTCACAGGGCTACTCATGTGGGTGGCACAATTAGTGCTGCAGGCCCACTAGTAGCATTTGATTTACAGGTCCTGGGCACCCCTGGTGCACTTTACTAGGGACATACTAGTAAATCAAATATGGCAGTCTTGGATAAACCAATCACCAAAACAATTTAGATAGGGAGCACTTCCACTTTAGCACTGATCAGCAGTAGTAAAGTGCACAGAGACAGAACCAGCAAAAACATATCAGAAAAAATAGGAGCGAGAAGACGAGATGTTCGGGCATAACCCTGCAAAAAGGGCTATTTCCAACAGATATTCTACAACATTTACCCAATTCATTGGTTCATTACTGAAAACAAAATTTATAAAATATATTTTTCAACCATGCATGATTTATTATCAAGACATATGTGTAATTGCATTCAAAATACCATATGGGAACACTTTGAATCAGTGAAAAGATGTTCTACGAAATAATTTCTACATATTTATGCTGTCTTAGTAAAATTAATTGTTAGAGTTATGGTATGTTTATACCAGTATATGCGTTTTGGTTATAATAACTAACACCTACGTAGTATTCAGTAGCATGCCTCAATTCATATAACTTCAAACAATCCTTTGGCATTACAGGTCATTGAAAAGTCTATAAACGCATATTATTTCCCTGATATCCCCATGGAGCCTAATTATCCATGAAGCATATTACTTGGGTTACTTATCATTATGGAGCACTACCATGCCTTCAATTATAGTTGTTATGAGGACATGAGATAATAACTGTAGGCCACACTTTCTATAGTTTAGGTGGATGATTAGGATTTAGTCATGTTCAGACAGTTGTGCCTTACATTTTTTTGTGTTTGCGTGTAGACATGCCTTAATTAACATGGTTTGACATTAGACATAGAAAATTTATATTGGTGCTAGAGTTTTGTGAGTTAGTATTACACACCCAAAACTGTAAAGTCATACCATGTGACTACATTGTATGCAATATGTCAGATGTTTTGTCCAAGTACACCTTTTTTCATAATCCCACACGTGAACAACACATTTGGTTGATGCATTCTATTGTGACATTTATGACACCATTCAATTTTGTTGACTTTACCTAAACTATGCACAGAATGGCAGGTATTTGAATATTGTATTTTTTTACTATAACCCATTGTGTGTAAAAGCAACACTTTATGGTTACTATAATTTGATATCAGTCATTGTAATTCACATCGATATACGGTTTATTAAATGTGACATTAGATCTACCAATCAGAAGCCAATTGCATATGTACCATTCTGAAAGCACGAATTTATTGTGCAATGTTTAAATATGTAGGCATCATGGGCACTTCCTGGGTGCTTGGCTAGCACATTGGTGAATATGCCTTTATGCTCAGCAGTTGTCTACACATTGATGCAATAGTTATCCAGGTGCCACTAACTGCACATATGCACAATGAATTGCTTCAAATGCATTAAGAAAACCAGCAATTTCATGTAAGCCTTGCCTGGTATTGAATTGTTCTTGGCTTTGTTTTTGGGAAATGTAGGTATTGTAAAGTCATTTTGATAACTGCATCTAGCACAGATTGCAGAAATGTGGAAGAGGCACCCTCAGATATACCAAGCAACATGGCAGATGTCTTCTGGATGGTTCCAGAGCCCAACATATGGAGTATTGCCATCAGTTTCACATGCAGTGGTATGGCATTGGAACATCATGTTGCTGGTTGTAGACTTGATGCAATCTTCGCTAATAATTTCAGAATAATGTCTTTCTTGAGTCCCTATCACTGAATCTCCTCCATGAGATCTATTACAGTGATTCTTTGACTACTGTTAGAAATTGGGTTTCTGGATGACAGAGGACTGCCCCCCGATCAAGCACAAAACACAATCCTAGTCAGGGTAAGTCACAAAACACCCTAAATTAACCTGTGCTCACTCTCTGGTAGCTTGGCACAGAGCAGTCAGGCTTAATTTAAGAGGCAATGTGTAAAGTATTTGTACAGCACATCAAACAGTAAACACACAACACAAATAGATACCACACCTGGTTAGCAAACTAGAACTTACATTAAAAAATAAAACTAGATCATAACAACAGACATCCAATTAGTAGAACTGGAGTTATTATGTTTTTTAAAGAATAACTGTAAAATGGCACTTAGAAAGAAGAAGCGTCAACCAGGGACATCTGGTCATGTCGGGATATAGTCAAAAGTTCAGGCTGACCGCGATAGAGCACAGCCAGGCTACAGGGACCCTGTTGGGCCTGCTGAACCAAAGTGCCTTAATCCTGGTTGAATCAAAGATGCAGGGAGCAGGCTGAAGCAATAAACTTGGTATTCCAGTCAGATACCACCTCCTTCAAGGACCCCACATGGGTAAATACCCCCATTAGTGCCCTGGCCACAGTTGGCACAGTCACTGTTTTCAGTGAGATTGCCTCCGGGCACCGGGTGGCATGGTCCACCAAGACCAGGACATAAATGTTGCCCAGGAGTCTGTCTTGGGGTTCAGAGGCCCAACAATATCAATGCTAATCCTCAAAAAGGGAGAGCTAGTGATGGGGAAAGGTTGCAGGAAAGCCTTGCTGTTCTTCCCTGACTTGCAACTGGTCTTGCAGGTAGGACAGGACCTGCAGAACGCATCTGATGACTTCCTCATTTGGGGCCAATAAAAGTGGGTGACCAGTCTGTCAAAGGTCTTGGTCTGCCCTAAATGACCTATCTGAGGCACATCATGAGCCATTTTCAGTATGAAGATTCTGTTGCACTGGGGGGTCATCAACACACAGGTTGCACCAGGTTCAGGAACCTTAGGCTTGCTGTACAGGAGATCGCTCTCCCAGTATATCAAGTGGTCCCCAGAGGTGACGCTAGGTGCCTGGGCCTCGGCCTGCCACTGTAGGCCTACAAGGTTGAGTACTCCTTCTGTGCCAAGCAGAATTCTTCCCTGGTGGGACCCCCTTCCTGCTGCCAGTTGGACAGCTCATGTGGGTTCACCAGGTCAGCAACCTCCTCCTCTGTAGGTTCTGGGACATTTCCCTCAGGGTCAGCCTCCTCCCGGGCTATGAGGTTTCAGGAGCAGGTTTTCTGCACCCCTTGCCCTTCATCTTCTTGGCAGGCACCTGGGCCATTTTCCAAGGCTCTAAGTCCTCCAGATTACCCTCTCGGGCTGCCATGGACCTTGTGGTCATGCACACCCACGCAGGCAACCCTAACATACCCACGTGGAACCTGAGCTCCACCTCCTGCCAGACAGTGGGCTCCAGGTCATTGCCAAGCAGAGAGTGACAGGCATGGACAGACTCACAGGTACTCTTAAGGACCCTGAGACCCCCTCCTACTCAAAGGGAACCAGAGCTACTGGGAAGTAACTCTCATGGCTGTCAGCTGCAATAACTTAGTGGAATACATCATGGACTACCTGCCTTAAGGACACCAGGTGACATCTGACAATTGTCATGCTGGCTCCAGTATCTCTCGGAGCCTCCATACTCTGCCCATTCATGGTGACCCATTACCCATATTTCCTAGTGTTGCTAGGCACCAGGGTCCTGTGTACTATCTGCCACTCAGGGACACTAGGGTAACCTTAAATGTGTCCCCAACACTACCTGAGACTATCTTCTTCCCAAGCGGTACACTAGCTAGCCCCAGTGAGTGCCCACCTGTGGGGGACTGTGCCCACTTGGTGTCTCCTTGTAGTGTCTTTCCTGTTAGCACTCATAACACCTAGGGGTGCTTTCCCTGCAGATCTATTGTCAGGGAAACATATTTTCTTCTTCCCGGTTGAGGGATGGGTGTCATGACTGGTGGCGCTAGATGGCAACTAGTTAGGGCCCTTTAGATAACTCCTTGCATTTATGTTTGTCCACTCCTCCTTCTTCTGAATGGACCCCGCCAACCCTTGTGGCACATTCTTATGGACCCGAGTGCTGACCTTGGAGTCATAGAGCTTACTATCAATCAGGTGTTAGTTCAGATCTGGAACACAGACTGAACATGTGCTCTTTTGCAATCAGATAGTACAGCCCCTCATAATCTATCACATCACTGCTCTTCACCAAACCATTCAGTGCCTTGCAAAAGGAATCCACACAATTCACCCTGGTCTGTTGGGGCAGCTTCTGGCTGTCCCTAAACTTCTATCTGTACTTCTCTGGGGTCAGACCATACTTTATGATAAGAGTTGCTTTCATGAAGGTATACCTCATCATGTCTCCTGTATCTAGGGACAGTAGGGTGACCCTCCCCTTGCTAGGGATATGCCTCCATAGGCTAGCCTCCTACTCCTCCCAGGGATCTTGTGCATCTGTAAGGCAATCTCATAAGCTTCAAACTACTTGTCTATGTCATCACCAACAAAAAAGTCAGGCACCAGACCTTTGGGTATAGGGACCCTTTTGTCTCCAGAGGGCGCTGAAGAAATGCTGCCACCATCACTCCTGGACTCAGCCTGCCTAGCCCTAATGTCCAGTTTCTTCAGACTTAGTTCATGAGCCAACATTAATTTCCTTTCCTCTATAGCCAATGTATTCTCTTTGAAGGCTCTTTTCTTCTCTTCCTCTTCTATTTTTAAATTTGCATCCATATTTGGAACACTGTCTCCTCCCTTCTCTCACCCAGCTCCTTTGGGAAGAGACTACTGGAAGAGACACTGCTCTCTGCTCTGACTGGAAGCTCCAGTTCAGGGGCCATTTTTTCCTCTTCACTACAGTTGTTTTCTCAGAACAGACCTCCCTCGGGGTCATCCAACTCCTCATCCTCTACTGGTGCTACATCCAAAGCAGCATAAGTTTCTGTCCAGGTCCTCTGTGCTATTGGCAGCTCCGCCTTCCTGGTGGTGGTCTTTGCAGGAAGCCCAAATCCTTTGCAGAAATCCTTGAGCTGAGCCATAGTATTAACCTCAAGGTTGGCCAACTCAAATTCCATGTTTGCAGGTGTAGATGTAGATCCTCCAGTGGAAGACATGATTTAGAGAAAAAATGAAAATGCCAATCAGGGAGAATTTAACAGATTTTGAATTGGTATTTTGTACGGAATAGTAGTATACACCAATTACTATATGACACTGCACAAACACAAATCTTATCCTCATCGCTGATCACCAATGTTAGATGTTGGGTTTCTGGTTGACAGAGGTATGTACCCTGATCAACCAGGAACCACAAACACACCATAAATTGACATGTGCTCATCACCTGGTAGCTTGGCACAGAGCAGTCAGCCTTAACATAAGTAAAATATTTGTGCAACACTTCAAACAATAAAACAGTTTATATACACACAAGAAGGTACCACACCCAGTTAGATAAATAGATAAATAGAACTTAATAAATTAAACAAGACCAAAATGAGAATAATATTCAATAAGTAGAATATGAGTTATGAATTTCTAAAGAATAAACTGCAAAATAGCTCTTAGAAATAAGTAGTGCAATCAGGGATACCTGGTCGCGCCGGACCGGGACAAAGTGAAACGTTTAGACTGACGACAATAGAGCACAGACTCTGTTGGGCGCATTGAACTAAAGTACCATAATCCTGATTGCATCAACGTCAAAGATGCAGGGAGCAGGCTGAAGGGATGCGTTGGTGTTGATCCCCACAGCAAAGACGATACGCCAGTCTCTACGATGATGTAGCAAAGACGCGTCAAATTTCTTGATGCAAGACCTGCCATGCATCGGGTCTGAGATGCGGCGGTTCCGAAGGTGATGCGCCAAGAGGTGATGCTTCGACTCAGATCCACGCAATTGGGCTGATGCGCTGGTTCCGATATCCGCAACACGGGCAATGTGCCAGTTATGATCCATGCAGCAAACACTTTAGGCCCACTTTCAAGGGTCAAGGACTGGGGTGGCACCACTTGGCAGGGTAGGCTCACAGATGGCAGAGTCCAGGTGCAGATGTAGGTTTGTTGGAAGTCTTTTATGTCCATTAGTCTTCAGATCAGGAGACCAGTCAGCTTGCCCTTGGAGTAACTCTGGGTTCTGGGTTGTAGATATACAGCAAGATGGCAGCATGCAGCAGGTCAGCACAACAAAACAAGAGTCCAGCAGAGTCCCTCAGAGGACAGCTTTTGTAGAAGATCAGCAGTTCTTCTTCCTGGCAGAGTATCCACAGGTCCAGAAATGTACTGAGATTGTGGTGTCAAATTTCCAGTAGTTATACCCATACTGCCTTTGAAGTGGGGAGATTTCAAAGAGATGTCTTTGAAGTGCACAAAGTCCCTGCCCTTTCTACCCTGGCTCCAGACTCACTACAGGGAATGCAGCCCTTTGTAAGTGGAGAGTATGCAGCCCATTCAGGTGCAAGTGAGGTTGTGCCTAGCTCCTTACTCCCATCCTGTCCGGATGGCCTATCAGGACACAGATGGCCCATCATGTAACACATGAGCTCCCTTTGTGTGTGGCTTTCTAGTGCATGTGATCAAAGACATGAGATCGGGGACAGGCAGTAGAAAGCAAATGGCTAAGACAAGAAAATGCCAACTTCCTAAAAGTCGCATTTTCAGAATTGCATTTAAAATTCACCAAACTCAAAAAGATCATCTCTTCTAGATTGTTAATTACACTTACAAAATGTAACAACGTAACTCATTTGTTAACTTATGGGACAGATAGGCCTTGCAGTAGTAAAAAACAAATGTAAGAGGTTTTCACTACCAGAATATGTAAATCATAAAAGTGCATGTCCAACTTTTTAAATACAATGCACCCTGCCTTTGGGGCTGCCTAGGGCCTACCTTAGGGGTGACTTCTGTGGATTAAAAAGGAATGTTTGGGCCTGGTACAAGGGGTATTTTACCAACTGGACATGGCAGTTTAAACTGCACACACAGGCTCTACAGTGGCAGGCCTGCAACATGTTCCAAGGGCTACTTAAATGGGTGACACAGTCAGTGTTGCAGGCCGACTAGTAGCATTTACTTTACAGGCCATTGGCACAGTGAGTGACCTTTACTAGGGACTTAAAAGTAAATTAAATATACCAATTGGGTAGATGCCAATCAAGCACTTTACCACTAGTTAGCAGTGGTAAAGTGTGCAGAATCCTTAAGCCAAGAAAATCAAAGTCACTAAAAACATGAGGGCTGAAAGTAAAAAGTTTGGGGAAACCACACAAAGGATACCAGGTCTAACAACTACCTCCATGGCTGAAAAGAGGTTCTCTAACTGTGCTAGGTGGGACATCTATTTATGTTGGCGCCCTTGTATCATGGCTTACACCTACGTTGACCATGCATTGTGATGATTTGCCATTGTTATGTTACACTGTGTGATGCCGTGTTATACAACAATCTCTTTGTAAATCATACTGCGTTACTGTTGTGTTGGAATTTGCGTGGGAATACCCACCTTGCATACATTACTCACTATGTTATTCAGGTAGACAAAGCACAGCATTTGCACCACACAAGAAGCCAAAAACTATGCAAGCTGCCCACCGCATCGCTTGTTAAATTTGACTTAAGCCCATGTGGTGCCTTGTGTCACTTTGTGTGACACAAACACGATGCAAGGGCTTAGTAAATCAGGCCCCTAATCTCCATCTGTTCCCATTCAAACGCTATCACTTATTTAATGTAATAAATAACCCAGTACTAGTAAAGAAGAGATAGGCCTTACATTTGTGAAAAACGACTTTAGATGATTGTCACTACCAGGGCACATGAAACTTAAATCCACATGTCCTATATTTTAAATACCATGCACTGTGCCCCTTGGCCTTTTTTATGGCCTACCTTGCACGTGAATTACAAGTATTAAAAAAGAAGGTTTAAGCTTGGAAAAAGGCTTATTTTGCCAAGTTGAAATGGCAGTTTAAAACTGTGCTACAGGCTGCATTGGCATGCTTGGGTCGTGTCTAAGGCAAATTTACCAGGTGGCACAATGGGTGCTACAGACGCACTATTAGCAATTAACTTCCTGGCACTGGGTACGTGTTGTATCATTTACTATGTACTTACAAGTATATTAAATGTACTAATTAAGTGTAAGCTAATTTAACCATGATTGAAGGAGGGAGCGCAGGCACTTCAGCACTGGTTAGCAGTTGGAAAGTGCACAGAGTCCTAATGCCAAGAGAAAATAATTCAGCAAAACAGGAGAAGTGAAGGAAAAATGTTTGGGGAAATGCCATGCCATGCCAAGTACTTCAGGGCTACCACAGGGCTCATCAATACAGTGCTTGTGCTTTTGCTGCACTGACCATGTGAGACACAACTGTTGTCGTAAGGAATCCAGTTCTTAAAGTAATACCTGGCTCTGCCCGTCTTTTAACTAATATATAATAACTAACCTTAAAATGGACTTCCAATCTTAATCAATGCCTCAGGCTTCCATAACTGCTGCACCATGTTTAGAAAAACTACAATTGATGTGTGGGATGCTCAAATTCATATTATCTACCAGTAGTTACATTGGGCTAAATTCTGCCACATCATTTTTCCCCTTTATGCCACTTCATGCAGAAATCAGTCAAGTGCAAATCAGTTGTGGTCCATTACTTCACAGATGAGAAGTAACTAGGCCAAAACAAACTGGAGCTGAAGTAGTAGTTCGGGCTGGACTATTCCTATTTAAGAAGGACATTAATTGATTTGCATATATATTGTCTCTATATGGAGGTGCACAGTAGGTGAAAAAAGGTGGACTGAAATTCAGCCCAAGCTATTGCCAATGGGTGAGATTAATTCAAGCATTCCCACCATCACTTTGTTCTTTGCTGCACCATATTTATAGCACATTTTCAAACCTCATGCTCTTCACACAATATGTCCCTTATTGGTCAATCTACAAACAACAACTCACTCTACCCTGCACCCTAAAAAGAGCTCTCAGGACCAATATGCAAATTGGATGGAGTGCTTGGCAACCTTGTCAGGGGTATGATGCTTCCTGGTGTGGAGGAGACTCTAACAAGCATTGGCAAAGCCAATAGGTCTCACCTATACAACAGCTATTGGCTTTGCCAATGTATTTTAGTCATGTTGTTCACCGGCATGTCTCCTGACTGGCATGGCAAAAAGTTATTGGCATAAAAGAGAGTTATATGGAGTGTCATAAAGTGGAATAGCAAAGAGTGGAGTAGATTGTTGTAGAGTGGAGTGGCAGAGAGTGTTGTGTATTGGAGTGGATTAGTGTGGAGTCATGTTGAGTGGCATACACTGGAGTGGCACAGAGTTGAGTAGACTTGCGTAGAGCACATTGGCGTAGAGTGTTGCAGAGTATAGTGGCTTAGAGTGCAATGGCATTGAATTCAGCGGCACACAATGCAGTTTTGTAGAATGCAGCAGCGTAGATTAGAGTGGTGCATAGTACAGTGGACTGGTGCAGAGTGGCATGGTGCAGAGTGAACTGGCACAGAGTATAGTGGTGCAGAGTAGAATGGAGTGGTGTAGAGTGCAGTGGTGTAGAGTAGTGTAAAGTGAAACAGAGTGAAGTGACATAGAGCTGAGTGATGCAGATGGCAGTGACACAGACTAGAGTCAAGTAGAATAGAGTGCAGTGGCATAAAGTGCAGAGTAGAGTCAAGCGGCATACCGTGCAGTGGCGTAAAGTGGTGCAGAGTAGAATACAATAGAGTGGTGCAGAGTAAAGTATAGTGCCATAAGGTGCAGTGGCAGAGAGTGCAGTGGCATAGAGTGGAGTAAGGCAGAGTAGAGTGGCATAGAGTTCAGTGGCAATGAATGTAGTGTTTGAGAGTAGAGTGTCAGAATGCATTGGTGTAGAGTAGAGAGCAGTAACTTAGAGTACAGTGAGGCAGAGTAGAGTGCAGTGACATAGAGAGCAGTTGTGTAGAGTTCATTGGCATAGAGTGAAGTGGTTAGGAGTACAGTAGCATAGAGTGCAGTGGCATAGAGTGGAGTGGCACAGAATGGAGTAGAATGGCACAGAGTGCAGTGGCGTAGAGTAGATTCTTTCAGAGCAGTGTAAAGTGGCATAGACCAGAGTGGTGCAGGGTAGAGTGCAGTTGCGTAGAGTGTCATAGAGTGTAATGGCACAGAGTAAAATGGAAAAGAGCAGTGGCATGGGGTGCAGTGGTGCAGAGTAGATTAGAGTGGTGCACAGCGGATTGACATAGAGTGCATGGGCATAGATTTGAGTGTTAATTAGTCAAATGTATTGGCTTAGAGTATTGGCATAGAGTGCAGTGATGTAGAGATTAGTGTTGCAGAGGGGTGTAGGGTAAAGTTGAGTGAAGTTTTGCAGAGTAGAATAGTGTGGCCTGGCCTAAAGTGGTGTAGAGTAGCGTGGCAAAGAGTGCATTGGCATAGAGTAGAGTGGTACAGGGTGCAGAGTGGAGTGGAACAGAGTGGATTGGCACAGAGTAGAGTGGCACAGAGTTAAGTGGCACAGATTAAAGTAGTGCAGATTGAAATAGAGTGGCATAGAGTACAGTGGTGTAGAGTAAAGTGGCAAAGAGTGCATTGGCATAGAGTAGAGTGGTGCAGGCTAGAGTAGAGAGGCGTACAATGAAGCGACGTGGAGTGCAGTGACACAGAATTAAGTGGTACAGAGTGCAGTGGCATGGAGTGGTGTAAAGCGGAGTGGTACAGAGTAGAGTGCAGTGGTGTGGAGTGCTGCAGAGTAGAGTGGAGTGTTCATGGTGTGGCAGCACACTGCTGTGAAAGATAACACATTTTCAATTGAAATGATCATTACATTTGCACAGACATACAACTTTACTAATAAAACTATACAGTGTAAAGACGAAAATGTGTGGAAATTACACCACCTAGTTTAATGATTCATTTTGATCATATTAAAATATTTGTTTCAAACACACTTGAGAAATAACAAAAAATGTGCTTCATTTGTGCTTCTATAAATCTGATATTTTCTGAAATACTTCACAATTCATTTAAATGTTGTGTGCTTGAAAAAAACTATTTTCTACCCCGACTATCTAGCAAGATTGTCACATAAATCCTCTCACTTTGAAGTGAGAGAATGAAAAGTAAACAAACACCCTTGGAAATCAGTGCCGGACATTTGACCTCAGTCTTTGAATGCACAGCAAATGTGAAATAAGAACAAAATTTAAAAGCTTTTAACAGAAAGCGGGTTTGTGGAAGAATACAAAAAACATGGTTTAGGCAACGGGAGGGACGAACTGAACCTTGAGAGCCTAAAGCTAATAAAGCCAGCAAATGAAAAGACAGAAAGTGTGAGTTATAAACCACAAAGCCAGTGGTAATCAACGTGCAGAATGCATTCCTAGGTCAACTTTCTGAAAGTCCCCAAGACGTCTGTACATCACTCTCTTGTAGGCTGAGATCTAAAAAGGCATGTTTACTGTAAGAAAATCAACATTAAGTATTGGCTCATTCAAGCAGATTCCACCTACCTACATATGTGGGAGGGCACACTCCCATTTCTTCCCTACAATGTGTCAACATGTCGCCAGATTACCCAAGTCTGTTTTATGTATAAACTCACTCAATAAAAAGAACTCCCAGAATCCAGCAGTGAATAAATCACTTGTGAATCAGTGGCTTTGTCTCCCATGACCCAACAGGCACCACTGTGAAAATACAATGACTACTCTGATATACTTAGTAGTAGAGTGGACTTGACCACATGAGGTTTGGAACAGACCTTCACAGTGCTTACACCAGTTGTTGTACTGCCACAGGTGCACACAACAAAAGGGATATCCTAACCTGGGGTATGATGTTCCTTTTGGTGACTAGGCCTCACTGCGTTCAACTTGCCCTAACAATTTACTTGCACACAACCCCGACTACATCTACCTATCAGAAGGAATCTCCTACGGGTTCCCAAGCAAATCAACTGCAATCTCAAAACAAAAGCCGTCCCCAAGTCTTTAAGAGGTGATATTTTAAAAACCTTTAGTTAAAGACACACAAACCCGAAGTGGCAAATATGCTTGGAGTACTCAGTACCTTTCCGTTTAATCTTTTTTGTCTAAATCCCTCTTAGACTACTTCTCACATGAAATTCCCTCAACGGATTACTCAGGAGGGAGAGCTGTAAATGTTCTGTGTCTGTGAAAGCACTCGCTGGAAGTTCTCCCACGATCGGAGTGTGCTGTGGCTCCCTTTCTAGGAGGTTTTCTCAGAGGCTTGAACTGCGGCTTTGTTTCTACTAGGTGAGACCTCTTCCAGTGCCCTTAACGCTAGAGGTGGGTGAATTCATGGGAAGAGCCATGCCACAGGGGAATCAGGACCCTGGCTCGAACCGAAGAACCACACCACGAGCCGAGTCAGTGTAAAATTATCTCGTGAAACCTCCAAAAAATTACAATTTCCAGAAATTATTTGTTACGCTCTAAACCTCTCATATCTCACTATTTTCTTACTCTCAGTCATGCTATGTGCGAGTAGAGAGCCAGGGCAGGTGTAAATCTGGAGGAGGGAGTAATCCTGTGCTTTAACTCCTAGAGGAACTGTATCGATAAAGAACAATTCTGACTTAAGAACATAGGGGCATATTTATACTCCGTTTGCGCCGAAATTGCGTCGTTTTTTTTTACGCAATTTCGACGCAAAACTAACTCCATATTTATACTTTGGCATTAGACGCGTCTAGCGCCAAAGTTCATGGAGTTAGCGTCATTTTTTTGCGTGAACACCTTCCTTAATGATATGCAAGGTAGGCGTTCCCGTCTTAAAAAATTACTGCGATGCATATGCGTCGTATTTATACTCCCGGGCAAAAATGACGCCCGGGAGTGGGCGGGATTAAAAAACCCGTATTTGCGCCGGATTTTAGCGCCTGGGTCAGGGCAGGCGTTAAGGGACCTGTGGGCTCAGAATGAGCCCAGAGGTGCCCTCCCCTGCCCCCAGGACACCCCCTGCCACCCTTGCCCACCCCAGGAGGACACCCAAGGATGGAGGGACCCACCCCAGGGACATTAAGGTAAGTCCAGGTAAGTATTTTTTTTTTTTTTTGTGGCATAGGGGGGCCTGATATGTGCCCCCCTACATGCCACTATGCCCAATGGCCATGCCCAGGGGACACAAGTCCCCTGGGCATGGCCATTGGGCAAGGGGGCATGACTCCTGTCTTTGCTAAGACAGGAGTCATTTCAATGGGGGATGGGTGTCGTAAAAAAATGGCGCAAATCGGGTTGTGGCGATTTTTTTGCCTCAGCCTGACTTGCACCATTTCTGGACGCCCATACGCCATTTTCCCCCTGCGCCGGCGCTGCCTGGTGTACGTCGTTTTTTTTAACGCACACCAGACAGCGCCGGCAGCTAACGCCGGCTAACGTCATTCAATAAATACGGCGCCCGCATAGCGCTTCAGAATGGCGTTAGCCGGCGCTAATTTTTTTGACGCAAAACTGCGTTGCCGCAGTTTTGCGTCAAAAAGTATAAATATGGGCCATAGTTTGGTAAGCTTGATATAAAATAAACATCCATGGGTGCGTGTTCTACTAACAAACACGCATGTAGTGGTCATCAATATACCCTCACGCACTCCGAGCCCTTTCACAGCTAAACACACACACACACTCACAGTGGCATTCCCTAAAGCACATGAGGGGAACACACACTGGAAACTGCCCCTAATACGTACGCATAAACACACACATTTACACACACATGGACGTATGCACAGACTATGTTGCTGTGTAAAAAGTCACACACATGCACAAGTGGTGCTTATGCTTTAAACCCCTCTCACTGATGTGCACTCTCCATGGTTTTGTGACGGACGTCACAGTGAATAATGCAGCATGCGGAGTGGCACCGGGGCACGCGCTTGCTCTAGGACTCTTTGCACCCTGCTTGGGGTCAAGGAGGACCTTCAAAAGTGTATTAATAAAAGAGATATGCAAAGCCCGCCGTTCTAAACTGTGCGGTATTGGCCAGTTCCTCTTCACTCCCTTACTGCTGGGGAGGGCAAGCTTGGGAATCAGGGCAGAGAGCCAGGGCAGAATTTATAACAAGGCTCGGTTCATTCTGGCTCGATCATCACAAAGAACCTCGGGCCCCCAGGATTCTAAATCGGTCCAGGCTCGACAGCAAACACACAGGGCGACTGTGACAAGCACATCTCTGCTAACCCAATGCTCTATATTTGTGACAGCATCTGTAAACAAATATATCATGTCAGTCAGATTCATGAAACTCCTTTTAGTCTCAATGTCTGACCTTTCAATTAAGTCTCAGTCTGGGTTTCGTTCACTTCCTCTCCTGCCTGCGCCTGCCCTAGGGCTGGTTCTTGTCCACATGTCACTTCTGCTTAGGCACGTCAGGTTGTAAATAAGCTTCTCCACCCATAGCATGTCTGAATGGAATGACGACTTCCGCCTGCTTTTTCTGTCTCTCATGCTCTAGCGGGGTTCTGCCTCAAGAAACCGGCTGAATGTGCATGTACCATTTAAAGCCAGGCCTAGTGGCTTTCAGTTACATGACCACAAAAATCTAAATTCTACTGTAAACGGTACCAGGGCTATCAAGCAAAGTGTTTTTATGGTCTGAGTTTATAGCGCAGCTGTCGCCAGACAGTTATGTCCAGATTGCTTGTAAGTACATGATGTGTACTTCCACAAGAAGTGCTTGCCCACCACACACCTGTGATCATTTTATTAATCCAGCTGCCAGAGCTTGAACTTTCGGGGCAGACACATGCCAGTGTAGTACTATTAAAGTGTCTTAGATAACCAGATACTTCAAGGTGTTTTTCCCTAGCCAAATTTGGGAGGAGGGAAGTAATTAAACTACATTAATTTTTAGGTCTGGCTGGAAAGGGGCATTTCTCACCTGACTTTATGTGAGCAACAAAAAAGAGCTTTTGGAGTCCTACCGAGAGAGGATCTTAAGATCCACTTAGTGCTTAATGTGTAAAAAGGTAAGTACCGGGGACCTTGTCAGGAGGTCACTGCGGTTTGCCCCACGCATTGCCCCTGTCAGTGCGACCAATTACAGTACCAGCAAAATCAGTGCAGTGTTGACAATTACGTGTTGGTGCCGAGCACCAGAAACCACTGGCTCAAATTAAGCACTGGCTCCACTCTTAAGTTGGTTCCCCTTAGAACAGGACTCAGTATGGGCAAAATTAGTGTGCTTCCACTAAAAAGATTGCATGTATTGCACTTCTGACTTGTGGCAAAGTTTATACTTGATGCCGCAGGACTGGGTTGGTTATGGTGGCAAGCCATTGATCATGGCTATAGGTCTGATCTGTTTATAATGAAATGCTATGATAAAGAGACTAGGCCTGGCCTATTTGCTGTTAAAAGCTAAAAGTCAACTGCTATTTGGGTGTGTATATTAACGCCTACTGACAGATATTCTGTTGGGTGGAATCTCACAGGTTACTGTAGTAGGCAAGTGTTTTGATGTTGGCTACCTACTCTGACAAAGCCTGGGGGCTGGACAGTGGGGTCACTGTTATGGTTATTGTTAGGTCCTGTTGAGAGGGGATGTATTTTGTTTTGCAAGCTGTATTTTTCTAGATATTTGCAATTTTATAACTGTATTCATGATGGGTGTAGTTTATATTCTCTTGAAAAGGGCAGTGTTGGGTAAAGTGTGAAGCCAATGTTAAAGGGAAAAGGCTTCATCAGTTCATTAGGAAAAGCATGCCAGATTTCATAGGTTTGTTCTGTTTATTATGAAACATCATGGCAAAGCCAGTAGGACTGACTTACTTATTGTGCAAAGCATGCATTAAATACAATAGGCTTTAAAGGCTTTATTACACTATATTAAAGCCTGTAGACAAGTACTTTGTTACATGGTCATTCACAGATTACTGTAGTAAGCAAGGGTTTTGGTGTTGGTGATCTACTTGAAAAAACCATGGAGACAGAAGATACGCACTACCATAACTCTTATTAGGCTCTCCTAGGAGCAATAGTATTTTGCTTTGCCAACTGTAATTTTGTATACATTTGCACTTTATGATGGTATGCTGGATTGTTGCATTGTGGAAACTTATGCACAGGCAACAGGCTTAAGTTGCTTATGGTGAGAAGCCCATGATAAAGGCTTAATGCCTGATTGCTTGTTATGAAAATATTTGATAAAGACAATAAGCCTATAATATTAATTGTGAAAATCATATGATTAAATCAGCAGACATTTAAGGGTGGAGTGTTATTAGTCTCAATTAAACGAATGCATGACATCAGTAGGCAAGGGTTTTGAGTTTAGTGACCCCCGTCTGAAGCATAGAAGATTTGCACTGTGGGAATCCTGGGGAAGGCCTATTAGGAGATATACTGTTTTGCTTTGCCAACTGTCATTTTGTATACATTTGCAATTTTAAGACTGTGCCTCATGGTTGTCGTGTGGGAAAGCTTATGCTCAGTATATTTGGCCTGAGTTGGTTATGATAACAAGCCAGGGATAGCATCTATATGACTTGATTGATGTGCAGGTAAATGTTGTGCCCAATGCCATAGGTCTGGCCTGTTTATTATGAAAAGTTATTACAAAGGCAGCATGCCTGGCTTATTTATTGTGAAAGCGTATGGTAGAGGCATTAGGCCTCTAACAGTGGATTATTGTCACATTAAGTGACGGCGGTTGGGTTGGAGACCCGGGGCTGGATGGTGGATGAGGCTCTGGTGTTTCCTATACCTTAAGAAACCTGATTAAGAACCAACTTGTGAAGGAACTTCATTACATTATCGATGATCTGGGGAATCAGAAGGAACAACAATGCCACATCACCCTATCCATGCATGGACACAGAGAGCTGGACTGGGGCGGATCATGGGTGGAGGAAGTGAAACCCTTGGAGGCCTTGGAGGTGGTAGCGTACTGGTGACTTTGTGTGAACTTCACACTGGGTGCTACAATGGGCACTGGCTCATTTGTGAGAAAGATTTGGAAATAAAAGCTGTGTTACAGCCAAACCTGTAGTGGTATGGTGGCATAAGCTCATGAGCATTCCTAGGTTCATGTGCACTAGCTGTGAAGCCATGCCAGGTTCTAAAATTGTCTCTGGCCCTTTTGTGAGGGAACTTTGGAAGTAAAAGCTGCATTACGGCTGTTCCTGTAGAGGCATAGGGGCATGAGCTTGTGAGCTCTCCCAGGCTCATATGCACTTGCTGTGAAGCCACACTATGACATAGACTGTCTCTCTGAGCTCTGGCAGGCTTGCATGCTTTCGCTCAATAATTGCTCACACTGCCTCCAGTGGTGAGTCAAAAAAGAGAGTGAATTCACACTGGGAAACCCTGCTGGAGTCATACAGCCTGCCTCATTTCTCGAATCCTGATAGGTTGGTGGCCCAAGTAGAGAAAAGACAGTGGGCTGAGCCACTTGAAATCTCTCTCTACAGGCTAGCCTGAAGCTGCAACGGCATGTTCCTCTAGGAGAACTGGGTTTTAAAGGAAAGGTCCTTATATTGGACTCCAGAGTCCATTCGGGAATTTCTGTTGGGCAAATACTTTAGAGGAAAGCTCCTGGGATGGACAACATACCCTGTTAATAGGTAGAAAGGACTCATGGGATGGAGAGTAAACCCATGAAATGAGGAGTAATTTTGGAGTGGCATATCGGATACCGGTGAGACTAGTGAATGTTGGGGTCTCTGCAAAACACAGATGTCTAGTCAGGCATCCATGTCTTTGAGTGCCTAGTTGGGCACCAGAGATCTATCTGCTGGTGTTTGGTTGGAAATTGGTGTCTTCGGGTGTCTAGACGAGCACTGGCGATCTATCTTCAGGTGTCTGGTCGGACACCGGTGGACAAGTGGATTTAGTACAGAATCTGGCAGGAGGTGCCTAGAAGTACAGAATGCAGAATATAGCCCCTCCACCATATTTTTTAATGTCACCGGGGGAAACAACTCTAAAGTTAGTTAAAATTTTAAAAAAGGAATTTTCACATTATATCTGAGTGTGTGGTACAACTTTAAGTGTGGAAATAAAAACCTCTCTGCTTCTTCATTGCCTAGATCCAGAGGAGCAGATGTGTCTTAACATCTACTGGAGCTGGATGATACAGAGAAGGAAGGTCTGACTGAATTTGAAGTGTGCATAAGACAACTGGACAGGCATTATTTACTCAAAGTGAGCCCAGTTTTAGAGTGTTGTTACTTTGGAAGGAGGGTCCAAAATGCAGAAGAGTATGTAGAAAACAATGTCACACATTTAAGTAAACTGGCATTTTCGTGCAAGTTTGAAGGGAATGTAGAGAAGAGCTTAAAGGACCAATTCATGTTAGGGTGCAACATAGAGAAGCTTTGGCAGAAAGATGATCCTAAGCTAGATAAGGTGTTACTCATAGCTAAGAAAATAGAGCACTCATTGGCCTGTGTGGAGGTGATCAAGAAGAACAATGGTAGTGCAGCCAGGGAACAAGTGCAGTGTAATCAAATCGAAAGGTGAGGATACTCAAAGGAAAAATTATCTGGCAACTGTTGGGATGGTGGGCCACATGCCCAATGTCAAAAGGTGTTCGGGGTTGGCTGTGGTGCGCAATTTGTGTGGCATAAAGGGTCACTATGCGAGGAACTGTGGGTCACAAAAGAAGAGCATCAAGGTAAAAGAGGCAGAGGTGTCCGACGCTCATGAAGACTGTGAATGTGATGAGTTGCAGATTGGTGAAATAGTCATGCAGGTGTAAGAACAAGGGAGAGAATGAGGAATGGAGGACTATGTACAGGTGAATGGTTGTGAAGTTAAGACGCTATTTGACTCACAAGCGAAAACTATCCTTATTCCATGGATGTTCTATGAGGAGAAATTGGCTGGTGAAGTAAAATTGTTCAAGCCAGATATAAGACCACTAACGTATGGTTGACAACGCGTTAAACTGGTTGGTTACTTCTTCGATCAAGTGTACTAGAAAGCAGGGAAAGTCTATGTGTCCTTTAAAGGGGACCGAATGATCAGCTGGATCCATCAAGGGGATTTGGAGGTAATGTTAGATCCAAATAGTTCACTCCAAATTATATTTAGAAAGAAGGAACATGTGGATGGACATGAGAAGGCGGAGGATTGAGGCTGTATGCTGTGGGGGTGTCCTGAGATGAGATGGGTCAAGAATGAAAGTATATCTGGTAAAATGAATTGCCTGAGGTGTTCAATGACAGGTTAGGATGTCTAATGGACTACACTCATGAAATAATCTTGAAAAAGGATGCGGTGCCAGTGGGCAATAAGGTATGGGGGTTACCTCTGTCACTATAGCAGCCTGTTAAAGATGAGTTAGATAGACTAAAATAAGGAAGGAATAATTGAGGAGGTAAAGGTATCGGAGTGGGTAACACCAGGGGTGCTGGCTCGCAAAGCATCTGGCAACATGAGATTCTCTGTGGATCTAAGAGGCTTAAACAAGAAGGTTTGGGTGTATATGTTTCCTTTGCCAAATATCACAGATAGGTTGATACTACTGGACGTGGCAAGGGTACTCTCCAGGTTAGATCTCCATGCAGCATACCACCAAATGGTGCTGGGAGATCGATCCAAAGACTTAACGGCATTCATCACGTCTTTTGGGGCATTTAGGCTTACAAGAATTCCCTTTTGTTTGGTCTTCACAGCCTTGGCATTTCAGAGGACTATGCAGAATGTCCTGGAGGGTCTTGAAGGCATTAAAGTCTATCAGGACAATGACTTGGTCCTTGGTAACACACCAAAGCAATATGACAACCGCTTAAGGAAGTTTCTGGAGAGATTTAAACACCATGGTCTCACACTGAGAGAAAGCAAATGTAAACTTGGGTGTAAGGAAACAGGAACAATCAATCTGAGTAAAGAATTGGTGCAAATCATCAAAAGGTGACCCGAATAGTAAGGAAGACTTGATCAAGTTTTTGGGCATAGAAGAATATCATCACAAGTTCATCCCTCCCTTTTCAGCTCGAGCATATAACATGAGGAAGCGCTTGAAGAAAGGGGTGAAATGTGTATGGTCTACACAGATTGATAGGGAGTTTGATGACCTCAAAGGGGAATTGTCTGATGCGCCTTCATTGAAAAGTTTCAGGACACAAGACAATTTTGTGTTGGTTAGAGGTGCTAGTGCTAAAGGACTAGGGGGCATATTTATACTCCGTTTGCGCCGAATTTGCGTCGTTTTTTTCGACGCAAATTCGACGCAAAACTAACTCCATATTTATACTTTGGCGTTAGACGCGTCTAGCGCCAAAGTTCATGGAATTAGCGTCATTTTTTTGCGTGAACACCTTCCTTGCGTTAATGATATGCAAGGTAGGCGTTCCCGTCTTAAAAAATGACTCCGATGCTATTGCGTCAAATTTATACTCCCGGGCAAAAATGACCCCCGGGAGTGGGCGGGTCTAAAAAACCCGCATTTGCGCCGGATTTTAGCGCCTGGGTCAGGGCAGGCGTTAAGGGACCTGTGGGCTCAGAATGAGCCCAGAGGTGCCCTCCCCTGCCCCCAGGGACACCCCCTGCCACCCTTGCCCACCCCAGGAGGACACCCAAGGATGGAGGGACCCACCCCAGGGACATTAAGGTAAGTCCAGGTAAGTATTTTTTTTATTTTTTTTTGTGGCATAGGGGGGCCTGATTTGTGCCCCCCTACATGCCACTATGCCCAATGACCATGCCCAGGGGACAGAAGTCCCCTGGGCATGGCCATTGGGCAAGGGGGCATGACTCCTGTCTTTGCTAAGACAGGAGTCATTTCAATGGGGGATGGGCGTCGTAAAAAAATGGCGCAAATCGGGTTAAGATGATTTTTTTGCCTCAGCCTGACTTGCCCCATTTTTGGCCGCCCAAACGCCTTTTTTCCCTACGCCGGCGCTGCCTGGTGTACGTGGTTTTTTTTCACGCACACCAGGCAGCGCCGGTCGGCTAACGCCGGCTAACGCCATTCAATAAATATGGCGCCCGCATGGCGCTTCAGAATGGCGTTAGCCGGCCTAATATTTTGGGCGCAAAACTGCGTTAGCGCAGTTTTGCGTCAAAAAGTATAAATATGGGCCTAGGTGCTGTTCTAAACAAGGTATAGGTATTGAAGAGTGCACCACAATAGACAGTGACACAAAGGACCTGGGGTGTAGTCTGCATTTCCTGATGAGCCATCTGTGCTAGGAGGGAGGGGAGGAGTGGTCACTTACACCTGAAAGGGCTGTGCCTGTCCTCACACAATGCAGTCTCCGACCCCCTGGTGAGTGTCTGGGGCCTGGCCTGGGAAAGGCAGGATTTCACATTCAAAAGAGACTTTACTTTGAAGTAGGCCTACTTCAAAGGAGAAATTTGGTATAAGAAGGGCACCCAAAACCACAGACTTTAGATCACTTCTGGACATCAAGAGGAACCTCTGCCTGGAGAAGAGCTGAGGAGAAGTGCTGCCCTGCCTGTGACTGTGCTTTGTGGAGCTATCCTGCAGTTGCTGCTTCTGCCAGAGTAAGAGGGCAAAGACCGGACTTTGTGTGCCTTCCATCTTGTGAAGAAATCTCCAAGGGCTTGATTTAAAGCTTGCCTCCTGTTGTTTGAAGTCTCAGGGACAGCAAAGATTTCTCTCTGCCAGCACCTGGAGTCTCTGGAGAGACTCCTGCTCTGACAAGTGGTGCCCTATCCAGTCCCTGGGCCCTTGAAATGAAAGCTGGTGGAAATTCAAGGAAATCGACTTCGGACGACTTCGGACCGAGGCCGCTGCTGAATCCGGTGACGCCGCCTGCAACTGACTCTGTGATATTCGCTGGAACGCGACGACCTTCGCAGGCCCGACATCGCTGCAGCCCTGCTGAAGTCCGCAACTCCGTGGAAGTCACCGCACCACGTCGTGACCGACGCCGCTCGAAGTGCGCGGATCCAACGTTTTGCACAGACACCACGTGTCACATGGTCCTTTCCTAGGGATCTGCACGTTGCTGGACAAAAGGCCCACCTCCCAGCGTCATCAACTCAGAAAGCTATTATGGCACAGAGTTATGATGAAGCCAGTCGGGGAAGGTAATTAGGGAAGGGAACAGCAGGGAGAAAGATCGGAAAAGTAAAGGTTAGAATAAATGTGCATTTACTCATTTATAGACTCTTGACTAAATGCGTCTCCGAGATATCAGGTGGAGATCTCTTCTGAAATGAGGGCAAAGCCCCTTCTTTGAAACATGGAACAAAAGTAAAACACGACCTCAGAATCAACAGATGGCTAGAACTTTGAACTATGATTATACACAGAATATCAATCTTGTAACATCTATGTATTCGCAACATAAACCTTTGATCATAACTTAGAAAATCTCAAAGAATTAAATATGCTTTTCACACTTTAAGCTTTTCAAAGAACAATGAAAACTATGATTTGCTTATCTCCAGAAATACTTTCACATTCACAACAATAAATGCCAAAAGGTTTTACTCATTGAACTTAAAGTGCTTTACTTAATAATACCAGGAAGCGCTTTTACGCAAGTAACCTGAATCACTTAGATTGTTATGCCAAGAACCTTTTCCTCCTGTGAATTGAAGCGCTTACATCTGTGAACTTAAGCGCCTGAATTATCATGCCCAGAGCGCTTTACATCTAAGAACTGAAGCGCCTAAATTGTCGTACAAAGAGCGCTTAACATCTGTGAATGGAAACGCCTTGAATTGCTGTGCACAAAAGCGCTTTACATCTGTGAACTGAAATGCTTTGAATCACTGTGCCAAAAGTGCGCTTTACATCTGTGAATGGAAACACCTTGAATTACTGTGCACAAAGCGCGTTACATCTGTGAACTGAAACGCTTTGAATTACTGTGCCAAAGAGCGCTTTACATCTGTGAACGGAAACACCTTGAATTACTCTGCACAAAAGCGCGTTACGTATGTGAACTGAAACACTTTGAATTACTGTGCCAAAAGAGCGCTTTACATCTGTGAACGGAAACACCTTGAATGACTGTGCACAAAAGCACGTTACATCTGTGAACTGACACGCTTTGAATTACTGTGCCAAAAGAGCACTTTACCTCTTGGAAGTAATAACTTCCTCTAAACTTGGATTCAGCAAGGCCTTAACGCTACGAGAATGACCTACTCGTTTTTTAATGCACCATGGACTTTGATTAGACGACACTCAGGAACTCTGTTCTTCTCCAGAGAAACCCCCACAAGGTCTGGCTGCATCGAAGTCTTCAAAATAGTGAGCAACGTTCTTGGGTGTGGCTGGGCATTTATAGGCCTGCCACACCCCAAGATGGCTGCTGCCTCTAAAAACATGGGAATTGTAGTCCCTTCATAGAATAGCATTGATAAGTGCATCTTGTCCACCAACGCCCTGAACCTGCAGCTCTATGAGTTTTGCCACAGGGCAGACGACGCTGATGGTCACCTTTGGAACAAGAGGGAATGACAAGTCGTGCGCATAAAGCACTGCAAAGTCGCGCAGTGGAATTTCAGGCTAGACCTGGACCACACCTGGCCTTATTCCTGACACCACGATCCCCGACTTCGCGCAACGGCTTGTTTACACTCTTCCCCAAAGGTACTGTACTTGGGGGTCTACGCGACTCCGTGTCCGGCGCCGTTGGTGTCGGATTGTTGGGAACGACTCCGTCACGACGTCGTGTTAACACCTCATCGAAGCATTTTGTGTTTCTAAGTGTTATTTTTGAGTTTAATCTTTAGAAATTCATAACTTGACTTGTGCATGTCGGATTTCTGTTGTTTTGGTCTTGTTTTGTTTAGATAAATATTTCCTATTTTTCTAAACTGGTGTTGTGTCATTTTGTAGTGTTTTCATTAAGTTACTGTGTGTGTTGTTACAAATACTTTACACCTAGCACTCTGAAGTTAAGCCTACTGCTCTGCCAAGCTACCAAGGGGGTAAGCAGGAGTTAGCTGAGGGTGATTCTCTTTTACCCTGACTAGAGTGAGGGTCCTTGCTTGATGAGGGGTAACCCGACTGTCAACCAAAGACCCCATTTCTAACAACCCCACACACCGCCATGGTTTCAATGGTTTCGATACTGCCACTGAAACCATGGCAGTAGGCACTATCAGTGCCAGGGAATTCCTTCCCTGGCACTAATAGGGGTCTCCCCCTCCCCGTACCCTCCCCAGAATCCTCCCCCCTTCCGCCCCACACATTTGCACACATACACGCACATACATACACACCCATACACACACATGCATACACACGTTCACCCATGCATACATACATTCATACATTCATACACACTCACAGCAACACTCACGATCATGCATCCAGGCACACACGCAACCTCACGACACAACATGCACATACACTCACACCCACTGATGCACACACGTATTACACATGCATGCACGCATTCACACACAGTCACAGACACCTCTACTCACGCACACAACACCCCACACCCCCTCTCCTGTCAGAGAACCCGACTTACCTGCTTGCAGGGGGTCCTCCGGCAGGAGACAGGTCGCGGTGCTGCTGCCAGCAACAGCATCCGCCAGCAGAACACCACCAGGCAGTATCATGGAACATGATACAGTAGGCAGTGTTTTGCTGGCGTGGCGCTGCTGCTGGCAGCAGCGCCACCTTACAGCCATCCGCCGCCATGACCGTTGACGGAATTCCACCAGCCTTCTGGCGATATTTCATCTACGGTCATAATGCCATGGACGGTCGGTAGCCACAGCGACGGTATGTTGGATGCCGTCGCCGTGGCAGTAGGCGGCATTTACCGGCAATGTCATAATGAGGGACTATGGGGGTCATTTTGACCCCGGCGGGTGGCGGTCGCCGCCCGCCTGGAGGGAACCGCCATATGGCCGCTCCGCGGTCGAAAGACCGCGGAGGCCATTCTGGCTTTCCCGCTGGGCTGGCGGGCGACCGCCAGAAGGCCGCCCGCCTGCCCAGCGGGAAACCCCTCCCCACGAGGAAGCCGGTTCCGAATGGAGCCGGCGGAGTGGGCATGTGCGACGGGTGCAGTTTGCACCCGTCGCGTATTTCAGTGTCTGCTAGGCAGACACTGAAATACACAGTGGGGCCCTCTTACGGGGGCCCCTGCCGTGCCCATGCCATTGGCATGGGCACGGCAGGGGCCCCCAGGGGCCCCGCGGCACCCCCTACCGCCATCCTGTTCCTGGCGGGCGAACCGCCAGGAACAGGATGGCGGTAGGGGGTGTCAGAATCCCCCATGGCGGCGCAGCAAGCTGCGCCGCCATGGGGGATTCCAAGGGCAGCAGTAAACCGGCGGGAGACCGCCGGTTTACCCTTTCTGGCCGCGGCAGAACCGCCGCGGTCAGAATGCCCTTCGGAGCACCGCCGGTCTGTCGGCGGTGCTCCCGTGGCCGGTGACCCTGGCGGTCACCGGCCGCCAGGGTCAGAATCAGGCCCTATGTGTTGTCTTAATGTAAATGTACTGTATAAATATATGCCACTAAAGAATTGATGTCACTAAGACGCTTGTTTTCTGACAACAATTCCATTTGTATGTCTTTTATGATGTATATTTCAATTGCATCCCACCTTTGTTCCTTTCTCTGTCCCATGTCTCCACATTCCGTTCTAATGTCTAAAATGTTGATAACTATGATGGCCAGTCTGTATGAAATGGGGTAGGTGTGTGGTATCCAGGGTTAAGGAGAACAGAAGGTTGTGAGGGTGGAGTAGAATGTAGAATGGGGGGAAAGGGTTTTGAGGACGGTGGTTGGGTTGGAGACTGTGAGCTCAATGGTGGGTGAGGCGAAGCTATTTATTATACCCTAATAAACCTTATTAAGAACCAACTTCTGAAAGAACTTAATTACACTGCGTTGCATACAGTGTCAAGCCACTGGTAAAGGGTAGAGGCCCTATCAGTTTACTGAGAAAAGGTAAATCTCCTTAGGTATGATCTGCTCATAATAAAAAAGTTATGACAAAGCAAGTAGGCCTTATTTCCTCATTGTGAACAGCACGTGTTAAAGGCAAACAGCTTTTAAGTGTGTAATTACACTGTGCTAGAGCCTGTAGGCAAGCATTATGGTACATGGAATCTCACAGATTACTGTAGTAGGTAAGGGTTCCAGAGCTGATGCCCTCACCCCCTCTGAACAAACCACAGGGATAGATACTCTGCACTAAGGTCATCTTTATTAGGCTCTATTAGTAGAGATTTTGTACTGTTCTGACAATTGCAACTTTGTAATTTTATTACGGTATTCCTGATGGTTACCTTGTGGGAAAGCTTATGAACCAACACAGCAGGTCTGAATTGCCTAAGGTGACAAGCCAATAATAAGGTTATAGGCCTGATTGTTTATAATGAAAAGTTGTGATAAAGACAGTAGGCCTATGATAAAGACATTGATTGTGAAAAGCATATGATAAAGTCAACAGGCATTTAAGGGTTGATTGTTACAGCTCTGTATTAAAACCTCTTATGACAGATAGGATTTTGCTTTGTTAACTGTAATTTTGTATACTGTTTCATTTTATAACTGTATGCCTGATGGTTTCCTTAAGGGCAAGCTTCAGCTCATTGCAGGAGGCCTCAGTTGGTTATGGCGATACGCCATTTACAACAGATACATGCCTTATTTGTTCCCTAGGAAAAAATATTTATTTCCCCAGGGGTCTGATCTGTTTATTATGATACAATATGGCAAACACATTAGGCATGACATATTGGTTGTAAAAAGCATTTATTAAAATCAACAGGCACTGAAGGGTGGAGTCTTATTTCTAGTTCACAAAGAATGCTTTTTTTGTTTTGGTGTTTGGTGTAATTCCGTTCAGTAGTTTTTGAGAAATTAAGGGGAAAACTAATTTGTATATCTAGGGGCGCAAAGGATTCGCAACCCCTCCCGATCTCGTGTTGAGATCTGATTGTCTGACAACACTTCAGCAAGGAAGCTGTTGAAGTGTTGTTAGCCATCTTGGGACTCGGCTGAAAAGCCGGTCCCGCTGTTAAAAGACTGAGGTTTTCATCTCAGTCCCCTGCACGCATGCAGGGGACAGAGCTCAAATGCTTCAGCAGCTGGGTGCTGCTGTTAAAGCAGTCCCATGCTTGCTGAAGCAATGCCATCATGCAATGGTATCTGGCACCCCGCTGTGCCTGATAGTCCATAAAGGGCATTTTCAATATTTAAAAAATAATTAAAGTAAATAAATATGTAAGGACTGCAGGGGAGCCCTTGAGGTCTCCCTCGCGGTCCCAGCTAGCCCATAAAGGGCTAAAAAAAAATCACAAGAAAAAGACAGCAATAGCTCTGTGTGAAGGTCGCACACCTTCACATAGATCACTCAGGGTTTCAGTCCAGCTGGACTCCCTTCCCTATTTTCTTTAAAGTGCAAATTAAGTATATCTTGCATCAAAGCCTAAAAAAAACTCTCTCTCTCTTTCCCTCTCACTTTCTTTCGCTCTCTCTCTCTTTCAATCACTTTCTCCCACTCACTCACCAACTCAGACACTTACGTACCCACTCACAGACCCACTGAGACACTCATGCACCCACTCACAGACCCATTCAGAGCCTTTTGCACCCACTCACAGCCCCAGTCAGACCCTCACGCACCCACTCACAGACCTACTCAGACTCTAACACACCCACTCACAGACCCACTGACAGCCTCATGCACCCACTCACAGACCGACTCACACACTGATGCACCCACTAAAACACTGATGTACGCACTCTCACACCCAGACAGACACTCTCACAGCCACTCTCAACCCCAGATACCTCCTCTCACACCTGTTTCGACACCCACAGGGACTGGGGCCAACTTCCGCCACGCATGGCTAAAGGACTGTGCACAAAGGTGAAAAGGCGTGGAAGAAAGACTGTCTGGGAAAGATATACTCTATTTAAAAAATAGATTATTATTGAATATTTAATTTGCAAACCAGTGAACTGAACGAATGAGTGAATGAGTACAAAGTGACCTTTTTAAAATTGTTTTCCTGAGGACAGACGTACTTACCCTATCGTTCATGAGCAAGGAGACACTTTATGGAGAGAATGGAAACGTTAAGGTTTTACTGCCACCTAGTGCCCAAACGAGTTTCTTTTTTTTGGTGATTAAATTGTAAAGGCGCACCTATCATGAAATGGGATGGTTGTAGATGAAGCTCAATGATCAGAACAACAGCGGTAAACTCTTAGTGGGTCAATAAGAGAGTATGCGTAACTTTGGTTGAACTGGTTAGGAGGCGATTGGTTAGTAACAAATTAAGCATAAGGGACGCATCAAATAACACAGTGTTGTCTGAGGGTGTGATAAAGGTTTCATTACACGGCTTGAATGTAACTGGTCTCTGAGCGGAGCATTTACTTGTAGTAAGGGATTAGTACCTGCCAGGAATATTGTGAAAAGCAGGCGTAGCAGACAATGTTGAGACAGTAGGTCCACACAGATGAACAAGTTTCCATAAGAGTTCCTTGATTTGGTGGGTAAGCCCAGGAGCAAAGCGGCCAACGGAGAACCTGTGGAGTGTAACGTGTAACAGCACAGCCAAACAACAATCCAGGTAAGAAATAAAGAATGTAAGGCTTCTAAGGAAAAAACTAACCATGTAATGAGATTAAAAGAAGGAGGAAGGGTGATTGCTCTACAGGTTCCAAGGCAATGGTGATGTACAACCATCTCTAGCAAGAAAAGGCAGATTTCGAACGTGTATCAAAGGGGCGAGTTAAAACCCCCGACAAATAGCACTGCCCCTGGAAGGGAGTCGTTAATCTCGATGAAAACTGTGTCTGTTTGCATCGGCTGCAGCAGAGCAAGCCCACAAACAAAGATTGAGATCTTATTGAGTCAAGGTGTAGGCAGCTGGGAGGCATGATCTCCCAAACCCTCAGTTGATTGAAGGTCTCTCTCAAACTTACGAATGCTTCACCTTGAGGAGGTCACAGCATCCACCAGCGAAGGGGCTGTGGACCCCACTGGTTGATTTAGGATCAGTGGCTATCAAGGGTACCAGGGTCCCTGGTCCGAGGCAAGAAAAAGGACTCTCCACCCCCTGGTATGGCACTAAAAACAGATAGAATCGGGGTGCAGTGGGCCCCTCAGACACCTTCCGTGGTATGGACGATGTAAAGACGAAGGTTGTTTGACAATATCCCGCAAAAGACTGTACGTGAGATACGCTGAAAAGGGGGAATAATAGCTATTTAAAGGGAACAAGAGATTCTTAAGGTAGGAATTAATACCAGGACTTTGAGATGGAAAATGTGGGGTGTCTCTAAAAGTGGCATGGCCTATGTAATTAGCGACATGACTTAACTACGTTAGAAACCTTTTTATGATTCCCATAGTTTGTCACCCGACCGGTATATTGGTACCAATTGGCTTTCTGTCGTTGCATCCAGATATATGCACAACAACTTACAGGCACTAAAACCCATTGACTTTGTCAGTGGGTGTTAGCTGTTTAAGATAAATGAGTAACAACATTGTGTGTTGCAAATAAAACTCAAAACGTTTACATTCTGAAATTGTGAGGCTGTAGAATCAAACATTACTGAGGCCTGTGGAATGGGTAGTGAACTAGGTTAGATTTTTGCTCTCCCTTTCTTATTCCTCGGCATATCTTTCACATCAACTCTTTCCTCTCCAGCACCCTCTTTCTCTCCCCTCCACCCCCCGATTGATATCCTCGTTTCTCCTTCACACCATCGCCCCCAAATTAAACAACACACTCGCTCACCTGTAAGCTGTGCATGTTCTTTTACCTTTGCCTTTTGTGCCTCCTTCACACACACTTGTGAACACAATCGCAAATGCACCTGTTATAGGCGCTCTGCAGAGAGGACAAGGAGTAAATGAACATTTATTCTGAACACGTTTTTGATCCCCTGACATGCACCAACTTCAGCCTCAATTCCAGAGCTATCAGTCGTGGCCCGTTATAAAGCAGCTGGGGGAATCAAGTTCAAAGTATGCACTATACTAGAGTAATATGCTGCAAGAATAAAATACAGAAACACAACATCCTGGAACTAGCTAACACTCTTAAGGAATGTGTGAAACGTGTGAGATATAAGCAGGGACTAAATCAATTTCCGACATGGATTACCGTAACATGTTTTTACATTCACTGTTCAGAAATCGATCAGTGTTTTGGCAATACAGTTAAGGAAATAAATGTAGGGACAGATAAGGATCTGTTTTAATGTCCGTTTTTAATTACTACCCGGTATGATTCCCAGTGGGACCTGACCTGCAAAAGGCCTTGATTAAAGCCATATAGATTATGTCACTATGTAAAATGATAACAATTTAATATGGACACCTAAAATTAAAAGTATAAAATCAGTGCTCCCACAAGGTGACACCTGAGGTCCCGACCCTCAAAATACCTCAAAACATGACCCTCGTTTCTGAACTGTTGATATAGTGCTCATATATACATCTCTGAATGTTCATCTGCATGCATGTTTTAATGCAGGCCCTGACTGATTTTACAAATCGTGTGTTTTTCTCCATTTTATTCTGTGGATGTAGCCATGTATAGCTCAGCGAAACATAATCGGGTAATTAAGGGATTATGAAATTTTCAAGTAACTAATTGACTTTAGGCGTAGGTGACTGGCAAAACCAGAAACCATTGATTGCGCATCCTGAAAACTCCTATGAAGATGGAGGCAAATTCACAATTTGCAGTAAAAATAGAGACAAATGAAAGATTACGTGGCCACTAGCCCGGGAAGGGTACTTTAGATTCAGATTTCATGGGAGGATGGCGGCAGATTGAGTCTTAAGAGTCCACAATACATACTCCATGGCCCCCACTGCTTGAATTATGAAAGGGGCTGTTGAAACTGACTGAGATATGCCTTGTAGGACTAC
Source organism: Pleurodeles waltl (assembly GCF_031143425.1). Taxonomy (NCBI): domain Eukaryota; kingdom Metazoa; phylum Chordata; class Amphibia; order Caudata; family Salamandridae; genus Pleurodeles; species Pleurodeles waltl. The sequence goes on along the minus strand of NC_090445.1, from coordinate 655,572,483 downwards.
GAGTCTGTGACTCTGATCACCTGCATTCACTGATTCATCTGATCACCTGCATTCCCACTCGATAGCAGCGATTAAGATGCTCACTCTGGAGGAGCACCGTTGTATCTTCCTGTTCCCTGGAACACTTGAGAGAGACTCCAAGTCAGGTACAATCAGTCCCCGTGGTAAAAACCGCCATTTACAACATCGCTACCACGCATGCATGGTGCATTTCCAGTAGTGAAATAGGCCTACTGGAGCTCCAGAGAACGGGACGCATTGCTCATGTCTTGTTGCCATGTTGGAATGGCCATCAAAGCTGTGTTTCCTCTCCTGAGATTATTGTGTGTAGAGAGAGCAGCAAGCTTTGCCATCTAACATACACTCCTGATGGTGGTGGCAAGTGGGAACTGGAGCAACAGCGGGTGGCGAGATAAGGAGACGCCCGAGGCAGGTGAGGGTGGCTCTTGTGGCCTCAGAAGCACACAGACTCAATGGCTGTCTGGTGGAATCTCTGGGTGGCGATCAGTAGCACTTGCAGGTACAGCAGTGAAAGAGAGAGGAGAGGTGGAGATTGTATATTGTGGAAATTTACCACGAAAATGTAACATATCGTACAGCAACATACTAGAAATTAAGGGCCAGATGTATGGACAGATTTTGCACTCGCAAACAGCTAAATCGGCCGTTTGCGAGTGCAAAATCGAGGTCTGCAATGCATCAAATGCATTCGCAGACCAAAAACAGAAAATCGCAAAAATTGCGATTTTCTGCATTGCGACCTGGATTTTGCGAATCGCAATTTGCGATTCGCAAAATCCAGGTCGCAATGCAATTCTGCAAAAAATCGCAAATTGCGATTTTTCGCAGAATGGTATTTTGCAAGTGCAAAATACCATGACCTGCAACCAGGTGGTAACCTGGTGCAAAATTAAAAAATGCAGTAAAACTGCATTTTTAAATTTGATATGTAAAGCACACATGCCCTTTTGTGGAAAAAAAAAAAGGGGGTGCAGGAGAGGGGGCCTTAGGCCCCCAGCACCCTGGCCCTTTGCTTTTCCCAAATTGCGATTTCTGTTTCAGAAATCGCAATTTGCGAAATGCAAAAAATTCGCAGCTATGGGCCAACAGGCCCATAGCTGCGAATGGGGCCAGTATCGCAATTTGCGACTAGGTAATTGCATTTGCGATTTTTAAGAAATCGCAATTACCGAATCGGAAATGTGATACATGGCCCTTTGCGTGTCGGTAATTGCGATTTCTTAAAAATCGCAATTACCGAATCGCAATGGGCCAGATTCATACATCTGGCCCTAAATCCCATAACAATGGAAGTACTTTGTCCAGATCAGTGATTCATGCTCCCACTGCTGAAAAATGTAACCATCCACGAAATGCTGTGCGGAGCCAATGGCTGGGAGGAATACCCGAGAGCCCTTCCTGTATAATGCCTAATGTACAGGAGGCCTATATTGTGTGTGGTCTGTTGTGTTTTGTGTCAATATCAAGGTAGCCAAAGCTGTCTGTGGCAAAGCAGACTTGCTAGGCCATCTATTCAATCCCCTCGGGAATATTTTGTGCTCTACGGTTTGCTTTGAACAACTGAGCTGTCATCAACAGAAACTTGGATGACCTTTGGTCTGGCTAAATTTAATGGATGAATAGAATGGCATATTCGTAGGTCAGACATAGTGTTAAGATAAGATGTACAGCTCTGGTTTCAGAATGTTATACTATAATACACAGCTGTCCTTGAGTGGCATCGTCTGGTGCTAAGGATAGACGCCAGGCGTTCCCCATGGCATATGGGACACCTTCAACCAGTTATGACTTATTTTGAGAAACTGCCTAAAGTCTGTCAGCATAACTCTTCTGCAGTGTTGAGCCGTTAAGTTGTATCGCTCTATTTTCAGTGTTCCCCTCAGTGGCATGCTGCGGTTTTCTTTAGTTGAATACTCTGAAGCAATATTGTGCTGTTCAGCTCTGTTTTTGACTTTTTTTAAACTGATATTTCTAAACAGCTCTGTTTAATGGCATGATTCAAGGATATGTTTTTTTAAAATCAATATTTTATTTATTTTGTTTTTGAAGTGCTCAATACAGCAGCAGGTGCCCCTTTATGTTAGCAATGAATACCTGATGAACATGATGGGCCTAGCGGTGATAGTGGGGGAGGGAGCGTTATGTGAGGGAGGGAGTGAATTATAGGGTGCAGGAAGAGGGCTATGAGAGTGCGAAGCATGCTTGAATGGATCTTCAAGAGAGAGGTTGCTCAAAATTTGTGAGGAGGAATAGTTCATGCCTGCAGATGGAGACAGTGGAAGTTTGCAATTGAAGGTACTTTCTATGACATTTAGGGGCATATTTATACTCCGTTTGCGCCGAATTAGCGTCGTTTTTTTCGACGCAAATTCGACGCTAAACTAACGCCAACTAACGCCATATTTATACTATGGCGTTAGACGCTTCGGGCGCCAAAGTGCCCGGAGAGTGCGTCATTTTTTAGCGTGAACCCCTTCCTTGCGTTAATGATATGCAAGGGAGGCGTTCCCGTCTTAAAAAATGACTCCCAGGCCTTTACGTGGTATTTATACTCCCGGGCAAAAATGACGCCCGGGAGTGGGCGTGGCCAAAAACGGCGCTTTTGCGCCGCTTTTTAACGCCTGGGTCAGGCATGGCGTTAAGGGACAAGTGGGCTCAAAATGAGCCCAGAGTGCCCTCCCCTGCCCCCAGGGACCCCCCCTGCCACCCTTGCCCACCCCAGGAGGACACCCAAGGACGGAAGGGACCCATCCCATGGACATTAAGGTAAGTTCAGGTAAGTATATATATATTTTTTTTTTTGTGGCATAGGGGGGCCTGATTTGTGCCCCCCTACATGCCACTATGCCCAATGACCATGCCCAGGGGACAGAAGTCCCCTGGGCATGGCCATTGGGCAAGGGGGCATGACTCCTACCTTTACAATGATAGGAGTCATGTTGATGGGGGATGGGCGTCGAAAAAACATGGCGCAAGTCGGGTTACGACGATTTTTTCGACGTAACCTGACTTGCCCCATTTTAAGACGCCCATACGCCATTTTCCCCCTACGCCGGCGCTGTCTGATGTACGTGGTTTTTTTCCACGCACACCAGGCAGCGCCGGTCCGCTTGCGCCGGCTAACGCCATTCCATAAATACGGCGCCCGCATGGCGCTTCAGAATGGCGTTAGACGGCGCAAAATCTTTTGACGCTAAACTGCGTTAGCGCAGTTTAGCGTCAAAAAGTATAAATATGGGCCTTAGGTTTGGAGCAGTATAGAGGCAGCCATAGGCGCTGGCGTTAGGAATATCAGGAAATGTTGTGTGCGCACAGTACATTTACCTAGGCATGCAGCGTTTAGACCATCCTTTCAGAGGTCAGGCAGGTATGGAGGACGGGAACACAGATGCTCGGCTCGTACTCACTTCCGTGCTGTGGGAGGGACTTACAGGGCCTTGTCGATCGGTGACTATAAAAGGCTAGTAGCTGACAACATCTCTACGTTTTTTCGGCATACTTTGCTTACATCCATTTACAATCTCTCACTGTTTGTTATTATTGACCCTTCTCGGTCTCTCACCCTGCGTGTCCTCTTAACTACTTGGTCTCTAAGCTTTGTTTTCTGTTTAACCTTTTGTCCCTACTAAGCTCTTTTTCTCACTAAGCACTGTGGGCTCCAAATCCACAAGCTTGCTACTGCTCTCCACCTCAGCAGCACAGAAGTGGCATTTGTATGAGCTCCTGTGGCATTCTATGCACCCATCCTGCTGAACCAGCATGTTGCCTTGCTCCTCTCCAGCGGTCCCAGATCCTCACCTCAGCCATTCAGTTCAAGACCTGATGCCTGGTAGAACTGTGGCTGGTCACAGTATGTCCTCGTCGAGGGAGTGGTAAACTGTAGATGTCACTGGTGTGATATATTCAGTGCTTTTTGAATTACAAAATCGCACACTGTTTCTTTGCCTCTCATTCCTGAAGATTTCCGAGCAGTGGTTCTGAAATAATCCTAGGGTGCTGTTGGCACCATTCCAAACCAGTGTCTTTGCTGTATTTTTCCTCCCCCCCTTTCTTTCCTGAGTTCCTAACCTAAGTTGTAATAGGTGAACTTTGGGACTGTTTTTGGGGAATTACACGAATATCCTTAAATCCTAACAGATGGAGTCTAACTAGTCCAGGTCTTCATGGTGGTTTAGCGATTGAATGGTAGCTTTGTTTGATGCTTGGCATCTATGAATACTTTTAGCGTTTACCACATACTTCTCAAAAGAGTGCTGGGGTAAGAAGTAACCTGCCTCAGTGTGATGTAAACCAGCGGTTCCTAACCTTTTGACTGCCGTGGACCCCCAATAAATCATACCTAGTATCCGGGGAGCCCCACTGAATAATCGTTGGAAGCTGGGAACCCCCATCCTAAGCAATGTCTATGGTATGAACCCATAAACAATATACAAAAGGTAAAAAAAACAAGTACACAAATGCTCAAATACTGGAATTTTTGCTTAATTCACAATCAAATATAGAAGAGGTTTTCACATTTTTAAATGTTGCTTCTTTATTTGTATACTTTTTTATTTCAAAATTATTTCATTTCGTAACACAGTCACAGACCCCCTGAGATGGCTCCAGGTACCCCAGACGTCCTCAGACCACAGGTTAAGTACCACCGATGTAGAAGGACAAAACAAAGTGAAAAAAGTACGCAGTAACTTATACACCCATTGGAGCAAAAAACAAAACATTTTCTGAGCACCAAAAAGTAAGGACTGGAATGAAGAGGACAGACATAGAGGTGAAATGGTTAGCTGCATAGGTCGCCTTTTAATTGTATTTAAATTTCACTTTTAAGAGCTGCTAACAAGTTGTCTGGTTATATTTTGAGTTACATAGGTTTTTTAGCAGCTTATTATCTTCCAGAAGGTGTTTTTTGTTCGAAGCTGATCATAATTTGCAATTGTCTGGTTTACTAAAGACATCTTGGGGACGTTCAGAAAGCTGACCTAGGAATGCATACCTCCCATTGCTTACCATTGGATTTGTGGCGTGCAACTCACATTTGCTTGCTTTCTATTTGCAGCTTTTATCTGTTTTAGCCTGTCCAACATGTCTTTGCCACCCCACTGGACCGTATCCTATGTAAGGCATATTCTTCCACAAATGCTTGCTTTCTTTAAACAGGCCTTTATAGGTTGTTCTTATGTGTCACATTTGCTGCGCATTCAAAGTCAGAGGTCAAATGTCAAGCTCTGTCTTCTAAGGGAGTTTGATGCTTACCTTTCTTTCTCTGACTTCAAAGTGAGAGGCTTTATCTGACAATATGAGGGTTTGAAGGGGGGACTTTCCCCTTTGACTCTATGTAGGGCTTTCTCATCTTCTTCATTTGGTCTACCTGCCTCAGGTTCTGAGTTTTGCTAGCAGCGTGACACCACTGGGTACTCTGTGCCCTGCATATTTATTTTACTTACTTACTAAAGGTTTTTTTCCAGCACACAACAACACTGAAATGTCTTTAAATGAACTGTGCAAAAAATTCAGAATATATCAGAACGAGGAAACCACAAATGAAGGACATTTTTTAGAAAGTCTGAAGTGTGCTGAAAACAAATATTTGAATACGATCAAAACAAATCAATCCACTAGGTGATGCCATTTCCACACATTATCGCTTGTGCACTATATTGTTTTATCAGTAAAACTGTATCTCTGTCCAAATGTAATGGTCCTTCCCAATGAAAATGTGTTGTCTGTAACGGCAGTGCACTACAACACTATGCATACTTCACTTTACCACCCTCCACCCTACAACATTGTACTATACTCTGTGCCACTTTACACATCTCCACTATATGCCACTCTACAACACTCTACTCCACTCTATGCCACTTTATGCCCCTCCACTCTATGCTACTCTATGCCACTCTACTCCACTCTACACCACTCTACTCTACTGCACTGCATGCCACTGCACTCCAATCCACTCTACAACAATCTGCACCACTCTATGCTACTTCACTCTATGGCACTCCACTCCACTCATAGCCACTTCACTCTATACCACTGTAGGCCACTATACATCAGTCCACTCTAACACACTCCACTCTATCCCACCCAACTTTACTCCACTCCATGCTACTACACTCTATGTCACTTTATTCCATGCCACTTTACGTGACTACGCTACTCCACGCCACTCTACCTTACAACACAATGTGCCACTTCAGTCTAGGCGACTCCACTCCTCTCCATGACGCTCTACTCTACAACACTCCTGTAGTATTGAAGTTACTCCAAATATAACACTCACAGGAGAAGTGATGTTGAATCTGACTGCCTTTGTTAGATAAGTTATAGGCAGAAGAAACTCCACCCACACCAGCATGCAGCTCTCCCTGCTCCAACTGACGCCAAAGGAACACAGAGAGAATTCCAGAAGAACCAAAGAGAGCCACAGCAGGAGGAGAAACAGACCATACCACTTAACATAAAATCTACAATAAAGATGAAGCTTTACATAAACCTACAGAAAAGATAACAAACATAAATATACGCGCTACATATATTATATACACAAATGATATATATTGAATATACTACAACTCCACTCTACGACACTTTGCTCTATGACACTCTATGCCACTCCACTCTTTGACTCTACTCCATTCTACCACACTCCCCTCTAAGACACTCTATGCCACTCTATACCACTGTCACTCTACGCCACTCCATTGATCTCCACTCTACAAGCCGTTACCCACTCCACGCCTCTCTAATCTAAGCCCCTTCACTCTACACCCCTCTGCTCTAAGCCCCTCTGTGATGCATCCCTCCACGCTACTCCACACCACTCTACTTTACAACACAATGTGCTACTTCACTCTAGGATACTCCACTCCTCTCCATGACACTCTACTCTACAACACTCCTGTAGTATTGAAGTTACTCCAAATAGAACACTCACGGGAGAAGTGATGTTGAATCTGACTGCCTTTGTTAGATAAGTTATAGGCAGAAGAAACTCCACCCGCACCAGCATGCAACTCTCCCTGCTCCAACTGACTCCAAAGGAACACAGAGAGCATTCCAGAAGAACCAAAGAGACCCACAGCAGGAGGGGAAACAGACCATACCAATAACATAAAATCGACAATAAAGATGAAGCTTTACATAAACCTACAGAAACGATAACAAACATAAATACACAAGCTGCATATATTATATACACAAATTATCTATATTGAATATACTACACCACCTTCCCTCCCACAAGACAGAAAAACAAAAATCAAGTTAATTTAAGTTTAACAATTCTGTTCAGATTCCATATACGACCACCATCAACCTTAACCACACCCCTAAACACTTTAATGACCTTCAAAACCTTACTATAGTTTGAATGGCCACTACCAAGTTTTCCTGGTAATTTGCCCTTGACAGTGTCACCCACATTTACATGTAATTCTTTCACAGATTTCCGAACATCAGAAGCATGTTTCCTCTTACTTTGACAATCCAATTCTTTTTCTAGAGCAATATTCTTTTGTTTCTCCTAGTCAAACTGGGCCTTAACATAACGTTTACTCCATGGAGGATTCATCTTGGTATGAGGAAAACGTTTTCTGAACATGACAGAAGGAGATTGACTGGTGCTTGCATGAGGAGTAAATCTATACTCATCAACCTTACATTTTACCATACTCTCCCAATTCTCTCCTAACTACTTAGCTAATTGGATAATTTCTTTCAAAGTCCTGTTAAAACGCTCTATCATACCATTGGTCTCAGGATGGTACAATGCACATTTTTTATGAACAATCCGTCTAGACGTCAAAAAATCACATATCAATCTTGACGTGAACTGAAGACCATTATCTGTCAAAATATACCTCGGATTACCCTCTCTCCCAAACACATCAGACAGAAATTTCACCACTGTCATAGATGTAATTTTGGGAGTAATCAATACCTCAGGCCAACGTGACAACACATCCATTACAACTACCACATATTTGGAAAGAGATCCACAACTAATAGGACCCGTGATGTCAACAGAGACTTCCTCCCAAACTTCCTTAGGAATCTCATTCAATACCATAGGTTGAGTCCAGAGTTTTAAGGATTTCTCAGCCAGTTTACACTCCACACAATCACGAACCTTTCTCTCTAACGCCAAATCCATGCCTGGCCACCAATACACACTTCTCATTCTTTCTTTTGTCTTGCAAATACAATGATGACCTCCATGTGCAAGATCAACAAGATGGTCTCGTAAACTAAAAGGAGGTATCAACCTACAACCTCTCAATACCAACCCCTCTTGGAGGGACGGTTCATGCCAAATCTTCTTAAACTGCACACTAATCTTCTCAACATTGTTCGGGAACATACCCGAACTTAGCAACATTATGATCTCCTGCAACTCCTCGTCATTGCTTAACTCATGAAACCACTCTTTCTCAGAAATACATCCATCTGTAATACTGCAAACCTTAACATCCTCATCAACCCACCAGGAAGTATCATTATCATAATCATCAAAATCTTTCATTCTCATTCTAGATAGACAATCTGCAGTTTTATTCTCACAACCAGGCACATACTTTAAAACAAAATGAAAGTCCTGAAGACCTACAATCCATTTACAAATTCGAGGAGACATATTGTCCAACCCCTTCGTCTCAAAGACTTCACGTAAAGGTTTATGATCAGTATGCACCCCAAAGAAACTGCTTAAATTTCTTGATAGCCCAAAATATAGCCAAAGCTTCTTTTTCAATCGTTGAGTACTTATACTCTGTTCCACGCAAACTACGAGAGGCAAAAGCAATGTTATTAACTTTACCATCCTTCAATTGCTTTAGAACATGCCCTAAACCTTTCTCAGAAGCATCTGTAGTAACATGGCAAGGAAGACCCGGTTGAAAACTACTGACCGATTGAGCTGAGGATAAAGCTTTTTCAAATCTTCAAACTCCGTCTGACACTCAGGAGACGAAACAAACTCTGTTCCTTTCCTCAGCAAATTCCTTATGGAAGAAGATCTTTTCTCAAAATGAGGTATGAACCTAGAACAAAATTCAGCCATGCCCAAAAACACCTGAACTTCATCTTTCTTCACAGGGACAGACAAATTCACAATAGAGTTCACTAAATCCTCCTTGGGTCTAACACCGTCTCCTGATGTGATGTGACCCAAATATGAAATTTCCGACCTAAAAAGCTTGCACTTAACCCCCTTCAAAGTGATGCCCTTCAACTGAAAAATTCGTAACACCTCCCTGACACGTTCCTTATGCTGTTCAAGGGTGTCAGTGAAAACGAGGACATCATCCTCAAAAAACTTAACACCTTCAATGTCACCCAAAAAATCATTCATAAGTCTTTGCAAGACAGATGCAGCCGAGCAAAGACCAAAAGGCATTCTATTGAATTTGTAAACACCAAATGGTGTAGTAAAAGAAGTCAGCAGTTTAGATTCTTCACACAACGGCACCTGATGGTATGCAGAGCTAAGATCCAAAGTAGTAAAGTACTTAGCATTTTCCAAAGAACTAACCATCTCTGTAATATTTGGTAAGGGAAATCTATCCTCAACCACTTCCTTATTCAGATTACGTAGGTCAACACACAACCTCATGTCTCCAGAACTCTTCATGGCCACCACGATGGGGGCAATCCATTGAGAAGCTTCCACTTTCTCAATAATACCTTGCGACAGCAACCTCTGAAGCTCTGATTTCACTTTATCCTGTAAACTGAAAGGAATATTGCTAACCTTACAAGCTAAAGGTGACGCATTCTCCTTCAATGCAATACGATGTTTATATCCCTTGATGCAGCCCACATTACTGTTGAAAACATCTGGAAACTCATCCATTAACTCTTCACCCAAATTATAAACCTTCTGTACTTGAACCTGTGGCACAGAATTGGGATTTAAAATAATTCCCAACAACTTTTGATGTGGCCAGCTTAGTATAGCATCCCCCACCACAGGAACGTACACCATACCATCAATTCTGTTTCAGTTGAAAACAATAGCCGCATCAAAAAATCCTTTTAGCTCAATAGGTTTCCCACCATAACTATACGATGTAACATTAGGTTCCCGAAGTGTTACTCTTCCCTCAAAATATTTTGAGTAATCAGTCTCTGATACCATAGTTAACTTTGCTCCTGAGTCCATCATCATGGATATATTGACACCATTCATTTCTACGATATCAGATGGATACTCACATTGAATACTAGATATCCAATTCACATTATTAACCACTTGAAAAATAAAATTGTGTTCATCATCATCATTATCACATTCAACTTCACTCACTTTCACTTTCATTTTGCCAAAGGACTTACAACATTTGGCAAAATGCCCTTTCTTTCCACACTTATTGCAAGAAACATTAAGAGCAGGACAATCTTTGCTATTGGCCAAGTGTGATGCCGAATTACATCTGAAACATAACAATTTTGATTTCACATTGAAACTAGCTTTAGGTTTAGTTTTGGCACTCAAGGTTTGAACTGTATTATTAACATTTTTAGACTTTCGTAAATCTTCGATGCAAGATTCTGAATGTTCAATTGGTTTAGCAACAACCAAAACCTCATCCAAAGTTGCATCACCCTTTGACCAAAGAGCTTCTCTAACTTTGTCACTTCTGCGTTCCAGCATAAATTGATCATGGATGCACTCATCCAAATTGTCACCAAACTTGCACTGTGCCGCTAGTTTACATACATTTGTCACAAAATCCTCAATTGTCTCTGTATCATTTTGTTTACATTTGCCAAAATAATATCTTTGAAGTATGATGGAAACTTTAGGCAAATAATGTCTATCTAGCTTAAACAAAATTATTTCGAACTCATTAAGAGAAGTGTCTCCTTCTGCGCCATCTGGAGAATCGATAGAAGGTAACGCCTCCAAAATTTCCTGTCCTTCAGCTCCTAGACAATGTTGAAGAACTGACGCTTTCCTCTCAGCTGACAAATTACTTCCACAGACTCGAATATAAGTAAGAAAGACTTTCTTCCACTTGTTCCATGAAATAGGAGCATCTCCAGGTAAAGATAGAAAAATGGAGGTGGCGTAATGTTCGGCATTGTTCAAGTAAAAAGTAGTAGACGTCTGGAGAAGTTGTTGTTGAAAATAGTGTCGCATTTTTAGTTACAAATATATCTGGGATGTCTAACAGAACATCGGTTAAATCAAAACTGTTTCATTGGAATTAGGGACATAACAGTTATTTTTTCTTTACAGTTCTTGTCTGAATAAACGATTGCCATGCTATTTCGCGAGCATCCCGATACAAATACGAGATTCTGTTTCATTTAGCCTGCACAAGTTAAATTAGTTTAAATCCCGCACTGTTTGGATGACATCATGGCGACTGGATTTTGTTCTGTTAATTGGCGTCTAGATGACTAGATATTCAGGGGCATATTTATACTTGTTTTGTGACAAATGTGTGTCATTTTTTTAATGCAAATTCGGTGCAAAACTAACTCCATATTTATTCTTCGGCGCTAGACTCGTGTAGAGCCAAAGTTATGGAGTTAAAGTCATTTTTTGGACGTGGAAACCTACCTTGCGTCAATGAGATGCAAGGTAGGCGTTCCCATGCAAAAAATTACTCTACAATCCTCTAAAAACCGGCACTCTCCGGGGAAATCCAGGACGTCTGGTCACCCTAACCCACCAGCAAGTAATGAATTTGAAGTGTTGTGCCCTGTACCTCTTGGGCTCTGTGGAGCTATCACCGGTTGTTAAGCCTCCCAACCCTGGCCTCCACCATCATACTGAGAACATGCATTGGTAAAGCCAATAGGATACACCTTTGGGACCTATTGGCTTTGCCAATGGTTTTTGGCAATGTTATACAGAATTGGTAGGTCAGTGAGCAATACAGAGGTAGGACAGGCAGTAATTAAAGTAACATGGAAAGAAAGACAAAGGGTGGTAGCCCAAGCAACACAGCAGGAGGCACTGAAGCACATAAGGCAGAACCATAGTGGAGGTAAAGGGAAAAGCACAGGGGTGGGAGAGAGCACCATGGAGAGCTGAGGAGGAAGGGCAGTAGATAAGCACTAGGGTGAGACAGAGCAAAACAAGCACAGGTGGGGGGAGAGAAGCCGACAGCGGAGAACAGACCAACACAAGTAGAGATGGGAGAAGAGAAGCACAAGGGTGAGAAAGACCAACACAGCAAGGAATGGCAGAGAATTATATGGGCAAGAGAGAGGAACCCAAACTTGGATGGCAAGAGAAAAGTACATGGGCAAGAGAAGGCAACATGGAATGATGAGGGGGAAGCACACAGGCAAGGGAGAGCAATACAGAGCACATTGGGGGAGGAAATCACACGGGGCATACAGTTGGAGACATATGCACTCTCATTGAGATTGACAAGAAGCATCATCAAAAGTCAACGCGTAACCCCAGGTAGGCACTCGTAAGGCCACAATAGGTCTTTTCCAACCATACAGCTGATTTTAGGCTCTGCCTAAAAGGTGACAGTAGCAAGCAGCAGCAGTGAGCAGCTATCATGATAGTGACCAGGTAGGTTTGGACTTAATACATAGTTCATATGTAAACTGTCCTGTTTTCAGTGTTTATTTTTTGTGGCTTTCAGTGGGGTTTTTCTATATGTTTTCCAAACATTTTAAAAACAGTGTTTAGCAATGTTTATTCAGCTGTCTAACCCCCGGAAAAGACAAAACTGTGTTTTTCCAGTGATTACAAAACAAGTTTGTTGCAGTGATTATTATAAATCATATATTTACTTTAAAGGAGAAGCAATGCAGGATATGTAGTGTCCCGTTGGAATTGTGTCCAGTGGACTTATGTCAGACCTTGCTTAGCTTCGAAAGTCTGTGTATTGCATTCTCACTCCCACTCACATCTGATTTTCCTCTCACACATCTCATTTACTCTCACACTCACTCTTTCAGGGCTCTGCTTGGTTTACAGGACTACTAATGGATTACAAAAAGAATAATTCTTTATTCAAATGTTTTAATAAACAAATTTGAGGACAAATACGAGGACACGGTTGGGGGACATTCACTTACTCTTTACTGGACATTATGACATTGTAGCAACTCTGCTAACAACATAATACCTTGCAAAACTCAAAAATGTTGAATAACATCAGATTAATTTGTAGCCCTGCATTTTAAGGCACCTGAAATTTGAAACATGCTTGCCACTGCTTTTTCACACTCTTGGGCTGACTAAATGAAGGTGGAGCTGTTATTGTGTGGACATTCATAGCCGAGATGTGCCCGTGGGGCTCCGCAGCTCTTAGAGTAAAGGCTTGGGGTCTTTCAGCCTTTGGATCTCAGTTGCCAGCTATATCTCTGGAACACAGGGAACTGAAGCCCTGGGGTCCAAAGTTCTTGGACTCCAGGACTTAGTGACTGTTGGGTTCTCTGCCAAGGAGGGGTGATTGGATATTGAGTTTCACTGATTACCACCTAAGATTCCCTTGTTTAATTTCACTAACAAAAACTACACATTATTGTATCTTTGTATTTCCAAATCAAAGACACAGAAACACAGAGACGGCTCTTCCGCAATGGCGAAGGAGCGTTGCCCCACTGGGTACAAGCCAACAACTGAAAAATAAAACAATATTTTATAATTTTTTATTTTTAAGCTGCTGGCTGAGCCTGCAGGTACCAGGAGGGGTGGGGCTGGGCCATGGGAGGAGGGAGGAGGAGTGGAGTACACTTGAGTGCGCATGTCAGTTTGGCCGGCAGTCTTAGGCCTGACAAACTGACATGCACACTTAGGTTTCTCCAACCCCGCTGTGTTGCACAGCTGGGTTGGAGAAACAGCACAGACTCCAATGCATTGCCTGAGCAGCAGACCAAGCCACCCAGACCAATCCTGGTACTTCTCTGATTGCATGAAAGTACCGCCAGGACTGCTGGGACACCATCACTATTTGGAGACGAGAGGAGCGAGGTGGCCAGCAGTGGCAGCAGTGGTAGTACAGTATTTTTTATTTATTTTTATTATATTGTTTCCCCTGTCCCTGCTCCCACACCCCCACCCTCCGCATGAGATTTGTGGAGGCCGCCACTGTAGAAACTGTGACAGGATCCTTAACTGTGATTGCTAGAGGATACGTTTGCAATAACATCGAAAACAATGAAAAGAAATAAAACGTAAATACCGGCAGTATTTGCAGCAAGCGCTATTTGGGTAAAACACTGTTTAACAGAGAAGGCAATGATTATATAATTCCAGATCTTCTTACGCAGTCTATTAAAAATTAAAACACTCTTTTGTTGTTGTTTGGTAATAAATATATGTTATATGCACATAAATATAATACATGCAAATTTAACAGAGGGTTGCATAAATTACCAGACATTTCACAACTGGCAGTATTTTTCTATACCTCCGGATTGTACTATATTTCGATCCTTCTACTATAAGAACTGTAAACCCAGAGGCATACCACAGGGCCCTGCAGCCTCTGCAGAGCGGGGAGAGGGGCAAGCCTTCAGGGCCCCCCCAATCGTTCAACAGGGCCCCATTCAGAATATCTGTGTGTCATGGGAGACTTGGGTGTCCCTCATCACATTCTGCAGAGGGGTACATCAATTTGCTTTATGCCACTTCCCGATTTATAATTTGGCTGGCAGAAGTTAAGTCTGCCATGGCAACAGAGTATACTACCCTACTGACCTGAAGGAGTCCCCTCACACCAAATTTAGAAATTACCCCCAAGCCTATGGTTATTTCTAAAGCATTGGCAGAAACTGCAGTCAACCTAGCAAACTTATGTTTTATATTTAAAAACTAAATCCTGACCTGCAAGTTTCTTTTTGAAAATAAAATAAAATGCACCTTTCATCATCAGAGTCATCTCTTATGGTGCAGTGGGCGTTCTCATTTTTTCACTGCCCCTTACCATCAGAGTTTTCCTGACAGTGATGGACAGTAAAAAAAACAGCTGTATGTCCATCCATCTAAATTAGGCTGGTAGACATATAGCCATTTCTCCGAAGGATTGTAATGTGTCAGGCCATCAGGGAAGTTTGGCCACATTGGAGACAGAGTAGTTTCTGCCATTGCCAAACTATGTGGGTGCGACGGAGTATGCTTACCACCAATATATAATTCAGGCCATATGTTTCCTTCCATAGGTGTATGCCAGGCGCCTCTGGTTATCATGTTGGTGATGGGATGATTTGGTGATTGCATCGATATCTAGTCGGTACACTAAGATAGATTCTTTGTTGGTTGCTATTGGGTGGAGATCCTACACTTTGTGGGGTTGAAATGGCCTTGAGTATGATTATGCGATGTCCATTTGTAGCCAGGATTCTTCATTATAGTTTCTTGGGTTGACTAAAACCAGAACTCACAAAGTTTTCTACCTTTACCTGAATCATATTACCTGTTTCATATCTTTTTAATGAATGGCAAGATAATACAGGAAAGAAGCCACCTACAGTTACTAGAATTAAATCCGAGGGCAATTGTTTCCAGAAACAGCTGTTAAGTATGTTTCTATTCCCAGCTAACATGGTCTGCTGTTTAAAACAGGAGATTGTTATTGTTCCAGTTAGAATATTGAACACATGGTGGACGGAGGATGTCACCATTATCTGTTGTCACTACGTCCTCTAAAATGACTTCATAGCATTCTATTACACTATAATAAAATAGGATTCCCCGACTAGTGAAGCCAGCATCAAAAATTTTGTATCACTTCCTCGCCTTCATTTCAGCTGGACACCCCGCAATCTTGGCCTGAATCATGTTCTGTCCTTGATCTGTTCAGAGTGTACAAGCAGTGCTTCAGTCTCTTTGACGTGTTCAAAGTACTTTAGTGGTGCAACTGATGTAGGACAAATGATTTTGACCCACACATAGAATGCCCTTGGCCCCTTGGCGCGTGCATCTGTTTACAGGGAAAAGCAGATTGGGGTCGCATGGGCAGGCTATATCACATGGAGGGGTCAGTAAGGAGACTGTGCCAGAGCTGTTAGAGACCCCAGCAAGAAGATTCTGTAGTATCAAGGAATACCAAAATGATATAGTTAAACTTTACTAAAAATGGCTCAAATGTCTGTATAATCCATGCATGCTTATATAGCATTATGAATAGACAAACGTACACAACACCAAAAAAAATGAAAAAAACAATGTCCTCACAGATGAGGAGTTGCAGGTCATGGTGGAGGAAATAGTCAGGGTGGAGCCACAGCTGTTTGGAGCACAGGTACAGCAAGCATCCATTGCAAGGAAGATGGAGTTATGGCGGAGAATTGTGGACCGGGTGAAAGCCGTGGGACAGCATCCAAGAACAAGGGACAACATCAGGAAGAGGTGGAATGACCTACGGGGGGAAGGTACGTTCCATGGCAGCAAGGCACCAGCTTGCCATCCAGAGATCTGGCGGTGGACCCCCACCTCCTCCCCCACAGCTGACAGCAAGGGAGGAGCAAGCCTTGGCAATACTGCATCCGGACTGGACACTGGTGAGTCAAAATTTACGACCCATCAACCCCCCAATACCTGCATGCCATCTCACCCCTTCAACATCAGTCCCATCACTCCACTCCATCCCACACAGTGAACCTACACATATGACTAACCCCAATGCCAAGCCCTGCATGCCATACCCACTTTAAGTACAGCCCTCCCAGCCCTGCATGTACACCCACCACCTATGCATGCAGAGCATGGAGAACTAACAATCCCACAATACATCACCATACACAAACAAAGGTGGCAGGGCAACAGCAACGATATAGGGGAAGCTAGGGATGTACAATGTGTCACAGACATGAAGCATAATACATCACTTACATCCCTGCAGGTGCCACAGCCAATCCCAGTGGCGAGGAGGTGCCACGGCTATCCAGTCCCCCAACAGAAGATGCCCCCAGTGATGACAGTAACTCTGGACATCTGGATCTGAATGAATCTCCTGGCCCATCAGGGACCACTGGTCAGTCGGCCACCCCAGCCCACTCTGAGTCCACCACAGAGCCTCCCCCCTCAGTATCCAACACCACAGCAACGACCCAACATCTCCAGACCTCTGTCCCCAGGACACGTCAATCAGCAGTGTGCCCACCTGTACAGGGACCCCAGTCCACACCTCACAGCCAAGACAGTCAGGGTCCTGGGGTCAGTGGCAGTGGGCACACTGTTCAGGGGACACAGGCACAGAGGGACAGGGACACTAGGAGGACAGCGGTGCACCAGGGAGAGAACAGGCTCAGGGTACCAACTGCCTGGAAGCACTCACTAATGTCATGGGGGCATAACCGACAATCACAGGACAAGATGGGCCAGATTCTTGACATCATGCAGGAGAACCAGTGGCTGCAGGAGGTACACCATCAGGAGATCAGGAAAGATTTGCAGGCCATCAACACCACCAATGTCTTCATAGCAGGGGTGCTGGCTGACATGGCCAACATAATGAGGGTATATAAAGCAAACCAGTAAGCCCCCCCAACTAGCCATTCAACTGAACAGCAATCACATCTGCTGCAGCTAGTGGACAGGAGGCCCTGCCGCAGGGCCCACAGGCCACCAGCACTCTTCCCCCTGCAGAAGGTGAACCACCCCGCAAACGGTCCCTGCGACCAAGACAAATGCCAGAGACACTTGCTAAAACCAATCCCACTGCCAGGAAATGAGACCCTTCTGAATGTCCCCTTGGTGTCCCATTGTGTCACCTTGTCCACTTTGAACTGCCATTGCCCCCCTTCCTATGGCCCCTTGGACACTAGAGCTGTGCTACAAACAGACTGGACCAATACCCTGGACGTTGCTCTACCATCACCCCATTCAATTGCACTAATCCATCTATAACTTTCACTACAAGAAACAACCTTGAACACAACTTGAGTGATAGTGCTTTATGTGAAGAAAATGTGCAATTATGGTAACAGTTGCATCTTGTGCAAATGACCTGAACTCTGTGATAGCACACAAATAATGACCTACAGCTGCCTGTAGTCATCACATCAGTACACAGTAGTTATAACACCAACATCTGCAAAATGAGAAGGCATACGTGACAGTTGAGATGCAAAGGAATTGACTGCCATCATGCTACAGCCGCACTGAAAGGATAAATAATAATAGGAATGGTCAGTTCCACTGTCTCACCTGTGTGTAATTGGATGTACTGCTGTATGACTGATGTTCTGTTGTCCACATCCTCATCCTCTGCCTCCTCATTCTCACTCTCCTCAGGGTCCACTGCTGCCACAGAGGCATTTTCAATCTCCTCCTCCTGCAGATGTGACACATGTTGTCTGAGGGCCAGGTTGTGTAACATGCAGCATGCTACAACTATCTGGCAAATCTTCTCAGGGAACTAACACAGGGATCCACCTGTCAGATGAAGGCATCTGAACCTGGCCTTCAGGAGTCCGAAGGTAAGTACTATGATCCACCTGGTTCGCCCATCTGCATCATTATACCAATTCTCAGCCCCTGTCCCAGCATTCCTCACAGGGGTCAGGAGCCACTATAGGTTTGGGTAGCCAGAGTCACCTGCAAGTATTGAGGGAAAAACATTAGTCTTACACAATGGTATGGGGGATGACTCCTGAAGGCATAAACTGACATACAGTGGGTGGGGACTCTGGCTCACCTATTAGCCACACCCTGTGCCTCTGTAGTAGTACCATCACATTTGGGATGCTGCTATTCCTCAGGACGAAGGTGTCGTGCACCGACCCAGGATACTTGGCAGTGACGTGGGATGTTCTGGTCAGCCAGGCACACCATTTGCACATTGAGTGAGTGGAAACTCTTCCGATTCCTGAATACCTGTTCATTGTGCCGGGGGTAGGGGGCAACAAATGCAATATGTGTTCCGTCAATCGCCCCAATAATATTTGGTATATGTCCGATTGCATAGAATCCAGCCTCCACAGTGGCCAAATCTTCCACTTGGGGGAAAGCGATGTAGCTGCACATGTATTTGACCAAGGCAGACAACCCCCTTGCCAGCACTATTGAGAACATTGGCTGTGACATTCCTGATTCCAAGCCCACTGTCACTTGGAAAGAACCAGTTGCCAGGAAATGGAGCACTGATAGAACTTGCACAAGAGGGGGGATCCCAGTGGGATGACGGATAGCTGATATCAGATCAGGCTCCAATTGCGTACACACAGCTCTGTAATTGTGGCCCTGTCCAGTCTACAGGTCAGTATTATGTGCCTATCCTCCAGTGTTGCCAAGTCCACAAGGGGTCTGTACAATGGGTTTTGTCTCCTCCTCCTTTTCCTCCGCAGTGGTAGGTATCTAAGGGACACAAGAGGGTGTCACGATCTGAACAATGGAACCACCACCTCAGTGTACATAGAGCATGTATGTAATTGGAAAATGTAAATGGCAATGTATTTGCAATTTATAGCAATTACCCAGCTTCCTATTTCTGAATGTTGTCCACCACCATTAAATGGCGACCACCTGTCCTGTAAGTATGGACAGGTGGAAGTGATGTAACTCCCCTAGCGTTGGGCATCATGGCGGAAGGAGATCTTGCACCACCGTGCTATTCCTCATTGGCTAAAATGGGGGTCTATGGAGTACAGTGTCCAATGGGGATTATCGGTGGCGGTGACGGTGTACACCGCCGCAGATGTGACCGACATTTTCTCTCTAAAACCTCACTTGATTCCTGAATTTCCACCGGACAAAACCTACACTGCGTGTGCTGCTGTGACCTGTGTCTGGATCTTGCCATAGCCCATGTGACAGGGGAAAGGGACCCTGCCTTCACTTCAGAGGAGTTAGAGCGCCTGGTGGATGGGGTCCTACCCCTGTATGTACAGCTGTATGGGCCTCCAGACCAACAGGTAAGTACACCATGGGCATGATGCATGTGACAAGGTTGCATGGAGATGTGTGTGCTAGCAGTGTGTAATTTGGGTGGGGGGTATATCTGGTGGTAGTGTACATGCAGTGCTCCGGATGATGTGTGTGCCAATTGAGATGGAAATGGTATTTTTGGGTCATATGTGTGACAGGCTGGATGGTTAATGGTGCCCTCCTGTCTGTATTACCTCTCCAGGTCAGCGCCCATCAGAGGAAGGGATTGTTGTCACCAAGGGCTTGCGGACGATGGGGTTCTATAGCAGGCGGAGCCCCAATGTAGGAAAAGGTGGGAGGACCTGAGACGCTGGGCCCGGAAGACTGCGGAGGCCCAGCTGGGGATGGCCTCCCAACGAGGGCGGGGTGCCCATTGGAACCTGACCCCCCTGATGGCCAGCATACTGGCGGTAGCCTACCCAGAGCTGGATGGGTGCTTGAGGGCAGCACTGCAGCCACAAGGGGGGTGAGTACAGTGAGCGTGACAACAATTATTTTTGGGTGGCATGGGATCCTGGTGGTGGGTGCCCCTTAATGCAAGCTCAGCCATTGCTGCGTGATCCAGCTCAAGGTAAATGGGTGTATAGCAAAATCTGGTAACCTAGATAGGTAGCATTCCATGTCAGACAGGGCTTAGTAGGTCCCAGGAGGGGTGCAGTTGGTGGTGGTTGGCTCTCATCTTGCTGTGGCACTTAGCCAATGTAATGCCAGTGTGATGTATAGTGCTCAATCCTGATCCCTGTGTGTGATGGTAATGTGTTTGCCAGCTGTGGTGTAGTTGCTGTAATTGACCCAGTGCTCCCTTTCTCTCTCTCTCCCTCATTATCTTCTGTCATCCTGTCCATGTGTGCATTAGCATCATGTGGCGGAGGAGTAGGGGCACCGGCGATTGAGGGAGTTGCATCCCACAGGACTCAGGAGGCAAAGTCCACCGATGCTGACACTGACTTTGATTCCTCCTCCGATGGAAGCTCTCTGGTGGTGGCTGACACCTCTGGAACCACCCCAGCTACAGGTACAGCCATCATCCCTCGTACCAGCACTGCCCTCCCATAGCCCCCCCACCGAGTTGCCCGGGCCCACTCACCCAGGAGGGTGGGCATCTCCTTCGCCCCATGCACCTCAGGCCCTGCCCCAGTGAGCCCTGCTGCCCTCAGTGAGGAGGTTATTGACCTCCTGAGATCCATCTCTGTAGGGCACTCAACCATTGTGAATGCCATCCAGGGGCAGGCATCCCAGATGCAGCAATGCAATGCATACCTGAGGGGCATCCACGGTGGGATTGCGGCCCTACAGAGATCGTTTCAGGCTCTGGCCTCCTCTCTGATGGTAGCAATTGTCCCTGTTCCTATCGTCCCCCCTCCAACTACCACTTCCCAGTCCCAGTCGCCTCAATCCCAACCCATCCAAGGCACAGATACAGACAAGCATGCACACAAAACATCACACAAGAGTAGCAGAGTCAAACACAGGCAGCACACTTCAGGCCACATGCACTCACACAAACAACAGACACTTGCACACACAGCCACATCCACTGCCTCCACTGTCTCGCCTCCTCCTCCCTCACAGTCACATCCACACTCACACCTGCATGCACCACCACCATCACCACATCATGCAGCACACATACCTCACTTGCAGACACCTCCACAACATGCATCCCCGCATCCCCTTTGTCCTCTCCCACCATGTCTGCCCCCCTCCTAAGCGAGAAAAACGCACGCACACAGACACCCAACAGCCATCCACCTCACACATGCACACTGTCCATGCACCTGCACACAAGTCCAGCAGATGTACACCTCCGACAACCACTCCCTCAACCTCCACTACCATCCTGCCTTCCACATCCCGCTCCAACGCCCCTAAGAAGCTTTTCCTTGCACATTTTGACCTCGTCCATCCCCCTCCACCCCCCTGTCCTGCCCATATGAGCAGGGTCCCAATAACCCAGCCCAGCACCTCAGCCAAACTGTCTGCCACTGCTCCCATCAAATCATCAGCTGCCGGCACCAATGGGCCCCAGAGTGTGACGACTGCCACGTCTACTGAGAGCACACCTCCAGATCAGAAAGGGAGGACTAGGGTGGTGAAAAGCAAGGGGCATGAGACGGGGACAGTGGAGGAACCTCTTAGTGCTGGAGGCAAGGACACAAGTGATGGGGACCCATCACAAGAGGGGACACATGGATCCCCCTCCACCAGCAAAGATTACCAAGGATCCCCCTCCACCAGCAAAGAAAGTGAAGGTTCCCACTCCACCACCAATGAACGTGAAAGTTCCCACTCCACCACCAACGAAGGTTCCCACTCACCCACCAATGAAAGTGAAGGTTCCCACTCAACCACCAATGAAAGCCAATAGGCCCACTCAACCACCAATGAAAGGCAGAGGCCCACTCCACTAGCAGAAGGCAAGGAGCCTCCATCTCCAGCAAAGACACAGCAGCCCTCACCTCCAGCATAGACACAGCAGCCCTCACCTCCAGAAGAGGATATGTAGGCCACCCTCCAGGGACTGTTGTACAAGGAGCCCCCTCCTGCACCAGTCAGCAAGTTCCCCACTTCATTGACTGTGGCCTTGCACTCCCCAGCAAAGACAAATGGGCATGGCGCCCTTTCCAAAACGAGTGGGCAAGTTCCCCACTTCAGCAACTGTGCCCTTACATTCCCCAGAAAAGACAAATGGGCTTGGAGCCCCCTCCTGCACCATTCAGCAAGTTCCCCACTTCAGTGACTGTGGACTTGCACTTACCAACAAAGACAAATTGGCATGGAGCCCCTTCCAGAACCAGTAAGCAAGTTCCCCACTTCAGAGACTGTGGCCTTGCACTCCCCAGCAAAGGCAAATGGGCATGGAGCCCCCTCCAGAACCAGTGGGCAAGTTCCACACTTCAGCTGAGGGTCTCCCTTCCCCCTTCTCCTTCCCCCTTCCCCATGAGGTGCCTGCCCATTTCCAACATGATGCCCTGAACAGTGGATTCCGGAAGTTATCAGGAGTCAAGTTGGGCCTTGGACTGTGCCCTGTGGCCATGTGGCCCCTTTGTACTTTGGACCAGCCACTGGCCCATTCTGAACATTGTCACCTGCATTTGGAATCAAATGGACAATACGGTGGCTTCTGGCATCAAATTACAGTGTTTGCTGATTCTCATAGTTGTCCTTGTTTTGTTTTTAACGTGTGTCCTGTGACATTGGTTTAACTCTGCAGCTGGTTTTGTGTATGGTGTGTGTGTCTGAATGGCGTATGTTGTGCGTGTGTGTGTCACTCTCCTTTTCCTCCCTACCTCCCTACCTCCCTTGTGTGCTAGGTGGCTGTACTCACTGTCGTCATCTTCGTCGGCGTTGGTGTTCCATGAGGGCCATGGCGCAGAATAGCATCGGGAAGACTTGGAGTTCTGGTTCCATGGCAGCGGCGGAGTCCTCTGTGTACCTGTTGGTGAGTCTTTCGTTTTCTGTGTTTCCGCCAGGCTTTTGATGGCGTTGGTACCACCCCAGAAATCGTGGCGGTTTGCTATGTCATAATATGGTACCTTGGCTTCTGCCTGGCTGTTGATGGCTACCGCCGTGGTCAGTGGTGTTAACACCCTGGCAGTTGTTGTGGTACACTGGCTGTCTATGGGAGGTATCACCGCCATGGTCATAATTTGGCAGTTATTACCGCCAGCCTGTTGGTAGTATTACCACCACTTTATCACTCACCGCACATGTCATAATGACCACCACAATGTCCATATCAAACCTCGAATGCAAGTTTGTGTGCTAGAAGCTTCTCCATAAACTTGATACAAATAGTCAAGGAATACTGTACAGAAAACCTTAAGTTCAGATACAATAAGGTTTGGGGTGCTCCAAAGAAAAGAGTCCAGAGTGCTGGGCCTCTTTGGGACTTAAAGACTCATATAATGTCCGATATCCAATGAGGTATTCACAAATTCAAGAAACTCAGTCTTGGATTAATAAACTAAACTTTGAATAGTGAGCACTAACCTGAGGATCAAGTACTTAGCCTTTTCTTAGTTCTTTAAAGGGAATCCGAAGGAAGACAGGATGCTGCAGTGCAAGATGCCCAAGAGGAGGTGGAATCATATCCATGAATGAAGACACAGGAAGCATCGCAGGAGTCAGGATCACAGGATAAGCAGGAAGGCTTGGAAGACTAGCGCCCTGGAGGTTCCTGGCGACTCAGCAGGTGAGCGCAGGGAAGATGCTTGCGCAGGACTGGAACGAGGCCAGGCCCGATTCAGGTTTCTGATAGGGTAGTTATGCTGGAAGGAGAGACTATTCCCGAAAGGCATGTGTCTCCGCTGGAACAGTGGAAGTTTCCAAGGAGCCCGGGGAAGAGCATGTGTTACATAAAACAGATATGACCCCTTGCAGATGGCACGTGCAAGTGGCAATTGGAAACAGTTAACAATGATTAACAGAACCCAAGAGCATTATGCTAAAAGTCAACAGGTCGGGCGGATACAGCTGGTTGCACAGGAAACACGTGGTTCTTCTGCAGGTGAAAAATAAACCAAGCTAGCAACAGTACAGGAGGTTCAATGGTTCAAGAGCTCTTGGAGGGGGACAATGTATTTTAAGAGACAGATATGTGCCACGAGGGAAGAGTTACATGAGCCCAGTGTCTAAAACCCACACAAGATGGAGTCATGACAGTGCATCTAGGTCAATCTTGTTGCATATAAAGATTGGGTCAGATTGAGAAGTATTGTTCAATTTTGTTCTTGAAAATCCTGTCATATGAAATACTTATGACTGCAGGTGGAAAGAATTCCACAGTTTGGGTCCAGTCCAAGAAGAATTGTTTAAGGATCCTTTTTTTGAAGACATACAGCTCAATAAAAAGTTTTGTCTCTGCTTCGTAAATTCAGTTTATCCACAGAGATGGCCAGTTTATTGGCAATAAAGTTATTAGAGTCAGAAAGTATGACGTTGTGGTCAGTTAAATGTTCCACTTGCTTTGATCAGAAGCCAATTCAAGGAAATCAAGATTGGTATGATATGAGTTAAATATTCTTCCAGAGCCCAGACTGTCTGCTGTGTGGAGAACTTCTTTTGGGTGAACAAGGTGGGGGCTTGGTATGCCAATTATTAAGGAGTTGCCACTGTCAAGTGGGTAGAGGAGTAGGAATTGGACCATGTTTTTAAAATCTTCAATCAGTAGGAAGGCTTTGATTCCATGTAGGGGTCTAATTTGGAACTGTGCTCCTTTAACTAAAGCATTTATATGGAACTGGAGATTAAGATTCTTGTCAACCATCAAGCCCAAATATTTTCCCTGTTTGATGTTGGATGGGCGCCAGTTCGAAATGTTGAGAGGATCCATCCATAATTGTACTGGGATAGAACAGTTAGTGGAAGAGATCCTCAGGAATGTAATCTCTCTGGGTTTAATTTCAGTTGAAGATAGGTCATCCACCTTGCAGGGTATCTGCTAAGTTGGCAATGTCTTCAAAAGAGTTTACTTTAAGACATAACTATATGTCATTAATGTAGAGGTGGTAGGAGTTGTTAGAGAATTTTAGAAGAGTGCTGAGGCGTTCTAAGTATAAGCTGAAGAGAGTGAAAAAGAGAATGGAGCCCATGGTACACATTGTTACAGATGTAAGGGATTGGAGTTAGAGCTGGCGATTTGTATAGGCTATCATCTTTTATCAGGTCACAAGGCCAACCAACTGAGGACAACCCCTCTGATTCCCACTCTTCCATCAAGAATCTTTAGCAGCGTGGTGTCATTGACAGTGTTTCAAATGCTTCTCATAGGCCCAGAAAGGTAATGAGGCAGTGGTCCCCTTGTTGATGAAAAAATTGCATCATCCACAATTTGGAGCATTGCATTTTCTGAGCAGCGGAGGGTCTAAAACCTGATTGATAGTCACCAAGGAGAAGGTTATCTACAATTAATTGTTTGAATTGATTCACCATGGTCCTTTCCAGTACTTTTGCTAGGAAAGGAAGGCTCTGGTCTTTTGGGTCAGCTCTTGGTTTTTTTTCTGTAGGCGAGTAAATTGATCAAACTTTAGGCAAGTCTGGTGTGACACCTTGTGATAATGATACATGTATTATGTTGACCAAACATGGCTAATTTCTTTCATGATAGTGGTCATAATGAGATTAGTGAGGAGAGAGGAGGGTCGGACAGTAGCAAACGTTTTTCTCAGTATCGGCTATGAGATTTCTATGAATTTGATCATGTGAAAATGGATTTCTGGCTTATCTCTTTATTTGCACGGGTTATGGGAGAGTGGTACTGGAGGATTCGATCTTGCCAATGTTCTCTTTTTAAAAAGTGGCAAAGATATCACAGATTTTGTTCCAAGGGGGCTTTGTTAGTAGGGAGCTGGTCGGAAGTTTTTTTGATTGTTTAACTACTTCAAATAGTTTCGTGGGATGATTTTAGCAAGGTCTATCTCCGAGTGAAAGAACGATGCTTTGATTCCAAATAAATTTTGGATATTTCGTTCTTTCAGTGTGAATATGTTCAAGGCTTTTAAGGGCTATTGGGATGCCATCACTGTTCTATCATTCTGAGGCCCTTCTTCCCTTTGTTTAATTGTTTTGAGAACTAGTATGATAAGGATTTGTATTTCTATTGTTTTAGTTTCAGAGATGCAAACTCATTCATAATTGTGTTCATATTTCTGTGTAGGGATCTGTTATTTGGCAAATTCTGAATTAGCTGGAATGTCTTGAAGGGAGTCCTTGAAAAGGCTCTCCGGGACCAAAAAGAACATGTCAGATGGATCTAGATTCTGGTCTCTGTATTGAATCATGATTTTTCCATTGATGAAGATGGTAATCGGAGTGCTGGAACATGAATGCCGTGAAGGAAAAATGTATAATTTGTGCATCTAGCGGATTTTGGTATTTCTGGACACATTCAATTCTTTTGTGTGGGTTTGCTGCCGCAGAGCGTGTTGCAGGGGAAAAAAGTGGTCAGTTTTTAGTTTTCCATTTCTCATGCAATTGTATTGGTTGTACTGTGTGCATCTGGTTGTTAGGTGTTCTTCGCTGCATTCTTAGAGTGACTGGGTGGATATTTTGGAAAGAGTTCCTTAATTGATGAAGCCAGTTGGAGTGGGAATGTTGACGACAGCAGCCACTGATTTGAAGGGCTGCGCAAGGTGGGAAGAATAATGTTGTGCAAGTTCAGAACAATTATCTTCAGGGTGGTATTGTTTTTTGTGTCTCATTGTACTGCAAGCTCTTGGAGCCAGACAGTGGTCCAGTGTAGCTCCTGGAAAAATTAA
Organism: Pleurodeles waltl; assembly: GCF_031143425.1. Classification (NCBI taxonomy): domain Eukaryota; kingdom Metazoa; phylum Chordata; class Amphibia; order Caudata; family Salamandridae; genus Pleurodeles; species Pleurodeles waltl. Next base: position 655,545,354 of record NC_090445.1, on the reverse strand, counting down.
ACGACATGTGGGAGAGTTAGTGCAGGGTGCTAGTCAAAGGGGCATTTACCCGGGAAAGGCAATGTTGTTAACACTAATTAAGGTTCAGACAGGCAGTATGAAACACAGTCAAGAGGCGTAGATTATCAAAATCTAATTTCCATTGTTTTGATAAAATTGTTTATTTACATGGTGTGATTTTAATCTTTTCAGTATGTATCTAGTCAATTTGTCACACTTTACAATGTATATTTCTGCAGCCGACAAGGTAATACCTTACCTCATCCTGGCGTACCTGGCGGTATGATAAGGGCAAACTTCCAGATAATACTATGCGGATTCCTGAACAAAAAGCAGTATCAGGAAAGTGAACCCAGGAAAAGATGTTAAAAGAACAGGTGCTCCTCGAAGATGTGAAAGATGTAGGATGGGAGGCAAAAACAGCGCTTACCAAAGAGAAAAAAACTGCATTGTAAAAATCTCTCTGAAACGGGAAGATGCACAGATCAAAATGTATCTAACAAATAGAACAAAAAAAATAACACACATAAACAAAACGACAAAAAATTAATCAGAAACAGAAAGATAAAAACAAGCAAGTGAATGTGATGGGACTTTGAGAACAACAGATGCAAGTTCTATGAGGTGCTCCAATGCACCCCAGAAGCAACTTACTTGCATTTTCTAGGCTTTTATGTTTTTGTTGTTTCTGTGTGTTCCCAGCAGTCCTTGCAACTTTTCCTGTTGTCTCCGAAAGACCGAAATCCCACTATCGAATGGCGTCCATAGTGGTATGTGAACTTGCCCCTTTTTCCCCACTAAATTGTAAAATGTGCTTGAACTTGTGCAGCTGTTCACATTGTTTGTATACATTTACAGATGACTTACAAAACGTCAAATATGTAAATTTAAAAGCAAGAATAAATGTAATTTATTTCGCTCAAACATGCAGCAAGTTGCACAAATGTGTGCTGGTAGGAGCGTTATTCACTTTGTAGAAGCAAAAAGAGAAATTATATCCTTTCAGCTTGTATCCCAAATTTTAATATTGGTCGGCTGTGCAAAACCTTTTTACACATTTAAATCTGGCTTGCCAACATGTAAAATACGGCCATTTAACAACAAAAAACGTTTTCACCTTTAGGAAAGAGAACATGAAGTTGATGTTTGGTTATGAGGTCCTGGCTATTTGAGAGATCAAATTCGAGATGTCCAGATTTCATTAAGCAAAACAATTTGAAACAAGCATTTGCAATGTAATAGGTCTCGCATTTGCGAGAGTTAAAACTATTGGCTTCGTAAATGACAATGTCTTTTATTTATGTGTTTTGGTTTGGAGTGTAGGGGATGTATGTGGTGTGGAGAGGAAATTTGTAGTTTGTATTTTAATTGTTACTTGTGGAACTGTGCAGTGTGGAATTGTATGGTAGGGAGTGAATTTGTGTAGTGGAATTATGTGGCTTGGTGAATATATATGGGTGAGAGGTACACAGAATAGATAGAAAGGAAGATAGACAGGGATAGGTAGTTTATTTAGGAACTGGTGGAAGCATCCCTCACACAGAAGTTACAATGCAAGCTTCCCTCACACAGAAGGTACAATGCAAACATCCCTCTCACAGAAGGTAGGATGCAAGCTTCCGTCACACAGAAGGTGCTATGCAAGCTTCCCTCACAGAGACAGTACAATGCAAGCTTCCCTCAGAGAGAAGGCACAGTGCAAGCTTCCCTTACAGAGAAGGCACAATGCAAGCTTTCCTCACAGAGATGGTACAAGGCAAGGTTCCCTACCGCAGAAGCTACAATGCAAGCTTCCCTCACAGAGAAGGTACAATGCAGGCTTCTGTTGTAGATAAGGTACAATGCAAGCTTCCCTCACACAGTAGGTACAATGCAAGCTTCCCTCACAGAAAATGTACAATGCAAGCTTCCCTCCTACGGAAGGTGTAATGCAAGCTTCCCTCCCAGAGGAGGTGCAATGCAAGCTTCCCTCACAGGGAAGGCACAATGCAAGATTTTCTCACAAAGAAGGTACAATGCAAGCTTCTTTCACACAGAAGGTACAATACAAGGTTTTCTCACAGAGAAGGTACAATGCAAGCGTCCCCTCACAGAGAAGGTACAATGTAAGCTTCCCTCCCACAAAAGGTACAATGCAAGCTTCCCTCCCACAGAAGGTAAAATGAAAGCTCCCCTCACAGAGAAGGTACAATGCAAGCTTCCACTACATGGAAGTTACAATGTAAGCTTCCCTCAGACAGAAGGGACAATGTAAGCTTCCCTCACAGAGACGCTAGAATGCAAGCTTCCCCCCCTGCAGACGGAACAATGCAATCTTCCCTCACAGAGAAGGTACAATGCAGGCTTCTGTTACAGATAAGGTATAATGCAGGCTTCCCTCACACAGAAGGCACAATGCAAGCTTCCCTCACAGAGAATGTACCATGTAGGCTTCCGTCACAGAGAAGGTACAATTCAGACTTCTCTCACATATAAGGTACAGTGCAAGCTTCTCTCACACAGAAGGTACAATGCAAGCTTCCCTCACAGAGAATGTACCATGCAGGCTTCCCTCACAGAGAAGGTACAATGCAAGCTTCCCTCCGATGGAAGGTGCAATGCAAGCTTCCCTCACAGGGAAGGTACAATGGAAGCTTTTCTCACAAACAATGTACAATGCAAGCTTCCCTCACATAGAAGGTACAATGCAAGCTTCCCCTCACAGACAAGGTATAATGCAAGATTCCCTCACAGAGAAGGTACAATGCAAGCTTCCCTCACACAGAAGGCACAATACAAGCTTCCCTCAAAGAGAAGGTACAATGCAAGCTTCCCTTCCACAAAAGGTACAATGCAAGCTTCCCTTCCACTGAAGGTAAAATGTAAGCTCCTCTTACAGAGAAGGTACAATGCAAGGTTCCACTACAAGGAAGTTACAATGCAAGCTTCCCTCACAGAGGATGTACCATGCAAGCTTCCTCTCACACAACAGATAGATTTGTTCCACTACAAGGAAGTTACAATGCAAGCTTCCCTCACAGAGGATGTACCATGCAAGCTTCCTCACACACAACAGATAGAATACAGGCTGCAGCAATGCTTCCCTCACACATAGCGGATACAGCACAGGCAGCAGTGCATGACCCTCACAGAGGGGGTACAATGCAAGCTTCCCTCATACACCACTGATACAGTACAGGCATCAGTGCAAGGGTTACTCACACACAGAGCAGATACAGCACAGGCAGCAGCAGTGCAAGCTTCCCTCACATACAGAGTGGATACAGTAGAGCAGCAGTGCAAGATTTCCTCATGCACAGCAGATACAGAACAGGCAGCAGCAGTCCAAGCTTCCCTTACATACAGCAGATGTAGCACATCAGCAGTGCAAGCTTCCCTCACACACAGCAGATACAGAACAGGCAGCAACAGTGCAAGCTTTCCTCACACACAGCAGATACAGCACAGCAGAAATGCAAGCTTCCCTATCAGAGTATGTACAATGCAAGCTTCCCTTACACAAGGAACAGATACAGTGCAGGCAGCAGTGAAAACTTTCCTCACACACACAGCTACAGCACAGGGGCAGTGCAAGCTTCCCTCACAGAGAAGGTACAATGCAAGTTTCCTTCACACAGAAGGTACAATACACACTTCCTTAACAAATAATGTATCATGCAAGCTTCCCTCACACACAGCAGTTAAAATACAGGCAGCAGCAGTGCATGCTTCCTTCATACACAGCAGATGCTGTACAGGCAGCAGTGCATTTTCTCTCACAGAGAAGGTAAAATGCAAGCTCATCTCACACACAGCAGATACAGTACAGGTAGCAGTGCAAGCATCACTCACACACAGATCAGATACAGCATAGGCCGCAGCATTTGTTTGAGTTAGAGCTATTGGGATTGTAAATGGGAATGTCTTTATGTATGTTTTTATGGAGCATATGGATGTGTTGTGTAGTTAAATTCTGTGGGTTGGATTAGTTAGTTGTGAAATTGTGTGGTATTTAATTGTGTGACGTGGAGTGGATTTATGTAGTGGAATTATGTGGTTTGGTGTACTACGGAATTATGTGGATAGTAATTATGTGGTATTGATTGTACTGGAAGTATATGTAGTGGGATTGTGTGTTATGGATTGTAATTATGTGTAATGTTAATTTTTGTGTTGCGGAGTCATATGCAGTGGGATTTAATTTTGTGGTGTGCTGCTGAAATTTGGGGCATGATGTGGAATTGTGTGGTGTGGATTGGATGAATTTGGTGTGTTGTGTAATTGTGTTGTTGAGTTGTGTCATGTGGTTTGGTGTTGAGGTTTGTGTTGTGGATTGGAAATGTGTGGAGTTGAACTGTGTGACTGGAACTGTGTGGATAGCATTGCCTTTTTGGTGACGAAAAGAAGAAATACGTTGGAGCTAAACTCCAGATCTGTGTGTTAAAAAATAGAAAGAGCCTTAGAGCCATTGGTGTTGTAACTGTAAATGTGTCTTACCTATGTCTTATGGAATGGAGTGGATTTATATGGAGTGTAATGCTATTATGTGGATTGGATTGGATTGGAATTGTTAGTTGTGGCACTGTGTGGCAATGAATTGTGTGGTGTGGAGTGAATTTGTGTGTGGAATTATGTGGCATGTTGTGCACTGGTATGTGGATAGTGGATATTGGTTTTTGAATGTGTTGGAATTAGGTGGAGTGGGGCTGTGTGTTATAGAGTGTAATTATGTGGAATGGTAATTTTTGTTGTGGTTTGTTCTGTACGTGAGTTTTATAATGTGGTGTGTTGTTGAATATTGTGGTATAATGTTTATTATTGTGTGGTGAATTGGATATATGTGGTGTGCAGTGGAATAGTGTTCTGGAGTGGACTTATGTGGTTTGGTATGGAGTTATGTGGTGTGGAATGGATTTGTGTGGAGTTGAATAGTGTGGCATGGAACAGTATGGTGTTGAGTGAAATTATGTTGAGTGGAATTATGTGGTATAGTATACAGTGTATTTATGTGGATTGTTGTAATGTGGCATAGAGTGGATTTAGGTGGGTAAAAATATGAAACCAGATTGAGAGAAAGAGAAACAAGGAGACAATGTTGGGAAGAAAGAGAAAGAGGAGCGGCGGAGAAACAGAAACGAGGAGGAGATAGAAAGAGAAATGGGAGAGAAAGAGTAATAGGGCAGAAAGAAACGATGCTGAGAGAGACAGTAGGGAGAGATGAGTACCTGAAAGAGAAGAGAGAAAAACAGGTGATCAAACACTACACCATTGTTCACTGTATGACCTAAGCACATAACCAGATAACAATTGCAGTATTTAAACTACTTTTAATCGCAATAAGTAGGGAGTACATACGAGTACACAAATCCGGTGTTAATAATAAAAAAACATGTTTATAGCAGTTCATACCAAAGTTCTTAAAGCTGAAAATCGTGCATTGCTATCATTAACTCTTAAGTACTTAGGTAAAGGCATATCTGAAAGTGTAAGAATAAAAACAAACAAAAAGAATAATGGGGAAGATAAACACTAACTGAAGAATATTTATTAGAATATCAATAGAACAGAAAAGATTAGAAAAGAGAGTGGGGGTATATTGTATTAGATATGGTCTTGCAGCAAAAGCAGGCGACTGCCACAGAAAATTAATCTTCAGGTGTTATTTTAAGACATAATAAGCCAAAATTACAATTGGCCTGTGATTAAATAATTGCAAAATGCGATTACCAAGTCAATTATGCAATGCCAATAGCAGCACAGCAGCAGTAACCAGGCGAATAGTGTTGTCAATACAGTAGAGCTGGACTACACATTGAAAACAAAATATGGTTAGGATGTTCGTAATAAGCCAAAGGCTCTCATTGGCTTGAAGGGGTTGCACAGACAGTCGCGTCATGTCGGACATCGAATTGACTGCCCCAGTCTCAATGGCCTTTCAAAGGAGATGGCTCATGGCCTTTCAAAGGAGACGGTATGCTTGGGATATAGTCCACATGGTTGCTCAAACATAAAACACACTGAACAGCAAATATACTGAGCTTAATTCTAAGCAAATTAATAGCATGTTACTACTGAACACCCATTGAGAGATGTCATACTCAATTTGATTTTTATGCAGCAACGAGAGAGGTGGATGAGGAATGTGGTGTGTATTTTGGACAAACAATTTTATGCTCTTCTGCTGTTTACTACAATCGTTGTAGAAGTATTTATGTTGTTTACTAATAACCAGCACAGACAGCTTCATGAGCCAGACTGAACTGGGCCGTTAATGGGGTCCCGGGGGGATCCGCCGAAGAATGAGGCTTTCCCCCTGGGGTCTTTGGGGAGGGTGGTATGGCCCACGGCGGCAATTGGGCTGCCTTAGGCTGTTTTTGGGCGGTGGGTGGGGGGTATATATGGGGCCATTTTGTGCGACTGGCCACCATTTTGTAATCTTGTGACACAGTGGCCGGTCCGCATTTTTGGGTGCATTTTTTGTCCTTATTGCAGGCGTTTTTTTTTTTGCGATTCGTGCTTTTAAAAAAAAACACTACAAAAGACACACGGCCCGAGCAGGTTAATCTGGCGGCTTACCAGGTTGTTGCTGCAATGGAGGGCGATTGTGTGCGGAGGGCGCTCGCTCTCCTGGAAAAACCCGCTGTGACCCGATAGGAAGGCGGAACAGGTGAGGAAGCGCGGGGGTGCCTAAAGGGGTGGGTCAGGTGGTTTGTGGCCCAGGGAGGAGGTTTCAACAGCGGAAGGGCGGGGCAGGGAAAACGCATCGAGTAGCCTAGGTGCAGGTCCCAAAGGCGGCTATGAGCGGCGTCCGGGCAACAGGCCCCGGCGCTGCCTTCGCTTGAATGGTTCAGGGAAAGGGGAGGGAGCGGGAGAGGGGCCTCGGTCGTGGGGGAATGCAGCCCTTGAGCAGCGGGCCCTCACAGGGGCCTACGCTTCCTTTAAAGATGAGGTGGGGATTTCAGAGCAGAAAGGGGGCGAGGCTCAAGACCGAGTACGGGGGGATGGGTTACAATCGATTTGCCTCCCAAAAAATGTGGAGAACAGCAAGTTTTTACCAGTATGGCAGGCGGGGTGTGTGAAGAGATTATGGGGCCCGAGGTGACAAGGGACCCCATGGTGCCCATCTCCAAAAACAGGCCCACCATGTTGGAGTGGAGTGCTAGCCGCAGCGAAGGTGACAGTGAGGTGGACAGGTTGGGGGTTTGGGAGGACAGTGATTCCTCCTCCCCTCCAGATGCAAGTTCGCTGGGCGTGTGTACAGTGATTCGGTGGCTGGGGGGTCAAGGAAAGAACTGGGTGGTTATTCCGGGGAGCTAAGCAGGTCGGGGGTAGTTTTGGGGGGAGGATGTCGGGCTGTCTGGCGGGCCTATGGTAAGGGGCGGAGCTCAACCCAGCACATCGGACCTTTGTTGGCAGAAAGAGGTGGAGCGGGGACGCAGTGAGCCAGGCGAGCAGCGTGCAGCTCTGAGACCCTGGCGGGAAGAGAAGGTAGAGCCCAGCATGGCTGGCTGGAGTTCGTCAACAGAGGCAACAGCAAGGAGGACAGGGGTTGCGGATGCTGCCAGGGGGCGGTATGGAGGTATGGGTTTTGCGCCCACTGGCGTCGCCGTCCCTAGGGAGCGGCGTCCTGGCCCTTCAGGTATGCAGAAGGGACTCTGTGTGCAGTATGTGGAAGCTGCCTGGAGTGGTGAGTGGCAGCAGCTAGGGAGCTCTGCGGCGGGGTTGCACGTTTTGGATATAATTGGTGATGAGGAGTGTGAGTTGGATTTTGAGGAGCGTAGTATAGAGGAGGGGGAGCTGTTTGAGGAAGGGGAGGAAGAAGAGTGGTGGGTGGGCAGCAGGGGTGGGGGGTAGCTGCTAAGTTTGTTACTGAGTTGTTTTAGGGGGCACGACAGGCGCAGCCACGGACGGCGGGAATGGCCCCCAGTGGGGGAGGCGGAAGGCACAGGAGCGGCCACCAGCCTTGTCTCCAGGTAAGGTTGCAGCTCATCATGGACATATGGTGTCAGTAGCCGTGGAAGCCAAAGAGGAAGTGGGGACAGGGTGGCACGGTTGGTAAAGGGTGTGTATGTGTTGGATGCGAGGCTGGTGACAGACAGTGGGGTGACATCTGTGGGATCCATAAAAGGTGACAATGAGGGGACAGTCATGGGGGTCGGGCCAGGTGAAGGAGGTTCACAGCAAGCCTGTGACACGAAGCAAGGGAATAAAGCGGAGCAGCAAGGTTTCCTTACATAGGCACTGCTAAGCCTTTGGGAGAGCATCTGATGCAGGCAACAAAAGAATTTTTTGGGAAAGGGGAATATGTTGAGGTTTTGAAACTGTTGCACAGGGAGGTGCGGGCAAAAGAGGGCTCCAAGGAAGAGGAGTTTGAGCCCACTAAACGGCCAAAGGTGTCCGTTAATATTGAAAATTGGATTACAGCCTTTTTAATCTTCGCAAGTGTCTACTGCGAGCGTTTTCCGGAGCGATCGGTAGCGCTTTTTAAGTGTATGGACATAATACAGAAGGCTCAAATCAACTACGGGGGTACGCGTGGCAGCAGAACGACGAGGAGTTTAGGGCGAGGATGGCAGCAGATCCGGAGGTGAAGTGGGGGGAAATAGATGTGGACCTGTGGCAACACACAATGGGTCTGGCCAAATTTAGTAAGACTACATTTACGGCCATTGGGCTGCTCATTACGTACCGGCCCTTTCGGGAGTGCCCCCCCAAGGGGTGGTGGTTGGGAGCACTAGCCAGTCAAGTTCAGGCACAGCAGCAAATGGGCAATCCGGAGCATGTTGGGACTATAACAAAGGGATCTGCACTCGGTAATATTGTGAGTTCTGGCACAAGTGCTCAAAGTGTTCAGGACGTCACCCTCTTATACACTGTTCTGGGCAGCAAGCCCCTACAGGAGCAGTGGTAGGGTAAGGACAGGTCTCTTGGGGTGGGCAGCAATCAGGAGCGAATGGGCGAGACAGACAGAGGTTTAGACAGGGCCCTACGGGAAAGGGCGCATACTCCGGTTAAGGTGGACAGACTGAATTTTTGGTTACAGGCTTATGACAGACCTTCGGACGCGGACTTGCTGATATGGGCATTTTCCCTGGGGTTCTGGCTGGGTTACACGGGTCCCCGGGTGCGGCGTGGGCTGAGAATCTTTGATCAGTGAGGGGCTAAGAGGCGCTTGTGAGTGGCAAGTTGGAGAAGGAAGTATTGTACATTGGCTGATGCAGATCCTATTGTGTCCCCTATTGGCGTGGTTCCCAAGCGGGAGAAAGGGAAGTATCATTTGATTCACCATTTATCATGGCCAGCGGGTGCCTCTGTTAACGATTTTATCCCGGAGGAGGTCACTAAGGTGTCATATGCGTCGGTTGACGTGGTTATTGGCATGGTGGAAGCTTTAGGGCCCAGATCGCTGATGGCGAAGACAGACATCAAGTCGGCATTTCGCTTGCTCCCCGTGCACCCGGATGATTTTGAGTTGCTGGGAATTCAATTCGGTGGGTGCTGGTACATGGACAAGGCTCTTCCTATGGGCTGCTCGAGTTCTTGTGCCCTTTTCGAATGTTTCAGCACATGCCTGCAAAGGATTTTTACGGCAGTGTCAGCCATGTCCACGTGATGCATTATCTTGATGATCTCTTTTTTGCAGCAACGGCGGATTCTCCGCGGTGCACGGGAGTGTTACAGCAATTTCAGGAAGTCATGGGGGACCTTGGTGTGCCCTTGGCCCCCGAAAAGACAATGGGGCCCTGTACGGCACTGTCGTTTCTGGGAATTGAATTGGACACAGTGACAGCGACGGGGCGTCTGCCGGAGGATGAGAGGGTGGAAATGATTCACAAGATTTTTGAGATGTTAAGCAAAAGTAAAGTAACAGCGAGGGAGGTGCAGGTATTGCTGGGTCACCTGAATTTTGCATGCTGGGTGGTTCGAGCGGGGAGGACGTTCTGTTGACGGCTGGCTTTGGTTTTGGCTGGGAAGTTGTTGCCCCATCATGTAAGCCTCAAGACTGGGGTGCAAGAGGACCTTCATATGTGGAGCACATTCCTGGAGTCTTTTAATGTAATTCCACTGAAGGCATGGCAAGAGTGGGAATGGGATGTTCAGATCTTTTCTGATGCAGCCGGGTCCACTGGTATTGGCATTTATTGGCAGGGCAGGTGGTGTGCGGAGGAGTGGCCACTTAAGTGGAAGAATGGAGTGCGTAGCATAGTATTCTTGGAGCTTTTCCCATTGATGGTAGCGGTGTGCCTATGGGGGAGTGCTTTGCGGCACAAGACAGTATTGGTCAGAGTGGACAATATGGCCGTGGTACATTTAGTAAACAGGCAGTGAGCAAGAGAGGTCCAGGTCCTTCAGTTACTTTGGGCTTTTGTACTGCAGTGTTTGAAGTATGATATTTTGTTTCGGGCACGTCATGTGCCAGGACAGAACAATGACATTGCGGATGCTTTGTCTCGTTCACAGTGGGACAGATTCCATGGGTTAGTCACGGGCATGGAGTTGTGCAGGACGGCGATGCCAGAAGCTCTATGGGACGTAGGCACTCGAGGATGCTTCGATTGGTAATGAATTCGCTGGTGCCTGCTACGCATCGGGCATATGTGATAGCGTGGGAAGAATTTATCAAATCTGGAGCTCGTAAGAGAGTGAGACCCACCGATACAGCGGAGGATGTGGTCCAGTTTATTATGGCATTGATAGATAAGGGACAGTCCAGGGTTACTATATCAGGTAAGTTAGCGGCGTTGGGTTTCATGGGAAAGCTTCTCTGGGGATACCAGCCGTCGGTAGGTGAACCGGGACACCTGATTTTGGAAGGCTGGGCGAGGGAAGGGGGTGGTCGGGTCGCATTTGGCACCTGGTGTCATTGCACTTGTTGAAGGATTTGTCTGGTACCATGAAAGACGTCTGTTTTAATGAGGGAGAGGCTTTACTTTTTCAGACCCTCATGTTGTAGTTGTTTTTCGGCACGTTTAGGGTGTCTGAATTGTTGGGCTCTGTGCGGAAGGCTGGTATTTGCTGGAAAGATGTCCATTGGGGAGGTCGGGTGTAGCTTTGGGCATCAGCAGTTTGAAAATAGATCAGAGGGGTTCAGGGGTGGCTGTTTTTCTCAGGCGTTATCCAATTGCTTCGATATACCCCTTCAAACTGGGGCACAGGTGGATGAAACAAACTAGGGACCGGTCTGGTGCGGTATTTCTTCATAGCGATGGGAGCAGGGGCACATCAGCCCAGTTATTGGCAGGGATGCAGAAGGGGCTGGTGGTGTTTGGGCAGGACCCCCGTCAATTTGGAACCCACTCCTTTAGGATTGGGATGGCTACGGAAGCAGGGCAGCAAGGTTGGAGTAGGGAGGAGCTCATGTCTTTGGGGAAGTGGAAGTCAGATTGTTTTAAGAGATATGTGAGAGGGAGGGACATGTTGGTTGGGAATTTTCGCTAATTTTATGTTTCTTTTCCAGGTTTGGTGGCAGGTCCAGAAGCGGCTTACATTGGGATCTGGGTCATTGGCCACTCATTCATAAAATGGGTTCAGTGACAAGCATGACGCACAGTTATAGGGGAAAATTTAGGGTTGTATATGGAACAGTACCATGTGTGCTGGATTAGTAAGGGCGGTATGAGGTGGGAGGAGCTCTTACCATGTTTACAGGGGTCTCGCGGGGGGGGGTTTGTCCGGATGTTTTGTGTTTGCATTTGGGGGAGAACGATTTGGTGGTCAAAACAGGGTTGGATCTTATGAAGGATATGAAGGAGGATTGACAGGTCATTTTGTCACAGTGGAGCGGTTGCCATGTTATTTTTACAAGGTTTGTCCCGAGGCGGGTGTGGAGAGGGGCGAAGAAACCAAGGGCCATTGAGAGGGCCAGGTGTAAGCTTAATAAAGAAATGAAAAGTTTTTGTTTGGACAAAGAATGGGGTTTTCCCCCTGGGGTCTTTGGGGAGGGGGGTATGGCCCACAGCGGCAGTTGGGCTGCCTGGGGCTGTTTTTGGGTGGTGGGTGGGTGGTATATATGGGACCATTTTGTGCAACCAGCCACCATTTTGTCAACTGGTGACACAGTGGCCAGTCCGCTTTTTTGGGTGTGTTTTTTGTCCCCACCCTCCCTCCCTACTGGCTAGCCAGGATTCAATTCCCGCTTTTTAAGTTGGATTTGTGGAACGTGGTGCTTGAGGTGGAACTGCTGCACACAGGGGGGTTGCGTGTATATAGTTGGTGTTGCTTGGAACAGGTGCTGCTGGAGGCAAGGAGAGTTTGCAGGTACCGAAACACGTATAGATGGTGAAGATGGCAGGACAATTTTAGGTAGTGGGGGGGACAGCAGCAGGTCATGACGGGCAGGAAGGAAGTTTGACATTAGCGTTAAGGAGAAGAACAAACAGGTCTGATAAGGAAATAGGTAAAACAAGAGAGAAGGAGGGCAGGATAAGGTTACAGGGAGGAGGGAGAATGGGGCAGGGGAAGGGGGAGGATATTTGGTTAGGTGTTTTCGATGTCTAGTGAGGTTATAGTTTTGTAAGGCAAAGGCCAAGGAATTATGGCCCTCATTCTGACCTTGGCGGGCGGCGGAGGCCGCCCGCCAAAGTCCCGCCGTCAGGTTACCATTCCGCGGTCGAAAGACCGTGGCGGTAATTCTGACTTTCCCGCTGGGCTGGCGGGCGGTCGCCTTCAGACCGCCCGCCAGCCCAGCGGGAAAGAGGCTTCCACAATGAAGCCGGCTCGGAATCGAGCCGGCGGAGTGGAAGCTGTGCGACGGGTGCAGTTGCACCCGTCGCGTATTTCACTGTCTGCGCAGCAGACAGTGAAATACATGTAGGGGCCCTCTTATGGGGGCCCCTGCAATGCCCATGCCAGTGGCATGGGCACTGCAGGGGCCCCCAGGGGCCCCGCGACCCCCCCTACCGCCATCCGGATCCCGGCGGTCGGACCGCCGGGATCTGGATGGCGGTAGGGGGGGTCGGAATCCCCTCGGCGGCGCAGCAAGCTGCGCCGCCTTGGAGGATTCAATGGGGCGGCGGTACACTGGCGGGAGCCCGCCAGTGGTGCCGGTCCGACCGCGGCTTTACCGCCGCGGTCGGAATCCCCATTGGAGCACCACCGGCCTGTCGGCGGTGCTCCCGCGGTCCTCCGCCCTGGCGGTCTTTGACCGCCAGGGTCAGAATGACCGCCTATGTTTGTAAATGCACCTGTTCCAATAATGCGGCCTTTTCCACACAGCAACGGAGTCGTGGTGTTCTTCCCTCCTCCCCAAAAGCGCAGTGCAACAGGACTGTAGCCCGTCCCTCTTGTTAGGGATGAAGAGAGCCGCTCATATCACAGGAGCGCCTCGCTGCCACTATTCCACGGATTCTACCTCACTCTCCAAACAGGACCAGAGCACAAATACTCACCGTCCCAGAAACCCCAGCACGGCGCAGCACACACCGCATCATCTGCCTCAACCTATGACAAAGATACTGCCATGAAGGGCATTATCAGAGGGAGGAGGGGGTGTTACAGACAAATGCAGGTTCAAATCTAACCTGGTTTCTTACCATTACATGCTTTCTTCACCACTTTCTACTTAGCAACCAAGAGTTGGTCTAATAAGATAAAAACCAAATAGGCTGCCTGCCTGTCTGCTGAGAAAATAAAAAGTAAAACAGTTGACATAAGCAAGCTGATTCAAAGCACCACCGCCGCCGACAGCGTGTTCACGAAGGAGAGACACACAAGGAAAAAGAAGTTAGCTCGCAGTCAAAGTTATCTGCAAAAGTGCAGTTAGCCATGTAACAGGGTCGGTCCCCAAGGCGGTAACCAAACCGCCAGAAGGAGGGACAAACGTAAAGCAGTTACCAACGAAAACAAAGGATTTTTGGAAGGCAAGCCCACGAACGAGTGATAGTGATGGGCATGCGGTGGGCCCAGATACATACCAATACGTCAGAAAAGCAGCGCTTGCGCGCTGCTATGCTCGACCTAAAGACGTAAAATAATTTGCTTTCACACACAGACTCTGTGTTAAGGTAGCGAAGTGATCTAGAAAGTGTCAAAGAAATTACAGGTAAAGTCATTCGGCAGCAGAATTATGAGTTACACATATTTTGTAAGCGTTAGCTTTCAAACACTAAACCTATTTGTCAAGTAGTGCAAAATTAACAGACCTGGGGCCAGATGTAGGTAGGTGGCAATTTGCGAGTTGCAAATTGCGAGTCCTTCCGACTCGCAATTTGCAACTCGCAAATTGCTATGCAGTACGGTGTCTCAGACACCGACTGCAACTCTCTATGGGGTCGCAATGACCCACCTCATTAATATTAATGAGGTGGGTCGCAAATTGCGGCCCCATAGCGAGTATAGGCACTCGCTAACATGGAGGCCTGCTGTAGTCAGCAGGCCTCCATGTTAGCGACCTGCTTTTAAATAAAGCAGTTTTTTTTTTTTTTAAATGTAGCCCGTTTTCCCTAAGGGAAAACGAGCTGCATTTCAAAAAAATCCGAAACCTTTTGTTTCGGTTTTTTCAGGGCAGGGAGTGGTCCCTTGGACCACTCCCTGCCCTGAAAAAATATTTTGGGGTCCAGTCTCAAACTGGAAGGGGTCCCATGGGGACCCCGTCCAATTTGCGAGTGGGTTACCATCCACTTGAAGTGGATGGTAACTGCGACTCCATTTGCGACCGCGTACGCGGTTGCAAATGGAGTTGCATTCCACTGCGAATCGCAAATAGGTAGGGAACACCCCTTCCTATTTGCGATTCGGAAATGCATTTTGCGAGTCGGTAACGACTCGCAAAATGCATTTCTGCATAGGAAACACGCATTTGCGAGTCGCAAACGGCAGATTTTGCCGTTTGCGACTCGCAAAGTGTTTCCTACATCTGGCCCCCGGCTCTTACACAACAGAGCAATCCCACATGTTACACACATCTTACATTTGCTAACGTTAAATAGCAGAACTACGCTCTCTGTGACACAGAACGAACAAGAGTATGTCTCACACTGCAGAGATTTCTCTCAAGTTACGCATTTCTTACAGTTTGATATCATAGCTAACACGATTACCCCCCTAGTTACACTCTATTACAAAACTGGTGGAAGATAGCATAGTTTGAGCGATTTGCTCAGAATCATGTTAAGTGTCACAGAGGAGGTGGGGTCTTATCGCATGAAGCCCAACCCTATGGTTAGTTACATGTTCGCACTACACCTTTAACTGCCTGTTCTCTCGTGGATGATATATCATACGTTTACAGAATTTCAGATTCAAATTGGCTTTTCTGATTTCTTTTATTGACCTTACAGTTCCTTTTTGGTGTTTTTTTTCTCTCTCCTTTACTCTCTCTTTCAATCTTTTATCTGCCCAAACAACTAATTTGCTGATCCAAACACTGCTGTAAAAGGGTGTTTCTTTCAAATTAGACTTCTATCCCTAAGTAAACCTTTGTGAGCATCAGTTAAAAATTAGCCTTAGTTTAAAATGGCCTGATTAGCTGAACAATTAACTTACACTTCGCCGGAAATTAACAGCCGTTTATTGACTACACTGCAAACAAACACCAGGGTTAGAGAGAGAGCACCACTAATGAGAAGAGAGAACTGAAGACCCGCCTGGCCCACAGGAGCATCAGTGTGCATTTCTATGACCATGAGTTAAAAGGTTTTACTAGTGGCGTTGAAATAACTTTCAGAGCGAGGTACTACTTGCGCTGTCACCGGGATTGTGAAAAATCCGCAAGGGGAGCAGTACCTAATGAGCAAAACCACTTTAATGCGACGGGGCTAAGGGGAGAGTGGGGAATAGCAGAATTCCAGTCGTCCATTTTGGAGAACATTTTACTAAATACATGGCTAACACATGATGTGGTAGGGTATGGGTATAAATGCACCAAACATTGGCTGTCGCTGATAATCAATAAGCCCAAACGCGTCTCTGATGCAATGGCGATTCAGATGAATGCCAATAAGGCCAGTCCAGATAATAACTTTTAAAAAGAGGCTGAAAGAAATTAATAAGATAGTTTCTGACGCAATCAAAAATCAGTAAATTGTAGAAAGATGTGTGGAAATGTAGCCGCGAGACCACTTACCCTATATGACAGATAAATATTGCTCAGCCAATGGAAGACAGTCTCAGACACAAAAACAGGGAAACAGAAGGAAACCAACACTACAACAACGGCCTTTGAGCTCAGCATCATCAGCGAGGAAGGTGGAAAGGGAAATCATCATCCATGCGTGCCCCCAACGGCCCAACCATCCTTCCATTTGGTTTGTGTCCTAATGAGTGCCAACATTTCCCACCCGGATTTCCATTTCCATATGGCCAACCTCCATCTTTAAGAAGCGACGGAGGAAGCTGCTGAGGGAAACAGAAAGACAATACATGACCCAAGTGGTCAGACGAAACACAGATAATGACGAGGCTTTCAGAGAATGAGACTCAGGGTGCCAATAAGGACAGGGATTAAGAAATCCATTTATATCCACCTTCCTACACAGACAGTATTGTAGAAGTTCTAGCGTTTGAACAGGCTGTCACAAAATACATTGAAACAATAGATTCCGAACACCTGGGGGGCTTCTATAATTTATCAGACCAATAGTAATTGGCTTTCAAAGGGCTTCTGAATAATAAATCACAGGTGATGAAATCGGTGGACAGAAGTGGAGCTACTATAGTGATCACATATGGAAAGTACAACCTGGTCTATAATCACTTCCTGGTAGATACCAAGTTATGAAGTCTTGAGGGAGAACCCTGCCCCACATTTCATAATCACTTTTACAAGTATGAGGGAAGAGGAGTTAACATCAGGATGGATAACAAGACAGGAAGCCAAGTCTCCTGCAGTCAAATAACCCTGTGTAGCACGTTTCTACACACTCCCTAAAATACATAGCGATCTCTTCCTCCTATCAGAGCTATTATATTCATAATAAAATACTTCTTAGAATCTCTTTCACTGTTTTTGTGACTGGTTTCTTAGACCCCTTGTCACTCAAATGTGTTTGTGTCTGAAGGACACGAAAGATGTCCTTTGTTTAGTTAGAGACTGGTCCATTAACCCAGAATCATATCTTCTTATCGCAATGGACATGGAGGTATTGAATACAAGTATTCCCCAATCAGTTATTGAAACAGTATTAAGGAACACCAAATTGGGATCCCATTACCCTAATATAATTGGTAATGGATTGTACTAGGATGGCATATCAAAATTGATTTGCCTGGTACACCAGTCCTTACCACTTTAATGGATATACCTCCAGTCACAAGACACCACCAGTGTGGGAACTGCTCTGTATGCCAGTTTACCACTGCCACCAGGGAGATAGATATTGGAACTAACAGTCTGTGGATTATTAAATGTCATACCACTTGTAACTCTGGAAATGTGATGTACATGATCACTAGCCTGTGGAAGCACAGCTATATGCAAATGACTTTCAGAAGGGTGTAAATCAGGATCAATGAGCATTGCAGCAAAATGCTCAAATGACTACCAAAAATGACAACCCACTACCTAGAAGTAAAACACTGGGAAAACAATTTAAAGAAGGTAGATCTTGAAGGACACCTTACTTACCTTATGTAACACTCTTTCTAGTAGAGGCTCTATCTTGCCACACAGTGCTCACCTTTTGAATATTGCCTGGGGGCTTCCCCATCCACTTCTACGCCTATTAGTAGCTCTCCACACTAACACATGGGTCCAGGTAAAACTAGGCAAAGGCACTTATCTCTCAAGGCGGGTCCCTACAACCAAAGGCCTAAAACAGGGCTGCGCTCTGGCACCCACATTGTTCAATCTATACCTAGCAGATTTAGCAGCTGCACTCACCCTTATAAACTCGCACCTTCCAAAAATTGGGGACCTCGAGCTACCATGCCTCATGTACGCCGACGATCTCGTACTACTCAGCCACACGGAGGTAGGCCTTCAGAGACTACTCAACGCCACTCAGCTCTACACAGCTACGAATGCCTTGACGGCAAACTTTGGCAAAACACGCACACTGTCAATTAGGTCAAAGCCATCCACGAGAGCCTGGTTTTTGGGGAGACATGACTGGTCCACACAGATAAGTACAAATATCTTGGAGTCACTGTTGACAAATAGGGGAACTTCGAGCATCAAAGGAAAAGCCTAATGGGAAAAAGTCTAGCCATAGCACTCTCACTAAAAAGACTAAAAATCCTTCTGAATGGGCCCTCATACACCCCCCTCTTAAAAGTGAAAAAGGGCAAACTCCTCCCCACTATAACATACGGGAGTGAAGCTCAAAGAGGCAGGGACTCTGATATCTTAAATCGTGCAGTGAGCAAAGCTTACCGGCCGATATTTAACATCCCCAGATTCACCTCCCTCTGCTGAACCAATCCCTGGCTCAACCTGTCGCCTACATAAACCTTTGGAGCAAAGCCCGCGGTGCCTCCCCAGGCACTCTCAACTATCATTTGTGGCAAGAGCTTAAACGTAAGAACACCTCCCCATTCAGAATTCACTTAGATGACTCTCTTAAGAAGACCGGACTAACAGACTTGTGGAGGACCTCAATCCCACACAATGCCTTTAAGAAAGCAGCTAGGAAATCACTTAGGCTCCAGTCACTACTGGAGGACAAAGCAGCCTTCTCACGGAGGTCTCACACCTAGATAACCCTGCACACCTACATGTCTTCAACACCACAGCCATACCTAGGCCAGGGCTTCTCGAAACGAACAAAGGACGACTTATTAAAGTACCGACTTGGTCTCCTACCACTTGCCTTATATGCGGCCCCTTGGTTGAGTGACGTAACCAACTCTATGTGCCGCCTGTGCAGTGAGGACACGGAAGATCTCCTCCACGTCCTTTGTTCTTGCAATCATCTCGCACTAGAACAAAAAGCCCTACTGAAGTGCAAATTTAATGAAAAAGGCATCCGGACACGGAGACAAGCAGTAATGGCGTGCTTTGCACCTGGTGACCTACAGTTGAATTATGCCTTGGGAAAGTTTTTACTGCAGGTGTCACAAAAGCAGGAGTTAAACAAGCAACATTGCCCCCCTGTCGATCTAAAGGAGGAGGACAGGCTTAATGCCTGACAATGGACTACAATGGCATTAAGCGCTGCTCTGCTCACACTGGAGCAACGCAAATATTTTAAATAGCAACACTTAACCATCATTTAAAGCGAGCTCCTATGAAGCCGAACTGAAATGACTGAACAATAATTTTTATTTTTTACCTTTTTATATAGTGCTTATCTATTTTTATTTTTTTGTGTTATGGTTTTAAGTAACTAAACAATAAAATCTCTTCTTCTGGTCTTCTTCTTCTTCAGGTAGATCTTGAGGGACACCTTACTTACCTCCTGTAACACTCTTTTTAGTAGAGGCTCTATCTTGCCACACAGTGCTCACCTTTTGAATATTGCCAGGCTTCAGACTGGATCCAGAAACATTTCTGCAGTACCTTGGCACAACAGTATGTGGCACAGTGTGGCCCCACACAAACACCATTCTGCTCTAGAAATGACGTGCTGGCATCAGTTGCATTTGAGGCTGTCTGCAACCCCAGACGCAGAGCGATACTGATCGAGAGCAGTGTGCAGAGTCCTGGACTTGGAATCTTATTAACATATAGGGGGGTCATTACAACCCTGGCGGACGGTGTTTAAAGCTGCGGTAATACCGCAAACAGGCCGGCGGAGAAAAAAAGGGAATTATGACCGTGGCGGAAACCGCCAACATAGACAGCCACTTTAACACTCCGACCGCCACGGCAGTACAGACAAGCAGCGCGGCGGTCACCGCCAACAGGCAGGCGGGAGACAAAGTACCGCCCACACTATTACAACAGGCCAATCCGCCACCTTTTCCGGGGTGGATTCACCGTGGATAAAAACACGGCAGAAACAGCTTTTGCAATGGGAAAATGCTCACCTTAACACACTCCACGAGGAAGGAGGGCACCATGGAGCCCGAACTCCAAATACTCCCTGCGCTTCTCTTCCTGCTCCTCTACGAACATCAGCAACGGCAGCGCCGAAGACAACGGTGAGTACTGCACCTACGTCGTAGGGGAGGGGGGAGGCAAAAGTCACGGACACACACACCCAACACCCCCACCCCCACTCCCACCCCCACCCTCACCCACTACAAGACACACACCAATGCATATCCACACATCACAGTAACAACCCACAACCCCACCGGAAGAATGCAAAGACAAAAGGGAATCAGTATAACTATTGTAATGAATAAAAATACTGTAAGCTCATATATACAGAAATATATACACATTCCAAATATATACATCACGATTAGTAGTGCAGGTATGCACAATTCAATGTCCGTGGACCACTGGGCCCAAAATGCATGGGCGAGGCCCACACACGATACCTGTCCAGAAACGGAGAGAACACTGCAGGGGCATCAGATAGAAATACAACAGGCACCTCAGGGGGAAGGGAACAGGGGGCACCTCAGCCGGATGAGTGCAACGCCAGATCCACGACCGGGCTCCATGCCCATTGATGTATCCTGGGGAGTGCAAATCCACAGTCTCTCAAGTCTCTACAGTGGGTGGTTTGCCCACTGTACCATCCTGGGGAGTGCAAAGCCACAGTCTCTCAAGTCTCACAAGTGGGTGGTTTGCCCACTGTACCATCCTGGGGAGTGCAAAGCCACAGTCTCTCAAGTCTCTACAGTGGGTGGGTTGCCCACTGTACCATCCTGGGGAGTACAAAGCCACAGTCTCTCAAGTCAAGTCTCTACAGTGGGTGGGTTGCCCACTGTACCATCCTGGGGAGTGCAAAGCCACAGTCTCTCAAGTCTCTACACTGGGTGGGTTGCCCACTATACCATCCTGGGGAGTGCAAAGCCACAGTCTCTCAAGTCTCTACAGTGAGTGGGTTGCCCACTGATCAATCCTGGGGAGTGCAAAGCCACAGTCTCTCAAGTCTCTACAGTGGGTGGTTTGCCCACTGATCAATCCTGGGGAGTGCAAAGCCACAGTCTCACAAGTCTCTACAGTGGGTGGTTTGCCCACTGATCAATCCTGGGGAGTGCAAAGCCACAGTCTCTCAAGTCTCTACAGTGGGTGGTTTGCTCACTGATCTCACAAGTCTCTACAGTGGGTGGTTTGCCCACTGATCAATCCTGGGGAGTGCAAAGCCACAGTCTCACAAGTCTCTACAGTGGGTGGTTTGCCCACTGATGCATCCTGGGGAGTGCAAAGCCACAGTCTCTCAAGTCTCTACAGTGGGTGGTTTGCCCACTGATCCATCCTGGGGAGTGCAAAGCCACAGTCTCTCAAGTGGATAACAGTCTCCACTGGTTCTGGAGGGGGACTGGTGCCCAGAGTGCTTCATCCTGTGAAGGACAGAGGTAGTGGATGCAGTTCTCCACTGGTTCTGGAGGGGGACTGGTGCCCAGAGTGATTCATCCTGTGAAGGACAGAGGTAGTGGATGCAGTTCTCCACTGGTTCTGGAGGGGGACTGGTGCCCAGAGTGCATCAGGCTCCTCGTGACGGTCTCAGTTCCGTCACTGTCCCAGCCGCACATGGGCTAACGATGCTTGGGTTGGCGGTGCTTGCCCTGTTCAGCGGTGCTTGCCATGGCGGTCTTTGCCCTGTTCAGCGGTGCTAGACTTTTCCATTTCTGACCTGTTCAGCGGTGCTTGCCCTGTTCAGCGGTGCTTGCCATAGCGGTCTTTGCCCTGTTCAGTGGTGCTAGACTTTGCCGTTTCTGACCCGTTCAGCGGTTCTTGCCCTGTTCAGCGGTGCTTGCCTTGGCGGTCTTTGCCCTGTTCAGCGGTGCTTGACTTTGCTGTCTGTGACCTGTGCAGCGGTGTGTGGCATGACGGTCCCTCAGTGCCCAGCGGGGCTGTGGGTGCCGGGGCCCTCCAGGGCACTGACGCTGGTGGTGGTCTCCGGACCAGTGACGATAGTGCTGCCCTCCAGGGCACTGACTCTGGTGGTGGTCTCCGGACCAGTGATGATAGAGCTGCCCTCCACGTCACTGACTCTGGCGGTGGTCTTCGGACCAGTGACGATGGGGCTGGCGGTGGCGTCCTGGCTAGCGGGGAGGATGACGGCCTTCTCCGTCGTGCTGCTCTTACCAGACTTTGGAGGCTTCTTCTGCCCCTTCACCACCTTGGGAGGGGTCACAGCTGACTCGACACTCCCCCCGGGACCCTTGTGGGCGGCTTCGCCGGCAGGAGTCTTCACCCTCTCCCGTCAGGCACTGTCCAACTTCTGGTGCTTCACAGGGGGTGGACTGGCAGTGCTTTGGCTCCGTGTCACACTGGCTGCCCTGGTGGCCGGTGCACTCTACATACCTCTAACACGCACCACTGGTACTGGAGTTTTTTTGGCTGAGGTGCTAGTACGGGACCTATGAATTGGAAGGGGGGTGGTGGGACAGAGGTCAAGGTTGCTCAGGAAAAGTTTCTGACGAACACTGGGACGGGTAGCTGGAGGGGGTCTGGGAGTGGAGGAAGAGGAGGTGGTTGTAGGAGGTGTAACTTTAGATGGTTTGGGTGTAGGTGCAGGTTCTGGAGGCTGTCGTGAGGTGGATGGATGTTGGGTGTGTGGGTGTCCGCGTTTGTGTACTTTGGGAGGGGGCGTCATAGACACACTGGGAGAGGACACAGGGGACGTGTAAATGGAAGTGGGGGTGGTGAGTGTAGGTGAGCGGGGTGTGGTGCTGGGTGTTCTGGTGCGAGTCCTAGTGGCTGTAGTGGTAGTGCATGCAGGTGAGAGTGTAGACAAGACTGGGAGGGAGGAGGGAGACGACGAGGAGGGGAACACAGTGGAAGCAGTGGATGTTGCTGTGTCTGTATGTGGGTGATGCTTGTGTGAGTGCCTGTGGGATGTGTGGTGCCTATGTCTGCCTGAGCTGCCCTTGTGTGTTGACGTGTGTGCAGGCTTGTCTGATGGTGTGCTTGGGATAGGCTGGGGTACAGGGGATTGGGTCTGGGTGGAGGAAGTTGGAGGGGGGAGGGTAGACACAGGGACAATGGATGCCATCAGTGCTGAGGCCAGAGATTGCAGGGTTTGATGATGGGCAGCCTGACCAGAATGAATGCCCTCCAGGAATGCATTAGTGTGTTGCAACCCCTTTCTACACCCTGGATGGCATTCACAATGGTAGACTGCCCAACAGTGAGTGACCTGAGGAGGTCAATGGCCTCCTCACTGAGGGCAGCAGGGGTGACTGGGGCAGGGCCTGAGGTGCCTGGGGTGAAGGTGATGCCCACCCTCCTGGATGAGAAGGCACGGAGCGAAGGCTGAGGGGCTGCTGGGAGGGCGGTGCTGGTAGGGGGGGTGGCGGCTGTACCTGTAGAAGTGGGGGGCACAGATGGTGCGCCACCACAAGGGAGCTCACATCGGAGGACGAGTCCGTGTCGCTGGTTGCTGATCAGGTGACCGACGTGAAGCTCCCCTCGCCCTCCATCCCACTGGTGTATTCGGAGTCTGTGGTGTGGCCCTCCATGGCCATGTGGGATGCAGCCCCCTCGTGCTCTGGTGCCACTGTACCTCCGCCTGATGATGCTGATGCACAAAAGAACAGGGAGAGCACAAAAAGGGGTGGGGAACAGAAGAAAGACATGTTGAGTGCATGGCTTACCGCTACCGTTGGCGGACAATACAGACACATCAGCCCCCTGCACTAAGCCGTGCTCTTGGCCTCTACAGATGCAGTTCCTGGGATATGGCCTACATGGCTATGAGTGTCATCTACCCACATAGATGACACAGGGGCATGTATACCTGTACTTGGCACTCTACAGAGGTGGGGTGGAGTGGCACATGACCTGGATTCCGGAGGGGCCTAGCCTACGGAACTCGCCCTGGCCTAGGGAAACCCACAGCCCTCCTGCCCCACCCAGACCCCTCCACTGCACGCAAAGTCATGAGAATGTGAATGTACTCACCCCCTTGTGTCTGCTGTGATGCCCTCATGCGCCCATCCAACTCAGGGTAGGCCACCGCCAGGATCTGGAACATCAGGGGGGTCATGGTGTGACGGGCACCCCTCCCATGTTGGGAGGCCATCCCCAGCTGAGCCTCCGCCGTCTTCTTGCTCCAGCGGCGAATGTCCTCCCATCTTTTATGGCAGTGGGTGCTCCGTCTCTGGTGGACCCCCAGGGTCCGGACGTCCTTGGCGATGGCACGCCAAATATCCTTCTTCTGGTGGGCGCTGACCTACATGACATGTACAGGGGAAGAAGAGAAGTCATTAGCAACAGCACCGTCGAAGTGAGTGCCCCACATCCCTGCCCTTGCCATGTGGCACATGCAATCACACTTCTACATGCTCGGAGGACTCTGCCCCCTTCCTACTGACATCCAGCCCTCTCCACCCAGCCATAGCCTATACAACGTGCTCCCTGTGTACTTACCTGTTGGTCTGGAGGACCGTAGAGTAGCGTGTACTGGGGGAGGACCCCGTCCACGAGCTTCTCCAACTCCTGTGCAGTGAAGGCAGGGGCCCTTTCCCCAGACGCACCAGCCATTGTCTCTTCCAGACCGAGGTCACAGCAGGCACTTGCAGTGTAGGTCCTCTCCTGTCGAAGATCAGGTATCGAGTGATTGAACAGATAGAAAATGGCGGTCCATAGGGTCCACTGTTAACCAATGCAGCATTGCGCCGCGGTCTTTGACCGCCTACCGCGACGGTGTACAACACCAGCGCAGTTACCTCACATCCCATTGTCCCACTTTAGAGGTCAGGCAGCCGCCATTTCAGGGGCCCACATGGCTTCATTTACAACTGCGTCACACATACCTAGGCCTACACTCAACACACATACAGGAAGGATATTGTATTTAGTGTCGTGTTCTGTGTAGCTGTGGGTACATACCTCTGAGTTGCTTGACTCTGTGGTCGCTGTTGTCCTTCCTAGGCACCGTCAGCTGGGACATGTGAGGAGATGGCGGAATCCTCCGGTGTACCGACCGCTGGTGGATCTGTTAACAATGGAGGAGTGACATTTAATCATCACCTACAGGTTTGACGGTGCCACAATCCAGGAACTGTGTACCCAGTTGGAGCCAGACCTGATTTCACCAATCCGCCATCCCACAGGAATCCCCCCTCAAGTGCAGGTGCTAACAGTGCTCCATTTCCTAGCAAGTGGGTCATTTCAGACAACAGTGGCCATGGCATCAGGGATGTCCCAGCCTATGTTTTCCAACGTGTTGTTCAGAGTGTTGTCTGCCCTGCTGAAACACGTGAGGAGCTACATCGTTTTCCCTCAGGTGGAGGATTTGGCTACAGTTAAAGGTGACTTCTATGCCCTGGGACATATCCCTAACATCGTAGGTGCCATTGAAGGGACCCATGTGGCTTTGGTCCCCGCCCACAGGAGTGAACAGGTGTACAGGAACCGTAACAGTTATCATTCGATGAATTTACAGATGGTATGTTTGGCAGACCAGTACATCTCGCAGGTAAATGCTATGTTCCCTGGCTCAGTGCATGACGCCTACATCCTGCGAAATAGCAGCATCGCGTATGTGATGGGTCAACTCCAGAGGCACTGTGTGTGGCTATTAGGGGACTCTGGTTACCCCAACCTGTCATGGCTATTGACCCCAGTGAGGAATCCCAGGACCAGGGCAGAGGAACGCTACAATGGGGCCCATGGGTGGACTAGGAGGGTGATCGAACGCACCTTCGGCCTCCTGAAGGCCAGGTTCAGGTGCCTGCATATGACAGGTGGTTCCCTATTCTACTCACCAAGGAAGGTGTGCCAGATCATCATCACCTGCTCGATGCTTCACAATCTTGCTTTGCGACGCCAGGTGCCTTTTCTGCAGGAGGATGGTCCAGATGACGGTGTTGTGGCAGCTGTGGAGCCTGTGGACAGTGATGAGGAGGAAGCAGAGGAAGAAGACATTGATAACAGGGACTCTGTCATACAGCAATATTTCCAGTGACACACAGGTGAGAACAATTTTTTTACTATTACATTAACTTTCACACTTCTACCTCTATCCTGTCTGTCAATTTGAAGTAGTATCTGCTAACTGAGTGATACATTTCCATTACGGTTTCACAGGTGGGGTTACCAACGTGTGTCATCTGCTTGCATCCTTCATGGACTTGTGATGTGTGACATAGGTATGTTGACATTACTATTGAGAACGGATTTTGTCACTGTCACAGCTAATACACATTTTCAAAATCACAGGCTGACTCCAGATTGTTTTGTGGTTCAAGGGTGTTTATTGAAATGCTAATTATTGGAGGGGGTGGCAAAATGGTGATGAATGATGGTGGAGGAATGTCCATGGCAGAGTCCAGTCTATTAGTCTCACAGGTGCATTGCCCATATGGGCATAGGAAGTGGAGCTGGGGCAGTTCCAATCTGGACAGGGTAACAAAGTGGGACAGTGGGAGGACAATCAGGGTGGTCTCATTTCCTGGTGGGGGACTTGTCATCTTGCTCTGTTCGGTTCCTGGATCTCAGGGACCGCTTGCGGGGTGGTTCTCCGTCTGCAGAGGGTGGGATGCTGGTGTGGTTGTCCTGTGGCGGGGCATCCTGTCCACTAGCGCCGGCGGAGGTGGTGGGCAGTTCTTCATCCATGCTAGTGTCAGGGGCCCCTTGGAGTGCCACGGTGTCCCTCATGGTCTTTTGTATGTCCTTCAGCACCCCTACGATGGTGCCCAGGGCGGAGCTAATGGTTCTGAGTTCCTCCCTGAACCCCAAATACTGTTCACCTTTCATGCGCTGGGTCTCCTGAAACTTGGCCAGGACCGTTGCCATCGTCTCCTTGGAGTGGTGGTATGCTCCCATGATGGAGGAGAGGGCCTCGTGGAGAGTGGGTTCCCTTGGCCTGTCCGTCCCCTGTCGCACGGCAGCCCTCCCAGTTCCCCTGTGTTCCTGTGCCTCCGTCCCCTGGACCGTGTGCCCACTACCACTGCCTCCAGGTCCCTGTTGTTGTTGGGGTGGTGGGTTATCCTGGGTTCCCTGTAGTGGTGGACACACAGCTGACTGACGTGTCCTGGGTACGGAGGTATGGGCCCGCTGGGTGGGTGCTGGTGTTACCAGAGGGTGGAAGGTCAGTGTTGGGCTGTGCCTGTGCGAGGGGAACCAACTGTCCCGAGGCCCACGATGGTCCGGGCCGGTCATCTGGATCCAGTTGGCCAGAGCTGCTGTCATCACTGTCGGCCTCTCCTGGGGGTGGAGTGGACATGTCTGGACCCTCGTGTCTGGTGACGTTAGGTAGTGGTCCTGCATGGGTATAAAGGCATGATTATTGCATCTGTGTGTGTCATGGTGTGCAATGGGTGGGTGTGCGTGTACCCCAGTGCAAGCATTCCTGTGTGGGGGCTTGTGTGAAGATGGTTCGGGGGGTGTTATGGGTATGTGCAGTGGGCATACTTTAGTGATGGGTGTCCATGCTAAATTGTGTCATGCAGGGCTTGGTGTTGGGATGGGTGGTTTGTGTTATAAGTACATTAGTGAGGAGTTGGAGTGATAGGGGAGGGGGTGAGGGTGGGGATGTGTGAGAGCATGCAGGTAGGGCGGGGGATATGATAGTTAAGATTTGACTTACCAGTGTCCATTCCTCTACCGACTCCTCCGAGGCCCTCTCGATGCATAATGGTCAAGACCTGCTCCTCCCATGTTGTTAGTTGTGGGGGAGGAGGTGGAGGTCCGCCGCCAGTCCGCTGATCCGCGATGTTATGCCTGGAGACCACTGAACGCACCTTCCCCCGTAGGTCGGTCCACCTCTTCCTGATGTCCTCCCAATTTCTTGAGTGCTGTCCCACTGCATTTACCCTGTCGACGATTCTTCGCCATAGCTCCATCTTCCTGGCTATAGAGGTGTGCTGCACCTGTGCTCCAAATAGCTGTGGCTCTACCCGTACGATTTCCTCAACCATGACCCTGGGCTCCTCCTCCGAAAACCTGGGGTGTCTTTGGCGTGCCATGGGGTGGGATAGGTGATGTGTGGGGTGGTGTTTGTGGTGATGAGTGTGGTGATGTGTAGTGGTGTGTGGAATTTTGTGCGTGGATGTTGTGTGGGTGATGGTGTTTTGTGCCTCTGTGTGGTGGGGTTCTCTATTGCTGTGCTCTCTCTCTGTCGCCTTTGTCTCTGTTTTTGGGTCGTAGGGGTTTGTGGGAGTGGTGTGTGTATGTGTATCAGGTGTGTGTATTTGGAATTGTCCAATGTGGCGGTGTTTTGGAGATGTGTGTGTATTTTGAGCACGGCGGTGTGTACATCCAATGGAATACCGAGTTTGAAAGACTGCCACGTGGATTCGTGGGTCGTGATAGCATGGGCGTGTTTCTGTTGGCGTGACTGTGGCGGACTTGTGTGGGTGTCTGAATTTTGGCGAATTCCGAGATGTGGATCATAATAGCTGTGGCGGAATTCCGCGGCCACGGCGGTGTATTGGCGGTCTTCTGCACGGCGGTAAGCGGCTTTTACCGCCAATGTTGTAATGACCCCCATAGAGTCCAATCACAGAACAAGGAGAATGAGAGGGCCAATGAGGGATCTGCATTTAGACAGACTCTCTACCAGAAAGAGTGTTACCATAAGTAAGTAACTTGTTCTTCTGGTAGACTCCTCTAGCTGCAGATTCCTCACCTTCTGAATAGATACTAAAGCAATACCTATCCAGAGGTGGGTCTGTGGTTGGATTCAAACCAGAAAGTATTGCATGACCGATCAAAGAAAATGCCCCTCTCTGCAAACTAAACTGTCCAGGCAGTAGTGCTTGGTAAACCTGTGGAGTCCCGCCCACGTAGCCACCGGGTAAATGTCTAAGACAGGGACTCTGTGTGTTAAAGCAGTGGTAGCAGCTTTGGCCTTGGTACATAGCTCAGGTAGTCCTCCTTAGGTTGTTTTTAGGCTAATGCATAGCAGATCTTAATGCAGAACATAATCCAGAGGGGGATGATTCTCTTCTGCATAGCCCTGCTTTGTTTTGCTCCAGAGAATCCCACAAAGAGCTGATCAACCACCCCGTGTTCATTGGTATTAGCTATTTAGAAGCTCAGCACTCTTTTAGGATCTAAGCAATGGGGCCTCTTCTCCTCCTTGGAGGGGTGAGGTGGAGTAAAGAACACCAGCACTGTGATGGTTTGACCAACATGGAATGACAACATTAAAAGAAATGATACTCGAGACCGCAGAATCAATTTGTCTGGGAAGAAGGACGTGAACAGTGGCTTTCACCTATATCTGTGACTGGAGATGAGTATTTGAAAAGTTTCAGCACTCCATCCATCATCTGTTTGTATTACTAAAGTCACCCCAAGTAGCCAGAGTATGCCTAGACATGGGCCCCTTGCTTGCTGTGCCACTGGATTCAAGCTAGACTGGCTGATGAGGGGTGATACCCTGAAACTGGTCCCAGGATTCCTGTTTCTGGTCCAGTGAGGTCCTGGCCTGACTGTTTGGACTGGACTATTCCCTTGGGGAGCAGGGTCAAGACTGATTTGCATATGGCTGGGTCCAAACTGGGATGGTAGGGTGAGCAAAATAACAATGGATTTAACCCAGATCTGTTACTGGGGGTGAGTGTTTGAAAAGTTTCAGCACTCCGCCCATCATCTTTTTGTGTTGCTAAAGTCACCCTCAGTGGCCAGGGTATACCCAGAGGTGAGTCCCTTACTTTCTGTGCCACTGGATTCAAGCTAGCCTGGCTGATGAGGAGTGATACCCTGAAACTGGTCCTAAAATGCTTGTTTTTGGTACAGGGAGGACCTGCCCTGGAAGTTCAGAATGGACTGTTCCCATGTGGAGCAGTGTCAAGATTGATTTGCATATGGCTGGGTCCACACTGGGGTGGCATGGTGAGCAAAAGAACAATGGATTAAACTCAGTTCAGTGACTAGGGGTGAGTGTTTGAAAAGTTTTAGCACTCTGACCATCATCTTTTGGTGTTGCTAAAGTTGCCCCAAGTGGCCAGGGTATGCCCAGATGTGAATCTCTTGCTAACGGTGCCAGTGAGTTCAAGATAGCCTGGCTGATGAGATCGGTGATACCCTGAAACCGGTCCCAGGCTGCTTGTTTCTGGTCCAGGGAGGACCTGGCCTGGCAGTTCGAGCTGGACGGCTCCCATGGGGAGGAGGGCCAAGAATGATTTGCATTTGGCTGAGTCCATACTGGGATTGCATGGTGAGCAAAAGAACGGTGGATTTAACCCAGATCTGTGACTGGGGGGGAGTGTTTGAAAAGTTTCATCATCTTTTTGGATTGACACAAAGAGCCTGGTGCTCAATCACATGCTGTGCTAAAGTAAAAGCAATGAGGAAAACAGCTTTGATAGTGATGAGCCACAAGTGCACATCAGATAAGTCAGAACCAGATTAAGGTCCAAAAGATGTTGTAGCCCTTTCAAGAATCGCATCACAACCGGTGTCTTTATCAGTGAGGGCTGATATGGCAAATGTAGGATGGCAGAGAGGGCTGAGATATAAACTTTAACTATGCCCACAACCATACCTTGCTGAGCAAGAGAAAGAACAAATAATGTAATGTAGGATAGCTGGCTTGGAGTGGGTCTATTTGGCGGTTGCTGCACCAAGGTACAAATTTGTCCCAGTGGTCTATGCAGTTTTCGTTGAGGAATGCCTTGCTGCCCAGATGACACCAGCCACATCAGTCGGAAAGTCAGAGGTGTTCAGCTGTTGCCACTCAGTCTCCAAGTGTTGAAGTTGGAAAGTGAGAAGGCTGGGGTGTAGATCCCTGCTGTGTTGCTGTGAAGGTGGGTCCTCCAGAAGGGGCAGCTTGATCGTAGGACATATGCTGAAGCCCAGGACTTCTGTAAACCATACTCTTTGTGCCGAATCCGGAGCCACTAGGATGAATTGGCCCTAGTATGTCAACATCTTCTTGAAAACTCAAGCAGGAGGAGTATCGACAGGAAGGCGCAGAGGAGTCCCAAGTTGCACTCGAGCCAGAAGCATCTCCAAAGGAGAGCCACCTTCAAAACTCCAATGAGCAGGAGCACTGACACTGCGTGTTCATAACAGTGGCAAACAGATCGAGCCATGGTTTTCCTCATTTGCAGGAGAGAGCTTGCGTCACCTCCGCATGTAACAGCTGAACCTGTACGCTCTGGAATTCACTGAGTCTACCAGGTGGATCATCACCAGGAAGACCCCATGGTGGTCCAGCCATTCCCAGAGGGATAAGGTCTTCTGGCAAAGTGTTCATGACCTCACCCTGCAGTGGTGTGGTCTGCGAGCAGCTGTACCAGCCACCCTCTGATGGACGGACGGAAGGAAAGATTTAAATGCCAAGAGGATGGCTCTCAGCTCAATCAATCAATCAATCAGTTTTTATAAAGCGCAACTACTCACCCGTGAGGTTCCCAAGGCGCTGGTGGTGGGTCTGGACCTCATTCAAAGAGCCATGTCTTGAGGTTCTTCTTGAAAATGGTGATTGATGGGCTTTGTCTGAGGTTCATGGGCAGGTTGTTCAGCTCTTAGCTGCGAGGTAGGCGAAAAATCTTCATCCGGTGGTAGTTTTCCAGGTGCGTGGGATGGTGGCTAGTGCCTGCTGGGGGGAGCGAAGGGTCTTGCAGGGTTATGGAATGAGATGCAGTGGTTCAGGTAGGCCGGTCCGATGTTGTGAAGGGCCTTGTAGGTGTGGGTGAGTAGTTTGAAGGTGATTCCCTTCTCCACTGGGAGCCAATGGAGGATCCTCCAGATTTGGGAGATGTGTTCCTTTTGGGGAGGTTCAGGACAAGTCTGGCGGCAGCATTTTGGATGAGTTGTAGGTTCCTGATGTTCTTTTATTGTGATGCCGGCATAGAGTGCATTGCTGTAGTTGAGCTTGCTTGTGACTAGGGTGCGGGTGATTATCTTGCAGCAGTCAACCGCGATCCATTAGAAGATTTTGCGGAGTTGGCAGAGAGTTTAGGAAGCAGTCCTCGTACCAAAGGACGTCTTGATAGGGCAGAGCAAACTCATCAACCAGGTCATAATCCTTGTCAGAATCTGTTCCAAAAAGGGAATGCAGAGAATGCTGACAACCCTGCTGATGGTGAAGCAGCGGAAGATCGGGGTAAAGTGGTGCCTCAGGTGGATTCGGATGCAACATTGAACAAGGTCAGACTTGTGTCAACTCGATGTCGGAAAGAACATTCAGATCCTTCTACTCAGATGGCGAAGTCAGCATCGCTGTCCCTGGTGGTGGTGTGGGTAATGGTACCAGAAGCGGGGTCCAAGGAGGAGGTAAGATGGAGGTTCCAGCTGGCACTGAAAGTGAATTGCTGGATGTATCCCAGGTGGAGGGCCTCTCAGTTACACTGTTATGAGTATCTCATCCTGTCAGGTTATGCATTCCACCCCACAGACAAGTACCTTCTAAATGCACCTTGGTAGTATATTGCTGTATAAATTATCATTTCACAATGATAAGCCCAGACGTGGGTCCCGTGCTTCCCATGCCACTGGATTCAAGCTAGCCTGGCTGATGAGGGGTGAAACCCCGAAACCGGTCCCAGGATGCTTGTTTCCGGTCCAGGGAGAACCTGGCCTAGCAGTTCGGGCTGGACTGTTCCCATGAGGAACAGGGTCAAGACTGATTTGCATATGGCTGGGTTCAAACTGGGGTGGCATGGTGAGCAAAATAATGGATGGATTAAACCCAGATCTGTGACTGGGGGTGAATGTTTGATTGGTTCTGCATTCCGTCCATCCAGTTACGCTATCCCACAGCGTTGTGTTTTGCTTTGCTTTTGCCACCCTAAGTGCGCCGGGTATGCCCAGACGTGGGTCCCGGGCTCACTGTGCCACTGGATTCAAGCTAGCCTGGCTAATGAGGGGTGAAACCCCGAAACCGGTCCCAGGATGCTTGTTTCCGGTCCAGGGAGAACCTGGCCTAGCAGTTCGGGCTGGACTGTTCCCATGAGGAACAGGGTCAAGACCGATTTGCATATGCCTGGGTTCAAACTGGGGTGGCATGGTGAGCAAAATAATGGATGGATTAAACCCAGATCTGTGACTGGGGGTGAATGTTTGATTGGTTCTGCATTCCGTCCATCCAGTTACGCTATCCCACAGCGTTGTGTTTTGCTTTGCTTTTGCCGCCCTAAGTGCGCCGGGTATGCCCAGACGTGGGTCCCAGGCTCACTGTGCCACTGGATTCAAGCTAGCCTGGCTGATGAGGGGTGAAACCCCGAAACCGGTCCCAGGATGCTTGTTTCCGGTCCAGGGAGAACCTGGCCTAGCAGTTCGGGCTGGACTGTTCCCATGAGGAACAGGGTCAAGACTGATTTGCATATGGCTGGGTTCAAACTGGGGTGGCATGGTGAGCAAAATAATGGATGGATTAAACCCAGATCTGTGACTGGGGGTGAATGTTTGATTGGTTCTGCATTCCGTCCATCCAGTTACGCTATCCCACAGCGTTGTGTTTTGCTTTGAAGAAGATGTTGACAACAGAACAAACATCATCCTGCAGTACTTCCAGTGACACACAGGTAAGACACTGTAACTCCTCTTCACATATAAGTTTACTTTAGGACATTTTGCATGGCAGCCTCTTAACCTCTGTCTATGGACACTGACTGTTCCCTTTGGATTTTCTTTTTTAATATCTGTGTACCCCATTCTGCCTTCTGCTATGTGTACTGCTGCCCAACAACTGTCATACATTGGTATGAGTAAATGAACATATACCTTGCACTTTTTTGCTAATGTTGTAATAATACATTTGTGAATCAACAGACTGACTCCAGATTGGTATTTGACTATAGGGTGTTTATTTAGGTGCTAATGGGTATAAGGGTATGTGCAAGGGGATGGGGTGATGGTGGAGGAAGGTCCATGGTAGAGTCCAGTCTCTTGGTATCACAGCTGCATTGTCCAATGGAGCATAGGTAGGGGAGCAATGGCAGTTCAAGGTGGACAGGGTCAAAGAGTGGGACAGAAGGGTGACAATCAGGAGGGTCCTATTTCCTGGCGGGTGTCTTGGCAATGTTCTCTGTCTTGTGCCTGGATCGCAGGGACCGTTTGCGGGGTGGTTCTCCTTCTGCAGGGGGTGGGGTGCTGGTGGCCTGTTCTTCGTGTGGCGGTTCCTTCTGTCCACTAGCGACGGCGGGGATGGAAGGCTGTTCCTTGGTTTGGCTAGTGTCAGGGGCCCATTGCTGAGCCACTGCCTCCCTCATGGTCTTGCCCATATCAGCCAGCACCCCTGCTATGGTGACCAGGATGGTGTAGATTTTGGTAAGGTCATCCCTGATCCCCATGTACTGTTCCTCCTGCAACCGCTGGGTCTCCTGAAACTTGGCCAGTACCGTGCCCATAGTCTCCTGGGAATGGTGGTATGCTCTCATGATGTTGGAGAGTGCCTCGTGGAGAGTGGGTTCCCTGGGCCTGTCCTCCCCCTGTCGCACAGCAGTCCTCCCAGCTTGCCTGTTGTCCTGTGCCTCTGTCCCCTGAACCGTGGGCCCACTGCCACTGACCCCAGGTCCCTGATCGTCCTGGGTTAGTGGGGTTGCCTGTGGTCCCTGCAGTGGTGGACACACTGCTGATTGACGTGTCCTGGGGACAGTGGCATGGGCCCGCTGGGTGGGTGCTGTGGTGGTGTTATCTGAGGGGGGAGGCTCTGTGGTGGTTTGGGACTGTGGCAGGGGAACCTCCCCAGATGGGCCAGGCTGGTCATTCTGATCCAGGCGTGCAGAGCTGCTGCATTCACTGTGGGCCTCTTCTGTGGGGGGACTGGTTGTAGCTGGCACCTCCTGTCTGGTGACGTTGAGTAGGGGTCCTGTTGGGATGCAAATGCATTGTTAGTGTATCTGTTTCTGCCGTCTTGTGCAATGGGTGTGTTTCCCTAATGGAATTGTGCTTTTCCTGTCGCCTTAGCCTTGTGTGATTGCTGATTGTGTGGAGTGGGTGAGTCTCTCTAGTGTGCATGCATTGGTGTTGCATGCAGGGCTTGGTATTGGGATGTGTGGGTTGTGATAGTGGGGTATATGTGAGGTGGTGGAGTGATGGGGGTGAGGGTAGGGGTAGGAGTTAGTGATGGCATGCAGGTAGGGTGGGGGATATAGTAGTAATGATTTGACATACCAGAGTCCAGTCCTCCTGCTACTCCTGCAAGGCCCTCAGGATGCATGATCGCCAAGACTTGCTCCTTCCATGTTGTTAATTGTGGGGGAGGAGGTGGGAATCCACCGCCAGTCCTCTGTACTTCTATCTGGTGTCTTGATACCACGGAACGCACCTTCCCCCGTAGGTCGTTCCACCTCTTCCTCATGTCATCCCTGGTTCTTGGATGCTGTCCCACGACGCTGACCCTGTCAACGATTCTCAGCCATAGCTCCATCTTCCTTGCAATGGAGGTCTGCTGCACCTGCAATCCGAATAGCTGTGGCTCTACCAGGATGATTTCCTCCACCATGACCCTTAGCTCCTCCTCAGAAAACCAGGGGTGTCTTTGAGGTGCCATGATGTGATGTGAGTGATATGTGTGGGGTGATGTGTGGGGTGCTGTGTTGTGGTGTCTTATGTGATGTGCGTGGATGGTGTATGAGTGATGGTGTTCTGTGCCTCTGGGTGAAGGTGTGCTCTTTGCTTTTCTCTCTCTGCTTGTTCTCATTTGTTTGTTGAAAGGGTTGTGGGTAATGTGGGTGTGTGTTTTATAGTGGTAAGAGTGTGCGGGTGTGGGGTGTGTATGTTTGTCAGGTGTGTGTATTTTGAATTGTCCAATGTGGTGTAGTTTTGTAGGTGTGTGTATTTTGAGCGCAGCAGTGTGTACTGCCGATGGTTTACCGCGGTTGTAAGACCGCCGCGTTGATTCCTGGGTCGTGATACTGTGGGCGTATTCCTGTTGGCGTGACGGTGTGGTTTTGCTATTGCCAGTTTATCACTGACCTTTGGTCTGGTGGACTTGTGTGGGTGTCTGTATTGTGGCGGTATTCTCTGTGTGGGTCATAATACCCGTAGCGGAATACTGCCGCGGTCACGGTATGTTGGCGGCCATCGGCATGGCGGTAAGCGGGATTTACCGCCAGGGTTGTAATGAGGGCCTAATTCTCTTGAGGAGTACAGAGATTGTCTCCCCGAGAGGGTCCACTTTTCAGCTCTCCCAGTATCTCACAAATGTTTTAAGTTGTGTGCCCAAACATATGACAATTAGAGTGGCTGGTATCTTGTCTCCTCAGAACCGACAAGTGTTGTCAGTACTTACTGACTCTGGGGAAAATGGGAATTTCTTTGACCTGAGCTTAGCGGCTAAACTAGGGGTGCCTCGCATAACCAAAACTGTACCAGAACCTGTGCGTGCTGTCAAATGGCTCTGCATTATCCTCTGGCCTTATCCGTTTTCACACAAACCCATTAACTCTAGTGTGTGATAATGGGCATACAGAGGAAATAACATTTGATCTCATTGAAATCCCAACATTTGGGGTACCGTGGCTTGAATGCTATAACCCAAAGATAGATTGGGTCTCAAGAACCATTACCTTAGATTCTCCTATATGTTTGACTACGTGTTATCAGTTAGCTCAACATCCAGTAACACCACTTCATTGTGGTGCAACCCATGTTTCCTCTTCTGACCAACTGCCAAGAGAATACCAAGACTTCAAGGACGTATTTGTTCCAGTCAAGGCAACTCAGTTACCCCCTCATAGGGTTTACGATTGTCGCATAGATCTTGTCTCTTGGGCTGTCCTCCCCTGTAGCAGGATTTATGCCTTAACTGAGCTAGAAACAAAACACCTATGTAAATACTTAGATGAACTACTTGAGCTGGGTTTCATAAGACATTCACCCTCACCTGTTTCTTCCCCCCTTTTTTTTGTCCTACAAATGAATGGGTAATTATAGGCCTCAACAAGAATAGCTCCATTATATAGAATGAAATATTTCTGTTTATAAATAAGAATGCCGTGAATTTATACTCATATTTTAATGCTCTTACTCAGACTGAACGCATTTGCTCAAGAAAGGAAGGTCCACCATGAATATACTTTTGGTATGATTTTTTCTTATATGCACTTTTTGATCACCATACATATTTCTTTTAGAACACTTTTACCAATACACTTTAAACCTAACGGACTGGATCCATCTTTTCTTTCCATTTCTTCTTCACTTTTTCCTTCCCATTTTGTTCTTGCTGTCACCAATCTTGCTTCTTTTACAAGAAGTTATATACTTACAATCATGCACTCTCCCCTTTCTTTTATACCTTCCCCTTGGTTAGCTTGTCACAGTGATCAATCACTTTGGGACTATTTATTTATTCATTTTCCCCCCAGTCATTTCCTTCTTTTCCACCATTGGAATATGGGGTCTACCTCAAGCTCACTCTTTTTCTTTTGTACCTATTGTATAGCCAACAACATTTGACGTAATCACTGTTTACCTAATTGCAGCCTTGAAAAAGCCCAGTGTGAATTGACCAAAAAGGGGGCGAAACATGTGTCAGCTGTTTTTCATCATATGTTCAAGATTTCTACATGGAATACTAAGACACCTAAGATTCGTTACTACCAATAAATGAAACCTTCTTGAAAGCAATGACTGAAAAGCTTCATTATTAATTCCAATTTGATGGAACTTTGACAATACAGGTTTTTATATAGAAAAATATGCTTTTTTAATTGATTTTAGAAACACAAGATTCAAAATTCAAGTAAGTACATAAATTGTAAGGTACGTGGCATAGGTAAATATAGAACTTTGAAGTAAAACAGTAATGTACACAGTTTGGCATAAAATGGCAATAAGCTATTTTAGAAGTGGACACTGCCAAATTCAACAGTTCCTGGGGGAGGTAAGTAAAGGTTAGTTTGTCAGGTAAGTAAAGCACTTAAAAGTTTAGTCTCCGGGGCATAGGCAGCCCACTGTTGGGGGTTCAAGTCAACCCCAAACACCCAGCACCAGCAACACAGGGCCGGTCAGGTGCCCAAATAGCATTGGAGCCCATGGAGACTAGAGGTGTTCCGGTTCCAGTCAGCTAGCAGGTAGGTACCAGCGTCCTCGGGGAGCAGACCAGGGTGGTTTTATAGAGCACTGGGGGGGATCCCAAACAGGCACACAAAATAAATCCTCAGCAGCAAAGGGGCGGCCGGATGCAGTGTGCAAAGAAGGTGTCGGGTTTTACGTTGAAATCAATGGAGGGGCCCGGGGGTCACTCTGGCGATGCAGACAGGGCACGGTGGGGGGGGCTTCTCAGGCCAGCCACTGACTGGGCAACAATGAGGGATGCCTGCTGGTCACTCCTGCACCGGTAGTTGGTTCCTCTCGGGCCTGGGGGCTGTGGGTGCAGTGCTTCTTCCAGGTATCTGGTTCTTTGTTACCGGGCAGTCATGGTCAGGGGGATCCTCTGGATTCTCTCTGCAGGCGTTGCCGTGGAGGTGCAGGGAGGTCGTCTCAGGGTGGACACACCATGGGAGTCGTCTGGGGGTCCTCGCTGCAGTGTTGGTTTCTCTGGACACAGGCCAGGTGCGTCGGGTGCAGAGTGGTTGGGACTCACGCTTCAGGAGGGAGGTGAGAGTCCCTTTAAAGATGGTTTCTTCTTGTTGCTTTGGACAGAGCCGCTGTCCACAGGAGTTTCTTGGTCCTTTGGGTTTGCAGGGCAGTCCTCTGAGTCGGCAGAGGTCTCTGGTCCCGCTGGATGCGTCGCTGTTGGAGGTTCTTGGAATCTAGAGACTGTCCGGTAGGGCTGGGGCCAAAGCAGTTGTCGTCTCCTTCTTCTCTGTGGGGTTTTCAGGTCAGCAGTCCTTCTTCTTGTTCAGGTCGTCAGGAATCTGTTTTTCTGGTTTCAGGGTCGCCCCTAAATATTAAATAAATATTAAATCTCCACTAGCTGGAGTGCCCTGGGGCGTTGTAACACCAGGCTTGAGCCTAAGAGGCTCACCGCCAGGTGTTACAGTTCCTGTAGGGGGAGGCTCCTTGTCACTTTTCATTTGGATTTTAAGTTGAAAGGATCACTCTTTTTGTCTGCAGTTCCTACTGCATATGCCATTGGATTTTAAGGACTTTGTTTTTATGACATCGCTAAAGCAGGTTAAAACATTGGATACTGGTGTTGTTTGATAGAAGGTATGCACCAGCATATATTTGCACCATTTAATCAATTTTTGTGGTTGTGGTAGGTGGCCTGGAGTTGCAGTAGGGGCTTCGTTTTTGCATTCAATTTTTTAGCTTGTATAAGGGAAAAATGTTGACCAGCTAAGTATCTATTCTCTCTTTGTAAAATTTACACAAGTCATTTATTTTACCATGTGGCCTAGTCTGACCACATGCCATCCAGCCAGTACTAAGTGCCAATGGGCAATGAAATAACTGTTTCTGTGGTATATGTTGTTTTTTGCAATTCATGTTTTTTTCTGCAGAAAGTGCCTTTGGCGGATGTGTGTTGTTGAAAATATTTTGTAGCTGACTACATTTTCATTTTGGCATTGCTTAATTGTAGTGTTGTCTTCTTTGCTTAACATGCCTCCTTTGTTTGCTGGCCAAGTGGCCATTTGTTGTCTGGCAAGGGTGTGTGTGTGTGTCTTTTCCATAGGACACTATTTTGTCTTTGTTCTCCATGCCATTTGGCCAGAGCTTCTGTGAGCTATATTAGATTTTTCCATTGTAACTGACTCAGAAAAAAATCCATTATGTAAACTGTTTATGCTTACAATAGGATCAAACTGTAAGATGTGCAGAAATCGAGCTTTTAAGTGCTAATATGCAAGGTAAACAACATTGCATGTTAGTAATACATGCATTTGACATATACAGTTATTTGGCAGTTTGCAACTGTGGCACTCTAAATTAAGTAAACTAAATTAAAATAGAACACATTTAGGGTGAAGAAATATTAAAGC
Organism: Pleurodeles waltl; assembly: GCF_031143425.1. Taxonomy (NCBI): domain Eukaryota; kingdom Metazoa; phylum Chordata; class Amphibia; order Caudata; family Salamandridae; genus Pleurodeles; species Pleurodeles waltl. The sequence goes on along the minus strand of NC_090445.1, from coordinate 655,505,601 downwards.
AGAGTCGTTGTGACCTTGCGTACATCAATCAAAGTGAGAGTAGATCAATGTGTTTTGGTTTTTTTTGTTATCACTAAAATGTGTGTTTCCATTACACTTCAGGATTAACAGACAATTTACAAGAACTTGGTGGTCCTTTAGGGTTTGGTGGAGCGAGAGAACCACTGTAAATCAGTAGCAGCTCTCCCACACTGTCAACCCTGCAGTTATCCCTGCCCCCATTTAGAGTTGGGAAACCCACCAGGTTTGTAACAGCAGAGCCTCAGCTGGCTCAGCTGGTGCAAACCCGTCACTTGGCGAAATGTCTGCCACAGAACAACCAGGGCCCATATCAGTCAGGGCTCTTTGTCTTGGTCTGTGCCATGGTACTCCTTTACCAGGGTGCACCAACAGCAGATCTGGTCAGTGTGTTCTAATATAATGACAGTCCTGCCCCAGCAAGCTGCACTGAGACCTGCACGTCAAAGGGGCCAGAGATCCCTGCAGGTGAGTGCATTGAGTGACTCCAACCACCCGCATGAGGGTATGCCTGGAGATTCCAAAGGACCATTACCCACCCCAGCCCCTCCAGGGGTGCATAGACTGTGTGTCATTTCTTTGTGATGCACTGTCCAGGTGCACCCTCACTGCTCCTTTGACTCTGCACATGCATCTATGATAAGGGGAAGGAGCAAAGCCAAGTGTTTCCACATTTTCATGGGACCATGCCCACTTGCAAATAAGTGAATACCCCTTGTTATTGTGCCCATGCTACGTATGTGCCAGTACTAGAGCGCATCTGAGGGCCCTTCCGTAGTATGCCAGTGGGACACTTTTGATATTACAGTCCCAGAACGTAGAGAGAGTTGCCCCATCCTAATTAGACCATGGCCACTATCACTAGATTTTCTTGTCCATGGAACACCCAGTGGTACTGGGCATAGAAGTCAGTTAATGACCCTGTGTGTCATTAGTGTTTTGGGGGGTTATTTATAGAAAACAAAATACAGCAAGTGGAGATCTCTAACTAATGGGATGGGGCAGAATCTCTAACAGATCATGGCTTTTGTTGGAATGCTGGCAGGCCATCCACAAAGATCTAAATGGATTTGTTTGTGCTGCATTGGTACTTCCTATGTTACTAATAAATGGCAAATTAATTGTGTTGTTTAGTTTGCAACACAATCAGTTTTATTTGCATCTATGTTATGAACCCTTTGGTACACTATCAGCTTTTCCTTTTATATACTGTACCCCAGGAGTGTGTTCACATGCAACACACAAGGCGCAACTTGTCTCTGGTTTGAAGGTAAATGCTGACCTCAATTTGAGTTCAGAGAAAGAACAAATATAAAGGTGGTCATTACAACCCTGGCGGACAGTGTTAAGACCGCCAACAGGCCGGCGGTAAAAAAATGTGAATTACGACTGTGGCGGAAACCGCCAACAAAGACAGCCACTTTAACACTCAGACCGCCACAGCGGTACAAACAAACAGCGAGGCGGTCACCGCCAACAGACAGGCAGAGGACAAAGTACCGCCCACAGTATCACAACCTACCAATCCGCTACCTTTTCCGGGGCGGATTCACCGCAAACAAAAACACAGTGGAAACAGGACGTCAAAAAGGAAAACGCTCACCTCTACACACCCCACGAGGAATCCGGACGCCATGGAACCAGAGCTGCACATCCTGCCAGCCCTTATCTTTTTGCTCCTCTACCAGGAGCACGAACGCCGGCGGCGAAGACAACGGTGAGTACTGCACCTACGACACAGGGGAGGGAAAAAACAGCGACACACACACGCAACACCCCCACCCTCACCCACTACAACACACACACCAATACAGCATGATACATTACAGTTACACCCGCCAACCCCCCCGGAAGAATGCAAAGACAAATGGAAATGAGTGTAACCATTGTAATATATTAAAATCAAGTACGCAAAAATATATATACACTATAAACAAAATATACACCAAGCTTAGTAGTCCAGGTAGTGCTCCAATGAAGTCCGTGGAACACAGGGCCCACACGGTATGGGCGAGGCCCACACAAGATCCCCGACCATGACGGAGAGAACACTGCAGGGGCATCAAAGAGCAAGAAAACAGGCACCTCAGGGGGAGGGAAAGGGGGGGCACCTCAGCCGGTTGATTGCACGATGCCAAATCCACGAGGGGGCCACATGCCCACTTGTTCAATCCTGGAGAGTGCAAAGCCACAGTCTCTCACGTCTTTTCAGTGGGTGGGTTGCCCACTGCTTTATCCTGGGGATTGCAAAGCCACAGTCTCTCAGGTCTTTTCAGTGGGTGGTTTGCCCACTGCTGCATCCTGGCGAGTGCAAAGCCACAGTCTCTCAAGTCTCTACAACCACCAAGTTCTTGTAAATTGTCTGTTAATCCTGAAGTGTGATGGAAACACACATTTTAGTGTTAACAAAAGAACCCAAAACACATTGATCTACTCTCACTTTGATTGATGTACGCAAGGTCACAACAACTCTGCTTTAATATTTCTTGACAGGTGGGGGACTGTCCGTGCTGTGGCTCCGTGCCACACTGGCTGCCCTGGTGGCCGGTGCACTCCATATTCTGGTGACTACAGGCACCACTGGTCCCGGTGATGTTGTGGCTGAGATGCTAGGTTGGGACCTGGAGAGTCGGGACCTAGGAGACGGACTGGGTGGGGGAGGTGTGGGAAAGAGGTCAAGGTTGGACTGGAAAAGTTTTTGGGAGACACTGGGACGGGTAGCTGGAGGGGTTTTGGGAGTGGAGGAAGAGGTTGTGGTTGTAGGAGGTGTTCGTTTGGTGACTTTGGGTGAAGGTGCTTGCGTTGGAGGCTGTCGTGAGGTGGGTGGCTGTTGGGTGGGTGTGTGCCTGCATTTGTGTATCTTGGGAGGTGGCGTCACAGACACACTGGGAGAGGACACAGGGGACGTGTGAATGGTAGTGGGGGTGGTGACTGCACGTGAGCGGGGTGTGGCGGTGTGTGTGCTGGTGATGGCAGTAGTGGCTGTAGATGTAGTGCATGCAGGTGTGAGTGTAGACAAGACTGGGAGGGAGGAGGGAGACGAGGAGGAGGGGTACACAGTGGAGGCGGGGGATGTTGGTGTGTCTGCATGTGTGTGATGCTTGCGTGAGTGCCTGTGAGATGTGTGGTGCTTATGGTTGCCTGTGCTTCCCTTGTGTGTTGACGTGTGTGCATGCTGGTCTGAAGGTGTGCTTGGGATAGGCTGGGGTACAGGGGATTGGGTCTGGGTGGAGGAAGTTGGAGGGGGAACTAGAGACAGGGACTATGGCTGCCATTAGTGCTGAGGCCAGAGTCTGAAAAGCTCGCTGAAGGGCCACCTGACCAGAATGAATGCCCTCCAGTAATGCATTTGTTTGTTGCAACACCCTTTCTACACCCTGGATGGCATTCAAAATGGTAGACTGCCCAACAGTGAGGGACCTGAGGAGGTCAATAGCCTCCTCACTGAGGGCAGCAGGGGTGACTGGGGCAGGGCCTGAGGTGCCTGGGGCGAAGGTGATGCCCACCGTCCTGGGTGAGCGGGCACGGGGCAAAGGCTAAGGGGCTGCTGGGAGGGCGGTGCTGGTAAGGGGGGTGGCGGTTGTACCTGTAGAAGCGGGGGGCACAGATGGTGCCGCCACCACCAAGTGAGCTCCCATCAGAGGACGAGTCTGTGTCACTGGTGTCAGCTCCCCTCGCCCTCCGTCCCACTGATGAACTCCGAGTCCGTAGTGTCACCCTCCAGGGCCATGTGGGATGCAGCTCCCTCCTGCTCCGGTGCCACTGCTTCTCCGCCTGATGATGCTAATGCACACAAGAACAGGGAGACCACAAAAAGGGGGGACGACAGAAGAAAGACATGTTGAGTGCATGCATTACCGCTACCGTTGGCGGACACGACAGACACAGAAGCCCCCTGCACTACGCAGCGCTCTTGGGCTCCACTGTTCAATCCCTGGGACATGGCCTACAAGGCTATGGACGACATCTGCACACATGGATGACACAGGGGCATTACTAGGTGTACTTGGCACTCTACTGAGGTGGGGTGGGGTGCCACATGGCCTGCCTTACGGAGGGATCTTGCCTACTAAACTCGCCCTGGCCTAGGGAAACCCACAGCCCACCTCCCCCACCCAGACACCTCCACTGCGCGCAAAATCAGCAGGATGAGAGTTTACTCACCCCCTTGTGGCTGCTGTGATGCCCTCAAGTGCCCATCCAACTCCGGGTACGCCACCGCTAGGATCCTGAACATCAGGGGGGTCATGGTGGGACGGGCACCCCTCCCACGTTGGGAGGCCATCCCCACCTGAGCCTCCGCCGTCTTCTTGCTCCAGCGGCGAATGTCCTCCCATCTTTTCCGGCAGTGGGTGCTCCGTCTGTGGTAGACCCCCAGGGTCCAGACGTCATTGGCGATGGCACGCCAAATATATTTTTTCTGGTGGGCGCTGACCTACATGATTTGTACAGGGGGAAGAGAAATTTTATTACCAACTGCACCGTCACAGTCATTGGCCCCCATCCCTACCCTTGCCATGTGGCACATGCATTCATCATCGTTTCATGCACGCCTCAATCTCCCCCCCCATCTTTCATCCACCCCACTCCACAAAGGCATAGCCCATACAGCATGCTCCCAGTGTACTTACCTATTTGTCTGGAGGACCGTAGAGTAGCGTGTACTGGGGGAGGACCCCATCCACGAATCTCTCAAACTCCTCCAGGGGCCCTTTCCCCAGACACTCGAGCCATTGGGTTCCGAGGACCGCCAGGGCCGGGGACCGCGGAAGCACCGCCAACAGGCTGGCGGTGCTTCCTGGGCCATTCTGACCGCGGCGGTAAAGCCGTGGTCAGAAAAGGGCAACCAGTGGTTTCCCGCCGGATTACCCCTGGCCCAGGGAATCCTCCATGGCGCCGCTGCTTGCAGCGCCGCCATGGGGATTCCGACCCCCTTCCCGCCATCCTGTTCCTGGCGGTTTTTACCGCCAGGAACAGGATGGCGGGAGCGGGTGTCGTGGGGCCCCTGGGGGCCCCTGCACTGCCCATGCCACTGGCATGGGCAGTGCAGGGGCCCCCTAACAGGGCCCCATAAAGATTTTCAGTGTCTGCTTTGCAGACACTGAAAATCACGACGGGTGCCACTGCACCCGTCGCACCCCTACAACTCCGCCGGCTCCATTCGAAGCCCGCTTCATTGTTGAGGGGGGTTTCCCGCAGGGCCGGCGGGCGGCTTTCTGGTCGCGGTGCGGTCATTCGGCGGTTCCCTCCAGGCGGGCGGCTCCCGCCGCCCGCCGGGGTCAGAATGACCCCCATTGTCTCTTCCAGACCGAGGTCACAGCAGCACTTGCAGTGTAGGTCCTCTCCTGTCGAAGATCAGGTATCGAGTGATTGAACAGATAGAAAAGGGCAGTCACGTCCGCGGCGGTGCGTACCGTCACCGCTGGCGTACATCGTCATTGGCTCCTGGGACCCATAGGGTCCAATGTTAACCAATGCAGCATTGCGCCGCGGTCTTCGACCGCCTACCGCGACGGTGTACAATGCCAGCGCAGTTACCTCACATCCCATTGTTCCACTTTAGAGGTCAGGCAGCCGCCATTTCAGGGGCCCACATGGCTTAATTTTTAACTGCGTCACACATACCTAGGCCTAGCCTCAACACACATACAGGCCACTTTTCGGATTATGATTCGTGTTCTGTGGAAGCTGCGGGTACGTACATCCAAGTTGGTTGACTCTGTGCTCGCTGTTCCGTCCGCTGGGACATGTGAGGAGATGGCGGCATCTTCCGGTGTACAGACCGCTGGTGGACCTGTCGACAATGGAGGAAAGTCATGTGATCATCACCTACAGGCTTGACCATGCCACAATCCATGAACTGTGTACCCAGCAGGAGCCAGACCTGATGTCAGCTATCCGCCATCCCACAGGAATCCCCCCTCAAGTGCAGGTGCTGTCAGTACTCCATTTCCTTGCAAGTGGGTCATTTCAAACAACAGTGGCCATAGCATCAGGGATGTCCCAGCCTATGTTTTCCAACGTGTTGTCCAGAGTGTTGTCTGTCCTGCTGAAACACATGCAGAGCTACATCGTTTTCCCTCAGGTGGAGGATTTGCCTACAGTAAAAGGTGATTTCTATGCTCTGGGACATATCCCCAACATCATAGGTGCCATTGATGGGACACATGTGGCTTTGGTCCCCCCCGCAGGAGTGAACAGGTGTACAGAAACCGGAAGAATGTGCAGATGGTGTGTTTGGAAGACCAGTACATATCCCATGTGAATGCCAAGTTCCCTGGCTCAGTGCATGACGCCTACATCCTGCGGAATAACAGCATCCCTTATGTGATGGGTCAACTCAAGAGGCACTGTGTGTGGCTATTAGGTGAGCACCTGGAAGCAAGACAGTGGGAATGGTTGTCTAGGTCTGGGGACATCCCTACAGGTTAGTTTGTGTCTAACAGTTTTCCCTCGCCATTTGCAGGAGACTCTGGTTACCCCAACCTGTCATGGCTACTGACTCCAGTGAGGAATCCCAGGACAAGGGCAGAGGAACGCTACAATGAGGCCCATGGGCGAACTCAGCGGATTATAGAACGGACCTTCGGCCTCCTGAAGGCCAGGTTCCGGTGCCACCATATGACAGGTGGATCCCTATTCTACTCACCAAAGAAGGTGTGCCAGATCATCGTGGCCTGCTGTATGCTTCACAACTTAGCTTTGCGACAACAGGTGCCTTTTCTGCAGGAGGATGGTCCAGATGGCGGTGCTGTTGCAGCTGTGGAGCCTGTGGACAGTGAAGACGAGGAAGCAGAAGAAGAGGACATGGACAACAGGAACTCGGTGATCCTGCAATATTTCCAGTGAGACACAGGTAAGAGTACAGACCTGCCTACTGCATGTACTTAAACACTACTACCTCTCTACTGTCTGTCATTTTCACCCAGTGTATGGTCACTGAGTTGTCACTTTTCCTTACGATTTAATAGAAGTGGGTCCCACTGTGTGACATCTGCTTTGTTTCCTCATGGACTAGAGCTGTGTGACATAGGTATGTTGACATTACAATTGAAAGAGCATTTTGTCACTGTAAGTGCTAATACACAATTTCGAAATCACAGACTGACTCCAGATTGTTTTGTGCTTCAAGGGTGTTTATTTAAGTGCTCAATATTGGAGGGGATTGTAAAATGGTGAGGGGGGATGGTGGAGGAATGTCCATGGCAGAGTCCAGTCTATTAGTCTCACAGGTGCATTGCCCAAATGGGCATAGGAAGTGGAGCTGGGGCAGTTTGAGGATGGACAGGGTGACAAAGTGGGACAGAAAGATGACATTCAAGGTGGTCTCATTTCTTGGCGGGGGTCTTGGCATCGTTCTCTGTCTTTGTCCTGGATCTCAGGGACCGTTTGCGGGGTAGTTCTCCCTCTGCAGGGGGTGGGGTGCTGGTGTGGTGGTCCTGTGGTGGGGCGTCCTGTCCACTAGCGCCGGCGGAGGTGCTGGGCAGTTCATCGTCCATACTAGTGTCAGGGGCCCCTGGTTGTGCCACACTGTCCCTCCTGGTGTTGAGTACTTCCTTTAGCACCCCTACGATGATGCCCAGGGTAGAATTGATGGTTCTGAGTTCCTCCCTGAAGCCCAAATACTGTTCCTCCTGCAGGTGCTGTGTCTCCTGAAACTTGGCCAGTACCATTGCCATCGTCTCCTGGGAGTGGTGGTAGGCTCCCATGATGGAGGAGAGGGCCTCGTGGAGAGTGGGTTCCCTTGGCCTGTCCTCCCCCTGTTGCACAGCAGCCCCCCAGTTCCCCTGTGTTCCTGGGCCTCTGTCCCCTGGACCGTATGCCCACTACCACTGCCCCAGGTCCCTGTGGTTGAGGTGGTGGGTTAGCCTGGGTTCCCTGTAGTGGTGGACACCCTGCTGCTTGACGTGTCCTGGGGACAGAGGTATGGGCCCGCTGGGTGGGTGCTGTGCTGGTGTTTCCAGAGGGAGGAAGGTCTGTAGTGGCCTGTGACTGTGTGAGGGGAACCGACTGTCCCGAGGTCCCCGATGGGTCGGGCTGGTCATCTAGATCCCGTTGGACAGAGGTGCTGTCATCACTGTGAGCCTCTTCTGTTGGTGGTGTGGACATGTGTGGACCCTCCTGTCCAGTGACATTGGGTAGGGGTCCTGCAGGGGTATAAAAGGATGTTTATTACATCTGCGTGTGGCATGGTGTGCAATGGGTGGGTGACCGTGTACCCCAGTGCTTGCATTCCTGTGTGTGACCTTGTATGATGATGGTTTAGGGGGGTGTATGGGTATGTGCAGTGGCCATGCTTTGGTGCCGGGTGTCCATGCTTTGTTGTTGCATGCAGGGCTTGGTGTTGGGATGGGTGGTTTGCGATATTGGGACATTTGTGAGGAGTTGGAGTGATGGGGTGAGGTTGGGGGTATGTGATGGCATGCAGGTAGGGTGGGGGATGTAATAGTTAAGCTTTGACTTACCAGAGTCCATTCCTCCATCTACTCCTGTGAGGCCTTCAGGATGCAGAATTGCCAAGACCTGCTCCTCCCATGTTGTTAGTTGTGGGGGAGGAGGTGAGGGTGTGCCGCCAGTCCATTGAACCTCAAGGTGGTGTCTTGAGACCACGGAACGCACCTTCCCCCGTAGGTCGTTCCACCTCTTCCTGATGTCATCCCGATTTCTTGGTGCTGTCCCACTGCCTTGACCCTGCCCACTATTCTTCGCCATAGCTCCATCTTCCTAGCTATGGAGGTGTGCTGCACCTGTGCTCCGAATAGCTGTGGCTCTACCCGGACGATTTCCTCCACCATGACCCTGAGCTCCTCCGCAGAGAACCTGGGGTGCCTTTGCCGTGCCATGGGGTGGTGTGGGTGATGTGTGGGGTGGTGTGTGTGGTGATAGGTGTGCTGTTATGTAGTGGTGTGTTGTGTGAGGTGCTTGGAAGTTCTGTTGGTGATGGTATTTTGTGCCTGTGGATGCTTGGTTGTGGATTGTAGTGTCTCTTTCTGGCCTTCTCTCGGTAATGTTGTCGTAAGGGTTTGTGGGTGATGTGGGTGTGTGGGAGTGGTGTGTGTATGTGTATCAGGTGTGTGTATTTCGATTTGTCCAATGTGGTAGTGTTTTGTAAATGTATGTGTATTTTGAGCGCGGTGGTGTTTCCCTCCAATGGAATACCGCGGTTGAAAGACCAACGTGTGGATTCGTGTGTTGTGATAGTGTGGGCGTATTTCTGTTGCGTGATGGTGGAGTTTTTGTTTTCACCAGTTTATCACTGACCTTTGGTGTGGCGGACTTGTGTGGGTGTCTGAATTTTGGCAGATTCCGAGCTGTGGGTCATAATAGCTGTGGTGGATTTCCGCGGCCGCAGCAGTGTGTTGGCGGTCTTCTGCACGGCGGTAAGCGGCTTTTACCGCCAATGTTGTAATGACCCCCAAAGTATTTATCAGTGGTTGGCCAGAACATCATGTCTGAAATTTGAGTCTGTCATTGAAACAACATTTTTTTTTTAAAAACAAAAATTCAAAGACCTCTTTCTTGTTCATTTAGAAACAGGGCTCCTTAAGTTAAGAGTGACTGCAACTCCTGCAGTGCAAAGAAAAACAAAACAGATAAAATAAGATAAATTAAACTGAGTTAGCAGAGGAAGGCAGAAGAAAAAATTTAGACAGATTGGGCCGGAGTACAAAACATGGACAGGCACCTTAATGATCTTAGGGGAATATTTACAAGGAGTTTGCACCGCCGCTGCACCATTTGTTGGGTGCAATGGTGGCGCTAACTCAGCACCATATTTACAAATTGGCACAAGATCTGTCTAGCGCCACTTTTTCTAGGAGTGTGTGTCATTTTTTAGGAGCACTGCTTCACCCAGCGCCGTCTACCAACAATGATATGCAGGGTAGGTGTTCCCTCCTAAAAAATTACTCTAGCCCGCTAGCGTCATATTTATATGCCTCACAAAAAAAGACGCACACTAAAGAAAAATTATGCCAGCTCTGACTAGTATCAAAATGTTAACGTCTGGTCAGACCAGGCGTTAAAATGACACAGTCATAGGTATATAAGAAAAACATACACAAAACACTCTGGCAACCCACAGGACAACATGGACCTGCTTCTGCTCCAGCTAGGCACATGGAGACGGCGACAATGACGATGCCATGCACCACAAGCAGCACAGCATCACCCACCATCACCACAACAGCAACCACAAAGGCAGTGCAGGAGAAGAGAGTGAATCCATTGCCAACGGACGTCCATCCTTGGCTTCAGAGAAGAAGAGGTCATCAGATATTACAGTTTGAAGCGAGAGTCCATTGTCCAGCTGCTCCACCATATTGCATTCACAATCACGGCAATAGTTGAAAGGCTGACAAATATACCACCCCTGACAAAGCTCCAGGCTGTTCTGCACATGTTGGTCTCTGGCTCCTTTCAGACGACTGCAGCACAAGCGGGCAGAATATCACAGCCATCCTTCTCTGCCTTCCTGCCATCTGTACCGAACGCCATCAACCGCCTCACTCTCTGCCACATTCTCTTCCCCAACACCCAGCAACTACAGCAGGAGACAAAAGAAGGATTTTAGGCAATTGCTTGGTTTCCACATAATGGGTGCAATGGATTGCATGTATGTTCAACTCATACCTCAAGCTGCAACAGAACATCTTTATCAGAACAGGAGGCACACACACTCCATTAATGTGCAGGCCATTGTGGACCATCCGTGGCTCTTTACCAATGTGCTAGCTAAATATCCTGGCAGGGTACATGATGCTTATATCTTCCAGCACTCCAATATCAACCAACGCTTCCAGGAGCAATAATATGGCAATGGCCTACTGGTAATTAAGCTAGCAGACACTACATAACACATAAAATAAATAAGACATATGGGGCAAACAATACACACACCACACTCTGCACACATGGATAGTGACTCATGGATGTCTGCTGATCAACAAATATGCAACACGCATCACTCCAAACATACAATGCACATCACCCTGACATAGAGCCCTATGTACAACGTCCTGGCACCACTGAAGCATCATTTTTACAGATGCTCCAGTGGATCAATGCCCACTCTGCATTTACAAGGTGGTGTTAAGCCACTTTTTGTGTCTAAAAGCCACCTTGTAAGTGCAGCCCATTCACTATCATCACTTGGTGTGGAAGGGGTGTGCAATGGGTGTTGCTGTGGGTGTGCCACTGCAACACACATTACATTTTGGTGCAGCCCCACATTTACAAAAAACTGTACACCTAAGGCAGCACCAAAAAAAAACGCCACCCTAAGGGAGGCATTACCATGGTGCAATGATGTGAAATACTTTAATTTCCCATTGTTTTTGCTTTTCCAATGTGTGATGCATTCTGCAGCACACATGGAAATAGTAAATTGCTGTCATTGATTAGTTATGTGCAGGAAGGGATACCCTTACCCATGGTGCAGGGGGTGAGAATAGAAATGCACTGCATCTAGTAGATATGGCACATTGCTGGCCTTTCCCAGTGGTGCAGGGCAGCACAGCAAGACAATTCCTGCCCTGGCCTGTGCCACAGGGGCTTGTAAATTAGGCACATACATAGCAATACATCTTAAGCTACTATGCCACACTTTGCATGATGTCCACGCAGGCATGTCAGCCAGGAAATATGGATAACAACTCTGTGTGCAACGGGGGGACCACATGCAACACACAGGGTACAACAATCGTCTGATAGCACACACAACACAAACTAGGTGAAAACTCCCACAGCATGGCTCATCAGCAGGTCACATGCTACTGGAGACATGTACAATAATCTGAAACATCACACACATCCTGCATGGGTGAACTGTCAGACCACACAAATCATACCATCACCATGCCCCTGATGCTGTACTCTTGACTGGAAGGTGCACCACCACACACAACTACAATCAAGCATGCAAACAGGAAACCACACAATGCCAAATGCAAGTCTGTCGCTCTACGTCATAGACAAATACTGTGAAAGGCCAGTTGGAAAAGAAACAGAAGGGCAAGTCTGGCACTTTCTCTCCTCTTCTATTGCAGCTGACCAAGTACATGGCATTCAGCTGTGGGTGATGACACCATATGTAAACCCACAGATCGACGCAGAGAAGGCATACAATCACACACAAATCCGCACCAGGAATGTTGTTAAGAGGGCATTTGACATCCTGAAGTCCCATTTCAGATGCCTCAATTTATCAGGGGGAAAACTCCTATATTCACCACCCCTTGTTTGCAAAATTATCGTAGTGTGTGCCATATTGCACAACATTTGTGTGCGGACTAATGTCCCCGGGGACAAACAAATGGTGGACCGCAGGGAGGATGAGGAGGACAATGGTGCGCCACCTCGGGATGGAAAAGCACAAAATACTGCTGCTGGGGCATACAGGCATGCACATATTGTGCATGAATATTGTAAATAATATTTTACATTGCAACAATTTGTAAATAAATCACTTAATCACACAAGTGTCTTGAAGTATCTGTACCATTCAAATGCAACAGCAACTCTTACATATCTAGGAAAGCAAGACTAGGCTGCAACAGTGAGAAAAGAAGTAGGAATGCACTCAGGAAGACCAAAGAACGGTACACAAAGCACTGATAAAGGAATGTGCGGGTGTAATGTATGCATTGTCAGTTTAACATACGTTTTATATAGCAAAACACACATCACACAGGTCTGTCTGGTTAAAATTTGACAGCAGGACCATGGAATTCCATGGAATGAATGTTATCCATATGTCAGGCCTTAGTAGGACAAGAGTAGTCAGTACCTACAACAGTAGGTCAGTGTCAGCTATGTGACAAGTCAATGTCTTCATGTCACAATCACAGGTGACAACTCATAACATACCCCTTAGTGGCACCCACATATATGACAAATAGTGTGTGACATACAGAGAACACTGCACCAGTATGTCTATGCCTGTCTTACTCAACTCAGTTGTCATCTCGCATGTATGTCAAAAATGTCATAGCATGTCCCATACGCTTGGCAAACTCCATGTATCAATCAGGACACACATATCTACACATGCATGTTGTACACATAGCTGTCAGAACTATTCATACAATCCACCCACACTCATTGTGCATCTGACAAAGGATGTTGGCAGCAGCTGTGTGTGAGTGTCCACGTAAAACACACACATATTGAAGTACTGCTGAGACACTCCTGCACTGACCTGGCACAGTCACTTTGCAGAGGTGACTTACAGACTACACATGTGCTGCAGCTGGAGTCTGGCGATGTGTGGGTGTTAGACTTTTCATCCTTGGTGTGGTCTCCCTTAACTTTTTGCCTCTGTTTCCCAGGTTGTTGATGTGTGCTGGACTCTGTTTTTGCTGTTTTTGTTACTCTGGGCACTTTACCACTGCTAACCAGTGCTAAAGTTCAAGTGCTCCTATACAAAATGTGTATGGAATTGGTTCATTCATAATTGGCATGTTTGATTTACTGGTAATTCCCTAGTGCAGTGCACTAGAGGTGCCCAGGGCCTGTAAATCAAATGCTACTAGTGGGCCTGCAGCACTGGTTGTACCACCCACAATAGTAGCTCTGAAAACATGGCTCAGACCTGCCACTGCAGTGTCTGCAGTTTTAAACTGCCAATTCGACTTGGCAAGTGTACCCACTTGCCAGGCCTAAACCTTTCCTTTTCCTATATGTAAGACACCCCTAAGGTAGGCCCTAGGTAGCCCCATGGGCAGAGTGCAGTGTATGTTTAAGGTAGGGCATATACTAATGTGCTTTATATTTTCTGACAGTGAAATACTGCTAAATTCAGTTTTCACTGTTGCAAGGCCTATCCCTCTCATAGGTTAACATAGGGGCTGCCTTTAAATATGATTAAAGTGTAGATTCCATTTGGGAGCGGATAGACGTGGAGTTTTGGGTCTCTGAGCTCACAATTTAAAAATACATCTTTCTGTAAAGTTGATTTTAAGATTGTGTTTTTGAAAATGCCACTTTTAGAAAGTGAGCATTTTCTTGCTTAACCCATTTCTGTGACTCTGCCTGTTTGTGGATTCCCTGTCTGGGTCAGATTGACAGTTGGGCTGGTTGCACCTCTCACTACACAGTGACACAAAGGGAGCTGGGGTATAGCCTGTATATCCCGATGAGCCATCTGTGCTAGGAGGGAGGGGGGAGTGGTCACTCACACGTGGAAGGGCTGTGCCTGCTCTCACACAATGCAGTCTCCAACCGCCTGGTGTGTGTCTGGGGCCTGGCCTGGGCAAGGCAGGATTTCACAAACAAGAGAGACTTTTCTTTGAAGTAGACCTACTTCAAAGGGCAAAATGGGTATAAGAAGGGCACCCAAAACCACAGACTTTAGTTTCTGGAAACCAAGAGGAAACTCTGCCTGGAGAAGAGTTGAAGAGCTGAGGAAGAAGAGCTGCTCTGCCTGTGACTGTGCTTTGTGGAGCTATCCTGCAGTTGCTGCTTCTGCCTGTGCAAGAGGACGAAGACTGGACATTGTGTGTCTTCCTTCTTGTGAAGAACTCTCCAAGGGCTTGAACTAGAGCTTGCCTCCTGTTGTTGAAGTCTCAGGGACGGCAAATACTTCTCTCAGCCAGCACCTGGAGCCTCTGCTGAGACTCCTACCCTGCCAAGTGGTGCCCATCCAGTTCCTGGGACCCAGAAAGTAGAAGCAGGCAGAACGAGAGTAAGAAATCCATGAACAGACCGCCGTGCGGGGAAAAGATCAACGCAACGCTGAGACGCAGCTGAACAATCAACACTCGCAGCTGGAGAAACGACACGCAGCATCGCTGACGGAGGCTGGTGAGATCGCAACCCGCGTTGCGTGGTTTTCGAATCATCGTGTGGGAGGATTTCCGACGCAAACATTGCTGGGTGTGTAAAAATGACGCAAGGCCTGCCCGGACCCGAGAGTGCTGTTCGGATCGACGCATCGCTCTCCTGTGGAGAGAAGAAACAACACACACCGACCCAACTGAAGGAGAAACCACGCACGGTCTCGCTCGTGAGCGATATTGACGCATCAGAAGTCCCTTTTGACGCACACTCGCCCCTGCGGGGTTATTTTTGACATGCCCCGGTGCATTTTCACGCTAACAGAGTTAGGGTTGTGTTTAAAATTACATGAAGACTCTTTTTGGTTTTTAATTGATAACTTGACTTGTGTATTGTGGATTTTTGTCGTTTTGGTCTTGTTTTGTTTAGATAAATATTCTCTATTTATCTAAACCGGTGGTGTGTCATTTTGTAGTGTTTCTATTAAGTTACTGTGTGTGTTGGTACAAATACTTTACACCTAGCACTCTGAAGTTAAGCCTGCCTGCTCGTGCCAAGCTACCAAGGGGGTGAGTAGGGGTTAGCTGAGGGTGATTCTCTTTTACCCTGACTATAGTGAGGGTCCTTGCTTGGATAGGGAGTAACCTGACTGCCTACCAAAGACCCCATTTCTAACAGTGGGTGTCAGTCACTCATCCTGCATACAATGGATATGCTACGGCAAATATTGCTTGCCCTGTATAAAATTAAATGTTCATTGGCAAATATCCCATGGACAAAATATAGTGACATGCATGAAGGACTGGACAGTGAGAATAAGAAAGATGAGAAACAAGTACCAATTGTCAAAACAGTCCCAGCAACGTCTACACATTCTTAAACAATCACTGCACAAAACAGCATTGTAGACAACACACATAAGCACACACATTGTGTAGGTTACTTAACAACCCAGTCACACTGTCAGCAAGCCCACCTATGTTCTTGCCCAGCACAAACAGGTATGAGAGATGTATGTGTGAACTACACTATCGGTACCCTGGGTCAGCAGACATGTCCCTGTCCCACTATCTGCCAAAGGAGGGTCAATGCAATAATGACACATCTACCATCCCAATTCACAGACTCCGTAGTACATATTAGTCCAAAGCTGACATAAATCACCTGTAAGTCCCTAGGAGGTAATAGTTCAAGGCTGACAACAACAAGCTGTAAGTTCCTAGTAGATAATAGGGCAGGGGAGTGTAGTCGTACATTTGGATACTCTCACTTGA
Organism: Pleurodeles waltl; assembly: GCF_031143425.1. Taxonomy (NCBI): domain Eukaryota; kingdom Metazoa; phylum Chordata; class Amphibia; order Caudata; family Salamandridae; genus Pleurodeles; species Pleurodeles waltl. The sequence continues at coordinate 655,489,534 of NC_090445.1, read as the reverse complement.
GTGTGCACTGATGTGAAGCCTGCCTCCCTGTCTGACGGCAGCCCTACCATGCACGCTGTGTGGTAAAAGGAAAGTCTGTGCAAAATTATGTGGTGAGGAACTGAACTGAAAAAAACTGTTTCACAAAATGCATCCTTAATGTCCCCCCTAGGTGCCCCAGGCTGTGTGGTCCACAATTATGAGCTTGGACAAATGCTAAGATGCATCATAGCACCTGGTGTTTAGGGAAACCACCTATTAACACTTACAAACAGTAGCAATGTATCTACAGACGGTAAAATGTTAGTCACTGATCTGAGCAAAGATATTGTTCGGAAGGAGTGCTATGACTCATGATTGGATCATGAAGATTGTTGAACTGAAATCCTAGACATACCATTGTAGTAGACAGAAGAAATCCACACAAGAAGAACACAAATCAACCACATGCATGGCATAACAAACACATTCATGGCACATGTCTGTCCAGCACATCCCATCATTTGCCTGCACAGGGAACTGTAGGTTATCCATGTTGCATGACAGCTGATGTCTGCTCCTTTGGACACACAATAGATTGTCACACAAATGCACTGTCATATGGGTGGGTAAGATGGCCACCCACAATCCAGAGAGAGTCAACAGCATCCCAGGATATACACTTAACAAGGGTATCATGTGCAGGAACATGTCGAGCACATGGGTCAGCTGTCCTAAGCTGTGTGGCTACACATCTGTGTAGTCTGATCCCAATAATGCATTTTCACTCACATATGTACACATGGGAAGACAGGAAGGTGGTTAATAGTGAAGCTCCTGTCGAGCTAGTGGCTTGTAAATGAGATCACCACACTTGCCAGCCCCACGCATTGTAACCACCGCTCCCCACCCCCTTGAGTGACATCCTGCTGTCTGTACTTTGGGACACAGCACATATTGTTTGACATGTGTACAGTCCTACATGTGGGTGTATGGGCCACATTCCATAGCTAGTCCATGGCATCCCCGGGGGTAATCTAAACAATGGACTGAGGTGCCAACACATAGGGGCATATTAAAAAGGAACTGGTGCATCGGCTACAATGCACCAGTTTCCTTGCACTGCCCTGCGCTACCCTAACAACACCATAGTAGTGTTGTATTTACAATACAATGCACTATGGTGCTTGTTAGGACAACTGTGAAAACATTTTGGGCGCAGTTGTGGCACTTTGTTGGACTAGTGCCAAAAACAGTTGTGCTAGTCCAGTAAAGCTCAGGTAATCCTATAGGCTACAGCACTATCGTCAGTATGATGCCTGCCGTGGGCAGCTGTAAAAAAATGATGATAGAATGGGGCAATGACATTTTGTAACTTTCCCTGCACCATTGTTTTAGGGCCTCCCTGCAGGGGAACACCCACCTTGCATACATAATATCTGGCACAGGTATAATGTGGTGCAAGGGTTAACAAAGTAGTGAAATGTTAGCATTGCATCACTTTGTAAATATGGCACAGGGTGAGGGCCTGTTTAGCGCTGCATAAAAAGAGCGGCCCTAAGGTGTGCAAGGGGTTTGTAAATATGATCCATAGTTGGCACATGAAGGAACCCTATTAATTTGTCATGTCCATTACTCATAGGAAATGTGGCTTATGCATTGTCTGGTCCTGGTAAGGCATGTACCATCACACATGTAGACTTACAAAACATTCCTTGGACACATGGAAAGAGAGGAGTATGTTGAACGGAACTATTCACAGGCAACACAACAATCCACATGACTGAAAACATGTAAAAAAAAAATCCACAGGAGATCCATACTTCTTTCCACATATTACAGTCCTTGCATCAAAAAAATGGATGCATTGCTCTAAGGTGTGTTTTCTGACGCCATTGCATCTGACAAAAAAATGCATCCCATGTGATGTGTTGGAACTGGCTCGTGTTGGGTTGTCATGCGACATTAAAATTCATGCAGTGGCAAGTAGACTAAAAAAAACGACATTTGTCAGAAAACGTGATGCATCACCACAGGAAGTAAAGTAATGCCATGCTGCACACCAGTAACTGTAAAGTTACTTTCACCTTCTATTACAGTCACAGTCTTTTTATCTGTGTTGGAAAGAGGTTGGGTATTTTGTGAGCTGTGTTAGAGAGTGGTGTTAGAGTTGTCCTTTGTGCTGTCTTCACTCTCGTTAGTGTCCCTGATATCTGTTTTGTCCTTTAGATTTGTTATTTGTATTGTGTTGTGATTGTATTGTCAGGTGTTTGTCTTTGGGGTACTTCTGTCAGTTGGGTTAGTTCGGGGTAATTTGGGGGTCATATTTGCTTTGTTAAGGGTACCGTGAGTTTCTGTAAGGACATGTCAGGAAAGTGAAGGGCCTGTTACCTCAGTGCGGATGAATTGGGTGGCTTCCTATGGCTGATCACATATTACCTCCCCAATATGGTGGCCATGAGGGAAAGAGTGATGCAGGGCAACCTGACAGAGGCACCCAAGCTGTAGTGGGGGACAGTCCTGTCCCACATGACCTGTATATTAGAGTGCACTGCCCACCAAATGAAACCACTGGGCAGACATCATCAGCAGGGAACAGGACCTTCTGGACCACCTTGGAAAAGAGGTCGGTGGAACTGTGGATGAGTACACAATCTATGTGGCTGACTCCTGTTTTGCAATTGCAAGTACATGTCTGTTGGCCATAGAGTCTCATTTACCAAGTTAAGACAAAGGGCAGGGCTGTGAGTAGTGTCTTTGTGCAAAACAGCATCCAAGTTCAGCATTGCACTATTAAGAAGACAAATGGCATATTCCTGTCCTTGTCCCCTGGGTTTTGTCACTAAATACTGATGTGCGCCAATGCCGACACAAGTGTGTCATGGTGGAAGGGTACATGGTTACCAGGAACACGTGTAAGTGCCTGACTACTGCTGTATGTTGCATAGTCATGTACATGTGATTTTGAAACTGATGCAGGAGTAAAGAGAGTCATGTCTGAGTGTGACATGTGAGTGATGTATGTGCATAGTGACAATACTATAAGCTATGCTTGGAAACTTTTGCAGTAGGAATTCATCTGCAAAATGTGAACAATGTAGCAGAGACATGTATGTCAGGTTCCAGCAAATATGAGTACATGTCAGCCTGGCCTATCAATGCATGAGATGCACTGAGACATGTATAATGGCCTAATTGAGTACTCACTAACCTAAGTCCTCTATGTCCATTAGCAAATCATGTCTGATGTGCGATAGTGTCCAAAGTGTTCATTGTGCAACATTTAAAATGCTATGTCTTATGTTCCCTCTTGCAGGTGGACCCCAGGCATACACCGCTGGAGAGGTGGCAAGCTTCACAGACCCTGATGCAACCAGTGAGTCACAATTTGTATGTGTAATGTGTAGTACACGTATGTTGTGTGCTGTTGTATGCTGTGGGCAATGCCATGTACCAAGTGCATGTCTGCTACTACAAACATTGTATGCTAAACATAGATATGTACTGAAAGGTTGCAGTTGTGTGTAGGATGTGCATCCCAAGAAAAATTGCACTGGTGGCAACATGTGTAGCAAGGTCCATGAAAATGAGTCCAAAAACAGTGATGACAGTATGGAAATGTGGCAGAAGTAAAGGGTCCTACACATGTATGCAGGGTGGCAAAATGTTATTCTCTAAACATGTCACTGATCTATGTGCCACACGTAGCACAAAGTAACTCAGGTCATGGTGGGATTCATGTCCGTGTGAATAGTTCCCTAAGATTAGCAGGAAAGTGGTCAACATACCACACTTGAAAATGCCAAGGTTTGGGCCACCATTGTGGTGCAATGCCCCATAATTTATGTCACGTGTTTCAACATTGCCAACCCATGTCATCCTCACAGATCTTGTCATGTGTGTTTGGCCAGAGGCATATCCATACAGAATTGTCATATGGCATGCCATCACTCACAACATCATCAGATTGTGGTGGTCCAGATAGTGTCCATATTGTGATGCAAACATCTTCACACAATGTACAGCATTAGCCAGTGCTGCTTCAAGATCCCTGGGCAGATAAGGTGTAGGGCAGGATTGCACCCATATGTGAGATGACAGTGCTGAGTGCTGTTGTGCAACACGCTAACCAGAGCTTTGGACACATATACAAACAATGGGCAGCATAGTGGAAGAAATCAAGTTACTCTGGGGCTATACATGAAGTCATGGCACAGCTCACCAGGTACTGATGATTGTGAATATGAGAGTAGTGTCATGCTACTCTGTGTGACATTAGTGACTGCTCCATCCACCATGTTCACATATGATGCCTGTCACATCAATTTTGCATGTAACAATGTGTCCAGACATCTGTCATTGCCATATGAGGCTCAAACTCTTGTGGGACCACATTTAACTTGCAGTCCTTGCTTAGAGGATTTAGGTACATGCCAACGGATCTGAGGTCACTTGCGCAAGCATGAGGGACATTGATGAGCAATCCAACACGATGAGTATGATCTACCATGGTCAGGTGGCTGATGCATATGACAGTCTTAGTTAATGGTGACATGGTCCTTTGAAGATTTTCCAAGATGGTTCAGTGTTATTGTGCAACAATAGCTAGCCTTGATACCTCGGACATGAGCACTGTAGAGATGATGTTTGGTGTGCAGATATGCATTACCCCTGCCCTTCAGGATGGCATTGTGATGAGCGCTGGCCAACATGTGACAACTGCAGATGGTGTATGCCTATTGTTCATTTGCCTAATATACATTTGGCTGACATGTCCCTTTCATGTTGCAGCTGCAAACATGAACCCATCCTAGAAAGTGCCGGTTCGAGAAGCATGCAGAACGCTACTGCCCCATACGCCAGGTCTCATAGGGCTTCCGGAGGATGGGGTGCCTCTTTGAGAGAGAGCGTACATCACGGGCATGGAAAGCATTCCCTCAAGGGGGTCCACCCAAGGATCCATCCGCCTCCAGGAACCACACAAAAAGCAGCTGTGTGGCAACAGAAAGGCCAGCTCTACAGGGACAGGACCATCAACATCAGCTGCAACAAGTGCCCCCACAGGTTCACAGGCTGCACTGGCATATGTGTAAACACCCTATGTGCAGGAATTTTGCAAAGAGCTTGCAGACCTGAAGTATTGTATAGCCAGACTAGAGCACAGGAACAATCAAATCATGAAAATGCTCCGAGAGATCAGGGCTGATGTGTGAGGCACTGAGGTGGACAGTGGTCCCGATAGACTGGACTTCCCTTCCCATTGAATATATTTTTGTACATAGTTGAGGTATTTAGATAGTTAGAGTTTGCTAAGTTAGCATAGTGTAGATTAGTTGTAGGACATAGTAGTTTTTTCTTAGGGGTGAGTTTTTGGGTAACTCTCTTTTTGCTATATTGGGGAGTGGTTGATGTTTTAGGTATATGAGGTAAAAAAAAAAAAAAAGAATTCAAACAATTTAAAAAAAATTGATTGTTTAGGCTATGTGTTTAGTTAGTCAATGTTTAGCTGTAGTTACTGTTGTCCTTGTCTATAGATGTATATTAAGGGAGGTGGTGGATTGATGTTTATCATGTGACATTATATGTACAGTATAAATTAAGATAACATACGTTAGTTGTAGGAATAAATTAGGATATGATAGTGTAGATTACGTATAGGTAGGTTAGTTAGTTTAGGGTTTTTTAGGCTAAGATTTGAAGTTTGATTAAATCTTGTTTATACCTACTGTAAGGTCTCCATAATGATTTACTGTCTAGGTAATAGCATGTCTGCACAGGTCATGTTAGGCACATGCATTTGCATGCAGTGGTTAGTTACATGTGTGACTATGTGTATGCCCTATGAGCAAGTACCTGTCAGGCTGGCAATGGTGTCACATCAGCAACACCAGACATATTTCAGCAATGTATGGGACACTATGGATGTGCATGGACACACATCCTAAAAAAGTACTCATACAACTTTTCTTTGTGTCGTGAAGTAATGTGACTTGCATTGTCATTATGTTGCTGTCATTGCATTCCCCCTAAATCTATATTTTGTTACTGAGACACTCATGGCTGCCCCTCACAGTCTCACATATGCATCATTTATTTGTCACATCAATGTTTTACATTTGTTACCATCCTTGCTTGGCCCAGCCACTTGTGTAGTGATTGGTGTCAGCTATCACAATATGTGCACGCTAAATGTCACATGCCATGCTTGGGATCCTCAGGTAAAACTTGCTAGTTCACATAGCTATTAGCCACCTCAATCTTGTTGCAGTCCTTGTGTATGGCTTGGTGTGTTCACAAATCCACACATATCCCTTAGGCAGGTACTCAGGGGCATATTGACAAGCCCCTAGTGCCCCCAGAGCATCTCTTTGTGTGATGCTCCAGTAGCACTGTGCTCTTTCACTTACTTAGAAGGTGGCATTAAGCCACTTTGCATGGCTTAACGCCGCATTGTATAAATGGGTCCACTTAAGGCATATTTCTGTGGCAGAGGGGCGTGCAATGGGTGTTGCTGTTGGCACTACCTCAGGTTTACAATGGAATGCAAACCTAAGGCAGTGCCAAAACAATTACATCGCCCCAGGGATGGGGTTGGCATGACACAACAGGGAGAAAGACTATTATTTCTCTTCGTTTTTGCTTATTGTTTGTGTGCTGCATTGTGCAGCACACATAGTAGGAGCAAGGAGCCATTACTGGTTGTTTATGTGCAGGAAGGAACCACTTCCTGCACATAATAAATCACCCCTAAAACAGGCATATGTGCACCATGGTCAAGGGTGCCTATATTGTAGCTCAGCAGCTGACACAGTGGCAGCACATGGGGTGAGGATAGAAATGCACTCTATCTAGTAGATATGACACATTGCTGATCTTTCCAGGTGGCGCAGGGCAGCACAGCAAAACAACCATTCCCTGCAATGCACGCACCCTTGCAATATGGTGCAAGGTTGCCTGCATTGGCACTAGGCAGCTGAATCAGCACCAGCACTAGGGAAAACACATGGATGCATAGTATCCTATTAGATACAGCACAAACCTACATTTTGGAAACTACGCAGCTCAGGGCAGAAACATTGCTTGTGGCAACGAGCTGCACAATTTTTTTCAAAATGGCCCCTCAGTGTATTGGCTTCACACAATGCATAAAGTTCACAAAGCTACTGCCTCAGTCAGAGATTCAACACAAATTATGTTTTGAGTGACTTTTTTTACATGTGCAAAAATGATATATGTGGTACTGCACAGTACACAGGAGAATGATCCCATGATAGACTCCTTGCCATTGGATGGCCAGACAAATGCCAAGGGGGGTACATGCCATAAGACATGTGTAGTGTAGGAGTACATCGGTGAGGAGGTGATCACATTGCCATTAGGTGGTCTTGGCCGCAATGACAGTCCACATGTGTGATGGGTCAACAGTGGGAGAGTGACAATGTAATGTTGATAGTTTTTGCAACATTGGCATGGGGATTAGGGTGCCTGTGTTGCAGAGCTGAGTGTTGTTCTGCAGGAAGGGACACCTTTCTGTACAGTCACATACACAAGAGGTGGTTGCATCTTACGATGGGTGCAGCAGGACACAGCACACATAACAAGAGGTTACATGGAGGATGCACGTGGACAGTTCTCGCCCTCGCATCAGTCTTACAACACATGTGGGTTGGCATAAGGACTTCACACATTCTCAAACTTGCAAATGTGTGAATGCATCAGATTGCCACACCTCCTCAGGGGTGGCATTATAGTGGTGCTACACATGACTAACGTTGTGGGCCTATTTTTGCGTTTTGTACTTGTGTTGCAATCAGCAACAGGCATTGAAAGTGGCAGAAGGCATTCCTGATTGTTGATGTTGCAGGATGTGTCCCTTTTGGCACATGTGCAATCAGACCTCCAAAACAGGCCCCCCATATCATACTCAATGTGTGCCTGTGTTGGTGTTAGGCAGCAGTTTGCGCCCCATCACCATAGGTAGCACAGGGATGCATTGCGTGTTAGTGATGACTACACATCCCTGCACATTCAAGATAATGCAATACGGCACAGCAGGCTGGGCTGCTGCACTGCTCTGCAACATTTCATCATACATGGTTAACAGTGGGCCACATTTCCCAGACACTGACAGCACACTGCCTCATCTGAGCATAATTGTTAAGTTACACTCCAGTGAGGCAGTCTGCCAGGCCACATTTACAAGGCTAAGGAAGGCACCTTGTGTGCCTTTTTATGGCCTGGTAATTATGTGCCCCTTTCAGACCTCACACTGCATGTACGTGGCATTACATTTGCTTTGCTGGTGGTGTTCCCACACAATACACATATGACCCACCCAACTTCTGAAGCCTTCCCAGATTTTCATGTGCTGGAATGCTGCAGTTTCATACAGCACGTTAGGGTTGATTTGTTTGTCCCAGTACTGTCATGACTCTCTGTGTGCTGCATTGTGCATCACACATAGTAAGACGAAAAGTACAACTTGTGCCTGATGTTGTGCAGGAAGGTGTCACTTCATGCACAACAGCAATCCTCCCGAAAACACAGGCACCCTTGCAGCATGGTGCAGGTGTGTCTGCCCAGAAACATGGCAGCAAATTTTTCACCAGCACAGATGGTAATGGCAAAAATACCCCTTATGTTGTGTGTACATTACATTTGTGCCCTTTCCCAGTGGTGCAGGGAGGCAGTTCCCAGCCCTTGCTGCCCCGCCCTGTGCAACAGGCCTTGTACATGATGGCCACTAAGAGTTAAACATGGCCAGATGGTACAGTCAATACGGTGAAGAGAGTGGTGTGAGGCTTGTGAAGTGGTCTTTGCATGCAGTGGGGGAATCAGTGCACATTACGTGTTTGGTGTTTCACCATTATTGTGCCTCCATGCAACTCTTTCACATGCATACTTTGCCTCCTATGTGCCCTCCCCCTTATGCCATTTGTTAGTTACAACAGTGCCCCACACTACAACTTACCCTGTGTTTGCTGTTACTCATCATATGCTGCTGTGTCCTGTCCCTTGTCTCCGGTCACCAACTCCTCAGGGATGGCTGCTGCCACCATCTCCTCCAGCTCATCAACCTGCTCCTAGGGTGCAGGACTTCCACCACCGGTGTGCAATGCTGCCTTTCGGTTGCTAGCCAGTTTCTCTTTTGTTCTGCGCTTGCAATCATGCCAGCGCCTCCTACAATCCTTCACAGTCCTCTTCACCTCTGCCACACTGTTGAAGTTCCAAACTATGATCTGCCATATGGCCTTCTTCCTAATTATAGGCACTTTAGAGGTGATGAGTTGGTGTTGGTGCTCCATCACCTCTGTGATCAAGATGGTATTCTCCTCCTCACTGAACCTACTCTTCCTCTTTCTTTTCCCCTTCTCCTGGGTTATCCTGGCTTGCACTGGGGTCGTTGGGGTCTCTCTCGTGGCTTGTGTTTGGCATTTTTGCTGACTTTCTTTGACGCTTTTAAGCCCAAAGATAATGCTAGAACAACTTGCGTCAGAAAACGTGCCACTAATCAGACTACTGACACTTTTGTGGCAGAAGCATCATTTTTTTGTGATGTCGCAAAGTGGAGCATGACTTTTTGATGCTAACCTTTTCTTACCACCATGGTGCGCAGTTTTGTTGATATGTTGCATGCATGGCGGTAAGAAATGACGTTAGCTGGTGTTAAAAATTATGACGCACAACTGGGCTAGCACAGCAGTGCGTCAATTCTTGTAAATATACCCATTAGGTTCCAAGTGATTTCTGTGGAATTTATCTGCTCAGCATTAACCTTTTTTGCTCAAACCCTCAACATGACATCTTTGTGGTGAAAAGTCATGCCAAGAATTGACCTTATTAGGTGAGGGTGTATTCATGGGCAGGTGTTAGTTGCAGGCCAAAAGAGATAATATAGGGTAAAGAATAGGTCTTCATGATAACAGTAGTGCTTATTAAAGAATGCACCTGGGCCCCTAAAAATATCTTGTTTAGTGACATGTAGTGGTAGTCTATATTCACTGCAACTGAAGAGCTGCATATGTCTGTATATCTGTGGTTAGGATGTGAATTTGACCATTTGGGTCTTTTGCCAGTGTAATTAAGGCACAAGCAGGTTTCAGATTCTAACACAGGAAATTAATGCATGGAAAGATGAGACCAGCAGTTGTTCTGTCCTCATCTGTAATATATTTAATATTTAATTAGGTATGTATATTTATAACTCACACTTCATGCCCTTTTCCAGATAACCTATCTTATCAATTGTCATGTTTGAACAAAAATAACAATTAGCAAGCGAAAATATTGTAGAGTACTGGAATCTATTTACAGATGTGGCTTGTTAAGGTCATTTCCGTTTGCACGAGGTCTGTAGACTGTAAGTCATAACACTCCTGACATCTGGTGCATCTCAGAGTGGTGAGAGCTGGCAATCAGTTTTATATATATATATATATGTATTCACTGAAATAAACAAAGGTTACAGGGATATTATAGTTAGTTTCAGATTTTACACACACAAAACCATAAAATAAATCAGCAGTTATAGTTTGATTTATCCCAAGTAACTATAACTCATGCCCTAAGGTAACTATAACTCGCGACCCTGCCATGCAGTTTTCTCATCAATAATTTCACAGGAAAGTTGCAGTGATATTATCAATGATGTCATGGAAGATGTCATGAGTGATGTAATTTATGGGGTAATTAGTAGAGCATGACGAGGGTGTGAGTTATAGTTACCTTAAGACAGCAGTTGTAATTAACTTGAGATAACTATAACTGCTGAATTTCAATGGTTTTGTATGTGTAAAATCTGAACCTAAATATAATGTCCCTGTAACCTCTGTTTTTTCAGTGAATTTCTAAGGTTTTTAACATTTTATTTTTTAACTATAACATCCCTGTAACCTTTGATTTTTTCAGTGAATTACTATGTTTTTTTAAATTGTTGTTTACTAACAAAAACGCTCCTGTGACCTGCATGTGTAAGTGGTTGTGTGAGTGTGTAAGTGGGTGTGTGCATGTCGGGTGGTTGTGTGGGTGTGTGTGTCACTGGCTGTGTGGGTCTGTGAGTGGCTGTGTGAGTGTGTGAGTAGGTGTGTGAATGGCTGTGTGGTTGTAAAAGTGGTGTTGTGGGTCTGTGAATAGGTGTGTGGTCTGTGCGTAGGTGTAGGTATTTTTTTAATTGGGGTCTGGCTCCACGGAACCTCCCGAATCCAACCAACTCTGTGATGATCCAGGTAGCTCAGCAGATCCTCACATAATCAAAAATACATTTTTGGAAAATTTCCTGTCCATTCAGGGCTCCTCACACACACACCACTCAGTATCACTTTTAAATTTTAGTTTCCCCACTAGAAATATAGGTGGTCATTACAACCCTGGCAGTTGGTGTTAAAGCGGTGGTAAGACCGCCAACAGGCCGGCGGTAAAAAATTAGCAATTACGACCGTGGCGGAAATCGCCAACAAAGACAGCCACTTTAACACTCCGACCGCCACAGCGGTAAAAACAAACAGCGCGGGTGTCACCGCCAACAGACAGGCGGGAGACAATGTACCACCCACACTATTATGACAGGCCAATCCGCCACCTTTTCTGGGGTGGATTCACTGCGGATAAAAACACAGCGGAAATAGGAATCCCGAAGGAAAAATGCTCACCTCTACACACTCCACGAGGAACGAGGACACCATGGACCTGGAACTCCAAATTCTCCCTGCAATAGTCTTCCTGCTCCTCTACCAGGAGCACGAACGCTGGCGGCGAAGACCACGGTGAGTACTGCACCTACGATACAGGGGAAGGGGAAGGGAAAAAATAGGGACACACACACGCAACACCCCCACCCCCACCCTCACCCACTACAACACACAAACTAATGCATATCAATACATCACAGTTACACCCCCCAAGACCCCTGGAAGAATGCAAAGACAATAGAAAATTAGTGTAACCATTGTAATATATTAAAAGCAAGTAGGCAGAAATATATATATACACCATGTACATAATATATACCAAGCATAGTAGTCCAGGTAGTGCTCTAAGAAAGTCCGTGGAACACTGGGACCACACGGTATGGACGAGGCCCACACAAGATCCCCGACCATGACGGCGAGAACACTGCAGGGGCATCAGAGAGCAACTAAACAGGCACCTCAGGGGGAGGGAAATGGGGGGCACCTCAGCCGCTTGAGTGCACAACGCCAAATCCACGAGGGGGGCACATGCCCACTGTTACATCCTGGGGAGTGCAAAGACACAGTCTCTCTAGGTCTCTCCAGTGGGTGGTTTGCCCACTGCCATATCCTGGGAGTGCAATGCCACAGTCTCTCAAGTCTCTACAGTGGGTGGTTTGCCCACTGCGATATCCTGGGGAGTGCAAAGCCACAGTCTCTCAAGTCTCTACAGTGGGTGGGTTGCCCACTGCCATATCCTGGGGAGTGCAAAGCCACAGTCTCACAAGTGGATGACAGTCTCCACTGGGTCTGGAGGGGGCATGGTGCCCAGAGTGCTTCACCCTGCCAAGGATTGGTGTAGTGGATGCTTTACTCCACTGGTTCTGGGGGGGGGCTTGGTGCCCAGAGTGCTTCATCCTGCTAAGGACAGAGGTAGTGGATGACAGTCTCCACTAGTTCTGGAGGGGGCATGGTGCCCAGAGTGCTTCATCCTGCTAAGGACAGAGGTAGTGGATGACAGTCTCCCCTGGTTCTGGAGGGGGCTTGGTGCCCAGAGTGCTTCATCCTGCCAAGGATTGGGGTAGTGGATGCTTTTCTCCACTGGTTCTGGAGGGGGCTTGGTGCCCAGAGTGCATCATTCACCCCGTGACAGACTCAGTTGTGTCAGTGGCCTTGCCGCTCATGGGCCAGCAGTGCTTGAGACAGCGGTGCCCTGTTCAGCGGTGCTTGAGATGGTGGTGCCCTGTGCAGCAGTGCTTGAGATGGCGGTGCCCTGTTCAGCGGTGCTTGAGATGGCAGTCTTCATTGCAGGGTCTCAGCTGCTGGCAGTCCTTCATGGCCCAGCGGGGCTTTTGCTGGCGGTCCTTCATGGCACAGCTGGACTTTTGCTGATGGTCCTTCATGGCCCAGCGGGGCTAGTGCTGGCGGTGACCTCCTGGGCAGCTGGGCTGTTGCTGGTGGTGGCCTCCTGGGCAGCTGGGCTGGGCTGGTGCTGGTGGGCCCCTCCTGGGCAGCTGGGCTAGTGCTGGCGGTCCTGTCCTGGGCAGCTGGGCTTGTGCTGGAGGTGGGCTCCTGGGCATCGGGGATGATGGCGGTCTTCTCCGCCGTGCTGCTCTTCCCAGACTTGCCGGGTTTCTTGTGGCCCTTCCCCACCTTGGAAGGTGTCACAGCTGACTCCACACTCCCACCGGGACCCCTGGGAGCTTTGGTGGCTGGAGTCTTCCCCTTCTCCCGCCGGGCACTGGCCAACTTCTGATGCTTCACAGGTGGGGAACTGTCTGTGCTTTGGCTCCGTGCCACACTGGCTGCCCTGTTGGCCGGTGCACTCCAGATTCCGGTGACTACAGGCACCACTGGTCCCGGAGATGTTGTGGCTGAGGTGCTAGTTCGGGACCTATGAGACGGACAGGGTGGGGGAGGTGTGGGAAAAAGGTCAAGGTTGGACAGGAAAAGTTTTTGGGACACACTGGGACGGGTAGCTGGAAGGGGTTTGGGAGTGGAGGAAGAGGTGGTGGTTGTAGGAGGTGTAAGTTTGGTGACTTTGGGTGAAGGTGCATGCGCTGGAGGCTGTCGTGAGTTGGATGGCTGTTGGGTGGGTGTGTGCCTGCGTTTGTGTATCTTGGGAGGGGGCGTCACAGACACACTGGGAGAGGACACAGGGGACGTGTGAATGGTAGTGGGGGTGGTGACTGCACGTGAGCGGGGTGTGGTGGTCGGTGTGCTGGAGAGGGACGTAGTGGCTGTAGAGGTAGTGCATGCAGGTGTGAGTGTAGACGAGACTGGGAGGGAGGAGGGAGATGAGGAGGAGGGGGACACAGTGGAGGCAGTGGATGTTGGTGTGTCTGCATGTGTGTGATGCTTGCGTGAGTGCCTGTGGGATGTGTGGTGCTTATGTTTGCCTGAGCTTCCCTTGTGTGTTGACGTGTGTGCATGTTGGTCTGTAGGTGTGCTTGGGATAGGCTGAGGTACAGGGGTGTGGGTCTGGGTGGAGGAAGTTGGAGGGGGGAGGCTAGAGACAGGGACAATGGCTGCCATCAGTGCTGATGCCAGAGTCTGAAAAGCTCCCTGAAGGGCCGCCTAACCAGAATGAATGCCCTCTAGGAATGCATTAGTTTGTTGCAACTGCCTCTCTACACCCTGGATGGCATTCAAAATGGTAGAGTGCCCAACAGTGAGGGACCTGAGGAGGTCAATGGCCTCCTCACTGAGGGCAGCAGGGGTGACTGGGGCAGGGCCTGAGGTGCCTGGGGTGAAGGTGATGCCCACCCTCCTGGATGAGAAGGCACGGAGCGAAGGCTGAGGGGCTGCTGGGAGGGCGGTGCTGGTAGGGGGGGTGGCGGCTGTACCTGTAGATGCGGGGGCACAGATGGTGCGCCACCACAAGGGAGCTCCCATCAGAGGACGAGTCCGTGTCGCTGGTGTCAGCTCCTGTCCCCGCCGTGGAGCTCCCCTCGCCCTCCGTCCCACTGGTGAACTCTGAGTCCGTAGACTCGCCCTCCAGGGCCATGTGGGATGCATCTCCCTTGTGCTCCGGTGCCACTGCTCATCCGCCTGATGATGCTAATGCACACAAGAACAGGGAGACCACAAAAAGGGGGGGAAGACAGAAGAAAGACATGTTGAGTGCATGCATTACCGCTACCATTGGTGGACACGACAGACACAGAAGCCCCCTGCACTACGCCACGCTCTTGGGGTCCACTGTTCAATTCCTGGGAAATGGCGTACAAGGCTATGGACGACATCTGCACACATAGATGACACAGGGGCATGAGTATTTGTACTTGCCGCTCTACAGAGGAGGGGTGGGGTGCCACATGGCCTGCCTTACGGGGGGGTTGCCTACGGAACTCGCCCTGGCCTAGGGAAACCCACAGCCCACCTCCCCCACCCAGACCCCTCCACTGCACGCAAAGTCACCAGAATGAGAGTGTACTCACCCCCTTGTGGCTGCTGTGATGCCCTCAAGCGCCCATCCAACTCCGGGTAGGCGACCGCCAGGATCCTGAACATCAGAGGGGTCATGGTGCGACAGGCACCCCTCCCACATTGGGAGGCCATTCCCAGCTGAGCCTCCGTCGTCTTCTTCCTCCAGCGGCGAATGTCCTCCCATCTTTTCCGGCAGTGGGTGCTCCGTCTGTGGTAGACCCCCAGGGTCCGGATGTCCTTGGCGATGGCACGCCAAATATATTTTTTTCTGGTGGGCGCTGACCTACATGAAATGTACAGGGGGAAAAAGAGAAGATATTACCAACTGCACCGTCAAAGTGATTGGCCCCCATTCCTACCCTTGCCATGTGGCACATGCATTCACCGTCTTTCATCCATGCAGCACTCTCTCCCCTTCCTTATTACATCCAGCCCTCTCCACACAGGCATAGCCCATACAACATGCTCCCTGTGTACTTACCTGTTTGTCTGGAGGACCATAGAGTAGCATGTACTGAGGGAGGACCCCATCCACGAGCTTCTCCAACTCCTCCGATGTGAAGGCAAGGGCTCTTTCCCCAGACACTCAAGCCATTGTCTCTTCCAGACCGAGGTCACAGCAGCACTTGCAGTGTAGGTCCTCTCCTGTCGAAGATCAGGTATCGAGTGATTGAACAGATAGAAAATGGCGTTCATGTCCGTGGCGGTGCGTACCGTCACCGCCGGCGTACATCGTCATTGGCTCCTGGGACCCATAGAGTACAATGTTAACCAATGCAGCATTGCGCCACGGTCTTCGACCGCCTACCACGACGGTGTACAACGCCAGCACAGTTACCTCCCATCCCATTGTCCCACTTTAGAGGTCAGGCAGCCGCCATTTCAGGGGCCCACATGGCTTCATTTCCAACTGCGTCACACATACCTAGGCCTAGACTCAACACACAAACAGGCCACCTTTTGTGTATCATTGGTGTTCTGGGTAAACTGTGGGTACGTACCTCTGAGTTGTTTGACTCTGTGCTCGCTGTTGTCCTTCATAGGCACCGTCCGCTGGGACATGTGAGGAGATGGCGGCATCCTCCGGTGTACCGACCGTTGGTGGACCTGTCGACAATGGAGGAGCGACATGTGATTATCACATACAGGCTTGACCGTGCCACAATCCAGGAACTGTGTACCCAGTGGGAGCCAGGCCTGATGTCAGCAATCCGCCATCCCACAGGAATCCCCCCTCAAGTGCAGGTTCTGTCAGTGCTCCATTTCCTTGCAAGTGGGTCTTTTCAAACAACAGTGGCCATAGCATCAGGGATCTCCCAGCCTATGTTTTCCAACGTATTGTCCAGAGTGCTGTCTGCCCTTCTGAAACACATGCGGAGCTACATCGTTTTCCCTCAGGTGGAGGATTTGCCTACAGTGAAAGGGGATTTGTATGCCCTGGGACACATCCCCAGCATCATAGGTGCCATTGATGGGACCCATGTGGCTTTGGTCCCCCCCCACAGGAGTGAACAGGTGTACAGAAACCAGAAGAGTTATCATTCTATGAATGTACAGATGGTATGTTTGGCAGACCAGTACATCTCCCATGTGAATGCCGAGTTCCCTGGCTCAGTGCATGATGCCTACATCCTGCAGAACAGCAGCATCCCTTATGTGATGGGTCAACTCCAGAGGCACCGTGTGTGGCTATAAGGTGAGTACCTGGAGGCAAGTCAGTGGGAATGGTTGTCTGGGTCTGGGGATATCCCTCCAGGTTAGTGCGTGTCTAACAGTTGTCCCTCACCATTTGCAGGTGACTCTGGTTACCTCAACCTGTCATGGCTACTGACCCCAGTGAGGAATCCCAGGACAAGGGCAGAGGAACGCTACAATGAGGCCCATGGGCAAAAGAGGAGGGTGATCGAGCGGACCTTCGGCCTCCTGAAGGCCAGGTTCAGGTGCCTCCATATGACAGGTGGATCCCTATTCTACTCACCAAAGAAGGTGTGCCAGATCATCGTGGCCTGCTGTATGCTTCACAACTTGGCTTTGCGACGACAGGTGCCTTTTCTGCAGGAGGATGATCCAGATGGCGGTGTTGTTGCAGCTGTGGAGCCTGTGGACAGTGAAGACGAGGAAGCAGAGAAAGAAGACATGAACAACAGGGACTCAGTGATCCAGCAATATTTCCAGTGAGACACAGGTAAGAGTATAGACCTGGCTACTACATGTACTTTAACACTACTACCTCTCTACTGTCTGTCGTTTTCACCCAGTGTATAGTCACTGAGTTGTCACTTTCCCTTACGATTTCACAGATGTGGGTCCCACTGTGTGACATTTGCTTAGATTTCTCATGGATTAGAGCTGTGTGACATAGGTATGTTTACATTATAATTGAAAGAGCATTTTGTCACTGCAATTGATAATACACTATTTCGAAATCACAGACAGACTCCAGATTGTTTTGTGCTTTAAGTGAAAAAGCTTTTTGCCACAGTTATTGCTAATACAGTATTCCGAAATCACAGACAGACTCCAGATTGTTTTGTGCTTTAAGGGTGTTTATTTCAGTGCTCAATATTGGAGTGGGTTGTAAAATGGTGAGGGGTGATGGCGGAGGAATGTCCATGGCAGAGTCCAGTCTATTAGTCTCACAGGTGCATTGCCCAAACTGGCATAGGAAGTGGAGCTGGGACAGTTTAAGTATGTACAGGGTGACAAAGTGGGACAGTAGGATGACAATCAGGGTGGTCTCATTTCTTGGCGGGGGTCTTGGCATCATGCTCTGTCTTTGTCCTGGATCTCAGGGACCGTTTGCGGGTTGGTTCTCCCTCTGCAGGGGGTGGGGTGCTGGTGTGGTGGTCCTATGGTGGTGCCTCCTGTCCACTAGCGCTGGCGGAGGTGGTGGGCAGTTCATCGTCCATGCTAGTGTCTGGGGCCCTTGTAGTGCCACAGTGTCCCTCCTGGTGTTGAGTACTTCCTTCAGCACCCCTACGATGGTGCCCAGGGTGGAGCTGATGGTTCTGAGTTCCTCCCTGAAGCCCATATACTGTTCCTCCTGCAGGCGCTGGGTCTCCTGAAACTTGGCCAGTACCGTTGCCATCGTCTCCTGGGAGTGGTGGTAGGCTCCCATGATGGAGGAGAGGGCCTCATGGAGAGTAGGTTCCCTTGGCCTGTCCGCCCCCTGTCGCACAGTAGCCCTCCCAGTTCCCCTGTGTTCCTGTGCCTCCGTCCTCTGGACCGTGTGCCCACTACCACTGCCCCCAGGTCCCTGTTATTGTTGGGGTGGTGGGTTAGCCTGGGTTCCCTGTAGTGGTGGACACACAGCTGATTGACGTGTCCTGGGGATGGAGGTATGGGCCCGCTGGGTGGGTGCTGTGCAGGTGTTTCCAGAGGGGGAAGGTCTGTGGTGGCCTGTGACTGGGTGAGGGGAACCGACTGTCCCGAGGTCCCTGATGGGCCAGGCTGGTCATCTAGATCCAGTTGGACAGAGCTGCTGTCATCACTGTGGGCCTCTTCTGTTGGTGATGTGGACCCTCCTGTCCGGTGACGTTGGGTGGGGGTCCTGCAGGGGTATAAAAGGATGGTTATTACATCTGTGTGTGTCATGGTGTGCAATGGGTGGGTGACCGTGTACCCCAGTGCTTGCATTCCTGTGTGGGACCTTGTGTGATGATGGTTTAGGGTGTTGTATGGGTATGTGCAGTGGCCATGCTTTAGTGATGGGTGTCCATGCTTTGTTGTTGCATGCAGGGCTTGGTGTTGGGATGGGTGGTTTGTGATGTTGGGACACATGTGAGGAGTTGGGGTGCTGGGGGTGAGGGTGGGGGTATGTGATAGCATTCAGGTAGGGTGGGGGATGTAACAATTAAGATTTGTCTTACCAGAGTCCATTCCTCCACCTACTCCTGCGAGGCCCTCAGGAGGCAGAATCGCCAAGACCTGCTCCTCCCATGTTGTTAGTTGTGGGGGAGGAGGTGGGGGTCCGCCGCCAGTCCGCTGAACCGACAGGTGGTGTCTTGAGACCACGGAACGCACCTTCCCCCGTAGGTCGATCCACCTCTTCCTGATGTCCTCCCGATTTCTTGGGTGCTGTCCCACTGCATTGACCTTGTCCACTATTCTTCCCCATAGCTCCATCTTCCTTGCAATGGAGGTGTGCTGCACCTGTGCTCCGAATAGCTGTGGCTCTACCCAGACGATTTCCTCCACCATGACCCTGAGCTCCTTCGCCGAGAACCTGGGGTGTCTTTGCCGTGCCATGGGGTGGTGTAGGTGGAGTGTGTGGTGATAAGTGTGCTGATATGTAGTGGTGTGTTGTGTGAGGTGCGTGGAAGTTCTGTGGGTGATGGTGTTGTGTGCTTGTGGATGCTCTTGTTCTTGCTGATGGTGTCTCTCTGTGGCCTTCTTTCGGAATTTTTGGCCGTGGGGGTTTGTGGGTGTGTGTTCTATATTGTAATGGGTGTGTGGGAGTGGTGTGTGTATGTGTATCAGGTGTGTGTATTTCTAATTGTCCAATGTGGTAGTGTTTTGTAAGAGTGTGTGTATTTTGAGCGCATCGGTGTGTACCGCCAATGGAATACCACAGTTGAAAGACCGCTGCGTGGATTCGTGTGTCGTGATAGTGTGGGTGTATTTCTGTTGGCGTGACGGTGGAGGTTTTGTTTTCACCAGTTTCTCACTGACCTTTGGTGTGGGGGACTTGTGTGTGTGTCTGAATTTTGGCAGATTCCGAACTGTGGGTCTTAATTGCTGTGGCAGAATTCAGCGGCGGTGTGTTGGCGGTCTTCTGCACCGCTGTAAACGGCTTTTACCGCCAATGTTGTAATGACCGCCAAAGTCCTTATGAACAAAATTGTGGCCACAACTTTCCTCTCAGTTTGCAGCCAGCCAACTACAGCATTGCTGTTGGTGTATGGATCAGCTAATCCACCCAGATCTGCAGAGGATCTGTGGCAGATCTGAGTCTTTAGATGTACATAAATCTTTTTACTTTAATAACTCCAGGCTTACTGAACAGATTATTTTTCTGGACCAAGATCTAACTTTCTGCCAAATTTGGTGTCATTCCAATCAGTAGTTTGGGCTGTAGTTATGTCTAAAATCCCATTGGCAAATTGTGTAGGGAAAACGCTTTTTGGAACACTCTCCTACTTTTTCTCAACCACTGCTTGATGGATCACCCTGAAACTTTACAGACAGCATCTGAAGTGACTGGCACACTAGTTTTGAAAAATTTTGTGAAGGTTCATCAGTCAGCATCAAAACTTATATAACAAAACAAAAAACACTTTTCCTATGGAACATAGGTCCAGGTCCTAACGATAATAACCTATTGGTGACCGCCAGTAGGGTGTGTGTATATATATATACATATATAATTACCTACTAGAGGTCACAAGTAGGTAGTTAGGACCATGTTACCATTGAAAAAGCGTTTTTTGACTTGCCTATATAATTGGAACCATTTGATGAACCTTCACGAAATTGTCTACAAAAAAACGTCCCGGTGATTCTTGATGTGCATGGAAAGTTTCAGGGTGATCCGTCAATCGGGGCCAAGAAAAAGGAGGGGTCAAAAAAGCCACGTTTCCAATGTTAATAATTCCCATAGGACCTTTAGAAAGACTACACCTGAACCGCTAGATGGAATGACAGCAAATGTAGCAAAAAGTTAGCTGTCGGTACTCAGATTATGCTATTGGTTATTTGCTGTAAATCTGTTATTAGAAGTTAAGGAAAATCCAAATGTGTATATCTCTGGCCACGAATAAATCACACAAATTTGCGAATGAACGCATGAATAGAAGTGCTGTAATGGGTCGGCCACAATGTGACTAGAATGTTGCGGTTACCATTTTATGTTATGGGAGAGGGTCCCTGGTTCTGAAAATAGAAATGGTAAGTGATATAGGGGTGTTTTAGGGCCAGATTATGGTTTTAAATGATTTTTCTTCACCCTGGGCAATATTTGAGAATATGCAAAAAAATGTAAAAAAAACTTTCACAGACTCATTCATACACTAATTCATTCACTCATACATGCACTCAGAGACTCATGTGCCCACTCACACACCCACTCAGATAGTCATGTACCAACTCAGACCCACTCATAGACTCCCACACCCACTTTCAGACCCACTCAGACACTCACGCACCTACTCACAGATCCACTGATAGCGAGTTGCCCTGTGGCCAAGCCCCGCTGTGTATGGCCAAAGGCCATGCCCGGGGTTAGGTTGTTGTAAGGGCTTGGCTGCAGGTCCTGGCTGCAGGCCAGACCCTGTGGCCAAAACCCACTGTGCATGGCCAAGGGCTGTTGTGACAGTGTTTGGATTAACGTATACTAATTAAAATAACTTCACATTAAAAAAACAGAGAAATTCACCCAAAAAAATAAAGGTTACAGGGAGGGTATAGTTAGGCTCACATTTCAAACATACCAAAACAACATAAAAATTTAGGAGTTATAGTTAGAGTTACTATAACTTGCACCCTAAGGTCACTGTATGGATCAGACTTCACACCTTTGCCATGCCATGCACAGCTAATTACTGCACATATTATATCATTGATGACATCTTCTATGGTATCTTTGATATTATCACCGCAACATTTTCAATAAAATTATTGATAAGAAAACTGTGCATGGCAAGGGTGCGAGTTATAGTTATCTTAGAGCGTGAGTTATAGTTACTTGAAGTAACTCTAACTGTAACTGCTGAATTTCTATGGGTTTGTACAAGTAAGTTCAGAACCTAACTATAACGTCCCTGTAACCTTTTTTTTCAGTGATACATATATATATGTATAAGTATATGTAGATATATATCTATATACATATATACATATGCATATATATTTTACATACTGGCGATTGCCAGTAGGTAGTTATAGTTAGGACCTAGTTTTCCTAGGAAAAGTGTTTTTTACTTGTCACCGTTTGACAAATCTTCACAAACTGTTCCAAAACTTTACCCTCTAGGGTCCTCTCGCACATGGAAAGTTTCACGGTGATCTGTCAAGAGGGGGCCAAGAAAAAGGGGGGGGGGGTCAATAAAGTGTGGTTCCCAGGCTAATTCCCAACAAGTTTTTAGACAAGTCTGCAGCCTGAACGCTGGACGGAATCACACAAAATTTGTTAAGAAGATAGGTTTTCGTCCGAAAATCATGCTTTTTGTTATTTCATGTAAATCCATTAATGGGTTTTTGACATGTTAAAGGAAAATACATTTGGATCTCTAGAGGTGCTGAGTCTCCTCGGATCCTCCTGGGAGCCTTCACAAATCCAGAAGAAAAGCAAGGCCCTAATTGACTGGCAGCAACTTGACAGAAAAGTTGAGACCGCCATTTTGTTTCTTGCATTGGCTGGGGGGAGGGTAAAAAGCAATGTAAAACCATGTAAGGGGTCAGGATACAGCTATCCTCACACCATAGGATGAAAGGAGGGCTCCCTTAGGAACCCCTATGGGCAAAAAGTTGCAGAATTGTTTTTTGGGCTGATCCGTGGATCCTCTGGGACCCTCCTCTGATTATCCTGGGATTTTCCTAGAATACTCCTCGGAACAAGGGGGAAAGCAAGGCCCTGATTGGCTAGCTGCAACTGAGCAGCAAGGCTGTGGCCACCATTCTCTTTCTTGCATCAACTGGGGGACGGGAACAATGGGTTATAGGGGAGCGGCTCCAGGGCCTGGTCACAAGTCAGGTCCTTCGGCCAACCCCCCACCATACATGGCCAAAGTGGTTGGATTAATCTAGAGTAATCAAAGAAATTAAAATGTCTTAATGTTAAAAAAAAATAGAAATTCACTGAAAAAAACAAAGGTTACAGGGACATTATATTTAGGAAATATAATTTAAAAAACATAGAAACTCAGTTAAAAAAACAAAGATTACAGGGACGTTAAAATTAGGTTCTGAAGTTACTCGCACAAAACCATAGAAATTCAGCAATTATAGTTAGATTTATTTCAAGTAACCATAACTCGTGCCCTAAGGTAACTATAACTTGGGTCTTCACCATGCACTGCTAACTACCGCATATATTACATCACTCAAAACATCATCTATGATATCATTGATCATATCAATGCAATATTTGCAGTAAACTTACTGATGAGAAAACTGTGGATGTTGGTGGTGTAAGTCTACTTACCTTAGGGCATGAGTTTTAGTTACTTGAAATAATTCTAACTATAGCTGCTGAATTTGTATGGTTTTGTGCAAGTACATTCAGAGCCTAACTATAACGTCCCTGAAACCTTAGGCTTTAAAAAAAATAATATATATATATATATAGATATATATATATAGATAGATATATATATAGATTATACTTGTGCAATAGGCTTTTTGGTTTGTGCATGCAAGCACAGTGCTTTAGAGTAAGCACAGTGTTTAGAAGCCACTCACTTCTAAACTCTAAACCTGAGGCCAGTGAGATGCTAATGATTGTGGAGTGTCTCAGCAAAATATATAGAAAATTGGTTTCCTGTCTAGATTTGGGAAATAAAAAGGATCTCAAAACTTTATGTGCACGAACAATGACAGCCAGAGGAAGCAAAGTTGTTTTAGAGGAGTAAGATAAAACTTGTGCAAAAGAGGAATGTGAATCAAATGAATTTTCTGGCCAGTCTAAAAGGTTTAGGGAAGTCTTCTTCAAAAGTGGGCCAGAGAGCATTTTATCCCAAGCACAAAGCTGTAGGATATTTTTCAAAGTTTGGGAAATTTACCTCCCCCATCCTGTTCATTTAATTTGAGGCATGAAAAAGCTATTTTTTTATCCTGTCATAGAAAGCACAGCAAAATACATTCTATATGTATAACAAAAGTAGCTGGAATGTGAACAGGAATAAAGAACATTACACATAACAACAAGGGAGAGATCATCATATTAAAGACCTGTGCGCCCACACCAAGACAAAAATACTGGATTCCATATAGAACAGAAGTGTTTTATTTTTTTTATTATTTCTTCAAAGTATAGCTTTACTGTTTAA
Source organism: Pleurodeles waltl (assembly GCF_031143425.1). Lineage (NCBI taxonomy): Eukaryota > Metazoa > Chordata > Amphibia > Caudata > Salamandridae > Pleurodeles > Pleurodeles waltl. Next base: position 655,465,497 of record NC_090445.1, on the reverse strand, counting down.
TTTATATACGTTTTGAGCCAAATTCACAGGTACTTAGTTTCAGTGGGGATCCAAGTAAATCCCAAGGTTTAATTTATAGCTTGAAAATTGGATCAAGCATGCACTTCTGCATGATAAACTGGAGTAGATGAATTCAGGTTAGGAAGGTATAATGGAAGTCATTGGCATAACTGATAATTTTAATTGGAATCATTGTAGAAGAAACTGTAATTTTGTCATTGCGTTGAATTCTGGTAATAAAGGGTTCCAAAGTTTGGATTAACAAAAGTGTGGATAAAGGATCGCACTGTTGTACCCCTCTTTTCAATGAAAATATTCTGACAAAATTATTTTACAAAAATGGCAGCTTTAAGTGATGTATTTAGATGAAAGCATTAATGTAATATTTTAGGTACAAATCCAAACCATTTTAAAGATTTAAACATAAATCTCTACTCTATATGATCAAATGCTTTCTCTGCTTCTAATGCAGTAGCAACTAATTTATGAGGCAATTAGGCTGCCTTACGGAGGATATTAAACAGACATCTTCTGTTGCCAGAGGAATAGTGTCAATTGATAAAACCAACCTGCTCTTATCCAATTAACTTAGGGAGAATGGTTTAAATTTGTGGAGCTAAAGTCTGGGAAAATATTTTATAATCTACATTTACGAAGGAGATCAGATGATCATTTTTACACAATTGTATATCTCAATTTTGTTTTGTAATCAAACAAATAATTGCTTTTTGAGAAGTATCAGAGGCTGATTTAAAGGTAGCTAAATAAGTAATCTAGTTTAAGGAGCTCTGGGTAGAAAAGGGTAGAAAAGTGGGAATAAAATTCAGTAGTAAATTCATCTGGACAAGGTGCTTATCTGCGTTTTAACTTCTTAACTGCCTCCACATTTTTTATTAACTGTGGTTTCCATTTGGGAAAAAATCAACATTATCTAAGGTGTGTATTGGAATTGAGTTTAAATATTCTTTAATTGATGAATGCGACTGTGGTGATTGGGACTGTTCAGAGGAATATAGATGGTTGTAAAAATGTGCAAATTCACTCAAAAGATCTTTATCTTTGGAAACAATTTAATCATAAGTGTTTTGATGGAATCAATTTTGCTTCACTCTTTTATTCTTTTTTAATTATTTTTCCAAAAAAGTTCCCAGTCTCATTGTTTCCACTGTAATATCTAGCACTTTGCAGTAGTAAAAAGGATGAAGTTTGTTCCTGAGGATATCCTATTGAAATTCAATTTTGTTTTAATTAAATCCTGCAAGTATTGTTGGGATTTAGAGTGTTTATAGTGATATTCTAGATTTTTAATGTATTTCAATAAAATATGACTATTTATCAAATTGCTGTTTCTTGTGTTTTACATAATCAATATTATAGCCTATTGCTGATGCTTTAAAACCACCCAATACATGCCAGAAACATGTATCTAAAGATGTATTGATTATAAAACAATTCACTGAATAATGCTTTAAATTTGGTGGTAAAGATGGGTTCTTAAAGGAGTGAATTATTAAATCTAAATCCTCTAGGAGTGATTAGATGGGAAGAAGATCAATGTCAGTAAGTAAGAGTGCATGATTACAAAAATAATAGAGCCTATTTTTGCATGCATCAGATTTTGTGCCAGGGATTTACTCATATATAATCAATTCTGGATCATGTATGGTGAGTTGCAGAATAGAAAGTATACTCCAGTAAGGTGGAATTGCAAAGACACCATGAGTCAACCTAAGACTTCTGAGCAATCACACAACAAAAGGCTTTATGCATTATGTAGGTATGTATTTAACAGTGGAATTCCTGTCTAAAATAGGATCCTATACTTGGTTGCTACTCCAACTAGAATAAAATAGTCACCACTAAAGGTTGCTGAGTAATAAGGAGTTGTTAACTATTGTAGTCCTATATACATTGAAAATCGTAAGAGGAATTCGATTAAACAATTGCTCTATTACAAGCCATCGACCTCCAGTACCATGTGATAGTGATAGCACCTGTGTATTTAAATTCTTATCAATAGGAATAATAATACCAATTTTGTTTAATTAAGGTCGGGATACAAAAAACTGACCTACTGTAAGAAATTTGTAAAAACTGGCACATCAAAGATCAAAGCACAAACCGCAGACATCTAGACGAGTGAAACCCGATCAAAGTCTGCGATGGAGCATGAGTCGGATAAAAACAAGTGGATTGTGCCTGGGATTTGCTTCATTTCAGACTTAGAGGTAATTTGAAAAAAGATCTGAGCGGGTAAAGTTCAGCAGTGCAAGACTTCAGTCATTGTCCCAGGAAGAGGCTTTGTTGGCGGGGAGCTACTGGCCAAAGGTGCGGTGAAGATTTCTATGTTCAGACTTAGGGTCCGGTGCAAGGACCGCCAAACTCGCAGTGGTGGTCGAACGCTGTACTCCTGGCTGTCCAACTGCCAGATATTGATCTGGTGGTCGGACAGCCAGAGGACCGCCGCCTCTGCCCAAATCAGGGATCCTGACTGGTTTGCAGCAGTCAGAGTCATGGTCTGCCACTGCAGTGTCGAGTTTGGCACTGCTGTGCTGATCACAATGCCCCATTCCGCCAGTTATTCCATGGCATTTGCACCACCATGGAAAGACTGGCAGAAAGGCAGTGCTGGAGCCACGGGGGCTCCTTGCACTGCCCACAACCATGCTGTGGGCAGTGCAGGGACCCCCATGCCAGCACCCTTAGAATGCGCACTGTCTGCTATGCAGACAGTGTGCATTCCGAAGGTGCTTGTGTTTGACGGCATTGGCCTTGATTCCCTAAGGGCCCAGGCCAATGCCACTGCACTGTTTCTACCGGGCTGACAGGTGGAAATGTCATAATACGACGTTTCAACCGGTCGGCCCGGTGGAAACATTGTAATACGATGGGGTCAGGCCGCATTGGCGATCACAATGGCAATGCCACCGAGATCGTAATCAGGCCCTTATTCTCTTTTTTGGAAGTCAGAAATGTCCAGTGGGACGAAGCAAGGCACGTTAGCAGACAACAGTTCCAAGAGGCCAGATACCTCTTTGGTGAAGTACTCCTAAACAGGATATGCTGCTGCAGAGAAGAACGTAGTGGAAGCTGCTGTGGAATCAGGCCGACTGGTGATGCATCTTGGGCGGATAGATGGACAGGTTGCTCCCAGTCTCCTCTCAGATCTCAGAGCAGTTTTTAGCCAAAAAATCTCCAAGTCCCAAGTTTTGGATTGTGGCTATCTGTGCACCTTTAGTACTACCACCAAGGGTCAAGAACTGGAGGGACACTACTTGAGAGATTAGGACTCATCATGCTGGGTCCAGGTGCAAGTTCAAGATGGTTAGAGGTCAGTCAAGTAGCCCTTTGAGTCACTCTGGATTCAATCGGAACAAGGCTCAACAGCAGGGCAGGCCTCTAAGGGTTCAAAGCAGGCTTCAGGTTGAAAAACAGCCCTTTCAGGTGCAGAAAAGCAGACAGTCTTCTGAAGTGCACAGCAGGTCACAGCAGCAGGCAGTCTTCTGAAAGACCCTATGCAGGTCCAGAAAGTGAACTGAAGAGTGTGTCTAAGGGTCCTATTTTTCTACCTGGTGCCTTCTATGAAGAAGGAGAGGTTTTGAGCAAATTCCCTTTGAAGTACTGAAAGTTTCCTGCTTCTCTTGCCCTGGCTCCAAGCTGTCTGCATGAAGAATAAAGGGGTGACTGGTCCTTTGTGTGAATGCAGAGCACAGCCTGTTCGGATACCACTGGGGCTGTGCTTAGCTCCTCCCCCTGTCCTGTCAGTAAGGGCCCATCCAAGCACAACTAATCCCTCTATTGTGTGTCTGTCTGGAAGAAATAAACAAAGACCAACTGCCAATTACAGTTACGTGACAGAGGCCGCAGGCATCAAATATTTATGGAAAGAAAACACCACCTTTCTAAAAGTGCCATTTTCAAAATTGTAATCTAAAATCTGACTTACCCATTAAAGAGGACTTTTAATTACAATCTTTCAGACATGAAAAATGAAATGTTTACCTTGTCTCAATCAAACATTAGCATTTACTAAACGTAATAAGGCATCCCAAATTTATGGTATAGGAGAGGTAAGCCTCAAAGTAGTGAAAAAGTAATTTATGAGTCTTTCACTACCAGGACATATAAAAATTAAAAGTACATGTTGAATCTTCTAATTACAATGCACCCTGCCCTATGGGCTACCTAGGGCCTATCTTAGGAGTGACATATATGCAATAAAAGGTGAGTTTAACCCTCGGCAAAGAGGTTATATTGCCAAGTCGACATTGGCAGCTTAGCACTGCATTCAGGCTGCAATGGCAGGATTGGGCAATGTTTTAAGGGTCTAATTAAGGGGTTGACACAACATGTTCTACAGGCCCACAATTAGCATTTCATTTACAGGCTCTGGGTATGTGGTATACCACTTTACTAGGGCCTTATAAATATTTTAAATTTGCTAATCAGGTGTAAACCAATTTTACCATGTTTTAAGTAGTGAGCACAAACACTTTTCACTGGTTAGCAGGGGTAAAGTGCAGAGAGCTTTAAAGCCAACAAACATGTTTTCAAAAAACAAAACATAGGAAGGTGAAGGCAAATGGTTTAGGGGAAGACCACCCTAGGGCTGACAGCTCTAACACCTACCCGAGACTGCTTACATGTCAATGCTTCTGGCTCATGTAAGTGTGCCTCTTGTAGTAGAGCAATGTCTGCTTTCAATCTGGCATAATGAGATATCACCCTGTGTATTTTAATTGGGTTACCCAACACTTTAACATTCCATTATATTACCCTGAATGGAGGAATATAGCAAACAAAACATCTATGTTTACAATAACATTATAAAGGGAACCATGAATCAAAATAATCAATCAATCAGGATTCTTATAAAGCGCGACTACTCACCTGTAAGTGTCTCAAGGCTCAGAGTGGAGGGGCAGGAGGTGGATCTGCGGTTTAGTTGAAGAGGTTGAGGTCCTTCCTGAAAATAATAACCTGAAAAATATAGTTAAAGATGTGCATGTGTTTTGCTTTACTGCAGACTAAGAAGGAATACACAAATACTGAAAGGAATTTCTGGTATGCAACCCTCTCAGTCCGAGAAACACATTTATCAAGGCACTTTGCAAGGTTTGAATAAAAAGGTCAATTATGTACAACACGAGTGCACATTTGAAGAAAGTCACTGCAGTGAAATAAAAGTGTTCTGCTTTACTTTAAACTGAGAGGAAACACAAATAAAAGGAATTCCACCAATGCAGAGCTCTTAATCTGGGTTATAGATTTATTAAAGCAATGTTTCAGGTTCAAATAGAGGAAGCATGTAGGTCAAATGCAGCAACACAAATACACTTCCAAAAATAATCACAGCAGTAGAATAATAATGCTCATAAAAACAAACAATGAAAATACACTACTTTAATCATGGATTATATATCTGAATATGCAGTGATTATATATTCATGCACAATTCAAAGCTATAAATAATAATCAAAAAGAATTCATCACCATGGGGCTCACTTGCTTCATCTCCTTGCCAACAACTGGTCGTGAACCCAGTCAACTGTGAAGAGAGAGAACTACCCTCAAGTGAGAGTGGCAGGCACAGGCGTCCCCATCCCGACCAGAGTTCAATATTTTCACAGTCGCCTAGTTTCCTCCTCTTATATACTTTAAACAAGCTGGAGAAGAGAATTCTAGCAATCCCTCCTCTCATCCAGTGAGTTGTTGTTGAAATGCTGGCCAAAGCAGATTTGTTTTTTAGAAGGGCATGTTGAAAATTGGCCACATCCCAAGGTGCTCTTCCGAGACCAAACCGTTCCTTGCCGTACCATAAACATCATCCTGGTACATCCTCATCTAACTCAAACCCCTCCATGTTATGTTCTAGCCCTTGGTGAGAAAGATCACGAAGAGTGAAAACATGTGCGAAAAACACATTGCAGAGCTTGTGCGTGGAAAAATATCTGCACCTCTTAACGTCGTGGCAGAAGCTAAGTTAAGCACAGAATGGAGTCTGTAATAAAAAAGGAGCTGGTGGTTGCCAATGTGTAGGTCTGTGAAGCTAAGCTAAGCACAAAATGGAGTCAGCTGTCAAGATGGAGCAGTGGTTAAATACAGATATCGTTACAGCATGCTAAAAAGATGGAAGAAGAAGAAAGGTGGAAAAGAAATGTGAAAAGAGACAGAAACACAGACGATAGGGAGAAAAAGTAGATGACTAGACAACAATCAAAAGAAGCCCATGCAAGCCCAATATATAATGACTGAGGAACATACCTGTACGGGAAATTGTTCTGTTCCAGGTGGGGCAGAGACAGAACATGGCAAGATAGAGACAAACATGAATTTGTTCCAAACAGTCACAAAACCATGTAAATATGATGACTCAAAAATGTTAACTGTGAAGAGAAGGCAACAACAACATTTGAGGTAATAAACAACCCTAGAAAAACATAAGTAATATAATCATAGTAATAGAAAACAGATCTTGACGTAAGTTGCCATTACGTTGTCTCTACAAGTATGGATAAAAATGTTTAATTGCACAGGATCCTCGTAAGTCACTGTTTTATCTTTGTAAGTCCATCTAAATCTACTTGGATGAATAAAGCCACATCTACAATTCACAGCCCACAACTGTGGTTGAAGATCCAGGAATTGCTTCCTTTGGTTAACTGTAGCTTCAGCCACATCTTGAGAAAAATACGATCTGCTTTTTTAATTTGGCATTGTTAATGTGTTTAAGAAGGTCAGTATACTAAAAAAAAAAGAATGATAACTCTTCTTGGTTTAGAGACTGATTTGGACCCAATCTAAGTGCCTTTTGAATATTCAGAGATGTTGCAGGAAAAAGATACGAATATTTTGGAAGGAATTACTTGAAAAATGAGTTATATCATATCTCTCATGTTCCCTGGCAGGCTATAAACGCTCAGGTTATTCCTGAGATTCCTGTTTTCAAGATCATCACTGTGTCTCTATTGCATTAACTTCCCATTGCAAATTGTCTATTTTAGTAGCAGAGTCTTGAATATCACTAACCCTTTGTTACAATTCATATACTCTTTTGTCCATAAATGACCATTTTTTCTCAGGATTATGCAGAGTGTTGTCAGTGTCTTCCTATATCGGTTTCAAAGCTCCTAATTCTGCTAACAATGGCTCCTTAGTTAGAGGAGTAGGAACCTTCAGTGGTGAAAGGGAACCTCTTCTTGGCCATTTATTAGAAGATGAGGGATCATGTTTATGTGCTCCTTGAGATTTAGGAACAACAACAGGGGTCCCATCAGAACTTGGTTTTGCTGCTTCTGCCATTAGAAGAAGTGTGCTATTAGTTAGGGAAGCACACGGAATGTTATGACATTATAAAGCTACCAAAGCATATGAGGAAATTTGCCAGTGTAGTAATCTCCCCATACAGGAGCAAGTAAACAAGTATCAAGAGATTCAAGAAGAGATACTCTAAAAAAGACTGAAAGTTCAATAAAGTTCTTCAACATAGAGTGACAACAAAATAAATATTTTTCATTATTCCCTTTGTTGTGAGGCCTTCTTGGGCTCACCTTGGTTTTACATTTTAGTTTTACATTTTATATGTCGTAGGCTAACAACATTTTTTGCAATGTTAATTTATACGTCTTATGCTTGCCCAATAGTATTAGGGAATATGCTGTACATGCTGCTTGTTTTCAGGGAGCCTTTCTTGCCATGTAATCTACACTCTGTTCAAGGCTAGGAACATAGAACAAGAGATCCTAGGGCTTGCATTGTCCATCTAGAGACAGCTCCTGAATCCCAGAAATATAATCGCATCAGAGCTGTGCCTCTAACACAATGTGGCTTTGATTATATAAATGGTGCACTGCTCTGCACGGGTCATAGGAGCACTATAGTGCCAGAATTAAGGCTCTCAATTCAGCCAGTTGCACAGTACAATCCCCTAAGGAATGTGTAAATGTTTTTTGTGGCTCAAATTGTCATGACACTGTACTGCAATGCAGGCCAATGAGTAAAGGTGCTTGGTGCCAATACTAGCCTGGGCTGAACCATCAGTATACATAATGTAGGTATACTGTTCAAGAGGCAATCTATCACTGGGCATGGGATAGTCTTGTTCATATTGGCAAAATTCTTGTAAAGTAGGGTCAAAGATTGTAAGGAAATGCCTCCTTGGCATGGTTGCCCCCTGACTTTTTGCCTTTGCTGATGCTATGTTTACAATTGAAAGTGTGCTGAGGCCTGCTAACCAGGCCCCAGCACCAGTGTTCTTTCCCTAACCTGTACTTTTGTATCCACAATTGGCAGACCCTGGCATCCAGATAAGTCCCTTGTAACTGGTACTTCTAGTACCAAGGGCCCTGATGCCAAGGAAGGTCTCTAAGGGCTGCAGCATGTCTTATGCCACCCTGGAGACCTCTCACTCAGCACAGACACACTGCTTGCCAGCTTGTGTGTGCTAGTGAGGACAAAACGAGTAAGTCGACATGGCACTCCCCTCAGGGTGCCATGCCAGCCTCTCACTGCCTATGCAGTATAGGTAAGACACCCCTCTAGCAGGCCTTACAGCCCTAAGGCAGGGTGCACTATACCATAGGTGAGGGTACCAGTGCATGAGCATGGTACCCCTACAGTGTCTAAACAAAACCTTAGACATTGTAAGTGCAGGGTAGCCATAAGAGTATATGGTCTGGGAGTTTGTCAAACACGAACTCCACAGCACCATAATGGCTACACTGAAAACTGGGAAGTTTGGTATCAAACTTCTCAGCACAATAAATGCACACTGATGCCAGTGTACATTTTATTGTCAAATACACCCCAGAGGGCACCTTAGAGGTGCCCCCTGAAACTTAACCGACTATCTGTGTAGGCTGACTAGTTTTAGCAGCCTGCCACAAACCGAGACATGTTGCTGGCCCCATGGGGAGAGTGCCTTTGTCACTCTGAGGCCAGTAACAAAGCCTGCACTGGGTGGAGATGCTAACACCTCCCCCAGGCAGGAATTGTCACACCTGGCGGTGAGCCTCAAAGGCTCACCTCCTTTGTGCCAACCCAGCAGGACACTCCAGCTAGTGGAGTTGCCCGCCCCCTCCGGCCAGGCCCCACTTTTGGCGGCAAGGCCGGGGAAAATAATGAGAAAAACAAGGAGGAGTCACTGGCCAGTCAGGACAGCCCCTAAGGTGTCCTGAGCTGAAGTGACTCTAACTTTTAGAAATCCTCCATCTTGCAGATGGAGGATTCCCCCAATAGGGTTAGGATTGTGACCCCCTCCCCTTGAGAGGAGGCACAAAGAGGGTGTACCCACCCTCAGGGCTAGTAGCCATTGGCTACTAACCCCCCAGACCTAAACACGCCCTTAAATTTAGTATTTAAGGGCTACCCTGAACCCTAGAAAATTAGATTCCTGCAACTACCAGAAGAAGGACTGCCCAGCTGAAAACCCCTGCAGCGGAAGACCAGAAGACGACAACTGCCTTGGCTCCAGAAACTCACCGGCCTGTCTCCTGCCTTCCAAAGATCCTGCTCCAGCGACGCCTTCCCAAGGGACCAGCGACCTCGACATCCTCTGAGGACTGCCCCTGCTTCGAAAAGACAAGAAACTCCCGAGGACAGCGGACCTGCTCCAAGAAAGGCTGCAACTTTGTTTCCAGCAGCCTTGAAAGAACCCTGCAAGCTCCCCGCAAGAAGCGTGAGACTTGCAACACTGCACCCGGCGACCCCGACTCGGCTGGTGGCGATCCAACACCTCAGGAGGGACCCCAGGACTACTCGGATACTGTGAGTACCAAAACCTGTCCCCCCTGAGCCCCCACAGCGCCGCCTGCAAAGGGAATCCCGAGGCTTCCCCTGACCGCGACTCTTTGAACCTAAAGTCCCGACGCCTGGGAGAGACCCTGCACCCGCAGCCCCCAGGACCTGAAGGACCGGACTTTCACTGGAGGAGTGACCCCCAGGAGTCCCCCTCCCTTGATCAAGTGGAGGTTTCCCCGAGGAACCCCCCCCTTGCCTGCCTGCAGCGCTGAAGAGATCCCGAGATCTCCCATTGACTTCCATTACGAACCCGACGCTTGCTTCTACACTGCACCCGGCCGCCCCCGCGCCGCTGAGGGTGAAATTTCTGTGTGGGCTTGTGTCCCCCCCGGTGCCCTACAAAACCCCTCTGGTCTGCCCTCCGAAGACGCGGGTACTTACCTGCAAGCAGACCGGAACCGGGGCACCCCCTTCTCTCCATTCTAGCCTATGTGTTTTGGGCACCACTTTGAACTCTGCACCTGACCGGCCCTGAGCTGCTGGTGTGGTGACTTTGGGGTTGCTCTGAACCCCCAACGGTGGGATACCTTGGACCAAGAACTAAGCCCTGTAAGTGTCTTACTCACCTGGTAAAACTAACAAAAACTTACCTCCCCCAGGAACTGTGAAAATTGCACTAAGTGTCCACTTTTAAAACAGCTATTTGTCAATAACTTGTAAAGTATACATGCAATTCTTATGATTTGAAGTTCCTAAAGTACTTACCTGCAATACCTTTCGAATGAGATATTACATGTAGAATTTGAACCTGTGGTTCTTAAAATAAACTAAGAAAAGATATTTTTCTATACAAAAACCTATTGGCTGGATTTGTCTCTGAGTGTGTGTACCTCATTTATTGTCTAGGTGTATGTACAACAAATGCTTAACACTACTCCTTGGATAAGCCTACTGCTCGACCACACTACCACAAAATAGAGCATTAGTATTATCTCTTTTTGCCACTATCTTACCTCTAAGGGGAACCCTTGGACTCTGTGCATGCTATTCCTTACTTTGAAATAGCACATACAGAGCCAACTTCCTACATTGGTGGATCAGCGGTGGGGTACAAGACTTTGCATTTGCTGGACTACTCAGCCAATACCTGATCACACGACAAATTCCAAAATTGTCATTAGAAATTCATTTTTGCAATTTGAAATTTTTCTAAATTCTTAAAAGTCCTGCTAGGGCCTTGTGTGTTAAGTCCCTGTTTAGCATTGTCTTTTAGAGTTAAAAGTTTGTTAAAAGTTTGAAATTAGATTCTAGAAACAGTTTTAGATTCTTTAAAAAGTATTCCAACTCTTAGCAGAATAATGTCTGATACAGAGATGCAGGTGGTGGAACTCGACACCACACCTTACCTCCATCTTAAGATGAGGGAGCTAAGGTCTCTCTGTAATATAAAGAAAATAACCATTGGCTCCAGACCTACCAAAATTCAGCTCCAGGAGCTGTTGGCAGAGTTTGAAAAAGCCAACCCCTCTGATGATGACATCACAGAGGAAGAAATTAGTGACTTGGAGGCCAATGTCCCTCCTCCAGTCCTAAATAGGGAGAACAGGACCCCTCAAGTCCTGTCTCCAACTGTGTTAGTCAGAAATAGTGAGTCCCTCACAGGAGGGTCCCACATTTCTGAAATCACTGAGGATGCTCTCAGTGAAGATGACCTCCTGTTAGCCAGGATGGCCAAAAGATTGGCTTTAGAGAGACAGCTCCTAGCCATAGAAAGGGAAAGACAAGAGATGGGCCTAGGACCCATCAATGGTGGCAGCAATATAAATAGGGTCAGAGATTCTCCTGACATGTTAAAAATCCCCAAAGGGATTGTGACAAAATTTGAAGATGGTGATGACATCACCAAGTGGTTCACAGCTTTTGAGAGGGCTTGTGTAACCAGAAAAGTGAACAGATCTCACTGGGGTGCTCTCCTTTGGGAAATGTTCACTGGAAAGTGTAGGGATAGACTCCTCACACTCTCTGGAAAAGATGCAGAATCTTATGACCTCATGAAGGGTACCCTGATTGAGGGCTTTGGATTCTCCACTGAGGAGTACAGGATTAGGTTCAGGGGGGCTCAAAAATCCTCGAGCCAGACCTGGGTTGACTTTGTTGACCACTCAGTGAAAACACTAGATGGTTGGATTCAAGGCAGTGGTGTAAGTAATTATGATGGGCTGTACAATTTATTTGTGAAAGAACACCTGTTAAGTAATTGTTTCAATGATAAACTGCATCAGCATCTGGTAGACCTAGGACCAATTTCTCCCCAAGAATTGGGAAAGAAGGCGGACCATTGGGTCAAGACAAGGGTGTCCAAGACTTCAACAGGGGGTGACCAAAAGAAAGGGGTCACAAAGACTCCCCAGGGGAAGGGTGATGAGACAACCAAAACTAAAAATAGTAAAGAGTCTTCTACAGGCCCCCAAAAACCTGCACAGGAGGGTGGGCCCAGAGCCTCTTCACAAAACAAGGGGTACAAGGGTAAAAACTTTGATCCCAAAAAGGCCTGGTGTCATAGCTGTAAACAGCATGGACACCAAACTGGAGACAAGGCCTGTCCCAAGAAAGGTTCCACTCCAAACTCCCATCCAGGTAACACTGGTATGGCTAGTCTCCAAGTGGGATCAACAGTGTGCCCAGAGCAAATCAGGGTCCACACTGAAGCTATTCTAGTTTCTGAGGGTGGGGTGGATTTAGCCACACTAGCTGTCTGGCCGCCTAACATGCAAAAATACAGACAGCAACTCTTAATTAATGGGACTAGAATAGAGGGCCTGAGGGATACAGGTGCCAGTGTCACCATGGTGACAGAGAAACTGGTTTCCCCTGGCCAATACCTGACTGGAAAAACTTACACAGTCACCAACGCTGACAATCAGAGAAAAGTACATCCCATGGCAATGGTTACTTTAGAATGGGGAGGGGTCAATGGCCTGAAACAGGTGGTGGTCTCCTCAAATATCCCAGTGGACTGTCTGCTTGGAAATGACCTGGAGTCCTCAGCATGGGCTGAGGTAGAACTAAAAACCCATGCAGCAATGCTGGGTATCCCTGAACTGGTGTGTGTGAAAACAAGAGCACAATGCAAGGCACAGGGTGAACAAGTAGAGCTGGAGTCTGGAAGAATGGCCCAGCCTACCAAGAGAACAGGAAAGTCAGTTGGGAAACCAACTACAACACAGCAAAAGAAAGGGAACCTCTCTTCTCCGGAAGAAGTTCTGCCCTCTGAGGGAACTGAGCCTTTGGAGCTTGAACCTTATCAGGTTGAGCTCTTAGGCCCAGGGGGACCCTCAAGGGAGGAGCTGTGTAAGGGACAAGAAACCTGTCCCTCTCTTGAAGGCCTTAGGCAGCAAGCTGCTGAAGAGTCCAAAGGCAAGAAAAATGGAACGCATAGGGTCTATTGGGAAGATGGACTCCTGTACACTGAGGCCAGAGACCCCAAACCTGGTGCCACTAGGAGAGTGGTAGTGCCTCAGCTGTTCAGGAAGTTCATCCTAACATTGGCCCATGACATTCCCCTTGCTGGACATTTGGGACAAACCAAGACGTGGGAGAGGTTAGTCAACCACTTCTACTGGCCCAATATGTCCAACATGGTTAAGGAGTTTTGCCTCTCCTGCCCCACCTGTCAAGCCAGTGGTAAGACAGGTGGGCATCCAAAGGCCCCCCTCATTCCACTTCCAGTGGTGGGGGTTCCCTTTGAAAGAGTGGGTGTGGACATAGTTGGTCCACTAGAACCTCCCACAGCCTCAGGAAATATGTATATCCTGGTAGTAGTGGATCATGCTACCAGGTATCCTGAAGCTATTCCCCTTAGGTCGACTACTGCCCCTGCAGTAGCCAAGGCCCTCATTGGTATCTTTACCAGAGTGGGTTTCCCTAAGGAGGTGGTGTCTGACAGAGGTACCAACTTCATGTCAGCATACCTAAAGCACATGTGGAATGAGTGTGGAGAGACTTATAAATTCACTACACCATACCATCCACAAACTAATGGCTTGGTTGAGAGATTCAACAAGACATTAAAAGGCATGATCATGGGGCTCCCAGAAAAACTCAAAAGGAGATGGGATGTCCTCTTGCCATGTCTGCTTTTCGCTTACAGAGAGGTGCCACAGAAGGGAGTAGGATTCTCACCCTTTGAACTTCTGTTTGGTCATCCTGTAAGGGGACCACTTGCCCTTGTTAAAGAAGGCTGGGAGAGACCTCTCCATGAGCCTAAACAGGACATAGTGGACTATGTACTTGGCCTTCGCTCTAGAATGGCAGAGTACATGGAAAAGGCAACCAAAAACCTTGAGGCCAGCCAACAGCTCCAGAAGTTTTGGTATGACCAAAAGGCTGCACTGGTTGAGTTCCAACCAGGGCAGAAAGTCTGGGTTCTGGAGCCTGTGGCTCCCAGGGCACTCCAGGACAAATGGAGTGGCCCTTACCCAGTACTAGAAAGGAAGAGTCAGGTCACCTACCTGGTGGACCTGGGCACAAGCAGGAGCCCCAAGAGGGTGATCCATGTGGACCGCCTTAAGCTCTTCCATGACAGGGCTGATGTGAATCTGTTGATGGTAACAGATGAGGATCAGGAGGCAGAGAGTGAACCTCTCCCTGATCTTCTGTCATCAGACCCAAAAGATGGCACAGTAGATGGAGTGATCTACTCAGACACCCTCTCTGGCCAACAGCAAGCTGATTGTAGGAGAGTCCTACAACAGTTTCCTGAACTCTTCTCCTTAACCCCTGGTCAGACACACCTGTGTACCCATGATGTGGACACAGGAGACAGCATGCCTGTCAAGAACAAAATCTTTAGACAGTCTGACCATGTTAAGGAAAGCATCAAGGTGGAAGTCCACAAGATGCTGGAATTGGGAGTGATTGAGCGCTCTGACAGCCCCTGGGCTAGCCCAGTGGTCTTAGTCCCCAAACCTCACACCAAAGATGGAAAGAAAGAGATGAGGTTTTGTGTGGACTACAGAGGGCTCAATTCTGTCACCAAGACAGATGCTCATCCAATTCCAAGAGCTGATGAGCTCATAGACAAATTAGGTGCTGCCAAATTCCTAAGTACCTTTGACTTGACAGCAGGGTACTGGCAAATAAAAATGGCACCTGGAGCAAAAGAGAAAACAGCATTCTCCACACCTGATGGGCATTATCAGTTTACTGTTATGCCCTTTGGTTTAAAGAATGCCCCTGCCACCTTCCAAAGGTTGGTGAATCAAGTCCTTGCTGGCTTGGAGTCCTTTAGCACAGCTTATCTTGATGATATTGCTGTCTTTAGCTCCACCTGGCAGGATCACCTGGTCCACCTGAGGAAGGTTTTGAAGGCTCTGCAATCTGCAGGCCTCTCTATCAAGGCATCCAAATGCCAGATAGGGCAGGGAACTGTGGTTTACTTGGGACACCTTGTAGGTGGAGGCCAAGTTCAGCCACTCCAACCCAAGATCCAGACTATTCTGGACTGGGTAGCTCCAAAAACCCAGACTCAAGTCAGGGCATTCCTTGGCTTGACTGGGTATTACAGGAGGTTTGTGAAGGGATATGGATCCATTGTGACAGCCCTCACTGAACTCACCTCCAAGAAAATGCCCAAGAAAGTGAACTGGACTGTGGAATGCCAACAGGCCTTTGACACCCTGAAACAAGCAATGTGCTCAGCACCAGTTCTCAAAGCTCCAGATTATTCTAAGCAGTTCATTGTGCAGACTGATGCCTCTGAACATGGGATAGGGGCAGTTTTGTCCCAAACAAATGATGATGGCCTTGACCAGCCTGTTGCTTTCATTAGCAGGAGGTTACTCCCCAGGGAGCAGCGTTGGAGTGCCATTGAGAGGGAGGCCTTTGCTGTGGTTTGGTCCCTGAAGAAGCTGAGACCATACCTCTTTGGGACTCACTTCCTAGTTCAAACTGACCACAGACCTCTCAAATGGCTGATGCAAATGAAAGGTGAAAATCCTAAACTGTTGAGGTGGTCCATCTCCCTACAGGGAATGGACTTTATAGTGGAACACAGACCTGGGACTGCCCATGCCAATGCAGATGGCCTTTCCAGGTTCTTCCACTTAGAAAATGAAGACTCTCTTGGGAAAGGTTAGTCTCATCCTCTTTCGTTTGGGGGGGGGTTGTGTAAGGAAATGCCTCCTTGGCATGGTTGCCCCCTGACTTTTTGCCTTTGCTGATGCTATGTTTACAATTGAAAGTGTGCTGAGGCCTGCTAACCAGGCCCCAGCACCAGTGTTCTTTCCCTAACCTGTACTTTTGTATCCACAATTGGCAGACCCTGGCATCCAGATAAGTCCCTTGTAACTGGTACTTCTAGTACCAAGGGCCCTGATGCCAAGGAAGGTCTCTAAGGGCTGCAGCATGTCTTATGCCACCCTGGAGACCTCTCACTCAGCACAGACACACTGCTTGCCAGCTTGTGTGTGCTAGTGAGGACAAAACGAGTAAGTCGACATGGCACTCCCCTCAGGGTGCCATGCCAGCCTCTCACTGCCTATGCAGTATAGGTAAGACACCCCTCTAGCAGGCCTTACAGCCCTAAGGCAGGGTGCACTATACCATAGGTGAGGGTACCAGTGCATGAGCATGGTACCCCTACAGTGTCTAAACAAAACCTTAGACATTGTAAGTGCAGGGTAGCCATAAGAGTATATGGTCTGGGAGTTTGTCAAACACGAACTCCACAGCACCATAATGGCTACACTGAAAACTGGGAAGTTTGGTATCAAACTTCTCAGCACAATAAATGCACACTGATGCCAGTGTACATTTTATTGTCAAATACACCCCAGAGGGCACCTTAGAGGTGCCCCCTGAAACTTAACCGACTATCTGTGTAGGCTGACTAGTTTTAGCAGCCTGCCACAAACCGAGACATGTTGCTGGCCCCATGGGGAGAGTGCCTTTGTCACTCTGAGGCCAGTAACAAAGCCTGCACTGGGTGGAGATGCTAACACCTCCCCCAGGCAGGAATTGTCACACCTGGCGGTGAGCCTCAAAGGCTCACCTCCTTTGTGCCAACCCAGCAGGACACTCCAGCTAGTGGAGTTGCCCGCCCCCTCCGGCCAGGCCCCACTTTTGGCGGCAAGGCCGGGGAAAATAATGAGAAAAACAAGGAGGAGTCACTGGCCAGTCAGGACAGCCCCTAAGGTGTCCTGAGCTGAAGTGACTCTAACTTTTAGAAATCCTCCATCTTGCAGATGGAGGATTCCCCCAATAGGGTTAGGATTGTGACCCCCTCCCCTTGAGAGGAGGCACAAAGAGGGTGTACCCACCCTCAGGGCTAGTAGCCATTGGCTACTAACCCCCCAGACCTAAACACGCCGTTAAATTTAGTATTTAAGGGCTACCCTGAACCCTAGAAAATTAGATTCCTGCAACTACCAGAAGAAGGACTGCCCAGCTGAAAACCCCTGCAGCGGAAGACCAGAAGACGACAACTGCCTTGGCTCCAGAAACTCACCGGCCTGTCTCCTGCCTTCCAAAGATCCTGCTCCAGCGACGCCTTCCCAAGGGACCAGCGACCTCGACATCCTCTGAGGACTGCCCCTGCTTCGAAAAGACAAGAAACTCCCGAGGACAGCGGACCTGCTCCAAGAAAGGCTGCAACTTTGTTTCCAGCAGCCTTGAAAGAACCCTGCAAGCTCCCCGCAAGAAGCGTGAGACTTGCAACACTGCACCCGGCGACCCCGACTCGGCTGGTGGCGATCCAACACCTCAGGAGGGACCCCAGGACTACTCGGATACTGTGAGTACCAAAACCTGTCCCCCCTGAGCCCCCACAGCGCCGCCTGCAGAGGGAATCCCGAGGCTTCCCCTGACCGCGACTCTTTGAACCTAAAGTCCCGACGCCTGGGAGAGACCCTGCACCCGCAGCCCCCAGGACCTGAAGGACCGGACTTTCACTGGAGGAGTGACCCCCAGGAGTCCCCCTCCCTTGATCAAGTGGAGGTTTCCCCGAGGAACCCCCCCCTTGCCTGCCTGCAGCGCTGAAGAGATCCCGAGATCTCCCATTGACTTCCATTACGAACCCGACGCTTGCTTCTACACTGCACCCGGCCGCCCCCGTGCCGCTGAGGGTGAAATTTCTGTGTGGGCTTGTGTCCCCCCCGGTGCCCTACAAAACCCCTCTGGTCTGCCCTCCGAAGACGCGGGTACTTACCTGCAAGCAGACCGGAACCGGGGCACCCCCTTCTCTCCATTCTAGCCTATGTGTTTTGGGCACCACTTTGAACTCTGCACCTGACCGGCCCTGAGCTGCTGGTGTGGTGACTTTGGGGTTGCTCTGAACCCCCAACGGTGGGATACCTTGGACCAAGAACTAAGCCCTGTAAGTGTCTTACTTACCTGGTAAAACTAACAAAAACTTACCTCCCCCAGGAACTGTGAAAATTGCACTAAGTGTCCACTTTTAAAACAGCTATTTGTCAATAACTTGTAAAGTATACATGCAATTCTTATGATTTGAAGTTCCTAAAGTACTTACCTGCAATACCTTTCGAATGAGATATTACATGTAGAATTTGAACCTGTGGTTCTTAAAATAAACTAAGAAAAGATATTTTTCTATACAAAAACCTATTGGCTGGATTTGTCTCTGAGTGTGTGTACCTCATTTATTGTCTAGGTGTATGTACAACAAATGCTTAACACTACTCCTTGGATAAGCCTACTGCTCGACCACACTACCACAAAATAGAGCATTAGTATTATCTCTTTTTGCCACTATCTTACCTCTAAGGGGAACCCTTGGACTCTGTGCATGCTATTCCTTACTTTGAAATAGCACATACAGAGCCAACTTCCTACAAAGATGTAGGCTAGATGAGTCAGGGAAGTGACCCAATGTATCCATCTAGGATGTAAGCCTTTCACGTTAGGAATGCTGACCTCTGTGACAATTTTTAAGGCTGGAATGGAAGTAACCTCAATTATGTGTTTCCCCTGAGCCAAAGGTATATCCTTTACAACAGCCATCTGAACTGTAGTCAGTATTTTTTCAGTGGGTGCAAAACACATTTCAGCATTCGAATATAAATGTGATTTATATACAATGGGCACTGTGTCACTCTCATTGAATGTGACATACAGTATGTGTAACCAGTGGAACCCACAGTTACACGGATCACCAAGTTTGTTTTATATACACATGTGTGTAAGTGTCAAGGTGAAAGCATGTTAGTCTGTAGCGACCAAAGAATTTATATATTGTCTAATGTTTAACATGTACTGAAGAAATCAGGGCAGATGAAATAGTGTAATAGTTGTATGTGTTGTGCCTAATCTGGTATATATGTTCTACCAAAGTTGAGAAAACCCAACAATGATTGTAATTTTTCAATGATGTTTGGAGGTTGTAAAAAAACACACTTCTCTAAATAAAGTGGTGCAAGGTTTTTGCCTTCATTTTATAATTTGTATCCTAAAAACACTGAGAAAAGCAATTTGTGTTTTCTGGAAGTTAAATTTATAGCCATGCACACCAAATCCCAAGACAATGAGATCCACTCTAGCTACTTGTGTGTTTAAGTCATCATCCTCAAGATATATTTCAACACAGAACAATGGTTCTGGGTCAATAGCATGACATTACTCAGGTAGCAAACAATCCAGGACTGTTCTTATACCATTGAGGTAGTTGGCAAAATCAACATTCTGAGCCTAGTGCAGAGACCGCTGTTAGATCTCCACTTTTAGGCACTATGGTGGTCATTACAACCATGGCGGACGGTGTTAAAGCGGCGGTAAGACCGCCAACAGGCCGGCGGAAAACATTTAGCAATTACGACCGTGGCGGAAACTGCCAACAAAGACAGCCACTTTAACACTCCGACTGCCACGGCGGTACAAACAAACAGCGCGGCGGTCACTGCCAACAGACAGGCGAGAGACAATGTACCGCCCACACTATTACAACCCACAAATCCGCCACCTTTTCCGGGGCGGATTCACCGTGGATAAAAACACGGCGGAAACAGGAATTCCGAAGGAAAAACGCTCACCTCTACACACCCCACGAGGAACGAGGACACCATGGACCCGCAACTCCAAATTCTTCCTACGATAGTCTTCCTGCTCCTCTACCAGGAGCATGAACGCCGGTGGCGAAGACCACGGTGAGTACTGCACCTATGACACAGGAGAGGGGGGAGGGAAAAACAGGGACACACACACGCAACACCTCCACCCCCACCCTCACCCACTACAACACACACACTAATGCATATTGATACTTCACAGTTACACCCCCAACCCCCCCGGAAGAATGCAAAGACAATAGAAAATTAGTGTAACCATTGTACTATATTAAAAGCAAGTAGGCAAAACTCTATATATACACCATGTACAAAATATATACCAAGCATAGTAGTCCAGTTAGTGCTCCAATTAAGTCCGTGGAACACTGGGCCCACACGGTATGGGCGAGGCCCACACAAGATCCCCGACCATGACGGAGAGAACACTGCAGGGGCATCAGAGAGCAACAAAACAGGCACCTCAGGGGGAGAGGAAGGGGGGCACCTCAGCCGCGTGAGTGCACAACGCCAAATCCTGTTCAATCCTGGGGAGTGCAAAGCCACAGTCTCTCAAGTCTCTACAGTGGGTGGGTTGCCCACTGTTCCATCCTGGGGAGTGCAAAGCCACAGTCTCTCAAGTCTCTACAGTGGGTGGGTTGCCCACTGTTCCATCCTGGGGAGTGCAAAGCCACAGTCTCTCAAGTGGATAACAGTCTCCACTGGTTCTGGAGGGGGCATTGTGCGCAGAGTGCTTCATCCTGCTAAGGACAGAGGTAGTGGATGGATCTCTCCACTGGTTCTGGAGGGGGCATGGTGCCCAGAGTGCTTCATTCTGCCTGTGACGGACTCAGTAGCGTCAGTGCCCTTGGCGCTCATGGGCCAGCGGTGCTTGTGGCGGCGGTGCCCTGTTCAGCGGTGCTTGAGACAACGGTGCCCTGTTCAGCGGTGCTTGAGACGGCGGTGCCCTGTTCTGCAGTTCTTGAGGCGGCAGTGCCCTGTTCAGAGTTGCTTGAGACTGCAGTGCCCTGTTCAGCGGTTCTTGAGGTGGCGGTGCCCTGTTCAGCGGTTCTTGAGGCGGCGGTTCCCTGTGCAGCGGTGCTTGAGGCGGCGGTGCTCTGTTCAGCGGTGCTTGAGACGGCGGTCTCAATTGCAGTGACTCAGCTGCTGGCGGACCTTCATGGCCCAGCGGGGCTTTTGCTGGCGGTCCTTCATGGCCCAACGGGGCTTTTGCTAGCGGTCCTTCATGGCCCAGCGGGGCTTGTGCTGGCGGTGACCTCCTCGGCAGCTTGGCTGGTGCTGGCGGTGGCCTCCTGGGCAGCTGGGCTGGTGCTGGTGGTGGCCTCCTGGGCAGCTGGGCTTGTGCTGGCGGTGGCCTCCTGGGCAGCTGGGCTGGTGCTGGCCTCCTGGGCAGCTAGGCTGGTGCTGGCCTCCTGGGCAGCTGGGCTGGTGCTGGCGGTGGCCTCCTGGGCAGCTGGGCTTGTGCTGGCGGTGGCCTCCTGGGCAGCTGGCCTTGTGCTGGCGATGGCCTCCTGGGCAGTTGGGATGATGGCGGTCTTCTCCGCCATGCTGCTCTTCCCAGACTTGCTGACTTTCTTGTGCCCCTTCCCCACCTTGGAAGGTGTCGCAACTGACTCCACATTCCCACCTGTACCCCTGGGAGCGGTTTGGTGGCTGGAGTCTTCCCCCTCTCCCGCCGGGCACTGGCCAACTTCTGATGCTTCACAGGTGGGGGACTGTCTGTGCTGTGGCTCCGTGCCACACTGGCTGCCCTGGTGGCCGGTGCACTACGGATTCCGGTGACTACAGGCACCACTGGTCCCGGAGATGTTGTGGCTGAGGTGCTAGTTCGGGACCTATGAGACAGACGGGGTGGGGGAGGTGTGGGAAAGAGGTCAAGGTTGGACAGGAAACGTTTTTTGGACACACTGGGACGGGTAGCTGGAGGGGGTTTGGGAATGGAGGAAGAGGTTGTGGTTGTACGAGGTGTTCGTTTGGTGACTTTGGGTGAAGGTGCATGCGTTGGAGGCTGTCGTGAGGTGGATGGCTGTTGGGTGGGTGTGTGCCTGCGTTTGTGTATCTTGGGAGGGGGCGTCACAGACACACTGGGAGAGGACACAGGGGACGTGTGAATGGTAGTGTGGGTGGTGACTGCACGTGAGCGGGGTGTGGTGGTGGGTGTGCTGGAGAGGGATGTAGTGGCTGTAGAGGTAGTGCATGCAGGTGTGAGTGTAGACGAGACAGGGAAGGAGGAGGGAGATGAGGAGGAGGGGACACAGTGGAGGCAGTGGATGTTGCTATGTCTGCATGCGTGTGATGCTTGTGTGAGTGCCTGTGGGATGTGTGGTGCTTATGTTTGCCTGAGCTTCCCTTGTGTGTTGACGTGTGTGCATGCTGGTCTGTAGGTGTGCTTGGGATAGGCTGAGGTACAGGGGATTGGGGACCGTAGAGTAGCGTGTACTGGGGGAGGACCCCGTCCACGAGTTTCTCCAACTCCTCTGATGTGAAGGCAGGGGCCCTTTCCCCAGACACTCGAGCCATTGTCTCTTCCAGACAGAGGTCACAGCAGCACTTGCAGTGTAGGTCCTCTCCTGTTGAAGATCAGGTATCGAGTGATTGTACAGATAGAAAATGGCGGTCACGTCCGCGGTGGTGCATACCGTCACCGCCGGCGTACATCGCCATTGGCTCCTGGGACCCATAGGGTCCAATGTTAACCAATGCAGCATTGCGCGCGGTCTTAGACCGCCTACCGCGACGGTGTACAACGCCAGCGCAGTTACCTCACATTCCATTGTCCCACTTTAGAGGTCAGGCAGCTGCCATTTCAGGGGCCCGCATGGCTAAATTTTCAACTGCATCACACATACCTAGGCCTAGACTCAACACATATACAGGCCAATTTTTTGATTATGAATGGTGTTCTGTGTAAGCTGTGGGTACGTACCTCTGAGATGTTTGACTCTGTGCTCGCTGTTGTCCTTCATAGGCACCGTCCGCTGGGACATGTGAGGTGATGGCGGCATCTGTGTACCGACCGTTGGTGGACCTGTCGACAATGGAGGAAAGACATGTGATAATCACAAACAGGCTTGAACGTGCCACAATCCAGGAACTGTGTACCCAGTTGGAGCCAGACCTGATGTCAGCTATCCGCCATCCCACAGGAATCCCCTCTCAAGTGCAGGTCCTGTCAGTGCTCCATTTCCTTGCAAGTGGGTAATTTCAAACAACAGTGGCCATAGCATCAGGGATGTCCCAGCCTATGTTTTCCAACGTGTTGTCCAGAGTGTTGTCTGCCCTGCTGAAACACATGCGGAGCTACATCGTTTTCCCTCAGGTGGAGGATTTGCCTACAGTGAAAGGTGATTTCTATGCCCTGGAACATATCCCCAACATCATAGGTGCCATTGATGGGACACATGTGGCTTTGGTACCCCCCCCCCCCACAGGAGTGAACAGGTGTACAGAAACCGGAAGAGTTATCATTCGATGAATGTACAGATGGTATGTTTGGCCGACCAGTACGTCTCCCATGTGAATGCCATGTTCCCTGGCTCAGTGCATGATGCCTACATCCTGCGGAATAGCAGCATCCCTTATGTGATGGGTCAACTCCAGAGGCACCGTGTGTGGCTATTAGGTGAGCACCTGGAAGCTAGTCAGTGGGAATGGTTGTCTGGGCCTGGGGATATCCCTCCAGGTTAGTGTGTGTCTCACAGTTGTCCCTCGCCATTTGCAGGTGACTTTGGTTACCCCAACCTGTCATGGCTACTGACCCCAGTAAGGAATCCCAGGACAAGGGCAGAGGAACGCTACAGTGAGGCCCATGGGCGAACTAGGAGGGTGATCGAGCGGACCTTTGGCCTCCTGTAGGCCAGGTTCAGGTGCCTCCATATGACAGGTGGATCCCTATTCTACTCACCAAAGACGGTGTGCCAGATCATCGTGGCCTGCTGTATGCTTCACAGCTTGGCTTTGCGACGACAGGTGCCTTTTCTGCAGGAGGATGGTCCAGATGGCGGTGTTGTTGCAGCTGTGGAGCCTATGGACAGTGAAGACGAGGAAGCAGAGGAAGAAGACATGGACAACAGGGACTCAGTGATCCAGCAATATTTCCAGTGAGACACAGGTAAGAAAACAAAGCTGCCTACTGCATGTACTTTAACACTACTACCTCTTTACTGTCTGTCGTTTTCACCCAGTGTATGGTCACTGAGTTGTCACTTTCCCTTACGTTTTCACAGATGTGGGTCCCACTGTGTGACATCTGCTTTGATTCCTCATGGACTAGAGCTGTGTGACATAGGTATGTTGACATTACCAATGAAAAAGCTTTTTGCCACAGTTATTGCTAATACAGTATTCCGAAATCACAGACAGACTCCAGATTGTTTTGTGCTTTAAGGGTGTTTATTTCAGTGCTCAATATTGGAGTGGGTTGTAAAATGGTGAGGGGTGATGGCGGAGGAATGTCCATGGCAGAGTCCAGTCTATTAGTCTCACAGGTGCATTGCCCATATGGGCATAGGAAGTGGAGCTGGGGCAGTTTAAGGATGGACAGGGTGACAAAGTGGGACAGTAGGATGACAATCAGGGTGGTCTCATTTCTTGGTGGGGGTCTTGGCATCGTTCTCTGTCGTTGTCCTGGATCTCAGGGACCGTTTGCGAGGTGGTTCTCCCTCTGCAGGGGGGGAGTTGCTGGTGTGGCGGTCCTGTGGCGGTGCCTCCTGTCAACCAGTGCCGGCGGAGGTGGTGGGCAGTTCATCGTCCAGGCTAGTGTCAGGGGCCCCTTGTAGTGCCACAGTATCCCTCATGGTGTTGAGTACTTCCTTCAGCACCCCTACAATGGTGCCCAGGGTGGAATTGATGGTTCTGAGTTCCTCCCTGAAGCCCATATACTGTTCCTCCTGCAGGCGCTGGGTCTCCTGAAACTTGGCCAGTACCGTTGCCATCATCTCCTGGGAGTGGTGGTAGGCTCCCATGATGGAGGAGAGGGCCTCGTGGAGAGTGGGTTCCCTGGGCCTGTCGGCCCCTTGTCGCACAGCAGCCCTCCCAGTTCCCCTGTGTTCCTGGGCCTCCGTTCCCTGGACTGTGTGCCCACTACCACTGCCCCCAGGTCCCTGTTGTTGTTGGGGTGGTGGGTTAGCCTGGGTTCCCTGTAGTGGTGGACACACAGCTGATTGACGTGTCCTGGGGACGGAGGTATGGGCCCGCTGGGTGGGTGCTGTGCTGGTGTTTCCAGAGGGGGGAAGCTCTGTAGTGCCTGTGACTAGGTGTGGGGAACCGACTGTCCCGCGGTCCCAGATGGGCCGGGTTGGTCATCTAGATCCAGTTGGACAGAGGTGCTGTCATCACTGTGGGCCTCTTCTGTTGGTGGAGTGGACATGTGTGGACCCTCCTGTCTGGTGACGTTGGGTAGGGGTCCTGCAGGGGTATAAAAGGATGTTTATTACATCTGTGTGTGTCATGGTGTGCAATGGGTGGGTGAACGTGTACCCCAGTGCAAGCATTCCTGTGTGGGACCTTGTGTGATGATGGTTTAGGGGGGTGTATGGGTATGTGCAGTGGTCATGCATTGGTGATGGGTGTCCATGCTTTGTTGTTGCATGCAGGGCTTGGTGTTAGGATCTGTGGTTTGTGATGTTGGGACATTTGTGAGGAGTTAGAGTGGTGAGGGTGAGTGTGGGGGTATGTGGTGGCATGCAGGTAGGGATGGGGATGTAATAGTTAAGATTTGACTTACCAGAGTCCATTCCTCCACCTACTCCTGCGAGGCCCTCAGGATGCAGAATCGCCAAGACCTGCTCCTCCCATGTTGTTGGTTGTGGGGGAGGAGGTGGGGGTCCGCTGCCAGTCCGCTGAACCGCCAGGTGGTGTCTGGAGTCCACGGAACGCACCTTCCCCCGTAGGTCATTCCACCTCTTCCTGGTGTCCTCCCGATTTCTTGGGTGCTGTCCCACTGTGTTGACCCTTTCCACTATTCTTCGCCATAGCTCCATCTTCCTTGCAATTGATGTGTGCTGCACCTGTGCTCCGAATAGCTGTTGCTCTACCCGGACGATTTCCTCCACCATGACCCTGAGCTCCTCCTCCATGAACCTGGGGTGTCTTTGCCGTGCCATGGGGTGTTGTAAGTGATGTGTGGGGTGATGTGTGTGGTGATAAGTGTGCTGATATGTAGTGGTGTGTAGTGTGTGGTGCGTGGAAGTTCTGTGGGTGATGGTGTTGTGTGCCTGTGGATGCTAGTGTTGTTGATGATGGTGTCTCTCTCTGGCTTTCGTTCGTGATTTGTGGTTGTAAGGGTTTGTGGGTGATGTGTATATTGTATTGGGTGTGTGGGATTGGTGTGTGTATGTGTATCAGGTGTGTGTATTTTGATTTGTTCAATGTGGTGGTGCTTTGTAAATGTGTGTGTATTTTGAGCGCGGCGGTGTGTACCGCCAATGGAATACTGTAGTTGAAAGACCGCCGCGTGGATTCGCGGGTCGTGATAGTTAGGGCATATTTCTGTTGCCGTGACGGTGAAGGATTTGTTTTCGCCAGTTTATCACTGACCTTTGGTGTGGCGGACTTGTGTGGGTGTCTAAATTTTGGCAGATTCCGAGCTGTGGGTCATAATAGCTGTGGCGGAATTCCGCAGCCGCGGCGGTGTGTTGGCGGTCTTCTGCACGGTGGTACGCGGCTTTTACCGCCAATGTTGTAATGACCGCCTATATTTGACAGAAAAAACATTAAAAATGTCAGAGATTGTTTTTATATTTTTTTACAGACAACAGTGTTCTATTAAGCTGTATTGTGTGCATTTTGATTTACAAATGCACATGTAAGACTGTTTAGATGTCTGTAAACTAAGACTATGCAGTACAAATTATCTGGTTTAGCTGCAGGGAATAAAGGTTTATTCATAGGAGATAAACAGGGTTCAATCAGTCCCTGGTACTCTGCTTTTGAGAGAACTTCCCTCACAGGAGCTGTTGCTTCATGTTTAGTGGATATTGTGGTTGCATTTGTGGGATGGACCTTATATGCTTATTGTGATAAGGCAAATCCTTATTCCAGCCAACCTGGTTGAGGCACAATGCCAGGGCTTATGCAAGGCCCCATTCTGCAACACATGCTTGTTTAACCTCTTCAGGGAGAAGAGGTTAGAACAACAGTGGTAATACATCTACTCCTTGTGGTACTGTTCTAACACACTCTGGTTGACAATTAACCTCAGCCAAGAGAATGTCATAGCTAAGTGTTAAATTTTCCTACAGTATTTCTTTAACAGTACGCGTTATGTCACCCTCAATTTGTATATTTAATTTTTACAGTCTATCAGGCGGGACGACTCAATAATCCGGGGTTTTGACTACAACTAAGTCATTATTTGCTTACACATCTAGAAACCCTTGAAGATTCTGGCAAACTGCAATGACCTTTGCCACGCTGTCTGGCAGTGTCACTGTCCACGTCTTGTTCTGAAGGAGCGTCCTCAATATTTGTGACATATTTAGCTGAAATTCACACCATGTTGCTCTTTTTGAATTGGGGGTTTTGTTGTGAAAGTTTCTCTTCATACTGCAAAGAAGGATTGCCAACTCTACTCTAGACTGGCTCCCTGGCTCAGCTGTCCAGGAATGAGGCATTCAGGCTATCCTTGGAGATCTGGCAGAAGGTACAACCGCTATGCTCTCAGAGTGTAGGTAGAGATAGGTAGGAATTTATAGAAATGGGATTGCCATGGTTGGATTATTTATTCTGTTCACCATGTTGGTAACACGTGTTACAATGCTTTGTTTCATTTGCCTACAAATCACAGCTCATTCTCTCCATGCAAGAATGAGAATATTTCAATAAATGTTTGAAAACCTTTATTCATATCTTTCTTGTGTTTACCTTGGGCTTGCATAAGTAAATAACGAAAGGGCAAGATCTGTTTCCACAATTTCCTTAGGAATCAGAGTGCCATGTTGAAGGTTGCCAAAATCATCTGTTACCCCTGGAAGGTTAGGGGCTCAGGTGAGGTACTGTGAGCTAGCTCGGAATGGAGCTGACATTTCCTTATGGTGTAGGTGGTCCCTACATCCTAATGTTCTGTCATCCTAATATGCAGTCCTACCTTTGTGGGAACCTTATAACACATTAAGAGAGATAACTATAAACATGTTAGACTCTAAAGTCATAAAGAATATGGATAAAGGGAAAACAGGTCTTGAATACCTTGTATTATTGTCCCGAAGAAGATCATGGTGGGGAGAAATGTTTCTTCTCAGTGGCAGATGGTCTCACACATCGCATATGTGGAACTGCTGAGGGAAAACATGGGAAACTATCTTTAAAATGGCAACCAAATTGAAGATAATGATGACAGTTATGGAAGTTGTCCAGAAACTCCTCAATGATGCTGCAGAAGTGGTGAAAAATGTAACAGAAAAATGTTTTGGTCCCTCTGGGGGAAGGATATGAATGAACCTCCACGACAGTGGTTGTACATAAAGAACTTTCTGTACCGATGAAGTTTGTGAGTAATATATCACATTTATTAGAAACTTAAGTTCCACAATTTAAAGTAAAGTAATCGAGGTGCTCCTATATAACGGTGCAGTGTCAGTGAATTATGTGTTAGAATAAGTGTTGCAGTGCTATTTACATAAAAACTAAAACCAAACTGTAGTTAAAAGCATGAGGTCTCAAATAAGCACCTATAACCATAGGTACTGTGAGCCTCCGGAATTTTTCAAAAGCCAATCCACATTTTCTAATACAATGTCGATGTTTCGACCCTTAGCAAAGAAATTTATTCAGGCGGGTCATCATCAGAAATGATGAAAAGCTGGGTTTTCTCAAGTAGAGCAATTCCCTCAGATGAGGAAAACAGTTTCCAAAAATGACACAACATGCCATAATTCAAAATGGAGGGGACGATTTGCTCAATGCTTGTGACGACATAAGAACTGGCAAAGTCCCTGACCACATCGGCAGTAAAAAGTGAAGACTGCTCACCAGACAGCTCAGGGTAAATATTGATTCCTTTTCATCTAGAAACTGAAGTGGTTTGGCATCTATAAGAGGTTTAGCAGGACAGCCGGGAAGGAGCTGTGAAGCTACCTGTCCATCTCACTCAGTGTCCAAGGCAAGTCCCTGATTAGGCATCTTTTGGGTTGCACAAGATCAGGAAATCACATAGGCGGTCATTCTGACCGCGGCGAGCGGCAGTCGCCGCCCGCCATGCGGTTAGCGCCGAATGACCGCACCGCGGTCAAAAGACCGTGGCAGTCATTCCAACTTTCCCGCTGGGCCGGCGGGCGGGCGACCGCCAAAAGGCCGTCCGCCGGCCCAGCGGGAAAGCCCCTGCAACGAGGAAGCCGG
This sequence comes from Pleurodeles waltl, assembly GCF_031143425.1. Classification (NCBI taxonomy): domain Eukaryota; kingdom Metazoa; phylum Chordata; class Amphibia; order Caudata; family Salamandridae; genus Pleurodeles; species Pleurodeles waltl. The sequence continues at coordinate 655,436,344 of NC_090445.1, read as the reverse complement.
CTCCGAATGGAGCCGGCGGAGTTGCAGGGGTGCGACGGGTGCAGTGGCACCCGTCGCGATTTTCACTGTCTGCAAAGCAGACAGTGAAAATCTTTGTGGGGCCCTGTTAGGGGGCCCCTGCACTGCCCATGCCAGTGGCATGGGCAGTGCAGGGGCCCCCAGGGGCCCCACGGCACCCGTTCCCGCCATCCTGGTTCTGGCGGTGGACACCGCCAGAAACAGGCTGGCGGGAAGGGGGTCGGAATCCCCATGGCGGTGCTGCAAGCAGCGCCGCCATGGCGGATTCCCTGGGCGAGGGGAAAACCGGCGGGAAACCGCCGGTTCCCCTTTTCTGACCGCGGCTTTACCGCCGCGGTCAGAATAGCCCAGGAAGCACCGCCAGCCTGTTGGCGGTGCTTCCGCCGCCCTCCGCCATGGCGGTCATGGACCGCCAGGGTCGGAATGACCCCCATAATCTCCTTGTCCCTAAAACAAACAAAATTGTCTAGTGTAATCTGATGATCATATAAAGTGCTCTAGCGACCTTGGACGAGGCTTGCTTTATATAAAACTGCAAAAACTAATGTAGGATATTCTTCAACAAGAAAGTATAAGAAATATAGGAAAACGTAGTGTGTCCAAGGAGAAAATGAGGATGAGATGATCAAGTAACCTTCCTCATAAAGCCTCCTCCAGCAACATCACACCTGTGCCAAGCATATCTAAGCCCAGAGTGGGTTATGGGAGTATGAAGGGTCATTAATATCTCTCGACCTCTATAACCACAAAGGTGTAACTGGACATGTTGTCCCTCGATTATCTGTGCAACTTTCTCTCATTTCAACACCTATCTTCTCTTCCTTTGCCCCCAGCGGCATGGCCACCCTGCTTAACAATCAGTTTTTCGAGATCATGAAACAGATATGTCTGAGGATCCCTGGAATTTACTCGGTCTTCCTTGCTACATGTAGCAATAACCAAGTATTAGCAGCCTGAATTTTTGGGTACTGCCCTTATTGCCTCTTTCCATTGTCTACCAACTTGAGCACACTCTTCCTCACTTTATCACTTTTGCCCCATGAGGACACAATCTCTAGCCTAAACCATCATTTAAGCTTATACTAGCACATGTGATAATGTTGGCAATTCCAAACACACGAGCAGATGAACCAGAGCTGAGCAAATGTGCTTGCTAATGCAATTACTATTGGGTTTGGAGGGCACTGTCCTTGGAAGTGAAGTGAGAGGAAAGGATACCACGTTTGTATGCACACTGGAATTGGATGGAGTTTAAGGGAAGGTTGCAAAGTCTTCAGTCACCAAGTTTCAGGGTTGCAGTGCCACAGGCCAATATAAGATGCCCCTGTGGAGTTACCATTGTTTATACTCTTAGAGGAGAGACAAGCCTCTTCTATTTTGTGTATGGTAGGAGGATGGGACAGCAGGCAGCATGAACGTCAATTCGCAAATAAGACCAGTGGTATTGGAAGTGACTTCACACATCATTTGACCTTTACATTCGGTCACACGTGCATGCTTACACATACACACACAATCACACATACACACACTCTCTCACATAAACACACAGTCACCTACTGCAAAAAAGGCCAATGGTAGTGGAAGTGACTTCACACATCATTTGACCTCTACATGTGGTCACACACGCATGCTTACACATACACACACAATCACACATACACACACTCTCTCACATAAACACACAGTCACTTACACGCATGCACATAACAAACATTTAAAAGCATTTTTTACTCACCTCAACTGGAGGGTCATATTCCAGCTAATTGTACTCCATGTTTTACACTAATAGTGAACAACATGTTATTATTCATTATTATGCAATAAAAAATGACCAAAAAAAACAAAGAAATTGCTGTCCCGACTCATATTCATAAGGACGAGCTGCCCCTGTGTTTCTGGCACTGATTTTGCCACCTCTGACATCAGGAGTCGCAAATGTAGTGTCAGGGTCCCCTAAATGACGTCCATGACAGGCAGGTGATCGTTCTATCCTCCTCCACTCACCGTTGGTGTACACTAACCATCCTTTATGCACCAACAACAATGATAACTGCATCCAATACTTACTATACAGTTAGTGCAGCTCAAATACACATTTGGAATGATCACTTCTTTCTCAAATTATCTTCCGTCATTCAGATCAGCCTCGCTTCGTCATTCATCCTGGTTCTTACAGGCAGCCATTTCACATACGTGATGAATCAAAAACACACTCATTCTACACCCCTATAGTGAGCACCTTGTTACTTTTTCTGTTCTCAAGACAAGCATCTTGCTACACTAAAACTATCATGAATCTGTAGGTATGATACGAGAAATAAAATCAAGGGAGTTGAATGTCGTTGGAAAGATCACCATCATCGCCTATACACCTGTAGGCCTAGGTTAAGCAGTGCATTCATCTGTAGTGCTGGGTTAAGGGACTATCGGAGAAAGTCACATGGCTTGTATTGTACTCTATGTGTTGCATTTTTATGATTCATCGAACATATCTACAGACTCCCGAATTAAACCTGTGTGCGCTTACTATTCTGCTTCCAGGATAGGTTTGTTTTATTTCATTTGTTTCTTCGGTGACTTATTGCAAGAACCAGCTACTGTGTACTGTGTGCAGGAATCCTGTTCCCGCTGACCACTATTCTTCGTCAGGACACTGGTACATAGAGTCACACGTCAGAGGGCATGCCTTCATATCCCTCCTGGAGTCACATTCGTGGCAAACAAAAGTCACATTCATGTCCTCAGCTGAGCTCAGAGCACCAGCTGACGGCCAGTGGAAGTAGGACTCCTCTTCTCATCCAGGCCAGGTCAATCTAGAAAATGCCAGCCGCCAGCTGCAAACACTGGGAAAGGCAAAAAGCCAACTAAGGAAAAACACGGATTAACGCGAACTCTATATATAAGAAGCAAGGCCACTTGAAACTTTAAGGTAGGGAATCTATAATTTCTTTAGTCCACGTCTATCAACATTCCTTTTAGTCATGGTTCGATTTTGCTATGCTGAATTGATTTTCCTCTATCCTTTCAGTCCTCGTTTGGCGCGCCATATGTCCAAATGTTTGAACGTAATTTCTTGTGCTATCCAAAAGTGGCGGCAGGGGACCCCTCATAAAACTGACTAAGGAAGAGGCCGGAGAGCGGTAAGCAAACTACACACACTCGCTATCAGCACTCGTCACTTATGGGGTCATTACGGCCCTGGCGGCCGGCGGTACACTGGCGGTAACACCGCCAACAGGGAGGCGGTGGTCCACCAGTGTATTATGACCGTGGCGCATTAGCCACGGCCATACCGCCGGCCCCTCCACTTGACCGCCAGACTTCCGCCAGGCAGTGATAATCTCCAGGGGAACGCTGCAAGCAGCGCTGCCTTGGGGATAATGAGTCCCCAATCGCCAGCCTGTCCATGGCAGTAAGCACCATTTCCGTTGGCATGGAAGTTCAGTTTTCTCCACACAGGGGTAGGGGGATGATGTTCGTGCTGGCAACCAGAGCCCAGCGACAGAGTAAAGTTCTCTTGGTGTCCTCCAAAGTCCATGGCATTGGTCAGGGGGCTGGCCTCGGTTCACAATTTTGACTCACAGGCCGTAGCTTCAATTTTACCAAGTGACAGCCTAAATTTGGCAATACTCAGTACTGCCAGCTCTTTCTGGTCTACAGGGTTGTCACAGTACGTGCTGGGAAGGCATAGACTTCTCCTGTGCAATCCCTGATACTTCAGTGGCCCCTTCTGACATACAAGGTCACCACTAAGGCTCACACAAGTCTTGGCGGTTTGTCGGGGAGAGAGAGCGTAGCTTACATAATCTATATTAACATGAAATGTTTATGAATTAAGGTGTGATGATGCCGCATAGAAACTATAATAATAGCAATTTTGCTTAGACGTGCGCTTGAATTGTGACCACGAAGAGTGGCCACCAATGTATATGCAAACTAATAATGATGACCAAAAGTGTTTATGTTACGTTCAAATGAGCTTATACTAACATTTACATTATTAAATCTGTATTGAAAACCTCATAGGCCTTAAGTTAGCATGAGCTGCAGCTTAGCTGCTTGACTCTCATATTAAATGCATTTTTCTATTTTTCAGTGTGCTGACTCACAGGGTACATTACCCTGCAAGTTCTTTTTGGAAGATGAATGTAACCATGTAAATCCGTTTCCCACCGCTTCTCATCGTCTTGCAAAATAAATGTTAAAATTAATTGAAACAGTGTAGATTAATGTAATGTACAAGGTCATTCAAACCGGTGAAGACAATGGAACTGCTGACCAAAAGATGTGAAAAGAATTTCAAAAAGATGAAATCATACCGAACGTGCCATTTCTGAAGACGTCAATTTCAAAAACTTGTAAAACAATATGGGGTGAAGATTAGGATTACCTAATGCTTAATTTGATAGGTTAAAGATAGTGGGGTATAACAAACGACCAATAGAATTTTGGGGGAATGTACATTGAAAAAATGATAAAAACCCATGTCACAGGAAGTCATTTAGAATTAGGTAGGGAATGCTATTGATTTTATCCAGAAACTCTGTCACTCTGTTTGGTGACTTTTTGGTTTACTTAAAACCATCCTCCCCCTTAGATTGCCCATTTACACTTTACCTCCTTATGAGGGAAGTGCCCTTTTGCCCCAGAGCTGAGTTCTGACTGATGGCGATTTGACTGATGTCCTGAAGACGAAGACTGAACCTGTGCGCTGACCTAATCCTTGGAGGGTAATTATGACAATGCATTTGTGATTTGTCTGTTTGCTTTTCCTTTCTAGGTACCAACTGCTTGCTTTTGACAGAGACCTTAGCTAGATGTTTTCCAAATTAGTGTTCTAAATTGTTTTGCATTAAGCCCAACATGCGAATGCTAATCAGTGGTTAGGACAGGTGTTCATCAAACTGACGCAAATAGACAAACGACCAAAACTATGCTTTGTTGAAACTGACATGTTATTGACACTCTGCTAAAATTGATCTATGTTCACGCCGTGTTATGTTCTGATGTTTGTGATTCTCGCCTACATGAAAGCTTATCAAAGTTGCAATATTGTGACTATGCTATTATGTTTCTTGGTGTTGAGATTAACACATTTGCTGTTAGATTGTAATTAATAGGGAATAAAAATTCATAAAATTCTACTAAACAAGGTGTGGTTATTCATGGCTGAAAGGTCATGGTAATGTCTTTGAATTGATTAATGACCCTGACTAAAGTGAAATGCATTGTCATGATAAATATTGATGACATTATTGATTGATATATTGATTAGCTATCTCGTCCTAAGGTGTCTCTCAACTGGGTCAAAAGATTCATTGGCTTAAAACGAGTCCTGATGTGTAATAAAATATCATAAAGGGACACGTTAACAGTTCTGGTAGCAGAGTGACGGTTTGCCCTTTGTGGCCCTAGGACAGAGAATCATTGTTTAAATTGTTTTTCTGAGATAATGCAAATTGGAGGTATGATGTGTTTCTAAATTCACCATGACTTTCCCGGGATCTCGGAGCCTGCCTAAGTGAGTTGGGAATGTTCTCGGCGTCATAGCGTGTGTGGTATAGGGTTTTGCGCTTGCTCAGCTTATGCCTTTTTGCAGGTGATTTTGAAATCTGTGTGTATTTAGGCCAGGTAAATGTTGTTTTAGTAGGAGTGGGCATACTCCACAGTATGAGAGTAGGGAAGTAGGCGTACTTCATTTGAGTGTGGCGCTTTGTGCTCAAAATTATCCACGTGGTTGGTTGTTCATGTACGGACCCGTCGTGGTCTAAGACTCCGGAGTATATTGACAAGTGTAGGAAACACTTGGGTTTATGTTGTAATCTGTGCAGTTTAATGGGTCAATCGGGCATGGTTGACAAGTCGAGTTTGAGTCAAAATGTATGTGTGAAACCTTCGATGGCAAGTTCTAAAGTGCACTAGAATGAACCATTGACAAGTCGAGAGTAGGATTTGTGGGTCGAATTCTGCTTGCGGGAGTGGGAACTGAGAAAGAGGGAGTAGCGGCCGAGGCTTCAACTGAAATCTCTGTAAAGTTCTGAAGCGGATGTGTTACCCTTCCTGTAGTAAAACGGCAGATTTGTGTTGTTGTTAAGGTGCTCGCAGTAAACTTTTGCATTAGTTTGGTGTGAATCCAGTGAGGGGCGGACAAGCCGCAAGACTTTGTCAGCTGCAGTGTGTGAGGGTGACGTCAGTGGTGCCGCGCTGAGATAGGTCAGTTGTCCAGAGGGGTCGCGCACGGATTGGCTGCCGTCCGTGAGGGGCAACAGGTTGAGAAAGGTGGGTAAAGAGTGTCCTGGGAATTAAAGTCACTTTCTGATTAAATACAAACAAGAAGAAAAGACGCAGAGATGAATTTTGTCAAAGCTTTTAAGAGTGCTCTGAAAGGAGACGTATACATTATGGCGATTGAAGGGGAGCCTACACCGCCTGAGGGTACTCTAGCTTACATAGTTATGGAGTAAAAAGGTGTTGCGCCTTGTTTATGGATGAAACAGTGGCGCAAATTAACAGAGAAAGAGGGATATTTGGTGTTCCCAGAACATGGGACTTTCAATACGAGGGTGCTAGAGAATTTGAGGTGGATGTTAAGCGTACAGAAACCACCTCCGAGGCCAGCTCAGTATGAGGCTTTAGCGATTTGGATCTAATGGCTCTTAAACATAGACAAGAAAAATTCCAAAGAAGAATAAAAAGGACAGAAAAGCCTTATGCAGAAGCTAGGTGGGATAATGAAAGCAAAATGTGGAGACGGGGAATAGTTGATGGATTGAAATTGTTCCCAGCAATAACACAGAGAGAAGAGACGCAGGGAAAGAAAGCCACCTGTAAAACAGACAAAGACTCTAGTAAGCCTAAGGAAACTAAGAGAACTTGGGAAGAAGAAGATGATTCAGACGATGAAGAATTTATGGATTGAATATTACATGATCGCCCGCCACCTTATGCGGCAAGCGACAATGTCCCGAGCACTAGTATGGGTCCTGGGAACCAGACGCAGGAGAAGGGAGTTACTGATACGGTACAGACTAGTGATACAGGTTTGATACAGAATGGTGTCAGTGTACCCACTGCGCCAGACATGCAGATGCAGTCGCAACCTCCACCGCAGATACAGAGAATCTGTCTAGACATCCCCGTACTAGAGACTACAACAAACCTGATAGTGCCGCCAGACCCGATATATACAAAATCGAGGTTAGTGCAGATTGAGCCAACTCCACAATCGCTGCCCCAGCCGCAGCCACAACTGATACCAGGATATAACCCAGCAGCAGGTCCTCCATTAATACCTGCTCCGCTTCAGAGGATCAGACCTTTGGAGTCGCAGCTCCACGAGGTTTGGGACCAGGTCAGACACCCACTGCAATTTCGTTACCAATTACTGTTGGTCCACCGGTGCCATTGTATGCACAAGGTAAGCCTGGCGTATGTGATCAGGGAGTAATGACCCAAGATGTAATGAGAGGAGGGTTCGTAGGAACTCCCCAGTTAATGGCCCCAGGAGAACAAGCGGTTGAAAAACCGAGGTCCTTGTTAAACCTTAGCCCAGCTGAAGCACCGTTGGAGGCAATGAGACAGGCAGGGCTAGGAGTGCTAACCCCACAGACGATAAGTACGAATGCTTCACAATCGCCAATGATGCATGCAGGGAACATTTCACTGGAGAGGTTTTACAGTACAACAGTTGAATGAGTGGTTAGAGAAGACCTATGCTTCACAGAAGACTACAGTGACTGCAGTAGAACCAGAAAGGATGGGGAGAGATGAGTACCTGAACTTTGTGAGACTGGGGGTGGAAGCTGCTGAACTAGTCGACAGAACAATGGGGGTAAACAGATTAGAGTCATACACAGAAGCAGAACTGAGATATCTGTGTCCTAAGATTATTAAAGAGGTAGGCAAGGTACATCAGAGATTAGTGAACCTGGCAGACAAGTACAACATTGATATTGAGAACACTAAACATTTGAAAAGAAGTTACAGGTTAGACTTTGATTCAAAAGACTTTGAGCATATGAGGTCTGCTGGAATGGAAGCGCATTTAAAAGAAATACTGCAAAGTGCGCAAATCTGGGGAGCGTTAGAAAAGTGGGAAGGCAGATGGGCAAAGAAAAGAGATGAGGAGAAAGGTGACAGTCCGGGGTCAAGTCAGGCTAAAGCTTCACCCGATACGGAATCAGTAAAAATACTACCCATGAGAGAAACAGCTGGTGGAGTTTTAATTCATGTGCCGTGGTCCAGAGGAGACATCCTATCTTTTACAAATGATTATCCCAGATTGAGGGAGAAACCGATTGAGTGGTATCAACAAACAGATAGATTTGTGAAGCTTGCAAAGTGTCTTTGGGTAGACTTGAATACCTTGTTTGAGATCATTGTTCGGCCTGATTTGTGGCTCGAGTGCAAGAGAGGGGTAGACTGGCCGACGAAGGAGCCGGCAAGGGATAAGGTGACCGGAGCACCCTCTGAGAAGGTGATGAATTACTATCATAGGGTGATTCAGTTTTTGAAGTAGAAAGTATCGCCGAAGGTGACTGATTGGCAGAAAATCGACCGGACCTCACAGGAGATTAAGGAATCAATACATGCTTACTATGAGAGGTTGTTAAAGGCATTCAAACATTATAGTGGTACTGAGACCATTGAGCCGAAAGACTTGAACCATCTCATGTTCAGATTTGTTGAAGGGCTGAGACCAGAGGTTAGCCAGATGATTAAGAATTTGATTTGTTGGCAAGCGAAACCGATTGATGAGGTGTTGCAGTATGCGAAATACTGTAGTGACGAAATTGAGCTGAAGCAGAAAAAGTTAAAGGAGAAAGTGATGGTGATGCAGATAAAGGCAGCGCAGGCTGGTATGCAGGGAAATGGAGTCCAACAGATGATACAGCAGCAACCGCAAGGGAATGGTGTGTTTCAGGCACAACCAAGAGGTCGAGGTCTTGTGAATCGCGGTCCAGACTTGAATACTGTTGTAGTTCAAAATGATGCACAAGGGATGAAAAGGATGTCACCATGGAAGCGGGAATGCCCAAATGTGGTGCAGGATGGTGTCATTCAACAAAGCACTAATCTCGGTACATTGCAAAATATGAAAGGTCCAAAACTGAGAATTCAAAACCCGAACTTCCAAAATAACATGATTCAGATGCAAGGGTTACAGCCCATGCAGCAAATGCAAATGCCGCGCGTTCAACCAGCGCAAATGCAGCAAGTACAACAGCAGGTTCCCATGGTACCTAGACAGAAAATGCAATTACCAATGGCTCCGATGGGACAGCAACAGGTGATGCTTCCTCAGCAGGTCACAGGTCAGGTGATGAGTCAAAATAATACAGTACAGCAATTCAGCTTGCAGCATCCCTAGAGGTAGATAAGAGGGGACCCTATGTAGAGGGAAAGGTAATGGGTCACAAAGTTTCCTTCTTGGTTGATACCGGAGCTACACGCTCTACAGTCAGAAGTGCAGAGGTTCCGAAATTACCACTTTCGGGGTGTACCATAAGGGTGGTCGGAGTAGCAAACTAGTACCTGACAAATCTGATTACAGATCCAGTGCAAGTTGAGATCGGCAACTTCCAGGGACTGCATAAGTTTGTAGTCTGCGATTCGAGTCCGGTATCCCTACTGGGAAGAGACTTACTGTGCAAGACAAAATATTCGATTACCTGTTCCAATGATGGAATCAAAGTGCAGACAAACAGTGATGATGAAGGGGATGATGGTCAGTTCTCAGAGTTAGAGGCAGGAACTGCAAATGAAGATTACCCTTTGATTACATTATTCCCGATGCTTACAGTGATCGACTTACCTGCTGAGTTACAAGGGACAGTGACAGAGAAAGTGTGGGATTTCACAGGAAAAGAAGTGGGATTGATAAAAGGAGTAGAACCAGTTAAAGTACAAGTGAAACCAAATGCAGTGTTTCCCCAGGTGCCGCAATATCACATGGCACAAGATGTCCTTATTCAAGTGTCACAAATAGTTGCAGACTTTGTAAAACAGGGAGTCCTGAAGGAAGTGTTGAGCAGCCCATGTAATTCACTGATAATGCGTCTGAAAAAGCCTTGTGGGAAAGTTCGAATTGTGCAGGATTTATGAAAAATAAACAAGATTGTGGTGAAATGTTCCCCCATAGTACCCAATCCAGCAGTAATTATGTTTCAGGTCCCATGTGATGCTGAATGGTTCACCGTTGTAGACCTGTTACAAGTTTTCTTTTCAATACCTCTTCACGAGGACAGCCAGTTTTTATTCAGTTTCAAATTCCTGGACAAGGTGTACAGTTTGTGCAGAATTCCTCAAGGGTTTTCTGAGTCACCGTCCATCTTCAAATAGATATTGAAAAAAGACTTAGAATCCTTAGTACTGCCTTTTAACTCGACTCTAGTGCAGTACATTGATGACTTGCTGATTGCATCCAGGACAAGGGATGACTGTAGGTATGGCACAATCGCTTTACTGAATCATTTGTGAAAGAATGGACATAAAGTGTCACCCAAGAAGTTGCAGTACTGCCAGAAAGTTGTGAAGTACTTAGGACACTTAAATGAAAGAGGATCCAGGAGAATATCGAAAGAAAGAATAACAGCCATTTTGCAAATGAACCCCCCAACAACAAAGAGAGATGTCAGGATGTTTTTGGGAATGGTGGGCTACTGCCGCCAGTGGATACCCAACTTCTCAATGATCTCAAAGCCTTTGATAAAACTGACAGGTAAAGAGATTAAAGATAAACCGTATACCATAGCCTTGTCCAAGGAAGAGCTTGAGTCATTCATGGAATTGAGAGAGTGCATGTGCAAGGCACCAGCTTTGGGTATGCCTGATTACACGAAGCCTTTTCTACGGTTTTGTCATGAACCTGATGCTTGTTCTTTGTCTGTCTTGACACAGGTCCATGGAGGTGCAAATTGCCCTGTAGCATATTTTTCAGCTACCTTCGACCCCGTCGCAGCAGCCTTACCGGGTTGTTTGCGCGTAGTTGCAGCAGTTGGTCAGAGCCTCACGCAGTGTGAAGGCATAGTAATGGGATATCCCCTAACAGTAATGGTTCCTCATTCAGTTGAAATTGTGTTGACTCGAACCAAAACTCAGCACATGACAAATGCTCATCTTACCAAATATGAGACAATTATACTGGGGTCACCTAATGTTTCGCTGAAACGATGTACTGTGTTGAACCCGGCAACTCTACTTCCTGCTGAGAATACTGAGGTTAATAATGAAGAGGAAGTTGAGCATGATTGTCTCGAGGTAACAGAACTATGTACTAAGCCATGACCTGATATTCAAGATACACAGTTAAAAGAAAATGACTGTATTATGTTTGTTTATAGATCCTGTTTGAGAGACTCAGTCGGAATGCTGAGAGCCGGTTACGCTGTATGTACCATAGCTGGTATCATTGAAGCTTCCTGGCTCGAGAGAGTGTATTCCGCACAAGTGGCAGAGCTAATTGCCCTTACTAAGGCATGCCACGCAGCTGAAAATCTGAGAGTCACTATCTATACTGACAGCAGGTACGGATTTGGAATTGTACATGATTTTGGCCAATTGTGGTCGCAGAGAGGTTTCATGACCTCTTCTGGTTCTCCTGTGAAAAATGGTGAACAAATTAAGTATTTGTTACATGCGATTCAGTTACCTCTTGCAATTGCCGTGGTGAAATGCAATGCTCACGTTAAGTCACAAGACTTTGGCCCTCATTCTGACCTTGGCGGGCGGCGGAGGCCGCCCGCCAAAGTCCCGCCGTCAGATTACCGTTCCGCGGTCGAAAGACCGCGGCGGTAATTCTGACTTTCCCGCTGGGCTGGCGGGCGGTCGCCTTCAGACCGCCCGCCAGCCCAGCGGGAAAGAGGCTTCCACGATGAAGCCGGCTCGGAATCGAGCCGGCGGAGTGGAAGCTGTGCGACGGGTGCAGTTGCACCCGTCGCGTATTTCACTGTCTGCACAGCAGACAGTGAAATACTTGTAGGGGCCCTCTTACGGGGGCCCCTGCAATGCCCATGCCAGTGGCATGGGCACTGCAGGGGCCCCCAGGGGCCCGCGACCCCCCCTACCGCCATCCGGATCCCGGCGGTCCGACCGCCGGGATCTGGATGGCGGTAGGGGGGGTCGGAATCCCCGCGGCGGTGAAGCAAGCTGCGCCGCCGCGGAGGATTCAATGGGGCGGCGGTACACTGGCGGGACCCCGCCAGTGGTGCCGGTCCGACCGCGGCTTTACCGCCGCGGTCGGAATCCCCATTGGAGCACCGCCGGCCTGTCGGCGGTGCTCCCGCGGTCCTCCGCCCTGGCGGTCAAAGACCGCCAGGGTCAGAATGACCACCTTTGTGTCCATGGGAAACGGCTATGCAGATCAAGTCGCAAGGTTTTGCACATTGAACTGTAAGGATTGATGCCGCAAACTGAAAATGACACATGCTTGAACCTTGCATTAAGGGTGGTCAATACACTAGATGAGCTAGAAACACTACAGGGTTGTGCTAGCAAAGAGGAAAAACGCTCCTGGCAAAGAATGCAATGTATACAGAGGGCTGATGACTTGTGGGTCTCAGAAGAGGGGAAATTAGTTTTGCCAAACAGTCTTCTATCTCAATTTGCAAGGCTCTACCATGGACAGGCTCATCTTGGGAGAGATGCAATGATCAGGTCATTCAAAATCGATTGGTTTAACCCAAAGTTCAGAAATGCGGCAGAGGTTAACTGTCAAAGGTGCATCATCTGTCAACAGATGAATGCCGGAAAAGGGACTGTGGTAACTCTAAGCCACACTGGGAGAGCTGGCAGTCCATTTAGCAAGATACAAATGGATTTCATTGAGATGCCTGTTTGTGGAGGCTTAAAATACGTGTTGATGATTGTGTGTGTTTTCAGCCATTGGATTGAAGCTTACCCCACACGTAGAAATGACAGTCTCACAGTTGCAAAGCTGCTGCTTAGGGAACTAATACCCAGGTCCGGGTTTCCGGTCTCTATAGAATCAGATAGGGGCAGACACTTTGACAATGAGGTGATTAAACTCTTGTGTGCCGCATTGGATATTGAACAGAAGCTGCACTGTGGCTACCGCCCTGAAGCATCAGGATTAGTAGAGCAAATGCATGGTACCTTGAAATCAAGAATGGCAAAGATGTGCGCAGCTACCAATATGAAATGGCCAGATGCATTACCATTAGTGCTGATGTCAATGAGGAACACCTCTGATAAGAAGACAGGACTATCACCCCATGAGATCCTCATGGGCAGAGCTATGAGGTTACCCGCAGTACCTGCAAATGCTCTAGTGAATATCACGGATGATATGGTGTTGGACTACTGCAAAGGCTTGGCTGATGTGATTCGCTCTTTCTCTCACCAGGTAGAAGCTAACACATTGCCACCGATCGGTGATCCAGGTCACACCCTACAAGCCGGTGACTGGGTGGTTGTCAAGAAGCACGTGAGAAAGTCGTGTTTGGAGCCGCGCTGGAAGGGGCCATATCAAGTAATCTTGACAACAACCACTGCTGTGAAATGTGCAGGCGTTCCAAATTGGATACATGCCAGTCACACAAAAAAGGTAACGTGTCCAACTGATGAGGAACTTGAAGTTTCCGGCACAACAGTTCCAGAGAGGGAAGTCTCAGGGCCAGAAAACAGCCACGAGGGAACTGAGACTGCAGGATAGCCCACTGAGAACAGCCTAGTCCCTCAAACAGTGAACGAGTTCGAGAGAGGTGACAGTGTGCCTATCTCAGTAGAGGCAGCAGGAAAACTAAGTCAAGGAGAGGTTCTCCCAGAAATAGACGGATACGGGTTAGAACTTGAACCCATTACAGATCCAGAAGAAGAAGAAGAAGGGGAAATAATAGAAAGAGACCAAAGTACTGCGGCATCCCCTGAGCCAGTTGCAGGTCCATCAAGAGAAAACACCATAGTACAAGAGGAGGGTGCTGTTCAACGTCCTGAAAGAACAGGTAGAAAGAAGACGCATAAGGGAGATAACTGGCCAGAGAAACAGGCTGCAAGAGAAAAGAGTGTACCAGGTGAAACAATAACAGAAGAGACTGATACATCCCGAGTAGAAAATCTGAGTGAAGGAGAATTGCAAGGTGAACGTAGACTGAAAAGAAAGGGAACCGCAAATAGAAGGTACGCAGGTCCTGAATGGGCGTATGCAACAACATCTGAATGGCAACAAGAATTCTTAGCATTCTGTTTTGATCGAGAAGTGCCAAGCCAATACTGCGGTACCTGAAGTGATTCAAAGAAAGAGATTTTGTTAAAAAGAAAATTGAAAACTTATGAAAAGAGACTAATAAATTACCGGATGCGACACTGATAACCTGATTTGACTTTGAGAAACCTGATTATGACAAGCTGCTAACATGATTTGACAAAGGGGTCCTGGAGTGAGTGAAACGTTGTAAATACACGCAGAGAGAAAGAGACTTTTCAATTAAGAAAAAAAAAGAGAGAGTTTATATCGTCCTCAAGTTGATTGTTATTCTTTACAGACATGGCTTATAATAAAGGTAGTAACAAGAAGGGTAAGGTGTGTGGTTGGTTGAGTCTTTTAATAGGTATTGTGTGTGCAATAATAATTGTGGGAGTGATTGTGGGAATGCCGTGGTTGGATAAGAAAGCGACTAACAATGCTTCAAAACCTGAAACTACAACACTAACACTGTGGGAAAAGTTTGAGCAGGATGCCCAACACTTGCATGAGGGAACTAATTCAAAGCGGGAACTTTCTACTAATGTCTTCTATCACTTGCTGAATGAGTACGTTGAGACCATGGATGCGAAAAACTGTTATGTGTGTACAAAGATTCCTTCGTCAGTACAAGAAGGGGTCTATTATATCTGTGGACTTAATGCTTATTACCGTCTCCCTAAGGGATGGTATGGGACATGGTATTTGGGAATAGTTTTCCGAAGATTTACCAAATCGATGACTTCAAGCAAATACCTAAAACATCTAAATTACAACATGCTAGACAAAAACGAGAGACTGCGGCTGCTGTCGTTGGTGACATATTTGGAGCCATAATTCCTTCGGTAGGGGTTATCTTAAACTCCATAAAGATTCAAAAGTTGTCTACTATTGTGGATAACATGCTGACAAATTTTACAAGGGCTATACTCCTGATGGATACTGAACTTGCTGCAGAAAGAGCTATGACTCTTCAAAACCGGCTTGCTTTAGACATTCTTTTAGCAAAGAGCGGCGGAGTCTGCAAGATGCTCAACGAGCGTCATTGTTGCTCATTTATACCGGACAATAGTAAAAAGATTAGAGGTATGCTCATTAACCTAACTAAAGATAGTACAGATCTGAAGGACTTGAAGAACCTGGAGTGTGATAGAAATTAGGAAAAGGAATTGCCAGAGTAGGGAGCTGGTTTAGCAATATTTGGAATGGGGTACTCGCGAAAATATTAGGGTGTCTATTAATTGTTATGGCCTGTCTATTAGGATTATGGGGAGCATGCAAAATTAATGATAAAATTAAATGAAATTGGACAAAGAGAACCAGGAAAAATGAAGAAAGTGAAAGGTAGAAAATGTTCAACTAAATTTGGTAAAGTTCACACAAGGGACAAGATTTTGAAATGCGCATTATGCGTAAGGTGAAAAATGTAAGTGAAAGGTCAAAGGGAAAAGTTTGTGTGATGATGAACGTCATCAGAGGAGGGACTGAGAGAGCGTAGCTTATATAATCTATATTAACATGAAATGTTTATGAATTAAGGTGTGATGATGCAGCATAGAAACCATAATAATAATAGCAATTTTGCTTAGACGTGCGCTTGAATTTGACCACCAATGTATACGCAAACTAATAATGATGACCAAAAATATTTATGTTACATTTAAATCAGCTTATACTAACATTTGCGTTATTAAATCTGTATTGAAAACCTTATAGGCCTTAAATTAGCATGAGCTGCAGCTTAGCTGCTTGGCTCTCATATTAAATGCATTTTTCTATTTTTCAGTGTGCTGACTCACAGGGTACATGACCCTGCAAGTTCTTTTTGGAAGATGAATGTAACCATGTAAATCCGTTTCCCACCGCTTCGCATCGTCTTGCAAAATAAATGTTAAAATGAATTGAAACAGTGTAGATTAATGTAATGTACAAGGTCATTCAAACCGGTGAAGACAATGGAACTGCTGACCAAAAGATGTGCAAAGAATTACAAAAAGATGAAATCATACCAGACGTGCCACTTCTGAAGACGTCAATTACAGAGACCAATCAAAAACTTGTAATACAATATGGGGTGAAGATTAGGATTACCTAATGCTTAATTTGATAGGTTAAAGTTAGTGGGGTATAACAAACGACCAATAGAATTTTGGGGGAATGTATATTGAAAAAAGGATAAAAACCCATGTCACGGGAAGTCATTTAGAATTAGGTAGGGAATGCTATTGATTTTATCTAGAAACTCTGTCACTCTGTTTAGTGACTTTTTGGTTTAATTAAAACCATCCTCTCCCTTAGATTGCCCATTTACACTTTACCT
This sequence comes from Pleurodeles waltl, assembly GCF_031143425.1. Lineage (NCBI taxonomy): Eukaryota > Metazoa > Chordata > Amphibia > Caudata > Salamandridae > Pleurodeles > Pleurodeles waltl. Next base: position 655,419,803 of record NC_090445.1, on the reverse strand, counting down.
CCTTATGAGGGAAGTGCCCTTTTGCCCCAGAGCTGAGTTCTGACTGATGGCTATTTGACTGATGTCCTGAAGACGAAGACTGAACCTGTGCGCTGACCTAATCCTTGGAGGGTAATTATGACAATGCATTTGTGATTTGTTTGTTTGCTTTTCCTTTCTAGGTACCAACTGCTTGCTTTTGACAGAGACCTTAGCTAGATGTTTTCCAAATTAGTGTTCTAAATTGTTTTGCATGAAGCCCAACATGCGAATGCTAATCAGTGGTTAGGACAGGTGTTCATCAAACTGACGCAAATAGACAAACAACCGAAACTATGCTTTGTTGAAACTGACGTGTTATTGACACTCTGCTAAAATTGATCTATGTTCACGCCGTGTTATGTTCTGATGTTTGTGATTCTTGCCTACATGAAAGCTTATCAAAGTTGCCATACTGTGACTATGCTATTATGTTTCTTGGTGTAGAGTAACGCATTTGCTGTTAGATTGTAATTAATAGGGAATAAAAATTCATAAAATTCTACTAAACAAGGTGTGGTTATTCATGGCTGAAAGGTCATGGTAATGTCTTTGAATTGATTAATGACTCTGACTAAAGTGAAATGCATTGTCGTGATAAATATTGATGACATTATTGATGTATTGATTGATATATTGATTAGCTATCTCGTCCTAAGGTGTCTCTCAACTGGATCAAAAGATTCATTGGCCTAAAACGAGTCCTGATGTGTAATAAAATATCATTAAAGGACGTGTTAACATCGGCATAGCACTACAACTCTCAAGTGATGTATTCCTTGCAGGTAGACATACACTCAGTACATGCACTAACCATGCTTGTACTGCTCAGCAATGCTCTATCCCTATACTTTACCCTTACCAAGCACCAATGCAGGGTCACCCCTCTTGCACTGTGAGACACTTTACATCTATCTGATTCAATCAATCAATAATTGTAAAGTGTGTCTACTCACCCATGAGGGTCTCAAGGCACTGGGGGGGAAGGGGCCTCATCCGAAGAGCCACGTCTTGAGGTTCTTCCTGAAGATGGTGAGCGACGGGCTTTGTCTGAGGTGCAGGGGGAGGTTGTCTCAACTCTTTGCTGCAGTGTAGGTGAAAGATTGTCCTCCGGCATTGGTTTTGCGGATGCGAGGGACGGTGGCCAGGGCCATCTGAGCGGAGCGGAGGCATCTGATGGGGGTGTGGAAGGAGATGTGGTGGTTCAAGTAGGCTGGTCCTGAGTTGTGTATGGCCTTGTACGTGTGAGTGAGAAGCTTGAAGGTGATTTGCTTCTTAACCGGGAGCTAGTGGAGGGTTCTCAGGTGTTGGGAGATGTGTTCTTGGCGAGGGAGGTCCAGAATGAGTCTGGCGGCGACGTTCTGGATGAGTTGAAGTTTTTTGATGTTCCTAGCTGAGGTGTCGGCGTAGAGCGCGTTGCCATAGTTGAGCTTGCTAGTGTTTAAGGCGTGGGTGAATGTCCTGCAGTAGTCTGCTGGGATTCATCTGAAGATCTTCCGAAGTTTGCGGAGTGTGTGCCAGCAGGAGGAGGCGGCAGAGTTTACCTGGCGGGTCATGGAGAGGGAGGAGTCGGGGATGATTCCTAAGTTGCAGGCGTGCTCGGTTGGTGCAGTGGGGATGCTGAAGGATGTGAGCCACCAAGCTAAGGTGGCATTTCCGAAGATGATGAGCTCCGTCTTGTCAGTGAAGGGTGAGCTAAGCACACAACAGCTGTACTTTAACAAAAAAGGTGAGGGACCCTGTTAGCCTCACTCCAGTGACACAGGTCAAAAAGGAAATGTTATTTCCTACTGATCACTATACAGTATGCAATAACCACATCACTTGTGCTGCTTAACTCTTGGTGAAGGCAGTAGCCCTCCACCACTATGAGGCTAGCGCTTTGGGTGCCCTACAAGACCGCAGCCTATGAGACAGGCCTATGTCATGGTGCACATGCATGTTCTGTTTGCTTATGACAACAAAAATCAACATTAGGAATCCAGAAAACAGTACTGTTGGGCACACAGGGAAGGGGTACAATATCTTTTACCATGCAGAGGACTTTACAGTCCCAAAAGAAGCCCCTTCCATATCAGAGCAGCCAGAACCAACTCCTAACCTGGTGAAGTTGGATGGTCAGATGGTCAAATAGATCCATCAGATTTTCTGTGACTCAATCCGGCTCCATGCTCCACTACAAAGTCTAAACTTTGTAAATACATAAATAATTTCAAGGACCTGGTGTTCTCTCCCTGCATAGCCATTGTAAGACCTGCCAGTGTTAGGGTGGCCTTCCCCCAAACTTTTTGCCCTGGTCCTCCATGTTTTTTGGGTCACATTTTTGTTGGCCTTAGGATTTTGCATTTATCCCAGTTAGCCAATGCTAAAGTGTGTGTTCTCACTCCTTAAAACATGGTAATTTGGGCTTTTGGCTTATCCCCAATTGGCATATTTAATTTACTTACAAGTCCCTAGTAGAGTGGTACAACATGTACCCAGGGCCTGTAAAATAAATGCTTCTAGTGGGCCTGCAGCACTTATTGTGCCACCCACCTAAGTAGCTCTTTAAACATGTCACAGACTCGCCACTAAAGCCTGTGTGTGTAGCTTTATACTGCCATCTCAATCTGGCAAAATAAACCTTTTCCCTGGCCCAAAGCTTCCTTTTTAATGCATATATCACCGCAAGGGTAGGCCCCAAACAGCCCACTGGGCAGGGTGCAACTTATTTAAAAAGTAGAACATATACTTTTAACTTTTATATGTCCTGATAGTGGAAAACTTCCTAAATTCATTTTTTACTATTGCAAGGCCTACCCCTCCCATCGGACAATATTGGAGTTACATTTAATAATCTTCCAAATGGGAGCAGATAGAGAGTTAATGTTTGGTGTCTTCGGAATTATAATGACAATTATTTTTTGGTAAAGTCAGATTTTGAATTACAGTTTTGAAAATGCCACTTTTAGAAAGTTTGTATTTTCCTGCCTTAGTCATTTAGGCGGTCATTCTGACCGCGGCGGGCGGCATTCGCCGCCCATCATGCGGTTACCGCCATATGTGGGCCGGCGGGCGACCGCCAAAAGAGCGCCCGCCGGCCCAGCGGGAAAGGCCCTGCAACAAGGAAGCCGGCGCGAATGGAGCCGGCGGAGTTGCAGGGGTGCGACGTGTGCAGTTGCACCCGTCGCGATTTTCACTGTCTGCAATGCAGACAGTGAAAATCTTCATGGGGCCCTGTTAGGGGGCCCCTGCACTGCCCATGCCAGTGGCATGGGCAGTGCAGGGGCCCCCAGGGGCCCCACAACACCCGTTCCCGCCATCCTGTTCCTGGCGGTAAGAACCGCCAGAAACAGGGTGGCGGGAAGGGGGTCGGAATCCCCATGGCGGCGCTGCAAGCAGCGCCGCCATGGAGGATTCCCTGGGCCAGGGGAAAACCGGCGGGAAACCGCCGGTTCCCCTTTTCTGACCGCGGCTTTACCGCCGTGGTCAGAATAGCCCTGGAAGCACCGCCAGCCTGTTGGCGGTGCTTCCGTGGTCCCCGGCCCTGGCGGTCATGGACCGCCAGGGTCGGAATGACCCCCTTAATGCTTCCGGTCTGTCTCTGGGTCATATGTCTGGGTGTAGTTGGCAGGTGGTCTTTGCTTAATCCTCCTAGACAGCCATACACAATAGAGAGCTTAAGTGTGCCTGGATGGGCCACCACTAGCAGGATGGGAGGACAGAGCTGACAAAACCCTACTTACACTTAAATAGGTCGTGCCTGCCTTCACACTTAGGATTGAATACCTGCTGTGGTTAGTCTGCAGCCAAGGCATGGGAGGCAGGAAACCTGAGCATTTCAAAAGGAAATACTCTAGAAGTTTCTTCCAATTCAAAGAAGGCACCATATTAAATATTAGACCTCAGACACCAACTCCTTGGTATACTTCTGGACCTGTGAAAGACTTCTGGGAAGAAGGCCTGCTGTGCTGCTAAAAGGACTGCCACCCTCCTGGACTTCTGCCCTGAAGGACTGCTGCTCGGTTGACCTGCTGCCCTCTTGAACAAATGAGAAAGACTGGACGTATGGCCTGTACCCAGAGCCACCAGAGTAATTCCAAGGACTAGTCTGCTGTAACCAGTGTCTGGACTCTGCAACTGTATGTCCAACTCTGCCAAGTAGTGCCACCCCAGTCCTCGACCCTTGAATTTGGGCCTGACGGTGCTCTGATAGCCCATCTGTGAATCCAGCAGAACCAAAGCATTTCCACTGCTACGTGGCACAACCCTGAGCAGAAGTGACGCATCACCTCTGATGCAACAACTTTCCTAGAGCAAGGACTTTGCATTGTCCACACAGCCTCATTGAAACTTCTGCTGCATGATGCATCCCCTTTGCAGGTCCGTGCATCACAAGCCTGTTGTTGAAGACAGCCTGGACAATGGCGCAGGACTTTACATCACAAGCTCTGTGCTAAACTACAAGAGTGTTGAACACAGGTTAATTGGGTTTTGCTCTTAACTTGACCCTTAGAAGGATTGTGGTTTCTGCTAGAGTAGAGTTTCACTCCCCTCAACCAGCAACCCAGTAAGATAAAGCAGCCTTCAGGGGAGGGGGATGACTCATCTCCTTAGTTGGAACTCCTGGCCATAGCAGGAAGCAGTGTATCCTCACATGGCCAGTCCCATGAGATGCTGGAGGACAGGATGGCAAAGAGGGAGTTTCGGGCAAACTGAAGATGGAGGCTAAAGAGAGGAAAATGGCTCAATGAAGGAGCCTCAGAGAGCTGGACATCAGGGCTACACAAGCAGAGACCAGCAGCAATGGTGGTAACATACACACAGTGTCTGAAGGAGGCAAGAATGTCTGCATTCCTGGTTATCTGGTGCCCAATTATGTGTTGGAAGATGACATAGATTAATAGTTTTCTATGTGTGAGGTGACCGTGAGAGTACATAAGATTCAAGAGAAAAACTGGGAGGGGTTGAGGTGTGGTTTGTTGAACATATCTCTCCAGTGGGGAAAGACACACTTTACATTACAAATAGAGGCCCAAACCCAGTAAGCCCCAATGAAACTTATTGCTAAATTTGGGATGACCTCTGAGAAGTACTGTCAGAGGTTCTGGAACAGCTACAGACTCTCAAAACAGTCAAGGCGATGAATGGCTTGCTGAAGGGCAGCAAAGTTAATGGTTATAATGGGCTGTACAACTTGATTCTCGGGGACCGCATGCTCACTATTTGTTTTACAGAGCTCTACCAACACCTACTGAACAGCAAGCTGACTCACCCCAGGAAGCTTCCTGAGGCAACAGACCTCAGGCCAGTACCGGGGTGTCCAAGAAGGCATTTGTGGGGACTCCTAAAAGGTGGTCAGGGTTCCAACCAAGGGAAAGGGAGAGGAGATAACTTAAAAATCAGTTCTCAAAAGGCCCCCAAAATAATTCCCATGGGAACAGCACTCACTAGTCCCAATCTGAGCCAAAGAAGAAATGGTTCTTTGACAAATAAACTGTGGGATTTGCCCATCCAGTGTACTGAGTGCTACAACTATGGGCACTCCAAGGAAGACACTAAGGCCCTCATTACAACATTGGCAGTAAGTACCGCCTAACGCCACGGCGACGGCCACCAACATACCGCCGCCGTGGCTACCAGCCGTCTATGCGTATCATGACCGCTGGTGGTATACCTTCAGAATGCTGGCGGAACACCGCCGATGGTCATGGCGGCGGAAGGTGGTAAGGCGGCACTGCTGACTGCAGCCAGCCTTGCAGTGTTTTGCTGGCGGACGCTGCTGCTGGCAGCAGCGCCGCGGACCGTCTCCAGCCGGAGGACCCCCTACAAGCGGGTAAGTCGGGTACTCTGACCGGAGAGGGGGTGGGGGGTATTGTGTGTATGTGGGGGGGGGTGTATGTTTTGGAATGCGTGCATGCGGGTTTGAGTTGCGTTGGATGCAAGCATGAATGACTGATTGTGAATGTTGTGAATGCATATGTGTGAAAAGGTATGTTGGTGTGTGTTGTGGTGTGTGGGTATGTACGTATGCATGCATGGGTGGTGGTGGGTATGCGTGTGTGTATATGGGTGCGCGTGCGGTGTATATATGTGCAGGGGGCAGGAGAGGGAGGGGGAAGGTGGGGGAGGACTCTGGGGTGTGGGAGGGTGGTGGGGGAGACCCCTATCAGTGCCAGGGAAGTGATTCGCTGGCACTGATAGTGCCTACTGCCATGGTTTTCATGGCGGTAAGTTTGGCACGAAAGCCATGGCGGTAGGCCTTTTCATAATCCCGAGGGTGGGATTGTGGAGGCTGCCGGGCTGGAGACCGAAGTCTCCAGCCCAGCGGCCGTTACCACCCTGGTGGTCGGTGTGTTAAAGTGGCGGTCTTGGATGGTGGTTACCGTCAGGGTCCAAATCCCATTTTTTTTACCGCTGGCCTGTTGGCAGTATTAACGCTGCTTTAACACCGACCACCAGGGTTGTAATGAGGGCCTAAATGTCCCAAAAGGGCATGCTCCCCCACCAGTAGGCACATACTTGGGTTGGCGAGTGTAGGGCTTGGAGAGGAGTTGATCTCAGTTAGCTTTGGGGAGCAGATAGAGGCTACCCTTCTGTCCCTGGAGGAAAATGAGGTGGTGCCAAAAGCCCATATGCCTTCCAATACTTGTAACTATAGGCAGTGGGCCACCAACAGAGGGCAGCGGGTGGAGGCTCTGAGGGACACAGGAGCCAGCATGTCTAGGGTGTTAGCTAATGTCCTCAGAGCATGTCCTCCTTAATACATTTTGTCAAGTCATAGTCAAAGACAACTACATGAGTCACCTACCAGCGGCTCTGATTCCATTTGAGTGGAGGGGGGTCTCTGGTTCTCTAAAAGTAGATGTGAGTCATGCCATGCCTGCAGATTGTCTGTTAGGCAACGGTCTAGAGCACACCATCTGGAAAGAAGTGGAGCTCAGGTCACACTTGGAGATATTAGGGTTGCCTGAATAGGACTGTCTGACCACAAGGTCCATGGTTGTCCAGGAAGAGAGTCAGGGGGGCCTGAAGCCTGGAGGAATGACCCAGGAAGATGCCAAGATTAGAAGGGATAAGGAGTGTAGGAAACCATCTCTTGAAGTTCCTGGAGTCTAGGTTGATGGGACACCTGAGGTTGCAAGCTGTGGCCCAGGCAGCAAGAGATAACTCTGGAGATCACCTTATCTATGGGGAGAATAACTTCCTTCACAGTGAACCTAAGGTTCCTGAGACATGGGCAGCACGTGTGCATGTGTTCCTCAGTGTTACAGAACCTTCTTGCTAGGTTTGGTTCACAATTTCTCCCTGGCAGGACATCTGGGGCAGGGCAGGACCATAGCTAGACTTGTCCCCAACTTCTTTTGGCCCTGGATGAAGACAGCCTCAGATGCATTCTGTAGGTCCTGTCCCACCTACCAGGCCAATGGGAAATTGGCGAAAAAGCTTTCAGATCCTCTGACCCACTTACCTGTCATTTGCACTCCCTTAGAGAGTGTTGGCATCAACACTGTTGGACCCCAAGACAGTTTTAGGACTACATATCAGGCAAATTATGGAATACATGATTGCAACTTAATAAAATTAACTATACCTATAACTATATTAAAGTACCACTCAGGAATATATTAGAATTACCTTAGGATATGATGGCAGTGATGTGGCAAATGATAGCCTTGATTCTGATTGTATTTTAATTTATTTCTGGCACATACAGTACATTTGTCTAGGCTTTTTATTGGCACTGGAACAAATGAAGGGTAATTTTTAGTGGCATAATATTTGAAAGTGTTAATGCTCATTGATGCTTGATGGCAATCATTTTCAGTGGCTCGCACTGGACCAGATACAATTGTTTCTCCTGTGGAACAGATATCTGTCTGTTGTACATCCAGTGCATTGCATCACACACGTAATGTATATACAACTACATGACAAAATAAATCTTCCCCTGTGGTATAGTAGGTAGACTCTGCAAAACAGAAAATTTTATTTGTAACACGTGAAAGCTGCTTGCAAAACACTATTACTTTTTAGTCAATATATTTGGAAAAGTGTACTGTAAAATGCAACTGTTTTCCAAAATTGACTTTAAGAGAGAACCTCATGGTCCCACATGGAGAGAATTAGGCTTGGTTGGTACTCTCTCAATTTGAGGTTTGTAATAAAATATGTTTTGGTTTCCCATTCCATCCCTCTGTCCTTTTTCCCTGCGTGTTGCTCCCTCCCACTGATCCTTCCTTCTCCTGTATGTCAGCTCTTTCTTGCTCACACCCACCTCTCCTTCTTGTTGCTCTTTCCTGTCTCTTCCTCTTTCTCACATTGTGTCCCTCTGCTCCAACCCGACTCCTCACTCATCCTTACCACCTTCAGGCTAGCCAACTGCAGATGAAGGAATAATATGACCAGAAAGCTACACTGACTGGGTATCAGAAAGGCCAGGAGGTGTTGGTGCTAAAGTCTATTTTTCCAAGGTCTTTGGAAGACAAATTGTGTGTGCCATACAAAGTAGTTCAGAAAGTGTCTGAGGTAAACTACTTGGTAGACATATGCCACAATGGACCCCAAGAGGGTTTTTCTGGAGAACAGGCTGAAGCCTTAACTCCAGAGAGACTACACAGCGAATGTCATGGCTATGGCAGAGAAATATGAGGAAGAGAGTGAGCCTCTTCCTGACTTGCTTCATAGTGACATGAAGGATAACACTGTGAAAGGTGTTCAGTTAGCCCCTGAGTTAAAGCCTGAGCAGCAGAGAGATTGTAGAGAGGTGTTGGGATAGTTTGCCAACCTCTTCTCGCTGACTCCAGGGTTGACATCTGTCTGTGTGCATGACATACGAAGGGGTGACAGTCTGCCAGTGAAGGGAAGAATGTCTGACCAGGTTAAGGGATGCGTTAAGGCGGAAGATGTCAAAATGTTGGACCTTGGAGTCATTGAGAGATATCCTGGTCCTTGTTCTAGTCCTGAGGTTCTAGTATCAATGCAACTGTCTACTGACTTGTCGTTCTGTGCGGACTACAGAGCCCTCAATGAGGTAACCAAAACCAATTCCCATCCAATTCCGAGAGGGAATGAGCTTGTGGATCGGTTAGGTGCTACAAAGTACTTTACCATAGATCTGAGCAGTGGTTATTGGCAGATCTCCCTGACACTAAGCGCTAAGGAGAAGATATCATTCTCTACACCAGAAGGGCTATATCAGTTTAAGGTGATGCCCTTTGGGTTGAAGAATGCTACTGCCACTTTTCAGCTCTTGGTGCACCAAGTTCTCACAGAGATGGAAGAGTTCTATGTGGTCTACTTGGATGATATTGCAGAGTTTAGCAATTCATTAAAGGACCACCTGAGGCACCTTCAACAGGTGTTGGTTAGGACACAGAGGTGGGTCATATATGGGCTCTATAAAACTCTCAATAAATAAATGGATAAATAAATAATACCATGATTTCAGTCTCCATATTATACTCCGATACAAATCAATATTACTATCCCAGTTTACACAGTCTTCCAGCATACAGAGCACCTTGCCTATGCCAGTTTCACTAGTGAGGTAGAAGTCAGTATTTACATGGTCCTTTATGTAGCGTAAGACAATAATCACAATAAGGTATGCCCAGCCTAACCAGAGAAACACCTATCCTACATTCTAGGTCTTTTTTAAAAAAGGAATATAAATTATTTTCTTTTTATATGTGACCATCACCCACTCTAGTAGTGGAATGCTTCATCATTGGCTCCGCACCAGCCCCTAAATGCCAGGGTGAGCTTAACCATATTTCATGGTGCATTTTTGATATTATTCCTAAAACTAAGAAAATAAAAATACCTCATGCAGGCCAAGGTATCCCTTTATTAGAGGTCAGCGTGGGTATAGGTTAAAATCACCATGGAGGGAATTTCTAGGATGTTATGGTCCTATAACCCTCTCATACACCAAGTATAAAGCTTCCTGGCCAGACTAGCCGTCACAGTGGTACAACATGTTAAGCAATTTAATATAGTCAGTATAGCCCAAGTAACATGGATACAACACTGGCCTGGCTATCATTATTTACATACAGGACACTGTGGCTACTGGCCTGGTTATAGCGCTTTACATACTGTGCAACAGTCCAGCTTGTAAAGCACCATGTAGCCAGGCCAGGGCCCCTTTGCCCTGTTATGTGAAACATCATAGTTATGCCAGGCTTCACTATGACCCAGTTTCTATAGCATTACAAAGAGGCTAGTTTGATTTTATCCCGGCATCAGTGCTTCACTGCACCATGATTCTCCAACACTCCCTCATGGCACTGTCTCCAGCAAACCTTGCCCACATGTACTGCCCACCCTGGATTTACCATGAGACTGGTTGCATGTGCTGGATGGGTATCCAGGCCGCAATTGTGGCAGGAAGTGTGGAAGGTGGTGGAAGGGTTTTATTCATAAGGTAGGACCATCCAGCCCAAGCCTTGTGCCACCGTATAGATGATTTCCTTCCACTGGGGCCTGATGTATAGCCACAACCTATTGGCATCACAGTCACATAGAGGCCCAACAGCTTGTCTTTCCCTCTCATGTCTAATTCTTATCACTTTTGTTCCCTTGTAGTGCTTTGAAACCGTTTTGACAAAATAAGTGTTATACAAGCAAGCAACATCACAAGAAACTGAGTAATACAGGTGCCAATGTTATTTATTTGGAAATTAACTAGTACTGCAACTTGCAATAGGACAGTTTTGTACGCTATCGTGAGTGATAAAAGGGTTGGATTTTTTTACATTTACAGTGCAAATAAACACATTCTGCTGATGTATCTGGACCTATACAGAGTGAGCAATAGAAAGTTAAACACAAACAGATCCAAAAAGTCCCATTAAACGAAGTATAACTAAACATGCCTATAGCTACTTCTTGAGTACCACATTTGCAGATAATCATTTACAAATATTTTGGTATCAAAGTCTTGTTCTGCTGTCACCACAAAATATCGTGACCTTCATGATTGCTTTACTTTGATAAGCATCCTTACCCAGTTTTGTGGATCAGAATCAACATTACTGATACAGGGAAGTCATCCTGAAACACTGGGACAAACAAAGATCATCAGTTGTATCTCGGATGCCAAAGTCCTTGTGCCCTGGAGCCAAGCTATACCTGGCCCATGAGCCCTACCTAGGGCAAAACCGGTCCTGTGTTGCTTGTATTCCTGGTTCGGGGAGGACCCTGCTCATTTACACATCGATGGGTTCAAACTGAGGTGACATGGTGGTCGACAAACGATGGATTGGGATGCTGCCGAGCGATTGCCAGCGGCTGAGATTAATACAAGCGATCCATTCATCACTTTTGTGATGCCCTGATAACATGGGCATAACTTATTCTCATGCTTTGCATTTGCTCATGTACTATGGTAACTAAAGTTTTAAAATCCCGCTCACAGTATGTGCTATATACCTCCTGCCATGTCTTTACAGCTGATCATATATCATTTCCTGTCAAGTGTGGGAGCTTTTTCAGGTGTTCCGCGGCATTCAAGTGTAACTGTGCTAATATTGTAATGATGAGCGCCTTTACCACTGGTGTCGTGAGGCTTTACCGACAGACGTAATTTGAGGGTACCACTGGTAGTCACTGCTACCCCAGGCTCACTGCTTGTAACCCCTAGTACTGCCTTTGCGAGCCTGGCCCCAGAGGTGACAAAATCAGTGCCCAGAATAGAATGTAAAAAGTGTACTAATAAGAACAATTCACTTTCTGCATCATTGGCTGGCTCTGGGGCAACACTGTTTCTGGTATGTGATAAAAAAGTAAAACACAACATGTTGGGGGCCTAAAGTCCAACTAGTCTTAAACTAAAAATAGCAGGCAGCAAAGCAAAGGATCAAAAGACAATTGTCATTTCAACTGACTAAGGCCCTCATTCTGACCCTGGCGGTCGGTGATAAAGCGGCGGCCAAGCCGCCAACAGGCCGGCGGTCTAAAATATGCAATTCTGACCCTGGCGGGAACCGCCAACACAGCCCGCCAACTTAACACTCCGACCGCCACAGCGGTACAAACAAACAGCGCGGCGGTTCCCGCCAACAGCCCGGCGGCAGACAAAGTACCGCCCACCCTATTACGACCCACCAATCTGCCACCTTTTCCGGGGCGGGAGCACCGCCGATAAGAACACGGCGGAAACAGACTACGAACGGGAAAACGCTCACCTCTACGCACTCCACGCGAGATTCCGGCAGTATGGAGCCAGAGTTGCAGGTCATCCCCGCACTCCTATTCCTGCTCATATACCAGGAGCACGCCCGGCGGCGCGGAAGACATCGGTGAGTACGGCACCTACGACACAGGGGAGGGAAAAGATTACCGGCACACACCCACCCACCCACACCCACTACAACACACACAGCAATGCATTCCCACAGATCACTGTCACAACCCACAAACCACCCCCCTCCGAAATAATGCAAAGACCAAAAGAAGAGATCATAAACGGGCAGATATATTGAAATATGTACACCAGTAATCCCAATTAATAAATAAACTATGTACAAAATATATACAGCTACTAAATGTAGTCCAACCACTGTCCGTGGATCACAGGGGTCCTGTGCAAAGGGGCAAGGCCCAGTCCCACGACAAGAACTCCACGAAGAGAACACTGCAGGGGCATCAGAAAGAAAATAGGACAGGCACCTCAGGGGGAAGGGAAGGGGGGGCACCTCAGCCACTTGAGTACACGACGCCAGATCCACGAGGGGACTCCATGACCACTGGCCCATCCTGGGGAGAGCAAAGCCACAGTCCAAACAGTCCATACAGTGGGTGGCCTGCCCACTGGGCCATCCTGGGGAGAGCAAAGCCACAGTCCATACAGTCCATACAGTGGGTGGCCTGCCCACTGGGCCATCCTGGGGAGAGCAAAGCCACAGTCCATACAGTCCATATAGTGGGTGGCCTGCCCACTGGGCCATCCTGGGGAGAGCAAAGCCACAGTCCATACAGTCCATACAGTGGGTGGCCTGCCCACTGGGCCATCCTGGGGAGAGCAAAGCCACAGTCCATACAGTCCATACAGTGGGTGGCCTGCCCACTGGGCCATCCTGGGGAGAGCAAAGCCACAGTCCATACAGTCCATACAGTGGGTGGCCTGCCCACTGGGCCATCCTGGGGAGAGCAAAGCCACAGTCCATACAGTCCATACAGTGGGTGGCCTGCCCACTGGGCCATCCTGGGGAGAGCAAAGCCACAGTCCATACAGTCCATACAGTGGGTGGCCTGCCCACTGGGCAATCCTGGGGAGAGCAAAGCCATAGTCCATACAGTCCATAACAGACCCCACTGCCACTGGAGGAGGCAAGTTGGCCAGAGGACATCCTGCAGCCCTGCCCGAGATAGATCCTGCCCTGCCACGTCTGCCAAAGGGCCAGCGGTTCTTGCCCTGAAGGGCCCAGTTCAGCGGTTCTTGAGACGGCGGGGCCCAGTTCAGCGGTTCTTGAGACGGCGGGGCCCAGTTCAGCGGTTCTTGAGACGGCGGGGCCCAGTTCAGCGGTTCTTGCCTTGAAGGGCCCAGTTCAGCGGTTCTTGAGACGGCGGGGCCCAGTTCAGCGGTTCTTGAGACGGCGGGGCCCAGTTCAGCGCTTCTTGAGACGGCGGGGCCCAGTTCAGCGGTTCTTGAGACGGCGGGGCCCAGTTCAGCGGTTCTTGAGACGGCGGGGCCCAGTTCAGCGGTTCTTGAGACGGCGGGGCCCAGTTCAGCGCTTCTTGCCTTGAAGGGCCCAGTTCAGCGGTTCTTGAGACGGCGGGGCCCAGTTCAGCGGTTCTTGAGACGGCGGGGCCCAGTTCAGCGGTTCTTGCCTTGAAGGGCCCAGTTCAGCGGTTCTTGAGACGGCGGGGCCCAGTTCAGCGGTTCTTGAGACGGCGGGCCCAGTTCAGCGGTTCTTGAGACGGCGGGGCCCAGTTCAGCGGTTCTTGAGACGGCGGGGCCCAGTTCAGCGCTTCTTGCCTTGAAGGGCCCAGTTCAGCAGTTCTTGAGACGGCGGGGCCCAGTTCAGCGGTTCTTGAGACGGCGGGGCCCAGTTCAGCGGTTCTTGAGACGGCGGGGCCCAGTTCAGCGGTTCTTGAGACGGCGGGGCCCAGTTCAGCGGTTCTTGAGACGGCGGGGCCCAGTTCAGCGCTTCTTGCCTTGAAGGGCCCAGTTCAGCGGTTCTTGAGACGGCGGGGCCCAGTTCAGCGGTTCTTGAGACGGCGGGGCCCAGTTCAGCGGTTCTTGCCTTGAAGGGCCCAGTTCAGCGGTTCTTGAGACGGCGGGGCCCAGTTCAGCGGTTCTTGAGACGGCGGGGCCCAGTTCAGCGGTCCTTGCCTTGAAGGGCCCAGTTCAGCGGTTCTTGAGACGGCGGACGGTCTATGGCCAACTGCTAATTGCCTGGTGGTGCCCTCCTGGGCAGCGGGGATGGTGCTCCTTCACTGCCCACCTGGGCTGTGGGTGGTGGGGCCCTCCTGGCCAGCTGGGCTGGGTCCTCCCTGGGCAGCGGCTATGGGGGTGGTGGGCTCTCCCGGGGCAGCTGTGCCGGTTCCTCCCGGGGCAGCGGCTATGGGGGTTGTGGGCTCCTCCTGGGCAGCAGGCCTGCTGCCTGACCTCTCCAACTTGCTGCCCTTGCCCTCCTTAGTCGTCGGCCTGTGGCCCTTTCCTCCCTTTGGAGCTGTGGCTGGTGACTGTCTCTGGGTGGTGTCCGGGGGGGATGTAGAAGGCGGGCTCCTGCGGCGCCCCTTCCGCCTTCTGCTCCTCTTCCCAGGGGGTGGGCTGGCTGTCCCCTTGCTGCTGGGCGAAGATCCAGACATGCGGGCTGGCGGGCTCCAATACCCCTGCACCCTTGTCAAGGGGGCTGCAGGGCTGGTGGTGGCTGAGGTGCTCTTCTTACCCCGACGAGAAGGAGGGGGGGGCTCAGGGTCAGGAAAGAAGTTAGTAGTGGCGAGGAAGAGCTTCTTGGGACAATGGAGAGTGGTAGGTACAGTGGGAATGGGAGTGGAGGGAGAGGATGTGGTTGTAGGTGAGTCACGTTTGCTGTCTTTGGGTGCAGGTGCAGGAGGGATAGGCTGTCGTGAGGTGGATGGCTGTTGGGTGGGTGGGTGGCTGCGTTTGTGTGGTGTGGAAGAGGGGGTGACAGACACAGTGGGAGAGGACACAGGGGACGTGTAAATGGCAGTGGGGGTGGTGACTGCACGTGTGCGGACTGGAGTGGAGGGTGTGCTGGTGATGGAAACACTGGCTGATGGTGAGGTGAATGGAGGTGTGAGTGTAGACGTCACAGGGAGGGAGGAGGGAGACGAGGAGGTGGGGGTCACAGAGGTGGTAGTGACTGTTGGCATGTCTGCATCGGAATGTTGCGTGTGTGAATGTCTGCGTGATCTGTGGTGCTTATGTTTGGATGAGCTTCTCTTGGGTGTTGAGGTGTGTGCAGGCTGGTCTGATGGTGTGGGTGGGACAGGCAGAGGAACAGGAGACTGGGAGGAGGGAGTTAGTAGAGGCAGGCAGGAGACAGGGACAATGGCTGCCGTCAGTGCTGAGGCCAGAGCCTGGAACGATCGCTGATGGGCAGCCTGACCCGAATGAATGCCCTCCAGGTACGCATTGCTGCGATGAACCTCCCTCTCCACCCCCTGGATGGCATTCAAAAGGGTAGTCTGCCCAACAATGAGCGTTCGGAGGAGGTCAATGACCTCCTCACTGAGGGCAGCGGGGGTAACAGGGGCAGGGCCTGAGGTGCCTGGGGCGAAGGAGATGCCCGGCTTCCTGGCAGAGCGGGCACGGGGCGAACGCGGAGGGGCTGCTGGGAGGGCGGAGATGGTGCGCTGGGTGGCGGCTGTACCTGTAATGGCGGGGGGCACGGATGGTGCCACCCCCGCAAGGGAGCCCCCTTCCGAGGACGTGTCCGTGTCGCTGCAGGGTCCAGTCGTCCCCGTCGTGGAGCTCCCCTCGCCCTCCGTCTCACTGGTCCAGTCTGACTCTGTGGCATGGCCCTCCTGGGCCATGTGAGATGCAGCTCCCTCCTGCCCCGATGCCACTTCTCCTCCGCCTGATGATGCTGATGCACACAAGCACAGAAAGACAAACAAAAAGGGGGGGGGAGAGAGAAATAAAGGCATATTGAGTACATGGATCTCCGGTACAGTTAGCGGACATGACAGACACAGATGCCCCCTGCACTAAGTTGCGCACTTGGGGTACGCTACGCATTCCGTGGAACATGGCCTACACGCCTAGAGTTGACAACTGCACCCATGGATGACACGGCCCAGGGATGGCTGTACTGACAAACTACTGAGGGTGGTGGCTGGGGACACAGGGGCTTACGGGGGTGCCCAGCCTACAGATATCGCCCTGGCCTAGGGGGACCCCCAGCCCTCCTCCCCCACCCAGACACCTCCACTGCGCGACAACAGAGTAGATAATGCTTGTACTCACACCCTTGTGTCTGCTGTGCTGCCCTCACGCGCCCATCCAATTCAGGGTAGGCCACCGCCAGGATCCGGAACATCAGGGGGCTCAGTTGACGGCAGGCACCCCGCCTATGTTGGGAGGCCATCCCCAGCAGAGACTCGGCGGTCTTCTTGGTCCCGCGGCGGATGTCCTCCCACCTCTTGCGGCAGTGGGTGCCCCGTCGATGGTGGACCCCCAGGGCCCGGACTTCCTTGGCGATGGCACGCCAAATCCCGATCTTCTCATGGGCGCGGACCTATGTGACATGTAAAGGGAGGGAGAAATACCACGTTCAAGTTTCTCAGCATTTTCCTTTCCAGTGGCCCAACGCCCCCCATCCCCGCCATGCCCCCCGCCATGCCCAACATGCCCCCCATCCCCGCCAGGCCCCCCGCCATGCCCCCCGCCATGCCCAACATGCCCCCCATCCCCGCCAGGCCCCCCGCCATGCCCCCCGCCATGCCCAACATGCCCCCCATCCCCGCCAGGCCCCCCGCCATGCCCCCCGCCATGCCCAACATGCCCCCCATCCCCGCCAGGCCCCCCGCCATGCCCCCCGCCATGCCCAACATGCCCCCCATCCCCGCCATGCCCCCCGCCATGCCCAACATGCCCCCCATCCCCGCCAGGCCCCCCGCCATGCCCCCGCCATGCCCAACATGCCCCCCATCCCCGCCAGGCCCCCCGCCATGCCCAACATGCCCCCCATCCCCGCCAGGCCCCCCGCCATGCCCCCCGCCATGCCCAACATGCCCCCCATCCCCGCCAGGCCCCCCGCCATGCCCCCGCCATGCCCAACATGCCCCCCATCCCCGCCAGGCCCCCCGCCATGCCCCCCGCCATGCCCAACATGCCCCCCATCCCCGCCAGGCCCCCCGCCATGCCCCCCGCCATGCCCAACATGCCCCCCATCCCCGCCAGGCCCCCCGCCAGGCCCCCCGCCAGCCCCAACATGCCCCCCATCCCCGCCAGGCCCCCCGCCAGGCCCCCCGCCAGCCCCAACATGCCCCCCATCCCCGCCAGGCCCCCAAGCCAGCCAGTGGCCCCAAATCCATATTGAATTAAACTCACTTGTTGGTCTGGAGGACCGTAGAGTAGCGCATACTGGGGGAGGACCCCATCCACAAGTTTCTCCAACTCCTCTCCAGTGAAGGCAGGGGCCCTTTCCCCAGTCGCAGCAGCCATTGTCCCTTCCAGACCGAGGTCACAGCAACACTTGCAGTATAGGTCCTCTCCTGTGAAAGTTCAAGTCGCAAGTGGATAAGTAGATAGAAAATGGCGGTCACGTCCGCGGCGGTGCGTACCGCGGCGGTGCGTCCCGCCACCGCCGGCGCCCTTCGCCATTGGCTCCTGAAACCCATAGGCTTCAATGTTAACCAATGCGGCTTCGCGCCGCGGTCTTCGCCCGCCGCCCGCCGCGGTGTGCCACGCCAGCGCATTGACCTCACATCCCATTGTCACACTTCACAGGTCAGGCAGCCGCCATTTCCAGGGCCCACATGGCTCAATTTCAACTGCGTCACACAGGCCTAGGCCTTGCATAGCCACTCAGACACGCCATTCACTGCATAGAGAATCGTATACTGTGCTAGCTGTGAGTACGTACCTGTGGGTTGCTTGACTGTGTGCTCCATGTTGTCCTTCCTAGGCACCGTCCGCTGGGTTGGGCGAGGAGACGGATGAATCCTCCCGTGTACCGACCGCTGGTGGACCTGTCGACAATGGAAGAACGCCACATTATCCTGACCTACCGTCTTAACCGTGCCACTATCCATGAACTGTGTGCCCAGCTGGAGCCCGACCTGATGTCCCCCATCCGCCAACCCACAGGGATTCCCCCTCTGGTGCAGGTCATGTCAGTACTACATTTCTTGGCAAGTGGGTCATTTCAGACAACCGTGGGAATTGCTTCCGGAATGTCTCAGCCCATGTTTTTGAAGGTGTTATCCAGAGTGTTGTCTGCCCTGATGAAATCCGTGAGGAACTACATCATTTTCCCTGAGGTGGGCGAATTGGCTACAGTGAAGGGTGATTTCTACGCCCTTGGACATATTCCCAACGTAATTGGTGCCATTGATGGGACCCATGTGGCTTTGGTTCCCCCAAGAGACAGGGAGCAGGTGTACAGGAACAGAAAAAATTACCATTCAATGAACATCCAGGTGGTGTGTTTGGCTGACCAGTACATCTCGCATGTAAATGCCAAATTCCCAGGGTCAGTGCATGACGCCTACATCCTCAGGAATAGCAGCATCCCTTACGTGATGGAACAGCTACAGAGACACCGTGTATGGCTAGTGGGGGACTCTGGGTACCCCAACCTGTCGTGGCTACTGACCCCAGTAAGGAATCCCCGGACCAGGGCAGAGGAACGGTACAATGAGGCCCATGGGCGTACTAGGAGGGTGATCGAACGCACCTTTGGCCTCCTAAAGGCCAGGTTTAGGTGCCTGCATATGACCGGTGGATCCCTAATGTACTCACCTAAGAAGGTGTGTCACATCATCGTGGCCTGCTGCATGCTTCACAACCTGGCTTTGCGCCGCCAGGTGCCTTTCCTGCAGGAGGATGGTCGAGACGGTGGTGTTGTGGCAGCGGTGGAACCTGAGGAGAGTGACGAGGAGGAAGACGACGGGGCTGAAACAGACAACAGGGACAGAATCATTGAACAGTACTTCCAATAGGACACAGGTAACATTTCAAAGATAATTTAGTAAATGTTAACTACTCTGCAGCATCTCTGCTGCCTGTCTATTTGCCCCAGTGTATGATGACTGAGTTTTGGCTTTTCCCTCCCTATTTCAGATCTGGGGTCCCCACTACGAGTCCTGTGCTTCGTTTCCCCATGGACTACAGCTTTGTGGCAGCTGTTTGTTGACTTCACCATGTACAAGGACATATTTGCACTGTCATGTCAATTACAATCTATTGAAATCACAGCCAGACTCCTGATATTTTGGTGCAAAATAGGTGTTTATTGAAGTGCTCAAAATGGGATGGGTGGTTTCAAGTGGGTGGGGGCTATGGTGAAGGAATGTCCATGGCAGAGTCCAGAGTAACAGTCACACAGGTGCATTGTCCAGAGGCCTGTGGAGAGATGGAGCATGGGCAGTTCAAGGATGGACAGGGTGACAATGTGGGACAGTGGGATGACATCAGGTGGTATCCTTTGCTGGCGGGGGTCTTGACATCCTACTCTGTCTTCTTGCGAGATCTCAGGGCCCTCTTGCGGGGTGGTTCTTCTCCTGCAGGAGGTGGGGGTCTGGTGGGCTGCTGCTGTGCGGGGGCCTCCTGTCCACTAGCGCCGGCGGAGGTGGATGGCTGTTCTTGGTCCAGGCTAGTGGCAGGGGCCCTTGGGTGTTGTTCAGTGTCCGCCCTGCTGTTTACGAGGTCCTGCAGCAGCCCTACCATGGTAACCAGGGTGGTGTTGATGGCTCTGATGTCCTCCCTGTACCCCCGATAGTGTTCCTCCTGCAGCACCTGGATCTCCTGGAACCGGGCCAGTACCGTCGCCATCGTCTCCTGGGAGCGGTTGTATGCTCCCATGATGGTGGTGAGGACCTCGTGGAGAGTGGGTTCCCTGGGCCTCTCCTCCCCCCCCTGTCGCACAGCTGCCCGCCGAGTTGCCCTGTTTCCCTGGGCCTCTGCCCCCTGGCCGGTGTGCCCACTACCACTGCCCCCAGGTCCCTGTTGTTGTTGGGGTGGTGGGTTATCCTGGGTGCCCTGTAGTGGTAGACACACCGCAGATTGACGCGCCCTGGAGACAGAGGCATGGGCCCGCTGGGTGGGAGCTGTGCTGGTGTTCCCAGAGGGGTTTGGGTCTGTAGTGGCCTGGGCCTGTGTGAGGGGAACCGACTGTCCAGAGGTCCCCGATGGTCCGGGCTGGTCATCGGTGTCCAGGTCGACAGAGCTGCTGTCATCGCTGACGGCCTCTTGGGTGGGGGGTGTGGATAATTCTGGCCCCTCCGCCGCGGTGTGTTGACGGTCGGGTCCTGCAGGGGTATAGAGGTATGGTTATAGTTTAAATGTGTGGCATATGGGTGTATCTGTGGGTTCTCGTGTCCCCAAGTGCTGGCATTCGTGTGTGGGGGCTTTGGTGAGGGTGGCTTGTGGGGGGGATGTGTATATGCATTGGGCATGCTTTGGTGATGGGTGTCCATGCTTAGTGGACGCATGCAGGCCTAGGTTTTGGGATGTGTGGGTTGTGATGGTGAGACATTGGCGGGGAATAGGTGTGCTGGGGGTGGGGGTGAGGATGGTGGTGGGGGTGAGGATGGTGGTGGGGGTGAGGATGGTGGTGGGGGTGAGGGTGGGGGTGAGGATGGGGGTGGGGGTGAGGGTGGGGTTCGAGGATGGGGGTGAGGGTTGGGGTCTGATTTGGCATGCAGGTGGGGGGGAAGCAGTATTGAAGCTTCAACTTACCAGTATCCATTCCTCCGCTGACTCCTGCGAGGCCGTCAGGATGCAGGATGTTCAAGACTTCCTCCTCCCATGATGTGAATTGTGGGGGTTGAGGTGGGGGTCCTCCGCCAGTCTTCTGCACGGCGATGTTGTGCCTGGATACCATGGAACGCACCTTCCCCCGTAGGTCGTTCCATCGCTTCCTGATGTCTTCCCGATTTCTGGGGTGCTGTCCCACTGCGTTCACCCTGTCGACAATCCTCTGCCATAGCTCCGTCCTCCGGGCAATGCTGGTGTATTGTATCTGTGTGCCGAACAGCTGGGGCTCTACCCGAACGATTTCCTCCACCATGACCCTGAGTTCTTTGTCTGTGAAGCGGGGTTGTCTTTGGGGTGCCATGGGGTGGTGTGAATGATGTGTGGGGTGGAGTATGTGTATTTAAGTGAGTTGAGTGTGGTGGTGTGTGTTGTTTTGTGTGTGGATAGTGTGTGGGTGATGGTGTTGAGTGGCTGTGGCTGTTATGTTTTGGATGCTGGTGTCTCGCTCTTGTCTTCTTTACGAATTTTTAAGCGTAGGGGTTTGTGGGTGATGTGGGTGGGTGTTTTATATTGTATTGTGTGTGTGGGAGTGGTGTGTGTATGTGTATCAGGTGTGTGGGATTCAAATCGTCCAATGTGGCTGAGTTTTGTTCGTTTGTGTGTATTCTGACCGCGCCGGTGTGTCCCGCCAATGGAATACCGCGTTTGAATGACCGCCGCGTGGATTCGTGGGTAGTAATGGCATGGGCGTATTTCTGTTGGCGTGGCGGTGGAGGTTTGCTCACCTCCACCTTTCCGCCGACCGCTGGTCTGGCGGTCTGTTGTGGCGGTCGGATTTTCGGAGGTTTGCCTTCTGCGGGTCAGAATGACCGTGGCGGGTTTCCGCGACCGCGGCGGGATTATGGAGGATTTCTGACCGGCGGTAGGCGCCTTTTACCGCCGAGGTCAGAATGACCACCTAAGTATCTTGGTAGAAGCTCAGTTGGAATGTAGAAGTAAAATCATGTAAAATTAGTTAGTATGTGTACAATTTCTCTTAAAAGAAGTAAATGTAACATGACCCTGTGACAGAAATGTGCTATTCTCAGGGAAAACGTGCCTAATGTGCAAGTGTCAGGATCTTCATCTCAAGAAAGGGAAGGATGGCCTTGAAGGGGAAACAACAATCATAAACACAGCAATGGCATTGTTCTTCTCACACAATCCTGCATTCCTTGCCAGGTTTGAAAACAAGTTTATGCTACTAAAAAATGAGCATCATTGAACCTTATGGCATCTGAGCCTGCGAAGGACAGAAAAGGTTTGTGATTAATATAATGGCATGGGAAACTTCAAGGAAATAGAAGACAAAATTCATGTCTGATTAATACTGGATACATTTTGTGATTACATATGTGATTGTTAGCATTATTTTTCATAGGTGCATATGTACATAATACAAATAGATTTTGGCCCACATTACAACCCTGGTGGTCGACGATAAAGTGGCGGTAATACCGCCAACAGGCCGGCGGTAATTGTTTTTTTAATTATGACAATGACGGAAACCGCTCAGACAGACAGCCACTTTAACACACCGACCACCACGGCGGTAGCAACAAGCACCACGGGGGTAACCGCCAACAGCCAGACGGAAGACAATGTTCCACCCACTGTATAAAGACAGGCCTATCCACCACCTTTTCTGGGGAGGTACCAACGACATCAAAAGCACGGCGGAAACAGAACACAGAAGTCAAAGGACTCACCTCTGGACACTCAGGGAACAACCACAACACCATGGAGCTCGAGTTGCACATTTTCTCCATGGTCGTCTACCTCTTCTTGCATTACGAGCAGCAAGGCCGGCGAAAACGACCATGGTGAGTACTGCCGCCTAGCACACAAGGGAGGGGGGAGGAAAAAGAGAATGACACACACACACAACACCCCCAACACCATACACACAAACAGATGCAATAACATTACATATCCACCCCGTACCCCTCAGGAAAAATGCAAGGACAAAAGGAATTGATTTCAGTGAGTGACATAAGATAAAATAGTAGAAATGCGTGCTTCTAAATCAAAACAGTATATACATATATACAAATGGAGGGACACTGCCCAGTCTTCAATGTCCGTGGGCCACAGGACCACAACACATAGGCCAAGGCCCTAACTCACTCCTGCAACAACACGGAAAGAACACTGCAGGGGCATCAGGTCGAAAATACACAGGCACTTCAGGGGGATGGGGAATTGGGGGGTACCTCAGCCGGAAGATGGTACAACACCACTGGTCCTGGAGGGGGCTACATGCCCTGTGAGATGTCCTGGGGAGTGCAAGGCCACAGTCTCTCAAGTGGGTGGTTTGCCCACTGCGTGGTCCTGGGGAGTGCAAGGCCACAGTCTCGCAAGCGGATGGCTACTCCTCTGGTTCTTGAGGGGGCCTTGTCCAAAATGTGCTTCAGCTTGGCAAGGATGTGGTGAGTGGATGGCTTCTTCTACTGGTTCTGGAGGGGGCCTTGTGCCCAGTGTGCTTCATCCTGGCAAGAATGCGGTGAGTGGATGGCTTCTTCCACTGATTCTGGAGGGGGCCTTGTGCCTAGTGTGCTTCATCCTGGCAAGGATGCGGTGAGTGGATGGTTCTCCACTGGTTCTGCATGGGGCATAGTGCCCAGTGTGCTTCATCCTGACAAGGATGCGGTGAGTGGATGGCTTCTCAACTGGTTCTGGAGGGGGCATTGTGCCCAGTGTGCTTCGTCCCGGCAAGGATGCAGTGAGTGGATGGCTTCTCCACTGGTTCTGGAGGGGGCCTTGTGCCCAGTGTGCTTCATCCTGGCAAGGATGCAGTGAGTGGAAAGCTTTATCCACTTGGTCTGGAGGGGGCATTGTGCCCAGTGTGCTTCATCCTGGCAAGGATGCAGTGAGTGGATGGCTTCTCCACTGGTTCTGGAGGAGGCATTGTCCCAAGTGTGCTTCAGCCTGGGAAGGATGCGGTGAGTGGACAGCTTCTCCACTGGTTCTGGAGGGGGCTTTGTGCCCAGTGTGCTTCAGCCTGGCAAGGATGCAGTGAGTGGACGGCTTATCCACTGGTTCTGGAGGTGCCCTTGTACCCAGTGTGCTTCAGCCCGGCAAGGATGCGGTGAGTGGATGGCTTCTTCCACTGATTCTTGAGGGGGCATTGCGCACTGAGATGCAGCACTTGGCGAGTGCAAGGTCACAGTCTCTCACCTGGGTGTCACACCTGCAGGATTTGCAGGGTCCAGGATGTACTACAGCCCATGGAGGCAGGACTACACTCTGCCCGATGACTGCTCAGTGGTGGCAGTGGCGGGGCTGGTATCGGTGCTGGCAGTGGTGGGGGAAGGCTCCAGCCTATCCCCTGCGGCCTCGAACGGCTGCCCACTGGGGCTGCTGCTGCTGGCAGTGGTAATGCTGGCGCTGCTGGTGGTGGTGCTGATGGCGGTGCATGCAGTGGTGGAGGGAGGCTCCTGCCCATCCCCTGCAGCCTCGTACTGCTGCCCACTGGGAAGAGGTCAGCGTTGGAGAGCAAACGCTTCTTAGGGACATTGGGGTGGGAAGAGGGTGAAGGTTTCGGAGTGGAGGAAGAAGGAGTGGTTGTAGGAGGTGTCAGCAGATTTTGGGTGCAGGTGCATGGGCTGGATGCTGTTGTGAGGTGAATGGCTGTTGGGTGTCTGAGTGCTTGCATTTGTGTACTTTGGGAGGAAGGGGCACAGACACAGTGGGAGAGGACACAGGGGACGTGTGCATGGATGTGGGGGTGGTGACTGCCAGTGAGGCGTGTGTACTGATAGGTGTGCTGGTGGTAATGGATGAGGATGTAGTGCATGCAGATGTGAGTGGAGACGCTACTGGGAGGAAGGTGGAGGAAGAGGAGGAGGGGGACACAGTGGAAGCAGTGGATGTTGGTATGTTGCATCTAGAAGGTGTTTGTGTGAGTGCCTGTGGGATGATGTGTGGTGCTTGTGTTTGCCATGTCCACTCTTGTGTGTTATCTTGTGTGCATGCTGGTCTGCCTGTGTGCTTAGGATAGGTTGGGGTTGAGGGGAATGGGACTGGGTAAAGGAAGTTGGAGGAGGGAGGCTAGAAATAGGGACAATGGCTGCCATCAGGGAGGAGGCCGGAGCCTGGATTTATCTTTGTTGGGCCGCCATGCCCGAGTGAATGCCCTCCAGGAATGCATTTGTTTGTTGCAAATGGCCTGCCAGCCCCTGGATGGCATTCACTATGGTTGACTGCCCAACAGAGATGGATCTCAGGAGTTCAATAGCCTCCTCACTCAGGGCAGCAGGGCTAACTGGAGCAGGGCCTGAGGTGCTGGGGGCGAAGGAGATGCCCACCCTTCTGGGTGAGCGGGCACTGGAAAGTCGCTGAGGGCCTGCTGGGAGGGTGGCACTGGTATGGGGAGTGGCGGCTGTACCTGTAGTTGGGGTGAGCACAGAGGTGTCCGCCACCACCAGGGAGCTTCCATCGGAGGAGGAGAACTGTCCCCATCGGAGGAGGAGAACTGTCCCCTCCTGTCTCCGCCGTGGTGCTCTCCTCGCCCTCCGTCCCACTGGTGCCCTCACCATCGGTGGATTCGGCCTCATGGACCCTGTGGGATGCAGCTCCCTCTGTCGCCGGTGCCTCTGCTCCTCCGTCAGATGATGCTAATGCACATAAGGACAGGAGAGACAAACGATACACTTGGTCAATGGCGACAACACCACCGTTGGTGTACACGACACACACACACACAGGGAACAGCCCTACGCACTAGGCAATGCACTACCAGTCACAATGCTAGTCACCAGGCCATGGACAGGAATACCTAACGCCAATAGCAGAATACCTGGCACCCACAGACCCCTGCCCAGTAGTGGATGCCATCAGCTTGGCAGGAGGTGGTGTTCATCAGCCCCTGCCTCAGATGGGACCTACCCTGCAATGTCCGGCCTGGCCTAGGGGCACATCCCCCACCCGGAGACCACCCCACCATGCGCAAGTAGTATATAGGGAAACTGTACTCACCCCCTTGTGGCTGCTGTGATGCCCTCAAGGGCCCACCCAGCTTCGGATAGGCGACTGCTAGTATGCGGGCCATCAGCGGGGGTCAGGGTTCGATGAGCACCCCTTCCTCGTTGGGAGGCCATACCCAGCTGGGCCTCTGCAGTCTTCCTTGACCGGCCTCTCAGGTCCTCCCACCGTTTGCGACAGTGGGTACTCCGCTTGCCGTAGACCCCAAGGGTCTGCACGTCCTTGGCGATGGCATGCTATATACCCTTTTTCTGATGGGCTCTGACCTGCAGAAAAATAAACATAGAAAAAGTTATCAGTCAGACCTTCTGGCCTGTTACACTCATGGCCCACCATAGCCCTCCCATTCCCTTACACACAGACATTGTCCACCATACATTCATCACGCTGCCCAGAACCATTCCACCAACCCCCCCACACGAGGCCCTCACACACAGCACTCCAGCGCATTCATGCCGCGTGCATCGTGCTCACAGTGTACTTACCTGTTGGTCTGGAGGCCCACACAGCATTCCGTACTGGGGTAGGACCCCATCCACCAGTCTCTTCAACTCCACAGCGGTGAAGGCAGGGGCCCTTTCCCCAGTGACACAAGCCATGGTCGGTTCCAGACACAGGTCACAGCAGCACTTGCAGTGTAGGTCCTCTCCTGTTGAAGGTCAGGTAGCAAGTGAGTGAACAGATAGAAAATGGTGGTCACGTACACAGCGGTGCGTACCGTCACCGCTGGCGTACATCACTATTGGCCACTTAACCCATAGATGCCAATGACAACCAATGAGGAGTTGCACTCGACCGCCTCCCGCAACGGCGCACAACGTCAGTGGCATTACCTCATTTCCACATGTCCATCCACACAGGACAGGCGGAAGCTATTTCGGGGGGGGGGGAGGCCATGGCACCTAACTGCGTCACAGTACACATAGGCGCCATTTGGGCCTATCCAACAAAATACTGTTACAGTCACAACATGCAATGCAGTGTAGTGTTTGGAAATGTGGAATACTGACCAGCTGCTCCCCGTTTTGCCCCCTAGATTACAACCGCTGAGGATGAATAGGAGATGGAGACACCCCCCATGTACAGACCCCTGGTGGACTTGGCAACAATGGAGGACAGGTACATTATCTGGTTACCCCGACCTCTCATGGCTACTGACCCCTGTGAGGAATCCCAGGACAAGGGCAGAGGAACGTTACAATGAGGCACATGGGCGAATAAGAAGGACAATAGAAAGGACATTCGGCCTCCTGAAGGCCAGGTTTCGTTGCCTCCATCTAACTGGTGGATCCCTGTACTACTCACCCAAGAAGGTCTGCCAGATAATCGTGGCATGCTGCATGTTACATAACCTTGCCTTGAGACGCCAGGTGCCTTTTCTGCAGGAGGATAGGGCTGGAGATGAGCGTGTGGCAGCAGTGGACCCTGTGGACAGTGAAGATGAAGAGGCAGAGGATGAGGATGAGGAAAACAGAACAGCAATCATACAACATTACTTCCAGTGACACACAGGTAAGACACTGTAACGTCACTTTAACCCCTTCTGTGCCGAGGACGTAATGGTTACGTCCTGCGGCACAGTGCTGCTGTGCCCAGGACGTAACCATTACGTCCTGGGCACCCAGCCCAGAGGGAGCGCTAGCGCTCCCTCTGTGGGGTTCCCCCCCACCCCCCCAAGTCAGGGATGGAAGGGGAAGCCCTTCCCCTTCCAATCCCGCCCCCCCCCCAGCACCCCACTTGTGACGTCAGCGCGCGCGCTGACAATCACAATGCCTCGTTCTTCGCGCTGGAAGCTCAAATGCAAAGCATTTCTCTTCCGATCACGGGGAGGAGGCAGAGAGGCTTCAAAGGGAAGGAAATGTATTTCCTTCCCTTTGAAGTCTCTCTCTGCGTTTTGGCAGCCGGATTGTAAAGCAATCCGGCGGTCAAAACGCCCACAAGACACCAGGGATGTCTTTTTTTATTTATGTAACTGACAAAAGGGAGCGACCCCTTGGGCAAGGGTCGCTCCCAGGGGGGGCATTCTTTTTGAAGGCCTTTTCTGCACACCCTGGGGGCAGATCGGCCTATTATTAGGCCAATCTGCCCCCATGGGAGGGGGGGGCAGAAACCTCTAGGCACCAGGGATATATATATTTTTTTGTTTAGTTTTTGTTTTTTGAGGTGGGGAGCAACCCCTTAGGCAAGGGTCACTCCCCTAGGGGGCAAATTATATTTAGGCCATTTCTGCCCCCCTTGGGGGCAGATTGGTCTATTTTTATGCGGCCAATCTGCCCCCAAGGGGGGCAGAAACCACTAGACACCAGGGAGGTTTTTTTTTTGGTTGTTTTTCAAGTAAGGGGAGCGACCCCTTAGGCAAGGGTCGTTCCCCTGGGGGAAAATTTATTTTAGGCCATTTCTGCCCCCCATGGGGGCAGATCAGCCTATTTTTATTAGGCCGATCTGCCCCCACGGGGGCAGAAACCACTAGGCACCATTGATTTTTTGTTGTTGTTGTGTTTTACAGATGGGGACCAGGGACCTCTAGGCACCAGGGATATATATATTTTTTTGTTTCGTTTTTGTTTTTTGAGGTGGCGAGCAACCCCTTAGGCAAGGGTCACTCCCCTAGGGGGCAAATTATATTTAGGCCATTTCTGCCCCCCTTGGGGGCAGATTGGTCTATTTTTATGCCACCAATCTGCCCGCAAGGGGGGCAGAAACCACTAGACACCAGGGAGTTTTTCTTTGTTTGGTTGTTTTTCACCTAAGGGGAGCGACCCCTTAGGCAAGGGTCGCTCCCCTGGAGGGGCAAATTGTATTTAGGCCATTTCTGCCCGCTTTGGGGCAGATCGGCCGATTTTAAGTCAATCTGCCCCCAAAGGGGGCAGAAACCACTAGGCACCAGGGATCTTTTTTTTGCGCCGTCACGCAAGGGGAGCGACCTTGTAGGCAAGGGTCGCTCCCCGGGGGGGGGGGACAAATTTATTTTAGGCCATTTCTGCCCCCCCTGGGGGCAGATCGGCCTATTGGTATTAGGCGGGGCAGAAACCTCTAGGCGCCAGGGCAAATTATTTTTTTGTGGCTTTTTTTTGTTTGTTTTTTTAGAGATGGGGAGCGACCCATTAGGCAAGGGTTGCTCCCCTGGGGGGCAAATTGTATTTAGACCATTTCTGCCCCCCTTGGGGGCAGATTGGCCAATTGTAGTTCAATCTCCCCCAAGGGGGCAGAAACCAGTAGGCACCGGGGATTTTTTTTTGGGCGCCAATGTCACGCAGGGGGAGCGACCCCGTAGGCAACGGTCGCTCCCAGGGGTGGGGTTTGAAATTTATTTTAGGCCATTTCTGCCCCCCCTGGGGCCGGCTGAGCTAGAGGCCAAAATCCACAGTTAGGCACTGTTTTCTATGAAAAAATGTGATGTGTCCACGTTGTGTTTTGGGCCATTTCCTGTCGCGGGCGCTAGGCCTACCCACACAAGTGAGGTATCATTTTTATCGGGAGACTTGGGGGAACGCTGGGTGGAAGGAAATTTGTGGCTCCTCTCAGATTCCAGAACTTTCTGTCACCGAAATGTGAGGAAAACGTGTTTTTCCAGACAAATTTTGAGGTTTGCAAAGGATTCTGGGTAACAGAACCTGGTCAGAGCCCCACAAGTCACCCCATCTTGGATTCCCCTGGGTTTCTAGTTTTAAAAAATGCGCTGGTTTGCTAGGTTTCCCCAGGTGCCGGATGAGCTATCGGCCAAAATCCACAGGTAGGCACTGTTTTCTATGAAAAAATGTGATGTGTCCACGTTGTGTTTTGGGCCATTTCCTGTCGCGGGCGCTAGGCCTACCCACACAAGTGAGGTATCATTTTTATCGGGAGACTTGGGGGAACGCTGGGTGGAAGGAAATTTGTGGCTCCTCTCAGATTCCAGAACTTTCTTTCACCAAAATGTGAGGAAAATGTGTTTTTTAGCCAACTTTTGAGGTTTGCAAA
Organism: Pleurodeles waltl; assembly: GCF_031143425.1. Taxonomy (NCBI): domain Eukaryota; kingdom Metazoa; phylum Chordata; class Amphibia; order Caudata; family Salamandridae; genus Pleurodeles; species Pleurodeles waltl. The sequence continues at coordinate 655,389,925 of NC_090445.1, read as the reverse complement.
GGATTCTGGGTAACAGAACCTGGTCAGAGTCCCACAAGTCACCCCATCTTGGATTCCCCTAGGTCTCTAGTTTACAAAAATGCACAGGTTTGGTAGGTTTCCATAGGTGCCGGCTGAGCTAGAGGCCAAAATCTACAGGTAGGCACTTTGCAAAAAACACCTGTTTTCTTTCAAAAAATGTGATGTGTCCACGTTGTGTTTTGGGGCATTTCCTGTCACGGGCGCTAGGCCTACCCACACAAGTGAGGTATCATTTTTATCGGGAGACTTGGGGAAACGCTGGGTGGAAGGAAATTTGTGGCTCCTCTCAGATTCCAGAACTTTCTGTCACCGAAATGTGAGGAAAACTTGTTTTATTAGCCAAATTTTGAGGTTTGCAAAGGATTCTGGGTAACAGAACCTGGTCAGAGCCCCACAAGTCACCCCATCTTGGATTCCCCTACGTCTCTAGTTTTAAAAAATGCACAGGTTTGGTAGGTTTCCGAGGTGCCGGCTGAGCTAGAGGCCATAATCTACAGGTAGGCACTTTGCAAAAAACACCTGTTTTCTTTCAAAAAATGTGATGTGTCCACGTTGCGTTTTGGGGCATTTCCTGTTGCGGGCGCTAGGCCTACCCACACAAGTGAGGTATCATTTTTATCGGGAGACTTGGGGGAACGCTGGGTGGAAGGAAATTTGTGGCTCCTCTCTGACTCCAGAACTTTCTGTCACCAATGTGAGGAAAATTTGTTTTGTTAGCCAAATTTGGAGGTTTGAAAAGGATTCTGGGTAACAGAACCTGCTCAGAGCCCCACAAGTCACCCCATCTTGGATTCCCCTAGGTCTCTGGTTTTAAAAAATGCACAGGTTTGGTAGGTTTCCATAGGTGCAAGCTGAGCTAGAGGCCAAAATCTACAGGTAGGCACTTTGCAAAAAACACCTCTGTTTTCTTTCAAAAAATGTGATGTGTGCACGTTGCGTTTTGGGGCATTTCCTGTCGCGGGCGCTAGGCCTACCCACACAAGTGAGGTATCATTTTTATCTGGAGACTTTGGGGGAACGCTGGGTGGAAGGTAATTTGTGGCTCCTCTCTGATTCCAGAACTTTCTGTCACCAAAATTTGAGGAAAATCTGTTTTTTTAGCCAAAGTTTGAGGTTTGCAAAGGATTCTGGGTAACAGAACCTGGTCAGAGCCCCACAAGTCACCCCATCTTGGATTCCCCTAGGTCTCTAGTTTTCAAAAATGCACAGGTTTGGTAGGTTTCCCTAGGTGCCGGCTGAGTTAGAGGCCAAAATCTACAGGTAGGCACTTTGCAAAAAACACCTCTGTTTTCTTTAAAAAAATGTGATGTGTCCACGTTGCGTTTTGGGGCGTTTCCTGTCGCGGGCGCTAGGCCTACCCACACAAGTGAGGTATCATTTTTATCGCGAGACTTGGGAGAACATTGATTAGCAAAACAAGTATTATTGCCCCTTGTCTTTCTCTACATTTTGTCCTTCCAAATATAAGAGAGTGTGTAAAAAAGACATCTAATTGAGAAATGCCCTGTAATTCACATGCTAGTATGGTCACCCCGGAATTCAGAGATGTGCAAATAACCACTGCTCCTCAACACCTTATCTTGTGCCCTTTTTGGAAATACAAAGGTTTTCTTGATAGCTATTTTTCACTCTTTATATTTCAGCAAATGAATTGCTGTATACCCGGTATAGAATGAAAGCGCACTGCAGGATGCAGCTCATTTATTGGCTCTGGGTACCTAGGGTTCTTGATGAACCTACAAGCCCTATATATCCCTGCAACCAGAGGAGTCCAGCAGACGTAACGGTATATTGCTTTCGAAAATCTGACATTGCAGGAAAAAGTTACAGAGTAAAACGTAGAGAAAAATTGATGTTTTTTTCACCTCAATTTCATTATTTTTCTTTTTCAGTTGTTATTTTCTGTAGGAAACCCTTGTAGGATCTACACAAATTACCCCTTGCTGAATTCAGAATTTTGTCTACTTTTCAGAAATGTTGCGGTGTTTGGGATCCAGCATTGGTTTCATGCCCATTTCTGTCACAGACTGGAAGGAGGCTGAAAGCACAAAAAATCGTAAAAATGGGGTATATCCCAGTAAAATGCCAAAATTGTGTTGAAAAATTGGGTTTTCTGATTTAAGTCTGCCTCTTCCTGAAAGCTGGGAAGCTGGTGATTTTAGCACTGCAAACCCTTTGTTGATGCCATTTTCAGGGAAAAAACCACAAGCCTTCTCCTGCAGCCCCTTTTTCCCATTTTTTTAAAAAAAAAATGAAATTTTCACTGTATTTTGGCTCATTTCTTGGCCTCCTTCTGAGGAACCCACAAAGTCTGGGTACCTCTAGAATCCCTAGGATGTTGGAAAAAAAGGACGCAAATTTGGCATGGGTAGCTTATGTGAACAAAAAGTTATGAGGGCCTAAGCGCGAACTGCACCAAATAGCCAAAAAAAGGGTCGGCACAGGAGGGGGAAAAGGCCTGGCAGCGAAGGGGTTAAACTGACAGTTTTGTGTTTGACATTGTACATGGTAGGCAGATTCTCCCAAATTTATGGCCACTTGCTGTACCCTTTGGCATCTCTATTTTCAGATAACTGTGCCCCACTCTGGCACCTGGTGTGTTGACTGCAGCCTACTACAGGTCATTCCTATGTATTTATTTGTGTACAGTTGTATTGCAGTGCTTAAAGCTTGTTAAACAAATACTTTGTTCAATCATTTGAGAGACTCCATACTTGTATTTTTTTAATGGTGTTTATTTAAGTGCTAAGAAGTAGAGAGAGTAGTGGAATCAGCTGGGTTGATGGTGGAGGAAAGTCAAGGATAGAGTCCAGTCTATTTGTATCACAGGTGCATTGTCCAAGGGGACATAGGAAGGCGAGCAATGGCAGTTGAAGGTGGACAGGGTGACAGAGTGGGACACAAGGGTGACAATCAGGAGAGTCCTATTTCCTGGCAGGGCTCTTGGCAATGCTCTCTGGCTTCTGCCTGTATCGCAGGGACCGTTTGTGGGGTGGTTCTCCTTCTGCAGGGGGAGGGGTGCTGGTGGCCTGTTGTTCCTGTGAAGGGGCCTCCTGTCCACTAGCGGCTGCGGAGGTCGAGGGCTGTTCATCAGTGTGGCTAGTGTCAGGGGCCCAGTGGTGTGCCACTGCCTCCCTCATGGTGTTGGCCATGTCTGCCACCACCCCTGCAATGGTGACCAGGGTGGTGTGGATGTCCTTCAGGTCCTCCCTGATCCCCAGGTACTGTCCCTCCTGCAGCCGCTGGGTCTCCTGCAACTTGTCCAGTATCTGACCCATCGTCTCCCAGGAATGGTTGTATGCTCCCAGGATGTTGGTGACTGCCTCCTGGAGAGTTGGTTCCCTTGGCCTGTCCTCCCCCTGTTGCACAGCAGTCCTCCCAGCTTCCCTGTTGTCCTGTGCCTCTGTCCTCTGAACCGTGTGCCCACTGCCACTGACCCCAGGTCCCTGATCGTCCTGTGTTTGTGCTGTGCCCTGGGGTCCCTCTTGTGGTGGACACACTGCTGAGTGACGTGTCCTGGGGACAGAGGTAGGGCCCGCTGGGTGGGTGCTGTGGTTGTGTTTCCTGAGAGGGAAGGCTCTGTGGTGGAATTGGACTGTGCCTGGGTAACCGACTGTCCGGAGATCCCTAATGGGCCAGGTTGGCAATCCAGTCCAGAGCTGCTGTCATCACTGTGGGCCTCTTCGGGGGCGGGGCTGGATGTTGCTGGCACCTCCTCGCCTGTGACATTGTGTGGGAGACCTGTGGAGATGTAAATGGAGTGTTATTGTTTCTGTGTGTGACATCTTGTGCATGGGTGTGTTGCCCTCTATGGTTGTGATTGCCCTGTCAGCTTTGCATTGTGTGAGTAGTGATTTTGTGGGCTAGGTGATTCTCTCTAATGTGCATGCTTTAGTGATGGGTGTCCATGCAGGGCTGTGAGTGATTTCCATGCATTGGTGGTGCATGCAGGGCTTGGTATTGGGATGGGTGGGTTGTGATGGTGGGGTGTATGTGAGGTGGTGGAGTGATGGGGGTGAGGGTAGGGGTGGGGTTATGGAATGGCATGCAGGTGGGGGGGTGAAAGTAGTAAAGAGATGACTTACCAGAGTCCAGTCCTTCTGCTACTCCTGCCAGGCCCTCAGGATGCAGTACTGCCAAGACTTGCTCCTCCCATGTTGTTAGTTGTGGGGGAGGAGGTGGGGGTACACAGCCAGTCCTCTGTACTGCTATCTGGTGTCTTGCTACCACGGAACGCACCTTCCCCCAATAGGTCGTTCCACCTCTTCCTGATGTCATCCCTTGTTCTGAGGTGCTGTCCCATGGCATTGACCCTGTCCACGATCCTCCGCCATAGCTCCAGCTTCCTAGTAATGGATGTTTACTGCACCTGTGATCAGAATAACTGTAGCTCTACCCGGATGATTTCCTCCACCATGACCCTTAGCTCCTCCTCAGAGAATCTGGGGTGTCTTTGTGGTGCCATGGGTGTAGTGTGTGTGGTGTGTGTGAGAGTGTGTGGGGTGATGTGTTGGGGTGTGTGCTGTAGGGTGCGTGGATATTGTATGGGTGATGGTGTTCTGTGGCTCTGGTTCCATGGGTGCTCTTGGTGTCTCTCGCTATCTGGTGGCAATTCTTTCTAGTCGTAAAGGGTTGTGGGTAATATGGATGTGTGTTTTATATTGGTGTGGGTGTGTGGGTATAGTGTGTGTATATGTGTCAGGTGTGTGTAGTTTGAATTGTCCAATGGAGTGCTGTTTTGTATGTGTGTGTGTATTTTGAGCGCAGTGGTATGTACTGCCAATGGTTTACCGCCGTTGAATGTCCACTGTGGTGATTCGTGGGTCATAATGCTGTGGGCATAGTTCTGTTGCCGTAACGGTGTGGGTTTTGCCACAGCCAGTTTATCACTGACCTTTGGGCTGGCGGACTTGTGTGTGTGGCTGTATAGTGAGGGATTGGTGTGTGTGTCATAATATGGGTAGCGGTAAACCGCCGCACCAGCGGTATGTTGGAGGCAGTCAGCATGGCAGTAAGCAGGACTTTCCGCCAATGTCATAATGCGGGCCTTTTTGTTTTTTTACATCTGTACAGTACATAAATTCAGTAGTATAATGTGCACTAGGTGGACGCTAGAAATATGTGCAAAATAAAGCAGACACATTTTTGAACAACTTGTTGCCATGTTTAAGTTTAAAGAAAATGTTTGAACAAACTCTTACTCTCTGTGCTCTACAAGAATGATAGCGCTTTAAAGGTGATCATAAATCAAAATGTATTAACATTTAACAAACATGTTTATTAACAATATAGTTCATATTCATTATATGATACATATAAATTAATAAAGCTGGGCACAGCCATTATTGCTCTTTACATTTCTTTTTTCACATATTTCTGTGATTTATGAAGACATTTCTCTTTTATGAATACAATGGGGAACCATGAAATCTTGACAGTTTGTGGTATAGATACTGTTGGTTCCAAATGTTGTTCTATATTTTGTGGCTTTATATTCTCCTTTTGGAACGAGCACATAATTGATCATGTAATAAGAAGAGAAATAAGTAATGAAGCCTCCCTTAGCATATTGTGCCAGCATCCAAGTGAAACTATAGATAGTATTTAAATCTATTAATTATTGTGTTGCTATTGTAATCATGCATTTATTATGAGGTTTTGACTTCATTTATATCGAATATTGGGCCAGATGTAGCAAAATAACATTTTGCGACTTGCAAATAGCGAGTCATTGCGACTCGCTGTTTGCAAGTCGCAAAATGTTATGCAGAACGGTGTCTCAGACACCGTCTGCAAGTCGTTATGGGGTCGCAATGACCTACCTCATGAATATTCATGAGGTGGGTCGCAAATTGCGGCCCCATACCGACTATGGGCACTCGCAAACATGGAGGCCTGCTGTAGTCAGCAGACCTCCGTGTTCGTGACTGCTTTAAATAAAGCAGTTTTTTTTTGTTTAAGTGTAGCCCGTTTTCCTTAAAGGAAAACGAGCTGCACTTAAAAAAAAAACCGAAACCTTTAGTTTCGGTATTTTTTCAGGGCAGGGAGTGGTCCTTTGGACCACTCCCTGCCCTGAAAAAATTTTTTTGGGTCCAGTCACAAACTGGAAGGGGTCACATGGGGACCCCTTCCAATTTGCGAGTGGGTTACCATCCACTTGAAGTGGATGGTAACTGCAACACCATTTGCGACCGCATATGCGGTCGCAAATGGTATTGCATACCACTAGGAATCGCAAATAGGAAGGGAACACCCCTTCCTATTTGCGATTCTGAAATGCATTTTGCGAGTCGGTCCGACTTGCAGAATGCATTTCTGCATAGGAAAATGTGATTTGCAACTCGCAAACGGCAGTTTTTGCTGTTTGCGAGTTGCAATTCCTTTCCTACATCTGGCCCATTGTGCTGTCATCAGGGTCAAGTTAATGTAACATCACTTCCTGGAAAAATACAGAGTCAAGGGATAGATGATGTCACTCCCTGTGAGGTCATTAAGGTCAAAGTTTGAGTGCTGTCGCTTCTGCTACCCTTGGCAAATTGGTGAATCAATGCCATGGCTTTATCTTACTACTGAGTCCAAAAATGAATCCGCACTTGATTCCCACGATACTGAAGTCAAGGAGTTCAAAGCTTACTCAGTGAGGTGATGTGGGGAAAACATTCAGAACTAAGTAAAGTAAATTACCTACCCCTGTCTATAAATCATTGCCCAACTAGTGTTTTGTTTTCAAAAAGGAAAACAATTGTATATATACACACTACTCGGTACTGTACATAATAGTTCTAAAAACTATCAAAATTGACATTGTTATATCTAAGGAATATTCACTGCTGAGAAACTTGTCAATTTGGTGTAGGTGATCCCTGTAGGGAATAGACAGTTGATGCAAGGTAAGTTATCATTGGGGGGGCTGGGACAGCAAATAATGCTTTTTTTGCTCTCTGGTGACCCACTTCCCATGTAGGATAGATATTGTATCCCTGGAGCCCCCATTTCTCTTGTTCACAGTTCATGCACAATACATATTTCAGAGTTCCTGTGGCCTGGGCAACGCTCCCTGACTTAGGTGGGGGCTGCACTACTCCTTCTCACATGTTCTGAGCTGTAATGAGAGGTCATGCTGACTTCACCCTTTCTGCTATCCCCTGACTCCAGTCACTAGTGTACAGGCACATATTCTCTGGATGGAAAAGTGTGATGGCTCGGAGTAGACGAGGTCCACTCCCACTTACAGAAAAAGATGGGCCCTACTTCAGTGATGCTTCCTGTTGGACCTGGCTTTTTGACAGGGTCATCCCCAAACTTTTTGCCACCTTCCTCCTATTTTTTCTGACCTGTTGTTGTTGGCCTTTGAACTCTGGGCACTTTACCACTGCTAACCAGTGCTAAAGTGCATATGCTCTCTGTGTAAATTGTACTATTGATTGGTTTATCCATGATTGGCTATTTAATTTACTTGTAAGTCCCTAGTAGAGTGCACTATATGTGCCTAGGGCCTGTAGATTAAATGCTACTAGTGGGCCTGCAGCACTTGTTGTGCCACCCACTCCAGTAGCCCCTTAACCTTGTCTCAGGCCTGCCATTGCAAGGCCTATGTGTGCAGTTTCACTGCCACTTCGACTTGGCATTTAAAAGTACTTGCCAAGCCTAGAACTCCCCTTTTTCTACATATAAGTCACCCCTAATGTGTGCCCTAGGTAACCCCTAGAGCAGGGTGCTGTGTGGGTAAAAGGCAGGACATGTACCTGTGTAGTTTATATGTCCTGGTAGTATAAAACTCCTAAATTCGTTTTTACACTACTGTGAGGCCTGCTCCCTTCATAGGCTAACATTGGGGCTGCCCTCATACATTGTTGAAGTGGCAGCTGCTGATCTGAAAGGAGCAGAAAGGACATATTTTGTATGGCCAGAAAGGTAATACAAAATCCTGCTGACTGGTGAAGTCGGATTTAATATTACTATTCTAGAAATGCCACTTTTAGAAAGTGAGCATTTCTTTGCACTTAAATCTTTCTGTGCCTTTCAATCAACGTCTGGCTAGGTTTAGTTGACAGCTCCTTGTGCATTCACTCAGACACACCCCAAACACAGGGTACTCAGCCTCACTTGCATACATCTGCATTTTGAATGGGTCTTCCTGGGCTGGGAGGGTGGAGGGCCTGCCCTCACACAAAGGACTGCCACACCCCCTACTGGGACCCTGGCAGAAAGGATTGAACTGAAAGGGGACCTGGTGCATTTCTTAGCCACTCTTTGAAGTCACCCCCACTTCAAAGGCACAATTTAGTATAAAACAGGGCCTCTGCCCTACCTCATCAGACACTTGCTGGAGAAGAAACCTGAACCAGAACCTGCATCCTGCCAAGAAGAACTGCCTGGCTGCCTAAAGGACTCACCTGACTGCTTTCTACAAAGGACTGCTGCCTTGCTGTTGCCCTGCTGCCTTGCCGAACTCTTGTCTGGCTGTAAAAGTGCTCCCTATGGGCTTGGATAGAGCTTGCCTCCTTTTCCCTGAAGTCTCAGGACCAAAAAGACTTCTCTTTTTCATTTGGACTCTTCGTGCGCCAAACATTTCGACGCACAGCTTGCTCCGTGGCGAGAAAATCGCTGCACACCGACGCTGATCGACGCGACACCTTCGGGGTGACCGGAACTTCGACGTCCGGCCTCGCAAGGACAACGCCGCCCAACTTCCAGAGGGGAAATTGACGCAACGCCTGCTGTGAGACAGAGAATTCCACACACAGCCTCCCGGAACGACGCGCAGCTGGAAAACAAGTCGAAGAATCCACGCACAGACCCCGGGACATCTGGTAATCCCGTGACCCACAGAAAGAGACTGTCCGCACGCCGGAAAATGACGCACGGCTTCCCCGCATGAAAAATAATGACGCAAGTCCATGAGTGCAGGGGAGAAATCGACGCACACACCATTTTTCCACGTATCACTTCTTCTGCAGCCCTTTGCAGAGATTTTCCACTTTAAACCAGGTACTTTGTGCTTGAAAGAGACTTTGGCCCTCATTCTGACCCTGGCGGTCGGCGGAGAGACGGCGGTCGGACCGCGAACAGACCGGCGGTATTAAAAATGGCATTCTGACCGCGGCGGTCCCCGCCGCGACCGACCGCTACTTCTCCACTCCGACCGCCACGGCGGTCATGACCGCGGGGCTGGAGTTTGCGCACTCCGGCCCGGCGGTCGTCCCAAGACCGCCAAGGGTATTATGACCCTGCCTACCGCCGCGGTTTCTTGCGGGCGGGAACCGCCGTGCGAACCATGGCGGTAAGCACTATCGGGGCCAGGGAATTCCTTCCCTGGCACTGATAGGGGTCTCCCCCACCCCCCACTACCCACCCGAGTCCTCCCCCCACACCCTCCACCCCCCTGCCACCCCCCAGAGGTGGTACGAACCCCCTCCCCACCCCCACCCCGACATGCACATACATGTACCCCGACATGCACACACCCCCAACATGCACATATACACGCCCCCTACACACACATACACAACGGGGACACATACCCGCACACATACATGCCGACATGCGCACCTGCCGAACAGCACACATTACCCATAGACACAGCAGCACCCCCCGCCCGCATACACGCACTCACACACCCACTCTACACACTCACACGCACACCCCCATGCACGCCCACATCACACAACACCCCCCCACCCCCTCCCCTCACGGACGATCAACTTACCTTGTGCGTTGGTCCTCCGGGAGGCGACGGGAGCCATAGGGACGTGACCGCCAACAGAAGACCGCCAACAGAAGACCGCCACACAGAAATGTGGGTCGTAATTCTGTGGGCGGTGTTCTGCTGGCGTGGCGGTGGAGGTTGACCAGTCTCCACTTTCCCGCCGACCGCCAGTGTGGCTGCTGGCGGTTTTCCGGCGGAACGCTCCCAGCGGTCAGAATGCGCACAGCGGCACACCGCCGCGGTCGGCGGTCTTCACCGCGGCGGTAACTCAGCGGTCTTGCGAAAAGACCGCCAAGGTCAGAATGAGGGCCTTTGTTTGCTTTTTAAAGACTTAAGACACTTTGGGGGTCATTACAACCCTGACGGACGGTGTTAAAACTGCGGTAATACCGCAAACAGGCCGGCGGTCAAAAAAAGGGAATTATGACTGTGGCGGAAACCTCCAACATAGACAGCCACTTTAACACTCCAACAGCCACGGCGGTACAGGCAAGCAGCGCGGTGGTCACTGCCAACAGACAGGCGGAAGACAATGTACCGCCCACAGAATCACAACCCGCCAATCCGCCACCTTTTCCGGGGCGGATTCACCGTGGATAAAAACACGGCGGAAACAGCTCTTACAATGGGAAAAAGCCCACCTCAACACACTCCACGAAGAAGGAGGCCACCATGGAGCCGGAACTACAAATACTCCCTGCGCTTGTCTTCCTGCTCCTCTAAGAACACCAGCAACGTAGGCGCCGAACATAACGGTGAGTACTCCACCTACGACATAGGGGAGGCAAAAGTCAGGGGGACACACACGCAACACCCCCACCCCCAACCCGACCCTCACCCACTACAACACACACACCAATGCATTTCCAAATAGCACAGTAACAACCCCCAAACCCCCCGGAAGAATACAAAGACAAAAGGAAATGAGTGCAACCATTGTAATGTATCAAAATACAGTAACCAAATATATACATATATATATAAACAATCGAAAAATCATACATCACGATTAGTACTGCATGTATGCACATATCAATGTCCGTGGACCACTGGGCCCACAATGCATGGGCGAGGCCCACACTAGATACCTGTCCACAAACGGAGAGAACACTGCAGGGGCATCAGATAGAAATACAACAGACACCTCAGGGGGAAGGGAAGGGGGGGCACCTCAGCCGGATTACAGCACCACGCCAGATCCACGACGGGGCTCCATGCCCATTGATGTATCCTGGGGAGTGCAAAGCCACAGTCTCTCAAGTCACTCCAGTGGGTGGGTTGCCCACTGCTGTATCCTGGGGAGTGCAAAGCCACAGTCTCTCAAGTCTCTACAGTGGGTGGGTTGCCCACTGCTTTATCCTGGGAAGTGCAAAGCCACAGTCTCTCAAGTCACTCCAGTGAGTGGGTTGCCCACTGTACCATCTTGGGGAGTGCAAAGCCACAGTCTCTCAAGTTACTCCAGTGGGTGGGTTGCCCACTGCTTTATCCTGGGGAGTGCAAAGCCACAGTCTCTGAAGTCACTCCAGTGGGTGGGTTGCCCACTGTACCATCCTGGGGAGTGCAAAGCCACAGTCTCTCAAGTCACTCCAGTGGGTGGGTTGCCCACTGCTTTATCCTGGGGAGTGCAAAGCCACAGTCTCTCAATTCACTCCAGTGGGTGGGTTGCCCACTGCTTTATCCTGAGGAGTGCAAAGCCACAGTCTCTCAAGTCAATCCAGTGGGTGGGTTGCCCACTGCTTTATCCTGGGGAGTGCAAAGCCACAGTCTCTCAAGTCACTCCAGTGGGTGGGTTGCCCACTGTACCATCCTGGGGAGTGCAAAGCCACAGTCTCTCAAGTCACTCCAGTGGGTGGGTTGCCCACTGCTTTATCCTGGGGAATGCAAAGCCACAGTCTCTCAAGTCACTCCAGTGGGTGGGTTGCCCACTGTACCATCCTGGGGAGTGCAAAGCCACAGTCTCTCAAGTGAATAACAGTCTCCACTGGTTCTGGAGGGGGAATGGTGCCCAGAGTGCATCACGCTCTCCGTGACGGTCCCAGTTCCGTCACTGTCCCATCTGCACATGGGCTAACGATGCATGATTTGGCGGTCTTTGCCCTGTTCAGCGGTCTTCACCATGGCGGTCTTTGCCCTGCTCAGCGGTGCTTGCCTTTGCTGTCTCTGACCTGTTCAGCTGTGCTTTGCCCTGTTCAGCGGTCTTCACCAGGGCGGTCTTTGCCCTGTTCAGCGATGCTTGCCTTTGCTGTCTCTGACCTGTTCAGCTGTGCTTTGCCATGGCAGTCTTTGCCCTGTTCAGCGGTGCCTTGCCCTGTTCAGTGGTCTTCACCATGGTGGTCTTTGCCCTGTTCAGTGGTGCTTTCCTTTGCTGTCTCTGACCTGTTCAGCGGTGCTTTGCCATGGTGGTCTTTGCCCTGTTCAGCGGTGCCTTGCCCTGTCCAGCGGTCTTCACCATGGCGGACTTTGCCCTGTTCAGCAGTGCTTGCCTTTGCTGTCTCTGACCTGTTCAGCCGTGCTTTGCCCTGTTCAGCGGTCTTCACCATGGCGGTCTTTACCCTGCTCAGCGGTGCTTTGCCCTGTTCAGCGGTCTTCACCATGGTGGTCTTTGCCCTGTTCAGCGGTGCCTGCCTTTGCTGTCTCTGACCTGTTCAGCGGTCTTCACCATGGTGGTCTTTGCCCTGTTCAGTGGTGCTTGCCTTTGCTGTCTCTGACCTGTTCAGCGGTCTTCACCATGGCAGTCTTTGCCCTGTTCAGCGGTGCTTGCCTTTGCTGTCTCTGACCTGTGCAGCGGTGCTTTGCCCTGTTCAGCGGTCTTCACCATGGCGGTCTTTGCCCTGTTCAGCGGTGCTTTGCCCTGTTCAGCGGTCTTCACCATGGTGGTATTTGCCCTGTTCAGCCGTGCTTGCCTTCGCTGTCTCTGACCTGTTCAGCGGTCTTCACCATGGTGGTCTTTGCCCTGTTCAGTGGTGCTTGCCTTTGCTGTCTCTGACCTGTTCAGCGGTCTTCACCATGGCGGTCTTTGCCCTGTTCAGCGGTGCTTGCCTTTGCTGTCTCTGACCTTTGCAGCGGTGCTTTGCCATGGCGGTCTTTGCCCTGTTCAGCGGTGCTTTGCCCTGTGCAGCGGTGTGTGGCATGACTGTCCCTCAGTGCCCAGCGGGGCTGTGGCTGCCGGGGCCCTCCAGGGCACTGACGCTGGCGGTGGTCTCCGGACCAGTGACGATACTGCTGCCCTCCAGGGCACTGACTCTGGCGGTGGTCTCCGGTGGTCTCCGGACCAGTGACGATACTGCTGCCCTCCAGGGCACTGACTCTGGTGGTGGTCTCCGGACCAGTGACGATACTGCTGCCCTCCTGGGCACTGACTCTGGCGGTGGTCTCCGGACCAGTGACGATACTGCTGCCCTCCAGGGCACTGACTCTGGCGGTGGTCTCCAGACCAGTTACGATACTGCTGCCCTCCAGGGCACTGACTCTAGCGGTGGTCTCCGGTGGTCTCCGAACCAGTGACAATACTGCTGCCCTCCAGGGCACTGACTCTAGCGGTGGTCTCCGGACCAGTGACGATACTGCTGCCCTCCAGGGCACTGACTCTGGCGGTGGTCTCCGGACCAGTGACGATACTGCTACCCTCCAGGGCACTGACTCTGGCGGTGTTCTCCGGACCAGTGACGATACTGCTGCCCTCCTGGGCACTGACTCTGGCGGTGGTCTCCGGACCAGTGACGATACTGCTGCCCTCCAGGGCACTGACTCTGGCGGTGGTCTCTGGACCAGTGACGATACTGCTGGCGGTGGCGTCCCGGCCGGCGGGGAGGATGGCGCCCTTCTCCGCCGTGCTGCTCTTACCAGACTTTGGAGACTTCTTCTGCCCCTTCACCACTTTGGGAGGAGTCACAGCTGACTCGGCACTCCCCTCTGGACCCTTGTGAGCTGTTTTGCCGGCAGGAGTCTTCCCCCTCTCCCGTCGGGCACTTTCCAACTTAAGGTGCTTTACAGGGGGTGGACTGGCAGTGCTTTGGCTCCATGTCACACTGGCTGCCCTGGTGGCCGGTGCACTCCACAGACCTTTAACACGCACCACTGGTACCGGACTTTTTTTGGCTGAGGTGCTACTACGGGACCTATGAATTGGAGGGGTGGGGGTGGTGGGAAAGAGGTCAACGTTGCTGAGGAAGAGTTTCTGATGAACACTGGGATGGGTAGCTGGAGGGGGTCTGGGAGTGGAGGAAGAGGAGGTGGTTGTAGGAGGTGTAACTTTAGGTGATTTGGGTGCAGGTGCAGGTACTGGAGGCTGTCGTGAGGTGGATGGATGGATGTTGGGTGTGTGGGTGCCCGCGTTTTGTTACTTTGGGAGGGGGCGTCACGGACACACTGGGAGTGGACAGAGGGGAAGTGTAAATGGTGGTGGGGGTGGTGAGTGCAGGTGAGCGGGGTGTGGTGCTGGGTGTTCTGGTGCGAGTCCTAGTGCCTATAGATGTAGTGCATGCAGGTGAGAGTGTAGACGAGACTGGGAGGGAGGAGGGAGACGACGAGGAGGGGGACACAGTGGAGGCAGTGGATGTTGCTGTGTCTGTATGTGGGTGATGCTTGTGTGAGTGCCTGTCGGATATGTGGTACCTATGTTTGCCTGAGCTACTTTTGTGTGTTGAGGTGTGTGCATGCTTGTCTGATGGTGTGGTTGGGATAAGCTGGAGTACAGGGGATTGGCCGGAAATATGTAATACACTGTTCCAACCAAGAAAGAAAGAAAACAAATGACGGGGGTCCTAAATTTTAGGAGCAAGAAACCTCACACATCCATAGGATGTCATGCTTCATCATCGGTACTGCTCCTCGTCAGACCGGCACTGCAATGTCTGACGGGCACCACCCCTAATGGGGGGGCTCTTTGCCGGAGATCTTTTGCAATGATGGTGCCGTGACTCCAGAAGTAAATGTGTGAAAAAGGAGATCGAAAAAAATCGTGGTTAAAATTGGCTCACAAAACTGCCACTGGGTCGATAGTTTTATTGGACCAGATGGACGGTCAGGGCCAAGATTAAAAGATATATATAGTCAAAACGAGTGAACCAGAGGTAATGCTCAATCACTCTGTATGAGATAGTGAAGGGGGGAATTGGGGATTTTCCAAAACCTACCCTATCATGGGTCTACATGTTTTGCATCCTGGTGGTCCATACGGATCCAGTGATGCTTCATCAGGACCTAGATGACTACGTGAATCTCCAATTTGTATGGGCCACATATGTTTCCTAATACAAGTGTACCGTCAACGGAGGCCAGAGATTATCTGGAAAAATAACCGTCACTTACATAAACATGGAACCACTTAGTCCTATTTGTCGCCCTGTAAATCAAAATACACAGGTTAATCAAAGGTCAGGGCGAGTCAAAACCAAATTAATAGAGGTCAATAGACCTCTCATGCATACAAATAAAGGGAAATGAGGGCAAAAAGTGCTATGCGGTGAGAGTGTAAAAAAAAACGTGAAAGAAGCACACGCATGCATATGTACAAAATGCAGGCTTACCGTCCTACATTAGAGAACGAGCATCCTAGGAACACAAAGACCTATAATCCAGCGTAATTAACGTCTATGGGAAGAAAACGTGAGAAAAATTAAACAGCGGGGGTGGAATACCAAATAGGTATCCAAATTAGTAAAAAGTACGGTAGCGTGGAAATATAGGTTTTCTTAGAAATCCCTACAAGGAGGTACATTTTGTGGTTGATACCAACCAGTGTATAAATAGAGATAACAATGCGGAGTGGGGAAGTTAACTCTATCAAACTTCCCTAATTTGGCTGGCAATCAGTCAGTAGAACAAGCTCAGACCGTTATGTGTACACAATCTAACTCCAAGGTAGGTAACAGGACAGGGGGAAGTATAAGGGATAATATACAGCCGGGGGGGTCACTAAGTAGTGAAAACAACAGGGCCGGAATTAGAAAAAACACATGTGCATTCCATGAGCGTCGGGCCCCTATAAGGGATGGTGTAGGTCCCGGTGGTATACGAAGATTCACTATATTGGCAGGTATGTGCGTTCATGATAAGGTTGTACCCAAAAGTATACACTGGTAGTGGGGGATAAGGGAAGGTATCTCTTGAGTGAAGTCGATCCTTCATTACGGGGAGGGTACAAAAAAACGGGTGCCCGAGATTATCGGCAAGTCGCGTCTAGTGATATAGCAGAGACAGTCCTGTATTCCGCGGTGGGTCCCGAAATCGGGAGCCTAAACTATCTAATGTGCGGGCAGTCAAACACTTACTTGGTAGATAAGGTGCTGGAGGGCGGAGAACCTACCCAGGTCCGAGGTCCCTGCATATTGCAAGGAACGCTGCCGGAGTCGGTGAAAAGCTCGCCATCCCGGAAGCACCGCATGCGTGTTTCCGGTGACGTGAGAGTCAGGCAACCAGGCAGACAAAAAAAAAAAGTGAAGAGAGACTCAGACTCGAGTCCAAAGAAGCCTCCAATAGAGGAGAGCAATATAGTACCAAAAAAGGAAACTGATCGATGTAGTTAAAACGAAGAAGGTAGCCTCGGGGGTAAGGAACAGAGGACATAGTGAATGTCACATTGTTCCATAATTAGAGGAAATCGGAGAACAACCAGATTCAGCCGGAGGGGCCATGGATAAGTAGCTGGGTCATAGAGGGTGGTGTCATGGCTTAAAGGAAAAGTTTAAATGGCATGTTCAAAAGACAGTGATAGAACCCAGAAAAGGTCACAGGGCAAAACTAAGAGTTTTACCTCATTAGACTCATCCATGGGATATCATCATTCAGTCCAATAACGTGAGTGCGTAATTTAAACACCCAGCGTTGTTCTAACTCAAAAAGGGAGTTTAATGTATTCCGTGGGTCAGTTTGAAGAACAACCCACCACAGGTCGTCAGGGCTATGTCTCCTCTCGAGGCAGTGTAGGGCCAATTTAGTCGTGGTACGACCACATCTAATATTGCTGCGGTGTTCATTGATTCTAAGTTTTACTGTTCTTGTGGTCATTCCTATATATTGTAAATTGCACGGGCAGGTGATCATACATCGATCAGTTTCCTTTTTTGGTACTATATTGCTCTCCTCTATTGGAGGCTTCGTTGGACTCGAGTCTGAGTCTCTCTTCACTTTTTTTTTTTTTTTTTTTTTGTCTGCCTGGTTGCCTGACTCTCACGTCACCGGAAACACGCATGCGGTGCTTCCGGGACGGCGAGCTTTTCACCGACTCCGGCAGCGTTCCTTGCAATATGCAGGGACCTCGGACCTGGGTAGGTTCTCCGCCCTCCAGCACCTTATCTACCAAGTAAGTGTTTGACTGCCCGCACATTAGATAGTTTAGGCTCCCGATTTCGGGACCCACCGCGGAATACAGGACTGTCTCTGCTATATCACTAGACGCGACTTGCCGATAATCTCGGGCACCCGTTTTTTGTACCCTCCCCGTAATGAAGGATCGACTTCACTCAAGAGATACCTTCCCTTATCCCCCGCTACCAGTGTATACTTTTGGGTACAACCTTATCATGAACGCACATACCTGCCAATATAATGAATCTTCGTATACCACCGGGACCTACACCATCCCTTATAGGGGCCCGACGCTCATGGAATGCACATGTGTTTTTTCTAATTCCGGCCCTGTTGTTTTCACTACTTAGTGACCCCCCCAGCTGTATATTATCCCTTATACTTCCCCCTGTCCTGTTACCTACCTTGGAGTTAGATTGTGTACACGTAACGGTCTGAGCTTGTTCTACTGACTGATTGCCAGCCAAATTAGGGAAGTTTGATAGAGTTAACTTCCCCACTCCGCATTGTTATCTCTATTTATACACTGGTTGGTATCAACCACACAATGTACCTCCTTGTAGGGATTTCTAAGAAAACCTATATTTCCACGCTACCGTACTTTTTACTAATTTGGATACCTATTTGGTATTCCACCCCCGCTGTTTAATTTTTCTCACGTTTTCTTCCCATAGACGTTAATTACGCTGGATTATAGGTCTTTGTGTTCCTAGGATGCTCGTTCTCTAATGTAGGACAGTAAGCCTGCATTTTGTACATATGCATGCGTGTGCTTCTTTCACGGTTTTTTTTACACTCTCACCGCATAGCACTTTTTGCCCTCATTTCCCTTTATTTGTATGCATGAGAGGTCTATTGACCTCTATTAATTTGGTTTTGACTCGCCCTGACCTTTGATTAACCTGTGTATTTTGATTTACAGGGCGACAAATAGGACTAAGTGGTTCCATGTTTATGTAAGTGACGGTTATTTTTCCAGATAATCTCTGGCCTCCGTTGACGGTACACTTGTATTAGGAAACATATGTGGCCCATATAAATTGGAGATTCACGTAGTCATCTAGGTCCTGATGAAGCATCACTGGATCCGTATGGACCACCAGGATGCGAAACATGTTGACCCATGATAGGGTAGGTTTTGGAAAATCCCCAATTCCCCCCTTCACTATCTCATACAGAGTGATTGAGCATTACCTCTGGTTCACTCGTTTTGACTATATATATCTTTTAATCTTGGCCCTGACCGTCCATCTGGTCCAATAAAACTATCGACCCAGTGGCAGTTTTGTGAGCCAATTTTAACCACGATTTTTTTCGATCTCCTTTTTCACACATTTACTTCTGGGGTCACGGCACCATCATTGCAAAAGATCTCCGGCAAAGAGCCCCCCCATTAGGGGTGGTGCCCGTCAGTCATTGCAGCGCCGGTCTGACGAGGAGCAGTACCGATGATGAAGCATGACATCCTATGGATGTGTGAGGTTTCTTGCTCCTAAAATTTAGGACCCCCGCCATTTGTTTTCTTTCTTTCTTGGTTGGAACAGTGTATTACATATTTCCTGACATTTCCACTGGGAGGATATACACTGGACCATAATCCCTCCTCAATCCCCTCTATTTTTGTATGTACAGGGGATTGGGTCTGGGTGGAGGAAGTTGGAGGGGGGAGGCTAGACACAGGGACAATGGCTGCCATCACTGCTGAGGCCAGAGATTGCAGGGTTCGATGATGGGCAGCCTGACCAGAAAGAATGCCCTCCAGGAATGCATTAGTGTGTTGCAACTCCCTTTCTACACCCTGGATGGCATTCAAAATGGTAGACTGCCCAACAGTGAGTGACCTGAGGAGGTCAATGGCCTCCTCACTGAGGGCAGCAGGGGTGACAGGGGCAGGGGCTGAGGTGCCTGGGGCGAAGGTGATGCCCACCCTCCTGGCTGAGTGGGAACAGAGCGAAGGCTGAGGGGCTGCTGGGAGGCCGGTGCTGGTGGGGGGGTGGCGGCTGTACCTGTAGAAGTGGGGGGCACAGATTGTGCCGCCACCACAAGGGAGCTCCCTTCGGCGGACGAGTCCGTGACGCTGTTTGCTGATCCGGTGACCGACGTGAAGCTCCCCTCGCCCTCCGTCCCACTGGTGTATTGAGAGTCTGTGGTGTGGCCCTCCATGGCCATGTGGGATGCAGCTCCCTCATGCTCCGGTGCCACTGTACCTCCGCCTGATGATGCTGATGCACAAAAGAACGGGGAGAGCACAAAAAGGGTGGGGGAACGACAGAAGAAAGACAGGTTGAGTGCATGGCTTACCGCTACCGTTGGCGGACAGTACAGACACAGCAGCCCCCTGCACTACGCCGTGCTCTTGGCCTCTACAGATGCAATTCCTGGGATATGGCCTACATGGCTATGAGTGTCATCTGTCCACATAGATGACACAGAGGCATGTATACCTGTACTTGGCACTCTACAGAGGAGGGGTGGGGGGCCACAGGGCCATGCCTCACGAAGGGGCCTAGCCAACGTAACTCGCCCTGGTCTAGGGAAACCCACATCCCTCCTCCCCCACCCAGACAACTCCACTGCGTGCAAAGTGCGCAGAATGAGAGTGTACTCACCCCCTTGTGTCTGCTGTGATGCCCTCAAGTGCCCATCCAACTCAGGGTAGGCCACCGCCAGGATCCAGAACATCAGGGGGGTTATGGTGCGACGGGCACCCCTCCCACGTTGAGAGGCCCTCCCCAGCTGAGCCTCCGCCATCTTCTTGCTCCAGCGGCGAATGTCCTCCCATCTTTTCCGGCAGTGGGTGCCCCGTCTCTGGTGGACCCCCAGGGTCCGGACGTCCTTGGCGATGGCACGCCAAATGTCCTTCTTCTGGTGGGCGCTGACCTACATGACATGTACAGGGGGAAGAAGAGAAGTCATTACCAACTGCACCATCAAAGTGAGTGGCCCATATCCCTACCCTTGCCATGTGGCACATGCATTCACACTCCTTCATGGTGGCAGACCTGTGCCCCCTTCCTACTGACATCCAGCCCTCTCCACTTAGGCATAGCCCATACAACGTGCTCCCTGTGTACTTACCTGTTGGTCTGGAGGACCGTAGAGTAGCGTGTACTGGGGGAGTACCCCGTCCACAAGCTTCTCCAACTCCTGATCAGTGAAGGCAGGGCCCTTTTCCCCAGACGCAGCAGCCATTGTCTCTTCCAGACCGAGGTCACAGCAGCACTTGCAGTGTAGGTCCTCTCCTGTCGAAGATCAGGTATCGAGTGATTGAACAGATAGAAAATGGCAGTCACGTCCGCGGCGGTGCGACCGCGGCGGTGCGTATCATCACTGCTGGCGCACTTCATCATTGGCTCCTGGGACCCATAGGGTCCAATGTTAACCAATGCAGCATTGCGCCGCGGTCTACGACCGCCTACCGCGACGGTGTACAACACCAGCGCAGATACCTCACATCCCATTGTCCCAGTTTAGAGGTCAGGCAGCCGCCATTTCAGGGGCCCACATGGCTTCATTTACTACTGCGTCACACATACCTAGGCCTACACTCAACACACATACAGGAAGAGTTTTGAATTTGGTGTCGTGTTCTGTGTGGCTGTGGGTACATACCTGAGAATTTGATTACTCTGTGGTCGCTGTTGTCCTTCTTAGGTACCATCAGCTGGGACATTTGAGGAGATGGCGGAATTCTCCGGTGTACCGACCGCTGGTGGACCTGTTGACAATGGAGGAGCGACATTTGATCATCACCTACAGGTTCGACCGTGCCACAATCCAGGAACTGTGTACCCAGTTGGAGCCAGACCTGATCTCACCAATCTGCCATCCCACAGGAATCCCCCCTGAAGTGCAGGTGCTATCAGTGCTCCATTTCCTTGCAAGTGGGTCATTTCAAACAACAGTGGCCATAGCATCAGGGATGTCCCAGCCTATGTTTTCCAACGTGTTGTCCAGAGTGTTGTCTGCCCTGCTGAAACACGTGAGGAGCTACATGGTTTTCCCTCAGGTGGAGGATTTGGCTACAGTAAAAGGTGACTTCTATGCCCTGGGACATATCCCCAACATCATAGGTGCTATTGATGGCACCCATGTAGCTCTGGTCCCCCCCTCACAGGAGTGAACAGGTGTACAGGAACCGGAAGAGTTATCATTCGATGAATGTACAGATGGTATGTTTCGCAGACCAATACATCTTCCAGGTAAATGCTATGTTCCCTGGCTCTGTGCATGACGCCTACATCCTGCGGAATAGCAGCATCCTGTATGTGATGGGTCAACTCCAGAGGCACCGGGTGTGGCTATTAGGGGACTCTGGGTACCCCAACCTGTCATGGCTACTGACCCCAGTGAGGAATCCCAGGACCAGGGCAGAGGAACGCTACAATGAGGCCCATGGGCGGACTAGGAGGGTGATCAAACGCACCTTCGGCCTCCTGAAGGCCAGGTTCAGGTGCCTCCATATGACAGGTGGTTCCCTATTCTACTCACCAAGGAAGGTGTGCCAGATCATCATCGCCTGCTCGATGCTTCACAATCTTGCTTTGCGACGCCAGGTGTCTTTTCTGCAGGAGGATGGTCCAGATGACGGTCTTGTGGCAGCTGTGGAGCCTGTGGACAGTGATGAGGAGGAAGCTGAGGAAGAAGACATAGACAACAGGGAGTCAGTCATACAGCAATATTTCCAGTGACACACAGGTGAGAACAATTTTTTTACTATTACATTCACTTTCACACTTCTACCTCTATCCTGTCTGTCAATTAGAAGCAGTACTTGGTAACTGAGTTGTACATTTCCATTACAGTTTCACAGGTGTGGTTATCAACGTGTGTCATCTGCTTGCATCCTTCATGGACTTGTGATGTGTGACATAGGTATGTTGGCATTACATTTGAAAACGGATTTTGTCACTGTCATTGCTAATACACAATTTAAAAATCACAGACTGACTCCAGATTGTTTTTTGGTTCAAGGGTGTTTATTGAAGTGCTAATTATTGGAGGAGGTGGTAAAATGGTGATGGGTGATGGTGGAGGAATGTCCATGACAGAGTCCAGTCTATTAGTCTCACAGGTGCATGGAAGTGGAGCTGGGGCAGTACCAATCTGGACAGGGTAACAAAGTGGGACAGTGGGATGACAATCAGGGTGGTCTCATTTCCTGGCGGGGGTCTTGCCAGCTTGCTCTGTCCTGTTCCTGGATCTCAGGGACCGCTTGCGGGGTGGTTCTCCGTCTGCAGGGGGTGGGGTGCTGGTGTGGTGGTCCTGTGGCGGGGCGTCCTGTCCACTAGCGCCGGCGGAGGTGGTGTGCAGTTCATGGTCCAGGCTAGTGTCAGGGGCCCCTTGGAGTGCCACGGTGTCCGTCATGGTCTTTTGTATGTCCTTCAGCACCCCTACGATGGTGCCCAGGGCGGAGCTGATGGTTCTGAGCTCCTCCCTGAACCCCAAATACTGTTCGTCCTGCATGCGCTGGGCCTCCTGAAACTTGGCCAGGACCGTAGCCATCGTCTCCTGGGAGTGGTGGTATGCTCCAATGATGGAGGAGAGGGCCTTGTGGAGAGTGGGTTCCCTTGGCCTGTCCGCCCCCTGTCGCACAGCAGCCCTCCCAGTTCCCCTGTGTTCCTGTGCCTCCGTCCCCTGGACCGTGTGCCCACTACCACTGCCCCCAGGTCCCTGTTGTTGTTGGGGTGGTGGGTTATCCTGGGTTCCCTGTAGTGGTGGACACACAGCTGATTGACGTGTACTGGGTACGGAGGTATGGGCCCGCTGGGTGGGTGCTGTGCTGGTGTTACCGGAGGGTGAAAGGTCAGTGTTGGTCTGTGCCTGTGCAAGGGGAACCGACTGTCCCGAGGCCCACGATAGTCCGGGCTGGTCATCTGGATCCAGTTGGCCAGAGCTGCTGTCGTCACTGTGGGCCTCTTCTGTGGGTGGAGTGGAGATGTCTGGACCCTCCTGTGTGGTGACATTACGTAGTGGTCCTGCAGGGGTATAAGAGCATGATTATTGCATGTGTGTGTGTCATGGTGTGCAATGAGTGGGTGTGCGTGTACCCCAGTGCAAGCATTCCTGTGTAGGGGCTTGTGTGATGATGGTTGGGGGGGTGTTATGGGTATGTGCAGTGATCATGCTTTAGTGATGGGTGTCCATGCTTAGTTGTGTCATGCAGGGCTTGGTGTTGGGATGTGTGGTTTGTGTTATTAGTACATTAGTGAGGAGTTGGAGTGATAGAGGAGGGGGTGAGGGTGGGGGTGTGTGAAAGCATGCAGGTAGGGTGGGGGATATGATAGTTAAGATTTGACTTACCAGTGTCCATTCCTCCACCAACTCCTCCGAGGCCCTCTGGATGCATGATGGTCAAGACCTGCTCCTCCCATGTTGTTAGTTGTGGGGTAGGAGGTGGGGGTCCGCCGCCAGTCCGCTGAATCGCGATGTTGTGCCTGGAGACCACTGAACGCACCTTCCCCCGTAGGTCGTTCCACCTCTTCCTGATGTCCTCCCGATTTCTTGGCTGCTGTCCCACAGCGTTGACCCTGTCGACGATTCTTCGCCATAGCTCCATCTTCCTGGCTATGGAGGTGTGCTGCACCTGTGATCCAAATAGCTGTGGCTCTACCCGTACGATTTCCTCCACCATGACCCTGAGCTCCTCCTCAGAAAACCTGGTGTGTCTTTGGCGTGACATGGGGTGGTGTAGGTGATGTGTGGGGTGGTGTATGTGTTTTCATGAGTGTGGTGATGTGTGGTGGTGTGGGGTGTTTTGAGCGTGGATGTTGTATGGGTTATGGTGTTGTGTGCCTCTGTGTGGTGGGGTTGTCTATTGCTGTGGTCTCTGTCTGTCGCCTTCGTCTCTGATTTTGGGTTGTAGGGGTTTGTGGGTGATGTGGGTGTGTGTTTTATATTGTGTTGGGTGTGTGGGAGTGTTGGTTGTATGTGTATCAGGTGTGTGTATTTTGAATTGTCCAATGTGGCGGTGTTTTGGAGATGTGTGTGTATTTTGAGCGCGGCGGTGTGTACCGCCAATGGAATACTGCGGTTGAAAGACCGCTGCGTGGATTCGTGTGTCGTGATAGCATGGGCGTGTTTCTGTTGGCGTGACGGTGGAGGAATTGTTTTTGCCAGTTTATCACTGACCTTTGTTGTGGCGGACTTGTGTGGGTGTCTGAATTTCAGCGGATTCCGTGCTGTGGGTCATAATAGCCGTGGCAGAATTCCGCTGCCGCGGCGGTGTATTGGCGGTCTTCTGCACAGCGGTAAGCGGCTTTTACCGCCAATGTTGTAACGACCCCCTTTATATCACTTTTCAGTGATATCTCTACAATTTCACATTGCATCTTCATTCGTTTTGACCTACAATTATCCTGATAAATATTATATATTTTTCTAAACACTGTGGTGTATTTTTGTGGTGCTATGTTGTGTTATTGTATGATTTATTGCACAAATACTTTACACATTGCCTTCTAAGTTAAGCCTGAATGCTCGTGCCAAGCTACCAGAGGGTGGGCACAGGATAATTTGGATTGTGTGTGACTTACGCTGACTAGAGTGAGGGTTCTTGCTTGGACAGAGTGTAACCTGACTGCCAACCAAAAACCCCATTTCTAATATTGGTGATCAGCGGTGAGGATAGGACTTGTGTTTCTGCAGTGACATACAGTAGCTAAGTATTTCACTACCTACCCACAGTTGAAGGTCAACTTGATTTTTCATCTTTTTGCTTTTGGTTCTCTGATGTCCTCCTGGATATATTATTGATTTTTTGGACTTTGGATTTTGGTTTTTGCCTGTGATACCTTATCAGATTGAGAATGGGTATCTACTGTGTGTCATACGTTGTGCCTACTGAATCCCTCACTAAGGCTGACCTAAGGAGGCTTTGCAGAAAATGGGGACTTCCTATATCAAGGAGATCCACTAAGATAGAACTGCTAGATATCTACATAACCTGGGGGGATGAAAGATGGGCAGAGGAAGAGGCAGCAAAAAAACAAATGACTAAGTACTCCTCAGATGAGGAGGAGGACTGCTCAGATGAGGAGGAAGACTACTCAGATGTGGGGAGAGAACCAGTGAGAGATGAATGGCTCCTAGCTTGAGAGCGGTCGCTGGAGGAGCTAGATGACTTTATTGAAAGGAATGAGGCAGCAAGAGCCTTAGCCCTGGAAAAAGAAAGGATTGCAGCTCATGAACTGAGCTGTGAAGAGCTGAAACTGGAAGCCGGAAGGGCTGAGTCCAGTTCAGATGGTGGCAGCAAAAATCTTGCATCCAGTACTGCTGAAGAAGGGCACAAGCCCAGAGATGAGGTGCCCAACTTGAAGAAGGCGAGTTGACACACCCCAGGCTGTTCAAGAGTATGAGGTAGTTCCCGTTATGCACAGGGTCCCCGAGAAGGATTGGGGAACTGGCACAGGAAGTCGTATTCCTACTGGGGGGAGGGACACTTTACTGGCTCTAAAAGAGAGTGACAGGGAAAAGAGTTCCCCCCTGGTGGACGTCCTGGATATAGAGTGTGGAGACATCCCAGAAGAGTATGGGTTGAGTGTCAGGGACAGTCAGATACTGTCTCACCAGTCTCAGGAGGGTGATGTAGAGTGCTTTTTCAAGGCTGAGTCACTGGATGGTTGGGTGAAGGGTACTGTGGTTAATATATGTGAAGGGCAGAGTGATGGAATTGCTGGAGAGCATATGTCTGGTCCTTATTTTCCAGAACTACGCCAACACCAGGTGGAGTGTGAGTTCTCTGACCCCAGGGAGCTTACAATGGAGGCAGACTTCTGGGTGAATACCAGAGAGTCTGAAGAGGCATTTTGGGGTGCTCCTGAAGGGAGTGGTCTAGGTGTTTCCCAGCGAAGTGAGGTGGGAGAAGATTGTAGTGTCCCAGGTAGGTCCCGGGTCCTAGAGGGTTCCATGAGGGAACGCCAGGAGGGAAGCTTAGCCTGTACCGTAGGGCCACCTGTTGAGGGAGGCCCACAGTGTCAGAAGAACATGGGGGAGTGACTGTAGCCAGCATCCCACCAGTTCTGGTGTCTGGCAGTACCACTCCTAGTGAGAGGGTGCAGATGTGCAGACAGAGGGTTGAGACGGGGTTGCGGACCCCAGTGGAGGTCCTGGAGAGTCAGGGGTCAGCTGTGAGAGCAGAGCCCCCCAGGAATGACCCAGGTGAAACCGTTTCTGGTTTGGGTGAGATCCAGACTCTCCCGGATGGGCAGAGGTTAGGAGACCTGCGCCAACCAGACTCTTGTGTGGCCCTTGGGGACGGTGTGTCCCTTGTAGGGGGTGAGTGTGCCCCCAGGAAGTCCTGGCATGCCAGGAATTGGTTCAACCTCAGGGTGGTGACTCTAGGTCGGATGACCAGGTTCAGGGGTTAAACTCTGACCTGTTGGGGGGTAGGTGTGCCCCCCGGAAAGTCCTGGTGTGCCAGGCAATTGTTCAACCTCAGGGTGGTGACTCTGGGTTGGATGACCAGGTTCAGGGGTTAAACTCTGACCTGGTGGGGGGTAGGTGTGCCCCCAGAAAGTCCTGGTGTTCCAGTCAATTGTTCAACCTCAGGGTGGTGACTCTGGGTTGGATCGCCAGGTTCAGAGGCTAAACTCTGAACTGGTGGGGGGGTAGGTGTGCCCCCCAGAAAGTCCTGGTGCGCCAGGCAATTGTTCAACCTCAGGGTGGTGACTCTGGGTTGGATGGCCAGGCTCAGAGGTTAAACTCTGACCTGGTGGGTGGTAGGTATGCCCCCCAGAAAGTCCTGGTTTGCCAGGAAGTGATCCAGTCTGAGGGTACAGACCCTGGGTTGGAAGACCAGGTTCAGGGTGTCCCCCCGGAACTGGAGGGAGGGGCTACTGATAACAGTGCCCCTACCCTGTTGGCTTCTGAGGAGGCCACTCCTAGTTGGAAGGTGCTTGACCCCAGAAGAGAGGGCAGGGGGAGGTAAACCTCACCCCGGGCTCTAGTCCAACCTGAAGGTACAGACCCCAGGTTGGAGGGCCAGTCGCAGGTTAACAGCCCTGCGCTGCTGGAGGAATGGTACAGGGCGACTTCTATAAGCACCCTGACCATGTTGGACTCTGGGGGTACCGCTCCAGGAGGGAGGGTACAGAGCTCCAGAGGGGAGGACCAGGTTCAGGCTGTCATCCCTGACCTAGTGGAAGGGGGAGTGGTTAAAGGGTGCCCAGCACCTGGGGCTACCGCCCCCCACTCTCCACAGCCAGAGTGGCGGGAGAGCTTTGAGAGGCCTGGGGCCTGGCTCTCATCCCTGACAGCTGTCAGTAACCACTGTGGCTTGCTGTCCGGGTGGACAGAGTTATCCTTGGGGAGGGGACAAGTGTCACACCCGGGGGGTAGAGTGGGCAACACCACTGTGTTGGTCCTGGTGGTACTATCCTGCTCCTGGGATACATCTGTGAGCAAAGTAAGGTTAGGTGCTGCACAGATGGTATCCGCAGGTAAGGAGAAAGGTTCCCCATGGGTTGGCTTAGTGGGCCCTGAGAGTATGGACAGAGGGATCCAATTGGAGTCAGGAAGGCAAAGAACTGGAGCATGCCCCTGCAGTTGTGGGCCTGGGTCCTTGTTCTGTCGCCTCAAACAGGGAAGTACATCAGGATACTGATTGTTCTCCCCTGGAATTAGGCTAGTAGGGGGTCATGTTGGACCTGGCTTTTTGACAGGGTCATCCACAAACTTTTTGCCTCCTTCCTCCTATTTTTTCTGACCTGTTGTTGTTGGCTTTTGAACTCTGGGCACTTTACCACTGCTAACCAGTGCTAAAGTGCATATGCTCTATGTGTAAAATGTACTATTGATTGGTTTATCCATGATTGGCTATTTAATTTACTTGTAAGTCCCTAGTAGAGTGTACTATATGTGCCTAGGGCCTGTAGATTAAATGCTACTAGTGGGCCTGCAGCACTGGTTGTGCCACCCACTCCAGTAGCCCCTTAACCTTCTCTCAGGCCTGCCATTGCAAGGCCTATGTGTGCGGTTTCACTGCCACTTCGACTTGGCATTTAAAAGTACTTGCCAAGCCTAGAACTCCCCTTTTTCTACATATAAGTCACCCCTAATGTGTGCCCTAGGTAACCCCTAGAGCAGGGTGCTGTGTGGGTAAAAGGCAGGACATGTACCTGTGTAGTTTATATGTCCTGGTAGTGTAAAACTCCTAAATTCGTTTTTACACTACTGTAAGGCCTGCTCCCTTCATAGGCTAACATTTGGGCTGCCCTCATACATAGTTGGAGTGGCAGCTGCTGATCTGAAAGGAGCAGGAAGGTCATATTTAGTATGGCCAGAATGGTAATACAAAATCCTGCTGACTGGTGAAGTCGGATTTAATATTACTATTCTAGAAATGCCACTTTTAGAAAGTGAGCATTTCTTTGCACTTAAATCTTTCTGTGCCTTTCAATTCACGCCTGGCTTGGATTAGTTTACAGCTCCTTGTGCATTCACTCAGACATACCCCAAACACAGGGTACTCAGCCTCACTTGAATACATCTGCATTTTGAATGGGTCTTCCTGGGCTGGGAGGGTGGAGGGCCTGCCCTCACACAAAGGACTGCCACACCCCCTACTGGGACCCTGGCAGACAGGATTGAACTGAAAGGGGACCTGGTGCATTTCTTAGCCACTCTTTGAAGTCACCCCCACTTCAAAGGCACAATTTAGTATAAAACAGGGCCTCTGCCCTACCTCATCAGACACTTGCTGGAGAAGAAACCAGAACCTGCATCCTGCCAAGAAGAACTGCCTGGCTACCTAAAGGACTCACCTGACTGCTTTCTACAAAGGACTGCTGCCTTGCTGTTGCCCTGCTGCCTTGCTGAACTCTTGTCTGGCTGTAAAAGTTCTCTCCAAGGGCTTGGATAGAGCTTGCCTCCTGTTCCCTGAAGTCTCAGGACCAAAAAGACTTCTCTTTTTCATTTGGACTCTTCGTGCGCCAAAAGTTTCGACGCACAGCTTGCTCCGCGGCGAGAAAATCGCTACACACCGACGCTGATCGACACGACACCTTCGGGGCAACTGGAGCTTCGACGCACGGCGTCGCAAGGACAACGCCGCCCGACTTCCAGAGAGGAAATCGACGCGATGCCTGCCGTGAGACCGAGAATTCCACACACAGCCTCCCAGAACAACGCACAGCCGGAAAACAAGCTGAAGAATCCACGCACAGACCACGGGACATTTGGTAATCCCGCGACCCACAGAAAGAGACTGTCTGCGTGCCGGAAAACGACGCACGACTTCCCCGTGTGAAAATTAACGACGCAAGTCTGTGTGTGCAGGGGAGAAATCGACGCACACACCATTTTTCCAAGTATCTCTTCTTCTGCGGCCGTTTGCGGAGATTTTCCACTTTAAAGGTACTTTGTGCTTGAAAGATACTTTGTTTGCTTTTTAAAGACTTAAGACACTTTGGTGGTCATTCTGACCTCGGCGGTAAAAGGCGCCTACCGCCGGTCAGAAATCCTCCATAATCCCGCCGCGGTCGCGGAAACCCGCCACGGTCATTCTGACCCGCAGAAGGCAAACCTCCGAAAATCCGACCGCCACAACAGACCGCCAGACCAGCGGTCGGCGGAAAGGTGGAGGTGACCAAACCTCCACCGCCACGCCACCAGAAATACGCCCATCCCATTACGACCCACGAATCCACGCGGCGGTCATTCAAACGCGGTATTCCATTGGCGGGACACACCGGCGCGGTCAGAAAACCCACCAACGAACAAAACTCACCCACATTGGACGATTTGAATCCCACACACCTGATACACATACACACACCACTCCCACACACACAATACAATATAAAACACCCACCCACATCACCCACAAACCCCTACGCTTACAAAATCGTAAAGAAGGCAAGAGCGAGACACCAGCATCCAAAACATAACAGCCACAGCCACTCAACACCATCACCCACACACTATCCACACACAAAACAACACACACCACCACACTCAACTCACTTAAATACACATACTCCACCCCACACATCATACACACCACCCCATGGCACCCCAAAGACAACCCCGCTTCACAGACGAAGAACTCAGGGTTATGGTGGAGGAAATCGTTCGTGTAGAGCCCCAGCTGTTCGGCACACAGGTCCAATACACCAGCATTGCCCGGAGGACGGAGCTATGGCAGAGGATTGTCGACAGGGTGAACGCAGTGGGACAGCACCCCAGAAATCGGGAAGACATCAGGAAGCGATGGAACGACCTACGGGGGAAGGTGCGTTCCATGGTATCCAGGCACAACATCGCCGTGCAGAAGACTGGCGGAGGACCCCCACCTCAACCCCCACAATTCACATCATGGGAGGAGGAAGTCTTGAACATCCTGCATCCTGACGGCCTCGCAGGAGTCGGCGGAGGAATGGATACTGGTAAGTTGAAGCTTCAATACTGCTTCCCCCCCACCTGCATGCCAAATCAGACCC
Source organism: Pleurodeles waltl (assembly GCF_031143425.1). NCBI lineage: Eukaryota > Metazoa > Chordata > Amphibia > Caudata > Salamandridae > Pleurodeles > Pleurodeles waltl. The sequence goes on along the minus strand of NC_090445.1, from coordinate 655,359,448 downwards.
CAACCCTCACCCCCATCCTCGAACCCCACCCTCACCCCCACCCCCATCCTCACCCCCACCCTCACCCCCACCACCATCCTCACCCCCACCCTCACCCCCACCACCATCCTCACCCCCACCACCATCCTCACCCCCACCCCCAGCACACCTATTCCCCGCCAATGTCTCACCATCACAACCCACACATCCCAAAACCTAGGCCTGCATGCGTCCACTAAGCATGGACACCCATCACCAAAGCATGCCCAATGCATATACACATCCCCCCCACAAGCCACCCTCACCAAAGCCCCCACACACGAATGCCAGCACTTGGGGACACGGGAACCCACAGATACACCCATATGCCACACATTGAAACTATAACCATACCTCTATACCCCTGCAGGACCCGACCGTCAACACACCGCGGCGGAGGGGCCAGAATTATCCACACCCCCCACCCAAGAGGCCGTCAGCGATGACAGCAGCTCTGTCGATCTGGACACCGATGACCAGCCCGGACCATCGGGGACCTCTGGACAGTCGGTTCCCCTCACACAGGCACAGGCCACTATAGACCCTAACCCCTCTGGGAACACCAGCACAGCTCCCACCCAGCGGGCCCATGCCTCTGTCTCCAGGGCGCGTCAATCTGCGGTGTGTCTACCACTACAGGGCACCCAGGATAACCCACCACCCCAACAACAACAGGGACCTGGGGGCAGTGGTAGTGGGCACACCGGCCAGGGGGCAGAGGCCCAGGGAAACAGGGCAACTCGGCGGGCAGCTGTGCGACAGGGGGGGGAGGAGAGGCCCAGGGAACCCACTCTCCACGAGGTCCTCACCACCATCATGGGAGCATACAACCGCTCCCAGGAGACGATGGCGACGGTACTGGCCCGGTTCCAGGAGATCCAGGTGCTGCAGGAGGAACACTATCGGGGGTACAGGGAGGACATCCGAGCCATCAACACCACCCTGGTTACCATGGTAGGGCTGCTGCAGGACCTCGTAAACAGCAGGGCGGACACTGAACAACACCCAAGGGCCCCTGCCACTAGCCGGGACCAAGAACAGCCATCCACCTCCGCCGGCGCTAGTGGACAGGAGGCCCCCGCACAGCAGCAGCCCACCAGACCCCCACCTCCTGCAGGAGAAGAACCACCCCGCAAGAGGGCCCTGAGATCTCGCAAGACAGAGTAGGATGTCAAGACCCCCGCCAGCAATGGATACCACCTGATGTCATCCCACTGTCCCACATTGTCACCCTGTCCATCCTCGAACTGCCCATGCTCCATCTCTCCACAGGCCTCTGGACAATGCACCTGTGTGACTGTTACTCTGGACTCTGCCATGGACATTCCTTCACCATAGCCCCCACCCACTTGAAACCACCCATCCCATTTTGAGCACTTCAATAAACACCTATTTTGCACCAAAATATCAGGAGTCTGGCTGTGATTTCAATAGATTGTAATTGACATGACAGTGCAAATATGTCCTTGTACATGGTGAAGTCAACAAACAGCTGCCACAAAGCTGTAGTCCATGGGGAAACGAAGCACAGGACTCGTAGTGGGGACCCCAGATCTGAAATAGGGAGGGAAAAGCCAAAACTCAGTCATCATACACTGGGGCAAATAGACAGGCAGCAGAGATGCTGCAGAGTAGTTAACTTTTACTAAATTATCTTTGAAATGTTACCTGTGTCCTATTGGAAGTACTGTTCAATGATTCTGTCCCTGTTGTCTGTTTCAGCCCCGTCGTCTTCCTCCTCGTCACTCTCCTCAGGTTCCACCGCTGCCACAACACCACCGTCTCGACCATCCTCCTGCAGGAAAGGCACCTGGCGGCGCAAAGCCAGGTTGTGAAGCATGCAGCAGGCCACGATGATGTGACACACCTTCTTAGGTGAGTACATTAGGGATCCACCGGTCATATGCAGGCAGCGAAACCTGGCCTTTAGGAGGCCAAAGGTGCGTTCGATCACCCTCCTAGTACGCCCATGGGCCTCATTGTACCGTTCCTCTGCCCTGGTCCGGGGATTCCTTACTGGGGTCAGTAGCCACGACAGGTTGGGGTACCCAGAGTCCCCCACTAGCCATACACGGTGTCTCTGTAGCTGTTCCATCACGTAAGGGATGCTGCTATTCCTGAGGATGTAGGCGTCATGCACTGACCCTGGGAATTTGGCATTTACATGCGAGATGTACTGGTCAGCCAAACACACCACCTGGATGTTCATTGAATGGTAACTTTTTCTGTTCCTGTACACCTGCTCCCTGTCTCTTGGGGGAACCAAAGCCACATGGGTCCCATCAATGGCACCAATTACGTTGGGAATATGTCCAAGGGCGTAGAAATCACCCTTCACTGTAGCCAGTTCGCCCACCTCAGGGAAAATGATGTAGTTCCTCACGGATTTCATCAGGGCAGACAACACTCTGGATAACACCTTTGAAAACATGGGCTGAGACATCCCAGAAGCAATTCCCACGGTTGTCTGAAATGACCCACTTGCCAAGAAATGGAGTACTGACATGACCTGCACCAGAGGGGGAATCCCTGTGGGTTGGCGGATGGGGGACATCAGGTCGGGCTCCAGCCGGGCACACAGTTCATGGATAGTGGCACGGTTAAGACGGTAGGTCAGGATAATGTGGCGTTCTTCCATTGTCGACAGGTCCACCAGCGGTCGGTACATGGGAGGATTCATCCGTCTCCTCGCCCAACCCAGCGGACGGTGCCTAGGAAGGACAACATGGAGCACACAGTCAGGCAACCCACAGGTACGTACTCACAGCTAGCACAGTATACGATTCTCTATGCAGTGAATGGCGTGTATGAGTGGCTATGCAAGGCCTAGGCCTGTGTGACGCAGTTGAAATTGAGCCATGTGGGCCCTGGAAATGGCGGCTGCCTGACCTGTGAAGTGTGACAATGGGATGTGAGGTCAATGCGCTGGCGTGGCACACCGCGGCGGGCGGCGGGCCAAGACCGCGGCGCGAAGCCGCATTGGTTAACATTGAAGCCTATGGGTTTCAGGAGCCAATGGCGAAGGGCGCCGGCGGTGGCGGGACGCACCGCCGCGGTACGCACCGCCGCGGACGTGACCGCCATTTTCTATCTACTTATCCACTTGCGACTTGAACTTTCACAGGAGAGGACCTATACTGCAAGTGTTGCTGTGACCTCGGTCTGGAAGGGACAATGGCTGCTGCGACTGGGGAAAGGGCCCCTGCCTTCACTGGAGAGGAGTTGGAGAAACTTGTGGATGGGGTCCTCCCCCAGTATGCGCTACTCTACGGTCCTCCAGACCAACAAGTGAGTTTAATTCTATCTGGATTTGGGGCCACTGGCTGGCTTGGGGGCCTGGCGGGGATGGGGGGCATGTTGGGGCTGGCGGGGGGCCTGGCGGGGATGGGGTGCATGTTGGGCATGGCGGGGGGCCTGGCGGGGGGCCTGGCGGGGATGGGGTGCATGTTGGGCATGGCGGGGGCCTGGCGGGGGGCCTGGCGGGGGGCCTGGCGGGGATGGGGTGCATGTTGGGCATGGCGGGGGGCCTGGCGGGGGGCCTGGCGGGGATGGGGTGCATGTTGGGCATGGCGGGGGGCCTGGCGGGGGGCCTGGCGGGGGGCCTGGCGGGGATGGGAGGCATGTTGGGCATGGCGGGGGGCCTGGCGGGGGGCCTGGCGGGGATGGGGGGCATGTTGGGCATGGCGGGGGGCCTGGCGGGGATGGGGAGCATGTTGGGCATGGCGGGGGGCCTGGCGGGGATGGGGGGCATGTTGGGCATGGCGGGGGGCCTGGCGGGGATGGGGGGCATGTTGGGCATGGCGGGGGGCCTGGCGGGGATGGGGGGCATGTTGGGCATGGCGGGGGGCCTGGCGGGGGGCCTGGCGGGGATGGGGTGCATGTTGGGGCTGGCGGGGGGCCTGGCGGGGATGGGGGGCATGTTGGGCATGGCGGGGGCCTGGCGGGGGGCCTGGCGGGGATGGGGGGCGTTGGGCCACTGGAAAGGAAAATGCTGAGTAACTTGAACGTGGTATTTCTCCCTCCCTGTACGTGTCACATAGGTCCGCGCCCATGAGAAGATCGGGATTTGGCGTGCCATCGCCAAGGAAGTCCGGGGCCTGGGGGTCCACCATCGACGGGGCACCCACTGCCGCAAGAGGTGGGAGGACATCCGCCGCTGGACCAAGAAGACCGCCGAGTCTCTGCTGGGGATGGCCTCCCAACGTAGGCGGGGTGCCTGCCGTCAACTGAGCCCCCTGATGTTCCGGATCCTGGCGGTGGCCTACCCTGATTTGGATGGGCGCGTGAGGGCAGCACAGCAGACACAAGGGGGTGAGTACAAGCATCATCTACTCTGTTGTCGTGCAGTGGAGGTGTCTGGGTGGGGGAGGAGGGCTGTGGGTCCCCCTAGGCCAGGGCGATATCTGTAGGCTGGGCACCCCCGTAAGCCCCTGTGTCCCCAGCCACCACCCTCAGTAGTGTGTCAGTACAGCCATCCCTGGGCCGTGTCATCCATGGGTGCAGTTGACAACTCTAGGCGTGTAGGGCATGTTCCACGGAATGCGTAGCGTACCCCAAGTGCGCAACTTAGTGCAGGGGGCATCTGTGTCTGTCATGTCCGCTAACTGTACCGGAGATCCATGTACTCAATATCCCTTTATTTCTCTCTCCCCCCCCCTTTTTGTTTGTCTTTCTGTGCTTGTGTGCATCAGCATCATCAGGCGGAGGAGAAGTGGCATCGGGGCAGGAGGGAGCTGCATCTCACATGGCCCAGGAGGGCCATGCCACAGAGTCAGACTGGACCAGTGAGACGGAGGGCGAGGGGAGCTCCACGACGGGGACGACTGGAGCCTGCAGCGACACGGACACGTCCTCGGAAGGGGGCTCCCTTGCGGGGGTGGCACCATCCGTGCCCCCCGCCATTACAGGTACAGCCGCCACCCAGCGCACCATCTCCGCCCTCCCAGCAGCCCCTCCGCGTTCGCCCCGTGCCCGCTCTGCCAGGAAGCCGGGCATCTCCTTCGCCCCAGGCACCTCAGGCCCTGCCCCTGTTACCCCCGCTGCCCTCAGTGAGGAGGTCATTGACCTCCTCCGAACGCTCATTGTTGGGCAGACTACCCTTTTGAATGCCATCCAGGGGGTGGAGAGGGAGGTTCATCGCAGCAAGCGTACCTGGAGGGCATTCATTCGGGTCAGGCTGCCCATCAGCGATCGTTCCAGGCTCTGGCCTCAGCACTGACGGCAGCCATTGTCCCTGTCTCCTGCCTGCCTCTACTAACTCCCTCCTCCCAGTCTCCTGTTCCTCTGCCTGTCCCACCCACACCATCAGACCAGCCTGCACACACCTCAACACCCAAGAGAAGCTCATCCAAACATAAGCACCACAGATCACGCAGACATTCACACACGCAACATTCCGATGCAGACATGCCAACAGTCACTACCACCTCTGTGACCCCCACCTCCTCGTCTCCCTCCTCCCTCCCTGTGACGTCTACACTCACACCTCCATTCACCTCACCATCAGCCAGTGTTTCCATCACCAGCACACCCTCCACTCCAGTCCGCACACGTGCAGTCACCATCCCCACTGCCATTTACACGTCCCCTGTGTCCTCTCCCACTGTGTCTGTCACCCCCTCTTCCACACCACACAAACGCAGCCACCCACCCACCCAACAGCCATCCACCTCACGACAGCCTATCCCTCCTGCACCTGCACCCAAAGACAGCAAACGTGACTCACCTACAACCACATCCTCTCCCTCCACTCCCATTCCCACTGTACCTACCACTCTCCATTGTCCCAAGAAGCTCTTCCTCGCCACTACTAACTTCTTTCCTGACCCTGAGCCCCCCCCTCCTTCTCGTCGGGGTAAGAAGAGCACCTCAGCCACCACCAGCCCTGCAGCCCCCTTGACAAGGGTGCAGGGGTATTGGAGCCCGCCAGCCCGCATGTCTGGATCTTCGCCCAGCAGCAAGGGGACAGCCAGCCCACCCCCTGGGAAGAGGAGCAGAAGGCGGAAGGGGCGCCGCAGGAGCCCGCCTTCTACATCCCCCCCGGACACCACCCAGAGACAGTCACCAGCCACAGCTCCAAAGGGAGGCAAGGGCCACAGGCCGACGACTAAGGAGGGCAAGGGCAGCAAGTTGGAGAGATCAGGCAGCAGGCCTGCTGCCCAGGAGGAGCCCACAACCCCCATAGCCGCTGCCCCGGGAGGAACCGGCACAGCTGCCCCGGGAGAGCCCACCACCCCCATAGCCGCTGCCCAGGGAGGACCCAGCCCAGCTGGCCAGGAGGGCCCCACCACCCACAGCCCAGGTGGGCAGTGAAGGAGCACCATCCCCGCTGCCCAGGAGGGCACCACCAGGCAATTAGCAGTTGGCCATAGACCGTCCGCCGTCTCAAGAACCGCTGAACTGGGCCCCGCCGTCTCAAGAACAGCTGAACTGGGCCCTTCAAGGCAAGAAGCGCTGAACTGGGCCCCGCCGTCTCAAGAACCGCTGAACTGGGCCCTTCAAGGCAAGAACCGCTGAACTGGGCCCTTCAAGGCAAGAAGCGCTGAACTGGGCCCCGCCGTCTCAAGAACCGCTGAACTGGGCCCTTCAAGGCAAGAAGCGCTGAACTGGGCCCCGCCGTCTCAAGAACCGCTGAACTGGGCCCTTCAAGGCAAGAACCGCTGAACTGGGCCCCGCCGTCTCAAGAACCGCTGAACTGGGCCCTTCAAGGCAAGAACCGCTGAACTGGGCCCCGCCGTCTCAAGAACCGCTGAACTGGGCCCTTCAAGGCAAGAACCGCTGAACTGGGCCCCGCCGTCTCCAGAACCGCTGAACTGGGCCCCGCCGTCTCAAGAACCGCTGAACTGGGCCCTTCAAGGCAAGAACCGCTGAACTGGGCCCTTCAAGGCAAGAAGCGCTGAACTGGGCCCTTCAAGGCAAGAAGCGCTGAACTGGGCCCCGCCGTCTCAAGAACCGCTGAACTGGGCCCCGCCGTCTCCAGAACCGCTGAACTGGGCCCCGCCGTCTCAAGAACCGCTGAACTGGGCCCTTCAAGGCAAGAACCGCTGAACTGGGCCCTTCAAGGCAAGAACCGCTGAACTGGGCCCCGCCGTCTCAAGAACCGCTGAACTGGGCCCTTCAAGGCAAGAAGCGCTGAACTGGGCCCCGCCGTCTCAAGAACCGCTGAACTGGGCCCTTCAAGGCAAGAAGCGCTGAACTGGGCCCCGCCGTCTCAAGAACCGCTGAACTGGGCCCCGCCGTCTCAAGAACCGCTGAACTGGGCCCCGCCGTCTCCAGAACCGCTGAACTGGGCCCCGCCGTCTCAAGAACCGCTGAACTGGGCCCTTCAGGGCAAGAACCGCTGGCCCTTTGGCAGACGTGGCAGGGCAGGATCTATCTCGGGCAGGGCTGCAGGATGTCCTCTGGCCAACTTGCCTCCTCCAGTGGCAGTGGGGTCTGTTATGGACTGTATGGACTGTGGCTTTGCTCTCCCCAGGATGGCCCAGTGGGCAGGCCACCCACTGTATGGACTGTTTGGACTGTGGCTTTGCTCTCCCCAGGATGGCCCAGTGGGCAGGCCACCCACTGTATGGACTGTATGGACTGTGGCTTTGCTCTCCCCAGGATGGGCCAGTGGGCAGGCCACCCACTGTATGGACTGTATGGACTGTGGCTTTGCACTCCCCAGGATGGCCCAGTGGGCAGGCCACCCACTGTATGGACTGTATGGACTGTGGCTTTGCACTCCCCAGGATGGCCCAGTGGGCAGGCCACCCACTGTATGGACTGTATGGACTGTGGCTTTGCACTCCCCAGGATGGCCCAGTGGGCAGGCCACCCACTGTATGGACTGTATGGACTGTGGCTTTGCACTCCCCAGGATGGCCCAGTGGGCAGGCCACCCACTGTATGGACTGTATGGACTGTGGCTTTGCTCTCCCCAGGATGGGCCAGTGGGCAGGCCACCCACTGTATGGACTGTATGGACTGTGGCTTTGCTCTCCCCAGGATGGCCCAGTGGGCAGGCCACCCACTGTATGGACTGTTTGGACTGTGGCTTTGCTCTCCCCAGGATGGCCCAGTGGGCAGGCCACCCACTGTATGGACTGTATGGACTGTGGCTTTGCTCTCCCCAGGATGGCCCAGTGGGCAGGCCACCCACTGTATGGACTGTATGGACTGTGGCTTTGCACTCCCCAGGATGGCCCAGTGGGCAGGCCACCCACTGTATGGACTGTATGGACTGTGGCTTTGCACTCCCCAGGATGGGCCAGTGGTCATGGAGTCCCCTCGTGGATCTGGCGTCGTGTACTCAAGTGGCTGAGGTGCCCCCCCTTCCCTTCCCCCTGAGGTGCCTGTCCTATTTTCTTTCTGATGCCCCTGCAGTGTTCTCTCCGTGGAGTTCTTGTCGTGGGACTGGGCCTTGCCCCTTTGCACAGGACCCCTGTGATCCACGGACAGTGGTTGGACTACATTTAGTAGCTGTATATATTTTGTACATAGTTTATTTATTTATTTGGATTACTGGTGTCCATATTTCAATATATCTGGCCGTTTATGATCTCTTCTTTTGGTCTTTGCATTATTTCGGAGGGGGGTGGTTTGTGGGTTGTGACAGTGATCTGTGGGAATGCATTGATGTGTGTGTTGTAGTGGGTGTGGGTGGGTGGGTGTGTGCCGGTAATCTTTTCCCTCCCCTGTGTCGTAGGTGCAGTACTCACCGATGTCTTCCGCGCCGCCGGGCGTGCTCCTGGTATATGAGGAGGAATAGGAGTGCGGGGATGACCTGTAACTCTGGCTCCATACTGCCGGAATCTCGCGTGGAGTGCGTAGAGGTGAGCGTTTTCCCATTCGTAGTCTGTTTCCGCCGTGTTCTTATCGGCGGTGCTCCCGCCCCGGAAAAGGTGGCAGATTGGTGGGTCGTAATAGGGTGGGCGGTACTATGTCTGCCGCCGGGCTGTTGGCGGGAACCGCCGCGCTGTTTGTTTGTACCGCTGTGGCGGTCGGAGTGTTAAGTTGGCGGGCTGTGTTGGCGGTTCCCGCCAGGGTCAGAATGCCATTTTTAATACCGCCGGTCTGTTCGCGGTCCGACCGCCGCCTCTCCGCCGACCGCCAAGGTCAGAATGAGGGCCTTTATATCACTTTTCAGTGATATCTCTACAATTTCACATTGCATCTTTATTCGTTTTGACCTACAATTATCCTGATAAATATTTTATATTTTTCTAAACACTGTGTGGTGTATTTTTGTGGTGCTATATTGTGTTATTGTATGATTTATTGCACAAATACTTTACATATTGCCTTCTAAGTTAAGCCTGACTGCTCGTGCCAAGCTACCAGAGGGTGGGCACAGGATAATTTGGATTGTGTGTGACTTACCCTGACTAGAGCGGGGGTTCTTGCTTGGACAGAGGGTAACCTGACTGCCAACCAAAAACCCTATTTCTAACACTAACTGAGGCAAAATCCCAAACCTACCAACCAAACAAAGCAGAGAGCCTATCATGAGTTGTAGTGGTAGTCCATGCAGAGATCAAAGGTTCTGAAAATTGTGGGTGCGATCCTTGCATAGTATCAAGCCTGTCAAAGGTGCTGGTCCATTTTTGTGGGAAATGCTGACTGCCATCAACAGCATTTTTTTGCTGCCAGTTGTAGAGGCATTGAAAGTTGTGGTAGCAAAGCTTGTCAATGCCAAGTGATCAAGGTGCTTTGTGAATATCTTGATGAAACCACTGACTGTGGTTACGATATTTCAGAGTGCCCTTTCGTACTGGTGCTCCAACTTCATGAGGTGCAAAATGCTCCAGTCTGGGTAGCCTGTAGAAGGACCAAGGCCCAAAGCCTCACCACAGGGCCTGGCAATGCTGGCCCTTTATTGAATCACAATGAGCTGATGTTCTGTAATCGCCCAGGTGCTGAGGCACCCTCTCCTAGGCAGTTTACCTTTCATGCAGGGACAGTTTTAGCACCCCTCTCCATGTCTCAAAATGGTTGCAGGAAGTAGTTATTGGAAATATGCACACTTTTAAAGGTTTTTCATCTCAAACTTGGAAAGAGGAGTTGGCAGTCAGCAACCCTAATGGGTGCCTGAGGGTCTTTCCCAGTCTCCACTGGTATGATACCCCTGCGCTTTGCTGATGAGAAATCATGACACAATGACAGGGAGTTTCAGCCCCATCTTTTACCCAGTTCACAGACACAATTTGTGGATGCCAGTGAGCCAAGGATGAGACTTATTTCAAGTAAGTCCAGTTTTTTTTTTTATTCCTCCCAGAATAGTTCAGCCACAGTATTTGTCTTATAGTGTCAGCAGGAAGAAGGAGTGGGCAAAAAGCTCTCTGTCTAAGGAACCCAAACAAAGATACAAAAAGAAGAGAGGTTTCTTACCACAGAATGTGTTTGTGAAAACATCTCTCAGGAATGAATGGAGCAGAAAATGGGCAAAGAACTAATGTCCTTACACAACAAAACAATCCTCTGGTTCTTATACTCCACACCCTACTGTCCTGTTCAGTTCATAGGACCTCAGGAATGCTTCAGGAAAGCCTCTGCATTGCTATCTAAGAGGCTTTCTTTAACCTCCATCTTGTGTACCACAATTGCTCAGGCAATTCAAAATGGAGTTCTGGTTGTCTTAGATAACCAAAATACCCACACTCCATGCTTACTCTGCCACACATTTACATGTTAATTATTCATGCAACATTTCATAACCCATGCAAATGGAGTGAAGGACGTGGCTGTAGGGAACCAACAGGGCAGAGTAAATAGGGGAGGACAGGGGGCCACTTTAGCAGTGTAGGGGACAGGTAAAAGGCCTTTCCTACTTTTAAGAACAACTTCTGTTAAATGGCTGGATTGGCCAATTTATCCCATCCAGCATTCCTCCATGGGCTGGAGCCAATAATGGCTAGGTTTTGAGGCATTCAGGTCACCACCATGCAATTTTCTACAGCTCCCTGTGATGTATGACAGCAGACACAGAGGGGGCATAAGAACAAAAAAGAATCAACGAGAAAGAGGGGGAGGATGAATGAATGAATGAAATAATTAATGAATAGAGAGAAAGAGGAAAGGAGCAGAGCGAGGTTGGACAGTTTTGCAGGGCTCCTTTGGTTTCCCAGTCCGGCTGTGCTGTCAGCACACACAGTCCTTCTCAGTCGTATAAGCCAAAGATAGCCATAGTCATTAAAGAAGGACACATATGGTGTGCCCATTTGGACATCAACTCTGGCTCTCACTCCTTGTCACAAATGGTCGTCAACATACAAACATGATTCTTGTGTGCACTGAGGCCTAAAAAATTCAAACCCATCCAGAACTCGCTATGGGACACACCGGGATGGGTTGTGTGCCCTTTCAAGCACAACAGGGGACCTTTTCTGTCCCAACAGTATCTGTGACTTGGATAGTGGTTTTGACTAGGGGAGCCCTAATAGATTTAGGTTAAGCGTTCAGTGGAGAGGTGCCAGATTTAGCTAAATTAAGTGTTCTTTATTAGAAATGGGGTCTTTGGATGACAGTCAGGTTATCCCCTGTTCACGCAAGGTCCCTCACTCTAGTCAGGGTAAAAGAGAATAACCCTCAGCTAATCTCTGCTTACCCCCTTGGTAGCTTGGCAGAGCAGTAGGCTTAACTTCAGAGTGCTAGGTGTAAAGTATTTGTACCAACACACACAGTAACTTAATAAAAACACAACAAAATGACACAACACCAGTTTAGAAACATAGGAAATATTTATCCAAACAAAACAAGACCAAAACGACAAAACTCCGACATAAGCAAATCAAGTTATGAATTTTTAAAGATTAAACTAAAAAAATAGCGCCTAGAAACACAAAATGCTTTGATGAGGTGTTAACACGCATCGTGACAGAGTCGTTCCCAACAAGCCGACACCAGCGACGCCACACACAGAGTCGCTTAGACCCTCAAGTGCAGTACCTTTGGTGAAAAGTGCAAACAAGTCGATGCGCGAAGTCAGGGATCGCGGTGGCTGTGCGAAACGTTGAATCTGTGCACTTCGAGCGGCGTCAGTCACAACGTGGTGCGGCGACTTCCACGGAGTCGCGGACTTCCGCAGGGCTGTAGCGGCATCGGGCCTGCGAAGATCGTTGCGTTCCAGCGAAGATCACGGAGTCGGTTGCAGGCAGCGTAACCGGATTCCGGAGCGGCGTCGGTCAGAAGTCGTCCAAAGTCGATTTACTTGGATTTCTACCAGCTTTCCTTTCAAAGGCCCAGGGACTGGATAGGGCACCACTTGTCAGAACAGGAGTCTCTCCAGAGACTCCAGGTGTTGACAGAGAGAAGTCTTTGCTGTCCCTGAGACTTCAAACAACAGGAGGCAAGCTCTAAATCAAGCCCATGGAGATTTCTTCACAAAATGGAAGGCAAAGTCCAGTCTTTGCCCTCTTACTCTGGCAGAAGCAGCAACTGCAGGATAGCTCCACAAAGCACGGTCACAGGCAGGGCAGCACTTCTCCTCAGCTCTTCAGCTTTTCTCCAGACAGAGGTTCCTCTTGATGTCCAGAAGTGATCTAAAGTCTGTGGTTTTGGGTGCCCTTCTTATACCCAATTTCTCCTTTGAAGTATGCCTAATTCAAAGTAAAATCTCTTTTGAATGTGAAATCCTGCCTTGCCTAGGCCAGGCCCCAGACACTCACCAGGGGAGACACAGAAATGGTATAAGCAAGAAAATGCTCACTTTCTAAAAGGGGCATTTTCAAACACACAATCTTAAAATCAACTTTACTAAAAGATGTATTTTTAAATTGTGAGCTCAGAGACCCCAAACTCCACATGTCCATCAGCTCCCAAAGGGAATCTACACTTTAATCAGATTTAAAGGTATCCCCCATGTTAACCTGTGAGAGGGACAGGCCTTGCACTAGTGAAAAACGAATTTAGCAATATTTCACTGTCAGGGCATATAAAACACATTATTATATGTCCTACCTTAACCATACACTGCACCATGCCCTTGGGGCTACCTAGGGCCTACCTTAGGGGTGCCTTACATGTAAGAAAAGGGAAGGTTTGGGCCTGGCAAGTGGGTACACTTGCCAAGTCGAATTTACAGTTAAAACTGCACACACAGACACTGCAGTGTCAGGTCTGAGCCATAATTACAGAGCTACTTATGGGGATGGCACAACCAGTGCTGCAGGCCCCCTAGCAACATTTGATTTACAGGCCCTGGCACCTCTAGTGCACTTTACTAGGGACTTACTAGTAAATCAAATATGCCAATAATGGACAATTCAAAAGTTCTGGGGTTTTAACATTCTTTTAGGTAATATTTCATTGTATGAGGCTGATGTGCTTTTTGATTTGAGGATAAACGAAGCACCATTTATACAGTGGTCCTGCATGGGGAAGAACTCCTATAGGTAAAACGTGCAACCACCGCTTTCTACACTTGCATTAAATGCATGATTTCCAAAACCAACAGGAACATGAAATTGCAAGCAAAGGGCTCTGAGCACGAAGAAGAAAGAAGGGACACTATCAGCGGCCTAGCAAGGTGGCTTTGGGCCCTGTGTATGGAAAGAAAATATCCTTCCTCAGAGTTGGGTAGTCACATAACCATATCTGGGGTACAGTTCTCGGGGCATAGGGTGCGCCTCAGAGTCTTGGGTGCCACGGAGCACCCTGCACTACTGATCGCAATGCCTCCCTTTTTAACTCGGCATTACATAGTTTTCAGAAAAGAGGAAGAGAATCGAAGTTAATAAGTTACAAAGGAAAGAGCTATAAAAAATTGACGTGGCCAAAACAAAGTTTATTTTGCAGAGGCAAGGTGGATACCTTATTTCAGTTTCTAGGTCAAAAAGCACTCTCTGGTTCTCCCACTGTCAGAGCTAATAATTTGCAAGATTGTAATAAGCAGGCAATAAAACAATAATAGGTGAGTAAACACATCAGCATCCCTTAAAAGAAGACTTTCGTTTCTTCACGGGTTGGGTGATGTGAAAAAGCCACGCTGATCCTTGTGCAGCTCTCGGCTCTTCTGTTTTACTCAGACTCCGTCCCGGGATATATAGGTTATATTCTTGGGGGGCTCGGGAAGGGGTCTAGTTGGCTACAAAGCGGAGCACTGAGTACAAAGGATTACGAAACGGGCTCTCTCTCTGGGATGGGGAAAGCCCGAAGGTGAGCTTGCCGGTTTTAATAGTGGGATAATGAATACAAAGAAAACATTGGTAGTGCACTCTGTGGATGGCAGTGCTTCCAAGCATTCCGCACCTGTACCCTAAATTCACAGCCATCAGAGCAGGGAATTTGACTCCAGGTTCCTTGCTTTGTTCACCTACGACATCCTCCGCTGTGGCGGCTGATTGAAGCCTGTGAGGAGCATTTCTCCTGCTCTGGTGGCCGATGATCGGTCTTTAGGACCACCAGGCCCGGCTTTAGCGCTGCTGGCGCCCAATGCGACAATTAGTGTTGGCGCCCCACCCCCATGACCTGCTCCTCAGATTCCCTCACTACCAAGGGGCAAAAGTGCTCCTTATCTCTCCACAGCCCCTCTCTCACATACTTTAGGGGCCACACGCACATATGTTAGGAATTACGATTTCCTTTGGGAAATCACAATTCCAAATGAAAGTAAGTCCACCTAGTTTCTTTTGCGATTCCCAAAAAGACGTACCTCATTAATATTAATAAGGTAGGCCATAATTTGCGACCCACTGGGAATCGCAAAAATCACAGGGACGATGGCCTGCTGGGGTTAGCAGACCTCTATGTCTGTGATTGCTTGTAAATAAAGCAATCATTTATTTTTAAACACAGCCTGTTTTCCTTTAAGGAAAACGGGATGCCTTTAAAAGAAAAAAATGAAACATCTCAGTTTCGTTTTTTAAGAGTAGGCAGTGGTCCTACAGACCAGTGCCTACTCTTAAAAAATGTTTTTGCATGAATTCACAAAGAGGAAGGGGTCCCTTGGTGACCCCTTCCTGTTTGCGATTGCGTCAGCACCAAGTTGAAATTGGTGTTAAAAAGCAAATGTTTTGTGACCAAATTCTAGTCGTGAAACATTCATACATAGGACTTCGAGTCACTATTAGAAAGGATGACCCTTATCATACCCCTTCCTAATACCCAATCACTAACCTATTTTGCGATTCAGTAATAGGTTATCGAATCGCAAAATAGGGTTCTATGCATACGAAAATGCTTTTTTTGGTTGCAAACGGCCCAATTCTGTGAATCAGGCCATTTGTAACCAAAAAAAGCTACATACACGTTGCCCTAGATTGGTTGTAAAGCACTGGTTGGGATGGCTTTACTAATAAGAATGCATACCAACCCTTTTCAGAAACATTAGGAATATATAATGAAAGACTGGGTGAAAAACGTAATGTCCTAACCAATTTCAGCAGTTTGCATGCAGCTCTTTCATGAGAGTTCGTAATAGTCACTATTCTATATTAAGGTTGTATTTTATGAGCTGCAATAACTAAATAATCTCTGTGACAAAAGTAGTAATCCACAGTTAACCACATAAAACACAGATATGTGATCTGCATGGTAGCATTCTTTACAGCAAGCATAATAACCCTCTGCGCTACTTTATGGAGATTCAAAACTGCCACTAGACAAAACTCCATTTCTCTCTCTCTAGCAGGAAAATTAATCTCAAGAGCTGCCTGAAAGCTCGATAGACAAGTAACTTTGCAGCAGGCGTTTTTAAATCATAAGGTAGTGCTAACCACAGTGCCTCACCCCAAGTCAGCGCCCCCTCCCCCGGTCAGCACCCAGTGCGGCCGCACCAGTCGCCCTGTCCTAGAGCCGGCCCTGACCACCACTGACACTTTTTCTTTTGTGGAAAAGGCTGCTTCATTGGCAGCAAATAGAACTAACACTTACTGACTTAGCCGCACACACTCAGGCCCATATTCATACTTTTTGACGCAAACCAGCTCCGGCGCTGGTTTGCGTCAAATTTTTTTACCGCCGGCTAACGCCATTCCTACGCACCATGCGGGTGCCTTATTTAAGGAATGACGTTAGCCAGCGCTGCAGACTGGTCAGAGTAAAAAAAAATCACTGAAACCAGGCAGCGCGGGTGTAGGGGAAAATGGGGGTTGTGCGTTAAAAAATGGTGCAAGTCAGGTTTGAGGCAAAAATCATGCCTCAAACCGGACTTGCGCCATTTTTTGACGCACAAACCCCATTGAAATGACTCCTGTCTTAGCAAAGACAGGAGTCATGCCCCCCTGCCCAATGGCCATGCCCAGGGGACTTCTGCCCCCTGGGCATGGTCATTGGGCATAGTGGCATGTAGGGGGGCCCAAATTAGCCCCCCCATGCCACTTTAAAAAAATAAAAAAAATACTTACCTCAACTTACCTGTACTTACCTGAGATGGGTCCTCCCACCCTTGGGTATCCTCCAGGGGTGGGCGAGGGTGGCGGGGGTGTCCCTGGAGGCAGGGAAGGCCCCCCCTGGACTCCTTCCATGGTCAGAGACCATGGAAGTGAGCCCACAGGTCCCTTAATGCCTGCCCTGACCCAGGCATTAAAAAACGGTGCACATCAGGCTCTGCGCCGTTTTTTAAGGCCCGCCCCCTCCTGTGCGTCAAAATGACGTTGGAGTATAAATAAGGCGCACAGGCCTTAAGGTCATTTTTTTGGCGGGAACGCCTACCTTGTATGTCAGTTACGCAAGGCAGTTTCCCGCATCCAAAAAATGACTCACACGGAGTGATTGTGATTCGGGCGTCAAAGCATAAATATGGGGCAAGGTTTGCGCTAAATGTGCGTCAAAATTATTGACGCACATTCGGCGCAAACAGAGTATAAATATGCCCCTAAATGTCCCTAAACAACGTTCTGACAATCAATTCTAATCCATCTCTCACCACTATACATTGCCCACCTCTTTAGTCTCTGACACCCCGTTCCATTCTTTAACATCCAGCACCTGCTACCTGTTTGTCTGTCAATTTCTTTAATCCTCTTACTAACTCCAGAATCCCCACTGTCTTCCTTTCCAGCCTGCCCGCGCTTCGTCCAGGCTGCCCCCCATTCATTCCTTCTTTCCTTGTTATTAGCTTCTCCATACTTCTTTCCTAGCCTTCCCAGCTCTCCCACTGCCACCTCCTGAGCTCTCTCTTTCTGCCACCATAAAAACCTTTCTTGGGGTGTTTTTCAACCCCACCCCCAACCTTTGCCACATGCCTCTGTCACCACTACACTCACCCCACCGCCGTACCAGGGCCTTCAGCCCCATGTTACCAGTGCTCTCACCCTGGCCACTTGTGCTCTGTTCCTTCCCCATATCCTCAGCCTCCTGTCAGTATCTCATCGAACAGTCCTAGTATTTTGACATTCACAGAAGTGTGCCAAACCACCAAAAGCTTCCTAATTAACCAATGTAGTCCATCCCCTTTAAGGCCATCCTCACAGCCAGCCAAGATCCAATGCTGCTGCTCCTGGTGCATTGTCCAAAAAGGCCCGCCTCTGGCATGCCATGCCGATGCCCTTCTGAGGCTGTGCAGGCACAGACCACTGTCCCCTTATCTGTTATGTCTCGGCCGATAACCCTATCCTTGACAAGGTTATGCCATCCCCATTCCAAACAGACTGCTTTATAGATGGCAAATGCTGACCATGTCAGCCACCTGCCCTGAAGAGCAGGTTACCCGCAGCCCTTGCAGCCCCACTTCTCATTCCAGGCCATGCCCCCATCAGCAGTAAGCCTCAAATTTACCAAGAAACTCTGGTTACAAATCTGATACTCTCTTCCTCCTTTTATCACCACACATAGGAAGCCATAGCATGCTCCGTCGCATTTGTGCACTTTGGAGGGACTTCCATGGTCCGTTGTTCTCACCCCTCCCCACTCCAACATCATTTATATCTACAAGGGTACAAGGTTACTATGGATAGCTTTGTCTTGTTCATCCCCAATCTCATTTGTTCCAGCCACTGTACCCCGGCCAAGTGTCTCCAAGTGCCTCCAAGGGACTCCCAGGGAAAAACCCATGGCAACCCTATGTCCGTTTGCCCCAATTCTACAATCCCCTACTCAGAATGGCAATTTTGTGTCCACTTCCAAATCCTGGCTCCACCTGTCCCTTTGGTCAACTCCATCCTCACCTAAGTCACTGGTATGGCCTTCCCCAAAACCAATTTAGCATTGCTTTGCCCATCACATCCTGTGCCGGCCACTATCAGGCATTCACACTCAATGAAGGAAACCCCCACTTATCCTACACTCTGCCTTCTTGTCTATCCAACATGGCTCTATCCTTCTGTTTGTTAATTATCACCATTGGGAACATGTATGTACTATAACCTGAAGCATATGCTATAATGCTTTCATCCATTTCCCTGGGTCTCTGCTCCCTAGACATTTCATTGGGCAAGCTGCAATTATTCTCTACTATCCCCTTCCAGCCTCAGCACAGTACCTACCATCTGTCCATCACTGCTGCAACCATATCTTCACTCCATCTTCCCTCTTACTTTCTTAGCACCTCCTTCCCTATGGATCTAGTTGTCTTTCCATCCCAATCGCCTTAACAACCAGAACTCACTCCCTGCACTCAGTAGGCTCCTTCTTTTGTAAGACTCCCAATGCAGCCCATCCATAGTCTCAATCCCTTCCACTGCAGAGCACTGTGTCTGCCCCATGGGGTGCTTGCAACCGCAGGGGACTTTGTCCCCTTCATCCAAGGCTATGATCCTTCCATTGTGCACTGAAAATCTATCTTAGGGTGAGGACCACTCCATTCTCCACCCTCTCTGCACCTACTGAGAATTTAGAATTTTTCAACCTTCTGCTGCCAGTAAACTAGGAATGGACTGGGTGCACTCTGCAAGGGGTGCCCCGTCCTTTCTCACCTGCCGTGGCACCTTGTGTCAAAAACTGGACTCAGCTGGCCCTTGCAGCCACTCTACTGTCATCACTCTGCAAGTGGCCGATCTGGCACTCTTGTCTCCTTCGCCAGAATTGTTGGGCCTAGAAGCTCCACTTGCACCTGCCATATGCAAGTATGTTGCTTCATGCTGTGAGCAGATGCACCTGTACTCTTGTGGCCTTCAGCCTTTTCCACCCTAGACTGGGTGCCCTCCCAAAGACCAACGTGTGCAAACCAGACCTAGCCTTACCCTGCTGCCTCTCTATCCTCAAGCTGGGTATAGAAAATCCGGTTCCCTTGTCTCAATCATCAGCAGTTTGGAGCCTAAACTGGATGCTTTCCATACAAGGGGTATTTGCTTCCCTGTCATGTGCCATAGCCACCTTCGCCATGCGATCTAACCATGAAATGCTGCTGCCACTTTCAGGTCTCAGGCACATTTCCTCCGCACCTACTGGTCACCAGTTCAACATTCTAGCTTCAAGGCACGTGGTGTATTGTTGCGTGGTCCTGGTCTGCACCTATGCAGCACTACGCCAGTCAGCCCATGTTAGCCATGAGGACTGTTGCTCCCTGTATGTTCAGGTTAAAGCTGCCACTGCAGTCTGTAGGTCGGCCTCCATAATTTCTTATTAATCCCTCTTCATTCTACCTGAAGCCCTTCACACTTCATCTCAATTTAGACCGTCCATTAAATTCTTAGCACTTTGAATGGTCTTCAATAGCCTTCTTTACCAAGTTGAGGCTACCTACATTCCACATGTACCCCTTTTGGGAAGAGGCTTTAACAGGGCATGCTATCCTACTCCTACCTGTCGATTCCCCACATTCGTCAGGTATGGCCCTCTTTGCATGTCTTGTATGCCTTGAAAGGCTTTAATGCAGACACCCACTTTTTAAACCTATGTCACTTAGGTAATTTGCCCTAGAGGAATTCACTTTTAGACGCCTGGTTTCATCCTCATTTTTTAGTTCGGAGGTTGTCAAGTCTGCCTTGTGGCAACCGTCCCCGAGGCAGACTGGAGTTACCCGAGACAGCCGGCCAAACATACATGCCCAATGCTCGTCATCCCATGGCCCCACCCCTTTACAAGAAAACAATAATAAACATAGTTCATTATCGTTTTCTTGGAAAGGTTTTGCAGCTGCCGCTGCTGGTGGGGTAGACGCTCCTCCGCCCTTACGGATGAGCTGCCCCTGGCTCCAAACTGCACACCCGGCTACATACCACACCATTACCACTCTTCTACTGAATGGACCAGCCCATTTGCTGCACTTGCTTTTCGTGTGAAGCTTGGATTTTTCATAATCCCAATGACTTCAGTGATATAACACTGCACCTTAACCACTGAGCATGTAGACATCATTTTTCTTATATATACTAAAAGTCAAACCCTTAACCTTCAGATGGGAAATCTTACACCTTAACCATTGGACCGCAAGTCGGGCTCTACTACCAAAAAACCTTATTGTCCCTACGGTTTATTATAAAAACTTGATTTTATAGTTTGCATACCAAAAGTACAACATAATGACACATTGTTTATACAAGGGCATACAACTATTTAGAATCTATTGACGAGGCCAGCCTACTCGCAGTACACACAATCTTTAATATACCGACAAGGATAAGGAATTACATTGTACATGGTACATAGGAGTGCTGCAATGAGGCAATGGTAATGGTCAATGTGTCATCTCGTTCAATCGGACATTGTGGACAGTCAGTACAGTCATTTATCCGCTGCTAGCAGTGAGGTGACCAGGTCATCCTTCAGACGTTAACTCCGGCAGGTGAGTCAGAAGATAGGAGTGTGTAGGATGCCAAATATCACGAGGTGTGGACATGGGTGGTAATATTTTTGCAGAGAGTGTCAGTCCATTACAGTATATTAAATCTGCAAGCCAGGTCTTGTACTAGGGTGTTCGCTTTCTTCACCATCTACAGGCCACCCTCCTATTGGCCAGCAAGAGTGCATGGGCCACATGTCTCTTATATGGTGCAGGCATGTCTTATACATAGCACAACAGTGCTATCACAGGGGTCAGCTGCACTTCCTCCTATAGCACAGTAGAGGTTGCAGATTGTATTAACAGCCAATAGAATTGTACTGCACTGCAAGACCATGCCAGATGGAGGAAATCCACTCCTGGTGATCTGAACCTGTCGTATTTGTCATCTGCCTTCACCTCAAATCTGTGCAACCTCACCGGCATGTAATAGACCCACTGTAGAAATTAATAATGAATGATCCTAAGCTGGATAGTGGATGAGATCTGGCCTGTCTGTATAGAACTGAAAGTCCACTGGTCAGTGCATATATCAAGCCCCAATTCCACCTCCCACGACCGTTGGGCCTTTACGGAAAATGTGGAGCATTCTTCCTGTGTTAAACAGTATAGGGGAGTAATTATGTGTATGGTGCTGGTGATTTGTAGGAGGATAGGTAGCATAGCAAGGGTGAAGGGTTCTGCTGGGAATCCCAAGATGGGAGCTCTGCAGCTGCATTTCAGTCTGTGGTATGTAAATGCATCAAAGGATGATCCAGTAACATCTCCCATATACTCAGCCTGTGTGATGAATGTAACATTCCAGTATAGATCACTCCAGTGGGACGGGCCTGATGCCCTGAGGTGCGACCATACCAGCGACTCATGCGTAGCCTGTATTAAGGATTGCGAGCTTAAAGGGAGGCAGGAGGAATATATGAAGTCTTTCTCTACTCTGTGGCATAGCTGCTCCCAAGCCCTATATATGCATGCAACAGTGGATGGACCAACATTGATTTAGTGGATGGCATACTTATAAATGAGGCGGGGTTTGGAAGCCATATACCTCTTTTCTATTATCGGATGAAGGAGAAAGGTTATTGGGTTATACCAGTATACGGTGTAATGTGCCTGGAGGTATAAATAGTAAAGCTCCACATCAGGTGCTTCAAAGTCCCTGATGAAAAAGCAGTGTAAGGGTTTCTCATTTGATATAAGGCTGTCTTCCAACCCATGCTAAGAATGCCATTGTGAGTGGGAGGGGATTGTTCAGAGATAATATAGTAACTTCAGAAGAAGGATCATCTTCATCTTTGCTCTATGCTTTGCCAGGGACTGTAGGAGTGAGATCCAGTGTGTAATTTGATCAGAGATATTGAAAAGTGTGACACCATAGTTAGCACGGATCACCTCGCCTCTGTCATAGTGTATCCATATTGCTAGATTTGTGGGTTCATCTGTGATTCTAGGTAGTCGAACACCTTGGTGGCATCTAAGAAAACTGCCACCACGTTCAGATCAGGATTTATGTCCTGCATGACAGCAAAAGCTGAAGCCCAACTGGCCTGGGTGCACTACGGGCCTCATTTACGAGGAAGTGGCGCAGCGTGGGGCTGCATCACTTCAGAAACGCAGGGATGCGCCAAATTTACAAAAATATGGTGCACCCCTGTGTTTCCCCTAGTGCTGGCGCAAAATTTTGCTGCTTCGCACCAATGCAGACACCCTTGCACCATAGTGCAAAGATGCCTGCATTGCAGAGAGTGATTTTTCATGTGCAGGTAGGTGTCCCTTCCTGCACATAAACAATCAATAATGGCAATTTGCTAGTTCTATGTTTGCGGTATTCTGCATTCTGCAGCACACATAGAAGTAGCAAATCGTAATAGTTAAGGATTGTTTATGTGTAGGAAGGGACACTTTCCTGCACATAACCAATCATTCAAGGGGGCATATTTATACTCTGTTTGCGCCGAATGTGCGTCAAATTTTTTAACGCACATTCAGCGCAAACACTGCCCCATATTTAAACTTTGACGCCCGACCCTGCGGATGTCAAAATTCCACCATATGTGTCATTTTTTGGAAGCGGGAAACTGCCTTGCGTTAATGAAATGCAAGGTAGGCGTTCCCTTCCAAAAATGACTTTAAGGCCTGTGCGCCTTATTTATACCCCAGCGGCATTTTGACGCACAGGAGGGGCTGGGCCTTAAAAAACGGCGCACAGCCTGTTGTGTGCCATTTTTTAACGCCTGGGTCAGGGCAGGCGTTAAGGGATCTGTGGGCTCGGAAGGAGTCCAGAGGTGCCCTCCCCTGCCCCCAGGGACACCCCCTGCCACACTCGCCGACCCCTGGAGGACACCCATGGATGGGGGGGACCCATCCCAGGGAAGTAAAGTTAAGTTCAGGTAAGTATTTTTCATTGTTTTTTTAAGTCCCATAGGGGGGCCTAATTTGGGCCCCCCTACATGCCACTATGCCCAATGACCATGCCAAGGGGACAGAAGTCCCCTGGGCATGGCCATTGGGCAACGGTGCATGACTCCTGTCTTTGCTAAGACAGGAGTCATGTCAATGGGGATTGTGCGTCAAAAAAAATGGCGCAAGTCCGGTTTGAGGCCTGATTTTTGCCTCAGACCTGACTTGCCCCCTTTTTTGACGCACCACCCCCATTTTCCCCTACGCCGGCACTGCCTGGTGTGAGTCATTTCTTTTTACTCAGACCAGTCCGCAGCGCCACTAACGTCATTCCATAAATAAGGCACCCGCATGGCGCATTGGAATGGCGTTAGCCGGCGATAACATTTTTGACGCACAACTGCGTTGGCGCAGTTGTGCGTCAAAAAGTATAAATATGGCCCAAGGTGTTTTGTTCTTTTTATGTGGGCTGCTAAATGCAGCACACATAGAAAAAGCAAAAATGAGGAGAAATAACAATATTTCCTCTTGTTGTGCCATGCTAACGCCACCCCTGGGGTGCCGTTATATATTTGGCAGTGCCTCAGGTTTATGATTCCAAGTAAATCTATGGCAGCGTCAAAATGCAATGGGTGTTGCAGTGGAATGCCCACAGCAACACCCATTGCACACTTCTTCCATGCTAAGTGATGCATGTGAAGGAGCCATATTTATAAGGCTGTGTTAAGCCACAAAAGTGGCTTAACGCCGTCTTGTGAATATGGCACTAGGCATTGTGCCACTGGAGCTTTGCAAAAAGTGACAAGGTGTCATAAACAATCATTAAATAATGACGATTTGCTACTTCTAGGTGTGCTGCAGGAGGATACATGCATAAATAACAATAATTATACTATTTTTAACGCATTTATTTTAAAATATTAGCAACGAAAAAGAATTAAAAATAATAAACCTATTTATCACCATAAATAAAATAACCCACTGTAAATACTTACATAAATGCATAAAAATGATGGGCCTCATTACAAGTTTGGCGGCCCATGGACCTCCATGGCGGCGTTGGCAGTCCAACTGCCATAGGGTCATGCGGGCCTATGGAGCAAAGACCGCCGCAGGCACCGCCAGGGAGGACAGACAGGCCGGCAGAGCGTGTGTTGCCGTTGGACACATTATGAGGTTGCACACCACTAATGTGACCATGGCAGTCCAACCACCACGTGTCAGCAGGAGGAAACAGGAGT
The DNA here is from genome assembly GCF_031143425.1 of Pleurodeles waltl. Lineage (NCBI taxonomy): Eukaryota > Metazoa > Chordata > Amphibia > Caudata > Salamandridae > Pleurodeles > Pleurodeles waltl. The sequence continues at coordinate 655,335,154 of NC_090445.1, read as the reverse complement.
ATAAAGGGAGACACTCACCTGCAGGCAGCCTCACACATCCGGTGCTGTCATGGAGCCCATCACACATCTCCTGCTGCTGCTGATGATCACCGATAGAGCACAAAATCCACACCGCTGTGGGCGCAACCGACCGTAAGTGCACACACCTACCTGTGTCATTACGTACAACACTAGATTTTCACACCTTCAGCCAAATTATATGGGACTCACGCTATGGGCACCAAGTATACTTTTCATTGTTTCCCGGATCGGATTTAGACACAAAGAAGGACACAGTCACAGTCACAAAATGCCCCCTTTGGGCAGGTCACTCCACTGCAACACAAAACAAAAACACACGTCTGCTCATCTCAGACACAGAGACAGTGAAGTGTACACAATATTGTCTCACACAGCACTAACAAAACACGAACATCACATCTACAAATACAACTCATACACTCACATTCCTCACATGCCATGTACTGGCCTCACTTTTCAGCACACACATGTATGGATGTGGCATGGAACACAAACACCACTCCCAGTAAACAGCCCTGCAATGGACACACACATCCCCCACACTGCAACACAATGGAAGGACACTGGGATGCACAATAGAAAGAGAGACAAAATATGAAGTACACTATGCAAACAATAGCTGCACAATAGAGATGGGGCCATCAGGAGCCCTCAGGGATGGAGGTTGCATTGGGACACATATCACTTTGCACATGCCCCTTAAACAACATTTTCACAGGAACTGGCCCTACATGTATCTCAAGGACAAAACATACTAGACCCAAATGACATGCCTATATGCACAATGTGGAAGTGCAAGTCAGCAAAGCACATGTAACTCCAACTGCATGGGACATACCTCTATATGAAGTAGCTGCAAGGTACTTCATAAGCTAGCACAACTGAACACACTCCATGACTGGACAAACAAAACGCAAGCTGCCGCACATTAGATGAATCCATAATCCATATCAGGGGCAAGACTAACACCATACAGGCTCACATTGGACAACACAAGATGAAATATTTACCATACCAAACAGTACACAATGCCATGACACTGCAATGCATTTACACCCACATGTCCATACAGTCAACATATACCTTTGTCTTGGGGGACTCCAGCACTGCTCACAAAGTCAGCTACTGCAAAAAACAGCAAATGGATCAGCAAGCAGGCTCAAACAAACACAGCTGTAAGCACACAACATAAGTTACTCAGGAAAAACATTAAGTTAGAAAATGAATTGCAGGACAAATGTGTACCCAAAACAAAACACCTCTCTGAGTTTATTAAATAGTGGAAATGAAAAGTCCAAGGCCATTGGCCAGTCCATTAAAAGTTTCAAAAATAGCACAGAGTTGTGTCAACACTTCGCTCCCAACTGCTGGGGAACCTCCACAGGAAGGGGCATCAAGAGGACAGGCATGCACCAATGGCATCATTCTTGGAAGGGGAGGGAGTGGGATTTTGGAGGGGGGGGGTTGGACTCGGGTTTTGGAAGGGTGGTCTTCTTTTTGAGATGGGTGGGCTTCTTCTTGGGGGCCATGGGTGCTTGCGGGGGCAGGAGGGGCCTTGGAGGTAGAAGGGAGGGTCTGGGAGGTGGGTGGGGGCCACTTGAGTTTGAGTTTGAGATGGGGGTGGAGGAAACAGGGCAAAGGCTAAGGTCAAACAAAAAACTTTCTTATGGACACAGGAACAGTCATCCAAAGCGGGTTTGGATTTGGAGTTCGAGGGGGTGGATCTATGTTGTGCTGGTGTGGATGTCATGGGTTCATGCTTCTGGGAGGTATGCCTGTGTTTGGTGGTTGTCTGTTGGGTGAGTGAGTGTGTGCGTTTGTGTGTCTTGGGGGTCTTAGAGGGAGAGGTGCTTGGGGTGGAGTGGTGGATGTGTGTGTAGCTATTGGGGTGGTATCTGCAAGTATGCTGGATTTGGTGGATGTTTGTGTGTCTGTAGTTGTGGTGTCTGCGGGTGTTGTGCATGGGGGTGGGGTGAAGGTGTCTGCCGTAAAGGATGCGCCCACCCTCTTGAGTGAGCGGCACTCCCAACTGGGAAGGGAGCAACTGGGAGGGTGGTGATAGAATGGGGGTGGAGGATAAGGATGGTACGGGGGTGCCCTGATGGGTCCATCACCACTAGGGAGTGTCCACTAGAGGAAGAATCTGATGGTGATGATGATTTGGTCTCCCCCGTGGCACTCCCATTGCCCTCCAGGCCTCTATGTCAGTGGGGTAGTGACCCGAGGTCCCAGATGCTTTCCCACTCAGCTGTGCCACATCTGCTTTGCTTGTCAGTGCTGGTGCTTCAATACAAAGAGAAATAGGGTCATCGCATGACCATGATCGCACTTGAACAACAGCTCAGATTAACATACAGTACCATGATGTCAAGTAGGCCCCAGCAACAAACTCCACCTCAGTTGCCCATACATGTGTCATACCATATGCATGCATTCCATCTGAACTGTCAACAGTTGCCCACAGGAAAATCAGGATCTCAGACAACTACAATTGCCTGGCTGAAGTTGCGCAATCACAGTACCCATTGAACTAATTAGGAAACCTCATCACCCTCAAAACTTTGACCCATGGAGCAGACCTCAGTTACCTATTGTCATACAATAGTAGGCCAATGCCAACTTTATTCCCACAGATCCCAAACAAGGCCATGCACACATTTATTTGTCACTAACATAGTGACCCAAACAATAAGAAATGATGCTCCAAAATCTTGCCTGTGTACAATGCATACCTAACCTAGTCACTATGTTTAGACCAAAAAGGATTACTTTTAGACTAGTATGTTATGAGAGTCACTGGTCAAAGGGTGGAGTGTAATTCCATGCATATTTGACCACCGAATCCATCATGACCATTGACTCCATTTTATGTTTAGCTTCAGGTGCCATCACAGCGGCAGCACAGGGTTTTTCCACACTGAAGGTGTTTTCGCTCTTCTCAACAGAGCAAGGTCTTATCGTGCTAGAACATATTATAGGGGATGCAGATGTGATAAGAGTATACCAGCCAGAGAATGTTTTCATCTGGGAAAGGTGCAGCTCTGTCTCAGGAATGTACATTGGGACCTGGTCAGTTCCTTTGCGTGTTTGCGATGCAGACCAAGTACAGGCAGCATTTGAATTCAATAACAGAAGGGAGGAGGTTACTAGAATCTTCCTCTTGAGTTAGTTTAAGGTGTAAAAGACTAGGAAACTTGACGCTGAGGGAGGAGCTCCCCTGTGGAGTGGATGCACGGCCCAGAAAATCCCATTTGAGGGAAGGTCTCCTGTCTCAGCCGTTTCAGGGTTCCCCAGCTTGGTGCTGGCAAGGATGATGGATTTAACCCCCATGGTGAGGCATTTTAATTCCTAACTATTTAGCTTAAACAAATATATATATATATATATATATATATATATATATATATATATATATATATATATATATATATATATATATCATTGTTTGGTAACTCTCAATTGAAGTGGACTCACCTGGGAGGATAGCATTTGTATAGTGTATGTACTGGAGAGAGTGACTTGACCGCAACTGCCAGCAAGACCTGTACCTGTAACTCCAAACACCAGCCCAGTGGTCACTTGCCCACATCCCCCCTTTTTGTCAACTCCCAATTGAAGTATGCTCACGTGGGTGGATACCATTTGTATACTGTGTGTGTAGTACATGGAGTGACATGACTGCTAAGACCAGGAGGCTCTGTTACTTTTACTTCACTCACCAGTCCAGTATCCCCTTCTCCAAGGACCCTGTGTTTTAACTCTCAATTGAAGTGTCCTCGCCTGGGAGGGTGATATTTGTATAGTGTGTGTAGTACAGGGAGTTACATGACTGCAACTCACAGGAGGCTCTGTTACTGTCACTCCAAACACCAGTCCAGTGTCCCCTCCTCCAAATACTCCTGTCTGGTAACTCACACATGAGGTGTACTCACCAATGGGGATAATATTTGTAAGGTGTGTGTAGTACAGGGACTGACATGACTTAAACTCCCAGCAGGTCCTGTTTCTGTAACTCCAACCACCAGCACAGTGGTCACTTGCCCACATACCCCTGTTTGTCAACTCACAAATGAAGTATATTCACCTTGGGGGAGAACACTGGAAAAGTGTGTGACCTTGATGGATTAACCTGACTCAACTCACAGGAGGCACAGTTTCAACAACTCAAAACAGCTGAACTTTCTTGATTCTTCGAAAGACCCCTGTTTGGCAGCCCTCAATGCATGTTTACTCAGCTTGGAGGATACAATTTTTATAGAGTGTGTAGTTGAGGGACTGACATGACTACTAAGGCCAGGAGGATCTGTCACTGTTACTTCACACACCAGCTCAGTGTCCTCTCCTTCAAAGACTCCTGTTTGTTAACTCACAAATGAAGTGTACTCACCTGGCGGATACACTTTGTATAATGTGTGTAGTGCAGAGACTGACGTGACTGATAAGGCCAGGAGGCCGTGTTTCTGGAACTCCAAACACCAGCACAATGTTCTCTTGTCCAAAGACCCCTGTGTTTTAACTCTCAATTGAAGTGTACTCGCCTGTGGGATAACATTTGTATAGTGTGTGTACTAGAGAGAGTGACATGACTACAACTCCCAGAAGACCTTGCTTCTATAACTCCAAACACCAGCCAAGAGTTCTCTTGTCCAAAGACCCCTGTTTGGCAACTCACTCCCAAATTAAGTTTACTCACCTGAGGGGATACCATTTGTCAAGTATTGGTGAGTAGTGAGAGTGAACTGACTGCAACTCTCAGCAGGCACTGTTTCTGTAACCCCAATCACCAGCCAGTGTTCTCTTGTACAAATACCCCTTTGTCTTAACTCTCAATCGAAGTGTACTCACCTGGGAGGATGATATTTGTATAGTGTGTGTAGTACAGGGAGTTACATGACTGCTAAGGCCAGGGGGTACTGTTTCACTAACTCAAAACACAAGTCTAGTGTTCGGTTATCCAGATATCCTTCTTTCAAAACTCACAAATGAAGTGTACTCACCTGTTTGGATGACATTTATCAAGTGTATGAAGGAGAGAAAGTGACATGGCTGCTAATGCAAGGAGGCTTGGTTTCTCTAATGCCAAACACAAGCTCATTGTACTCATGCCCAAATACCCCTGTATCTTAACTCTCAGATGAAGTTTACTCATCTGGGAGGATAACATTTGTATGGTGGTGGGAAGTAGAGGGAGTGACCAGAATGCTAAGCCCAGTAGGCCCTGTGTCTCTAACCGCAACCACAAAAACATTGTTCACATGCCCAAATCTATCTATTTATGAACTTTCAATTGAGGTTTACGCACCTGGGAGGTACTATTTGTCAAGTGTTTGTAGTATAGAGAGTGACCTGACTGCAACTCCCAGGAGGCACTGTTTCAGTACCTCCAAACACCAGACCAGTGGTCACTTGTCCAAATGTCGTTGCCTTCTAACTCTCAAATTAAGTTTACTCACCTTGGAGTGACCAAGATACAGATCATGCTCAACCCTGAGATGTGTCTGGCCACCTAGCACCATCTTGGCCAGCCAACCCAAGATGAAACTATTGAGGACATGAAGGACAGCTTACCCAGTGTGCAAAACAATGACCCCAAAGGCCTCAAGATGCATCACCAGAATGGTATTGGCAGCAGACACATTCACAATGCACTGACCACATGAGACTCCAGTCAAACATTCAACAAAGTCCTGGATCTGCCTGAATCACAATGAATTTGGCCTCCAAATGACCAAAGACATAGTTTGCCGAGCCACTGTTTCCCCTGCACTGGTGGCAAGATATCATTCTCAGGCCATCCTCCCAAGTGCTAATGATCTGCACCTTTTAGCGGCTGCTTGACTTAGATGGAAGTGGCCTGCTTCACAAACGTCAGGTCAATACAACCAATATCATGACTACTTGTCATAATAAGATTAACTGCAAAATAACTTTGTACAAGGTCTATGCTTAATGTAACACTAAATTGTTGGAGGTAGATGTCACAATAGAGCCAGTAACATTATGCCCCTCATTATGACCGCCAGGGCCACAGGGGCGATCTCACCACCGATGGGCTGGCGGTAAAGACCGCCACATTATGAGTGTGGCGGGTTGGCCTCTGGCAACCCGCCACATCCCCGACTGTACCTCCAGGGCGGTTGGACAGCCGGGCAAGAGATTAACATCTCCGACCCGGTGGTCCACTGAAGACTGCTGGCGGTATAATGAGTCAGCTTTCCACCAGGGTTTCCGTGGCAGTAGCACTGCCATGAAAAGCCTGATGGAAAGGCTACCAGTGACAGGAAATCTCTTTCCTGTCACCAGCAGACGACTTCCCCAATCCCCTCTGCAATCTCGATACCCCATCTTCCGTACCAGAACCCCACTCCCCCACCCCTTCTTCCAGTACAGCACCCCCCTCCCTGAGCCCGCACCCCTCTTCCTGCATACACGCACCCCACATACACTCATTCACCACGCATCCATACATGCATCCACTCACATGCATCCATACACGCATTCACTCACATGCATCCATACACGGATTCACTCACACGCATTCATACACGGATTCACACAAACATTACAAGATGCACTTACTTCAACAATCATATACGCATTCAAACACCCATACATACACGCATTCAAACACGCATTCAAACACCCATACACACACGCATTCAAACACGCTTACACACTTATGTTCACACATGCAGACAACATCCACTCAAATTTGCACACACAACACCCCCCCACCCTCCCACCCCTCTCCCCTGTCGACTTACCGTATTGTGCAAGGAGGTCGTCCAGCAGGGCATGGGAACAGGCGCTTCTACTGCCGGCAGTGCCCCACCATCAAGACACCGCCAGGCCATAATACAGGTGGTAATACAGCTGGTGGAGTCCTTTTAGCAGGGCAGGCCAGTGGTGGAACCACCCATGCGCCTCCTACCGCCAGCACGACTACTGGAGGATTTCTGCCCAAATTGTGGCTGAAATCCTTCAGTGCTCGTAATATGGTTTTCAGAAGACCGGCAGCACTGGCGGTCTTCTGGCACCCGTGGCTTCAGCGGCCTTTGGAAAAGACCGTTGAAGGCATAATGAGAGCGTATATCTTTCACATCAACAGGTCGAGCTGCCACTGGGACCACAGAGGCCACAGAAGAGACTGCCACTACCCCCCTGGATGATGCCCTCAGTGAAGAAGACGCTCCTTGACGTACGTAAGTGGAGTAGAGTTCTGGCACATCTGGGCAACCTGGTCAGACACCAACAGTGAGTCTCTCTGTAGCCACATCAACACCGCCCAGCACGGTTACCTCAACATCACAGGCAACACCTCAATGTGTGTCGCTAGGACAGTGTCTACCATCTCGTGCCCCCCCCAGTCCTGGATCCTGAGTTACAGTGCAACACTTCTGACAATGAGGGTCTAGGACCTAGTGGGAGAAGCACCCTGTGGTGAGGGCACAAGTCTGTGAGGGCAGGGAGCATGGGAGTGATGCTGTTGGCCAGCGGGGTGAGGCCACTGGGTCTGCCTCTAGCCAAGACACCACCAGCCACGTCTTGGGGGTCTGTCAGGAATCCCAAGGTGTGATGCGCCAGGTCTTGACTGAACTCCAGGAAATCAAGTAGCTACAGAGGGATATGCTTGGGAGGCTCACCATACCAACATGGCCTAACTAACAGGGGTGATGAGGGACATTAACACCACCCTGAGCAGGGCTCTCCACCACCACTCTACCCCTTCCTTTCGCGCATCAACACCAGGCCTTTCTTCATCGGTGCCAGCCACTTGAAAGGAGGCCCTGCCAGGGGAACAAGCCCCAGCACCCCTGCCTCTGTAGCAGCAGATCCCCCCCACCATGCCAGCGGAGATGTCCAGTGAAGAATCCAGGAGGTTCTGATGGCAAGACACCCACCACTGCCAGCAAGTGGCCCACAACAATGAAACACTTCTACAGCAACACACATGTCATACAAGAATAGTGTTTAGCCAATGTGAAGATTGAATGACTTGCTCGCAATCGATGACTACATATTTCATTCCAACATGACACACATAATGCAGATAGCCCAACACAGCACACAAAGCAAGTCCAATGTGCACTTCTGACCTTCAATCAATCAATCATTTGTAGAGCGTGCTACTCACCCTGAGGGTCTCAAGGCACTGAGGGGGTAGGGGGGAGTCGCTACTGCTCGAACAGCCAGGTCTTGAGGCATTTTCTGAAGATCAGCAGGTCATGGGTCTGTTGTAGGTGGACGGAGAGGGTGTTCCAGGGGGCGAGGTGGGAGAACGATATGCCGCCGGCTGTAGTTCGGTGGATGCGAGGGGCGGTGGCGAGGGTGAGGTTGGCGGAGCGGAGTTGGCGGCTTCCACATAAAAACTGTGCAAGCTGCCTTGGCACAGGTCTCATATACCCCCAATCTGTAACCTGCATTACCTGGGACAATCCAAGTCCAGTTTGTATGTCAGAACAGCATCATATACATGACTGGGTCACAACTCTGAAACGCCCATGAGAATGTCATGGTGGAAGTACCTGTACAAAGAGAAAACAAGGGGTTTAGGCTTGGAAACATACCTATTACACAAATCACATAGCAAACAACTGGAAATGTAATTACATTGCAAGGAAACTGACACAAACAAAGAAACATCCTCAAGGTGGGGATATGTCAAAGGCTAAGGGGGTCATTATGAACACAGCAGTAAACACCGCCGTGTTCATGCTGGCGGTCTTTCCATAGACCGCCAGCCCCCTTGAGACCCCGCCGGCAGCATTACGAACATTCTGCTGGGCCGGGACATTGCCGACGGCTCCACATGGAGCCGTCATCAATGCCTTAGTGCAGCGGGTTTAGCAACACCCGTCCCGCAGATCACTGCCCGAGACCTGCGCAAGGGGGCACTGCACAGGGGGCCCTGCACTGCCCATGCCAAGTGCATGGGCAGTGCAGTGGCCTCCAGAGGGGCCTCGGAGCAGCCCTTCCGCCACAGGCGGCCCTCCCTGTATTTGTAATATCGTGGTTCAGACCACCATGCCAGTGGCGGTCTTTTCCGCCGCCGCTGGCATGGCGGTCTGAACCGCCGGTTTCATAATGAGCCCCTAAGTCTTCAAGCAGCCTTTGGCTGAATTTTGCAGAATATCAGCTCCCTAGTTGTTGCTAAAACACTCAACTCCACACATTTGCACAACTACAGTTCATTTTACAGTCACAGTCATTACATCACATGACATACCTACACTCATGAAAAGTAGCTATTGATGAGATCTTCCCGCAAGTCAGCTTCTTCCTCTTCACCTCTGTCATCCTCACTGTGCATTTCAGGATTCTCACCTGGTGGAACTGCAGGCTCCCTCTCCTCTGGTATGTATAGGATATTCTTCCACAGGGCGATGTTGTGAAGCACGCAGCATGCCACAGTGATCTGATACACTTTAGCAGGTGAGTAGAGAAGGGCTCCACCAGTCCTGTCCAGACCCCTGAATCTCGTCTTCTAGCCCACGCCACTACCCGTCATGTTCTTCCATGGGTCTCATTGAAGCAGACTTCCCCTGTCGTAGTTGTATTCCTTAGTGGAGTCAACAACCAAGGATGCGGAGTCTCCTGTTAAGTAATGGGACATTTGTGCAACAATGCGTCACTCACTTAATGATTGTAGCACCAGACATTGTACACACACAAACAGAACAGACGTGACTTACCAATCAGCCAGGCTCTCTCTGGGTACAGGTTTGACATCATCTGAGGTATGGTGCTGTTCTGCATTATGAAGGAATTATGGGCTGAACCTGGATAACGGGCACAGACAAGGGAAATGTAAATATCCACCAGACAACTTGCACGTTGATGGAATGTAAGCTTTTCTGTTGTGATATACTTGTTCATTGTACTGCAATGGTGTATTGCTCTGCTTTAAACTTAGAGGAAACAATGCCAAAGAATGCAGCACTCTTAGTCTGAGTAATGAATTTATTAAGGCACTTCCCAGATATCAAATAAAAGCACACAAATATATGAAAATAATAATTTAACTAAAATGCAGTGAAACACGTGCTTACGCCAAAATACTCACAGTAGTTAAACAATTACAGGCAAAAATGTGCAATACATCAACACTGAATATATATATATATATATATATGTTTGGAGTTACAGATACAGGTCTTGCTGGCAGTTGCGGTCAAGTCACTCTCTCCAGTACATACACTATACAAATGCTATCCTCCCAGGTGAGTCCACTTCAATTGAGAGTTACTAAACAATGATATTTGGACAAGGAAACTGAGGGCTGGTGGTTGGTTTTACAGACACAGAGCCTTGCTGACCTTAGTAGTCATGTCACTCCCTCTAGTTTGATAGTTGATTTGTATTCTCCCAGCTGAGTAAACGTAAATTGTGAGTTGCCAGACAGTGGCCTTTAGACAAGTGAACACTGTTCTGGTGTTTGGAGTTGCTGAAACAGTGCCTCCTGTGAGTTGCAGTCTCTCTAGTGCACACATTTGACCAATTTTCTCCCCAGGTGAGTACACTTCAATTGAGAGTTCACCAACAGATGTAATGTAGCATGTGACCACTGTATTAGTGTTTGTAATTAGAGAAATAGTTGCTCCTGGGTTTTGTGGTCATGTCAGTGCCTGTACTGCACACACTTGACAAATGGTATCTCCCCAGGTGTGTACCCTTAAACTGGTAGGTACCAAACAGGGGAATTTGTAGAAGTGACCACTGTTCTGGTGTGTGGAGTTATAGAACAGTGCCTGCTGGAAATTGAAGTCATGTCTGTTCCATTACTACACACACTATACAAATGTCATCTCCCCAAGTGAGTTAATTTCAAATGTGAGTTACCAAATAAAGGTCTTTGGACTGGTGGACACTGGGCTGGTGAGTGGAGTGACAGTAAAAGTGGCAAAAGCTGAGCTATGAGCATGCATGACATAGCATTTTGGTAACATGTTTAGTGTTGTGACTTACCAGACTCAACTCCCCCAGGTATTCCTGTCAGGCCCACGGGATGCAGGATGACCAAGCCCTTCTTCTCCCTGGGAAAGAGGTGTAATGGGGCACTGGGAAGGCCACCACCAGTCTTCTTGGCCTGCAGCTGGTGTCCGGAGACCAGTGAACGGTCCTTGCCCCTGAGGACATTCCACCTCTCCCTAATGTCCTCCAATGTGTGCAGGGTGGTGCCTACACCATTGACTCTGTTGACGATCCTGTCCCAAATTTCCATTTTCCTACTGAGAGGAGTATGCTGGATTTGTGCTCCAAACAATTGTGGCTCTATTCTTATGATTTCATCCACCATGACTCTTAACTCATCTTCTGAAAAACAGGGATTTTTTAAACGAACCATGGAGGAACAAATGGGTGACAGTGACTTGCTAAACAGGGGAAGTGCAAAATGGTGTGACTGGTCAAAAGTGTGTCAAAAGTGTGCGCAGGGTGTTGCATGGGATGGTGAAAAAATGTGGTGCCTAGTATCTGTACTGTGGAGCACAAATTGCTCTTGCTTCTGTGTTTTGCAGTGTAAAGGGGTGTGTTTTACAGTGTCCTTTGCAGTTTTGTCCAGTGGGCAATGGGTGTCAGCTGTGTTGTTTTAAAATTCATCCAATGTGCATTTGTGTATTACTTTAGTAACTGCGGACCGCCGTGGTTCGGACCGCCTTTGGCTGGCCTCCATGGGGCTCCACCATGGCGACTTTGTGCTTGTAATATAGTCAAAGGTTGTTTGTGGCGCTGACGGCACTGGAGGTTGGGCCACCTATTTCCAGGCCTCCGCGCCGCTGCCGGTCTGCCATTTTTGGTTGGTGGTCGTATAGTTCATAATAGGGTGGTCGACCACCAGACTCGTAATGAGGTTCTATGTCATTTACACTTTTAAATTATACAAATGAAAAATGAAATAAAAGGTATTTATATATATATATATATATATATATATATATATATATATATATATATATATAAAACATAAAATATAAACTATACACATAAATAAACTACCAAAATAATATAATCTATAAATAAAAAAGTGTAAACACTTCAATTACAAATTGTCATATTTAATTGGACCAATATGTTAAAATGTAAACGATTAAACCGGAACAAAATCTCATTTTAGTGAAAATAATCTAAGCATTCCAATACAAAACTATTACAAAATTAAAACAAAAAATATCAGAATAATAATGATTATAATACAAATCCAGTTTCAGTAAGCAAAGCTTGAACTTCAGAGGGGCTAGCTTTACCATTCCCACTCCTCCAGTCGTAGCAATGTAATAGAAAGGGTTGGACTTCAGATGGGTTAGATTTACTATTCCCACTCCAGTCTAAACAACAATAGGGAAGGTGCTGGATTTTGGATTGGTTAGATTTAATATTCCCAATCCAGTTTAAACAACAGTAGAGAAAGCATTCGACTTCAAAGGGGTCAGGTTTACTTTTCTGACTCTATTCAAAGCAACAATAAGGAAGGTGCTGAACCTCTGAGGGGTGAAATTTACTATTCCCACGCAAGTCTAACCAACAGTATGGAAATTGTTGGACTTCATAGAGGTTAGATTTACTATTCCAACCCACTCCAGTCTAAGCAACAGTAAGGAATATTTTTGACGTTTGAGGGGTTAGATGTATTATACCCACTGCAGTCTAAGCAACACTAGGGGGAAGTACTGGACTCCGGAGGTGTTAGGTTTACTATTCCCACTCCAGTCTGAGAAATAGTAGGGAAAGTGTTGCACTTTGAAAGGGACACACATACTATTCCCACTTAGTCTAACCAACCATAGTGAAAGTGTTGGACTTCGAAGGGATTAGATTTGCTATTCCAAATCCAGTATAAGCGCTGGTAGCGAAAGTGTGGGACTTCGGAGAGATTACATATGAGGATGAAATTTCTAATCATTTATAAAAATATTTCAGTAGTTAATAAAAGAAGATTACTACATTATATGACATAGAAAAATGCAAACTATATTTTTTAACAAAAAAATAAATATTTTAAATTATGAAATGAAAATAAAAATAACAAACTGACTTATAAAATTCACTTCTCTACCTACAAAAAATGAGAAAATACACAAGCAAGTCAAATAAATATCTAATTACCCTTCACAAAAAATTAACATAACAATTAGATACATTTTAATCAAATTCCCTTCCCACTGTGATCGACTACAAAGAAAACAACCCACTGCTAAAATGTTACTTACTATTAAAAATAACAAACTTAACATATACAATAAAGAAACTGAAAAATCTAAAAAGAAAATGTAAACAATTAAACAATTTACACATTTAGTATTCAATTAAATGATATTTTACAATAATAAATTAATTACATTACATTTTAAATTATTTATAGTTTAATTAACTTCCTACCCTATTCCCCAAAAACCTAACAATCTGCATTTATGTTATATATTACTAATTCCATTTGAAAATAAAAAAGTGAAATTACTAACTTTATTTGAAAAAATACAGTTATACTAACAGTACTAACACATGAAATTATGTATTAACTAAAACATGGTAAATTATTAAACAATATGTTTACAACTATATTAAAGAAAGCAAAATTACAAACAACATTATGGAAAATGATATTAATCACCTAAAAAGGTATTATTGTCTACAATATTCTGATGGCAAATCTATTTTTTAGACAATATTTATGACTGCAATACTTGACTACGTTTAATCTTTTAGGTCTCACTCACAATCAATTCACATTCCATGATAATAGTTTTAGTCCTTCAGAAGGTATCTCTAATACATCACAGCATCTACAACTAAAAAAATGATCCTTGACATGGTAATAAAAAAATGATCCTTGACATGGTAACTAATATGTTCTGTTAGTGACTGGCGGCATCCTTCAGCGATGGTCAATAAGTAGTTCCACCACCTCTAACTGGGATAGAGGAATTGCCAGTTTGGTAGAGTGGGAGCCCAACTGATTATGGGGAGGTCACACTCTGCTAAACTCTAAATGACCCACTATGACTGCAAAGACTCTATCTCCCTTTTTCTTCCCTCATCTTTCTCTCTGCTCTTTCTCTTATCATCATCTCTTTTCCTAGGACCATTCCTAACATATCCTATTTCAACAAATCTAGGCTATGTTGTAACTCTTTCTTTCTGTGCCTCCCCTTTCATTCTTATTCCTCCTTTGTTATAAGTCCAGTCACTCAAGTGTTGACACATTGCTTCTATGGTAGATTCGTCTTTTTATCTGTCCTTTTTCTGCATCTAACCATGAGCTTCTTTTTTAACTAAATTATTCTCTTCGGGCTGTATACACATCTGGCATCAGTCTTTGCATCCTATGCAATCATTTTCTGTAAACTTTCCACACATATATTTTCTCCCCGTCAATCTTAGCCCAATCCATTACATTTGTAGACTCCAGAGATTTCCTTCGTTTAGAAATAGAAGGAACAGGACAGAAGGGTCAGCTCGCTAAATCCAAGATCTCACTGTCCCTGGAAACAGCTTCTTCGTAGACAAAGGTAACCTAGGCTAGCTAAGGCTCACCCTAGCTTATAGATTGTGTAGATTGTCTCAGTAAGGGCTTGAGAACTGCTGGAGTGTGCTGTATTGGATAAGATCCAATACAACACAAGTAAGAATTAAGAATTTGATGTCAACACAAAGGAAGATCGAAAAACAAAAACAGAGTTTCACTAGATACTACCCTGGACACAATAAAGTGACAATTTGCCAAACAGAATAAAAAATAAAGAACTGGACAACACCAATTATGTTTTAAACCCTTGAAAATAATCTTTTTTTTAGATGGCCACTCCAGTCAATAAGTGGTATAAAAATGTCTGGAAAGAATGACAAATAGACTCAGTTAGACGCGTGTGGTAATGGGATTTCAGACAAAAATAGGTGGATGGTAAGCATCTACCAAATTGTAAAAGACCCCAAAAGTCTATAAATAAAGTTATCTTTATGCAAACAATGGTGGGGTGGGGGTTCAAGGCTGTCTCTAGTCAGATTCTGCTCAATATTTGTCATTAAGTGAATCGGGCTTCTAGGAGCTACAGACAGAGTCCTCCATAAATGATGTACAAAAACCTGTCCTTATTATGGCAATAGAGAGATAGGGTCCATGACACAACCACTCCCTTTATGGCTGTCACTTGTTGGCTAAGCCCACTCAAGAACTGGATACAGATCCAAATGGTTGAAACAAATCAGTTAAACCAATATGACAAGTTCATCTCCTCCTGGAATCACCCAAGCCTTGACATTGACTCATGAAAGCTCTTCCTTGCAGAGTGGATTTTAATTTTAAATTAATTTAATCTATGTTCACTTTTAAAGAAGGAAAAGACATGGAAATCTTCCTCTGGGTTAATCAGAACTGATTTCTCGCAGCTAGAGATCCTCTGGGTGTATCATGGACTAATTTAAATGGCTCTCAGATGTAGAGAGTTCATCCCTCGCCCCCCTTGCTCAGTTTTCTTTCTTTCCTATGTGAGGTGTTTAGCATGATATGCAACGTAATCTGTGGACTATGACTCTCTTGTTTTGAAGCATGATGTGGTGACACACAGATTTATTTAGAAATACTGTTCCTCACCTTTCCACACCTATCTCTTTGTTGTATTCTTACTTGCTTTTCAGTTAGCACGTTCTTCAATTCGTTATAGAAAATGCTTTGAATTTTAATGCAAGCAAAACAATGTTAAAAACACTGACTGTGCCTGTTTTACACTGTTTTTCTGA
The DNA here is from genome assembly GCF_031143425.1 of Pleurodeles waltl. Lineage (NCBI taxonomy): Eukaryota > Metazoa > Chordata > Amphibia > Caudata > Salamandridae > Pleurodeles > Pleurodeles waltl. The sequence continues at coordinate 655,319,401 of NC_090445.1, read as the reverse complement.
TGAAATTTATTTTTGTTGGCATTGAGACTTGGTGCACTTTACCATCGCCAACCAGTGCTAAAGTGCTTGTGCTCACTCCCCTAAATATGGTTAAATTGGTATACACCTGATTGGCACATTTAGTTTATTTATAAGTCCCTTGTAGAGTGGTATACTATATACCCAGGCATGTACATTAAATGCTACTAGTGGGCCTGCAGCACTTATTGTGCCAACCACTTAAATAGCACCTTAAAATATGCCCTAGGCCTGCCAGTTCAGACTTGAAAATATAATGCCCTTGCTAACCCTAAAACTCACTTTTTTCTTACCTATAAGTCTCCCCTATGGGAGGCGCTAGGTAGCCATAGGACAGGGTGCATGTTAATTAAAAGGTTGGACATTTTGTAAGTTTTACAAGACCTGGTAGTGAAAATCCTCTAAATTTGTTTTTCACTACTGTGAGGCCTACCTGTCCTATAGGATAACATTGGGTTGCCTTACTACATCTAATAAATGACAACATTTGATTGGGGACAGATGAGCATTTCATGTTTGGTATGTATGAAATTGTAATTAAAAATCCTCTTTAATGTTAAAGACAGGTTTTAAATTACAATTTTGAAAATGCCACTTTTAGAAAGTTGGCATTTTCCTACCTTCTGTCATTTGGTGCCCACAGCCTCTTCTTTGTGGATTCCTCCCGGACAGTCACAAAATAGAGGGATTAGGTACACCTGAATGGGATCGGCACAACTCCACTTTCAAGTGAATAGGCTGTGCTCTGCCTTCACACAAAGGGTGTGTCACTTCCTCATTGTCTCTACAACCAGCTTGGAACGAGGGCAGGAGAGTCAGTAAATTCCATGCACTTCAAAGAGAAACCTCTGGAAACCTCTTCTAACTTAAAAGCTGGTACCAGGTATGAAAATAGGGCCCTCAGACCCACTCTTTAGTTCACTTTCTGGACCTGCAGAAGGACTCTCAGAGAACTGCCTGCTCCATTGCTCCACTTGGAATAACTCCTTTGCTGTCTGGAGGCTGCCTTGAATCCTTAGAGGCCTGCCCTGCTGTTTGAGCCCTGCTTCCCCACCTGAACCCAGGACTACCAGAGTGACTCTAATTTGCGGGCCTCCTGTTCAGAACTACAGGGGCACGACAGGCTCCCACTGTTTTGAACTCACACCTGGACCCAGCCTGAGTGCGTCCTAACCCCCCAAGTGGTGTCTCTCCAGTCCCGGACCCCTGGTAGTGGTGCTAAAGGTGCCTGGATAGCCAAAATCTCAAACTTAGGACTAAAAACTGCTCTGAGAACCCAGGAAGGACCGGGGCCAACCTTCTCGCCGATCCACCCAAGGTGCATCGCTGGTCGGCCTGACTTTGCAGCTGCTCCCACTATGTTCTTTTTTGCAGCAGCAAATCGTGTTCAGTGGTCCTTCTCCAAAGGGGTGTCCAGCCTCCTGAAACCCTCATTGGCTACAGCCTCCTGCCTCGTCCTGCTGGAGATTTACGACTTCCATAAAAGAGACTATGGGCCTGATTACGATTTTGGAGTACGGGTTTATTCCATCACAATTGTGCCAGATAATCTGTCCACTGTATTACGATCCCATTTTATCCTATAGAGATCGTAATATGGTGGACGGAATATCTGGCACGTTTGTGACTGAGTATTCCATATGTCAGGATCATAATCATGCATTAAGGCTCAACAAAATCTTTACTGGGTCTTTGTCCAGCAGCTCCCAACAACAGTGCTCCCTCCTCAGACACAGGCTACAGCCTTTCTCCACAGACCTTTGACTTTCTCAGAAGTTTTTTCCAGAATTTCTTCTAAGTCCAAAGGTAACTAGATGCAACCGACTTCTTGTTTTTTACAACCATTTATTAATAACCTTCCCTCTTTTATCAAGAATACGATACACATACTTTGCATTTTGAGTGATGTGGAATGGGAAACTGATACTGGTGACATTAGATGTTGTCTCATTGTATACTTGTATAGATCATGATTTAGGTCTACTAGCGACACAATATTTTCTCGACAGAAGGTCTGCAAGCTAGTGGGAACACACAGTGATGTTCTTAGAAATGATTGGTATTATTCTTAGCAATAATTTCTTTATATTTAACAAGAACTGGTATAGACAAAAACAAGGAGCAGCAATGGGCTCCAGATTTTCCCATTCTTACGCAAATCTGTTTATGGGTTGGTTTGAGGATAGATGGGTCTGGGGTCCTGCGTCCACACAATGGCAGACACATATACTTTATTGTGGACGGTATATAGATGACTGTTTGATGATTTGGACAGGTAATGCTGAACAATTGATAGAATTTTGTGAATATTTAAATTCAAACGAAATGAATGTTAAGTTCACATACCATTTCAGCTCTAGAGTGATAGAATGTGAAATTATATATTGAGGACAACGAGATACACAGCAGGTTGTCTCGTAAACCCACGGCTTGTAACTCCATCCTACATGCTATGAGTGCACACCCAAAACATCAAATCAGATCAATACCTTTTGACAACATGGTGACAGCTAGGCTTAACTGTAGCAAGGATGAGAAGTTTTTGAAATGCATTGAAGAGATGGGCCAACGTTTCAGATTACGTGGATATCAAAAAGGAACAATTGAAAAAGCACAATGTAGAATCAGACGTATTCCCAGAAGTGATACACTTAAATCTAAAGATCATCTTAACTCCAGTAGGGAGTTTAATAAGGTAAGACTTGTAATGGATTACACCAGCACCTCCTTGGCTTTAAGGAAGATTGTTAGCAGACATTGAAACATTTTATATCAGGATGTTACTTTAAGGAATTTCATTTCCAATAGACCAGAGATCACAAACCGTAGAGGTAAATCCCTTAAGAACATCCTCAGTCCCAGTTTCCAATAGACAGATCAAGGGACAATTGGTTGTCTACGTATAGAGTGAGCTTTTTCAAATGGGGACAATGTGGGATGTGTCGATGGGCCTGTCATGGTAAACAAGAGTTCTCCAGTACAGTGAACCGTACCTTTAAAATTAAGTCAGCCATAAACTGTAATACATCGTTTGTTATCGACATAATTTCTTGCAAATGTACCCGTGCCTATGTGGGGAGTATGATTCGTCCTCTCAAAGTCAAGATTAGTGAGCATGCCAGAGCACTCATATATGGAGATGAAAGAAATCCGGTTGTGGCACATATGAAAACTTGTAGAGCCCAGCGTACTCACAAGACTTTTGAATTCTATGGTGTTGAACATATACCAAAAGATCCTAGAGGAAGTAATAGGGAACTCGCTTTACGGAAAAAGGAGGCAATATGGATTATGCGCCTCAGAGCTGTGGAAGAAGGTCTTAATACTGATCGGGAACTGGAATATGTTTTGGGTGACTAAAATGGTGCAATGTGATTCATATAAATTTATTGACCCTTCTTTTAACCATTACATGGTTATGATGGGTAGTATTTTCACCATGAATTTGTATTTATCAATATCGTATTTATTTTTGTTCATTAGTAATTGTGATGCACATTACACTTGTTTTCATCATTTATTATTATGATGTTCTGTATATTATTCTTTATGATTCCTATCTTTACACTTATGGGTGATAGTTCATCAAAGTTAACGTAATCATGAGTACTCTATATTAATTAATGACATATATAGATTAGCAAGATAAATAACTGTAAGCGGTTAGCTTGTAACAGTAGGGTTCCCCCCCTTTTTTTCTTTATGAAATTGGTGTAAGTATAGTGACTTTATCTACATATGGGTTTTTACAGTGGGTTTTCATTGATTTGTGGTGGGGTGACTTGGATATTGATTTTTTAAATATGGTTTCATTTTTTTAAGTTCCTTGAGTTTGTTCCATTTAGTTACTTTAATAATATATGGAAGTTTGGAATTGACATTATGGTTTCAAGATGGCGGCTGCAATTAGGACTGACTTGTTTGGGATATCGTGTTGTTGAATCTTAGTCGTTACACGTTTCTTATGTGCTTATTTTTGGAATTAGGAGTTAAGAGTTAGTACATTATTAGCGATTAAGAAGTAGTTTAATTCTGAAGATGTTCCGGTCACCAAATCGCCCCGCGGTCTAAGTCATTTAGAGGGTCATTCTGACCCTGGCGGCCACCACGGGAGCACCGCCGACAGGCTTGCGGTGCTCCAATAAGCATTCTGACCGCGGCGGTTCAGCCGCGGTCAGAAGCGGAAAGTCAGCGGTCTCCCGCTGACTTTACGCTGCTCATTGGAATCCTCCATGGCTGCGGAGCGCGCTCCGCAGCCATGAGGATTCTGACCCCCCCTACCGCCATCCAGTTCATGGCGGGAAAGCCGCCATGAACAGGATGGCGGTAGGGGGGGTCGCGGGGCACCTGGGGGCCCCTGCCGTGCCCATGCCAATGGCATGGGCACGGCAGGGGCCCCCGTAAGAGGGCCCCAAAATGTATTTCACTGTCTGCCTTGCAGACAGTGAAATACGCAACGGGTGCAGTAGCACCCGTCGCACCTTCCCACTCCGCCGGCTCGATTACGAGCCGGCATCCTCGTGGGAAGGTCGTTTGCCCCTGGGCTGGCGGGCGGTTTAACTGGAACCACCCGCCAGCCCAGGGGAAAACTCGTAATACCCGCCGCGGTCTTTTGACCGCAGCGCGGTAATTTGGAGGGCGGGATCCTGGCGGGCGGCCTCCGCCGCCCGCCAGGGTCATAATGAGGCCCTTTGTGTTTTACAGTCCGCTTTTTATGACTACGGTCTTGGTTATAAACGGTACTTCCGCTTCGGAGATCGGTTAGCGTACTTGCGACCGACGCACTGTCAGCATGCTTTTTCTTCGTTTGATATTATACTATCATGGATATACAAGTGAGTCACTTAGACGTAGGTCATTATGGGCCTCATTATGACCCTGGCGGGCGGCGGAGGCCGCCCGCCAGGATCCCGCCCTCCAAATTACCGCGCCGCGGTCAAAAGACCGCGGCGGGTATTACGAGTTCTCCCCTGGGCTGGCGGGCGGTTCCAGTTAAACCGCCCGCCAGCCCAGGGGAAAACGACCTTCCCACGAGGATGCTGGCTCGTAATCGAGCCGGCGGAGTGGGAAGGTGCGACGGGTGCTACTGCACCCGTCGCGTATTTCACTGTCTGCAAGGCAGACAGTGAAATACATTTTGGGGCCCTCTTACGGGGGCCCCTGCCGTGCCCATGCCATTGGCATGGGCACGGCAGGGGCCCCCAGGGGCCCCGCGACCCCCCCTACCGCCATCCTGTTCATGGCGGCTTTCCCGCCATGAACTGGATGGCGGTAGGGGGGGTCAGAATCCTCATGGCTGCGGAGCACGCTCCGCAGCCATGGAGGATTCCAATGAGCAGCGGAAAGTCAGCGGGAGACCGCTGACTTTCCGCTTCTGACCGCGGCTGAACCGCCGCGGTCAGAATGCTCATTGGAGCACCGCCAGCCTGTCGGCGGTGCTCCCGTGGTCGGTGGCCCTGGCGGCCACCGGCCGCCAGGGTCAGAATGACCCTCTATATTTGGTGGTATGATTTAATAGGTATACTCATTTAATGTATTTAGGTTTACGAACATGTTGTAAATAGACTCATTTCTTTTGCTCAAAATGATGGCACAAACTATTAAGGTGCTTTTTCTTTCTTTATTTGATGAGTAGATTTAACTCCTATGCTCTCTAAGGATTAAGGATTATGATGCTCTTAGTTTAATTGTTTGACTATACATAACCTTTACGTTCAGTACGGTGGTACAAACAAATAAGATGCTTTTATTTTGATTTTGTTTAGCAGCCTCACACATCTTGGATTGAGATTTCGATACTAGTATTGAGCTGATTGACCGGCAATTGCACAATATAAGGATTGTACTGGTGACCGACGTATTGGGTATTCTAATTAAGAATTTCACAAAACATTGAGTTCTCAGGTAACATCATTAACTAATTACTGATCATTGATTTAGCACGCTCAGCGTGGTTGTGGATAGGGGTCTTTCTTCGGTACTATCATGTCATATATATATAATTTTTAAATAATTTTGTTTTTTAAATTTTTTTCTTTTTCACGTATTTTTTCTTCGTGTTTTTTCTTCACTCCCACTATGGGTAACTGGGCTTCATCTGGTGCTTGACTAGATATATCACTGTGGTAGTAGGCAGTTTTGACTAACTTCAATAAGTAATTTTTTCTTTGATCCTAAAGGTTTATAACTGATCGCTACTTTGTGACCTCCACACCTTGCTGTGTTCTAATCAAAGGTGTTGGTGGTTTATAATACTCTCCTTTTTTGGTTCTCCTTTCCCACTGGGTTTTGGTGGGAGTTCTACACAGATTTTGTTCATGCATTATTATGCTTACATGCTGTCATTTGCTGACATTTCAGCCCTGAGGAAGTCGGTGCGGTCATCCCCAAGACGAAACACGTGTTGGCTTTTTGGCTGCTTCATAAGGATATTATGAATTCGATATCTGGCTGTGGCTGAATGACACTGTCATACATTGGAAAACAAAATGTGCAATTAAGTGGAATAAATCATGAAGACTGAAGAACTACACTGGAGATCTAATATATTTTCTCATCTGATCTTATTTTTTCATTGATGGACTCTATTTGGAAATCATGATATTTGGTTATGTCAATATTTATCTTATTTTGCCTTACAGGTTTTAAAGAATGTATTAGTACTTAGATTTGTTACTAATCATTTTTACTTTAGCGAGTGCCTCATATGTCATTGATTGGTTTGTCGGTTTTACTTGGTAATTCAGTCTAGGAGTTTTGGGGTGTTTTCCTATGAGTGCACCGCTTTAATAATAGGTTGGTTATTGTACATATGCCAAATGTGGTCTGTGAGCGCCATTTCTCCAATTTTAACACCCTCTTTCTTCTGTATGTAAACCACTTCTTGTACCTGACCTGTGCTCCGTCTCCATTGGCCAAATGTTTTGACCAGGTCTCACATGACAAGATGTCTGCGGTTGGTGCTTTAGGATCTTTAGGACCTGATTTAGATATTAGCTGATGGGTTACTCTGTCACAACAGTGATGGATATCCCAGCCACCAAAACATAAATCCCATTATTTCCTTTGGGATTTAGATTTTGGCGGACAGGATCTCCATTACCGCTGTGACAGAGTAACCCATCTGCCAATATCTAAATCAGGCCCTTAATCTTTTAGTCACTAGTTTTTACCTTAAACTTTAGAAATTCAAACTCTGGTACTATTGATTGGATTTTTGTTGTTTTGGTGTCAAATAATTTATTATATTCATCTCTGTTTTTCTAAATTGGTGTGGGATTTTTCTTGGGTTGTGTTTTTACTTCATTACTGTTTGGGTGCTGCATTAATAATTTTCACCTTGTTTCTAAGTTAACCCTTACTGCTTTTTGTGCCTTGCTACTATGGGTTAAGCGTAGGTTAATTTAATGAATTTTGTGATTCACCCTGACAGGGACTGTGGCTGTTGCTTGAATGGGGGTGACCCTCCCCTTCAACCAAGAACCCAACCAGTGATTCTTTCAATGCGGTCATTGCAAATCAGGAAGGGACCCTTCTTTTTTATCCTTCTCCCAAAGACTATAAACTGTTTTTGTCGCATTGATTTTAATCTCATTTGTCTTACAATATCTGGCTAGATTGTCCACTTGCAATTGGAATCCAATCTCAATTTGATCAAGCAAGATAGTATCATCAGGGCACTGGAGGATGTTGATTATTTATCAGCAAGCTTAGGTGGATAGGGTCTTCTACACAGGGGAGCCTTACAAATATCAGCCAGTTATAGGTTAAAAATAAGGGGTACCAAAATGCACCCCTGCTTTAGTCCCTTATTTGTGGGATGTTTCCCTGGTATAATCCACTCAGACGTTAACCTGATCTCCACCCATGTGTTAGAATATAGACCAATAATTGCATACAACTAAGGCGAGAGGCTACCCCTGGTGATAAGTTTTGTCCAAAGCTTACTTTACATTATCAAAGGCAGTGGTAAAATCAGTGAAGGCAGCATAGAGCAGATTTTGTTTTTTTATTAACCAAGGTGTACCACGAAAATGGACAGCACCAGCAAATTATTGTCAATGCCACAGCCTTTATGAATCTTGTTTAATAAAAGAATGAGGCTGTTCTCTTTGGCCCACTTCTTTAGTTCCTTTAGCAGTGATTTTGCATAGATATTGTCTACAACGTCCAATAAGATAATGAGAAACTTCTATTGTGTATTGGTACCAGAAGCGAGTTTCTCAAATTATCCAGAATGTTAGCACATGCTAAGCATGAATAATACAGAGAATATTTGCCCATAGGCTCATAATTGATTTGAAGATGGAGGCCGGCAGACCACTGCAACTGATGGGTTTGATGGCGGCTGCTACAGCACACAATAATAGAATGTCCTCTTTTGCTACACAGTTGAAGTGAAAGTTTCCGATGCAATCTTATCAGGTACAACACCGTTGTCACAGTATAGACTTGAGCTGCAGCTGAACCACACAGCTGGTTGAATATTCACGAGATGAGACTTTCTTTGATTGGCTAAGTAAAGATTTACAGTAAACAAGAATTTCTATGAATCTATACATTTAGCAGCCTCATGCAGGAGGATCAACTGCTTTTCTTCTTTAGCCTTTTTTTATATCCCAGAGCTCTATCCACTAGAAAACGTGACGTTGCTTTACTTTCATTAATAATGCTTTGTCACCATGGCTGAGCTTCCAATGCCTTATAGTTCTGTTAAGTCCTTGACTTCCTTAGTTGCTATTGATCGGCAGAGATCAGGCCGGTAGTAAATGACTGTCTTTTATTTAGAGTAATAGAACTTTCTATTCTATTCTAGGCCATTTAAGTATCTATGGGTGATGTGAGGCCATCTGTTAATAAAGAAGAGGGATGCCCTTTCTTAATTTGGGTGGTTCTGGATATATTGCTGCATCCCTTTCAGCAACTCCTGTGGTGTCTGCCTAGGGCCGGCTGGAGGGCATGCGATCGGTGCCACCGCACAGGGTGCTGAACGGGTGGGGGCACCATGTTTGCAAGTGTATTATGATTTTAAAAGCACCTGCTGCTGGCGTGCCTTGCCTCCAGCTATTTTAAACTAACAATAAAAACATCAAGATAGCTCCGTGATTAATGTGCTTTCTGGCGAGAGATCGGAGTTTTGTCTAGTTTTGAGTCATCATAAGGTAGTGCAGAGGGGTTACTATGTTTGCTGTAAAGAACGTGTATCATGCAGATCAGAAAGTGCAAACAATGTAAAAAGTTCAGAATGTTAAACTGCTTTTGTCAGAGAAATTATTTTGTTACTTGTAGTCTGCTTTGCAGACAGTGCACATTCCAAGGGTGCTGTAGTGGTATGGTATTGGTCTAGCTCCCTTAAGGGAGCGAGACCAATATCATAGCACTGTTCTCACCGGCTGACCGGCAGGAATGCCGTAATATGATGTTCCCGCCAGTCAGCCTGGTGGGAACATCGTAATACAACAGTGGTGAGGCAGCCAGGTTGAGGGCCCACTCATCCCTGCGAGTTTGGCGGTCAGCTCGTCCGACTGCCAAACCCGTAATGAGCACCTAAGGCTCTGAATGTCTAATGTAGTGCATCTGCCTGCATAGCAGCCTGAGTCTGGTAATGACTTGTAATATGGCACACTTGCCAGCACAGAAGCATGGGATACTCTATTTGTATTATGGTGCATCTGCCAGCATATACGCCTGGAATGCTGTATTTATAATATGCATCTGTCTGCATAGGAGTCCAGTGCACTATATATGTCAAACATTTTACAAAGCAGAAAGGCAAACACAGTACAGCACATCCAAATCTGTCCCTATTTTCATATATAGGCGCAACCCCAAACAGGATCCACTTCTAACAATACTGTTGCCAAAGCAGAAAAATAGATCTAAAAAGGCCAATCAGAAAGCACTCAATAGGAGAAATAAAAATATGGAGTCCAATATGTTTAAAAACAGAGATGAAGCGTCTTGATATTATAGATCAGTCTTTTTTAATTGCATTCCAAGAGAGCCCATACAGCGAACGCATTTCATTTAAGATAACTTATTCAGGGCTCCAGATAATAATACAAGCATAAGAATATGCCTACATCGGTACAATGTGTACAAAACATAAACAGACCACAATATATAAAATCACCCCCCCCCCCAAGAGACTGCAGATGTAATTAATTTGATTAGATCACAAACTCAAAACCTAAAATAAATGACGTTTAAGAATGCCAAATTCTTACCAGTTTTAAAACACATAACAGACTCGTATGAGTCCTTCCAAAATACAAACATGTCAATGTATGATCAGAGAATCAAAATCCAAAATAGCAAAAAGACATACAAGAGACAGTAAAAATACAACAAGGACATTAAGAAAAAACAAAAGAAGCACAGAACCCAATAAGTGAAATAAAAGATTCTTTAAAACCCTGTGCAACCATACATTTGAAAACTGGGTAAGAGTGTAATCACCCCATATTTATAAGATCGGCAAGAGCACATACGAGCTTTTTTTGAAAAAGCCACATCCTCGTAACTTCGTCTGGATGTTGTAAAGCAATAACTATTTAGATAGCAGTAGTAAGCATTAACATCTCAGAAAAGGGATTTATACTATATATTAACCATCCTAATTCATAGTCAAAATATAGAAAAAAAAAAGCAATCTGTTATTATACAAGTACGTATTCATACGTAGTTGACACAAATCGAAAACATAAGGCAAAACACCAAGGACTCGCAAACAAAGTTAGCAAAGAAAACCATAATAGCACAAAAAAGCTTCTTTAAGACATCATTATCTAAAAAATCCAACTCAAACTTTCCTCAACACAATTGCAGGGAAAATCAGAGGAACACAAAAAAGCTTCTATGAAAAATTATCACATAGAAACTTGATCGCTGTCCAAAAATTCAAAATACAACCACATATTAGAGTGTTTGTCATGGCCGCCATCTTGAAATATATAGACCTGTCTATGATGCTAGATGGGGACATCAGAGTGAACAAGATTGGGAGTGTCATTAGACAGCTCAAAGCTGGTAAGGCACAGGGACCTAATGGACTCCTGGCTAAATATTTTAAGCTTCTTGGGAACAAGACTTGCAAGCCACTTCTAGAAATGTTCTACAAGGTGAGGAAGGCAGGTAGCCTGCCTCTGGACAGCTACTATTGTGCTCATTCACAAGGAAGCAAGCAGAGGGAGCACTGCCCCTCCTTTAGACCCCTTACCTTATTAAATACTGAAGTCAAAAATAGTGCTCGGTAACCGGCTTTTTCAGGTTATAGACAAATTAATAGAGGCAGCTCAATCTGGCTTTATGTTGATGACTTTGACTCATCACAATCTCAGGAGACTGTTCGGCTGCCTGGAGAGAAGTGAGTCTCTGGATGAGCCAGTGGTGGTTTTGACATTGGATGCCGAGAAGCCACTCTATTCAGTGGAGTGGGATTTCTTGTGGGCAACATTACTGAAGATGGGACTCAGCCCTGAGTCTTCAGTGTGGATTAAACTCCTCTACGAGAAGATGATGGCGAGAGTGAGAGTAAATGGAGTACTGTCTAGAAAATTTGAAGTGGGTTTGGGGGACAAGGCATGGGTGTGTGCTCTCTGCCCTGTTGTGAATGCTGGTGCTGGAGCCGCTATCCAGCTGAGTGCAAGTGGACGCCTAGGTATATGGGATATGATGAATGTCCAACTAGCAGGACAGGATCTCCATTTATGCAGATGATATTTTAATCTATCTGCTGAACCTGCTGCCATCTATTTGTAGAATTCTGGAAATTCTGGGTACCGTCTGGAGTTTCTCTGGCATACACTTCAACTCATGCAAGTAAGTGGCATTCTGGCTCATCTGGTGGTGTCGCCTCATGGACTGGAAGTGCCCTGTTGGCTGGATAAGGGAAGAGTTCTGATACTTGGAACTATACATAACTTTGAACCTGGCCACGTTCCAGCAAAGGAATCTAGGAAGGATTCTGAAGGAGTACCGGCAAGACGTGGCCACTGGCATAAGCTTCCCATTACTCTGTTATCTAGAGCATCCCTCGGCAAAATGATAATGATACCCAAACTTCTTTATATGCTAACACTGTATGATGTTTGATTTTGGAATTACATTATCAGGTAATTTTGAGACAGTTTCCTCAAGATCATGAATGAGAACTTCTTAAATTATTTCAGAAGTGCACACTTCTATTGGGTGCAATACCTTATGTTAGTAGGGGTACATATCATTTGAGGAATCATGATGAAATCAGAAATCTAGATAGGAATCAGTATTCCAATAGCTAATTTTCTAGTTCTTTACAGGAATTTGAGGACAGAAAAAGGACAGAATGCATTGGACAGACTGAGTATTGCAGAAACAATGAGTATGTCAAACAGGAAAGTGTTCCAAAGCGTGAAGTTGAAGTTAGTATGAAGAAGGAAGAGAAAGGTTTGGACTCAAAGACTAATTAAACAAAAAAAAAAAGTAGCCAGTGTAGTGAAAAAGCATGTCCTACAAACTACAAATATGTCTGCTGAATAGACCTAGGTCTTCTAGACAATGCAGCAGAAGTGACAATAGTTCATCAGACTATCAAGGAGCATCTGGTCGTGACTTCAACTTGAAGAAAATATATAGGTTGAGACCCCGGATGGCTATATGAGCCCTTCAGATAGGGTTTATGATGGAGAGATACAAATTGAGGGTGATGTTGCACAAAATCAAAGCTATATTCTAGTCTTATTTGTCGGATGCTTATGATGTCATCTTCACAGAGGGAGACACCCCTCTGGATTTTATAAGGGATGCATTTCAAAGTGAGGAGGTAATAATGCAAACTTTTTACTCCTGAAGAACTCAGGTAGTAATATTAAAACATGCCTATATATTATATAGAAGCCAAGCAGTTGTGTGACAAAGAATTTGTCCACATGTGATTCCCTTAAGGAGCGAACCCCTAGCTCAGACTCATAACCCTCTAAAGCTAGAAGCTAAGCATGATATAAAAGCTATTTTAGATCAGCTACAATAAGCAGGTATAGTAGAGCCTTGCAATTCCACTATGAACACCCATTTCTTTCTGATGTTAAAACATGATATTCATATAGAATAGTTTTAGATTATAGAAATTTATATGCACATACACACACACATGCTGTACCAAATGCCCAAAACACTGTATTAATTAATAATTTACTCAGAAAAAATATAAAACAATGTTAGATATATCAAATGGGTTTTTAGCCACATTATAGCACATGAATACTATTATTGAACTGTTTTTTCATTCAGCAGTTTTAAATATGTGTATACAAGACTGCCTCAGGGATTTAGGAACAGCCTTGGACTCACTGCAACAAGGATTATAGAGATCTTACAAAAAGATCTCGAGGTTCTATCATATATTGATGACATCTATATAACAGAGGATGACTTGACTAAACACCTGGCTAGGGTGTACAGAATAGTGACAATTTTAGTACGACATGGGTATAATGTTAATTTGTATCCAAGAAAATCACATTATCTAGTGAGGGTAAAGGATTAGCATTTAACCTTTTACAAAATTGTGCTACTTCACAAGAGTTGATTTGTTGCACTATGCTGAGAGGGTAAATCCTTTGTATGAATTAATTACTTCAATGTTTTCTGGAAAAAAACTGGAGGAAACAGACACAGCTATCTTATGTGGATTGAAGGCACACATGCTATTACCTAACTATCCACAGACAAAGAAAAATAAAACAAACCAAGGTTTTTTTCCAACAATTCAGGTTACATGTATGTAGTGTACATTGAAGGACAGACAACTCCCATAGCTTACAGATTACATCTGTATTCCTCTGCTGTGGAATGATTTACTTCTACTGAGAAAATTATCACTGCAGTACAGACAGCTATACTGAAGAAATGTCCACAAACACAGGGAAAACAATTATTATAGTTTCTCGCATACCTACACAGGAAGCGCCAACAAAAGCTAGTATTATGAATGTGATCACTCTACACCTTTGTCAGATGCAGTGGACCGTTTCTTTAAATTCCAAATATTTTTACCATTCATGAGGATAACAGCATGTTATATATTAATGGCTCTGCACAGCATATGGTTGGCACTAAAAAGAATTTTTCCACGGCTTGTGCTGCAGTGCATTGAGTTTTTGAAGAAGGTGACTTCAAGGCACTACCCACACAGTCTAAAGTTCTGGGTGAATCCCCTGCACAGCTACCAGAAATACATGCCCTACTGCATGCATTTCAGAAGGCCGACCCATCAGTTCCCACAAAGATTCAGCATTCTGAGCAGAAGAATATAATGTAGTTTTACTGCACTGGCACCTAATAGATTCAGTGATTCAAAGGGGATATCTAAAAAAGTAAAAAACGTTCTTTGATCCATGTATTGCACACCACGGCTCATAAAAATAAAGGAATTAATGCTAAAGGTCACTGTGCAGCAGTTGTAGTGCAAACCTTTCAGATAACTGCAGTAAATTGATCACAAACTAAGATTGATGCAGACATTTTATTGTCAATAGACGCAACATTGAAAGAAAAACCTCCTGACTGTTCCCCCTCCAAATACTTGTACAATCTAACTGTGGCATCAAGGGTACTGTATCAATGCTTTAGCAGTGATATTGGTTGCCATATTTACCAAAGCATACAAAAAACATGTGCAGCAATGCAATACTTGCCAACAAATACAACTTTTCACTGTTGGAAGACCAGCAAAGACTCCCCTTCTTATCTCTGATCATCCTTTGGGGGAATTTCCCTGTACCATAAAGGACTACTCCTGAGGGTTAATCAATATAAATACATATTGGTTGCAGTCAATTCATGCCTTAGGTTCCTTTGTGTCTGCCCTGGGACTATGAACCCTATATTTGCTCCTGTTCCACTGGAATCGGACCGCGTAGTAAAACAAGCTGACAATACTCTTAAACAAGCCTTGACTGGTAATGTATTGAATACAGTACTGAACTGGCTACATATCCTTTATGGAGTTCAGAGAGCACTAAACAACTTAAGTAGGGGAGAACTTGGTGGGCACACCCCATATGAATTTACGCTTCGAGGTATCAATGTATGTGCCTGCCTTTGATATTTTAGGAAAGGTGGGAGACCTGAACACGTATAATGATGTCTCTCGCTTAAAACTATTGCGGACTGATCAAGAAACTAGACCTAAACTATCCAATGTGAAGAAGTCTCACTCTGCCACCAAAGAAGATACTAAAGCTGTAGACGAGTAGCTCCCTGAGGTGGAAAAGCTAGGTCAGGAAAAGGTTTCTGTTAAACAAGTCTTTGAACCATTTTAAAGACCACCTGTTCTAGTTCTTGGGGTAAAAGGCAAACAAACAGTAGTTTTACTACCACTTCATGGTGCAAAAAATGAAGGTATTGATTGATCACATTAAAAAACACCATATGTCTGAATCTGGTCAGTAGATCCCTATCAACACCAAGGGGTCTCTGCACATTCTCTCCCTACTCTAGAAGAACTATACCATGAACGATTCAGCCATGATGAAATCTAATCTTCCGCCCCATTTTAGGGAGCAGTGAGAATGCTTTGTCTGCAGCTTTATACTCAGTGACAGCTTCAGCGAGTGAAACCGATACTGCGATACCAAACTCAGAAACTTGTTTATTATAAAGCACAAACAGAACCTAGATCAATTGAAATGCTACCAGTGCAAGAAATTGTTTTATACTAAAATGACTCTGATGTAGATTTTGAAAGAAGAGAAATGATGATCTCCCCCCTAGTCAGTCAGTGCTACAGATGGCTTTTTCCTTGCTTTTGGTTCTGTGACAGATACCATTTTCGACTGTCATCACACATCTGGATTGCTAGTGGAGACTATCCATTCTAATGTTGATTATGCTAATGTTGATTATAAATTTGTCTTTGGTACAGGGAACTACATTACTGATAAAACAGTGCTTTTTCATGTGGTTGAGGAATTGCAACCGTATTACTCTTCTCACAGAGCACAACAAGATTGTCATGCAGTGAACATCACTGCATCTCCTGTGCTGTATGGTGTTGTTTAGGAAAGGGTTCTTAATCCGTCATAGGTCTGAAAGAAATTATTCGAATCACCTATGTATTCAAAATATCCTTAGGTGGCATTTTCATTTCTGCCCCTTTTGCAAATTCATGGAACATAAATTCTGCTAAACATTTAATGATCAGTCTAGGCAAATTAAGTGCTTTGATAATTACGGCATGCATGATTCTAGAGAAATTATGTCCCACATTTATACTTTTTTAGCGCTGCATTTGCGCCGCTTTTTGACGCAAAAGCTGGCGCAAACTTACAAAATACAATTGTATTTTGTTAGTTTGCGCAGCTTTTGCGTTACATTATATGTTCCATTCTGCACCATTTTAGTTATTCACTGTTAGTAATGTACTCCTTATATTTCCAACCCCAAAAGTGTGTTAAAGTAATCTTTGCAATTGAAGGTGTCTTTAAATCTCTACAAAATACTTACAAAATACAATTGAAAGAAGAGAATTGTATTTTGTTAGTTTGCGCCGCTTTTGCGTCAAAAAGCGGCGCAAATGCGGTGCTAAAAAAGTATAAATATGGGCCTATATTTCTAAACAAGACAGTGCATCATACAACATGCATGAGTGTTTGCATCTTTTAGAGATTTAAAGACACCTTCAATTGCAAAGATTACTTTAACACACTTTTAGGGTTGGAAATATAAGGAGTACATTACTAACAGTGAATAACTAAAATGGTGCAGAATGGAACATATAATGTAACTAACTGTGTTCAACTCAGGGTTTTGATTTCAAATACATCTTAGAATATATTGTTGATATCCTAGTGTTCTTGAATGTGCCTTTTCATAATGATAATGGGTTCCACTAAACTATCCCTGTGATATCTCTCAGGTATGATTGTTACATGAAACACATCCACTCAAGTAATGCTCATGTGGGTAGCAGGGTGGTTACGGTCCATTTGGCTTTCTGTCCCCTTAGTGGCAGGGCGTATAGAAAGCCTATTACTGGGCTGTGTTCTTGAAAGAAATCCAGACAACATATCACTGTTTATAAGTAAGTGGAGTGTACAGAAGGAATCACAAAAAGAAATAAGAAGTGGAGCAGAGGTACTGACAAAACATATCTTGATTGGTTCTTCTTTGATTAGAGGGAGACTAAAATCCATTCTAGGATGAAAGGAAAGAGAGAGAGACAGAGAGAGAGAGGACCTTCATCTACCAGAGAACACTACTAAATGTATTGAAGTACAGAGAGACTGTGGTCTATTGTCAACTGGAACTGATATGAGAGGATTTGCTAAGAGACTGTGTTTGTTTGGTCAAAAGACTCTGAGATGTGGAATGGTATAATCATATGTACGTACATACTACGATCTGGAGGATAATGAGTCAGACACCACTACCACTCGAGAACTTATTTAAAAGTGCACAATTTAGTGTCAGAATCAGGATTATCACATCTTGTCATGCCATGGAGACTTTTCTATAACAACTGGCAGAACACAAATGACAAACGGACTTTGCTCCAGCTGACTAGTGTCTTTTCCACCAGCCATATCCATCTTACCACCCCATCAGCTGTTCTTTGAAACATGCATCTGGAGAAGATTCTGACTATGGTGGTCATTCTGACCCTGGCGGTCTTTGACCGCCAGGGCGGAGGACCGCGGGAGCACCGCCGACAGGCCGGCGGTGCTCCAATGGGGATTCCGACCGCGGCGGTAAAGCCGCGGTCGGACCGGCACCACTGGCGGGGTCCCGCCAGTGTACCGCCGCCCCATTGAATCCTCCGCGGCGGCGCAGCTTGCTTCACCGCCGCGGGGATTCCGACCCCCCCTACCGCCATCCAGATCCCGGCGGTCGGACCGCCGGGATCCGGATGGCGGTAGGGGGGGGTCGCGGGCCCCTGGGGGCCCCTGCAGTGCCCATGCCACTGGCATGGGCATTGCAGGGGCCCCCGTAAGAGGGCCCCTACAAGTATTTCACTGTCTGCTGCGCAGACAGTGAAATACGCGACGGGTGCAACTGCACCCGTCGCACAGCTTCCACTCCGCCGGCTCGATTCCGAGCCGGCTTCATCGTGGAAGCCTCTTTCCCGCTGGGCTGGCGGGCGGTCTGAAGGCGACCGCCCGCCAGCCCAGCGGGAAAGTCAGAATTACCGCCGCGGTCTTTCGACCGCGGAACGGTAATCTGACGGCGGGACTTTGGCGGGCGGCCTCCGCCGCCCGCCAAGGTCAGAATGAGGGCCTATGTTTTCACTGTTTTTGAGAGACTGGCATGCAATGCCTCATGACCCCAAAAATGATGGGGATATTATATAACACCTCTACCTACCTGGGAATATGCAATAGGCCTACCAAAAGGCAAATCCTGATGGAAGCATTGACTACCTAGAAGTAAAAAAAGTAGCACTGGAAAATAATGGGATATGATGAAGAATGCACTGAAATCAATTATTTTGCCTTCTATCAACTTCCTACTCTCAAGCCTATGCTGTGAAGTTCATTGGGCCTACTGGCACAAATAAATCTATGTCCTGACTCATTGGGGGTAAGCCAGCACTGACCTAGACCTGAAGAAATGGGAGAGAGAGGAAGATCTGACGCGCTGAATCTGCCAGTGGCACACACCTTTAAAAGGGGAGCAGTACTTCGCATTGGTCCTCAGGTCTTTAAATGTGCAGAATGGGGTCACTTGGCTCAAAACTATCCAAACAAAAATCAGACTGGTCCCATGGACATAGGGGTTGTAGGAGTGCATTATGAAAGACCCTCCTGAATACATCCATATAAATGCAATGTAAGGGTAGATGGAAAACTGACTCAGGGTTTAGCTAATGGTGGATGTCACGAAATGGTAATCAGTCCAAAGCTTTTTCCTAAACCCCTGGAAGAATTTGTGATCTGCATTACATGTATTCACAGAGCCACAATATAGGTGAGAAAGAGTGATCAAGGGAGAGGTTATCACCTGAAAGGGGCGGTGTTGCCCCTTTTACTAAGACCTATAACTCTGGGAACACGCATCTCTCACTTCCAACAATTATTCCTAAACAATAAATGACTACAGATTCCATCATATCTGCCTTTGACACAGATGTCATTTGTTCTTATTTTTCCAAAATCCTATGAAAGTGTCAAGTCATTCAAACAATTACATCAATAAGAATACCTCATGTGACATCAGTCTGGGACAGGTGCCTTGTTATCTGTGTTTTTCAAGGTTAGATAATATTAACAACATAAACAGTGGAGTCTGAATGGTCATGTTTTTAACTTATTTGGTTATAAGAATGCATTTAAGACTAGCATATTGATGCACACAGGTTATGCCACACGGGTTATACCAGACATTCCTAAGGTTATGTCAGAAATTCCAACCTCAGCTAAGATACAGTATAAAAGCCCACCAATTGACCACTTGTCAGGAGTAGTCCTCTGCCCCAGATTGTCATGAAAGATACTGCCAGAAGATCACCAGACTGCCCTGATGCTGCTGCACCCCATTCTGCACTGAAAGCTGATACTGAACCATGTCTGGGAGGACAGGCACTGACGTAATGCGTGTTTTCCTTTTGGGGGAACACTTCCTTCCTGCTGCTGATAACTACAGTGCTTTGTAAACAAGTACGCAATACATTGATTTTTACTAAGAAACTCTAGATGCAAGGAATGCTACTCCATGCTGTCAAGGTACAGCACATAGAAGTAGGTTTAGAGTGTTTGGTTGACATTTTAACTGTGGTAGAAATGTTCATATTCTCGTAGTTCGCAACATGCATTAGTGATGTTTTATTAATCTTCTGTATGGTTATTTTAGATGTGTTACACAACAGGATAAGGCAGTTGAAATAAAAACTTGAGCTGAATTGTCTTTTTAGTGCAGTTCTTGTGAATGATACTGTAAAGAACAAAATTGGGCTTCTAAATTACCACTGCATCTCTGGATCCCTGTTTAGGGAGTATTTGTAACCTAAAAACACGGACGGCACTTCAACTATGTATTAAGTGGGGTTGTGTGGGGCTATAGCCAGTGGTGTAACAATAGCCCATGTGGTGTGGGAGTCCCCAGGCACTGTGCACGGGCCCCTGTCATGAGGACTCCAGACTGACCCCGGAGCATGGAGGCAGGGCTGGCTGTAGGGCAGTACCACCAGTGCAGTGGGTTTGGTGTGGGCGCTGTGTTTAAAAATAACTTTTAGGTTTAGAAGTATATACATTTGCTTGTGCATCCAGCTATTTTCAGGCAACAATAAAAATGTCAGTATAACTCTGGTGATTAAAGTTACTGCTGGTGAGATATCTGAATGTTGTCTAGTGGCAGGTTTTACTCATCATAAAGTAGCACAGATAGATAATGTGCCTGCTGCAAAGAACATGTACCATGCAGATCACAAAACTGTGAGTAAGCTATGAGTAACGCTCCAAAAAAGAAAAAGAAATGTGAGTCAGAGAAGGGCTATGGAGAGGTGAGGGGCACTGTTGGAGTGTGGTAGAGAGGGAATTAGTGGAGAAGGAGGTCATTGGAGGGCAGGGGGACACCAAAAAAGACTGAACCACCAGCGCTAAAGATGGCCCTGTCTAGGGGGCCCCCTTCATGTATTTTGTGAGGGGGGGGGAGACTAAAGTTTCATCATACCACTGGACTGGTTACAACAACCTGCTTTTCCACATTTAACTGCTGGTGCATTGAATTAAGTTAACTTGTGACACCCATGAGTGTGAAGGAAAACCGCGTAGAGCTAAGCAAGAGTCTTAGTTTATGCAACAAGCCAGCCCTGTTATTAGCCCAAGAAGAGACTAATCATTTGGAACCACTTCCCAATCCCTTCTTCCAAATAAATACAGAGTGGATTCATCAAGAGGCATACATCAAAAAAAGGGCAGAAGTAGTTACTAGTAAGAAAGTTACTGAGGCCCACTGTTCTGCAGCTTGCTTACAGTCACATAATAGGAGGCTCCCAGGTGCAGAGAAAACCCAACAGCTTATTTACCAAAGTTTTACTGGCTAATATTAAGTTCCAGAACTACTAAGTATAGTCAGAAGTGTCTGTTTTACCAATTAAAGAACCCATTGTTTGTTAGAAAAGCACCTATGCATCTGTTTTCCATCATTAGGACACCATTACAGGCATTGGTATGGACATAGTGGGGCCTTTGGAAATCTTGGGAAGAGAGCATAAACATTTACTATTAGTAGTCGACTGTATTATTCCTTGCCCTCAAGCCTTCTCATGACGTTGAACCATGACTATGCTCCCAGCAGATGTTCTGTTTCCTTTCTTCTCATGAGTAGGTTGCTGTCAGAGGTGTTAACTGACCAGGGAACCAAATTCATGTCTCAACTGCTTCAACAGTTCTGCAGAGTGCTAAAGATCAAGCAACTAAGTGTGGCTGTATATTCTTTCCACAACGGAAGCTGTTGAGACGGGGCCACTCACCAGAAAAGCAGGATGTCTGCAGGGGCGATGGTATGCCCCCGACCTCCTGGAACACCTCTCGGCACCTCTCGGCACTTCCTGGTGAACACAGAAACCCTGGCAGCAGTAGCAAAAGGAAAGGGGAAGTGGAAGAGAAAGAAGACAAAACACTGCCACGTCTTGCCGGTCCAGCCAGGCACCCTGTATCTTTGGGGGGCAGGTCGTTGTTGACAGAGTGATAGCGGAGTTAGAGCACTCAACTTCCTTGAAACTGAATCTCTCTTTCTGATATGGGCACGGGAGTGGTAGAAGAACACCGGGATGGTCCATTACTTTTCTTGAATAATAATAACTGTTGGCACAATTACTAACACTGCATTACCAAAAACCCAAACTGAGTACCATAACAATAAGTACTGCGACACTAGGGCTGGCTTCACAGAGATTCAGTGTTGCACACTACAACTAGAACTGTGGTTGCACTTATCATGCACAAGAAAGACAAACAAGGCCATTAATTATATCCCATATAACTTTCCTGCATGCATAGGGTTAAACTAAAAGGAACAAAAACAATCCAAGAAATACACATTTCCACTCTGGGTTCAAACAGTTAGAGTGGCACAGTTTGGTTTGGTTTCAGTGTGTTTGTGAAAACCCCTTCAAAAAGCAAATTGCTCAAACCTGAAACACAGGCAGGAATGACACAATTTAAATCCAAGAGTTATGCTATTAGAGAAAGAAAAGTCACACAAATGCTCTTTTAAAATTGCACTGTCACTTTTTGTACTACTTGAGCTCAAGCAAATTTCCTGAAGCACATTTAGGCAAGTAACTGCAATAATAATGTAGAATGTTCAGAAATGCATTTATCTCTTCAAGATAAGCACTCTGACAAAATACGAGGTCTGACATACACCAGCTGTTCTAGGAAAGCGCTCAAAGAACAAACTCCCTGGAGAATACTAGTCACTTAGCTGCAGTCTTTTCCGGTGTGCTGGAGGAATGCCTGGTGTCAGCTGGTACAGGAACGAAGAAAAGAATTGCCTCAAAAGTCCTGAATACGAGGATGACAGCAGGGGCTGGACTGCCAAGTCAGATGCTGAGATCAGGAAGCAAAACAAAGCCAAGCTGGGAGGCATGCTTCACTCTGCTATTTATAGCCAATCAGGAAAGCAGTTGAGATGAGTCACCACGCCCAATTAGAAGCACGTCTACACCTGCTCACATTAGCATACAAGCATTGGTAGAACAAGCATTGATAAAAACCAATTGTGTAACACAGCACATTATGTTCACCTAGAAACATGAAGGTTTAACTAAGAACAGAGATATGATTTAACCATAATACCTGGCGATGCTGACAGATAACGCAGGAAGAACCTTGGGGATTCCTGACAGAAGCTTGGTAGTAACGTCCAACCAGATCATAATGCAGATGCTACAGAATGTCACTAATACAGAGGGCCAGGATTGAGATAATGCCCCACCTTTAGTTTTGATTGTCATACGAAGTACTCCTTTCTCATCTACTGGATTCAGACCTTTTAAATTACTGTCCCAGTGTCAGTCAAGGAGTACTCTAGAAATGACATTGGAAGATTAGGAAAGAAGAACAATGTACTTCCCTTGTTTTAGGTACTCACCTAAAGGAACATCTACAGACAATCCATGAAATTGGTGTGAATAATACAGAGGAGGCCCAAGGACAGCAGGAAAGAAAATATAATAAGTCAATGAGAGTAAGAACCTTACATATGAGGGAGAAGGTCCTGGTATTTTTTACCAAATTCTGAAAACAAAAATTGCAGCCCAATGGTATGCTTTATACTGAATGAAAGAAGTGGTGGGTATGGTATCTTATAGAAACCTGATTGGAAGGTCACGGTCCAGACCTACCACATCAACTTGCTCAAGAAATAGGAATAACCTGACACTGTTGGTATTTCTAATCACAGTGGTTCAATCATGATGAGAGGTCCCTCTAGAGAATCCCCAGATCTTGGCAGCAACTTGTGGACCACGATCAGCTCACTGCATGTCAAAAGAAAGATCTAAGAAATGTATTGCTGACATAAACGGGAGGTGTTCTCTACTCTTGCAGGGTTAACATTGATCCCAAACAAAACAAAATCAGGCTACTACTCCACAGGATTCCTGAAGCATGGAAAAAGGCAGTAGATACAGAACTGGAAACCATGCTGGACCTAGATATCATCAAGCCTTTAAGTAGTGATTGGTCATCCACTATTGTTTTCGTTTCCAAATCAGATGCCACAGTATGCTTCTGTCAAGTAAATAAAGTCTCTCATTTTGACACATATCTCATGCTTATGGTGCATGGACTAATTGAGAAACTATGAGCAACTGTTTAAATTGTAATGTATTGTATTGTAATAGTATTTATATAGCGCTTACTACCCCTCACAAGGCGTCGAAACGCTTTTCGGTGAGTAGCACGCTACTCCGGAACCCAGCAAGAATTAGTGATGGATTAGTATCAGGAACTATGAGTACAGTTTTAGTATTATTATGAGTTAATTTGAGCCATGGATATGAGAGTTTGTTAATTAGATTGACTGGAGTAATGGAGGGGTGGAGGAGGAAAGAATCCAGAAGAGTTAATTTGGAGTATATGGTAATAGGATTTAGGCTTGGGATGAGTAAATGAGGATGGAGGAGGGAAGAGTCTGTGGAAGGGGTTAGGGAGATCATAGTAGCAGGGTGAGATAAATGAGGGCGAATTATGTAGGGTTGTTTGGGAGGTCATGGTAGTAAAGTGAGGTTTGGTGAGTTAAATGTGGAAGCGGAGGGAAGAGCTTAGGCAGAGTTATTTAGGAGATGAAAGTAGTAGAATGGATTTGGGATGAGTCAGAGTGGGAATGGAGGACAGATTGATAGAGACATGACATATGATGATGGGTAGATAAGTGTGATATAAGATGAGAGCAGGGATTCATAGATATCTAGTATACCAACCCACCCAGGAGCCATGCAATGACCCACAAACATGCCAAGCACAGAACAGCATACGCACATACATACATGTATATATACACACACACACACACACACACACACACACACGTACATACACACATGAATACACACACATATGCACACATATATGTACATACAATACATATTTAAAACCATGGGTTAATATACTTAATTAAACAGGTTTAAAGAGTGTGTATGTAGTTTATAGTTATGACATAGTAGCGATGCATAATTTCTAAAGAACTATACATAACTAGAAATATACACATAATCAGAAAAAATATTTATCAACATAGTCATATGCAGTCCATAGTTGTTTGAATATGGTGGTTATGAAGGAAAGAGCCAACTCTTGAGTAGTTTTCTGAAGACAAGAAAGTTATCTGTGGCTCTTATAGTTAAGGGTAATTAATTCCATAGTTTGGCTGCTTGAAGGGAGAAGGATTTACAACCTATAATCTTTTTCTTGTATGGTGGTGTTCTAAGGCGGGGTGCCAATCTTGAGCGGAGGTTTCTTTGTTGAATGCATTTGGTCATTTTTTTCCTGATAAAAAGCGGTCCTGTTCCATGTATAGCTTTCTGGGTGATATAAAGCAGCTTGAAAGTGCATCTTCTGGCAACGGGTACCCAGTGTAGTGCTCTCAAGGGAGGGGAGATGTGGGCTTGTGGCTTTACATGTAATAGTAGCCTGGCTGCGGAATTCTAAATATGTTGTAATTTTTTCATAATAGATAGAGATGATCCATGGTAGAGGCCATTGGCATAATCCAGTTTGGATAGTACAATCGAGATAGTAGCTTGCACCTTGTGTGGAAATCCGAGGTGGGGGAAGATGAGTCGAAGAGTCTTCAAGGTGATGAAGCTTGTTTGTGGTAATTTGTCCACTCAGGCATTCATAGTTAACTTGGAGTCCATGGTGATTCCAAGGTTTTTAACTTCCTTGGATAATTGAGAAGGTGGTCCGAGATCGTCAGGCCAGACGCACAGTGGGTCATAACTTTTCCAGTAACTACATATGAGTATTTCTCTTTTGGAGGTATTTAGTTTGAGATGGCTCCAGGTCATCCACTGATCAACGGCTCTGAGGAAACTGAAGATTTCTGAGTTTTCAATGTTTTTGGGGCATTCTAATTTAAGTAGTATTTGTGTGTCATCTGCAGAGTTGCAGCGTGTGAGATGAAAATCATTGATCAGTTCTGGTAATGATATCATGTGGATGTTGAAAAGCAAAGGTGAGATGATTGATCTTTGGGGGACCCCTGCTTTTGTGAGGTAGGGTTTGGAGGTAGGGTTAGGGTTTGGACGAGAAGGGGGGCGAGTAGATGATATTAGATTTTTTTTAAAGATAGGAATTAATCGCCACCCTGGACTTAATAAAGTAGTATTGGCAGGTACTAATTGAGCAACCATTCTGTTTTAGGATCCATAAGTAACACTTTATATCAGCCTTTAAAATGTCTAAAGGCCTGGTGGAGAGTGATGAACTCACAGTGACTACAAGGCCTTAAGAAATAAGGGAATCATAATTACACATGACGAATTATTGCTTTGCCTCGCTTGTTGATCTCATAAGTCAATATCCATATATAGCTAAATAGTTGATGTTGATTAATGACTGGTTACATTTTAGGAAATCTTCAATGCCCTGGAAAGCCCAATTGGCTTTGTTCATAAGTCAGGTTGTATTAAGGTATACAAACCTATCTAAACCATCACTCAGAGAGGCAGTCCAGAAATGTGACTGATTCTAGATTGCTGCATTTCATAAAGTGATACTTTGAGCCTTACTGCATTTTTTTCATTGGTTATACTTTCTATACCACTGTGATCAGTGCAACACAGCTTTCTCCACGCCATAAGGACTGTTCTAATTCAAAGTAATGCCTTTTGGTGAACATGAGGCATCCACAACATTTCAGTTTTTTCACGGACTGAGTATTGTGACGCTTCGAGAAGTTTACATAATTCTGTTGTATTATATTAGCATCTTCAGCCCTACCTAGGAGAAACACCTGAACCATCTACAGAAATTGTTGAACACTCTCTCAAAAGGAAGGCTAAATGCTAGTCCACGTAAGTGTGTTCTTGCAGCAAAAACAGTCCGTTAGTTAGGGTATTTATTGGGAAATGGTTTAATACATTCTCAAGTGGACAAAGTGATAGCACTAGCAAAGATTCCCCAGCCTAGTACCAATAAAGAGATTACGGCCTTCCTTGGATTTGTGGCATATTATACGGATTGTATCTCATATTTTTCAGACGGGTAGCTCCCTCTTTATTTAAAAGTC
The DNA here is from genome assembly GCF_031143425.1 of Pleurodeles waltl. NCBI lineage: Eukaryota > Metazoa > Chordata > Amphibia > Caudata > Salamandridae > Pleurodeles > Pleurodeles waltl. Next base: position 655,292,668 of record NC_090445.1, on the reverse strand, counting down.
AGTGTGGCCAAACATAGGAAGCAGCCTTCCAGGATTCAAGGTAAGCTCCTTCGAACCAGTATTGCACTCTGCTGATTTCTTTTTCATTTGTGCTACAAACCGACACTTCCAGCACTCGCTTAGGGGCAGTATCATCTCAACAGTTTCTGAATGGATTGCATCAGGAAATAATCAGGTTTCCTGATGGTCCTGATGTCTGTAAGCTGGAAACTCCTTCCCCATGAACTCGCATATGCTAGAGTAGAGAGGGAATGCTTAAATATCAAATGGGCTCTGGAATCCTTATACTTATTTACTGGGCACTCACTTTACTACTATAATTAATCCTGTTATGTTTTGTTACTGCAGCTTGTAGAGCCCACTTACACCAGGCAGTTTCTTGGCACTGAGGTAACTAACCCACCATGGCTCAAAGATGCTAATTAATAGGCTTGCTTAAAGAGCAAGTTCTTCAACATCTGTCTGAATTTCCCATAGTTGGTAATAGTCCTGAGTTAGTTCTAAGAGCAGGGAGTTCCAGATCAGAGGGGCCATTATTGAAAATGTAGCATCCGTTGTCCTCTTCCTCTTAAATTGAGTAGTCACTAGATAATGTAGCTGAGTCGATCTAAGATTTCTAGTAGGGGTGTACTTTTGGATGTGAGATTTAATAAAAGCTAGACTTTTGATTTGAAGGGATTCCAATGCTATACAGCTTGTTTTGAATACAGATCTCTGTGCAGCTGGAAACCAGTGAAGATGTTTTGTCATTTGAGAAATGTGGCAGTGTCTGGGGAGTTGGTAGATCAGCCAAGCAGTAAGGTTTTGAACCAACTGGAGCCCACGGGTCAGATAGTTGGGAAGGTATTTTTTAATTTTGTGCCAGAAATTGTCTTCCTTTTAAACGTTTTTAAGTCAAGGTTTGCAGGAAGTTTGTGAGTAGGCAGCCATTTTTCCTAGAGCAGTTAATACTCTAGCCTCCCTGTCTGCACTACCTACTTACTGGCGTCCATGGTGCGGGCAAGCCCGCCTGCGCCCGGCCAGCCCGAACAGGGCCAGGGATGCTGCCCCTCAATTGGTAGGTAGATATGTGTATTTGGCCTTCCCACTGCATGCTTTAAGTCCCTCTGTATCACAAGGTTGCAGGCAATCGTTTGATGTCTTAGCTGGTGAAAAGAATTCTCCTCATTGTCCCTTTCAGCTTATCACTCATGTCCGAACCCTGTGACCTTAGTGAATACAATTGGCTGTTATAATAGAGACACTGAAAGCGCCCCAGACACTCATGTGAAAAATAAAGAATGAAGCACATATTGGTGGACACAAATGTTTTAGTTTAAACTGTCGCTCACTGGTGAAACATCAAGATTTGTTTGATTTTGTAACTGTTCAGAACCCGGATGCCTTGTTCCTCACAGAAACATGGTTAAATGATGCTTCAGGCCCAGACGTGGTAGCAGCTTTACTGGCGGGCTATTGTATTAGTCATGTAGATCGTAAGGACAGGAAAGGAGGCGAATACCTATTATATTTAAGGATACCACACCATGTACAATTGAGAAGTTAGAAATTCTGGAATGCGAAGTCCTGATGTTTTCTATTGCTCTGACAAAGAAATTCACTATGTCAGGAGCCTTAATTTACCACCCTTCAGGTATGGTCAGTAATTTGTGCTCTGATCTGATAGAGGAGCTGGCCTCAGTTATCCTCAAACATGCTAGCTTCACCGTGCTTGGTGACTTGAATATACATCTAGAGGATAAATCTAACACTTTGGCTATCTCCCTAAGTGATGATCTTCTGGTCTTAAATTTGAAGCTAATAAACCACTCTCCTACTCATAAGGCTGGCCATCTACTAGATCCAATTTTTAGTAATCTGGCTACTGCTCAGGTTGAAATGCCTTTACCTTTGACATGGTCTAACCATTTTACAGTGCCTTGCTCCTTTACAATAGTTCCCCTGCCACACTGTCGAGATAAGCAGCGTGCTTCTTCTAGTAGAAGCTGGGCAAAACTATATATTCCCAAATGGAATGCTATTCTGGAGGAGACTCCTCCTTTTTATGTAATCCAGTAGTATCAGATGCTTCTGAGACTGACACTTGATTAAGATCTTCTTTGGATGCTCTTCTACCGACTATCATTAAGAGGCATCATAGATCTTTACCTCTGGCACCATGGTTCAGTGACCCTTTTTACATGGAAAAAAAGTATGTAAACAGTTCGAGAGAGCCTGGCATAAATCCTATCATAATGTAGATAAGACAGTTTACAAAAATGCCTTAAAGTCCTACCATATAAACTGCCGCAAAGTTAAAGCCTTCTATTTAAAAAATAAAATTACCAAAACCCAAAACTGCCCTAGGACTCTTTTTAAAGTTGGAGGTCACGTTCAGATCATACAAAATTCACACCAACCATTTTACTCTCCCAGATTCAATTTGATGAAATTGCTGACTTCTTTATTTAAGAAGTTGGTGACATTAAGGCTACCTTCTCTAACACAGTTAAGGTTAATGACCAAACAAACATCCCCAAAGTTAATATCACCCTAAGGACTTTTCAGCCTCTAGAAATATCATCTGTTAAACTCCTTTTCTCAGCTATTAATTAAATCAGGTTCCCTAATGGACCCTTGCCCCCCTGAGATTTTGGGTAGGATCTCCCAGCAAAATGTGGAGCAGATTGTCAAGCTATTAAATCAGTCATTGACAGAGGGGGTAGTCCCAATAAATTGGAAAACGGCACTAGTCACCCCATTGCTGATAAAGCCTAATGCTGAACCTCTTTAATGGCCCAATAATAGTACGATATCTATCTTATCTACTTTTTCTAAACTACTGGAAAATCATATAAACTTGCAAATTACAAGTCGCATAGAATGAATTGCTCTACCGTTCCCAATCCTTTTTTTCGTGTTGGTTAGAGCACGGAATCAGCTCTTCTTGGGGTCTTGGAGTATCTAAGGCATAAATTGGATGAAGGCGGGGTGGCTGCACTGGTCCTTTTAAATCTCAGTGCAGCATTTGACACTGTTAATCACAGTATGGTCCTCTGAAGACTTGCAGGAATGAGAATTCAGGGCAATGCGTTAGCCTGGATTAAATCTTTTCTAGATAACAGTTCATTTCAAGTGTACACCAATCAATAAAGGTCAAAATTATACCCTCTAACGTCAGGTGTGCTTCAGAGTTCCATCTTGAGTCCTCTACTTTTGACATGTGAGACCCATGGCAGACATTGTGGAGAACTGTGGCCTTACACTTTTTTCATATGCTGATGATACACAAATTGTGGTATCTCTGTCATCTAAGGATAATCAGAATGCTGCTGCCTTGCTCTTTTGTCTCTTACAAGTTTCAGAATAAATGAGTGCGAACCCCTTGAGGTTAAATGGTGACTGAGGTTTTGCTAGTGGGGAGCCCCACTATACCCTGGGGTGCACATTTATGGCCTGACTCCATGGATCACCCCACCAATCTTGTTCCTGTTGTAAAAAATGTGGGTGTCTGGTTAGAACAGGAACTTACTAAGAACCATCAGATCACCAAGGTATCAGCCACGTGTTTTGGTATTTTGAACTGGCTTAAGGAGATCCTTTTTTGTCGACTGACTGCTGCCCAGCGTACCATAATTCAAGCCTTGGTTGCCTCAAGGCTAGATTATGGGAATGTCTTATATATGGGGGTGACAAAATCTTCACTTAAATGCCTTCAAATGGTTGAGGAATGCTGCTGCACACCTGTTTCGTCTTCCGAAGTTCACCAGCTCTGCTGCCTGTTAAAATCTCTTCTTTGGCTACCCTTTGAGTGGAGGGTGCAATTTAAGGTGCTGTGCTATATGCACAAATGCCTGCATGAGCTTTGGTCACTCGTTACTTGCCAAATCGACCCCTAAGGTCAAGTTATAAGAAGCTAGCTGTGATCCCCAGAATAAGGAGATCTCACCAAGGAGGTCGTGCCTTCTACCTGGGACCTAGACTCTTGAATGATCTCCCTAGGGCTCTGAGAAGATGTAACTCTCTCCAGCCATTCCAGAAATTGTTGAAAACCTGGCTGTTCCAACAATCTAGTTTATAAATTACTGTCCTTGAGATGCTTGGAGTACTGTTACCGTAATCTTGCTAGACCTGGGAAACTTTCTTGGTAGCTACGCGCTTTATAACTCATGCATAATAATAATTATGACTTGGACCAAAGCATCATTAGTGAAAAATGTCTTTACCTTCTCGATTCTGTGAAGTTAAAAGAAGCAAGAAGATATCACAGTCAAGTTGCGATTTCATAGAGAGATCCTCATCGATGAGGAATCCAAGAGTTTTTACCAAGTTCTTTTGAGGGGGTGGGAGGAATACCCATCTCAGTAGGCTAGTAGGGAGGTCTCACAACTGACTGAGCTTATTTTTGGTATTTACTACTATCTCTGTTTTATCAGAGTTTAGTTTCAGATGGTTGCTGTTCATCCAGTCCCGGATGAACAGCATGGTGTTTTGGAAATGCTTCTTGGAATTAGGAGCATTGCCAATTGTGAAAAGAAATTGCATGTCATCAGGATAATTGTATATTTGAACTTCTATGTTTTTGAGAGTGAACCTAGTCTGGCCCGTGGCTCATAAGAGTACATACCACCACCTTTTGCAATGGTTCCCGGCATTACAAGCCTTTTATTTTTCCATAGTCCAAAACGTTGGCTCTTCTCTTACTGTGCACACTTTTTGTCTCGGGATTGGCCATGGTCATATGTCATCCGTCATATAATCTCAAAGATGTTACAGCGCACTACTGCAGGACTCACATATCCTCTTTACCTGGGATATGGTGAAGATGGCTGGATTGATGTCTTCTTCCCTGCTGCTTCCTATGGTTGGGGCGATGTGAACTGGTTCCTCTTCCTATTGTATGAAAGGGCCCATCATGGTTATAGCCTGCCATTGAGTGATAGGCTTGTCTTCTTTCCAAACATCCAAACCTACGCACTGAGTCCTGCATTGATATCAGGTAGAAACTCACCGGGTCTCTGCAGTGAGTCACAGAACAAATGGAGTTCCTGGAGACCCCCGACCTGGCTGCCTTACCAGGGTCAGAACAGAGATGCACGTTGCTGTGTGCAAGGGACAGAGACTAGCTTTAAAAGGGGGTACTGAGTGCTGGTATTATTTCAGGTGATCACCAATCATAGTTGTGAGTGGCTAGGGGAAGAGCTAGAAGAAGGTGAACCAATCCCACCAGGCAGAGACATGAAGACAGAGTCAAACCAATAGCTTTCCCCTTGTAAAGGACGTCCGGTGAGCTAGTCAGAGGAAATGCCAAGTCATGTCCAGATTCGCCCTATGTTGACAAAGGACTATATTGAAGGTTGAATGGAAGGGAAGCAAAAGGGGAGGGGGATAGGGAGAGGGAAAGGGAGAAGGAGAGAAAAAGGGAAAGGAAAAAGGAAAAGGGAATGGAAAGGAGTAATGTAAATGGAGCAGAGGACCCGACAAGGCACAGCCGGGTTAGCTCTTCTATTTTTACAGGGAAACTGGAGCACACCCCAGGAGTAAGAGGGAAATTAAAATTTTACTGAAAAAATGAGAAATTGTAGTCTGTTGTCTAAGGAAGAAATCCACTACGAATGGACAATGATATATAGAGGAGATACTGAGAGACTCTGACCGTTTGGCCAAGAGACTGACATATATGGAATGATACAATCACATATTCATACTTACCATGATCTAAAGAATAAGGAGTCGGGATCCACTCCCACGTGAGGATGTTATTTTATTGTCAAGGTGTGACAGACGTTTTGGTTGATGTTTATGAAGGCATGGGATTCTAGCAAAAAGGGGGGTTTCCTCCACATGAGCATGTTCATCCGCCCAGCTCAGGATGTAGCAGATATAGGCTTGCCACAATCTACTTGTAGCTGGACTCGGCGAGCCACTCTATCCATGCTGTAGGTTTGACAGGCTGCAGCACAAACTAAGAGAGCTTGTTTACTTTACATTCCCTGACCCAGCGGAGACTCAAGAGAAACTACACCGCTTTCATGGTATGGTTAAGAAGAAAAAAATGGTGCAGTGCAAACTATCAAAATAACCTCTAGTATAGCCTAAATCACCCAGTAGGTGCGAGTAGTCAAAAAAACAACTGGACATGCCTCCACAAGAGACGGAAGTGCTACCTTTCTGACAGTTGTTGTTCAGCCTTTTAAAGGTGCACTTGAATTTCGTTAGTTCCAATATGGCAGCGGTGAAAAATCAAATGTGTTCCAAATGTCGACGCTCCCCATGTGGTTGACATTCCTCAGTTTGGTATCTGACTAACATTTTAAATGCATCAGAAGTTCAGTCTTCCAGTCTCTCGTCCTAAGCTCGGTCACAAGATACTGAGTAACATTTAATTCACCCTATGGCTTTAGGTAGACATTTGATTTTTAAAATGAGATTTGAGAGCCACAGTCTACCTAAATTTAGGTCTAATCCAAACCTTGGTTTGCGATGATTAGCTTACTTTCATAAAGGTTTGGAAAGCAACTGTGCACTTTATAATTTGTTGTAAATATAAAGTGGAACAATGACAAAACACCCCCATTAAAGAGCTTTTAGCCATGTTGAAAAATAACATCTTTCTTGCATATTTATCCAGAACAGAGCCTGAACTGTCTTATCAATCTTGAAATCAGTAAGCATCCAGTTATTTGTTCTTAACTGCAATACAACTGTAGACAAATTGTCTATTTCAAGATCTCTCCCCATTTACTTTCAGCTTTGCCTTACATGTTTGAATGGTAAAGGATATTTGCATATTGAAATAGTCAGATGGAAAAGGGACACTGCAGTAGAGGTGGACGAGCCGCACTCTGGCTCAGCTCGACGTCCTCTTGGAACCTCAAGCCCATAACAAGCCAATCTTTCATATGCCTTCAGCCTGCCACCCTTGCTCTACCCTCATGGACATAGAACTAAAAAAACAAAGCATTATTGTTTGAAATAAACAGTCAAAGACAGGCCTTCTCTGACAACACTCACAGGATTAGGAAAAACATCCCTTTCAATATGAGAACATTCCAACTCTTGTGCAATTCAGAAGAAATCTGAAGATTCACACCGCCAGAGAACACTTAGGAGCTCATTACGAGTTTGGCGGTTCATGGGCAAGACCGCCATGTGAAATGGTGCCACCATACTGCAGTGGTGGCAGTATAGCGGCTGCCAGATTACAAGTCACAAAACACAAGCCGCCCAAAAACAGACACTAAACAAACCCTGCCAGGCCAACCCACGGCGAAAGAGTGACTGATCAACCGCCGTCCCTGCCATGCCAACACTATCTGACCATCATATTTAGAGGCAACCTCCAGCACAGCGGTACATACACTGTGATAAGCCATTGGTGGTTTGCACCGCAGCAGTACAAAAATGCACTGCCGAAAGTAGCCAACACCACATTTTCCAGTTCGAATATTCCACACCTGAAACTCATTCACACACCATGCACACCTGCACACACCACCATATAACACCCCCACACACCCACCCACAATCCCTAGCGACATCTACGAACAGACACACCCAACATGAAGCACACCCCAAACATAGCAAGGACAATCACGCTGCACACATTGTACAAATCAACACCACAGCCCACCAGCACCCACAGCCAAACACCCTCACATCGCCACACACCCGCACTGCACCCGAGTACGCACACCACATACCCACCCCAGAACATGTCATGCCAGAAGCACCCACGGTTCACCGACAATGAGTCACAGGTCATGGTGGACGAGATCATCAGAATAGAGCCACAGCTCATGGGAGTCTAGGTTCAGCAAACATCGATATGCAGGAAAACTGAGTTATGGCAGAGGATCATCGACAGGGTCAACACAGTCGGCCTCTACCCACGCGCAAGGGAGGACATCAGGAAGAGGTGGAACGACCTCAGGGGGAAGGTCCGACTCATGGCGTCCAGGCATCAGATAGCCATCAACAAGACTGGCAGTGGGACCCCACCTCCTCCCCTCCAGTTGGCATCCTGGGAGGATAAGGCCCTGGACATCATGCAACACAAGGGTCTGACTGGCATCAGCAGAGGGCTCGACTCTGGTAAGTCAACAGCACCTCTAAACACCCCCCCCCCCACATGCCTCCCCACCACCCACCACCCTCCAACCTACTACAACCCACCCCACTGCACCCATCCCAAACACCCCACTCCCATCCTCTGCATGCCACACCACCCCACTCCCACCAACCCTACTCACTCACTCACGGATGACAACCACAATGTGGAGAACTACAGCTCCCACAATCCAGCACAATCCACACAGCAACACACCACAGACCCACTGCACAGTGGAACATCTGCATGGACAAGCATACCACAGCCCACACCAACTGGCTACCTTGACTTCGTCCCAACACATGGCAATAACAGCAATGCCAACCACCATCTACAGCCCTCCATGCCACATGGAAACCATGCCACAGACCCCTACACCAAATCAATGTCTGCAATGCAGCAGCTGTCATTGCCATCACTGGGAAGCAAGTCGAGCCACTGCATGCCTCACAACAGGGACATAACAACTACAGTTTCACAACTAATCTCTACCGTCTCCATCCACAGGTACCCCTGCCACTGTCACCCTGCACAGGATGCCAGGCTTAGACAGCACTCCCCAGGATGAAGGCCCCACTGGATGTCTGGATGGGGATGACTTTTCCTGGACAATCTGGGGCCATTGGACAGTCCACCAACAGCAGACCCTCTCCTGATACACTGGATGCACCCACCCATGTGGCGACTACACCACAGCCAGCCCCTGAACCCCAAACCTGTGCCCCAGGGACCTCACAAAGAGATGTGCCCATAGTACTGGGGACAGAGTCAAGGGGTCACACCCCAGACAACAAAGGCCCTGCTACTATTGGGAGTAGGCACAGTGTGCCAGGGGCACAGTGTACCAGGGGTAGTGGGAGGGGAACTATGGTCCAAGGCTCAGGGCAGCCACACCAACTGACTGCCCAGGAGGCCCTCAACCAAGTCCTGGGTGTATATCAGCAGACTCAGGACACAGTGGCCCAGATCCTCGCTACCGTGCAGGAGACCCATAGGCTGCAGGGGGAATACAGGGACCACAGTACATCTCTACAATGCCCTGAAAGTAGAGCAAGACAAGGACAACAATCACTGTAGGAGTCACAGATGCCAACTCAACACAAATGCACTGTAAGAACAGGTATCCAAGGCAGATATGGCAGTCAAGTCCACAACCAAATGGCCAGTCCCAACACACAAAAACAACACATACCAACCCAATGGTACCACCCTCACATGACCCAGTGCCAGACCTGACCCCATACCCACTGACACCAACAACAATGTAGCACTGCCACCTGAAGTCGATAGATGCTGCACAGATACAACAACCCTGTGTGGCACACACATAGCACTTGAATTGGCAGCACAGGGAACATTGTACATACACGTTGACGGCACGAGTGTACCAGCACAACAGCTGCCTGTCTATAGGCCTGATCTGTACACTGTAACTACCTAAGTCATGGGCACATGACACCTCCCCCAACCCACCCAGAGACAGAGCTGAAACCAATAGCATCACTGGTCCCAGACAACAGGTGGTAGCAGGGACAAGGCAGACAGTTTTAGAGGACACATACCTGCATCTCAGTCGAAGTACTGTCAAATCAGCTCTGCCTTGGAGTCAGCTGCATCCTCATCATCCTCCTCTTCATCACTCCCCATGTCCCCTTCATCAGCCACTGGTACCGCTACCCTCTCCTCTGCATCCAGCAATGGTATGTGACACCTCAGAGCCAGACTGTGCAGCATGCAGCAGGCCACAATGATCTGGCACACCTTCTGTGGGTTGTAGAGCAGGGCTCCCCCGGAGATATGCAAACACTGAAATTTGACCTTCAGCAGGTATGACCATGGGCCTCATTGTAACAGTACTCTGCATCTGAAGTTGGATGCCTCACGGGTGTCATGAGCCAGGGCAGGTTGAGATAGCCAGAGTCACCTGTGTGCACAGAGGTAAGGGGCATGTCAAGACCGGGAGGGCGACAGGGCAGGGACATCAAGAGTGCAGAGTGCTGGGGGGCACACAAATGCAGGGGTACCTACCGATGAGCCAGGCCCGGTCCCTCGTACGTGGTGCCATCTTGTGTGGGACGCTGCTGTTCCACAGGATGAAAGAATTATGCACAGAGCCAGGGAACCTGGCCGTCACCGGGAACATGTATTGGTCCGCGAGACACACCACCTGCACGTTAACCGAATGAAAGTTTTTATGGTTCCTATAGACCTGTTCACTCCTCCTGGGTGGCACAAGGGCAATGTGGGTGCCATCAATGACCCCAATGACATGAGGGACGTGTGCCACTACGTATAACGCAGCCTGACAGTGGGCAATTATGCACTTTGGGGGGAACCGGATGTAGGTGCCTAGATGTTTCAGCAGGGCACATAGTACATCCCTCAGGACGTTGCTAAACAGGGGCTGCGACATCCCTGCTGCAAGCCCCTCTGTGATCTGGAAGGACCCTGAGGCACCGTAGTGGGGGACTGACAACCCCTGCACTGTGGGAGGGATGGCATTGGGATGGCAAGTGGCAGGTAGCAGATCCGACTCCAACTGGGCCACCAGTTCCATGATGGTCTCACGGTTCAGGCGAGATGTCTGGATGATGTGACACTACCCCAGGGTGGCAAGGTCGACAAGGGACCTGTACATAGGTGCATTCTTCGTCCTCAACCTTACATCGTACCTAGGAACAGGAGAAAGTGAGTATTATGTTGTGCACCAAAGACTGTGTAGACGGTGTTGATGTGGGCACAGGTCACTAAAAGTCACCCATGACGCACTAATATTTCACCCACAACACACATGTAAAATGGCAGCCGCCTGTCCTGCATGCACGGGACAGGTGGAAGTGAGCTCATCCCTGTGTAACACGTCAAGGCCACAGGCGGTCACGACCGCTGTTCAACTCACCATTAGTTGACACTGTTGCCTATAGAGGCAGGAGCCAATGGTGATTGTCGCCGGCGGTGACGGTGATGTCAGCTGCGGCCAAGACCGCCATCTCATGTGCTCATGCTCACTTGACTCCTTAACCTTGTGCACTAAAGAGCTCCACTGCGTGTGCTGCTGTGTTCTGACTCTGGTAGCCAAGATGCCACGTCCTGTATGGGATAGAGCCCCAGCCTTCACCGAGGAAGAGATGGAGCGGCTCATAGACGGGGTCCAGCCACTGTATGGACAGTTGTATGGGGCACTAGAGCAGCAGGTGAGCCCAATGTCATTGTCCTGTATGTGAGATCTGCGCATGGGGATGTGGGCCTTGGTGGGTGGCAGTGTGTCTGGAGCATGGGTGAGGGGCTTAAGACTACGTTGGGTGACGACATGTGGGTGTGGAAGTGTGATGTGTGCTGTCCACTGCTGTCCCAGGGATTCCACTCTACATGACTGTGTCCTTCTGTCTGTGTCTCCCATTCAGGTTAGCGTCCATCAGAAGAAGGGGATTTTGCATGCCATCGCCAAACAAGTGCAGACCCTGGGGGTTCATGCCTGGCGAAGCACCCACTTCAGAAAGCGGTGGGAGGACCTGAGATGCTGGGCCCAGAAGATCGCGGAGGCCCAGCTGGGGATGTCCTCCCAATGAGGGAGGGGTGCCTGTCGCACCCTGACCCCCCTAATGACCCACATATTGGTGGTGGCCTACCCTGAGGTGGATGGGCACTTGAGGGCAGCACAGCAGCAACATAAGGGGTAAGTACCTACTCTCAGTTGCTGCATGTGTTGCCATATAGGCTCTGGTTGGGCACCATTGTGTAGCTGTGGCGTGGGTGCTTGGTACAATGATGTCCACTATGGGTAGTGTCCATCTGGGCAGGATTGGCATCACAGGTATGGGTAATGCCATGCAGTCAGTGGTAGCGGGGCAGCTTCCTCCAATGTTGTAACCCTGTTGCCAGCTCATGGCAACAGGACAATTGGACCGGGGGTGTCAGGCCACTGTGATTAGTCCTTGCCTACCACTGTGCCAGGGGTGGATCCCGGGACCTCAATCAGCTGGTAGGCACTGCATGTGTAATGGGGTAGGGTGTGCCAGTTGGTCACAGTGCCAATTGATAATAGCCAAGTAGTCCTGCCAACTAGTCATGCAGGATTCTGTTGGGTGTGCAGTCCATTACATGGCTGTCTCAACGGCCATGGGTAGTGGGCAGGTACTGGACAGGTGTGGCGGGTATGCCACTCCTCATGTACATGTTTGCATAAGTCAGACCATCAGCAGTTGACATGTGCATTGTTGTGGTTTCCCCCATGGTGTTCCCAAGTTCTAGAATGTGCAGGGGTGGGCATTGCATATCATGGAATGGCATGAGATGCTGATGTTCTACCCTGTGTTACTGTTGTGCTGGCATTGACCGATTGCACCCTTTCTCTCTCTCTCTTCCTCCCTCCCTGTCCTCCTCTGTCTTTGTGTGCATCAGAACCAGCTGGTAAAGGAGAAGGGGCACCGGTAAGTAAGGAAGCTGCAGCCCACGGGACCCAGGAGGCTGACACCTGAGGGACGGAGGGCGAGGGGAGTGCCACAGGGGAGACCGGATGACCACTACATCTTCTGATTGCTCCTCCGATGGTGGCTCCCTGGCGGTGGTGGACCCATCTGCGACCAATCCAGCACTATCCTTGTCCACCACCCACCTTACCAGCACCGCCGTCCCTGTAGCTCCCCACCTAGTTGCCCATGCCCGCTCACACAAGAGGGTGGGCACCTCTGCCCCAGTTAGCCCTGCTGCCCTTAATGAGGAGGCTATTGACCTCCTGAGGTCCAGCTCAGAGGGGCAGAAAACTACTGTGAATGCCATCCAGGCACTGGCATTCCAGATGCAACAGACCAATGCGTTCCTGGAAGGCATTCACGGTGCCTTGTCTGGCCTACAGAGGTCCTTTCAGTCTCTGGCCTCCTCCTTAACGGCAGCCAGTGTCCTTTCTTCTTCCGTCCCCCCTCCAGCTACCCACATCCCTCTCTCCTCACCCATCCAAGGCACATCCACTGACCCACATGCATCGACATCAACAAACACGGTACGCAAGGACAGACATAAGCACCACAAACGCCACCACTGCTTTAAACACACACAACAGACACATGCAGACATGACAACATCCACGCCCTGCACTGACTCCCCACCACCTCCCCCCTCACAGTCAGTACACCACTCACACCTGCAGTCAGCACCACATCACTCACTAATCCTACCACATGTGCCCTCACTGCCACCACATTATCTGACCCCCATTCATGCACCCCATACACCACTGGCGCAGACATCACAACTGTCAACACACCCACATGCAGCACATCCACCGTACCTGCAGACACCACCCCAACATACACTCACACTTCCCCCTTCTGTCGAGATGGGCCACTCACCTGAAAAGCAGGATGTCTGCAGTGGCGATGGTATGCCCCCTGACCTCCTGGAACACCTCTCAGCACTTCCTGGAGGACACAGAAACCCCGGCAGGTGTCCCAAAAGGAAAGGGGGAATGGAAGAGAAAAAAGACAAAACACTGCAACGTCTTGCCGGTCCAGCCAGGCACCCTGTATCTTCGGGGTGCAGGTCGTTGTTGACAGAGTGATAGTAGAGTTAGTGCACTCAACTTCCTTGAAACTGAATCTCTCTTTCTGATATGGGCACGGGAGCGGTAGAAAAACACCGGGATGCTCCAGCACTTTTCCTGGATAATAATAACTGTTGGCACAATTACTAACACTGCATTACCAAAACCCCAAACTGAGTACCATAACAATACGTACTGTGACACTAGGGATGGCTTCACAGAGATTCACTGTTGCACACGACAATTAGAACTGTGGTTGCACTTATCATGCACAAGAAAGACAAAGGGCATTAATTATACCGTGTATAACTTTCCTGCATGCATAGGGTTAAACTAAAAGGAACATAAACAATCCAAGAAATACAAATGTCCACTCTGGGTTTAAACATTCAGGGTGGCACAGTTTTATTTGGTTTCACTGTGTGTGAAAAACCCTTCAAAAGCAAATTCCTCAAACCTGAAACACAGGCATGAATGACACAATTTAAATCCAAGAGTTAGGGTATTAGAGAAAGAAAGGTCACGTAAATGCTCTTTTAAAATTGCACTGTCACTTTTTGTAGTACTTGAGCTCAAGCAGATTTCCTGAAGCACATTTAGGCAAGTAACTGCAATAATAATGTAGAATGTTCAGAAATGCATTTATCTGTTCAAGATAATCACTCTGCCAAAATACCAGGTCTGAATTACACCAGCTGTTCTAGGAAAGTGTGGCGCTCAAAGAACAAACTCCCTGGAGAATACTAGTCGCTTAGCTGCAGTATTTTCCGGAGTGCTGGAGGAATGCCTGGTGTCAGCTGGTACAGGAACCAAGAAAAAAATTGCCTCAAAAGTCCTGAATACGAGGATGACAGGAGGGGCTGGACTGCTAACTCAGATGCTGAGATCAGGAAGCAAACAAAGCCAAGCAGGGAGGCATGCTTCACTCTGCTATTTATAGCCAATCAGGAAAGCAGTTGTTTCCACATGTGGATGAGTCACCACACCCAATTAGAAGCAGATGTCTACATCACACCCAATTAGAAGTACATGTCTACACCTGCTCACATTAGCAAACAAGCATTAGTAAAACAAGCATTGATAAAACCAATTGTGTAACACAGCACATTATGTTTACTTAGAAACATGAAGGTTTAACCAACAACAGAGATATGACTTAACCCTAATCCCTGGGGACGCTGACAGATCACGCAGGAGGCACCTTGGGGATTCCTGCCACCTGCCACCTCCCTGCATCTCCTCCCAGTACATATAAATGCCCACACTCACCCACCCAACAGTCCCCCAGCACACACATTTCATCCACCCACACAACTGCACCCAAGGCACCTCACCGTACACACCTCAAAACCATACCCACTCCATCAACTCCCAAACGTCCTTACTTTGACCTCCCTTGTGTCCCCAAAAAAACGTTTCCTCATAGAGTTTTCCCTGTTCCCCACCACTGCCCCAGTCCCTGTCCCCCCCAGTGCCCTGCTACCCTTCCAAGGCCCCTACCTTCCACCTCCCAGTCCACCACTGCCCCTCCACCACCTGTCACTTCCGCCCCAGTCACGTCCACTGCTCCTCCTGCCAAACCAAGCCCATGCCCGCTCCTTCCACTTCCAAGGCCAAGCCTGCTTCTTTCACTTCCACTTCCAATGCCAAGCCCACTCACTCCAGGTCCAAGGCCAAGCCCAACCCCCCCACCCCCCGGGTAAACCATTGCCCTCCAAGGGCAGGCCCAGGGATTCCCCCTCCAAGCCCAAACTAAGGGACCCCCCTCCAAGCCCAAAGCCTCCCCCACTCCACCCCTGAGGTGCCAGCATACCCCATTTGATGCCCCTGCCCTGTGGAGGCTTGCACTTAGCAGTCAGGAGCCAAGTTGGGGGATCACCTTGTGGCCAGTGTGTTTGGGGCACTGTGGCACTTTTGGACTGGCCCTTGTGCCTGTGTGTATATAGTTTTATTCCAGATTTTAATATTTATAATATATCTGTGCCACAACACCTTTGGGGTTGATGGTACCTACTTAGTCCTGGCTTTCCTTCCACATGTATGTGTGGTGGTTGTGGGTATTTGCATGTATGCATGTGTGTATTGGTGTGTATATGTTGGTTTGTGTGTGTGTTTGTGTGTGTGTGTGGGTGTGGCTTCCTACGTCATGTGTGTGTTGTGCATGTGTACTGACTTTGTTCCCTTCAATGTGTGCTATGCTGGAGTACTTATGGTTGGTATCTTGGTCGGCGCCGCTGATCCATGAGTTGCATGGCCAGGTAGAGCATTGGGAGGAGGTGCAATTCACTTGCCATGGTGCCTACAGACGTGCCTGTGTTCCTAAAGGTAGGTGTTCCCTTCTATATTTTTTGTTTCCACCAGGCTTTTGGTGGCAGTGGATCCTCCCCGGAAATCCTGGCGGTGTGCAACCTCATAGTGCGGTTGTGGGATACTGCCTGACCGCCGGCCTGGAGATGGCTGCCACAAGCCACACCAGACCCTCCGCTGTGGTGGGCCGAACGGTAACTTGACTGTGTTCTGCAGGTGCCTTCCCAGTACTTGTGACATGGTGGTCTTCACTGCCGGGCCCTCAGCGGTGTGACCGCCAACTCCACTGCGGCGGTCCGCTGACCGCCAGACTTGTAATGAGGGCCTTAGTAGCTACCCAACAGGAAGCACCACAAACACATATTCTGCTTTATTGTAAACAATCCTGAATTGAAACTCTAGGCACCCACCCATGCTCAGCACCCTGCAGCTCACCCCCAACGTTTTCTCTCTACAGATACTCATACATAAGTATAGGAGGTGAGTTAAGAAGAGGCCACAGAGACACTCTCATAATATAAGATCTGCTTGACCTTGCCATAAACAACATTATTGCAACCCCTGCCAAATCCATGACAGTATGAAGTGGTTTATACAGGGAAGGGACTCTGAAACACCGGGCAATGGCATCTGGGAACCACAAGAGCACTAACCATCGAAGGGGTGGGAATGTCCTATTTAAGGATTCTACTTCAGGATCAAAAGTAACAGAGATAATTTAACACGGTACTCAAGGCACCTTGCATGGCAGTGATTTGTAGTTATATTGGCTCTGCACTCCTGGTTATTTCGTTCTCAGGCAGAAGTGGAAAGGATGCCTCCCTCGAGGAAGGTACACCAGGAAGGCATGAGGTTCATGGAAGGAGTTGTGGGGAAAGTACATGGAAAGGATAAATAACAATAGTATGAAATCACTAGACAAATTAACGTATTCAAATATTGATGGAAAACATTTGTATAGAAACACACCCATCATACTAATTTTGTCACAACTTACTTGTTGTTTGTGCCTGGAGTCCGCTGGACGTGTGACGAGGTTCTTGTTCTTGCAGGTTCTGCCTTGGCCCAGATAGGGGCGAATCTTTCTGGTAGCCACGGTGCTGCAGGTGATGGGAACGCCAAGGGCAGTCCGTGTCCTTCAGAAGGAGTGCCAGAAGGAAAAAAAAACTAAAAAGGGGAAAAAAAACTCAAAAAGGACCTCCTGAAATAAGAGCAAAGGATCAATAATTTCAGAACACAAGGCAAAATGAACAGGAAAAAAGTGGAACAAGAGCAGAATCAGTATCTGATGCAAAGGAGAAGGAGCGAAGATCACCATCCAAAAAGGAAGTGTTGCAGCACAAGAAGAAAATGAATCACAGCCCTTAAATCTTAAATACCCACAGAACAGGAAACGACAGTCAGGAAGTAAAAGGACACCATATTGGATAGGGAACAATACATAGAAAGCAATAGACAAGGCACCATTGTGAATAGGGAACCAAGGCATGCTGGGAAAGAGAAGGGAATCATGGGTAAAGGAAAACATAAAAATAGAGAGAAAATTAGGGCGACAGCAAGAGAAACGGAGCAAAACAGAAGGTAAATGGGGGGAAACGCAGGAGCCAATCGGGGCGCGCCGCACCAGAACAGATGCGAGGCCCCATGCCTAATTAGAGGCCTCAAGTAAGACAGGAAAGGCTGGGGGTGCGGCACGTTCTACCGCCACGTGCCGCGTCCCGAGCCGAATGTTCGGCTTGTGCTGCGTGCCGCTGCGCAACAAATTTATTTATTAATTTATAAATGTATTTATTATCTTTGCAGAGCACTCTTGCAAACAGAATATGCTTCAACACGCTCACTGAAAAAGAAGAGAAGGAAAGATAAAGATGTCATATAAACAGAATACTATGGGCCTGAATCACAAATGTACTTATGTCTAGTAAAGTTATGAGTAGGGAGTCTCCACACTTGTGACAGAATCTTCCATACTAGAGGCGGAACCTCTACACGGCACACTCTTTGCACTTGTAACTTTCCTTACCTTTGTGAATCGGGCCCTGAGACTCACTCAACTCTGAATGGTCCGCAGAAGAGGTATGTATTCAAATGTATGCGGAATTTCCTAGAATCAGTCTTACATCGAAAATACAGGGGAAATGTGTTGCAAAGTGAGGCAAGAGACTTAAAATGGCTTATTTGACTAGCAGCAGTGATATAAGATCAGTGCGGGTGAGATGTAAGATGACCTTCTGAGACAAAGAATAATGAGAGTAGCAATGTTTTGCACTCTTGGAAGAGTACTCATTGCTTTTTATTGATACACCTCCATTGATGCCTTTGCTGCAGACAATAAGTGCAATCTAATAGTAGACAAAGAATTTTATGCAGGTTACGGAGTTTACAGAACACTTTCTTGGCCATGTTGACTCATGTAGGAAAAAATACTTTGGGTTCAAAGATAACCACAAGATGTCTGGCAAAGTTTGAATCAAATGGAAGTACCTGAGGATAAATGTAGCCTAGAAACATGATTCTAATTTTTGTCTCTGTGTGGTAAAGATGATGAACGTATCCTGTGAAGACAGTATTTCCTGAAATAAATCCTCCAGGGACATATGTCGATTATCAAGTAAGTTTCTTTATTCAGGAAAAGAACCCATAACAGCAACAACAACAATCCAGGACAAGAGGCTGCTGGCAACTGTCCGCAGCGTGAAACTCTTGAACCTTGAATGCTGTCGACACCGTCTCAGCACAAGATGCTTATTCAAATAATCACAACAACAAGTACCTAATATAATGCAGTGAACAAACATTATACAAAAAACAGTATATTACATCACCCTCCCTCCTTACAATAATGAGGAAACTTAGTTTAGCAAATATTCACCAAACCTAGAAGGTAATTTAACAGTACGATTAGAACGCGTACACAATACATCACACCTCCCTTGATTTTCAATTGAATTCTCATCCTGACCGACATCAGCAGTTGAGACTTCTCCAATAATACTTTTACCACAATATAGCAAAGTCTCTGGAGGATCCAGTGAAATAATTTGCTCATCAGATTGATTACTAGCCCCAGTAGAAATGTCAGTAGAAATCATAATGTCTGCAATCCATTGACTATCTCGGTCAGAATATACTCTCTTGAAAATCTTTGCTTGCTCTGTAGAAATCGGTACCACACTATTCCTATTCCACTATCCCTTTCCTTCCAACAACAGTGAATTCTTGGTCGCTTTAATGACTTTAATAGGCATAGAAAATTTGGATTCCCCCTTCAGAACCATTTGCGATTTTTATTATCAACATACGGTCTTGAACATTAACCTGAGACTCTTTCACTTTATTTCTAATGTCATAGTTTTCTTTTTTGCATCAATTGTTTGTTTGACACTGTGTTCTTTAATTTGGTCAACTCAAAGACTTCCATTCCATTCCCTTTATATTTACTGTTTCGCATGAGCCAAGATGGTATGAGATTGGTAACTGCCTCCCTTCCCCTATTTAGCATAAAAGGAGTCAACCCAGTAGTAGAATGTGGTGTTGTGTGGAATGCCCAATTTTTCTCTTGAAGGAACTGAGAAACTTCTACATTGGTAGCAACAGCGGCTTGTCTACCCTCCTTCAAAATACAGTTTACCCTTTCCACCAGGCCATTGGATGCAGGACTGTACAATGCCACTTGTGAATGTTTAATATTATATTTCCTCATAAAATCTCCCATTTTTTAAAAGTAAAATGTACACCATTATCAGTGACAATTGAAGAAGGCGAAATTTTCAAATAAAAGAGTTTTCCAAGAAATGAAATTACAGACTCAGAATTGGCATACTCAACAAATTAATAATAAATACATTTTGAAAAATAATCTATTACATCAATTAGAAATCTCAACTCTTTTGGCAAGATATAAAATGGACCTGAAAAATCAATGGCTATATTATCCCACACCTTTTCAGGAAAAGGAGCAGGACATAAAGGTTTAGTTGTACTTTTCCAGTGTTTTACAGAAACCACACAATGTGAGCAATTATTCACAAAGTGAGAAACCTTGTATCTAGACCAGGCCACCAATACGCTTCTTTCAATTTTTTAACAGTAGCCGAAATTCCTAAATGCCCTTCATGAGCAACCTGGAACAAACAAATGGCCTCTCATACAAATATCATTTTCAAATGATAACTCACAGGCTATCTGACTATTAGTTCTCATCTAACTTCTTAGATTCTTCTCTGAAGGCCAACCACTATTGATAAATTGGACAACCTGTAATAGGAGTTTGTCTTCTGTCATAGCTGTCTTAAAATCATTTATCATAATGTTACCATCACAAGCTGAAATGGCATCAACCAACCCAACCACACACTCATTATCATGCTTCTCTATCTCATCACCAGAATACTGTAGTGGCATACGGGAAAGACAATCAGCTTGAGTGTTCTTCCAACCCTGTATGTACTTTACTTTTAGATCATATTCCTGTAACTTTGACAACAGTCGTACCAGGTGAGCATAAGCCTTTCCCAGCCCATTTCCAGTGAGCAGATACACTAATGGCTTGTGGTCGGTATATACGTAACAGCTATTACCCTTATATAAGTTTTGAATTTTTGTACAGCCCACACACAAGCTAAAGCCTTCCTTTCAATGGTACTGTAGTTGCTCTCTGCTTCAGAAACTGTTCCAGATGCAAACACTACATTATTTTTTTGTCCATTGACCCACTGCCCAAAAACAGCACCTAAACCTTTCAAACTGGCATCCACAGCTATAAACAATTCTCCAAAAGGAACAAAGGTTTTAAGTGAAGGAGCAGATAAAACTAATTCCTTAACCTTTTGGAACGTTGTAACAACCTGGTCATCCCATAGAAACCTTTGGCCTTTCTTAAGTAAAGACCTTAAGGGTTGGACTATTAAGGCATATCCTGGCACGAAACGTGCATCGTACTCGCATAACCCCAAAAATGAACGTAAGGCATCTTTATCAGCAGGAGGAGGAGCATCTTTAATAGCTTCCGAATTGCAAAGTTTTGGTTTTATACCGTCACCAGATATGATGTGACGTAAATACTCAACCTCTCCAACCATGAGCTTACACTTCTCCGTTTTAACTGTTATACCACAGGATTGTAGAATGTCAAAATCTTTCTTCAAAAGTATTGCATGCTATTCAGCCATCTCAGTGTGAACAAGAATATCATCTTCAAAAGCCACAACGTTGCTCATATCCCCAAACAATGTGTCCATCATCTTTCGAAAAACGCTAGCAGCAAAGGCCAGCCGAAATGGAACTCTACGATATTTAAATGCACCAAAAGGGGTGATGAATGTGGTAAGCATCT
This sequence comes from Pleurodeles waltl, assembly GCF_031143425.1. Classification (NCBI taxonomy): domain Eukaryota; kingdom Metazoa; phylum Chordata; class Amphibia; order Caudata; family Salamandridae; genus Pleurodeles; species Pleurodeles waltl. The sequence continues at coordinate 655,271,398 of NC_090445.1, read as the reverse complement.
GAGAATCTTCAACCTAAGGAATCTGATGATATGCTGAGTGTAGATCTATGGTTGAAAAACTTTTAGAGTTGTCTAAGCCTGTTGGATGTGGGGAAGTGGACAACAGTCAACTAATATGTTTTTAATAAGAGATCCTAAGTCCACGCACAATCTAAGATTGCATGACCTTTTTTTTGTGAGAACAATGGGTGAAACCCACTCACTAGTATGTAGGGGTAACTATTCCCTCAGAAACCAATTTGTCCAACAATTCTTTACAATTCTGCCTGATGCTTAAAGGAACTGGGCTAATCTTATGAACTACAGGTATGGCTCCTTTCTTCAGTTTAATGCAATGTTCAAAACCTAGAACATTTCCTAATTTATCCAAGAACACTTTGGGAAATTTAGTTTTCAGTTCTTCCAATACTGACTAGGAGACAATACTGACAGAACTGAAATACCATTACTCGGCAAATCTCCTACAACAATTGGTATGTCATGACCAGGACGGAAAATAATTCCCAGCTTTGCTAGCTCCTTCCAGCCCACAATGTCTCTCCCATTTACTGCAACATACACCTTTGTAAAAACTTGTCTGCCTAAAATTTCTAATTTTGTTCAGAAAAAAACCAGGTAAATCTATATCTTGATCACCAAATGCTTTCAGAGTTATATCTGGACATTAAAAAAAAAAATAGATTTGGACCATAAAGAAGTGAAGGTGCTATCTGCCAAAATTGTCACTGGTGCTCCAGAATCTGCCATGACAATTACTTGTTTCCCATCTATTAAAGCCTCACATATAGGTCCCTTGACACATCCAACCTTTGTCCCTACAGTTGAATGATTAGGTATATCCACAGTCAGAATCACATTAGATAGTCTACTGGCACACTCTTGGGTATCCTCATCTGAATCCTTTGTATTTACATTGCTAATTCGTACTTTAGACAAATTGTTAGCTAAAACCGGATTGAACTTGTTGCCTCTGCACACTTTTTGAAAGTGTCCTGTTTTGGGACACTTCATACACCTTTTACCTATGGCTGGGCAAGAGGAACTATTCCTGATGTGATTATACGAACCACACCTGAAACAAACAGAGGTGTTTTGCACCATATTTTTTTTTTATATTTTACGATTTATCACTAATAGCGCAAATCAAATTTTCCTCTGTTACACAGCTAACTGCTAAGTGGTAGCCATGATTATACAAAATTTTAGGAGAGACAATAAACCTTTCAATACTTTTCCCAATATCAATTGTCTCTGCTAACGTGGGGTTGGACAAGCTAGGAGCCGTTCTTGTATTTAAAAAAAAATAAAAAAAATAAAAATTGGTCTCTTCAATGTATCTATGTTGCTCCCAAAATCATATTTGGCTGCCAATACTCGCAGCATAGCATCATATTCTTCAACAGATTTTTCGGCTGACTGCCTGCACATGGCAAAATTAAACCTTTCCAACAAGACACTGGATTCATCTGAGTATTGCATTTTCATTCTTTCTTTTCCCTCTGCATACACATTCCACTCAGAATCTTCAGTATGAGGTGCAGAAATAGGTGGCAAATTGTCAAAAACATGCTGCCCTGCAACTCCTAAATGGTTAAACAATAGGGCCATTTTCCTAACTGGTGAGAAATCATTTGCATTTGTTGCTGTAAGGTAATTCTCAAAAATCCGTTACCATTCAGACCACTTTAAATCAGGCTTTCCACCCTTCTGCAAGAAAGGTGGAGGTTGAACAACTCCTTGGGTTGACGCCATGAACAAAGTAGGACAAAATGAAGTGGCTAAACAGGCTTAAATGTATAAATAAGTCACTGTCACTCTTCAACCAAGCAACCAGAGCAAAAGAACCCAGCAGATATTACTAACTACATTTACACTACCCCAAATATCTAAAACAACACTACATACACTTTCTTAGTTTACAAAACATGTGAATGAGACTATTATCTATGAAATGTCAACAATTTGTAAACAAGAATATTATCCGACAAATGTCAACGAGTGCTGTAACATTCCATTGTATGCAACGATGAGTCCAGGTGGGCGTCTTCTCTCCGAGAACAGGAGTAACCAGACAACAATGTTTTTTCCCTTTTATTTTCCTTTACTTACTAAATCGCCTTGTAACAAAGTTAACAGGAAGCACGCCGATCCAAAAGCTTGTCGCGTTTGAATAACCAGGCAACCACTGCACACGTCGTACAAAATCTTCGGACGTCAGCAAGTACAGGAAGCGCCAACTGGTATCCTAGCAACTGGTTCCTTTCACGCAATGGATAAAACACAGTGCGTTGCGCGTGTCACTGGGTATCCAAGCAACGTAGTCGCACTCCTCACATCACGTGACTGCCGGGTAACCAGTAATGGCAAGGATCGCATGATGAATCATTTTTTTTTAATCCCTTTCGGAACTCACTTTAACCATAACAAGCAGCAAGCTCTGAATTCTCCAACTCTCCGGACGTCGTATTGAGGTTGGTGGGTCCTTTTAATTACTCCTCTCTGTCTGGCAAAGAAAATTTCACCCTACTCCTGCTACCATAAAATGTGGGAAAGATGATGAACGTATCCTGCCAAGACAGTATTTCCTGAAATAAATCCTCCAGGGACATATGTCAATTTTCCTGTAAGTTTCTTTATTCAGGAAAAGAACCTATGACAGCAACAAAAACCATCCAGGACGAGAGGCTGCTGGCAACTGCCCACAGCGTGAAACTCTCGAACCTCGAATGCTGTCGACACCATCACGGCACAAGATGCTTATTCAAATAATCACAACAACAATAAGTACCGAATATAATGCAGTGAACAAACGTACAAAAAACTGTATTTTATACTCTGCGTATGCAAATCTCACTCAGAGTGCTACTTAGATTTTGGCAGAGTGCTCCATCAAAAATGTGAATGAGTACTCTGTCAGCCAAACCTTCAGATTGCCGACCCCATTGAAAATATGGCTGACTGCCTGCTTTCCATTGGCAGTGCCCCCGTTGGCTCCATTGATGGAAAGTTAACTCTGACGGCTTTACAGAATGATGGCCTTTGGAGTAAGGACATTAGATTGCCCACCTTAATAAGACTTGCTTTGTCCATCACTGCTAGGGAAAACCTGGCAGTGACAAGCTGCAAAATTTAAAAAATGATCCACTACACCCGGGAAGAAACTCAGTTGAGTGTGGCTGTCATTAGTTATTTGTTTTTCAAAAACCAACTCGCACTTTCGGAATTTTGTTTTTGAAAAGCAAAAACTTTGGTTTGGTGGATAGCTGTCAAAACTAACAATGGCCGTCCACCCAACTTTTGGTACCTTCAGAGGAATTGCTTTGACTGTGGTTCCTTTGAAGGTACAGGGGTGAATTATGGTTCAGCGGTGATTTCTAAATACGCCAGTTCTCTGTCCATCAGGATGGCGGACGTAATGTCTCCCATTACACGGATGGACAGAGTAAAGACAGACAAACTATAAATCATGCCTGTAGGGGCTAGTTTTGAGTTTGGCAGACAGGTTACTCCATCACAAACATGGCATATATCCAGCCTTCCTTATTACAAGTGCATTATATTCTATGATAAGGTGAAAAGAATGTCCACCAAATTTGTGATGGAGTGACCAATCCGCCATACTGTAAATTAAACCCTTAGTCACTTACGCTTAGGACCAGACTACAGATCAATGCTTGGAACGTTATTGGCCTAGTCCTCTTCTAAAAGTGGTAATGAGCTGATTAGTATTTTGAGACTGAAACTCCAGAGTTTCTTCTATTTTAAAAGGTTCTTGTGCGGAGGAAACAGTAGGGTTACCTGAAGAAATTCTGAGTTGGGGATGTGGTTGCATTTTGTGCCATAAAGGATGTGAAGGGTATTTCATATTTATATTTACTAAGACTTGCAAGTAGAAATAGAGGCAAATAGAAGTAAAGTCACAGTTACTGTTTTTTTACAAGCCTATTCTCAATCGTTTGTTGCCACCTCAATCAATACACGAGACAAATACTGCACTTTATGGCTACTTATATGAAGGTGGCCCTAATGCCTATGCAATGAAAAACGGAACCATACCACTTACAGCTCTAAAATTTGGACATCTGTCACCTACACACTTATGAGTAGGCAAGCAATGATGTCCGACCTCTTGCTTGAAGATATTTGGTGGTCAAACCACAGGGATGACAAGAGATTTACATACCATGAACATAGGCAACACAGGTGTAAACAATTGATCTGTTATTGTTCTCACTGGTGTTTTAAGGACATGCAAACCTGGTAATATGCCCAGTAGCTTTCCTTCCACAGGTTGGTAGATTTAGATATAACTAAAGCTCAACAACAAATTATTTCCAGATGGACAGATGACAGAGCATTACTTTCAGATCCTCTTTCTATGATCATGCAAAGAAAGTTATTAGCGAGCGTTGTATCATTCAATTTTCCTCTGCTCTCACTCCAAGAATATTGTGATACATATAGAAGGGAGGATACAATTCAGAATATGTTGAAGGGCAGTTGCATAGAAGAAAAGGACACTGAATAAACTTTAGTTCAAACAAGCCAAGAATTCTACACTAGCTACGCAGTCATAAAAGTCAGATGAATCAACAAGGGTTTTACATTAATTAAATAAAATCATATAACAGGTGGTAGATTCATGAAATCAATGGTAAAGCTGGGAAATGGGTGGTGTAGGTAGTAAAGGTTCATGTCAATGGTTGTGCGGTGACCACTATTATAGACCTGTGTACAGCAGAAGCTATATATAGTAAGAGGGAAACTGACCTCTAAAAATGAGAATTCAACGAGGAACATCTTAGTTCAATTATTTCATAACTTAACTAAGGGGGTCATTAAGACCCCGGCAAGCGGCGGGAGCCGCCCGCCTGGCGGGAACCGCCGAATTACCGCACCGCGGTCAAAAGACCGAGGCGGCCATTCTGTGTTTCCCGCTGGGCTGGTGGGCGACCGCCAGAAGGCCGCCTGCCAGCCCAGCGGGAAACCCCTTCCCACGAGGAAGCCGGCTCCGAATGGAGGCGGCGGAGTGGGAAGGGTGCGACGGGTGCAGTAGCACCCGTCGCGAATTTCATTGTCTGCTATGCAGACACTGAAATTCAAAGTGGGGCCCGCTTACAGGGGCCCCTGCAGTGCCCATGCCATTGGCATGGGCACTGCAGGGGCCACCAGGGGCCCCACGACACCCCTCACCACCATCCTGTTCCTGGCGGTCGGAACCGCCAGGAACAGGATGGCGGTGAGGGGGTCGGAATCCCCCATGGCGGCGCAGCAAGCTGCGCCGCCATGGGGGATTCCTCAGGGCAGCGGAAAACCGGCGGAACACCGCCGGTTTTCCTGTTCTGACCGCAGCCAAACCGCTGCGGTCAGAATGCCCTGCGGGGCACCGCCAGCCTGTTGGCGGTGCTCCCGCCGACCCCGACCGCCGGGGTCGGAATGACCCCCTAAATGTTGTAGTCATCTGTAGGGGTTCAGCTTTGGAATTGGGACAACATATGTCGTTAGAAACATGCTTTTGGAATGCCAGAAGGTCTGCCCATGACAAGCCTGTGATTTATTTAGCTATTTGCTTTCAAACATATGCAAAATGCATTACACTTTTTTCCCAAACACAGTTATTAAAAGTTTACATTTAATTACAAAAAGTCAAACTATCACAATCTAGAGGGTTCATGCAAGTATGCTAAAATGAATTCACTGTAAAACTAAAATAAAAGAAGCATTGGCAAAACCAATGCCTGCTGCTGGCCCTTTTTGACTTTGGCAATCTTTGTTTTGGTCTGTCATGGGATTTGCAAAACCTTATTATTGAGGATGCTTTTGGGCTCTCACCAATCTCAAAAAGCACACCTGACCGTAATAGAACCTGGCACTGAAGGAGACTACTTCGTGTGTGGGTGTGCTCCGTGCAGAAGGGCAGCTTGCTGTAACTTCCAGTGAAGTCAGCCAATGGATTAAGTGTAAGTGTGCTGACCCATCACCTTATGATGCATGTTGGAGAGGCTAGAAGAAAAATATGAATGATACAACAACAGATTAATATATGAAGTATGGCTGAAAACCTCTAAAAGCAACTATGTTATAGACATGCTTTTAGTAAAATCAAAAGGTCTTGGCTACACTAGACCTAAAAAAGACAATTGTTCTCTCGTTGGCCGCCAACCTCTTGCTTTTGCTAAACCTTTTTTTCTAATAATATTCGAAATCTTTATTACACATCGATCGGGACGGTTGAAAAGATAGAGAGGCTTGAAAAGGCAGATAGAGATAATTCTATAAATAGATAGTGTTGCAAGGATAGATAGATAGATAGAAAGATAGATAGATATGGTTGCATACATTAAAAAGGTGCATAAATAGAGAGGGTTACATCAATAAATTTGCAATGATTTAGTAGATAGATGGATAGATAGATAGATAGATAGATAGATAGATAGATAGATAGATAGATAGATAGATAGATAGATAGCAAAGTCAATTATAGAGAGAGAATGGAGTGAAGACAGCAGACAGGCAAAGATAGATAGATAGATAGATAGATAGATAGATAGATAGATAGATAGATAGATAGATAGATAGATAGATAGATAGATAGACAGACGGACATATCAATTGTTCATAGATAAAGATGGTTGCTGCGATATATCACTAGATAGAGAGGGTAGCAGCCATTTGGAAGGTTTCATAACTAGAGAGGTTTGCTTAGATAGAGTTGCAAAGCTCGTGACAGAGCCAGCATCACCTGCTCGACAAATATACCTGCATCTGCCACCGGAGGGGTCCCCAAGAAATACACCATATCTGCAGACTGTCCCTGGGAGACTGCGGCAACAATGGGAGTGCGGAGTTCCTGCTTCTCTGTTGGGCTGAGGTCGCATCATCCTGTGAACTCCATCTGGGGCGCAGACAAGATCGGATGCTTGTGTGTGAGCCCGGCGCTGCCGACTTACCATAAGGCTTGCATTACAATAAGAGAGAAGCATGTCTTGAATCCCAGAGTAAGCCACTGCTGCAACTCCTGTGGCACATTGCAACCATACTGGGCCTTGCATCCTCTGTCATTGTGCGCAAACTCCCCCCGGCCCATATTGCCTCACATTAGAGACCGGTGACACTGGGGCCCTGCGATGCAATTTGGGGAAACAGCCACAGCAGCACTCATCTATTCCACTGATACCTGGCGGATCCCTGGGCTTACGCTCGGGCTGCGACAATTAGATCTCTAGAAGTCTGTCCCGTCTACATCTCCCCCCTTTTGGTGTGCTTTGGTGGGGGCGTCTCTCTGCTGGATGTTTGATGGCCCGCAGCTGGCGGCGACATACTACACCTTGGCTTCTGTGGTGTTTGACCCAGGAGCTATCGGCAGCAGTGGTTTGCTGGGGTGAGACATACTGCAGTCACCACTCCTATCACTCTCCCCTGGATATGGTATGTGGGGATCCAAAACAGTGGAGGCTCACCTATGATAAACGCACCCAGTCAAGCACTGCAGAACCCGCACCTATAGCAGACAAAGGAGCCACAGGACCCTAACCAGAGCAGCTGACAGGCTTGGACGCCATAACGGCTGAACTCAGTGCAGGCTTTCAGACCACTGACGATAGATTCGATGCTCTACCTGGGCACCTTGACAGAATAGGTGAATGACTTGACCACCACAATGCCAGGCTGGATGCTGCAGAGTTGTGGGTCTCAGGCCAAAGAGTTGCTCAAACCATGAAACGTTTGGAGTGACTGGAATAATTATTGAAATCCATGTCCCTTAAGAAAAAAAACATGAAGGCAAGAAGTAGAATCAACAACCTATGCATCATGGGGTTGCGGAGTACACAGTACTGGGCACCCAGATCTGTTTGTTGAGAGGCTGCTGGCCGATATGCTGGGCAGGCAGGACTTCACATCCACTTTCTCTGTGGAACATGCCCACAGACCAACGGACCAGCGCCCCACCCCTAGGAGCCCCCCAAGACAGATCATTGCCAGACTGCTTAACTTGCAAGACCACGATGTGGCGCTGAGGTTGGCCAGGGAATTTGGTCCACTGCAGTGGCAGGGCTCTACCATCTCCGTTTTTCTGGACTTCACTGTGGCAGTGGAGGATGTCAGTCGGAAACTCACTGATGTCAAATCTTCTGTACAGAACATGGGCCTCCAATGCAGCATGCTGTACAATGCGCACCTCAGGGTGGATGTGGATGGTAAGACTCAGTATTTTGATACCTCTGAAATGGCACAACACTTTTGCAAGCAACATCTGAAAGACCGTGGCCCCTCACAGCATTCCACTCTTGATAGGTCCCCTCCGGACATACACTCAAATGTCAGTATGGACCTTTTCCCCACGGGGTGATCTCTACACCCTGCTGATTGCATTTGATGTGTGCCCCACTGGTGGTTCTTTGGCGCTGCCCTCTTTGACCCTAATGACCCTAATTTACAGGCTTTAAACTCTGCTACCCAACACTTTGACTGTGACCTATTCTACTAAATGTCTACATGGATCCGATTACAACTGGGATCTCCGCCGTGGCATTGCCACTCCTCAGTTGTATACACAGTTATGATATAATAGTTTTTCTTTTTCGTACTCATGGGGATGATTGTTTGGGGATTCACGGGGCTAGTTGTGGCTGGGTGTGGGTGGTGGGAAGGAGGGAAGGTCTTGTTCTGTTGTTTAAGCTCATAATTGTTTTCTTTGCACTTGTTCATTTTTAATCTTATTGCATCCATACACTACTACACTGATTTATCCACACTTTCCAATGGTAAACTCAAGATCTTCTGAGCCGCAGCCTATAGAAATCACATTCCTCTCTTGAAATATTAGATGCCTAATAACCCACGGAAGGGTAAACAAGTTTTACAGTATCTAACATGCCATGGCATGCAGATTGCCTTTTTACAAGAGATGCATCTCTCGCCTGAAAGAATCCATAGGTTTGCATATATATGGGTCCCCCATTGCTACTACTCATTTTACAGCGCATTTTCCAGGGGTGTATGCAATCCATAATATCCTATCATTTCACTCCTTCCTAGGCAAACACGGTAGATATGTTCTAGTCATTAGGACTTTGGCAAGGCCCTCATTACAAACCTGGCGGTCGGTGATAAAGCGGCTGTAATACCGCCAACAGGCCGGCGGTAACCAAAATGGAATTATGACCATGGCGGAAACCGCTCAGACAGACAGCCACTTTACCACACCGACCACCACGGCGGAATCAACAAGCACCACAGCAGTAACCGCCAACAGCCAGGCGGAAGCCAATGTACTGCCCACTGTATTTAGACAGTATAATCCATCACCTTTTCCGGGGCGATACCGATGATATCAAACGCCAGGCAGAAACACTGCACAGAAGTCAAAGGACTCACCTGTGGAGACTCAGGGAACAACCAAGACGCTATGGAGCCTGAGCTGCAAATATTTCCGATGCTCGTCTACCTTCTGCTGCATTATGAACATCAACGTCGGCGAAGACGACCATGGTGAGTACTGCCGCCTAGCACACAAGGGAGGGGGGAGGAAAAAGAGAGTGACACATGCACGCAACACCCCACCCCCAACACCATATACACAACCAGTTGCACAAACATTACATATTCACGCCGTACCTCTCAGGAATAATGCAAGGACAAAATGATTTGAAAAAAGTGAGTGTAATACGATAAAGTACTATGAATAAGTGGATCAAAATACAAACGTATATACATATTTACAAATGTTGTGAAACTGCCCAGTCCTCAATGTCCGTGGGCCACAGGGCCACAACACATAGGCCAAGGCCCCACCTCACTCCTGCAACAACACAGAGAGAACACTGCGGGGGCATCAGGTCGAAAATACACAGGCACCTCAGGGGGACGGGGAATGGAGGGCACCTCAGCCGGAAGATTACCATCTTGGTCCTGGAGGGGGCTCCATGCCCTGTGCGATGTCCTGGGGAGTGAAAGGCCACAGTCTCTTAAGTGGGTGGTTTGCCCACTGCTTGGTCCTGGAGAGTGCAAGGCCACAGTCTCTCAAGTCGGTTGTTTGCCCACTGCTTGGTCCTGGGGAGTGCAAGGCCATAGTCTCTCAAGTGGGTGGGTTGCCCACTGCCTGGTCCTGGGGAGTGAAAGGCCACAGTCTCTCTAGTGGATGGCTTCTTCCACTGGTTCTGGAGGGGGCATTGTGCCCAGTGTGCTTCATCCTGGGAAGGATGGGGTGAGTGGATGGCTTCTTCCACTGGTTCTGGAGGGGGCATTGTGCCCAGTGTGCTTCATCCTGGGAAGGATGGGGTGAATGGATGGCTTCTTCCACTGGTTCTGGATGGCTTCTTCCACTGGTTCTGGAGAGGGCATTGTGCCCAGTGTGCTCTTCCTTGGAAGGATTGGTTGAGTGGATGGCTTCTTCCACTGGTTCTGGAGGGGGCATTGTGTCCTGTGATGCAGATCTTGGGGAGTGTGAGGTCACAGTCTCTCACCTGGGCGTCAGTCCCACAGGATTTTCAGGGACCAGACCGCACAACAGCCCATGGACGCAGGACTACACACTGTCCGCCGGCGGTCATGGCTGCTCAGTGGTGGCACTGGCCCCCATCCAGATCCGGATGGGCCACCGCCAGTATGCGGGCCATCAGGGAAGTCAGGGTTCGACGGGCACCCCTTCCTCATTGGGAGACCATCCCCAGCTGGGCTTCCGCAGTCCTCCATGCCCAGCGTCTCAGGTCTTCCCACCGTTTCCGACAGAGGGTGCTCCGCCTGCAGTAGACGCCCAGGGTCCGCAAATCCTTGGTGATGGCATGCCATATACCCTTTTTTTGATGGGTGCTAACCTGCAGAGAAATACACAAAGGAAAAGGTATCAGTCAGACCGTCCTGCCTGTACACTCATGTCCCACCATAACCCTCACATCCCCTTACGCACAGACATGGCCCACCATACATGCAGCACGCCGCCCATGGCCCTTCCACCAACCCCCCCCACATGAGGCTCTCACACACAACACTCCATGCATTCCCCCATGCATCATGCTCATAGTGTACCGATATGTTGGTCTGGGGGCCCATACAGCATTCGGTACTGGGGTAGGACCCCATCCACCAGTCTCTCCCACTCCATATCGGTGAAGGCAGGGGCCCTTTCCCCAGTGACATGAGCCATGGTTGGTTCCTGAGACAGGTCAAAGCAGCACTTGCAGTGTAGGTCCTCTCCTTTTAAAGGTGAGGTAGCAAGTGAGTGAACAGATAGAAAATGGCGGTCACATCCGCGGCAGTGCGTACCGTCACCGCTGGCGTACATCACCATTTGCCACTGTAACCCATAGGGCCCAATAGTACCCAATGAGGAGTTGCACGGCGGTTCTCGACCCCCTCCTGCAATGGCGCACAATGTCAGCGGAATTACCTCATTTCCACTGGTCCCTCCATAGAGGACAGGCAGACGCCATTTCAGGGGAGGGGACAGGCCATGGCACCTAACTGCGTCACAGTACACATAGGCACCATTTGGGCCTATCCAACAATATACTGTTACAGCCACAACATTCAATGCAGTGTAGTGTTTGCAAATATGGAATACTGACCAGCTGCTCACCCTTTTGCCCCCTAGACTGCAACCGCTGTGGATTAATAGGAGATGGAGATATCCCCCCGTGTACGGTCCCCTGGTGGACTTGGCAACAATGGAGGACAGGCACATTATCCTCACCTATAGACTGGACAGGACCACAATCACAGAGCTGTGTGCCCAATTGGAGCCTGACCTGATATCTGCTATCCGTCAGCCCACCGGTATCCCCCCTCTTGTGCAAGTCCTATCTGTGCTCCATTTTCTGGCAACTGGCTCCTTCTAAGTGACAGTGGGCTTGGCAGCAGGAATGTCTCAGCCAATGTTCTCAATAGTGCTGACCAGAGTGTTGTCTGCTCTGATTAAACACATGCACAGCTACATCGTTTTCCCCCAGGTGGAGGATTTGGCCACAGTGACAGCTGATTTCTATGCAATGGGACATATCCCCAACAGTATTGGGGCTATTGATGGTACACATATTGCATTTGTCCCCCCCCCCCGGAGAAATGAACAGGTGTTCAGAAATTGAAAGAGCTTTCACTTCATGAATGTGCAGATAGTGTGCCTGGCAGACTAGTACATCTCCCATGTCAATGCAAAGTATCCTGGGTCTGTGCATGATGCCCATATCCTGAGGAATAGCAGCATCCCATATGTGATGGCTCAACTCCAGAGGCACCGGGTGTGGCTAATAGGTGAGCCCTGGTTCCCACCCAGTGGATGTTGGTGTATGGGTATGGAGTGGGCCCTAAGGGTTAGTGTGTGGCTAACAGTTGTCCCTCTATATTTGCAGGTGACTCTGGTTACCCCAACCTCTCATGGCTACTGACCCCTGTGAGGAATCCCAGGACAAGGGCAGAGGAACGTTACAATGAGGCACATGGGCGAACAAGAAGAATCATAGATAGGACATTCAGCCTCCTGGAGGCCAGGTTTCGTTGCCTCCATCTAACAGGTGGATCCCTGTACTACTCACCCAAGAAGGTCTGCCAGATCATTGTGGCATGCTGTATGTTTCACAACCTTGCCTTATGTCGCCAGGTGCCTTTTCTGCAGGAGGATGAGGCTGGAGATGGGCATGCGGCAGCAGTGGACCCTGTGGACAGTGAAAATGAGAAGGCAGAGGATGAGGATGAGGACAACAGAAGTGCAATAATTCAACAATACTTCCAATGACACACAGGTAAGACCGTGTAACTTCACTTTTCATTGACAGTTTTGTGTTTGACATTGTCACTGGCAAGCAGATTTTCCCACTTCTATGGCCACTTGGTGTACCCTTTGGCATCTCTATTTGCAGATATTTGTGCCCCACTATCGCTCCTGGTGTGTTGACTGCAGCCAACTACAGGTCATTCCTATGTATACATTACTGTACAGTTGTATTGCAGTGTTTAACGCTTGTTAAACAAATACATTGTTAAATCATTTGACAGACCCCATACTTGCATTTTTTCAAATGGTGTTTATTTCAGTGCTAATAAGTAGAGGGGGGTGTGCAATGGGCTGGGGTGATGATGGAGTCTAGTGTATTTGTATCACAGGTGCAGTGTCCAAGGGGACATAGGAAGGGGAGCAATGTCAGTTCAAGGTGGACAGGGTGATAGAGTGGGACACAAGGGCGACAATCAGGAGAGTCTTATTTCCTGGCAGGGGTCTTGGCAATAGTCTCTGGCTTCTGCCTGGATCGCAGGGACCGTTTGCAGGGTAGTTCTCCTTCTGCAGGGGGAGGGGTGCTGGTGGCCTGTTGGTCCTGTGGCGGGGCCTCCTGTCTACTAGTGGCAGCGGAGGTAGAGGGCTGTTCATCGGTGTGGCTAGTGGCAGGGGCCCGCTGTTGTGCCACTGACTCTCTCATAGTGTTGGCCATGTCTGCCAGCACCCCTGCAATGGTGACCATGGTGGTGTTTATGTCCTTCAAGTCCTCCCTGATCCCCAGGTACTGTCCCTCCTGCAGACGCTAGTTCTCCAGCATCTTGTCCAGTATCTGACCCACTGTCTCCTGGGAATGGTGGTATGCTCCAGGATCTTGGTGAGTGCCTTCTGGAGAGTCGGTTCCCTGAGCTTGTCCTCCCCCTGTCGCACAGCAGTCCTCCCAGCTTCCCTGTTGTCCTGTGCCTCCGTCCCCTGAACCGTGTGCCCACTGCTACTGACCCCAGGTCCCTGATCGTCCTGTGTTTGTGGGGTGCCCTGGAGTCCCTGTAGTGGCGGACACACTGCTGATTGACGTGTCCTGGGGACAGAGGTATGGGCCCGCTGGGTGGGTACTGTGCTGGTGTTTCCTGAGGGGGGAGGCTCTGTGGCGGTATGGGACTGTGCCAGGGTTACCGACTGTCTGGAGATCCCTGATGGGCCAGGTTGGTCATCCAGATCCAGGCGTCCAGAGCTGCTGTCATCACTGTGGGCATCTTCTGGGGGGGGACTGGATGTTGCTGGCACCTCCTCTCCGGTAACGTTGGCTGGGGGACCTGTGGGGATGTAAATGCAGTGTTATTGTTTCTGCGTGTGACATCTTGTGCATGGGTGTGTTGCACTCTATGGTTGTTATTGCCCTGGCAGCTTTGCCTTGTGTGAGTAGTTATTTGGTGGGCTTACTGTTTCCCTCTAGTGTGCATGCTTTAGTGATAGGTGTCCATGCAGGTCTGTGAGTGGTGTCCATGCATTGGTGTTGAATGCAGGGCTTGGTATTGGGATGAGTGGGTTGTGATGGTGGGGTGTGTGGGAAGTGGTGGAGTGATGGGAGTGAGGGTAAGGGTGGGGGTATGTGGTGGCATGCAGATAGGGGGGTGTAAGTAGTAAAGAGTTGACTTACCAGAGTCCAGTCCTCCTCCTACTCCTGCCAGGCCCTCAGGATGCATGATTGCCAAGACTTGCTCCCCCCAAGTTGTTAGTTGTGAGGGAGGAGGTGGGGGTCCACCGTCAGTCCTCTGTACCGCTATTTGGTGTCTTGCTGCCACGGAACGCACCTTCCCCCGTTGGTTGTTCCACCTCTTCCTGATGTCATCCCTTGTTCTTGGGTGCTATCCCACAGCGTTGACCCTGTCCACGATTCTCCGCAATAGCTCCATCTTCCTAGCAATGGATGTCTGCTGCACCTGTGATCTGAATAGCTGTGGCTCTACCCGGATGATTTCCTCCACCATGACCCTTAGCTCCTCCTCTGAGAACCTGGGGTGTCGTTGTGGTGCCATGGGTGTAGTGTGAGTGAGGGTGTGTGTGGTGGTTTGTTGGGGTGTGTGATGTAAGGTGCGTGGATGGTATATAGGTGATGGTGGTGTGTGGCTTTGGTCTTGTCTGTGGTCTTGCTATCTCTCTTGTGGCACTTGTTTGTATTCGTAAAGGGTTGTGGGTAAAGTGTTCATGTGTTTTATAGTGGTGTGGGTGTGGTGTGTGTATGGGTGTGAGGTATGTGCTATGTGAATTGTTCAATGTAGTGTTGTTTTATATTTGTGTGTGTTTTGAGCGTGGCGGTATGTAGCGCCAATGGTTTACTGCCATTGAATGTCCGCCACAGTAATTCGTGGATCATAATGTTGTGGGCGTAGTTCTGTTGGCATAACAGTGTGGGTTTTGCTACCGCCAATTTATCACTGACCTTTGGGCAGGCAGACTTGTGAGTGTGGCTGTATAGTGGCGGATTTCAATGTGTGTCATAATATGGGTAGTGGTAATCCGCTGCGGCAGCGGTATGTTGGCAGCAGTCGGCATGGCAGTAAGTGGTACTTACCGCCAATGTCATAATGAGGGCCTTAGTCTAGTTAAATATACGCCCCAAATCTAGAATCACCTGAGTTTTTCCAGAAGCTACATACTCAGATTGGGCATATGGAATTTGGCCACTTACTTATGGGAGGAGAATTCAACTTGATGAAGGGCACTGCCTTAGATCTCCCAGGCAGTAAACCACAATCACTTCATATTCTTCAAGACATCTGTGACACATACGTGTTCAGGGATGCCTGGCATCTGAAGGGTGCATTGACACAAGCATATACTCATTACTCCTCCCCTCACAATACATGGTTCCACATTGATTATTTGCCCATGTCAGTGACTCTGTGGCAGGGCATGGTCCAACACTTAGCTAGCACACTCTCCGACCACGCTCTGATCCATCCCACACTACACATTCCATTTGGTGGTGGCCAGGAGAGGCAATGGTGTTTCCCCACACAAGTGCTACAAAATGCACTTTTCCGCTCTGAACCGCACATGGCCATGATAGATTGCTATCAACTTAACGAGGGCTTGGTGACAACACAAGCCACCCTATGGGAGGCGTTTATAGCATACATTAGAGGCATCTGTATCGCTAAACATTCAGGAGTGTTGAGGGACATGCATAGGGAACTGGCGTGCATTGAGAGGGAACTGTCCAAGATTGACTCAGTTGATGTTCAACAACTCTGTGATCAACAACCTCTTAAACATACTGCGCTATTGTCAGAATACTGCAAATTAGCTGAACATGAGGTCCTCTGCTTAGGGAAATATGCCAGAGACTGCAGATATGAACATCTGGAACGCACACTGGACAAACTTTCCCAACCCCTGAGACTCCTCCTATATTGCAGAACTAAAGCTGGATGGGGGATATAGGGTGACCCCTAATGAAGGCATTCTGTTGACTTTACTTCAGTATTACAGAAGCATCTATGCCACCCGATTGTCCGGAGATGTGACGGCCCAGGCGGCATATCTAGAGGAGATAGTCATGGTGCAGATGTCTACTGCCAAGAGCCAGTTCCTTAGTGAACCCATATTGAGCAAGGAAATTGTGCAAGCTACAGACTCCCTGGATGGTTCCAAGGCCTAGATAAATTCACTGGGGAATTCTACAAACACTTCAAACGTCTCCTTGCACCACACTTGCTAGCCATGTATGTGGAATCCCTTGAGAGCGATATCTTTCATCTGTCATTTTCAACCATTTTGCTCCTCAAACCTCCTCATTTTCGACAACAGGATATTGGCCAAGGTTCTCTCTCGTCGCCTTGCCCTTCTGATGGCCCAAATAATATCCCCAGCGCAATCGAGATTTGCCCCGCAAACCAATTCACCTCCTTAAATTTATGAGTTGTCTTTTCCGTTCTAAACAGCATCTCCCCTAATACTCCAGGTGCAGTAGCATTCAATTCCATGGAATAGCCTTTACTTTATGTTACCCTCCTTAAACTGGGTATCCCCCGCAGGTTTTTATCATTGACTAATCTCTTATACACTGGCCCACTGGCACACATCAGAGCCAATGACTTGTTAGCCCCTCTCTTCACCATTGCACGTGGAACAAGACAGGGCTGCCCCTTAACTCTCTTGATTTTTATAATAGCCATGGAGCCTCTGGTCCAGCATGTTTAAAAAAATCACATGCATCACAGGTTGCAGTTTAAATTTCACTTTACACCAATGATGTGCTGCTGTTTGTACAGTGTCCATAAGACAAATTAGCCCCTATTCTTAGAGAGGTAGTCCACTTTAAAGGCCACTCCGGCCTCCAGATCAATTGGTCTAAATCTGAAAAAATTTCTGTCGAGATTGCCACTGCACCTTCTCCATGTGAATTCCCACTGATGTGGTTAAGTATTTAGGCATTTGTCTGCATCGGGATAAGGAACAGGTAGGGCGATTTAATTATGGCCATGGAATTAAAACACTAACTGCACAGGTAGATCAGTGGATTTGTTTACCACTGTCAATGGGTGGATGAGTAGCAATTATAAAAATGGTATTCCCCCCCTGTTTCTTTATTGTTTTCTAATATCCCAATACCACTAACCACCTCATTCTTCACAACAATGCATGGCTTGTCTCTAAAGCTCAATAGGGCCAGTAAGCACAGTGGTACTCCCATATTAGAGAGGTGGGTTCGGTGTGCTGCATCTACACCTGTGCTACCTGACAGTGCAATGTCAGTAGGAGCACCACTGGTTCCACGTGGATGCAGACTTCCTTATACCAAACCCAACAAGAATTTGCAATGCAATGGGTCTCTCGTTCTCTCGAGTTAGAGATATTAGCGTTGTAAACTCCTAAACTGACTTTTCTTGCCACATAAACTGGAAATTAAAATTAAAACAGAGAGCTGAAAGTCGCCATGAGCGCGAAGCAGACACACAAAGGGAAACTGAAGTTCACTCGCAGTCAAAGCTATCGGCAAAAGTGCAAATATCCATATAACCGGCAAAAGTGCAAATATCCATGTAACAAGGTCAGTGTCATGCAAAGTGGTCGACTGCTGCCCAGCGAGATCGCGCTGCCTTTGGAAAAAAGAGAAAAAGTAGTCCCGAAACCATACGGAAAACATGGAACCTTGTATGTTTTCAGTAGTTGGCCGGTGCGCTCGAGGAGAGCTAAACACCGGAAAAGGCATGACGTATGCATGCCTTTCACTAATGAAGTCAAGCGAATTTCAAAATCCAAGCCCTCAAACCAACCAAACTGATGGGCGTGACACGAGCACAGTTAAAAGCCCCCAGAAAGATTACACCAGGGACAGAGCGCTTTGCGCGCTCAACCCTAAAAAGGATCTGACCGCACCAACAACTCTATGTTCTACTCTCCCCAGGCGAATCCCCCTCAATCCCAAAGACATACAAACTATATCCACCACATGTTGGGCACTGCAAACACTCTAATGCATTTTGGGAGGCTCGTTGCTCTATTCACCTCACTAGCACTGTCAGACAACCCTTTGTTCCCCATGACTTGTGAAGCCCTGGTAAAACGTACCACGACATGATACAACCGCCACACATTTGGGATCTATTCCCAGATGTACTGCCACCTGCTCCATTACGGCCACCATTTTGGACTGCTTTGTAATGCACCTTCTACACTGTGCGCTGCAAGCAAACATTCCGACATAGCCACTTTTGCCAGACACATTCCTCCCCTTGACCCTAGTGACAGGCAACAGCGGCAGGGGTCGAATGGTGTTGAAACTACATCATGCAAGCATGGCCTTGCTACCTACACAGGATGTGAAGCTCAGGGGCAACTGGGAGGGAGACTTGGAGCACTCCCTGACAAATAAACTATGGAATGCCTGCTGTGCACAAACTTGATTAGTTTCACCCAATCATCGTAACAAACGTATAGACTTTAAATTACTGAGACAAGCTTATATCACCCTGTAAGAGTGCGTCAGAAATGGAGGAACACACTCATCTTTGTTATAATGGTTTATTAAAGTAATGAAGAGTTTTTAACAGTCTCTTAATCGTTTTATTCTTGATGTGTCTTGACTCTTTATTGTCTTTGCCTTTTCTTCAAGCTTTTCTCCTCTTGTGATTCTTCTCTTATCCAGGGTCAACTCAGGAGGAGCATGCAAAAAGAAAAACAAAACAGGTGGTAAGTATGTCTTCTTTTTGTTTTATATTCCTTCTCTTTCCTTGTTGCCTCTTCTTTTCTCCCTACCTTTCTTTTCTGCTGCTGGTGTCTCTTTGTGTTTATCACTGTTTCCTTTCTATTCTTGTACTTTTCTTAACTTCCTGTTGTGCTTCTTTCTCTTTCTCTTCTTGTTGTTCTCTCTCATGCTCAAACAAATGACTACTACATTTTTAAAGAAATAAAGATGTAAACCTTTGATTCCCCTGTTTCCTCTGGTTATTTAATATGTTATTTTATTTGGACTGCTATATAGCTCAATACTGACCTCAGTGCAACTAAACACAAACTTCCTGTTAGAAAAACGAAAAAAAAATAATGCAGACCACGTTCCGGCCTTTTTTTTATCTGGGCCAGTTTTTATTATTAAAGAGACTTATGCCAACTAGAACCTCAAGCACCAAAACGGAAAAGAACAAACAAAACAGCTCCCTTTCTCTCCCAGAGCGTGTCCGGCTTCAGCATTTTGCTGCCTCCGAGTCGGCCAGTCTGCTGCGCCGCGTCTGGGTGTAGCCCTCGTCGTTCCGCGTTGTGGTCGGCCCTTTCCTCTTCCGTGGCTCCTCGGTTGATGGCGTAAGCTCCTCTGGCATCAACTCCTCTGTTGACAGCGTTGTCACCTCTATCTCCTGGTCTGTTTCAAAGCCCTGCAGATCCCGGCGTTTCCTCCGCCTGTTCTTTCGTGGAAGGTGCTTCCGGGTTGGATAACCTGGCACCGGAAGCACCCCTAGGGCCGTCGGCAGCCGAGGACGTACCCCCGGGGCATCCACGGGCTGCGTCCATGGAGGACGCCCCACTACACCCCCTCAATGTTCACACAGATTTGATCGCACAAGACCATCCGACTGCCCCAAATGCCATATTGCAGGAGCAGACTTTATCCATATAGCAAGCACATTGCTTTCTACTGGGGTGAGGCTTTCTCCTGACAGGCCCAGATGACAGATCTTGACCCAAGCCTGGATCCACTCCTGGCACTGTTAGGTTACACACAGGATCTCCCGAAAAGCACCAGACACTTCACCGCAATGGCCCTCCGTTTAGCAAAATGCAAGATTGCAATACATTGAGGTAGTGGATGTCCACCCATGGTCAAAACTGGATCCAAAGATTGGCATACTGTGATACCGCCAGCGAGCTATATGCTACTCTCCAGCCTGCAAACCTTAGGCCGAAGGACACATGGCAACCCCTGTGTGACTACTTACCGTCAGTGACCAAGATGTCTCTGGGTTGTCATGCCACGAACACTGCAGTTACACACCACACCTCAGCCTCTGCTTTCTCATCACCTCATTCAGCCAATCCCACCTAGGACTTCTCTGATGACCCACTAAAGATACGCATATCGTGCACATTGGAATCACTGGTGCCCTCTCCCGTGAAACAGGCCTTCGCCTCTTTTACTCTTTCATGCTAATTGTATGGTTATTAGTAGTATGTGAAACATAGTGGTATATGGAAAAACATTGTTTGTATTTACCTATTTGTGGTTGTTTGCTTGCACCATTAAAACATGGACATTTTGGTGGTCTAAAGGTGGCTACTATAGCTCCTCAAGTATCGTAATATCATCTTGCTACTGGACTCCTACAGTATTGGCAATTGTACTCTCTTTCAGTGGTTATAACTCTAGTTATCCAACAGCACGGACATGTACACCTCAAATTACCCCAATATGCTCCCTGTATTTCACACTATACCAATGTTTTAATTGATTATGTATATGTTCGCTTAAAAGCTCAATCAAAACATAATTTATAAAATATATATATATGTAACAGTTAAATGTAAGCACGACCTACAACGGCACTGAAAGCAAGTTAGAAAGCCATACAAGCAGGACAAACAGACTAAAATGGTTTATGAGTATAACTATAGTCCTCAGTTAAAATATTTACCAGCATGGCATCCAAGAGTGTAGTTATAAATGCACTTAATTACATGTATGCTGAACGAGCAATAACTTCATAATGAACAGTTTCAAATGGACACAATCTGGTATGCTGTGAAACAGCACTAGTCAGATAAACAAAGACCACTACAAAGGGAGTTTACAACAGGATTTGCAGGAGGCAGGAAATTATCAAGCTAGAATGTGACCCGTGTTCACATGAAGAGTTGGTAGAAAGTGTCTGCTTACTAAAAAGACAGGACTAAAGTAAAATTAAAGTTTTTAAAAAAACAATGGCACTGAGAGGGACTGCTTTGTGTGCGGATGTGGTCCTTGTGAAAAAGCAAAATGTAGTCACTCAAAGTGAAGTTAGCAAGTGGCTGGAGTAGGCTGATCCAATTCCTCTAGGCTGTACCAGACCAATGGATGACGAGAGCTGACTGAAAGTCCCTTTAGTAAGTACAGTATACATCAAAAGGTCTTGATTAACGCTGAAGATAAAAGCATGAAAATACCCCCAGACAGAATGCAGAAAAGAAAGCAGAGATTGGCTCACTGGGCGTGGCACAGAAATGGATTACTTTTTGCACACATTCTGAATGGATTTACCCAATACCACATACTGTATGCTGGGGTGAGCAGACGGAAAGGAGCAGAAAGAAGGGTTGACACTCTCCAGGAATCCGTGAAGCAAATTTCCATATTGAATAAACTTGGGTTACACTGCTCCCACTACAATGGCAAATACAGTTTAGGTTTCAGCCGCTTTCTACTGGACCATATAGTTCATTAGCCCGTCACCCTTTAAAATAGTCTTTCTTTGATTGCAGTTAAAAACAATTCAAGCAGCATACTTCAAAACCACCCTAGAATGTCTACCATTATAATGAATTAATTCTTACAAATGTTAATATTCACTATTTTGTGTTAATTTAGTAGAGACATCATTAAATCACATTCAGATTCCATGATGCGTATCAACAGAGCTTGGACACTGATCACTAAAGGCAGTACATAGATGCAATAAAAGTTGAATATGAGGTTCATTATTCTGAAAGGAATTCTGTTATTTCTAGTCCAAAATGTTGAGAACATCACCTATAATACAAACCTGAAAGCAATTTTTCAACAGTGAGCCCAACTTTGCCTGCCTGCTACAGTTACTATAGTCATGCCACTTGTGTTTAATCAAATTGTTGCATCTGGAGTTGTTCCATGGCAGAGGCCAGTGGAGTAAAGCCAGGGGTGTAGTCAATACTCAATCCATAGCAATCTGTCTTATCTATTTTATGTAGTTGTCTATGTATTAATGTATTCATGAGGTTAAGTTATGAGCCCCAGACACACTGGAAAAATAGTGCTTCACAAACTAACAAATATACGCATATTGGTCATAAAGAAAGATGAAAGACTGGATTTAAGATGGAGACCCTAGGATTCATATAGCACCTGTGTCGCTCCTTGGAACTGATGTGGATTTCTTTTCAAGTCTTCAAAATTCAAAAAACTTTAGATCTTGTTAGATACAATAACTTGTCTTTTAAGCGTTTTAGCAATCTTTATTTAGTGACATGCTGAAGCCTCGAGTCTTTATTTAAGGTTTTAAAAAAAGTTAAAGTAGGTCATGAATCGATTTAAGGACCATGTGATGTCCCACCTGCGATGTTATAAGGGGTTATTAAGGGTGTGTGATATTAACTCTGAAACCTTGTGATTTAGGTAAAATCCTTTCACTGGGTGGACAGCGAAAATGTGCATACTGTGAGTTTACTTTACACTTAAACTCTGGGATCAACTCCCTTAAGTGCCACATGGGGAATGTGAACATCAAATAGAGGAACATATTTTTTCAATACGTTATATTTAGGTTTTCTTCCACAATACAGAGTTTTAAATATTATCTTTCCACAGTACCGAGGCCAGAATGTTGATTACCACAATATCATGCAGGTAAGTATATAAAGTACAGGTTTACTCCACTTAACAAAAGATAGATAGATAGATAGATAGATAGATAGATAGATAGATAGATAGATAGATAGATAGATAGATAGATAGATAGATAGATAGATAGATAGATAGATAGATAGATAGATAGATAAGCAAACTGGAAAAAAGCACAGATTCAATTAGTATATATATGTATATATACACATTATAGTACTTATTGATATATATATCTATATATATATATATAGATAGACATATATATATATAATATTAAACTTATGTTTACGTGAAGTTAAAAATAGTAAATATATACTTACCTATACACCCTTACCTTCACAATACTTTGGTAATCAATAGGTCACGATATTAGGGCAGGAAGATATTTTGTCACTCAACAATGCGACTCACACCCTTTATTTGTAAAGCCCGTTTTAGCCATCTGTGCAACTGAGAGGTTGTGGGAGGTTTGCAATATTTTTTGGCCATGGAAATCAGATACAACAATCAAAAACATGTGTCTTTGAAAATGCTTACACATTGTTCACACTGACAATGAACTGGAAAACATTTTCAGTGACTTATATGCATTGTCCACAAATAGACCACTGAATGGATGATAAAATTGCAATAAGTGTGTGCAAGATTCAGGTTTTCCGACATCTTTTAAGTATATACTAGTAATTCCATCACGCTGAGTCATATATTTCACATCCTTATTATTATAATACTAGGTGTATATTCTTCAGATTGAAAGGCTTAGATAACCTGGACTCTACAAAATATAATACAACTGTGACCTTTTGGAATGGCATTATATTAGACACACCCACCCTAAGCACATTCTGATGTAAAAACAATATAAACCCCTTTCTTATCTCAATCACCATGGATGTTTTCTTCAAAGAGAGGGAGTGCTGTACAGGAATTAGAACAGGACACTATGGACTTGAAGTAATGAAATTACCAGTAGGTATATAGACATTACCTCTCCATCCACTTCCCTCCCCTTCTCATTGCATCATAAGGAATGCGCAAGCTGTAATCTAAGACAACTGTAAATAGGCACCACACAGAACATATTGCTGCAGGTATGAGGTATTTATAACAGAAAGTGGTTTTAATCGAAAATATGCTCAAAATGACCATCATGTGAAAGTCTGTTATGTTGAACAAAAGTTGAGGAAATAGACCAGGTTTGCTGCTGTAAGCATCTCCAGACTAGAAGCACTCTTAGATTCTGTCCAAGAAACAAACACACCTCTTATGGGCCAATCTTGCACTGCTATAGAAGGTAGTTTCTCAAATTTGATAAACTGAAGCAGTCAAAGGTGTTATCCATTGGATATGTGTTTGGATTGAAGGCTTAAACCATTTTGGTGTGATGAAAATTCACAAAAAGAGCATGTATATTTAAAAAAGTTGCAACTCTTTCAAGTGACTCAATAGTGCTCTTTTAATATCCAAAATATGTAAGGCCAACTCTTCTGAAAACCTAGATAGAAAATGTTGCAACATGAATTATCTTTTGAAAGAAGAAATCATAGCCACAGAAGAAGAACTGAGCCTCAGTACTACTCCTGAGGTATAGATGTAACCTCCTAGCTCAAGAGATAGCAACTAAGAAAACTATTTCAGGGTGATGGTTCAAATCAAAAGAATGTAAAGACTCAAAGAGCAGGTTTTTGAATTCATCAAAAACCAACAGCAGATCCCAACTAGGAGCTAGTGTCCTAACTGGAGAAAGAGCATTAGAAAGAATCGTAACAATATGCCCAACACAGGATTCATAAACCCTTCATTTTCTCAATTTTTATCTAAAGGCTTAAATTTTCATCCATTCGATTTTTAAAGTAGCCACTTTACGACCCAATAACAAATTATCTTGCAAAACAGATGATACATTGTTAAATTCACAGAACAATAATCAAAACCTTTTGCTTCACACCACCTTTCAAATAACTACTAGTGAGGTGAATATGACTTAAGTGTGCATTGCTTTCTGGAACCTGGAACAGCAATAGCTAGCTGTCAAGACAAACTGCTTCTCTGAAACCAACCTGGTCAACTTCCATGCCATTACACGTAGATGACAGATGAGTTTCAAGGTACATGTTTGGAAAAATTAAATGAGTTGGCATTATCGGCAGATCCGACTGTGGGCTCTGGACACACTTTCTTCTGAGTTACTAGAGGACAACAGGATGAGTGGACTCAAAATGGAACAATCAGAATGACTAACATTCTCCCTCTTCATACTGGACAGAAGTCAAAATTAGAGGGACAGGAGGAAATGTATAGTGGATTCCCTGAGACCAAAGGCAGGAAAGAGCAACCAATCCCTAAGCTTTCTATGCTTTGCCCTTTGAAACAACTTAGGAATAACCTAATTCTCCTGTGTTGTAAAAAAGCCTGGTGGATAAGCGGTGACCCTTCATTTTCTGAAATCTGTGCCCCAGCAGCCAAAATATTTCAATATCTGTCCAAAGCCTGGATCCTATAAAAGCCAGGTCCTGAGAAGGCTGGAGATGAAATGTCACTCAATTTATTAGAAAACCATGGTCCATCACTATCTTTGGAATTGATTCTCCCTCCTAAATTGCTTAGCTCCTGGAATGGGAATACATCAGTTATATGTCTAAGTGTGGTTGAAGAAACACACCTCCCTCTTCAGAACTTCCTGAAACATGTGACTCCATCTTCATGTCACACCCAAGGATGCACCAGGCAGGATCTGTTCCTGCTGAAAAGGAAGACTGGTTTACTACTATTACACATGTACAGTGACTTGTTTGTTGACCTTAACTACAGACCCCTCAAACATGGCCCAAGTGTGTCCACAGAGAAAAAATAAATTTGTGAAGGATGGCTGTGTCTATTATAATCCCAAATCACCGGGGAAGATTTATTGTCACAGTTGTTTTATTTTGGATTTCTCAGCCTGACTAAAAGGCTGTCGAATGAACACATGCGTGCCTCATAATCTAATGAGTGAAAAAGTGGACAAAGAGGTAATCTGTTTTCTATGCCATTAACCAATAACAACTAAATAAAATCAGATCTCACTGCTTATCGCATTACCTCTTGTAACTATAAATTAGCCTGCACCAAATCAAAAAGGAACACTTTTAGTCCTAGACCTCTGAATCTGATAACTCCAAAAAAGAACATTTCCTCATCTTTAAGGTGATGGTGTTATTAAACATATCAATCAGCTTACCACTGCTTCATCATACCCCTGTGAAAATCACATGACATTTTTGATTGATAAAATTGACTCCCTCACAAGAAATATTTCCCTCACACTCCTCATTCAGCCACGAGGTTAACCCTGTCAATGGATCGGACCTAAAGAGGTTCTGTGTCTTGCAAAGAACCCTCCACTCTATGGGAGATGCACAATGTAAGAAACCTAGGTCTTGTGTCTCGCACACCAGTAATCACTAGCCTAATTAACATCTTCCTTGTATTAGGTGCTATTCCCTAAGCAATTGGTCATGTAGTCATTATTCTACCCTCGAAGAACCCCTCTGTTGATTTTGGCAATCTTCCTAACTATTACCCTTCCCAGGCACTCCCTGCTTTACCAAAACACTTGCATCTGTTTTGACTGCAAACATATGGTTTTGGAGTCAAATAGCCGAATGATTTGTAGTCCGGCTTCAGACCATGAGATAAAACTAAACACTCCTCAATATCAAGGATGAATTACTGCACAGTCTTACTACTCAGTGAAGCATGTGCTATAATTCTATTAGATATCTGTTGGACTTTTTTGCTTATGCAGGGTCATCGACAATCTTTTTGCCTCCTGCCTCCTATTTTTTCTGACCTGTTGCTTTTGCCTTTTGAACTCTGAGCACTTTACCACTGCTAACCAGTGCTAAAGTGCAAATGCTCTCTGTGTAAATTGTATTGTTGATTGGTATATCCATGATTGGCATAAGTGCACTGGAGGTGCCAGGGCCTGTAAATCAAATGCTACTAGTGGGCCTGCATCACTGGTAGTGCCACCCACATAAGTAGCTCTGTAATCATGTCTCAGACCTGCCATTGCAGTGTCTGTGTGTGCAGTTTTAACTGTTAATTCGACTTGGCAAGTGTACCCACTAGCCAAGCCCAAACCTTCCCTTTTCTTACATGTAAGGTACCCCTAAGGTAGGCCCTAGGTAGCCCCAAGGGCAGGATGCAGTGTATGGTTAAGGTAGGACATACAGTAATGTGTTATATATGTCCTGACAGTGAAATAGTGCTAAATTCGTTTTTCACTGTTGCAAGGCCTGTCCCTCTCATAGGTTAACATGGGGGCTACCTTTAAATCTGATTAAAGTGTAGATTCCCTTTGGGAGCGGACGGACATGAGGAGTTTGGGGTCGCTGAGCTCACAATTTAAAAATACATCTTTTAGTAAAGTTGATTTTAAGATTGTGTGTTTGAAAATGCCACTTTAGAAAGTGAGCATTTTCTTGCTTATACCATTTCTGTGACTCTGCCTGTCTGTGGATTCCCTGTCTGGGTCAGTTTGACAGTTGGGCTGGTTGCACCTCACACTAGACAATGACACAAAAGGAGCTGGGGTGTAGTCTGCATTTCCTGATGAGCCATTTGTGCTAGCAGGGAGGGGAGGAGTAGTCGCTAACACCTGAAAGGGCTGTGCCTGTCCTCACACAATGCCGTCTCCGACCCCCTGGTGAGTGTCTGGGGCCTGGCCTGGGCAAGGCAGGATTTCACATTCAAAAGAGACTTTACTTTGAAGTAGGGCTACTTCAAAGGAGAAATTGGGTATAAGAAGGGCACCGAAAACCACAGACTTTAGATCACTTCTGGACATCAAGAGGAACCTCTGCCTGGAGAAGAGCTGAATAGCTGAGGAGAAGTGCTGCCCTGCCTGTGACTGTGCTTTGTGGAGCTATCCTGCAGTTGCTGCTTCTGCCAGAGTAAGAGGGCAAAGACTGGACTTTGTGTGCCTTCCATCTTGTGAAGAAATCTCCAAGGGCTTGATTTAGAGCTTTCCTCCTGTTGTTTGAAGTCTCAGGGACAGCAAAGACTTCTCTCTGCCAGCACCTGGAGTTTCTGGAGAGACTTTTGCTCTGACAAGTTGTGCCCTATCCAGTCCCTGGGCCCTTGAAAGGAAAGCTGGTGGAAATCCAAGGAAATCGACTTCAGATGACTTCGGACCGACGCCGCTGCTGAATCCGGTGACGCTGCCTGGAACCGACACTGTGATCTTCACTGGAACGCAACGACCTTCGCAGGCCCAATGCCGATGCAGCCCAGCGGAAGTCCGCGACTCCGAGGAAGTCGCCGTACCATGTCATGACCGACGCCGCTCAAAGTGCGCGGATTCAAAGTTTCGCACAGACGCCGCAATCCCCGACTTCGTGCATCGACTTGTTTTCACTCTTCACCAAAGGTACTGTACTTGGGGGTCCACGCGACTCCATGTCCGGCACCACTGGTGTGGGTAGGTTGGGAACGACTCCGTCACGACGCCGTGTTAACACCTCATCGAAGCATTTTTGTTTCTAGGCGCTATTTTTTTGTTTAATCTTTAGAAATTCATAACTTGATTTGTGTATGTTGGATTTTTGTCGTTTTGGTCTTGTTTTGTTTAGATAAATATTTCCTATTTTACTAAATTGGTGTTGTGTCATTTTGTAGTGTTTTCATTAAGTTAATGTGTGTCTTGGTACAAATACTTTACACCTAGCACTCTGAAGTTAAGCCTACTGCTCTGCCAAGCTACTGAGGGGGGTAAGCAGGGGTTAGCTGAGGGTGATTCTCTTTTACCCTGACTAGAGTGAGGGTCCTTGCTTGAACAGGGGGTAACCTGACTGTCAACCAAAGACCCAATTTCTAACAATATCCTAACAGCGTTTGATATCACTCATCACAACTGCACCACAGACTGGCAACATCAGAAAGCGTAGGAGACACGGCTTGCTTACTTTCTCTGGAACCACACCTTTCAAATCAAACCAGGCCATTTCTTTACCAGAAAAACTAGTCAACAAGATTATCACAGCCAATAGATGTGGCTTTCTTTTAGTTCCTGGTAAAATAGCCAGCTGCAGTGAAAAAACAAAACAGAAAACGCTTTCTGTTTACACTGCATTTAGGAAAGAACTATTTACATTGTGATGATTCAGACTACTTTTGTATTTTAAAATAGTCTCTCACATTTTGCTGTGGAAACCCCGCCAAAGGAGGCCGAATGATACCCTAAACAGCCAGCATAACGTGAGAAAAATACTCCTCTGCTCTATGTATATAGGTCATGTAACAACATGTAAAGGCAGCTGTACTGTCAAGCCAGACCTAAATATTGAGTATTTGACAGATCGGCACTACTGTCTAAGCTTCTAAATGTATGACAAGTATTCCCATATCAACCTAAATCTTGATAACGACTCTGGAGATCTCCTTCAGGTGACATGTAGCACTGGATGGAGAAAAACCACTGAGGGCCTGATTACGACCTTGGTGGATGGGATACTCCATCACAAATGTGATGGATATACCTCCTACCGTTTTACAAGTTCCATAGGATACAATGAAACTTGTAATACAGCAGACGGGATATCTGTCACATTTATGATGGAGTATCCCATCCGCCAAGGTCGTTATCAGGCCCTCAATGCAGAAAAATTGCCTCTGCTCGAAAAGGATAAGACTGAAATCCTACTGGTTGGTCCAGGTAACCACTCTCTTCCAAGTGTCCTGGCACTCGTCCACCAATCATAGAACAAGTCCCAAACCTGGGAGAGTGGTCCAACAGTGATCGATCCTTCATACCGCAGACAAACACTGTTAACTCAGGCTTTTATCATCTACATCATCTTAGAAGAAATCTACCTGCCCTCCAGCTGTCTCAGAAAATTATACCATGCTGTGATCACGCCCCTGCTTGAGTACTAAAATGGCAGCTAAAAAATCATTCTTTAAACTAAAAGGTGTTCAGGACCATGCTGTTCAACTACAATTTGGCCTTAAACAAGAAGACTACATCACGCCTACTCTAAAGTCACCACTTTCGCTTCCAATAAAAAAGAGATAACAACTCAAAAACCTCTGCTTCAATGTAAAGGTCTAATTAGTTTCTGCTCGAGCTACCTCGAGAAGCTATTCATCCTTATCAACCACCAAAGTTAGGAAATCTTAATCTATTCACCTTTTGTTAGATCAGGTATTTTGTGATAGGTCTCACCATGTTTCAAGGTTCCTCCAGCTGGAATACTATCCCCACTCATCTGAGAATAAAAATGACTCCTTCAAGATCAGAAAGTCCCTTAAAACTTACACTTTCAGCTATGTATTGATCAACCTCCTCTTTATCGGACCATCTTTGTTTATGCAGTGGCTTACAATCTAGCGTTCGTAGTGCACCCCTGCTGGTAAGATGCCTAGGTCTAGCTAGCGGCTTGCCATCCAAGAGCAATTATGTGACTTTCTGACCAACACATCAGAGACTTTGCTATTGTTGAAAAGCTTACAGTAGGGCAGGCGTCTCAGCTGGCCGATTGATTTTTCGCTCTGAAGTGTTATACCTTCTTACTTTTTTGTATCCCCTGCATGAGTGTTCCGAGGCTTCTGTAGGTGGTTTGGAACGCTTTAAAAACAATAAATAATACAACATTGAATTACTAATAAGTTGTAAAGGAAAAGAAGCATATTGCTGAGAAATCTCCCAATGATTTATTCAATGAAAAATGCTTGAATAGTGTATTAAAACAATTAATGTACAAGCAGCAAGAGGCAGCGTTTTGGTTTATGCTGTGCAAATGTTCCATGTATCTTTCCTGTCTCAGATTAAATTATTTCTTTGAGAACCTTTTTCCCAGTTCGTTGCTAATGACTCGTCTTCCAATAAATATGTTTGTTTCCTAAATTATGAGGGTTGCAGCTAATGGGTTGCGGGATAGTATTAAGGGAGTAATACGCACACATGCAAGGGCGCATGTGCATGTCAAAATGTAGAATCGTCAAAAACAACGCGTTCATCTGGTGCATGAAGGGAAACAGAAGGCGGCTGCTTAAACATGAGAAGAGTTCTGGCGGGGAGCAGGATGTAGGCAGATCAGTTGAGGGATAACATTTAAGGTTAATCCCACTAAGGTCTGCATAAACACAAAGATACAACAACATCAAATCCCAAATAGATGCCTTCGCCCTGGACTGTCTCCTGGGCTGAGATGTAATGAGGTAAGGATCTTCCAACATTATGATGCTTGAGATTCAATACATTTCTTGTTGGGTGACACCTCAGTAATCCTCTTTGTTGGAGTTTGCAGTACCGAATCTATCTGGAAGACAGCCTCAGGATGCTTTTTGTGTTTCCACGGGAGCAGTATAGCTTTTGCACATGACACCACCTCCTGTCGGAACCGGGCCTGGGTGCAGGCATACAGATACATGTTCACAGCAGCATTGGTTAGGTCAAGCATGGTGCCTATATCGGCTGCGACATTGATGCTCTCTGTATAGTCATTTCTATCAATGCCATAAAATGAGGTTCGCAAAATGATCTGTGTGATAAAACGGGTTGTGCACAGGTATGCAAAAGTCATTGACACTGTAACTAGAAGCACTACAGACTTCCTTTTCTGAGCCCGAAAGTGTGTGGTGGTTCGATATCTCTGGGAGGACTCAATCATGCCATTGTACACCTTGTTGCTGCGGTAAATCTGCCTTAAAGTCAATCCATTCAAGGTGAATATGATGATGTATGGGATGATATAAGCCAAAGTAGTCTGGAACCAAACCAGCCCTTTCACATAAAAGCTTGGCACTTCGGTACTGTAGACACACTCTATTTTCCCAGTGTTGTTGTCTGCTTTGGACTCATTGGTCCAGAAGTAAGGAATAGCACATATGTGGCTGCAAAGGAAGACAGCTGATATCACATAAAGAGCACCTCTAGGCGTGCAGATGCGAGCCTTAAGCTTCAATGTGTTGATGGAGATAAAACGCTCAACTGTAAAAGCCACCACCAGCCAGACAGAAGTGTTGTAGGCGCCATAACTGAAGAAATCACGGATCGTGCACCAGGGGTTCTTGAACCAGAAGGGCTCGGGGATGTAGTATTTGACAATCAACTCAAAGATAACAATCAAAATGAGCACCATCGTATCCGCCACAGACATGGCCATCAGGTAGTAGCGGCTGGATGTCGACAGCATGCAGTTTCTTTTCCAGAAGACCAAAATAGTCACAATGTTTGCTTGAAAAAAAAAATGAATGTGTTAGTCTCACTTAAAACTAAGTTTTTACAAAAAACAAGCAGATACTGAACAATTGAAGACATATCACTAAACAGGCTGCAGAATAATAGCTACACTAACTAATCCTAAATTTTGCTGTTTGGAGCCATGACACTAAGGGCCACATTTACTAAAAAGTGGAGCAGCGCAGTGCTGCACCAAAATTGGCAGTGCCACACTGCGTCACTTATGAAATGCAGGATGCACCGTATATATTAGAATACTACGCAGCCCTGTTTTTCCCCCTGCACTGGCACTAAATTTAGCTGCCAACGCAGGCATCCTTGCACTATTGTGCAAGGGTGTCTGCGTTGAGGGGTTTGATTGTTTATGTGCGGAAAGGTGTCCCTTCCTGCACATAAACAATCACTAATGGTGATTTGACACGTTTGTGTGTGCTGCAGAATGCAGCACACACAGAAGTGCCAAAGAGTCATTTTTAAAGATTGTTTATGTGCTGGAAGGGACACCTTCCTCCACATAAGCAATCATTTCTGGCACTTTGCTCTTTCTATGCATGCTGCAGAATGTACCACACATAGACAAAGCCCTTGGGTTGCGTTAGATTTTGGAGCTGCCTCAGGTTTACGAAAATACGTAAATCTGGGGCAGCTCCAAAATGTAATGGGTGTTGCTGTGACTCGCCCTCAGCAACACCCATTGCACGCACCTTCCACGCGAAGTGCTGCATGTGAAGGGGGCGTATTTACAAGGTGGCATTAAGTTAAGTGGCCACCTAGTAAATACGGCGCAGGGCATAGCGCAACCGGAGCGTCACGTAAAGTGATGCTCCAATGGCACTAGGGGCTCATAAATATGCCTCTGGTTATTTTAAGGACACCAGAAGTGGGCACGAGGACATATTCTTTTGCAATAAGAGCCACTTTAGGTTTACTCTGCATGATGCACTCATGTAGATACCATGACTTTATCACTGAGACTGCAGTTACTACACTCTGGGCCTGATGTTTCAAATGGGTTTTCACATTCTGTGTCTGAGAAAATAGGCTGAAACATCAGGGCCTCTATGTTTATATTTAAGCAACTGTTTATGCACTAATCCAGCATTTTCCATTTGTTGTTGCCATACTGTTTAATTACAATCACCATATCCGACATTTTACAACATGCAAGTTTATAACCTAAATATAAAATTTCTATTGGGTTCTATAGTCTCATGATATGTGGCATATCTGTCTTGTTAAAATTCTGTTCCCCATTAATAATTTGGCAAAATGATAAAATATCTATTCTCCAACAGATATTTTAAGTATTCACATCAACCGCCATCAAGCCATTTTCTGTGAATGCAATGGAACTTAGCATGTATGGCTCTGTTTCCAAAGTATTTTATTTTTTTTTTAAAAGAAGAAAGTGGGCTTTTGTTATTGAAAAAAAAGAATGCCCTCCTTTGCATGGGAGTTTTATCCCGTGGCAAAGGGGGCATTTTTAGTTTTTTTGGGTTTCCTGTCGGTGATGGGCAGTAAAAAAACAGCTATATGTCCGCCCATCCAAATTGGAAGGGTGAATATATAGTTGATTCTCCGACAGCCCTTCCCCATTGAGCTCTCGATGTATGGCCCTGACAGAGACAGAGTAGTCTCTGCTGTGGCCAAACTATGGTTCGGCTGCTTCAAAGTCCAGAGGATAGCCCATTTTGTCGGCGGTAAGCATACTCTGTCACCGCTGCAACTGAGTCCGCTTATCACCTACAAAAAAATCTGGTACTATATCACTTACTATGGAAACATATATGTGAGAATGTATGCCATCGCAGCGCTGATGGTCTTAGATATGGGTCCTTTAATAAGACACTGCATGCTTATAAAGAATATGGCTGTAAAATGGAAAAATTAGTAAAAGTACTGGGTTTTTTCACATATCAAAAACTGGCCATCTTTTAACTTAAACATAGTCAATGGTTTCCTAGACTGCCCAAAGAAAAATAACACAACAGTTTTGTTGTTGCAAATGGGTATGTGTCCATGTTATTAACCATTGTTGTTTGTTATCAACTAAGAATCAAATGTGAAAGATGTAGACTAAAGCGTCGCATTTTTAAAAATATGATTGAACACAATTAATATGTACATTTATATATTTTTTCAGCCATTATCCTCGCAGGGAATTGTAACTAATTCACTTTCAGAGTCTCGAAAAGTGATGAGATGCTATCTAAATTTTGTGAGGAGTTACTTTTTACATTTGTTTAGAAATGGGCACTACAAAAAACAATTTGTAGAGCAAGAAATTTGTTGTGGTCTGGCTTGATAGCGCAGCTGCCACCAGACAATTATGTGAGAACACCAGGGGAATAACTTAAGCTCTGACCATATATTGGGAGCCAGGTGTACATGTTTTGATTGGGCAGACATTGTGTGCTTCCATAAAAAGTACTTGCTCTCTACACGGCTGTGATCATTTTGTTTATCAAGCTGCCTGAGGTTGAACGTTCCAGCGCACATATGCTAATAAACTGTCTAAAGTAACAAAATCATTAGTGGTGTTTTTCTCTGGCAGCAGCACAGATTGGAAGAGGGCAGTCATTAACCTACATTGATTTTTAGTTCTGGCTTGACAGTGCAACTGTCACCTGATCTTTTACCCTACACCAATTTTATTCTACAGTTCTTTGCTTCTACACCAGGGGTTTCCAACATTTTACTGTGATAGGAGCTACTTATGTTCAATGAAGCTCATCAAAAGCTACTAATATTATTAGTGTTCTAATAGTGACCACAAAGTACAAGCTTGTATTAGTGGCCTCCATATGCAAGATTATTACCTGTGATAACCCCAGTGCATCAGGCATAGTTGTCAAAAGTAATGTGAAAGGGTATTTGCCAATATGGAATGCCTCTATATGGGTAATACATCACAGCAGCAATGCCTCTGGCACCATGGTAATACCATTTTTAAAACGTCTCTCCAATGTCACATGATTTATCACTCACATATCAGCTTTGAATCTATTTTGGAAATATAGCCATTTTGCTTCAAATACCAGCTTATGAGTCCTAAAAATAAACACATTTTCCTATTGAGTATACATTCCCTATTTTGGTATATGTTTATTATTTTAACCAAGAAAACGTTTCTAATTTAGTAAACTGATATGCACACAGGAGAGCTACTTACAGGTAAGCTAGAGAGCTACCGGTAGCTCACGAGCTACTAATTGGAGAAGCCTGTTCTAAACAATGAATATCCTTTCCCACGCTATCTATGTGTATTACTTCACATTACCATGCAACATTCTCTTAAATTTAGACCTATTGGCATTGCCAAGTCTTGTTTTAAACTGCAGTGTAATGGCGTGTTAATTGCTGAATTGCTAACAATCAGTAGCACCACTAAATATTTCACCCTATTTAAAATACTCTAAATTGAAAGTGTGAATTATCTTCATTTTCACCTTAAATATCATTTGTAGAAGACTCATATTTCCGTTCTGAGAGTTTGGAATATGTAAACATCGGTTTAAAACGTAGATTGCTCTGGTATTATATTGGGCGATAAAATAACATTTGGAATAAGTAGTACAGTAAAGGAGATGTTCTCTTGTAAATAGCTGTTACCAAATTCGTATCAAAGCAGCAAAGTGGCATACCCCATAACTACCTAAAACAAGCATAATTCAGTGGAACTCCAAAATATGTGCTATCAAACTAATGGCAGCTTGTAGATATGATGTAGCGAATGAACTATGCAACACATAACTACAAGCTCCACAATGCAACGAGAGAGGAAAAACAAGGCGAGGAAGGAGTCTTTAAGCCAAGATGCATGTGAAAGTCATTTATGTTGGTTTGTTGGAAAACATTCCGACTAAAACAATTCTGAGTTTGTGAAAATTATACTAGAAATCCTGCCACATACAAACCCCAGAATCCATTCGCTGTTTTATGTCGGATCATCTAATCGAAGCACATTTTAGAAGACCAGTGCTGCTATGGAAGTAATTCGGAAACCATCTAATTTTAACAGCCATTGCACCTCACAATCCATTGCTTAATTTGTAGTAGAACAAATGCCAGTGCGAAATGTTGCTCTCAGAAGCCTGTGACCACACAACTAAATGTCAGCCCGCCGACTACCAAGGGCGCGCAGTCTTCAATTCACCTCATGCATCTCTAATCCACTACCAGACTCCTGCTGTCCCTTTATCTCACTATTGCAGGTTCCTGCTTTTTCCTTCTGAGGCTGTTTTCCTTCTTTCTCTTCCCCCTTCTTCTCCTTTATGGGTGTTTCCCAATCTTGCTCTCAGGAAATATCTGATGCCTAAAGATAAGTGCAGGTCCTTGTAGGAGGCTAGCCCTCTATGCAAAGCTAGAAGTAAAAACTAGACCACCTAATGCTCTAATTTGTATGGTAGTTTGGTTGAGCAGTTAGGCTAATCTTTGAGAAGTGCAAAGCATTTGTTGTACTTACAGTATCAATAAAGCACAACACACACTCAAAAGAATAACTTGACACCAATTTACAAAAATACTTCAGATTTTTATAACATTATTAAGACCAAGATCATCACAATTGGGCAGGTGCTTTTTAAGTTATGAATTTCTAAAGTTTTAATAAAGTTAGTCTTTCTGTGCATAACTACGCACCATAGGAATCAATGGAGAAATACTTTGAAAATTCATAGTAAATCAAGCAACACTTTTACCAATGTTTCCTTTTGCAGGTACGTTGAGGTCATCAATGGGTACCCTGGACCAGCTGTAGAAATTTGGGCGACTCCTGGTTCAGACGGGAGCAGCTGCAGAAAGTAGATGGAGCTGGTGCCAGGCCACTATGGGGGACCTCTTGGAAAAGCACTGCACAGGTGGACTTAAAGGTAAGTCCAGTGGGTCCTTTTGGGTGTTGAGGTTGAAAGGGGTGTGAAACCCTTAGGGCACAGCTGGATCTTCAGTGCAGGGCAGGGCACAGGGCGGCTTGGTGCAGAGTGAATCGGTGAGCCAGGAGCTGTGGCAAAGGTGCCCTTGGAAGCAGGAGGTAGGTCAGTTTGAGGGTCGCTTGCTGATCAGCAGGGGCACTCTGGTTGGAGGTCCAGGTGGTTCCTGAAGTCCTTCAACTGGGGCTTCCTCCTGGTCCTTTTTTAGTCTGGAATGTTCTGTCCTTCTGGGTGTCCAACATGAGGTGACCAGTACCTATAGCTATTGCACGGTCTGGCCACTAGAGGTCGCAGTGCCATAAAAATTAGCACACTGGTAGGTTTTGTCCACCCAGTCCAACAGGTGCAGTTTGGTCCGGCTGCGGCATACGGTTCCTTGGTCAGCAGCTGGTCAGTGAAGTGGCTGTTGGTTCCTTGGAGTTGTAGAGTGATGCCTTCACTCTGGAGGGAGATTTTGGTGATTTTCGAAGAGTGAAGGACCTCTGGAGGTTTGTAGATTCCATCCAATGTTCAAGCAACCCCTCAGCAGTGATTGTCGAGTCTTGTGTGCCAAAGGAAGGGTTTGGCATCTTTTCTTAGTGCAGTGGGACTTCAGTTCTCGAGCATTGGGTCTTCTCTGTTGCTGGTCTTCTTGTGTGCATGGAATCTGATTCCTTGGTGTAGGGATGCCCACTAAATACTATCTTTAGTGGGTGTTTTAGGGGGACCCTACTAGTGACCAATGGGTCATCTACCTTAGGGTGGCTACACCCACTAAGTACCACTTTCTCTGGGCATAAGTCACTTCCCTGCACCTGATTGGCTATTTACCTTCCATGCAAGATGAAAGAAAATGAAATGGAGAGGTCAGC
The DNA here is from genome assembly GCF_031143425.1 of Pleurodeles waltl. Taxonomy (NCBI): domain Eukaryota; kingdom Metazoa; phylum Chordata; class Amphibia; order Caudata; family Salamandridae; genus Pleurodeles; species Pleurodeles waltl. The sequence continues at coordinate 655,233,618 of NC_090445.1, read as the reverse complement.
TCACATGCAAAACCTTAGGAGTGGTGCAAGCAAGGACTGACCGCTGCTCCTGTATTTTGTCTGTTTTCCCGCTGCTGCTCCTGCCAAAAGTGGGGATCTTCATTAGGGCTGACCAACTGCTGCTAGCGGTAAGACCTTTGAAGCTTGCTAGCAGGGCAGTGCACATTCCTGAGGGAGGGGCTGTTAGCACCTCCACCCATGAAGGGTTCTGTTCTAAATCACGGAGAGCCTGCCTGATCAAACTGAAAAGGCTAACATCCTTGATGCATGTTAGGGACAGCCATGATGTTTGTGCAATATTCTAAAGAGCAAGCAGGCACATCAGTGTCTAGGAAGAGTGGGTCACTGCATAACAGGTGTTTTATAAATTGGGTTACTAGTTGACTGGGGTGTGAGCCCTGGTCAAGCAGCAACCACAATCCGTATCATCATAAGACACAAGCAAACCCTACATTAACCTGTGTTCAAGCCCCTGGTAGCTTGGCACAGAGCAGTCAGGTTTAACTTAGAGGCGATGTGTAAAGTATTTGTGCAACATTTAAAACAGTAAAACAGTGAAAATACAATACAAAAAGATCCCCCACCAGGTTAGAAGAATCGACCTTAATTTAATAAATAAGACAAGACCAAAACAACAAAAATCCAATCAGTAGAACCAAAGTTATGAATTTTTAAAGAATAAATTGTAGAGCAGCAAGTGGAAAAATAAAGAACCGACTGGGGATATCTGGTCATGCCGGACTGGGACAAAGTCATGACTCTTGAATGCGGGCTGACTACAGTTAGGCCTGTTGAACAAATTACCTGAAATTCTGGTGGCGGAGCATTGTGTGGATCAACGTTGAGGATGTGCTGCTCAGCCGAGGCAGTGCATCAGTTCCAAGATGAAGTGAGGCCTTGGTGTGATATCCTGATGCATTGTCATTGAGGATCACGTTGACGGGGATTGTGATGTGAAGTCTGGTGTCGGGGATACTGTAATCAGCTGGTGATGTGTTGGTTCTGAGGAGCTACAAGGCTGTGATGTGGAGTCCGGTCCTGATACTCCATACCTTTGGGGCGATGCATCAGTTCCGAGGACTTCGGAGGTGATACGGGTCGTTGTGATGTGTCTAACCCATGCAGCAGCAGCAATCTGTCGGTTCTGCTCTGAGATGCACTGATCAGCAAGGGAGATGCATCAGTGCTGCTCAGAGGAGCACCACCCAGCAGAGGAGCGGCTTCGGTTCCGTTGGGAAACACCTTAGGCCCTCTTCCACTGGTTAAGAACTGGGGTGGCAACACTTGGCAGGGTAGATTCACAGATTGAGGAGTACGTTTGCAAGGTTATGGGAACCCTCTAATCTCCCTGAGGCGTTAAATAAGGAGGCCAGACAACTATCCATTGGAGTTGCTCTGGGGTCTGGGTTCAAGAGATGCAGGTCCAATCTTTCTCACCCAGGCAAAAGGCCAGCTAGCAGCAGTGCAGCACAGCAGGGCCTTCAGGGCAGCAGTCTAGCAAAGTGGCAGTCCTTCAGCAGCACAGCAGTCCTTCTTCCTGGCAGGGCATCCACGGGTGGAGAAGTGTAGTGAAGTGGTGGTGTCTGAGGTTCTCCTTTTATACAGTTGTGCATTTGAAGTGGTCAGAAGCTTGAAGGGGCATGACTGTGAAGTGCACAGATGCTCTACCTTTCCTGCTCTGGTTCCAGACTGACTACAGGGGCTATGCAGCCCTTTGTGTGGGGACAGGACACAGCCTAATCAAGTGTAAGTGAGGTGAAGCCCAGTTCCTCCCTCCCATCTTGCCAATGATGGCCCATTCAGTTACACTAAGCTCCCACTGTGTGTGGCTGTCTAGGAGGAATACACAAAGCCCAACTGCCAACTTTACCCAGTCATGTGACTAGAGACAGGCTGCAGGCACCAAATAGCTAAGGCACGAAAATGCCAACTTTCTTAAAGTAGCATTTTCAGGATTGTTACTTAAATTTCAACCACCATCAATTAAGATTTTAAATTAGGATTCCAGAGACACCAAACATGAAGGGGGTATCTCTTCCCATTTTAAAATTACATTTATAAAATGTAATCAGGAGACTCCAATGTTATCCTAAGAGCAGTAAAAATGAATTTAAGAGTTTCTTACTACCATGTAAAACTTAAAAGTACATGTCTAACTTTTTTAAATACACTGCACTCTGCCCTTGGAGCTGTCTAGGGCCTACCTTAGAGGTAACTTATATGTATTAAGAAGGACGGTTCATGCCTGGCAAAAGGTGTACTTTGCCAGGTTAAATTGGCAGTGTAAAACTGCACACATAGGCTCTGCAATGGAGGGCCTGAGACAAGTTTAAAGGGCTACTAAAGAGGGTTAGTGCTGTAGACTCACTAGTAGCATTTAATTAACAAGCCCTTGGCACATGTAGTGCACTTTACTAGGAACTTATAAGTAAATTAAATATGCCAACTGCGGATAAGCCAATGTTAGCATGTTATAGGCAAAGAGCACAAACACTTTAGCATTGGTTAGCAGTAGTAAAGTGCACAGAAACAATGTCAGCAAAAACAACAGCTTTCAAGGCAAAACGTTTGGGGGAACTACGCCAAGGATGCCAGGTCTGACAAGGTGATTCTGAAATGTCTTCCCTGCATCTCTACTGCCTGGAATTCTTAGATGAGTAAGACAGGTGCTTCCTCACTGCTAGTTTAGGCTTTGATAAAGCAGCTTTCGCTAAGGGTTCGGCTTCTTGATTAGCAATGCAGTTTAATTTTGAAATGAAGGGTAGGAGCCAAGACAGTGAAACATTGCATTTACAACCCAGATGTCCTTTGACTGGACTCTCTCTCTGCTGAGGGCAGCCAATGTAGTGTGTACTGCATCATGGATCTTACTCCCTGAAATGTGCTTCAGGATCGTATGGCAGGCCAGAGGGCTTGGCTTATGCAGTTTCCTGTTCACTGTTATTTTCAAGCAGCCATGTTACATTAACATATCACCAAACAGTAAATATAAAACCGACAACAACCATAACAAAAACAAAGGAATTACAAATCCCATGAGGTGAATTAACAGTAGCCAGTCACCTCTCAGATACAGATATTAACATCCAGGACTAGATAAGATCCTCCTCTTATTTGCTGCTCCATGACCCTGTTAAGTACATCTTCTATTATAATAGTTTTGAATGACTGCCTTAAAATGTCTTCATTTTGTTATCTCATCTAATGGTCTAAGGCCACTGCATGGATCTTTGTTAAAGGCACCACCTTTCCATCTATCTTGTCCTCTCTGGTCAAGTCTTCTTCCTTCCTTTCACAGGCCTCTATGCCATCAACATTTAGTTTTTTTCTCTCATTTGGCATGCAAGTAGAGAGAGACCCAATTCTTCCCATCAGCACACCAAGCACCACCAATAAGGACTGTGTGCCTCCTGTCTCTGAGTCTCAGCACGAATGCCTTTTCTGCAGGGTCTTGCCTACCATTTATTGCTGCATCCATTCTGAAGACTCATGTCAGAGCGAGCGTCTGAACTCTTTCAGCCCACCTTAGGCCCACCCTTGTTCCTCTTATTCCGGCCACCAGGAAAAGGCGTAGAGCTAATCCCTCCTATCTTCCTGCCTACATTAAAGCTAGGCCTGCCTCCTGGGAAAGGATTTCAGTAAGCTTCTGTAAGGAAATGCCTCCTTGGCATGGTTGCCCCCTGACTTTTTGCCTTTGCTGATGCTATGTTTACAATTGAAAGTGTGCTGAAGCCTGCTAACCAGGCCCCAGCACCAGTGTTCTTTCCCTAACCTGTACTTTTGTGTCCACAATTGGCAGACCCTGGCATCCAGATAAGTCCCTTGTAACTGGTACTTCTAGTACCAAGGGCCCTGATGCCAAGGAAGGTCTCTAAGGGCTGCAGCATGTCTTATGCCACCCTGGAGACCTCTCACTCAGCACAGACACACTGCTTGCCAGCTTGTGGGTGCTAGTGAGGACAAAACGAGTAAGTCGACATGGCACTCCCCTCAGGGTGCCATGCCAGCCTCTCACTGCCTATGCAAGTATAGGTCAGTCACCCCTCTAGCAGGCCTTACAGCCCTAAGGCAGGGTGCACTATACCATAGGTGAGGGTACCAGTGCATGAGCATGGTACCCCTACAGTGTCTAAACAAAACCTTAGACATTGTAAGTGCAGGGTAGCCATAAGAGTATATGGTCTGGGAGTCTGTTTTGCACGAACTCCACAGCACCATAATGGCTACACTGAAAACTGGGAAGTTTGGTATCAAACTTCTCAGCACAATAAATGCACACTGATGCCAGTGTACATTTTATTGCAAAATACACCCCAGAGGGCACCTTAGAGGTGCCCCCTGAAACTTAACCGACTGTCTGTGTAGGCTGACTAGTTCCAGCAGCCTGCCACACTAGAGACATGTTGCTGGCCCCCTGGGGAGAGTGCCTTTGTCACTCTGAGGCCAGTAACAAAGCCTGCACTGGGTGGAGATGCTAACACCTCCCCCAGGCAGGAGCTGTAACACCTGGCGGTGAGCCTCAAAGGCTCACCCCTTTGTCACAGCCCAGCAGGGCACTCCAGCTTAGTGGAGTTGCCCGCCCCCTCCGGCCACGGCCCCCACTTTTGGCGGCAAGGCTGGAGGGAACAAAGAAAGCAACAAGGAGGAGTCACTGGCCAGTCAGGACAGCCCCTAAGGTGCCCTGAGCTGAGGTGACTCTAACTTTTAGAAATCCTCCATCTTGCAGATGGAGGATTCCCCCAATAGGGTTAGGATTGTGACCCCCTCCCCTTGGGAGGAGGCACAAAGAGGGTGTACCCACCCTCAGGGCTAGTAGCCATTGGCTACTAACCCCCCAGACCTAAACACGCCCTTAAATTTAGTATTTAAGGGCTACCCTGAACCCTAGAAAATTAGATTCCTGCAACTACAAGAAGAAGGACTGCCTAGCTGAAAAAACCCCTGCAGAGGAAGACCAGAAGACAACAACTGCCTTGGCTCCAGAAACTCACCGGCCTGTCTCCTGCCTTCCAAAGAACTCTGCTCCAGCGACGCCTTCCAAAGGGACCAGCGACCTCTGAATCCTCTGAGGACTGCCCTGCTTCGACGACGACAAGAAACTCCCGAGGACAGCGGACCTGCTCCAAAAAGATTGCAACTTTATCCAAAGGAGCAGCTTTAAAGACCCCTGCAATCTCCCCGCAAGAAGCGTGAGACTTGCAACACTGCACCCGGCGACCCCGACTCGGCTGGTGGAGAACCAACACCTCAGGGAGGACCCCCGGACTACTCTACGACTGTGAGTACCAAAACCTGTCCCCCCTGAGCCCCCACAGCGCCGCCTGCAGAGGGAATCCCGAGGCTTCCCCTGACCGCGACTCTCTGAAACCTAAGTCCCGACGCCTGGAAAAGACCCTGCACCCGCAGCCCCCAGGACCTGAAGGACCGGACTTTCACTGCAGAAGTGACCCCCAGGAGTCCCTCTCCCTTGCCCAAGTGGAGGTTTCCCCGAGGAAGCCCCCCCTTGTCTGCCTGCAGCGCTGAAGAGATCCCTTGATCTCTCATTGACTTCCATTGCGAACCCGACGCTTGTTCTAACACTGCACCCGGCCGCCCCCGCGCCGCTGAGGGTGAAATTTCTGTGTGGGCTTGTGTCCCCCCCCGGTGCCCTACAAAACCCCCCTGGTCTGCCCTCCGAAGACGCGGGTACTTACCTGCTGGCAGACTGGAACCGGGGCACCCCCTTCTCTCCATTGAAGCCTATGCGTTTTGGGCACCACTTTGAACTCTGCACCTGACCGGCCCTGAGCTGCTGGTGTGGTAACTTTGGGGTTGCTCTGAACCCCCAACGGTGGGCTACCTTGGACCAAGAACTGAACCCTGTAAGTGTCTTACTTACCTGGTAAAACTAACAAAAACTTACCTCCCCCAGGAACTGTGAAAATTGCAGTGTCCACTTTTAAAATAGCTATTTGTGAATAACTTGAAAAGTATACATGCAATTGAAATGATTCAAAGTTCCTAATGTACTTACCTGCAATACCTTTCAAACAAGATATTACATGTTAAATTTGAACCTGTGGTTCTTAAAATAAACTAAGAAAAGATATTTTTCTATACAAAACCTATTGACTGGATTTGTCTCTGAGTGTGTGTACCTCATTTATTGTCTATGTGTATGTACAACAAATGCTTAACACTACTCCTTGGATAAGCCTACTGCTCGACCACACTACCACAAAATAGAGCATTAGTATTATCTCTTTTTACCACTATTTTACCTCTAAGGGGAACCCTTGGACTCTGTGCATGCTATTCCTTACTTTGAAATAGCAGATACAGAGCCAACTTCCTACATTGGTGGATCAGCGGTGGGGTACAAGACTTTGCATTTGCTGGACTACTCAGCCAATACCTGATCACACGACAAATTCCAAAATTGTCATTAGAAATTGATTTTTGCAATTTGAAAAGTTTTCTAAATTCTTAAAAGTCCTGCTAGGGCCTTGTGTTAGTCCCTGTTAGCATTCCTTTTTAGAGTTTAAAAGTTTGTTAAAAGTTTGAATTAGATTCTAGAACCAGTTTTAGTTTCTTAAAAAGTATTCCAACTTTTAGAAACATAATTTCTAGCACAGATGTGAATGTGGTGGAACTCGACACCACACCTTACCTCCATCTACAGATGAGAGAGCTAAGGTCACTCTGTAAACTAAAGAAAATAACAATGGGCTCCAAACCTACCAAAGTACAGCTCCAGGAGCTTTTGGCAGAGTTTGAAAAGGCCAACCCCTCTGAGGATGGCAACACAGAGGATGAAGATAGTGACTTGGAGGGAAATTCCCCCCCTCCAGTCCTACTTAGGGAGAGCAGGGCTTCTCAAGCCCTGACTCCACACATAATAGTCAGGGTTGCTGGTTCCCTCACAGGAGGGACCAACAACTCTGAAATCACTGAGGATAACTCCAGTGAAGAGGACATCCAGCTAGCCAGGATGGCCAAAAGATTGGCTTTGGAAAGACAGATCCTAGCCATAGAAAGGGAAAGACAAGAGATGGGCCTAGGACCCATCAATGGTGGCAGCAACATAAATAGGGTCAGAGATTCTCGTGACATGTTGAAAATCCCTAAAGGGATTGTAACTAAATATGAAGATGGTGATGACATCACCAAATGGTTCACAGCTTTTGAGAGGGCTTGTGTAACCAGAAAAGTGAACAAATCTCACTGGGGTGCTCTCCTTTGGGAAATGTTCACAGGAAAGTGTAGGGTTAGACTCCTCACACTCTCTGGAAAAGATGCAGAATCTTATGACCTCATGAAGGGTACCCTGATTGAGGGCTTTGGATTCTCCACTGAGGAGTATAGGATTAGATTCAGGGGGGCTCAAAAAACCTCGAGCCAGACCTGGGTTGACTTTGTAGACTACTCAGTAAAACCACTAGATGGTTGGATTCAAGGCAGTGGTGTGAGTAATTATGATGGGCTGTACAATTTATTTGTGAAAGAACACCTGTTAAGTAATTGTTTCAATGATAAACTGCATCAGCATCTGGTAGACCTAGGACCAATTTCTCCCCAAGAATTGGGAAAGAAGGCGGACCATTGGGTCAAGACAAGGGTGTCCAAAACTTCCACAGGGGGTGACCAAAAGAAAGGGGTCACAAAACCTCCCCAGGGGAAAGGTGGTGAGTCAGCCAAAAATAAAAATAGTAAAGAGTCTTCTACAGGCCCCCAAAAACCTGCACAGGAGGGTGGGCCCAGAGCCTCTTCACAAAACAATCCTGGGTACAAGGGTAAAAACTTTGATCCCAAAAAGGCCTGGTGTCGTAGCTGTAATCAGCCTGGACACCAAACTGGAGACAAGGCCTGTCCCAAGAAAGGTTCCACTCCAAACTCCACTCCAGGTAACACTGGAATGGCCAGTCTCCAAGTGGGATCAACAGTGTGCCCAGAGCAAATCAGGGTCCACACTGAAGCTACTCTAGTCTCTGAGGGTGGGGTGGATTTAGCCACACTAGCTGCCTGGCCGCCTAACATGCAAAAATACAGGCAGCAGCTCTTTATTAATGGGACAAGTGTAGAGGGCCTGAGGGATACAGGTGCCAGTGTCACCATGGTGACAGAGAAACTGGTTTTCCCTGGCCAATACCTGACTGGAAAAACTTATACAGTCACCAACGCTGACAATCAGACTAAAGCACATCCCATGGCAATGGTAACTTTAGAATGGGGAGGGGTCAATGGCCTGAAACAGGTGGTGGTCTCCTCAAACATCCCAGTAGACTGTCTGCTTGGAAATGACCTGGAGTCCTCAGCATGGGCTGAGGTAGAACTAAAAACCCATGCAGCCATGCTGGGTATCCCTGAACTGGTGTGTGTAAAAACAAGAGCACAATGCAAGGCACAGGGTGAAAAAGTAGAGCTGGAGTCTGGAAGAAAGGCCCAGCCTACCAAGAGAAAAGGAAAGTCAGTTGGGAAACCAACTGCAACACAGTCAGAAAAAGAGAACCTCTCTTCTCAGGAAGAAGTTCTGCCCTCTGAGGGAACTGAGCCTTTGGAGCTTGAACCTTATCAGGTTGAGCTCTTAGGCCCAGGGGGACCCTCAAGGGAGGAGCTGTGTAAGGGACAAGAAACCTGTCCCTCTCTTGAAGGCCTTAGGCAGCAAGCTGCTGAAGAGTCCAAGGGCAAGAAAAATGGAACACATAGGGTCTATTGGGAAGATGGACTCCTGTACACTGAGGCCAGAGACCCCAAACATGGTGCCACTAGGAGAGTGGTAGTGCCTCAGTCGTTCAGAGAGTTTATTCTGACCTTAGCCCATGATATTCCCCTTGCTGGGCATTTGGGACAAACCAAGACGTGGGAGAGGTTAGTCAACCACTTCTACTGGCCCAACATGTCCCACAAGGTTAAGGAGTTTTGCCTCTCCTGCCCCACCTGTCAAGCCAGTGGTAAGACAGGTGGGCACCCAAAGGCCCCCCTCATTCCACTTCCAGTGGTGGGGGTCCCCTTTGAAAGAGTGGGTGTGGACATAGTTGGTCCACTAGAACCTCCCACAGCCTCAGGAAATATGTATATCCTAGTAGCAGTGGATCATGCTACTAGGTATCCTGAAGCTATTCCCCTTAGGTCGACTACTGCCCCTGCAGTAGCCAAGGCCCTCATTGGTATCTTTACCAGAGTGGGTTTCCCTAAGGAGGTGGTGTCTGACAGAGGTACCAACTTCATGTCAGCATACCTAAAACACATGTGGAATGAGTGTGGAGTGACTTACAAATTCACTACACCATACCATCCACAAACTAATGGCTTAGTTGAGAGATTCAACAAGACATTAAAAGGCATGATCATGGGGCTCCCAGAAAAGCTCAAAAGGAGATGGGATGTCCTCTTGCCATGTCTGCTTTTCGCTTACAGAGAGGTGCCACAGAAGGGAGTAGGATTCTCACCCTTTGAACTTCTGTTTGGTCACCCTGTAAGGGGACCACTTGCTCTTGTTAAAGAAGGCTGGGAGAGACCTCTTCATGAGCCTAAACAAGACATAGTGGACTATGTACTTGGCCTTCGCTCTAGAATGGCAGAGTACATGGAAAAGGCAAGCAAAAACCTTGAGGCCAGCCAACAGCTCCAGAAGTTTTGGTATGACCAAAAGGCTGCAATGGTTGAGTTCCAACCAGGGCAGAAAGTCTGGGTTCTGGAGCCTGTGGCTCCCAGGGCACTTCAGGACAAATGGAGTGGCCCTTACCCAGTGCTAGAAAGGAAGAGTCAGGTCACCTACCTGGTGGACTTGGGCACAAGCAGGAGCCCCAAGAGGGTGATCCATGTGAACCGCCTTAAGCTCTTCCATGACAGGGCTGATGTAAATCTGTTGATGGTAACAGATGAGGATCAGGAGGCAGAGAGTGAACCTCTCCCTGATCTTCTGTCATCAGACCCAAAAGATGGCTCAGTAGATGGAGTGATCTACTCAGACACCCTCTCTGGCCAACAGCAAGCTGATTGTAGGAGAGTCCTACAACAGTTTCCTGAACTCTTCTCCCTAACCCCTGGTCAGACACACCTGTGTACCCATGATGTGGACACAGGAGACAGCATGCCTGTCAAAAACAAAATCTTTAGACAGTCTGACCATGTTAAGGAAAGCATCAAGGTGGAAGTCCACAAGATGCTGGAATTGGGAGTAATTGAGCGCTCTGACAGCCCCTGGGCTAGCCCAGTGGTCTTAGTCCCCAAACCTCACACCAAGGATGGAAAGAAAGAGATGAGGTTTTGTGTGGACTACAGAGGGCTCAACTCTGTCACCAAGACAGACGCCCATCCAATTCCTAGAGCTGATGAGCTCATAGACAAATTAGGTGCTGCCAAATTCTTAAGTACCTTTGACTTGACAGCAGGGTACTGGCAAATAAAAATGGCACCTGGAGCAAAAGAGAAAACAGCATTCTCCACACCTGATGGGCATTATCAGTTTACTGTTATGCCCTTTGGTTTAAAGAATGCCCCTGCCACCTTCCAAAGGTTGGTGAATCAAGTCCTTGCTGGTTTGGAGTCCTTTAGCACAGCTTATCTTGATGATATTGCTGTCTTTAGCTCCACCTGGCAGGATCACCTGGTCCACCTGAAGAAGGTTTTGAAGGCTCTGCAATCTGCAGGCCTCTCTATCAAGGCATCCAAATGCCAGATAGGGCAGGGAACTGTGGTTTACTTGGGCCACCTTGTAGGTGGAGGCCAAGTTCAGCCACTCCAACCCAAGATCCAGACTATTCTGGACTGGGTAGCTCCAAAAACCCAGACTCAAGTCAGGGCATTCCTTGGCTTGACTGGGTATTACAGGAGGTTTGTGAAGGGATATGGATCCATTGTGACAGCCCTCACTGAACTCACCTCCAAGAAAATGCCCAAGAAAGTGAACTGGACTGTGGAATGCCAACAGGCCTTTGACACCCTGAAACAAGCAATGTGCTCAGCACCAGTTCTAAAAGCTCCAGATTATTCTAAGCAGTTCATTGTGCAGACAGATGCCTCTGAACATGGGATAGGGGCAGTTTTGTCCCAAACAAATGATGATGGCCTTGACCAGCCTGTTGCTTTCATTAGCAGGAGGTTACTCCCCAGGGAGCAGCGTTGGAGTGCCATTGAGAGGGAGGCCTTTGCTGTGGTTTGGTCCCTGAAGAAGCTGAGACCATACCTCTTTGGGACTCACTTCCTAGTTCAAACTGACCACAGACCTCTCAAATGGCTGATGCAAATGAAAGGTGAAAATCCTAAACTGTTGAGGTGGTCCATCTCCCTACAGGGAATGGACTTTATAGTGGAACACAGACCTGGGACTGCCCATGCCAATGCAGATGGCCTTTCCAGGTTCTTCCACTTAGAAAATGAAGACTCTCTTGGGAAAGGTTAGTCTCATCCTCTTTCGTTTGGGGGGGGTTGTGTAAGGAAATGCCTCCTTGGCATGGTTGCCCCCTGACTTTTTGCCTTTGCTGATGCTATGTTTACAATTGAAAGTGTGCTGAGGCCTGCTAACCAGGCCCCAGCACCAGTGTTCTTTCCCTAACCTGTACTTTTGTGTCCACAATTGGCAGACCCTGGCATCCAGATAAGTCCCTTGTAACTGGTACTTCTAGTACCAAGGGCCCTGATGCCAAGGAAGGTCTCTAAGGGCTGCAGCATGTCTTATGCCACCCTGGAGACCTCTCACTCAGCACAGACACACTGCTTGCCAGCTTGTGGGTGCTAGTGAGAACAAAACGAGTAAGTCGACATGGCACTCCCCTCAGGGTGCCATGCCAGCCTCTCACTGCCTATGCAAGTATAGGTCAGTCACCCCTCTAGCAGGCCTTACAGCCCTAAGGCAGGGTGCACTATACCATAGGTGAGGGTACCAGTGCATGAGCATGGTACCCCTACAGTGTCTAAACAAAACCTTAGACATTGTAAGTGCAGGGTAGCCATAAGAGTATATGGTCTGGGAGTCTGTTTTGCACGAACTCCACAGCACCATAATGGCTACACTGAAAACTGGGAAGTTTGGTATCAAACTTCTCAGCACAATAAATGCACACTGATGCCAGTGTACATTTTATTGCAAAATACACCCCAGAGGGCACCTTAGAGGTGCCCCCTGAAACCTAACCGACTGTCTGTGTAGGCTGACTAGTTCCAGCAGCCTGCCACACTAGAGACATGTTGCTGGCCCCCTGGGGAGAGTGCCTTTGTCACTCTGAGGCCAGTAACAAAGCCTGCACTGGGTGGAGATGCTAACACCTCCCCCAGGCAGGAGCTGTAACACCTGGCGGTGAGCCTCAAAGGCTCATCCCTTTGTCACAGCCCAGCAGGGCACTCCAGCTTAGTGGAGTTGCCCGCCCCCTCCGGCCACGGCCCCCACTTTTGGCGGCAAGGCTGGAGGGAACAAAGAAAGCAACAAGGAGGAGTCACTGGCCAGTCAGGACAGCCCCTAAGGTGCCCTGAGCTGAGGTGACTCTAACTTTTAGAAATCCTCCATCTTGCAGATGGAGGATTCCCCCAATAGGGTTAGGATTGTGACCCCCTCCCCTTGGGAGGAGGCACAAAGAGGGTGTACCCACCCTCAGGGCTAGTAGCCATTGGCTACTAACCCCCCAGACCTAAACACGCCCTTAAATTTAGTATTTAAGGGCTACCCTGAACCCTAGAAAATTAGATTCCTGCAACTACAAGAAGAAGGACTGCCTAGCTGAAAAAACCCCTGCAGAGGAAGACCAGAAGACAACAACTGCCTTGACTCCAGAAACTCACCGGCCTGTCTTCTGCCTTCCAAAGAACTCTGCTCCAGCGAAGCCTTCCAAAGGGACCAGCGGCCTCTGAATCCTCTGAGGACTGCCCTGCTTCGACGACGACAAGAAACTCCCGAGGACAGCGGACCTGCTCCAAAAAGACTGCAACTTTATCCAAAGGAGCAGCTTTAAAGACCCCTGCAATCTCCCCGCAAGAAGCGTGAGACTTGCAACACTGCACCCGGCGACTCCGACTCGGCTGGTGGAGAACCAACACCTCAGGGAGGACCCCCGGACTACTCTACGACTGTGAGTACCAAAACCTGTCCCCCCTGAGCCCCCACAGCGCCGCCTGCAGAGGGAATCCCGAGGCTTCCCCTGACCGCGACTCTCTGAAACCTAAGTCCCGACGCCTGGAAAAGACCCTGCACCCGCAGCCCCCAGGACCTAAAGGACCGGACTTTCACTGCAGAAGAGACCCCCAGGAGTCCCTCTCCCTTGCCCAAGTGGAGGTTTCCCCGAGGAAGCCCCCCCTTGCCTGCCTGCAGCGCTGAAGAGATCCCTTGATCTCTCATTGACTTCCATTGCGAACCCGACGCTTGTTCTAACACTGCACCCGGCCGCCCCCGCGCCGCTGAGGGTGAAATTTCTGTGTGGGCTTGTGTCCTCCCCCGGTGCCCTACAAAACCCCCCTGGTCTGCCCTCCGAAGACGCGGGTACTTACCTGCTGGCAGACTGGAACCGGGGCACCCCCTTCTCTCCATTGAAGCCTATGCGTTTTGGGCACCACTTTGAACTCTGCACCTGACCGGCCCTGAGCTGCTGGTGTGGTAACTTTGGGGTTGCTCTGAACCCCCAACGGTGGGCTACCTTGGACCAAGAACTGAACCCTGTAAGTGTCTTACTTACCTGGTAAAACTAACAAAAACTTACCTCCCCCAGGAACTGTGAAAATTGCACTGTGTCCACTTTTAAAATAGCTATTTGTGAATAGCTTGAAAAGTATACATGCAATTGAAATGATTCAAAGTTCCTAATGTACTTACCTGCAATACCTTTCAAACAAGATATTACATGTTAAATTTGAACCTGTGGTTCTTAAAATAAACTAAGAAAAGATATTTTTCTATACAAAACCTATTGACTGGATTTGTCTCTGAGTGTGTGTACCTCATTTATTGTCTATGTGTATGTACAACAAATGCTTAACACTACTCCTTGGATAAGCCTACTGCTCAACCACACTACCACAAAATAGAGCATTAGTATTATCTCTTTTTACCACTATTTTACCTCTAAGGGGAACCCTTGGACTCTGTGCATGCTATTCCTTACTTTGAAATAGCACATACAGAGCCAACTTCCTACAGCTTCTCAATATTAACCCTTTCCTTTCTAGGCCAGTAATTGACACCATGTTTTAAAAAATTCAGGGCTGAAATAATTGTTAAAAAAACAACAGATGCTGTAGAACCAAGCCTTTAGACCTGTTCCATCTTGATTGAATTTACTGAGGGGAGTATCTCCTAATTTACAGTTTTTCCTGTGGCAAAGGCAAGCTGGCCCTATATACATTCAAGAGCAAAACAATTTAAACGGATCATAATTGGGGGACTTAAATTGATGCTGACAGAATAGGTACTGCCTACCTAATTAAAGCTTCATGAAATAATCCCTCTAATATTCCGGTTGACAGTGACACAGTTACTGATTTTGTGACTGGTCCTGACAGATCTGCTTTAGACCTGATCTTACAATATTTTTCTACAAACAGCTATTTCAGCCTCTTTGGGAGCCATAGCCAAACAAACAGAAATGCTACTCTCCCTGCTTCCTGACTTCTATGCCCAATTACCCTCTGTTCTGCTCTGCTTCAGACTGAGAGGAAACGTAATGAAAGAACTGCGAAGAATGCAGCACTCTTAGTCTGAGGAATGAATTTATTAAGGCACTTCCCAAGATTCATGAACGAAAAGAATAATGTGAGCTTTAATTTCAAATGCAGCAACACACGTGCAATTCTAAAAATAATCAAAATATATATATATATATATATTTATATATATATATATAGTGAGTACGTATTCATGCATGCACACCACAAAGCAAAAAATAAAAAGTAAAAATGCATCATCAAGGGGCTTGACACCGACTTCATCCCTTTGCCTGCCAACTTCAGGTTGTGGAACCCTGGACAACCGAAACAGAAAGGAGACTAAACTGCAATGGCATTTATTTTGTGGGCAAGGTGCCCTTTCCCAGATGAGTTCCTTCTTCCTCCAGTTGTCAAGCTTTCCCCACCTTATATACTTTAAACAAACGTAAGAGGAAGGTTCTAGAAACCCGATACCATAGAGTAAGTTGTTGTTCAAACACTGGCCACATCAGGTCAGTGTTGAAAGAACACGCTAGAGACTGGCCGGATCCCAAGGTGTACTTCCAAGTCTGAGCTGTACCCTGTTCTACCATAACATTCTCAGCCTGGTACATCCTTATCTATACTACTCCATCCTGTTATGTTCCTGTCCTTGGGGAGAAAAGAGCGAAAAACATGTTAACAAGCTGTGCATAGAAAAATACTTGCACCACCAATGTGATGGTGTTTGAAGCTAAGCTAAGCACAAACTATAGTCAGTGGTCAAGATGGAGTTGGTTTTTAAATACAGATAGCTTTACACTCCAGCCTTAAACCAGTGACTCTCATAACATACTAGTCTAAAATTAACCCTTTTTGGTTTAAACATTGTGAGCAAATTAGGTATGCATTGTACACAGCAGCATAGCATTTTTATAATACAAATGACCATAAGTATCCCACCTAAAATATTGCGTAATTGCCCAAAATCGGGCAGCCAATCGAACAACAGTCCCACCACCCTTTGTCTACATCCTGTTTTAATCCTTTCACCAATTCATGTAAAGTGGCAATATGGGACTGAATGGATTTAGAGTGGCTGACAGATTAAAACAACACAAACCTTCGAATTCTGAGCAAACATGATTGTGCTTTATCTGGAAATATTCAATAGCGGCCCGGTTCTGCAATGCAGCTTTTCTAGTACCACATATATCCAGTAATAACTCAGCTAAAGCAACGGAAGTATGGTTAATGTTCTTCACCATTAAACATGCTAATTTGTTAATAACTCGAGTATTATAAACAGCTAATCCTGTAACTCCTACAATAGAAAGACTTAAGCTCATATATTCTGATTTAGATAATAACTGAACTGTAGAATCACAATCCTATCTTAATGGAACTGTTTCTCGTCGATAGCGAGTATGTATAAAATGAAGTCCTAATCGTGTAAAGGTCCACGGTCCACCGGTTATATTAGCAGGAATGTATGTAAATGTGGTATTTCTACAAGAGAATAGCCATCCCACAGGTAGTTTGACATGCTTGATGTGACTAGTAGCAGTCACAATGTGAAGACAAGACATGTTGTTGTCTGCGCGCTTGCACTGTTTATCAGTTCAATAGTAACATAGAGTTTGTTGTTCCCACGTGATCTCTCGAGGAGACCTTGTTATTGTCTCTAGGTGCAGTTGAGCACATTGTCTGATTTTGTGAGGATCACAGGTCATGGAATAGCATACGTCTTCTGTGGTAATGTTTAAAGTAATCACTTGGGTCAAGTTATCCCACTTTTCAGTCATTCCTTCTTGCCAAAACCTACAGTACTCTTAAGGACTTAAATGAGATAATACATCACTTTCCTGGACACCTCTATCTTTGTTGATGATGATGAACATCTCCAGTAAAATGTTTGTAGGCGTGGGTATGGCCTCTAGACAAGTGGATATAACATCAACCATACTTGTCATGGGAGCCATACAAAAATGTGTCCAAATATTTTCAGTCAACTGCAGTAAAGGTGTCGATCAGAGTGGTCAATCGATCATTTCGGAGCAAGGGGCTGTTGGTCCCCCCCCCAAACCCCACATGCCCAAAGGGAGGCCACAAAGCACAGCTAGCATACAGACACCTCGTAGTCTGTAAAAGAAACAAGTATGATCATTCTTGCAAATAACATTTGTCCGCTGGTATATGCTCCCACCTCTCCTTTCCGGGTTTAATAATTAATAGAATGTTATCTTTGCCCTTGGCTATGATTTCTGCTGGTTCTGGAAGATAACTTGGGGATTCTACTCACACCTTAGCACCAGGCTTTTTGTCAGTTGAACCAAAACCTCCCTCCCCACACAATGTAAGAAGGTCTGGGGCAGTCTCCTTTTTCACTATTCCTCCATACACTGGGATAATCACTACTTGTGCAATTCTGTCTCCAGATTGTATTATCAAGTCAGTGTCTCCACTATTCAAAAGAATAGTTTTGATTTCTCCTTGTCAGTCTGCATCGATCACTTCCCTCAAGATATGAAAACCTTTGAGTTTCCAACCCAGATTGAGGAGCTATCAATCCGAAAAGATCCAGGGGAATCTATATTCCAACACCTATTTCACAGAGAGCCATGTCTCTTGGTTTCAATGTGTAAGCTCTTAAGGCATATAGATCAGGACCTGCAGATTCTGGTGTGACTCGGTAAGGAGCTAAGGCTCCTGGTTTTACTTCCTAGTACATGATGGTGTGGGTCGCTACATGAGGTTATATCTGTAATGCTGGGGTTAACATCCTCATCAGGCGAGCCTCTGCATTTGTCAGTGACCTGTTGTTCAGAATTTGGAGGGTTTCATTTAAATGTTCTCTACAGTTGTTCAAAGTTCCATCGGATAGTTTTCGTAATTGGCCTTTCATCAAGCCATTTATTCTCTCAATCAGTCCGTCCTGCAGCTTGTGGAAAATATGGAATGTGATAAATCCACTCAATATTGTGTTGTAAACAATAGTCTTGCACTAATTTTCCTTTCCAATGTGACCTATTGTCACTCTGGACTAGGAGTGGCACTCTGTAATACAACATTAACAAGTCCAAAGTCTTTATAGTGTTATGCTGGGTGGCACATTTGCAAGGAATGGCAATCAGGTAACCAGAATAAGTGTCCACTACTGTACAAGCGTACTAACACCTGCGACTAATTGGTAGTGGCCCAATCTTGCCATATCTGCCCTGGCAATTTCCCTCTCCCCAACTGACCTTTGACTGTTTGCAGGTCAGTTCTCTGTTGTCTGTGTTGACAGGTAGGACATTGCATGGGCACAGTTTTTGTCAAGTCTAGGGGAATGTGCACACCTCTAATCTCTGTCCCCCTGTAAGTGGCTTTCTCTCCCAAATAACCACATTTTTGGTGCGCCCACTTTGCCATCCCTACCAAGTCAGAATCCTGTGTCGCACTTCTGCCTCTGAGATTTTGGCTTTGTCATCTGCAAGGGAATTGAACCATCATTCAAGTGTATCAGTGGGACAGTGGGTATCTACATGATACACAGTAACAGTAACAGTATTTTGTTCAAGCACTTCTCAAATTTCTTGCCACAACTCTTTGTACCACACCTCCTTCAAATGTATGTGCCAGTTATGTGCATGCCATGTGGGAAGCCTGATGGCGAACCCATTGGCGATAGACCAAGAATCAGTGTAAATGTGACAAGTCCCAGGTAATTCTTGTTTCAGTGCCTGATACACAGTGTACAATTCTGCATATTGACTACTCTTCCCATCTCCAGTAGTAGTTAACAACTTCTTGGTGATTGGGTTATAAGACACTGCCTTCAAATGTCTCTTAGCCCCCACATACTTGGCTGAACCATCAGTAAACCATACATACTTCCTATCCTCAGGGGACAAGGATTCAAACGGCTTACCCTAACTCACTGGTGACTCTTTTATTGTGGTATCGCCTGCACCCTCTCTTCATCCTGCACAGGGGCTTGTGACACCTGCTCATGTAGAGTGGCTGTCCCTGCTGGTCCCACTCTGGCCCTATCATGTATGTACCATTTCCAAAGTATGATACTAGCTTCTTGTGCATGTCCTATGTGGTGAGTTTTAGGGGAACTCATCACCCACTGCATTATTTGGAATCTCAGGTCTCAGAATTACATAATGACCTAGGGTCATTTGCTCAGTATCCACTAGAGTATAGTAACAAGCAAGTAACTGTTTCTCGAAAGGAGTATATCACTCTCCAACATCAGGTTGCTTTTTAGTCCAAAAGCCCAGGGGCACCCTTGTTCTTCCCTGCTTTTGCCACATGCTCCAGTTTGCATATTGCCCCTGAACGGTTACATGCAACTCTGTGTCTCCCTCCTGTACTGGCCATAAGTCTAACCCCTGTTGAATCGCCTTCTTTGCCAAGTCAAGTGCACACTGCTGCAGTTCACCCCAGTCAAACTCATGTTTCTTTCGTGTCACTTTGTACAAAAGGGACAAAATCTGACTCCACTGAGGGAAATGCTGTCTCCAAAAACCAAACAATCCAATTAATCGCTGTGTCTCCTACTTAGTGAGGGGAGTGGCAAACTCAAAAAAAACAAAATTTGCCTGCTGCAACACCTCTCTATGCCCCTGATTCCACTGAATTCCTAGAAACTTCACATTTTGAGAAGGTCCCTCTGTCTTGTCTGGATTAATCATCCACCCTTTACTCTGCAAGAATTCCACAACCCACTCCAACTGAGTCTGCAGCTGTTCTTGTGTCTCTCCTTGAGTCATCACATCATCAATGTAATGGGTCAATTGCACCCCTGGAATGACAGATTCTTCATCTAGGTGCTCTGCCACCAGCTAGTGACAGATGTTGGGGGTATGTATATACCCCAAAGGCAAAGATAACATCTTAAATTGTCTACCACAATGTGAGAAGCTGAGTTGCTCTTCACACTCAGGGGCCAATGGTATAGAAAAGAAAGCATTAGCAGTACCAATGGTTGCATACTAGGACCTTTTATGTTTCTGTACTCTTTCAAAGTGATGGTGTCGGGAACCACGGCTGTCAAAGGGGGGTGTATGTTTATTCAGCTTGCGGTAATCATCTGTCATTCTATAGCACCCATCAGGCTGACGAACGGGCCACAGAGGATTATTACATTCAGTGGTGGTTGGAACTATCAGCCTCAATCAATTCTTGTATAGTTTCACTTATTTCCTCATGCCCTCCTGGAATGCGGTATTGCTTTAAGCAAACTATCTTGGTTGCTAGGGGCACCTTCACTGGGGCTATCTTCAGATGGCCCACTCTCATGTCTGCCACTGAAATGTATCTCATTGATAGAAATTGATAACAACCATCATATAAGTATAAAGTCATACCCTTTAGAATGTCAATTCCTAGTATATATTCCAGGAGGGGCACAATCAAAACAGCATATTCTCTTTTTGGTGTTCTTCCTATTTTCATCTGAACAGTAGTCTGTACAGTAGGGGTTTGTTTCAACCCAGCCCTGCGATGGTGTAGTGCTGACCGGTAAGCTTTTTTTGATTTCCATAAATTAAAGAGGCCTCCTCTCTGGTGTCAACTAATGGTAGAACCCTTTGAACATTTTTGTGCTTCCAGTATATTTCAAAATCAACATGGGGCCTGTAATTTTTGCAAGCACATCCCTGTACTGAAGCTTGGCCTGTTTCCTAATCTGCTTTAACTGTCATTTTTTCCCAAGTCAAGTCTGGACATATGCTTGCATATCAACAAGCAGATTCCTTTCCTTCCCTGCTCTCAGTTAACCACTCGCTGTCCAAATCTTCCTCCTCTTTCTCTCGTGAAAATTTCTTTTTTTCCCTCTCTTCCATCTGTGAGAAAGTAGCCTCTTTATAGCCTTGTTACCCCCACTTTTGGCCTGTTTGTGAGTGTATGTCAGGGTGTTTTCACTGTCTCACTGGGATCCTGCTAGCCAGGGCCCAGTGCTCATAGTGAAAACCCTATGTTTTCAGTATGTTTGTTATATGTCACTGGGACCCTGCTAGTCAGGACCCCAGTGCTCATAAGTTTGTGGCCTATATGTATGTGTTCCCTGTGTGGTGCCTAACTGTCTCACTGAGGCTCTGCTAACCAGAACCTCAGTGGTTATGCTCTCTCATTTCTTTCAAATTGTCACTGACAGGCTAGTGACCAATTTTACCAATTTACATTGGCTTACTGGAACACCCTTATAATTCCCTAGTATATGGTACTGAGGTACCCAGGGTATTGGGGTTCCAGGAGATCCCTATGGGCTGCAGCATTTCTTTTGCCACCCATAGGGAGCTCTGACAATTCTTACACAGGCCTGCCACTGCAGCCTGAGTGAAATAACGTCCACGTTATTTCACAGCCATTTTACACTGCACTTAAGTAACTTATAAGTCACCTATATGTCTAACCTTTACCTTGTAAAGGTTAGGTGCAAAGTTACTTAGTGTGAGGGCACCCTGGCACTAGCCAAGGTGCCCCCACATTGTTCAGAGCCAATTCCCTGAACTTTGTGAGTGCGGGGACACCATTACACGCGTGCACTACATATAGGTCACTACCTATATGTAGCTTCACAATGGTAACTCCGAATATGGCCATGTAACATGTCTATGATCATGGAATTGCCCCCTCTATGCCATCCTGGCATAGTTGGCACAATCCCATGATCCCAGTGGTCTGTAGCACAGACCCTGGTACTGCCAAACTGCCCTTCCTGGGGTTTCACTGCAGCTGCTGCTGCTGCCAACCCCTCAGACAGGCATCTGCCCTCCTGGGGTCCAGCCAGGCCTGGCCCAGGATGGCAGAACAAAGAACTTCCTCTGAGAGAGGGTGTGACACCCTCTCCCTTTGGAAAATGGTGTGAAGGCAGGGGAGGAGTAGCCTCCCCCAGCCTCTGGAAATGCTTTGTTGGGCACAGATGTGCCCAATTCTGCATAAGCCAGTCTACACCGGTTCAGGGGACCTCTTAGCCCTGCTCTGGCGCGAAACTGGACAAAGGAAAGGGGAGTGACCACTCCCCTGACCTGCACCTCCCCTGGGAGGTGTCCAGAGCTCCTCCAGTGTGCTTCAGACCTCTGCCATCTTGGAAATAGAGGTGCTGCTGGCACACTGGACTGCTCTGAGTGGCCAGTGCCACCAGGTGACGTCAGAGACTCCTTCTGGTAGGCTCCTTCAGGTGTTGCTAGCCTATCCTCTCTCCTAGGTAGCCAAACCCTCTTTTCTGGCTATTTAGGGTCTCTGTCTCTGGGGAAACTTTAGATAATGAATGCAAGAGCTCATCCGAGTTCCTCTGCATCTCTCTCTTCACCTTCTGCCAAGGAATCGACTGCTGACCGCGCTGGAAGCCTGCAAAACTGCAACATAGTAGCTAAGACGACTACTGCAACTCTGTAACGCTGATCCTGCCGCCTTCTCGACTGTTTTCCTGGTGGTGCATGCTGTGGGGGTAGTCTGCCTCCTCTCTGCACTAGAAGCTCCGAAGAAATCTCCTGTGGGTCGACGGAATCTTGCCCCTGCAACCGCAGGCACCAAAAAGCTGCATTACCGGTCCCTTGGGTCTCCTCTCAGCATGACGAGCGAGGTCCCTCGAATCCAGCAACTCTGTCCAAGTGGCCCCCACAGTCCAGTGACTCTTCAGTCCAAGTTTGGTGGAGGTAAGTCCTTGCCTCACCTCGCTAGACTGCATTGCTGGGAACCGCGACTTTTGCAGCTACTCCGGCCTCCGTGCACTTCCGGCGGAAATCCTTTGTGCACAGTCCAGCCTGGGTCCACGGCACTCTAACCTGCATTGCACGACCTCCTAAGTTGTTCTCCGGCGACGTGGGACTTCTTTGTGCGACTTCGGGTGAGCACCGCTTCACGCATCCTCGTAGTGCCTGTTTCTGGCACTTCTCCGGGTGCTACCTGCTGCTGAGAGGGCTCCTTGTCTTGCTCGACGTCCCCTCTCTCTCCTGGTCCAATTTGCGACCTCCTGGTCCCTCCAGGGCCACAGCAGCGTCCAAAAACACTAACCGCACGATTTGCAGCTAGCAAGGCTTGTTGGCGTTCTTTCGGCGGAAAAACACTTCTGCACGACTCTCCAAAGTGAGAGGGATCCATCCACCAAAGGGGAAGTCTCTAGCCCTTTTCGTTCTTGCAGAAACTTCAGCTTCTTCTGTCCAGTAGAAGCTTCTTTGCACCCGCAGCTGGCATTTCCTGGGCATCTGCCCATCTCCGACTTGCTTGTGACTTTTGGACTTGGTCCCCTTGTTCCACAGGTACCCTAGATTGGAAATCCACAGTTGTTGCATTGTTGGTTTGTGTCTTTCCTGCATTATTCCTCTAACACGACTTCTTTGTCCTTAGGGGAACTTTAGTGCACTTTGCACTCACTTTTCAGGGTCTTGGGGAGGGTTATTTTTCTAACTCTCACTATTTTCTAATAGTCCCAGCGACCCTCTACAAGGTCACATAGGTTTGGGGTCCATTCGTGGTTCGCATTCCACTTTTGGAGTATATGGTTTGTGTTGCCCCTATCCCTATGTTTCCCCATTGCATCCTATTGTAACTATACATTGTTTGCACTGTTTTCTAAGACTATACTGCATATTTTTTGCTATTGTGTATATATATCTTGTGTATATTTCCTATCCTCTCACTGAGGGTACACTCTAAGATACTTTGGCATATTGTCATAAAAATAAAGTACCTTTATTTTTAGTATAACTGTGTATTGTGTTTTCTTATGATATTGTGCATATGACACTAAGTGGTACTGTAGTAGCTTCACACGTCTCCTAGTTCAGCCTAAGCTGCTCTGCTAAGCTACCATTATCTATCAGCCTAAGCTGCTAGACACCCTATACACTAATAAGGGATAACTGGGCCTGGTGCAAGGTGCAAGTACCCCTTGGTACTCACTACAAGCCAGTCCAGCCTCCTACACCATCCTCCTGCATCTAACCCTCTCTTACAGTGCACATTCCACAAGCTTTTGGTATCAATCCCATCAATCTGTTTCTTGTTAACACAATCCTTCAGTAATGCCATAAGCATGTCTCTCCTAGATACTATGTTATTATTTGTGCAACCCCTAGATCTCAAGGCTCTCTCTGATTTACTCCAGTCTCACAGCTCTCCCGACTCACGAACTGCCTCCAGCACATCTTTCAATAACTGCCGTGTCTGAATAATTAGGAGAGTCATTATCACTTGCTTGTAAGCTGGAGGAGCAAGGGGAATGATTCTATTTAGTACTGAAATTGTTAAGGGAGCATCTAACAAATTGTGAGCTTCAGCCAACAGAATAGCAGTTTTCATACTTTCTTCTTTAATTCTTTGCATAGCATCTCTCAGCGTGTACCAAGGTTTATCATTTGGCGGCCAATCTGATTCAGTACGATATTTTGGCTACATCCCATAACTGCCAATTGCAACAAATTAGTTGCTCCTTGATTCCCATAACTTCTAAAGTGTTCTTGTAATATGTGCTCAAAGTTAAGAGGACAAACCTTCTTTGAATCTCCCTCATCTAGTGCTACTCCAGAGGCACCTGTGTCAAACAACTTCACTATCCACGTAAGCAACGCTTTCCTTGATTTCTGGTTGGATCGGTCTATAATATAATTGACTTCTTGCTGGGTTTAATCTTCTAGAGAGAGCATTTCAATTCTTTCTGGGTGCTGTGGAGTGCCCTGTATTTCTCTTCTAAATATTGGCTGTGAGAGAATCACTTTTGGCTCATCTGTCTCTGTAGTGCTTTCCTCTTATTTAGTCTCTAAGCACTAACATAACACAACAGAAATGCACTTCTGAGGTCAAAGAAGACTTTTATTGTTGTTATATGAATGACGAATTAGTAGCTTTCAAGTCCGCGTTAATCAAACAAAATATATCAGTTTGCAATATACACAGCAGGTTATATTTATAAGATATTGAATGCAAAGCAAAACAAATACTTCACCGTGTGGGAACTATTTACAGCTACATCTTTCTAAGGTCTGCAAGCTGATGACCCCTGTCAGCCGCGAGAAAGAGTGTCATCTACCCACACGGGATGCTGGCAGCTGGCGCCAAGCTCCAGCACGAGGTCCGGCAGATTCGAATCTGACTCTCTGCAGCCTGTTACATTCGTTACAAAGGTGTGCCCCCTCCTCTCAGACCTGGGAAACTGAGCAAGCCTTTTGGAGACTGGCCAGGTCTCCAAGACTACTCCTGTTCCCAAGCTCAAGGGAAGAGAAACGACGCCCATGTACTCTCTCTTATCAGGTCTAGTCTACTGTGAGAGCAAAACATCTTGGTTCTCTGGTGCAAAAACACAGCTTGGAAAAATACAGCTTAGATTCTCAACTGCCATGTCTAACTCCACGTTAAAGGCAATGGGCAGCTAACCTAAATATCAAATGCAATGTCATGTTAAAGGCAATAGGCAGCTAACCTAAATATCAAATGCAATGTCTAGTGTCATGTCAAAGCCAATAGGCATCTAAGCTGAATACAAAATGCAATGTCTTATATCATGTCAAAGCCCATAGGCAGCTGAGCTGAATACAAAATGCAATGTATAATATCATGTCAAAGCCAATAGGCAGCGGAGCTGAATACAAAGTGTAATGTATAATATCATGTCAAAGCCAATAGGCAGTTAAGCTGAATACAAAATGTAATATATGATATCATGTCAAAGCCAATAGGCAGAATATCTAATAGCATGTCAAAGTCAATAGGCAGCTAAACTGAATACATCATGTCAAAGCCAATAGGAATGCAATGTCAAAGCCAATAGGCGGCTAGACTGGATACAGCATGTCAAAGCCAATAGGCAGAATACAGAATGTAATGGCTAATGCAATGTCAAAGCCCATAGGCGGCTAAACTGAATACAGAAAGTAATGGCTAATGCCATGTCAAAGCCAATAGGCGGCTCAACTGAACAAAACATACCATGTGCTACTGGTGAACATTGAGCAACTAATATGCGCAGTGGTGAAACACAAAGTCATTGGTCAAAACAAAACTCCATCAAATAGCAGGACAGTCTCAAACTGGCTCCCACCTTTTTTAACCTCTTCATACCTGGGATTTGAAAAATCAATACTCTCCCAAATATTCATATCCCGTTTTTTGGGGTCCAAGTCTAATCCTGCTTTAGCAATGGCTAAATTAACTTTTTTTTTATTGATTTTACCCCTATGTTTCTGATACCTGTTTTGAGCAACTTTAACAGCTGCTTTCTCTACAATAGACTGATAAGTATCGGTCTTATCTTGCAATAACTTATTCGGACAGGACTGCATGGTTGCATTATTTTTGGCATGGACTAGCTGCCTCTCAAATTGCTGGTTGTCATGTTCCAGCTGCTTACATTTGTCATGCATTTTTCTATAAGAAGATAATAAAATCCACCCTTTTCTGCCTAAAACAGATACATCACAGCCCCGTTGAAGAGGTACTTATTGTAAACATAATAAAACATTATTTGGATCAGCTTCATTAAGACAATCGTCCCATCTCTCACAAAAACCAGCCCCCAAAGCTCATTCTTTCGCAAGAACATCATAAGGTTCTTTAATCCACCATGGATTCTCACATGAGACTTGGAAAACTGCCCGTGAGACTGCTTTTGACTTTTTGCCAAACATTTTTCACTTTTAAATCTTACACATATTCCTGCCTTTCCGTGAGGGGGAAGTCCTGTAATCTGCATGCAGCCACAAATGTCATACCCTCCAGTGTTCCCCTAAGTCTCCCGAGAAAAACGTTGACTCACTTGTGTGGGTTGGCAAGTGGCCCTGACAGGGATGGGCCCAAAAAATACCTATCACAAAACAGTCTGGCTTTGTAAGACAGTCACCTGCGTCTTTGGTCCTGGGCAGGATCACCATACAGGAAAACCTACCAAACCCAGACATTTCTGAAAACTAGACACCCTGGGCAGTCCACAGAGGTGTGACGTGTGTGGATTTCATGAAGTTGTCTTGCTCAGAATACCCTGCAGAGGTGAAACGGTGATTAAAAACAATATTAATTCTTGCTTTTCTGTCACTGTAACTACAGGAATGTGCAGGGATCCACGAAATTCCCACCACCCACTGTTTAACCACTTGTCCTGACTTGTGTGCCTGTGTCTAGTGCCTGCGTCAGGAATGGATCACTCCAGGGTCAACAGTCGCCCTCATGCAAGGACTACCATTGACCTTTGTGTAATCCATTCCTGTCAGGGCACTAGGCCCAGGCACACCAGTGGGGTAGTATTTTTATTGGGACAGGTTCGGGAAGGCTAGGTGGTAAGATGTTTGTGGATCCATGCATATTCCTGTAGTTTACTTCACAGAAATGTAAGGACAAATTGTGTTTTTATTTAGCGTTTCACCTTTGCAGGGTATTCTGGGTAAAAACATTTCGGGAATCCACACAAGCAACACCTCCATAGCCTTCCTTGGGTGTCTAGTTTTCAGAAATGTCTTGGGCCCATATTTATACTTTTTGAGCGCTGCATTTGCTCCGCTTTTTAACGCAAAAGCGGCGCAAACTCTCAAAATGCAATTGTATTTTGTCAGTTTGCGCCACTTTTCAGTGAAAAAATTACGCAAATGCGGCGCTAAAAAAGTATAAATATGGGCCTTGGTTTTTAAGGTTTCTCTAAATGGTTTCAGATCCCAGGACTAATTAGTACACTCATCTCAGTTATCATTATTGCCACACTATGTTTTGGGCCCTTCCTTGTTGCAGGCACTTGGCCTACCCACACAAGGGAGGTACCATTTTTATCAGGTGACATGGGGGAAGGCTGGGTGGAAGGAAGTGTGTGCCTCCCTTCAGAAGTTTCCATCACCAAAATGTGAGGAAAACATGTTTTTTAGCCAATTTTTGAGGTTTGCAAACGATTTTCGGTGACAGAACCTGGTGCAAGCCACAAAGGTCACACCATCCTGGATTCCCCTAGCTGTCTAGTTTTGAAAAAAATACTAGGGTTTGGTAGGGTTCCCTCAGTGCCAGCTGAGCTACAGCCAAAATCCACAGCTATGCACATTGCAAAAAATTTGTCCATTTTCAGTGTAAAAATGTGATGTGTCCATGTTGCGTTTTGGGGTGTTTCTTGTCTCGGGCACTAGGCCTACCCACACAAGTGAGGTACTGTTAGAAATGGGGTCTCCAGTGGGCAGTCGGTTTGCAACCTGTCCAAGCAGGGACCCTCCCTCTAGTCAGGATAAGGGAGATACCAGCTCAGATAACCCCTGCTCACCCCGTTGATAGCTTGGCAAGAGCAGTCAGGCTTATCTCAGAAGCAATGTGTAAAGCATTTGCACATAACGCACAGTAATAAGTGAAAACACTACAAAAGGACACCACACCAGTTTTAGAAAAATAGCCAATATTTATCTATATAAAAAAAAGACCAAATACGATAAAAATCCAACATACAGTAATAAAAATATAAATGCTGCAAGATGTACTTAACAATACAGTTCCTTGAAGTCGACAACTCCACCTGGGGCTATCACGGCGTAGTGAACAACAAAACCAAACGTTCAGGCTGGCCTCGGCGTCGCGGGCCAGCTGCGGTGTCGGGAAGACCCACAAACAGTACCTTGGATTCGCAGGGTGTCGTGATCCTCACGGTGAGCTCCGGAGAGCGGCGTCGCTGGCGTCGGTTCCAGAGACGGTGCCGGAGTCGTCAGGCCCTTGAAGTCACACACCTGGGGATCGAACTCCGGGCTGATGAAATCCGGTGCGGTGGCGGGGATGGTGTCGGGACTGCGGTGCGAAGCGGGACGATGCGACGTGCGGTGCCCACAGGTCACGGTGCAGGCAGCGGCTCAGTGACGGCATCCAGCGGCATTAGTGAGACCAGGGCTGCGGTGTGAAGTGAGGCGGTGCAATGTGCGGTGTCCACTTGTCACGGTGCAGGCAGCGTCGTTGTCGTTGCGGAAGTGCTGTTGTCGGTAGGCCCAAGCCAGTGGTGCGGGACGGTACAGTGCTTCGTGACCCTCATGAGCGGTGTCCACAGGCCACGGTGCAGGCAAGGATGCATGGTGACGACACTGGAGCCGATCGTGCTGGCATCAGTGGACCGGGGCTGCGGCGTGGGATAGGACGTTGCTTCGTGCTCCTCACGAGCGGTGACCACAGGCCACAGTGCAGGCAGCGGCGCCGGTGTCAGCAGGAGCGACGCCGTCGGGAATGCCCAGGCTGCGGTGTGAGCAAGTGACACTGGAGTGCGGGCCCACAGGTCACGGTGCGAGCAGCGGCTCAGTGAAGTCGTCCGATGACGGCGTCGGTGAGACCAGGGTCACGGTGCGAAGCGGGGCAATGCGGCTCCGTGCGGCGTCGGCAGGTCACGGTGCAGGCCAGCGGCGTCATTGGTGGCGTTGTGGTGGTTTCTCCTCTTGAACAGCACAAAACACAAAGTTCCCAGTGCTGCAGGTCGAGGAAACTGAAGTCTTTGGTGTCCCTGAGACTTCCAACAGGAGGCAAGCTCTACTCCAAGCCCTTGGAGAACTTTCTCAAGCAGGACACACAGCAAAGTCCACCCTTTGCACTCTTTTCAGGCAGAAGCAGCAACTGCAGGCAAGTCTAGCAAAGCAACACAGCAAAGGGACAGTACTCCTCCTTCAGCTCTTCAGCTCTTCTCCTGGTTAGAGGTTCCTCTTGATTCCCGAAAGATTCTAAAAGTTTGGGGTTTTGGGTCTGCTTCTTATACCCAGTTCTGCCTTTGAAGTTTGCAAACTTCAAAGCAAAGTCTCAAGTATTTGCAAGATCCTTCCTTGTTCAGGCCAGGCCCCAGACACTCACCAGGGGGTCGGAGACGGCATTGTGTGAGGGCAGGCACAGTCCTTTCAGGTGTGAGTGACCACTCCTCCCCTCCCCTCCAGCACAGATGGCTAATCAAGATATGCAGGCTACACCCCAGCCCCCTTTGTGTCACTGTCTAGAGGAGAGGTGTGAACAGCCTAACTGTCAAACTGACCCAGACAGGGAATCCACAAACAGGCAGAGTCACAGAATGGATTAAGCAAGAAAATGCCTACTTTCTAAAGTGGCATTTTCAAACGCACAATCTTAAAATCAACTTTACTAAAAGGTGTATTTTTAAATTGTGAGCTCAGAGACCCCAAACTCCACATGTCTATCCGCTCCCAAAGGGAATCTACACTTTAATCAGATTTAAAGGTAGCCCCCATGTTAACCTATGAGAGGGACAGGCCTTGCAACAGTGAAAAACGAATTTAGCAATATTTCACTGTCAGGACATATAAAGCACAATACTATGGCCCTGATTTTAACCTTGGCGGACGGCCTCTGCCGTCCGCCAAGGTTCCGCCGCCAAATGACCGCACCGCGGTCACAAGACCGCGGCGGCCATTCTAACATTTCCTCTGGGCCGGCGGGCGCTCTCCAAAAGAGCGCCCGCCGGCCCAGAGGAAATGCCCCTGCAACGAGGACGCCGGCTCAGAATTGAGCCGGCGTAGTTGCAGGGGTGCGACGGGTGCAGTTTGCACCCGTCGCGTATTTCAGTGTCTGCATGGCAGACACTGAAATACTTTGCGGGGCCCTCTTACGGGGGCCCCTGCCGTGCCCATGCCATTGGCATGGGCGCGGCAGGGGCCCCCAGGGGCCCCGCGGCACCCCCTACCGCCATCCTGTTCATGGCGGGTTTCCCGCCATGAACAGGATGGCGGTAGGGGCTGTCAGAATCCTCATGGCGGCGGAGCCATGAAGGATTCCCCCGAGCAGCGGTAAGTCGGCGGGAGCCCGCCGACTTGCCGCTTCTGACCGCGGCTGAACCGCCGCGGTCAGAATGCTCGTGGGAGCACCGCCAGCCTGTTGGCGGTGCTCCCGTGGTCGGTGGCCCTGGCGGCCACCGGCCGCCAGGGTCAGAATGACCCCCAATATGTCCTACCTTAACCATATACTGCACCCTGCCCTGGGGGCTACCTAGGGCCTACCTTAGGGGTGTCTTACATGTAAGAAAAGGGAAGGTTTAGGCCTGGCACGTGGGTACACCTGCCAAGTCGAAGTTACAGTCATACCTGCACACACAGACACTGCAGCGGCAGGTCTGAGACATGATTATAGAGCTACTTATGTGGGTGGCACAACCAGTGCTGCAGGCCCACTAGTAGCATTTGATTTATAGGCCCTGGGCACCTCTAGTGCACTTTACTAGGGACTTAGTAGTAAATCAAATATGGCAATTATGGATAAAACAGCCCACAGTACAATTTATATGGGGAGCACTTGCACTTTAGCACTGATTAGCAGTGGTGAACCAGCAAAAACAGAGTCCAAAACCAAGAGGTCAGAAGGCAAAAAGACAGGGGAGACACGCCAAAAAGCTGCCAGGTCTAACAGGTACCATTTTAATTGAGAAACTTGGGGAAATGCTAGCTGGAAGGACGTTTGTGGCTTCCTTCATATTCAATTACTTTGCAGCACCAAAATGTGAGGAAAATGTGTTTTTTAGAAAAAATGTGAAGTTCACAAAGGATTCTGGGTAGCAGAACCTGGTGAGAGCCCCACAAGGCACCTCATCCTGGATTCCCCTACATGTCTAGTTTTAAAAAATATACAGGTTTGCTAGGTTTCCCTATGTGCTGGGTGAGTTAGAGGGCAAGATCTACAGTTAGGCACTTTGCGGAAAATGCATCAGTTTTCACTATAAAAATGTGATGTGTCCATGTTGCGTTTTGTTGCGGACACTAGGCCTACCCACACAAGTGAGATACCATTTTAATTAGGGGACTTCGGGAAATGCTAGATGGAAGGAGGTCTGTGGCTCCCATCAGATTCCATAACTTTGGGGCACCGAAATGTGAGGAAATGTGTTTTTTTAGACAACATCTTACGTTTGCACAGGATTCTTGGTCTGAGAACCTGGTGAGAGCCCAACACAAGTCACCCCATTCTGAATTCCCCTACATGTCTATATCTTTGCTAGGTTTCCCTAGGTGCTGGCTGAGCTAGAGCACAAAATCCACAGCTAGGCACTTTTGCCAAAAACGAGTCTGTTTTCAGTGGAACAATGTAAAGTGTCCACAGTGCGTTTTGAGGTGTTTCCTGTCTTGGACACTAGGACTACCCACACAAGTGAGGTACCATTTTTATTGGGAGACTTGGAGGAACACAGAATGGAAGAACAAGTGTTATTACCAATTGTCTTTCTCTACATTTGTGCCTTCCAAATGTGAGACAGTGTGTAAGAAAGAAGTCATTTTGAGAAATGCCCTGTAATTCACATGCTGGTATGGGTACCCCAGAATTCAGAAATGTGCAAATAACCACTGCTTCTAAACTCCAAATCTAGTACTCATTTCCTTGATACCTATTTTTACTCTTTATATTTTACCAAATGAATTGTTGTATACCCAGTATGCAATGAAAACCTATTGCAGGGTGCAGCTCATTTATTGGCTCTGAGTATCTTAGGTTCAAGAAATCCCTGCAACAATCCCCCCACGACAATATCCCCACAACAATAAGGGTCCAGCAGACATAACAGTATATTGCTTTCAAATATCTGCCATAGTTGGACAAAAATTGCTGAAGAAAATGTAGACAGTAATGACTGCTTTTTTCAACTCAATTTCATTTTTTTTTTGTTTCAACTGTTACTTTCTATAGGAAATCCTCGAAGGGTCTACATAAATGACCCCTTGCTGAATTCAGAATGTTGTCTACTTTTCAGAAATGTTTAGCTGTCTGGGATCCACCATTGGTTTCACTCCCATTTCTGTCACTAACTGGAAGGAGACTAAAGCACAAAAAATAGTAAAATGGGGTATGTCCCAGTAAAATGACAAAACTGTATTGAAAATGTTGGTTTTCTGACTCAAGTCTGCCTGTTCCAGAAAGCTGGGAAGATGGTGATCTTAGCACCACAAATCCTTTGTTGATTCCATCTGCAGGGAAAAAAACAGATGCTTCCTTCTGCAGCACTTTGCTCCCATTTTTCCCCCAAAAAACACATTTTAGTTGTATTTTGGCTAATTTCTCAGTCTCCCCCAGGAGAACCCACAAACTCTGGGTACCTTTAGAATCCCCAGGATGTTGGGAAAAAAGGCTGCAAATGTGGCGTGGGTAGCTTATGCGGACAAAATGTTATGGGGGCCTAAGCACAAACTATGCCAGATAGCCAAAAAATGGCTCAGCACGGGAGTGGGGGTGTCGGGGTGAGGGTGGTTAAGCTCCAGCAGCTAAAGAGTTAATGTATATTGATCCTAGAGGGACTGCGGCTGTTGCTTCGATAGGGGTCACCCCCCCCCTCCACACTTCAACCAACAACCCAATTTCTTACAATAAATTACCAAGAATTTTCAATTCTATTAAGGACATGGAGGAGAGGGTTATCCCACTCAAATATTTTCTTACTGCTGTTTTTCAAATGTACGTTTGATATGTGAACTGTTTCTGATGATTGATACCTCCATTCATTTGATAATTAAGCAAATTTTGGAAATTTCTACTTAACACTGTGTTTACTTCAGTTTCAGATCAGAAGCAAGAATAATACAAAAAGTCACATTTCCAGGTGGCATTGGTACCTCCCAGGAAGAAGAGGCGGATCGTATCCAGTCATGGTTGTTTAGGGCTGACTGGCTACTGTTCACTGGCCTTAAGGGACTTGTAATACTTTTGTCTTTACTATAAGTATGATAATGTTTAGTTCAACAATATGGTTATTATATATTAATATAACACAGTTGCTGGAAAATAAAAATGAAGAAGAGACTACATAATCGTTGCCTTCTTGAAAAGTTCTGACCGCGTACACAATAAACTTTTCAATTGTGAACATACTAGGGCCATTTGGTAGAAATCCTTCCAGAGTGGCAAGTGTATGTTACCTCAAAGCAACAGTGTAGATGTGCCTGAGGGACAGTGCACTAGTAATAAAATGGTTGAAGACAGCTCCCCCTTTCAGCCATGTTGTTGTGGGGTGAAGTTGAGCCACACAAGCCTAAGTGTTCCTACGACAGGCTGCATCCACAGTCATGGTGCCTAGCTGCTCCAAGCCAAAACATAGGCTTTTCGGCTTAAGCAGACATTAATACAGGTTTTCCATTATTTTGGGGATTATGTATCTGCTCTTACGAGTTACACAGGCCCTTCTTTAAGAAACAAGGCCAGGGGAAAGACCAATCTTTCTGCTTCAAGGAAAATTATTATATTTTGCCGCTATTTTAAAACCTGTTAATTTCTAACATTTTGTAGGTGTAAAACGTAATAAGATTCAAACAATATGATAATCAGAGGTAAAAATATGTCCAGTAGCATGGGTCAGTTGATTCTATCCAGTATACACAATAATTGACCAAAACCCCATGGGAACCATAAGTCACAGTGCACACCTTTTGACCTTGCCACCATGGCATAATAAAAGAGTTGACTCCTTGTCCCACCTTTACTCCCTAAACAGCCATATATTCGCAGCTGAGGGCCTGAGAAAGGCAAGAAGTGGAAAATACAGAAGCTAAACTTCAGGTCCTTGTTTCATTTCTGCATCTGACATTGTCTTTATATGCCTCCAGGAAACTAATATCGCTGTCAGTGCAAGGGATACTAAAGGGCAAGCTAGGGATGGCAGCTACTACCAATGGCTCCCACTAATCAACATCCATGTTTGTATCGAGACCTGTTACTACAGCCATGCGCAGAGATTAGTTTGGTTGCCTTATGCCTCATTGTGTAAATTAAACTTGACCCAGGGCAGCGCATGTTTCCTATGAGCAGAGGAAGTGCTTTGGACTCCAGCTGCAGAATCTCGTCCTTTTGATACTTAGGGCAGAATACATATGACCCAGGTCCAAACTGAAGAAGAATCCTGGAGGCTCTTGAATCTGTTTTCATTGATGAGGTAGTTTACATTCACGATTTAGATAAACATCCCCAGCTTGAATCAACCCACAGTATTGAGATTTAAGAGGGGGAATTTTTGTAAGTCTGCTATATGCATACAAAATTTCTTGACTGTCTGATATTTCCCTTTTTATTTTTTTTAAACTTAAATGAATGTTAGTCTTTTAACTATGACACTGTTGTATGTAAAGCTTTTATGATTGTTCTTAAATAATCGAATATAGAATTTTTGATTGATTGATCACCTTAGGAGGGGACACTTGTGATTGTTTGGATTATTTGCATATGCTTTAAGGGCACCATATGGCTACTTGACTCAGAATAGTCTTGGCTAAGCAAATGCACATTGGCTTTATGCTGACAAATAGTACATTCTAATGACAATTATAGAATTTATAGTTTTTTTTCAGTCGAGAATTTCGTGAAAAGTAATTGGGAAAATTGGTCCCCGCATAGCATTTACTTTGTAAGCTTGTACACCACTGTTGGAGGCTTCTTGAGAAACATGCTTGTCATTTGTGTAATCGAGATCTTTTGTGGAATGGCTAACACTTCCCCCCACAAGTTCAAGAAAAAAATTACAATTGTGACATCATGAACGTTTGTAGCATGGGTGAATACCTGCATTATTTTTGCCTAGGAATGGAAGTGAATTCGCTGATATTTCTGGTTCCTCGGGCATTCATGGATTCAGTTATTGTCACATGGCAAGATGCCTGCTTGATCGACATTTGGGCACCATCACCTTGTCCTGCAATGCCAAAAAAGAGACTGTGGCACTCATTCCTATTTACATCATTTCAATGGAACAGCTGGGCACCTTCTGAAAAAGGGACATAGCAGTCAATATATCAGCAGGTGAGACATGGTGCCTTGCTGGTTCAAGCTAGTCCCTGCTCCCTGACTGATGTGTGCTCCTCAGATGCATATCTGAGAAAATGATTGTAGCAGCTGAGGAATACTGAACATGTTCCAGAGCGAGTGAAATGGTGACAGCAAGAAGGAAGAATAATAATATACTTGTAGTCTCTTTTCAAGGTCCTTCTTTACAAAGACAAATGGGAAAGACAATGACAATGATTCAAGCAACAGGTGACATGGGGAAGTATATTTCCACTTCTCAGACACTAGCAAGTTGGTCCTCCTCCATTGTATAAGGAGTAACCAAGAGAGATATCAAACTTGTCGTGCAAGTGTCTGGTAAGTCCAGCATTTTACTGGTGACAAAGGAATACATTTCTCAGTTTGCAAAAAATACACAGTGGGGAATGGGTGCTTGTTCTCCCCTCTAACTATTGAACTGCCAGGCCAGTTTTCACTTTAGAGGTTCCTTGGTAAGAAAAAGGGACAAGACTGGGGATCCAAGGCAAATAGTCTGTTCATCTAGTATTGTTGCCATGAAGACCAGCATAATCATGGTTCAGGTTACTCGTTCAAAGAACGTCTGCTACCAGTAGAAGAGTATATGTTTTGTGACTGCTCTCTGTGTTTTTTGTGAAGAGGCAGCTGAAAGGAGATAGAAAGGTAGTGAAGGGAATGCATGTGAACAGTAATTGGCATTGCCTGTTAGGATTCACCTTGACCCCATGCCAAGGGTGGGGTTAAAAAAATACAGTAAATAGATGGTCTATGATGCTGCAGCATGTTTGAGAATTCCTGAAGTCCCTAATAAAGTTTAGTGTACACTATTGATCGGTATGAACTTCATTTTTATGGCTTGGGTGGCCTTGATGGCACAAAAATGACTAATGATGGAGAACAGCACGGTCAAGGTACTGCCAAGAGAAGAAATTAGCTCACGTAAAAGAACACACAGGCTGATAGGGAATGGATCTCACTATTGACCAAAATTATAGCAACCTCAAGCTGCTCAAGGAGTGAAATAATCTATCCCACAAGACATGAAGTTTAGGTACACCCAATTCCTGTTCGAGATTCGGTGCCAGACTCCTGGCCTGGGTGTGTTTACCATTCCCAGACTATATATATATATATATATACATATATATATATATGTATATATATATATGTATAATGTATTTAAGGTACTTTACCCAGTGCTGGCTTTTGGGCAATGCGAGAGATGCAAGAGGTCCCACTGCACTGGGTGCTAAGGTCAGGGGGTGTCATTTGTGCTCTGAAATTGGCACCAGTTGCATCGCCCAGAAGCCTGCGTAAAACACTGGTGTCCCTCTTTCGTTTCCACAGTATTGGTCTTCGTAGAAATAGAGGAGAGAGAACAGTTGTAACAGATCACAAGGCACATATGATAGAGACACCTGGCATGCCCAGGCATGCAGTGCAGTGAAATATTTGCATATGGGGCGTAACAAGTCAAACAATAGCAGAAAATGTCTTGTGCGTATGTTCAGTGATTTCATTTATTTGATCCAGGCACGGAGAGCCGAGCCCTGGTCTTCTGCAGCATACGGAAGGTCAGGCTGATTCAAAAGTGTATTTTAAGTAAACACTAAATGGTCTGTTAAAAAATATTACAAACAATAATCTATAACTTCTTATTTAAGTTATGTATTCAGGCCTTTGCAAACCTTTTAAACGTCAACAAATGCCTGGAATTTTTCTCTCTGTTAACTGGCAACCTTAGTTCCCACATTTTTGTTTGTCCACTTTAACCACTACTTTAGGACTTTGTTAAGGAAATGGAACGCATCTTCCATAAACGTGTGGTGCCAGGGCCCATGGACGTGGGGGCCTATTGAACCGTCAATATAGCTATATGATATCACTCAAATGGCAGCCGTTAGCCCGTTTCTTCCTTTCCTCTCCAGCCTATGACACACTATCGACATTAACAATTAAATGGCAATTTGAATGAGTTAATTTTCGAATACTTGGATAACAAAGCAATAAGAAGAGGGTACCATCAAATAGAAAAAAAAGTGTGTGCTTGCCCAGTGTCTTGCACTGCATGCGGCATCACCTTTGGAAGAAATTGTTCTAACCAGGCATCGGGAAGCACCCACAGCTGCTGGCTGCAATCAGTCATACAGAAATATGTGCAGACAGGTCTTTGAGTGGGATGAAAAAAGTAGGGGCTCTCTAAAAAGGATATGTAAAATAAATTTCTATGATTCCCTTAGTGTGCCACCCGACCTGTATTCTGGTTTCTCTCTGAGATGGTATTGCATCCAGAAATATAACAGACATGCACCTAAAACGTGTCAGTCCTATTGGCTTTGTCAGCGGTTATCTGTTTAAGATAAATGAGTAACAACAATGATTTGTTATAAATAAATTAACATTAGAAATGTTTAAATTCTGGAATTGTGAGACTATAAATTAAATATTATTGAGTCCTGTGGAAGGAGTACGGCCTGTTTTGTGAGCTTTATGTTAGATATGTATGCCATTTAATTCTGCACATCTCATCCATCTGCATGTTTTCAACCTCCTCTCTTTCCTCTTCAGCACCCTCTTTTCACTCACCTTATGAACACTTCAAACACTTTATTTCCGCTTGCTTTCACCTTCTAAATATTTCGACCTCTTTGCACAACCTTCGTACACATTTACAATGAATTTCAATTGTAACTGGAATACATGACCATTGTTCTGTGCAGTGGCGGCCGGCAGCTTTAGGAGGGAGGGGGGCGGACGGGAAGCACACACACACAATCATTCTTTCACACACACACGCACGCACATCCATTAACAACACTCATAACATTCAAACATGCACGCACCAAACATTCATTTTAAAAGATCACACAAACACACTCATTCTTTCAGACACAAGCATGCACATCCATTAACAACACTCATAACATTCAAACATGCACGTATGGACCAAACATTCATTTTAAAAGAGCACACACACACACACACTTACCTTCAGCCTCGGAGGTCCCAGGAGGGTTGGGACTGCTGCCTTCCCTCATTGGCTAAGGGAAGGCAGCGGTCCCAGCCTGGTCACAGAGTGGGATGGGGTTAGTGAGACTGCTGACCCCACCCCACTCTGTGATGAAGTGTCACTGATTGACACTCGCCCTGGGCCCAGGTCGAAGTCGATGGGTGACGCTTTCCTCGTCACCCAGGGGAGGGCCTCCAGGCACATTTGCTGAGCCGAGGAGGTCACGCCCATTGGAGCTGTGACCTCCTCAGCCCAGCAAAGTTCAGCTCAGGCAGCCAGGAGTCTGCGCAAATCGTGCATGTCTGCTCTTGGCTGCCTGGCCTCAACATGAAGAGTGTCTGTCAGGCTGACCTTTGTTCAGCCTGACAGACACTCTTCATGAGGGGCAAAAGGTGGGAGGGTGTGGCCCCTCAGCCCTAAAGGACGGGCCGCGCCTGGTTCTGTGTGCTCTGCAGAGGCGCAAACCCACTGACAGCCAGGCACTGTGATTTGCTGGCTTCAGCCTCAGTGTGCTCAATCAAAGCCCTTCATAAACACCTGGCACAAGTCAAAGTAAGCACTACTGAAGAGTAATATGATGCGCGAAAATAATACAGAAACACAGCAAGATGAAACAGTTAACTCTTTCGGGGAATGCAAATTTAAGTAAAACGTGTAAAAAGAGAGGAACAAAATCACTGATACACATTATCTCAACGTTTTTAACATTCATTGTTCACAAATCAATCCATGTTTTTGCCATTAATGTTAAGGGCATGAAGAAAGGGCCAGTTTTAAAGCCATACAGCAAATTACTGCCTATCCTGTAAGCACATATTTCTCACTTTGAGCTTGACTCGGATATTTGGATAAACTGTGCAGGGGAAATCAGAACCCTGCTCGTTTTTTGGAACAATTTAGCAGGGGAACAAATATAGCAGCTCCACTTCTGAAGGGGCTAGCAATCTGCAGCCAGGGCCTGGGGTGTCACAGTATGGGATGGTAAGGTGACAAAGGTTCACAGTTCAATATAAATAACTCAAGATTAGCATTATAACACTTACCATTACCAAAGAAAAGGCACCAAGTTACACGTGCTTGCATTCACTACTACTGTGTAGCGAATGGGGAAAGGGTGGGAACTATGCCAGTGAATGACGGATGGCTGCCCTCAAGCAGACTCCAACGTCTCAAACCACTGGCCTACAGTGGATACCAACATAGACTACAATGCAAACAAAGGGCTTCGGAAAGCTAAGCCCTGCATCATGAGTCACAGTGCAGAAAAGTTGATTTACTGTCTGGCTTCCGTCTCCTATTTCAAAGCGAGGCAGGGCAGGCAGCCTAGGAATGACAGCTAAGAGTTAAATACATGGATTTGTTTGGAGATACGATTGAATCTCCAAACAAATCGATCTATTTCATATTTTTTAATGTAGATATGCAGGAATTTCAGAGGGGTGCAGCCCCTAAGCCCTAAAGGGGAAACTGCCCCTGAGTAAAGTAATAGGTTAGCTATCTTAGCCAAGCAATAAAGCAGGTGTTAAAGTGCTTAAAAAGAAGTATGTGAGTGTCCCTCATTCTGAGTGTAACAGGCGTTCAGATAGTGAGTGTGGGGGAGCAGTCAAAGGCATAACTAAAAACAAAATATTCTGTAACTGTTTTATTGGTTCTTCACCTTCAAGTAACTACATATAAAACAATGCACACAGCTTAAATAAAAATAAATGCAAGTTAAACAAATCAGTAGAAAATGCACGCTTACGTTATGAAACCTCAGTTGGTTAATGTGATTACTTTGAAATCTCTGTATGTAACTAAAGTGTCTCACAAAACTGACTTAGGTATTTATAGTGCTTCAAGATCCAAGTCTGTGACTGAAAGCACTGTGACAATGTTAGTCATTATTTCAAAATTGTAATACACACAGCATAAAATAGGCTGTCGCGAAATGTTAAAAAATGTTCAGGGTCAGACTTAAAATCATTTGATGCAATGCAGCAAGACACCTTGTTGCGCTGGGACAAATGGGGAGAGGAGGAATGCACCATATTAACCACTATATGGTGCATTCCTGCTACCTCTCTGCGCAGGCAGACTGTGTGCTGCCTAGCACCAAATCAGTCACCCTTGCGCCATGGTGTGAGGGTGCCTTTGTTACAGACAAGACTGTTTAAGTTCAAACAATCCTCAAAGGCATTTTCCTCATTCTATGTGAGGTGCATATTGCAGCGCATTTATAAAGAGGATTTCATGAGGTGAAATAAACATATTTCTCCTTTTTAGGCCTCTGTTGGGATGGAACAGCATTTTGACGCATTCCCAGGTTTAGTACCCTTAGTAAATCTGGGAAGGCTCCAAATTCCATAGGAGGATGTCTGAAAAACCCCACACTCCAACCATGGAACGTCTTCCCAACGCAGAGTAATGCAAGGCAGTAATTAAGGGCCATATTTATACTTTTTGACGCAAAATTGCGCTAACGCAATTTTGCGTCAAAAAAATTTGCGCCGTCTAACACCATTTGGATGCGCCATGCGGGCGTCAAATTTATACTTTGACGTATGGCGGCGCAACCAACAGGTGGGAGTCATTATTTCGTGACGCAGACAGCGTCGGTCTGTCGTAAAGGAAACCAACGTAAATGCGACGCACATCACTGTGGGTCGATTTACGACAGCGCAATCGTGAAAACGCCGTTTTTTTTCACGCAATTGCGTCACATTTTTGCGCGAAAACTGCCCTTTCAGGAGAGGAGACTCAAAATGGATCCTAGATGCCCCAACAGACCCCAGGAGGATGAGAGCAGACCAGGAACCAGCCAGGAGGAAGCATACAGGAGCCAGGACATTTAAAAAAAAAAAAGAAAGTGTCGCTTCAGTGCAGAGGAGCAGGAAATCCTGGTGAAAGAGGTGACGGAACACCAGCACCAACTTTTCATCACCTCCAAATTGCCACTCATTAGGAGAGAGGCCATCTGGAAACAAATTGTGGACAAGATTAACAGTGTGGCTGAAGAACGCCGGACAGTCACCGAGTGTAAGAAACGCTGGCATGACTGCAAACGTAGGACCAAAGAGAAAATGGCCAGGAACAGGAAGGAAGCAATGCAGACTGGAGGGGGGAGTCCAGCACAACAGGAGGCCCTGGACCACATGGAGGAGATGGTCGCAGCCGTCATCCCGGAGGAGATCGTCACAGGGATTCAAGGACTGGACAGCGTAGACTACCACGACACTACGCACATGCAGGGTAAGTCGCATGGGGAATCCTAATACAATAATGGGGACTGTAAGCAGGGGGGGGATACCTACTACACAATGCATGTAAGTCAGCACATATATGAAGTGGCATGGGGAAAGGGGCACGGCAGGGGGGCATGCCCAGTACTGACCGAAGCTGGGGCACGACAAAATACAGCAACCACAACAGTCCCACTGGGACATCCTGTAATTACAACAAGAGAGCCAAGGGAAAGCAGTGACAGGTGGGAAGGACACTACCTCAAATCCACATCCAGGCACTTGTATTGCAAAATCTATTCTACATCAACTAGGTCCCTATCTGTAATGCAGTAGAAAATACAACAACTGTAACTTAACTGCAAACACAGTTGACAATAACACCTCTCATCTCTGTGCAGCTATAGTACCAAATGGCAGAAACCCCACCCTGGAACATACATACCTAAATTAGGGGGTGAGGGTGACATCTGCAATTACTCCTAGAAATAAGACAAAGGTACCAGTACACTCAAATGCCGAATGTCCATAACTGACACATACATAAGCCTAAGTAAACAGCAATAGGAGCCACACAGCACTAACGATACACACATGCTGCATACGTCAGGGTCCCTCACGTGCCTGGCTAACAAGGCTACATCACTAATGTCATACTGCTCAGACAACAACATTGAGGAGGGGACACAGGCAACTGGTCACTGAAACACACCTGCAAAGTCGGACAAACAAATAGGACCTTCATACGATAAACAGGCCAATCCAATTCAAAACACATCACCCAACATCATCTCAAAACATCAAGAATGTTTACATCCATACCACATCCTAACATTGACATGCATAGGTAATGCCACGTTACATGTACAGATCATGCAATGTGAATAAAAAGTGTATGGGGCAGGGCCTGAGAGGCAAGTGTGCTGGCAGGGCAGTCACAACACCCACAGTCAGTCAAAGTGTAGTGTGGCAAGTGAAACGTATACTTTGCGCATTAGCCTCAGGCTGGAGGCCTTTGTGCATCTTACCCTGAATGTACTTATACTCATTTGCTCACATCTAAGTGCCTCAGAGCAATTTGCACTAAATGATTCTCATTGCCCTTCCTATCAGTTAATGTAGCAAATAGTCAGTCCTAAGGTGTTGTCAATTAGTCAAATCACACTGTTTTGCCTACTTCTGCACTGGAGTTTGCCAGAACATATTCACTCTGTGCCCCAGTCAAGGATACCGTCTGGTACGTTGCTGATAGATGTGGTAGGGGTCAAGGTTTGGCATTCCTGCTTAGGGAAACTTTGTCATCACCATGACATATGTCTTTTACATTCACTCCCTTGTCCCAAGACACGCATGGGGGAGTTTCCAAACAGAAAATAACAACTAGATGCTGCCTGCCTTGCTGCTGATGCACAACCAGATCCTAGCCCATTCCTCTGATATGAGGGATGATGTCTCCCCTGTGATTCTGACAGGCAACCTCCAAACTTAACAAGCTGCGCTATACATAGAACATGCAGGGGGAGAGTAGAAACAGTTAGGCACCATGAAAGCTGTGTACTAATGTATTACTCTCCTGCGGACTATTTAAATTCTAACAGTGTGTATTGTTTGTGTAAATGGGGCTCACACCTAAATTCCTACAAGTAAGTTGTACAATGAAACTTCATATCAAACTAATACTGTCTATGTCATTTGTGTATGGGAACCTACCGGAAAAGATACAAATGTGTACGACCTGAGTGACCACCACTTCCCTGAAAAGTTCCAAAGATGTCATGCGCTCGGATGTCTAAACATTCCTTTGATGTGGGAGACCAGAGGCACTGCTAGTTAGCCTTAGCTAAATTGAATATCTGGGTGACAGAGTTATTTTCAAGTGGGTCAAACTTAGTCCCCCACACCATTAGCTATCCTGCTGCCTAGAAAGCCAAGAATCACATGTTGGATAATGAGAGCCCACCCTACAAAATGTCCCTCCATAACAATAGTGAAACACCGAGTGAGGAGCAGGAGAAAAAAACGCCTATTCCTAAATAATTACAAAGCAACACCTAGAGGCGACCTGGCAGACATGTCTGAAAGATCCATATCAAACATGTGACACACAGGTGGGCCATAGGCCTACAACAATGCCCTATGACGGACAGCAGATACCTAGACAAACACAGAGTACAATGTTAAGGCATCCAAAGGCTTGTATCTTACTGCAAAATTGTCACAACACAGACACACTAATTGTACCCTGTTTCATTGCAGAGGAACACGGATCTCCTGCTGATCTGCCTGTCCATGAGTTCCCTGATGACATGGATGATGACACCATCAACCTCCCACAAGAGACCATTGACATGGTCCTTGAAAGCCTCCAAACCCCACCTTCAGTCACAAGGAGGAGCACAGAAGAAGCAGCCACCACAGTAGAACCACCCGCCACCCCAATTGTAAGACCTGCCAGCTCCAACACAGCTGAGGACTCTGACGACACTGGCACCAGCTTCGAAAGAACTGTCGTTGGGGTCCAGCGGGAGCTGGCCAAGGAGGTGCGGGTGGGGATGCAAAATATGGCAGCCAGCCTTGAGGGGGTGCGTTCGTGCATGTTGTCAACTGCTGATCAGGCAGCTGCAATGCAAGCCAGAAATTTTCTCTTGGAGGACATTTCAAAAACACTGAAGGAAATTGGCACAGCTGTCATCCAGTTGACACAACAACTCAAACTGCAAGCCACTCAACGTGTGCACGAATGCAACATAGAACCCCTCAGGGCCGACCTGGCTGCCTACCATCGGGATGTGGCTGCCATTCTGAAAAACCAGCAGGCCCTCCTTGCTGCAGTACTGCCCTTCCTTACTCAACAGGGATCAGCCCCCGGGATGTCTGCCTCCATGTCTTCTAACACTGAGGTGTGTGTTGCCCCTTCACAACCAACAACAACAAGGACACACCAGGCAACACACACATCAGAAGAAGAAGACATGGAACAGATAACATTCACACGCAAGAGTACCCGGAAGCCCTAGTCCCTGCACCATGCCCTACTCTGACCAAGGTCCTACGTTTTGACACATGCCAGTCTCACTACAACTAACCTCAATGACTGTTCGGCAATCCACTGTCTGACTTGTCCACCTTGCCAGTGAATGTTTCTCTCCTACCATTTGGCATTTCATGTT
This sequence comes from Pleurodeles waltl, assembly GCF_031143425.1. NCBI lineage: Eukaryota > Metazoa > Chordata > Amphibia > Caudata > Salamandridae > Pleurodeles > Pleurodeles waltl. The sequence continues at coordinate 655,188,931 of NC_090445.1, read as the reverse complement.
CCTCTGCACTGTCTGTGACATCACCCCAGCATGTCAGGAGCATCATCCACACCCCTTCTGTAGGATCACCATGTAATAATGCACCAGAAAGGAGTCAGCAAACATGGTGAATGGACATTTTGCACAACACCACTTATGAATAAATATCACTTGCACACCTATTGTGTCTCTGTGTCATTTCAAAATTCAACTGTGCAGTAGATAACTCCAAAGTGGCTGTGTGGAAACCATGTCGATTCTCTATACTACTGTCCTGATTTCATGTATACTGAATCATCTGTGCAGTGGCCAGGATTGCATCATAGCTTTACTATACTGAGGAAAATAACTGATGAAGGGACTAAGCACACACAATCATGCTGTGTTGGACAGAATGATGCACCATCTATAGCTATTCTACACAACTAATGGTGGCAGAGAAATGTAGGCACCATGCAATACTAAAATTTGAAATTATGCTGTAGAATGAAAGGAATGATAAACAAATTACACTGCATCAATCACCCTTACGGCGTATACTTCCATGAAGGAAAGTCATGCTGAATCAGTACACACATGATGTAGGTCAGCAATGATAGCAACAAGACAAGAGTGTGAACAAATCATCATCTATAAAGCTCTCCCTGAACTTCACAATGCTGTCCGACCTATCTATTTACCTACAATAACAAGTCTGGAAGCACTCTTTGTGAAGTAGGATACATACCAACCCCAAACCTTGATGATCAATGCACACTACCAATGTTGGCTCTCCAACATGGTGGATACTTACCAAGTTAGCACACGGGTAGCTGGCATGTTAAACCTCATAAGCCTGGGGATAGGGAGCATGGAACACAAATGTCATACTTAACATTTCTGCTACACTGATGTCAAGGCCATGAAAAGGTAGCACCTAACGCATCAGGTAAAGGGTTAACAAATTTTTTATTTAAAAGTAGTAATAAAAGAGGCAACTAAGGGAAAGGTAAACCTACACTAATCTAACCTGACTACTACTAACCCACAACTGTCCCTAACTAACCTAAGCTAAACTTACTCTACACATGTAACGAAACGATCTAAACATCAACCCCCCCACCCACCATTAAGAGACAAGACACATGCAGGACAACACTTACTAACCTACACACATACTATACTATCCTAAACAAACATATATATTTTTTTATTTTTTATATATTTTTTTTTTTTTTTTTTTTTTTATTAAACAGGAATCCCAACATTGCCCCCCACCCACCCACCCACACAAAAATATTAGATAGAAAGTATAAGGACCCCCCACCCTCTTACCTAACACTAACTAAGCTAATTACCTATACTTATCCTATAACTAACCCCCCAAACCCAACTAACAGTATGAAAAGAGGAAAGAGGGGAGAGGGGAGGGGTAAAAGTTCAGGAGGGCAAAATAACTAAAGATTTGCCCTCTGAAGTGTGCGCCGGATGGAGCGCACCTTCTTTTTAACCTCCGCCATGTCCTCCGTCAGGTTGTCCACCTTTTGAATTAACGTGTCCAGTTTCCTAGACAATGCCTGGAAGGCTGCAGGGTCAATTGGAGGGTCACTGCTGGTCTGCGTGCCGGTGGAGGTGGAGATTGTCGCTGGAGTGGAGTGGCCACGGGACAGCCCTGCTCCCAACACACGGCTGGGTCCAGGTCTTGAGGAAGATGGCTGGTCCGTCGCTGGGTCCCCTTGGGCAGACCTGGTGGTTGTAGGTGGCACCGTTGGTGGAGCCTGTGGTGTGGCATACCACGCCCCGGAGGCCCGATCGGAATTGTATCTGCGGGCCATCCTCCGATACCCACACTGCACCTGCAGGATGTGCCTGTACCTCATTGCCCTGTGCTCAAAATGGTTGCGCTCTGCGGCACTCAGGTTTGCAGCTGTGAAGAGAAAAGGGAAATATTGAGCATTGAATTTACAGTGGGTTGAATCCCACAATGGCTCATTTGTCCATTACTAGAAATATATTGTATGCAGCAATTGTTACAACATAGTTCACGGAAATGCTCAGAGGAAGTACATGTGAATCATGCATCCCTAAGGTCATATCACACCTAGCATATCCATGTCTCTACATGATGGATGACATCACCCTAAACTACTCATCCAAATCATACCTAAGGCATTTGACATTATGGCAACAGCTCTTCCGCATACTGACTTCAGTACATATGTCATTCTATGTGATTACACTCACACTCCTCACTCAATAGCATTTTTAATTAGTTGTGTGCTAAGATTGAACCCCTGGCCCAGAATCATGTGTCCACACTAGGTGTCAGATGTAGGAATTTAGGAAAATCAACTAGCAAATTGCAAAGCAGAACGGTGTCTCTGACACCGTCTGCGAGTCGCTATGGGGTCCCTAAAACCCACCTCATGAACATCAATGATGTGGGTTCCAAGTTGCCCCACCTTAGCAACATGGGCACTCACGGGGATGGTGGCCTGCTGGGACCAGCAGAACTCCATAGACGTGACTGTTTTTAAATTAAGCAAGTTATTTCTCCCCAAGTGTAGGCCGTTTACCGGAAAGAAAAATGAGCTGCAATTATTTTTAAATCACAACAATTGTACTTGGAAATTTTCACGGTAATTATTGGTCCCTTAGACCACTGGCTTTTTTGCGCAGGATTTTTTTAGTCCACTCACAAAGGCTGAAGCTTTACAATGAGGACCCCTTCCAGTCAGCAAGGTGGTTACCATCCACTTCAAGTGGATGATAACAGCTACTCACTTTGCAACCACGTACTCGGTTGCAAATGGGATTGCCTACCACTGTGATTTGCAAGTAGGTCTGGTAAAACCCTTCATTATATCAATTTTGAAAAGCATTTTACTCATATGTACATGACCACCAAAGACATTTTGGATTAGGAAACAGACGTTTGCAAATCCCACACAGATATTTATGCCATTTGCAACATGTAGACATTTTTCTCACTCTGGCCCAAGGTACTAACTCAAGTCACAAAAGGTGTTAAGTACGTGTAACATACTGGTTGCTACAGTCTTAGGTACCCTGTTTCACAGTAACATCCCAGTCTTTGTGGGTGGTGTGGGAAGAACAACCAACAATCCCATGTTCAATGCACACCCAGGAGTGTATAGAAAGTGCAACAATTATGTGCCTTCACACACAACACCTATGAAGGGCTAGCAACACGTTGTAGTCAGCCCAACCTTGTCACATCCCAGGTCCACACATGTCAAAATGTTATGACTTAGCCCAACATAACATACTATTAGTGAGGCATGTTTAACAACACACACAGGGGAGGTAGTACACCCATTCACATGATTCAACTGAACACCTAGGGCATTGCACTCAAGTCACACACACTTCGAGTTCACCTTGTGGAAGTACATGCCCATGGAAGATCCAACCTACAGTGTACACAGTCCATCCTCAACTAGGAAGAAGCACTTGTCATCAATGCCATGTGCCTAAGCTATCTGGGAGACTGTCAGTCTGATATGCAGACTCAGTTCATGGCAAGTCCCTGACCAAGTCTAACATTGACCAGTCTATTCGAAATGAGTCATACCATTCCCAATTGCCGCCATAATTGAATGGGCTACAGCCCCTCAATCTGAGAGATGACTACGTATTGCTTTGCAGAAACATAATTCTAATTTGATATCACACTAAAAGAACAAAGCCAATGAACGGCCAGCACATCAAATCATGAATTCTCTTGAACACACAGTAATCCATCATGCGTCATTACCAAACAATGTAAATAGCACTCAGGCGACACTCACTGTAGGTATCGGGGTCGTCAAAATGGGCCACCTCTCCCACGGTGTACGGGGCTGGTCCACCTGTAAAGCATGAAACAAAGATTATACTCAGACTGGGTGAACGGACAAAAGATTTCTGTTACAATGACACTGTGTGAAAATGACATGGTAATGATAGACTTTCACACATGCTCATCCTGCATGGATCACTTTGTATTCAACATTAACATTGGATGAGTCTCCTGCTCCAGTGTCACACCCTACTACACTCATGCAGTGGTCAGGACAGTCAGGTGTCGTCCAAGTTAATCCTCCATTAGTATGCCCCAACAATAATGTTATCCATACATCTCAGCATGTGCATCCCCGAGAGACATTCCAAAACTGGTTCCATGAGGACTGCATGACCACTCACAATTAAACAGGCTATTTGGGCAGGGTCAACAGACAGCAAACAGACACACATGTGACATATGTGTGAACAACATGACTAACTTCATGTGACGTGACGGCAACACACATGTATAGCATCATCATGTGTTTCCAATTTTCTGTCTAGCTATGGCATCTGCATATGTAGGTATGTTGTTTCTACATGACGTACTCACTGGCCATTATGACCAGTGGAGTACAAATGGAGCCGTTCACGTGTTGCTTTTCTGACACAAAGGCAACACTACATTACATGCAGCTACAGGCATCTGGTATGTGTTGCAAAAATGATCCATCGGACTGGTAGCATAGGTCTTCATACACATTCTGCAACAAATACACATTAGGACACATATGTATACCTTTGTAGCGCAGCATTTGAAACATTTTGGGACGCAGAGAGGGGGCGACTTAGCATAATACAAATAGATGTTGAATTTATAAAGCTGTCATTGCGTGTACATGTGTTGCAAGAATGGGGATTAATGTGTATAACCATGGGCCTAGGTTTCCCTGGCATTACACACACTCAGCTACTTATTTTGCAGATTCGCTAACAATCATCACATGTTCACACACCGATTTCTGTCATTCCCATGTAATTGTTTTTTACTCACCAACATGGCCACCAATCTGGAGTCCCAGCTGGTCCAGCAGGTCCTGTTCCCTGGTGATCAGATCTGCCCAGCGGTGCTTGAGTTGGTGTACATTCCTGAGACTCCCATAGACCCGGACCAGGTGATGGCGCACCTTCTCCCACCGGATTTTCCTGGCCTCCGTGTGATACCCCTGTATCACACGGCCCCCAGCTTCCAGCATTAGTGGGAGGAAATGGCTTACGAGCCATATGAACCCCCCCAATTCGTCTTCCCCCATCCTAGACAGGCGAGGCCTACCTGACATATTGAGAGGGATAAGAATGTACCAACAAAATATAAAATATAAAGGGGGAAATGGGGAAAGGTAGAGGTGTGAAAGAAAAAGGAGAAGTAGAAAAATAGCCCAACTAACCCCCCAAACTATGCTACCCACAACAGACTCCCACAGACAATACAAACTATCACAGGTATAGAGAAAATAACACTAAACAGACTGAGACAATGTGATACAACAATAATAGATTGACACTAAGACAAAATACAAGGCACACAGGACACTAGAGCAGTAAAACACACGACAACACCTTTCACACAACCACACAGTCTAGAGAAATCTGAGACTGCAAAGTGAAAGTGAAAGTTACCTCCCAGTACAGATTTTGTAAACAGGATATCCTATTACATCACTTCCTGCATAAAATGGCCGCTGTTTTTATTTTCCCGTTATGCGTCATATTTTCACGCATACACAGTTGTGCGTCAATTTTTTATGACGCATTACAGTGCACATGATGCGGAGTGAAAAAATATGATATGAATATTAATAATTAATACTGTACATGAAATGACCAACATATTGTGCATGTAGCGTCAATTTCACCACGCATACATCATGGGCGTCGTTTTTTTTACACGTACAGTGGTACACATGATGCAGAGTGAAAAAATATGATATGAATATTAATAATTAATACTGTACATGAAATGACCAATATATTGTGCATGTAGCGTCAATTTCACCACGCATACATCATGGGCGTCGTTTTTTTTACACGTACAGTGGTGCACATGATGCGGAGTGAAAAATATGATATGAATATTAATAATTAATACTGTACATGAAATGACCAACATATTGTCCATGTAGCGTCAAATTCACCACGCATACATCATGGGCGTGTTTTTTTTACACGTACAGTAGTGCACATGATGCAGAGTCAAAAATATTGTGGATGTAAATAATATTTTGAAGGCGAAATATCAAGACACTTTTGGATACATTTGTATCTGTCTCTGCATTGTGTGCACTCATGTACGTGAACAAATTATGACGGCCATGCTGTATGCGTAGAATATGGAGCAAATTTATCCAAATGTCTTCATGTGTTTAGCTTTGGAAAGGTGATTTGTCATGGTCAAACGGTGCGATGTGAGACACATTTGTGTTTGTATATGACAAATGTCCGTACTTTTATGTATAGACGGCCTTCACACTGTGATGTTTGGGATACGTTAACTAATGTATTGACCATATTTGACAACATATTTGGTGTAATTGCTGATGGCTATTTTGAAATGATGTTTTTGATACCATTATGTATTCCGTCTCCAAAATGTGCCCACCTTTATGATGGGGATGCTTTTATCTGTAGTCCTAACAGGGAGTGGGAGAGTCACTTTCAGTTTTTATGGGGCTGACCATGTCCCATTATGATTTTGTGTTTCTTATTTGTGTAGGACTTGTGACATGGAGGCCACACATGTGCCTTATGCATGTGTTTAGTTCACAAGTACATGATTCTTGTATGTTTTGGGGGTGGTAGAGGTGGAGTTAGGCCCCCAGCACCCTAGGATTTGACCATCCAGAATAGCTACTGTATCCATGGAGTATTTTTATCATATCATGGCAAACCTGCAGCAGCGGGCGAATGTAAGGCCATATGGTATGAATGACTGTTGACCATTCATTCATCTCATTAGCCCATTTGACGTTTGCAGTAATGATGATTTGGAGCTAAGTTGCATACCATTTTCATATGACTAAGTTTGCAAGACTCTCAGCGTTCACGATGTGATAATGCGAAGATTTTTTTGCTTGTCTGTGTCCCTTTCTGCATAAACTGGTTTAGTGTCATGTTACAATCTTCCTGCTAGGTTCAAACTGGGACACAACTGTGATGGTCTACTTTCAAATATTAGGTTGGTTGTATGACATATGTGTACATGTGTGTGGGAATGTGGATCCAGTATGACCTGTCTGTGTGTATGTTGTCACTGTAACTTCAAGGTCTCCTCCTGAGTTAGTGGCAGCTGATATTGTTGCAATTGTGTATTGCTCACATCATACACTTGAGAGAAGCCATTGATGACATGTTCACGTACACATGGATGGTCCCACCCTGTCTCTGAACACGTGTGATGTGACTTTCAAATGATCTCCAATTTTGGGCTGGATGAGAGACTGTTTCATTTGTTTGGATCCGGCATGTGTAATTGTCACATTTGTACTCTTGTTGGGCTCTGTGTATGGTAATGTAACATGTCACATCCTACCCTCCGTGCATACAGTTGTGATGTTTATTTTTGGTGTGATGAATTTTAATGGCATTCTTGATCAATGAGACGACATTCACCTTCAGCTATTTCAAACTAAAGGTGGTCAGAAATGAATAGGCCAAAGCATGATGTGGTGTTTGTTATCTGTGTTTATTTACAAGTGTGGAATACAAGTGATTATAATAACTTAAGTAAAAAAATTGTTCACAAGCTGTTGGCGCCTACGCACTCCTGCTGCGGTGTTAGGTTGTTCCCCCTCCTGTTGCAGGCCAGCATCCTCCTCATCATCATCCTCAGGCATGTCTGGGTCCGGTTCAAGGAGGGGAATGTTCCTTTTTACACAAATATTGTGTAATATGGCACAAGTGAGTATGATCTTGCAGACCATCTCTGGGGAGTGTAGTAGGCTTCCGCCAGTGATGTCAAGGCAGCGGAACCTTGACTTTAGGATCCCAAAGGTCCTCTCCACAATGCTGCGTGTCCTCGTGTGGGCGTCATTGTATGCCCGCTCAGCAGCAGTATTTGGGTTCCCATATGGTGTCATTAGCCAAGGCTGGATGCCATACCCCTGATCAGCTGAAAGAGAAACACAGAATGGTATCAATTAGATGTAGGAGGCACTGTTGTACGTATCTTTGATGGCAGTAGTTGTGTTGTGTTGTCTGTGACTATTTTGTGTACTAATGTGACAACCTATGGTTGTTGGTGGAAACTTTGGCATTGTTTTTTTTCCTTGGCTGAGCAAGTGTTTGTTGTCTAACTGTTTGTCAGCAGGATGTATTGGTTTCTCAAGTACAGTGTGCCCTCCCTTGCATTGTGACTTGTGACACAGGTGTCCGTTTGTCCTCACTGGGGGTGTGATGATAGTTCCATGCAGAGTTGAAACATGAAAGGGTATTAGAAACGTTCATATGAACATACCCAGGCCATCCCATCCCTTAAAAGTTATGCATTGTATTAGTGTACAGGTTATTGTGAGACTTCCAATTTGCAAGGTGACATTTAGGCAACCACAGTCATGAATGTCTTCACACTAAGCTGTGGAGTAAATTCAAATGTGTGAGAGGTTCAATGGTGACTTGTGACACATGGCTAGTGATGTGAGTACCTCAGTGTGTTCCTGTCTAGGTGTTGCTATTGTGGTGTATGTGTTGTTTATCCTAGAGGGTTTCTGTGCAGTGGGTATATAAGTAGATTTTTGTCCTTACCAACAAGTAGTCCATTGCCATACCGTCCATCCTGGAAGTGTTGGTTGATGGTGGAGTGACGGAAGATGAATGTGTCATGTACACTCCCAGGATATTTAGCCACAATGTTGCTGATCAGTCCTTGGTGATCGACTATGGCCTGCACGTTGATGGAATGTGTGTGCTTCCTGTTGCGGTAGAGGTGTTCACTCGCAGCAGGTGGCACAAGGCGTACGTGTGTGCAGTCGATTGCACCAAGGACGTGCGGAAAGCCACTGATGGCGTAGAACCCCTGTTTTGTTTCCTGCTGCTTCTGCACTGTGTTAGGGAAACAGATGTGGCGGGGTGTCAGTCCAATGATGGCATCCAGTACTTTAGGCAGGAATGCAGAGAAAGATGGTTGTGAGATTCCACCAACCAGGGCACCAGTTGTCTGAAAGGAGCCACTTGCCAGCAGGTGAAGTACGGCAAGCAGCTTTGTTTCGGTTGGGATAGTGCGTGGAGTCACTAAAGTGGGGGCCAATTGCTGTTCAATATTTGTCAGCAGCTGCTGAATGGCCTGCCAGTTCAACCGGTACCTCTGGATGATGTCTCGTTCCCTGAGGCCATGCAGGGTTGTTCTTGGGCGGAATATCCTCTCCTGCCTTCTGCGCTGTCTTTGGGGTCACTGCTGTTGTAGTTGTGGCTGCTGTTGTTGCTGCAGGGCTCTGCGTCTACGTGCACGTTGAAGAAAAAGCACCTCCATGTCTCCCTGTTGCTGCTCTGCTGCTCTGTTGTTTGTTCTGTGTGTTCTGATTAAGTACAGGTGTGTTTGCCCCATTTTAACGCCTGCCCTGACCCAGGCGTTAAACTTTCACGATATTCGTGCTTTGCGCCATTTTTTTGCGCCGCCTGCCGCGCGGGAGTGATTTTTGCCCTGGAGCATAAATACCACCCACCGCTATGTGCGTCTGTTTTTGGACGGGAACGCCTACCCTGCATGTCATTAACGCAGGGCGGGGTGCCGCTTCCAAAAACTGGCGCACATAGCGCCATTTTCCTGGTGCGCCGGATCGGGCGTCAGGGTTTAAATATGGGGCAACGTTTGCGCTGAAAGTGCGTCAAAATTTTTGACGCACATTCGGCGCAAACGGAGTATAAATATGCCCCTAAATGTTGCCTTGCATTACTCTGAATTTACCAAGCCACGCAGGACCACGCAAGTTGGCTTTGTGTGGCATGCTAAATCTGACTTAAGTCCTTGCGTTGCCTTGTGTCACCTTGTGGGACCCAACAGCAGTACAAAGGCTTAGCAAAGCTAGGCATCAGTGTTTAAGACAAAAGAAAATACTTTTAAACTGTATGTTTTAGCAATACACAATTAGACTTTACCTAATACAGAGATTTTGTATCTGCCCATTGAAAGGACACACTTCAGAACTCAGCTGGTAAAACCCTTACTCTACCTCTCAAAAAGAAGAACTTTGTCACCATGAGTCTTCAAGTGACTCAGTAAATCAATGACTGCTTGGGAGCCAGTATAGGCTTTAATTTCTTGATTACCAGCTGCACACATTCAATTTCTTCAGATAGCAGGAGCCCTGGCAAGAGGGCTTTTTTTTTTCTTACGCTCTCTGTCACTCCTTTAGCTTCACAGTGGATCCTACAGTCTTCCCTTCTATTCACAGGTATTTTAAAGTCGGCATCATGAATATGTGTGGTATTTGTGTAGCACAAACCTAGCAAACAGTCTGCAAGACACTGCACAGGATCAATCACAAGCATACAGGCAACACGTGACAGTAGGGATGGGTGGGCTCTTGGTGCAGAGGTGTAATAATATGGTGCTGTAATAGCATTCTTTAAAAAGGTGTGTCTTGAATGCTTGCCAAAATTGGGGCAGTAATTGTGGGAAGTCCTAATGGATATGTGGATGATATGTTGTCCCTAACCCTGTGGGTGTGTGTATGGAAAAGGTAGCTGCTATGTTTTTTCGTTTACACACCTCTTAGGTGCCAGTCTGATGGTGTCAGGGCTGTGGGTATGCTAAGTCACCAAAGATTTCTTGTCTGCAAGATAAGAGTGGGTGGTGTTCGCAATGGCTCTGTAAATGATGCAGCTGGTGTAGGAAGATGATTGTGATCCAACAAAATGGAGGTTATGCCATCATATTTCCTCAGGCCCTAGATAAGATGGACAGCAGCCCGTAGGAGGCCCAAACTGAGTTAAAAAGAATAAAAACGATTTTACACAAATTGCTAGTCAACCACAAGCTGTGGGCCCTTTTAGGACCCCAAAACATGCACAAATGGCTGGTGTTTTTATTTGGGAAAAGTGGCAACCTCTAGCTTGAACCCAAAAGTCTGTTACAGAATGTTAGTACAAACATGTAATTTGAAAATCTTGCCACAAATTTACACTGAACCCAGGAAATCTATGTACTCTGGACCTTAGACTAAAAGGGATATGCAGGCCATATGCAAAGCAGGGGGATCTGCAAGATGCCTATAGCCACGTTTGTGTACAGAGATTCTATTGCATTGCAACAAAGGTGTGCCACTTTTAACCTTCCTATATCCCTGGCAATTTCAATGCATTACAGATGATAAATCAACATTGCACTATTATTCTGGTGTGTCTGTTGCAATTAGTATTTTGAGAGTAGTATTTAAGTTGGGATTATGAAGAGGGGCAAATTATATGTTATCTATTCAATAATTAATATGCACTGTTTGCACACATTCTATTAAGAAAATATTGTCTCCATTTGCACTTTCTCAGTCTGTAGTGCCACTCTGCAACCAGGTAGCCTTCTACAACTAAACAAGGAAGTGGACTGGATACTACCAAAATGGAAGCAATGCTTGGTGCAGTTATAATGAAATTCAAGCTCTGAGACCCCACCCCAGACCACCCACCTGGCAATTAGCACATCAAACTGACACAGAAATGTTGTGCATTTTTCAGGCTAACATCAGGTACTGTAATTTGAAAGATTGAGCCCAAAGTTCTCAAGAGCACAAAGTCAGAAAAGGAAAGCAGAAAGTGAAGCACAAAACCAGAAATCTGCAAAAAGCCTTATGAAACTTTTACGACTTGGTGGACCATCTAAAAAATGAAGTGATGAAGGAGCGTGGTCATCGTTTCAGTGTCAGGAGTCTACAAAATTGGAATTACAATCATCGTTATCTTCAACTGACAAAGAAGTTGAAGACAACATGACCGAAGTGCTACCCAACCAAAATGCTAGTATCCTGTCTGCTGAAAACAATACCTTGTCATCCTCCTCAGAGTGTCAGGATTCTACAGATTTTGAATTAGAGTAATCTCTGGCTTCAGTTGAAAAAGAAATTGAAGCTAACTCAGCTGATGCTCTAAATAGTCAAACTAGTACACTGTCAGGTGAGCACAATACCTCATCGTCCTCAATTTATGACACAGTTGATTCAGCACTGTGGCCAGACAAATTAAATTCTACATTTCTGGATAATATTGTAACTTCTGGACCACCTGAAATTGAGGATATAACATTTCCTTTAGATAAAAATAAACTTAATTTTTCTAAAGAGGATGAGGATGGGGAAACTGGACAATGATAAAATAATAAAGCACAGATGTCTGGTTTATTCAAAAACTTCAGACTGTGCATATTGTTTTTGCTGCAAACTTTTTCCATCCGGAAAGTCACACACTTCTCTAGGAAGTACAGGTTTTCATGACTGGATACACATTAGTGTTCACTTTAAGGAGCATAAAAACTCACCCGATCATATGACTTCTTATTGTGTTTGGATGGAAACAGAGGTAAATAAAGGTGTGGATGTGTCACATCACCAATTGATAAACCAAGAAACTATTAATTGGAGAGGTGTTCTAGAAAGGCTTATGTCTGTAATTGTATTTTTATCAGAGCACAGGGGGTCCTCTGAAAAGTTGTTTACACCAAATAATGGATATTTATTGGGATTAGTACAACTTCTTGGTAAGTTTGATGCTGTGACCCAAGAACACTTGAGATGTGTTTGTGCTAACGAGAATATCGATCATTATCTTGAAAAAAACATACAGAATGAAATAATCAATCTTTTAGCAAGCCACATGCTTAATGATATTCTACTGTGAGCAAAGATAGAACGATATTTTTTTGTTATATTAGACTGCACATCTGACATAAGCCATTCTGAAAAACTATCACTGACCATACAGTTTACTAATATCACAAAAAAGAATATCTCTGTAGAGGATAATTTTATAGGTTTCAAAGAGGTGAAAGACTCCACAGGTGAAGGACTAACAGAACTGTTATGAAGAGTGCTGAAAGAGCATGACTTGAATTTACAAGATCAATGAGGTCAAGGCTATGATAAAGGTGCCATGATGAAAGGTCAAAGGTGTCCAAGCCAGGATTTTATGAATTAATTCAGGAGTACTTGTTCTTTCCTGTGGTTGTCATTCCCTGAATTTAGTGATATCAGATGCAGCTGCAGCATTTATAGAGGCTGTTTCACTTTCTGGAGTGTTGCAAAGATCTTACACTCTGTTTTCTGCTTCAACTCACTGATGGAAGAGATTACTAAATCATGTACCTACCCTAACGCTAAAGCCATTAAGTGTAACTTGTTGGGAAAGCTGCATCGAAAGCGTAAAAGCACTGCGCACCCAAAAAAACAGAAATTTCTGATGCCTAAACAGAAATACATGTCTCAAATGCAGACGATGCAGGAATCCAACACAAAGTATATTGCCTGTCTGAGCAATGTATAGACTTCGAATTTCTAATAGCCCTTTCTGTTTGGAATGACATTTTATAGCAAATAAACACAGCAAACAGTTGGGAACGAAAAAGCATATGTTACAACTGCAACAGCTTTGATAGAGGGCACTCTAAACTTGTTGTCCTCATACAGAGAGAATGGATATGAAGAAGCAAAGAGAAAAGCAAAAATATTAGCCACATCAGCCACTACCTTCAAAGATTCACGCAGACGTAAAAAAAGAGGATGTTTGATTATGAAAGTGTTGATGAAATAACTAAAAATTCAGAGGAAACATTTAAGATGCAGGTTTTTCTCACCACAGTTAATTCAGCTTAAACATCTTTGAAGGAACGTTTCCAGCACCTACTGGATCATATAACGTTGTGGGGATACTTGGACAATTTGAAATCTCTACCTGAATGGCTTTCTGCTTGTTGAAGGGATTTACATGTAGCCCTTACAGAAGGTGAGTCTTCCAATATTAATGGATCAGACCTAAATGAAGAATTACAGCACTTTCAATTCATTCTACCTGATGGTAAAAATAGTCCTTGTGAAACATTGCCACTTCTTCAAGACATGAGTATGCAAGATATCTTTCCTAATATCTGGGTGGCTTTGTGCATAATTTTAACTCTTCCAGTGACAGTGGATAGTGGAGAGAACGTTTTTCTAAGCTAAAGTTAATTAAAACATATTTAAGATCCATAATGACAGATGAAAAGCTATCATCTTTGGCAATCCTATGGCTTTCCACAACTGTCTTGGCATTTGCAAAAACGAAAGCCTGTAAAGTTAAATTTACTTGAGTTTTGCTAATTGTATTTTACAAAATTAGCACAGTAAGACAATGTTAATAATTACATACACAAGATATGTATATTATTTTAGGCTATAAAATAAACATTATATTTGACTAAGGGTGTCTTAATATCTTTTTCCTATATAATTGTTATTTCTTTTACATGGTATTTGAGCATACATTTTATATACCCTTAATTTACCCAGTATATATTTCCATATGTGGCTGAGAAAGCGTACAACTCAACATAACATTTTTTATGACTTTAGAGAAATTGAAGAAACAAGAGCTTGCAAAGTGGTGGGATGGAGCCACCTAGAAGAAGTATATAGAGAATAAACAAATACCAAGAGGACTTCCAATTTTGATCTTTCCAAATTTTGAGGCTCTAGAGGCAGACCTTTTACAAGAATGGGAAGACGGCCTATATGAGGCATCTTATAAAATGATGGATATCCTAGTCACCAATTCAGAAAGAAGGGTAATAGAATTGAGGGAAGAGATTAACTGTTTACAGAAAGAAACTAGAGAGCTGAATCTACCAGAGGCTACACAGAAGAACTATGACATTTTAAAAAAAGGAACTATCTTGTTACCAGCTGTATCCAAAGAACAAAAAACAAAAGAAAATCAATCGCAATGACAGTGATTATGCAAGAGGACGCATTTTTTATTTTGCAAGAAGATATGATGATGTTAATGTCAAGATGGGTTCCACACACAGTGATCGTCTTAGACAGATAAGCACATCCTCCAGTAGTATATCTGTGTCATCACATGATAGTGACCAAGGAGAAGGGACCAGTAATAGTGACATAATGAGTACTAAGTAAAGTTGTTTATGCGAGGTACAAAGATGCAGATTAGGCAACAAAAAGAGCGTGATCAAAACAAAAGACATAGGACCAGAAGAGGGGGGAAAAAGCACAAAGGCAGGAGTGCAGACAAGACAAGAGTCCAAGAGCTTAAGAGGGGAGAAAAAATAGATACAGAATCTAGACAAATTGATCTGTTGAATAAAACTACAAGTGATGAACATACTATAAAAGATCTAAAGATCATCAATTTATCTTCAAGGATTTTAAGTGATGAGGAACCACGAGTGTTGGGCAAAGGCTTATGTTTCTGCCCAAGTGAAAAATGCAACTTTGTTGATCTACATATTGATGTATTCAAGTTTGTAAGAAATCTCAAATTAAAGAAATATTTTGAGGAGCATCCCATAAAGAGTCATTGTTTATCAGATTCTTTAAATATTTCTGAATTTTCAATTTCAGATCTAAGTGATATACACACTATTGCTACTATAGATAATACAGACGAAGTAGGAGATCTTATTCATGTAGCAAGTGATCTTAATATACAAGAGAATTTAAAAACACAAAGTTGTTTTAAATTACCATCTAAATTTATGCCACCAAGCACACAAGCCAGTGTAATTGATGAATTTCATCATAGAGTTACCAAGGAGTTATATACAATTGAAGATCTACATTATAGGAATGGAAGGTGTTTGCATGACTTCAATTTAACAATGAGAGAAAAGGGTATTTTAACTAATTTGAAAAATGATCAGAATTTGGTCATACGTGAGGCCGATAAAGGTGGCAACATCGTACTCATGAAAACTGAAAGGCAATTAGCTGACAGTAATTGTTATGAGAAATTAGATAATTATCCAACTGCAGAGATACAACAACTGATTGATGCCAAACTTCTGGATTGGCATTAATCTTGCTTACTTACTGATGAAGAATACAAATACTTGAGGGTATGTCATCCAAAATGTCCATGTATTTATCCTCCCCAAAATTCATAAATCTGGTATTTTTCCACCAGGAAGACCCATTATTTCTAGTAATGGGTCCCCCACCGCACACATGGCAGAATATATAGATAGATTTCTACAATCTCTTGTCAAGAATTTACCCTCCTATTTGAGAGATAGTAAGGATTACTTAATAAATTAGAGGATTTTTCTTGGGATAATATTGATCTTATTTTTGTAACCATGGATGTGGAAAGTCTATATACATGTATTCAGACAGATTGTGGTTTTGAAGCATTAAAATATTTTTTGTATAAACGAAATGCGAGCTATTTGGAACACACGCATATGTTGTTGGATATGGCCAAGATGATCTTGACCAAGAACGAGTTCCTTTATAATAAAACATGGTTTCTGCAGAAACAAGGGACCGCGATGGGCTCCAGGTTTGCTCCTTCTTATGCTAACTTTTTCATGGGTTTGATTGAGGTGGAGCATGCCTGGGGCCGTCAAGCACATCAATGGATGAATAACATCTTTTTTTATGGCCGCTATATAGATGATGTTTTCATCATATGGAATGGTAGTCTAGTTGATCTCTTGGCTTATCATGCTTTCTTAAATAGGAATAGATTTAATGTGAAATTGACTTTGAAATATTATAGACAAAAAAATTGACTTTTTGGATTTGCAGCTTTATGTACACAACAATGTCATTCACAGCAATGTTTTTTTTAAATCCACGGCTTGTAATAGTCTGTTACATGCTACTAGTGCTCATCCCAAAAAGACTATTAAATCAATACCATATGGCAAAATGGTAAGAGCCAGACGTAATTGTAGTCAACAAGAACAGTTTGAAAATAGATTACTGGCAATAGAACTTGAATTTCGCAATAGAGGATATGATGAGAGTGTTCTTAGAAGGGCCAAAACAAAAATCAAGGGAGTGGATAGAAAATTCACATTGAAAGAAGATCACACAAAAAGTGAAGAAAAGAAAAATAGGGAGATCAAGTGGAAACAAGAGATATGTTTTGTCACCAGATACAACCTATATAGTAATCATATTTTTAACGTATTAAAAAAAATGGCATATCTTAAATTCATTGACACTACCAGAAGGAATTTTATCCAAAAAGCCCAAAATAGTTTACCGTAGGGGCAATACATTAAGAAATATATTATGTCCCAGTTATGTGAAAGGCAAGCTGAGTAAATCAGAAGTAGAAACATGGCTGCCTGTGAAACCGGATGGCTTTTACATTTGTGGACGATGCTCCATATGTAAAAAAGGAGTCAATAAAATACAGAAGTTTAAATATAATACTCGGATTGAATATAGCATCAACTCCTTCATCAACTGTAATACCACATATGTGGTATATGTATTAGGGTGTTCATGCAGGCAACCTATATATAGGCAGCAGTATTTGAAAACAAGGGTGATGGAACACGTGAGAGCATAAACAATGGCGATGCCAGATATCCAGTGGCCACTCATATACAAGTGGTCCATCCTACTAACACCCAAATATGGTTTCATGGTTTGGAACACATGCCCCAATGTGAAAGGGGAGGAAATAGGGAACTTATACTCAGACAAACTGAGGCAAGATGGATATGTCGTTTACGGACAGTAAATGAAGGATTGAATGTAAATAATGAATTTCATTACTTTCTGTGAATTTGATTCACAGTAGATATATTAAGGATACAACAAGAGCTGTTTTGCTTTATAGTAGAGTGCAATACATGATTAGTAACAAATCAAATAATGAATTGATAAACTTGACAATAATATGGCATTAAAGAAAATAATTGGTGTTGAAAAATATGGTATAAAAACATTAACATGATTATACGTGGGCCTTTTATGAACAATAGGTTGAGTATTTTAATCAAATTCATATACAATATGGGGTAAATAGCATGGCCGATGGAATGGGACAATAATAGAAACTATTGAAAAAATAGAAACTAGGTGAATTTGGGAATTAAATGATTAAACAAAGTTAAAATTGGGTGTAAATCTGGAATAATTGTTTGAACTCTACAAATCAGTTGTATTCTCATTTAGTATTGAGGAACATACCCGATTTAATAAATAATAGGAATAATTTAAAATGGCCGCCATGGGAGGATGTATTAAAATTAAGTCAGAGGGAAATCATTCTGGAGCAAACAAGTAATTAATGACACAGAAGTGTTATGACCTAATATGACAACATTTGATCTAAAATCGTTAAATATATTAAAAAATTAATTGTGTTCCGATTGATGATTGAGGAATACATTGAATTAATGCTTAATAAAAAAAACACTCCAAAATGGCCGTCATGGGCATACGTATTGTAAGGAGATTTGAAGCAAATTAGTTTGTAATTAATCAAGGGTGGAATAATTACATGTGGTAAGATCTGATTGTGAATCATTGCATGTAGTATATATGTTGGAATTTGATACACAAGTTGCAGTTTGATATTCTCAGGTAGTTTTGAGGACCATACTTGATTTAATATATAACATGAATAATTTAAAATGGCCGCCATGGGTGGATGTATAAAATGAAGTCGGAGGGAAACCAGTTGGGAGGAAACAAGTAACTAATGTCATAGAAGTGGTGTGACCAAATACGATAATATTCGATTGAAGATCTTTAAGTATATCAAAATATGAATTGTGTTCCGATGGACGATTGAGCAACACATTGACTTAATATATAGTGGAAATATTTTTAAATGGCCGCTACAGGCGCACGTATCGTAAGGAGATTTGAGGTAAATTAGTTTGCAATTAACTAAGATATCAAAAGTGTAATAATTTAATGTGGTAAATTCGGATTGTGAATTATTGCACATATTATACATGTTTGAATTTGATAAATGAGCCGTAGTGTAGCATATCATTGTAGAACACATTCAATCTAATATGTAACTTGAACATTTCAAAACAGCCGCCAATGGTTCATGTATGGATATGACGCCCACCAGAAACCACTCAGGTGTTAACGATCAATGGAGATTATATAAGCGGCAGGATCAAACATGAGAAGATTTGCTTCTCTGTCGCCGAATTCGATCACGTCAAGAAGGACTCTGTATCTGACTCGTAAGGTAGGAATTAGCTTGGGTGAGAATATAATTATGTAGAAGTAATCAATTTTTATCGGGTGATGAGTATAAAATAAGATATTTAAAATTGTTATCTGGTTCAGTTCAATATTATCGAGCTTGAATGGAATTTGATGAGGTTGACTAGTATACGATACATCTGTGTAGCACTGTTATGAGATCTATTGCAGCAATTCACTCTAATATGGCTGCCGCGGTTTAAATGTAAAGCAAATATTTTGGTAAATACATAGGCCCTCATTCCAACCCTGGCGGTCTCTGACCGCCAGGGCGGAGGGCAGCGGAAGCACCGCCAACAGGCTGGCGGTGCTTCCTGGGCTATTCTGACCGCGGCGGTAAAGCCGCGGTCAGAAAAGGGGAACCGGCGGTTTCCCGCCCGTTTTCTCCTGGCCCAGGGAATCCTCCATGGCGGCGCTGCTTGCAGCGCCGCCATGGGGATTCCGACCCCCTTCCCGCCAGCCTGTTTCTGGCGGTTTTCACCGCCAGAACCAGGATGGCGGGAACCGGTGTCGTGGGGCCCCTGGAATGATTTACTAATGGATGGAGGTCTGTTTAAGGCGGACCAATTTTAAAATCAATGATTCTAGATACTGCCCTAAAGAATATATTATCGGGCACATTATCGTAACATATTGTAGCATTATTGCTGTGAATGTATGAGGCCGCTTTACTGGCACTGTAATGATCGCTTTACGAGACGACAGCAACAATAAATATAGGTTGAGGATATTTAGCCGTCATACACATAAATAAACATTGGCCATAGAATAAGGATATCAATGTTTAAGCTTTCTGTAATTCCAACAATTATATAATTTTTATAATTTTAAATAGTCTTTCCCTTATTTATTTCTATTTCCTGGTCAAAAAATTGTGTTGTTAAAACCAAATAATTTAAAACAATGAGTTAGAGAGATATATAATGGACATTGCAGGAAAAATTTAAATGTAAGTGGATGGTTGTGAACTAGTATAAAGGCGACATTAGAACATTGTAAATATTGTATTTACTGGAATTGTATATATGTAATAATGTTCAATTTATAATTAATTTTGTATTAAGTTATGTTAACTTAATACAAAATGAATTATAAATTGAAAATGATTACGTATATGTTTGTATGTTTCTAGCCCTGAAGAAGTCCGTTGGGATGAAAAGCATTGGCTATGGCTAGTTTGACCAACATTTGAAGTCATATATGGAACAATCATAAATGAATTAATAAAGACAAAAACATTTTCTAACGAAGAATTGGTTGATGGAATAATGTTGACGTATGGTGCTTCATAATGATGTGAGACACATAAGGAAATTTCCTTTTGTTACAAGTGGATACATCTATGTGCTGAGTCCTGTTTTCAATTATAGTACCAGGAGTCCTGGTGACTGAGGATATGGGGGCTGGCCCTCAAGACTCGTGCACTATCAATTTCACACCTACCATCGATATCACTGAATGAAAAGGTGCAGCAGTAATCGCCTCGGCCCCTGAGCTGTATCTATAAAAAATAATGTTTGTTGTGGGGGGAGCCTTGTTGCACAGGGTGCTACAAACTCTAAAGCCGGCCCTGAATATACCCACAAACACAGACGTTAAAATATGCCCATTCTGTTTGGAGATTACATGCCTACCCCTGAAGCATTCTACCAAGCTGTAGATGCAGACAGTGCATAGTACCAACAAGCCTTACCATCACATACATTACAATACAATATACAGCGTGGAGAGTGAAGAGTGAAATGCTCTACACAATTATTTTATGACATATGGGGGACAACATAAGCAACACAGCTTGGACTCTGTATAGCATTTAGTGCTAAGAGGGAATAGAAGCACTCCTGTTTACAGCGGAAGTGCTGAAAGCGGAGGGAGTCCATGGGAGGGATTTCTACCTCCAAAGGGATAGTATGATGGAAGAAATTCCTCAGATACAGTCATTCAGGTTAGCAGAAGTAGGATTTTCCATACCCATCTAACTGTAAATCAGGCCCTCTGTGGTTTTTCAAAGTTTGGGTGGGGGCGAGGAGAGGGAGTGCGGTTCTGTTTCATGGTTTGGCTACAGTTTCACTCCAGAAGTTATGGGGGACAGCACTGAAATCAACTGACACATGCAGCATCCTCTATGAAGTATCTGCATGTAGAGAAAATGCTTTTGTGCCAAACAAAGTGTAGTGACTGCCCAATACCTCACTAGGAAGAAATCCAAATAAACCTGAGTGATCTATGGAACTTTTTCGCCCCGCAGTAGTCCTTACACTGCCACAATACGTATGACGTAACGGTTCAAACATCAAGTATGCTGAAATGACAGGTCCTATTAACAAGAAAGAGCCCTCAGCATTTTTCATTCATGAAAATAACCTTTTGAACAGTATAACCTGTTAATGATTAGGGTGATGCCAATACAATCCTAATTTGTAACTCGATTGAACAAATACACATACAAAAATCTACACAGCGTCAAGCAGTTTAAAGCCATAATTTGAAATTAAAAATAGTTACCAGGTATAATAGATTACTGACTGGAGTGAATGACAGAAGTTGTTTAATAGAGTCGAAAGCTGTAAACCCAGTCCATCAATGCATCACTCCTTTGGAACATAAACAGATGGCCTTCACCTGCAGTGCTTATTTTTTGCTAATGATAGCAAGTGATGGGCTTCAGAAGTCAGAGCTTCTTTTTTGGGGTGTAGGACTTATTTTTCATCATCAGACTTTGATGCATAGCAAGAGAAAGAAAACGGAGATATAAGGAGGGACAAAAAGATGGAAAATCAGTGACAGGTGGAAAGCATGGATGACAAGGAGCCTGTAAGTGCGAGGTAAATAGAAAGAGAGGGCAGGGTGGTGGACTATTTGATATACTTACACGGAATCCCAATTATAGCAAGAAATGGATAAAATATTTTCTGCAGACAAACCATCCAGTGAGTGTCAGTCATTGTTTTCCTCTTCTCAAGGATTAGCACCGACAGCAGACTCGTGTGCTCTTTCAGTTGTTCAAATCCTGCGTACCTTCCACGTCACCAGACAGGGCCTTGTCATGGCGGCCCATTCCCAACTGTCCCTGCTGGCGGTGTGAGCTGCGAACTGAAACAGGGAAATAGAAGAGAACCTCACGGGGCGTTCAAGGGAAGGAGGGAGGGCTGAGCTCTTTAGGTATCTTTTCCCCAGTCTACGTCAGTGGACAAAATCTGAGTGGTATTGTTATTTTACTTGGGAGTGCAATATGTCACGGTTATCTCTGTCATGAATCTGCCGGGCCAGATGTAAATTGCTTTTGCGCACATATGCTTGGATATCGCTTTAACGACATATGCAATATGCAAGCACTTTATGGCCCACATTTAGTGTTCCCGGATAACATGCTGATTGCAGAGTTGAAGCCCAGCTCAACTATCGCTGGCAAAATGAAGTACTCCATGATAAATAATGCTGAAAGAGGAAGATCACTCACAGGTCTGTATTTTAATCGGGCACATACTTCGAGCTCAGATTGTTCTGTTCATTAAAACGCACGTAACAGATATCTCAACAATATACAGTTATGACGGTGATTGCCATGCTTTGGAATCAGCATGTGCTGAAGGCTACCATGTTCTCGTGAATGTTTGGCATGTGTCCGTGAAACATCGCACTGTTAAGGATACATTTCAGTTAAACAACCGGAAAAGTGCAAAAAAGATAGTTACACTCACCCAACAATGCCAAAAAAACACTTTTGCACCTGTTGATTGCTACAGATGTTGCTTTCGCATTGGCTGGTCAAGGCCCGTTATGCACTGGGCGATCTTCGGAAATGCTGGGGGCTAAGTACATGTATTAATGGTCTTTTATACAGAATGTCATAAAATAAAACTCCTTTTCCCTTAAGTTTTAGACAAAAATGCCCCTCCCTTAGGCTCACTCTAAGAGAGCTAACAAAAAGGGAGAATTTACTATTGTCCATTCAGTGTTATTGCCCTAATCGCTTTGATAAAATAATACTTGGCAGTGCCTGAGCCCCAACAGCCAACGTGAATGCTGTTTTACCTTTTCTTAAGTTTCCAATGTGTTTGAAATCGAGGTTGTACTAACATAAAATTAAATTGTGCTGTCTTCTACCTTGAAATGACGTTGCAATACACCGTTGTTGTTGTTGTCTTTGCTCTCATACAAAATGTCTGTGAACTTTACATGGAACGACTTGAGCTTTTCCAATCTTTGGAACTAAGATGTACCTAACCAATGACAACCTTGCAGCCCCAGACCATTTTGTATAATACAGTGTTACATTTCATAGATATTCTCAACCTCTAAATCCAATGTGATAGTATTTTGTGAGAATCCTCAAATGTATTTTGTTGTAAAATGGTGCTTGTTACCTGTTTCTCATTGGTTTGTGCCCCAAGAACCATGTACTTGTGTAGTAAATTGTAGCAAATTGTGTGTAAATTGTGTAGTAAATTTGTGAAATCCTTCTTCTAAATTCCTGTTGAAGGACTTGTTTTTTCTCATTTTAAAATTCCCCCATTTTCTCATTTTTAGAAGGCTAATCTATTCTGGATTTAATATTGAACTTTACCGAGTTCTTTGTACATATGAGTTGTATGCTTTGATGCTAACTTTACCAATTACATATTAATGTATTTTGCCTTAATAATTCCTTATAGAAATCTTGAAACTTTCGCCACTGTCTGTCATTATTATTGAGAAAGTTCAACTCTTCTTTCATTACTGGAACTTACATAACATAGAGAGAAAGAGTTTTGTTTTTGGCAGGAAAAACTCTAAACAGGAAAGGATCGAATTTCACCTGCAGGGAAGTGCCTTCTTCAGTCGGATACTTTTGACGCCTTCTTCAAGTCAAGATTTCCACATTCAGAGTTAGGCCCTCATTTAGACTTCGGTGGTCTTTTTGCCAAACGCCGAATCCCAGCCCGCCAGCAGACCGCCATATCATGAGTGCTGGCAGCCGTCCGCCATGTTACTGGTGGAAAATCACCAGCAGTCGTTCTGCCGGTCGCGGTGCAGAGGTGGGTGCATCGCCAGCACCGCCACGCCAGCAGGACTCCGTCCGCCGTATTACGAGTCATAGTACGGCTTGGCGGAGTCCTGCTGGTGTGGCGGTGCAAGACCGCGAGGACCAATCCCCTCCTGGACGTCCTCCTTGACGGAGAAGGGAAGTGGACATCCGAAAGGGGGGGAGGCTGCCTGTGTGTGTGGGTGTGTGTGCAGAGTGAGGAATGTGCAATGAATGCTTGCGTGTAGGGGTAGGTGTGTGAATGATTGCAAATGAGTGGGGTGTCTGTATGTGATTCCGTGGGTGCAAGTATGAGGAGGGGGTACTGTGAGTGTGTGAATGCGGATGGGGTACTGGGAGTGCGTGAATGCGGAGGGGGTACTGTGAGTGCGTGAATGCGGAGGGGAGTTGTGAATGCATGCATGTATGTATTTGAATGTGAATGTTAGTGTGCGTGTATGTGCGCATGAATGGGGGTGTCTGCATGTCTGCGAGTCAGTGGAAGTGTCTGTGTGGATTAATGTGAGTGAGTCGGGGTATCTGAGTGCATGTATGCATCTGCTGAATGGGTGTGTATGTGAATGCGTGTGTGAAGGGGTGTGGGGTTGTGTGTGTGAATGTGTGGACGATTGGAGGGATGTGTGCATGTGTGGAGACATGTGTGTAAGTGTGTGCTGGCGATAGGAATGAAGATTCCTGTCGCCGGGTGAGTGACCGCCAGGGTTTTCATGGTGAGGTGACCACCACAGAAAGCCTGGCGGTTTGCAGCCTCGTAATCCGGACGGCAGGCTGAGGCCTGTCATCTGGTTGGAGGTGCTCACCGCCGGCTGCGGCAATGCAACCGCACCGGTGGGCCAGGCGGAGTTGTGGAGGCATGGCATCTGCCAAGCCTCACAACTCGTAATGTGGCGGTCATTACCACTGACACCGCAGTGGTAGGACCGCCACGGCGAGGCTGATGGTCTAATGACTGCCAACCTCGTAATGAGGGCCTTAGTCTTGTTTTTTTGTAAGTCAAAATCTTCCAGCAGGGCAAGGGTGCAGTCTTTATCTGGGAAGGACACACCAAAGTTGAATAGAAGTGCCGCCAGGGACCACTGAACGGACGTTTTGAACAGCAAAAAAGGTCAGAGTGGGGACAGACTTGTGTGTCTGGTTCTACTCCTCAGGAGGCCTGGAAGTCCAAACCTTTCGAAGTCTAAACTTTTCATAGCTTTTAGAATAAATCCGCTAAGACTCCCACAACATCAGGACAGCAATTAGAGATCAGGACTCACTCAGCAGAAGCCACCAGCAGGGTCCAGTCCTCTTTTAGCTGGGGCTGGTCAGTTGTGACTCCAGGAGAAAGACACTTTGCAGCTTGTGATGTCCCTGTAGCCACACAGGAGGTCAGTCAACTGCGCTCCAGTTTTCCTCATAGGACAGCCAGAGCCTTCCAGAGTGAGAACAGCATTTGGAGGTTTGTCACTGCAGAGACATGGTAACATTACATTTCCACATGTCACTCTTTTAAGTGTCATCTACCTTACCTTGTGGGCCAAAAAGCCAAGCCTACATAGGGATGAAATATTGATGGTTAAAAATATTTTTATTCCCCCTGTCAAAGGGTTATGCTTGACAGGGCAGTCTGCAGGTTTTAGGCTACAATTGCAGTCCTTAAGAATTGTTTCCCTTGTCACAGTAGTGAATGGCATAATACATCCTGCAGTCCACAGGTGATATTTATCTTTCCATGCCGTGGGAGCAGTTTCCAAACCATATACTATGGCTTTGCAAAAGAGCTAAATATGCAAATCAGGATTTAACCTATTTTACATGTTTTAGTGGACAGAGCACATACACTGGGCACTGGACAGCAGTGGAGTTGATTATGATCCCTCCTTGGGCACAACTGCCTCAGTGGCTTACTCATGTCATTATTCGACAGAATGAGGATGCATGTTTCATCATAGTCAGGGCCATTGGAATTATGTGGCAGGGAAAGACCAAATTATGCAGCAGGGTTGTGTAAATAATGCAGCAAGAAAAGGCATATTATGCAACGTAATGCATCACATTTTGTGATAGTATTGCTTCGTTTTTACTCATGTGAGCACTGTCTGGGCATTGGTTGCACCTTATTAGTATCAGTTTAACACCCAAATATAGCAATAAGCAAACAAATGGTGACTCGTCAATCTTTACAAAGGGCTTTCCACTGCACGGCAAACATGTTGCTGCGTTTTTAGTAAACGTGGAACCATTTCAGGTAGAAACCATGTTTTTTGTTAAAATATGCTGATTATGTATGCAGCAGATGATGGTTTAAGTGGCAAACGTGGCAAATCTATAATCATGCGAAAAAAGCTGTGGTCGCAAATTGCATAATTCTAGTGGCCCTGATTATAGTCAAAGTAATTATTGAAGGAGCAGATGATAGTATAACATTATTAGATATCTTACCAAGTCTTATATGAATGTAATTTTACTGCTCCTTAACAGAGACCCATGGCTGGGCCACACAGTTAAGAGCTTTGCGAACAGCAGCAATGAATGAATGAACGAATCTTGTAAAATGCATCAACTACTCCAGCTTCTGTGGATGAATGGCCCCACTACATTTTTTTTGTGAATAACAACGATGATAACAAAATCTAAAATTAAAAAAACTTTACAGGAAGGCCCATCTTCCTCTGAAACTATTTGTACAGAGATTTAAAGCAAAAGGGAAAAAAAAATGACTTCCAGGAAATAAAACTGAAAGGGAACATGAGAAAGCACAGGCATACTCAATGTCATATTTTCTCTTGGGCATTATGTTAAGCAGAACCTCGAGACTGAAATGTCATTACACTTTTTAGAAAGAGTGACCGTGCCCTCAAAATCTCCTAATACCAGGGAGTTTAGCAAACCCTGTCTAAAAGGAGAATATTATCCATGTCCAAGTCTTTCTCAATTTAAATAAAGTGCAGGATAAGGAAGGGTTCATTTCTGTTTTTGTGAAAGGTATCTGGTGACCTTCTTGCTCCTCCCACTGTTCAGTATACTGCGGCAGAGGCTATGGTTTTGTTGCACAAGTAGGTAGACAACTATTTCCATTAGTATGATAGGAAAGCCCCAAAAAATAGCAATTTGCACATTATGCAAGCCTGTTTCCTCAATGTATTCAAAACGAGGCTGTCCCACGGCATGTTATGACCTTAGGCCCACACATCAAAAAATGTTTCAGGACTGGTAATTTAAATTGCACCAGCTAGGAAGAGTTCTTCACATTCACCTCGTGACCTGCTCTTGGTGGTGTTCGGTAACTAACAAATACCTGGTACTTTGGGAATGCTCACCATGGGGGGTATTTTTGATTACCTACTGACACTGCTTATTTGTGTTCAACGTGTTTTTGTTTGGCTTATTTGTCATGCACACAAAGAGACAGATAGGGCCATGTATCTACTGATGGTTGGTGCCAGCAGAGGACCATATTATGAGATGCCTGCCTGCCTGGTGGGATCTGTCTGATTGCAGTACAACAGCTGATGCAGGGGTTGCACTGAAGGCAGGGCAGCAAGCCGAGTGGGCGCCAGGTTTGCTTGGCCCACTCAGCATACTTCTTTTGTTTTTCTAAAATACACTTCCAAAGAGGGAGTTTGCAAAACATGAGTGAATCACTCTTTGTGTACTTTTGCTGCTCAGGACTATCGTGCCTGAGCAGGCAACCCCCACTGCAGAGTCTATGTAACCATTTGTACAGTATATACACATTATTATGCTTCTAGTTGTAAACACGCAAAGCGTTAGGACAACACTGTTACTAAAACGCTTTTGCACAATTTATTTCTGCGGGTTATAATTAACAGATAAGCAGTTGGAGACGAAAAATATGTATAACATTCTTTATGTGTATTAAACACATAGTTAATATTTGTTGACAAGAAATGTTCTTAACGCATTTAAAATAGACCACATGCTTTGCTGAAGTAAATTAAACTGGGAGCGTGGTTCCCGGACCTTTGCTTTTACCTTTCCTTGACTCTCACCTCGATTCTACCTCATGTTTTTCAGAGGAATGTAGAAATTCATGGCACCTAGCATCTGCCTCTCTTTTTTCTCCCTGTCTGATTTCACTGGTGTGCCTTACATGGTAATACACTTAGCCACTCTCCGGAGTCTCGCCTGATTTTTGCATGCCCTGTAGTTTTAAATCATACATCTCGTTATTTAAATTTCGGATATTTGTCTCACCTGCTCTGCCCATCAATTTTTTTTTTTTTTTTGTACTACCGAGGTCTTTAATTTCTGTAGAGCACTTCAACACCAGTAATGTCTGGTCTGACCATACATTCGTCATTCTTGTATTTCTTGTAAGTGTAATAATGTGGGATTACATTCTAGTTTATATTCTAAGGCCCTCATTAGAAGTGTGGCGGTCTCAAGACCGCCACACTCGTGATGGCTGTCAGACCGCCGCAGACAGGGCGGTCCGACCTCCGGCACCTCCAGGTTGACGTCTGTTGACAGCCTGGTGGTCTTGGTGGTCGCTGCGCTAGGGATTACGAGTACCCTTTCCGTCAGACTGTGCATGGCAGTCTCACCAAGAGCATGGGCAGTGCAGGGGTACTCATGGTGAATTGCGGGCAGTGAAATGCATGACGGGTGCTGTCGCACCTAATGCACCACAACATTGCCGCCAGCTCGATTACAACCCAGCGTCAATGTTGTGGTGAGTTTTCCGCTGGGCCAGCGGGCGGAAATGTCTTCGTCCGCTAGCCCAGCAGAAAACTCCTAATAGGGCGGACAAAAGATCTCCATTACTGGCAGCCTTTTGCCTGCAGCTGCTTCGGCGGTCCTGTGAAAGGACCGCAGAAGTCGTAATGAGGCCCTAAGTCTTAACCATTTCTGACACTTATTTACTTCTAAATATTCTAGCGGGGTTGGGCGAAAATTAGTCTTTGCCCAGGGCCCAATAAATAATTAAGATGGCCCTGGGCAAGACTTCTTGCAAGTTTTATCTTCAATAATTTAGGTTGATGAGCAACTGCATATTTCTCCTAGAACCGTGTCAGAGAAAATGGCTTCAGATCCAGAATTTCGATGAGGGCACCTCTGTGCATGTGCCTAGCATGTGATGTACTGGTTTCTCGGCAAAGTAAGCACATTTTGATTGTCTGCCATTTTCCAGGGGCAATTGATTATAACTTGATTAAAAAAAAACTTAAATTAGGGCTATGCCATCTTTCACTGTAGTCCATGCTTGACAGGTGGCTCAACACCATGTTTGACACATTTGAGCTCATACGGTTTTTGATCCAAACAGCCTGCCTTGCTGTATCTCTTTGACTAATGTAATTACATGCTGAATTAATTCTTCCAGCACTCCGGAAAAGCCCGCAGCTAAGTGACTAGTATTCTCCAGGGAGTTTGTTCTTTGGGCACCGCACTTTCCTAGAACAGCTGGTGTATTTCAGACCTTGTGTTTTGGCAGAATGCTTATCTTGAAGAGACAAATGCATTTCTGAACATTCTACATTATTATTGTAGTTACTTGTCTAAATGTGCTTCAGGAAATCTGCTTGAGCTCAAGTACTACAAAAAGTGACAGTGCAATTTTAAATTAGCATTTACGTGACTTTTCTTTGTTTAATAGCATAACTCTTGGATTTAAATTGTGTCATTCATGCCTGTGTTTCAGGTTTCAGGAATTTGCTTTTGAAAGGTTTTTCACACACACAGTGAAACCAAACCAAACTGTGTCACCCTAACTGTTTAAACCCAGAGTGGACATTTGTATTTCTTGAATTGTTTTTGTTCCTTTTAGTTTTACCCAATGC
The DNA here is from genome assembly GCF_031143425.1 of Pleurodeles waltl. NCBI lineage: Eukaryota > Metazoa > Chordata > Amphibia > Caudata > Salamandridae > Pleurodeles > Pleurodeles waltl. The sequence continues at coordinate 655,159,160 of NC_090445.1, read as the reverse complement.
ATGCAGGAAAGTTATATGTGATATAATTAATGCCCTTGTTTATCTTTCTTGTGCATGATAAATGCACCCACAGTTCTAATGCAGTGTGCAACAGTGAATCTCTGTGAAGCCAGCCCTAGTGTTGCAGTACTTATTGTTATGGTACTCAGTTTGGGTTTTTGGTAATGCAGTGTTAGTAATTGTGCCAACAGTTATTATTATCCAAGAAAAGTGCTGGAGCATCCCAGTGTTTTTCTACAGCTCCCGTACCCATATCAGAAAGGGAGATTCAGTTTCAAGGAAGTTGAGTGCACTAACTCTATTATCACTCTGTCAACAACGACCTGCCCCCCAAAGATACAGGGTGCCTGGCGGGACCGTCAATATGTGGCAGTGTTTTTTCTCTTTCTCTTCCACTCCCCCTTTCCTTTTGGGACACCTGAGGGGTTTCTGTGTCCACCAGGAAGTGCTGAGAGGTGTTCTAGGAGGTTGGGGGGCATACCATCACCCCTGCAGACATCCTGCTTTTCAGGTTAGTGTCCCCGTCTCGACATAAAGCCAAGCCTCAACATACAGGGCTGCCTGGGCAATGGATTCCTCAATGGGTACTTTCAAAGGTTTAGCACAGACTTTACCAGCTGATCAGGATGCACCATCTTTATTAGATTATACTAGGGCCCTAGCGGGATTACAGAAGGAAGTTTTTTCCTTAAAGCAAGAGAACCTGGAGTTGCACACTGAACTACAGTGGTATAAACCACAAGACACCCCCTGGGGAGGAATCAAACTAAAACAAAGATCTCCAGTACTACAGGCCCCTCGGTTTGACCCATCTAAACATGTTCCTAGACCCGATTTAGGCTTCCACCACACAACCCATGCAGGTAATAGTCATAACACCAACCCCTGTGCCATTAGCTCCTCCAGAAAGTATTTTTTTTAGATAGTGCCAAGTTTCACATTTTTCTTGACCAGTGCCAGCTACAGTTTTTGTGTCGGGCAGCTGCATTCCCCAACGATGCTGCAAAGGTAGCTTTTTTTAATCTCTTATTTGGGAGGCAAGGCAGCTAATTGGTCTATTCCAATGGTGGAGCGCAATGACCCTATACTGTATGATTTCAACCAGTTCAAGGAAGCCTTGCGGAAATAGTGACAATGAGTTGCTGAATTTGCTCCAGGGAAACACGGATCTACTGTCCTATATCACCTCTTTCAATCGGTTGGTGGCAGAGACTGAGTGGCCCAAGGAGAAGAAGACCTCCCTCTTCTATCGTAGCCTTCGGGACGATCTCAAGGATGTTCTAGCCCAAATTGTGGAACCTCCTACAGAGTGTTCCAGAGTTCATTGACCTGGTGGTACGATTGGATCACCGCTTGAGTGAACGTAAGGGAGAAAAATTCTGGGGTGACACACGCTTAGTGGTGCTCAAAACTGAGAAAAAGGAGTCCACCATTGCCACTCATGATACACCTGAGCCCATGCAAATTGTCAGTGTGCGGGGCCCACTATCTAAGGAAGAGAAAGAACGTAGGAAAAAATTGAAACTGTGTTTATACTGCGGTAAGGCAGGGCATTTTGCTCAGGAATGTCCTAACAAGCCTACTGCTCCAAAGAAAGCCATTGGAGCGGTAACAGGTCCTGAATTCTCTCTTCCTGACCAGGCAGAAAACTAACTGTCTCGATAACTTCTGAGACCATTTTATCGAGCGCTTCTTTCAATATGTTCTCACATCTTCTGGCGAATACCACCAGTCCAGTACCTTGACATCTAACTTTTATTGTGATGTTAGTGTTGTCCCCTCAGGTTCGTAAGGTCATTCCCATATTTCTTGACTCTAGGGTTACCGGAAACTTTTTAGACTTGGGTTTGGCTAAAACCCTAAATATTACGACTGCCAGGAAAGACGTCCCTGAAACCGTCAGAGCCGTGGAAGGCTCAGAATTGTCCTCCGGGCTTATCGTTTATCAAACAACGCCCTTGTCCATGCTTTGTGCAAACAACCATACAGAACAAATTCAGTTTGACCTCCTAGATACCCCAGTATTTGGAGCCATTTTGGGGATACCCTGGCTTCAGTTACACAATCCCAAAATCGACTGGGCAGCAAGGACAGTGACATTAGACTCTAAACATTGCTGGCACTCCTGTTACCAAGACAAACCATTACTAGTGACACCCTTGCATTGTGGGTCCACACATAGTACGGCTATCAAGCCGGATGACACACTGGCCATTCCTGCACCGTATAAAGACTTCCATGATGTCTTTAGTGAACAGAAGGCCACCCAGCTGCCGCCACATAGGTCATACGATTGTCGTATAGACTTGATTCCAGTGGCAACGCTACCATGTAGTAGGGTGTATGCTCTTTCTGAGCCTGAGAATATATACCTGCAAGACTACCTGGATGATCTATTGGCTAAGGGTTTCATTCGTCATTCAACATCACCAGTATTGTCGTCTTTGTTCTACGTGCCCAAGAAGAATTGTGAGCTGCGCGCCTGTACACATTATCGCGCAGAGAACAAACTGACCATAAAAAATTGGTATCCACTTCCGTTGATCCCAGTACTTTTAAATCATGTACGTCAGTTGACTATTTATACTAAACTCGACCTCCGGGGCGCCTACCACTTGATCCGAATGATGAAGAGGGATGAGTGGAAGACGGCGTTCTGAAATAAATTCGGACTCTTTGAGTACACAGTGATGCCCTTTGGGTTGCGTAACGCTCCTGCACCGTTTCAATTTTTCATCAATGAAGCGCTGCAGGAGTTTCTGGATATCTGTGTAGTGGTATACATAGATGACATTTTGATCTATCCGTCTTCCACTGAGGAACATATAGGGCATTTAAGAACGGTTTTACAACGGCTTTGTGAGCATTATCTCTTTGCCAAGCTGGAAAAATGTGTTTCTCACCCTACAACTGTAGAATTCCTGGGATATGTGATCACTCCTGATGGAATTGCCATGGATAGGTCCAAGGTACAGGCCACCCTGGGTTGGGTAGCCCCAAGATCCATCAAGGAAGTGAACCGTTTTTGGGCTTTGCAAATTTTTATCGGAGATTTATACCCCACTTTTCTACCGTGGTATCTTCCATAACTCATCTCCTACGAAAGGGGGTTAAGTTCCTCTGGGATGCAGAAGCTGAGAAAGCTTTCCAACATCTTAAAAACACATTCACTGAAGCACCTATGCTCCATCATCCCGACCTGGCTCAGCCAATTTTCGTGGAAGCAGACGCTTCCCAAATGCCAGTGGGTGGTGTCTTGTCCCAACGAGATCCTGAGTCTGGGCATTTCCATCCAGTAGATTACTTCTCAAAGAAATTGCTACCCGCAGAGCAAAATTAAACGGTGGCGGAGCGGGAACTTCTGGCCATCAAGCTTGCCTTCCAGGAATGGCGTCACCACCTACTAGGAGCTAGACACACTGTAATTATTTACACAGATCACCGTGATTTACAGTTTTTTTAAGCGACCAAGGCCCTGACACCTCGTCAATTACACTGGCTTCTATTCTTTAACGAGTTTGACTTCGTAATCACCTATAGGCCCGGTACTACACAACAAAAGGCAGACACGTTGTCTAGGATGGGTTTCTCCTCTGATGTTGCGCTAGAACAGGTCAGAAGCATTATACCCCCAGAAAAAATCATGGCTGTGTGCACATCCCAAGAATTCCTTGAGAAAATACGGGTAGCCCAACACAAGGCTCCCTGTTCAACTGATGTGTATGAAAAAGAGGGTTTACTATAGCATGCGGATCAGTTGTATGTTCCTACCAAAGAATTACTGGATACAGTGTTACATTGGGGACATGATTATGACCTCGCAGGTCACCCAGGTGAGAAAAAGATGTTAGATCTCTGTCAAAGATGGTTTTGGAGGCCCGTACTTGTGCAGGATGTCAGAAGCTACGTCCAGACTTGTTCCACCTGTGTTCGGTCTAAAACCCCACATACTCCAGCCACAGGATTGCTACTTCCCATGCCAATTCCGGTGGCCCCATGGCATACCATCAGTATGGATTTTATTTCTGATCTCCCAGCTTCCAATGGACACACTGTCATATGGGTGATTGTAGATTACCTAACAAAAATGGCTCATGTTGTGCCATTGAAATGCATCCCTACGGCTTCCAAGCTCTCTGATTTGTTTGTCCAACACATTGTACGGCCTCATGGGTTGGCCACCACAATTGTTTCCGATCGTGGCCCCCAATTTATATCACGGTTTTGGCGTAGCTTCTGTTCCTCTGTCGGTATGGACATCCGCTTGTCCTCTGCATATCATCCACAAACGGATGGGCAGACGGAACGTGCCAACCAATCGCTGGAGCAAATCCTGAAATGTTACATTGGGACATGGTCTACTGAGTTGGATAAGGCTTTACCTCTTGTTGAATTTGTATATAACAACAGTGTCCACATGGCTACAGGAGTATCCCCATTTTACTGTTTGTTTGGTCTGCACCCAAGAATGCTACCTATAACTGGGTCCCAAACATCCACAAGACTCCCATCAGTACAGAAACATCATAAAGAGTTACAGGAGATTCAAAAACAAGTACAAAACCATTTAAAATTCTACCAAGCTCAAGTAAAAAAACAAGCAGAAAAAAGAAGGAGACCTGCTCCCTCGGAGATTAGATGTGGCTCTCATAAAAAAATCTCCATCTTGCAGGGTCTAGAAAATGAAACCCCCGATTTCTAGGCCCCTTTCCTATTGCCAAAATCATCAATCCTGTGATAGTAGAACTGACATTGCCAGATGATTTCAAGGTACACCCCGTGTTTCATGTGTCGTTACTCCGCCCCTATTCCCCTGATACCCGCGAGACCCCACCACCTCCCCCGGTAAAAGTACACGGGCAATGGGAATTTGATGTGGCCAAAATTCTTGACTCCAGGCGCGTCTGTGGTGTTCTACACTATTTATTGGCTTGCAAAGGCTCTGGGCCTGAGGACAATTCCTGGGAACCCGCGCCCACCGTTCATGCTCCACATCTTACTAAAAAATTCCATCTCCTGCACCCTTCCAAGCCCTGCCCTTTGAGAGGGACCTTGGGGGGGAGGACTGTCAGGAATCCCCAAGGTGCCTCCTGCGTTATCTGTCAGCATCCCCAGGGATTAGGGTTAAATCATATCTCTGTTCTTAGTTAAACCTTCATGTTTCTAAGTAAACATAATGTACTGTGTTAGACATTTGGTTTTAGCAATGCTTGTTTTACCAATGCTGGTTTGCTAATGTGAGCAGGTGTAGACATGTGCTTCTACTTGGGTGCGGTGTAGACATGTGCTTCTAATTGGGTGTGGTGACTCATCCACATGTGGAAACTCAACTGCTTTCCTGATTGGCTATAAATAGCAGAGTGAAGCATGCCTCCCTATTTCGCTTTTTTTTGCTTCCTGATCTCAGCATATGATTTGGCAGTCTAGCCCCTGTTGTCATCTTCGTATTCAGGACTTTTGAGGCAATTCTTTTCTTCGTTCCTGTACCAGCTGACACCAGGCATGCTTGACAGGTGGCTCGACACCATGTGTGACACATTTGAGCTCATACGGTTTTTGATCCAAACAGCCTGCCTTGCAGTATCTCTTTGACTAATGTAATTACATGCTAAATTAATTCCTCCAGCACTCCGCAAAAGACTGCAGCTAAGTGACTAGTATTTTCCAGGGAGTTTGTTCTTTGAGTGCTTATCTTGAAGAGACAAATGCATTTATGAACATTCTACATTATTATTGTAGTTACTTGCCTAAATGTGCTTCAGGAAAACTGCTTGAACTCAAGTACTACAAAAAGTGACAGTACAATTTTAAAAGAGCATTTACGTGACTTTTCTTTCTCTAATAGCATAACTCTTAGATTTCAATTGTGTTATTCATGCCTGTGTTTCAGGTTTCAGGAATTTGCTTTTGAAGGGATCTTCACACACATAGTGAAACCAAACCAATCTGTATCACCCTAACTGTTTAAACACAGTGTAGACATTTGTATTTCTTGAATTGTTTTTGTTCCTTTTAGTTTAACCCTATTCATGCAGGAAATTTATATGTGATATAATTAATGCCCTTGTTTATCTTTCTTGTGCATGATAAGTGCAACCACAGTTCTAATTGTAGTATGCAACAGCGAATCTCTGTGAAGCTAGCCCTAGTGTCGCAGTACTTATTGTTATGGTACTCAGTTTGGGTTTTTGGTAATGCAGTGTTAGTAATTGTGCCGACAGTTTATTATTATCCAAGAAAAGTGCTGGAGCATTCTGGTGTTCTTCTACCGCTCCCGTACCCATATCAGAAAGAGAGATTCAGTTTCAAGGAAGTTGAGTGCACTAACTCTGCTATCACTCTGTTAACAACGACCTGCCACCGAAGATACAGGGTGTCTGGCTGGACCGGCAAGATATGGCAGTGTTTTGTCTCTTTCTCTTCCACTCCCCCATCCCCTTGGGGACTCCTGCCGGGGTTTCTGTGTCCACCAGTGAGTGCCGAGAGGTGTTCCAGTAGGTCGGGGGCATACCATCACCCTGCAGACATCCTGTTTTTCAGGTGAGTGGCCCGTCTCGACAAGCAATCTGTAGGCGTTGGGTGTTTCTGAAAGCAAATACTTGCACTCATCTGGACTTGAGAGGCAAAGGTTCAAGAAGACTGTGGTACATCTCTGCACCCATGAGATTGATCGGGAGGGCGTGTTCGTGCACCACCACTTTGCAGGTAGGTAGCTGTCGGCTGTTGGTTCTTCTCCGGTCCACCGCTCTCACAATATCAACCACCTCATGGTTGTTGTCCATGTCGCTGTCTGATGAAGTGGCAGGAAGTGCAGCTACTGCTTTGACTGCTTTCTTAGGCATGGTTGGAGCTACCATGGGTGACGAACGGCAGACTTTTGAGAAATGGTTCAGTTTGCCCCATGAACTGGAGGCCTTTCCCCTAGCTTAGCAGCTGCCGGGGTGTAGTTGGGGGCCTCCGCACCACCTGCGAAGTCTGTTTCTCTGCTTTGATTGTGTACACTTGGTTCTGGTTTTGGTGGTCTCTGCGACCACAGCATTGACGGATTCAGCTTTGATTTGGAGGGCTGGTACTGGTTCTATGTGCGCAGCATGAGCTTTCGAAAGCTCCTTTAAGTGGCCCAGGGTGCGGATGTCCCTCATGTTCATGTTCAGCTCCTGCGTTCTCGGAGCTTTGAGGAAGCGCACCCTTGTATGAACTGAGCTCTCAGTTCATCATCTTCATCAGGTAAGGTGCAGGTACTGGCCAGTTCTTTCAAACATGCATAGAAGGCGTCTATCGACCCGTCAGGTTTCTGACACGCCAGGCGCAGTAGGAACTGTTTGGAGTCAGGGTTGGCGTAGGGCGCAAAATGTGCTGTGACTACCTCCTTTGTGTGGCTTAATTGTGAGGCGTCGCTTCTACCACCGTCTTGGAGATTTTGTTAATGTTCACTCAGCCCAGGTGGAGGAGTAGTGGCAGATTTATTTCATCTTTCACCTCTAGGACTTCCAAGTAGGTCTCGAGGTGCTCAATCCAGGCCTTCCAACCTGCATGGGGGGGGGGCAGTAATTGTGAAAGGTTTAATGGCTGGGATGTTGGACATTGCAGGTGCGGACAGGGTGGGATGGCTTAATGTTCACTCTAGTCCAGCCCACTCTGAGCTTGAAAGGTGAAGTCTGTGCCTCTTGACCAGTCCATGCTTTGGGTGGGTACTGGTTGTGGGGTGAGTTGTTCTTTTTCTCCTCCCAGATTGTGAGATGTTACCCTCTTGAATGCTGTGTCACCTGGTCAGGACAGCAGTCGGGCATGGCAGAGGCCGGTTTATACTAGGGGCAGATTTCTGTGCTCCTCTGGGATGTGCACTATGCCTCACAGAGGCTGTAGAGTCTCCAGCAGACAGGGCTGTGAGCACCTGGCAGACTCAGCAGGAGCAGGCCCAGGGTCGCATGGCTGGGCGTCTTTAGGGTGAGGCAGAGAAACGCCGGTGCCACTGTGAGGAGCAGTGGCCAGGGGAGCGTGGCAGGCTTGACAGCAGGAGGTGGGAGGGTCTGGGATTCAGCAGGGCTGTGCGCATGGGTGTGTGCCATGTGGCAGAAGACGGACCACTCCAGGGAGAGTTGTGTGCGGACGCAAGCTCACACCGTGGCCAGTATCAGGCAAGCAGCACCACGTAGGAGTCGTCCAGTCGATGCAGCATGGACCAGTCACCTTGTGAATAGGTAGATGAGGTTGACAGCATGGCCCTCCCCATCACCAGTGACCTGTGGGCTGTGGTAAGATAATACGCAGAGCCGTATGTGGATGGTTACTTACTTTTATTATTCCCACTCTACTCCCTGTCTGTCCACATCACGGACTATTTAAACATTTCAGTCATGCCCCGTCGGCCTGACCAATACACATATTAACAGGGGGATGGCCTTTGTTTCCCCCTGCACAGGATCACAACATGGGGTTGCCAAACTGCAGGCAACACTACACTGTGCATTGTCCGATCAGGGCGAGAGGCGTCTGCTATACTGATAGCGCTAGCCCAGAAAGAGGAAGGTGCATCTCTTCCAAAACTATCTTGGCATGAATTATTACCTTAAGTAGATTCCTCTTCATGCCCAAATGAAAACCTGGCAAGACAAAGAAAAAAAAAATACAGCAGTACAGGTAGGGATTTTACTGCCAAGAAAAGATGTCGAAAAAGCAAAAAACCAACACAATTCTATCTACTCACTAAGGAACTTCTTCAAATTAAGCCAGAGAGCAATCTGAAGATCTGGGAAATGACTGCAGGTTGTCAAATCTCCTAAATGAAAAGGTGCCCTGTGTAATATACCCCATATTTGAGAAAAAAGGGTGATAGGTCTACAAAAATGGCACTTCCTCAGGCAGAATATTAAACTACAATAACAGTCGTAGAAAATGAGGTTTCTGCACCTACTACTAGGGAAAAAGTGGAAAACCAAGAAAGAAATAAAAGGCAAAAAGAGCCAGGAGATTCTCAATAAGAGGCAGGATAAAACAGATTCAGTGAACAGGCTTCAAACACAATCTTCAGGAAGAGTGCAGAGACTTCTCAATGGATACAGCCTTAAGCTGACACCATTATTTCAGCCAGCACAATGCAAGTAGTAAATCTAGCAGCAGATCAAGTTCAAGAAGACACAAAGGCCCTCATTATGACATTGGCGGTAAATCCCACTTACCACCACGCTGACTGCTGCCAACATACCGCTGCCGCAGCGGATATCCGTTCACCATATTATGACACACACACACCATTCCGTCAGTATTCAGCCACAGACACAATTCTGCCACACCAAAGGTCAGTGATCAACTGGCAGTATCAAAACCCACACCGTTATGCTAACAGAACAATGTCCACCACATTATGACCCATGAATCACCACAGCGGACCTTCAATGGCATTAAACCATTGGTGGTACATACCGCTGCGCTCAAAATACACACACATATACAAAACAACCCCACATTGGACAATTAAAAAAACACACACCTGACACCCATACATACACCACTCCCACACCCTTATAAAACACCCACCCACATTACCCACAACCCTTTACCATTACAAACCATTGGCACAAGACAGACACCACAACCACAGACAAGACCAGTGATACACACCACCATCACCCATACACCACCAACGCACCCCACATCACACACCCCAACACATCACCCTACACACCCCCACCAACACAACTCACATAACACCCATGGCACCACAAGAACACCCCCGATTCTGAGAGGAGGAGCTAAGGGTCATGGTGGAGGAAATCACCAGGGTAGAGCCACAGCTATTTGGAGCACAGGTGCAGCAGATATCCATTGCTAGGAAGATGGAGCTATGGCAGGGGATCGTGGACAGGGTCAATGCCGTGGGACAGCATCCAAGAACTAGGGATGACATCAGGAAGAGGTGGAATGACCTATGGGGGAAGGTATGTTCCACTGCAGCAAGACACCAACTCGCTGTACAGAGGACTGGCGGTGGACCCCCACCTCCTCCCCTACAACTAACAACATGGGAGGAGCAAGTCTTGGTAATCATGCATCCTGAGGGCCTGGCAGGAGTAGCAGGAGGACTGGACTCTGGTAAGCCAACTCTCTATTACTATCACTCCCCTACCTGTATGCCATCACATGCCCCCACCCTCACCCTCACACCCATCACTCCACCACCCCCCATGCCTGCATGCTATACCAATGCATGGACACCACTCACAGACCTGCATGCCATACCATATCACTCATCCCTGCATGCTATACCAATGCATGGACACCACTCACAAACCTGCATGGACACCTATCACCAAAGCATGCACACTAGAGAGAACTATATAACCCACCATACACCAACGTACACAAGTGAAAGCTGCCAGGGCAAATACAACCAAAGAGGGCAACCCACCAATGCACAATATGTCACACACAGAAACAATAACACTGCATTTACATCCCCACAGGTACCCCAGCCAATGTCAGCGGAGAGGGGGTGCCAGCAATATCCAGTCCCCCCACAGAAGAGGCCCACAGTGATGACAGCAACTCTTTTCGCCTGGATCTGGATGACCAACCTGGCCCATCAGGGACCTCTGGACAGTCAGTTACCCAGGCACAGCCACACACCACCACAGAGCCTCCCCATCAGGAAACACCACCACAGCACCCACACAGCGTACCCATACCTCTGTCCTGAGGGCACGTTAATCAGCAGTGTGTCCACCACTACACCTTATCCCCAAGACAATCAGGAACCTGGGGTTAGTGGCAGTGGGCACACAGTTCAGGGGACAGAGGCACAGGACAACAGGGACACTGATAGGATTGCTGTGCGCCAGGGGGAGGATAGGCTCAGGGAACTGACTCTCCAGGAGGCACTCACCGAGATCCTGGGAGCATACCAACATCCCCAGGATACGCTGGGCCAGATCCTGGCCAACATGCAGGAGAACAGGCGGCTGCAGGAGGGACATGACCAGGGGATCAGGGAGGACTTGCAGGCCATTTACACCACCCTGGTCTCCATAGCAGGGGTGCTGGCAGAAATGGCCAACATTATGAGGGAGTCAGTCTTACAACAGCAGGCCTCTGCCACTAGCCAGACATCTGAACTGCCTTCCACCTCCGCTGACGATAGTGGACAGGAGTCCCCGCCACAGGACCAACAGGCCACCAGCACCTCTCCCCCTGCAGAAGGAGAACCACCCCACAAATAATACCTGCAATCAAGGCAGAAGCCAGAGACTATTGCCAAGACACCCGCCAGGAAATGAGACTCTCCTTGTGTCCCACTCTGCCACCCTGTCCAACTTGAACTGCCATTTCTCCCCTTCCTATGTCACCTGTGCTACAAACAGACTGGAACAATACCCTGGTATTTCCTCCATCATCACCACATCCCAATGCACTTGCCACTCTCCTTCTTAGCACTTCAATAAATACACTTTGAATAAATACAAGTATGGAGTATGTCAAATGTTTTAAGTATGTATTTGTTTAACCAGGTTCAAACATTGCAATTCAACTGTACAGTAATTTTCACATAAGAAAGACCTGTATTTGGCTGCAGTGACCACACCCGGAGCGACAGTGGGGCACCAACATCTGCAAAATGATTTGCCAAAGGGTACAGTGAGTGGGCATAGAAGGGGAAATAACAGCATGCCAGTGACAAAGATTAACCAAAAAAATTACAATGAAATGTGAAGTAACACTGTCTTACCTGTATTGTCGAATCACTGCAGTTCTGTTGTCCTCATCCTTATCCTCTGCCTCCTCATCCTCACTGTCCACAGGGTCCACTGCTGCCACACGGCCATCTCCAGCCTCCTCCTCCTCCTGCAGAAAAGGCACATGGCGTCTCAAGGCAAGGTTGTGCAACATGCAGCATGCTATGATTATCTGGCAGCCCTTCTTGGGTGAGTAGCACAGGGATCCACCTGTTAGATGGAGGCACTGAAACCTGGCCTTCAGGAGGCTAAAGGTACGTTCGATAATCCTTCTTGTTTGTCCATGTGCCTCATTGTAACGTTCCTCTGCCCTTGTCCTGGGATTCCTCACAGGGGTCAGTAGCCGTGATAGGTTGGGGTAACACGAGCCACGTGCAAATATCGAGGGACAACATTTAGGCACACACTATCCCATATGGCTCTCACCATACCCATACACCAACATCTACTGGGTGGGAACCAGGGCTCACCTATTAGCCACACCCTGTGCCCTGTAGTTGGGACATCACATTTGGGATGCTGCTATTCCTCAGGATAAAGGCATCATGCACCGACCCAGGATACTTAGCATTGACATGGGAGATGTACTGGTCTGCCAAACACACCATCTGCACAATCATGTAGTGAAAACTCTTTCGATTTCTGAACACCTGTTCCTTTTGCCAGGGGGGGACAAATGCAGTATGTGTTCCATCAATTCCCCCAATAATGTTGGGGATATGTCCCATTGCATAGAAGTTAGCTTTCACAGTGGCCAAATCCTCCACCTGGGGGAAAACAATGTAGCTGCACATGTGTTTAATCTGGGCATACAACACTCTGGTCAGCACTATTGAGAAAATTGTCTATGACATTCCTGCTGCCAAGCCCACTGTCACTTGGAAAGAACCAGTTGCCAAGAAATGGAGCACAGATAGGATTTGCACAAGAGTGGGGGTGCCAGTGGGGTGATGGAAAGAAGATATTAGGTCAGGCTCCAATTGGGCACACAGCTCCATGATTGTGGCCCTGTCAAGTCTATAGGTGAGGCTAATGTGCCTGTCCTCCATTGTTGCCACATCCACCAGGGGTCTGTACACAGGGGTATGTCTCCATCTCCTATTCATCTACAGCTGTAGCAATCTATGGTGCAAAATAGTGAAGAGCTGGTCATAAACTGAACATTGTAGCCACAACAGTACAATGCATGATGTTAATTTTAATGTATAAGTGGTATTTGTCCTGTATGTCCAATTCTGAACTGTGACGCAGTTGTTATCGAGGGCCTGCCACCCCCCTCCCTGAAATGGCGTCCTCGTCTCCTGTGTGGCGGGACAGGTGGAAGCGAGGTAATTCCCCTGATGTGCGCCATTGCCGGAGACGGTCGGGAACCGCAGTGCAACTCCTCATTGGTTAGGAGGCAGAGTCCACCGACGGTGAGGGCACCACGGGACGGAGGGCGAGGGGAGCACCTCGGTAGAGAGTAGAGGGGACAGTTCGGACACAGATACCTCCTACGATGGGAGCTCCCTGGTGGTGGCGGACATTTTTGTGACCACCTCAGCTACAGGTACAGCCACCACCCTCTACCAGCACCGCCCTCCCGGTAGCCCCTCAACGAGTTGTCTTTGCCTGCTCACCCAGGAGGGTGGACATCTCCTTCGCCCCAGGCACCTCAGGCCCTGCCCCAGTGAGCCCTGAGTGAGGAGGCTATTGACCTGCGATCCATCTCTGCAGGGCAGTCAACTATTGTGAATGCCATCCAGGGGCTGGCAGCCCAAATGCAACAGACAAATGCATTCCTGGAGGGCTGGCTTGGCGGCCCAACAGAGATCAATCCAGGCTCTGGCCTCCTCTCTGATGGCAGCCATTGTCCCTGTTTCTACCCTCCCCCCTCCAACTTCCTCTTCCCAATCCCCTTTCCCTTATCCCCAACCTATCCCTAGCACACAGGCAGACGAGCATGCACACAGGACAACACAAGCACCACACATCATCCCACAGGCACTCACACAAACACCATCCAGATGCAGACATGCCAACATCCACTGTCTCCACTGTGTCCCCCTCCTCCACCTCCCTCCCAGTTGCGTCTACACTCACACCTGCATGCACTACATCCTAATCTACTACCAGCATCACCACCACTCCTAGAAGAACACACAACTCACTGGCAGACACCACCACAACAGCCATTCACACGTCCCCTGTGTCCTCTCCCACTGTGTCTGTCCCCACCTCAAGGTACACAAACCCAAGCACTGAGACACCCAACAGCCATCCACCTCACAACAGCATCCAGCACATGCACCCAAAATCAGCAGACAGACACCTCCCACAACCACTCCCTCTTCCTCCACTCCCCAACCTTCTCCCTCTTTCCACCCCATTGTCACTAAGAAGCTTTGCCTCTCCACCATTGACCTCTTCCCTACCCCTCCCCGCTGTCCTTCACATCTGGCCAGGGTGGCAAAAACCCAGGCAAGCACCTCAGCCACTCAGTCCAAAGGCCCATTAGTCTCCACACCCACTCGTGGTGGGAAAGGATCCAGGGCACCGGGCAGCCTCAAGGAAAGGGTGCCTGCCCCAAGTGCTGCCAGGAAGGGCAAGGAGCCATCCCCAGCTGCTGCCAGGAAGGGCAAGGAGCCTGCCCCAAGTCCTGCCTGGAAGGGCAAGGAGCGTGTCCCAAGTGCCGCCCGGAAGGGCAATGAGCCTGCACCAAGTGCTGCCAGGAAGGGCAAGGGGCCTGCACCAGCAGGCAGGAAGGACAAGGGGCCTTGTGCAGGGACTCAGTTGGAGCCCTCACCACCAACCATGGTTGTGCAGCCGTCCGAGGCTGCAGGGGATAGGCTGGAGCCTCCACCCACCACCAGCAGCAGCAGCAGCACCACCACCACCAGAAGTGGGCAGCCGTCTGAGGCTGCAGGGTATAGGCTAGAGCCTCCCCTCACCACCAGCAGCAGCACCCCCACCACCAGCAGTGGGAAGCCGCCCGAGGCGGCAGGGGATGGCCTGGACCCTCCCCCCACCACCACCGAGCAGCCATCACTGCCGACGGACGGTATGTAGTCCTGCCTCGGCTGCTGTGCGACCTGCCCCCTGCAAATGCTGTGGGAATGACACCCAGGTGAGAGACTGTGACCTTGCACTCCCCAGGATCAGAAGCACAGGGCATGATGCCCCCTCCAGAACCAGTGGGTATGATACCCACTCACCCCATCCCCCCCAGGATCAGAAGAACAGGGCATGATGCCCCCTCCAGAACCAGTGGGTATGACACCCACTCACCCCATTCTCCCCAGGATAAGAAGGACAGGGCACGATGCCCCCTCCAGAATCAGTGGGTATGACACCCACTCACCCCAGCCTCCCTAGGAACAGAAGCACGATCCCCCCTCCAGAACCAGTAGGTATGACACCCACTCACCCCATCCTCCCCAGGACCAGAAGCAGAGGGCATGATGCCCCCTCCAGAACCAGTGGGTATGACACCGACCAACCCCAGCCTCCTCAGGACCAAGAACAGGGCATGTTGCCCCCTCCAGAGCATGTGGGCAAGTCACCCACTTGAGAGACTGTGGCCTTGCAATCCCCAGGACCAAGCACAGGGCATGTTGCCCCCTCCAGGGCAAGTGGGCAAGTCACCCACCTGAGAGACTGTGGCCTTGCACTCCCCAGGACCAAGCACAGGGCATGTTTCCCCCTCCAGGACCAGTGGTGTTGTTCCATCTGCCGGCTGAGATGCCCCCCGTTCCCCATCCCCCTGATGTGCCTGCCTATTTACCAACTGATGCCCCTGCAGTGTTCTCTCCGTGTTGATGCAGGTGACAAGTGGGGCCTTGGACTTTGGCCTGTGGCCCACGCACATTGAGGACTGGGCGGTGTCCCTTGAACTGTACATATGTATATACCACTAGATTGAATTTTTTTATTTATACTGTATTTATATTATTACACTCACTTTATCACATTCCTGTTGTCCTTGCATTATTCCTGGGGAGTACGGGGTAAATATGTTTTATTACTACTTCTGATTGTGTGTATGGTGTTGGAGGTGGGGGGGGTTTTGTGCGTGTGTGTGTCACTCTCTTTGTCCTCCCTCCCTCCCCTGTGTGCTAGGCGGCTGTACTCACCGTGGTCGTCTTCGCCGTCGTTGGTGTTCATGGTGGAGCAGGACATAAAGAATCATTGGGAATATCTGAAGTTCGGGCTCCATGGCTGCGTGGTTGTTCCCTGTGTCTCCAAAGGTGAGTCCTTTCCCTTCTGAGGTCTGTTTCTGCCAGGCTTTTGATGTCGTTGGTACCGCCCCGGAAAAGGTGGCGGATTGAAGGCTCTTAATATGGTGGGCAGAACATTGACTTCCGCCTGGCTGTAGGCGGCTACCTCCGTGGTGCCTGTTGTTTCCGCCCTGGTGGTCGGTGTGTTAAAGTGGCTGTCTATGGGAGTTCTCACCGCCATGGTCATAATTTGGTGGTAGTTACCGCCAGCCTGTTGGCGATATTATCGCCACTTTATCACCGACCGCCAGGGTTGTAATGAGGGCCTTAATAACAGGAGTTCAAGATGATTCCATTCAGATTTCCTGCTCGCTTATCAAAGTATTGTTTATTAGGAAGAACATGCAACCAGAGGCTGGGACTAGATCCTCTTTGGAAAATGCAATTCAAGAAAATGTAGTCAGTGTTTACCAAACCCTTGTCACCTCGCAAGAAATCTCTGTGTGGAACTCTAATTCAGAGATAACCTAAAATGGCGGAAAATCTTCTCTTAATCCTTTGGCCACCAATTTTCAGCTGCTTGGGTTACTATTATCAGATTTCCAAGTTAAAAAAGAAGCAAGTAGTTACAAGTTACCTAATATCCCACCAGCAAGCAAGAGCATAACCTCAAAGTATACAAACTCACTGTCAACGAGTGCCATAATAAAATTCAGCTCTTTATCTGTGAAAGAAGAAGCGCTGCTAAACAGAGATAAGATTCTAAGTTTATAATCTCTATTTTCCCCATGGAAATCAATTTTGTCAGTGGAAATAAAAGAGAATCATTTCTTGAAAAGAACAATTTGAATTATGCAAGAGCCATGCCAATCCAACAAATAGAGGTCATGATAAAGAGGGCTTGACAATATTGTTTGCAATCGAGTTTGATTGGAAAAATCAACAAATCCGCTCGAAAATAATTTGTTTTCAATGTCTGAAAATTATACTTCCTAATTTGCCTAACTCATGTGGTCATTCTCTCATAATTTGTAATGGATATTTTCCTCCGGGTATTTCAAATAACTGCATTCCCTAATAAATATTTGTCTCAATAAATAAAGTAAGAGATAGAGAAAAACCCCTTGGATATTAATCACAGGCAACTTTAACATAAAGACTTCTAGTGCTCTGATGAATTCCTATTGGCACTCTGAGCTTCAGGGCAGCTGGAATATTCAGAGAAATAGCAGAAGCAGAAGTAACAGCAATTCTGCTGGAAGAAGTAAAGTTACTGGGAACAATTCATTTAACTGGTCAATACGATCACAACATCTCAGCTAAAGCCATTAGGTCTGGTGCCTTTTGTTCATCGATTACAGATTACACAATCAT
This sequence comes from Pleurodeles waltl, assembly GCF_031143425.1. NCBI lineage: Eukaryota > Metazoa > Chordata > Amphibia > Caudata > Salamandridae > Pleurodeles > Pleurodeles waltl. The sequence goes on along the minus strand of NC_090445.1, from coordinate 655,141,861 downwards.
ATTGTATTCAACTTTGGCTCTGGTATCACATTCCTCTGTAATAGACACACCAGCAACCATGCTCTTCTACTATTCATCTTGAATTTATCCCCAAAAAACAACAGGGCTAGGTAATTCGAAATGAGTTCTGGGATTGTGGATATTCAATAAAAAAATGGGATATTATATTGGACGCTCTGAAATATCCTTATGTTTAATTAAATGATTGTTTCATTTTTAATCTAATCACCCAAAAGGAGATATCGATGGTTGATCCCATTATTTCTTATGAAATACTGATGGCTGAAGTGTTTAAGTTGTTAGAAATCAGGATAAAAGGAAACCTCGAAGTGGAAGGTCGACAAAGTGTAAAGTGGAAAGACCGTTATCAACAGAAATAAATTATCTAATTTGCAACCAGCGCAAATTTGTTTCTCAGGCTTGCAAAACGACTATAAAATCTCTAAAGAAAAAAAGAACAGCCATTGAAGTTCACTAATACAGAGAAAGCAAGTCCTACTTTGCTCCTACTTGCGTTAGGCAGCATAAGAAAAAAAAGCACAGGCTTTGGGTATACAGTAATCCTTAATACTGATTTGAGAATGGGCTTGGCAGCTAATGAGATATCGGCGAAAACTGGGCTCCCTATATTAAGGTTCTTTATAAGTCAAATAAGGAGGCCATATGCACCTTATTTAAATTCTGTTGTTTCTTTGATCGTGTTTCAAATTCTTGGAAAGGGAGTGTTGTTGTCCCTCTTCATAAGAAAGAAGGTAGGCAAGTGGGGGTTCGGGGGGGGGGGGGGATTATCATCAAATTGCATTATTAGGTGCAGTAGGAAAAATGTTTGCCATGATCATACTGGGCCACGTGGATATATGGGCACAGGAAGCAAATATTAAACTAAAGCAATCTGGTTTTAGGGCACAACTGTCTGTTACGGATAACAATGCAGTGTTGCAGCCTTTATGATACACCTATGTAGTAAGGAATAAGTCATTGTTGTATGATGCTTTTATTGACTTTTATATTGCATTGGATACTGTGGGCAGACCTACCCTATGGCTGAAGCTGTCATCACTAGGTATTCCAAGCGGTTTATTATGGTTGCTTGTTTCTCTCTACTCATCAATATTGTGTAAAATCTTATTGGGGAGTACTAAAAATCTCTCTAGCCCTATCCCTACATAAAATGGTTTAAAACTGGGTTGTGCTTGCACCATTTACTGGCTGGAAAAAACTTTCCCCGAAACTATGATCAAAGCTACTGTACACCCTCATGTATGCAAACGATATATTTTTTGTTCGACCAGACTCCTATATTTCTGTATAGTACCTGAGGGTGCTATACAGTTATGCTGTAAAGCACTTTTTAAAGATGAACATAGCAAATATCAAAATATTAGTTTTTAGTGGAAGAAAATAGGCACTAAAATATATGTGATATGTTGGAAGTGAAAAATTGGAAATAGTAAACAAATATTCCTACTTACTTGGAACACTCCCAAGTAAATTAAAGGACAAACCACACTTTATATATCTAAGTAATAAAGCATTAACCCATGCAAGCTCATTGCAGCACTTTTATTAGTACATGGGGAGAAGGCGTTTTGATCATTTCATTCAAATTTGTCCAATTAAACTTCCCCCTACATTTATTTATGCCCTAGAATATACCACAATTGGACCATGGTAATTTTTATATGTGTATGAAGGGAAGATTGTAAGAAAATTATGGACTTTAAGCTCCACGATTCCAACACAATTACTTAGGTTGAAACTGGACTTGATCAGAGTTTTTGTTCACACTCTTGCCAATGTAGTTTGTTAGTGGTACAAATTGCTCCATGCTTCTAGTTCCTCTTCGAAGTCACTTATCAAGAAAGAGTTTACTCAAGATTCTAGCAAGCATATGCTCTTTAACAGGCATTTTAACAGGGTGTTTGGGTATTTTGAGCGTCATATGGGTTTGCTCAGTGCAATGTTGCCTGGACACCTCTGACTGTTTCACAGATCCAAGTCTGTCCAAATAAGCCACTCACTGGATATGGGGCACTGTATATCACTGGGTTTGCATTACTCAAAATGCTCTGATACTTCCGTTTTCATGGTGAACCTTATCTTAACTTTCAAATTGCTCACAGAGTCAGACGACTTATTATGTCCCACATACAGGGAATATCGCTTTAAATATTGTAAAGGCCAGATGAAATAACAACACTGAAAAATCTCCTCTCTCTGGTCTTTGTCAAAAAGTTTCCAAAAATATGTTTCAGATGCCGCATTTAGGTTGATACAATAATAAACATATATGAATACCCGATGCACTTGCTTAGGAACCCTCCTAACGAACACATTTGCAAGTATATAATTTTTCAAAATGTTTTAGCAAATATTTGAAGGGAAAATGGATTAAATGTTAAATAGAGTTTTCTATCTTGAATTGCTTTCACCTATTACTGTTGTGATGGTTTTATCCTGTTTTGCTGTGGAGGATTGTGGACCTCAGAACAGGTCAACATCAATTTTAAAATAAACCTGAAATAAAGGTCCTGCAAGCACTACACTGTGGACAACCAGTGCTAGTCTTTTTTAACACCAAAAAGAGAGACTTGAAAAATTCCAGCAACCAAAGTGATGCTATGTAAAAAGCCTAGGCTGACTGAAGGTATCCACATGCGTTAGACCAAACTGGCAGCTGCAGACATCAAAACAGAATGCAACTGTTAATGTTAAATTCTCTCACTACCCACCTTACATGATTTGATGCATGACAGAAACACTATGGGGCATGTTTCAGAGCATCTAACTCTATTCTTACACCACATAAGCATAATTTGTTTGACGCTAATGTGGCATTAAAAGGCCCAAAACACCATGTCATATTTACAAAGTGGCACAATGCATGCATTGCGCCACTTTGTAACCCTGTGCGCTACATTATGCCTGCGCCAGGAATAATGTATGCAAAGGGGACGTTCCCCCATTAAGGGGGCTGAAAAAACTGGTGCAAAGACATCTAAGAGATTTGTTTGTGCCATTTTTTTGGCACTTTTAACTCCTGCTCAGAGCAGGCATTAAAAGGAGGTTTCTATTGATCACAATGGGCCTCTGGGTGCTTTTCAGGATTAGCGTGCAAAGCGCTGAATTAGCTTAAAAAATTCTGACACTAGTCCCCTAACTACAGCCACGGTGTGCCATATTTTATATACGGCGCACACATGTTGGGGTTAGGGGCGTGCTAAGGGGCGCAAGAAAAGTGGAGCTGCACTGTATGCAGCACCACTTTTCTTAAACGCCCCATATGACTCTCCACGATTTCTGAATTCCATTGTAGTTGTATTGTATTTGGGTACATGTATAGGATCCTAAAGCCCCTTCGAACCGGTCTAAATACATAATAATAAACATGGAAAGCATGACACTAGGCAAGTTAGCACCATATTGGATTTTTACTAATGAGGGCAGCTTGAAACTGAGTTAATAGTTGAGGGGAGTAAGTGCCATAAAGCTGGTAAATTAACCTGACTACCGACCCACTGGTATCTATGGCACATAGCGGACAGGCGTATCCTGGGAAGCAGGTCCAGTCCTCCAAGGCTCCTCTTAGGTTGCAAACAGCAATTTCAGTTCTCTTCTGATTTTCTTCAGACCCTGGAGTGTTCTGAAGAAGGTGCCTGGAGGTGCCACATTTATGCCTGGCATGAACTAGGTGGCGCAGACCCCTGGGGGCACGCTAGCCAATGGGTAAAGGTTCCCGCCGCTAACCCATCCACTTTGGGCATTTTTAAGATGGCTGAAGCCGTTGGCCACACTGAACTTGGGCTCTTAGAGATGGGTCTGTGTGTGGGGGGAGTGTACTATGATAATCCTGGTGTCCCCCCCAACATATAATACTAATACTAAAATCCAATTTTCGGCAGTCCCTGTACCCCCAAACAAATAAATTCAGAAACAGAAGTCTGGTAAAATCAAAGCTAAGCTTTCAGCAACCAGAGAGTTGATACACACAAGGGGCCTCATTACGACCCTGGTGGCCAGCGGAACACTGGCGGTAATACCACCAATAGGCTGGCGGTGTTACGCCAGTGTATTATGACTGTGGCGCATTAGCTACGGCCATACCGCCGACCCCTCCACTATACTGCCAGGCTTCCGCCGGGCGGTCATAATCCCCAGCGCAGGGCAGCACTGCCCTAGGGATTATGAGTCCCCAACTGCCAGCCTGTCCATGGCGGTAAACACTGCCATGGAAAGGCTGGCGGTAAGGGGGACTTGGGGTGCCCCTGGGGCCCCTGCACTTGGCATGGGCAGTGCAGGGGCCCCCAGGCACAGCCCATCATGCATTTTACTGCCCCAATTTCAGGCAGTGAAATGTGCGACGGGTGCTGCTGCACCCGCAGCACATCAACATTGCCGCTGGCTCTATTATGAGCCGGCTTCAATGTTGATGTGACTTTTCCGCTGGCCTAACGGAAATGTAAAAATAGGATGCCACGCATACCGCCAGCACTGGCGATATTGTGGTGCCCGCGGCTTCGGCGGTCGTAATGAGGGCCAAGTATTTTGGCATTCTGTTTCCCTCCTTTGAAGTGCACCACAAATATTATATGTAAATCCAGAAGCCCTGCTGAACAGGCTGTGACACTCTAATTTTTAATCCAAGAGAATCCCACGGTGATTGGAGCTTGACTGGACTAAGTGTCAGCTAACATTTACTTGAGACTGTGGAGACTTCTTTGAAGTGTGCCCCAAGTGTCACATGAAAAGCCCCAGCAGATTGGTTGGGCAGGGTGTAACATTCAAGCAGGAATTGACACACTAATGTCAGAGAAGATTCTCCCCTCTAAATTGTATCAGGTTTAGATGGGTTATCTCTGCCAATTCAGGTCAGCCTATTGTTTGCTTCTGGGAGCAATTCACACCTCACCACAGGGGATCCATCAACTGTCAGATGAAAGGCACTGAAAGATCTTGGAAGCATTAGGCAAGCAAAAGGTACCTTTTCTAAAGTATCTTTTTCTGTTACGGCTAGACAAAGTACAACTTTACCCTTAAATCAATTTGTTTTTTTAAATATTAAAATGAGTACTTGAAGTTATTCTCCAACTGTTTCCTAGACAGAAACAACATTAATTAAACATACAATTCTATCCCAATGCCTCCCTGTGCAACAGCTAACCCTGCAACAGTAAAAATAGCCTTTTGGACCTTTTCACTGGAGGGCCATGTTGAACACTGACATTTTACATGCCCTACTCTTAAATACCATGCTCCATGTGTTAATGGGCAGCAAGACCTATTTAGGAGATTACATTAATATTTAAAATGAGGGTTTAGGCATAACAAAAGAGGTTATTTTGACAGGTAAAATCTGCAGTAAAAACCTGCACCACTGTGCTACACATGGCAGACCTCTAGTCATGTTTGTCCTGCATTGGGTGGTATAATATGTGCTGCAGCCCACAGGTGACATTTAACTTACAGGCCCTGGGTATACCTTAGGTACCATATACTATGGATGTATAGGTGTGTTAAATATGCTAATTAGGGGTATATAAATTCTATCATGTTGAAAGGGGAAGCAAGGCACTTTGCCCCTGATTAGCTATGGTAAAGTGCACAGAACCCTAGACAAAAATGGTCAAGATAAAAATTCTGAGAGAATACCACGCAAACAATGGTCATTTCCAACAAGGTCACAGAGCGGTCATGTTTCAACTGTAAGCACCTCTCCCAGTTCAGATTATTATTTTGCATGTTGGTACCTTTAGTCCTGCAGTTATAAGAAGCAAAAGAAAACCTTCAACTCTAGAATGCAAATTAAACCCCAAGACTGAAAAAGGTACAAACACATGAGAGGTTGGGTTCAAAGCATGACATACCTAATATACAGGCATTGTAAGCACACACTGAAAGTTGTGTATTTAAAAAGATAGAAATTCAGCAGGTGTGTTGATGAAGCATCACAGTCAGGAAGTGGGCTGTTAATAGTTGAGGTCTTCTGGGGGCCATGTGCTGATGATTAATGTAGGAAATTACCAAAATTTGTGTGCCTTTAAATGTCAATTTATGCAAACTCGACATTTGAATTAAAAGTGCTTCCAAAGCTTCATACTACCTTATTTTTACATATAAGTTACCCTTAAGGTCTCTCCTAAGTGCCCCATGCGTAGGGTGCCTTGTAACTATAAGCAGGGACAAGATAAAAGATGTTTAATATGCCTTGGTAACCGAAAAACTGCCAATGTCGTTTTTCCTTATTGTAGTACAGTAGCTCCATAGGCTAACATTGTGAAACTTTATTAAAGTATATCTTTTGCTAGAAATGGGCTACAATTTCCATTCTTGGACTCAAAATGATAGTTAGAATAAATCCAATAATTGGTCACTGTTAGATTGATTATAACTATCACAAAAAATAAGTTATAGAAATTGCTTTTCTGTTGAGCCAAAATCCAGCTCTCCATCTGTTCTTTGACTGGCCAACCTCTGCCAGGCTGAGTTGGACTGCCTTAATGAGATGCGAAGTGGCCTGCATTGAGACAATGGGACATCTGGTGGGTCAAGATTTGCAAGCTGCAGAGCAAAAGTCAGGAAGGGAGCTAGGTAGCCAAACTGGTCTTCAAAGGGAAAATGACCCTTAGGACAGGACACAGACTAACTCCCTCTTCCTTCCATCACAGCCAGATGGGAGCCCTAGGAATGAGACTAGCAGATGGGCTGGAGGAGGAGTTTTCAGGGAAATAAGACACACCAATTGTAATGAGGTAATAATGTCCCACTACAAGTATATGGGTACAATCATAAGTTTAATCTCTGTCGCCTCAGCCATCGATCGGTCCACCTTCCAACCGTCCTCACGCGTCCTTGTCATTCCATCTCGAATGACGGGATCGCGTGCAGTGTTTGCGTGTATAATACATCACACATCTCCCTTTTATACAATGAACAAATTAATACAGAAATGATGTTCCCACATAACCATGACAACAAATAAATGTATAACCAAAACTATGTATACACCAAACATATCAACTAAACATCATATCAACCCCGCTAAATAAGTTTAATACAAGCTATCACACATCCCTATAAACGTCAATTTTTTTTTTTTAATGAGAACATAGTCTTTAAGATGTCCAGGACTTATCTTCCTTCTACCACTTCTCCTCATTGCGTTCAATTCATCAGTATCATGTCGTCCCTTATTTTTTGTTCTTGACCCAACACTGTCTCTAACTCCTCTGGACCTTTCAGTACTAATACCCGTTTCCACCATCCCTTTCAACCGAACCACTCTGTTCATGTTCCATATCTTGCCATCTGAAGTTTTTACAGCATTCTTGAAAAGTTTAATCACATGAAGAGGTCTAGTGAACTTTGACCCCTCAAGACATCCAACTGGTGCCTTCACCTTCACCACATCACCCACAACAATATTATTTTTACACACCCTCTTCCTTGTATCAAATTCTTGTTTCCTTTTCTCTATGAGCCTTTCTTCTCTATCTCTCCACTCCGTGTTCACCAAATTATATCCATTTTTTATCCACTCCATCCATCCAGGAGACAACTTGGTATTAGGTATCCTTTTCCTAAACAGTTCAAAAGGGGATCTGCCAGTAGTTGAATGTGGAGAGAACCGATAGGCTGTAATCCTTTTCAAAAGTTCTGCACGCCAACTCAGAGCATTCACTTTTGCAAGTTGAATGCTTTCCTTTATGTACTTGTTAAATCTTTGAACTGCACCGTTGCTTTCTGGATGATAAACCGCTGTTTTCTTATGTGATATGCCACAATTACTCATAAATTTTTCAAAAACCGTTGAACAAAATTGTGGACCATTATCTGACAATAATGATTTTGGAAATCCCTCTTTCCTAAAAATGTCTTCTAAGAAAATCATCACACTAGAAGATGAAATTTCATGCACATTTTTGACTTCCACCCACCTGGAATACAAATCTATTAACACAATTAGATATGGCATTGAATGTTCTCCTGGTAACGGACCCACAATATCTATTGCTACCTCATCCCAGGGTTTGCATGGTAAACTTCTACAATGCATAGGTGCATTACGAGTTTTTAAAATTTTGTCACTCTGTGCACATTGTATACATTCTCTAACTACACGCTCCACTTGTACATCCATACCAGGCCACCAAAAATTTGCTCTTAAATTTTCTTTTGTCTTAACAATCCCAAGATGACCTTCATGGGCTTGATTCATTATCCTCTCTCTTAATGTTTTTGGTGGAATCAATCTTGTTCCTCTCAACAATATCCCTTTATCCACCGCCAATTCATCTTTCACCAACCTCCAAACTTTCCCTAGAACCACAAATTTACCAGTCTCTAAAGTCTCACACACTCCACTCAACTCAACATCTTCTTTCAACGCCTCTTTCCACTCTTGTTCGGTTATTATTCCACATGTAACTTCAGACACATCACAACATACTTCACACACTAATTCCTCCTGCAAAGTTATATCTTTTTGTTCTTCATCCTTCCTGTCTTCTTCCACTAATCTTGAAAGACAATCCGCACTAACATTCAATGCACCTGGTAAATACTCTACTTTAAATTTAAAATCCTGGAGCCCGATAATCCATCTTCTAATTCTTGCAGAAATGCAATTAAGACCCTTACTACCAAACACTTCTACTAAAGGTTTGTGATCAGACAAAACCACAAACTCCGTGCCCCACACAAAATGTCTAAATTTATTCAATGCCCAATATATGGCCAGGGATTCTCTTTCAATCACAGAGTAATTCCTCTCTGTTCCGCTCAAAGATTTGGACGCACAAGCAATCATTCTTCTCATACCTCCCTCTTCTTGCATCAGAACCGCACCCAAACCTTTTGCACTAGCATCAGTGACAATGGCAGTTGATCTACCCGGTTTAAAAGCTTGTAAACAGGGAGCATATTCTAATTCTTCTTTAATTTTTCCAAACTCATCTTCACACAGGGAATTCCACTTGAACTCTCTTCCTTTCTTCAGTAAATCTCGCATGTTAACAGTTTTTTCTGACAAGTTCCTAATGTACCGCCCATAGTATTCTACCATTCCTAAAAACAAATTCACTTCTTCTTTGGTTCGAGGAGAGGTTAACCGCTTTATGGTCAAAACCAAATCTGGTTTAGGTTTTACTCCACATCCTGTAATCAAATGTCCCAGGTACTCCACCTCTGTCAAAGCAAAACGACATTTCTTTCTCTTCAAAGTAAGACCAGCACGACTTAAACATCCCAAAACCAACTTCACTCGTTCCCAATGTTCTACCGCCGTGTCAGCGTAAATTAACACATCATCTTGGTAACATTTCACCCCTTTGACCTCTTTCAGAATTTTACACATAATGCGTTGAAACACAGAGGCCGCAGAGACAAGCCCAAATGGCATTCTTTTAAATTTAAATGCACCAAAAGGTGTTATGAATGCAGTCAATTCTTGTGACATCTCTTCCAACTCTACCTGATGATATGCTGATTTAAGATCTAGGGTGGAAAAGTACTTTGCTCCACCAACCATAGATACTATCTCTTCAATGTTTGGAAGTGGAAATTTATCTACCACCACCTCTCTATTTAGAGCCCTCAGATCCACACAAAGCCTGATATCACCATCCCCTTTCTTTGCCACAACTATGGGAGCCAACCATTCGGTTGCCTCTACTTCCTCAATTATGCCCATTAATTCTAATCTTTTAAGTTCAGTTTTCACCGGTTCCTGTAAAGCCAACGGTATTCTTCTCATTTTCGCTACCATGGGTATAGCACCTTCCTTTAACCTAATTTTATGTTTATAACCTTTTAGACATCCCAAATTGTCTGAAAATACTTCAGGAAATTCATTTAATAACTCACTGTCCACACCATCTACACTCTGAATTTGAACTTGAGGTTGTGCGTTTGGATTCAAAATGACGCCTAACAGCTTTTGGTGCGTCCAACTCAAGAGATTATCACCTTGATTGGACACATACACTTTTCCCAACAGGTGTCTACTTTTGAACTCAATATGCCCTTCAAAGTACCCTAGCATTTTTATAGGCTGTCCACCATAACCCCCAGGAGATACATCCATCTTCTTTAATTTCCTAGATTCCAAAATTAACCTGTCAAAACTTGTTTTTGAAATTATCGTCAGTTGTGAACAAGAATCGAAACGCATTAGTAAATCCACACCATCCACTCTCACCACCTCACTTGGATGCTCTCCACACTTAACCTGAGCACCAACTTGGAACACTGCCTCTTGAGACACTTCCCTGATCTCTTTCTTCATGTTATCATTATGGAATTTATTCTTTCTACCACGGCAACATTTGTAGAAGTGACCTCTCTTCCCGCACCCATTACATATTACATTCACAGCTGGGCAATTGCTCGAATTGGCTTTGTGGCCACTATTACCACACCAATAGCATTCACCTTTGAACTTCACTATATCTTCCTTTTTCTTCTCACCTCCACTTCCTTTGTTCTTCACTTCACACACTATCTCCTCCACCTTCGTACAATCTCCACTCATTAATTTGTTTCCACTTAATTCCTTAACACAGCTCAGCATATGTTCCACTCTTTTTGCCACCATAATTACTTCTTCCAAAGGTGGTTCATCTTTCAACCACAACTCTTCCCTTATTTTGTCACTACAGCACTTTAATACAAACTGATCTCTAATTCTCTCGTCCACCAGTGCTCCAAATTTGCATGACGCCGCCAACTTTCTCAAACTAGTTACAAAATCTTCCACCAACTCTTCTTTACCTTGTTCCCTTTTCCCAAAATAATATCGTTCCATTATCGTGCTCACTCTTGGTAAGTAATGTTTGTCTAACTTCATAATACATGCCTCATATTCATTCAAATTCCTACTTTCTTCAGCACATAAATCGGGCAAATTTTCTAAAACCTCCTGTCCCTCTCCCCCTAGACAGTGTAACAATAATGCACGTTTTCTTTCCGCGCTCAGTGTCGGTCCACACACTCTAGCATAGTGAGCAAATATCTTTTTCCACTTGTTCCAAGGATATATTGGATCACCTGGACTGCTTAAAAAAAATGGAGGTGGTGTTACATTCTGCATTATTGTGATAAACTAGACGAACCCACAGAACAACACCCTGAATGCCAGACCTAAACTGAACCAATATCTAACTGTAACAGTGAATCACCAATCCTTCAATGTCCTTCCATGTCCCAACATTGAAACCTTCTTTATGATAGATAAATAATTCTTGCTTAGTCAGGGTGTGCCTATCACCGTGTATTCCACACCATAGGCACCGTTCCAATGCAATTCCCTATTTTGGTTTTCCACTGATAGCAAAGTACAACTTCCCTTTAAGAAATTGAAATAACCGTCCCTTTAAGGACACCGGTGTTGTTTGGCACGCCCCCAAACAGATGTTGTTCACGCAGCGTAGCTTCCTTCTACACTCGTTATCTTCCTGCTTTGATTTGTTGGTTCCGCGAAACTTCGTGCTTCCCTTGTGGTCCGCCCTGTGAAATCCTCCCAAAACAACTGCGCCACGGCTCCACCCTCTCAGCCAAATGCGCAAAACTGGCTGGCGTCACCGCAACCTCCACCGTCAGGCGAGACACCAAACCCTTGATGTTGAGGCGACTCTCACCACCTTCGTCGCCAAATGTAATGAGGTAATAATGTCCCACTACAAGTACATGGGTACAATCATAAGTTTAATCTCTGTCGCCTCAGCCATCGATCGGTCCACCTTCCAACCGTCCTCACGCGTCCTCGTCATTCCATCTCGAATGACGGGATCGCGTGCAGTGTTTGCGTGTATAATACATCACACCAATAGGATGGCTTAACCAGATCTTAACTCCAAGGTGGGCTTTCCTCCTTCTTGGATTTTGGAAGAATAGTGCTTCCTGGGATTGATTTTTGCCACACTTCGCAGGAGGTGGTCACCCCAGAGGGTGGCACCCTGCACCCCATTGGTCAGGGGTGCCCCCCTACGTGCCAGGCCATGAACACTGGATACATATGGGAGAGTTGCCCAGAAACTCAGAACTGCCTGAACTACAAGGAGAAGAAGGACTGCCCTGCTGGAACTCTGGACTGCACCCCAAAGGACTGCACTGTGCATGACTGCACCTGCTGTACACTGAGGCACTACAACTCTAAGGACTTTGCCTATCTTCAAGAGAGGGAAGGAGTGGATTCACTGACAGCAACAGGTGAAAAGAGCTTCACCTGCAACATCCATAACCGAGGAAGACCCAACTGATCACCTCCAGCTGGTCTTTTAAGGATTTGCCAGGTGCATTGTGGGAAATATAGTCCCAGCATCTCAAGGATCATCTCCGATGTTCTAGACCCTTGGATCAATGTTGAGGACCAGTGGAAACCCGAAGGAGGACTTCTGGAAGGAGATCTAGAAGGTTGGAGAAAATTGGAGAAATTTTGGAAAAAAACTCTGTAAGATGACCAACCCACCAACGAGAGTCAAGCCGTTTACATCAACCCGCGACCCGGCCTGAATTTCAGGCTCGTCCCACTGAAGCTCTGGAGCTTTTTCCCATCAGTGAAACTTCCAGGAGTTTATAGGGAGCTCACCTTGAGCCAAGCCGACGACGTTGCATCAATGTCCACCCTGACGAGAAGCCTTGCCCAACGACGAGAGAAAAAGCTCCATAAAAATGACTAGGTCCAGAGGTATAATTTTGACCGAGGCCTCCTGCGCAGCATATCTTAGCAGAGCTCCATTGCGGTCAGCTTCAAATTGTGACTTGGTTTCGTTCAAGCGTGACCAGATTTCCCTGGTTGGCGCTATTAGTTTTTAAGCATTAGAAAGCACATATTTTCATTTATTCTTTAAAAATTAACATCTCTGGTTCCCTAAATTGGATTTTATTTCTTTTGGTGTCATTTTAGAAATAAAAATATTTCCTATTTTTATAAATTGGTGTTGGATTTTTATTGTGTGTTGTGTCTTACTTATTCAATGTATTGGTGTTGTTAAATGCTTTACACAACTGTCTCCTAAGTTAAGACTGCTTGCTTATTGCCAGCTACCAGGGTTGAGGAAGGGATTGATATATTGAGACCCTGACTGAACCGTTCTTTGTGATTATGGCCTTATTACTTGTGGTAAGTCTCTACCTATCACTACTAATCACCCACTTTCCAACACCATGTCATAAGCAAATGTAAGGTGACACTTGGAAAGGCTCAACCTTAGTACCCATAGTTAGGCGGGCACCAAACCAAATGGGATGAAAGCTACCACCAGGACTGTTTTTAATGACCACAGAGGAGGAGACTGCTCCTTAACCTGGCCACACCTCTGAGTGGGCACATAGACTTGCACAAGAGGAGAAGGGTTCTCCCCATCTTGGATTTTGAGGGTGAAAGGCAACATAACCATGTTTGCAATAGGGCAAACAGGAACTTCTGAAATAATTGGGAGGGTTGCAAAAGGAACTTTTACCCTAGTTGGGAAGTGCCCAGGAGTCACTTCAGTCCTATAGCTGATGGCAGGCATAAATGTGGCAACCCAAGCACCTCCTCAGAACACTTACTGGACATGCAGAACATCAGAAGATGCTGTCTGTGGTATGAAAGGAGCCATGAAGGACTAGTCCTGTTCTCTCTTGTACCCAGACCAAAGTAGTAGACTCCAAAGGTCAGTAGACTAATCTCTTATGCGGCTAAACGAACAAGAAAAACCTGCAAGAGTGTTTTTGCTCAAAGTTCCCACCTGACCAGTTTCAATAGGACCTAAACTGGAGTTTTCTCTTCATCCCTGTCTGACACCCTGAAAGTCTTTAAGTGCCTTCCTCTGGGGTCCTGGAAGCCTTCGACTTGTACATCTTTAGTTGTTTGGGCACCAGAAGAAAGTTGGGAAAACTTTCAAAGCTTTTCCTCCAGAGCACCAGGGGGACCTGCAAGAAAATGTATCTGACCACCATTTCTACAGCACCGGATTGGATTTCAGATTCCTCCTGCTCAAAGTTACCCCACCCCAAAAAACCATCTAAGTTCCATTCTGTATAGGGAATTAGAATATCTTCACAAGAAATACACAGAGCTCCCGCGGGACCAGACTACTTCAAGTATCCAGTCTTGAGCTCTGCTGTGGGAGCTGCAGTTTCAGTGGCGACCCACTCAGGAAGGATTTTTCTTCCTAAAAAGGGACAAAGTCCCTTTCTCCATTGGGACTGAGAGGACATTTCAACACATTTTGCTTCAAAAAATTGACTAGTGGGACTTAGAAATAAATGTTTTCACTTGAAAACTTTTAACCATGACCAATCCACTTTTGTTGTATCAGATCAGGGTTCCCTTGTGGTTGACCTCAATGTGTGCATAGATCCCAGTTTACCACTTCCATAGACCATCATTGGTGCTTTGTGCTTTTTGGCCCGATTTGTACTTGCAACCTTAAATATTCATATTTCCATTTTCACATAGTAGATTTTTGGGGTTTTAATGTCACTTTTTTAAATTCAATTTTACTCTATTTTGGGATTTGTTTGCTTGGTATTTTTCACTTTATTAATGTTTTGCTACTGCATAAATACTTTACACATTGCCCTAAGTTAAACCTGTTTGCTCTGTACCATAGCCAATAGGTGGTTGAGCTCAGGTTAATTTAGTGACTTTGAGTGTTCAGCTTGAAAAGAAATGTCATTGTTCCTTTAAGGTGTCAGTTATCAGCCCCAACCAATAAACCACTTTCTTACAGTTCTGGTGTTTTTTGATTGTGCAAAGCAACACTTATGCCATTAGTACATACATAAATCAGTACCATGGCATAATTAACCATAGAGAGCAAACTGCTCGTCACCTTATAGCTTCCAAGTGGACCTAGTTAAAGTTTCACATCTTGAGTCACTCTGGCTCTATTTCCAAAAACACCTTTTATGCTGGTATTTTGAAGCTCAATTAATAGAAGTTTAAAAATAACTACCTGTCAGAGAAAGAAAGGTGCTATTGGCCTCGAGAACAATAATGAATGACCTTGTCAAGTGTAACATTGAACCACTTGACAACACTCACTGTAGGAATTAGAATGCAGATTTCAGGTGGTGTGTTTCAGTGTGGTAATAATAACAGTAATGGTGATTTCTACGTACATGGCCCCACTGGTTTCTTTCAATATACTGGAGGTGCACAAAGACATGCATATCAGTCCCATACCCTCAGCACTTTAGTTTCTCTTTGCAACATTGTGAGGAAAACATTTCACTGCAGCTGGATTACATATATCCAATTACATACACTAAGAATATGTGCCTGAATTGCACCATACTACAGTTTATGCCATTGGTAGAAGAGAAAAGACAGATATGTGGGATAAAGTCCTGGGATGCTTTTACAGACTGTTCTGAGGTTTCCATTGCAGACAGGAATCTGATTGGGTTTGTGGTAAACTCACAAAGAACGTGCCTATGTGTGAGCCTTGTGATAATGTGTGTGTAAATGTATGTGCCTCTGCGTTTGTCTGTTTATGTGTGCCTGTATGTGTGTGTTAGCATACAGCATAAAGTCATTACAAAAAAATACAACAAACCTACACATCCAAACATAAGTTGGGCTGATTAGCTTAGCCAGTGTGTTATGCTTATTGGAATTAGAATGTGGGGCTATTGGAATGCGGGGCTATTGGAATGCGGGGCTATTGGAATGCGGGGCTCGGAATGGGCTCGTGCGGGGGTTGTCGCAGAGACGAAGACCAGCACGTTGGCGGAGACACGACAGGACGCGTTCAAGGTGGCTCCTGTATTTTGTTAACTAATAAACGTGCCCAGTCACTTACCAAGTCTGGCTTGATATTTAAACCGCAACATAGTTTTGGCGACAAGAGGTTGGAGCCACCTCAGGACCTGCGCGTTCAAGTTGCAGATTTTCACACATCTCCATACTCCCTGGAACAAAGCGGAATGGACGACGTGGTAGGAATTACCTCGCTTTCGGAGGTGGTGAGATCCATTTTGGGACTTCATCGGAAGACGTATTTTATGACTTTTGGCTGATAATCTCAATAAGCGCGTGTGGCCACACTCTCTGCTTGCACAAGCAAAGTGTGCGCAAGCAGAGTGTGCGCGTGCTTTCTCACCGAACGTCGCATACGCTACGAGCTATTTACGGGGTAACCTAGCAACAGGAGAGCTCTTACGGAAGAGCCTCATTGTGTGGATCTGTTGCTAGGCAACGCCTGAAATCCTCGCCGTGCCTCTCATTTCATTTACTTAACATCCGCATTTACTTATCATCTGATTATTTTTTGGTGACTATAATTAACGCTGCACATTCAAAACGCATTGGAGAGCACTTTTGCCGGTCACATAGACATTTACCTGCATTATTCGTTGTAATACACATTTGGAGTGTAGTTTCACACTGGTTTTGCAGACATTACTCCATAATACACAAATCCAAGTGTATTAAAATAAAGATTGGTCTGAAAATAAAGATATAACGTGTCCGGCACGATGCAATCTGTGACTGCCCCTCCACCATTTTTAGAGTCACCAGAAGAACCTACAGTTTTATGGTCTCAATGGTTTGACACATTTGAGAAATATTTGGGTGCTATTGGTGCCTCACGTTATAGACCTGAGAGAAAAACGTTTCTGCTACTGCACTCACCAGGCTTTGAAGGGCGAGAACCTTTAAAACATCTCCCTGATGTCGAAGTTGCAGAAGGTGAAGAGTTGGACGAATACCAGGAAACAGTAAAAAAACTTGTTCTGAGATTTGACAAACAGCCAAGCCTCATTGTATTACGCCATAAATTTTTCAAGAGATCCCAGTTGCAGAGTGAGTCTATTGATGAGTTAGTCAGTGCACTTCGGAAATTGTGTGCACAATGCCAGTTTGGAGCATTCCGGGATCAACTCATCAGGGATCAACTCATAGGACATTGCGTTGACCGACACATTCAACAAAAGCTACTTACGATGGGTGACCCGTCACTGGAAGAAGTAATCAAACTGGCTAACAGTATTGAACTTGCTCATGCATCTCTTAAAGAATTATCGGTACAGCGCAAAGAAGAAGAGAAAATCAGTGTCAGTGCCATTTCCACGCGTAAAGAACACAAGAGTGTGAACAATACATTTTTCAAACGAAACAATATTTGTTTTAGATGTGGAAATTTTCCACATGCAAAGGACTCTAAGGGTTGCCCAGCAAAGAGTGTTGTATGTCATAAATGTGGTCGTACAGGCCACTTTGCTAAAGTGTGTCAAAGCTGTGTGAACAAGAATGTCAAAATTAACAGCGTCTGTGAAGCCAGAGAGGTTTCAGACCAATATTTGGAGAGTGAGTTCTGTGATATGATTGTTGTGGTCACAGATGAACAAGCTATTTCAGGGAATCCTGAGGAATGTGTAGACCCCTATGTGGATATTATTGTAGGGGGTAAGCCCCTACATTTGCTTGTGGATTCTGGTGCACGTATCACCATGGTGATGTCAGAGTTATTTAAGAAGACATGGGGTTCTAGGAAATTGTTTCCGCCTGATAGAGCTCCAGTTTCCCATGAAGGCAGGAGGATAGAACTTGAGGGTTTTATCGAAGACATTTTGGAATTCAAAGGGCGCAGGAGCCTGGGAAAAGTGTATGTAGCAGTCAAGGGGCTTAACATTCTGGGTTGGTTCCATCAGGGCCTTTTTGGTATGGTACATAAGAAGGCTACGAGCGAGCAGGTGATGGTAGTTAAAGATCAAGGTGGTTTAGATCTCCAGATCCTACAAAGAGATTTCCCCAATGTGTTTGAGAAGAAATTAGGATGTATTAAGGGCTTCAAACATAGAATTAAAATCAAACAAGGTGCCATTCCTGTTAAGCACAAATTGAGAGCAATTCCCTTCAGTTTGAGGGATGACCTTAAGTTAGAGTTGGAAAAACTACAAGCGTCAGGGGTTATGGAACCTGTGGAGTCTAGCCTGTGGTTGTCTCCCATTGTGGTTGCTCGCAAACGCAATGGCGAAATGCGTTTATGTGTTGACTTAAGGAGCTTGAACAAGGATGTCTGGATTGACTCTTTTCCTCTGCCCAGAATTAATGATTTGTTGGGGAAACTCAATGGTGCTGAGTGGTTTTCTAAGATTGACTTAGCTTCAGCATACCACCAGGTGGTGCTTGAAAAGGACTCTAGACATTACAATGCTTTTAACACACCTTTTGTTCGCTTTCAATTTCGCAGGATGCCTTTCGGTCTTGCCTCAGCAGCTTCAGTTTTCCAGCGTATTATGTCACAACTGTTAAGGGATATTGAGGGGGTTCTGGTGTTCCAGGATGATGTCCTCATTTTTGCTAAACAGTTAGCAGAACATGACACTGTGCTCAAGATAGTTTTACAGATTTTTGAGGATTATGGCGTGGTTGTGAAAGGCGAAAAGTGTGAATTTTGGAAGGGAGAGATTGAGTTTTTGGGACATGTCATTTCTTCGGAGGGCATCAAACCTAGACCTGGTTTAGTCGATGCTGTTCGGGAGTGTCCCCGTCCAAAAAATAAGGATGAGTTGCGCTCTTTTGTTGGATTGTGTGAGTTCTACTCCAGGTTTATTCCTGATTACGCTTCCAAGATGAAGTGTTTGTCCAATATGTTGAAAAATAGTGTGGCATTTGTTTGGGACAAGGGTTGTCAAGACACCTTTGAATTAGTAAAATCTGAAATGACCAATGCCAAAGCATTACATTCATATGATCCCCTTTTAACGTGTAAGATCATGGTGGATGCCAGCAAGTATGGGTTAGGTTCTGTGCTAGTCCAAGAAACTGCACAAGGAAAAGCCACTATTAGTTATGCCTCTAGAGTATTGAGGGAAGCCGGGTTGAATTACTCCGTAATAGAAAAGGAGTTATTGGCATGTGTCTGGGCAAGTGAAAAGTTCAGAAGTTATGTTTGGGGTAGAAGGTTTGTAATTGTGACTGATCACAAACCACTACTATATATTCTGAGGGGTGCCAAAACAATTACACTACTCCACGAATTGCTCGTCTTACCACAAAACTTTTGCAATACGACATAGAAGTTAAGTATTTACCTGGTAAACTTAATGTAAGGGCTGATTTCCTTTCTAGATTACCCATTGTTAAGTTGGATGAGTTTGATGCAGAGGAAGATAGGGAAGACTGTTTTGTTGCCAGTGTGGATCTTCCCGTGTGCAAGGCTTTCAGTAAAACTGATTGGAAAGAAGCGGACCGTGATGATCCAGTTTTAGCCAAGGTTAAAGAGTTTGTGATCAGTGGTTGGCCGAAAGAAAGGAATGTTTCCTTGTCTTTACAACCATTTTGTAAAATTGCGGACGAGATTTCCATAGAAGATCAGATACTCTTGAGAGGTGAGAGGTGTATTCCTCCGTACGGTATATGTTCTGGTTTGAAAAGTTCAGCACATGAGGGTCATTTGGGGCAACAATGACCAAACGGAGATTAAGAGAGAATTACTGGTGGCCGTCTATGGATAAAGATGTGGATGTTGTTGTTAAGGGATGTGTGATTTGTAATACTGCTGAGAAGGGGCTGAAAGTGTGTACGCCGCCTCTGCACCCTATTGATATTCCAGAAAGACCTTGGTCGAAGCTAGGCATAGACATGGTTGGGCCATTACATTTTCTCCCTCACAATTTGCGGTATGCCTTCGTTCACATGGACTATCCCATTAGGTGGCCAGAGGTTCATTTTTCTGCCACACCGTCTGCAACAAATGCAGTCAATTTCCTTAAAGATGTTTTTATGCGTGAAGGTTTCCCTGAAGCCATTATTTCTGACAATGGAGTGCAATTTGTGAATTCTGAAATGGAGAGTTTTTTACAACAGTCAGACATTAGGCACTTGAAAAGTTCACTATACCATCCTCAAACCAATGGTTTGGTTGAGAGAATGAATAGAGTGGTTGGAGATTGCATAAAATGGGCTAGACACAATAATTTTGACATCCAAGAGGCAGTTAAGACCATGTTATGGTTTTATCGTTCTACACCTCAGTCCTTGACTAAGGTGTCTCCTTTTGAAGCGTTAAGAGGTTGCAAACCAACTTCCATTTTGTTTCCGTCCTGGTTAGCAAGTTCAAGGAAAAGTAAGGGGATGAGTGAAAGGAATGGTGTTTACAAGTGGCAAAATGTGGATTTAGGACAGGAACGTATGAAGAAGAGATATGACTTCATCAAAGCCACCAAACTGCATATGATTTGCCCTGGGGATTTAGTGCGAATAAAAAAAAGTATGTTTGTTAAAAAAGGTGATGCTTGTTTTAGTGAACCTGTAAGGGTGAGAAAAATTTATGGCAATGCAGTAATGGTTGATGGAGGTCAGTGGTGGAATTTGTCCAAGGTTGTAAAGATATTCGAAGACTCTTCTCAAGGTGTTGAATGTGAGAGTGATAGTAGTAAAGAATGTGAAAGAGGTTGTTGTAAAGGTCCTACTGTACAGGACAAAGATTCGTTTAGTTCAAGTACCCAAAGGGGAGCCATGGACTCTGGGGAGATGTGTGTACGTAGGTCTACCCGGAGAAATTTTTTACTGTGGAAACTAAGATCAGATGTGTGAGACGTCATGATTAGGGACTCACAAACTTTTGGTGGAGTCTCCCACGAACTTTATTATGGAGTCTTAAAAAAAAAAATAATAATAATAATATAGAATATATTTTGTTATTGTTTCCTTTACTTTTAGGTTTATTTATTTTTGTGTTTCTTTTTTTTTTTTTACCAGTTCGTTGATTCCTTATAGTTTATCAAGTAAGGTTAGGTTATGTAAAAATAGGAAACAAATTTCTGTTCTTGTACTTTGTTATTCAGCAAGTATCCTTTTGTATGTAAAAAAAAAGGGGAAGAGATGGTATGTTATGCTTATTGGAATTAGAATGTGGGGCTATTGGAATGCGGGGCTCGGAATGGGCTCGTGCGGGGGTTGTCGCGGAGACGAAGACCAGCGGTTGGCGGAGACACAACAGGACGCGTTCAAGGTGGCTCCTGTATTTTGTTAACTAATAAACGTGCCCAGTCACTTACCAAGTCTGGCTTGATATTTAAACCGCAACACAGTGCTTGCTTAAGTCCTTGGGAGGGGCCTGAATATCTGGCTGAGGGTTTTCTCATGGAGGCTTCAATGCAGGATATTCAATGTGTATGTTTATTATAGTGGAATATTACAAAATTCTTCGGAGACCTTTTTAATTTTACTCCAAGCACACATGTTGGGATGACTATCCCCTGAATGGTAAATGGGTATATGCCCTTATCCCGATTGCATGTGAAACTGGTATTTTGGCTTTTTGTTTGACCCTGATAACACACTTATCTAGCATGTGTGCAGAGACCAAGGCCTGTCTCTGTTCTAGGACCTGAAAGAGTGCACAAAGTGTACCCTCATAGAGGGCACAGACCAATGTCTGTAAAGCGATGGTAGAAGTTTACCAAGTTTTTGGAATTTATTAGTATGGCTGTGTTTCAGGGAGTGCACGGTCTTCTGACATCTCTGGTGGTAGGTTCTGCAATGTTCTTTTATGTGAACCTCTCATCCTTGTGGGGGGGGTTGGTGGTGGGAGAGAGAGGGGGGAGTGAGAGAGAGTGAGAGTGTGTGTGTGTGTGTGTGTAGTGCTTGTATGTGTAGCGAGTGTGTAGCAAATGCATGGTGATGTAGTGAGAGTCTGAGTATTGGACTAGTGGAATCCATTTTGGATGCCCCCATGTTTAGCATGGCGCAGGATGGAGGGTGGTTGTAACTTCCCCAGATGGTGAAGTGTATTGGCTACATTCCTGTGGCTGGAGGGTGGACATGAGACACTGAATTGAGGGAGTATGGAGACAATGCTGCCCTAAAAAACTCAATGAGACCCATGGTAGCAAGGGGCTGTTGATTAGTTCTTACTGAGCACTGCAGTTTCATAGAAAGTATGGGCAAATGGTGGGTCTGCAGTTTCTGTTGTTCAAGACGAGGAAGTTTCTTGGCAGAGCTTGCCTGTTTGTCTATTTACTGTTTCAGGAGTGCTGATCACAGCCAGGTGCAGAGATTTCACACTTCATTGTGCACTTGTTTTGGATACTCCTCCTTGGAGTCTGCATCTTTGTTACCTGAGGTGAGTGCAATCACCTTCACGAAGGCTGTGTATAATTAACAACCAGTATATGACATTTGCAAGAGAACCAAAAGAAAACCGTTCTGAAACCTTATGCAGTGCATACATATCTCCTGTCTAGAAAATGAGAATACAAGTGGAATTCAAACCATAGAACTTTATTCCAGTTACATGCTCTTTTTGACCAAGCAAGTGAGTGTCCAGCAAAGTACTCAAAGTACTGTATGTGTGACAGGGGTTGGTGTCAGCTTGACAGGCAGTGTCTCAAAGGTGAGGGGACATCACCTAAAGTCTGTACTTGCTGCAGGAGGAACTAATGGTCTACTTGGAGATTAGAAGGCTGCCTATCTGCTCAGACAGGGAGTGTGCCTGGCTATGCAGCAGGAGAGACTGACACACCTACCCATCAAATTCCTCCTGCACGCAGCCTAGAAGTGCTGCTATACGAGCCTATGAGCTGAACTCTCCCAGCAGTCAAGTTTCAAGCAAGGTCATTGCTGTGGCTCCCCAGTGCAAGCGCTGCCACCACAGGAGTGGGACAGCTGAATGCGCCCACCCCATCACTGTTAGAGCTGCATCCACAGTAATGGAGCAAACCGCGGGGTCTACCTGTAAATGAAATGAGAGACTGAGGAAGCTGAAGAGTTCATCAGTAGAGACTTAAGATTATTACAGGATGAATGTGAATTGGTGAAAGTGAACTGAACTGTTTGTACGTTTAAACATTGGGGTACCTTTGAGCAACTTCTATCGCATTCAAACCTCGACCTATGCTATACAGAGGAGGCTGTAAGACAATAGGAAACTCTGAGAGTGGGGTAGCGTACCAAAGGGCTGCATCTCTTCACTGAAGATCACAGACCGCAGTACAACACTGTATCTGAGAACCCTAATCGTGCTGTCTAGTTCTTCATTTTTCTGGGAGATTAAAGTACTTTCTTTTAACTAACATAGAAGCTCTAGACTGGACAATAAGTTATTGTGTCTGTTGGTTGACTGTTGATTTCTGAGTTTTTGTACCCTACACTACTTCCCTGAGAAGATTTTGGCTGCTGGCCTTCACTACTCAGAGTCAAGCGTGGAAAGGGCATACTTTGCCCAGTTTGCAAAGCCATAGTAGGACGGACTCCAGTGCACCAGTGGCAAATGACCTCAACTACAATGGCTGGGGTCGAGTAGCCCCTGCCTCCCAGGTAGTCCAGTGAATGCGGTCCGACAGCACTTTATTCTGCCATACAAACTCGGGCATACCAAAGTATTACTTCCTCTTCTTTTACTCTTTACCCTCTTTCTAACAGCTGGTTTGTTATCAGGCACTGTAATCTTTTTAATTACACACCCAAGCATATCATGATTTATAGTGCTAACTTGCCGCTTTTTCTCTGTGCTATAAATCACTGACATTAATTGTGAGCAGATTCTTCTCAGTAGAGATGGGTAGGGTAATAAAAACAGATATAAAGTGCAGACATATCGGTGGTACAGCAGTTGTCTTGTGCTAAATGTAGATATCAAATTCACAATGTAAAATACAGGAAAGAAATGATCCAGCTCTTTTTCTTATTTGTTCTACACTGTTACGAAGTACAGGAGTAACATTAGCAAGCATCAGCAAACCTTACAACCGCAATACCCACTAACTGAGAAAGACAGTGGTACAGCCACAACTGTCTGAATGGAATTACATTTTGCAGATATCTTCGGATTGTGCATTTCAGCCGCAGATTTCAGCTATACCAGCTAGCAACTAAAGCATGAAAGAGCAATGATTTGCTACCGACAAATACACTGTGGGGGTCATTCTGACCCCGGCGGGCGGCGGGAGCCGCCCGCCTGGAGGGAACCGCCAGAATACCGCTGCGCGGTCAAAAGACCGCCGCGGGTATTCTGGGTTTCCCACTGGGCTGGCGGGCGACCGCCAAAAGGCCGCCCGCCAGCCCAGTGGGAAACACCCCTCCATGAGGATGCCAGCTCCGAATGGAGCCGGCGGAGTGGAGGATGTGCGACGGGTAAAGTAGCACCCGTCGCGAATTTCAGTGTCTGCTAAGCAGACACTGAAATTCAGGGTGGGGCCCCCAGGGGCCCCACGACACCCCATACCGCCATCCTGTTCCTGGCAGCCGAAGCCGCCAGGAACAGGATGGCGGTATGGGGTTCAGAATCCCCATGGCGGCACAGCAAGCTGCGCCACCATGGAGGATTCTACAGGGCAGCGGAAAACCGGCAGGAGACCGCCGGTTTTCCCTTTCTGGCCGCGGCTGAACCGCCGCGGTCAGAATACCCTGGGGAGCACCGCCAGCCTGTTGGCGGTGCTCCCGCCGACCCCGGCGGGGTCGGAATGACCCCCTGTGTTCCGTATTCTTCACAGTAAATGGTTTCCTAATTAACATTACCAGTGTTTTGGTGTGTGAAAAATGTCTAGGGGAAGCTTTGAATGTTGTAAAATGAAGGGGGTGATCTTCGTTTTGGATGTGCAGTGACTAGGATTCACTGTCGTTCTTGTAACATGTGATTGCATTTGTTGGTCAAGCCCAGATTGAAAAAGCATTAGCATGTTGTTTGTTGGACGAGTTTACCTGCTGTGCTAGAAAGTGGCAGCTATTAAAATTACATCCATGAGACAATGGCCCACTTCCAATAATAGCGATAGAGCATTGTTGGTCTTGGCATTAAGGGGGTTATTACAACTTTGGAGGAGGTGTTAATCCGTCCCAAAAGTGACGGTAAAGTGCCGGATATACCACCAGCCGTATTACGAGTCCATTATATCCTATGGAACTCGTAATATGGCTGGTGGTATATCCGTCACTTTACCGTCACTTTTGGGACGGATTAACACCTCCTCCAAAGTTGTAATAACCCCCTAAATGTGCTTCTGGTGTTTATTACACTTTAGCTGCTCGTGGTGCCCCACACAGGTGCGATGACTTTGCCTGGTTTACACCGAGTGCATATTAGTTATGCCTGTGAACGTTCCATGCGTGCGAGCCCATAGTTAAGTTTGCCAGAGTACAGACACAAGAAATGCCTGCGTGAGTCAGTTTTGTTCATATGCTTTGATATTTGTGGGAGAATTAGTATTCTATATATGGAAGTATGTGCTAGTGCTGTAAAGTTTACTTTTGGGCCTGTACCCTGAGTGCACGGCGGAGTCGGAGTGTTGTGCGGCCCTGAGAGGGTGGTGGCGGACGGTGTATGACTGCCCTGCGAATGTCGTGTGGTTTGGTTGCTGTGAGTGAAGGTGTTGGTATGTTGCCATGGGTGGATGGAAGAATACTATGACTGAGTGCTGGGTAGGCGGTGAAAATAAGTTGAATCTTGTGCCCTTTCTATTTTGTTGTTTGGTTCCTGTGTTGTGTGATGTTAGGTGAAACCAACAGTGTTCACTTGAGTCCAATGTCTGTCTTATATTTGCTTGTGGCATTGGGGCATGTTCGTCCAGGCTTCAAAGGTTGATTTTTGTCTTTGTCTTGTATGTTTGCTGTTGTATGGTTAGTCAGTGGGGTTTGCCATGAATGGCTCCTTTTGTTTTTGGCTATATGTACGTAGAAGTTATGTCCAACAGCTCGAGTGTCCCATGTCTCAACGGTCTGTGTAAAGGCACTTGGGAGCTTCAGTTTATTCCTTAGACTGAGTAGAAGAACATCATTGCCTCTGGTGGATTCTACTGTACATACTTACATAAACATAGACTTATGTACATACATACACACGTACATACATATATAAATGTATGTGCAAATCATTAGGCAGCAGTCCGGGAAGGATTCCAACTGCTTTTATTATCAAAATTATTAGGTACCAAATTAAATGATGCATTTCGACTAAGCAGTCTTGATCACAAACGCTGTACATTTGCAGTCACTAAACATTTCAAGAGAGCATCTCTAATGACCACATATTGGTGGGCCACACAGGAGGGGTGGTTGCTCCAAAATTGAGAAAGAGTTAGGTTGTTTGAAATATTCAGATAATTGCCAAAGCGGAGTGTATAACAGGTTCAAGGCAGGCTTCAGGCAGCAGAACACTCCTTCCAGGTGCAGCAAAACAGTCCTCTGAATTACACAGCAGCAGGCGGTCCTTCTGCAGGTCCAGAAAGTGAACTGAAGAGTGGGCCTGAGGGTCCTATTTTTATACTGGTACCTTCTTTGAAGTGGGAGAAGTTTTTAGGGTATTCTTTTTGAAGTGCTCAAACTCTCCTGCCATCCCTGCCCTGGCTCCAATCTGGCTGCATGAACAATGCACTGGTGACTAGTCCTTTATGTGAAGGCAGAGCACAGCCTACTCAATTGCAAGTGGGGCTGTGTCCAGCTCCGCCCATTTCCTGCCAGTGATGGCCATCTAGGCACACCTAATCGCTCTATTATGTGGTTGCCTGGGAGTAATAAACATAGTCCAACTGTCAGCTACACTCAGTCATATGACCCAGAAACAGACTGCAAAATAGTGCAGGAAAATGCCAACTTTCTAAAAGTGGCATTTCCAAAAGTATAACTTAAAATACAATTTTACGTTTAGAAAGGGCTTTATATTATTGTTTCTCAAACACCAAATATGAAATGTTCACCTGTTCCCAATCAAAGGTTAGCACTTATTACATGTACTAAGGCAACCCAGTGTTATTCTATGGTAGGGGTAGGCCTCACAGTAGTGAAAAACGAATTTTGTATTTTTTCACTACCAGGGCATGTAAAACTTAAACGTACATGCCCAGCCTTTAAATTACAAAACACCCTGCCCTATGGTCTACCAAGGATCTACCCTAGGGGTGGCATATGCAGTAAAAGGGGAGTTTAATGTTTGGCAAGGGGGTTATATTGCCATGTCAAATTGGCAGTTTAAAATTGCATTCAGGTTGCAATGGCAGGCCTGGAACATATTTTAAGAGGCTGTTTAAGAGGGTGGCACAACAAGTGCTGCAGGCCCATTAGTAGCGTTTAATATACAGACTCTGAGCATATGGTATGCCACTTCACTTTGGACTTATAAGTACATTAAATATGCCAATCAAGATGTAAGACATTTTTACCATATTTTGGGGCGCGAGCACAAGAACTTTAGCACTGGTTATCTGTGTTTTAGGGAGCGAGCACAAGCACTTTAGCAAGGGTTAGCCATGGTAAAGTGCACGGAGTCCTAATGCCAACAAAACCGAATTCAGAATAACAGGAGGTTCAATCAATCAATCAATCACTGCATTTGTAAAGTGCGCTACATACCCGCAAGGGTCTCAAGGCGCTGGGGGGGGGGGGGTGCTACTGGTCGAAGAGCCAGGTCTTGAGGAGTCTTCTGAAGGCCAGCAGGTCCTGGGTCTGTCGTAGGATGGTGGGGAGAGTGTTCCAGGTCTTGGCGGCGAGGTAGGAGAAGGATCTGCCGCCGGCTGTTGTTTTTCGGATGCGGGGGACTGTGGTGAGGGTGAGGTTGGCTGAGCGGAGGCTTCGGGTGGGGGTGTGGAAGCTGAGTCGGTTGTTGAGGTAGGTGGGTCAGGTGTTGTGCAGTGCTTTGTGTGCGTGGATCAGGAGCTTGAAGGTGATCCTTAAAGGCAAAAAGTTTCAGGGTGACCCTGCAGGCAGCGCCAAGTCCAACAATACTCTTGAGCACTGATGTTAAAATGTTGCTGATGGTATTGGCTTTGAGACTGGTGATTAGGAAAATCAAGAATATCAGGGGAATTTGCCATAAACATCACTTTTCATATTTCTATTCACATATGCCATTGTGCTATACCTAACTAACCTGGAGAGGACACTCAAAGTGACTTCTGGGGAGGTGGATGATTGTGGGGCTCTATATGGTCTAAAGATATATATAAGCAAACCATTCATCCATCCAATAATTCTATTCTGATTAAAGTACCCAAATTGCTCAATTTCCAGATCAACAGGGAAAATGCCAAAATCACATACCTTGGGTAAACTATATGAATACAATTCTTATCCTCCCCTCAATGTACCCCCTGAAGTAAGCTGTAAAGACATTGCATCGCTTACATGTACCACAGACATGTGGAATGACTCCAGTCAAAATGACTGCCTTCCACAGCTCCTGTTTCTCTTTAATACTATTCCTTTGGAGGTTTTTTACAGGTTCTTCAAAGTATTACATACCCTCCACATGTACTTTGTGTATGAGAAAAAGAAATAATTAGCTCATGCAACCCTATGCAGACCAGAGGAAAGGGGTGTGATTTCCAGATTTTCAAATATATTTAAAGCTAATAGTATTAGTGTATTACTTGTGAAAAAGGGTTAATATGAAGGGGACTTACATAGAATAATTATCTAGCTCAGTACAGAGTACAGGATCTATTGGGTCTCCCGATAAAGCTCTAGATCCACTCATCATCTAGAGACTTGGTGAAAGTCTGGAAGGACAGCATACTTACTGGCTCAATGTTAACACTGCACTCTTCACAGAGATTACTGTGGTGACTTTGCTTGATGGTCTTCAAACTGAACCTACACGTTCCCAAGAAATGAACCCATGCAATGTTGAAGATGGCTATCCAGCTATTTAGGATGGAAAGCTTTATTCAGTTCTTTAAGCTATAGGAGTATCAGACTGCTAATTTTTCGCCTTCTGTAGCGTAAAAGGAGAATGATTGTTAAAGCAAGGAGAACAAAACTGAAAAGAAACCTTACTCATTGGAAAGGACCTTGGTAGTCACGGGACCACCAGACGGACTCATTTCTAGGATGTGTGATTTCATTGCAGAGATAAAGGACCCAAAATGTATAAATTGGAATTGGAACATGACACAGGCAGAATTATAAGCGAAGTAATTTGGCAAAGTAAAATGTATACAACTATACCACATGCAGCAGCACCAGAGTAAATACTATTCCTTGAATGGTATTAAATGACAGACAGGTTGCCTAAAATTTCAGTGAAATATTCAAAGTTACGATAGAACAAAGCCTAAACACACTGGTCCAAGGTTCTAGGATGATATAAACATTTCAAAACATGCGTGCTCCAGATGTTCGTATTTATTTTTGGCATACCATCAAAGGTTTTAGCATTTGGAAATATGCTTCATGGAATTTCGGTAGCAGCTAGACTAACTCTGTCTCGTGAACCATGAGGAAGGAGGGATGAACAAGGTATAGGATCTTCTTACTGCCCAAAAATTAACAACAATCATTGATGATATGGACACTAAGTGGAACGCACAATGGGCCCCATTTCCGAGGGTTGTTCGGTATCCCGGTACCTTGTGACCCACGGCAGAAAGTGGAGGCTTTCAGAATGCGACAGCAAGGAGAATCCCCGCCAGCTGCTAGAAGCGGTGTGGAAGGCACCTTCCAGATGAGCCAATGAATGGGGATTAAACACCCACCAAGACTAAAGTTGATGAAGGGTATCAAGGCTTTGGAGTCCAAGCAATGTGAGTTGTTGAGGCTTAATCTTTGTGCCCTGCTGTTGACACTATACTGAAGACTCTCGGTGAGTCCTAGCAACTGTATGATGAGTTTACTCACTCAAAAAGATAGGGGTACACGAGGAGCAGTTGCGAGATGATACTGGAAATAATGGATGTATTCCTAAAATGGTTGATTTGCCGCCGCTGTCTGGTATTCAGAGTGCACTATCATGCCTCCTAGCATTGTGCATACTGTTCTGCAATTATCCAATGAACGAACATTATTTCTGTCATACTGTACAACTATTTGCTGTATAATAAAAAATGTACTGTATTTACTTGCTCACCAGATTTCTAGTTGGAGTAGGAGGCCCCTACGTGGAGTGAAGATGAAGGGAACATCCACAGAAATGGCATTAAAAAAAACAGACGGTGGCAATTGAGACCGCCAAAGCAGTCCCCAACTACTTAACATAAAAAGTTCATGGGGGTTGCTGAATGTACAGTTGTAACA
Organism: Pleurodeles waltl; assembly: GCF_031143425.1. Classification (NCBI taxonomy): domain Eukaryota; kingdom Metazoa; phylum Chordata; class Amphibia; order Caudata; family Salamandridae; genus Pleurodeles; species Pleurodeles waltl. The sequence continues at coordinate 655,111,923 of NC_090445.1, read as the reverse complement.
CTCGATTGTTGGCAACAGTGGAATTACAACTCAGGGAAGGAAGGGAAACGGTAGCCTCATTTGGTGGCCTACAATAGCTGATAATACAGCTATTTAAGACTTTTCACAATATCCTGGACCACCTTTGTTGGGAGAATGTTTTATTTGTAAAATGGACTAAAAACTGGATAGCTGTCTCCTGGGCACAATGACATTGTACCATGCGTAGGATCAGGAAACCGTTAATAAAAGCTGTATAGGAATATGTGTAATGATTTATAAAACTAAAAACGTTTCTTTTGGGAGATACTTACATTTTTCCCTTATATCCACTGAACACTATGTAAGTCTCTACAGTGTTCTATCTGAGCAACAATGTACCACACAAATCGATTTCAAAGTGATATCAAGGATATTTGCTCCACATGCAATCTTACCTATTATGTTGTCTAAGCATGCACAATGAAGATGAGAATCTGAACATTTACACATTTCCTCAAATCCCTCAGAGAAGGTTTCTTTATACATAACCTGAGGGTGATGACACCACATTTATTTGATTACGTGGCACATATACAAGATGTTTCATTGAGGAAATATTCCCGGATTCATGCCGAGTAAAAGAAAAAATAAATACCTCATTAGGATACCTCAGGAAATTCAGGAAAAAGACAGAAAAGGATGGGCAGAGCGGAGAGATCGCAGGGTAGGGGTCTACATCTCTTTCTGTAATAACAGCTACTTGTGATCAATGAGAATCATCCTGAACTACTATTATTAGGGTTGTAATTGTGACCACATTGGAAACACTTTACATTAATGGCCACCATGTGCAAGATTAGCAGCAGTGATCACCTCCATTTATCAGACACTGTAGCAGGGAGCAATGAAAAAACACGCTTTCTCGATGTGGAAGGTCTCTTGGTGGGTAACACAAAAAAACACAGCTGCAATGCCCCAAGGTAATAATGTTAGTAACAAGTCTCCCCACTCAAATATCAGCTTTAAATATGTGCCAGTCATTTTTCTCCAAACATCAGCCTATGAGTTGTGAAAAGTCACACATTTGTGTCTCGAATACATGCTTTTAAATTTTCATATACATGTATTAATTCAACCAAGCAAACGCTTAAAATGTAGTAGGCTGGACTGTTCACAAGAGAGCTACTGATATGTAGATGGGGAGCTACTGGTAGCTCACAAGCTACTCATTGGAGAAGTCTGTCATAGAGTTGTCACTGTATTATGAAAAACACATACAATTTGATGCAAAAGCTAGAATATAGCAGTCAAAATTCCAAATGGCTACCATAGAGAAAAACATAAAACAATCAAAATATTTTTCAATGAATCATCTTCTGTGTAAGGTATTCAGACCAGCAGTTGATAAAAAAATATTTCATTTATTTTTCTAATGTTCCTCAGCTTGGGAACCTCTTGTCTGATTAGGCTTCTAGAAACCAATGGCAGGAATACATGTAATTTATACTTTACCGCTCAATAAAAAACAGATAGATGCAGGAGAATACTTTGCCGCAAATAGTCATGATAGATGGACAATCAGATGCATAATGGGGAGCTATATTTAGTAGCGTTTGTAAAATTACCTAGAATATTTAGGAATCATTTTGGAAACAAAGTAGGAAAACATAACCTTGTCGTTTAAAGGACTGTAACTGTCAAATCGAGCTAATGTGTTTTCAGAAAAGGTTCTAAAAAACATTAAAAAGTAGTAGCTCCAGTAAATTCACACACACAGATGGAAACGGAGTTCTGGTTCAAATGTAACACACCATAGACTTTCATGGCACAAACCATAATGCGCACTACTCCCTCGTGCTGTCTTTGACTTCACACTTGCTTTCATTCATGATATTGCAAGTGACATCATTGATGACATCACCTATAACATCAGCACTCGATTGTGCACTGGGTGTTAGATGAATGGCCTGACCTCTGCCCAAACCTCCCACTATGCATGGCCTTTGGTCCAGGTCCCTTGCTCAATACACTGCAGGTGTCCAACTTCACTGTGCCTAGCTCTTGGACATGGCACGGAAGGCATTTTTTTTTTTCCAAAAGAAAATCGCATTTTGGTATTTTCTTTTTTGAAAAAAAAAATGCACGTTTGCCAATCCAATCACTGTCAATGAGCTATGAAGTAAACCTGCAATCATCCTAGGAAAGCAGCCTGTACAAAAGACAGACTAGTGAGAAGTGCTTTCTCCAATCCAAAACTGACAGTCTAATTAGCTAAATGGCTAAAAGCAAAACTAGCTTCGAAAGTTAAGTAAATGCAAGGCCTTTAAGTTCATTAAAAACTGTGCAACAATTACAATGCCACCTAAAAGCACTGTCAGATATATCAATAAGACCATAACATGTAAAACAAACTCACATACTCACATGTCCATGAAATTAAAAGTATAATAGAAGTACAGGTCCCAGGCCCAGCTCTCCCTGTGCTGCTGCATTGCTCTTGCGTCTGTCTTCTCCTTGCTTTTTCCCATGTTTTTTGAGTGCCTGCTCCTTGCTTTTCCCTCATTCTCACTAATTTGTCCTTGCTTTTTCCCTGTTTATTGTGTGCCGTCTGCTTTCTTTCCCTCAGTTTCACTGCTTTTCCCCCTTTTTGTGTACCCGCTCCTTGCTTTTTCCTCATTTTCACAAGTTCTCCTTGCTTTTCCCTAATTTTTTGTGTTCCTTCTCCTTGGCTTCCTTCATTCGCACTGCTTTCTCCTTGCTTTCCCCCCATTTTTTGCTTTCTCCTTGCTTTTCCCTCATTCTCACTGCTTTCTCCTTGCTTTCGCCCCGTTTTTTGTGGGCCATCTCCTTGCTTTTCCCTAGTTTTCATTGCTTTCTCCTTACTTTTCCCCTCTTTTTTGTGTCCCTTCTCCCTTTGTTTTTCCCTCATTCTCACTGCTTTCGCCTTGCTTTTTCCTCCGTTTTTTGTGTGCCTTCTCCTTGTTTTTCCCTGGTTGTCATTGCTTCCTCCCTTATTTCCCCCATTTTTGTGTGCCTCTCCTTGCTTTTCCCTCATTCTTACTGCTCTCTCCTTGCTCTTTTGCCTGTTTTTGTGTACCCTCTCCTTCCTTTCACTCCTTTCTTCCTGCTTTGTCCACTATTTTATGTGTGCCTTGTCCTTGCTTTTCCCTCATTTTCACTGCTTTCTCAGTGACTTACAAGTGCCTGGATACCATGCCAGCGTATTAGCTGTGCTTTAGAAATCCTGACAGTTTGATTGAGTCTTACCAGTCCATAAAAGGATTCACCAACACATAAGGGCAATAATGTACAAACATTAATGTTACCTAGTAGCCAGACATTTCCATGGGGTAATGCAAGTACACTGAGATGTTCTGTGATACAGCACATCTCTATATTCCCCATATTTAATTTAATTTATGGGTTGATGAGGTAAAGTCCTTTTATAAACAATTTTGAAGAGTGAAATTATGAACAATTAGCCCACTTGTGCTTGATATCCTGAGGAGGATTGGCATCCTTTTATGGACAAACGGGCACAATACCAACTAGGGTTTAAATTTTGACCAACAGTCAAGTCATCTCAGTATGTGATGTTGATAAATGATTGTTGGCAATAGTAAGAAATTGTATTGTTGGACTTACAACTTGTTGAATAACTTTCAAAGGGAAAAGCATCAGTATGCAAATAATTTCTTCTGTATTTATTCTTACAGTGTCAGAATGTTTATTTGAAGATTTGCATTTTTAATTTATTCCAATGTATCTACATTTGCCTATATGTTGATATATTGATTTATTATTCTTGTGAATAGTAAGAAATGGTATTTATTGGACTTACAATTTTTTGAATACTTTTCAAAAGGAGAAGTATCAATATGAAAAATATTTCTTCTATATTTATGCTTACATTGTCAGAGTGTTTATTAAAAGATTTGCATTTTTTATTTTTTTCAATGTGTCTACATGTTTTTATTAACTTTGTAATCGTGTGTACACTTAAAATGGTGATCAAACTAGTGATCAAGGTCAGTGGTGTGGCCAAAGCATGTTGAACTGTCTTTTGGTACAAAGAAAGGTGAATACTATGGTGAATTTGTGAGTGCAACTCTCTTTTCCTAAGAAGGACTCGTGACTGATGATATACAATAGAGTGAAAGAGGGAGAAGACAGAAAAATAGAATGAATGAAAATAAACACAGAAAAACAAAGATATATTTTAAACTCGCACCAAATACCATTATCTGGGAAACTGAGGTTATACACCATGAAGTACCAAAATAGGAAACAAGGTCATTTACAAATTCTGCAGTAAAATACAATAGTTAAATCCATTTGAGCTATAATTTTTTTGTGAGATATATTAAGCACATTATGTAGCAAATGCACTAAATTCATAATTATGTGGTAAATGTTGAGCCCGCAGACTCACATAAATCCAATGACCTCACCATAACTTATTGCAGGGAAACAAAACACAAATTGCTCCCACCAAGAGGGAGTATGCAAAAAGCAGCTGCTCCCTCCAGGCAGGAGCAATGCTGACTTCCGCACTATGAGGGTAGCCGGCTGAGGCAATGGGGTCCCTGGAGCGTCTCTGCAGGCCCCAGCACGGTGGTTGGTGGACACCAGTGCACCTACCTATAATTAATGAAGGCCCAGTGCAATGGGGTCCCCGGGGCCCAAGAATGCTTGGGGGTGGGGTGGTCCACTTCACCCTCCCCTTAATATATAGGTTTTGGCGCCAGGGGATGGGGTCTTCAGGGTCTAAAGCCCAACCCTATGCCACCAACACCAAAGGCTCTGTACAGCGAGGCGTTGGCAGCCTGGTGCAGGGTTGGCTGCCTTCGGGTGGGTGGGTAACAGGGCCGGGCCACAGGTCAGGCCCCGTGGGTAATCCCTCCCTCTGTGCATGGCTGAAAGCTATGTGCAGCCTGGGGTTGGCCAGTCCCCTGTTTTGCACATGTGGCTGCCTGCAGAAGGGTTTGCCATAGGACCAGCCACAGGGCCTGGCTCTAGGCCAGGCTCTGTGACCAACCTCGCAATATGGGGTTGGCTACCTGCAGGGGGTTGGACGCAGGTCAGGCCTTGCAGCCAAGCCCCCGCCACGCATGATTGGAAATATTACTTTACGTTAAAACAAACTCTAGAAATTTACTGAAACAGTATTTCACAGATGTACTGTGGTAAATAGCGATGACAAGTCATTATGTGATTGGTTAATGACTGCATTTACAAAAGTTAAAGGCAGCCATGTTGTTTTTAGGTACACTTTGGCTGTGTTCTGTTATGCCTTCAGATATAGGTAAGTATTAAGTCTGATATTTTTCCCCTACCTATTACCACTTTGTTAAACTGGTAATAGTGAAAAATATGTATAAGTTTCTATATTTTTTTTTAAAATGTACTGAGTACCATGGTACAGCTTCAGACGTACTGCGGTACCTGAAAGAAATGAAAACAATTTTTAAAAATAAAAAATACACTGTGATATTCTAAAGGTTACAAATCTAATTTACTACAGTGTGGTTTCTATTTTTAACATTTAAATAGTCACAAACAAAGTCTACAGAGTAACGTGTTAATACCTACAAATTACCGGGCATATTTGAAACTTTTTGAAAAATGTACAGTTCTCCCTAAACTGCTGTAAGGAAATATAGAATTGTACAAATACATTTCTCTATCTAGTACCACCAATGATAGTAGGTAATGAGAAACAATTAAAACTTCTACTTACCTAAACAGTAGACTGTAACCCAGAACACAGCGGAATGCTGAATGCAGCCAAACTGTGCTAAAAACTTCAAGGCTGCCTTCTACCTTTGGTATACGCAGCCATTAGCCAATCACATGACTTCTCATATGCATGTACAGTGGTATACTGCAAACTTACAGTGGCACAATATATAACTACGTTTTTAAAACTTTAACACTACTCACACTATTCACACATAGTAATTATTGGTATTATATACACCTCATAGTGTACATTCCTTAGACATTACATCTACATCTATTCACACACTTTCACGCTACGTCTGTTTCAATTATCACACTCCACTCTGTGCCATTACACTGTACACCACTCTACGTAACTCCGGTATACGCCATTCCAGTCTACTCTAATCCACTGTATGCCGTCCCACTCTACTCCCTTCACTCTACTCCACTATACTCTACTCCAGTGTATGCTATTACACTCTACACCAGTCCATTCGCTGACACTCCAATGTATGCCCCTCCATTGTATGCTAATCTACTGTACGTAACTTCACCCTGCAACACTAGTCTACGCTACTCAACTCTATGCCACTCCACTGTATGCCACCTCAGTGTACACCACTGCACTATACACTGTTCTATTGTACGTCACTCCACTTTATGCCACTCCACTGTAGTAACTTTATTGTGTGCTACTCCAATATATGCCACACCACTTTGTGATAATCCACTGTATGCTATTACACTGCATACTGCTCCATTCTAAGCCACTATACTCTACGCTATTCCACTGTATGACACTCCGTTCTATGCCACTCTACTAAATGCCACTCCACGTCACTACACTGTTTGCCAGTAAACTCAACCTTATTCCACTCTACACTTCTTCAGTGTACGCTACTTCACTGTATGCCATTTACACCATTCCTCTCTGTGCTACTACACAGTATGCCAATCCGAACATGCACTATTTCAATGTACACAACTCCACTGTATGCCACACCCCTCTATGCTATTGCACTATACACCACTCCACTCTATGCCACTTTATCGTACACTACTCTATACTGTTCTACTGTATGCCACTATAAGGTACCTCCTTCAAATGCACTCTAAGCTATTACACTCTACCACACTCCATTCCACACCACTTTGGTATGTGCCATTACAATGTATGCTAATTTACTGTATGCCACTCCACTCTACACTATTCCACTGTACACTGTTTCACTGTATGCTACTCTACTGTACACTCTTCTTTTGTATGCCACTCCAGTCTACGCCACTCCACTCCTCTCCATGCCACTCCACTATTCACTACTTTACTGTATTCCAGTACACTGCACCTAACTCAACTGTATGCCGCTCCACTCTGCGCTACTCAATTGTATGTTATTACACTCTAGCACACTCCATTCTATGCCACTAAACTCTGAAATACTCCACTGTATGCTATTCCACTGTACGTCAATCCACTCCACACCACTTCACTGTACCCCATTCAACTCTATGCCTCTTTTCCACTGTGCACAACTACACTGCACACTCTGCTATTCGACTGTATGCCACTCCACTGTATATCAGTGCAATCTCAGCCACTTCACTGAACGCTATTCAAATCTACTCCACTCCAGCGCACCTCTCCAGTGACTGACATTTCACTGTATGCTATTTCAGTGTATAGTAGTCTACTGTATACTATTCCGTGAAATGCCACTCCACTCACTCTATGCTACTCCTCAGGACAACACTCCATGCTCCACTACTCCACTGTACACCACTCCACTTTATCCCACTCCATTGTACACCACTCCACTCCACCGCGCTCCACTGTATGTCACTCCACTTTATGCTTTTTCACTGTACACCACTCTATTCTATGCCACTCCACTATATGCCACTCCAGTCTATGACACTCCACTGTACACCAATCTACACTATTCCACCGTATGCAACTCCACTTTACACCGCTGAGCTCTATGCTATTTCACTCTACTATTCTCTACTATATGCCACTCAAATTTATGCCACTAGTGTATGCCAATTGACTGTACACTACTCCACTCTATAGCAGTGCACTGTACACCACTCCAATCTATAGTATTCCACTGCATGCCACTGCAATCTATGCCACTCCACTATACCCTATTCAACTTTATGACACTGGACTGTACCCCACTCTACTATATACTACTGCACACTACCCTACTCCACTGTACACTAATCTAGTCAATGACACTCCACTATACACAACTCCACTGTACATTACCCCGCTCTACGCCAATGTACTCTAAGCTATTTCACTGTATGCAAATCTACTCTACCGTACTCCAATGTACGCCACTTCAATGTAAGCCACTACAGTGTATGCCATTCAACTGTACGTTATTCCACTCTATGGCAATGCACTGCATGAAACTCCAATATCTGCTATTCCACTGTATCCCATTCCATTATAAACTATACCACTTTATAGCACTCCATAGTACACTAGTCTACTGTACCCCACTCCACTGCATACTATGCCACTCTACTCCACATCACTGAACACCAATCCAGTGAGTGACACTCCACTATATGCTAATCCAGTGTATGCTAATCCAGTGCATGCCACTGCACTGTACCCCACGGCCCTGTAGCTATTCCATTGGATGCCACTCCACTATATGATACTCCATTCTACACCATTCCACCGTATGCCACTCCACTGTACGTCACTCCACTCAACAGCACTATATGCCACTACACCCTACACAACACTAAGGGCCTGACTACGACCTTGGAGGATAACATACTCCGTCCCAAACGTGACCCATATCCCGTCAGCCGCATTACAAGTTTGATTATATCCTATGGAACTTGTAAAACGGCGGGCGGGATATCATCACGTTTGTGCAACAGTTTCACACACTCTCCATTTTACACCATGCCACAAGACTCTGCAGTTCTTCACTCCACTATACAACACACCATGCCACTCCACTATATAACACTTTACTCCACTAAACACGCCACTCCACTCCCTTGTATTCCACTCCACAACACTAGACTCTATGATACTACACTGTACGACTCTGTCCTGTGCTGCATTCTATGACACTACACTTAGCAACGTTAAATTAAATGACACTCAACCCTATGATTTGAAAAACGTTTTTATTAAAAAATAAAAAAACATTTAAATTTAACGAACAAAACAAAGTTTAAAACTAAGTTATAGAAGGAAACAATTTATTTTTTTATATACAAAATCCAAATGCAATATACAAAATAGAGAAATTACTTATAACTTAACTGTCCAATATATGCACCACTAGAGACAACTTACATTTATAATTTACACACCACCTTCAATTTACTATACACCATGCACCTCCATACACATTCTTCTTGCATCAGTCATCACACTACATTAACTGTAACTCATCCGTCAACCATGCACTGTGTTCTGAGAAATCCTGGATTTCAAATGTCATAAGTCTGATTTTGACTGCTATGATTTCAGATGCAATAAGTTATATAATATGCAAGGGTATAACCATTGCAGGGAGAAAGGGTGAGTTCCAGCCATATTCCTTTTGCAAGGATCAGACCTGTTGGACTGACCTTTTGTTACCAAACCACGTTTACCTCACTGTTGTGGAAACCTGGCATGCAGTTTTTAAATGGCGCAACACCTCTGATTGCCTCGCAAATTGCACATTTAAGCTGGAAATAGGGAAAGTCTGATAGACTAAGTCCTAATCAACAGAGGCATGGACTAGATTGACCCATTTGGAGAAAAAAATAGTTTCCAGTCCAATCCACCATATGGTGATAGTCCAAAATAACATCACAAAACTAAATAAAATGATGGTCGGAGTGTTGAAACTTTTCAAACACTCACCCCCAGTCACAGATCTGGGTTTAATCCATCGTTATTTTGCTCGCCACGTCACCCCAGTTTGGACCCAGTCATATGCAAATCAGTCTTGACCCTGTTCCCAATGGGAACAGTCCAGCCCGAACTGCTAGGCCAGGTCCTCTCTGGACAGGAAACAAGCATCCTGGGACAGGTTTCTGGGTATCACCCTTCATCAGCCAGGCTAGCTTGAATCCAGTGGCGCAGCGAGCAAGGGTCCCACGTCTGGGCATACCCCTGCCACTTAGGGCGCACAAAGCAACATCACAAAACAAAATAAAATGATGGATGGAGTGTTGAAACTTTTCAAACACTCACCCCCAGTCACAGATCTGGGTTTAATCCATTGTTATTTTGCTCGCCACGTCACCCCAGTTTGGACCCAGCCTTATGCAAATCAGTCTTGACCCTGTTCCCAATGGGAACAGTCCAGCCCGAACTGCTAGGCCAGGTCCTCTCTAGACTGGAAACAATCATCCTGGGACCTGTTTCTGGGTATCACCCTTCATCAGCCAGGCTAGCTTGAATCCAGTGGCGAAGCATACTCCAAAATATGCAATGGCCCTACAAAAAACTCAATTAGAAGGTCCATACGGTAGAATCAGAAAATATACTAATGACTATCCAGCCCCTATGGCAGAATAAGCTGACAGCACAGACTCAATCATAGAAGTCAAACAGGGTGAAGAAAAAACAAGCCTTGTCCCATTTACTATAATGATAGGCAAAACTGTTTCTCTGCCTGGAGGAATGAGGAAAGAACTTCTTTGATTGGTTTGATACTGAATGTGAGGCATATAAAAAATCATTCTTGTCTGACTTGGTAATCAGTAGCATTTGGCTGGAGGCAAAGTATATTTCTTGGCTATGAGGAGAAACTATAAAAATTAAAGAAAGTTAAATTAAAGTAAAGAAAATGATATCAGCTTAATCTAGACTCTGGTTCAAACATTTTGATACTGCTAGATCCAAAGAATCTAGAAGTTCTTGGAATAGTGTATTGATTGGCTACAACAACAAAAATCATAAGATAGAGTGCAATATTGGAGCGAATGAACAGCCCAATAGTGGTTGGTCCATGTGAGAAACTAAAAGCCTAGACACTATGGAAGAAGTAAGCAGTCTTTTATTCTTCTCCTTGGATTTACAAGATCAATAGGAGAAGAGAAGGCCAACAAACCTCCAGGCCCAGATGAGATCACTGTAAAGTTATTTTCAACAGATCCAGAATAGTTAGTAGATATAATCATCAAGGTCTATAATGTAGCACTTACGTAAAGCTGTATTCTGATATCTTGGTTCTCTGCCATTTTGGTCCTGTTGCACAAAAAAGGAAGTTGCAATTACCCAACCAATTACAGGCCCATTTCCTCACTGGACGCAGTGGGGAAAGGTTTGGGGAAGGTGGTCTTAAATCATTTGCACAGCTGGGAGGATGCACATTTCTTTTCAACTAATTGTCAAGCAGGATTTCAGTTAATCAATCAATGATTTGCAGAGCATAATTAATCACCCACAGGGGTATCCAGGCACTGAGAACATAGCTGTTGAGGTGGTCAGTTGAACAACTATTTCTTGAGTCCTTTTTATGAATTGTGGAATGGAGGATGAGGTCCGTAGGTGAAGGGGGAGGTCATTCCAGGATTTCGCCACATGGTAGGAAAAGCATCATCCACTGTTGCTTTGGCGGGTACGGGGGTGTGCAAGGGAGAGAAAAGCAAAGCGCAGGTGTGTCTGGAGGTTTGGTGGAAGTTCAGGTAGTGGTTAATGTATGCTGCTCCTTGATTGTGAAATGCATCTTGAATTGACATGTCTTCTTAATGGGGAGCTGGTGGAGAGTCCCCTGGGGAGGTTGAGAATGAATCTGGCTGCTTCATTTTGTATGGTCTGTAGTATCTTCACAATGTGCGTGGTGATTCCTACATAGAGTGTGTTGCCGTAGTCCAGCCGGCTGGTGACTGGAGCTTGGGAGATGGTTTGTCTGGTGTTGACAGGGAGCCACTTGAAGATTTAGATTGGGGTTTATGTACAGTGGAGTGACCTCCCCCTTTATGTAGGAAGCTGGCTCTATATACACTATACCACAGTAAGGTATAGTGTGCACAGAGTGCAATTGAACTCTAGACGCTTTACAGAGGCTAAAATAGATAATGCTATGCTCTCTTTTGAGGTAGTGTGGTTGAGCAGTTAGGCTTATCAGAAGTTAGTGCTAAGCATTTGTTGTACACACACAGACAAGAAATGAAGCAAACACTCAATGACTAATTCCAGTCCAATGATTTATGTATAACAAAATATATATATTGTTACTTTATTTCTAGGACCAAAAGGATCTTTGCTGCAGGTAAGTACAGTTCCAAGAATGTATCAATTTCAAGTATTGGATGCACTTTGTTTATAATTCACAGTTAAAACAATTTCCAGGTAAGTAATACTTTTCAATATCAGAAACTTAGTGCAATTTTCATTGAAGGCAATGCAGTCTGGGGGAGGGGTAAGGGGGAAGGAAGTACCTTCAGAGTTTACAAATAAGTACTAGACTTACGGTCCCAGTCTTCGGGGGTTAAGATGTCCGCAGGGCAAAGTTTAGGAAGACACCAATGGTGCACCACTCGCAACACAGGGCTGGCCAGGTGCAGAGGTCAAAGTTGGTGTTGGGCCCCCAATCGAATCCTATGGAGACTGGGGGCACTCAGAAGTGATAGGTTTGTAGGTAAGTACCCGTGGTCTCAGGGCACAGGCCCTGGCGGGTTTAGACCAGCAATGGAGGGGCCACAGGTAAGCAACAAACACACACCCTCAGCAGCACAAGGGGGCCGGGTGCAAACAGAGTGTCGGGCGCCTAATGATTTCCTATGAGAAATTCCAGGTTCACAAAGAGGCTGCAGGCTTGGTCCAGGGGGTCAGCTGAAGAAGACCAGTGGCTGGACAGGTAAGTTGAGGCTCCTCTGTATGCTGTTGGACCGTCGACTGGGTTCCCTAAGGTCAGGGGGCTCGGGGTGCTCTTAGGCATCAGGTATTTTCACCTGATCCGGTCAGAAGTGTCCTCTGGATTCAGACTGCAAGTGTCGTCGTGGTGGCCAAGAGGTGTCAATCCGGGTGGACTCAAGGTCAGAATCGCCTGGGGACTCTCTCTGATCAGGTGGCCACCTGGACTCGGGTCTTCAGGTGCAGAGTGGGCAGGACTCAGGGATCCAGAGGGCTCTGGAGTTCTTGTTAGAGGTTTCTTTGTGGACAGGGCCTCTGCCCTCAGGAGATCTGGTCTTTAGGGAAGGCAGGCAGTCCTCTGAGGGTTGGTAGAGGTTGCTGGTCCTGCAGGATGAGTCTTTTAGCAGGAGTCTTGAAGCTGCAGACAGGCCAGTAGGGCTGGGGCCAAGTGAGGTGTCATCTGGAGTCTTCACTGCTGGGGCGGCTCTTCAGTCCTTCTTTAAGTTGACAGGAATGTGAGAAGCTATGTTCAGGGGTGCCCCTAAATACTAGATTTAGGGGCATTACAGGGGTCAGAGGGCAGTAACTAATGGCTAATGACCCTGAGGGTGGCTACACTCTTTTTGTGCTCACTCCCTTTGGGAAGTGGGGCACATACCTAAACCTATTGGCTATCACCCTCCAAAACAGGATGAAGGATTCTGCCAGGAGGGGCTCACCTCAGCTCTTGGCACCCTAGGGGTTGTCCCAACTGGGGTGGACATTCCTCCTGGTGTATACTAGTTTTCCTGCCACCAAAAATGAGGCTTGGTCCGGGGGTGGAGCGCAGGCATCTTCACTAGCTGGAGTGCCCTGCAGAAGCAGAACAAAGGGCACAAGCCTTTAAGGCTCACCGCCAAGTGTTGCTGTTCCTGCAGGGAGAGATATGAAGCACCTCCACCCAGAGCAGGCTTTGTCCCCAACCCCCAAAGGCCCTCATCCTAAAATGGGGTCAGAAACTTGTCTGGTGGTGGCAGGCTGGCATAGACCAGTCAGCCACATACTAGAGGGTTGGGGGAATTTCATGGGGCATCTCTAACATGCCCACTGTGTGCATTTTACAATAAATCCAACTCTGGCATCAGGCTGGGTTTATTGAGCTGAGATGTTTGATACAAAACTTCCCAGTATTAAGTGAAGCCATCATAGTTCTGTGGAGTACGTAATGACAAACTCGCAGCCCATGTACTCAATATGGCTGCACTGCACTTACAATGTCTAAGAATGGACTTAGATACTGTAGAGGCAAATTGCTCATGCAGCTCTGCTCTCACCTGTAGTGAAGGGCACCCTGCCTTAAGGCTATAAGGCCTGCTAGAGAGGTGACTTACCTATGCCACAGGCAGTGGTTTGTGGGCATGACACCAAGGGAGGAATGCCATGTCAACTTTACCCTTTTCGTCCCACCAACACACACAATCTGCAATGGCAGAGTGCATTTGTTTGGTGAGGGGTCCCTTCAGGTGGCACAATGCATGCTGCAGCCCTTAGGGACGTTCCCTGGACACAGGGCCCTTGGTACCACTGGGACCTTTTACAGGGGACTTAGCTGTGTGCCAGGGGTGTGCCAATTGGGGAAGCAATGGTATAGTTTAGGGAGAGAACACAGGTGCGGGGGCCTGGTTAGCAGGATCCCAGCACACACTTTGTCAAGTTAGTTTCAGATATCAGGCAAAAAGTGGAGAGGGTGTCCATGCTAAAAGGGGCAATTTTTCTACAGTTTAGAACTATAGAGCAGGAATTTCTCCTACATTTACTAAGTGATAAACATGTTATTACAAAAGGCCCACTTTACTGGACATTTATTGACTTAAAGTCAGCTATTAACGTGGTGTGCACACCTAAGCTCTGTGGTACCCTTTATAGGTTGATCATAGCAGCGCGCAAGTGCTGCTTTTCCATCCTTTTATCTATTAGTGGGCTTTAACCACGCCCACCTCACCCCCCCCTAACTTTCATTCGATCCCGGGGCTGCATTTCAGAAATCCCTCAATGTCATCGGTAAATGCTTTATGTTTGTCTCGCCTTGAGGCTGTTTCGTTATGCATTGCAGACTGACCCTGTTTCATGTATGATTGCACGATCGGCGATAAACTTTACTGTGTGCACACTCCTTTTTTCTTTTGTCGCCCCCCCTTTGCGTTCCATGATGGCCACAGCGCTTTGAAGTTTCAGACAGCCTGAACTTGATCAGAGGTATTGGAGAGCTTTGCATCATCGAACGTGCATCATACATGAAATGCAACCAGACCCGGAGGTGTAAGTATTATGTACTTATAAGGGCACTATTTCTTTCACATCTGCCACTTGGCTCCATCTCCTTATCACCCAATCTATGTTGTGTGTTCTGATGCTTTGATAATGTGTCAAAGTTTTTAAAGAAAAATATTTTTATTGCCCTGCTTCGCCTATGCCTGATGCAATGAAATGTTTTAAACGCAATCATCACTGCAAAATCGACTCAAAGTTATTGGAGTGCTTTCCATGAGCACCACAAGTTACACCACATGATCGATCACATCACATTCATTTTTCAGACATGAGGAGATTACGATTTGCCCACAATCACATGGTGTTGAGTTGACGCCAAGATTTAAACCTTGTTCCCCAGTTCCAAAGTCAGCAGCTCTTGCTGTACCATACATACCAGAGGCCAGGTGAGTGACTAGTGTGTGCTTGTGTTGAAACTGCTTTGCATGCATTTGTTTGCAAAGGCACAACCACGTGTTAAATAAGTCATGCACCTTATCAACCTGGTTTTCCTGTGACGTGGTCACCAGCTCTGGTCATACCGCCACATCCTCTCCCCATGAGCTGCACTCTCGGCAGCGAGCGTTTACCCACTGAGCTATCCTGTCAGCCATTACCTCTTGTCTCCATCTTCCCTAACTTAAAATAGCTTTCCAGTTAGCATGTGTGGCGGCAACAAAAGGGACAAGGCGGGTGTTGCTTTGAAAAGGATATGCAACTGGTCAGACCCTAGATGGCGTGGAAGCCTCACACCGCATTTATACACCCCTGATATATTTTGTTATTCAGCAACATTTGTGAAGATGTCAACAGAGCAAAATGATGCTCATTTCGTGTACAAACACAGAATTATTTTCTGAATCAGAGCCCATTTAATCAATATCGGTATGACATATGGAAAGTAAGGCATAGGACGTTTTTTACCACCTATGTGCCTTGTTGTTTATTTCTTTTGTTTTTCTGTGTGAAAACGTTTTGATGCACACCATGCAGTGGAAATATCATCAATAAAATAACTAAACTGCAACCTGGGTAACTCATAGGGTTGCACATCTACAAAGCAGTGGTACATCATAATACATTTCATTGCTTTGCCATTTACATTCAATACCAAACCACAAGTGGTTATTTTTTTAGGTTGAGGATAGCAGCATAACCACTGCTTTTCCAACATGTTGTTATCTACCTGTGGGCTTCTGCCATGCCCATCACTTCCATTCATTCCTGGGCCTGCTTTTCAAAAATCCCTCAATGTCTTTGGTATATGCTTTACGTTTGTCCCGCTGCGACGCTGTTTCGTTACGCCTTGAAGACTGACCCTATTACATGTATAATTGCACGACCGGCGATAAGCTTTACTGTGTGCGCACTCCTTTTTAGGTCGAACATTCGAGACCTCTTGAATATACTTTAGGATATACTTCTATACTTCCTTGTGGGGTCTCTTCTTTTTCACTGGTTTGTTTCAGTGCTCCTTGCTTGCTAGTGGTCAGTCCTTGCTCTTTGTCCCACCTTTTCCACAGTTGTACACTCCCCTGGAGCATGGCCCTAGTACTTGTACCCTTCCACTTGTGCCTATGTAGCATGTGCTTAGGGATTACTTTTTCCAAAGGCTAATAGCATTTGACCAGAGAGCTGGATGTTTCAGTGGCTCCAGGCTGTTTCTGTTTAGAGGGCTCTAGTCTATTACTTATTGTTGTTTGCATCCGGGGAAATGTCTTCCTGCTTTTATGAGCTAAAACATGTCACCATTTAAGAGGCACTGCAGAATCACAGAGAGGAGGCCTGGAGGAGGGAGGAGCCCATTCTGACCCTTCGCCGATCAGTGCTGCTCTGAGCTCTAACTCGAACAAACACGAGACTATTGCATTCCAAATGCTTGTTTTTTTATTCTTTCCTCCTCATTCGGTGCTCCTCGCTGATCTCAGCCACATAAATGAAAACAAAACGCAGCGCGATCGCGCTATGTATACCCAAGCGCGATTGCGGTTCGTTTTTTTTTCTTTTTTTATTAGTGTGGCAAGAAAAGTCCAGGTAGGAGTTTAGAACGCCAATAGCTCTAACTCGAGCAAATGCGCGACCCTTGCATTGAAAATGCTTGTTTTAATTAGGAGGAGGTAACGTGTGCTACTGTTTATCTGCCGGTGCCCCCTCAACGGCAGGTGTGGATGGGCACTGCCAGTAGCCACAGAGAGTGCTCTGAAGTAAATGGCAGTGGCGGCTGCAACGGGCGGCAGTGATTGAGTTCAGCACCAAGAGAGGCGTGTGCCCGCAGTTCTGAACAACTGCTAATGCTTGCTCTCTCTCCTCGTTGTCTGTTTCCTCCCTCGGGCTCTGTGGGCCGCTCAGTGGAGGAGGGTGTGGGGTACAGCCAGGGCTGCTCTGCAGGCTTTTTCCTAAGAGGCTGCGTGGATGCCCTTGTGGCAGATGTTTTTGTTATGGTCTAGAGATGCAATAACCTCTTGTTTTAATTTGGCCTTACATTCGTGTTCTCAGCTCTGTAATAAAAAAAAAGTGGCTTCAACAGAAAATAAAGTTGAAATGCCTAAGTAGCGTAAAGTATTTTCCCCAGAAATCAAACCAAGGAGCCGATACACGTGTTAATTATCTACGTTTTACAGCAGAATGTTAATTGTCACAGTGTTAAACTCTATACGCTATCTGTGCAGGGTCAGGGGCTCTCAGTCTGACGAGGCACTTAGAGGTTACTTCCATGTTTCTTGTTAAATCTGTATTTGTAACTTTACGTTTTATCCCAATGATGGAAGATTAAAATAAACAATCTCTAAAGGCTTTTAAAGTGTAATTCATGGCCGTTTAGAATAATTTGAGTAACTTATGGGGACTTTCGCTTAACCTGGTAATAACTTTGCTGATCCGCAATAATAAGCACCTTGTCCTTGGCCTCTGAGTTTAATTGCAGGCTACAGTTAATGTTGTACACCAGAAGCGTGTACAGTTTGTCATAAAATTATGGAAAATAATGGCATAGTACATAAACTGTGCACTTTATTGAAATATGTGTTGCATTTGTTTAACTCGACTGATGCTGGAGTCTGTTTTCTACTGCATTTGTCAGCGCTGTGTACTTGCCAGTCTCAAACCTTTTATCTTTTGCTGTCTTTCTCTCGTAGAACGTGGTTAATGTTTATTGTGCTTTTTTAAAAGGCCATGACACCACAACAATTTTTTGAGAGAAGATGTTTGCCCACCTGTTTCTCATGCATACTTAATTTCAAGTACTTTTACACTAACAAATGCAACTGGAGGAATTGTATTTAAAAGGGGCTTTACTGTTCTTTATTTAGAATCCATTTGCCAAATAAAGTCAAATGTTACTTATTTTTCAGGTGCACGTAAACCACAGTAACATAATTTTAAAGGAGTGATATGGTTCTCTGAGGCTGTGCATTTGCCGTAGAACCCTGTGTTCAGACCTGCAAATCACATGTTCAAATCTTGGTAAACCTAGCTGAATGAGCTTTCTGTTCTCCCAAGGAAGGTGTAATAAGATCTATTCATCATGTCACATAATTCCACTACACAAATACACTACACACCACACAGTTCCACCCCACACAATTCCACAACTAACAATTCCAATCTAACCCTCATAATTCCAACCCACACCCCATACATCCACTTCACACAAAATGCAATTGGGTAAAAGACATTGGCCCTCATTACAACATTGGCGGTAAAAGCCGCTTACCGCCGTGCAGAAGACCGCCAACACACCGCCGCGGCTGCGGAAAACCGCCACAGCTATTATGACCCACATTTCGGAATCCGCCAAAATTCAGACACCCACACAAGTGAGCCACACCAAAGGTCAGTGATAAACTGGCGATAACAAAACCGACACGGCACGCCAACAGAAATACGCCCACACTATCACGACACACGAATCCACGCAGCGGTTTTTCAACCGCAGTATTCTATTGGCGGTACACACCACCACGCTCAAAATACACACACATATACAAAACACAGCCACATTGGACAATTCAAAATACACACACCTGATACACATACACACACCACTCCCACACACCCATTACAATATAAAACACACACCCACATCACCCACAAACCCCTACGACAAGAAATCTTGAAAGAAGGCCAGAGAGAGAGACACCACCAGCAAGAACAACAGCATCCACAGGCACACAACACCATCACCCACAGAACTTCCACGCACCTCACACAACACACCACTACATATCAGCACACTTATCACCACACAATCCACCCCACACATCACCTACACCACCCCATGGCACAGCAAAGACACCCCAGGTTCTCGGAGGAGGACCTCAGGGTCATGGTGGAGGAAATCGTCCGGGTAGAGCCAAAGCTATTCGGATCACAGGTACAGCACACCTCAATAGCAAGGAAGATGGAGCTATGGCGAAGAATAGTGGACAGGGTCAACGCAGTGGGACAGCACCCAAGAAATCGGAAGGACATCAGGAAGAGGTGGAACGACCTACGGGGGAAGGTGCGTTCCGTGGTCTCAAGAAACCACCAGGCTGTTCAGCGGACTGGCGGCGGACCCCCACCTCCTGCAACAACACCGCCATCTGGACCATCCTCCTGCAGAAAAGGCACCTGTCGTCGCAATGCCAAGTTATGAAGCATACAGCAGGCCACGATGACTGGCACACCTTCTTTGGTGAGTAGAATAGGGATCCACCTGTCATATGAAGGCACCAGAACCTGGCCTTCAGGAGGCCGAAGGTCCGCTCGATCACCTTCCTAGTTTGTCCATGGGCCTCATTGTAGCGTTCCTCTGCCCTTGTCCTGGGATTCCTCACTGCGGTCAGTAGCCATGACAGGTTGGGGTAACCAGAGTCACCTGCAAATGGCGAGGGTCAAGTATTAGACACACACTAACCTGTATGGTAACCCCAGACCCAGACAACCATTCCCACTGTCTTGCTTCCAGGTGCTCACCTAATAGCCACACATGGTGCCTCAGGAGTTGACCCATCACATAAGGGGTGCTGCTATTCCACAGGATGTAGGCGTCATGCACTGAGCCAGGGAACTTGGCATTCACATGGGAGATGTACTGGTCTGCCAAACACACCATCTGTACATTCAGAGAATGATAACTCTTCCGGTTTCTGTACACCTGTTCACTCCTGTGGGGGGGGGACCAAAGCCACATGGGTCCCATCAATGGCACCTATAATGTTGGGGATATGTCCCAGGGCATAGAAATCACCTTTCACTGTAGGCAAATCCTCCACCTGAGGGAACACAATGTAGCTCCGCATGTGTTTCAGAAGGGCAGACAACACTCTGGACAATAAGTTGGAAAACATAGACTGGGACATCCCTGATGCCATGGCCACAGTTGTCTGAAAAGACCCACTTGCTAGGAAATGGAGCAATGACAGCAACTGCACTTGAAGGGGGATTCCTGTGGGATGGCGGATTGCTGACATCAGGTCAGGCTCCAACTGGGTACACAGTTCCTGGATTGTGGCACGGTCAAGCCTGTATGTGATTATGACATGTCGCTCCTCCATTGTCGACAGGTCCACCAACGGTCGGTACACCGGAAGATGCCGCCATCTCCTCACATGTCCCATTGGACGGTGCCTATGAAGGACAACAGCGAGCACAGAGTCAAACAACTCAGAGGTACGTAAACACAGTTTACACAGAACACCAATCATACACAAAAGGTAGCCTGTATGTGTGTTGAGTCTAGGCCTAGGTATGAGTGACGCAGTTGGAAATGAGGCCATGTGGGCCCCTGAAATGGTGGCTGCCTGAGCACTAAAGTGGGACAATGGGATGTGAGGTAACTGCGCTGGTGTTGTACACCATCGCGGTAGGCGGTCGAAGACCGCGGCGCAATGCTGCATTGGTTAACATTGGCCCCTATGGGTCCCAGGAGCCAATGACGATGTGCGCCGGCAGTGACGGTACGCACCGCTGCGGATGTGACCGCCATTTTCTATCTGTTCAATCACTCGATACCTGATCTTCGACAGGAGAGGACCTACACTGCAAGTGCTGCTGTGACCTCGGTCTGGAAGAGACAATGGCTCGAGTGTCTGGGGAAAGGGCCCCTGCCTTCACATCGGAGGAGTTGGAGAAGCTTGTGGATGGGGTCCTCCCCCAGTACACGCTACTCTACGGTCCTCCAGACAAACAGGTAAATAGACTGTGAGCATGCTGTATGGGCTATGAATCTGTGGAGTGGGGTGGATGAAAGATTGGGGGGAGATTGAGGCGTGCATGAAACAAGGGTGAGTGCATGTGCATCATGGCAAGGGTAGGGATGGGGGCCAATCACTTTGACGGTACAGTTGGTAATAACTACTCTTTTTCCCCTGTACATTTCATGTAGGTCAGCGCCCACCAGAAAAAATATATTTGGCATGCCATTGCCAAGGACATACGGACCCTGGGGGTCTACCACAGACGGAGCACCCACTGCCGTAAAAGATGGGAGGACATTCGCCGCTGGAGCAAGAAGACGGCGGAGGCTCAGCTGGGGATGGCCTCCCAACGTGGGAGGGGTGCCTGTCGCACCATGACCCCCCTGATGTTCCGGATCCTGGCGGTGGCGTACCCGGAGTTGGATGGGCGCTTGAGGGCATCACAGCAGACACAAGGGGGTGAGTACACTCTCATTCTGCTGACTTTGCACACAGTGGAGTTGTCTGGGTGGGGGAGGTGGGCTGTGGGTTTCCCTAGGCCAGGGCAAGTTCCGTAGGCAAGGCCCCTCCGTAAGGCAGGCCATGTGGCACCCCAGCCCACCTCTGTAGAGTGCCAAGGACACCTAGTCATGCCACTGTGTCATCTATGTGTGCCGATGTCGTCCATAGCCTTGTAGGCCATTTCCCAGGAATTGAACAGTGGAGCCCAAGAGTGCGGCGTAGTGCAGGGGGCTTCTGTGTCTGTCGTGTCCGCCAACGGTAGCGGTAATACATGCACTCAACATGTCTCTCTTCTGTCTTCCCCCCCTTTCTGTGGTCTCCCTGTTCTTGTGTGCATTAGCATCATCAGGCGGAGGAGCAGTGGCACCGGAGCAGGAGGGAGCTGCATCCCACATGGCCCTGGAGGGCGACACTACGGAGTCTGAATTCACCAGTGAGATGGAGGGCGAGGGGAGCTCCACGGCGGGGACAGGAGCTGAGACCAGCGACACAGACTCGTCCTCTGATGGGAGCTCCCTTGGGGTGGCGGCAACATCTGTGCCCCCAGCATCTACAGGTACAGCCGCCACCCCCCATACCAGCACCGCCCTCCCAGCAGCCCCTCAGCCTTTGCCCCGTGCCCACTCACCCAAGAGGGTGGGCATCACCTTCGCCCCAGGCACCTCAGGCCCTGCCCCAGTCACCCCTGCTGCCCTCAGTGAGGAGGCCATTGACCTCCTCAGGTCCCTCACTGTTGGGCAGTCTACCATTTTGAACGCCATCCAGGGTGTAGAGAGGCAGTTTCAACAAACTAATGCATTCCTGGAGGGCATTCATTCTGGTCAGGCGGCCCTTCACCAAGCTTTTCAGACTCTGGCCTCAGCACTGATGGCAGCCATTGTCCCCGTCTCTAGCCTCCCCCCTCCAACTTCCTCCACCCAGATCCAATCCCCTCTACCTCAGCCCATCCCAAGCACACCTACAGACCAACATGCACACACATCAACACCCAAGGGTAGTTCAGGAAAACATAAGCACCACACACCCCACAGGCATTCACGCAAGCATCCCACATGCAGACACACCAACATCCACTGCCTCCACTGTGTCCCCCTCCTGCTCGTCTCCCTCCTCCCTCCCAGTGACGTCTACACTCACACCTGCATGCACTACCTCTACAGCCACCACGTCCCTCTCCAGCACACCCACCACCACACCCCACTTATGTGCAGTCACCACCCCCACTACCATTCACACGTCCCCTGTGTCCTCTCCCAATGTGTCTGTGACACCCTCTCCCAAGATACACAAACGCAGGCACACACCCACCCAACAGCCATCCACCTCACGACAGCCTCCAGCGCATGCACCTTCACCCAAAGTCACCAAACGTACACCTCCTACAACCACCACCTCTTCCTCCACTCCCAAGCCCCCTCCAGCTACCCGTCCCAGTGTGTCCAAAAAACTTTTCCTGTCCACCCTTGACCTCTTTCCCACACCTCCCCCACCCCGTCCATCTCATAGGTCTAGAACTAGCACCTCAGCCACAACATCTCCGGGACCAGTGGTGCCTGTAGTCACCGGACTCTGGAGTGCACCGGGCACCAGGGCAGCCAGTGTGGCACGGAGCCACAGCACAGACAGCCCCCTACCTGTGAAGCATCAGAAGTTGGCCAGTGCCCGGCAGGAGAGGGGGAAGACTCAAGCCACCAAAGCCGTTCCCAGGGATCCCGGTGGGAGTGTGGAGTCAGCTGTGACACCTTCCAAGGTGGGGAAGGGCCACAAGAAACCTGCCAAGTCTGGGAAGAGCAGCACGGCGGAGAAGACCGCCATCATCCCCGCTGCCCAGGAGGCCAGCACCAGCCCAGCTGCCCAGGAGGCCACCGCCAGCACCAGCCCAGCTGCCCAGGAGGCCACCACCAGCACCATCCCAGCTGCCCAGGAGGCCACCGCCAGCACCAGCCCTGCTGCCCAGGAGGCCACCACCAGCAAAAGCCCCATTGGGCAATGAAGGATCACCAGCAAAAGCCCCGTTGGGCCATGAAGGACCGCCAGCAAAAGCCCCGTTGGGCTATGAAAGACCGCCAGCAAAAGCCCTGTTGGGCCATGAAGGACCGCCAGCAAAAGCCCTGTTGGGCCATGAAGGACCGCCAGCAAAAGCCCCGTTGGGCCATGAAGGACCGCCAGCATCTGAGACCCTGCAATGGAGACCGCCATCTCAAGCACCGCTGAACAGGGCACCGCCGTCTCACGCACCGCTGCACAGGGCACCACCGTCTCAAGTACCGCTGCACAGGGCACCGTGTCAAGCACCGCTGAACAGGACACCGCCGTCTCAAGCACGGCTGCACAGGGCACCGCCGTCTCAAGCACCGTTGCACAGGGCACCGCCATCTCAAGCACTGCTGAACAGGGCACCGTCGTCTCAAGCACCGCTGCACAGGGCACCGCCATCTCAAGCACCGCTGAACAGGGCACCGCCGTCTCAAGCACCGCTGGCCCATGAGCGGCAAGGGCACTGACGCAACTGAGTCCGTCACGGGGTGAATGATGCACTCTGGGCACCATGCCCCCTCCAGAACCAGTGGAGAGATACATCCACGACCTCTGTCTTTGGCAGGATGAAGCACTCTGGGCACCATGCCCCCTCCAGAACCAGTGGAGAGATACATCCACAACCTCTGTCCTTGGCAGGATGAAGCACTCTGGGCACCATGCCCCCTCCAGAACCAGTGGAGAGATCCATCCACTCCCTCTGTCCTTAGCAGGATGAAGCACTCTGGGCACCATGCCCCCTCCAGAACCAGTGGAGACTGTTATCCACTTGAGAGACTGTGGCTTTGCACTCCCAAGGATATGGCAGTGGGCAAACAACCCACTGTAGAGACTTGGGAGACGGTGGCTTTGCACTCCCCAGGATTGAACAGTGGGCAGCCTACCCACTGTAGAGACTTGAGAGACTGTGGCTTTGCACTCCCCAGGATTGAACAGTGGGCAGCCCACCCACTGTAGAGACTTTAGAGACTGTGGCTTTGCACTCCCCAGGATGTAACAGTGGGCATGTGGCCCCCTCGTGGATTTGGTGTTGTGCACTCAAGCGGCTGAGGTGCCCCCCTTTCCCTCCCCCTGAGGTGCCTGTTTAGTTGCTGTTTGATGCCCCTGCAGTGTTCTCTCCGTCATGGTAGGGGATCTTGTGTGAGCCTCGCCCATACCGTGTGGTCCCAGTGTTCCACAGACTTTCTTAGAATACTACCTGGACTACTATGCGTAATATATATTATGTACATGGTGTATATATCTATTTCTGCCTACTTGCTTTTACTATATTACAATGGTTACACTCATTTTCTAGTGTCTTTGCATTCTTCCGGGGGGTTTGTGGGGTGTAACTGTGATGTATTGATACGCATTAGTGTGTGTGTTGTAGTGGGTGACGGTGGAGGTGGGGGTGTTGCGTGTGTGTCCCTGTTTTTTCCCTCACCCCTCCCCTGTGTCGTAGGTGCAGTACTCACCGTGGTCTTCGCCGCCGGTGTTCGTGCTCCTGGTAGAGGAGCAAGAAGATGAGGGCTGGAAAAATGTGAAGCTCTGGTTCCATGGCGTCCTCGTGGAGTGTGTAGAGGTGAGCGTTTTTCCTTCGGGATTCCTGTTTCCGCCGTGTTTTTATCTGCAGTGAATCCGCCCCGGAAAAGGTGGTGGATTGGCATGTCATAATAGTGTGGGCGGTACATTGTCTCCCGTCTGTCTGTTGGCAGTGACCGCTGCGCTGTTTGTTTGTACCGCCGTGGCAGTCGGAGTGTTAAAGTGGCTGTCTTTGTTGGCGGTTTCCGCCACGGTCGGGATTCCACATTTTTTACCGCCGGCCTGTTGGCGGTCTTACCGCCGCTTTAACACCGACCGCCAGGGTTGTAATGACCACCACAGTTATTTACAACGCCAGTAGCTCAAACTCTCACAAATGCGAGGCCTATTGCATTGCAAATGCTTGTTTGTTTTGTCTCCTCCTTCGCACTCAATGGCACTTTGAAGTTTCAGATAGCCTGAACTCGATCTGAGGTATTGGAACGATTTGCGTCACTGAACGCGCATCACATACAAAATGCAAACAGACGCAGAGGTGTAAGTATCGTGTACTTATAAGGGCAGTGGTCATGTTTATAAAGCACCTCCCTCTCTGTTTCAACGTGCACAGCGCCAGTGTGGCTGTCTCCACTTTGATTTTTAGGAATGCATTTAGACTCTAATAGGTTCTGTTAGCAGCGTATAATTTACCGCCATTAAGGGAGCTTGCTCTCGTGTTAATAAATATCGCAGAGTGTGGAAAATGTCAGCGTTGTTTTTGCTGCATGCAAACAGAACCATTCACCGTTCGCTGAAGTGATTTTCCTGTTGCTTCAATACTTTTATTGCATGAATTTGTTTTCTGAGGCAATATTTCCATTTTTTACATAAATATAGAGGAAGAAGGTAAATGGAAGTGCTTTATTTATCTGCAGGGCCTCTTGAATTATGTGTCAGAGAGGACCAAATTATGCAGCATGGTTGACCTATTTATGTGGCAAGAAAAGTCCAGTATGCATTTACAACGCCAATAGTTCAAACTCAAGAAAATGAGAGACCTATTGCATTACAAATGCTTGTTTATCTGGTAATTGGTCCCCTTCTGTTAACTGCAACTAGCAGTCTTCACACAAAATATACAGTGAGGGCTTGTTTTAGGTCTTATGGGGAATGTGGTGCCTCCTTCCCAATTCCAACAGCAGTACTCCAGGATTGTGTACTGACTTCCCCTTTATTTAGTGTATCAATAAATGTCACTGCTTATGTGGAGGAATACAGCTTAGTTGCTCCCAGGCTGATTCGTACCAAGGTACCTATTTTGTCATATACAAACAATGAAGAGTTATTGCTTTTAACAAAACTTTCCATGCATGCTATGTAGAGAACTTCTCTATGTATTGCAGGAATAAATTGTGTCTATCAGCACAAGTAAAACTGAGGTCATGTTGATAAAAACATCCCTACCTTTGAAAAGATTGTTTAAAATAAAAGGTGATTTGCTTGAAAAGATTGACTATTTTGGTTGCCATGTACTTTCATTGTCACCATAATTGGCATATGCATATACAAAAAAACTATTATCAAATTCAAGGCATGCTGTAATGTGGTGGTAAGATTTGCCAATAGAGTAGGTAACAAACCAGTAACTACTATTTAAAAAGTTGACAGACAGAAAGGGTAGCAAGCACAATTCATAGAGTGGAGTTCTGGGGAACTTTTACAGCTAAGGAACTCCTATTTATAGAAAACAATTGTCAGCACATTTTACTACAGCTAGGCCCGGGTACCCCACTGATTGCTGTGGACTGATTGATTTGGAGTTAGCTACAAAACCAATTTCTGAACAAATTGCCTAGTCTTGTCCTGGATTCTATTAAATAGAAATCACTTTCTAAAGTTTACTTAACATCAGTATTGGAACGTAAGTAAAGGGTATAAAAAGCATCAGTTAAGAAGTGCACATATGTAGATTGCTTAACAAATTGAATTTGAGCTACCTACAGGATGACCCAGGCAAAATCAATCTCAAGATTATTATATCTGTAAAAAAAGACATACTGATGAAGAGAGTCTACCAATGACATCCAAAAGGTAGACTTCTTGACTGCCAAATAATTCTGGTATTATAAACTCGGGTGTTAGCTTTATTTAGATCAACTGCATCCAGAAATGAAGGGATCCTCGTACATACAATTTAGACTAGGGGCCGTTCCAACAAGAGTTTATTACCTCAAGATAGTATGCACAGCTGTTCAACTCTGTACCTGCATGTCAGAGTGGAGAGACTCAATAGCACGTTTCATGCTCTTTTGTTCCAAAATACATGGGCCAAGATGCAATTTGCTTCTCCTTTTATTTAAGAACAATGGGGCGAGGCATTATTCTGATGGTGTATCAACATGCCACAGGACAGATGAAAGTGTAATTGCCTCCTCAGTTGCTTCTTAGGTATGGTTAACATGGCTCATTCTAAGGAAAGACGTGTAACACATTTATCCAGTAAGATTGGATGCTGGTGTTTTTATTTTTTCTCTCTATGACTTTTTCATAAAGTAATATACAGCTGGTCAGAATTGCATATTTGTGTGTATTATGAAATTGTAATACCTTGTCATTTACTATATTTCGGCTAAATCGGAAAAATTAAACTTTACTTACATGTTTTCTTTGTTTTTACATATATGCATATATAAAAATCTATTAAAAATCTAATGTTCGGATCACGATAGAGACACAAGTATGTAAATTCAAGATTTACTAAGATGCAGCACAGGAATCATAATAGTGTCTACAGTAACTGCTCATTGCTAGATATCATAGAATATGAATATGAAAAGCGTATTCAACTGACACATCTAAGATTTTGTCCCCTCACAATGACATCATCCATACTTAGCCAGGAATGGGATGGCAGACGCTTATCACTCAGACACACCACCACACCTACAGGATAAAATACAACACATATCCCTGTCTCCTCACAACTCAGACACAAATATGGCAACACACAAGAAAAATAAAGAATGATACATGTGAGTCTACAAATTTCCTTTTGCAGAACAAATACTAATATTCAACCCTTGTGATACATTATCATACACCACTGATTCCCTCCTTCCACTTCCATGTGCTTCGTTCCAACTATATTCACTTTCAGAGGATAAAACCACTTGAACTCACATTTTCTTACTAACCCTGGTTTCTGGACACACCATGGGGGTTATTCTAACTTTGGAGGAGGTGTTAATCCGTCCCAAAAGTGACGGAAAAGTGACGGATTTACCACCAGCCGTATTACGAGTCCATTATATCCTATGGAACTCGTAACACGGCTGGTGGTATATCCGTCACTTTACCGTCACTTTTGGGACGGATTAACACTCCTCCAAAGTTAGAATAACCCCCCATGTCTCTTACACACAATACCTCACCATCGTATTTTCTACTTCCCTTGACTTGGTTCTCCCATATTGCCTCTCACACAGGCTCTAAATTCACCCGTGTCAATATCCTCCATTTAGTAATCCATGTTTGACACATTTTGTTTCCCAACAACCTTCTTCCGCATAGTGTAAACGAAGCACCTTTGGTAAAACTATGGGGTGTCCCTTTTCACTCATTTTACACGTCCATCGGCGTTAGAATTAGACAGTACAGTGCTTCAGTGCTCCACTCCTTGCTTGGTCAAAAAATAGTTCACCTCCCTTGAACACAATTGCACACTGTTGTCAGTCATCAACACCTTTTGTAAAAAAAGTAACTTTTCAAACACATTTGTAATATCTGTTGTGATCACCCTTGGATCAAATTCTACTTCAACCCATTTTAACAAATAATCTTTCAGAGCTACCGCTTTCCAAACACTCTAAAGGACCCACACTATCCATAGGCACTTTTCTGATCAATGAAGTGAAGTTATGTGAATGTGGAAGGCATTTGAAATGTTACTATTTTTATACTGGATCAGAATAATGCTTTTGAAAGGTACTATAAGGCAAGTATTATGAAAATGTGGAACTTAGGTGGTCATTCTGACCTCGGCGGTAAAAGGCGCCTACCGCCGGTCAGAAATCCTCCATAATTCCGCCGCGGTCGCGGTAACCCGCCACGGTCATTCTGACCCGCAGCAGCCAAACCTCCGAAAATCCGACAGCCACAACAGACCGCCAGACCAGCGGTCGGCGGAAAAGTGGAGGTGACCAAACCTCCACCGTCACGCCAACAGAAATATGCCCATGCCATTACGACCCACGAATCCACGCGGCGGTCTTTCAAACGCGGTTTTCCATTGGCGGGACACACCGCCGCGGTCAGAATACACACAAACGAACAAAACTCAGCCACATTGGCCGATTTGAATTCCACACACCTGATACACATACACACACCACTCCCACACACACAATACAATATAAAACACACACCCACATCACCCACAAACCCCTACGACCAAAAATTCAGAAAGAAGCACTGAGAGACACATCAGCGATCACAGAATACCATCACACAGAGGCACACTACGCCATCACCCACACAATATCCACACACAAAACAACACACACCACCACACTCAACACACTTAACTACACATACTCCACCCCACACATCATACACACCACTCCATGGCACCCCAAAGACACCCCCGCTTCTCAGACGAAGAACTCAGGGTCATGGTGGAGGAAATCGTTTGGGTAGAGCCCCAGCTCTTCGGCACACAGGTCCAATACACCAGCATTGCCCGGAGGACGGAGCTATGGCAGAGGATTGTCGACAGGGTCAACGCTGTGGGACAGCACCCCAGAAATCGGGAAGACATCAGGAAGCGATGGAACGACCTACGGGGGAAGGTGCGTTCCATGGTATCCAGGCACAACATCGCCGTGCAGAAGACTGGCGGAGGACCCCCACCTCAACCCCCACAATTTACAACATGGGAGGAGGAAGTCTTGAACATCCTGCATCCTGACGGCCTCGCAGGAGTCGGCGGAGGAATGGATACTGGTAAGTTGAAGCTTCAATACTGCTTCCCCCCCACCTGCATGCCAAATCATACCCCAACCCTCACCCCCATCCTCGAACCCCACCCTCACCCCCACCCCCATCCTCACCCCCACCCTCACCCCCACCACCATCCTCACCCCCACCCCCAGCACACCTATTCCCTGCCAATGTCTCACCATCACAACCCACACATCCCAAAACCTAGGCCTGCATGCGTCCACTAAGCATGGACACCCATCACCAAAGCATGCCCAATGCATATACACATCCCCCCCACAAGCCACCCTCACCAAAGCCCCCACACACGAATGCCAGCACTTGGGGACACGGGAACCCACAGATACACCCATATGCCACACATTGAAACTATAACCATACCTCTATACCCCTGCAGGACCCGACCGTCAACACACCGCCACGGAGGGCCCAGAATTCTCCACACCCCCCACCCAAGAGGCCGTCAGCGATGACAGCAGCTCTGTCGACCTGGACACTGATGACCAGCCCGGACCATCGGGGACCTCTGGACAGTCGGTTCCCCTCACACAGGCACAGGCCACTACAGACCCAAACCCCTCTGGGAACACCAGCACAGCTCCCACCCAGCGGGCCCATGCCTCTGTCTCCAGGGCGCGTCAATCTGCGGTGTGTCTACCACTACAGGGCACCCAGGAGAACCCACCACCCCAACAACAACAGGGACCTGGGGGCAGTGGTAGTGGGCACACCGGCCAGGGGGCAGAGGCCCAGGGAAACAGGGCAACTCGGAGGGCAGCTGTGCGACAGGGGGGGGACGGGCCCAGGGAACCCACTCTCCACGAGGCCCTCACCACCATCATGGGAGCATACAACCGCTCCCAGGAGACGATGGCGACGGTACTGGCCCGGTTCCAGGAGATCCAGGTACTGCAGGAGGAACACTATCGGGGGTACAGGAAGGACATCAGAGCCCTCACCTCTACCCTGGTTACCATGGTAGGGCTGCTGCAGGACCTCATCAACACCAGGACGGACACTCAACAACAACAAAGGGCCCCTGCCACTAGCCTGGACCAAGAACAGCCAACCACCTCCGCCGGCGCTAGTGGACAGGAGGCCCCCGCACAACAGCAGCCCACCAGACCCCCACCTCCTGCAGGAGAAGAACCACCCCGCAAGAGGGCCCTGAGATCTCGCAAGAAGACAGAGTAGGATGTCAAGACCCCCGCCAGCAAAGGATACCACCTGATGTCAGCCCACTGTCCCACATTGTCACCCTGTCCATCCTTGAACTGCCCATGCTCCATCTCTCCACAGGCCTCTGGACAATGCACCTGTGTGACTGTTACTCTGGACTCTGCCATGGACATTCCTTCACCATAGCCCCCACCCACTTGAAACCACCCATCCCATTTTGAGCACTGAAATAAACACCTATTTTGCACAAAACTATCTGGAGTCTGGCTGTGATTTCAAAATATTGTAATTGACATGACATTGCAAATATGTCCTTGTACATAGTGAAGTCAACAAACAGCTGCCACAAAGCTGTAGTCCATGGGGAAACGAAGCACAGGACTCGTAGTGGGGACCCCAGATCTGAAATAGGGAGGGAAAAGCCACAACTCAGTCATCATACACTGGGGCAAATAGACAAGCAGCAGAGATGCAGGAGAGTAGTTCACATTTACTAAATTATGTTTGAATTGTTACCTGTGTCCTATTGGAAGTACTGTTCAATGATTCTGTCCCTGTTGTCTGTTTCAGCACCGTCGTCTTCCTCCTCG
The DNA here is from genome assembly GCF_031143425.1 of Pleurodeles waltl. Classification (NCBI taxonomy): domain Eukaryota; kingdom Metazoa; phylum Chordata; class Amphibia; order Caudata; family Salamandridae; genus Pleurodeles; species Pleurodeles waltl. Next base: position 655,080,133 of record NC_090445.1, on the reverse strand, counting down.
TCACTCTCCACAGGTTCCACAGCTGCCACAACACCACCGTCTCGACCATCCTCCTGCAGGAAAGGCACCTGGCGGCGCAAAGCCAGGTTGTGAAGCATGCAGCAGGCCACGATGATGTGACACACCTTCTTCGGTGAGTACATTAGGGATCCCCCTGTCATATGCAGGCGCCGAAACCTGGCCTTTAGGAGGCCAAAGGTGCGTTAGATCACCCTCCTAGTATGCCCATGGGCCTCATTGTACCGTTCCTCTGCCCTGGTCCGGGGATTCCTTACTGGGGTCAGTAGCCACGACAGGTTGGGGTACCCAGAGTCCCCCAATAGCCATACACGGTGTCTCTCTAGCTGTTCCATCACGTAAGGGATGCTGCTATTCCTCAGGATGTAGGCGTCATGCACTGACCCTGTGAATTTGGCATTTACATGCGAGATGTACTGGTCAGCCAAACACACCACCTGGATGTTCATGGAATGGTAACTTTTTCTGTTCCTGTACACCTGCTCCCTGTCTCTTGGGGGAACCAAAGCCACATGGGTCCCATCAATGGCACCAATGACGTTGGGAATATGTCCAAGGGCGTAGAAATCACCCTTCACTGTAGCCAATTCGCCCACCTCAGGGAAAATGATGTAGCTCCTCACGTATTTCATCAGGGCAGACAACACTCTGGATAACACCTTCGAAAACATGGGCTGAGACATCCCAGAAGCAATTCCCACTGTTGTCTGAAATGACCCACTTGCCAAGAAATGGAGTACTGACAGGACCTGCACCAGAGGGGGAATCCCTGTGGGTTGGCGGATGGGGGACATCAGGTCGGGCTCCAGCTGGGCACACAGTTCATGTATAGTGGCACGGTCAAGCCGGTAGGTCAGGATAATCTGGCGTTCTTCCATTGTCGACAGGTCCACCAGCGGTCGGTACACGCGAGGATTCATCCGTCTCCTCGCCAAACCCAGCGGACGGTGCCTAGGAAGGACAACATGGAGCACAGAGTCAAGCAAACCACAGGTACGTACTCACAGCTTGCACAGTAAACGATTCTCTATGCAGTGAATGGCGTGTCTGAGTGGCTATGCAAGGCCTAGGCCTGTGTGACGCAGTTGAAATTGAGCCATGTGGACCCTCGAAATGGCAGCTGCCTGACCTGTGAAGTGTGACAATGGGATGTGAGGTCAATGCGCTGGCGTGGCACACCGCGGCGGTCGGCGGTCGAAGACCGCGGCGCGAAGCCGCATTGGTTAACATTGAAGCCTATGGGTTTCAGGAGCCAATGGCGAAGGGCGCCGGCGGTGGCGGGACGCACCGCCGCGGTACGCACCGCCGCGGGCGTGACCGCCATTTTCTATCTACTTATTCACTCGCGACTTGAACTTTCACAGGAGAGGACCTATACTGCAAGTGTTGCTGTGACCTCGGTCTGGAAGGGACAATGGCTGCTGCACCTGGGGAAAGGGCCCCTGCCTTCACTGGAGAAGAGTTGGAGAAACTTGTGGATGGGGTCCTCCCCCAGTATGCGCTACTCTACGGTCCTCCAGACCAACAAGTGAGTTTAATTCAATATGGATTTGGGGCCACTGGCTGGCTTGGGGGCCTGCCGGGGGGCCTGGCGGGGATGGGAGCATGTTGGGGCTGGCGGGGGGCCTGGCGGGGATGGGGGGCATGTTGGGGCTGGCGGGGGGCCTGGCGGGGGGCCTGGCGGGGATGGGGGGCATGTTGGGCCTGGCGGGGATGGGGGGCATGTTGGGCCTGGCGGGGGGCCTGGCGGGGGGCCTGGCGGGGATGGGGGGCGTTGGGCCACTGGCAACGAAAATGCAGACAAACTTGAACGTGGTATTTCTCCCTCCCTGTACGTGTCACATAGGTCCGCGCCCATGAGAAGATCGGGATTTGGCGTGCCATCGCCAAGGAAGTCCGGACCCTGGGGGTCCACCATCGACGGGGCACCCACTGCCGCAAGAGGTGGGAGGACATCCGCCGCAGGACCAAGAAGACCGCCGAGTCTCTGCTGGGGATGGCCTCCCAACGTAGGCGGGGTACCTGCCGTCAACTGACCCCCCTGATGTTCCGGATCCTGGCGGTGGCCTACCCTGATTTGGATGGGCGCGTGAGGGCAGCACAGCAGACACAAGGGGGTGAGTACAAGCATTATCTACTCTGTTGTCGCGCAGTGGAGGTGTCTGGGTGGGGGAGGAGGGCTGTGGGTCCCCCTAGGCCAGGGCGATATCTGTAGGCTGGGCACCCCCGTAAGCCCCTGTGTCCCCAGCCACCACCCTCAGTAGTGTGTCAGTACAGCCATCCCTGGGCCGTGTCATCCATGGGTGCAGTTGTCAACTCTAGGCGTGTAGGGCATGTTCCACGGAATGCGTAGCGGACCCCAAGTGCGCAACTTAGTGCAGGGGGCATCTGTGTCTGTCATGTCCGCTAACTGTACCGGTGATCCATGTACTCAAAATCTCTTTATTTCTCTCTCCCCCCCCCCCTTTTTGTTTGTCTTTCTGTGCTTGTGTGCATCAGCATCATCAGGCGGAGGAGAAGTGGCATTGGGGCAGGAGGGAGCTGCATCTCACATGGCCCAGGAGGGCCATGCCACAGAGTCTGACTGGACCAGTGAGACGGAGGGCGAGGGGAGCTCCACAACGGGGACGACTGGACCCTGCAGCGACACGGACACGTCCTCGGAAGGGAGCTCCCTTGCGGGGGTGGCACCATCCGTGCCCCCCGCCATTACAGGTACTGCCGCCACCCAGCGCACCATCTCCGCCCTCCCAGCAGCCCCTCAGCGTTCGCCCCGTGCCCGCTCTGCCAGGAAGCCGGGCATCTCCTTCGCCCCAGGCACCTCAGGCCCTGCCCCTGTTACTCAGTGAGGAGGTCATTGACCTCCTCCGAACGCTCATTGTTGGGCAGACTACCCTTTTGAATGCCATCCAGGGGGTGGAGAGGGAGGTCCATCGCAGCAATGCGTACCTGGAGGGCATTCATTCGGGTCAGGCTGCCCATCAGCGATCGTTCCAGGCTCTGGCCTCAGCACTGACGGCAGCCATTGTCCCTGTCTCCTGCCTCCCTCTACTAACTCCCTCCTCCCAGTCTCCTGTTCCTCTGCCTGTCCCACCCACACCATCAGACCAGCCTGCACACACCTCAACACCCAAGAGCAGCTCATCCAAACATAAGCACCACAGATCACGCAGACATTCACACAAGCAACATTCCGATGCAGACATGCCAACAGTCACTACCACCTCTGTGACCCCCACCTCCTCGTCTCCCTCCTCCCTCCCTGTGACGTCTACACTCACACCTTCATTCACCTCACCATCAGCCAGTGTTTCCATCACCAGCATACCCTCCACTACAGTCCGCACACGTGCAGTCACCACCCCCACTGCCATTTACACGTCCCCTGTGTCCTCTCCCACTGTGTCTGTCACCCCCTCTTCCACACCACACAAACGCAGCCACCCACCCACCCAACAGCCATCCACCTCACGACAGCCTCCCGCTCCTGCACCTGCACCCAAAGACAGCAAACTTGTATCGCCTACAACCACATCCTCTCCCTCCACTCCCATACCCACTGTACCTACCACTCTCCATTGTCCCAAGAAAATCTATCTCTCTACTGCTACCTTCTTTCCTGACCCTGAGCCCCCCCCCTCCTTCTCGTCGGGGTAAAAAGAGCACCTCAGCCACCACCAGCCCTGCAGCCCCCTTGACAAGGGTGCAGGGGTATTGGAGCCCACCAGCCCGCAGGTCTGGATCTTCGGCCAGCAGCAAGGGGACAGCCAGCCCACCCCCTGGGAAGAGGAGCAGAAGGCGGAAGGGCCGCCGCCGGAGCCCGGATTCGATATCCCCCCAGGACACTAGCCAGCCACCGTCAACAGCCACAGCTCCAAAGGGAGGAAAGGGCCACAGACTCCCGACTAAGGAGGGCAAGGGCAGCAAGGCGGAGAAGTCAGGCAGCAGGCCTGCTGCCCATGGAGGACCCGTCACAGCTGCCCAGGAGGAGCCTGCAACCCCCATAGCCGCTGCCCCGGGAGGAACCGGCACAGCTGCCCCGGGAGAGCCCACCACCCCCATAGCCGCTGCCCAGGGAGGACCCAGCCCAGCTGGCCAGGAGGGCACCACCAGGCAATGAGCAGTTGGCCATAGAATGGCCGCCGTCTCCAGCACCGCTCCGCTGGGGACCGCCGTCTCAAGAACCGCTGAACTGGGCCCTTCAAGGCAAGAACCGCTGAACTGGGCCCCGCCGTCTCCAGCACCGCTCCGCTGGGGACCGCCGTCTCAAGAACCGCTTAACTGGGCCCTTCAAGGCAAGAACCGCTGAACTGGGCCCTTCCAGGCAGGAACCGCTGGCCCTTTGGCAGACGTGGCAGGGCAGGATCTGTCTCGGGCAGGGCTGCAGGATGTCCTCTGGCCAACATGCCTCCTCCAGTGGCAGTGGAGTCTGTTATGGACTGTTTGGACTGTGGCTTTGCTCTCCCCAGGATGGCCCAGTGGGCAGGCCACCCACTGTATGGACTGTTTGGACTGTGGCTTTGCTCTCCCCAGGATGGCCCAGTGGGCAGGCAACCCACTGTATGGACTGTTTGGACTGTGGCTTTGCTCTCCCCAGGATGGCCCAGTGGGCAGGCCACCCATTGTATGGACTGTTTGGACTGTGGCCCAGTGGGCAGGCCACCCACTGTATGGACTGTTTGGACTGTGGCTTTGCTCTCCCCAGGATGGCCCAGTGGGCAGGCCACCCACTGTATGGACTGTTTGGACTGTGGCTTTGCTCTCCCCAGGATGGCCAATGGTCATGGAGTCCCCTCGTGGATCTGGCGTCGTGTACTCAAGTGGCTGAGGTGCCCCTCCTTCCCTTCCCCCTGAGGTACCTGTCCTTTTTTCTTTCTGATGCCCCTGCAGTGTTCTCTCCGTGGAGTTCTTGTCGTGGGACTGGGCCTTGCCCCTTTGCTCAGGACCCCTGTGGTCCACGGACAGTGGTTGGACTACATTTAGTAGATGTATATATTTTGTACATAGTTTATTTATTTATTTGGATTACTGCTGTCCATTTTTCAATATATCTGCCCGTTTGAGATCTCTTCTTTTGGTCTTTGCATTATTTCGGAAGGGGGGGGTTTGTGGGTTGTGACAGTGATCTGTGGGAATGCATTGATGTGTGTGTTGTAGTGGGTGTGGGTGGGTGGGTGTGTGCCGGTAATCTTTTCCCTCCCCTGTGTCGTAGGTGCAGTACTCACCGATGTCTTCCGCGCCGCCGGGCGTGCTCCTGGTACAGGAGCAGGTATAGGAGTGCGGGGATGACCTGCAACTCGGGTTCCATACTGCCGGAATCTCGCGTGGAGTATGTGGAGGTGAGCGTTTTCCCGTTCGTAGTCTGTTTCCGCTGTGTTTTTATCGGCGGTGCTCCCGCCCCGGAAAAGGTGGCGGATTGGTGGGTCGTGATAGGGTGGGCGGTACATTGTCTGCCGCCTGGCTGTTGGCGGGGACCGCCGCGCTGTTTGTTTGTTCCGCCGTGGCGGGCGGAGTGTTAATGCGGCGGGCTGTGTTGGCGGTTCCCGCCAGGGTCAGAATTGCATATTTTGGACCGCCGGCCTGTTGGCGGGTTGGCCGCCGCTTTATCACCGACCGCCAGGGTCAGAATGAGGGCCTTAGTATTTTCCTCTGCAGTTGTGTTGTCTAGAATATAAACAATGGCTGTCTGACACAATATTGTAACTGGAAATGAGTTGCTATTACTATTACACAATTTAAATATAGTAGCTTATATTGAAGTGAGGTTGCAGAAAATAAATGCACCTTCGAGTTCTTCTAGCCCCACATACAGAATTTGTGATTCTGAATTCATTAATGTTTCCTTAACATAATAGTCGTCCACTATTTGCACATGCTATTGCTAGGCATTCCCAATGGTTTCATCAATGTAGTAATTTGTGTACCTTTGCTCTCATGCTAATGGTTACAAAGAAAGACCCACTTTAAGTGGCTCAAACGGTTGTTTGCTATTATTGTGTAGAGTATACACATTATTTATCTTTATATATATATATATATTTATATTTATATATATATATATATTTATATATATATTAACTGAAAAACGAATATTAAAGAGATTTTATATTAAGGGGGGAAAAGTAATATTTATAATCCAAAAACCTCTGCAATTTGCGCTTATAGTTTAGTGGACATCTGGTAGCAAGAGATCTGAGTGCCAGTCACAGGCTGGTAGCCAGTTATTTGTGAGGCGCTTTCCCTCCAGTGGACTTGCGGGTGGTCTGCTTGTTACGGCCCTTAGCAAAAGTGTGAGCTATCTGTACGACGTACAAGATAAAATCAGTGAGCTAACTATAATTTGTGCCTGCACCCTGCACTGCTTAGGACCTGCCATATTACATCATTCATGAGAGTGTAAGCAACATCATTGTTGACATAACGTATGATATCATCCAAGCTGCTGCTCCTCTAATTCCTCTATAAACTGAGATCATTTTAGAAAGCAGGTAGTGTTGGACCTGGCCCTTTTTGCAGGGTCATCCCCAAACTTTTTGCCTCATTCCTCCTATTTTTCCTGACCTGTTTTTGTTGGCTTTGGAACTCTGAGCACTTTACCACTGCTAACCAGTGCTAAAGTGCCTATGCTCTCTGTGTAAATTGTACTGTTAATTGGTTTATCCATGATTGGCACATTTGATTTACTAGTAAGTCCCTAGTAAAGTGCACTAGAGGTGCCCAGGGCCTGTAAATTGAATGCTACTAGTGGGGCTGCAGCACTGATTGTGCCACCCACATAAGTAGCGCTGCAATCATGCCTCAGACCTGCCATTGCTGTGTCTGTGTGTGCAGTTTTAACTGTAAATTCGACTTGGCAAGTGTTCCCACTTGCCAGGCCTAACCCTTCCCTTTTCCTACATATAAAACACCCCTAAGGTAGGCTCTAGGTAGCCACATGGGCAGGGCGCAGTGTATGGTTAAGGTAGGACATATACTATTGTGTTTTATATGTCCTGACAGTGAAATACTGCCAAATTTGGTTTTCACTGTTGCAAGGTATATCTCTCTCATAGGTTAACCTGGGGGCTGCCTTTAAACATGATTAAAATGTAGCTTCCCTTTGAACTCCCAATTTAAAAATACATCTTTTAGTAAAGTTGGTTCTGAGATTGTGTGTTTGAAAAGTGGGCATTTTCTTTCCTGAACCATTTTTGTGACTCTGTCTGGTTGTGGATTTCCCTGTCTGAGTTAGTTTGACAGTTGGGCTATTTGCATCTCTTTCCAGACAGTGACACAAAGTGGGCTGGGGTGTAGCCTGCGTATTCCGATGAGCCATCTGTGCTAGGAGGGAAAGGAAGAGTGGTCACTCGCACCTGAAAGGGATGTGCCTGCCCTTACACAATGCAGACTCCAACCCCCTGGTGTGTGTCTGGGGCCTTGCCTGGGCAAGACAGGATTTCACAAAAAAGTGAGACTTTTCCTTTGAAGTAAGCCTACTTCAAAGGTCAAAATGGGCATAAGAAGAGGACCCAAACCCACAGACTTTGAACACTTCTTGGGGTAGACACTCTACCTCACAGACACTTCCTGGAGAAGATAACTGGAACCAGAACCTGCATCCTGCCAAGAAGAACTGCCTGGCTGCCCAAAGGACTCACCTGACTGCTTTCTGTGAAGGACTGCTGCCCTGCTGTTAGCCTCCTGCCTTCTGCTCTCTGGATGTGGTGAAGAAGTGCTCTCCAAGGGCTTGGATAGAGCTTGCCTCCTGTTCCCTGAAGTCTCAGGTCCAAAAAGACTTCTCCCTTGCAACTGGACTCCTTGTGCGGCGAAAATTCGACACACAGCTTGCTAAAACTGATGCACAGCCTGGCCCGCAGTCCACCGGATCGACGCACAGCTGACCTGGGACGACGCAGCTCAACTTCCAGACGGGAAATTGACGCAGCACCTGCAGTGCGGAAGAAACTTCCACTCAACGCCCACCAGAACGATGCAGCGTTTGTGACTTCACTCCGCAAGCCCAGGATTCCACGCACAGACCCCGGGGCATCTGAAAACCATGCAATCCACGGCCGAGTGCCGGAAATCGCCGCACAGCCGTCCCTGCGTGGAAACTAAACGATGCATCGCCGTGTGCGGCCAGAGAAATTGACGCACACCCCTTTGTTTCCACTCTTTGCCTCCTCTGTGGCCCTTTGCACAGATTTTTCACACAAACCAGGTACTTTGTGCTTGAAAGAGACTTTGTTTGCTTTAAAAAGACTTAAGACACTTTATATCACTTTTCAGTGATATCTCTACATTTACTTATTTCATCCTTGATCGTTTTGACCTGCAAATATCCAGATAAATATTATATATTTTTCTAAACACTGTGTGGTGTATTTTTGTGGTGCTATATCGTGTTATTGTGCGATTTTTTGCACAAATACTTTACACATTGCCTTCTAAGTTAAGCCTGACTGCTCAGTGCCAAGCTACCAGAGGGTGGGCACAGGATTGTTTGTGACTTTCCCTGACTAGAGTGAGGGTCCTTGCTTGGACGGGGGCAACCTGACTGCCAACCAAAGACACCATTTCTAACTGGTAGTAAAGGGCCCACAAACAGTTACAGAATAAATTGAATGGGTCCTCTTCACATTTACAAACTGCACTTTCTAGTACATTTTGTAGCACTACAAAAAAATACTACAAAATGCAATTCACAAACTATGTGCAGCGTTTTACGGCTCTGCAGTCCCTATAGATATATTTGTGCATAGTTCTCCATCCGAATGCAGAGGCCCTGGAGAACTCTGCACAAATAAATAAACTTACTCAAAAGTGTACGTTTACCTTCCTGAATTAGGCCCCATGTGTGCATGTCTGAATCAGTGAAGTTCTGGAGAGAATCCAGCCACAATGAGAGCAGTAATGACACAAAAAATACCGCACCAGTGACTATCACCAATCAGTAAGAGCTAATGTTGCTTCCACCCTAAGGAGCCCACTGCTCATAGGCCCTCACCATAAATAAACAACTTTTCAACAAGAAAAGGGGAGCATTCAATACATCCAGCAATATTATATAGTTTTTAGCCAGCGGTTAGATGGATTCTGGAATTATCTTCAGTCATTGGATCCCTGATGAAGTCTCCGTGGTAGGAAAAAATGCATTGGCTGGGCTGAGAGTGTGTATTTGAAGAATAAAGTTAGACTCAACACTTCCGGCTCCTTTGTGTTAATGGACTGGGTGAAGAATCTATAATTTTAGGGACGTTCATGTATTATTGACTTATAAATCATAAAAAATTATATGATATTGCTGGATATATTGAACACTCTCCTTTTCTTGTTGAGAAATAGTTCTAGAGAGAAGACTGATTCACTATACTAAAAGTTTATTGTGGACAGTTTATCTACCAGTAAACTTTTTTAAGTGCAAACAGTAATTCATTTAAACAAAATAGAGACTGAGGTAACAAAGTGTGACTTGCAAATCTATGTTCTGAATAGATTGTGGCATAAATCAATGTCCTGTTGCCAAAATAGGTCGGAAAAATGGAAGATTATCCTTACAATATATTTTTCACTGGTGCATTTCTGTGCCCATGCGGACATTAAAGAGCTATCATGTAAAGCTATCAACAATTTCTATATAAACTGGAGATTTAGAAGGTGCAGACATTTATTTCCAGAAGTTTTGCAAAAATGTCTGAGACAGTATACATTGTAGAAGAATAAATACTGTATTGGTAACTCACAGATGGTTACAGTTATAGTATGATTGTAAGTGTTGTCCTAATGGTGTACACCATTCTGCTCAGGTCAGGAATGCAGCTAAGGTATTTTTACAAACTATAGAGAGTTTTGCATAGGACCTGGTTGTGCGTGCCTTATCAGTAGCTTATGTGAAATAGTTAACTTACAATTATTTGTCAGGTGAGGTATTTACAGATACATCCTATTAAGTTAAATAATCCCCAAACACAGTATTCACAGTTTAATAAATTCCTGTTCGTCTGAATATCTACAGAGACATTACACTTCTTCTGCACCTAAATACCATAAAAAAGGGCATAATATCTACTAAATGTGGGTGATTCCACAGCTATGCTTAATGCTCTGGACGTCGCAAATTGTACATCTACTAGCATTGCAAAAGTTATAGAAACTGGGACTAGATGTAGCTCCCTGAATACTTTCAACTATGAAAAGCACACGGTAAATTGCCACATTCACTGGATGATGTATTCAGTGATGCCATCAATGATGTCATTTAAAATGCCATGAGTGATGTAATATGTGTGGTTGTAGCAGTGCTTTGCTGGGGTGCAAGTTACAACTAGGTTACTGAATTATACCTGGTGAATTTCAGTGTTTTTTTGTTTATAAACATTAGCTTATAAGCCTTTTCAACATCTATTACGTCACTTTAACCTTTGTTTTTTTCAGTGACTTTCTGGGGCTTTGTTATCGTATTTAGCCAACATCCAAATTGTGGATGACCTTCTGCCATGCACAGCGGGTGGTTGGCCAGACCCAAACCTCATGGGTGGCGAGGCTGCTATCCCCATAATCAACTTGTTGTCCCTGCCCTTCTCATGCCTGGACTCCGTTCTGTCTGCATGCCACACCTGCCCTTCGTAGGCAGCTTGCCCCTGCCCTTCCCCACCTGCTTTTTATGGTCAGATAGCTACCCCCTGACCATACAGACCTCCGTCCATGGTCAGCTTGCTGTGTTTCCGTCCCCCCCTTTTAATCTCCATGTGCATGTCCCTTAGCTCTACCTCCTGCCCACCATGGTCCATGCTGCTTCTTCTGCCCTTTGTGGTAAACTTGCTGTTCCTCCCTGCCCTCTGCGGTCAGCTAGGTGCCCCAGTCCTGTCTTCTGCCTTCCATGTGTGTGCCCCTGCCTCTTCTTATCCACCCACTCTGGTCGATTCTGCCTCTACCCCATTTGCCTTCCCTGCCTGTTATCCTCGCTGCCCATGCCCGGTACTGTCCATGCACAAGGCAATGCCTCCTCCTTCCAACCCTCTGCTGTCTTTCGTGTTGCCACTACCCTACCACCTACTATGTCTGGTCAGCTTGCTGCTTGTTCTGCTGCCCTCTGTTGTCTGTGTGCTGCTGCCTCCTCAACTCTGCTGTCTTTTGTGCTGCCACTGCTCCTGCTGCCTTGAAGAGCTTGGTGCCCCTGCCTCCCCACCCCTGTTTTCTAAGTGCAGGCATCTCAGCCTCATCACTCCCACTGTGGTACCTTGTGCCGCCATTGCTCTCCATTGCCCATGTATGCGCCCATGTCCCTTGCCTCTGGCCTTTCAAGCTTGCTGCCCAAACCTCTCTCTCCTCTCCTCCATGGTCCATTGATCTGCCACTGCCTCTTGCTTGAGCAGCTTGCTCCCCTGGTCTTTTCCACCCTGGTCTCTGAGGTCTGTTATGATGATGATGCTGCTGCAGCTGCCGGTGTCCCTGCTGTCTACCCTCCCTTGCCAGCTTGATGCCTCTGCACGCCTCTGCCCTCTGTTGTTGGTGTGCATGGCCCTCCTACTTTTCACAGTCCACAGCCACTGGCCCGCCCTCCTTCACTTAGTTGTCCTTTTGCGTGCCCATGCCCCACTCTTTCATGCCCTCCACTGCCCATTGTGGTGCCCCTGGCCCGGTCACCTTTTGGTCTTACTTTTAACTTCCTAGAAAGCTAACTAATTTTTATGATAGAAAGAACTCCCTCATGTTGTCCATTTCTATGGGAAATGCTTAGGTTTCACAGCCTAGATTCAATTAACATGTCTTCAGGGGTGCCACAGTACTATCTTAAATACAAATGTAAATTGGGAGGGGGTTATATTTCTTGTTGACTTGTACTGATGTGGGGCAACTTCAGGTGGCTAATTAATGGCATTTTGGATTAAAAAATCATGTGTCCCACCTGAATCAGGGCTGTTGGCTTGTTAGCTAACAGACTGCTGCTGGTGTACTTTTCGGTCTGCATGTCCAAATGTTTCATTTGGATGAGAAATACATTTGACAAATCATGGACAATGTGCCCCCATTTTAACATCGAACAACATTAACAATAATTGCTATGACAAAACAAACCCTCTCATTTTGTTAATTTCTAAAGGAAATTCTTTACACTTTACAGCTTGGATTCATTTAAGATGCCTCCAGGTAAACCACACTATTACCATAAATACAAATGTTAGTGCCGTCGCTGTTTATAAGAGCATTGTGGGAAGCTGCAATAGCACAATGGGAAATTAACTGACGGACTGCTGCTGGGGGTGACAGTACATGATTCGAGAGCATCATGGCTTGGACAGCTAGGTGGATGGCAGGCTAACCCTGCTGCTCCTAAGAGTGTGGAGCTTACCAATTACCCTTCGCCAAATTTCCGTACACCACTACAAGAAGAAGACACATAAAAGGAAACATAAATGTCTATGGAGCAGTTTGATCGAGTTTAGAGACTGTTATGACCGTGTTTGCGGCTAATGAGTTGATGTGAAGTAAAGCGGCAGCAGTTTGACTTGGTTTTAAAATAACAGAATGAGGCGTCTTCAGACTACATTGGCTCAGAACTGTACATTGAAACCTCCTGATATTCAGACCATCACACTATATACATCAAAGGGCAAGACTTATTGGCGGACTGAGGGCGGCTGGCCTTACATTCCTTAAAAACTAGGACTACAAGAGTTAACCCCTTCGTTGCCAGGCCTTTTCCCCCTCCTGTGCCAGGCCTTTTTTTGGTATTTGGGGCAGTTTGCACTTAGGCCCTCATAACGTTTTGTTCACATAAGCTACCCACACCAAATTTGCGTCCTTTTTTTCCAACATCCTAGGGATTCTTGAGGTACCCAGACTTTGTGGGTTCCCCTAAAGGAGACCAAGAAATTAGCCAAAATACAGTGAAAGTTTTTTTTTTTTTTTTTTAAATGGGAAAAAATGGCTGCAGAAGGCGGCTCGTGGTTTTCCCCCTGAAAATGGCATCAACAAAGGGTTTACGGTGGGAGGATTACCATCTCCCCAGCTTTCAGGAACAGGCAGACTTGAATTAGAAAAATGCATTTTTCAATACAATTTTGACATTTTACTGGGACATACTCCATTTTTACTATTTTTTGTGCTTTCGGCCTCCTTTCAGTTAGTGACCGACATGGATGAGAAACCAATGCTGGATCCCAGACAGCTAAACATTTCTGAAAAGTAGACAAGAATCTGAATTCAGCAAGGGGTCATTTGTGTAGATCCTACAAGTGTTTCCTACAGAAAATAACAGCTGAAATACAAAATAAATGAAATTGAGGTGAAAAAAACAGCAATTTTTCTCCACGTTTTACTCTGTGACTTTTTCCTGCGATGTCAGATTTTTTAAAGCAATATACCGTTGTAGGAGGCTGGACTGGCTTGTAGTGAGTACCAAGAGGTACTTACACCTTGCACCAGGCCCAGGTATCCCTTATTAGTGTATAGGGTGTCTAGCAGCTTAGGCTGATAGATAATGGTAGCTTAGCAGAGCAGCTTAGGCTGAACTAGGAGACGAGTGAAGCTCCTACAGTACCACTAGTGTCATATGCACAATATCATAAGAAAACACAATACACAGATATACTAAAAATAAAGGTACTTTATTTTTATGACAATATGCCAAAAGTATCTCAGTGAGTACCCTCAGTATGAGGATAGCAAATATACACAAGATATATGTACACAATACCACAAATATGCAGTATAGTATTAGAAAACAGTGCAAACAATGTATAGTTACAATAGGATGCAATGGGGGGACATAGGGATAGGGGCAACACAAACCATATACTCCAAAAGTGGAATGCGAACCACGAATGGACCCCAAACCTATGTGACCTTGTAGAGGGTCGCTGGGACTGTAAGAAAACAGTGAGGGTTAGAAAAATAGCCCACCCCAAGACCCTGAAAAGTGAGCGCAAAGTGCACTAAAGTTCCCCAAAGAGCACAGAAGTCGTGATAGGGGAATTCTGCAGGAAAGACCAAAACCAGCAATGCAACAACAATGGATTTCCAGACGAGGGTACCTGTGGAACAAGGGGACCAAGTCCAAAAGTCACGATCAAGTCGAGAGTTGGCAGATGCCCAGGAAATGCCAGCTGTGGGTGCAAAGAAGCTGCTACTAGGCAGTAGAAGCTGACGATTCTGCAGGAACGACAAGGGCTAGAAACTTCCCCTTTGGAGGATGGATGTCCCACGCCGTGGAGAGTCGTGCAGAAGTGTTTTCCTGAAGAAAGACCACAAACAAGCCTTGCTAGCTGCAAGTCGTGCGGTTAGGGTTTTTGGATGCTGCTGTGGCCCAGGAGGGACCAGGATGTCGCCAATTACGTCAGGGGACAGAGGGGGCGCCCAGCAAGACAAGAAGCCCTCTCAGAAGCAGGCAGCACCCGCAGAAGTGCCGGAACAGGCACTACAAAGTGGAGTGAAATGGTGCTCACCCGAAGTTGCACAGAGGAGTCCACGCCGCCGGAGGACAACTCAGGAGGTCGTGCAATGCAGGTTAGAGTGCCGTGGACCCAGGCGTGGCTGTGCACAAAGGATTCCCTCGGAAAGTGCACAGGAGCCGGAGTAGCTGCAAAAGACACAGTTCCCAGCAATGCAGTCTGGCGTGGGGAGGCAAGGACTTACCTCCACCAAACTTGGACTGAAGAGTCACTGGACTGTGGGAGTGACTTGGACAGAGTTGCTGGATTCAAGGGACCTCGCTCGTCGTGCTGAGAGGAGACCCAGGGGACCGGTGATGCAGTTCTTTGGTGCCTGCGGTTGCAGGGGGACGATTCCATCGACCCACGGGAGATTTCTTCGGAGCTTCTAGTGCAGAGAGGAGGCAGACTACCCCCACAGCATGCACCACCAGGAAAACAGTCGAGAAGGCGGCAGGATCAGCGTTACAAGGTCGCAGTAGTCGTCTTAGCTACTTTGTTGCAGTTTTGCAGGCTTCCAGCGCGGTCAGCAGTCGATTCCTTGGCAGAAGGTGAAGAGAGAGATGCAGAGGAACTCTGATGAGCTCTTGCATTCGTTATCTAAGGAAATCCCCAAAGCAGAGACCCTAAATAGCCAGAAAAGAGGGTTTGGCTACTTAGGAGAGAAGATAGGCTAGCAACACCTTAAGGAGCCTATCAGAAGGAGTCTCTGATGTCACCTGCTGGCCCTGGCCACTCAGAGCAGTCCAGTGTGCCAGCACCACCTCTGTTTCCTAGATGGCAGAGGTCTGGAGCACACTGGAGGAGCACTGGGCACCTCCCAGGGGAGGTGCAGGTCAGGGGAGTGGTCACTCCCCTTTCCTTTGTCCAGTTTCGCGCCAGAGCAGGGCTGAGGGGTCCCTGAACCGGTGTAGACTGGCTTCTGCAGAAATGGGCACCATCTGTGCCCATGAAAGCATTTCCAGAGGCTGGGGGAGGCTACTACTCCCCTGCCTTAACACCTTTTTCCAAAGGGAGAGGGTGTAACACCCTCTCTCTGAGGAAGTCCTTTGTTCTGCCATCCTGGGCCAAGCCTGGCTGGACCCCAGGAGGGCAGAAACCTGTCTGAGGGGTTGGCAGCAGCAGCAGCTGCAGTGAAACCCCTGAAAAGGCAGTTTGGCAGTACCCGGGTCTGTGCTACAGACCCGTGGGATCATGGGATTGTGCCAACAATGGCAGGATGGCATAGAGGGGGCAATTCCATGATCATAGAGATGTTACATGGCCATATTCGGAGTTACCATTGTGAAGCTACACATAGGTATTGACCTATGTGTAGTGCACGCGTGTAATGGTGTCCCCGCACTCACAAAGTCCGGGGAATTTGCCCTGAACAATGTGGGGGCACCTTGGCTAGTGCCAGGGTGCCCACACACTAAGTAACTTAGCACTCAACCTTTACCAGGTAAAGGTTAGACATATAGGTGACTTATAAGTTACTTAAGTGCAGTGGTAAATGGCTGTGAAATAACGTGGACGTTATTTCACTCAGGCTGCAGTGGCAGGTCTGTGTAAGAATTGTCAGAGCTCCCTATGGGTGGCAAAAGAAATGCTGCAGCCCATAGGGATCTCCTGGAACCCCAATACCCTGGGTACCTCAGTACCATATACTAGGGAATTATAAGGGTGTTCCAGTATGCCAATGTAAATTGGTGAAATTGGTCACTAGCCTGTTAGTGACAATTTGGAAAGAAATGAGAGAGCATAACCACTGAGGTTCTGGATAGCAGAGCCTCAGTGAGACAGTTAGTCATAACACAGGTAACACATTCAGGGCACACTTATGAGCACTGGGGCCCTGACTGGCAGGGTCCCAGTGACACATACAACTAAAACAACATATATACAGTGAAAAATAGGGGTAACATGCCAGGCAAGATGGTACTTTCCTACAACCGTTACGTCCGCTGGACTCTTCTGGTTGTAGGGATATATAGGGCTTGAAGGTTCATCAAGAACCCTAGGTACCCAGAGCCAATAAATGAGCTGCACCTTGCAATGGGTTTTTATTCTATACCGGGTATACAGCAATTCATTTGCTGAAATATAAAAAGTGAAAAATAGGTATCAAGGAAACCTTTGTATTCCCAAAATGGCCACAAGATAAGGTGTTGAGAAGCAGTGGTTATTTGCACATCTCTGAATTCCGGCGTGCCCATACTAGCATGTGAATTACAGGGCATTTCTCAAATAGACGTCTTTTTTACACACTGTCTTACATTTGGAAGGAAAAAATGTAGAGAAAGACAAGGGACAATAACACTTATTTTGCTATTCTGTGTTCCCCCACGTCTCCCGATAGAAATGGTACCTCACTTGCGTGGATAGGCCTAGCACCCGCGACAGGAAATGCCCCAAAACACAACGTGGACACATCACATTTTCACAAACAAAACAGAGCTGTTTTTTGCAAAGTGCCTAGCTGTGGATTTTGGCCTCTAACTCAGCCGGCACCTAGGGAAACCCAGCAAACCTGCGCAGTTTTGAAAACTAGACACTTAGGGGAATCCAAGATGGGGCGACTTGTGGGGATCTGACCAGGTTCTGTTACCCAAAATCCTTTGCAAACCTCATAATTTGGCAAAAAAACACTTTTTCCTCTCATTCCGGTGACAGAAAGTTCTGGAATCTGAGAGGAGCCACAAATTTCCTTCCACCCAGCGTTCCCCCAAGTCTCCCGATAAAAATGGTACCTCACTTGTGTGGGTAGGCCTAGCGGCCACAAAAGGGAATGGCTCAAAACACAACGTGGACACATCACATTTTTTCACAGAAAACAGAGGTGTTTTTTACAAAGTGCCTACCTGTGGATTGTGGTCTCTAGCTCAGTTGGCACCTGGGGAAACCTAGCAAACCAGCACATTTTTTAAAACTAGACACCTTGGGGAATCCAAAATGGGGTGACTTGTGGGGCTCTGACCAGGTTCTGTTACCCAGAATCCTTTGCAAACCTCAAAATTTGGCCAAAAAACACTTTTTCCTCTCATTTCGGTGACAGAAAGTTCTGGAATCTGAGAGGAGACACAAATTTCCTTCCACCCAGCGTTCCACCAAGTCTCCCAATAAAAATGGTACCTCACTTGTGTGGGTAGGCCTAGCGCCCACGAAAGGAAATGGCCCAAAACACAACTTGGGCACATCACATTTTTTTCACAGAAAACAGGTGTTTTTTACAAAGTGCCCACCTTTGGATTGTAGCCTCTAACTCAGCCGGCACCTCGGGAAACCTTGCAAACCAGCACATTTTTAAAAACTAGACACCTAGGGGAATCCAAAATGGGGTGACTTGTGGGGCTCTGACCAGGTTCTGTTACCCAGAATCCTTTGCAAACCTCAAAATTTGGCCCAAAAAAAACTTTTTCCTCTCATTTCGGTGACAGAAAGTTCTGGAATCTGAGAGGAGCCACAAATTTCCTTCCACCCAGCGTTCCCTCAAGTCTCCCGATAAAAATGGTACCTCACTTGTGTGGGTAGGCTTGCGCTCACGAAAGGAAATGGCCCAAAACACAACATGGACAAATCACATTTTTTCACAGAAAACAGAGGTGTTTTTTACAAAGTGCCTACCTGTGGATTGTTGCCTCTAGCTCAGCCGGCACATGGGGAAACCTAGCAAACCAGCACCTTTTTGAAAGCTCTACACCTAGGGGAATCCAAGATGGGGTGACTTGTGGGGCTCTGACCAGGTTCTGTTACCCAGAATCCTTTGGAAACCTCAAAATGTGGCCAAAAAAACACTTTTTCCTCTCATTTCGGTGACAGAAAGTTCTGGAATCTGAGAGGAGCCACAAATTTCCTTCCACCCAGCGTTCCCTCAAGTCTCCCAATAAAAATGGTAGCTCACTTGTGTGGGTAGGCCTAGCGCCCACAAAAGGAAATGGCCCAAAACACAACGTGGACAAATCACATTTTTTCACAGAAAACAGAGGTGTTTTTTACAAAGTGCCTACCTGTGGATTGTGGGCCCTAGCTCAGCCGGCACCTGGGGAAACCTTGCAAACCAGCACATTTTTTAAAACTAGACACCTAGGGGAATCCAAAATGGGGTGACTTATGGAGCTCTAACCAGGTTCTGTTACCCAGAATCCTTTGCAAACCTCAAAATATGGCCAAAAAAACACTTTTTCCTCTCATTTCGGTGACAGAAAGTTCTGGAATCTAAGAGGAGCCACAAATTTCCTTCCACCCAGCGTTCCCTCAAGTCTCCCGATAAAAATGGTACCTCACTTGTGTGGGTAGACCTAGCGCCCACGAAAGGAAATGCCCCAAAACATTATCTGGACACATCAAAATTATCAAATACAAAACTACCTAGGCAGTTTGCAAAAAAACATTTTTAGGCTGACAAGTGCAGCAGAATTTTTATCGGTATAGATGAGAAAATGCTGGGTAGTAGGAATTTTGTGGATTCCTGCAGATTCCGGAAGGTTCCATCACAAAAACGTAGGAAAAATGTGTGATTTCCAGCAAAGTTAGAGGTTTGCAGGGGATTGTGGGTACAAAAATGGTGCGGGGTGCATGTGAAACACACCACCCTGGAATCACCCAGATGTTTAGTTTTCAGATGTGTCTAGGTCTTGTGGATTTTTCTACATGGCAGCGTCACAAAGTCCATAAAGTGCAGCCCTCACCGTTCCAAGTGGGGCGATTTTGAGAGTAAGCCAAGCTCTCACGGTCCAAATGTAAAACTAAAACCCAAAATAGTCAAATGTCTTCTTGCTTGCTGTGGGATAAGATGTTTTAGAGTGCGGGGAGAGCTGAAAGACTGTTACCCCCTTCAGTTGAGGTGGGGGTGTAACCAGGACCATACTGGTTGGTGGCCACCACCCCAATATTTTTTTTTTTTTAAAATTTACTGGCATCTAGTAGACTTACTGCCCCCCCGGGGTGTGGCTCAGGGGTAATTGCCCCATCTGCCCACTGGTGGGCAGAACAACTTTGGCCCCATTTATTTGGGGTGGGGGTATGGCTATACCCTCACCCTCTTATTTTTGAAAAAACTTCCCTGGCCTCTGGTGGGCTTTCTGCATACACACACACCAATCCCTGGTGCCTAAGTGGTTTCTGCCCCCATGGGGGGTACAAATGGTCTAAAAACAATTTGCCCCCCAGGGGAGTGACCGTTGACTAAGGGGTCGCTCCTCACCTCTAAAAAACAAAACAAACAAAAAAAAAGAATTTTTTTTTTATCCCTGGCGCCTAGATGTTTCTGCCACACCTGGGGGCAGATCGGCCTAATAACAATAGGCCAAAAAGGCCTAAAATAAATTTCCCTCCCCTCCCCCGGGGAGCGACCCTTGCCTGAGGGGTCGCTCTCCACCTCTAAAAAACAAAACAAAACAAAAAAATAAAATCCCCCAAAAATGTATCCCTGGCGCCTAGAGGTTTCTGCCCCCCCCTGGGGGCAGATTGGCCTAATAACAATAGGCCGATCTGCCCCCAGGTGGGGCAGAAATGGCCTAAAATAAATTTGCACCCGACTCCCCACCGCCCCGGGGAGCGATCCTTGCCTACGGGGTCGCTCCCCTTGTGTGACATTTGGGCAAAAAAAAAAAAAGATCCCTGGTGCCTGTTGCTTTCTGCCCCCCGGGGGCAGATTGACCTAAAATTGCCCAATCTGCCCCCAAAGGGGGCAGAAATGGCCTAAATACAATTTGCCCCTCCAGGGGAGCAACTCTTGCCTAAGGGGTCGCTCCCCATCTGTAAAACAACAACAACAACAAAATCCCCGGTGCCTAGTGGTTTCTGCCCCCCTTGGGGGCAGATCGGCGTAATTAAAATATGCTGATCAGAAATGGCCTAAAATAAATTTGCCCCCCAGGGGAACGACCCTTGCCTCAGAGGTCGCTCCACTTGCAAGAAATTCATGGGGAAAAAAATACCTGGTGTCTAGTGGTTTCTGTTCCCCTTGGGGGCAGATTGGCCTCATAAAAATAGGCCAATCTGCTCCCAAGGGGGGCAGAAATGGCCTAAATATAATTTGCCCCCTAGGGGAGCGACCCTTGCCTAAGGGGTCGCTCCCCACCTCTAAAAAAAAAACAAAAAAAACAAAAACAAAACAAAAAAAATTATCCCTGGTGCCTAGAGGTTTCTGCCTGGCAGAAATTGGTAGAATGTGACAGATATAATAGCTGTAAGGTGAAGTACATTAAAATAGGTTCAGCGCTTGTTGTCTCGTTTGGAGGTGACTATATCAATGCATCCACTGTGCTCCCGCTCAGGTCATGCCTGTTCCCAATGTGGCCACCATGAAAGTTCCTATGCTCATTTTTTCTGGGTTCTACTCATGTTAATTATGAGAATTCATCTATTACTATAGTGATTTGGATTTAAGATCTTTGACACTGGTTGGGCAGCCATTATAATGAGATGCCATTATAATGAGATGCATACCATCCTACTAACAAGACTAAAACTGTCCTTTATTAAGTCATTAAGCTCAACCTACCTGACCTAAAAAAAGACCTCAAAATACAAAGGTTCCAGTCTGCTTGTAAGCAGTATTAGCTCTGTATAGATCCATACAATGCATAAACGTACTTTATATAGTATGTAAGAGGTCCAGAAACATATGCTGCTTTCTTGTACTTCACCATAAATCCATTTGAAGATAAAAAATAAACATGTACTATAGACTTAAAGTACAACATATAAACACGACCTTTGGAGCATGTACCCATGGTGGAGAAAGATACCAAATTGAACCTCAAGAGGTCGAAAGTCAAAACTCCTTCACTAGACTCACTGATTAAAGGAAAATCTGATATAAACAGCACTATGGAAATGATCCTATAAAAATGGCTGAGGTTTACAGCCTGGCAAAGTCGACAAATATCAACACAGATACGATGCAACTAGAAATATGAGCCATAAATTCAGATATCAACTTAACAACAAAATAATAGTGGCTAACCACTGGAGTAGCACAGTCGAGGAAATGTCTGTGAAGGCAAATAAGGACCTTAAAGTACTTTACTCAACAGCAAAATCCTTCCAAGGGGACCCCTCAGAACTAGAAGTTATGAACAGTTGAAGTAACCTCCATATCTTTTATCTTAAGTCTATATGAAAATTGTATGACCTATGTGGCGGCAGCGGGTGGCCTTCGGTTCACTAAAGACATCATGGAAGTCTTTATACGGTGCAGGAATGGCCTGTGTGTCATCCGGCTTGATAGCCATACTATGTGTGGACCCACAATGCAAGGGTGTCACTAGTAATGTTTTGTCTTGGTAGGAGGAGTGTCAGCAATGTTTAGAGTCTAATGTCACTGTCCTTGCTGCCCAGTCAATTTTGAGATTGTGTAACTGAAGCCAAGGTATCCCCAAAATGGCTCCAAATACTGGGGTATCTATAAGGTCAAACTGAATTTGTTCTGTATGGTTGTTTGCACAAAGCATGGACAATGGTGTTGTTTGATAAACGATAAGCCCGGAGGACAATTCTGAGCCATCCACAGCAATGACTGGTTCAGGGACGCCTTTTCTGACAGTCGTAATATTTAGGGTTTTAGTCAAACCCAAGTCTAAAAGGTTTCCTGTAGCCACAGAGTCAAGCAATATGGGAATGACCTTCCGAAACTGAGGGGACAACACTAACGTCACAATAAGAGTTAGATGTTGAGGTACTGAACTGGTGGTATTAAGAGACCATATTGAAAGAAGAGCTCAAGAAAATGGTCTCAGAAGTTATCGAGCCAGTTCGTTTTCCACTTGGTCAGGAAGAGAGAATTCAGGCACTGTTACCGCTCCGATGGCTTTGTTTGGAGCAGTAGGCTTGTTAGGACATTCCCGAGCAAAATGCCCTGCCTTACCGCAGTATAAACACAGTTTCAATTTATTCCTATGTTCTTTCCCTTCCTTAGATAGTGGGCCCGGCACACTGCCTATATGCATGGGCTCAGGTGTATCATGAGTGGGAATAGGAGACTCCTTTTTCTCAGTTTTGAACACCACTGAGCGTGTGTCACACTGGAATTTTTCTCCCTTACGTTCACTCAAGCGGTGATCAAATCGTACCACCAGGTCAATGAACTCGGAACACTCCGTAGGAGGCTCCACAATTTGGGCTAGAACATCCTTGAGATCATGCCGAAGGACACAATAGAAGAGGGAGGTCCTCTTCTCCTTGGGCCACTCAGTCTCTGCCACCAACTGATTGAAAGAGGTGATATAGGACAGTAGACCCTTGTTTCCTTGGCGCAAATTCAGCAACTCATTGTCACTGGCTTGCACAAAGAGATGTTTGGCGAACAGTTTCCGCAAAGCTTCCTTGAACTGGTTGAAATCATACAGTATAAGGTCATTGCGCTCCACCACCGGACTAGACCAATTAGCTGCATTGCCTCCCCAATAAGAGATAATAAAAGCTACCTTTACAGCATTGTTGGGGAATGCAGCTGCCTGACACAAAAACTGTAGCTGGCACTGGTTAAGAAAAATGTTGAACTTGGCACTATCTCCAAAAAACCTTTCTGGAGGAGCTAAGGGCACAGGGGTTGGTGTTGTGACCATTACCTGCATGGGTTGTGTGGTGGAAGTCGTTGGGCCTGAATCGGGTCTAGGATCATGATTAGACGGGTCAAACCGAGGGGCCTGTAGTACTGGAGATCTTTTTAGTTTGACTCCTCCCCAGGGGGTGTCTTGTGGTTTATACCGCTGTAGTTCAGTGTGCAACTCCAGGTTCTCTTGCTTAAAGGAAATAACTTTCTTCTGTAATCCCACTAGGGCCCTAGTTAAATCTAATAAAGATGGAGCATCCTGTTCAGCCTGTGCTAAACCTTTGAAAGTACCCATTGAGGAATCCATCACCCAGGCAGACCTGTAAGTTGTGGCTTGGCTCTATGTCGAAACGGGCCACTCACCTGAAAAGCAGGATGTCTGCAGGGGGGATGGTATGCCCCGACCTCCTGGAACACCTCTCGGCACTTCCTGGTGTACACAGAAACCCAGGCATGTGTCCCAAAAGGAAAGGGAGAGTGGAAGAGGAAGAGACAAAACACTGCCACGTCTTGCCCATCCAGCCAGGCACCCTGTATCTTCGGGGGGCAGGTCGTTGTTGAGAGAGTGATAGTAGAGTTAGTGCACCCAACTTCCTTGAAACTGAATCTCTCTTTCTGATATGGGCACAGGAGCAGTAGAAGAACACCTGGATGCTCCAGCACTTTTCTTGGATAATAATAACAGTTGGCACAATTACTAACACTGCATTACCAAAAACCCAAATTGAGTACCATAACAATAAGTACTGCAACACAAGGGCTGGCTTCAAAGAGATTCACTGTTGCACACTACAATTAGAACTGTAGTTGCACTTGTCATGCACAAGAAAGACAAACAAGGGCATTAATGATATCACATATAACATTCCTGCATGCATAGGGTTAAACTAAAAAGAACAAAAACAATCCAAAGAAATACAAATGTCCACTCTGGGTTTAAACAGTTAGGGTGGCACAGTTTGGTTTGGTTTCACTGTGTGTGTGAAAAACCCTTCAAAAGCAAATTCCTCAAACCTGAAACACAGGCATGAATGACACAATTTAAATCCAAGAGCTATGCTATTAGAGAAAGAAAAGTCATGTAAATACTCTTTTAAAATTGCACTGTCACTTTTTGTAGTACTTGAGCTCAAGCAGATTTCCTGAAGCACATTTAGGCAAGTAACTACAATAATAATGTAGAATGTTCAGAAATGCATTTGTCTCTTCAAGATAAGCAATCTGCCAAAATACGAGGTCTGAAATACACCAGCTGTTCTAGGAAAGAACAGCGCTCAAAGAACAAACTCCCTGGAGAATACTAGTCACTTATCTGGAGTCTTTTCCGGAGTGCTGGAGGAATGCCTGGTTTCAGCTGGCACAGGAACGAAGAAAATAATTGCCTCAAAAATCCTGAATACAAGGATGACAGCAGGGGCTGGACTGCCAAATCAGATGCTGAGATCAGGAAGCAAAACAAAGCCAAGCAGGGAGGCATGCTTCACTCTGCTATTTATAGCCAATCAGGAAAGTAGTTGAGTTTCCACATGTGGATGAGTCACCACACCCAATTAGAAGCACATGTCTACACCACACCCAATTAAAAGCACATGTCTACACCTGCTCACTTTAGCAAACAAGCATTGATAAAACCAATTGTGTAACACAGCACATTATGGCCCTCATTTCAACTTTGGCGGGCGTCAACTGCCGCCCGTCAAGTTGGAACCGCTGGGAGGCCGGCAATGCGGCCGCACTCCCGCGGGGGCTATTTTGAGATCCCCGCTGGGCCGGCGGGCAGAAACCAGCTGGGATCTTGGCAACAAGGGAGCCGGCTCCAAATGGAGCCGGCGGTGTTTCAGCTATGGACGGGTATAGTTGCACCCATCGCGCTTGTCACTGTCTGCTATGCAGACAGTGAAAAGCTCCATGGGGCCGTGGCAGGGGGCCCACAACTCCCCTTTCCGCCAGCCTTTTCATGGCGGTTCATACCGCGTTGAAAAGGCTGGCAGGAGGGGGACTCGTAATCCCCTGGGCAGGGCTGCAAGCAGTGCTGCTCTGGGGGATTACAACCGCCGGGACAAAAGTGGCGGGAAACCGCCGGGACAAAAGTGGCGGGAAACCGCCGGGACAAAAGTGGCGGGAAACCACAAGTCCCTGCGGTGCGACCGTGGCGCTTCCGCCGCAGTCGTAATGCCCAAGTTTGTACCGCCAGCCTGCTGGCGGTACAAACTCCAAAACGGCCCTGGCGGTCTTTGACCGCGAGGGTTGTAATGATGGCCTATATTTACTCAAACATGAATGTTTAACCAAGAACAGAGATATGATTTAACCCTAAACCCTGGGGATGCTAACAGATAACACAGGAGGCACCTTGGGGATTCCTGACATCTTAGGCATTCTTGAAGGTTCTGAAGAATCGTCAGACTCCTGTATCTCTTTTTTAGAAAGATGGATACAACAAGTCACTGGCCTGTTCTTTAACAACACTTTGAACTGGAGCCCGAACACCACGTACCATCTTTTAAACCTGCAACCAAATATATCACAAGACAAATTGTGTGCAGGCCCCTGCACTTCCAACACACGGAACTGATCTTAAATTGCATGCGCAAAAAAAAACATATTCTCTGGAACAGTCAGAAAATCAACATATCACAAGACTACACAAAAACAACAGTTGACACCAGGAATGGCTTCTTGTCCCTTCGCCCTAGACTCAAAAGCATGAATATCCAATGAGCTCTTGCTGGCCTGGCAAAGCTCAAAGGTTTCACAGAAGGAAAGCATCACATCGTTGTTGACCACAAAGAGCTCACAGCCTTTCTAGATGGAAGGAGAAAATAAGAATGAAAATTCAATATACCAAACCGAAGAGGAAATACTGAACCCAGTCAAACACCAGCTAGATTTATTTCTAGCCCTTGCTCACGTATATCTGTGTCATATTTTACTTCAGTTATGTGCAGATAAGTTGTCTCTACTGATATATTCAAAACTAATAACTCTATGTAGAGATTTATCCTGAGCTGATAGTGATAGAATACTTTAATGATTGCCCAACCTTAAATTTGCTCTTTCGCTACCAGATTTCTAATGGATTCACATTGCACTGTATCGATACCTTTCAAGCATTGAGTATCCAGTCTTTTGGAATTACGCTGATTAGCTTAAAAGTTGAATGCTACCTGTCTATGTTATAGCCTTAATTTGTTTGAATTGAATAGTTAACCCACATACTTTGTAATAACTGTATATGCAATCACATACATTTCCATAAAGTTGCCTACTGAGTGCCTTTCTACCAGAGATGTTTTTTTATGATACTATGTGCCCCTCCCAAACACAAAGCACTCTGTTCTTCCTGTTGTTGACTCTTACGTTGGTTAAGTCCTGGGCTCATGTAGGCTTGTACACTACAGCAACATGTCAGTCGCTGCTGGGTTGGCGCTTCTCCATCGTCTCCTCTGTTATCACTGTTTGGGGTTCAGGGTGGGTCTATTAATATCTCTCTCTCTTAACTTACAGTTTCAATGTTCTACTTCCTTTTTCCTTCCTCTGATATACCCTTTAACAGTGAAGTCCAAGTAACGTGGTTTTGCTTCTCACTGCCATCACAACAGGTCACTTTTGTACTAATTTGTATACCAAGACACAGGGTGCACTGAAAGCTCCAGTGGTTTATGCCACTCTGCTGCCATGGACATGTCCTTTCCTCAGACTTCACTCACACAGCGAGGTTAGCACAAAAAACTAAACACTTTTCTGCTATAACTAAGGCATACATGGTTCCGGAGCACCAGACTGTAGTGGAAATAACAATTTCTGGCACTGGCACCCTCTCACAGCCACTTTGGCCAAAAAGGCTACCACTTCCTACCATGAAGCGGAGAGGTAGCCCTCAGTTAATTGTGGGGGTGTGCAGTGGAATGTGCAGTGGGGAAAAAAGGAAGGATAAGGCATATTCCCTGAAAACTATCTGTAGAACCCACCAGTACAATGTTACTGTGTGGCAGCCCGGGAAGAATCAGTGGATTCTGCCTCCCACAGGTGACTGTGATCCTGAAAGGGCATGCTAAAGAGGTTTGACAGGTGGGGGTGGCAGGGGAGGGGTAGACTGAGCGGCCCTATGACCTTGCCTACCAGGTAAGTGGGCACCAGGTCCTTGACCGCAAAACTGCTAGGTTCCTTGTTGAGGTTGGACAGGCTGGCAGTACAAGACACCTTGACCAAATCTGCAAAAGGAGAACAGTTGCAGCTGCGGAGGGGAAGGGGGGTGAGGGAGAGGGAACAGGCCCAGAGAGCATGCAGTAGCCCTGCACTATTTAAAATACCCTGGAGCTGAATCAACCTTATTCCCAAACATACAAGTCCTATCAAAGAGCAAGTCCATCAGGAAGGACTGGGCACTGACTGCAAACCCAGTCATGCATGTCAGGGAATGGCAACAATAGTGCTACTTGTCCACCTGATGGAATTGCTGTGAATCACTCTGAACAAGAACAGGTCGGAGATCTTCAGGCACATCAGGGAGGACTTGGCCACAGAGCTCCAAAGTATATCAGAGACCACAGGAGTGACCCTTACACCTCTAAAAGGACCTGGGGGTGATATATTACAATGCAAAAATGTCCAATCAGGTATCATTTGAAATCATGCTTCTTAATTCTTACAATGACACATTAATGTACTGTGCGACCCCAAGAGGTCAAAAAGGAAAAAGAAAATGACCAAATAAAACACTATATTTCAAAGGAATTATCCAAATCACTTGTAATTAAATGCAACACATATATTAATAAAACTAGTGAAGTAAGTGCTCAGTGCAGTGTGAGCACATGGTGCTCACTAGTTTAAGCTAATGGCACAAAAATGGAGTTGATCACAATACAATCAAGAGAATGACAGAAAGCTCCAAACAACAAGTGCAGTTCCTCGAGTAGGAAATTCACAGTCTCAATTTGGTTATCTGCTCAGGCTCACGTTTGAGACTATGTGGATGCACGAGGCTGGGAATCTAAGAAGCCTCTGAGTCGTCTCAACGAGACCCAGGACTCAGCTGCAACATCAGGATCTTGTCATAAATGTCCTGGATTTGCTGAGGCAGTGGTAAAGTCTTGAACACTAGCATTTCCAGGACAGCCTCAATGAAGGAAACCCTCTGTATGGGGCACAGGTAGATGTCCCCTCCTTGACTGAAAATACAACAGATGTTGGATATTTGGCTATCTTTTGCAGGTAATCTAAGCCCGCCTTGAGCAGCCAGTCAAGGAATGGTAACATGTGTCCTGAGTGCCGAAAGTGAGCAGTGATCACTGCCTTCACTTTTGTGAGCTTCCAAGGGCTGAGGTAAGGCTGAAGGAAAGGACAGTAAAAAGGAAGTGTTGCAATCGACAGCATGAAACAAATAGCAGGTTATGAGATTGGAGGATAGAAATATGAAAATACATGTCTTTTGGGTCCAGAGCTCAGGAATCTGGGACAGAGTGAGCATTTTGAATATCATACAGCCAAGAGGCTTTCAGTGGATGGTGGTCCACTTTGTCATTCTTCAGTACAAGAAAGCAGGACGTAACCCCACTGAATGATTTGGAAGACCCAGCTCTCTGACATGATGGCTCTCCAACCGGGGAGGTAATGTTTCTTTCCTCCTACGAGTTGAGCATGGGCCTATGAGGGCAAGTTAAAGCTGCTTGGCTACCACTACTGTAGGAGAGGAAAAGGTAGAGGAGAGTTGATGTGAATGGCCTTGGTCAATGCCACGACCACATCCTCCTACTGGTGCATATGTTGGGAATGCTGGAACTGCCTGTAGGCTAGCTCCCTTTGAATAACCCATAAACGTTATGTACTATTGGTGGAACTACTTGGTAGGACACAGGGATCACACCATGGCTTGGATGTACTTAAATTGTCCAGGCACCAAAACAGCATCCTCAACAATTTAGGAGCAACTTGTTAAAAAAAAAAAAAAAAAAAGCAACTCGCAAAGTGCTTTGCGAACGCAAAAATTGCATTTTGTGATGTACAAATGCCCTTCGCAATCCAAAATTAGCGATGTGACTGTTGCAAGTCTGTATTTTTAGCAGACGATATTATGAGTTGTAGTTAGGAAATCTGTATTTGTGATTCACAAACAACATGTTAGAGGCAGTCGCAAAAGGCCGGTTTACACATGGAAATCACCACCAACTCAGACCAGGTAGTAACTGGGTACAAAGTATAAAAGCTGGTCCAAGGTACGTCAGGGGTTTCAACAATGCCTGCTCTGTACCTGATTGCAAGGAGGATGCAAATACTTGCTGCCCAGCAGAGGAGGAGGCGAAGACAAAGAGGATAATCAGTCAGTCTGACCAATTTTCAACAGAGGAAGAGATATGAAAAATACAGGTTAAGTAGCAATGTCATACTGGAGATAATTACCCTCGCAAAGCCACATCTAGAATACAGGGCACAGCGCAGCAGGTCTATCCCCACTCTTATTCAAGTGTTGTGTTCGTTCCACCTATTGGCCTCTGGCAGTTACCAGGGTGTGATTGTTGTAGCAGGAGAGATGTCTCAAAGTTCACATTTCTGTGCATTCCTAGATGCCATGCTGCCCTACATTCACGACCACAGTCACCTACCTAGGAATGAAAAGGAAATGCAAAGTACAAAATTGCACTTTTACAGGACTGCCAATTTCCCCATATCCTAGGGTGTATAGATGGGACACATACCTTTATGTCCCCAATCCCAGCTGAAATATATTTCAGGATCAGGAAAATTGCACATATTTAAGGGGTGTGTAATGCCCAAAACATCATTACGGATTTTGTGTCAAAATATCCAGGAAGCACTGATGACTACTTCATGTTTAGACACAGCGGAATATAGAGATGGCTGGAAAGAAGGGAGTTTGATGATGGCTATTTATTAGGTGCAGAAAAAAACGTACATACAGATACATGATTGTTGTCACCTAGTCTAATTAATACATAGCCTTACACCAATACCTGTTTTGCAGGTGATAGTGCGTATGCCTTAAGTCCATTGATCCTCATACCATACTTTGCCCCAATCACCTAAAAAGAATGGCTATATAACAATGCACACCATCGCACCAGGCGTGTGATTGTGCAAACATTTGGCCTACTGAAAGCTTGTTTCTGTTGCTTACACAAGAATAGGGGTGCCTTACAATATGCTCCATAAAATAGCTCGCAAGATAGTAACAATGTGTGCCATCCCACACAATATCGCCACCAGGAGAGACCTACACATCGATGTGTTAGCCTCAGATTCCAAGGATGACAATCGTGCCACCAGTGCTGCAGCCTATAGATGAGAGGAGAGCAGTGGAGGGGAGGAGGCGCAAGGACCACAGTGCCACAAATTACCTTGTGAGGTAAGTTGACTCTACAAATACATTGTGCATGTTCAAATAACACAACCAGGTTGATGCTCGTCACCAAAGTAATCTTTAATGTGAAGTATGTCCTGTGGTGTGAAAGAAAACAAACAGATGAACATGAAATACTGCTCTGCTGGTTAACTGCTGGTAATGTCACCAGATATGAGAAACCTTAAAGACTGCCAAATAAATCACAAAACTCAATGCTCCTGGCCCCTACGAGCTGACGAAGTACCTTCTGTTTGTGTGGCAGCATGTGTCCGGCTTCTGCTGTGTCTCAGTGATGTGGCATCTGTAGTGGATAAACTGCTAATGCTTGATTGCTCCTCACTCTCCTGACCTTTTCTAGCAGGGACACCGGCAAGTAGATCAATTTGTATTGCTTAGACTGCAGATGTGATTTGTCGCAATCCCCTTGACACATCACCCCTACAGTGGCCCATTTTGACATGTTGATTTACAGTCCTTCTACACAAGGTTGATATTGCATGTGCTAGGCATCCTATGGAATGGTTTAGGGTGTCCTGTGTGCATTCTTGCTGCACTGTCTTTCTCTCCGTTTTTGCCTGGAGTCAGTGTCTGCAAGTTGGAGATGCAACCTTTCCAGGGCAGAAGTAATTGTGTCCATCTTGTGGTACATTTGTCACTTGTTCCCGGTCATCTGACTGGCAACATTTCCAAAACCCATTGATAGGTTGTCTTGCATGCTATACAACTTGTGATTCATTATTTTCATTTATTTGTGTTGCAAGCGTTGAATATATAACATGGATATTTTCAGCCTTCCAAACAACAGTGTGTCCTCTGTTGACTGTTTGTTTGATGGAAGTGTTTGGGGCACAGGTCTTGGATGACTGTGTCCCAGAAGATGCGACTGCCATGGTCTTACTACAGGAGTGATTACAGGAATTAGTTGTGGTTGGCCCTCATCCTCTTCCAGTGATGCAGGCTAGGGTGAAAAAAACAGCACTTGTGCTGTGATTATGTGATGTGAAGGCTCCACTGTAGATGTCAAATGTGTTTTCCTCCTCACCCATGTGAGTTGTGTCACCTCCCTCTGATACTGTCCTTTCTATGCAGTGTGCAGATTCATCAATCGTGCAGAAAAATATCCAGATTCGTTTTTGTGTACACGGTTGTGAGCCACCTAACATACATTTGCTGTTTTGTTACATTAAAGTTATGAAGAATACAAGCATATTTCCTGTATTACATGTCCCATAATGCACTGGTATGGCTCCAGTCAGTGCTACCTTTACATGTGTGTTTAGATTTATAATCATGGTTAATACGTACAATGTACATGCTGCAATAACTTGGATTAGGTCCTGAAGTCAGGTGTCTTTATTTCCAAATCCAACTATTGCCTCAAGGGTGCCTTCCACCAGTGTCACAATGGCTGTATGTGGGGGTACTCCAGAAGGTCTACCCACTGTAGCACAACTCTCTGACAGGTGTGGAGCCACCTTTTCTTAGGTCCTTGACCTGAGGTTGTACCATCTTTTGCGGATTTCCTCCACAGAGTACTGTGTGACCCCAAATGTTCTTATCTTGGATTCGATTACAGTCCAAATGTTTTCGCTATGTCTCTGGGAAAGTCATGGTGGGTGCTTCATTCCTCAGTTAGGATCTCAATCTCCTTTTCAGAAAATGTTATCGTTGTTTTCCTGCCCCGTCTCCTTATCTCCTTCCTGGTTTGCCATGTTTGAAGGGGGTTGGGGTGTTCAAGGCAGGTAGTCGTTTTCCAAAGCAAGTTGCTGTTCCACCTCTCTCATCTTCACTGGCAGCCATTGAGAAACACTTCCTGCTTCAGGTGTTTAAATCTCAGAGTCCAAAGCTTGCACCAGGAAGTGTTTCTTCTTGCATACATAACTTATGATGGCTGTCGCAATTTAGGTAATTGCAATTTCCGATTCACAAAAATGCGACTCGCATGAATTGCGAGTAGGAAACAATTGCATTTCACTAAGTACATGCCAAATAGCGTTACCTAATTGCAATTTGCAAAAAAGTAGCAATTAGGTAATCACAACTTGGCCCGTAAGTACAAGTGGCCCTAAGAGCTGTCTAAGTACATATCTGTAAGCGACACCTGGACATTCCCTGAATATCTGGTTGATCGCATCTAGGTATACCAAAACACTGTACTGGCCCTGATACCTCAGCCCACACAGTCTGTCTCTCCAAACCAGCACACAATATGCTTCACCACATCCTAGCCATCATGTACCCTTTGAATCAATGAGGCTATGAGGTCCTTTGGGGTGGGTGTATAAATTTCACTAGCCATGCCCCGTAGAGCATGGGTGTACTTTCCCAGAAAGCACAGCACAATCAAGGGACTCAAGACCAAACTGGCCTTGAGAACAATCTTTCTGAAGGCATCGCTACATTTTGATTCTCTATCCAAGAAATGGTTGGAAAGGTATTACTAGTGCCTTTACTCTTCAACTCTAGTACTACAAGCTTTCAGGTGTACGGTGACTGCTCAGAAAATGAGGGTGATTGGGGGCTGGTCAATGTGGTCCGTCAAAAATTTGACTAACTTGATGGCTGAGAACAGAAGTAGTTGGACCTCAGTGAAAGATCTCAGTTAACATGTATGCCTTGCTTTCAACAGTAGGCACTAAAAAGAGAGGCCCTTTCTTCCATTGGTGGCTCAGGTGGCAAGTCTAGCTCTGACTCTAGGGGTATAACAACACCACTGGTATTTTCTAATAGGTAAAGCTCTGGGGGAGCAGGTTGTTCACCTCTTTCTCATCACTGTCAATATCAGAGTCCTGGGAACATTTTGCATAGCCGGAACCACGTCAAAGCTAGATACAAATAAGGCCTCTGTTGCCTCTAATGAACAAATTAGTTACCTTCCGTAATGCCTTCTCTGGTAGAGACATATTCTAGTTGCAGTTTCCTTACATTTGAATTTTCCCCAGGTGTCAGCTTGATCCAGAGAATCTTCTGAGCAGTACCCCTGCGTGCTGTTAGGTGGCGTCAAGGGTCCTATATAAGCACCACCCCGATATGTTGACGGCAGTTTTTTTTTTTTTTTTTATGAATTCCAGGCCAAAAGCACAGAGCCATGAAGAACACTGACTATTGGTGTGCCAAAACTAAGGCCCTGAAAGGGGTGTCCCTGTCCCCTGAAATCAGTTCGCAGAGCAAGCAGGATGGGTGGGTTGTTAAGGAAACTGCAGCTAGAATGTTTCTATCCGATAAGGCGTTACTGAAGGTAAGTAACTTATCCATCTAATAGACTTCTAGTTGCAGATTCCTTACCTTTGAATAAAAACCCAAGCAATACCATCCCCTGAGTCGGGTCTCTGAACCAAGATCATACTAGAAAGTCCCACAGGACCAAACGGACAAAGTACCCATCCCTACGGCCCTGACTGACCAGGCAGAGGTGTTTGGTAAATGTGTGCAGAGAACCCCATATTGCGCTAGACAGATGTCAAGGACTGGAACTCCACTGTAGCTTGGGCATAATGAGCATGCAAACCTTCAGGTGGATGCTTTATTGTCAGTATGCAGTAGATTTTAATACGGAATACGACCTATCTGGAGATGGTCCGCTTCTGCACGGTCTTTCTTTGCACCTACTTAACCAATAAACAATCATCCACCCGGAACTCTTTTGTGCAATCACGGTAGAACGCAAATGCTGTTTTTGGGTCGAGGCGGTGGAGCCTCTCCTCTTCCTTAGAAAGATGCGGGCGTGCGTAAGAAGAAGGCAAGGCAATGGATTGGCTTACATGAAGGGTGTAACCACTTTTGACAGAAAAGAAGCCTTAGTGCAAAGCACAACTTTGTCAGGATTGAAGGAAATATAGGGCGGCTTAGAGGACAATGGCTGCTGTTCACTTGCCCTGCGGGCAGAGGTGAAGGCTGTTTTCAAAGTGAGAAGTCTGAGAGGATAATTTTGGAGAGGTTTGAAAGGAGCACACATCAGGAAGGTCAAAACCAAATTCAAATCCCACAGGGGCATAAAGAACAAGAATGGAGGAAACATACGTATAAGGCCTTTAAGGAACTTAAACAAGGAAGGTTGAGCCAAAGAAAGTATAAGCATCAAAACCTCAGTGAGAGGGGCAGAAAGTGGGTCAACAGACTTGTCTGGGCACTATGCCAGAAATGTCTTCAAACAAGAGGCATATACCTTTTTGGTGCCTGCCAAGATAACATTACAGTTTTCGGGCAGAGGGACAAAAGCTGTCAAATGCAGCTGCTCAATCTCCAGGAAAGAAGGCGGACAGTGGACAGCTCCAGGGGCAGAACCCTCCCCTGCTGCCGCAACGGAAGATCTTCCTGAAGGGTCAGTCTGATCAGATGTTCGATGGACATGCTCAACAGCTTGGGATACCAGACTCTCCATGCCCAGTACTGAGGCACATGGATTACTTGGGCCAGGTCGTTCTTTATCTCCTTACGAACTCTGGCAGAAATGGTATGGGCAGAAAGGCGTACAGGAGGCCTGAGTTCCACTCGAGACAAAAAGGATCTCAAAGCAATTGCCGCCATGGAAACTCCAACGCACAAAACTGCTGACACTCTGTATTCTCTGCGGAGGTGAACAGATCTATCCAAGGCTCTCCCCACTGTTAAAGGAGACCCTGCACCACCTCCAGATGGAGACGCCATCTGTGATCTGGTAAACATTTTCTGCTGAGTTTGTCTGCTCTGGTGTTTAGAGACCCCACCAGATGTTGAACCACCAGGGATATGCCCTGCTGTTCCAGCCATGTCCAGAGTCGCAGAACCTCTTGACAAAGGGTCCAAGACCCCACGCAACCAGACCTGTTGCAGTACCACATAGCGGTGGTATTGTCTGTGAACACCTGCACCACCTTCCCCCTGACAGAGGGAAGTGCCTTCTTTGTTAGCCAGATCACACAGAGCTCAAACAAGTTGATACCTCTAATTTCCACCTTTTCCAAATGGCCGCCCCATCCCAAGTGTGATGCATCTGTCACTATTGTTAAATCTGGCTGGGTAAGGGAGAGGGATCTGCCTCTGACCCAATCGTGATTTGTTAAACACCACTACAGATTTTGTGCAGTTCCCAAAGAGACCTGGACCTTGTCGGAGAGATTCCTCCGATGCTGTGCCCATTGGAACTTCAGGTCCCACTGCAGAGTCTGCATATGCCATTGTTCAAGTGAACCCTAGTAAATGCAGGAGGTCCACTGTAGTCTGGAGGTGGGAGATGACAGCCCGGGGCACGCACACCTTCAACAGTCACTCATCAAGATATGAGAAGACTGAAACCCCTGATTTGCGCAGATGAGCTGCGAACACCACCATCACCTTGGTGAACAACAGAGGGGTGCTGGGTAAGGCCAAAGGCGAGCACGGTAAACTGAAAGTGCTCGTGGTCTAACGTGAACCGCAAGTAACGTTGATAGGCAGACAAAGCAGGAATTGAAAATAAGTGTCCTAAAAGTCCAACGCTTTCATCCAGTCTCCTGGGTCCAGGGCAGATAAAACCTAGAGCCAAAGTGATAATTTTGAACAACTTCTTCTTGAGGAAGAGATAAAAGGGGTCGAAGTCTGGAATAGGATAGAGGCCCTTGTCCTTTCTGGACATCAGAAAGTAGCGTGAATAGCAATCATGACCTACTTCTGGCTCAGGAACCCTCTCTATGGCTTTCTCATGGAGAAAGGACAGATGATCCTCCGTCATCTGATCGTATGTTGGTGGTATGGATGGACGGGTAGCCTCTAAGGCAAGGAAGTAGCCCTTTCGGACTATCTACAAAACCCACCTGTTGGACGTGATGGATTGCCAGCAGAGCAGGTAATGGTGAATTGTGCCTCAGACTTGCCCTTGTTGGGGAGTCAGACTAGGAAGGCTTAGAGGCTGCTGCAGGGTGAGGGTGGACTGGCCAGACCGCTAGCTCCCTGATCCACGAGGTTGGAGGATCCCATGCCCTCAGCCACGCAGAGGCTGGGCCGCATGCACGGCATGGTGACTGGCTGGGAATGGGCCTGATTGGAGGCCCATTCCATAGCCACAAAAAGAGCGAATGACAGACTTAGGGGGATGAGAGACCATTGCAAGGCCCAAAGACCTGGCCATAGTATGAGAATCCTTGAAACGCTCGAGCGCAGAGTCTGCCTTGTCTCTGAAGAGACACGTGCCATAAAAGGGCATGTCCATCAAAGTAGCCTGGACCTCCCCACAAAAAGCCAGATGTCCTCAACCATGTGTGGCATCTCAAGGCCACCGTTGACGAACATGCCCAGTGAATCAGTCATACCCAGTCTACAATGGATGGTGAACTTTGCTGCCTCTCCTACATCAGGCTGCCAGTACAGCCCTGGCCTCCTTCGGAAACTGTCAGCACTTGTGCAACCTTATCTCACAGCTTGTGGGACTAACGGCCCAAAAGGCATGCAGTGTTCACAGATTGCAATGCTAGGCTGGAGGAAGAAAAAAATCTTCTCAAGTGTGTCCAAACTTTTGGATTCCCTATCTGGGAGGGCGGAAGGAAACCAAGCTCTCAGGGATGGGGTGCTGCATCAGAAAGTTTGGGAACGGCAGAGCGGGTTATTGGCGGTGGGCAATTTTTATGTTCACTTGAGCCCCTATGCTTGGTTTGGACCAGATACCCAGTAAGACATCTGTAAGGGCTTCATTAAAGGGGAGCATGGGGTTTAGAGGATAAATCCCCAGGCTGAATCACCTGTCAGGAGGCTAACCCTGACTACCACCAAAGACAACTCAAGGTCCAAGACCTCAGCTGCTCTTCTCACCAGAACCGAGCAGGAAGCCCCCTCCTCTGTAGCTACATTAGGAGTAGAAAGCATGCCAGTATCTGGAGAAGTATGCAGTCCGCTAGTCTCACTCCAAGTCCACAGGATCTTGGAGCTGGTATTCTAAAGTGTCCATGGCCCTTTCCCATTTTCCATTGTAACCTAGCCCATAGGAAAGAGGCTCAGGAACGGACATAGGAGGCAAGGTACTGCCGGCACTGGCATTGTACAATATCCATCCGGCTCCATGTCGGAGTCAGCAGTGAGAATGGGGATGGTGCCACCTGTTGGCGCGGGCGGTGCTGGGAGTGTCAGCGTCGGGACCGGCTTTAGGCAAGGTCAGGGTGGTCTGACCGATGCAGGTCCAGAATCAGATCCACAGGTGCCCCTCAGCGCAGAGGCTGAAGCTACCGGTGAGGAACCCTTATGACTCCACGGGGCCCATAGATGCTCCAGCAGAGTCAGGCTGCCAAAAATGAGGCATATGGCCTCATACAATTCTCAAAAGTTGGGTGTGGTCGCTCCGTCTTCCGGAAACTCGAGGAGGAGTGCAATCAGCCCAGGTGCAGGATCCTCGGAACGATGCCTAGAGTGCTGACTCTTCATCGCCTTGTCAGCCAGGGAGAAGTCAAAGAACGCTTCGACGTATTGCTTTTCTTGTGGCTCGACTTACCCGATGGTCTTGAGGACTTTGGGTCAATGACAATGGATGACTCAGTGATCCATCCTGGGCCCTTCCTCTTGACCGGGACCTCGACTTGCGTGGAGTCGAGAATTGGGCCACCATTCATTTCAGGGAGTGCTCCCTTAAAGCCTTTGGATGCATGGCCCAACACTCCGAGCACAACTTTGTGCAGATCAGTCACCGACATCGCCCAATGACATGACATGCAGGGCTTCAACCTGGCCTTCCTCGATGACATCAACACACCAGGAGTAGAAAACTCAAAAAATCTTCGACAAAGTAAAAAAAAAAGGTCAGTGAAAAAGTGAATGAGGAGTAGCTCTCTCCAGATCAGCATTAACTGGCGCAGAAAGAAAAGAACTGACGTCAGCGCACCGTGTTGGTGCCTATTTAGGACCCGCAACTTAATTTCCGGTGTGGCCAATGATTGACGCATTGCCATTCAACAACACCTATCGGCGCGCGGGGGTACTGCTCAGAATATTCTCTGGATCAAGCTAGCGCCTGGGAGAAATTCAAAGGTAAGGAATGTGCAACTAGAGATCTCTATCAGATAGTACTGCTGTTGAGGTAGAGGTCAAGGATTAGAGTGTGGTTCCAGCCGACTGGTTGCTTCTCTGTAGTCTCAAAGTGCAACACATGCCTGGGGTAAATGGACAATGGCTCTGGGTCACAGAAACCACCATTGGGAATGGATCTTGGGCTAGCACCGGTAGAGGAGGCATTGGCCCAAAAGACATTGGCTTACACCATGGGGCCGGAGAGGCAGCATCAACAGTCTCTGGAACAGCCCTGGCCCCCCCCCACGGTAATTTGGCACCAATTCGGACTGGCTGGTGGCAGTCTAAATCCAAATGGAGCTTCTCACTTCTCGGTAGGGCTAAATGCATGCTTGGGAGTGCCAAAGCATATGAAAAACCTCATTGAAGGCTGCAGTTTGCTGCGGGGACGAACTACAGTAAGAGCTGGGAGTCGAAAAACACTGGAATGACCCTTTAATTGATGCCTTCGTGCCCGATTGCAAGCATCAAGGTGGAGTTGAGTCCTGCTTCACCTTCCTGTGCTATTGGCACGTCTCCAATTTATTGAAAATGTTGGTCCAGGAAGGGGACTTCACGGTGGACAAACTCACTGCAACTTGGAATGGCAGCAGGATCTTTTTTTTTCAACCGCAACCTGTTCTTATGCTTGATGATGTACAATTTTGCCTCCTATTCCCAGATTGCCTTTGGGTGCATTCATCGCACAATTGAGAGTCACTACTGGAGCCCAAGGACCAAAGCCGCAAGTTGGGCAGGGCTGTGACTAACATCTGCTTCCTACAGACATGCAACATCTTGAATCATGTTGTTTTGAGGGAGTCATCATCCCAAGCAGACAATGTATTTTTTTTTTTTTTTTAAGGTGGTTAGAAAGCCTGCAATTTCTTTGCAATATATTTTTTTTAAGGTCGTTAAACCAATGAAGTTGAGGTGGAGCTGTGGATCGGTGTCCCAGGGCACAAAATGAAAAGAATGGGCATCAGTGTGCAAGGGTCAGGTTTTTATGAGATTCCACTTCATCACTTCTGGGGTGAAACAAAAGTGAGTCCAAGTGGAGCCGCACAGTAGCACCACCCAGCGCACTCGGACATTACTGAGAAGATTGTCTTGTTCTAGTCGGCACACAGTGATATTCTTGAGGTTAGGAATGTGTGTGTATCACAAATAAGGAGTGTACAACATTGTACTCTAGTTCCTTATTAAATTGCTAGTTACAATGGATGTAGTTGAATTGCATGAATGAGTGCAACTGATATCTGGGGGACTGTAAATAATAAAAGACCTTGCCCTTAATTATTAAGATCTGTACTTACTTGGAAAATGCTTTAATTTATTACAATCATGGAACAAACCTATTCTATAGCTATTTCAAAGAATGTCAAAATATAATGAAAATCTCTTGTGGAGATCAGTTTCACTGAAACATAAGGGCAATTAAGACCGAATATTGGAGTCACACAATTAAATAATGAGGAATGCCAGACTACAAGCCGAGCTTTTTAGGGTACGTCACACCCTTGGCACTGGACTCTGGCTAGACCTTAAGGCTGAGCTTCAGATTCTTCCAGGTGTTGGTGATGAAAATAATATTGTGATACAGTATATACCCTCTGGATCTGCACAGCTCTGATTAGTTTTTTTTTACAAGAAGTGGTATAGGGTAGTTGCCTTTAGTTGAGAAGATATGCCTAATCGTGCAATAAACTTATATAGCTTTTTGACTTCAGTGACACTCCGAAAGAGACAGAAAGAGTGCACCTTTTATCCCTTCTATCGTATTCTGCGATTATGACAACCCAACACTGAATGCTAAATGTTTGGCAATGATAAGCACCTTGAGACAGGGTTGCATGATCAAAAACACAATTTAGAAAATATCTGGGACCCAATCTAACACTTTCTATTGTTAACATTGCACCATAATTTATCATGTGCCTCACATACCCTTCATATTTACAAAGGATGAAATAAACTCAGAGTACCACAGCCACTGAGATATCCTGTGATTTTCATGTATTGGTTTGTTCTTGATTACCATCATTTTTAGGTCTGATTTGCTAGTGCATCTGTCTCCAAGTCTTACGTGATCAACAGAAAAAGTACTTTAAGAAGGACTACTGTGAGGGACTTTGTCTTCACCCACATGTTGATTTCCTTAGCGCAGCATTTTAGCGGGCAGATGTGCGCTTCGTCTGGGGGGGGGGGGGGGGGGGGCAGGGGCAGGGGAGTGCTTGTATTACACTTTTTGCCTTGATAAAGTTTTTGCTCAGTATAGTATTACTGATATGGTAAGGGTGCCAAACCAATGGTCAAATCATATGCAGGATTGGTTCACTGGGGAGGGTTATGTTAGATGCCACTGGTCTGATTGGTTCATTATGAGAAGTGACAGCAAATGCACCAAGCCAGATATATTTTGAAGCCTTTCTGCATTTCAGGTTGGATTATTATAACACTGTTTTAATGACTCAGAAGTATTTTGTTACCTGGAATATCAGATTTCTACGCGAGCCATGATTTTTGGTATTGGCCACCTGTTCTAACAAGGTTTTTGGAGTTCACGGTTGTAGTGAAATATGTGTTTTAGACCTCTGACTTTGTGTTGCACTACTTTGCACCTGGATTACTTTTTGTGTTCACCAATCGCAGACTACATTTTGTATTCAGTTTAGCTGCCTATTGACTTTATCGTAGAGTTAGACATTGCCTTGTTAAATGCATCTGTGTTTTTCCACATTGTAAACTGTACTTGTTTTTGTATTCTTTCTCACTGAAGAGCAAGGACATAT
Organism: Pleurodeles waltl; assembly: GCF_031143425.1. NCBI lineage: Eukaryota > Metazoa > Chordata > Amphibia > Caudata > Salamandridae > Pleurodeles > Pleurodeles waltl. Next base: position 655,039,024 of record NC_090445.1, on the reverse strand, counting down.
CACCGAACAGTTAGTCAGCACGATAAGAACGGACCAAACTTCTGTTTTTTTTTTTTGTGCAAGCAGAGAACAGTTTGGCCTTGGAAGAAATGCCTTGGGATGTTGGCCAATTCTCAACACGTTCCTTTCAACTCTGACCTACATTAGCCAGCATGTTTGAATTTTTTTTTTTTTTAATGGGAGTTTTTTTTTTTTTTTTTCCAGAAAGCCCTTTTTGGTTCTTTAAGATATAAAAAGGTGGCCCTGCTCTGTAGTGGTGGAATTTAAGACCTCGGTCAGGATTAGACGTCGAATGCCTGACATATCTGTCCCGTGAGGATGGAGACCTTTCTCGCAGTTGAACAGGGTCCTCTTCTTGCTGGCATGAGAAAGATGAAGAGCTTGGCAGGCCCTACGGTGATGAATTTTAACTTTATTCTTTGCTTTGCAATAATGATATAATATAACCACATACATTTGCTGTGTACATTGGAGTTGAGAATCATTTTGGGTATATTTTCCTTTAATTGCTGTGACTATTGTTAAACGTGTGCTTTCGACCTACTAATCTCCTTTTTTTAGGAACCTCGTGGTGAAATAATAATGTCTTCATTGAACTGAAAAGTGCATTCCAGAGAATTCTGTCAGCTCTGTCATTAGTGAACACAAAACAACTTTTGCCAACTGTCATTTTGAACCTATTTGTAATTTTTCACCTATATGCCAGGCGGCTAATGACATTAAGAAGAAAAGTACCTCTCTGGTTACCATTTTCACATTTTAAGTAAAAGAACAATAGTTTTTATACTGTCCCATAAGAGATTGCTTCAAACATAAGGCATATATCAACATGGATACATTAAAGGTTCGCAGTTACTATGGGATGAGAGAATAACAAATCACAAATTCTTCTAAATACCAATTAAGAATTATATGTAAAGTTGAGGATCACTACCAGTGACAAAAGCAATAACCAATGATTGTGAAAAAGCTGTCAACATAATATGTGCACATTTTAGTTAAAGACACCAGCCCAAAAGCAGAAGAAAATAGAATACGGAAAACATGTTTTGAGGTGAGGCCTTCTTTCTCCGTAGAGAAAAGTCCACAACAAGACATAAAAGTATGTGCCTGGTACCAAGTCACTATAATCAGTTCTTAAACAGTGCTACAATGATTAAATTCCAGGTAACTTGAACCAAGGTTTACAGTGCTGATGCATTTCGACCCTGTAATCATATGGCATCTCCTCAGGACAGGGATCTGGTATAGGATGTGCCTGTGAACACAGGACAAAATTATTTCCTCAGACCTTACACCCAGAACAGATATAGGATCTGGGGTCTAACAAGGTCTCTGTGAAAGTAATACTCCACACCTTGTCATTAACATTTACTCCTTACGTTATACATTTAATATCAACGTTAAACATTTCTTTTATAGAATAAATCTGCACTGTATCACAGTCATGTTACAATAAAAACACTGTCCCTGGTTTTCTTATGTCTTTATTTAACCCAGGAAAAACAATATGAAAAATCCAATAACTTTTGGTTTGACAATGGTTGTATTGTTGCTGACAGAGAAGAATAGTATGGCACAGAAGTCTATAGATTTAGCATATACATGTACATAATTGTTTTTGTTTTAAACATGTGGCTGAACGACAATACGGTTCTGTAAGTCTGATAAAATGTGCTATAAATAAATACCCACGCCACTAAACTGTTAAAATCACAGTTAATTGATCATAAATAGCAAACAAAGCAGACCGCACAGTGTAGATATTTCCAATTACTTGAAGTAACACCCGTTCTTGCCATTCAAATTCGAAACTCACTTTTATTCCTCTAACAGCCATTATAGGATGATTTGACCACACCGTAAGAGCTTAATGTAATTACAAAATATTACAACAATTAATGCGCTCCAAAAGAATCACCTCACAATTATATACATTTTATAATTTCCTCAGCATAAATAGTATTTCCATTCCTGTGACTTTTAATAACTATGTTAAACAAATGGAAAATAAACTAAGATTGTTCTTAAAAATATTACCCACTTATCTCACAAAGATATGTACATATTTTTCATCATCTAATATGTTTCCAAAATTGAAACATCAGATGTTACACTTATGTTCCCACAAACTGCAAAGACAACTGACAGTTGTCCTCCCTCAAGTATGTAAGACAAAGCTGTACGTGCAAAAATGTAAGTATGCAGGGTGCACAGTTCAGGTGGATGCACTTATAGACCTAGTCTTTAAAACTGGTAAGTTATCGAAATGGCGAGATAATTATTCTTTACAATATTGAAAGGAAAAAATAAATAACCAGCATTCCTATGTAAACTATTAAAACAAAGGAGAAAAATACTGGCGATTGCGAATCAGTTAAAAAAAGTTTCTCTTTTGATGAAAGACAAAGCAATTTTTTTTAAAAGTAAAACTTGCTTCAACATTAACCATTGTTTAGCTGAATGTGCAAAGACGCTACGACATTTTGTATTAGAATTCAAGAAAACACATCACTTTATGTGGACATCACATCACTGCAGCACTGTAAAATTCATCGTGCTATTAGTGGCATCATACGTAATTTGTGTCACAAGGTTCAGGTGCCTTTTTCTGATATTAGGAACGTTATTAATTACAACAATGGCGAGGTAAGATCAATTCTCTTATTTACAATTCCATTGGTCTGAACGAATGAGCAATGTAATTGTTCGGCCTACAGGAAAGGTGCTTAATTTCCTATGATGTGTTTAACTTCCCAAAATACTTCGTATAATCTATGTTGTGTGTTCTGTTCATAAATGTCCAACATACTTGATGCACAGCTGATGCGATGTGCTGCTCAAGCAGTATGGATTCCATCTGACAATACACAAAATCTATTTACCATCGTTGGCCGGTAGGTGGCCTAGTATATAACACGCCTTGCAGAAAATAAAAGCAGCATGTAGCAATCAAAGTGAAACACTTCGGAGAGACCATTCTGTGTTTTCAAACAGATGTCTTATTTGTATTCAATCTAGCTCTCTTACATGATTTACAATATTTGAAGATTTCATATTTATAGCCCAAGGAATTGTTCCAAATACTTTAAAAAATTCGAATAAAATTATGAATCATAGGGCTTTCATTTACCACCTACCGTTACACAAAAATATGAACAGATATGAGCAAAACTGTCCTCCCGTAATGGGTAAGCCTGTGCATAGGTTAAAGGCATTCCAAAATGTGTGCGATCTTTTTAAACAGTGTCATGTCTTCTTATACAATGCTGACTTTTTAAAGTTTAACATTGATGTAAAACGTCAGAAGTACCGAAAAGTAAACAGTTTTCAGATGTCAAACAAATGCTCCTAAGCCATGTGAGAAAAGGGATACTGAGGATGCCACCAGTCTAGGAGACGTACACTGTGCACTGGATCCAAAACTACTTGAACCCCTTGTTCGCCACGCGGTTTCTTCCCATTGAGTACCGGAGAATCTTGTAACACAAGCCTGACGCGGTGATGCCTCATGTCAGTGCTGACATTTATAGTAAACTGAGGAAAAAAATGAAGACGTGATTATTATAGTAAAACAGCATGCTGCGGTTTGTTGAGTTAATTTTTTATAGGGGCACACAGTAAACACTTCTCATGTAGGCCATATGTTATGGTCTATTGATCTATATTATCCCACCCTCATTTCTTTCCCCAAGATCTGTTTTTCAAACATGATCTCACAGTTAAAAGCAAAGCTACCGAGCTGCACTCTGTCTTCCCAGACTTGCAGTTTTGCTCTTCGTTACGGATGCGGACTCCCATGTCTCTGTGGATGAAGTGGAAGGGCATGCACGTGAAGCAGGGTGGAAGGCTCAATAAACTGTGTTTGCTGTTGACAATCGTAATTTTCCGGTGGTTATGACTTTCAATCCATGCAAGGCAGACGCAGCCTACATTCACCTGAGGTGGGTAAACTGAATACCATGAATTGCATTAAGAACTGTTACCATTACTGTTCAATGTTCTTTGCTAAGAAGCCCGAGATGGCTGCAGGCATCACGTGATGATTTGTGACTGTCCCGAAGCCACATGCCATTAAATGTAAATGGCGTTATTAGCAATACAAATCATACAGGTATCTTAAGTACACCAATTAGCCAAATATTGTACATTAGAATGTAAACACCAGTTTCCAGAAGCTTGCTAACCAATAAAAAAAAAAAACGTAGTGTGTGACAGTGTTCCTTTTAGAGACTTCAACTAGGCTAGAAACTGCTTGTGTCACTGAAAATTTTTGAGAAGAGCTGAACCGTAATGTACAGGCTGAATCGGTTAGTTTCAGGAACTCAAAATGAGAAGGGGGTCCGTGGAGAACAAAATTACAGAACAGGTTGCACAATTTACCACTCTAATTGGACAAGGCAAACTCTTTAAAATATATACCCCCACAACGTTGCGTGTGTGTGTGTGTATATATATATATATATATATATATATATATATATATATATATATATATATATATATATATAAATAAAATGCCACTTACCCAGTGTACATCTGTTTGTGGCATGTAGTGCTGCAGATGCACATGCTATGCATAGCTTCTGCCATCTAGTGTTGGGCTCCGAGTGTTACAAGTTGTTTTTCTCCGAAGAAGTCTTTTTTTGAGTCACGGGATCAAGTGACTCCTCCTCTCGCCCATAGTGTGCATGGGCATCGACTCCTTTGTTAGATTGATTTCCCGCAAAAGGGTGTAGGAAGGAGTGATAGAGTGAAAGAATGTAAATGTGGTAACAAATGTAATAAGTAAATAAGATGTCCATTAAAATGTAAATGTATATACATATGTACAAATAAGAAAATGCAACGACTGCAGGCTTCCGGGGAAGAGGGAGGGTGCATGTGAATCTGCAGCACTACATGCCATGAACAGATCGATGTACACTGGGTAAGTGACATTTTCCGTTCAATGGCATGTGTAGCTGCAGATACACATGCTATGCATAGACTAAAAAGCAGTTGCTCTCTCCAAAAGAGGCGGTGGCTAGCCTGTAGGAGCTGAAGTTGTTTGAAATGTTTTTAATACAGCTTGGCCAACATTGGCCTGTTGCTTTGAAAATACATCCACACAGTAATGCTTTGTAAATGTATGTGGTGTAGACAATGTGGCAGCTTTGCATATGTCTGCCATTGGTATGTTTCCTAAAAATGCCACTTCTACCTTTTTCTAGTGGAATGAGCTTTAGGTGTTATCAAAGTTGTTGTTTTGCCTTAATGTAACATGTTTGAATACATTTAACAATCCATCTAGCTAATCCTTGTTCAGAGATAGGATTACCTTTATGTGGCTGTTGAAAAGCATGAAAAGCTGTTTCGTTTTTCTAAACTCTTTTGTTCTATCCATATGATACATTAGAGCTCTTTTTAAGTCAAGGGTGAGAAGGGCTCTTTCAGCAGTTGAATTTGGCTGTAGAAAGAAGATTGGCAATTCCACTGTTTGGTTAATGTGAAAAGGTGATACTACCTTTGGCAAGATTGGATTAGTTCCAAGTACAACCTTATGCTTGTGTACTTAGGAAAAAAAAAAAGGTTCCACCAGAGTGAATGCCTGTATTTCACTAAATCTTCTTAAGCAACTTTCCAAGTTAGAAACTGAATCTCACACAAATGCAAGGGTTCAAATGGTGGCCCCATTAGTCTAGTGAGTACAATATTTAGATTCCAAGCAGGAACTGGTGGGGTTCTTGGTGGAATAATACATTTTAGTCCTTCCATGAAGGCTTTAATAATTGGAACTCTAAAGAGAGGTATGTTGTATAGTTTGTAAGTATGCTGATACAGCAGTAAGATACATTTTAATAGATGAGAAAGCTAAATTTGCCTTTTGCAAATGAAGTAGGTAGGATACGATGTCTTGTATAGATGCTGAAAGTGGGTCAATATTTTTGGTTTGACAGTAATAAACAAAATGTTCCCACTTATTAGAATAACATTGTCTAGTTGTAGGTTTGCATGCTTGTTTCAGAACTTCCATACATTCCAATGGAAGTTGCAAATATCCAATTCTATGACTTCTGGAGCCAAATCGCTAAATTGAGAGCACTGGGATTGGGATGTCTGATTTGACCTTTGTTTTGTGTTACCAAATCCCATCTATTTGGAAGTTTGCAGCGAAATACTACAGACAGGTCTAGGAGTGTTGGGTACCAATGTTGTCGTGCCCACGTGGGGGCTATGAGTTTCATGGTGAGAGAAGTTTGACAGGGTTTGTTGACCAGAAATGGAATTAGTTAGAGGGGGGGGGGAGCGTAAGCAAAAATCCCTGACCAGTTAATCCATAGAGCATTGCCCTTGGAGAGAGGATGTGGGTGCCTGGATGCGAAGTATTGGCATTTTGCGTATTTCGCTTGTTGCAAAGAGGTCTATTTCTGTTGTCCCCCACCTTTGAAAGTACTGTTGAAGTACCTGAGTGTGACTCTCCCATTCTTATATCTGTTGGTGTGTCTTGCTTAGGAGGTCCGCTAGCTGATTGTGTATTCCTGTGATGTATTCTGCTAGTAAGTAAATATGATTGTGAATCGCCCATTTCCAAATTGTTTGGGTTAGAAGGGACAGTTGAGATTAATGTGTCCCCCCCTTGTTTCTTCAGATAGTACATGGTTGTCATATTGTCTGTTTTGTGTTTGAGAAGTGGTTGGAATGGTTTTAGGCCAAGGAACACAGCTAACAATTCTAAATGGTTTATGTGAAAAGTTAACTGTTTTGAGTTCCATTCCCCCTATATGGTAAGGTTGTTGAGATGAGCTCCCCAACCTATCATTGATGCATCCGTTATTGTGGTTTGAGGCACAGGGTCCTGAAATGACCGCCCCTTCATCAAATTGCTGTGACTCCACCATTGAAGGGACTTGAGCGTCTGGCGGTCTAACACTAGATCTTGCAATTTACCCTGTGCCTGAGACCATTGTTGTGAGAGGCACTGTTGAAGTGTTCTCATATTTAATCTTGCATGCAGTACTATTGCTATGCAGGATGCCATCATTCCCAATAATTTCATGATAAATCTTACTGTGTAACGTTGATTTGACTGCATTTGTGGTATGAGGTTTTGAAAAGCTTGTATCCTTTGTGTGTTTAGAATTGGACCTAAGTAAGGTTGAACCTACGCTGGTTCAAGATGGGATTTTTGGTAATTGACAGTAAACCCTAATGTGTGAAGTGTTTGTATTGAGTGTGTTATTGACATTGTATAACAGTGCTTCATTTTATTAGCCAATCGTCTAGCTAAGGAAAAACATGTATGTGTTGTCTTGTTAGGTAAGCTGCTACTACTGCTAGACATTTTGTGAATACTCTTGGAGCTGTTGTTGTGCTGAATGGTAGAGCTTTGAATTGGTAATTCTTTCCAGCTATCACAAACCTTAGGTATTTTCGGTGAGCTGGATGTATGGGGATATGAAAATACGCTTCTTTGAGATCTAATGCAGTCATGAAATGTTTTTGTAGTAGTGGAATGACGCCCTGCAGAGTTATCATGGGAAAGTGTTCTGACAGGATATATAGATTTAGTGGTCTTTGATCGAGAATGGGTCTCAGAGTGCCATCCTTTCTGGGAATGAGGAAGAATAGTGAGTATACCCCTACTCAGTGTTGAGATTTTGGAACCAATTCTATTGCCTCTTTCAGTAGTAGTGATGTTGTTTAGGAGTAGTTCTTTTTGTAACATAACGTTGTGTTCTGGGGACAGCCTGTGATAATGAGGAGGAATGTTTTGAGGGGTAGAAATCAATTCTAGGCAATAACCATTGTGGATAATTGAGAGCACCCATTGGTCTGTGGTGATATTTTGCCATTGGGAGTGGAATTGCTGTAGTCTCCCCCCACATGAGATGTGTGGGATTGTGGTATGCTTATGAAGTCACTGTTTTGTTGGAGTGGTAATATTTTTTGAGGCCTGGAATTTTCCTCTGGTTCTGAAGTGTTGGCCTCTATAAGAGCCTCTAAATGCTCCTCTTTGGTATTGTTGTTGGCTCTGTTTACGTTGGGAGGTAGAAGCATCTGTAGATTGGGGCTTGAAGCCTCCTAGGTGTTATGTATCGGGCTCCCATTGCTTTTGCAGTGTCTGAATCTTTCCTGGGTTTCCCGATTGTTGTGTCAACCTCAGGACCAAACAGGTGTTTTTTGTTGAATAGCATATTTAGTACTGCTTATTGTATTTCTGGTTTGAAGCCAGAAGATCTTAACCATGCATGTCGACGTATGGTTATAGCAGTATTTATGCTCCTAGCTGCTGTATCTGCAACATCAAGAGCAGACCTTATCTGGTTGTTTCTTTTTGCCGGACATTCAACAATTTGTTGAGCCCTTTTGGGAAGTGTTGTATTAATTCCTGCATTTCGACCAAGTGTGCCCCATCATATCTTGCTAGCAAGGCTTGTGAATTGGCAATGCGCCATTGGTTAGCTGCCTGTGTAGCTACCCTCTTGCCAGCAGCATCAAAATTCCTGCTTTGTCAGAAGGAGAGGTATCCCCTATCTATTGGCCCTTTTTCTGGCAGCAATGACAACAGAGTCTGGTGGTACCTGATGCGTGATGTAAGGTGGATCTGTAGGTGCAGGCTTGTATTTTTTGTCTATATGTGGTGTTAAAATCCTAGCCTTAACAGGTTCTTTAAATATTTCATCTGCATGCCTGATCATACTAGGCAGCATTGGTAGGCACTGGTAACGTGAATGCGTGGAGGATAGTGTATTGAAAAGGAAATCCTCTTCTAAAGGCTCACTATGCATAAGTACTCCACGGTACGCAGCTGCCCTTGAAATGACCTGTGTGTATGCTACTGTATCCTCTGGTGGTGAAGGTTTGGAAGGATAAAGGTCTGGGTCATTTAGTGGTATGAAATCATACAGATCCAAGGGATCAATTGTATCACCATGCGAATAAATGTGGGAGTGTGTCGGTGAAGGCAATGGTGGTGGGCTAACGGGTGGTGGTGAGAAAGAAAGTTGTGGCGAATGTGGGGGAGAATCTTGCAAAGGTAATTGCTTCTCCTCCCGTTGAAAAATCTTTGCTGGTGGTGGAGCAGTACAAAGATGTTCTTGAAAAGCCAATTTTCTTTTTGTTTGGGGAGGAGGTGCAGCAAGGATCCTACCGGTCGCTTTGTGGATATGAATTCTTGACCTGTTTGTCATCCATGATCTCAAGTATAGGCTGAATGTCAGCATCTTCAGAAATATATTCTGATGTCTTTGGTGATTTAGAGGACTGTTCATCAAATGTCTGAGCTCTGCTTTAATTGGCTTGAAAGTCCTTCTTCTTCTGTATATGAATACTTTTTCGGCTCAGAAGTTGACAATTTTTTCGGTCCCGAAGATACAGCCTGTTTCAGATCCGAAAGTGGGCAGCGAGCTTTCTATTTCAAAGAGTGTGGATGCCGGCTCGGATGTAGAGCTTTTGATAGATTTGCTGGACTACGGTATCGAAGCTGGTGTGGCCTTTTTCGGCGCCGAGCCCGAAGGTTGGTCGCCGATTAGTTTCTTTCGGGTAGACCCATGACTCTCTGGCAGTGGTGCACCCAAGGCCTTAGATGGTCTTTTAGTAGCGGGCGTAGGGGCAGTTGTACTCACATGCTGAGCCACAGTGATCGGTTGCCTATCATCTGCCGAGTCTTCTTCAGAGTCGGTGTCCTGAATGGAAACTGCCGCCTGGGCCTGTTCTTCGTCTATGGTGTCGACGTGTTCTGTATGTTTCGACGCCAACTCAAGTCTTCTGGCTTTCCGGTCACGACCGGAACAATCAACAGGCTTCACAGTCTACTTCTAGATGGTCGGGAGAGAAACATAGATTACATACCACGTGTTGATCTGTGTACAGAAATTTAGCGTGGCATCGAGGACAGAATCGGAATGCAGTCCGATCCATCAGGCTTTGGCGTGGCAGGCCTAACAGGCCAGAGTTAGGCGCTCGCACCCAAAAGGGCGTAGTTTGGTTTTCAACTGTACTATCGGTTCGACTATAGACGGAAACGCGATCAAAACAATACCGACGGTCAAATAAAGTTATATCAAGTTTCTGAATCGAAAATCTCTGAGCAAGAGGAAACGCGCCCGAACCCAACAGCGGAAAGAAAACAATCTAACAAAGGAGTCGATGCCCATACGTACTATGACCGAGAGGAGGAGTCACTCGATGCCGTGGCTCGAAAAAAAGACTTATTCAAAGAAAAACAACTTGTAGCACTCTGAGCCGAACACTAGATGGCAGAAGCTATGCATAGCATGTGTATCTGCAGCTACACATGCCATCAAACATATACATACATATATACACACAGGGGTCACTCGGTCTCGTCACTCGGGGGGACTTTTTCGGGGAGGGGCGGCTTGTGGCACTCCGGGCCCGGCACTGGGTGGCGGGATGTGCGGGGCGTGTGAGTCTGCAGCGTCTCATGCCATGAACAGATGTACACTGGGTAAGTGACATTTTCCATATATATGTATGAATGTGTATATGTTGTTTCTGTGCTTGGCATGTTCGTGGATCATTGCATGGCTCCTGGGTGGGTTGTTATATACTAGATATCTATGAATTCCTGCTCTCATCTTATCACACTTATCTACTCATCACTCTTATGTCATGTCTCTATCAAACTATTCTCCATTCTCACTCTGACTCATCCCAAATCCCTTCTACCACTTTCATCTCCTAAATATTTCTGCCTAAGCTCTTCCCTCCACTTCCACATCTAACTCACCAAACCTCACTCTACCTCTGTGACCTCCCACACAACCCTACTAAATTCTCCTGCATTCATCTCACCCTGCTACTATGCTCTCCCTAACCCTTCCACATACTCTTCCCCCTCTGCCCCCCTTTACTCATCCCAAGCCTTTGGGTTGAGTAAATGAAGGATATACTCCCAATTAACACTTCTGGATTTCTTTCCTCCTCCACCCCTCCATTACTCCAGTCAATCTAACTAACAAACTCTCATATCTGCGGCTCAAATTATCTCATAATAATACTAAAACTATACTCATTATTTAACGATACTAATCCATCACTAATTCTTGTTGGGTTCCGGATTAGCGTGCTATTCATCGAAAAGCGCTTCGACACCTCGTCAGGGGTAGTAAGCGCTGTATAAATACGATTACAATATATATATATATATATATATATATATATATATATACACACACAAACATATATATATATATATATATATATATATACACACACACACAAACAAACATATATATATATATATACAAACATATATATATATATATATATACACAAACATATATATATGTGTATATATGTATATATATATATATATATATATATATATATACACACATATACATGTACATCTAGTGTACATCTGTTCGTGGCATGGGACACTGCAGATTCAAATGCTGTGCATTATCCTGCCATCTAGTGTTGGGCTCGGAGTGTTACAAATTGTTTTTCTTCGAAGAAGTCTTTTCGAGTCACAAGACCGAGGGACTCCTCCCTTTCGGCTCCATTGCGCATGGGCGTCGACTCCATCTTAGATTGTTTTCCCCGCTGAGGGTGAGGTAGGAGTTGAGAGTATACTAGATGTGCCCATGCAATGGAGTAGGTGTGTATGTACATAATGTGTATTAAAATATTATTTATTTACAAATTTACAAATCTTAATCAACTAACAACGGCTACAGGCTCCTGGGGAGGTGGGAGGGCGCATGTGAATCTGCAGCGTCCCATGCCACGAACAGATGTACACTGGGTAAGTGACATTTTCCGTTCGGTGGCATGTGTAGCTGCAGATACACATGCTGTGCATAGACTATTAAGCAGTAACCTCCCCTAAAAAGCAGTGGCTTAGCCTGTAGGAGTTGAAGTTGTTTGAAATAATGTTCTTAATACAGCCTGTCCTACTGTGGCTTGTTGTGTTGTTAACACATCTACCCAGTAATGTTTTGTGAATGTATGAGGCGTAGACCAGGTGGCTGCCTTACAAATTTCAGTCATAGGTATATTTCCCAGAAAGGCCACTGTGACGCCTTTTTTCCTAGTGGAATGCGCTTTTGGTGTAATAGGTAGATCTCTTTTTGCTTTAATATAACAAGTTTTAATACATTTAACTATCCACCTGGCAATGCCTTGTTTGGATATAGGATTACCGGCATGAGGTTTTTGGAAGGCTACAAATAATTGTTTTGTTTTACGAAATTGTTTTGTCCTGTCAATGTAATACATTAGTGCTCTTTTTATGTCTAATGTATGTAAGGCTCTTTCGGCTACTGAGTTTGGTTGTGGAAAGAAGACTGGGAGTTCCACTGTATGGTTTAGGTGGAACGGCAATCTGACTTTTGGTAAGAATTTGGGATTTGTACGTAGAACCACTTTATGTTTATGTATGTTTGTATAAAGGGTTCTTGTATAGTAAATGCTTGTATCTCACTTACTCTTCTAAGTGATGTGATAGCTATTAGAAAGGCTACCTTCTAAGTTAAGTATTGCATCTCACAAGAGTGCATGGGTTCGAATGGTGGTCCCATGAGTAGTGTTAATACAATATTAAGGTTCCACGAAGGTACTGGTGGTGTTCTTGGGGGTATGATTCTTTTTAGTCCCTCCATAAATGCTTTGATGACTGGGATTCTAAAAAGCGATGTTGAATGTGTTATCTGCAGATAGGCAGACATTGCAGTGAGATGTATTTTAATTGAAGAGAATGTTAGCTTAGACTTTTGTAAGTGTAATAAGTAGCCTACAATATCTTTTGCGGAAGCATGCAGTGGTTGGATTTGATTAGTGTGGGAGTAGTAAACAAATCTTTTCCATTTGTTTGCGTAGCAATGTCTTGTAGTGGGTTTTCTAGCTTGTCTAATGACCTCCATACATTCTTGTGTAAGGTCTAAATGTCCAAATTCTAAGATCTCAGGAGACAGATTGCTAGATTGAGCGATGCTGGATTCGGGTGTCTGATCTGTTGTTTGTGTTGAGTTAACAGATCTGGCCTGTTCGGTAATTTGATGTGAGGTACTACCGATAAATCTAGCAGTGTTGTGTACCACGGTTGGTGAGCCCAGGTTAGTGCTATAAGTATTAGTTTGAGTTTGTTTTGACTTAGTTTGTTTATCAGATAAGGAATGAGTGGGAGAGGGGGAAAAGCGTAAGCAAAAATCCCTGACCAACTGATCCATAACGCATTGCCCTTGGACTGAGGGTGTGGGTACCTGGACGCGAAGTTTTGGCATTTTGCGTTTTCTTTTGTTGCAAATAGTTCTATCTTTGGCGTTCCCCAGCGTAGAAAGTAATCTTGTAGGATATGGGGATGAATTTTCCATTTGTGTGTTTGTTGGTGATCTCGACTGAGATTGTCAGCAAACTGGTTCTGTATGCCTGGGATGTATTGTGCTTTTAGGCGAATGTGATTGTGAATTGCCCAAATTTTCTGTGCTAAGAGATACAGTTGTGACGAGTGTGTCCCTCCTTGTTTGTTGAGGTAATACATTGTCGTCATGTTGTCGGTTTTGACAAGAATGTGTTTGTGGGCTATCAGTGGTTGAAATGCTTTTAATGCTAGAAACACTGCCAACAGTTCTAAATGATTTATGTGTAGTTGTTTTTGTTGATTGTCCCATTGTCCCTGTATGCTGTGCTGGTTGAGGTGTGCTCCCCATCATGGAAGCATCTGTTGTGATCACGTCTTGAGGCAATGGGTCTTGGAATGGCCGCCCTTGGTTTAAATTTATAGGGTTCCACCATTGAAGCGAGAAGTGTGTCTGGCGGTCTATCAACACTAGATCTTGGAGTTGACCCTGTGCTTGTGTCCTTTGTTTTGCTAGGCACTGTTGTAAGGGCCGCATGTGTAATCTTGCGTTTGGGACAATGGCTATGCATGAAGACATCATGCCTAGAAGTTTCATTACAAACCTCACTTGGTAGTGTTGGTTTGGCTGTATGTTTAATGTTATATTTTGGAACGCTTGTACCCTTTGTGGACTTGGAGTGGCGATTGCTGTTTGTGTGTTGAGTGTTGCTCCGAAGTATTGTTGTACTTGGGATGGCTGCAGATGTGATTTTTGGTAATTTATAGAAAACCCTAGTTTGTGTAGAGTTTCTATAGCATATTGCATTTGAAGAAGAGACTGTTGTTGAGTCCTGTTTTTTATTAGCCAGTCATCTAAGTACGGGAATACGTGCATGTGCTGTCTCCTTATGTGAGCGGTTACTACTGCAAGGCATTTTGTGAATACCCTTGGGGCTGTTGTTATCCCGAACGGTAACACTTTGAATTGATAGTGTAAGCCGTGTATTACAAACCTTAAGTATTTTCTGTGGGAAGGATGTATGGGTATGTGAAAGTAGGCATCCTTGAGATCTAATGTTGACATGTAGTCCTCTTTTTTGAGTAAGGGAACCATGTCTTGAAGTGTTACCATGTAGAAGTGATCCGATTTGATGAAGAGATTCAGCGTTCTGAGGTCTAATATGGGTCTTAACGTTTTGTCTTTCTTTGGAATTAGGAAATAGAGAGTAGACGCCTGTTCCTTTTTGATGGTTGGGTACTAACTCTATTGCTTGTTTTTGTAACAGTGCTTGGACTTCTATTTGTAACAGGTCTAAGTGTTGTTTGGACATGTTGTATGCTCTTGGGGGCACATCTGGCAGGAAATTTATGAATTCTATGCAATAACCATGTTGGATAATGGCTAGGACCCATGCGTCCGTAGTTATGTGTGTCCAGTTTTTGTAGTATGCAGTAAGTCTCCCCCCCACTGGTGTTAAGTGTTGGGGTTTTGTGACATTGAAGTCACTGTTTGGTTTGTCTTGTTTTAGGGGTTTGGAATTTTCCCCTTGCTCTTGGAAATTGTCCACCCCTATATGAGCCTCGAAACCCTCCTCTCTGGTATTGTCCCTGATAGGTGGGTCTGGTTTGAGAGGTGGAAGGTTCTGGTGTTTGCATACTAAACCCCCCTCTAAACTGTGGCTTTCTAAATGTGGCTCTGCTTTGTAGGGGAGTAGAGCGCGCCCATGGCTTTGGTCGTGTCTGTGTCCTTTTTTAATTTTTCAATTGCTGTGTCCACCTCCGGCCCAAACAATTGTTCCTGGTTAAAAGGCATGTTTAACACAGCTTGTTGGATTTCTGGCTTGAATCCGGAGCTTCGTAAACATGCATGCCTGCAAATGTTTACCGCAGTGTTGACTGTTTGTGCTGCTGTGTCTGCCGAGTCTAATGCGGACCTTATTTGGTTGTTGGCTATTGCTTGTCCTTCCTCAACAACCTGTTGGGCACGTTTCTGGTGTTCTTTGGGCAAGTGCTGTATAATGTGTTGCATCTCGTCCCAGTGTGCCCTGTCGTAGCGAGCCAGTAAGGCTTGCAAGTTTGCGATCCGCCATTGATTGGCTGCCTGTGCTGCCACCCGTTTGCCCGCTGCATCAAACTTCCTACTCTCCTTGTCAGGCGGTGGAGCATCTCCTGATGATTGAGAGTTTGCCCTCTTTCTTGCTGCCCCTACAACTACTGAGTCTGGCGTAAGCTGCTGTGTTATAAACACTGGGTCCGTTGGGGGAGGTTTGTATTTTTTCTCCACCCTAGGTATGAAAGCCCTTCCTTTCACTGGCTCCTGGAAGACCTGTTTTGCGTGCTTAAGCATGCCTGGGAGCATTGGTAGACTCTGGTAGGAAGTGTGGGTGGACGCCAAGGTGTTGAATAGGAAATCATCCTCTATTGGCTCTGAATGCATTGCTACATTATGGAATGTAGCTGCCCTCGATAGTACCTGCGTATATGCAGTACTGTCCTCTGGAGGGGACGGCCTTGTTGGGTAGCAATCTGGGCTGTTGTCTGATACCGGAGCACCATTTAAGTCCCATGCATCCGGATCATCCTGTGTCATCCCTGTATGGGTCGGTGACTGCATTGGGGGTGTTGTTACCAGGGACAGCTGTGGTGAATGCAGTGGAGAAGGTTGTGGCGAAAACCTTGGTGGTGGTGTTTTATCTCTTGCCGCCTTTGGCTGCATTTCTGACTCATGAAATGCCAGCTTTCTTTTGGTTTTGAGGAAGAGTTTTTATTTTCCCAGTCTCTTTCTGGATATGCAACTGCCTTTCGGTATGGCCTGGTTCCCCCATACCTATCTCCTGCTCAAATCTGTGTTTTTGCATTTGGCCGGAAAGTCCTTGCTCTTCCGTGTAAGAGCTTCTTTTCGGCTCCAAAGCCGCTTTTTTCGGTCCCGAAGCTTCCGTGAAAGTCTTTTTCGGTTCCGACGTAACTTTTCTCACCTTGGGTGAGTCGAACTCTCGGTGCCGAGATCGTTCGGAGCCTGAATCTCGACCGGAGTCCGATGTCTTCGGCAGTTCTTTGGCCTTTTTTGGTGCCGATGTTTGGTCACTGTCTTTTCGATGGGTTAAGCCATGGCCTGCTGGCGGTGGCATCCCCTTGGCCTTCACGATCTTTGTGTGAGTCTTGGACGGGGCGTTTTACTCACTGTTTTCTGCGTCGTCGCGGGTCGCTCACTTTCGGAATCATCTGAGTCCGTTCCAAGGATGGAAATTCTTTCCTCCTCTTCGACGTCGAGTTGTTCCCTCTGTGTCAACGCCATCTGTAGTCTCCTGGCTCTTCGATCGCTTAGGGTCTTTTTCGATCGAAATGCCCGACAGGCCTCACAAGTATCCTCCCTGTGTTCTGGTGATAGACACAGATTACAGACCAAGTGTTGGTCTGTATAAGGATACTTCGAGTGGCACTTCGGACAGAAGCGGAAGGGGCTCCAGTCTATTAGTTTTGCTGATAGACGCTGTGGGGCCGACCAGGCCCTGCTGAAGAGCGGAAGCCCCGAAGGGCCACCGGAGCCCATCTACTGTCGGTGTCGATACGCTAACACTAAACCGGTACCGAGCGCGAACAATACCGTCAAATTTTCGATATTTTGCCAACTTTCCCGATTCGAAATACAGAGCGAAGAGGAACACGTCCGAACCCGATGGCGGAAAGAAAACAATCTAAGATGGAGTCGACGCCCATGCGCAATGGAGCCGAAAGGGAGGAGTCCCTCGGTCTCGCGACTCCAAAAGACTTCTTCGAAGAAAAACAACTTGTAACACTCCGAGCCCAACACTAGATGGCAGGATAATGCACAATATGTGTATCTGCAGCTACACATGCCACGAACACATACATACATATATATATGCTATATATACATATATATATATACATATATATATACATATATATGCTACATATATACAGGGAGTGCAGAATTATTAGGCAAGTTGTATTTTTGAGGATTAATTTTATTATTGAACAACAACCATGTTCTCAATGAACCCAAAAAACTCATTAATATCAAAGCTGAATATTATTGGAAGTAGTTTTTAGTTTGTTTTTAGTTTTAGCTATGTTAGGGGGATATCTGTGTGTGCAGGTGACTATTACTGTGCATAATTATTAGGCAACTTAACAAAAAACAAATATATACCCATTTCAATTATTTATTATTACCAGTGAAAACAATATAACATCTCAACATTCACAAATATACATTTCTGACATTCAAAAACAAAACAAGAACAAATCAGTGACCAATATAGCCACCTGTCTTTGCAAGGACACTCAAAAGCCTGCCATCCATGGATTCTGTCAGTGTTTTGATCTGTTCACCATCAACATTGCGTGCAGCAGCAACCACAGCCTCCCAGACACTGTTCAGAGAGGTGTACTGTTTTCCCTCCTTGTAAATCTCACATTTGATGATGGACCACAGGTTCTCAATGGGGTTCAGATCAGGTGAACAAGGAGGCCATGTCATTAGATTTCCTTCTTTTATACCCTTTCTTGCCAGCCACGCTGTGGAGTACTTGGACGCGTGTGATGGAGCATTGTCCTGCATGAAAATCATGTTTTTCTTGAAGGATGCAGACTTCTTCCTGTACCACTGCTTGAAGAAGGTGTCTTCCAGGAACTGGCAGTAGGACTGGGAGTTGAGCTTGACTCCATCCTCAACCCGAAAAGGCCCCACAAGCTCATCTTTGATGATACCAGCCCAAACCAGTACTCCACCTCCACCTTGCTGGCGTCTGAGTCGGACTGGAGCTCTCTGCCCTTTACCAATCCAGCCACGGGCCCATCCATCTGGCCCATCAAGACTCACTATCATGTCATCAGTCCATAAAACCTTAGAAAAATCAGTCTTGAGATATTTCTTGGCCCAGTCTTGACGTTTCAGCTTGTGTGTCTTGTTCAGTGGTGGTCGTCTTTCAGCCTTTCTTACCTTGGCCATGTCTCTGAGTATTGCACACCTTGTGCTTTTGGGCACTCCAGTGATGTTGCAGCTCTGAAATATGGCCAAACTGGTGGCAAGTGGCAACGTGGCAGCTGCACGCTTGACTTTTCTCAGTTCATGGGCAGTTATTTTGCGCCTTGGTTTTTCCACACGCTTCTTGCGACCCTGTTGACTATTTTGATTGAAACGCTTGATTGTTCGATGATCACGCTTCAGAAGCTTTGCAATTTTAAGAGTGCTGCATCCCTCTGCAACATATCTCACTATTTTTGACTTTTCTGAGCCTGTCAAGTCCTTCTTTTGACCCATTTTGCCAAAGGAAAGGAAGTTGCCTAATAATTATGCACACCTGATATAGGGTGTTGATGTCATTAGACCACACCCCTTCTCATTACAGAGCTGCACATCACCTAATATGCTTAATTGGTAGTAGGCTTTCGAGCCTATACAGCTTGGAGTAAGACAACATGCATAAAGAGGATGATGTGGTCAAAATACTAATTTGCCTAATAATTCTGCACTCCCTGTATATGCTACACACACACACACATATATGCTACACACACACATATATATATATATGCTACAAAGTTTTATTCCCCGCTATTTAAGAAGCTGCAAACAAATCTTACCAATATTTGTGGCAGTCTAAATAATGGGTATATAGTCATTAACAGAATACAAGCATTAAAGACAGCGGTCTAAATCTCACAGATTTTAAATGGTGTTATTGGGCTGCTAAGGGAAGCACAATGGTGCGGTCCCGTGAGCTCTAAATTGCAGTGTCAGAGATACGCTTTGTTCAACTTCTTTCCAACTCACATGCCAGGATGCAATTATTTAAATTAAATGTAACCAATCACAGTTTCTAAAGAGATCAAATTAAAGACTATTTATATTTATGAACGTTTGAGTGGATATATGCCACGTTTATGGGATGCCTCAAATCTGTCTAGTCTATGACAGTGGTTGTTAACCTTTTGACTTCTGTGGGCCCCACTTAATCATTATTGGAATTCGGAGTCTCTGAGTGAATCATTATTGGGATCTAGGGACTCCCACACTGAATCATTATTGGAATTTGTGGACCACCACTGAGTCGTTACAGGAAGCCAGGGAATCTGTCCTGAGCAATTTTGATAACTTGAACCGCAAAGCAATAACACAACAATACAGACACAAGCATTCATCAATCAAAAGCACAAATTATCAAATATTTTATTTAATTAACAAACTAGTATAAAAAACTAATTTTAATTCTAATGGGAAGATTAGAGATTTTTTAAGTTCAATTGAGGCCACATATTATCCATATTACATTCTGTTAGGTGCACTTTTTCTATGAATCAATCTACGGAAATCACATTTTTATTGAACGTTTCAAAGTTTAATAGTACTTATTTATTCACATACACTTTATTTAGCTGTGAATGTTATTTCCTAAGCATTTGCAGACCCCTCAGTAGGCATTGCTGATTACCCAGGGGTCCACGGACCAGAGGTTAAGGACGGTAGGTCTATAATTTAGGACAATCTACTTTGTTTCTATTAGACAGTCTACCTTTTTAACTCCAGTATCAGTCATAGATTTCCTTGATGTTGCTCACACAGAGTTCACACACTGTTGGACAGTTTTTAGAAGCCAGGAGAATACTCAGCTTTTCAGAACCTCAACAAACACATAGCCTAAAAAAATCAATAGTGCTTCAATATGTACAGTTGGCGTCTGTCATTAAAAGAATGCCACGGCTTCCATATCACTGTTATCGCATCCAGTGGCATTTGCTTTTGGGGTTGGGCTATTACGCAGTGCTGTGAGCATGCACAAAGCCATGTGACAATGGTTAATAGCTGGTCAGAAGAACTCTGTCAACAAGTCTGACAAAGTGCAGGAAACGTTTGTAAATAATGTGCGGTATCTCAAACTGGGTAAGCTGTACATGCAATGCTACATAACAATTACTAAAATTTATTGTATTCTAGAGTGACTGTTTCACCCAAGCTTAATGAACCTCTAGCTACCCTAAATGATGCTAACCTAATAAAAACGCACTTAGACTGCCCCATAATCAATATGCTGCACTACGAAATTAAGATCCAAGATGTGCATTAGGTTTAGATCCGATCCAAATGGTGGCCAATGATTCTTGGAAATTTCCATAGTTATTGGCTGTTCTGCTACCTAGATCGCAGCTCTATGCAGAATCACTAGCATTGGTTAACTGATTTCAAGAGTCCATTCTCTGTTATTCCTAGGAGAAAACAGTTTCTTGTGCCAGAAAGGTATATGGAACGTTTCAATGGAATTGCCAAGACAAGTAGGACTATTATAAGCGTTAGAATTAAGCACAATGTCATTTTGGATTGGGTTTATCTCTGACAGAAACATACTTCTGACACCAGTTATCTATCAAAGGTGGCTTCATACACAGTGAATAGCTCCATTCATGTACAAAATCCTAGAAACCTTTAGAAATGCAGAGAAAAATCAATTAAAACATGCCTATGAAAATGCAACAATTGCTGTGCAGTTTTTTTCATCGTATAGGCATAATGTAAAAGTACCAGTATAAAAAAATAAAAAATAAACAAAAATAGGTCTAATAAAAGCAGCAGCCTTCCTGCCCAAACACAGCTTTTTCTTTTCCCCCAACGAAATACGAGAAACAGTTGGTTACTTCAGTTAATTTTGACGTTTTGAAGTACACAGGTTCTTACCGGTACTACACGCTTCCATTTCATGGGCAGCACCAGAGAAGACGGGGGTCGTTTATGATTCTATTTACCATGCCCTAAGAGAATCTTATATTCCAAGTAAGTAACTACTTCGTCTTTATCATGTGGTCTTTATTAGTATTAATAAATACTGAACAATAGCGAGCTCATCACTTCCTAGAAGCAGTGGCATAGCCATAAATAATGGAATGAAATTAGGATCATCTAAATGAGTGTAAACTTAGTGAGCTTAGGACTTTGGGGACAGGTATACAGTGCAGATAAATAAGGCTAGAGTCATGTTGGTCATAAACTGAAGTTACTATTTATCTTGACGTGGCACTAAAGAGCCTGGCAGCAAGATAGCCGCCACTTAGAGAGGTTCCGATCTAGAGAGATCCGCAATTTATCTGTAGGGTTAGGGCAATGAAAAAAAAAAAAAAACACCGCCCAACACCATGCCTGCAGATGAGGTGGCACTGATGATGCCACTATTTACAAGAAATTGGACCCAGGATAGTGAGATGCTGACCAGACTTATTGCAGCCTGATCCGTGACTCGGCGCGTGGCCCGACCACTCTCCCACTGCGGCGACCCTGACTGGGTCAGAAGCGGCCTGTGATCTGGGAACCTGCTGAGCTACAGGGGAGCCCCTGGGCCTGTGACTCACCAGCTGGAGCAGTTAGAGGCAGCTGGGATTAGGGCTGCTGGCTGTGATCTGTGGGACTGCCGGGCCAAAAGCAGAAGGTGGAGACTGGCCAGGAGAACTCTGGGGCACAGTCACAGAGAGGTCCTGGGGGAAGGGAGAGGCACCTCATTAGGAGGTGTTGCCCCTGGTGCACTGTGTACGACCAGAGCCGACTGGGAGACAGGATGGTGCTTCAGCCTGTCGCGGCCTGTTCTGCAGCCTATGAGATCCTCTGACCTGAAACTGGTGGAAGCTCTGAGCCGCCGTACTGCTGCCTTTATTTGAGGCGATGCCTGCTGACCACCGACTGCTGCGGCGAAAAGGGGAAGCCATGCCTGCAGAGCTGCTTGATGATAGGCACGGCGTCCTCGCCAGGGTCAGTCAAGGCCCATTACTTCGGTGAGGCGTGTGGAGAGTGGGCCCTAGACAAACCCAAAGCCCTTGACCCTGGCCTGAGGCCCAGGGGACTGCTTTTGGAGCTGTGGGGCCTTGCTCCTGCCCTAGGTGTGCCCCACGAGGAGGATGCCACTCTGGCCTGCAGACCCTACTTGCACAAACAGGCACATACTCCTCCACCCCAGACCGTGGGCCTGCTTGTGGCCCCCTTTCCCAATTGTGCTTCTGCAGCTGTTGGGGGTCGAGGCAGGTCCCTCAGGAAGTCAGTAGTTTGCAGTGCCCCAGCATGATAACAGACTGAGGTACAGTGGCAGCCTGTGAGCACTGCACTCAGCCCACCAAACATCCCTCTGACCTGTACTGCGGACACCCATGGAGAAACTCCCAGTGCTGCATCTGCTCATGCCCCCTGAGCCTTGGAGAAGCAGGGCCAGATAGCAGCAGGACTCAGTGTATGCATCTGATAACCCTGATGGCCTAACAGATGTTCTCCACCAAAGGCCATGTACATTTTGATGGACCTTTGGCTTGAAGCCTGATATGCAGAGCCAGGAGTATCATGAAATGGGGACGCTGGTGTTGACAACCTCCTCACCAACCCGGTGATGCAGGATCCGCAGAGTAGACAGCACAGCAGATGGTAACAATAGAGATAGTGATCTTCTCTGTGACTATCTCCTCCCACAGCTTTTTAACTCCTCTAGAAGAGGAATGACTTGCTCATGCATCTCATTTCTTCTTGTATTGGGAAGGGAGTTCAACAGAGTTAGCTATTCTCAAGAGAATGCTAGCCTCTATCATTATCCTCTGTAACAGCTGCTTCCAGTCTTTTGTTCTCCTTATCTGGTGGGGGAGCATTACCCATGGCATGAGCGGAAGCCTGCTTGTGTGCTGTATGGACAACAAGAGAGCCTTGTAAGATATGACCCTTGATGTAGGGTGGGTCGCTGGGAGAAGGTATATATTTTACTCATCCTGCCCTTAATTGGCTATATATAGCTGTTGGGCTGATTTTTCCAAGCCCTTCAAAAGGGTGAGGAACTGGCCAGTTCCCTCAGACTTGGAGAGTATTTCTCTGAGGAAATAGTATTCCTCATAAAGAAAATGAATATGTTATTTGTGGGAAGTAGCTGCCCACTAAATCAACTCATGGTATGCCATTGTCTCATCTGAGGGAGATTCCTTAACAGGATAGTGATTCAGGTCTGTATCTCCCAGGAGGGAATCAACATCGTAGTCAGTCCAGGAGTCATCTGAGGGCACTGGATCGAATGGTGCCTTGTACAGGTCGCAGGGCCAAAGGGGCTATCTTCCACATAAGAAGGGGGGGGGCTACTCTGGTGGATGTGGAGG
Organism: Pleurodeles waltl; assembly: GCF_031143425.1. Lineage (NCBI taxonomy): Eukaryota > Metazoa > Chordata > Amphibia > Caudata > Salamandridae > Pleurodeles > Pleurodeles waltl. The sequence goes on along the minus strand of NC_090445.1, from coordinate 655,015,605 downwards.
CAATGAAAGGTGACACAGGAGGTGGTGCTGGTGGTGGACGTGCAACATAGGGGAGAGGGTTGGTGACCAATGACCCTTGTTGTGGGGCTATCAATATTGGAGCTGCTCCTGCTGTGATAGGCTGCTCCCGACATTTCTTAGACTTAGTAGGTGGAGATGGCTCCAAAGCCAACTGCTCCTCAAAAGTTAGTTTCCTCTTCCCAGGCAGAGTTCCCAAAAGTGAAGGGGACTTTGTATAGATTTAGCACATTTGGAAATGGATGAAAAGTTGTTTTGCCTTGCATACAACTCCTTCTGCAATCTCTGTAAGATCAGTGCCCTTCACTCATTGGGGCTCCCGTTGAAAGAATCCTAAGTGTTGATGGTGGTTTCGGAGTCAATGGAGGCATTGGGATAGAAGTTGGAAAATTGCTGGCATCAAAGATATCTTCTGCTTCGAAGCTGCTCAAGGCTTATGGGTGATCTTATAGCTTGACAGGGCTCATGCTGGAAGCTGGGAGAGATATGAGTTCCGAAGCCTTTGGTCAGTGCTGTATAGTAGTTGGAGAACGCGATGTCTGACCTCCTGGAGGGTGGTGTTCTGCCTCTGATGGAGGTCTTTATTCAAAGTTGCATAGGTGAGGAAAACCACTTGATTTTCCTTCTTGTTTGAGTCGGAGGAAAAGGCCACCTCTTCATTGGTCAACGGCTGATGGGGCAGTATGCCAGAATTGGCAGGCATCCTCACCGTCCTCCAAGTCAAAAGGGGCCTGTTCGCCGAAGATGTTGGGAGTGAGAGGTTTGCTGCAGCATCATCTGAGGGGTCCACCTTCTTTCCAGTTGATAACAGAGTATGTTCTTCAAGTGGAAGGTGAGGCTGGCCTAGCATGCTATGTTTTTGTGGTCGGGGAGCGGCAGGTTGCAAACCTCATGGTAATCGAACTATAGATATTTGATGTGCCAATCAGATCAATATTGAAATGGTGTCCATTTCATCAATGTGAGTGCATTCTTTGAGGGGAACTCAAGGACGAGGGGCTCACTGCCCCAAAAAAGGCCTGCGCCCCCAACGGTTGGAAATCTATGCCAAATCTCTCTCCGGAGACATTGAAGTCCTTTTTTCTCACGTATTGGAATTAAAGTCCACAATTTGGGCCAGAGCGGGAGTTCAGAGAACGAGTTGAAACTCTGAGCCCGGTACTACACCTCCGAACCAGATGGTCGGAAAAAAAAACAATCTAACATGGAGTTGGTGCCCATGCACATTGCTAACTACGGAAGGAGTCACTGAAAAACAACTTGCAAACATCTGAGCCCAACACTGTATGACAGGAGTATGCAAAGTATTTTTATCTACAGCAACACAAGCTATGAACGGTATTTTCTTTTGGGCATGCGGGAAGATGGGTGTGAAGTGCAAGGATTAGCACTTTATTGATCTGGTTGTCAGGTACGCATGGGTACCCACTTCCTGCTTTATCAAAAACTGTGCCCACCACATAATAAAAACTGTCATTTTGAGCATAATGTACCTTACTGATGGACATCAGTATCTTTTCTTGCACTAGCTTTCCCTCTTTGGAGGGCCACTTGTCAGTAGCTTTAAGAATCTTGTCTTCACTGGTGGCAGTAAGAGGTTTTCTCGTTATATGATTTAGTTCTAGTTTCTTGAATGCTCTGCACAAAGAATTATGCAAACCAATAGATCAGATGATTTTACTGGTAACTTTCCAGGGACATCAAGATCAGGCACATACACTGGTACCTTGAAGAGGAACATATGGGTTGTGACCACCTAATACTCCTACAGGAGGGGTTATTAAATGCTCTCTGAACCACATACAGATTATGTAGCTTGCTTAATCCTATATCCAACACCCTGGCAGTCAGGCTTGTTTAAGTGTACTGTTGGTGCACTCTACGACCCCATTAGATTCTAGGTAGAAAGGGCATGAATATAGCAGTCGTAAGCCCACAGTAGACATGGAATTTATAAACACCTTAGCAGTGAACGCATGACCGTACCATTATCGGAATGAATGGTATGAATTGCTCCTGTTCCTACTAGGTACTGCAAGTCCTATGACCGATTGAGCAGAAGCAGTCTTTTATGACCCAGAGGAATGTAGAGCATATATCGACAGTAACCAAAATATGCTTATGTCACCTCACACTTGGGAATGTGGTCTAGGAAAATTACCCCAAAGGTTTATCAGAGATTGTAAAAGAGAGACTTTGCTGGTCATGAAACCATAGTGTGTTTTGTTTGTTGGCAAACAGTCCCAAGCTGCACATATTATTTGGTAACTTTTGATAAATAGGGCCACCAGTATTGTTGATGTAGTACTGACACAACTGTGTTTATCCCATCATGTGCAGAACCTATCCCCTAATGTGCTGCCCTAATCAAATTTAACCTAGCTCGCTGCCTAGGAATATGTCTATCCCTTAAGGCATAAAACACCATCAGAGGGCTTTTCTCCTTTTAACATGGTTTATATTGCATCCAAAACATCTGCATTGTTCTTGGTTTCAGATCGGGTTACAGCAGCTACACCTTAGAGGTTTGCACCGCTGAGTTTGCAGCAAAATCTGATGCACAGTTTCCCATTAGTGTGAACTCTTTCACTTTTATGGGCAATGGTATGCTGTACATGGACCAAAGGGTCCAAATCTACCTACCCCCCCCCCAAGCTGTTTACTTTTTATTGAATTGCTTTTGAAATCTCTAAACCAATTTAAACATCAGTATGTTAAATACATAATACGTCCTTGCCCAAGGAATGCTGATCCCAGCACAATGAATGTAGGAAATGACGAATGAGCCTGCTGTAGGATAAACAACACTGCATGTATTTCTGCTAGTTGTACAGAAGAATCACCTAAAATTTTAGTATGCATGCTAAGCACCCTGAAGTTTCAATCTTCAAAAATTCCCTGCACTGAAGCATAAGCTGCAGAGGATTTCTGTTTCGTACTAACTGCAGAGCCAACCATTTAGAACAAGTTCTTTTATTCCTGTATAATATTAAGAGTTTGTGGTATTTTCTGTTTTTTTACATTTTTGCAGGTGGAGTGTAGAGTCATACTTGCTTTTATTTCCACTGCCAGTGGACGTATAAGACATACTATAATAATCCTTTTTCCGGCACCAAAATGCTCTTTTTCCAATATGGTTGCCTGCACCGCAGTGACAACTATCAGTGGAAGTGCAACCTTCCTCAGCAGAGGAGTACAGGTGTCATCTGTAGGCGAATGGGCGGGGGGGGGGGGGGGAGGTTCTCTGTCCGCTGTAAACTACATATCTGTAACCTGAGGTACTAGGAATGACTCGGATCACTTGGTTTGTTTTATTATCATGAAGCTGTTAATATTGAATCTTTAACAACTCTACTTGTAGTCCATGTAAAATAGCTGTGTTTTATCAACCAATGTTTTTCAGAAATGTGGGGGGGGTAATTAAATCATACAAGGTCTTCATTTGAACACCATAATGTAACAAGTTAGCTTGACCTACGCTAGGCAACAACACCAGGGCTTGTAACTTTTTCAATGTATTTGGAGGTTGTGAAGTAGCAAACTTCTAAGGTAAGTCAGGTGCCAAAGCTTTATCCTCACTAGATAATTCAATATATGATTTTAGATTTTGTAAAGAAGGTTATACTCTTATCAGGCTAAAAAGTCACTAAAGAATCAACTCTATCCAGGTGTTTAGTCAAGTCATCATCTGCAATCTATGTATCATCGCTATATGCTAGTGCTTCAGGGTTTTCTTGTAAGAGCTCCATGATTCTAACTGCAAAAACCTCAACCGTGAGGGATGGAGGGGAACCTAACATTTGCTGTAAATGCACATGCTGTATATCCATTCTTAATATTTTATTCATGGTTGGAGTACGTGATGGTCCATCTCAGTGGATCGCAGAAGGGTGGCTACATAGCAGAGTTATGCTTTGTGGTCACACGGACATTGCTGCTACAACCTGGTGCTGCTTATTTTGGTGTTGCAACTGCCACTTCCACTAGGGTGTAAGAACCTGCTGTTGCTGGCCCATGATGAATCGTTTAAATTGGAATGGACCTTTGTTAAAAACAAAAAGTAATGTCAAACACCACAGATTCGAGCACTTCCGCAACAGACTATTTCTGAACTATTTTCTGAACTTGAAGGTTACCTACCCTACAAGCATCTGTTCATAACTTGAAGTGCTGGAGAGTATCATGCACTGCATACTTCTGTCATCTAGAGTTGGACTTGGAATTCTGAAAGTTGTTTTTCTTCTAAAAAACTATTTTGAGTCACTAGATGAACTGTGATTCTTCCATTACTTGGCAAAGAGCATGGGTACTGACTCCATGTTAGATTGTTTTTCACACAGCAGGTGAGTGCGGTATGCAGTAGTTAATACATAAAGCATTGTGTAGATGTACAGTGGGAAAGGAAGTTATTTAGTAAAGGAGTGCAAGGAAATGCCTCCTTGGCATGGCTACCCCCTGACGTTTTGCCTTTCCTGATGCCAAGTTATGATTTGAAAGTGTGCAGAGGCCTGCTAACCAGGCCCCTGCACCAGTGTTCTTTCCCTAACCTGTACCTTTGTCTCCACAATTGGCACACCCTAGCATCCAGGTAAGTCCCTTGTAACTGGTACCCCTGGTACCAAGGGCCCTGATGCCAGGGAAGGTCTCTAAGGGCTGCAGCATGTCTTATGCCTCCCTGGGGACCCCTCACTCAGCACATGCACACTGCTTGCCAGCTTGTGTGTGGTGGTAGGGAGAAAATGACTAGGTCGACATGGCACTCCCCTCAGAGTGCCATGCCAACCTCACACTGCCTATGGCATAGATAAGTCACCCCTCTAGCAGGCCTTACAGTCCTAAGGCAGGGTGCACTATACCACATTTGAGGGCATAGGTGCTTGAGCACTATGCCCCTACAGTGTCTAAGCAAAACCTTAGACATTGTAAGTGCAGGGTAGCCATAAGAGTATATGGTCTGGGCGTCTGTCATACACGAATTCCACAGCACCATAATGGCTACACTGAAAACTGGCAAGTTTGGTATCAAACTTCTCACCACAATAAATGCACACTGATGCCAGTGTACATTTTATTGTGAAATACACCCTGAGGGAATCTTAGAGATGCCCCCTGAAAACATACCCGACTTCCAGTGTGGGCTGACTAGTTTTGCCAGCCTGCCACACACCAGACATATTGCTGGCCACATGGGGAGAGTGCCTTTGTCACTCTGTGGCTATTAACAAAGCCTGTACTGGGTGGAGGTGCTTCTCACCTCCCCCTGCAGGAACTGTAACACCTGGCGGTGAGCCTCAAGGCTCACCCCCTTTGATACAGCGCCACAGGGCATCCCAGCTAGTGGAGATGCCCGCCCCCTCCGGCCACAGCCACACTTTTGGCAGCAAGGCCAGAGAAGATAATGAGAAAAACAAGGAGGAGTCACTGGCCAGTCAGGACAACCCTTAAGGTGTCCTGAGCTGAGGTGACTGACTTTTAGAAATCCTCCATCTTGTAGATGGAGGATTCCCCCAATAGGATTAGGGATGTGCCCCCCTCCCCTCAGGGAGGAGGCACAAAGAGGGTGTAGCCACCCTCAGGGCTAGTAGCCATTGGCTACTAACCCCCCAGACCTAAACACACCCCTAAATTGAGTATTTAGGGCCCCCCAGAACCAAGCAAGATAGATTCCTGCAACCTTAAGACAAAGAAGGACTGCTGACCTGAAGCCCTGCAGAGAAGACGGAGACACCAACTGCTTTGGCCCCAGCCCTACTGGCCTGTCTCCCCATTTCAAGAAAAACTGCAACAGCGACGCGTCCCCCAGGGTCCAGCGACCTCTGAAGCCTCAGAGGACTAACCTGCATCTAAAAGGAAAAAGAACTCCCGAGGACAGGGGCCCTGTTCCAAAGAAACTGCAACTTTTCAACACAGAAGCAACATTTAAAGACCCCACGTTTCCTGCCGGAAGAGTGAGACTATCCACTCTGCACCCGACGCCCCCAGCTCGACCTGCGGAAAACTAACACCACAGGGCGGACTCCCCAGCGACTGCGAGCCCGTGAGTAGCCAGAGTTGACCCCCCCTGAGTCCCCACAGCGACGCCTGCAGAGGGAATCCAGAGGCTCCCCTGGATTGACCCCCAGGAGGCCCTATCCCTAGCCCAGGTGGTGGCTACCCAGAGGAGCCCCCCCTTGCCTGCATCGCTGAAGAGACCCCTGGGTCTCCCATTGAAACCTATTGCAAACCCGACGCCTGTTTGCACTCTGCACCCGGCCGCTGAGGGTGTACTTTCTGTGCTGACTTGTGTCCCCCCCGGTGCCCTACAAAACCCCCCTGGTCTGCCTTCCCAAGTCGCGGGTACTTACCTGCTGGCAGACTGGAACCGGGGCACCCCCTTCTCCATTGAAGCCTATGCGTTTTGGGCACCACTTTGACCTCTGCACCTGACCAGCCCTGAGCTGCTGGTGTGGTAACTTTGGGGTTGCCCTGAACCCCCAACGGTGGGCTACCTTGGACCCAACTTTGAACCCTGTAAGTGCTTTACTTAGCTGAAAAGCTAACAAATACTTACCTCCCCCAGGAACTGTTGAATTTTGCAGTGTCCAATTTTAAAATAGCTTATTGCCATTGTTTGCCAAAACTGTACATGCTATTGTGATGATTCAAAGTTCCTAAGATACCTGAGTGAAATACCTTTCATTTAAAGTATTGTTTGTAAATCTTGAACCTGTGGTTCTTAAAATAAACTAAGAAAATATATTTTTCTATATAAAAACCTATAGGCCTGGAATTGTCTGAGTGTGTGTTCCTCATTTATTGCCTGTGTGTGTACAACAAATGCTTAACACTACCCTCTGATAAGCCTACTGCTCGACCACACTACCACAAAATAGAGCATTAAAATTATCTCTTTTGCCACTATCTTACCTCTAAGGGGAACCCTTGGACTCTGTGCATGCTATTTCTTACTTTGAAATAGTACATACAGAGCCAACTTCCTTCAAGGAGGCAATCTGAATCGCATACTTCTGGGAAATAGGGTGGGCACATTGGAACCTACAGCACTACAGGTTGTGAACAGATGCTTACAGGGTAAGTAAAATTTTCTGTTTGTATCAAGTTTTGCTGTAGATGGTTGGAGTTTGAAGGTGTTGAGGCAAAAAAGTGGGCTTTTTCAAACAGTTATCCCCTATGCTGTGGTGCAATCTAGGATCTATTTGCTTGAACAGCTATTTCATAACAGACATAGGCCCTCATTACAACATTGTAAATGACGGGCGCCAACATACCGCCGCCGTGGCTACTAGCTGTCAACGCGTATTATGACCGCCAACGGTGTTCCGGCAGAAATCTGGCAGAACACTGCAGACGGTCATAGCGGCGGACTGCGGTAAGGCGGCACCTGCTGACAACAGCACCGCCACGCCAGCAAAACACCGCCGACCGTATGATGAGCAATGATACGGCCTGGCGGTGTTTTTCTTGCGGACGCTGCTGCTGACCGCAGCAGACCATTTCCAGCCGGGGGACCCCCTGCAAGCAGGTAAGTCGGGTTCTCCGACAGGAGAGGTAGTGTTGTGTGTTTGGGTGGGGGGGGTATATTTTGGGATGTGTGCATGTGGGTGAGTCGCGTTGGATGCGTGAATGAGGGATTGTGAGTGTTGTGTGTTGTGGATGCATGTGTGTGACAATGTATGTTGTGGTGTGTGGGTATGTATGTGTGGGTGGAGGTGGGTATGCGTGTGTGCATGTGTGTATATGGGTGCACGTGTGGGTGTGTATATGTGCGGGGCGGGAGCGGGTGGGGGAGGACTCTAGGGAGGGGTAAGGAGCAGGGGAGACCCCTATCAGTGCCAGGGAAAGCATTCCCTGGCACTGATAGTGCCTACCGCCATGGTTTTCGTGGCGGCACAGAAACCACGAAAACCATGGCAGTAGGCCGGGTTGTAAAGCCGAGGGTGGGACTGTGACGGCCTCCGGGCTGGAGATCGAAGTCTTCAGCCCAGCAGCTGTTACCACCCTTTTTTTTGTTTGTTTTACCGCCGGCCTGTTGGCGGTATTACCCCCGCTTTAACACCCACCGACAGGGTTGTAATGAGGGCCATAGTCCCTTCACAAACTTTCAAAAACGGAATGCAAATGTGACCAATCATCTATCTATTTGTGCCAGGTTGACATTTTAAACTGGTAAAGAGGCTCAGCTGGTGGGTGGTGATTATTTCCTCTAAATGTCTCTTAACCTAGAGATCATAAGTACTGAAAGAGTGTGCCTTCCACTACAGGCTAAGGAACTCATTATGAGTCTCAAGACCGCCACACTCGCGATGGTGGTCAGACTGTGGCTGATGGGCCACGGTCTGACTGCCGGTACTGCCAGGTTGCCGCCTCTTGACAGCCTGGTAGTCGCAATCTGCCAGGACAGCGCTGCAAGCAGCGCTGCCCTGGAGATTATGAGTCTCCTTTCCGCCAGCCTTTGCATGGCAGTCTTAGTGCATGACTTGACTACTACCCTTCCATTTCATACTCGTGCTACTGACCCTGAATATAGGAGTTGAGTCCAGTGGGTAAATGCTGCCCCCAGTCCCATTGCTTCCAAGACTTGGTACAGATAGTCCCACCTCAGGCTATCAAAAGCCTTTTCTATGTCTATTGACACTATTATCACTTTGTCTTCTTCTGGAGGGGCAGTTTTCAGGATAGAGAGCAGGCTGCGTATATTCAGAGGTGTGTTTCGTCCAGGGATGAACCTGCTCTGATCTCGGTGTACCAACCGTGTCATATGGGTGGAGGGGTGGCGACGGCTGGCCAGTATACTGCTCAGGATTTTATAATTCACATTAAGCATCAATAATATGCAGTATATGACATGACGTCTTTGGGGAGGGAGGGAGGGTTGGGGGGGGGGGGGGGGGGAATGCCTTCCCGGCTTCAATAGGGGAATCACCAGCACCTCCCTTGTGGTGATGGGCAATTGGCCAGTTTCTCCTGCGGCTACATATAAATCGACTAGTTTGGGGACCAGCTCGGCTATATATATATATATATATATATATATATATTTTTAACTCAACAGGAAGACCATCAGTCCTCGGCACCTTTCTCCCAGCCATATTTTTAATGATTGATCAAATTTCTTGCAGTGTAATGGGGTTTCCCCAACTCTTCTGCGCCCATTCGTGGCAGTGTTGCTGCACCCAAGAATGTCACCAGGGGGTCTTTTAAGGAAACGTGAGGAGGTTCATATAGGTGCATGTAGTAGGGTTCAAATCTGCAATTGATAATGCTTTGATTATAATGGTACCTGCTTGTTTTAGATTGTATCTCTAGTATTGGTCAGCTTCTGGGGGTGGGATTGATGAGCCATGCTAGCAGGGTTCCCACTCTTTCCCGTTCTGCATAGATCTTGATTATGTATACCACTATGATCAAAACAATGTAGTTTTTCTAGGTGCATTGCTAACTGTTATTTAGCATCAATGAATTGCAGTTGTAATTCTGGGTTACAAGGGCAACTTTTCTCCAGGGTTCTGTCCTGTGCCTCAACTTCCGAGGAGAGTACGCAGGACTCCTACTGTTTCAGCAATACACCTGCCTCTTAGCAGAACCTTAAAAGCAACCCATTCTGCCAGAGGGGTGTCTGTGATAAGTGTGTTCTCCGTAACATAATTACGGATAGCCTCCCCAACGGCATTACAGAATGCTGTGTCTTTTAGGGCTTCTAATCACAATCACTAATCTGGAATTTGAGGTTTCTCGCTCTACCAATCTAGTGTTATTAGTATCGGGTTTCAGTCCGATATTGTACGAGAGAGAGAGGTATTCAGCGTATCGTACTTTTTGGTGTACTCCTTGTGAACAAAGAAAAGCATGGAGTCTGACATGCAAGTCATATACACTAGAGAAATTCAAGTCTATCTGTGGGGTGCAGCCTCCTCCAGGAGTCTGTGGGTCCCCATCTAGATTGCCAGTCGCGGAATATTTGTGCTAGCCTCACCACCGGGGAATCATTTAGGGGCGCGTGTGTCCTGTCTAGGGCAGGGTTGGTGACACTGTTAAAGTCTCAATAAGTTGAGTCAGGTGTTTGGCTAATGTATGGGACAGTGTAGCAAAGAAGGTCCCCTGGTCAGTGTTAGGTGTATATAGCCCAACAATGGTCAAATCCTGCCCTCTAGCCTACCTGATAATAGCATATACCTCCCATTGAGATCCAGAAGTTTTCCTGTTTTTTGGAGGAGGAACTCCGGATGGATACAGATCAGGACGCCCCTCGCAAAGGCCGAGTATGTTGTAGTGCACAGTTATCTCCTGCCGTGTTTGAGGAGGACCTCCCTCTCCAGGGCCTGCCAGATGGATCTCCTGTTTTGTCTTGTTATTGAGTCCTGTGACATTCCAGCTAATCAAGGTATAGGCCATGGATTGTAGGTTAAGTAGAGTATTAGTTGCTTCCATAACAAGGTGGAAGCAGTCACGAAGTCAGCATTCCTCCACCAGTTTTTAGAGGGCCAGATATTGTCGCTTGGTGCCCTGTAACATCAAAGCCAACAAAAACATACAAGAACATCCCAACTCCCTTGGCCCAGGATGAGAAGCAAATGCACACCCATCCAAACCAGTAGCCAATTCAGCGACATTCCTGCATTCATCTTGCACAAATTAGATAGTTGGGGGTGCTATCGTTACGAGGAGCCCCCCGACCTCACTACCTAATATCCAGACTTCAAACAGGGTCAAAGTGGGCTAATCTCACCCCAGCTAGGCTCGCACGATAACCAGGTGTCTTGTGTGGTCTTCCCGTCTCCTTTTCAGATGTAGGTCAAGTAGCAGTTGTTGTGCAGTGTCGGACAACATTAGCCATTTTCGGCCCACCCAGTGTGGAGTGCGCAGCCCTTTCCCCCCCTCCCCTTCACATTTGTGGCAGGATATCAGATTAGGTCATCCACTGTTCTAGCCGTTATTTGCGGGAGGGAAGTATCTGTGGTCCTCAATATATTAGACGCCATATCCGAGTCCACCAGGTCATGAGTTGTTTTCTCCGATTGGGTGGGGGTGGGTGTTGCAGGTAGGGTGGAGAGTGGACACAGATCTTGATCCGCTAATGGCCGCCACCACCAGCTGGCGTTCCTGTACAGCCTTGCAGCGGGAGGGGACTGCCCTCTTCAGGTTTTGCTTGTTTTCTCTGGCTCTTAGGGGAAACTGTGCTGCGTGTTCCGGAAGGGATTTCCCCCCTGGCTAGGGAGTTGCTCAGTCTACTTGCAGACCTGGGGTGGGAAGGTGAACTAGTGTGATGAGTTGTTATGGGTGTCCCTAGGTCAGACAGGGGACACCATACGGAAGGCCCAGTTTTGCAAGTTGGTTCTTGGCTTCCGTAAAAGAAGCTCTCTGCTGCAATGCATCAGTAAATTTGGGGAAAAAAATTGACCTTGCTATTGGCCACAGAGATGTCTCCTTTCAGTCGGGCTTGTGCCAACGTATGGTCTCTATCTTTGAAGTGTAGCACTCTAGCAATGATGTCAGGGGTCTGGTACGAACTTGATGGGCCCTTTCAAAAGAAAAAAACGCCAAGATGCCTTTGGGCGCTATTTCAGCTCTGAGCCAGATTTCTAGGAATTTAGTCATGTCTGCTTCACTGCCCTCCATCCGTTCACGAAGTCCAATAATCCTTATATTATTCCTCTGGGTGCTAGTTTCAGCACCTTCTGCCCGTAGCTTTAGGACTTTCACTCTGTTTTCCAGTCCCGTTAGCCAGGTGGTCACTGAGGTCACCTTCAGGGGTTATGTTCTCTATTACTCATTCCGATGTTGTTACCCTTCCTGTTTGTCACCTATGATCATCTCTGAGGAGTCCCAGATCCGTGACCATGGATATCTATTTAAGTTCTAAGGCTTTGCAGGATGCTGCTATGACTTAAAGGATAATATTTAATGCGGCACTTGTCTTGCTTCCCCGTCTGAGCCCCCAACCTCATCCATGGTATCCAATGTGGTGGTCAGGTTACCCCGTTCCACATCAGGATCTCGGGTGTCTTGTTTCTTGAAACACTTGCCCATCCTCGAGAAGTGACAAGGTGGTTGTGCAGAGAGGGACGTCCTTCTCCTTGCACGTATTTCTCATTTTGACAATTCAAAGCCGTCCTGGGCTGGAGCTCTCTGAACACCCCAGTGATGAGTGCCGCGAGAGAGCCGTATTAGAATAAGTTGCACCACACAGGCCCCAACTCAAGGGCGCAAGTGCACTATGAGCAACTTGGGAGTTCCGGAGAATGCACCTTCATTCTCCAGAAGCGTTCGTGCAGCCTGCGAGGCCTAGTGTGCCTCTGCAGTGGATATGATCCTTCTTAACTTGGGAACTACTTGGGCGGCCATTAGACAAGGTCACATATCCTGCTAGGGTATTCCTCTCTCTGATGTATAGGTGGGGGGAGAAGGCAAGCTGCAGGCTCACCTACCCTAAGCCAGTCTCTTTCCCCTTTGAGATTATAGTTGGAGTCTCACTCGGAGCAGCTCATTCGCCCCAGCCTAAGTCAACATCAGGTCTCAGAGTGTAACAGCGTTTTGCATGAGGAGGGGGTTGCAGAGAAACGGAGCTCCCTCTGCCAGCTACCAAACGGATAGCTGCAGATGAGTCTGGGACAGGGAGGTGGCATCAAGTCTGTGCTGGTCCGCAGGGCACAATTGAAGTCCACTCATGGAAGGGCTTGCAGTCCATTGATTCGGGCCGCTACACCGGCAGTCACCATCTCGGTAACTGCAGCGGGGCAAACGGCTCCTGGGACTACTCAGGAATTCAGCACCGCCTGGTAAGGGCACCCGGTCCCCATTCGCTGTTGGCATCAGGTGAGAGAGAGGGTCGGGGAGGTTGAAAATGTTCTCCGGCTGCCAACCCCACACTCTTGGGTGAGGTGGGCCAGGCAGGCAGCTCCAGGTCCTCAGCCAAGTTTCAGGCTCTCGACGTCAGTGCCACCAGTTCGTGCTATCTGGTTTGCTCCCCTCTGACTGCCACGTTACAGAAGGGGGAGGGGGAAGGAAGGGAGAGACTGTAATCCCACTCCAGAGACATCCGGTATTCTGCTCTGCTCTTAGGGCCGTCCGCACCTTCTGAGTCCATTGCGGGGTAAACCGATCTGCGAACAGGGTCATCTGTGAGCGCCATCTTGCCCAGTGTCGTCCAGTCTCAAAAGCGCAGCCACGGTTCTGCTGCTTTAAATTGTAGCGGCTATTGCACAGTGTTCGAAGGGCCAGGAGTGGTCTCCTGTAAATTTAGAGCACCGGGAGCTCTGTGGGTCTACTGCCTACCCCATTGGCGTCAAGCCACGTCCCCCAACCGATATTTATTCTCTTCATCAGAGAAGTGATATTGTAAAGATTCTACAGACCATAACAAGGAAGTTGATGATTTTAACAGTGTGTATACTTTTTGCACTAAAAAATTTGAGGAAAATTATGTATTCCTAGACTTTAACAATTGAGTCAGAGATGTGCTGTACTGTTGCCAGAGAATGTTTCATTGAATTGTAATCAAATTTATTGTAATTTGATTTGTTTTACTATGTGGTTTTTAGTTTAATGGACCACGGTCCCAATAACTTACTTCTGACTCACTCTAATGAACTAGAAATTCTTTATAAATCAATAACAAATATTGTGAACCAGAACAGACAGCTTTTAGATTAAACAGTGAAAATATGTTCAAACTTCATTATCACATTGCAGAACAGAATAATATGAACCAAATGTGCAATTTAATGATCACGCAGATTTACTCTTGATTAATTAGTACATGTAAATTAAGAGTGGGGAATTCCTAAAAGAGACATAATACTTATAAGAAGTGGTACAAGTAGCTCTATTTCCTGACTGATACCTTGACTGCAACATCCTGCAAGTGGCTGACTGCTCAAGCAACAGGCAAGTAAGTGCAAGAGCACCAGTACTGGTATAAACTAAACTGGGTTCCTATGGCAGAAAGAGGAATGGTGGTTATGGCTTGGCATACAAAGCACAATAACTAATGACTAGTGCTTAAAAGCAAAGCTTAGGTTTGTCCTACCATAGTAGTGTCTTTGTAACCAATTTATAAAGCACAGAATTGAAACCTAGGAAGTGCCGGAAATGAAACCTAAAATGGTGTGAAATAAACATATGTTTGGGAGTACAGAAGAGTAAAGTGGATAAACATATGAAAGCAGAAGGCTAATCATGGGTGGGAAGTTTTTTGGCTTGTCTTTTAAATTTTGTGGCATTTGATTTCGTATGCTCTTAAAACTTCGTAAAGCCCATCTGATTTGCAAGGAAAGAATCTGGAAATAGGTGACACAATAAAACATAGTTCTGATTATCACACACTTACACAGGATAATGTCATGCCCATGACAACTGGTATGAATATAAAATTGAGAGTAGTGACTTGCAGCAGACAGCAGTCCTGATCTGGGTTAGTATGCACTTCTTCATACCTAGTAGGGGGGCACAGAGCAGGATGACTGTTCTTCTTGCACCTAGGAAGCTTGAGAAAATGAAATCATAAACACACATCTCACCTCTGAAACATTATAGACTATACACCAATGGCTATTCCCCAAAGCGAACAGGAATACAATAACGGTAGCTGCTGCCAAATGCTGGAATCTACTCCCTCAGACTTTAAGGCAGGAACAACATTTTTTGGCCTTTAGAAAGTCAGTCAAAACCTGGCTGTTCCCACGTTAATCCAGGTTTTATATTTTTGTAGGGATCAAGCACACACTCCAATCCTTTGAGCGCTTTGATGCTTTTGCCAGAACGCGCTTTATAAATACCAAATACAATACAATGTAATAAACTCAGTGAAAAATCTAAATATACAGAACATTGTTAACTGCAAGGTAGGTTTACAGTTTATGCTAAGGGGAAATGTTGTACTAGAGAAGCTTGCAATGCTGCTGCTAGGTATGCCAGGAGTGAGACAAGCAAGTACTGCTGCTATTTGTGCTGTACTTATGCTGTGTGTGTGTGCAAGGTCGCATTGCTGACGGTTATCCCTGCTCTTTCTGTTTTACGGAGGCATAAGAATCATTTCTCACTATACCAAAGCAAAAACGATTGGCTTTCTCACACTTCTTTTATACCAGAACATTATCTTATTCAAGTGGATAGTAGTCAGACCATCTCATTAATGACGTAAAAAAGTGGTAGAGAGAAAATAATTAAAACATTGTTGTGAAAACAAGGTCTAACTAGAATAAACAAGCTTAACAGTGAAAATGTGTCTTCAATCATAGTTAACCGCATGTTATCCACTGCTGCCACACATACATCCGTACCATATTTATACTATGAAATTTTGACCAATTATGATTGCTTCTTTAACAGCTCTGAGGAACTTAAAGAACATGTGCCAATACCTGCTTTTGGAACTTGAAGTTAAATTCCCACATTGGTTCTTGCCGAACCCCAATAGTCTTTCTGCACCAGAAAAGCAAACACTGCCAATAAGAATATAAAAATAATCAGATTACTTTATTCATACGTACAAACTGTTAAACAAATATATAAATGTCACTTACCCAGTGTGCATCGGTTCGTGGCATGTTCCACTGCAGATTCACATGCTATGCATAGGTCCTGCCATCTAGTGTTGGGCTCGGAGTGTTATAAGTTGTTTTTCTTCGAAGAAGTGTTTTCGAGTCACTTCAAACAATCATTTCTCACCCAAGCTTTAGCAGAAAGACAGATATAAAGATGACACTAATTATATGACATATTCTAATGAAAAATTGGCTAAGTTCTTTTGGGTTCAAACTGAGGTTTAAATACTGCAGCTGAAAGCCAAGGAAATTCTAGCTTGAACATATTCTCTTATAGCTTTCTTAAAAACCAAAAATACAAAAATGCAAAAAAAGGAAACTAGGTCAGAAAAAATGTAGTTCTTGCCTCAAACTGTAGAATACCAGTGCTTGCATCTATCTTTCAAAGATCATGACAATTGAAACATGAGCTCCCCAGCTGGCCTTCTGCTACTTTAGCTGCCTGTGGCCTTCACCATACTATACTTGTCGACCACCAGGATTGAGGGGGAAGCGCATGTGGGGCGGGGACGAGGGGGTTTGGCCCCCAATGAAACACCTCTGGATGGTTTATTTCCTTTGTTACAGGAGTGCGCGCACACACACACACACACACACACACACACACAAACCATCCCCTTGCTCCCTTTTCACTCGAAACACTTGGCTGTCGAGTTCCTCAAGAAATTGTGGCTTCCCCCATACTTATAAACATCTACATTCAACCTGCTGGAAAATCGATTAGGAGCTCTGGGTTTCAGGAGTTGTCATGAGCTGAAGTCAGACTTCAGCAACTCAAACACTGGACTGCCCCTTAAAGAGTATTTGCAGGCTAGTCGAGATTGGGTGGCAGTCAGTTTCCTCAAGCTTAACTTCAATAAGAACAAAATCTTCTTTTATTCTTATTATTTAGGACCTCAGAGGAGTATCATCTTAGATTCTGGATTAAGATATCTCAAGTTAACGTCCAGTTTAAAATACTCAGGCTGCTTACTTCCTTTTGTTGAAAACTCAGGAAAATCCTCCTATTTTTCCCTCTTGTAAAGAACTGCATGAGGATGATTAATTCCAATTAATCTCTCACATCTGGACAATGGGAACACCCAATGACTACCAGGTTAATATTGGATTGATCGATGTTGATGCTCACAGCAACACATTTTTATACAGGAGTCACACATTTTCATGCATGAACGCATCATCATTGTTAGATTCCCCCGTCGAGAACTCTCCGTCAACGCCAGCACTTACATATATGGGGAAACGCAGGCTCTGAGATCTAGGCCGGAGGTTGATGACTGACAGGTCACAGGTGGGGTAACACTTAGCCTGCAGCCAAATGCACAAGTAGGAAAACTTAGATCAGATCCCACAGATAGGCAGCAACACTACAATGGTCCCCAGAGAATGGCCTCAATAAAACACACAAGGCCAGAGGGATGCGTGCCTGCCCAAAAACACAGAGTTAGGTACACTTAGCCACTCAGAACGCAGTGACCACGTGCCCCTCAGGATGGACATCTGGACACATACTCGCTGGCCCATATTGTGTCCATGCAAGGTCGAGGCCCACCTGTGTCCACTATCTCGAACTGCATTTACGACTCCTGGACAAGTGTTCACATTTTTCACCAAGAAAAGAATATCTTATATGGTTTCATTCCACTCAGAGAAATGTATAAAAACTTGCTTCAATGCGATGTACAATGCAAGATTCCTCAGACCCCAGTTCTGTGACTGCTCTCTTGGCCTTAATGTTTAAGTAAACGAACCGTTCCTGTTTTGTCAGAAGCCTCGTATTGTGCTTTTTAAGGTAAATCCTCATTCAAGCATCAAGGTCAAGAAACTGCGAAGAATCCAGACTATAGCAGTACATCTGGCAGCACATTTACCGGAAGGTGATCGTTTTTTTCATAGTACAGGCTCAAAGCTGCCTCCTTCTCTTTTGCTATTAGTTACAACCCACTTTACAGCTCTTAGATCAGGGTCCTCTGTTACTCCACCTTCCACACTACAACTTCAGTGTGAAAGAAGATCTTTTAAAACCATGTGCCCAACACACAAATAAAATGCCTCAGGAAAATCATCAGATCATTCTGTACTCCTTTTCCACGAATAGCTGAAAACTTCTGTTTGTTTCTTTTCACTTCTTCTCATGCCTATGTCCAAGCATCATGGCGTCTGCGGCTATAAACTGTGCAACAATAATAAATAAACATTTGAAATTGTATGCCCTTACAGTTGCAGATGCTCATGCTTGAGCTGGGATGTTACTACATTCTGTTGGCAAATCCAAGAGTATAATTACTCAAGGTACACAGTTCTGAGAAGAGACACACCACACAACCAATTAGGAGGGGTTTCTACATATCAATCATCACAGAGAGGCAGATGCAAGTGCCCTCTCTCACCAATTGGTGACATGCTTCATCATGCTTCACATCGTGCCCATACCCTCCTCTGAACAACTGGTAGTCCCAGAATGGTTGTGTGTATTCTAAGAAGAAATTATTCATGTGACTATATTACTCAAGAGGTGTCAAGTACTATGTTACATCGTTCACACGCAAAGAACTAGCAGATATGACATATTGGCTATCCCTAAACTTCAAAGAAAAATTAACATATGCCCTCAGGTAAAGTAAGAAGCGGTTTTAGCTGCTGAATAGCCCTTTTCCCTTAGCCCTTTAACATATATCATGTCAGAAAGGGGTAGTTACAGATGCTAAACAACCCTTTCACAATAGAGGATCAGGGCAGTAAGTAAATTCAAGATGGGGTCAGTTCTATCCGAGGAATAGATTTGTTCAGAGCACTGATGTGGGTTCCTAATTTAAAAACCCATCTTTGTTCCTTCTCAAACAATCGCTGGGCCACTTTATATGATTCAGGTATAGATTCTGAAACAACCCACTCGGGGTCATTCCGAGAGTGGTGATTCTCTATGAAGTGTGTGCTCATCTTCATGGCTAGTTGCTTAAACCGGATAGTACTAATTTGTTCATTGATCCCAATTCTGTTCATTCTGGTGGTCGTGCCAAAATATAACAAGCCTGTCAGGCATTGCAGTGCCGGCCTGATGAGGAGCACTGCCCAATGATGAAACATATAAAAAAAAGAAGAGAGAGAGTGACTGGGAGAATTATGGTCTAGTGTACGGTCTCCCAAGACCAAGATATGTAAGTAGAAATAGTACACTGTTCCAATACATGTGCATGCAGGGAGAGGGAGTGTCAGTATTTTCAGGAGAGCCCTCAAGCATCCACTAGGATGCTAAGCATCATCATTAGGCAATCTCCTCGTCAGACCGGTACTGCAATGTCTGGCGGACCACCTCACACAAGGTGGTGGCACTCAACCGAAAATAATATAGCAGAAATAATGAGGTCTGCAGAAAGTACTGACCATAAGAAAAAAATGGGAGAGACAAAAGGATTAAAATTGACTCTGAGCCTCAGGCATCATGATTTAATAACTCAGAAAAAGGATCAGGACAAGATTAAAAAAGGAAACAAGAGGAGTTAATACGGGGAATAATGTCCCACTGTACTCCATGGAAAAGAAAAAAGGTGGTGTACCTAGTTCTAACACAGTGTGGTCAACATGTTTCGCACCTCTGCGGTCAAAAAATGATCCCTTGGCGCTTCATCGGGACCGTAATGACTACTTCTCCTATTTATAAAAAAAAGATAAGTGCTGGAAAGTCACTTACTGAACGAGGACTACTACGACTACGTGCGACCCAGGGTAGGTTTACTGATGGACCAGAGGAAGATACGAATATAAATTCTCTTTGGTTTGAGGCTTGCGCGTTCCTCGGATGCCTTTTCTCTACTATGGGATGGGCGACCTACTGACCAATTGACAGTGACAAGTAGTCCTCGTTCAGTATGTAATCAATCTTCGTCCTTGGCTAAGACTTGTCACTCCGGACCAGAGGGACACCTGTGGAAGCCAGAAGCACCTTCAAGTTCCCTTGGACTAGAGGCACTAGTCCCCTGCAAACTACAGGTAAAAGTAACCGAAGATGCCAAATCTTCACTGGCCATCAGGCCTGCTGTGGTAGTGTAACAACCAGGTGGTCCAGTGTCTTCTGAAAGTCATAATCCCGCCTGCCTTCAAGTTTCAGGCTGCTGAATTGCTCCCTCAGACCCCAGTAAATTCTCAAAGGAATCCTGCACCTTTAACTCTGCCAAGGCTTGTTAGTTGCCAGTCCGGTAACTAACCCCCAACGCTCAACGCCACAGGTGCAGGGTACAGTGTGCAACTTACAGCGGACATCTGCAACCCAGCCCCAGCTGAGGTTTTGCCTCTCTTTGTCTATTTTACTTACAGCTCAGGATTTATTTATTTTTTTAATTATGAACAGCACTTGACGCACACAATCGTATTTTGAGAAGCTTATTTTGTATAGTAAGATGAAATGTTAGATGATGTTTTTTCGAGCGCAGTTGTTTACTGTGTTTGTCAGACTTGAAAGTGTGATAATATTTTCTTTTGCTGTATTTAAGGTTGCGTTTGTGTATTCACTTATTTTTTTTTGATACAATTATTCTTTTGTATGTTGTGTGTGTTTTTAGTTGCACGCATTGCTTTTTGTGTGTCTTTATTTTATAATATTTGCTGGAATTTCTTCCCTGTATAATCCATCTGTTAGTGTTTTCTTTTTTCAATGGTTTTGTTGAGTTTGTTTTAAAGAGGCTTCTTTATTTTAACTTCCCAGGGAAATGCATGATTCTTGAAACGTGTAGTGTGGGTGTGCTTGTCTGTTTATTATGCACACTGTTGTGAAATGTTAGAGGCTGCTTAAGGGAATGTAGCATTAACAAAATCCCGATTTTTTTATTTAGCTGCTTGAGAAGGACTTTCAAAATTTTCCTTCTGCTGCAAAAGCAAACTTCACCCTTGCAGGTTCCCGGGGATACACATCAGGCCCGGTATGTCGCTGCCGGCCGTAGGTATATGAACTCTGTGTGCTACCTTGAATGAGATCGAATTGCCACTACACAGTACTCTTAAGTCTTTCAAGTAGATACATGAATTAGTAAAAGTATATTGGCTGTTTAATAGTTTTTTTAGAAGTGTTGTAAATATAAAGAACTCTGCAGTTGCTTTTAAAATGTTGCTCTTCTCCAATTTGTTCCCTTGCTGCAAAAGCTGCCCATACCTCTCCAGTTTCCTAGGGACATGCACAATGCCCAGTACAGCTACTGTGGCTGTGTTTTCGTGTTTTTATTCACATATATGAAATGTCAGAGGCTAGTTCCAGGAGTGCAGAGCTATTACAAGCTAAAATTAGTTTTATCTCAACGCCGCAGAAGAAGGGTAATATTTGCACTTATATATGTTTTTGCCTGTTATTGTTTTTTTTGCTGCGTTTATGTTTGGTCATGTTTTCTGATCTGTGTGGTACATGTTGTTGTCAGCAGATATATTAAGCCTTTGCACTACCTTAGCTGAGCTATAATTGCCAATACATGAAACTTCGAACTCTTTCCAGCAGATACATTAAATAGTTGTAGTATTGTGCCATTTTTATAGTTGCCTGAAAACTGTCTCCAATCCAAGGTAGTCTGCAGTTGTTTTAAAAATGAATTACTTTTACCAATCCAGACCCAGGTGATAAAGCAGCCCCCACCCTTTACAGCTTTCCAGGGATACGCATGATGCTTGGTACAGCTGCTATGGCTGTGTTTGTATGTTTATTATTTACACAGATATTAAATGTGAAAGCACAGTTCCAGGAATGCAGCGCTACCAAAAGGTAAAACAAAAAAAGAAAAAAACCTCGGACACTAAACGCACTTATGTATATTTCAATCGTTATCATTTTATGCAGTCTTACATTTTAAGGCATGTTCTGTGATCTGCATATTACACGTTGTTGGTACCTTGTTTCTTAAACCTGTGTGCTACCTTAGATGACCTCTAATTGGGACTTAGCGTTGCCGGGTACCAGTTTGAAATACAAGTAACTAAAGTTTTTTTTGGGGGGGGCAAGTGAGTTAGTGTCTACCTGTGACTCGCGTACACATCTGGTCCCAATACAGCTACTGATCTTTACTGTTCTTTTTACACAGAGGATCAGCCTCCGGCATCAAACTGCTACAAAGTATTGCGTCATCTCCTTCACTTAACACTTTTGTGTTGCAGTCATCTTGGTTTGATCTTGTAAAAGGTGGGAGCGCTTGAGCGCTTTTCAATCATTCGTCTGCTCAATATAGGTTTTTACTTAGAATGGGGATCGTGTGTTGGCTGCTTGGAGGCATTGTATCCAATGATAGAAGCTGCTTACAGGAATGCAGCGTTTACATAATCTTAAGATACATTCATATTGTTGGCAGAAAAAAATGACCATAATCATGCATCTCTGCATGTTTCATCAGTTACTGTTTTACCCAGCTTTGTATGTTTGTGCCTATTTTGGCAATTGCATTTTATACCTTGTTTACTTTACATATATTAACCATATGCGCTCCTTTACACAAGTTTTAAATGCCAATACACAAAACTGTTTTTTCTTTAGCAGGTATATTATTGAATAGAACTGTTTTGGCATTTTTTAAATTTGTTAGAAGTCCCAGTTAGTCTGCAACTGTTTTCAAAATGATGCACTTATGTAAAACCGGTCCAGGGTCGAAAAAGGAACCTCTACCCTTCCAGCATCCCCGGAAACCCACTATGCCTTGTCCAGCTAGTGTGCCTATGTTTGTCTGTTTATTTTTTACTCCAATATTAAATGTGAGCGGCTGGTTGTAGGAGTACAGCACTACAAGCAGCTCCAAATATAGTCTTATTGCTGCAAGCAGCATGTATATGAACTCTGAGCTATCTTTGTTAGTTGTAATTATTCATACACAATACTTAAAACTCTCTCCAGCAGGTACATTAATTAGTAAAAGTATTTTGGTACTTTTGTGGTTGCTTGACAACTGCTGGAAATTAAAAGACCTTTGCAGTTGTTTTAAAAATGATGCATTTTGCCTAAACCGGCCCCCGCTACAAAAGCGGCATCCAGCCTTTCAGCTTCCACAAGAAATGTTTGGACATATTCTGTGAACTGTAAAGTACATATTGTTTGTGGCAGGTATATTGACACCTTGGCTGACACGGACGAGCTGGTTACGTCCTCGGCGCTCGATTGCCAAGGAAGTAACCAGTTCGACCTGCACACAGCCCACTGGAGGAGCGCTAGCGCTAGCGCTCCCCTCGTGGGCCTCCAACCCCCCTCCCCTGGGCAGGGATGGAAGGGGTATCGCTTCACCTTCCATCCTGAGACGTCTGATGACATCAGCATGCGATCGGGTGCTGACCTCATCAGAGGTCGGCCCCATCGCTCTGGAGGCATTTCTCTTCCGATCAGGGAATGGGCCTTTCCTTTCTGGTCTCTGAGAATTTCTTCAGCACATCGTAAAGCGATTGTGCTGCAGAAATGCCCACTGGTCACCAGGGAGTTTTGTTTACTTAATACAAACAATGAAGGGGAGCGACCTCTTGGGCAACGGTCACTCCACTGGGAGGCATTTTTTTAAGGCCGTTTCTGCCCCCAAGCCGGCCTATTTTAATGAGGCCAATCTGCCACTAAAGGGGGCAGACTCCACTAGGCACAATGAAATATATATATCTATACACACACACACACACACACACATATATATATACACCTATATACACACACATTTTACAGGAGGGGAGCGGCCCCTTAGGCAAGGGTCGCTATCCTGGGGGGCAAGCTGAAAGCCTACTAGATGCCATGGAATAAAATAAAAAAAATGTGGGGTGGTGGCTACCAACCAGTATGGGCATGGTTATGCCTCCACCCCCCAACTGAAGGGGATAACAGTCTTGCAGCTCTCCCCCTGCACACTAAAAAAAATCTTATCCCAACGGCAAGCAAGAGGACATTTGATTATGTTTTACATTTGGTCCATGAGAGCTTGACTTACTCTCAAAATCATCCCACTTGGAATGGTGAAGGCTGCACTTTTTGGACGCTGCCATGTACAAAAATCTATGAGACCTTGACACACCTGAAAACTAAACATCTGGGTGAGTCCAGGGTGGTGTGCGTCACATGCACCCCACACCATTTTTCAAAATGCCCTGCAAACTTTCAACTTAGCTTGAAATCACACATTTTCCCCACATTTTTGTGATGGAAACTCCACAAAATTCCTACCACCCAGTATTGTTGCATCTATACCGATAAAAATTCTGCCCCACTTGTCAGTCTAAAAAAGTTTTTTCTTCCCGAACTGCACTTTTGGACCCTCTTTGGTTCCCCCTGAATTTTGACATGTTTTTGGCTCTTCCTCGTCACAGGCACTTGGCCCACCTATACAAGTGAGGTATTATTTTTTATCAGGAGACTGAGGGGAACGTTGGGTGGTAAGAAATTTGTGCCAGTGCGGTGATCCCACACAGAAATGTGGGGAAAATATGATTTTATTTTGTTTAGCTAAATATAAGGTTTGCTGAGGATTCTGGGTAACAAAACACTGGAGGATCCACGCAAGTCACACCTCCCTGGACTCCTTCAGGTGTCTAGTTTTCAGAAATGTCTGGGTTTGGTATGTTTCCCTAGAAGGCTGCTTATCCCAGGACCAAAAATGCAGGTGTTAAATCCCATTCATGGGTTTGTGGAATACTCCTGGGTAGATATTCAGAGTAATTGTCCACTGCTAGGATATGTTCCAACAGGGATATTTTGTGACTTATCAACCAACTTCACATTGTATGTGGCAGCTTGGACAATTGTGCTGAGTGGGTGTTATCTTTTGTAGTAAATGGGGGGGGGGGGTGGGGGGTGTCATGTTCTCCAGACGAAAGACGACCACCAAGTGGAGAATTCTCTTTTGAAATGCTAGAAAAGCTAAATGTACTGAATAGGTTCCAGCACAGATAAGCAGTAAGCACTGCTGGGGTGACCACTGGCCCTCAACTGAGAGGTCGCATATGTAAGCCTCCCCAAACAAGAGGAAGGCGTCTTTTTGTAGCTGCGGTTGTGGGTCGAGAAACAACCTGCCAACTAACATTATCCTGGGATCTAGCAATACTAGAACTGCCTAATACCAAATATTTTTGACCATTGTCTGAAAAGATTTTTTCAGGAGGATGCAAGGAAATACAGGAGGACATCATTCTTAGCTGCTCTCCCTTTACCAGAGCATCGATTCCTCAGACAGTAAGAATGATAATGAGCCATTCTTATAATGGAGGAGCAACCGTCTGCGTAATTGGTTGGGTACACTCTGCCTGAATCTCTGAAAGACACAGTTACGATTTTTCCACATTGTTTGTGAAGCCGTCTGTGAAGCAGTATGATTTTTGTAGAGTGTGAACAAGGCACTGCACTGGGTTGCTTCCCTATACTAGCCAGCATATGTACTCAAACACAGGAATGTGTTGCTGCTACTACTAGGCATTTAATAAACACCCTGGGATACATGTAGGGATGAATTCTGGTTACCACAAACCAGAGGTATTAGTGTAGAGTTGCATGAATGTGGAAGGGTCACCATCGAAGCTCCTTCTTGCAATTGTTATTTTGAAGTGACTGAATGTACCACAGTGGTTGAGTGCTCGGGGGGTATGAAAGGGGGGTGGGGGTAAGGAGTGGTCACAATGTTTTGTCCAGTCTTTTCTGGGAATGAGGGAATACAGATTATGATCTTTGTACTGTGTGTTGTGCTGGGGCACCAACTGATGGCACTTTAAGAAGGAATAACTGTACCACCTCTAGAAAGAGCTTGTGGTTATCCATACTGATGTGAGGATAGGGTGGCACTTTAGACAATATTGATGGAGGATGATAGAGGGGACCCTTTGAGCCACTGTTATACCCTGCCAACAAGGAATTAATGGGAGGGCACTGCTTGTTGGCAAAGGTCTCTCTACCTTTTGTCTTGGAGAGAGTATTGCCAAGAAAGCCACTGCTAGTCTGCTCTTGGCTAGTTTACTGCGGATCTTCTTTAAAAGACTGCTCTAGAAGGTACTAGTTTCGAGGAGCAGGAGATGTTACTTGGGATTGAGGGTCAGCAAAAACTTTTGCATTGTTATTGCAAAAACCCATGGTTTTAATAGTGCTATTTAATTTTTTCAGTCATCCTGTCAACCTGAGGTCCAAACAGATGATTGCCATCAAAGAGAAGTTCCATGAGGTGGTAGTGTTCCTGAGGGAAGAAGTCAGACACCACAAACCAAGCATGGTGGAGCAGAAGGATGATGGCGTTCACCTGCATGGAAGCTGTGTCCAGTGCACAAAGGATGGTAGCATTTGAATTGTCTTTTCACTAGTGTATAAACTCCTTCACTATTTTCTTAAGTGCATCTGGGAGTTGCTTGAGCATCTCCTCTCATTGATACCTGTTGAATCGTGCAAGCAGGCAAGTGGAACTGCTATGCATTATTGTGTAGAAGCCCTACAAGCCAGTCTCAATTTTCTTATTCTGCTGGTCAAGTGGAGGAGTACTGACTGTGCACTGAATAAATGGTCTTGTATTTTCTGTGTGCACAACAAGACAGACAAGTGAGCGATGCCCATGAATGAATAAAAAGTCTTTCTAGACCCTTGGAAGTGTCTTTCCAGTCTTCATGGATCTCGAGATTATCTGTAGAGCACTTTAAATTAGGGCCTGATTTAGGTCCTGGTGGAAAAGAATATGGGGTCACAAATGTGACTGATTTCCCGTCCGCCTTATTACACTCTCATGATACCCTATGGCGATTGTAATGAGGTGGACGGGATATCCTACTTGTGATGGAGTATTCCCTCCGCCAAGATCTAAATCAGGCCCTTGGTCTTTAGCATGGGTAGGGACTGAGTAATGCTTAGTTTTTAAAGGGTCTCAATGAGAAACTCATGTGCTTCCTCATACAAGAACATTGTGGTTCTATGCCACCCTACCAATGACAGCATGATATGTCAAACTGTCACCAGTGAACGGGAAACCCCAATAAGGTCTGGCTCCAAAGACAGGTCGTCCTGAGGATCTGCCTTGTAATCTTGTGAAGCATCATCTGGCTGGGATGTGGGCTCTGCGATGTGCTACAAGGGCATAGGTTCAGCTGAAATGTCCTAGTCAGAGTTTTAATATGTAGAGTTAAGGATACGTTTGTGTTGGTGAGGTGGTGTCTACCTTTTTCTTTTAAGGAATAGGGTAAGCCCAGAGCTCCTCCGATATGTCCTTCTCAAAAGTAAGATTCCGTTTTTTGCTGATAATGCTGTGTGGGATGAAAGTTGACCGTGCAACAGCGTCACCATATCTGCATTAACATGGTTCTCTGCCTAGCATCTGGGTGTTTACGTTGTTTTTGCGAAGAATGTGGTGTGCTCGGATTCAAGGTTTTGGCCTACTTCAGTGACAAAGGCTGGTCAGCTTCATTTCCTCTTTCAGGATTGGTGCCTTGCATTGGAGGGGTCTTTCAGCGGCAAACGGTCTTGACTGAAGAGGAAGGTGCCACCCGTCAAGCCTTTTTAAGTGGCGGTTCATCTGACAAGGCATGATGCTCTCGGGCCATTTCTTTCCACCTAGAGCTGCGCTTTTTTTCCCGAGGTCTAACCCATGAGGGAGGATGCTGAAAGTGAGGGCAGATAGCATTTGTCAGAGGTCATGGGTTTTGAGCTCAGATCTCTATTTCGATGCCAGAAACCTGAGGTGTGGTCTTTGTCCTCAGCTAATTTTCATGGAGTGCCCGACAGTCATGGTCTCTGGAGTTAGTTATTAGGGAGTATATATGTAAGACTCTGACACTCTCTGGTGTCTGCACCATCAGATATGCCCCTCCCTTCCATCTGTTGTCAGAATTGACTGGTTTGAGATATGTGGTGACCACAGGAGATGATGCATTGCTTGTTTCTGCCATGTCTCTATCAATTTTGTGCAACCAACTTTGATCCATTAAGTGTTGAACAGCATTTTTCGAGCGGAACACTTCAAATTCTGAAGTAGTACTTTCTTTGTGATTCCTAGTCCAACACAGGTTATAGACCTGATATCTAATCATATGAATTTGTGACTGGAAGAGGGGCAACATTTAAATGGTGTATTCTCCAGGCCCTTCTCATCTGACTTTGCCCCAGGTTCAGTGAACAGGTCGGTTCTGAAGCTGCAGATGATGGGGAGATGTACTCTGTGCCTTTAAGACCAGTACATGGTCCAACAGTGTAGAAATCTGTTTGTCGGTGCACAGCGCTAACAGAGCAGTTGAAATACATCCAAACCAGATAGCAGGAAAAAAAACTGAGGTGCAGATTATGTCCTGGTGCAATGTGAAATTTAGGGGAAGAATTACAAGTCACCCCGAAACCTAAACTCCTTCAGAGTGAAACAACTTGTAAAATTGTGACCCCAACACTAGATGACGTATGCTGTAAACCAATGGTTCCCAACCTTTTGACTCCTGAGGACTTCCACTGAATCACTACTGGAAGCCAGAGACCCCCAAGCAATTTGTACGATTTAAATTTCAAACACGAAAACAGTAATTTGCAAAAAATACACAAACAAGTGCACACCAAATAAATACTCCAATTACTAAAGATATAATTATTTAATGTTTATAAAATATGCAAAAATCGAAAAACTTTAATGGGAAGGTTGGTGCTGCATCTCGGTGACTAATTTACAATATTTACTTTTATTTAGGAAAGCTGAATCATCAGTTCAGATTATAGTTTCCCAAGCAATTTCTGTTTTTACTTTTTAAGTACATAAACTCCGAGAAAGTTTTTTCCACATAATTATGTAGTGGGGAAAGGAAGCAAAACCACGAGGGCCTCCCATCTCTCCACAGCCTGTCACAAGCAATTTTTTGTTTTATAGCACCTCTCATACCAGTGCACAGTGTTGGAGCATTTTACAGGGGACTACAAGGTGTAGGATTCATGTGTCATTTACACTGGTAGGCATTTTCTAAGAGTGCTTGGTTTGGAGAAGCACAAACACATAATTCAGAACGTAACAGTGGTTAATATTGACTTTGGTAATAAGAATGTATTTCTAGGCAAGGCAATTTTTTTATAGCATCATAAGGAAAAAGAAAATACTGGGAAAAACATAACTTTCTAATTTGTGTCATGCAGTTTGCATGCGGCTCCCTGATGGTAGTTCATAGCTCACTGTGCTAGATTACGACTAACTTATGAACTGCACAGTAATAAAAGAACCTCTAACAAAAGCAGTAACCAACTGTGCTATACACATAAAATACTATTCTTTGCAGGATACATATTCTTTGCAGCAGGCACATAAACCATCTGCGCTACCTTAGATGATGCTTTTATTTTTGCCCGAAAGCCGTTGAATGTACAAGGAACT
The DNA here is from genome assembly GCF_031143425.1 of Pleurodeles waltl. Taxonomy (NCBI): domain Eukaryota; kingdom Metazoa; phylum Chordata; class Amphibia; order Caudata; family Salamandridae; genus Pleurodeles; species Pleurodeles waltl. Next base: position 654,986,747 of record NC_090445.1, on the reverse strand, counting down.
TTGTATTGCTTTAAAACTGCTGCACAAAGGAAGTAATAAATATAAAACCATGCACGTGTTTCTGTCAGAGGCCCCAGCTGGAGAAGTGCCTTCCTGCCGGCCCAGGTCTGCGGACCCCCTGGGAATAAGCCATGTACCCTTGGGAGGGGGGTGCTGCAGACCACAGGTTGGGAATCGCTGCTGTAAGCATGAAATATTTTGGGAGACTTCTAAATTTCACAGCCAAGACAAGATAATATCACTGCTTTCACTACCATGAGTTTCCAATCACAGTAAAGATAGGGGAGCACATCTCAAAGAGTTGATACCAAAACACAGATCAATTACACTGTTTAACACGAAAGATGAAAAAACATCACTGTGGCCAGATTTCAAACCTACAGTCAAGGTTGGCTCATAACCATAAGTAAGTGCCCACTATGGAAATGTCCAGATAGAAGCACACACGTCAAGAACCTCGGTTTTATTGGAGTTCAGTTTCAAAGTTCTGGTAGTCGTCCATCAAAAGAATGGAACTATGAATGTTAAAGTAGGGGGTGGTGTTTTAATCAAAGTGAATGAGCAGAGGTACATAATCCACATACCAGACAAGACAAACTATATGTTATAAGGGGGCAAAATATGCATTAAAGTGTGAATTAAATTATCCATACCTCTTGTAAGGGAGCAGCATGGAACAAAACCTGCTTGTAATTTCTCAATCAGGTGTTTATGACTAGCTGTTTGTCGACCTGACCCTTGATCAGTATCTTCATACTGGTGTTTATTAGCGATACTCAGTGCCAGCTGTTGTTGTCAAGTTGTCATTCCTCCTTAATTTGGTTATTAGACATATGGAAGTTCTGCTGAACTCTTGCCTCAGCGCTAAAAATTACTTTGCTTCTACAAATGCTTTAAGAGGATGGCGATTGTATGTTCATCTCATCTTGTACAGTTGAGGTGAGAATCTGTCCCTTCCAGGTGATTTACCAGTATGTATATTGTTAATTACTTTCATAAGGTCTTCTTGGGTAATGCCTCCTTCCTTTGATTGATTTGGGTGAACTGACAGTCATGGCAGTAAAAATTAGGACTTCAATTTTCCTCACTTAAGCCGTGCTTTTCTGTGCGTTGAAGTCTTTTGAAGAACATGGGAAATAGTTGTGTTCCAAAAGGTATATCAGTCTATAACCATGCCGTCTATAACCATGTAATAATGCTGTTATCCCGTGCTTTGCTTCTCTTTTCTAAAGCTGTGCAGCAAAAAGATCTCAACTGTGCTCACAGTGAATCACCTTTAGTCCAGACAAGAAAAATTAGGACTGGGATAAGAGAGATGTTAAGTCACAACTGGCCTATTCTAGTTCACGCAATAAGACTTAAGGGGGTTTGATTACATTTGTACTTAATTTCTCACTGATCCTTTTCTCCCATGCTGTGAGCTTATTGCCTTTCAGGCAAATGGGTTCTCTATCAGTTCACATTTCTGGTAGTTCTTACCAGCTTCCCAAATTGTAGGGTTAAAGCATTCATATTTTTAAGTTGGAGACTAGAAGCACATTTGTTATCAATGTGTTTCAGATCCTAGAAGATGTAAGTATTATTTGTACATTTCTTCATGGCAGTGCTATATTCCATTTTTAAGCAATGGCTGGTGGAGGTCAGAGATTCCCCCATAAATATTTTTTGCCATAGGGCCATGGGAATCCCAAAGTAAATCTATCCTCACATACGTTGCATGTACACATACAAATGTGCATTCCCTGAATCAGGATATATCAAACGTCAAGAGTTCCGGTCTGAGTAAGGCTACATTAAGGTCTCACAGAACGATCCTGATGGAGACACTGTAAGGGTTCCCGAACCTGTCCAAGATGGGTTTGATCATCATGGTTCAGTATATGCCGATAATAACTACATATTCCACTCTCCATGAGTAATCTGAAGAGCTTGGTCTCAAAGCCTGATTTGCCAGAGTTGGGGGCATCCGTTGAGCCTAGAACATGCACAGAGCTATGAATGTCTACCTTAGCACACATTCCTGCAACACCCCTCAATCCAGGTTAGATCACTTTGTGCCTAGTGCACAGTGAAGGAGTATGGTCCCACCATAGCTGCTGGTACTTGTGTGGTTGTTCAGTTCATTATGCTCCTGCGCTATACTCTAACCAATCACTTCTTGAATCGTCCAATCTCTTCACATTTTTAACTAGGGTTACGATTTTTAAATCAAGCTGTGTGTTAATATGCAGTTTACCTTCTGAAGCATTTAGCATATAAATATCACCAGTGATGTTTACGCTGCGTTTAAGATTGGCGCATTCATAGCTTCACATCTGTAGGGAGTGTCATTGTTAAGGGTGCAGTTGGCTTGATGAGGAGTTCCACTCTATCCCCTATGTCTAATTTAGACCTGTAGTGTGTCAGATGTCAATATGCCCCTGCAACCAGCTGCCAAAGGTAGAGGATACACAACAGTGAGGGTTCAGTCACTGGAAATATCGTTATGTAGATTTCAGGTAAACAGTCATGTCTGTGAAAGAAGTATTATTTTGCCATATAGATCAAAAATTAAACTGTACGTATAGGCTTTCAAAAGTCAGATTCTCAAAGTAAATACACATTTATGAAAAAAGAAAAATAGGTCGATCCATTTCAAAGTTACTTAGTAGTCTCAGATCTCATTTACTATTTTGCCCTTTAAGAGGTCTCTAAATAAGAGGTGAACTAAAAGCCCTAATGGAAATTAAACAAGACTCTAGCTAAGCTGGAACTAATTCCACTTACTTTAGAATTAGCTAAATTGCTAGGAGTCGATTCCGGGATTGTAGGATTTTTTGCCAGTCGAGAAGTAAACGGCTCATACATATGGAACAATGAACGGATCACACAGGCACGCAGACATCGCAGTTTTTCGATGCACTCTGGCCTCAAGCGAACTGGAAGTAGAGCATCAATATGATAGTGCCTAAAGGAGGACAAATAACAAAGGATCAAAAGGTATGCAAACAGCCACAATAGCTGTACTCAGACATATCACAAAAAAAGTGACAGCAACAGAGCTGTGCCTGAGGGTAAACCATTTAATGCAACATATCCACTTTACTGTCCATGGGAAATTAAATATTTGCTATCTGCAGATGAATCCTTCCCATTATTTGCTATATCTCAATATATCAACACTCAGATGGTAAAGTGGCTTCTCTGGTAAAAGGCAGTACTCAAGTTAAAAGTAGTACATTTCATGTCACTAGCCCAATATGGAGCATAAGCTAGAACAAACCAGAGAAGTGTCTTAACTCGTAGGGGTATTTGAAGGAATAAGTGATACGTGAAATGTGTACAACCTTGTTGCACTCACAGTCACCTTAAGAATAAAGCTTTAAAAACAAAACTAGTTACAACATTTGGTTCAAAACATATAGTATTCACTATGATTGCCCAACAGTATCTTCTCAAAAGCAGCTATCCTGTAAAACTAAGCTGTCCATAAAAAACAGAACATATTTACACATCATTTCATAATCTGCTGTCTGCAAAAGACATCAATCTACACAGTGGCACAGTTATTAAAATATAGCATCTCCAAAACAAGTAGGCAAAACAAAGTGAATTTTCAGCTTGAACACAGAATCTAAGCATGCAAACTTTTCTATAAAGGAAAACAACTGGCGAGGCAAACAATACAGATACAAAATATGCTAACCAACTTACAAAACAAAACAGTCAGACCATTTTAATAGCAGAAAAATTAAGTGGGTTTGGTAGGTTACAAGAAAATAGTATTCTCTGGGGAAGTGGGTGTGTCAATTTTATTTACATTAATCTGAAAGCAGGAAGGAGCTGAGGTGGACTTCTAATTTATTTTTTTGCAGTGTTTCATGAAGATTAATCAAACAGCGCCAACGTAATTAGCAAAACAAAAAATATTCTTCCAATGGAAACACTAACTCCTGTAGCAACTACTGAGTGGCAACTGCCCAACTGCACAACACGCATGACTTTTGGCTGTGTCTGGCACAGGGTTGGGACAGTAACGTGTGGCAATAAAATATTACTATATGTTAAAAAAAAATCCTTAAAAATTCACTGAAAAAAGCAAAGCCTTTGCTTATGACCACACATATTACATCACTCATGAAATACTGATTGCATCACTAATGACATCAGAAATGACATCAGAAATGACATAATTAATGACAACACTGTACATGGCGGGAGCAGGAGTTATAGTCCCTTCAGTTAACTATAACTGGTACATTTTTGTGTTTTTTTTTTAGTTTAAAATTATACATTTTAAATTACATTTTCACCTAACTATAACATCGTTTTAAACTGTTTTTCCAATGGAAATATGTCCCCTGCAGTATTTACACATCTTTTAATTAGAGAATAATGTAATGGCCTCGCAGTTCCAAAAGAAAATATATTTATACTTCCTCTTGCCTCTGCGCTACAAGTCCTTACTTATGAACAAAGGGACCAATATCCCAAGAATTCATTAAGAAGTGATGTCAATTAGCACTTTAGTGATTCCTGCTCATTTGGCATTTAGTTTCCTACTGTTTTCAGCATGTTCGCTATGACTGCCTTCTTCCGGACAGCATAGGTATAGACATATATAAATACTATCACAATGGCCTTACTTAGCACTTTAAAGAAGTTTCTTTCAGAAAGTGATTAAAAATGATTTCCTTAGACAGCATTAAAATTAAGAACAATGGTTTACTTCGACAAACCATTTACTCACCGAGACACAATCGTTTCTCCTCACCCTCTCCACAAACTGAAGTCCATGCCTTTTAAGGCAACAGTTGAGACGTGGGGCTTTCAGTAACATTACAAAATACCACCCAATCTCTGCTTAGCGGAGTTTGCCAAAAGAACGTTCTTACTAACACGCTATTTGATGTTGCGCTGTAAAATGAGTCAAATACTACAGAATTATAGACCACCTAAGTGTGCTACACTAACCTTAAAGACCTGTTCCAGTGCTTAGCTTGGTCCTTTAACGAGGGAGAAATACTTTAATGGCTCGTAAAATCTTATACGGCTGGCTATTAGAACACCGGGCCCCATGAAATTTAACCAAGCATTGTCTGTCTGCCTTCAGGTTCGATCAGTGCTTGTTTGGTAAATTTGTATTTAGGGAAAGCTGCTGGGCCGTCACCAGAACGAAAAAAGCACTATCTGAAAGCAAAATATTGTTTTGGTCTCAATATGTACACAGTCCCATAGTAGTTTCTGGCGCTGAACCCAACTGTTTTGTTTGCAGATGTACTAGCTGTAAAAGGGCAAAATGTCACTTACAGCCAATGGCTAAAGTGGACTGACATGCTGTGTGCTGTAGTGGGTGGAAGAAAAATGTGAATGACAATAACAGACCAAGGGCTGAAGAGAGCCGACTGAAACCCCCTATAAGCAAGTACGTTATATTATTTTAGTAAAATAAAAAAGGTCTTGGCTCATGCAGACCCAACAAAAAATTGCCTCATGGGAAGACTCAGGAGTTTAAAACCCCTTGCATCTCTGATGCTTCAGTTCCCTTTTAGCACCTGCTGCGAGTGCCTGAGAGGCACACAAACTTCATGATCTGTAAAATGAGGTTTACATCAGCCCGATTCTCCCTCGGCTCTGCAAAACTTCTGTTCGTCATTTGGCAGAGGTAAGGGAGACAGGATCTGGGGAGAATTCCTCTCTCTCTCCCTCCTTCCAAGGCTGCAGTGACACAGAAAGCAATGGGAAGTGTTTTAGGGAAAGCTCTCTGTGTGCCCTCATCCACAGCCTGTTTTTTGCTTGCTTTCCTTCGCAAAATCCACAAGCCTGTTAGCCTATGGAGGGGCAGAGGAGAGTGAGAGGCAGTGGATTAGGATATTGGAAATTTGACAGCAGCGGGTCTGTGCCAGTGTTTATAGCCTTCTGTTCCACCACTGTGTTCAATAAAGCAGTCATCATTTCAATGCGCTAATAATGAAGAATTTAAAAACAGGTGTGCAATAAAAGAAAAAAGTAAGTCAAAGTAGAAATAACAGTTCCTCGCCACACCTTTTATATAATCTCATCCAAAATGCTGCAGTGCAAGTAACAGTCCAGGCATTCTTACAAATAAGAGCAAACTTCACGATATCTTCTGGGCGTATATAGGAGGCAAGCATCAGCCAAATGTCTAAGGGATAGTCATCTCCAATGTTGCTGTGCAAGGATTCTAAATAGAGGGAAGGACATCAAAGAAAAAAATATATGACATAACTAGGAAATATTTATGATAGACTAAAAATAATTCGATCTAGCAGCCAGCCTCACTTTTTTATTCAACAGGTTTGTTGAATTAAAAAAAAAAAAAAAAAACAAGAGTATGACAGCATGCTGTGAATGACATGACGTTCCATTGAACAACTCCGCAGGCAAATCCAAATACAAACCAACCTTACCTCAAGATGCAAAGTGCATTTACCATGTCTACTGAAGGTCCTCCTCTGCCCACTCCCAGTTTCTACAATCTCATATATTTAGTCAAAATTAAAGGTAATTGTAAAAATACCAGACGGCCACCTTAACAAAAATACAGTGCTGTCATTAATTTATCACAAGAAAGGTGGGGAGACGTTAGCATGAAATATTTATCAGACTTGATGGAGGCAGACACCATGGAACGACGTTTTCAGTGGATCGGGTGAATGCCTCCTATTCTATGTTCAAACTTAGAAATGGGGAATAACTCGTACAGGGTGGTGCCGATTGAAAGGCACAGTAATAACTGGATATGTTTACCCAAGGGAAACAGTTATAAACACCTGATCAGTATTGGGTGTGGTGAACTCCACACTGCCTACAATTCTGATCCCTGTGCCAATTTGTTTTCTCCTCGGAGCAATTGCCATGTGGTTTCCACATAGTTCCCTCACAATGTTTAATATTGGTAGCAACAACTGACTAACATTTTGAGGGGATGCCTTTCATACCAATCTAATGTGTGCTCTGGAGTGGATGTAGGTTTCTAGTCAGTCTATAAAACATTATGTCATGACAAACAGAATATGGTGCAACTGTATCTCAAACAGTCAAATTTAGAAGACGCTTCTGAAAGTCACCATTTTCATTCTACCCAGTGTGCCAGTTTACTGACCAGAAATATGGGGACAGCCTAATTTTGAGCAGGCTTTCCAACTTTGCTAAACCAAAAGCATAACTTTGCTAGATTTTTTCAAAGGATGATGTTTTTTCTCAGCCAAACACGATTTGAACTATCAGAGTTAGACATTATGTGCATCCGAATAAAGTTCCGACTGTGCACAACTAAGTCTAACTGCCACATTCAATGTGACACTGTCAAACACCCTTTCTCTTGCTTCCCATTCAGCAGAGCATTAACACCATGATAGTGTTTGGTACACAGACAGGTACCGGAATATCACACACGAGAAAACAACCTCCACATACACAAGCTTTCCACTAGATACTCACTAGAAACTCAGCACTTGTAGTAATTATCTATGTTTCGCTATCTTCTAACAGAGCTGGACCTCTCTTGGCAAAAGGCTCTTTCCAATGGACCTCTCTGAAAGACGAGCTACAAAGCATCCTGCTTCTTTTGGAAGCAAATAGACAGTGGCTCACATGTACAGTTTTTACGTGCTTATATAATTTCTTACTTCTGTTCGGTTACAATGTTTAAAAGCAAGCTTTTATGCTGCTTAGAAGGGTCTTAGATGCTTGGGTGCTCCTTTGTCTCTTTCTGTGAGCATGTTGTTAGACTGATTAATGTTTTTAGTAGGTTGCCAAGCAGAACCATCCTGTTTTTTGCTGGCTTGCAGTGCAACTTTGAGTGTCCACCAGGTATCGAGTGCTTCTCTAGGTTCAGCCTTCCTACACAGAAGTAAATATAAAGTTCTAAAGGGCTGAATGTGCTCTAATTGATATGTCATTGTGTAGCATTTCTATTTTCAAATTGTCTTGAAATTTAACTTTTCTTTGCAAAAGGGAATGATATTTTATGCATTTAAATATAAAAGTGCAAACAAGGACCAAATCAAGCTTCAAGACTCTATTAACATACCATTCCATCCAGAATATAAAATAGACTAAATAATACAACCAGATTTTAACAATCCAATCGCAGTCAGACAGATGAGTGCAGCACGAACAATTTTAATGTATGCTTAAAGTTGTTAATCACCAAACTGTTGAAGATAAGCTGGCAGTTTCTTCCAATCCTCTGGCTCTGCAAAGGTCAACACATTTCCTTCAAGCTTGAGATAATCAGCTTAGGAGTTCTAGCAGACTGAAAAATGTTTTATCACCATCATATTGGGCCTGTGCCAGGTTAAGTAGACATGTTTCACTGGTTGGACTATTGGCAGGTACAAAACAAGCAGAGCAAGTAAGTCTAGTGGTCTGCCAATTAGCTTTCATTAATCGTTTCGCCACCAATTCATATTGCTCTAAAGATAGTGCATAAGTCAGTTTGTATTTGTTCATGGCTTCATGTAACAAATAGCAATTCTTCGGCACAGTCAATCATGCTGCATAGCTTAATGGAAGCAACTACAGTTAGTTTGCTGATGAAGAATTCTATGGCTGCCTGGATAGAGTCCTATAGCAGTGGAGCACCCCTGAGGACTGCTGGACCAGGATTGTCTCCCTGTATGGTAAACCAGCAGGTACTTCTGCCCTGAGTGACCTTCTGCATGTGAAACTGCTGTCTTCCCTTTTTTGTTTGTCCTACATTCACACTAGTTTAATGTGTGCACAGAAGCTTAGGCCTGGCCTTTGTAATGAGAATTCCAGAAAATGCTTTCTGACCTGTAGAGGGTGCACCAAGTACATCCTCATAGCTGACATGGGACTACTATCCACGCCCTAGGTTAGTCACAACGGTGGCGGCAGCACACAGAGTTTCATGAATTATTAGTTACAAGACCTTTTTGTGCATCACTGTACAGTACGGTCTGCTGGCCCCACTCGTGTAAACTTCCGCTTTAGTGTGAATCTCTGACCCTTGCACTAACATTCTGTGTCCGTGTTGAGTGTGTATGTGAGTACTGGGACAAGTGGGATCCATTTTGGATAGCTCATGGTTTAGCATAGTCCAGAACAGTGGGTGGCTACAGCTTCCCCAGATAGTTAAAGTGTACTGACTGCAATCCTGTGATAAACAGTGGAGGCCCAGACAGTGAAGCAAGGGAGGATGGAGACAGAGCTGCCTCTAGAAATTAAACTGGGTCCTTGTTAGCAAAAGGCAGCCAATTAGGTCTTGATGACCAGCGCGAATAGGCAAGTAGCCTGGGAAGGGTAGGAAACTGCAGTTTGTTACTCAAGGTGAAAGGTTCTAGGCAGGACCTGCTGTCTTGTCTGTCAATGCATACTGTTTCAGGAAGCATTATGACAGCCAGGTACAAAGATCTCACTTCTCAATGTGCACTGGTTTTGAACACTTCTGCATGAAGCTAGCATTACTGCTACCTGCAATGAGAGCAATCAAGCTAACCCATTTTGTTCTCGTTTCAGGTTCTTCTTGACCAAGGAAGGGAGATCTTCGCACAGTACTCTAAGGACTGCTGTGTGATTAGGCATGGTGCCTGCAAAACAGAGTTCCAGATGCCAGGGGACATCACATGAAGTCTCCAGCTTACTTGAGGAGCGGTGGGTCTGCCCAGGACATAGAAATTGTCTGCCTGCAGAAAAAAAGTAAGGGTGCCTGGCCCTCAAGGAGGAGATTGTCTAGGAGGCGAAGCTCAGCATGTTCCTGGCATTTGTAGCATTTAGAAGTGGCCAGTTGCCTCCAGGGAACAAAGTTGGTGTCTTCTGAAGTCAGGAAGCCCCCCTGCAGATCCGGTTATGAACAGTATGCAGAAATTAAGCATTTGAACATCCGGGTGTTTGCTGGCAGTCCCAGGGGAGGCCTCAAAGAACTGAAGTCTGCCGCCTGCCCGTGGTGTGCATCCTTGAGCACTTGTCTGCACTGTAGTGATGGTCAAAACTGGCTAAGTCAAGCACATAACTGAATAGGGCTGGAAGCAAATAGACAAAGATGAAAGTGCGCCGAGGAGAACCATCTTGGTGTTCAACACCAGTAGCCTAGAGAGGAGCAAGACCACGGTCTCTCCAGTGCAAGGTCACTGACTGCTCCAGCCAATGCCACCAATCCACAGCTCCATTGAACAAATACTGTGCAGCTGAGCTCACATGAACTGTGACATTGTGCCCAACTCACACAAGGGAGAAACAAACTGCTAGAAGGCTAACTGCCACAACAAACTCTGGGGGCATAAAGACTACTAGCGCACTACCCACTGGGCTAACCATTAGTGATTTGCGCATGTGCCTAACTAATGCCTATGCCTGCAACTGTGCTCATGTCACCAGACATTTGGAGCTTCCCAGAAAAGAGAGGGCGCCATAAGCAATAGCATTTCACTAAAACTAATAGAAAAGGTCACAACCATATAACTGAACCAACTTTGGAGTGTGTGATATATTGTTTTGTTGTGAGATTATAGTAAATTCTTTTTAACTAACGATAAGCACTGGGCTGGACAATACAGTATTGTGTCTCTTGACTGACTCTTGAGTTCTGAGCTTTGAGTTCTTGCACCCACACCACTTCCATGAGATGCCTCTAACAGTTTGTCTGTGGTACTCGGAGAGTTGAGTGCGCAAGAGTTCTATTCAGCCCAGCATACAGGGCTATAGTAGGATGGACTACAGTGACAAAGGACTTCAACCATCCAGAATTGTGTCCAAGTTGCCTATATGTCCTATGAAAAGGTCTCATCCACCTATTACTCACAAAAGGTCTCACCGACATCTACCTTCATTCATTCATTCTCAGTTTTTGTTGTTCAATGATAGATACTGCCATGGCTACACATGCCAGTCTGAAGAGCCACAGGAGAGGAGAAATCCTAACCAGCTCTTCTCGCTCCATGCCTTTCGCCACAAGACCGGGGGGAAACAAAGGGACCTTTGAACATTTGGCTACGCAGAGGGATAGGGAAGGGCTGTGGAGGCTTCCGGTTTCCTTTTTCTGTAGCTGTCATTATCAGTTCATCTGCATACCATTGAGAGTGTGAGCCCTAGGAGGGGGAAGCATCTGCTTTCGCTCTGACCACATAAGGCCTCTTTCTCCTCCAAGCACCGACACATAGCCCAAGGAGAAGGAGAGACAAAGGCTAAGAATAAAACGTATTTAAATGCTGATGGCAGAGGGCCTTCACCACTGTTTACAGCTCCTTGCCATTCCACTATCTTCAATAAAGTTCTTAGCAATAGAATTGCAATGTCTTGATAGCTGTGTGGGCCTTTGTCTGCAACCTGGGCTCGATTTCAGGAATTAACAGGTGTCTTTGTCAGCAGCTCCAGACAATAATGGTCAATCTTAACACTGGAATGCTTGGAGGTTCATCAAAAGAATGGCAAGGATGAGGCCACAAAGACTGGAATATTAGAACAGAAGGCCTTATCTAAATTCTGTCTCACAGCTTCTCCCTGTTCATTCACAATATTCTACCATCAATGGGTAAAATTTCTAGTGGCTTTATAGCCCTTATGTTGTTCGCTACATTGTTTTTTAGATACACTCTTACACAAGGTCTTAGTTGTCAGCTTGAGGATGTAACTGCGGGAAGAGGCTATTAAAACTGGTATATCCCTCTGCAGCACTGTACAGGCAAGATGGCAGAAGCAGCAACACAGAGAGGCATGCTCTCTATAATCATCTTGTAATTATTATTTTTTTTAAACATCATTCCTTGTGATCTTTTAACTGTCCAAGAACTACGAAAAAATGATCATCAGCTAAATATATTGAGCAAATTCACAGGGAGCCAATCTGACATTTCCATTAGACTCACTGCTCTTTAAACCCAGTACAGGTTTACAATGAACAAAGCTCAAAAACCACAAGCCAAGTTCAGGCATTGGTGTAACATTATTCCTTTAACTCACAATGATGTGATCCAGGAGATCTAAATTTAAGAGCCACTTTGGAATCCAGGAGATCTAAATTTAAGAGCCACTTTGGAAACAGGGGTAAGCAGAGATTTTACTTTTCTGATAATTCTGTACCTTAATCTGTAAGGACTTCATCCATAAAAGATGAGAAGCCAGACAGAGTAAAAAAAAAAAAAAAAAAAAAAAAAAAAGAAGAAGAAGGAACTGCAACGAAGAATGTTTTACCCACCACAGCGTCCTCACGCCCCACAGCACTAGAAACATCATTGTACCATCAATCATCAACACCTTCCCTACACTCCTCGAAACATACTCGCCAACCCCTCACTGCACAAGCTTGTGACTAGGATGTACAACATCATGCAACCCACGGCGCCAATTGTGACCGTTCCCCTTCCCTCCCCCCACACAGGGTGGGATAGGGACATCAACCCCACTGTTGCCGATGCCCAGTGATCCTATTGTTATCAGATGAAACTTCTATCACCTAACTATAGACGGGGGCTAATACACTTAAAATTTCTACACCGCTTGTATTGCACTCATCAGCAGCTGAACCAGATGGGGCTTTTGTAGGAGGCCCACTGCCTGCGTTCTCTCCAGGGAGTGCCCTGGGGGTGGCACAGTTTTTCGGAAGGGGTCTTCTCCCACATACACACCATTACGGAACATGCAATGGAGAGCACCCCCGTTAGGCCTCCTGGGCTATATTAAGGATAATCCTGCCCAGGGCCGTTGACTCGTTGCTATGCTCCTACTTTTGGCCAAACGGAGGGTCGCCATGCACTGGGACCGGCGTTCACTTCACAGTCTCGATGCATGGCTGCAGGACGTTACATACTGCCAGGCGCAATTATCCATGTTTTGAGAACAGATGGTGAGCTCCCGCCATAGAGGCACCTAGGAACCCTTCTTATCCTACGTGCTGAGGGACGCCTCTGTGTCCTCGAAGCATGGCCATGCATCTCCTGACCCTTGCATGCCTGCTTAGCTGCCAGTGACCTGAGCACCAACTACATCAACACATTGTTATGTGGGCCCACTCTACCTGTTGCCTCCACACCTCACACAGACAGCTTCTATTAATGCTGCAATGGGGATGAGTACCAATAGTAGTTCTCCATGATCAAATTCCACTGTAGGTGGGATGTGCTTAATTGTTATAATGTCAAGTATTGGTGTGTGACCTTGCTACCCCTCATCCCTGCTGCTCCTGCGAATCTCTGACTGATGTACGGGTTGGGTGCTTTTCCTCTGTATTGTTGTATGTTAAAACTCAATAAAAACAAAAAACAACAGTCTACCCATTTAAACTAATAGATAGCCAAGCCCGACCAGTCTTTCTGACACCAAGATAAGATGTTCAGCAGTGTAGAGATTTACTGATACACATTTTCTCTGTGCCTCAGAATAAAACATACCTTTGTTTCTCTTGCTCCTTTTCTTCTTCCCAGCTGATAATAACGTCTGTGGATTTTCTGCCATGTCACTGTCGCTTTCACACTGTCCATTCACAATAGTGGATGACAGATCTTCCTCCACTGGTACGAGAGATGCTTCCAAACCGCAAAGTGATTTCACTAGATCAAAGAAATGTATAGATCACGGACTTAATGAAAACTATGATAATAAACCAAGAAGGTTGAAGGAGTCGTTTAGCTACTGAGACTTATTTTTCAACTACTTCTACATATCAAGCTCACACACACACACACACGTCACAGAAACATGTTTCAATAGGTTTGCATACACGTGTTTGACTCATTTTGAAACATTGTGCCAGTGAACAAATCCCAAGAAATGTCTGCAAAGGTCCTACATGGGGACTGATACATAACCAATAACTAATATAGTACATGTTACAGCAGTTGTAAAAACTCTACTGGCATGATAACTAATTCTATTTACTTCATTCCACCTTCCAGGTGTGGATTTCTGCACGAAGCCTCAAAACCAAATTATTTTCAGCAACTTGTAAGGATTTATAGTAAGAAAGGCCCCTACCCTCCACCCTATATGTGGCTAGAGGTGGAGGCGGCTGGAGATTCAGCAGTTATGCAGATGAAGGTTTGCAGAGACAATAAGAGTTTCTGAAATTGTTTTTAAAAATCTAGTCGTTGCCCTAGTGGTTAGAGATCGCATCCAACTGTTTTTGGCTACCTTGTATGACAAATCACCTTGCTCTCACACCGTTACTTGCCATTACTACATTTAAAATATTCCTGGAGATTTCACAGAAAATATGCTTCTGTCAAAGAAAAGTAATTTTTAGAGCAGCACATTGTGCCTAATAGTCTATGCTTGTATTACATAAATTAGAAGCTAAAAACAAATTAACTCTTTTTAAGGCTTACAGTAAGCTGGCTGCGTATGATTATTTTATAATAATGTAAGATTTAAGGATTTCTTATTTTGCACTTTATTATACATGCAATAGTTTAATGGAAGCCTGCCAAAATAAAATAATTTGATGACACTTAAGTTGTGGTGGGTGATCCTGCCTTACACTGGACAGGAAGACCAGTTTGTAAGCTATTATGTGGCTGCTCCGACAAGTAAAGTAAGTATGAGTTCCATTTCTGGTGAGGTCATTCAATGGCAATGAAGATCACTCCCGTCTTGGCTAGTCTGGATTTCACCCCCCATGACAGAAAAGAGACTGGCGAAAGGTGTACAGAAAGAGTTCCAACCAGCTACTAAAAACTCATTCTCCTTGGAGAGGACCTCATGGTCCCTGGGTGCAAATAAGTGGCACGTTCAGTTCCTAGCTTTGCCAAAATGGACTGTCCTTGGATTTCTCCAGGAGATGAAACCGTGATAATGAAGGTTGTTGCACATGAACCACTATTCGCTTTGAAAGAATTCAAAAAGAATCTGGACCTGCTTCTTCTGTACTCTGTGAAGGCTCACCAGCATGATGCTAAAATCCATGGTTGCTAACCCAATCAAAATGGCTACAGCCACTTCTCATGACCCACTGTGTTCAGGTAGTAGAGTTTTTTGTGATTTTTTTTTCTCTATCAACACTTTAATGCTCATCCATGATGACATTCAATTTGAGCAAAGAAACAAACCGTTAACTTGTTATCAGTAAATAGCTTGTTGACCTTGCCTGTGAAGCGGTCTATGCTTTGTTTGAGAACCAGGTCCTAAGTGACATCCTATGTGCATGGATACCATGTGTGTCTGGGTATGCGCACAGCAGGATATATCAGGAGTGTCTGCACCATGGATGATGGTATCCAATCCGTGTTATGGCTATTCATGTTCTGATGAAAAAATGATGGGCAGAATGGGAATTTATTCCTCACCACATATAGCACAGTAGAGCCAGGAGAATCAGACCTGAAATAACAGACCCTGCAACGGCGACAAGTACCTTTTTATTAGCCAAGATGTTGCAGGCTTTCATGATCTTGATTGAGAAACATTTTCAAATCGGGCAGAATGTAGGAGTCATAGGAGCACCACGTGTTGGTGATGCCCTGTACTGCAGCATCTTCAAGAGTTGTATGACTTTACAGGGCATGGCTGTACCACACAGATGCCTTTATCACACATGCTAAGTATAATTAGGGTAAGTATTCACTTAAAAATCAAAGGTTACATGGATATTATAATTAGACTCCCATTTTAAATGTACAAACCACAGAAATTCATCTGTTTAAGTTATTTCAAGTAACTATACCTCGTGCCACCATGCACAGTGTTTTCCACAAAAATGCTACTGCAAATATTACATTGATATTATCAAACAGGTCGTGAGTGCTGTAATATCTGTAATATGTGTGGTAAATAGTGCACAGGGAGGGAGCGAGTTATAGTTACCTTATGGCACGGGTTATAGTTACTTGAAATAACGTTAACAGCTGAATTTCTATGGTTTTGTACATTTAAAATATGAGCCTACCGATTACATCCCTGTAACATTTGGTTTTTCTAAGTGAATTTCTGTGTCCTTTTTTAACAAAGTAATTTTAATTTCTATATTTTAATCCAACCACTCCCGGGTTGGGAGCTTAAAGAGAGTTGGCCAACCCTCTGAAACCACCCAACCCTATGCCATGCACAGTCTTGAGCCTCGGCCAGGGCTGGACGCAGGGTCTGCTCAAAGTCACCCATAGTTCCTTTAAAAGGAACATATACACACGCGCACACAGCCACACCCCATCTCCATTCAGCTCTACTGCGTGTCCTCTTATTAAAAAGATAAGTAATGCTCTACCACTTCAATTCAAATGTCACCTCAAGGAGTGGTTAACTTTAACAACCTGTGCCATTCCTTAGCTTTGACTGCTTAAGGATAAGGCGGGTTCAGACACTACTTTCATAGATGGAACTTCTGAAAGAAAAAAGAAAAATACAAGTTTCTGTAAAATATATAGCTACTGCCTCAATTAGATCAGAGAAAGGAATACAACAACAAGGAATCATTTTCTTTCAATCCTTTCATCACTGAAGATGGCTTGCAGGTCCTCGTTTTTCATATGTAGTAAACCTTTTTTTATAAGTGTGTAAACAAGAGCAGTGGAAATGTTTAATTTAGCTTGCAGTTTCGATACCCGATTGGCTTCTTATAGTTTTCATTTCAGATCACTGTGCACATACAAACTGGATTCTCATACAGCCCCACTGGATTTTGATCCAGACTACGTGTAAACAACTTAAACAGGACACAAGCTTAGAACATTTTTATATTTATTTAGCAGACAAAGCCCTGGAGCAACTCACCTTCTTTTTGAATTGCGTTGGCCACAGCTTTTCTAACACGACCAGACTTCACCACAGCTGGATCAGAATTGGCATAATCCTCCACTGTAACTGAGATGGAACAAAATAATCTTACTATTGCTCGCAAACTTGCATCAAATATTTTTCAGAGGATGTTTGATAGAGGACCAAACAGAACAATATTAGAAAACGTTCTTTAGATCAGTGAAGCATAGTTCACAAACGTATCACATATCTGTTGGGTGTTACCTGTAGCAATGCTCATAAAAACTGGGACCTGGGTTATGTTCCATTTAAATGTCAGCAAACGTACAGTGTCAAAACATGCCTGTTTTTCCTTCATTGCTCTTTCAAATGAAATGCAGAATTTTTAAATAAAGCAAATTGTACAAAATAAAGCAGTTTTACTCCGACTATGGGTATTTGAGAAGAAACGTGTGAATATCAAAAGCACTGGCATGCCATTGAATTATGACGACTGAAGACATTTAAGAAGCCATCTTATGAATTATTGGATCTTTCGAGTATTAAAGAAAGTGCAACATAAAGCTTCTGTAGGAAATGGTAAAATGGTGTGTGCCACCTTCTCGAATAAAAATATCACAAGGATTGAAAATGTTGCCTGACCAATAGGAAATTAAAACAAAATTAAAACAGTGAATATGAAGTCTTGAATCATTGCAACTAAACAGTCAACAAGAGCAGCTGAACACTGGCGCCAGTCTACTTTGTGAACATAGTTGCTTTTGATGGACTCCAAACAAGCAAAGCTTTGAACAGTTTCGTACGAAGGAACATTAAGCACACCATGTTTAAAAATGCCTCCCATAAAAAAATACTTTAAAAACTAATCCTGTCCATTTTCTCAGTTGTGTTTTATCTGCTGCTGGTGCTAGGTTTTGCAGGCATTTTGTCTGCCTAGTGAATCCTTCAGCCTCTGCTGGTCTCACTTAGCAATCAAAGTTTTGCTGAAGCTCTTTTGCACCTACGGGCCTGAATGGAAACTAATTCAAGGTATAAGGCAAACACCTGTGAAGAATTTAGAAGCACCCGTAGAAGACATACCACAAATGTAACTTCTATTGAAATACCTAAGAGCAAAAACATATTTAAAACCTATTCATGTCTGGAGATTAAAGTACAACAAAGCAGCACGACTGTGCTAACTGATAACTAAAACCTTACTCTAGGGGAGATGTGAGCAGGGCGGGATGTGGCTGACATTGTGGCACTGTTAGATGTAACGCTGATGAATGGTTGGACTAAGCAGGTCACATGCTTACATAGAGAGCTGTTTGCAGGATAGTTCCAAAAGGGACAAAGACACTAAGTGGTAGGAACACAGTTTGGGGCAGTTATCCCAGAAAACTAATGTGTTTGCTGCCTGGGTTTGGTTAGATCAGTCCCTAGTAATGCACAATGAAAAACGTCCTAAGCTATTGTAAAGTTTCAATTCTAATAAGGACACAGAGGCGAGGATTATGCTCAAGCTTTCTTTCCTTTTTATTACCAGCAGAGTTTAGAGGAACAAACACTTATTTCCAGAACACCACTGGAAAAACTACAAAGAATGTCAAACAACCAATGAACACTCTCCAACTGTCCATATTATTCGTCATCCCCTCAAGCACTTACTCTTGCTTGACGCGAGGTTATAACAGTCTTTGTGTTATTCTCCTTTGTTTGGCTTATTGCCTGGAAAAATAAGAACACAGAATGGAATTAAGAAACAAACCCGGTGTGAAACGACTCATATCCGTTGCAATAAACAAGATGTTATCAACGTAAAACTAGTCTTGTAGCCAACAACCATAACAAAATTATGTAGGCAGTTTTAACAAGGAAAAAATAATAATACCTACTCTTAACCATGTCCTGAATCAGATTATATTATTTGGTTGGCTGGAAGAAGCCATGTAAGACCTGGGAGGGAATAATCCTTGCCTCTATGTCCTTAATAGAATGGAAACTTTCCAGTACAATAGCTAGGAAATTTTTTATTCTATGTCGGGACGGGAGGCGAGGATTATGCTCATTTTAAGCTTATTCACCACCAAGGATGCCATATCGACTACTGGTTTGAAGTAATACCTCTTAAACAGAAGCTGATGACCAATCGGCTGCATTAATAATGTCTTCCAATCTAGCGCCTGGGGAAAAAGCCTTAGAGGCCATAGCTCCTGTAACTGAATGAGCTTCAAATAGTGCTAAGTTGATACCTGCCTTCTGCCTGACCCATGAAGCTATGGTGGGGGTCAAAACTGCCTTGAAAGTATTTTTTTTATGGATATCAGTAATCAGACATTCAAGCCTTCAAGCATCTCACGACACACAACTTAGGGGCCTTGTCAAAAGGCAGGGTAAGATATCAATCTTGTCGGTTTTTGTTATCCTGGAGACATGAAAGGTTACTCCCCGAGGTGTAAAAATCCTTCTTGAGATATCTAGAGACCGGACATCCGAGATTCTAAACCAGGAAAAATAACATTGCCAGTTTTGCTGACAATTCCTTTTGCAGGATTTATTCATTTCTTTGCCAAGACTGGAAGAGATTCAGAACCATATTAATGTCCCACAACTTGGAATATCTAGGTCGTGGTGGGAGAGCGAGGCAAATACTCCTCAGGAGTTTACATACCAGAGGATGTTCCCCACTGGAAAATTCTGAATGGGGAAATATCTTGCAGATACGGCAGACCGATAGAAATTAACTGTGCAATAGACCATGCCCTTAGATGTCAGAGGCCAAAATATTCAGGATAGGGACAACATAGAACTCCATGGGATCTTCTTTGCTTTGACCAACGCACCCATTTTGACCATGCAGATTAATACCTCCTAGAGATGCTGTCTGCCCAGGCGCAGCCAAGAGTCTTTCAGGGTCTGGTGGAAGGCCAAAGACTCTCCATCGCTTCCGGAAATCCTCCATGTCATGAGGGAAGGACTTGAAGGACTATCGGGTGACTCTGACCCAGGGGATCCTTCAAAATATCTGGATCTTGGAGAAGAGGGATTGGAAAATCCCAGAAGCACTGGAAACCACACTTGAGATCTCAAAATTGGGGTCATCACACCCAAGGCGTATACCTTCTCCTTTGACCAATCCTGAAGGAAGGCACCTGCCGCCAGAGCCTGTGGGGCAGGCTTCCAGCTGACATCTTGAGGAGTTGGATGGTTCAGACGAGAAACAAAAAGATCTATAGTAAAAGGACCCCAAAGGGAGTAGAGTTTCGAAAATATTTTCGGATCTAACCGCCACAACTTGAATCCGGCCACTCCCTTGAGCACCAATCCGCTATTTGATTTGAGGTACCCGGAAGGTATTCTGCTGTGACTGATATATTTTAAGTTAGAGTGTACGCCTAAAGTTCCTTGGCCAGGTCTGCCAGAACCTTGGATCTGTGACTCCCCCCAAGAGGTTGATATACCGGACCGTTGACAAGTTGTCCATCTTGAGCAGGATGGAGCATTTTGCCCTGTCCTTGGGCCAACATTGATTGGCAAAAGACCTGTCAAAAGTGGAGAGACTGTTAGTCTGAACACCACTTCCCTCGGTTGAAATAATCACCACAGCATGCACCCCAACTGGAGCCGCTGGCGTTGGATTCTACGATAATGTCCGGATAGGAGTCGAAAATGGCTGGACTGTTTCATGCTTCCATGTAGGATAGCCACCAAAGCATTTTGTTCTTTGCCTCCTTCGTCAGGTGAACTTGTTCTGGGTAGGTGGGAACCCTGCAAAGTCTTGAGACATTGAAGGGCCCTGTTATGTAGCGGTCCCGGGGAGAAAACCCCCCCCCCCCAAAAACGCTTAGATAGAGGCGGCCCACTATCCGAGCTATCTGGCATAGGGAAGTTGACTGTTTGGAGACTGTCTTCCTCAGTTCCTTGCAAATTTTGTCTGTTTCCGGGAGGGCAAGCTGAGTCTTGTCCATTGAACTGATGACAAAACCCAGGAAGCTAGTTTTTCTGGAGGGCGTCAACAGCGACTTCCTGACATTGATGAGGAAACCTAGATTCTCGAGAAAGGAAATGGTATACTGCAGTTGATTTTGCAGTCTGCAAGGACATTGATCCATCAACAAGAGTTTGTCGATATAAATGATCAGTCAGGAACCCCTCGCTCTTAGGCGTTCCATCACTGACTTTATAAACTTGGTGACACACCAAGGCATTAGGAAAGACCAAATAGTAGGGTCATGAATTCGCACACTTGCCCCTTCCATTGAATTTATAGGAACCGACGATACGAAGGAAAAATTGGAATCGTCAGGTAAGCATTTTGAATATCGAGACAAACCATCCAATAGTTGGGGCGCAACAGATCACAGAGTAGATGGATGCCCTCAATCTTGAAGTGATGGTAGACCACCCAGCCATTGGATTCTTTCAGATTGATGACTGGGTGTTGTCTGCCATTCTGTTTCTCCACAATAAAGAGATTGCTCAGGAAGCCCCAAGGATGAAAAGACGACGGAGATAAAGCAGCTTTGTTGAGCAGTTCTCATACTTCGTGATCCAGTAGGGCAACCAGAGACTGACAGAAAAACAAAGGAGGCAGGTGCAAGGGATGAACGGGGAGCCATAAACTCTATCTAAAAGCTGCGGATTGACTGTAGAACCCAGACGTCTGAAGTAGGAGGTTCCCAATTGATAATGAAATGAGCCAACCGCCCACTAATGGTAGGAGCGTCCGACAAAACACTCACCGGTTTGAGATCCCGAGTTGTCCTCAATGTCCCTTTGGCACCTCTGCCACGTTGGCCTTGTCTGGTGCACAAGAAATCCCAGTAGCGGGGTTCTTCTTGGCCCCATATGGGGAGAGGGGTCCTGTGGTGGGGCCTTGTAAGTAGAACCGGGCAGTCGAGCACTCTCTCCCACAACAGTCCACAATGAAAAAGCGTGTCCAAAACCTTTGAGGACTGAGCCTTATCAAGCGACGTGAAGGTGGTCACAAATTTAGACAGTTCTTTGATGAATGGAATGCCGAATAGGCCCCCTTGTACCACTTCCTCTGCCTCGGTGGATGCAAGATCCCCCAGTTTGGGGTCTACCTTTATCAGGTGAGATCTGCACTTCTTGGCTAAGAGGGCGCAGTTAGCATTTCCCAGGAAAATGATTGCCCTCTGAGCCCATCCGGAGATGGACTCTGGTAAGAAGGGCATACCGGAGGCTTTAGCCTGTTCAGCCAACTCCAAGACTTTTGTGAGCGGACTCGTGATATCTAAAAGCTTATCTTGACAGGCTTTCCACGACCTGTCGATCCCATTCTCTGGATCTCCAATAAATGTTTGAAGGAACATAGCCATTTATGGATCGATTTCAAGCGTGGGAAGGGAGGGTCAGGGGCCCTTAGTTTGGTGTGAACCCCCTTTACCAGGGGTTTTCGCAGATGGCTAGCGACATATGAACTGAACTGAACTTGTTCGAGGGAAACCACTCAGAGGATCGGGGAGGGACTTGGTCCTCCAGGTCTAACATGTCAGAAGATCCTTTTGTCTGGGGTGGTTCAGAGAGACTCTGATGGTCTCCAGGGCCTTGACGGGTCCGCTTGGTCATTGGACGCCCAGTGGGAGTCATCATCAGCATCTGCTGAGGGGCGATTCGAAAGGGGGTCCCCCTCAGCATTGAAGATGTCCAGGGAGGACAAGAATACAGGGGGGAGGGGGCCCTCTAAAAACACCTGCTTCACCTTATTGAACACAGTCATGCCCACCCCAGACTCCATCCTGCATTTTATTGGGGGGCGGAGGGGTGCAATGTGATGCTTGATCACAGTCTGCAGATGAGCCACTGGGGGGAGGAGAGAGATGTTCAGGGGAGTTGGGCAGGCGAACACCAATTGAATCAAGCACCTCTCCAGAGGTTCGATAGATGCGGCCACCACGTGATGATTGGAGGCATCCACGGCCTCACAAAACTTGTCAATGGGAAGGACCGATATGGTCTCTTCCTACACAGTCACCTGACTGCATAATACCAAATATGGTGGAGGCCAAGAGGAAAATGATGCTGAAGCACTTATGTGTGAGCTGGGCTGGCCAAGTGATGCCGAAGCACTTAAATGTGAACTGGCTGGGACCAGCAGTATAATGTGTGGCAAGCACAGGTTCTTTTTTGCCTGGTCAGACCAGTTGATTAATGCACATGTGATGCAGGCAAGACAAACAAGGGCTGGGATAGCCCATAGGAAAACAATGACTAGTGAACAGTGCCTCCAAAGAACGAGCGGAGTAATCGCCTGGGGGCCACTTCCCTTAATTATACAGGATTTCTCGGCTGGGCCCAGCCCCACAGCGGTTATTAGCACTTTTGCATGAGAAGTGGAATGAAGGAGAAAAGGAGCCCCATGAAGGCCTCCAATACAGACCCTTAATGGGCGTCTTACGGCTTCCACTTTGTAGAAATATAGATATGTACAGACCCAGAGTCGGGGAGTCAGGGCTTCCAAGGCAGTTGGGGCTTTGAAATATTGCTGAGGGAAGAGCGCTTCTGACAGTTTCAGAGCGTCTCCCTCACGGACCAAAGAGATGTGAGTCGTAGCACCGCCCGCCCTCTGCAGGTAAGCTGACCTCAACGGGTTGAAGTGCCCTGAGGGAATACAGCCACAAATAGAGCAGTGAATGCCCTTCTGTGGTAGGGGTACCTGTAAATCAAGCAATAATGAATAAAGTAAAAAGTAAATTAGCACTCGTCAAAGTGAAATATCGACAAAAGCACTTCTCTTTTCTCAAAGCAGGAAAGAAAGAGGACGTGCCCGAGGGGACGGATAATAATATGGACAGTTGGAGAGCGTTCATTGGTCGCTGGACATTCTTTGTAGTTTTTCCAGTGGAGTTCTGGGACAGTGTTTTTTTTTCTTTGAACTCTGCTGTTAATAAAAAAGAAAAAAAGATTGCGCATAATCTTCGCCTCTGGTACCAACATTGAATTCCGATTTACCTAATTCAATTACGTGCACCAAACGTATCTGATCCTAGCAAGAATAGGGAAAATGTACTTCAGGGGAGGGTTGGGAAATGTACACTGACCACTGCCCGGGTGCATGGAAAGTGTCAGACTTTGTGCATACAGTATGGACATGCCCAGTGATATCGCAATTTTGATCAACAATGCTGCAGTGCATATCTGAAGTTGCCACCTGACTTCTACCCCAGGATCCCAGTCATTTTTTTTTTTTTTTATTAGATGCACGACCCTTTAACCAAAAATACAAAGCAACTTGATCGCTTTCAGAAATTGGCCTTGGTGCTCGCAAAATGCTGCATAGTTTTGACACAGAAATCCACTATGGCGTCCGTACTGATGCAAAGATTTGGTAAAGTGGAATACAGTGGGGATAGCTGTTTACTTAGATGTATGGGCCAGGGAGGGGAGCGATGGATCCGTCGATCTGTGGGACACTTCACTGGAGAATTGGAAAAGCTGGAACCAAAAATCAGATGTCCGCCGCGCCCCTGTGAATAGGAATGTTGTTGAGAACAGTGAGTGGTGTTGACTGGTGGATTCTAATGTTGGGTATCAGTGGGACTCTGGAGACAAAAGGGCAGTGTAAGCTATGGGGGATAGCCTAAGCACTCCTAAATGAGTTACAAGACCCACTATGGCAACACTGGGAGCGGTCTGGCTGTGAGAAGTGAACAGTATCCAGATTCAAGCAGCCAACTTATGTGGAGTTAGGGGGTGTTCATTACATGCAATGTTGTGTAATTTAACAGAAACATTAACTATTAGGCTGGTTATGGATAGTTTACCAGGATTTTAATCAAGTGTGCTGGTTGGTTGGGACAATGCCCTACAAGTATCAGTCTTAGAAAACCTGGCCCTGCACACAAAAAGGCAGGGAACCCAATGCGCAAAATTCAGTTAGGAATTTACTGCCATAGGTTTATTCCTATGTGTAGACAATTTTCAACTTTTTTTTTATTCTGGGAACACTCCCGGTTACAGGTTTCACAAGAACGTGCAATTATTTTTTAACTCAATTTTTGCAAAAGTAATCAATTTATATTTGCTCTTGCAGAAACTGCTAAGCACAACTGCATGTTTTTTTTGACTCCGCAAAATATATATATATATTTTTTTTTAAACCGCAGGGGTTACATAATCAGATTTCAACATAAAATTGGAACTGGAATGCTTCCTTAGTAAAGCTCCTATTCTTGTTTTTAAATTGTGGTCGTGGATGCTTAAATTGATGATCAATCTAACGAACTTCAAAGCAGGAGTTGAAGGTTATAGCATGTGAGACATCTACTTTATCTCGTATTAAAAACATAATCGGTCTAAGCAATGGCAAATTGAGATTTTCCTAGCCTTGGTGTCTGAAAGGCTAGATTTTATTAAAGACACCGAGGCGAGTACTATGCCTTCTTTTCTTACTTTATTTACGTAGCAGCCAAGAACAACAAATCCCAGAAGACCCCGGGAAAGAACTACCAAACATAATATGAGCCTACGGTCTTGTAATAAAATTTAATTTTCTATCTTAACCAGAATATGAAAGGAACCAGGCTGAAAAACTTTTCTTCCAGTTGTCATTAAGCCCGTAAGGAAGGGTATAACTGGACACACAATGCTTGCACCCTCTTTTAAGGGAGTCGTGAGGCATCCTCATGTGAGGAGGATTTGAAAATGTTAGGATACCTAGGGTAGGCAGAGTGAGGAGCTTCTTTGTGTGCTAAGGAAGAGGCCTCATCTGTTTTCTCTTTCCATGAAAAAGTGCTTACCATGGACCTTTAGGTTCACCTGACATTCAGAGTACCCTCAAAGATTAAAAGGGCAAGCAATAAATTCTCCTTACGCTGACCTCTTCTCTGCTATCCATAATAGTTTTTCCATTCTCTTCCACACTTTACCTTTGGGTTGAGAAGCACATTATCGGATGCATATTTGAAGTGTGACCCTTGGCCACTCTCCAATGTATATTAAAGGGGACCTGGGATCACTTAATCGTTTGGGACATGACTGAGCCACCCCTTTGGAACTATAATTCACAGTTGGTGAGAGTCTAGGCTTTTGAGAGAGCCGCCACGATCCTTCTAGGCTCTACACTTTCAATGGCCTCCCAGTAGCCGAGTGGCAAATGATTACACATACAATGAATGAAGTAGGAACGAAGCTGGGTGAACCTGGGACTATCTGGGGTTCTTAGTACCAAATTTAGCATGGGAGAGGTGCATATGTAGCACCACCAGAATACACTGCTGGAAAGAAAAGCGTTTCTCACTAAAAGATTAAATGCATCTCAAGGCAAATGGACATTAATAAGAAGGGACACCTCCCGGGCTACAAAACAGTACATGCACTATGGAGGCAGAGAGAAGAGATAGATGGACCACTCCAGGTGATCAATTAAGTGTTTTGAAGATATAAACGCCCTGTTGTTTCTGTGAGCAGGATATATATATGGGACACATTGAGAGAAATTTGTTCTGTTTCAGGAATGTCACCAACCCCCCCATGCCCAGAGCACTGTAGACCACAGCAGAGTCTAATCCTGGCTCAAGAAAAAGGAGACTAGAGTAAACAAAGTTGATATTGTGACAAAGCCCAAATGGCATTATGGTCATTGGCTGCCCAGCAAGAGAACCTGTGCGTAGAACGAGCACATGATTCAAAGGGTAACTGTGGCAGATTGGAAGGGATATAAACTCAAATGTAACATTTTCCTCTTTTCTCACTTCCTTTTTCATCATGAACCCGATTGTACAAGTCCTTCATTTGCTGCTGCTACTTGACTATGGCCCAAATCAACCCAGTCATCACTGGAATCGCAGGTAAGTGTCTTTTCTGACTGTTCCCATCTGAATTGTCTTTTTACATTAGCCCTGGACTAGTGCATTTGTAAAGTCACACTTACTAGCAATGGGATAATAATGTGCAATGCTTATGTGTGTGTAATGTGGTTGCTTAAGAATTGTAAAGAAACACACTTGTATATTTTATTTACATTTACAAATCTGGTGCAAGCTGCCTTCATGCTAATGGACACCTACACAAAAAGTCACATTAATCACCAAGTCAAAATGTGTCCATACAGGTGTGTTTAATCATTTTTCCTATACTGTAAAATCAGATACATATGCATTACACATTAACAACATACATTTAATAAAATGTAGAAACAGGCAAAAAGTTTGTTCTGACAAACCTGGAAATGAAAAATGAATGTTACCTTCTAAAACTGAAAACATCTTACATGTGTATTAATGTTGCATTTCCCCGTGTAATGCATTTTCTGCACATCATTCAATTACCTTAATTTTTCATATGTAATGCATGTGTTTTTATCACTGATCAATTTAAAATAATCACACCTGCATTAGAATGTAAAATAAAATGATAAATGTAAATTTTTGGTGTGTCTTATGATGGATACTTGTACCAAAATTACTATGCACATAAATGTTTATCACTAATGTATGCACTGTACAAATGCTATTTTAAAACAAAAATGTGTTTAATGTCAAATGAAAGTAATCTCATGTATCACACATTTTCATAATTAACATCATTAATCAATTACTTGTAAAGAAATAATAACGAAAAGGAACTTTTTATTCAGAAATGAGATGCCTCTCTCAAATCTTTATTATAAATGTAACAATACTTGAAAAGAAACATCATACGCAGAACAAACTTATGGGTTTTTGTCCCAGAACCTAAATACACTGCTGAGGGTAAACTCCTCAGGAAGGGGAATCTAGTGGGCAAAGAGCAAGCACCTAAAGTATCCTTTTTGGGAGAGGTGGGTTTGGGTTTCACAGAGGGCGGGACGGGTAAGAAGTAAACTTGGGTGGAAGAGTACAGGAAGGAGGGGTGGGAGAGGATTGGGTTTGGGAGGCAGAAGGAGGTGGAAGGGTGATGCACATGTGTGACTCTTTTGCAGGTGCATGTGGGTCTGGTGTATGTGTTGGAGTGTGTTTCTTGGAAGGTGTTCGGGTTGATGGTGTTGAATGTGTGCGCATGAGTTTGGATGAGTGTGCTGTTGATGTGGTTGTGGTGCATCAGTCGGCTGTTTTGCAGCTGCATGTGTGTCTGATGTATTTTTGAATGTGTGTGGTTTAGCAGGTGTTTGGTGTTCAGGTGAGTGTTTTGGTTTGGTGGGTGTTTTGCTTGTAGGTGTATATTTGTGTGAGTGTGTTTGGATGAGTGTTTTGTTTAGGTGGATGCTGTGGGGGTGGTGGTCGTTGTGGTGCCTGAGGGTGTAGTGCCAGTAGCGTGTGCATGTTGGATGGGTATTTGTGTGTGTGCTGCTTGTTGAAGTGGGTGCCTGTAAACAAGTGAGTGTGTTTGGGTTAGGGGTGGAAGTTGGTATGAGGTAGGGACTCAGGTGGGGCACAAGGTTGGGCTGGTTGGGGGGGGGGGGGGGGGGGGGGGGGGTTGTGGTTAGTGCAGAGGCTATTTTCGCAAGTGATTTCTGCATGCCAGACACTGCACTATGAATGGCATCCAGAAATGCCACAATTTGTTGCATTAGGCAGCTAAAGCCCCGGATGCCATTCATGATAGTAGTCTGGCCTACGGAAATGCTACGTAACGTCAATAGCCTTTTCACGGAGTGCAGCCAGGGGGATGGGGCAGGAGAGGAGGTGCCTGTGGTAAAGGAGACTTCCAACACTTTTAGAGGGGTGGGTGGTAAAAGGGAGGGTGGAGATGGTAATCTGGGTGCAGGTCAAGGATCAGATGGTACAGTTCCTACAGGGTCCACCATCAGGACTTGTCGCTTGTGGAGGCCTCCGAAGAAGATAATGAGCTGGTGGCCTTCGTTATGGTCCCGCTCTCCATGCCACAATATCCATCGGTTTCAGATGTCTCACCCCCCCTACACACTGTAGGCAGCTGACCCCGAGCCATTGTGGTCAAGGTCTTCTTCCCCTGCTCCTGAAGATGCTGAAAAGACATACAACAATATTATATCTGAGTAAATAAAACTGATCATGAGTTTTTTTTTTCCCTTTAAAAAACATTTCCTAATTTTCATATTTCACCTGCTTCGAGGCTTTAAAACTTAGGTATACTTTACCATGATCTCATGCATGTAGGGAACATCTTCAAAACCCATTTGCTACCAGCTAAGAAATTTCCCATAATTGATCCCATTTAATTTTTTATCATTTCTCTTAAGCATGTTGAATTTTCTCCAGCAATCGTTTAACACTTCTGAATGGTAGATTGTATGATTTGAATAGTGAACTCCGGCTACAAAAATCAATATCTACATTGTTCATCTGCAAAAGTCCCTTTCACTAATATCCTTTTCTTCGATACTGATTTATTATCTGGACGTACCAAAGGACAAAGATGTTGGTTTCGGTATATGTTACTCTTACACATTTCTAGTGTTTCATTCAGAACTGTATGCCTAACAAAATCATGTTTGAAAAACAGTGGCTTACATGCACATTTGTGAAGGAGTAAGGCATCATGCCAATCTGCAACTTTTAACATAAATGGACTTGTATTTTTTAGTGAAAAACATATTTGTTTCATGTTTTACTAAAAAGTTGTCACCATTGTTCTCATCTAGTAATTTTGGCTCACGTGCTCACTATTGTTTGTCTATTATACCAACTCAAACACTGCCATAAACCTCCCTCACAATTGTGATGGAGCATCACACCTGGCACAATCATACATTGTGGCCTGTTTGGCCTAACTGCCCCTTATGTCATCAAACAAATTAATGTACCTTTTGTTTCTTAGGCAGTCATATGTCTGCTCAAAACAGTCCTTTGGTAAAGTCCTTTAAAAAGAAATATACAAAACACATCATATACCTTGTTTAAAACTTACACCATCCAGAACTTTTCTTGTGCGCTGGATGTGTCAGTCTTTATGTTGATGCCATAATTTGCTGCTGTGACAAAAAAAATAAAAAATTGTTATCTAACAATAGGAACTCAAAAAAAGAAAAGAACTTACCTTCTTGATGCTGCTGTTGGGCTTGCAACCACTCATCAAGCTGGGGATAGGCCACCACAAGTATGCAGGCCATGGAGGAGCGGATGGGGGGGTTGTCAGGGTGCATCGCGCATGCTTCCCATGTTGGGAGGACTGGTCGAGCTGAACTTCTGGTGACTTCTTTTTCCAGCCTCGTAAGTCCTCCGAACTCTTCCTGCAATGGATGATGCACCGGTTGTAGTAGCCCCTCCCTTCACCCCACACGCCCCCCAGGGTCAGCACTTTCTCTGCAGTGGCCTGCCAGATGTTTTTTCTAATGGGTGTTGACTTGTATGGATAAAAAAAAACAAAAAATAAAAAAAAACATTTTTGGTGAGATTTTGTTTGTACTGGTGTAACACAATCTTGATAAATCTCTCTAATCACAATCATTTCTAAAATATTAGTATAGCGTATTGTTTTGTAATTTCTTACATTAAACTAAAAATTTGCGGTGACCTGCTGAGTACCCTTATCCCTTTTCATGTTATTAATTTTACAAATCCAGGCCACTAACATTATCTAGGAAAGGGTATGAAACATTTTCTATAGTGAGCGCAACTTCTGATCAGTGAAAAACACTGCGAGCTACTGAAGGCTGAACAACTTGTGCATTGTTACCACACACACATGCCCAGCTGCCTTGGCTTAATGCCGAATGTTTTTAGAGCCGCATACTATGCTTTGAACCATATACCATGACTAAGGGCACTATGAAAGGGCTGCCCTGTGTGTTAATGAGAGTGCGGTGCTTGGTGATGTACAAACGTATGCGTAGGAATGGGATATATTTGTATTGGTGACTGAAAGCCTGTGTCATATGTACGTGTAGCACAGGAAATACCTTTCACCATATGTGGAACCGTTGCACGTGTAACAAAAACACACTCATAACTTAGAAAATTTGATAAACTTAAAGTGTAGAAAATGTTTCTGCAGACACGTTCATAACTTCACCTGCCACGTTTCCTAGGTCAGGGATGTGGAAATCCTATAGCACAATGCCCAGGGCACATTGCTTGGGGGCAAGGGCAACACATTTTCATGTTTATTTTGTCCTTGGGACAATTAGCCCAACCCCATAGCACAAACCTTTTGACTGCCAGTTTACAGGGAAGGAAACTGTCTGCAGTTGAGGTGATGTGTGTGTCCATATGTTAATGCTGTTCGAACTTGTATACATGGTTCATTAATGAATAGCCTTTATTATTAGGGTGAGCACTCTAAATAAATCTTTTAAGGCTGAACTGCACTACTGACAGTGGTTCAGAAAAAAAAACAAGCATTTGCAAAGCAATGGGTCTCGCGTTTACTTGAGTTAAAGCTATTACCTTTGCAAACTCCTAACCGAACTTTTCTTGCCACCTAAACTGAAAAGTAAAACAGTCTCACATAAGCAAGCTGACAGCCACCATAAGTGCAAATCAAACACACAAAAGGAAACAGAACTTCGTTCGCAGTGAAACTTATCGTCAAAAGTGCTATCATCCATGTAACAGGGTCGATGTCATGCAAAGTGCTGTACTACTGCCCAACTAGATTGCACTACCTACGAAATAAAGAGAAAAAAAAATAGTGCAGAAACCATACTGAAAACACAGAGCCTTGCATGTTTTCAGTAGTTTACCGGTTCACTCGAGGTAGGCTAAATACTGGAAAAGGCATGACGTAGGCATCCCTTTTGCTAATTAAATCAAGATAATTTTAAAAGCAAACCAACCAAACGGATGGGCTTGACATGGGCGTGGTTACAAGCCCACAGAGAGATTACACCAGAGAGGGAACGCTTTGCGCTTGACCCTAAAAAGGTAAGAAAAAAGAAAGAACCAAAAAAGACCAAACAAAAGAAGCTAGAACTGAAAGAAAGAGAATAAAAGAAGATAAACATGAATGAGGACAAGAAAGAAGTCAAAAAGAAAGTAAGGAGGAAAAAAAGGAAGGAGGGAAAGAATGAAAAGAAAAGAAGGCAAAAATGGAAAAATAAAGATAGGAAAGAAAAAGGTAAAAAATGAAAAATGGAATGAAAGGAAAGGAAAGAAGGCAAAAAGAACAAAAAAGGAAATTAGGCAAAGAAGAGGGAAAGAAAGAATGAACAAAGTCAAAAGAGAAAAAAAAAGTAGGTAAGAAAGAAAGACAAAAAGAAGGAAGGAGCCACGTACTGCAATCCTATTTGGCTAATTAAGTATTCACCTGAGCCTACTTGAAACAGAAAGGGCTATTCTCATATTAGGTGGAGGCCTTCTCAACATCTTTAAGTGTGGATAAAGCCTCAACCTCAGGGAATAGTTAGTGCATGAGTGAAAACATTGTACATGGGATGTAGGTCATCAATTTACGAGGAAAAAAAATGCAACTAGTTGGACAAGACCAGTTTTCCATTGGAGATTAAGACTTGCCGTAGCACATATGTCAGCATCTTTTTTATCAATATTCAGTAAGGAGAGTGGTATACACAACTGACACTGTCTCATACTTGTCAGATTCGATTAATACCTCTATGGTGGCTTTCATGCTAATAGGCAGCATCTGGCTACAAACCTTTGTTTAGCTGCTGATAATAAAAAAAGCTGAGGATGGTGGCAAATGCAGCAAAACCATAATTATGAAAAACGCCACAGCAGCAGAAATGCATAATTCTATTGGCCATGGTTACACCTAAAATGTTCTTTTTAAAATATGTCCGTTGTAATTTAATCTCATGTCAAGTTACCCCAAGTTATTTTACGTTACGCTATTTTTTAAGCTACATTTCATGAGATGTGAAACATGCTAAGAACTCGCTATCAACTACCAATTCCTTCTTGTATCCAACTCACGCAAAGTAGATACAATTTATGAAATGACTAGCAAACCGTTTGATTTTTAATTGATCGATAAAGGTCATGTCATTTAAGGCACGCGTGCACCTATATTTCGGTATTTGTTAGACTGTGGTGTTTTGCGAAAGAATAAAAAAAGGCAGTTTGTTGAAAATGCTTTCGAATCATGTGCATTAAAACACAGAAACACGGTCTGGAAAGTTAAGCTACCCATTTCGTGAAATATATGATCCTGAGCCGAGTGTTCTGTGGCCAATGAGAGAGCGTCAGCCTTGGCCAATTCAGACAGGTCTGCATCCATGTCTGGAAAGAGTTCTGCAAAGGAAAACGTGTAGTACCTTTCTGCAGAGAGATGGCTTGTGGAGAGAGAACACTCCAGATGCTGAGTGCTAATACACAAGGAAGAGACGAGAAAAGCAGATTCAACTGGAACGCTCTAACAATGCTAAGAGAAATAAGGTGACGGTGGTACGACAGAAAGGCGTCATTTTGTGTTCTGTTCTCTGGAGAAGGAGGTATATTTACAAAGTAAATAGCCTCTGAGCAGGAGCGAGATTTAAAAATCCTGAGGGAGCGGCAGGAATGCTCTTGCAGATGGTGAAGGAAGTAAGGGTTTTTAACTGTAAAGACAGAAGTGGTGTCTGCTAAAAAAAAAAAAAAAAAAAAGGTAAAAAAAAAAACACAAGGATTTGGAATGCAATACTCTCATGTTTGCTCGAGTTAGAACTCATAGCGTTGTAAATTACTGACTGGACTTTTATTGCCACACAGACTGAAAATAACAAAAGGAATAGAGCGGGCGAGCTGGCCCTGGAAAAGCCCCCCTCTGCTGTTGGTTTATGTTTACAGAGGGAGCTGGTGGGGAGGAGGGACTGAACAAGCACCCAACACTGTTGAGGTGAAACAGGCAAATGCCCCCAAAAAAGTCACTTACAGAAGAGATAAACAGGACATAGCGTAATTACACAGTACTTTGTGCTGCTCCCAAAGCGAAAAAAGGCAGGGCAAAGAGGCAGAACTGACCACTAGCAAGCAAGGATTTTTGAAGGACACTGCAACTAACAAATCAAAAAACGCTGGAACTCACTCTATTGTATACTTTAGTACACAGCAGGCCAAACGCTCGACCTAAAACAAAGTGTACACACAAGAAGGAAGTTGGCTCTGTATATACTATCTCAAAGTGAGAGATAGCGTGCACAGAGTCCAAGGGTTCCCCTTAGAGGTTGATAGTGGCAAAATTAGATAATACTAATGCTCTATTTTGTGGTAGTGTGGTCGAGTAGTAGGCTTATCAGAGTGTAGTGTTAAGCATTTGTTGTACACACACAGGCAATAAATGAGGAACACACACTCAAAGACTTAACTCCAGGCCAAGCACACACAAGCCCACAAAACACACCCTCAGCGGCACAGGGGCGGCCGGGTGCAGTAGGCAAAGTACACGTTGGGTTTCCTATAGAAAGCAATGGAAGGACCCGGGGGTCACTTAGGCGATGCAGTGTTTGGTCCAGGCATATGGTTCCTTTGTTACCAGGCGGTCGCTGTCAGGGGGAGCCTCTGAATCCTCTCTGCAGGCGTTGATGTGGGGGTGCAAGGGGGGGGGTCTTCTCAGGGTGTCCACGTTGTTGGGGTCACCTGGGAGTCCTCTCTGCGGTGTGGGTTTCTCCACACTCGAACTGGGGGCGTCTGGTGCAGTGTGTGAAGACTCACGCTTCTGGCGGGAAGTGAAGTCTCTTTAAAAGTTGCTTTAAAGTTGCAAAGTTGTTGCAGTTTCTGAACAGTTCTGCTGTTCTATGGAGTTTCTTGGTCCTTTAGGTGCAGGAAAGTCCTCAGAGGTCTCTGGACCTGGCTGGATGCATCGCTGTGCAGGTTCTTGGAGTCTGGAGACAGGCCGGTAGGGCTGGGGCCAAGTCAGTTGGTGTCTCCGTCGTCTCTGCGGGGCTTTCAGGTCGGCAGTCCTTCTTTCTTCAGGTTGCAGGAATCTGATTTCCTGGGTTCAGGGTCGTCCCTAAGTACTAAATTTAATAGGGGGTGTTTAGGTCTGGGGGTAGTAGCAAATGGCTACTGTCCTTGAGGGTGGCTACAATCTCCTTGTGCCTCCTCTCAGAGGGGAGGGGGGCACATCCCTATTCCTATTGGGGGAATCCTCCAAAACAAAGATGGAGTATTTCTAAAGGCGGATGTCACCTCAGCTCAGGGCCCCTTAGGGGGCTGTCCTGACTGGTAGGTGACTCCTCCTTGTTTTTATCATTATATCCTCTGGACTTGCCACCAACAGTGGGGGCTGTGTCCAGGGGGCGGACATCTCCACTAGCTGGAGTGCCCTGGGGCATTGTAACGTAGAGCCCGAGCCTTTGAGGCTCACTGCTAGGTGTTACAGTTCCTGCAGGGGGAGGTGTTAAGCACCTCCACCAAGTGCAGGCTTTGTTTCTGGCCTCAGAGAGAACAAAGGCTCTCACCCAAGGGGGTCAGACACTCGTCTCAGTGGCAGGCTG
Organism: Pleurodeles waltl; assembly: GCF_031143425.1. Classification (NCBI taxonomy): domain Eukaryota; kingdom Metazoa; phylum Chordata; class Amphibia; order Caudata; family Salamandridae; genus Pleurodeles; species Pleurodeles waltl. The sequence goes on along the minus strand of NC_090445.1, from coordinate 654,951,823 downwards.
GCACAGACCAGTCAGTCCTGCACTGAAAGATTAGGTCAAATACAGGGGCATCTTCTAAGATGCCCTCCGTGTGCATTTTTTTTTATAAATCCAGCACTGGCATCAGTGTGGGTTTATTAATCTGAGAAGCTTGATACCAAACTTCCCAGTATTCAGTGTAGCCATTATGGAGCTGTGGAGTTCGTTTTGACAGACTCCCAGACCATATACTTAATATGGCCGCTCTGTACTTACAATGTCTAAGAATAGACTTAGGCACTGTAGGGACATATTGCTCATGCAGCTATGCCCTCACCAGTGGTATAGTGAACCCTGCCTTAGGGCTGTAACGCCTGCTATAGGGGTGAATTACCTATGCCATAGGCAGTATTTTGTGTGCATGGCATCCTGAAGGGGGTGCCATGTTGACTTTGCCTTTTTCACCCCACCAACACACACAATCCGCAAGGGCAGTGTGCATGTGTTCGGTGCGGGGTCCCTCAGGGTGGCACAACACATGCTGCAGCCCTTAGGGACCTTCCCTGGTCACAGGGCCCTTGGAACCACTGGTACCTTTTACAAGGGACTTATCTGTGTGCCAGGGGTGTGCCAATTGTGGAAACAATGGTTAGCAGGGTCCCAGCACACTTTTTAGTCAAGGCAGCATCAATACCAGGCAAAAAGTGGGGGGTAACTGCAACAGGGAGCTATTTTCCTACAACACATTTCAAAAGTTTAACAATATAAGGCTACATATAATGCTCCCAGAATGCTCTCTAATTAAATGCATTTTCTTGCAGAAGCTTGTAAGAAAAAGTGATGATTCATTGTTTTCAAAATAAAGGGCCTCATTAAGAGGCACCTGGCGGTCAGGACCGCCACTGCTATGGCGGTCCGACTGCTATATTAAGACAATGGCAATCAGATAGCCAGGGTTCCGCCATCTCCGCCAGGATCAGTAATTCTGTGGGTGGTTGTCAAAATCTACCAGGGCAGCTCTACATGCAGCGCGGCCCTGCAAATTACGACCATGTTCTGCGCTAGCCTATTCATGGACGTTTAACTGCGATAAAAAGACTGGTGGAGAACAGGTGTAGGGAGGCCCAAGGGGGACCCCTGCCCTGGCCAAGCACTTGGCATGGGCAGAGCAGGTGTACAAACCCCCCCGCAGTGTTCACTGTCTGCTGTGCAGTGAACATTGCCAGGGTGCTGGTGGTGCACTCTGCAGGTGACTACATTGCTGCCGGTTCGATTTTGAGCCTGAGGTAGTAGGTGGGAAACTCCTAATAGGTTCAGCGGGGTGGTCACCTCTACTGCAGCAGCCACCCTGTCGGGAGTTGGGCTGACAGGTTATCCCATCCATCAAACTCATAATTAGGCCCAAAATGTTCAGAAAAACAAATGCAAGTAGCAAAAAGGTTTGGCTACAGTGGAATTCTATTTCTTTGAAGCATCATTTGGTAAAATGTGTTAATGCATGCTACTATTCCCCAAAAGTATTCTTAATGGAAAAATCAGTGTAACCATTCTGAATACGGTTATGTGAAACATGAAAATAAACAAGCATGGGCAAAGCCAACGGATCTGACATTTGTGGTGAGTCTTATGGTTTCTTCAATACATGTCTTGTTTTGACATGGCTTTTGTAATACTTTATTGTTGGGGGAGCTGCCAGGCCCTTACCACTGTAACGAACATTGACAAAAACAAAAAACGTTTTTTTGGTCTCAAAAAGAACACATTGCAACCAGTGGTGTAACAAAAGTTCTTCAGTCCCCGAGGTGAACTCCGGGCCCACCTCAGCACAGCACCTGGCCTGAGTGAGGCTATAGCGTGTCTCCCTACATGTTCTTTGCTGAGGGATGAGTTGGGGGGGGGGGGGGGGTCCCCACCAGTTTCATTACACCACTGATTACCACAGTAGCTCCTGGCATTGAACAAAACTACTCTGTGTGCCAGTATGCTCCTTGTAAAACAGCAGAATGCTATCACTCACAATAAAGCTAGGCAATATATAGATACAGAGATAAATAGAAGTTTGCTAAAAACAAGATGTCTTGGTTAACGCAAGACCTAACAAGGGACCCAATTCTTAAAGAAAGTCACAAAAGTGCACCCAGGATAGAAGTCTTTGAATTAGTGTCTTTCGTGAATTCACAAGAATTTACAAAATTAGACCAGGAAATCGTACCCCTAGGAAATATTTGTGAACTGTATTTTAGCACGAGCAAATATGCATGTGTAGATTTGCTCATGGGAAAATCTGTTGAGCGTTTTTACAAGTTCACTTTCCCTCCAACCACTTTTCCCCCCCCAACCCTGGAAAAACGTCTTCTTCTACCCTTGCCAGGAGTAAATTTCCAACCTTTCTCAGTATGGGAAAAGAATAGAGAAGAGCTTGTGAAACTCCTTAAAACATGTACGTTAGTCCATTTGCACAGACTCAAAGGCATTCCAGCCCTAGAATAATTGGTTACCTTCTCCTCCACCCCCAGTATGTAGATCTGTGAAAAGGTGGCAAAATAAGGAAATTGCTATAATAGGCCTTGCTGTGTTCAAGCCCTACTATAGTATCAGCCCTGGCATATTCAGAACGGCTATTAAAAAAGCTCTGACATAATGAGATTGCGGCCATGATTTCTCACCGCACGACATGGGACCAAAGGAATAAGTAGACTTTTTTTTACAGAACAAGTAGATTTAATACGCAATCTGTTCCACGGACAAGCAGATATTCTCTTAATGTCCACACCCCTGCGAGGTCCATGTGTTATGTGAGGCTCCAGTCCAGATTTCTTCCTAGGACATTTAGGCTGTCATTCTGACCCCAGGGCAGAGTGCCGCGGAAGCACCGCCAACAGGCTGGCGGTGCTTCATGGGCAATTCTGACCACGGCGGTAAAGCCACGGTCAGAAAAGGGCCGCCGGTTTACCCCCTTCCCGCCATCCTGGTCCTGGCGGTAAAAACCGGCGGGAACGGGTGTCGTGGGGCCCCTGGGGGCCCCTGCACTGCCCATGCCACAGGCATGGGCAGTGCAGGGGCCCCCTAACAGGGCCCCATAATGATTTTCCGTGTCTGCCTAGCCACTGCACCCGTCGCACACCAGCAACTCCGCCGGCTCCATTCGGAGCCGGCTTCATCGTTGCTGGGGCTTTCCCGCTGGGCGGGCGGCCTTTTGGCGGTCGCCCGCCCAGCGGCAAAGTCAGAATGACCGCTGCGGTCATTTGACCGCGGTGCAGTCTTCTGGCGGTCTCCGCCCGGCGAGCGGCGCCCGCCGGGGTCGGAATGACCCCCTTAGTCTTCTTTTAGAATGGTATAAACAAGACTACAAGTCCCAGAATTTTAAGTTTGAAAAAACTGAACTGGAGCAGCAAATCACGCATGAACTTGGGGAAACTGGACAGGGCTGCATAACATGAATCATTTTTCTGCACTTTACATTTATCTCAAATGAAAAGTTACCTTAATCATCAAGGTAACTTTTCATTAAAATTAACTGACATTTAAGCACAGTTAGAAACAGAATTTTGATCACAGCTCCAATATTGTGTTGAATTCACTCAGGAACTGAAAAGGGACATTTTAGCCTATGTTTGTAAAAAAGAAAAAAAAAGAAAGTTAGTGAGAAATACATTTTCTTATTAAACATGCATCTGTTCCTCCGGTGAGCCATAAAGCTGGCTATACAGGACCTCCATAGTCAGCAAATGGAGATCCATTGCTGAGAAGCTAGGAGCTTTGTCACCTGCCTTTCCAGGCATCTTAGCTCCCAGAGGTCAGAAAAAGCAGCAATAGTGGAGGAGGCAACGGAGGTTGTTTTTGATACACCAGGTACATGTACACATCGTAAGCGATCATCAGCAGACACGGACACATCCATTGGCTTTTGTATGTTGTCACACATGTTAGCTTATGGCTGCATCCATTGTGGAGTTTTATACCAATTACTTGGTCAACCTCCACTGATGGCTGTCTGATTGCAAATGTCCTGACAGATTGTGAAACAGTGTATTTGTAATTAAGTGCGTCACCACCACTCAAAATAGTGGCTAGTTTGTTTACATATACAAAATGTAAACATTACTCATTTTTTAAAAAGAAAAACAGTATTATGTAGTGCATTACTGTAGCTAAATGTGACAGTTGCTCTGTTTTGTTTATAATTCCATTGACGGACTTTTTGTGATTTCTTTTTTTAATTTGAAAATTCCAAAACACTGGAGCAGTATCTGGTGGCACGCTACAACTAGTTTGCAGTGGTGTACTATCAGAAGTTCTTTCTTCCATGAGGAGACATCAACAGCTTCATATAGTTTCCACAGAATGAGGATTTTGCCAATGTGAAAGAAGATTTTGATGCTTTGGGTGGGCTATCACATGTAGCTGGAGCAAATGATGGCACACCTATTACCTTAGAGCCACGACAGGAAAGAGCACAAGTCTACCGCAATCAGAAGGGCTTCCATTCAATGTGCAAGTTGTCTTCTTACCCGATTTGTACATCACAAGCGTGTGTGCACGCGTTTCCCAGGATCAACACAGGATTCTTTTGTACTATGGAATATCAGCAAATGTGACAACTTGGACCCGAGATGGCCTGGCTTGTTGGCAAGTACAAATTCTCAATAGAATTATTAGTAAAGTTCTAGTTTAAGAATCTACAATGGGATTATATAGTTGGCTCATTTTTTTTTTTATCCATATAGGAGACTCAGCTTATCTGAACTGACCATGGTTAGCATCACTGACGAATCCAACACCACCAGGGGAAGTCTGCATGAATGAGGCCCATGGTAAAAAACAGAGGTCAGTGGAGCGGGCTCCTGGGTTCCTAACGGCCATATTTAGAGGTCTGGATCAGACTGGTGGAGACCTCCTCTACTTACCCGATAAGGTGTGCAAAATTACAATGGCATACTGCATGTTGTACAACACAGCCTTGCCATTGAACATCCTGTACACTGCAGAGGATGGAAACCAAGATGAGCCACTGGGAAAGGATGTTGAAATGCCAAATGATGATATTGGCGAAGAGGAAGGAACGGATGTAGGAGGCTGGACTGGCTTGTAGTGAGTACCAAGGGGTACTTGCACCTTGCACCAGGCCCAGTTATCTCTTATTAGTGTATAGGGTGTCTAGCAGCTTAGGCTGATAGATAATGGTAGCTTAGCAGAGCAGCTTAGGCTGAACTAGGAGACGTGTGAAGCTACTACAGTACCACTTAGTGGCATATGCACAATATCATAAGAAAACACAATACACAGTTATACTAAAAATAAAGGTACTTTATTTTTATGACAATATGCCAAAGTATCTTAGAGTGTACCCTCAGTGAGAGGATAGGAAATATACACAAGATATATATACACAATAGCAAAAATATGCAGTATAGTCTTAGAAAACAGTGCAAACAATGTATAGTTACAATAGGATGCAATGGGGAAACATAGGGATAGGGGCAACACAAACCATATACTCCAAAAGTGGAATGCGAACCACGAATGGACCCCAAACCTATGTGACCTTGTAGAGGGTCGCTGGGACTATTAGAAAATAGTGAGAGTTAGAAAAATAACCCTCCCCAAGACCCTGAAAAGTGAGTGCAAAGTGCACTAAAGTTCCCCTAAGGACAAAGAAGTCGTGTTAGAGGAATAATGCAGGAAAGACACAAACCAGCAATGCAACAACTGTGGATTTCCAATCTAGGGTACCTGTGGAACAAGGGGACCAAGTCCAAAAGTCACAAGCAAGTCGGAGATGGGCAAATGCCCAGGAAATGCCAGCTGCGGGTGCAAAGAAGCTTCTACTGGACAGAAGAAGCGGAGGTTTCTGCAGGAACGAAAAGGGCTAGAGACTTCCCCTTTGGTGGACGGATCCCTCTCGCCGTGGAGAGTCGTGCAGAAGTGTTTTCCCGCCGAAAGAACGCCATCAAGCCTTGCTAGCTGCAAATCGTGCGGTTAGCGTTTTTGGACACTGCTGAGGCCCAGGAGGGACCAGGAGGTCGCAAATTGGACCAGCACAGAGAGGGGACGTCGAGGAAGACAAGGAGCCCTCTCTGAAGCAGGTAGCACCCGGAGAAGTGCCAGAAACAGGCACTACGAGGATGCGTGAAACGGTGCTCACCCGAAGTCGCACAAAGAAGTCCCACGTCGCCGGAGAACAACTTAGGAGGTCGTGCAATGCAGGTTAGAGTGCCGTGGACCCAGGCTGGACTGTGCACAAAGGATTTCCGCCGGAAGTGCACGGAGGCCGGAGTAGCTGCAAAAGTCGCGGTTCCCAGCAATGCAGCCCAGCGAGGTGAGGCAAGGACTTACCTCCACCAAACTTGGACTGAAGAGTCACTGGACTGTGGGGGTCACTTGGACAGAGTCGCTGGATTCGAGGGACCTCGCTCGTCGTGCTGAGAGGAGACCCAAGGGACCGGTAATGCAGCTTTTTGGTGCCTGTGGTTGCAGGGGGAAGATTCCGTCGACCCACGGGAGATTTCTTCGGAGCTTCTGGTGCAGACAGGAGGCAGACTACCCCCACAGCATGCACAAGCAGGAAAACAGTCGAGAAGGCGGCAGGATCAGCGTTACAGAGTTGCAGTAGTCGTCTTTGCTACTATGTTGCAGGTTTGCAGGCTTCCAGCGCGGTCAGCAGTCGATTCCTTATCAGAAGGTGAAGAGAGAGATGCAGAGGAACTCGGCTGAGCTCATGCATTCGTTATCTAAAGTTTCCCCAGAGACAGAGACCCTAAATAGCCAGAGAAGAGGGTTTGGCTACCTAGGAGAGAGGATAGGCTACTAACACCTGAAGGAGCCTATCAGAAGGAGTCTCTGACGTCACCTGGTGGCACTGGCCACTCAGAGCAGTCCAGTGTGCCAGCAGCACCTCTGTTTCCAAGATGGCAGAGGTCTGGAGCACACTGGAGGAGCTCTGGACACCTCCCAGGGGAGGTGCAGGTCAGGGGAGTGGTCACTCCCCTTTCCTTTGTCCAGTTTCGCGCCAGAGCAGGGCTAAGGGGTCCCCTGAACCGGTGTAGACTGGCTTATGCAGAATTGGGCACCTCTGTGCCCAACAAAGCATTTCCAGAGGCTGGGGGAGGCTACTCCTCCCCTGCCTTCACACCATTTTCCAAAGGGAGAGGGTGTCACACCCTCTCTCAGAGGAAGTTCTTTGTTCTGCCATCCTGGGCCAGGCCTGGCTGGACCCCAGGAGGGCAGATGCCTGTCTGAGGGGTTGGCAGCAGCTGCAGTGAAACCCCAGGAAGGGCAGTTTGGCAGTACCAGGGTCTGTGCTACAGACCACTGGGATCATGGGATTGTGCCAACTATGCCAGGATGGCATAGAGGGGGCAATTCCATGATCATAGACATGTTACATGGCCATATTCGGAGTTACCATTGTGAAGCTACATATAGGTAGTGACCTATATGTAGTGCACGCGTGTAATGGTGTCCCCGCACTCACAAAGTTCAGGGAATTGGCTCTGAACAATGTGGGGGCACCTTGGCTAGTGCCAGGGTGCCCTCACACTAAGTAACTTTGCACCTAACCTTTACCAGGTAAAGGTTAGACATATAGGTGACTTATAAGTTACTTAAGTGCAGTGTAAAATGGCTGTGAAATAACATGGACGTTATTTCACTCAGGCTGCAGTGGCAGGCCTGTGTAAGAATTGTCAGAGCTCCCTATGGGTGGCAAAAGAAATGCTGCAGCCCATAGGGATCTCCTGGAACCCCAATACCCTGGGTACCTCAGTACCATATACTAGGGAATTATAAGGGTGTTCCAGTAAGCCAATGTAAATTGGTAAAAATGGTCACTAGCCTGTTAGTGACAATTTGGAAAGAAATGAGAGAGCATAACCACTGAGGTTCTGATTAGCAGAGCCTCAGTGAGACAGTTAGTCACTACACAGGTAACACATTCAGGCACACTTATGAGCACTGGGGCCCTGGGTTACCAGGGTCCCAGTGACACATACAACTAAAACAACATATATACAGTGAAAAATGGGGGTAACATGCCAGGCAAGATGGTACTTTCCTACAACGGACTTGCGTCAAGATGTTATTGACAACTTCATCACGAGTGCCTCATTATGAACCTGGAGGTCTCATGACTGCCAGGTTCGCAGTGGTGGTCGGAACACCGCCTTTGTGGCAGTCCGAGTGCCATATTACGACTGCGGCTGTTACACCCCGGTTCGACCGCCAGGATTAGTCGTCCCAGCGGTCCTAAACCACCAGGGCAGCCAGTGAACACTGCGAAGGTGCTGGTGCACCCTGCAATCTACAGCATTGCCGCCGGCTGGATTATGAGCCAGAGACAATGCTGTAGGTCATTTCCCAGCTGGACCAGCAGTCGGAAACTGAGGTACCCGCCCACTAACCCAGTAGGAAACTCGTAATGGGCCTGGCGGGGCGGCAGCCACACTGGCGGCAGCCTCCCTGATGGGATTTCGGTGGACGGGCTTTTCTGTCCGCTGAAATCGTAATAAGGCCCTAAATGTCTAAGCAAATTTTAACATACTGAGTATAAAAGTCTGTGCTAGAATTGTTTTTTTTTTTTTTTAGGAATGGCAAGTCAAGGAAATTCTGGATTATACAGCAAAAGCGTTTTCAGATAAAAATGGAGCAACCTAAAGTAAAAAGAAAATTAATAGAATGATTAGACCTTTATGTGTTTTTGGTAATTACACAAAAATTTTAAATTACACACGTGCAAACTTCAAAACAGCAGGTGGAGAGATATCCTAAAAAGAAAGTGTATATAACATATACTAAACATTCAACCCAACACAGTAGAGAGGAGAAAGGAGACCTAAATCACTCCTAGGCCTAGCAGGCTAAAACCCAGACTATTATACAAATTAGAAGGCTTTATAGCATTAGTCATCTTATAAACATTGCAAAGTACATTTAGTACCAATACAACTTATATTCAGCATACAACACCACAAATTAAAATCTTTAAGTCAACACACTTTCATTTGTGAAACCAATTACGTCAATTCAATAACAGGAAAGCGACAACATACAAAATGAAATAAAATGACACTTTTATATAGCATAAAATGGAGATTGAGAAATGCATAACAATTTAGCATGTATGTAAGAAAACAGACAATGACCAACATCACATTGCGCTATTTTCTAGATACAAAACAAGACATCATGGCAGTTGTCATTTCAAATCAACATTAAGTACACTTACAAAATTGTGATTTCAACCTAACTAGTTAAAAATATGCAGTGACAATGAACACACATTTAAAATATATGAACATATGTTAATTATGTTAATAGGTGAAAAAACACTTACAAGCACCATACATTCATTTGAAATTAGGTGGAGTTTGGAACCTGCTATCTTAACTACAACATAACAGACAAGGCAAATGCAAGTGATAATCCATGAAGAACACACATAGTGAACATTAATAAAACAAGAGATACTACCATAACACTACTAATTTGATAACAATAGATTTGGAAATTTTAAATGTGGGTTTATATGTTGTACAAAGGTGCTAAACACATTAGAGACTGCTATCTTAGGAGTGCAAACTACATTTATGTTTAGTGAGACATTTATAAATCAAATTTACCAGTCTTCAATCCACCATGGATTCAAGTGAAATCTTCAGGATGTAGGATCGGCAAGACCTCCTCCTCCCAGGGAAAAAGTTGTAAGGTGTGGGGCTGGGAGAACCACCACCAGTCCTCTGGGCCTCCAGGTGATGCTTGGAGACCAGGTAAAGCACTCTCCCCCAAAAGGTGTTCCACCTCTTCCTAATTTCCTCCTCTGTTCGCAGGTTGTTTGCTACAGCATACACTATCAACGATTCTGGACTACATTTGCTTTTTCTGAGCTATTGCTGTATTATGTACTTGGGGTTAAAACAACTGTAGCTCTACAATAATTTCATCCACCACGACTGACAATTCTACCTCCGTATAACGGGGATTTCTTCCCACCCTGCCATTATGAGTGAGTAAAAATAAATGAAATAAAAGGACTCACAACTTAAAGAATTAAAAAATACAAATGACAAACAGAGGGAGAAAAACATTTTTTTAACCTGACTTGTGTGACAATTTCTTCAGGAAAATAGTGTTGTGCAGTGGAATGGCAGCGGATCATGGTCTGAAATGGAATGTGATTTATAGTGCGGTATGCAGGTGTCAACAATTAGCCAAAAGACATCAGGTGTGTGCCACTAGCATTCATCCAATAGCCACAGGCATAGTACAATGTGGAACATGTCCCGCAACTGACTCCTGCAGTCAAAGGCCACCACTAGAACACCACCAACACAACTGTGATATCTAAATATGCTCAGTACAATCCTGATGCAACTGAGTACTACTAGGCAGCATAGAAGTCCACCTGGTAGGCAGCAACAAACCCTTTACACAACAGAATATACACTGTCGAAGTGGGTGGAGGTTCAGCTGCCATACAACTAAATACAAGGGTCAGAAATCCATCAGCTTGATAGAGTGTTTGAAACCGCTGCCACAGAGGAAAGACGGAAGTCCCGTCAAGATCTAAATTCAGCCTTAACTTCAGTCTTTGACAGCGAACTTTAAAAAGAACGTGCACATGTGGCACTAGTTACCAAATCTAGTAGTTAGACCCATACTGGAACCCTGAAAACATTTTTTTTTTTTTTTTTAAATACAAAACTATGTGTGATATGAATCCCAAATGATGTTTTTAAAGTGTATATATTTGTTCTAGGATAGCTGCTATTCATCAAGGAGACTTTGTATTAAGCCTCTCTTCTTTTTCTACTGTGCTGGATGTCTGCCTTTGGCTTGTGATATCCAGGCATCCAAACGTTATCATTGAACTGTTTTATGTAATTAAAGAGGAGGTTATTGGTCACAAAACAATGGCACTGTCAAAACAAAGGCTACAGGAATCATTGGTTTCTATGCAAATAGACAAATGATTGCTTTATGAAGACTGACAAGAAAACAGGCAAGCGGAAGATTTACTACATTTAAAAATAAATTTCGGAGTCGCACAGGTTATTAAAAAAAAAAAAAACTGTAGAGAATATTACACTTATATTTTGTCTATAACAAATGTAAACTTTTCTTCTTAAACTGAACCAAGTGCATTTCACGACAATACGAACTCAACATTTTAACATACTAATAATGGCACAATTCTTCTGAAATCTTATAAATTATGCTTAAAATAAAAAGAGGCCATTAAGAGCGCCTTGCTACCCCAAGTGGATATCATGGATATCACAGCAGTAATTGCACACTACACTACATTTAAATGTACAGCTTTTAGTGTGAAGCAGTGCAGTGGTCTGTTGGCCCAGCCCATTTCAGAAATGGCATGTGCTTAAGGTGTCACACTCATGCAATTAGATTTGCAGGAGATGCATGTTATGCCACTTAATTTCAAATGGCCTTTTAGAAGTGCGAGAGAACATTTTTGTATTACCCGGAAACCCATGTTTTTGTGAAAGATTTTCTGTTCAGAATTTTCGAAAACTTGTTGTGTGGAAAACAATTTTATCCTCTATGTAATGCTTGAAAAAGTTGTAATTACTGTTTGTGTGCTTGTGTGCAGGCGTATGTGCATGCACATGGACGTCCACATGTATCTAGAGTAGGTGTGCTTGTTGCACTGAATTCTCACAAGGTGCTACGACAGTTGCACAGTCATTTCAAATTCACAATGGCAAATTTTGTTTGCCATTACGTTAAGGGATAATCCTCGGACAAGTGTTGTTGGCCTCTGCAGGTTCACTTCACTTCACATAAGTGACTAGCATTAGTCTTCTGAAAATGTTTTGTTTTCTCTAACTCATTACTATGGCTCGCAAATACATGTGCCAATACTGCCTTGCATGTAAACTCCATGTCTAATGTCTCACTTTCACTTAAGATATGATGTTGAAGAAGAAGGGTAGTCAAGCCCCATGGCTATTTATACTTGATTAGTTGTTCATAAATAATAATGAGCACACTGATGACATTCATGCTATGTATTTTTAACATGCCCTTGACTTGTTCACGACGATTTATTTTTGTTCAAATTAAAGATGCTTTAGTAATCGATAAGCTACTCTGAATACCACCGAAAGCAATTTATATCTGAAGAGCTTCTTCATTGATTGGCAAATTTGCATCTCCTTGGATGAGCGATTGAGAGAATTAATGAATGCATTAAGGAATGTATGGATGAGTATAAAGACAGCTGAATGGGTGACTAAATTAACTACACATACAACATAGCAAAATATAAACTACCTGTGCACTTCCATTAAAAACTATCTATTGGTGACAATTTAATAAATCAAGATTTGAAGTGTTGCAGACGCAGTTATCACTGGTGTTTTGGATATGTAGCTGGCTTGAGAACATGTCAATACTTTGCACTGGTCAGCATGTCAAATAAATATCGGTCTGTGTGATATCGTTTTACATGGAGGCTCTGCATACACCATCCAAATGTCAAGTCTTTAGGCTTTGTCAGTTCTTATTTTATTTTTTGAAAGCCTGGAAGCTACCCAGACATTTCCTGCTTCTTCAATCAATGTTTGTAAAGCATAGCTACTCACCCGTGAGGGTCTCAAGGCACTGGGGGCTTCAACCTAAGAGCCATGTCTTGATGTTCTTCCTGAAAATGGTGAGTGACAGGCTTTGTCTGAGATGCGGGGGGGAGGTTGTTCCAGCTCTTTGCTGTTGTCCTCAGGCAGTAGTTTTGCGGATGCGAGGTATGGTGGCCAGGGCTATCTGGGCAGAGCGGAGGGATCTTGCAGGGGTGTGGAAGGAGACGCAGTGGTTCAGGTAGGCTGGTCGTGCGCTGTGTATGGCCTTGTACGTGTGGGTGAGAAGCTTGAAGGTGATTCACTTCTCGACCCTGTAGCCAGTGGGAGGGTCCAGAATGAGTCTGGCGGCGTCGTTCTGGATGAGTTGTGGTTTATGTTCCCAGTTGAAGTGGTTGGCGTAGAGGGAGTTACTGTAGTCGAGCTTGCTAGTGACCAAGGCCTGCGACAGTCTGCTGGGATCCATCCAAGATCTTCTGAAGTTTGCAGAGTGTGTGCCAGCAGGAGAAGGAAACAGAGTTTACCTGGCGTCATGGACTGGAAGGAGTTGAGAATGATTCCTAAGTTGCTGGCAGGCTCAGTCGGTGCAGGGGGGGGCACTGAGGGATGTGGGCCACCAGGAGGAGTCCCAAGCTGAGGTGGCGTTTCCAAAGATGAGCTCAGTCTTGTCAGAGTTGAGCTTGAGGCAGCTTTTTCTCATTCAGGTGGCGACGGCTTCCATTCTGAGTGGAAGCTCCTTTTGGCCGTGTCCAGGTCTTCGGTGAGGGAAGTGATGAGTTGTGGGTCATTGGTCTATGACACGATGTTCATACCGTGGCTTCTGACGATGGCAGCAAGAGGGGTCATGTATACGTTGAACAGTGTGGAACTCAGTGAGGATCCTTGGGGGACTCTGCAGTTGACTCCTATATGTCTGGAAGTTTAGAGCGGGGGTCTGACCCGCTGCGTTCTCCAGGAGAGGAAGGAGTGGATCCATTCCAGGAATCTTCCACAGATTCCTATGTCGTGGAGTCTGGTGTGCAGACTGCTGTGGGAGACCATGTCAAATGCTGCTGAGAGGTCAAGGAGTATGAGTGCTGCAGTGTGGCTGCGGTCTAGGAGTAATCTGATGTCGTCGGTGACTGCCAGGAGGGCTTGTCTCCGTGCTGTGGAAGCCAGACTGGGAGATGTCCAGGGAGTTGTTGGCCTAAATGAAATTCCATAGTTGTGTTGACTGCTTTCTCCAGTACTTTGGTGGGGTATGGTAGCAGCTACATGGGCTGGAAATTCTTTATTTCTGATGGGTCGGCCGAAGGTTTCTTTGGGAGAGGGCTTATTCGGCGTGTTTCCAGTCTTTGGGGAAAGATGCCTATGTTGATGGAGCGGTTGATTGTCTTCCGTAGCTCGGGGCAATGGATGCACTGGCTCTGATGTGTATGTGGTGCGGGCAGGGGTCCGAGGGGGCTCCGGAGTGGATGCTGTTCATGATGTTGACTGTTTCCTCTGTGGTGAGCATGGACCAGTTGTGGATGGTCTGGGTGGGTTCTGGGGGGGATGGGTTGGTCACCGGTTCCAGTGCCAGGATTTTCCAGGAGGAAGCTGTTGTAGATGTCCAAGATCTTGTGGTGGAAAAAGGAGGTGAGTTTGTGACAGAGGTCCTGTGATGGGGTAGGGATGCTGGTTGCTTTGGAGGGGGAGGGGAAACTGAACACGATGACAGAAGAGTTCCTTAGAGTTGTGTGAGGAGGAGTTGATGTGCTCCCGGAGCGTGTCCTTCCTTACGTTCTTCATTTTTTTATCGGTGGCCAGCGGTTGCGGCTCTGAATGAGGCGAGGTCTTCGCTGGTTTGGCTGTTCCTCTATTTTTTCTCTAAACGTCTGCAGGTACGCTTTGATTCTTAGAGTTCGCTGGTGAACCAGCTGTCTTTCATAGGTACGCGTTTGGCCGATGTCAGCCGGAGAGTGGCTAGAGTGTTGGCACGTTCAGTGATCCATGCGTTGAGAATGAGCGCTTCTGTTTTGGCATCATCAGAGGGAGAGATTTGGCGGGTGATGAGGTGAGTTACTTATTGGAGATTTTGTTCCAATTTCTGTGGGGGGGTCCTGGAGATGCAGGTGTGGCGACCGTGAAGTGTATGCAACAGTGGTTGGTCCAGTCTCAGGTGGAGATGGTCTCAATGGTGATCCAGTAGCTTGAGGTGAAGATGAGGTCCAGTGTGTGTCCTGCAATGTGTGTGGGTGCGGAGAAAGGGTGGGGAGGTTGTCGAGTAGAGCAGTGGTGTTTGGGTAGATGCAGTCCTCAAGGTGGAAATTCAGGTTGCCGAGGAGGAAGTAGTGGACTGACGCCAGGCCCTGAGGGGTAGCGATGTCTACAACGTTGTATATGAAAGCTGGGCGGGCACGGGTGGCCTGTACTACAGGGTGCACAGATAGAGGAGTTGTGATTGGGGTGGACTAGCAAGTGAAGTGTGTTCCTTGGTGGTGCAGTGTTCTTCGGGGGCGGCCCTGACACATAGTGAGGACTTGTGTATGATGGCTAGTCCTCCGCCAGGGCAGGAGGGCCGGTCCCTCCTTAGGATGCTGTAACCATCGGGAATGACGATGTCTGGACCCAATGTGCGGTTGGTCCAGGTCTCATAAGGCAGGCAATGTCCGGTTGGGCGGTATCGATCAAGTCCCAGAGTTCAGTGACGCGTGTGTGGAGGCAGCAGATTTTCAGGAGCAGGCAGTTGATGGGGTTGTGGTGGTTGTTGGCATCTTTGCGTATAGAGAGTACCTTCAGCTTGTTGAGGCTGGCACTGAAGGTGCAGTTCCTGCAGGTGAAAGGTCGGTGGGTGTCCTTGAGAGAGATGGTACAACATTTGTTGAGACGTCCGGTGTTAAGGGAGAGGAGGGTCCCAGAGGCGTAACGGAGGAAGTCCACGGGTGGTTTAATGCAGATCCAGGGTTCCTGGTGCTGGGCAAGGTCCAGGCTGGGACGGGCACAAACAGGCTTGCCCTTGGCACGGCTGCGCTGGGGCCGCCATTAAGAAGGGGAGGAGTAGCGGTCAGCTGGGAGGCGGGAAAGGTGCTTCAAGGGGGGTGGGGGGGTAGCAGGGGAAGAGGGGAGAAAGGAAAAAGGAATAAAAGGAAAAAACAAGAGGAAAAGCAAGAGTGAAAGTGACAGAGAGAAATAAATACTTATTTGTGATGGCTGTTAGAAATGGGGTCTTTGGTTGACAGTCAGGTTATCCCCTGTTCGAGCAAGGACCCTCACTCTAGTCTGGGTAAAAGAGAATCATCCTCAGCTAACCCCTGCTTACCCCCTTGGTAGCTTGGCAGAGCAGTAGGCTTAACTTCAGAGTGCTAGGTGTAAAGTATGTGTACCAACACACACAGTAACTTAATGAAAACACTACAAAATTACAACACCAGTTTAGGAAAATAGGAAATATTTATCTAAACAAAACAAGACCGAAATGACAGAAATCCGACATACATAAGTCAAGTTATGAATTTTTAAAGATTAAACTAAAAAATAACGCTTAGAAACACAAAATGCTTCGATGCGGTGTTAACACGACGTCATGACGGAGTCATTCCCAACAAGCCGACACCAGCGGTGCCAGACACGGAGTCGCGTAGACCCCCAAGTACAATACCTTTGGTAAAGAGTGAAAACAAGTTGATGCTCGGTCGATGATCGCGGCGTCTGTGCGAAACGTTAAATCTGCACACTTTGAGCGGTGTCACAGCGTGGTGCGGCGACTTCCACAGAGTTGTGGACTTCAGCGGGACTGCAGTGGTGTCGGGCCTGCGATGGTCGTCGCGTTCAAGCGAAGATCACGAAGTCGGTTGCAGGCGGCGTCACCGGATTCAGCAGCGGCATAGGTCCGAAGTCGATTTCCTTGGATTTCCACCAGCTTTCCTTTCAAGGGCCCAGGGACTGGCTAGGGCACCACTTCTCAGAGCAGGAGTCTTTCCAGAGACTCCAGGTGCTGGCAGAAAGAAGTCTTTGCTGCCCCTCAGAATTCAAACAACAGGAGGCAAGCTCTAAATCAAGCCCTTGGAGATTTCTTCACAAGATGGAAGGCACACAAAGTTCACTCTTTGCCCTCTTTCTCTGGCAGAAACAGCAACTGCAGGATAGCTCCACAAAGCACAGTCACAGGCAGGGCAGCACTTCTCCTCAGCTCTTCTCCAGGCAGAGGTTCCTCTTGTTTACAGAATTTTTCTAAAGTCTGTGGTTTTGGGTGCCCTTCTTATACCCAATTTCCCCTTTGAAGTAGGCCTACTTCAAAGTAAAGTCTCTTTTGAATGTGAAATCCTGCCTTGCCCAGGCCAGGCCCCAGCCACTAACCAGGGGGTCGGAGACTGCATTGTGTGAGGACAGGCACAGCCCTTTCAGGTGTAAGTGACCATGTAGTGTGGTTGGTTTTACGTATCCTTTGCGCGTTAGCTTCAGGCTTTAGGCCTTTGTGCACTTTGCCCTGGATGTATTTTATTCATTTGCTGGCAGCTTAGAGCCTCTGTGCACTTTGCTCTAAATGCTTTTTATTAGGCTTCGTACTGTTATTTTTCAAATAGCCAGTTCTACGGTTTTGTTTTTTATTCATATCACACTGTTTTGCCTACTTCAGCACTGGAGTTCTCCATAACACATTCACTCTGTGCTTCAGTCAAGGATACAGTCTGGTACATTAGTAACACAAAAGGATGATGGACGGAGTGCTGACAATGCAAACACTCACCCCCAGTCACAGATCTGGGTTTAATCCATCGTTCTTTTGCTCACCATGCCACCCCAGTTCGGACCCAGCCATATGCAAATCAGTCTTGACCCTGTTCCTCATGGGAACAGTCCAGCCCGAACTGCTAGGCCAGGTCCTCCCTGGACTGGAAACAAGCATCCTGGGACCGGTTTCAGGGTATCACCCTTCTTCAGCCAGGCTAGCTTGATTCCAGTGGCACAGTGAGCAAGGGACCCACGTCTGGGCATACCCTTATCACTTAGGGCAACATTAGTAACACAATTCTAAAAGTGGCATTTTCAAACACACAATCTTAAAATAAACTTTACTAAAAGATGTATTTTAAAATTGTGAGCTCAGAGACCCCAAACTCCACATCTCCATCCTCTTGCAAAGGAAATCTACGTTTTAATCAGATTTAAATGTAGCCCCCATGTTAACCTATGAGAGGGACAGGCTTTGCAACAGTGAAAAACGAATTTAGCAATATTTCACTGTCAGGACATATAAAACACATTACTTTATGTCCTACTTTAATCATACAGTGCACCCTACCCTTGGGGCTACCTAGGGCCTACCTTAGGGGTGCCTTTCATGTAAGAAAAGGGAAGGTTTAGGCCTGGCAAGTGGGTACACTTGCCAAGTCGAATTTACAGTTAAAACTGCACACACACAGACACTGCAGTGGCAGGTCTGAGACATGATTACAGAGTGATTACAGGGTGGCACAACCAGTGCTGCAGGCCCACAAGTAGCATTTGATTTACAGGTCCTGCCACTTCTAGTGCACTTTACTAGGGACTTACTAGTAAATCAAATATGCCAATCATGGATAAACCAATTACATACATTTTATACAGAGAGCAGATGCACTTTGGCACTGGTTAGCAGTGGTAAAGTGTTCAGAATTCAAAAGCAAACAGGTCAGAAAAAATAAGAGGCAGGAGTCAAAAGGATTGGGGATGACCCTGCATAAGCAAAAAAAAGTCCACCAATGGCCACTAGACCAACAAGGATGAGACGCAGGGATGAGCCTGCAGGTGGAGGAGGGGCCTCCAACTGAGAGTCAGGATACTCTCAGTTCGTCCCAGAAAACGGCAGAGGCAGCAGCCGCTGACAGAGGAGTTGGGGAGGGAAGCAGACGCTGACCAGGTCAATGCAGTTGCCCTCTCACAGCACTGCAGCTGCCATTAAGAAGGGGAGGGGTGGAGGAAGCAGTCAGCTGGTAGGTGGGAAAGATGCTTAACGGGAGGGCAGAGGAAAGAGTGGAGAAAGGAAAAAGGAATAAGAGGAAAAACGAACAAGAGAAAAAGGAAGAAAAAGCTAGAGTGAAAGAGCAACAGAGAGAAAGAAATACATACTTGTGATGGCCACTAGACCACCAGGGATGAGGAGCAGGGACAAGCCTGAGGGTTGAGGAGGGCCTCGAACTGAGAGTCAGGAGATTCTCAGTTCGTCCCAGGAAAAGGCAGAGGCAGCAACAGCTGGGGAAGGGAGAAGACGCTGACCAGGAGGTCAGTGCAGCTGCCCTCTCACAGCGCTGCAGCTGCCAGTAGAAAGGGGGGGGTCTTCTTGAATGTGCCTCATCCAGTATTGTAACAAAGCCATTCCAAGATGCCAGCCACGAATTGGCAGACATGCGCCTTATTATGTGACAACCACTGACTGTTCTTTGTTATACTTTCCTAAAAAACATTCAAAGAAAACAAGCACTGAAAAAGCCAATAAGTTGGCAACAAATGACAGACCTATTGTCTTTGCCAATGCTTGTTTGAACTTGAGGTGAAATTATTGTTAGATGGTGGGCTCAGGGAATTTTCTTTTTCAAATGGAACCAAGGTGGTTGAGGTCTCAAAAAACAGAAGTCCAGCTTCCCTCAGCAGCCAGCACCGACGATAAGACCGGAGACAGAAAATCGGACTATAATGTACGCCTCTGTCTGGTGGTACCTCCGTCCCACTGACAACGGTAATTTCACAAATCTCAAACATTTCTCATTACATTCAAACACTGCCCTATATGAAAAAAATGGCTTTGGGGCTAAATAAAATTTGAACATCAAATGGCAATTAATAATATTTTAAGAGGTGGGAGACATAGCTCATTTTTTACATTTATAATAGGGAGTATCCTGCATAAATCAGAGATGTTAGCCTATTAGCAGTGTTTCCCAAAATGAGGGTAACTACCCACTGGTAGGTCACAAGCGAATTGTTGGTGGGTCATGAAAGTTGAAATAAAGATGCCTTTAAATCATGTGTTTAACTTGTCACTTTTGCTAGTAATGCAAACATATAAGTCAGCTGTAAGGCTGCTTTACTCTTAATACGGGGATTGCTGTGTACTTCTTCTCTGACCTCAAAGTGAGAACATTTTGTAGTGAATTATGTGACAATGTAGGATGTAATTTGTTTTGCAATGTGCAACAAAACGTAAATTAGCTGTAAATGAACTGTATGCATCTAGAAGTTAGAAAAAGCTAAATAGAAGCCCTTTTTGTAATGTGTAGTGTGCTGGAAACAGGTTTTAATGGGCTCAAATCAAGACACTTCCTTGGTGATGCGCAAATAATAAATATTAGTTTCGTCAGTAAAACTGTACATCTGTGCACATTTAGTGGTCATTTCAGTTGAAAACGTGCTGTATTTAAATGTTACTCCAGATGCTTTAGCTACATTCAAAAACTGACCCACCTCATGTCCCTTAAACGATACGTGGATCGCGAACGTTTGTTGTCCTAAAACGTGTCAATCTGCCGCATAATTCAAAGGCTTCAATCAGTAGCGTGGGGGGTGCAGGGGGGGGGGGGCGCTCGCGAGTGCTAAAATCCACGGGTTAGGGGGCGCAAATTACTTGCCTTGCCCCGGGTGCTGACAACCCAAGCTACGCCACTGGCTTCAATGAAAAGTGAAATTATGATTTGCCATGCATGGCCCGAATCGTCGGGTAACACGCCCACCTCCTAGGACCTACCCTCTAATTTAGACTTTACTTTCTTACTAACCACGCCCCACAAACTCTGTCGTCTTTCGGGTCTAGGTGCTCGGGGGGTCACTACCTGGCATTTCCCTTTTTACTGTTCAATCCTAACTGCCGCGCATTTATGATGCCGGTGCGCCCCGGTCTTGGACCCGCCTTACTTGCGATGTCTTACCCCTGGCCGTGCTCAGTGACTCTCCGCGGTCTTTCACCCGTCTCCCACGGCGTTTTTTGCGCATGGCTGCGGCTCAGAGGCCTGTAAAGGGCGGCTTACGAAGTTTTCAACTTTGTCTACCATGGCGCGCAGTAGTTGTTGGGCTCACTGCAGTTCAATGTACGTGTAAAGAATGGGGCACTTCTTGCCTCTGCCGCCATGCTTGATCCTTAAATGATTAGCCCGGCTCTAGCGTAAACCGTACGGCTACAGACTTTCTTCTATTGCCATGACCATGTCTGTGACGCTGCGCTCCTTGGAGGTTGGCGTATGATGCTACCCGGGTGCTGCACTGTCGGCCATATTGAACGTTTTACTGCTTCGCCGTTTGAGTTGAGCTTTTATGATGTTAATAATACTAAAGAGTTTCTACTGGTTCGGACTTCCCCTTGCCCATTTTACTTTGTTTAAAATTGCGCAGAGAAGTGAACTTTCATTTTTATGTTTACTTTGATGGTCAATTGAACTAGACGGTACATGCTTTAATATAATTGAAGACACTGAATATTCCAAGCAACAATGGCTATGCCATATATAGTCACGACTCAATGAATGGTAGTTAAAACATTTGCAAGCCGACTGCTCTGAATTCGAGCAGAAGAGGCGGGTAGGGAGAAGCCACCATAGTTTCATACTGCAAAGTAGGAAATAAATATACGTATTTTCGCAAGCCAGTGACAACTCTGTATTCCCCTTCTCCTTGCGTGTAACGAATGTTTGAGAAAGAGGGCGGGTTGATGTAGACAAACTCTTCCGTAGAAATGTAGTGCACTAAAGGTAAAGAAATCTTGATCGAAAGTGCGTATGGTATATTGATTCATTCTAGGGAGCCCAGAATATGTTTAAAATGGGGGCACGGAGGCAAGGGCTGTTTGCACCACTGAAGGTGTGCTGAACACAGCAAGAAAGCCATGTTGTTTACGTATGCTAATAAAAAGAACTGAAAGCACTTTAGTTGAAGGGACTTTTAACCCCTTCGCTTCCAGGCCTTTCCCCCTCAGGTGCCAAGCCGTTTTTTGGCTGTTTGGGGTAGTTCGCGCTTAGGCCCTCGTCCACATAAACTACCAATGCCAGATTTGCATCCCTTTTTTTCCCAACATCCTAGGGATTCTAGAGGTACACAGGCTTAGTGGGTTACCTCGAAGGAGACCAAGAAATTAGCCAAAATACAGCGAAAAGGGTTTGCGGTGCTAAAATCACCATCTTCCCAGCTTTCAGGAACAGGCAGACTTAAATCAGAAAACGCAATTTTTTCAACACAATTTTGGCATTTTACTGGCACATACCCCATTTTTACTATTTTTTGTGCTTTCCTCCTCCTTCCAGTTGGTGACAGAAATGGGTGTGAAACCCATGCTGGATCCCAGAAAGCTAAACATTTCTAAAAATCAGACAAAACTCTGAATTCAGCAAGGTGTAATTTATGTAGATCCTACAAGGGTTTCCTACAGAAAATAACAGCTGAAATGAAAAAATATTGAAATTGAGGTGAAAAAACTGCCATTTTCCCCACATTTTACTCTATAACTTTTTCCTGCAATGTCAGATTTTTTAAAGCAATATATTGTTACGTCTGCTGAACCCTTCTGGTTGTGGGGATATATAGTACTTGTACGTTCATCAAGAAACCTAGGTACCCAGAGCCAATAAATGAGCTGCACTTTGCAATGGGTTTTCATTCTATACCGGGTATACAGCAATTCATTTGCTGAAATGTATAGAGTGAAAAATAGGTATCAAGAAAACCTTTGTATTTCGAAAATGGGCACAAGATAAGATGTTGAGAAGTAGTGGTTATTTCTACATCTCTGAATTCCGGGGTGCCTATTACAGGGCATTTCTCAAATAGATGTCTTTTTTACACACAGTCTTACATTTGGAAGAAAAAAATGTAGAGAAAGACAAGGGGCAATAACACTTGTTTTGCTATTCTGTGTTCCATCAAGTCTCCAGATACAAATGGTACCTCACTTGCATGGGTAGGCCTAATGCTTGCGACAGGAAACGCAACATGGACACATAACATTTTTACATTGAAATCTGACGTGTTTTTTGGAAAGTGCCTAGCTGTAGATGTTGGAATCTGGATCAGCCGGCACCTAGGGAAACCTACCAAACCTGTGCATTTTTTTAAACTAGACACGTAGGGGAATCCAAGATGGGGTGACTTGTGGGGCTCTCACTAGGTTCTGTTACCCATAATTTTTTGCAAACCTCAAAATTTGGCCCAAAAAACACTTTTTCCTCATATTTCGGTGACAAAAAGTTCTGAGATCTGAGAGGAGCCACAAATTTCTATCTACCCAGCGTTCCCTCAAGTCTCCCAATAAAAATGGTACCTCACTGTAGGAAAGTACCATCTTGCCTGGCATGTTACTCCCATATTTCACTGTATATATGTTGTTTTAGTCTATGTGTCACTGGGACCCTGCCAGGCAGGGCCCCAGTGCTCATAAGTATGTGCCCTGTATGTGTTCCCTGTGTGACGCCTAACTGTCTCACTGAGGCTCTGCTAACCAGAACCTCAGTGGTTATGCTCTCTTTGCTTTCCAAATTTGTCACTAACAGGCTAGTGACTAAATTTACCAATTCACATTGGCACACTGGTACACCCATGTAATTCCCTAGTATATGGTACTGAGGTACCCAGGGTATTGGGGTCCCTGGAGATCCCTATGGGCTGCAGCATTTCTTTTGCCACCCATAGGGAGCTCTGACAATTCTTACACAGGCCTGCCACTGCAGCTTGCGTGAAATAACGTCCACGTTATTTCACAGCCATTTACCACTGCACTTAAGTAACTTATAAGTCACCTATATGTCTAACCTTCACCTGGTGAAGGTTGGGTGCAAAGTTACTTAGTGTATGGGCACCCTGGCACTAGCCAAGGTGCCCCCACATCGTTCAGGGCAAATTCCCGGACTTTGTGAGTGCGGGGACACCATTACACGCGTGCACTGTACATAGGTCACTACCTATGTACAGAGTCACAATGGTAACTCCGAACATGACCATGTAACATGTCTAAGATCATGGAATTGTCACCCCAATGCCATGATCCCCTGGGTCTCTAGCACAACCTCTTGTACACCGAGGCAAGGGACCCAAAACCTGGAGCAGCCAGGAGATTGGTCATTCCCCTGCAGTATAGAGAGTTCCTCCTAACTCTTGCACATGACATTCCTTTGGCTGGGCATTTGGGCCAGATCAAAACATGGGAAAGGCTTGCCCCCCTGTTTCACTGGCCAAGGATGTCAGAGGACACTAAAGATTTTTGCAAGTCTTGTGTGACCTGACAAGCCAGTGGCAAGACTGGTGGCACACCAAAGGCTCCCCTTATTCCACTACCTGTGGTTGGGGTCCCCTTTGAAAGGGTAGGGGTTGACATAGTTGGCCCCCTTGACCCTCCTACTGCTTCAGGCAATAGGTTTATCTTGGTGGTTGTGGACCATGCCACAAGATATCCTGAAACAACTCCTCTAAGGACCACTACAGCTCCTGCAGTGGCAAAAGCCCTCCTGGGAATCTTTTCCAGGGTGGGTTTCCCAAAAGAGGTTGTATCAGACAGTGGTAGCAACTTTATGTCTACATACTTGAAAGCTATGTGGAAGGAATGTGGTGTAACCTACAAATTCACCACTCCTTATCATCCACAGACTAATGGACTGGTAGAGAGGTTTAATAAAACTCTCAGAAGGTATGATAATGGGACTCCCTGAAAAACTCAGAAGGAGATGGGATGTCCTGTTACCTTGCCTCCTTTTTGCTTACAGGGAGGTACCCCAGAAAGGAGTGGGCTTCAGCCCCTTTGAACTCCTCTTTCGACACCCTATAAGAGGTCCACTAACACTTGTGAAGGAGGGTTGAGAACAACCTTTAAAAGCTCCCAAACAGTACATAGTGGACTATGTACTTCGCCTAAGATCCAGAATGGCCGAGTACATGAAAAAGGCCAGTAAAAACCTTCAGGCCAGCCAAGAGCTCCAGAAGCAATGGCATGACCAGAAGGCTGTTCTGATTCAATACCAACCAGGACAGAAGGTGTGGGTATTGGAGCCTGTGGCCCCAAGAGCACTCCAAGACAAATGGAGTGGATCCCATCTAATTGTTGAGAAAAAGGGTGAGGTCACCTATTTGGTAGACCTGGGCACTGCCAGGAGTCCCCTTAGGATGATTTATGTCAACCACCTAAAATCCTACCATGACAGGGCTGATCTCACCCTGCTCATGGCAACATATGAGGAACAGGGAGAAGAGAGTGACCCTCTCCCTGATCTCTTCTCCTCCACTGAAGAGGATGCTTTAGTGGAGGGAGTAGTTTTGGCAGATTGTCTGACTGCAGAACAGAAAGACAACTGCATAAATCTCCTTGGACAGTTTTCTGAACTCTTTTCCACTGTGCCTGGCACCACATCTTGGTGTGAACACACAATTGATACTGGAGACAGCATGCCTGTCAAAAGTAAAATCTATAGGCAGCCTGACCATGTCAGGGACTGCATAAAACAAGAGGTTCAGAAAAGGCTTGATCTAGAAGTCGTTGAACCTTCTGAAAGCCCATGGGCGAGTCCTGTGGTGCTTGTACCAAAGCCTCACTCAAAAGATGGAAAAAGGGACATGAGGTTTTGTGTAGACTACAGAGGTCTCAATCAGGTAACAAAAACTGATGCTCACCCTATACCCAGGGCAGATGAGCTCATAAATACACTGGCATCTGCCAAGTATCTAAGCACCTTTGATTTGACTGCAGGGTATTGGCAGATCAAATTGGCTGAGGATGCTAAACCTAAAACTGCATTTTCAACTACAGGAGGGCACTACCAATTTACAGTGATGCCCTTTGGTTTAAAAAATGCAGCTGCCACTTTTCAGAGGTTGGTGAACACAGTCCTGCAAGGGTTGGAGGCTTTTAGTGCAGCATATCTAGATGATATAGCTATCTTTAGCTCCACCTGGGATGAGCACCTGGTCCACCTTTGGAAAGATTTGGAGGCCCTGCAAAAGGCAGGCCTCACTATCAAGGCCTCAAAGTGCCAGATAGGGCAGGGAAAGGTGATTTATCTGGGACACCTGGTAGGCGGAAAACAGATTGCACCACTTCAGGGGAAAATCCAGACAATCATGGATTGGGTTCCCCCTACAACACAGACCCAGGTGAGAGCCTTCTTAGGCCTCACTGGGTATTACAGGAGATTCATTAAAAACTATGGCTCCATAGCAGCCCCTCTTAATGATCTCACAAGTAAGAAGATGCCTAAAAAGGTATTATGGACAGCTAGCTGTCAGAAAGCTTTTGAGGAACTCAAACAGGCCATGTGCTCTGCATCTGTCCTAAAAAGCCCATGTTACTCCAAGAAATTCATTGTTCAAACTGATGCATCTGAATTAGGGGTAGGGGCACTCTTATCACAACTGAGTTCTGAGGGCCAGGATCAACCAGTTGCTTTTATCAGCAGAAGGTTGACCCCTAGATAAAAGCGTTGGTCTGCCATTGAGAGGGAGGCCTTTGCTGTGGTCTGGGCACTGAAAAAGTTGAGGCCATACCTGTTTGGCACTCACTTTATTGTTCAGACAGACCATAAACCTCTACTTTGGCTAAAACAAATGAAAGGTGAAAACCCTAAATTGTTGAGGTGGTCCATGTCTCTACAGGGAATGGACTATACAGTGGAACATAGACCTGGGAGTACCCCCTCCAATGCAGATGGACTCTCCAGATATTTCCACTTAGACAATGAAGACTCATCAGGTCATGGCTAGTCTTATTGTCCTTCGTTTGGGGGGGGGGGGTTGTGTAGGAAAGTACCGTCTTGCCTGGCATGTTACCCCCATATTTCACTGTATATATATTGTTTTAGCCTATGTGTCACTGGGACCCTGCCCTGTATATATATTGTTTTAGTCTATGTGTCACTGGGACCCTGCCAGGCAGGGCCCCAGTGCTCATAAGTATGTGCCCTGTATGTGTTCCCTGTGTGATGCCTAACTGTCTCACTGAGGCTCTGCTAACCAGAACCTCAGTGGTTATGCTCTCTCTGCTTTCCAAATTTGTTACTAACTGGCTAGTGACTAAATTTACCAATTCACATTGGCACACTGGTACACCCATATAATTCCCTAGTATATGGTACTGAGGTACCCAGGGTATTGGGGTTCCAGGAGATCCCTATGGGCTGCAGCATTTCTTTTGCCACCCATAGGGAGCTCTGACAATTCTTACACAGGCCTGCAACTGCAGCCTGCGTGAAATAACGTCCACGTTATTTCACAGCCATTTACCACTGCACTTAAGTAACTTATAAGTCACCTATATGTCTAACCTTCACCTGGTGAAGGTTGGGTGCAAAGTTACTTAGTGTGTGTGTACCCTGGCACTAGCCAAGGTGCCCCCACATCGTTCAGGGCAAATTCCCCGGACTTTGTGAGTGCGGGGACACCATTACACGCGTGCACTGTACATAGGTCACTACCTATGTACAGCGTCACAATGGTAACTCCGAACATGGCCATGTAACATGTCTAAGATCATGGAATTGTCACCCCAATGCCATTCTGGCATTGGGGTGACAATTCCATGATCCCCTGGGTCTCTAGCACAGAACTCGGGTACTGCCAAACTGCCTTTCCGGGGTCTCCACTGCAGCTGCTGCCAACCCCTCAGACAGGTTTCTGCCCTCCTGGGGTCCAGGCAGCCCTGGCCCAGGAAGGCATAACAAAAGGACTTCCTCTGAGAGGAAATAGGTGATAGGTGTGAAGGCTGGGGAGGAGTAGCCTCCCCCAGCCTCTGGAAATGCTTTGATGGGCACAGATGGTGCCCATCTCTGCATAAACCAGTCTACACCGGTTCAGGGATCCCCCAGCCCTGCTCTGGCATGAAACTGGACAAAGGAAAGGGGAGTGACCACTCCCCTGACCTGCACCTCCCAGGGGAGGTGCCCAGAGCTCCTCCAGTGTGTCCCAGACCTCTGCCATCTTGGAAACAGAGGTGTCTGTGGCACACTGGACTGCTCTGAGTGGCCAGTGCCAGCAGGTGACTTCCTTCTGATAGGCTCTTACCTCTCTTGGTAGCCAATCCTCCTTCCTAGGTAGCCAAACCTCTTTTTCTGGCTATTTAGAGTCTCTGCTTTGGGGATTTCACCAGATAGCGAATGCAAGAGCTCACCAGAGTTCCTCTGCATCTTTCTCTTCACCTTCTAGCAAAGGATCGACCGCTGACTGCTCAGGACGCCTGCAAAACCGCAACAAAGTAGCAAGACGACTACTAGCAACCTTGTATCGCTTCATCCTGCTGGCTTTCTCGACTGTTTCCAGGTGGTGCATGCTCTGGGGGTGGCCTGCCTCCTCTCTGCACCAGGAGCTCTGAAGAAATCTCCCGTGTGTCGACGGAATCTTCCCCCTGCAACCGCAGGCACCAAAAGACTGCATCACTGGTCCTCTGGGTCCCCTCTCAGCACGACGAGCGTGGTCTCTGGAACTCAGCAACTCTGTCCAAGTGACTCCCACAGTCCAGTGACTCTTCAGTTCAAGTTTGGTGGAGGTAAGTCCTTGCCTCCCCATGCTAGACTGCATTGCTGGGTACAGCGTGATTTGCAGCTGCTCCGGCTCCTGTGCACTATCCCAGGATTTCCTTCGTGCACAGCCAAGCCTGGGTCCCTGACACTCCTTCCCGCAGTGCACAATCTTCTGAGTTGTCCTCCGGCGTCGTGGGACTCCCTTTTGTGACTTCGGGTGGACTCTGGTTCACTTTTCTACCAAGTGCCTGTTCAGGTACTTCTGCGGGTGCTGCCTGCTTCTGTGAGGGCTCCCTGAGTTGCTGGGCGCCCCCTCTCTCCCCTCCCCCAAGTGGCGATATCCTGGTTCCTCCTGGGCCACAGTAGCACCCAAAAACATGTACCGCGACCCTTGTAGCTAGCAAGGCTTGTTTGCGGTCTTTCTGCGTGGGAACACCTCTGCAAGCTTCATCGTGACGTGGGACATCCATCCTCCAAAGGAGAAGTTCCTAGTCCTCTTCTTTCCTGCAGAACTCCAAGCTTTTTCCAACAGGTGGCAGCTTTCTTGCACCATCAGCTGGCATTTCCTGGGCTCTTGCCCACTCTCGACACTTGCGACTATTGGAATTGGTCCCCTTGTCTTACAGGTACTCAGGTCCGGAAATCCACTGTTGTTGCATTGCTGGTGTATGTTCTTCCTGCAGAATCCCCCTATCACAACTTCTGTGCTCTCTGGGGGGTAGTAGGTGCACTTTACACCTACCTTTCAGGGTCTGGGGGGGGCTATTTTTCTAACCCTCACTGTTTTCTTACAGTCCCAGCGACCCTCTACAAGCTCACATAGGTTTGGGGTCCATTCGTGATTTGCATTCCACTTTTGGAGTATATGGTTTGTGTTGCCCCTATACCTATGTGCTCCTGTTGCAATCTATTGTAATTCTACACTGTTTGCATTACTTTTTTTGCTATTACCTGCATAATTTTGGTTTGTGTACATATATCTTGTGTATATAACTTATCCTCATACTGAGGGTACTCACTGATATACTTTTGGATTATTGTCATAAAAATAAAGTACCTTTATTTTTAGTAATTCTGTGCATTGTGTTTCCTTATGATATTGTGCATATGACACCAGTGGTATAGTAGGAGCTTTATATGTCTCCTAGTTCAGCCTAAGCTGCTTTGCCATAGCTACCTTCTATCAGCCTAAGCTGCTAGAAACACCTCTTCTACACTAATAAGGGATAACTGGACCTGGCACAAGGTGTAAGTACCTCTGGTACCCACTACAAGCCAGGTCAGCCTCCTACACTCACTTGTGTGGGTAGGCCTAGCGCCCGCGACAGGAAATGCTCCAAAACACAACGTGGACACATCACATTTTCCCAAAGAAAACAGAGCTGTTTTTTGCAAAGTGCCTAGCTGTGGATTTTGGCCTCTAGCTCAGCCGGCACCTAGGGAAACATACCAAATCTGCACATTTTTGAAAACTAGACATACATCTAGGGGAATCCAAGAAAGGGTGACTTGTGGGGCTCTTACCATTTTCTGTTACGCAGAATCCTTTGCAAACCTCAAAATTTGGCCCAAAAAACACTTTTTCTTCACATATCGGTGACAGAAAATTCTGGAATCTGAGAGGAGCCACAAATGTTCTTCCACCCAGCGTTCTCCCAACTCTCCTGATAAAAATGCTGCCTCACTTGTGTGGGTAGGCCTAGTGCCCGCGAAAGAAAATGCCCCAAAACGCTATCTGGACACATCAACATTATCAAATACAAAACTACCTGTTTTAGCGGGGGTGGGCACCTGCGTTTTTGGTCTTGGGCTCAGCAGCCATCTAGGGAAACCTGCCAAATCCAGACATTTCTGAAAACTAGACCCGAGGGAGTGAGGGAGGTGTGACTTGCGTGAATCCCCCAATGTTTTCTTACCCAGATTCCTCATCAAACCTCAAATTTAGCTAAAAAATCAAATTTTCTCACATTTCTGTGTGGGATCACCAAACCGGGACAAATTTCCTACCACCCAACATTCCCCTCAGTCTCTCGGTAAAAATTATACCTCACTTGTGTAGGTGGGCCAAGTGCCTGTGACAGGGAAGATCCAAAAACATGCCGAAATTGAGGGGGAACCGAAGCGGGTTCAAAAGGGCAGTTTGGAAAAAAAAAATTTTTAGGCTGACAAGTGCAGCAGAATTTTAATCAGTATAGATGAGACAATGCTGGGTGGTAGGAATTTTGTGGATTCCTGCAGATTCCGGAAGGTTCCATCACAAAAATGTGGGAATAATGTGTGATGTCCAGCAAAGTTGGAGGTTTGCAGGGCATTGTGAGTAAGAAAATGGTGCTGGTGCATGTGAAGCATACCACCCTGAAATCAACCAGATGTTTAGTTTTCAGATGTATCTAGGTCTTGTGGAATTTTCTACATGGCAGCATCCTAAAGTCCAAAAAGTGCAGCCCTCACCATTCCAAGTGGGACGATTTTGCGAGTTAGCCAAGCTTTCATGGCCCAAATGTAAAACTATACCCAATATAATCAAATGTCCTCTTGCTTGCTGTGGGATAATATGTTTTAGTGTAGGGGGGAGAGCTGGAAGAACGTTATCCCCTTCAGTTAGGGTGGTGGCATAACCAGGCCCTTACTGGTTAGTAGCCACCATGCCACTATTTTTTGTTTTAAAAAAAAAATTCCCTGGCATCTAGTAGACTTTCTGCCCCCCCCGGATTGTGGATCTGGGGTACTTTGGCCCCATTTATTTGGGGTGGGGGTAAAGCCCTACCCCCACCCTCTTATTTTGAAATAAAATCTTCCCTGGTGTCTGGTAGACTTTCTGCCCCCATTGGAGGCAGATGGGCCTTCCAAAAATAGGCCGATCTGCCTCCAAGGGGGGCAGATATGGCCGACAGGAATGTGCCCCCATGGGGAGCGACCCTTGCCCAAGGGGCTGCCCCCCCAAATACAACACATACATACACACACACAGACACCAATCCCTGGTGTCTAGTGGTTTCTACCCCCCTTGGGGGCAGATTGGCTTAACAAAAATAGGCCGATAATGGCCTAAATACAATTTGCCCCCAGGGGAGTGACTCTTGCCTATGAGGTCGCTCCCCATACATAAAAACCTAAAGTAAATAAAAAAAAAAAAAATATATATATATATATATACATATATATATTTATATATATATATCCCTGGTGTCTAGAGGTTTCTGCCCTCCCTGGGGGGCAGATCGGCCTAATTGTAATAGGCCGATCTGCCCCCAGGGGGTCAGAAAAGTCCTACAAATATTTTGCCCAAATATTTTGCCCTCCTGGTGAGCGGCCCTTGCCCAAGGGGACACTCCCCCTATGTGTAAGTATAAAAAAAAATCCCTGGTGTCTAGTAGTTTCTGCCCCCCCGGGGGCAGATCGGCCTACTTATATTAGGCCGATCTGCCACCAGAGGGGGCTAAAATGGCCTAGAAATAAATTGGCTCCCCGGGGAGCGACCCTTGCTTAAGGGGTCGCTCCCCACATATAAAAAAATAAATAAATAAAATATATATATCCCTGGTGTCAAGGGGTTTTCTGCCCCCCCCCCACCGGAGGCAGAAATTGGCTAAAAATAATTTGCCCCCCCCCTCCTCCCCCTGGTGAGCAGTCCTCGCCCAAGGGGCCGCTCCCCATATGCATAAGTATAAAAAAAAAAAAACATCCCTGGAGTCTAGTGGTTTCTGCCCCCCCCCCCCCTCCCGGGGGCAGATCGGCCTGATCATACAATTTTTTTTTTTTTTTTACAATATCTTTTATTAATTTGCCAAACATGAGTTAACATTACCATTTGCACAATGTTAAATACTCCCCAACTATCCCCTCCCTCCCTCCTTACATCCAGCAACCGTTAAATTTTTAAATTATTTCCTGATATATAATTGAAGACTGTACAGTGAGTCAGTGTCTCTTCGTGTCATTAACTTCTTGTCATGTATTTTAAGAGGCTTCATCAAAACTTAGATTAGATACGTTTTGTGAGTGTTCTGATTCTGGTTCTTCGGGGTATTTAAGTTCATCTATTATTGTGTCCCATTGGCTTGCAGTATCTCTGGAACTCCTTCCTTGGGCTGCCTCTCTATGTAATATACGTCCTTCTGTTTCCGCCCACTTTAACACTGCACTTAACAATCCTTGTATTTGAGGGCCTGTCGATGCTTTCCAGTGACTCGTTATCTCTCTTTTAGCTAGCAGTAATGCTAAATCGATAAATTTATTAGTAGTTTTTTTGTTAGCTGGGTGGGGAAAGTCCCCCAACAGTGCTGACATCGGGGAAGGTCGCAGTCTGCGTTCCGTTATTGTTTCCAAGGTTTTAAATACTTCTATCCAGTA
The DNA here is from genome assembly GCF_031143425.1 of Pleurodeles waltl. NCBI lineage: Eukaryota > Metazoa > Chordata > Amphibia > Caudata > Salamandridae > Pleurodeles > Pleurodeles waltl. The sequence continues at coordinate 654,919,512 of NC_090445.1, read as the reverse complement.
CGGGACTACCTGCTGGCAGTTCCAAAGCATGTGCTCCAGGCCTGCTTCTGGTTCCTTGCATCTGGGGCAGTCATTTCCGCTGGAGGTGAACATTTTTGCAAGTCTACGGGGGTGAGATAGGCTCTATGGTAAGTGTAAATATTTATTAGTTTAAATCGGGCATTTCTTGATACTGGGTATATATGTGCAGTAATTCTATCCCATTGTTGTGGTTCTATCGTGGTCTATAGTTCAGTTTGCCACTTTAGTCTAAGGCTATCTAGTTGGGTAAGTGTGTCTTTTTGTAGTGTTTTGTATAGTAAAGATACCAAGCCTCCTCTTCGGGTACAAATAACTCTGCAGCCCTCATGTATGGGTGGTTCTTGTGTTCCCAGTTTCCAAATTCTTTGGATGGTTCTAGTTATTGCAGAATATATTATGAATGTTCCTGGTGGAATATCGAACTGCACGCGTAATTCGGTGAAGGTCCTGAGTTGCCCATTATGATATAAGTCTCCCGGTGTGGTGATATTGTGTCTGATTAGTTTATTTAAACCGGTTAAAGCTTGATTTCCTATCAGGCTTATTATGCTTGTTAGTGGAATGTCAGGTGCATATGGAGTGTGTGAGTGTGAGCGTCTGACTGCTCTCTCCCAGGAGAATTTAACTGCTTGCCAGTCTGGGGACAGTGATATTTGTTTTTTTCCCTCCCGGGGATAGTAGCACTTCCAACAGTGTATGGGATAAAGATCTAGTATTATTCTGTGACTCCAAAATTGTTGCATCCTCATTTAGGAATCTTGCCAGCCATTGTAATTGGCCTGCCCAGTAGTAGGTTTCCATATCAGGGGCTGCAAGTCCTCCCTCTAAGGTAGGTCTCTTGAGCGTATTCAGAGCTAGCCTGTGTCTGCCCGGTCCCCATATAAAGTTAGACATGATAGAGTTTAAGTCATTAAATACTGCTTTGGGTATGATTAGGGGAATGGTGGAGAAGAAATAAAGAAATCTTGGAAGTACTATCATTTTTAATATTGCTACTCTTCCCGTAACTGCCAGGGGTAGTGTCTTCCAGAACTGTATATCAGTTTTAAGTTTCCGGATTGCCGTGTATATGTTTCCGTCTAATAGGTCTGAGGGTTTGTGTTAGATATCAGAATGTGGTGGGAGTCCAGGGGAGGCCCCTGGTATCGGTCATCGTTTGGACTCCTTCCGCTAATGAGAAGATTGATGATTTCTTCCAGTTTATCTTAAGACCTGAAGCCTCGCCGAAGCTATCTAACATGGCCATCGTCCCGGGGAGTTCTTTGTCTTTATCTCCAAGGAAAATTAGCATATCGTCCGCATATAATGCAATATGGTGTCTCTCTGCTCCCACTAGAAGTCCCCCAAAGTGTGACCCTGATCTGTCCATTCTGGCCAGTGGTTCCACTGCTATGGCGAAGAGTAATCGGGACAGTGGGCAGCCTTGTCTGGTGCCTCTGCCAATTATATAGGAGTCTGAGATTATTCTGCCCGTACGTACCCGTGCTGTAGGTTTTGTGTAAATTAGTTGCGTCCATTTCACAAACTCAGGTCCGAGGCCCAACTTCAGCATTACTTTTTCAAGATAGTCCCATCGTAGACTATCGAATGCTTTCTCTATGTTTACTGAAATTGTTGCGGCCCGTTGTAGGGATGGTGATCTCGATTGGATAACTGATACTAGTCTTCGTATATTCTGAGCGGTGCTGCGCTGTTGTATGAATCCGGCTTCATCTTTATGGATTAGTTTTGTCATAAGGGGCAGCAATTGGGAAGCTAATAGTTTGCTAAGTATTTTGTAGTCTAGGTTTAACATGGAGAGAGGGCGGTATGAGCGTACGTCCCTCATTGGTTTATTGGGTTTTAGTAGAGGGATCATAATCGCCTCATTGGTGGTTAGAGGGAGGGCTTTCTTTTCTTTGGCTTCTATATATAGGTTACATAAGTGTGGGGCAAGTTGTTCAAGGAATAAACTATAGAACTCTACTGGGAGCCCATCTGCCCCATGTACTTTCCCTCTGGCCATGTTTTGTATTGCAGTTCTAATCTCGGGTATCGAAATAGGTTCAGCTAGGGCTAGTGTCTCTCTCTCCTCTAGTTGTGGGAGGTCGAGATCTTCTAGGGATTTCACTTGAGAGGGGGTTAGTAGCTCCGGGGGATGGACGTATAGTTGTGCGTAATAGTTTGCAAATCTTTGATTAATTGCTTTTTGTTCAAATAAATGACTCCCATCTTTGTCTTCTACTTCCATTATCATTGATTGCTGTCTCAGGGGTGCCGCCATCCAAGCCAGGAGCGAGCTTGCTTTATCTCCCTCTGTGTGTTGTCTATCTAGATATTTCTTATAGTCAAATTTACATAGTATTTCTGTGGCTTCCACTACTTTCCCCTTAGTAGATGTGATGTCAGAGGCAATTTCTGGGTGTTCGGGTCTCTGGCGCTCTCATTCTCTAAGGGTTCTCTTGAATCTTTGGATATCTTGTTCCAGTGATCTCCTCACTCCAACATTGTCTGCTATACATTTCCCTCGGATTACGGTCTTAAAAGTCTCCCATTCTATCGCCCTGCTAGATGCTGTTCCTGTATTGATATTGAAGAAATCTTTGATGGATTCTGATATGGAACATTTGAATGCTACATCTTCCAGCATTTCCGCCCTTAGTCTCCAAGTCGGAATGCAGGTTCTTTCCCTCCCCCAGGTCAGTGAAATCATGAATGTGTTATGATCAGAGAGGGTACGACATAGATATTCTGCTCAGCATACTCCGCTTTGTAACTCGGGGGAGGCTAGGATTGTGTCTAGTCTGACATGTAGGTCATGAATTGTAGAATGGAATGAGTAATCTCTAGTGATGGAGTAGACATGTCTCCAGCAGTCGCTAAATCCGCATTGGTGTTGCCACTCCGAAAATTGTTTAGCTGTTTTAATGGTTGGTGATCCCTGTAGGGGTGTGTGTGATCTATCCAGCATATGGTTCGCAATGCAATTAAAGTCCCCTCCTATGAGGGTGGCTTGGGTAAGGTTAGAGCCTAGTTCCCTTGAGAGCCTAGCTAGGAAAGAACCCTGCTCCTGGTTTGGGGCATGCACTCCTCCTATTGTAATATCTCTCCCCGCTAGTCTCCCAGTGATCAGTACATAACGGCCCTCTTTATCTAGTATCTCTTGGGTTTTTTGGAAGGGGACCCCTGGGCGTATCCAAATCAGTACTCCCCTGGCAAAAGTTGAATAGGATGTTGCGAATACCTGGCCTAGCCAGCGTTTCGCCAGAGCGTTGATCTCTTGTTCCAGTAAGTGGGTTTCCTGTAATATTGCTATATGGGCGTCTCTCCTTTTAAGTTGGTTATAAATTTTATATCTTTTGTTCATATTGTTCAGGCCTCTAACATTCCAAGTCAGAATTTTGTATTTCAGGGGGGAATCCATACTAAAGGGTCATAGTAATGTGAGTTCTGACCTCCCTTCTCATCCTCTCCCAGGTTCCTCTTTCTTCTTGTTTCTATACAGTACAGAGTGATTAGCATATTGGTGCTGGATGTAGTTCCCCTATTGTTCAAACGTGTCATTTCCCCAACTCCCCCCCTCCCTACCCCAGGACTGGTATTTAGAACTATCCCTGTCCAAACTTTTGGATCTAAGATTGGTAACAATTGGGTAAGGCTGTGTACCAGGGACTCAAAACCTGTCTCCAGGTTGGACCTCCGGGCCATGTACGTTCTATTATAGCTCAAACATTTCAAGCATAGTTCTTGTCACATTTAGGTTAATGACTCTTAGTATTAAGTTTCCTCGCTGAGAATGTTTCAGTCCGTTGCAGCAAGGAGTCATTAGGTGTTGTTAGTACTTAAATTGTAGTTCTCATCTGTTCCATGCGGTTTCCGTAGTTTGTTCATTCCTTTGGAGGTATCTGGGTGACCTTTATTTCTGTGTTTTCCCCTTGTTCTTGGTATTTTGAGGTTAAGAGATCAAAAAAGTTCTTCCGAGGACTTTGGTGTTACTTTTGGCATGCTAACTGAAGTGCCTTGGGAGGAAATGGATGTGTGGCCCGAGTTAGAGTCGTGTCAGATAGTGATTCCAGTGATCTCGTGATGGTCAGGTCTCCTCCACTTATTATAGCTACGTTAGATACCGCTTCTAGTCTTTCTTTATATGGTAGCTGGTCCATTGGTGTTCTTCTTGGGTTGCGGAGGTTTGCCCAATCCCGCTGTTTTTTGGCCATCGTCTGTCTCTTTTTTTGTGGAGTGGATGTGTGCTGCTCCATCGTTTCCAGCCAGTCCCATAACAGTTGGGGTGATGTGAAGAAGTGAGTTCTATCTCCATGTGCCACTCTTAATTTAGCTGGGAAGAGCATGGCATATTGGATTCCCATGTCTCGGAGTCGTTTCTTGGCGTCTCTGAAGGATGCTCTTTGCTTCTGAGTTTCCTTGGTGAAGTCTGGAAACAGCATTATTCGTTGATTATCAAGCATGATTTAACCTTTGAGTCTTGCCTGTGAGAGGATGTAGTCTCTATCTGTAAAATGCAGTGGTTTGGCAACTACTGGTCTTGGACCTGCTCCTGGAGGGGGGAGTCTGGTTGGCACTCTATGCGCTCTTTCGATTCCAAAACATGGGGACAGCCCCTCTGGTGGGATTATTTGTTTTATCCAGTCTTCAAGGAACGCCTCCATGCATTGTGTTCCAAGTTCTGATTTTTCAGGGAGACCCACTATGCGAATGTTACTCCTTCGGGAGTGGTTTTCAGCATCCTCGGCTCTATTTTCAAGCTGTCTCAGTCTAGCCGTTAGTTTGTTAAGGTCGGTGGTGTAGGATTTTTGATCCGGAATCATTTGTTCCAGTGCTCTCTCATTTGCACTTACCCTATCTGACAATTTTCTATGGTCATCTCTTAAGAGTGAGAGATCCGATGTCAGGGAGTCTATTTTTTGTTCTAGTGCTTCTCAGGAGTCTTTTATCTCTATTAGTATTGTGTCCAGCGTGGTTTCTGTGGAAGGAGAGTCAGTGTTTGCTGTTCCCACTTGTGGCTGAGATGAGGGTTGTTCCAACGCAGTGTCCTCTACTTCAGGTCCTTCTCTTTTCTTGGGTTTACCCATTTTGTAGTGTTCTGAGAGCCCACTTGTTTTGATTAGGGTGTCTGTGTATCTGAGTACTCGGTTCACCCTTGGTGCTGCTATAGATCGTTATTGTGAGGGCTGTAGGTCGGAGATAGTCAGTGGGCGTTCTGTGTTTCGGCCTAAGGAGCACTCTCTGTTAGTGTTGGAGCAGTTCGCAACTTTTATTCAGTTGTACTCTATTTCCCTGGATGCTGGGTATTAAGCTGCTGTAATGTATTCCTGTTTCTCCCACTGGGGCAGGGTCTTCAGTGTTCCACCACCCCTAATATCGCTAGAATCAAGGAAGGCCGTTGTGTTTCAGTCTCTCCGTTCCTCTTTTGACTTTCTCAGATCCAGCTGCTCTCTTCGCACCCTATTTGCGTGTCGCTTCCTCCTTGAGACCTCAGAAGGAACGTTTTGTTACTTTCAGCCCAGGAAGTACTCATTGTTAGTGTTGGAGCGGTTCGCTATTTTTATTCATTTGTACCTTATTTCCCTGGGTGCTGGGTATTAGGCTGCTGTAAGGTATTCCTGCTTCTCCCCCTGGGGCAGGGTCTACAGTGCTCCTCCACTCCTCGTATCGCCAGAATCAAGGAGGGCAGTTGTGTTTCGGTCTCTCTATTCCTCCTCTGACTCTCTCAGATCCAGCTGCTCTCTTCGCTCCCTACTTGCGCCTCGCCTTCAACTCGATCCCTCAGCAGGATCGTTTTGTTAATTTCAGCTCAGGGAGTAATCATTGTTAGTGTTGGAGCGGTTCGCTACTTTTATTCAGTTGTATACTACTTCTCTGGGTGTTGGGTGTTAAGTTGCTGTAAGGTATTCCTGCTTTTCCCTCTGGGGCAGGGCCTTCAGTGCTCCACCTCCCCTTGTATTGCCAGAATCAATGGGGGCCATTGTGTTTCAGCTACACCGCTCCCTTCCCGACCCTTTCAGACCCAGCCGCTCTCTTCGCTCCCTGCTTGCGCTTCGCCCCTTCCCCGAGCCCTCGGCGGGGTCTTTTGCCAATTTTGAGTTTTGCCTCTTCTCCTCTTAAGGGTTGGAGGAGGAGGGGTGTATTGGGGTTTGCACTTACCGAGGGCTCCGGGGATGTCCAGCGCCGCTCTGATCGTCGTGGAAACTTTTATTTTTTCAACGTGCACTTGCGGCCGCCATCTTGGATTCGCTGATCAGGATTTTCTTTTCTGATTTTCTCAGTTTTTCAGTGCTTATTTGGCTGTGCCATTCTCCTTGTATGCGATCTGGATGTTCCGATTATCGGAACTCTGTTTATATAGGTGATTTAAGGCTATTTGGTGTCAGGATAATATCGGGCCCAGTGCACGCTGTTCGGAGCTCCGCGCTATGCGTGTAGCTCCATTGGTCTCCGGCCACGCCCCCCCCCCTCGGCCTGATCATACTAGGCCAATCTGCCCCGGGGGGGCAGAAATGGCCTAAACATAATTTGGCCCCGTGGGAAGCAGCCCTTGCCTCAGGGTCCGCTCCCCTCATGACAATTACAAAAAAAAACAATTCCCTGGTGTCTAGTGGGCATTTCTGCTGCCCAATCGCATCGTAATCGAGCAGCAGAAATACTGAGAGACATGAAAGGAGAGGAAACGCCTTTCCTATCCTTTCATGCCTTTCTCGGCCCCTCCAGTGATTGGAAGAGAAATTCAAAAGCAGTTCTCTTCCGATTCGAGGGGCAGGCCTTTGATGAGGTCAGCGCACGATCGTGTGCTGATGTCATCAGACGCCAGTGGGTGGGTGTACTGCCATTTGTTAAATTTTGTTTTGACCAATGACTTTGTGTTTCACCACTGCGCATATTAGTTGCTCAATGTTCACCAGTAGCACATGGTATGTTGTATTCAGTTGAGCCGCCTATGGGCTTTGACATTGCATTAGTCATTACATTCTGTATTCTGCCTATTGGCTTTGACATGGCATTAGCCATTACTTTCTGTATTCAGTTGAGCCGCCTATGGGCTTTGACCTTGCATTAGCCATTACATTCTGTATTCTGCCTATTGGCTTTGACATGCTGTATCCAGTCTAGCCGCCTATTGGCTTTGACATTGCATGCCTATTGACTTTGACATGATGTATTCAGTTTAGCTGCCTATTGACTTTGACATGCTATTAGATATTCTGCCTATTGGCTTTGACATGATATCATGTATTACATTTTGTATTCTGCCTATTGGCTTTGACATGATATCATATATTACATTTTGTATTCAGCTCCGCTGCCTATTGGCTTTGACATGATATTATACATTGCATTTTATATTCAGCTCAGCTGCCTATTGGCTTTGACATATTATACATTGCATTTTATATTCAGCTTAGCTGCCTATGGGCTTTGACATGATATAAGACATTGCATTTTGTATTCAGCTTAGATGCTTTTTGGCTTTGACATGACACTAGACATTGCATTTGATACTTAGGTTAGCTGCCTATTGCCTTTAACGTGGAGTTAGACATTGCTTATTGGCTTTGACATGACACTAGACATTGCATTTGATATTTAGGTTAGCTGCCCATTGCCTTTAACGTGGAGTTAGACATTGCAGTTGAGAATCCAAGCTGTATTTTTCCAAGCTGTGTTTTTGAACCAAGATGTTTTTCTCACAGTAGACTAGACCTGATAAGAGAGGGTACATGGTGTTGTTCTCTCTGCTTGAGCTTGGGAACAGGAGTAGTCTTGGAGACCTGGCCAGTCTCCAAAAGGCTTGCTCAGTTTCCCAGGTCTGAGAGGAGGGGGCACACCTTTGTAACGAATGTAACAGGCTGCAGAGGGTCAGATTCGAATCTGCCGGACCTCGTGCTGGAGCTAGGCGCCAGCTGCCAGCAATCCCGTGTGGGTAGATGAATCTCTTTCCCGCGGCTGACAGGGGTCATCAGCTTGCAGACCTTAGAAAGATGAAGCTGTGAATAGTTCCCACAAGGTGAAGTATTTGTTTTGCTTTGCATTCAATATCTTATAAATATAACCTGCTGTGTATATTGCAAACTGATATATTTTGTTTGATTAACGCGGACTTGAAAGCTACTAATTCGTCATTCATAAGTATTGTGGTTGGGGAAGAATTAACAACAATAAAAGTCTTCTTTGACCTCAGAAGTGCATTTCTGTTGTGTTATGTTAGTGCTTAGAAACTAAATAAGAGGAAAGCACTACAATTGGTACCAGGAGTCATGGGGTCGGTCATTAAGAGGTGATTAAGAGGGTGTTGACGAGTTGGTAGATTTCTAAGTGCACACTTTAAAAGTGTAATTGTTTTTTTGTTGTTTGGAGAATTACAGAAATTGTTTTCTGTTTGGGGAATTACAGAAGCACTGCAGACCATGTCTGAAAATGCATGTGTAGCTAAAATGCCTGATAATGCTTTGAGAAATAATTTCTGTTGTACATATGTAGAAAACGTGTGTTTTGGAAGTAATGATGACAGAAAGGTCTGGATACCTTTATCTGCTTACAGAGAAATGCAGGAGAAATGTAGGAAGTTGGAACATGAAAATAGGAATTTACGTGAGCAAATTAGCCCGACTGAAAGTTATAAAAAGGCTGTTTTTGAAGAATCTTTCTTGTCCCATTCCAGTAATGAGGGGGTTAAGACAGCTCCGAGCTGCTTTGAGTTTTCGTGTGAGCCAGGGTTTTTGGCAGACAAAATGCATTCCTTAACTGATAACATGGACGAGAGAGACCAGAGAGCCGACTTTCATTAGCTTGTTTGATTTTTGGAAAAAGAATAGCCCTCATTTGAGAGAAATCCTAACACTTTTGTATATGGTCACTGTGAAAAATTATATGCAGCTGCGCGCTTGTGATTTGGCAAATGAAATAATGCAGACTTTAGGTTTCTGCGCAGTGCAAGAAGAAAACACTGATGTACATGTAATTCAAGAACAAGGGAAGAAAATAGTGCCCCTAGCTAGAATCATACGATGGATCTGGTACTTGCAAGACAGGGCTAGAGTACCACAGGTAAAAGAGTTACCAATGAAGTTGAATGCACCATTTGAATTCGTGTCCACTGAAGATAAAAAGCATGTTTGTTTTACTAATGATTCATTGACTGAAATGTTGCTTTCTGGCACCGTAGAAGGAACAGCGTTGTATAATGTGTGTCAGATTTTAAAGCAAGAGCTACGTGAGATGTGTCATTTTTATGCTGATTTTTGGTTCTTTGATAATGTTTTAGCCTCATGGCTTGTACCTAACTGGTTCAATTACCTTGCAGATGTTAATGAGAAAAATTCAGAGAGAGAAGTGTACACCCAGAATTCTGCCTTAGTGGGGATGGCTAAGTGGGTGCCCCAGAAATGTGAACAGCTGAGAGAAAAAGCCACTTACAGGTGGGCAGAGATGAGAGAGATGCACATTCCCCTAGATTTGATAAAAACTGTGCAGCACGCACAAAAGCAATCTGTCATGCAAGCAGTCACAGAGCAGTTGGGGAGAGGAAAGTTACCAGATCAGAAATGGCAAATTGTTCAGGTTTTAGGGAGAGTGATTGCTGCAAATTACCAAGGAAAAATCGAAATTATGCTGATACCTAGAAAAGAATCTGATTCATTCATACAAATTGGAGACAGAATGGCCCAAATTGACAAAAGTGCAGTGAATGGAGGTTTGGTAAAGAATGAGTCTGCCCCAGCCCTTCTGACAGTGCAAGAAAAGGGAAGCTGTGGCGCAGCAGATAAAAACCTCAGTACTGATGTGTGGGCTGAAGCCCCAAGTGATCCTCCAGAACCTGCAGAAAATATAACAAAGGGCCTCAAAAACGTCCTGTTGATTATAAAACAGGGAAAGAAAGAGGAAGGGTGCAGTTTAAATGAAAAATGTTATTCGCAAGAAAAGTCATACTTGTTTCTTTTGCAGATCCTACCACGTTTCGCCACTGTCCCTGAGTGTGCTGTGTGGTTCCCCTTCCGGTGTGTGCGTGTGGGGTCGGGGAAGGGACCGAATCCCCAACCTGAACCTGGCTGAGTAAAGTGCCAGCACCATGGATCCATTTTGCGCAAACTGCGCCTTCAGTTCAAGTTCAACTTGTTTGATTGCATTCTTCCACTGGAACTAAGCTGTGTTTTTTTTTTTTTCCCTTCTCGTATGGAACTCTGACTTTTGCTTACCTTCCAGCAAACCTTTCAGGTGGACCGTGCACCTTTACATGAGTAGAACTCATGCCACATCAAATTGCTAACACTGTTGAATTAGAGACTCATTCAGAGTATAAAAATTGCCCAGTCTTTTCTATGTAGATGTATCTGATGTGAAAGGTTATGAAATCAATGTGTTAATTCACTTCTATTGCTTTACAGGGATTGTTTTGATCATTCAAATGTGACTTGCTGATAATGTTTTTTTTGTGCTGATGTTTTTTGTTTTTTGTTTTTGTTTGAAACAAGAGATATGTGAAACAAAAATTCATTGGTCAAAGGGCGGAATGTACTGCCATTTGTTAAATTTTGTTTTGACCAATGACTTTGTGTTTCACCACTGCACATATTAGTTGCTCAATGTTCACCAGTAGCACATGGTATGTTGTATTCAGTTGAGCCGCCTATGGGCTTTGACATTGCATTAGTCATTACATTCTGTATTCTGCCTATTGGCTTTGACATGGCATTAGCCATTACTTTCTGTATTCAGTTGAGCCGCCTATGGGCTTTGACATTGCATTAGCCATTACATTCTGTATTCTGCCTATTGGCTTTGACATGCTGTATCCAGTCTAGCCGCCTATTGGCTTTGACATTGCATGCCTATTGACTTTGACATGATGTATTCAGTTTAGCTGCCTATTGACTTTGACATGCTATTAGATATTCTGCCTATTGGCTTTGACATGATATCATATATTACATTTTGTATTCTGCCTATTGGCTTTGACATGATATCATATATTACATTTTGTATTCAGCTCCGCTGCCTATTGGTTTTGACATGATATTATACATTGCATTTTATATTCAGCTCAGCTGCCTATTGGCTTTGACATGATATTATACATTGCATTTTATATTCAGCTTAGCTGCCTATGGGCTTTGACATGATATAAGACATTGCATTTTGTATTCAGCTTAGATGCTTATTGGCTTTGACATGACACTAGACATTGCATTTGATACTTAGGTTAGCTGCCTATTGCCTTTAACGTGGAGTTAGACATTGCTTATTGGCTTTGACATGACACTAGACATTGCATTTGATATTTAGGTTAGCTGCCCATTGCCTTTAACGTGGAGTTAGACATTGCAGTTGAGAATCCAAACTGTATTTTTCCAAGCTGTGTTTTTGAACCAAGATGTTTTTCTCACAGTAGACTAGACCTGATAAGAGAGGGTACATGGTGTTGTTCTCTCTGCTTGAGCTTGGGAACAGGAGTAGTCTTGGAGACCTGGCCAGTCTCCAAAAGGCTTGCTCAGTTTCCCAGGTCTGAGAGGAGGGGGCACACCTTTGTAACGAATGTAACAGGCTGCAGAGGGTCAGATTCGAATCTGCCGGACCTCGTGCTGGAGCTAGGCGCCAGCTGCCAGCAATCCCGTGTGGGTAGATGAATCTCTTTCCCGCGGCTGACAGGGGTCATCAGCTTGCAGACCTTAGAAAGATGAAGCTGTGAATAGTTCCCACACGGTGAAGTATTTGTTTTGCTTTGCATTCAATATCTTATAAATATAACCTGCTGTGTATATTGCAAACTGATATATTTTGTTTGATTAACGCAGACTTGAAAGCTACTAATTCGTCATTCATAAATATTGTGGTTGGGGAAGAATTAACAACAATAAAAGTCTTCTTTGACCTCAGAAGTGCATTTCTGTTGTGTTATGTTAGTGCTTAGAAACTAAATAAGAGGAAAGCACTACAGTGGGGCAGGGGGGGGGTAAAAGGGGAAGCGATTCCCCTTCCATCCGTGCAGTGGAGGGTGCTGAGCAGGTACCAGGACGTAACGGTTACGTCCTTGGCACCTCAGCGCCGCAGCCAAGGATGTAACCGTTACATCCTTGGCTGCGAAGAGGTTAATCAGCACAGGGGTCCTTCAAGCACATTGGTCACAGCCAGTGGTTTAAATGGTCCATTACACCTCGCACTGAGGTAAGGGTTTCCATTACAAGAGTGTCTGAAGACGTTTAAATCTTTTAAACTCTTTCTCACTTCATAGAAAAAAACTAAAGCTTCCGAAACATCATTTAAAGATGATGTTTATTCAAAGGATTACAATAACATGCAGAAGTGGAACAATGAAAACGAGGGTAACTCAATTGAGTGAGAGATACTGCCTTTGATGCTGGAGAACCAAGTTTGAGTCACTGATGCGGCGCAACATAGTTAAGCTGGTGTTTTTTTGCTTTTATGACATTGTGCTGCATCACTCCTCTAAAACAGGTGTCTGACTGTCTCTTCTGTTCTCTTTTTCATTTATGACATTTGCGAGTGTAAACAACACACTGAGAAGCAGAAGGGGATCCGAGAATGCCCACGTATAACTGATGATGGAGCAGAGCACATTTGGTGTGTGCCGGGAAGATAACAGAGGGAGCCCAACATACTTCACCCTTCCTCAACCATGGTTAGTATAGCTAATCCAGGACTTGAGTCTACTGAATGGCTTACCCCTGATAACGGGTGAGTACTGCTGACGGCAGGACAGGGATCCATCGGTCATTGTGAAGAGCGGCATGCACACTGCGAGGTATAAGTTAGAACTTTTGGACTTCCCCAGTTGATAACGATCTCAAGTTTGCTAAAAAAAAGGTTGGTAGGGATATAGACATTCTTTTGGTACAGTCATCTCTATCTAGGCTGTAACTTTGAATCCTGAGCTAGTGCTTCGCCGGGCATTCCTTAAGTACAATGACGTAGAAAAAAAGACTGAATATGACACATTGGGTTCCTTCCTTATCTTATATTACAGTTCCCAGGCACAGATTTATAGATACAGGATCCGTTGTCGCTATATAAGAAGCACATGATTGCAGGGCTCTGACACCCTACTGGGTTACGAGCATTGATTGATGAGGAAGCAGGTCATTGGTGGTTGGGAGGCGCCACCGTCGCTGAAGCCGGCCCTGGGCAGCGTCCTACTATTCCAAACCACAACTTAATACTAAAAATGGCATTATAGTCACTACAAATTAAAACAGGAGTAGTGTTAATACCTGCAATATGAAACACTCCACAAATGACCAAACGTGCTAACCGAAGTAACTTGGCCACTGAAGGCTTATCTCAGCCACAGGGATAAATACTCTTAGCCCTCACCGAATAGCTCCATTTGAGCAGAAAGGGAGCAACAAGGACAAGTGGTAGGCAGTATCACAGATATCACCCATGTCTCCTGTAAGGTGAGAAAAGCAAAGGCTTGGAGCGCCATGCGCTTCACTCGGCGCTGGAAGCATAAATGGGGGTGGTCCAACCCTCTAATATTGTTTTTTCCTGGGCAGGTGAGAAAGGTCCCCAATAAAACTCATAGGGCTGAGGCAAAAATAGGTTGGTGGACGTATCTGAGAGGGGGTCGGAACACAACTAGTTCTGATCAGCAGAGGCAACTGAAAACTAGGTCTCAGGGTCACCAGAAGCCAAATGAGGACAACTACTGTTGGTTATATGCCATTTTTATAAACAAATTACCAAAACATTTTTAGTTTCTTTCATGAAATCAAGAAATTACAAGAACTATACTCAAGCTTATCGCCTCCTTCTGCAGCTATCTGATGATGAGACAGGACTTCATTTCAACATTTTTTTACATGCAGCAGTAGGATCTCGGGGCACAATGGACTTTTAATCAAATCTTGTCTTTTTTTGTCACTTAATGTGCTGTGTAAACCCATTTTTTTGATCTATTTTAATATAATGTGATTTATTGCACTATTGCACTTGGTTATGACATGATACTTCTGACTATGTGGAAAAGGCGCTCGACATGCTTGTTTGTGTGTTGGTGGTTTGTGTATTTTAAAATGCATTTGAATATTTTTATGGCTGTGTCCCAGCCAAATAAAGCTCTTGCAGTGACATGAATGAATGAGTTGAGGGCCAGTATGCTGCTGAGAACTAACTTTCTGGTATCTAAAAATAAATGCAACTTTGTAATTTCAGGAATTTTTTAAACCAATTTTCAACCACAACGCTTTGTGGGAAGTTTCATATTTTTATTTTGTGGTATGGAGGGTGAAGTAACACAACTCTCCGGAGTACTATTCAAAGAAAAAATCGTTTACACATTGTTGGACTTGGCCCTTTCTGAAGGGTCATCCCCAAACCTTTTGCCTTCACCTTCCTGTTTTGTGATCCCATTTATGTTGGATTTTAGAACTCTGCACACTTTACCACTGCTAACCAGTGCTAAAGTGCTTATGCTGTCCCCTTAAAACTTGGTAGAATTGGCTTACACCTAGATCGCATATTTAATTTTCTTGTGTAAGTTCCTAGTTAAGTGATATGTAAAGTACATGTACCTAGGGCCTGTAAATTAAATGCTACTAGCGCACTCACTAATACTTTCACTTCGCACTTGCCCTTAGATGAGGAAATAAACTTGGAAAGATGAAATGCTGAGTAGGCCCTGCCAGAATGGGTATATACAGCTCAGCAGCGGGCACTTCAGCCCACCAAGATATTGCATTTAATGTTCCCTATCTGGCCACAGGTTTCAAGTGCTAGTTGTGAGTGCGCCAGTGGGCTTGCTTATGAATACGTTTCGAGACTGCATCTAATGGACACTCTTCTATGTAGAGTACAGGACAATCACTGTGCACACAACGTCCGAAACATGTGAGATAAGCCAGATTTGTAGATATACAAGTTTCTCTTAACTATTAATTCACTAATATATTCAGAGTACCCATTGGTCTCCAAGCACAAAGTGGCATGAAGGAGACCATGATCAGATGAGAAACCAGCTGTATCTTTATTAAAGATTGCTACACACATCTGCTTAAATTAAACCCAGTCTTATTTTTCTGTGCCTTACTAGTGGCCGCCATCTTATTGTTTCACTAAAGCTGGTCAGTATGTTCTAGTGATTCTGACTCAGAACACAAGACTTTTCATGTGAAAGGTAACTTTATTAAATAATAAGAGTTCAGAGTTTACAGACCCCCAGAAAACTCCACTTGTTGGTTATCATGCCGGTATGTTTGGTGTACTTTGTGGTATATATGCATCATGTTATAATAGCACCTGCTTTTTGTATGCCGTTTCACAGATTTTCTGTGCCACAACTAGTTATGGCGTGTTACATGCCTATATCTTTGTACTCTAATCCCTTTTGTTTGCATAACTACCCTTCTTTGAACTGTTGATGCCGCCGCTATTTACCTACGGCGCACCTTGCAAGATATAATTATAGCATACTTAAGTTACATGACAATTCACCTATTTTCTGCACAACATTCATTAATGACCCGTGACACTTTAGGCCTTATTTTTGATTTTTGCCTCTTTTTAGCAGTTGTGTTGTCCCTAACCTCTGTCCCCCACTCCTCCTTCTTGTCGTTTTGAACCCCCATGCTACAATTTGCTTGCTACTTTCAGTCCCCCTCCCGCTATTGATTGCTTACTTCCTCTATCCCTCCAAGATAAAACTTAAAAAAAATATTGTTAATCACATAGGCTAATCCTAATACACTTACCAATGCTTGTTGATATATGTAAGTCACCCCTAAGGTAGGCCTTGGACAGCCCAGAGGTCAGGGTGCAGTGTCTTTAAGAAGTAGGACATGCACTTTTAAGTTTTACATGTCCTGGTAGTGAAAAACTCTTACATTCGAAAGCCTACCTCTCCCACAGGCTAACATTGGAGTAACCTTATTACATTTCATTTGTTTTAACTTCCAAATGGTAAAAGGTAAGCTTTTCATGTTTGGTGTCTTTAGGATTGTCTTATGGTACAGTTGGGTTTTAAAATACAATTTTGAAAATGCCACTTTTAGAAAGTTAGTACTAGAAGAAACAGATGTGTTGGGCCCTGTACAATGTACAGAGCAATGCGTTTTAGCCTGACCAATCAGTGAAGTCTCCTGAAGTTACTTGGCATCCTATTTTCTAAAATTAAGGCTAATACACCATTGCCAAAAGGCCAAAGGCATATGAACAGTTGACCTATAGTGAACAAGACAGCTGGCATGGGTTTTCTAAAACCAACTTTACCTAGAGTACAGACGCATACCACCAGTGATGTAGAAACGGATCAGTTATTACAATATGAGTAAAAATACATTGTCCAACAGGTCTTTGTCGTGAGGAGAACCCGGTATTCAGTGTGGGGTTCGAAGTGCATCCACAGTGTTTTGAACCAGGGAGTGCTGTGAAAAGACATTACTAGCATAGAGGGAACATAGAGTGAAATATGACATAGGTTACATCCCTGTCTAGTGCCTATTTGAACATTCATTATATTGGAACCCTCTGGGCGCGGCCCATTTGGCATGGGCTTGCAAGTAATATTAAATAGAGAAAGGTCCCTGGTGGGTGTAGAATTTCAGAACTGGGACATACCAGTGTTTTGTACAATTATCATTGTTGTGCTGTCATATGGTAAAATGTTGTGTTATCTTGTATGGGAAGTGGACTATTTATAACACAAAATGTCAATGTAATGTTTGGGTTTGTTTTGCTTTTTCTGTGTGACCATTATGCTAAAAATACAAACTAACATAATGGGGGTCATTCTAACTCTGACGGGCGGCGGAGGCCGCCCACCAGAGTTCCCCCCTCCAGAACACCGCTCCGCGGTCATAAGACCGCTGCTGTGATTCTGGGTTTCCCACTGGGCTGGCGGGCGACCGCCAAAAGGCCGCCCGCCAGCCCAGTGGGAAACACCCTTCCCACGAGGAAGCCGGCTCCGAATGGAGCCGGCGGAGTTGGAAGGTGCGACGGGGGCAGTTGCACCCGTCGCAAATTTCACTGTCTGCAATGCAGACAGTGAAATTCAAAGTGGGGCCCGCTTACGGGGGCCCCTGCAGTGCCCATGCCATGGGCACTGCAGGGGCCCCCAGGGGCCCCAAGACACCCCATACCGCCATCCTGTTCCTGGCGGGCGAACCGCCAGGAACAGGATGGCGGTATGGGGTGTCTGAATCCCCATGGCGGCGCAGCGAGCTGCGCCGCCATGGAGGATTCAGAAGGGCAGCGGAAAACCGGCGGGAGACCGCCGGTTTTCCTCTTCTGACCGCAGCCAAACCGCCGCAGTCAGAATGCCCTGCGGGGCACCGCCAGCCTGTTGGCGGTGCTCCCGCCGACCCTGGCCCCGGCGGTCTAGTACCGCCGCGGTCAGAATCACCCCCAATATGTATTAAGTAGTAAATAAGTTGTGATTGTTAGACTTTTCATCCTT
Source organism: Pleurodeles waltl (assembly GCF_031143425.1). Classification (NCBI taxonomy): domain Eukaryota; kingdom Metazoa; phylum Chordata; class Amphibia; order Caudata; family Salamandridae; genus Pleurodeles; species Pleurodeles waltl. The sequence goes on along the minus strand of NC_090445.1, from coordinate 654,902,093 downwards.
GGTGTGGTCTCCCTTAACTTTTTGCCTCTGTTCCCCAGGTTGTTGATGTGTGCTGGACTCTAATTTTGCTGTTTTTGTTGCTCTGGGCACTTTACAGCTGCTAACCAGTGCTAAAGTGAAAGTGCTCCTTTACAAAATGTGTATGTAATTGGCTTATCCATGATTGGCATATTTAGTTTACTAGTAAGTCCCTAGTAAAGTGCACTAGAGGTGCCAGGGCCTGTAAATCAAATGCTACTAGTGGGCCTACAGCACTAGTTTTGCCACCCACAGGAGTAGCTCTGTAATCATGTCTCAGACCTGCCACTACAGTGTCTGTGTGTGCAGTTTTAACTGTAAATTCGACTTGACAAGTGTACCCACGTGCCAGGCCCAAACCTTCCCTTTTCTTACATTTAAGGCACCCCTAAGGCAGGCCCTAGGTAGCCCCAAGGGCAGGGTGCAGTGTATGGTTAAGGTAGGACACATAGTAATGTGTTTTATATGTCCTGACAGTGAAATATTGCTAAATTCGTTTTTCACTGCTCCAAGGCCTGTCCCTCTCACAGGTTAACATGGGGGCTACCTTTAAATCTGATTAAAGTGTATATTCCTTTTGGGAGCGGATGGACATGTGGAGTTTGAGGTATCTGAGCTCACAATTTAAAAATATATCTTTTAGTAAAGTTGATTTTAAGATTGTGTGTTTGAAAATGCCACTTTTAGAAAGTGAGCATTTTCTTGCTTATACCATTTCTGTGACTGCCTGTTTGTGGATTCTCTGTCTGGGTCAGTTTGACAGGTGGGCTGGTTGCACCTCACCCTAGACAGTGACACAAAAGGAGCTGGGGTGTAGTCTGTATTTCCTGATGAGCCATCTGTGCTAGGAGGGAGGGGAGGAGTGGTCACTTACACCTGAAAGGGCTGTGCCTGTCCTCACACAATGCAATCTCTGACCCCCTGGTGAGTGTCTGGGGACTGGCCCGTGCAAGGCAGGATTTCACATTCAAAAGAGACTTTACTTTGAAGTAGGCCTACTTCAAAGGAGAAACTGGGTATAAGAAGGACACCCAAAACCACAGACTTTAGATCACTTTTGGACATCAAGAAGAACCTCTGCCTGGAGAAGAGCTGGAGAGCTGAGGAGAAGTGCTGCCCTGCCTGTGCTTTGTGGAGCTATCCTGCAGTTGCTGCTTCTGCCAGAGTAAGAGGGCAAAGACTGGACTTTGTATGTCTTCCATCTCGTGAAGAAATCTCCAAGGGCTTGATTTAGAGCTTGCCTCCTGTTGTTTGAAGTCTCAGGGACCGCAAAGACTTCTTTCTACCAGCAACTGGAGTCTCTGGAGAGACTCCTGCTCTTACAAGTGGTCCCCTATCCAGTCCCTGGCCCCTTGAAAGGAAAGCTGGTGAGAATCCAAGGAAATCGACTTCGGACCGATGCCGCTGCTGAATCCGGTGATGCCGCCTGCAGCTGACTCCGTGATCTTCGCTGGAATGCGACGACCTTCACAGGACCGACGCCGCTGCAGCCCCGCTGAAGTCTGCGACTCCGTGGAAGTCGCCACACCACATCGTGACCGACGCCGCTTGAAGTGCGCAGATTAAACGTTTCGCACAGACGCCGCGATCCCCGACTTTGTGCATCAACGTGTTTTCACTCTTCACCAAAGGTACTGTACTTGGGGGTCTACGTGACTCCGTGTCGGCCCCGCTGGCGTCGGCTTGTTGGGAACAACTCCGTCACGATGCCGTGTTAACACCTCATCGAAGCATTTTGTGTTTCTAAGCATTATTTTTTAGTTTAATCTTTAAAAATTAATAACTTGACTTGTGTATGTCGGATTTTTGTCGTTTTGGTTTTGTTTTGTTTAGATAAATATTTCCTATTCTTCTAAATTGGTGTTGTGTCATGTGTGTTGGTACAAATACTTTACACCTAGCACTCTGAAGTTAAGCCTACTGCTCTACCAAGCTACCAAGGGGGTAAGCAGGGGTTAGCTGAGGGTGATTCTCTTTTACCTTGACTAGAGTGAGTGTCCTTGCTTGAATAGGGGGTAACCTGACTGTCAACCAAAGACCCCATTTCTAACAGTGATCACATTACTTCATTTATGTGCTCACAAGTGTAAATTAATATTTTTTGGAGAAAGGTCAGTACTGGCACCTATTTTGGTTTGAAACTTTTAGCAAGTTGGCATTTTCCTATCTTAGACATTTAGGTGATCATTATGACATTGGCGGTGATTGTTAAAGTGTCTGTAATACCGACAACAGCCTGGCGGTAATTACGGCCAAATGATGACTATGGCAGTGATACCTTCCATAGACAGCCAATGTACCACACCAACCGCCAGGCCGTTAACACCACTGACCACGGCGGTAGCCACCTATAGCCAGACGGATGCCAAGATACAGCCCATCATCTTATGACATAGCAAACCGCCAGAGTTTCCGGGGCGGTACCAATGCCATGAAAAGCCGGGCGGAAACACTTCACAGAAAATGAAAGACTCACCATCAGGGACACAGAGGATTCCGCGGCCGCCATGGAACCAAAACTCCAAGTCTTCCAGATGCTCTACCACGTCATTGTCGTCCTGGAGCACCAAGGCTGACAAAGACGATGACGGTGAGTACAGCCGCCTAGTACACAAGGGAGGGAGGGAGGAAAAGGAGAGTGACACACACAAGCACAACACACACCATTCGCACACACACCAAACACAGAACCAGCTGCAGAGTAAAACAACTGTCACAGGACTCACAAGCAAATAATGCAAGAACTACAGTTCTGGAGTATGAACACTGTAATTTGCTGCCAACAGCCACCGTAAAGAAAAAGGAAATGAAAATGCAGGCGTCAACGTCCAGATTGGGCCAATGGCCAGTCCAGAGTTCCAAAGAACCACATGGCCACAGGGCATAGTCCAAGGCTCAACTTGATTCCTGACAACTTCCAGACTCCACTGTTCAGTGTCATCATGTTGGAAATGGGCAGGCACCTCAGGGGGAAGTGGGGTTATGGGGGCACCTCAGCTTGAGTGGGTAGCATGCCCACTGGTTCTGGCGGGGGCTCCTTGCCCTCAGCTGCTGGAGTTGATTTTTTGGGTTCCACTGCTGGTGGAGGGGGCTCCTTACCTTTCTTTGGTGGTGGAGGGGTATCCTTGGCCTTATTTGGTGGTGGAGGGGGATCCTTGTGTTCCCTCTTGTGACGGGCCCCCTTGGCCTTTGTCATGTGACTTGTGTCCTTGCCTCCAGGTCTAGGAGGTGCCTGGTCTTCTGTCCCTTAGGTTTCGCCACCCTAGTCCTCCCTTTCTGAGGCAGAGGTGTGGACTTACTAGGAGTGGCTGCCCTCACACTCAGGTGCCCCTTTGTGCCAGCAGCTGGTAGGAGCAGTGTCAGACTGTTTGGCTGAGGTGCTGGGCTGGGTTGTTGGGACCCTGCTCTTACAGGCAGGACAGGAGGTGGAGGGGGAGGGAAGAGGTCAAGTTGGGCAAAGAAAAACTTCTTAGGGACATTAGGGCGGCATGTAGGAGGACAGATGGGAGTGGAGATAGAGGGAGTGGTTGTAGGAGGTGTACGTCTGCTGGACTTGGGTACAGGTGCATGGACAGTGTGCATGTGTGAGGTGGCTGGCTGTTGGGTGTCTGAGTGTGAGCATTTGTGTCTCTTTGTGGGGGCAGACAGGGTGGGAGAGGACAAACATGACGTGTGGATATATGTTGTGGAGGTGTCTGCAAGTGAGGTGGGTGTGCTGCATGATGTGATGGTGGTGGTGGCTGTTCATGAAGTGCATGCAGGTGTGAGTGCGGCTGTTACTGTGTGGGAGGAGGAAGGGGAGGTGGGGGAGACATTGGAGGCAGTGGATGTCGTTGTGTGGGTAACTCTCTGTTTTTGGGGGAGTGAGTGCTTGTGGCTTGAAGTTTGCTGCTGGTGTTTGCCTGTGCCACTCTTGAGTGATGTTTTGTGTGCATGCTTGTCTGTATGTGTGCATGGGATGGGTTGGGGTTGAGGAGACTGGACTGGGAAGTGGTAGTTGGAGGGGGGAAGGTAGGACCAGGGACACTGGCTGCCATCAGAGAGGAGGCCAGAGCCTGAAACTATCTCTGTAGGGCTGCCAACCCACCACGGATGCCCTCCAGGTAGGTACTGCATTGCTGGATCTGGGATGCCAGCCCCTGGGTGGCATTCACTATGGTTGACTGCCCCACAGAGATGGTTCTCAGGAGGTCAATTGCCTCCTCACTGAGGGCAGCAGGCTTCACTGAGGCAGGGCCTGAGGTACCTGGGTCGAAGGAGATCCCCACCCTCCTGGGTGAGTGGGCACAGGCAACTTGGTGGAGGGCTACTGGGACGGTGGTGCTATTACAGGGGTGGTGTTTGTACCTGATGCTGGGGTGGTACTAGAAGTGTCCATCACCACCAGGGAGCTCCCATCGGAGGAGGATTCAGAGTCAGTGTTGTCACCTCCTGTCCCCGCCGCGGAGCTCCACGCGCCCTCCGTCTGGCTGGTCCCCTCGGCGTCGATGGACTTTGCCTCCTGGGTCCCGTGGGCTGCAGCTCCCTCACTCGCCGGTGCCCCTGCTCCTCCGCCATACAAGGCTAATGCACACATGGACAGGATGACAGAAGAAAGTAGAGGGGGATAGAAAGGGAGCACTTGGTCAATTACAGCACCAACACCACAGATGGCATTCACGTTACCATCACACACAGGGATCAAGATTGAGCACCTTGCACCGCACTGGCATTCCATTGGCTAGGTACCACAGCAAGATGAGAGCCAACCACTGCCATCTGCACCCTTCCTGGAACCTACTAAGCCCTGTCTGACATGGAATGCCACCTAGCTAGCTTACAAGATTTTGCCATTCACCCATTTACCCTGAGCTGAACCACACAGCAATGTATGAGCTGGCATGAAGGGGGACCCACTTACTGAAACCCACCACCAGCATCCTATGCCAGGCAACAAAGATGGGTGTTACAGACAATGTACTCACCCCCTTGTGGCTGCAGTGCTGCTTTCAGGCACCCATCCAGCTCCGGGTAGGCCACTGCCAGTATGCGGGGCATCATTGGGGTCAGGTTCCGATGGGCACCCCTCCCACGTTAGGAGGCCATCACCCAGCTGGGCCGCCACGGTCTCCCAGGCCCAGCGTCTCAGGTCCTCCCACCATTTGCGACAGTGGGTACTCCGCCTGCCATAGACCCCCAGGGTCCGCACCTCTTTTGCGATGGCACGCGATGTACCCTTCTTTTGATGGGCGCTAACCTGCAGAGGCAATACACACAGGAAAATAGAATTAGACAAACAGTCCTACCTGTTACACTTATGGCCCACCATACCCCTTCACATCACCATTTACACACACATGGCCCAGCACACAACCTATATGTTGCCCAGAAGACATCCACCCACCCCCCTTACACGAGGCCTTCACACACACCACTCCATGCATTCCTGCCACATGCGTCGTGCCTACAGTGTACTCCTCTGTTGGTCTGGAGGCCCATACAGCAGTCCATACTGGGGTAGGACCCCATCCACCAGTCTCTTCAACTCCTCCGAAGTGAAGGCTAGGGCCCTTTCCCCAGTCACACGGGCCATGGTAGGTTCCAGACACAGATCACAGCAGCACATGCAGTGTAGTTCCTCTCCTGTGGAAGATTAGGTAGCAAGTGAGGGATCAGGTAGAAAATGGGGGTCACGTCCACTGCGGTGCATACCGTCACCACCAGGGGAGATCACCATTGGCCACTGTAACCCATAGGGCCCAATGTTAAGCAGTGAGGAGTGCACGCGAGTTCCCGACCGCCTTCCACAACGGCTCACAACATCAGCGGAATTAGCTCACTTCCACCTGTCCCTCCACACAGGACAGGCGGACACCATTTCGGAGGGGGGCAGGACCTGGAAAATTGCTGCAGCACTGGTGAAATTAGGACATACTGGACATATCACACTGACCCATTATAAGTTAACAGCATGCATAGTTCTGTTGTAGCTCCATTGTTCAGTTTGTGACGGCTCCTCACTCTTTTGCACCATAGCTTCCTATCGCTGCAGATGAATAGGAGATGGAGACATACCCCTGTGTACAGACCCATGGTGGACTTGGCAACACTAGAGGACAGGCACATAATAGTCACCTATAGACTTGACCGGGCCACAGTCACTGAGCTGTGTGCCCAATTGGAGCCTGACCTGATATCTGTTATCCGTCACCCCACTGGGATCCCCCCTCTTGTGCAAGTTCTATCAGTGCTCCATTTCCTGGCTCTTTCCAAGTGACAGTGGACTTGGCAACAGGAATGTCACAGCCAGTGTTCTCAGTAGTGCTGACAAGAGTGTTGTCTGCCCTGATTAAACATGTGCAGCTACATTGTTTTTCCCAAGATTGAAGATTTGGCCACAGTGAAGCCCGAGTTCTATGCAATGGGACATATCCCCAACAATATTGGGGCGACTGATGGAACACATATTGCATTTGTCCCCCCCATCAGAATGAACAGGTGTTCAGAAATCAGAAGAGTTTCCACTCTATGAATGTACAGATGGTTTGCTTGGCAGACCAGTACATCTCCCACGTCAATGCTAAGTATCTCAGGTCGGTGCATGATGCCTTTTTCCTGAGGAATAGCAGCATCCCAAATGTGATGGGCCAACTACAGAGGCACAGTGTGTGGTAATAGGTGAGCCCTAGTTCCCACCCAGTAGATGTTGGTGTATGGGTATGGTGTGAGCCAGATGGGATAGTGTGTGGCTAAATGTTGTCCCTCAATATTTGCAGGTGAGTCTGGTTACCCAAACCTATAATGGCTGCTGACCCCTGTGAGGAATGCCAGGACAAGGGCAGAAGAATGTTATAATGAGGCCCATGAGCGAACCAGAAGGATAATTGAAAGGACCTTTGGCATCCTGAAGGCAAGGTTCCAGTGCCTCCATCTGACAGGTGGACCCTTGTGCTACTCACACAAGAAGGACTGCCAGATAGTGGTGGCATGCTGCATGTTGCATAACCCGGCCCTCAGACGCTATGTCCCATTCCTGCAGGAGGAGGAGGCTGGCTGGAGATGCCCATGTGCCAGCAGTGGACCCTGTGGACAGTGAGGATGATGCCTCAGATGATGAGGCTGAGGACAACAGAATATCAGTGATGAGACAATACTTCCAATGACACACAGGTAGGGCAGTGGTACTTTACATTTCAATGAAATTTGTTTGAATTTCTGTGGCACTGGCATGCTAATATTTCCCACCCATATGCCCACTTACTGTTCCCTCTGGCAATTAAGTTTGCAGATGTTGGTGACCTCACATTTACTGCTGGTGTGATCACTGCAGCCAGCTACAGGGCATTAATCTATGTTCATTTTCTGTAAAGTTAAATTGCAATGTTTGTACCTGTTTCAATGAATACATAACTGATAAACATGACATACTCCGAAATGTTTTTTTCCAAGAGTGTTTATTGAAGTGTTAAAATATAGAGGAGCAAGTGCAATGGGATGGGGTGATGAGGGAGGAAAGTCCAGGGTGTTGTTCCAGTCTGTTTGTAGCACAGGTGCATTGTCCAAGGGGACATAGGAAGGCAATGGCAGTTCACGGTGGACAGGGTGACTGAGTGGGACACAAGGGTGACAATCAGGAGAGTCTCATTTCCTGGCGGGGGCTTGGCAAGTGTCTCTGGCTTCTGTCTGGATCACAGGGAACATTTGCAGGGTGGTTCACCTTCTGCAGGGGGAGGGGTGCTGGTGGCCTGTGAGTCCGGTTGTGGGACCTCCTGGCCACTAGCAGCAGCGGCAGCGGAGGTGGAAGGCTGTGCAGATGTCCGCTGATGTGTGACTGCCGCTCTCATAATGTTGGCCATGTCTGCCAGCACCCCTGCTATGGAGATCAGGGTGTTGTTGATGGCCTGCAAGTCCTCCCTGATCCCCTGGTACTGTCCCTCCTGCAGCTGCCTGTTCTGCACATTGTCCAGGATCTGGCCCGTCATGTCCTGGGAATGTTGATAGGCTCCTAGGATCTCTGCAAGTGCCTCCTGGAAAGTCGGTTCCCCGAGCCTGTCCTCCCCCTGGTGCACAGCTCTCCTCTCAGTTCCCCTGTAAACCTGTGCCTCTGTCCCTTGAACCGTGTGCCTACTGCCACTGACCCCTGGTCCCTGATTGTCTTGGGTATGAGGTGTGGCCTGGGGTCCCTGTAGAGGTGGACACACTTCTGATTGACGTGTCCTGGGGACAGAGGTGTGGGTCCGCTGGGTGGGTGCTGTGGTAGTGTTTCCTGATGGGGAGGCTCTGTGGTGGTGTGTGACTGGGCCTGGGTAACCGGCTGTCCAGAGGTCCCTGATGGGCCAGGTTGGTCATCCAGATCCTGAAGACCAGAGTTGCTGTCATCACTGTGGGCCTCTTCATTTGGAAGACTGGATATTGCTGTCACCCCCCCCCCCTCCACTGACATTGGCTGTGGGGATGTAAATGATGTGTTATGGTTTCTGTGTCTGACATTTTGTGAATCTGTGGCTTGCCCTCTTTGGTTGTATTTGCCCTGGGAGCTTTCACTTTTGTATGTTAGTGTATGGTGAAATTGTTAGTTTATGCTGTGCATGCTTTAGTGATGAGTGTCCATGTATTGGTAGTGCATGCAGGGCTTGATATTAGGATGAGTTAGATGTGATGGTGGGGTGTGTGGGAAGTGGTGGAGTGATGGGAGTGAGGGTGAGGGTGGAGGTATGTGATGGCATGCAGTTAGGGGGGTGATAGAAGTAGAGACTTGACTTACCAGAGTCCAGTCCTCCTCCTACTCTGGGCAAGCCCTCAGGATGCAGTATTGCCAAGACTTGCTCCTCCCATGCTGTTAGTCGTGGGGGAGGAGGTGGGATCCACCACCAGTCCTTTGTACGGCGAGCTGGTGTCTTGCAGCAATGGAACATACCTTCCCCTGTAGGTCTTTCCACCTCTTTCTGATGTCATTCCCAGTTCTTGGGTGCTGTCCTACGGCATTAACCCTGTCCAAGATTCTCCGCCATAGCTCCATCTTCCTAGCTATTGATATCTGCAGCACCTGTGCTCCAAATAGCTGTGGCTCTATCCTTGTGATTTCCTCCACCATGACCCTTAGCTCTTACTCTGTGAAACGGGGGGGGTCTTTGTGGTGGCATGGGTGTTGTGTGAGGTGTGTAGGTGAGGGTTTGTTGAGTAATGTGTTGGGGTGTGTGATGTGGGGTGCGTGAGTGGTGTATAGGTGTGTAAAGTGGTTGGCTATGGTTGGTGTCTGTGGTCTTGATGTCTCTGTTGGCAATGCTTTGTAGTCATAAAGGGTTGTGGGTACTGTGGGTGTGTGTTTTATAGTGGTGTAGGTGTGTGGGTGTGGTGTGTGTATGGGTGTCAGGTGTGTGTTGTTTGAATTGTCCAATGTGGTGTTGTTTTGTATATGGGTGTTCATTTTGAGCGTAGAGGTTGTGGATACCTAGGAATGTTGGGCACAGTCTGGAACTTACATGTCATCCAAGTTCCAGATGAGGTCACTGGATCTGGAGAGAGACTGGACGGTTGGTGAGGGTTTTACGTGTTTGTACTTGCTGTGGGTTGGTGGTATTCAATAAAGCTTATCTTACAAAACTATGGCGGTCATTCTGACCCTGGCGGTAGACTACCGCCAGGGCCGGGGACCGCGGATGCACCGCCAACAGGCTGGCGGTGCATCCATGGGCATTCTGACCGCGGCGGTACAGCCGCGGTCAGAAACGGGAAACCGGCGGTGTCCCGCCGGTTTCCCGCTGCCCTTGGGAATCCTCCATGGCGGCGCTGCAGGCAGCGCCGCCATGGGGATTCCGACCCCCTTACCGCCAGCCTGGTTCTGGCGGTTTTGACCGCCAGAACCTGGCTGGCGGTAACGGGTGTCGCGGAGCCCCTGGGGGCCCCTGCAGTGCCCATGCCACCGGCATGGGCACTGCAGGGGCTCCCTAACAGGGCCCCACCAAGATTTTCAGTGTCTGCTAAGCAGACACTGAAAATCGCGACTGGTGCAACTGCACCCGTCGCACCCCTTTCACTCCGCCGGCTCCATTCGGAGCCGGCATCCTCATGGAAGGGGGTTTCCCGCTGGGCTGGCGGTCGCCCGCCAGCCCAGCGGGAAACTCAGAATTACCGCGGCGGTCTTTTGACCGCGCAGCGGTATTCTGACGGCGGGACTTTGGCGGGCGGCCTCCGCCGCCCGCCAAAGTCAGAATGACCGCCTATATGTCTGAGCTTAACACTGGCGACGAGGACGTCACCACCAACCCAGAACCCACGAATTTTCCTACCTGTTGACATTTGCTATTTTACTCCTGGTTGAGGTCGGCTGATCGGAGGTTCCCAGCTTAGAAATCCTGATGAAGATTAGAGCGGTGGAGTCCTGGCGGAGCTGACCCTGCATCCTGTGACATTGCTCAGCACCTGCAGCAGATGTAACCTGATGGCAGCACCCCTGACGCAGTGGAGTCTCTGCAAATCTGAACCCTTGATGGCTTATGCTGGAGGCGTACAGCGCTATCTTCCTATTCGGCGTTGGTAATATTGGACCGGGGGATCTGATTTCACCAGATTTTAGATCCCCACTTTCCAACGGCTCCTCCCTGCACGCGAGGAGTTTCCAGTGCGCGAGCCTCTTCAACGGCTTCTTCCTGCGCGCAAGGAGCACGAGAAGCTGCACTCGTAGCCATAGCGACGCGTTTCCTCTGTGAGGCGCGTGCGCGTAGGCTTCGCGTCGTGCATTTATGGAACACTAGACCGAAGACTGCACTTTATTTCTATCCCATGTGTGATTTTATTATGGAATTTTCACTTTGAAGTGAAGTTGAAATGCTGAAGGTGTTTTGAACATTAACACTTCCAATTCGTCTGATGTCCATTTCCAGTTTACCTTCAAGTACTGAGTTTTGTTCTACTTTCAGACTGGAGTGAATACATTTAAGTACACTAGAATGCTCACCTCTACTTCTTCTGGTGGCATCTTGCCTGTACCCACATTTATCCACCTGTTTTAGGTACTAAATTACTACCTTTTGTTTTTATATAGTTCATTTGTGCTGTATAGTGAGCTCATTATGGCTGCTCCCATGATGTCTCAACCCCCCCCTCTTTTTATCTGACAAAGGGGACCCTATTCTTCCTTGGAAACGTTGGAGGAACCTTTTTGACTCTTACCTATTAGCAATTGGGGGGGAAAATTCTCTCCAGCCAGAAAACAGGCTGTTCTGTTGCGCAATTTGGGAATCGAGGATATGAACATTTATGATAGCCTTGAAACCCTACCTGTAAGAGGGGCGGAAGGAGAGCCCAGAGATATTTATGAAATGTCAGTAGCGATTCTAGCTGCACATTTTGAATCCAAGCTCAATGTCATTTTGGAAAGGCAAATTTTTTGCAAGATTCCAAGGGAAATCTGAGAGTGTGGGAAACTTTGTTGCTGCATTACACACATTAGCACGTACATGTGACTTTGGCGATATCACAGATTCCCTAATTCGCGACCAATTAGTCCGCTTTACAAACAATAAGAGGGTTCAAGAAACGTTGTTGACAAAGAACCCTGTTTTGAAAGAAGCCATTGCAATTGTTGAGGGAATGGAAAGTACCAGCAATTGGATTAAGGAGATGAATGACCATGAGGAGGACAAGTTGTGTATGGTACAAACACCCCAGATACAGGAAGAAGTTTCGAGGGTCAGCAACGACAGCAAAACACCGGTATCCACTCTGGAGAAAAGAAAAGAAGCCAAATTTCAGCGTTGTTATCTCTGTGGCAACTCTGGACACACAGCGAACAGCTCAAATTGTTTTGCAAGAAATTCTTTATGTAGGAAGTGCGGAAAAAAGGGCCACTATGCTGGGGTCTGCAATAGTGACAAATGTAACATAGATTCTGTCACTGATAATATTAACAAAATGATTTTGTGTCTTGAACCTGAGATTAACCATATTGAGAACAATGGTGGAGTGGTAGATGTTGGGCCAGTCGTCATGCCTGAGTGTGCCATTAGGCTTGATGGCATAATAGTTACAGTTTTAGCAGACTCAGGATCTCCTTACACCATGGTGGGGGACAAGAATTGGCGAGCGATTTTTGGGGAGGACCTTCATTCTCTAATTAAGACTGATATCAATCCTGTCAGTTATGCTGGCTCTAAGATAGAAGTAATTGGGTACAAGGTCATGAAGATTCAATTTCAGAACAAAACCACTGTGGGGAAAGTTTATGTAGCGAAGCGTGGAAATAATCTGCTAGGTTGGCGTCACCAGCGTGACATGGGAATTAAGTTAGACCCCAACTCTGAGTGCCAGGTTATGGTGGTGAATGATGAAAACAATAACTTTGAGATCCTTAAGGAGTTCCCCCAAGTGTTTAGTGACAAATTAGGATGTCTAACTAATTTCGAACACAGAATTAGCCTGAAGAAAGGTGCTATTCCTTCTGTGCACAAGGTGAGTTCCTAAGTTGATGTTAGAACCATTCAGAGCAGAGTTGAATAAGCTTCTGTGCGCTTGTGTAATTGAAGAGATAGAATTGTCTGAGTGGTTGGCTCCCATTGTCCTAGCACCGAAAGACAATGGGAGACAGATCCGTATGTGTGTGGACCTTAGAGATTTTAACAGGCATATATGGGTAGATCGCCAACCCTTACCCAACATTTCTGAAGAGTTGTCGGGTTTGGGTGGTTCGAAGGTGTTTAGTGTGTTAGATCTATCCTCAGCCTATCACCAAATTGTTTTGCATCCCGATTCCAGACATCTCACGTCATTTGTGACGCCAGTGGGAGCCTACCGATTTTTACGAATGCCCTTTGGGTTGGCCTCCGCGGCTGCCTGTTTCCAACGGATCATGAAGAAGATCTTAGGGGAAGTCTCTGGAGTCTTATTTTTCCAAGACGATATCTTAGTCCATGGCAGTACTGTAGAAGAACACGACAAGGTTCTTAGAGAGGTGTTGAGTAAGCTGGCCCGTTCAGGTCTTACTGTGAAGAGGGAGAAGTGCAAGTTTAGAGTCTCTTCGGTAACTTACTTGGGCCATACTATATCCAATGAGGGAATCAAACCCAAGTTAGAATTGGTTGATTCCATTATCCGAGCTTCTCAACCCAGAGGCAGGGATGGAGTAAGATCCTTTCTAGGTCTAGCAGAGTATTACTCTAAGTTTATTGCCAACTTTTTGAGTGTGACTCAACCCCTGAGATCTCTCCTAAAGAAAGGGTGTGAATTTGTTTGGACAGATGAGTGTACAGCTGCCTTCACTTTTGTGAAGGATTGTATTGGGAAGATGCCCACTTTAGGACATTTCGATACACATGCCAAAACCTTCTTGTACACAGATGCCAGTATTAAGGGGCTGGGAGCGGTTTTGATCCAAAGGGTTAACCAAGAGGAGAAAGTAATTGCCTTTGCGTCCCAATCCCTCAAAGGAGCTGAACAACAGTATTCCGTTATAGAAAGAGAGGCACTCGCGTGCATGTGGGCAGTTAAGCACTTCAGATTCTACTTGTGGGGATTACCTTTTATAGTGAGAACAGACCACAGGCCCCTTGTTCAAATATTTTCTTCTAAGAAAGGGGAAGAATTGACACCCCGGATAAAAAGGTGGGTTAAAGGATTAATGGAATATAATGTTTCTGTTGAATATGTGCCTGGGCCAAAGAATATGGTGGCAGATTTCTTGTCTCGTACGTCGGTTGATGGTGATGACGAGCCTGAAGATGAGGGAGAAGTTAACTGGGTGAGGGAGATGTCCGTAAGTGAAGATGAATGGAAAACTGCAACCACTCAGGATTCTGACAGACATGATCTCGCAGAGTTCATAGTGAGAGGTTGGCCTGAGTACAAGAACGTTTCTGATTCTTTAAAGGGGTACTGGAATGTAAGAGATGAACTGTCTCTAAGTGGGGGTGAATTATTCCGTGGTACCAAGTCCATACCTCCTATTAGTCTGAGGAGTAAAATTATCAATTTGGCTCATGAGGGTCACTGAGGCAGGAATATGACTGGTGAAGGATTGTTTGACCTGTGCAAGCAATGACAAAAGCAAAGTTGTGGTGAAATCTCCACTTTCCCCAGTTGCAGTTCCAGAGAAACCATGGATGAAATTAGGACTTGACTTTATGGGTCCATTCCATCTCCTACCTGCTAATGAGCGTTATGTCATGCTCATAGTGGATTACACCTCGAAGTGGGTGGTGACTAAATGTGTGAATTCTGTGGGCACCAGAACTGTGAATGAGTTTTTAAAGGAAAAATTCTCTCGGGAGGGTGTACCTAGTCATTTAATCACTGATAACGGTGTACAGTTAACTTCTCAGGAAATGAAGTTCTTTTTGGATTCCTTAGCCGTTGTGCACCTGAAGACAGCCTTGTATTTACCTCAGGCCAATGGCCTTGCTGAACGCATGAACAGATTGGTAAAATCCTGTGTCCAGGAAGCAATTGAAACCAGAGCTTCTCTGGCGGATCTTCTGAGGGACCAGTGGTGGGCATATCGTAATACCCCCATCACTGGCATCGCCCCTTTTGAATATATGAGGGGGAGGTCTGGATGTACCAAAATGTCCCCTGCTTGGTTTAGAAATAAGTTTGGTCAAGGGGATCTTGACCAGGAGAAACTTAGTAGGGCGTCTGATCGTAGAGGGAGTTACCAATGTAAGTACAAATTGCGGTATGATTACAAATATAGTGTTTCCGGTGTTAAATGGAAGGTTGGTGACATGGTGTTGTTGAAGGATCCCGGGTTCAGAACCAAGGGCAAGTCAAGCTTCAAAGGTCCTTTCTGCATTAAGGAAGTTACGAAGAATGTGGTTGTCCTTGATAATGGAGATGTGTGGAGCATGTCCAGAATAGTGAAATGGAATAACTGGGTGGCAGATTCCCCTGACTCAAGAGAAGATCATCGCTTGAGTGGGTCTAAGGCAACACCATGCATCAAGGCTCCTTCCAGATTTCGCTCCAAACCATTGTGGTTGAAAGATTATGGCCCTCATTACGAGCCTGGCGGTCTGTGACCGCCAGGCTCGCGGTTGGCGGGAGCACCGCCGACAGCCTGGCGGTGCCCCTTAGGGCATTCTGACCGCGGCGCTTTGGCCGCGGTCAGTGCAGGAAAACCGGCGGTCTCCCGCCGGTTTTCCGCTGCCCGTCAGAATCCTCCAAGGCGGCGCAGCATGCTGCGCCGCCTTGGGGATTCTGACACCCCCTACCGCCATCCTGTTCCTGGCGGTTCGCCCGCCAGGAACAGGATGGCGGTAGGGGGTGTCGCGGGGCCCCTGGGGGCCCCTGCAGTGCCCATGCCACTGGCATGGGCACTGCAGGGGCCCCCGTAAGAGGGCCCCGCTTGTATTTCACTGTCTGCATAGCAGACAGTGAAATACGCGACGGGTGCAGTAGCACCCGTCGCACCTTCCCACTCCGCCGGCTCGATTCCGAGCCGGCGTCCTCGTGGGAAGGTTGTTTCCCGCTGGGCTGGCGGGCGGCCTTAAGGCGGCCGCCCGCCTGCCCAGCGGGAAACTCAGAATGCCGGCCGCGGTCTTCAGACCGCGGTGCGGTATTCCTGCGGCGCAACTTTGGCGGGCGGCCTCCGCCGCCCGTCAAAGTTGTAATGAGGGCCTATGTGTCTTGTTATTTTGTAACTTATGATATTATATACCTTTGTGTATTGCGGGTATTGTTGGTTTTCACCACACAGTTTATGTTATGTTATTATTCTTTTATCCTTTTTATTCTTTAATTTTTCTTCTTTCTCTGTTTCCGTTTAATATTTTTAATGTATGTAAAGGGGATGTGTTGTGGATACCTAGGAATGTTGGGCACAGTCTCGAATTTACATGTCATCCAAGTTCCAGATGAGGTCACTGGATCTGGAGAGAGACTGGACGGTTGATGAGGGTTGGACGTGTTTGTACTTGCTGTGGGTTGGTGGTATTCAATAAAGCTCATCCTACAAAACTATGGGCCTGATTCTAACTTTGGAGGACGGTGTTAAACCGTCCCAAAAGTGGCGGATATACCACCTACCGTATTACGAGTCCATTATATCCTATGGAACTCGTAATACGGTAGGTGGTATATCCGCCACTTTTGGGACGGTTTAACACTGTCCTCCAAAGTTAGAATCAGGCCCTATATGTCTGAGCTTAGCACAGTGGTTTACCGCCATTTAATGTCCGCTGTGGTGATTCGTATGTCATAATGTGGAGGGAGTTGTTCTGTTGGCATAATGGTGTGGGTTTTGATACTGTCAGTTTATCACTGACCTTTGGTGTGGCGGATTGGTTTGTGTATGTGTGTCATAATATGGTGAATGGATATCCTCCGCGGCAGCAGTAAGTTGGCGGCAGTCAGCATGGAGGTAAGTGGGATTTACCACCAATGTCATAATGAGGGCCATAATCCATAGTAAACAGTGAGAATGCTCTTTTTACACAAAGTACCTCGTTAGTGGCAAAAATAAAGGCGCACGGTTGAGCATGCGTCAAAAAAGGCAATCGATGTGCTGATTTCTCACTCGTAAGTGAGACCGTGCATCGTTCCTTCTCCAGTCGGGTCGGCGTGCGTCGTTTTCTCTCTCCCGCAAGAGAGCGATGCGTAGATTCCCAGACAGGCACCTCTGGTCTGGGCAGGCTTTGTGTTGATTTTTCACGCCCAACGATGTTGCGTTTGAAATCTGCTCGTATGTTTTCAGGAAACCGCGCTGCATGGGGCTTGTGTAATTATCAGCAGCTGTAAGTGGGTGTTGCGTGTCGTTTTTCCAGCCGCGATGCATCGGTCTCCCAGCCACGATGCAGGTGGAGCGTCGATTTCAGCCGCAAAGCTGGTGTTGCGTCATTTATCAACCGCTTTCCAGATGGTGCATTGAAAATTTCCCTGCACCGTGTTCTGTGCGTGCATTTCAGCTCTTGTTCTGCCGACTTCACCTTTCAAGGGTCTAGGGACTGGATAGGGCACCAGTCGCAGTAGAGTCCAGGTGCAGGCAGAGGAAGTCTTTGATGGCCCTGGGACTTCAAAACAGGAGGCAAGCTCAGTTCAAGCCCTTGGAGATTCTTCAGGAATGCACATCAAAGTCCAGTCTTTTCCCCCTTTCACAAGCAGAAGCAGCAACTGTAGGATAGCCCAACAAAGCACAGTCATAGGCAGGGGCAGCACTTCTCCTCAGGTCTTCTCCTTGGCAGAGGTTCCTCTTGGTTCCAGAAGTGATCTTGAAGAAATTTAAAGTCTGGGTTTTGGGTCAACTTCTTATACCCCTTTCTGCCTTTGAAGTATGCAACATCAAAGGAAAGTCTCTGTTGTTCACAAGATCCTGCCTTGCCCAGGCCAGGCCGTAGACACACACAAGGGGGTTGGAAACTGCATTGTGTGAGGGCAGGCACAGCCCATTCAAGTGTAAGTGACCAGTTCTCCGTCCACTCCAGCCTAGATGGTTCATCAGGAAATGCAGGCTACACCCCAGCTCTCTTTTGGTTCACTGCCTAGAGGAGATTCACAAACAGCCCAACTCTCATTCTGACCCAGACAGTGAATCTACAAACAGGCAGAGTCACAGAATGGTTAAAGCAAGAAAAATGTCCACCTCCTAAAAGTGGCATTTTCAAACTCACCATTTAAAAACAACTTTACCAAAAGATGTATTTTTTAAATTGTGAGTTCAGAGACACTAAACGCCACATTTCTGTCTGCTCTTGACCACTTTAATATGGCTTTAGACCTGGCCTAGCGACAGTGGAACAGGCACTTAATTTAAAACTTATTTTGGAGAAGTATGTCAAGGTCAGGAGAGGCGCTCTCCACGTGGCATTATTGGACCTCTCCTGTGCCTTTGACTTAGTAGATAGGGAAATCCTTTGGGAGGTAATGGGTCAGGCGGGTATTGATCAGCCTTTATTGAATTTAATAAAGCGTTTGCTCCAGGACACAACCACCACAGTCCGCTACACCTATGATGCAGGTTGTACAAACCAATCAGAGTTACCAAAGGTGTAAGGCAGGGCTGTATTTAGCTCCCTTTTTATTGTTATTGTATATTAATTCCCTAGGCCCTTTCCTACAGACATATAGTAAAGATGTCCCCCGAATAGGGTCGAAGGCAGTCCCTGTGCTTTCATATACAGACTATACTGTCCTTTTAACTTTGACAGCAAATGGTCTCCAGAGTCTTTTAAATGGTTTCAATGATTTTATGATAAAACTAAAACTTAAAGTCAATAAAGAAAAGTCATTTGTAATGACGTGTGGGCCCGAAACACTAAGGGGGTTATTACAACTTTGGAGAAGGTGTTAATCTGTCTCAAAAGTGACGGATATACCACCAGCCGTATTACGAGTTCCATAGGATATAATGGACTTGTAATACGGCTGGTGGTATATCCGTCACTTTTGGGACAGATTAACACCTCCTCCAAAGTTGTAATAACCCCCTAAACCTAAGTGTTTTAGTATATTGGGATCCTCGATTGATAAAATCCCACATTTTAATTATCTAGGTATCCTGATTGACGCAAGTGATTCAGGGGAAAGATTAATTACACAGAGAGCACAAAAGATGGGGGCAGACTGTGGCATGGTATTTAGATTTGCAGCAATGATGGATCATAAGGCAATCAGGGAGATGATCCAGCTTTATATGAGCAAATGTTTCCTCATTGACGTCTATCGGGCGCACATGTAGGGTTGTACCATACCATCAATTACAGGCAGCAGAAAATACATTTTTGTGCCGATTATTCACGGTTTCTCGCACCACTGCAAGTTATATTCTACATCTCGAATGTGGAATGGAACATCTAGAGGACTCTGCGAGTATTGCCCCCCTGTAAATATGGTTGAAAATATGGAGTTCCCCTACGGCTGTTTTTTCTCGAGAAGTTTTGAAAGAATACTTGATTTTAAGCAATATGAAATCGATCCCATGGCTGACGTACATCAAGAATGTGTTCTACAGCCTGGGACTGAACACACTGTTTGACTCTCCTGAAGTGATACAGTATAATGCAAAAGACAGAGTGAAAAGGGCCTTTGTCTCATATAGGGAAGAGGGACGAATCGTAAGGTCTCTCAATTTGCACTCTGTTTTAATTTATATCCAAATATGTAACGTGTCTGTAACAAATTCGTACCTCCGTCCGTAGTTTGGATTTCCAACCCCCAATACAGATTTTATCGGACAAGGTTCAGATTAAACTTCATCCACCATTTAATTGCCTTTATCATTGCTGGCTCCAGGGTCGACCTTTCTTTTCGCTGCCCATGCGATGCTACTTCTTTTCAATCTGCAGAGCATTTTATCCTATTTTGCAAGTTGTATTCCCCACTTAGAATACAGTTTTTGCACCCTATCTTATTGCAGAAGCACTTTACAGCACATAAAGATGTTTTTAGTTATCTCCAATCTTTAGCTACCCCAGAAATTTGCACCTCTGTACTTAGTTACATAATCGCAGCAATCAGACTGAGGTAATGCTATGCCTTTTAACTAATGGTTGTACTGTAGGACTTTTATGTATTTAAAATTATTTAACTAATGTTTTATCTTTAGAGATGCAGATTATTTTATCTATGTGATTTTATGGTCAAAGATTTGATTGAATAAAGATTGATTGTCTAGTGAGGTAGGTCGCAAATTGTGACCCACTAGGAACCGTAGCCATCACAGAGATGGTGGCCTGCTGAAGTCAGCCATGATGTCTGTGATTGGTTTTTAAATAAAGCTATTTTTTTAAATGCATTTTAAAAAATGAAGTGTCAAGTTTAATTTTTTAAGAGTAGGATGTCTGCTTACTACCTTTCAAAAAAAGTAATTAGCATGTCCCCCGACATTAGTACGGAAACCGGGTACAGACAGCCTGACAAGAATATTGTACATCTATTTTTGGGGGCGGAGCCAAGATGGCGGCCGGAGCGGATGCTTAGTTCAGAGCTCCGCACCGGCCCCGGAACATTTATCCTGACACAACGGTATTGCTGTCCTGGGGTCCGAGGGAACGTTGTCTGGAGGTGGCTGAGTGGCTCCGGAGACAGCTGGCTGGTGATTTTGGGGTAGCGAGGTGCCCCGCCGCCCCGTACGCACCACCGGCCGGGACCTTGACGGCGCGGCCCGACGCTGCTCTGAGGCGGCGCCAGCGGAGGGGGGTCACTCCTGGATGGCACACTTTAACGCACCAGCACCAACCAAGTAAGCGCTGAGTGGGGCAGCACAGGGGACCCCTTTCGTGATACCCCAACCGGACCCGACACTACCTAAGTGGATCTGGGCGGGCGCTCGGCCTTCGCTGTGGGCGTACCCCACCTCCGGGCCCACGGAACCTCCCGACCGGCTGGAGAGCTGCGTGCGCTGCACGTCTCCCCATCGTCCCTGCGGGTGCTCGTGCCGTTCCCCCCCCACCCAGGGGGTTTCCCCCCACTGATGACGGCGGCCTGCACAATCTGCCCGGCTGGGCTCCATATGGCCTCACATACTTACGCTGTACGCCGGAATTACTTGTTGGCCCCTGCCCGGAGGACCCGGAGCGTTTGATACGCGTCTCTGGAGGCTCTGAGACACTGGTAACCGCTAGCTACCCACAGCGAGCTGCCCCAATACGGCAGCTTATCCTTCCTTTTACCGGTGTGCCCTGCTTTGGTTCCCTGCATATAGTACTTACAGCGCACGTTCCGCAGACACCAGGAGGGATTTTCATCTATGTGTGCACCCAGCGAGGTGACGGACTACTACACAGAGGTGAGCAGAACTGTTGGAAGTGCCCTGACGCTGGCGATTACTGGACCGTCTTGTACTGGTAGGGAGTGGTCCACCTCCAGCTGGTTGCATCATAGGTGCGAGAAAGTGCTGTCCCAACTGTTACCCGCCTAGAAACTTTTGCGACTCCTCTGGGCTTTGGGGGTACCTGGCGACTTCCCTTCGCTCCGACGCTGCCTGCTCTTGTTGTTGCTCCTCGATTTGACGGAGCCCCACACCGCTGCCTCTGCTCCTTGCTTTGCTCCCCCCAGTGTTCCTCTCCATCGCTCCACTGTATTCCTCTTTGGGCGGCAATGATGGGCAAACCTAAGGCACCTAGGGCTCCGGGGCCTGAGCTTGAACACAGCTTAAAGGAAGGGGGAGTCTTGGAAACCCTGGCACAACTAGACACTACACTCAAATCCCATTCTGCCCAATTCGATAAGGTTCTCCAAGCTATTCTTGACACCAAAACGTCCTTGCAAACCAGAATCAACACAATTGCCACAGACGTTACCCTACTCCGGGCCGACCATCGTAAATTGGCTGATCGGGTGGAAGAAACGGAATCCTCATTAGCAGCTCTCTGTCCCACAGTGCAAGACATGCATTCCCAACTGAAACAAATGCAATTGGATCTGACTACCCTACATAACCGCGCAGAGGACGCCGAGGGCAGGTCTCGTCGGAATAACATTAGACTTGTGGGGTTTCCTGAGCAGGTTGAATCACCCAAAACTGAACTCTTTGTGGAGCAATGGCTGATTGACCACGTGCTAGACGGCAAGCCTCCTAAATTTTTCTCCGTAGAGAGAGTCCCCGGCAGAACCCCCCGCCCAGGGGCACCGCCATGACCTATTATCGCCCGGTTATTGAATTTCGGCGATAGAGACTTAATCTTACAGCACTGTCGCTCCCACGGCCCATGGCAGTATGAAAATGCCGCGATATCAGCGTATCCTGACTTTACGGCCGAAGTACAGGCGAAACGTAACTCCTTCACCAAAGTGAAACAAGGCCTCCGGGAACTAAATTATAAATATGCACTCTTATTCCCAGCTAAATTGCGGGTGATTGACGGTGAGGCCACTAGACTTTTTCAATCCCCGGAGGATACGTGGACCTGGTTGCATGCGAAGGGCTTGGTGCACTCAGCTTAGGATACTCTGGAGGACACCACTTGGTTGACCCCACACTCCAAACCACCCAAGTGGAAATCAAGTAAAGCTGGCCCCTCTCGCGCTCAAGCGGTTACTGAACAAGAGAAAGCGATACAGGAAGCGGCGCACTTCTCTCACAACTCCTTTTTGGCTTTATCCGACAAGTTTCAGTTCCCCTCCGATTCAGATACTGGGGCCACGTCACCTTCCAAGACCTCTGGTAATGAACGTGCCCCCCTGATAACTCCGAGACTGGCTGATGATCTTTGACACACCACAATCTATGGCTCCTGAATATTGGTGATGTTTTGTCCCGTGTCTCCATATTAGTGGCACCTCCTGTCTCTCTCGTGGCCCCAGGGCGCAATTGTATGGTGCTATTCCGGAGTCCTTGGGATGCTCTTTATTGTACTTCATGATACATACAACCCCCCCCGACCACAGGGGATACTGCGTGTACACTATCTCTTAGTCAGAGCTGTTTCTCATAAAGTGTTACGTGCTTTTGTTCCTTTTTTATGGGGTTGTGGCATGCTATCTGTTACGAACCAGGCCTGGGTTCTGGGAGTTGTTCTAATGTTTTTTGTATTTAGAGCCTGCTTGGTGTTAGACATGAGGGAGATCGCTTCTTTTTGGGAGTTCGGAGGGTGGGGGGGGGGAGTACTGCTATGCTTTTGTGTTCTTGCTGCCTATGTCTACGGACTATAATATATTAACCTGGAATATTCGTGGATTGGGTAATCCTATAAAAAGATATAGAATCTACACTTACCTCCGACGACGCCATATCCGTATCGCCAGCCTGCAAGAAACACACTTGACTCATGGTGAATTACTTAAATTGCAGCGGCGCTGGAAGAGACAAGTTTTTGGTACCGGCTACTCCGCGTATGCCAGAGGCGCCCTGATATGGCTCGCGCCGGAAGTACCATTCACTAAAACTAGATCTCATGTTGATCAAGATGGTCGGTATGTCATATTGGACGGCCTTCTAAATGGGCGCCCTATTCTCTTGACTCCTACCTTATTGTTAGATCCCAATACTCCCAGTCTGTGGGGGGGTGATTTTAATTGTATTCAACATACTGCAATGGATCGCTCAACTCCTCCTCTGCCAAACACCCCTGGTCTCCTAGCCACTAAACATTTTCAACGCTCGTCACACACTATGCACCTATCTGACATATGGCGTCTACATCACCCAGACGATAGGGAATATTCGTATTATGCCCCTAACTATCATATACACACTAGGCTAGATTATATTTTTTGTAATTCCCTTCTGTGGCCACACGTTCGTAGCTCTGAATATCTGGGTAGAAATTGGTCGGACCATAATCCCCTTAGGGTGTCATTCCAATGGGGGCCAACCAGGCTGCGAATCCCATTATGGAGGCTGCAAGTAGCAGCTCTCCAAGATGCGCCGTTTAAAACTCAACTCGGTACCACCGTTACGGAATATTTTAAACATAATTAAGGCTCTGTTGGGGACCCTAGAACAGAATGGGATGCTATGAAGGTTGTGATTCGGAGCCATTGCATGGCCTCCTCCTGGGGAGCGAGATTGGCCCTTACCCACAGTATAGGGAAGCTTGAACACGAAATACGGCAATTGCAAGTTGCAGCTGTCACTGATCCTTCCGCCCGCCAATGTCTGTCCGTGCAGCACCGCCAACACCGGGAGGACTCCCACAGACTCAGCAAATTGGATTATAAGACATACTCTCTGCAACAACACAGAGAGGGTGACAAACCAGCATGTATATTAGTGTGGTTACTGCGTTCTGAGGTTCCACGAACAGTACTAGGTGCAATCCGTAACGAACATGGTACAGTGGTCAACACGCAGGAAGCAATTAACGCAGCCTTTGCTCATTATTATAAAAATCTGTATACAGCACGACCGACCCCCCCCCCCCACGTTTGATTTTCATCCATTATTAAGTGATCTTCGGGCACCCTCCCTTACACAACAACAGAGACAGGACCTGGACCACCCACTACAAATTGATGAGGTGAACCTCATAATACAACAGATGGCTAGAGGGAAGACTCCAGGTCCAGACGGTCTCCCCATAGAGTTTTATGCCTCCTATGGGACCACTCTCGCACCCAAATTATTGACTTTGTACGAGACATCGTACCAACGGGGTGCGCTTCCCTCTACATTGAACGAAGCACTTATTGTGGTCCTTCCAAAGCCTGGTAAGGATCCCCTTGAAGTGGGCTCCTATAGTCCCCTCTCCATGCTCAATATTGATTATAAGATCCTTAGTAAATTATTGGCCAACAGGTTGCTCCCCCTACTTCCTTCCTTGATTCATCCCGACCAAAATGGTTTTGTTCCTCATAGAACTACTTATGGTAACGTTCGACGTCTCTGTCACCTCATTGATACACTGTCCGGGGGGGACGGTTGTCCAGTGGCAGTGTCTTTAGACTTTGAGAAGGCGTTTGATACTCTAGGATGGCCGTATTTATTGTGGGTATTGGGGCGCTTTGGTGTTGGTCCCCAAATGTTGTGATGGATAAAACTTCTCTACACAGCTCCTCGTGCTAGGGTTCATACTGGACACTGCATATCTGATTCCTTTCCCATTCAAAGGGGGACCCGGCAGGGATGCTCCCTATCACCGATACTCTTCGCCCTGGCGATGGAACCTCTTGCTATACGATTACGGCAGGAGGAAACTTCATGGGGCTTGCGGGCCGGTGGTAACTGGCACATTACCTCTTTATACGCTGATGATGTACTAATTTACCTACGCGATAGGACTACTGCCCTGGCCGATTTATTCCTCCTGTTAGACCAGTTTGGTGAATTGTCCGGCCTCTGAGTGAACTGGGGTAAGTCCTGTATGTTTCCCCTCCCCAAGACAGACTTCAGTGGGCGGCCGTCAGCTTCCGCTATCTCGGTGTAGATGTATATTACACTGTCACAGATTTTGTGGAAGGAAATTATAATAGAGTGCTTTCTTCCATTCGTGGGTCCATGCCCTTTTGGCTGCGTTTGCCTCTTTGGGTAGAGCGGCCATTGCCAAAATGCTAATACTTCCCCGGTTCTTATATCTCTTCATGGCCCTTCCCTTCTTCCCGGGGCGATCTTTTTTCGCAGCCGCACGCAGTTTATTGACCTCCCTCATTTGGGGCTCGGGCCGCAAACGTGTTTCCCTCGATGTATTACACCACCCAACTCAGGAGGGGGGTATGGCGATTCCGGATTTGTGCTGTTATTATGCTGCGGCTCAACTCCACTGGCTTATGACTTGGCTATCAGAGATCCCTTCCATGGAGGGGACCATGATCCTCCAGATGACAGGTGGCGCGTGTATATTGCATTGGCTCTTTGGCCGTCCTCAGCCCGGCACACGCGTGGGCTTGCTCCTCCGCACGGCGAAGGCCCCTTGGGTTTAGTTTATCCACAGACGTCGACAGCGATTTCCCTATTCCCCGGAGCTCGCACTCTGGGAGCTGCCCCAGGTTCATGACCTCCAGCGACGATATGATTTTCACGTGTGGCGCGAGGGAATGGCTGTCCCGCGTCGGTGAGTTGTTTCGAGATGGGAAACTGCATACTTTCCAGGCACTCAGTACCCTCTATAATTTAGATCCCGGACAATTCCTAGCCCATGCAGCTCTACAGGCTGTAGTTCGACAAATATAGTGCCTTGGCTCCTTGGAACCTCCAGTTCACACCATACTCCACCATTTATTGACCAGGACGGGGGAAAGGAAAGCAATTACTAATTTGTACGCCCTATTGAGAGATACACCTGAGGTTCCCCACTCCCATAGTAGATCTAAATGGGACCAGGGCCAGGGAGTGACCCTCACAGACCCCCAATGGACGATGGCCTTACAACATATCAAATACGTATCGCGGAATTCCAGACTGAAATTTACACACTTCAATTACATCCATCAAACGTATCTGTCTCCTCATAGACTGAAATCGAATATTTCCGGGAGCTCTCTCGGTGTGCCCACGATGCGGCCAAAACAACACCACCTTCCTACATATGACATGGGAATGCGCTGACATATCTCTCACCTGGGCACACGTTTTACAGCATATTTCCGATATTGTAGACGTTCCCATCCCTTTAGACCCACTTCTATGCCTCTTAGGGATAACTCGCAGATCTAAATTGTCCAAGTATTATTTAAAGTTTGTGGATCTCGCCCTTATCCTCTTTAAACGCTTGATTGTTATGAACTGGAAGGCTCCGAAACCTCCTGATACATCGCAATGGCTCCGAGGGGTGCTACACTGGGCTACGGTTGAGGCACAAGCACATGAATACGACAGCCGCAAATGTGGGGGTGAAGATGGGATTACATTATGGGACACGTATGTAGTGAAAGTAGATGAAAAATTGGCCGCTCCTGCCCCCACCGCTTCACTCTGTGTGGACACCCCACCCAATCCTAACTTATCGTATATGTCAGTTCCATAGTCCCAACCCGCTAGCAGTTCTCGTGCTCTGAACTCCCTGCTCCCTTACAGCGTCTCACCCCTACTTTACTTTACAATTCCTGTGTTGCACCACTTATTGCTTCCCTCTCCCCCCCCACTCTCTCTGATCGTAATTATTTCACATCAAACTATTGCGCCTCCCTTGATAATGTGCCTATTCAAATTGTTTGCCGATGCGCCTCCTCTTCACCAAGAAGCTCTTTATTGTTGTTTTCACTGTTTTCTGATCCTATTGGTTCCTGTAGCTTACTATATTTTTCCTATCTTGGATTACATTACGCCCCATAATGTCTCTACTTATAGAATTTTGTAGACTCAATTATTAGCTCATGTATCTCTGACTTTCTCTATTCTGTATAAATGTGATACAATATTTCCCAACATTTGATTCAAGCACGATGCACCAACCCACTTATGCCCTATTGTTGATAATAGGTGATGCCCTGCTGGTACAGATATGTTTTTCATATCAGCGGATGTGGTCAAGGTTGTGACATTTACGAACAATTGCCGTTCGAGAGAAACGCAAGGAATTGGAAAAAGTATGTTATTTGGTTCTTCACAGCATTTTTTAAGCATATCTGCTTTTACAATAAAAACATCCTGTCTCATGTCTGTTAAAGCTGGGTGAGTCATGAAACTGTGTTGTTCTATAAATTGGGTCATGGTTCTAAAAAGTTTGGTAAGCAACTGCACTAGACTTTTTCGCTCCAGTCAGCCTGCTTCTGTGCACCAGGATTCTTGAACAAAACTGTGGCCATTCTGTTATATCTAGTATTTCTTTGTGTATGCTGGCATGAGTGAGGTCTGTGTTAAAAATGTGTGGTGTGTGGCATGTATGGTGTCATAGCTGCAAGGTTTTCTAATTGCTTATGTTTGACATTACCATGGCTTAACTGTGGTTCAATGGGTGAATCATGCACCTAGGCACAAAAAAACCATGGGCTGTTGGCATGGGATTGCATTAAAGAAAAAAGAGAATTCATAGTATCCCAAAAAATAAGTCACCTTTATATATATATATAAAAAGAGCACCGGATGGTGCTGGAAACAGGTTTAACAGAAGATAGAATAGTAGCCTAATCCCTGTATTTTATCCTGTAGGGTACGTTGTAAACAAAGCCGGAGGGCCCGACTCCTAGCAAGTGATGCACAGGAACCAAAGGACTGGGACTTGGAAGAGGAAAAGAAGGAACATACTTGCACAGAGTATCTTCAAACAGAGACTACCTCTTATCAAATCTGTTTGTCAGTAAAACAATTTTACTTGGAAAATACACCTTCCAACAGTCTTTCGGTTTGTCAAGTCCATCATCCTATTACAGTGCCCCCTATGGCAAAACATAAAGTTCTATAAGTAAGTACTACTTACTTTTTGTTCATGTGTGCTCACTTGCACCAAGGTAGTACTGCTCACTGGCAGCACACTGCCATTGAATGTAAATGTACTTATTTCTGCAGCTTGCCGGGACTACCCAAAATCAGCCTTGTCATGTAGCTGAGTTTCAGACACTGGTAGTAGCTGAATGTTGAGTGGCAGAGTCTTTCTCATTGCACTGATAAATATCTTTCGACTGGGCGACTTACAAAGAGCAATGGCTGCTGAACTTAGAGGAGCTCTCAAAATGGTGTGATAAAGTTTTGCAGTTCAACAGAGTAGGAAAGATCAATGATTTGCGTTAGTCTGACCCATGAAGCTGTGGTGTGAATATTCTGTACAGCTCAAAAGGAAAAGCTCATTCCACTGTGAGCTGCACAGATATCTGTGGTGGGCTGTATGCTGGGTCTATCTGTTGATCTGCATTTGAGTGTCATCTGTAAACTCTTTCCTGATGTGGATTTAATGTAAATAAAACTACTAATTTACCCACTACTACATGGACCACCTCTTCTTAACAGGCACTTTCCTTGAGGTGCCTGCAACATCACCATCATCTCCTCTTTCTTATTCCCTTCTTTCAGTCTATGGGACCTCACTTACAACCCTGTCCACTGTACTGGTACCTTCTCTGCCCACTGTTCCCCACCTCAATGCATGGGCCTGCAGAGTTCTTGGGGAACCGTTCAGCCCAACCTTCTTCTTTTTTAGGTCTCGCCGAGGCAGCGGATGAACTCTCTTCTAGACATGCTGTTCTGCTCTGTGGGCTTCGGCCACGCCCATCATTTTTCATTTGTTCTTTTCTGTGCCCTTCTGAAAAACTGGCTTTTCATTGGTGCATTGGCTGTATTTGTCCCTTCTTTTGGTGTTTGGTTCCCTCCCATGGCTACTGGCCCTGTTACATGTTCTCCCCCATCCTGTCTATTTGGGTTAGTTTTGGTGCACTATTTTTTTCTTCTGTTCCGTCATGGTGGAATAGGAAGGCTCTCCTTAGATACAGCTGCTCCCCCTGCCTTCCATTTGGGAGCTTGGGTGAAAACAGGCCTGTAAATCTTGTCATAGCACAAACAGGCTCCAGTGCTCCTTTTTTGACATTAGTTTTGGAAGTCGTGGTAAATAAAGCCTCATACCCTGATTGGTCCCGGCGTTGCCACCTGACCAGTATCATTGTCTGCACGCCACACACAGTGGTGCTGAGCCTGAGCTCTGGTTCCCTCACCAGCTTGTTTGTTTAGATTGTCAGCTGAATGTACAGAAAGAAACCTGCCTCTTGCCTGTCTATTCCCTGCTTCAGACTATTGTCTGTCAACTTGTGTTTAACTTGGCTGGGCGTGCTTATTAGCAGTCATGTGCAATTAAAACATCCACTACATTGTATAGAGAAGTTTTTATCCACACCCATGATGTCACATAGAAAGATTTGAAGAGGATCTGCTTAAGTGCAGTGGGCATGAGCTGTCATATGAACATTTCCTCCGACAGTATAATGTTGTGTTTTGTTCTGTTTTAAATTGGAAGAACCAAGTATATGCATGCAATAACGAAAAACAAACCACCTGCCAAATAGTGTATTTAACAAACCTTCTATGGTTCCTTTACAATAAGCCATTCTTCTACTGGTTTAAGGGAAAAAGTAATCCGTACACATTTGAAATATGAGTTTCTTTAATTTCTTTTTTTTTTGTCCAATTTTACATAGCGTGAACTCGGCCCATGGACATTGGAGTGCTTTACTTGAGTATCAATTACATTACAGAAGGTTAGATTCATGTCTTTTAAGTATGGGGAGATTAAGTGATTTCTCCAGAATCACCGAATTTTCAGCCAAGACTCGAACCTAGTTTCTCAGTTTCGAAGTCGGCAGTTGTAGCATTACAGGCATATCATCTCTCCTAAGGATATTAGAACAAGATATTGAATATTTTATTAAAGGAAGGTTTTGTTCATAATGCCAACAATATTTGGTTGACAGCTTCGATAATTGAGTTGCAAACAGATATTTTATATTATTGAAAGTCTGCTTGGAAATGGAAAACAAATTACGTCTCTCCATAAGGTTTTTCTGTGACGATGCATACTGCATTGCAATATTTCCAATTCAAGTGTTACCAAACAGGTGTACCTTTCTAAGAGTAGGGTCAAAGAATTTTCACTTTTAAACTGCAGATTAGATGTTGTTGAGAGAAGCTTCCATTACACCCTACGCTCATGCCCAACTCCAATTTAACTGTTGACTACA
Source organism: Pleurodeles waltl (assembly GCF_031143425.1). NCBI lineage: Eukaryota > Metazoa > Chordata > Amphibia > Caudata > Salamandridae > Pleurodeles > Pleurodeles waltl. The sequence goes on along the minus strand of NC_090445.1, from coordinate 654,872,132 downwards.
GTAATGGTGTCTATCATTATTTGAGTGGGTGTATAATGTAATGACTGCATTTTTAGGTCTGGCATTAGCCAAAGCTTTTTGCTTTTACTAACAAACATGTGTGTAGATGTAATACTTAATATGAGTAGCCTACCGTCAGCCCTCTTCATTGATTGGTCTGCTGTAGTTTCATTTATGTTTTGCTTCACCTCACCAAAGTAGATGGCAATAGGCCAATGGGTCAGCCTACCTGAGGCACAGTCTTTATGTGTGAGTGACAGCATTTTGCTTGTGCACAAAGTGTAATTTTGCCCGAAAATTCACCCCATGCTATCTCAGAGATAGTGCTATTTTAACAAAAAGTTTAAAATATTTTGCAAGAGCTTAGAAACTATGCTGGCAGTGCTACTGGACCCTAACAACTGCATGCACATTAAGCGCAGGATGGATCATACATTTTAATTTTTTAACAGGCTTTCAGTCCATAAAGATGGCAGTTCAGGCTTGATCATGCCTGTTCACGAGAGAACCTGTGAACACTTCGCTAGACATTATTGCATGGTGCTGGAAAACTTTATTATAGAAACATTCAAAGACATTCATCTGTATGTGTGCACAGATATTCACACTGCAATAAAGATTTACAAACATTTTTTTAAAATAAGCACTGGAAAAGTCAACGGCCCCCACTGCCAATATCAGGTGTATTGACTTTGCCACAGCTTGTTTTTGTTTGTTTTTGATGTTGCACTTCTGCTTCAGCAAACAAGTATATCTGTAGGGCCGAGTCTTCGATAGCATGCACTAATCCATGCGTATCGCTAGTGAGACACTGTTGTAGTTAGAAAAGGGCTTGGAGCCTGCCTGTGGCTTGCCATTTTTTGGCTGCAGCATCCCTCTTCTTTGCAACCTTTTTATTGATCAGTGCTGGCCAAACATCACTTACGGTTCTGTCAGTGGAGCAGGGACCAAGGACAGATTAATTAAACTTAATTAGTGCCTGTCTGCTGCTCGCAGATTGAGGTAGTATTTCTTCTCCACCCTCGCACTCCTGATCTGGTTGCGTTTGCAGTCGCACTGCAGCGACCACCGATGACTATGTACCTGCTGTGACTACCGATTACTTTTTTTGTTGTATTGATAATCACACATTGTTCATTTTCGCCTGCACAATTTTTCTCTCCTCCTCTCTATAGACTGTCTGCCGATTCATTTTTGTTGTAGTTAAGAATGCAGCTCCAGCGAGGTGTTGCAGGATTTCACTACCTGTTTGGTAGTTATATGAACGCCGCTTCATATGATTAAGTGAACTTGGTAGTTACATGAATGCTGCTTCATGTGACTATGTTGGTTATACCTGCAGGGATGTAGCACCCCGTGTGTGACACTTGTTATTGGGAAGTAGTGTTTATGCCCCGCGCATGCGTATTTTATCACGGCACAGTTATCAGCATAGTAGCATTAGAATTCCTTTAAACTTCAATTATTTGTATTTGATTTTATTACTGTAAGTGAGCATGGGGTGATTCATTTTTAATTTAAATACCTGCATGGACAACACAAGGGGTAGTCTTTGTTTCCTCCTCATTGTGATTATAGCATATGGCATAACCTACCCCATGACATCGTAGTTTTAGGGAAACCATCCAGGCTTACCTATGCCTAACATGGCCGTCTAAAGACCGGTCCACAAGTTAAACAGTCTAGATGTAGTTACCACAGCCTTACACGAGTTGGTTTTGAGATGAAAGTAGGAGAAGTGAGATGGCCCATTCAACAAAGCAATTACACGTTGTCCGTCTCCATGTCTATGATTATCTCATGGTCTCCTCCAATAGGGAAGGCGCAGGGAGGATGTGACCATTTTCTGCCACTAAATAATTGAAGAGTCTGGACTGGAGTTCTTCTGGGCTGGAGAGTGAGGGAGTGACTCTAAAAATAGGTGACATCCACGATGTTCCGAGAACGCGCATCAGTTCTAGCATGTTGGCCAGGTCATTGGCAAGCCAGACCACTTCGTGGGGTGAGTCCACAAGGTGAACGAGCAAGAGTAGAGCATTTTAGATGTGCAGACTCTATAGAGAGTCATGATTATTGTGGAGGCACTTTAGCCCGGATGTATCCTAGCTCACTGGATGTCAATGAGCACATTTCTTTTATATAAAATCACAGTTGTTCTTTCTCCTCTGTTTTTTTTACCCCTACAAGTGAACCCCATTGCCCGCTTCTTCCACTCCTAGAAGCTGTAGTTGTGATCGGTTTCAGTACTTCCAGAACTGTTTTTCAGTACTTCCAGAACTGCATGAAATATTGACTTTCTGCACTGTGCCATTTTTAGGGGCGGAAGGGGGAAGCAGATGAGGGCCGCCCTAGCTCAATTTGTCCAGTCCCCCCCCCCCTTTTTGTGCCCTCACAACTGCTGAATGTTTTAGGAGGCGATACAGAAACAACAAACGTACATTGCACACGTTAAGTTGTACAACTGACCTTCATGGCAAAGCAGTGGTGCTTTGTTTCTCTAAATCTGACTAGGTAGTAGTATACAGAGCGAGTACATACCAGTGTTAGCTAGACCACCATAGACTCAGTGCAGAAGAATGGCCTTGTTTTTAAACTTGGTAATACAAGCCACACAAATATACTCCACACATGCCACATAATTCCAGTCCACATCATTTCACTCACACTTCCATGCCACATAATTCAACTGTACATATTTCCATTCCACACCACATAATTTGTAAACAAACCACATATTTCAACTCAACAACACAATTACACACCACACCATACACATCCAATCCACACCACAGAATTCCACATCATGCTACAACATTCAACAGCCCACCACATAATTAAACTCAACTACATACCACTCCACAACACAAAATACCTTTCAACATAACCACTCAATGACACACAATCCCACTCCACATAATTCCAGTACATTCCACAATACCACATACTTACGCTCCACACAATTCCACTGCACACCCTGACATATAGTTCCACTACACAAATCCACTTTACACCACACAATTCCAGGTACACAATTCCACAACTAACAATTGCAATCCAACCCACATAACTCCACTCCACTCCACTCCAAACCAACACACCTGGGTAAAAGACATTGTCATTTACAACGCCAATAGCTCTAATTCTCACAAATGTGAGACCTATTGCATTGCAAACGCTTGTTGTCTTCTAATATCGTTCTCTAGTGGGAGCCAGATCTTATGGCCCTACCCTCCTACGAGTGTAATCTGGGAGACCTGGGAGGGTGTTGGGAGTCACTATCTTGGAGATTGGTGGCTCCACTTTGGGGTGGTCCGACCTGCCCTCAGCTTTTTATGCCTTCAATCTCACTTTCCCTACAGGCTCAGAATGCAGTCTTTAACTCTTTCCCCATCTATGAGAAGCCACATGCCAGCATGCTGCCAGGGACATCGTAAGGATTTTAAGGTCCCTGTTGAATTTATGATCTAATTTCAGCTATTTCATGCCCTCTTTGGCCAGGTCACCGACAGTGCATAGGTTCACTCTAAAGGCCTGATTCACAAGGGTAAACGACACCATCTCATTTCTCACTTGTGAGGTCTTTTTTTAATCTAAAAAATTATTTTTTATAGATGTTGCATGAATCTTAAATACATTTCGCTGCAAAATATAATAGACTCACACATCACCCACATTAAATAATATATTAAAAGAAAACAGAAACAATCTGTTTAAGAATTATTCAAGGACAACAGGCAAGACTCTCAGCAGAACTGAGCTGGCTCTCAGGGAGCCCCCTGAAAGGCTGGGGTCCTGGGCCAGAGCCCACTTTGCCAGTGCCACTTGCACTTGTCTACATGCTGCTGCTAGGCCTACTCTGGCACCACTGTGATCGTGACACTTTGTTCCAGGCACCGCTTAGGTTTACCACCTTTCCGACAGATAAACCCCAGCCTTCTGTTCCCGTTTTATAATGCTGCAAAGAACCTGACATTATTTTTAAGTAGAAGTGTATATGAAGCTGTCCTGTATTCATTTTTTAGGATGCCCTTTCTGTCTCTGTTTACTTTAGACATCCATTAGAGATCATTAGGGCAGCTGTAGGGCACATTTTCAAGTGTTTTCTTCTAGCACTTAATGTATAAATGTGTACTGGTAAAGCGTTAGATGTTTTTTTAAAATGTTGTACCTATGGTGACATAAAATACCGGTCATGGCAGAATAAAACCGGTCAGGTGGGACCCTACCACCGTTGCTCTCTCTGATCTGCCGCTTCCTCTATTTCAACTCCCACTATTTCAATAATTTTCTGTATTGTATTGGGATTTTGGGATTTTGAAGCGCTGCTGTGGCAATTCTCCACAGATCAACAACTTTTAATATTGTCACTAGAGGGCTCCCTTGTTTCAAACTGAAACACACTAAAATGCGGTTAACCAACAGACATCTCTTTTGTCAAACTGAAAACATGTTCCTTCCTTGATTACTTTCATTTTCTATAAAAGCCCGTTTTTGAGAGCCTTGTCTGTGTCAGCAAGAGTAAATCTGGCGTCTTTCCACCAAGGACGTAATTTGCCCACTTCTACTATTTTAGTGCACATACCGATCGCTGCACTCCAGGATCTATTCTCTCTTCCGGCTTCGGATCAATATAAGAATTGTATTTTAAGCACTGGACAGTCATTGTGGTCTGCACTGCATGCCGGCTCTCTCTTTTCAACATGAATGCTTATTTTCCGAACTTCATCTTAAGTGTAGATATATTATTATTATTAACATTATTATTATTATTCTATTACCATTATTACTGTTGCTTTTGTTTTGTTGTTGTTTTTTGTTAATTTGAAGTGCCGGTTCATCGCTGTAATCAGTGGGTTCTCCAACCACATCGTCTTCCTGTAAGGTATTTTATTGACTGTCAATAATCCTATTCACAGTACCTCACATCCGGCTTCTTTTCATTTTATTTTTCTTCTACTGCGTATTATGACAGATGAAGATGCAGCACGACTTCCGCTGGTTGTTTTCTTTAAAACTCCCCAGCCATTATTTATTCACCTAATAAAATGATTGCTACTTCTACTGCTAATGGAGTTTCTAAGGAAAAAAAATCCAAGGTTAACCTATCCATTCGCTGACACGACCTTCAAAATACGAGTGAAAGCAGCCCGTGTGCGCCGACCAATGCATGGCCCTCCTCTACCGACATGAGCGCATTTCTTTTTTGTGCCCTCGTGATTCTCTTTTTTACTGCTTTCTGGTGGACTCACACGATCATGCTTACTTCGCCGGCCGCAGGGGTGGCTGGTGCAGGCCCGTTAGGGTGGCTGCCACATTGTTACACCTCAGTCTTTTAGTGAGTCAGATGGCAGCTTGCGGGACGCACTTCAGTTTGGTGGGTTAATGTCCTCAATGCCTAGTCCGTTATCATGCAGTGCAGTGTTGCGGGTCAGTGCCGTGATCGTGCAGTGTTGCGGGTCAGTGCCGTGATCGTGCAGTGTTGTGGATCAGTGCCGTGATCGTGCAGTGTTGTGGATCAGTGCCGTGATCGTGCAGTGTTGCGGGTCAGTGCCGTGATCGTGCAGTGTTGCGGGTCAGTGCCGTAATCGTGCAGTGTTGCGGGTCAGTGCCGTGATCGTGCAGTGTTGCGGGTCAGTGCCGTGATCGTGCAGTGCAGTTTGGGTGACCCACTGCTAAGAAGGCAAATTCTGGACAGTGACAGCAAAAATTCAAGACCGAGGGTCAAAATTCGTAACATCACATGATTACAAAACAAACAGATGACAGAAGTACAAGCAAAATAGGGTTATATTCTATAGTTTATATTATAATTCGGCATATTGAGCAAACAATTACACATAGCTGGATGTATTTCAAGATGAAAAAACTAGGAAGGTCATACACTCCAAGCAGACTCTGACAGCCGACATGCAGGGAGGTTTACACAGTTCTACTGCAGAATCATGAATGATTGTGACCATGAATGATTGTGACCATGAATGATTGTGACCATGAATGATTGTGCCAGAAGCAGCACTGCGTTGCTGAACGTAGACTTTGAGTTCACTGGCAGTAGCACTACTAGAGAGTGTGGACCAGGGACAGAAAAGCAGTGAGACAGAGACAAATGGCAAGGTGGGAGAGAGGCGAGGACAGATAGAGAAAAGGGGGACTGAGAGAGGACGGGGTTGAATGGGGATGGGCAGAGAGATGCTGTGAGCGTTCACTTTGTAGCTTGCATGTCTGGGCTTTCAATCCCAATGCTCCATATGTTTGAAAACATGGTCTGTTCTGCTATTCCCTTTCATGCAGTGCGGCACATCATCGTCACACACTGTGCTGTGTTGCAGGAAATGTTAGTAAATATGCCCCCTCAGTGATTTAGTGCAGGTGTCCTGATATACATTTTGTTTCAGACCTTGTACAGGGCTCTGCTGCCTTTTGGCTAGGGTTGCGCTACTGAAATAAGATTTGCATACAGACAGAACATCACTGTTTGTTAAGAAAATGTTACTTTTCTAAGGAGGAGGGAGAGATCAATCCAAGGTTCCTGCACAGACTATTTGTCTGACGGGTTACAGTGTGGCACTAGAAGATTTTGAGATTAGTGCACACTGGTGACGTTATTTTAGGCATTTCTAATTCTGCTCTTTGTTCTCCATTAACTGGAAAAGGAAAAATAAAAACTTTACAGAAACGTAGGTTACATTAAAACAAAAGCCCTCTGTCCTTAAGTGGTACCAAACTAGTATCAGGGTAAAGGCAGCAATCAGAAAATAAGCACAGAGGAAAATCAGTAAATGATGTAAGTTTATTACATTGAAAGACCCACGGCAGGAGGAGGCTGCTAACAGTTCAGAGGTAAAGCACCAACTGCCCTTTACTTAGCAACCCACACCTCTAGGGTTCTATAACTGAGAATAAAGCAAAAACAACACTCTATGTTCTATGATCTATATGATAAAGTAGAGAAGAAGAAAACATGAGATACAACTAGAATGTAAACTTACCAACAATGCAGCATAGAGCATACTACAGCTATACCTTCCTACTAGCCCGTCACACCTTCTGCTCTTAAAGTGCCTTTGCCTTGAGCCTGGAGCACTGAACAAGCTGCAGGAATGATAGCTATGCCTAGAGGTGGGAGAGCCAGCAACTTAACTGGCCAATCCGAGCCAAGGGCCTATCGTGGCTCTTAGAGCCGTGCATATGAGCCATAACATTGTTTTTCATGTAAATCTTACAAAAAAAATCACATAAAATATGATAAAGTCTCTTCATAATTGAAAAAAAGTGTTTTTCATGCAGAAGCTTTGACAGAACTAATATGACATTATAGCACCTCACTGAGAAGTACTTATTAGCAATGATAGGTTTTAAACATGAACTTAGCGCAGGCTTCTCTGAGTAGCTCATGAACTACTTGAACCTTTTATCTCAAGGTACCTTTTATGTTAGTTTAATTTATAACATGTATGAATCACCCCAAGAGGGATATCTCAATGTGACCATAAGACAGAGGCAGCAGCAGCAACAAAGTCAAAACAAAATTGTCTTAAGTGCTTTCCTAAAGGCAAGGTTCAGAAGAGGTTAGAATGTGGAACAGCAGTTTATTCCAAGAGAGCAGTGCTAGGTAAGAAAAATACCTGCCTCCTGAATGGGCCTTTTTGATGCAAGAGACCATTAACAATGCTTTGTCCCTAGATCTAAGGAATCTGGGAGGACAGTGATGCCTAAGCTTTGAAGCTAGGTAGCCAGGGCCTTTACCAGCCAGGGCTGTTTGTGTAAGGCAACATATTTTAAAAATTAATGCAAGTATCTCTTCTGCATGTGCCCCAGGTTTTTGCTTGAATTCATTAATATATGGTTGAATTTCCAAAATATATTTAAATAATTTGAGGGCTGAATCGTTTGGCATTGTGAGGCATATTACTCATATTATTACCTTGGTGCCAGCCAGGGGTGTTGCAGGTGTGGCTGTTATGTATTATCCAGATAGAATTACAGCTGGCAACTCTGCCTGACGCACTGAGGTGATCGCTGCTGGTTATATTGCATGGGATGGTCACTAATGGAACCTTGTCTGATGCAGTCACTATTACAAGACTAATACTGTTAGTAGCTCAGAATTATTTTCATTGAGCGTAAGTAGCTCCTGACTTAGAACCATTCTTGGCAACAGTGCCATTAGTGAAATGAGAGGCAAGGCAGTTGTTGTGCACCCTGTATGTGGCCCAGATTGTTACAGAAAGAGCAACATTAAAGTATATTGAACCAAACACTCTAGGTTTTGTACAGTGGGTTTTCTGAACTCATGTATTTGAAAGTGCCTTCATCTGTGAACGTGAAGAAAAAGGAAGATCAGTAAAATAAAATATTTGCCTAAGATCACACAATTTGGCTATGAGGGAAGTCTTGATTAATCAAGGTACTGCTGTTTCGCTTTGTACAAATCTGCCACTAAATGGGTATCCATTTGTCTCTCCTTTTTAGTTCAGATGTTAATGCTTTGTTTTTACCTATTTGTGCATGAAGTTAGAACAAGGGGCAGAAAGCTTGGCATGGGCTCGATGTGCCAATAGGACCTCAAGCTGAGCCAGACATCAAGCTCAAGGCTGGCTCAAGCTTTCATCAGTGCATCTACCTCTAGCTACGCCCCTGACAGGGCCAACTTTAGTTCTGGTGGCAGTTGGCGTGCCAGTCTTTGTTGGTGCACCCAAAAAGACCAACGTCTTCACAGATTTCCTTACTACAACCCTCCATTGGTGCTCCTCATCTTCTCATTGCCCCTCTCTCTTGTGTATTTGATTTCTTTAATAGTGCTACTGATTCCAAGTATTTAGGGCAAGGTGTTGAAGGTCATTACATAACACACACATTATATAGAGACAATGACTCAAATAAATGTGTGTGAGTCAGTGTATAGGGAATGTTACTTATGACAATGAGGACTACAAGGTGTAGAAGTCAGATGTCATCCATGCTAGGCTTTCTATGTGAAGAGTGCCTGGGCTTGCGAAATATAGCAGCTCAGGATTTAAAACATAACATGGTGGTTGGGGTTATTTTTTTACTAAGAAATGTTTCTTTTTATCCAAATACACTATTTAGCGACCTTAAAATAATGAAAGATTTGGGAAAATACAATGGCAAGTAACAAAAGGAACTCGGAGACGATAGTAGTAACCTACTGAGTTATCTACATAAAAACTATTATTTGATCGGCATGTGAAACCTTCTGCTTTGCAGAAGGCCCATTATTACTCTCTGTAACTTTATGACAGTCAAAACTGGGACTTGGCAAAACTCAGATCTCTTTAACAGATGCATACTCACCACAGTTAAACTGACATTATTGTCTAAAAAATTGTGCCACACATGGAACTCTGAAGTCTACGTAAGCTATTTCAAAATGCAACCTCCCATTCACCCACCCACCTCACAAGCTCCTGTACAAAAGGAAAATGCCTTTCCCTTAGCCAGAGCAGGAGGAGGACCACTACATGCTGGTCCATTGTCATTCTGTATGTGACAATCAGCCGGCATACTGGGGCCCATCACAGTCTGTGCTAGGTCAGGGAGGAACTACTTTTGAGCACAGATGAGGAGTGCAAGACGGCCCCAACAGAGAGTTCTACAGAACTCTGAAGCTTCTGTAACCCTACAAAATTACAGGCACAAGGCGTCCGTAAAAGGGATCATCATGGATAACAGATGTGAGATCCAAATGACGGACAGTCCATGAAATGCACGGAAGAGTTGTCACCCTATGTGCAGCGTGGTGCATAAGTGCTCCTGGGCACAATGCAATGAGTTAATGTCCCTGGAAGGCAGTACAACGTGGTAGGCGGGTATCTCGAGGGTGCCATGCAGTGTGGTGCACTGGAGTCACTGGGTGACAGTGCGGTCAGTTAGTTTCCTGAAGATGCACTACAGTGTGGTGCAGTAGTGTTCTTAAGATGCAGGGTTATTGTTCATTGGATGACATCTAGTGCTATGGCGTGCTATTCACAGGATGCAATTAAATGTGCTGGGTTAGCCTTCCTGGGATATAATTCAATAGCATACTATCCACTGGCCGGGTTGCTTTGTGGTGGGTCAGTGTCCCTAGATGAAGTGCACTGTGGTGGTTTAGTCACAACAGAATGTATGGCAAGGTGGGGCTTAGTATCCATAGATGCAGTGCAGTGTTCTGGGTTAGTGTTCATAGACTATAATGCAGTGCCACAGTATGAAAACTTGCACATGAGGCCCCAGGACCAGGTGGTAACACAGGTCCCTGCAGCTCTTGTGGTGCAGGAGGGCCCCAGCACTTCATGGGGGTGAGGGGCATCCCATAATGCGGGCCCCCATACAGCCCAAGGCCAATGAGTATCTGTGGGATATGGGGAGACTCGGTCCCTCCTCATATTCTGCAGGGGTCCCTTTACTTTGCACTGTGCCACTGCCCGGGGCAATCATTGGTTACTGTGACTCAAGTATAACAAATTCGTTTACTACCTGTGTCCTCGGGCATCTCTCCCATTTCCTCCTAAATGAAGAACAACCACCTCACTTTCAGTATAATGAGGCAGCCAAGTCTACAGCTGACTCAGAGAGCCACAGCGGGCTAGTCACACCATATTATTTGTGTGTCCAGACCACATCCGAGCTAAGGATGCAAATAGAAATTTCCTGAGCGCCTTAATCAGTTCAAATTCCAGGCCTATGGGTTTTGCCACGAACAGCATCGTGTTAAACAGTACAATGCTTGCAAGTGGAGCTGGCCATAAATTTACAAGTAACAATGCATCTTAAAACATGTGCTCCGTCTTTGACAATAATGTACACCAGGCCCAACCATAGCCTAATTCACTTAGAACATTCCGAATGTGTCGTTTTTGCCGCTGTTACATCTGTGTCGTGAGCAGTGTCAAAAACTTCCAGAAGACTGTGTTTATATAAAGTGGGAAGAAGAGTTCCTCGTGCTGCTAGTTAACATGTTCCCGAACTCAGTGTTCAGCGCATGGCCGAGCGTTTGACTGTCCAGACCCCTCTTTTTGTGTTCCTGCTTTAATCATTTGTAAAGAACACCATTTCAAGAGGAAGACGCATCATATTATATTAGTTCTTTTATTTTAAGTCGCCCTCTTGCTACTTTTCTTCTCCCAGGTTTTTATTTCTAGCACTTTCACCTTGCTTGGCTCTTTTCTACTTCGGATGCCAGAGCTAGTTTGGTGCCTTGCCGATTTCTTCAGAAGTAATGTTATCTTCAACCAAGAGTTGCAAAATTGCCTCAGAGGTTTTTTTTCACTGTATGTTTTTTTGCCTCCTACCTGTAACCCTCTTAGGAAAACACGTGATAGTTTCAATTATATTTTTCTGTTCGGTGTGACACCATGGCTACCTGGAAGAGTCACCATCTCTACTAGCAGTTAAGCAATTCAAGAGACCTTCTCAATGACTCATTAGGTTTGTTAGTGCTGTGGATTCTTTGCAAGACCTAGCGCAAGAGATAAACAATTGCACCTGAAGATATCTGCGCAAAAGCAGCCGGGTGTCTGCCAATATCCAAATAGCCCTATCATATGCCCCTCCTTTTTCTTGGGATCCAGTAAAGTTAAGAACATTTTAGGATTCTCTACTGATGCATTTTGCTTTCTATTCTGCATAGTTTATCCAGGACCAAGTCAAAGTGGGTTACCTCATTAGTTGCCTTACTTGATCAGCGTTGGCTTAGGCAAGTCCTTTAGTTACCAATTTAGAATCTTGTTTAGAGCCTTGTTAATACTTCTGTATTGTTGGATAGTGCTGTGTGTGGAATGTTCATAGATCAGGAAAGGACAACTAAAAATTATATTCCTAAGAGACCTAAGGTGACTCCTGCATTTATTCGAACTGTTTATGGCTCACTATTACCTTCAGGACCTATCAGGGGTGGCGCTTTCGCAATGGCAAAGGAGCATCGCCCCCTGGCTAAGCCAGAAGCTGAAAGATAAAACAATATTTCATTATCGTTTTATCTTTCAGCTGCTGGCTCAGCCAGCAGCATGTGAAGAGAGGGACATGTGGCTGGGCCATGGGAGGGGGGAGAGGGAAGCGAAAGGAGAAGAGAGTGCACTAAGTGTGCATGTCAGTTTTGGCTGGCCATCTCAGGCCGGCCAAATACACATGCGCACTTAGGTTTCTCCAGCCAGGCTGTGTTGCACAGCCGGGGTGGAGAAATTGCAAAGACCCCAGGGTTGTGTCTGAATGGCAGTCCAATCCCTTAGACCAATCCTGACACTGCTTTCATGCTAGGTTTAGCATGAGTAATTAGAAAATGAGGCAAAACCCAGTAACCCCTGGACCTGGGTAAGTAAATATATAACAGAAAAAATGGGCCCAAAGGGAGAAGTGTACACCTTGACTTCCATGGCAATAGTTGAAGTAATGCCTCAATAAGGTTTTCAGTAACTTATATATTTTATTCAATTAACAGTTTCACATGATTATCAATTGAAAAATCAAAATTAAAAGCAGATTTAGGTGCTCCTAAAGTGATGGCACAGTGAAAGTGAATGACAATATAGTGTGGTTAAAACGATGAATGATCTTCAAAAATACCCCTTCAATCCAGGTGTCTAGAAGTCACCATTTATCTCAACATTAATCCACATCAAATGATGTTGATGTTTCGACCCAGCCTATAAGGACTAATCGATAATGGGTCATTCCAGGATTGCTGGGGAGCCTGTACTGGTATCCCAGTGAATGCTGGAACACCACATCAAGGGAAGGAAAAGGAGCAATGCAGCAGGGGGTGGCGGCCACCTCCCCTTGAGATTTGCATCGGCCGCCGCTGGGACTGATACAAAATGCGGCTTCTCCATTCTAAGTTTAATTAGGTAATTGTTAGAAATGGGGTCTTTGGTTGGCAGTCAGGTTACCCCCTGTCCAAGCAAGGACCCTCACTCTGGTCAGGCTAAAAGAGAATCACCCTCAGCTAACCCCTGCTTGCTCTCTTGGATGCTTGGCACAAGCAATAGGCTTAACTTCAGAGTGCTAGGTGTAAAGTATTTGTACCAACACACAGTAACTTAATGAAAACACTACAGAATGACACAACACAGGTTTAGAAAATTAGAAAAAAATTATCTAAACAAAACAAGATCAACACGACAGAAATCCACAATACACAAGTCAAGTTATCAATAAAAATTCAAAAAGAGTCTTCATGTAATTTTAAACACACACTAACACTGTTAGCGTGAAAATGGACCTTAGGTGCGTCACAAATAACCCCGCACTGGCGAGTGTGCGTCAAAAAGGGATTTCAATGCGTCGATTTCACTCATGAGCGAGACCTTGCATCGTTTCTCCTTTAGTCGGGTCGGTGTGCGTCGTTTCTTCCCTCTGCAGGAGAGCGATGTGTCGATCTGGTCAGAATTCCCGGGTCCGGGCAGGCTTAGCGTTTTTACACACCCAGCTGTACTTGCATTGGAAATCCAACCGCACAATGATCCGAAAACCACACACCGCGGGTTGTGATCTTCCCACCCTACGTGAGCGATGCAGTGCGTTGTTTCTCCAGGCCCGAGCATCGATCTTCGGGTCGCGTTGCAGGCGAGCATTGATTTTCAGCCACGAAGCTGGCATGGCGTTCTGTGCGTGGATTCTTTCCTCTTAGACTGCCAGCTTCTCCTTTTAGGGTCCCAGGACCTGGACTGGATAGGCACCACTTAACAGAGTAGGAGTCTCTCCTGAGACTCCAGGTGCTGGCAGAGAGAAGTCTTTGCTGTCCTTAAGACTTCAAACAACAGGAGGCAAGCTCTAAATCAAGCCCTTGGAGATCTTCACAAGATGGAAGGCACACAAAGTCCAGTCTTTGCCCGCTTACTCTGGCAGAAGCAGCAACTGCAGGATAGCTCCACAAAGCACAGTCACAGGCAGGGCAGCTCTTCTTCCTCAGCTCTTTAGCTCTTCTCCAGGTAGAAGTTCCTCTTGGTTTCCAGAAGTGTTCTAAAGTCTGGGTTTTGGGTGCCTTTCTTATACCAATTTTCTCCTTTGAATTAGGCCTACTTCAAAGCAAAGTCTCTCTTGATTGTGAAATCCTGCCTTTCCCAGGCCAGGCCCAAGACACTCACCAGGGGGCTGGAGACTGCATTGTGTGAGGGCAGGCACAGCCCTTTCAGGTGTAAGTGACCACTCCTCCCCTCCCTCCTAGCACAGATGGCTCATCAAGAAATGCAGACTACACCCCAGCTCCCTTTGTGTCACTGTCTAGTGAGGGGTGCAACCAGCCCAACTGTCAAACTGACCCAGACAGGGAATACACAAACAGGCAGAGTCACAGAAATAGTTTAATCAAGAAAATACTCACTTTCACTTTCACAATCTTAAAATCAACTTTACTAAAAGATGTATTTTTAAATTGTGAGCTCAGAGACCCCAAACTCAACATGTCCATCCACTCCCAAAGGGAATCTACACTTTAATCAGATTTAAAGGAAGCCCCATGTTAACCTATGAGAGGCGTTGCAACAGTGAAAAACGAATGTAGCAATATTTCACTGTCAGGGCATATAAACACACATTACTATATGTCCTACCTTAACCACACACTGCACCCTGCCCTTGGGGCTACCTGGGGCCTACCTTAGGGGTGCCTTACATGTAAGAAAAGGGAAGGTTTAGGCCTGGCAAGTAGGTACAATTGCCAAGTCGAATTTACAGTTTAAAACTGCACACGCAGACACTGCAGTGGCAGGTCTGAGACATGATTACAGGGCTACTTATGTGGGTGGCACAACCAGTGCTGCAGGCCCACTAGTATCATTTCATTTACAGGCCCTGGGCACCTCTAGTGCACTTTACTAGGGAGTTACTAGTAAATCAAATATGCCAATCATGGATAAACCAATTACATACACATTTTGTATAGGAGCACTTACACTTTAGCACTGGTTAACAGTGGTAAAGTTCCCAGAGTAACATAAACAGCAAAAACAGAGTTTAGCACACATCAACAACCTGGGAAGCAAGGCAAAAAGTTAAGGGAGACCACGCCAAGGATGAAAAGTCTAACAGTGTTCATACAGAAGTGTAATCATTTGGCACTGTACCTCTGTTTACACTGTATTTTTTGGAATTCCTTAGCTGAAGAGGCCTAATTTACATGATGTACTTGAACATTATTTTTGTCATCATAGTTTTGTCATGATAATTGTTGCACTACACATAGTCATTGGTCACCAAGTGATGAGATAATATACTCAATATCCAATTTAATAGTGGCTAACCTTTCCTTGGTACCACTGCAGTTTTTGCTAAACATCAGGCTTGTTCACTTCCACCGCACAGGTATTACGATTATGCCATATCAGTGACTGTTAATTTTTTATTTTGGAAGTATTTATTCCTTGACTGAGAGGCAGAAAGAGATATTAACGTTATATTTACAGGATCATTTGCAGTGGTTTAATAGTACCTTCTTTGTCAGCCTGTGGAACACTTTTACGTTTTGCACCCCTCCAAAGACAAAGGTCTCTGAAGTTGTATTAATTATAGAGGCTTTAATCAAATAATGATCATTACATTTTCCTCCCATGGGATGAGTGGCAATACCTAGAATGGTTATGTTGCCCAGAGTATGTCACTTTTATGCAGCATTTTCACCTATCTGTATGAATTGTTTTACAGGATTATATACAATGCTGGCAGAACTAGTGTGGGGTGCGGGTAGAATGAAGATAGCTATACACAAAGTTTAATTGTAAGTCGACAAGGGGAGACTGGATACACCCAAATATGAAGCTTTCTGTATTGAAGCACAACTGCAATGGCCTATGAGATGGTTTGGTAAACAAAGGAATAAAGAGGTGAGAGCTTGAATCATAATAGATAATCAACTCTATTTACAGTGTTGTACTGAGAGACTGCTCACTCACATCCACCAGTCTGAGGCTACTTCAACAGTAAAACACTGTTTGCACTGATGCATAAAACGCATTGGTGTTACACCAGCATAAGCACTGAAGGTATCAAAGTTTTTCATGACACATTTCAGAGATATGTCAAAGTTGAAAGACAGATGCCATTTGACCACTGCAGAGCTTGTGACCTGAGTGACCTGTACGAAGATGGTGCCATCTGTTCATTGAAAATCCAAGAAACATGTTTGGGATCACATCAGGTAAATTTACATTATACAGTCCTCTTGTCAGGGCTGCTCATGCTTGTCATGGAGGGAGGAAATGAGTAGGTACCCAACCTTTACCACACTGCAGTTAATACTGACACATGGGTCGGGTAAATCGCCCCTAATTTACCAGGCTTTACTAAAGCTGCACCAGGTTGATGTCTCCTTCCTGAATGTATTTTGGCAAATGAGGCTTGCAGGTGCCTACCTCATACTGGATAGAGGCAAACACTAGATTACACTAAAAGATTGTCACAGAACCATTGGCTCAAATTTACACAGTTTAACTGTCTACACCACACTTATGTGCTCACAGATTGGTAAGCAGGATGTATTGAAGACCCTAGGGATCTGACCCCATTTTAGAGGGCCCCAATGCAGATTTGTTCCACATGGTATTGGACTGTCCTCTGATCAGTGAAATTTGGAACAAGGTGGTGTGAACATTGTTGGTGATCCCGTACATATGCCTAATTCGGAAACTGGAGTCCTTCTTTCTGAGATACCTGCCCATTCTAAAACATTACAACCCTGCATATAAGTTAGTTTATATTTTTCTATTGCTTAGCAAACAAACAATAACTATGGCTTGGAAGTCTCCAGTTACACCCTCCACAGCTATGTAGCTGAAAGATTTACAGAGCTGTGTGAGTGCTGAAAATGACATACTTGTAATGTTGCAAAATACGAAGGGAAATCTGAAATCTAGCACATGGGACACTATATCATTGGCCCTTGCTCAGAAAACCGAAACTCCACCATGGCCTGCTACCACCACCTCTTTGTAAAGCATATGAGAGGCACACCTGTTTCAGCCCTCTACATTTTAGAAGCAACACGTATAATGTTCCTTGCGTGATCATGTAGCAGTGAATGTTGTATTCATTGAATCCAGGGTGTTAGTATATGGCAATATGCTTCCATGAAGGTGATCCAATACTGGAAAGCTACAATAAATGTGGCGTGAGAGATATTCAGGAATCACTAAACATCTGTTAGTACGCTGCAACCAAACATCTCGACCGGTTTAATGTAGTTCACAATATAGTTATTTGTTTTCCGTTGACAAGCACTCTGTGAGCTGATCTGATGTAACTGCGACATGGCATTTGTCACTAAAGCCCTAACTCAAAAACCATTAAGAGTGATTTACCCACTTTACCCAGTATAATTTCACCTATGTCCTGGTTCAAAGAATGTGCTGGATGATGATTTATTCTGTTGTTGTAACCTGAGTCATCACTTATTATCAAACTGTAATTCCATTTTAACCAGTTTTTGGGGAAGCTCACTTTTTAGAATAAGGGAAGATGGTTTCAAGACGAAGGAATTAGAAGCTCTTCATTAAAAAAATCTTTTGTTAGACAAAATGAATTGTATTTGAGCCAACAATTAATGTTGTTAAGGAATTACACTTGGGTTTTATGACAATATGTAATGACTAAGCCATTTCGGATGAAAGAGGAGTAAAAACTACTTTGGATTTATTTTCATGATCTTTGTTGTGGCCAGCTGTTTATTCTGACATTCATTACTAGTAGCTCCAGAACCCTGACCTATGATTTCTATAGATATTATAATGGATGTTCCACATTTAGAAGGATATTGTTTGATAATGGTTCATCCTCATAAATGTTTATTTTGGAAAACAAGATCCATAAAACATACAAAAGACATAAAACATATAGCATATATAATACAACTGGAAAGTTTTAAGAAATCATCAGTAAAAAAGTACAAACCTGAATAAAAATATGAATCGATTCTATCAGAAATATAAAATGTTCTGAAGTTAACATTTGTAAAAACGTGAGAGTGGGTCTTGCTTGTATAAAGTTCATGCCCTTGAGAAGAGGAATGATACATTTATGATGTAGTTCAGTATAGAAACCACAAAATATGATAAAGTTAAGGGTACCTTATTTTGAAAAAATTATCAAAACAGCAGGGTTTAAGTTGTCCACCAAGGACCAACCTTTAAGTACAGCCAGTAATTGATGTATCAGCCCAAGGCAGAATCTAGTTAAAAGGTAACAATGATAACAATTATTTACAAAAATGTAATAAGGCTTAATATGCAACGTAGTTTTAAGAAAAGCATACATTGATAACACATAACACATACTGTCAACATCTTTTCAAAGATGGTCCAGTCTGTGTTTCTTCTTCTTTGAAGAAATGCCTCAGTGTTTTTGATTGATGTTTTTCCTCTTTATAATTTTTCTCATATTATCAGTTCCTGTAGAGTTATTCATTGTCTGTGACTCTTTTGGAAAGCATTGTGTAAATCCCTGTTGGTTGAACAACCTGTGTCTTTTGGTTATCATCCCTAGTCAAATGGGCAAACTGAGTGAACCAATCAAAGTTTGGAGCAGTATATTCGGTGCTGTATTGCAACCTAAGCTCAATGGTTTTCTATTTACCATTTGTGGAATGTTCCTATACAAATGCAACTCAAAGTGCCACAAAGATTGTGCCTTTTTTTTAATGGGCATTTTTCATCCAAAGGTTTTTTTTTCATTTTCTCCTTGTATTGATCATTTGGTTTTGGTGGCAACTAATTACATGAAGGTCAAAATGAGCTTGAAAAAAGGTTTGGCTTTCTTCACTTTTTCTTCCTGTCCAAAAGTGGACTGTAAAATTTCAAACATTAAGTTTTGGACCTTTTGTGGTAAGTTATCAAATTCATCTGGGGGAAAGTTGCTTTGTTCTTGGAAGATTTGTTCTGTTTTATTTATTCACCTCAACTGAAACCATATGTTCCAATCTAAGCATCCACCAGTTATGGTAGAAGAACAACCAAAACATGAGGTTCAAGAAATATGTGTTTCTCTGAATTTGTGTGGTTACCTTCAATTGCTGGAAAGATTAATCATATAGTGAATGTTCTTCATAAGATGCTTCTTTAGGTCATTTGTCTGAAAGGTTATATAGTGCCATAGCTGGGGCACCACGGGCCCTAGTGCACACAAGGCAAATTGACCTCCTGAATCTTGGCATGGGAGTATAGTATCACAATATTCAGGGTTAAGTTGGGCCCTCCTGCTCCCAGACCCTGGTGCTACTGCATCACCATAAATAGCTATGCCCCTGGGCTTACTTAATGCTAAGAGCCCTACTGATTGACTTTGTCAGGGAGTTCAGACAATGCAAAGATTTCTTTCTATTGTGTTTACCAATTGATTTAACAATGGTCTTCTGTTACAGTGAGGCTGTGTCTACCTCCCTTTTTAAAAATTGGGACAGTAATTGATTCCCTCAAAGACTTCAGTAGGCCAACTTGACAATATGCATTCAGGACTTGAGTAAGCAGTGGCCCCCAGAGGGTCGTATTGGCTTTAAGTAGATCTACCGGGATGAAGTCTGGACCCAGTGCTTTGCCAGCTTTACTTGCATTTAGAGCAACACTAACCTCATCCAAGGTAAATGCAAGCTTGATAAGGAAAATAACGGTGCAAAAGAGACGCTATTGGTCACATTGTCTACTGTCAGCCTTAGCCTGTTGGTAGGATTACAATAAATGGAAGAGAAGTGAGTAATCCAATCTTCCTCATTAATAGCCATTTCAAGGTGTTGTTCGGTGTCAGGCTGGAGATAGGGCAAATTAATTACCCGCCAAAAGGCTGCAGGATCCTTACTAGTGCTTGCTTCATGCAATCTGTCCCATAGTACTTTCCTCTGCATTAAAACATACTTATAGTTTTTCCTAGCATCCCTGACTTCATGACTTCATTTTTTTGTGTAGGGCTAATTTCAGCATGCTATGGGCCTTGGTACAAGGTTCATCAAACCACCCTCTCACCCTCTTGTTGCTGCTGTCCCTACCTGTAATCACTAGTCCCTCTTTGACGTCTCCAGCCATCTTTTGAAAACTCTCAATGATATCCACGGGGTCAGATCCCAGATCTAAACAACTTACGAAAGCCTGCATACATCCCCAGATCAACTTTTTAAAAACATTTGGGGATCAATCCTGGACCAGCACAGGGTATACCACACAGGGTGTTAATGTCCAAGACACCCACCATAGTTGGAGACTGGCGCTTGGGATAAAAAAAATCCCTTAATGCCACATCCAGATCTATGCTCAGAGGATAGTGTTCGCTGCATGCAATTGTGTGGGTGATAACATTTCTAACCCTTGCGGCGT
The DNA here is from genome assembly GCF_031143425.1 of Pleurodeles waltl. NCBI lineage: Eukaryota > Metazoa > Chordata > Amphibia > Caudata > Salamandridae > Pleurodeles > Pleurodeles waltl. Next base: position 654,851,844 of record NC_090445.1, on the reverse strand, counting down.
GTCTATTTGTGACCAATATGTAATCTATCACTGAGTTTTTCCCTTGGCCATTGAATGTAGTTGCAAATGGGATTGAAGGGTGGCAAATCTCATTACAGAATGCAGGGTCAGTGCTAAATATAGGTTCATTTAATTGCTCCCCACAGATGGAGTGTGTAAAGTGTGAGTACCCAGCAGTCCTCCTTTCACTTAAACCGCAGATCTTCTCTGAGCCCTTAGTGCAAACTTCAGTATTAAAATTCGCCCCCCAATAGAAATACCAAATCCTGAAATTTCCTATTCCTGAGAGCTTTGACATCCCTTTTTAGTAGAGTCAAGGCAGTTTTTATCTCAGCTTTCGAGATGTTATTATAAAAGTTGATTAATACCAGCACGCATGTTGCTGATGTTTCAACAACAACGACCTGATGGTAGAGTTGTGGTGCCAGCATTGATACGTAGGTACAGACCCCCCCCTTTGCTCTCCCTGAGTTGGATGGTTCTGTTAGAGTATGATAGGTTCTAAAACCATTTAGTTGGATTGGGTTTACTGCCCATGTTTCTTGTACACAGACTACTGTAAAGCTATTAACAAAGTCACACCAGTCTGCTATTACAACCTTAGACAGTAAGCCTGCCACATTCCAGAAAGCTATCCTTTTCGTCCCCTCAGGAACAGTATTTTCACGATTGACCAATTGGTCTTGGGTAGGTAGATGGGATCTGTCCAACGGGGTGGTGTTTTTAAAGTCAGCAGCCGGAGAAGCAGTCAAACCAGGGGTAGTTATATCATTTGGGAAGGAAGGTAAGTCGGCAGGGATTTCAGGTGGTACACGAGTCATTCATTCTCATCTAGGGTAGAAACAATGCCTGCTGAGTGGTTGGTGATCCCAGCCCTGTCACACGGGGGAGTCTGGAATACTTAAACTGAATGTGGGAGTACACTGGTGCACTTGTCTTTGCATCTAAGGCCACCGAATTATCAACCATGCTCCTATCCCTAAGTGTCAGCTCAATTGTGTCAAGACAGGTGTTGGGATCTGGCCTTCTAACTGCATCAATTATGTCCTTGTGTATTATGGAATAACAGGCCCTCACGTGGCGGATTCAATGGATCACCTTATTTCTAACAGATTCACCCCCTTCCCTATGGGCTGGTAGGTTTAATTTAGGAACATTAACCATTAGGATAGTGTTGTTAGAATTAAACCAATTAGCAACAGACTATCAAGCACAATTTGGAACATTGACTTTCATTAGTCTAGGAAATTGGTGGTGAAGTCTTGCCTGGTCGCCTCCTGTGGCCACAAAGCAGTCTGGGATATGTAGTCCCTCTAGGAATGGTTAGCGCGTACCATTCTGCGGTGTGCCCCCTTGCGCTTTATAGCACTCGTTGGTCTGGTCAAGTGGGAGCAGGTGCTGTAGAAAATAGCTGTCTCTTCAGGCCACAAAGCAGTCTGGGATATGTAGTCCCTCTAGGAAAAGTTAGTGCGCGCCTGCACTGCGGTGTGCCCCCTCGCGCTTTATAGCGCTCGTTGATCTCTTCAAGTGAGAGCAGGTGCTGTCGAAATGGCTGCCTCCTGTGGCCACAAAGCAGTCTGGGATATGTAGTCCCTCTAGGAATGGTTAGAACATCCTGCGTTGCGGTGTGCCCCCTCGCGCTTCGTAGCGCTCGTTGGTCTGGGCAAGTGGGAGCAGGTGCTGTAGAAAATAGCCGCCTCCTGGGGCCTCAAAGCGATCTAGGAATGGTTAGTGAATCGCGCATTTAAGCGCACATCTTTTTCTTAAAATGCAGTTGGGCTTGCACACAGATCAGTTTTGATCGGGAGCAGAGATGCGGCCTCTCCACCTCATGGATAATTCTGCTGCTTTTGCCCAATCTGGTAAGACTCACTGTTTCCCCAAAGACAGTATAATACAGGCCAGGGCCAAATAGCCCTCCTGGCAGACTGTGGTGATCCTCACTAAATTGGGTGAGGTCACTGAGGCCACATGGGTATTAAGCAGGGGTCCAGTGGGGGGATTACAGTTGTTCCCTAGTACCAGCTCAGCAGGATGCCCAGGCTTCAGATGTAAATGTAAAACAAAGCACATTCTAACTAAAAAAGGTTGACTGAAGAACCAATTGCCATTATGAATTTTCAATACTGGGGCAACCAAAGGCGTTAAGAGCCAAAACTTGTGGTCAATTTTATCCCATGCTGATAGTCTCTGAAGGCCAGGTAGGACAGACAAATACTTCATAAAAGCCACAACCTCAGGAGTCAGTAACTCCACAACCACTGCACAGTTTTCAACGTGGTATGTGGCATTCATTTAAACACAGCAAGGTACACTGGGTCAGGGGAACAAAAGTGACCCCGTTGTACCCTGCGTGAAACAAAACAGACACTCAGAAAAGCTCATAGAACTCTACCAGAGGTTTAGTTTAAAAATAGTCAACAGGTATTAAAGATATTCTAATGATAAATTGCCATTTCACCAGACCAGAACTTTGACCCTGCTCAGTTGAAACCTGTAATGCTGAATTTCATACGTTTCAGCACTACATTTATACACTTTTTCTCAATGCAGTAAGCAGAGTAATGAACCTGAAAAAAAACTAAACTACAGATAGACAATAACGAGCAGGTAGCAGGGTGTTTTCGTGAGAAGAACGCAAGAAGATAATTAGGTGGAATACAAGAAACTAGTGTAAACAATGCTGGCTTTCCTAAATCTGAAGTTCTTGATTCATTGTGCTGTGCCGAGCTGCATGTGCATTTTACAACCAGTCTAACAAGCTGGTAGTGCATTTAAAGTATGTTAAATGTGGAATGTGCAATAAAGTTAAGGCTTTTGTGTGCTTTAAGCAGGTATAAAAACAAATTCACAAATGTTTATACAAACAGATAGGTGTATGGAAAATTACGTCTTCATCTGCAAGTTCTATTCCTTGTCCTGGACTTCACACAGCACAGACTGTGTGTCCATTAGTACACTCCACTTGAGTGACATCAGGTGACACTCCATTAAAATCAAACAAATATCACTCCTTGTAGAACTCTAGACTTGCACAAGACTGGATTGTGTCCCGTTCTGGATTAATGCTGCCTTTACAGCAGCACCTGCAAGACCTCTGCCACTAATCACTAAGAGCTAGCACTGTCAATTTACCCAGGACCACAGCCTCGTATAGGCTGCAATTGCCCAGCAACAGAATTTTACAGAGCCCACTCCCCAAGGGGTCAATCCCGCCTGGCTAATAGAGCCTGCTGCCTGGTTTCTGCTGGCACACTCACCAATAGTTCTGGATCCGAATCAAGGAACATGCACCATCAGCTCCCTGTCTATCTAGTCGAAGTCAGAGGTACAAGATGAGAGTGCACACAATCACTGGTCCTCCAGTCAGAATATAACATTTTTCAAAGACTTGTTATCAGTCTTCTGCCTTGTTCTTGGCTCTTTGCCTCAGCTCTCTGTGCATAACGTTTTAAAGAAATGTGGATCACTAAACCTTCATCGATCCGAATAAGCCACCTCATATTCCACATACATTGTATGCTAAAAGGGACCAGTCGTATCTTCTGGTGGTCAACACTCTGGTCAACACTCTGGGAGATTCCAATATGGAGAATTTCCCAGGTTTATGGTAAGAACAGCTCTGTGCTGCTTCCCTCCTCCTCTTATAATCACTCTGTACTTGTTCAGTACTTTAAAAAGGGCCTCCCTGGATAAGGTATAGATATGATTCTGTACTTTACCCATACTAGGCACAACTGCTGGCCTGATTATCAGGAGGAAGCATCAACCGCCTGTGAAATCCACCTACCAGGCAGAAATTAATCTCCTCTTGAAGGTGAGCCTGTTGTACAGAAGGCTTTTTGATCTGCCAGCAGAGGGGACATCCATTATCTCCTCACCGGTTGATCTGCCAGACATGTTTTCCATTAGTCCGGAGAGTAGAAAACGTATAATCCAGTAGCTATATGATGGAATTTATGTAGGGCTAAAGTAGCCCTTGATCTGAAGGTTTGACCCATGTAAACTTTGTTTCAGAACTGTCTGACGTCCTTACTGCGTACCAGTCAAAGCAATTATATAATCCATTTTAGGCATAAATTGTATGCTGCCTCTAAAGCACTGGAGTTTGCCCACTTTAGCAAAAGTAATTACATTTCCTCTTGGATCCAATGGAATTATAGAGCCTCAACATCACTATGCCGCAGTTCGTTCCAAGTTTAAATTATAAATTGGTCTCATCTGCCATCAGGTCCTTTTATGAGCAGGTTAAGACAGATTTCCTCATCCTTTATAAGCCTTCACATATTATTGTGGCCACTTGTGTAAAATTTAACCCTCACCTCTGTATCCACATGCAGCTGAAAGGTGAATAATATAGGTTGAAGCTCAGAAACCATTTTCAACATAGGATTACCAGCGATGAGGTTCCATTTGGGAGTCTTGCGACTCAGCAGAGGTAAAAAAGAATGGGAGATTCAAAAATAAAAATAATAACTTTTTTAACTTAGTACTCATTTTCCCTCAGGTGATATAATTACAGTGCAGTATATTGTGCTGCATTGCAGTACTGGCTTAAAGATGCAGTACAGTGTAGTCCATTTGTGCTCCAACATTGCAGTGCAGTGGGATGGAGTCATCACAATGCTGTGTAGTTTGGAGGGTTTCAGTCACTAGAATACAAAGTGGTATTGCGGGTTTTTGCCTCTAACCTGCAGTGTAGTGTGCTAGATTAGTGTATCTAGAATGCAGAGCAGCAGAATGCATTTCATAGAATGCAGTACAGTGTGGTGAGTTAGTCTTCCTTGAATACAGTACAGAATTGAAGATTACTTTCCTTAAGGCACTATGGTGGTCATTACAACCCTGGCGGACTGTGTTAAAGCTGCGGTAATACCGCAAACAGGCCGGCGGACAAAAAAAGGGAATTACGACCCTGGCGGAAACCGCCAACAAAGACAGCCACTTTAACACATCGCCCGCCACGGCGGTACAGACAAACAGCGCGGCGGTCACCGCCAACAGACAGGCGGAAGACAATGTACAGCCCACACTATCACAACACACCAATCCGCCACCTTTTCCGGGGCGGATTCACCGTGGATAAAAACACAGCGGAAACAGCTTTTGCTATGGGAAAACGCTCACCTCAACACATCCCACAAGGAACGAGCACTCCATGGACCCGGAACTACAAATCTTACCTGCCCTTGCATTCCTGCTCATCTACGACCAACAGCGACGTAGGCGCAGAACATACCGGTGAGTACTGCACCTACGACACGGGGGAGGGGAGAGGCAAAAGTTACGGGGACACCCACCAAACACCCCCACCCTCGCATATTACAACATACACACCAATGCATTCACAATAAATCACATGAACAACCTACAATCCCCCCGGAAGAATGCAATGACAAAGCGAATAGCGGTCAAACATTGTATTGTGCCAAAATACTACTCCTTAAAAAATATACGGATATATCACAAAATCTGTCAAAAATAAATGTACAATACAAGAAGTCGTGCAGATATGTCCGTGCACCAACAGTCCAAAAATGCATGGGCGACGCCCACAATAGATACCTGACCAAAATCCGAGAGAACACTGCCGGGGCATCAGATAGAAACACTACCGGCACCTCAGGGGGAAGGGAAGGGGGGGCACCTCAGCCACATGAATGCGAAGCCAGATCCACGATGGGGCTCCATGCCCATTGATGTATCCTGGGGAGTGCAGAGCCTAAGTCTCTCAAGTCTATACAGTGGGTGGGTTGCCCATTGTGCCATCCTAGGGAGTGCAAAGCCACAGTCTCTCAAGTCTATACAGTGGGTGGGTTGCCCACTGTGCCATCCTGGGGAGTGCAAAGCCACAGTCTCTCAAGTCTATACAGTGGGTGGGTTGCCCACCGTGCCATCCTGGGGAGTGCAAAGCCACAGTCTCTCAAGTCTATACAGTGGGTGGGTTGCCCACCGTGCCATTCTGGGGAGTGCAAAGCCACAGTCTCTCAAGTCTATACAGTGGGTGGGTTGCCCACCGTGCCATCCTGGGGAGTGCAAAGCCACAGTCTCTCAAGTCTATACAGTGGGTGGGTTGCCCACTGTGCCATCCTGAGGAGTGCAAAGCCACAGTCTCTCAAGTCTATACAGTGGGTGGTTTGCCCAGTGTACCATCCTGGGGAGTGCAAAGCCACAGTCTCACAAGTCTCTACAGTGGGTGGGTTGCCCACTGTTCCATCCTGGGGAGTGCAAAGCCACAGTCTCTCAAGTCTCTACAGTGGGTGGGTTGCAAACTGTACCATCCTGGGGAGTGCAAAGCCACAGTCTCACAAGTCTCTACAGTGGGTGGGTTGCCCACTGTTCAATCCTGGGGAGTGCAAAGCCACAGTCTCTCAAGTGGATAACAGTCTCCACTGGTTCTGGAGGGGGACTGGTGCCCAGAGTGCTTCATACATGAAGGACAGAGGTAGTGAATGGATGTCTCCACTGGTTCTGGAGGGGGACTGGTGCCCAGAGTGCTTCATCCTGTGAAGGACAGAGGTAGTGGATGGATCTCTCCATTGGTTCTGGAGGGGGACTGGTGCCCAGAGTGCATCACTCACCCTGTGACGGACCCAGTTGGCGAGGCCCACACAAGATACCCGAACATGACGGAGAGAACACTGCAGGGGCATCAGATAGAAATACAACAGGCACCTCAGGGGGAAGGGGGGCACCTCAGCCGGATAAGTGCACCACGCCAGATAAACGAGGGGCCTCCATGCCCATTGATGTATCCTGGGGAGTGCAAAGCCACAGTCTCTCAAGTCTCTACAGTGGGTGGTTTGCCCACTGTACCATCCTGGGGAGTGCAAAGCCACAGTCTCACAAGTCTCTACAGTGGGTGGTTTGCCCACTGTACCATCCTGGGGAGTGCAAAGCCACAGTCTCTCAAGTCTCTACAGTGGGTGGTTTGCCCACTGTACCATCCTGGGGAGTGCAAAGCCACAGTCTCACAAGTCTCTACAGTGGGTGGGTTGCCCACTGTTCCATCCTGGGGAGTGCAAAGCCACAGTCTCTCAAGTCTCTACAGTGGGTGGGTTGCCCACTGTACCATCCTGGGGAGTGCAAAGCCACAGTCTCACAAGCCTTTACACTGGGTGGGTTGCCCACTGTTCCATCCTGGGGAGTGCAAAGCCACAGTCTCTCAAGTCTCTACAGTGGGTGGGTTGCCCACTGTACCATCATGGGGAGTGCAAAGCCACAGTCTCACAAGTCTCTACAGTGGGTGGTTTGCCCACTGTACCATCTTGGGGAGTGCAAAGCCACAGTCTCTCAAGTCTCTACAGTGGGTGGGTTGCCCACTGTACCAACCTTGGGAGTGCAAAGCCACAGTCTCACAAGTCTCTACAGTGGGTGGGTTGCCCACTGTTCCATCCTGGGGAGTGCAAAGCCATAGTCTCTCAAGTGGATAACAGTCTCCACTGGTTCTGGAGGGGGACTGGTGCTCAGAGTGCTTCATCCTGTGAAGGACAGAGATAGTGGATGGATCTCTCCACTGGTTCTGGAGGGGGACTGGTGCCCAGAGTGCTTCATACTGTGAAGGACAGAGGTAGTGGATGGATGTCTCCACTGGTTCTAGAGGGGGACTGGTGCCCAGAGTGCTTCATCCTGTGAAGGACAGAGGTAGTGGATGGATCTCTCCACTGGTTCTGGAGGGGGACTGGTGCCCAGAGTGCATCACTCACCCCGTGACGGACCCAGTTGCGTCAGTGCCCCTGCCGCTCATGGGCTAGCGGTGCTTGAGTTGGTGGTCCTTCATGGCCCAGCGGTGCTTGTGCTGGTGGTGCCTTGTTCAGCGGTGCTTGAGTTGGCGGTCCTTCATGGCCCAGCGGCGCTTGTGCTGGCGGTGCCCTGTTCAGCGGTGCTTGTGCTGGCGGTCCTTCATGGACCAGCGGCGCTTGTGCTGGCGGTGCCCTGTTCAGCGGTGCTTGTGCTGGCAGTCCTTCATGGCCCAGCGGTGCTTGTGCTGGCGGTGCCCTGTTCAGCGGTGCTTGTGTTGGCGGCCCTTCGTGGCCCAGCGGTGCTTGTGCTGGCGGTGCCCTGTTCAGCGGTGCTTGAGTTGGCGGTCCTTCATGGCCCAGTGGGGCTTGTGCTGGCAGTCCTTCACGGATCAGCTGGGCTGGGGCTGGCGGTGGCCTCCTGGGCAGCTAGGCTGAGGCTGGCGGTGCCCTCCTGGGCAGATGGGCTGGGGTTGGCGGTGGCCTTCTGGGCAGCTGGGCTGGGGTTGGCGGTGGCCTCCTGGGCAGCTGGGCTGGGGCTGGCGGTGGCCTCCTGGGCAGCTGGGCTGGGGTTGGTGGTGCCCTCTTGGGCAGCTGGGCTGGGGTTGGCGGTGGCCTCCTGGGCAGCTGGGCTGGGGCTGGCGGTGGACTCCTGGGCAGCTGGGCTGGGGTTGGTGGTGCCCTCTTGGGCAGATGGGCTGGGGCTGGCGTGGCCTCCTGGGCAGCTGGGCTGGGGCTGGTGTGGCCTCCTGGGCAGCTGGGCTGAGGCTGGCGGTGCCCTCCTGGGCAGCTGGCCTGGGGCTGGCGGTGGCCTCCTGGGCAGCTGGGGTGGGGCTGGCGGTGGCCTCCTGGGCAGCTGGGCTGGGGCAGGGGGTGGCCTCCTGGACAGCGGGGATGATGGCGGTCTTCTCCGCCGTGCAGCTCTTCCCAGACTCGCCGGGTTTCTTGTGGCCCTTCCCCACCTTGGGAGGTGTCACAGCTGACTCCACACTCCCACCGGGACCCCTGGGAGTGGCTTTGGTGGCTGGAGTCTTCAACCTCTCCCGCCGGGCACTGGCCAACTTCTGATGCTTCACAGGTGGGGGACTGGTTGTGCTGTGGCTCCGTGCCACATTGGCTGTCCTGGTGGCCGGTGCACTCCACATACTGGTGACTACAGGCACACTGGTCCGGAGATGTTGTGGCTGAGGTGCTAGTTCGGGACCTATGAGATGAATGGGGTGGGGGAGATGTGGGAAAGAGGTCAAGGGTGGACAAGAAAAGTTTCTTGGACACACTGGGACGGGTAGCTGGAGGGGGTTTGGGAGTGGAGAAAGAGGTGGTGGTAGTAGGAGGTGTACGTTTGGTGACTTTGGGTGCAGGTGCATGCGCTGGAGGCTGTCATGAGGTGGATGGCTGTTGGGTGGGTGTGTGGCTGCGTTTGTGTACCTTGGGAGGGGGCGTCACAGACACACCGGGAGAGGACACAGGAGACCTGTGAATGGTAGTGGGGGTGGTGACTGCACGTGAGCGGGGTGTGCTGGTGGGTGTGCTGGTGAGGGACGTAATGGCTGTAGAGGTAGTGCATGCAGGTGTGAGTGTAGACGAGACTGGGAGGGAGGAGGGAGACGACGAGGAGGGGGACACAGTGGAGGCAGTGGATGTTGGTGTGTCTGCATGTGTGTGTTGCTTGCGTGAGTGCCTGTCGGATGTGTGGTGCTTATTTTTGCCTGAGCTTCCCTTGTGTGGTGAGGTGTATGCAGGCTGGTCTGATGGTGTGCTTGGGATAGGCAGAGGTAGAGGGGATTGGGTCTGGGTGGAGGAAGTTGGAGGGGGGAGGCTAGAGACGGGGACAATGGCTGCCATCAGTGCTGAGGCCAGAGTTTGAAAAGCTCGGTGAAGGGCCGCCTGACCAGAATGAATGCCCTCCAGGAATGCATTAGTTTGTTGCAACTGCCTTTCTACACCCTGGATGGCATTCAAAATGGTAGACTGCCCAACAGTGAGGGACCTGAGGAAGTCAATGGCCTCCTCACTGAGGGCAGCAGGGGTGACAGGGGCAGGAGCTGAGGTGCCTGGGGCGAAGGTGATGCCCACCCTCCTGGGTGAGCGGGCATGGGGCGAAGGCAGAGGGGCTGCTGGGAGGGCGGTGCTGGTAGGGGGGGTGGTGGCTGTACCTGTAGATGCGGGGGGCACAGATGTTGCCACCAACCCAAACGAGCTCCCATCAAAGGACGTGCCTGTATCGCTGGTGTCAGCTCCTGTCCCCGCCGTGAAGCTCCCCTCGCCCTCCGTCCCACTGGTGAATTCCGAGTCTGTAGTCTCGCCCTCCAGGGCCATGTGGGATGCAGCTCCCTCGTGGTCCGGTTCCACTGCCCCTCCGCCTGATGATGCTAATGCACACAAGAACAGGGAGAACACAAAAAGGGGTGGGGACGACAGTAGAAAGACATGTTGAGTGCATGGATTACCGCTACCGTTGGCGGACAAGACAGACACAGAAGCCCCCTGCACTATGCCGCGCTCTTGGGCTCCACTGTTCAATTACTGAGAAATGGCCTACAAGCCTATGGACGACATCTGCACACATAGATGACACAGGGGCATGAATAGCTGTACTTGGCACTCTACAGATGTGGGCTGGGGTGCCCATGGCCTGCCTTACGGAGGGGCCTTGCTTACGGAACTCGCCCTGGCCTACGGAAACCCACAGCCCCCCTCCCCCACCCAGACAACTCCACTGCGCACAAAGTCAGCAGAATGAGAGTGTACTCACCCCCTTGTGGCTGCTGTGATGCCCTCAAGCACCCATCCAACTCCAGGTAGGCCACCGCCAGGATCTGGAACATCAGTGGGGTGATGGTGCGAAGGGCACCCCTCCCACGTTGGGAGGCCATCCCCAGCTGAGCCTCTGCCGTCTTCTTGCTCCAGCGGCGAATGTCCTCCCATCTTTTCCGGCAGTGGGTGCTCCGTCTGTGGTAGACCCCCAGGGTCCGGACGTCCTTGGCGATGGCACGCCATATATCTTTCTTCTGGCGGGCGCTGACCTACATGAAATGTACAGGGGAAGAAGAAAAGTCATTACCAACTGCACCATCAAAGTGATTGGCCCCCATCCCTACCCTTGCCATGTGGCACATGCATTCACCATCTTTCATGCACGCAGCACTCTGCCCCCTTCCTTCTTACATCCAGCCCTCTCCACACAGGCATAGCCCATACAACATGCTCCCGGTGTACATACCTGTTTGTCTGGAGGACCGTAGAGTTGGGTGTACTGGGGGAGGACCCCATCCACGAGCTTCTCCAACTCTTCCGATGTGAAGGCAGGGGCCCTTTCCCCAGACGCACGAGCCATTTTCTCTTCCAGACCGAGGTCACAGCAGCACTTGCAGTGTAGGTCCTCTCCTGTCGAAGATCAGGTATCGAGTGATTGAACAGATAGAAAATGGTGGTCACTTCCGTGGCGGTGCGTACCATTACCGCCGGCGTACATCGTCATTGGCTCCTGGGACCCATAGGGTCCAATGTTAACCAATGCAGCATTGCGCCGCGGTCTCTGACCGCCTACTGCGACGGTGTACAACGCCAGCGCAGTTACCTCACATCCCATTGTCCCACTTTAGAGGTCAGGCAGCCGCCATTTCAGGGGCCCACATGGCCTCATTTTCAACTGCGTCACACATACCTAGGCCTAGTCTCAACACACATACAGGCCACCTTTTGTGTATGATTGGTGTTCTGTGTTAACTGTGGGTACGTACCTCTGAGTTGTTTGACTCTGTGCTCGCTGTTGCCCTTCATAGGCACCGTCCGCTGGGACATGTGAGGAGATGGCGGCGTCCTCCGGTCTACCGACCGTTGGTGGACCTGTCGACAATGGAGGAGCGACATTTGATAATCACCTGCAGGTTTGACCGTGCCACAATCCAGGAACTGTGTACCCAGTTGGAGCCAGACCTGATGTCAGCAATCCGCCATCCCACAGGAATCCCCCCTCAAGTGCAGGTGCTGTCAGTGCTCCATTTCCTTGCAAGTGGGTCTTTTCAAACAACAGTGGCCATGGTATCAGGGATGTCCCAGCCTATGTTTTCCAACGTATTGTCCAGAGTGTTGTCTGCCCTTCTGAAACACATGCAGAGCTACATCGTTTTCCCTCAGGTGGAGGATTTGCCTACAGTGAAAGGTGATTTCTATGCCCTGGGACATATCCCCAACATCATAGGTGCCATTGATGGGACCCATGTGGCTTTGGTCACCCCCACAGGAGTGAACAGGTGTACAGAAACCGGAAGAGTTATCATTCGATGAATGTACAGATGGTATGTTTGGCAGACCAGTACATCTCCTGAATGCCATGTTCCCTGGTTCAGTGCATGACGCCTACATCCTGCGGAATAGCTGCATCACTTATGTGATGGGTCAACTCCAGAGGCACCGTGTGTGGCTATTAGGTGAGCACCTGGAAGCAAGACAGTGGGAATGGTTGTCTGGGTATATCCCTACAGGTTAGTGTGTGTCTAACAGTGGTCCCTCGCCATTTGCAGGTGACTCTGGTTACCCCAACCTGTCATGGCTACTGACCCCAGTGAGGAATCCCAGGGCAGAGGAACGCTACAATGAGGCCCATGGGTGAACTAGGAGGGTGATCGAGCGGACCTTCAGCCTCCTGAAGGCCAGGTTCTGGCGCCTCCACATGACAGGTGGATCCCTATTCTACTCACCAAAGAAGGTGTGCCAGATCATCGTGGCCTGCTGTATGCTTCACAGCTTGGCTTTGCAACGCCAGGTGCCTTTTCTGCAGGAGGATGGTCCAGATGGCGGTGTTGTGGCAGCTGTGGAGCCTGTGGACAGAAGTCATGCAGAACAGGGATTCAGTGATCCAGCAATATTTCCAGTGAAACACAGGTAAGAATACAATCCTGACTACTACATGTACTTTTACACTACTACCTCTCTCCTGTCTGTCGTTTTCACCCAGTGTATGGTCACTGAGTTGTCACCTTCCCTTACGGTTTCACAGATGTGGGTCCACTGTGTGACATCTGCTTAAATTCCTCATGGACTAGAGCTGTGTGACATAGGTATGTTGACATTACTATTTCAAAAAGATTTTGTCACTGTAATTGCAAATACACTATTTCGAAATCACAGACAGACTCCAGATCATTTTGTGCTTTAGGTGTGTTTATTTAAATGCAAAATATTGGAGGGGGATGTTAAATGGTGAGGGATGATGGCGGAGAAGTGTCCATGGCAGAGTACAGTCTATTAGTCTCACAGGTGTATTGCCCATATGGGCATAGGAAGTGGAGGTGGGGCAGTTTAATTATGGACAGAGTGACAAAGTGGGACAGTAGGATGACAATCAGGGTGGTCTCATTTCTTGGCAGGGGTCTTGGCATCGTTCTCTGTCTTGTTCCTGGATCTCAGGGACCGTTTGCGGGGTGGTTCTCCGTCTGCAGGGGGTGGGGTGCTGGTGTGGTGGTCCTGTGGCGGGGTGTCCTGTCCACTAGCGCCGGCAGAGGTGGGGGGCAGTTCATCGTCCATGCTAGTGTCAGGGGCCTTTGTGTGCCACAGTGTCCCTCCTGGTGTTGAGTACTTCCTTCAGCACCCCTACGATGGTGCCCAGGGTGGAGCTGATGGTTCTGAGTTCCTCCCTGAAGCCCATACACTGTTCCTCCTGCATGCGCTGGGTCTCCTGAAACTTGGCCAGTACCGTTGCCATCGTCTCCTGGGAGTGGTGGTATGCTGGTGGTATGCTCCCATGATGGAGGAGAGGGCCTCGTGGAGATTGGGTTCCCTTGGCCTGTCCTCCCCCTGTCGGACGACAGCCCTCCCAGTTCCCCTGTGTTCCTGGGCCTCCGTCCCCTGGACCGTGTGCCCACTGCCACTGCCCCCAGTTCCCTGTTGTTGTTGGGGTGGTGGGTTATCCTGGGTTCCCTGTAGTGGTGGACACACAGCTGATTGACGTGTCCTGGGGACGGAGGTATGGGCCCGCTGGGTGGGTGCTGTGCTGTGCTGGTGTTTCCAGAGGGGGGAAGGTCTGTGGTGGCCTGTGCCTGTGTGAGGGGAACTGACTGTCCAGAGGTCCCCGATTGTCCGGACTGGTCATCTAGATCCAGTTGGACAGAGCTGCTGTCATCACTGTGGGCCTCTTCTGTGGGTGGAGTGGACATATCTGGACCCTCCTGTCTGGTGACGTTGGGTAGTGGTCCTGCAGGGGTGGAAAGGCATGATTATTGCATCTGTGTGTGCCATGGTGTGCAATGGGTGGGTCACCCTGTACCCCAGTGCTTCCATTCTTGTGTGGGACCTTCTGTGATAATGGTTTAGGGGGGTGTATGGCTATGTGCAGTGGGCATGCTTTGGTGATGGGTGTCCATGCTTTGGTGTTGCATGCAGGGCTTGGTGTTGGGATGGGTGGTTTGTGATATTGGGACATTTGTGAGGAGTTGGAGTGATGGGGTGAGGGCGAGGGTGGGGGTATGTGATAGCATGCAGGTAGGGTGGGGGATGTAATAGTATAGCTTTGACTTACCAGAGTCCATTTCCTCCACCTACTCCTGCGAGGCCCTCAGGATGCAGAATCGCCAAGACCTGCTTTTCCCATGTTGTTAGTTGTGGGGGAGGACGTGGGGGTCCGCCGCCAGTCCGCTGAACCGCCAGGTGGTGTCTTGAGACCACGGAACGCACCTTCCCCGTAGGTCGTTCCACCTTTTCCTGATGTCCTCCCGATTTCTTGGGTGTTGTCCCACTGTGTTGACCCTGTCCACTATTCTTCGCCATAGCTCCATCTTCCTTGCAATTGGGGTGTGCTGCACCTGTGCTCCGAATAGCTGTGGCTCTACCCGTACGATTTCCTCCACCATGACCCTGAGCTCCTCCTCCGAGAACGTGGGGTGTCTTTGCCGTGCCATTAGGTGGTGTAGGTGATGTGTGGGGTGGAGTGTGTGGTGATAAGTGTGGTGATATGTAGTGGTATGTTGTGTGAGGTGCGTGGAAGTTGTGTGGGTGATGGTGTTATGTGCCTGTGGATGCTTTTGTACTTGCTGGTGGTGTCTCTCTCTGGCCTTCTTTCTGAATTTTTTGTCGTGGGGGTTTGTGGGTGATGTGGGTGTGTGTTTTATATTGTAATGGGTGTGTGGGAGTGGTGTGTGTATGTGTCTCAGGTGTGTGTATTTTGAATCATCCAATGTGGGGATGTTTTGTAAAAGTGTGTGTATTTTGAGCGCAGCAGTATGTACCGCCAGTGGAATACTGCGGTTGAAAGACCGCCGCGTGGATTCATGTGTCGTGATAGTGTGGGCGTATTTCTGTTGGCGTGACGGTCGAGGTTTTGTTATCGCCAGTTTATCACTGACCTTTGGTGTGGCGGACTTGTGTGGGTGTCTGAATTTTGGCGGGTTCCGAGATGTGGGTCATAATAGCTGTGGCGGAATTGCGCGGCGGTGTGTTGGCGGTCTTCTGCACAGCGTTAAGCGGCTTTTACCGCCAATGTTGTAATGACCGCCTATATGATTTGAAAATTTAAAAAATACAAATTAAATGAAAAAAACTAAGGTTTGCGATTAGTTATAGTTAGGCAAACTCAATCATTGAATCAATCAAACAGTGCCTATAGAGCATGGTTAATCACCCGCAAAGGTATCAGGCGCTGAGAACATAGGTGCTAAGGGGTTCAGTTGAACACCCAGGTCTTGAGTCCTTTCCTGAATTCCAGAAGAGAGGATGATGTCTGTAGGTGAACGGGGGGGTCTTCTGCCTGGTAGGAGCACTGTTGCTGCAACAGATTCGGAAGGTGTGTGCGAGGGAAGTGGAGCACAGGTGTCTGGTGGATTGGTGAAAGTTCAAGTGGTGATTGATCTATGTTGGTCCTTGATTGTGAAGGGCCTTTTAGGTGTAGATCAGCATCTTAAAATTTACATCTCTTCTGAATGGGGAATCAGTGGAGCTTATTGAGGTGGGGGTGATGATGGGTCCATTTGGGGAGGTTGAGGATGAGTCTGACTGCTGAATTCTATATAGTCTGCAGTCTCTTCATAAGGTCCATGTTGAGTTTCATAGAGTGTGTTACTGTAGTCCAGCTGGCTGGTGACTGACGCTTCAGTGACAGTTAGTCTGGTGTTGACAGGGAACCATTTGAAGATCTTACGGAGCATGCTAAGAGTGAGGAAGCAGGCAGAAGAGACTGCTGTCCAGGATGATGCCACAGTTGCAAGTATGGTCTCTCAGAGTGGGTGCTGGTCCTAGTTTGGTAGGCCACCAGGCTTCTTTCCATGGGGAGGTGTTGTTCCCAAAGATCAGCACTTCTGTTTTGTCTCTGTTAAGTTTGAGGCAGTTGTTATTCACCCAGTCGGAGATGCACGCCATGCAGCTGCGGAAGTTGGCCTTTGTAATGGAGGCGTCTTCTGATATTGAGAGGATGAGCTGGGTGTCATCTGCTTAGGATATGATGTTCATTCCATGGGTTCTGACAATGTTGGCATTTAATTTTTATAAAAATGACATTGCAATGCCTGAATTTCAGACATACTTACAAAAGCTCAATCAAGAAATAGAAGAAGAAAACAATATTAATACAGACATTCTGTGCAATACTCCATCTAAAAATAATACTTCTACTTCAAGGACTGCTGACCCACTTGGGCAATCATTTATGGATACCGAAGCTTCTGCATGGGTAGAGTAACATGTTTGCTCCCGCTTGGTGGGAGTATTTTCAAAACTCCTGCCACTCAGGAGCAAACATGCTGGCTGGGAACAGAATTTTGATCAGTTTCCCTGCCCTCTGCCTGCACTGATGTGGGCAGGAAAAGAGATCAAAATACTGCTTCTGCTCAGGGGGAGCAGCATTAGTAGCTGCCCTCTTCGGCTGGGAGCAGTGACGGTTTCTGCTGCATGTAGAGAGCTGGTAGGGCCTTTGGAGGCCTTGGGGCTCCCCCTGCTGTCCCCAACAAGTGTATGGTGGGTGCCCTGGATAGGCACCAGGGCACCCACCTTTAAGTAATGAAGACCCCGAGGGATGGGGTCCCAGGGGCTGATAACGGCTCAGGGAGAGGGGCACACAGTCCATCCCCTTTAATTAAATAAATGGCTGTGGGGGGGGGTGGAAACCCAAGGACCTAACAGGGCTTGGGGAGGATGGCCATGTAGCCCCCTCTCCCCTTTAATTAAACAAAATGGCCCTTCAGCGCTGCAGCCAAGCCACAGTAAACAGCTATGTCCTGGGGGTGGGCACCCCTGGCACATATCAGGAGCCGGCCTTGGGGGTGGTGGTCCCCAGGGTCATCAGTGGTTCCACGATGGGGGCCACGCTGCCCCCCTCCAATAGTACATAGCCCCATGGAGTGGTGATCCCCAGGGCACGGGTCCCATAGGGACCCCTTTTCTTTTTTTTTTACAATTTGCCCCCAGGGTAGGTGGTCCCTGGGCGCGGGAAGGCAATGGGCCCTCCACATGTATTTAATTAGAAGCCCCGGGGTGGTGGTCTGCGAGGTGTGGGGTCCACAGGCCCGCTGCAAATAGGTTAGTTAATGCCCAGGAGGGTGGTGGGCCCCAGGGTGCAGGGGGCTGAAGCCCCCTGCATATTTTTAAATAAATGCCCCAGAGAGGTGGTGGTTCTCAAGGTGCGGGGCCACAGGCCCCCCTTATACCTTAAATTGAAAGCCCTGGGAGGTGGCGGTCCCAAGGGCAGCGAACCCCCCCATATAAAAAATAAAAGCTCTGGGTAGGTGGTGGTCCCCCGAGCTGAGATGGACCCCCCACCAGTGCTAAGGAGTCAGGGTGTTCCTACCCTGTCCCCTTTTATTTTAGTTTTAGTTTTTTTCTGGGACTCGGCTCAAGCCAAGTCCCAAGATGGCTGCCAACACTTCCTGGTTTAAAGTGTTGGCAACCAATCAGAGCTGTGCATTTCCTTGCACGGGCTCGTCTTTGCTTGCAAATACTTCATGGCCAGAGCTATACAAATTTGAATTTCCCTAAATGTCTCAAAAACTACTGAACAGATTTATTCCAAAAAAGCAAAATCATGATCTGCGTGCCAACAGCTAGCTTTCTGCTAAAAGTGGTGTAATTCCGGCCAGTGGTTCGGTCTGTTGTCGTGTCTAAAGAATCCAATGGAAATTAACATGGGAAATGCCCCATTTTTTGGGAACAATTTGGTGAAGATTCAACGGTTGCAAAGATATAGGCAAGTCTAATGGAAACACGGTCCTAACACGGTCATATATACATTTCAAATACCGACGCGAACGGGCACGGTCGCAATTGGTAGACAGGCTTATCAGGGCCATTTGCGTTCCTTACCACTTGGATGTCCTTGGCCGCACAAGGACGGATTCTCTATCTGCCTTGGATGGCAGACCTTTTCTCCAATACTCCAGTACTTCTTGATCAATACGTTATCAGCCTTGACAAAGTCTAGGAGACGAAACACGTGTCGGCTGTTTGCTCTATATCTGACAACTTGGCTGCTTGCTGTACACATGACGACTTGTTGTACATTGGATTGTTGCCTGGATATTGACATTACTCTTGCACAGTGTTAATAAACTCCACTTGCACCTACATTGTTGTCTTCGATCTTGATTTAACGATCACTTGGATCAATCACACAGGACTCCTTGTGGTGTGCCCTGGTACTCCATACCTACTTGACACTAAAGATACAGGCATGTCAACAAATGCTTTTTCTATGGAAACATGGTCCTAACTATAGCTACCTACTGGTGACCGCCAGTAAGTAATATGTATATGTATTTATTTATATGGGTCCAGCATACCAATTTCCGTGCAAATCCCTGCAAGGAGAAAAATTTACTTATTTTTAACTTGATTTAGAGTTTGGTAGAAGGGTTACTCAGTCACAAACGTGATACTGTGGATGGGATATCCATCACGTTTGTGGCATAGTAACCCCCTCTGCCAAACTCAGGCCCTTTATGTTTTGTGTGCTGCTGGAATAAGTGAGAACGCATTTAGGGTGGGGCAGGTCAATGTGGGGAGCTGCAATCACAATATTGGTGGAAGGGCAATGTACTTTTTTTCGGTGGTTGGTTCTGTGAACCAAGCTGCAAAATATTATTTGTGCATGGTATGACTGTGTTGGTTAATTACTTTTCTCTACTTCTTTTGAAATTTTTTGTACTTTATGTGTGACGTGGTGTGTGTGCCCTCATTTATTCCAAGAGTTTTTCTTCCATTTTTGTTTTTAATTTTCCAGGTGACGTATTGGGTGGGGTAAGGACCTTGTGGAGCTAACTGATAATTTTGTCCAGTTAGGTAGCTTATTATGGTATGGACCATGGCGATGGTCCTACATTTTTTCCCAGTTTTGTTTGTTGTGTATGCGTATATATATTTCGTAATGCAGGCCTATGGCTGTGTATGTTGGGCTATAGAATGGAGTCCATTCCCTTTATCTTGGGCAGTCCTTCACATTTATAGGTTTGTTGCTCTAGGAGGCTATGCTATAATATGCAATTATTGTGTCAATGACTTTGCAGGGCCATGAAGCCATTTTGTGAAACACGTTTGTGCATGTGTTTAAATATTAATTAATTCCCTGAAATTCATTATTCTACTCTTCATGCTGTGGTCCTGGGTTTTTTCTGCCTTGTAGTACCCACACATATTTTTCCTGCATTTCTTCCAGTCCTCTTTCTGGGGTCCTGACAATGATAGAGGTATCGGGGAGCTCTCAGTTTTTATTCCTGTTTGCCTTGTGTCTTTTTCTGTTACTTGGTTCATGGAGAATGGATGGGTCCTTGGTATGACTTTAGATGATCATTTAATTTGGGGATTCTTGTGTCGCAAGAATGGCCTGTGACTCTGTGTGATGAGTTGGGATGGGTTTAATTTTGTCCACTATGTGCAATCCTTCACAATTGCTGCTCCAGGCACCCATTTTATTGTATCCATTTATTGTTGCCCTGAGACCAGACAGTAATTT
The DNA here is from genome assembly GCF_031143425.1 of Pleurodeles waltl. Classification (NCBI taxonomy): domain Eukaryota; kingdom Metazoa; phylum Chordata; class Amphibia; order Caudata; family Salamandridae; genus Pleurodeles; species Pleurodeles waltl. The sequence continues at coordinate 654,832,173 of NC_090445.1, read as the reverse complement.
TGTGAATTTATTTTGTGTTTATCTGTATGGGTGTGTATGCATGCTAATCAATTAATATACCCAGATTACCTTCCATTTTCATCGTCTTTCTGCTGGGGAATTGTGGGTTATAAATGAAAGATCAAGGTACCATGTGGCCTTAGGTTTTGAAACTGAAACTTTACTATTAACCACAATAGTCCATCTTTGACTTAGGCCACTTGAAGGTGTGATTGCTAAAGATTATTGTTAGGCTCCCTGGCTATGATTCACTGGCAGTTTTTGTATAGGGAAACTATGTATATCGGCTTCTCTAATATGTAAGGTAGTATCAGACCTACATCATATTATTTGTTATGTTCTGTATTGCATCACCGCAATACCCAAATGTGACAGCCTGCCTTCTCTTTTTTATTCATGGTTGCAGATTAAACAACACTAAACTCATCCTCTTAACTGATTCTTAGACTCCTTTGCATGAACCATTCAAGAACATAGGCCCTCATTACAACCCTGGCGGTCCGTAATAAAGCGGTGGTAATACCGTCAACAGGCCGATGGTAAAAAAAATTGAATTATGACCATGGCGGAAACCCCCAACACAGACAGCCTCTTTAACACACCGACCGCCACTGTGGTAGCAACAAGCACCGCGGCGGTAACTGCCAACAGCCAGGCGAAACACACTGTACCGCCTATTACACTATTACAACAAGCCAATCCACCAGCTTTTCTGGGGCGGTACCAATGCCATCAAAAGCACTGCGGAAACAGTACACAGAAAGGAAACAACTCACTTCTAGACTCTCAAGGAAGAACCACAACGCCATGGAGCCCGAACTACAGGTGTTACCCAAGCTGGTTTACCTCCTCCTACACCAGGAATACCAACGGTGGTGAAGACAACCACTGTGAGTACCGCACCTAGCACACAAGGGAGGGGGGGAGGAAAAAGAGAGTAACACACACACGCAAAATGCAACACCCCAACCCCCAACACCATACACACAAACCGATGCAACAACATTACATATCCACCCCGTACTCCTCAGGAATAACGCAAAGACAAAAGTAAGTGAGTAAAGTCAGTGTAAGAATCTAAAGTTATAGAAATACGTCCACAAAGCACAAAACAGTATCTACAATATATACAAATGGAGGGTCACTGCCCAGTCCATAATGTCCATGGGCTACAGGGCCATATCACATAGGCCATGGCCCCACTTGACTCCTGCCTCATTACGGAGAGAACACTGCTGGTGTCATAGTCACCAGATCCTCGGGGTCTGCGCACGTTCCCAACATGTCCACCACAAGACAGCTCCAGTGCTCTGATTAGAATGTCACAGAGTCTACGAGAGTCCAAGTGGGGAAAAGGGGATTAGGTAGTGAACAGCTGGGAAGGAGACCTGTAGGAAGCAAAAGGTTAAAACACACAATATCAAGATTATAATATATTAATCTTTACTAGACTGTGATTCTAAGCATTGTCATACTGTAACCATGGATAACTCAAGCATGGACTAATTAACTAGGCCTCAAGACGTCTGGTTACCTGGGATGGAATCAAGAATGATTAATACATCATCTCAGTGAACCTAATAATGAAATGTTACACATTGACTAGGAATATAAGAACCCTCTAGAATGTTTTCAAAATTCAAACATGGTCTTTTTGCATGAGGACAAGGAAATAATCTGAACGTTTTCTGGAACACAATAGGAGTTGTTTTAAGGGATTTATTATGCACATATAATGTAACATCTAGAATTTTAACACTTAGGGGGTCATTACAACCCTGGCGGACGGTGTTAAAGCGGCGGTAAGACCGCAAACAGGCCGGCGGACAAAAAAAGGGAATTATGACCCTGGCGGAAACCGCCAACAAAGACAGCCACTTTAACACACCGCCCGCCACGGCGGTACAGACAAGCAGCGCAGCGGTCACCGCCAACAGACAGACGGGAGACAATGTACTGCCCATAGTATCAGAACACACCAATTCGCCACCTTTTCCGGGGCGGATTCACCGCGGATAAAAACACGGCAGAAACAGCTTTTGCTATGGGAAAACGCTCACCTGAACACACTCCACGAGGAACGGCTACTCCATGGAGCCGGAACTCCATATACTACCTGCCCATGTCTTTCTGCTCCTCTACGACCAACAGCGACGTAGGCGCCGAATATACTGGTGAGTACTGCACCTACGACATGGGGAGGGGGGAGGCAAAAGTTAGGGGGACACCCACCAAACACCCCCACCCTCGCATATCACAACATACACACCAATGCAGTCAAAAATATCACATGAACAACCCACAATCCCCCCGGAAGAATGCAAAGACAAAGCGAATTGCAGTCAAACATTGTAATGTGCCAATATACATGTCATACAAAAATATACTGATATATATCTTGAAATCTGTCATAATTATATATACAATACAAGAAGTAGTGCAGATATGTACACAACAATGTCCGTGCACCAACAGTCCAAAAATGCATGGGCGAGGCCCACAATAGATACCTGACCAAAATCCGAGAGACGTCTGGTTACCTGGGATGGAATCAAGAATGATTAATACAACATCTCAGTGAACCTATTAATGAAATGTTACACATTGACTAGGAATATAAGAACCCTCTCGAATGTTTTCAAAATCAAACATGGTCTTTTTGAATGAGGACAAGGAAATAATCTGAACGTTTTCTGGAACACAATAGGAGTTGTATTAAGGGATTTATTATGCACATATAATGTAACATCTAGAATTTTAACACTTAGGGGGTCATTACAACCCTGGTGGACGGTGTTAAAGCGGCGGTAAGACCGCAAACAGGCTGGCGGACAAAAAAAGGGAATTATGACCCTGGCGGAAACCGCCAACAAAGACAGCCACTTTAACACACCGCCCGCCACGGCGGTACAGACAAGCAGCACAGCGGTCACCGCCAACAGACAGGCGGGAGACAATGTACCGCCCATAGTATCAGAACACACCAATCCGCCACCTTTTCCGGGGTGGATTCACTGCGGATAAAAACACAACGGAAACAGCTTTTGCTATGGGAAAACGCTCACCTGAACGCACTTCACGAGGAACGACGACTCCATGGAGCCGGAACTCCATATACTACCTGCCCATGTCTGTGGAGGCAAAAGTTAGGGGGACATCCACCAAACACCCACACCCCCACCCTTGCATATCACAACATACACTCCAATGCAGTCAAAAATATCACATGAACAACCCACAATCCCCCCGGAAGAATGCAAAGACAAAGCGAATTGCGGTCAAACATTGTAATGTGCCAATATACATGTCATACAAAAATATACTGATATATATCTCGAAGTCTGTCATAATTATATATACAATATATACAATACAAGAAGTAGTGCAGATATGTACACAACAATGTCCGTGCACCAACAGTCCCACAATAGATACCTGACCAAAATCCGAGAGAACACTGCCGGGGCATCAGATAGAAACACTACAGGCACCTCAGGGGGAAAGGAAGGGGGGGCACCTCAGCCACATGAATGCGAAGCCAGATCCACGACGGGGCTCCATGCCCATTGATGTATCCTGGGGAGTGCAAAGCCACAGTCTCTCAAGTCTCTACAGTGGGTGGCTTGCCCACTGTGCCATCCTGGGGAGTGCAAAGCCCCAGTCTCTCAAGTCTCTACAGTGGGTGGGTTGCCCACTGTGCCATCCTGGGGAGTGAAAAACCACAGTCTCTCAAGTCTCTACAGTGGGTGGGTTGCCCACTGTGCCATCCTGGGGAGTGCAAAGCCACAGTCTCTCAAGTAGATGCAGTTCTCTACTGGTACTGGGTGGGACTGGTGCCCAGACTGGATGAGTCTCCCCGTGAAAGTTCCTGTCCTGTCACTGTCCCAGCTGCACATGGGATAAGGATGCCTGATGTGGGGGCCTATTCATACCTACACGGTCTGTGCCCTGTTCAGCGGTGCTTTGACATGCTGGTCTGTGCCCTGTTCAGCGGTGCTTTGACATGGCGGTTCAGGACTGTTCATCAGTGCTTTGACATGGCGGTCTGTGCCCTGTTCAGCGGTGCTTTGACATGGCGGTCTGTGCCCTGTTCAGCGGTGCTTTGACATGGCGGTCTGTGTCCTGTTCAGCGGTGCTTTGACATGGCGGTCTGTGCCCTGTTCAGCGGTGCTTTGACATGGCGGTCTGTGCCCTGTTCAGCGGTGCTTTGACATGGCGTCTGTGCCCTGTTCAGCGGTGCTTTGACATGGCGGTTCAGGACTGTTCATAATTTCTTTGACATGGCGGTTCTGATACTGACATTGGTGTGTGGTATGATGATCTCCACACTGGACATTGGTGTGTGGCATGACGATCTCCACACTGGACATTGGTGTGTGGCATGACGATCTCCACACTGGACATTGGTGTGTGGCATGACGTTCCATCATTGCCCAGCGGGGCTGTGGCATCCTGGCCCCTCCTGGACTGTGACTCCGGTGGTGGTCTCATGACCAGTAACGATACTTGGGCCCTCCTGGGCTGTGACTCTGGCGGTGGTCTCCTGACCAGTGACGATACTTGGGCCCTCCTGGGCTGTGACTCCGGCAGTGGTCTCCTGACCAGTGACGATACTTGGGCCCTCCTGGGCTCTGACTCCGGCGGTGGTCTCCTGACCAGTGACGATACTTGGGCCCTCTTTGGCTGTGACTCCGGCGGTGGTCTCCTGACCAGTGACGATACTTGGGCCCTCCTGGGCTGTGACTCCGGCGGTGGTCTCCTGACCAGTAACAATACTTGGGCCCTCCTGGGCTGTGACTCCGGCGGTGGTCTCCTGACCAGTGACGATACTTGGGCCCTCCTGGGCTGTGACTCTTGCGGTGGTCTCCTGACCAGTAACGATGGTGCTGGCGGTTGTGTCTGGACCGCCAGAAATGATGGCGCACTTCTCCGCCATGACACTCACAACAGGCTGGGGAGACTTCCTCGGGACCTTCCCCACCTTTTTTGGAGTTACAGCTGACTCACCAATCGCCTTCGATCCCATTTCTGTTGTAGTCCCACCAGGAGACTTGACACGGTCCCGTCGTCCACTCTCCAATTTCAGAGCCTTTACAGGGGGTGGGCTGCCAGTGCCTTGGCTCCGGGTCCTACTGCTTGCCCTGGTGGACGGTGCACTCCAAAAACCTGGAACACGCACCACTGGTACTGGAGGCTTTTTGGCTGAGGCGCTACGACGGGACTGATGAATTTGAGGGGGGGGGGCGTGGGGGCAAAAAGGTCAATTTGACATAGGGACAGTTTCTGACGGACACTGGGATGGGTAGTTGGAGGGGGTCTGGGAGTGGAGGAAGAGGAGGTGGTTGTAGGAGGTGTCACTTTAGGTGTTTTGGGTGCAGGTGCAGGTACTGGAGGCTGTCGTGAGGTGGATGGATGTTGGGTGAGTGATTGCCGGCATTTGGGTACTTTGGGAGGGGGCGTCACAGACACACTGGGAGAGGACACAGGGGACGTGTAAATGGCAGTGGGGGTGGTGAGTGCAGGTGAGCGGCTTGTGGTGCTGGGTGTCCTGGTGCAAGTCCTAGTGCCTGTAGATGTGGTGCATGCAGGTGTGTGTGTAGACGAGACTGGGAGGGAGGAGGGAGAAGAGGAGGAGGGGGACACAGTGGAGACAGTGGATGTTGCTGTGTCTGTATGGGTGTGATGCTTGTGTGAGTGCCTGTGGTGTGTGTGGTGCCTATGTTTGCTTGAGCTACTTTTGGGTGTTGACTTGTGTGCATGCTGGTCTGTAGGTGTGCTTGGGATGGGCTGGGGTACAGGGGATTGGGTCTGGGTGGAGAAAGTTGGAGGGGGGAGGCTGGACACAGGGACAATGGCTGCCATCAGTGCTGAGGCCAGAGATTGCAGGGTTCGCTGAAGGACAGCCTGACCAGAATGAATGCCCTCCAGGAATGCATTACCGTGTTGCAACTCTCGTTCTACACCCTGGATGGCATTCACAATGGTAGACTGCCCAACAGTGAGTGACCTGAGGAGGTCAATGGCCTCCTCACTGAGGGCAGCAGGGGTGACAGGGGAAGGGCCTGAGGTGCCTGGGGCGAAGGTGATGCCCACCCTCCTGGGTGAGCGGGCACGGGGCGAACACTGAGGGGCTGCTGGGAGCGCGGTGCTGGTAGGGGGAGTGGTGGCTGTACCTGTAGAAGTGGGGGGCACAGATTTTGCCGCCACCACAAGGGAGCTCCCATCGGAGGACGAGTCCGTGTCGCTGGTTGGTGATCCTGTGGCTGACGTGAAGCTCCCCTCGCCCTCCGTCCCACTGGTGCATTCAGAGTCTGCGGTGTGGCCCTCCATGGGCATGTGGGATGCAGCTCCCTCGTGCTCCGGTGCCACTGTACCTCCGCCTGATGATGCTGATGTACAAAAGGACAGGGAGAGCAGGAAAAGGGGGGGAGACAGAAGAAAGAGAGTTTTAGTGCATGGCATACCGCTACCGTTGGTGGACAAGACAGACGCAGCAGCCCCAGGCATTACGCCGTGCTCCTGCCCTCTGCACATGCAATTTCTGGGATATGGCCTACATGGCAATGGTAGAAATCTGCGCACATGGATGGCAAAGGGGCAACTATACATCAACTTGCCACTGTTCTGAGCTGGGGTAGAGTGCCACATGGCCTACATCACGGAGGGGCCTTGCCTACCTAACGCGCCCTGGCCTAGGGACACCCACTGCCCATCTCCCCCACCTAGACACCTCCACTGCACGCAAAATCCACAGAATTAGGTTGTACTCACCCCCTTGTGTCTGCTGTGATGTCCTTAAGCGCCCATCCAACTCCGGGTAGGCCATGGCCAGGATCCGGAACATCAGGGGGGTCATGGTGCGATGGGCACCCCTCCCACGTTGGGAGGCCATCCCCAGCTGAGTCTCCGCCGTCTTCTTGCTGCAGCGCGAATGTCCTCCCATCTCTTACAGCAGAGGGTGCCCTGTCTCTGGTGGGCCCCCAGGGTCCGGACTTCCTTGGCGATGGCACGCCAAATGTCCCTCTTCTGGTGGGCGCTGACCTACATGACATGCACAAGGAAAGAGGAACAGTCATTACCTACTGCACCATCAATGTGAATGGCCCCCTCCCTACTCTGGCCATGTGGCCCATTCATTCCCATGCATTTATGTTCTATGAACTCTGCACCCTTCTCTCTTCCAACCAGCCCTCTCCACCCAGGCATAGCCCATCCAACGTGCTCCCTGTGTACTGACCTGTTGGTCTGGAGGACCATAGAGTAGCATGTACTGGGGGAGGACCCCATCCACAAGTTTCTCCAACTCCTGTGCAGTGAAGGCAGGGGCCCTTTCCCCAGACGCAGCAGCCATCATCGCTTCCAGACCGAGGTCACAGCAGCACTAGCAGTGTAGGTCCTCTCCTGTCAAAGGTCAGGTATCTAGTGATTGAAGAGATAGAAAATGGCGGTGACGTCCGCGGAGGTGACGTCCGCGGCGGGGCGCATCATCCCCCGCCGGCGCACCTGTTCATTGGCTCCTGGGACCCATAGGGTCCAATGTTAACCAATGCAGCATTGTGCCGCGCTCTACGACCGCCTACCGCGACGGTGTCCAGCGCCAGCGCAGTTACCCCACAATTCCATTGTCCCATTTTAGAGGTCAGGCAGCCGCCATTTCAGGGGCCCACATGGCTTCATTTACTACTGCGTCCTATAATCACCACACATACAGGAAGGGGTTTTGTGAGTGGTGTAGTCTTGTGTGTAACTGTGGGTACATACCTGGAGGAATAGTGACTGGTTCTTCGCTGTTGTCCTTCTTAGGCACCGTCAGCTGGGACATATGAGAAGATGGCGGAATCCTCCGGTGTACCGACCGCTGGTGGACCTGTTGACAATGGAAGAAAGACATTTGATCGTGACCTACCGGTTTGACCGTGCCCCAATCCAGGAACTATGTACCCAGTTGGAGCCAGACCTGATGTCACCAATCCGCCATCCGACTGGAATCCCCCCTGACGTGCAGGTGCTGTCAGTGCTCCATTTCCTTGCAAGTGGGTCATTTCAGACTACTGTGGCCATGGCATCAGGGATGTCCCAGCCTATGTTTTCCAACGTTTTGTCCAGAGTGTTGTCTGCCCTGCTGAAACACGTAAGGAGATACATAATTTTCCCTGAGGTGGAGGATTTGCCTACAGTTAAAGGTGACTTCTATGCCCTTGGACATATCCCCAACATCATAGGTGCTATTGATGGGACCCATGTAGCTCTGATCTCCCCCCCAGAGGAGTGAACAGGTGTACAGGAACAGGAAGAGTTATCATTCGATGAATGTCCAGATGGTCTGTTTGGCAGACCAGTACACCTCGCAGGTCAATGCTATGTTCCCTGGCTCGGTGCATGACGCCTACATCCTGCGGAATAGCAGCATCCCTGATATGATGGGTCAACTCCAGAGGCACCGTGTATGTCTATTGGGGGACTCTGGTTACCCCAACCTTTCGTGGCTATTGCCCCAGTGAGGAATCCCAGGACCAGGGCAGAGGAACGGTACAATGAGGCCCATGGGCGGACTAGGAGGGTGATCGAATGCACCTTCGGCCTCCTGAAGGCCAGGTTCAGGTGCCTACATATGACAGGTGGGTCCCTATTCTACTCACCGAAGAAGGTGTGTGACATCATCATGGCATGCTCCATAATTTGGCATTGCGACGCCAGGTGCCTTTTCTGCAGGAGGATGATCCAGATGACGGTGTTGTAGCAGCTGTGGAGCCTGTGGACAGTGATGAGGATGAAGCTGAGGAAGACGAAAACGACAACAGGGAGTCAGTCATACAGCAATATTTCCAGTGAGACACAGGTGAGTACATTTTCAAGTTTAACTTTACATTAACTTTCACACGTCTACCTCTATCCTGTACCTACATTTCACTCACTATTTGTTAATTGAGTTGTCCCCTTCCATTTCAGTTTCACAAATGTGGTAACCTACGTGTCAACAGCTTGCACCCTTGAAAGGCTTGTGATGTGTGACATTGGTATGTTGGCCTTCCAATGGGTAACCCTTTTTGACACTGTAATTGACAATACAAAGTTCAAAATCATAGACTGACTCCAGTTTTATTAGTGCTTCAAGGGTGTTTATTTAAGTGCAGAAAAATGAAGGGGGGTTGTGAAATCGGGATGGGTTATGGTGGAAGAATGTCCAAGGCCGAGTCCAGTCTATTAGTCTCACAGGTACATTGCCCATCTGGCCATTGGAAGTGGAGCTGGGGCAGTTCCAATCTGGACAGGATGACAAAGTGGGACAGTGGGGGGACAATCAGGGTAGTCTTATTTCCTGGCGGGGGTCTTGGCATCTTGCTCTGTCCTGTTCCTGGATCTCAGGGACCGCTTTCGTGGTGGTTGTTCGTCTGCAGGGGGTGGGGTGCTGGTGCGGTGGTCCTGTGGCTGGGTGTCCTGTCCACTAGCGCCGGCGGTGGTGGTGGGCATTTCATCGTCGTGGCTAGTGTCAGGGGCCCCTTGGAGTGCCACAGTGTCCCTCAACGTCTTTTGAATTTCCGTCAGCACCCCTACAATGGTGCCCAGGGCGGAGGCGATGGTCCTGAGCTCCTCCCTGAGCCCCAAATACTGCTCCTCCTGCAGACGCAGGGTCTCCTGCAACTTGTCCAGGACCGTTGCAATTGTCTCCTGGGAGTGGTGGTATGCTCCCATGATGGAGGAAAGGGCCTCGTTGAGAGTAGGTTCCCTTGGCCTGTCCTCCCTCTGTCGCACAGCAGCCCTCCCAGTTCCCCTGTGTTCCAGTGCCTCCGTCCCCTGGACCATGTGCCCACTACCACTGCCCCCAGGTCCCTGTTGTTGTTGGGGTGGTGGGTTAGCCTGGGTGCCCTGTAGTGGTGGACACACCGCTGATTGACCTGTCCTGGGTAGGGAGGTATGGGCCCGCTGGGTGGGTGCTGTGCTGGTGTTACCAGAGGGTGTTAGTTCGGTGTTGGGCTGTGGCTGGGCAAGGGGAACCGACTGTCCTGAGGCCCACGATGGTCCGGGCTGGTCATCAAGATCCAGTAGGGCAGATCTGCTGTCGTCACTGTGGGCCTCTTCTGGGGGTGGAGTGGTGTTGTCTGGACCCTCTGGTGTGGTGACGTTCCTTTGGGTTCCTGCGGGGGTATAAGTACATGATTATTGCATGTGTGTGTTTCATGGTGTGCAATGGTTGGGTGTGCGTGAACCCCAGTGCAGGCATTCCTGTGTGGGGGCTTGTGTGCTGATGGTTGGGGGGTGTTCTGGGTATGTGCAGTGGGCATGCTTTAGTGATGGGTATCCATGCTTAGTTGTGTCATGCAGGTCTTGGGGTTGGGATGGGTGGTTGGTGTTATGGGTACATTAGTGAGGAGTTAGGGTGATAGGGGAGGGTGTGAGGGTGGGGGGGTGTGATTGCATGCAGGTAAGGTGGGGGATATGAAAGTTAAGATTTAACTTACCAGTGTCCGTTCCTCCAACGACTCCTGCGAGGCCCTCAGGATGCAAGATGGACAAGACTTGCTCCTCCCATGTTGTTAGTTGTGGGGGAGGGGGTGGGGGTCCGCCGCCAGTCCGCTGTACCGCGATGTGGTGCCTGGATACCGTGGAACGCACCTTCCCCCGTAGGTCGTTCCACCTCTTCCTGATGTCCTCCCTATTTCTTGGGTGCTGTCCCACTGTGTTGACCCTGTCCACTATTCTTTGCCATAGCTCCATCTTCCTGGCTATGGATGTGTGCTGTACCTGTGAGCCAAATAGCTGTGGCTCTACCCGTAGGATTTCCTCCACCATGACCCTGAGCTCCTCCTCAGAGAAGCGGGGGTGTCTTTGGCGTGACATGGGGTGGTGTGGGTGAGGTGTGGGGTGGTGTATGTGTTGATGAGTGTGGTGAGTGTAGTGGTATGTTGTGTTTTGTGCGTGGATGTTGTGTGGGTGATGGTGTAGTGTGCCTCTGTGTGATGGGGTTGTCTATTCTGTGCTGTCTCTCTATGGCGTTCTCTCTAATTTTGGGTCGTAGTGGTTTGTGGGTGATGTGGGTGTGTGTTTTATATTGTGTTGGATGTGTGGGAGTGTTGTTTGTATGTGTATCAGGTGTGTGCATTTTGAATTGTCCAATGTGGTGGTGTTTTGGAGCTGTGTGTGTATTTTGAGCGCGGCGGTGTGTACCGCCAATGGTATACCGCGGTTGAAAGACCGCCGCGTGGATTCGTGGGTCGTAATGGCATGGGCGGGTTTCTGTTGGCGTGGAGGTGGAGGATTTGTTTCCGCATGTTTATCGCTGACCTTTGGTGTGGCGGTGTTGTGTGGGTGTCTGAATTTCGGCAGATTCCGTGATGTGTGTCATAATAGCTGTGGCGGGCTCCGCGGCCGCGGAGGTGTGTTGGCGGTCTTCTGCACGGTGGTAAGCGCCTTTTACCGCCAATGTTGTAATGACCTCCTTAGTTTTAAATGCAGAAACATGAATTGCGGCCATTGCTGATTTCAACAAGAATATGCAAATGCCATGAAGTGATCGCGCACACTGCATGCGATCTGAATCAAGTTTTAATTGCAGGAGTGAATCGCGCGTCTTGCCGATTCGAATGCCACCTTGTAAATGCCAAGAAATGGTTGCGCACAATGAGTATCAAGAGTTAAACACAAGGAATGAATTGCGCGTCTTGCCGATTCGAATGTCACTATGTAAATGCCAAGAAATGCTTGCCCACAATGCGTATCCAGAGTTAAATGCAAGGAAAATGAATTGCGCGTCTTGACGATTCGAACACCACCATGTAAATGCCACGAAATGGTTGCGCACAATGAGTATCAAGGGTTAAACACAAGGAATGAATTACGCGTCTTGACGATTCGAATGCCACCATGTAACTGCCAAGAAATGGTTGCTCACAATGAATATCAAGAGTTAAACACGAGGAATGAATTGCACGTCTTGCTAATTCGAATGACACCATGTAACTGCCAAGAAATGGTAGTGCACAATGAATAGCAAGAGTTAAACACGAGGAATGAATTGTGCGTCTTGCCAATTCGAATGCCACCATGTAACTGCCAGGAAATGGTAGCGCACAATGAATATCAAGAGTTTCGTTTCTGTTTCCTCATTATTTCGTGACTATCTTGTACAAAAGTGGGTGTTGAGCAACCCATTAGAGATCATCGGTGTTAATTGTTGGCTTGTGGCGTCCATCTATGATTCAGATGGAGCACAGATAGGCGTTGGACTAGTTCTGCCCTCATGAGTTATGGGCAGGTACGGTCGTTGGTACTTTAGCGAGACATTGCGAGAGTAGACAGGCAATGTGATATTAACACTGTGTATTCCTCTCTTTACAGATATCCCGTCCCTGCTGTTCCTTCCCCTTCCTTCCCTCACCTGATTACTCCAATGCACCGTGGTTTATATAGGTGACTTGGTGGTGTCAGGAGGTGGACCTTTATTTGCATCGCACCGAGTCTGAGGAGCATCTACAACGTGACACATTCACACGCACAAGGTAAAATCTCTCAACATGAAAATTAGGCCCAAGAACTCGAATGCCTTTGAAAACGGGATCTGGTGCCCAGCCCAACCTCCGTCTTACCGCCCTGATCAAGGATCACCACTGTAATGAAGGGCAAAAGCCTGGAAGATCAAAGTAGGCCTCCGGAACAGGAGCTCAGGAAGTTGCTGCTGCTCTGCACCGGGACCTCTAAATAGTGAGCCCAGCCCACAAACCACACCCAGTCATGCTGCAGAGAAAGCTTTTAGAAAGCCCTGGAAAGGGACCACACCCTGACACACTCTGAAAGCCTGCAGCAATACATTGCAAATGAACAGTATTTATAAGCACCTTGAATATAAGTCTTCAGGATTAAACTCTGCAATGCAAAAGGTTAAACAACAGCATATCAGCATAATGCATGAATTACGTTATCTCATAAGGGCTGGGTTTTTGCATTCGGGGGTGAGTGGATGCCTTTTTCCACTGGTTCTGGAGGGGGCTTTGTGCCCAGTGTGCTTCATCCTGGTAAGGTGGGGGTGAGTGGATACCGTCTTCCACTGGTTCTAGAGGGGGCTTTGTGCCCAGTGTGCTTCATCCTGGCAAGGAGGGGGTGAGTGGATGCCTTCTTCCACTGGTTCTGGAGGGGGCTTAGTGCCCTGTGATGCAGATCTTGGGGAGTGCCAGGTCACAGTTTCTCACCTGGGTGTCACATCTACAGTTTTTGTAGGGGCCAGGATGCACTACAGCCCCTGGAGGCATGACTACACACTGCCCACCACCGGTGATGGCTGCTCAGTAGTGGCGGGGGTGGTAGCGATGCTGCCTGTGGTGGGGTGAGGCTCCAGTCCTTCCTCTGCAGCCTCGGAGGGCTGCCCACTGGGGCTGCTGTTGCTGGCAGTGGTGCTGCTGGCGGTGGAGGTGGCGGTGCTGGTGGCGGTGCTGCCTCTGGTGGGGGGAGGCTCCAGCCCTTCCCCTGCAGCCTTGGACAGCTGCCCACTGGGGCTGCTGTTGCTGGCAGTGGTGCTGCTGGCAGTGCAGGTGGAGGTGCTGGCGGAGGTGGAGGTGGCGGTGCTGCCGGCAGTGCTGCCGGTGGTGTGGGGAGGCTCCAGCCCATCCCCTGCAGCCTCGGATGGCTGAAGTGCCATGGCTGGTGTTGTTTGCTCAGATGCTGCTTCAGCACCAGGCTCCATATCCATCCTGCCTGTGGCATTTGTGCCTCTGTCATTGCCCTTGGTAGCTGGTGGTCCCTTCCTGCCCTTGGCAGCTGGTAGCGCTTCTTGATTTTGCCAGCTGGTGGCGCAGCCTTCCTTTTGCCAGCAGGTGGTGCCTCCTTTCTTTTGCCAGCTGGTGCTCCCTTTTTGGCTTTGCCAGCTGGTGCTCCATTTTTGCCCTTGGCAGCAGGTGCAGGCACTCTGGCTTTGTGGACGGGTGTCTTCTTGGAGCCTCTCACAACTGCAGTGGCTGCCGAAACAACAGTGGCCGTGGACTGGGTGGCTGAGGTGCTAGCCTGGGTCCTGACCATCCTTGCCCGAAGTGAAGGACGGGTGGGAGGGGCAGGTAATAGGTCTCGGGTGGAGAGGAAAAACATTTTAGGTACACTGGGTCTGGAAGAGGGTGAAGGTTTGGGAGTGGAGGAAGAGGGAGTGGTGGTAGGAGGTGTCTTTCTGCTGTGTTTGGGTGCAGGTGCATGGGCTGGATGCTATCGTGAGGTGGATGGCTGTTGGGTGTCTGAGTGCTTGCTTTTGTGTACTTTGGGAGGAGGGGGCTCAGACACAGTGGGAGAGGACACAGGGGACGTGTGCATGGATGTGGGGGTGGTGACTGCCAGTGGGGGAAGTGTGCTGATAGGCGTGATGGTGATGGGGGTAGTGGATGAGGATGTAGTGCAGGCAGGTGTGAGTGGAGATGCTACTGAGAGGGAGGTGGGCTAGGAGGAGGAGGGGGACACAGTGGAGGCAGTGGATGTTGGTGTGTCTGCATCTGGATAGTGCTTGTGTGAGTGCCTGTAGGATGAAGTGTGGTGCTAGTGTTTGCCTGAGCCACTTCTGTGTGTTCATTTGGGTGCATGCTGGTCTGATGGTGTGCTTGGGATAGACTGGGGTTGAGGGGAATGGGGCTGCATGGAGGAAGTTGGAGGGGGGAGGCTAGAGACAGGGACAATGGCTGCCATCAGGGAGTTGGGCAGAGCCTGGAATAATCTCTGTTTGGCCGCCACACCAGACTGAATGCACTCCAGGAATGCATTTGTTTGTTGCAAATGCCCTGCCAGACCCAGGATGGCATTCACTATAGTTGACTGCCCAACAGAGATGGATAGAAGGAGGTCAATAGACTCCTCACTGAGGGCAGCAGGGCTGACTGGGGCAGGGCCTGAGGTGCATGGGACGAAGGAGATGCCCACCCTCCTGGGTGAGCGGGCACGGGAAACACGCTGAGGGGCTGCTGGGAGGGCGGTGCTGGTACGGGGGTGGCGGCTGTACCTGTGGTTGGGGTGGCCACAGAGGTGTCCGCCACCACCAGGGAGCTTCCATCAGAGGAGGTGTCGCTGTCCCAACTGTCCCCTCCAGTCTGTGCCGTGATGGTCCCCTCGCCCTCCGTCCCACTGGTGCCCTCACTGTCGGTCGATTAAGCCTCATGGGCCATGTGGGATGCAGCTCCCTCCGTCTCCGGTGCCTCTGCTCCTCCGCCAGATGATGCTAATGCACACAAGGACAGGGTGACAAAACAAAAAAGGGGGGAGAGACAGAGGAGACACTTGGTCAATGCCAGCAACAAAACCACTGTTGGCGTACACAACACACAGGGAACAGCCCATGCACTAGGCCATGCACTATCAGTTATAATGCTAGTCACCAGGCCATGGAGTACAATGCCTAATGCCAATAGCAGCACACCTGAAACCCACAGGACCCTGCCCAGTAGTAGATGCCCACTAGCATACTTGGGGCTGGAGTGCATCCGAGCCTGCCCAACATGGGACCTACCCTACCATATTCGTCTTGTCCTAGGGGCACCCACAGGCCCACATCCCCCACCCAGATAACACCTCACCAAGCGCAATTTCCAGATTCTGAAACTGTACTCACCCCCTTGTAGCTGCTGTGATGCCTTCAAGCGCCCATCCAACTCCGGATAGGCCACCTTCAGGATGCAGAACATCAGGGGGGTTCAGGGTTCGATGGGCACCCCTTCCTCGTTGGGAGGCCATCCACAGAAGGGCCTCCGCCGTCTTCATTGCCCAGCGGCGCAGGTCCTCCCACCATTTGTGACAATGGGTGCTCTGCCTGTCAAAGACCCCCAGGGTCCGCACGTCCTTGGGGATGGCACGTCAAATACCCTTTTTCTGATAGGCGCTGACCTGCAGACAATGATACATAAGAAATGGGATCAGCCGTATCGTCCGGCCTGTTACACTCATGGCCCACCATATCCCTCCCATCCCATTACGCACAGACATTGACCACTCTGCCCAGGACCCCTCCGCCACCCCCCCCATATGAGGCTTACACACACAGCACTCCATGCATTCATGCCCCATGCATCGTGCTCACAGTGTACTCACCTGTTAGTCTGGACGACCATAAAGTAAACAGTACTGGGGTAGGACCCCATTCACTAGTCTCTCCAACTCCTCCGAAGTGAAGGCAGGGTCACTTTCCCCATACACTTGAGCCATGGTCGCTTCCAGACACAGGTCACAGTAGCACTTGCAGTGTAGGTTCTCGCCTGTTGAAGGTCAGGTAGTAAGTGAGTGAACAGATAGAAAATGGCAGTCACGTCCGTGGCGGTGCGTACTGTCCCTGCCGGCGTACACCACCATTGGCTACTGGAACCCATAGGGCCCAATGATAACCAATGAGGTGCTGCACGGCGGTCCTCGACCCCCTCCCGCAACAGCGCACAACGTCAGCGGCACTACCTCATTTCCAATTGTCCCTCCACACAGGTCAGGCGGCTGCCATTTCAGGGGGGAATAGGCCATAGCACCTAACTGTGTCACAGCAGACATAGGCACATTTACGGGACTACACGTTAACATACTGTTTCTGTCACAACATGCAAGGCATTTTACTCTGAGGATATGTTTGAATATGACCATCTGCTCACTGTTTTTCACCCTAGAATTCAACCGCTGAGGATGAATAGGATATGGAGACATACCCCTTGTACAGACCCCTGGTGACCTGGCAACAATGGAGGACAGGCACATTTTCCTCACCTACAGACTTGATAGGGCCACAATCACTGAGCTGTGTGCCCAATTGGAGCCTGACCTGATCTCAGCTATCCGTCACCCCACTGGAATCCCCCCTCTTGTGCATGTCCTATCAGTGCTCCATTTCATGTTAAGTGGCTCCTTCCAAGTGACAGTGGCCATGGCAGCAGGGATGTCACAGCCAATGTTCTCAATAGTACTGACCAAAGTGTTGTCTGCCCTGATGAAACACATGCACAGCTACATCATTTCCCCCCAGGTGGAGGATTTGGCCACAGTGAAGGCTGAATTCTATGCAATGGAACATATCCCCAACATCATTGGTGCTATTGATGTCACACATATTGCCTTTGTCCCTTCCCCAGAGAATTGAACAGGTGTACAGAAATCGAAAGAGTTTTCACTCTATGAATGTGCAGGTAGTGTGCCTGGCAGACCAGTACATCTCCCATGTCAATGCAAAGTTTCCTGGGTCTGTGCATGATGCCTACATTTTGAGGAATAGTAGCATCCCATATGAGATGGCTCAACTCCAGAGGCACCGGGTGTGGCTAGTAGGTGAGCCCATGGTCCCCACCCAGTGTATGTTGGTATATGGGTGTGGCCCTAAGGGTGGGTGTCTGGCTAACAGGTATCCCTCGATATTTGCAAGTGACTCTGGTTATCCCAACCTCTCATGGCTACTGTGCTGAGAAGTAATAGGGATGTACAATGGGCTTGGGTGGTGGTGGAGGAAAGTCCAGGACAGAGCCATGTCTATTGGTATCACAGGTGCATTGTCCAAGGGGGCATAGGAAGGGGAGCAATGGCAGTTCAAGGTGGACAGGGTGACAGAGTGGGACACAAGGGTGACAATCAGGAGATTCTTATTTCCTGGCAGGGGTCTTGGCAATGTTCTCTGGCCTCTGCCTGGATCGTAGGAACCGTTCGCGGGGTGGTTCTCTTTCTGCAGGGGGAGGGGTGCTGGTGGTCTGTTGGCCCTCTGGTGGGGCCTCCTGTCCACTAGTGTCAGCAGAGGTGGAAGGCTGTTCATCAGTGTCGCTAGTGTCAGGGGCCCGTTGGTGTGCCACTGCCTCCCTCATGATGTTGGCCATGTCTGCCAGCACTCCTGCAATGGTGACCAGTGTGGTGTTCTTCAAGTCCTCCCTGATCCCCAGGTACTGTCCCTCCTGCAGCCGCTGGGTCTCCTGCAACTTGGCCAGTATCTGGCCCATGGTCTCCTGGGAATGGTGGTATGCTCCCAGGATGTTGGTGAGTGCCTCATGGAGAGTCGGTTCCCTGGGCCTGTCCTCCCTCTGTCGCACAGCAGTCCTCCCAGCTTCCCTGTTGTCCTGTGCCTCTGTCCCCTGAACCATGTGCCCACTGCCAATGACCCCAGGTCCCTGATCGTCCTGTGTTTGTGGGATTGCCTGGGGTCCCTGTAGTGGTGGACACACTGCTGATTGAAGTGTCCTAAGGACAGTAGTATGAGCCCATGGGTGGATGCTGTGGTGGTGTTTCCTGAGGGGGGGAGGCTCTGTGGTGGTATGGGACTGTGCCTGGGTAACCGACTGTCCAGGGGTCCCTGATGGGCCAGGTTGATTATCTTGATCTAGGCGTGCAGAGCTGCTGTCATCACTGTGGGCCTCTTCTGTGAGGGACTGGATGTTGCTGGCACCTCCCCTCCGGTGACATGGTGTGGGGGTCCTGTGAGGATGTAAATGCAGTGTTATTGTTTATGCATGTGACATCTTGTGCATGGGTATGTTTCCCTCTATGGTTGTTATTACCAAGGCAGTTTTGGCTTCTGTGAATTGTTATTTGGTTGGCTAAGTGATTGTCACTAGTGTGCATGCTGTGATGATGGGTGTCCATGAGGGGCTGTGAGTGGTGTCCATGCATCGTTGTCGCATGCAGTGCTGGGTACTGGGATGGGTGGGTTGTGATGGTGGGGTGTATGTGAGGTGGTGGGGTGATGGGGTGAGGGTAGGTGTGGGGTATGTGATGGCATGCAGGTAGGGGGGGTGATAGTGATAGATAATTGACTTACCGGAGTCCAGTCCTCCTTCTACTCCTGCCAGGCCCTCAGGATGCAGTATTGCCAAGACTTGCTTCTCCCATGTTGTTAGTTGTGGGGGAGGAGGTGGGGGTCCACCTCCAGTCCTCTGTACAGCTATCTGGTATCTTGCAACCAAGGAATGCACCTTCCCCCGTAGGTCATTCCACCTCTTCCTGATGTCATCCCTTGTTCTGGGGTGCTGTCCCACGGCGTTGACCCTGTCCACGATCCTCCGTTATAGCCCTATCTTCCTTGCAATGTATGTCTGCTGTACCTGTGATCCGAATAGCTGTGGCTCTACCCGGATGATTTCCTCCAC
This sequence comes from Pleurodeles waltl, assembly GCF_031143425.1. NCBI lineage: Eukaryota > Metazoa > Chordata > Amphibia > Caudata > Salamandridae > Pleurodeles > Pleurodeles waltl. Next base: position 654,813,115 of record NC_090445.1, on the reverse strand, counting down.
CATGACCCTTAGCTCATCCTCTGAGAAACTGGGGTGTCTTTATGGTGCCATATGTGTAATGTGTGTGGTGTGTGTGAGCGTGTGTGGGGTGATGTGTTGGGGTGTGTGCTGTGAGGAGCGTGGATGTAGTATGGGTGATGGTGTTCTGTGGCTTTGGTTCTGTGGGTGCTCCTGGTGTGTCTCTCTCTCTGTTGTAAATTGTTTGTATTGGTAAAGGGTTGTAGGTAATGTGGGTGTGTTTATAGCGGTGTGGGTGTGGTGTGTGTATAGGTGTCAAGTGTGTGATTTTGAATTGTCCAATGTGGTGTTGTTTTGTATGTGCATGCCCATTGTGAGTGTGGCGGTATGTACCGCCAATGGTTTACCGGGGTTGAATGTCCGCCGCGGTGATTCGTGGGTCATAATATTGTGGGTGTAGTTCTGTTGGTGTAACGGTGTGGGTTTTAGTACCACCAGTTTATCACTGACCTTTGGTCTGGCGGACTTGTGTGTGTGTCTGTATAGTGGCGGATTTCTATGTGTAGGTCATAATACGCGTAGCGGTATACCACTGCGGTCGGAGTGTGTTGGCGGCAGTCAGCATGGCGGTAAGCGGCACTTACCGCCAATGTCATAATGAGGGCCATAGTATCTAAAATTATGAAGTGGTCAAGAAGGTGGCCAATGGAACATATGCCTCTGAAAAGACCATCTGACACAGTCTGGGATCAAAGCATCTACATTTTTGGTGCAAAGACCACAATCTGCCATATCTCACCCTCCCTTTTCTCATGAAGAGCAAAAACCAGTAACATCATCAGAAAAAACTTCCTCTCACTGCAGCATTAATGATTTCTCCAGGAGAGTACAATCAGACAGTACCAGAAAACGATTAAGAAAGCTCACTTGAGGTAGCTGTAGTGAAGAAGACTGTGCCCTCACCACAGTCTCCTTCACTAGTTTCTCCAAGAAAATAAGAAGTCCAGTTCCCTTAAATTCCCCAATCACCCATTCGGAAGATAGTGAGAGGAACTGGTCATCTTATCATGCACAATATGGAAGACACTGCACACAAGGAGATGGGTGTTTACCTTTCTTTCGCTAACTGTAAAGCTAGAGTGTTTTGAAAAGTGAACTAGCCGATAATCTTGCTGATGTGTTTGAGAGTTAGAGGAAAGTCTGCAGAATGTAAATTTTTTCTAACACACAATACAATGTAAATACTTGTAAATGAACTATACAAATATTTACAAATATATCAACAGTTAGGGAACCACACAAGTAATTCAGTGATTTTTGTAATTTTGAAGTGTGATAAAACATACATTGTAATAGGATCAAAACAAATCAAGGGACTTAGGGCCTCATTACGAGTTTGGTGGGCCTGAAAAGACCGCCATGCTGGCGATCTTACAAACTGCCCTATTAGGAGTTATACAGGCAGGACCGCTGATCGCTTACCAAAAAAGGCAGACCGGCAGCAACGCGGAGGCCTGAAAATAGGTGGTCTGACCTCCAGCACCACAATAACCACTGACTTTATTACAAGCACCCATGGAGGTGAGCCAAAGGCAGTCTAAACCACAGCAGTTCGCGGTCACCAAAGTAATGCACAATGGCATATTGGATGGATTTGAAAACATAACAGCTGACACATATTGCCATACTGGAGACAACTGAAAAGGACATTATAAAACACATACCTTCACACACCACAATCCTCTGCATTTTCACAGCGAGACCCAGCAAGACAGAGCACATTTACTAATATGCACACCATAAATTAGGCACCCCTTTTTCCTCAATATCCGATGCAACATCCAGCACACATTTCACTCCAGTCACACCCTATTGCACTACCCCTGTTTAGTAAGCCACTTTCACCAGGGGCAAGGTCAGTTCTCTGGTCTCCAGCCACCAGCTGCAGGCCAGGAAGACTGGTGGTGGCCCTCCCAGTGCCCCATTACATCCTTTTCCTTGGGAGGAGAAGGTCTTGGCCATCCTGCATCCAGAGGGCTTGACATGAATACCAGGGGGAGTGGAGTCCCCTAAGTCACAACACTAAAAATGTCACCAAAATGCCATGTCGCGCATGCTCATAACTCACCTTTTGCCACATTTACTGTAACTCCACACACCATCCTAGTGTTCACTTGTCGAAAGATCCCTGTTTGTTAACTCCCAATTCAAGTGTACTTACCTGGGGGGAGAACATTTTTCAAGTGTGCGTAGTAGAGGGACTGACCTGACTACAACTCCCAGCAGGCACTGTTACTGTTACTCAAACCACCAGCCCAGGGTTTACTTCTCAAATACACTTGTTAATTCACAAATGAAGTGTACTCACTTTGGAGGGGAGGAGGGTCAACATTTGTATTGGGTGCTTAGTATAGGGACTGACATGACTGCAACCCCCTGGAGGCACTGTTTTGATATCTCCAAACACCAGCACAGTTTCCTCCAAATACTCCTGTCTGTGAACTCCCAATTGATGTGTACTCACCTGGGGGGGAGAACATTTGTCAAGTGTGTATAGTACAGGGACTGACATGACTACAGTTCCCAGCAGGCACTGTTACTCAAATCACCAGCCCAGTGTTTCCTTTTCCAAATACCTTTGTTGGTTAAATCACAAATAAGGTTTACTCAACTGGGGGGAGAACATTGGTCGTGTGTGTAGTACAGGGAGTGACCTGACTGCAACTCCCAGTAGGACTCAACCAGGCACTGTTTTAATAACTCTAAACACTAGCACAGTGTCCTCTTCTCCAAATACTTCTGTCTGTAACTCCCAATTGAATTGTTCTCATCCGGGAGGAAACCATGGGCTAACTGTTTAGAAGTAGAGGGAGTGACATAACTGTAAAGTCCAATATCCTAATTTCTCCAAAACCACACACCAGCCCTGTTTGTCATCTATCTAATGCCATTCAGCCTCCTGGGATAATAGCATTTCGCAAATGTTGGGAAGAAGAGGGAGTGACCTGACTGCAAAGCCTAATGGGCAGTGTTAGTCCATGTCCAAACACCAGCCCAGTGTTTCCTTCTCCAAATACCCTTGTTTGTCAACTGACAAATGAAGTGTACTCACCTGGAAGGACAACATATGGTGTGTGTAGTAAAGGGACTGCCATAAATGCAACTCCCAGGAGGCTTTGATACTGTTACCCCAACCACCAGCATAGTGTCCTCCTCTCCAAATATCCTTTTTTGGTAACTCCCAAATAAAGTTTAATCACCTGGGTCTGGGGGTGGACATATGTATAGAGTGTGTGGTAGAGGTAGCGACATGAGTGAAACTCTCAGGACGCACTGTTTCAGAAACTCCAACGGCCCACATAGTGTTCTCTTGTGCACGTACACCTGTTTGTCAACTCACAAATGAAGTTTACCCACCTTGGGGGATGACATTGGTCAAGTGTGTGAAGTAGATAGAATAACCTGACTGGAACTCCCAGGAGGCACTGTTTCTCTGACTCCAAATACCAGAAGAGTGTACATTCGATCAAAGAGCCCAGTTTGGCAAATCACAATGTAGGTTTAGTCAGATGTGAGGATACCATTTGCAAAGTGTGTGTAGTAGAGGGAGTGACCTGACTGCTAAGGCCAGGAGGCTCTGTATCTCTCACTCCAGACACAATCCCAGGGTTGATATGTTCAAATAGCCATGTCTGTGAAATCCCAATTGAAGTTCACTCAACTAGGAGACTACCACATTCAAAATGGTGGGAAATAGTGGGAGTGAGCAGAATGGAAATCTCAATGGGCTAGATTCCCCTAACCCCAACAACAAAATCAGTTTCACTTGCCCAAATCCGTCTAGTAGAGAACTCCCAAATGAACTGTACATACCTAGGAGGATGAAAATTGTCAAGTGTGTGCAGTAGAGACAGTGACACGACTATAACTCCCAGGAGGCACTGCTTCCCCAACTCAAAACACCACACCAGTGGTCACTTAATCAAATACCCTTGCCTGCTAAGTCAGATTTGAGGTTTACTCATCTGGGACTGACCAGGATACAGATCATGCCCAACTCTGAGAAGTAGCTGGCTACCTAGCTCCATCTTGACCTGTTAACCCAAGATGAAACTAGGACAGCTTACCCAATGTGCAAAACAATGATCCCAACGTCCTCAAGAGGCATAACCAGAATGGTATTTGCAGCAGACACATTAGCACTGCAGTAACCACATGATGACTCCTGTCACCTAAACAACAAACTCCAGGGAATGCCTGCATCACATTCGACTAAGCGTCAAAATGAGCCAAAAACCTAGCTTGCCTAGCCACTGTTTAGCCTGCACTGGTGGCAAAATAACATGCTCAGGCCACCCCCACAAGGGACAGTGTTTTGCAGATCTCAGCAGCTGTTTCAGGCAAGAAGATCTGGCATGCTCCACAAATGTCATGTCAATACAACCAGTACCATGTGTATCTGTCACAATAGGATTACTTGCAAATCAAATATGTACAAGGTCTTTGTGAAATGTCATTGTAAACCTTTGGAGGTAGATGTCATAATACAATCAGTAACATTGTGTATTTCACATCAACAGGTCGAGCGGCCACTGGCCACACAGAGGCCACTGAAGAGACTGTTACTACCCGTGTGGATGAAGCCCTCAGTGATGAAGATACTCCTGGACATCTGGAAGTGGAGAACGGTTCTGGCCCATCTGGGCAACCTGGTTAGACACCAACAGTGAGTCTCACTGTTGCCACATCAACACCTCCCAACCCGGTTGCCTCCACATCAGGGCCGACCATGTGCCCCCAAACCTGTGTCCCTAGCACAGTTTCAACCATCTTGTGTCCCCCAGTCATGGATCCTGAGTTGCAGCACAACACCTCTGAGGGCACACTTTGGCAAGGGCACAGGGCTGTGGGGATAAGGTGTGTGAAAGGGATGCTGTGGGCCAGCAGGGTGAGGCCACTGGGGCTGCTCCTGGCCAGGACACCATCAGCCAGATCTTGGGGGTCTATCAGGAGTCCCTTGGCATGATGGGCTAGGTACTTTCTGAACCCAGGGAACTGAAGCAGCTGCAGAGGGACTTCCATCGGGAAATGCATGAACAGTGAAAGGCTCACAATACCAACAGGGCCTCCCTAACAAGGTTTTTGAGGGACTTTAACTCCACTCAAGCAAGCTGGTACATCCAGCAAGGAATCCAGGAAGTGCAGATGGCAAGGCACCCTCTACTGCCAGCAGGTGACCTCTTCCAAAACGATCTCCTTTGTGTGCCATAAAGTCACTCTGTTGACTGTTCTTAAACCACCTTTCATTTCCAATGGGAGAAGTATACTGGACTTTGGACTTCCAATAGTGTGGCATCTACTCCAATGATTTCATCCAGCATGACTGACCCCTTCACCTTTCTGTTCCATCATGCCTCAATTTTATTTTCTGCACACATTTTCAATAAATCTACCTATCACAAGGGCATTGTTTGCTTGCTTCTGTTCTTCATTTTGCTATGTAGAGATAGAAGACCATGTGAAGCAAATGAGGAAGGCACAAGATACTAATGCAAGGAGGGACATGTTACTGATACAGTGTCCTGCAAAGGATTACTACCAACACACACAAACACATTGCCACAGGTGTCTGGTCACTCCAAATATTTTATTGCACTATACAGCACGTAGGCTGTTGAAATGTCTTGACTGTCATAGCCAAGAATGTCTGACTAATACTGAGTCAAGGTACACATACCAAGGTACAGCCCCCCAGCCCACGGAAGAAAAGAACCTTGTCAGACATTGTCCTGTAAAATGGGCAAACAGAAAAGGGGATGGTGTCACCAGCTTGAGCCTTATCAAATACCACACCAGAGTAATCCACCATCACATACACCAAGGTACAGACAGAGGGCAGTACAACAGTCCCTGATCATGGGCCCATCATTATCAAATGATCATGCATCTGGTGGTATAACGCAAACATATGTCGTTGTGGCACGGACACTGCAGCCTGCAATGATGAAACACATCTACAGCTACATACAGCTCATACAAGAAGAGTGTTTAGCCAATGTGAAGTGTGAATGCGTTGCTCGCAATTGATGACTACAGATTTAGGGGGTCAAAAGACCGCGGCGGCCATTCTGGCTTTCCCGCTGGGCCGGCGGGCGACCGCCAGAAGGCCGCCCGCCGGCCCAGCGGGAAACCCCCTTCAACAATGAAGCCGGCTCCGAATGGAGCCGGCGGAGTTGTAGGGGTGCGACGGGTGCAGTGGCACCCGTCGCGATTTTCAGTGTCTGCTTTGCAGACACTGAAAATCTTTATGGGGCCCTGTTAGGGGGCCCCTGCACTGCCCATGCCAATGGCATGGGCAGTGCAGGGGCCCACAGGGGCCTCACGACACCCGTTCCCGCCATCCTGTTCCTGGCAGTAAAAACCGCCAGGAACAGGATGGCGGGAAGGGGGTCGGAATCCCCATGGCGGCGCTGCAAGCAGCGCCGTCATGGAGGATTCCCTGGGCCAGGGGTAAACCGGCGGGAAACCGCCGGTTGCCCTTTTCTGACCGCGGCTTTACCGCCGTGGTCAGAATGGCCCAGGAAGCACCGCCAGCCTGTTGGCGGTGCTTCCGCGGTCCCCGGCCCTGGCGGTCATGGACCGCCAGGGTCGGAATGACCCCCTTAATGTCCACATGATGACACACATGATGCAATTGGCCCAACACAGCACACTAAACAAGTACAATGTGCCTTCAGAGCTTCCACCCAAACACAGTTCAAGCTGCCTTGGCACAGGTCTCATACACCTCAAATCTGTGACCTATATTACCTGGGACAATCTATGTCCACTTTGTCAGAACCTCATTGCATCCCTGCCAGTGTCACAACTCTGAAATGCCCACATGAGGATGTCATGGTGAAAGTACCTGCCCAAAGACAAAACAAGGAATATAGACTTGAAAACATACCTATTGCACAAATCACATAGTAAGCATCTTGAAATGGAATTACATTACAATGAGACTGTCACAAACAAAGTAGCATCATTAGGTGGGGATATGTCAAAGGCTAACTCTTCAAGCACCCTTTAGCTGAGTATTGCAGAGTATCAGCTCTCTAGCTGCTGCCAAAACACTCAACTCCAGACATTCTCAGACCTACAACACATTGTACAGTCATAGTTATGACATCATATGACATACTTACACTCATGAAAAGTAGCTGTTGATGAGATCTTCCTGCAAGGCAGCTCCTTCCTCTTCACCACTGTCATCCTCACTTGGCATTTCAGGATTCCCACCTGGTGGCACTGCAGGCTCCCCCTCTTCTAGGATGTACAGGATATTCCTCTGCATGACTATGTTTGTGGAGCATGCAGCATGCCACAGTGGTTGACGCACTTTTCCAGGTCAGTAGAGAAGGGCTCCAAAAGTCCAGTCAAGACACCTAAATCTTGCCTTTGGGAGCCCAAAAGCCCACTCTACTACCCACCTTGTTCTTCCATGGGCCTCATTGAAACAGACTTCCCCTGGCATAGATGGATTCCTTATTGGCGTCAACAACCAAGGATGGTTTGGATATGCCGAGTCTCCTGTTAAGGCATGGGGCATATGTGCAACGCGTCACTCACTTCATGATTGTAGCACAAGACATTGCACACACACAATCAGGACAGATGTGACTTACCAACCAGCCAGGCCCTCTCTGGGTACAGTGTGACATCAGCTGGGGTATGGTGCTGTTCTGCATTATGAAGGAATAATGGGCTGAACCCAGATAACAGGCACAGACCTGTGAAATGTAGAGCTCCGCCAAACATACAACCTGCACATTGATGGAATGGAAGTTCTTTCTGTTGGGGTGTACTTGTTCATTGGTCTGCGGTCGGACCAAGCTACATGTTTAGCATCATTGGCCCCCGTCACATGTAGGATGCATGCAAAACCATAAAAGTCAGCCTTCACATGGGCTAAATCTTCACGTCTGGGAAACTAGATATAGCTGTCCAGGTGTTTCATTATTGCTGAGAGGACGTCCTTCAACACCAGATTGAACATAGGTTGTGGCATGCCAGCTGATAAGGTCACTGTATGCTGGAAGGGCCTTGTGGCCAGGAAGTGCAATACTGATATGACTTGTACAATGGGTGGTATGCTGGTTGGATAACTAATAGCTGGCATCAGCTCTGGCTCCAACTGACGTCATAAGTCCACTATTGTTTGCCTTTTCAGACAATACAGCAGTAAGATGTGCCGTTCTTCCATGGTCTGAAGGTCTGGCAGTGGACGGTAGAAAGGAGGTTGTCGCATCATCCTTCTCCATAGGTACCTATGTATGACAAGTCAAGATTTGTAACATTAGTCAATGTGTTCACAGCGACATACATGATGCATGACAATGATTTCATGTGACAAGGCATTTCTGATCGATAGACATGGGAACCAGTACACTTCACAACTGCATATAACACAAGGGACACATGTGGCCAGCATTGTATTACACACATGTGGTCACAACATGTATAAGGACCAAACTCAGAGATGTGCAACACAATTGCCCCTCAAAATGTGACTGGGTATTCCTTCCGCCAAAATGACCATCAGCGGTGGTGGACTGTGCCCCACTGTTAAATGCCATCTATGCCCTGCAACATACTACAATGGTGTTTGAGTAGTAGGACCTACATGACAAGACAGGATAAGCATGTTTGTGAGGTCAAAAAATTATTTTTACTGGTGTGACGCAGTTTCCACGGCCCAATACAGCCAAAATGGCAGCTGCCTGACCCACTCAACTGGACATTAGGAACCGCCTGCGACCGCCGGCAGAAGTCGTCATGGCGGTAGGCAGTTGCAACCGTGAAGGACACAGTCATAGGCTAATGCTTTTGCAAGTGCCGATCGCAGGCCAATGGCTCTGTCCCCCGGCAGTGAAGGCTGTGTATGTGGCGGACGTGACAGCCATTTCCTGCAGAATCACTCACTTAACTTCTGATACTGCTGGAGCAAGATGTCCAAAACCTGAGCTGCTGTGTGCTGCCCCTGAGAGCAATCAAGCCACATCCAGCAGGTGATTGGGCCCCTGCCTTCTCCTCAGAGAGGTCCTACCCCTGTATGGACAGGTCTATGGCTCCCCAGAAGAGAAGGTAAGTACCTTAAGAGGAAATGTTTCTCTGTAGTTCACCATCTTGTCCCTCCTCACAGGCTAGAATGTACCCATGTGTATCAGTTTGACTACTCATGTACCTGTTGTTGCAGTCTGTGTGGCATCAATGAGAGGGACAATGTGCAGGTATTGGTGGCCAGTGCCGTATGGTAGGTTCAGTCACATTGTGTTGTGTGAGGTTTTTGGGGTCATAGATCCTCCTTTCGTTGGATGCACATAACTAGGTCAGGAGATATTACTGCCACCAACTGACATCTCTTTCCTCATGATTGGTGTAAATGTCAGACAACATGTATATGCATGACAGCATTAGTTGTGTATGCATATTGTATGAGTCAGTTCAGAGTCATGTGACCAATGTGTCTAGTGCCTCAGATCTTTCAAACTACATCTGCCCTTGCTAAATTGTTGTTTGGAAGGCATATCACTACATATGCCAAATTGCTGTTGGCTACATGATGTACTGTCATAAATGGAGATGATGGGAATAGAGTGCTATGTAGGTTCTGTATGCTCAGCCTGCAGAGACCAGGGCCTGTCATGTGTATCTCCAAATATGGGACCTAGTCAAGGCTGTGGGAGAGTCACTGTGGCTATGCGACTGTGGCACTGTGCCCACTCCCTGTATCCCAGCAGATTCTGTCATGTGGCCAATATGAGGCTCTGGTGGCAAAAAATGCACTGAATGTGTCTTTCTTTGACTAGATTAAGAATGCGTACAGGGGTAAATCATTAATCTAGTCCTTATGTGCATTTAGAATCATTGTCAGTGTGTGCCTTCCTTACGCTCATGACAGGTCCCTTACTCCCAAAGCTCTGTTGTCACTTTCCAACAGGACCTGTTTTTCCTGTACAGGCTTACTGCATAACTGTTGGACTTTTTTGTTTATGCATGGTCATCCCCAATCTTTTTGCCTCCTGCCTCTTATTTTTTCTGACCTGTTTCTGTTGGCTTTTGAACTCTGAGCACTTTACCACTGCTAACCAGTGCTATAGTGCATATGCTCTCTGTGTAAATTGTAATGTTGAATGGTGTATTCATGATTGGCATATTTGATTTACTAGTAAGTCCCTAGTAAGCTGCACTAGAGGTGCCAGGGCCTGTAAATCAAATGTTACTAGTGTGCCTGCAGCACTTGGTGCGCCACCCACATAAGTAGCTCTGTAATCATGTCTCAGACCTGCCACTGCTGTGTCTGTGTATGCGGTTTTAACTGTAAATTCGACTTGGCAAGTGTACCCACTTGCCAGGCCTAAACCTTCCCTTTTATTACATGTAAGGCACCCCTAAGGTAGGCCCTAGGTAGCCCCAAGGGCAGGGTGCAGTGTATGGTTAAGGTAGGACATATAGTAATGTGTTTTATATGTCCTGACAGTGAAATATTGCTGAATTCGTTTTTCACTGTTGCAAGGCCGGTCCCTCCCATAGAGTAACATGGGGGCTACCTTTAAATCTGGTTAAAGTGTAGATTCCCTTTGGGAATGGATAGACATGTGGAGTTTGGAGTCTCTGAGCTCACAGTTTAAAAATACATCTTTTAGTAAGGTTGATTTTAAGATTGTGTGTTTGAAAATGCCACTTTTAGAAAGTGAGCATTTTCTTGCTTATACCATTTCTGTGACTCTGCCTGTTTGTGGATTCCCTGTCTGGGTCAGTTTGACAGTTGGGCTGGTTGCACCTTACACTAGACAGTGACACAAAGAGAGCTGGGGTGTAGTCTGCATTTCCTGATGAGCCATCTGTGCTAGGAGGGAGGGGAGAAGTGGTCACTTACACCTGAAAGGGCTGTGCCTGTCCTCACACAATGCAGTCTCCGACCCCCTGGTGAGTGTCTGGGGCCTGGCCTGGGCAAGGCAGGATTTCACATTCAAAAGCGACTTTACTTTGAAGTAGGCCTACTTCAAAGGAGAAATTGGATATAGAAGGGCACCCAAAACTACAGACTTTAGAACACTTCTGGAAACAAGAGGAACCTCTGCCTGGAGAAGAGCTGAAGAGCTGAGGAAGAAGAGCTGCCCTGCCTGTGACTGCTTTGTGGAGCTATCCTGCAGTTGCTGCTTGTGCCAGAGTAAGAGGGCAAAGACTGGACTTTGAGTGCCTTCCATCTTGTGAAGAAATCCCCAATGGCTTGATTTAAAGCTTGCCTCCTGTTGTTTGAAGTCTCAGGGACAGCAAAGACTTCTCTCTGCCAGCACCTGGAGTCTCTGGAGAGACTCCTGCTCTGACAAGTGGTGCACTATACAGTCCTTGGGCCCGTAAAAGGAAAGCTGATGGAAATCCAAGGAAATCGACTTCGGACGACTTCGGACCGACACCGCTGCTGAATCTGGTGACGCCTCCTTCAACCGACTCCGTGATCTTCGCTGGAACACGACGACCTTCGCAGGCCTGACGCTGCTGCTGCCACGCTGAAGTCCCCAACTCCGTGGAAGTTGCCGCACAACGTCATGACTGATGCTGCTTGAAGTGCACGGATTCAACGTTTCGCACAGACGCCGCGATCCCGACTTCACTCATCGACTTGTTTTCACTCTTCACCAAAGGTACTGTACTTGGGGGTCTACGCAACTCCGTGTCCAGCGCCGCTGGTGTCGGCTTGTTGGGAACGACTCCGTCACTACGCCGTGTTAACACGTCATTGAAGCATTTTGTGTTTCTAAGCACTATTTTTTTGTTTAATCTTTAAAAATTCATTACTTGACTTGTGTATGTCGGATGTTTGTTGTTTTGGTCTTGTTTTGTTTAGATAAATATTTCCTATTTTTCTAAACTGGAGTTGTGTCATTTTGTAATGTTTTCATTGAGTTACTGTGTGTGTTGGTACAAATACTTTACACCTATCACTCTGAAGTTAAGCCTACTGCTCTGCCAAGCTACCAAGGGGGTAAGCATGGGTTAGCTGAGGGTGATTCTCTTTTACCCTGACTAGAGTGAGGGTCCTTGCTTGAACAGGCGGTAACCTGACTGTCAACCAAAGACCCCATTTCTAACAATAACTGACAGTCCCACAGTGCAGACAGTGTGTTGATTTCTTGGAGGCCATGGTATGTGAGTCAGTAGCTTGATCACATAGCAGAAACTGTGCAATGCATGCCTTTGTTAGTTGGAAGTCACCTGCAGAGGTGGACACATATGTCCAAAGGAGTGTTCTGTGTTACAGGTACATACCACAGAACCCCACCCTATGAAGTGGCATGAGTCAGCATTTGTTAGTCCACATGTCCACACACGGACAGGGAATATGCTTTCTGTACCCACCATGCCAACCCCTTCATTGTTACTCATGTTTAATGTTGGAGTTTGTACTCAGAGTGTGACTATGTTGGTCCATTCATGCCTAAGGAGTATACCCTTCAGAAGCCACAGAGGTATGTAGTGTTTCATAGTGGCTCATATCACAGTACAGGTTGCTTGAGCATGGGCTACCTGATGTCAGTAAGCTTGTTTAGTCATTGTAGGCCATGAGCTGGGTAGTGGATTAGTCTGGAAATATATATGTGTGTAGTCATGTCCCTGTACTTATTGGCTTCTGTGTGTCTTCTGAGTATTGGCAGATAGAAAATTCCTAGCTTGATGTTACTGACATGTATGTGATTCAACCATTTGTGATGAAACTTGTGATCATGATCTCTTGATTTTTCTTTTAGATCCATGCAGGTCAATAACTATCAAAAGAAGACACTATGGAAAGCTATCGCCCGGAAGACGCGGACTCTGGGGGTCCACAGCGGGCGGAGCGCCCACTGCAGGAAAAGGTGGGAGCACCTGAGATGCTGGGCTAGGGAAAAAAATGCTGAGGTCCAGCTGGGGGGTGTCCATCGGACCATGACTCCCCCTCATTGCCCGAATTCTGGCAGTGGTCTATCCAGAGCTTGATCAGCATTTGAGGGCAGCATAGCAGCCACAAGTGGGTGAGTACAGGGCATATTCCTGCCTGTCAAATTGCCAAGTGAATGTTTAAGGTTCTGTTGACTCCCCCTGACACTAAGTGTCACAGTGTCCTTTCCTCGGGATCTGCATGTTGCTGAACAAAAGGCCCACCTACCGGCGTCACCAACTCAGAAAGCTATTATAGCACAGAGTTATGATGAAGCCAGTCGGGGAAGGGAATTAGGGTAGGGAACAGCAGGGATAGATATCTGAAAAGAAAAGGTTAGAACAAATATGCACTCGCTCATTCATAGCAGTATAACTCATCAATAGAATCTTGAAAATAAAGGAGTCTCCGTGAATATCAGATTGAGACACTTTTGTGAAATGAGGGCGAAGCCCCTTCTTTGAATCATGGAACAAGAACAAACTACAACCTCTGCAAGAGCTTTGGACTATGGTCATACTCTGAATATCAATCCTGTAACTACTATGCATTCATAACATAAACGTTGGATCATGACCTAGAAATTCTCTAAGACTTAAATATGTATCTCACATATTATGCTTTCCAAAAAAAGAACAATGAAAACTATAATTTGCTGATCTCCAGAATGTTTTCGCATTAACAACTATAGACCTGAAAGTTTTTACTCATCGAATTTGAAGCGCTTTAATTATAATACCAGGAAGCGCTTTTACTTGTCTTGCCTGAAGCGCTACGCTCGTTATGCTAAGGGGCGCTTTACTCATGTGGCCTGAATCACTTTGATTGTTGTGCCAAGAGCCTTTTACTCCTGTGGATTGAAGCGCTTTGATTGCCGTGCCAAGAGCACTTTACATCTGTGGACTGAAGCGCTTGAATTGCCATGCCAGGAGCGCTTTACACCTGTGGAATGACGTGCTTGCATTGCCGTGCCAAGAGCGCTTTACATCTGTGGACTGAAGCGCTTGAATTGACATGCCAAGAGTGCTTTACACCTGTGCTCTGAAACGCCTTTGATCATCGCGCCAAGGCCGTTGTACTCTGAAAACTGAAAACGCTTTGCTCGTTGTGCTAAGGGGCGCTTTACTACTGGAAGTAACGACTTCCTCCAAAATTGGATTCATCAAGGCCTTACCGCACAAGTACGACCTTCTCGTTTTTTAATTCACCATGGAAACAAGGATACTTCGATTGGATGTCCCTCTGCCATGCAGGAACTCTGCTCTTCTTCAGAGAAACCCCCACGAGGTCTGACTGCATCGAAGTCTTCTAAATAGTGAGAAACGTGCTTGGGTGTGGCTGGGCTTTAGAGGCCTGCCACACCCCAAGATGGCTGCTGCCTCTAAAACATGGGAATTGTAGTCCCTTCTTGGAATAGCACTGATAAGTGCATCTTGTCCACCAATGTCCTGAACCTGCAGCTCTATGAGCTTTGCCACAGGGCAGACGACGCTGATGGCCACCTTTGAAACAAGAAGGGATGACAAATGGTGCGCATAAAGCACCGCAAAGCCACGCAGTGGAGTTTCAGGCGGGACCTGGACCGCGCATGGCCTTATTCCTGACACTAAGGGATGAGCTATGTGTCACACAGTAGAAGAGTGTTGTTTGTGTAGATATGTCATGTTATATACTGATGTTCCTTGTCTAATGGCATAGGGACCAAGGACACAAATGTGTACAGTCCACAAACCACTTGCTCTCCAGGGATGACATATGTCTGTGTACATTGATCAATCAGGTACTGTTTGTCGTAGTGTGTTTAAATTTTATGCAACATACCACTACTCCTCGATGGTACAGAGCAAAGGTAAGCAAGTGATGTATCACTGTCCTCAGCCATGTGTCAGGGTAAATGAGTACATTGGCATCTGCCACCCAGAGGCTGGTTGTCTTCACAGTATGATGGGTGCTGGTGCTTCACTGAGGTCTGTAATGTGAAGATGGCCATCACACGAGACAAAGTATACTTTGTACTTTGGGTGCAGCTATAGATCAGTACTTTCCCTTGGTAAGTGGGGAATGTCCATTGACATGATTTATGTGCCATCACTGTTTCCAACATTCCTTGTTGTGCAGAGACTGCTGGTTTAGGGATGACAGCACTTTTGTTTGTAGGTGGCTAGGTCATTCCTACAACAAGTCACAACTGTCGGCCCAACCCTCCCCACTCACAAGCAGTACCTCACCAAAAATCCAAACAATAAAAGGTGAATTCTAGAAGCCTTAGGCACGGACTCTAGATTGCGACATCTCAGGGAAGTCATTGAGGAATGGAAGTTATCCTTTTCTCACGTTAGCAATAAGTCTCAGTCACACACAGGCAATGAAGGAGATGCAATCTACGATAAAATGCATGAGCTACAATGATTAGGATAATGAACAGTAAAAGAAACATAATTGTGAAGATGGGAGTTGTGAATATAAACCCCCCTACAATCTTCCAATAAACATGAGAAGTGAAATTCCAGGCAAACAGAATCTAGCCTCTAACCTAATGAGAGTTAGGTATGATAAACCTAATCTGCCAGTACCATGTCCATGAGAAGTGCCCTCAGCTGTCATTATCTTGGAAAGAGGTCTCTAGGTCAGACTCTGTGGTGACACAAAGGCTGAGTTCTGCAGCAAGGTGGCATGCAGTGTAGATGACATCTGGAAGGAATCCCTCTAATGACCTTGTCCATGTGAGATGTATTTATACAGACCATGTGGGACCCCTGACACAGGCAGATATGTTCCCAAACAACTGATAAGGAAGCAGACTTGTGGCAGAAATTATATAAACAATCCCCAACAAGTGTACAATATGTTCTTGTCACTCGTAAATGAGAAAGGTACATGATGTTAGTACCTAGGTACATCACCTGATCATGAAGCTGATAATGACGCCTTCACAGAGTGGCATTGATAATGCAAATGAAAACATTTCTATAACTATAAACAATGGCAGCCACCTAAAAAACAAAATAATAAATGGACTAAAACAGAGCAAACTAAGTAGGTTAAAAGTCACTAGATGAGGGGGCACAGGTCTGCAAGCCAAAAGGCTAAGCTAATCTCCGGAGTCCCAATAAAACTAAATTGGATTTCACCACACCCTCCCCATTGCCAGAACAAGGATTCTAACATGCTATTGAGGGTGCATGAGTCCAATCTAAAAATGCCCTGAACTGAAAGCAGGCCAAAATCTAATTAAAAACTAGGTTAAAAACATACAAAGAGATAAAGGCCCTCATTACGAGTTTGGAGGGTGGCGGAGGCTGCTCGCCAAACTCGTACCACCATCAAGCCACCTGTGAGGCCAGAGCACCACAGGCCCTATTAGGAGTTCATTACAGGGCTGGAGGGCAAAAACAGCATTTCTGCCCGTCGGTCCTGCAGTGAACAGGGCCTTAACATTGACGCCAGCTCGTAATTGAGCCGGCGCCAATGTGACGGTGCGGCGGGTGCAGCAGCATCCGTCGCGCTTTCCACTGCCTGTAATTTCACTGCCCAGGGCATGTGCATGGGCAGTGCAGGGGCCCCCATGGGGCCCCCGGCACCCCTTTTCTGCCAGCCTTTGCATGGCAGGGCTACTGCCATGCACAGGCTGGTAGGAAGGGACTCGTAATACCCAGGGCAATGCTGCCCTAGTTAATTGAGACCACCGAGACCTCCAGGCTGTCGCCTGGCGGCAACCTGGCAGTGTCAGAGGTCCGAACGTGGCGGCTCTGCCAGGGTCATAATGAGGCTCATAATGTCCACCATGACAAGCACAGCAGGCCAAATACGAATTAAAATAATAAGGCAATTTGACATTAAACTTTCAAACCTTTGAATAAGACCAAGGCCAAATCATTTAACAATAATCGTGGTCTTGAAGAATGTCACCGAAGTCATCAAATGGGAGTGCGTCCAGAAGGACTCCACATCGTCAGATGTAAGATCGATCACAGGACTGGCAGACGGATCCATGGAGCAGAAGTGCGCAGAAGCCTCAAACACAGGACCACCCATGTAGGCAACATCATCCATAGTGCCTGATGTTGAAAGAGCCAAATAGTTAACCAGTGGTGGCTCATAAGTGCATCGCGAATCAACCTCAGTCTCATAGGGCATGACCATCAATGAACTCTCATCTGGAAAATCAACAGTCCACAGGAGGCTCTGGCTGAATAGCAAGACACTCCGATGGTAGGCACTCAAAGAGGCACCAGGAGCAATGAAAGACAGGTAGAGGCACTATAGAACTGGTCGGAATGACAATGACCAATCACGCTCCAGTTCTTCCAGTGACAGAGCACCAAAGGACTGTACCATGTGATCACAGCACAGCTGGGCTGGTGGCAGTAGCTCCATCACTCCGCTTAGTTGAGAATGCACTACCACTGCGTAGTAGGAATAGCCGCAGCAGTATCTCACCAATCAGTACCAAAGTCACAGGAAAGCCACCAAACACACTTGAAGAGTGAATGAATAGCCGATGGAATGATTCTGAGGACAGTCTGGAAGATGGAAACAAATCTAGACCCAATAGCCTTAAAGAAATATACAATCTCTGCAGTGCTCGAGGTGTTGAACATTGTGAAGGCCAGTTCTCCAAAGTGCTTGGGTAAGTTGATATTTAATAGAGATTGTATCTTGGCTGATGATCTCGCTATCTGGAGAGCATATGTCTCTCTGGCTGATGTCAATGCCACTTGTTTTTGGAACAGTAGCGCCTTTAGTCTGCTCAGCTTGTCATAATATACATTAGTAGTATCAGTGTGAGGTCACATTTCGGCTATTCTTATCTCTTGTGTGTGGGGGGGAAATAGAACATGACCACAAGCAAGCGCAGGGTTAATTCCTGTTCTCATTCCGCAGCAGCTCTGTTCGTTCAGGACCACATCACTTCCATTCAAAAGTATATTAAATGCTGGAAGAATCGAAGGGATGGAAGTGCCCTCAGAAAGCATGTCAAATTTGCGACCCCCGCATTGCAGAAACCATGAAGTGACACCTGTTTGCAGATCATTGAATCAATAACAGTAGTCTCACATTTGCTTCCACTGAGAAATACCTCTGTTACACCGTTCAGACATATGAACTCGAAAGGCAACTCCCAGTCTTCTTTCTCCTAGCCGCTTGTACCTGCCCACAACAAAATGTTTCAAATATTTCGTGAAACAAAAGCTAGAAATTGACAGATTTATAACCCATGTATGAGCCATACTGTTGATGGAGTTTCTGCTACGGTGAAAGGCAGCTTTCCTATGTTTAGCATGGTGTAACTTGCTTCCTTTTTAGCCATTATCTGTTGTTTCCTGGACAAATTAAATGCAGAAAACAAGTCATTACTATTATGTGCTTGCATGGGATGCGGCCATTTTTCAGAATCTGTAATGTCCAACCCAATTGCATGATGGAGCGTAGCTGACTTTGCCCATGTTGTAAATGGGACATGTCATTCTGAATTATATAAATTGCATAAGTCAAAATATTATTAAGTGTGTATATTCTGCCAGACAGAGTATTCATGCCATTATCAACAACAGCTAAAGTCTTTTCCATATTTTCCTTATCTATCTGCCTTAAACATGCAGCTGGTTCCATTTGATAAAGCTTTAATATGTCATTGTATATGGCATACAGGAATCATTTTGAGTGTGCTTTTCTTGGACCTAGCAAGAAATCCTGCAAGTCCATTTCCTCTAACAGGAGACAAAGAGGGTCCTTAACTGCTGCTATGGTGTTGGTGTATAACCATGGTTGGCACAGTTTACTCGCACTGTATGTGGTAACCATATTCGAGTGTTGACCTGAGACATAGCGAGGGTCCGGCCGGCTAATCTTGAAACCCCTGAGGAACTACCAAAATGCGCCTGACACCAATTTCTGTCTATTGTCCACAATAATCCTCCGCCGGGACTTGAATGTGTAGAATTAAAGGTACCATTCTAAACCCAATCAGTTCTTCCTCTGTGACATTTAAGAATATTTGCCAATTGGTGAATATGGCTGGTGTGGGGATATTGGGCGCATTCATATCTTTTATTTTTGCTAACCATAGGCAGGATGTTTGTTGAACCGTGTCATTTAAGAATATCATTTGGACAGGAATAAGGCAAACTCTAAACAAAGCTTCCCTACCACGAATTTGTTCCCCAGACGCTTTTCACATCTATAGTGCTCTTCCAGTATTCATAACCTTCAACAGCAAGTTGGGAAACAAAGGAATGTGAATAGATTAATTTGGTGTCAGTTAGTAAAATGTTCTGCTTTTTGGACGGTGGTAGTTTGAAATAATATGACTCTGCCTTTGTAGTGTTATGCCCAGAAAAGTATGCAAATTTGTCTTTATATGTTTCAGGGATCCCAACGGGCGGAGTCCTACAATGTTCCCACTGTGTGTAAATAAATACTGATCTCTGTCTAGTTGTGTGGTGCAGAAAGTAATGTCCCCAATGATTATAACAGAACATTTCAACATAATTTGCTGTGTTCATGTATACATCATCTCTTTCAAATACAATGTAATTCTGCAGCTCGGCAAGCATAGAATAAACTGTTTTAACATCCCAGTCATCAGAAACATCAGCAAGTGTAATTACATCAGTCATTGAAATTTTTAATACATATGGAATTTGGAGAACCTCAGTAGGCCGTAAATATCAAAAGGAACTTTATCCCAAACAATCTCATCTTGAATTGGTACTGCTGAAATGTTCACAAGAGACAAGTCTCTTCGGACCTTATATGAGGAGAGATATGGTATTAAAACTTCATCCACTGGCTCAACAGAAGTGTGTTCAGGAAAATAATGACCATTTATCAAGAGAAAGGAAACAGTCACAAAACCAATCCATAACAGAAAGGCAAGCAATGTCAGTAGTATCCACAGATAATTCCATGGATAAACCAAGTAGTTTTTAAGCCATATGTACAGCATACATGCCTTTGAAACAGTTTCAGTTGCAGGTGTAGATGAGGTTGTAGAAAAGTCATCAAGATCGATGTTGTAACCAGAAGCAGTCTCTGCGAACACAGACGCTGGTGCATTGCTTGTGGATGGATCCACTTTGTGTTGAGGTTCCTAGGAGACAATGTCATAAGGTTGTGTTCCACTGGAGTAGAAAACAGCCACGTCATGGACAGCTCTTGTAAGTGAAGTGGTAGCAGGAATCAGCAGAAGCTCCTTCTCCACCCTCCCGAGGCTCTAAGAGGCATTTGTAGCATAGTTGTACATGCTGGTATATTCAGAAGTGGATAGTGAGAGGGGACCAGGGATTACCCTAGGGTCCTCTGGGTCTACTGTGCAGGATTGGCCACGAGGTGCAACTTTATGTTGCCGATGGAGACAAATCTGTTCCCTTTGTAACTTGGCAGTGGTGATAGAATGACAGTTCTGGTGCCTTGTATTCCCAGGACAGGAACCAGTGCTCTGTATGATGGGCCAAATTCCTTCTTCACAGCAATCGTCTCACAAACCAAATCCCCAACTTTAGGAATCCAGCCTGTAGAAGTTGTTGGCAAATCACTTATTCCTGAGGTGGCAGCACTGGCTGATGAATTGTCATCACAAAATTGTAGATGCTCCTCCCAAAAATCATCTTGGCAGATTATTCAGTGCTCTCTGGACCCCATACAGGTGATAAAGCCAACTGCAGCCTGAACCTAATACTCTAGCTGTTAAGGACTTCTTTAGGTCACGATTCCTCGTCTCCACAACAGAATTACCCTCGGGATGATATGTGGAAGAGTAATAGAGTTCAACACCCATCATCCTCATGGTGTCCCTGAATGACCTGGAGGCAAAAATAAGGTCCTGGTCTGAGTAGAATGCTGCAACCGCATATGTACTGATGAAGACCAGCAAGTCTTTTATAACAGTTTGAGGGTCAGCCAACCGCTGTGGCCTTACCCACAGGAATTTAGAACAAGAATCTACAGCAACTAAGATGGATTATACACCATCAGTTTGTAAGGGACCTCGATGGTCCAGGTAAACACATTGTAGTGGCCTATGGACACTAAAAGGCATGTTTTCTGTAAGCGTTAGATGTTTGAGCCCTTTATTTGCTGGCAAATGTCATTGCAAAGGACATTATGCTTGGCCTGTTTGTATAGAACCGCACACCAGAAGCATGTCTGAAAGAGTGATATTGTGGCCGCAATTGAGCAGATGCAACACCCTCATGTACTGCTTTGATAAGATCTAATCTCTGGTCTTGGTTGGGGATCACTTGATCTCCAACCCCAGGAATTGTTGCAAAGGCAACATGCTGTTCACTTATGTGGTAGGAACATTTTGTAGGGTATGTTTTTGGAAGAGGCTTGCTCTCAGCTGAAGCTTTCATGGCAGCCTGAATTTCATTATCCAATCTTGTGTGAGAACGAATCATTGCAGCAACAGAAGCCGTAGTTACTGCGGATTTGTCAGCTTTATCAGCCAAAGTGTTTCTAATAACGTGTACTCCTACACGTTGGTTGCCCAGTGTATGTACTACATGAGCTCTTGTAACTTAGCCTTAAGATCAGCCACCCTCCCCCACAAAGTTCTGTGTTTTATGGTGTTCTTCTTTGAGTCTCTGAACCTGTTCAACCACCAATGATTGAGATAATCATTGTAGAAATAGACCCAGCAGTACAAATTACACACAATCAATGTGAGGTCTCCTGGATCGGTATGTTCCAGTGCCAAAATAAGAGCTTAAAGCTCATCTAGTGTGTGTGCAGTCCCCCAGGGGGAAGTTACCATCCTTCATCAGTCTGCTCACATCTGCGCAAGAAGCTGAGTATTGATGTTTTGCACCTACAGCTGGTTGTGCTGAGCCATCAGTGTAAATGACAGTCTGGCATCTGTCAAGTGGCAAGATGTTAAGGGGTGTGGGGTACTCCTGTTCGTACTGGAAAAATTCCTGTGTTTGACGTTTTGGGTCAAAGATGTAATCAACATCAGTGGCAGTCAGGGATGTTGCCCACTGAATCCAATGTGGGTGTAATGCTTTAGCATTAGGAACCCTTGCTTTGGTAACAGCCTCTAAGGTGGCACTGGGGTAACAACAATATTGAGTTTCCCTTGGGCAACAGGCCTCTTCTTAATGACAGCCATCTGTATAGCAGTCAGACTTTTTTCTGTGGATGTGAAGCGTTGTTCTGCATTGGAATATAAATGTGATTTGTATGCTATGGGCACCATGTCACCCTCATTAAAAGTGACATAGGTGAGCCCAATGGCACCAGCATTTAGCCCCTTCTTTGCCAGGCCTTTTCCCCTCCTGTGCAGAGCCTTTTTTGGCTATTTGGGGCAGTTCGCCCGTATGCCCTCATAACTTTTTGTTCACATAAGCTACCCATGCCAAATTTGCGTCCTTTTTTTCCAACATCCTAGGGATTCTAGAGGTACCCAGACTTTGTGGGTTCCCCTGAAGGAGACCAATAATACAGCAAAAATTGTTTTTTTTTTTTAAATGGGAAAAAATGGCTGCAGAAGAAGGCTTGTGGTTTTTTCCCTGAAAATGGCATCAACAAAGGGTTTGTGGTGGTAAAATCATCATATTCCCATCTTTCAGGAACAGACAGACTTGAATTAGAAAATCCCATTTTTCAACACAATTTTGACATTTTACTGGGACATATCCCATTTTTACTAAATTTTGTGCTTTCAGCCTCCTTCCGGTTAGTGACAGAAATGGGTGAGAAACCAATGCTGTATCCCAGAAGGCTAAACATTTCTGGAAAGTAGACAAAATTCTGAATTCAGCAAGGGTTCATTTGTGTAGTTCCTACAAGTGTTTCCTACAGAAAATAACAGCTGAATTAAAAGAATTTTGAAATTGAGGTAAAAAAAACAGCCATTTTTCGCCATGTTTTACTCTGTAACTTTTTCCTGCATTGTCAGATTTTTGAAAGCAATATACCCTTACCTCAACTGGACTCTTCTGGTTGTGGGGATATGTAGGGCTTGTAGGTTCATCAAGAACCCTAGGTATCCAGATATACCGACCGGGTATACAGCAATTCATTTGCTGAAATATAAAAAGTGAAAAATAGGTATCAAGAAAACCTTTGTATTTCCAAAATGGCCACAAGATAAGGTGTTAAGAAGCAGTGGTTATTTCCACATCTCTGAATTCCGGGGTGCCCATACAGGCATGTGAATTACAGGGTATTTCTCAAATAGATGTCTTTTTTACACACTGTCTTACATTTGGAAGGAAAAAAATTTAGAGAAAGACAAGGGGCAATAAGAGGCAATAACACTTGTTTTGCCATTCTGTGTTCCCCCAATTCTCCCGATAAAAATGGCACCTCACTTGCGTGGGTAGGCCTAGCGCCCGTGGCAGGAAATGCCCCAAAATACAACGTGGACACATCACATTTTCACAAAGAAAACAGAGCTGTTTTTTGCCTAGCTGTGGATTTTGGCCCCTAGCTCAGCCGGCACCTAGGGAAATCTAGCAAACCTGCGCAGTTTTGAAAACTAGACACCCAGGGGAATCCAATATGGGGTGACTTGTGGGTCTCTGACCAGGTTCTGTTACCCAGAATCCTTTGCAAACCTCAACATTTGGCCCAAAAAACACTTTTTCCTCTCATTTCGATGACATAAAGTTCCGGAATCAGAGTGGAGCCACAAATTTCCTTCCACCCAGCATTCCCCAAGTCTCCCGATAAAAATGGTACCTCACTTGTTGGGGTAGGCCTAGCTCCCGTGGCTGGAAATGCCCCAAAACACAACGTGCACACATCACATTTTCACAAAGAAAACAGAGCTGTTTTTTGCAAAGTGCCTAGCTGTGGACTTTGGCCTCTAGCTCAGCTGGCACCTAGGGAAACCTAGCAAACCTGTGCAGTTTTGAAATCTAGACACCTAGGGGAATCCAAGGTGGGGTGACTTGTGGGGCTCTGACCAGGTTCTGTTACCCAGAATCCCTTGCAAACCTCAAGATTTGGCCCAAAAAACACTTTTTCCACTCATTTTGGTGACAGAAAGTTCTGGAATCAGAGAGGAGCCACAATTTTCCTTCCACCCTGCTTTACCCCAAGTCTCCCGATAAAAATGGTACTTCACTTGTGGGGGTAGGCCTAGCGCCCGCAACAGGAAATGCCCCAAAACACAACGTGGACACATCACATTTTCACAAAGAAAACAGAGCTGTTTTTTGCAAAGTATCTACCTGTGGATTTTGGCTTCTAGCGTCGCTGGCACCTAGGGAAACCTAGCAAACCTGTGCAGTTTTGAAAACTAGACACCTAGAGGAATCCAAGATGGGGTGACTTGTGGGGCTCTGACCAGGTTCTGTTACCCTTGCCTAAGGGGTCGCTCCCCTTGCGTGAAATTGGCGCAAAAAAAAATCCCCGGTGCCTAGTGGTTTCTGCAGCACAGAATGGGTTAATCTGATTACCAAGTTTGTTTTGTTGTCACATGTGTATAAATGTTTTGCTTCTAGCATGTCTTGCTGCAATCCTCTAAGGATGCGCGTGTGTTCAACTGTCCACTGTCTGCT
Source organism: Pleurodeles waltl (assembly GCF_031143425.1). Lineage (NCBI taxonomy): Eukaryota > Metazoa > Chordata > Amphibia > Caudata > Salamandridae > Pleurodeles > Pleurodeles waltl. The sequence continues at coordinate 654,788,683 of NC_090445.1, read as the reverse complement.
TGAGAAATCTGGGTGAACTAAATCATAAAGTGGTTTGATGCATTGTGCATTAATTTGGAATGTAATTTCTGCCAAAGTTTAAGAAGCCAAGTAAAGACAGCAGTTTCTTGATGGTATTTGGTTGTTGAAGTTGAGCACATTTTTCTAAAAAGTGTGGGGCCAGGGTCTTGCTCTCATTTGATAGCTCATGTCCCAGGAACAGGACACTGAGAAAGGCTATTTTAGTTTTCTTTCATTTAAATTTGTAGCCAAGGGCTGCAAACTCTAAAACAATCTGCTCAACCCTGGGAAGATTAATGTTGAGGTCGTCATCTATGAGATAGATGTCATCCACATAGGACAATGCCTCTGGATCAATATCATGCAATATTGATGTTACACAGGCACAGAACAACCCTGGGCTGTTCTTATAGCCCTGGGGAAAACAGCAAAACCTTTTGTTGTGAGCAAAATGAGAATGCACTCAGGTCTCGACTTTCATGCGCTAAGTTTTGTCAGAAAAGAATGTTGGAAATAGCCACAGTTGTTTTGAATTTTTTATGCACTATGTTGTTAATAGTGTGGTGCTGTGTGAGTTTTCTATTGCATATGTGTGTGTGGAGTTGTTTAAATATCTGTAGTCTAAGACTATTCTATATGAATGGTCTGGTTTTGCAACAGGGAATAACGGGTTATTCATTGCAAAGACAAAGGGCTCTATTACTTCCTGGTACTCGAGCTGAGTGAGGATATCTCTCACTGGAGCTTTAGCTTCATGTTTAACAGGGTAGTGGGCTTAGGTAGGGGTGTAGACCTAATCTGTATTACATGGTAGGGGGAATCCATATCCTACCCTATGTTGTTGCGGTATAGCATAGTGGACAGCGCAGGTTTCTTTTACTGCCTCCGGAACAAGATCTGGGAAAGAAGGCAAAATTACATCTTACCTAATTGAGAGCTGACACACGTGTACAGGTGGCCAGTCTCTTTCTGCCAATAAGATATCACAATTATGTTCATCCCAAAATATTACACTAATGTTGTTCTCTATGTCTCCCTCAATTTGGATATTTAAAATAAACCCCGTCAGGTGGCAGAATGCTCCCGTCCGCATTCTTGACTGTAAGAAAGTCGTTAGTTGCTGAAACATCCAAATGATCTTTCAGACTCTGATGACATATTGTGACTTCTGCCGCGCTGTCCAGCAGGGTCACTGCCCACGTTTTCTTCTTCAGCAATGTTCTCAAGTTTGCTGGCATGTCTAATTGAAATTGCTGCCACCTTTTTCTTTTTACATTTTGGCTTTTGTTGTGGGGATTTGTCTTCTTTCTTATTTGAAGACCTTTGTAAGTCTTTGTACAGTTTTATTTGGTCAAGCCATTGCTCTGACTGGCCCACTCTCTCACTCTGTCGGTCTGGTCTGTCCTGAAAGGAACGAGAGGGACATGAATCAGTATATCTGTCCGGAGCCTTTAAAGTTTCTTTATATCTGAAACTATATCTTCTTTCAGAGCTCTCCGGATGCGGAGAGTCTTCTCTCACACTTTGTCTGTCTTTATTTTGTTTCTGTTTATCCCAATGTTTTTTAGAACCCTCTTGTGCTTGTTTAGTACCGTTCATAGGGGTGGTACTCTGAATTTCAGGCTTCTTCAACTTGACTCCCTAACTATCCCTACCTATACTAGTATAGGTGTCAGAAATCATTTTCGGTAGCTGACGTTCCTGTTCCAACTGTGGAATCTCCCGGAGCCGCTGGTGTATAGCCAACACTATTGCTTCCCCTTTAGTGTTACTTAGTATCATTGAGGAGACTTTGTCAAAGTTATGCATCAGTTTCATCCCCAACTCTAGGGCTGGAGCAACCCCATGCTCATTTTGTATTTGTTTTAATACTTCCGGTGAGTTGGCAAGTGTAGGGGTACCATGCGTGGTAGTGTATGTTGGAGCAAAGACTGTACCCCATGTGGTGCAGTCATCCACCAAGGGAACCATTCCGAATGGCAAGTACATTGTGAGAATTCTTTGTTTATCTTGGGCTCCCTTATGGGGAAATACTGCTTCCAGCTGTTTTGTTTTTTGTGCTATCCAGAACGTAATCTTCTCACGTTCCGTGGGCGCCTTTCCCATGATAGAATGTGCTGTTTGTGGGTTAATCCCAGTAATGGCCAATTAGTGACCAGCTGGTGCAGCTCGTGCTGGGGTGGTGTTCAAAGTCTGCATAGCGAACTGTACTAATCATCTGTAAAGTTGGACCAGCTCATTATAAAGTGTGCGTACATCAGCTATTTGCATTGCGTGTACGCCAGGATGTGGTGTGTAAATGGCAAACATAGGCCACGTCGGTCCGCCATTACTTAAGGCACCTAATCTCACAGGTTATATTACATGTGTTAGGACGCCAATTAACCAATTTTGATGTTCTTGATAGGACAGCGGTATCTCTAAATACCGGTAAGCTTGGTAGCACTGCTGTATTTTGCCTATTTTAAATGTCTGACATGTATGAGTTTTGTCATCTTCCTCTGGGAAGGTGACCAGGAATAGAGTATTTTTGTTTGGTAAGCTTCATGAGCTTCCCCAATAAATGTGACATTTTCGGAAAGTCTACGGCATTAGCCATGTTGAATAATGGATACAGAGAAGGAACACAAAATGGAGAGAAGCCCTTTTAAGAGTTCAAGCTTAAACAAACTATAGCCTAATTAGGTGCTCTGTATTCAGCTGAGGAGGATTATTCCTAAGACCACGGACATCTCCGAATAATGGTACTTAGGGTACCTGCTGTGTGTGAGACAGAGATACTTAGGATATCTGTAAATTAGTGACAAAACACCATTGTTGGTGGCGCCATGTCATAGTTGGACTCTCGCTCCTAGGCAAGACTGATGATTTAGGAATGACAGCACTTTTGTTTGTAGGTGACTATGTAATTCCTACAACAAGTTGCACATGTCAACCTAACCCTGCCAGCTCGCAAGCAGTACCTCACTAAAGACCCAAACAGTAAAAGTTGGCAGCCTTACATGTGGACTCTAGATTGCAACATCACAGGGAAGTCATGGTGGAACGGAATTATCATTTTCTTACATTAGCAATAAGTTTCAGACACACATGAAATGAAGGAAATGCAGGAAAGCTTTCAATAGGTTTATTGAAAAGACTGCAATCTAAGATAAAATGCATGAGCTGCAATGATTAGGATAATGAATAGTAAAAGAAGCATAATTGTAAAGATGAGAGTTATGAATACAAAAACCCCCACCATCTTCCAATAAACATGAGATGTGAAATTCCTAGCAAAGAGAACCTAATCTCTAACCTAATGAGAGCTAAGTATGATAAACCTAATATGATAAATCTAATTGGCCCAGACCATGTCCATGAGAGGCACCCCTCAACCCTCATTACCTTGGAATGAGGTCTCTAGGTCAGACTCAGTGGTGACACAAATGCTGAGTTCTTCAGCAATGTGACGTGGAGTGTAGATGGCATCTGGAAGGAATCCCTCTAATGACTTTCTCCATGTGAGATGTATTTATACAGATCATATAGGACCCCTGACACAGGTATGTTCCCAAACAACTGATAAGGAAGTGGACTTGTGGTGGCAATTATATAAACAATCCCCAACAAGTGTACATTATGTTCCTGTCACACGTAAGTGAGAAAGGTACATGATGTTAATATCTTTGTACATCACTTTATCATGACACTGATAATGATGCCTTCACAGAGTGGCACTGATAATGCAAGTCAAAATATTTCTATAACTATAAACAATGGCAGCCATCTTAAAAGACATAATAAAATAAATGGACTAAAACAGAGCAAGCTAAATAGGTTAAAAGTCACTAGGTGATGAGGGCACATGCCTGAAAGCCAAAGGGCTAAGTTAATTTCCTGAGTCCCAATAAAACTAAATTGGTTCACCACATCATAAGTGTCCCTTTCTCTTTTGAAAAACATTGATAAGTTGTTGTTTCATGCATGGTCTACCTATGTTGATGGGATGATATCTATACACCCTCACTTATGTGTGCATGGAAAACTGTGTGTGGAATAGGACATTTACAATGGGGGTACATTTCATGTTGTGCCACAGACAGCCGTGTGTCACCATTATTTATTGGATGCCACATTCCCTCATGTGTCATAGCATGTCATTTGGCATGTAGATCGGCAGTAGAAACGAGGGGCATGAAAGTAAGTCCTAGGGTTTTGAGCCACATTGTGAATTTATATGCCCTTGATGTGGCATCCTGTGGAAAAGTGCACTGTGCATGTGTAACCGGTAATTATTGTGACCTGACTGTTGGCCAGCATCATAGAGTGACTTGCAGTTATGTTGAAATCACTTGTTGGGGTACAGGCATTCATCCACAGACAAACGTCTTAGTCTGCTTGACCACAATGGAGACAATAATGTAGCTTCAAATTGGGCAACATGTTGAGGGACTTCAACAAGTACTTGCAAATTTCAGGGCCTCTCTAACATCCAAGGGACTAATAGTGTCTACTGATGCACTCAAGTATGTCATTGTAAGGGGTGCCAGACATCAGTAGTGATTACCCTGGGGCTTGCTGATTCATTTTGTTGTGGATTTTGGGGACATTTCTCCCTGACAAATTGCACATGATGTCTGCAGTGTCCATTTCCATACCACATGTGTGACCTATCTGAGCAACATCAGTACTACCTCCATGACTCTACTGTAACAAATATCACTTGGTAAAGTGTGCATAGTGGAACTGCTTCCAGTGTGACGTGAGTATTTCCATGTCACCTTCTCCAGGCTATTGTGCTTTTGTCATCAACATGGCAGGATTTTGGAGCATCATTTCTTATTGTTGGGCCATTGTGTATGTGACAGATAGAGATGTGTGCATGACCTTGTGTGGGATCTTTGGGAATGCATTTGGCATTGACCTACTGTTGTATGACAACAGGTAACTGAGTTCTGCTCCATGGGGCAAAGCTGTGAGGGTGATGAGGTCTCCCATTTGTTGAATGGTTATTGTGCTTGCACAACTTCAGCCATGCAATTGTAGTTGTCTGAGTTCCTGATTTTCTTATAGACAACTACCGACAGTTCAGATGGCATGCATGTGGTCTTGCTAATGTATGGGCCACTTAAGTGGAGTTTGTTGCTAGGGCCTATTTGATATCATGATAAAGTTTGCGAATCAGAGCTGTTGTTCCAGTGTGATCATGGACATGTGATGATTCTATTTCCCTTTGTATTTGCTGCATCAGCACCAGCAGGCAAAGGAGACAGGGCGCAGCCGAGTGGCGAAGCATCTGGCCACAGGACCTTGGGTCAAGACACCACTGACACCGAGAAACCCAGTGGCCCGGAGGGTGAGGGGAGTTCCACAAGGGAGAGCAGAACATCCTCTTCATCATTGGATTTTTCCTCCAGCGGACACTCCCTAGTGGTGACGGACCCATCGGGGCACCCCCCTGTACCATCTTTGTCTGCCACCCCCTGTTCTATCACCATTTTCCCTGTTGCTCCCCGTCCAGTTTGCTGTGCCCGGTCACCAAAGAGGGTGAGCATCTCCTTTGTCGCATGCACCCCATCCCGGCCCCAGCTACCCCGCGGCCCTCAGTGAGGAGGCTATTAACCTCCTGAGAAGTATCTCTGTGGATCAGTCAGCCATTGTGATTGCCACCCAGGGATTGGCAACCCAACTGCAGCAGACAAATGCATTCCTGGAGGGCATTCATGGTGCAATGTCTGGTCTACGGAGATCTTTTCAGGCTCTGGCCTCCTCAAGGCAGCCAGTCACCCTCCACCTTCCTTCCCCCATCCAACTCCCTCTTCCCAATTCAAATCCCCCTTTCCCCTACCTTCCCAAAGCACACAGACCGATACGCATTCATCCACCTCAACACACAAGAGCAGCACACACAGACACAAGCATCACAAAACACACCAGCATGCAAGCAAACAACAGACACCCACAGACACAACAACAGTCACCACTTCCCCAGACACCCCCACCACTCCCAGCATTACACACACAACATCAAGCATACCCACAGGCACCACCACAATCATCAGTGACACACCCACCACACCTAGCATACCTGCAGACACCACACCAAAAGACACCCAGACATCCACCACAAGCACCATATCCACAGACACTACCCAGACACACAGACATCCACCACTACCAGCATACCTGCAGACAAAACCACAATAGACATCCACATCCACCACTCCATCCCCCAGCACCTCTACCTCCCATACCCCAAGACACAGAAAAGCATTCACTCACCCATGCAACAGATACCAAACAAACACAAGCATACCCCCCAGAAGCATGCACCCACGACATCCACACCAACACCTTCGAATCCCTACCCCCTTCTGCTGATCTTCCCCTTATCCCTAAGAATGTTTTTTTATGTGACCTTGACCTTTCCCCTGTTCCCTCCACCCCCAGCTCCAAACCCAAGTGGCCCTCACCCACCTCCCAGCCCCTCTCTTCCACTTCCAAGGCCTCCCCTGCCCCCCCCTGCAAGCACTGATATCCCTCCCCCCCAAGCAGAATCCCACCCCTCCCAAAAAGCAGCCTACCCCTACCAAACCCAAGACCAAACCCCCCTCCCTTATTTGGGCCAGTCCCCAAAGATGATCCCTGGGGTGCCTGCCTGCCAACTTGATGCCCCTTCCTGTGGGAGTACCCTGGTAGTTAGGAGTCAAGTGACAGCACCATGATGTGCCAGTGCCAACACACATGAACTGGCCAATGGCCTTGAATTTTTCCTATATTTACCTAATTCTGACCTGGGACACAATGACATGTGTTCTTGGGGCCCATAGCGTGACCCCCAAATCATGTGGACGACGGCGCAACGACCTGTTGGTACAGTTAATATCACAGGGAGGTGTGTGTACTTACAGTAAGTTGCGCCCACGGCGGTGTTGATTTAGTGCACCTTCAATGAGCAGAACGTGTGTGATGGACTCCATGGCGGCACCGGACATGGAAGGCAGCCTGCAGGTAAGTGTCTCCAATTATAGTCCCTGTTTCTGCCTTCTGAGACGTGGTCATCGTACCGCAATGGTCACATTGGTGGTGTGCAACCTCATCATTTGTCGAGCAGAAACACAGACTCTGCCGACCTGTTTGTGCAGCCTCGTGACCATGGTCTGTGCTGCCTGGTGGTGCCGGTGGGACTACAACGGTGTTTTCTCTATAAGCCAGCATGACCCGTAATCTGGCGGTCCGACTGACAACCTGATGGTGGTCAAACTGCTGTGGTGGCCATGGCTGTCCACGGACCACCAACATTGTAATAAGGCCCTTAGTGTTTGCTAAAACCCAATTTTCACACAATATTGTTTGTGCAGTATGCTTGTAACAGTGCATGTCAGTGCAAATTTTCTGCCCATTTCAGTGGAAAATGTGCTACCAGGAAAAGTAATAGATTTGCAACAGTATGTTCCAAAAAGCACTATTGGCTACAAACCACACCTCTACCTCTCTACTACTGAATGGGCGTGGCTCATTTCCTACAGTTGTTCTTTGCCTGATGCTTGGATTTTTCACAAACCCTGTGACCTCAGAGATGTAACATTGATGACAGTACCCCCACAATGAAATTTGTTCCTGCCCCACTGCCCGCTGTATAGAAAAACATGTACATGTTCACAGAGCAGGGATGCAAATGTCTGCCCGCACATTTGCGGGGAAAATGCTCTATATATCTTAAGAGTATGAGAAACTGCACCAGGAGCAGCCAATTACAGTTTGACATTGCAGTACACGAGGCGGAATCACGGCTCTCTCCTTGCTTCTCAGTCAGGAGAAGGGAGGGAGAACTGGCTGGCTGACCCACTTCCAGATGGTCTGCAGAAACTTCCAGAAGACAAGTAACTTGACATAAAAATGAATTTTATTGAATAACTGTCTAAGATCCTGCATGGGGCATTCCATGTGCCAGCTAATTGTGGAACTTGCTGACTGCTGCTGCCGACTTAATTGGGGTTGAAAGCTTCTATTTTTTTAACGAAGCTGTTTCGCACACTGCTTGCATTTTAATGAACGTGTGAGAAATCACACCCAGGTGACATTTAGTACACGTTCAGAATACTGAGCAGTTACTTGGAAACAGCGCATTTCTCTAAACGTTTTTTCTGTGCAGAGCATGTTCTGTGTGAGCATGATCTGGAGCTGCTATGTAGCCATCTCTCACTCTGTCTCTGGCTCTCTCACGCCATCTTTCTCACATCCGAACACGCACAGCCTTGTGAGTGCAGGCAGCTGTGTCCGTGACCAGTGGCTGCACATGACACCTAACTAAGCCCCACTGTTACCCTGAGCCTAACCATACCCCCTCCTCAGAACCACCTGCCGCCCCTCGGCTTGCAGCCTGCACCAAAGTATATCAAGTGATAAACTACGACCCATGCACTCGCCCTTTTAGGCTTTGTGGGAAGGAGATGCAGGTTTCAGATAGCAAAGCCTCAGGTGAATCCAAAGAATTATCCAAACCTGTGAAAATGTATCATCCTGGTAGACAATGTCTGCAGTTTGGAGAAAACTCTATTCTTTCTCTCAAGAGAAGGTCTCGTGAGTGCAGTCAATTTTAGATCTCGCCGACAGACAACTTAAGCGTCTATTTTTGATGGCCCTGCAGGCACCAATATACATAAACATGCTTTCTGTCCCTCCCAGGCTCATGATTGAATGGCTTTCTTGTCTATCTGATTTGGCTTTCAGTGGCTGTCAATCAGAGAAAGTGTCAGGGTAGCAGAAGTGACATCCAAACCACTTTGATTCTTCAGTGGCAATACTGGATTGGATGATATGTTTGATCCTGGCGATATTACACGATACTGCATCACTGACAAAAAGCTACAATACGTGCAAGAGAAATTCAGAAAAAGTGACCAAAACAGACAGACTATTGTGTAGCTACAACATATATGTTAACTACAGTGCTGTGCTGGGGCGCATCTAACATGGGTAGAGGTATCATATGGCAAACAGTAATGTCATACCCAGGTAAACGATCAAAGTCTTGACAACGATACGTAAAAGCACAGCCTCAGATGCCTCGGTGCATCATTAAATGCCAAATTAAATTCGCCGAATGCCTCAGCACAGTACCAAGACATATACAGCCCCAGTGATACACCTCGTTTTATTTGCATCATTCCCTGGTTTCCAAAAACGGAATCCTCCGAAGCCTTCTAGCACAGTAGCACTCTCCGACATCGCAGAGTACATTTTTAGCCCAGTAATTAACAGTCCAGCAAACTCTTAGTGCGCCTGTACTCATTCATTTGCAGTGAGCCGTGGTATCTCCAAATGGAGGCAGACACACACAAGGCTAGGCACAAGGGACTAGTATCCTGAGGTGCTGCTCTGGTATCTCAGTACAGAGAAATCCCTGCAGCTCTTTGCCGTGAGGCTGTACCCTGAACTGCACCGCACCGTGGTAGCACAGAACTGAAGATGCCTCTTTGTGTTTAAAATGCTTCATAATGATGCCCAATACAGCACATTCAAAAGGAATGTGCTTTATGCCATGGTTTACACAATTCCAGGAAGGCAATTTGGAGGGCTACTGCCTTTTGCATACGAATGTGTGTGTGTGCTCACTCGCACAACCCCGCAGTGGCTACATCAGCCCTTTCAGCTGTCTCACTGATACCATATCCTCTGTAATAATCGTAGACTCTCAAGCATGAGCTTGGGATTCAACCTGGAAACCGCTGTTTTGACATTTGTTTGAAGTGTGTGCCACTTACTGACCTATTACCAGATTATGTTATAGCTAGTTGTTTCAGGTCGCATAAATGTGCATTGCGAGAACTCTCGAAATAACTCAGTCCAGAGATATCACTCTGGGCCTTTGGATGGACAGGGATGCTTCAGCAACTTGCAGCATTCTTACCCTGGCTTCAACTGAAGCACTGATGCTGCCCAGCACCGAAGCAGGAATTTCTTCCTACTTCTAACTTTTTCCCCTTTCAGTGATTGATTCTAGGGTTAGTTGGACTTTCTTAGGTCATTAACGGCTACAAGCCAGGGTGCCTTTGTTAGCTACTCCTACAACAGTCCCTACCTGTTTCTCTAGTAGTCCACTCCACGTTTTTTGGCACACTGATGCCATTAAATCTCTGAGAAGTCTGTATTGTGGAAAAGGAAATCTTCCAGGGATTTAGCTGTATATTCAAAGATTGAGAAGGCCTTCGTCGGTGTGCCAGAACTATCTTCGGCCAGGTAAACTCTCCCGCTGGTGATTTGTCTGCCTCACTGTATGACAAAGACATCCAACACTGGTGTGCTGAACTAAGAGGCAGAACAGCCCGCACAGTACGAAGGCAGGCCCTTGATTTGTCTTGTGCCAGACAACTCCTGGCCGCACCCGGTAGATTTCTCTTAGCCTAAGACAGCAATTTACCACCCAAAGCAGGGAAACCAGCGACGCGGCGTCCCTTCAATCTCCAAACTCATCAGGAACACATCCGTTTCACGAACGGACTTTACCTGCTGGAAGCATAGATAACTGCTTGGGTTCTCCAAAGGGACCACACACAAAAATTCTGGACTAACATTTGACTAGGTTTTAATTGAAGCGAGGCTAGTGCAGAGTATACTCAAAAGTACTGAAACAAATATTACAAGAATGGTGACAATTCAACAGAAACATAAAGTAAATAATATAAAATAGGCAATACATTATTCTAAATAACTCACCTTCGTACTGAGTCTTTCCCTTTGAGAAATGGCACTGAAAAGCATGACATCATGATCACATACTTGCGTGGCTACAAGTAAAATGCCATGCACCCAGAAGGTCAGGCTCTCTCTCTGACAACCCAGCTTGTTACTGGCCGGTGCGCTGGCCCTGTATGAACAATACGCTCCCTAGAATCCAACATGTCCCTGTCTGCCTGAGAAAGCTGAAGAGCCCATATATATTTTGTATTTCTCAGAGCTATAGTGAGAAAGTGTCACTGTAATTTCTGATGTATTGTTAGAAGAATCTCATGAGACTGTTTCCTACAGTTGCCCATATGGAAGGCCATTAGGCCTAAACTAAAATAGTACACCTTCTATGAATAAATGAACTAAAGGCACACTATCGTGACGTATACACCATGCATTACATATTGTTATGCAACAAAATAAGCAGCATTCACAGTAAATTATCTTAAGTCTATGGCCACAAGAAGTTGCGGGCCGGTGCATTGTGTGATGGGCACTTATGCAGCAATGTGTAAACACAATACACAAATACACATGGTTAAAAATGGTGACGAGCTGTTCGAGATCACTCGAAGTTTTAGGTAGTCCTTTGAACGTCTATCTCTCTCATCTCCCTGTTGTTCAGGAAGCCCTTGTTGCTCAGAGCAGAGTGAATGGCTTTCCTCTTCATATAATTCTCTCTTTACTCAAGATGTGCACCTATCCTTTGTTGAATAAAGTAAAGCATCTCTTATAATTTTGTTTCAAGTTTAGATGTATTATATATTTTTTCAGATTTAGGTGGTGCTATCCACTTAATGTAAAACTTTTAAAAATCATATTAATAATCCCTAATAGCCTAAAAAATATGATCTGAAATTGTAAAGCGAGACAGCTGCTTGCCACCTGTCTCTCCGTGTTATTCAAAGCCCACGTGAGACATGTTTAGTTGTGGGGAAAAATGCCCAGGTTCTCAGCCACATACTCCACGCAATTTTCACATGAATAAAAAATAATGAAAGAACGAAGCAAAAGCAAAGAAGTAAACATCTTTGCAAACGTTTCCCCAGATGTTAAAAGGTTTGCGAAGTAATGAAATACTGTACAACTCTCTGGTTGCCAAAGAATAAGATGAGCTCTTGTTTTGTTTTAGAAAGGGCCAAAATCAGAACAAGGTGCTGGTAATATGGCACTTCGGTACTATGTATAGTCTTTCCCATTGTTGCATAATATTTATTCTTCAATGAACAATTTTTGATAACATTTGGAATGTGTTTTTTTAGTGAAATCGTTGTTTGTTAACTGCAAATGGAAGTCAATAGCAAATCATGTAAGCTGATTAAGTTGGCACACAAAGAAAGTGCCGTCTACTAGCTGGCAAGGAGGATCCGCTGGCAGCCAGGAGCATAGTCTAGGAACTCTTGGCCCTCATCCCCGTGTCTGTGGCAGTAGATCAGGGATAGTCTTGCTTGTGCGTTAAGCACATCATTTTTACCTCAAGATCAATGGCATTAGCAGCGCGAGCCGTGCGCCCGATGCCATCAGCGCTCCCTGGCAGGAATTAACCGCTGATTCAGGCTTTACAAGAGCACTCACTGTCACACGCAGATTTGCAGACGTAAGGCCTTGTCCAGTCTGCCAAGTGCAAATGGAGTGAATGGAGATAGTGCACAATCTGCAGGTAAAAGCACCCAAGGGCATCGGCCCTCATTGTGTAACCCAGTGCTTCATTGATAAAAGTGGGAACCCTAACCAGTCAGCAGGCCTTAGAGAGCTGAGCTGGACTCAGGGAAAAGTAAACGATAATTAATCAGTGCCCAGTGGAACAACAAACATAGCTACACATTTCTCAGACCTGAGGCCGTAATTTGCTTTTAAAACGCTACAGAGCGGACCTCATTGCAACACAAAGGGAAGTACCCTATCGCCTAACTCTAAATAATGCTTTCAGTAAGTGTGTGGCCAATTTGCTCCAACTATCAAGCCATTTGATATCCAATGAAGAGAAATCCAAAGAGAGCTAACATATTCAGACAAAGCTGAAAATGTGGGCCCCCCTTCTTGAAGGTTTTGTGCATCTATGTTGAATAAGGACAATGAAAACATATATTTAGAGTTTTTGTTTTGCTTGTGGTTGCCAGTTGCGAACACCAGCACTCAGTTTTGGAGACTGGGACTTATTTGGCTTCACAACAGTCTGATACAGAGCAAGCAAGAGAAAGGCGGGAAAGCAAGGAAGAAGAAGGAGGGGACATAAAGGAAAACTGACATAGGGGAAAATCTGCTGTGGACAAGGATGTAGCTATCAATAGTGCAGAAGGTGCAGTGACACCGGAGCCCAGGGATTTCAAGGGCCCGCTGCACTCCAACAGAACACCTTTTCATTATGAAACTGGATGGTGCAGGGCCCATTTTCCTTGCTTGCATGAAGACCAGTGGCACCCTCGCTACGCCACAAAGTGTGAAAAAGTGCCTGCAAGAGTGGGAGAAATAGGAAGGGCAGGGTTTTGAAAACAGTCATTAGGAGGGTTCGACACTAAGTAGTCTTAGTATTCTGCAACTTCGACCAGCAAGTAAATCTTTAGGCCTCTTCCTTTTTTTTTTTAAACAAATTAAGCACTGAAGCTATCCGTCAGCACAATTCACAGAATCCGAATCTGAGGACATTTACTCCCACACAGAGAACACAGAATTGCAGATTATGCATGAGTATGTCCGATTGTCAACAGTACTAAGTTTAGAGACAGGTTTGAAAAAGCAATGTGATGGAATGGGTGGAGGATTTTATGAGCATTCACAAACATTTTGCATACTGTTTCTAACTTTAAAAATGCAGGCAAAACGATTCTGGCAGAAGAGCGCCTCAGGGGTAGGAAAGGAATGAGCACACCCAGACGTTTTAAAAAAGATGCAGATGAATGGGGTTTATTGAGTAAAAATATTTTCCGCAAAGATGTAAAAAGTAATACAAGTTTTGGGTGCAAATGCATGAATGTGTTATTTGTATTTATGCAGTGTCTTCCCTGTGCACAACTGCAGAAGAAAGTTGAGTGGAAGAGTACTACACATTGAAATCTAAAAATTGTGTAGATATCTCTGGAATATCTTGGGAATGTTTGTATATCATCAGAAAGTGGAAATCTACATAACTGAACGTTTGTGTAGTGGTCCATGAGAGTCTCAAGACAAAGCCCGATGCAGCTTCGGGATGTTCTGGCACTACTGTATATTCTAAAACTGTCCAGGCAACATGATCTGCTTTACAAAGTGTCTTGTGTTTTAAGCAATAGTGTGTCAGGAATTCCGAAGTCTATGGTTGCCAGTGATCACGGCTGGTGTTGCTGGGATGCAACCACATTTCTCAGACTGCACAATGCAAGTTGGCTCCTGGCAGATGCTGGTAACTGTGGGATATGGCTGATTGGCAGCAGCTGGGGAGACAAAGGAGAGGGGAGTCACCAGATCACATTTACCAGCACTTCGGGTGAAACTGGAAAAGGCCGAAACATTCAGGAAGAGCCAGAACATTCTGGAATGGCTAAGAGCCCATCGCCTTTTGCTGGTGGGCGTCATTAGTCGCTTCACCGTGGAGGGCGGTCGGGGGCCTGAGATGGGTTGTGACCGGAAGTGGTCATGGGGTATGCAACGGAGGGGAGGGGGTAAAGTATTATCCCCCCTTAAATGTGGGCGAGCGCCAGATGACCCCCTCTTTGTCCCCTGATGTGTTGCAACACCGAGGTTGCTTACTTAGCACGAGTGAGCGCACTAAGAGCTGGAAGGTTCCAGACACTTCTGAGTGAGTAAGAGCTGGGAAGATTAAAGCATCAATCACAGTATCACACTATGCCCAGCAACAGCTATTGGTGGGTTCTCTTTTCAGATCACGAAGAACGCATCATAGCATTCCCTGCACCTTTTTTGTTGTGCTACCTTTTTGTTCGCTCCGGTTGTTAAGGTAGCTCAGTTTAAGCCTTCCTTCCACAGAATCTGAGCAGCTTGCTGTCATACAAGAATTCTTGCTCCATCTTCAAACACTCGAAGTCATCCTAGAATTTAGTCTCTCTATTATTGGAGGCTTACCTTCGTATGTGGTTCCTGTATTCTATCCTGGTTTTCTGATGGCTAGTCACAGCCTCTCCTCTTTAAGTACTCTGATAAGCCAATGCATTGATGCTTGAATATTGTACACAAGTATATTTAGATTTTTTAATATTAATTTTATTGAGTTTACAGTTGCACAACCAGAAGATAGAAAAAACATTTCCCAACTGTTCTGTCCTCCTCACCCGCCCCCCCTCCCAATGAGAAGGGGCTGGACACATGGTGGCAAAACAGTTAGTATTTCAAGAAAAACAAATAAATAACTTTAGCATTTAGTTACAGGTCAATCTCATCCTGTTTCTGACATGGGTATATACGATCATCCATCTTCCATCTCAACATTTTGTACCTCTTCATTCCAGCCCATTTCCTCCTGTAGGTGAACTTCTGCCATATCCCATACCAACCTTCCTGCTTGTTCTACACCTTTGTGGTCCAGTCTGTGTCTTAGCCCGCATTCTGCACGTATTCATTTCCTGAATTCCCAAAGCCATTTGTTGCATGAGGGCAGGCAACCCATTCATCATCCATCGTACAGCTATACATTTCTTTGCCACTGCTAACCCCCAATTCCAGTATTTTTTCTGCGTATCTGGTGTGCTTAGCCCATTTTCTCCAAACCCAAGAGGCAAAGTTGGATTGTTGGGCTCAGCATGAGGTCTGTCAAGTCCTCCAGTACCGTAATGACATCCTCCCAATAATGTAGTTTGATATAGTCTCTGTACACACATTTATAATGTATCAGCTTCAATCTCTCATTATGTGTCACTCCCCTACAATTACTCAATTCAGACATCCAGTCATAATCCCGTACCCCATCACCTATCATTTTCCCATTGCAATTTTAGTGTACCCATATGTGGTGCCATCCGCAATAGCAACAATACGTGTATTCATGTGATCAATTTGACTTCTCTCATATCTGGCAGTGACTGATTTAGTGTGGGGGTGTCTGGCTCCTAAATTAGGCTACCTGACGCGTAATAGGGCAGTGACATCTACTACCCTCAGAGGTCGATACAAATCTTTTGACTCAGACAAGAGTAATAACATTATCAAATCAAACAATAAGAACTAATAGCCATAAACAACAATAAAGCACCATGAGAAGTCAGTAATTGGCACACCCCATGACCTATGTGGTCATGAACCACCACACCAATTTGGTAAAGTTTAAACATTTATCACCCTTATATTAACAGTGCTAAAGTCACGTAAATAATAAGCAAAACCAGATGATAGCAACACAGAAACAACACAGGCTGTCAAAGACGTTTGAAGAATCTTAATCTAATAAGTGCAATAACCATTAAACACTCCACAAGTATTGTACAGAATAACAACAGTATTATTTCAGAAATAGCAATAGATTTCATTAGTTGTGGAGTTGAATCAATCATGAACAATTAATAAACAATTAATTCAATTAGTGTGTCGGGTATCCTTATTACCAAATTCTAATTCGAAAAGCATGTGTGGGGCTGGGCTTTGTCACATGCAAAAATAAAAAATAAGATAAAAATTTATTTGGGAGGCATCTAAACTATGGTGCTAGCAAAAATAAGCAGTTTGATTTCTAAAGCGAAACCTGTAAAAGAAAAACAAATGCACATTTGTTATGCCTCTGACAGGAGTTAGCAGAGGATTCATCAGCAGAGCACAAGAACAGCAGGTCTTCAGCGATCAGCATCAGGAACATGGAAGGGAAACAGTTCAGTAATGTTGAGCCTAAAGTATCTGAACTGTTAGAATCATAGGCATGTAAGTCTAACCATCACTGTAATTAACTCTCACTAAACTGAAATACATCATCTAAAGCTTTGCTAAATTAAAGTCCCAAAAATCCCTAGCTAGATTCCTATTGGGCAATATTATGCGGTGCGACAGTGAGCAACCAAATGAATTTCACTTCTCTTCAGTTTATATATTTTCTTCATTCTTCTCCAGGATAGGCCCATGTTGACACTCATCTCCAGTCAGCAGTTTCCGCAGAGTATTAATATTGTAGAAAACAGCACAGAACATGACACTTCAGCTAACATTACTTCCTAGCAGAAACTAAAGCCCAATGTTAAAACTTTCAGTTTTTATCATAAGGAAGTACAGAATGAGCAGACTAGAACAAGTAGTAGATTTCCACTGTGAGCTTTACAATAAGGCAGTTAACACACAAAGTTTACAAAATATTTTTACTGAAGTCAGCATAGCATCGCAAACACTGTACTGTGGGAAAATACTAAAGCTTAGGCCTTTTACTAATGCTAAATACATGCAGAATAAAACACTTTTAATAGTCAAAGCACATTCAATACATTATTAAAATGAATCAATAATATTTTCAAATCATTAGTTCTGTTAAAAACCTTTTGTAAGTACAAATGGTTATGATTCATCAAAATGTATTTTCAACGCTATTTATTATTTCACATAGAACTCCTCATGGAGGACACCATGTCAGCTACATTTCACCCATGCATGTTTTACTTTTCCAGAACACGTTTCCCTAAGTAAGCTCTTTTAATACACGTTAATTATAAGATATGTCCATTCATATTTTTATTATTTTAATAATGTTTACTCTCTAACCCTTCCCTGCTTTATGTATTGCTGCCGCAAAGCCAGCATAAGCTGGCCAGCACCTGCTACAGAAGGCCTCATACCTCATCAGTCTGCCATCCTCACACAAATCCCCCTAAGCTGTGTGGGCCCACTCTGCCCTCACGGTGTTGCAAGAATAGAGGCAACACAGATCGAATCCCTGTGTACCATGGGACCAGCTATTAGGCATAGATTTAATTGTCCCCCTCTCTGGGGAGGCTTTTCCCCAAATCTCCAGGAGGGTCCTGATCTGTAGTGGCAGCATCACCCTCTTCTTTCTGTGAACCATTGATAGTGCTAGAAGCTTGTATGGTTTAATTAATCAAACCAGAAGCATAGTCACTGGGTTAGTATTCCCCTCCTGAAACCATAGTACCACATATTGTAAGTGGGATATCCAATAGTATATATGAAAATGCAGGGTCTGCAATCCTCCTCCATCCTAGGGCAACCTCAGGACCTCTAAGATTATATGTGCCCTCCCTTCACCCCAATATAGCAATGGAAGTAGCTACACATAGGCATATGTTGTAATACATACAATACTCTGGGTAACTTGATCATTTTATTCAGCGCTATGCATCCCATTAACAACAGTGGAAATTTCAGCCACCTAAGTATACTCTTTTCTAGTGAAGAAAGCATCCATCCCCCATTTGATTCATAGACATCTGTTAGATCCGAACTCAGATATATACCTCAGTATTTGGGGTCGCATGAAGTCTAAGATTGATTAGATCACTATTTGTCACCCGGCAATTTCCCGTGGGGTACAGTATTGATTTATCAGCGTTGAGTTTGAACTCCAAGTGTGTCCCAACTGCTGCAATTGTGTTATAAACAGTTTGCCAGGTAGTTTCTTGGTTCCTAATGGTCAGCAGAATACCATCTGCATATAGGGAGGTGATTTCTCTCCTGCCTCCCACCATCACCCTGCCTGTTCCATGTTTAGACTGAATGAGGCGTGCCAGTGGCTCTATCACTAATGTGAATATTAGAGGGGAGAGGTGGCACCCCTGCCCGGTCCCCCTCTCTCCCTGCCAGCTATCCGAGGCCCTGTTGCCCACCTTTACCCTTGCTCTGCTACTAGTACACAAAAGGTGAACCCATTTTAGGTAATCCCCGCACAGATTACAGTGTTGTAGCACTTGAGCCATGAATACCCAGTCCACCATGTGAAAAGCTTTGTGAGCATTCAGGCTCACCAGGATGGATGGCTCTTGTCTCTTCTATATCTGCTCCATCACCAGAAATGCTTTCCAAATGTTGGTGCCAGTGGTACGACCCCCCACAAAACCTGCCTGTTCTGGATGTATGACACTCCCTGCCACTTCAGCTAAGCAGTGGGCAATTATCTTCCCCAAAATGTTAGCGTCTACAGTGATTAACAATAAGGGGCGATATGATTCACAGTCAGTTGGACCTCTGCCCGCCCTAGTTAATACCAATATGCAGGCTTCCCTTAAGGACTCCAGTAGTACCCCACTCTCGAATGCCTCCATGTACATAGCTAGTAGCGGTGTAGATAGTAAATCCACATACACCACTCCTGCTAAAACTCTACTGATAAACCATCGGCCCCAGGTGATTTCCTTGTGTTCATTTGTTTTATAGCCCATCTAGCATCTGACTCATCTAATAGGGCATTCAGTACCTCTCTCACTACATGCTCTATCTTGTAAATTTGCTTCATCTACAATTTCTGTCATACCTGCCATATCGCTTTGGTCTTGCTGCGCATATAGTACGGAGTAAAACTCTGTAAACCATCACAGAATATCCTCCTGTGCCGTGATTGTCACCTCTTCTACATCCTTTATTGCCACTACCAGGTTCCCTCCTTTCTCCTTATTGACCAGCCATGCAAGCAATCTGCCCGGTGCATCCCCAGGCTTGTGTTGAATTTCTGTGTATGTTTTAAAATCATGTTTTCTAAGGGTGTCTCGACCTTCCTCCAATTCTTTTTGCAGTCCATTTCTTTCTTCCCATACTGTGTCTGGGGCCGGTCTGTCTACATCACCTATTTGACTTTCCAATTGTGTCTCTGTGTTTGTCAAAGACATACGAAGCCCATAGGTGGTAGCTATGCATTTCCCCCTATAATTACTTTAAACACTTCCCAAAGTACCCCAGCGAGGCAGCAGACCCCTTATTGAGTGCAAAGAACTTCATAAACGTGCCTCTGATGTCTTTCTTGTATGCCTGGTCCCCAAGTGCCCTGGATTGAAACTGCCAATGCGAGGTTGGTGCCGCATATGCTCAGCCCTTTAACTCCGCCCCCAGTGGGGCATGATCGGACAGCATGCGATCTACATATCTGATCTATCCAAAATTTGTCACCTGCTCTGGATGTATCAATAAATAATCAATCTTAGAAAATTTGCCATGTGGGTGTGAGTAAAGGGAGCACCCCTTGTGTTTCCATGTGTTGCCCTCCACAGCTCCAGTAGATTCAGAGGGCCATTCATGTTATTAATGCCTTAGAGGCCCTGTCCAGTGGTCTAGTGGTCTGCCTGGAGTTATTCAGTTCTGTACCTAATAAACAGTTGTAATCCCCCATCCACACCATATTATGAGAAGCATAGAGTATCATCAAATTCACCACATTTTCAAAGAAACCTGGTGTATCAACATTGGGAGTGTATGTATTTAGTACTATCGGGTGTGTTCCACCAATCTCCTCCACCACTCCTACATATCTGCTGTCAGCTGCTTTTAATTCAGTATCTGCTTGTAGAGGGACACTTGCATCCACCAGGGCAACACCCCATGCGCTGAGGTGCTGAAACTGGCACACCACAATCTGTCCTCCCATTTTGTTTGCAACTTTTCATGTTCCCGCAGTAGCAAGTGTGTCTCCTCCAGCATCACTATTTTTGCTCTGTGTTTGTGAATATATCCACTTTACATTCCAGAATAAGATCGTTACCTTCATGTTTCTTTGTTGTATGTCCTTCTGTGTCCATGTACTGTAGCAACTATCGAATCAGTGTTTCTCCAATTGTGTGCACTCCTATCCCTTGGGTTAAGAACATTAACATCCCCCTCCCATATTGCCTACTCCAATCTAGTCATCACAAAGGACACATGTATTGAATATCCCTCCCCCCTTTACAACAAAAATCACTTTCCCTGTTACCACACTTTGCCCCCTAGGTTCCCTGGAAAGGGGCACCCTAGGAACAGAGCCATCTCTGAACGCTCAGAAGAAGGAGCAACAATCTACTCTAGTTCCATCTTCCCCCAACAGACTTATATAAAATGCTCACTCAGCTGTAATGTATCCCCCTTGGCTAAAGCAATGCTTCTGTCTTTGACTATCCCTTCCATCATCAGTACCTCATATTACTGCATAGCTCACATTTCCCCATCTTACAACTGGCGACTCTCCATAGTTCATGTTGCATACTTCCCAATCAACCTGTCAGCGACTCTCTAGAACCTGCATGGCTGCTTCAGCTTGTTCAAAAAAATGCCTTTTCCCTTGTAAGTCCACCGCAATCATGCTGTTGGCAACAGTGCATAGGCCCAGCCTTTTCCCTTAGTTTCCTCTTCATCTCTATGAATGTTCTGTGTCTCTTTTGAGTCGCCACTCCATAAACGGGTAGAAGGATATGCGGTTCCCATTAAATTCAACCTCTCCCTGCTGAAGTGCTGCTGCCAGTATACCCATCTTATCCTTGTATCTTAGCATTCGAGCAATCAACATGCGAGGCGGTGCACCAGGTTTGTGTCTTCTACCTGGTGTTCTGTGTGCTCTCACCACTTGTAGTCATCTTCAGTGTTCAGCCCCGGCAGCATCTTTGGCAGCCAGGTCTCCAGAAACTGTTCGACTCGTGCAGAGTCAGTGTTCTCTGGTACTCCCAGTATACGCACATTGTTCTGGCGTGATCTGTCTTCCAAATTGGCCAGTTTATCTTCCTGCTGTTACAAGCACCTCTCCTGGTCCACAAGTTGAGTTGTGTGTGCTCCCAGAATGTCCTCAGAGCCATCTGCTCTAGTACCCAGGTCCTTCACCCGTTCCCTTAAGTTCTCCTCATCCTGGCAGAATAGTGTTACAGTGATGGCCACTCCATCTAATTTCTCTAATAACCTTGTTCTCCTCCAGAATCAAGTTCTTATAGTCTAATGCAGATGGTGACACTGTGTCTTCTACCTGCAGTTCCTCATCTGAGGCACCTCCTTGCGCCATCCTGGCAACACCCTTCCTTATTGTGTGTCATGGCTTGGGAGTCGCCCCAGGGCCCCCCTTAGTTTTGGGAGGCATTTGTAGCCAAGACAGTCCCACACGAGATCCACCTCCCAGAGCTTCAAGCCCCTCCCACCCCACATGCTCAAAGTTCTACCAACATCCAGTCACAATCCGGCAGGAGGGATATATGGAGTTTGGTGAGGCAATCCAATCTTTCTTGCGCTCACTCCGTCAGTATGATGTTCAGGTTTGCGCTAGTATCTCCAGTGGGGATGGCGTTGCCCGCAAGCCTATTCCAGCCGTTGTGCGGTCTTTCCCCCAGCTCAAAACCAGTTGCTTTCAGCTCGCCTGCCCCCTGTGTAGCGACCCTCGAGCCTTAGCGGCCATGTCCTGTACCGGGTATTGGGCCTCTGATAACCGCAGGCCTTTCCTCAGACCCCAGAGCACCATCCACTGGCCTGCCTTCTCTCCTTTGCAGCCCTGGCCCATGTGAGTTACCACGGCAAGTACAGCAGGGAGGGAGGACTTCCTACCTCACCCACACATGCCAATTCCAAGCTAGCACATCTGTCAGGCCACATGTGCGGTTTTCCGTACTCTTGAGAAGACCCCCAGCCATGCTTCTCACCTCACACCCACTGCTGGGCACATCTTCTAGTGTCCCCGCTGTCTCTACCACTTGGCTTCTCATCATACTCCCCTCCAGCGCCGGCTGCCAGTCACGGGTCCCTAGTGCTGCGCTCTGTGTTGAAACGCCGCTCCCATTCGGCTCTAGCTCCTTCCCCATCAACCTCCGATGGGCAAAGGGGGCTCTATTTTTTAGGTCTTGGGCCGGCACCTCCAACACATACGGGGCTGTACCTTCTATATTGCTGGGGAGGGTCCAATAACAGCCTATGAGAACCAAGGGAAGGGTCTCAGTATGTGCAGTCTGTCAGAGCTCCGATCACCAGTGTCTGCTCAGGCGGCCATCTTGACTCCTCCCACAAGTATATTTCGATTTATGGTATCTTTTTTATAGCATCATGAGGGTTCTAGTCTGTTCATTGCAGACTAATGGTTGTTGCTGTACGCCTTTCACCAGTCCATGCTTCAGAGGTCAGCAGTCTGAGAAACTTATAGGCGATTTTATCTCTTTTTACTTGCCTTCCCCTTTTTCCCTGCTAGAGTCCTGGAGTTCATTACAGATCTTATTTGACTTAAAGGTGAAAGAGTCGGGCAGGAAATTCTCTGGCCTTAATTGCAGTGAAATACTGACACAGAGATCATCCAAAACTGGGGTGTTGTAATCAAATTTTCAGGCCACACCAACAGCTGGAAGGCATCCTGTGGTACAGTGATTATCAGAACCTGAGCAGACATAAACATTTATTTATTAAGCAGCTTTTTTGGTTTGTGGTTGAGCAAAATCAGCTTATGCGATACCAAGCATTGGTACACATTGGTGGCCCATGCATCTGCTGCACAAAGTTGCTCAGATGTACTTGACAGATGTTGCTTCTAGACCATTTTGATCGATGTATTATGATGCATTCAAAACATTTTACACATTTGGTATGAGTGTAGTTGAGGTAATAGCAAACTGAAAGTCAGTGTATACCTACAATCAGTAGTCAGCTACTTCCATAAAAGACAGTTTGCAAAGATTAAATTAGCAAATATCCCATTGAGGCAGAAATTTACAGAGCTTGGAGGAGATGGGTGTGTCAGAGGATGATATAAATGTGGTAACTGACCATTCCTGTGTGGATCTGTAGATGTCATCACATATTAGGAGGCGCTTGAAGGATACATGCAACAATCAAGGAGGCAGGGTATAATTATTAAGGATATCATTACACAAGATGAGATTAGCACTCAACAGATCATGTTTATCATTTCAGTAGATGACAGTGTTGTACATATGTGTTATTATGGGCAGTTTGGGTAATACACCAAATTCAGAGATGTTAAACATTCATTGGGTGAGGTTATGAGGCCCCAGAGTTACTAAGGTTTGGTGATGTGGTATACTGATGTGGCTGATTGCTCTTGCACATTTGATGTTTGATTGTTCAAGAAGACAAAGATGTGTAAGTGCTAAGTGTGTGATTAGACTAGATCAAGCTTTAGAAGTAAGACAAGACTGGAAAAGAATGTTATTCATCTCTTGCTGTCAAAGAATAAAGCAAAGGATTAAAAATGATCTGATTCAGTTAGTGAAGGCCTAAATCCTCTTTGTATCATTCATGTATACACCAAAGAATTACAGTATTAAGGCCTACTTGTGAGCAATATAAAAATGTTTTTTATTCAAATATAGATACTGTTTTACAGTGGTTTGGAGGTTCCAGTAGCTTTGAATATGCTTGATAATTTGTCATGCTCAGTTAGGCCATGAAGCCATGTTATTAAAGGCTGTACATTTAAATATTTATACTATTTATTAAGACTTAATGAAATTTTAATGTAAAAGATTGTAGAATAAACAACTATAAAGAGACTGACTGACAATTACAGACACAAACCATGCATGTATGTTAGTTTAAAACCCTTTCCTATTCTTCATCTGTGGGCAATGGACAAATATTGATGCATTATTCCAAAACCTTAGCATGGAGCAAGAATTGAGTCCACAATTATCGTCAATGCGTTTCGGTGGATATACTTAATTAACACTATCTTCTCCAGGACACATGAACATTAAAAATCCATCACATATATCTAAATATGTTTAATGTACACTCCTCGAAAGGCATAAGACTGCCTACAACCAACACAAATACAGCGATTTACACATAGAATTTACATACATCAAAGTGCTTACATACATAAATGTTCTTGCAAATGTAGACATTTTGCACAGTTCGCATTGTGATCATAAATCCCCTACTCTTAATCTCACACATAAGAGAAATTAAGAGTGGGCCAAGAAATGAAGAAATTGTTTTACCTAATTGTGTCCCAATTGGAAAAATAATTATAAAACCACAAAGGCTCAGATGCTGACTCCCAAACACTCAGTATGTTTTATGCTAAATATGTATATACCTTGAAAGGTTGCTAAGAACCTGAAACTTCCTGAAGCAGCTTTTTTGTTTAACTCCAGGGCCATCTTATCACTAGATGGAGACAGATTAGCTGGACAGTTACATCAGGCTAGAGGGAAGACAGACCAGGTACCTATGAGGAGCCAGTGGTGGGGGGAACATGACTAGCGTGATGTTGTCTTAAAATGAAATGACCAAGACCATTGGTGCTGTTCTATGTTATGTTATGTTTATTAAGGTTATCTGGTCTTTTGGAAGGTGACTAGAAGGGCATTTGTTAATTTCTGTCTGGACATTACTAGTTTATGCTACATTGTGTTGTGATTTCAACTGGGTAAAACGTTTTCATATATTTTGCAGATAATGGAGCTGAGCCTGAATTTTGCCTATGATACATATCTTAATCCAGGTGCAGTTTACTGTATATTAGAAGGCCTTGAGATTTGAATTTGTACTTGAGATAATGCAAGGGCTGTATGTAGCACTTATTTCTACTTTAGAATTTGGAGCTGCCTGACATAAGTCATGCTGCCACCTATGCATTTCAAGTAGTGAGTGGTCAGCAGGTGCCCTCAAGAAACATTGCAGGGACGAAAAACCCAATGTGTAAGTTCCTCCAGAGGCAGAAAGCAGATGTACTTGAGATGCAGAATTTCTGATCATAACGTGGTAGAAAAATTGTGAAGAAGAACCAGGACACTCAACTACTCAGTAAAGGAGGTTCTGGAAGAACTGCAGAAGATTCTTAGCACCAAGGAAATAATTCAGCAAACAAATTAAAAATTTAGTAGGACAAAATGTAGAGCAAATGCAAAGATGCATCTAAAAATACTCTTTGCTGTTTTGTGGCACCCCTGTTTTAGGATACAGCAGTCTTATGTTGTGTAGAAACAGGAAAGGACGTAAGAACAACAGAGGAAGTACAGACTACATCTTGGATTTAGATGAAATTTTAGGAATCTGAAGCACTCACCATCTTGTATGGGGAATATATATGTTGGCACCTCCCTTTTCTCACTTTATGTAGAACCAGAGAAAGACATATGGAGGAGTAAAACGGTAAGTGAATGGCATCCCTCTCCTCGTAAGTTTACCCAACTACCTCTTTCCTTGAGAGCATTACATGAAGAAGCTTAATTGTCATAAGACAAATTAAATGCAGCTCTAGACAGCTCCACAGACACAAAATGTGAGATGCAAAGTTTGCAAAAATGTGTCAGCCTCCTCTGTATAAGTAGTCAAGCATGGGTGAAAACAGAAGCAGAAAATCATTTTTGGGGTTTGTAGTGCAGACAGGTATATAACATTTGGAGCTAGATGTACTATTTACTGTTCGCAAAATAGAGGTCACAAATTGGGACCAGTAAATTAATTTCCAAATTAACCAATGTACAAATCTGCCAGTTCAGAAAATTCAGATTCAGGGTAGGTCTCAATCTGATCTACCTCATAATTATTAATACGGTAGGTCACAAACTACAACTCACTCTTGTTAGAGGCCATCAAAGGGACAGTGGCCTGCTATTCAGCATACAGTCATGTCCGTGATTGTCTTTAAATGCAGCCTATTTCCTAAGAGGAAATAGGCTGTATTTAAAAAAGTTTTCTTTTTTATTTTGTTGTTTGAGAGTTGACAGTGGTACTGTGGACCACTGCCTTTTCCCCAACAGACCTTTTTATACATTCACAAACGGAAGAGGCCCCTTCTCCTTTGCAAATGGATTACTGCACCACATTGGAGCTCTGCACCTTTTCAATGGTTTAAAAGCACTATGTCAGTCAGAAAGCATTGATACATATGGATATGGATCACTGTTTCTATAACATGCCTCTTCCAAATATCAATTTCTTACACATTTATAGGCCCATTTTGGAGTTGGAAAAAAGTTACTGACTTCTAAAATGGGTTTAATAGATTGCAAAAAAATATTTTTGTGATTGCAGACTCCTATTCAGAGCATTTGAAAAATGCTTTGTGGAATGTAGGTGGCTTGTTTCATATGGCAGCAGATCAGAGTTTAAGAGAGGTTCCCAGGGGGGAGGATTTTCATTATAAATAGAATCAAGCCTTCATCTAGATTAAAAAATGTCATACCCTGGTAGCTGGTGTACCCCAAAAATCAGACTGGAAAACACAATTTTAAATAGATAGGAAGAAATCATTAGTGACCTCAAACAATCTATCCAGCAGCCCAGTGGCTTTTAACTGGTGAGCTAAATGCATATTTAATGAATGACAGAGGAGTTGGAGCTAATAAGTGTTACAAAGAACCAGTGGGACATATCCTAATTAGAAAAGAGCATCTGGAAAAGCAACAAGTTGGGTGAATCCTTCATCTATATGCTTCAATCAACTGACTGAGCATTCTTAATGGTCATTTTAAAACTGATCAGCATGCAAACCGAACGCAAGAAATTAAAGTGGTTGAATCAGATGCATTGAATTTCAAACAGATCATCCAGTCAGTAAGTAAGGGATTACGTCCCTGATATCCATTAAAGAATTCAACCAAATGAATATTCAATCCAATTACTTATTGGAATGTTCAACCTTTCAATTACTGTTAATTATTATTGGAAAGGTCAAGATTAACAACAAAATGTCCAACCTCATCTACTACAAGAAGTTTTCAACTCGCTGAGTCTTAGACGGTCTCTAAGTCTTTATTCCCGGAAAAGGTAAACTAAATAGAGAAGTAATGTTATTTTAAAAAATCAACAATGTTTAACCAAACCTAATTACAAAAAGTACGAGAATAAAGACGAAAGTACAAAAGGTGCTTGGAGAAATAGTCTTACATAACCAAATGTGGGTATCCTTTTTTTCAAATTTGTAAACATAGTAACATAAACGATTTCTGGGAATTTAAAAATAAATTATCCTTTGGGCATTCAAGAGACAAAAACACAAACATTAACGAGCTAGTTTGGATCAAACACATAACTAAGTTATATGGTAGTTTTCCCTTGACCAGTCCACCAATACAGCCTACCTATCAGGGCCCATGACCCAAATCAGCTTACCTGCAACAACAAGCAGTTATAAAAAATAATAATCAAAACAAAACTAGATGGTGCCCCAAGAATAAATGAACTGCCATCTATACTATTCAAATCAGATGACAACTTTTGGTCCAAGGCCCTGAACCTGTTGTATAATGAGTAGTTGTCAACAAATCAAATCCTTGAGCCCTGGAGAAAACTATCCTGCATCCAATTTTTTAAAATGGATCTTCAGGGAAGCCTTTGCACCCTGTTGAATGCATATGCTAAGTTCTTCTAGCCTATTCCTCCAGAACCTGGAAGAATGGAAAAAACAAACAAGCCTATTGCCAACAAACCAAACGGGCTTCCATTGGAGTGAGTCAGGATAAAAAACAGCACTTTATGTCTATTTTGTGAACCTAAAATCCACTTTGGATAAAGTATAGAGTCAGCATGTACAATGGGGTATTCATCTGAAATCTTAGGCGCAGGCAAACCACTGTACCCCAAAACTTGGGAGGATATTAAGATGGGGGAAGGTAAAGTAACAATACATAGAATACTTACAAAGTATGCAAGAAAGTGTTAAAATAAGGATGTGTTTTGGCCCCGTTGTTATTCACCCTATTTAGAGCCAATTTAAATAATGTACATAATTCATTAAACACCCTGTCCCATACACCCCCTCCCCTCCATCCCACCAAGCATCCCACCAGCCAATAACCAGTCTGCAATATGCTGTAGCTATTTTCTGCCACTGGGCCAAACTCCTATTGGCCTACAGAGGCAAATCGCTAGATTGGATGCAGCCTATATCAATGCAAATGTAATGGAAATAAACATCACAAAGACAAACGTTGTGTCCTAAAAGAATTGGCAGATGGTATCTAAAGGTGAAAATTCCCACCACTCCAACATACACCTATCGTAGCATGATCGTTGATAACAGATGCAATTTTAAAGTCAATTTCTGATCTTTAAGGACCACAGCATGCTGGCTGACATTTGCATTTGGATCTCTGCATAGTAAACTGCACACCCCATCACTGGAACCCATCCTTAATGTTATAAATAGTAAAGTTATACCTATGCTAGTTTATGGATTATAAATACGTTATGGGAAAGATGCTAAAACACTGGACACAGTGCATATCTACTTGTATAGATGACTATTTATGCTTCAAAAAACACATCACAAGCCCAGATTTGACTATAGTTGGGTCTAGTATAACAACAACTAGCTAGGCAGGGGACATTATTAAAATTTGTAGGAAACTGCTGGTTGCTCCAAAAAACACTTTACGAAACCAAATCTCGGTAGGAATTGGAAACACTCAAACATGCAAACTGTGACAATCATTTCTGAACATGGAGTTAGATGATTTGAAACTTGACAGACTGTGGGAAACACCAATTGTTCTGGCAGGGTTTGAAAAAACTAGCAAATAAACCAGCGAAGATACTTTCAAACTGTGAAAAGATGGTTCTGCCCATCAAATCGGCCTAGATTTTTAAATTTTTTATCACCTGGTTTTTGACCTTTTACTGCGGGGAAGCATCGTAATCTGTGACTCTCCCACGGTAAATTAATGGTAAACAGACTGCATGTGTTTACCGCCAGTGCCTACCCTTTAAGGTAAAACCGCTGCGACACAGCAAGGGTAAAGGGCACTTGGCTGGTACTGTGAGCACAGAAATTAGCACAAATAATTATTTAGCATTTGTCTTGAATATATAAAATGTATTAACGTTGAAATTACGAGTAACATAGAATGTGCTTTTCTTATTGGCCACCATCGAGTGCGAAAACGTGCACCTGCACTTTGAAAATAATCTACTAATGCTGTATTAAGCAGTCTGCCTCTTTAAAAGGTAAAATTAATAGCTGAAATTTCTTGTTTTCTGCTGGGCCTCAAGCAGGCGAGGTTACAGTGAGACGTTTTCTATCTGCCAATGTGCTGGTAAATGAAACATTTCGATGTTCTCATGTCCGCTGTATAACAAACTTCTTTTGTTTAAGTCACAAACGTGTCTTGAGCATGTATTAATGAAATGTATTTCTATTGAGGAAATGGTGCAACATAAGAATGTTTCTACATTTTTGTAACTACTGTCCAGCAACAGCGTATTTGGAATGTGCCGAATAAAAGGGCCTACTGACAGCCGTCAGAAGCAAGTCTAAGAAGCTACAATTAGCATTGTTTGGAGTTACATTAATGGAAAAGCACCCAGTCGATTTTTTGACAATTCTTATAGTGTCTTTTCTAATGCATTGCTGATATCTAATGTTTTTGGAATTGGATGTTCTTTCTTCACCTGGTGTTTTCAACCAATAGCAAATATGTGTGTACTTTAATATAATGTTCTGTTCACTGAGAGTAAGTTTATTATGATTCTTCTTCTCTTTTAGGGAGTTTGTCTTTTATTATCCTTGGTGATCTGTAACTCAGATATTTCATGATTTACCAGTCATTCTACTGATGCCTTGGTATTTTATTATCTTCTGAGTTTATTATGCCTGTTAAAATACTGAACTAATGCTCTGATGGTTTAGTGATCTTATAGTCCAAATTCTAAACCGTCCCCCTTACCCTGCCCTATCCTGATGCTGACACTGCTGTGCCCCTGGTGAAGCTGTAGCCGTACTGCTGACATTCCTTAGGGGTAGGTAATTATAAATGATCTGTGCATTGTTTTTTGTCTTTTGTTTTTCAGGTACCAGCTGCTACTGTTTTAATACTGCTGGTGTTTTGATAATGCCATGATGTTTTCCAAATAAGTGTTACTAAAACTTTTGCATGAAGCCCAACGTGCTAATGCTAATCTGAGGCTAATGAGTTGTTTCTTTATGCTTATGAACTGATGTTATTTTGCTTGCTGAATGAATGTATTTTATATCTCTTTCTCAAATATTTCTGCTATTAATGAGTGTTTTCGCTGTTAAGATTATTGTTCTTGTTGCTCTGTTCAAGTTAAGATTCTTTAGGCAATATGGACAGCCTGTGATGTTTCTTTATCTTTACCATTTGATGTTGAGACAAATTTTCGTGACTTTAGCATTGTTAATATACGTAAATAAACATTCTAATTGATACTAATGGTGTAGTTATTCGTGGCCAAATTGGTCATGGTGCTTTCTTTACTGACTCTCTATTGTTTTTGAACTGTTTATTATTGATGTGTGTTATAATACCTTACACTAATAATTTAAACGAGCCAAAAGGTTCATCGACCTTAAGCAAGGCCGAATGCTTACTATTTTAACACAAAATAGATGAGCCAAGGTCGCACTAACACTGGTTACATGTAAACATGTCTTCACACACATGTGCACACGTATAAGGGCTTTGCGTGGGAGACCCTGTTGTGCGCAGACGAGAAACTGTGCACTGTTAGCCTGGCTCATAGGGGACTCTGCAGGATTGGTTATTGACCTGGAGTAGGCCTTATGATGAGGGCTGTTGGCAGAGATATGCACCCTGTCCAAGTAGAGACCACAATCCTTGTTGGGGTAAGTCAGATACACACCCTAAATTAACCTGTGGTAACCCTTTGGTAGCTTGGCATAGAGCAGTCAGGCTTAACTGAGAAGGCAATGTGTAAAGTATTGGTGCAACACTTAATCCTAATTTACAGTAACACAGTGAAAGACACCACAAAAAGACTTCACACCAGTTTTGAAAAAATGGGAATATGTATCTGAGTCAAGCAAGACAAAAACAACAAAAATCCAATCAGTAGAAGTCGAGATACGAATTTCTAAAGATTGAGTGTGAAAGCAATGCTTAGAAGTCAATAGCGGTCAAAAGGTTACTTGAGGTCACAAGGGATTGGTGCAGATCCAAAATCGAGGCCGATTATGATGGAGGGCAGGCTCGCTACAGAACTTATACAGGATCCTCTGAACAGTACCTTTGATGGAGCAATTCATCGACAGAGAGGACACGTGTCGATATTTTCACCGCACTTGGGGTACTGTGTTGTCATTTGCTCCGTGACAGTGAAGGCGATGTGTCATCGTCGGGCTGCACAGTCTGCGAATCTGTCGTCGTTGGGCAGCAACTGCATCACCATGAGGGATGCGATGTACTGATTTTTCTGCTGCACTTAGGGCGATGGGCCGCTTTTTCCAGTTTAAGCTGCAGAACCCACTTCTGAGGCCCAGGACTAGAGAGGAGCACCTCTGGCAAGGGTAGAGCTCACAGATGGCCAGCAGCACAAGGAGGGTGCAAGCAGTCTTTGATGTCCCTTAGACTGCAGACAAACAGGGGGCAAGCCAACGAGCCCTTGGAGATTCTTAGGTTCAAGGATGCAGAGAGCAAGTCCAGCCTCTGTCACTGCAGGCAAGAAGCAGCAGGCAGCAGGCCAACACAGCAAAGCAAGTAGCAAAGTGGCAGTCCCTTCTACAACCCAACAAACTGTAGGCCAACATAGCTATGCAGCTGGCAAGTGGCAGTCCCTCCTAGCAGCACAGCAGTCCTTCTTCCTGGCAGAGTGTCCTTTGTTCCACTAGAGATTTGATTTGGTGGGGTTTGGGGTCCAGTATTTATACTTGGGTGCCCTGATTCTGGAAGGTGGGAGAGCCCTCCAGGCCTTCCTTTAAAGTCTACTAGGTCCCTGCCCTGCCCTCCCTGGATCCAGACAGTCTACAGGGGGGTATGCAGCCCTTTTTGTGGGAGAGGCATAGCCCTATACAGGAGTAAGTGTCAGCTCCTCCCACCCATATAGTCAAGGATGCAAATGTCACACCCAAAGCTCTTTTTTTATGTGACTATCTAGAGGGAATGCACAATGCTCAGCTGTCAACAACCCCCCCAGATGGGTACTCAGAGACAGACAGAGACACAGAATGGTTAAAGTAAGAAAATGCCAACTTTCTAAAAGTGGCATTTTCAGACTTACAGTTTAAAATCCGACTTCACCATAAGTTGTGAGGCCAGGGACACCAAACTCCATATTTCTATGTTTTCACATCCCATTTTGATGTTACACTTAAAAGATTTTTTAAGGTGATCCCAATACTACCCTATCGGAAAGGATTGGCCTTGCTATACTGAAAAACACATTTGAGAGTTTTTTCACTATCTGGACACTTTAAAGTACATATCCAACTTTTTTAATATACTGCACCCTGCTCTTGGGGCTAACTACGGCATACTTTAGGGGTGACTTACATGTAATAAAAAGGAAGGTTTGGGCCAGGAAAGTGGGTACACTCGCCAGGTCGAGTTGGCAGTTTGAAACTGCACACACAAGCTCTGCAGTGACAGGCCTGAGATTTGTTTGAAAGGCTACTCTAGTGGGTGTCACAAATAGTGCTGCATGCCAACTAGAAGCATTTAATTTACAAGCCCCTGGCACATATAGTGCACTTTACTAGGGATTTACAAGTAAAGTAACTATGCCAATTGTGGAGAAGCCAATGTTTCCATGTTTAGAGTTCAAAGCACCTGCACTTTAGCACTGGTCAGTAAAAATGTGTCAGAAAAACAGGAGGTGGGAGGGCAACAAGTTAGGGGAAACTACACCTAGGATGCCAGGTCTAACAAGGGTGTACACATATAGGGTAAGTCAGTGTGGTTTACGGTCTAGTGTGCAGTGATGCTCCATTATACACTAATGGGGAAGGCAGCCTTAGAGTGCAGCTCCACTTCCCAATGGTCTGCAAACACCGGAGTCATACCAATTTACAGCATAACCTGTGTAAAAAGAACAATTCTGCAAAGTCCAAAGGCATACCCGTAAAGCTTATGAGTCATCCAGGAATATCATATATTTCTGGCTCAGCTGAGGATCAGGCCTTTTGTCACCCTGCTGGACTGTATTCATTTATTTTCTTTCCAGCAGCAGGAGCAAATGTCTTGCCCAGAAAGTGAGCAATTAACAGTGGTTAAGTCAGCTCTTGAGAAGGAAAGGGGTGGGGTGTACTGACCTACATCTATCAGTCGCTGTCACCCTGTGCCAGGAAGACGGCCTACCCAAGCCCACTAAACAAAGGAGGGATCTCATACCTCTGGAGCCAAACCAGGAGGGTTTGAAGTTTTGCTAAGAAAGACACTGGCAGTGATGGCAGCAAGGGGTGGAGCTGCGACCCCCCCAGGAGCACATGTGGCAAGTGACTCCTGGGTGGCACCATTTCAATATATCCTAGAAGGCTGGTCAGGGAGATTGGGGCAGGGGTGGAGAGGTGCTATGGCACATCTGGATAAGCCAGAGGTTCATCCCTGCTGGACATTCCCATCCCCACGTAAAAGGTCGGGCGCTGGGGAGATAGCTCTCACTTGGGTGTGCTTTCCTGTTGGAGGCAACTGCCATGGACATTTGTAAGAATGAACCCCCTTACTGCCATCTGGATTAAGGATTCTGACTCTAAATGACCCCAGGACCAGTGGGGCACACCCCAAGACCAGGGTAGCTGGTCCCCTTATGTCCCCTGAGGACTAGTTGGGGGAAAGTTTGGGCTTCTGCACAAGGAGGAGAAAGGCCCAGAGGAGACCCAAGGAGAAAGGCTGGAGCAGTGAGCCAGTGAAATTAGTTCCTTGCAAAGTTTGTCACCTTGGAGAGCAGGGGACCTGACGTAAGTGCTATCAGTGGGTATGGCTTGCCACAAGGGGAAAAAGGAGACCAAAATCGTCAGAATCAGCCCAACATGGCCCGAGTTATGGGTTTTTGAACTTTGCTGATCTTTGACCACTAATGGTGACACACCACATGGGGGTCCCCTGCTGTTAGAAATGGGGTCTTTGATTGACAGTCAGGATACCCTCACTCTAGTCAGGGTAAAATAGAATCACCCTCAGCTAATCCCTGCTTACCTCCTTGGTAGCTTGGCAGAGCAGTAGGTGCTAGGTGTAAACTATTTGTACGAACACACACAGTAACTTAATGAAAACACTACAAAATGACACAATACAGGTTTAGAAAAATAGAAACTATTTGTCTAAGCAAACAAGACCAAAAGGACAAAAATCCACAATACACAAGTCAAGTTATCAAATAAAAAGCAAAAAGAGTTTTTATGTGGTTTAAAACACACACTAACACTGTTAGCGTGAAAGTGTACCTTGGGTGCATCTAAAAAGGGCAGAGTGCAGTGTATGGTTAAGGTAGGACATATAGTAATGTGTTTTATATGTCCTGACAGTGAAATATTGCTAAATTCGTTTTTCACTGTTGCAAGGCCTGTCCCTCTCATAGGTTAACATGGGGGCTACCTTTAAATCTAATTAAAGTGTAGATTCCCTTTGGGAGCGGATGGACATGTGGAGTTTGGAGTCTCTGAGATCACAATTTAAAAATACATCTTTTAGTAAAGTTGATTTTGAGATTGTGTGTTTGAAAATGCCACTTTTAGAAAGTGAGCATTTTCTTGCTTATACCATTTCTGTGACTCTGCCTGTTTGTGGATTCCGGTCTGGGTCAGTTTGACAGTTGGGCTGGTTGCACCTCACACTAGACAGTGACACAAAGGGAGCTGGGGCATAGCCTGCATATCCTGATGAATCATCTGTGCTAGGAGGAAGGTGAGGAGTGGTCACTCACACCTGAAAGGGCTGTGTCAGCCCTCACACAATGCGGTCTCCAACACCCTGGTGAGTGTCTGAGACTTTACTTTAAAGTAGGCCTACTTCAAAGGAGAAATTGGGTATAAGAAGAGCACCCAAAACCACAGACTTTAGAAACACTTCTGGAAACAAGAGGAACCTCTGCCTGGAGAAAAGCTGAAGAGCTGAGGAAGAAGAGCTGCCCTGCCTGTGACTGTGCTTTGTGGAGCTATCCTGCAGTTGTTGCTTGTGCCAGAGTAAGAGGGCAAAGACTGGACTTTGTGTGCCTTCCATCTTGAGAAGAACTCCCCAAGGGCTTGATTTAGAACTTGCCTCCTGTTGTTTGAAGTCAAAGGGACAGCAAAGCCTTCTCTCTGCCAGCACCTGGAGCCTCTGGAGAGACTCCTACTCTTCCCTGTGGTGCCCATCCAGTTCCTGGGAACCTGAAAGGAGA
The DNA here is from genome assembly GCF_031143425.1 of Pleurodeles waltl. NCBI lineage: Eukaryota > Metazoa > Chordata > Amphibia > Caudata > Salamandridae > Pleurodeles > Pleurodeles waltl. The sequence continues at coordinate 654,753,088 of NC_090445.1, read as the reverse complement.
AGATGGCAGCCTAAGAGGAGGAAATCCACGCACAGAACGCTGTGCAGGGAAAAGATTGACCCAACTCCGATCTGCAGCTGAAGAAATGACGCGCCACCGGCTCCGCGGCTGAAAATCGACGTTCACCGGAAACGCGACCAAAGAATCGATGCACGGAGCTGGAGAAACAACGCACAGCATCGCTGACGGAGACTCGGATATCGAAACCTGCGCTGCGTGGTTTTCGGATCATCGTGCGGCTGGATTTCTGACGCAAACACTGCTGGGCATGTAAAAACAAAGCAAGGCCTGCCCAGACCCGAGAGTGCCGACTGGATAGACGCATCGCTCTCCTGCGGAGAGAAGAAATGACACACCGACTCGACAAAAGAAGAAACGACGCAAGGTCCGGCTCGTGAGTGGAATCGACGCATCGCAAGCCCTTTTTGATGCACACTTGCACGTGTGGGGTTATTTATGACGCACCCAAGGTACATTTTCACGCTAACAGTGTTAGTGTGTGTTTTAAACTACATAAAGATTCTTTTTGCTTTTTAATTGATAACTTGACTTGTGTATTGTGGATTTTTGTCATTTTGGTCTTGTTTTGTTTAGATAAATATTTCCTATTTTTCTAAACCTGTGTTGTGTCATATTGTAGTGTTGTCATTAAGTTACTGTGTGTGTTGATACAAATACTTTACACCTAGCACTCTGAAGTTAAGCCTACTGCTCGTGCCAAGCTACCAAGGGGGTAAGTAGGGGTTTGCTGAGGGTGATTCTCTTTTACCCTGACTAGAATGAGGGTCCTTGCTTGGACAGGGGATAACCTGACTGTCAACCAAAGACCCCATTTCTAACACCTGGCAAGTGGGTACACTTGCCAAGTCTAATTTACAGTTAAAACTGCACACACAGAAACTGCAATGGCAGGTCTGAGACATGATTACAGAGCTACTTATGTGGGTGGCACAACCAGTGCTGCAGACCCACTAGTAGCATTTGATTTACAGGCCCCTGGCACCTCTAGTGCACTTTACTAGGGACTCACTAGTAAATCAAATATGCCAATCATGGATAAACCAATTACATACAATTTACACAGAGAGCATATGCACTTTAGCACTGGTTAGCAGTGGTAAAGTGCTCAGAGTTCAAAAGTCAACAGCAACAGGTCAGAATAAATAGGAGGCAGGAGGCAAAAAGATTGGGGATGACCCTGCATAAGCAAAAAAGTTCAACACCGCCATATCCCAATTTGCAACCGGGGTGGGCCAGGGCCCTGGGGCTGACCCTGGAAGAAGAACCTGAAGGGAACAGCGTTATGCTCTCCTCATGAGAGAGGGAATAGGGGCCATGACCCCATCCCTGGGCCCCAAGAAGAAGACAATAGAGCACCATTGAGCTTACCTACAATGTAGGGAAGGGGCCCAGGCCCCCACCCTGGGCCCCTGAGAGAGTCCACTGGGGGGTGCTGTTGCACTCCCCGTTTAGGAACAGAGGGGCCTAGTATTCCATCCCGGGGCTGCGGAAAGAGCAGCAGAGCAAAGAGGGGAGCACTGCCGCATTCCCCTCCCCCCGTGTGGCTGGCCCACCCCACTAACTGTGCCCATGACTGGGGGTGTGGGAGGCCAGCCACAACCAACATGCCTGCCAGTATGGAGAGCAGGCAGAGACAGCTAAGGGTGGGCTCCCTAGACTGTCTGCCAACATTGGGACAATGTCGGGTGCCTGGGTGGTACCAGGCACCCCAAACCAAAAAGCACAAAGCCACACAAAGGATTAAAAGCACCAGCTCTCCCTAAGGCAGTGGGAAAGCTGCTTATTTAAAATGCACAGAACTCGCGAGGAACCCTCCATAATGCCCTTCGAGGCCTGCATTTTTTGTAATGAGAAAGCCCCTTGTCCTTGGCTTGTGGTGGCCCCTGGAGAACAGGGTCACTGCCAAACAACAGCAGAAATGCAGGGGCAGCTGCAGGAGCAGCACTGCCTCCCCCCAAAAAGATTTCAGGAGTCCCCACGCTAGGTTGGGAGGGACTCCAAAAGCAGAAATACCAGGAGTTTTCCTGGTACTTTCAAGCACTCTCCAGGCTGGAGCTTTTGCTCTACAGCTGGGAGTGCTGTGACCTCTAGGGCCAGAGTCTAGGGCTACAGTCCCTGCAGCCTATAGGTATTTAACATAAGTTTTCATCCTGAGCAACGCCCTGTAGGGCGAATGTCCATAACTGCACGTTTATACATTTTATATATCATGTTCCTTGGTAAAATGTATTATGAGTGCACAAATCATTTCACTCTGCATATACACTTGCATTGTCAATGTTTTATTGAAATAATGATGCTAGCAGCTACTCCTGGCCAGCATTAAATGCGGTCATTCACTGTTCATTGCATTTTAAGCACAGATGACTGTTTTGCCAGGTGATTTATTGAACTAACCTCCCTTGGGGAAGGGATGCGTGATTAGGCAATGTCATCAAAAGGTATTTTCATCAGCCTTATGTATATTTGTAAATTACTGTGTAGTACTGAGTAGTGTGTGTAATAAATATACTTTTCCTTTTCCAAAAGAAAAAGCACAGACTGGACAATCATTTATTGAGTTTTATTATTGCGTGCTAGTGAATGGGGATTACTAGCCCACGTCATCTCGCATGAGTAGGCCTTGGACTGCTCTGCTTCGTTACTCTGAGAGAATCAAGCACTACAATGGGGTGTTTAGTTCCCAATGGAAGACAAATGTGGACCCATTACTTGTGCAGGTCACACAACTAATTCCCCATGTTCTTAAACCAGCATCAAGACAAGAATAAACTTGCCCAAAAAGCCCATCCGTGGAATAACTTCATATAACCAATTCATTTTTTAGCAATATCTGAAAACAAATTTTTCCTTGCACTTTATTTATTTAATTTATGTCTTACGAAATAAGTAGCCACCCCAAAAAATAAATTACCTCGCAAATGGAAAAGGGTTTAGCCCACCCCAAATTGCAAGCTCTTTCTTACAAGACTGAAAATGTTGCACAGATATTGTGTGCATGCCCATCTTTGATAGAGCCCCGTAAAAGGCTCTTACAGTCAAGCTTTCACTTGTTGCTGGTAAGAATTTACAGGCAAGCCATAATCTGGAGCAGGGGTCTCCAACCATTTGTATAGTAAGAGCTACTCGTGCTCTTTCCCGAGCTACTTTATTTGTAGAGTCGTAATGCTGACCACATCAGAGAAGATTAAATTAGTGCACACCATATGACATTTTATCAGCAGTCCTCACCTCAATGCATGAGGCATGGTTGCAAGCAGTAATGTAAAAATAAAATGCCAGGCCAATGTGGAATGTCTCTACATGGGTAATGCATAACAGCAATAGCTGCAATGACCCTGGCACCAAGTTATTAGTAATGAGTCTTCCCAAACACCATCTCATGAGTTGATGAGCAATAAATGCACACTTGAATTTTAGTATACCTACATTTATTCAACCAAGCAAAAGTTCTTAATTTATTAGGCTGGGCTGTACACAGGAGAGCTACATAGAGGTAGCTGGAGAGCTACCAGTAGCTGCCAATGGCTACCAATAGCTACTCGTTGGAGAAGTCAGCTCTAGAGCATGAACGGCCACAGACGTAGTTGAACAGTAAATCTATGATATTTTATGGACGCTGCATCTTGACATTGCTATCATTTTAGCAGTCTTTGATATAACATTTTGTAAAGTTAAACTAGTCGGTTTTAAGAAAGTAATTATTAAATGATTAATTGTTTTTTTCAAATATGAACATCATATAGAAATTACAGCCCTTTCATCAAACCCTCCTAACATATAAATGACTGAATCCTGCTATATAACGTTTGTAATTAGTCATTTTGTAGTTGTTTAACAAAGCAAAAAAAGGACTATGTGACTTGCTTTGCCCATTTGGCCCTTGGTTACGCATTGTTTCTAAGTATTAAGGGAGGAGAAGCAAGTCATATTGTTCTCAGCTATTTGTCTGAGATATAATTGAATACTGATCACATATGGGTTGTCAATTCTGTCTATATTTTGATAGGTGTTGTGTGGAGCTCCAAAGTCATGAGAGAGATGATGCAGCCTTGATGAAACCTATATTTGGCATAGGGCAGCAGTTTTGTGTTCTTCAGTTTTGGCAAGCTGTGGTGACTAGAAAGAGGTGAACCAATGCAAGACTTGAACATAAGCACCAGTACATATCTCTAAGGTTTGCCCCTGGGGTCTTTGTTGTGATAGACAAGAGAAAATCTGATGATTTGCCTATCACTTGTATTCAGTACAAATAACATCATCAATACCTCGTGGGGTTCCCGTTTGCAGGTTGCAGTCTAGATGAAAGCCTGATCTGATATTCCGTCAGTTAATTCTATATTGATAATAAATTATTGGATTGCAAAATAACTTTCAGTCCACGATGGAACGGAAGACGCTGAGATCATATGGGAACAGAAGGTATTTGTAGGATGGGATTATATTGCAGAAATGGTAATGTTGACCCAAAAGTCATTTGTAATCAGGAAAAAAAGTAGTAAGCATGTTTACTGGAACTGGCTAGTCCCAGTGATGTTACCTTCAAAGATCCTAACACCCGGATGCTGCATACTATTGAAGATGTTTGAAAACATTTCTGTGTGTTTTTATTTATTTTGTTTGAGGCTGACGTATTGAATCCCAGGCACTATGTTAGAGAATGAGACCAGATTTGGGGGGGAGTTTTCATGCTTGTCTCAAAGAAGTTTGAAGGGCTTCTTTAGGTGTGCACGTATCTTTTCTATTTAAAAGCAATTTGAACAAGTTAAATTTTGTAGTGCGAATGAGTTTGCTTTGTGGACTGTCTTGTAGTTTTTAGATATAAATGTTTACAGTGAGCGATGACCAGGCTAAATAGACACGACCAGATCTTGTCATACGATGTCACAAGACTCGGAGATATGATTTTGTTATGGTCAGTGTTTAGGGCTCACAGCGTGTAGTGCTGGGTAAACCTTTTAGTATTTTGAAAGCCGATAGGCTGGCTGCTATCAAGAATTTACCAATATCCGACTGGAGATCCTTGACAAAGCCTAGAAAAATGCCTAGCGAACCATTGAGTTATAATAAAAAAGTGCTTGTTTTTTTATTTAAATGTTTACCAATTCGGAAGAGGATGTTTACATTCAAACTAACAAGCATTCGAATATGACCCATTTAAGAGTGTGGATTTGGTTTCTACAGAGTGTAGGGTTTGCATCTCAAGATTTCTCACCTACCATTTCTGCCTTTACTGTGAAGGTTTAAGAACCTAGCAGTGAAAAGGAGTCCATGATTGTTTGCAAGTTAGGCTTTATTTGGTCGGTGATGTCCTTTTCTTCCATTGGGGAGATGGCAACTGATTAAATAGTCTAATATCACATTTAGGAATAAAAGTGATTACAGTCCACTGTTGCTGAACAAAGATGCAGTGCCCCTGGATTCAGCAGAGCTCCATGCTTCTTCCTAGGGAGTAACAGAGATGTGTAGTCAAGTCGCCATATTGGCAGTGCTGGTGCAGGTTTTTTAATAAAAAATATTAATGAGTGTTCATGTATTCTGAGTAATGGATTTGTGTAGAAAATATAATAACGTAGAAAAATAGTGCACACATTTTAAAATGTGATTACGATGAGTGGCTGCCAATGTTCACGAAGTGTACTTGTTAATAGTCTATTACCATGAAATGTTGAGCATATGCATGTCTAATGTAGTAATATGTCATATTAAAGGTAATGCATTATGGATTAGCTTTATTAATTGTAGGCCTTAACTTAGGAAGGTCTTATCCTAGTTGCAAGGCCTCATGTCAAGCTGTATTTCTTAACGTTTAATAAATGGCTGTCCTAGAGAGTTAAACTGTGATTTTTCCATTGTATTGTGTAAATGTGCTCGCAGCTGAGAAAGTTTTCTCATGAGAGCCGATTGCTAGAAGATGCTGTTCTTGCTAAATGTAACATTATGTGTGTAATGTGTGTAAGACTAACTTTCTCAGGAGGAGAGCAATGGAGACACTGACGGGAGTAGAAGCTGCAACAATATTGTTACCTGACGAGCCAAATGATTGCAGGGAAAACCAATTAGCGACTTGTGAACGGAGTAATGGTAGAATTCATAGATTTGAAGTTTTAGTTTTATTGGACAAAGTGTGAACATCCGATCCCTTGACCAAAAGGAATTAGGGAAGTAGTTTTAGAAAATTTAACTTAACAAGATTGCACTGAGGAAAAAAACAGCATTTGCCATTAGCCAATTCTTGCCCGTTTTCCGTCTTGACAAGAGACGTGCTTAACTTTATTTCTTAAAGACTTTGGCCCCAATTATTACAATGGCGGTAAAAACCACCTACCGCCGGGGGAACGGCCGCCAAAAGACCGTCGCCGCAGCTACCATCCGTCTGCCATAATATGACCACAGCCGGATCTCTGCCACAAGAAGGGAGGAAATCCAGCTGTGGCCATACTGTCGGATGGCGGTAAGGTGGAGCTGCTACCACCACCAGCGCCACGCCAGTAGACCGCCGCCAGCTGTCTTATGAAAAATAATACGGCCTGGCGGTGTTCTGCTTGCGAGTGCTGCTGGCGGTAGCAGTGCCCTGACCCGTCCCCTGATCCAGGTAAGTCGGGTCTCCGTCAGAGGAGGGGGGTGGTGTGTGTGTGTGGGGGGTGTGTGTGCATGTATGTGTGAGTGTGTTCATGAATGCAAGTGTGTGTTTAGTGTTTTTTGCGTGCGTGTATGAATGTGTGCGAGTGCGTGTATGAATGTGTGCGAGTGCGTGTATGTATGGAAATGTGAATGCATGTCTGCGTGTATATTTTGATGTGTGTGTGGATGTGTGCATAAATGGATGAATGCATGCGTGTATGTATGTGTGGATGAGTGTGTGTCTGCGTGTTTGTGGATGGGGCGGGGATGTAGGGGAGATGGGGGTGTTTGGAGAGGTTTGGGTGAGGGGGCCTCCTATCAGTGACAGGGAATGAGTTCCCTGTCACTGATAGGGCCTACCATGGCGGTAGGCTGGGTCATGATACTGCCGGCGGCATAATGGCGGCCGCCGGGCTGGAGATTCTTATCTCCAGCCCAGCAGCTGCTACCGCCATGGCGGTTGGAGTGGTACATTGGTGGGCTGGCTTCAGCCAACCTGCCAATGTCATAATGTGGTGGTAAGTATCGCCAGCCTGATGGCGGTACTACTGCCACATTAGTTCCGACCGCTGGGGTCATAATTATCCCCTTTGTGTTTTCTGAACTTTGATGCTGAGTCCTGATGCCTTACTGAACGACTGATGTCCTCATGAGGAAGACTATCTTAACTTGCCGATCCAATTGAGGAGAGGTATTATTGTACCCATATATGATATGCATATTTGCTTTTTCTTTCTAGGCACCAACCGCACTGTTTTGTGAAAGCCATAGTTAGATGTTTTTTCCAAATTCCTATTACTAAATTGTTTTGCATGAAGCCCAACATGCTGATGCTAATCTGATGTTAGTTAAGGATCCTCACTAATGAAATCTGCTAATAAGGAATGATGCTTGATAAGTTTCTTTGCTGAAGCTACCTGTATGTGATCCTGCTTACAAAATTGTTCTTGTTATTAATTTGCACCGTAACCTTAGAATGTGTAATAGTTCAACCTTTGATTAGATTACGTTTCTTCCGTCACTTTGGACAGCCAGCATTGTTTCTGTATGTGTATCATTTGATTTTGAGGTTAATTTACATTACTTTAGCATTGTTAACATAGGGAAATAAATATTCAAACTTTTACTTTTTACTAAAAGGTGTGGTTATTCATGACTGAAAGGTCATTGTGTCTGACTCCATTGATTATTAAAGTTATTGATTATCATTAATTATTGATGTTATTGATTGATTAGCGATCATTGATCTGCATGTACTGGAATTATGGTGGGATCATCTTAATTGCGAGTCTAAAGATTCATCGACCTATTTGCGTCCCCTTGTAAGTTTACTTATTAAGGTCAGACGTGCTAACAGCAGTGGAGCAGGTATAGATGAATCAGATGAATGGCTGAAAGAATCAGACATCCACAGGGTCACGTTAAAACTCCTCTTTCTAGATGCTAATTAATGGATCTACTCTTCATAACACTTATGTGAAATTCATACAGGACTTCATGGTCTGGACAGATAAGCCACAAAAACAATCAAACCAAAAAGAAATGGTAAACGAGCTGAGTTCAACTCTAAGAGACACTTTTTTTGACAATGACTGAAAACAAAAGATGGCAAAAGTAAAACAAACTTATGAGATCTGCAAATGGCTTTCCTATAATAAAAAAAAAAAACAAGAAAGTGTACAAGAGACTGATGAAATCGAAAAAAGGGGTGATGAAGTTGATGAAGAGGATTGTGTTTCAGCAAGTTGGCAGGGAAAATCCCAAAATCTTTTTTAAGAATGCTGGTCTGGAGACTGGTGTTAACCCAGAAACACATTGGCCTCCCAATTTCCTCCTACTCATTAGTCATTATAAAACAAGCTTTTTTTAAACTTAGTTTTATTAGTTTTGCAACAAGCAAAGCATAGACAGCCCCTATTGCCGCAAATGTTGTCAAAATGTACAGCCACAAATATTGTCAGCACTTGTTCATCTGCCCCACATCGAACCCACTTGCCTCTTCTTCCCGACCCCACCCATCCACCAGGCTCGTGCCTGTTCCCTGTCCTTTCAGTGGTCATGAATTTATGTTCATACCCCTGTATCGTTGCCAGGGACTCCAGACTCTCTCCCATTTTTTCAGGCATCGCTTCTTATATACTTGTTTCTCTGCCTACATGCACCACATAATGTCTTCCGTTCAGGTCTCGATATCTGGCGGCTTGTGTGCACCCCAGCTCCTTGCTGTATTTCTCTTGGCCACTGAGAGTCCTACCATCATTAGTAGCTTAGTATACCATTATGGCTTATTGTTATTGATGTTAGTGAGCGGAGCCATGTAGATGTTAAAGAGGGTCTGGTTGAGGGACGATCCCTGGGGTACGCCGCAGATGATTCTTGTGACTTCAGAGCAGAATGGAGGGAGGCGGACTCTCTGAATTCTGCCGGTGAGGAAGGAGGTGATCCAGTCCAGGGCTCTGTCGCGGATTCCTGCATCGTTGAGGCGTGTGCGTAGGGTGCGGTGGCAGACGGTGTCGAATGCAGCTGAGAGGTCCAGGAGGATGAGGGCCGCGGCTTTGCTGTTATCAAGTATGGTCCTGATGTCATCGGTGGCGGTGATGAGGGCAGTTTCAGTACTGTGGTTGCGGCGGAATCCAGATTGGGATGGGTCCAGAGTATTGTTCTCCTCAAGGAAACGGGTCAGTTGTTTGTTGACAATTTTCTCTATGACTTTTGATGGGAAGAGGAGCAGGGAGATGGGCTGGAAGTTTTTGAGGTCCTTTGGGTCCGCCTTGGGTTTCTTGAGGGGTGCGTTGATCTCAGCATGTTTCCAGCTCTCTGGGAAGGTGGCAGTCTCAAAGGAACTGTTGATGATCTTCTGGAATTGGGGTGCGATGACAGAGCTTGCTTTGTTGAAGATGCAGTGAGGGCAGGGGTCGGATGGTGAGCCAGAGCGGATGGTGTTCCTGATTTCGATGGTGTCTTTGTAGTTGACGTGGGTCCAGGGGAGTAGGAGGCTGGTGGGTGGTCAGTCTGTAGTGTCGGTGGTTGGCAGTGGGGGTTTGAGTACTGAAGCTGTCATGGATGTCTGTGATCTTGCTGTAGAAGAAGGTGGCTAGGGAGTCGCAGAGGTCTTGTAATGGCGGGATGGCATTGATGTTGGAGCTGGGTTGAAGAGCTCCCTCACAATGTTGAAGAGCTCCTTGTAGCTGTGCGTATTGTTGTTGATGCATTCTTTGCAGGCGGTTCTCTTGGCGGTTCGGATGAGTTGGTGCTGTCTGGGGATGGCGTTGTTGAAGGCTGTGTCGTTGTCTGGTGTCTGACCTTGGAGCCACTTCTTTTCGAGTCTTCAGCATGTTTGCTTGGATTCTTGGAGGTCGGCGGTGAACCAGAAGAACTTTCTGTCGGTGCGTCTGTTAGAAGGTTCCTTGATTGGGGCAAGAGTGTTGGCACAGTCGTCGATCCATTGCCTGACGTTGCGGGCTGCTGTGTCAGTGGTGTTGATAGGTGGGTTCCTGGAGAGGTTAGTGATCAGTTGGTCTTCGGTGACCTTGTTCCTTCTGCAGTGGGGAATCTGTTGCAGGTGATGGTGTGTTGTGGGTTTCCTGAAGGAGAAGTGGATGCAGCAGTGGTCAATCCAGTGGAGTTCGGTGTTGTGGCTGAAGGAGACTTGTTTGCTGGCGGACAAAATGGGGTTGAGCGTGTGTCCTGCGGAGTGGGTGGGTGTTGTGACAAGCTGCTTGAGGCCGAGGTTGGTAAGGTTGTCGAGCAGGCTGGTTGAGTTGTTGTCGTTGGTGTTCTTGAGGTGGAAGTTAAAGTTCCCGAGGAGTATTTAGTCTGAGGAATCAAGAGTGTGCGTGCCGATGACATTGGTGATGGAGTTGCTGAACTGCTGTCAGGGGCCAGGGGGGCTGTTAACGAGGGTCCTTCTGAGGGTGGTGTCTGGATCGGTGTGGATTTAGAACTGCAGGTGTTCGGAGGTGCTGAGGGTGTCTTCGCTGCTGGTCGTGATTCTGAGGGTATTCTTGTGGACGATGGCGCTGCCTCCTCCTAGTCTGTTGGTGCGGTCCTTGCGGGTGATCTTGTAGCTGTCTGGGATGGCTATGGCAATATCGGGCGCTGAGGAGGGGTTCATCTAGGACTCGGCCAGCCTCCGACGTCTGGGGAGGCAGAGTTGAGTCGATTCCAAAGTTCAACAGAGTGTTTGTGGGGGGAGTGGGTGTTGAGTAGGATGCATCTGAGATGGTTGCGTCCTGCCTTGGTGGGTGGGTTATTAGCGTGGAGGCTGGTGAAGGTGCAGTTCCAGCAGGAGAAGGGTCCACAGGAGAGCTGCGGGTGGCTTAATGGCAGGTGGATGAGCGGCCGGTGTTGAGTGCTTGGAGGGTGGTGGCGTTGTAGCAGAGTCTGGTGTAGCAGTGGTGGGGGGGGTCGAGAACCAGGGGTTCCGGTGCTGGGCTTGGTCCAGGTGTGGACGGGCGCAGACGGGCTTGCCATAGGGGTGCCTTTGGCACGCCATCGGCGCGGCCACGCAGCAGCAGCCATTAAGTAGGGGGGGGAGGAAAGGACAGGAGTGACTGGGGGTAAAAACGGAGAGAAAAAAGTCAGTGGGCCACAGGGGCAGCAGTGGCAGGAGTGCAGCGTGAGAGAGAGGAGGGGGCAGGGCCGGAGGGGCAGCAGGGGAGAGAGAGAGAGGGGGAAGAGCGAGAGTGAGGGAGAGAGAGAGAGCAGAGTGGAGGGAAAAGCAAAGAAAGTGTGTAAAGCAAAAGTCAAAAATCAAAAGTCAGAAAAGGAGCACTGTGGAGAGCGAATGGCAAAAGGGGCACAGAGGGGGAGACACGGAACAGAGAGCACACAGAGAGCGAAGCAAAGAAAAGGAGGAGAGAGGCAGAGGGCAGCCTAGTAGGAAAGCAGAGCTCTCCCACTAGACACCAGGGATGAGGCGCCTGCGGGTGGAGAAGGGCCTCGAACTCCTGACAGGGTCAGGAATTCAGAGGAAGGCTCTACTTACAGGGGGAGCTACGGGAGGCAGAGCAGTTCACCAACCAGGTCAGTGAACTGCTCTGCTATAAGATGTCTTGAATGATGTGAGAGATATTGAATTATGTGGTAAATGACCTTTCCGTTGTCTGGAGAAAAAAAACTTAACACCTTAGGGTCCTTTCCATGGTAGAATCAGATTAAATCTCAAAATCAAATCAAATCCAGGTAGTGTGGGGAATGTGGATCAGAGTACTCCACCTGAACATTCCACTAAATACCTCTCAGGGTATAGAACCCAGGCAATAAAGAGTGCATTGTGATGGCGAGCTGCAAGTCAAACAGTGCAGCAAGCAAGACACATGCTCTGCAATAAGTTACATAATTAATGAATAACGTTTAAAAATCTATTGGTTGTTATCAGGGTAAAAATAACCAAACCTGGTACTTTTACAATGGGTCGCTTTGCTACTTCATACAAAGGAACAGCAAAAGTAGATACCTGTCTCTGGAAAGACAGTAAGTTGAAGCATAGCAAGTAGTTTGCTGTTCACAAATGGGGCAGAGAAGAAAACATAGGTGGTCATTACAACCTCGGCGGTCTTTTAAGAAGACCGCCGAGGGACCGCTGTGCGGAAGCCTGCCAATAGTGGCGGTTTTCCACTCTGCGTATTATGACCGTTCGCTGCCCTCCGTCGTTTTTCCGACGGAGAGCCGCCAACAGCCATACTTGCGGGCGGTGGGGAAGTGAGGTTGCTCCACCTCCACCGCCACGCCAACAGAACACCGCCGAGCTAATCACGTCCTGTGATTCTGCGCAGCGGTGTTCTGTTGGCGGTGTGGTGTTGGCGGAGCTGCCCCCATGGCTCCCGTCCCCTCCCGGAGGATCGACGGAACAGGTAAGTCGAACGTCCGTTAGGGGAGGGGGGTAGAGGGGTGTTGTGTGTTGTGTGGGTGCATGGGGGTGTGCGTCTGTGTATGTAGGGGGGTGTGAGTGCGTGTATGCTTGCGGGGGTGTTGCCTGTTTCGGAAGTGTGTGCGTGTCTGTCTGTATGTATGTCTGTATGGATGTGTGCGTGAATGTGTGAATGTGGGTGTGCGTGTCTGACTGTGTGTGTGGATGTTGGCATGTATGTCGGTGTGTGTGCGTGTACGTGTGTTGGTGGTGCCTGCGTGCGTGTCGGGTGTGTATGTGTAAGGTAATGTTGGGGGTCGGGGTGGGGAGGGGGGCCCTGCCACCTTTGAGGGGTGGCAGTGGTGGTGGGGGGTGTAGGGGAGGGAGTCGGGGTGGGGGTGGGGGGTGGGGGAGACCCCTATCAGTGCCAGGGAAGGAATTCCCTGGCACTGATAGTGCTTACCGCCATGGATTTCATGGCGGTTCCTACCGTTGGAAATCCACGGTGGTAAGCCGGGTCACAATACCGGCGGCGGTATTGTCACGGCCGCCGGCCTGGAGACCCAGGTCTACAGCCCAGCGGTCGTCTTCGCCCTGGCGGGCGGAACGGGGAAGCAGCGGATGACCATGGCGGTAACCGCCATGGTCATAATACTGAAAAAAAGACCGCCAGCCTGTTGGCGGTCTTACCGCCGCTTTAACACCGTCCGCCAGGATTGTAATGACCTCCATAGTGCTGAGACAGAAGAAGACAAGGTTGCTTACTGTGGAATCAGCCACCAACCTCAAGACCTGTGCACAGTATGAGTGATGACCATATATAATTACAACTCACAGCAAATATGTAGAATTAAACTTAACAATATATAAGCTGCCGGGCTGCACTTAGAACAAAATATTTCCCTCTTTCCACCCTGAGAAAGGTAAAAAAGACTACTTGTATTCTGGGTGTTTTTTTGTCAGTTCAATATATCCTTTTTCTGTTAGGCTGCCAGTTTAGATCAGTGAGTTGAATGTTGATGTATAAGATATTTAGGGGCATATTTACAAGAAAGTGGCACATCATCTATACACTCCCCCCCACCTACCAGCACCTACCGACACCATGGGTGCACAGTATCTGAAATATGGAGAATATGGCAGACCATGGTGGTCGTTAGCACAATGATGCATGTCAAGCATTGCAACACTTTGTAAATATGGCAGAAAAGCCACCTTAGCATTGACGTTATAGTGGTGCAAAGGTGCCTTGTAGGTATGCCCCTTAGTGTTTTCTAGGTCACAGGTTCAATGCAACTACCGTCAAGGCCAACTCAGACTTTTATCTTTCTGAGCTAGGCAAACTGAATACAATTAAACTGTGTGATAACTACTCATCTGCAGTTTTTTTAACTGACCGAAATGCAACTTTGGGAGCTATGAAAAACAAGTTATTACTTTTAATATATTTTTTGAACAATTAAAACAACAAAGTAGGGCGTGTAGTCTATTTTATCCAGTACAGACTTCCAAAAAATTTCCAAAGCGTTTTGAAGAGTATGCAGAGACAAGAGGGCAGCTCAGAAATGATAAAAGTAATAAATTCCATGTCCCGATTAGTCTGCACTCAGCGCCTCCTAGTGTGACTCTGGCAGCGTCAAAACAGAAACGTGTTGCTCTAGCCCGGGAAACAATAACCGTAAGCACAATGAAAATTTGTGTAGTTCGCGCTATTTTTTCTAGGCGCACACTGAGATTCCAATTTTATTACAAGCACGGAGGCTCCTATTATGCTTATCTTCTCTTGCTTTAATTCAAATAGCAGCCAAGAAACTACAAATCCCAGCAAATCCCGCTGGGAAACTACAAATAAATGAGTATGTCATACAGTATGTCATACAGAATGTAACCAATCAGATGCATAGAAGGGTATAAACATATTGGCTGATAGCAACAAGTCCTCTTTTCTTGCTGCTAGCAGTCAAGATAAGTACTATCTTTTACTCATTCACTAAAGTTTGTGTTGGTTATATATATTACCCTTTTTCTATTGTTACTCTGTGTTTTCTATGTTTAATGTATGCTTTTTTAACTTGTTATAACCTTTTTCGGTTTCGCTTTTGTTAAATTTGCCGAACATTTCAATCTTTCGTATCGCGCCCCAACGTTCTATCCTGAACGCCTGGGGCGCGCGCGCGCGCGAGCTCTAATCCGCAGCGTTCTTCTGAACGCGAGCGGACGGAGTTTCACAGCTTCTGACAGCTAGTTCATTGAACGCGCGTCAGATCAGCTGTTCCCTCAGCTGACGCCTGCCGGCTGCTCTCCGCGGCTTTGTTTACCAACGGACACTCCTTCGGCAGCGCGCTTTTCGTCCTCTCGGCATTTCTTCCGTTTTCTCCTGGTTTTGTCAACACGCTAATATATAAATTATCGTATATAATCTACTGGGGGCTTCACAGACTTCGTTTTGGCAGTATACTCGCCCCTTATTTCAGGGTTATATTTTTTTCATTTAGTCAGATAATTTAATTACCCTGGTCAAGAGGAAATTCTTAATTTATTCATTTTAATATTCCATATATAACAATTTTTTCTGGGAATATGGAGAATTTTTCTGAAGAAGACGACGCTCAGCAATTCAAAGATGACTTGGACTCTTTTATTAAAGATTCTGTCCAGAAAGCGGTATCTTCTTCAATTTCTGGGTTTTCTAAAACATTTGAGGCCTCTATCAGGAAGTTAATCTCTTCTGCCTCGCCTTCTAAATCCAAAAAAAGAAAGGCAGACAAGGCTCAGGAGGAATCCGACTCTCCGGCAAAAAAGGTACCTAACCAGTCCCCTAGCACTTCCTTTCCTATACAGATCACTAATCTGGGAGACACTGATGATGATATGGGTGATTCAGATTCGGATAAAGATTCGGATAAGGAGGATCCAGACATAATGATC
Source organism: Pleurodeles waltl (assembly GCF_031143425.1). Classification (NCBI taxonomy): domain Eukaryota; kingdom Metazoa; phylum Chordata; class Amphibia; order Caudata; family Salamandridae; genus Pleurodeles; species Pleurodeles waltl. The sequence continues at coordinate 654,737,664 of NC_090445.1, read as the reverse complement.
TGGCCAGGGCCTATGGAGAAGAGGCGTAAAACTTCTCTGAGTAAACTGGGAGAGTCTTCCTCTCAATCAAAATTGAAGAATACTTTATTGGATTTCGCGGGTCAACCAATGTTTGACCCATCCCTTATCCGTCACCCAAATTCCACTGAATGGACTCCCTGTGATCATGTCTCAGAATACGTACTGAAGAATTTACGTCAACCACTAGATAAATTAGTACGCAACAGACTTAAATCTGAGTGCCCCAGACCTTCCCTGCCAAACAACATCACCAATACTCCGGCCATTGATCCAAACATGATAATGTTTTTCACAAAATTTGGGAAAGATCCCAAAAAAGGTGTGGACAGAGCTTGGACCAACTGTCAGGACAGGTTGCTCGACATCTCTGGTCCGCTCACTAGAATTTTAGATCTAGCAGAAGAGGCTAGAATGGAGAGTAAAAAAGTGGATCCAGTTGTACTCTCAAATTGGGCCCAACGGGCGATATGTCTTCTTGGAAATGCTAACGCCTCTATGGCACAGGAAAGACGGAAAAGTCTACTCCTCAAAATCGACCCTAAACTTAATTCGCTCGGTTCAAGGAGACGGGTCCAGAAGCCAATGGTTTGCTGTTTGGAGACTCTTTCCTCAAAGAACTCAGCAAATATGTTCAAACTTTCACCTCAATGGACAAGGCGCAGTCTTCCATGAACAAAATCTTTCACTCCCGTGTTTTTGGAAGAGCCGGCAAAGGCAGGAGCCGCTTTGCCGGCCGTTACACCCAGAGGGGTGCGGTCAATCAGACCAGAGGCTCCTCTTCGTACCCTCAGGAGTACAAGCCACAGTTCTATCCACAAAGGTATCGCTCCTTCAGACGTGGCTTCAGATCCAGAGGCTCCCAAAACGCAGGTAAGCGTTCCTCCTTATGGCTCATTGTTGGTGGGAGGCCGGACAGCTATGTTTGTGACAAATTGGCGGTCCTTAACCGCAGATCCTTGGGTCCTTCAGACAATTTCAGGTTATCATATAGAACTCTATTCAATTCCTTTCCAACATCGTCCTCCAAAACCCTTAAAGTTTTCCGAACAACAAAACACTCTTCTTTCACGCGAGGTCCATTCCTTGATTCTCAAGCAGGCGATAGAGCCATGCGTCCCTCACCCTTCAGGCTTTACAAGCACTCTGTTTCTGGTGCAAAAGAAGAACAAGAAATTTCGTCCTGTGATAAACCTCAAGTTTTTCAACAAATTTGTCGTCTATCACCATTTCAAGATGGAAACTATTCTCCATCTTCGAGATTCGTTGTTAACAAACGATTGGATGGTCCGACTAGACTTACAAGATGCATATCTTTCCATTCCCATCCATCACTACTTCAGAAAGTTCCTACAATTCCAGTGGAACGGCCAATTTTATCGATTTACATGTCTTCCATTTGGTCTCTCCTCGGCTCCTTGGTGCTTTACCAAGGTGTTGAAGCCAGTCATAACTCATTTACGAGCTCAGGGAGTCAGAATTATCGTCTACTTAGACGACTTCCTTATCCTACACCAGGACAGGTCCACTCTCATACAGCATGTAAACATGTTAGTTTCTCTCCTTCAGGGATTAGGTTTTCTAATAAACAACGACAAATCCAACCTCATTCCATCTCATCACATGGAATTTTTGGGTTTCCTTATAAACTCTACCAAGGCTACTCTTCATCTTCCGGCCCAGAAAATTTCCCATATCAAGAAGGAAATACACTTGGTCCTCAGCAAATCACAACTTACGATCAAGAGTCTCGCCCGGATAATCGGTCTTTTAGCTTCATCCATTCAAGCTATTTTTCCAGGTCCCCTTCATTATCGAGCACTCCAGAGATTAAAAATCCGGCATCTCAGAGAAGGCTTTACTTACGAAGACCTAATTTTGCTGGATCACGAATCCCGGATCGAACTTCAATGGTGGCTCGATCATCTAGATGCTTGGAATGGCCGGGCAATATTCTCTACAGCACCAGATCTTGTTTTAGAATCCGATGCAAGTCGGACTGGTTGGGGCGCAAGATGCGCTCAGTTCTCGACTGGAGGTTTATGGTCAAGAGAGGAGTCATATCTGCACATAAATTGTTTAGAGATTCTTGCAGGTTCCTTTGCGATCCAAACCTTCGCCAAAGACAGGGTAAGCTGTTCTATTCTCCTCCGGATGGACAACCTTTCCGCGGTTCGTTACATAAATCATCTCGGGGGTACTCGGTCAAAACCCCTTGCCGAATTGGCAAAGAGTCTATGGGAATTCTGTCTCCAAAATCAAATTTCGCTCCGTGCAGAGTACCTTCCAGGAGAGATGAACACAATCGCAGATTGGTGTTCAAGATACCTTCAAGATTCCAGCGATTGGCGTCTTCACCCCTCAATATTCAACGTTCTTTCTTCCAAATTCGGTCCCTTCTCGGTCGATCTTTTTGCTTCCCGTTTAAACACCCAGATCCCTCGGTTCTACAGCTGGCGACCAGACCCCCAAGCTTTCGCCACCAATGCTTTCCAACAGGACTGGTCCAATCAAACCAACTATGCTTTTCCTCCTTTCATAATGATTTCCAGAGTTTTGGCGCAGGTTCGACGTCAATCCACCAGAGTACTCTTGATTACCCCTCTCTGGCAGGGTCAGCCTTGGTTCCCGTTAGCTCTCGAACTTCTTATAGATCTCCCCGTTCTTCTTCCAAATTTTCCATCTCTGCTATTGAACCCTCAAGGTCATCCCCACGACCTGATACTCAGTCAATCCCTCCAGTTAGTTGCTTGGATGGTTTCGGGTCTGCCTGGAGAACCCCAGGAATTTCGCAGGAAGCTGCAAGCTTCATACGACAAGCCTGGGCTCCCGGCACAACCAAAGCTTACAAGTCAGCATGGTCAGCCTGGCATAATTGGTGTTTGCTCAGGGGTGCCAATCCCACTCCAGCGGATATAGTCCTAGTTGTTAATTTCTTAGCCTCATTGGCAGCTCAAGGAAAGGCCTACAGAACGGTCAACATGTACAGGTCGGCAATTTCCGCGGAACATGACAGAGTAAATAATAAACCTGTCGGTGAACATCCTCTGATTTGCCGTTTATTGAAAGGAATCCGTTTCACTAAACCCCCTTTACCGAAGTACAATTACATGTGGGATGTTAATGTAATTTTACAATTTTTCTTATCTCAACCGTCCAATTCCCTTCTATCTCTAAAGTTGCTTTCTGCCAAATTAACCATGCTTCTTTGTTTGGTTTCCCTAAAACGTATTTCTGATGTTAGAGCTTTAGATGTCACCTCAGTCCAGTATACTCCTCAAGGTGTTTTCTTTCAGGTACAAAGACGAACAAAAACTAATTTAATGTCTGTGTTTTATCCTTATTTTCCTGAACATGTTAACTTATGTGTCGGAAATTGTTTGAAGGAATACATTTCTAGAACTAAGGATTTGAGGAAGTCCTCTGAAGCTCAACTCCTCGTCTCTTTCAGACCCCCTCATAAACCTGTAACCTCCACTACTTTAGCACGATGGGTGAAATGGATGATGGAATTAGCTGGCATTAACACTTCCACTTTTGGTGCCCATTCTACCAGAGGAGCTATGGCTTCCAAAGCTTTTTGGACAGGTTTGAGCTTGGGGGACATTCTCAAATCCGCTGATTGGTCTAATGTCTCAACCTTTAGAACCTTTTATTGCAAACCTGTGTCTCATGTAGCTAATTCAATAATTTCTATGCTTTGAACTAAGCATAATAGGAGCCTCCGTGCTTGTAATAAAATGGAGATTTTCTTAGCTTTAGTGAAAGAAAGTCTTGATTTTATTAAAACACGGAGGCGAGTATTATCCCACCGCTTTGGGTCTATTATTAACCCTCCCTTTATTCTCATTAGGTACAACTTCCACCACCAACCAGTCAGCCTAGGATCCTTTCCGCATCCTTCCAGGATAATGTGCAGGCGGCAACTTCCTCGACTCAAGAAACGTCTCTATTTCAAGACCTCTTCTTTCCCAAGTTGGATCAAAAGACTATTCATGTTATTTATCGTTTTGAGGCTCTATTTTCAGTTATATTGGCATGTATTATTTTGCTGTTGATAATACCTTTATTCAGAGTGTCTTAACTGCTCTGCAAGGAAAGAGGACTTGTTGCTATCAGCCAATATGTTTATACCCTTCTATGCATCTGATTGGTTACATTCTGTATGACATACTGTATGACATACTCATTTATTTGTAGTTTCCCAGCGGGGTTTGCTGGGATTTGTAGTTTCTTGGCTGCTATTTGAATTAAAGCAAGAGAAGATAAGCATAATACTCGCCTCCGTGTTTTAATAAAATCAAGACTTTCTTTCACTAAAGCTAAGAAAATCTCCATTGTTCAGCGGTCTGTTCCATCATAACCAAACCATGCAGCCCTTTCAGTGATGTCACTGGATCTCGCGTTGGTGTTTCAGCTATGATGAAAGTGGAGTACTCACACTTGTTGTGTCGGGGATTCTGGGTATGGAGACACAGAATGCCCCCTTTCTTTGAGCGCACGAGATGCATCAGCGCCTTCCTAAATGCTTATCGCATTGTACCACTTGCCAGAAAAAGAGGTGGGGTTCCTGAGCATGGTGAGGTGCAACCAGAGCATGAAGAGGAGATCCAGGTTCAGGGTATAACTAGCAGCTGGTTCTGTTCCGCAGCAGACGTGTGACACCAGAGCAACAGTGATTGGTGAGTGGCTGGTGTCTAATGTTGAGGACTGTTCTCAGTCAATGTTCTTAAAGTCAGTGGCACACATGCGGTAAGGAGCAATGTCTCATGGGTGCGGAAACACGAAATATCTCAGTCCTTATAAAAGGCCTGGATTGTTTAAAGGCAGTCTTAATTGCTCAAAGTCTACATCTCTCTTGTCACAATTCTTACGCTTTCAGGGTGACAGGCTACTTTTCTGACCCTCAAAAAACGGACGTTTCCCCTTGAAATCTCAAGATTTTTTTTTTTAATTGTCTGCTGGTGTGGCTACTAAGGGCACCATGCCCCTTCCTCGTCCTGTACAATACCAATTCAGACAAAGAAAAGACGAGGGCCCAAGGGAAATGGGTAGACAGATTGCAGGACTACCACGGAGAATTGGACTCTGTTGATGAATTTTACAGTAAGAAATCATGGCATGGACGCTTCTGCCGTCTTTCCAATGACAGTTCTTACTCTTTGACGATATACCAAGCACCCAGAATGTGGCACAGCAGTACACGCACATGGAAGAACTATCATAAGCAGCCATCTTGGACAAGTTAGGGACCTGTGTGACCCTAACAATTACAAAACACAGGGACCCATTTTGGGGCCACTACAAAACCAAAGGTGTCTAGTAGTCAGCCAAGCACAACCAAGAGCTATACACATGACACAGAAAAGAAAGATAAGCAAACCACTAAGAGACAGGGACACGGAGGCAAACACCAATCAAGACTCTGAAGGGACCAGAACTTTCCATAACAGCTAACGAGACTTCAGCTACAAAGTTGCAAGCTTACAGAGTGGCACACAAGGATATTCTTGAGAACTTGTCCACCCAGACGAGGAACCAAAGTAAGACTGTCTCAATGAGGTGTACTCCAATACTGAAACCACAGGCCCACTATCAGAACAGCACAAATGGCTGCAAGACGCAGAGTATCCTGAAACACCCATCGAAGACCAGACAAGAAATGGCGAGCACCACTGTAACCAACAGGTAATGTAGAACCATATAGAACCATAACGTAGTAGGATGGTAATACAAACCCTTTATTAGGGAACACAGTTTGAAACAGACACAGGAGCAAAGTAATAGGTGGGCTTGAACCCCCTACCTACAAACTGAGACACAGAGACTCCCAGCCTTACAGAAGGCACCCGGCAGAATCTAAGTCCCACTGCAAAGTTAGTAGAAGAGTATATTGCAGCACCCACCAGGCTGCATAAGTTCTCACATGAAACTGTGTCACACTGAGCAATAGAAATGGCATGCTTTTTGCTTATAAATATAGCAATGTCAAAAGGTACAAAGACTAAAATGGACTCAACGTGCTGACCTCAGAAGAAGGAAGTCCCAACTTTGTATGGACGTAAACAGGACCCTACAAAATAATCACTTCAGTAGCAGGATGAGCATGAGTTGCATGTGCAGTCTTGCTGGCCTTCAACATGATGCACATCAAACGTGCAGAGAGAGACAGAAACCATTCCAAACAGTGAAACAATATGGAAGGGTGCTGGTCAATGCACATATGCATGCGTGACACAACAGCGGAGGATTGACTCCGCTTGAACCAAAGTTGACATCAGACCCATAATGCACCACTAGTGAGCTACACTCAACTCGACAGACGCCTGCCTGTAACTCAAGCATAGCGGAACAGAGATTCCATACCTACACCAAAGCCAGGTCGACCTCAGATGTAGAAACCTAGCGAGCCTGACTTAGAGCCAAATTCTTTAATGCCCATCACAGATCAAACAGCTCTCCCACCAGAAGAAATAATTTAGAAGCGAGCAGACAGCCCAAGGCACAGAGTCCAAAACGGAGGTCAACCTGCAGAAGCGAACACAAGAACCAAACCTATTAGACACCATTGCCACCTGGCATCGTGCTCGAAGACACTGTAAAAACAGTCACTGCAAGGAGATTAATAGCCAAAACTTTGAATCCTGTAGGGTAGGAGCCTGGAAGTAGAAACCTTAGCCAAGCACACTGGACAGAGGCTAGCGATGCCCAACAGTGCTTAGGTGCAAACAAAAAGAACTGATGCTGTGACATGAGAAGATGTACTGAGCAGAATGCACCAGAAAAGATAGAGTGAGGGTAACGACTTCTACTCATACAGTGATGTGAAGAAATTGAAACCTTGCCCCAGTTCTCATGAGGCCTCAGGGGCCGTCCACCAAAATAGTTTTGTACCGCAACCCAATGAAACTACAGCAAACAAGCCCAGCCTCTGACCTGAGAGTTCCACCTAGCAACAATTTAAACAACTGAGCCATAGAACTTGGATCTGTGAGGCTAAAAAACAAAACGGCCCCTCAGGGAACTGAGCGAAAAATAAAACATCTACAACATTTCTGCCACCTTGTAGTACTTCCAAGAACAAGTTCACACTGCATGCATATATTAGACTAAGGCCCTCATCATGACATTGGCGGTAAGTACCGTTTACTGCCATGCTGACTGCCGCCAACACACCGCTGCCGCAGCAGATTACCACTACCCATATTATGATACACACATAGCAATCTGTCACTATACAGCCACACACACAAGTCCACCATCCCAAAGGTCAGTGATAAACTGGTGGTAGCAAAACCCACACCGTTACGCCAACAGAACTACGTCCACAGCATTATGACCCACGAATCACTACGGCGGACATTCAATGGCGGTAAACCATCGGCGCTACATACTGCTGCGCTCAAAATACACACACACTAGCAAAACAACACTACATTGGACAATTTTATTAACACACACCTGACACCCATACACACACTACACTCACAAACCCACACCAATAGAAAACACACAGCCACATTACCCACAACCCTTTACCACTAAAAACAATTGCCACAAGAGAGATAGCAAGACCACAGACAAGACCACAGCCACACACCACTATCACATATACACCATCCACGCACCTTACATCACACACTCCAACACATCACCCTACACACTCTCACCCACACCACTCACACTACACCCATGGCACCACAACGACACCCCAGGTTCTCAGAGGAGGAGCTAAGGGTCATGGTGGAGGAAATCATCTGGGTAGAGCCACAGCTATTCGGATCACAGGGGCAGCAGACATCCATTGCTAGGAAGATGGAGCTATGGCGGAGAATCGTTCACAGGGTTAACGCCATGGGACAGCACCCCAGAACAAGGGATGACATCAGGAAGAGGTGGAACGAACTACGAGGGAAGGTGCGTTCCACAGCAGCAGGACACCAACTCGCTGTACAGAGGACTGGCAGTGGACCCCCACCTCCACCCCCACAACTAACAACATGGGAGGAGCAAGTCTTGGCAGTCATGCATCCTGGGGGCCTGGCAGGAGTAGGAGGAGGACTGGACTCTGGTAAGTCAAAGCTCTGTTACTATCACCCCCCACCTGCATGCCATCAACTGCCCCCACCCTCACTCCCATCAATCCACCACCTGACTCACCCCACCATAACAACCAACACCTCCCAATGCCAAGCCCTGTATGTAACACCAATGCACGGACCCCCATCACTAGAGCATGCACACTAGAGAGAATCACCTAGCCCACCAAATAATTACTCACACAAGGCAAAGCTGCCAGGGCAATAACAACCATAGAGGGCAACACACCCATGCCCAAGATGTCACATGCAGAAACAATAACACTGCATTTACATCCCCACAGGTCCCCCACCCAACGTCACCGAAGAGGAGGTGCCAGCAACATCCAGTTCCCCCCAAAAAGAGGCCCACAGTGATGACAGCAGCTCTGGACGCCTGGATCTGGATGACCAACCTGGCCCATCAGGGACCTCCAGACAGTCGGTTACCCAGGCACAGTCCCATACCACCACACAGCCTCCCCCTCAGGAAACACCAGTACAGCACCCACGTAGTGGGCCCATACCTCTGTCCCCAGGACACGTCAATAAGCAGTGTGTCCACCACTACAGGGACCCCAGGCAACCCTACAAACACAGGGCGATCAGGTCCCTGATGTCAGTGGCAGTGGGGACACGGTTCAGGGGACAGAGGCACAGGACAACAGGGAAGCTGGGAGGACTGCTGTGCGACAGGGGGAGGACAGGCCCAGGGAACCGACTTTCCAGGAGGCACTCACCAAGATCCTGTGAGCATACCACCATTCCCAGATCCAGCGGCTGCAGGAGGGACAGTACCTGGGAATCAGGGAGGACTTGAAGGACATAAACACCACCCTGGTCACCATTGCAGGGGTGCTGGCAGATATGGCCAACACCATGAGAGAGGCAGTGGCACACCAGCGTGCCCCCGACACTAGCCAAACCACTGAACAGCCTTCCACCTCCGCTGCTGCTAGTGGACTGGAGGCCCCGCCACAGGGTCAACAGGCCACCAGCACCCCTCCCCCTGCAGAAGGAGAACCACCCTGCAAATGGTCCCTGCGATCCAGGCAGAAGCCAGAGACTATTGCCAAGACCCCCGCCAGGAAATAAGACTCTCCTGATTGTCACCCTTGTGTACCACTCAGTCACCCTGTCCACCTTGAACTGCCATTGCTCCACTTCCTATGCCCCCTTGGACAATGCACCTGTGATTCACATAGAGTGGACTGTATCCTGGACTTTCCTCCACCATCACCCCAGCGCATTGCACATCCCCCTCTACTTTTGGCACTTAAATAAACACCATTTGAATAAATACAAGTATGGAGTCTGTCAAATGATTGAACGTTATTTGTTTAACAAGCTTTAAACACTGCAATACAACTGTACAGTACTATATACATAGGAATGACATGTAGTTGGCTGCAGTCAACACACCAGGAGCGATAGTGGCCCACAAATATCTGAAAATAGAGATGCCAAAGGGTACAGTAAGTGGCCATAGAAGTGGGGAAATCAGCCTGCCAGTGACAATGTCAAACACAAAACTGTCAATGAAAAGTGAAGTTACAGTGTCTTATCCGTGTGTCATTGGAAGTATTGCCGTATTATAGCTCTTCTGTTGTCCTCATCCTCTGCCTCCTCATCTTCACTGTCCACAGGGTCCACTGCTGCCACATGGTCATCTCCAGCCTCATCCTCCTGCAGAAAAGGCACCTGGCGACGTAAGGCAAGGTTGTGCAACATACAGCATGCCACGATGATCTGGCAGAACTTCTTGGGTGAGTAGTACAGGGATCCACCTGTTAGATGGAGGCAACGAATCCTGGCCTTCAGAAGGCCAAATTTCCTCTCTGTGATTCTTCTTGTTCGCCCATGTGCCTCATTGTAACGTTCCTCTGCCCTTGTCTTTGGATTCCTCACAGGGGTCAGTAGCCATGAGAGGTTGGGGTAATCAGAGTCACCTGCAAATATCGAGGGACACCTGTTAGCCACACACTAACCCTTAGGGCCCACACCATACTCATACACCAACACCAACTGGGTGGGAACCAGGTCTCACCTATTAGCCGCACCCTGTGCCTCTGGAGTTGAGCCATCACATATGGGATGCTGCTATTCCTCAGGATAAAGGCATCATGCACAGACCCAGGATACTTTGCATTGACATGGGAGATGTACTGGTCCCCCAGGCACACTTATCTGCACATTCATGGAGTGAAAGCTCTTTCGATTTCTGAACACCTGTTCATTTCTCCGGGGGGGGGCAGACAAATGCAATATGTGTACCATCACTAGCCCCAATAATGTTGGGGATATGTTCGATTGCATAGAAGTCAGCTTACACTGGGGCCAAATCCTCCACCTGGGGGAAAATGATGTAGCTGTGCATGTGTTTAATCAGGGTAGACAACACTCTGGTCAGCACTATTGAGAACATTGGCTGAGACATTCCTGCTGCCAAGCCCACTGTCACTTGGAAGGAGCCAGTTGCCAGGAAATGGAGGACAGATAGGACTTGAACAAGAGGGGGGATCCCGGTGGGCTGACGGATAGCAGAGATTGGGTCAGGCTCCAATTGGGCACACAGCTCTGTGATTGTGGCCCTGTCCAGTCTATAGGTGAGGATAATGTGCCTGTCCTCCATTGTTGCCAAGTCCACCAGGGGCTTGTACACAGGGGGATGTCTCCATCTCCTATTCATCCGCAGCAGTTACAATCTAGGGGGCAAAACGGTGAGCAGCTGGTCAGTATTCCATATTTACAAACACTACACTGCATTGCATGTTATGACTGTAACAGTATATTGTTGGATAGGCCCAAATAGTGCCTATGTGTACTGTGATGCAGTTAGGTGCCATGGACTGCCCCCACCCGCCTGAAATGGCATCTGCCTGTCCTGTATGGAGGGACATGTGGAAATGAGGTAATTCCGCTGACGTTGTGCGCCGTTGCAGAAGGCGGTCGAGAACCGCCGTGCAACTCCTCATTGGATACCATTGGGCCCTATGGGTTGCAGTGGCCAATGGTGATGTACGGTGGCGGTGACGGTACCCACTGCTGCGGACGTGACCACCATTTTCCATCTGTTCACTCACTTGCTACCTGACCTTCAACAGGAGAGGACCTACACTGCAAGTGCTGCTGTGACCTGTGTCTGGAACCGACCATGGCTCGTGTCACTGGGGAAAGGGCCCCTGCCTTCACCGCTGTGGAGTTGGAGAGACTGGTGGATGGGGTCCTACCCCAGTACCGAATGCTGTAAGGGCCTCCAGACCAACAGGTTGAGTACACTATGAGCACGATGCATGGAGCATGAATGCATGGAGTGCTGCGTGTGAGGGCCTTCTGTGGGGGGATTGGTGGAAGAGCTCTGGCCAGCATGCTGCATGTATGGTGAGCAATGTCTGTGCGTCAGGGGATTTGAGGGCTATGGTGGGCCATGAGTGTAACAGGCAGGATGGTAGGACTAATACCTTTTCCTATGTGTATTTCTCCGTAGGTCAGCGCCCATAAAAAAAAGGGTATATGGTGTGCCATCGCCAAGGACGTGCGACAGGCGGAGGGTGTACGGCAGGCAGAGCACCCACTGTCGGAAACAGTGGGAGGACCTGAGACGCTGGGCACGGAAGACGGCGAAGGCCCAGCTGGGGATAGCCTCCCAACGAGGAAGGGGTGCCCTTCGAACCCTGACCCCCTGGTGGCCAATCCGGAGCTGGATGGCCGCTTGGGGGCATCACAGCAGTCACAAGGGGGTGAGTACAGTGCCCCAATATACTACTTGCACGTGGTGGGGTGGCATCCCGGTGGGGGATGTGGGCCTGTGGGTGCCTCTAGGCCAGGCTGGACATGGCAGGCCAGACATTGCTTGGCAGGGTCTGATGCAAACCTCCTCCAACCAAAGTAGTAGGCATGCACTACTGGGCAGGGGTCTGTGTGTCTCAGCTATGCAGCAATTGGTGTTAGGTATCCCTGTCCATGGGCTGGTGACTAGAGTTGGGACTGGTAGTGCATTGAATAATCAATAAGGGGGATAGTGAGGAATAATGGTCCAGTGTATGCCCTCCCTCAATTAATACTATGCAAAAAATCAAGATACACTGTTCCAAAAGAAAGTGGCAGGAGAAAGTATACAGGAAACTCCTAAATTGAGGAGCAAGAGTCCTCACACACCCAAATGGGTGTCATGCTTCATCATCGGAGTTGCTCCTCGTCAGACCAGCGCTGCAATGTCTTTCACTGCAATGTCTTTCTCGATGACGCCACGACCCCAAGAGTGAGTTTGGAGAAAAGAGTGAAAACAAGGAGAGTCACATTAAAGGCTAAAATTGGCTCAAACCCCAAACCAAAGGGTAACAATTTTGTTCCCTGTATACTTTCTCCTGCCACTTTCTTTTGGAACAGTGTATCTTGATTTTTTGCACTGGTAGTGCATTGCCTAGTGCGTAGTGCTGTTCCCTGTGTGTGTGTGTCGTGTACGCCAATGGTGGTGTTGTTGCCGCCATTGACCAAGGGTATCCTTTGTCTCCCCCTCCTTTTTGTTTTGTCACCCTGTTCTTATGTGCATTAGCATCATCTGGCGGAGGAGCAGAGGCACTGGCGATGGGGAGAGCTGCATACCACAGGGCCCAAGAGGCTGAATCCACCAATGGTGAGGGCACCAGTGGAAGGGAGGGCGAGGGGAGCACCACGCGGAGGGGACACTTCTGACAGTGATACATCCTCTGATGGAAGCTCCCTGGTGGTGGCGGACATCTCTGTGCCCACCCCAACTACAGGTACAGCCACCACCCTCGTACCAGGACTGCCCTCCCAGCAGCCCCTCAGCGTGTTTCCCGTGCCCGCTCATCCAGGAGGGTGGGCATATCCTTCACTCCAGGCACCTCAGGCCCTGCCCCAGTTAGCCCTGCTGCCCTGAGTGAGGCGGCTATTGACCTCCTGCGATCCATCTTGGTTGGGCAGTCAACCATTGTGAATGCCATCCAGGGGCTGGCAGCCCATTTGCAACAAACAAATGCATTCCTTGAGGGGATTCACTCTGGCATGGAGGACCAACAGAGATCGTTCCAGGCTCTGGCCACCTCTCTGATGGCAACCATTGTCCCTGTTTCTACCCTCCCCCTCCAACTTCCACTTCTCAGTCCCATTCTCCTCAACCACAACTCATCCCAAGCAAACATCCAGACCAGCATGCACAGAAGACAACACACAAGAGAGGTACAGGCAAACACAAGCACCACACATCATCCCACAGGCACTCACACAAACACCATCCAGATGCAGGCATACCAACATCTACTGCCTCCACTGTGTCCCCTCCTCCTCGTCATCCACCTCCCTCCCAGTTGCGTCTACACTCACACCTGCATGCACTACATCCTCATCCACTCCCACCATCACCATTAAGCCCATCACTACACACTCCTCACTGGTAGTCACCACCCCCACATCCATGCACACGTCCCCTGTGTCCTCTCCCACTGTGTCTGTGCTGCCTCCTCCAAAAGTACACAAACGCAAGCACTCAGACACCCAACAGCCATCCACCTCACAACAGCATCCAGCCCGTGCATCTGCACCCAAAATCAGCAGACAGACACCTCCTACAACCACTTCCTCTTCCTCCACTCCCAAACCTTCACCCTCTTCCAGCCCCAATGTCCCTAAGAAGCTTTTCCACTCCACCGTTGACCTCTTCCCTACCACTCCCCACCATACTTCAGGTCAGGTCAGGGTGGTCAGAACCCAGGCTAGCACCTCAGCCACCCAGTCCACGGCCACAGTAGTGTTGACAGCTACTGCATGTGGGGGAGGATCCCGGGCACTAGTCAGCAAAACTGAAAGGGTGTCTGCACCAGCAGCGTCTAGGAAGAAGGCACCACCAGCAGCGTCTAGGAAGGGCAAGGAGGCACCACCAGCTGCTACAGGGAAGGGCAAGGAGAAATCCCTGGCTGCTGACAGGAAGGGCAAGGGGCCTGAACCAGCAGGCAGGAAGGACAGGAGGCCTGGTGCTGGGACTCATTCGGAGCCCCCACCACCAACTATGGTGGTTCAGCCATCCGAGGCTGCAAGGGAAGGGCTGGAGCCTCCCCTCTCCACTGCCAGCACCGCACCAGCACCGCCATCAGCACCACTGTCAGCAGCAGCAGCCCCAGTGTGCAGCTGTCTGAGGCTGCAGGGGATGGGCTGGACCCTCCCCCACCACTGCCAGCACCGCCACGAGCACCGTCGCCAGCACCGCCAGCAGCACCACTGCCAGCAGCAGCAGCCCCAGTGGGCAGCCGTCCGAGGCTGCAGCGGATGGGCTGGAGCCTCCCCCCACCACTGCCAGCCCTGACACCAGCACCACCACTGCCACCACTGAGAAGCTGTCACCGCCTGCGGACAGTGTGTAGTTCTGCATCCATGGGCTGTTGTGCGTCCTTCCCCAGCAAATCCTGTGGGTCTGCACCAGATGAGAGACTGTGACCTTGCACTCCCCAAGATCTGCGTCACAGGGCACAATGCCCCCTCCAGAACCAGTGGAAGAAGCTATCCACTCACCCCATCCTTCCCCGGATGAAGCACACTGGGCGCAATGCCCCCTCCAGAAACAGTGGAAGAAGCCATCCACTCACCCCATCCTTCCCAGGATGAAGCTCACTGGGCGCAATGCTCCCTCCAGGACCAGTGGAAGAAGCCATCCACTCACCCCTTCCTTCCCAGGATGAACCTCACTGGGCGCAATGCCCCTTCCAGAACCAGTGGAAGAAGTCATCCACTCACCCCATCCTTCCCAGGATGAACCTCAATGGGCGCAATGCCCCCTCCAGAACCAGTGGAAGAAGCCATCCACTAGAGAGACTGTGGCCTTGCACTCCCCAGGACCAAGCAGTGGGCAAACCACCCACTTGAGAGACTGTGGCCTTGCACTCCCCAGGACGAAGCAGTGGGCAAACCACCCACTTGAGAGACTGTGGCCTTGCACTCCCCAGGACCAAGCAGTGGGCAAATCACCCACTTAAGAGACTGTGGCCTTGCACTCCCCAGGACCAAGCACAGGGCATGTTGCCCCTTCCAGAGCCAGTGGGCAAACCACCCACTTGAGGGACTGTGGCCTTGAACTCCCCAGGACATCGCACAGGGCATGTAGCACCCTCCACGACCAGTGGTGTTGTACCATCTTCCGGCTGAGGTGCCGCCCCATTCCCCGTCCCCCTGAGGTGCCTGTGTATTTTCAACCTGATGCCCCTGCAGTGTTCTCTCTGTGTTGTTGCAGGAGTGAGGTGGGGCCTAGGCCTATGTGATGTGGCCCTGTGGCCCACGGACATTGAGGACTGGGCAGTGTCCCTCCATTTGTAAATATGTATATAGGTTTGGATTTTGATGCACTTATTCCGAGTATGTTATCGTATTACACTCACTTTCTTCAAATCATTTTGTCCTTGCATTATTCCTGAGGGGTATGGGGTAGGTATGTCATGTTGCTGCTTCTGGTTGTGTGTATGGTGTTGGGAGTGGGAGTGTTGCGTGTTGAGTGCGTGTCACTCTCTTTTTCCTCCCCCAGCCCTTGTGTGCTAGGCGGCAGTGCTCACCGTGGTCATCTTCACCGGCATTGCTGTTCATAATGCAGCAGAAGGTAGACGAACATCGGAAATATGTGCAGCTCGGGCTCCATGGCATCGTGGATGTTCCTTGAGTCTCCACAGGTGAGTCTTTTAACTTCTGAACTCTGTTTCCGCCATGCTTTTGATGTCTATGGTACAGCCCCGGAAAAGGTGGCGGATTGGGCTGTCTTAATACAGTGGGCGGTACATTGTCTTCTGCCTGGCTGTTGGCGGTTACCGCTGTCGTGCTTGTTGATTCTGCCGTGGCTGTCTGTCTGAGCGGTTTCCGCTGTGGTCATAATTTTATTTTGGTTAACGCCAGCCTGTTGGCGGTATTACCCCCGCTTTATCACCGACCGCCAGGGTTGTAATGAGGGCCTAAATGTCAAATGTCCCATTAGTGAACAGACCTGGAAACAGAACGGACAAAAGCGGAAGTCAGCAGACAAAAACTGCGTCCCTTGCTTTCCCCATGAGCCTAAAAGCTTCAGGTGAAGAATCAAAAACAAGCATTTGAAATGCAATGTGTCTCACATTGGCTTAGAGCTATTAGAGTTGTAAAGTCCTAACCAGACTTTTATTGCCACATAAAATGTAAAGTAAAACAGTTTCACATAAGCAAGCCGACGGCCACCATGAGCGTGAAGGAGAAATACAAAAGGAAACAGAAGTTCACTTGCAGTCAAACGTATCGGCAAAAGTGCAATTATCCATGTAACAGGGACGATGTCATGCAAATCACTTGACTACTGCCCAGCGAGATCGCACTGCGTAGCAAATAAAAGGAAAAAGTAGTCGAGAAACCATGTAGAAAACATGGAGCCTCGTATGTTTTCAATAGTTGGCTGGTGCGCTTGAGGAGGGCTAAACACCGGGAAAGGCATGACGTGTGCATGCCTTTCACAAATAAAATCAAGTGATTTTTAAAAGACAAGCCCACAAACCAACAAAATCTGTGGGTTAAAAGCCCACAAAGAGATTACAGCAGGCTAGAGCGCTTGCACGCTCGACCCTAAAAATAGAAACATAGACAGGGCACGGTTGTATGACATTAAAAGGCATGCGTTTACAATGCATGCCTTTACCATGCATCCTTTACCTCGCAATTCTTTTACCATGCAAGGCTTTAGAACGCATGACTTTGCAAGGCAAGGTAACTATATATAAGGTAAGTGAAACCCCTATTTTCCCTATTTATATATATGTGTGTGTGCATATACATATCAATGAATTTTTGTATCAATGTAGGTATGTATAATTTTTTTTAAATGGAGGGCTCCCAAACCCCCCTTGTTTTTTAAATTATTATAAAAATAAATATTTCCTTTTTCCAGAGAACCCTCCTAAAACCCCTTTTTGTTTATCTTAACACACTATTCCCTTGAACACACTAAACCTTAAAATCACCCTTAACACCCTATACCCTATTCATCTCTTAACCCTATAAACACCCTTACCACCCAATTCCCTTAGACACACCTAAACCCTAAAAACTGTCCCTTACCACTCAAAACCCTTAGTCACCCCTAAACCCTATAAACACGCTTCCCACCCAATACCCTTACCCACCCCTAAACCCTAAAAACACCCTTACCACCCAGTACCCTTACCCACCCCTAATTCTAAAACCACCCTTGCCATCCAATACCCTTACCCATCTCTAAATCCTAAAATCTTAAAACACCCTTACCCCAAACCCTTACACACCCTTGAAACCTAAAACACCCTTACCACCCTATACCCTTATCTACCCCGAATTCCTAGAAACATCCTTTCCACCCAATAGCCTTAACCACCCCAAACCCTAAAACACCCTTCCCATCCAATACCCTTACCCACCCCTAAACCCCCTCAAACACTCTTACCACCATATACCATTACCTACAAGTAAACTCGAAAAACACCCTTCCCACCCAGTATCCTTAATCAACCCTAAAAACACCTTTACCATCCAATACCCTTACCCACCCCTAAACCCTAAAAGCACCCTTACCACTCTATATCCCTACCCACCCCTAAACCCTAATATATATATCCACATTATTAAATGTTATAGTTAGGTTCAGATTTTACATGCACAAAACTATAGAAATTCAACAGTTCTAGTTATACTTATCTCAAGAAACTATAATTTGTGCCCTAAAGCAACTACAGCTTGCGCCCTCGCCATGTACAGTTTTCTCATCAATAATTTTATTGTAAACGTTGCAGTTATACTATAAAGGATGCCATAGAAGATGTCATTAATGATGTAATATGTGGAGTAAGTAGCACCGCATGGCGAGGCCACAAGTTTTGGCCAGGGGACCCCATCCCCCATGGCTGGTCAGTTACTGCACGGGGAGAGGGACTGCATGTCCACCTTTCCTGGACCTGTTTTGGCCGTGGTGACCCCATCCCCCGGGGCCGGGCCAATTAGTAAAAGGGGAGTGGGGCTGCATGGCCCTCCTCCTTGGGCGAATTCTGGTTGGGGGACCCCAATTCCCCAGCCAATTAGTACAAGGAAGAGGGGGCTAGGCAGCCCCACTCCCTGGGCCAATTTCTGACCCAGCGACCCATACCCCGGGGCCTGAGCTATTAGTAAAAGGGGAGGGGAGCACGCGTGTCCCCTCTTTTGGATCATTTTGGTCCCAGGGACCCTATCCCCTGGGGCCTGGCCAATTAGTGCAAGGGGGAGGGGGCTGAGTTGCCCCCCCGGGCGGATTTCAGCCCCAGGGACCCCATCCTCTGGGGCCTGGCCACATCATGCTGGGTGCCCAGGCTACACCCAGGGCACCCATTGTGCACTGTTGGGGGCCACGGGGAGTCTGAATGCCCCGTGGTCCCTGCCTGCTCCTTGCCTCCAGTGGGAGGTGGCATTGCTCCTGCATGCAGGGAACAGCAAGCAATGCTGCTTCCTGCGTGCCAGAGGAATTTATCCGTCTGTTTTCCTGCCAATTGACAGCGGGCAGTGAAACAGATTAAAAGTCCAGTCCTAGGGAGCGGACTTACTGTTTGCTCTTGATTGGCAGGAACTGTCATACTGTCAAAGCACCTACCAAGTGAAAGCAACATCTGTGTCCTGAGGGTGGGCACCTCAGGACAAAGGGAGCTGGACGTGGGGGGTGGTGGTCCCCAGGGCCATGAATGGCTCCAGGAGGGGGGCACATAGCCTCCCTCCATTCAAATTGCATGAGCTGCCCTAGGAAGGTGGTGGTACCCGAGGCCGAAACAAGCCAGGGAGAGGGGCCTTAAGGCCCCTTCTCCCTTATATTACATTGAGCTGTCAGGGCCAAAATTGGCCATGGAGAGAGGGGGCCATGTGCGCCCCCTCGCCAATATACTAATTTAAATTTGCCCCCAGGACCTGGTCCACCCAGGGGCTGAAGTAAAAAGAAGCGTGGGCGACATGCTCGTTTTTGTTTTTTTAAATGTTGCTGAGTTTTGCAGATCATCTGCAGTTTTTGCTGCATAAACAAAAAAAATACATTTTGGCCTGGGTGGGGTCCTTGTAGGATCCAACCACCAGGCATAGGGGGTCAAAGTATTCCTACCCTGCCCCCATGTCTTTTTTCCAACTTTTGTTTTGGACTCGCCTGATTCTGAGTCCCAAAATGGCTGACAACACTTCTTGGTTAAAGTTTTGGCACCTAATCAGATCCCAGCATGAGATCTGTTGGATCTGCTGAGGATCTGCATCCCTAGATATACAAATGTATTTTCTCTTTAATACCTCAAAACCTACTGAATGGATTGACACCAAATCACAAAAAGGACTCCTTCTAGACCACAAGGTACCTTTCTGTCAAATTTGGTATAATTCTGTCCAGCGGTTCTGGCTGTAGTCGTGTTTAAAATCCCTATGGGTAATTGCCTGGGGAAAATGCGTTTTGGAACCTCCCCCCTTTTTTCTCTGTCCCCGCTTGATGAATCACCCTGAAACTTTCAACACAGCAACTGAACTCAGGTGCATGATGCTTAACTAGGTCCTAACTATCACTACCTACTGGTGACTGCCAGTAGGTTTTAAATATACATATATATATGTGTATATCTATGTGCGTGTGTGTGTGTGTACATATATATGTGTGTGTGTATATATATATATATATATGTGTGTGTCTATGTATATGTGTATATATGTGTGTGCGCGTGTCTATACATATATATATATATATATATATATATATATATATATATATAAGTCAGACGAAGAAGGTGGCGGATGCCAGAGAGTGCTTGCACATCTGCAAAGCGTATGTCAATAGTGAAATCCGGGCGAAGTCATAAAATTTAAACAATATGGTGTTGGGTGCCAGGCTAGCCCTAACACCTGCCATCACAGGTGTCCGAGGGCCACACACTGAAGAGTGGGTGGTTGCCTAAATATTGAAAGAAGAGTGGCCAGGGCACACCAGTAGCATGAATCCTGATCCTGATAATGTTCAAGAATAAATAGAAAGTTCGTTCTTGGAAGATGATGTGTAGATATTTATTATAAGTGCAGGTAGAAAGTAGAAATCTCAATCAAAAGACTGCGTTGTACAAAATGACCATGTGTCCAGGGCAGCCAGATGGTGATAAATGGTCAAAGCTACAATAGGATGTTCGAATGTAACAATAAGGTTACAGGGACATTATACTTAGGTTCACATTTTAAACATACAAGACTATAGAATTCACCTGTTATAGTTGTTGCAAGTAACTATAACTCGTGCCCTAAGGTAACTATAACTTGTGCCCCCAACATTCACAGATTTTTATGAATATTTTTACAACAAATGTTATTGGCAATTTACGTTATGAAAGATGCCATGAGTGCTGTAATATTTGGGGTAATTATCAGTGCATGGCAATGGACGAGAGAGAGAGAGAGAGAAAGTGACAGTACCGCAGGGAGAGACTCAAGGCCTCTGCGCTCCTAGCCAACTCCTCACGTCCTGCAGGAGCCGGCATTTGTCCTGCAAGCAGGAAGCTGTTTAAATAGCAGCTCCCTGCTTGCAGGAGCAATGTGTTCATCTATTTCCCTACACCCATGTTTGCGTGCAGGGAAAGACATGAAAACTCATCTTTCAGCAAGCAGGAGCTGTTTGAGAGCTCCTGCTTGCTGAAAAGAAGAGTTATGTTTGCTTTTGCTTGGTGGGAACT
Organism: Pleurodeles waltl; assembly: GCF_031143425.1. Lineage (NCBI taxonomy): Eukaryota > Metazoa > Chordata > Amphibia > Caudata > Salamandridae > Pleurodeles > Pleurodeles waltl. Next base: position 654,716,870 of record NC_090445.1, on the reverse strand, counting down.
GTCAGCTCCCACCAAGCAAAAGCAAACAGCTACCTCCTGAGGGTGGGCACCTTGGGAGCTAGCAGGAGGTGACCCTGGGGAGTATGTCCCCCAGCCAAGTATGGCTCTGCACATTCAATTTTGCACCAGGGCGGTGGTGGTTCCTGGTGCCAGGGGTCCACAACGGATCCCCTCCTTAAGTTATTTGACCACTAGGGAGGTGGTGATCCTTAGGACGTGGGGGGTGCTGCGCTATCCCCCATACATTATATTGATTGCCCCGCGGAGGTGGCGGTCCTCGGGGCTTTGATGATCACTAGGGGGGGTCCCTGCGCCCCCCTCCTATATTTAATGAATGCCCCCAGGACCTGGCCCACCCGAGGGCTAAATGAGAAGCAAGTGGGGAAGACTGCTCTTGCTTTTTTTGAGAGGGGTTGAATCCACGGTGAAATACTTGACTATTCACAATTTTCTTGTGAATTAAAAAAAATGCTTCTTAGTCCTGAGAGGGTCCCTGGGGGACCCCCGGACCAAAGTTAAGGGGCAGGGTAACAGTACCCTGCCCCCTTTTCTTTTTTTCACTTTATTTTGAGACCTGGCTGAAACCGCATCTCAATATGGCTGCCAACACTTCTGGCAAAGATCGGCAGTATTCACGAATTCGTCGTGACCCTATATATACGAATTTGGATTTCCTTTAATTTCTCCTGAACTACTGAATGGATTTACACCAACTAAAAAAAGGCTCATCTGTGGACCAAAAGCTAACTTTCTGCCAGATTTGGTGTAATTTCGTCCAGCGGTTCAGACTGCAGGTAGGTCTAAAGAGTCAATGGGAATAAACATGGAAAACACAATTTTTGATCCCCCTGCCCCTCTTTACTTTGCCCCCGCTTGGCAGATCACCTGAAACTTTCCATGCACAACAAGATTCTATAGGGCATTTTTTGGGGAAAATGTTGTGAAGATTTGTCAAACGGTGCCAAAGAGATAAACAAGTCAAAAAATGCTTTTTCTATGGAAAGTAAGTCCTAAGTATAACTACCTACTGGAGATTTATAATCTAGTCGTGGTCTCCACTACGTAGTTAATGTTAGGTTTGCTATTTCATAGGAATTTTTTTTTGTGTGTTGCTAATAACTTTGGCACTGTTTGATAAATTTCCACTAAACTTTCCAAAAAGGTGCTACTTTTTTACTAATTTGTGCATAGAAAGTGATCTGTCAAGCAGGAGCCAAGAAAACAGGAGGGTCCCAAATTGCAAAATCCCCATACAATCTCCATAGACTTCTTTATACAAGGCTACAACAAAAACTGCTGAATTAAATTACACATAATTCAGCAAGAACCTAGCCCACAGGTTGTGCTTTTAGTAATATGATATAAATCTGTTCAGTAGTTTTTGAGCAATTAAGGTTGAAAAATAATTGTATATCTGGGCGGTTGGATCCACAAGAGATTCTCGCGATTGCAGTAATTTAAAAATAGAGTGTACTGATTGGCCCAGAGAACTTTATTTCCCTTGGGTTATTGCGCTTCCGCCAGCTTCGAAGCAACAGGGCTACCAGCAACATGAGAATTTTTTATTTTTTCTGGCACCCATTACAGGACTCGGTCTTAGTCCCGTGTCCTGAAGTTAAAAAGTAATAACATAAGGGGGCAGGGTAGGGATACCCTGATAGCTGCATTTTGTAAACACTGACGCGCATTAGCTGGACACACGGTGTACAAAACTAGATAAAGAAGTTATATGGCTGTAATGCACCACTATGTAAACTATAAAACAAGTTAACACACTAATTGGATGATGTTATCGGTGATGTGATAAGACGTTATTATAGATGTCAACAGTGATCTCATAAATGGTGTCCTAGAACATGTCATAAGTAATGTAATATGTGAGGTCATAAGCAGTGATGATGGGGGCACAAGTTATAGTTAGCACTGCTGACTATACCTGGTGAATTTGTGCTTTTTTTTCAAAACATTATTGTTGTCATTGACAAAGTCACATAACTATAATGTTACTTAAACCTTTCTTTTTTAATACATTTCTAAGGGTCATTTAAAAAAACCACACACACATATATATATATATATATATATATATATATATATATATAAACACACACACTTACCTTAAATATACTTACTAGTCGTTGTAAGGCATATTTGTGGTAAAGGAATCTGTGATAAAGGCAATGCATGATAAAGGCACTGCTTGGTAAATGATGTGAAGTAAATGCATGTAAACATTGCATTGTAAAGGCTGTCTCCTACAGATCACCCACCAATGGCGCTCTGTAATATTTTAACCAGAAACTATGATCAAACCTCAAAATGGCATCATGCCTGAATTTAGCAGTGAACATGTGAACATGTACCTGAAAATCACAGCAACCACAATTAAAATCAGCAAAGACATAAAACAGGCAGCAATCAATGGAGGGCAGCCGAGAGTGGAGGCTCAGAGACCACAGCCATCATGAGGTCAATCAGGAATGTCCTGGGCAGGCACCAAAACTGACCTTTGCTCAGGAAGAGAAGCAGACTGACAAGGATCCTCAGCAAGGTGCTCAGTGGGATAGCAGGGTTGAAATTAGATGGTTGGCATAAGAAATATAAATTAAGGCCCTCATTACAAGCCTGGCAGTCGGTGATAAAGCGGCGGTAATAACGCCAACAGGCCGGCAGTAAAAAAAAAATGGAATTATGACCACAGTGGAAACCGCTCACAAAGACAGCCACTTTAACACACCGACCGCCATGGCGGTAGTAACAAGCACCGCAGCGGTAACCGCCAACAGCCAGGTGAAAGGCAATGTACCACCCATTCTATTACAACAGGCCTATCCACCACCTTTTCTGGGGCGGTACCAATGACATCAAAAGCATAGCGGAAACAGAACACAGAAGGCAAAGGACTCACCTCTGGAGGCTCAAGGAAGAACCACAATGCTATGGAGCCCGAGTTGCACATATTTCCCTTGACTGTATACCTCCTCATTCACTACGTACATCAATGCAGGCGAAGACGACCACGGTGAGTAATGCCGCCTAGCACACAAGGGAGGGGGAGGAAAAAGAGAGTGACACACACAGGCAACACGCAACACGCAACACGCAACACCCCCACCTCCAACACCATACACGCAAACAGATGCAGTAACATTACATATACACCCCGTACCCCTCAGGAATAATGCTAGGACAAAAGGAATTGATTAAAGTGAGTGTAATAAAATAAAATACTAGAAATTCCTGATTCAAAATCAAAATAGTATATACATATATGCAAATGGAGGGGCACTGCCCAGTCCTCAATGTCCGTGGGCCACAGGGCCACATCACATAGGCCAAGGCCCCACTTGACTCCTTCAACAACATGGAGAGAACACTGCAGGGGCATCAGGTTGAAAATACACAGGCACCTCAGGGGGACGGGGAATGGGGAGGCACCTCAGCCGGAAGATGGTACAACACCACTGGTCCTGGAGGGGGCTCCATGCCCTGTGCGATGTCCTGGGGAGTGCAAAGCCACAGTCTCTCAAGTAGGTGGTTTGCCCACTGCTTGGTCCTGGGGAGTGCAAAGCCACAGTCTCTGTAGTGGATGGCTTCTCCACTGGTTCTGGAGGGGGCATTGTGCCCAATGTGCTTCATCCTTTCAAGGAGGGGGTGAGTGGATGGCTTTTTCCACTGGTTCTTGTGCCCAGTGTGCTTCATTCTGGCAAGGAGGGGGTGAGTGGATGACTTCTTCCACTGGTTCTGGAGGGGGCCTTGTGCCCAGTGTGCTTCATCCTGGCAAGGAGGGGCTGAGTGGATGGCTTCTTCATCCTGGCAAGGAGGGGGTGAGTGGATGGCTTCTTCCACTGGTTCTGGAGGGGGCCTTGTGCCCAGTGTGCTTCATCCTGGCAAGGAGGGGGTGAGTGGATGGCTTCTTCCGCTGGTTCTGGAGGGGGCCTTGTGCCCAGTGTGCTTCATCCTGGCAAGGAGGGGGTGAGTGGATGGCTTCTTCCACTGGTTCTGGAGGGGGCATTGTGCCCTGTGATGCAGATCTTGGGGAGTGCAAGGTCACAGTCTCTCACCTGGGTGTCACACCCACAGGATTTGCAGGGTCCAGGACGCACTGCAGCCCATGGAGGTAGGACTACACACTGCCCGCAGACGGTGACGGCTGCTCAGTGGTGGCAGTGGCGGTGCTGGTGTCGGGGCTGGCAGTGGTGGGGGGAGGCTCCAGCCCTTCCCCTGCAGCCTCAGACGGCTGCCCACTGGGGCTGGGGCTGCTGCTGTTGGCAGTGGTGCTGGTGGCAGTGCAGGCAGTGGTGGGGGGAGGCTCCAGCCCTTCCCCTGCAGCCTCGGACGGCTGCCCACTGGGACTGCTGCTGCTGGCAGTGGTGCTGGTGGTGGTGCTGGTGGCGGGGCTGGTGTCGGGGATGCCAGTGGTGGGAGGAGGCTCCAGCCCTTCCCCTACACCCTCAGACGGCTGAACTGCCATGGTTGATGGTGGGGGCTCAGAATCAGTCCCAACACCAGGCATCCTGTCCGTTCTGCCTGCAGGTGCAGGACCTTTGCCCTTCCCCTTGGCAGCTGGTGGTGCCTCCTTGCCATTCCCCTTGGCAGCTGGTGATGCCTCCCTGCCCTTCCCCTTGGCAGCTGGTGGGGCCTCCTTGTCCTTCCCTTTGGCAGCTGGTAGTGCCTCCTTGCCCTTCCCCTTGGAAGCTGTTGGTCTCTCCTTGCCCTTCCCCTTGGCAGCTGGTGGTGCCTCCTTGTCCTTCCCCTTGGCAGCTGGTGCAGGCACACTGTCAGTGCTGATGGTTGCTGGAGCCTTTCCCACCTGCACTAGATGCCGACACTACTGTGGCCGTGGACTGGGTGGCTGAGGTGTTAGCCTGGGTTATGACCACCCTGGCCGGACGTGAAGGACGAGGGGGAGGGGTAGGGAAGAGGTTAACGGCGGTGAGGAAAAGCTTCTTAGAGACACCGGGGCGAGAAGAGGGTGAAGGTTTGGGAGTGGAGAAAGAGGGAGTGGTTGTTGGAGGTGTCTGTCTGCTTTGTTTGGGTGCAAGTGCAGGTGCATGGGCTGGGTGCTGTTGTGAGGTGGATGGCTGTTTGGTGTCTGAGTGCTTGCGTTTGTGTACCTTAGGAGGGGGGGCACAGACACAGTGGGAGAGGACACAGGGGCCGTGTGCATGGATGTTGGGGTGGTGACTGTAAGTGAGGGGTGTGCACTGATAGGTGTGCTGGTGATGGGGTAGTGGATGAGGATGTAGTGCATGCAGGTGTGAGTGGAGACGCTACTGGGAGGGTGGTGGACGAGGAGGAGGAGGGGGGCACAGTGCAGGCAGTGGGTGTTGTTATGTCTGCATCTGGATGGTGTTTGTGTGAGTGCCTGTGGGGTGATGTGTGGTGCTTGTGTTTGCCTGAGCCTCTCCTGTGTGTTGTCCTGGGTGCATGCTGGTCTGAATGTGTGCTTGGGATAGGTTGGGGTTGAGGGGAATGGGACTGGGCAGAGGAAGTTGGAGGGGGGCTAGAGACAGGGAAAATGGCTGCCATCAGGGAGGAGGCAAGAGCATAGATTGATCTCTGTTGGGCCGCCATTCCAGAGTGAATGCTCTCCAGGAATGCATTTGTTTGTTGCAAATGGGCTGCCAGCACATGGATGGCATTCACTATGGTTGATTGCCCAACAGAGATGGATGGCAGGAGGTCAATAGCCTCCTCACTCAGGGCAGCAGGGCTAACTGGGGCAGGGCCTGAGGTGCCTGGGGCGAAGGAGATGCCCACCCTCCTGGGTGAGCAGGCACGGGAAACTCGCAGAGGGGCTGCTGGGAGGGCGGTGCTGGTACGGGGGTGGTGGCTGTACCTGTAGCTGGGATGGGCACAGAGGTGTCCACCACCAGCAGGGAGCTTCCATCGGAGGAGGAATCACTTTCCAAACAGTCCCCTCCTGTCTCCGCCGTGGTGCTCCCCTTGCCCTCCGTCCCACTGGTGCCCTCCCCGTTGGTGGATTCGGCCTCCTGGGCTCTGTGGGATGCAGCTCCCTCCGTCGCCTGTGCCTCTGCTCCTCTGCCAGATGATGCTAATGCACATAAGGACAGGGTGACAAAACAAAAAGGGGGGGGAAGAGACAAAGGATACGCTTGGTCAATGGCAGCAACAACACCACCGTTGGCGTACATGACACACACAGGGAACAGCCCTACATACTAGGCAATGTACTACCAGTCACAATGCTAGACACCAGCCCATGGACAGGAATACCTAACGCCAATAGCAGCATACCTGAGACCCACAGTACCCTGCCCAGTAGTAGATGCCAACTAGCTTGGTTGGAGGTGGTGTTCATCAGCCCTTGCCCAACATGGAACCTACCCTGCAATGTCCGGCCTGGCCTAGGGGCACCCACAGGCCCATATCCCTCACCCGGAGACCACCCCACCACACACACGTAGTATATTGTGAAACTGTACTCACCCCCTTGTGGCTGCTGTGATGCCCTCAAGCGCCCATCCAGATCTGGATAAGCCACCGCCAGTATGCAGGCCATCAGGGGGGTCAGGATTCGATGGGCACTCTTCCTCGTTGGGAGGCCATCCCCAGCTGGGCCTCTGCCGTTTTCCTTGCCCAGCGTCTCAGGTCCTCCCACCGTTTGCGACAGTGGGTGCTCCGCCTGTCGTAGACCCCCAGGGTCCGCACGTCCTTGGCGATGGCACGCCATATACCCTTTATCTGATGGGCGCTGACCTGCAGAAAAAGATACATTGGAAAAGGTATCAGTCATACCATCCGGTCTGTTACACTCATGGCCCACAATGGCCCTCACATCCCCTTATGCACAGACAGTGCCCACCATACATGCATCACGCTGCCCAGAACCCTTCCACCAACCCCCCATACACGAGGCCCTCACACACAGCACTCCATGCATCCATGCCCCTTGCAGCGTGCTTGCAGTGTGCTCACCTGTTGGTCTGGAGGCCCATACAGCATTTGGTACTTGGGTAGGACCCCATTCACCAGTCTCTCCAAATCCACAGCGGTGAAGGTAGGGGCCCTTTCCCAGTGACACGAGCCATGGTCGATTCCAGACACAGGTCACAGCACCACTTGCAGTGTAGGTCCTCTCCTGTTGAAGGTCAGGTAGCAAGTGAGTGAACTGAAAGAAAATGGTGGTGACGTCCGCGGCAGTGGGTACCGTCACCACCGACGTACATCACCATTGGCCACTGTAACCCGTAGGGCCCATAGACAACCAATGAGGTGTTGCACGGTGGTACTCGACTGCCTCCTGCAACGGCGCACAACGTCAGTGGAATTACCTCATTTCCACCTGTCCCTCCAAACAGGACAGGCGGATGCCATTTCAGGGGGGTGTAGGCCATGGCACCTAAGTGCATCACAGTACACATAGGCACCGTTTGGGCCTATCCAACGACATACTGTTACAGTCAGAACATGCAAAGCAGTGTAGTGTTTGGAAATGTGGAATGCTGACCAGCTGCTCCCCGTTTTGCCCCCTAGAGTACAACTGCTGCAGATGAATATGAGATGGAGACACCCCCGTGTACAGACCACTGGTGGACTTGTCAACAATGGAGGACGGGCACATTACCCTCACCCATAGACTTGACAGGGCCACAATCACAGAGCTGTGTGCCCAACTGGAGCCTGACCTGATATCTGCTATCCCTCACCCCACTGGGATCTCCCCTCTTGTGCAAGTCCTATCTGTGCTCCGTTTCTTGGCAACTGGCTCCTTCCAAGTGACAGTGGGTTTTGCAGCAGGAATGTCACAGCCAATGTTCTCAATAGTGCTGACCAGAGTGTTGTCTGCCCTGATTAAACACATGCGCAGCTACATCGTTTTCTCCCAGGTGGAGGATTTGGCCACAGTGAAAGCTGATTTCTATGCAATGGGACATATCTCCAACATTATTGGGGGCAATTGATGGTACACATATTGCATTTGCCCCCCCCCCTCGGAGAAATGAATAGGTGTTCAGAAATCGAAAGAGCTTTCAATCGATGAATGTGCAGATTGTGTGCCTGGTGGACCAGTAGATCTCCCATGTCAATGCAAAGTATCCTAGCTTTGTGCATGATGCCTTTATCCTGAGGAATAGCAGCATCCCATATGTGATGGCTCAACTCCAGAGGCACTGGGTGTGGCTAATAGGTGAGCCCTGGTTCCCACCCAGTATATGTTGGTGTATGGGTATGGTGTGGGCCCTAAAGATTAGTGTGTGTCTAACAGGTGTCCCTCAATATTTTCAGGTGACTCTGGTTACCCCAACCTCTCATGGCTACTGACCCCTGTGAGGAATCCCAGGACAAGGGCAGAGGAACATTACAGTGAGACACATGGGCGAACAAGGAGAATAATTGAGAGGACATTCGGCCTCCTGAAAGCCAGATTTCGGTGCCTGCATCTAACAGGTTGATCCCTGTGCTACTCACCCAAGAAGGTGTGCCAGATAATTGTGGCATGCTGCATGCTGCATAACTTTGCCTTGAGATGCCAGGTGCCTTTTCTGCAGAAGGAGGAGGCTGGAGATTGGCGTGTGGCAGTAGTGGACCCTGTGGACAGTGAAGATGAGGAGGCAGAGGATGAGGATGAGGACAACAGAACAGCTATTATACGACAGTACTTCCAGTGATACACAGGTAAGACACTGTAACTTCACTTTGCATTGACAGTTTTGTATTTGACATTGTACATGCCAGCAGATTCTCCCACTTCTATGGCCATTTACTGTACCCTTTGGCATCTCTATTTTCAGATATCTTTGCCCCACTCTGGCACCTGGTGTGTCGTCTGCAGCCAACTACAGGTCAATCCTATGTATACATTACTGTACAGTTGTATTGCAGTGTTTAAACCTTGTTAAACGAATACATAGTTAACTCATTTGACATACTCCATACCTGTAATTTTTCAAAGGGTGTTTATTTAATTGCTAAGAGGTAGAAGGGGATGTGCAATGGGTTGAGGGGATGATGGAGAAAAGTCCAGGATAGAGTCCGGTCTATTTGTATGACAGGTGCATTGTCCAAGGGGGCATAGGAAGAGGAGCAATGGCAGTTCAAGGTGGACAGGGTGACAGAGTGGGACACAAGGGTGACAATCAGGGGAGTCTTATTTCCTGGGGGGGGTCTTGGCAATGTTGTCTGGCATGTGCCTGGATCACAGGGCCCGTTTGCATGGTGGTTCTCCTTCTGCAGGGGGAGGGGTGCTGGTGGTCTGTTGTTCCTGCGGTGGGGCCTCCTGTCCACTAGCAGCAGCGGAGGTGGAGGAGTGTTCATCGGTGTGGCTAGTGTCAGGGGCCTGGTGGTGTGCCACTGCCTCTCTCATGGTGTTGGCCATGTCTGCCAGCACCCCTGCAATGGTGACCAGGGTGGTGTGGATGTCCTTCAGGTCCTCCCTGATCCCCAGGTATTGTCCATCCTGCAGCCGCTGGGTCCCCTGCAACTTGTCCAGTATCTGGCACATCGTCTCCTGGGAATGGTGGTATGCTCCCATGATCTTGGTGAGTGCCTTCTGGAGAGTGGGTTTCCTGGGCCTGTCCTCCCCCTGTCGCACAGCAGTCCTCCCAGCTTCCCTATTGTCCTGTGCCTCTGTCCCCTGAACTGTGTGCCCACTGCCACTGACCCCCAATCCCTGATCGTCCTGTGTTTATGGGGCTGCCTGGGGTCCCTGTAGTGGTGGACACACTGCTGATTGACAGAGCTGGGGGCAGAGGTATGGGCCAGAGGTATGGGCTCGCTGGGTAGGTGCTGTAGTGGTGTTTCCTGAGGGGGGCGGCTCTGTAGTGGTATGGGACTGTGCCTGGGTAACCAACTGTCCGGATATCCCTGATGGGCCAGGTTGGTTGTCCTGATCCAGGCAAGCAGAGTGGCTGTCATCACTGTGGGCTTCTTCGGGGGGCACTGGATGTTGCTGGCACCTCCTCTCTGGTGACGTTGGGTGGGGGACCTGTGGGGATGTAAATGCAGTGTTATAGTTTCTGCATGTGACATCTTGTGCATGGGTGTGTTGCCCTGTATGGTTGTGATTGCCCTGTCAGCTTTGCCTTGTGTGGGTAGTGATTTTGTGAGCTAGGTGATTCTTTCTAATGTGCGTGCTTTAGTGTCCATGCAGGTCTGTGAGTGGTGTCCATGCATTGGTGTTGCATGCAGGGCTTGGTATTGCGATTGGTGGGTTGTGATGGTGGGGTATATGTGAGTTGGTGGAGTAATGGGAGTGAGGGTAGGGGTTGGAGTTTGTGATGGCATGCAGGTAGGGGTGGTGAAAGTAGTAAAGAGTTGACTTACCAGAGTCCAGTCCTCCTGTTACTCCTGCCAGGCCCTCAGGATAAAGTATTGCCAAGACTTGCTCCTCCCATGTTGTTAGTTGTGGGGGAGGAGGTGGGGGTCCTCCCCCAGTCCTCTGTACAGCTATCTGGTGTCTTGCCACCACGGAACGTACCGTCCCCGTATGTCGTTCCACCTCTTCCTAAAGTCGTCCCTTGTTCTGGGGTGCTGTCCCAAGGCAATGACCCTGTCCACGATTCTACGCCATAGCTCCATCTTCCTGGCAATGGATGTCTGCTGCACCTGTGATCCAAATAGCTGTGGCTCTACCCGGATGATTTCCTCCACCATGACCCTTAGCTCCTCCTCCGAGAACCTGGGGTGTCTTTGTGGTGCCATGGGTGTAGTGTGTGTGGTATGTGTGAGGGTGTGTGGGGTGTGTGCTGTGAGGTGCGTGGATGGTGTATGGGTGATGGTGTTCTGTGGCTCTGGTTCTGTGGGTGCTGTTGATGTCACTCTCTCTCTGTTGTAAATATTTTTTAGTCGTAAAGGGTTGTGGGTAAAGTGTGTGTGTGTTTTATAGTGGTGTGGGTGTGGTGTGTGTATGTGTGTCATTTGTGTGTAGTTTGAATTGTCCAATGTGGTGTTGTTTTGTATGTGTGTGTGTATTTTGGGCGCAGTGGTATGTATCGCCAATGGTTTACTGCGGTTGAATGTCCGCCGCAGTGATTCGTGGGTCATAATGCTATGGGCGTAGTTCTGTTGGCGTAACGGTGTGGGTTTTGCTACCGCCAGTTTATCACTGATCTTTGGTGTGGCTGACTTGTGTGTGTGTCTGTATAGTGACGGATTGCAATGTGTGGGTCATAATATGGGTGGTGGTAAACCGCCGCAGCGGTGGTATGTTGGCGGAAGTCAGCATGGCGGTAAGCGGGACTTACCGCCAATGTCACAATGAGGGCCTAAGTCTTCCAAGGTCTGAATAGAGCCTCGGATAGCAAAGTGGAATGTTTTTCAGTCAGGCCACAGAGGGACCTTCAACCTTTGCGAGAACTTAGAAAGTTAAGGAACAGCATCTCCTACAGACACCCACCTTGACTATTCTCATAAGACTTTGGTCCTTTGTACCTCACCACCCAACTACTGATCTAAAGTCCTATAGAGTGGCATAAATGTATTTTATTATTCAAAGTCAATATGCATGTTCTCATGTTTTTCATTCTGCATTCAACTATCTTTCATTTTTATTATTGCATTTTTTCAAATTTATAAACTTGGGGCTAAGAATGCAACCTACATTCTTTTACATAAATCAAGGTAATAACAATAGATTTTTCCGAGCCAGATACAGTGCTATGCACACCTAGGTCAAACTTCAGTCATGAATACTGCAGCATTGCAGTAATTTTGTTGGTGACAATCACATTAGTGATAAAAAACACAAGAATTACACAAATGCATGCTTTTATTCTGGTCCAAGGGAAATTACCCCAATGTGGTTCACAATTATCACTCATCCTCCAAGATGAATTGGTTAGTGCAATCACTTTCCTGATGTAGTCACTTCTTTAATCTCAGCCTCGTTCCCCTTCAACTCACAATACTCCTAGACTAGAACTTTGGATGTCGCCTCCATACACTGCGCCCTACACTAGTGAACCCAGCTGACTCTTTACTTCCATTCAGGGGTGTTAGACCTGTCAGCCTTAGGGTGGTCTTCCGCCAAACATTTTTGCCTTACTCCTCCATTTTTGCTGATCTTGTTTTTGTTGTCCTTAGGAGTCTGTGCACTTTACAACTGCTGACAAGTCCTAAATTGCTTGCACTCTCTACTTTAAATATAGTAGAACTGGCTTGCACCCGTTTGGCACATTTTCTTCAAAATACCTAGTAAAGTGATCTTCATGTACCCCTGGCCTGTAAATTAAAGGCTACTAGTGGGCCTGGAGGCCTACTTGTGCCACCCACTGAAGTGGCCCTTTTAAACGTCTCAGGCCTGCCTTTGCAGCCTGTGTGTGCAGTTTTGAACTGTCATTTTGGCCTGGCTAAATAAACCTTTTGCCTGACCTAAACCATCCTTTTCAATACATATAACACAGCCCTAAGTGTGGTATCTAGGATACCAGCTGCACACTCACGGAGACTGGGGAATTCTAGAAGGTAAACTAGGGAATGGTAGGACAGTTGGGAGGATCTCCCTCAGCTGCGGACATACATTCCTGTTCCCCAATAAACCTGTAACTTATACCTTCTGCGTCTGTTGTCACTACACTAGAGTAGATCCTAAATAGCCCATAGGGACTGGTGCAGTGTATTTGAAAAGTTGGATGTGTACTTTTAACTTTTATATGTCCTGGTAGAGAAACAACTCTTAAATTCAATTTTTCACTACTGCAAGGGCTGCCTCTTCAATAGGATAACAGTGGGTTGCCTTATTACATTTAATAAGTGATAACTTTCAATTGGGAGAAGGTAGAAAGTTAAGAGTTTGCTGTCTAAAGAATTGTAATTTAAAACCCTCATTAATGGTAAAGTCCGATTTTAAGTCACACTTATGGACATGCCACCTTTAGAAAGTCGGCATTTTCTTGTCCTAACCATTTGGTGCCTGCAGCCTGCATCCTGTGCCACATGACTAGGTGTAGCTGGTAACACAAAATGATGATGGATGGAGTGCTGAAACTTTTCAACCACTCACCCCCAGTCACAGATCTGGGTTGAATCCATTGTTCTTTTGCTCATCATGCCACCCCAGTTTGGACCCAGCCATATGCAAATCAGTCTTGACCCTGTTCCCCATGGGAACAGTCCAGCCCGAACTGCCAGGCCAGGTCCTCCCTGGACCGGAAACAAGCATCCTGGGATTGGTTTCAGGGTATCACCCTTCATCAGCCAGGCTAGCATGAATCCAGTGGCACAGTGAGCAAGGGACCCACATCTGGGCATACCCTTCCCACTTAGGGCAACTTTAGCAACACAAAAGGATGATGGACGGAGTGCTGAAACTTTTCAACCACTCACCCCCAGTCACAGATCTGGGTATCTGGGTTTAATCCATCGTTCTTTTGCTCACAATGCCACCCATGGGCTGGGTCCAAACTGGGGTGACGTGGCGAGCAAAATAACAATGCATTAAACCCAGATCTGTGACTGGGGACACTCCGTCCATCATTTTATTTTGTTTTGTGATGTTGCTAGGTGTAGCTGGTAGCTGGTCTTTGTGTATTGCTCCTAGATAGTTACATAAAAGGAGAATAGATGTTGGCAGGATGGGGCACCTCTGACTTGATGAGGGAGAAGAACTGTCACCGACCTCACTTGCACATCACAAAGGCTCTGCCCAGCACACTCACAAAGGGTTTTAACTCTAGTCTTTTGTTATCCCACACAAGCTGGGGCCAGGGCAGGGAGGCAGAAAATTCCGAAAAGCTCTAGGGGTGAAAACCTCCAAAACCTTTCCCTGCTTGAAAGTTGGCGGCAGGTATAAATAGGGACCATCAGACCCAATTCTTCAGTACACTTCTGGATCTGTGGAAGACTCAGAAGGACTGTTGTGCTGTTATGTAAGAAGGACTGGTAAACTGCTGCCCTGCTTCCTGAGTAAGAAAGACTGGACCACCATCTTGATCCCAAGATCACCAGAGTGATCAGAGTGATGCCAAGGGCTAGTTGGCTGGCCTCCAGATCAGAGCATTAGGGACAGAAAAAGCTCCAGCCACATTGAACCCAGCACATGGACTCTATCTGCTATGAGTCTTGCCCTCAAGTAATGCCACCCCAGTCCTGGACCCTTGGATGTGACCTGAAGGTGCTCTGTCAGCCCAGCTGTGGTCCTGTGTGTGTAGAAACTATGCAACGTGACACATCTCCTCACAGCTCTGCATCAAAACCGCCGCTGTGCGATGCATCCCCAATGCAGGGCCCGCAGCGCCTCGGAATGGCTGCATCACAATGCATCCCTGACATCGGACTTTGCATGGGACCGCTGCACAATGTATCCTCGATGCAGGACTTTGCGTCAGAGTTCCTTGAAATCACCGCTGCGTGATGCATCCTTGACGGAGGACTTTGCATTGCAGCTCCACAGCATCTCAGAACCGGTGCTGCATGACATATCCTTGAGGCAGGATCTTGCACTGCTCTGGATTTAAGGTACTTTGTTCAGTGGGATTAACTTGGTCCCTGTATCCGGCCCGCGATTAATCACAATCAGCCTGAACTGGTGACTTTGTCCTGGTCTGGCGCAACTTGATAACCACAGCTGTCACTTTGTATTTCTAGGCACTATTTTCACTTAAATCTTTAAATTGCATATCTCGGTTCTACTAAAATTTCTAATTAGTGTGGGATTTTTCTTGAGTTATATTTCCACTTTATTATTATTTGAAGGGCTGCATAAATACTTTACACATTGCCTCTAAGTTAAACCACTCTGTTTTTGTACCAAGCTACCAGAGGGTTAAGTACACGTTGCTTTTCTGTTGGTTGTGACTTCACCCTGACAGGAATTGTGGTTTCTGCTTAAGTAGCCCCAACTCCACCAAACCAGTAATCGAATTTCCAACAAGGGGACATGTTCTTATCCTTACGTGCAGACCTAGGAAGCATCTCGTCTCATTCAGCCATTGTTCTTTCGCCCCTTTTGCTCTACAATGTTCAGCTACACCTATGTCTTTCACTACTGTCTATCTAATTAGCTCTGCTCTCCCTGTTCATGTCTGTGGTTCCTGATTAGATTTCCACAGCATTATTTCCAATAGCCTTTTAGCCAATGTCAGGGTGAGTGAGATCTGCAAGCCTGCAGGCTAATTTAGTTTTTTATCTTTTCATGAATCCTAGGAAAGATCATACGATACAGGCCTTGGGATTGTGATCAATCTATTCTCCATCATTTGGTCTGTGCAGCTCAGTACCTCCTCCCAAAAGAGCTCTATCGTGGTGCAAGACTGGAACATGTGCATTAAATCTGCCTCTAACATATGCCATATAGGGCCCACATTGTTACCATCGGAAACATGTTATGCAAGCAATAGGGCGTGACTTAAGTTCAGTGCAGTATATTATGTTGATTTAGATAAAATATGGGATTCCCAGAAACCAGACAGAAGTAGCCCATCATATGTGACCACTTACTAAATTCAGCTGTCTTATTTTAAACTTGCCACATCACTTTTTCTCATTGGAATATATTTTTTGCTTACATTTTTTTAATACTTATGTACATTACATTTTATCTTCTGATTTTGTCTATTAATATTAGTTTGCAGCATTGTAAATTTGAGGAAAAGGTTGCATTTGTTACCAAATTATTTCCTTTGCTAATGAAAAGTGATAATCAAAGAGCAGTTCAGGGGTTCAAGGGAGGAAAACAGAGTGGACACCAAAGGATGCTGCAGCAAAAAGGGTGTGCTAAGAGCCATTCATATGAGGCCCTGAAACAATAGTTTAACCATGGCAGATGTGGAGGATGAGGACAAGGAGAGAGAAAGAGACTTGAAGTAAGATCATCAATTTCTTTAGGGCATGAAAACAAAACAACAGCTGACCCTGCATGGTTGTAGGTATGAATATCGTTGACAAAAGTATTGTCTGACCTCAATGAGTCCTAAATATAATTTATAAAATGATTGCCTCACTGGCTGTAGATTTTATCTTATTAACCTCAGCAAGGACACATTTTGTTTGTCCCACAACATTTTGTCCACAATATTCTTGTGCCATATCCCCTGCAACAATAATGCAAGGCTCCACGAGCACAAGCCAATACTTTTCTGTCCATGCTCCACACTGTAGCCTGCCACCACTGAAGAACAGAGGGAGAGGTAGAAGTCAACTCTATGCCCTCTAAAGCAAGGTCAGTCTGAAGGCCATAAACATACCAAGTCATACTTCAGCCCTGCACACTCAAGCCACATAATGAAGCATCCTAGGTGGCCAAGAATCACTACTACTGCCTGCATTAGCAGGGCATGGCTTCTAGAGAAAAAAGAATAGACAATGGCCCTCATTACAACCTTGGCCGTAAATGCTGCCTACCGCCGTGCTGACGGCCACCAACATACCGTGACCGCTGCTGTATACCGCTATGGGTATTATGACCCACACAGAGAAATCCGCCACTATACAGACACCCACACAAGTCCGCCAGCCCAAAGGTCAGTGATAAACTGGTGGTACCAAACCCACATCGTAACCCCAACAGGAATAGGCCCACAGTATCAGGACCCACGGAGGTCTTTCAACAGTGGTAAACCATTGGTGGTACACACTGCTGCGCTCAAAATACACACACACTAACAAAACGACACCACATTGGACAATTCAAACTACACACACCTGACAAACATACACCCACCACACCCACAGCACTATAAAACACACACCCACATTACCCACAACCCTTTCAACGAAAAAAAGATAGCAAACAGAGAGAGACAAGCCAGGAGCACCCACTCAATCTGAGGCACAGAACACCATCACCCATACACAATCCAGGCACCTCACAGCACACACCCCAACACATCACCCCATACATCCTCACACATACCACTCACACCACATCCATGGCACCCCAAAGACACCCCAGGTTTTCAGAGGAGGAGCTAAGTGTCATGGTGGAGGAAATCATCCGGGTAGAGCCACAGCTATTCGGATCACAGGTGCAGCAGACGTCCATTGCAAGGAAGATGGAGCTATGGCGGAGAGTTGTGGACAGGGTCAATGCTGTGGGATAGCACCCCAGAACAAGGGATGACATCAGGAATAGGTGGAACGACCTACGGGAGAAGGTACGTTCCGTGGTAGCAAGACACCAGGTAGCCGTAAAGAAGACTGGCGGTGGACCCCCACCTCCTCCCCCATAACTAACAACGTGGAAGGAGAAAGTCTTGGCGATCATGCATCCTGAGGGCCTCGCAGGAGTAGCAGGAGGACTGGACTCTGGTAAGCCAAATCTTTACTACTATACCCCCAACCTACCTGCATGCCATCACAAACTCCTACCCCTACCTTCACCCCCATCACTCCACCAACTCACAAATACCCCTATATCGAAACCCCCCACCCCAATACCAAGCCCTGCATACAACACCTATGCATGGACACCCATCACAGACCTGCATGGACACCCATCACTAAAGCATGCACATTGAACAGAATCATCTAGCAATCAAAATCACCACACACACAAGGTAAAGCTGACAGGGCTATCACAACCATACAGATTAACACACCCATGCACAAGCACAAGATGGCACCCGCAGATACAATAACCCTGCATTTACATCCCCACAGGACTGCCACTCAATGTCACCAGAGAGGAGGTGCCACCAACATCCAGTCCCCCCACACAAGAGGCCCACAGTGATGACAGCAGCTCTGCACGCCTGGATCACAATGACCAACCTGGCCCATCAGGGACCTCTGGACAGCTGGGTACCCAGGCACAGTCCCATACCACCACAGACCCTCCCCCCTCAGGAATCACCAGCACAGCACCCACCCAGCGGGCCCATACTACTGTCCCCAGGACACGTCAATCAGCAGTGGGTCCACCACTACAGGGACCCCCAGGCAACCCCACAAACCCAAGACAATCAGGGACCTGGGGTCAGTGGCAGTGGGCACACGGTTCAGGGGACAGAGGCACAGGACAATAGGGAAACTGGGAGGACTGCTGTGCAACAGGGGGAGGACAGGCCCAGGGAACCCACTCTCCACGAGGCACTTGCAGGGATCCTGGGAGCATACCAACATTCCGAGGAGACCTTGGGCCAGATACTGGCCAAGTTGCAGGAGATCCAGCGGCTGCAGGAGGGGCAGTACCTGGGGATCAGGGAGGACCTTAAACACATCCAACCATCCTGGTCACCATTGCAGGGGTGCTGGCTGACATGGCCAACACCATGAGGGAGGCAGTGGCACACCAACGGGCCCCTGACACTAGCCACAATGATGAACAGCCCTCCACCTCTGCTGGCGCTAGTGGACAGGAGGCCCCACCACTGGAACAACAGGCCACCAGCACCCCACCCCCTGCAGAAGGAGAACCACCCCGAAACGGTCCCTGCAGTCCAGGAAAAAAGCCAGAGAACATTTCCAAGACCCCCGCCAGGAAATAAGACTCTCCTGATTGTCACCCTTCTGTCCCACTCTGTCACCCTGTCCACCTTGAACTGCCATTGCTCCCCTTCTGTCCCACTCTGTCACCCTGTACACCTGAGGGCCTTGCAGGAGTAGCAGGAGGACTGGACTCTGGTAAGTCATATCTCTACTATTATATCCTCCCCACCCTACCTGCATGCCGTCACAAACCCCTACCCCTACCCTCACACCCATCACCCCAACACCTCACATATATCCGACCATCACAACCCACACATCCCAATACCAAGTCCTGCATGCAACACCAAAGCATGGACCCCCAACACAGACCTGCATGGACACCACAGCATGCCCAGTAGAGACACTCACCCAGCCTACTAAATCACCACTCACTCAAGGCCAAGCTGACAGGAAAATCACAACCATACAGGTAAACACACCCATGCACAAGATGGCACACGCAGATACAATAACAATGCATTTACACCCCAACAGGACCACTACACAACAGCACCCAACAGGAGGTGCCAGCCATATCCATTCCCCCCACAGAAGAGGCCTACTGTGATGACAGCAGCTCTGCACCCCTGGATCAAGATGACCAGCCCGGCCCATCAGGGACCTCTGGACAGTCGGTTCCCCTGCCACAGTCCCAAACCACCACTGAACCTCCCCCGTCAGGAAACACCAGCACAGCACCCACCCAGCGGGCCCATCCCTTTGTCCCAAGGACACGTCAATCAGCAGTGTGTCCACCACTACAGGGACCCCAAGCAACCCCACTAACACAGGACGATCAGGGACCTGGGGTCAGTGGCAGTGGGCACACCGTTCAGGGGACAGAGGCACAGGATAACAGGGAAGCTGGGAGGACTGCTGTGCGACAGGCCCAGGGAACCCACTCTCCACAAGGCACTCTCAAACATCAGGGGAGCATACCACCATTCCCAGGAGACCATGGACACGCTACTGGCCAAGTTTCAGGAGACCCAGCCACTGCAGGAGGAACAGTACCTGGGGATCAGGGAGGACTTGAAGTCCATTAACACCACCCTGGTCACCATTGCAGGGGTGCTGGCAGACATGGCCAACAACATGAGGGAGACAGTGGCATACCACCGGTCCCCTGACACTAGCCCAACAGATGAACAGCATTCCACGTCCGCCGGCGCTAGTGGAGAGGAGGTCCCGCCACAGGACCAACAGGCCACCAGCACCCCAACCCCTGCAGAAGGAGAACCACCCCACAAACGGTCCCTGCGATCCAGGCAGAAGACAGAGAACATTGCCAAGACCCCCGCCAGGAAATAGGACTCTCCTGATTGTCACCTTTCTGTCCCACTCTGTCACCCTGTCCACCTTGAACTGCCATTGCTCACTTCCCATGCCCCCTTGGACAATGCACCTGTGATACAAATAGACTGGACTCTATCCTGGACATTCCTCCACCATCACCCCAGCCCATTGCACATCCCCCTCCACTTATTAGCACTGAAATATACACCCTTGAACCACAAAACAATCTGGAGTCAGTCTGTACTTTAACAAATTTATTATTACAATTTCTTCGACAAATATTAATGTTAATGTTCATTTGCACATACCAATGTTTGGCAGCAGTAAACATAGCAGAAGGCAGAATGAGATACCCAGATCTGTGAGAAGGAAAGCCAAAGGAGCTGTCAGGGTCAATACACAGAGGTTAAAAGGCTGACTTATACAATGTCCTACAGTAGTCAGATATGAGTTGAGCAGTGCCAGTCTCTTACCTGTGTCTCACTGGAAGTACTGCATGATGATGTTTCTGTTGTCAATATCTTCTTCTTCTGCTTCCTCTTCCTCACTGTCCACAGGCTCCACAGCTGCCACAAGACCATCATCAGGCACATCCTCCTGCAGAAAACGCACCTGGCGTCGCAAAGCCAGGTTGTGCAACATACAGCATGCCACAATGAACTGGCACACCTTCTTCTGTGAGTAGTATAGGGAGCCACCTATTAGATGGAGGCACTGGAATCTGGCCTTCCGGAGACCGAAAGTCCACTCAATAATACGCCTAGTTTGCCCATGTGCCTCATTGTAGCATTCCTCTGCCCTTGTCCTGGCATTCCTCACTGGGGTCAGTAGCCATGAGAGGCTAGGTTAACCAGAGTCACATACAAATGTCGAGGGATATCTGTTAGACACACACCAACCCTTAGGGACTACCCCATACCCAGACACCTATTCATACTGTGTGTGGACCTTGGGCTCACCTATTAGCCACACCCGGTACCTCTGGAGTAGGCCCATCACATAAGGGATGCTGCTATTCCTCAAAATGTAAGCGTCATGCACAGAGCCAGGATGCTTGGCATTCACATGAGAGATGTACTGGTCTGCCAAACACATCATCTGCACATTCATTGAATGGTAGCTTTTTCGATTTCTGTACACCTGTTCGTTCCTGCGGGGGGAAAAATGCCACATGTGTACCATCAATGGCACTAATGATGTTGGGGATATGTCCCAGGGCATAGAAGTCCGCTTTCACTGTGGCCAAATCCTCCACCTAGGGCAAAACGATGTAGCTGCGCATGTGTTTCAGCAGGGCAGATAACACTCTGGTCAACACGTTAGAGAACATTGGCTGAGACATCCCTGATGCCATGGCCACTGTTGTTTGAAAGGAACCACTTGCCAGGAAATGGAGCACTGACAGGACCTGCACTAGAGGGGGGATACCTGTGGGATGGTGGATAGCTGACATCTGGTCTGGCTCCAATTGGGCACACAGTTCTTGGATTGTTGCACAATCAAGTCTGTAGGTGATAATTATGTGTCTGTCTTCCATTGTCGACAGGTCCACCAGGGGTTGGTACACCAGAGGATGCCGCCATCTCATCATCTGCCCCAGCGGATGTGCCCTATGGAGGAGAATGGTGAGCAGAGGGTCATGTACCACATAGTGTTTTTGCACTAATGTGAGTAAATCCGTGTGTGGCCTTGTCTGTCCGTATTTCTGCCCAAATGTGCTGTGACGTAGTTAGGTACCATGCCATGTGCCACCCTGAAATGGCAGCTGCCTGACCTGTAAGGCCCTCCTTAATGAGGTAATTGGGCTGGCGCTGTGCAGCGTTGCGGTAGGCGGTCGAAGACCGCTGCGCGATTCAGCATTGGTTATCATTGGGCCCTATGGGTTCCGGGAGCCAATGATGATGTACGCCGGCTGTGACGGTACGCACCGCCGTGGACGTGACCGCCATTTTCTATCTGTTCACTCACTTGATACCTGACCATCAACAGGAGAGGACCTACACTGCAAGTGCTGCTGTGATCTGTGTCTGGAAGTGACAATGGCTCATGTGTCTGGGGAAAGGGCCCCTGCCTTCAATTCGGAGGAGTTGGAGAGACTAGTGGATGGGGTCCTCCCCCAGTACACGCTACTCTACGGTCCTCCAGACAAACAGGTGAGTACACTGTGAGCATGATGCGTGGGCCATGAATGTATGGAGTGGTGTGGATGGAAGATACATGTGGGGTTGGGGGCTGAGGCCTGCATGAGAGGATGGTGAGTGTATGTGTGTCAGGGCAAGGGTGGGAAGTGGTGGGCAATGAGTATGACGAACCGGACGGGGGAGTAATTTCCTATCATGCTATACCTTTCCTCTAGGTCAGCGCCCACCACAAGAAGGGTACGACGGGGACAGGAGGGGACACCAGCGACAGCGACTCCTCCTCTGATGGGAGCTCCCTTGCGGTCACGGGCACCTCTGTGCCCACCGCAACAACAGGTACAGCTCCCACCCCCCCTACCAGCACCACCCTCCCAGCAGCCCCTCAGCGTGTTTCCCGTGCCCGCTCACCCAGGAGGGTGGGCATCTCCTTTGCCCCAGGTACCTCAGGCCCTGCCCCAGTCAGCCCTGCTGCCATCAGTGAGGAGGCTATTGACCTCCTGAGATCCCTCACTGTTGGGCAGTCAACCATTTTGAATGCCATCCAGGGTGGCAAGAGGCATTTGCAACAAACAAATGCATACCTGGAGGGCATTCATTCTGGCGTGGCGGCCCAACAGAGAGCATTTCAGGCTCTGGCCTCAGCACTGATGGCAGTCATTGTCCCTGTGTCCAGCCTCCCCCCTCCAACTTCCACTATCCAACCCAATCACATCTACTTCAGCCTATCCCAAGCACACATCAGACCAGCATGCACACACATCAACACAGAAAAGTGGCTCAGGCAAACATAAGCACCACACATCCCACAGGCACTCACACAAGCACCATACCCATGCAGACACACCAACATCCACTGCCTCCACTATGTCCCCCTCCTCCACGTCCTCCACCTCCCTTCCAGTCTTGTCTCCACTCACACCTGCATGCACTACATCCTCAGCCACTACCTCCATCACCAGCATGCCCATCACAACACACCGCTCACGTGCAATCACCACCCCCACAACCATTCACATGTCCCTGTGTCCTCTCCCAGTGTGTCTGTGAGCCCTCCGCCTAAAGTACACAAACGCCGGCACACACCCACTCAACAGCCATCCACCTCACAACACCCTCCAGCCCATGCACCTTCACCCAAACTCAGCAGACGTACACCTCCTACAACCACTACCTCTTCCTCCACTCCCAAACCCCCTCCATCTTCCCGTCCCAGTGTGTCTAAAAAACTTTTCATGGCTAACATTGACCTCTTCCCTACACCTTCCTTCCCCTAGGGCCAGGATGTCTAGAGCCCAGACCAGCACCTCAGCCACCAAATCGTCGTCCACTGTGGTCCCTGCAAGTCCGGGAGGATCGAAGGGGGCACCCATCAGGGCTGCCAGTGTGCCACCTACTGAAGCTAAGGACCACCCGATTCCGCCACCTGCCAAGGTAAAGAAGGGGCCAGCATGCAGAAGGGAAAAGCCGCACCACACACCCAGCAAGGTCTCATTCAGAACCAAAGAGGACAGAGCCAAGGTGCCAGCAGCGACTGCCAAGGTGGGGAAGGGACACAAAATCAAAGGAAAGTCACCTCAGGGCACGGAGCCTCCTGGTGAGGGACTGGTGACCCCCATTTCTCATGACAGGCCAGCAAACTGTACCACGGTGAGCACCGTCGCAACGACCACCACCTGCACTGCCATCTGCACCCCCACCTGCATGGCAGCTGCCACAACTACAGTCACCAGCATCATCCCCAGTGGGCAGCCGTCCGAGGCTGCTGGAGACGGCCTGGTGTCTCCCTCCACTACGACAGACACCTGCATCACGGGAAGCACCGCCTGCATCTCCGCCACAGACACAGCCGCAGACACCGCCACCTGCCCTGCCACGTGCCCAGCCAGTGCCACTACAGCAGACATCAGCGGCATCCCCAGTAGGCAGCTGTCCGAGGCTGCAGGCGACGTCCTGGACCCTGCACACACTACATGAGGCACCAGCACTGGCACTACAAGCAGTTTGCAGCCTAAGTCGCCGCAAGGTGGAGTGTGGCTCTGCCTCCATGGAGTATCATGCTACCTGTTCCCTGAAAATCTCGTGGCTCAGACACCCAGGTGAGGGAATGGGAACTGCCATACCCCAGGTGCAGCATCACTGGGCACCAAGCCCCCTCCAGAACCAGTGGAGAAAAGCATCCACTAACACAGTCCTTGGCAGGATGAAGCACTCTGGGCACCAAGCCCCATCCAGAACCAGTGGAACATGTCACCGACTTGAGAGACTGTGGCTTTGCACTCCCCAGGACCAAACAGTGGGCAAACCACCCACTTGAGAGACTGTGGCTTTGTACTCCCCAGGAGCAAGCAGTGGGCAAACCACCCACTTGAGAGACTGTGGCGTTGCACTCCCCAGGACCAGACAGTGGTCATGGAGCCCCCTCGAGGAGCAATGGCGTCGTCCCATCATCCGGCTGAGGTGCCCCCTCTCCCCTTCCCCCTGAGGTGCCTGTTTTTTTTCCGACCTGATGCCCCTGCAGTGTTCTCTCTGTTTTGAGGCAGGTGTCATGTGTGGGCTTCCCCATGCTTTTTGGGACCACTGGTCCACGGACATTTAATGGGACAGTGTATGGACTAGTGTACTTGCTGTAAATATTTGTATATACTGATCATTTACTTTTCTCGTGGGCTGTCTGTTTGTTCGAATATTACACTTGTTTAACTCATTTTGTTTGGTCCTTGCGTTCTTCCAGGGGGTGACGGGGTGTATCTGTGATGTGATTGGATATGTGTGTGTGTGTTGCTGTGGGAGGGGGTGTTGCGTGTGTGTGTCACTCTCTTTTCCCTCATCCCCTCCCCTGTGTGCTAGGTGCAGTATTCACTGTGGTTGTCGCCGCCGTCCTTCGTACTCCTGGTAGATGAGAAGATACACCAACATTCGTAACAGCTGTAGTTCGGGCTCCATGGCGTCCTGGTTCCTCGTTGGGTGTCGAGAGGTGAGTGGTTTCCCTTCCAATTCCTGTTTCCGCCGTGCTTTTGATGGCGTCCGGAAAACCTGGTGGATTGGTGCCTTGTAATAGTGTGGGCGGTACATTGTGTTCCGCCTGGCTGTTGGCGGTTACCACCGTGGTGTTTGTTTCTACCACCGTGGCAGTCGGTGTGTTAAAGTGGCTGTCTGTGTTGGCGGTTTCCGCCATGGTCGTAATTCCATTTTTTTTTACCGCTGGCCTGTTAGCGGTATTACCGCCGCTTTATCACCGACCGCCAGGGTTGTAATGAGGGCCTTAATCTTTGAAAATGTTTATCTTTGCTTGTGTATGTTGGATTTTTGTTGTTTTGGTCTTGTTTTGCTCAGATATATATTGGCTATTTTCCTAAATTGGCGTTGAGTACTTTTGTGGTTTTTGCACTTTGTTACTGTGTGTGTGCAAATACTTTACACATTGCCTCTGAGATAAGCCTGACTGATATTGCCAAGCTACAAAGGTGGTGAGCAGGGGTTATCTTAGCTGTATGACTCCCTTACCCTGACTAGAGCGAGAGTTCTTACTTAGACAAGATGCACACCACTGCCAACTAGACACCCCATTTCTAACAGTCAATGGCTGCTAGTGAAACTTAGAAGTGGAGGGGCGTAATTGCTTTTGCCAAACTAACCAGAGCAAGCAGGCCAAGTTTTCCAAAGAGGGCTCCTGGGGGATGGAGTGCTCCACTTAGGCAATTTTTTTTTAAAGGATTGGGCAAATTCCAGCAAATTTGCAGCACCTTTTGTAGACGAAGCAAATTAAAAACCTGAAGGTTTAAATTGCGGCCTGCTCATTGCATCATCATTTCAGCCCCTAAACGACATGCGAGAATGGTGTAAATTGGCCTTTTGAGTTGTCCCAAGGCAGTAGACAAGTGAGAGAATGAGGTCTGAAATGTTTATGTGTTCACAGTCTATTCTCAACTTCCCCACTTAACAAGGTGAGTGACCGACATAAAATCAGTTAATCACTGTATGTCGTTATATGATTTTCTGACAAAATCAGGAACTTTCACATACAAAAAGAAACACATACATTTAGTGCATTGTAAAACACACAAATACTTTAAGTAATGCAGAGAAGTGATTCAGCTTCTTTAAACAGTTTGCAAACTGATGGCATTGCTCTGTGCCACCCAAAGTGGATGCCACTTAGGCATTTTACCCTCTCCTCCCTAAACAGAAAGTGAATGTTGCTTTTCTGTATACTACATATTCCAGGTAGTTCTGGGGGTACTGCTTGGGGTATGGAGCTTGGGAGGATAATTTTACGTAGAGCTGAGTAGTCTGTCAATACCGTCCCCTCGCCCTACCAAAAGAGCCCAGATGGAGTACTTTCCTTGCAGATGCAGTACATAGAAGTCACATGTGGATGGCAGTTGCACATGTACTGTCTGCCATTAGCTGTACAGGAGTTGCCCTCACATGAGCACATATCAGTCTTACAACTATCAAGTCTCCGTAGATACATTAAAAGTAGTACATGTGTGTGCTGCTTCACTATTTATTATCTGTTGGCCTTGAGGTCCATTCCAATTTTATGTGGCAGAATTAATGTAGCCTATCAACCAACTAGTAGCTGTTTGGTAGCACCCAATACACGGGGTGCAACTGCATTGCTTTGCAGGTGTCCTCGAGTTCCTGTGCAATCGCATATTGCAGAATAAATGTGCACATAATGGATATCTCGGAAATCACCTCATCAAGTATCTAGTAGATATAGTGGGGATATTTGTCCATAAACATGTATTTCAAGGCGACTTAATATTATGAGAACCAAGCCTCACTACCACACATAGATCAGAGGAGAAGGTGCTAGCAGAGGTGAGGGAATCACAGAGATGATAGGTCAGATTACAGCAGACCGAATGCTAAGGTGGTCACCTGATGCATGGTGCAGACAGTGCCAATGTGGCCCTCTGAACTCAGGAAGCAGTGTGATTCATGAGACTTCCGCTTCCCAGGCTCAGGGATCTGGTGCATCCCTAGCCCCAAGGCCCAGCCAACAAGAGGACAGGCCTCATGTTAAAACCAGTATCGCGAGGCAGGAGCTAGGACGTATTTTTAATCAAAAACAAACATGTCTACTGTTTTTGTTCGTGCTGTGCTGAGAGTTGCCCCCCAACCCATTTGTGACTGAAAAAACAGTGTGCCGCTATGATTTTGGTTTTAGATGTTTTCATAACCACATTATGTGATTAGAAAAACAGGGACACGCTGTTTTTGTGTCATTTATAGGACATTTTGGAGACTGGTGCTTGTTTTTCATTCGAGGTCCCTGGCGGCAACAACAGTCTAACAGCAATTAACGTGCTGTGTGATTGCTGCTGCAGATGGTTTAATTTTATTGAATAAATCGCGCTGATTGAAGGCATGTGTGCTGTTAGCGGAGACGGAGCTTTGTTTAAAAAGGTAAATCAGGTTATAGGAGCACTCACTCTTGTGTCAGCCCAGCCAAGGATAATGAGAAGCAGTTCTCTCCGAGGTCTCAGCAGCAGCACACATGCACTGCAGCGCTCCTTGTCTTGATACAGTTAATGTCACAGTCAAAAGTAAAAGCTTCCGGAATCCGCCCCTTAGTATGCATCATTCACGGAAAGCCAAACAGTGGAGGAGACAGAGCCCGCACTTCTATTGTGGGCGTCCACTCCTAATTGCCTGCCCCCCTTGGGCCAGTATATGAATGGAGCTCCCCTGATCTCACCCTGGGTCAGAGCAGTAAGCGCCCCAGATCAAAACATATGCATCGCCGATAAAAGCGTATTAGAGGTCACTGGCCAGGTTTTTGCCTTGAGGTTGAGAATGCATCCCACGTTCCGACCACCCCCCAAAATAAATCTAGACTTCCTCCTTGGTGGAAGACGGATGCCCCTCACACCTTTAACACCAGCTGCCCCCGTGTGCGGGGCTCTTTAGTAGCAACAAGGAAGTGAACTTAGTTAAAACAATCGTAAACTTTCAAGGGAACTCTTCTTTTCCTGGTAAGTCACGGAGTCTACTGGCTCTAGTGTGGGACTCATCCTCAAATAGTGTGGACTGCCAAGAGGAAAACAGAATGAGTGGTAACGGGAATTATTAGGGAGAAAGGAGTAGAAGACGCGCGTGTTACTAGGGGACGGAGGTGTAGATAGAGTTCTCCTGTACTAGGGGGTTAATTAGTGTACACTCAATATCTGATACCTGCCTGCCAAGTGATTTGAGCAGGCGTTTTATTTCGGAGCTCACCTTTCAGCAGCGCACTGCACCTTACATGTCTGGCTTTACATTCTCCTAACTTGGGTCAGCCACCACCTTCTAAGACACCTCATACCAATGATGCCCCAGTTCAATTCTCCTACCCCCCCCACCCGTGCCTCACTGTCATCAGCTGTAAATCGTGCATAAAACATTTTGTGAAACATTCTAAATACTCCTACAAACTAAAGTGAAGTTATTACTTGAATGCCTGTGGTTCAATTCAGTGCATTAAAATGTATCAATGCGTTGATATCTGATAAAGTAATAGTTTTTAAACATGAACCTCTATCATCTCCATTTTCCTGACAATTCTGCCATGAGTTAACCAAGAGATGTCAGTTTCTCATGGGCCCTGTGTGTATGACCACTATCTTGTCTAACGTGGAGCAACATTATTGTCTATTAAAATACGGGGAAGTGAGGCATACAGTCCGAATTGAAGTTCTTCAGGTGGTCTCAGATTTTACACTCCAATAAAATGAAGCTCAGTAAAGTTAAGCCATGAAGAAGAGATTTGAAACAAGTTTCTCAGTTACATTATGCAGTTCAGATACTGGAGAGAGATCTCCTCCTCTCTCCCGTTACTGTTAAAGGGCAAAAGACAAGATGTAGTAGAAGTCTGTTTGTAAACAGTGGTTTTAAATTGAGTAATGACTTTTTGCAAACAGACTCTGAATTTGTGAAGCGATCTATGTACTAATGGGCCATGTTGCAAAATCACCTTTCACAGAATGGCCTGCCTAATTGTATTTTTATTAAATAGTCAGGTCGATATTTGCGATTTCCTGTGACTAGTTACAAACCAAAGGATGATGGCTTGCAAAAGGACCCAATACTGCTTTAAAAAATAAAAGTTTTCTGTTTGGAAAGGCACCAGGGAAAGGCTGCCTGGAGGCTTGCAACACAATTCCCAAAGGGGAAGTGGTGCCATGGTGCCAAATGGACACTTTCACGTTTAAGCATCAGTTACTATGACCTGTAAGGTGTCAGTAACTATTCAATCGTGTACAACTAAAATTGCAGGCCAACCCATTGCTACATTGCATACCGAATCACAATTGGAAAGAAACGCTTCTTCCAAATTGCAATTTAGTTTTGGGTTGCAAAACATTTTACCAGTCAGAAATACTTTGCCAACTCGTAAAATAGGTTTTGTTCATTAAAAAGGTCTTTTGTGTTTGCAAAGCCCATAATTTTGAAAATCGCACTGTTTGTGACCACATAATCCTTTTTCTAAATCTCACCAACAGTGTAGTATTTAATTATTTAATTATCTAAATTACTACATTATGTTCATCAAGTACAAGTATTGCAAATTAATTTAATTTGACTCAGGCGGACATGATATCCTTCTTGTATGCAAGAAAAAGAAGTGGAGTCCAAGGGTTTTAAGGATGAAATCTTGTTCAATCTAAAAGGGACACAACCAGCTACAAGAGGCCTTTCCGGCAACTTCCCAGCTGATCAGTTCCAATTGGACCTGGCCTGAACCCTGCGAGTGCCTTCTACTGGCATGAATCTTGATGCCCAAGTGTTGTTTCCGAGGTCCTGGACCCGGACCAACCTGCCAAGCTGACATAATTAATGTGCGTTGCTACTGGGCTGAAAATTCAAATTGTCCCCACACAGAGATTTTCCTCAGCAGTGTATCCAATTCTGTGGGACCTTGCAAAGAAGGTATCCGGTCTCATGCAGTCCTCTTTGGCTGCAATCTACAGCCTTAACCCAGTAGAAGAATCCAAGCACCCAAAAAGTGACCAAGGGCCTGATTTAAAGTTTGGCAGAGTGGTTACTCTGTCACAATGGTCGTCCACCAAAATATAAATCCCCTGGGATGTAATGGGATTTATATTTAGGTGGAAGAGATATCTGTCACTGTTGTGATGGAGTAACTCCTCCGCCAAACTCTAAATTAGGATGTAAGTCCTAACTTAGAAGTATTTTGTAGCAAAGGCACCAAAAGTATCTGGCTGGTGAAGGATCTTCACTGGGGTGCAAAATTCACATTTCTTAAACTCAGAGCCTTCCCGTCAAAAGTCCAATGCTTTCTAATCTAAAAGCTATCTGACGATATGGAGCTGTCCGTGGCCAAGCCTGCTGCCTTGCCTTGCTGAGGATTTTATACTTTCATTTCAGAGACTAAGGGCCTAATTTAGATATTGGAGGATGGGTTACTCTGTCACAACGGTGACAGATATTTCATCCGCTGAAATCTTAATTCCATAGGACATAATGGGATTTAGATTCCGGTGGATGTTATATCTGTAACCGTTGTGACGGAGTAACCTGTTTGTCAATATCTAAATCAGTCCCAAAGTCCAAAAGTAAAACGTCTGTCTGAGTTGACCCTCGTTTCTGTTTCCAACCCACGCTCCATTATGGTTGGCAGGTAATGTGCACCCTTTTTTACTGGTCAAGTGCAACTAGATTACCGTGGTTGGTGCTTAACAGTTTTTAGCACTATATTGAAAGTTAAACTTTAAAAGTGCATTTGTCCGATCACCCTTATTGGGTTTTTGGCAATTTGGTGTCATTTTATTTATTAAAATTTACTATCTTACTAAATTGCATTGGATTTTTTCTTGTGTTGTGTTTTAAATGTATTACTGTTTTCTATGTATTCCATAATACTTTCCATAAATACATTAAACTTTGCCTCTAAGTTAAGCCTGTCTGCTCTCTACCATAGCTACCAGGAGGGGCTAGGTGTTCAGGTTAGTTTAGTGACTTGAGTGATTTAGCCTAACAAGGATTGTGGCTATTGCTTTAGGTGGGCACCTGTTCTCCTCAACTAATACTCAAATTTCCTACACTGATCCATGATTTCAGTTTTTCTCCATGACCGGAGAAGGAACGACGCACGGTCTCGCTTGCGAGTGAGAAATTGGCGCATCACTGCCCTTTTTTGATGCACTCTTGCCCGCGCGACTTTATTTTTGACGCTAACCAGGTACTTTGTGTAACAACAGCATTCTCACTGTTTTCTAAGTATTAAGACTCTTATTCTTTTTGAAGTTCATATCTTGACTTGTGTATGTTGGATTTTGTCGTTCTGGTCTTGTTTGATTTAGATAAATATTACCTATTTTTCTAAACTGGTTTGGTGTCCACTCTGTAGTGTATCACTGTATTACTGTGTGTGTGGGTACAAATACTTTACACATTGCTTCTGAAGTTAAGCCTGCCTGCTTGTGCTAAGCTACCAAATAGGTGAACAGGAGTTAACCTTTACCCTGACTAGAGTGAGGGTCCTTGCTTGGACAGGGAGTAACCTGACTGCCAACCAAAGACCCCATTTCCAACAACCTGCCATATAATTATTACATTTAATCATGGTTACCGTTCGTACTGGTATGAAGGTAATTTTTAACTTTTGGATGCTTGGTCGTTGATTGTAGTGACCATGTTAAACCCTGTAGGTTTATCTCACATTTTTTTATGTGGTGACCCTGAAAAAGCCAGTAGGCTTGCCTTATATTTCAATGTAGTGTTCTGTTCACCATGCCAATCGGTCTGTTTCATTTAAAGGGATACCCCATTATATTGGGATGTTGTATCTGGTAGGAGTGGGGGTACTGTGATTGTTGGGAGACATGACACTCGCAGGGTCTAATGTAATTTCAGAATGTCACCAAAGGTATTTCTATCTGCCTTATATGTATATTTGTTAATCAGTGCATAGTATTAAGTAGTGTGTGTGTGACATATGCAC
The DNA here is from genome assembly GCF_031143425.1 of Pleurodeles waltl. Lineage (NCBI taxonomy): Eukaryota > Metazoa > Chordata > Amphibia > Caudata > Salamandridae > Pleurodeles > Pleurodeles waltl. The sequence continues at coordinate 654,685,109 of NC_090445.1, read as the reverse complement.
ATTTCCCTTTTCAAAGAAAAAGCACTGACTGGACAATCATTTATTGAGTGTTATTGTTGCATGCCAGCAAATCTTGATTACTAGTCCACACCACCTCCTCTGACTAGGCCTTGGACTGCTCTACTATGCTATCCTGAAAGAGTCAAGTGCTTGGTTTGTAGTAAGCGGACATTGTGGACCATTTACTTGTGCAGGCTTCACATCCTGTACAGCTAATAGCGCAATTTCTTACACAGAGGCTATGGTATCGCTGAAAAAGCTGAGTGGGATGATGTACCTGCTGCAGAGAGAGACTAAACATGTGTGTGCACACACACATACACACCCAAACACACACACACACACACATTTCTCAAGAGGGCACACAACTCAGGACTGCAAGTAATGTTGCTGTATTGCGTGAAAGGGAGAGAGCAGAACTGCACCATATCTACTAAGTAGTACTACATGGTGCTGTTCTGCTATCTACCTGTGCTGGCACTCTTTAGGCAGCCATGCACAACACACACAACCTTGCACTATAGTGCAAGGTCGTCTGTGTTGTCTGAAGCATAGGTTTTGTACTGGAATGAGTCTCTTCTAGTACAAAAGCACGTGAGCAGCTGCACCAATGCGAGCGGAAGCCAGAGGATCTGGGCTACTTGCGGGGAACCCAGAGAGGTCTCCCTGCTGTTTGGTAACCGCATGCGTGCTGCCATACCATAGAGGCATCTCTTTGAGGCATTTGTAATATGGCTTGCGGGACGGGGATAAAAACCTTGATGGAGGTCCCATGCCCTCCAAGCTCCTCTTGTTTACCACAATTATTGTAGTGGGAGCATGGGCTCCCCTGTATTGGAGAAGGAGGGTTACGATTCTCCCGCCGTGTAGAGGAAGTGAAGACATGCAGAAACCTTCATGTAGGAGGTGTTGTTGGTAATCCTGGCAGACACTGCAGTTCACTGTATTGTTTCGCTCTCATTGTTTCTACATTTGATTTCATGACCTGATTGATGCAATATGATGTGTTTGTTATGGCGAGGTGACAACCACATTTTCAGGATCTGTCTGTTATACAGTAAGATGGTATGAAATGTGCTACGTTATATGCCCTATTGAAATGTACTCCTTATTTTGCAATCAGGATGATGATGGTCTGACAAGTGCCTGTTTGGCACAAAAAACTGATTTATGTTGTTTTTTGGTCTAATAATGATTTTTCCATACAGTTTATTTTCTACGTATCTTATTGTGAAGTTTCCTTTGTGGTGTACTTATTGTGTCACTGGGTTGTGTGTGTTGCTCAGACCCTTTACACACTACCTCTGGGATAAGCCTGACTACTCGTGCAAAGCTACCAATGGAGTGAGCAGGGGTTATCTTAGGTGTGTAGCTCCCTTGCCCTGACTAGAGTGGTAGTTACTGCCTGGCTTAGATGCTTACCCTAGCCAACCAGGAACCCCATTTCTAACAACTCATTGTTGGGGTACAAAAGCATATTGTATTCGAGTATTGAGATCATTTGTAGAAGAATTTTCATATTTTATTATTTGGAGAACAGGGCCATAATGCAAACTAGGAGAGGTTCATTACTAGACGTTTGTATATGTCTTAGTACTCTGTATACTAATGTTTGATGCTAGTCAAAATTGACATGCAATGCATAAGCACACTTCAAGCCTCTACGGTGAAACAGGTCCTCATGTTGCACTGGTACATCACGAGAGATCTGTGCACGTCTCAGTACTGTGAAATAGGATGTTAAGCCTAGCTATATGATGGTTGATTCTGGGCAGTCGAGGCTTTGGCTAAGTAATTCAGGCTTTATCTGTCATTTGGAACGTGTAGTGGGCTTTTGGAAACGGCACTTGGCCATTGCAAGACAGTGCTGGGCAATTTAGAGAATGTAGATGTACCTCGACATCTCTGGCTGTGCATATGCGTATGAAAGTGAAGACATCGGTGGTTTACCGGGGTGTGCCATAACTGTTTGCCACAGGAGATCTGCACCTGTATGGGTGTTTGAATTGAACCTGGCATATCATTGGATTTCTCTAGTTAAATTATTGGTAGTAGCTAAACTATAGTCGGTCTGCTTTGGTGGCTTTTTGTGAATATATCAAGCGCAGACACGTTGCACGGGTTTACACATAATGCTACTTCGCGTGATGCCATCGTGGTCAAAGGTCATATAATATTGTAATTGGGGTGAAAGATTGCATGACATCACTTGCAGTAATGTCAATGGAGTGCCAAAAGGGGTGTAATGTCACTTCCGCTACTACTGGAACTTAGTTGACTTGACGTCCAGAGAAGCTATGAGCTGTTAATGTACTGTCAATGTTTTTAGTTATAGCGCTCTAAATAAGGATACTTTAATACATGAATGATCATCCCCTTCACCAAAATATGAGTTACTTTTGTCAAGATAGTGTGTTTATGAAAGTATTGTGATAACAACGGGCTTTGATTAATTGGAAAACAAAGGTAAAGAGGATTCAAAGGCGGTGACTTGTACGTTCACATGGATGATTTAAAGGAGTAATTGCGCTTGTTTCCCTTCCACCAACGTTAACCCCGTGCTTTTTGTTGTCAAAATACCGTGTCACAACGATCAGTAAACGAGAAAATGATCGCGCTCGCATTAATGTGAATTGACATACACACTTTTTTCCTGTTATGCGTCACTGAAATATACCCCGTGACATCCTCCCAAATCGCACCATTTTGGGCAGTATATGTTGCTGGAGAAACGTGATGAAAAGTGGCTTTATTTTTCCTCTTTTGCATAAATCAACGCTTTTTCACACTTTCAAGAATGTGTGACATATTAAAACACATTAATCATGCTAATGTCTGCTTTTCCAGATGGATTTAAAACAACATTTCTGCTGTTGGATGCTGTAGGCAGAATGAGCAGAGCGTATTACCAAGTTGACATTCTGTTTTGCCTGAGTCTTGTCCAAACAATAAAGAAACAGTGTGAATGTTCAAAAATAGTCGGTTACCTAATTACCATATTCGTTTAAAACACACTGATGATGCACAGCTATCAGCCTGCGTTAGTCAAAAACAGAATTAGAACATGAAGTTGAGTTTTTTTGTCATGCTCGTCCAATCACATTGCTTTAAATGCCTTCCATACATTGCGAGACCTGCAGGTATATTTCCATACCTTTGACTACACCTCCACCTTGCACTCCTCTCCCTCACCTCTATGCTTCCGCCATTAGCTCTCCACCCCTTGTGCTGTTAGCCCTTAGGTTCTGTCACCACCAGCAGCCTCCGCCACTATCTGCACGTCCACCTGACTGGATCATGCTGCTCAGGTAAAGCCCCTTCTCTCCCACCAAGACCTCATAGCCACAATTGACTCCCTTTTTCCAAGGCTGCCACTTCCACAGATCACACTTGCGTCAGGTGACTCACTATTCGCGAGATATAGAATGGCACCAGTAGATCTGATGTGGACAGTTGCTTAGTTTGTTCTTATGTAACTGCTCATACAAAGACCCTTGGTGGTCACCTGGAGGAGACGCTGTAGCCGGTGGTCACCTGGAGGAGACGCTGTAGCCGGACATGCAGTATACATTGTTGAGTTATAGACACATTGGTGGTCATTACAACCCTGGCGGACGGTGTTAAAGCGGCAGTAAGACCGAAACCGCCAACAAAGACAGCCACTTTAACACTCTGACCGCCACGGCGGTACAGACAAACAGCGCGGCGGTCACCGCCAACAGACAGGCAGAGGACAATGTACCGCCCACAGTATCACAACCTACCAATCCGCCACCTTTTCCGGGGCGGATTCACCGCGGATAAAAACACGGCGGAAACAGCCATTTCAAAGGGAAAACGCTCACCTCTACACACCCCACGAGGAAGGAGGGCACCATGGAGCCGGAACTCCATATTCTTCCTGCCATAGTCTTCCTGCTCCTATACGAGGATCATCAACGCCGGCAGTGAAGACCACGGTGAGTACTGCACCTACGACACAGGAGAGGGGGAGGCAAAAACACAGGGACACACACAACCAACATCCCAAACCCCACCCCGACCCTCACCCACTACAACACACACACACCAATGCATATCTATACATTACAGTAACACCCCCAACCCCACCGGAAGAATGCAAAGACAAAAGGAAATGAGTGTAACTATTGTAATATTTCAAAATTCAGTAAGCAAAAATATAAATATATATATACACTATAAACAAAATATACACCACGATTAGTAGTCCAGGTTTTGCATCATTCACAGTCCGTGGACCACTGGGCCCAAAATGCATGGGCGTCAGATAGAAATACAACAGGCACCTCAGGGGGAAGCGAAGGGGGGGCACGTCAGCTGGATGAGTGCACCACGCCAGATCCACAAAGGGCCTCCATGCCCATTGATGTATCCTGGGGAGTGCAAAGCCACAGTCTATCAAGTCTCTACAGTGGGTGGTTTGCCCACTGTACCATCCTGGGGAGTGCAAAGCCACAGTGTCTCAAGTCTCTACAGTGGGTGGTTTGCCCACTGTACCATCCTGGGGAGTGCAAAGCCACAGTGTCTCAAGTATCTGCAGTGGGTGATTTGCCCACTGTACCATCCTGGGGAGTGCAAAGCCACAGTCTCTCAAGTCTCTGCAGTGGGTGATTTGCCCACTGTACCATCCTGGGGAGTGCAAAGCCACAGTCTCTCAAGTGGATAACAGTCTCCACTGGTTCTGGAGGGGGCTTTGTGCCCAGAGTGCTTCATCCTGTGCAGGACAGACGGAGTGGATGCATGTCTCCACTGGTTCTGGAGGGGCCTTTGTGCCCAGAGTGCTTCATCCTGTGCAGGACAGATGGAGTGGATGCATGTCTCCACTGGTTCTGGAGGGGGCTTTGTGCCCAGTGTGCTTCATCCTGCTAAGGACAGACAGAGTGGATGCATGTCTCCACTGGTTCTGGAGGGGACTTTGTGCCCAGAATGCTTCATCCTGCCAAGGACTGAGGTAGTGGATGTCAATCTTCACTGGTTCTGGAGGGGGACTGGTGCCCAGAGTGCAGCACACACCCTGTGACGGTCCCAGTTGCGTCACTGCCCCTGCCGCAAATGGGCTAGCGGTGCATTCCATGGCGGTCTTTGCCCTGTTCAGCGGTCCCTGGCCTGTTCAGCGGTGCTTGAGTTGCCAGTGTCAGACCTGTTCAGCGGTGCATTCCATGGCGGTCTGTGCCCTGTTCAGCGGTCCCTGGCCTGTTCAGCGGTGCTTGAGTTGCTAGTGTCAGACCTGTTCAGCGGTGCATTCCATGGCGGTCTGTGCCCTGTTCAGCGCTCCCTGGCCTGTTCAGCGGTGCTTGAGTTGCCAGTGTCAGAACTGTTCAGCGGTGCATTCCATGGCGGTCTGTGCCCTGTTCAGCGGTCCCTGGCCTGTTCAGCGGTGCTTGAGTTGCCAGTGTCAGACATGTTCAGCGGTGCATTCCATGGCGGTCTGTGCCCTGTTCAGCGGTCCCTGGCCTGTTTAGCGATGCTTGAGTTGCCAGTTTCAGACCTGTTCAGCGGTGCATTCCATGGCGGTCTGTGCCCTGTTCAGCGGTCACTGGCCTGTTCAGCGGTCCTTGCCAAGGCGGTCCTTCATTGCCCAGCAGGGCTGTGGCTGGCGGTCCTTCATGGGTCAGCTGGGCTGTGGCTTGCGGGGTCCTCCTGGCCAGCTGGGCTGTGGCTGGCCTCCTGGCCAGTGACGATGGGGCTGGCCTCCTGGTCAGTGACTCTGGCAGTGGCATCCTGGCCAGTGACGATGGGGCTGGCCTCCTGGGCAGTGACTCAGGCGGTAGCCTCCTGCACAGTGACGATGGGGCTGCGGTGGCCTCCTGGGCAGTGGGATGGCGGTCTTCTCCGCCGTGCTGCTCCTCCCAGACTTTGGAGATTTCTTCTGCCCCTTCCCCACCTTGGGAGGAGTCACAGCTGAGTCGACACTTACCCCGGGACCCTTGTGAGCGGCTTTGCTGGCTGGAGTCTTCCCCCTCTCCCGCTGGGCACTGTCCAACTTCTGGTGCTTCACAGGGGGGGACTGGCTCTGCTGTGGCTCCGTGCCACACTGGCTGTCCTGGTGGCCGGTGCACTCCACTTACCTGTAACAACAGGCACCACTGGTCCCGGAGATTTTTTGGCTGAGGTGCTAGTACGGGACCTATGAGTTGGAAGGGGGGTTGGTGGGAAATAGGTTAAGGGGGACCAGGAAAAGTTTTTGGGAGACACTGGTACGGGTAGATGGAGGGGGTTTGGGAGTGGAGGAAGAGGTGGTGGTTGTAGGAGGTCTAACTTTTGTCGATTTGGGTGCAGGTGCATGGGCTGGAGGCTGTTGTGAGGTGGATGGCTGTTGGGTGGGTGTGTGCCTGCGTTTGTGTATCTTCAGAGGGGGCGTCACAGACACACTGGGAGAGGACACAGGGGATGTTAAATGGTACTGGGGTGGTGAGTGCACGTGAGTGGGGTGTGGTGCTGGGTGTGCTGGTGCGGGACGTAGTGGCTGTAGTGGTAGTGCATGCAGGTGTGAGTGTAGACGAGACTGGGAGGGAGGAGGGAGACGAGGAGGAGGGGGACACAGTGGAGGCAGTGGATGTTGGTGTGTCTGTATGCGTGTGATGCTTGCGTGAGTGCCTGTGGGATGTGTGGTGCTTATGTTTGCCCGAGCTTCCCTTGTGTGGTGAGGTGTATGCAGGCTGGTCTGATGGTGTGCTTGGGATAGGCTGGGGTACAGGTGATTGGGTCTGGGTGGAGGAAGCTGGAGGGGGAGGCTAGATACAGGGACAATGGCTTCTATCAGTGCTGAGGCCAGAGTTTGCAGGGTTCGATTAAGGGCAGCCTGACCAGAATGAATGCCCTCCAGGAATGCATTTGTGTGTTGCAATTCCCTTTCTACACCCTGGATGGAATTCAAAATGGTAGACTGCCCAACAGTGAGTGACCTGAGGAGGTCAATGGCCTCCTCAATGAGGGCAGCAGAGGTGACAGGGGCAGGGGCTGAGGTGCCTGGGGCGAAGGTGATGCCCACCCTCCTGGGTGAGCGGGCACAGGGCACACGCTGAGGGGCTGCTGGGAGGGCGGTGCTGGTAGGGGGGGTGGCGGCTGTACCTGTATAAGTGGGGGGCACAGATTTTGCCACCACCACAAGGGAGCTCCCATCGGAGGACAAGTCTGTGTCGCTGGTTGCAGATCCTGTGACCGCCGTGGTGCTCCCCTCGCCCTCCGTCCCACTGGTGTATTCTGAGTCCGTGGTGTGGCCCTCCATGGCCATGTGGGATGCAGCTCCCTCGTGCTCCGGTGCCACTGTATCTCCGCCTGATGATGCTGATGCACACAAGAACAGGGAGACCACAAAAAGGGGGGGGCGACAGAAGAAAGGTTGAGTGCATGGCTTACCGCTACCGTTGGCGGACAATACAGACACAGCAGCCCCCTGCACTACGTCGCGCTGTTGGGCTCTACAGATGCAATTCCTGGGATATGGCCTACATGGCTATGGACGACATCTGCACACATAGATGACACAGGGGCATGAATACCTGTACCTAGCACTCTACAGAGTTGGGGTGGGGTACCACATGGCCTGCATTATGGAGGGGCCTAACCTACAGAACTCGCCCTGGCCTAGGGAAACCCGCAGCCCTCCTCCCCCACCCAGACACCTTCACTGCGCGCAAAGTCCGCTGAATGATGTTGTACTCACCCCCTTGTGTCTGCTGTGATGCCCTCAAGCGCACATCCAACTCAGGGTAGGCCACCGCCAGGATCCAGAACATCAGGGGGGTCATGGTTCGACGGGCACCCCTCCCACATTGGGAGGCCATCCCCAGCTGAGCCTCCCCCGTCTTCTTGCTCCAGCGGCGAATGTCCTCCCATCTTTTCCGTCAGTGAGTGCTCCGTCTGTGGTGGACCCTCAGGGTCCGGACGTCCTTGGCGATAGCACGCCAAATATCCTTCTTCTGGTGGGCGCTGACCTACATGATATGTACAGGGGAAGAAGAGAAGTCATTACCAACTGCACCGTCTAAGTGAGTGGCCCACATCCCTACCCTTGCCATGTGGCACATGCATTCACAGTCCTTCATGCACGCAGAACTGTGCCCCCTTCCTTCTTACAACCAGCCCTCTCCACACAGGCATAGCCCATACAACGTGCTCCCTGTGTAGTTACCTGTTGGTCTGGAGGACCGTAGAGTAGCATGCACTGGGGGAGGACCCCGTCCACGAGCTTCTCCAACTCCTCTGCAGTGAAGGCAGGGGCCCTTTCCCCAGACGCACGAGCCATTGTCTCTTCCAGACCGAGGTCACAGCAGCACTTGCAGTGTAGGTCCTCTCCTGTCAAAGATCAGGTATCAAGTGATTAAACAGATAGAAAATGGCAGTCACGTCCGCGGCGGTGCGTACCATCACCGCCGGCGTACATCGTCATTGGCTCCTGGGACCCATAGGGTCCAATGTTAACCGATGCAGCATTGCGCCGCGGTCTTTGACCGCCTACTGCGACTGTGTACAACGCCAGCGCAGTTACCTCACATCCCATTGTCCCACTTTAGAGGTCAGGCAGCCACCATTTCAGGGGCCCACATGGCCTACTTACCAACTGTGTCACACATACCTAGGCCTTGTTTCACAACACAAATACAGGCCACATTTTGTGTATGAATGGTGTTCTGTGTAGACTGTGGGTACATACCTCTGAGTTGTTTGACTCTGTGGTCGCTGTTGTCCTTCCTAGGCACCGTCCGCTGGGACATGTGACGAGATGGCGGAATCCTCCGGTGTAACGACCGCTGGTGGACCTGTCGACAATGGAGGAAAGAAGTTTGATCATCAGCTGCAGGTTTGCCACAATCCAGGAACTTTGGGGTTTATTCCAACTTTGGAGGAGGTGTTAATCTGTCCCAAAAGTGACGGTAAAGTGACGGATATACCACCAGCCGTATTACGAGTTCCATAGGATATAATGGACTCGTAATACGGCTGGTGGTAAATCCGTCACTTTTCCGTCACTTTTGGGACAGATTAACACCTCCTCCAAAGTTGGAATAACCCCCTGTGTGCCCAGTTGGAGCCTGACCTGATGTCAGCAATCAGCAATCCCACAGGAATCCCCCCTCAAGTGCAGGTGCCACCAGTGCTCCATTTCCTTGCAAGTGGGTAATTTCAAACAACAGTGGCCATGGCATCAGGGATGTCCCAGCCTATGTTTTCCAACGGGTTGTCCAGAGTGTTGTCTGCCCTGCTGAAACACATGTGGAGTTACATCATTTTCCCTCAGGTGGAGGATTTGCCTACAGTTAAAGGTGACTTCTATGCCCTTTTCTGCAGGAGGATGGTCCAGATGACGGTGTTGTGGCAGCTGTGGAGCCTGTGGACAGTGATGAGGAGGAAGCAGAGGAAGAAGACATTGACAACAGGGATTCAGTTATCCAGCAATATTTCCAGTGACACACAGGTGAGAAAACATTCCTGCCTACTACAAGTACTTTCACACTTCTACCTCTATCCTGTCTGTCGATTTCAACCTGTATATGGTGACTGAGTTGTACATTTCCCTTACGGTTTCACAGGTGTGATTTCCAACGTGTGTCACCTGCTTAGATTCCTCATGGACTTGAGATGTGTGACATAGGTATGTTGACATTACATTTGAAAACACATTTTGTCACTGTCATTGCTAATACACATTTTCGAAATCACAGACTGACTCCAGATTGTTATGTGCTTCAAGGGTGTTTATTGAAGTGCTAAATATTGGAGGGGGGTTGTAAAATGGTGAGGGGTGATGGTGGAGGAATGTCCATGGCAGAGTCCAGTCTATTAGTCTCACAGGTGCACTGCCCATATGGGCATAGGAAGTGGAGCTGGGGCAGTCTCAATATGGACAGGGTTACAAAGTGGGACAGTAGGATGACAATCAGGGTGGTCTCATTTCTTGGCGGGGGTCTTGGCATCGTGCTCTGTCTTGTTCCTGGATCTCAGGGACCGCTTGCGGGGTGGTTCTCCGTCTGCAGGGGGTGGGGTGCTGGTGTGGTGGTCCTGTGGCGGTGCCTCCTGGCCACTAGCGCCGGCGGAGGTGGTGGGCAGTTCATCGTCCATGCTAGTGTCAGGGGCCCCTTGGAGTGCCACAGTGTCCCTCCTGGTGTTAAGTATTTCCTTCAGCACCCCTACGATGGTGCCCAGGGCGGAGCTGATGGTTCTGAGTTCCTCCCTGAACCCCAAATACTGTTCCTCCTGCATGCGCTGGGTCTCCTGAAACTTGGCCAGGACCGTTGCCATCGTCTCCTGGGAGTGGTGGTATGCTCCCATGATGGAGGAGAGGGCCTCGTGGAGAGTGGGTTCCCTTGGCCTGTCCGCCCCCTGTCGCACAGCAGCCCTCCCAGTTCCCCTGTGTTCCTGTGCCACCGTCCCCCGGACCGTATGCCCACTGCCACTGCCCCCAGGTCCCTGTTGTTGTTGGGATGGTGGGTTATCCTGGGTTCCCTGTAGTGGTGGACTCACAGCTGATTGACAAATCCTGGGCACGGAGGTATGGGCCCGCTGGGTGGGTGCTGTGCTGGTGTTCCAGAGGGTGGAAGGTCTGTGTTGGGCTGTGCCTGTGTGAGGGGAACCGACTGTCCCGAGGCCCACAATGGTCTGGGCTGGTCATCTGTATCCAGTTGGACAGAGCACTGTCATCACTGTGGGCCTCTTCTGTGGGTGGGGTGGAGATGTCTGGACCCTCCTGTCTGGTGACGTTGGGTAGTGGTCCTGCAGGGGTGTAAAAGCATGGGGTGATGTAGGTGATGTGTGGGGTGGTGTCTGTGGTGATAAGTGTGGTGATATGTAGTGGTGTGTGGTGTTTTGTGCGTGGCAGTTGTGTGGGTGATGGTGTTGAGTGCCTGTGGCTGCTAGTTTGTTGCTGGTGGTGTCTCTCTCTGGCCTTCTCTCTGTAATGGTGGTCGTAGGGGTTTGTGTGTGATGTGGGTGTGTGTTTTATATTATATTGGGTGCGTGGGAGTGGTGTGTGTATGTGTATCAGGTGTGTGTATTTCAAATTGTCCAATATGTTGGCGTTTTGGAGATGTGTGTGTATTTTGAGCGCAGCGGTGTGTACCGGCAATGGAATACCACGGTTGAAAGACCGCCGCATGGATTCGTGGGTTGTGATAGCATGGGCGTATTTCTGTTGGCGTGACGGTGGAGGTTTTGTTTTCGCCAGTTTATCACTGACCTTTGGTGTGGCGGACTTGTGTGGGTGTCTGAATTTTGTCGGATTTCGAGATGAGGGTCGTAATAGGTTTGGCGGAATTCCGCGGACGCAGCGGTGTGTTGGCGGTCTTCTGCATGGCGGTAAGCGGCTTTTACCGCCAATGTTGTAATGACCCCCATTTTCTTATTGAGATTCAATGCCACATATATCAATTACCCCAATGTAATATGGTAGCCCCTTGGTATACTTGCTGCTTGTGACTGCTCTGGATGAGTGGCTGGGGAGGCGGTATTCTGACACCAGAAGGAAAGAAGACTGATGATGTTTTGAGGGTAGGGCAGATATTTTTCAACGGTGTTGCAGCATTAGAAGATAACTCCTATATATCTGTTAGCGATTCAGACCTTAATAAGTAAACTTATGAGGGGACGCGGATAGGTCGGTGAACCTTTTGACTCCTATTAAGAAGCTCTTACCATAGCTCCAGTACATGAACCAATAATCAATGCACAATAATCAATCATCATTAGTAATCAATAAAATCAGTAATCAATGAAGCCAGTAAATGTCACGCACCATGACATTTCAACCTTTAATAAAGTTTAGTATGTTTATTTTCCTTATATTAATAATGCTAAGGTCATGTAGATTAATCTAAAAGTAAAATGAAACACATACAAAAACAGCACTGGTTGTCCAAAGTAGCGGTAGAAACGCAATCTAATCAAAGCTTGAATCACAACACATTCTAGAGCTACAGTACGAATCAATGGCAGAGTCAGTTGTGACAAAGTTATAACATACATAGGATTCAGCAAGGTAATTCATCAATCATTAGTCCCTGTAATTCGTCAGTCAATTTGAGTGGCCTCAACTAAGGTCAGATTAGCATCAGTATGTTGGGTTTCATGCAAACAATTTGGAACACAAATTTAGAAAACATCTAGCTATGGATCTATTAAAACAGCGCAGTTTGTACCTAGAAAGAAAAGGCATAAAAATGCATAAAAGTCGCATTTCTTCATATCTACCTATTCACGGTATGGGTCAGCAAAGCAGAATCAGTCTTCGTCCTCAGGTCATCAATCGATCAGCAAAGCATCAGGCTCTCAGTCAGAGAATATGAGCCCAATGACAGAATAAATCTTGTATCTCTCCAAAATCTCTTCTCTCAAGTCTCTAGTCTCAAAATCTGGTCTCTGAATAATACTCCTCTGTCACGTTGTTATATCAAAGTCACCTATTGGTCAGTTAATCGTATGTTTATACTCTACCCAATAATATTTCTATACCATATCTATGAATTCTAATATTTCACTCTTCTCATGAAGTTGATTGGTTCACTTTACGATGTTCTCATCGTCGGGCTCATCAGTTAACAATATTGTTGCATATTCAGCTCCAGTCAGTGTCTTCATTGTGCTCGTCCTGGGAAAGTACATCTCACACACATTACACAGAAGTTGTTACACTAGCGGGAACATCATCTTGCGTTAGTCGGTTCTCACGAAAAGCTTCTGGTAAGCACTTTTAACAAGACAATGGACATTTCACAGTTTTATTCACTCTGTCAGCATTTTTTATTAAACAATAAGAAATACAGCTTCTGCATGAGGCCTGGCAAGACTAGACCAAGACACTCGCTAAGTTAAGGCCTACAATTAATAAAGCTAGAGCATACTTCATAACCCTTAATAAGACATATTACTACATTAGTCTAATACATTTTCAATATTTAATAAGTATTAATCATCAATTAGTACATTTCATGAACACTGGTGGTCATTCTTTGAGGTCACATTTTCAAATGTGTGTATTATTTTTTCTATGTTATTCATTTTCTACATAATTCATTATTCAAATTACATAAACACTCATTAATGATTTCTAGTTAAAACACCTGCTCTAGCATGTGCACTGTATGCATATATAAACTGGTAGTTTTTTAGGAACACACGTTGCCGGAGAGCAAATGACTATCAACCTTAGCAATATGCAGACATAAAAACTATCTTGTTGTAAGAGAGGGAATGATTAGAGAGCCTGTATTATGGTAAGTGAGCTCAGATGGATTCATGCTCCAGACTAGTGGCCGAAGTAGTTTGGAGGTTCCCTATCTTTTCAGAATGAGGTGCTTCTTGAAGAAGTGGGTCTTCATAAGTACGCATTGTTTTTCTATGTTGTGCAGGTAACCAAGAATGGAGCAGTATAAAATACTTTATCACCTTCAATCCTTTATGCCTCCCAGGAAGATGATCTGCATTGAAACAAAAAATGACTTGTTTAATGGATTTGTAGGAATGAATTAGCTTTCATGAACAGCACAAAAGACATTCTATCATATAACTCCATGTTCTTTCTGTTAAAGAGAGTATCAAAGGAGCCATTTTGTAATTCTCCTTGATTTCCTACAAACAGATAGGGACACATGTAACTAAGCCTTGAGGTAACAGGGATTTCTTCTGTGTTGGTAAAGTGCATTTTGGGAAGGCACTCTGAAGGGGCTGTATTTCAGAATATTGTGTCCTTCAATATTTGTGACATGTTATTCCCTAAATAGCATTTACAAAAATATTGCCCCATTAGGTTTAGGTTTTCTACTATTCACTCAAAATAGGCCTGAAGAAACATGATCACATTTCCCCCGTCTTCATGGAACTCTATTGGCTTCTCTTGTCGGCCCTCACCATCTTCAAAACTAGCTGTATCATTCATAAAGCCATCACAACCATCACCCATGCCCTCTACTTAGCTTGCAGACAAGCTCACCATCTCTGGTGGATCTCGGCACTCCTGTTTCCAGGACGCCATCAAATAGCAGACTAAGAAGTTTAAAAATGAAAAAGCAAGACCACAGCCCCTTTCCATCTATGCACCCAGGATGTGGATAATATCCCCTTATTCAGCAGGAATGATGTAAAATAACTGTAAGCAAATGAACTAGTTACGTACTGGTGATCTTCATTACCCGTAGGAAAGTCCTCCTCATCATAGTGCTAATGTACCTCAAGACAGAATTGCTTTGCCAAGCTGTTTATTTTAACAATCCCTCTCCTCCCCTTCCACTTTTTGTCATTTCCAAGCACATATAATTGTGTCCTAGGAAGGGAGAGAGATAGGGTGGGATCTTACTATGACTAGGGCAATGAAGATCACCTATAAGTAACTAGTTCATTACTCCACAGATAGATGTCTTCCTTTTCATAGTTCTATCCTGTGAGGATCTACCCAAGTGGAAGAAAAGATCACCACAGACACAAGTATATGCTTCTGATTCAGAAATATATTCTTAACAATTCATTAATTGCTGTATCCCCACTAATTTACCAAAAGTGTCTTCATCTTGTGAAAACAATTCCCACTTGTAAGGAAACAGGAAAATATTGGAAATGGCCATGTAGCTGATCTGCTGATCTCCTGTAGGGAAACCCCACGTGCCTCAGCCCAAGAGGCAGCCATTGCTCTGGTGGCCCTTGCCAAGACACTCCTTGGTAAATCATATTTCATAGAAGAATAGTCTTGAAGAATCGCCTGCCTGTCCCATCTATTGACAGTAGCTTTAGATGCTTTTTTACTTCTACATACTGCCCAGTAAGAGAAAAAGAGAGACTCAAAAGTGTTTTGTAAGCTCCAAGTACACCAAAAGAGCCCTATGGACATCCAAGGAAGATGGAATGCTGTCTGCAGACTGAATAGCCCAGGAGAATTATCACCTGGAAGCAATGTAAAGAGAATTGACTCTTCGGATGTAACCTAAGATTTGGCCTCATGACAACTCTCTGGACCAATAGACATCCACGGAAGATGTAATGTTGTCTGCAGACCGAAAAGCCAGGAGAATTATCACCTGGAAGCAGAGTACAGAGAATTGAACCTTCTGACGAAACTTAAGATCTGGCCTCATGACAACTCCATCCAGGAAACATTTCAAGTAAGGCTAAGTGATAATTAAAGAAGACAATTCCCTTATTCTTCTAGCCAAAGTAACGGCAACCAGATATGCCACTTTTGAAGAAAGCCAAGCTAAGCTCACCTGATCCAAAGGTTCAAACAGATCTTGCTGCAAGCCCTCCAGAACTACTGATAAGTCCCTGGAGGGAATCAGAAAAGATGCCACTGGCCTCCTCAATGGAAAATGTTTCAGTAGCTTTTTGTGCCAAAGGAAGAATAACTTAAAGGTCACTGCTAGGCTCCTACATGATCTAATGGTTGCATACTGGGAACCTAAAGTAGAAGGTGCCAACCCCTTAGAGAAGCCATCCCACAAAAAGTCTAAAATGTGAAATGGATCCCCAAAGGCCCGATCACAGGATTTCTTTGAACACCAGATGCAAAAATGTTGCCTGTGCTTAGAATATGCTTTGAGTGAGGAATCCTTTTTTACTGATTGAAAGTCACAAGCAACTTCCTGTGAACATCCTAGCTGTTGCAACCCAACCCTCTTAATTTCCAGGCTGTCAATCAGAACTGGGTGATCTGTTTGAGAGAGAGAGCACTGGGAATGAAAGGGTGCTGGGAAAGAAGGGAAACTAAAGGGGAGGTGCTACTGCCAGAAGAGACAATAAAAGAAACCATGGCCTCCTGGGCCAGAAAGTTGCCACCAGACGACTGTCACCTCCTCCAGACAAATCCTCTGAAGCACCCTCAGGAGGAGGGAAATCAAAGGAAAGGCATACAGAAGGTCCTGAGACCATTGTCCTTCTAAGGCATCTATCCCACATGCTTTTAGACACCTTCTCAGTGCAAAACTACAGCAGCAGACCATTCATCGGGTATGCAAAAAGATTTAGACAAAGAACCCCCATATGTATTGTCGCCATCTGAGATACCTGCACACTCAGATGAAAATATTTTCATGAGGGCATTTCCTGCTGAGGTTGTCTGCCTGTAGATTGATGACCCCTGGAATATACATTGATCAGATCGGAAGCAAGTGGACTTCTGCTAAAGAGAGAATCTCAATGGCCAATTTGGCCATGGGCAAGGATTTCACGTCCCCCCAGTCTGTTTATGTAAGACTTTGCCACCTGATTGTCTGCCCTTAGATGAACTGCATGACTCATTACCTAGAGAGCAAAGATGAGAAGAGCCATCCGTATTGCTGCTAACTCCCAACAATTGGAAGAATTATGAGCCTCCAATGGAGGCCATCTGTTTTGAGCCTCCCACTCACCTAAGGTCGCACCTAAACCCCATTTTCTCACATCCTTTGTCAGAATCAGCTACAATGGCTCCACAAATTAGATCCCTTTCAGGAGAGTCAATGGAGATAGCCACCACTGAAGATTTTGAACTTTCTTCTGAGACACCGGCATGAAAACGTTGTAATTTATTGAGGCTGGGGACCAATTAGCCAGAATATCTTGCACTTGCGGCTTTAGAAGGAGCCGGACCCGTGGCTCCCCTGCCGTACATGCCAACATCAGGCACTGAACCTTCAACCATTGATGAGCTGGAGCTGAATGAGATGAAGAAACTTCTGGAGGCGAAATGGCAGAGGCAGCATTCGATCTTACAGCAGAAAAACTTATGCCTTCTCTGTATCAAAGAGAGCCCCAATATTTTTTTTCTGATGGGTAGGAAGCAGCTGTGACTTGACTTTGTTCAAGAGAAATCCCAGAGACCTGAGAATGTCACACATCCTGGACACATCTTCCCCTGCTTTTGTAGAGAGAAGATGCCACAATTAGCTAATCATCCATGTAGGGTAAAGTTTGCACCCCAGGCAAATTAAAATGCCCAACCATCGTTGGTAGTACATTTGTGAATGTTCACAGTAAAGAGGAGAGGCCGAAAGGCAACAACTTGAACTGGAAATTATCTGTCCCCACAGAAAAGAGGAGGAATCTTTATGGTTGAAGGTAAAAAAGGCACATGGAAGTATGCATCTTGCAAGTCCAAAGTCAAGAGAAAGTCCCCCTGTGAAACCATAGGAATGATTCTCTGTAAAGTCGCCACCTTGATCGTAATTCTTTTCACATATTTGTTGAGAGCTTTCACATCCAATAACTGACGGAAACTTCCATCCACCTTTGGTACCAACAAGAGTAGAAAATAAAATCCTGCTTTCCTTTCTGATTTGGGAACTGGCGTTATGGCTCCCTTCCACCAAAGTGACAGGATCCCTTGAAGCAATGCTGGTGTTGTTACTGCAACCTTGGTCACTGGAGATTGAGGGATGGGGTGGAAGAGACTAGGGGGCATATTTATACTCTGTTTGCGCCAAATGTGCGTCAAAATTTTTGACGCACAATCAGCGCAAACCCTGCCCCATATTTATACTTTGACGTCCGACCCCGCGGGCGTCAAAAATTCCACCATGTGCGTCATTTTTTGGAAGGGGGAACCAGCCTTGCGTTAATTATATGCAAGGTAGGCGTTCCCTTCCAAAAAATGACTTTAAGGCCTGTGCCCCTTATTTATACTCTGCCGTCATTTTGACGCCCATGAAAGGGTGGGCCTTAAAAAACGGCGCACAGCCCGACGTGCGCCGTTTTTTAACGCCTGGGTCAGGGCAGGTGTTAAGGGTCCTGTGGGTTCGGAAGAAGCCCAGAGGTGCCCTCCCCTGCCCCCAGGGACACCCTCTGCCACCCTTGCCCACCCCAGGAGGACACCCAAGGATGGAGGGACCTATCCCAGGGAAGTAAAGGTAAGTTCGGGTAAGTATTTTTTCCCGATTTTTTTTGTGGCATAGGGGGGCCTGATTTGGGCCCCCCTACATGCCACTATGACCAATGACCATGCCCAGGGGACATAAGTCTCCTGGGCATGGTCATTGGGCAAGGGGGCATGACTACTGTCTTTGCTAAGACAGGAGTCATGTCAATGGAGGTTGGGCGTAAAAAAAAATGGCGCAAATCCGGTTTGAGGCCTGAATTTTGCCTCAGACCTGACTTGCACCATTTTTTGACGCACAACCCCCATTTTCCCATACGCCGACGCAGCCTCGTGTGAGTCATTTTTTTTTACGCACACTAGTCCGCAGCGCCGGCTAACGTCATTCCATTAATAAGGCACCCGCATGGCGCGTTGGAATGGCGTTAGCCGGCGGTAAAATTTTGGACGCACAACTGCGTTGGCGCAGTTGTGCTTCAAAAAGTATAAATATGGGCCTAGACATCTATCTGGTACCCATGATCCACTACCATCAGCACCCATTTGTCTGACACCAGCTCTCACAATGGATCAAAATTGGCCTTTTTCTTCCTGCCACCAAAGGAGAATAATTGTGAATGTTTTGGTCGAGACTGCTGCAGACCCTGAGGCTTCTGTGTTATTTCCAGCTGCCACGGCTCCCGGACCTCGAGCCCAGCCCCGAAAGAGCTGCTTATTTTGAAGTACCTCATTCATACTCTTTTGCACAAATGCGCGCTTCTCATTATGTTCAAATGGCTGCAGCAACTTCTTTCCTTCCAAGGTCTTCCTTACGAGTTCATCTAATTGTGGAGAAAAGAGCTCATCACTTGTAAAGTGAAGTCGTAAAAGGAGAGAGAATGTTTAACTTGTTCCAAGTATCACATTTTTTACCATAACAGATGTCGAGCAGCAATAGAAGTCCCACTCGAAGTGGATGACCAGATGAAATCAAATGAAACGTACAAAAGAAATTGAGTCAGCATTTCCATCTAGCCAAAATTTCAGTAGAGTATTTTCGCTCTTGAAGGCAATCAGAAAGGAACTGAAAGTCTTTCAAAGGAGTCTGAGAGAAGGCCACCTAAGTTGCGGCCTTGAGTGCAAAATTTGCTGCTGCATAGGAACATTTAAAATAACCTACAATCTTCTGATTTGTAGAGTTGGACAAAGAAGCCTCTTCAGAGGCTAAAGAGTTAGCAGACATCATACTGGCCAAAATGGTATTCACGTTGGGAGCCAAAGTACAGTGTTTGCAATGGAAACGTGTGAAGGTTGCTTTATCTACTTCTTTCTATTCCTTGGCGAACACTGACTCGGTTACCTCATGGATGGGCAAAGCATCAGTAGAGAGAAGAATCCCTCTTGTGGCAACTTTTTGCGCTAGAATCCCAACATCTCCCTAATACGCTTCAGCATCTCCTGAAAACGCACTCCGCCCTTAGAGCCAGTCTCCGAGTCCTTCTCATCATCCCACATCGTTTTCTGTTTTTTATTGCAAAAGGCTAGGATAATGCGGCAGCCGCACTATCAGTCATAGATTGAAGGTCCGACCGCAAGACCGTCTTCACTTATTTCTCTGCTGTCTAATAATTAGCAAGAGCGAGGATTAAGCATGAAGGGAACTTATGTGTACACCTTACTGACTAGTGCGCATTCCCGTGAGCCCCGACAAGGCAGCGGGCTGAGATGATTCATGCAACCTACAGAACAACCCAGAACCTGAAGTACTGGCACTGTTAGAACTGATCACCAGCAGGTTGCTACCTCCCTTGAACTATAATCCAGTAAAGCGGCGAACAGCCTCACAGGTTAGCACTGTGACGAGGAGGACTTCTGTGGGGGTGCTAAAGTGTCTAAACTGTTCTGCATATATTGTTGTCAATAAACAACATATTTCTATTGATAATATAATACTGCACTCATTCTAGTGCTTGCCAGAAAAATAAAATAAGGAAAGAAATATATTTGTTCCAAGCAAGCAAAGCTCCTAGAACTTGGTCCTTTGCTCCTTTACTGACGCAACCATTCCAATTTCAAAACTGCTGAGGTTTCATGTCCTGAGAGGTAAAACAGGGCTGTTATTTAAACGCACCTGACATTTGCAAGTTGTTTGTGCTTAGGTGCCGTTGTCTGCCTTGAACAAAGTGGCCCATTGAGTCTGCCAGCCAGGCTACCCTTAAAACCGACATTAAACTCTCCTATAGGAAGCAAGTGTGATAATACCACACATTAATTAAAAATAAAATGAACTCATTTGAACGACTCTGATGCTTAATAAACCCATTTAAGTGTAATTAAATGCTGCAGCCACAGGGGTCTGAAATACATGTCTTGTCTGATTGGATAATTGTTTCCCTATATATTATAACATCAGTGAGGAGGATGGCTTCTGGTGAGCAACGCACAATTTGAGGCTGACTGTGATAGAGCATGGATCTGCAACCAGGTTTATCCTGGTCAAATATTTTACATTCTGACTTAGTCATTTATGTCCCAACCCACTATAGTAGTACACTTTTAAAGTCTCTCAGGTGAGGCACTTAGAGACTCACAGATTGTCAGACAGAGGCCAACAGTAGGGTCCAGTCCAGGACCAAGATGATGAAAGTCTTCAGTCACACTAAACTTGTGCTCTGTGTACCCCCAAAGTGTGTTATGTAAACCCAGCAGACCTGTCATACAGGTTTGGACTCCCAGTCAAGATTTGACACAGTGTCAAAAAAGGATGCTCACAGCCACCACCCTGTATATACCAGGAGGTTCAGAGAAGTCATCTCTGTCCATTCAGGTCGGCCTCTTGTTTGCTCCTGGGAAGCATTTCATACCAGAACAAATGCAAATTAGCCTCCAGGAATATAAGGCTGGGAAAAGGTACCTTTATAACCATTACATTTTCTTAACATTTATGAAAAACCTCACTTCTTCATTACATTGGATTTATAATAGTCAGTGCTTAATTTTTAAACAAATGACTGCCATTGCTCAAAGCTCTGCTCGGAAGCCCATGGACAGTGCAATCAAATAATGGTTGGTCCAAAACAAAGGCTGTGTTGTCTTGAATACATCTCAAGACTCTTTAATCCACTACCAGACATTCCCTTCCCCTTTATCTCACTCTAATAGGTTCCTTCTTTCTGCGTTCGTGGTGTTTTTTCCATCTTTCTCTTCCTCCGTCTTTCTATTTTTTTTCCCCTGGTCTCAGTAACAGTCTGATTTAGACAAATAAATGCTGATCCCCACACATGAGTGCTAGTGGCTCCCACTGTCAACCCCTGGCTCAAATTAAACACTGTTAATAACTACTAAAAATAGTTGAGTCATTATTTTTCTAGCTTGTCCAATTCTTGATATACAGTATTAAAATTATTTATTTGTACTCTCGTTTTCTACATAAACAGTGTTTGGGTTCTAGTTACTGAAATGACATATTAACATTTAGGGGGTCATTCTGACCCCGGCCGGCGGCAGAAGCCGCCGGCCTGGCTGGAACCTCCAGAATACCGCTGCGCGGTCAAAAGACCGCCGCGGGTATTCTGGGTTTCCCGCTGGGCGGGCGGGCGACCGCCAGAAGGCCGCCCGCCCGCCCAGCGGGAAACACCCTTCCATGAGGATGCCGGCTCCGAATGGAGCCGGCGGAGTGGAAGGGGTGCAACGGGTGCAGTTGCACCCGTCGCGATTTTCAGTGTCTGCATGGCAGACACTGAAAATCTTGGTGGGGCCCTGTTAAGGGGGCCCCACGACACCCCTTACCGCCATCCTGTTCCTGGCGGCCAAAACCGCCAGGAACAGGATGGCGGTAAGGGGGTCAGAATCCCCATGGCGGCGCAGCAAGCTGCGTCGCCATGGAGGATTCCCCAGGGCAGCGGGAAACCGGCGGTACACCGCCGGTTTCCCGTTTCTGACCGCGGCTGTACCGCCGCGGTCAGAATGCCCAGGGATGCACCGCCAGCCTGTTGGCGGTGCATCCGCGGTCCCCGGCCATGTCGGATTTTACCGCCAGGGTCGGAATGACCCCCTTAATTTCCTACTTTTAAATACTTGCATTCTGACTTGTTGGTGACAAGGCCTACACAGGGGTGACATCAATATTTTAAAGGGAGGTTTTGACCAGTGAAAATGGTTTATTTTGACAGGTTGAATTGCAGTTTTTACTCTGCTGCAGTCAGGCTAAACTGGTAGGCTTAACACAATGTTTACACTGCGACTGCAGTAGATGATTTATTTGGTACTGTGGTCTGCTAGTGGCATTTAAATTTCAGGTTCTCAGTACATTTTGTCCCATTTACCATGGACCTCTAGGTAAAAAAAAAAAATGCCAGTTAGGATTATGCAAGCACTTTACTGCTGGTTAACAGAGTTAAAGTGTGCAGAGGTCTAACACCAGCAAAAATACAGCATCTGGGAAAAGGCAAAAAATACAGGGTGACCATGCAGAAAGGGAGGATATTTTCCAACAATAAACTAAATCAATTACATGTCCACGGCTCTTAATAAGCATTCCCAGCCAGCACTAATGTGAATGCAAGGAATAAGCAGATGTGAGACATGGAGGGATAGTTTAACATCCTGAAACTAGACAGATACAATACGGTGAAACAGTACAAAAAAAAAGTTATTGGGGCAGTCTCATATAAGGGGCCCAAAAGATAGGCAAAGCTTTTAAAAGGAACACACATGGTAAGAAAAAAGTCTTATTATCATTGGTGGATAAGGCCCCTGACCCCTTACCAAGCAGTCTTCCCCAGGGCTGTCAGTAGATTCAAAATTAGGAGTATGGAGCTGGATGTACTACAGCAGTTTTATCTTTATGATTTGAAACATGAGAAGAAATGCTACTGTGCACATAAGTATTAACACTTGTTTGATGTTACTGATTAGTCCAAACGGGAAAAGGCCTTTACCACATGCATCCTTTACCATGCTATACTTTACTAAACAGGTAAGTAGCATTTTTTTAAATAACCATTTTTTGATGTAACTTAAAAGATGTGATTTAAGTGCAGGTAGGGGTAAAGGGAGGTAATAGTGATTTTAGGGTAAAGGGGTGGGTACAGGTAAATGGAGGTACGGGCAATTTTAGAGTTTAGCAGGTGGATGTGGCACGAGGAGGTAAGGGTGATTTTAGGGTTTAGGAGGGGTAAGAGGTAAAAGGAGGTTTGGAGTAATAAACGGGTTTGGGGGTTTACCCCCCAAAAAACTGTAAATAAATATGTTTGAAAACCACAAAAAGACTGACACTCACCAGTTCTACTTCAGTGAGCTAACTATAACTTGCACCCTTGCCATGCACTGCTTATGACCTCATATATTACATCACTCATGACATCTTACATGACGAAATGGATGACATAACTGATGGCATATCAAGCAAGATAACTCTTGCAGAGGTTTTTGCTTTCCAGCTTTTTCTTTGAAAACTACACTGCAAATACATTATTTCGCCTCATTTAAAAAAGAATAACCATTTCTCTGGGGGATGTGGCTTAAATTTGGGCAAGGTATTATTATGCCCCACCACTTTCAAATATCAGCAGCTGCCACTGACTATCTCTGCCCCTCCCACCTGCCCTATGTGGTCAGTTTGCTGCCCCTGTCCTTGCATCCTCCCCTGCCCTCCTTTGTAAGAGGCCAACCCACTGCTCACAGTATTATAATGAAAAACTAGTGTTAACATTCCTTTTCATGTGACTAAACTGCAGCACACCAGACGTCATCTTGATTAAATAAAAACTGTAAAACCTAAGCATTTCCTTTAGAAATGAACAAAATGAGAGTTTTGTATTTCTCACAGAAATTATGGTTAGTGCTCTAGAAACCTAAGATGAGGACACATTTTCTGAATTCTCAAATAGCGACAAAAGGCTTTTAAACTAGTTGTTACTTTTACGTTTTTCATCCAGTTTATCCCTTGAGGTCATGCTGCAACAGTTACTTAAGCATTTTGCACACTTTTATCATTGGACTACATTAGGGCTGCATTTGTGCTCTTTTTTTAGCAGGTGGCCTTCTTGGGAGACTTCTTTTGTCATCAAGCCCCCTCTTTTTTCATTTGTTCATTCTCCTTTGTTGGAAATGCTTTCAGTTTTACAGCTTCGATTCCATCAAAATAACACCCTGGTGTGTCACACTTCTGTCATACATGTTAGCACTCTAGTTGCTCATTAAAACACTTTAGTAAAGCTGCAGTCAATTACCAAGGAGCTAACTGGCACAATGCTGCTGTTAAAAGTACATATTTCAGCCTGCATATAAGAATGTTATACTGAAAGGAATGAGGAACTCAAAAAAAATAGTTTTTTTCTACCTTAATTTCTGTGACAAACCGCTGGAGTGCTGGGTCCCCGGAAAGTTCCTACTCTCCAGCTCCGGGCTCAACAACCACCAGAGCTTGGGGGTGAGACAACATCACAAACTCTCACCCTCTGGAGGTCGACTGGATCGTTGGACTTGGCGAAGAGTACAGTAGTCAGAATCAAT
Organism: Pleurodeles waltl; assembly: GCF_031143425.1. Lineage (NCBI taxonomy): Eukaryota > Metazoa > Chordata > Amphibia > Caudata > Salamandridae > Pleurodeles > Pleurodeles waltl. The sequence goes on along the minus strand of NC_090445.1, from coordinate 654,660,823 downwards.
CATCCAATCACAAATCAATGACATTATAAAATAAACAATACTAAACACCATAGCACTTTGAACACTAAATCGAACTCGAAACTGAATACGTTTCAAAGCTTTAATACAATCCCAAAATCAATGTCACGTAAATGGTGCGCAAAACTAAGGTATGAACATACATGAAAACCATAGACTGACCAAAACGTCTGAAAAGATTCAACCTACTAAACATCAAGGACCTCATCATGACATTGGCGGTAAATCCCACTTACCGCCATGCTGACTGCTGCCAACATAACGCCGCCGCAGCGGATAACCGCCAAGCATATGACACACACATACCAAACCATCACTATACAGCCACACACAAGTCCGCCATCCCAAAGTTCAGTGATAAACTGGCAGTAGCAAAACCCACACCGTTAAGCCAACAGAACTACGCCCACAGCATTATGACCCACGAATCACCGCGGCGGACATTAAATGGTGGTAAACCATTGGCGGTGCATACCGCTGCACTAAAAATACGCACACTCAAACAAAACTACATCACATTGGACAATTCAAACTACACACACCTGACACTCATACACACACCACACCCACACATCCACACCACTATAAAACACACACCCACACTACCCACAACCCTTTATGACTAGAAAGAATTGCCACCAGAGAGAGATAGCAAGAGCGCACACACAACCAGAGCCACATAACATCATCACCTATACAACATCCACACAACTTATATCACACACCCCAAAACATCACCCCACACACCCTCACCCACACTACTCACACTGCACCCATGACACCACAACAACACCACACATTCTCTGAGAAGGAGCCAAGGATCACGGTGGAGGAAATCATCCGGATAGAGCCACAGCTATTTGTCATTGCTATCCACTGCTAGGAAGATGGAGCTATGGCAGAGAATCGTGGACAGGGTCAACGCCGTGGGACAGCACCCCAGAACAAGGGACGACATCAGGAAGAGGTGAAAAGCCCTACAGGGGAAGATATGTACCACAGCAGCAAGACACCAACTAGCTGTACAGAGGACTGGTGGTGGACCCCGCCTTCTCCCCCACAACTAACAACAATGGGAGGAGCAAGTCTTGGCAATCATGCATCCTGAGGGCCTGGCAGGAGCAGGAGGAGGACTGGTCTCTGGTAAGTCACATCTCTATTATTATCACCCCCACCTACCTGCATGCCATCACAAACCCCCACCCTCACCCTCACTCCCATTACTTCACCACCTCCTACATAACCCACCATCACAACCCACTCATCCCAATACCAAGCCCTGCATGTAACACCAATGCACAGAGGGCAACACACCCATGCACAAAACGTCACACGCAGAAACAATAACACTGCATTTACATCTCCAAGGGTCCCCCATCCAATGTCACCAGAGAAGAGGTGCCTGCAACATCCAGTCCCCCCAAAGAAGAGGCCCACAGTGATGACAGCAGCTCTGCTCGCCTGGATCTGGATGACCATCCTGGCCCATCAGGGACCTCCGGATAGTAGGTTACCCAGGCACACTCTCACACCACCACAGAGCCTCCCCCCTCAGGAAACACCACCACAGCACCCACCCAGCGGGCCCATACCTCTGTCCCCAGGACATGTCAATCAGCAGTGTGTCCACCACTACAGGGACCCCAGGCCACCCCACAAACACAGGACGATCAGGGACCTGGGGTCAGTGGAAGTGGGCACACGGTTCAGGGGACAGAGGCACAGGACAACAGGGAAGCTGTCCGAAAGGGGGAGGACAGGCCTAGGGAACCGACTCTCCAGGAGGCACTCACCGCGATCCTGGGAGCATACCACTATTCCCAGGAGATGATGGGCCAGATGCTGGACAAGTTGCAGGAGAACATGCGGCTGCAGGAGGGACAGTACTTGGGGATCAGGGAGGACTTGAAGGACATCAACACCACCCTGGTCTCCATTGCAGGGGTGCTGGCAGACATGGCCAACACTATGAGGGAGGCAGTGGCACCCCACTGGGCCCCTGCCACTAGCCAAACCGTTGAACAGCCCTCCACCGCTGCTAGTGGACAGGAGGCCCCACCACGGGAACAACAGGCCACCAGCATCCCTCCCCCTTCTAAAGGTGAACCACCCCACAAACGTTCCCTGCAACCTAGGCAGAAGCCATACACTATTGCCAAGACCCCCGCAAGGAAATGAGACTCTCCTGATTGTCACCTTGTGTCCCACTCTATCACCCTGTCCACCTTGAACTGCCATGCTCCCCTTCCTATGCCCCCTTGGACAATGCACCTGTGATACAAATAGACTGGACTCCAACCTCGACTTTCCTCCATCCTTGCCCCAGTCCATTGCACATCCCCCTCTACCTCTTTGCACTTAAATAAACACCCTTTGAAAAAATACAAGGATGGAGTATTTCAAATGATGTAAGTGTGTATTTGTTAATCAAGGTTTAAACATTGAAAATCAACTGTACAGAAATGTATACATAGGGATGACATGTAGTTGGGTGCAGTCAACACACCAGGAGCGATAGCGGGGCATAAATATCTGCAAATAGAGATGCCAAAAGCTCCAGTGAGTGGCCATAGAAGTTGGAAAACCAGCCTGCCAGTGACAATGTCAAACACAAAACTGTCAATTAAATGTGAAGTTACACTGTCTTACCTGTGTGTCATTGGAAGTATTGATGAATTATTGCACTTCTCTTGTGCTCATCCTCATCCTCTGCCTCCTCATCTTCATTGTCCACAGGGTCCACTGCTTCCACACAGCCATCTCCAGCCTCATCCTCCTGCAGAAAAGGCACCTGGCGACGTAAGGCAAGGTTGTCAACATACAGCATGCCACGATGATCTGGCAGACCTTCTTGGGTGAGTAGGACAGGGATCCACCTGTTAGATGGAGGCAGCGAAACCTGGCCTTCAGGAGGCCAAAGGTCTTCTCTATAATTCTTCTTGTTCGCCCATGTGCCTCATTGTAACGTTCCTCTGCCCTTGTCCTGGGATTCTTCACAGGGTTCAGTAGCAATGAGAGGTTGAGGTAACCAGAGTCACCTGCAAATATCGAGGGACAACTGTTAGCCACACACCAACCCTTAGGGCCCACACCCACCCATACACCAACATCCACTTGGTGGGAACCAAGACTCACCTATTAGGCACAGCCTGTGCCTCTGGAGTTGAGCCATCACATATGGGATGCTGCTATTCCTCAGGATAAAGGCATCATGCACAGACCCAGGATATTTTGCATTGACGTGGGAGATGTACTAGTCTGCCAGGCACACCATCTGCACATTCATCGAGTGAAAGCTCTTTCGATTTCTGAATACCTGTTCATTTCGCCGGGGGGGTACAAAAGCTATATGTGTACCATCAGTCCCCCCAATAATGTTGGGGATATGTCCCATTGCATTGAAATCAGCTTTTACTGTGGCCAAATTGTCCACCTGGGGCAAAACGATGTAGCTGTGCATGTGTTTAATCAGGGCAGACAGCACTCTGGTCAGCACTATTGAGATCATTGGCTGAGACATTCCTGCTGCCAAGCCCACTGTCACGTGGAAGGATCCAGTTTCCAGGAAATGGAGCACTGATACCACTTGCACAAGAGGGGGGGATCCCGGTGGGGTGACGGATAGCAGATATTAGGTCAGGCTCCAATTGGGCACACAGCTCTGTGATTGTGGCCCCGTCCAGTCGATAGGTGAGGATAATGTGCCTGTCCTCCATTGTTGCCAAGTCCACCAGGGGTCTGTACATGTGGGTATGTCTCCATCTCCTATTCATCCCCAACGGTTGCAATCTATGGGGCAAAATGGTAAGCAGCAGTATCTCCTATTTCCAACCACTACACTTTAATACATGTCGTTATTGTAACATATTTTGTTGGAGATGTCCAAATGGTGCATATGTGTACTGTGACGCAGTTAGGAGCCATGACCTGCACCCCCCCCAGAAATGGCGTCCATCTGTCCTGTTTGGAGGGACAGGTGGAAATTAGGTAATTCCGCTGACATTGTGCGCTGTTGCCGGAGGCAGTCGAAAACCGCTGTGCAACTCCTCATTGGCTAACATTGGGCCCTATGGGGTACAGTGGCCAATGGTGATGTACTCCAGCAGTGACGGTATGCATCGCTGCGGATGTCACTGCCATTTTCTATCTGTTCACTCACTTGCTACATGACCTTCAACAGGAGAGGACCTACACTGCAAGTGCTGCTGTGACCTGTGTCTGGAACTGGCCATGGCTCGTGTTACTGGGGAAAGGGCCCCTGCCTTCACCTAGGCGGAGCTGGAGTGACTGGTGGATGGGGTCCTACCCCAGTGCCAAATGCTGTATGGGCCTCTAGACCAACAGGTGAGTACACCATTTGGGGGGAGTTGGTGGATGGGCCCTGGGCAGCGTGCTGCATGTATGGTGGGCCATGTCTGTGCTATGGGGATGGGAAGGGGCATGGTGGGTCATGAGTGTAACAGGCAGGACCGTCGGACTAATATCTTTCCCTGTGTCTATTCCTTGCAGGTCAGCTCCCATCAGAAAAGGGTATATGGTGTGCCATTGCCAAGGACATGCGGACCCAGGGGTCTACGGCAAGCGGAGCACCCACTGTCGCAAATGGTGGGAGGATCTGAGACTTTGGGCATGGAAGACGGCAGAGGCCCAGCTGGGGATGGCTTCCCAACAAGGAAGGGGTGCCCATCGAACCCTGACCCCTCTGATGGTCCGCATACAGGCGGTGGCCTATCCGGAGCTGGATTGGTGCTTGGGGGCATCACAACAGCCACAAAGGGGTGAGTACAGTGACCCAATATACAACTTGTACCTGGTTGGGTGATATCCAGGTGGGGGATGTGGGCCTGTGGGTGCCCCTAGGCCAGGCCTGACATTGCAGAGTAGGTCCCATGTTGGACAGAGTTCTGATGTAAAATACCTCCAATCAAGCTAGTAGGCATCCACTACTTGGCAGGGGTCTGTGGGTCTCAGGTATGCTGCAATTGGCGTTAGATGTCCCTATGCATGGGTTGGTGACTAGCATTGTGACTGGTAGTGCATTGCCTAGTGCATAGGGCTGTTCCCTGTGTGTGTGTGTGTCGTGTACGCCAACGGTGGTGTTGTTGCCGCCATTGACCAAGTGTATCCGTTGTCTCTTCCTCCCCTTTTTGTTTTGTCGCCCTGTCCTTATGTGCATTAGCATCGTCTGGCGGAGGACCTGGGGAACTGGTGACGGAGTGAGATGCATCCCACAGGGCCCAGGAGGCTGAATCCACCGACGGTGAGGGCACCAGTGGGACGCAGGGCGAGGGGAGCACCATGGTGGAGATAGGAGGGGACAGTTCAGACACAGATTCCTCCTCCGATGGAAGCTCCCTGGTGGTGGCGGACACCTCTATGCTTACCCCAGCTACAGGTACATCCGCCACCCCCGTACCAGCACCTCCCTCCCAGCATCCTCTCATCGTGTTTCCCGTGCCTGCTCACCCAGGAGGGTGGGCATCTCCTTTGCCCCAGGCACCTCAGCCCCTACCCCAGTGAGTCCTGCTGCCCTGAGTGAGGAAGCTATTGGCCTCCTGCGATCCATCTCTGTTGGGCAGTCAACCATTGTGAATGCCATTCAGGGGCTTGCAGCCCAAATGCAACAGACAAATGCATTCCTGGAAGGCATTCACACTGACCTGGTGGCCCAATAGAGATCAATCCAGGCTCTGGCCTCCTCTTTGATGGCAGCCATTGTCCCTGTTTCTAGCCTCCCCCCTCCAACTTCCTCTGCCCAATTCAATCCCCTCAACCCCAACCTATCGCAAGCACACAGTCAGCTGAGCAGGCACCCAGGACAACACACAAGAGTGGACATGGCAAACACAAGCAGCACACTTCATCAGTCAGGCACTCACACAAACACCATCCAGATGCAGACACACCAACATCCACTGCGTCCACTGTGGCCCCATCCTCCTCGTCGTCCACCTCCCTCCCAGTTGCATCTACACTCACACCTGCATGCACTACATCCTCATCCACTACACCCATCACCAGCACACCTATCAGCACACGCCCCTCACTGACAGTCACCACCCCCCACTTCCATGCACACTTCCCCTGTGTCCTCTCCCAATGTGTCTGTGCCCCCTTCTCCCAAAGTACACCATCGCAAGTACTCAGACACCCAACAGCCATCCACCTCACAACAGCATCCAGCCCATGCACCTGCACCCAAACACAGCAGACAGACATCTCCCACAACCACTCCCTCTACCTCCACTCCCAAATCATCTCCCTCTTCCCGCCCCAATGTCCCTAAGAAGCTTTTCCTCTCCACCTTTGAGCTCTTCCCTTAGCTCTCCCCCCATCCCTCATGTCAGGCCACGGTGGTCAGAACCCAGCCCAGTACCTCAGCCACCCAGTCCAGGAGCACAGTAGTGTCCCTATCTACACCAGGTGGGAAAGGATCCCGGGCACCAGGCAGCCACACTGATAAGGTGCCTGCACCAAGTGCTGCAAGGAATGGCAAGGAGGCACCCTCAGCTGCTGCAAAGAAGGGCAAGGAGGCACCCCCAGCTGGTAAAAGGAAGGCAAGGAGCAATCCACGGCTGCTGAGAGGAAGGGCAAAGAAGAGTCCCCAGCTGCTGCCAAAAGGAGCAAGGAGCCATCCCCAGCTACTGGCAGTAGTGGCAAGGGGCCTGCTCCAACAGGCAAAAAGGACAAGAGGCCAGCTGCTGGGACTGAGTCGGAGCCCCCACCACCAACCATGGTGGTTCAGCAGTCCGAGGCTGCAGGGGATGGGCTAGAGCCTCCCCCCACCACTGCCAGCATCACTGTCAGCAGCAGCAGCCCCAGTGGGCAGCTGTCTGAGGCTTCAGGGGATGGGCTGGAGCCTCCCCCCACCACTGCTAGCACCGCCACCAGCACCACTGCCAGCAGCCCCAGTGGGCATCCATCTGAGGCTTCAGGGGAAGGACTGGAGCCTCCCCCCACCACTGCCAGCACCACCACCAACACCACAGCCAGCAGAAGCAGCCCCAGTGGGCAGCTGTCCAAGGCTGCAGGGGAAGGGCTGGAGCCTCCCCCCACTACTGCCATCACCGCCACCAGCACCACTGCCAGCAGCAGCAGCCCCAGTGGGCATCTGTCCGAGACTGCAGGGGAAGGGCCGGAGCCTCCCCCCACCACTGCCAGCACCGCCACCACCGCCACCACCGCCACCAGCAACACTGCCAGCAGCAGCAGCCCCAGTGGACAGCCGTCTGAGGCTGCAGAGGAAGGGCTGGAGCTTCCCCCCACCACTGCCAGCACCGACACCTGCACTGCCACTGCCACCACTGAGGAGCCGTCACCGTCGGCGGACAGTGTGTAGTCCTGTGTCCAGGGGCTGTTGAGCAGGCTGGCCCCTGCAAATCCTGTAGGTCTGACACCCAGGTGAGAGACTGTGACCTTGCACTACCCAAGTCCTGCATCACAGGGCACAATGCCCCCTCCAGAACCTGTGGAGAAGCCATCCACTCACCCCATCCTTACCAGGAATAAGCACACTGGGCACAATGCCCCCTCCAGAACCACTGGAGAAGCCATCCACTCACCCCATTCTTCCCAGGAAGAAGCACACTGGGCACAATGACCCTCCAGAACCAGTGGAAGTAGTCACCCACTAGAGAGACTGTGGCCTTGCACTCCCCAGGACAAGTCAGCGGGCAAATTACCCACTTAAGAGACTGTGGCCTTTCACTCCCCAGGACCAAGCACAGGGCATGTTGCCCCCTCCAGAGCATGTGGGCAAGTCACCCACTTGGGAGACTGTGGCCTTGCACTCCCCAGGACCAAGCACAGGGCATGTTGCTCCCTCCAGAGCATGTGGGCAAGTCACCCACTTGAGAGACTGTGGCCTTGCACTCCCTAGGACCAAGCACAGGGCATGTTGTCCCCTCCAGAGCATGTGGGCAAGTCACCCACCTGAGAGACTGTGGCCTTACACTCCCCAGGACAGAGTGATGGGCATGTTTCCCCCTCCAGGACCAGTGGCGTTGGACCATCTTTTGGCTGAGGTGCCCCCCCATTCCCCATCCACCTGAGGTGCCTGTCTACTTTCGACCTGATGCCCCTGCAGTGTTCTCTCCGTGTTGTTGCAGGAGTGAGGTTGGGCCTTGGACTTTGTGATGTGGCCATGTGGCCCACGGACGTTGAGGACTGGGCAGTGTCCCCTGCATTGTAAATATGTGTATACCTTTTGATTTGGATGCACAAATGTCACCTATATTTATCTTATTACAGCCTTTTTACACTATAGTAGTTGTCCTTGCATTATTCCTGATGGGTACAGGGTGTATATATTATGTTACCGCATCTGGTTGTGTGTGTGGTGTTGTGGGTGTGTGTGTTGCGTGTTGCGTGTGTGTGTCACTCTCTTTTTCCTCCCCCCTCCCCTGTGTGCTAGGCGGCTGCACTCACCAAGGTCATCTTCGCCGGCGTTGGTGTTCGTAATGGAGCAGAAGGTAGAAGAGCATGGGAAAGACATGCAACTTGGGCTCCATGGCGGCGCAGTTCTTCCTTGAGTGTCCCGAGGTGAGTCGTTTCCCTTCTGTGCAGTGTTTCCGCCAGGATTTTGATGTCCGCCTGGAAAAAGGGGCGGATAGGTGTGCCATATTACTGAGGGCGGTACATTGTCTTCCGCCTGGCTGTTGGCGGTTACCGCCATGGTGCCTGTTGATTTCACCCCAGCGGTCGGTGTGTTAAAGTGGCTGTCTGTCTGAGCGGTTTCTGCCATGGTCATTATTTCATATTTATTACCGCCGGCCTGTTGGCGGTATTACCGCCACTTTATCACCAACCGCCAGGGTTGTAATGAGGGCCCAGATCTGTTAGACACTCTAAAAGAATAATATAGATTAACAACAGCACAATATGAACATTATTACCAGATTTCAAAGCAGATAATGGTGACATAAGCAAATCTTCAAAATACAGTTTTAACAATTAAATTCAGAGCTGGGCCATTCCTAATACTAACCAAAATTGGGATGTGCAGGAACAGGCTAACACATGCAGACAAAAGCAAAAATAAAAGAAGGCAAAAATAATTTGGAAAACATCTAACTTTGGCAACTTGCTATAAAAATACGTTGTTGTAAGTGAGTTAAAAAGGAAACAGGAAACCACATTTAGGTATACTTCTCTTCATAGGAAGCATAAAGAAACTGGAACGGTCACCTTCTTCCAATGTCAGTTGATAGCAGCATCATGATGGTGCAGAACACAAGCTGCACACAGGACAGATCAGCAGTTCAGAATTAGGTGGCCTTATTAAAACTGAAACACATAACAGAATAGGGCAGATAAGACTATTATGAGGAAACTCCTTAGGAAACTCAGAGAAGAGATGTGACAATCGGCTTAGAACAGAAATAAACAAACTTCCAGGCAGAAGGAGAACTAACTCTGAGAGTGTCTCCAGACGAACTAACTTAAGTTTTCAAAGTTCTTCACTAATTAAATTAACCAAAATCCATTTGATTGGTCCTTCAGGTGGGCACACTCTGGGCTTCAAATTTCAGCATCCAGTGGTAAGTGATGGCACCACAAAGTTCTGATTCTTTTAAGAATCTTCTCAGTAAAAGTAAACTGTTTGCTTCATGAAATTGTATAATTCTGCCGAAAAATTACATTTTCTAATGATTTGCTACTTGCAGTTCCTTTCACATGACCCACAATAAACTAAACTAATATTCTTTCACATGGACACTGTGATTTCCTGTTCAGCTAAAACAAATGCTGTTACATTAACTACATTTGAAACATGCTCTTCTCTTGCAATACAATAGAACACTCAACATTATATTAGCAACCTAGGAAAAGATTTCAGGTCAGAGGGGATAGAATAAACAAGTAATTTTCCAGTGTTGCTTGCAAAATGAACTTTCAGGCCTAGTCGTGTAAGAAACCTAAATGCACACTAATACAATGAATACATTAATAAAGCGCATTGAGCACCTTGCAATTCAAATAATGTGTGCAAAACAAATCATTTTATTGCAAACGTTATTCATGTCATATTAGAACAATTTTTAAACATATATTTATTTTCTTTGCAGGCTAATGGAATTCATTTAATTCAATACAACTATGTTTAATTCATATTCATTTAATTCTCATAATACATTTTATTTCTACTCTTTCTACCTAAAAATAATATTTTCATATTAACATTCATTAATAATTCACACATTTATGAACATACAATAATTTCATGTTAAACGTGGTGTTGAAATACGAATGGTAGGCACGAATGTCCACCACAATCTAAACATGCGCATTTCATTTCTATGTTATTTTCTCTGTTAGGCCTTTAAAACTACAGATTTTTTAGCTGCCATATGCCACTTGTATTATACTAGTTTATTAATAAAACTTGCTCTCTCTCAATCCCTCCTCTGATGGCAATCTATACCATTACAAAAAGTACTATTCTCATTTACAATGAGACAAAGTCAAAACCTAGTAGTTTGATAACGCATAGGTTTAGGTTTGCTATAATTGACAATTCTCTTCATTGTCTGATAGTACCTGTTTCTCATGTTCTCCATTTCCATTTCTTCCCTCCTCTGTTTATTCTTCTTTTGCCTTTTCCATAAATTGTAAGCTTTGTAAAATCCAAGTGCACACATTATTAACTCTGCCACAATCAGTAAAGGTTCCAGGATCATCTTCACAAAACCATTTCCAAGTTAGAAAAACCAAGCTCCTACCTTAGAAAATCCTTCACCTACTGCTTCCCTAACTTCAGTCTCCGTTAGATCATTTAAGCCATTTCTCAGACTTGTCAGATTAGATAAGTCTTTCCTTATCTCCTTGCTGTTATTAGGTGTATACGTGCAACAGTTTTGTGATTTCAAAACTCTGCAGACTCTGCCCTCTTTTGGTAAAACAATGTCTAACGAAAAGCGATTCTGAAGAATCATAGACCTTGCAGCAAGCATTTCTGTGTCCTTTAGGAAAATTGCATCTGAAAAATCAGTTGACATCTTATCTACAATTGTCGATAACTTCTTATGTCAATGCCATTCATGATCACTCACACTGATGGAATAATAGCTCCAAAAATGTTTCCCGTAATCTCTGAACCACTTGCTCCCGTTTTGAAACTCATTTTAGGTTTTTCAATCCCTTCTGGATTGTCAATGTTGTCCACTTGGTAAATGTTCATGAAAACCACTCCCAAATATCATATACCATAACATCCTTTCAGCAGTTTGTAATAAGTGTTCTTCCCACAGATGTAATAGGCACGAGGTTCAGCGGGATCTTGTTCATTTAGCATACAATCCCATGCACTTAAACAGGAACACACGTCTGCATTCACTCATTCCTATAAAATTGTTGTCAGCTTTTGATTGTGGCCTATATATACAAAGCTTTCCTATGTGTTGCCAATCTAAAGCTAAGCGCCCCTGTGTATCATGTGTGAAGTGATCTGGCTTCATTTTACTAACTATACCCTTTTCTATCCTTTCTTTCATAGTTGTTCTTCTATCATCTACTTGATAAATAACCTCCTTTTCTAACTCTGTGAGATTGCAAGTTAGGTTATTCCTGTGTGCATATGCTGTGCCAAAAGTAAGTGTAGGCTCAAAGAACCCTCCTACTATATCTATGTTTCTAGCCTTTGCAGTGCTGCTCAAATGCTGATTAATGGGAACAAAAGAAAAAAATAGGTCAACATTTGAGTAAAAATACTGATTCTACTCCTGGTTCTACAAACGTGTGAACAATAGACTGGAACTAATGCCATAAGTTAGTGGCAAGCTGTGATAAGTGATTCCTTCTTGTACTGATGAAGGAATTTGTGTACACATATAACAATCATGAACATTAATTTTATCCACATACTCATACAGCACACTGTAATTGGAAAATAAATCTCCCTTTGGGTCATCTAAATGAAGCAATCTCTCACCCTTACAAAACTTACCCTGTTTAGACGCTGTCATTCTCTGCACTGGGAATGCTGTGCTTTGAACGTCTCCTTTCATGGTAACACTCATTCCTATAATCAATAAAATGCATGCAATCATGCACACAATAATCAAACCAAGCAACACATATTTACATCTACTGTGTTTTCACTGACCAGGATTCGTGGCTTCTGTAGAATCAGAAAAGGAAATAAAAAATAAAAATGAAAGCGAGGAAAATCAAAACAAAAATTTGCTTTCAAAGTCTCTTTGCACTATTTACAGCAGTTCTCCATCTTCAAGAAACTTCTTGAGCTCAATAAAAGTTGGCAAAAATAAGTTTAAATTTTCATTTTCAAAAGAACACAGTCTGTTGATCACTAATGATTATTTCCAGAGTGTAATGTCCTTGTTGATCAATTGGCAAGGTAATTTCGAAGCTCAGTTCAAATGCAATTTCAAGTTCCAGAATGTTCAACTGAATTCTCACAGTCAAAACAAAAGGCCATACACTTTTCTCCCATTAATTTGTGGCAAAATAGATGCATTTAGATGAAGAATAACTGCGACTTGCCACTTTTTTCTTTTTGTTTGTTCTCACGGCACCATCTTCATCTTCACTCTAATTTGACTCTTCCATTGCTTCTGTTATTGATGGGAGTTTATCAGCAACCAGTTAATGTGCAGCTACAGACCATTTGTCTCCTTTCACAGTTCTCTTTCTGGGTGCAACTGCATTCACCACATTTGCTGCGCTGGCAGGAATCAGTTGACTGGGACTTAAAATCTGTTCTCCTGCACTTTTGTCTGTGCCTTTATCTGTACTTTTATCTGCACCTTTAGCTGTATGCAGACCACTTGTGCCTTCACCACTTTGCACGCTTTCTGCTTCAGCCACTGGTTCTGTCCTCAGAGCTTGGTCAAGTCGAACTCCTTTTTCATCTGTATTTGCTCTTGCAGGATCAGACTCAGTGTTTTTAAGAGGACACGTAACTTTGCACATGTAGCTTGCATGTACCCAGTTCGGAAGACCCGCACACTTCACAGCTGTCATTGTCACCAAGGTGACTTTGGTATGGGCCTTTCCACCTTGGTTCCAGGCAAGTCTCCTCACATGATTCTCAACCGGCACCCACTCCCCAGGCTTCGGCACCCATTCGCAGCCTTCAAGACTGTTCTTGAGGTAGTTGAACTGTTGCTGCTTCAACCTAATGAGACAAAAAGCGAACCACATCAGCCAGAACTTTGCAATAATCCAGCACTAAGTCATCTGTTATGTTCACAAGTGCATTTGCAGGTACTGCTGGTAGTCTGATTCCACGACCCATCAAGATTTAATGGGTAGACAGTTCTGTCTTCCTGTCAGGGGTGCTACTCATGCTCATCAGGACAACTGACAATGCATCAGGCCATTTCAATGCTGAAGAGGCACAAACCTTTGCCAATCGAGCTTTCAATGTTCCATTCATTTGCTCCACCAATACAGATGCCTCTGGTCTGTAACTGCAGTGCAATTTTTGCTCAATGTTCAGTGCTGCACACAACTACCTATTGATCTCATTATCAAAACGAGTTCCTCAATCTGATTCCAAAAAAGTCAAGAATCCATAACATGGTATTAGTTCCCTGAGCAGCAGCTTAGCTACAGTGAGGCTATCATTCCTACATGTTGGGTAGGCCTCAATCTACTTAAAAAACACACATACGATGACCAACACATATTTCAGTCCATTGCAAGAAGGTCCGATCTGCCTGTGTGGCTCAGATTAACCACTGTGTATTTCCCTACATTCATTTTTGGCATGTAACACATCTGTGACAAACCACTTCTGCAACCAATCTAAATCTGGGGTTGTACCATGTCTGTTTGAATGTGTAAATCATTGCATCTCTGCTGAGCTAAACCTGACCATGATAATACCTAGCCATCAAAATCAATAAACAATCTGGAAACTCAACTTTCTCTTCATTTGAAATCCAGATATCATCTCCCTCTCTTTGAACACAACCTGCTTTTATCCAGCCACAGTGTTCTACCTCTGTTGCTTCTTGCTGCAACCACTGACATCAAGAAATTTAGATTTTTTCTTACCGGTGTCACTTTCATTACTCCACTCTTCATAGAAGGTGACGCAATGGAGTGCACAATATCTGGCAATATGGTCAGCATAGGCACTACCCAATGATACATAGGGCCTCATTTTGACATTCGCTGTCTTTTGGCAAGACCACCGTGGTGCTAGCTGCCAAAAGACCGCAATGTTGGCAGTATTCCGACCGCCGTATTAAGAGTCACACACTGAAGACTGCCAAAAAACAGCCACAAATCCGACACCGTCAGCACATTGGAGGGCAGGAAATAGGCTGTTTCACCACCAGCAACGTCAGCCTGACAACTTTTCACCCACCAGATTACAACCCACAGATCATCACAGTGGTTCTTCCATGGTGGAAAACCATTGGCGGTCCGAACCGCAGCACTCAGCATCTCACTTCAGACAGAACACAACACCACATTGAACAGTTCAAATACCCCACACCTGACACACCTACTCACTGCACTATATAACACCCCCCCACTCAACCCACAATCCTTTGTGACAAAAACCACCAGGAGAACATGCAGCATTTGGTTTGCACACACCTAACAATGTAGACATGCCTTGCACTGTTGACACATATACTGGGCATGCAGAAGTGGCATGGACACCATCCTTGCTGCACATTGCTGCCCCTGATCAATAGTTTGTGACACACATCACATGTGTAAAGTTCCATATGTGTTACACTGTGTTGTCCTTCACTGGGCATATATAGTCATATTATATACCTATATGGTTACACCGCCCATGAGGCTCCGAGTATCTGGACGTGCACAGCATCTGACAACCGGCCATATAACATCACTGTTTCAAGCAGGCCACATGTATAAGCCTAAACATGATGGCACACATAGGCCTGTTCTGCATTCTGCTCAAAACACGTGTATTGCACACTTATTTCGCTCCAGCAAAGCATGATATGTACATAAATTGGAAGCTGCCTGTTCTCCAGTACTGGACAGATGGAAGTGACCTAAGTCTTTCTGTGTATGTCATCATGATGGTAGGCGGTCACAACCGCCATGCAAATTCTCATTGGTTAACATTGCTGTCTCTGGGAGACTGGGGCCAATGGCGATCACCACCGGTAGTGATGGTCCTGTGTGCAGCGGCCGTGACAGCCATTTTCTGCAGCCTTGCTCACTTGACTCCTGACACTCTTGCAAGCAAGACCTCCACGACCTGAGCAGCCTTGTACTGTCTCTGGGAGCCATCATGCAACGTCCTGCAGGTGTTAGGGCCCCAGCCTTCAACCAAGAAGAGCTGGAGAAGCTGGTGGAAAGAGTCCTACCCCTGTATAGACGGCTGTATGGGACACCAGAGGAGCAGGTGAGTCCTATTCCATAGTCGTGTATGATAGGGATGTGGGTGACATTGAATGGCATATGTGTACTGGTCAGGGAGTACATGCATGCAGGGGGCATGGAGATAAGGCGTGTGAACCGTGGTGATGGATATGTGTGGGCATTTGGTGGGTCTGATGTTTATAGTCCACTGCTGTTTGTAAGCTGCCAGTCATGACTTTCTTCTTCTGTCTGTGCCACCCATGCAGGTAAACACCCATCAGAAGAAGAAGATATGGTGTGCCATCGCCAAGCTAGTGCGGACCTTGGGGTCCATAGCTGGCGGAGCACCCATTGTCACAAGCGGTGGGAGGACCTAAGACACTGGGCCCGGAAGACTGCAGAGGCCCAGCTGCGGATGTCCTCCCAACGAGGGAGGAGTTCCCGTCGGACCCTAACCCCCCAAATGGCCTGCATTTTGGCAGTAGCCTATCCTGAGGTAGATTGGCATTTGAGGGCAGCACAGCAGCCACAAGGGGGTGAGTACTGTCAGTATCCTGGGACTTGGCTGGCCTTAAATGGGAATGGGTGCCTCACTGCAGGCGAAGTGACACTGTTGTTCATGTTACATGTTCATCAACAATTGGAAATGGGTTTTAGGCACCCTGGCTGAGTATCTTTTGTAGATGTGTTTCCATGCTTTACAGTCAGTGGATGTACATCTCACATTTCCATACCTCTCCATGTCTGTGATGTAAAGAGGCACCAATGACATAGGCACACATGTGACTGACTCCATCCTGCCCATTCAATGGATGTGAGTATTTGGGTAACCCTAAGCATTGTGTATGACCAATTCCATCCATCTGCATTAGCGGCTCTGAGGTGTCATTCCACTCCCATCTGTGTAGCCTACCTGTCTATGCTTCTGTGCGACTCTCCTTTTATCACTGGGACTATATACATCATGTACTGTATCTGGTATTGACAGATAGTGGGGCTGGCTTTACAGTTCCACCACAGAAATGGCCTTCATGGGGCAGGAGTATTGGCCTGATAGCTGACTAGGCACATATAGGTGATCTGCTGACTGTAGGGTATGTGTAGGTAGCCAATCTGGGATACTGGAACATGTAGAAATTATGTGGCCTGATTGCACAGATCATGCATTCCTAGGAGCTCTACTTGGGGGGATGTGGCCCTTGAACGTATGGGAAGTTACTAGAGGTGGTAAGTGCCCTAGGAGATAACTTTTGTGTCACCATGGTGTGTATATGGTATGTATGTCACAGCCCTAGCAATTCCTATGCTACAATGCCGAGTAACTGCCTACATCATGTCATCATGGATATTTGTGGGCACATCTGATGGCCTATGACTATTGCAGCTTGCCTTGGGTAATAGGTAGTGGCAGATTAGGAGTGGTTTGGGTATTGCATGACACATGGAGTGTTGATGTGATTCAAATTTTGGATTCTGTTTCCTCAGTCTGGCTTATGTGGTAGTGGGATGTGTAATTGGTGTACAGCCAGTGGTGTTTGCCCATGTGTGCCTAATGAATGCAAATATTTCCCCTCTGATATGTGTGTTGTCTGGGCTCTGTGACAGGTTTTACCATTTGTGGAATGGTGTGTTAGAGGCTTGAGTTGTCATGATATGTAGTCCAACTGGTGTACCTGCATGTGTGGTGGCATTGCAAGTGGTCCATAATGTGATATGTGTGTTCCAGTGGTACATCTCTTGTGACACTGAACTCAGTGGATGTGTATAGATGTGTCATATGTGGTACATGGCCCATTGTAGATGCCCTTAGCAATATGCTGTGTAGTGATATATGTGATGGGTGTCAGCTGCTCTGGCTCTGTGATAGGGTTTGACTGGTCACATGGCTATACCACAGATTCACATAGTACACATCAGATGTGAACTTGTTGGGTGTCTGACTAGTATTGGCTGAATCAGGGTTGTTCTCCATAATGGCATCAATGTACTGAGTGGCCAACCATGTAATATGATAGGTAGGAGCAGTGTGGTCTGTTAGTGGAGTTGTCTTCACTGTAATTGACATATTACAGAGGACATGGACTAATCAGGCGTTGTTACTGTAGAAGCCCGAAGTGTTGTGTTCAGTCAGCCTCACATCCAATGGGTGAAAGGGGTATGATGTGTATTCAGGCATACTATTGATTCTGCATCCAGGGCATGCTGTGCCAGCTAAAAGGGCTTTGGTTAGTATCATGGGGATGACTCTAGTAGTGCTGCCCTACTTAGGTATTGATGTAGGTGTGCAGTTTGGCATACATATGTGGGTACTAGTGACATGTAACAACATGATGTAGATAATGTGTATTGGCAAATGCAACTGCCTAGCCATGATATGTATTGTCTCAGAGAAACATGTTTCTATGGGCGGTATGTGTTGACCCTTTTTCCCCCTATCTGCCTCTCTCTCACGCCCTCTCTATCTGTTTTTGTGCATCAGCATCAGCATCACCTGGCAAAGGCGAAGGGGCACAGGCCAGTGGGGAAGCAGCAGCCCACGGGACTCAGGAAGCTCCAACCAGCGAGAGTGACAGTCCCAGTGGGAAAATGGGCAAGGGCAGTGCCACGAGGGAGACCAGATCTACCTCCTCTTCTTCGGAATCCTCCTCTGGTGGACAGTCCCTGGCGGTGGTGGACTCATCTGGGACCACCCCAGCACCATCTTTGTCTGCCACCCCCCCTTACTAGCACTGCCCTCAAACTAGCTCCCCACCTAGTTGTCCATGCCCGCTCACCCAGGAGGGTGGGCGTCTCATTCGCCACAGGCACCTCTGTTCCTGCCCCAGTCAGCCCTGCTGCCCTCAGTGAGGAGGCTATTGACCTCCTGAGGTCCATCTCTGTGGGTCAGTCCACCATAGTGAATGCCATCCAGGGACTGGCAGCTCAAGTCCAACAGAGCAATGCGTTCCTGGAGGACATTTGCAGTGCCATGGCTGGCCTACAGAGATCCTTTCAGGCTCTGGCCTCCACTCTGATGGCAGCCAGTCTCCCTTTGTCTCACGTACCCCCTCCACCTACCTCTTCCCAATCCCAAACGCCTCTTCCCTACCCATCCAAAGCACATGTACACACAGGCATGCATCCACCTCAACAGACAAGGGTTGCTCAGACAAACAAAAGCACCACAAGACCCACTACCGGCATGCATACAAGCAACACCCACCTGTAGACACACCAACATCCACTCCCTGCACTGACTCCCCTGCCACCCTCTCCTTCACAGACACTACACCAGACACACCTGCAGCCACCACACCATGATTCATGGATTCAGCCACCAGTCCTGTCTTACGCACAGACATCCACCCCAATCATCACATCCACAGCCACCAAATCCATTGACACCCCCACATGCAACACATGTACCATACCTGCAGACACCACCCCAACAGACAGTCACCCATCCACCACAGCATCTCCCAGTATCTCCTACACTCCTCCTCCCAAGACACCTAAACACCCGCACTCACCGCCCCAACAGACACCAAGCACCCACAAGCATTCCACGCATGCACTTGCACCCAAGACATCCACCAAGACACATCTCACAATGACTCCCTCTCCCTCCACTCCCAAACCCTTTGCCATTACCAACCCGTGGGTCTAAGAAGCTTTGCCTCTCTTTTTTCTGTTCCCTACCCCTCTCCCACCCTGTAATACCCCCAACCGATCTGACTCCCTCCCCAAGTCAATCCCTTCCACCTCCAAGTTTTCCCCTGCCCCCCCCGGTAGTGCCCATGCCCCCGCCAAGCAGATTACCCCTCCCAAGCCCAGTCCCAAGGACCCCCCCAAGCTCAAACCCAAGTACCCTCCTCCCAAACCCAAACCCAAGGACTCCCCTCCACCACCCCTCATCCCTGAGGTGCCTGCCTACTCCCTTGATGTCCCTACCTTGTGGAGGTCATTTTGTAGTCAGGAGTAAAGTAGGGGCATAGTGAAGTGCCATTTGTGCCTTTGGCACTTTGAACTGACCAATGGCCTTAACATTGTACATAGCTATTTTCATTTTGCCATTTCACCTTATTAATACATCTGGGCCAACCAGGTGTTGAATTTGATGGTAACATACCTGTCCAGTCTTTCTTTCTATGTGGCTGTTTAGTGTTTGCGGTCTTTGGTTTGTGTGTGTGTGACATGTGTGTATGTGAGGGTTGTGCTAGCTGTTGAGCCTGGCCTACATGTGTGTGTGGCTCTGCCATTTGTCCCGCTGTCATTGTGTGTATTGTTTGTAGGACATGTTTGTGTTAGTTACATGCATGTATGCATATAAATTGTGTATTTTTTGTGTTGCCATGTGTAATGGTGGTGTTGTGTGCCCTTGTATGGTTGTTGTGTGTGCGTTCGTGTGTGTGGTGGTGACTATGTCATATGTGTTGTGTGTGGTGTGGGCGTATTGTGACATATGTTTAATTGTATGACAGCATGATTGTGTTGATTAGTTGTGTGGTGTTGTAACATGTTGTTGTAAGTATGTGTTGCCATGTGGAGGTGTGCAGTGAGATCGCTTGGCCTAGTGTTTGTGTAGTTGCGGTTGTGATGTTGATGTGTGACTCAGTGGTGTTGTGTTGATTGTGTTAGACAGTGCCGGTGCTGTGTGTGTGTGGGTTGGAGTATGTATGTCAGGTGTGTGTTAGCCATGGTGTGTGTCGTACGGGTATGCCTGTGTGTAGTATGTGTGTGCGTCTGGGTATGTAGGTGTGTGTGTTCATATGGGTGTGTGGTTACGTGTGTGTGGCCGTCGCAAGCCCTCCCAGCTGTGTATGTTGTGTGTGCCTGGGTACTGATGCCTTTCCCTCCAGTGTCCAGTAGGTGTGTGTACGTATGGTTGTTGTCTTCATTGCCTTCACTGGTTTCGGGGTTGTGCGAGCAGGAGCAGTGGGAGGACTTCCAGTTCAGGTTCCATGGTGGCTTTGGACAGGTATGTGTTCCTGAAGGTGAGTGTTTCCTTTTATCCAGTTGCTTTCCGCCAGGGCTTTGGTGGCAGTGCGACAGTGCCAGAAACCTTTGCGGTGTGCAGCCTCGTAATGTGTCTAGCAGAAACATGGTCCCCGTCAGTCTGAAGGTGCCTACTGCCATCCGCGGCACCCTGACTGCACTGGCGGTACTGGCGGTAGTTTGGCTGTGTTCTGTTGGGAACACCGCCATGGTCATAATTTGGCGGTCTTCACTGCCGGGCCATCGGTGGTACGACCGCAGCCACCAACATGGCATTCCTGAGACCACCAAACTCGTAATGACCCCATAGTCATTTGATCTTACATGTGCAGTACATTTTCCAACAGCAGTGTTCTCAGGTAATTGTAGAGCATCCAACATATTATGAATTTACTCACCATTTCGAATGGGTGATCCAGAAGAGGTCAAATCAATATTGACTGTCTTTTAAAATTGTCACTTAGAGCTATTCTGATACGCAGCACACGCTTGTGAGAGCAACCAATTCGGCTACTTTGGCAGAAACAACTCCTTGAACCCTTGAAGCTTCGAGTGTGAAAACTGCATAACCTGCTCTCAGAGTACCTTGACTGTCTCTTAAACAGGAGCCACAACAAAGACAACTTGGTCATTCCCCTCTAAAGGAGTATCCTAAATATCAGGATGGGTTTGGTGCACAGTTCAGTGACATTGAGGTAGTCATGTTCCTTTTCATTAACATCAGTTGAGTCATCAGCATTTACAGGCATCAATGTAGCAGGATTCAAACTGGAACACCTTTTGATCACAACATTTGGGGATGCAAGAATTAATTACTCATAACAGTTAAGTTGGGTACTTGTAAAATTGTGGGTCTTGGACCTGGTCAAAAGAATTTCAACTGAGTGTGAACATAAACAGTTAAAGTGTGCCCCATCACAATGCCTTCGCATTCTTACACGCGTACTTACATGGATACTTACACCAGCTGAAGCGACAGCTTTCAGACTGTCGGGCAAAGCAGCAGTGACAGGATCCAATGTGGCAGTAAAATATGCCACCGGCCATTTTGTTCCTCCATGTGACTGCATCAAACCAGAAAGACGTTTGTTATGCATTCCTAAAGCTGGAGCTCTGCACAAGCTCTTTTAACTCAGTGAAAGCTTTCATGCACTCTTCATTGAAAAGGACTAGATCTGTGACTTCCTCGTGACATCCTTGTGTGTTAATTTATGCAACGGTTTGGAAATTACTGAACAATTTGGGATCCATTGGCGGCAATAGCTCACCATGCCCAAAAACATTGACATCTTACTGTGTAAATGGGGGATTCATTTGCATAATTGCTGCAACTCTCCTTCAGGGCACTTTCCTTACACCTTTCTCAATTTGGTGACACAAGTACTTTTTCTTCTTTCTGACAATACTGTAACTAAGCAAGGGAAACCTTATGTCCATTTTCACCTAAATGATTCAATAACGCTATGGTATCTTGTCTACATGCTACATCAATTACTACAGTAAAGCAGACTGAAATGGCATGTTCAAAGACTCTAAATTCTTCTTCAGAATCTGATTAAAAATAGACAGAGATTCTAAAAACCCCTGTGGAGTACGGTATCATGAGTACACATGGTTGCGGAATCAGTAACAAAAAAGGAACTGACTATCCTCAAGCAATGACACTGGGAAAAAATGCTTGTGACAAATGAATAACTGAAAACCACTCATCTTCACATGGAATATGAAATAACATCACTGCTGGATTTGGCACTAGGGGACAACAGGATGCTACAATTTGGTTCACCTTTCGCAAATCCTGATTTATGCAATATTTCCCACTTGGCTTTCGCAGACCCATAATTGGTGAATTGCATGGGCTGCCCATCACTTTTAACTCACCCTGCTCAACAAAATCTGCGATTACTTTGGTAATTCTTTCAATCACTTCTGGTGTCATCCGCTACTATGGTGTTCTGGGGAAAACTGTGTTTGGCTTAACAGCCACTTTGACTGGTTCAACAGCTCAAATACGTCCAATATCCTTTCCAGAGACATCCCAAACTCTCAATGCTACTGTCTCTTGTAATTCATCAGGCAAATCTTTAACTTTCATAGCAGGAAACAATGTAACATTTGGATTTAGTCATTTTGTTTTCATATTTCTCAGCCAAATTCATTAATTAGTCATAAACATGTCCTGCATGAAGAGTAACATCCTTGCACATGAAGCACAATTCATTTTCAGTGCAAGAATCCTATCTATTCACTTCAAGTGTTCCCTCAATCATTTCATTTAATAAAAATTTTAATCTAGGCATGTTCAATGATAATTCTCCTACTAGTGCATTTCCTGGAAATGATGCTCTACTCAAGTTATCTAACCATTCAGTCAATTGTTGGATTGTCAATCCTTGTAAGCTAATGTTATTACCATTGTCTCGGGAACAAACTGTGGTACATTACACAAGGCTCTCATAGCCTGCTCTTGAGCCATCACAGTTGATTCCATTGAGCATGGGGGACATGACACATTAATCAGTGGACAAACTCCATTATGTGTCCGGTTTAAACCAAAAGAACTCGTAGGGGTCATTGCTGGCACTGTAGTGCTCAGTCTCTTCATTTCTGCATTAGTTCCAAAAGGTGAATTAATTGCTGATATTGAATTCGAAATCTAGGGACCACTCTCAGTGTTACTCTGGGCATCCAAAGGGACTACTGGACCTATGGTTACAAGGACTGTTAATGGTTCTGGTCCTGACAAATTCAACTGACTTTGCAGGAACATTAATCCTTTACTTTGGTCAGTTAATACTGTACAAAAAGTCCAATTTGGTTGATTCAGGGCAACATTCTATGATGTAGCCACTGGGGAATAAATTGGAATGGTCTGTCTCTGGTTCACAAATTGTGCAGATGTCTGTATGTAAGGTGTGGACTCAAACGGAGTCATTCCTGCATTCTGAATTGGCTGCGGTATAACTGGAACCGAGAACATTTTGATCAGTGTTATCATTTGGAACTGTTGAATAAATCGCTGGCACCTGTGCAACATTAGCAGTAGGCACATTTGGAACTGTCTGAACCTGGCCTTGTGCAACTGGAGCTGTGGCAACATTTGGGACTATGTTCTCGCATATTGATTCAACTGCATTATATGGTGGGGGATGATTTTGCAACAAATGAGTTATAAATTCATCATCTGAATCACTCTTGACATCTGCTACTCTTTTATTTTCACCCAATTCCTGTTCCTTATCTTCCTCAGATTTATTTTTGGCTTTAGGCTTGACACCTCCATCACCTTCCTGTGTAATTGCTGGAAAAAGCTTCACTGCATGTAATGTATCTGCACTCCACTTTCTCTGCTCTGCATTCCACCTAGGTTGTGCTAGTGTCTTCTCTTCTTTTCTCATTCTCCTTTTGAATTGCTGAGCCACTTTTTGTCTCACAACTAATTCCCAAATAGTAAGTGCTTCAAATTGTGCAGGTCTAGGCAGGGGCTTTAATTCATACATCACCCTCCTCAAATTCTCCAAAATCCTAGATTTAAAGGTTCCATAACTAGGAAAAGTTGAGGTGCTTTCCTTCTCAGTTAATTTACAAGACTCATTTACCTGAAGACATTCTTAAACTCTTCTCCCTTCTATTATCTTGAATGGTGGCGTACCCTCAGGTGGAGTAGGTTCACCCTCCTAGGAGTAAAGGCATCTCCTCTCAATGCACTCCTTAAAGCGTCGCAAAACGTAATTTTTACACATAATTAATTCACAAACAACATCTTTAAAACCAGGAAATAATTTTCGATCCCACAATCCTATTTACGAGCTGTTCTAAGCCTACAGCAGCGCAGCCTTGTCTACCAATCCGTGTGTGGCTTTCTCACCAACTGACCTTTCCGAGTGCAGACCAAATGACGTCACACTCACTCCATTCAGCAGCTGCGACTCACTTCAGAGCCGTCTCACACTTCTAGTGCAAAACCTAAATGCAAACCATTGCGAGCACAAAAAACAAAACCTGTCTTCTCACTATGAGTAGGACTCAAAAACTTTGGAAGCTGTATGGAAATTTTGACTGTGGCCTTTCACGCAAACAGCTGCTCTTCCGGCTGTGGCTTTCTCACAAACGCAAGTAAGATTTGACCCACAAACCTCTCCCCCAATTGATACGGATCCTCCATGTGCACTCAGGATTCACCTAATACCAACCAACAATACACACACTCTCAAGGGAAAACACTACTGGTATTGATGACAGTGTTCAATCGACCAACACCTTACCTTCAGGCAATAAATTAACCTAGTGTCTCCACACGCTTGTACAATACTCCAGGGTCTTAGGCCTCGCAACAACAACCACCTGGGCAATTTTTTGAGAACAAAGTGCAGCGTTCCATTGGAGTATGCCAACTTCCCACTCTCTTACTTGGAGTATGTAAACTCCCTACTCAGTTACCTTAGAGTACGCAAACTCCCTACATCCCTCATACATCACACTTCACCATGATTTGCCAAAGCATTGCAAGTGCAAAACCCTATTCAAAACACATACCGTACACTTGTAACACAACTCTGAGATTTCATCAACCCTTACTTCACCAGAAGCAACTCACATTGTGGGACAATTCAGACTCTCCTCCTACCAAGACAAAACCATAGCTCTGCTACCAAAACTGCTGGAGCACTGGGGCCCGGAACATTCCTACTCTCTAGTTCTAGGCTCAACAACCACCAGTGCTCGGGGGTGAGACAACATCACAAACTCTCACCCTCTGGGGGTCGACTGGATCTTTGGACTTGGTGAAGAGTGTAGTAGTCAGAATCAATCAGACACAATTCAATGACAATACTAAACACCATAACAATTTGAACACTAAATCAGACTCGGACTTGGAAGGGAAACCACTCATCTCTCGATACTCAACGAAGAACCAGGATGCCATGGAGCCCGAGCTGCAGGTCCTGCCCATGCTGGTCTACCTCCTCATCTACCAGGAGTACTAACGGCGGTGGCAACGACCACGTGAGTACTGCACCTAGTACACAGGGGAGGGAGAGAAAAAAGAGACTGACAGACATGCAACGCGCAACACCTCCACCCCCACCCTCACCCACAACACCATACACACAAACACATGCAACAACATTACATTTACACCCTGTAACCCCCTGAAAGAACGCAAGGACAAAACGAATAGAGTCAAATCATGGATATATTAGAAATAGTCATATATACGTAATAATTTGAAAAACAGTATTTACAAAAATATACAGTGTGAACATAAGGCGGTACATTGTCCACTCAAAAATGTCCGTGGACCACTGGGCCAAAACTCATAGGCCAAGCCCACACTTTACTCCTACCTCAATACAGAGAGAACATTGCAGGGGCATCAGGTCGAAAACACACAGACACCTCAGGGGGATGGGGAGTGGGGGGCACCTTAGCCAGAAGATGGGACAACGCCACTGCTCCTCAAGGGGGCTCCATGCCCACAGTGATGTCCTGGGGAGTGCAAAGCCACAGTCTCTCAAGTATCTCCAGTGGGTGGTTTGCCCAGTGCTTGGTCCTGGGGAGTGCAAAGCCACAGTCTCTCAAGTGGGTGGTTTGCCAACTGCTTGGTCCTGGGGAGTGCAAAGCCACAGACTCTCTAGTTGATGGCTTCTCCACTGGTTCTGGAGGGGGCTTTGTGCCCAGTATGCTTCATCCTGCCAAGGATAATGTGAGTGGATGCCTTCTTCCACTGGTTCTGGAGCGGGCTTTGTGCCCAGTGTACTTCATCCTGCCAAGGATAGGGTGAGTGGATGCCTTCTTCCACTGGTTCTAGAGGGGGCTTTGTGCCCAATGTGCTTCTTCCTGCCAAGGATAGGGTGAGTGGATGGAGGGGGCTTTGTGCCCAGTGATGCAACACTTGGGGTGTGGCAGTTCACAGTCCCTCACCTGGGTGTCTGAGGCACGAGATTTGCAGGGACCAGGTTGCATGATAGTCCATGTAAGCAGGGCTAGACTCCATCCAGCGGCAGCTACGGCTGCAAACTGGTGGTAGTGCCAGTGCTGGTGGGGGTGCTGCCAATGGTGGAGGGAGGCTCCAGTTCTTCTCCCGCAGCCTATGACGGCTACCCACTGAGGCTGCTGCTGCTGCTAGTGGTGCTACTGTCAGAGGTGCAGGTGGCAGTGCTTGCGGTGGTGCCTGCGGCAGTGCTAGTGGCGGTGCAGGTGGCAGTGCTGGCTGAGGTGCAGGTGCTGGTGCGGGTGCTGCCAGTGGTGGAGGGAGGCTCTAGCCCTTCTTCTGCAGCCTCGGACGGCTGCCCACTGGGGCTGCTGCTGCTGACAGTAGTGGTGCTTGTGGCGGTGCAGGTGGCGGTGCTAGCGGTGGGGTTGCTGGCAGTGCTGGCCGCGGTGCAGTGGGTGGTGCTGGCAGTTGTGCTCATAGCCACCAGGCCTTCACCTGCAGCCTCGGACAGCTGAAGTGCCTTGCCTGGTGTTTTGTGCCCCTTCCTCACCTTGGCAGATGGTGGTGTGACCTTGGGTCTGGCAGCTGGAGTCTTTGAGGTGGCCTTGCTGGGTGGTTGTGGAACCCTCCCCTTGCTGGATGCTGTCCCCCTCTTCACCTTGCCAGGTGGCGGAATGGTTTTGGCCTTGGCATGGGTTGGTGGCTGGCTGGGTTGACGGGTGCCCCCTTTGAGCCTCTGATAGCTGCCTGCAGGAACCACAGCGGACGTTGACTTGGTGGCTGAGGTGCTGGGCTGGGTTCTGGCCACCCTGACCCGAGGGGAAGGACGGTGGGGAGGGGTAGGGAAGAGGTCAATGTTTGCCAGGAAATGCTTCTTAGAGACACTGGGGTGGAAAGAGGGAGAGGGTTTGAGAATGGAGGAAGAGGGAGTGGTTGTAGGAGGTGTCTGTCTGCTGAGTTTGGGTGCAGGTGCATGGGCTGGATGCTGTTGTGAAGTGGATGGCTGTTGGGTGGGTGGGTGCTTGCGTTTATGTACTTTTGGAGGAGGGGTCACAGACAGACTGGGAGAGGACACAGGGGACGTGTGCATGGATGTGGGGCTGGTGACTGCCAGTGAGGGGTGTGTAGTGATGGGCGTGCTGGTGATGGAGGTAGTGGATGAGGATGTAGTGCATGCAGGTGTGAGTGGAGACGCTACTGGGAGGGAGGTGGATGACGAGAAGGAGGGGGACACAGTGGAGGCATTGGATGTTGTTGTGTCTGCATGGGGATGGTGCCTGTGTGAGTGCCTGTGAGATGAAGTGTGGTGCTTGTGTTTGCCTGTGACACTTTTGTGTGTTGATTTGGGTGAATGCTGGTCTGGAGGTGTGCTTTGGATAGGCTGGGGTTGAGGGGATTGGGACTGGATAGAGGAAGTTGGAGGGGGAAGGCTAGATACAGGGACAAGGGCCGCCATCAGGGAGGAGGCCAGAGCCTGAAATGCTCTCTGTTGGGCCGCCACGCCAGAGTGTATGCCCTCCAGGTATGCATTTGTTTGTTGCAAATGCCTCTCGACACCCTGGATGGCATTCAGAATGGTTGACTGCCCAACAGTGAGGGATCTCAGGAGGTCAATAGCCTCCTCACCGAGGGCAGCATGGCTGACTTGGGCAGGGCCTGAGGTGTCTGGGGCAAAAGAGATGTCCACCCTCCTGGGTGAGCAGGCATAAGGAACACGCTGAAGAGCTGCAGGGAGGGCAGTGTTGGTATGGGGGGTGGTGGCTGTACCTGTTGTTGGGGTGGGCACAGAGGTGTCCTCCACAGACAGAGAGATTCCATCGGAGGAGGAGTCGCTGTCTGTAGTGTCCCCTCCTGTCCCCATCATGGTGCTCCCTCACCCTCCGTCCCACTGGTGCCCTCACCGTCCGTGGATTTGGCCTCCAGGCCCATGTGGGAAGCAGCTCCCTCCCTCAGCGGTGCCTCTGCTCCTCCGCCAGATGATGCTAATGCCCACAAGGACAGGGTGACAAAACAAAAAGGGGGAGGAGAGACAGAGGATGCACTTGGTCAATGCCAGCAACAACACTACCATTGGCGTACACAACACACAGGGAGCAGCCCTATGCACTGGGCCATGCACTACCAGTTACTAAGATAGTCACCAGCCCATGGGGTGCAATGCTTAACGCCATTAGCTGCACACCTGAAGCCCACAGGAACCCTGCCCAGTAGTAGATGCCCTCTAACACTATTGGGGTAGGAGTGCCTCAGAGCCTGCCCAACAAGGGACCTACCCCGCCATGTTCACCCTGGCCTAGGGGCACCCACAGCCCACATCCCCCACCCAGGTAAACCTTAACGCCTGCACAGTCAGGAATCTCAATCTGTACTCACCCCCTTGTGGCTGCTGTAATGTCTTCAAGCGCCCATCGAACTCCGGATAGGCCACCGCCAGGATGCGGAACATCAGGGGTTTCAGGGTACGATGGGCACCATTTCCTCATTAGGAGGCCAGCCCCAGCTGGGCCTCCACCGTCTTCCTCACCAAGTGGTGCAGACCCTCCCACCATTTGCAGCAGTGGGTGCTCTGCCTGTCAAAGACCCCCAGGGTCCCCACCTCCTTGGCAATGGCACCCCAAATACCCTTTTTCTGATGGACGCTGACCTGCATGGAAAAGACAGCAGAAAAGGGAATTAGTTAACCGTCCGGACAGTCACACTCATGGCTCACCAGATCCCTCCCACCCCTGACACACATACAGTGACAACCGTACATGAAGCACTCTGCCCAGGACGCCTCAGCCTCCCCACATGTGGCTTACACCCACAGCAATCCATACGTTCATGGCCCACGCATCATGCTCACAGTGTACTCACATGTTTGTCTGGAGGACCGTTGAGTAACATGTACTGGAGTAGGACCCATTCCACCAGTTTCTCCAACTCCTCCGCAGTGAAGGCAGGGGCTCTTTCCCCAGACACATGAGACATTGTCGCTTCCAGACACAGGTCACAGCAGCACTTGCAGTGTAGGTCCTCTCCTGTTTAAGGTCAGGTAGGAAGTGAGTGAATAGATAGAAAATAGTGGTCACGTCCACGGCGGTGCGTACTGTCACCGCTGGCGTACATCGTCATTGGCTACTGGAACCTATAGGGCCCAATGAAGACCAATGTGAAATTGCGCGGCAGTCAATGACCGCCTACCGCAGCGTCGCACAACGCCAGTGGAATTACCTCATTTCCACTTGTCCCTCCTCAGAGGTCAGGCAGCCGCCATTTCAGGGGGGCACATAGCATGGCACCTAACTGCATCACAGCAGACACTGGCACAGCAACTGACTCTCGGATTCACATACAGGTTCTGTGAAGGAAAAGATGCATCATTATTTCAATTGATGTGTAATTATGACCCTCTGCTCACCGTTTTTCTCCATAGGCTTCAACCGCTAAGGATGAATATGAGATGGTGACATCCTCCGGTGTACAGACCCCTGGTTCCCCTAGCGATAATGGAGGACAGACACAATATCCTAACATACAGACTTGATTGGGCCACAATCCAAGAACTGTGCGCCCAATTGGAGCCAGGCCTGATGTCAGCTATCCGCCAGCCCACAGGCATCCCCCCTCTAGTGCAGGTCCTGTCAGTGCTCCATTTCCTGGCAAGTGGTTCCTTCCAAACAACAGTAGCCATGGCATCAGGGATGTCTCAGCTAATGTTCTCCAAAGTGTTGACCAGAGTGTTGTCAGCCTTGCTGAAGCACATGCGCAGCCACATCGTATTCCCCTAGGTGGAGGATTTGGCCACAGTGAAAGCTGACTTTTATGCCCGGGGACATATCCCCAACAACAGTGGTGCCATTGATTGTACACATGTGGCATTTATCCCACCCTGGAGAGTGTTCAGGAATCGAAAAAACTATCACTCTCTGAATGTGCAGATGGTGTGTTTGGTGGACCAGTAAATCTCCCATGTGAATGCCAAGTATCCTGGCTCTGTGCATGACACCTTTATCTTGAGGAATAGCAGCATCCCATACGTGATGGGCCAACTCCAGAGGCACCGGGTGTGGCTAATAGGTGAGCCCAAGGTCCCCACACAGTATAAGTTTGTGTCTGGGTATGGGGTTGTCCCTAAGGGTTAGTGTGTGTCTAACAGGTATCCCTCGATATTTGCAGGTCACTTTGGTTATCCCAACCTCTCATGGCTACTGACCCCAGTGAAGAATGCCAGGACAGGGGCAGAAGAAAGTTAAAATGAGGCACATGGGCGAACAAGGAGGATAATTGAAAGAACCTTTGGCCTCCTGAAGGCCAGGTTCCGGTGCCTCCATCTGACAGGTGGATCCCTGTACCACTCACCCAAGAAGGTGTGCCAGATCATCGTTGCATGTTGCATGTTGCACATCCTAGCCTTGAGACGGCAGGCGCCTTTTCTGCAGGAGATGGTCTTGTGGCAGCGGTGGAGCCTGTGGACAGTGAGGAAGAGGAGGCAGAAGAAGAAGAAATGGACAACAGAAGTAGAGCAACTACAATACTGGAACAAGGTGGTTGATGCTTAGCGACGCACATCTGAAACCAAGAAACAAAAAACAACAAACACAATAGTATGTCGTCAGCAAGTCCTGTGGCGGGTGCCAGCCTGGTGCAGAGAAACCCAACCACCGAGGGTTCCAAGGTGCACACACACAGAGGTGGATGGCGACAACCACCTCTGTCGAGCGCTGTAGGTTACAAAATCTAAGAAAAGAGCAAACCAGGGCACTCCAAACAAAGAGAGTCCAAAAGTCGGGTGACTTAGTGTGGAAAAGTTTAATCCTCAGTAATTGGTCGTTGAATCATAGTTCAAAATTGTTTGAATCCACATATGAGAAAGTATATAGCAGGTTACAATAACAAACTGACTCCTCAGAATGAACAGGCATAGATGAGCAACAAAACAGCCAACACGTGTTTCGTCCTCTCGGACTTTTTCAAGGCTCTAGGTATACTTTTTAGGTAAAGAATGGCTGATGGTGTTCAGTTAGATGTCCACACGATGAAATAGACCTGACTGTTTCTAACCGTAGAGTTCGGGAAGCAAATAACAAAGGCGTATGTGCTTGCCACTGCAGCGTCTGATACCGCTGCCGTTTCACCATATGACATATGGTGAAACGGCAGCGGTATCAGACGCTGCAGTGGCAAGCACATTGCTCTTTTCTTAGATTTTGTAACCTACAGCGCTCGACAGAGGTGGTTGTCGCCATCCACCTCTGTGTGTGTGCACCTTGGAACCCTCTGAGGAGTCAGTTTGTTATTGTAACCTGCTATATACTTTCTCATATGTGGATTCAAACAATTTTGAACTATGATTCAACGACCAATTACTGAGGATTAAACTTTTCCACACTAAGTCACCCGACTTTTGGACTCTCTTTGTTTGGAGTGCCCCGGTTTGCTCTTTTCTTAGATTTTGGACAACAGAAGTAATATAATACAGCAGTACTTCCAGTGACACACAGGTAAGACACTGTAACTTCACTTTACATTTCAGTTTTTACTGTTGGACATTGTAGATTGCAGCCTGATTTTCTTATGTCTATGGCCACTTACTGTACCCTTTGGCATCTCTATTTTCAGATCTCTGTGGCCCACTCTGGCTCCTGGTATGTTTACTGCTGCCCACTTAAGGTCATTCGAATGTAAATGTAACTGTACATATGACTTGCAATGCTTTGATAATGTTGTACTAATACATATTTGAATCATTTAACAGACTCCCAATTTGTATTTGTTCCAAGGGTGTTTATTTAAGTGCTCATAAGTAGAGGGGAATGTGCAATGGGCTGGGGTGATGGTGGAGGAATGTCCAGTTACAGTCCAGTCTTTTGGTATCACAGGTGCATTGTCCAAGGGGCCATAGGAACGGGGGCAATGGAAGTTCAAGATAGACAGGGTGACAGAGTGGGACGGAAGGGTGACAATCAGGAGAGTATTATTTCCTGACGGGGTCTTGGCAATGTTCTCTGGTTTCTTCCTGGATCGCAGGGACCATTTGTTGGTAGGTTCTCCTTCTGCAGGGGGTGGGGTGCTGGTGGCCTGTTGTTCCTGTGGCGGGCCTCCCGTCTACTAGCGCCGGCAGAGGTGGAGGGTTGTTCATCAGTGTGGCTAGTGTCAGGGGCCCGTCGATGTGCCACTGCCTCCCTCATGGTGCGGGCCATGTCTGCCAGCACCCCTGCAATGGTGACCAGGATGGTGTAGATGTGTTTGAGGTCCTCCTTGATCCCCAGGTACTGTCCCTCCTGCAGCCGTTGGGTCTCCTGCAACTTGAACAGTATCTGGCCCATCGTCTCCTGGGAATGGTGGTATGCTCCCAGGATGTTGGTGAGTGTCTCCTCGAGAGTGGGTTCCTTGAGCCTGTCCCCCCCCTGTCGCACAGCAGTCCTCCCAGCTTCCCTGTTGTCCTGTGCGTCTGTTCCCCGAACCGTGTGGCCACTGGTCCCTGATCGTCCTGTGTTTGTGGGGTTGCCTGGGGTCCCTGTAGTGGTGGACACACTGCTGATTGACGTGTCCAGGGGACAGTGGAATGGGCCCGCTGGGTGGGTGCTGTGCTGGTATTTCCTGAGGGGGGAGGCTCTGTGGTGGTATGGGACTGTGGCAGGGTAACTGACTGTCCAGAGGTCTCTGATGGGCCAGGTTGGTCATCGGGATCCAGGTGTGCAGAGCTGCTGTTGTCACTGTGGGCCTCTTCTGGGGGGGGACTGGATGTGGCTGGCAACTCCTCTCCGGTAAAGTTGAGTAGGGGTCCTATGTGGAAGCAAATGCAGTGTTATTGTATCTGCGTGTGCCATATTGTGCATGGGTGTGTTGCCTTCTATGGTTGTGAATTCCCTGTCAGCTTTACCTTGTGTGCGTGGTGATTTTGTGGGCTAGGTGATTCTCGCTACTGGGCCTGCTGTGGAGATGGGTGTCCATGCAGGTCTGTGATGGGGGTCCATGGATTGTTGTGGCATACAGGGCTTGGTATTGGGATGGGTGGGTTGTGATAGTGGGGTATGTGTGAGGTGGTGGAGTGATGGGAGTGAGGGTGAAGGTGGGGGTATGTGATGGCATGCAGGTAGGGTGGGGGATATAATAGTAAAGATTTGACTTACCAGAGTCCAGTCCTCCTGCTACTCCTGCGGGGCCCTCAGGATGCATTATTGCCAAGACTTGCTCCTCCCATGTTGTTAATTATGGGGGAGGAGTTGGGGGTCCACTGTCAGTCCTCTGTACGGCTACCTGGTGTCTTACAACCACGGAATGTACCTTCCCCTGTAGGTCGTTCCACCTCTTCCTGATGTCATCCCTTGTACTGGGGTGCTGTCCCACGGCGTTAAACCTGTCCACGATTCTCCACCATATCTCCCTTGCAATGGATGTCTGCTGCACCTGTGATCCGAATAGCTGTGGCTCTACCCGGATGATTTCCTCCACCATGACCCTTAGCTCCTCCTCTGAAAACCTGGGGTGTCTTTGGGGTGCCATGGATGTGGTGTGAGTGGTATGTGTGAGGGTGTGTGGGGTGATGTGTTGGGGTGTGTGGTGTGAGATGCATGGATGGTGCATGGGTGATGGTGTTTTGTGGCTCTGATTCAGTGGGTGCTCCTGGCTTGTCTCTCTCTGTTAGCTATCTTTTTTTCATTGTAAGGGGTTGTGGGTAATGTGGGTGTGTGTTTTATATTGGATTGTGTGTGTGGTGTGTGTATGTGTGTCATGTGTGTGTAGTTTGAATTGTCCAATGTGGTGTAGTTTTGTAAGTGTGTGTGTATTTTGAGCGCAGCAGTGTGTACAGCCAATGGTTTACCGCGGGTGAAAGACCGCCACAGTGATTCGTGGGTCCTGATACTGTGGGTCTATTCCTTTTGGCGTAATGGTGTGGATTTTGGTACCGCCAATTTATCACTGGCCTTTGGTGTGGCTGACATATGTGTCTGTATAGTGGCAGATTTCTCAGTGTGGGTCATAATACCCGTAGCGGAATACCACTGCGGTCACTATATGTTGGCAGCCGTCAGCACAGCGGTAGGCGGCATTTACTGCCAGGTTTGTATTGAGGGCCTAAGTTATGTACATACATGAAAACCATTGGCTGACCAAAACTTCTGAAAAGGTTCAACCTACTAAACATCAATACTGTTATACACTCCAAAGGAATAATATAGATTAGCAACAGCACAATATGAACATTATTACCAGATGTCATAGCTGATGATGGTGAGATCAGCTAATCATCAAAATACAGTTTTAACAATTCAATTCAGAGCTGGGCCATTTCTAATACTACCCAGAATTGGGACTTGCATGTGCGGGAACAGGCTAACTCATGCAGACAAAACCAAAAATAAAAGAAGGCAAAAATATTTTGAAAAACATCTAACTTGGGCAACTTGCTATAAAAATACACTGGTGTAAGTGACTAAGCTAAAATGGAAACAAGAAACCACATTTAGTATTTATACCTCTCCTCATGGGACAATATACAGGATGATTCCACAGGAAATGGTCACCTTCTTCCAATGGCAGTTGATAGCAGCATCAGGATGGTGCAGAACATGAGCTGCACAGAGGACAGATCTGCAGTTCAGAATTAGTTGGCCTTATTAGTACTGAACTGATACTTTTAAGAATCTTTTCAGCAAAAGGAATTTTTGGCTTCATGACATTATTAAATACCACAGAAATATTACATCTTCTAATGATTTGCTACTTTCAGTTCCTTTCACATAACCTACAATAAACTAAACTAATATTTTTTCACATGAACTCTGTGATTTCCTGCTCAGTCCGACAGCTAGAATAAATATGTTTACATTAACAAAATCTGAAACATGCTCGTCTCCTGCAACACAATAGAACATTCAAAATTGTGTTAGCAGCCTAGGAAAAGAATTCAGGTCAAAGGGGACAGAATAAACAAGTACTTTTCCATTGCTGCTTGCAAAATGAGCTTTCAGGCCTAGTCATGTTAAGAAACCTAAATGCACACTAATACAATTAATACATTAATAAAACCTATTGCGCACCTTACGATTCAAACCATATGTGGAAAGCAAATCATTTTATTGCAAACGTTATTCATGTCATGTCATGTTAAAATATTTTTTAAACATACATTTATGTTCTTCGCAGGCTAATGGAATTCATTTAATTCTATACAATTGTGTTTAGCTCATATTCATTTAATTCTCATACTACATTCTATTTCTACTGTTTCTACTTAAAAATAATACTTCCATATTATTATTCATTGACAGTTCACAAATTTATGAACGTACAATAATTTCATGTTAAACGTGGTGTTGAAATACGAATGGTAGGCATAACTGTTCACCACAATATAAACGTGCACTTTTTCATTTCTACGTTATTTCTCTGTTAGGCCTTTAAAACTACAGATTTATTCGCTGCCATATGCTACTTCTATGACACTAGTTTATTAATAAAACTTGCTCTCTCTCAAAACAAACCCCCTCATTTTTTCATTTCTAAAAGAAATGATTTAAGTTTTACAATTCAACCAAGATGGCTTTAGATGTGCCACACTTTTGCCATAACTAAGAATGTTAGTCCTCTAATTGTCCATTAGAACACTTCAGGAGGCTACCATGGAAAGCTGGGGAATCACCCAACAGGCTGCTGGTGCCATTGGAAGTGCCTGCTTTAGACTTTATTCTCACAATGTTGATGAAGATAGTATGAACGTGTAGAAAATCTGCTCTCATTGTAGCTTCTGGAGCACCTTCCATAACCTTTATGGAAAATCATGAGAGAAAACTGTTTTTTCTGAATCGTGGTTCATACATAGAGTAAAATCACCTTTAAATACACAACAATCCCTAATATTAGTACGGTACCGCCAACAAATTACTGTTATTGTGTCTAAAATCTACCACTCTGCATATGTGCTCTTTTCTGTGACTCTCAAAAAACAGGCATTCAGCACTGCTGTGGTCCAACTCACCTGAAATTCCAGGTAGTGCAGAAATGGTGACAGTCCATCCTCTCACCTCAGGACTAACCCTCCACTCCGACCACATGCGGTTGGCTGTAAGGGGAAAAAGAAAATGGGGAGGAAATCTTCTGACGTGATTCTGCTCAATCAAGGAAGATGCTAGATATTGATGTGTGTGTGCGTATCTATATATTTAATTCACTTAAAAAATTAAGGTTTCAGGGACTTTATAGTTAGGTCATGTTTTACTCGCACAAAACCATAGAAATTCAACAGTTACATGGTTATCTCAAATAACCATAACTTGTGCCCTAAGATATATATAAGTCTATATATATTATATAAAATAAATAAAAAATACATATACATATAGATGTGTGTGTTTTGTATCAATGAAAGTAGGTTTAGAGCAACAACCCTGAAACATCGAATAGCTTGAGGGTCAAAATGAAGACATCTTTTATAACATTTCTACCCTTTATCACATGCAAATAAGAATGATGACTTACAGGATTGGCAAACATGCTATACAGAAACAAGAATAGCCTCCATTTCAGAACTCAGTTGATGATAATACTTTCTATGATATTTCAATACTGCCAAGTAAGTTGCCTAGCAACTTAAGAGGACAAAAATCCCATAAAGTCATATGGTGTTGAGAGGCCTTGTGTCTTGAGCATGAGGCAAGTATGGGACATGCCATGGCCTTTTTCTTTTGCAGAAGCAAAGGCCACTGTGTGTAAACAAGAGCATTGTAGAGAGTGAGGAATGTGAAATTTACAAGAGACAGAAACAAAGCACAGAGCACAAAAGGGAAACTTGCAGCATGTGGCATGGCTGCACGGAGGAGGAGGATGCATACAGTGGGAGCTGGAGAGATACTGCTGCAGGAGCAAGCAAGGCCACTTAGCGTAGGAGAGTGGGCCTGCAGAGAAGGCCACTTTACAACACATATACCCATCTTCGGAGTTTCGTGCCTTCCGTTTTTCTAGAGCTGTTTTCAATCCCAATTTCCAAAATTTAGTAATTATCTATATTCATTCTTTATGGTGGAGACAAAAATTAAAGAGGGTAGACCGTTTCCAGTTTTTGTGAAAATATCTGTAGCTATCAGCTTATGTTTTATGGCATCACTAAAGTATTTCAACTTAAAATATGTTACATAAATTTGCAAAAATTGTGTAGAAATTGAATTCTAGACATTGAAACGTCACACCTGGAATCCTTTACTCCCCAAGCGCAGTGCTTTACCAATTGTCCTTCCATCCTGTAGAGATGGCATCCTTAGGGTTGTCTTACCCCAGACCTTTTGCCTTTCACCTCCTGTTTTTTGCTGTATCCTTTGTTGGCCTTAGGACTCTGAGCACTTTACCACTGCTAATCAGTTCTAAAGTGCATGTGCTTCTCCCCTAAACATGGTAACATTAGTGTATCCACAATTGGCATATTTAATTTATGTATAAGCCCCTTGTAAATTGGTATACCCTAGACCCAGGGCAAGTAAGTTAAATGCTACTAGTGGGCCTTCAGCACTGAACGTGCCACCCACTCCAGTAGCCATTAAACATGTCTCAGTCCTGCCATTGCAGAGCCTGTGTGTGCAGTCTCACTGCCACTTCGACTTTCACATAAGTCACCCTGAAGGTAGGCCCTGGGTGGCCCATAGGGCAGGGTGTCATGGCCGTAAAAGGCATGACATGTACTACATGTCCTGGTGATAAAAAAAAACTACCAAAGTTGTTTTTCATTACTGTGAGGCCTGCTCCTCTCCTATGCCAACATTGGGAATTCCTTAAAAAAATATAAAAATGAATAGCTGCATCATGTTTCATATCATTGGAATGGTAATGATAAATACTCTTTACTGGGAAATTCAGATTGATTTATTATTATTATTCTAGAAATGCCACTTTTAGAAAATGGGAATTTCTCTGCTCTCACTGCTCTATGTGCCTGACAGCCTGTCTTCAATACATGTCTGCTTTGGGCTGGGTGGCAACTACATTTGTGCATTCCCTCCAGACAGCCCCAACACAGGACACTTTGGGAAGTGAGGATGGGAAGGACTCCCACTTGCCCTTTAAAGGGTAGTGGCAGAGCCCCACACAAATGGTTTATTACCCCACACTGATTGTCTGGAGCCAGGGCTGGGCTGAAAGGTAGGCATGTGTACTTCAGAGAGATCCTTTGAAGTCATCCCTATATTAAAAACAATTTTGGGTATAAGTACTAGTGCTCTGATTCCCTGAAATCAGTACACTACTGCACCTGGAAGGAACTCTGATGTAGTAAAGGATGCTGCACTGGAAGGATTGCCACTTTGCTGTGTCTGACTGTTTCCATGAATTGCTGTTACACTTTGTTGAGCTACCCTTCTTCCTGCTGACCTCTGCCCTGCTAGAGGACTAAGGACTGTGAACGCATGTTTCATCCTTTGCAGGAATCAAATGCACAATGAGGTCGATGAACCTTTTGACCCAGTAAGATGTATGGTGAACCATAAATAGTTACTTCAACAACACAAAGTGCTGCATTTATGTACGAAGGTACTGTGAACACAGGGGTCATGTTGTTTTTCCTGCTGACTATGTGACATTGCTGCAGTTGCAGGAAGTTATTTGTATGCCTTTCCGTCCTCTCTTTAAACCACATAAGGACATGTGGGAAAGTCATCCTTTGAACTTGCTCATCCCATTTTTTTCCTGAGTGATACTGGTGGTAACTGACTCTGACTGTGCCCTGGGCTCTGCTTACCAGGCCCAGGGCCAGTGCTCTGATTAAAAAGGCATATGGTACTATGTATAACTACAGTTAGCACTGACAGACCCCTGTCAGTCCCTCATATATAAAAGGGCAAGGGGGAAGCAAACAACCTATAGGTCCCTAGTATATAATAGGACAGAGGGGTTTAGAGACCCAGCAGATTTCCTGCACTGGAATGTGCACTGATGTGTTACCTGCCATCATTTTTATAGGCGACCCTGCCTTGCAGACTGTCTTTAAAAAATAAAATGGGTGTAAATTCGATTTTGGAATTAAACTTCCAAAGTGGTAATCTACCTTATTTTTACATATAAGTCTCCCCTAAGGTCTTCCTTAGGTGCCCACAGGGTGAGATGCCATGTAACTAAAAGCAGGGACATTATAAAATATGTTTTATATGCCCTGGTGAGGGAAGAACTGCCCATTTCATTTTTCCCCATTGTAGATACTTAGCTCCATAGGCTAACATTGGAGTACTTCACATAAGTATAAATATTGCTAGGAAGGAGCTAAATGTAACATTCAAGGACTCAAAAGATTGGTAATGGTAAATCCAACAAATTGCCACTGTTGACATTTGAAGAAAATAAGTTATGAGACATTCTTTTATGTGAGGCACAATTCAGCCTTCAGCAGCCTCTCCTGATGGTCAGGCTTAGCCAGGCTGCTTTGAGGAGGTGCTAACTGGCCTGCAAAGAGCAGAGATTATCTGGTGGGGGAGCTCTGCAGCTGCAGAGCACAGCCCAGAGAGGGGGTTGGGTAAATCGAACAGTGCTTCAAAGAGAACAGGACAGAAAGGAATGCCACTGAGGCCTACCTCCTTTTCCTGTATCCCACAGCCAGATGGAAGGCCAAGGAATTGAATTTGCAGATGGATTGCAGGGGGAGTATTAATGGAAATGAGCCACACCAGTAAGTTGGTTTAGCCAGGTCCTACTCTGCCTGAGAGAAATCCACCATCTTGGATTTTTGAAGTGCAGTGCTTATTGGGACAGGTGTGCCCCAGACTATTGAATAAATATGTGAGAGCTGCTTAGCAACTCAGATCTGCTGCTTGAAACTACAAGGAGAAGAAGGACTGCCCTGCTGGAATCCTGGTCTGCACCCAAAGGACTGCTCTCTGAAGGACTGCTTCTGCTGCCCACTGGGAATTACAGCCCTGAGGACTCTGCCTTGCTTCTAAAAGACTTAAGGAGTAGACTCTCTGAAAGCAACAGGTTAACAGAGCTTCCCTGCACCATCTCCAACAAGAAGTCCTCAGCCTGGAGTGAGTCCAGTGGACCTTTAAGGATTTGACCAGGTGCATTGTGGGTATATTGGTCCAAACTTCCAAGTACCATCTCAGAGCTTCTAGACCCTTGGATATGTGTTTTGGACATTTTGAGCACACAAGAGGAACTTAAGGGAGAAGCTCCAGACGTTTATAGAAGTTTAGAGCAACTTTTGAAAAAAGCTCCAGAAGGTGACTGACCCGTCGACGAGAGTCAAGCTGCTGCTGTAGAACCGTGACCTCCATTTCAGGTTCATCGCACTGAAACTCCAGAGCTTATCCCATTGCATCGGATCCTCGCCAGACAAGGAGCCTCGCCCGACGATGAGAGAAGAGCTCAAGAAAAACAAATAAATCCAAAGGTAAATCTTTGACCAGAGCCTTCCTCTCAGTGTATCAGAGCAGGGCTCCATCACGTTTGGCTTCAAATTCTCACTTGGTCCAAGTCAAGTACGACCATATGTCCCCGGTTGGTGCTATTGGCTTTTAAGCACAAGAAAACACATTTTTTTATTTAATCTTTACAAATTCATATCTCTGGTTTCCTATATTAGATTTTTGTAGTTTTGGTGTCATTTTAAAGATAAAAATAGTTCCTATTATTATAAATTGGTGTGGGATTCTTATGGTGTGTTCTTACTTATTTACTGTATTGGTGTATTTAAATACTTTACATACCTGTCTTCTAAGGTAAAGCCTGACTGCTCATTGCCAGCTACCAGGGATTGAGCCAGGGGCTAATGTATTGAGACTTTGACCGGACCTTATGTTGGATGGTGGGCTTACGGCTAGTGGTGGGCGCATACTTATCCTTAGTAATAACCCATTCTCCAAAAGTTCAGTTTTCCAAACCTTAACATTGTATTGTTTTTGCACCGAAGATTTACCGTAAACGTTCTAAAAGGAGCCCAGTTGAATTAAGCACTGCTTGGATGTATTTAAAAGTGAATAACTTGTGATCTGCTTTTGGATTTTTGCCATTTCGGTTTTATTTTATTCATATAAATATTCCTTATCTTTATAAACCTGTGTGGAGTCTTTTTGTGATGTATTCATTGGGTTTGTTTGTGTGTGTAGGTGTGTGTGTGTGTGTGTTGCACAAATACTTGACACATGTCCTCTTTAGATAAACCTGACTGGTCTGTGCCAAGGTACCAGAGGGTGAGCGCGGGTTATCTTTTCGTGTCTATCTGACATACCCTGACTAGCGTGGTGGTTACCTGGCCTGTGTGCACACCTCAGCCAACCAGGAATCCCATTTCTAACAATCCTCCACCATGTTTGAGGCTTGCTGGCAATATAGCAACATACGTTCGTCAGTCCTGAAAAATAAAACTGGCACTGGCATCAAAGTAGTGCCCTTGGCATATATACCTAGTGCTGATTAATAACTGGTGGCGTTCAAAGTTATTATGCAAATAAAGGTTTGTGTGGGTCATGATCATGAACTTTTTTGTCAGAGTTTTCTGTTTATCTTATGCCTACCCCCTTGCTTCGTTTTTCGAGGCAAACAGTCAATATTTTTAGGCAGGTGCTATCCGAACCTGAACATGAATGTGTCGTTTTTATCAAGTTAACCTTAAAAAATATTTTCTCAGCCTTTTGCTTGAACAAACTTAAATGGGACACACGATTCCTATTTTTTTAAACAGTTATGAAAATAATTCATTGTGTGTCTCAGCACTATTCAATTTAGTAATCCTTCAAATGGAGTAAAGGAAACGTTGATTAAGGGCAGTTGGTCCTTTGTTTTATGATGTGATAGTAGTTCTAAATAACTTTACAGTGTTAATCTGATAAAAAGGGCTTGAGAAAGCCCACTACCAAACATTCATCGCCACAAATGAGGTATTTTCCATTTCACAGCGGTTGCTGTAGAATAACCATTTAAACGATGAACCAGCTGCAGCCATTCGTTTAGAATCGACATGGTTCCTAATGTTAACGTGAAAACCTGGTAACAGTAAACCGCGCCAACTACGGGTAGTAATCACCTCATTCGCAAGAATTATGGAGATGCTGTGAAAAAACTTTGCACCTTCTCACAGACAGCTCATCCCACCCTTGGTTACGTCCCCGTGTAAATTGTTGAGAGTCGCCTGTGTGTAGCTCAGCTCCCGCTTGTGCAGGTTTCAGGTGCTGCGTTCCGCTTCTCCCAGGAGGAGTTATTCACCCGCATTTTTTATGGAACTCACATTCGATGGGATTTAGTCGTCTCAGTGGCCCCATTTACGAGTTATGCAGTAATATGTTGGTGCAAACCACACGCTCACTGCACCAATACCGTGCAATTATGACTTAGGCCTGCTTTGAGCACGTGGTAACTGTGGATGGGGAGGGCTGGTGAAAGGCAGAGGTGGGGTAGGGATGGGGGGAGAAGCAGCCCCACGGCAGGGGGAGCTCTGCATGCTCTCCCATTGCCATAGAAGAAGGTTGGGAAGGGGGCTGGCTGCTCTTGCCTCCCAAGTCTAAAGCGATTTAACAGCTGTTTTTTCCATCTGATAAAATCAGGCCCAGTTTCCCTCACAGTGGAAAACCTGTTGGAGAAACACTGGGTCAATTATCATCAGGCAAAGCGGAATTCCACCTGGAAATTCTTCTTCTTCCGACTCTTAAATTGGTGGTAATCCTTTCCCACGCACCTCTGAGAAGTAAAATGCCACGATATTGTAACAATGTGTGCTACTAGCCAAATAGCGCTTCGGCTCCTCGTCAGCGGTATAGCGCTATATAAATACAATTACAACTACAATGTAACAGAAATATTGTAACCTAAAAATCAATCAATTATATGTTTGCCTATGTACATTAGAGCACAGCTATTTTGCCGCATTACTAGTTCAATCAAATCATCGGTACTGTTTGCCTGTTGGTGAGGAAAACCACAACAGAAGACCCCTTTTCGTGGGAGTACTTTGAATAGTATGTTATAAACATTAGTTGCTAGTTGACTGTTGTGTGATTGTCGTCCACAATCGTGGGATTTTTGCAGTACAAAAATAGAAATGATTGCTAGAAAACCTATTTCTGGCACAATCAATGGGAAAAAACGGATTTCTGATGATGCATCGTACATAGGTAGAAAGGAAAGGAGGCAGTATTGGACTGGGCTCATTGTGCGGTGCAATGACAGCTACTGTAAGGAAGGAACTGCAACCCACATGCAGATGAGCGGTTTTGATGATGAGGTATCGCATGGAATACATCGATGTCTACAGCACAGTCACTCACTGAGTATTATATTATAGTTCTATTTATACAGCGACTTGACACCAAAATGCATTTGTGGATTTTTAGCCCTTCCAAAGGAGTGATAAAGCTAGAGTATGTGGTATCTGTCATGTGGTCTCTCAAGGAAGTGTTCTGACGTGCTTTTGTCACTACAGATTGGCATGAAGTGAAGCAGAAAGACGTGAGTGATCGTAATTCGCTGGGTAGAAAGTGTATGAGTTCAGTGTGCCCTATGTGAGAAGTATTTTGGTGCCACGAGTGTACGTCTGGGACTGCTCAAACTCTGTTTCAGTAAGTGTGTGTGTGTGTCAGAGAAAAATGTGACGGTAAACGTGGTTGCTCTTACAGATACCAACAATCATCGAGGTGGCCCGCATTGTGCAATTTACCCAATTTAAATTTGGGCACAGGCAAGTGACCAGAGGTGAAGGGCTCTACCTTTGTTAGGTGCAATCTTTCACCAACTACAGTATATGTCCAGGAGTCGACAGAGGAGCAACCCATTGGAATTAACTTTATACAGCCACCATGGTATGTGCCTTGAAGGGCAACCCTTAGGAATGAAGACTATGCAACCAGCATGGTACATGTATCTACCCAAAAGTGGCAGAGAGCATGGAGTGAGAATGTACATTATACAGCTCGTGCTC
This sequence comes from Pleurodeles waltl, assembly GCF_031143425.1. NCBI lineage: Eukaryota > Metazoa > Chordata > Amphibia > Caudata > Salamandridae > Pleurodeles > Pleurodeles waltl. The sequence continues at coordinate 654,616,709 of NC_090445.1, read as the reverse complement.
TGAGCTATGTGCTCTGAAGATCCACAAAGGAGCAACAGGAAGCAACCCATAGGAATGGGCAATATACAACCTATTGTGGTATCAATAGACTTTACTTCGGTCAAATGGCCATAAATGTGCATTGTTGTAATAAAATACATAATATAAATATAAAAAAAGACATAATCAAATTTTACATACTGCAGACAGAAAAGTTATCACAGGTCCACAAGTGGCAGCACGCAATATCAAATCATCCTCCCGAATATACAGGCAGAACCATTAGCAGCAAAAACCTCTAAAAGACCTAAATGTGGGCTAAGAAGTGTCCATTATGCTGTCTAGCTAGCCATCTATACTGGTAGGCAGTTTAGTTTCAGTGCTTGATCTGGAGAAGCACAAACTCAGAATGTAAAAAGTACAACCATAGTTCGGATTATCTTTACTAATAAAAATTGATTTCTAACCAAATGAAACCTTTTTGCAACATTAGGATAATGAAAGACTACGGAAAAAATGAATCAAAACGCTGTAACCTATACCTTGCAGTTTCCATGCAGCTCTTTGATGACAGTTTCTAGCTGACTGTTCTATGTTAGGATTTTAACTTATAAACTGTAAGTATTTAAAGGATATCTCCAACAAAAACAGTAACACACGAACCTATTTAGATCATGTGCACTTTGTGATCTGCATGGTGCACGTTCTCTGAAGCAGGCGTATTAACCCTCTGGGCTGCCTTATGATGAGTTAGAACTTCCACTTGACAAAACTCGATCTCTCTGCAGAAGGTCCATTAATCATCGGAGTTAACTTGACATTTTAAATGTTAAATATTGCGGCTGCCATGGAACACAGCGGCGGGTGCTTTTAAAACCATAGCAGCTGCCCTCATTCAAAGTCAACGCCCGGTGCGGTGGCACCAATCGCACCGCCCTAGAGCCCGCCCTGCTTATATATGTCACTATGAGATCATTCTGGGAACTAAGACCCAATAGAATACTAGTGCTACATCATAAACACTTGTTCTGTAGATTCTGAGTGTAACAGATTATACAGTCTTCCATCGTAACCCATTTATAAAGAGGAGTTTAAGATGTATACAGAGACACAGTATACACCTTAACTGGTTTTAGGGGATAAAGAGTTCCCTGGGGCAATCTGATCTTTAAAGCCCCATCTAAAATCTTACTACTGCAAAGTCAATTGATACCTTCAGGTCACTTTTTGGAATACTTAAAGCCTCCCAGTAGTGCCTTACACCCTCCAGTTTACAGACTGCAATTATCCATTTCTTACGCTGCAGTTAGTAAGGGGGCAGAATAAAAGGAAATGACCGTCTGTTTCTTTTACCAGTGGACAATAGGTCAATACTCTGGGGAGCAGCCTGATTTTTCCTATGATCTTGAGGGTAATGAACCACATGTAAAATTACACATACAGACGTTTTGCTAGGGGCAGATAAATTGTGTCCAAAAGTAGTTACAAATTGGGTGAGCATTAAAAGCTCAAAAACTGCCTTGTTAGGCTCCCATCTTTATGATCAGACCAGATCCATAGCAAAACATTTTCCCAGTATGCTTTTTTTCAGTTTCTGGGTAGCACCTTTAGCAACTTCTGCTGGCGATTTTCAAATTTCTCTCATTTTTAACAGCTCAAACTGCTTCTTGACACTATTTAGCCAGGGGTACAGGCTTGTCTATCACAGAAGATTAAGAGATAAAGGCCCTCATTACAATATTGGTGGTAAATCCCGCTTACTGCCATGCAGAAGACCGCCAACACACCGCCGTGGCCGCGGAATTAAGCCACAGCTATTACGACCCACAGCTCGGAATCCGCCAAAATCTAGACACCCACACAAGTCCGCCACACTAAAGGTCAGTGATAAACTGGCGATACCAAAACCTCCACCGTCACGCCAACAGGAATACGCCCACACTATCACGACCCACGAATCCACGTGGCGGTCTTTCAGCCGCGGTATTCCATTGGTGGTACACACTGCTGCGCTCAAAATACACACACATTTACAAAACACTACTACATTGGACAAATTGAAATACACACACCTGATACACATATACACACCACTCCCACACACCCAATACAATATAAAACACCCACCCACATTACCCACAAACCCTTACAATGAAAAATTTGGAAGAAGCAGAGAGACAGAAAAGCAAAGACCACACCAGGATACAGAGGCACACAACACCATCACTCATACACATCCACGCACAAAACACCACACACCCCTAAACATCACCGCACACATCACAACACACACCACCTCACACATCACCCACACCACCCCATGGCACTGCAAAGACACCCCAGGTTTTCTGAGGAGGAGCTCAGGGTCATGGTGGAGGAAATCATCCGGGTAGAGCCACAGCTATTCGGATCACAGGTGCAGCACACCTCCATAGCTAGGAAGATGGAGCTATGGCGCAGAATCGTGGACAGGGTCAATGCAGTGGGACAGCACCCAAGAACACGGGATGACATCAGGAAGAGGTGGAACGACCTATGGGGGAAGGTGCGTCCCGTGGTCTCAAGACACCACATTGCGGTTCAGAGGACTGGCGGTGGACCCCCACCTTCTCCCCCACAACTAACAACATGGGAGGAGCAGGTCTTGGCTATACTGCATCCTGAGGGCCTCGCAGGAGTAGCTGGAGGAATGGACTCGGGTAAGTCAAATATTTAACTACCATATACCCCACCCTACCTGCATGCTATCACATACCCCCATCCTCACCCCCATCACTCCAACTCCTCACAAATGTCCCACTATCACAAACCACACATCCCAACACCAAGCCCTGCATGCAACAACAGAGCATGGACACCCATCACCAATGCATGTCCACTACCCATACCCACACAGATCAACAAACCAAATATCACACAAGGTCCTACACAAGAATTTAAGCACTGGGGTACAGGGTCACGCACCTATTGCACACCATGGCACACACAGATGCAATAATCATGCCTTTACACCCCTGCAGGACCCCTACCCAACGTCACCGGACAGGAGGTTCCAGACATGTCCACTCCCCCCACAGAAGAGGCCCATAGTGATGACAGCAGCTGTGTCCAACTGGATCTAGATGACCAGCCTGGCCATCTGGGACCTCGGGACAGTCGGTTACCCTGACACAGTCACACGCCACCACAGAGCCTCCCCCTCAGGAAACACCAGCACAGCACCCACCCAGCCGGCCCATACCCCTGTCCCCAGGACACGTCAAGCAGCAGTGTGTCCACTACTACAGGGACCCCAGGCAAACCCACCACCCCAAGAACAGCAGGGACCTGGGGACAGTGGCAGTGGGAACATGGTTCAGGAGACAGAGGCCCAGGAAAACCGAGGAACTGGGAGGTCTGCTGTGCGACAGGGGGAGGACAGGCCCAGGGAACCCACTCTCCACGAGGCCCTCTCCAACATCATGGGAGCGTACCATCATTCCCAGGAGACGATGGCAACGGTACTGGCCAAGTTTCAGGAGACCCAGCGGCTGCAGGAGGAACAATATTTGGGTTTAGGGAGGAACTCAAGTCCATCAACACCACCCTGGGCACCATTGTAGGGGTACTGAAGGACCTTGTGAACACCAGACGGGACACCGTGGCACAACAAGGGGCCCCTGACACTAGCCTGGATGATGAACTGCCCACCACCTCCGCCAGCGCTAGTGAATAGGAGGCGCCGCCACAGGACCATGACACCAGCACCCCACCCCCTGCAGATGGAGAACCACCCCGCAAGCGGTCCCTGAGATCCAGGACAAAGACAGAGAACAATGCCAAGACCCCCGCCAAGAAATGAGACCACCCTGAATGTCATCCTTCTGTCCCACTTTGTCACCCTGTCCATCCTTAAAGTGCCCTAGCTCCACTTCCTATGCCCCTTTGGACAATGCACCTGTGAGACAAATAGACTGGACTCTGCCATGGACATTCCTACACCATCACCCCTACCCATTTTACAACCCCCTCCACTATTTTGCACTTAAATAAACACCCTTGAATCACAAAACAAGCTGGAGGCAGTCTGTGCTTTCACGATTGTTTATTTGCAATAACTGAGGAAAAACCCAATGTCCATTCTAATGTCAACATACCTATGTTACACAGCTCTAGTCCATGAGGTAACATAGTGGGACCCACATCTGTGAAATTGAAAGACAAAGTGACAAATCAGGGTCCATACACTGGGTGAAAGTGACAGAGAGATGATAGGTCTAACAATTTTATCAGATGTAGGAGGCAGTGATGTCTTCTTACCTGTGTCTCACTGGGAGTATTGCTGGATCATGGTGTTTCTGTTTGTCTATGTCCTCTTCTTCTGCCTCCTCTTCTTCACTGCCCGAGGCTCCACAGCTGCCACAAGACCTTCTTCTGGACCATCCTTCTGCAGAAAAGGCACCTGTTGTCTCAAAGCCAAGTTGTGCAGCATACAGCAGGCCACGATGATCTGGCACACTTTCTTTGGTGAGTAGTATAGGGAACCACCTGTCATATGGAGGCACCTGAACCTGGCCTTCAGGAGGCCGAAGGTTCTTTCAATAATCCTCCTAGTTCGCCCATGTGCCTCATTGTAGCGTTCCTCTGCCCTTGTCCTGGGAGTTCTCACTGGGGTCAGTAGCCATGACAGGTTGGGGTACCCAGAGTCACCTGCAAATGTCGAGGGACAACTGTTAGACACACACTAACCCTTAGTGACAACTCCAGACCCACACAACTATTCACACGGTATAGGGTCCTTGTCCTCACCTAATAGCCACACACGGTGCCTCTGGAGTTGCCCCATCACATAAGGGATGCTGCTATTCTGCAGAATGTAAGCGTCATGCACTGAGCCAGGAAACTTGGAGTTCACACAGGAGATGTGCTGGTCAGCCAAACACACCATATGCACATTCATAAAATGGTAGCTCTTCCGGTTTCTGTAACCTGTTCACTCCTGCGGGGAGGGGGCTACCAAGGCCACATGTGTACCATCAATGGCACTTATGATGTTGGGGATATGTCCCAGGGTATAGAAGTCACCTTTCACTGTAGGCAAATCCTCCACCTGAGGAAACATGATGTAGCTGCACATGTGTTTCAGCAGGGCAGACAACACTCTGGACAACACGTTGGAGAACATAGGCTGGGACATCCCTGATGCAATGGCCACCGTTGTTTGAAAAGACCCACTTGCCAGGAAATGGAGTACTGACAGGACTTGCACTAGAGGGGGGATTCCTGTGGGATGGCGGATACCTGACATCAGGTCTGGCTCCAACTGGGCACACAGTTCCTGGATTGTGGCACAATCTAGTCTGTAGGTGACTATTACATGTCACTCTTCCATTGTCGACAGATCCACCAGCGGTCTGTACACTGGAGGATGCCGCCATCTCCTCACCTGCCCCAGCGGACGTGCCCTATGGATGAGAACAGCGAGCACAGAGTCAGCCAACACTGAGGTAGGAAAAAAACAATAGTATTGCACACATTTGTCAATACGCTATGTGCCTGTGCATATGCAAGGCCTATAAATGAGTGACGCATTAAAAAATAATGCCATGTGGCCACCTGAAATGGCGGCTGCCTGACCTGTAAAATGGGACAAGGGGATATGAGGTAACTGCGCTGGCGTTCTACACCGTTGCGGTAGGCGGTCGAAGATGGTGGCGTAATCCTTCATTGGTTAACATTGGGCCCTATGGGTCCCAGGAGCCAATGACGATGTACGCCGGAGGTGACGGTACGCACCGCCGTGGAAGTGACCGCCATTTTCTCTCTGTTCACTCACTTGATACCTGATTTTCGACAAGAGAGGACCTACACTGCAAGTTCTGCTGTGACCTCAGTCTGGAAGTGACTATTCCTCTACGTCAGTGCCCACCAGAAGAAGAATATTTGGCGTGCCATCGCCAAGGCAGTCCAGACCCTGGGAGTCCACCACAGACGGAGCACCCACTGCCGTAAAAGATGGGAGGACCTTCGCCGCTGGAGCAAGAAGACGGCGGAGGCCCAGCTGGGCATGGCCTCCCAATGTGGGAGTAGTGCCCGTCACACCATGACCCCCCTGATGTTCCGGATCCTGGCGGTGGCGTATCCGGAGTTGGATGGGCACTTGAGGGCATCACAGCAGCCACAAGGGGGTGAGTACACTCACACTCAGCTGACTCTTCGCGCATTCGAGGTGGCTGGGTGGGGGAGGTGGGCAGTGGGTTCACCTAGGCTAGGGCGAGCTTTGTAGGCAAGGACTCTTTGTGAGGCAGGCTAAGTGGCACCCCATCCCCACCACTGGTAAGAGCCATCTACACCTAGTCAGGCTCCTGTGACTTCCATGTGTGCAGCAATCGGGCATAGGCCAAGTACCCCATGTCCCTGTGATTAATTAGGGAACTCCAAGTGCATGGTGTAGTGCAGAGGGCTGCTGTGTCTGTAGTGTCCACCAACGGTAGCGGTATTGTATGCACTGACAATGTATTTCTTCTTTCTTCCCCCCCTTTTGTGGTCTCCCTGTTCTTGTGTGCATTAGCATCATCAGGCGGAGGAGCTGTGCCACCGTAGCAGGAGGGAGCTTCATCCCACATGGCCCTGGAGAGCCAGACAACGGAGTCTGAATTCACCACTGGGACGGAGGGCGCAAGGAGCTCCACGGCAGGGACAGGAGCTGAAACCAGCGTCACCGACTCTTTCTGATGGGAGCTCCCTTGCAGTGGCGGGCCCCTCTGTGCCCACCGCATCTACAGGCACAGCCGCCACCCCCCCTACCAGCACCACCCTCCCAGCAGCCACTCAGCATTTGTCCTTGGTCACTCACACAGGAGGGTGGGCATCTCCTTCGCCACAGACACCTCAGGCCCTGCCCCAGTCAGCACTGCTGCCCTCAGTGAGGAGGCTATTGACCTCCTGAGATCCCTCACTTTTGGGCAGTCTACCATTCTGAATGCCATCCAGGGTGTAAAGAGGCAGTTGCAGCAGACAAATGGATACCTGGAGGGCATTCATTCTGGCCAGGCAGCCCAACAGCGAGCATTTCAGGCTCTGGCCTCAGCGCTGATGGCAGCCAATTGTCCCTGTGTCCAGCCTCCCCCCTCCAACTTCCTCCATCCAGACCCAATCCCCTGTACCTCAGCCTATCCCAAGCACACCATCAGACCAGCATGCACACACATCAACACACAAGGGTGGCTCTGGCAAACATAAGCACCACACATCCCACAAGCACTCACACAAGCATCATACCCATGCACACATACCAACATCCACTGCCTCCACTGTGTCCCCCTCCTCCACGTCTCCCTCCTCCCTCCCTGTCACGTCTCCACTCACACCTGCATGCACTACATCTTCAGCCACTACCTCCATCACCAGCACGCCCATCACCACACACTGCTCACGTGCACTCACCACCCCCACTACCATTCACACATCCCCAGTGTCCTCTCCCAGTGTGTCTGTGAGCCGTCCTCCCAAACTACACAAACATAGTCACACACCCACCCAACAGCCATCCACCTCACGACAGCCTCCAGCCTATGCACCTTCACCCAAAGTCCGCAAACGAACACCTCCTACAACCACCACCTCTTCCTCCACTACCAAACCACCTCCATCTACCCGTCCCAGTGTCAAAAAAACTTTTCCTCTTAAATGTTGACCTCTTCCCTACACCTCCCACTTCCCCCGTCCGTCCCCTAGGGCCCGCCTTTCTAGGTCCCAACCCAGCATCTCAGCCACCACATCACCAGGCATAGTGGTGCCAGCAATACCCAATTTTTGGAGTGCGCCAAGCAACAAGGCTGCCAGTGTCCCAAGGAGCGAGGCCAAGGACATTCCACCACCTCCAAAACAGAAGAAGTTGCCCACATCCTGGAGGGAGAAGGCCAAAACACCTGCCACCAAGGGATCAGCCAAGACAAGTGTGGGGATTTGCAAGACAGCTCCGCCAGCATCCAAGGTGGGGAAGGGCCTGAAGCAGAAAGGCAAGTCAACGTCGCCGCCAACGTGCACAGCGGACAAGACCGCCACCGGCACCGCCACATGCACCGCCGGCAAGGACACTGCCGCCAGCAGCCAAGATACAGAGCCCTTCAGCAGCACCGCAGTAAGTGAGCCCGCCACCAGCACCGCTGCTACTGACACTGCCGCCAGCACCACCATTACTGACACCGCCGCCAGCACCGCGGTCAGTGAGCCAGGCGCCAGCACCGCCATTACAGACACCACCGCCAGCACCGCGGTCAGTGAGCCAGCCACCAGCACGGCAGTCAGTGAGCCAGCACAGCAGTCAGTGAGCCAGCCACCAGCACGGCAGTCAGTGAGCCAACCACCAGCACCGCAGTCAGTGAGGCCGCCACCAGCACCGCCACCACAATGACCGCCGCAAGGAATGCTGCCACAATGACCGCTGCGAGCACTGCCGCCACAATGACTGCCGCAAGCACCGCCGCTAATGACACCGCCGCCAGTCCCGCCAGCGGCCCGCGACAACCTGAGCTAGTGGCACCACCGCAGACATGGCTGCCATCCCCAGTGGTCATCCGTACGTGGCTGGTGGTCAGTTCCAGGGGCCTGGGCAGCTTCCATGTTGCCACACCGTCAGTGGAGTATCACATCCACTATCTCAGTCCATGGCAGGATGAAGCACTCTGGGCACAAAGCCCCCTTCAGAACCAGTGGAGTATCACATCCACTACCTCTGTCCTTGGCAGGATGAAGCACTCTGGGCACAAACCCCCCTCCGGAACAAGTTGAGTATCACATCCACTACCTCTGTCCTTGGCAGGATGAAGCACTCTGGGCACAAAGCCCCCTCCAGAACCAGTGGAGAAAGGCATCCACTACCTCAGTCGTTGGCAGGATAAAGCACTCTGGGCACAAAGCCTCCTCCAGAACCAGTGGAGAAAGGTATCCACTACCTCAGTCCTTGGCAGGATGAAGCACTCTGGGCACAAAGCCCCCTCCAGAACCAGTGGAGACTCATCCACTTGAGAGACTGTGGCTTTGCACTCCCCAGGATGCAGCAGTGGGCTAACCACCCACTGGAGAGACTTGAGAGACTGTGGCTTTGCACTCCCCAGGATAAAGCAGTGGGCAACCCACCCACTGTAGAGGCTTGAGAGACTGTGGCTTTGCACTCCCCAGGATACATCAATGGGCATGGAGCCCCCTCGTGGAGCTGGTGTCGTGCACTAATCCGGCTGAGGTGCCCCCCCTTCCCTTCCCCCTGAGGTGCCTGTTATATTTCGATCTGATGCCCCTGGAGTGTTCTCTCCGTTTCGATCGGTTATCTTGTGTGGGCCTCGCCCATGCATTTTGGGCCCAGTGGTCCACGGACTATATAGGTGCAGTACCTGGACTTGAATTCTTGGTGTACATATTTGTTTATAGTGTATATCAATTTTTGACTAATGGATGTTCATTGATTACAATGGCTACAATTATTTATTTTTGTCCTTGCGTTCTTCCAGGAGGGGTTGGGGGGGTGTAAATGTAATGTTTCAGCATGCATTGGTGTGTGTGCTGTTGTAGGTGAGGGTGGGGGTGTTGCGTGTTGCGTGTTACGTGTGCGTGTCACTCTCTTTTCCCTCCCCCCTCCCCTGTGTCGTAGGTGCTGTACTCACCTTGGTCGTCACCGCCGTCGGTCGTGCTCCTGGTAGAGGAGCAGAAAGACAATCGCAGGGAGTATTTGGAGTTCAGGCTCCATGGCGTCCTGGTTCCTCATGGAATGTGGAGAGGTGAGTGTTTTCCCTTCCAAGTCCTCTTTCCACCTGTCATAATAGTGTGGCCGGTACATTGTCTTCCGCCTGTCTCCCAAAAGGAACACGGCAGTCTTATCACGGACTGCGACTTACTACTCGCGTTGCTCTCTCTTCGAGTCTTGTTATTCTGGGAGTCTCACAGGTTGGGTCCACTTGGCCCCCCAATCAGTGTGTTTATACACCACGGATACCTTTAAGGTTAAAGGACCTATGCTGCAGAATTAAATCTCTGTCTCATGACTTTAAGGGACAATTTTTGTACTGTGTTGGACTACTCTATGATACTGATAAAATAATACATTTGGAGGGAGAACAGGAGTTATTTGTCACCTGTATATGATTTTTGAGCCTTGAAAAAGTCCGCAAGGACGAAACACGTGTTGGCTGTTTCTGAATCTATACATTTCTATTCTTATATGTGGATTTAATGATTTCGGAGATGTTATTCGATTAATCAGCAAAAAAGGATTAAACAGTTCTACTGAACTTTCATTCATCTCGGACTCATTCTTTTGGAGTGCCCTGGTTGCTGTTTTTCCTGCATCTTCCGCCTGTCTGTTGGCGGTGACCGCCATGCTGTTTGTTTGTATCGCCGTGGCGGTCGGAGTGTTAAAGTGGCTGTCTATGTTGGTGGTTTCCGCATTGGTCATAATTCCATTTTTTTTACCGCCGGCCTGTTGGCGGTTTTACCGCCGCTTTACAACGGACCACCAGGGTTGTAATGAGGGCCAAAGTCTGCTAGAGAGCCCTTGTAGCGAGTTAGCTCTAGGGTTGACCATATCTGCACCCAGAATAATAGTGGCTTTAAGGAAGACAGCAAATGAATAGGGTTTAATGCTAGATTTAGCCTCAATGAAACTAGGGGGGTACCCAATGGCAAATTGAGCAGGCTCCTTATGAATTTCTTCTCTGCAGATGTAAGAACAGTTGTATCAGCATACCCCCATATCTCTGCCTCGGAGATGGCTGCTGCCACCACCACTGCTCTATATATTTTGAGAGCCGGTGAGGTTGCATCACCTGCAATAGCCTTATATTTCCTTTCAATTTGGAGTGCTCTCTGATTATGGGCTATTTTGCTCTTCTCTATTTGATGACCCCAGGTCATGGTGTCTGACAGTCTTATTCCTAAATAGTCAAAATGTTTGACCTATTCTATCAGGGAGCCCCCAATCGTCATTCTGGCTCTGAAGGACCTGTGTGTGTTTATCCCCATAAATGTCATTTTTGATGGGTTTATTTCCAGGCCTCTCTTTTTACAAAAAGCAACAAAGGAGTCCAATTCAGTCTGAAGGCCCATGGGAGTTCTTGAAATAAGAAGAGTATCGTCAGCAAAGATTAAGATCAGGACTGATACTCCAGCTATCTTGGGTGCGTCATGCGTACATTCAGATAACCATTTAGCTGCCCTTTGATGTAAAGGCTAAAGTGTGTTGGGGCAAGTACGCATCCTTGCTTTCTATCAGTTAAATCACCACCCATGTTTCACCTCACCTTTGCATAAGTATTAGTATGAAGGACTCCAGGCCACCATAGGCTTTCAATACCCTCCATAAGCTATCCCTCGGTACCAGTTCAAAAGTTGACCTCAGATCTATTGAGGCAACATACATATGATCCCTCATTAGGGTGCCATGCTTCCAGCACAACACCATGAAGCAAAATACCTGGTCGAGGGTGCTTACTTTTTTTCTGAATCCTGCCTGTGTGCCCTCAAGGATGTGGTTATCAGTAGCCCATGTTTGTAGCCTTGCCAGAACCTGCCTACAAATTGTTTTTTGACTATTATGCAATACACCGATAGGTCTATAATTGGAAGGCAAGTTTCTACTTCCCTTTTTAAAAATTGGGATTATGGCAGCACCAAGCCAAGTGGGCGGATTTTTATTTCCCCTCATAATGGCATTACTCAACAAGCTGAGGTAGGGGACCCACACTTCAGGATGCAACAAGAAAAGATCATCAGGGATACCATCCATCCGGGAGCCTTTTCTTTCTTCATTTGTTTTAAGGTATCCACTGTCAATGTAAAGTATAAGGGCTCCCTCTCCACAGTGACCACTCCCCCTTCGGTGTGAGTTACATTTTCTTGCGCTATTACAGGTTCCTTCTCCTTGTTCCTCTCCTGTTTGATTTCTTGGCCCCACTTGCTGTATAGGGCACTAAAGTATGCAACTCACTTATCTGGCTGCCCAACTTCCTCTAAGTAATTGTCAATTACCCATGTGCCTGCTGCGACTAGCTTCCAAAAGGCCTTTGAATTCTGATTCTCGAGTGCATTAATAAGCTCTGTCCACTGGTCTATCTCCCAACTCTTTTTTTCTTTAGTAAGAATGATCTTATATCTTTTCCTGACAGAAAATATTTCAGTTTTGCCACTATTCTTTACAGCATCTAAGAGACAGGTTTTTGCAGATTGGCATTCTTTACTAAACCAACTGGGCATGGTTTTATGGTGACTCCCCCTTTTTCCCGACTTTTACAAACAAAGGCCTCAGTTGTTCCATTAATTGACAATGCACAGTAACAATTTCTATCTCAGACTGTCCAAGGTAGCTGGTAGGTGTTGGGGATACATTTTCCAGGAATAACCCATATATTTGTGTTTATACAGCGGAATTAGCCAATACTTTCACCCATTTAACATTTCTTAACAGGTTTTTAGAGATTAGAGGTGACAAATTTAAGCTCATAAAAATAGAAATTGTAAATTTGGCACTCAGAGCTTGATGATACCTATCCACTCTTGGAACATCAACCATGTCGACCAGTGATGACGAGTAAAACCTGATCCAGCAGTATATAATTATTGCAGCTTGTAATGAGGCCTATTTTAAAAGTTGGGCAAGGGGGGTGGAGTCTGATCTAGTATTGCTGTTGACGACTATTAGGCTATGTTCTAGAATTAAATCTTCCAACTGGCCTGCCACTGCAGTTGGTTTGGTTACAACTTGATCAGGAGCCCGCAATCTAGTTGATATACCAAAATATTGCAGCGGTTGAGCTAAATTTATCTTTTTCATGGTAAGTTTAGTATTACAATCTCCTGTGCCATGTTGTGCTTCTTAAACTTCAACCCTGTGTAGTCAGATTGAGTGTCCTCACTACGACGAATGGCAAACACGCCATCCCTAATTATGGATCTGCATCCTCTAGTATGCCATAACAACTGAATCACTTTATTGACACAGGAATAGTGGGTTTTACTGCCTCCTTGTTGTAATTTGGAAGCGTTTGTCATATAAATATCAGGAGTTAATCGTGGCCTCAATATGTTTGATTTTAATTGGGTTCCTGTAAGGGTTCTGTTCTTTTTGAGTAAGTACAATATGTTTAGCTGATGTCCAATTCTGCTTGGGTATGTACCTTCAGTCGATCAGTTCCTCTCTAGCGTAATGTTTAGATGCGCCCAGCTCCATTTCGGAATGATCTCCCTTATTCGGGTAAGCTATTTTGCCCTCACATAAAGCTAAGCTTTAGGAGGTGTCTTGTTTACTATGTGATACTGATGGTTTATGCTTTTTATCACCTGCAGTATTGCTAATACATGCTACCATGACTAACAGTTTATCCAGTTGCTCATTTAACTCTTTGGCCAACCTGCCCATACACTAACACAAACTAAAATTCTCCCCCTTGGATGAAGTAGTTTGTGGCTGTTTCCCCACCACCCTCTTTTATGAAAGCTTTAGAAAGCTCAGTCCATATCTGATCAGACATCATTGTTATCTGAGGGTTCATGTGGTTCATTTGACTCTAAGAGTGCATAGCGATTCGAGCATTCAATATTAACTATAGGAGTGATGTCCCTGTATTTACTTCCAGGAAGAAACCTGCAGTGGGGTTACTGGGGCGCATTCCAGGAATTTCTCCAAAGAGGGATTAGTAGTGTTTTTACCCTTCAAACTAGCCCCAGTAATGCAACTTGAATTAAGTTTAATGAGATACGAGTGAATGCCCTTCTGTGAGGTCCCCCTCCTTCCCTTCCTAGGTTGTGCTCCCGATTCTCTTGTAGCAAGTAGGCCAGTCCCGGCTCATAGGAGGGACAAGAGGCGGGCGGTCCGTGGTGGGAAGGGTGAGGAGAGACGACCCCCCAACAAAACTAGAAGAAATCAAACTTACTTTTTTCCCCTGCCCTGCAGCCAATCCTGACGCTGCTTAAAGCAGCAGCATTGGCCTGGCTCGCCCAGCCAGGGCAGACAGGCAGACTAGGAGCCTGTGCAGGCTGTCTCCAGCCCAGCAACACAGTGCCAGGCTGGAGAGACCACAGTGCGCATGTATGTTTGGCTGGCCTGAGTCGGCTGGCCAAACATACTTGCGCACTGAGGGGGAGTGCTAGGCACTCCCCCTCCGTCTACGTCACGCCAGTGGACTCACCCACTTTTATAGAAACAACATAATAAACTGTGTTTCTATAAAAGTTTTGCAGCTCCTGGTGCTGGCAGGCAGGGCGATGCTCCTCCGCCCTAGTGGAGGAGCTGCCCCTGAAGTAGGCCCTCCACTTCTTCTCTCAGGTTATCTATTCTAGTTTACTCAGACTACAATTCTCTGTGGAGTGCCTGGGTACTTTGTTCGCTCCATCTGCCCCCAGTGGTTTCTCTGAGGCCTTTTGTTTGACCAGAAGCTATCTGCTTGCTACACGCTTACTTTGAGGAGAGGCCTAGACCCAATGGTCACTCAGTAGTACCCTAAGAGTTAAGGCTGCTATTTATATTACAGAATAATGTTGAACAAATGCTTAATCAGTCACCTACATGGGTCTGTAATGGCCCACTCAAGGGAAACAAGTAGATATAACAGTATCCTTCTCAAGTCCTTAGTAGCTCAGATATTAATACACATCCTTCACTGAAAGGAGCAAAGCAATCCAAAGTTCCAGCCAAAATCAAGCTCAGGGGGCTGAGACATCAGTGCCTTCTCGCTCTAGATATCTGGGAGCCTGCAATGCTCCACAGGTAGACAAGTATAGATACCTATTTACCTGTTGGGTGGGAAATGACCACCACTCGATTTAGTATACAACAACTCTCAGTTCCTTTTGCTCTTACCTGACACGATGATACATATGAAAAGGACCAATTGGCCCTACCCTGCCTTTCTGTGGCTAGTAGGTGCAGTATAGGATCCCCCTTGGCCCAGGTGCAGTCTGCGTGCTTCCTGCGCTGTGGGACAATGAATCACGCTACATAGTGCAAGTACAGCTGCCCAGGTGATGGTTATCCCAAGGATCACCTCCTGGGGCCCTGGGAGTTATGGTAAATGGACTCCTGCATTTGCAATCCTCAATGGTGCACCTACACTGCGGGAGGATGAAGCATGCTATATAGCACCAGTACAGCTGCCCAGGTTATTCCAAGGATGGCCTTCTGGGGCTCCGGGAGTTATGGTAAATAGAGTACTGCACTCGCAATCCTTGTTGGTGAGCCCACCTACTATGGTAACTGTATGTTCTGAGGTATCTCCCCACGGCCAGCAGGGAGAAAACAAGATGGGTAGATGATTATATAACTAGCCATGGTATATGTTTTGGGATGCCCACAGTGGAAAGGAGAGAGCAGGTGATCATGTCACCTGCACTTGGTCCAATAAGTAGTGAGGAGCTGTCATCAAATACAAAGGGCAAAGGCAAGCTAGCCTGAGAGGCAGCAGTGAGGGGCGCCTTGGGAGAGTAGGCCTTGGAACAGCAGTTGGGAAAGGAGGAAACTGAGAGAGGTAGGAAAATAGAGGCTGAACAAAAGCTCAACATTAGGAGCATCGTAGAAACAGTCATGAGTTAAATGGAGTAATTTTGGCAGATGGAGTTGCCTGTGGACATTCGAGTGGAGCCCTGCACTCCAACACTGCAGCTACTAACTTACTTACAGTGCATACCTCTCAGCCCAGATATCAGTCAAAGACACACACAGTTCCTATTTTGATGTGAGTTATTTAAACATCTGATTTTGTAATATAACACTTTTACTATACTTTTCACAGTAAATTGTTGTCCTCTGTGTAAATGTTGTATCATTTCACTAACGAAAAATACATTTTTGTTGACTTATCAAACCTTTGCCTAGCAGTTTCTAGTGAAATATTGATCATTGTATTTAACCATATTGTCAACACATTGAATTATTTAATTAACTAAAAAAAAACATTCACAGCACCAACATGTTCTTATGTCACAGGCCAACATATGACCACTTCGGGCTTTAGTTTTCACCATGCACATAAAACTGAGCAAAATGCAAAGAAAGAGTCTGCAGGTATCAAGGTGTTTTTTTAATCGGAACACCTCTCCACTGTGAGAAAGGAACCCCCAGTCGACAAAGGACTTCATTGGACCTACATGTTCCTAGTGGACAAGTGAGAGAAGGCTGGCATAGGTGACAGTGCTTGTGAGACACTGAATTCCACCAAATAAGAAAAATACTATAGGCACCTCAAATATTAGGACACAAAGTACAGAGAAATTAATAAGGAGGAATAATATAGGAGCCACTTTAGCAATTGTTTGTTGAAGTATTCACATTTTGCAACTAGATGGTAAATTTGGGCAGCTACACTGAGGCAATACTTAAACCCTCCTTGAGGATATGACAATACATTCAGTTGCAGCATCGTCTGTGGTTGCCCACAGGAAGGAGGGTAGGCTGCTTTAGAATACTAAATAAAGTCCCCAGGCTAATAGGGCTACTTAGTAGATAACATGCCTGGAAGACAAAAGACTGTAGGGACAAAAAGGGTATTTAGGATTACAGTTCCTGAATCAGGAGTCTTTTTCAATCCTTTCATCCTTATTTTCTTGTGCTCCTTCAGGTCCCCACAACCTCCCTCTTCACTCCCATGCCTTTTCCTTCTCCCACCCAGCGCCTCTTCACATTCTCGACTCAGGACACCTAGCTACCTGCTACTGCTGCACTGCTCCTCTCAGCACGGTAGGACCTATTTCCTGCTTCCAGTGCCACTTTTCCTGCAGCAGCACATTCTCATTCCATACTCTGAATCCTGTGCCACCCTTTTACAAGCTCACCTCACCAAACACCACTCTAGACTCAGCAAACACTCACATGCATGCTTCTTAACACATACTCACTCAAAAAATACAATAGAAATCTGGTACCTCCTCAGCAGCAGCG
This sequence comes from Pleurodeles waltl, assembly GCF_031143425.1. Classification (NCBI taxonomy): domain Eukaryota; kingdom Metazoa; phylum Chordata; class Amphibia; order Caudata; family Salamandridae; genus Pleurodeles; species Pleurodeles waltl. The sequence goes on along the minus strand of NC_090445.1, from coordinate 654,599,830 downwards.
CACCAGACCTCCTCTTCCTGACAGAAACTTAGATGAACCATGCTTCAACTTCCGACATTGCTTAGGCTATCCCCGCAAGATGCAAGATCGCAAACCAAGACCACCTTCACAAACCTGCAGGGAGGCTCGCCATCATATACAAAGAAACTCGTAATTGCTCAATTGCCACAGACCTGGACACCTCCTTCATGGAGCACCTGCATTTCAGCCTACAAACCAATGACAGGTCCACCTTGAGGGGCATCCTAACATGCAGACCCTCTGGATCACCAAGCAACTTCAGCAACCTCTTCGCTGACTTCATCACCCCCTTCACCATCAACTTCCTACTCAATTTCAGTTTCCACCCTTTCTTTTGCTGCTCCACTAACTTCCTTGAGACCCTGCACAACATAGGATTTTCCAAGCTCATCACGGACCCCCACATACACAACAATAGACACACTCTAGATGCAATATTTGCTTCCAGCAAGAGCATCAACTACCACTCAGCCTCACTGCTCTCACATGGACTGACCACTCCATCATCCTCTTCAAAATCTCCACGCCACTAGCCAAAACTCCCATCAGCACAAACCTACCCAGCCAGAACTGGAATAGAGTAACTTAAACTGACCAGCGCTGCACACAATAGACTAACCCAACACCACTAACAACATAGAAGAGAACACCACCAATTGTAACCAATGTATTTCCAACTGTGATGACACTTGTGCACCCATCAAGACTCACAAAGACCGCACAACCAACATACAGGCCTTGTAGTACACAGATGAACTCCAGGATTCCAGAGGTACTGCAAACAGCTGGAAAGGGAATGGAGAGCCAGCCAGAGTGCCAATGCCAGATCAACCTATAAAGACACTTTTAGGTGCTACTGCCTCCTTTTGAGAGATACAAAGAGAAGATCCTTCACCAACTGGCTGAAAACTAGCTCCAACAATAACAAGAACATCTTTGCCATCACCAAGGAGGTGTCTACCCCAGAAACCTCAGCCAACTCCATCACCCCACCCAGGAACTCTGCAACAACCTCTCCAACCTTTTCCATAGCAAAATCAGAAAGATCTACAATACCTTAGACAAACAATGAACCCCAAGGACATCATCAGCAATGTTCCCATCTCCCACGCGGACACACACCTAACCAATTGGGGAATACTCAAGGAGGAAGATACCACTTTAATCATGAAAAGCACCCACTCCAAAGCCCACACAGACCTCTGTTCATACTATATCTACATCCTAGGAAGACCTCTGATCAGCAGATTCCTCACTCACATCGTAAACTACTTCATCGTTTCCTCAACCTTTGCCGAAGACTGGAAACATACTGGAGTCTCAGCCTTCCTCACAATCAGCAGACCTCAATGAGATGAGCTTTTTCTACCCCATCTCCCTACTATTGTATCCTGTTAAAGTTATAGTGAAGGCAATTAATCATCAACTCTCCAACCAACTGGAACTTCACAATCTTCTTGACCACACCCAATCCTGCTTTTGAAGTAACCATAGCATGGAGAGAGCACTCATTGCCGTGACAGATGAGATCTGCACCTTACTGGACCAAGGAGAAACAGCCGTCCTCATACTGCTAGACCTCTCCACTGCGTTCAACACCATATCACACTCCAGCCTCATCAAAAGACTTCACGCAACAGACATCCAAGGACCAACCCTTGAATGGGTATGCTCCTTCCTCACAGGGAAAACACAGAAAGTCAGACTCCCACCCTACACATCAAAGCTCAAGGACCTGATTAGCGGAGGCACTCAAAGATCATCTCTTAGCCCCACTTTGTTCAACATTTACATGGTACCACTCACCGATGTCATCAGATCTCACAGCATCTCTATCATCTCCTACGTTGAGGACCCCAGCTCATCCTCTCAATGTCCTCCACAACCACATCCAGCTTTACCATATGCATAATCTGTGTAGCAAAACAGATGAAAAACAACTGCCTGAAACTCAACTTGAACAAGACACAAGTGCTACATTTCGGTAACAAGAACTCCCCATGGGACTCCACTTGGAGGCCATCAGAGCTTGGTCTGTAACCCTGCAAGAAACCTGGGAATCACCCTCGATGACAGACTCAACATGGCCTCCCAGGTAAACACAGTTAGCTTCTCCTGCTTCTACAAACTTCCAAAATCTTCAAATGGATCGCCACTAATATGAGGCATATTGCCACTGCCATTGTTTCGGGACCAAAATATGTATGTACCTAATCTTCACTCTGGGAGTAACGGTCTTCTAAAATGAATGTGACCCCATCTCTGTGTCAGCATAAAATTTGAAAAAGTACACTGGTATGTGTATGTTCTTAGTGCTAGTGACCCTCCTATAGTAAAGAATATGGCTCTTGGTAATCGTGGATGTCTCTGATTCCGCGTTTTTGCTGAGGGTGAAGTGACTGTCCATTATCCTACCCTACGTCAGCAATCCCGGATTTCAGTTGTGAAGAAATGCCACTTGATCTTGTTCGACAATATAGGCATGAAACATGTCGACCTTGTACTTGTTTCAAATGGATTTCATTCGATCACACTGTTTCCATCTAGGAAAAGCTAGGATGATTACATCACTAGGCTTCCCTCATCATTTTTCGGTTTCACCTGCATAGCACTTGCGATGTGCTTGAGAAATCTATTGTATTTAATATAAATCTTAAAGGGGGTCTACACCACTTCCCTTGCTTTTCATTGGTTCCTGTGCTTGCCACTTACTTTTCCTCCATTTCTATTGGCTGTACCACTGTTTGCTGCATTTCCCAGGGTTTGTTCCTTGAGTGTCCCGAGGCCCAAGTACTGTTTACATCCACTGTTGGGGAACTTTTTTTTTATATTTTGCATGTCATGAGCAAGCGTGTTTCCCAATCCCCTCCTGCTGTTTGTTCTTGTATTTTTTATTAATTTAAGACCTCAACGTGCACCTCCTGCATTTCCTGCTTGCCAGATGTCTACCTTTGTTGTATGCCAGCTCTGATCAAGGCATCGACCTTGGCCTTGATCAGCAATCTGGCAGAAATAACTGAAATATCAAAAACACTCTTGCTGTTTTCCTGTGCAATTAGAAATATGCAGAAGTACACGTTTAGATGTTTCTTGGTACTGCTGCTGTAACTGTGAGAAGCACATCCTCATCCCTTTGCGCTTGACAGCTTTGGGATCGCAATTTGCCTTCTTCTGCATTGTAAAACATGTGAAGCAATAGGCCACGTAATACTGGTAACATTAATTAACACTCCCAACATTATATTATCACCAGTTACTGCACAATAAATTAGCTTTCTCAATAAACAAGTTATAACACTTTTATGGAGTTTCAGTAACTTATATTGCACAACTGCTCACCAAGTTAAATCTTACAACAAAAAATTATATTAATCAAATAGGCGAAACCTAATGCATTTACCAGTGCTTGTTTAATCTTGACAGAGATATTTTCACCATGATTAAATTATCGTTTATGAATATCTATAGTCAATTTTAGTTCACACCTCATTCCGCTCTTCCCATGATTATACTGGGATACAGGATATATTTTCAGTATCCCTCTGGCAAACCAAGAATATCTCTGACAAAGACCCACTTCGAGGGGCCTGTTGGGCATTGCAGCCCCAACCCAACAAGGAGCAGGCCCAATAATGAACCATGCCACCTCTGGGCGGGTGAGGGCACTTTATTTTATTAGCAGATGCTACTGGTAACCATTATCACTTCAGGTCTCTAATATGAGACCTCAAACCTAGATTTCGGAACAGTATACCCCATTGGTATTGTATGAATTAGGAGAGTGTTCACTGGACTGCCCAACTTTCCATGACCTTTCACCTTTTAGAAATACTGTCAATGCGGGCACCATTGTAGAAGGGTGCCTCTGTAGGTGTATTGTTATTTCTTGAACATGAAGGATATGCATGCACAAGATTTTATCTTTAATGTTTTCTTAACTTTCTGAGTGTGCTGCAGAATGCAAGACACATAGAAAGTAATCTACTCAATTATAAGGCATTGCTCTTACTTATTTTTGCCTCTGGCAGGTCCATCTTCTTTAAAATAACTCATGTTTAATTGGATCATCCAAGAAATTGTATTTTTAACACATTGTTGGATGCATATTAGCACACATACTCAAAATATGTTATGCCTACCTTTGCTAGGTAATGCAGGGCAATGTTATGTTTTGCTTTTGGGGAATATTATTTTATAACTTCTCAAGCTCTTATTTGCTTGCGTGCCATAAGAATTCAAATGTTTTGACTTGATGTAGAGTCAAACAAATTATATTAACACAACACAAAAGAGGTGAGAAATGTCCAAACATTTCTTAACACATTTAAAATATTTATATGTTTTACACTGATTTATATGCTTAACATACATGTGATCAAATATAACTTTTGAGGTTATTTGCTTATAATTTTGTTCATTATCTGTGAAACTTAAAAAGTTAATAATATTGTTTTTGTTTGTAATTGGGTACATATATAATTTTACATGCATTGCAATTGAAATTATTGATATTTTCACCATTATTATACAATGATAATTTTAACCTGCCGCTAGAAAAATGAAATCACATCATTTCTTTCACTGTATTATAATGCAATGCTTTCTCTATTGTTGGACTTATCTTTGTACTACATGGTGTATTTGTTATGTGTAATTATTTTACTATTTTAAATTTGTAAATCTTGGGGGATCGACAATATGGTCTTCAGGAATAGATGATGACTCACTTTGCCTAAACCCAGACTGATGCTCAGAGAGAGATTAAATGGATCATTAAAGAAAACATACAATGGAATGCTGCAGGCATTTGATGTTTTAAAATTTAGGTTCAGATGTTTGGACCACTTAAAAAAGATATGGTTTTACAGTCCACCAAAGGTCTGTAAAATTATTGTTTTATGTGCTGTGCTGTATAACATTTTAATTATGTCTAATTTAGAATGGATAAGTGAAACTGTCACCATCAACAGAGGATTTTGATGTTTCTGGCTTAGAAGTTCATGATTCTATAGAAGCCAGTAGGAGGGGAATTGAGTTGGTTGAGATTTATTTTATAATATTAGAAAAAAAATTTGGTCTATTGTAAAGGGTTTCACATTAAATATGGATATTGTGTATGTATTCAGCATCATATCTAACAAAAATAAATCCTGCTTATGAATGCAAATTGTGTTACATTAGTCTTTTTTTTATTTTGTGTGCTGTTTTTCAATAACAGTATTATATAATGTAAAGTTTATATACTATTAATTATCTTTATTTCTATAATAGCCTTGTGTGCATGTATGATGTATTTGAAAAAAATGGGGTTGTTGTTTTTTAACACCCTTGGTAACTTGTACAAAAGGTGTCTTCTATCACTCTGAATATCTTGGATTTGCTATGTAGATGATTGGGCAATGTAAATCACAGGTTACAGCATATTACAATCTACTACGTTTAGGCATTGTTTGTAATGTAAGGGTTAATAGGGTGCCTCTGTACACAATGTGACACCCACTGTAGTGACACAGCGAACACACCTCCTAAGATAAATACATAGCCAGGTTGTGTACATTTACATTTTACATTGTGCACTGTTACAATAAACTTTGCAATAAACTATTTCACTAGGCCTTACACTTTTTTCATTGACCAATAAATATCCATAAATGAAAGCTCAAGCCCAGATCTACTAAGACTTTGTGTTGGTTTGGGTCATTTTTGTGGTGCAGCCCCAATGCTAAATCCATTTTCACCATTACTAAGCTACTCAAAATCAATTAATTATTATTATGTTATTTTAATACTTGGTATAACACATGACTCACTCCCAGAAGGAGTATCTCGGCACGTGCAGTGCCGGGCACATGCAGGCAAATCAGAACAGCCAGGTTTTTAATCTCTACGTAAAGGCCTGGAAGTCAGAACAGGAGGGAATGTAAAGAGGGAGTTTATTCCAGTGCAAAGGGGCTAGGTAGAAAAAAAACCTGCCTCCGTATCTGACAGTGTGAATAAGCAGGAGTTTAAGAAAAGCCTTGTTAGATGACCTAAACTGCCTGGAAGGCTGGTAGTATCTAAGCCTGGAATGCAGAAGGGCTGGCTGAGCTATGTAAATGGCCTTAGGTGTCAGGCAACAGAGTTTAAAAACTGTACGTTTCCTAATGGGCAGGTAAGTGTCATCTTTTTCAAAGTAGGTGCAGATGGGGACCGCCGAGGGAGATCACAGATGAGGCGTGTGGTGGTGTTCTGTACCACTTGCAGCTTAGCCAAGAGAGAGTCATTGGCGGCCACCAGTAGAGCATTCCCATAATCCAGCTGGCTGACTATGAATGCCTGAACCAGGCTTTTCCTGGATCTGGTAGGCAGCCAGGGGAAGACTTTCTTAAGGAGTCTCATGGTCGAGAAATACAAAGCACAGATGGAGTTAACTTGATCTTTCATTGATAGTGTGTAGTCAATTTTTGCTCCAAGGATCTTCACCAATTGTTTTGGCAAAGGGGAGGGCCCAAGTTCTGGAGCCCACCAGTCTGCTGAACAGAACTCTTGGCCCTGCCAAAAAGTAGAATTTTAGATTTTGGGCTATTGAGTTGCAAGCAGGTCGATGCCATCCAGCTGGCAATTTTTATCATACAGTGAGTGAATTGAAGTTTAATATTCACTGGATCAGGACAGAAAGAGAAAAGAAGTTGAGTGTCCATACCATAATATGTTATGGTCTGAGCCAGGGGTGCTACGTAGATGTTAAAAGTGTCAGGCTCAGACATGAGCCCAGAGGGACCCCGTTGTTGATGTACATCATTCCTGATTTGAAAGGACCCAGACGCACATTCTGCATGTGATTATGTAGGAGGTCCCTCAGACAAAGTAACCCTCTCCATGAATGTCAGCTTTGCGTGGCTTAATAAATACAAAGTAACACAATGCAGCACTTGCCTCAGGAGGCGCTACATGGGTGGACAATGGGCATTTTTATCCATACATCCATGTATTTTCACACAAACACAGATTTAAAAAGTTCAGTAAATCTGTGATTATACCAAAATGGTGGGACTAAGAGTCTGGCATAGCTAGGAGAAATAACTTTAATTCTCCTCGTTACTCATTCTGTAGCATACTGACAAAGAAGAATATGCATTAAAGGATAGTTTTGTGCAAGAAGGTATGTGTTTCTACAAAGAAAACAATCCTGAACACACCAAAGACACTCTTGCATTTCTGGACAAGAGTGCCCGTGCTATCACAAGTGCACCAGTTGTAGAAGAGAGCAGAAAAGACACATATTTTAGTAGATATGGCACATTTCAGTTTACTCCTGTTCAGCCATGCAGCACAGAATGTTGCCTTGTTGCCTTGGGTTGGTTGAAAGATGAGTAAATCTGGGTACCACTTTTGCTTGCACCCATTCTAAACAATGCATCTCCGGAAATACCCTTTTTTGTGTGCTGCATTGTGTGATTAAAACATAATAAAAATATACGATTGAAAAATTAAAGATTTTTGGACATTCTTATAATATTAAATGAATCACTGTGTAAAGAGTCAAAACAACAAAATCCCTGTAAATATAAAAAGAAAAAATTCCGATGGACAGTGAATTTTTTGGGACTATTACATTGAGCAGTTGGCAATGTCTTCATCTCATTGGTGTCTATGCCATTGACTACGACAACCAGCTTTGTGGAGATCAGTGATGCCACATGTTCCCCCATGGGATTCAAATCCTCCTGGCCTTCTGATCCTCCTCCTAGAGTCAGCTCAGCCTCCAGGTTCTTGGCCAAGTTCTTTTCAGTCCTCTGCTTATAATCATGCTCCCTTTCCGTACATTCAACTACAGTCCTTCTGGTTATTGCAACAGGATTTATTGTGTCCACTACTGTTTGCCTTAAAGCATCTCTTTCATATGAAGGAATTTTGTGAGTGGCAAAAAGATATTTTTAATTTTTACTGACCTCCAAAATCAAAATGTGGTTTTCCTCTTCATTTAATTTGAATTTTGTTTTCTGAGTCCCTTTCATCACAGCACATCCTTCCCTTTTTTGTCCTTCCTGGCTGTTAGATTTATCTAGGTTCACAATTTTTGCCAAAATGGCAATGATGTGTGAGGATGTGTCATTTTGTAAATGGCAGCACAATAAATTGTGCTCTTGGGTGATGCAAGTTGGTTTTGCGACATGCAAGACTCTGTTGCGTCATACCACAATGCATCACAATAACAACTGCATTGCGTATGCGTTGTCATTGCACCGTGGGTCATTGTTTAGTAAATATGGTGCAACCATGAGGGGGAAAAACAACACAATGCAGTGCAGCGGTTTCTCATCAGCACAATGCAACACAGCAATGTGTGCGTATTAGTAATTCTGGCCCCCAGTGCACACGCTTTGTTAAAATCTTGGAGAACCCGTATTATTCCAATATTATGCTACTGACCATCTGTGTGATTTTAGATAGAAGTTACTCATAGAGAGCATGGATACAACTGGATACAACAATTACCAAATACAGAGTTCTATAGCAGAGCTGTTTGTCCTAAAGCATCTCCGAACCAAGCAATGCAAAGACATCAGAGCACATAATAAAATGCAATCTTAAGAAAGGGATAAGAGAAGGTTATGTCTTGCCAGCAGGGCACGGGAGAGGAAGTTGTCATGAGAAAGACTCCAAGAAGGCTGCTGCGGCAGTAAACTCTAGTGGCAAGCTAGCACTATGGCTTGAATGTGCATAACTACCTCAAGAACAGACCCTGGACTTTTATAGCTCACTGATGTGATACTCCCTTTGGGGTTACATGCAAGTCTGCATCTGGGATCCACAACAGCATGTGTATGTTGTTTCGCCATCTCCACTACGCCCTTGATGGAATTTCAAAATAGGATGCATCATAATTGACACGCTTTGTTAAGGCAGAACATCTATAGGTCACGTATTCGGTCTGAGTTCAGTTGACGATAATTAATTACAACTGAAACATTAGTTCTGCTCACGAAGCTGTACAATTAACACAGTTCGCTGACTGACTTGTGCCAGCTGACACAATTATGAGCTACAGACTCTCTGGGTAATTTTCGAAATCCAAACGAGTTGCGAAGCAGCATTGGGATGCGTGGGTCTTTGCGTATAGGACTAAAAACATGCATTTAGCGAAATGACAACAGGCAGCAAGCTGGGAGGGTATACGAGGGGACCGCTCCTTCTGCATTAAAAAAGTCTTGAAAGATTGACAGAGGGTGGAGGAAGTTAGGAGTAACTATAGGCGGGCACTTGATGGAGCGAAGTTGGGCATTATCGTGGGAAGACTCCCGGGATTGTGCAGGTCGGAATTTGAAGCTTTACTTTTCAGGGTGGCTTTCTGCTTGGCCTTCTTTGGGGCTTCAGGATGGGGCAATTGATGACGAGGTGCAAGACGGACATTAGTAGGAGACTCTGGGCAGGTACAGTGAGCTTGCCAAGCAGGTCCTTGATGGTGAGTTTGCCATATTCAATGACAGATTAGGAGTGTGTGGTGAACACATTATCCCCAATATGGCCGCTGTTGTCCAGTGCAGGTGGTCAAAGATTAAATCGTGGTCCACCCTCAGAAACAGACTATGGCATTGTTCCCCCACACTGGTGGAACACCGCTGTCCAGATTTCAGTTCACAAAAGTGCTGAAGTTGGTTTTGGTGACAGCGGGAATTGACCCGGCAGATTTTAGCTCCCTCCACTTCTTTCACATTGGGGCAGTCACATCGGCTGCTGGTTTGGGTCGTCATATAGTAAAAAGCACTGTGAGATGGAGTTCTGAATGCTGCAAGTGATAAATCGGTCTCCACGTAATCTAGCTGTTCCACTGTTCTCCCTCGCCACGTTTCGCTGGGCTTTAGATACTATGGCTACTCAGTAGGTGTTTGTTTTTGTGTCACTCTTACATACAAAGGTTTCACAAGGAAGTTGTCATGGAAAAAGACTGCCAAAAGGCTGCTGTGTCAGTAGGCTACAGTGGCAAGCTGGCACCATGGCTTGAAACTGCATAAGTATCTCAAGAAAAGCTCTCTGACCTTTAAGGGTCACTTTAGCGACCATTCCTTCCGGGTTACAAGCGTGTCTGCATCTGGGATTCACAATCGTAAGTGTAAGTCGTTCCACCATGTCCACCCTTGATGGACTTTCCAAATAGGATGCATCTTAACTGACACGCTTTGCTATGGCAGAGCTTTCGTAGGTCACGGGCTGTCTGAGTTCAGTGGATGATAATTAATTACTGCTGAAATATTGGTTCTGCAAGCGAAGCTTTACAATTAGAACAGTTCGCTGAAATGGCGTGCCAGCTGACACAGCGCTGGGCTGCTGAGCCCATGGTCTGAATAACGAAATGCAGTCGAGCGAAGGAGCAGCATTAGGATCACGAGTCCTCGTGTGTAGCACTGAAAACACGCGTTTAACATCGAACAAGCATCCGCAGCTGTGGGAAGTACGCTATAAGCGGCAAGAGCGTGGTGACGACGTAACCCCTGCACCCTGCTATCACTGCGCACACGTTTCCATGTAAACCCACAATTCTGAGCAGGAGTAAACAGGGACAACTGCGGCTAAATCTAAAAATAGAGAGCAGCACATCGAATAACACGCTGATAAATAAACTCCCACGGAGAGGATAAAAATACCGAGGTGAGAGTGCGGTGGTTTACACTGCTGGGTAGAGGATTGTGCCTCGGACTATTTACATACGTGCCAGCAAGATGCGCTGTGCTACCAAAAAGGTTCCAGAAACAGGCTCTTTGGAGAAACTTGTAGTTCCCCTTATACTGCCAAAACAGTCGGCTTCTGCCTGATGCCCGGAGATGGGTTTTAAAATAAAGGTTTGAAAGAATTCCACCCTTTCTCTCGTGGAGTCCTTCTGACCCAATGTAACAAAGTGTAATGTATTGCTTCAAGAGAGGCCCCCTTGGTGAATTAGATGTGGCGTAGCAGATATCAGGAAAAAGTGGTCACTGGAAGCTTCATGCCTTTTCTCTGGGATCCACCGGTGATTTCAGTGGTTCCCAACCTTTTGACATTTGTGGACCCCCACTTTATCATTACTGGAACCTGGGGAACCCACTGAATCATTATTGGAATCCAGGTACCCCCTACTAAGTCATTACTGAAAGCTGGGGCCCTAATCTGTTAATAACATTTAATTTTCGAAAGTAGTCGCAAACCCCCTGAGGATGCTTCTTGGACCCCCAGGGGTCCGCGGACCACAGGTTGGGAACCACTGCTCTATAGAACTGTAAACGGTAGATGCAGCCTAACCATGATGACAGAGGGCTGATTACCAGTTACAACATGCTTGAATTACCGGGGCCAGAATCACAGATTCCGTTATGTTGTGTAATGTTATGTTATGCTATGTGTTTTTGATTTGTATAGTGCACTAATCACCCAGGAGGGTATCCATGCAATTAATAGATTCAGTCTGCGGAATAATAAACAACCATGTGGGGCTGGGAGTGCTGCGGCCTTCTATGCACACTTATTCCGGATTTTGTGGTTTTATCTGCTCCCAGAGCTCGACAAATCATGGGAGTTAACAAAAATGCCTGATGTTGTCTCAACATTTTTGACATCATTGTTTAATATCAGCAAAGCAAAACTGTTACAAACTGAAGTTCTTGAGTTTGGAACAGAAGCCAACAACATTGATGATGGCTTTGAAGATATAAGCAAAGAAGTGGAAGACAATCCCATGAACCGACAGGCTTATGCTGTGCAAATGTATGGTCTTTTCCAAATCATGTTTTATGAATCACATCACAGCAAAAAGAAAACTCCGCTACACATCATAACTGCCCACGCAATCTATGACAAGTGAAAAAGTAGAGAGCTAATAACGTCAATGAATGGTATGGGTGTATCAACACATTATTATGACAATACAGAGCAGGAACTTGTTAGCTCATGCTTTAAAGTCTTGTGAATCCGACAGCACACCTTTCAAGTCACTTTACCAGGAAAGGATTTACAATTGCTGCTCTTGATCATTTTTATTTTGAAGACAGCTCTTCTTTGTCTGGAACATCCAGCACACATAATACTGTAATGGTGCTTTTTCAACAGTGTCCCACTGATGTAGGTGCTGGAAAACAAGCTGTGTCAGCTGTAGGCATAAACATAAACAGAGCTGCAAACGTATAACCCAACTGCCTTGCCAATGTGTGCAAAATCACTACAAGCTATCAACACCTCCCAGTGTACCAGAAAGTTTAAAAGTGGCTGAGGACATGGATCTTCTTCTACCTGATGCTACGGTCTGCAAACCTGTTGTAACTGAATTTATCATATTGCTTATTCGGTGCAGACTGCAGGATGAAGAAAAGCCAGCTCCTCTGTGGAATGGAATTCATGCTCTTATTTCCCAGAACACCGTCACACTGAAGAAGGTTGGGTTTTTACCAGTAATACCATCTCCAGTCACTAACTACGCAACAGTATACACAGCTCTAAAAAAAAACTACAATGTGAGTGCTTAGCTTGAACACCAGCCTATCCTGACATTTTTCTGCGATTAAGGTGTTTTCCGTATTGTAGCTAACATTTTTATGAGCAATCCAGTTGAATTCGATGATCTTTATCCAATGAAGGGCATTTTCTACATGACAAAAGTTGTGTTGCGGTGTGGAGGAACTTATCTCAATGGATATGGCATAGACAATTTACTTATTGAGGCTGAAATCTTTGGAAGCAAAACTGTCCAGTCAGTATTGAGCAGAACCTATTATGTTCGTTTGTTGCAAGGTATGCTTATCATATCTGAGGCTATCGAAAAATTGTGTTGGAATGCTTTCAGGAACAAGAATGAGAAATTAGGTTTTGCATATCTTATCTCAGAAGTGAACAAGACACAGGGTGCACTTCATTTAAAAGACAGTATGCAAAGCCAGACAATGTTCAATACACTCAGTTTAAAATCAGAAAGCCTGAAAACCAAGTTTGTAGAGTTTGTCAATGAATGTGAAGAAAAAACAGAACTTTGCAAGTACTAGGGTAAATGTTTTACACATGATAGCTCTAGTGAAAAACTTGGTACATGCTGATCGGGAAGGTGATTGGGAGCTGCATGTGAAGACTGTGGAGCCACTAATTACTGTGTTTTGCGATTTCGATCGCATAAACCACCTGAGATATGGGTCCTGGTATTTGGAAGGAGTGAGGAATATAGTGGTGGAGAAACCATACATCTACAGAAAATTCTCCCAAAGACATTTGTGGTGAAAGAAAGAGAGGGAAGGTTCAATGCTGTGGCTCCAGATATGAAACTGGAAGAGACGATCCAGAGATCACAGAAAAGTTCCAAAGGAGTTGTTGGTCAGACATGTAAAAGTGAATATGTTGCTCAATAGCAGCTAGTTTACCATGAAGTCCTTTCTATTTGCAATGTTTTCAGAGAGATGACAAAGTCAAAATGGATGGATTGTCATGAAGCTGTTCCTCACCATGAACCTGTGGGAAAGAGAGGGGAACATTTTAATAAACATTTTGACAGCCTTCTTCATTTCATACAGCAGCAAGGAAACCCCTTTGAAATGACTCAACCTGTTGTGACCAAACAATATGTGGATAACAATATACAGACACATCTACTAGATGTCCTGGAACATGGATCAAAACTATACGCAGAGCTGAAGTAGGAGAAATTTGTTTTGAAACAGAAAATCCTGTTTGGCATAATCACTAAAGCTAAATTTCCATGCCTTAATTTCTATAGGAGAAGGTCTTGGACATCCTGCATCTCGAAGGCCTGACTGGAATACCTGGAGGACTAGACTCTGACAAGTACCCGAAACTTCCATGTCACAAATTTGTTGTGTCCTGCATGCTTCCTCACCACCGAAACCCCCACCAATTTCACTGTATGTCTTGCTACACCTCCCACCTAATCACCTAATGCCCCTCTCCTGCATGCCACACCTCCACCCAAACCAACAGCCCACACAGCCCTAACCAAAGGCACGGATAGCATTAGCTAATACTAGCACTACAACTCCCACAATGCACTAGCCCATCTACGTGAAAACCTCGAATGTGCACATCACATCACATCTCTTGCACCTATGACTATTGTACGAGCTACACCAACTAGAACATCCAACTGAGGGCTACTACATGGCAATGACAGCAATACAATGGCAAGGCACAATGGCAACCAAGCTTAAATAATGCTACAGCACTGTGACAAATCCAAATGGCCACTCATCTAGATCTCCAACCCTGAAATTGACTGAGCATGGTATGCAAATTAAGATGGAAGACTCCGGGCACATGCACCACATGCACAGACAGAACATTTAACCTTGCATACTACATACTGTCCTCCCACTGGGACACCATGGTACAATGTCCAGCCATCATGTGTCACATCTAGCAAGCCTGACTATTGACAAGGTAACAGTGCTGTACAATCATGTGAAGTATCAGACAGGACCTAAACCCGTCCACAGTGCTATATGTACAAAACATGAATGACAGCACCAAACAAGGTGTATTGAACACATGTCACAGACTAGTATGTACCACCAAGGTTATGCTTAGCAGCATCTGTCATTGTCAAAGTGGGGAATCATGTTAAGACACTGTATGCATCTGACAAAGAGATAACCAAACACACTTACTATATTCAACTCAGTGCCTCACTCCATCCACAGCGAGTTCCACCATGGAGAGGAAACCAGAGGCTGCCAGCCCTCCTCGGGACGAAGGCCCCATTGAGGACAAAATGCCTGGATGTCTTGACAGTGACGACCTACCTGGTCCATCTGGAACACCTGGTCATTCTATGACTTTCTGCCTCACCCTGCCCACATCGACCCCTCTCCCCCTGTAGCTACAACATTACACACCCTTTGTCCCCAAATCTGTGCCCAAGGACTGTTTAAACTATTGTGTGCCCCACAGTACAGGGACCTAAGTCAATCCATGACAGCGCAGACAATGAAAGTCCTGCTAACACTGGGAGTAGGCACACCGTGCCAGGGTCACAGGCACCTGGGAGCAGGGGGCTTGAGAGATAATCTGTGGGCCAGAGGAGGGGTCCATCGAGTGACTCGACTGGCCAGGAAAACATCTCCCAAGTCCTGGGAGCACACCAAAGTTCCCAGGACAGGATGGGCCAGAATATCACCATGCTGGGGAAAAACCAAAGGCTACAGAGGGAATACCACCAGAAGGTCATGCAGCAGTGGCAGGCCTACAATGCCACCATGGCCTCCATTGCAGGAGTGCTGAACACCACCCTGGGTGCTTCCAGGACCCACAAGCGAGCCCCTACACTGGCAACCTTACAACTGCACCATGTATATCAGCCGCAGCTAGTGGGATGGAAGCCCTGCCAGGGGAACCAAAGGCCTTAGACACCCCTACCTCTGTAACAGAAGAACCCCCCACAAATGTGGACATCCATCCAGACATCAGGCTGGAGCAGATGCCAAGACCAAACCCACTGCCAAGAAGTGAACCTCACCTGATTTGTCTACCATGTGTGACACTGAGACACCCTGTTGACTGTTCAGAGACATGACTCCATTTTCCCATGGCACTTGGATACTGGACCTGTGCAACCAACTGCTGTAGCAGCTACACTGATGATTCCAGCTACCATGAATTCACTCATCACCCTTATTCCTATTTTTGCACCTTATGTTTACTTTCAATATTACTATATGCACAATAAATCACCATTGAACACAGGTACTGTATATGTGTCTTTAATAAAACATCTACAATTATCATGCTTGCCAACTGTGGTCTGGTTATGCCCCCCTACATCGGACAGGCAGTATAGTGGACAGCAGAGGGAGGCACCCCGAGAAGGAGACAAAAGAATACTGATATGTCCCAGGACAGATGTCAGAGAGGGAGTAATCCAGGGCCACAAAAGAGTAAAGTCAGTATTCCAACCTGCAAAAAGACCATGACAGAGAGTACCATCAGGATGGAAGGCATGCAGTGACACAAAGCACATAAGCAAATCATAGATGTTGTGCCCAGTGTACAATACCTCCTAGGCAGCCCCCTCCAGATATTACAACTCATCAACAATCACAGACTTATCACACAAATCATTTACCTGACATCTGTCTTGTACAACCCCCATGTCTGGAATCATTTAGCAATGGATAATAACTATGAATGCCTTAAGCCATTGGTAGCACAGGCACAGATTCTATAGCGCAGTCAGTGGGTGGAATAACTTGAGTACATGAGGATGCAGCAAACATAGCTCAAAACTGGTCTGTTCATTTGAGAAGTGTCTAGAACCCTCAGAGTTGCAATGGTTTGACTCCTGTGAAGGGTGGAAGAAGAGCAAAATATTTGCAATTCAAAAAGTATCCACAATGGCAGAGGCGGCGTCCTTATTGGAGGGTATTATGTCGAGTTGTATTACAGTCATTGCACAGTGAGAGGCATCATGGGGCATATTTATACTCTGCACCGAATTAGCTTCATTTGTTTTACTCTAATTCGGTGCAACACAAACTCCATATTTATACTTTGGTGCTAGAACCGTCTAGCGCCAAATTTATGGAGTTAAAGTCATTTCTTGGATGTGGAAACCTACCTTGCCTTAATGAGATGCAAGGTAGGTGTTCCAGTGCAAAAAATGATTCTATGGCCTTAACGCCATATTTATAATCCCTTGCAAAAATGGTGCATGGGAGGGAGGAGAAGTCAAAAAATGGTGCAAAGCTTGCTTACCCCCATTTTATAACGCCTGGGTCAGGGCAGGCATTAGAGGACCTGTGGGCCTATTTCCATGGTGGAACACCATGGAATACGCCCACAGGTGCCCTCACCAGGCCCCAGGGACACCCCCACCTACACCAGAGGGACAGCAGAGGATGGGGGACCCCATCCCAGGTAAGTACAGGTAAGTAAAGGTAGATATTTAATTTTATTTTTTAAAGTGCCATGGGGGCCCTGAAATGTGCCCCCATACATGGCACAGGCTGCAGTGGCCATGCCCAGGGGACCCCTGTCCCCTGTGCTTGCCATCGGGGCGGTGGGCATGACTCCTGTCTTTTCTAAGACAAGAGTCATGTGGTATGGATGGTTTTGTGTCAGAAAATGACTCTAGGCAGGTTAGAGTAATTTTATTTTACTCAAACCTGCCAAATGTCATTTTTTGGTGCAAACCCCCCTTCTTCCATATCGCCAGCCCCACCAGACTAACGTCATTTTTTTTATGCTAGCCTACCCTTTGCACCAGCTTGCACCATTCCATAAATATGGTGTCCGGCTGGTGCACAGAAATGGTGCAAGCCGGTGCTAAACGTTTTGGTGCAAAACTGCATTAGTGCAATTTTGCACCAAAAAGTAGAAATAAGGGCCCTAAGATGGCCGCCAGATTGTTCTGGCACAAGTTGCAGTTCTAGTGTCGCTCTTCTAAAGTCAAAATGGAGTTGTTAATAGGCGCATGCGGCTTGAGCGCCGCGCACTTCAACTGAGTTCTCACTGAAGTTCGGAGGCGAAATGAGAGAGCGCTTAACCTGAGGTAAACGTTTTCAGCGAAGGCATCGTAGTTCAAAGGATTTGACGGACAATTCAGGTAAGCTGCAGATAATCTTTAACTATGTAAAGTCGACAAAGGTTTTAAGGCAATTCACAGCGTCCTGAGAGTTCCGATTGGGTTCTATTTTAAACACTTGATAAGAACAATTCAAAAGACGACAGAGAGCATATTGATAACTGTATTAAGACATTAAAGGCTTCAAAGTAGTCTGCAGGGTTTTCGTGAGTTGTCGGCTGGGTTTCAAGAATCGGACATGACAAGAACATTTGTAGAAGGTGTTGTTAACTGTTTTAACGACGATAAGGTCCAGAGGTATTCAAAGGCTTTGGTGATAACATATCGTGAAGAAAGCCTCAAACAAAATATTGTTACTTGCGAGTACATATTTTAAAGACAGTGAATAAGAATTCCAGTTTCATAAGTTATATGACAATACTTAATTCTATTTATATATACCTAGTAACCACTATTTACAAAAGGAAATTAAGGCAAGAATGCAGTAATGATACATGCCTACAGAAACAAAGATACTCAACAAGAAAAAATCAAATTGACTAATATCTCAATCTTATACAGATAGCCCTTCATGTATTCTATTTATTATCAACACTGATATATGCCAGTTGAGAGAGAGAGAGGCAAATTCCTCAGAAAATTCAGGTAAAGCGTGTGGAGCATAATAGAAGTCAATACTTCATTAATTGTTGGCAATGTTATAGGTTTTAGAGAAAACAATGTGTCCCTAGTAATTGTGATTATAATCTTTCAGGTGTTGCTTCAAAATAAATATAGAAGAGTCTAGCAGATTGAACAAAATAAGAAGCGGACCGCTGAGGCAGTCTCTCTTTATCCCACTCCTGTTTCCCCTTCTAGGGGAAACAGAAGAAGGAACTATTCCTTGGGAGTAGCCTGGGTTGGAAACTGAGGATGCATTTTATGCTTCAAGGTACTCTGACAAGAAGTGAATGTAGCTAACTGTAGTGTACACATATGGTAGAGCTCACCCACTGTTACAGTGCACCTAACAATCTATCAGTCAGCTTCCACAACTCACAGATAGGGATAGGACCACATCAAACTCCCACTGATGAATCACGTCAGGAGGACTATTGTCACCAATCCACCTCTGAATATTGACATACAAAACTTGGTAAACCCCTGTCCACATACCTGTATGTCACTGGAAGTAATGATTGATGAGTTGTGTCCTAGGGTATACTGCACCTTCTTCCTCTGGCTCCTCATCACGTGCCATTTCAGCATTTCCACCCACTGGTCCAGATGCCTCAACGTCATCAGCTCGCAATGGTATCTGATGTCTAGACTGTGAAACATGCAGCAGGCAACAGTGATTTGGCATATATTTTGTGGTGAGTGCAGGAGAGCACCTCCAGATAGGTCCAGGCACCTGAATCTTGCCTTCAGGAGGCCATAAGTATGTTTTGTGATATTCCTTGTCCTCCTGTGGGCCTCATTGAAACAGAGTTCCCCTTCTGTGGCAGGATACCTCACTAGTGTCAACAGCAAAGGAAGGTTTGGATCACCAGAGTCACCTGTGTGCATAAATGTAGGACTTGTGAAATAATAGGTGCTGCGACTGTGCAGATTGTGATGACAGGTACCATAACAGTTAAACATCAACACATGCATACATACCAAAGAGCCATGCCCTCTCTATGTGTAGTTGTGCCATCATGAGTGGGACATTGCTATTCCATAAAATGTAGGAATCATCCACGGATCCTGGAAACTTGGCTATCACTTGAGAGATGTACTGGTCTGCCAGACATGTGTAGTTCCCACCTTGCATGAGTAATAGATGTGGCTTCATGGTTTGCTATCAGTAAAAAACATCACCTATATCAAGACATTTCCATGTCTGAATGTGGAGATGGACAAATGACTATGCCACATGTGTAACTGCATCCTGCCTTTTTATGGATGTGAACTTGTGTAGACCCTACCCATTAAGTATGACCTGGTCCATCCATCCGTATATGAGCATTAGTGGCTCTAAGGTGTCTGTCTACTCCCATATGTATTGATCACATGTATTAGCAACTGGCTGACTCTCATCTTTTGGTACAGGGACTATTGACGTCTATTACTGGCACATGTATAGACTCCATATGAGGCAGCCATCTCATTTACACCATGGACATGGCCTGATTAGTATTGTACTTATGGCTTTGTAGTGGTATCCCCATTGTAAGCTCATCTTCAATCTCTGGGGTATATGAAGGTAGCAACAGTAGGCTAATATAATTAGGGTATCTGATTTGGTATGTTTGGACTCATCATGCATTTCCATGTGCTTGACTAGTGAGGATATAGCCTTCAACCCAAAGGAGGTTAAGTGGTGAGGCAGATTTTGACTTTGACAATATGCTATGGCAATGGCATGTGGGACATTGCCCTACTAATTACTGCACAACATAGTTCATTTGCAGGCTACATCATGTCTCACTGGTCAATTGGGGGCACATCTAAGGAAGTGGAAAAATGACTGCTAACCTTGGCCTAGGTGATGTGTATAATGTTGACAGGATAAGGTTTTTTCTGACTTATGAAATGGTTCAATGGCAGTCATGTAGGTCTATGTGTGCATGATGTGTACAAATAATTTCCATCTGACGTGTGTTGTCTGGATGTAGGTACAGTTTCTCACAAGTCAGGAATGATGTGAATGATGTAGGTCTGCTCATGTTGTGAAGTAGTACTACTGTAACTGCATGTCTGGTGGAATGGTAGGTGTCCTATGATGTAATATGTGGCTACCAGAAGTGAATTATTGTGACACAGCACTCAGTGATTGTCTGTGGATGTGTCATGGGTGCAATGTAGGCCTTTGTGAATGTACATTGATGTATGATTTGTTGTGGTGTATATGTGTTAGGGATCTGCTGATCCTCCTCTGTGATTGGGTCAAACTAATCAAATGGCTGTACCCCAGCCTTGTAGTCAACACATCAGATGTGACCTGTATGGGAGTCCAACTTGTAGTGGCTACATCACGTAATGGATCAATTTTGGCATTTATGTACAGTATTTTAGGTAAGCCATGTAATGTGACTTGTTGAGACATGATGCAGGATGTGTGTAAGGCCTACACAGATAGCCCAGCCAGGAGATGTTTAGCTACAGATGTGCATGTTTAAATGTGTATATGTGAGGATTTTGTAAACCCTCTCTCTCCTTCTCACTTTCTCTCCCTCCCTCTCTATCTATTTGTGTGTATCAGCATCAGCAGGCAAAGGAGGCGGGCACAGGCAAGTGGGGATGCTGCAGGTGACAGGATCCAGAGTGCTGTGACCAGCAATAGCGAGGGACCCAGCAGCACAGATGGTGAGGGGAGTGCCACGGGGGAAACCGGACCTTCCACTTCATCTTTGGAATGGTCCTCCAGTGGACACTCCCTGGTAGTGGAGGGCCCTTCTGGGACCACTCCAGCACCATCTTTGTCTGCCACCCCCTTACTACCACCGCCCTCCCTGTAGCTCCCCAAGCAGTTGTCCATGCCTGCTCACCCGGGAGGGTGGGGGTCTCCTTTGCCGCAGGCACCTATGCCCCTGCCGCAGTCAGCCCTGCTGCCCTCAGTGAGGAGGCTATTGACCTCCTGAGGTCGATCTCTGTGGGTCAGTTGACCATTGTGAATGCCATCCAGAGACTAGCAACTCGAGTGCAACAGAGTAATGTGTTCCTGAAGGGCATTCATCGGGCACTGGCTGGCCTACAGAGATCCTTGAAGGCTCTGGCCTCCACACTGATGGCAGCCAGTCACCCATTGTCTTCTGTCTCCCCTCCACCTACCTCGTCCTAATCCCAGACACCTCTTCCCCATCCCTGCCAGAGCACACAGACAGACAAGCATGTACCCACCTCAACATCCAAGACTACAGCTGACAGACACAAGCACCACAAGACCCACCACTGGCATGCATACAAACAACACCCACCTGCAGACACACCAACATCCACTACCTGCACAGACTCCCTGGTCACCCCCAACTTCACAGACACTACACTGGACCTACCTGCAGACACGACACCAACATTCTCCGATACTGCCACCACTCCAATCCTACTCACAGTCAGCACAATAGCAGGCCTGCAGACATCCACCCCAGACATCAACCCCAGCCACCACATCCACAGCCACACATCCACATGCAGCACATCGTCCATACTTGCAGACACCACCCCAACATGGCATCTCTCAGCACCTCCTTCCCCTCCTCTCCCTCCTTCCAAGACACATACACGCCAACACTCACCCACCCAACAGACACCCAGCTCCCACAAGTATTCCTCGCACACACATGCACCCAAGACATCCACGAAGGCACCTTCTAAAACCGCTCCCTCTCCCCCCACTCCCAAACCCTGTAGCCATGGCCATCCCAGTGTGTCCAAAAAGATGTTCCTCTCAGAGTTTTCCCTCTTCCCTACTCCTCTCCCACCCTGTGATACTCCCAAATGCACTGTGTCCCTCCCCAAGTCCAGCCGTTCCACCTCCAAGTGCTAGCACTCATGCCCCTCCCCTGCTAAGAAGTCGACCTCTCCCTTAAACCTCGCCTTAAGCCCCGCTCCCAAGCCCAAGCCAAAAGGGCCCCCTCCCAAACCAAAGCCCAAACCTGCCCACCCCTGCTCATCCCTGAGGTACCTGCCTGCCCCGTTGATGCCCCTACCCTGTGCAGGTCATGTAGCAGTCAGGAGTCATGTAGGGGCACACTGAAGTGACATTTGTGCATTGTTCACAATATTCTATGGAGTGGCCTGTGGCCTTTTAAATATTTATTCACTTTTTATTTATTGTAATATATCTGGGCCCACCAGTTGTTGGTCCTGTGGTCACATATTTGTCCTGCCTTTCTTTCACCATGGCTGTCTTGCCTGATTTGGTGTATGTGTGCATAACATTTGTGTGTGTGTTGGTTGTGCTACCAGTTGTGTCTGGGCAGCATGTGTGGGATTGGCATTTGTCTCACAGTAATGGCTGTGTATTGTTTGTAGAACATGTTCGTGTTTGGGACATGCATGTATGTTGATGTGGTGTGTATTGTTTGTGTTGACGTGTTATCCGTGGTGTGTCCTTGTGTGGTTGTACTGTGTGCATACGTTTGTGTGGTGATTTGTATATCAGAAGCGTTGTGTGGTGTGTTTGCGTGGTATGACAAATGCTTCATTGTATGGTTGTATGATTGTGTGTGTTAGTTGTCAGCTGTTGTTACGTGTTGTTGTATGTATGTAATGTCAGCTGGAGGTTTGTATTGTGGTTGCTTGCCAATTCGTTGTGGGTGTTGCGGCTGTGGTGTATTTGTGTGAATTGCTGGTGTTGTGTATTGTGGTGCTCAACTGTGCTGGTGCTGTGTGTCTATGGGTTGATGTGTGTTTGGGTAGTGTGTATTGGACGTGGTGTGTGTAGTATGTGTATGCATGTGTGTATGAGGCTGTTGTAAGTTGTGTGTGCCAATGTACATTCACAAATAATAACAGTGACAGTGAAGTGTGTGTACTTACGGTTGTTGTTCTGGAGTCGTTGAGCGAGCAGGAGCCGTGGGAGAATGAACAGTTCAGGTTCTATGGCAGCTCCAGACGGGTATGGCTTCCTGAAGGTGGGTGTCTCCTTTTATAGAGTTGGTTTCCTCCAGGGTTTCTGTGGTGGTGCAACTGTGGTCGAAATCTTGGTGGTGTGCAGCCTCGTAATTTGTCTGGTGGAAACATGGTCTCGGCCAGCCTTAAGGTGGCTACCGCTGTCCGTGGCGGGTTGGCCGCAGTGCCGTGCCAGCTGTGGATTAGCTGTATTCAGTTGAGACCGCTACCACGCTCATAAATCGGCAGTCTCCTCTGCCGGCCGGTTGGCGGTATGACTGGCACCACCAACATGACAGTCCTGTGACTACCAAAGTCGTAATGTGGCCCTAGATGCCACTATTGCGAATGATCAAGATTTCACCATTGCAAAACTTCGGAGAGGTCATTCAGACTGATCTACGGATATCAAAGTCAGTGTGCACCTTGCAAGGACTTATCATTGTCTTTGACAGTTATCTTGATCTGTCAAAGAAAATGAGAGAATCGGATTAATGTCTGCAAGTGGAACAATTAACCTTGCCTGCGTCAAACATGCAACACCTTTACCTGTGCAACTTGATACATTCTGGTTGTCAACATCGAACAAGATGAACTTGGACATGTTACCTTGCTAAAAAATTGCTGATTCTTCCGTGAACACTGAATTTCCAATTATTACAAGTGGAATGATCGTCCATGAGGATTTGGTGTCTGCAGACATATATTCAAAAGGTACAGGCAATATTCTTCAAGGAACTTAACAGCAACTTGGAGGAAACTGACCTTCGTGTTGTGCCACGTGTTGAGTCAGCTGTTCAAAATGGTTCCAATCGAGTCACTATATTGTCAAATGACACAGATGTATTATTATGCTACTTAGATTTGTTGCAATGTTCATAAGTCAAGGATTGTCAGAATTATGGATACGTTTTGGAACAAGCAAGAAAAGACACTTAGGGCCTGATTCTAACTTTGGAGGACGGTGTTAAACCGTCCCAAAAGTGGCGGATATACCACCTACCGTATTACGAGTCCATTATATCCTATGGAACTCGTAATACGGTAGGTGGTATATCCGCCACTTTTGGGACGGTTTAACACCGTCCTCCAAAGTTAGAATCAGGCCCTTAATCCTGCTTCATATTCTGTACAAGAAACCTGACCCAGAGATGCCCAGTGTTCTTATCAAGGCACATATTCTTATGGGTGATGACACTATGAGCAAAATTGGAACAAAGCTTGGAGCTTTAACTGCTGAACATGTGAAGTTTCTAAAAGGATTTACTGAGACATGAGAAAAATGTGACTTTAAAGACGTAGAAAAATACCTTGTGCATGTGTGGTAAACGACTTCTGACTGTCACACATTTGGCGATCTTCGGTACAGTGAGTTCAGGAGATCAGTCCCACTAAGTGACCTTTTACTGATGTCATATTCTGTGCGTGGACACACCAAAAGAGCATTCCACTTGATTAGAAGATGTGTAAATGTTTTGGATCATGCATATGTAGGGAAAGTTCTGTGTGAATTTGGTTGGGAAGATATTGATGGGGTGCTAAGACCTACAGCATTTCAAAAGCCTCTACCCACAGAACGTACACGTACTTGCAGAATCTGTGGTACAAAAAGATGTCCCTGTCGATACGCTCTTCTCAAATGTTCGACATTCTGTAAATGTACCATGAACGACTGCTGAAACAAATAAATGAAGTGAACTATGAGACTGTGTCTAAAACAGGAGTGATAAACATTATTTGTTTCATATTCAGATCATAAACATTGTTTGGTGTATAAACAAAACAATTAAAAACCATTATTATTTGTTTAATTTCTCTATATGTCTCTTCTTGCTCTGTTATAGCCCCCTTTTTGGAAAATGGCAGAAGGGTTGCTCTGAGAAGTGATTTTCTGTCTCTATAAGACTACCTGACCCCTAAAACATATGTTTTGACACCAAAATGAAGTATACAGGTCTCTTGGTTCCTGAAATATTACATCATCACTGCAACACATCTGCCATTTTGAAAAATGTCATCCAGAAACATTCAGCCCAGATCAGAAATGTCTACCAAAGCTAAACTATTTCTCTAATGATTTAGAAATCAAAATCAAAAATGAAAATCTCTGGACAACAATTTTTCACAGAGGTATAGAAGGGAGCAGGGATTATGAGGAGATATTCATTTTTCCCAGCAGAGATGACTGTCTAATTTTAATTGCAAACGTCTTTAAGTATCAGTATAAATATTAAGAATAATGATTAAGTGTATTTAAGTAAAAGTGTTATCACATCTCCATCAAAATCTAATTGTATTCTAGCTGCCTCGCCATTAATAAGCAGGGTATGCTTTCCTTTCTAATTCTATAAATACACGCAGTGACAGCACACCAGGATCTTAAAACAATGTACATAAGCTAAAGATTGTTACAGAGTGCTTGCAACATCCAAGCTTGGTACTGAAGGCTAACTTCCATTTTTCCCTTCTCTGAACACAATCAGGTTGTTTGCTTGATCTAAAAATGACACAGGTAAAGGATGGGAGAAATGAGAGGCAATTTATGTTGAGTTCTTAAAGTGATAGTGTTTTTTTGTCTGCAGACTATACCGGAGCATAATTTGCCATGTCGTTGGGGGCATACAAAATAGCTGGACATGTAGATTGGCCAAATTGTTTTCGATATGTTCATTGAGTTCTTGTTCTTCTCATTGTGCCATGCATAAATATACCTATGTTTTCCATGGTCCAAATCAAAAGTGCAGTAATGAATGTTCTGAATTCCTCTCAGAAAAGACAATAACAACATCTTGATACTGTGGGGGAACATTGGTGCAACCTTTTTCCCAGATGTCTCATTGTGATGGCTTGGCGAATTTTGAAATTAAGATGAAGGCTTCATAAAAAATAAAGACGTTTATAGACAATAATTTAAACCCATTTCTTAACACTGTTATGTTTTTGAAACCAGGGAGAATCAAGTACGATACAAATGTGGGAGCCTCAATAACATCAGAAGTGAACAATTCAATATGTTTGTTGAGAGACACCATGGTTATAGGTTTTGTCTCTTGTAAGATCCCTCCTAATATGAAGGATTTTAAATCCACTGCTCTGATGGGTTTCACTTGCAAATTAGAAACTAAACGTATGTGTGTGTTTCAGCAAAGCCCAGATCGATAAAAGTACTTGAAATACTCTAGTAGAGTGGCTCTCAACCTTTTGAGTTCTGTGAACCCTCACTTAATCATTACCGTAATCCAGGGACCCCAACTGAATCATTATTAGAATCCAGGAACTCTCACTGAGTCATTACTAAAAGCTGGGGACCTCAGCTTAATACATTTTTATAATTTGAACTACAAAACATACACACAAATGCAGAAACAAGGATTCATCAAATACACAAAGTGGAAATATTTTATTTAATGTACAAACAAATATTAAAACATTAATTTGTAAATGTAGTGAGAAGGTTGGAACTTATCTAAAATCAATCGAAAACACCACTCACCCATACTGTATTCTTTATGATGAACTTGCAATTATCCCAACAATCAATCTGAGGACACCAACTGAATTTTTGGCCTAAATTTAAAATTTCATCGCACTTACAGAACATTTTAAAATTTGAATTTTACATTTTGCTTCATGTTGGAACTTTCCCTTTCTGCAGGGTTTCTCCTGACTTTTTTGTCTGGTTCCTCCTATTTTTTCTGATCTGTTTTTGCTGGTTTTAGAACTCTGAGCACTTTACCACTGCTGACCAGTGCTAAAGTGCAAGGGCTTTCTGTCTAAATTTGATTAATAATT
Organism: Pleurodeles waltl; assembly: GCF_031143425.1. Lineage (NCBI taxonomy): Eukaryota > Metazoa > Chordata > Amphibia > Caudata > Salamandridae > Pleurodeles > Pleurodeles waltl. The sequence continues at coordinate 654,572,916 of NC_090445.1, read as the reverse complement.
GGTTTATCCATGATTGGCATATTTAATTTACTAGCAAGTCCCTAGTATAGTGCAGTAGAGGTGCGCAGGGCCTGTAAATCAAATACTACTAGTGGGCCCGCAGCACTGATTCTGCCACCCACATGAGTAGCCCTATAAACATGTCTCAGACCTGCCACTGCAGTGTCTGTTTGTGCAATTTTGAACTGCCAGTTTTACCTGGCACTTGTTCCCACTTGCCAGGCCCAAACCTTCCCTTTTTTTACATGTAAGCTACCCCTAAAGTAGGCCCAAGGCAGCCCCATGGGCAGGATGCAGTGTATGTCCAAGGTAGGACATGTACCACTGTGTTTTACATGTCCTAATAGTGAAATACTGCTAAATTCAGTTTTCACTATTGCAAGGCCCATCTCTCCCATAGGTTAACATTGAGATTGCCCTGAAATATCTTTTAAGTACAGTTTTCCATTGGGAGCAGATAGAGATTTGGCGTTTGGGGTAGCTGAACTCACATTTTAAAAGTACATTTTTTGGTAAAGTTGTTTTTTAGATTGTAAGTTTGACAATGCCACTTTTAGAAAGTGGGCATGTTCTTGCTTAACCATTCTGGACCTCTACCTGGCTGCTGAATACACATCTGTGTCAGACTGACAGTTGGGCTGTTTGTGAATTCACTCTAGACAGTCACACAAAGGGAGCCGAAGTGTGTCCTGCATATCCTGATGGGTCTTACTGGGTAGAGAGGAGGGAGGAGCTGACAGTTGCACCTGAATAGTGATGTGCTTGTCCTTACAGTGTATCTGGGGCCAGGACAGGGAGGGGTAGGGTCTTGTGCCCTACAAAGACATGCCTTTGAGTTGTTCTGAGGATAGTCTCAGGGACTGTTTGAGCTACGGGAGAGCGAAAGGTCGACCCCAGACCCTCATGACAAAATTCATCCCATTTCTGCTGGAATATTTCATGGTGGATTCTGATTACCTTGTTGCGTAGGTTCTCATTATGCTAATGATGCTACTGGATTTGGGAGACAGGATCACATAGATTGTGGGTAATAAGTATGATTCCACACCACATGACGCCTGTTGGCCTAATCCTGTTGCTGTTGAAGACTTGTAGGGGAATATCCTGATCTGTAGTGGGAGGGATTCAGACACTACTCAGGAGTCCTCTAGGTCTGCTGTGCAGGATCGGCCACATGGTGTAGCTTGACATTGTCAATGGAGACAAATACATTTTCTTTAGAGTCAGGTAACGGTGGTGGTATCACAGTTTTTGCTACCATGTATTCCCAGGACTGGAACCTGTGCACAATAAGAAGGACCAAACTCCTTTCTCACAGCAATCTTTTCTCATACTAGATCCCCAACTTTCGGAATCCAGGGAGTAGATGTTACTAGTACATCCCTGATTCCAAAGGAGGCAGCATTGGCAGATGCGTTGTCATCACAGAACTGTTGTAAGTCCTGCAAGACAGTGACATGTTCATTTATGCCAAAAGGTGTGTCCGCCATCTCCAGCCCAGGACCATCATGATCTGAAACATACATTTGAGTTCCAAAGAGGCATTTGTAGGATGTACGCCCCACCAGGGATCTTGTGGGCAGATTGTTAAGTGCTCTCTAGACTCCATATAGGTGTGTGATCCAACTACGACTCATGCCTAATACTCTATCTGTTAAGGATTGCTTTAAATCTTCGTCGCTCCACAACACTATTTCCCTCTGGATGAAATTGAGATGGGTAATGCAGTTGGACCCCTAATGAAGCCATGGTGTCCCTGTAAGCCCTTGAGGCAAAAGCAGGGCCCCAGTCAGAGTGGAAAGCTGCAACAGCATATGTGTCGATAGAGAATCGCAAATCTTTAATAGCAGTTTGAGCGTCAGCCGAGTGTTGTGGCCAAACCGATAGAAATCGGGAGCATGAGTCAACAGCGACTAGGATGTATTTGTATGCACTATCTGGTGTCAAGCGCCCACAATGGTCTAGGCACACACATTGTAAAGGTTTGTTGGAAATTAGGAGGGGTGTCTGAGGTGGATGTGTCATGGTGGACCCTTTTGTTTGCTGGCAGATGTCCCAACAAAGGACATACTGCTTGGTCTGTTTGTAGAGACCAGGCCACCAATAGTGTGATTGTAATATTGAAATTGTAGCCGCCACACCAGCATGAGCAGAAGCAACTCCCTCATGCGCTGCTTTTATTAATTCAGGTCTTAGGTCTTTACTGGGAATTACTCGAACTCCCACACCTGGTATTATTACTTGTGCATCAAACAAGCCTGCCATACTGTAGGTATATTTATCAGGATGCGCTTTAGGTAAAGGTGTGCCGTCAGCCGAAGCTTTCACGGCTGCTAGTGTTTCATCATCCACTTTTAGTTTAGAATGAGTTACTGCAGCAACAGAAGCCAGGGCTACTTCTGATTTGGCTGCTTCATCAGCCAGAGTGTTGCCTTCAACGTGTATTCCAACATGCTGATGTCCTAGTGTATGCACAACATTTACATTAGGTAGCATTTCTTTCCGCTCCGCTACTTTCCCCCACAGAAGTCTGTGTTTAATGGTGTTGCCTTTTGAATCTCTGAACCATTTTGGCGCCAATAATGCAGATATTCATTGAAGGACTGGACACAATAGTACGCACAATAGACAATTAAAGTAATCTGCTCAGGATCCGTATTTTGCAGTGCCATCACCAAAGCCTTAAGCTCTGCAAGTTGTGCAGTACAATCTCCTAGAGTCTGCGTGTAAGTATTTTGTGGATGGAACTTGCCATCCTTCATGTAATCACTCATGACTGCGCAACCAGCAGAGTACTGATGTTTGGTGCCTATTGCTGGTTAGGCCGAACCATCAGTGTACAAGATTCTATTATATTGTTCGCTAGGCAATGTATTTGCTGGAACTGGGTACTCAAGTTCATATTGTAAAAATTCTTGCATCTGTAATTTGGAGTCAAAACATAATCAACATCAGTGGCTGTCAGAGACGTTGCCCATTGGATCCAAAGTAGATGTATTGCTTTAGAGTTTGGAATGCTTGCTTTGGGAACAGCCTCAGGGCTCGAATTGGGGATATGACAATGATGCGCTTCCCCTGGGCAAGAGGGCCCTCTTTAGGGAACGCCATCTGGACAGCAGTGGGGACTGTCTCATTGGGAGCAAGGCATTGTAGATGGATGATTTGTATGGAATTGGGACGGTCTCACCCTCAGTGAATGTCACATAGGTGAAACCAATGGCTCCAGCAATTACTCTGATGACCACATTTTTTTATTGTTCCTTGTGTGCAAGTGTTTTGCTTCAAGCATGTCTTTTTGCAAAGCTTTAAGAATATGTTTATATTTGACTGTCTAAAATGTACTAGTAAAATCAGGATGTATTAAGTCGTACAATGGTTTAATGCATTGTGCATAATCTGGAATATATGTTCTGCCAAAGTTTATAAAGCCCAACACTGACTGGAGCTTTTTAACTGTGTTTGGAGGTTGTAGTTGTGTGCATTTTTCTAAAAATTGGGGCACCAGGCTCCTGCCTTCATCCGACAATTTGTATCCCAGAAACAGGACACTAAGGAAGGCTATTTTTGAAGTTGAATTTATAGACGATTTCGGCAAATCCTACAACAATGTGGACTACCCATCTTACATGTTGCATGAGGTCGTCATCTGTGAGACAAATGTCATCCACATATGACAACGCCTCAGGGTGAACGTCCTGGGCTGTTCTTGTATCCCTGTGGAAGTCGGAAGAATTTTCTGAGAGCCAAGAGTGCTAAAACTTTTTAAGTCCCTACTTGCAGGCGCTACGTTTTGGCAGGAAAACCCGTTGGATATATCCAGGGTTGTCTTATATTTTTTGCACGCTATATTGTTCACAAGTGCTGTGTGCATTTTGTATGGCAAATGTTTTTGTGTGACTGTTAAAATGTCTATAGTCTAAGACTATTCTATATGCATGGTTGGGTTTAGCGACTGGAAATAATGGATTATTTAAGGATGAGTCCGAGGGTTCAGTGACACCCTGGTACTCCACTTGGGTGTGGATTTCCCTCACAGGTGCTTTTGCATCAGATTTTATTGGGTTTTGAGGTTCCGGTTGGGATTTTATTTGTATTACGTGGTAGGGGAAATCTTTGTCCCATCCTACGTGATAACCATATAATGCAGGTGCCTGTTCTACTGCCCAATCAATGGCATGAATTTCAATGAGCTTTCTTGGAACAAGGGGTGAGAAGGATTTTTCAATCACATACTCTCCATGAGGGAGATTGTGGATGAATTCTGACGGCCAATCTTTTTCAGCCAGAAAAATATCATAACTAAAAATGACGTGGTCCCAAAAGATCGCGTCTATCCTATGTTCAATGTCTCTTTCTAACTGAATAGTTACTCTATGCACCCTATTTGGTGTGGAGACACTCATGCCCACACTCTCAAAATGTAAGAAGTCATGAGTTTCTTTCACCTCCAGATGCTCTTGAAGATCCTCGCGCACTATTGTGACCTCTGCTGCATTGTCGAGCAGTTCCAGTGCCCACTTCCTGTTCTTCAGTAAAGCCCTCTTCTTGAGTGGCATGTAGAATTGTAACTGCTGCCACCTTTTTTTCTAAATTGGGGTTTTTGTTGGGGAAGTTTCTCTTCTTTTTTAACTGAAACTTCAGACTAGTGTTGTGAGTCCTTTCTCGGTTTCATGTACTCAGTTTGCTGCTCTGGCCACCCGCTTCTCTCACTGTGTTTTTCCGGTGAGTCCTGGAAGGAACGAGATTGGCGTTTATCACTATATTGATATCTGTCAAGCATTTTTATATTATCCCTATTTCTCAGGTAATACCTATTTTATCGGTTCTCCGCACGCAGAGACTCTCCCCTTTCTTTTTTAGGTGTTTGTTGTTTTTTATCCCGGCGTTGTTTGGAACCTTCAGGCACTTGTTTGGTAGTATCTTTATTAGATCTGTCTTGAAATTGTGGTTTAATTGGTCTGGCCACCAGACTACCTCGACCAATACTAGAATGGGTCTCTGTGATAATCTTTGGTAGCTCATGTTCTTGATCCTGTGCAGGGACGCCCCTGAGCCGCATGTGCACTGCTATTGCAACCGTTTCCTCTTTAAGGTTACTTAATATGATTGAAGATACTGTGGCAAAATTGCCCATTAATTGCATGCCCAAATCCAGGGCCAGGGTAGCCCCATATTCATCTTGAATTTGTTTTAACACCTCCATAAGATTGCCAAGTGTTGGTGAACCGTGTGCGGTAGTATAAAGCATGCAAATACGGTGCCACATGTATTGCAGTTATCAACTGTGGGAACCATCCTGAATGGTAAGCACATAGTGAGAATTCTATGTTGATCCTGAGGTCCTGTATGGTGAAAAATTGCTTCCAGCACATTTCTTTTTTGAGCTAAGCAAAAAGGAATTTCCTCCTGCTTGTTGGGTACCTTACCCATGATCGAATGTACAGTGGCAGGGTTAATGTCTGGCGTAACTGCATGTTGTTGCACTGGGGCAGCACATGCTTGGCTTGTATTTAATGTTTTCGTAACAAACTGTACTAGTAGTCTGTGTATTGTCGTGAGCTCTATATATAGGTGGCGAACCTCAGCTACTGCTAAGGTTGGTGCATCAGGGTGTAGTGTATATGTGGCCAATAAAGGCTAGGTCGGGCAATCGATGCTCAGAGGACCTAACCTAACAGGAAATATTGTATGTGGTAGGGTGCCATCAAGCCAGTTATTATGGTCTTGATAAGATAAAGGTATTTCTAAATATGCATATGCTCTGTATTGTGCAGGTATGTTTGTAGGTGTAAAGTGGTGAAATATATTTGTGTTCCCATCTACTGCTGGAAAAGTGACCCAAGAGTAAAAGATTTCTGTTCAATAGGCTGGATGAGCCTCAACAGCAAATGTAACTGGACCCCCCTGGGCCTTTAGGCCATTAGCCAATAAATGTGCAGTAAGGGGTGGCCGCATATTTACTGCAATTACTACCTGTTGTAGGTTCGCCATTTTAACGGTAGATGTATGTTCAGAGATAATGACACCAAGTGGGGATTGGTCCTTTTAAGGTTCAAGCTTGAACAACCTACAGCTCATGATAGGTACTACCTATTTAGCTGAGGAGGAAATCCTCAATATGACGGACGTCCCCGTATATTGTATTAAGGTGTCTTTTAGCCTTAAATAAGACAAAGATACTTGGGAGGATCCGAATATTAGTGCCTGACCAAATGTTGGTGGTGCCATGTCGCGTAGGCTCTCTATATGCTAATGAGGCTACTAGATTTGGGAGACAGGATCACATGGATTGTGTGTACCAAGTATGATTCCACACCACATGACGCCTATCGGCCTAATCCGGGTTCTCCGACTAACTAGCAGTGCCTCATCTCTGGCCGAGAAAGACTTCTCAGGGGAACTATGGCCGATCCCATCCCTTTCTCTCAGTTCTCACAACGTCCCATATAGGCAAAGACAACAGTGGCAGAATACAGTATAGTTCAATAAAGATTTATTGAAATAACTGCATCTTAGATAACAAGGCATGTACTGCAATAACTAGGATGATAAAACACAATAAAAACAAGCAGGTGACTATCGGGGTAAAACACAAGAATAGTCCTACCATACTGTCTCTAGGAGAGGTATATATTTCTCCTACCTATACTATAGTTGAGCACAGCGTAAGAAGCCTAATCTGCCCTTCAGGTTTCCCCCATGGGAGTACGTCATCCCTCGTACCTGGAGGAAGAAGCCTGTAGTCTAGAAAGACACCGTCCACAGGCGGATCAGGGGTCCCGCCATCTAAGCAAGTAGCTGCAGCAAAGCAATCAGCAGTCAGCACACAGTTATGGTCATCTGGCTGGATTCTCCCTCTAACATATCTAAGACAAAGGGATGTTTTATAATAAAACAGCGGAAATTCTAAGAAATAATCCCCATGTATGAGTGTGTTTTTTCTGTGAATGTTGGAGACACAGCTTACCACTTTTTTATTGGCAACCCTATCTGTCTGTAACCTAGGAGAAAACACAAAGTGAAATCAATGTCCTAATAGGAATGTGATGCTTTCCTAGGCGAAAGTACAATGAGATAAACAAACATAAAACAGCACCGCAAATATGGCTACTGCTAGAAAAATAAAGCAATGCTGAATAAAATGTAACTGGATCAAAGTGCACAATAGCAGGCCTAGTATGCTAAAACAATGTGTCTAAAACATGGCTAAAATAGCTATACAACCACCTGTGTGACATCAGACAGGACTCACTAATTATTAACTGTTTTTTGTATTGGATAGTCAGGGAGTTGGTGCCCTCCTTGTTTCTCCTAGATGTGGAGTTAGTGGGACTGGAGTAGGTTACCTATGTTTGTATACATGATTAATCAATGTTATTGTAGCTGCTCTAATTTCTTGTATAAACTTGATGGTCATATAAAATTGACATCCATTTTATATCACGCCGTATGTGGATTTATTCAAATATAGAATTGGTCTATGTTTGGACTAGAACATTGAGGTCCACATTACAACACTGGCGGTTGGTGTTAAAGCAGCGGTAACACCGCCAACAGGCCGGCAGTAAAAAAAATGGGATTACGACCACGGCGGAAACCGCCAACATAGACAGCCACTTTAACACTCCGACTGCCAGGGCGGTAGCAACAAACACCGTGGTGGTCACCGCCAACAGACAGGCGGAAGACAATGTACCGCCCACCCTGTTATGAGAGGGTAATCCGCCAGTTTTTCCGGGGCGGTACCAACGACATCAAAAGCATGGCGGAAACAGTACACTGAAGGGGAACCACTCACCTTCTGACACCCCACGAAGAACCAGGACGCAATGGAGCCCGAACTACAGGTCCTCCCCATGTTGGTGTATCTACTAATACACCAGAAAATAGAAAGGTCCTCTCCTGTTGATGGTCAGGTATCAAGTGAGTGAATAGGTAGAAAATGGCGGTGACGTCCGTAGCGGTGCGTACCGTCACCGCCAGCGTACATCGTCATTGGCTCCTGGAACCCATAGGGCCCAATGATAACCAATGCGGATTTGCGCAGCGGTCTTGGACCACCTACCGCAACGCTGCACAATGCTAGCGCAGTTACCTCATTTCCCCTTGTCCCTCCTCACAAGTCAGGCAGCCGCCATTTCAGGGGGGCACATGGCATGGCACCTAACTGCGTCACAGCACATATTGACACATATATTGACTCTCGATTTCACACACTGCTTCTGTAACATTAATTCAGACACAGTTGTGCAATCTATGTGGTAAATGGCCTTCTGCTCACCGTTCTCCTCCATAGGCTACAATTGCCGTGTACAGACCCCTGGTGGACCTGTCGATAATGGAGGACAGACACATTATAATCACATACAGACTTGATCGTGCCACAATCCAGGAACTGTGTGCCCAATTGGAGCCAGACCTGATGTCAGCTATCCGCCAGTCCACAGGTATCCCCCCTCTAGTGCAGGTCCTGTAAGTGCTCCATTTCCTGGCAAGTGGCTCCTTCTAAACTACAGCGGCCATGGCATCAGGGATGTCTCAGCCAATGTTCTCTGTTCTCTGTCTTGGACAGGGTGTTGCCTGCCCTGCTGAAACATACATACAGCTACATCGTGTTCCCCCAGGTGGAGGATTTGGCCACAGTGAAAGATGACTTCTATGCCCTAGGACATATCCCCAACATCATTGGTGCCATTGATGGTAAACATGTGGCATTTGCGCCCCCCGCAGAAATGAACAGGTGTACAGGAATACAAAAAGCTATCGTCCGATAAATGTGTAAATGGCGTGTTTGGCTTACCAGTACATCTCCCATATGAATGCCAAATATCTTGGCTCTGTGCATGACGCCTATATCTTGCGAAATAGCAGCATCCGTTATGTGATGGGCCAATTCCAGAGGCACCAGGTGTGGCCAATAGGGGAGCCCAAGGTCCCCACACAGTATGAGTAGGTGTCTGGGTATGAGGTTGTCCCTAAGGGTTAGTGTGTGTCTCACAATTGTCCCTCAATATTTGCAGGTGACTATGGTTACCCCAGCCTGTGATGGCTACTGACCCCAGTGAGGAATCCCCGGACAAGGGTAGAGGAACGTTACAATGAGGCACATGGGCGAACTAGGAGGATTATTGAGAGGACATTTGGCCTCCTGAAAGCCAGATTCCGGTGCCTTCATCTGACAGGTGGCTCCCTGTACTACTCACCCAAGAAGGTGTGCCAGATTGTCGTGGCATGCTGTACATTGCACAACCTGGCACTGATACACCAGGTGCCTTTTCTGCTGGAGGATGAGCCTGGTGATGGTCTTGTGGCAGCGGCGGAGCCGGTGGACAGTGAGGAAGAGGAGGCAGAGGAAGAAGATGTTGACAACAGAACAAACATTATCCTGCAGTACTTCCAGTGACACACAGGTAAGAGGCTGTAACTCCTCTTCACATTTCAGTACACTTTAGGACAGTGTACATGGCAGCCTCTTACCCTCTGTCTATGTACACTGCCTGTTCCTTTTTTCAGATCTGTGTGCCCCATTCTGGCTTCAGCTATGTGTACTGCTGCCCAACAACTTTCATACATTGGTATGAGTAAATGAACATATACCTTGCAATGCTTTGCTAATGTTGTAGTAATACATTTGTGAATCATCAGACTGACTCCAGGTTGGTATTTGTCTCAAGGGTGTTTATTTAGGTGCTAATAAGTATAGGGGTATGTGCAAGGGGCTGGGGTGATGGTGGAGGAAAGTCCAGGGTAGAGTCCAGTCTCATGGCATCACAGGTGCATTGTCCAAGGGGGCATAGGAAGGGGAGCAATGGCAGTTCAAGTTGGACAGGGTAACAGAGTGGGACAGAAGGGTGACAGTCAGGAGGGTCCTATTTCCTGGTGGGGGTCTTGGCAATGTTCTCTGTCTTCTGCCTGGATTGCAGGGACCGTTTGCGGGGTGGTTCTCCTTCTGCAGGGGGTGGGGTGCTGATGGCCTGTTGGTCCTGTGGTGGGGCCTCCTGTCCACTAGCGCTGGCGGAGGTGGAAGGCTGTTCATCATTTTGGCTAGTGTCAGGGGCCTTTGTTGTGCCACTGCCTCCCTCATGGTCTTGCCCATATCAGCCAGCACCCCTGCTATGGTGACCAGGATGGTGTAGATTTTTGTGAGGTCATCCCTGATCTCCATGTAGTGTCCCTCCTGCAGCCGCTGGGTCTCCTGAAACTTGGCCAGTACCGTGCCCATGGTCTCCTGGGAATGGTGGTATGCTCCCATGATGTTTGAGAATGCCTCGTGAAGGGTCGGTTCTCTGGGGCTGTCTTCCCCCTGTTGCACAGCAGTCCTCCCAGCTTCCCTTTTGTCCTGTGCCTCTGTCCCCTGAACCATGTGGTTGCCTGGGGTCCCTGTAGTGGTGGACACACTGCTGATTGACGTGTCCTGGGGACAGTGGCATGGGCCCGCTGGTTGGGTGCTGTGGTGGTGTTTCCTGAGGGGGGGAGGCTCTGTGGTGGTTTGGGACTGTGGCAGGGTAACCGACTGTCCAGAGGTCCCAGATGGGCCAGGTTGGTCATCCTGATCCAGGCATGCAGAGCTGCTGTCGTCACTGTGGGCCTCTTCTGTGGGGGACTGGACATAGGTGACACCTCCTGTGCGGTGACATTGGGTAGGGGTCCTGTTGGGATGCAAATGCATTGTTATTGTATCTGTGTGTGCCATCGTGTGCAATGGGTGTGTTTCCCTTATGGAATTAAGCTTTCCCTGACGCCTTGGCCTTGTGTGAGTGGTGATTTTGTGGGCTGGGCGAGTCTCTGTGATGGGCATGGGTTGTGATGGGTGTCCATGCGTTTTTGTTGCATGCATGGCTTGGTATTGAGATGTATGGGTTGTGATGGTGGGGTGGATGTGAGGTGATGGAGTGATGGGAGTGAGGATACGGGTAGGGGTATGTGATAGCATGCAGGTAGGGTGGGTGGATAAAGTAATAAAGTTTGCCTTACCAGAGTCCAGTCGTCCTGCTCCTCCTACGAGGCCCTCAGGATGCATGATTGCCAAGACTTGCTCCTCCCATGTTGTTAGTTGTGGGCCAGGAGGTGGGGGTCCACCGCCAGTCCTCTGTACTGCTATCTGGTGTCTTGATACCACGGAACGCACCTTCCCCCGTAGGTCATTCCACCTCTTCCTGATGTCATCCCTGGTTCTTGGATGCTGTCCCAAGGCGTTAACCCTGTCCACGACTCTCCGCCATAGCTCCATCTTCCTTGCAATGGATGTCTGCTGCACCTGTGATCCGAATAGCTGTGGCTCTACCTGGATGATTTCCTCCACCATGACCCTTAGCTCCTCCTCCTAAAACCTGGGGTGACTTTGAGGTGACATGATGTGGTGTGAGTGATATGTGTGAGGTGATGTATGGGGTGATGTGTTGGGATGTATAATGTGATGTGCGTGGATGGTGTATGAGTGATGGTGTTCTGTGCCTCTGATTGATTGTGTGTTCTTTGCTTGTCTCTTTGTGCTTCGTCTCTTTTTTGGTTGTAAGGGGTTGTGGGTAACATGGGTGTGTGTTTTATAGTGTTGTGAGTGTGTGGGTATGGTGTGTGTATGTGTGTCAGGTGTGTGTATTTTGAATTGTCCAATGTGGTGGTGTTTTGTAAATGTGCAATCCTTAACAGATAGAGTATTAGGCATGAGTCGTAGTTGGATCACACACCTATATGGAGTCTAGAGAGCACTTAACAATCTGACTACTGTCAGTATGACCCATACGTGTATTCAGCAGCCAGGGAGAGGCCCAGAACGGCTAAGCAAGAAAATGCCCACTTTCTTAAAGTTCTAATATAACAAATGTTCAAGGAGGACTCATTTTGGTAATTAACTCAGTATAGATGAATATCAACATTTAGGCCCTCATTACAACCCTGGCGGTAAATGGCGCCTACAGCCGTGCTGACGGCTGCCAACATACCGTGACCGCAGCAGTAATCCACTACGGGTATTATGACCCACATAGGGAATAGCACCACAATACCGCCACAAGTCCGCCAGACCAAAGGTCAGTGATAAACTGGCGATAGCAAAACTCACACCATCCCGCCAACAGAAATACGCTCAAAGTATCATGACCCACAAATCAACGCAGCGGTCTTAGAACCACGGTAAACCATTGGTGGTACACACCGCCGCGTTCAAAATACACACACATTTACAAAACACCACCACATTGGACAATTCAAAATACACACACCTGACACACATACACACACCATACCCACACACTCACAACACTATAAAACACACACCCACATTACCCACAACCCCTTACAACCAAAAAAGAGACCAAGCTCAAAGAGACAAGCAAAGAACACACAATCAATCAGAGGCACAGAACACCATCACTCATACACCATCCACGCCCATCACATTATACATCCCAACACATCACCCCATACATCACCTCACACATATCACTCACACCACATCATGTCACCTCAAAGTCACCCCAGGTTTTAGGAGGAGGAGCTAAGGGTCATGGTGGAGGAAATCATCCAGGTAGAGCCACAGCTATTCGGATCACAGGTGCAGCAGACATCCATTGCAAGGAAGATGGAGCTATGGCGGAGAGTCGTGGACAGGATTAACGCCTTGGGACAGCATCCAAGAACCAGGGATGACATCAGGAAGAGGTGGAATGACCTACGGGGGAAGGTGCGTTCCGTGGTATCAAGACACCAGATAGCAGTACAGAGGACTGGCGGTGGACCCCCACCTCCTGGCCCACAACTAACAACATGGGAGGAGCAAGTCTTGGCAATCATGCATCCTGAGGGCCTCGTAGGAGGAGCAGGACGACTGGACTCTGGTAAGGCAAACTTTATTACTTTATCCCCCCACCCTACCTGCATGCTATCACATACCCCTACCCGTATCCTCACTCCCATCACTCCATCACCTCACATCCACCCCACCATCACAACCCACACATCCCAATACCAAGCCATGCATGCAACAACAATGCATGGACACCCATCACAACCCATGCCCGTCACAGAGACTCGCCCAGCCCACAAAATCACCACTCACACAAGGCCAAGGCGTCAGGGAAAGCTCAATTTCATAAGGGAAACACACCCATTGCACACGATGGCACACACAGATACAATAACAATGCATTTGCATCCCAACAGGACCCCTATCCAATGTCACCACACAGGAGGTGTCACCTATGTCCAGTCCCCCACAGAAGAGGCCCACAGTGACGACAGCAGCTCTGCATGCCTGGATCAGGATGACCAACCTGGCCCATCTGGGACCTCTGGACAGTCGGTTACCCTGCCACAGTCCCAAACCACCACAGAGCCTCCCCCCTCAGGAAACACCACCACAGCACCCACCCAGCGGGCCCATGCCACTGTCCCCAGGACACGTCAATCAGCAGTGTGTCCACCACTACAGGGACCCCAGGCAACCACATGGTTCAGGGGACAGAGGCACAGGACAAAAGGGAAGCTGGGAGGACTGCTGTGCAACAGGGGGAAGACAGGCCCAGAGAACCGACCCTTCACGAGGCACTCTCAAACATCATGGGAGCATACCACCATTCCCAGGAGACCATGGGCACGGTACTGGCCAAGTTTCAGGAGACCCAGCGGCTGCAGGAGGGACACTACATGGAGATCAGGGATGACCTCACAAAAATCTACACCATCCTGGTCACCATAGCAGGGGTGCTGGCTGATATGGGCAAGACCATGAGGGAGGCAGTGGCACAACAAAGGCCCCTGACACTAGCCAAAATGATGAACAGCCTTCCACCTCCGCCAGCGCTAGTGGACAGGAGGCCCCACCACAGGACCAACAGGCCATCAGCACCCCACCCCCTGCAGAAGGAGAACCACCCCGCAAACGGTCCCTGCAATCCAGGCAGAAGACAGAGAACATTGCCAAGACCCCCACCAGGAAATAGGACCCTCCTGACTGTCACCCTTCTGTCCCACTCTGTTACCCTGTCCAACTTGAACTGCCATTGCTCCCCTTCCTATGCCCCCTTGGACAATGCACCTGTGATGCCATGAGACTGGACTCTACCCTGGACTTTCCTCCACCATCACCCCAGCCCCTTGCACATACCCCTATACTTATTAGCACCTAAATAAACACCCTTGAGACAAATACCAACCTGGAGTCAGTCTGATGATTCACAAATGTATTACTACAACATTAGCAAAGCATTGCAAGGTATATGTTCATTTACTCATATCAATGTATGAAAGTTGTTGGGCAGCAGTACACATAGCTGAAGCCAGAATGGGGCACACAGATCTGAAAAAAGGAACAGGCAGTGTACATAGACAGAGGGTAAGAGGCTGCCATGTACAATGTCCTAAAGTGTACTGAAATGTGAAGAGGAGTTACAGTCTCTTACCTGTGTGTCACTGGAAGTACTGCAGGATAATGTTTGTTCTGTTGTCAACATCTTCTTCCTCTGCCTCCTCTTCCTCACTGTCCACCGGCTCCGCCGCTGCCACAAGACCATCACCAGGCTCATCCTCCAGCAGAAAAGGCACCTGGTGTATCAGTGCCAGGTTGTGCAATGTACAGCATGCCATGACAATCTGGCACACCTTCTTGGGTGAGTAGTACAGGGAGCCACCTGTCAGATGAAGGCACCGGAATCTGGCTTTCAGGAGGCCGAATGTCCTCTCAATAATCCTCCTAGTTCGCTCATGTGCCTCATTGTAACGTTCCTCTGCCCTTGTCCTGGGATTCCTCACTGGGGTCAGTAGCCATCACAGGCTGGGGTAACCATAGTCACCTGCAAATATTGAGGGACAATTGTGAGACACACACTAACCCTTAGGGACAACCTCATACCCAGACACCTACTCATACTGTGTGGGGACCTTGGGCTCCCCTATTGGCCACACCTGGTGCCTCTGGAGTTGGCCCATCACATAACGGATGCTGCTATTTCGCAAGATATAGGCGTCATGCACAGAGCCAAGATATTTGGCATTCATATGGGAGATGTACTGGTAAGCCAAACACGCCATTTACACATTTATCGGACGATAGCTTTTTGTATTCCTGTACACCTGTTCATTTCTGCGGGGGGCGCAAATGCCACATGTTTACCATCAATGGCACCACTGATGTTGGGGATATGTCCTAGGGCATAGAAGTCATCTTTCACTGTGGCCAAATCCTCCACCTGGGGGAACACGATGTAGCTGTATGTATGTTTCAGCAGGGCAGGCAACACCCTGTCCAAGACAGAGAACAGAGAACATTGGCTGAGACATCCCTGATGCCATGGCCGCTGTAGTTTAGAAGGAGCCACTTGCCAGGAAATGGAGCACTTACAGGACCTGCACTAGAGGGGGGATACCTGTGGACTGGCGGATAGCTGACATCAGGTCTGGCTCCAATTGGGCACACAGTTCCTGGATTGTGGCACGATCAAGTCTGTATGTGATTATAATGTGTCTGTCTTCCATTATCGACAGGTCCACCAGGGGTCTGTACACGGCAAGTGTAGCCTATGGAGGAGAACGGTGAGCAGAAGGCCATTTACCACATAGATTGCACAACTGTGTCTGAATTAATGTTACAGAAGCAGTGTGTGAAATCGAGAGTCAATATATGTGTCAATATGTGCTGTGACGCAGTTAGGTGCCATGCCATGTGCCCCCCTGAAATGGCGGCTGCCTGACTTGTGAGGAGGGACAAGGGGAAATGAGGTAACTGCGCTGGCGTTGTGCAGCGTTGCGGTAGGTGGTCCAAGACCGCTGCGCAAATCCGCATTGGTTATCATTGGGCCCTATGGGTTCCAGGAGCCAATGACGATGTACGCTGGCGGTGACGGTACGCACCGCTACGGACGTCACTGCCTTTTTCTACCTATTCACTCATTTGATACCTGACCATCAACAGGAGAGGACCTTTCTATTTTCTGGTGTATTAGTAGATACACCAACATGGGGAGGACCTGTAGTTCGGGCTCCATGGCGTCCTGGTTCTTCGTGGGGTGTCAGAAGGTGAGTGGTTCCCCTTCAGTGTACTGTTTCCGCCATGCTTTTGATGTCGTTGGTACCGCCCCGGAAATGCTGGCGGATTAGCCTCTCATAACAGGGTGGGCGGTACATTGTCTTCCGCCTGTCTGTTGGCGGTGACCACCACGGTGTTTGTTGCTACCGCCCTGGCAGTCGGAGTGTTAAAGTGGCTGTCTATGTTGGCGGTTTCCGCCGTGGTCGTAATCCCATTTTTTTTACTGCCGGCCTGTTGGCGGTGTTACCGCTGCTTTAACACCAACCGCCAGTGTTGTAATGTGGACCTCAATGTTCTAGTCCAAACATAGACCAATTCTATATTTGAATAAATCCACATACGGCGTGATATAAAATGGATGTCAATTTTATATGACCATCAAGTTTATACAAGAAATTAGAGCAGCTACAATAACATTGATTAATCATGTATACAAACATAGGTAACCTACTCCAGTCCCACTAACTACACATCTAGGAGAAACAAGGAGGGCACCAACTCCCTGACTATCCAATCCAAAAAACTGTTAATAATTAATCAGTCCTGTCTGATGTCACACAGGTGGTTGTATAGCTATTTTAGCCATGTTTTAGACACGTTGTTTTAGCATACTAGGCCTGCTATTGTGCACTTTGATCCAGTTACATTTTATTCAGCATTGCTTTATTTTTCTAGCAGTAGCCATATTTGCGGTGCTGTTTTATGTTTTTTTATCTCATTGTACTTTCGCCTAGGAAAGCATCACATTCCTATTAGGACATTTATTTCACTTTGTGTTTTCTCCTAGGTTACAGACAGATAGGGTTGCCAATAAAAAAGTGATAAGCTGTGTCTCCAACATTCACAGAAAAAACACACTCATACATGGGGATTATTTCTTAGAATTTCCGCTGTTTTATTATAAAACATCCCTTTGTCTTAGATATGTTAGAGGGAGAATCCAGCCAGATGACCATAACTGTGTGCTGACTGCTGATTGCTTTGCTGCAGCTACTTGCTTAGATGGCGGGACCCCTGATCCGCCTGTGGACGGTGTCTTTCTAGACTACAGGCTTCTTCCTCCAGGTACGAGGGATGACGTACTCCCAGGGGGGAAACCTGAAGGGCAGATTAGGCTTCTTACGCTGTGCTCAACTATAGTATAGGTAGGAGAAATATATACCTCTCCTAGAGACAGTATGGCAGGACTATTCTTGTGTTTTACCCTGATAGTCACCTGCTTGTTTTTATTGTGTTTTATCATCCTAGTTATTGCAGTACATGCCTTGTTATCTAAGATGCAGTTATTTCAATAAATCTTTATTGAACTATATTCTGCCACTGTTGTCTTTGCCTATATGGGACGTTGTGAGAACTGAGAGAAAGGGATGGGATCGGCCATAGTTCCCCTGAGAAGTCTTTCTCGGCCAGAGATGAGGCCCTGCTAGTTAGTCGGAGAACCCGGATTAGGCCGATAGGCGTCATGTGGTGTGGAATCATACTTAGTACACACAATCCATGTGATCCTGTCTCCCAAATCTAGTAGCCTCATTAGCATATAGAGAGCCTACGCGACATGGCACCACCAACATTTGGTCAGGCACTAATATTCGGATCCTCCCAAGTATCTTTGTCTCATTTAAGGCTAAAAGACACCTTAATACAATATACGGAGACGTCCGTCATATTGAGGATTTCCTCCTCAGCTAAATAGGTAGTACCTATCATGAGCTGTAGGTTGTTCAAGCTTGAACCTTAAAAGGACCAATCCCCACTTGGTGTCATTATCTCTGAACATACATCTACCGTTAAAATGGCGAACCCACAACAGGTAGTAATTGCAGTAAATATGCGGCCACCCCTTACTGCACATTTATTGGCTAATGGCCTAAAGGCCCAGGGGGGTCCAGTTACATTTGCTGTTGAGGCTCATCCAGCCTATCGAACAGAAATCTTTTACTCTTGGGTCACTTTTCCAGCAGTAGATGGGAACACAAATATATTTCACCACTTTACACCTACAAACATACCTGCACAATACAGAGCATATGCATATTTAGAAATACCTTTATCTTATCAAGACCATAATAACTGGCTTGATGGCACCCTACCACATACAATATTTCCTGTTAGGTTAGGTCCTCTGAGCATCGATTGCCCGACCTAGCCTTTATTGGCCACATATACACTACACCCTGATGCACCAACCTTAGCAGTAGCTGAGGTTCGCCACCTATATATAGAGCTCACGACAATACACAGACTACTAGTACAGTTCGTTATGCAAACATTAAATACAAGCCAAGCATGTGCTGCCCCAGTGCAACAACATGCAGTTACGCCAGACATTAACCCTGCCACTGTACATTCGATCATGGGTAAGGTACCCACCAAGCAGGAGGAAATTCCTTTTTGCTTAGCTCAAAAAATAAATGTGCTGGTAGCAATTTTTCACCATACAGTACCTCAGGATAAACATAGAATTCTCACTATGTGCTACCATTCAGGATGGTTCCCACAGTTGATAACTGCAATACATGTGGCACCGTATTTGCATGCTTTATACTACCGCACACGGTTCACCAACACTTGGCAATCTTATGGAGGTGTTAAAACAAATTCAAGATGAATATGGGGCTACCCTGGCCCTGGATTTGGGCATGCAATTAATGAGCAATTTTGCCACAGTATCTTCAATCATATTAAGTAACCTTAAAGAGGAAACAGTTGCAATAGCAGTGCACATGCGGCTCAGGGGCGTCCCTGCACAGGATCAAGAACATGAGCTACCAAAGATTATCACAGAGACCCATTCTAGTATTGGTCGAGGTAGTCTGGTGGCCAGACCAATTAAACCACAATTTCAAGACAGATCTAATAAAGATACTACCAAACAAGTGCCTGAAGGTTCCAAACAACGCCGGGATAAAAAACAACAAACACCTAAAAAAGAAAGGGGAGAGTCTCTGCGTGCGGAGAACAGATAAAATAGGTATTACCTGAGAAATAGGGATAATATAAAAATGCTTGACAGATATCAATATAGTGATAAACGCCAATCTCGTTCCTTCCAGGACTCACCGGAAAAACGCAGTGAGAGAAGTGGGTGGCCAGAGCAGCAAACTGAGTACATGAAACCGAGAAAGGACTCACAACACTACTCTGAAGTTTCAGTTAAAAAAGAAGAGAAACTTCCCCAACAAAAACCCCAATTTAGAAAAAAAGGTGGCAGCAGTTACAATTCTACATGCCACTCAAGAAGAGGGCTTTACTGAAGAACAGGAAGTGGGCACTGGAACTGCTCGACAATGCAGCAGAGGACACAATAGTGCGCCAGGATCTTCATGAGCATCTGGAGGTGAAAGAAACTCATGACTTCTTACATTTTGAGACTGTGGGCATGAGTGTCTCCACACCAAATAGGGTGCATAGAGTAACTATTCAGTTAGAAAGAGACATTGAACATAGGATAGACGCGATCTTTTGGGACCACGTCATTTTTAGTTATATTTTTCTGGCTGAAAAAGATTGGCCGTCAGAATTCATCCGCAATCTCCCTCATGGAGAGTATGTGATTGAAAAATCCTTCTCACCCCTTGTTCCAAGAAAGCTCATTGAAATTCATGCCATTGATTGGGCAGTAGAACAGGCACCTGCATTATATGGTTATCACGTAGGATGGGACAAAGATTTCCCCTACCACGTAATACAAATAAAATCCCAACCGGAACCTCAAAACCCAATAAAATCTGATGCAAAAGCACCTGTGAGGGAAATCCACACCCAAGTGGAGTACCAGGGTGTCACTGAACCCTCGGACTCATCCTTAAATAATCCATTATTTCCAGTCGCTAAACCCAACCATGCATATAGAATAGTCTTAGACTATAGACATTTTAACAGTCACACAAAAACATTTGCCATACAAAATGCACACAGCACTTGTGAACAATATAGCGTGCAAAAAATATAAGACAACCCTGGATATATCCAACGGGTTTTTCTGCCAAAACGTAGCGCCTGCAAGTAGGGACTTAAAAAGTTTTAGCACTCTTGGCTCTCAGAAAATTCTTCCGACTTCCACAGGGATACGAGAACAGCCCAGGACGTTCACCCTGAGGCGTTGTCATATGTGGATGACATTTGTCTCACAGATGACGACCTCATGCAACATGTAAGACGGGTAGTCCACATTGTTGTAGGATTTGCCGAAATCGGCTATAAATTCAACTTCAAAAATAGCCTTCCTTAGTGTCCTGTTTCTGGGATACAAATTGTCGGATGAAGGCAGGAGCCTGGCGCCCCCAATTTTTAGAAAAATGCACACAACTACAACCTCCAAACACAGTTAAAAAGCTCCAGTCAGTGTTGGGCTTTATAAACTTTGGCAGAACATATATTCCAGATTATGCACAATGCATTAAACCATTGTACGACTTAATACATCCTGATTTTACTAGTACATTTTAGACAGTCAAACATAAACATATTCTTAAAGCTTTGCAAAAAGACATGCTTGAAGCAAAACACTTGCACACAAGGAACAATAAAAAAATGTGGTCATCAGAGTAATTGCTGGAGCCATTGGTTTCACCTATGTGACATTCACTGAGGGTGAGACCGTCCCAATTCCATACAAATCATACTTCTACAATGCCTTGCTCCCAATGAGACAGTCCCCACTGCTGTCCAGATGGCGTTCCCTAAAGAGGGCCCTCTTGCCCAGGGGAAGCGCATCATTGTCATATCCCCAATTCGAGCCCTGAGGCTGTTCCCAAAGCAAGCATTCCAAACTCTAAAGCAATACATCTACTTTGGATCCAATGGGCAACGTCTCTGACAGCCACTGATGTTGATTATGTTTTGACTCCAAATTACAGATGCAAGAATTTTTACAATATGAACTCGAGTACCCAGTTCCAGCAAATACATTGCCTAGCGAACAATATAATAGAATCTTGTACACTGATGGTTCAGCCTAACCAGCAATAGGCACCAAACATCAGTACTCTGCTGCTTGCGCAGTCATGAGTGATTACATGAAGGATGGCAAGTTCCATCCACAAAATACTTACACGCAGACTCTAGGAGATTGTACTGCACAACTTGCAGAGCTTAAGGCTTTGGTGATGGCACTGCAAAATACGGATCCTGAGCAGATTACTTTAATTGTCTATTGTGCGTACTATTGTGTCCAGTCCTTCAATGAATATCTGCATTATTGGCACCAAAATGGGTTCAGAGATTCAAAAGGCAACACCATTAAACACAGACTTCTGTGGTGGAAAGTAGCGGAGCGGAAAGAAATGCTACCTAATGTAAATGTTGTGCATACACTAGGACATCAGCATGTTGGAATACATGTTGAAGGCAACACTCTGGCTGATGAAGCAGCCAAATCAGAAGTAGCCCTGGCTTCTGTTGCTGCAGTAACTCATTCTAAACTAAAAGTGGATGATGAAACACTAGCAGCCGTGAAAGCTTCGGCTGACGGCACACCTTTACCTACAGCATATCCTGATAAATATACCTACAGTATGGCAGGCTTGTTTGATGCACAAGTAATAATACCAGGTGTGGGAGTTCGAGTAATTCCCAATAAAGACCTAAGACCTGAATAATTAAAAGCAGCGCATGAGGGAGTTGCTTCTGCTCATGCTGGTGTGGCGGCTACAATTTCAATATTACAATCACACTATTGGTGGCCTGGTCTCTACAACCAGACCAAGCAGTATGTCCTTTGTTGGGACATCTGCCAGCAAACAAAAGGGTCCACCATGACACATCCACCTCAGACACCCCTCCTAATTTCCAACAAACCTTTACAATGTGTGTGCCTGGACCATTGTGGGCGCTTGACACCAGATAGTGCATACAAATACATCCTAGTCGCTGTTGACTCATGCTCCCGATTTCTATCGGTTTGGCCACAACACTCGGCTGACGCTCAAACTGCTATTAAAGATTTGCG
The DNA here is from genome assembly GCF_031143425.1 of Pleurodeles waltl. Lineage (NCBI taxonomy): Eukaryota > Metazoa > Chordata > Amphibia > Caudata > Salamandridae > Pleurodeles > Pleurodeles waltl. The sequence goes on along the minus strand of NC_090445.1, from coordinate 654,550,945 downwards.
ATTCTCTATTGACACATATGCTGTTGCAGCTTTCCACTCTGACTGGAGCCCTGCTTTTGCCTCAAGGGCTTACAGGGACACCATGGCTTCATTAGGGGTCCAACTGCATTACCCATCTCAATTTCATCCAGAAGGAAATAGTGTTGTGGAGCGACGAAAACCGAGATTTAAAGCAATCCTTAACAGTCACACAAAGGGAGCTGAAGGGTGTCCTGCATATCATGATGGGTCTTCCTGGGCTGGATAGGAGGGAGGAGCTGATACTTGCACGTGAATAGGGCAATTCCTGTCCTTACACAAAGCAGTTTCCAACCCCATAAACTGTGTCTGGGGCCAGGACAGGGAGAAGGAGGGCTTGTGCACTACGAAGACTTTCCTTTGGAGTTTGCCTACTTCAAAGGCAGAAATGAGTATAAGTATTGGACTGCTGACCCCATAACATCAGAGCACTTCTGGACTGAGTCATCCTGCCAGGGAGAAGAGCTTGATGCTTGAGGAGGATCTGCCACTCTGGCTGTTGCTTTGCTGTGCTGGCCTGCTGCTGCTACTTCTGGGACTGGACTTTGCTTTCTACATCCTGATTTCCAATGTTCTCCAAGGGCTTAAACTGAGCTTGCCTCCTGTTGTGAAGTCCAAGAGGCATCAAAGACTTCATCTGCCAGTGCCTGGGCTCTTCTGTTGAGAGTACTGACTTGCCAAATGGTACCAAATCTAGTCCCTGGGCCCTCGGAAGTGGAAACTTGTGACCTAAAGAAAAAAATCTATGCACCTCGGCAGTTGCGGCAGAATAATCGATGCTGTGCCTGTACCACAGCTGAAAAATTGAAGTAGTACTGGCAAAATTGATGCATTGCCTGATTCAGTGCAGATCCATCGCTGCTGTGCATCTGTATTTTCCACGCATCGTCCTTGGGCGTCAAATCTTCAACATCAGCAAAAGAAACCGAGGCTGTGTGGCTGGAAATCAATGCGTCATTGTCCTGCGGGGAAAGAATTGACCCATCCCCTACCCGGCGGGAAAGAATCGACAGATGGCCTTACTTGCAAGTAAGGAATTGAAAACATCACTTGCAGCAGGTACTTTGTGCTAAAACAACACATTCATTGATTCCTACGGATTAAAGCTCTTTTAGCTTAAAAAAATTGATATCCTTTCTTGTGTATGTTGGATTTTTGCCATTTTGGTCTTGTTTTATTCAGATAAATAATGGCTATTTTTCTAAACTAGTGTGGAGTACTTTTGTGATGTTTTCAATGTATTACTAGGTGTGTGTACAGATACTTTACATATTGACTCTGAGACAACCCTGACTGCTCGTGCCAAACTACCAAAGGGGTGAACAGGGGTTATCTTAGGTGTGTGACTCTCTTACCCTGACTGGAGTGAGGGTCCCTACTTGGACAGGGTATAAACTGAAAGCTAACTAGAGACCCCATTTCTAACACTTTATTTATTTACACTTTAATAACCTGTTGATATTCTTTAATTTTTTAAGCAGCCATGGTCGCTCTGAGAAGCTGTTGTGAACAGCCAGGGGTCGCTAGACAACAGATTAAGAACAGCTTCTCTAGTACATTTGGGTGCATACTTGAAAAGTACTGGTGCACAAGGCAGCCTGACCTGTAAGTAAAAGTGAGTATTTCTGACAGCAGGAGCTGGTTTAAACATAGTGCCCTTTACTGTTGAGGACCAAGAATTTAACACACTGCGTAACATATATTGACCTGCCTAACTAGAATGCAAGCACATATTATCCTGGCATTGTCTTTACATCTCAGTAGGCAGAAGTTCGCTGTAGATGTTTCTATTCTGCTTCAGCTCTTTTTGGGATTTGGTCAATGGCTTTGTCTCAGGTGTAACTCTGAGATGGGTTCAATCCTTGCACCATTCCTGTTACCTTTCTTTCTGGTCATTTGATATTGGTGAATTTCTAATTCAAGATCAATAAGAACAGACTGTAGGGAGTGCGACCACCCTGTGGGATCTTTCTTCAGGTTCTAACAGAAGTCCACATCTGCTGTTTCATCTTTTGATGAGAACTCAGTTATAAGGTGTCAAAAATACATTATATAACAATACTCTTTACTTTTCTGAGCCTTGCCTCAGAGTTAGCAAATCAACATGAACAGGCTGGGCTAAACAACATTGTTTAAAAGTGTTCCTGAATTAGGTCAGAATCTCCTCAAAATGTGCAGACCACGGGTTTTGATAGAGGGGTTGCCTATGCTAAAACATAAAAGTCACCTCAGCTGTGTCAGTAATAAGTCGATGTGGCCCACATAGAAAATGTAACTGATGCTACATTAAGAGTGTTGAAAAAGTTTTGATTTACATGAATCTTTGAGAGGTGCAATTGATATAGTAGCTGTTAGACCTGACAGCCTTAGGGTAGTCACTCCTAACTTTTTGCCTGCCTCCCTCCACTTTTTGGACACTGTTTTTGCTGGTTTATAGACTCTGCGCACTTTACCTCTGCTAACCAGGGCTAAAGTGCATATGCTCTCTCCCCTAAAACATGGTAACCTGGAATCATACCTGATTGGACTATTAATTTACTTATAAGTCCCTAGTAAGGTGCACTCTATGTGCATAGGGCTGGTAAATTAAATGCTACTAGTGGGCCAGCAGCACTGGTTGTGCCACCGACTTAAGTAGCCCCTTCTCCTTGTCTCAGGCCTGCCATTGCAAGGCCTGTGTGTGCAGTTTCACTGCCACATCGACTTGGCATTTAAAAGTTCTTGCCAAGCCTAGAACTCCTCTTTTTCTATATATAAGTCACCCTTAATGTGTGCCCTAGGTAACCCCTAGGGCAGGGTGCTGTGTAGGTAAAAGGCAGGACATGTACCTGTGTAGTTATATGTCCTGGTAGTGTAAAACTCCTAAATTCGTTTTCACACTACTGTGAGGCCTGCTCCCTTCATAGGCTAACATTGGGGCTGCCCTCATACATTGTTGAAGTGGCAGCTGCTGATCTGAAAGGAGCAGGAAGGTCATATTTAGTATGGCCAGAATGGTAATACAAAGTCCTACTGACTGGTGAAGTCGGATTTAATATTACTATTCTAGAAATGCCACTTTTAGAAAGTGAGCATTTCTTTGCACTTAAATCCTTCTGTGCCTTACAATCCACGTCTGGCTGGGCTTGGTTGACAGCTCCTTGTGCATTCACTCAGACACACCCCAAACACAGGGTACTCAGCCTCACTTGCATACATCTGCATTTTGAATGGGTCTTCCTGGGCTGGGAGGGTGGAGGGCCTGCTCTCACACAAAGGACTGCCACACCCCCTACTGGGACCCTGGCAGACAGGATTGAACTGAAAGGGGACCTGGTGCACTTCTTAGCCACTCTTTGAAGTCTCCCCCACTTCAAAGGCACATTTGGGTATAAAACAGGGCCTCTGCCCTACCTCATCAGACACTTGCTGGAGAAGAAACCTGAACCAGAAACTACATCCTGCCAAGAAGAACTGCCTGGCTGCTCAAAGGACTCACCTGTCTGCTTTCTACAAAGGACTGCTGCCTTGCTGTTGCCCTGCTGCCTTGCTGAACTCTTGTCTGGCTGTGAAAGTGCTCTCCAAGGGCTTGGATAGAGCTTGCCTCCTGTTCCTTGAAGTCTCAGGGCCAAAAAGACTTCTCTCTTTTACTTGGACGCTCCGTGCGCCGAAAATTTCGATGCACAGCTTGTTTCGCGGCGACAAAAACGCCACACTCCGACGCTGATCGACGCAACGCTCTGGGGACGATCGAAGATCCGACGCACGGCCTCGCAAGGACAACGCCGCCCGACCTCTAGAGGAGAAATTGACGCGACGCCTGCCGTGAGATCGTAATTTCAACGCGCAGCCCCGCAGATCGAAGTCTAGAGGAGAAATCGACGCGACGCCTGCCGTGAGATCGTAATTTCGACGCGCAGCCCCGCAGACCGACGCGCAGCCGGAGAACAAGCAGGAAAATCCATGCACAGACCCGGGACATCTGGTAATCCCCGCGATCCACAGAAAGAGACTGTCCACGCGCCGGAAAACGACGCCGACTTCCCCGCGTGGAAAATAACGACGCAAGTCCGTGTGTGCTGGGGAGAAATCGACGCACACACCCTTTTTCCACGCACCTCTTCTCTTGTGGCCCTCTGAGGAGATTTTTCCACTCCCAACCAGGTACTTGTGCTTGAAAGAGACTTTGTTTATATTCTAAAGACTTAAGACACTTTATATCACTGTCCTGTGATATTTCTACAATTTTCCATTGCAACTTTATTCTTTTTGACCTACAATTATCCTGATAAATATTATATATTTTTCTAAACACTGTGTGGTGTATTTTTGTGGTGCTATATGGTGGTATTGTATGATTTATTGCACAAATACTTTACACATTGCCTTCTAAGTTAAGCCTGACTGCTCGTGCCAAGCTACCAGAGGGTGGGCACAGGATAATCTTGGATTGTGTGTGACTTACCCTGACTAGAGTGAGGGCTTTTGCTTGGACAGGGGGTAACCTGACTGCCAACCAAAAACCCCATTTCTAACATTGGTGATCAGCGGTGAGGATAGGACTTGTATTTGTGCAGTGACATACAGTAGCTAAGTATTTCACTACCTACCCACAGTTGAAGGTCAACTTGGTTTTTATCTCTTTTTGAAAACCCGATTTTTTTCCTGACAATTTTCAAAAACTAAATCCTCACTCAACATGTCTCTGACTGGGTCTCAGACAGGGGAATTTGACCTAGTCCAGTTGGATGCATATACGGTCAAACAACTAAGAGGATTCTGCAGGGCATTGAGGGTACCCACCCAAGGGGCCTCCAGAAAGGAGGACTTTCAAGTGGCGCTGAGGGCCTGGGCAGAAGCCCATTTAGAGGATGATGAGGAAGAGGAGCCAGAACATGGCCCCTCAGAGGAATTTTCACTATCTGTGGATGGTGTTACCACTGCAATTGTGCCCCCTTCCAGACCAGGGAGCAGTGTCTCTATGCAAAGCCTGACCGCAGAGGAAAGGAGAGAGGAAAGGGAGTTCCAATTGCAAATGGCAAAACTGAAAATTGAGGCTCAACAGGAGGAGAGGAGGGCAGAGAGAGAAGCCAAACAAAGTGAAGCTGAAAGAACAGCCAAACAGATTCAAGCAGAAGCTGAAAGGGCAGCCAAACAAGCGGAAGCTGAAAGAGCAGCCAAACAAGTGGAAGCTGAAAGAGCTTTGGCTGAAAATAAACTATTGTTGGCTCATGAACTGAGTCTCAAGGAGCTGGAGATCAAGGCGAGGCAGTCTGAATCCAGCAATAATGGTGGCAGCATACAGACAGGACCTGCTGGAGAAAAGAAGGTTTGTATACCCAAAAATGTGGTGCCCAGTTTTGTGGTGGGAGATGACATAGATAAATGGTTAGCTGCTTATGAAGTTGCACTAAGGGCTCATGAGGTTCCGGAAGGGCAATGGGGGGTAGCTATGTGGGGTTATGTGCCGCCATTGGGGAGGGACACACTTCTCACATTGGATCAACCTGATCAAAACACATACCCACTTCAGAAAGCCACTTTACTTGCCAAGTTTGGGCTGACCCCTGAGGGATACCGTCAGAGGTTCAGGGACAGCACCAAACAAACCACACAAACATGGGTAGATTTCTTTGATTTCTCCAGTAAGGCACTGAATGGATGGGTGCGGGGCAACAAAGTAGCAGATTATAAAGGTTTATATGACTTGATTCTGAGAGAGCATATACTTAATACTACTTATACAGAGTTGCGCCAGAACCTAGTGGATAGTAAGCTGACTGATCCCAGGAAGCTTGCTGAGGAGGCGGACCTCTGGGTTAGCACCAGAGTGTCCAAGAAGGTACCTGGGGGGGACTCCCACAAAGGTGGACAGGGTTCCCAACAGAAGAAAGAGGGGGGAGATAAACTTGTGGATAAGAAACTTTCCAAAGGCCCCAAAAGAATTCCCAGGGAGGGGGTGGCAACCCTTCCTTTTCCAAATTTGGGAAAAAGCCAGGGACATATGACAAGTCAGGGAAATCTAGCCCCAAATGCATGGAGTGTTACCAGTATGGTCACTACAAAGGCGATCCACAGTGCCCTAAGAGGGCACCGTCCACTACCGGACAGGCACCTGGGTTGACTAGTGTAGCGCTCGGGGGGGAGATGGACCTAAGTAGCTTTCGGGAGCAGGTAGAGATTTCCCTAGTGTCCCTGGGAGAAGGAGAAATGGTGCCCAAGGCCCACATGCCCAAAAATACTTCCAAGTACCGGCAGTGGGTCACCATTGATGGGCAGAAGGTGGAGGCTCTGCGTGACAAAGGAGCCAGTATGACTACTATCAAGAGTCAGCTGGTGTCAACAGAGCAGATAGTACCTAATACATTCCACCAGGTCAGAGTCGCTGACAATCGCGAGAGTCACCTACCGGTGGCTCTGGTTCCCTTTGAGTGGGGGGGGGGTCTCTGGTACTCTGAAAGTAGCTGTGAGTCCTGCCATGCCTGTAGATTGTCTGTTAGGCAATGATCTTGAGCACACTGCTTGGAAAGAAGTGGAGCTCAGGTCTCACCTGGAGATGTTAGGGTTACCTGAGTGGGTCTGCATGACCACACGGTCCATGGCTGACCGAGAGGGAAGTCAAGGGCATCTGGAGCCTGGAACGATGGCCCAGAGAGCTGCCAGGAGGAGGGACCAGGGGCGCGGGAAACCGGCCCCAGAAGTTCCCACAGTGGCTGACGGGGCTCCTGAGGAGGAGGCTCCCGAGCCAACTGGGGAAGACATTGCCGCCCTAGGTGACTTACCTGAGCTTGCTGGCTGGCAAGTTGAGGGTGGACCCACCAGGGAGGAATTCTGCAAGGCGCAGAAAGAATGTCCCACTCTGGAAGGTTTGAGGAAACAAGGCTCAAACCAGGCAGCAGGCGACGCCTCTGGCGATCACCACCTATATTGGAAGAATGATCTCCTCTACAGTGAGCCTAAGGTTCCGGCCTTTGGGGCAGCACGTATGCTGGTGGTCCCCCAATGTTACCGAACCTTCCTACTGGGTCTGGCTCATGACATTCCCCAGGCAGGACATTTGGGGCAGGGCAAGACCTTTAGCAGGCTTGTCACCCACTTTTATTGGCCCAAAATGAGGACACACTCAGATAAATTCTGCAGATCTTGTCCTACCTGCCAGGCCAGTGGTAAAGCAGGAAAAAGGGTTAAAACCCCCCTGATTCCACTTCCTGTCGTTGGCACCCCCTTTGAAAGGGTGGGCATCGACATTGTTGGTCCCTTGGACCCCATAACTGCCTTAGGCAACAGGTTCATCCTGGTTTTGGTGGACCATGCCACCCGTTACCCAGAGGCAATCCCTCTGAGGATCGTAACTGCACCGGTGGTGGCCAGAACCCTGATGGGGATATTTACCCGTGTGGGATTCCCCAAGGAAATAGTGTCTGACAGAGGCACTAACTTCATGTCTGCATACATGAAGTCTCTGTGGGATGCGTGTGGTGTAACTTACAAGTTCACCACCCCCTATCACCCCAGTCTAACGGTCTTGTGGAGAGATTCAACAAGACCCTGAAAGGCATGATTGGTGGCCTCCCTGAGGCCATGAGGCGTAAGTGGGACGTCCTCTTACCATGCCTTCTCTTTGCTTACAGAGAGGTCCCCCAGAGGGGGGTAGGGTTCAGTCCCTTTGAGCTTCTCTACGGGTACCCTGTCAGGGGACCCTTAAGCATTGTCCAGGAGGGATTGGAGAAAGCTCCAAAGACACCCCCTCAGGATGTGGTCAGCTATATGTTGGCCCTCCACAACCAGATGACCCGCTTCTGGAAAGAGGCCCAAAGTAACCTTGAGGCCAGTCAAGAGGTAATGAAACACTGGTATGACCAGAAGGCCACCCTGGTAGAGTTTCAACCTGGAGACAAAGTGTGGGTAATGGAGCCAGTAGAGCCCAGAGCTCTCCAGGACCGCTGGTCTGGCCCATTTGAAATAAAGGAGCGGAAAGGGGAGGCCACTTACCTAGTGGACCTCCAAACCCCTAGGAATCCCCTAAGGGTGCTCCATGTGAACCGACTAAAAGCTCATTTTGAGAGGTCGGAGATCAACATGCTTCTGGTCACAGATGAAGGAACGGAAGAGGAGAGTGAACCTCTCCCCAACCTCCTCTCTGCCCAAGAAGGTGATGGGTCAGTAAGCGGGGTCATTCTGTCTGACTCCCTGACTCTAAACCAGAAAGGAGACTGCTATGAGCTGTTGGAGCAGTTCTCCCCCCTGTTCTCCCTTACTCCTGGACTTACCCACCTCTGTGTTCATGATATTGACACTGGTGACAGTCTCCCTGTGAAGAACAAAATTTACAGGTTGTCAGATAAGGTGAAGGCCAGCATCAAGGAGGAGGTCTCCAAGATGTTGACTCTAGGGGTTATCGAGAAATCCAGTAGTCCCTGGGCCAGCCCAGTGGTGTTGGTCCCTAAGGCTACTGCCCCAGGTGCGAAGCCAGAACTCCGGTTCTGTGTGGACTACCGGGGTCTCAACTCAGTCACACAGACTGATGCTCACCCCATCCCCCGAGCTGATGAGCTCGTGGACAGGCTAGGCGCTGCCAAGTTCCTGAGTACGTTTGATCTTACTTCAGGGTACTGGCAGATCGCCCTGACTGAGGGGGCCAAGGAAAGATCCGCATTCTCAACCCCTGATGGCCATTACCAGTTCCAGGTGATGCCGTTTGGGTTGAAAAATGCCCCCCCTACCTTCCAATGGTTGGTTAACAGGGTCCTAGCTGGCAAGGATGCCTTCTGTGCAGACTACCTGGATGACATAGCTGTCTACAGTTCCAGCTGGGAGGAACACCTGCTTCACCTCAAGGAGGTGCTTCAGGCCCTGCAACAGGCAGGCCTGACCATCAAGGCCAGTAAGTGCCAGATTGGGCAGGGTTCCGTGGTGTACTTGGGACACCTAGTGGGTGGTGGCAAGGTGCAGCCACTCCAGGCCAAGATTGAAACTATCAAGGCCTGGCAACCACCGCGAACGCAGACTGAGGTGAGAGCCTTTCTAGGCCTCACAGGATACTACCGCAGATTTGTCAAGGGCTATGGTACCATTGTAACACCCTTGACAGAACTCACTTCCAAGAAACAACCTAGGTTGGTGAATTGTACAGAGGCTTGTCAGAAAGCCTTTGACGCCCTGAAGGAAGCCATGTGCACGGCCCCCGTACTCATGGCCCCTGACTACTCCCAGGAATTTATCGTGCAGACAGACGCTGCAGAGCATGGCATAGGGGCAGTCGTAGCACACCTGAATGAGGAGGGCAGAGATCAACCGGTAGTCTTTATTAGCAGAAGGCTATTACCACGGTAACAGAGGTGGAGTGCTATTGAGAGAGAAGCTTTTGCTGTGGTCTGGGCACTGAAGAAGCTAAGACCCTACCTGTTTGGGACTCACTTCCGGGTTCAGACAGACCACAGGCCCCTCAGATGGCTCATGCAGATGAGGGGTGAGAATCCAAAACTCTTGAGGTGGTCCATTTCCCTACAGGGGATGGACTTTACGGTGGAATATCGCCCAGGGGTTGACCACGCCAATGCTGATGGTCTCTCCAGGTACTTCCGCCTTAGCGATGAGAGCTCCCAGGAGGTCGGGTCGCTCTCCCCACTTTCAGCTGGGGGAGACACATGTTAGACCTGACAGCCTTAGGGTAGTCACCCCTAACTTTTTGCCTGCCTCCCTCCACTTTTTGGACACTGTTTTTGCTGGTTTATAGACTCTACGCACTTTACCTCTGCTAACCAGGGCTAAAGTGCATATGCTCTCTCCCCTAAAACATGGTAACCTGGAATCATACCTGATTGGACTATTAATTTACTTATAAGTCCCTAGTAAGGTGCACTCTATGTGCATAGGGCTGGTAAATTAAATGCTACTAGTGGGCCAGCAGCACTGGTTGTGCCACCCACTTAAGTAGCCCCTTCTCCTTGTCTCAGGCCTGCCATTGCCACATCGACTTGGCATTTAAAAGTTCTTGCCAAGCCTAGAACTCCCCTTTTTCTACATATAAGTCACCCTTAATGTGTGCCCTAGGTAACCCCTAGGGCAGGGTGCTGTGTAGGTAAAAGGCAGGACAGGTACCTGTGTAGTTATATGTCCTGGTAGTGTAAAACTCCTAAATTCGTTTTCACACTACTGTGAGGCCTGCTCCCTTCATAGGCTAACATTGGGGCTGCCCTCATACACTGTTGAAGTGGCAGCTGCTGATCTGAAATGAGCAGGAAGGTCATATTTAGTATGGCCAGAATGGTAATACAAAGTCCTACTGACTGGTGAAGTCGGATTTAATATTACTATTCTAGAAATGCCACTTTTAGAAAGTGAGCATTTCTTTGCACTTAAATCCTTCTGTGCCTTACAATCCACGTCTGGCTGGGCTTGGTTGACAGCCCTTGTGCATTCACTCAGACACACCCCAAACACAGGGTACTCAGCCTCACTTACATACATCTGCATTTTGAATGGGTCTTCCTGGGCTGGGAGGGTGGAGGGCCTGCTCTCACACAAAGGACTGCCACACCCCCTACTGGGACCCTGGCAGACAGGATTGAACTGAAAGGGGACCTGGTGCACTTCTTAGCCACTCTTTGACGTTTCCCCTACTTCAAAGGCACATTTGGGTATAAAACAGGGCCTCTGCCCTACCTCATCAGACACTTGCTGGAGAAGAAACCTGAACCCGAAACTACATCCTGCCAAGAAGAACTGCCTGGCTGCTCAAAGGACTCACCTGTCTGCTTTCTACAAAGGACTGCTGCCTTGCTGTTGCCCTGCTGCCTTGCTGAACTCTTGTCTGGCTGTGAAAGTGCTCTCCAAGGGCTTGGATAGAGCTTGCCTCCTGTTCCTTGAAGTCTCAGGGCCAAAAAGACTTCTCTCTTTTACTTGGACGCTCCGTGCACCGAAAATTTCGACGCACAGCTTGTTTCGCAGCGACAAAAACGCCACACTCTGACGCTGATCGACGCGACGCTCTGGGGACGATCGAAGATCCGACGCACGGCCTCGCAAGGACAACGCCGCCCGACCTCTAGAGGAGAAATCGACGCAACGCCTGCCGTGAGATCGTAATTTCAACGCGCAGCCCCGCAGATCGAAGTCTAGAGGAGAAATCGACGCGACACCTGCCGTGAGATCGTAATTTCGACGCGCAGCCCCGCAGACCGACGCGCAGCCGGAGAACAAGCAGGAAAATCCACGCACAGACCCGGGACATCTGGTAATCCCCGCGATCCACAGAAAGAGACTGTCCACGCGCCGGAAAACGACGCCGACTTCCCCGCGTGGAAAATAACGACGCAAGTCCGTGTGTGCTGGGGAGAAATCGACGCACACACCCTTTTTCCACGCACCTCTTCTCTTGTGGCCCTCTGAGGAGATTTTTCCACTCCCAACCAGGTACTTGTGCTTGAAAGAGACTTTGTTTATATTCTAAAGACTTAAGACACTTTATATCACTGTCCTGTGATATTTCTACAATTTTCCATTGCAACTTTATTCTTTTTGACCTACAATTATCCTGATAAATATTATATATTTTTCTAAACACTGTGTGGTGTATTTTTGTGGTGCTATATGGTGGTATTGTATGATTTATTGCACAAATACTTTACACATTGCCTTCTAAGTTAAGCCTGACTGCTCGTGCCAAGCTACCAGAGGGTGGGCACAGGATAATCTTGGATTGTGTGTGACTTACCCTGACTAGAGTGAGGGCTTTTGCTTGGACAGGGGGTAACCTGACTGCCAACCAAAAACCCCATTTCTAACAGTAGCCAAATCCTCACTGATGAGGTGATTTTAAGACACCAATGTGCCATTAATGGATTTAATGCAAGCCCTTCAAAACCTGCTCCTTTTACAACAGAAGGGAAAATATGAAAGGGATGCACCATGGAATTTTTTGGCAAATGACTACCTCTACTTAGCAGTTGTTTGCCTCTGTCCTAGGTCTTTCTGCCCTTGAGGTGTTTTACTCATTTTTTTATATATTTTATTGCCTCTGATTAGGCCATAAGTGAAGTGACTTGACTGCCAAATCCATACCATAATGTTCTAAGGTTAAATATTTTTATTTGCCATAAAAACAGGATCATAACAGCCAAAGTGAGCCAACTCAAGATACCCACTACCATCAGTACGTAAACACCAAATGTAATATTTAATATATCCTTGCTTGAATTATTTCTACATAATATAATATGGAACCAGGTGATGAAGAGGGAGATCAGAGAAACAACATACTGAAAGCACAATATATTAACAAAAGCAGCATAAACAACACCATTAGCACCCCACAGGAAGGGCTCAGTTCTTGTTGAAATACCTTCGACCTTAGTAACCTCCAGGAGCATGTACCAGAGCAGGTAATTCTTCACCTGGTGGGCCACTTTCAGTTTTGCATGGAAGCAAACCAATGCAGTCAAGCCTTACGCCATCAGGAATTTGCAAATCTTTTTGATACCTTTCTTTCTTGAGAAGGTCCCCGGTCTAAGGTCAGAGAAGAATAGAGGTCTGCATGTCCCCAGGCCAGAACCCAATACCCAGTGTTACAACCATAGGTTGCCAACTCTGTTAAGCTCTTCTCTCCTCCACTCCAGCACTTTCAGGACAACCACTTCAGATCTCTCACCAACTTCCTGTCTCCACTTGTCTTAAAAGGAAGTTGTCATACCCAGTTCAGGGGGTCACAGGGCATGCAGGGTCTACAGGTCCCCATCTTGGCTTGGGTTGATTTCTTCTGGTGTCCTGGAGTGTGGTCTACTGTGGCTATGCAAACCTGGCCCAACTAGAACCCCATTCTGCACTTGACTCACAGTAATTAGCCTTGCAAGCAGTCACAGGCTTCTCAGGGATGTTGTGTAGAAGTGGGTAAGCTCAGAACTGAATAATTACCCAGCAGTGCAATAAGTGAATGTCTGAACCAGTGCTTTACCTTGGGAAAGACAACTTAAACTTAATACTTCACAGAACATGCTAGAGGTACAGTTACTTTACTGCGCCTTGGGACATTGTCCCCCTCTTCACCTCCCCCAGGTGCTCCTCATTTGTGCATAATTATGCAGGTTCCCTCTTCTGGATTTAGATCTCTATGGCAGGTATCAAGGCTCATGGTCCACGTTCCAGTTTTCAGCAAAGTGCATTGTTCTAATCCTCCTCATTCAGCTGATGGGGATGTAAAGCATATATCCTTCTTCTTTGTTCCAGGAAGAGATGCACCAGATGGTATTTCTTCCCAATTTAAGCTGAGGCCACAGCAGATAGCAGGAGGGGTTGCTGCCTAGAGTTCCTTTCAGGAGTACGGGTCTCCGGCGATGACACAGGCCTTCTGCTGTCAACAAACGTGCATCTGGATTGGGTGAGATATGGAAATTGGGCTGCATGGCTCTAAGTTCACAGTGGCACAGTCCACATTGGCCACAATCTCTGATGCTGTGCAAATCCCCCTCAGGCTCAGTTTCTCTGATGAAGCAGCATGATCGATTTGAACATAATACTTTGATGCAGTAGCACAGTCCACTTTGGCATATTTCTTTGATGTAGTGGCACAATCCGCTCAGGCACAATTCTTCGATGCAGTTGCTCAGTCCGCTCAAGCACAGGTTTTTGTCCTTGTTCCCATTTGTAACCGTTTGCACAAAAAGACTGTGGCCACTGCCATAATGGCATCCAGATCACTCTCCTTGATCTTCCTGCTCTGGTGGACCCACACAGGAGCTCATGCTGCTTCTGACTCTCCCTTCCCTGCAAGGTTGCCAGGATCCCTGTTTCTCTCAGAAGGCAGGTTAGACTCTAGGCACGGTGGGTCAGAGGAACAGTGTCTTCAGTCAGGTGATGTACCATGATACGGCGTCAAAACCTTGATAAGTAAACTTACAAGGAGACACGCCTAGGTCGATAAACCTTTGGACCACGGACTTCCCAGTACGCAATATCTTTTTGCCATCACAATCAATATGACAATAACTCAATCAATATTCACAAACATTTAATAAGAATCAGTAAAGTGAACACACCATGACCTTTCAGTCATGAATAACCACACCAATTAAGTTAAGAGTTAGAATATTTATTTCCCTATTGGTTACAATCTAATATAATCTCCGTGAATCTCATTAGTAATCAATCTCATTAGTAACTCTTCAAACTTTGTAATTAGAACACAATTAATCAATGCATAGAGAATATTTATTCAGCATTATCACACCATTAATAAGAAGCAGCTTAGCAAAGTCACAGTAATACAGGATTCAACAAAGCAAGAACCCAGTCATTTGTCTAATTGCGTCAAATATTTGTGAACAACTTAACTAACCTCAAATTAGCATCAGCATGTTGGGGTTCATGCAAAACAATTTAGCAAACACAAATTTGGAAAACATCTAACTATGGCTTCTATCAAAAGATCAGTTTGTACCTAGAAAGAAAGGCAAACAGACAATTACAGTTATAATCAGATAGTTACCCCTCCAACGAATCAGCAAACAGCCTCAGTCTTCGTCCTCAGGATATCAGTCGATTCACCATCAGCAAAGATAGGGCAGGACAAAATCCCAGTATGGCATAGCTAAAGAATAAGGCACTTCACTCATATGGAGGAGAAGTAAGTATCAGTATCAGATAGAGGATGGTTAAAGTATCAGGAAAAATAAACGGCAAAGTCTCAAAAGAGCAATGGCAAAGTATGGCTTAAAGTAGAATGTCCGAATAATGGCTGATTTCTCCTCTGGTCATGCGGTTAAATCAAAACTGTCTAATTTACTCCTAATTCCTCATTGGATAATATTTGGTGCATCATTATCTCTGTCCAATAATTCTCCACGCACGTCACTAGAATTTTCCACAAACCACAGTTCTCATGTCGTTGATTGGCTCACGCTATTGATGCCCTCATCGGGTGGAATGTCAGGTAAGAAAAGTTACACTTTACGTTTCAGTCAGTAGTCCCATTGTTTTCTCCTACTCCAGGCAGCCTTGCATCTGTTACGAATTACACTGTTGCATTCAGCAAGAATGTCTCCTTGAGCAAGTCGGGTCCCATGAGAAAGAATTTACTACGGCTACACACACATATCTAGCTTCTGGAAAAGTAAAGCTTTGTGTCCTTCAGGAAGACAGCACATTGCACGTTAGAAAACACAGTTTAATATGAGACTCTAAATATGATATGCTAATACAAACTCAAACATTAGTACATAATTAGTTCATCATTATTAAGTTTCATTAGTCTTCGTATACATTGATGGCCACTCCCCGTGGGCACATTTCAAACGTGTGCATTATTTTCTACATTAACACATTTTTTATGCAGTTTCATTACACAATATATTGCAAGCTTTTCATGTTAATATTGCTTTTAAAAGACACACTCCAACAATCCCTCCTCTGATGACTCTTGTCATCACATAAAACCTTACCCCAGAAATTTTACATTTTAAAAGTCTCTCATTTCAATTTCTTCCCTTAATCTTTCCCCCATTGATTTTGCCCTGAATAATTTTTCCCTTTGTTTTGATTCCTTCCTCTTATTATTTTTCTCCATTTTTAGTTTTATTCTTTTACTAATTTTACATACCACCCACAGTCCAAATAAGCAAGCTAGAACAATCAATACCCCCTGTATTATTTCGACAATATCCCATGACAAATATTACTAAACCAATTTCCCACTGAAGGAAATCCTTTCCCAACCTTTTCCCAAACACCTGGTTCTTCCAACTCCTTCAAGTCTGTACTATCCCTAGTTAAGTTAGTAAGCATACTTCTAATCTCATTACTATTATCTGGTATGTAGGCACACCAGTGACGCTCATTAAGCATCCTCCGCCATTTTTCGCTAAAAGAATGTCTGAAGAAAGCCTGTTTTGAAGAGTCATAGCCCTCTCCGCGGCAAGTTCAGTATCCATCAGGAGTTTAGCCCCTGAAAAGTTTGTCAGCATGTTATCCACAATAGCAGACAACTTTTGAATCTTTATGGAGTTTAAGATAACTCCCACTGAAGGAATTATCGCCCCAAATATGTCTCCTACTACACCAGCAGCAGTAGTCTCTCTTTTCTGTCTATTACGATGTAATTCAGACAATTTCGGAAACTTTTTCAAATCCTCAAGTTGATATATCTTTGGGAAAACTATCCCCAAATAACATGTCCCATACCATCCCTTTGGAAGATGGTAATAAGCATTAAGTCCACATATATAAGAGACCCCAGGGATCCTGTCCATTTAACATGAACGTCCATTTACTCTGAAACAAAAACACATGCTTACATTCACTCGTACCTACAAACACATTGTCATAATATGACTACGGCCTTGATATGCAAAGCTTACCTATGTGTAGTGCATCTAAAGCTCACTTTCCCTGTTCCCTAATTGCACTATAACCCTCACTACCAGCAAAAGCCCGTTGCTGTAGTCCCTTCTCTAGTTTACCCTTCAATGCCCTTCTTCTATCTTCCGTGTGATATAAAAAGCTTTTCTCTACAGGTGTAAGCAAACATGTCAAATTATTGTGGTGTGCATAAGGTGTGCTAATTGTTAATGTTGCCTCAAAGAATCCTTTAACTAAATGTATACTATAGTACTTAGCTACCCCATTCAAATCCTCTCTGATAGGCACATAAGAAAACACAAGATCATGGTTGGAGTAAAAATACTGAATCTCTTCCTGATTATAGAATCTTGTTAGTAACAGACTACAACTTATCCCATATGTTAAAGGCAGACTATGATAGGTAACCCCCTCGTGTACCGAAACAGGAATCTGTGTGCACACAAAACAATCTTTTGCATCCATTGTGTCAACATAGTCACTCAGCAAGCGATAGAAAACATTAGTGGATAGTTCCCCTTTTGCGTTAGTTCCCTCATGCAAATATTTTGTATCCTGCTTAAACCTCTCCCAAGCTGTTAGTGCAGTGGTAGTCTCAGAAATTGCAGCATTGTTAATTCCGCTTTTATCTACATGTGGCATACCCACAACCACAACTATAATGAATATCACACACAGGACACCCGAACCAACACCCAAATATTTACAATGCCTACTCCCTTTATCATCCCCTCTAGTGTTAGCCATGATCTGTAAAAAATCAGAAAGTGAAAGAATGTTAATTCAAACAACGGAGGACTGTTAGAAAAAAAAAATTCTCCCTTTTTCTTTCTTTTCTCTTTTTTTTCTCTCGCAGCAAAGTCAAAACAAGCAAGTATTTACAACTTTCACTTTCTCTCCCTGGATCCTTGTCAATTAAAGTTAGCAGGTGGTCAAAATCGGGTTTCAAAAGTCAATTTAGGTTATCAATGTCTCATCCGGTAAATTATCAGTCTCTTTTCTCAAATTGTTTTTCTTTCCTTTAATTCAATTCTTATGCCAATCCAGTCTCTTTGGACAGACTCAGGTACCTAAGTACTGACCTGGAATCTCTTGATCAAAGCAAAACGCCAAGAACTCTTGTTGCCATTCAGCTGACGTTGCATACGCCCATTCAGGACCTGGGTCACTTCTGTTCGCCACTCTCTTTCTTTTCAACTTGCGATCACCTTGCAACTCTCCTTCACTCAAATCTTCTCTCCTTGTATTGAGCTCTTCCTCTATTGCATCTTCGACAACCACTTTTCCCTTTTTCACTTGCAACTCGGGCCACTTATCTCCTTTCAGTGTCTCTCTGGTCTTTGATCTTTTCTGTGGCAACCCTTGGCCCTCCTCTGACTCTATGGTGTTTTTTCTTGATGGACCTGCACTTTGCTCAGGAGGAGTCTGGACACTCTGACTCTCTTACACCTGAATTCCTTCGCCTTCTGGGTCTGTCAGGGGTTTTAGCTCATTTCCATATTCATCTGCTTCTGAGAGAACCTCCCTCTGATTTGGCTCTCCTGGTGCCTCAGTTGAGATAGGCTCACCGTCACCCCTCTGGGTCTCTTCTCCTTCGTCTCTTACTGGAGTGACCAAGCCGTCCTCATTAAGCTCGCCTTCTGTCTCAGTTCCCCTTCGATCACTCTCCGGCCCTGAGACTTCCTTTTCTGTTGTTGGTACTTTCAACAACTCAACTTCCTCATCAGTTGGACATGTCACCTTTTTTCGTGTGACTGGCATGGATCCAATTCGGAATTCCCGCACACTTCACAGGAGTAGTGGTTGTTAGTATTACTTGATATGGCCCCTTCCAAAGTGGCTCCAAACACGACTTCCTTACGTGTTTCTTGATGACAACCCAGTCACCAGCTTTCAGATTGTGTCCTGGATCATTTATCCGTGGCAGGGTGGTAGATTTCACCTGGTGAGAAAAAGAGCGGACCACATCAGCCAGACCCTTGCAGTAGTCCAACACTGTATCATTCGTGATATTCACAAGAGCATTTGCAGTCACTGCGGGCAGTCTCATAGCTCGGCCCATGAGAATCTCATGAGGAGACAGTCCTGTTTTCTTGTTAGGTGTGTTTCTCATTGACATTAACACCAAAGGCAACGCATCGGGCCATTTCAAATTCTTGGCTGCACACATCTTTGCCATTCTCGACTTCAGAGTACCATTCATCTGCTCCACTAGTCCTGATGCTTCAGGGCAGTAACTAAAATGCAACTTCTGTTCAATGTTCAATGCTGCACACAATAGCTTAACCACCTCATTGTTGAAGTGACTTCCCCTATCTGATTTTAAAGAGATCGGAAACCCGAAACGTGGTATCAATTCCCTAAGCAGCAGCTTCGCTACTGTGAGACTGTCATTCCTATGTGTAGGGTATGCTTCAATCCAGTGACTAAAGATACACACAATCACCAACACATATCTCAAACCTCCACACACAGGCATTTCAATAAAATCCAATTGCATTCTGCTAAACGGACCTCCTGCTCTCCCATTGTGGCACAAATTGACCACTGTCCCTTTCCCCGCATTCATCTGTTGACCGATGATGCACCTATGGCAGAGCACTTCTGCAGCTTGTCTAAATTTCGGATTAAACCAGTCAATTTTAAACAACCTGATCATGGCATCCCTCCCAATATGTGCTTGACCATGGTAAAACCTTGCAAACTGTGACAGGAGACTGTTCGGCAAAACCATTTTCCCTTCATCTGAGACCCACAAGTCATCTGGCCTTTGTACGCATTGCATCCCAACCCAAGAACGCTTCTCATCTTTGCTGGCACGTCCCTGCAACAATCTCAATTCTTCTAGCGTGTCAATCACCCTTAATGCGTAACCTGTGCATGTCTCATTTTCTGTTTCAGGTAACAATTCCCACTGATCTTTAAACGATATACAGTTCAATGCGCAAAACCTTGCTACTTGATCCACATATCCATTTCCCATTGAAACAAAGTCCTGCGACTTCAAGTGAGCACTGCATTTCACCACGGCAATTTCATGAGGTAACTGAATCGTGTGCAACAACTCCTTAATTCTCTCACCATTTTTCACTGGAGAACCAGAAGAGGTCAGGAAACCCCTCTGTGACCATAGTTGGCCAAAATCATGGACAATTCCGAATCCGTATCTGCTATCAGTATAAATAGTCACTCTCAGTTGGGCAGCGGTATGGCAAGCTCTAGTAATAGCAACCAATTCAGCCACTTGTGCAGAATATACTCTCTCAAGCCAAGACGCTTACAGGATACCAGAGATCGTACATACAGCGTATCCGGCTCTCAGCACTCCTACTGAGTCTCTTAAACAGGAACCATCGACAAAGATAATTTGGTCATTTTCTTCCAATTGGGTATCTTTAATATCAGGCCTCGGTTTAGTGCACATTTCTGTTACCTCAAGACAATCATGTTCTACATCTTCAACATCTTCAACCTCTGTATTTTCATTTGGAAGCAAAGTTGCCGGGTTCAATACTGTACATCTTTATAATGTTACATTTGGTGACCCCAATATAATCGTTTCATATTTTGTCAGTCTTGCATTTGTCATGTGTTGCGTTTTTGTGCGGGTTAACAGGATCTCAACTGAGTGAGGGACCATGACTGTTAAAGGATGTCCCATCACTATGCCTTCACACTGTGTGAGGCTTTGACCAACTGCTTCTACTGCACGCAGACAACTCGGTAAGGCTGCTGCAACTGGGTCCAAAGTAGCTGAAAAATATGCTACTAGTCGGTTTACACCTCAATGGACCTGTGTTAGGACAGACAAAGAACATGCATCACGTTCATGACAAAACAACACAAAAGGCTTCGTGTAATCAGGCATACCTAAAGCTGGGGCCCTTCACATGCTCTCCCTTAACTCAGTAAATGCCTTCATTTCCTTCTCTGTAAGCACTATGACATCTGGCCCTTCCTGAACCGCCAGTCTCTCCAATGGCTTGGAGATGACTGAGAAATATGGGATCCACTGACGAAAGTAACCCACCATTCCCAGAAACATCCTGACATCTCTCCATGCCATTGGGGGATTCATCTGTAAAAATGCAGTTACTCTTTCTCTGGATAACTTCCTCAACCTTTTCTCAGTTTGATGACCCAAATACTTCACCTCTTTCTGGCAATATTGCAACTTCTTTGGGGACACCTTGTGTCTGTTTTTCCCAGGTTATTCAGTAAGGCAATCCAATCATACTTGCACTCATCCCTCGTTTTGGATGCGATCAACAGATCATCAATGTACTGCACTAGAGTCAATTGAAAAGGCAAATCCAATGACTTCAAATCCTTCTTCAATATTTGATTGAATATAGAAGGTGATTCCGAAAACCCTTGAGGAATTCGACACCAATTGTAAACCTTGTCCAGGAATTTGAAACTGAAGAGAAATTGGCTGTCCTCTTGAAGAGGCACAGAAAAGAACGCTGGTGACAGATCAATTACTGTGAACCACTCTGCATCACAAGGAACCTGGAACATAATCACTGCTGGATTTGGCACCACTGGGCAGCATTTCACCAATATGTCATTAATCTTTCTCAAGTTTTGGACAATTCGAACCTTTCCACAAGGCTTTCTCAGTCCTATTATTAGTGAATTACATGTACTGCTCATCACCTCCTTCAAGACTCCCTGTTTCACAAAGTCTGCAATTAATTGTGCCACCTTTATAAGGACATCTTACGCCATATGATACTGCGGTACCTGTGAGAACACGGCATTTGGCTTTACATTGACTTTAACTGGTTCTACTCCTTTTATCAGTCCTACTTCTTTCCCTGTCAAGTCCCACACCTTCTCTTGGACTGTTGCCTGCAAGTCTGCTGGGAGATCACCCACTGTGGACATTCGGAAGAAGTGAATTTGAGGATATTCCTCATCTGTAGTCTCCATTTCAGGCTCTGAAATCTGCTCCTCATCTCCTTCATCATCACTGTTTGTCTGAACCTCAATTCCCTCATTGGAACAGGTGATAGAACACCTTGTCTTGCACAATAAGTCTCTTCCCAGGAGGGACATGGGTCTAGAATCGCAAATCACAAATCTATGCAATCCCTGGAAAGTGCCAAGCTCAACCTGCACCAGATCTGTGATCGGGTTAGTCAGAAGTTGATTTGCCACTCCTACCACCTTGACTGTACGTCCCGAAAGAGGCAGTTTCAGAACCTCTGCGCTTCTGACTGTAGAGTGCGTAGCTCCTGTGTCAACCAAGAATGAAACCTTATGACCCATTACCTTCCCCTGAACATAGGGCCCTTTCTGATCTACTTCTAGGGACGCTGCAAGCCTACACTCCTCACTATCCGAACTCTCATCCAAACTTTCATCGTTTATTCCATTTTCACCACGCAATGGGAACTGTTGCACTGTGTTATTTTGACTCATTCTTTGACCTGTGACCTGTTGAGGAAGCATCACCTGCTGCTGTTCCATTGGTGCTAAGGGCACTTGCATTTGCTGTCTAGGTTCCATGGGAACCTGCTGTTGCATTTGCTGCATCTGCATCGGTTGTATATGTGGCATCTGCACCTGCTGCATGGTTTGAAAACCCTGCATCTGATTCATGTTGTTCTGAAAGTTCGGATTAGATCCTCTCAGCCTCGGTCCTTTCACATTCTGAAATGCACTGACATCATTGCTTTGTTGAACAACACCCTCCTGCACCATCATCGGACACTCCCGCTTCCAATGTCCAACGACCCCGCAAGCATGACAAGGTAACATCTTCTTCATCCCCTGTACATCGTTTTGAACTACTATAGTGTTCAAGTCTGTGCTTCTGTTCACAAAACCTCCTCGACCTCTGCCTCTCACTTGCGCCTGAAACATCCTGTTTCCTTGCGGCTGCTGCACCATTTGTTGTAGACAACCTCCCTTCATCCCTGACTGTGCTGCCCTAATTTGCATCACCATCACCTTCTCCTTCAACTTCCTCTGCTTCAATTTAGTCTCGTCACTGCAGTACTTTGCATACTGCAACACCTCGTCAATCGACTTTGCTTGCCAGCAAATCAAGTGATACTTAATCATCTGACTAATCTCAGGTCTCAACCCTTCAACAAATCTAAACACAAGGTGATTCATGTCTTTCGCCTCAATAACCTCTGTACCGCTGTAGTGCTTGAACGCCTTCAACAACCTCTCATAATAGACATGTATCGACTCCTTGGCTTCCTGCGCTGTCCGATCAATCTTTTGCCAATCAAGATTTTTCGGTGAAACTCTCTGTTTCAAGAACTCAATCACCTTATAGTAGTACTTCATCACCTCAGGAGATGGTGCTCCTGTGACCCTATCCCTTGCCGGTTCCGCGGCTGGCCAATCCACACTTCTCTTGCCCTCAAGCCACATATAAGCTGGAACTATGATCTCAAAGAGAGAATTGAGGTCTTCCCAGAGACATTTCGCAAGCTTCACAAACCTCTCTGTCTGCTGATACCACTCTATTGGTTTCTCCCTCATCCAGGGAAAGTCATTTGTAAATGACAGAATATCACCTCTACTCCACGGCACATGGACAAGAACCCCTCCGGCTGTTTCTCTCATTGGTAACATCTTCACCGCATCAGCATCCTGTGAGGCTTTAGCTGGCTGATCTAAACAGTCACTCTTCCTCTTATCTCTCTTCTTCG
The DNA here is from genome assembly GCF_031143425.1 of Pleurodeles waltl. Taxonomy (NCBI): domain Eukaryota; kingdom Metazoa; phylum Chordata; class Amphibia; order Caudata; family Salamandridae; genus Pleurodeles; species Pleurodeles waltl. The sequence continues at coordinate 654,527,924 of NC_090445.1, read as the reverse complement.
CCCAGCTACCTTCCCACTTGTCTAAGGCTCCCCAAACTTGTGCACTCTGCAGTATCTCTTTAAGGTGTGCCTTCATCCCAGTAGACCTCATGTGTTCAAAATCCTTAGGCTCAAAATCTAACCTGTAACTCATCTTCAGATGTTTGGTATTTTCTAAGTCTATTCCATATTTATCTGCCAAATTTGCCAACCTCTGATGCACCCTGCTCACTTCTTTAGTTATCTTGGGACACAAGTATCTCAATTCTGCTTCCGTTTATGATTCTAGCCTGTTCACTCCCATGCTCCCTTCAACAAGTTAATTTGCCTCCACGCCCAACCTCACAAAATTCAGGTACTCTTCTCCTTCTGACCTCACTGCTACTGCAGGGGTAGTCTGCAGTAAATTTAACTTGTCTAACCAGTCGTTCAGCTGTTGTGCAGTTAAACCTTGCAAGGAGATATTCCCAGCCTGCACTATTGGTGTTTCAAGTATGTTTGTACTCGAGATCTGCGGAGTCAGCAGGCCCAAACCTGATTGTCTCATGGCATCTGGAGGAGCCCCAATCGGACTGAAGTCTAACAAAGACCTAGATCTTTTGAATGTCGGTTCCACTGGAGTCATCCCTTGAGAGCTCCCTACGAACCCTCCTCTTGTCATCTCTTGAGTCATTATCCCTTGATCGCATACAGTAGGCTTCGCCTGCGCATACAATGGTATTGGTGGACCAACTGTAATAGGCAAGGATATTGCAGCTGGAGTCTGCCTGTTTCCCAAACCCTGAGGAGCATTAACTCCCATATTCTGGTTCATCACTGGTGCCATAGTTGACTGCGGTCCTTTGATCGAAGTGTAATTCGGAATCATTTGTTGCTGTACCTGGGGCAGTAAAGGTGGAGTGTGCTCAGTCTGAATCAGCTTTAGTCTCGAATGTGCCGGCTCTGACAGCACCATCAGATACGTTGGGGTCTCTAAGATTGGGACATCAGGGTAAAGTCTCTGAACCTGTGGTGGCTGTAGCTGAGATTGCATCTCTGGAGCAGTGGACACACTAATACTACTCTGCACTGGAACTGGCGTCGAGACAGGAGTACCCTGTATCAGATTCACTGTCACCTTGTTTTGAGTTGAACTTGCAGGACATGTACTAGTACTCGGTCTATTGTCATCTAATGCATATGGCGGTGGTCGGTCATTCAGTAACTGATTAAGGAACTCATCATCATCTGAGTCATCCATGTCTGACCAGGGCTTCTTAGCCTCTTTATCTCTAGATGAACTTTTGTCAGTCTTACAAGTAGCTTTCCCTCCTTTGTCTTCACCTTCTTGAGCTATTGCTGGAAACATCCTGATTCCATCTATTGTTTCTCTCCTCCAAACTCTCTGTGCACTATCCCACCTAGCCTCCGCTAGTGTCTTTTCTGCTTTCCTCAGTCTCCTCTCAAATTTCTGTTGCTGTTGTCGTATTGCCATCAGTTCCCAATTTGCTAACGCCTCAAACTGTGCTGGCCTCAGAGGTGGCTTTAGCTCATTTAGCACCCTCCGCAAATTTTCCAAAACCCTTTGTAACCGGGCATCCGTCGACGTCGGTTCACTTTCGACTACAGAGGCTGTATTTACATACCGCCGGGGCACTCGAGAGAGTCCTGGGGGGATGACGACAGATGGAAAAAGGCGTCTCATCGATCATGAAAAGGGAAGACGGACCATTCAAACGCCGTTGGAGAGAAGAGAAGGAGATCGGAGAGACACGCACGGAAGGGAGAGAAACGCTGGAGTGGCAGATACCCGAAGCAGAGCGCGACGCAACAGGAGAAACGCCAGGGAAGGAAGGAGACCCTAGGGCGCCTCCCGCCCCTACCGGAGAGAAGTTAGGAGACCACGAAGGGGCCAGCCACGTACCAGGAGGGGCGTGGCACCCACAGGTACGTTCGTACCTAAACTGGGCTTTCTGGCCGGAGTGGTTAAGGGGAAAAGAAGCAAGGGAGGGGAAGATGGGGAGTAAGGAGGGGAGATCCTGTAAAGAAGGGAAAATCCTGTAAAAAAGGGGAAACCATACTGACTCTCCCTCCCTAACCTCACTGTGAGGGGAAGTCCGTTGAAAGAAAGTGAGAAGAAGCTAGAGTATTCAAGGGAAGGTGACACTCACTATTGAATGGAAGTTATCCCACCACAACCCCCACACGTACCTCCCCTCCAACCACCCTACTAACCCTAATTAAACCCTGCCTTACCTCCACACTTACCTATTTTTCCGCTCTTCTTTTATTTTGGGGAACCCTGGGCTGCTGCCACGACGGAAAGACCGGACCTCCTTCAATTCGGGAACAGGCCAGAGCGGAAATCAATTAAAATCCTGACAAGAGAAAAAGGACCCGGATGAATAACAGGAAGCAGACCGGAGACATAAGAAATAAAAAGGACAACCTTAATTAATTCTAAATAAACCACTTATCCACTCAAGCCTGCGCCTAATAGAATTATTCCAATATCTCTCCCACCTGGAGATAAAGAACCCATTACACCCTTATATTGAACGTTCCGTGCTCCAGAAACATCAAACACCCATCTTTCTCTGTTGCTTTGCACCATTGCTTTAGCCAAAGACATGGCGCGATACCCCTTTCTTCCATTACGGCATATGCTGGTGTATCTTCTGGCGGTGTAACCTCCCCTACACTCCCAATAATATATGCATCTCCCCTCAAAGTACTCTTTAAAACCTTGAAAAATTTAATTTTTGCTTCTTTTATTTTGTTCACAATTGAATCAGGAAGTGACTTTAGTTCCCAGAACTCTCTTCGCCTACCTTCTCAACCAATTGCCAACCCTTCTCGCTAACCGACCTATCCCAGCGTGGCTCCAATGACGTCACACCCGCACACACTGCTGCTGACAAAGTCTTGCGGCTTGTCTTCCTCACTCTCTCGATTCACACAAAACTAATGCAATATATTGCGAGCACCAACAAAAACTCAAATTTGCCGGTTTACTACAGGAAAGGGTAACACAATTGCTTCAGAACTTTACAGAGATTTTGCTTAGCCTCGGCCGCTACTCTCTCCTTTTCAGATCCCGCACTCGCAAGCAAAATTTGACACGCAAATTTTACTCTCAACTTGTCAATGGGTTGTTCTAGTGCACTTTAGAACTCACCAAACCTCCATCAAAGTTTTCATTCACTCACTTTGACTTATACTCGACTCGTTGATTTCACCATCAACCTATTAAACCGTGCAAATTACAACATAAACCAAGTGTCTCATACACTTATCAATATACTCCTGAGTCTTAGACCACGCAGGGTCCGTAGATCACCAACAACCACGTGGACAATTTTTGAGCACAAGGCGCCACACTCACATGAAGTTCACCGACTTCCCTACTCTCATAGTGCGGAGTACGCACACTCCTACTAAAACATCATCATTTGGCCTAAAATCCTCACAGACTTCACACTTCACCTGCGGTATGCATAAGATGTGCAAGCGTAAACCCTACTTCATTCACACTATCACTAGAACGCCAAGAACATACTTATACTCCCTTCAGCAGGCTCCGAGATTCCGGGAAAGTCATTTGGGACTTAGGGGCACATCATCACTCCAATTTGCATCATCGAAAAAGAATAATATTCCCAAAACCCAATTTTCCGATACACCTTGCTTACTTCCGAACCACGCCCCTCAATTCATCAAGTCCTACCGGACCGCAACAAGACTGTTATCAAACTGTGATTTTTCGCACTGGGGCCCCAAAGGGCCAAACCATTACCTCTGCTACCAAAAACTGATAGCGCGTCAGAACCTTGATAAGTAAACTTACAAGGAGACACGCCTAGATCGATGAACCTTTGGACCACGTCCGGGGACTTCCCAGTACACAAAATCTTTTTGGCATCACAATCAATATGACAATAACTCAATCAATATTTACAAACATTTAATAAGAATTAATAAAGTGAACACACCATGACCTTTCAGTCATGAATAACCACACCAATTTAGTTAAGAGTTAGAATATTTATTTCCCTATTGGTTACAATCTAATATAATCTCCGTTAATCTCATTAGTAATCAATCTCATTAGTAACTCTTAAAAATTTGTAATTAGAACACAATTCATCAATGCATAGAGAATATTTATTCGGCATTATCACACCATTAATAAGAAGCAGCTTAGCAAAGTCACAGTAATACAGGATTCAACAAAGCAAGAACCTAGTCATTTGTCTATTTGCGTCAAATATTTGTGAACACCTTAACTAACCTCGAATTAGCCTTAGCATGTTGGGCTTCATGCAAAACAATTTAGCACAACACAAATTTGGAAAACATCTAACTATGGCTTATATCAAAAGAGCAGTTGTTACCTAGAAAGGAAAGGCAAACAGACAATTACAATTATCATCAGATAGTTACCCCTCCAACGAATCAGCAAACAGCGTCAGTCTTCGTCCTCAGGACATCAGTTGATTCACCATCAGCAAAGATAGGGAGGACAAAGTCTCAGTATGGCATAGCTAAAGAATAAGGCACTTCCCTCATATGAAGGAGAAGTAAGTATCAGTAAGGACTTAGATAGAGGATGGTTAAAGTAAAAGGGAAAAATAAACGGCAAAGTCTCGAAAGAGCAATGGCAAAGTATGGCTTAAAGTAGAATGTCCGAATAATGGCTGATTTCTCCTCGGGTCATGCAGTTAAATCAAAACTGTCTAGCTTACTCCTAATTCCTCATTGGATAATATTTGGTGCATCATTATCTCTGTCCAATAATTCTCCACGCACGTCACTAGAATTTTCCACAAACCACAGTTCTCATGTCATTGATTGGCTCTCTTTATTGACGTCTTCACTGGGTGGAATGTCAGGTAAGAAAAAATACACTTTACGCTCCAGCCAGTAGTCCCATTGTTTTCTCCTACTCCAGGCAGCCTTGCACCTGTTACGAATTACACTGTTGCATTCAGTAAGAATGTATTCTTGAGCAAGTCGGGTCCCATGAGAAAGAATTTACTACGGCTACACACACATATCTAGCTTCTGGAAAAGTACAGCTTCGTGTCCTTCAGGAAGACAGCACATTGCACGTTAGAAAAACACAGTTTAATATAAGACCAGACAGCTAGGCCCAGACCCTCGCTAACTAAGGCCTAGTAATTAATTTAGCAAAACCCAAATACATAACTCTAATTATTATATGCTAATACAAATTCAAACATTAGTACATAATTAGTTCATCATTATTAAGTTTCATTAGTCTTTCTTTACGTTGGTGGCCACTCCCCGTGGGCACATTTCAAACGTGTGCATTATTTTCTATGTTAACACATTTTCCATGCAGTTTCATTACACAATATATTGCAAGCTTTTCATGTTAATATTGCTTTTAAAAGACACACTCCAACAACCCTCTCCACTGGAAAGATTGCTGTCAGACTGGCATCAGCTCTGGTTACACAACAGTCATCTAAGTACTTTGTGGCACACTCACTATCTTTGTCAAAGAGAACTTGAAACTGGAACAAGAAGTGGATCAGTGGCTCTCACTTTTATGGAGTCAAATCAGACAGGAGACATAGATTTTTTTGCCTGCCCTTTCAGAACTAGTTTGGGATAGTTCTCCTTCCAAGAGTCCCTCAAGGCTGCTTTCCAGACACATTCTTTGTGTAGAGTGATGCTCTTCGTAACACAGTAGTTCCTATCCTGGAGTACACACAACAGAGGCACAAGAGCTGTGAGCATTTTGCACCTGGCTAGCAATAGCTAAACTGAGCACTGAACAGAGAAGAGACACAATGATAGCCTCACATAAAGAGGTCCTTCTAAGTGTAACAACATAGACTGCAGTTCCACCCTTCAATCCCACATCTACCAAATGGCTTTGCTACAGGAAGGCTAATCACCAGAGTCTCTCAGCAAAAGACCTACCTAATTTTCTATAAGAGCCTTGTCCCTCTGTCCCAACTTCAGTGATTAGGGCTTCACCCTCAGCTTTAGAAATGTCAGCAGTACATGTTTACTGCCTGGGAAAACAACCTTTTTTTCCATCTTGTTCATAGGAACAGGCCCTGGGATTCCAAAATGGAATCCCCAGGCCTCCATTGATCAGGCTCACTCATAGACACAATTCATACACTAGAGATGCCACACACATAACATATGCTTGGGATGTAAGCATGAGGGTCTGGCTTAGCACACAGAAGCTGAACTTTACACAAGAGTGATAGTAGTCCTCCACCTCACTGACACTAGTAAAATGGATCTGTTCACAACAATGGGATCACAAAACACGGTACACTACTACCACAGTTCTAAGTGCTAAGCCCAAATGACAACCCACATGTTGCACCCATTCAACAAGACAAGGTGCACAGGACAGGGCCAGGACCTCACTCATGACAATGGACAAACCTAGGCCTTTGTACACACACTATATTAGCGTGAAGCTATGGTTAAAAAACAAAAAACAGGTTCCCAGCGAGTAGACGTTAGTCATTCAGGGCACGAAAACAGAACTGTATGCCATGCAGAGAACATTCTCATCTAAACACAAGAATATACACATTTTCAACCAACCATTCCTCTCCTTCCATTTGCGACGTCATGAAACCCTTCAACAAACCATTCATCTCCACAATACTTACTCCTCTGAAACACGGGCTGGAGCTCCCACAATCCTAAATATCACCCTCTCCTCAAATCGTCCAAATATTCAAACCTGTCTTTCATCCCAGAGGAGAGAGCACCTCAATTACACAGTACCAAAAGGAGTTAATATCTGTGGACCTTCCTAAGTTCCTCTGGACTTCAAGGAATCGAATTCTGGCTTTCGGTTGGTCTTGCTCCCATCTGACATTGCAAACTCTACCTGACAGGGATTCACGCTTCTCTTACATGGCTTTCACTGCTTTCTCCACATCTTAAGTTTTTCCTGCCTGCCAGCACAAAATTTTAACAAACAACTTTTGACACCATATGGTAGCACCCATGGGATGCAAAATTTGGAAAACAACGTTTTTAGCTTATTTGGAAGTACTTGAAAGAAATGGCTACTAATGAATGCAAACTAGCTTGTGAAACATTATTTGAGTGGTTTTGGCTTTAAAGAATTTAAGAACCCTCCAAAATTAGAGAGGCCAGGAACTATAGATGTGTTGCAATAGGCCACTAAAAAGATGAAACTCTGTTGTGGGAAAAAAATCAACCCTGGCGTATAGAGGTATGCATTAATATCTAACGAGACAAAGGAATGGAGAATCCATTGAAAATGATGTTGCTGCCTTGACCTCACGTGAAGCAACTTACCATTTTGAACATATTAATTACAAACAAAGACTTTATTACCTAATTTAAATGTCGACTAACAACAAACAGGTTTAAAAACAGTTGTCTGTTAGTGAAGATGTGACCCTAAGTGTAGCAATTAATACTGCTAATGGAATTGAACATTCAAAGCAATTTATACTGCATAGAGATGACTCCAGGAGTCAGGAAAAATGTTGTTACTAGGAAACACGTAGATGACATCAAAGAAAGCTCCAGAAATAGAACTGGAGGACCACACTTTATTATTAAGAAGCAATAGTCGTCTCAATTTAGGCAATTCTAGAAGGTGCACAGCTGTCAATATGGGACACTTTAGTAGGGTTTGCAAGAGCACCGGAACATTCAGCGGCAAAAGGACCAGGAACTGTGCACAAGATGCAAAAGGAAAAATTGAGAAGGCACTACAAACTCCAGAAAAAGGCCTCCAGGAAAACACCTATTAGAGAAATCATAACTGTGGCTGATGAAGAAGCGGTCGTTCCTGCCCTAGAAGCAACTATCGGTCTTGAAGCCAGACTAGCAAACAGACGATAACATGGCGATGATCTCTTAGAGAGGCTGCCCTCTCTTTTTCCTTTTCTGCCTCATATTAATTGCTCTGTGACAAGATCTGTTCAATACACATTCATATGCAAAGAGAAACACAGAGTCACCCCACCCCCACCACGCCAGAGCCAACTGCACTGTTTATCCAGGCAAAACATAATGCCAGCCCATTGGTCATGGGAGCGGTCGCCATTCCATAGAGTTTTTCTTCTTTCCAAACATGTGGACTGAGGAAATATAACACGTCAAGCAACCCACTTATTGGGGCAGGCAGGGAACGCAACAACTCATTTACACACAACAACCTGCAGTAGATTAGCATAGAAAACTGACCCCTCAGCTGTAACCCCAGAATTAACTCTTAAATCCATCCCATCAGGAATGTTCCCACAACAAACCTGGGACAAAATTCACATGGCACTGCAGCCCAACCTCCTCACCTCAGTGATATGCAAAGGCCCATGTCACTGGTGTAGTGCAATGACCATTGAAAAACATCACCCAGGTTTCACAGAGAGGAAGCTTGTCGCTTGTAAGGGCCCTGGTTACATAAATATTTCCCAGGCAACAAAGGAAAAGAAAGTCCCCCCTTTGATGTTACTGGTCCCTAAATACCGCTTAATTGAGGCCCACGACATCTTTAATGATTGAAACATCCTCACATTGATCACAACTGAAGATTTATTATGGGTGAAGTTTTGCTACCCAACAAGAAAATAAGCAACGTAAGACAACTAAAACCTGCTTGGCTGAAGAGGAAATAAGAGGCCGAATATTACCTATTACCCCATTTGGAAATATTTAAAAAATGGGGCATAGTACTAATATACAGCACAGAAGAAGCCTACTCGTAAATCCTGGAATCTACCAACTTGCCGAATGAATCTTGAGTGGTGTAACGAATCTTTACGGGGCCTCCCTGCAAACTAACGTGAGGGGGCCCCCTCCTCCCTGGACCCAGTCAGAGGCCTGCCACCCGTGCACAGTGCAGTGCAGGTGGGCCCCCTGGAGCTCGAGACCTTTGTTACACCACTGTGCACCTAATAAAGCACTGCAACTACAAAGTCGTTTATAGAAGTGCATGAACTACTTGCCCTACAAAGATCTTCACAACGTAAAAATCTGCATACAGCAATCTGCCTACAGCAACTGAAAGAGATTGGCAAACTCCCAACAAAAGAAGGGTGGACACGCAGCGACCGCCATTAAGAAGGGGAGGAGGGAGGGAGGAGCAGCTGGGAGGCGGCAGGCGGGAGGCGTGAACGAGTGGGGGCTCGAGGGGGGGCGGGGCCACAGGAACGCAGCGGCGGGAAAGGAGATGGCTCGGGGGAGCCCAGGCGCTGGGGGGGGGGGGGGGGGCAGGGGGCACAGAGGGCTGTGAAAAAGAAAGGAATAGTAGGAGCCGAAAAGCGGAAAAACGAGGTGAGAACAGATGCCAGATGCAGACAAGATCAGGCTAAACACGGAGATTACAGAGGAGACAAGGCAAAATACAGAGAGACAAGGCAAAACACAGAGATTACAGAGGAGACAAGGCAAAACACAGAGAGACAAGGCAAAACACAGAGATTACAGAGGAGACAAGGCAAAAAATGGTCATTGTGGTTAAAACAGGGTAGACACGGTAAATACAGTCAGGACAAGGTAACACACACAGTGACTCCAAGAAGGCGCTTACCGCTAGACACCAGGGATGGCCAGCAGGGAGCAGCGAGGGCAGGGGGGGAGGACATGGGGACAGCTGGGTGTCGCTGTATGCGTGGGGAGTGATCCAGTGGCCACAAAGGTCAGGATATCAACAACTGTTCACATAAGTCATTTGCACAAAATAATGGATGACAACATCCAACACCTTTAGTTAATGAGCAACCTTTACACTATAAAAATGTAAACGTTTACTTGCCACCTGAGAATAGCAACATTAAGGCCTCCATTAGAACCCTGGCGGTTGGTGATAAAGTGGCGGTAATACCACCAAACAGGCTAGCAGTAACTACCACCAAGTTATGGTCATGGTGGTGATATTTCCGAAAGACAGCCAATGTACCACATCGATCGCCAGGGTGGAAACAACAGCCGCCACAGCGGTAGCCACCTACAGCCAGACGGAAGACAGGTGGTACCAACGTCATCAAAAGCCTGGTGGAAACAGAGCTCAGAAGTGAAAGGACTCACCATTGGAGACACAGGAAAGAACCACGCTTCCATGGAACCAGAACTGCAAGTCTTTCCGATGATCTTATATATCATGCTCCTCCATAAATACCAACACCGGTGAAGACGACGACGGTGAGTACAGCTGCCTAGCACACAAGGGAGGGCGGGAGGAAAATGACAGTGACACACACACGCATAACACACTCCATACACACAACCAGCAGCACAAGATAATCAATTTGTCCCCGATAATTGGCTGAATGATACAAGGACAACAGGAATTGACGAAAATGATTATAATAAGATCTACATTAAAAATAATAAGTCGATGTGGCAATGCAATAGGTATGTACAAATGTACAAAAGTGGACACTGCCCAGTCCACAGTTCACAGGGGCCACATGGCCACAGGGCAAAGTCCAAGGCCCCACTCGATCCCTGCACCAATACGGAGAGAACACTGCAGGGGCATCAGTTGGCAAATAGGCAGGCACCTCAGAGGGAGCACCTCAGCCAGATGTGGAAACAAGACCACTGGTTCTGGAGGGGGAAACATGCCCTGTGATTTGTCCTGCGGAGTGCAAGGCCACAGTCTCTTGAGTGGGTGACTTACCCACTGGTCCTGGAGGGGGCAACAAGCCCTGTGCTTTGCATGGGGAGTGCAAGGCCACAGTCTCTTAAGTGGGTGACTTTCCCACTGGTTCTGGAGGGGGCAACATGCCCTGTGCTTTGTCCTGGGGAGTGCAAGGCCACAGTCTCTCAGGTGGGTGACTTTCCCACTGGTTCTGGAGGGGACAACATGCCCTGTGCTTTATCCTGGGGAGTGCAAGGCCAAAGTCTGTTGAGTGGGTGTCTTGCCCACTGGTTCTGGTAGGGGCAGGCTGCACAGCAGCCCATGGAGGCTGGATCATATGGCATCTGCCGGCGGTGACAGCTGCACTGTGGTGGTGGTTATGGGAGGCTGCTGCTCAGCCCCTGCACCCTCCAATAGCTGCACTGTGGTGGTGGTGGTTGTGGGAGGCTCCTGGTCAGCCCCTGCAATCTCTAACGGCTGCATAAACACTGTGGTGGTGGTGGTTGCGGGTGGCTCCTGCTCAGCACCTGCAACCTCCAATGGCTGCGCTGTGGTGGTGGTTGTGGGAGGCTCATGCTCAGCCCCTGCACCCTCCAATAGCTGCACTGTGGTGGTGGTGGTTGTGGGAGGCTCCTGGTCAGCCCCTGCAATCTCGAACGGCTGCATAAACACGGCTAGTGGTGTGGCCTCTGTGACAGCTGCTGGTGCAGGCTCCTTCCCATTCTGGCTGGCTGGCTGGTGCAGGCACCTTCCCCTTCTGGCTGGCTGGTGCAGGCTCCTTCCCCTTCAGTTTTTGTGGCCTGGAATCCTTTCCACCTCGAGTAGGTGCTGCTGAAACTGGGCCCGTGGACTGTTTGGCTGAGGTGCTTGGCTAGGACCTTGATACCCGGGCCATACCTGCAGGACAGGGGAGGGAGGGGTAGGGAAGAGGTCAATCCGTGAAAGGAAAAATGTTTTAGGGACTTGGGGCGGGAGGAGGGAGAAGTAATGGGAGTGGAGGATGAGGGAGTGGTTGTTGGAGGTGTTTGTCTGCTGGATTTGGGTGCAGGTGCATGGGTTGTATGATGTTGTGAGGTGGATGGCTGTTGGGAGTCTGAGTGCTTGCGTTTGTGTACTTTAGAGGGGAAGCAGACACGGTGGGAGAGGAAACAGGGGATGTGTGCATGGATGTTGTGGAGGTGTCTGACAGTGAGGTGTGGGTTCTGCTCGGTGTGGTGATGATGCAGGTAGTAGATGATGATGTAGCGCATGCAGGTGTGAGTGTGGACATAACTGGGTGGGAGATGGAGGAAGAGGAGGAAGGGGAGACTGTGGAAATAGTGGATGTAGTTGTGTCTGCAAATGAATGTTGTTTGAGTGAGTGCCTGTGGGATGAAGTGTGGTGCTTGTGTTTGCCTGTGACACTCTTGGGTGTTGTATTGTGTGCATGCTCGTCTGGCTGAGTGCTTGGGATAGGTTCGGGCTGAGGAAAATGGGACTGGGAAGTGAAGTTGGATGGGGACGTTTGAAACAGGGACAATGGCTGCCATCAGAGAGGAGGCCAGAGCCTTGATCAATCTCTGTTGGGCCTCCAATCCACCGTGAATACCGTCCAGGAATGCAATAGATTGCTGCATCTGGGCTGCCAGCCCCTGGATTGCATTCACAATGGTTGACTGCCCTACAGAGATGGATCTCAGGAGGTCAATAGCCTCCTCACTCAGGGCAGCAGGGCTCACTGGGGCAGGGCCTGAGGTGCCTGGGGCGAAGGAGATGCCCACCCTCCTGGGTGAGCGGGCACCGGGCAACTCCCTGAGGGGCTGCTGGGAGGGTGCTGCTGGTACGGGGGTGGCGGCTGTACCTCTAGCTGCGGTGGTCACAGAAGTGTCCGCCACCACCAGGTACCTCCCATCGGAGGAAGTATCTGAGACTGTATTGTCCTCTCCAGTCTCCGCCATTGTGCTCCCCTCGCCCTCTGTCCCACTGGTGCCCTCAGCGTCAGTGGACTCTGCCTCCTGAGTCCTGTGGGATGCAGCTCCCTCTGTCGCCGGTCCCTCTTCTCCTCCGCCAGATGATGCTAATGCACATAAGGACAGGATGACAAAACAAGAAAGGGGGGAGAGAGAGAGAGAGACAAAGGATACACTGGGTCAATGACTGCACCAACACCACCATTGGCATACACAGCACCCTCACACACATGGAACAGGCCTACGCACTATGCATTGCACTACCAGTGATATTGCTAGCCACCAAGGCATGAGGAGGAGCACACACTGCCAACAGCAGCACACCTGGGACCCACACAGCCCTGACCAGGAGTGGATGCTAACAAGCTAGGTAGGCAGTATTTCCCCTTCAGACCCCGGATACCACCCCACCAGCCGTATGTTGTAATGATAGCCACTGTACTCACCCCGTTGTGGCTGCTGTGATGCCCTCAAGTGCCCATCCAGCTCTGGATAGGCCACCACCAGTATGCGGGCCATCAGGGGGGTCAGCTTCCGACGGGCACCCCTTCCTCGTTGGGAGGCCATCCCCAGCTGGGCCTCCGCGGTCTTCTATGCCCAGCGTCTCAGGTCCTCCCACCGTTTGCGACAGTGGGTTCTCCGCCTGCCATAGACCCCCAGGGTCCACACCTCCTTGGCGATGGCACGCCATATACCCTTCTTTTGATGGGCGCTGACTTGCAGAGGCAATACAGACAGGAGAACACCATTAGAGAAACAGTCCTGCCAGTAACACGAATAGCCCACCATATCCGGTCCATCACTATTAGCACATACATAGCCCAGCACTCAACGTGTACACAGCCAAGAGGACATCCTTTCCCCCTTACACAATGCCTTCACACACACACCTCCATGCATTCATGCCACATACATTGTGCCCACTGTACTCACCTTTTGGTCTGGAGGCCCATACAGCAGTACGTACTGGGGTAGGACCCATCCACCAGTCTCTCCAATTCCTCTGAAGGGAAGGCTGGGGTCCTTTCCCCGGTCATACGGGCCATGGTAGGTTCCAGACACAGGTCACAGCAGCACATGCAGTGTAAGTCCTCTCCTATGGAAGGTAAAGAAACAAGTGAGGAATCAGATAGAAAATGGCAGTCACGTCTGCGGCGGTGCATATTGTCACCGCCGGCGTAGATCACCATTGGCTACTGTACCCCATAGGGCCCAATTATAACCAATGAGGAATTGCATGGCGGTTCCTGACTGCCTTCCGCCATGGTGCACAACGTGAGTGGAATTATCCCACTGCTTATGGAATAATGCTGCATCACAAGAGAAACAGGCGCTTACTTGACAAATTACACTGTCCCATGACATGTTTGCACATTGCGGACTACTGTTGTGGCTCCATTGTTCAGTTTGTGACAGCCTCCTCACTCTTGTGTCCCTTAGATACCTACCGCTGCAGATGAATAGGAAATGGAGACATACCCCCATGTACAGACCCTTGGTCGACTTTGGCTACATTGGAGGACAGGCACATTATCCTCACCTATAGACTGGACAGGGCCACAATCACAGAGCTGTGTGCCCAATTGGAGCCTGAACTGATATCTGCTATCTGTTACCCCACTGGGATCCCTCCTATTGTGCAGCTGCTATCAGTACTCCATTTCCTGGCAACTGGTTCTTTCCAAGTGACAGTGGGCTTGGCAGCAGGAATGTCACAGCCAATGTTCTCAACGGTGTTGACAAGGGTGTTGTCTGCCCTGATTTAACACATGTGCAGCTACATAGCATTTGCCCGGGTTGAGGATTTGGTCACTGTGAAGGCTGGGTTTTATACAATGGGACATATCCACAATATAATTGGGGCGATTGACAGAAGATTGGCATTTGCTCCCTCCTCCGCCATAATGAACACGTGTTCAGGAATCGTGAGAGTTTCGACTCTGTGAATGTGCAGATGGTGTGCTTGGCGGACCAGTATATCTCCCACGTCAATGCTAAGTATCCTGATTTGGTGCATGATGCCTTTGTCCTGAGGAATAGCAGCATCACAAATGTGATGGCCCAACTTCCGAGGCACAGGGTGTGGCTAATAGGTGAGCCCTGGTTCTCACTCAGTATATGTTGGTGTATGCCTATGCTGTATAGGATAGTGTGTAGCTAAATTCTGTCCCTCAGTATTTGCAGGTGACTGAGTTTACCCAAACCTATCATGGCTTCTGACCCCTGTGAGAAATGCCAGGACAAGGGCAGAAGAACGTTTTAATGAGGCACATGGGAGAACCAGAAGGATCATTGAAAGGACCTTTGGTCTTATGAAGGCCAGGTTCCTCCATCTGGCAGGTGGATCCCTGTGCTACTCATCCAAGAAGGTCTGCCAGATAGTAGTGGCATGCTGCATGTTGCACAACTTGGCCCTCAGACGACATGTGCCTTTTCTGCAGGAGGAGGAGACTGGAGATGCCCCTGTGGCAGCAGTGGACCCTGCGGACAGTGAGAATGAGGAGGCAGAGGATGAGGATGTGGACAACAGAACATCTGTAATCCATCAGTACTTCCAATGACACACAGATGAGACAGTGTTACTTTACATTTCTATAACTTTGGTTGTATTCTGTGTGGCATTGGCATGCTGGTATTTCCCACTTCTATGCCCACTTACTGTTACCTCTGGCTATTCATTTTGCAGATGTTGGTGATTTGACAAATTCTCCTGGTGTGATCACAACAGCCAGCTACAGGTCATTGTTTATATGCTCATTCTATGTACAGTTCATTTGCACTGGTTGTACCTGTTTTAATCAATACATATTTGAAATACATGACATACTCAAAATCAATTTATATCAAAGGGTGTTTATTGAAGTGCTAATATATAGAAGGGGAAGTGCAATGGGATAGGGGGATGATGGAGGAAAGTCCAGGATATTGTTCCAGTCTGTTCGTAGCACAGGTGCATTGTCCAATGTGACATAGGAAGGGGAGAAATGGCATTTCAAGGAGGACAGGGTGACTGAGTGGGACACAAGGGGGACAATCAGGAGAGTCTCATTTTCTGGCAGGGGTCTTGGCAAGTGTCTGTGGCTTCTGTCTGGATCGCAGGGAACGTTTGCAGGGTGGTTCACCTTCTGCATGGGAGGGATGCTGGTGGCCTGTGAGTCCTGTGGTGGGGCCTCCTGGCCACTAGCGGCAGCAGAAGTGAAAGGCTGTTCAGATGACTGTCTAGTGGCAGGGGCCCGCTTGTGTGACACTGCCTCCCTCATAATGTTGACCATGTCTGCCAGCACCCCTGCTATGGAGATCAGAGCGTTGTTGATGGCCTACAAGTTCTCCCTGATCAACTGATACTGTCCCTTCTGCAGCCACCTGTTCTCCTTCACATTGTGTAGGGTCTGGCCCATCGTGACCTGGGAATGTTGATAGGCCCCCAGGATCTCAGAGAGCGACCTCGTAGAGAGTCTGTTTCCTGGTCCTATCCTCCCCCTGGCACACAACACTCCTCCCACTTTCCCTGTTGGCCTGTGCCTCTGTCCCCTGAACCGTGTGCCCACTGCCACTGACCCCAGGTCCCTGATTGTCTTGGGTGTGAGGTGTGGCCTGGGGTCCCTGTACAGGTAGACACACTGCTGATTGACGTGTCCTGGGGGCAGAGGTTTGGGTATGCTGGGTGGGTGCTGTGGTGTTGTTTCCTGATGGGGGAGGCTCAGTGGTGTTCTGTGACTGGGGTTTGGGTAACTGGCTGTCCAGTGGTCCCTGATGGGCCAGGTAGATCGTCCAATTCATGAAGACCAGAGTTACTGTCATCACTGTGGGCCTCTTCTGGTGGGGGACTGAATAGTACTGGCACCTCCTCTCCAGTGACATTGGCAGGGGTACCTGTGAGGATGTAAATTATGTATTATGCTTCATGTGTATGGCATATTGTACATCCCTCGCTTCCCTTCTATGATTGGCGTTGCCGTGCCAGCTTTTACTTGTGTATGTTGGTGTATGTTGGGATTGTTTGTTTCCCTATGCTGTGCATGCTTTAGTGATGAGTGTCTTGCAGGGCTGTGAGGGGTGTTCATGCATTGGTACATCATGGAGGGCTTGGCATTGGGATTAGTGCAATGTGATGGTGGAGTGTGTGGTATGTAGTGGAGTGATGGGAGTGAGGGTGAGGGTATGTGATGGCATGCAGGTAGGGGGTGATAATTGTTGAAAATTAACTTACCAGAGTCCAGTCCTCCTTCAACTCCGACCAGGCCCTCAGGATGCAGTATTGCCAAGACTTGCTCCTTCCATGCTGTGAGTTGAGGGGGAAGAGGTAGGGGTAGACCACCATTTCTCTGGATAGCGAGCTGGTGTCTTGCTGCTATGGAACGTACCTTCTCCCGTAGGTCGTTCCACCTCTTCCTGATGTCGTCCCTTGTTCTGGGGTGTTGTCCCACGGCGTTGACCCTGTCCACGATTCTCCACCATAGCACCATCTTGCTGGCTATTGATATCTGCTGCACCTGTGCTCCAAATGGCTGTGGCTCTACCCTGACAATTTCCTCCACCATGACCCTTAACTCCTCCTCAGTGAAATGGGGGTGCCTTTGTGGTGCCATGGGTGTTATGTGATGTGTGTTGGTGAGGGTGTGTTTGGTGATGTTTGGGGTCTGTGAAGTGGGGTGCGTGGGGAATGTATGGGTGTATGTGGTGTGTATGTAGTTGTAGCTGTGGTCTTGGTGTCAATTATTTGTATTCATAAAGTTTGTGGGTAATGTGGGTGTGTGTTTACAGTGGTGTGGGTGTGTGGGTGTGGTATGTGTATGGGTGTCAGGTGTGTGTTGTTTGAATTGTCCAATGTGGTGTTGTTTTGTATGTGGGTGTCCATTGTGGGCACGGCAGTATATACCTCCATTGAATGTCCGCCGTGGTGATTCGTGGGTCATAATGTGATGCGCGTTGTTCTATTGGCTTAACGGTGTGGGTTTTGATACCGCCAGTTTAGCACTGACCTTTGGTCTGGCGGATTTGTGTCTGTATTCTGTCGGATAGGTTTGTGTGTCATAATATGAAGGATGGATATCCGCTGCCGCGGTGGCAGGTTGGCGGCCATCAGCGTGGCGATAAGCAGGATTGACCGCCAATGTCATAATGAGGGCCTAAGTCTTCAATGCACAATCGGTGGAGGAAAACATCATAATAGTAAGATATGACCTTTATTCTGACAGGCAAAGCAAGTCAAACTGTTGTAGCGCATGGTATCACCTTTGCAACCTGTTTTGTTGTGCTCTGTCCACACGAGTACTCTACTTGCATGCACGCGAGATCAATAATTCTCTCAGCTTTTGTCCATTTCCATGTCCGTGGTTCTCTCAGGAGCTTACGGAGCTAAACACAAATGCAGAAAACAAGAAAAGTTGTAGAGGGAGGAGTATAATGAGGAAGAGAAAGGGAAATATAAAAAGTGTATAAACTTCCTATTATGTCTGAAAAACTATTTTTTTTCTAAGAAAATATTGGCTGCTAGGAATTCCACTAAAGAGCTTTTTAAAACAATGGAGCTCCTATCCAGTCTTCCACCTAATACCATCCGTGACTTGATTCAAGGGTTCTGTAATCAACTTGTCTGCTTTTTTAAAAACAAAGTTGAAGATATTTATGGCAAGCTGAAGGACAATAAAATGAAGGTTGGCCTGTCCTATTGTGTGAGGGGTCAGCCGGTGCATTGCTCCCTAGTAAGCTTTCCTTTACTCACAGAAGACAGAGTTGCAAACTTATCGGCCAGACTAAATCCGGAGCCCCGTCGGATCCATGCCCTCCAAAAATCATGCATGAGATTATGGAAGCAGTTGTGCCTCCGCTAACACTGTTATTTAAATCCATTCTGGAGACAGGATCTTTTCCTCTGACATGGAAGAATGCTTACATGTTCCTTTTGCTGAAAAAGCCTAATTTGGATTCTAAAGATGTGAAGAACTATCGTCCCATCTCTCATCTTCCCCTGGTAGCTAAGGTCTTGGAAAAACATATGAATGCCACCCTGCTAAATATGTGGAAGAAAACCAAGTGTTAGATCCAGCACAATTTGGTGTTAGGCCCAATCACAGTACAGAATCGTCTCAGTAGTGGCTACCGACCAAGTGAGGAGTATTCTAGACAATGGAAAGACTGCAGCTCTGTTTCTACTATATCTGTTGGCAGCTCTTGATACCGCCAACCATGAGATTCTTATTGCACGACTGGAAAAAATCAGAATAGGAGGACCTGATTTAGAGCTGTATCGTTTTTTCTTTCACAGAGAGAACAGTCTGTAGCTGTGCGAGAACTGAAAATTAAAATCCTTTAACTTGCCTTGTGGAGTCCCACAGGGCTAGTCTTTGAGCCCAACTCTTTTCAATATTTTATGTGGCCCCTTTGACAAAATGTATCCATTCCTTTTGCTTTCTCCCATTGTGAGAAAGTAGCCTCTTTCTAGCCTTGTTACCCCCACTTTTGGCCTGTTTGTGAGTATATGTCAGGGTGTTTTTACTGTATCACTGGGATCCTGCTAGCCAGGGCCCAGTGCTCATAGTGAAGACCCTATGTTGTCAGCATGTTTGTTATGTGTCACTGGGACCCTGCTAGCCAGGACCCCAGTGCTCATAAGTTTGTGGCCTATATGTATGTGTTCCCTGTGTGATGCCTAACTGTCTCACTGAGGCTCTGCTAACCAGAACCTCAGTGGTTATGCTCTCTCTGCTTTCCAAATTGTCACTAACAGGCTAGTGACCAATTTCACCAATTCACATTGGCATACTGGTACACCCATATAATTCCCTAGTATATGGTACTGAGGTACCCAGGGTATTGGGGTTCCAGGAGATCCCTATGGGCTGCAGTATTTATTTTGCCACCCATTGGGAGATCTGACAATTCTTACACAGGCCTGCCAGTGTAGCCTGGGTGAAATAACGTCCACATTATTTCACAGCCATTTACCACTGCACTTAAGTAACTTATAAGTCACCTATATGCCTAACCTTCACCTAGTGAAGGTTGGTTGCAAAGTTACTTAGTGTGTGGGCACCCTGGCACTAGCCAAGGTGCCCCCACATTGTTCAGGGCAAATTCCCCGGACTTTGAGAGTGCGTGGACACCATTACATGCGTGCACTATACATAGGTCACTACCTATGTATAGCGTCACAGTGGTAACTCCGAACATGGCCATGTAACATGTCTAAGATCATGGATTATGCAGAGATGCCCAGGAAGGCAGAACAAAGGATTTCCTCTGAGAGAGGGTGATAAGTCAGAACCCAGGTACTGCCAAACTGCCTTTCCGGGGTCTCCACTGCAGCTGCTGCTGCTGCCAACCCCTCAGACAGGTTTCTGCCCTCCTGGGGTCCATGCCTTTTAGGGTCTGGCTATATCTCTCAACCAACCCATGTGTTTGAGGATGGTATGGGGTAGTGAACCTATAAGTCACACCACATTCCTTCCACATGTGCTTTAAGTATGCAGACATGGAGTTTGAACCTCTGTTTGATATTGCGTCCTGTGGGAACCCTGCTCTGGTAAAAAAAAAACAGGAGGGCTTTTGCAGCTGGAGGAGCAGTAATGGTCCTAAGGGGTATAGCCTCAGGATATCTAATGGCATGACCCACTACCATTAGTATGTATCTGTGTCCTGATGCTGTTTGGCGGTCAAGGGGGCCAACAATGTCCACCCCCTATAAATGGGACACCAACCACAGGCAGTGGAATTAAGGGGGCCTTCAAGTGTCCTCCTGCCTTGCCACTGGCTTGACAGGTAGTGCAGGACTAACAAAAGTCCTTCACTTTTTGTGACCTTCCTGGCCAGTAGAAGTGGTTAACTAACCTACTCACATTTTATTTTGGCCCAGGTACCCAGCTAGGGGAATGTAATGGGCTAGAGTAAGGAGATACTCTTTGTACTGCTGAGTTATACCACCATTCTGGTTACACCAGGTTTGGGGTATCTGGCCTCAGTGTATAGCATCCTCCCAATAATCCCTGTGGGTATCACTGACATTTCATTCCTCTTTCTGTGTAGCTTGATCCCTCAGGCCTCCAAGATTGGGACATGTTCTCTGCCCTTGGCACAGATATTCCCTGGAGCCCTCCCCCCAAGCCTAAGAGCTCTGGGTGGTAAGCCCAAGTTCTGCAGGCTCATTTCTCTCCAGGAAGGGTGAATCCTCTCTCTGGGAAGAGTTTTTTTTATTTTGGATCTGATTTGAAGCGGGTTCCCCCAGTCTTCTTGCCCTTTCTGTTGGGAGGCTGGTCTACTATTTCAGTATCCAGCTCTCCTTTTTCTTTCTGAAGTTTGCTCTATGCCCTCGGCTTCTGGGACCCCATTATTGTTGCATGGGTCTTCAGTTCTACTTCAGCCCGCGGGTATGCTTCAGGTCATTTCAAAGCAGGCAATCTACTGGAATGGATGAGGACACAACCACTTCTTTTTGTCCTGCTTCTCCCCCGCAGTCAAAGGTTACCATAGCCATGGGATGGAACTGTATCTCATTGTCAGCATTAGTGACAGGATAAGCCTTCCATACCAGGTACTGATTTGAGTGGACCAGGGGCTGGATTACCATGATAACAGTAACCCCTGTGCCCCTCAGTGCTTCCGCTTTCTTCCCATTGATCAAAGGGTGCTGTTTGTATTTATGGAAATTACTTGGCCAGGCAGCACAGGATAACTCTACCCTACCCTCAATTATTAATGTTGTCTCTGTGGGGCCACTGACATGGTCCCATCGGGAGATTAGCTACTGCATTTACTGCAGGTTGGCTAGAGGTATTCTTTTTGTTTCTACAGCTAGGATCTCCAGTTTGGGGCCCTCTGTTTCTAACCAAGTGGTCTGCCTTCCTCCCCAACTCCTGAGGGGAAAGTGTACCTTGGTCTACCAGGTATTAATGTAGCCTCTCATTCTAACAATTATTCAGCAAGTACTCTTTCACGAATAGGTTGTAAAGCCCATCAGAGTATTGTACCTTGTTACTAGCTAACCAACCACCCAGCATTTTTACTGAATAGTCCACAAAAGTCTACCCAAGTTTGGCTCTGTGTTTTTCAAGCCTTTCTGAACCCTATGTGATACTCTTTAGTTGTTGATCCAAAGCCCTCAACCAGGGTACCATTCATGAGGTAATAGGATTTAGAATCTGCCTCATTAAGTGCCAGGATCCCATTCCTGCACTTTCCTGAGAATAACTCCCATATCAGTGTGCTCCAGTGTTTTTCCCCAATCAATGCAGGCTCTTTCAAAGGCAGAAAACCATTTCTCTATATCATCCGTTCTGCAAAGGAACAACTCAAAAGGTTTTTCTTTCAATATTTGGATGGTGCCACCATGGACGGGACCTAGGCCCAACTCTTTTCTTTGTTTTTCAATCTCCAGAAGTTGACTCTCTAAGGCCAGTCTTTTGGCCAGTGTGGCCAACGCCAAGTCTTATTCTGTGGGTACACTAGTGCTTTGGGTGGAGGAGCTGCCCTCATCCCCAATTCCAGACTGAATCTTGAACAGCTTGCAGAGTTTCCTTGATTGGACATAGCTATATGCCTAGTAAGGTGTCAGGTCGTGCTCCTGGCTCTGGGTCTCTTCATCTGACATGTTTAATTTACTAAAGCTGGGACATTTTTTATCAATTTTGAACCCCCTTTTTGGATAAGGCCAACTAAAGTAAGGACTTTTAAACTTTTGCTATTGTTATCAGGACCTAACTAGGTCCCTAACAATTATTGTGAAAATGTGTAAAAAAACTTAGCCAATAGAAAAACAGCAAAAATTAAGCTAAAGACAATTTGGAAAGTTATCTGTGTGCTCACAAAATTGACAAAGTGGTATCAGCAAACGCAGGAGGCTACACTGCTGATGCACCAAATGTAGGAGGCTAGCCCACTATGTAGTGTGCAAAACTAGGCACACTGGGAAGGACGTCCAGGCAACACACATTAGTTTACAGAGGTAAAAACTAGACCACCTAATTCTCAAACGTTTATGGTAGCTTAGTCGAGCAGTTAGGCTAATCTAGGAGAAGTGCATAGCACTGGTCGTACTCACAGTATCAATAAATGAGGCCACACACTCAAAAGAATAACTCGAGAATAATTTACAAACATACTTCAGATTTATATACATTTTTTAAGACCAAGATCATCAAAATCGGGTTAGTACTTTTTAACTCATGAATTTTTAAAGTTGAATGAAAATAGTCTTTTGTGTGTAATTACGCACCGTGGGAATCAATGGAGAAATACTTTGAAAAGTTACAGTAAATCAAGCAATGCGTTTACCAGTGTCTCCTTTTGCAGGTATATCAAGGTCATTGGTAGTCCCTATGGACCAACTGGAGAAGTTTGGGTGGTTCCCGGTTTCGGTGGGAACAACTGCTGAAAATCGTGGAGCTTGTGCCAGGCCACTGTGGGCTACCAATTAGAGAAGCACTGCACAGGCGGACTTAAAAGTAAGTCCTGTGGGTCCCATTAGGGTGTCAAAGTTGTAAAGGGTGGGAGACACTTAGGGCAAAGTTGGGTCTTCGGTGCAGGGCTTGAGTGCAGAGCGAATCGGTCAGCCAGGAGCTGTGCGCAAAGGTGCCCTCAGAAGCAGGAGGTAGGTACTTGGAGGGTCACTTGCAGGTCAGCAGGTGCACTCTGGTGGGAGGTGTGGGTCATTCCTGAAGTCCCTCAACTGGGACTTCCTCCTGGACCTTTTTGAGTATCAAATGGACTGCCCTTTTGGGTGTCCGATGTGAGATGACCAGTACCAAGGGCTATTGCACGGTCTGGCCACTGGAGGGTGCAGTGCCACCAAACTTGGCACACTGGTAGGGTTTGCCCTCATGGTCTGATGGACGAAGATTGGTCTGGCTGAAACATCCGGTTCCTTGGTCAGCAACCAATCAGTGAAGTGGCCTTTATTAGGTCTTTGGTTTCTTGGTGTTGCAGAGTGATGCTTCTCTCTGGAAGGAGATCTTTGGTGATATTTGAACAGAGGTGGTCCTCTTGGGGTTTGTAGAGTCTGTCCAACATCCAAGCAACCCCTCAGCTGTGATTGTCGAGTTCTGGGTGTAGCAGGCAGGGTTTGGCGCCTTTTCTTGGTGCTGCAGGCATTCAGTTCATGAGCCTAGGGTCTTCTTTGTTGCTGGTCTTCTTTTGTCCATGGAATCTGATTTCTTGGTCTAGGGATGCCCACTAAATACTGTATGTAGTGGGTGTTTTAGGGGATACCTAGTAGTGCCTAATGGGCCATCTACCTTATGGTGGCTACAGCCACTAAGTGACCACTTCAACTGGGCAGAAGGCACTTCCCTCCATCTGATTAGCTATTTTTCATCCATCCAAGATGGAGAAAAATGAAATGGAGAGGTCACATTGCATGCAAGGGTGATGCAAGCTTGGGGTGGCTACTCCGCCTACCCTTTGCCTGTTTTCCCACCATTGCTCCCACCAAAAGTGGGAGTTTGCAAAAAGGGCAGCCATCTGCTGCCAGCAGCAGGCCTGGGGGTTGAGTTTCAAGGGCAGTATGCTCTTTGATGCTCGCCAGCAGGGCAGTGCAGATTCCTGAGAGTGGGGGCATTAGTATCTCCAACCAGGAAGGGCTTTGTTCTGAATCCCAAAGAGTAGGATCTCTCACCCCAGTGATTCCGAATCTTGTTTGGTGGCGGCAGGCTGGGTGTGACTGGCCAGCAACCATGCTAGGGTAGTTAGCTTTTGCAGGGGGCACCTCTAAGGTGACCCCGGGTGCATTATGTAATAAATCCAATATTGGTACCAGTTTGGATTTATTATTCTGAGCTGTTTGATACCAAACAATCCAGGCTTAAGGGTAGACATCATGTAGCTGTGAAACTCATTCTGACCGGTGTCCAGCATATGCATTACAATGGCTGCCCTGTTGACTTACTATTCCCCAGGTTTGGCAAAGACACAGTAGGGGCATATTGCTCATGTATCTATGCCCCCAAATACCATATAGTGCACCCTGCCTTAGGGCTGGAAGGCCTGCCAGAGGGGTGACTTATCTATAATAAATGCAGTGTATGGTGGACAGGGCACACAGACTATGTGCCATGTCGAGTTTGTCTTTTAGGATTGCATCAGGGCATCTAGCCTGCAATGGCAGTGCACGATCTGTGCTTCTGCCCTCAGGGGCCTACCAATAGTACCCCATGCCTTAGGTACCTAAATACCATTTACTAGGGACATATAGTGGCAGCTAAAGGAGTTGTCAATGGTGCCAATGCATCATAACAGTTTTAGGGAAAGAGATCTAACTTAGGGAACCTGGTTAGCTGGGGCTTTGGCTACTAACAGTTTTGAGGCTACATCATATACCAGGCAAAAAGTGAGGGCTAACCATGACAAAATAGGCCTTTTCCCACAGTATGGTGTGAAAAATATTGATGGACTGGGATGCAGCACTGAGTAATTACCAGTGGCTGAGATTAATTGAAGCATTACACCTATCACTTTATTGTATACTTCATTAAGATACCCCACATGCAATGGACATGCCCAGAAGTGGGCTGTGATGCTCAATGTGACACTGGAGCCAAGCTACACCTGACAGAAGCACGCCAATTGAGTTTCTGGTGTTCAGGCCCAGACGGAACCTGGCCTGGTAGCTCAGGCTCGACTGCTACTATTGGAGCAGGAACAAGAATGATTTGCATATGGCTGGGTCAAAAGTGACATGGCGTGGTGTGCAAAATAAAGAAGTACTGGGATGCAGCCCGAGTAATTATCAGTGCTGAGATTAATTCAAGCTTTCCACTCATCACTTTTTTGTATATTTAAATTCTAATCTAAACACCATTTTAAAAGTTGTACACTTTAGTCTACAGAAGTAGCAACAGGAGACCAAGTGTGCAGTAGGCATAAACTGAAAGCACCTACCTTTTGTTTAATAAAAATTGAACAGGTGAATATACTGCTCACCTTAAAAGGTTTTCCCTTGCTTTCCTGTACTCATACACAAACAGGTCAAACAGGTCCCACTGTCAGAAAGTGGAGCTGTCATCTCTGTTCAGTGCAGGGAACAGAGATGAATGGTTTGCTTCAACAACCATGGGGCTGCTGCTTAAAGCAGCTCCTTGGATGCCGAAGCAATGGGACAGCGGGGAATCCTTGAGGCTTCCCCGTGGTCTCTGATAGCCCATAAAGGGCTATTTTACAATTTAATTTAAAAAAAACATGTAGGGATCACGAAGAAGGCCTTGAGGGCTCCCCGCAGTTCCAGATAGCCCATGAAGGGCTAAAAAAAATAGAAAGAAAAAATGATTAGCTTAGTGTTCAGCTGAAGGGACCACTAAAATTTAAACCATGATACATAGTCCCTTATAGAATTTTCAAAAGACTTAGGGCCTGATTACAACTGTGGCGGAGGGGTTAACCCATCCCAAATGTGATAGATATCCCGCCCACCGTATTACGAGTTCCATAGGATATAATGGACTCGTAATATGGTGGCGGGATATCCTTCACATTTGGGACGGATTAACCCCCTCCGCCACAGTTGTAATCAAACCCTTAATAATCCTGCCATGAAAATGAAATTACCTTCGCAGTTATGAGTGCTCCCTGTGTACCATGTGTCTTTGTTAAAACCTGTTGCTCCTGGAACTGTTCTCCCTAAAAAAACGACAATGGTGATGATAGATGATAAACTTGAATTTGAAGCGGAGGCGATTCTGGATTCCAAGCGAGTGTGGCACCCAGTGAATTACTTGATTCATTGGAAGGGATATAGACCCAAGGATTGCACTTGGGAGCCTGCATGTCATGAACACTGCCCTCGTCTTTTGCCCCACTTTCATTAATGGTGCGCTGACAAAACCCAAACCTGTGGGAGGTGCCTTAGAGAGGGTATCCTGTTGAGTGCCGCATGCATAACGTGACGGGCCATTTAAGGTGGAGCGAGTAGCCTTTAAGGCTACCCGCTGCACCATGATGTCTGCTTGTTGCTAGCTCCATTTCCTCGTACTCACCGGCATGGAGGTGTGTCCTCTTTATTCATGTCTCCGAGTGCTCGGCGTCCTCACACAGCAGATTTAGTTGTCGGATTCCTCTCTTCCGTGCCCCCTTGCGTTGACAAAAAAACCTGAAAAAGACAAGCCAAAGACATTATTTATGCGGCAACCTTGTTGAGTGGTAACAATTACAATTTATGCTAAAACATGAACAAGTACATATCTGAAGGGTTCCTGTCGTGAAAGTCTGGTGAAGTCAACCATTATTTTTCTACTTAAGGAAAGAAAATACATTTTTTTTTTTTTCAGATGCATTTGCTATATTTTTATCAAGGACTCTCAATAAGGTTGCTATTTGTACTTGCTTAGACATTTTTAATGCACTGTGACTGTTTAGTTGGACTAATGACACGCTGTTTATGAATTCAGGAGCTGAAAGACTGTTACTCATAAGACTCATTATTTGAACCCTGACCCATATCAAGGGGTATATGCTTGGTTAACTAGGTGTGTAAAGCATATATACTTGAGTAGATGCTAGCGTGAAATGTTATGTGCTTACCAATACCTGAGATAGCCCCTGTGGAATTAATCACCTTAACCTTGCTTTTAGAAGTCCTGCATAGCCAATTCAGTCTACAGAAACCATCACTGAAAAGAAAAGGAGATGGGACAATATGTATATCAAGCGTGGATTACCTAAAATTGGGAAGAAATTAAACTGAGTATTCTTGGTACTAAATGTTGGTCTTAGGTTTACACAGAACTTAAAAGACAAATGCCATCGCACGGTGGAAGCCTGGTCAGGGTTCATCCCTCCATCCCGGTAGGTCAGGCTTGACTTCTTATGGAGTCTGTTTGACCTCTAGGGAGGTTGGGAACCACTTTGCATCCATTTCACTTCTGTGTAAAGGTACTAGCCTGACACTCGGCTGAAGCTGAATCCCAACATAGCTGCCAACATTTCCCTGTTAAAGTTTTGTCAGCCAATCAGATCTCAGCACGAGATCAGGAGGATTTGCAGAGCCTTTGCGTCCCTGAATATACAAATTTGTTTTTTCTTTGATTTCTCAAAACCTACCGAACAGATTAACACCAAATAACAAAAAGGGCACTTTCTGGATCAAGAGCTACCTTTCTGACTAATTTGGCGTAATTCCATCAGTGGTTCGGGCTCTATTCCTGTTCAAAATCACTATGGAAAAATGCATGGTAAAAATAGTGTTTTGGGACCCCCCCCCCTTTCTCAGCCCCGCTTCACGGATCACTGCAAAACTCTCCAGAGAGCAGCTAAAGTGAGCATAGTATTTGTTTAAAAAAATTCATGAAGATTCATCGAATAGTGCCAAAGTTTTAAGCAAAAGAAAAAAAAAAATTCTATAGAAACTAGATCTGTTTTACCCACACAAAACAGTAGAATTTCAGCAGTTATAGTTATAGTTATATTTATGTTACAAAACTATAACTCATGGCCTAAAGTTACTTAACGGCACAAGTTATTGTTTTTTCACATAAGAATGATTACAACTAATACTGCTAATCTTCTGTGGTTTTGTGTAGGTAAAATGTAAACCTAACTATAACCTTAGCCCATAATTGGTCCCTTAGAGACCCCTACATGTGTCCTATGGAGTCAAGATACCTCCATCCTGACCACTCTGAGATGTTATTAATATTTTCTCGCAGGGGCCCAGCCAAGAAACAAAATGGCAGCCTCAACTTTCATTTCAGGTTGCGGTCAGGCAATAAGGTCCTTGCTTTCGGGTTCGGATCCGCAGATAACCTGTGAATGGTTATGCAGAGCAT
The DNA here is from genome assembly GCF_031143425.1 of Pleurodeles waltl. NCBI lineage: Eukaryota > Metazoa > Chordata > Amphibia > Caudata > Salamandridae > Pleurodeles > Pleurodeles waltl. The sequence goes on along the minus strand of NC_090445.1, from coordinate 654,499,641 downwards.
TCGAGTCTCTTGATATACAATTTTCTTTTTCGTTTATTATCTTTGAAACTACTGAACAGAATTACACCAAATAACAACAAATGATTTTTATGGCCTAAGATCTAGCTTTCTGTCAAATTTGATGTAATTCCGTTTAGAGTTTCGGGCTGGTCAAAATCCCCATAGACACTGCATGGGGAAAAAGTGTTTATATATATATATATATATATATATATATATATATATATATATATATATATATATATATATATATTTTCCCGGGGCTAATGTGGGCTAATGTGGGTCTGAAACAGACCCCCTTTCCATATTTTTACTCTTTGCCCAGGGGAGGTGGTGGTGCCTGGAGCACAGAGGGGGCCATGGCCCCCTCCATATATTATAATCAAAGCCCTGGGGAGGTGGTGGTCCCGGGGGCTAAGGGAGGGCTGGGAGCCCCCCCCACACAAAATTATCAATGTTCCCTGGACCTTATCCATTCGGGGGCCTCACAAAAAAACAAGGGTGGGAGCCAGAGCTTGTGTTTTTTAAATTGGTTTGCTGCAAATTCACGAATACTGCAAATTAGTGGCACAAACATACTAAAAAATGCTTTTTTGCTCTGGGGGGGTCCCTTTGTGAACTTCCCCCCACCAGAGCTAAGGGGTCAGGGTGTCCCTACTCTGATCCCTCTTCTTTTTTTTCTACTTTTTTACTGGGACTTGGCTTCCTGGTTTTAAGTGTTGGCAGCCAATCAGAGCTGTGCATTTCCCTGCACAAGCTTGTCCTTGTTTGTGAATACTTTGCAGCCAGAGATATACAAGTTTGAACTTCCTTAAATTTATCAAAAGCTACTGAAAGAATTAATACTAAATAAGATCTAATCTGTGTACCGAAAGCTAGCTTTCTGCCAAATTTGGTGTCATTCTATCCAGTAGGTCGGGTTACAGACGTGTCTAAGTGTCCAATGAGAATTAACATGGGAAACACAACTTTTTAAACTCCCCCTTTTTTTCTCGGCCCCCTGCTTGACGGATCACCCCGAAATTTTCCGTGTGCAACAAGAATCATCACCACACGTTTTTTGGAAAATCTTCACAAAACTTTCTCTAAATAATGTTCTTCCAACTCAGTTCAGCTCCTAGCTGGAAAGCTTAGGGGGGATTCATTGAGTGAGGGCCAAGAAAGAGGGGATGTTCCTAAAACACATTTTCCCCATTCATTTTTCCATAGGTGCTTTATACACAGCTACAATGCAAACTGCTAAGCAGATTTATACCATATTTGTCAGATCCTGGTCCAGAAAGAGCGCTTTTTGTGACTTGGTGTGAATCTGTCCAGTAGTTTTTGAGTAATTAATGCTGAAAACTGTTCTACATTTCATGGTGCAAGGATCCACAGATCTCATTCTGATGTGACTGCCTGACACCAGATCAACCAGAAAGTGGCAGCAGCAACAAATTTGCAGAGGATCTGCAAATCCACTGTAAAATTTTAAAAAATCATTGGCTTCTTCCCAATAAAACAATAACAGCCCCTCAAACCCAGGATGGGTCAGGGCTCTGGAGAGCAGCATAGTTGTAATTTATAGAGAGGGAGCAGGTGGCTCCCCTCCCCGAGCCTAAAATGGCCCGTGGACCCCATCCCATAGGGCAATGCTTTCAATAAATGATGCAATGTAATAACGTGCCCTCGCCATGCACTGCTAATTTCCCTACATAATACATCACTCTCACACATGACAACCAACATAACATAATTTGTAATATCATTGCAACATTTGCAATGAAATTAAAGATAAGAAAACTGTACGTGGCAGGGCAGAAGTTATTGTTTCTTTAGGGCATGAGTTAAAGTTACCAGAGCAACTATAATTGGTGAATTTCAGTGGTTTTGCAGGTTTACAACAGCACGTTTTAACTGACATTTTCATCTAACAATAACACCCCATTAATATTTGTTTTTTTGTGAATTTCTATGTTTTAAAAAAAATGTTAAGTAAAATACAATTATCATACCTAACTATAACGTCATTTTAAACTTTGTTTTATTCAGTGAAAACTCATATCCCATATCACCTACGTGTAGACATTAGAAAATATATGATTGTTGCTAAACCTAAACTATCCCTGACACCTAATCTGCTCCAGCACATCTCTCCTAACGTCATTGATGTAAACTATTAAAAAAAGATACCTCTATACTTGCCAGACTAGTTCAACATAGTGGTGGTGTTCACAACGCAATGTGTGGAGGGTAATATGAGTTTGGAAACAGGGATGCAGCCAAATCCAGCATTATTTGCTCTTGGCATCTAAATCTGCTTTGCCTCAAGTGCCGGGTTCAAAATCTTCTACTTTGAAAGGGTCTCAATTCTATTCCTCAAAACAGAAAACACAGGGAGAAGGACACTTGCCAGTGATGCCACCATATTTTGATCAAGTGATCAGATCAATAGCTGGACAAGAAAGGGCATTTGGAGGTGGTGCTAGGCAGGTGAGGCTCATCCTCAAGATAATGTCTATGTCACACAGCAGGGCTACTTGCCATTAGCTCCTGATCTCACCATGACACCAACAATATAGTAGTACATCTGGGACATGGGCCTGGACCCCGGAGAGAACACAAAGCCCTAGCAAGACATTGTATCAAAAAGTGTTCAGTAGAAACGAACCGTACTTTAAGAGTCCAACAGGAGTTAGCCAGGCTAAAGCCAGAGGTGAAAGGTGGACATTTGTAGTAGAAAATGTGGAGAAACTGGCAGGATCTTAAGCACAGGCCCTGGTCCCATTTCCACTCTTGATTGCTGCATTGCAATGGCAGCGCCTTTTACTGGGAGGGTAATCAGGTCTGCTCTTGAGAATAAGAGTGCCAACAACACCCTACTGCACTTACTCAGAGCGAGCCCAAGAATGCCATGAATGCATAGGAACAAGTAACCCCCTGCTACAGAAGCGAGCACAATCTGTGCCTCACAATAGAGAGGGTAAGATATACGCTTAGTGGCAACATTTTGAGTGGTTTGTGTATGAGTTCCTGCATTGACTGGGGGTAGGAATGGAGATCAACATTTGTGCAACACCGAGCAGAATCACATTTACTACCAATTCAGCCATGCCCTCGGCTGCATGAGCCATATCTTTGACATAATTACTAGCAGTTTGGCATACCCACTGCTTGATTGTGCCATGTAATTGCTTTGAGTTGGTTCAAAGGGCTTTCTAACAGCAGATTCTTTAGGGAAAACATCTGAGCAGAAAACAGTTGGTAACAAAATTCCTCTATTAGGGACAAGGTGAAAGCTGGATAGGCAGACCAGGTCTCCTTCAATGGAAGCACGTGTCATTTACTCAGATTGGGAAGATGAGGAGGGGGTCCCAAAAAGGGGGTTCAGGCACTTCTGATGAAAAAACTGCAGTAGTCGGCTCAGATGATTCTGAGAGCAGAAAGCTGTGCAATAATACAACTCTGGTTGGCCGCTTAATGATTTTTATCATGGCATTCGATGGGTGAAGTCCCTAATGACATGATAAGACCAGTTCATTTATGTATTTAATCTGACAAACAGTGGCCTTATCAAGGAGACAGTTAAGGTGGGGGAGAAAAAATGATGCTAAGAATAGGAAACTAGACATTAATAAAACACACAGATTGTTTATTTGGCTTTTCCGTACTTGCAAGTACAAGTGACTGCTACCATAGCTTCAAAAGAGTTTTCAAGGGTTACATGGTTTAGCTACAATACTCTTTTCTGATACATGCGTGCTAAGGAGACGAGAAGAGAGGAGGAGATGAGACGACGGTGCAAGGACGAGTTGCGTGGCTCCAACGCGGTTCAACGCGGTTAGAATGCTGCGCACTGTGAGGCTGTGTTGCTCGGGAGCTGGTCCTTTTGCTAATCTGCCCGCTCCTGCCATTTCAGCGGCTGCGGGCTCGCAGTGCCTGGAGCCCGGGAGCCAGCCACCCAGCACGGGCAGTGCCCATTGCGCCTACCATCGCCTATCGGGCCATCAGCTGCAGGTCGTAGAGCCAAGCAGTGCAGAGGGAGATTGACGGTGGCCCCTCTGCCTCCCTCCCTTTACTGCAGACCTCCTCTCTACCACCTCACCCCAAAGATGCAGGAGAGTGCAAGTGAGGAAACAAGAAGGGGGGTAAGGAGGGGCGGCAGGGGGAGAGCACGGGTAAAGCGGCGAAAGTGGCTAAAGTGGTTCATCATTGCCATTCACTTACCATCACCCATTACCCAAGAAACTGATACTACATTGGTGCGGTATCCTTGCTCTCCCTGCCCTGCAAAACTGCAATTTTACAGCCCGGGAAGCAGCCTGGCAGCTCCTACCAAAGTCCATTGGGGCCAGCAGTCAGCAGCAGTACAGCAGTATAGCGGCATTACAGCAGCAGCACAGCGACAGCATACTGACGAAAGCAGGGTAAGTCCAGCCAAGACTTACAGTCAGTGGAGCATGGCGGCTGTAGGCAGCTGCCACTAAGATTGTGCACCCTGAGCCCAGCAGAAGCAGCCCGGCCAGCGCTGGGTGTGGCTTGCAGGGGTCTGGGGTGCCTCGCTCTGACCCCACAAATCTCCATGCCTTGCTCAGTTCTCACACTCACTACCTGCTTTCCCCTGCGAGGAAGATCGAACAGTTCGTATCCATCACCGTTTCACCTCACTTCAACATCCCTTTCTTCACCCATCTTCATGATACAGATGTCTGCATCCAAGGGTAGGTCGCTCCCCCTGCCGCTGCAGCTCCTCCATGTTCCTGAGTTCCTGAGACCCACCCCACAGTAAGTACCCCCCACCTCCCAGCCCCTCGTTCTGCCCCGCGCTACTCACCCTCTCTCCTGCTCCTGCTTCTTTTCCTCTTTCCTTCTTCTCTGTTCTTCCTCCTCGCTCCTCGTCTGTATTCTTCTTCTGTACTCCTCTTCTCCCCGTCTTCTCTCCTCTTCTCTTCTTCCTCATCTTCTGCTGTGGTATTCTGCACCCTGTTTCTTCGTTTTTTGTATCTCCCTCCGTGTTCTTCTGTGTTCTTCTGTGTTCCTCTGTCTTCTTCTGTCTTCCTCTGTCTTCCTCTGTCTTCTTCTGTCTTCCTCTGTGTTTTTCTGTCTTCCTCGGTGTTCTTCTGTCTCCCTCTGTGTTCTTCTGTATTCTTCTCTGTTCTTCTGTCTTCTTCTGTCTTCCTCTGTCTTCTTCTGTATTCTTCTGTGTTCTTCTGTATTCTTCTCTGTTCTTCTGTACTCTTCTGTGTTCTTCTGTGTTCTTCTGTGTGTCTTCTGCTCTTCCGGTCTTCTGCTCTTCCGGTCTTCAGTCCTTCCGGTCTTCTGCTCTTCTGTTCTTCTTTTCTTCTGTTCTTCTTTTCTTCTTGTCTTCTTGTCTTCTGCCTTCGGCTCTTCTGCCTCCTCCGTCCTCTTCTCCCCGCGCCTGCCCTCCTGCTCCTGCCTCATCCCCCTCCCCTACTCGCATCCCCCCCTCTATCTCCCCTATCTAACCCGTTCACTTTCTACCTCCCTCACTCCTCCTATCTACCTATCTCTCCATCTCTCTATCCCACTATCCAACTCCCTCACTCTCCACCTCCTCCTATCTTCCTATCTTCCTATCTCTCTATCTTTTTCCCTATCTATCGATTTCTCTATCTACCTTTTCTCTCTACCTATTTCTCTATCTCTCCCCCCTCCCGCCACCCCCTCTATTACCTATCTTCCTATCCCCTCACTCTACCTCTCACCCTCACCCACCTCTACAACCCCCCCTCCCCTATCTTCACAACCCTACACCTATCTTTCTCCCTAATCTCCTAAACCTCCTAACACTCTCCCCCCTCCACCCTTAAACCCCCCTCCCCCTGCTCTTCTCACTCTACCTGTCCCCCCCTCCCTCGCGCTTTCCCGCCGCGACCTCCTGCACGCCCCCGCCCCCCAGCTCCCATTCGCCCCCAGCTGACCCCTCCCCCCCCTCCTACCTCATATGGCGGCCGCTGCGCGACAGTGGTAGCGACCCTTGACCCAAGGGTAGGTCGCTCCCCCTGCCGCTGCAGCTCCTCCAGGTTCCTGAGTTCCTGAGACCCACCCCACAGTAAGTACCCCCCACCTCCCAGCCCCTCGTTCTGCCCCGCGCTACTCACCCTCTCTCCTGCTCCTGCTTCTTTTCCTCTTTCCTTCTTCTCTGTTCTTCCTCCTCGCTCCTCGTCTGTATTCTTCTTCTGTACTCCTCTTCTCCCCGTCTTCTCTCCTCTTCTCTTCTTCCTCATCTTCTGCTGTGGTATTCTGCACCCTGTTTCTTCGTTTTTTGTATCTCCCTCCGTGTTCTTCTGTGTTCTTCTGTGTTCCTCTGTCTTCTTCTGTCTTCCTCTGTCTTCCTCTGTCTTCTTCTGTCTTCCTCTGTGTTTTTCTGTCTTCCTTGGTGTTCTTCTGTCTCCCTCTGTGTTCTTCTGTATTCTTCTCTGTTCTTCTGTCTTCTTCTGTCTTCCTCTGTCTTCTTCTGTATTCTTCTGTGTTCTTCTGTATTCTTCTCTGTTCTTCTGTACTCCTCTCTGTTCTTCTGTGTTCTTCTGTGTGTCTTCTGCTCTTCCGGTCTTCTGCTCTTCCGGTCTTCAGTCCTTCCGGTCTTCTGCTCTTCTGTTCTTCTTTTCTTCTGTTCTTCTTGTCTTCTTGTCTTCTGCCTTCGGCTCTTCTGCCTCCTCCGTCCTCTTCTCCCCGCGCCTGCCCTCCTGCTCCTGCCTCATCCCCCTCCCCCACTCGCATCCCCCCCTCTATCTCCCCTATCTAACCCGTTCACTTTCTACCTCCCTCACTCCTCCTATCTACCTATCTCTCCATCTCTCTATCCCACTATCCAACTCCCTCACTCTCCACCTCCTCCTATCTTCCTATCTTCCTATCTCTCTATCTTTTTCCCTATCTATCGATTTCTCTATCTACCTTTTCTCTCTACCTATTTCTCTATCTCTCCCCCCCTCCCGCCACCCCCTCTATTACCTATCTTCCTATCCCCTCACTCTACCTCTCACCCTCACCCACCTCTACAACCCCCCCTCCCCTATCTTCACAACCCTACACCTATCTTTCTCCCTAATCTCCTAAACCTCCTAACACTCTCCCCCCTCCACCCTTAAACCCCCCTCCCCCAGCTCTTCTCACTCTACCTGTCCCCCCCCTCCCTCGCGCTTTCCCGCCGCGACCTCCTGCACGCCCCCGCCCCCCCAGCTCCCATTCGCCCCCAGCTGACCCCTCCCCCCCCTCCTACCTCATATGGCGCCCGCTGCGCGACAGTGGTAGCGACCCTTGACCCAAGGGTAGGTCGCTCCCCCTGCCACTGCAGCTCCTCCAGGTTCCTGAGTTCCTGAGACCCACCCCACAGTAAGTACCCCCCACCTCCCAGCCCCTCGTTCTGCCCCACGCTACTCACACTCTCTCCTGCTTCTTTTCCTCTTTCCTTCTTCTCTGTTCTTCCTCCTCGCTCCTCGTCTGTATTCTTCTTCTGTACTCCTCTTCTCCCCGTCTTCTCTCCTCTTCTCTTCTTCCTCATCTTCTGCTGTGGTATTCTGCACCCTGTTTCTTCGTTTTTTGTATCTCCCTCCGTGTTCTTCTGTGTTCTTCTGTGTTCCTCTGTCTTCTTCTGTCTTCCTGTGTCTTCCTCTGTCTTCTTCTGTCTTCCTCTGTGTTTTTCTGTCTTCCTCGGTGTTCTTCTGTCTCCCTCTGTGTTCTTCTGTATTCTTCTCTGTTCTTCTGTCTTCTTCTGTCTTCCTCTGTCTTCTTCTGTATTCTTCTGTGTTCTTCTGTATTCTTCTCTGTTCTTCTGTACTCCTCTCTGTTCTTCTGTGTTCTTCTGTGTTCTTCTGTGTGTCTTCTGCTCTTCCGGTCTTCTGCTCTTCCGGTCTTCAGTCCTTCCGGTCTTCTGCTCTTCTGTTCTTCTTTTCTTCTGTTCTTCTTTTCTTCTTGTCTTCTTGTCTTCTGCCTTCGGCTCTTCTGCCTCCTCCGTCCTCTTCTCCCCGCGCCTGCCCTCCTGCCTCATCCCCCTCCCCCACTCGCATCCCCCCCTCTATCTCCCCTATCTAACCCGTTCACTTTCTACCTTCCTCACTCCTCCTATCTACCTATCTCTCCATCTCTCTATCCCACTATCCAACTCCCTCACTCTCCACCTCCTCCTATCTTCCTATCTTCCTATCTCTCTATCATTTTCCCTATCTATCGATTTCTCTATCTACCTTTTCTCTCTACCTATTTCTCTATCTCTCCCCCCCTCCCGCCACCCCCTCTATTACCTATCTTCCTATCCCCTCACTCTACCTCTCACCCTCACCCACCTCTACAACCCCCCCTCCCCTATCTTCACAACCCTACACCTATCTTTCTCCCTAATCTCCTAAACCTCCTAACACTCTCCCCCCTCCACCCTCAAACCCCCCTCCCCCAGCTCTTCTCACTCTACCGGTCCCCCCCTCCCTCGCGCTTTCCCGCCGCGACCTCCTGCACGCCCCCGCCCCCCAGCTCCCATTCGCCCCCAGCTGACCCATCCCCCCCTCCTACCTCATATGGCGGCCGCTGCGCGACAGTGGTAGCGACCCTTGAGCCAAGGGTAGGTCGCTCCCCCTGCCGCTGCAGCTCCTCCAGGTTCCTGAGTTCCTGAGACCCACCCCACAGTAAGTACCCCCCACCTCCCAGCCCCTCGTTCTGCCCTGCGCTACTCACCCTCTCTCCTGCTCCTGCTTCTTTTCCTCTTTCCTTCTTTGTTCTTCCTCCTCGCTCCTCGTCTGTATTCTTCTTCTGTACTCCTCTTCTCCCCGTCTTCTCTCCTCTTCTCTTCTTCCTCATCTTCTGCTGTGGTATTCTGCACCCTGTTTCTTCGTTTTTTGTATCTCCCTCCGTGTTCTTCTGTGTTCTTCTGTGTTCCTCTGTCTTCTTCTGTCTTCCTCTGTCTTCCTCTGTCTTCTTCTGTCTTCCTCTGTGTTTTTCTGTCTTCCTCGGTGTTCTTCTGTCTCCCTCTGTGTTCTTCTGTATTCTTCTCTGTTCTTCTGTCTTCTTCTGTCTTCCTCTGTCTTCTTCTGTGTTCTTCTGTATTCTTCTCTGTTCTTCTGTACTCCTCTCTGTTCTTCTGTGTTCTTCTGTGTTCTTCTGTGTGTCTTCTGCTCTTCCGGTCTTCTGCTCTTCCGGTCTTCAGTCCTTCCGGTCTTCTGCTCTTCTGTTCTTCTTTTCTTCTGTTCTTCTTTTCTTCTTGTCTTCTTGTCTTCTGCCTTCGGCTCTTCTGCCTCCTCCGTCCTCTTCTCCCTGCGCCTGCCCTCCTGCTCCTGCCTCATCCCCCTCCCCCACTCGCATCCCCCCCTCTATCTCCCCTATCTAACCCGTTCACTTTCTACCTCCCTCACTCCTCCTATCTACCTATCTCTCCATCTCTCTATCCCACTATCCAACTCCCTCACTCTCCACCTCCTCCTATCTTCCTATCTTCCTATCTCTCTATCTTTTTCCCTATCTATCGATTTCTCTATCTACCTTTTCTCTCTACCTATTTCTCTATCTCTCCCCCCCTCCCGCCACCCCCTCTATTACCTATCTTCCTATCCCCTCACTCTACCTCTCACCCTCACCCACCTCTACAACCCCCCCTCCCCTATCTTCACAACCCTACACCTATCTTTCTCCCTAATCTCCTAAACCTCCTAACACTCTCCCCCCTCCACCCTTAAACCCCCCTCCCCCAGCTCTTCTCACTCTACCTGTCCCCCCCTCCCTCGCGCTTTCCCGCCGCGACCTCCTGCACGCCCCCGCCCCCCAGCTCCCATTCGCCCCCAGCTGACCCCTCCCCCCCCTCCTACCTCATATGGCGGCCGCTGCGCGACAGTGGTAGCGACCCTTGACCCAAGGGTAGGTCGCTCCCCCTGCCGCTGCAGCTCCTCCAGGTTCCTGAGTTCCTGAGACCCACCCCACAGTAAGTACCTCCCAGCCCCTCGTTCTGCCCCGCGCTACTCACCCTCTCTCCTGCTCCTGCTTCTTTTCCTCTTTCCTTCTTCTCTGTTCTTCCTCCTCGCTCCTCGTCTGTATTCTTCTTCTGTACTCCTCTTCTCCCCGTCTTCTCTCCTCTTCTCTTCTTCCTCATCTTCTGCTGTGGTATTCTGCACCCTGTTTCTTCGTTTTTTGTATCTCCCTCCGTGTTCTTCTGTGTTCTTCTGTGTTCCTCTGTCTTCTTCTGTCTTCCTCTGTCTTCCTCTGTCTTCCTCTGTCTTCTTCTGTCTTCCTCTGTGTTTTTCTGTCTTCCTCGGTGTTCTTCTGTCTCCCTCTGTGTTCTTCTGTATTCTTCTCTGTTCTTCTGTCTTCTTCTGTCTTCTTCTGTCTTCCTCTGTCTTCTTCTGTATTCTTCTGTGTTCTTCTGTATTCTTCTCTGTTCTTCTGTACTCCTCTCTGTTCTTCTGTGTTCTTCTGTGTTCTTCTGTGTGTCTTCTGCTCTTCCGGTCTTCTGCTCTTCCGGTCTTCAGTCCTTCCGGTCTTCTGCTCTTCTGTTCTTCTTTTCTTCTGTTCTTCTTTTCTTCTTGTCTTCTTGTCTTCTGCCTTCGGCTCTTCTGCCTCCTCCGTCCTCTTCTCCCCGCGCCTGCCCTCCTGCTCCTGCCTCATCCCCCTCCCCCACTTGCATCCCCCCCTCTATCTCCCCTATCTAACCCGTTCACTTTCTACCTCCCTCACTCCTCCTATCTACCTATCTCTCCATCTCTCTATCCCACTATCCAACTCCCTCACTCTCCACCTCCTCCTATCTTCCTATCTCTCTATCTCTCTATCTTTTTCCCTATCTATCGATTTATCTATCTACCTTTTCTCTCTACCTATTTCTCTATCTCTCCCCCCCTCCCGCCACCCCCTCTATTACCTATCTTCCTATCCCCTCACTCTACCTCTCACCCTCACCCACCTCTACAACCCCCCCTCCCCTATCTTCACAACCCTACACCTATCTTTCTCCCTAATCTCCTAAACCTCCTAACACTCTCCCCCCTCCACCCTTAAACCCCCCTCCCCCAGCTCTTCTCACTCTACCTGTCCCCCCCCCTCCCTCGCGCTTTCCCGCTTCGACCTCCTGCACACCCCCGCCCCCCTGGTCCCTGGCCAGAGGCGCACCAGAGGCAAGCCCGTCTGCGCCCGTCTGCGCCTGGCCCGCGCCCAGCGCCATGACCCCTGGTCCCCAGCACTCCCAAGCCCCGATGATCCGCTATGACCCCACCACCCTCCATGCCCTCAACCCAGGACGCTCCAACACCTGCTTCCAAGCTCACCCCAAACGCACCCATGGACCCTTCGCCTGCAACTCCTGCAAACGCATCTTCCACCACGCAACAACTACGACCACAAGCCCACGCGCCATCAACCACCTCAAGTGCATCCTAGTCAACGCTCGCTCCGTTCACAAACACGCCGTTGAACTCTGGGACCTCCTAGACTCCACAGCACCGGACGTCGCCTTCATCACGGAGACCTGGATGAACGCCTCCTCTGCTCCAGACATCGCCACCGCCATCCCCGAAGGCTACAAGATCTCCAGGAAAGACCGCACCAACCAAGTAGGAGGAGGCATCGCCATCGTCTTCAAAGACTCCATCAGCGTCACCACCTCCACTGAAGACTCCCCTCTTGCCGCTGAACACCTGCATTTTCAGATTCGCACCGACCCGAGGACCACCCTCAGAGGATCCCTCGTCTACCGTCCTCCCGGACCTCGCGCCCCTTTCAGCGACACCATCGCCGACTTCATCTCCCCGCACGCCCTCGCCTCACCGGACTACATCCTCCTAGGCGACCTCAACTTCCATCTGGAACAAAACAACGACCCCAACACCACCACCCTGCTCGACAACCTCACCAACCTCGGCCTCAAACAACTGGTGAACACTGCCACCCACATCGCCGGACACACACTCGACCCTATCTTCTCCGCCAGCAAACACGTCTTCTTCAGCCACGCCTCCGCCCTTCATTGGACCGACCACAGCTGCGTCCACTTCACATTCTGACGCGAGACCCGCCACCTCCGCACTCAACCCATCCCTCGCCGACAGTGGAACAAGATCCCTGAAGAGCAACTCTTCGCCGCACTCGCCGCCAACCAACCCACCCTCACCACCGACCCCAACGTCGCAGCCCTCAACCTCACAAACTGGATCTCCAACTGCGCAGACAACCTTGCTCCCCTCAAACGCTCGCAGCGACAGAACAACACCAAGAAACCCCTCTGGTTCTCTGACACCCTCAAAGAATCAAAGAAAACTTGTCGCGCACTTGAGAAAGCCTGGCGCAAGGACCGCACCGCTGACAACATGACCGCCCTCAAGAACGCTACCCGCAAACACTACCACCTGAACCGCACTGCCAAAAGGAATTTTTTCACCGACAGACTGGACAAAAACAGCCACAACAGCAGAGAACTCTTCAGCATCGTCAAGGAGTTCTCCAACCCCAGCGCCAACGCCAACGCCGTCACGCCCTCACAGGATCTATGCGAATCCCTCGCCACTTTCTTCCATCGCAAGATCAGCGACCTCCACGACAGCTTCGGACACCAGACCCAACCTAACACCACCGAACCCACATCCCCGACCATCACCCTCAACAACTGGACCCACATCAGCACGGAAGAAACCAAATCCATCATGAACTCTATCCACTCCGGCGCCCCTTCGGACCCCTGCCCGCACTTCATCTTTAACAAAGCCGACAACATCATCGCCCCGCACCTCCAGACCGTCATCAACTCTTCTTTTTCTTCTGCTACCTTCCCCGAATGCTGGAAACACGCCGAAGTCAACGCCCTACTAAAGAAACCTACGGCTGACCCGAGCGACCTGAAAAACTTCCGCCCCATCTCCCTTCTGCCTTTCCCAGCCAAAGTATTAGAGAAGACCGTCAACAAACAGCTGACCACCTTCCTGGAAGACAACAACCTGCTCGACCCCTCACAGACCGGATTCCGAACCAACCACAGCACTGAAACCGCCCTCATCTCAGTCACAGACGACATCAGAACCCTGATGGACAACGGTGAAACAGTCGCCCTCATTCTTCTCGACCTCTCGGCTGCCTTTGACACCGTCTGTCACCGTACCCTAATCACCCGCCTCCGCTCCACCGGGATCCAAGACCAGGCCCTGGACTGGATCGCCTCCTTCCTCGTAAACTGCTCCCAAAGAGTCTACCTCCCTCCGTTTCGCTCAGAACCCACTGAGATCATCTGCGGCCTACCTCAAGGCTCATCACTCAGCCCTACACTCTTCAATGTCTACATGAGCCCCCTCGCTAACATCGTACGCAAGCACGACATCATCATCACCTCCTACGCCGACGACACCCAACTTATACTCTCCCTCACCAAGGACCCCGCCAGCGCCAAGACCAACCTACAAGAGGGTATGAAGGACGTCGCAGATTGGATGAGGCTCAGCCGCCTAAAGCTGAACTCTGAAAAAACTGAAGTCCTCATCCTCGGCAACACCCCGTCCGCCTGGGACGACTCCTGGTGGCCCACGGCCCTCGGCACCGCACCGACCCCCGCAGACCATGCCCGCAACCTCGGCTTCATCTTGGACCCCCTTCTCACCATGACCAAGCAAGTCAACGCCGTGTCCTCCGCCTGCTTCCTCACCCTCCGCATGCTCCGCAAGATCTTCCGCTGGATCCCCGCCGACACCAGAAAAACCGTGACCCACGCCCTCGTCACGAGCCGCCTGGACTACGGCAACACCCTCTACGCTGGGACCACCGCCAAACTCCAAAATCGCCTGCAACGCATTCAAAACGCCTCAGCCCGCCTCATCCTCGACGTGCCCCGCAACAGCCACATCTCCGCACACCTGAGACACCTGCATTGGCTCCCAGTCAGCAAAAGGATCACCTTCCGACTTCTCACCCACGCACACAAAGCCCTCCACGACAAGGGACCGGAATACCTCAACAGACGGCTCAACTTCTACGTCCCCACTCGCCCCCTCCGCTCCTCTGGCCTCGCACTCGCCGCCGTCCCTCGCATCCGACGCTCCACGGCGGGTGGGAGATCTTTCTCCTTCCTGGCGGCCAAGACCTGGAACTCCCTCCCCACCAGCCTCAGGACCACCCAGGACCACTCCGCTTTCCGGAGACTCCTAAAGACCTGGCTGTTCGAGCAGCGATAACCACCCCCTTTGTCCCTAGCGCCTTGAGACCCGCACGGGTGAGTAGTGCGCTTTATAAATGCTAATGATTTGATTTGATTTGATGTCTGCAATACCGTTTTCATTGCCTTCAAATGCCATTCCACCTATGGGCTATCGTCCCCTTGCCTTGGGACCGCGTTAAGCAGTGCCAGATGTGGTGCCTAAAATGCACAAAGCAGCAGCAAACAGTGCAAGAAAGCACACAGTTCCATCAAACAGACTTAGCATATATCCAAGCCTAGATCCACTTGCTTGGAAATTATCCGCTTTACAGTCGCCGATGCAATCTAGTAACAAGGCGCCCGCTGCCAGATGGCTCTCCAGCTGAGCACCATCGAGAATACCCCCAAAAGCGCCACCGAAAGCAGCTCAGGGCAGCACTCACCCAGTTTTCTTCCAGGGTTGTGCACCCCAGCCACTCCAGCCGGCTAACATCTTGAGGCTGCACCAATGGGTCAAAGAGCAGCCCAAGGGCTCCATCAAACCAGGAGTCTCTAGCTCAGACCAATGCATCGTTGCACAGCCAGATAACCACCTTAATGGGATTAGTGCTAAAATAATAACAAATCTGAGTAAGCCAGTTCAAACCAGTTTTTGACTTTTTCAGGAAAGCACCAAAAACACCAAAAGCACCCCCTGGTCAGTCTCCTCTTGGGGCTACCCTATGCGCCAAGAAAATCACTAATAATCAATCAGTAAACTCTCTGAATCATTCCCTGAATCATTTATTTATATAATGGGTAGGCCCAGCCGAGGGATGAAAAATCATAGAAATATTGTCAAATAGCCTCATAGATAACATGACAATCGATCTAAATAACTTAAACCATGAGGAATGGACCCTGCAAAGTACTAGAAACATCACTACAACCAGTTTCTCAAATCTTTCAGCCCCTCTGCCTGCTCCGCAGAAACAGGAGCATAGGTTCGCTGCAGCCTCTAGCCCTACTGCAGTTCGTCCACCATCCACTGCGCAAGACTGGCTCTCAAAATCAAAAGAAGTGGCTACGACAAGCAGCCAGTTTCTTGAGAGATCAAGCTTGTGCCCCTGATGTGCACTAATAGGGCCAAGGCAGGACTCCCATGCCAGTGCAGATGGCAGCCAGACGGACTGCAGTAAAGGCAATTATAGTGTTTCTTTTGAAGCCCAGAAGAACTCTCTCCATAACCTCCACAACCTTACTCAGAAGGGCTCGCCGAGTGTCCACCAAAAAGCTGCTTCTCGGGTATTTCAAATGGATGAAGATCGGAGCAACCTACTGGTATTGATTAACGCAACTTTGTCCACTACAATAAATGCTCTCACCTGGCAGTCAGATAAACTTGAGATGCAACTGGACCTGATACACACGCTAGCCACTTCCATCACTAAGATGAAGGCAAAGTTTACAGCGCTGGAACAAAGAGGGTCAATACCGATACACCACCATGTGCCTACCTTCCAGTTGTAGACAAACTGTCTACCCTGCCTGAAGTACTGACCTCCATGATCTCTGAATGGAAAACAGTCCTACAAGGTCCAGGAATGGCTGGACCGCCCGTGTTTGATCCAATGTGGCCTGCCTAAATTCCCTTTTCCCCTGCCTAAATACTCTTTTCCCCCAAGGGAAACAAGCAAATCTTTACATCCAAAAGTCAGCACTTAGAGCATTTTAAAAGGGGTAGGGCACCCCAAACCACCTGGGTCGAACAAAAATTTCTCCATATCTTGCATATATTCAAATACACCCAATTGCACTAGAAAGATGTCCTTTTACTCTGGAAACAAAAATATTACAACAATTTGACATGGTGGCCCTATACCTCTTGTAGTAGAGCTCAGATGAACTCCTAGCAGTGATGATCAGGAATGGGAGACAAAACGTGAGCTGTTAATTGTCTCTTGGAATGTGGCGAGTCTGATGAAACTGGAAACACGATGCAGATCACCAGCTTTTGAGGGAGGCGGACATCATATGCCTCCAAGAAACTTGGTTAACCTCCCCTCTGGTAATTCCTGGATTTTACTAAATGCATCAATCTGCAATAAAAAGAAACAGTTTCGGGCAACCTTCTGGTAGCCTCTCAATATATTTAAACATCGGCTTGGACATCAAAGTCGGTAAAGTTTTTGCTCAAGATCCATTGTTGGAAGTAATCACGTTGGAAACTCTAACAGCAAAAGGCTGTCTGCTAAAAACTCTAATAGTTAACCTCTACTTCAACTCTTTTGGCCAAGGAAGGGCAGAAAGGATGTCGCAACTTGCAGAAATGCTAGATGTTGTGCTTTGTGACCACGCTGGCTATAATATCATGACCTGTGGGGACTTTAATTTTGCGCACTTAGGAACAAGGGCAGAAGTCCATCAGCCTGCATGTCCAATAACCAAGCAGCTTCAAAACCTGTTTGGCAAACATGGCCTTTTTTCCATCCAACATACTCTTGAAAAGAGTTCACCAACATCGAAATATTTAAAATCCTATCAGAGAAAGAGTACGCTGGACTATATCTTTGCCTCAGATGAAGTCATTAATCTGGTAAACTTTGAAATACCGCAAACAGATGCCAGAGATCACTTCACTCTCTTAGTAAAACTGAAGATTAAGTCAATCTGCTGGAAATCCAAAAGACACTGGGGACCTTCCTGGGAGACGAAGATTTACAGGTAATTAGGCATTTAAAATGGGGCAAATTGCCTCCAAGAGATAGCACATCTGGAAGACATCAAATGTCCCTGACATGCTATCCATGTCAGGCAAATCCTTTGGAGCAACTGGCCTGAAATCACCCAAAACCTGCTTCAATGCGTAGGACCTTCTATGGCCCCACTAAGGACTCCTGCAAAAGGCCTCCCCCCAGAGCCCTATAATGGAAAGTAAACAGAGACTTCGCTGGATGAAGTCTCTATGTGGCAAAACAAGGAATTCCTCAACAAAGCCGGGGGTTAGCTTTGAAGCTCCAGGCTCACGCCAAGCAGCATAAGCTATTGGTCTGGTCCATTAAACGTAAACAGGCAGAGAAGGAGTGCCTCCATATCTACTCCTTGCTAAACAAACACAATCACAGAGACTTATGGAGATACATTAAAAATAAGATGTGCCAGGGAGGGCGACAAACTAATGCGATAGATGAAGATTCCTGGATAAAACACATAAACAAACTATACTCAACCGATCCATCTCCCTTAGAGCGACCGAGAGTCAAAGCCTGTACACACGATGACACCTACTCAGAATCGGAACTTGTCCCTTCACCGGGTGAAATCTCCATCGTCCTGCGTGGCATGAGGGCGACAGGGGCCCCCGGTCCCGCTGGCATCCCAGCACAAGTCTTTAAAGAAGACATGGAGCACTGGTTAACAATTCTCTCTGTGCTTTACTGTTCCTGCTTGGAGACTCAGAAGGTACCAGCTAGCTGGAGGGGCTCCATACTACACCCCATTTGTAACAAATGGAACAGGCAGAACCCTGCTAACTATTGACTCATTGCCCTTTTGGACATCGAAGCTAAGGGCTTTGCCCTAGTCCTTCAAAAGGAGCTGGAGAACTGGGCGGAAGCTAAGAGGATTGTCCCCTTCTGTCAAACTGGCTTCAGGACAAATTCTGCAACCACAGATAACATCATGTCCCTTTCCTTTTTAACACACAAGGCAGCCACAAAGAAGTCATCCCCTCTCTATGCCAGCTTTGTGGATTATTCCGCCGCTTTCAATGCGGTGGACAGGAACTTGCTATGGCGGAAGCTTCAAGGCTGGGGAATTCCAAACAAGTTACTAAGGCCAATGACTCTATTGTACACATCTTCCTGGGTAAGGATCAATCTGCCAACCTCTGCCATCAGCAGGGAGATGCCTACTGACAACGGCTAAAACAAGGCTGCGTGCTAGCAGCTTATTTATTTAATCTATATATTCAGCAGACATGTCCAGGCCCTAAGACACGCTAACTTGATTCTACCGAAAATTGGAAATATTAAAATTACCCTCCTACAATACCCAGATTATATTGTGTTGCTGGATTACTCAAGAAATGGGCTCCAAAAAGCACTAGCCGCCTTTCATGGTTACAACATGGAAAATAAAATGAAGGCAAATGCTTCAAAGACCATAGTAATCTTCTTTGGAGGGTCAGAGAAATATCAGAACTGCCGTTGGAATATGGGCCATCTCACAATTAACAGAACAGATTCGTACAATTATTTGGGTGTGTGGTTATCTGTGAGGGGAAACCCCAAAGTCCATCTGCATCATCTTAAAGCTGAATTCATATTAACCAGATCATGCCAGTTAAATAATCTTATAGAAAGTCCTACGCCAAGACTGATCCTTCAGGTGCTCAGAGCCTCTCTTCTTCCAGCCTTAAATTATGACCATGAAGCCTTTCCAGGTGGAGAAGCTCCAAGTCAAAGCATACAAAAGAGTGTAAACTACTGCAACACACAAAGAGCTTCTTGATAAGTGGATCGTTCAGCTGTGTGTGACTGCGGTAATATTGACAGTGCGCTTTTGGCACCTTAGGCGTGGGTATACACACTATACACATTTTTGTGGGTGCCTCCGTTTTTTTTTTTTTCTTTTTCTTGGACAGAGTGTACCATCGGGGCTGCTTCTCCAGGTTATTCGAATCCTGTTGAAAGGGCTGCAATTTAAGTAGGTGCAAGGGTTTGTGAAGAAGCTGAATTCCCGGCTTTTGGTTTTGCGCTCTGCATTTCGTCAGGACTTATCAGGCGCTCCTACATTTAAACTTCTGATATTCTTTTTGATACCATATAACTTGTCTGCGCAAAAGGGGTTTAACGCTCCGATTGTATTGGGAGGTGAAACAGACACCGTCCACCTGGCATTCCCGTGTTTCATCTTGCTCTGTTTTTTTTTTTTTTTTTTTTTCCAGCTTCACCTGTGAATTTGGTACGGGCATAATGACTCTGGTCAAATAGGCGTGTTAATTTGATTTTTTCCCTGATGGTGGTTGGATGGTCTTTTTTTAAATCCGCGTGGTGGGCTGGTAACCTAAAAGAAAAAGGGGGGATGAATATTCTCTCCTACTAGCCCACGTCAGTTTCTAAATCTCCCCCTCCGAGTGTTTTTTTTTTTTTTTTTTTTTAGTCGGGAATAAAATAAGAAGAAAAAACGGCAAACAAGAAGGGGGGGTTATTGCCCTCGGCGAAGGGTGGTGGGGCGGTGTCCTGGAAGCAGCCATTGAACTCTAGTATTTGGACAGAAGCAGTGAGGGGTGTGCGACGCGGAAGATCTTTTACCTCTCGCTGTTATCTTCGTGGGAGTATACCGGAAACTCCGGGGGTCTTCACCAGATGTAACTTAAATGGGAGCGGAGTAAGAAGGGATTGCAAGAGTGTTGGAGCCGCACGGTGCATGTCTCCAATTAAACGTCGTCCCAGGGGGGTTCGGGCAGAAGCCAATGATTCGATTGCTGCAAGGAAAAGCAAGCCTGACACCGGAGGTGGGACTGTTAACTCTCGGTCTCAGGCATCTGGGACATTAGAGGCAGGTAGAGTAGAGCTAGACCTCAAATTGCACGGTGAGGGGATTGACTCTATTACATCATTGGGGGGGAACTCTCTACCACTTCTGGAGGAAAGCCAAACGGAACCTCAAGGGAGGAGCGAATCTTTGATTACAAGGTACTTTCAGACTGCTATTCCTCCACCACAAATTATGGCAGGCATTCAGCCGGCCTTAGCCGATTCTGGGGCATTAGATCCGGTTGAAGGCTGTTTAGCAGTAGATTCAGCCCAAAATCCACTAGAAGAGGAACCAGTTAAGCAGAGAGAGGGTCCCTCTAAGACAGCACCCTTGTTGGAAGTTGAGGGTAATTCCTCTAGTGGATTTGCATCGCGCGACATGGATGTTCAGGCTTTGTTAATCTCTCTTACCAACGAGATTAGGGGAAAATTTGAGATTTCAGAAGCTAACCAAACTAGGATTCGGGAGGCTTGTGAAGTTTTGGAAACTAAAATCAATTTGCTAACCGACCGGTTGGGGAAATTGGAGGCAGTGGTGGAGGCTCATGAGGAGCGCGTGGTAGCCCATTCTAAGGATATTTTGCATTAAAAACATGGAGAGAAGATGCTGCAGGACAAGTTAGAGACATTGGAAAACAACATGAGGAGAAACAACATCAGGCTTTTAGGAGTCCCAGAGGGTTTGGAAGGGGAGCACATTAAGGGCTATGTGATCGCGTTGATCAAGGAGGTCCTCCCCGATACAGTAGGGATTAATCTGGATGAGGACATCCAGAGAGTTCATCGTGATCCTTTCAAGAAAAATCCTGGAAGAAAGAACCCTAGGAGGATTTTGATAAATTTTAACACATATTCCATTAAGGAAAGAATCCTGTCTGACGCCGTTAAAGTTGGAGCCTTCTCCATGGGGGATTGGTCTTTCAAGATAAGATCAGATGTGTCTAAAGCAACGTTAGACAGGCAGTGGGAACTGGGAAACTTTATGAGGGAACTTTGTGCCCTAGGGGCTACAGTTCAACTAAGGTTCCCGGCTGCTCTCCGTATTATGTGGAAGAATAAAATGTATAACATGAGAGACCCCGGGGAGGTTAGCGCATTTATAGATCAGATTAAGGCGTCTCAATAAGATCTAGTGGAAAGTCCCGCCCGGCGAGGGGTTCAAAAACAAGGATAACAGGTTGGTTATCCTAGTAGAAATAGGGAGGGTTCCTACGGGGGGGGTGGTTTTGGGGGCATGTTGGTGTTGGGTGTGGGGGTGGGACTCACAGGGTGTAGGGGTTTGGTTTGGGTAAAGGGGTTTGAAAAGGATAAAAATATGAATAGTCCTCATAACTTGCCTAATAGCTTGGGGGGGTTTTCGTCTTGTGTTCTCCCTTTCCTGTTCGATGTCTGAGTATGGCAATTTAAAGTTGAGATTTCTTTCTTGGAACGTGAATGGGTTAAGGGTGCTTGGTAGGAGGAGGAAGATTTTTGAATACTTGCGATTGGTGGAGGAGGAGATTATTATACTACAGGAAACCCACCTTCAACAAAGTGAGTGGGAGAGCTGCCTTAAACAGTTGAACTGGGTTTCATTTAGTGCTTGTTCTTCCCAAACTAGTACAATAAAAGGTGTGGCAGTTCTAGTTAAGAAATTTACGAGGTTTAAGGTAGGATTGGTACAGGTTGATTTTAGAGGAAGATGGGTAGTGGTAGAACTGTGTGTATGCGGTTATTGGATCACTGTGGCGGGTTATTACGGGCCGAACATTGACGATCCAACGCCATTTCAGGATTTATTTAATATTTTACTTTCAGCTAGGTACCCAGTTGTATTAGGTGGGGATTTTAACATTTTGTTAGATCCTGCTCAAGACAAGTCAACTCCCCGGGGTACAGTTAATTCACCTAAAACAAGGGCATTGGTGAAACAAGCGATGCAGGATTTAGGCATGGTAGATGTTTGGCATTGGAGAGGGGGAGATGGAGACAGATACACATTTCACAATAAAAAATATGGGCATAGATCTAGAATAGATTTTTTTTAATTCATAAAAGTTTATGCCCAGAGGTGAGAAGGGTAGCCCATAATATACCATATCTCTCAGACCATTCAGCGGTAACACTACACTTGGGTATTAGGGTCACAATCAAGGGTATTAGAAGTTCAATTAATTGTGCTTTACTTTTAGACGACGCAATAGTAGAAGCATTAAAAAAAGATACAAGAGAATTTTTTCATACGAATCAAGGTACTGCTAGTTTATGGTGTGTTTGGGATGCATTTAAGGCTTATATAAGAGGAAGGTTAGTGAGTCTAGCTACATTCAAGTATCGAGAAGAGAGGGAAAAGCTGGGCAACATGGAAGTGTCATTAAAAACGCTTCGAGTTTCAATGTATAATGCACGGTTAGAAGGGAAAAATGATCTATTAGAGGAGCTGTCTCAGCAAGAGGAAAAGGTTCGGTCTTCCTTAGACGCGTTTTTGGAGAATCGCAGCAGGTTAAAGTGGGAAAGTAGTCAATATGCACATTTTGAATATGGAGAAGGTTGTAGTAAGCTGTTAGCGTGGAAGGTTAAGTCGGACCTTTCCAAAAGGCATATCCTATCAGTCAAATCCGAACTTACGAATCAGATCTGTACGGAGCAAGAAGAGATTGAGGCGGCATTCGTATCTTTTTTTCAGGAGATATACCTAGATAGTTCGGTTAACTCGGAAGAGTCGGTGAGAGAGTTTTTAGATAAAGCATCTCTCCCAGCATTAGAGGAGTCTAAAATGTGCTTATTGAATGATAAGTTAAGTAAGGATGAGCTTGTTGAAGGTATAAAAGCGTTGAAAAAAGGAAAGGCAGCTGGGCCAGATTGTCTACCCAATGAATTATATAAGGCTTTGGGGGATGAACTCGTTCCATTCTTACTAGAGTTATTTAATTCTATGTTGA
The DNA here is from genome assembly GCF_031143425.1 of Pleurodeles waltl. Classification (NCBI taxonomy): domain Eukaryota; kingdom Metazoa; phylum Chordata; class Amphibia; order Caudata; family Salamandridae; genus Pleurodeles; species Pleurodeles waltl. Next base: position 654,477,109 of record NC_090445.1, on the reverse strand, counting down.
TAGATGGGGCCCAAATACCGAATTCCTGGAGAGAGGCGATAATTTGTTTACTGCTAAAGCCAGGTAATGACTCAATGTCTTGTTCATCATATAGGCCCATCTCCTTGTTGAATGCGGACTACAAACTTTATACAGGGATTTTAGCTAAGAGATTGGGGGGAGCCATTGGCAATTTGATACATATGGATCAAAAGGGCTTCATGAAGGGGAGGCAACTTCATGAAGTAACTCACGACTTATTTGCTGCAATAGATCTAGCGGAACAAGAGAAGGCCCCATTGGCAATTTTGGCTTTTGATGCGGCTACGGCCTTTGACCGCGTTAATTGGTTGTTTTTAAGGGCTGTGTTGGAAAAAGTAGGCTTGGGAGTTCCCTTTGTTAGGGCGATAGGGGAATTGTATAGATGCCCCTTAGCGAGAGTTTTGGTTAATGGCCATTTATCACAGGAATTCAGGATCTGGCGGGGTACGCGTCAGGGTTGTCCCCTATCTCCTTTGCTCTTCAACTTATACATTGAACCCTTGGCCATTTTACTTCGGTCTTGTAAGGAGGTTATTCCATTTCGAACTCAGGGGTGGGAAAAAAAGCTAGCGTTATACGCAGACGATTTAATGATATATACGAGCGATGTTAGGTCTACTTTACCTAGTGTCAACACCTTGATGGAACAATTTGGTAGATTTTCTGGGTACAGCATAAACACAGAAAAGACTGAAATAATGTGTTGGAATTTGACGTATGATTCCCCTTTAGTTAAACAGGAGATTAGATACTTGGGGATCCGATTAACAACTGATCTTAGCGAGGTAGCTAAAGTGAATTTTGACATAGTTCATAGGGAAACTAAAAAACTGTTAAAGGCGTGGGCCGTTCTTCCTCTCACGATAATCGGTAGATCCAACATTTTGAAGATGTGCATTCTGCCAAAATTTACCTTTTTGTTCAACTCTATCCCATTAGAGTTTAAGAAGAAATGGTTTAAAAAACTACAGGGGGACCTATCTTCATTTGTATGGGCTTCTAAGGGAATAAGGATTTCATGGAAAAGGATGAGTAGGAAAAAAGAGTGGGGGGGTATTGCATCGCCGGACCTGTTTAGGTACTATTTGGCTTTTCAATTTAAAAACATTAGATTCTTATTGAAGAAAAAGTCAGAGTATGATTCAGTCTGGAGAGCGTTAACAGCACATCTTGAGGAAGGAGCAGATCATTTCTTATACAAATTCGGACATCCTAGGTTTTTTAAGAAGGTGCGTTTGAAACTTCCCAGACAGGCATGCAATGTTTGGGCGTGTTTTCGGAGGGCGTTAGAGATTCCTTACTTTTGCAGTTCTGCCCCCATTTGGGATTCACCTGGTACCCCTGAATGCCTCATCGATAAACTATCAATTCCCTTGAGAGCGAGTGGGATGGTAAGATGGGGCCAGATAACAGATGGATCTGTAGTGTTAAGTTGGTCTGCTTTCCAGGATGCTACCGGGGGGACAGTTTCTAGATTCAAGTACTTTCAGATTTCTAGTTGGGTAAAATCTCGACCAGTAGGAGAAATAGGGAGGAGTGTATGGGAAGGGAAATTAAACCAGACAATAATGAATAAAGAGGTTGCATTGTGGTACCACGCTCTGTTGGAAACAGCAGACGATAGTGCATCCCTTCCCTTGTTGAAGTGGGGGGCAATCTTTCCAGCATTAGATGTCATAGCACTGCGGCAAAAGTCTTGTTCAAAATTGTGGCTTACTACTAGGCTAGCAGGGTTGAAAAAAAATCACCTGTTTACACTTCATAGGGTGTATTGGACACCGGCTAGATTAACAGCTATCGGGAAAACCCATAAAAACTGTCCAAGATGCGGGGAAGACAAGGCAGATGATATCCATATGTTTTGGCAATGCTCTAAGTTGCTGAGCTATTGGGGGGATATAGGGAATACCTTAAAGGAGATCTTCAACATTAATTTAGTATTAAATCTATCAACAGTGGTGTTTGGGGTCTGGGAACAGGGTGCAAAGTATCGGAGTCTGTCAGTACATCAGGAGCATTTGTTGTTTATACTAATTCTCTTAGCTAGACGAGAAATATGTCGTAAATGGATTGATCCTTCTCCACCTCGTGCATCGGACTGGCAATCATCTGTAAAACTAATATGCACATTGGAACAACGATTCCCCCTCTCTAGAAAAGACAATTTTTGGATGCATTGGGAGAATTTTTATCAATAGTGTTTTTTTTTTTTTTTTTTTTTTCTCCTAGATTTCCGTTTTGCCTCCTCCTCCTGAAACTCTTGAATTCTCAAGTCCAATGATTAGAATTCCTCCTTACCCCCTTTTTTTTTTGGGTGTTGCTTTGGTTATGATCAGGTGCTAGACAATAATAGTACATGATCGATGATATATGTCTGGGAAAATCACAATTAGGGGAACAGGTGGGGCGGCTTAACTGTGGTATGGATTATATACTCGGAGATTTGCCGTGGTCCTACGAGCCTGTGCTTTTCACCACTAACCAAACCAAGGGTGATGAAATGAGGACAAAAAAAAAAGAGCTTCTTGATAAGGGTAGAATTAGGCCTGGAAAGCCAGAACTGGGCCCACATGGGTGCCTACCTAAAATACTATCACACGACTATTACGGCCCCCACCAAACACCCTGAAATCAGCTCTTCGCTCTATCTTTGACACAAAAATGAAAGCCTGGTCACAATATTTAACCACATCTTTAGCCTCCCTTCAAATAGACCAAGCAGAACTAATCATACTGGTACGGTCTCGGATCACCATCAAGTCGGTGCTGAAGAGACAGACAAAAACGCTCTCAGGTAACTGACCTGGAAAATCTGAGCAGTTCTCTGTACAAAAGGCGGTGGAAGCATCCTATATGAATAGCTCACATCTCTTGCAACCTCACCCATACTAGGCCTGTACAATTAGGAACGTCTGTTTGACACAGATCCAGTTTGCAAGGCTGCTAGCCCTGAAGATCAATGAGACTAACCCAAAATGTCACTCCCTCTTCAAGATAGTAAATTGCAGGATCTGTAGATACAAATCTGAGTCTTTTAACCACCTGTTATGGTTTTGCCTGGCACTGACGAATGCACGTTGCACTTTATCAAAACCTCTCTTTCTCTGATATGGCACAGGAACTTGCAACAAGGCCTAATCACTAGTGTTTACCTTAAAGGAACCATCTGAACTAGGAAGTTTGTCTTCCAGCTACAAAAGAAGCTCAATGAGTGCATCGAGCCCACTTAGACATCCTTTATCTAAAACAGACAAAATTGGAATCCATTTAATATGGTCAAATCTGGGAAGCCTGTATATCATGCTCCAAAAGAAGTTGACTAGTGCACAGTGCCTATCCAGACTTCCTTAAGCCAAATCAGATAAATGTGGCAAAGGCCCTGACTATGAGATGTGTAGTTTTGTTTAACCAATTCTTGTGACTAAAAGGAGCCCTGACATGATGGCTCCTGCTTTATATTAAAAACTAAATATGCTGCAATTGCACTTTGCACTCAATAGCACAAAACAGTGTTTTATTACTGTTATTTGTTATAGTAAAATCTGCCCTAATTCTGATTTGAAAGTTGTAATTGTATATGCAAAGGTTTTAATTAATCATGTATATTAATAAAGCTATTTTCTTACTTGCATGCTAACTAGCTTGAAGTCTAATAGGATCTGACATACCACTGATCAACACTAAGGGGGTCATTATGACCCCGGCGGTCGAAGATAATGTGGTGGTAGTACCGCCAACAGGCTGGTGGTACTTACCGCCACATTATGACATTGGTGGGTTGACTGAAGGCAATCCGCCAATGTACCACTCTGACCGCCAAGGCGGTTGCAGCCACTGTGCTGGAGATAACAATCTCCAGCCCGGCGGCCACTACTGCCTACTGCCATAGTTTCTGTGGCGTTTGTAACGTCACGAAAACCATGGTGGTAGGCTCTATCAGTGACAGGGAAGTCCGCCGCAGCGGTAGGCAGTTTTTACCGCCATTGTCATAATGAGGGCCTAAGTCAGTAATAGGAGTTCTAGGTCACGTTTGGGTAACGAGGTATTGTCCTTTTGAACTATGGCATGGTCTAATGAGAGAATACAAGGACAGTGTTGGTAATTTAATAACATGGTTGTTCAAAAGGAGCGACATGCTGACCAAGCATCTGCCCTTCTGATTTCTGTCTTCAGGTCCTGTGTTTAGGTGTTTTAGAATGAAGAGAGATGAAAGAGTAAAAAGTGAGAATACAAAAGTCTGGCTTGGGCATCGTATTTTAGTATGTGTTCAATGAGTGACCTGATTTTTCCCAGAAATGTTGGATGCATATGTTTTTTTAAGCTTGTCCAATTGTCCATTATAAAGAATAATCGAAAATGCTCAACATTTCTAAAAGAGTTGCACTGACTACCAGCAGACCACTGCAAATTCCACATCCTATTTTTGACACCTGAAGTTCGAACAAAACAACTAAGAACCCTTCCAGATCACATTACTCTTGCATAAGACTTCAAAGCCCTCTGTGTGTAGTCCATGAACCCCATTAGCCTTCCTCTTTCTTAGATCGCGCCCCTTTCATGACAGAAGGTTTGATTTTACTAGAATCATTTTATGGCACAACTGCTCTGAGAAATCCCTAACCTTTCAGAATAGAATCAAAAGCCTGACTGTCCACCTCATCTTCGAATTAACCCCTTAACACAGTCTTCTGCCATTGTTCAAAGCATATTGAGGCTTATGTCATATAGTAAAATTTAAAAAATACATTTATTTAAGGATCCTTGTAAGGCTGTGACAATGTTAAAGATTTTCTGGTGGTTTTCACATCCCCACTATGAATGTGATAGCAGCTGCTGTGCATTGGCGGTGCCAAAAAATATTGGGAACTGATAGCCTGATTTACAGTTTGGCGGATGGGACACAACTGTGGCTGGTGTCTCATACACCATATTGCAAGTGCATGGTAGACTACACCAAACTCTAAATAAGGCTCTGAGCCTTTGACCTTCTTCAAGGAATTTGTAACCTGTAATTTGTAACAAGTGACCTAGGGCTGGTCCCCAAAAAAGTGTGATAGTTGTGTTTCGTATTCTTACTTTTCCTACTGAGTCAGAATTTAATGTAAGGATTGATAGTGAGCGGGGGGGGGGGCACTGCAAGGCACCCTCTCTGTGAAACGTCTGTCACCCAAGCCCTAATGACTGAAGAGTATATACATATACCAGTTGCCTTCTGTCTTCTTATGGTTTAGCCAGATGATCAACAAATAATGGCATTCATTTGGCAGTTCTGTCTCGAGAAAGCTTCATCTGTCTAACAGAGCTCATGCTGTAAAAGAAAAAGAAATACACACAGAGAGTCGTGGAATCCGCACTATTCAGCTGTTGGCTTGTCTTGGCTGCCGTCGGATTTTGTATCTGATCACAGCTGTGCCACGTTATTGACAAACAAAGGCGTAGCTTCCTATTTCATATCTGCTCTTTACAGCTCTTGAGATAGACAATGGTCAGGCGTTTTAAGGGATCGGGATGCCTATACAGGTATCCAACTAGCATTGACGTTCCCCACAGTGCCGCTTGCGCATGTTGGGGAATGCCAGGCAGACGTTTTTAGTCTTTAGCCAGTAGTCATCTTTGTGGGGGGCGTGCTGTGTCAGCCATTACCTGGATACCTACAGTTGGTGTGTGTCTTGACCGAGCAAGGTAGGGCTTTTCTGTCTTAGTGCAGGACATGCGACATGTGAGAAGATGTTGCCTGAACACTGTCCATGTTTTCATTCCATGCGCAATGATAACGACAGAGACAATTACAATGTTTATGTGCCATCAAATATGAAACATAATTATATTCATGCAAAACTGTTGGTAACGGATGCACAACAATTATTCGCAACTTAAATAATCCTTACTTGCGCTTTCAGTGTGTTTCCTAACCTTCATTTATAAATAGATAGTCCTCCCATTCCACTTCGTTGCTAGGCAGAGAGCAGAGAAGATGGGTGTAGTCGGACACGTGGTATGCTCCCGACACACACGACTATTTGCCGTGGATGCTGCTGGTGATGGTGTCTGGCCTAGCCATGCTCCATGGGTCAAGCCTCTGCCTCTTCTGGTAAAATACTTGAGATGTGCTGTAGAGCCTGGAGCTGAGAGAGCATGATGGGGCTCGAAGGCACACAGGCCTGTGGTTAGCAACTGATAGGACCAGCTAACCGAAGGGAGGCTTGGGGCAGCAGCTTTTTCCGAAAGGTACCAAAACTTCTGGCGTATTTAAGGCACCATTTACCTACTACTCGCTCTTTTCTCCCTCGCCCACTCATACTGCATGTAGCACCTGTTAGCGCGTCAGAGCCTTGATAAGTAAACTTACAAGGAGACACGTTTAGTTCAATGGACCTTTGGACCACGTTCGGGGACTTCCCAGTACGAGATGTCTCTTTGGCATCACAAATCAATAGTTCAATATACCAATCAATAATTTCAATAACTAATAAGCAACCCAATCATTAACATTTAGTAAGAATCAATGAGTTGAACACACGATGACCTTTCAGTCATGAATAACCACACAAATTTAGTTAAGTGTTAGGATATTTATTTCTCCATTAGTCGCAATCTAATGTAATTTCTGTTAATCTCATTAGCAATTCATCTCATTAATAACTTTTCAGTTTTGCCATTAGAACGCAATTAATCAATGCATAGAGAATATTCATTCAGTATTAACACGTCATCAATAAGAAGCACCTTAGCAAAGTCTCAGTAGTACATGATTCAACAAAGCAAGAACTCAGTTATTTGTCTATTTGTGTAGGGTATTTGTGAACACCTTATCTAACCACAGATTAGCATTAGCATGTTGGGTTTCATGCAAAACATTTAGTAAACATGAATTTGGAAAACATCTAAGCTATGGCCTCTATCAAAATAGCAGGTGGTACCTAGAAAGGAAAGGCAAACGGACAATAACAATTTTGCATCAGATAGTTACCAATCCAACAGATCAGCAAACAGCTTCAGTCTTCGTCCTCAGGACATCAGTTGATTCATCCTCAGCAGAGATAGGACGGGGCAAAGTCTTGATATAGCATAGCTAAGGAATAGGATCTTCCCTCATATGGAGGAGAAGTAAGTATCAGGTAAGGACGGGTATAAGATGGTTTAAGGTAACAGGAAGAATAAACAGCAAAGTCTCAAAAGAATGGCCCCTTCTCCTTGAGTCGTGCGGTTAAATCAAAACTGCCTAATTTGCCCTTAACTCCACATTGGATAATAATTGGTGCATCGTTTTCTCTGTCCAATAATCCTTCATGCATTTCGCCAGAATTTTCCACAAACCACAGTTCTCATGTCGAGGATTGGTCCATGTTATTGACGTCTTCATCGGTTGGAATGTCAGGTAAGAAAAGTTACACTTTGCGCTCCAGTCAGTGTCTCCATTGTTTTCCCCTACTCTAGTAACCTTGCACCTGTTACGAATTACACTGTTGCATTCAGTAAGAACGTCTCCTTGAACAAGTCGGTTCTCATGAGAAAGAATTTACTACGGCTACACACACATAACTTCTGGAAAAGTACAGCTTTGTGTCCTTCAGGAAAACAGCACATTACACGTTAGAAAATACGGTTTAACATGAGACCAGGCAACTAGGCCCAGACCCTCGCTAAGCTATGGCCTATTAATTAATAAGCAAACTCTTAATATATATAACTCGTTATGTTACACTAATACAAATTCAAAAACATTAGTACACAGTTAATTCAATTTAGCAGCTTTCATTAGTCTTCGTATACATTGGTAGCCACTCCCCGTGGGCACATTTCAAACGTGTGCATTATTTTCTACGTTAACACATTTTCTATGCATCTTTACCACACAATATTTTGCAAGCTTTTCATGTTAATATTTGCTTTTTAAAGACACACTCCAACACACTCAGTACCTTCTGCATTGCATAGCATCACGCTTCCCTCTAAAGAGCAGAAACAATACTTGTGCAGGGAAGATATGGTCTTGAGCAGTACACGATACATATGTGTCTGCATTCATTAATTCAAGCTTTTCACTTTGAACAACAATGAGAGAAGATAAAAATTGAAGAGGACCTTAAAACCTCAGGGCCTAAAATATTGAGAACGGTTGTTACAGTCAAGAAACGTTACTGCAATGTACATTGAAAACATTTTGAGGTACTGATATTTTGCTAAAAATATGTGATATTAATGTTACATTGTTGGCTCTATAAATAATTTCAGTCATTTGCAGAAAAGCTGAAAATCTGCATGAGATGAAAATGATGGCGCCTTTTAGATGTGGATATTCTGTGGAAAATATCTTTCTAGTTGATTCAGGATATTTTAGCAACATGGAAAAATCATCTCTTGGCCAATTACCAGGCATCCACTCATTCACTCATGTATTCAACCATTTGTCAAGCCACAAAATCAACTAATAATTGCCAGTCATTCCCAGTGTAATAACGCAAAATGTTGGTGTGTGTTGTAGAATGCAAGAAGGGAAACCTTAGTCCCCCATATCTCACAGATATTCATTAACCTTGGCCTGGATGAGAGCCCCCTGAAGGGTTGAGGGTGCGCCTGTAGGGGCAGGTGCCCTGTTAGAAATGGGGTCTCTAGATGGGAGAAGGCTTATACACTGTTCAAGTAGGGACCCTCACTCTAGTCATAGTAAGGGAGTCACACAACTATGATATACCCTGCTCACCCCCTTGCTAGCTTGGCACAAGCCATCAGGCTTATCTCAGAGGTAATGTGCAAAGTATGTGTATACACACGCACACACACACACACACACACACAACACACAGTAACACAGTGAAAACACCACAAAATGACCCCAGAACTAATATGTATCTGTTAAGCAAGATCAAAACAACAAAAATTCAACATACGCAAGAAAAGATATTAATTTTTAAAGTTAGTAGAGTCTCAATCCATAGGGATCAATGGATGTGTTGTTTTAGCACAAAGTACCTGGTATGCATCAAAAATAAAGCCGTAGGAGAGGTGCTGCAACAGAAAAGTAAGCAATGCATCGATTCTTTACTTGCAAGTGAGGCCGTGCGTCAATTCTTTCCCTGCCAGGCAGGCGATGTGTTGATTCTTTCCCGAAAGAAAATTATGTGTCGATTTCCAGCCAGGTAGCCTCGGTTCCTTGCACTGATATTGAAGATTTGATACCCAAAGATGATGCATGGAAAATCCAGACACACGGCAACGATTGATCTGTGCTGAAGCAGGCGATGCATTATCTCACCGGCACTGTGTCAAGTTTTCAGTCGCTGTGCAGGTGCTGCATTGATTTTTCTGCCATAGCAGCTCCATGCTTGGAGTTTTCTTCAGGGTTACCAGCTTTCACTTCCAGGGGCTGAGGGCCTGGATTTGGCACCACTTGGTAAGTCAGGACTATCAGCAGAAGAGTGCAGGCACTGGCAGATGAAGTCTCTGTTGTCCCTGAGACTTCACAACAGGACGCAAGCTCAGTTCAAGCCTTTGCTGAATCTTGGAAAGCAGGACGTAGAAAGCAAAGTCCAGTCCTTTCACTCCAAGGGTAGAAGTAATAGCAGCAGACCAATACAGCAAAGCAACAGGCAGAGTGGCAGCTCCTCCTCCAGCATCCTGCTCTTCTCCCTGGCAGAATGTCCTCAGTCCAAAAGTGTTCTGAAGTTGTAGGGTCAGCAGTCCAATACTTATACCCATTTCTGCCTTTGAAGTAGGCAAACTTCAAAGGAAAGTCTTTTCAGTGCATAAGACCCTGCTTCTCCCTGTCGTGGTCTCACACACACTCTAGAGGGTCGGAGACTGGTTTGTGTGAGGACAGGAACAGCCGTATTCAGGTGCAAGTGTCAGCGTCTTCCTTCACTCTAACCCAGTAAGATCCATCAGGATATGCAGGGTACACCTCAGCTCCCTTTGTGTGTCTGTCTAGAATGAATTCTGACCACTCTGACCCAGACGTGTATTCCAGCAGACAGGCAGAGTCACAGAATGGTTAAGCAAGAAAATGCCCACTTTCTAAAAGTGGCATTTTCAAACTTACAGTCTTAAAACCAACTTCACCAAAAGATGTATTTTTAAATTGTGAGTTCAGAGACCCCAAACTCCAGAACTCTATCTGCTCCCAAGAGAAAATTACACTTGAAAGATATTTAAAGGCATGGAAGAGATAGGTCTTACAATAGTGAAACTCAAATGTAGCAGTATTTCACTATCAGGATACGTAAAACTCATCAGTACATGTCCTACATTTTAATACATTGCACCCAGCCCATGGGGCTGCCTTGGGCCTACCTTAGGGGTGACTTTCATGTAGTAAAAGGAAAGGTTTGGGACTTACAAGAAGTGTGTGCACTTGTCAGGTCGAACTGGCAGTTTAAAACTGCCTACACAGACACTGTGGTGGCAAGTCTGAGAATCATTTACAGGGCTACTCATGTGGATGGCACAATCAATGCTGCAGGCCCACTAGTAGCATTTGATTTACAGACCCTGGGCACACACAGCGCACTTTACTAGGGACTTATTAGTAAATCAAATATGCCAATCATGGATAAACCAATCACCAATGCAATTTAGAGGGAGAGTGCTTGCATGTTAGTATGGGTCAGCAGCGAAAAGTGCCCAGCGTCCTAAAACCAACCAAAACAGGTTAGAAAAAAACATGAGGAAGGAGGCAAAAAGTCTGGGGATGACCCTGCCAAAAGTGCCAGGTCCAACATGCCCCCTAGTGCATCAGGGGCTGCTGGTGCTTGTGTAACACTCTGATCATTCTGTCACTCATTCCATCCATTCACACACTCACACTTCTAGCTAAGTGTTTATCAGTTTTCACCTACTAAGTTACACACAAGACACAGACGAAAGAAACACTTTCACTTAAGTAAACAGCCAGGCGAATGGGCTTTGTCCCTGCTTATTTTTAGAGTGGGGTTTCAATGTAAGGTTCTTCATCACCTTGGTCGCTTATTCTTATTGGACAGTGATAACTTCTCTAACCATGTTATTTGCATGAAAGATTTGATAATGGCTAGTGATCTGCAACCAGAGAGTCTTCAGGTCCCCCTACCACCCATGCTTTTTTGGGAAAGAGCTTGCGTCAATGACCCAGGAAACTGTTCCCCACAGGAATGGCATTGGCATCCATTAATCCTTTTGAGAAGCTCAGACAGGGCCACACCCTTGCACTTCATACTTATTGGGGTTCCCAGTAACCAGACCACTTTCTTTCAAATGGAAGGATTAAAGAGAAACATAATTGAATTAGGTTCCAAGCAGCGCTTTAAATGGGCAGGTACTGTCCAGTACTAAGTACCTGCAGTTCTTTGATTTGTATGGGAGAGTACCTGCACTTCTCAACACTGCTGCAATACATTTAATGGGAATAGTGCCAGCACTTCTCAGTATCAAACAGGTACTGTAAATAGTGAGTACCAGCACTTCTATATTTCCATTTATAGCACTGTTCCAAGCAGACCTAAGGCTGAGGTACAGATTGTATTACTCCTTTACACATGCTCAATAGAATTAGAAACATACAGATTTGAATAATTATTTCTAAAACACGCATCACATATACCTGTTCCTTACTTGCAGCAAGGGCTACCATTTGTTTTAAGCCTGGGGATTACTCTGCAGACAGATACGCATAGGGCTACTGTAGGGGCTGGACGGCATGTTTTCCAATCCTTGTCCTTAATGCTTATAGCAAGCTAGGGGAGTGCACAATTTACTAATGAAAAGCCACAAAGGGAATGCTAATGTGGTGCTCATTAATGAATAAAACATGACATTCACGTCATTTGTTTGCTCTTTACGGCATGCTTATTAATGTGAAAGGACACATTTAATAACCTCCTTAGTGCGGGGTACAACTCTTTATTTTCGAACAGCCAGAAGGAGCTGAGAAAAACAAAGAAGAAATGGGGTTGTTGGGGTAGGGAGGAAATGATTGATGAACAAACTCACAGCTGGAATCAGCTTGGTCTTGGCCTGTGCAACAATGTGACTGTGTTGTTGTGGCAGTGGTATTGGGGCAGTTTTCAGATGCGGGGTGCTGTCATCAATGTTACATCATTGGAGTCATATGGAATGTGAAAACTTCAACCATCACACAAAGAAATAGGTTACAAATAAGCTAAATGATTCAGCAGGAGAGTGGTAACCAATGGTGTAACAAAGGCCCCTGCATCACATTTTCCAGGCCTCAGAGCTCCTGAATATATCCAGAGGGGGGACCCTCCAGGTACTCTGCAGGGGGACACCCTCAAGTTTCGTTGTGCCACTGGTGGTAACATTGTATCATATAGACGGTGGTACATTTTGGAGCACACTATTGCAAATATATTATTAAAGCCTGGTAGTAGTGCAATGTTGTTAGAAATTAGGTCTCTAGTTGGCAGTGGTTTGCACCCTGTCCAATTAGTGACCCTCACTCTAATCAGGGTAAGAGAGTCACACAGCTAAGATAACCCCTGCTCACTCCCTTGGTAGCTTGGCTCAAGCAGTCAGGCTTATCCTAGAGACAATGTGTAAAGTGTTTGTTCACACACACACAGTAACACAGTGAAAACACCACAAAAGTATTCCACACAAGTTTAGAAAAAAAGTTAATATTTATTTAAGTAAAACAAGACCAAAACCACAAACGTCCAACATACGCAAGTAAAGATAACAATTTTCAGAGATTAACACTTAGTAAAGTGCTTAGAAACACACTAGCTCCAACTGAGGCTATCACAGTACTAATGAATCAAATCTGCCAACCATGGATAAACCAACTGCCAATACATTTTAGGCAGGGAGTGAACGCACTTTAGCACTGGTTAGCAATGGTAAAGTGTTCATGGTCCTAATGGCAACAAAAACAGGTCAGAAAAATAGGAAGAATGTACAACTTTGGGGATAACCCTGCAAAAAGGGCCAGGCCCAACAACTGTCATTTACAGACAGCACAGTTTTTATTGAAATTGCCACTAAATTTGCACAGACACACAGTTTTACTGATGAACCTACATGGTGTACATACAATAATATGTAGAAATTGGATTTTGACAAATATTTGTAATTTGCACAAGTGTCTTGATTTGTTTTGATTCTATTAAAATCCTTGCTTCTATCACAATTCATAATTAAATAAAACAGTGCCTCATGCACGCTGTCCTAATGGCTGACTGATATATTTTGAAATATTTGTACAGTTCATTTACAGGTATTTAAATAGTGCTATGTGTGAAATTGGCATCATACAGCCTTTTCTTTCACACTTCCTGTATCCCAGCAAGATTGTTACATCGTCGATTTACAAAATACCCTCACTTTGCAGTCAAATTAGAAATGGAAAAGTAAATACCAATCCTAATGTCTTTGAACTACAAAAATGTATTAAGGCTTTTTAGGGTTCTTTATTGCTCATTCAACTTCTGAACTCCAGTATGTTTTTTTGAGGGCGCCACAGCAACCTCGCACCAATACTTCCAGTACCTGTATGTGCCGGGGTACATTTCATGCAGCTTTCTGGTGCACTCTTTTTTTTTTTCTGAATGATGAGATGGCTTCACAAGCAGCTTTAACTCCTGTGCATGAATGGACGTTTTGTCATTGGCGAAGCCCGGTCTCTTACCAGTGAGGAAGTTTTTATGTATTAATCAAAAATGTGCATTATAAACAATGTGAAGATGAGTGATTTACATTTAAATTCATAAGTGTACTCTGACATGGAGCCATTGCTCTTAAAATGATTTGGATGTGACCCGTTAAAGTACATTTTCTTGGCTTATGCTAACTAGGCCTCAGCTGGGCCTCACTGTTTCTGCTGCATGTAGTCAAGCAAGCTATGTTTATGACACTGTTCTCAAAGAAAACTCTCTAGCATGGGCTCACTAATGCAACGTTTTTCCAAGGATCTTCCACTTGCACAGTGCTGAATTCTTTCACAATAGCTTACTTTTTTTTAATGTAACTAATTTGGTCTTACACCTTCAGATGACAATATGTCAGAATCTCTCAATCAATATACATGTAGTGAGTTAGTGCTTAGATCTTAGGACTGTAAAACAGTTTTAAAATCCTTGATCTGATTTGTTGGATGTATTTCTTTGCTCACACCACGATTCTGCACTTTCAATGCTCTTCTATGAGGAAATGTCATATAAAACCCTCGATTTTGGGAGTGAGCCAGAGACCTTTTCCATGCTACTAGGGATGCTGTCCAATTTCCTACTGATTATGCTGCACAATTGCGACTTAGCATTTTCTGACTTTGCTACTTTTCTGTATAATGATGAACTGATGGCCTTTATGACAATCGATTTCTATGTAACCTAGCAGTTTGTACCTTTTACATTTTATAAAAGAACCTTTCTACGTTTTCTAATTCCGCCCTAGAATTCACTTACTCTGTTGGACCCTTCTTAATTGACTGTATTTTTGATATACTGATTTTCTACCTTATATTGGGACATATTGACACACATACCATGAGTGTGCTTACGAGGTTATAACTTTTAGGAGTACATTGCACACACATCACCTTCCCTGTGACTAGTTCTAATGGGTTTTGAGACTTGTGTAACTGGAGACATCTTTAATGTTGACATGTGGTACACAAGGAGCTGCTGGCAGGCAGTGTTCAGGGAGTAGGACCAGGCAATGTCATGGGTAAATGCTGATAAGCAGGTGCTTAGATCCCTGTTGGTATGGGTTGGTCCTGGAGGAGTTTGTACTTTTTAGTGTATTTCTATTAGCTTTTGACTGCAGTCATTTTTTATTTTTTGATGCGCTTTGCCACTCTGCAGACATGGACAGCATTCATACTGGCAAGAAGGTACATTGCTGTTGGATAACTGTGACATGGCTACAGACGTATTTTCTATTTGTGCATGTGCCATTCTTACAAGTCATTATAGGTATGTAAGACTAGAACTACAAGAAGAGAAGATGGCAGTGATTTTGGAATTACATTAAAATGTGGCCTCATTAGTGTGCAATGTATTTTAACCCATGCCTTTCCTAAATGGGTGAGCTTTCCTGTGTGAAAATGAGAGGTGCACTATGTGTTTGGTGTCAAGTTGCTAGTTGTATGATTTTGTGCATTGACTTGGCATAGACGTTCTGCTCAGCCATGCTGATGGTGACTATTGATGGAAGGTGTGTTTTTAGGAGCACTTTGCAGACTTGGGATCATGGATCAGGATATTGATTGCCAGGTATCTTAGCATGTTACAGTTCAGTCCACAGGAAAATGTATGTATATAGGTATACTTCTGAAGTGCACCATGAAGTTTGTGGTTGGTGGTGGCAGATGTGTTCCTTATGTGTCTTTTCTTGCTCTGACTTTTACTAGTCTGTGTGTCTCTCTCATGATTTGTCTTGTGGCTCTTTTCCATGTGGCTATGGTTGTTGGGTCTGAAGAGATAAATTGGTGTGACAATCAATTTAATTTATTTTTTAGGCTATTTATTATGTGGCAAATAATGTGACTGCTACATTGTGTTATAAATTGTGTCTCTAGTTGGTAGCGGTATGCACCCTGGCCAAACACGGACCACAATCCTAGTCAGGGTAAGCCAAATGCATAACTTAAATTGACCTGTGCTCATCCTCTGATAGCTTGGCGCAGAGCAGGCAGGCTTAACTTAGAAGGCAATGTGTAAAGTATTTGTGTAACACTCATGCAGTAATCACAGTGAAACACCACAAAAAAGACTCCACATCGGTTTGAAGAATACAGGAGGTTTATCTGAACAGGTCAAGACTAAAATGACACAAATCCCATCAGTACATTGAGAGATATTTAATTTTAGAGTATATCAAAGCAGTGTTTTACACAAGTTTCATTTTAGAGCCTTTCACGGTCCTGTGCGGGAAACCTTCAGTTCACTCCAAGGAGCGCATTGAGACAATGTAGGGACCGCTCAGGTCCAAGTTGAGTTTTGGATCGCACTGCTGCTATCTCACACAGAGGAAAATACCTGGTGAGTGACGAGGTTGCAGTGGAGAGCAGAGTTGGGCTGGAGCACCACTCGCAGATCTGGCAAGGAGTTACCATTGTCTGGATAACTGCGCAGTGTGCCTCTTGCTGCAGCACTCGGAGAGGGCCAAAAAGGTGCACCCCTCACGTTTGTGTGGTCCTCGAGGCCAGGTCTATGTTAAGCGTAGGATACAGCAAGGGGTCGCGCTCTCCAGCGGAGTCTGGCAGCAAGGGCGTTCCCTGTCTCCTGAAGAGGGATGAACAGAGTAGATGTACACCACACTCTGGCTACAGCCGATTATACAGAAAGGCACTCCCACGTAGAGAGCATGTCTTAGATGAACCATGTGGCAAATTCCAATTACACCACCCACGGAGCTTATGATGATCGCTGCTGCAGAATCAAACTAGCTACTCACAACGGCTTTGATGCCCCTGAGACCTCAGGAAGGACAGGAAGCAAGCCAGCAAGCCCTTGGAGTCACTCTGGGGTAGTGCTTGGTTCTTGGTTTGCAGGACATAGATCAGCAGGCAGCATGGGAACACAAAAAGACTGGGCAGCAGTTCCTGGGAACTGTCCATCCTGGCAGAGTGGAGATCCTGACACACAACAGTCTTTGCTCCAGTGGCATTTTAAAAATCATATTAAATCCAGCTTTACCAGTGAAGATGATTTATAATTACCATTCCAATTATACTAAATATGATGCAGCTACTCCTCTCTGAACTGAAATTACAGCTTTAAAGTATTTAAGGAATTGCCAGTGCTGGCCTGTGAGAGGATCAGGCCTTGCAGTAATGTAAAACAACCTTGGATAGTTTTTCATTACCAGGACATGAAAAACGAAAGAGTAAGTGTCTTGCCTTTTATGCACATGACACCTTGCCCTATGGGATACATAGGGCCTATCTTAGGGATGAGGTATGTGAAGAAACTGGGAGTTTAAAGCTTGGCAAGAGGTTTTGAATGCCAAGTCGAGGTGGCAGTGAGTCTGCACACACTGGCTCTGCAGTGGCAGGCCTGAGAGATGTTTACAACGCTACTTAAGTGGGTGGCACAATCAGTGCTGCGGGCCCTCTAGTAGCATTTAATTTACAGGCTCTGGGTATCTGTATACCACTTTACAAGGGTCTTACATGTCAATGAAATATGCCAATGGTTGATACACCACTGTTACCAGGTTTAGAGAAGCATATGCACTTTACCAAAGGTTAGCAGTGGTAGAGTGCTCAGAGTCATAAGGCCAACAAAACATTACTGCCACAAAACAGGATGCAAACGCAAAAATTATTGGGTAAGGATGCCAGGTCTAACACATTGGCATTAACCTCTCAGTCATCTATGAGATGTCACATGCAGCAGTTACAGCGTTTAGTATCCTAGAGTTGAAATAGATCATTTTTGCAAATTCTGAGTAGTCTTGGACAAATATTTTCAACACACCTAAAGATTGATTCCTCCTCACTTCATCTAATAGTCTGTCACTGCCAGTAGCAGTATGAAACACAGAATTACCAGTATATAGAGTTATGATCCTCAGCTGCATTATTTACTTCTAACTGCATGGGTGCTAACTATACAATTTATTTTATAGCACCCCTTATCAGGAGCTATATGTATCTCTGTTTCCCTCCTATGGTTGTGTTGCTGGGCCTTTCCTATTCAGGTCAATATGACTATTCACACATTTGGGCTACTATTTTTACAGGGAAAATGTCGGAACTCTGTGTAGTAAAACATTTGTTATTATTTTTTTGCATTTGCTATATTTTGGCTTCCTATTGTAAGTCAGCATTCACACACAAAAAAAAACTTTTTTGACAACATTTCCTCAGAGTTACCTAGCATGATGACTAATCCTGAATTTGGTTTGAACAAAAAATCCCTATTGGTAAATCAAAATTTCTGTATACATTTAAGGTATGCATAGCTTTCTTACATACCCAGTTTTTATTTATTTGAATCTTCATAATCAATTATTGCATGATAGGTACAATGAAATTTCATTGCAAGACACTGCTAAATAATTGTCTCTGTGTCTCAGATTTTGCTTTCATAGTTCTGCTTTCAATGCAAAAGGTTACATATTGAACTCTTTTTCCCAATATATATTTTTTTACCAGTTACATATACAATTTTTTTAAAAACCCTTGAGTTATAGAACAAGCACCTTAATAAGTTCCGATTTTTTTCTAGTTTGTAGAAATATTTAGTTTCTAGGTTTGCCCATGGGTTTCACAAACATTTCTACCATACATTTAAGTTGGTAAAAACTTCAGAAATAGGAAAGTTTGTCCACCTCTTAGAAAAGTTTAAAAATAGTGGTGAGACCTTGGGCTAGACCCTTTGCTGGTGTTAGCGTGCTCTCCTTCTGTCGCCCAACTGCAGCAAGTAGGACTTAGAAATGTTTTGCCAACTTTCTGTCTGGAGAACTGTTAGAGACTAGAATCACTGTCAAAGCTGCAGCCATCAGCATTGAATTGGCAGTTAGCCTCTGCTTGCTGATTTGCCTCGCTGAAGGAGGAGTATTTATGCAGTAAGTGATAAAGTGAAAACACAAGATTAGAAAAATCCCAAATAAATGTAGGGCAATAGAGAAAATGTTCACAAATGAAATGACACCAAATTTAAACTAAAACCAATCAGTAAAACAGGAGTTATTCATTTTTAAAGTTCTTAGTGAAATCTATCACCAGACAGATCAAAGCTCCACTGCAAGTACCTGGTCATGCTAGACCAGGGCAAAGTCATAACTTAAGGCCAACCCCGATAGACCGTGGGTCAGATACACAAGGTGTATTTGGGCCTATCTCTGCTTACCTTTGGAGTGGCAAGACATTTTGAAGAAAAGCTGAGGAAAAGAAAGATCTCAGAATAGCAAGGTAGTATGATGTATCATGATGTGTACACGAAAGTAGCATCATCATTGGGGAAGTCTCGGTGAAGATTTCAACAATGGCGGGAAAAAGTTCTAAGCTGGAAATTCTCGATTTACAGTCCGATGGCATTGTTGTTGATTGGGGGGGGCATAGAGCCTGTCAAAAATTTTTACTTTCTGACTTTGACAACTTTTTGGAAGTCGAAAACTTCCAACTGGATTGCTCCTGCAGAGAAGAGCTACTATGAATTCATGCCATGCATCTTGGGCAGATTGGCTGGCAGGTAGGCCCCAGTTTCCTGTCGGTTCTTCTGCCCCCACCCTTTACGGTTAGGCAGGAGCAGCACCTCTAACACAACTTCCAAGGGTCTAACACCTGGGGGCACTACTTTAGGACTCACTACAGCAGAGACCAGGTGCAGCTTTCAAGGTCTGTGGAGCGTGTTATGTCCCTGTAGCTCCCACAGGAGGCCAGCCAACTAGTCCATACAGTCACTTCTATTGGCCCTGGGTTCAAGAGATTGTCCAATTCTCCTTCAAGGAGCAAGGCACGCCTTCAAGCAGTAGGGTAGTCCTCTGGGGAGCTGGGCAGCCCTCAAGCAGCAGGGTGGACCTCAAGCAGCAAGGCAGCCCTCTGGTAGTAGTGGGACAGTCCTCTGGAGAACAAGGCAGGCCTCAAGGGAAACATGTCAGTCCTTCTGAAGTCGTCATCCTACTGATGAGTTGTTCTGAGGGTCCAATATTTATACCTGATGCCAGCCTTTGAAGTGGGGGACATCTTGGGCTATCCCCACATCTGGTTAAGGAAAGTTCTTCCTTTCCCCTGTCAAGGCTCCAAGAAGACTGGGGTGTCTAAAGGGTGGTGTCAGGTTCCTTTGTGTGTGCTGGAGGCAAGCCCTTTGAAGTGTAAGTGGGGCAGGGAACAGTTCTGCTCCCAAACATCCTTGCCAGATGGTCCATTCTGCCAACACCTAATGCCGTTTTGTCTCACTGTCTGAGAGAAATACAAAAAACCCAACAGCAGAGTCATTCACAGTCATGTGACCTACTACACTGGCAGAAGGCACAAAGGTTAGGGCAGGAAAATGACAACTTTCTAAAAGTGGTATTTACAGAAGTATGCCACTAAATAGTATTTTAAATCACAATTCATTTGAGTCTACACATGACATTCCTACCTGATCCCAATAAAATGTCAGCTATTACTAATTGTAATAAGGTCATTCAATGTTTTGCAATGGGAGAGATAGGCTTTATAGTAGTGGAAAACGAATTTATGAGTTTTCACTGCAGAACATGTACAACTTAGGAACACATGTCCTCCTTTTTAAATACAATGCACCCTGCCCTAAGAGCCTTTAGGGCTTAAATTTGGGGCGACTTACACGTATTGAAAAGGAAGGTTTATGCCAGGAAAAAGGTTCATTTGGCCAGGTTGAAATGGCAGTTTTAAAACTGCAACACAGGCTGCAGTGGCAGGCCTGAGATGTTTTAAAGTGCTAAATGAGTGGGTGACACAATGAGTGCTGCCGGCTCATTAGTAGTATTTAATGTACAGACCCTGGGTACATGTAGCGCCATATACTACAGACATATAAGTAGATTAAATGTGGCAATCATGTGTAGGCTAATTTTACTATATTTTAGGGAGAGAGCAGACGCATTTTAGCACTGGTAAAGTGCACAGATGGTTAATGCCAACAAAAACAAAATCTGAAAACAGAAAGAGTGAAGGCAAGAAGTGTGGAAGAAGTCCACACCAAAGATGTCCGGTATAACAAGGGCACAGGCAAATGGTCCAGAGGGGAACCAGAAGCTTTGTAGCTGACCACGAGGGATGGGAAGTTAGCCTAATCCGGAACAACGAACTGGGTAAGAGGAGCTGCATGGCTCGAAAAATAACCTGTAGTAAACCTGGGGGATAGTATTTGGCTGGCTTTCACAATACTTGAAATTTCTTGATCATACTCTTGAAAACGTCAGTAATCTTGTTGCAACAATAATTTGATGACACAGCTGCGCTAGTTTAGGAGATGCACAGAGTTCCTTGATAACAGAAAAACTCCAGCTGAAAGCTTGGGACTGGAGCAAAAGACGTTTTCATAATAACATTTGTTTTCGCTCTTTTGATCTCATCCTTACGGGAATTGTTAGTGTAGGAGCCTGGACTGGCTTGTAGTGAGTACCAAGGGGTCGTTATACCTTGCACCAGGCCCAGGTATCCCTCATTAGTGTAGAGGGGTGTCTAGCAGCTTAGGCTGATAGAAAAGGTAGCTTAGCAGAGCAGCTTAGGCTGAACTAGGAGACGAGTGAAGCTCCTACAGTACCACTAGTGTCATATGCACAATATCATAAGAAAACACAATACACAGATATACTAAAAATAAAGGTACTTTATTTTTATGACAATATGCCAAAGTATCTCAGTGAGTACCCTCAGTATGAGGATAGCAAATATACACAAGATATATGTACACAATACCAAAATATGCAGTAATAGTAATAGAAAACAGTGCAATGTATAGTCACAATAGAATGCAATGTGGCACATAGGGGTGGGGCAACACAAACCATATACTCTAGAAGTGGAATGCGAACCACGAATGGACCCCAAACCTATGTGACCTTGTAGAGGGTCGCTGGGACTGTAAGAAAACAGTGAGGGTTAGAAAAATAGCCCACCCCAAGACCCTGAAAAGTGGGTGCAAAGTGCACCTAAGTTCCCCAAAGAGCACAGAAGTCGTGATAGGGGAATTCTGCAATGAAGACCAACACCAGCAATGCAACAATGATGGATTTCCTGATGAGAGTACCTGTGGAACAAGGGGACCAAGTCCAAGAGTCACGATCAAGTCGGGAGTGGGCAGATACCCAGGAAATGCCAGCTGTGGGTGCAAAGAAGCTGCCACCGGATGGTAGAAGCTGTGGATTCTGCAAGAACGACAAGGGCTAGAAACGTCCCCTTTAGAAGATGGATGTCCCACGTCGTGAAGAGTTGTGCAGAGGTGTTTCCGTGCAGAAAGACCACAAACAAGCCTTGCTAGCTGCAAGGGTTGCAGTTAGGGTTTTTGGATGCTGCTGTGGCCCAGGAGGGACCAGGATGTCACCAATTGCGTGAGGAAACAGAGGGGGCGTCCAGCAAGACAAAGAGCCCTCTCAGAAGCAAGCAGCACCCACAGAAGTGCCGGAACAGGCACTACAAAGCGGAGTGAACTAGAGCTCACCCCAAGTCACGAAAGAGGGTCCCACGACGCCGGAGGACAACTCAGGAGGTGGTGCACTGCAGGTTAGAGTGCCGGGACCCAGGCTTGGCTGTGCACAAAGGAAACCCTGGAAGAGTGCACAGGAGCCGGAGTAGCTGCAAAACACATGGTTCCCAACAATGCAGTCTAGCGTGGGGAGGCAAGGACTTACCTCCACCAAACTTGGACTGAAGAGTTACTGGACTGTGGGAGTCACTTGGACAGAGTTGCTGAGTTCAAGGGACCTCGCTCGTCGTGCTGAGAGGAGACCCAGAGGACCGGTGATGCAGTTCTTTGGTGCCTGCGGTTGCAGGGGGAAGATTCCGTCAACACAGGGGAGATTTCTTCAGAGCTTCTAGTGCAGAGAGGAGGCAGACTACCCCCACAGCATGCACCACCAGGAAAACAGTCGAGAAGGCGGCCGGATCAGCGTTACAAGGTCGCAGTAGTTGTCTTTGCTACTTTGTTGCAGTTTTGCAGGCTTCCAGCGCAGTCAGCAGTCGATTCCCTGGCAGAAGGTGAAGAGAGAGATGCAGAGGAACTCTGATGAGCTCTTGCATTCGTTATCTAAAGAATTCCCCAAAGCAGAGACCCTAAATAGCCAGAAAAGGAGGTTTGGCTACTTAGGAGAGAGGATAGGCTTGCAGCACCTGGAGGAGCCTATCAGAAGGAGTCTCTGACATCACCTGCTGGCACTGGCCACTCAGAGCAGTCCAGTGTGCTAGCAGCACCTCTGTTTCCAAGATGGCAGAGGTCTGGAGCACACTGGAGGAGCTCTGGACACCTCCCAGGGGAGGTGCAGGTCAGGGGAGTGGTCACTCCCCTTTCCTTTGTCCAGTTTCGCACCAGAGCAGGGCTGGGGGATCCCTGAACCGGTGCAGACTGGCGTATGCAGAGATGGGCAACATCTGTGCCCATCAAAGCATTTCCAGAGGCTGGGGGAGGCTACTCCTCCCCAGCCCTGACACCTTTTTCCAAAGGGAGAGTGTGTAACACCCTCTCTCTGAGGAAGTCCTTTGTTCTGCCTTCCTGGGCCAAGCCTGGCTGGACCCCAGGAGGGCAGAAACCTGTCTGAGGGGTTGGCAGCAGCAGCAACTGCAGTGAAACCCTGGGAAAGGTAGTTTGGCAGTACCCGGGTCTGTGCTAGAGACTCGGGGGATCATGGAATTGTCTCCCCAATGCCAGAATAGCATTGGGGTGAGAATTCCATGATCTTAGACATGTTACATGGCCATGTTCGGAGTTACCATTGTGACGCTATACATATGTCGTGACATATGTATAGTGCACGTGTGTAATGGTGTCTCCGCACTCACAAAGTCCGGGGAATTTGCCCTGAACAATGTGGGAGCACCTTGGCTAGTGCCAGGGTGCCCACACACTAAGTAACTTAGCACCCAACCTTTACCAGGTAAAGGTTAGACATATAGGTGACTTTTAAGTTACTTAAGTGCAGTGGTAAATGGTTGTGAAATAACGTGGACATTATATCACTCAGGCTGCAGTAGCAGGCCTGTGTAAGAATTGTCAGAGCTCCCTATGGGTGGCACAAGAAATGCTGCAGCCCATAGGGATATCCTGGAACCCCAATACCCTGGGTACCTCAGTACCATATACTAGGGAATTATAAGGGTGTTTCAGTATGCCAATGTAAATTGGTGAAATTGGTCACTAGCCTGTTAGTGACAATTTGGAAAGAAATGAGAGAGCATAACCACTGAGGATCTGGATAGCAGAGCCTCAGTGAGACAGTTAGTCATAACACAGGTAACACATACAGGGCACAATTATGAGCACTGGGGCCCTGGCTGGCAGGGTCCCAGTGACACATACAACTAAAACAACATATAAACAGTGAAATATGGGGGTAACATGCCAGGCAAGATGGTACTTTCCTACAGTTAGGATTTAATCAGTTTAATTTGGTGGCAGGTTCATAATTAAGCTGCCATTCATGTTTTTAAATGTACTGTTGGGGCCCGAAGATCTTCAGAGAATCAGCGACAGGACGGGGGAGTCTTTTGTTTGATTTGTGAACCAACAGGGCAAAAATATCCATAGCAAAAGTGGGAGAATCATAATAAGTTGTTAGAGTAGAAGGTTCTAAGCAACAGAGCTGCCGGGAATGCATCCTGATGGTACTTAGAAATCATATTAAGCTCACAGGTGGATGGCAGCACAAAATGGTCGGAGTCGGACCACAGGAGTTGGACAGGAAGACAAGACTGCCAGTACTACATTGTGTTAATTAGGGTCCACTACTCTGGAGAATTAGCTGGTGCACACAAAAGAAACACCAGTCTCTTTGCTCCGCCTGCTGGATAATAAAACACCCTCACCTAGAGCAGCCACCATTGGTCTATTGTAAATGCGACGACCCTAATGCTGGAGAAACGTTCTATCGACATAGGTGAGGAGCACCCACTGATATCCATTTTTCGCAACTAGTGATACTCCAAGCTTGATTCATCATAAATATAAAGGCAGGCATGCTTTCAGGTGATTACTTTTTATGGGAAGTGTAATCTTTCAAGGTGTCATCATTATTTTGAAAGCAAACATTCAGAAAACGTGTTAGAATTAAAAATAATGCCATAACAAAAAGAATAAATATTTTATGTGACCATATTCTGGAGCATGTTTAGCTGTGGCAACATACTTTAGGTGAGTGTAAGTTTAGTAATATTATTAACATGCCCTGATGGCAGAGGGATGCATGCAGGGCAGACATCCTGGAGCTGGCGAATGAAGAGAGCAAGAGAGGTTTAAAGGGTGATCACAAAATGTTAGTGGGCTAAGGAGAGGATAGATGAGTGGTAGATGCAGGCAACAGCCTGAAGAAGATGGAGTTTGAAAGATTTATGGAGTATGAGGAAGGAGTGGCAGCGGGCGAGGAAGGAGTGGCAGCGGTCCATGCTGGGCACTTTGTGCAGATAAATTTCTACCTTCTGTTTCTTGCATGCATCTCTGGCTGTGTGGGGCACAGTAAATGCACTGATCACTGTCTTGTTGTAGAGTCTGAAATTCTTGATGAAAAGGACTACGTGGTTCTCGCCCTTAACAATGAGAAGTTTTTAATTTCTAAAATAGGACTTTCTGGCATCTATGTATCACTTACTCCTAATTTTAGAGCCAGTACAGTAACTCGTGTAATTCCATGTAGCCTAATCATGCAAAATTAGCCAAAAATTCTCGAGTAGTACTCAAAATTACACAAGACGAGTAATTCTGTGTTTAGCACTATTTTCCTAGCCTAAAAATGCCCTTTGCATCCAAAATAAATTTGATTGGATTTTGTGCTAAAATGTAGTGCTAAATGCAACTGAACAAGAATAGCGAACGCAAGCAGTCACTTGCACACACTTAGGCCCATATTTATACTTTTTAGCACAGCATTTGCGTCGTTTTTGTATTTTGTAAGTTTGCTCTGCTTTTGTGTCAAAAAATTACGCTAATGCGGCGCTAAAAAAGTATAAATATGGGCCTCAATGTGCACTTGGGGTAGGATTCACCTAACTTACTCCCAGTGTTCAGTACTATTTTCCAAAAGGCACATGAGAATGCATTTTGTGCTGAGAAATAGCACTAAATGCAATAGAGCACGAACAGCAAGTATGAGCAGCTGCTTACACTCACTAAATGTACTCTTGTGTTACAATTCTTTCACCCAAATTACTCCTAATTATGTGAAGGGCTTAATCATGTTATCATCAGTAGTTCCATGTCAAAGAGTAACAAAGAATTATGAAAATTACTCGGATTATTCCAGCATGATTAAAATTCTCACCAGGCCTACATTCAAGGGCTTCCTAATAGAAGGAAAAGAAGCCTTAACATGAAAGTAGTACTTTTAAAGCTTTTCCACACAAGTGGAACAATATTGTGTGTAGTACTTTTTTAGTATTCGCGTTTTTGTTTTTTATTAGAACATCATGTTTTTATAACACTGCGTTTGTTGGTTGGGAGTTGTCTCCGTGTGTTCAACATATGGAAATGCCATTGTCCTGTTCATACGTTAGCATTTTGATATCTTTATATCAATGACTATTTTGAAAGGTGAGTGTGTCATTCAGTTAGAAATTTACATTCATTGGGTACAGCTAGAAGGGTAGTGTTTCATGTAGTGTGCATCAGCATACATTACAATGACTATGTGACTCACTGCCTCCGTCAAACAGTGTTTATAATCCTGGACTTTCATTTAGAAAGAAGTACAAGAGGCAAAGTGTTAAACCAACTAAACTGCAAGGACTACAATACAGTGGTTTTGTAAAGGGAAGCCACAAGGGCTTGAGTCATGATGTACCAATGACATGCAATTATAGAGCTACACTAGCCGTAGTGGTGTTATCAGTTTCATTTAAATGTACATGTAGTGAAACTGAAGGCAAACAGATCCAATAGTATGTTGGTTAATGAACTGAATGCATCCCCCCAAGAGGACACTCCTCACATTCAAAACATGATTATTGCGTTCTTATTCTGAGTTTGCTTAGTAAAGAACAGAGTGGTACCAAATAATACCAATGACCCTGTAATCACTCAAAATCCATCCAATAAAGGCTAAACCCCAACCTTTGCATAAGTATACTATATTCTATTGTAAGACCCCAAGAATGGATCTGCAGTTTTGGAGGAGGAGTGTGTGATTAACTTAAACCGAATAAACCTATTTGTAAAGCATTTCTGGTTCATTTTATTTAAGTATCATATCTAGAAATTCTAGCTCATCCTCTTTTTTTAGAGGAATTAAAGAGGAAGAGATTTGTAAAAAGAAAAGTAATAACTTGGAACAAAAAAGAACAGAGAAATACAGAAAATAAGCAGGGAAGAAAAGAACCAACAGGACGAGAATCTTCTGGAGAGGTAAGACTGTGGGCCCAACAGAGACTGGAGAAGCAGAAATAAAAAATATACAAATATAGAAACAAAGATACTTAATAAAGTGCTTGCCTCCTTGCAAGTAGACATCATGACCTTTTAAATACCGAGGTTGATGTATATAGAATTATTAAGAGACTTAAACTGAAAAAAATATTCTCAGTAACACCCAGAAAACCCAAATCAATTAAGATGACACCTAATATTTCAGTCACTACAATATGACATCTAAAGGATATACAATTACTTTTTAGTTGAGATTCAGAAATAAAAGTTGGTGTACAAATCATTGTGGCATCTATTTAATTTACTTGTTAGCAATGATTTAGATAATCTGCAACTGTATAAATATTCCGGTAATTCCAATGATAAGGAAAAACTGTCTCTTGAAGAATTGCAAAATGATAATGTTATCATTATTAGTAAAGCTGAAAAAGGTGGCAAAGTTGTTGTTATGGATTTTGGAATTATGAACAATTGCCTGTAGTTACTGTTTATGTGTTACCGTCTATTAACAATTTAACTAAAGCTAAGCTTGCAACCCATGCATTAGTTGAAAAGTGGAAATCTCAAAGTGTACCAGATGAGGAAAAGTTTGCCTGTTTGCAGTTAAAATCACTGATTATCCGGGTATTTTTTTTTTTTAATCAGTGCTACATAATGGGGCTAAAACGTCACCATGTAGACCTATCATTTCGGAGACTAGTTCATTAACAGGAAGGGTGTCTGAAGATAGAATTGCCATCCTTTATTATGGATACCAGAGATGACAGAAGTAGGCTTTTTCATGACATTACAGAGAAAGAGAATGTTGTGTTGGCTACAATACACAGTGAATGATCATTAGAAAGGAATTCAGAATATTAAACAATTTTTCAGCTAAGTTAGCCAGTTATCTTAAGCATGTGACTATGATTTTGGCACTTACTGAGTTTCTACTTATAAATATTTTCTCTTTTTTTATTAGAATGATCTGTACCAACAGTCAAGAGGCACTGCAATAGAGGCCAGGTTTGCTCCATCTTATGCCATCCTGTTCATGTATTGGTATGAGAGGTATCATGCCTGGATTGAGGCAGTTTCTGTTGGATCAAGATTGGTGATTCTTTGGATCCATTTTATTATTCTTATATTATGGGACATACCACTATCCAGGATAAATATGTCAGTAATAGCAACTTGAACACAGAATTGATAGAATTTAGAAATGTATGTCAGTGAAAATAAGATCTAGAGCAGCCCAGATAGGAAACCAACTACCAGTGACAGTGTTTTACACTATAGTTAAAGTCATCCTAAAAATCAGAAAGACAACATCCCGTATGGAGAGGTTGAAAAGGAACTGTAG
This sequence comes from Pleurodeles waltl, assembly GCF_031143425.1. Taxonomy (NCBI): domain Eukaryota; kingdom Metazoa; phylum Chordata; class Amphibia; order Caudata; family Salamandridae; genus Pleurodeles; species Pleurodeles waltl. The sequence continues at coordinate 654,448,771 of NC_090445.1, read as the reverse complement.
TGAATAGAAGGAATATGAAAAACTAGAGCAGGACGTAATTGATTGTTTTGTCCATAGAGAGTACACTTAGAAGATTCTTATGAAGGCAACAGATAGGACCTCAAACGTAACCAGGAAAACTCTCTTGAAAGTGAAAACAAACAATGCAGTAGGAAATATCAACGTCAGATTGATTACAGATTACAGTCTTTAAAACAACCCTCTAGTTAAGATTGTGAAGAAACCTAGGGCTATATTAGAAAAAGGTAAGGGCATTAGTGAATGTATCAGAGATTTTCCATAGATAATGTTTTTCGGGAATAAAACTTTCCAAAGTCACTCAATTCTTAGTGATATGATTATATTTGAAGATGAACCTCAGCAAAGTAGCTGGTTAGCATCAGAAACAAATGCTTTTTTGATACAATGGCTGTATTCGTTGTAACTATGTACCACATGGTGCAAAAGAGTTGACAGATGAAATGACGAGCAAGAAGTACCAAATCGTAACTCTGATAAATTGTAAGACTACATTTTGTGTTTATGTCATCACATGTGTATGTGTGAAGTTATATAGTGGCTTATCAATTAGAGTGTTGAAATTAAGATGGCAAGAACACATAGGAGCTATGATAAACCAAGAATTTCAAGAATCCATGGCTTCACATTTTAGTATATCACATGAAATGGACCAATTTAAGGATAATAAAATGCTGGTAATTGAACATGTGTAACTGGGGCAAAGAAGAGGAAACAGTGGAAAGATGTTGAGACAAAAAATTGGAGATAGAGAAGAACGGTTTGAATACTGAACATGGACAATGGCATTTACCATGAATCAGTTGGACTTTAACCATTCCTTCTTATATGGGTGCTACAATCAAAGACAGTGTCAATCAATGGTACTATCGTCTGAAACTGCTCTATTAATTGGTTTAGTAGTCGTGTGTAGTGAAATCAAGCTGGTAGCTCTACTAAAGTGATTGGAGATTTAGCGAAGAAACAAATATAGGGTTCATATAACGGTGAACTGGGTTGTATTGTATTGTAATAGTATTTATATTGCCTTACTACCCCTGATGAGGCGTTGAAGCACTTTTCGGCGAGTAGCACGCTACTCTGGAACCCAAGGAGAATTAGTGGTGAATTAGTATAGGGAAATATGAGTACAGTTTTAGTATTATTATGAGTTAATTTGAGCAGAAGATATGTGAGTTTGTTAGTTGGATTGACAAGAGAAATGGAGGGATAGAGGAGGGAAGAATCCATAAGTGTTAATAGGGAGCTTATAGTAGTAGGTTGAGGCTTGGGATGAGTAAAGGAGAGATGGAGGAGGTAAGAGTCCGTGGAAAGGGTTAGGGAGATCATAGTAGCAGGAGGGGTTTTGGATGAGTCAAAGGTGAGACAAATGAGGGAGAATTTAGTAGGGTTGCTTGGGAGATCATGGTAGTAAACTGAGGTTTGGGTGAGTTAGATGTGGAAGAGGACGGAAGAGCTTAGGCAGGGTTATTATGGAGATTCAAGTAGTAGAATGGGTTTGGGATGAGTCAGAGTGGGGACAAAGCAAAGCAAAGCAAAGCTTACAAGAGAGTACATTTATAACGTTTTTATTTATTTACAATTATATATATATATATATATATATATGTATATATATATATATATATATATATATATATATATACATGCATACATTTTTTATCATTATTTTTATCATTCTTTTTTTATTTTACTTATTTATTTGAATTTTATGTATAGATTTTATTTATTTTTATTTCATTTTTCTCTAGTACAGTAGGACTAGAGTATTACATAAATAGATATATAAGGGAATCTATGTTCAAGGAATATAATAATGTATATAATATTATGAGAAGAAAAGTAGTATTGTATAAACATAGACTTTTACAATTTGTGATATTTGAAGTTAATTAATAAGTGTACTTTTTAATATGTATTTATCTTTCCTCAATTTTTGAATAGTGAAATGCTTATGATAATGAAACATTTGATCAGTGTGATATAAAAACGAGAGAAGGAATTCATAAGTATCTAATATAACAACTTATCTAGGAGCTATGCAATGACCTATGAACATGTTAAGCATAGAATAACATACACATATATAAAAAAGAAGGAATTAAATAAATGGTGGGAGTGTGAATCTCTCAATAAGTACTTGGAAGTAGACAGAGTACCCAGGGGATTAAAGATTTTTATTATGCCTAGCTATGATGATCCCAATCCTTAACTTTTAAAAGAATGGGCAGCTCATAATGCAGCTAGCTCTGCAGGAATGATGAAAATATTAATCAAGTATGCTCAAATAGAGAGAGAGACAGTAATAGAGAAATTTGATAACATTACCAAACAAATTGAGGCGTTTTCTGACAAGAAGTTGGTTGAGTCATTGAATAACGCTATGGAAGAACGATTAGCCAAAATTGTGGAGGAAATCATTCTAAAAAAGTCACGTAAATTTAACAGAGATGCATTTGATTATGAGACAGGACAAATATATACATTTGCAAGGAAATTTGATTATTGGAGACAACAAAAAGGGAAGGAGTCAGTTAGTAAAATTTAGAGTACTGACAGGAAGACATCCTATGTAGGGATGAGTGAGAGTTCTGACACTGATTTTGAAGAATCGTCACGAATAAGGACCCATACTTCATTGCAAGAGGAGTTTGATTTTTTAAGGAAAGATCGAAGAACAAACCACAGACCCTGGAGGGGAGAAACCAGAGTACGAGGAAGAGGCAGAGGCAGAAGAGACGAGGGGGCAAAAGAAACGCAGAGCGACGAAGGAGGAAAAGTGATCCCAAGCAACAAACAGTATTGACAAATGATAAAACGGTGGTCAATCTGTCAAACATAACATTAGATGAAGAGGACAAAAGGAATCTATCTTTAGGCCTCTCTTACTGCCAACCCAACAATTTCGATTATGTACAAAGTCGCATAGATCTGTTTCTATTTATAATGAAATTAAAACTGTTAAAAATTCACACAGCCAAAAGAAAGAGGACGTTATCACAGGGAGATATTATTGAAGGACAAGCATAAACACGGAGAGGCAAAAGAGTCACAATTTATTGATTGAAGATGTGATGTTAATGAGAGATCTATGGGAGTTGGAAGACAGCTCCATGGAGAAATTGGATGAAGAACAAGTAATCAGCAGACTGGAGTCAGAGGGTGTGTGTTTGGACAGAGAAGGGACATCAGGCCTTAAGCCTAAGTCTAGAACTGTTCCATCACCTAGTGGAGATATGATTGATCAATTTTCAGACACTTTAATTAAAGGACTTAAGACTTTTAGGCGGCAGTTGCTGAAAAAAACAAAACAAAGAATAGTGGATATTACAAGACATTGAACAAACTGTCTAACAATTCAGAAATTGTTGTGAGAGGTTCTGATATAGGAGGAAATATTGTAATTTGGTCTATACAGCAATACATGGAAGAAGCTTATAAACAGTTGAATGACACAAAGTGTTACAAAATAATTGATTTGGAGCATGTTGAGAACGTAAAAGTACAATTTGATTTAGAACTGACACAATGGAGAGACAGAGGTCTCATTAGTGAACAAGAGTATAGGTTTCTCCAAAGTAGATTTCCCGAAATTACCTGTGTTCTATTTGATACCAAAGATTCATAAAAATGCACTTAAACCACCAGGGAGACCCATAGTGTCTATTAAAGGAAGTTTATTTGAATTTGTATCACAGTGTATATAGACACGTTTTTACAACCGTTAGTCAGAAACTTATCTTCTTACCTGCAGGACAGTAGTGACTTTTTAAGAAGGATTTTTTATGTAAGTTGGGAAAGTGAATTTCTCTTGATGACACTAGATGTGACAGCATTATACAGAAGTATCCCACATAATTTGGGAGTGCAGGCGGTTGAGTATTTTTTATGAATGAGATCCATCAGCTTTTCCCATCATAGTAAAATGCTGAGTAAAATGATACAATGGTACCTACAACACAACATGTTTTATTTCAACAATGAGATATTTGAACAGCAATGCAGTGCAGCAATGAGAACCTGTTTTGCTCCCAGTTATGCCAACTTATTTATGGGTTGGTGGGAGGAACAGATTTTAAACAACTTCCCGTTAGATCAATGGAATGACAATATTATCATGTGGCTTAGGTACATAGATGATATTTTTGTAATTTGGAAAGGAGACTCAACCACTGCCAACAATTTTATCAAAGAAGTCAATACCAATGAATGTAATTTGAGATTCACTGGAAAAGTTGAAAAACAAGAAATTTAATTCCTTGATATTAAAGTAAATATAGTAGACAATAAAATCGAGACAACACTATTCAGGAAGACCACAGCAGGGAATAGCATCTTACATGCCAGAAGTCACAATCCACAGCCGTTGAAAAACAATATCCCCTTTGGAGAGTTGTTGAGAGCTAAAAGTATTTGCAGTAAGGAACAAGAATATTTAAAAGTTCAGTAAAATATGATAGAGAGATTAAGACAGAGGGGATATTCTAGCGAGATTTTAGAAAAAAACTGCCATAAGAGTTGAATCCCGCATTAGGGATAAACTGTTATTCTCCACAGATATGAAGGGTAACTTTTCGGGCGTTAAGAAAAATGATAAACACAAAGATACTGGAAATGTGAGATTTATAACGACCTTTAATACTGCTCATGTATCTATAAGAAGATTGTTACAGAAACATTGGCACATGCTAAAAAGTGATCCTGTTATAGGTACGGAATTAAAGAACAGGCCAGTGATAACATATAGGAAAGGGACATCCATGAGAGACATACTGGTGAAAAGTGATGTGAGACAATGTAAAACCACTACAACCAGTTGGTTTAAACCACAAGATGGATTCTATAAATGTGCAAAATGTAAGGCATGTAAGAATGGGGAAAACATCAAAACCATTATGCAAGGACATAGAACAGTACACACCATCAAAGGTAGATATGATTGCAAGAGTGAATACGTTATCTACATTTTGAAATGCAGTTGTCCTAAGTTGTATGTAGGAAGTACCAAACTACAAGTACTCAAAAGGATATTACAACATCTCAGAGCAATCGTTAATAAAGATGAGTCCTACCCGGTTGCTCGACACATACACGAGTTTCATGGCGGACGAGTAGAAGACGTGAAATACAGTGTAATAAATGGGATAAGAAAAGATATTCGCGGAGGTGACAGTGAGAAAAATCTGAGAAAATTAGAGTCCAGATACATACTGGCATTAGATTCAAGAGAACTAGTGGGGTTAAATTCAAGTGAGGAACTATACATACATTTGAATTAATGTGTTTTTCATAAATGATTTAACAGCTGTTTGCTAGAATGTGATAACACAGTATTTAATTATTGTAGGAATATCTAGAACACATTTGTAATATGTTTCTCCTTCCAAAAAGTCTACATCAGGTCAGTTTAATATCCATAGATCAGATAATCGCTAGAAGTCCCCTGGGCATGGCCATTGGGCAAGGAGGCATGGCTCCTGTCTTTGCTAAGACAGGAGTCATGTCAATGGGGGTTGTGCGTAAAAAAAAATGGCGCAAGTCCGGTTTGAGGACTGATTTTTGCCTCAGACCTGACATGCACCATTTTTTGATGCACAACCCCCATTGTCCCCTATGACGGCGCTGCCTGGTGTGCATCATTTTTTTTTACTCAGACCAGTCCACTGCGTCGGCTAACGTCATTATTTAAATGAAGTGCCTGCATGGCACGTTGAAATGGCGTTAGCCGGCTGCAAAAGTTTTGATGCACAACTGCGTTGGCGCAGTTGTGCGTCAAAAAGTATAAATATGGCCCCTGGTCTCTTTTTTGGAGATTTTCTTCACCGGGACGAACCTACAAATCAGGCCGGGTTTCTGTTGAGGCAAGCCGGCTAGAGTTGTTGCGGCGGGTCGGTCCCTCTATAGAGCTTTTTTTCAAAAGTACTCCAAACTTCTCCAAACTTCTGGGGCTTCTCCCGGATGTTCGTTTAAGGTTCTTTTTGGGGTCCACAGCTCACCCCAAGGGTCCAGAAGCTCTGAGATGATCCTTGGGGGTGCGGACTACAACTCCCAGAACCTGGCACAACTTTCTTCAAAAATCCATCATTGATGAATCTGATTTGTGGAGGTTACATCTGGCTGAGCCCACCCACTGGTGTGGCTAAAAATCCTAAACACACCCCTCTCCTGCCCTCTCCTAATCTAATCAAGGGGGCACCTAGTTGTCTGGGGTTGCAGGATGTGGGGGTGTTGTTGGGGTGCTCCAAATGTCCTTCTCTGCCTTTGAAGACCAGTTTGGTAGCCCTCCCCCTTCCTGCCTCACCATCTGCTGAGGGGAAATTCCCTCCCACAGGCACCTCTCTTTGTGTGAAGCCAGGCCACTTCACACCTCATCAAGGCAGCCAGGCCAGGCTGCCAGAGGCTGACCAATCAGGGCACAGCAGCAAAAACAATGCAGGGCTGAAATTGGCAACTTTTCAGGTAAAGTTTAAAACTCTTTACCTGAACAAGTTATATTAAATCCACCAACTGGAAGTTGTGGGATTTATTATAAAAAATAATTTGATACCAAACTCTTGGTATCCATTACTTAAGGGGACTTTAAAAATTTAAATAAAGTCTCCCCATTCTAGCCTATGAAGGCCATTCACTAGAATGAGGGAAAAACAAATGTGGCTGTTTTTACCTCACCAGGGCTTATAAAACTATTTTTATAAGGTCCCTGCCTATAGTTACATGGCACCGAGCCCCTGGGGCACATAGGGCACACCTTAGGGGTGACTTATCTGTAAAAATAAGGTAGTTTAAGGCTTTGGAACTACTTTTATTTCCAAAGTCGAATTTGCATATAACTTTAATTTAAAAGCAGCCAGCAAGGCAGGCCTGCCTTTAAAATGACACTGGGTGCCTCAGCAGTGCACTACCTATGCTGTGGTCCCTAAACCTACATGCCCTACCATATACTAGGGACTTATAGGTAGGTTAACTTAGCCAATTATAATTAGCCTAATTTGCACATTGATTCTACACAGGCCCTGGGACCGGTTAGCAGTACCGAGGGCACCATCAGAGTCAGGAAAACACCAGCATAAAGTGAAAAATGGGGGCAAAAAGTTAGGGGGCCTCTGCAATCAGCCCTGTTTTCTCACATGTAAGATGACATAGGGCTCGCCTTTTAACAAACCTGGATGTGAATATCTTCTGATTATGAAGATCCTGGTGTTTAGTTTCTGATTACCGAACGGGTTACCCTGAGAGATTCTGTCATCAAGGTGACTGCTTTACTGAACTGAATGAAGGTTTAGAGCAAAATGAGACACAGGTTCTCTATCCCAGTATTTTGGGACTTGTAGTCTCATGTAGTGAAATCAAGCTTATAGCTCACTGAACTGATTGGAGTTTTGGAGTTTTAGAGTACAAGGAAACATGGTTCGTACTGTAGTGTATTGTATTGACAGTATATTTTCTTAGAAGATTTTCTGCTGAGCCTATTTAAGTCCAAGATAGGTGTGAATTTAATAAGACACAGGGCGGACTTTTGGCGAATCAGGATGTGGAAGTTTTCTAATTGTAAAGACTTGATGTTAAATTTGTTATTACTGAATACGTCTGCCTGAGAGCTTCTAAAATGTCAATGAGTTGATAGATCCATTGGCTTGGACAATGCTTTGGAGCACAAGGAGACGCAGGGTTTATATTGAGATGGAACAGGTTGTTATTGAAATTAAACTTAAAGATCTCATGTCAAGCTCCTTTCTTCATTTCTAAGTAATATATTTTGGACCCATGACAAATGAGTATCCTTGAAAATTGTTTTTTGAATCGGCCTAATTATTTAAGCTAAGGTGAAAAGGAAAGGATTAAAAACTCCCTGGTAATTATGGTCAGGCTGCAGTTCTCTTTTATGTGAGGGGAGATGACGTCAGTATGGTGTCTGAGTAGAAACTGTTACGGAGGGTAAGGACATCTTTGCAGTGTGAGTAAGGCACTTTTTAAGTGAGGAAGCTGAGCTGTAGTTGGCACATTGTTGCCACTTAAGTACGCAAGAGGCTTCTGTAGTTCTCCCGTGTGTACCAGCTATACAATCGGGAGGGTGGCCCGCGTTTACCAGCCCCAACATGGGGAGGGTGCTCACGATTGTCTGTGAGGGAAGAACTTTGAATTGAGGAAGCACATGATTACAGTAAAGGAGTCTTTAATTCATTAGGGATTTCTCATAGATGAATAAGAACTTCAGTTGGGTAATTTTAATATAATTGAATACATGAAAATCTTTTCTGCTTGGGATGGTGTTAATTTTTTAAGAGACTGATATTGTTGATTGTGGGCAATTAATGAACCCCAGAAAGTGCTAGTTCGTTAGTACAGTTGCTAATTATTCCTTAGTGGGACATTACTTAAGAAAAGCATCTATTTCAGGATTAGGAAAACTGATGGAAGTAGATGTTTTCCAATACTAATAGAGATTCAATACAGTTTTCACATCTTCTATTATTTAGCTTACTTTTTACTTTTGCTGGCTAAGGATAAAACCTGGGCCCTCATTGTGAGTTTGATGGGTGGCGGAGGCCGCCCGACAAACTCTTTAGGGCGGAAAACCGCCACTCTGATTTTCCACCCGCTGGATCTATTACAAGTTGCCCCTTGGGCAAGTGGGAAACAGGCCACAACATTGATGCTAGCTCATAATTCAGCAGGCGGCAATGTTGCAGTGCGTAATTCAGGCAGTGAAAAGCGTGATGGGGCTGTCCTTGGGGGGGCCCTGCACTGCCCATGCTAGCTGCATGGGCAGTGCAGGCCTCCCCCAGGGCCTCCGGCATCCCATCTCCTCCAGCCTTTGCATGGCGGTGGGACCGCCATGCAAAAGCCGGCAGAGAGGGGAATCGTAATTCCCAGGGCAGCGCTGCTCGCAGTGCTGCCCTGGCGAATTAAGACGGCCGGCACCTGTCAAACGTCGGCAACCTGCCGGTACCAGTGGTCGGACCATGGGGGCTCCCCCAGGGTTGTAATGTGGAGGCCGGACCGCTGCTGTGGCGGTGGTCTGACCTCCACCGTGAGTCTGGCGGTGCCAGGACCATCAAACTTATTATGAGGGGCCTAGTCTTGGTCTGATACTTTGCATATGGATGTGCAATACTGTAGAGAAGTCATAGGAGACAATTAAAACTCAATATTTGTGAGTGATTGACAATTGGGTATAAGGGTGATTTGAGAATGTACCATTGTCGTGGTGATGGATTTAAAAAAGATTTCTGGGCATAGGGAAGTGGATACAAAAAACATGTGAAGTGCAAAGATTACGCTCATTGTATGGTTTCTCTATTACTCCTTTAAGATATGGTGGGACACAAAGTGATTGAGTTGTTGTATCAAATATTTAATATTTCTGTAAATTACAGCTTTAAAATTTCTTCAGAGCACTGCTGTCGATTTAATGTGAGGACAAGTGTTACCAGGATCCTAACTTTAAGAATGTGAGCACCTGGAATAAAAACTAATCCAGTTACTGATTCTCTTGGTTGGCATACGATTCTGTTTTTATTGTATGTGGTTTGCATTTTTTATTAATTTCGTAGTGGTATGCCAATGATTGATAGTTGAAGAGGTAGATTTGTATAATTGATCAGTTTATGAGTAGATACTTTCAGAGTAGAAGAATGCAATTAGGGCCAAGGAGAATGTTGAATTTAGTACTATTAGTTTCTCTCTGTGGTAGTTTAAGGATAAAACATTTTGAGAATAATATAACAAAAATGCTGGGGACTAACCAACAATGTGAAAAAATATAATTTAATGTGTATTGCCCACAAAGAATTTGTTCATTGTAAGGTTGTTGTAAAACTGAATGTATTTAAATAGGATTTATTTGTTCATCTTATATATTTCATGTTATGTTTCATGTTTTAAAAACAGTCCTGAAGAAGCAGTTTGTCATGTTGTGATACCGCAGAACCTCCCTTTGGCTGGTGCTGAACTGTATCAAATAGGTTATTTGTGCTTGTGTTGTAAATGTTGATTTTGGTATTGCCATATATGCTAGTAAAATAATTTCTCCTGAAGGTTTTTGCAATGACTTGTTGTAGTACATTGTAGATATAATGCACAAATAAAAGGAATTAGAAATATTTTACAAATAAGTTTATTCAGATTAAGTTAATACCTTCTTTGAGTCACACACCTCCTAAAATCGCAGAACTCTTCTTGTATTTCTTCCATTAGCATACCTGATTATTCAGTAGCATCAGTAACAATTTAGAGGATCCCTTAGACTCTTAAGAATGTCTCGCAGTCCACCCTCTTTAAAAACCCCTCCATCCAGGCTGTGATCTCTGTGCTGCGAAGAGAAGCTAGTCAGTAGTTTCCTTCTCAGCACTAAAGGGTTGCCAAGGGGGGACAACACTTGTAAAGCCACAATGACAAGCTGTTTGTATTGAACAAGTACAGCGAGTCACTGGTGCTTCATCTGACTCTATCTAGAGCATGGGAACTGTAAGCTTGACATGCCGTGAGACTGGCGACCAATGGTAGTTTACCTTTCAACCACACTCTAATCAAGGGCCTTAGAGCTGTGGCCTTCTACATATGTAGTGATTCATTAGAATAGAAATCTGTGAATCTTTATGATTTGTAATTCGCAGAGGTCAGCTATGGTTCTGGACATTGATGTAGCAGTTTATCAGTCAAAGCCACAAATGTAATTTGTCATCCTAAACATGTTCTTAAACGTGCCTGGTTAAAGTGTGTGTAATTTACGTACAACAGCACTAGTAATACGGTTTGCAAACAAAGATTAAAGAGATGCAGTGAATAGGCAGTAGTATCTCTGTTTTTACAGTGATTGTTTACATGCAACACCTGCATTATATATACATACAGTGCTAATATGTTGTTACTAGAGCAAACAACGTTTATCATTTAATCATCTAAAAATGCATGTAAGATTCCAAATCTTTCTGGCAGTCCATCACAGATACCTGGCAAAGTGACAACGCAACAGCTATGCTGCACAAAACCGTACACCCAGATTATAAATACTTCTCAGAATTTGCCCCCAAAGAATGCTGATCGGGACTTTGGCATTGTTAATAAAATAGCTGTACAGACAAAGGTGGTCATTATGACTTTGACGGTGAGTGATAAAGTGGCAGAAATACCGCCAACAGGCTGACGGTATTACTGCCAAATTATGACTTGGCTGTGAGAACTCCCATAGACAGCCAATGTACCATACCATCTGCCGGGGCGTGAACACCAATCACCATGGTGGAACCCAACAACAGCCAGGCGGAAGACAAGGTACCGCCCACCATATCATGACCTTGCAACCTGTCACGATTTCCGGGGCAGAACTAACGCCATCCAAAGCCTGGCAGAAACACTGGACAGAAGAGCAAAGACTCACCATCAGAGATACAGAGAAGAACAGCGCTGATCATTAAACCGGAACTGCAAGTCTTCCCAATGCTTTTCTGTGCCATGCTCCATCCGGACACCAACGCCAATGAAGACGATGACGGTGAGTTCAGCCGCCTAGCACACAAGGGAGGAAGGAAAAGGAGAGTGACACACATACACACAACACACACCAGACACACAAACACCATACACACAACCAGCTGCAGACATAAACCAATGGCACACAACACACGGCATAATAAAACAAGGACTAGATTTCGGAAGTAATGAAAATGTATTAGCAAGGCAAAAGCCACCACATGAACCAGATATGTACAATTGTCCACAAAGAGCCAATGCCCAGTCCAAAGTACAAAGGGCTCCCATGGCCACAGGGCACAGTCCAAGGCCCAACTCGTTTCCTGACGACATCCTCACCAAACTGTGCAGGGGCATCATTATTTAAGTGGGCAGGCACTTCAAGGGGTAAAGGGGCGGGGAGCACCTCAGCCAAAGTCGGGAACTTGCACACTGGTTCTGGAATGGGCTCCATGCCTATTTCACATTGCTGGGGAATGCAAGGTCACAGTCTCTCAGGTGGGGAACTCTCCCACTGGTTCTGGAGGGGGCTCCATGCCCATTTCAAATTGCTGGGGAGTGCAAGGTCACAGTCTCTCAGGTGGGGAACTCTCCCACTGCTTCTGGAGGAGGCTCCATACACAGCAGTCCCTGGAGGGTGGCCTAGATGTCCGCTGCTGGAGAAGAGGGCTGCACCGTCTCAGCTTGAGGTGAGGGCTCTGTGATCACTGGTGGTGGTGGTGATACCCTGCCAGCCTCTGCTGGGGATGAGGGCTCCTGTGTCTCAGCTGTGGAAGGTGCCTCTTGGGCAGCCTCTGCAGGAGGTGAGGGCTGCTGTGTCTCAGCTGTGGAAGGTGCCTCCCAGGCAGCCTCTGTTGGAGGTGAGGGCTGCTGTGTCTCAGTTGTGGAAGGTGCCTCCTGGGCAGCCTCCGTTGGAGGCAGGGGCTGCTGTGTGGTTGCTGGAGGTGAGGGCTTCTTCACTTTCATGCAGGAGGTGAGGGCTTCTTCCCTGTCCTGGCTGTTGGAGTGGGATCCTTCCCCTTCCTGTCTGTTGGTGTGGGATCTTCCCCTTCCTGGCTGTTGGAATGGGGTCCTTACCCTTCATGGCTGGTGGAGTGGGATCCTTACCCTTCCTGGCTGGTGGAGTGGATCCTTCACTGTCCCCATAGACTATTTGGCTGAGGTGCTGGGCTGAGTCGTTGGGACCCTGCTCTTACAGGCAGGATGGGGGAGGGCAAGTTGTGCAATGAAAAGCTTATTTGGGACGGTGGGGCGGGATGAGGGAGGAGGGATGGGAGTGGAGGTTGAGGGAGTGGTTGTTGGAGGAATATGTCTGCTGGACTTGGGTGCAGGTGCATGGGCTGTGTGTTGATGTGAGGTGGATGGCTGTTCGGTGTCTGAGTGCCTGCATTTGTGTCCTTTAGGAGGGGGGACAAATATCATCGACTGGATGATAGACAGACGGCTAAAACTGAACTCGGACAAAACAGAGGTCCTCATCCTCGGGCGCACTCCCTCCGCCTGAGACAACTCATGGTGGCCGTCCACGCTGGGTTCCCCACCGACAGCGCACGAAACCGATTCACCCTCGACTCCTCACTCTCCATATCAAAGCAGGTCAGTGCCATCTCCTCCTCTGCTACAACACCCTCCGCATGCTTTGCAGAGTCTACAAATGGATCCCATCAGAAAAAAGAAAAACAGTAACCCAGGCGCTCGCCAGCAGCAGACTCGACTACGGCAACGCAGTTTACACCGGTATCTCATCCAAGCTACTCCAACGCCTCCAACGCATCCAAAACGCCTCCGCCCAACTCATCCTCAACATCCCTCACCACTGCCACATCACCCCCCACCTAAGAGACCTTCATTGGCTCCCCGTCAACAAGAGGATCACCTTCAAGCTCCTCACCCACGCACACAAGGCACTCCACAACACCGGACCATCATACCTGAACAACAGACTCAGCTTCTACACCCCCACCCGACATCTCCGCTCTGCTAACCTCACCCTCGTCTCGATCCCCTACATCCGACACAAAACTTCCGGCGGCAGATCATTCTTGTACCTCGCCGCCAAGACCTGGAACACCCTCCCGCTGGATCTACGACAGACCCGGGACCTTCTCTCCTTCAGAAAACTCCTCAAGACTTGGCTCTTTGAGCAGTAGCAGCACCCCCGCAGCGCCTTGAAACCCTCACGGGTATGTATCGCGCTTTACAAATTGATTGATTGATTGATTGGATCTGGTTGTGTGTGCAACTGTCTGGTGTTTCCGTGAGTGCTTGTGGGCTGAAGTGTGGTGCCTGTGTTTGACTGTGCCACTCGTGTGATGTCTTGTGTGCATGCTTGTCTGTGTATGTACATGGCATGGGTTAGGGTTGAGGAGACAGGGACTGGGAAGTTGTAGTTGGAGGAGGCACAGTAGGAACAGGCTCAATGGCTGCCATCAGAGAGGAGGCCAGAGCCAGAATCGATCTCTGTTGGGCCGCCAATCCACTGTGGATGCCCTCCAGGAATGCACTGCATTGCTGCATCTGGAATGCCATCCCCTGGATGGCATTCACAGTGGTTGACTGCCCTACAGAGATGGATCTCAGGAGGTCAGTACCCTCCTCACTCAGAGCATCAGGGCTCACTGGGTTAGAGCCTGAGGTGCCTGGGGTGAAGGAGAATCCCACCCTCCTGGGTGAGAGGGCACGCGCAACTTGCTGATTGGCTACTGGGAGGGCGGTGCAGGTACGGGGTGGCGGCTGTACCTGCAGCTGGGGTGGTCACAGAGGTGTCCGCCACCACCAGGGAGCTTCCATCAGAGGAGGTATCTGAGTCAGGTTTGTCACCTCCTGTCTCCACTGTGGTGCTCCCCTCGCCCTCCGCCCCACTGGTTCCCTCTGTGTCGATGGACTCTGCCTCCCGGGTCCTGTGGGATGCAGCTCCCTCTGTCGCCAGTGACCCTGCTCCTCTGCCACATGATGCTAATGCACACATGGACAGGATGACGGGGGAAGAGAGAGAAGGGGAACACTGGGTCAATTACAGAACCAACACAACAGTTGGCATACACAGCACTGTCACACACAGGGATCAGGATTGAGCACTATGCATTGCTCTGCCATTGACTTGGTTGGATGCCACAGCAAGATAAGGGCCAAACACTGCCAACTGCACCCCTCCTGGGACCCACTAAGCCCTGACTGACATGGAATGCAAACAAGCTGGGTTACCTGCATTTACCATACATCCATCACCCTTGAGCTGCATCACGCTGCAATGTCTAGCCTAGCATTAAGGGACACGCACTAACTCACATGCAGCACTCGGATCCCATGCCACCTACCAATTATTGTAGTAATGCCCACTGTACTTACCCCATTGTGGCTGCTGTGATGCCCTCAAGTGTCCATCCAGCTCTGGGTAGGCCACCACCAGTATGCGGGCCATCAGGGGGTTCAGGTTCGGACGGGAACCCCTTCTTCATTGGGAGGCGATCCCTAGCTGGGCCTCCGTGGTCTTCTGTGCCCAGCGTCCCAGGTCCTCCCACCATTTCCTGCATTGGGTGCTCCATCTGCTATAGACCCCCAGGGTCCGCAGCACATCCTTAGCAATGGCACACCACACTCCTTTCTTCTGGTGGACGCTCACCTGCAGAGAAAACATAGACAGGAGGACACAATTAACCATATAATCCAGCCTGTCACACATATGGCCCAACAATCCCGTTTCCATCACCATTGGCACACACCGTCCGGCACCCTCCATGTACACCACCACAAGACATCCCCCGATGACACAATGCTTGCACACACATCCTGATGCATCTTTCCCACATGCATCGTGCCCATGGTGTACTCACCTGTTGGTCTGGAGGCCAATACAGCAGTCCATACTGGAGTAGGACCCCATCCACCAGTTGCTCCAACTCCTCCGAAGTGAAAGCAGGGGCCCTTTCCCCGGTCACATGGGCCATGGTAGGTTCCAGACACAGGAGCACATGCAGTGTAGGTGTTGTCCTGTGAAAAGTCAGGAAACAAGTGAGGAATTGGATATAAAATGGCGGTCACATCCGTGGCAGTGTATACGGTCACTGCCGGCGCAGATCCCCATTGGCCACTGTACTCCATAGAGCGCCATATTATCCAATGAGGAATTGCACGGCGGTGCAAGACCGCCTTCCGCCACGACGCCTAATGTTGGCAGAGTTACCTCACTTCCACCTGTCCCAAGATACAAGACAGGCGGTCGCCATTTCATGGTGGTTGACAGCGATCAGATAAGCCATAACTGCGTCATTGCCGAAAATAGCACATACATTGCCATTTCCACTGTCCCATCACATTGATGCTGTATGTACACTGAGGTGGTGGTTCTATTGTTCAAATTGTGACAGCCTACTCACTCTTGTGTCCCTAAGATACCTACCACTGTGGATGAATAGGAGGAGGAGGCAAACCGCTGTGTACAGACTCTTTGTGGATCTGGCTATGCTGGAGGATAGGCACATTATACTCACCTATAGACTGGACAGGGCCACAGTCATAGAGCTGCGTGCCCAATTGGAACCTGACCTGATATCAGCTCTCCATCATCCCACTGGGATCCCCCTCTTGTGCAAGTGCTAGCAGTGCTCCATTTCCTTGCAACTGGTTCCTTCCAAGTGACAGTGGGCTTCGCAGCTGGAATGTCACAGCCAACGTTATCAATCGTGCTGGTAAGCGTTCTGTCTGCCCTGGTGAAATACATGTGCAGCTACATTGTTTTCCCCCAGATGGAAGATTTGCCCACTGTTAAGGCAGGATTCTATGCATAGGGCCATATCCCCAATATTATTGGGGTGATTAACTGTACAAATATTGCGTTAGCCCCCTGCCAGAATGAACAGGCGTTCAGGAATCGGAAGAGTTTCCACTCACTGAGACCCTCATTCCAACCCTGGCGGTGGAGGGACACGGAAGCACCGCCAACAGGCTGGCGGTGCTTCAGTGCCCATTCTGACCGCGGCGGTAAAGCCGCGGTCAGAAAAGGGGATCCGGCGGTTTCCCGCCGGATTACCCCTGGCTGGGTTGAATCTCCATGGTGGCGCTGCTTGCAGCGCCGCCATGGAGATTCCGACCCACTTCCCACCATCCTGTTTCTGGCGTTTTTTACTGCCAGGAACAGGATGGTGGGAACGGGTGTCGTGGGGCCCCTGGGGGCCCCTGCACTGCCCATGCCACTGGCATGGGCAGTGCAGGGGCCCCCTAACAGGGCCCCAGCATGATTTTCACTGTCTGCTTAGCAGACAGTGAAAATCGTGACGGGTGCAACTGCACCCGTCGCACCCCTGCAACACCGCCGGCTCCATTCGGAGCTGGCCTCTGTGTTGCAGGGCCTTTCCCGCTGGGCGGGCGGGCGCTCCCTTGGCGGGCGCCCGCCGGCCCAGCGGGAAAGTCAGAATGGCCTCAGACCGCGGAGCGGCCATTTGGCGGTTCCCGCTAGGCAGGCGGCGTCCGCCGCCCGCCCAGGTCAGAATGACCCCCTGAATGTGCAAATGGTGTGCCTGGCTGACCAGTACATCTCCCACGTCACTGCCAAGTATCCTGGGTCGGTGCATGACGCCTTTCTCCTGAGGAATAGCAGCATCCCAAATGTGATTGGCCAACTACAGAGGCACAGGGTGTGACTAATAGGTGAGCCAGAGTCCCCACCCACATTGTGTCAGTGTATGCCTTGAGATGTTACCCCCGTAGTATCGTGTAAGGCTAAAGTTTGTCCCTCACTATTTGCAGGTGACTCTGGCTACCCAAACCTTTTCATGGCTCCTGACCCCTGTGAGGAATGCCAGGACAGGACTTCCCAGCAAAAGTCATCCAGAAGGCTGTCAACAGACAACTAACCCGCTTCCTCAAGGAGAACTGCACCCTGGACCCTTCCCAATCCAGAGTCTGCAGCAACCACAGTACCGAAACCGCCCTCATCGCCTCCACGACGACATCAGAACCATACTGGACAACGGTGAAACAGCGGCCCTTATCCTCCTGGACCTCTCAGCTGCGTTCAACACCGTCTGCCACCACACCCTATGTTCACACCTCAGCAATGCAGGAGTCCGTGACAGAGCCCTGGACTGGGTCACCTCCTTTCTCACCGGCAGAACCCAGAGAGTCTGCCTCCCCCCATTCTGCTCGGAGGCCACCAAAATAATCTGCGGCGTACCCCAGGGTTCGTCTCTCAGCCCGACCCTCTTCAACATCTACATGGCCCGCTCATCTGATCCCACAACCTCACCATCATCTCATACGCCGACAACACCCAGCTGATCCTCTCCCTCACCAAGGACTCTGCCAAGACCAACCTCCCCGAAGGAATGGAGGCCATTGTCGAATGGATGAAGAGCAGCTGCCTTAAACTCAATTCCAACAAGATGGAAGTCCTCATCTTCGGCACCACCACTCCCCATGGGGTGACTCCTGGTGGCCTGCCACTCTTAGAGCTGCTCCGACTCTCATCGACCACACACGCAACCTAGGATTCATCTTCGACTCCTCATTATCCATGACCCAGCAAGTCAACACCATCTCCTCCTCCTGCTTCAACACCCTCAACATGCTCCGAAATATCTACAAATGGGTACCCACCGAAATCAGAATAACAGTAGTCACCCAAGCCCTTGTAGGCAGCAAACTGGAGTAGGGCAATGCCCTCTATGCAGGAACCATGGCCTAACTTCAGAAGAGGATGCAACGCATCCAGAACGACTCCACACACCTTATCCTGGACATCCCCGGCCACTGCCACTTCACAGACAACTTGAGAAATCTGCACTGGCTCCCAGTCAACAAGAGAATCACCTTCAAACTCCTCTCCCATGCTCACAAAGCACTGCACAACACCGGACCAGAACACCTCAACAGACGTCTCTCCTTCTACATCTCGACCTGGCATCTCCCATCCACCGACCTTGCCCTCGCGACCATACCACGCGTCCACAGAACTACAACAGTCAGTAGATTATTCTTGCACTTCACCGCCAAAATGTGCAACAATCTTCCCACCCACCTGCGCCAGACCAAAGACCTCCTTACCTTCAGGAAACTTCTGAAGACCTGGCAGTTCGAGCAGTAGCAGCACACCAGCGCCTTGAGACCCTCACAGGTGAGTAGTGTGCTTTACAAATTCCTGACTGATTGATTGATCCCTACGCTACTCACCCGGGAAGGTCTGCTAGATAGTAGTGGCATGCTGCATGTTGCACAACCTAGCCTTCAGACAGCATGTGCCTTTTCTGCAGAAGGAGGAGTGGGGTGGGGGGGACGGGGGTGGAAAGGGAAGGGCTTCCGCTTCCATCCCCGACTTCAGGGGGTGGGTGGCTTGCACATGGGGGAAGCGCTAGCGCTCCCCCCAGTTCCCGTGCCGAGGTCACCTCGTCAAAGGCATGCGAAAGGTTAAGAACTCCGTCCATTTGAAAACCGGTAACATTCAGACCCCAGGAGGTGGGAAATAGGTAAAGGATTGGGAGTGTCACTTTACCAAAGTAAGTGCAACCTTCGTTTCTCCTCATTGTGTATTTGACACTGGCCATCAGAGAAGTTTATTGTATTTTAATGCCATGTTATTACATCTTTAGACTGTGATTATAAGCACATCCCCCACCCACTGGATCTATGGTACCGGAGCTACTAACCTAGAAAGTGTGTCATGCATGGACCCTGTGTGTTATTCTGTATGCTTTACATGTTCTATGTTAAGTTTGTTTTGTATTGTCCACAGACATCACAAAACTATCATGATAATTTATCAGTTCTCATCACTTGATGATTGAAAGCAAGTGTTTTACACATTTGGGTTGTCATTTGCTCAGTTTTGGCACCACACCAACAAGCGTATGGAACGTATTCAGGCCCAGTATTGCAGAGGGGCAGGTAAATTGTGTATTTTATGTCTCCACAGGTATCACTCTCATGACACCACATAAGATAGGTGTAGTGTTCTCTATCCTTTAGCATGTAAAGTACGTGCTTGTATATTTGATCTCTCTGTGAGGAGTGGAAACAGGGAGTCATCCTTGGTCCTGATGATAAGCCTAGGGGTAGGCTTTGAAACATGTAGACCAGGAAGGCAGGTACATTATATACCCTACTTCCACATACCCGCCTTTTTTAACCATACCATCACTAGGAGATCTATCAAAGTATTGGAACTGGAGGTATTTTTTATCACTTCAAGACCGTTCCCTCCTATCTTATCCTTTAGTTGAGTCACATTGACGAAACGATACAAGTGCTCCCACTTACCTCGTAGGTCGTAGCACGCCCGTTCCACAGCGGAACGGGAGGAACCCAATGATGAAGCATGCCACCAAGGGGTAACCATGGTGGGTGAGGGTTTTTTTAAAGGAAGATCTTTCTTTGCTTGTTTTTCCTGTGGGAACTCCCCTTCTGCAGGGTCCATATGCAACATTACTTAGTTTCCAATGAGGGCAGGCCCAGCAATATATCCTTCTTCTCCCTCTTTTAGTTTTTTCTCATATACCAAAGTGTGATACAGTGCTGTCTTTAGAGAGAATGCACTGGATCGTCATTTAAGAAGTAACTCTGTGCCAGAAATGCCATTAGGATTTGGTGCACATTGAACTACAACTATTACTACAGTGCCTTTTAGTGGGACACAGAATTGACAGCCACAATGATGGTGGAACTGGCAAATGCAGACACACAACATTGTTTACTTAAAGATGTGTGTCTTTATGGAGCAGCAACAGAGGCATGATTCGGGTGCTTTTCCAATCACAAGTGAACTAAGGGACTTGAGGTGGTACCAATCACCTGCATTCTTTGAAAAGTAGAAATACTGAACGTCTCCATATACCCTTGATCACCACATATAAATATTATTAGAACCTTCTCTGAGTCTCCACTGATAGTGACAACGTCTGGGGTCAAAAAGGTCATTAACAATTCTGTTCTTTTTAAGGCTAGTTTAATCAAAAGGATCTGGAGTTAGTGTGAAACAGTGATCTGCCATGCTCTTTGTTTGCAAGTGCTCTTAATTCTTAAATTTATTTCAATATTGCTGTTTCATACTAATTGTTGTACATTTATTCATTTTGTTTATGCTTTTAAAGCGATAGTTGGCAGTTTTACAAATCATTCAGTGGTTAGCATGGCAGCTTCAATAATTTGCAGCTTCAGTAGCTTTTTAATTCCAGGAGATGTTAATCACATTAGCCACGTTTTTATGCACTAACATTTTCAGAAGCAATAAAATAGTTGCTTAATTGTGCCAGGATTTCCTTTCATACATGACTGTGGTTCGTGTAATTTTCATGCGTTTAAAATGAAATAATGACAGTATTGTTTTAACAAATAAGAAGACATATGGTTCTGCAACTTGCTGAAGGCACAACAGCCGGGATCAGCAGCTCCACAAGGAGGAAGGTGGTATGGTACTGGAGACACCAGATGATAAACATGCATCTTAATAGGACATGTCCTCTACATGTTCCTTTGTTTACTGGTTAGCCTGGGGAAGAGAATTGGTGTGCTTTTTCCTATTATATATTGTGTTAGTAGTGGAATCCTCCTCTGTGATTGAGCAGAGAAAGGCTAACGCTTCTGAGAGATTGGATTACAAAGTGAACTTAAAACTGGTTGGAAAGAGTTTTCCGTGTTTGCACTCTGTGACAAGTAATAAGGGAATTGGAGATAAACACAGGGAAGGTCAAGTGTTTGTCCAAACAAGAAGAATAGGCATTTTCTGTTTATAGGTAGGTATTGCCCTAAATTTATAATTGTTGTATTCACATTATTTATTTAAAACTCTTTGTCTAACTAGAAATGTCCAATGCAATTTGATAGGTCAACTGCATAGGACCAGGTTTCGTAAGAGAACAATATCCAGTGAAAATTTAGACCGCCCAATTAGGTTTGCAACATTTCCAGATTCTCTCAGGGTAAGTGTGAAGTCATCTTTCCTTCCATGTGACACCAGTAATGACTAGCAACTCTGTATATTAGTTGATACATTCCATAATTATTTCTACTCACACTGTAAAATACATATGAATGCATCTCCGTTACGCTTTTAAACATGAATATAAAGTCACTTAATGCTGATTTCTGTGCCACTAAAACATTAACGAAACTTCCACTCTAACAGAAGCATGCAGTTAAGAGTAGAATGGAGAACATTAGGTCAGTTTAATGTGAATGTAGTAAAGTATGTGAACAACTTGTCATCACATTCATTAGTATCATTTCTCTCCTTTTTCCTAATTGTCACATAACTTAGCTCATTTGTTGCTCCATTGCCTGAGGAATGTTTTCTCTTCCCATACCCCTTCCCCTCGAGTCTACTCGTTTTCTAGTTTGCATTTCATTAATAGAAGTGTCTAGGAGATCAAGGTGACATCCAGGCATATCGTCATTCAAATATTGACAAAAAGAGCATATTTTCTAGAAGCAGAGTTGATTTGATCAACATCAGATCTGAACCAGTGCTCACAATGCACATATTTGAGAAGCAGTCCATACTTGGCATTTGAGAGTAGAACACCACAAAACTGGAACTATGCTAAAATATTCAACTGTAGTGCCACTGTTGATGAATTTACTGTCTGTGCTTCTATTTTGTGCAAGTGGGTCATTTGAATTGACTGTAGCTATTTCCGAGGGTATATCACAATCAGCCTTTTCCACTACATTTAAAAACAGTCTGGAAGCCATCTTGCTTACCTGTTCTTCCATCTCAAATGTCCAAAAGGCACAATATATTTGATTGCTGTTGAAACCAGATTCTATTCTGTGGGTGTTATTGATTGAACTCAGATAAACAATGTCCCTCCTAAAATCAAAAAAACACGTTCCACAATGGGAAACTCCTGAAATATTAAAATAATTTTGATGTTGACTTTATCATTTGACACTGTTAAACCTTTCCTGTGTCCTCTTTAAAAAAAGTCAGGATACATACATGCAGTAACAACAGTTGTTTCCCTAAGGTCACTCACCTACCAATAATTTACATTATAATGTGTGTAAATTCCCAAAAAGTCATACATTTTTGTAGGAATAAGCCAGTGAGAATGGTTTCATCTCTAAATCTGAGAGCTTTGTGAATCAGGCCCATTTTATCACAGAATTTGAACCATACATACAATATAAAATATTTTATAACCTTTACAGACTTGATATGTACACACACACACACAGACAACCACACACACACTTATAAGAAGTCTATTGTACTTCTTAAGCCATCCGGTGTGGTCATTAAATGATAAGGTGAGCACTTGTTGTTGGAAGAAAGGGTATTGAAGGGCAGAAGGCCTTTCAGTTCAGCAGAAGTGGCTCATTTCGTGACATCAAAGGGAAATGACAAACGACACAATTCTGTAATAAATTTGAAGGTCCTTAATTATACAATTACAAACACTGCTTTAATTTATATTTATTTATATTTTCTTAATATCGGCTTACTGCCAGAAAGAATCATTATGAACAAAGTACAATTGTTAATTATCACACTCATTCATGTTTGAAGTATGATGACAAGTAAAGGTCCATCTATCACAGCTGGAACTGGCAGCACGAACTGCTGCTTGTCTGCCTAGGAAAGCATAAACTATACCCCAGTAACGCCACAAAAGCTGTGTTCCTAAAATAAAGTGAAGCATCCCTTTTCATCTGCGGACCATGCCTTAACATGTCATACTCTGAAAGTACCATTGAAGAATTCCTGGTATTAAGATAGGGCCACCATATACTAAAATGATGCAATGATGCACCTCTTTGGAAACCTAATATATATATATGTCTGACAATTATTTTCATTGTTGGGGGGGGTGACCTATATACAATGATTCCATGTTATGTCTCTATTTCAAGCAATATCCTTGGAATTACTCCATGCATAGTATGTCACCTCAGGGCAATGGTATGTACTGGGTGAGGTACATACAACCCCTAGTTCAACTGAATCATAATGTGGGTCTCAGTCAACAGGGAGTAACACTAAACTGTGTGACATCAACCTCAAAATGGTAAATTATTTTATGGGATTTGTGCTACCCAGGTCACAAAATATTCTGTAGCTGTCAGCACCATCCGGTTTGGCCTCTTGCTGCATGCACCTATTAATATATATTTGAACATATGTATTTGTAGGAGTTAGAAATTCCTGTCAGTCAATGGCAGGACATAGTGTCACAAATCCAACTGACGTTAGCAATGCCTAGAACATATGTTCTTATTAACTCCTCCTGCTCAAAGGCTAAAACCTGCCTGTTAAACCTGGCATCCTTGGCGTGGTCTCCCCTGTCTTTTTTGCCTCTGCTTCCCATGTTTTGACTGTGTGCTCGGCTCTGTTTTTGCTGTTTTTGGTACTATGGGCCCTTTACCACTGCTGACCAGTGGTAAAGTGCAAGTGCTCCCTGTGTACAATGTGTATGTAATTGACTTTTCCATGATTGACACATTTGATTTACTAGCAAGTCCCTGATATGGTGCACTAGAGGTTCCCAGGGCCTGTAAATCAAATGCTTTTAGTGGGCCTGCAGTACTGGTTGTGCCACCCACATGAGAAGCCCTGGAAACATGGCTCAGACCTGCCACTGCAGTGTCTGTGTGTGCAGTTTTAACCTGCCAATTCGACCTGGCAAGTGCACCTACTTGCCAGGCCTAAACCTTCCCCTTTTATACATGTAAGGCACCCCTAAGGTAGGCTGTAGGTAGTCCCATGGGCAGGGTGCAGTGTTAAAGGTGGGACATGTACTGCTGTGTTTTACATCTCCTAACAGTGAAATACTGCCAAATTTGTTTTTCACTGTTACAAGGCCTATATCTCTGATAGGTTAACATGGGGGCTGCCTTTAAATATCTTTTAAGTGCAGTTTCCCTTTGCGAGCAAATGGAAATATGGAGTTTGGTGTCTCTGAAATCACAATTTAAAAATACATCTTTTAGTTAAAGTTGGTTTTTAAATTGTCAGTTTGAAAATGCACTTTTAGAAAGTGGTTATTTTCTTGCTTAAACCATACTGTGACTCTGCCTGCTTGTGTATTCCCTGTCTGGGTCAGACAGACAGTTGGGCTGTTTGTGAATCCCCTCTAGACAGTGACACAGAGGGAGCTGTGGTGTAGCTTGCATATCCTGATGAGCTATCTGAGCTAGAGGGGAGGGAGGAGTGGTCACTTATACCTGAATGGGATGTACCTGCCCTAACACAATGTAGTCTCCAACCCCCTGGTGTGTGTCTTGGGCCAGGCCTGGGCAAGGCAGGATCATGTGAACAACAGAGACTTTCCTTTGAAGTTTGCCTACTTCAAAGGCAGATGGGGGTATAAGTAGTGGACCCAAAACCCCAGATTTTTAGATTACTTCTGGAACTAAGAGAAACCTTTCCCAAGGCGAAGAGCTAAAGAGCTGAAGAGCTGGTGGAGGATTACTGCCCCTTTGCCTGTGACTGTGCTTTGCTGGGTTAGTCTGCAGTTGCTGCTTCTGCCTGAAAGAAGACAAAGATTGGACTTTGTTGTATATTCCTGCTTGTGAAAAATCTCCAAGGGCTTGGACTGAGCTTTTTCTCCTGTTTTGAAGTCTCAGGGCCATCAAAGATATCCTCTGCCAGCACCTGCACACTCTGCTGAGACTCCTGCCCTGCAAAGTGGGGCCACATCCAGTCCCTGGGCCCTTCAGAGGTGAAGTTGGCAGAACAAGCACTGAAGTCTACGCACAGAACACCGTGCGGGTAAATTTCGATGCACCACCTGCAATGCACCTGAAAAGCAATGCGCCACCCGCTTCGCTGCTAAACTCAGCGCTCCACCTGCATCGTGGCTGGGAGATTGACACATTGTTGCTGGAGAAACAACACCACTCCCACTTGTGGCTGCTGATAATGATGCAAATCCCCATGCAGGATGGTTTTCCAACACTGTGCAGCCGGATTTCTCATGCATCATCGCTGGGCGTCAAAAATCAACGCAAGCCTGCGCAGATCTGAGGTGCCCATCTGGAAATTGATGTATCGCACTCTTGAGGGAGCGAAAAACTACGCACGGGCTACCCAACCAGAGAAGAAATGACATGCGGCCTTACTTGCGAGTAATTAATCGACGCATTGCTGAATTTTCTGATGCGCGCTCGCCCGCGTCGCTTTATTTTTGACACAAGCCAGGTACTTTGTGTAAAATCTACGATCATTGTTTTGGTCTTGTTTGATTTAGAGAAATATTGCCTATTTTTCTAAATTGGTGTGGTGTCCATTTTGTGGTGTTTTTACTGTATTACTGTGTGTGATGGTACCAATACTTTGCACATTACCTTTGAGAGAAGCCTGACTGCTTGTGCCAAGCTACCAAGGGTGTGGCCAGGGATTATCTAAGTGTGTATCTCCATTGCTCTGACTAGAGTGTGGGTTGCTGCTTGGACAAAGTGCAAACTGACTGCCAACCAGAGACCCTTTTTCTAACACTGCCCTACACCCTAAATGCAAGTCTATAAACCACAGAAGTGGCTAATAGGTCACAGGAACATTCACACAGTAGTGTCTGCCTTCACTTGTTAGAAATCAAGCTGGCCTTTGCCTGCTGTCTAGTCTCTAGGTGGAAAGGGTGCCTATAAATTCAAACACTAGGGCCCAGATGATGAGTCTGGAGGAGCAGAATTACCATATGGAATTCTGCTCTGCTTAATTCTAAGCAGCACAGTATTCCTGTACCTGTTTTCCCGGGTTTTGTAACCCAGACTCGATATTACCTGGGGGTAATTCAATCTGGAAAAATTGTATGAGACTTTGAAGCAGCAGGCATACCTCTTTTTCTATTTTTTTCCTGACGGGGGAGAATAGAATGCTCCCATCTGCCAGAACACAGTTTCACTATCCCTTCCTGACTCCCAACACCCCACTTCCTTCATCTCCCCCCCAGACAGGTGCCACAGTTTACAATTATCAAGTGCTCATATTAGGTGGTAATTGGGTTCACTAAACTCCATGTCACTTAGAATTTCATGTGGTTTTATTACAGGTAAATCTGGTCCATAAGGTAATCTTAATTACAAGGGGTAATTGTATGCTACTGATGCAGTGTTGGGTAATGTTATTTTCCAATGTGAATTTACCACACCACCAGTACTGTGCAACTCGCAATAAGCCCTTATGTGTGTCTCATAAAGAGCTTTCTCCATGAAGCAACTCCCTCCTCTGACCATGCACTAGCTCACTGCATTGCTAGTCCATACCCAGTGTCCAACATGTTGTGGTAAATTTTCCACTTTCTTTGGCCAGAACACAGCACTGACCATTTATAAAACAGTATGCCAGGGCAAAATGTTTAACACGCAAGCATAATCTCACATAAAACCAGATTATTGGGTTTTGCATATTTCTCATAGTTCCCATTTTCTTTTGCTTTTTTGTGAAATGTTCATCCACAGTAGAATGGTCGAGCAGAATTGTATTGTGGAAACTTTGGAACACAATGTGTGCTGCAGCAGCATGTCCTGCATGAGATATTCCTGTGCTACTTTAGAAAGTATGAGGATAATATACTAAGCAAGTATCTAAAGTCACTTTTGAGTGTGAGGGCATACCCCGAATACAGTTTTCATGTGGTTGACTACCTGTGAGTGTTTTACCTAATGTGTCATGATCTTATGTGCATTTTGAGTATAAAATGTTTTGCATTTTCGCCTAAGAATGTGTTTTGCCTGCTTCAGACTGAGAGAAGACAAAATGAAAGGAATGCCAAGAATTCAGCACTCTTAGTCTCAGCAACAGACTTATTAAGGCACTTCCAAAAGGTTTGTACAGGGAAACAATAATGTGAAAGTTTATGCCAAATGCAGCAACACAAGTGCACTTCTGAAAATAATCATAGTAGTAGAATAATAATGATTATAGAAACAAAAAAATACACTACTTCAACCATGGATAATATAGCTATATACATATAATGATTATATATTCATGCACAACGCAAAGCTCAAAATAAGATTTAAAAATGCATCACCATGGTGCATGACATAGAAATCATCTCTTTGCCAGCTTCAAGTTGTGAACCCAAATGACCGCAAAGAGAGAGAGCTACCCACAATGGGATCCGAGCAAGACGTCCCCTCTGGGAAAGGAGTTCTGTCTAATCCCCATCGTCAAGCTTCCCCTTTACATACTTTAAACAAGCTGAAGATGAGAATTCTAGAAACTCCCCCTCCCATTTAGTAAATTGTTGTTCAAACTCAGGCTGTACCAGGTCAATTTTGAAAGAGCACGTTTAGAGATTGGCCACATCCCAAGGTGCGCTCCCAAGACCGAACTGTTCCCTGCTGTACCATAAATATTCTCTGGTACATCCTTGTCTCTCCCTCACACCTCCATGTTATGTCCCTGCCTTGGTGAGAAAGAGCGAGAGGAGCGAAAACATGTTGCATAAGTTGTGAATTGAAAAATGCCTGCACCACCAATATGACAGTGTTTGAAGCTAAGCTAAGCACAAATTGGAGTCAGTGGCCACGAAGGAGCTGGGGTAAAATACAGA
This sequence comes from Pleurodeles waltl, assembly GCF_031143425.1. NCBI lineage: Eukaryota > Metazoa > Chordata > Amphibia > Caudata > Salamandridae > Pleurodeles > Pleurodeles waltl. The sequence goes on along the minus strand of NC_090445.1, from coordinate 654,420,794 downwards.
TAGCATTACAGCATGGGTTACACAGCTTTCTATGGATATAAGGCATTGCAAAAACAAAGTATTAACATGTAAAAATGGGATGCCTGCTGATTTTAGTGCCTTAAGAAATCTGAAACAATGCCCGTACTTCATATGCCCGTAAGTATTGTGCTATAGTGCTGATTGTTGCACAGAGAAATGTTACCAGTACAATGCCCCTAAATGTTATACATAGCCACATTTACTTCATCAAAAGGAGGGGAGGAAAAGAAAGCACTAGGGATCCTTACTATCTCCAGGATGCAACAATTAATTCATCAAGGTAAGATTAATTGAAGCAAAGGTTGAAGTTCCAACACCCTGTGTACATAACTCTTGAGGTTATAAAAAGAGTCCTCATCCATAAAGCTTTGTGGCATTCATCATCATTCGACCCTCAACCTATGATTGACTCTCATTAGGGTGGCCTTGTCCAGTGATCTGGGAGGTCTTAGATATTGAAAAGATGAGAGGAGATAGAATTATATAAGATTGTGGTAGAAGCCAACAACAAAAGTTTCAATGCAAATTGATAAAATGACATTGTATGACCAAGGTGGCCATACAAGGAAACTCCAGTCAATAATAAAGTTAAGGTATTTATTTAAAGCTTAAATTCAGGGTCATGTAGATAATTTGCATGATAAAGCTATTAAGATACAGAATCACCAAGAGTTGACTAAGGCAACAAAATAAGTTCAAGCCAACTAACATTAGGAGATGTAGACACTCAACAAAGACAATAGAAAACATTCACAAGATAACTTGATGTACAGAGAAAAAACGTTGCTCAGTTTTAACAAGTATTAAGGCAGATCAAATTATTGAGTCCAATTTAGCTCTGAAGAGGGAAAATCTTACAGTTTAGCCAATCAGGGAATAACATGTGCAGGGCATAAAACATGCAGGCAAAAGACAAAAAGAACAAAAAGGAAAAAAAGAATTTGGAAAAAGGTGATCTCGGGCAAGAGATTACTAACTAAGTTGGGCAAAAGGGAGATAAACAAGGAAAGGGTCGACATGTCAAAAGCTCCGTCAAGAGTCTTCTGTAAGGATTAGAGAGAAAATCCCTAAGTCTCAATCGGGCATTTGAAAGAAGCAAAGGCAAAGAGAAAGACACCCCTCTAAGAGGCTTTGAGGGTTTCTGCTGGGGTCTGCTTAGATCTCTGCAAGCAATCTGATCTAAGTCCTGATTGGCATTGACTTATTAAAGATCATACAGAAAACTGATTTGTCCAAGCAACAGTTCATTTGACGTTGAAGGGGCGTCATCCAATAGAAATCAATCATAGGCCTTCAACTTGAAACATCTTCATGGGTTTCTCAGGTTTTGTCATGAGAACAGCATACATCTGTATAGCTCCACATAAGGTTGATACAATTGTTTAAATTGCTAATGCACAGTCCAGGATGTTTGACTTCCAAGGTCAGATTTGTACAACTATCTCTATGTAAAACAATAGGCATGTATTACCAAACTAGTCTTTTCATGGGAACAAAGTCTGAAAGAAAGGTACACACTAGCAGAATGACTTAACATTTTCCGCACAGTCACGAAATACAGGGCCTAGCAGGCCTCACTTAGGCTAATGCAAGTGAGTTAATACAGCATTAATACATTCAAATGAAACACAACTTAATAGGCAAACCACATGTTCTGCATTATTAACTCTTCATTAACATTCATGCTATAATATTTTAAATAAAATAACTCTGGGGGTCATTCTAACTCTGGCGGGCGGCAGAGGCCGCCCGCCAGAGTTCCCCCCTCCGAAATACCGCTCCGCGGTCGAAAGACCGCGGAGGGTATTCTAAGTTTTTCCCTGGGCTGGCGGGCGGTCGCCAAAAGACCGCCCGCCAGCCCAGGGAAAAACTCCCTTCCCACGAGGATGCCGGCTCGTAATCGAGCCGGCGGAGTGGGAAGGTGGGACGGGTGCTGTTGCACCCGTCGCGTATTTCACTGTCTGCCAAGCAGACAGTGAAATACTCGTAGGGGCCCTCTTACGGGGGGCCCTGCAGTGCCCATGCCAGCGGCATGGGCACTGCAGGGGCCCCCAGGGGCCCCGCGACCCCCCTACCGCCATCCGGTTCCCGGCGGGTGGACCGCCGGGAACTGGATGGCGGTAGGGGGGGTCGGAATCCCCTCGGCGGCGCAGCTAGCTGCGCCGCCTTGGAGGATTCAAAGGGGCGGCGGTACACTGGCGGGAGACCGCCAGTGTTGCCGGTCTGACCGCGGCTTTACCGCCGCGGTCAGAATGCCCTGCGGGGCACCGCCGGCCTGTCGGTGGTGCTCCCGCCGACCCTGGCCCCGGCGGTCTAAGACCGCCGTGGTCAGAATGACCCCCTCTGTTAATACATTTCAGTCAGTACAACAAAGAACTGCGTTTCATTATTTTTGCACATGAAATTCAATATTGTTTCAATACAGACTGTTTAGAGACTAAACTAAAACAATATTTCAGTTAATTCCTTCAAACATGTAATTACATTTTGATGTGACTAGTGACCCTAACATTAGCCTAAACGAATGCACACTAAAATGCCTTCTCAGTGCATCATTCTACAGTCAAACTATTAGTACTTTAGTTAACATAATGCACAGTTTGTCATGTATAAATGATCACTGTGACATGAGGAACAGTACTAAAGTTTCTACTACATCAGTGTACATGGTAGAGCTATATTGAGGGTCTTGGGTGGGTCATGCATCCTTCGTTAGGACCAAGATATCCCTAAGCAATGTGAGGCTTGCGGGAGGACACACTGGTCACCTGTTGCAGATGAGTAGAGAAACAAAATCATTTGAACTTCTAATTTTTCGTGAATGATATCCGTGAAGCACTGCAAAAGTGTGGACACTGCACACTTCAGTGAATACAAGAGTGAAAATAGTATACAATTAATTATACAAAGACAGACAGGTGACACAGTACAACTATTCAATGTGGTACATTGCCATTTGTTTTATCATCAGACTAACCCCAACTCGGAGTTTATACTGGTCTCTTATATTGTGTGGTGGGAGGGGGTCTGTAGACACAGGCTGTGTAAAATACAGGAATGAACAACAATGGGGGATTTGCTGTTAGCATGCTGGCAGGGCCCTCTGGTGACACAAAAGAAAATCAATAAAGTAACCTATTAACTAGAAATCCCTACTAAAAGAAATAGAAATCAGATCTTTCACTTTAGTCTTCTTAATAAATGGGAGAGCCAGACTCCTCAGCCGACCACAGCAGCCATAATTCAGTCTCCCCTCCCCTAATGTCCTACAAGACATAGGTTTTAATCCTAGCTATAAAAAACATATTAACCTTTTTTTCAATCACTTTCCCAAAAACAGTTGATAGGATCCAGATAATACAGCATTTTATTCCTACAGATCTAGCCAAGGTCATCACCAAAAGGAAGCAAGAAGAAAAGCAATTGAGGAAAACTTTTAAAATGTGTGAAAACTAAAGAGAATTAAAACCTCCTAAAGCATTTGGAGTTCCCCTTTTGTTCTTGTATCAAAACCAGATAGAACCTCTGGGTTGTCCACCCATTTTAAAAAGATATATCATATCTCCAAATTCTATGCATTTCCTCTTTCAAAGATTGACAAACTTATCAAGCAGTTAGTTGAGGCCAGGTACATCACCACCAGGGACTTCACATACTTGTAAATTCTCCTGAATTTGTCAGATAAAGAGAAATGGCCTTTTATACCTCAAAGGGGTTATATCAGTTCAGTGTTCTACCCTTCGTGTTATATGTTGCCCCCCGCAACATTTCAAAAATGAATTAACCAATTGTTCAGAGAACATTAAGGCTTCTCTGCACATTTTGATGACATACATATGTACAATGCGACCTGGCTAGAGCACTTAAAACACATCCAAGCAATCCCCACTGAGTTGTAAGATGCAGGGCTCAATATTAATCCAGAGAAGAATGGACTGGCTATGTACCAAATCATGTATTTGGGTTGCCTCCCAGTGAAGGGCGAGATCAAACCCAAAGTGGGAAAAGTTACAGTTTTGCAAGCCATACCATTCCCAAAGACAAAACGAGATTTGAAGAACTTCTCAGGGTTTGTGGGCTACTATGGGCATTTCATACCACAACATCACAAGGTAGCTGTTCCCCTTCCAGATCTATTGAGGAAAGAGCAAATCCAAAGTCAAAAAACACGTTCCAAAATGGGATACTCCTAAAATATGAAGATGATTATGATGTAGATTTCATCAATATACACTGTTAAATCTTTCCTGTGTCCTCATGTGATCCATATACCAATTTTTGTTTTTTTACAAAAAAGCGAGTCTAAGTTACACCAGAGACAAAATAAGCTTTTCAGTGTCTTAAATATATTATATCACCCAAACTGGGTTTACAGTCACCGGATTACTCAAAACCCTTGATCCTGCAAATTGATGCCTTTAACCTGAGAATAGAAGTTGTTTTCTCACAAACTGTTAGGTGTGCAGTGTTTTGGTTTTGAAACTGAATGCAATGCATCTTAAGAGCAGCTCTGCAGTGGCAGCACACAGACAGCAGTTCTCCTGTATTGCCCCTTACCTGTGGGTTGGGAGTCCAGGTGTTTGCAGGCAGCACAGGGGGGGGGCTCAAGTTAAGAGTGCAAGTAGCACCATTTCATGAAGATTGTTTTTTCTCCCAGATGCCATTTTCCATATATATATATATATATATATATATAGCTATATATATTAAAGCTATCAAAGATGGTTCCTTGCCATTAGTGCCTATGTGCATTTTCCAATCCAAGATGGTGGTAAATACTTCCTTTGCGAGACTTCCTCTTCCAGGTCACCTTTTGGTTAATTATGGCAGTGATACTTTGTTTCGAGTGCATCACAAGCATTGCTGTTTGGTGTTCATGCTCCGACTTAGTTCTTTGTGTTTCTTACTAGTTGTTTCTTGTGCCTTGCTCCGGGTTGGTCTTCGCAGCAGTTCCTGCCCCTTTGAATTCCCTTGAAAGTTTTTTCACTATTGTTTTTTCCTCCTTCAGAAGTGGTTTCTTTTCTTGGTCCTCTGCTATTGTGGAGAATCCCTGTTGGCACAGGCTTCGAGATGAGACCATCCTTTCTTCAACATCAAGGTCTCCAGGATCTAAAGTCTACCACCATGCCCGGCCATCAACACAAACCACTATAGAAGGGAAGAATAGCCCATCCTTTTCATCGTTTGAAAAGGTTTCAAGAGGGAAAATGAATTATCCCACGGTCCATAAGAAATGCCTTGCTTTAAATGCGCTGCGGAAAAAACTTGATTTTTAACTCGAAGGTAGGAAATTTATTCTCTTCACCAATCATGCTCCCTAATCTTAAGTGGCCCACAACAAAGGGAATAACCCCAGAGTCCTTTGTTTCTCTCTCTACAACCCTATTATTTTCAGGTTAGACTTAGCAAAGGTACTGATTTTACTTCTTTTTTACTTGCGGGATTTTATCTTTGTATTTTATGTTAGGCTTTTTTTTACGGTTTACTATGTATATAAACCGAATAAAGATTTGATGGTGACTCTCTCAATATAGAAAGACACAAAAATAAAGTATTTGTCAGGTATTGCCTCGCACTAAAAGTCACCCTCATAATATTGGGACCATCTCTATATGGCAAGTACTCTGTGAGAATTCTCCCAGAAAATATGTGCAATTTGCGGTGACATTTTTGAGGTTGCTAAAAGCTAAATTCCCTAGCACAACCCCTGATAAGGTTCTGCAGGGGATAACCTAATCCAGAGTCAGCTAAAATCAGCAGGGGAAATTGGATGAATGGGCTGGCTACTCTGATACTCTGCAAGCCCACACACAAGGGTTCAGGGAGTTTGCTGTCCTTTAACAGCCCCTTGAAGCAATCCTGTTTGAGAAGGCCATCACCTCATACTAAGCAGCACGGGACACTGCATTTCAAGAAGGAAATTGATGCATTTATTAATCTGTCACTAAGGACCACAATAGCATTTTCTTATGACCAGATATGAAAAATCTGCCTGTCCACATTATGTGTAGGATTTATATAGCATCAACTTGGCAAAAAAGAATACAATATGTAGTGAGATTTTAGAGTGAGAGTGTGAAGTGGGTTATAGGTAGAGTGAGCATGAATGGGAGGCGGGTAGAGGGAGGATTACTCTATGAAGAAGCATTGGTAAAGCCAATAGGTCTCACCTGCAAGACAGCTATGGGCTTTGACAGTGTGTTTTGTCTGCCATGCTGTACAGCAGCCTTCTGCTGTGCACCATGGCTGAAATTAAAAAGAAAGTGCTATAAAGTAAGCAGAGTAGCTGAGTCATAGAATTGTTTTTATTGCTGGTGGGAAGACAGATAGGCGGGAGACAACATTGAAGGAGGGAAGGGTTGTGAAGACGCAACAGTGTGGGAAAAAGCGATATGACACAGCCAGCACTGATCATGTCATATCTCTTTTTCATTGTTTATTGCGGGGAGGGGAGAAGTAGGTGACAGGGAGGGAGTGGGGGTAGGTGGCATAGAAGGAGGAAGGTCAAGCTGGGGGCAACACAGTCAACGGATTGTGGAAGGGAGTGGCTGGGACTGAGCATACGAACAACAAATGGTGGGAAGGAGTGGCTTGGGCAAGATGATGACAATAGTGGCTGGGAGAGAGGCCTGAGGGCAACCAGACAGAAAACAGACTGTGAGCAGATTGAAGGAGCACAGACGATGGGCAAGTATACCAGGGAGACAGTTCAAAAAGACACAGCCTCGACAGTGCTTAAAGACAAAGAAAAGCGTAATGCTTAATAAATGAGCAGTGGAAGGACACAAGTGATGTGTTCATGCTCCAGGTGAGGGATGAATACATGAAGAGGAAGGAAGCCTATGGCAGCTGACCTATAAGAAACATGGAAATGAGAGTGACAATGGAGCCAACCAATGGTAAGTAATGCGTGGACTTTTAACCCACCTGTTAGAAAACAGAGGGGGTCATTACGACCTTGATCTGACCGCCATGCGGCCGCACCCCCGCCGCGGCCATTTCGAGATCCCCACTGGGTCGGCAGGGATCACGGCCGCAACATAGGAGCCGGCTCCAAATGGAGCCGGCGGTGTTGCGGCCGTGCGACGGGTGCAGTTGCACCCGTTGCGCTTTTCACTGTCTGCAAAGCAGACAGTGAAAAGCTGCATGGGGCCCTGTCAGGGGGCCCCTGCACTGCCCAGGCCAGTGGCATGGGCAGTGCAGCGGCCCCCAGGGGCCTCACGACTCCCCTTCCGCCAGCCTTTTCCTGGCGGTGCAAACCACCAGAAAAAGGCTGGTGGTCGGGGACTCGTAATCCCTTGGGCAGCGCTGCCCAGGTGGATTATCACCGCCGGGGCAAAAGTGGCAGAATACCGCCGGCCCCGGCGGTGCGACCGCGGCACTTCCGCCGCGGTCGTAATACGCCTGGAAGCACCGCCAGCCTGTTGGCGGTGCTTCCGTCGTTTTAGCCCTGGCGGTCCCGTACCGCCAGGGTCAAAATGACCCCCAAAATGTCTTGAAGAGACGTTAAAGCTGAGTTTTGAATGAAATTGTTAATGATTATTTATGTATTCTGAGTGCTGACACTGCATAGAAAATGTAATAATATAGAGAAAAATAATGCACACATTTGAAGGTGCTAGCGCAGGTGTTTTAAGAAAAAAACTATTAATGAGTGTTTATGTATTTTGAATGATAAGTTTATGTAGAAAATAAAATAACGTAGAAAAATAATGCACGCATTTGAAATGTGATCACGAAGAATGGCCACCAATGTTAATGAAATGTACTAATCAATGATATAATAATATGAAATGTTGGATATATGTTTGACTAATGTAGTAATATGTCATATTAAGGGTTATGCATTTTTGCTTTAGCTTTATTAATTGTAGGCCTTAACTTAGCGAGTGTCTTGGCCTTCTTGCCAGGCCCCATTTAAAAGCTGTATTTCTTAGCGTTTAATAAAAGGTTGTCCTACAAAATTAAACTGTGATTTTCTATTTTACATTATGTGCTCATGGCTGAGGCTTGCTTCTCATGTGAACCGACTGCTAGGAGATGATGTTCTTGCTAATGCAACATTTTATATGTAATGTGTTTGAGACTGACTTTCCCAGGACAAGAACAATGAAGATATTGACTAGAGTAGAAGCTGCAACAATATTGCTACCTGACAAGCCGGATGATGAGGACATTGCAAGACAAACCAATCAACAACATGTGAACAGAGTAATATTAGAATTTATAGATTTGGGATGTTAGTTTTCTTGGACAAAGTGTGATCATACGATTGACTGACCAATAGGGATTTGGGAGGTAGTGTAGGTAACTTTAACTTAATGACCCTGCACAGAGAGAAGACAGCCCATTGCCTAGTTTCTTCCTGACTGAGAGGTTATTACTTTCTCATGCGTCTTGACAAGAGACATGCTAAACTTTAATGCTTAAAGACTTTGCCTTTCCTTAAACTTTGATGCTGAATCCTGATGCCTTGCTGAACGATTGATGTCCTGAGGACGAAGACTGACTCTGCTTTGCTGATCCTTACTGAGGATAGGTATAAACCTAAACTGTGATTATTATGCAAATTTGCTTTCTCTTTCTAGGTACCAACTGCGTTGTTTTGATAGAGCCATAGTTAGATGTTTTTCCAAATTTGTGTTACTAAAATAGTTTTGCATGAAGCCCAAAATGCTGATGCTAATTTGATGTTAGTTAAGGATCCTCACTAGCTAAATCACAATAACAGGGTCAAATGTTTGATGAATTTCTCTGCTAAACTTTATGAATATCATAACATTGACGCAGCTGACTCTGTTATTGATTTGCACCATAACTTTAGAATGTGTTGTTATTCAAGCTTTGATTTCGGTTACGTTTCTTCCGCCTCTTTGGACAGCCAGTATTGATTCTATATGTAATTCATTTGACTTTGAGATTAATCTGCATGACCTTAGCTTTGTTAATATAGGGAAATAAATATTCTAAACTTTTACTAAAAGGTGTGGTTATTCATGACTGAAAGGTCATGGTGCGTGACAATTACTGACTCCATTGTTTTATTGACTTAGCGATTGCTTATGATTATTGATTATTGTGTATTGATTATTGATTATATACTGGAGCTATGGTAAGAACTTCTTAATTGGGAGTCAAAAGGTTCATCGACCTATTTGCGTCCCCTTGTAAGTTTACTTATTAAGGTCAGGCGCGCTAACTAAGGTGCGACTACCTGTGTGGCTGCCAAAGTTCACGAAGTGTACTTATTAATGGCTTATTAATATGAAATATTGAGCTTAAGTTTGAAACATGTAGTAATATGTCATATTAAGTGTTATGCATTATGTACTAGCTTTATTAAATGTAGGCCTTAACTTAGCGGAGGTCTTGGCCTAGATGCCCGGCCTCATGTCAAGCTGTATTTTTTAGGCGTTTAATGAAATGTCTGCGTAGAGAATTAAATTGTGATTTTCCACTGTACTGTTCATGTGCTCGTAGCTAAAAGTCTTTCTCATGAGAAACTGCTTGCTAGAAGATGCTGTGCTAGCTAATGCAACATTGTTTTATGTAATGTGTGACTTTCTCAGGAGAATGCAATGGAGACTCTGACTGGAGTATAAGCAGCAACAATATTGTTACCTGATGAGCCGAGTGACGGGAGCGGGACAAGAGGAGCCAATCATCGACATGTGAACCATGTATTAGTAAAAACAGATTTGAAGTTTTAGTTTTATTGGACAAAGTGTGAACATGCGATTCCTGAACCAATTAGGATGTGGGAAGTAGTTTTAGGAAATTTAACTTAGCCAGACTGCGCTGAGGGAAGACAGCGCATTTGCCCATTTTCTATCTTGCTGAAAGCCCATTATTTTTTTGAGCGTCTTGAGAAGAGACATGCTTAACTCTACTGCTTAAAAGATTTTGCCTTTTCTGAACTTTGATGCTGAATCCTGAAGCCTTGCTGACCAGACTGATGTACTGATGACGAAGACTGTCACAGCTTGCTGATCCAAACTGAGGATAAGTATATTGACTATGATATTGTTTGCTATGTCTATTTGCTTTTGTTTCTAGGTACCAACCGCTAATTTTGATAGAGCCATAGTTAGATGTTTTCCAGATTTTTTTTTGCATGAAGCCCAATTTGCTAATTCTAATCTGATGTTAGTTAGGGAGCTCACTGATGAAGTTCGCTATGAGAAATAACAGCTAATGTCTTTCCTTTGCTGAAACTAAATGTATGTAATATCGTTTGCGCATATGTTCTCGTTATAAATGTGCACTGTAACTTTAGAATTTGTGGTAGCTCAAGCTTTGATTAGATTGTGATTCTTTAGCCACTTTGAACAGCCAGTGTTATTTCTGTATGTTTATCAATTGATTTTGAGATTATTTTACGTGACATTAGCTTTGTTAATATAGGGAAATAAATATTCTAAGTTTTACATAGAGGTGTGGTTATTCATGACTGCAAGGTCATGGTGTGTGACAATTACTGACTCTTATTGATTACTAATGTTATTGATTGTTATTGATTATTGATCTGTATGTATGGGATATATAGTGGGAAAACCTCGAAGCGAGTCAAAAGGTTCATCGACCTCTTCGTGTCTCCCTTGTAAGTTTACTTAGGTCTGACGCGCTATCAGAGACAGCACGTGCTTTTTAGGTGAGACCTAAAAACATTAAAATAAAGGAAAGAGATTACAATTAGGATTGCTGATTTATGAATGGGGCTGGGAAAAGGAAGGGGATAACATCTTAGAGCAGGATGTAGGGTTCCAGAATAAGAGAAGTGATGAAAATTAAAAACGGAATGGGGTCTGAGACTGCCGGATGTCAGTTTGGAAGTCATGTAAAGCATCTTTTCTGGTGGGTTTGACATCTGATCAGTTACGTTGTAATGAGGAATTTCTTGAAAAGATGAGTCTTATCTTTTTGCTGAAAGTGGAGTGGTAATTAAACCTGAAGATCTGAACTGGGATAATAGTCCATGTCCTAGGGGCACTGCATTAGACGTCCTGAAATCTCATACGTATTTATTTTATGTGTTCTAAAGAGAGAACTTTCACTTTGAATAACATCTTGGCATTTGGAAACACACTACTTCTGATAGTTGGAAGTCTAAGTAATGATGGTATACATCGAGTTTTTAACAAAACAAATGCGTTTTTAAAACTTGCTTAAAAGAAATACGTTTTTCAGTAGAACGAAATTGAATGGACAAAGTGCTGACATTAAGTCCTTGAATAACAAATACCTAAAAGTTCTGACCCCGGTAGAAGCTAGATTAGGAAAGGGAACATGTAGCAGAAGAGCATTACCAAGGTTATAATAGTGGTGATCTGGCTTTACCAGACGGAGGTCTCTCCAAAGCATCCAAGCTCTAGCAGTATAATGCATCCTAGAAGTGACAGTTATCAAGCTTCATGTCCTGGAAGACTGTGATCTGAACACTGGACAACAGTTCCCCACACAACACTCACTCTAAACACTAGTTTTTTAAAAGTAGAAACAATTACTTTATCCTCCACAAAACTATAGATTTCTGCAATGTTCAGGTTGGAAATGTCGTTCCTCAGACATGTTTAAATAACGACCATTCAGAAGAGCTCTTGATGCCATGAGCAGCCCCTTCGGAGTGATGGCCATTAGTACATTGTGGCTTGTGTAGTCAAAGCCAACGCTTGCTGGAGAAGTCTTGTTCTTAGATGCATTCATGATACATCCCATTCGTAGGGGTCCCTGAGAGCTGCTTCGCAAAATGGAGGATTGGATCTCATCTGTGCGGCGCTTCACATGTTTGTGGCCTCGCTGGTACATGATTTGCGGTGTTATTTCGGCCTAGTACTCAAAGCAGCCTACTAGGGAGCGATGTCCAAGAAGTTAATGATTATCTCATCATCCCTCCGAAGAATGGTGATTTAGTACCATACATTGGGTGCTAGTAAAACGTTTTATTTACAGCGCTTAGAAATGCCAGAAGTGTAGTATTAAATGCGTAATAAATAAACAAACTATTAAGACATTATTATTCTCCAAGCATGCCCTATGCTTTTGCGTTTAGCATGTAGAGGGCATTGCCGAGGGATGTGCCCTGTATTACAGATAGGTATAGTGACTCAGAAGTTACAGTTAAGTTGGTCAGTGGAAACGAATAGCAGTGTTCGACCTCATGACTCTTTCCTCATCCAACAAATCTTTACATTCAACGAAATGTGTATGACACTGTACATGCATAGTGCCCAAAAGTTGGAAACCTCAATCAAATTCCCATTGCGTAACATTTTTTACACTAAATTTGGCGTGACCACAAAGTCTGGACCAGAATAGCCTATTTTTTAGGATTTTCTAGATATGACTTTAACTGGCATAATATGTGCATAAAAGCATTATGATGTCTACTTTAGCATAATAGTGCTACTGTCATAATGGCACAAATTTTGGCACTCATGGCTAATGGCACCCACTTCTGGCACTTCAATTCCAGTTATTGGATATGATCTTATCACCCTGGCATAAAGAGTGACCCGGCCATAATGGTCACAATATGTAATGTAGTGCTCTCCCCAGCCTGTGAGCATGTAGATGAATACACTTTCCCAGGCTATGAAACGACAGGAACTGATTTACAATTTCAGTCAGAGCATGGATGTTGTAGTTGAGAGATATCAGTCCCATGTCAGCAGCAGTGCCAAAGCTAATCAAGCATGCCCAAGATGAAGTATCTTGAAGGACATGGATTGACACGTGCACTGATATAGTTTTGTGTCCCAAAGTTGCAGTAACTGAGCCCTGACTCTGTAGGCTGTGAAGCAGCCCCTGTGTACATCCTCATGTTTGATGTAGTAAGAGGTGGCACAGGAGACAAGCTGTTGAACTTTTCTACTGGTATGATGCTAATTGACACACCACTGTCTATAATGAAGGTTATGGGGCAGCCGTTCACCTTCAGTGTGATGTTGGGACAATGCACAAATGAATTCTGTTGCTTTGTTTTATGACTTTCTTTTGACTTTTTATCTCTTTTTTAAAGCAACCCTACATGTCATTCCTTAGTCAATATCATTGGTGTACATCCGTCTTCACCAGTGCCTGATAATGGTATTGAAGAGCCTTTATATGATGAACTTGACGATGATTGACTGTGCTTGGTTTCTACTTGTTGTAACTAATGTTGCCTTTTAGCCTTGTGGGCGTGGCGAGAATGCTTCTGGAACCTTCTTGCGTGACACATCTGGTTTCTCTTTGGGTTTGCAGACTGCCATGAAGTGATTTTCTTTCCCACAGCCTTTGCGCTCCTCTGTCATATGGCTGGGCATTTACCTTCATGGGGAAATGAAAGCCCACATCAGAAGCATAACTTTTTCTTCTTCGGAGGCGTCAACTTGCACGTATTTGTTTTGTGCTTTTGCTTGCTTTTCATGGTCAATGCTGATTCATTATGCACTGTTCCTGCTTCTGTATCAACAGCTTGTTGATCTGCCCATTCTTCCACCCTTTGAGTCTTTAGCATTTTTTCCAAACTGAGTGGCTCTCTCTGCATGCGTCTTCTGAAGGAATCTAAAAAGGTGGCCATCAATGATTCTGAGATGCATAGCTTCATTATCACTAAAGTCACAGAACTTACAGTGTGTGAGAAGTACATGTCTCTCAACAAATTCATCCATCGTTTCACCAGCTTGTTGCGGACCTTGGTTAAAGATGTACCCTTTGTATTCGATGTTTGGCATTGGATTGAATGTGGCACCCAACGCTTTGTTTATCTTTTGGTCTGATGTTACACCAGCTCGTGAGACTTTCTTTCTCACTTCTTTCACTCCATCACTAGGTTTTTCAAATATTTTCTTATGGTCTTCTTCTCCAAGCACATTTATCAAACGTCTCAATCCAGGTAGTCCACCTGGCACCAATGTTCTACTTCTTCAAGGTCTCATACAAAAGTGGTATCTTCAGGAATGGAGCCACCTCACTTTGTGAGTCATTCGGTCGCCATCAAGAGCAAGGTGCTGTTCAGGCAGTGTTCGTTTTGTACAGCAGGACTGGCAACCTCTCCACGCAACCATTGTTGCTTGGGATCTGGTCATCACGCCGATATAGAGGTGGTATAGCACTTTACTCACTGGTGTTGGTAAGGAAGTTTCTATTTTCATACCTGGTTGTTACTGCCTTTAGCATTTGCTTCATATTGTGGGTGGCTCTTTGTTATGGCGCAGTGCAGTGTCTCTTCTTTTAGATTTACCAATGGGTTTTGGCGGGCTTTTGGAACGTGCTGCTCTGCAGGGCCTTCAACTTCTTTGAAGGCTGTGTGTAGGCTGGAGTGGGGCTTTAACTCCACATAAGACATTTGCAGACTGCTTTGCATCGATTTTGGGGCACACGTGGCATGCATGAGCAGTTTGCTATACTTCTGCAAACTATCAGGGAGACCAGCTTTGTTTCTTCAGGGCATGAATCCAATCCTCGCCAGCTGTAGTGTCTTGGCAAGTGCACACTCAGCATACTTATTGCCAACTATCATCTGCTCCTACACTCAGTTCTCTCATAACATTTCCTTTTTTCCTCCCAGGCTCATAGGCTGTGCTTGCTTTGTCCCCTTCTCTTCTACATAATGCATGCTGTATCTCTCTGTTTTAACTGTTATCACTCAGGCTCAGGCCCTGCAGCAGGGGCATCTCTCTATGGCTCTTTTCCCTACACAGGCTGTGCTCCTGCAATCATCCCTTGATACTGCTGCCACCAGGATCTGCTGCCACAGCTTGTGCTGTCTTTTTATGTCTGTATTAGTTTTACATTTGTGCAGTGCTCCTCCAGTTAGTGCTTCCTGTGACTCCCATTCCCTTCTAGGCTGGACTCTTCACCCTGTGCAATCTCTCTCTGGTTCCTATTTCCACACAGGTGTTGCTCTTGCAGCCTGTGCTCTCTTTCCCCATTGTATTTATATCAAGGCTTTGTTCTTGTAATTAGTGCTTCTTGGGCCTGATTCTCAAATCATTGCAACTAACTTTGTGAATGTATATGAAAAATTGAAGAACAGTTCTTTGTAATGTGTGCTTTGCGATTATCAATTGCAAACCACACACTGCAACCACTTGAGAAGTGCATGGAAAACTGTTAGGCAAAGGGACGTCTAGCATACCCTGCAATTCGCAGAGGTATGCTTCGTGGTGATTTTTGCAGCTGCAAGGGTGGCAATTGCCAGTGCCTGCCGAGGGCAGTCGCTAAACATTCACAAAGTGTAAACTGTTCAAATCTGACTGTTTATGTAGGCTGGGGACTTTTTTTGAGCATCAATCAGCGGGGTCCATGCTCTCATTGAGGTCTAAACCATGGTGAGCCACTTGAGATATTGCAATCCGTGTATTTTTAAGGATCAAGGGTGAGAATGGCCAGTTACTTACTAGTAGTTTTCATTACTCCGAGTTAGTGACTTCCCAGTCACAGTCATTACCCCTTGAGTGAGTGCTCATCCCACCAGATGAGAAATTTGAAAAAAAATGTTTCCCATCCCTTCCCTGAGGCTCATTAATTCATCCTATCACATGATATAAAACAATAAGGAAACTGACCTCATCTGTGTTCCCAAGCTAATAATTTGAAGCCAACATCCTCTATGGAAGGGAGAGATGGGAAACCGACTGTGACGAGAAAGTCATTGACTTGGTGTAATAACGATTACCGGTAGGTGCCCAGTGATTACCTCCTCGTCCGCCTTCCTCATCACAGTCACTTTGAGCAGATACTAAAGCTTCAATAACAACACTTTATTCAAACGTGATGCCACAAGTTTACTTCATTTTAAACAATAACTTGAATCATAACTAACTTCATCAATGATCATTCAAAGAATTCAGAATCAAAGTACCAAAACCTGAGGAAGTATTTCCCCATCAAGAACCTGCAAAGAGTAATAAAGATGTGTGGGGAAGGCCAAGTAGCATCATTTCAAATCTCTAAATCAGAGATTCTTTATATGCTGCTGATAAAGCCCGCAATACCTCTTGTCAACTTCCTCTGGACCTTATTTGGAAGTATTTAACCCTTTGCCTCGTAGGCTGTAATGATGTCCCACTTAAGACATGTACTCAAAGTTGCATTAGTGGGATTCAGCCCTTGTCCTGCTATTCCAAATGTTACAAATAGGGCATTCACTTTTCTAAACATCACTGTCTTGATTAGATAAACTGATAATGCTCTTTTGACATCCAAAGTATGGAGGAGTCATTCTTCCTGAGACACTGGAGATGGACATTTAACTCGAAGTACCAGATCCTCTGAACAGTGAAATGATAACAATAACTTTAGCATAAACTGTGGACCAGGCCTAATGAACCATTGTATCAGGGAAAACTCCAAAAAGGGTTCAAAACACTAAAGAGCTCCCACTTCCCCTACTCTCCTAGTGGAAGTGTTGGAAACCAAAAATATGACCTTATTTGTGAAGCAAAATAAAACTTCAAAGTCACCTGACCTAAGAGCTCACAATGATGATACCGTGAAGCCTGCAACACCCTGGGCAAGTAACAAGGTTGCACAGGGGATCGAAAGACGAGTTTCTTAAGATTGTCTATCAACAATCTCATAACTAGAGGAACTAGCAATTCATGAGCCAGGTTTCTGAATGTCCTCACTGCTGCCTATTGAGCCTTGCAAAATGGAAATAGTTTAATCAAAGTCAAGACCCTCTTTCAGAAATTCAAGAACTTTGATTTTATTAGGGAGCAATCCAGATGACCCATCCCTGACATGTCACTTGCCAAATGACTGGCAAAACCTGGAACAGGCTCTTAAAGTTGCAGAACACAAGATTGCTGAATGAAAAGAGCAATTTCTAGAATGTATTTCCTACACTCGAGATTTAGCCTATCAATTGCCAAACACCAAACTGCAGTAGACTTAGCCCTGTCTATGACAACGAAAGATGTTTCAGCTAGTAGGCATACTAGGGAATCCTTCAATGTGGAACCATTGTCATTTGGTGAAGCATAGGGAACTATGGAAGACAATTTCAGCATGGACCCATTATTGCCTGATCCTGCTTTATCTTTATTAGTACCCTTTGGATTAATAGGATTGGGAGAATCTCATGGTTAATTCTTTTGGCTACTTCAACAAGATTGCATCTAGTCTCAAAGATCTGGGGAAATGGCATAACTATGCAGAACTTTGGTAATAAATTATTCTCTTCTAAAGCAAAGAGATCTCTCAGAGGTATTCCAAATCTCTTCACTGTCTTTTGAAATACCTGCTTCCTCTACAACATTGATGACAAGGCTGGAAGAATTCTATTCAACTCATCTGCTTCCGTATTCCATTTCCCTGGCAGATGAGTTGATCTCAAAGAGAACATATTTAACTTTGCCTACTGACAAATCACTTTTCCTAACAAATTTAAAGAGTGAACTTGAGAACTTACCTAATGGTTCAAGTAACAGACTCCTACCTTCTTGGCTGACCTCACTAGTGCCTCTTGTTGAAATATCTGGTGAGAAAAATGAATTGAGGGCAGCTGAACTGCTCTCAGCTCCTTCTAATTGAATGAGCAGCTAACTTCTTTGGTTGACCATAGCCCTTGAATTGTTTCCTGACCCATGACTGCCCCCCAACTAATTTCACTGGCATTCATAGTTAACACCACCGCCATCAAATTATTTTTCTCCAACAATCATTAAATCTACTGAACTATCTCTGACCCCAATAGGATGATCTACTGGTACTTCTCTGGAGTGGGACTCCAGTTTTCTAAAAGGTGGATCACTACTGGATACACATGGTGCCTGGCCCATAGATGAATCATACATTTTGATGCCATTAGGACCTGTGCTCTTAACCATTGTCTAGCTGTGGGGCTCGGATTTGATAGAAGCAATAATACTTTGGATCTCAATGTCTTTACTCTTGATTGAGGCAGAAACACCTCCCCCAGATCTGTCCTGAAACAACTGTCTATGAACTGCATATCTTGTTATGTAATTAGGTGAGATTTCTCTTGATGTATTAAAAGGCCGTGCTGCTCCACCTTCATGCACAGCTTCCTAATCTGTAGTTGCACCTTGGAGAAAGGAGAGGAAAGCCTGGGTCCTTCTAGAGTGCAATATACCCACCAGGGGAGCCAGCACTTTAGTGAATACTTTGGGAGAGGAAGAGAGACCAAAAGGTAGCCTGGAACTGCTAATTCTCTGTCTTCACACAAATCTGCCTACATTTTTGAGAGGTTGGGTGCACTTGAGTATTCAGGTATGCACCTGTGGGATCCAGTGTTATAAAAAAATGCTCCTTGAACAAAAAGGGAAAAGTAATCTGCATAGGTATGATCTTAAACCTTTTGTGTGATATGAAAGAGTGCACTGTTTTCAGGACTAGAACCAGTGTAAACTCTTGTGTTGGTTTTGCCACTAAACATAGTGTGGAATATGTCCCTTCCCATCTCTGATGGAAAGGTGCCTACAAAATTGATCTCTTCTCCAAACGTTTCTGGATTCCCATCAGAAGTGCTTCTCTTTTTCTGTAGTAGTCAGTAAAGATGTTACATAAAATATTCTGGGGAGTCTCTTGGAACTCTATGTCATAACCCCTTTGAATTATCTGCAGGACCCAATTTTCTTCTATTAACTTTTTCCAGGAATGAAAGAAATAGCTCAGCAAACTCCAACTGGTATTGACACTTGTGTAGTAGCATAGTCAGGATTTTAGGGCTGACTGTCCTTGAGCTTAAGTATTTGGCTGCTGAACCCAGGATAGAGGGAGTCCTTGGCCACGTCCCCCCCACCAACCCATCCCACACCATCAATTAAAATGCCTGGCCGAAAGCTCTTCGAGATCTGAAATATCTTCCCTTCATTGGTTGTTGGGCTTGAGCCGACATTATTTTTTCTTCAGAAACCTTCATCCTAGCCTATAAATGATCTCCAAACAGTCTGCACTCAGATAATGGAATCCTAACTAATTTTAATGTGCTGCCTCAGTCTTCCATAATTGTCTTTGGGCCACACTAAAGACCCTGTGGTTGCGCTTAGACAATCATAAGACAGATCTTATAGGCAGCATAATTGCTACTCCAACATTGTTAGGCTAGAGGTGGTGTCTGCATCTTGTTCTATCAGTTTTGCTATTCCCTGAAAATCTTAATACGGGACTGAACTACATAGCTGGTATATGCTACACTGCTAATTTCAAAGTTTGGTGCAGCTTTAGATGTCTTTTCTCTTGTCCATGGGGCCAGAGAAAATTGCATGTTCTAATGTGATTGAGCCTTGGGTAGATGACCCCTCCATTTAGGAATTGACCTTGACCATGATACATGATAAGGAAGTCATCTGTAAACCTCTGCAAAGAATACCTCTTGGTCAATAAATGCAGGAGGTGTATCTGTGTTCTTTCCTGGCTTTATATAATTGTTAAGACTCTAGTAATCAGCAGGATAAATCATCACCTTAATCAGTTGCTAGGATGTCAGGAAAAGCCATATTATTGGAATTACCTGCAAGGACCCTCCCCTTCTACAGGATCAGCATTCTTTCATTTTACTACACTCTTACCTTCCTTCATTGTCAATAACCCTGGGTTAGACAGCTCATGCTTTCCTAAATATTTGTTACTTGAAAACCAGTAGCCAATTATACGGCAAGTAGTCAGGCCAGGAAATGTTTCCCACTGCTTCCTGCAACATTATGTTGCTTGTCACCTCCCACACCAATCCTAACGCATCTCAATAAGCTCTGCCACCTGCTTGGGCTTCTAGAGCCAGCATGTCAGAATCAGATTTGTCTTTACAAAATGTGTCCAGAGTCAAAAACTGAAACTATCCAAAAACAAACACAATTGATAGGTGTAAGAAATAGGGTTACTAGTTGAGGGGAGTGAAACCCTTCTTAAGCAGCAACTCAAATCTTCTCAAGATGAAGTCACAGCAATCCCTAAAATAAACAGTATTCAATCCACGGGTAGCTTGCCACAGAGCAGTCAGGCTTAACTCAGAGACAATGTGTAAAGTGTTTGTGCAACACTTCAAACAGTAACACAGTGAATGCACACTAGTTTAGAAAAATAGAGACCTTTTTCAATAAATAAAACAAGACAAAAGTGACAAAGGCCTAATCAGTAGACCATGAGATATGCAATTTTAATTTTCTTTTGTGTAAGGAGCATTAAAAAGCCCAAAGCGCCACTCTTGGATAACTGGTAGTGCGAGCCAGGGAGAAAGACACAAGTTCAGGCCGACTACGATGGAGCATGGGTCTGATACAAGGACCAGGTCAGTACCAATGAAATATTACCTTCTCAGTTCAGTGCGAAAAGTCCCATTTGAGGTGTAGGGGGCAGCAAGGAGCAGGGTCTCCTCTCAGGTCAGGGGCTCTTTTGCTCTTTGTTGTTTGTGGCTTGAAAGTGCAGCATTGGAGTACTGAATGCAGCACTGAAGTACCTCATCTGAAGAAAGGCTGGGAGTTTGATGTGGAGTACGGCGGTGGCCTTGACAGCAGTAATAAGATGGCAGTAATAGTCAGCAACAGCACCAGGTAAATGCAAACGCCATAATCCCCATAACCTTGTCACAATACAGCCGCCTCCTGCCATCCCGCCATTCTCCAGACAAACAAGCAAAGAACAGCAAGCAGTGGTTTACATGGGAGTAGCAGGTGTAGGTCCTGCTACAGATGGTTGGAGCCCCTAATCTGCGGAAGTGGCCCAACTATGACTGGGTGTGGCTTGTGGCCAGTGCATGCTTACCCTCAGGTGTTTATCAGTCAGCAGCCAACAGCAGTTAACAGCAGTCATCAGCGGGTTAGCTTTTCGCCACAAGCCTGCATGCCACACCCTATGCGCTCTCTTCAGTGTTCTGGCATTAACCTGTGACACTACAGATGGCACTGTCAAAGCTCTCTAATTCTCTTACAGGTCCAACCTTATCCCCACTACTGGAAGTTATGAGGGCCAAAATTTCACCGACATTGTCATATGGCATTGAAATATTACTAGGAAAACATAGTGGTGAACTCAACAAATACATCACAAGAATATACAAACGTGTTCTTCACTTGCCAAGCACCTCGTCTGCTGCCCGGATAAGTCTGGAACTGGGCCTTTTTGATCAGCAGGGCGTAAGTGCTGGCGGCTATCTGAAAATGTGTCACAAGTTGCGTGCAGCAAGGGGCGATCACCTAGAAGTACTCCTATGGGCCGAAATTAAATCTAGCAACACCAGTTGAGCACATTATCAGTTCTTAGGGCACTGCTAGCAACTCTTAGATGCAAGAGACCTCTGGGACAGAAACTTGAGTCAACAAGCCTTTAAATTGGGCATAAAAAAACTGTCACTGTACTTGGTCATTCCACTCGGACAGGGCTGCATTGGCTAAGCGCAAACACTCTTGGGCGGTAATCAACAGCTATTGACCTGCATCACCTGCTACCTAGTTAGCTTGCACATACTCCAATCAGCTGAAAGTAAAATTCATAGCCCTGAGGCCGGGAAAGTCGCCGTTTCTGCAGCATCTTCCTAATTGGCATCGGCTGCAGGAAACTTCAATTTGCATGGGGTGCGGGCAGTGTGAGGAATCCCTTGATCATGTTGTCTATGCCCTGCACTGTTGGTTGAACTGAAAATTCAGTTAAAACATGAATGGAACACTTTGGGATTTTGCACCTGCAGGCAAGCCATAATTGCCTCGCTTAACCCAGACAACACCTGTTTAAACATCCAAGAAGTTATTAGTTGTGTAGACTTGTAACTGGTTCAGTATACGTTGTAACCCAGTACATGTAAAACTAAACATCCATCTGACCAAGTTTGTCTCTCAAGCACACAACAGACTGCATCGCATCAACTCCCCATTGGCAAGTCTGAGTGGATTGATCACGTGACTATTGATTCCTCCTAAGTCAGCTACACGATGGCATAGATGTTATTGCTACCTTACCACGATGAGCAATTGCTCTAAAGCTCCACTGAGTGTTCATGTTTAATTGTTCTTCTGTTTATTGAAAAGTCACCACAGGTGAATGCTTTTCTGAACCTACTAGGTCACTCTGAAAACCAATATGACTGGGACAGTTCTCCCCTGCATGTAAAGTGTGTAGACAGCCTCCTTAGTGATACATCTGCACCTTCTTAAGAATTGCACAAACACTTTAGAACCGCCGACTACTCCATTAATAAGATGGAAAACTCAGAACCAGGTAAACATGGGTGGACAGCCCCCAGGAGCTCACCAGTATGCATACACGTAATATACAATATATGCCTTTTTTAACTGGTAGGGCATTTTTTAAATAATTGTGCAACTTCAGAACATAAAGGCCCTCGTTATGACATTGACGGTAAATGCCACTCACCGCCACGGTTACGGCCGCCAACATACCGCCGCGGTAGCGAATATCCGTTTGCCATATTATGAAACGCACACACCAATCCAACAGAATACTGCCACATACACAAGTCCGACAGCCCAAAGGTCAGTGCTAAAATGGCGGTACCAACATCCATACCTGTACACCAAAAAAACAACGACCGCTACATCATGACCCATGACTCAACACAGCAGACATTCAACGGCGGTAAACCATTGGCGGTACACACTGGCTCACTCAGAATGGACACCCAAATACTAAACTGCACAACATTGGCCAATACCAAAAACACACACCTGACACTCATACACACGCATGACCCACCCACCCACCCACAGCGCTATAAAACACACACCCACATCACCCACAACCCTTTACGAATACAAGTTATTACCACCAGACTGACACCAAGACCACTATGACAACTAGACTCACACACCACATACACCCATACATCCCTCACTCACCCCTCTACGCACACCCCACCACAGTACCCACACACTTACACACAAACCCATGCCCCACAAAGGCACCCCCATTTCACAGATGAGGAGTTGAGGTTCAGGGTGGAGGAAATAGTCAGGGTAGAGACACAGCAGTTTGGAGCACAGGTACAACAAAACAGAAAATATCCATTGCCAGGAAGAATCGTGGACCGGGTGAACTCTGTGGGATAGCGTCCAAGAGCAAGGGACAACATCAGGAAGAGGTGGAATGACCTACGGGGGAAGGTACATTCCATAGCAGCAAGGCACCAGCTCGCCATACAGAGGACTGGTGGTGGACCCCTACCTCCTCCCCCACAGCTCACAGCATGGGGGGAGCAAGTCTTGGCAATACTGCATCCTGAGGGACTGACTGGAGTTGCCGGAGGACTGGACACTGGTGAGTCAATATTTATTACTTATCAACCCCCATACCTGCATGCCATCTCACACCCTCACTTTCACTCCCCTCATTCCACTCCATCCCACACACTGCACCTACACATATGACTAACCCCAATGCCCAGTCCTGCATGCAATACACTAAAGCATGCACAGCATAGGGGAACTAACAATCCCACAATACATCAACATACACAAACCAAGGTGGCAGGGCAATAAGAATGATAGAGGGGAAGCTAGGGATGTACAATATGTCACAGGCATGAAGCTTAATACATCACTTACATCCCTGCAGGTGCTCCAACCCATGTCAGCAGAGAGGTGGTGCCACGACAAACCAGTTCCCCAACAGAAGATGCCCCCAGTGATGACAGTAACTCTGGACTTCAACAACCTGGCCCATCAGGGACCACTGGACAGTCGGTCACCCCAGCCCACTCACATTCCACCACAGAGCCTCCCCATCAGTATACAACACCACAGCACCCACCCAGTGCCCCACACCTCTGTCCCCAGGACACGTCAATCAACAGTGTGCCCACCTGTACAGGGACCCCAGGCCACACCTCACACCCAAGACAATCAGGGACCTGGGGTCAGTGGCAGTAGGCACACCGTTCAGGGGACAGAGGCACAGGGGAACAGGGACACTGGGAGGATGCTGTGTGCCAGGGGGAGGACAGGCCCAGGGAACCGACTCTCCAGGAGGCACTCACCAAGATCCTGGGTGCCTACCAACAATCCGAGGACACGATGGGCCAGATCCTTGACAACATGCAGGAGAACAAGCGGCTGCAGGAGGAATACCATCTGGCGATCAGGGAGGACTTGCAGGCTCTCAACATCACCATGATCTCCATAGCAGGGGTGCTGGCAGACATGGCCAACATCATGAGGTAATCAACAGCACACCAGCAGGCCCCTACCACTATTCATTCTATTGACCAACTCACCACCTCTGCTGCAGCTAGTGAGCAGGAGGCCCCGCCACAGGACCCACAGGCCACCAGCCCCCCCCCCCTGCTGAAGGTGAACCACCCTGCAAACATTCCCTGCGACCCAGACAGAAGCCAGAGACACTTGCCAAGACCAAGACCACTGCCAGGAAATTAGACTTTCCTGATTGTCTCCCTTGTGTCCCACCCTGTCACCTTGCCCACTTTGAACTGCCTTTGCTCCCCATCCTATGGCCGCTTGGACACTGCACTTGTGCTACAAACAGACTGGAACAATACCCTGGACTTTCCTCTACCATCACCCCATTCCATTGCACTTTATCCTCAATTTTATAGCACTACAATAAACACCCTTGAATACAACTTGACTGATAGTATTTTATGTGTTGAGAATGGGCATTCAGAGGAACAGTCACATCTGGTGCAAATGATATGAACACTGTGATAGCACACAGTTAATGATCTGCAACTGTATGTAGTAATCACATCAAGACACTGTTGTCATATCACCAACATCTTTAAAATGACAAGCCATAGATGACAGTAAGTTGAGATGCAAATTAGGCGAATGCCATCATGCCAGTCACACAGATTAAAATCAATATTCAGAGCACTGATCAGTTCTACTGTCTCACCTGTGTGTCACTGGAAGTATTAATGTATAACTGATGTTCTGTTGTCCACATCTCCATCCTCTGCCACTTCATCCTCACTGCTTCAGGGCCCACTGTTGCCACAGGGGCATCTCCAGTCTCCTCCTCCTGCAGAAAAGGCAAATGTCGTCTGAGGGCCAGGTTGGGCAACATGCAGCATTCCACTACTATCTGGCAGACCTTCCCACGTGAATAGAACTGGGATCTTCCTGTCGGATGAGGCACCTGAACCTGGCCTTCGGGAGGCCGAAGATCCTTTCGATTATTCTTCTGGTTCACCCATGTGCCTCATTATAACGGTTCTCAGCCCCTGTCCTGGCATTCCTCACAGGGGTCAGGAGCCACGATAGGTTTGGATAGCCAGAGTCACCTGCAAGTATTGAGGGACAAACATTAGCCTAACACAATGCTATGGGGATAACACCTTAAGGCATCCACTGACATACAGTAGGTGGGGACTCTGGCTCACCTATTAGCCACACCCTGTGCCTCTGTAGTTGGGCCATCACATTGGGATGCTGCTATTCCTCAGGACAAAGGCACACCATTTGCACATTCATTGAGTGGAAACTCTTCTGATTCCTGAACACCTGTTCATTCTGGCAGGGGGGCGAGCGCAATATGTGTGCAGTCAATCGCCCCAATAATATTGGGATTATGCCCCATTGCATAGAATCATGCCTTAACAGTGGCCAAATCTTCCATCTGGGGGAAAACAATGTAGCTGCACATGTGCTTCACCAGGGCAGACCAAACCCTTGCCTGCACGATTGAGAACATTGGCTGTGACATTCCTGCTCCCAAGCCCACTGTCACTTGGAAAGAACCAGTTGCCAGGAAATGGAGCATTGATAGCACTTGTACAAGAGGGGGGTCTCAGGGGGGATCCCAGTGGGATGAGGGATGGCTGATATCGGGTCAGGCTCCAATTGGGCACACAGCTCTGTGACTGTGGCCCTGTCCAGGCTATAGGTGAGTATAATGTGACTGTCCTCCAGTGTAGCCAGGTCCACAAAGGGTCTGTACACGGGGTTTGTCTCCTTCTCCTATTTATCAGCAGCGGTAGGTATCTCACAAGAGTGAGTAGGCTGTCACAATTTGAACAATAGAACCACCACCTCAGTGTTCATACAGCAGCAATGTAAAGGGACAGTGGGAATGGCAATGTATGTGCAATTTTCGGCAATGACGCAGTTATGGCTTATTTAATCGTTGTCCACTGCCTTGAAATGGCGACCTCCTGTCCTGTATCTTGGGCCAGGTGGAAGTGAGGAAACTCCGCCAACATTGGACATTGTGGCGGAAGAGGGTCTTGCACCGCCATGCAATTCCTCATTGGCTCTGTGGAGTACAGTGGCCAATGGGGATCAGCGCCGGCGGTGACGGTATACACCGGCGAGGACGTGACTGCCATTTTCTATCCAAACCCTCACTTGTTTCCTGACTTTCCACAGGACGACACCTACACTGCTTGTGCTGCTTTGACCTGTGTCTGGAACCTACCGTATCCTGTGTGACCAGGGAAAGGGCCCCTGCCTTCACTTCAGAGGAGTTGAAACGACTGGTGAATGGGGTCCTACCCCATAATGGACTTCTGTATGGGCCTCCAGACCAACAGGTGAGTACACCCTGGGCATGATGCATGTGGGAAGGATGCATGGAGATGTGTGTGCAAGCTTTGTGTCATCGGGGGGAATGTCTGGTGGTAGTGTATATGGTGGGCACTGGACGATGTGTGTGCCAATGGTGATGGAAACTACTGGTGGGCCATATGTGTGACAGGCTGGATTGTATGTGTAATGGTGTCCTCCTGTCTGCATTACCTCTGCAGGTCAGCGCCCATCAAAAGAAAGGATTGTGGGGTGCCATCGCCAAGGACGTGTGGAACATGGGGGTCTACAGCAGGTGGAGCACCACTGGTGTGAGGACCTGAGATGCTGGACACGGAAGACTGCAGAGGCCCAGCTGGGGATGGTCTCCCAATGAGGAAGGGGTGCCTGTTGGAACCTGAACCCCCTGATGGTCCGCATACTGGCGGTGGCCTTCCCAGAGCAGGATGGGTGCTTGAGGGCATCACAGCAGCCACAAGGGGGTGAGTACAGTGGGTGTTACTACAATAATTGGTAGGTGGCATGGGATCCGGGTGCTCTGTGAGTTAGTGGGTGCCCCTTAATGCCAGGCCAGACATTGCAGCATGATCCAGCTCAAGGGTAATGGGTGTACGGCAAATGCAGGTAACCTAGCTTGTTTGCATTCCATGTCAGTCAGGGCTTTGTGGGTCACAGGAGGTGTGCAGTTGGCGGTGTTTGGCCCTTATCTTGTTGTGGCATCTAGCCAAATCAATGGCAGTGCAATGTATAGTGCTTAATCCTGATCCCTGTGTGTGACGGTGCTGTGTATGCCAACTTTGGTGTTGGTGCAGTAATTGACCCAGTGTTTCCTTTCTCTCTCTCCCCCCCTTTTTTCTTCTATCATCCTGTCCATGTGTGCATTAGCATCATCTGGCGGAGGAGCAGGGGGGCCAGTGACACAGGGAGCTGCATCCCACCGGACCCAGTAGGCAGAGTCCACCGACGCCAAGGGAACCAGTGGGACGGAGGGCGAGGGAAGCACCACGGCAGAGACAGGAGGTGACAACACTGACTCAGATAACTCCTCTGATGGAAACTCCCTGGTGGTGAAGGACACCTCTGTGACCACCCAAGCTGCAGGTACAGCCGCCATCCCCGTACCAGCACCGCCCTCCCAGTAGCCCCTCAGCAGGTTGGCTGTGCCCGCTCATCCAGGAGGGTGGGCATCTCCTTCGCCCCAGGCACCTCAGGCCCTGCCCCAGTGAGCCCTGCTGCCCTGAGTGAGGAGGCTATGGACCTACTGAGATCCATCTCTGTAGGGCAGTCAACCATTGTGAATGTCATCCAGGGGCTGGCATCCCAGATGCAGCAATGTAATGCATTCCTGGAGGGCATCCATGGTGGATTGGCAGTCCAACAGAGATCGATACAGGCTCTGGCTTCCTCTCCAATGGCAGCCATTGTCCCTGTTGCTACCGTCCCCCCTCCAACTAACACTTCTCAGACTCTTCAACCCCAACCCATCCAATGCAGACATACAGACGAGCATGCACACAAGACAACACACAAGAGTGGCACAGTCAAACACAGGCACCAAACTTCAGCCCACAAGCACTCACGTAAACACAAGACAGTTGCACACACAACCACATCTACTGCCTCTACTGTCTCCCCCTCCCCCTCCTCCTCCTTCACTTCCCTCACAGTCACATCCACACTCATGCCTGCATGCACTGCTTCAACAGCCACCACCAGCATCACCACCCCAGCAGCACACACACCTCACTAGCAGACACCTCCACTACATCCATCTATGCGTCCCTTGTGTCCTCTCTCACCCTGTCTGTCCCCCCAAAGGACACAAACGCAGGCACTCAGACACCCAACAGCCATCCACCTCACATCAGCACACTGCCCATGCACCCAAGTCCAGCAGACGTACTCCTCCCACAACCACTCCCTCAACCTCCACTCCCATCTCTCCTCCCTCATCCTGCCCCACCGTCCCTAAGAAGCTTGTCCTTGCCCATCTTGATCTCTTCCCTCCCCTTCCTCCCCGCCCATCCTGCCCTGAACAGCAGGGTCCCAACGACCCAGCCCAGAACCTCTGCCAAACAGTCCACGGGGACAGTGGAGGCACCTCCTAGTCCTGGAGGTAAGACGGTGAAGGATCCCACTCCAACAGCCAGAAAGGGGAAGGATCCCACTCCAACAGCCAGGACGGGCAAGGATCCCACTCCACCAGCCAGGAATGGGAAGGATCCCACCCCACCGACCAGGAAGGGGAAGGATCCCACTCCACCAGCCAGGAAGAGGAAGGATCCCACTCCAACAGCTAGGAAGGGAAAGGGCCCCACTCCAACAGCTAGGAAGGGGGAAGGAACCCTCACCTCCTGCCAGGAAAGGGAAGAAGCCCTCACCTTCAGCTGAGACACAGCAGCCCTCGCCTCCAACGGAGGTGGCCCAGGAGGCACCTTCCACAGCTGAGACACAGCAGCCCTAGCCTCCAACAGAGGCTGCCCAGGAGGCACCTTCCAAAGCTGAGACACTGCAGCCCTCACCTCCAACAGAGCCACCTTCCCAAGCTGAGACACAGCAGCCCCCACCACCACCAGTAGTCACAGAGCCCTCACCTCCATTTGAGACAGTGCAGCCCTCACCTCCAGCAGTGGACATGTAGGCCACCCTCCAGGGACTGCTGTACAAGGAGCCCCCTCAAGAACAAGTGGGCAAGTCCCCCACCTCAGAGATTGTGACCTTGCACTTCCCAGCATTGGGAAATAGACATGGAGCCCCCTCCAGAACCAGTGGGGTGACCTTGCACTCCCCAGCATTGGGAAATGGGCATGGAGCCCCTCCAGAACCAGTGGGCAAGTTCCCCACCTCAAGACTGTGACCTTGCACTCCACAGCATTGGGAAATGGACACGGAGCCCCCTCCAGAACCAGTGGGCAAGTTCCCCACCTCAGAGAATGTGACCTTGCACTCCCCTGCATTGGGAAATGGGCATGGATCCCCCTCCAGAACCAGTGGGCAAGTCCCCCACCTCAGAGACTGTGACCTTGCACTCCCCAGAACTGGGAAATGTACATGGAGCCCCCTCCAGAAGCAGTGGGCAAGTTTCCGACTTCGGCTGTAGTGCCCCTCTTCCCCCTGAGGTGCCTGCCCTCTTCAATAATGATGCCCCTGCACAGTTCTGTGAGGATGTGGTAAGGAAACGAGTTGGGCCTTGGACTGTGCCCTGTGGCCATGTGAGCCCTTAGTACTTTGGGCTGGGCATTGGCCCTTTGTGGACAATTGTACATATCTCTTTGTTTTCCGATTGGTTCATGTGATGGCTTTTCCCTTGCTAATACTTTTTCTGCACTTCCGAACTCTAGTCCTTGTATTATTATGCTGTGTGTCGTGTGCCATTTGTTTACGTCTGCAGCTGGTTGTGTATATGATGTGTGTGTCTGGTGTGTGTCATGCGTGTGTGTATGTCACTCTCCTTTTCCTCCCTCCCTCTAGGGCTGCTAGGCGGCTGTACTCACCATTGTCGTCTCGGTCAGCGTTGGTGTCCCAGGTGGAGCATGGCTTAGAAGAGCATTGGGAGATCTTGCAGTTCCGGTTCCATGGCCGCATTAGTCTTCTCTGTGTCTCTGATGGTGAGTCTTTTGTCTTCTGTGCAGTGTTTCCGCCAGGCTTTTGATGGCATTGGTTCTGCCCTGGAAATTGTGGCGGATTGCAGTGTCATGATATGGTGGGCAGTACCTTGTCTTCCACCTGGCTGTTTATGGCTACCGACGTGGTGAGCGGTGTTAACGCCATGGCGGATGGTGTGGTACATTGGCTGTCTATGGGAGTTCTCACCCCCATGGTCTTAATTTGGCGGTAATTACCACCAACCAGTTGGCGATATTTCCACCACTTTATCACTCACCGCCAATGTCATAATGACCACCAAAATATCTTTTTAGGTGTAACGCCTACTTTTAATTGCAAGTCAATGCTGCTATTTCTATCTCTGCACACGCACTTTAGGGATGTTAATCAAGCATGAAAGCTGACTGCTGTTGCAACAACATGATTTTCCCCATTATTTCAGCCAGGTGTGATCTGGAAAAAGCGGCCTGTTCTGAGTTGGTATCTTTTACTGTGAGTACGCTTCATATGTACTTTACAGCTGTTAACTTACATGTTGCACTTGACTCCTTGTTGCATAGTATCATGTTCTAATCTGAGATTGTTATAATTGTTAGTCTATTGTTAATGCTTTTTATATTGTAGTGGTTTAAATTAATTACATAAATAAAGATATATATGTTAAGTCAGGAAAGTGACAACTTTCTAAAAGTACCATTTTCAAAATTGTAACTTAAAATCTGACTCCACAATAAGTGAGGACTTTTCATTGCTATTCCAAAGACAACAAATATACATTGGTTACCTGCTCCCATTTGGAAATTATAGCATATTAAATGTCATAAGGTAATTCCAATGTTATCCTATGGGAGAGGTAGGACTTGCAATAGTGAAAAACAAATGCAAGGGTTTTTCACTGACAGGATATGTAAAACCTAAAAGTACATGTCCTACCTTTTACACACACTGCACCCTGGCCTCTGGGCTATTCAGGGCCTACCCAGGGGTAGAATACATATAAAAAGGGAAGGATTGGGCCTGGCAAAAGGTTTATTTTGCCAGGTTGACATGCCAGTTAAAAAACTTCACACGCA
Organism: Pleurodeles waltl; assembly: GCF_031143425.1. Lineage (NCBI taxonomy): Eukaryota > Metazoa > Chordata > Amphibia > Caudata > Salamandridae > Pleurodeles > Pleurodeles waltl. The sequence continues at coordinate 654,389,659 of NC_090445.1, read as the reverse complement.
GCCGGCAATGGATGGCCTGAAACATGTTTAATGGCCTACTTAAGCAGGTGGCACAATCAGTGCTGCAGGTCCACTAGTAGTATTTAATTTACAGGCCCTGGGCACATGTAGCACCATTTTACTAGGGATTTATAAGTAAATTAAGTATGCCAATTGGGGATAAGGGAGTGAGCACATGCACTTTAGCACTAGTTAGCAGTGTTAAAGTGTGCAGAGTCCTAAGACCAGCAAAAACGCGATCAGCAAAAATGGGAGGATGACAAAAATTTGGGGGAAGATAAATCTAAGGCTGACAGGCCTAACAATAGGTGTATGTATGCTGATCACCAAAAATTATATATAAAAACATACAACTAAATAAACTGAATGGCTTTGCTCATGCAGAAGCTCATACAATGTAGTACAGTGCCATTATTGGGTTCACTCGAGCAGGACTTGTGACTAATGGCTTTGTATATAATGAGGTCACTAAAGTAGTCCTTCTTACATATGTAATCAATATTTAATCAATTTTATTTTACTTTCTTCTTACTTTCATCCAGGTGACCAAACCTGGAGCAGAAAGAAAAAACAGAATGTGAGGTCAGTGTGGTTGCTGTTTTATATCATGTGAGAGCAAGTAGTACTTGGCCTCCTGGGATGGATGGGAAGCATTTTTTCTTTTTACTTAGTGATCCTCCCAGTGGAAGTAGCGCTCTATCAAGGCGTAATAACCGGACGATGAGGTAATTCTTGTATACTGCCATTTGGGATGCTGAGACGGCGCCCTGCTTTCCGTGATGGAGTCATTATAGCATGCACAACTTTTTTACGAGGAGGAGCCAGCTGATTCCTGCCTCTGTATTATTCATGAGATTTATTGCTACTCTTAGTGAAAATTTCTTTGGAGTGTGAATCAGTGAGAGTCTAGTCCAGTGATACTCAAAGTACGGCGCGGGGCCGCATGCGGCCCTCCTGACATTCACATGCGGCCCCCAGGTCATCAGCAGCACTGTGCTGCTGTTTATTCGACTCAGCACTGGCACTAAAAATTGTAAAATAAACGGGCAAGTATTTATTTGGCGTATAATTGAAGTTAATGAAAAGGAGTAACTAGGGTGTTCTGGAACTCTTAACTTTAGAAACACCTTCATTATAAATGCCATCTTGCAGCAAAAATATAAAAGTATTATCTGTGTGAAATTCAAAGAGTGCATTTCATTAACCTGCAGAACCATTTCACCTTAGTACACAACATTATATCACTGCATTGATAAGTATTTATTAAAGTCAGTTTCAAACATGAATTTAGAAACTTTCATCCCCTTCCATCCCCCACACCCTGACAACAATGTGAACTGTGAACTAAAAGGCAAGTCAGTTGTTACGTGAACTCTTTGGGAGGGCTGGGTTTCTATAAAACATGAACAACATTATAGTTTATTAAATCAGACACAGAAGGTTTTATACAGCATACATCCTGAAGACATATTTCAAGGTTCTTATGTGTGATGATGAAGAAAAACGAAAAAAGGAGGTAAAGTGAAATAAAGTATTTGCCTAGGATCAGACAATTTGGTTAGGGGGAGAAGCCGGGATTTATACCCAAGTCTCTGGTTTCACATTGGGCAATTCAGACTCTAGATGTATATGCTTCACTTGCCCTACACACACTTTACCACTACCCCTCCCTACCCTACCCCCAGCCCTCCGACCGCCCCCATGCTGGCGGTAATGCGGACCCTCAGCCACATCAAAGACCAAACAGTGCGGCCCCTGGGAAAATATTTGTGAGTACCCATGGTCTAGTCTCAGCGCAGTGCAAAAATTGGGTTAGGGATAATCTGGGGATCAGGCCCCTTGCATCTTCATGCAGGAAACAGCACTGACTACAGTTGCAGTCAGTGCTGTTTCTGGCTCCTGTTTGCAGCCATGCTCTGTTCTTGCAGCCAGTGCTTTCTCTGGCCCCTTATTCAAGCCAGGATCTTCACTTGCAGCCAGTGCTATCCCCGAGTCTTACTTCCAGCAAGGCGGTTTCCTTGCAGACAGTGCTGTCTCTGGTTTATTTTCCACTCAGTCTCTGCTCTGTCAGCCAGTGCTGTCTCAAGTTTCTGTGTCCACTCAGTCTCTGTTCCAACAGTCAGTGCTATCTCTGACTCCTATTTTCAGCCAGACTGTCTTCTTGCAGCCAGTACAGTCTCTGGTTTCTGTTTGCACTCAGGCTTTGCTCGTGCACCCAGTGCCTTCTTTCTCTCTGACTCCCAGAATGCAGCAGCAGTGCCTGGCGGAGCCTGGGGCAGCAGCAACTCTCTCTCTCCAGCAGGCTGCACGCTCATCAGCTGCTATCATGGCTGAGGAGAGGCGGACGGGAGGCTCCTCTCGCTGACAGCTCTTGGCTCCTCGGGCGGGTTTCCCCTATAGGAGAGGCGGCAGGTGCCTGCTGGGTGACGACAGGAAGGATCGAGGGCTCCTGTTCAGCCAGGCTGCGCTTTGGGATGCTATTGGATTTTTCAGCCCACCTCTGCCTCCACCGTCAGCATCTCTGAGGAAGCGGCAGGTGTGCTGCGCACGGGGAATTCATCTCCTGGAGCCCGGAGCTGGAGGAGGTGGCTCGGTAGAGCCGAGATTGAGCGTCAGCATCCCTGGCAGCAGTGCTTGGATGCTCTCCTCACCTTACCAAGCGAAGCAGGTACCGTACTCCTCACCTCGGATAACCAAAGCAGAGGGCAGCTCGGCTGGCACGGACGTCAAGCCAGGGACAGAATTGCACAGGGTTTGTGGGGCGGGGTACAGTATGTAATTGAATAACCCGTTGGAGTCAAATTATTGAGTGTTTTTAGCAGGTATGTCAAGTGCGAGGCGCACACCTGTTTCAATGGTCGGATACGCGAGGCATAAATTGTATTTTGTTTTTTAAGCCTGTGTCAAGAATCCTAAAGTTACTGCGTGTCAGTTGTGAGTAGCTCGCCCAGCTCCGTGTTTTCTTGGTCATCGACTTGCGTCTTGAAGGCTTGGTTTATAACTCGACCCCCCTGTACCGGAATGTGCAATGAGAAGCAGTCAGGGGAGACACACCTGACGTGAGAGGGCTTGAGATGTTTGAGAGTACATTTGCAGCAAATTTGACCTCGGAGTTGAATATTTCTTATTTAGCTGCTTATGCATCTGTTAAATACCACGTGTTTTTTTTATAAGCTGCTTCGGCGTGGGTGTCACAGGTGTGACTGAGATGGTCACGTGACCATGGGAAAGATTGGACGTTTTTCTCTGCCAACAACGAACGGCTCACCCAGCACTGTTATGTATATATTTATTTTCTTTGCATCCTTGCACCTGCAGTGCCGCGACTGGTATGAGAGACAACGTACAAATCTAAATTTCAACGAGTTTAGCATATACCGGACCTGGTGTAGGTGCTCTCGGACCACGAGTATTTGGGTCGCAATGTTCCTCAATCTGACACAAGTCGGTGTTTTAATTAAGACTTATTTATTTAAATACGTATTTTATTAAGTGTAATGCAACATACGTCGCTTTAACTCGGTTTCGGAGCGCTAGAGGGCGTGACAGGTGTGAATAAGATATCCACAGGGGAAAGTATAACATAGCAGGGTATCCAGTCCTGTTTTTGCTCATTTTAATTGCATCCTGGCTGTTACAAAATGATAAAACTAAAAGTACCAGCACCAAAATGCAAACGAGAAACCAGGACTGGTTGAGCTAAACTCTCCTATCCTGGGGGAGCCAAAGGTCGTCTTTGTGGGTTGGTGCGAAGTGAGCCAACCTACACTGTGTAAACTAGGTCTGAACAGTGCCTTAAGCACACCTTTTTCAATTTATATAGTTATTGCATTTCATTTACATTATATAATAATGCAAATTAATGTTTAATTTTCCAGTTTTATGTTTATCCAATTCAATCCAGTTTGTCCTTTTCATTCTGGAACCTGTATGCCTGAATTTATGATGAGTGAAGTAGGACTACAAGTACCAGAAGGCAAAGAAAACATAGAAAGGGGTATATCGAACCGTCTGACATGCCAAATCTTTCAATAAATATTTCAGTCAATAATAAGAAACATATTTTAATAGACCATCAATACTGAAGAACCGCTTGCACGGCAACATTCTTTGGAGGCTTTTTAAATATATTTCCTCTTGATTACATGGTAATCTCAGCCAAAATAGGTACGGGTGAAAAGACCACAGTTCTTCATATATGAAACCATTTTAAATTATGCAGCACAATGCAACACACTGTCTTGGCATTGGCTGTACCTTATTAGTACCAATTTAACACCCAATTATAACAATATAGAGCGGAAAGGTGTACACTTCAGCTTACAAGGGGCCTTCCGTCACGTGACGAGTAGCTGCATTCTTAGTAACCTTTTAACCGTTTGAGCTAGAAACAAAATTGTTTTTGTTACAATCTGCTGCTTATGCGGCAGATGATGATGGATTATGTGGCAAACGCAGCAAATCTCTAGTTATGCAAAAATCGCCACTGACACACAATTGCATAATTCCAGTGGCCCTGATTATTTGCCATACATTGACATGGAAGTAAGGGATGTCTGAGTATTATATGACTATTGAATGGGCAGATCCTGTGTGATAGCGTCCCTTAGCAGCAATGCCCATTCTTGGCAGCACTGAGCATGACTATGATTGCCCACTGTTGCCTGTGTGCCTTGCCCCTATAACTGACTGAGTCACAATTAGTGTTAGGATCTTGCTCAATATTGCATAAGGTATTTAAAACTAAAAAAGACTTGGGCTCGCAACACGTGCTTCGAAGTGTAAGGTTGCCAGCTTCAAAATCTCTTCTTCTATATCATGAGCAATGACGCCCAATTACTAACTAACAAGGTTGAACTTCATTAACCAGGGCCTGCTGGCCAAATGTGCAAGGTGCTTGATTTGGGAAGCTTGGATTTCAAGGCCATCTCGAGTGTTTGAAACACATTATTTGGACGTGGCTGCATCTCAAAATGTTCCTCTCCATCACACTATATTTCACTTTAGGACTTGTATGGTTTTCTATCACAAAGCACAACTAGTCGCCATTTGCAGTGTATTATTTTCACAATCTGAAAGGGCAAGGGCCATTCTTAAAATTCTGACTAGCCCTTCCATGCAACTGGATTGGAGGATTGTGCACAATACTCCTCCCCTGAGCCCACCTCCCACAAAACCAGGTGGTGAAGAACTCTGTGTGGCTCCATCTTGGGTAAATGTCTTCCATAACTCATTGTATTCCTGAGGTCAGTGTGTCTTATATATCAACCCTCAGAAGGATTCATTGATGCATGTGCATGCTGATCTTGGGACACCTTTCACTTTCACACTCTATCCAAAATGAGATTTTCCTAGCCTTGGTGTCTGAAAGGCTAGATTTTATTAAAGACACAGAGGCGAGTATTATGCAGTCTTTTCTTGCTTTATTTTTAACGGCAGCCAAGAAGAAAAACTACATTTCCCAACAAAAAGAACTACAAAGTGACATCACAAAGGAACCATCCAATAGGACGTTGAATACTACTACTAGTATCCTGACTGCGAACAACAAGTCCTCTTTTCTTGATGCGAAAAACTAAAGAGGAGAAGTAACCAACAAAATGACATAAAAAACAGAAATCAATGTCACAAAGTCCATAAGGCAATCCTGAAGATGGCGGGTGCAGAGAGGAAACCGGGAAGGATATCCACTGATGACAGAGTCCAGTGTCGGAGGAAGTTCGTCATGTAGATTATGAAGAGCCAATGTTGGAAGAAGGAGTTGGAACTGAAATAAAGGAACAGGGAGGGTTAAACTAGTGGTGGAATAATACTCGCCTCCGTGTCTTTAATAAAATCTAGCCTTTCAGACACCAAGGCTAGGAAAATCTTAATTTTATTACAACACCGGAGGCTCATATTATGCATGTTTAAAGCATAGCAATACCAGAATCCGAAACATGAGAAATTGGTTTACAGTAAAAGGTTCTAAAGGTACTTTCATTAGACCAGTATGCAGATTTGAGGATATCCTGTAAAGAGGATCCCGCCCAAAAAGCCAGAGAAGCCATAGCCCATCGGGCAGAATGGGCTCCAAAAGAACTTATATCAATCCCAGCTAGAGACATGATCCATTTGACCCAATGAGCTAGGGTAGGTGTAGAGACAGGTTTATGGGGTTTCTGGAAGGAAATAAGCAACTGGGAGGCAGAGGATGACCTCAAATCTGCAGTACGAGTCACATAAGCTTTAGGACAATTACCAACACACAATTTGGGTTGAGAGGGAAAAAATGGATAGTTAACCAATGCTAAATTAGTTTTAGTACGTCTTCTGACTTGAAAAGAAATGCCAAGAGGAGAGAAGAAAAAAGAGGTGACATCCAGGGCTTTAACATCCGAAACACGTTTAAGTGAAATTAGACACAAAAGCATAGTCAATTTTGCGGAAAGTTGCTTAAGAGAAAGGAAGTCATTATCCGGCCAAACTGTAATACGTTTTAACACTAGATTGACATCCCACATAGTATTATATTTAGGAGATGGAGGGAAAACACATCTTACTCCCTTTAAAAGCTGACAGATGAGAGGATGTTTACCAATCGGTCTGCCGTTGACTCTATGGTGCTCAGCAGAAATGGCAGACCTGTAAGTGTTGATAGTGCGATAGGCCTTACCCTGGGAGGCTAAAGAAGCAAGGAAATTCACAACCAATACTACATCAGCTGAAAAGGGATCTGTATTCCTGTCCAAACACCAGCTGCACCAAATGGCCCATGCAGATTTGTAAGCCTTTGAGGTACCAGGGGCCCTGGCCTGTTGGATGAGTCTGAGAGCATCCTCTGAAATTCCTGGGGTTCTCCAGGACGACCCGAAATCTTCCAAGCAATGAAAAACAAGGAATTGTTTAGAACCAAGTGATGTTATCGACCTTGGGGATCTAAGAGGAGGTCGGGAAAGTGAGGAAGTCACACATGTCGGTCGGTTGTTAATTCCAATAAAGTTGGATACCAAGGCTGAGCCTGCCAAAATGGAGTTATTAGAACCAGAATGGATTGGTGTCTGCACACTTGTGCAAGGACTCGAGGAATGAGAAGAAAGGGAGGAAAAGCGTAAAGAAGAGACGATGGCCAAATCCGAAGGAAAGCATCTGTGGCGACAGCCTGCGGGTCCGGCCTCCAACTGAAAAAGGAAGGAAGGTGAGAATTGAGGCGAGAGGCAAAAAGGTCTATGGACATAACGCCAAAGAGGGAAGTAAGATGATTGAATGTAGAAGGGTGCAACTGCCAGTCGCTGGAGTCGTGAAGATGTCTGGAATACCAATCTGCAACTGTATTCAGATTGCCCAGCAGGTAAACCACTCTGACCGAGAGTTGACGAGGGAGACAGTATTCCCAAAGATGCTTTGCCAGGGTAGACAGGATATTGGACCTGGTGCCCCCTAGATGGTTGATATATCTGACGGCGGTTAGGTTGTCCATTCTGAGAAGAATGGTGCAGCTTATTTTGTCCTTTGTAAAGGAGCGGATGGCAAAGGAACCTGCAAGCATCTCAAAACTGTTTATGTGCAAGATTGACTCCTTCAGAGACCATGCGCCTCCAGTCGAGAACTGGCCACATCTTGCGCCCCAACCGGTCTGACTTGCATTGGACTCTAATACAAGATCTGGGGTGGCAGAGAAGATAGTTCTTCCGTTCCAGGCGTCTAGGTGAGTCAGCCACTATAGAAGCTCTTCTTTGGACTCGGAGTCCAGAACCAAAGGATCGGAATAGGCCAGGCCCCTGTGAAGATGACGAATCTTCAACCGTTGAAGGGCGCGATAATGTAGCGGACCTGGGAAAATGGCTTGGATAGAGGAGGCGAGGAGTCCCATTAAACGAGCCAGAGTCCTGAGGGAAATGTGAGGAAGGGACAGGGATTGACAAATTTCTTTTTTGATTAAGGAGACCTTGTGCTGGGGAAGTTGAAGGATTGAACGAGTAGTGTCTTTGAGAAAACCAAGAAATTCAAATTTTTGAGTTGGAACCACGGCTGACTTCTGAAAATTGATGAGGAAACCCAATTTGAGAAGAAGGTCTTGACAAAACTGTAGGTGAACTAGGAGAAGGCGTTTGTCCTGTGCCATCAAGAGAAAATCGTCCAGATAAAGAATCAGACGAACACCGTGGGAGCGGAGAAAGGCCGCAACGGGTTTTAGAATCTTGGTGAAACACCAAGGGGCCTAAGAGAGCCCGAAAGGAAGGACTTTGAATTGGTAGAAAGAGTTTTGCCATTGAAATTGAAGACATTTCCTGTGTGAGGGGTGAATTGGAACCGTGAGGTAAGCATCTTGAGGGTTCAGTCTGACCAACCAGTCGGCTTGAAGCAATATATCCCTGAGATGGAGGATAGTCTCCATCTTGAAGTGTCGGTAAACTACAAAATTGTTGAAATTTTTTAGGTTCAGAACTAGTCGAAACTTCGGATTTTTCTTTTGGACAAGGAAAATGGAGCTGAGAAAACCTGAAGTGTCGAATAGAACTGGCTCTATGGCCTGTTTGTCGAGGAGAGACTGAATTTTGTTGTGAAGAAGTTGATTTTGTTCTTGAGAAAACACCAGGGGAAGAGGAAAAAGGGACTGAGTTGGGGGTTGATAAAACTCTATAAGGTAACCTTGAATGGATTGAATTATCCAGGGATCTGACGTGAAAAACAGCCATGAGTGTAGAAAAAGAGCTAGCCTGCCTCCTACTGGAGGAAGGCCAGAATTGGAAACACTTACCGGAGACTTGTTCTCCTTTATTGACGTAGCCCCTGTGTCGATAGCCTCTTGACCGGCGGGGGTAGAATCGCGGCTTGTATCCTGAGTAGGTGTCAAGCTGGGTTTGCTGGTTGTAGGAGTCTCGATTGTCATATTGACCTCTGAGGGAACGGCCGGCAAAGCAACTCCTGGCTTTGCCGGCCCTGGCAAAAACCTGAGATGAAAAAATCTTTTTAATAGAAAGGGAGACGAATGACACGCCAGCTGCGCGCATGCACGTGCGTGTCTAAAACGGTGAAAAAACGACCGTTATTAGACGCGTTGGCAAAATAAGATTAAAACATAGATAAACTGTGCGCGCAGGCAAACACAGAGGATAAGATATAAGCATACAAATACACATGCAAAATAGAATACATAATTAATATGAAATACACATGTAAAAAACTTATGAAGGACACAAGAATGATGGTACTTATCGTGACTGCGAGCAGCAAGAAAAGAGGCAGTCAGGATACTAGTAGTGGTATTCAACGTCCTATTGGATGGTTCCTTTGTGATGTCACTCTGTAGTTCTTTTTGTTGGGAAATGTAGTTTTTCTTCTTGGCTGCTGTTAAAAATAAAGCAAGAAAAGACTGCATAATATGAGCCTCCGGTCTTGTAATAACATTTTCACTTAAGCAGACTACCACAGGATCAGAGTATTGGACCCAGTCTCAGAATAACAACAGTGACTAAGACATTGGTTCGACGATTTCCGATGTTACATTTTTATCATCAGTTTCAACTCTTGTTTTCAAACTATATTCTGAAAAATAAACTTTGGAGTTTAGTGTTTGTCTTTGTAATTAAAATTTAGGATCCACCCAAAACTGTGGTCAAACCCCGGTGATCTCATTGGTCTGCTGGGTTATAAACATGAAAGTCCTTCAAATTTCCCACATTGCTAATTTCTAGTTCCACCTCTTTTGACATATCTGGGTCTCGTTTAAGGAGACTCACTTCTCCGTAGGTGGACTGACAAACAGAGTTGAGCTAGATTTTCGAACACTGTTCATGTTGTCCTAATGTATGTATGTTGTATTTCTATTTTGTGAACCTAACCAAAAGGCAGTGCAGAGCTATATAGGGTCAAGCCAAGTATAAAGTCAACAAGTGATAGTGGTAGAGGAGGTAGATGACATGTAGATTCCGTTGTGATGCAGTGTTCTTTAAAGAGGTGCATCTTCAACTCTTTCCTAAATTGGAGCAGTGGGGAATAGATGAATTTGATCCAGATCCTGATTTCATTGATGGGAAAGGCCTGGTGCCTTATTTTTTCTTTTTTATGCTTCCTACTCTACATGAATGAGTGGCAGCCTACAAGATCTTGCTCCTTTGGAGAACTAGCGAAACTCAAGACCCAACTTTGCTTGTTGTGATGCACTTATACACCCAAGTTACTGGTACTTTGCATTCAATGGTTTGTGGCAAAAAATTGCGGTTGGTGCTAAGACACTGAGATTCACTTTATTTCCTTTGAACTAATGCACTTTATTCCAGGAAGTCACACCTACGTTGTGAGGAGGATAAAACTTCAGTAAATGCTGTGTGATTTTGGTGCTAGGTGCAGTTACTTGAAATGTATCATCAGCATCGCTGAAGCTAGGCAAAGCTTTCAAATGTCCCAGTTCCATGCGTGATTAGTGCATACAGCTCAGGATTTTTTTGGGCATTCTGGGATTTTTAATTCAGTTTACCCCATTTTTAATTCTGTTTACCCCATTATAAAACCAGAACTAAACATCCCATAATGGAAAAAACAAACCTGAACTCCTATAGCTGCTCACTTATGGACTTGTGACTCTTGAAAGCTACTTCACGATTATTCAATTTTACAGGTTCTGCGTCAGGACGACTATCTTTGGGGCTCAAATACAGGTGTGATCTTGTTGCCGCTCTGCCTTATCCGTGCTCCCCCTCAGCACTGCAGTAACGAAGGATATGGGCTGCTGATTTCTTACACCCCACCCACCCTCCGGTTCACCACTCCCACCCTCCCTCCGGTTCACCACCCAATCCCACTGCCAAAGGTAAAAGGTCACCCATTCCCGAGACCTGTTGGCTTTGCCAATGCTTGTTACTGTTTCATAGTCACTGTATTTACTATCCTTTCAGTCCCCATCTATGCCCTCCCATTTACTTTTCTCCCCCTGCTGCCACAGCAAACAGCTTGGCACCAGCCTGACAAAGCTAAGCTGTGGTTAATTCAGGTGAGTTGGGGAAGGTTCTGTGATGTTTGTGTTCAGAGGCAAGTCACTGCTTTGATGGAGCCAGCCAGGGGTTTACTTGTGAAAGGGGCCATCTGCTGCTTCATTTTATTCACCAGCAGTCGCAAGGGTGGTACATTTTTTTATTTCATCCAGGGTGCTATCCAAGCAAGGGCCATCTCTGCTCAGGGCCCATCATTGGTTCAGCGACTGACCGCAAGTGTCAGACCCACCATCAAGTGGATCTCACATCTTCTGTTCTTTTTCCGGTTACTCATCACAGTGATTGGCCAGGCAGCATTACTCTGATTGCTTCTCACTGCTCTGTGCCCATGCCTGCTGTGGCAAGGTTGTGCTGCAGTGTGTGACTTACCCCTGTGTGCCTATGCAGTGAGACAGTGAAAGAGAAGGGCTCCTCCAGGTCTCATGCAATAAGACAGTGAGATTGAAGTGGTCCTGCTTGCTTGAAAGGGTTTGTCTTGTCTTATGCAGTGTGCCAGCGGATGCAGTTCAAAGTGTTTTCAAGGCACCCACACCAGTCTAGATAAGAGAATCATGGTGCTCCTCTTACTCCTGGTCCCCATGGCTCCCGAAGAGTCCACATTTGCCAGCTAGGCCCATGGTTTTATAAATTAAGTTGTTCTTGAGTAAGAGACAGTTGAGTGTGTCAACAACTTTGAACTTAACTTGCCTTCCATCCCTTCAGATGTGCAGGGTGAGTTAGGGATCAATGTGCTCCGGGTGCCGGCACACACTTAAAAGTACGAGTGCCGGCCTGCCACTCGCCAGTTACAGTCCCCAGAGCTCAGAGGCTGCAGACTGCAGGACTTGACAATGGGCACTGAGCCAGTGCTGGAGGCCAACATGAGATACAGCTGAAACTGGCTACTTGAGAGCCTAGTATGGAGCCAGAGATATTTGCAGTAATCGGGCAAGAGGAGCCAGGACATTCAACACCAGAACACCACTGTGAGACAGCAGGCAGCGACCTACAGCAGCACTGCCACTGAGCTCACTGGATCTCCTACCTAAGAAAACAAGGTGAAGACAATGTGGCTGAGATTGGCACTACAGGGAGGAGGAATTACTTGTGGTTGTGGCACATGTGAGTCCAGCAGCAGAGCACTCACTGAACATGGGAGGCATGGGGCCTGAAAACTAGTCAGTAGTGTGGTAGTGCAGCATCATGTTAACACCTCATCGAAGCATTTTGTGTTTCTAAGAGCTATTTTCGAGTTTAATCTTTAAAAATTCATAACTTGACTTGTGTATGTTGGATATTTGTCGTTTTGGTCTTGTTTTGTTTAGATAAATAGTTCCTATTTTTCTAAACTGGTGTTGTGTCATTTTGTAATGTTTTCATTAAGTTACTGTGTGTGTTGGTACAAATACTTTACACCTAGGACTCTGAAGTTAAGCCTACTGCTCTGCCAAGCTACCAAGGGGGTAAGCAGGGGTTAGCTGAGGGTGATTCTCTTTTACCCTGACTAGAGTGAGGGTCGTTGCTTGAACAGGGGGTAACCTGACTGTCAATCAACGACCCCATTTCTAACAACTCTTCTCTCCCACCCTCCTGTTGACCCTTTTGCTTTTTCCCTGTTTATTTTTTTTTCTTCCCACCCTCCTGTTTTTCTCTTTGATTCTTCCATCCTACCCTTCTGTTTTCCCTGGTGATTCTTCGATCCCACCTACCATGTTGTTTCTTCCCTCCCACCCTCCAGTCTTCCCTGTTGTTTCTTCCTTTCCTTCCTTTCCACTCTCCCCTCTTCCCTGTTGATTCTGTCTCTTCCCTGTTGACTCTTCCCTCCCATTTTCCCCATTGATTATTCTCTCCCACCCTCCTGTTGATCCTTTTGCTTTTTCCCTGTTGATTTTTCCTTCCCATCCTCCTGTTTTCTCTGTTGATTCTTCCTTCCCGTTTTCTCCGTTGATTCTTCCCTCCCGTTTTCCCTGTTGACTCTTCCCTCCTGTTTTCCCTGTTGATTCATCCCTCCCGTTTTCCCTGTTGACTCTTTCCTCCTGTTTTCCCTGTTGATTCTTCCCTCCCACTTTCCCTGTTGATTCATCCCTCCCACCCTCACGTTTTCCCTGTTGATTCTTCCCTTCCACTCTCTCGTTTTCCCGGTTGCTTCTTCCCTTCCGTTTTCCCTGTTGATTCTTCTCTCCAAGCCTCCTGCTGACCCTTTTGCTTTTTCCCTGTTGATTTTTTCTTTCCCACCCTCCTATTTTCCCTGTGGATTCTTCCATCCCACCCACCTGTCTTCCCTGTTGATTCTTCCATCCCGTCTTCCCTGTTGATTCTTCCCTGTTGATTCTTCCCTCCCACCTTCCCTGTTGCTTCTTCCCTCCTACCGTTCCATTGTCCCTGTTGATTCTTCTCTCCCATCCTCCTGTTGACCCTGTTGCCTTTTCCCTGTTGATTCTTCCCTCCCATTCTCCCTGTTGATTCTTCCTCCCACCTTCCCTGTTGGTACTCCCCTCCCACTTCTTACCTCCTATTCTCGTTAGCTTCCTTCCTCGCACCCTCCCGTTGTCTGTTTCCTCTCCTCCCTCCACCATAAGGGAAAAGAACACTATGGCAAAGTCAGCGCTGGCTGCCTCATAGTGCTTCTTTTACTCTCCCATTGACCGTGTTGTTTGTTTCCTCGCTCCTCCCTCCCTTTGTCCATGTTGCTCCTCCCCCATAAGCAAATTAAGTGATATGACTTGGCCAAGGCTGGCCGTGTCATTGCACTTTTTTTGTGTGTTTTTTAAAACTTTTAGCTAGGATGTACAACATGTCTAAAATAGATTGTGAAAGCCAATAGCTGTAAAATAGGTGAGTCCTATTGGGTTTGCTAATGTCTGTTGGTGGGTCTTGGCTCCTACAGTGGTACCGTGAGCAGCTCTGACTTGAGGACTTTGGTGGACAAGAGGACAGTAGTCTATATTGTATCCCCTATACATGGCTCGCAGTTTTACAATAAATGGAGTGACATTATAGTTTTTTGCTTTTGTGTAGCGAACATAAAAAAAACTATGATGCTCTCATGTAATGATGAAGGAAAAGAAGGCAGGGTGAAGGGAAACTATTTGCGTAGGATCATACATTGTGAACAATTGGAAGCCAGGATTGATGCACAATTTTTGTGCAATTCAGCCACCACATGGTTATCTTGTTGTCTCTCTTATTCTTGACCAAAGATAACGCTTTATGTTTAATTGTTTGATGCGCTAGATCAGTGCACTGTGGTAAATACATCCAGGTTATGCATGTTTCATAAAGACTGGTGGTGGTAATGTTTGGGGAGGGTAATGTTTTAATGTAGAAGCTAAAATGATGACCTGAGCACCCACACCTGATCAATGTGTTTTAAACCATTTAACCCGCGTAGCTAAGTCTTTATTCATTGTCATTCATACTTGAATTAATTCATTCACCCACTCCCCACTACATAACTAGTCATTCTTTTGCCGAATGCAGCCCTGTCTCCAACCACCATGCATTCGTTTGACTATTGGAGATTGGACAAGGTTCAAAAATCAAAAATGTGTAATAAATGCACCAGGTTTGCAATACATATATATATCTTTTAATAATCCTGTGGAGGACCCTTTCAAATCCCCCCCTTGCAGTGGCTACAGGCAGTTTGCGGTCTGGTCTGACAAAATCTGCAGGACTGCTTTTGGTTCCCAGACCAGCCCTGATACTGGCCCAGTCACTAAACTCTCACCTATGTATGTCCCAAAACATTGAGTCAAGAGTTCACATCTGGTGTTTAAATAAAAAAAAACTGCTTTATATATCAACTGCAGATCGGAAGCCAGCAAGAGAGACATGCACATCCCCTTCATCTGATACTAGGTGGCTCAAACAGATTCTAGTACTTGGGCCTCCGAAGAGCAGAGGTCATAACCTCCGAGGCCTCTTTCGCGCCTCTCAGACCCCTAAAGCTGATTTGGTGGTGTGATGCGCTGGAGATGTGCAGAGCCGTGTCTAGTTTCATACCTCAGCCAGTCCGCTTCCTGCAGTGTGCCACACACGCAGCGCCTTCGGATCTACATTTCTCACACAGCTTTCTCACTCTGTGAGGCAGGCAGCCGTTCACAGAGGATGAGGTCACTGTTGAATCCCTGCCAGCGGGGCCCAGGTGCTTTACACCATGTAGGGCGCTTTCACGTTTTAGCCTCAATATCAAGTGTTGCTGAGTGTCGGTGTGCTAAGAAAACCATCCTGGAAAGGACATCTTTTGCAAAGCATAAATCTATGAACCGTATCATGATCCGGATTTTAAATGTATAAATATAATCGCATAGCACGAAATGTTGCCATACTAACTTTTTATTGAATGACCTTTTCTCATCATAAGCCCTCAAAAATTGGTTTTATGCTTGAATTTAAAGAGGAACAATTTTAAAGGAGTGCTCGTCGCCAATTCGATGGTTTCTGTGTGTTAACAATGGTTATTAAGATTGTCCAGCACCATGGCTGAGGCACTATCGGCTTTGGGATGATGAATGGCTAAGTTGACACCCTAGTCTTCGGGCGACTAGTGATCGAGTTACCCACATAGCTATTTTGCGGTTCTTTAACCCACTTGGGCGTCTTGCAAACAGTTTTAAAGAAACTTTGTGTATCTACAGTGAGAACTTGAGCTTACAATTTGGAAGAGAGAGTCCTACAATTTGAAACTGCAGGTTTTGATGCGTGCGAGGCTATGTGTCTGTGTCTGTCTACAATTAGGAAAACAAATACATTGTTAGTGCTTAATAATCAGAGATCTTAATTAGTCCTAGCAGTGTTGAGGCCTGGAGACTCACAAAAAACTGTAACAGCTTCAAAATGTGTGGGCATGGACTTGTCACAGTCACTGTAAATAAGTGCACCTACGCACACAGACTAATGGATGTTCAAGCATCGTTTCAGACAGACCATCGGTCATACATGGCGCAGTTTAATATGAGGCGTAGGGTGATGCACACCAAGTGGCACATGGTAATGTGCACGAGTGAGCATAGGGTGTTATGCTTCAGGCTAACATTGTGTGCCTAACACGAGCACCAGATGGTGCAGCACACAGGAGAATTAGAAAGGTGCACCACGCAAGAGCATTAGATGGTGAACCTCACATGAGCAGTAGATAGTGCAGCACACAAGAGAGAGCATCAGATGGTGCACCACACAGCAGCATTAGATGGTGTACCACATAGGCATTGGGTTGTGAACCTCACATGAGCAGTTGATGGTGCACCACAAAGCAGGATTAGATGGTGCACCATAAAGGTGCATTAGGTGGAGCACCACGTAGGCATTACATTGTGAACCTCATATGAGCAGTAGGTGGTGCACCACACAGAAGCATTAAAGGGTGCACAGCACAGCAGTATCAGGTGATATGCTACATGCAAGCACCGGCTGCTGTGGGTTGGGGAAGCCTTGCATAGTGTGCATCAGCAGAGCACTGCGTGATGTATAGCAGAGAGCCACTGGGCTGCATGCACTTTGGAGCCCTTGCAGAATCTACAAAGAGGGGCATTATTTATGTAGAAGGTAGGCAGAGACTAAATTTATAGGTCTTGAGATATTTTTATGTCTACCAGACTCTTGTAATCAACAAAAAATGTGTACACAAATCAAATAATAATGATAACTAAAGTAGCTTTGGGTCGGTCTCCTCCGGCTTCTTGTATGTTGGAATGTCATTGAAATTTTGGGTTAGCCCACACCGCAGCATCCATAAGTAGTGAAAAGTGAGGCGGTCAGCGCCCATGACAGCCATTGGGTGTTAGGGGTGTCAGGCATTGTGAATGGTTGCTTTTCGTCGGTTGACTACTTGCACCTACATCAGAATTGGCGAGCACTAAGGTACAAATGAATCTCTCTCAAGTCATCACTGTGCCCCACACACTGGCCCTTCAAGGATCTGTGGTGGGTGGTGTAGTGAGGCTGGAAAACATGATGTGAGCCATGGGTGTGGATCAAAATTGCTTTATTATATACGAGGCTACGATGCGAGTGCCATACGGTCTGTCCTGTGTCTGTAACTGCACCCACCATAGCCACGAGCACAGGAGCACCATCACAGGGCATAGTCACTGCAGATCAGCAAGTTTTTATTTTATGTCTGTGTTTGAATGAACCTTTGAAATGTAAATAAAATGTTGCATTAGGAAAATGTAAGAGTTTTACTTCTGTGCAGCACAATCTCTACAATTATGACAAAATAATTATTGTGCCTCCGTCCATTATTTATTGTTAGATTTGCAGTAAACACCTTGGAAGTTAGAAGAACTGAGTTTATTTTGTCTGTTTCAAAACGGCGAAAAGTCAAGTTTTTAAATGTTTTCAGTAGTTATCTTTATGCTTTTCTGTGTAAAAACTTTGAAAATGCTGGTTTTGTTAAAAACTGTGTAAACCAAAACTTAATAGAATGATTACATTACAGTATAACGACAAGAAACCTCTTTAGAAATGTACAAACCGCAATGTTTAGCTTTATCAGAAACTGAAACGGACAAGTAACCATCAGGTGCAATCGGCATCACATCTTAATCAATGGGCTGGCCGTTGTTATGTTTTATAAATGGACTCTTCCATCGAAGAAATAGTGAAGCGGAATGGCTTTAATTCCCCCTATAGTGGTATTCTTCGATGGTAGAGTCCGTTACGTAGTTAATTGTTTAATTGATTGATTTATCAATAAATACCCTTGGGGGGTTTTCCCAGGCGTGTGGAGCAACGGATCATTTCCTTGTGGAGTGTTTTTGTTACCCGTATCCTGCTGTTAGCTGCTTGCTGCTGGTCGCTTCCACGGCCCTTTTGGAACACCACAGATTGGTGACGAGGGTAGTTTGTGGCCCCGTCGTGTGTCTCTCTGGGCTCTCCCGATTTCTTCGTGTCTGGGGGCACGTCGCTCTGTTCCTGAGACGCTGAGCTGGAGTGTGGTTACTGGGGCAACCGCGTCCGACGCTGCCTGGGGGCCGTTGTGAGGGCTGCATCTGTCGTTGCCTGGAGACCGCTGCCTGGGCCACGTCTAGCGTTACCTGGAGGCCGCTGCCTGTGCCGCATCTGGTGTTGCCTGGAGGCCGCTGCCTGGGCCGCGTCTGGCGTTTTCCTGGAGGTTGCAGGTTGGAGGACCTCGCCTGGCAGTGCTGCGGTGATTGTCGGGGTGATCGGTAATGCCCCGTGACATTTTGTAGTTTCTCTTCACTCCGGCTTTGTTTTGGGCTCATTCTTCCTGCCTGTTGAGGGGTGAGTTTTGGCGCCTTTTTGCTCTGCGGTGTGTCTTTGCTTTCCCCGCTGTGGGGTGCTGTCGCCCTTCATGTTTGCTGGAATTCTGGAATTTGGATTTCAGAGGCTCTATGAAAGTGTTCCAGGAGCTTGGTGCGACAGTGTGACCTGTATTCCGGACATTGGCCTTTGTCCGGATTGTTTTTTTTTGCCTTTGTGTATTGCACCACCTGGGACTTTAGTTTGGTGGTTGGTGTAATCATGGCATCTATCCCTGCATTGGAGTCTTTTGTTATTGATGGCCCTCCTTCTGCCCTCGCTGCCCGGTGGAAGGAATGGGTGGATCGATTGGAAACATATTTTGCTGCAACGGCTGTGGAGAATGATCAACGCCGTCCCATGTTGTTGCATCTTGGGGGTGCGGCGGTTCATAATTTGGGCCGATCAGTAGTTGAGGAGGGTTCGCCATATACTTATCAATCATTGAAACAGGCACTGACTGCGCATTTTGAGCCTTTGGCGAATCCTGATTATGAGCGGTTTCTTCTTCGGCAAGCGAGGCAATTTCCGCATGAGTCAGTGGATGCCTTTTATGCTAGGCTTAAGGATCTGGCTCGTACCTGTACTTTGGTGGATGTGGAGGATGGAGTACGTGCGCAGTTTATACAGAGGTGTACCTCTGTGAAATTAAGGGAACATATACTACAGGTGCCTGGCATGTCAATGGTGAACATTCTCACGTTAGGACGGTCTAAAGAGCTTTCCAAGGTACGTGCAGCTCATATGGAAGCGGCATTGCAGACACAGGTCAAAGTGGAGCCTGTGAATGATGTTACTACTGCACCTGGGGAGAGGAAGAAGTACAAGTCCAAGTTCCCCACGTCACCTCGTTTCTGTTATTCTTGCGGGGGTCCATTTCCTCATCAAGGGGTGTGTCTGGCGCAAGGCAAGACATGTTCAAATTGTCAAAAACTCAATCATTTTGCTAAAGTCTGCAAATCCGTGCCCCGTTCTCGATCACAGAGATTCAAGGCTGTTCATTCAGTGCAGCCGGTCGTTGTCATGGATGATGACGATTTGGATGATGATGAGAATGGTGAAGGTACAGTTCATATGATACATGCGTTGCAGCCTAGTGGGCATCCTCGGAAGCGAGTACCAAGATGTTCAGTTTTGTTGGCGGGTCATAAAGTTGATGCACTGATTGATACTGGTGCTTCCATAAATGTTATAGCAACGTCCGTTTTGCAGCGTTTTCCTTTTCAGCCCCATTTACGGCCCACGACAACTCAGTTTTATGCGTTTGGATCTTCAAAACCATTGCCGTTGGCAGGGGTGTTTACTACGTTATTGTCTCATGAAAATCAGTCGATACAAGCAAAGGTGTTTGTTACCACCACGGGTCGGACATGTTATTAAGCTGCCGGACTGCAGAGCAGCTTAGTCTTATATCCTTTGCCTTCAGTGTTCATGTGGGGACTGTGGAGAATTTGATAACTGAGTTTCAATCACTGTTTGAAGGCATAGGTTGTTTGAAGGATCGTATGTTGCATCTACATATTGATAAATCTATACAACCCGTGGCTTTGAAGCATCGTAGGGTTGCATTCCATCTGAGGCCTAAGGTGGAGGAAGAATTAAAGAAGCTGGAACTAGCTGATATTATTGAGAAGGTCGATGGGCCTACGCCTTGGGTGTCGCCCATTGTGATTGCAAGGAAACCCCGTCAGCCAGGGGAGGTGAGGATTTGTGTTGATATGCGCATGCCCAACGTCGCCATCAAGCGTGTATGGCATTTGACACCTACTGTGGATGACCTTGTTGCTGAGGTGTCAGGGTCGAAATGGTTTTCGAAGATGGATTTACGGGCAGGATACCATCAGCTACTATTGCATTCTGATTCTAGGGACATCACCACATTTTCGACTCATATGGGCCTCAGGCGCTATAAACGGTTAAGTTTTGGGATCTCTAGCGCTGCTGAAGTTTTTCAGGACACTATTCGTGGAGTGCTTGCTTGTCTAACAGGGGTCATCAATGTCAGTGATGATATTTTTGTGCATGCACCAAGTAAGGAAGTACATCTTGCACGACTTAGAGCCACATTTCAGAGGCTCTATGAAAATGGTTTGACACTCCACAAAGATAAGTGTTTGTTTTTGCAATCAGAAGTGGCTTTCTTCGGGTATCGGTTCTCGGGAGATGGGGTGTTGCCTGATCCGGATAAAGTTAAAGACATTCAAGCCGCCATGGCTCCCATCAATGTGTCTGGTGTTCGCAGTTATTTGGGTAGCTGAATTACTGTGGGCGTTTCATAAAACATTTGACAGCTTTGACGGCGCCTTTGAGAGATCTTATTAAGGCTGGCACTGCTTGGGAGTGGGGGCCTGATCAAGAAGCTGCTTTTCAGGCCACTAAATCAGCACTCTCTGAGTATACCACCCTGGTCTATTTTGATCCTAATAAAGAATCGGAACTGTCGGTTGATGCTAGTCCTACAGGGTTGGGAACGGTGTTGGCTCAAAAGCAGATGGATGGGGAATGGGCTCCTGTGGCTTATGCCAACAGAGCTTTAACAGAGACTGAGCAACACTATTCACAGATTGAAAAAGAGGCCATTGCAGTACATTGGGGCTGTAGACATTTCCATCTATATTTTTATGGTCAGCCATTTGTTGTGTATACTGATCATAAAACTTTGATTCCATTGTTTAATGGATCCTCATCCAAGCCTCCACCACGTATTGAGAAGTGGATTTTGCAATTGCAAGATTATCATTTTTTGGTGGTGTTTCGTCATGGCAGTTTGAATCCTGCTGACTATTTGTCGCGACATGCCAGGCCTGCTACGTCTCGTGAGGTTGCAGATGCAGAGGATGTTGAGGAATACGTACGGTTGATTGTGGAGCGGTCTCGCCCACTGCCTATGTCTCTTGCTGAGATTCGGCTAGCCACGATGGATGATGAGTGCCTGCAGTTGGTGATCTCAGCTGTGGCATCTGGAAAGTGGCATTCCCTTTTGAGGAACTTGGCTCTTCGGACGGCTGCAGCATGTACCATGTTGTCCTCGTTACATAAAGTTCGACAAAAACTGGCTGTGTCACAGATTATTACCGAGTCCATTCCTCCTGTTCCCTGGTTTAGAGTAAGTGCTGATTTTGGCAGTTTGCCAGATGGTCATCACACTTTTGTTGTGATAGATGACTTTTCGAAATATCCGGAGGTGGAAATGATAGATTCTGTTACTGCAGCCCAGGTTATTCCACGGTTGGTAAAGATCATGGCCACTCATGGTTTGTTGCAGGAGATTCGTACTGACAATGGCCGTCCGTTTTCCAGTCAAGACTTTGCTGATAATTTATTGTCCAGGGGGATTGTGCACAGAAAAATTACTCCTCGGTGGCCTCAAGCAAATGGAGAAGTGGAAAGGTTTATGAGAACTTTGAATAAGGTACTGCGTATTGCCATTGCTGAGGGCCAGAATGTGGAGTGTGCTGTGTATTCGTTCTTGAGGGAATATCGTTTGACCCCACATATTGTTACTGGAGAAGCGCCTAGCACTATCTGTATTAACAGACAGGTGTGGGATACCATCCCTCATGTTCCGGAATGTAATGATCTGCACCAACAGGTGGGGAAAGCACTGTCACGGAGGAAGGACAGAAATGACAATATGTCACGTGACATCTGTGTTGGTGATATGGTTCTCGTGAAATGTAGAAAAGGGGGAAGTAAGTTTGTATTACCTTTTGAGAAGGATCCTTGGATAGTGAGTGATGTTAAATGTACCATGATCACTGCTAAACGGGGTTCGGAGTCGATTACACAGAACATTTCATTCTATAAAAAGGTATATGCCTCGGATTTCCAAGTGCCGATAGACATTTCTTCATGGGATCAAGATTATGATGATGTTACGTTGCAGAGTCCATGTTTGGAGACCAATGATGTATTTCCTGGTGGGCTGCTGTGTCCCAACATGCAAAGCCCTGGTGGTAGTATGGCATTGGATCATGGCACAGGTCAGTTGGTGCCTATGAGCTCTGATGTGTCGGGTTCAGGTGATCATTGGGTTGAGGAACCTATTACATCTAGATCCGGGCTGGCTGGTCCGGTTACCTCAACCCGTGGGGATGGTCCATACAATCTACGCCCTCGTCCACAGTGTTCTACCAGGCTTCGTGATTTTGTAGTGAATTGATTTTGTTTTTTTGTATGTTTGTTGTATGATATATGATATATGATTTTGTGAAGACATGAATTGTTATTTGGGTAAAGGAGGAATGTTATGTTTTATATATGGACTCTTCCATCGAAGAAATAGTGAAGGGGAATGGCTTTAATTCCCCCATAGTGGTATTCTTCGATGGTAGAGTCCGATACGTAGATAATTGTTTAATTGATTGATTTACCAATAAATACCCTGGGGAGGTTTTCCCAGGCGTGTGGCACAACGGATCATTTCCTTGTGGTTTGTTTTTGTTACCGGTATTCTGCTGTTAGCTGCTTGCTGCTGGTCACTTCCGCAGCCCTTTTGGAACACCACAGCTGTGTACAAATGCAGTGAGTTTCACTCACTAGGGTTAAGTCGTATGCAACAGACTGAACTTACTTAGCCATCTTAGTGGCCAACCTGCAAAACATAGCATGTGCCACGAACTAGGGTAAAGTCGTATTTTAAATCTGTACTCCTGTGGGAAATCTGACACCAAACTCTCCCTGACATCAGGGAAGGGAAAGGAGCCAAGCAAGACCCAAAAGAGAAATCTGGCTGCGAGGAGCAACGATCAGGGACAAGAGTGTGGCAAATAGGTAATGAAAACGACAAAAACTAAGTGAGCAAAGCTTCTATCCCTTATTAATGTCTTCTTTATGATTCAAATAGTCACTGATAGGCAACAGCCTCTGAGCAGACCACCATCCTGGAAAGAGCACGTAGTAAGGCTTGACCACGCCTCTTTCTTTTGACAAATGGCATTGACTAGTACCACAAAAGAAACACCCTAGTTGGGCATCTTTCTCTTAGTGTCTGCGAGGACAGTGCTAGAGGACCCCAGCTTTGCTGCTCAAATGGCTCAATTCCCTGCCACTTGGGTAGTCCTGGTCACCTTGCCCCTCCTCGGATTTTCTGGCAGTGAGGAATGCATCCATGCATTCTGCATCTGGGGAGCCCTGTTTCCTTTGTGTTTGATGGGCGACGGCCGACTCTGCTGTCATTCAGCTCGGCCTGGCTGAAGGCAGGTCAGGTGCCTCTGGTCACACCAATTCCGGTTTATGCGCAACTTGGTAGCTTTGACGGTTGAGAGGAATCCATGTTATTTTCTTCTTCTGTCTTTTGGTGGATGTGGCCAGACTGCATATGGCCTCCCATTCCAATATTACTGCCTTTATTATGACACAGGGATTTACCAATCCTAGATGGTTCTTGTGCGTTTTCGACGGTGTCATTGTCTTCCTACATCTTCAGTCAAGGGTGCAAGTTTGCCTAGGAGTTTTTTTTCCAGCCGTTTAACATTTTCCTCTATTGGAACCAGTTCCAGAATATATTGTTTACCTACCACCATGATTTCTTCAGGAAAATCAGAAAGGAGAAATTGCTCCTTTCAGCCCATAAACCTTTCTCTGATGCAGGACTCTCCACCCCAACTGCCACCCTAGCTCATCGCTGCTTCACCTCTGACTGACCACAACTGCTGAAATCCTGGCATAGTCTAAGCTGCGCGGGTACCCAGCTATGGGGTGATCAACTAGATAAGTCAGAGAAGTGCTGCCTGACTGCATGATAAGCACACCATCATCTTGTCAAGACTCGCTGATTTAGGTAAGCTGCTAGCATGGATGTAACTCCACCTCCTCACAGTTCGCACTCATCTGTCTGCCCCAGTCATCACCTGAGCATGTGTTCTACAGATCTCACTTTTAATGACAACATTTTCAGAGTTTTCTGACGGCACAAAAGTGTGAAATAAGACATTTATGGACGGGGGGAAATCTGTACTCGCTCAATGAAGCCATTCCAAATTGTGTATCATTAGTGTTCCTAATTTGTTCTACCTATGTTTTTCTTCAGGATGTGTGTCCTCTGGAGCCCTAGGTTTTTAACCACCACAGTGATCTGAGGACTTCTGGTCCAGCCTGTGCCACTGCATGCTGGGTGTAAAATAGTTTTTCCTTGAATATTAAGTGCAGCCCTTGCTTTATTATGATTGGGACGATTGCCCCTCCTGGCCTGGCAGCACATCAAATTTGCTTTACCATTCATACAGTTCATATCCGTCCCTAGACCGCTGACTGGAAGAAGGCAGGACTCTTAAGGCTAAGCTTCCTTCGGTCAGGAAGTTGTTGTTGGGTCTTTTATTCCGTCGCTTTTCATAGTGGTAGCCCTCCCAGTCACATTGTTTGAGTGTCTCTTGAGAGTTCAACTCCTGTTGTTTTACTCACGCTCCTTCTCTGAGATTGTGGATCAGTATTGAAAGTTTCTGTGGGCTGTGGAGCTAAGAACAATCTGCCTGCTGGAAAATGCTGTGAAGGCTGAGAAAAGCCTATGCTCACAGTGCACATGCCCAGAGAACTGCTCAGTTGGGCTTAGTGGAATCTTAGATTTGCAGATATAATTCACAAAGAGTTTTCACAGTTACCTGCAACTAGCTGGAGATTTCTGCAGAGTATCATGTGGTGCCCAAGACTTCCTGGTGCCTGCGACTTTGAGCGCCTGTTTATGGGATTAAACCTGTCATAGCCAGCTAGTCTTACCACACTTTCACCTCCATAAAGTCACTTTCACTTGGAGTCACAACTATGGATAGACGTAGTTCAATTTTTCTCTCAGAGGAATTGTATGCCTTCGGATCAGTCATTCATCATTTTCCTACCTCCTATACCTTTGGGCCAGCTCCACATGAACCCATCACCACTTCTATGGGTGAGACTGGGTCATACTGCTGATTTGAATTTGATCTGTACATTTGAACTGAATTGCACTTCTAAGGAGGTGAGCCTAGATTATCGTTTTCAATTGTTTAACCTTTATTTTACTGTGTTAGCTCGACTTTTTTGTTTTAATTTTTAGCTAACTCAGTTTCTATTTTTACATTATTTTTATTGTAGCTGTATTGCTGTTCGACTACCTGGTATATACAAACCACACGTTTTCTGTGGGCATTTTGCTGCTTAGGTCAAGCTATCAATGGTGATCCAAGAATTTCTTGCAGAAACCCATAGGCTCTACGCTTCAGATTGATTGGGGCTTTTGGGAACTCAGTCACAACTTTAAGACTTTGGCCCCTTTTTCCCATGGCCTAGCATCCTACAATCACTATGGGGGTTATTACAACTTTGGAGGAGGTGTTAATCCGTCCCAAAAGTGACGTTAAAGTGACGGATATACCACCAGCCGTATTACGAGTTCCATAGGATATAATGGACTCATAATACGGCTGGTGGTATATCCGTCACTTTACCGTCACTTTTGGGACGGATTAACACCTCCTCCAAAGTTGTAATAACCCCCTATATGTAGTAAGTTGTACTTTTGAGGATATCTACATGCTTTTAAATTATACTTGTATGTATAGGAATACTTATGTGTGATGTATAATTTATAAGTGAAGTGAAGTAACTGCACTCCTTCCACTGCAGAGGTTGTAAACATATGTTTTCTAAAATACGTGAAGGCCAACTTGCGGTTTGTGAAGTGCTGCAATGAACAAAGTTTAGCAGTGCAGCCATGAATATGGTTCTCATGACTGCATAGACATTTATTGTTGTGGCTGTTCTCTGTTCTTCAATGGGCAAACATTATCAGTAATGTCAGGTATGCATGTTAGATTGTTTGCATTGGGAGAGATGTGGAAAAAGGATGAATTAGCCTTCAATTAAAGTTTAATATCAGTCTCCACAAGTTCTCTAGTGGACCACCATCTTGAGAAGTTAGCGGTCTAGCTTCCATGTGTAGGAGACATAAGTATGAGGGAGCTGCGTGGCTATGCAGTGGGCCTGCCATGGGCACGCCAAAGCAGTGCCAAAGGCAAACCCATCTGCGACCATTGTTAGCACGTCTGACCTTAATAAGTAAACTTTCAAGGGGACGCGAATAGGTTGATTAACCTTTTGACTCGCAATTAAGATGTTCTTACCATAGCTCCAGTGCATGCAGATCAATAATCAATAACCAATACACAATATCAATAATCAACATCAATCAATACCAGTCAATAGAGTCTGTAATTGTCACGCACCATGACCTTTCAGTCATGAATAACCACACCTTTTAGTAAAAGTTAAAATATTTATTTCCCTATCTTAACAATGCTAAGGTCATGTAGATTAATCTCCAAATCAAATGAAACACATACAGAAACAATACTATCTGTCCAAAGCGGTGGAAAAAATGTAATCTAATCAAAGCTTGAACTGCAATACATTCTAAGGTTATGGTACAAATTAATAACAAAGTAAACTGCGTCAAAGTGATTACATACATTCGAATTCAGCAGATAAATTCATCAAGCATTATTCCCTATTAGCATAATTTTGTTAGTGAGGATCCTTAACTAACACCAGATTAGCATTAGCATGTTGGGCTTCATGCACAACAATTTAGTAACACCAATTTGGAAAAAAATCTAACTATGGTTCTATCAAAACAGTGCAGTTGGTACCTAGAAAGGAAAAGCAAATATGCATGATAATCAATAGTCTAACTCATATTACCTATCCTTAGTGTGAATCAGCAAGCAGAGTCAGTCTTCATCCTCAGGACATCAGTCGATCAGCAAGGCATCAGGATTCAGCATTAAAGTTCGGAAAACGCAAAGTCTTTAAGCAGTACAGTTAAGCACGTCTCTTGTAAAGACGCACAAGAAAATATGGACCTTTCAACCCGCAAGAAAATGGGCGGTTAACCTGTCTTCTCTCAGTACAGTGTTGTTAAATCAAAACTAGTAAAACTACTTCCTAAATCTCTATTGGTCAATTAATTGCATGTTCACACTTTGTCCAATAAAACTAAAACTCCAAATCTATGAATTCTACTATTACTCTGTTCACGTGTTGTTGATTGGTTGTCCTGCAATGTGCTCATCATCCGGATTGTCAGGTAACAATATTGTGAGGCTTCTACTCCAGTCAGTATCTCCATTGTTCTCCTCCTCAGAAAGTCAGTCTTACATGCATTACACACAAAATGTTACATTAGCAAGAACAGCATCTTCTAGCAGTCAGTTCTCATGAGAACCTTCACTTATGAGCACATTTAAACAATGCAAAATGGAAAATCACAGTTTAGCTCTCTAGGACAGCCATTTATTAAACACTAAGAAATACAGCTTTGACATGGGGCCTGGTAAGTAGGCCAAGACAGTCTCTAAGTTAAGGCCTACAATTCATAAAGCTAGGACATAAGGCGTAACCTTTAATATGACTATTACTACACTAGTCAACCATATATTCAACATTTCACAATAATAATCCACTAGTAAGTACACTTTGCGAACATTGGCGGCCACTCATCGTAATCACATTTTCAAATGCGTGTATTTCTACACAAACCCCTTATTCAGAATACATGAACACTCATTAAGAATTTTTATTAATACACCCGCACTTGTAATCCCTCCTCTGATGACTAAATGTGCCATCACACTAACTACCACCCACACATTTTTGGCATCTGCAAAAATTCTGTCAATTCAGTCCCTTCATACTTTTGTTCCCTTTTTGAATTTTCTCTGTACAATTGTTCCTTTTTCTTTTCTTCCCTCCTCTGATTATTCTTTGACCTCTTCAATTTAATTCTCTTGCATAATTTACACAATCCCCATATTCCAATTAGACAAACCACAATAATTAATATTGCTTGCAATATTTTCAATAGTATCCCATTACAAATGTTGCTGAGCCAATTTCCCACTGAAGCAAAACCTTTGCCAACCTTTTCCTAAGCACCTGGGTCTTTCAATTCTTTCAAATCTTTCAGCACTTTCATTAGTCAGATTAGTAATTAAGCCTCTAAGTTCTCTACTATTATCAGGAATATACAAACTGCAATGTCTAGAATTAATCATTCTACAGATTCCACACTCCTTTGCTAAAAGAATGTCTAAAGCAAGAAAATTCTGAAGAGTCATAGCTCTATCAGCAGCTAACTCAGTATCTATCAGGAGTATGGCTCCTGAAAAAATTGTCAGCATGTTATCCACAATAGTAGACAACTTTCAAATCTTTATCGAATTCAGAATTACTCCCACTGAAGGAATCACTGCTCCAAATATATCTCCCACTGTACCAGAAGAGGATTCCCTCCTCTGTCTCTTATGATACAATTCAGTCACTTTTGGAAACTTCTTCAAATCATCCATTTGATAAATCTTTGGGAAAATGATCCCCAAATAACATCTCCCATACCATCCTCTTGGAAGAAGGTAATAAGCATTAAGACCACAGATATAATAAATTCCAGGAATCGCTGGGTCCTGTCCATTCAACATAAACGTCCATTTACTCTGAAACAAAAACACATGCTTACATTCACTTTTTCCCACAAATAAAGTGTCAGTGCATGACTGTGCATACAACGTTTCCCTACGTGTTGTGCATCTAAAGCTAATTTCCCTTGCGTTTTAATTGCACTATAAGCATAATCATTCCGGTAAGTCCTTTTCTCTAAGCCTTTTTCTAACTTCTCTTTTAATGCTTTTCTCCTGTCATCTGTGTGATCTAAGAAGCTTTTCTCTAAAGGTGTAAGCAAGCATGTCAGATTATTCCTGTTCGCATAAGCTGTGCCAAACATCAATGTAGGTTCAAAGAAACCTCTAACTATTACTATGTAATTATCCCTAGCTACTCTACTCCAATACCTAATTATAGGAACAAATGAAAACACTATATCATAGTTTGAATAAAAGTACTGTATGTACTCCTGGTTATAAAACCTTGTTAGTAGCAAACTACAACTTATTTCATATGTTAAAGGCAAGCTATGGTACGTAACTCCTTCCTCAACTGATGAAGGAATCTGCATACACACATAACAATTCCTCGCATCTATCGTTTCAACATACTCACTCAATAAGCGATAGAAGATATTAGAAGAAAGTTCTCCTTGCGCATTAGTATCCTCATGCAAATACTTATCATCCATCCTAAACTTCTGTATTGCTGTTAGTGCAGTAGTTATCTCAAAAGCAGAAGTATGGTTGTCTTCATTCTTATCAAGAACAGACATACCCACAATCAACACCACAAACAATATCCCACACCTACTCGCCAAACTAATACTCATATATTTACTGCGCCTGGTATTCCTACCCTGCTGGCTAGTGTTACTCATTCTCTATAAAGATTCAGAAAGTCGAAGAAAATTTAGAAGAACTTGCAGCATACATAAAAAAACAGACAACTCTTCTTCCAGTGATTATTTACAGCTTTCAGTCTCACTTCCAGGATCCCTTGTCAAAATTGGTAAGCAGCTTGTCAAAATCAGGTTTAAAAAGTCATACCAGGTTATAAAATGTCTCTTCCAGATATTTTTGTCGCGTAAGGTCTCATTATTCTAATGAGACTACTGGATTTTGAGCAGCAAGATCGTCCATGGTTTGGGAGACTGAGTCTGATCCACAGTGGGTGACACCTGTCGCTCCAAATCAGGGTTTTGCTCCGGCTAACTAGCAGTGCCTCAGCTCTCCAGAAAGGTAGAGATGATTGGGCAGCCGAGCGCATGACATATTATACTTCACAGGGAAGTCGTGGTCACTCAGGTCGCATCCGGTTCTCTCATTCGCAATTCAGTCTCATATATAAATGACAATAAAAGCAGTATGAGTTTTAAAGACTGGTTTAATAAAATGACTGCATTTTAGATAGCAAAGCATAAGCTGCAATAACCAGAACGACAGAACATGACAATATTAAAATGGTGACGATGAAAGTGATGCATAAGAATAATGCTATCATATTGCCACTAGAATCGATGGACTATTTTCTATCTGAGTCATAATTTGAGCACAGCATGTTAAACTCTAATTCTGCCATTCAGGTTCCCCCGGGAGGACATCGAACCTCATACCTGAGCAAAGGCCTGTAGTCTGCGTTAGCGTCTGCAGCGAAGCATTCAGCTATCGGCATACAGTCGTGGTTCCCTGGCTGGAATCTTCCTCTTAACATGTAATGGGACTAGGAAGTGTTTTTATAATAACACAGCTAATGTTCTAAGAAAATGTCCCTATGTAAGGATGTGTATTTTCTATGAATGTTGGACACTAAACTTCTACCATGTTCACCGGCAATGTACCAAACTGTAGCCTTGACTGAAGCACAAAGTGATTAAGAATGTCTTGTTTGAGAACACTGTGCTGGGCTAAGCAAAACAGTTAGATAGACGAAATTAAAACAAGACCGTAAAACTGGTTATTGTAAAAATAACAATGCAAAGCCAAATAAAATATATCTAGGTCAAAGTGCACAGCGGCCTACTGTATTAAACTAACGTGCATGGAGCTATAGCTAAAATGGCTACACAACACTTTCAACAGTCTTTGTTAAAAAAAAAATATTTTCTCTCAAATTGATTCAACAGTTCAGTTCATCAGCTTCCTTCAAGTGCCAAAATACTGACCCGGAATGTCTCTATCAAAACAAAGAGACAAAAACTCTTGCTGCCACTCACTTGTAGTTGCATACACCCATTCAGGACCTGCGTATCTTCGACCTGCTATTCTCTTTCTTTTCAACTTTCGATCACCATTCAATTGTCCTTCACTGAGATCTTCTCTCCTTGTTGTATATAGTTCTTCCTCAATTGTTCTATCAACAACCACTTCCTTTTTTCTTTCTGCTTGTGACTCCGACCACTTATCTCCTTTCAGTAGACTTTTTGTCAGTGTTCTCTTCAGAGTCGATTTTGAACCTTCCCTTTGTTCTGCGGTGTTTTCTTTTGATGGACCTCAAATCGGTCCAGCAGGAGTTAGATCACAGTGACTTTGATCCACCTTTCCCCTCTGGGTCTGGCAATTGCTTTGTTTGTCTCTCAAGATTGCCTGCATCTGGGAAAGCCCTCCTCTGACTAGGCTCTCCTCCTGCCTCAATTGGGATAGGCACTCTGTCTCCCTCTTGGAGGTCTTCTCCTTAGTCCCTCACAGGAGTGAATGAACCATCTTAAACGGGCTCAGATCCGGTCTCAGTTCCACTTTCTTCTTCTTCTGGCCCTGAGACTTGTTTTGCTGTTGTTGCTACTCTCAACAACTCTCCTTCCCCAAGATCGAGTGGACATGCCACTTTCTTTGTATGACTTGCATGAATCCAATTCGGAATTTCAGCACACTTCACAGCTGTGGTAGTTGTCAGAACTATCTGATAAGGTCCCTTCCAACAAGGCTCCAAACATGTTTTCCTCACGGGTTTAAGGACCACAACCCATTCTCCAGCTCTCAGATTGTGTCCTGGGTCATGGATCGGTGGCAGTGTGGTGGCTTCTGCCTGCTGAGAGAAAGAGTGAACCACATCAGCCAGACCTTTGCAGTCGTCCAATACCATATCATCTGTAATTTTGACAAGTGCATTTGCAGGCACCGCTGGCAACCTCATGGCTCGGCCCATAAGGATTTCATACGGTGAGAATCCTGTCTTCCTATCGGGTGTGTTTCTCATTGACATCAACACTAAAGGCAATGCGTCAGGCCATTTCAAATTTGTGGACGCACACATCTTTGCAACTCTTGACTTCAAGGTACCATTCATCTGTTCCACTAGTCCTGATGCTTCAGGGCAGTAACTACAATGCAACTTCTGCTCAATGTTCAATGCTGCACACAGTAATTTAATTACTTAATTGTTGAAGTGACTTCCTCTATCTGATTCTAAAGAGATCGGAAACCCGAAACGCGGTATCAGTTACCTAAGCAGTAGTTTTGCCACTGTGAGACTATCATTTCTTCGTGTGGGGTAAGCTTCAATCCAGTGACTATAAATGCAAACAATCACCAACACATATCTCAAACCTCCACACACAGGCATCTCAATAAATTCAATCTGCATTCTGCTGAATGGACCTTTCGCTCTTCCAATGTGGGTCAAATTAACCACTGTCCGTTTCCCTGCATTCAACTGTTGGCAAATGACACAACAATGGCACACTGCTTCAGCAACCTGTCTAAACCTTGGGTGAACCAATCATGTTTGAACATTCGAATCATGGCATCCCTCCTAATATGTGCTTGACCATGATATTACCTTGCCATTTGAGACAACAGACTATTTGGCAAAACCAATTGACCCTCTTCTGAAACCCACAGTTCATCTTGTCTTTCCACGCATTTCATTTTGCTGCATGAAGATTTTTCCTCTTTGCCAGCAATATTTTGCAACATTTTCAATTCCTCCAAGTTGTCAATTACTTTCAATGCATATCTTGTACAGGTTTCATCTTCTTCAGATAGCAGTTCCCACTTGTCTTTGAATGATATACAGTTCAGTACGCAAAACCTTGTGACTTGATCCGCATATCCATTTCCCAATGATTCAAAGCCCTGCAACTTCAGATGTGCACTGCATTTCACCACAGCAATCTTTTCAGCATTTGAATAGCATGTAACAATTCTTTAATCCTTTCACCATTTCTTACTGGTGAACCAGAAGAGGTCAAGAAACCTCTCTGTGACCACAACTGGCCAAAATCATGGACTATTCCAAATCCTTACTGGCTATCTGTATAGATTGTAACTGTCAGCTGCGCACAAACATGGCACGCTCTAGTAAGGGCTACCAGTTCTGCTACTTGGGCAGCATACACTCCTCGAAGCCAAGAAGCTGCCAAAATACCAGTAATTGTGCACACAGCATTTCCTGCTCTCAGTGTCCCTGCGTTGTCTCTCAGGCAACAACAATCAACAAAGATAATTTGGTCATTTTCTTCCAATCAGGTGTGTCTAATGTCAGGTCTCGGTTTTGTGCTCAAGTCAGTTACTTCAAGACAGTCATGCTCAACATCTTCCATCTTTTAAATTTTTACATTTTCATTTGGGAGTAAGGTTGCCGGGTTCAGCACTGTACATCTTTTCAATGACACATTTGGTGACCCTAGAATACTCGTTTCACATCTGGTCAACCTCGCACCAGTCAAGTATTGGGTTTTCGTCCTTGTAAGTAAAATCTCAGTGGAGTGAGGGACCATTACAGTCGGGAGATGTCCCACCACAATGCCTTCACACTATGTAAGGCTCTGACCAACTGCTGCAAGTGCATGCAAACAACCTGGTAAGACTGCTGCAACTGGGTCCAAAGTAGCTGAAAAATATGCTACTGGGCGGTTTACACTTCCATGGACCTGTGTCAAGACAGACAAAGAACATGCATCACGTTCATGACAAAACAATGTGAAAGGTTTAGTGTAAACAGGCATACCCAACGCTTGAGCCTTGCACAGACTCTCTCTCAATTTAGTGAACGCTTTAATTCCAGCTTGTGTTAACACTATAGGATCAGTGAGTCAGCTTCTGCAATGGTTTCAAAATGACAGAAACATTTTGAATCCATTAGCGACAATAACCTACCATCCCTAAAAACATCCTGACATCTCTCTGTGTGGTTGGGGGATTTATCTGCAATATGGCTGTAATCTTTTCTCTGGATATTTTTCTTAATCCCTTCTCAATCTGGTGACCCAAGTATTTCACCACTTTTTGACAGTATTGCAATTTAAGCGGAGACACTTTGTGACCATTCTTTTCCAAATGGTTCAACAGGGCAATCGTATCATACTTGCACTCGTCCCTTGTTTTGGACGTAATCAGTAAGTCGTCAATGTACTTCACCAAGGTCGATTGGAGAGGCAATTCCAATGACTTCAAAATTCTTCTTCAAGATCTGATTGAATATGGGAGGTGACTCTGAAAACCCTTGAGGAATTCTGCACCAGCAATAAACTCGATCTAGAAATTTGAAACAAAAGAGAAATTGGCTTTCCTCATGAAGAGGCACAGAAAAGAAGGCTTGCGACAAATCAATGACAGTGAACCACTCGGCATCACATGGAATCTGAAACATTATCACAGTTGGAATTGGCACCACGGGACAACATTTGACCACATACTAATTTATTGTTCTCAAATCCTGGACAATTCGAACTTTCCCACAGGGCTTCTGCAAACCAATTATCAGTGAATTACATGGACTGCTCAATACTTCTTTCAAAACCCTCTGCTTTACCAAGTCTGCAATTATCTGGGCAACCTTCAGAAGGACATCTTGCGCCACGTGGTACTGCGGAAGTGGAGGAAAAACTACATTCTGCTTCACAGAAACTTTAACTGGCTCAACTCCCTTTATCAGACCTACTTCTTTTCCTGTCAAATCTCACACTTTCTCCCTAA
Source organism: Pleurodeles waltl (assembly GCF_031143425.1). Lineage (NCBI taxonomy): Eukaryota > Metazoa > Chordata > Amphibia > Caudata > Salamandridae > Pleurodeles > Pleurodeles waltl. Next base: position 654,355,116 of record NC_090445.1, on the reverse strand, counting down.
CCGTTCCCTGCAAATCAGGATGAAGCTCTTTCACAGTGAACATCAGGAAAAATTCAATCAGAGGGTACTCCTCATTACCCTCCTCCTCTATCTCTGGGGCTTGGTCATCTTCATCATCACTATTTGTCTGAATCTCAATTCCATCATTTGAACAAGTTATCGAACACTTTGGGGGTCATTCTGACCGCCAGGGCCAACGACCGTGGAAGCACCGCCAACAGGCTGGCGGTGCTTCTGGGGCCATTCTGACTGCGGCGCTGCAAGCAGCGCCACCATGGGGATTCCGACCCCCTTCCTGCCATCCTGTTTCTGGCGGTTTTCACCGCCAGAAACAGGATGGCGGGAACGGGTGTCGAGGGGCCCCTGGGGGCCCCTGCACAGGGGCCCCCTAACAGGGCCCCATTAAGATTTTCAGTGTCTGCTTGGCAACTGCACCCGTCGCACACCAGCAACTCTGCCGGCTCCATTCGGAGCCGGCTTCCTCGTTGCTGGTGCTTTCCCGCTGGGCGGGCGGCCTTTTGGCAGTCGCCCGCCAGCCCAGCGGGAAAGTCAGAATGACCCCCTTTGTTTTACACAGCAAGTGTCTTCCCAGTAGAGATACTGGACTTGAATCGCAGACTACAAATTTGTGCAATCCCTAAAAGTTGCCAATTTTACCCTGGCCCGGTTCTGTAATCGGGTTGGTCAAATACTGATTTTCTACTCCTACAATCTCAAACTGTTCTACCTGAAAGGGGCAAATTTGGAACTTCTGCACTTCTCACTGTAGAGCATGTAGCTCCCGTGCCAACCAAGAAAGAAACTCTGTGACCTATAACCTTTCCCTTCACATAAGGACCTCTTTGATCTACTTTTAAGGAGGTTGCAAGCACACACAGCTCCTCATCTGAACTGTCGCTCATCCAATCATCATTTATTCCATTCTCACTGTGTAACGGGAATTGGTGCACTGTTTTGTTACTTTGGTTAAGCCTCTGATCAGTGACCTGTTGAGAAAGCATCATGTGTTGCTGTTCCATTGGGGCTAGAGGTATTTGGATTTGCCGTCTAGGTACCATAGGAATATGCTGTTGCATTGGCTGCAACTGTGTCATTTGTACATGTGGCATTTGCACCTGCTGCCTGGGATGAAAAAGTTGCATTTGATTTGCATTATTCTGAAAATTTGAATTAAGACCTCTCACTCTCTATCCTTTCACGTTCTGGAATGAAGTGATGTCATTACTCTGCTGAACGACACCTTCCTGCACAATCATAAGACAATTCCTATTCCAATGTCCAACGGCTCTGCAAAATGTGACATGGCAATAACGTCTTCATTCCATGCATATCATTCTGAAACCCTGCAGTACCTAAGTCTGGACCACAAGTCATATTTCCTTCATGACCTCTTCCTCTCATTTGAGGCTGAAACATCATGTTTCCCTGCTGCTGCTGCGGTAACTGCTGCAGAAAATTCCCTTGCACTCCTGTCAGAGCTGCTTTAATCTGCATCACCATCGCCTCCTCTTTCAACTTTTCCTGCTTCAACTCAATCTCATAACTACAGTATTTCGCATACTGCAACACCTCATCAATTGGCTTTGCTTGTCAGCAAATCAAGTGGCTCTTAATCATCTGGCTAAATTTAGGTCTCAACCCTTCCACAAATCTGAACACAAAGTTGAACATGTCTTTCGCCTCAACTGTCTCTGTACCACTGTAATGCTTGAACGCCTGCAACAATCTCTCATAATACGCATATATCAACTCCTTTGGTTCCTGAGCTGTCCTGTCAATCCTCTGCCAATCAAAATTCTTGGGTAAAATTCTCATTTTCAAAAATCCAATCACCTTATAGTAATATTTCATTACCTCAGAAGATGGTGCATCTGTATTCTTGTCTCTCTCTGGTTTGCTTATTGGCCAATCTACACTCCTCTTACACTCAATCCACAGATCAGCTGGAACCACTATCTCTAGTAAGGTGTTCAAGTCCTCCCATAGGCACTTTGCGAGTTTCACAAACCTGTCTGTCTGCTGATAACATTCTACTGGATTCTTTCTCAATTTTGGATAATCATTTGTAAACAATAGAATGTCACCTCTGCTCCATGGGACATGAACAAAATTTTCCCCTGGAATCTCTCATATTGGTAAAAGTTGTCACTGGATCTTTATCCTGCTGCAAATTTGCAGTCAGCTCCAGAGAATCCCTTTTTCTCTTGTTTCTCTTCTTTACCTATCTACCTTCCTATTAGTCCAATGCTCCCCTGGTCTGGGCACTTTGAAGCAATACCTTAAGGTGTGCCTTCATTCTGGCAGATCTCATGAGTTCAAAATCTTTAGCCTCAAAGTCTAATCTGTAACTCCTTTTCAAATGCTTTGTTTTCTCTATTTCTATGCCGTACTTCTCTGCCGGGTCTGCTAGTTTCTGATGCAAATTGCTCACTTCCCTCGTAATCTTCGGGCACAAATATCTCAGTTCTGCCTCTGTGTAGGATTGTAACCTGGTCACCGCCATAGTTCCCTCAATGAGTTCACCCGCTTCCATGCTTAGCCTAACATAATTCAAACACTACTCTCCTTTAGGAACACACTGCGGGGTATTCAGCTTGTCTAACCATTCAGTCAACTGCTGAGCTATCAATGCTTGCAGCAAAATGTTACTGGTTTGGACTGCTGTGCAACTACATTCGGGGTCTGCGGTGTCAACAATTTCAAACTCTGGCTAACGTTTGACCCTACTATAGTATCTGGAAGTGCTACAAATGGACTAAGGTCTAACAATGATCTTGATCTGTCAAAAGTCTGTACCACAGAAGAGACTACTCGAGCTCTTTCATTATGTCCTCCCCTCATTATACTCTGGGGCATTACTCCCTGTTCACCTACAGTAGTTTTTTTTCTGTGCAAATAAGGTTACGACTGGACCAACAGTAATAAGTAGCGATATAGCATCTGGGGTTGGTCTGGCATTTACGCTCTGTGGGAGAGCAACTCTCATATTCTGATTAATCATCAGAGTCATATCGGACTGTGTCCCTGGTCCTGGAGTAAATCTTGGCATTACCTGCAGCTACACTTGGGGCAGTAAAAGTGGAGTTGGTTCATTCTGAACCAACATCAGTCTCGGGTAAAACTGTTCCATAAGCACCATTAAATTCAAAGTCGTTTCCATAATGGGCACGTCAGGATATGTTCTCCGAACCCAGGGCGGTTGCACCTGATTTTGCACTACAGGAGTAGTAGGCACATTAAGACTACTCTGCATCATATTCTGTGTCAGGCTAGCATTAACCTGCATCGGACTCATTGTCCCATTAACCCTTGTTGGGGCTGTCAGATCAGCGCTGGAACTTGGACCACTCTCATGTGCTGTGTATGGTGGTGTGCAATTTCTCAATAACTGCTTAATAAACTCATCATCATCTGATTCCTCCTCCACTGTTGAAGACTTTCTAGCCTCCCTACTTTCGGACAGACTTCTGTTAATTTTTCTAGTAGCTTTCCTTCCTTCTTTTATATTGTCCTGCGTAATTGCCAGAAATAACTTAATTCCTTGCAAAGTCTCCATCCTCCAAACTCTCTGGTCATTGTCCCACCTAGCCTCTGTTAAAGTCATTTCTGCCTTTATAATCCTCCTCTTGAATTTCTGTTGCTGCTGCTGTCTGGCTACTATCTCCCAAATCGCTAATGCCTCACACTGTGCTGGTCTCTGAAGGGGCTTCGATTCATATAGCACCATCCTTAATTGCTCCAAAACCCTAAAATTGAACGTCCCATTTGTAGAAAACGCTAAGTTCCCATCCTTCTCTGTAAATTTGCACCATTGCTTTAGCCAAAGACATAGCCTTTTCTACAAATGGGACGTTCTGTTCCATAACAATGTTAGCTGGTGTACCTTCTGGCGGAGTAGCCTTGCTTATACTCGTTGTAATATACGTACCTCTCCCTTAAGGCACTTTTAAAGCTTTTAAAAATGTAATTGTTTTGACCGTTAGTTATTTAAAATCAAATCAGGAAGTGACTTTTAATCCCAAGATTTCTTTCACCTACTTTCTCAACCAATTGCCTCTCACGGACGGCTGACAATCCGTGCGCGACCCTTCTCACTAACCGACCTATCCCAGCGTGGCTCCAATGACGTCACACTCACACGTACTGCGGCTGACAAAGTCTTGTGGCTTGTCCTCTAAAACTCCGATTCACACAAAAGTAAAACATTGCGAGCACTAATCAAAAAACAAATCTGCTGGTTTACTACAGAAAAGGTAACACAATCGTTTCAGAAACCTTACGGATTTTTCACTGACGATTCTTCCCGCACGTACAGCTACTCCTTTCTCAGTCTCCCATATTCACAAACAAAATTCGACCCACAAATTTTACTCTCAACTGATCAATGGGTCTGTCCAGGTGCACATAGGACTCGCCAAAACTCAAACTCTGACTTGTTGACCACGCCCGATCAACCTAGTAAACCAGACAGATTACAACATGAAACCAAGTGTCTCATACACTTTTCAATATACTCCGGAGTCTTAAGCCATGCAGGGTCCGTACATCAACAACTACATGGACAATTTTTTAGCACAAAGCGCCACACACATATGAAGTTAGACGACATCCCTACTCTCACATTGTGGAATCCGCACACTCCTTCTACAGCTTAATTTGGAGTACGCAAACTCCCTAAACCCTCACAAACCTCACAATTCACCTGCGATTTGCATAAGCTGTGCAAGCGCAAACTACTTCATTCACATTGTCACTAGAACACCGAGCACACCCTCAAACAACCATTAGCAGGATCCAGAATTCTGGGAAAGTCATTTCCGGGCTTAAGGGAACATCATTTTCTCTCCAATTACCATCATTGAAAAATAAAATCCAAATCTCAATACTAAAGAACCTTCACCTCTATTACTATCTCTGGACATCTATTATGGGCTCTTAAGGAGACAAACCTTCACCTCTCTTTACCAACACTATGAACACCTGTTATCCTGTACCGGACGTCTATGATAAGCTCTTAAGGAGACTAACCATTACCTCTGCTACCATCTCTGTTAGTGCGTTTGACCTTAATAGGTAAACTTACAAGGAGACGCGAATAGGTTGATTAACCTTTTGACCCGCAGTTAAGATGTTCTTACCATAGCTCCAATACATGCAGATCACTAATCAATAACCAATACACAATATCAATAATCAACATCAATCCATAACAGTAATAATAGAGTCAGTAATTGTCACTCACCACAACCTTTTAGTCATGAATTAACCACACCTTTTAGTTTTGGCTGTCCAAAGCGGCAGAAAAAAACATAATCTAATCAAAGCTTGAGCTACACTACATTCTAAGGTTATGGTACAAATTAATAACAAAGTCAACTGCATCAACGTGATTACATACATTTGAATTCAGCAGATAAATTCATCAAGCATAATTCCCTATTAGCACAATTTCATTAATGAGGATCCTTACCTAACACCAGATTAGCATCAGCATGTTGGGCTTCATGAAAACAATTTAGTAACATCAATTTGGAAAAAACATCTATCCATGGTTCTATCAAAACATTGCGGTTGGTACCTAGAAAGGAAAAGCAAATATGTATGATAATCAACAGTCTAATTCATAATACCTATCCTCAGTGTGGATCAGCAAGCAGAGTCAGTCTTCATCCTTAGGATATCAGTCGATCAGCAAGGTATCAGGATTCAGCTTCAAAGTTCAGAAAATGCAAAGTCTTTAAGCATCAAAGTTAAGCACGTCTCTTGTCAATACGCACAAGAAAATACTGAGCTTTCGGCCAGCAAAAAAATGGGCGATGAACCTGTCTTATCTCAGCACAGTGTTATTAAATCAAAACAAATAAAACTACTTCCTAAATCTCTATGTTCACACTTTGTCCAATAAAACTAAAACTCCAAATCTATGAATTCTAATATTACTCCGTTCACCTGTCCTTGATTGGTTGTCCTGCAATGTCCTCATCATCCGGCTTGTCAGGTAACAATATTGTTGCAGCTTCTACTCCAGTCAGTACCTCCATTGTTCTCCTCCTAAGAAAGGTAGTCTCACATGCATTACCCACAAAATGTTATATTAGCATGAACAGCATCTTCTAGCAGTCAGTTCTCATGTGAACCTTCAGTTATGAGAATGTTTAAACAATGTAAAATGAAAAATCACAGTTTAACCCTCTTGGACAGACATTTATTAAATAATTAAGAAATACAACTTTGACATGAGGCCTGGTAAGTAGGCCAAGACATTCGCTAAGTTAAGGCCTACGATTAATAAAGCTAATACATAAGGCATACCTTTAATATGGCATATTACTACATTAGTCAAACATATATTCAACATTTCACAATATTAATCCACTAGTAAGTACACTTTGTGAACATTGGCGGCCACTCATCGTAATCACATTTTCAAATGCGTGCATTATTTTTCTATGTTATTATATTGTCCACACAAACCCCTTATTCAGAATCCATGAACACTCATTAATAATTTTTATTAATCCACCTGCGCTAGCACAATCCATGCCCGAATGGGACCAGGGACCCTGTTGGAACCAATGTAGGAAATCAGGTAATTACTTATTTGCATGAGGCCCTTTTAGAACTCAATGAGCCCACAACCAATAACTAATTCCTGTGTTGTAAGGGCTCCTTGCACATGATTGTGGGTCCATTTTATTGTGTGCAATGTAAATGGGATGGTTGGCCAATATGGGACCTGTTTGCACGGGGCCTCAAAAATAATATGGGCAACACTCTAAATTGTTTGTATTTAAATGCCAGGTCTCTTCCAAAGAATTGTGTGGAAATTTGGGAATGAAACTCTGAGCGAAAATCTGACCTGGTCTTTATGTCAGAAACTTGGTTAAAAGATTTCACACTGTCTGACATTACAGTGGCTATCCCCTCTTTATATAAGCTTTTGAGCAGTGACAGGTTGGATTGCCCAGTAGGGGGAACTGCCATCATCTTTAAGGGCTCCTTTTCCTGCTCGGTAGAACTAAAGCATGTTCGCATTCCAGTTTGCCTTTAAGGATTGCAGGTTGTTGGGGGAGCAGTTCTCTATAGACCCCCAGGATATGATCCACATTTCTCTAACAATAGTCTTGCACAGCTAACTTCCCTAAGAAAAGCATCAAGTTTATTTAGTTACTTGTTATTTTAACCTACACTTTGATAAGAAAGACGAAGATGCACTGTACAAACAATTGGAGAATGATATGCTTATATTACAGCTTAAACAAAGGGTTTTAAGTCCAACTTATATTGCAGGTCACACACTTGATCTTATATTTTCTAATTTGATGGCATTTTTAATCTGGATGTCCATTCCCTAATTACTTTTTCAATCACACTCCCTAACAATAATCGTAGCTCAGGAAACTCAGCTCGAATGTCAAAAAGACCTTGGAGTCACATTACAGAGGAAACTTTCTTCAGTCATTTCTCTCTTCTATCAGTGGAGATGGAGAAACCTCTGGTAGAACAAATAGAATCCCTGAGTGCAGCAATTTTATTCCTATTTGCATTTCCTATTCTGGGAATTGCAAATTGCGATTTCTACAGGTTAGAAATCGTAATTTGCGATTCCTTAAAAGGTACATTAGAAAAACCCAGTTTGCATTTTTTAATGGCCCGAAATGCCGATTCAGACCATTAAGAAATGCAAATAGGCTTTGTACATCAGGCCCAAAGTCCCTTAGGAGGCATCCCTTAGAGCCATGGTACTCCAGGGATCTAAGAATAGCCAAAAGGAAGTGTAACAGAAATGGAGATCCTCTAAACACCATACAGCCCAGCAAATATATCAAGGTGAATTAAAATCTTATTATAAAGTTGTACGGAAAGCTAAAAAGGATTTCTTTATTAAATTAATCAAAAAGTGGTAACTCTTCTAAAGAATTAATAAAAATGTTAAAAGATCTATCACAGCCTGCCAGTTTTCTCAATCGCTCCCTCAGACAGAGGCCTTTTGCGAAGAATTGGGATCTTATTTTACTGACAATATATCTATTGCTCTTTTAAGGTCCCACCTCTTCCTGAAGAATATTCTGGGCCAGTTAGAGGCCCCTCCCCAGATCCCAATGCGTACCTGGGAGCTTTTGAGTATTTTATGGAAGAGCAGGTGTGGAAATTGATGTTAGACGCAAAGTCAGGATCCCCCTCAGACTCCTGTCTGCATTTCATTTATTCTCAGCTGGCCACCATTCCTTACCCCTATTTTACTCAGATTTTTAATCAGTCCCTTAATGAGACTATCTTTCCAGAGACCTGAAAAAAGCGATTGTTATTGCTTTAGCAAAGAAACCAGGAATTGAGCCTTCTACTGTTTCTATCAACCAATTTCACTTCTTCCGTTTATGGCAAAAATGTTAGATAAATTGGAAAACAGGCAATTGACAAATGTCCTGGAAAGTAACAAACTTCTAGATCCACATCAATTTGGTTTTGAACCAACAATAGTATGGTATTGACACTGCTAGCAGTTTTGGCCGATATCATGGTTGATCAGGAAAAGGTTGCGGTGTTGATCCTATTGGATCTATCTGGAGCATTTGAAACAGTCTCACATAATTTGCTGATTGAGAAACTCAATCTCAGAGCTCGGCATAAGGAGTACCTAAGGGTGCGCTGTTGAGCCACACAGTTTTTGATGTTTATCTGGCCCCTTAGCAAAAGTCATGCGGTCATAGGACTTTGAGCCCAGTTGTATTCAGATGATACCCAATTGAATGTCTCCCTGGGTGTTAACTTGGATGTAACCCAAAGTAAACTACATGATTGTCTCACGGAGGTGGCTGATTGGACATTGAGCCAGTGTTTAAAATTCAAGGCTGACAAGACTGAGATTTTGCTTTTCAGGGCCCATGCCATATGGGGTGCTTCCTGGTGGCTTGACTCCCAAGGGACTATGCCTAACCGTAAAAAACAAGCTAAGAATCCAGGTATCATGGTGGATGATGCTCTCTTAATGCGCGAACATGTAAAAATAAATTGTAGTAACTGCTTTGCCATCATTAAGCTTATGAGAGGAGTATTTAAATGGATATCAATTGCTTGGCACAAAACCATATTCCAGGCCTTGATTACTAGTTGCTTGGACTATGGTAATGCCATTTTGTGGGCATGGTGGACTATCTTTTTACTAAACTCTAGATAATATAAAATGCTGCTGCCAAGCTGATCTGTAACGTAGATAGATTTGGCTCTGAATCAGCCTGTTTGCCATCCCTTCACTGGCTCCCTATGCGGAAATGGTCTAGTTTCAAACGTTTGTGTTACGCACACAATGTTTTGTATAACACTGGACCTGAAATCTTATGCGCAAGAGTCAAATTCTACAAACTCCCACGCATTAGGAAATCTAGAGCAGGTGGGTGCTCGTTTTTATATCTGGCAGCTGCTCAGTGGAATCTTATACCCTTAGTTCTTCGACCTACTGACAACCACCTGTTATTCAGAAAGAAATAAAAAACGTGGTTGTTTGCAGGTTAGGCCTGGGTTCTGGCTCAGGCTTTTGCAGTGACACTTCTTTGTAAAATGTGAGTGGGCTTTCTAGTTCCATGATTTCCCCTTGGGTATAAGCGTTGCGCTCTATAAATAATAAAAATAATTTTAAGCAACGTACCTGCACAAAATTAACTCTCCCGACCCCTTTCTGTCAGGCCAAATTAAACATTTTACAGCATGATCTTAATTTATCCAAAAATTGCACATTTACCAGTATTCACTTTTTTCATCTTCCTTCCTTTCCTTTTCTCATTCTTTACTTCTTTCTTTTCTGTAATGGAATGTCTTTTTTTGCATGATCACCCCCAAAGTTTTGGAATTGATGCTGCTGGTTTTTTGATGTTGAGAATACACTGAGGCCTGCTAACTAGGCCTCAGTGGCCATGTTACATGTTGAATTGGCTACCCCCAATTGGCAAAAGCTGACTTACTTATAAGTCCTAGTATGTGGTATCAAGGGTACCCATTTATGTAATTTGGAGTGTCCTACCAGGATTGCAACACTGATGGGACACCTTGTGTGTGCCCATGTACAAAAGGGCTCCCTAGCCTGCCACAGCAGCTTGGGAAACCAGTTTTAGAATTGCTAGTTTGACCTTCCCATTTAAACCAATGGCAAGTCCCCTACTTTCCTTAACAATATCTATAAATCTTCCCTAAGAAAGGCATAGAGTAGAGAGCTGTACACTATTAAGTAGGACATATACTTTCAATATGTATTAACAGCAGAACTTTGAAATTGACGTTTTTTCTGTGTAAAAGTTAATAGCACTATTGGCTAACATAGAGTTACCAGCTAATCCCTTAGTCCAGCTAACTTCTGAAAGGGAATGCTAAAGTAGGTACTTCAAGTTATCAAATTAATTGTGACATTAAACCTGACTTGATGCCCAAGCTAAATTTAATTTAATTTAAACTTAATGTCACTGTTGCATCCAGTTTGTCCCGTGGCTTTGCACAGTTGCTGGCCACCACACTGCCTTTTCCCCTCCTGAGGAGTCGTGTGAATGACTCCCAGGCTCAGGAACAATAGATGCCTACCACAGGTAAGTTGCAGGAAGTCTCACAGGGTGTTGGCCCAAAGGGTGAGTTTCAAAAGGGGAAGCCACCTTGGTAGGCAAACGACGATCACACTCATGTAGGGCTGCCCCTTTGTTCAGGTAGACAGGCTGGCGGCGGGAACAGAGAAGGGAAACCAGTGATCAAAACAATTTTCCCATGGGCTTGTAGCCCACAGGGAGCCACACGTCTATGGTGGGCTACCAAGCTCCTAACATCCAAGGAAGGGTTCAGATATCTTGAGAGTGGTTAGAGTAGGGTACTCTTGTATTCATTACATGGCAGGAGGGATCCTGGCACCCCATTGGCATGTGTCTGCATCATGCCCCCAATTGCCTTTCTGTGAATCAATATAGCAACCCTGGAACCCTGAACCTTAGATCATGATGGAAATGGGGAAAGTATCAAAGAATGACTGCCCAGAAGGTCCTTTGACCTGGCAAAAGAGGCAGCATCGACTGCTGGACTTCACCTGCCACACCTTGCACTATCAGAGAGGACTGTGTCTGTGGCTCCTACCTTGAAGTAAAGTTGCTCCCAGCCCTAGACCAAAGAAGTGACTTCATGGGTCAGTTGACTGGCCCTCCTTGAACCAGCATTAAACCTGAAATAGCCCACTATGTCATGTCAGTAGCCACATTCTTCAAATCACCACGGACAGGCAACCCAAGAGACCGATTCTCAACAGCCAAAAGTTGCACCAAAGTCTGCTGAACCTTGTCTGAGTTCACATTGGTCGCCAGAGATGGACACCAGCCCTCACCAAATGATACTGCTGGGACCACTGTGTACAGAGATGGGTAGCCCAGCCGCAGCTGGCCTTCTGTTGGCTCAAAGAGGATTCCCAAAGACACTGATCCCTGTGGCCAAAGTTGCCACACCTTTCCTGTGACCAAGTAATAAACACAAGGACAACCCTATCAACTACACAGCACACAAAGCATCTTTCAGCATCCTCAGCATCCTGTATCCTCAGCATCAGGACCACTCCATTGAACTCTATAGCAGTCTTGATATGAAGTGTGGAACTGGGCCTGGGACTGCTTTGGTGACCAGGTACCTGTCTAAATACTCCTTGTTGTCCCGACCTACTACCTGTCAGAATTGTCATCTCACTCAGGCTGGAATAACCAAACGCAGCGCTTTCAAACTTTTCAAAAGTTTCTAAGCTTTACAGTTACCAGTGCTTGTTTGCTTTGGACTAAAAAGCGGAGATTTACGTTCTACTTATAAATCTGTATCTCCAGAACTCTATGGTGGATTTTGCTCACCTTGGTGCCTGAAAGTTCCTAAAAATATTATTTGTTTTTATAAATGTTTGATGGATTTCTTTCATGTTGCATGACTTTCTTATTCCGTTGTTTAGTGCTTCTAAATGATTTACACTAGTCTGTTTGTTTGAGCCTTGCTCCTCGAAGTCACAACTACTCATGGTTGACCCAATGGTTTTACAAATGGGCCTGATTGGGCCAAGACAGTTTTGTGAGTGTATTACACAGTAAGGTCGCACAACCATACCGTATAATACACCACAATCCTCATACTTTCCATCTCACTTTTTCTGCTTTCTATTATACTTTCTTTATCTCTTTCCATTCTCACTTCTTTCTTTCTTTCTATCTGTCCATTCTTCTTTAATTGCATCTGCCATCTTTCTAGCAGGCTGTCCTTTATACACTTTTTTCATTTTCTTTCTTTCTTTCTCTTTTTATATCCTTCTGTTCTTTCATTATTTTATTTTTCTTTTACACCTAACATCCTCCTGTTCTTCCCCCCCCTTTCTTTTCACCCTTCTTTCTTGCTGTATTCTGGTCCAGGGTTGAACTGGGACAATAAATAGGCCCAGGTGCCAAAATTAAAGTGGCCCAGACATGCTGTATGTGTATTTTGCAAGCATTTGTGTGGTAATATCTGGGAAATGAACAGTAAAAAATTACCCTCTAGGTCATAACACAGGCCGATAAACTGCTGAAAAACCAAACCACACACTTATCTGTAAAGCCAGCCCATTGGGCACTGCCTGATTGCCCTACAAGCCAGTCTTACCATTTTCCAATATCTGTTTTTTTTTTCTATGATTGTTTTATGTTATGTTTCAGTGTTTTTATACTGTACTAATCACCAGTGAGGGTATCCTGGAGCTCTGTAGCAGGTGTGTGAGGCTAGTCCAGGGGCTTACTCAAAATGCCAGGTCTTCAGCTTCTTGCAAAAGTCAAACACATAAAATTGGGGTCTCTTGTGGGTTTTGGGAGGTCATTCCAGGCTTTAGGGGCAGCTATGAGAAGGCATGCCCCCTTTCTCTGCTTTTGTGTATATTTAGAGTGTGTACTAATTAGAGATCAGCAGAAAAGAGGTGGCAGTAAATGCGACTGTTAAGGAAGGCAGCTGCAGGTTTGAGGAGAGCTTTGTAGGTGTGTGTGTGCGGAGTTTAAAGTGTATGCACTTGTATATTGGGAACCAGTGGCTTTCACTAATTTGTGATATGATGTTGGCTTGATGTGGGAGGTTGATGACTAGTCTGGCTCACTCTGTTTTCCTGTTTTGTTCCCCTTCTTCCATGTTTCCATATTTCTCTATTCCTTATTTTCATCTTGCTGCCCTTCTTTTAGTCATTTATTTAATTATGTTTCATTAATTCCTTCTTCCTATCTTTTCCCTCATTTTTAGTACCTTCTTTCCTTCATACTTCTTTTTTTAGTTTTCTTCTTTCTTTGCTTTGAGATCTGTCCCTTCATTTACTTCTAACCTATTTTTGATTTGCCATTTTAATAGTTTCTTTGGCACCCTTTGACCTCCACCCCACATCTGTTATGGTAATTTATTCTTGCAGTGTTTGTTTTTTAATTTTTCTTACAATGACTTGTGAGCCACATATCAAAATAAGAAAGGCTACGAAATGCCTTAATCTATCCCAGTAGCACCCCTTCACAAGCCTTCATAGCGGGTTCTTCACCACTCCCTTGAAAACAGTGCTTAAACCAATTGGACTTGATCTGTACAGAATCCCACAGTCGTCAATGGCATGAATAAAATTTACAAATAGGGCTGGATTTGAATAGGAACAGAGTAAGCACGTAAGACTTGGGTTGGCACACCTAAATCACACACCTAGTTGGGGAGTAACAGACAGTTGTACAGAAATGGGGCCGTAACTGCATCAGTGAGCACGTGATGGGTTCGCTTAGGCTCCAAAATACTGCTAAACTAATGATCCCCATCCAATAATTGGTGCTTGAGATTGGACAAGAATGTTTTGATACCCTCTAGGGAAAATGATAGCAAGCATTAATCCAAGTACCTGCATATGGCTCCAACAATCTCATATGAAGCAGTGTCTCAGGTGATTATGAATATGACATCACTAGCAGCTGTTGAAGTGTGCTGCATCATGAGAGACTGACTTCATAGTTCCTGCTCACAGTACTCGATAACGATCAAAGTGCAATGTGCACATAATAAACAGCTACATGCATGTGACAGAGCAGGAGTTTCAATATCTCAATCTTTGGGTGTAATCATTAAATATCCCCACTTCTGGTTGTATGGACCTTTGTTTGTCCACAAGGAGAAGTATAAAGGAGCAATCATCTACATCAACCACATAGCAATAAAATCATTAAAGCCTATTAGTACACTCCATAAAGAGTGTTTGTGTGAGTTCTTTAGTGTTCTCATTATTTATCCAATACGCATTAATCTTTAGGTGTCCATACTAAAGGTAAATATAATCCAAAAATTGATATTTCAATAAAAGGAAAAACACCATATTGGTTAAACTTACAGTTAGTATGGTATGGTCATATGGACCTTTGATCGTTGACAAGGAGAAGTAAAAGTAACAATCATTTATATCAGTCCAATAACGTTACATCATAAATGACTTTTAGTATAGTCAATAAAGAACGTTGTTTTTGGGAGAAATAAAATAATTTTATTTTTCAATGTCTCAGATTTTCTCGCTTTTATTCAGTAAGAACTAGTCGTTTAGGCATCAGCATTAGAAATGAATATAGTCCAATAATTGATATTTCATCATAAGGCAAAATAGTACATTAGTAAAAAAAAAAAAATATTGATATAAAGCAGCAAGCATGTTCCTTAAAGGAAGTTCCCTAATCTAAATTAAATTGGAATAAAGTAGAATAAGGTGCCAGTTTAGATACTCAATAAAGAGTTCTGATAAGGGAATCAGTGCATACGTATAAAGGTTTTGCATGTGAAGCTGGAAAGTATTCTCAGATTTAATACAGCAGACATCAAGGAGATAGGCTAAGTAACCTCCCATGTAGAGAGGTGTAAAGCAACTCAGAGATGAATCCCCAGCAAGTGTGAGTGAGAGAAGCACCCCTCTAAAAGAAAAGCTCAAAAGGAATAGCCCTGCTCTGCTCTAGGAACATACACTAATATAAACACACACTACTCTAGGTGGCAACATATTTTCCTTTGTCTCCTGCACCTTGTAATCTGATTTCCGTAAACTTCTGGGAATAGGTCAAATCCCCATCTTCTCATATTGTACAATGGTCTATAGTTGTTAATCCTTGAAAAAATAAATCGTCCACACTCTACGGTGTAGACAGCTGTTCACTCACTATCAATTGCCTAATTCAAAACAAACACCTACTCACTAACTAAAGAAGGCTTTTGGAAAATTACAATGTCTGCAGCAACAGAGAAAACACAGAGTCATCTTAACATGGATAAAAGGCCTTTTAATGTTAATGTATAATTTCTTCATTTAACATGGAGCAGCAGACTAAACTTTCAGTATGCCAAGCTTTGTGCAGACCCTCCTGATAAGGAAAAGTTCCTAAAAAAGCATTGTTAGGAATTTTTGCTCTCTGTTGGAGTGAAAAAAAACATTGTATCATGGAAGCGGAAGGTAGAGCTCATAAGGTTGGCCATAAGTGGCAAATTTTCTGGACTTCTTAAGTTTCATTTTGAACATATATCTGTGATTACTTCAATTGATTTAGGAAACAGTGTACTATGAGCCACACTTGTATACCACACACCCAGTATAAGTAAATTTGGTCCGATAAAACATGTTTGGGTAAGTTAAGTAATTAATGGAGATTCAGACATATATTACTGCACTGCTAAGGTAAAAGTACAAATTCATAGTACTTCATTTTAATGAGCTACTTGATATTTGAGATCAGATTGCCCTTACAGAAAGTATAGTATAATTTATTGGTAGAGATTATGTAATTGGTTTTAAGGTGCCTTGTTGGCCCCCATGTATAATTAATCACATTTAGGAAAATATTTTTCATGCCAAAGTATTTTTCTTTTGTGAATTAGGTTGCTAGTCATGTTTTATTGGTACTAGGTGCACTAACACTACCTGAAGAGAATACAGAAAAGCAGAGAGATTTTTGGCAGGAAAGAAGCACGCAATCAGGAGATCAAAATTTATTACAATAAATATTTTTGTGTAACTGCAAAGCTAAGGGACTACAAAGAAGCCTTGAGCCCTGACTCTTCTATTTTATCATTTACATCGTATTTCCAAGTGGCTCATGGGAGAGAAAAGGGGTGGGCTGGCGCATGGCAGAGAGCGTGGGAGGGCGGACCCCAAAAAATAAAATAAAACAAGAATAAAAATAAAACGTACCCTTTTCCTGCTTCGTACCGCTCCATCCGCTCTGCTCCGTTTCTGCAGGCACAGGCTCACAGCCTGCCCTGCGGCCAATCCTGACGCTGCTCAGAGCAGCATCAGGATTGGCTGAGAGCACCCAGCCAGGGCACTCCCAGGAAGACTGGGAACCTGTGCAATTGCTGGGCTGGAGAGAGCCTACTGTTTATATGTGTTTGGTCGGCCCGAGACGGCTGGCCAAACATACATGCGCACATCACTCCCCCTTCATGCCCGTCACGCCCATGGCCCCGTCTACTTTAATAGTAAAAACATAATAAACTGGGTTTATTATGTTTTTACTATAAAAGTTTTTCAGCTCCTGCTTCTGGCGGGGGGGGGCTCCTTCGCCCTAGTGGAGGAGCCACCCATGCATATTCCTCCTTCTAAAAAATAGTTGAAAGAAATAGTTTAAGTATCACAGTTGGTTCAAATGTTCAAAAATACGAATTGTTAAAAACTCAGAAATAAAGTACTTTTCACCATGGGATTTGGAAGCAAGACTGGTAAAGAAGAACCATGAGTACCTGCCCTGCCAAGACCACAAATAGCTGTTGCTTCTTCTCTTTTCGGTTCTAAAAACTATTGAAAAACCCCGTAATCTCCAGACAGTTTGAGAAAAATATACCTACGAACCATAATTATTGTTTTTCAATGTAAACACATTCATTAGTAAGTTGAAATAAAAACATCTAAATTAAAGTGGCCGTTGAACATATGTAGCTGTCTCACAGACCTCATGTCAGCAAAACACACCTTGCATGCAGAAAGTAAAGTTAATTTAGGTCAGTCCCTTAAATCATTGGCTCGTTTGGATGAACCCTAGTCTGGGATTGGTTTGCTGAGTTGTCGTTCACTCACTCACTTGTGAATTCTTTCATTGTGTGATTAATTAAAATCTTTACAATATTTGAACATGGTGAGAAAGTTAGTGTAAACAGTCTGAACAAAGATCAGTCACATCAAAATAAATCACAATTTTAGCAAGAAAGGGAACTTTGACTGAGGCCTAAATTAGGAAGTGCTTATTAGTAGTTATGATAGTCTCAAAGTGGCAGTGTAAAAAGGTTAAAAATTCAGTATAAAAGACTGTAATTCGAAAACAATAAAAGCTGCAGTAGTACGAGATGAACAGATTCAGGGGAAAAACACTGCTTGCCATCAGCGGTTTACTGGAGGAGGAGAATCTAGCCAGTCTTGCAGAAGTCTTTGAGCAGTTCATGTATGAGTCTGATATATTTGCTGAATTTGGCTAGGTCAATTGGCTCTGTCATGGTGAAAACAAAATTCCTGGCTTCATTACAAGTTCTTATTCCATGTGTTCAAAAAGAAGTTTTAGCAGGGTGCACCGGACGTTTTGCAATGCCGGGCAACAACATAGTAGATGATTGAATGACTAATTTTTATATCCACAGAGCCTGTAATTAACAATTGTGAAAAAGAAGGGCCATTTTGGATTTATTTTCTTGATCTGAAGGCCCATCAACCTTGCAGCCATGATTTGTTTGGGGCATGCTTTCCCATTTGATCACTGATTCACGTTCAACAACCACCTGTTCACAGGTGAGACACCATTAACAATCTGATCTCTTGAGGTTGACTAGATCATTGGACTTGGCGAAAAGTGTAGTAGTCATAATCATTCAGTCACAAGTTAATAACATTATATCACAAAACAGTTCTAGACACCATTGACCATTTAACACTCAATCAGACTCCAAACCAGGTGAAGTTTCAAATCTTTATTACAATCCCAAAATCAATGTCACATATGTGAATGCACAAAACTAAATTATAAACCTACATGAAAACCATAGGCTGACCAAAACGTCCGAAAAGATTTAGGCCCTCATTCTGACCTTGGTGGGCGGCGGAGGCCGCCCGCCAAAGTCCCGCCGTCAGGTTACCGTTCCGCGGTCGAAAGACCGCGGCGGTAATTCTGACTTTCCCGCTGGGCTGGCGGGCGGTCGCCTTCAGACCGCCCGCCAGCCCAGCGGGAAAGAGGCTTCCACGATGAAGCCGGCTCGGAATCGAGCCGGCGGAGTGGAAGCTGTGCGACGGGTGCAGTTGCACCCGTCGCGTATTTCACTGTCTGCGCAGCAGACAGTGAAATACTAGTAGGGGCCCTCTTACGGGGGCCCCTGCAATGCCCATGCCAGGCCCCGCGACCCCCCCTACCGCCATCCGGATCCCGGCCGCCGTGGAGGATTCAATGGGGCGGCGGTACACTGGCGGGAGCCCGCCAGTGGTGCCGGTCCGACCGCGGCTTTACCGCCGCGGTCGGAATCCCCATTGGAGCACCGCCGGCCTGTCGGCGGTGCTCCCGCGGTCCTCCGCAGGGTCAGAATGAGGGCCTTAATCTACTAAACATCAGTACTGTTAAACACGCCAAAAGCATAATGTAAATTAACAACAACACAATATGCACATTGTTAAAATTCAAAGCAGATGATGGTGAAATCAGTAAATGATCAAAATACAGTTTAACATTCAATTTAAGGTTTCAGAGCTGGGCCATTCCTATCACTAACAAGAATTTGAATTGTCATGTGGCTAACACATGCGGATGAAAACCAAAATAAAAGAAGGACAAAAATAATTTGGAAAAATATCTTACTAGAATAACTCACAAAACCAATTACGCTGGTGTAAGTGCCTAACTGAAAAGGAAACAAGAAACCACGTTTAGTTATACCTCTCCTCATGGGGCAGCAGACAAGAACAGTTCGGCAGGCAGGACGGTCATGTTCTTCGGGCGTCAATTGACGGCAGCATCAGGACAGTGCAGAACACATGCTGCACATAGAACAGAATCAGCAGTGCAGAATTAGTTGGACTTATTAGTACTGAACCACATTACAGAATAGGACAGTGATGAGGAACCTCATCAGGTGACTTAGAAAATGGGAAAGTGACAGTAGTCTTAATACAGGAATAGACAAACCCTGACAGAGTTCTTAACAGCACAGGGCCAGGGGAGAACTAACTCCCAGTTTCAATGCCCCTCCCTAATTAAAATAACCACAATCCTTTCAATTGGTCCTTCACACTCTGGGTGTCAGTTGAAGCATCAAATGACAGGCGGTGGTGCCACCAAGTTTGCAACTTTTTTTAATCTTTTCCAAAGCCAAAGTGCATTGTCATTGGATGATTTCACACATTTCCAAAAAAGATATTGCATTCTCTGATTATTTGTTACTTGTGATCCTTTCTCACGACACACAATAAACTAAACCAATACATTTCATGTGAGAATTACAAGTATCCTTTCTTTTTTGACAGCTAGAACAAATAGTGCTACATTGTTTCTAAAAACATGCTTCTTGCCTTGAATACAATAGGACATTCAGTTGAGAGCCTAGGAAAAACAATTCAGGTCAAAGGGAACTGAATAAAAAAGCGATTTTCCATTACTGCTGCAAAATGAATTTTTTATGGTCTATTCAAGCTAAGAATCCTAAATATCCATCAAAACATTAATAAACCTATTGCGCACCTTATAATTCATAAATTTAAAACAAATTATTTAATTGCAAACATCATTTATAACATGTTAGAGCTAATTTAAATGTGCATTTATTTTCTGCACACATGTAACTTGCATTAATAAAACTCATTAATTCAGTTAAAAGAACATGCATTTAATATATTTAAATACTTAAATTATTAATCTACATTGTAATAAAACATTCTTAATGTTAGCTCATTCTAATACTTCATTTAATACAATGCAAAACTCTCATGTTAAAACGCAATGCACAAAACGAATTATGGCCACATGGTTCACCATTTTCAAATGTACACATTTTACAACTCATGTTATTTTCTCTGTTAGGCTTTTAAATGTAGGTTAAGTAGTCACCTTTTGCTAACTTTTATTCCATTAACATTTTAGTAAAATGTGTTCTCTCTCAAAGGTATGGTTCTGGGATCAGACAATGTGGATGGTTGTTATAGGAAAGTGCAACTGCTTCCATCACCAGTATGCTCTTTAGTTTCGCCATGTTGTTTAACATTGACACTGATTTTCTGTTTTTTCAAGATGGTTTTAAGTGCGGAATGTGAGAGTAAGGATTTATTCAGTACAGACTGATCTATTTAAAGAGTATCAACTGAGTTGTTTGAATAATTTAACCAGGGGCTCGCCTTCCAGTCAAAGATGGGTCACAGAACTGATTTCAGGGTGTTGGGCTGAGCTTGAATGATCCTGTAGTAATATTTTACAAAGGCGCCCATGTTGGTCCACGTTTGACCCTCCAAGCCAAGTTCCAGTCCGATCAAGCAGCTTCTAATATATTGGGGTAGCCTGAAGACCCTCTTGTGTGCTTTAAGTTGCAGTTTTTATGTTGTTTTGGTGAGTAGCCCCGGGAAAGCTTCATGTCTGTTATTTATTGCCGGTAGCACTGAACTTTAGGGGTCAGCACTTATTTTTCCTCAATAGGCTTTGATCCACAGTATGTGAGGGGAAATCACAAAAGGGGGAAAAAGGAGGAAGGGAAAGACAGACAAACATGACAAAGGAAGAAAGAGGAGATGGAAAAGACCTTTAAAGAGTTACATAAAGAAGCAGGAAATGTCTGGTGGTGGATTAAAGAGGCCTGAGCATGAACGTCAATTCACCAAAATGCTAGGGGTAGCATAAGGGACATCATTGATCTTCAATTTCACACTCACACATTGTTACACATACATACATTTACACTTACACATATACTCTCTCTCACATAAACACCACTCATCCGCAAGCATATGCACCACATGCATTTGAAAAGCACTTTTAAAAAAAACTTAAGTCACCTGCCTGGGAAGACTATATTCCAGTTAATTGTGCTCCATTTTTATTACATTTATTATTCACTGTTAGTGTAATAAAAACGTTGAGGGAATACAGAGTAGAACCCCAACCGACGTCCATAAGGACGATCTACCACTGTCTTACTCGCACTGACTTTGCCACCTCTGATGCCAGGGGTCTCAAAGGGCAAGCCAGGGGTCGCAGATGCGAAGACTTACAACCTCTAAAAGACATCCATGGACATGAGGTGGAATCAGTACTCAGCCTTGGTATTCAACACGTCAAACTTTGTCAGCATGACCTCTTAACAAAACTTTGGACCCAAACACTTATTATTTTACAGTTTAATCACTGGACGTTTCATAAGTGGCTGCTTTTCAACTCCTGATGGTCATGCGATCAGGAGTGCAGGGCCAACAGTAGCAGCAGAGAGGTCCCAAGATTAATTATGCATCAAACAGAGTGTTGATAAGGGGTTGTCCAGATGAGCTTTTACCCATGATGAGATGCAGATCATACCATCCCAATTCTGCATCTTGACTATTGCTCGAGAGAACATCATTATTCTCTGTCTTATCCTTTTCTTCTACCTGCACTTTCTCCCCATGGCTTCTATCCCCCTGTCTGTCAGTCTCCGTCCTCTGCTACAATTCTCTCTCTGCCTGCCTGGGCCCAGTTACAGTAACAGGTATTGAGAACCCTTTCTGTGAGCCATACCTCTACACCAGGACTGATAAAATGATGTTGCCAGTTTTTACTTTTTACTTGGGGAAGACAAGCTTCCTAAGCTGATGTTTGCATTGCACTCCTAGTGCAGTGATGGCCAAGGGGGCCCTAGGATGTGGGCCAACGTGGGGGTCACCCATGCACCATGGGGGCTGTGGGTTCCTGTGTTACAACTCTGCAAAGAGTTTCTGCGAATAGGCAGTGGCTGTTCTATACTCCTTAACTCAATGTGACTCTTCCTGGTATCTGGAACCCACAACCCTTGTGGCCGTTGCTTGGGACCTATCCGGCCCACATTTCTTCACTGGAGGAGAGGCACCAGCTGGTAATTTAGAGGACTAAAAAAGCATAATAAATAAGCCTTCATTTATCCATCTAGCCTCATCTAGCCTAGCATTCACCTCTCACGCTGCATTGCACCTGAACACTACACAGAGTGCCAATGCCAATGCAGACCTGTCACCTTTTGTAGGAAAGTCATCCTATTTTGCCTTGATAAACCCCCATTTTTTAAGTGATGCTAATGGTTAATGACTCTGAAAATGTGCTGGGCTCTAACCAGGCCCAGGGCAAGTGCTCTGTCCTCTAAAGGTATATGGTAATTCTAACTGACAAAGATAACCTACTATAAGTCCCTATCATATGGTAGGGCATGTAGGTTTAGAGCCCCAAGTGGACTAAATGCACGAACGTCTGCCCTGCTGTGATATCTGGCATCAGTTTAAAGCCAGGCTTGCCTTTTAATTACTTTTAAGTCACCCCTAAGGCCTACCATGGGTGCCCTTGGGATAGGATACCTTTTTATAAAACCAGTGACAATGTGAATTATGATTTATATGCTTCGGTAAGGAAAAACAGCCAAAGTTATTTATTACCTATTATAACTAGTACAGGAAAGTAGTTTTAGAATTTGCTATCTTGGGGCATGGCCAGGAAGGAGACCCAACAAGACATGTCTCCCCTGAGCTCCATGCGGTGATCCCCATCTCCTCCTTTCCACCGAGTGAACGCACACCAGCATGCCTCCATGGGGGGAGTCTGTAAGCCTGCAGCATGGGGACGGCCCCAACGGACTGACAGGGGCCCTAAAAAGGCTTTTAACAGCAGCACAGCCTCCAACGCGATTCACAATCGCAATGGCCATCTTGAGGCAGCGCGAGTGAAAAAACATTTCGGCTGGCAGTGCCTGGGGGACATTGACATTGCTGGAGCCCTCTTATTAAGTGAGGATTGACATCATAGGGAACCCCTGACTGGGGACAGAGCGAGGGGTAGAGCCAGCACGGTGCCCAGCAGTGTGGTGAGGCACTCCTAGAACATAGCCTATGTTAAAGGCCTCCTGGCACTGAGAGAAACATTTCAAGGGTCATGCCTGTCCGGATGTGGCCCAAGAGGCGAGGTGTGACTGTGAACTGGCTTAGATGGTGACAATCCTCGATGGCCACGCTGGGGGGAGGGATGAGTTTTGATAGACCTTAACTACCTTGTTGGCTTGCTTCATTGCATAAGTTCTGGAAACCTGAGGCATCGCACGCCTGAGGCTTGGTGGAGCGTTAGAGTGCCCTGTCCTTTCCCCCTGTGGCCCTGCATCACTAATATATGAATGCCTGACCTCGATATGTGGCATGAATGAGTTTCCACAGGATTGATGGGCGGATGACTTGTGGATTGCTAGAGGCGACTTGCAGCTGAGGTCTTACAATCCTCGCCAGCACGACAGAGGGCCTCTTATTCCAGCCCATGGCTTAACTGCTGATATTCTGCATCCCATAGGAGAATATATCATGCAATCAAACATCCTCTGGCATGTTGGAGGACAGAGGTCCCCTCAAGAGAACTGCGCCATCGCTTCTTGTGAGTGAGGTCCCAGCCTCGGTGATCTGTCTATGGGATGGGGACTCTTCGGACTACCATGTGGAGTGACATTACGAAAAGTAACTGCTTATGTGGGAGGAACTTTGAGGGGCCCAGGACCACATTACTTGGTGCCCTAACACAAAGCTGGACTTTACTCCTCACGGAAAGTGGTGCTTGCCCTGGCCATAATAGCATCTAATCATCTGAGACTTTGTGTCCCTCCTCCAGCGTTCAAATGCTCCAGAAGCCCGATCCCTCCGAAATGCAGGGGGATAACCGACAGTGTCGACTCAGACTGCTGGGCGAGCCCAGATGCCCGAACACCGGCGATAAGACATACAACTGCTAAGGGTAGAATTCCACAAGGATATTCCATTACTTCGCCAAGGCTTTACCAGAACCTTTTCAGACTTGGATGAGTCTATGCACCAAATTGAGTCTCACTTGACTATTGTAGAAACTGCAACTACAGCTCACACAATGGAAAATGTGGACCGAATGACACACATTGAAGGTTAGAGGAGAGCCATGAACTGCTTTAAGATGAACTAGACAACTTGGAAAATCGTTCGAGGCAAAATAACATCCACATCAGGGGTATAGCGCGACCATCCCCCAACCAGAGCTCAGGGCACATGTTCATGCTCTTTTCGGCCACTTACGGTCTTCCAGATGATCAACCAGTGCTCCTTGATCGCACTCAAAGGGTGTACTCGATGTACCAACAACAAAAGAATTTACAGCCGGACACCCTCTCCACTATTTCCATGAAAAGATGCAGGCGGCCCGACAGCAAGGAACGATAATCTTTAAGGGGGATACCATCTACCAAGACATTTCGAACCATATGTTAAAGCGCCACAAGGAATTTAAAGATGTCACCGGTCATCTTCAGTAACACAAGATCTCCTACTGATGGGGCTTCCAACTATGCCTCCACTTCCGTTTCCAAGACAAGCGAGTGGTTGCCTGCACGCCGGGAGAGGCATGGAAGACTCTGGGGATATTCCAACTGCTGGACCCTGAGGCTTTCTAGGACTTGACTGCCTTGCCTTGTCGCTGATTGAACAAGAAGGAGGCTGGCAATTCCAAACGACTGGGATGATGAAAAAGAAAGTGCACAAACAGAAGCATCAAACTGAGGAACATAGACAAGCCCTTTCGAACAATGACACCCTAAGACGGTAGCAAAGGCTGGAGTATAGGCCAACCCAGTGACGGCAGTGACAGGTGCCCAAGCTTCCTCAATGTTTGTTTTACTTGCATTGACTGAGAAAAAGTGTAGGTGTGTAGGGGCGACGTGTTCTATTTAGGACCTCACTCCACACTTCCTGGATCCATGGGACATGACTCTGGTTCTGTGACATGCTACTTTCTTTGGGGGTTGATTTCCGGGTCCCCTACTTTGAGGGGGGTGGGTGGGACACCCTTCCTAGTTTTTTGTGTGTTTTAGACTGGTTATTTGTTGTTAATTCAAATGTTATTTTCATATTGGGCATTCTAAATGGAGGCAGGTGTGGTATGTGCCTCCTCCAGGTAACTTTCCTTGGCTTGGTGATAATCTCCTTGCATATCCATGATGGCTCTTTGTCATTACCTTAATTGTCCAGAGTCTCAATTCCCCAATTAAGTGTAGGGCCAAAACTGGTTGCACAGGCGTGAGGTAGACATTGCCTTCTTACAGGAGACACATTTGCTTAGGGTAGACCCTTGGCACTTACACTGCTGTAAGTACCTCACGCAATACCACTCTTCAAATAGTAGCAAAACACTGAGGAGGCAATACTTCTCCACCATGGCCTTATTTTTAAGCTTGACAGCACGCACAGAGATAGAGAAGGCCACTTTGTGGGCATTGAGGGAATCCTGGGCACTGCCCAGGGCACCGCCCAAATTTCAGTTTTTTTCTATTTATGGGCCTAATAGTGAGTGAGAGGCTTTTTATGCTGACCTTTTTCTGAGAGTCTCCTTCTTTGCGAAAGGCAACATACTCTTAGGCAGAGATCTTAACATCTCCATTGATCCTAGGAGCGACCGTTCTCACTCCCGACGTGGAGATCCCTCTGCCTCCCAGCACTGACTCAAGGCATTCTAGATCTTTACTTAATGGATGCTTGGCGCCATCTACCCCCAAGCAAATGGGATTATACATTCTATTCCAATGAACATAAGACCTACTTCCACATCAAATATTTTTTAATCTCCCGATCACTACTCCACTGATTGATTGATTCCATGATCGAGTTCAAGGTTGTATCTGATCATGCTCCTGTGAGCCTAGAAGTAGGGCATGGTACCCCCCAACCCCCATTTCTGAAACCATAGGTCATGAACAAGGTAGCCTTCCATGATCCAACCCTTCATGACTGCATCAAAGATACACTTGGACACTATTTCACAGATAATTACAACGGCGATGTGACTCCAGCAACCTTATGGGATGCAGCATAAGCGGTCATTGGGGGAAACTACTGTCACACACAGTGACGTTCGAAAGGGCAGCCAAGCTTCGTAGACTGGAGCTCGAAACTCAACTCCAGTAAGCTGAATCTCAACACAAGTGGTCGGGGGCATAAAGAGGACCTTAAGAGACCTATGCTTCCTTAAATGGGAGTTGGAACATCTATTGATGAAAGAGGTGGTAAAGAAACTCCTCTGTGTGGGTCAAATATATCACAAACGTGGGGGACAAAGCGGACAGGTTACTGGCCCAAAACATACGCATACACTCCATGCACAACCACATTCATGAAGTTTGTGATAGGGAGAGCCGGACCTATGCTATAACACCTGACATAGTATCGGTCTTCCATGGCTATTATTTGGCATTATAGCCCAAGCCCTTGATGAACAGCATCAAGATGATTACCTCAGGGACTATACACCTCCTGACTGAAGGGAGGAGTTAGCCCAGCTAGAGGAAGATGTGAGCCTAGATGAGGTTAGAACAGTAATTAGCAATCTCCCCACGTGCAAGGCTCTGAGGCGAGGTGGGCTCCTGGCTATCTTTTAGAAAGCTTTCACATCTTTATTGGCCTGAACCTCTGGTGCGGGTGTTTAGTTATTTTTTAACAATGGGCTTGGTTACCTATACGAAGCTGGAATCCCATTTAACGTTACTTCTAAAACCTCACAAATCCCCAACCACTTGTTCTTCATATTGCCCTATAGAACTTCTAAATTGTGACATAAAACTCTTCACACCTATTCTAGTAGAACGTCTTCAACATATTTGGTCAACAATCATAGCACCACAACAATCAGGCTTTCTTCTTAATAGGCTGGCTAACGATAACACACATTTGGCAGTAACCCTTATGGAAGCAGTGGAACAGAACTACCAACCTCTAGCTGTACTTCCTTTTCAGTGATACTCATAGTACGGCCCGGGGGCCACATGCGGCCCTCCTGACCTTTACATGCGGCCCAGCAGCACTGGGCTGCTCTTAGCTAGACTCGGCACCAACATTAAAAAAATGTAAATAAACAGGCAAGTATTTATTTAAGGTGAGTTGAAGGTTAACAAAAGTCATAAGAGAGGTGTTCTGTACAATGTAACATCAGAAACACCTTAATTTTTAAAGACATATTTGAAACAAAAATGTAAAAGCAGGATCAAGTCTGCTCAAAATTCAAAAAGTGTATTTCATTAACACGCAGAACCTTCACCTTAGTTCACCAGATTATATCAGTGCATTGAAGAAATATATTTTTTCAAAGTGATAATTTTCCAACCAGAATTTAGAAACATTCACTCCCCCATCTCCCACCCGACAACAATGCCTTTGGTGAGCTAAGAGGCAAGTCAGCTATGTGCACTCTTTCGGTGGCCTAGGTTTCAATTATACAAATAAATTACAGTTTATTAAATCAAACACAAAAAGGTTTTGTGCAGCACACATCCTAAAGTCATGCGAGGTCCTCATATGTGATAATGAACAAAAAGGAGGGAAAGTGAAATAAAACATTTGCATAGGATCACACAGTTAGGTTAAGGGGAGAAGCCGTGATTATTCCCATGTTTATGGTTTCACGTTGTGCTATTCAGACACTAGAAGTATAGCTTTGCGTCCCTTACACCCACTTTACTACCAACCCCGAATGCCACCCTGCTGCCATCAGTGCAGCCTTCAGTCACATCAAAGACCAAACTCTGCGGCCCCCGTGAAAATGTTTGCGAGTACCCATGCTCTAGATGCTTAGAAAGCATTTTATAAGGTGAACTGGCAATACCTCTCAAAACTCCTGACCAAAACCCAGATAGGCCCGAAGAACTTACATACAAGCCAACTTTCAGATGCCTGCGGCCCAGCTGAAGATTAATGCCACTTTTTTACCTATCACACTTTCAAGGGGAACTCCTCAGGGGTTCCCCTCTTTCCCTTTAATTATAGTTCTACCCATGGAGCCCCTGGTATCTAGAATCCACGGCAATCCTGAGATACAGGGGTTAAGTATCGGCAGGAGGGAGCACAAACTTGCCCTGTTTGCGGATTATATACTATGCTTCATTACCAACCCAGAATCTTCCATCCCAGAGCTGACCAGAACTGATGAAAGAACTAGATGTGTTTGCAAGAATTTCTGGCTTTATAATAAACTTTTCTAATTCCTGGGGTGTGGGGTGGCTGATCCACAGTGTAGTCTCGAGGCTTCCATTCGGAGGAACGGATTCCAATGGACAAACTCCATAAAAACGTATCTTGGCATCCACCTTCTGTCACATATTAAGGACTTATAGCAAAGCAATATAACCTCATTGCTCACCGTCTTGTTCAAGGACCTCTACCAATGGGGCAAGCCCACCCCAATTATCTTAAGATGAACTTTATGCCAGGTTTGCTTTACATTCTTCAGACCCTCCCCCTGTTGATACCTAAAATAATGCAAGCACAAATTCATAGTAAAATGCTTTGTTTTATCCGGGGGGGGAGAGTCCCCACGGGCAGCCAGGGTGACTTTATTTTGCCCCATGCTGAGGGAGGCTTGGGGTCTTCCAATGTGTCCAACTCCATCCCTGTGGCTCAGCTCCAGCCTTCCCTAGATTTGAATCATGACCCCGACAATAAACTATGGGTACAGGTGGAACAGGCTTTCTCCCTGACCCCACTGGATGGCCTCTTGTGGCGTCCTCCATCGAAGAGTAACACGGGTCCCCCACTCCTCCAGTTAACTACCACACTATTAGCTGATTGCAATGAGGTCCATGGCAGACAAGTATTTCCCTCTTACCTCTTCCCCCTTACTCCTTTGGCACCCAATAGTGATTTCCCATTTGGGCTGTTCCTCCAAGACTCTTCACACTGAGATGAGGGCCGTGCCTCTAAATTGCGGGCCATTTACGATGAGGGAGAACTGCATTCTAATGAGTCTTTGAGGGAGAAATTGACCCTGACCTGAAGAGCCACATATCAAGTGGCCCAAGCCTTACATTGGCCTGGGTGCCCAGTGGCTCGTTTGGCTATGGAGAGGGAGGCAAAGCCCATAGAATCATTGTATCTTTCAAATGTCTTGTGCAAGGCTCTACCATTACATACTCTACCTCACCCCACCACAGAAACACACATACATGAGACAATGGCCAAGAGAATTAGAGATGGCTATATCCGATGGCACGTGTGGAGCAATTTGGAATGGGCATATACATCCTCAATCTGCCTTTGTTACAAAGAAAACTCCTAGAAACTACTCATATGCTAGTATCGGTCACCAGTATGGTTACGTAGGATGTTTGGGAGCTTGGATTCTTCCTACACACATGGTGGACCTGCCCAAGATTATAATCAATCTGGGATGAGGTCTTATTTACCATACGTAGTATAACCAACGTTACAATACCTCATGATCCACTGCTGGTCAACCTGGGGGATCCTGGCACAGGAAAAGCCCTTCCCTTGTCGAATCCATGGGGGCAATTCCTTTCTCGTCTTCTTTGAGTCACACAAATAAGCACAGCATGAATGTGGAAGCAACCTCAGGAACCCACGTTAAATCTATGGTGGGGAAAGCTGTGGAACTTAGATGCAATGGAAAAGCTCACTGCTATTCTCCTGGACAGAGACCCTAAGTTCAACGCAGTATGGTGTCTGTTTGTCACACATATAAAGCGTCAAAACAGAGCAGGGGGCATACATCTCTCTATGTATAAAATGTTGAAAGCCTCAGACATCTGGGACTTCTCTTCCTCAGAATCCGAAAAAGACCTGCCTTGACCTGTCCGCTACTTCGGCCCATCCTATCTGTTGTATAACACTACCTAAGAGAGGCGTTCATCGTTCTGTATGACTATTGCTGTCTCTAGAAATATATGTGTATGCATCTTGTCGGGGGCAGGAGGAGGAACAGGACCAGGTGAACATTGCTGAAGCATCGTATGATTTCTCTTTCGATGTAATTGAAATATAACCTTGGAAGAGTGTTAGCGCCAGGCTTTCTTTCTTTTGTTTTATCCTCTTGTCTCCGATGATATCTTTGATGCTGCTGCAAAGTGTGTCATGTTCTCTTTATAAAAAAAAATGCTAACTAAAATTGTAAAAAACAATCATACTTGTGGACCAGGGAGTCTTTGAACAATGATATGAATCTTTAGACACCAGTCTACATATAGCCTATAATTATCAGCCTCTGCACCTCAACACTACGGCGGTCATTATGAACTTAGGCGGTCCGGGCCACCAAGTACCGCCACCGGCATGGCGGTTCGGACTGCCATGTTATGTTCATGGGGGGACCGACAGAGGCGGTGGTGGAGTTCCTTATCCAACAGGGCAGCGCTCCAAGCAGCGCTGCCCACCTGATAAAGAACCTGTGCCCACCAGCCTTTCCTGGGTGGTTTCCCCTGCCAGGGAAAGGCTGGCGAGGAATGGGGGCCCCTGCACTGCCCATGGACTTGGAATGGGCAGTGCAGGGGCCCCCGTGCACTGCCCCGTCACGCATGTCACTGCCCGATATACGGGCAGTGATATGCGTGACGGGTGCTGCTGCACCTGCCGCATTGCTACATTGACAACGGCTCCATGTGGAGCTGTCGACAATTTCCAGGCCCAGCAGAATGTTGATTATGCGGCAGGCGGGGCCTTCAACGGGCTGGCAGTCTGTGTTTCGACCGCCAGCCTGAACACAGTGTGAAATCCCGCTGTGTTCATAATGAGGCCCTAAGTCTATACTTCCTTCCACACAAAAACACATATGTGGGAAATTTATTGAACGTTTGCAAGGACATTAATGAAAAAGCATGTACTAGAATTTGGTATCCTGAAGTTAAGTAAAGCGGCCCCATAGCAGCCTCTTCTGATTGTTAAGTCTTTTACAGCCTGAGCCGAGCTGCTCCCTGAGTAGGTGTGAAGAGGCCTGAGGCAAAAACAATACAGCCATTTGGTGGGAGGTGACTTGCTTCCTGGAGAATCCAGGAGGAGGAAGGGGGCTAGGGAGATAACCTGGACTTGAAGGCAGGAGAACAAATGTGATATGACCCAGGCCAGTCTACATTTCCTTGAGAGCATGCTAGATCGGAGCCCCCCTAATTAGATTAGGAGATGGGCTGGAAGGTGAATGTAGTCAGATGTTAACCACACCTCTAGGTTAGGTTACACAGACACACACACCAAGGAGAGAATGTCTTCATTTTGATGTTTGAAAGAGCAGTGCATTCCGGGTCAGAAATATGCCACACTTTGCAGGAAGTGGTCATGCCAGAAGGAGGTAGTTTTACCCCTAATGGTTGGGTTGTTCCCTCGCCTGCCAGCTGGAATGAAGAATAAATATGGGAGAGCTACAGGAGCTGCTCAGAACACTGCCTGGAACATCAGAAGAAGAACTGCCCTGCAGGATCTTTAGACAGCATTGCAGAATGCTTGCACTCAAAAGGATGCCTGCTACACTCACAAGACTCCACAAAGAAAGGACTGTGCCTGACTCAACGTAAGAGGGGTAGACTTCCTGATCAGCAACAGGTACCACAGAGCTGGAAGAAGTCACCCGCCACGCCTAAGAAAGGATCACCCCAGCTGAAAAGTTGCAAATGGGTTTTTCCTGGACTGTGCAGATGCATTGTAGAAAATTGTGTCCTTTCCCCCAAAATGCAATCCAGAGTCTCAGAAACCCTGGCTGGTGCTACTTGACCATTGTTTTTCCAAAAAGAACAAAGAACGTGCAAGAACTCAAACTTTAGAAACTTTCTGCAGACTTTTGGAGAAAAGCTGTAGGAGTAGATCACCTTGATGTCGAGAGTCAAGCCGCCCCCGGTGACTACAAACCAGCCTGACCACTCTGGTTTGTACTGCAGAAATTTCCAGAGCTCTATAATGTCAAGGACAAAGACTTCCATAGGCTCACTGAAAGATTGAGCTACAGAAGGCTGCTGTTATCAAATTGAACTTCGGATCCAAGAAACATGAGGACTCGTCATCGATAGAAAAGCTCCAAGAAAATGAAAAAGGCCAAAGGTAAACTTTTGACCAGACCTAGCCCTCAACCTGCCTGACCCACGCCCCACTGCAGTCAGCCTAAAACTTTGACTGTGTCCCAGTCCAGCGTGACCAGATAGCTGAGAGTGGTGCTTTAAGTTTTTTAGTGCTAGCATGTACAACTTTTTATTTAATCTTTAAAAAATTATATCTCTGGTTCACTACATCAGATTTTTGTTGTTTGCGTGTCATTTTAAAGAGAGAGAATACTTTTGTTTTTATAAATTGGTGTTGGCATTTTATTATGTTACGACTTTTACTTATTTGTTGTTTTAGTGGGATTAAATGCTTTACACATACCTGTCTCCTAAGTTACTGCTCGTTTGCTAAGCTACCAAAGGTTGAGCAAGAATTAATTTACTGAGACTTGTTTGGAACTATTAGTGATGACGGTATTATTACTAGCTGAGGGTCAATACGCCCACCTACTAATAACCTACTAATAACCCACTTTCGTACAGTTTTCAATTTTTGTGAGCCACTGTGTGGTCTGCAGCACTGCTTGTGGTCTCAGCTTGTCAAGTGCTGCAGTTCTCAGTGGGTCAAGTAAG
Organism: Pleurodeles waltl; assembly: GCF_031143425.1. NCBI lineage: Eukaryota > Metazoa > Chordata > Amphibia > Caudata > Salamandridae > Pleurodeles > Pleurodeles waltl. The sequence continues at coordinate 654,322,497 of NC_090445.1, read as the reverse complement.
TGCTACCATGCTTCCTCTTGTGAGTGGGGTGGTGCTTGCTGCCTCTTATGTGGCCCAGGGGAAGGGGCGGGCATTTAGCAAAGATATGCAGATGCCATTTTTATTTTTTACTGAAAGACATGCACATCGATGGAGGTCGGACCAAAAGCTGCAAAGAGAGTACCTCCAGTGAATTCTGTCTCAGTAGCTAGAGTGTCTGGGCATGGACTGTAGAGTAATATTTAAGGCAGGGGTGGGGTGCAGTGGCCACTGTACAGACTGAACTTGCCCATGTAAGAAGACCTCACCCCTTGCTTCCTACTCTGCTAGGAGATCCAGGACCTGCCTTTGAACCAGAGGCCAGTTGACATGGTGCTTGTAGTGGGATCCTAGGGAAGGGAGGTGGTGCTGCCACTCCTGAAGCCACCGCCAAGCACACAGCTCAAGTGGCCTGGAAGAAAACGTGCTCACTGGTCGAGTAAGAGGTTTTTAAAGTGCCATTGGAAGCAACTATTTTCAGCCTATCACTACTTATGCACATTGTAAAAGGTTTGATGGGCCGACTGCACAGCAACTCCTGGGGCTGTTCATGTGTACAAGAGGCAATACCCATGATTCTGGAGAAAAGTGCCACTGTCCCTATGAGAGCATTGATGATGCAGTGATGCTGACACAAAGTTGTTTTGTAGGCAGTAACTCCTTTACAAATGATTATAGATTTAATACATAGATTTTCTGAAAGCAGTAGTGAAGCCAAAATGTTTGGCTAATAACTGAAAGGGCCTCTTCAGTGATTGGTGATTTCAGGTACTCAGACACTCGTTATGCAGGCACTGTCAATCAACCTATTGACTTGTTCTTGCATACACCCATTTTATAATATATAACCACTGGATAAAAACAAATGTTAGAGTAACGTTATAGTTATGTGAATATGTATGCACGGGATAAACCATATGTTAAAGTAAAATTATAGTTATGTGAATTTATCAGTGACAATGTTATCGTTTTGGGCTAAAATAATTACCGAAAATCACTGAAACTTGTGCTCCCGCAATGCACTGCTTATAACCTCACATATGACATCAGTGGAAGGCAGGGAGCTGCATTATTTGCACTGTGTATAATTGGTTGTGTTGTTGGCTGAAATTTGGAAATAAAGGACACCAAAAGAAATATTGCTGTCTGCTGTACTCCTGTCTGAGTTTGGGGTGCTGTCACAGGTTATAGAAGTGACCTGGCGAGGGGGAAAAAATGAATAAATAAATAAACACATATTTATTTATATCCATCCTGCTGGTGGTGGCCAGTGAGTAGTTTTAGTTAAGACCTAGTTTTCTTAGAAAAAGCGTTATCTGACTTGCTTATATCTTTAGCGCCATTTGAGGAATCTTCAAGAAATTTTCCCCCAAAAATGTGCCTAAGGGTCTTGTTATGCATGGAAAGTTTTGCGGTGATCCATCAAGCGGGGGCCAGAAAAAAGGGGTGGTCAAAATGTTCCCCATTTTAATTCCCTTAGGGATTTTGGACATGACTACAGCCCGAATTACTGGAAGGCATTACACCACATTTAGCAGGAAGGTAGCTCTTTGTCCAGAAAGAGTGCTTTTGTTATTTTTTTGTAAATATGTTCAGTAGTTTTTGAAATATTAAATGAAAAACAAATTTATATGCCTAGAGGCTCAAAGGCTTCATGAATACTCCTGATCTTGTGCAGAGATCTGATTGGCTGCCAACACTTCAACCAGGAAGTGTTGGCAGCCATTTTAAGACTTGGCTTCAGCCGAGTATCAAAAACAAATGGAAAAAAAAAAAAACACCTCCCTGGGACAACATGCTAATCAAATACAAGGGGGGAGGAGGACTGCGGACCTCATGGGGACTGCCACCTCCCCGGGGCTACAGAATGATTTAGAGAAGGGGTACCGTGTGGACCCTTGTCTCTGGGGACCACCACCTCCCTGGGGCAAAACTGAAAACATGGAGGGGGGCGCACGGAACCCCCTAAAAGCCATACATGTCCCTGGGGACTACCAACCCCTAGGGCTATCTTCTGCTACCTCCCAAGGTGCCCACCCTCAGGAGGTAGGCTGTTTACTCTTGCTTGGCAGGAGCTGACACCTGCCATTAAGCAAAAGCAGGCAGTCCCTTTCAGCAAGCCGGAGCTTTAACGTTGTTCCTGTTTGCTGAAGACAGAGTTTTCATCTCTTTCCCTGCCCGCTAACATGCAGGCAAGGAAAGAGATAAAAGCACTGCTACCGCATGCAGGGAGCAGCAATGCCGGCTCCCGCAGGAAACAGGAGCCGGCTGGGACTACGGGGGCCTTCAGGCTCTCCCCTTTTATGCAGCTGCAGTTTAGGAGATGCATACAACTAGGTAGCACTAATTAAAGTAGTCCAAGTATCAAGTAATAAAGTATTCCAGTTGGGTAGACGTTTTGCACAAAACAGTAGCTCTTCTTGGATAAATAGGCATAGCAGGATTCATTCTGGCACGATGCTCATTTCACAGAAATTAAACATCAAGCACTCACAGATATAAACAAATCAGGTGCTCAAGTTGAAGCTCCAATTCAGTAAAGTACTGATCATCCAAATCTCTAGTGCATGATCAAGGCAAAGCAAGTGTTTTTTCTCTGCATTTTCACCTTGAAAAGTTATCTGTAAACTTTGATGGAGGTGTTTTTTTAGCACAGTATCATGTAGTGACTGTGACTAGTGGGTTCTTTCTTGTCAGCTGCTGCTGAGAGCCAGCCACTGCTGCACACGGCTGAACGGCGTGCCCGACATGGGGTTGGGTGGTTGAATGGCGTTGGCCCTGCGGCCAACCCCATCTCTGCATGGCTGAAGGCCATGCGTAGCACGAAGTTGGGTGGTTATACAGGGTTGGTCACAGGCCAGTCCTTGCAGCCAACCCCCACCACACACAGCTGATGGCTGTGTGCGCCACAGGGTTGGGTGGTGATTGGCTGCAAGGCTTGGTGGCAGGCCAGGCCCTGCGGCCAACATCTGCTGCACACGGCCAAAGGCTGTGCATGGTACGGGGTTGGTTGGTTATAGGGGGTTGGCTGCAGGCCAGGCCATGCGGCCAACCTCCACCATACACAGGTGATGGCTGTGAGTGGTGGTGGCTGGAGTAACATATAGTAATTTACATAATGTAGATAATTTTATATAATGTATAGTACTTTACATTAAAAAAAAAAACATTGAAATTCACAGAAAAAAAACAAAGGTTACAGGGAGGTTATACTTAGGAAATGGAATGTAAAAAGGCTTTAGAAATTCACTTAAAAAAAACAAAGGTTACAAGGACCTTATAGTTAAGCTCAAATTTTAAGCGTACAAAACCGCAGAAATTCAGCAGTTATAGTTAGCATTATTTCAAGTAACTATAACGTGTGCCCTAAGATAACTATAACCTGCGTCCTTGCCCTTGACTTCCTTGGACTCAAAATGCAGGCTCAATAGTTGACAGGAGACACCTACAGAGACAGAGACTTTTACATTACTGGCAGTCTGTTCAGGAGATAGCTTTCCACAGTCTGGGAACAATTTCTTTCAGGCAGAAATCCAAGTACAGTTCCTCCAGCAGGTTTAGCAGTATGTCTTCTTTCTTTTTGCACAGCTGGGATTCGTCCTTATTATGTCAGACTTGACAGCTAGTAAAGTGGGTAGATTTAGTTAAAGTTGATAAGCCCAGTGGGTTTTTGATTCAGTTGTAACAATGGCAAACATGCAGTTGAGGAATTTATACAGGTCTTAACAATCTAATGTTTCCCCATAAAGAGCATGAGGCCAGAGGTACAAAACATTGATGCAGACATTAGGCTTTTTGTGACTGCAAAAATGCTTTTTGAAATGTACAAACAGCAAATTGCAATTTGGTAACTTGTTACCAAATTGCAATTTGGGTTTGAGGCCCAAAACAGAATCGCTATTTGGAAGTGCATTATTTAGGGCGCATATTCCAACTAGGGAATCTGAATGATATGTACTAATGTTTTGCAACAGAAATGGGCTCCCAAAACATTCGTACTCCACCACTACCTCAAAGCTGGTGGTAACTCACTCTCAAATAGGAATGGGTCTCATTGGGACACCTTCCCTTTTGAGAATGTTTAAAAAAATGTTTAAGGACCTCCCAAGGTCCAAGGACCACTGCCTGCTCTTAAAAATAGAAAAATGAAACGCTTATTTATTTATTTTTAAATACATTCTGTTTTTCTTTAAGGAAAATGGGCTGCATTTGAAGAAAATAAAGATTTCCTTATTCAAAAGCGATTACAGATATGGTGGTCTGCTGATCCTAGAAGGACAACATCCCTGTGATGGCAACAAATCCTAGTGTGTCACAAATTGGAATCTTCTTCATTAGTATTAATGAGGTATGACTATTTGTGATGCACAATCACAATAATAGTGATTACCAAATAGCAATTTGCAAAAAATCGCCATTTGGTAATTGCCGTTACTAATGTTAGTACATCTGGCCCATAGGTTGGGTTGTGTGGACGGTTGGCAATGCTTGTGCAAAACAAACCGAACCTATGGTTTATGGCTCCTATTCCAAGTTGCAGGAAACACCAATAGGCCTCGTCACTGGCACTACTGGACCCATCTGGGATTATAAATCATGCAATAATCCCAGAGGCCCGGCATTTTCTCCAAGAGAGACTGACTTTCTCAAAGCCTTTGAAATCTCTGTGTGAAAATCTGAACAGGAATGTGGCATAACCTGTAGGAAAGGATGTTAAAAAGTGATTTCCCAGTAATTGCCCCTTCCTAAGTGGATCCTCTAATGAGGTGGTTTTTCTGACCACAAGAAATAGCACCACAGTCTCCAGTAGCTGGAATTACCTGCCCTATTACCAAACTGCTCAAAAGGAGGGCCCATGTGTTGGTGTTTACAATTTGCATTGTACTGGACAAACGTGTCGTTTTATTAGGGTGCGTGCAATGCTAATGCTAAAAATTAGCAGAACTATCTCATTTTAAGCATAGGGGTTCATGAGTAAGCGTGTGAGGTCGACATCAGCCGTGGTTACCAAGGAGACAGACCTCCAGGAGGAAGGCAGTGGGTAAGTGGTGGTAGTTATGAGAAAGATGAGAGCCGATGCAAGGGAAAGGTAGAGGAATCGGGTCAAAATGAGGGGGACTTTAATGGGTGGAACAGACTGAGGGAAGACCTGATAGGGGTGGTACTGTTAGCATGTCTGACCTTAATAAGCAAACTTACAAGGGGGCGCGAATAGGTTGATGAACCTTTTGACTCGCTATTAAGAGGTTCCCACCATAGATCCAGTACAGACAGATCAATAATCCATCAACAATATCAATAGTCAACAATATTCAATTACATTAATAATCATTGAAGTCAGTAATTGTCAAACACCATGACCTTTCAGTGATGAGTAATTACACCTTTTAGTAAAGTTAGAATATTTATTTCCCTATATTAACAATGCTAGCGTCATGTAAATTAATCTCAAAATCCAAATGATAAACATTTAGAAACAACATTGGCTGTCCAAAGCGACGGAAGAAACGTAATTCAATCTAAGATTGAACTACGACACATTCTAAGGTTACGGTGCAGGTTAATAACAAGAACAATTGTGCAAATGAGATCACATACATTTAGATTCAGCAGATAAATTCATCCAACATTATTCCCTATTAGCAGACTTTCATTGGTGAGAATCCTTATCTAACCGCAGATTAGCAACAGCATGTTGGGCTTCATGCAAAACAATTTAGTAAACACAAATTTGGAAAACATCTAATTATGGCTCTATCAAAACAGTGCAGCTGGTACCTAGAAAGAAAAAGCAAGTAGGCATAACAGACACATTGGTACAATAATACCTCTCCTCAATTGGGTCGGCAAGTTGAGATAGTCTTCGTCATCAGGACATCAGTTCAGTCAGCAAGGCATCAGGATTCAACATCAAAGTTCAGAAAACGCAAAGTCTTTAAGCATTAAAATGAACCATTTCTCTTGTCATGACACACAAGAAAATATTGACTTTTGACCAGCAAGAAAATGGGCAATGGCTGTCTTCTCTCGGTGCAGTGTTGTTAAGTTAAATTCCCTAAAACTACTTCCCAAATTTATATTGGTCAAGGGATTGCATGTTCACACTTTGTCCAATAAAACTAAAACTACAAATCTATGAATTCTACCACTATTCTGTTCACATGTCGCTGATTGGTTTTTCCTGCAATGTCCTCATCATCCGGCTCGTCAGGTAACAATATTGTTGCAGGTTCTACTCCAGTCGGTGTCTCCATTGTTCTCCTCCTGAGAAAGTCAGTCCCACACACATTACACACATAATGTTACATTTAGCAAGAACAGCATCTTCTAGCAGTTGGTTCTCATGAGAAAAGATTCTCAGCTACAAGCACATTTACACAGTACATTGGAAAATCACAATTTAACTCTCTAGGACAGCCATTTTATTAAACGTTAGGAAATACAACTTGACATGAGGCTTGGCAACTAGGCCAAGACCTTCGCTAAGTTAAGGCCTATAATTAATAAAGCAAATGCATAATGCATAACCCCTAATATGACATATTACTACTTTGATCGAACATATGCTTAACATTTCATAATAATTCCATTAATAAGTACACTTTGTGAACATTGGTCGCCACTCATTATGATCAAATTTTCAAATGCGTGCATTTTTTTTCTACGTTATTACATTTTCTACACAAATCCATTACTCAGAATACATAGACACCTATTAATATTTTTTATGAAAACGCCTGACCAGCAGTACTAGGATGTAACGTTAGCAGTTAGTGCAGAAAATATACATACTAGTGTCAGAAAAGTGACAGGGTGAAGTGTTGTAGATAAAAGGAGCTGTCAGCTTGGATAACCAGAGCGGATATTGGAAGTCGGCCACAGTCTACTCATGAACCTTCTGCACCGAATGTAGACACACGTTTAAGCACTGAGGTCTCGCCTTTCCTCTACGGATGCTACTTCCGTGGCATTGCACCGCTATCAACCACACCATTGGTGACGTCACGTGAAATGCGATAGGTGATAGGCTGCAAGTAGTTTGGTACCAAAAATCATCCGAGGAAGGCATGGGAGGGAGTTTGGGTTGTGCTGCTACTCAATTAAAATATCTTTGCCTACATTTTAGTGTTTGTCAAATAGAGTCAGTCTTCCTTTGTCGCACATCCATGTATTTTCTATTTTTTATTGCAGAAGTAGAGATGATGGACTTTCATCCCGGGGGTTAACAGAATTTCTGCTGCAAGGCTGCCTTCCATGAAACTGTTTAGCCAGCTTGTGTCTGGTTGTGGCCGATGGAGGTTACAGTCAATCACTCTTCCATCCAGGAATGCACCTACGTCTGCAGCTGGTGGACCTCCCGCACTCCAGCAGCAGTCCTTACCATTCGAAGGGGCTGCTCTTCTCTTTGGGGCACAATGCATACAGGGCACATGGTTGCCTCCCAGCCACACTTCATGGGTGGTACATCACTGGTCATGAAATTCGCGAGAGGTAGAGTACTACCCCAGACGGAGGGGAAGAAATGTGATTCTGTGTGTTCATATTTAGGCATTGAAGCCCTGTGCTTGTCAGTGCTGTGCGGCCATGTTGAATATGACTAAAGGGGCCTTGGTAAACTGACTTCAGCCGGATATTCTTATTGTACAAATGTGCCTCATGCGAACCAATACTTGAATGAGGCTCATAAACTTTGATGGCAGCCTATGCGCTCGGTACCTGGCTCTGATCAAGGTCTATGGTTAAAGAATATGCATTTACACTTTCGTGAGGGGCATTTTGCTCTTCACAAAGATGCACTCGCAAATTAATGGGTCGCCTCCTTTTCAGCCCTATCTATGCAGATGGGTAAATAATTGGAATTTATTTTGGTTGATTGGGGAAAGCTGGCAACGCCTGTTTTCAGCAACCGAGCTTTCCTTCTGAATAGACTAACAATGCCCTTTACCCCGAGGAACCTGTCTGACTCCGAAATTATAGTAGATAGTACGAGTTTCCAAACTGAGCCCTATCTCTGGTGCGGGTAATCTGGATTTCAGCCTTTCTCAGGGTAGTTGATAAATGACCAAGACCTTAATATGCTGAAGAGCTGGTGGATGCCAGTCTCTTGTACAAATCTATGTAAACAGTTTTTCCCTCACGACGTGTAAGGACAATCAATTCTATACCGGATTTGTTTGATATATATATATATATATATATATATATATATATATATATATATATATATTTATATATATATATATATATAAATATATATACACACACAAAAAAACCCTCCCCCCCCAGGTCACTCATTACCCATAGGGTTCTTTTCCTCGTTTTGTACAAACTCAGTCTCCTGTACAAAGCCAGACAGAGGGTAAAGTCAAACAGGCCTTCGAGACTGCATTTCTGTACAGTCCTGCTCTAGTTGCTAAGGTTTTCGTATCAGCAAAATATGTATTATTTAGTTAAAAACATCACATGGCCATGAAAAGAACTGCATGTGTAAGTAAATACTGCAGCGCCAAGATTGACCTTTGATAAAATACATTTAAAAAATACGATTAAAATGGTGAAGGCAGCCATCATATTTCCGCAGTCTTTCCGTGTCTTGTGTCCTGCTCAGCGAGCATGAGGCGCAAAGCAGCTTCTACAACCCCCCTTGTTCTAGATTACTGTCTGGGAGCTGGTTCTGCTGACTCTGGCGATATGACCTAGTCTAACAGCAACTCTGGATCACAGGAGATCAGGCTTGCTCGTCTTGTCTTCACAGATCCAGAAGGGATGGAAGATTTCTTTGAAGTAAAGGGGCCCCGGAAAGGCTCTCACTGAAGTGAACCAATGACTTGTTCCCCAGTAAAGTGAATTCCACACATTATGTAAATGATGTTTTCAGTCACTACAAGGTCATGTGTGATTTTCTATAATTCGAAAACGGAAGAGGGCTTTTGATGAACAGAGCCTTTGAACTTCAAATGGATGATACGTGATGGGGACAGCAGTGAGAGAAGCCTGCCATGCTGGGCCTATAGCCAATTGAGCGCGCCAGCTTCCAGTAAGGACAAAGGACGGTGCCCTTCTTAATTAGTGTGAACAAGTTATCAGGGTGAAGCCAATAGCGGAAGGCTAGAGGCTTTTCTCATGCAGATTATCAGCGTATGATTGCCACTGCTCACTGCGTGTATTGGCTGAAGGTGGGCCACATTTTTAGGGTCGAGCCTGCGTCGCATGCATTGCCTGCGAGAGACTTTATACTAAAGTGATACTCATAGTACTGATACTCATAGTAAGGCCCGGGGCCGCATGCGGCCCTCCTGACCTTTACATGCCACCCAGCAGCACTGGGCTGCTCTTAGCTAGACTCGGCACCAACATTTAAAAAATGTAAATAAACAGGCAAGTATTTATTTAAGGTGAGTTGAAGGTTAACAAAAGAGATAAGAGAGGGGTTCTGTACAATGTAACATCAGAAACACCTTAATTTTTAAAGACATATTTGAAACAAAAATGTAAAAGCAAGATCAAGTCTGCTCAAAATTCAAAAAGTGTATTTCATTAACAGGCAGAACCTTCACCTTAGTTCACCAGATTATATCAGTGCATTGAAGAAATATATTTTTTCAAAGTGATAATTTTCCAACCAGAATTTAGAAACATTCACTCCCCCATCTCCCACCCCAACGACAACAATGCCTTTGGTGAGCTAAGAGGCAAGTCAGCTATGTGCACTCTTTCGGTGGCCTAGGTTTCAATTATACAAAAAAATTACAGTTTGTAAACTCAAACACAAAAAGGTTTTGTGCAGCACACATCCAGGTCTAGTAGTTAGAAAAGGGCTCGGAGCCACGCCATGTCACGTCAGTGTCTTTCATTAGTTCGTGGGCTTGTCTGTTAAAATCTGCTTGCTTTCATTAGTGGAAGGCATGCATACGTCATGCCTTTTCCAGTGGTTAGCCCTCCTCGAGCGCAGCGACCAAGTACTGAAAACATGCGAGGCTCGCTGTTTTCCGTCCGGTTTGTGGATTACTTCTTATCTTTTATCACAGCGCAATCTTGCTTGGCAGTAGTCAAGCGCTTTCCATGCCAGCGACCCTGTTGCATAGTTAATTGCACTTTTGCCAGTTCCAGTTGCTGGCCGTAATACCAATGCACATGTTTTCAGAAGGTCTGTTCCTGTTTCGATCGCCATTTAATTTGGTTATAGCATTGTTAAAATTTGTTCACAATCGTTATGCGCTATGCTTAGGTGAACATTATTTTTTAGGTATCAGGCATTTATTTGGTTTTGTCTCCGCTTTTGGCACTTCGTGTTTTGTTTTCTTTCCCAAAATGTTGGAATGTTGATTATGAAAGCGTGCTCGGTAAAAACGTGAAAGTATTTGACCACCTCCGTCAAAGATATACTTTTCTTTTCCAAAGGAAACAGTGTATTTCACAACGTACGATCGTGAAACCGCATGCAGAACACAAAAGACATGTGACTTTCCACCAAGTTACTCATCAAATCTCCAAACAGAGGGTAGATATTATTAACATGTGCTGCTCGAATCTTCATACATCAAATTAGTAGTTTACTTTCACTAGTCGGTGGACTTCGGTTGTTGAATGGAATATGTCTGTACAATTCAATTCACAAGACATTTGACAATCTTTCAAAATTGTGTAATTGCAACAGATGTTTTGGGTGGCAAGGGTTTTGGAAGAAAGGATTATGTTTTTTAAAGAAAAGTTTATTTTTTTTCACTAGCAGCTTTCATTCGAAAGCGTCACCTTATACAATAATAAGCACACATTAATGTTTGTACTGCACAAAATCTTTATACCATGGTTGTGTTGGTCATTCTTGTGCATGAAATGTGGCTCTGTGAGGCTACCATGGTTCTCCTACCTTCTAAGTTCCAAGGTGTACATTTTGCGTTTAAACGCAATTGCTGGTGACTGAATAGGAGAGAATATCTCTTTCAACAGTGCCAGGGCTGTAATAAGCAGACTGTTTCTAAATACTACTGGATCTTCAAGGTTTGTTTACAGAAGACCATACTAGAAAAGCACAAACATTGGTGGCATGAATAGCTAGAGCGAAGACACCCTTGAGAATCCTATTTAAGCAGACATCTGTTTTTTAGGTCGAGCATTGCAGTGCGCAAGCACTTCTTTTCAACGTGTTGGTATGTATCTGGGCTTTCAACCACGCCCACCGCACGCCCATCTCTATCACTCGTTCATAGGCTTTCCCTTCAAAGATCCTTTCTTTTCGTTGATAAATGCTTTACACTTGTCCCTCCTTGGGGAGGTTTACTTATGCCTTGGACATCGCCCCTGTTGCATGGCTAATTGCACTTTTGCCGATGAGTTTGACTGCAAGCGAACTTCTTTTTCCTTTTGTGTGCTGCTCCACGCTGATGGTGTGGAGCTTTGAATTGGCTTGCTTATGTGAAACTGTATTACTTTTCATTTTCAATTTACGTGGCAAGAAAAGTCCAGTTAGGAGTTTACAATGCTAATAGCTTTAACTCGAGCAAATGCGAGACCCATTGCATTGCAAATGCTTGTTAAATAATGCTGTATGCCCTTCTTAAATAAAGATCGAAAAACATAGTACCGCATATATTCCACAGCCGAATATGCTTTTCATCTTCAATACGTTGTGCGTTACTACCAGAGAGAACACATGCTCATGGTGTGGCTTGATAGCCCAGCTGTCACCAGACAATTGTGTGCTAATCACTGGAGAGGAGCTTTGGCTCCGCCCACATGTTGGGAGCTAGGAATTACTGTTTTAATTGGGCAGAAGTTGTATGCTTTAACAAAAAAGGGCTTGCTCTCCACACAGCAGTGATAATTTTTTTATCTACCTGCTGCCTAACTTGACAATTTCTGTTGTCAAGCAGCACAGATGGGAGGAGGAAGGTCATTAACCTACATGCAATTTTAGGTCTGGCTTGACAGTGCACCTGTCACCTGACTTTTAAAACTTCACCAGTGTTAAACAGTTCTTTGCTTCTACATAAACACACATGCATTCCCATACTATTTACTTGTAATGCTTCACATTACTATGCAGCATTCTTTTAAAGCCAGACCTATTGGCATTGCCACTGCTTATTACTTTGGTAAATAAGAAAGGTTAGATATGTAAAACCTATTTGCACTTCCTTGTGATTAAAAGCCACACAAAGTAGAAAGAAATGTATCAAAGGTTATGCAGCTGCTCGTAACAAATTTACAGAAGCTGTCCTCAGATAACTGTCCTCAGTGCCACCAGCGTCATGTGGTGAATCATTCTTTTACTCGAAGTGTGACACTGCATCACTGATTTTCAATATACTTTCCAAAGTAAAACTCACCAGTGTTATTGGGTAGTGTTTGTGAAACACTATAAATATAAATATTACCAAGTGGCAGTCGTCATTGGGTAGTTATAGTTATGATTGTGTTTCAAGGGGAAATGCCTTTTTTGTGTTGCTAATAAGTTTGGTATCATTTGATGACTCTCCATGAAACCTTCCAAAAAAGTGCTACTTTTTCACTAGTTTACCCATGGCATGTTTTGGGGTGATCTGTTGAATGGGGGCTGAGAAAAAAGGAGGGGTCGCATAACACCTTCCCCCATTCATTTTTCCCCTTTAGACATAGCTATAGCCCAAACCGTTGAATAATTTTACACCAAAGTGGCAGAAAGCTTGATCTTGGTCCAGAAAGACTGCTTTATTTGATTTGGTGTAAATCCTTTCAGTAGTTGTTGAGCAATTAATGCACAATAACTTTGTATATCTAGGGAGGCAAAGCCTCTGCGGATCCGGCAGAACTCCAGCTGAGATTGGATTGATTGCCACCACATCAACAATGAAGTGGTGACAGCCATCTTAGGGCTTGGGACTCAGAAATGAGTCCTAAAAAAAAGTGAAAAAGCAAAAAAACAAGACATGGGGGAAGGGTAACTGTAACCCTCGCCATGCACTACTAATTACCACACATATTACATCACACATGACATGAGGCACCTTGGAACCAAATTTGGTGTTCCTGGAATGATAATGGTATTTCTAAATCTTTAAAAGCTTGGTATTGGCCTGGTTAGGCAGTTTCAGTGCAAGTGTAGAATGCGTTTGCATTAGCATTGACTGCAGAATAAGTGACCCATGTGTAAAGTACTTCAGTTTTATAAGCATTGTAAGGCTCAACCATGAAGGTAACATCCCCACCCTCCTTAGGAAGCCCATGTTATGTCAGATATACTGTATGAGGAGGTCTGCAGTTAGCAGGAAAGTTTATTAAATTCACCATTTTGATGAGTAGAATTGAGAGAGGGAATACACTAATGATGTGTCCTTTTAAATGTTTAAGCTTGAACAACTACAAATATAGGTGCCATCTATAATGCTGAGGAAGATTTAATCCCTAACACTACTGATGTCTCAATTTTATGGCAAAGAGGGGAACTTGGGCACAAAAGAGAACTACACGTGTGACCTGTTAAATAAGTACCGGACCTATAAACACTGGTGATGCCATTTTGTATGGTTCCCAGTAAAAGGTAGTACTGTGTTTTAGGGCGCAGAACTTTAGGACTAAGGGACTGAATCCATCCACACCATGTCTGCCGACCCAATTCCTAGCTAGCTCACAGTGCCTTACCTGAACCCCCAGCCTTCCCAGGGTAACAAAAGATTACCGCACCATGACTCTCTGACTCCCAAGGAAGATGTGGAAACAGATCTTACCCCTTTCCTTGTTTTACTTATGCATGCTCGGCTTAACACAAGAAAAATACGAATAAAGGTTTTCAAGCATTTATTGAAACAATTGTATTCCTGCACAAAGAGAATGATCTTCGATAATTAGGCAGATGAAACAAAGCAGTGTAACCAGCGTTACTAACATGGTGAAAAGAATAAACAGTCCAATCATGGTGATCCTTGATCTACATCTTTCTACCTAGCGCTATCAGCAATCTGAGAGCATAGTGGGTATACCCTCTCTCTGCGCCCGATCTAATAGGATAGCCCAAGACCCCAATACCTGAAAAAGCTGAGCCAAGGTGCCAGTCTAGAGGGAAGTTGGCAGTCCTTCTCTGTCAGATGGGAGATCGGTGATAGCAGAGCTGCATGTTGAATACAGTATTCGTTCCAGGACATTAGTGGCCAGAGTGCTCCTCTGAGCCCTCTGGGACAGTACACAGTTTATATAATTAAAATCATCCTATGCTAGAGGCACAGCTCTGGTGCAATGATACGTCTAGGTTTTAGGAGATGTCTCAGAGTGGGCAGTGAAAGCATTAGGATATCTTTTACTGTGTTCCTAGCCTGGAACAGAGTGTACAGATTACATATCGAGAAAGGCTACTAAAAACAAGCAGCATGTACAATGTTTTTTGGAATAATATTGTGCAAGTATGAAGTGTGTAAAATGTCATTGCTAAAAGCGATGGCAGCTGAAAGCATGTAAAATGTAAAACTAAGCTCAAATGGATAACTACCATGGGCCAAAGAAGGCCTCACAACTCTATGACATCATTGATAATATCACTGCAACATTTGCAATGAAATTATTGATGAGACAACTGTTCACGGTGGGGGCACGAGTTACAGTTACTTGACAGAACTATAACTGGTGAATTTCAGTGGTTTTGTACGTTTAAAACTTTGTTTCTGTAATTGTTACCTAACTATAGCATTACTTTAACCTTTTTTTTAATGTATGTGTGTGTGTGTATATATATATATATATATATATATATATATATATATATATATATCTGCATAGTCATATGTAGACATATATGTGTGTGTGCGTGTATCTATATTTATAAATGTATATGTACCATGACCATACAAAATAATCATATTTCAAGTCACCTTGAAGTACTGCGATTATATAGGCCACTGGCTGGCAGCCTATATAATGACAAATAACTCTGAGGTTACCTGAAGTATCACTGTCATTTACAGTTGAGATTATTTAATTCCTTTTCTTTTATGAAAAGCCATACACATTTGCTTTTTTGGAATGACATTTTTGTACTTCTGGATCGATTCTATTCATAATTACTAAGTGGAGCGTAGAGAATACAGCACCGTTTCAGGTCGGGGTCTGCCATTGTTAAGTTCTGCCATGCTGTTCTTATCTATTTTTGACCAAAGCTATACCTTGGTGCATCCCTAGAACACCCATGGGACACATGTTGGTTTTGGATAAATGTAAATCACCAATTCATTAATAGAAGGGACTGGTGAACCATGAACAGCAATGTTGCTGCTTAGTGCTAAGGGTGTTGACATTTCTTTTTTTTGATATTTTGAGAAAATTAGCTAAATTGCTCAAAAGGCAGGGGGTTGGTTTGAGCTAATTTTATTATTGAACTCGTTTCCATGAGCAGACAAATGATGCAAATTTGCTCAATCTGAATTTCTGGCAGGTACATTGCTTTCCATGAGGAGGGCGGGTGAGTTAAATAGACTTCTTCCTAACAAGCTAATTTTATTTGAAGATGGGTGCACCCATTTCACAAAATTTCTAATCAAATAGTTAATGAAGTTGGATATAAATCACTTAGTTGAAACTTTTCTATATAACATTGAGATATTTATTTTTTAATTTGATCTAATTAACATTAGTTTAAGCTGTGTAAATTTACAGTGGATATATGAATATTTACAAAAGTTTGATACAAAAGGCCAGTGTGAAGTTTTTTTATGTGTGTGTGTTGAGACAGCTCCCTTGAAATGTAAATGGGGCTGTGCACAGCTCCGCCCCTACCATTATGCCAGGATAGTGCATTGTGCCACACCCAGTCCCCCTTTGTGTTATTGTCTGGGAGGAATATACAAAGGCCAACTGTCAACTTTACCTATTCATGTGACACAGGATACATGTTGCAGGCACCAAATGGTTAGGACAAGAAAATAACACCTTTGTAAAGTACAATTTTCAGAATTGTGACTTAATTTTGAACTATACCATTAAAGAGAATTTTAAATTACAGTTCCTTAGACATCAAACTTGACATTTCCACCTGTTCACAAACAAAGGTATCACTTATTAAATGTAATAAAAGAACCAAATGTTATCCTGTGGGTGAGGTAGGCTGTCCAGTAATGAAACAGTAATTTGTGAAAAACTAATTTGTGGGTTTTTTACTGACAAGACATATACAACTTAAAAGTACTTGCCTCACTTTATAAATACAATGCACCCTGCCCTATGGGCTGGTTAGGACCTACCTTAGGGGTGACATATGTATTAAAAAGGGAGTTTTAGACTTTGCAAAGAGTGTATTTTACCAAGTCAAATTGGCAGTTTAAAACTTCACGCAGGCTATAATGGCAGGACTGAAACATGTTAAGAGGCTACGTAAATGGTTGGCACAATAAGTGCTACAGGCACACTAGAAGCATTTCATTTTCTAGGCCCTGGGGATATGGTATAGTACTTTACTAAGGGCTTATAAGAAAATATATATGCCAATAAGGTGCAAGCCAATTTTACCAATGTTAGGGAGTGATTGCAAGCACTCGAGCATTGGTTAGCAGTGGTAAAATGCACAGAGTCTTGAGGCCAAAACAAACAAATTCAGCAAAACCAGAGAGGAGAAGACTAAAAGCTTGAGGGAAGACCACCATATGGCTGACAGGCCTAACAATAGCTGTAGGGTGTTAGGATGTCAGAAACATTCTAACAATGTTTGAAATGCTTATCTTGTTTTCGCTGACCATTACATGCTTAACTACTCTTATTTTTACATTGTGGTTCCTGTATTTATTTTATGCACTAAACTGAGGATTTTAAAATAAACATTTTAAAGTAAGTCTCAGATTCTTAGCACTATCTTTTAGTGTGCTATTCATGAACAGAAGATTGTTTGGATTGCAACTGTGTCCCTTACCCTATCTAGAGAGACTGGTAGAAACTGAAAACACAGCCTGTGCAAGACTGCACAGTGGATTTGTGTTAGGGGTGTTACCCAAAAGCCTTCTAATTCAGTGTTGGTGTATTGAACTTATTCCTGCATCATTGGGCTAGAAATCCAACTTCTGTGGCTTTAGGGACTTTCCATATTTTGTATCAATACAAAAGTGAATTTATATGGGAGTTCAATTACTAAAGTCAGATTCTACCCGGATAAGTCAATACAAAGTCTTACTTGCACTAATCTTGTTTAGTGGTTCCCAAATTATCTACAGACAGCACCATGGAAAAACTGCTGATCATGTCTTTGGATTCAGAGGAAATAAAATACCAATATTGTTTTGTGCCGGTGACTCAGTCCTAATAGTACTTCAAGAGGTCTTGCAGTTCTCCTACAGATGACAAAGGCCTATCACCAAGAGGTGTCTGCTGGCTAGCAAAATAAAGTGTAAAAGATGATCACAAATAGTTCTATGCCTAAAGCAAGACATCTAGAAGTCGGTGTCAGTTAAAAGATTCTGGAAGGTGTCAGGTAATCTTTGTACCGAGGTTTTACATTGGCATTGAATGGGGATGATACTGGCACATTAACTAGGCAGGTGACCTGTTCAAAGGATCGCGAAATTTGCCCAAGTCATAACCCACAACTCATAAACACATTTACGAAATGTATTTCGCCTAAGATTGATGTTGTCATCTATTACAACAGAGAGACACAGAGATTAACTAGTAATATAAATGAAAATCATGTTTTGCCTATGGCCACACCACTGTGCGCCTAAAGAGAACAAAATGTGAGGCTAAAAGACCTGTCACCCACGTGTTTTTGGACCATGAGTTTTTCATTCGCTGAAAAGGGTATGGGTAAAAGAACACAAAATGAGGTAGAAAACTGAAGGCAAACAATCTCTTTTGAAGCTCCCACTACCCTTGTGTCAATTGAAAATGAAAGACCTGGGTATGCAGCCACCTGGTTATCACCACCTTCAGATTAACCAATGACCTAGTTGTGAATAAGTGGGTAAGAAGGCCATATAAAAGGAATATGCTCTACATCAGGAGAAAGATAAACACTTGAGACTCTGAACTCTTTGTACAATGCACTGTTTCCCTTTAGAGGTTGCATGCTATTTACTTTCTATGCACAATTATCTTTGCACAGTTACTTTAATTTTTAAATCTTCTTCAAAGCGATGAATCTTATTGCATTTGTAGAATGCACTCCAGCGTTCACTGGCAACAATTGCCTAGCTTTGTATTCGTTATTAGACTTTAAAGTCTAACCAGAAGCTCCCTGTAGTGTGATATGGCAAAATAGTTTACTAATGTGATACCATTAGATATGACAAAACACCTAGGAGTATGTGAATTAAAGAATTCAAGAAAGCCACTTACCTAAATCACGAATAACATTAATAAATTACAGGAAACTAGCATGTATTTCTTCTCATAATGGTGATGAAAAAATAAATTGCAAATGATTATGAAATCTGATCTTGTACTCGGAGTACACAGAATTATTTGATCTATTGGCCCTCTGAAAGATATAAATCAGCCTTCTTTGCTCAACCCCTGGAATAAATAAGAGGCCTCAGTGGAACTACAGGGTGAATTTGCTCAACTCTTTAGAATTAACATAAACAAAATATGAAGCTTGAAGAATCTTTATCCAATCCAGCTATGAGCCATCATCAGCAGGGCTACTGTCATAACCAACATTGCAGTCGGCATCCAACAGAGGTATTCCTCATAACCAATGTGATTCCACATGGCATCAAACATAGGGATTTAGACCATAGTACATCTCCTACCTCTATTCCTATCCACTGTTAATTGAAGGCTAGGACTGCAGCTATTCCTGAGTTCCTGAAACATTTGTAATACTTGCAAAAATTGTTTTTATGAATTGCTACAGGAGGTTATCAAAGTTGAAGTGTTCAAAGAGGTTCTAAACCTGACAGTTTATAAAATGCATATCATTCCATGATTGTGCCCTAATTATCTCCAGTCTCTAGAGGATGGACAGAAAGGGGTCTGTGCCCTAGCTCTACTTGTTCTGCCCCCCCTTGCCCCACTACCGCAGCTGCTGATTGTAGTAGGAGGCTACAATGAAACAACTGACACTGCACCTTGCCACACACATTCATCTAGCCGCCTTTCATTGCAAAGAAGTATTGATTCCTTAAAATGTTTAAATCAAAATTTTTGATGTCTGTTTTGTATCAGTCGAAATCTAAACACACACATACAGATAAACAACACTAGATATGAACACTAAATGTATGTTAGACCTGGTAGTCTAGGTGCTTTTTTCCTCCTAACATTTTGACTTCAGGCTTCCTGTTTATGCTGACTTCATTTTTGCTGGCCTTGGGACTCTACGCACCTTATCACTACTAACCAGTGCTAAAGTGCTCTCTCCTTAAAACAAGGTACATTGGCTTATACC
The DNA here is from genome assembly GCF_031143425.1 of Pleurodeles waltl. Lineage (NCBI taxonomy): Eukaryota > Metazoa > Chordata > Amphibia > Caudata > Salamandridae > Pleurodeles > Pleurodeles waltl. The sequence continues at coordinate 654,303,140 of NC_090445.1, read as the reverse complement.
CAATAAACACATTTAAGTTACTTGTAAGTCCCTAATAAAGTGGCACTACCTGTGCCCAAGGCCTGTAAATTAAATGTTACTAGTGGGTATGCAGCACTGATTGTGACACCCACTTAAGTTGCACTTTACACATATCTCTGGCCTGCCATTGCAGCCTGTGTGTATGCAGCTTTAAACTACTATTTGGACTTGTCAAAATACACCTTTTGCCACACCTAAACCTTCCTTTTTAATAAATATGTAACCCATAGGGTAGGCCCCAGGCCCCCCAGAGGGCAGTGTGCAGTGTATGTATAAATGTAGGACATGTACTTTAAACTTTTACACGTCCTGGTAGTGAAAAACTCATTGTCTTTTTTAAAATATTTTTTTCACTACTGCAAGGCCTATTCCTATAAGGATAACATTGGAGTTACCTTATTAAATTTTATAAGTCTAATTTCCAAATGGAAACAGGTAATCATTTCAAGTTTGGTGTCTCCGGAATTGTAATGAAAAGTCCTAACTTTTGGTGAAGTCTGATTTCAAATTGAAATTTTGAAAATACCACATTTAAAAAGTTGGCATTTTCTTGCCTTAGCCATTGGGTGCCTGCAGCCTGTCCCTGTGTTACATGACTAGGAGTAGTTGACAGTCAAGCATTGTATATTCCCCCTACACAGCCACACACTAAGGAGCTTAGGTGTGGCGGGATGGACATACCTAGTAGAATGGGAGGTTGGAGCTGGGCCAGGCCCCATTTACACTTGAATAGACTGCAGCCTCTCTCCATGTAAAGGGATATATAACTCCTGTAGTCACTCAGGAGGCAGGGCCAGGAAGGTGGGGCACCTGTGCACTTCAAAAGCATACCTCTAGATGCTTCTCTCCACTTCAAAGGATGAACTGGGTATAATTACTGGACCTCAGACACCAAATCTTCAGTACACTTCTGGACCTGTGGATACTCAGCTAGAAAGAAGAACTACTGTGTTGCTGAAAGGACTGCCACTCTGCTGGACTGCTGCTGTGAATGACTGCTGTGCTGACCTGCTGCCCTCTTGCCTGGGTGAAAAGTACTGGACCATCATCTTGTGAACTTAGAATCCAGAGTGTCTCAAGGGGTTAGTTGCTGGCCTCCTGATCTGAAGCCATAAGGACACAACAGGCTTCGAACAACCCTGCATCCGCACCTGGTCTCTGCCTTTTGTGAGTCTACACTGCCACGTTGTGCTAGCCCAGTCCTGAACCCTTGGAAGTGGGTTACGGTGCTCTACCAGCCTCTGTGGATCCAGCGGAACTGACGCATCTCCTCTGCTGTGCTGTGCAACCCCAAGAGTAACTGATGCAGCTCTGCTGTTACGTGGACTGGACCTGTTGCAAAATCCTGGTGCATTTCCACCACAGCCCGCAGTGCCTTTAGAACTATTGCTGCATGATTCATCCTTGCGGTACGCCCTGGCATCCCTTGTTAATGGCAGTCTTAATGTGGGATTGTGCATCGCAGCCCCATCTGCACCTTGCATCCTCAATACCAGACTTCAAATGGCTTTGCATCCTCGACAACGACATTGGCCCTTGCATCACAGCTGCGCCACATCTCAGAACTGACACATCGCTCTGGCTACGTAACGCATGTTTGACATAGATCCTCTCAGTGCTCTGCAAACCATGATATAATGTCTCTGTTCGGAGGTCCTAAATGGGTCCTTGTAGCTGGCCCACACTCCATTGCAGTCGGCCTGAACTTCTGGCTTTGTCCAGGTCTGGTGCGACCAAATATCCACAGCTGGCGCTTTATACTTTTTGTTGCTATTTTCAATAAAATATTTCAACTTGATTATCTCCAGTTCTGCTGATAGTTTTTTTGTTTTTTTGGTCTTGTTTAATTTATTAAAAAATATTCCATTTTTCTAACTTGGTGTGGGATCCCTTGTGTCATGCGTTGTCACCATGTTACCTTTTGAAGCGTTGCATAAATACTTTAGACACTGTCTCTGAATTTTTCACCCAAATTACTCTTAATTATGGGAGGAGGAGTAATTGTGTTAGTATTGGTAATTCTGTGTCAAAGAATTATGCACAATTACCAAAATTACAACCATTACTCTGGCATAACTGAAATTTCACGCAGACTTCTACCGGCTGGAAGGGATGACTGAAAAGGGTAGTGAAATGTTAATTTCAAACCATTTTTGCTTTACTCCATGATTCCAAGACAGTACTTTTCTACTCCTGGTAGGCACATCAAAAATTTTCTGTACACAATTTACAACATTGCATATGTCATGCTTGCAACCTTGTCCTTCCTTAAGCAGTTATCTAGGTTCCAATGGCGGCTAGAGACTACTTGTGAACTGGACACATGCTTATGATGTGTTTTCACTATTCATCCTCTTCAAATATTTGCACATGTCCCATTAATGACTGTTCCCTGTATTGACCAAGATTGATCTAAATACATAGAAATTGTCTATCTCTACATGTTTACCAAACCACTGTGTGTAACACCTTTTGGCCTCTTCAGAGCACCAGGTTGATCAGTAGCAAGGGTGCAACTAGACCCATATTTAGGTGAGGCTAACACCTCAAACTGGAGAGACAGATCTCTCTTTCGAACCAGAGTGAAACTAACTTGTGGGGGCTCTTTTAATCTTAGGGCACTTTTCACAATTTGAGAGGTCATTTTCTAGGCAATATTTGGTTGGAGATGCTCCAAGGGCCACTAATATTGGTGTGAGCTCTACATTCTTTACTTGGGGTAATGGTTTTCCTGAAGGAGTTGTAAATGAACTGATGAAAAATGCTCCATTGGCCTGAAGACTAAACAGGATTAGAAATGTCAGGTTTTTGTGTCAAATTGGTCTTACCTTTCCAAACAAAATGCTATAAGATATTTAGACATATAAGAATGTTTTAGAAAATTGATAACAAATGTGGCTGTATAGGCATGTTCCTTTAACGCCTTCGCTGCCAGGCCTTTTCCCCCTCGGGTGCCAAGCCTTTTTTGGGCTATTTGGGGCAGTTTGCGCTTAGGCCCTCATAACTTTTTGTCCACATAAGCTACGCATGCCAAATTTGCGTCCTTTTTTCTAACATCCTAGGGATTCTATAGGTACCCAGACTTTGTGGGTTCCCCTGAAGGAGACCAAGAAGTTAGTCAAAATACAGTGTAAATTTCGTTTTTTTCCAAAAAAAGGGAAGAAAGGGCTGCAGAAGAAGGCTTGTGTTTTTTTCCCCTGAAAATGGCATCACCAAAGGGTTTGCGGTGCTAAAATCACCATCTTGCCAGCTTTCAGGAACAAGCAGACTTGAATCAGAAAACCCAATTTTTACTATTTTTTTGTGCTTTCAGCCTCCTTCCAGTTAGTGACAGAAATGGGTGTGAAACCAATACTGGATCCCAGAAAGATAAACACTTCTGAAAAGTAGATATAATTCTGAAATCAGCAAGGTGTAATGTGTGTAGATCCTAGAAGTGTTTCCTACAGAAAATAACAGCTGAAATAAAACAAAATATTGAAATTGAGGTGAAACAACCAACCATGTTTCTACACGTTTTACTCTGTAACTTTTTCCTGCGATGTCAGATTTTTCAAAGCAATATGCCCTTACGTCTGCTGGACTGTGGGAATATATAGGGCTTGTGAGTTCATCTAGAACCTTAGGTACCCAGAGCCAATAAATGAGCTGCACCTTGCAATGGGTTTTCATTCTACACCTGGTATACAGCGGTTCATTTGCTGAAATCTAAAAAGTGAAAATTAGGTACCAAGAAAACCTTTATATTTCCAAAATGGGCACAAAATAAGGTGATGAGAAGCAGTGGTTATTTGCAAATCTCTGAATTCCGGGGTGCCCATACTAGCATGTGAATTACAGGGCATTTCTCAAATAGACGTCATTTTTACACACTGTCTTACATTTAGAAGGAAAAAATGTAGAGAAAGACAAGGGGAAATAACACTTGTTTTGCTATTCGGTGTTCCTCTAAGTCTCCCGATAAAAATGGTACCTCACTTGCATGGGTAGGCATAATGCTCGCGACAGGAAAAACAACATGAACACATCACATTTTTACATTGAAATCTGACATGTTTTTTGCAAAGTGCCTAGCTGTAGACTTTGGCCTCTAGCTCAGCCTGCATCGAGGGAAACCTATAAAACCTGCGATTTTTGTAAAGTAGACACCTAGGGCGAATCCAAGATGGGGTGACTTGTGGGGCTTTGACCAGGTTCTGCTATCCAGAATCCTTTGCAAACCTCAAAATATGGCCAAAAAAACACTTTTTCTTCACATACCAGTGACAGAAAGTTCTGGAATCTGAGAGGAGCTACAAATGTCCTTCCACCCAGCATTCCCCCAAGTCTCCCAATGAAAAATGGTACCTCACTTGTGTGGGTAGGCTTAGCACCTGCGATACGAAATACCCCAAAACACAATGTGGACACTTCACATTTTCCCAAAGAAAACTGACTTGATTTTTGCAGAGTGTCTAGCTGTGGATTTTGGCCTCTAGCTCAGCCGGCACCTAGGGTAACCTGGCAAATATGCACATTTTTTAAAAGTAGACATGTAGGGGAATTCAAGATGGGGTGACTTATGGGGCTCTGACCAGGCTCTGTTACCCAGAATCCTTTGTAAACCTCAAAATTTGGCCCAAAAAACACTGTTTCCTCTCATTTCGTTGACAGAAAGTTCTGAAATCTGAGAGGAGCCACAAATTTCCTTCCACCCAGCGTCCCCCCAAGTCTCCCGATAAAAATGGTACCTCACTTGTGTGGGAGGCCTAGTGCCGGCGGCAGCAAATGCCCCAAAACACAACGTGGACACATCACATTTTCCCAAAGAAAACAGAGGTGCTTTTTTGCGAAGTGCCTAGCTGTGGATTTTGGCCTCTAGCTCAGCCGGCACCTAGGGAAACCTAGCAAACCTGTGCATTTTTTAAAACTAGACACGTAGGGGAATCCAAGATGGGGTGACGTGGGGCTCTCACTAGGTTCTGTTACCCAGAATCCTTTGCAAACCTCAAAATGTGGCCAAAAAAACACTTTTTGTCTCTCATTTCAGTGACAGAAAGTTCTGGAATCTGAGAGGAGCCACAAATTTCCTTCCACCCAGCGTTCCCCGAAGCCTCCCGATACAAATGGTACCTCACTTGTGTGGTTAGGCCTAGTGCACGAGAAAGGAAATGCCCCAAAACACTATCTGGACACATCAAAATGATCATATACAAAATTACTTGTTTTTGGGGGGTGGGGGTGAGGGGCACCTGTGTTTTTGGTCCTGGGCTCAGCAGCCATCTAGGGAAACCTACCAAACCCACACATTTCTGAAAACTAGACATCCGAGGGAGTCCAGGGAGGTGTGACTTGCGTGGATCCCCCAATGATTTCTTACCCAAAATCCACAGCAAACCTCAAATTTAGCTAAAAAATCACTTTTTTTCCCACATTTCTGTGTGGGATCACAGGACCAGGACAAATTTCCTACCACTCACCGTTCCCCTCAGTATCCCAGTAAAAATCATACCTCACTTGTGTAGGTGGGCCAAGTGCCTGTGACAGGGAAGAGCCAAAAACATGTCGAAATTGAGGGGTAACCAAAGTGGGTCCAAAAAGGCAGTTTGAAAAAAAAACATTTTTAGGATGACAAGTGCAGCAGAATTTTTATCGGTATAGATGAGACAATGTTGGGTGGTAGGAATTTTGTAGATTTCTGCAGATTCCGGAAGGTTCCATCACAAAAATGTGGGAAAAATGTGTGATTTCCAGCAAAGTTGGAGGTTTGCAGCGCATTGTGGGTAAAAAAATGGTGTGGGGTGCATGTGAAGCACACCACCCTGGAATCAACTAGATGTTTAGTTTTCAGATGTGTTTGGGTCTTGTGGATTTTTCTACATGGAAGCGTCCCAAAGTCAAAAAAGTGCAGCCCTCACCATTCCAAGTGGGACGATTTTGAGAGTTACCAAGCTCTCATGTCCCAAATGTAAAACAAAAACCCCAAAAAATCAAATGTCTTCTTGCTTGCTGTGGGATAAGATGTTTTAGTGTGCAGAGAGATGAAAGACTGTTACCTCGTTCAGTTGGGGTGGGGGCCTAACAAGGCCCATAATATTTGGTAGCCACCACCCCAGTATTTATTATTATTTTTTTTTTCTTCCATGCCATCTAGTAGACTTTCTGCCCCCGCAGTGTGGATCGGGGGTAATTGTCCCATCTGCCCACTGGTGGGCAGAACAACTTTGGCCCCATTTATTTGGGGTGGGGGTATAGCCATACTTCCACCCTCTTATTTTGAAAAATAAAACTTCCCTGGTCTCTGGTTGGTTTCTGCCCTCCTTGGGGGGCAAATGGGCCTTCCAAAAATAGGCCAATCTGCCCCCAAGGGGGGCAGATATGGCCAACAGTAATGTGCCCCCATGGGGAGCGACCCTTGCCCAAGGGACAGCCCCCCCAAACAAAACACACACACCAATCCCTGGTGTCTAGTGGTTTCGGATTGGCCTAACAAAAATAGGCTGATCTGCCCCCAAAGGGGTCAGATATGGCCTAAATCCAATTTGCCTTCCAGGGGAGCGACCCTTGCCTAGGGGGTCAGTTCCAATACATAAAAACATAAAGTAAATAAATATATATATATATATATATATATATATACATATATATATACATATATATGTATATATATATATAGATCCCTGGTGTCTAGAGGTTTCTGCCCCTGCCCTGAAGGCAGATCAGTCTAAAAATATTTCCCCCCACCCGGGGAGCCGCCCTTGCCCAAAGGGCCACTCCCCTTATGCGTTAGTATAAAAAAATAAAAAAGTCCCTGGTGTCTAGTGGCTTCTGCCCCCCCCCCTCCCCGGATGGGCAGAAATGGCCTACAAATAATTTGGCCCCCCGGGGAGTGACCCTTGCCTGAGGGGTCGCTCCCCACATATAAAAAAAATAAATAAATAGAAAACGTTTTTTATCCCTGGTGTCTTGGGGTTTTCTGCCCCCCTCTGGGCATATCAGCCTAATTATATTAGGCCGATCTGCCCCCAGGGGTGGCAGAAACGGCCTAAAAATATTTTGCCCACCCAGGGTGCGGCCCTTGCCCAAGTGGCCGCTCCCCTTATGCATAAGGATAATAAAAGAAAAAAGCTCCCTGGTGTCTAATGGTTTCTGCCCCCCCTCTGGGAGCAGAGCGGCCTAATTATATTAGAAATGGCCTGAAGACAATTTGGTCCCCAAGGAAGTGACCCTTGCCTAAGGGGACACTCCCCACACATAAAACAAAAAAACAAAACAAAAAAAAAGTTAGCCCTGGTGTTTAGGGGTTTTCTGCCCCCCCTGGGGGCAGATCGGCCTAATTATATAGGGGGAGCAGAAATGGCCTAAAATAGATTTCCCCCCCTAAGAAGCGGGCCTTGCCCAAGGGGCTGCTCCCCTCCTGTCCATTTCAAAGAAAAAATAAATCCCTGGTGTCTAGTGAGCATTTCTGTTGCCCGATCGCATCGCCATCGGGCAGCAGAAATGCTTGCAGAGACATGAAAAGAAAGGAACGGCCTTTCCTTTCCTGTCATGCCTCTGCTGGCCCCCTCCTCCCGAGCTTTTACATTTCTCTTCCGCATCGCGCTGGAAGCATGCTTCCAGCGCGATGGGAGGTGACCTCTGATGAGGTCAGCACACTATCGCGTGCTGACATCATCAGACGTCACTGGGGGGGTTCGAAGGGGGAAGGGGAAGTGATTCCCCTTCCAGCCCTGACCTCGGGTGGCGGTCCTCAAGGGGAGTGCTAGCGCTTCCCCCGAGGGCCGGTAATCGGATGTAATGGTTACGTCCGTGGCGCCTGAGAGGCACAGCCACGGACATAACCATGACGTCCGTTGCCCGCAAGGGGTTAAGTATTGTTTTGCCCATACTGCATTTTGCAGCATAGAATACCTTTATACTTTGCACTGTTTGCAGGATACAATCTTAGTACAGAAGGCAACTCTATTGCTGCCAGGAGGAAGGCTGCTTCATGTGTACGCGCTATACCACAGACCGTTGAAACTGTATTTTATAATAGTACGTGACAACCCTTAGTTCAATCTCACTTTAAATAGCCATGGTTTTCATTGGTTTGGTTACTACTATAGTCTGAAATGAAACACCTTTGGAAAGATTTCGGTACTAGTGACAGAAGAATCACAGAAATTTGGCCATTTGTGAATATCAATGATGCCTGCACAGCGCACATTGACATCTATCAGATGTAAACAGTAGCAGAAGCTGCAACAACTGGCTTGCAGTTTCATACCCCTGACACTGCCATTGCTTCCACCAGTCCTGTAGTTTACAAAGGAATTGCAGGATAGGAAAGTAAACACAGCTATTAAAGTCCAGTATTCTTTCTTTCTTTATACTTTGTTGCCTCCAGCTAGCTTTTGGATAGTACATAAGAGATTCTGGAATTATTAAGGGTGGATCAAGGGATGAGATTGGTGATTAGATGGTGTGTGATGTCACTTTCTGTCTGGTAGGGTGCTGTGACTTATGCACTTGTTGGCATCTTACTGAAGATAGCACAGAGCAATACACACATTTTCACAATACTCTGGAACACTAGTAACATAATTTTAAACAGTAAAAATCTTTGTTACAATGTTTGACATTTGTGCATGAAAATTAACTGGCACAACTTAAAATCTGTAAACTATTTACATATATCATAGAGTTCTTGTGGAGAATTAAAACTTCCCGGAGAAATGTCTAGTAGTAGTGCTGCAAAGTACTTCCAGAAAGAATGTTAAACACATCAAACTGACGTGTAGCAGATTATATGGGTCTAAAATAGAAACAATGAAAATAAGCTTTGGATAAATAGAGAAAATCAAAGTGTGAGAAGACTGAGTTGCCAACCCATTGCTGTCTACTGGGTTGAAGAAGGATGGAAATTGAGTCAATAGATGGGTCATACCATTATCCCCCCCTTACACTAAATTACAGATTTAAACCAATGAATATGCCTACGTTCCCATTATTATCACTGAAATAACATTATTATATGATACTACCTTTAAAACACACTACCCTGGAAAAACAAAACACAGGGAGAATACAAGTGAGACTTTGTTACCTTTCCCTGCATCTCTGTCCACCACATGTGAGGTTTCCCAAAGTTTGGTGTTGTTGCTCCTTTTCTTCAATGTTTATATCAGGTGATTAATAGGATATATTTGTCACAAAGGGCAGGAGCAGAAACATCCCGGTGATGGCAGATAGTAAGCGCTCTACAATTTGCACAGGAAATGGAACTAGATGCCAACAAATGAAAAAGACTGAGAAGTCACTGCAGCTCCCAGATTTATATTGCAACCAATGAGATGAACTCCAGCAAAATCGTGCACTATGCAGCTGCACAGGGCCACTACACCAGGGCCTCTACACCAGGGCCACTACACCATAGTAAGCGCTCTACAATTTGCACAGGAAATGGAACTAGATGCCAACAAATGAAAAAGACTGAGAAGTCACTGCAGCTCCCAGATTTATATTGCAACCAATGAGATGAACTGCAGCAAAATCGTGCACTATGCAGCTGCACAGGGCCACTACACCATGGTGAACTCAAAGACTCAGCAGTGTCCCAATCGCAATTACAGAAGCAGCAGAAACAGATTATAGCAAGAAGACAATGAAATCAAGATGATGGAAATTTCTTTTTGGCTATCACTAGTCAGGGTTGCCCACGTACCCCACAAAAGACCGGCTGCTACAGTGCTGCCCTAGGATCCCCAAGTAGGCACCAAATGAAAAAGCAGGTGCCTCTGGCATAGATGTTGAAGATGCATGGTGCCACAATACCGCTGAGATTTGGGCTCATGAGGCAGGTATGTGTTAGGGCATCACCTGTACATTGCATGATGCCACCGCCAAGCCCTGTAGACTTTAGGAGAGTTTCTGCAACCAAATAGTCTAGAATAGATGTCTTCAATCTTTTCTATAGTCAGAGCTATGTCTGATCAGTGAAACGTATACTGAGCCACTATGAATTAGATAAGGGTACATAAAGGACAAGCAATTCAACCTCTGCCCTTTGCCCTCTGGCCTCAGTCCTGGTGCAATTGGCACTGAGTGCCAATGCTACAACAGCTGTATATGGAAGGTTTACTTATGAGGTCCCTAAAAAATCATTTTTGCCCCTTTGTTCTTACTTGTGAATTACTTCACAGAGGTGAGTGTTTCACTGGTGTTTGAGGGTTCTTTCATGCAGTACACTAAGTGACAGTGATTTGTTATAACGCTAGGACCCAAAATACAACACTCCCTTAGCTAATTGCACTGAAGTGCATTGGTTGTTGAAACAAACAGGCCCAGCATTAATGACTCAAGAATTAGAATTACTGGTGGCAGTAACGGTATGGATTCCATAGACAAGAGTTAAATAGACCCTAGTGGATTCTTAAAGGTGCAGAAAGACTTCTTAGTGCTCTACAAGAAAACATATTTACATATATCTGCCCCATCCTCATGCCCATTGGAAAACCCATGAGCCAATGATGAAGGAAAAATTAATGTTTGATTGATTTAGGAAGTTTAGTACATTTCAAGAAAGAAGGAGAGAGGAAGAGGAAGGAGAGAAAGAAGGAGGATAAAAAGAGGAAAGAAATAAAAGGGAAGGAAAGGATAAGAGGAGGAAATGAATGGAAGAAACAGAATGTGAGAGGAGAAAAGTTCAGAAAGAAAAACAGAAATAAAGCATAGAAAAAGAAGAAAGGGAAGATGGAAGGAAAGGAGGGAGGAAGGAAAAGAGAGGAAGGAGAGATTGATAGTGAGAATAGAAATAATAAATGAAGTGATGGGTGGATGGATAGCAAGGATGCAATGACAGGAAGGAATGGAAAAGAAAGGAAAGAAGGTAGGGTAAACAGTAATGAAAGGAATCAAACAAATAATGAAGGACAAATGCAAGTGGAGAAACCAAACAAAGGTGCAAAAGTGAGAAGGAAAGGAAAGAAGAAATGAAAGAAAGGGAAAGAAAAGAAGGAAACAACAAAAAAGAGTAAGGGTGCTGTGTAGCCATTTTAGTTATAGCTCCATGCACGTTATTTTAGCAAACTAGGCCTGCCGCTGTGCACTTTGACCTAGATATATTTTATTCAGCTTTGTTTATTATTCTTATAATAGCCAGTTTTGTGGTCTTGTTTTATTTCTCTCTATCTAGCTGTTTTTGCCTTGGCCAGCACTACGTTCTCAAACAAGACATTCTTGCTCACTCTGTGCTTCTTTCAAGGCTGCAGTTAGGTTGCCGGTGAACGTGGTACAAGTTTTGTCTCTGACATTCATGGAAAAATACAAATCCTTACGTCGGGAAATTTTCTCAGAACATCAGCTGTTTTATTATAAAAACACTTCCCTGTCCCTTAAACGTTAGAGGGAGATTCCAGCCAGAGAACCACAACTGAATGCTGATTGCTGACCGCTTCGCTACAGCTGCTTATGCATACTTCAGGCCTTTGAACCGGTATGGGGGATGATGTCTTCCCAGGGGAACCTGAAGGGCAGAATTAGGGCTTAACATGCTGTGCTCTATTATAGCCTAGGTAGGAATTAGCCTATTGACTCTAGTGACAATATGGTAGTGTTATTTCTATGCTTTACTCTCCTTGTCACAATTTTAATCTTGTCATGCTGTATTGTTCTGGTTATTGCAGCCATGCTTTGCTATCTAAGATGCAGTCACTTCATTGAAACCTTATTGAAAGGTATACTGCCTCTGTTTGTCGTGTATGTGAGACTAATGTATGTTGAGACGGGCCACTCACCTGAAAAGCAGGATGTCTGCAGGGGCGATGGTATGCCCCCGATCTCCTGGAACACCTCTTGGCACTTCCTGGTGGACACAGAAACCCCAGCAGGTGTCCCAAAAGGGAAGGGGGAGTGGAAGAGAAAGAGACAAAACACTGCCACGTCTTGCCAGTCTAGCCAGGCACCCTGTATCTTTGGGGGGAAGGTCGTTGTTGACAGAGTGATAGTAGAGTTAGTGCACTCAACTTCCTTGAAACTGAATCTCTCTTTCTGTTATGGGCATGGGAGTGATAGAAGAACACAGGGATGCTCCAGCACTTTTCTTGGATAATAATAACTGTTGGCACAATTACTACCACTGCATTACCAAAAATCCAAACTGAGTACCATAACAATAAGTACTGCAACACTAGGGCTGGCTTCACAGAGATTCACTGTTGCACACTACAATTAGAACTGCGGTTGCACTTATCGTGCACAAGAAAGACAAACAAGGGCATTAATTGTATCACATATAACTTTCCTGCATGCATAGGGTTAAACTAAAAGGAACAAAAACAATCCAAGAAATACAAATGTCCACTCTGGGTTCAAACAGTTAGGGTGGCACAGTTTGGTTTGGTTTCACTCTGTGTGTGAAAAACCCTTCAAAAAGCAAATTCCGCAAACCTGAAACACAGGCATGAATGACACAATTTAAATCCAAGATTTATAGTATTAGAGAAAGAAAAGTCACGTAAATGCTCTTTTAAAATTGCACTGTCACTTTTTGTAGTACTTGAGCTCAAACAGATTTCCAGAAGCACATTTTGGCAAGTAACTACAATAATAATGTAGAATGTTCAGAAATGCATTTGTCTCTTCAAGATAAGCACTCTGCCAAAATACGAGGTATGAAATACACCAGCTGTTCTAGGAAAGCGCAGCGCTCAAAGAACAAACTCCCTGGAAAATACTAGTCACTTAGCTGCAGTCTTTTCCAGAGTGCTGGAGGAATGCCTGGTGTCATCTGGTACAGGAACAAAGAAAAGAATTGCTTCAAAAGTCCTGAATACGAGGATGACAGCAGGGGCTAGACTGCCAAATCAGATGCTGAGATCAGGAAGCAAAACAAAGCCAAGCAGGGAGGCATGTTTCACTCTGCTGTTTATAGCCAATCAGGAAAGCTGTTGAGTTTCCACATGTGGATGAGTCATCACACCCAATTTGAAGCACATGTCCACACCTCACCCAATTAGAAGCAAATGTCTACACCTGGTCACATTAGCAAACAAGCATTGGTAAAACAAGCATTCATAAAACCAGTTGTGTAACACAGCACATTATGTTTACTTAGAAACATGAAGATTTAACCAAGAACGGAGATATGATTTAACCCTAATCCCTGGGGATGCTGACAGATAACGCAGGAGGCACCTTGGAGATTCCTGACAATGTAACTGAGAGAAACAGATGAGACATCACTCACCAAGGTTTCCCTGAGAGATCAATTATGTCATGCGCCCGGCTGCCTTTGGGTAGAGATGAGGCACTGCTACTTAGCCGGAGCAAAACCTGGATTGGGTCAACAGGTGTTATCTGTAGTGGGTCAGACTCAGTCTCCCACACCGCAGATGATTCTGCCACTCAAAATCCCGTAGTCTCATTAGAATAATGAGATCTTACGCGACAAGTGTGAACTAAACAAAGCAAAAAAGGAGCAAAGGAGAGAAAGAAAAGAGATTGAAGGAGAGAGTTAAAGAAACAAACAAGGAAAGTAGAGAAAGCAAAGAGTTAGAAAGGAGAAGCGAGAAAGGTAAAAATAAAAGAAAGCATGAGAAAGAAAATAGAAATAAAGGAAAAATAAATGGACAAAAGAAAGAAGGATATAGAGAATAGAACAGATCAAACAGTATGCTCCGAGGCATGTATTTGTTGACAGGCTTCTTACTATGAAGACTGATGAAATTGATGAGATAACCCTGCTTAGATTCAAAATTGCTGCAGTTACACATAGATGGCTGCAGGGAGCACAATAGTGCACATATGCCATCCTGCAAAAGCTGCTTATCACAAGTATGAAATCGAATGATTGATAGATTACATTTTTACTGGTTGTAAGAATGCAGTCTTTCTTTTGTTCAGTTTTTTTTTTTTAATAGTGCTGCACCTAATAATTGGTCTCAGTGGTCAAAGAAAATAAAACCACTGTTCAAATTTTTGTTTCAAGACCCCACCAAAAAGTATTTGCCATATGATGGACCCTTAATCTGTCTTTAGGTTTGGGAGTATTGCTGGCTACCCATACTGTTTATTTGTTATGTAATAGATTTATCCCTGCTGTGAATTCACACCTGTGCCACACTCAGTTTATTCTCTGCACTTTAAATTCGCGCTCAAAAGAATTAAGCAGAATAAAAACCACAAACCGACGTTTTTGGAGTTTGTAAATGTTCATGCAAGCATTCGAGGAATGCTTTTAAAGGTGTCTGGTGTAAAGGACTCGGCTCAGTAGAATTTTGTGCATGAGAGTAAAAACTTCACAGAGGCAGCACGAGCCAATCAGTCGATCCCTTTTTGTTAATAGGGCCGGTGATGTTCAAATTACTAGAGAGAATGGATTGCTCAATTAGACTGCCCTAGTGATTATCTTAGTGTCTCACGGTACCCCCACTCCCCCCCACCTCCAGACCCCACACCTCTGCATTCCAATAAATCAATAGCATTATTAATGTTGGCGTTAACAGTGGCCTGACTGGCGATGTTCACGGGTGATGGCTGGCAGGAAGAAGCCCTTCCCCAGTGTTGGACACCGGCTCTCTTAGGACAAGAGGTCTGTCATCCACACCAACGCTGCGAATCCCATTGTCTTGTATTCTCTTTCACGGAATGGACTCAAAGCGGATCGCGTTGCAGGACCCTGATTTAACCATGGCAGAGTGACGTGGAAGATGGCGCGATGCTGACTACGGGGAGTTTGAACATACTGTTAGGCCACTCTTTGTGCCCCGATTAGATGCAGCGTATACCTGACTCTAGGCCCGTGCTACATTTAAATATAAATAGTGCACATGAAATTCACAATGTATGCTTTGAGTGAAATTCACAAAATTCTGCATCATTTTTTGCTCTAGGGAGGCCGGTTCGAACATAAAATGCGTCGCTGAGAAACAGCTCAACTCGGTCTCTGCCTGTATATCCTGGGTAAATGTTGACTCCTTGTTGTGAAAATGTCACACAAGTAGGGTGACCACCTGGCATTGAGGCAAATTCTGGACAGGACTGTAAAAAATTCAGGACAAAGGTTCAAAATTTAGGACAAAAATTAAAGAACAAACGTCAGTTTTAAAGACACACCCACGAGAAGCCATACCCCATTACATTACCTCCCGTCCCTCCCTCGCCTTCCTTTTAACCAATGAGGCCTCCCGCCTCCCCCCTAGACCCTCCCTTCCCCTTTCAAAACCCCCCCCACCCTTATCCCCTCCTGTTCTTTTGTCTAGCCCACACTAGACGTATCTCTTTCCCTTTTCTTATCTGCACGGCGGGGCCTGGAGGTCGTCGAAGGAGGCGCTCCTCGGGACGCGGAGCTCCGCGAGGAGTGCTACGGCTGGGTCGCGTCTTGAACGAGCAGCATGGCTGCTGGAGAGGCGTGTACTGGGGGCGGGCTGACGGGGTCAGCCGGTCCTCTGTGGCTGGGGCGTTGGTTTCCGGGTTTCCGCGCCGCGGAGCCGCGAGGAACCGAGGAACTTCGATTCTTGTGTTGCTTCCAGGTAGGACGGGCGTTCGGCCCGTGGTTTTTAATGAAATGTTACAAGAGGTTGACCTTTTTAAGGATTGGTGGAGCCCTGTTGGGGGAGGACCGGAGTCCTTTATATAGGGTATTTTTTTGGGATGGAAGTCAGTGTTTTTTGATGGTTTACCATGCCTAAAGCTCCAGCAAAGAGACGTAGGATTGTCTCTTCTTCCTCCTCGGAGGAGGGAGGTGAGGATAGCATTGCTCTTCCTGAGAACCCACAGGTACCTGACAGGGGTACTCCCCTCATGTCTAGAGAGGAAGTGCAGGATATGATTGAGGTAGCTGTTACCAGGGCACTGCAAGCTGGCGTGGCCAGGTCTGGTCCGCCTAAGCGTGCGCACTCATCGGTAGCAGCACGGAAATCCTCATCAGAGAGTGAGGATGAGGCCCCATCAACGTCATCTGGGGGGAAATATGTTTCCAGAGAAGAAATGTGGGAAGTGATGGCACATGTTCGGGACAATTTGGGTTTCCCAGTGTTTCAACCTACAACCTCGGATTCTCATTTATTTCCTCAATATCAGACACCTTCAAAGTTTGCCATGCCTTTCCAGAGTCCTGTGTAGGATATGGTGTTTCGTGAGTGGAAGGATGTGGAGAAGGCTCAAATTCCACGATTCCTTCAGAAACTTTACTTACTTGAGGGTGAGGAGGTTTTGCCTCCTTCTATACGCCTGGACTCTATTTTGGCTACTCTAATTGGCAAAACGGCAGTCAATCCGGAGGATTGTGTGCCTACGGATGCCACAGACCGTAAAGTGGATTCGGGTTTTAAGAGGGCTTTTGCTGCGGAGAATCTGGCACTGAAGGCAGGGATTTATTCTGCTTATGCGTCACAGTCATTGGTTCAAGACTTTGATAAACTGGCGGTAGCTGTACAGGAAGGGGCGGAATGTTCAGAGCTCCTGGCTGGTATGGAGCAGCAGGCCAGATTGTTGGCTGATGTGTCTTCTGATGTGGTCCGTACTTCGGCTCTGGCTTCTGGGTCTTTGATTGGGGCTCGTAGGTCTCTCTGGTTGCGTTCCTGGAAGTCTGATCCAGGGGAGAAGGCGGCCTTGTTGAGACTGCCGTTTGAAGGCCGTAACCTGTTTGGAGAGCAATTGCCGTCCATGCTTTCCAAGGCATTTAAGGAGAGGAAGCATGCCTTACCTTATAAAGGGGGTTCTTCTTCGGGTAAAGGGTGGAAGAAGCATTCCAGATCTTCTCCTACTAGGGATGCTAAATCCTTTTCATTTAGGAAACGACGTTTTCAGCCGCGTTTTTCGCCTAAGAAGTCAGCTCCTGCGACCCGGGGTGGTTTCAAGAAGGGGTCCTGACAATCACTGTGGGCCTGGCAGAGGGCCGGTTGGGGCAAGACTGAGTCACTTTCTTTCAGCTTGGGAGAACAGTGTAACCGATCATTGGGTAATAGACATTGTGACCAATGGTTATGTCATAGATTTTGTTGTGGTTCCTCCAGATTCAGGGGTACGTCCCACACCTCTGCCTTAAAGGGGGTCACGGAGAAGAGCATTGTTGAACGGAGTGCGAGACTTACTGGTCAAAGGGGCCATTTCCCGCGTTCCGCTAGACGAACGGGGTCAGGGCACTTATTCGGTCTTGTTTCTTGTACAGAAAGTTTCAGGGGGATTTCGGCCTGTACTCAATCTAAAGGAGGTGAATACCTGGATCAGGACAGTGCATTTCCGCATGCTGTCCATTCAGACTATTTTTCCATTGGTCAGACAAGGGGACTTTCTGGTGTCACTGGATCTGCAGGATGCTTACCTACACGTGCCTGTGGCAAGATCCTCTCAAAAGTTCCTGAGGTTTGCTGTGGGTCAGGACCATTTTCAGTTTTGCGTTCTGCCTTTCGGTCTAAAATCTTCTCCTCGGATTTTCACAAAAGTGCTGGCTCCTCTAGTGGCTTTGCTTCATTCAGAAGGGGTGTTTCTGCATCCTTATCTGGACGACATTTTGATTCATGCCCATTCACGAGACCTTTTGCAGAGGCAGGTGGCCCAAGTTCTGGGGGTCCTGCAAAACCACAGGTTTTTGATCAATTGGGAGAAATCAGACTTAGTGCCGTCCCAGGATCTGGTTTTTCTAGGGGCTCGGTTTCAGACTCTTCTAGGGTTGGTGACTGTGTCCGAAAAAAGGTTGGATGCACTCCAGGCTTTGGTAAAGAAGGTATTGGTACTGTCTGCTCCCCGAGCTCTTCTATGGTTGCGACTGCAGGGTCATTTGGCGTCAGTGATATTTCTGGTTCCTTGGGCACGTTTCCATCTCCTGTGCTTGATGACGTGGTTCTTGAGAAGGTGGGCTCCAGTGTCCGGTTCTCTGAAGGACAGGGTTCCAGGGTCAGGATTGATTCACAGAGAGTTGCAATGGTGGTTGGATGCAGACCACCTGAGGGTAGGGGTGTCTTTATCGCCTCTGAGACCCGTGGTGGTGACGACGGATGCCAGCCTCTCCGGTTGGGGGGCATGGATGGGGTCAGCTCAGATTCAGGGGTTTTGGTCCCCTCGGGAGGCGAGTCGGTAATCAAATTGGCGCGAATTGCAGGCAATATTCCTGGCTCTGGTCCATTTCCAGGATTCCCTGAGGGGGTTGGCGGTTCTGGTTCGCACAGACAACTTAGTGGCCAAGGCTTATGTCAATCGGCAAGGGGGGACCAGATCGAGGGCTCTGTTCAATCTAGTCAGGGAGATTTTTGTGTGGGCTCAGGAGTGGGTTCCTTCTCTCAGGGCTACGTACATTCGGGGGGTGGTAAATGTTCGGGCGGATCTACTGAGCAGAGTGATTCCTTCCTCTCAACTTTTCTCTCTCCGGAAGTCTCTGTTTCAGCATCTGGTTCGGCTTTGGGGTCTTCCAGTGCTGGATGTGTTTGCGTCAGTAGGGAATGCGAAAGTGGTGCTCCCGGTTTCGGTGTCCCCAAGCATGGGAGGTGGACGGGATGTCATGTCCTTGGCCGCAGGGCCTTTTATATGCGTTCCCTCCGTTTCAACTACTCAGGGCGTTTCTGTTACGAGTGAGGGATCTGGGGTCCAGGGTTATCCTGATTGCGCCACTTTGGCCGAGGGCGAATTGGTTCCCATTGTTGAGGCTGATGGCGGAGGGGAGGATGTGGCCTCTGCCTCTTTGTCCTTCTCCCCTGGAGTTTCCCTGCCTCCCATTGGGGTCATTGAGGAGGTTACACTTGACGGCTTGGAAGTTGAACGGAGGGGGTTGACAGGTCTAGGGGTGCCGGTGGCTTTGAGTTCTACCTTGCTGGCTTCAAGGAGACGTTCAACTTTGCTTTCTTATGGTAGACAGTGGAAGGTGTTTTCGTCTTGGTGCTTAAGTCGTGAGTTGGATCCTACCTGCGCTTCTCTCTTTGATGTGATGCAGTTCCTGCAGGACGGTGCTCATTTAGGGTTGTCAGTGGCATCTCTTCGGGTACAGTGGGCGGCTATTCAGGCATTTAGAGGACCGTGGCGTAATCTTCAGGATGAAGGGCGATTGATGCCTAGATTTTTTCAGGGGCTTATTAATTTATTTCCTCGCCCGGTACGTTCTTTTCCTTCATGGGATCTGTCCTTGGTTTTGGATGTGTTGACGGAGGCCCCTTTTGAACCATTGGGGGACTGTGATTTGCGACATCTATCTTTGAAGACGTTCTTTTTGGTCGCCATTACTTCGGCTCGTCGGTTGGGGGAATTGGGGGCATTGGCATGTTCCTTTCCTTTTTGTAAGATTTTTCCCGATAGGGTGGTTCTGGTTCCGGTGCCTTCCTTTATTCCAAAAGTCAATTCTTCGTTCCATTCCAGGCAGGAGGTCATCCTTCCTTCATTTTGTCCGAATCCCTCATCAAGGGAGGAGGTCCGTTTGCATTCGTTGGATGTACGTAGGGTTTTGTTGGAGTATCTGCGGGTGGTGGCTCCTTTTCGTAAAGGGGATTCACTGTTTGTTAATTTTGGTCCGGCGCGCAAAGGTGAGAAACCTTCCACGGCTTCCTTGAGTCGGTGGGTTCGATCTTTGATTCTGTTGGCCTTTTCCTTGAAAGAGGTGGTTCCTCCTCTAGGGATTCAGGGGAGGTCTACCAGAGGCATGGCGGCGACGGTGGCAGAGCTTCAGGGGACTTCGGTGGTGGAGATTTGCAGGGCCGCCACTTGGGCTTCTCCTTCGACGTTTGTGCGTCATTATAGGCTGTCGGACTTGGGTAGTTTGGAGTCGGTGTTAGGACACCGGGTCTTATCCTCTATGAGATGATGTTTGGGGATGTTCTTGGTGCAGGATATTAAATAAAGGTCTTGCAACTCGATGTCCGTCTCCTGTGTGTTTTTCTTGCTATGTCTCATTGGTTAAAAGGAAGGCGAGGGAGGGACGGGAGGTAATGCTTCCATTTTCTTACGATAATGGCATTACTCCTAGTCCTACTCCCTCGCCTTCCTTTTCCGTTCCCTCCCACCCTCCCGGTACGGACTGTCCGAGTTGCAGCTTGGGCTTGGTTTTTGTACAGGAGGGGATAAGGGTGGGGGGGGTTTGAAAGGGGAAGGGAGGGTCCAGGGGGGAGGCGGGAGGCCTCATTGGTTAAAAGGAAGACGAGGGAGTAGGACTAGGAGTAATGCCATTATCGTAAGAAAATGGAAGCATTACATCAGCGCATTTTTTCTACTCTTTTTTAACAAAGCACTATTTATTCATTGTGGTCTTTTTGTGATTGCCTCCTGGTATGCTACAGTCAGGTGTCACATTAGGTCCTTGTTCAGTAGTAAATTAATGCTCTTCATCACTGTGTCCAGGCCATCACACCTACCCAAATCTACCCAATCTTTCTTAAAGAGAAAGTAACAACAACATTTTGATTATGTTTCTGAACCTTTTAAAACCTCTGGCAGACAGTTTGGGAAACATTAAGGTAATTGACCTTATGCTAGTTTAAACAAATTGAACAAAAACATCTGGCTCACCCCAACCACCCATGTGCTTTCAAGCTAAAACAAATTACATGTGGCAGGGCAGATGGTGTGGGCGACAGTCTCACACCTAATGTCAGGATGTGAGGAACCCACAACTTGTCTGTAGTCTCACAACACTAGAGTGTATGTCTGGGACTCTACATTTATCTCAGAACTGGGTGCTCGGACTACCAATCAAAGATAATAAAAGAGGAGGATGGAATTGAGATCAAATGGGAGGTTGTTGCCAAGAACCGTATAAATAAGGAAGAGAACAACAAGGTGGGACAATTGCTAAAATCAGAGAAGGTGGGGGCACCAAGACTATAGGAAGGTATAGGGTACCTGGGGAGTTGTCTCTGCTGACCGGAGAAAAGCAGAAGAGGCACTGTCAAGTGGTTGAACAAGCAGCACCCACCCACCTTGGCAAACTCCTCTGGTGCAATGGTCCTCTGTTCAAGCTTGTGAAGGGTGAGCAGGGGCCAGACCTCTTGCAAGGTTGGGCAAGGCAATTGCCCGCTTTGTCCATGTCTTAAAATGGTTCTGAAATTGAGCAAAAGCCAAACTAGTGATCTGGGTTAACCCTAAGTGTCAAGTACACATAAAATCTTAAAAATATTTGGGATGTAATTTGCACAAACAAAATGTGAACAAATTTAAAATGTAATTAGTGCTTCTTTAACATATGGCACTGTTTTCCCCTTTATATATAATTAGACCTCAGATTGAAATGGGAACCAGTTACCTTTCAATACCTAGTGATTAATATCTACCATTCTCTCACTGATTTCGAGGATGGCAATCTCGGCAGAGCGTCATGGTCCCTCCGATCCCAGTTTGCTTTTTGGTCTTCTCTTCTGCTTTCTGTAGTAGGCCACATGGCACTAGTGAAGATGGTGTGCTACCATGATGATAGTATTATTTTGCAAACCTTCTCCTGTTCGCCCTTCATTCCTTCTTCAGATATGCCACACATCTGATTTGGTCGCTGGGGTGCAGTCAGGTAGCTCTTTCCACTCTGAAGCTACCTGTGACTGTGGGTGGATTAGGTCTGCTGGACCTGGAACGCTATTATTCAGCTGCACAGGTTCAATGAGTGGCTCGCTGGCTTTCTGCCCATCCCCCTTCATGAGATGGGGTTTATCCATAAAGACTGTTAAGGAGGGCTTACTGCAGTGCTCATTGTTTCCTACTGACCATTTTATGGCTCACCATCCGGGGTTATCAGGGACAGCTTTCTCTTGCCTTGGTAGAACCTGTAAACTCACTGACACAACGAAACCCTGTGCTCCTGCACTACCTTTGCTAAGCCTTCCCACTGACACGGGACGGCTGTGCTCAGAGCAACTCCATCAGTGGCATGCTGCAGGTGTCTTAAAATTGGGGGATTCATTTTTGGACGGCGAGCTACTAAATTTCCAAACCCTTGTGGCAGACTACCATTTTCACCCCGGTCAACTCCTTACTTACATCCACCTTAAGCAATCATTAAATGCCCTCTTGCATGTCTGCCACCTAGCACTAACCCTACATGAGGTGTACCAGAAGCTCTACATCATAGGGACTGGTGGCGAACTGATACAATGGGGGTACAGGCCCTTCCTGCAACACTGAGACCACCCCAGGTCTTCTCGTCATACTACCTGGGTGACTGATGTGGCCAAACCTCTGCAAGACATGGACTGGATTAAAATACTGGACTTTCCCCACAAAGTATCCCACTTCTGTCACTTTAAGTGCATTCATAGAGCTTCCTTGGGAATGCATTCTGCCCACTGCTTGCCATTGACTTTGTCGTTTGTAACTAAAATTTCGTTGCTTTCAATTTGCTGGCTTTGTTTGTTTTAGGCTATGCAGCTTGAGTTTGTCCCTTACCTTATCAAACCTTATTTACAGTATCCTTCTGAGTGCTCCCTTTCTGTATAAGGTCTGTAGATCCTGTTCTTATCTCATCACATTTGCTGTGCATTCAAAGAACAAAGTAAGGGCCAGATGTAGGTAGGTATCAGATTGTGACTTGCAATTTGCGAGTCATAATGACTAGCAAATTGCAACTCGCAATCCGAGATGCATAAAGGTGTCTAAGACACCTTCTGCGACTCGCTATGGGGTCGCAAAGACCCACCTCATGAATATTAATGAGGTGGGTCGCAGTTTGCGACCCAATAGCGAGTCTAGGCACTCACAGGGATGGTGGCCTGCTGGAGACAGCAGACCACCATGTCCGTGACTGCTTTTTCAATAAAGCAGTTTTTTTTTCTTTTTGCAGCCTGTTTTCCTTAAAGAAAAACGAGCTGCAAAAAGAAAATATTCCAAAACCATTTGGTTTCGTTTTTTTCAGAGTAGGCAGTGGTCCATAGGACCACTACCTGCTCTGAAAAAATATTTTTGTGGGCACTCACAAAGGGGAAGGGGTCCCATGGGGACCCCTTCCCTTTTGCGAATGGGTTACCATCCACTTCAAGTGGATGGTAACTGCGAGTTGGTTTGCAACCGCTTTCGCGGTCACAAAGCAACTCAGCATCGCGATGCGGTCGCAAATAGGAAAGGAACACCCCTTCCTATTTGCGAGTCGGAATCACAGTTTGCGAGTCGGTACCGACTCACAAAATGTGACTCTGCATCGCATTCAGCCTTTTGCGCCTCGCAAACTGCATTTTTCGCCGTTTGCGAGGCGCAAAAGGCTTCCTCCATCTGGCCCTAAATGTTGTGCTCTGTCTTTGTTGAGAACTTAGGCCCTCATTATGAACACGGTGGTGTTAACCGCCGTGTTCATGCTGGCGGTCATTTAACTGACCGCCAGCCCCCCTGGCACCCCGCCGGCTGCATAAACAACATTCTGCATGGCTGGGACAGTGCCGGCGGCTCCACATGGAGTCGCCGTCAATGCCTCTGTGCGGCGGGTGCAGCTGCACCCATTGCGCAGATCACTGCCCGTAAATCGGGCAATGACCTGCGCGATGGGGCACTGCACAGGGGCCCCTGCACTGCCCATGCCTTTTGCCAGCCTTTCCCTGGCGGGATAACCCGCCAGGGAAAGGCTGGTGGCAGTAGGGATCATTATCCGAGTGGCAGCAGTGCTGCCTTGTCGGATAATGATTCCCTCCATCGTCAGGCTGCCTGTCGGAGGCAGCCTGGCGGTAGAGGAGGGCCGCCCATGGCGGCCCTCCATGTGTTCTTTATATGGCTGTTCAGACCGCCATGCCTGTGGCAGTCTTTTCACCTCCCCGCCAGCATGGCAGTCTGAACCGCCGGGAATCATAATGACCCCCTTAGTGTTTACTTTTCTTTCTCTGACTTCAAAGTGAGAGGATTTATGCGACAATCTTGCTGAATACTGGGGTAAGGAAAGAGTTTTTTCTATCACATGACAACATTTAAATAAACTTCAAAATATATCATAATCAGGAGTACAAATGAAGTCTATTTTTGTTAATTCTGAACTGTGCTGGAAACAAATACCTTTATAAGATTAAAACACATCAATGCATTATGTACTGCAATTTCCACACATCATAGTCTGTGCATTGTATAGTTCTATTTGAAAAATCTTATGACTGCGCAATGTAATGGTCATTTCAATCGAAAACGTGTTGTCTGTAATGGCAGTGTGTTACCACACCATACATACTCTACTTCACTCTGCACCACTCCACACCACTGAACCCTACTCTGCATCACTCCACTTTACACCACTCCATGCCACTGGACTCTTCTCCACTCTTCTCCACTCCACGCCACTGCACTCTACGCTACTTCACACTACGCCTCTCTACTCTAGACCACTCTACTCTATGCCAATGCACTTTACGCCTCTCTACACCACTGCGCTCTGTGCGCCTCTGCATGCTATACCACTCCAGTCTAGGGAACACCAATCTAGTCCGCACAACTCCACGCTATGCCACTGTGCAACACTCCACTTTACACCATTGCACTCTATGCTAGTGCACTTTACTCTGTAACACTCAACTCTATGCCCCTGCACTCTACATCAATACACTGCATGTCACTCTAATCTACTCTATGCCACAGCACTCTACACCACTTTACTCTATGCCATCACATTCTATGCCACTCTATGCAACTCCACTCTACCCTGCATCCCTCCACTCTGCTCCACTTCACTCTACTGTGAAACAATCTATTTTACGGCACTGCATTCGGTGCCACTGCATTCTATGCCACTGCACTCTACCCTACACCTCTCCAATATATGCCGCTGTACTCTACTCTGAAACAATCTATTCTATGCCACTGCACTCTACGTCACTCTGCCCTACTGCACTTTTAACCACTGCATTCCACTTCAATGCACTCTATGCCAATGCACTCTAAACGCCTGCACTATATGCCACTGCATTCTGACACTCTACTCTCCAACTCTATACTGGCTGACACTATACTCTGTACTCCTGCATTCTGCAGCAATACACTCTATTCCACTGCACTCTACATTGATCTACTCTGCATAACTCCACTCTACGTCACTGCACTTTACAGCACTATGCTCTACTCTGCACTGCACGACTCTACACTACTCCACCCTGCACCACTCTATGCCATTGCACTCTATGCCACTCAAGTCTATTCTGCACTCTGCCACTGCACCACTCTACACTACTGCACTCTCTGCCACTCTAGTGCATGCCATTCTACTCAACTGCACTCTATGCCACTGCATTCTACGCCAATGCACTCTAAACAGCTGCACTGTACGCCACTGCCCTGTATTCTGCACCACTGTATTTTACGCCACTGCTCTCTGTACCATTTTATGGCACTCTAGTATACTGCACTGTCTCTCTACTCTGCAACATTGCACTCTCCTCCAATGTACTCTGCACCACACTACTCTGTACTACTGCATTCTACTCCACTGCACTCTATGCCACTGCACTCTACAGCACTATATTCTACTCTGCACTACACCACTCTACACCACTCCACTCTGCACCAGTCTATGCCACTGCACTCTATGCCATGTGAGTCTACTCTGCACTCTGTGCCTTTGCACTACTCTGTACTTTCTGCCACTCTATTGTATGCCACTCAATTGTATGCCACTCTACTCCACTGCTCTATACCACTCTACTCTGCTCCATGCCACTCTATGCCACTGCACTGTATGCCAGTGCACTCTAAACTGCACTATACGACATTGCCCTCTACTCTGCACCACTGTACTCTACTCCACTGCTCTCTGTGCTACTCTACGCCAGTGCACTGACACTCTACTCTCCTACATTGCACTCTCTGCCACTGTACTCTACACCACTCTACTCTGTAGTACTTCATTCTATGCCACTGCACTCTGCATCACTCCACTCTACAGCACTATACTCTACTCTGCACTACTCTACACTACTCCACCCTGCACCACTCTACGCCACTGCACTCTATGCCACGCGAGTCTACTCTGCACTCTGCCAAAGCACCACTCCACACTACTGCACACTCTGTCACTCTACTCGACTGTACTCTAAGCCACTCTACTCTGTGCCCTGCCACTGCACTCTATGCTAATGCACTCTAACTGCACAGTACCTCACTGCATTCTACTTTGCACCAACATGCTCTACGCCACTGCTCTAATGCCAATCTACTCCACTGTGCACTACTATGCCACAAATGTTTAGCCATGCTGAACAGCAGCCACTCTGGTGTATGGCATGGCTAAAACACATTGGCAAAGCCAATAACTCTTGCGTAGACTAGACCTATTGGCTTTGCCAATGTTTGTTAGTACTATGAGGTTCAGAGGTCCCTGAAAGAACTGTGAATGTGTAAGTTCTTATTTTAAACATGCATTACACACATCATAATATAGGCTGCTACAAAATGCACAAAAAAAGTCCTTCTAAAATACAGATTTGAATAATATACCGTTTATACCTAGTAATAACAATTTTCATAACAGTCCAATAAAACCACACACTCCAAGGCACACCTTGGAACACCCTTACAGTACCTCTCTAAAAGAAAATGTCTTTGACATCAGAAAGCTTCAAGTGACTCCTTTGATTAAAGTCAATGCAGGTTTCCCAGCCCCTTTTACATTTGCAGGTTTACCAGTTGCACACATTTGCATTTCTTTAGGGAAGGAGACACCCTGGCAAGAAGGCCTTTTCTTATCTGTCTGCCCCTCCCTCAGAGCACAGGAGACTTCCTGCCTTAAACTCCAGCTGGGGAAACTGATCTGTCCTAATTGCATTTTGTCCTTTTGGTGAAAGGCTAAAATTACGGACAAATGCCATCCGTTAAGCTTTTCATCACGGACGGCAGGGCGAAATTACGGGCAGTCCGTGAAAATTACAGACTGGTGGTCACCCTACACACAAGATAATTTCCACCCCATTTCCACAGTTTGCGTAATGTTATTCTTGTGACGCTGGGATTGCATGTCTGATTGCCCTGACATTTAGTGAGGCTCGAGGGTACGTTTTAATTGCAGCTCAGGGCTATGGCTGCCGCTGCAGCATGGCCTATAGTCATGTCGTGATTTTAGTGGGGCAATTTAAAAAATCATGTCTCTGTGACAACAATTTGTAAGTCACTTAATGACTTGGTTGCCGTGTGTAGATGATCTGTTCTTGGTCTTGAGGGGCAGAGTTGATTCTTTGAAAGTACGTTTCTGTCATTTTAATGAACATACATCTAAGTGAGCTATCTATGATCTGTTGGCTGTAGGGTGCACACAGGCACATGTAAGTGCTTAAATTAGTAAACGTCAGTAAACTGTGAGATGCAGTAATTGGTCAAACTTTGCATAAAATAAAACATTGAAGACAGAAGGTAGTAAAGGGGACGAAAGACAAGTGTGTTATCTCGGCAAAACTCAGTATTTGTTGTGTGCTGCAGGATTCGCAGTCAATGGGAGGAAGAAGGCAAGGTATTATACGGCCGGGTATCGCCAAGGCCTCTTACCACCAAACACCACTCACCGCCCTGCACACAAGCTTAATTTAAACCTTAGATGCACTTCGCTTTGGGATCAGGAGTCGTAAACACCTGGCCGTATTTTTATTGACAAGATATTGTTAATCATAACCAAAATTATACGCAGTAACCACAATCATATTCACAATGTATTTACAGAGTTTTCAAGGGATGTCTAGCCTTAACAGAGTACGCTAATACATCCACATTCCTGTCACTGACTAAAACAGTTCATTCCTGCGTACCCAATGTTGGTGGTTGTGAATGAGATCATGACTTTTTTCCTACTACCCCAAACCCTGCCCCTCCTTACGCTACGAATCCCAGGGTTAGGATCTCCATCAGGGTGTTCTCATACCTTCCAAACTGGATTGCTGTGGAGAGGGCCTGCCTGCCCACTAGGATACCTACCTTGGGTGCCCTGCCACCCTTAGACTCCACTCCCCTCCCCCAAGGCCAGTGCTCGCTTCAGACCTTCTGTGCAAGCACGGGTGGCACGCCCTAGGGGCCAGATGCCAGCGACCGCTCACAACCCCTGGACCCCCTGGTCCGGTCGACGAGCGCTCGCCGACCGCAGACACCTTATTAAGGCCAGCCTCGTGTTGTCACTGTTGTGCGTGACCCCGGAAGCACAAACAGTGCCTCTGGAGCCGCGGACCCTTTTCAGCCAATCGGCTGCAATTTTGTTTCGGGCGGGAGCCGGAGAGCCTGCTGCTCCCCGACCCCCACCCCACGTTCTTCGGCCCAGCACCACCGCCATAAGCAGGGCCACCCTGATTGGGGTGGCCCCGTGCAAACGCCCTGTAGGAATAAAATAACTAACCGAGGAGAAGGTATTACATCCATGTTGAGAAAAATCATAAAGTATTCAGTTGTCCAGTGAGTTAAATTCACAAAGGTGCAATCTATGTATGTGAATTTGTGTGCATGCCATACAACAAGTACAGCAGTTGTCTGACATTACTACACATTAGTTTTTATTTAATACAAATGTTCTCTTGCTGATACATGCCATACCAGTAATCTTACCATAAAATCATCTGAAATTGCATAATAATTCTCTATTTGGCCAATAAGTTCTTACCAGTACCTCTTTGCCATCTTCTTCATCCTAGAATTTACTCAATGAGTTTTACACTCAGCTCCTGTTGGAACAGGGATCTTAGTTTAAATAGCAGTTTGCAAGGTAAACCTTACCAGCTTATGACAGAAAAAATTCCTGCTGTTTCACTTCTGCACCTAAGATCCTTGCTGTTAGATGAGATTAACCAGCAGCTGAACATCAATTACTTTATCATCACAATTTCAATTATTGTTTCTCAGTCAATAATGAGAGTTGATGTGAGTTTAAAAACTTTATTAATCAAATCTTTTAGAATCTCATCTTTGAGTCAGTATTTAAATGCATCAATATCAATCATTAGTTTTTGTCAATGATCAAAAATAAGCAATCAAATCATAATAAATGCATTAATCACATTCCATAAAGGAAAGAATCCCTTTTCTAAAAATGAGGATGTTTAAGGAAACAGAAAAGGTGTCAGTCAGAACTGATAAAGAACTCCGATTAGCGATATTAATAAGCATAAAGCTTTGGCAGTAATATCATCTCAAATTCAGTAGTCAGTCAAAGCAGAACTTCCCACAAAAGGCGGTTCAAAAGTTCAGTAGGGTCTCAGCATGAGCAGTGTAGACAGCAAAATGGAAATAATCTGGGAGCATAAGGAGCAAAGAGGGTAACTGACTCTAGGAACATGCATTATTATAGACAGCATAAACTAAGCTTTTGCAACAGGTTGCCCCTTCATTCTTCGGTCAGCCAATCAGCTTTCAATGCCCTCTTGGGAACAGTCCTTCATCTTCCCACCAGGAATACAACAGTCCACAGACAGCAGTATTGAATGAAACAGTTTTATCAACTACATCGTATAAGCTTGTGCCTATTATCACCATTCATTTGTCTTTAGGAAACTGCATTTCAAAATATAAGCTTCTACCTCACTAATGTACAAGCTGTCTATTCATTATTCTATCATCTCCTTAGTGTAAGTAGAAACATTTTGTCGTATTAAACGAAAACCTTTTAAACAGCTATTATACATGTTGAAAAATATGCTTATGAAAAGGTCAGAAAACATAACATCTCACATTTTTTAACCAGATCAGCTTGTCAGTAAAATGCTGTTTCAAATATTGAAGCCAAGTATGTGTAAATATGACTGCTTACTACACGTCTTTGCACTTTGAAAACACTTATTTTCTTTTAAGGCTTATGTGTTAATTCTGCGCATTATTGCATTATTTTTTGAACATTTACAACACTTCAACACTCCCGAAAGTATAGGTATATACTAAGTCAATAAAAACACTAAAAAATACCAAGATTTCTGCCCTCTTTCTCCTGGATATTAACATAAAAGATGGCCAAAGGAAACAAACATCCTGCTTTTTTTTTAGTGTGCCGCAAAAATGTCTGCTTGGCAAGTATGTCGGTTTTCTTCTTTTTAAATGTAACTTTAAAAGCTTGTTAGGGCAACTGTTGTAGCAAGCCCATTATTTGGGCATGCCCCAGATTATTCTCCCATTTTCTCAGCAATTGCATCTTCGTAAAGCAGACACACTAAAGAAGTGAGTAGCCCTCAGACTTGCTCCAGTGGTCAGACTACACATTAGGGAACTTGCCACTCTTGCAGCAATCCAGGTGAGCTCCTGGGGGTCCATGGAATATAGCTATCACTTCATTTAGTGCTCATGACACCCTTAAAGTTTATTAATGGCACTCTCTCTCTCTCTCGAGACAACATACGTATTCTTCGTCTTCTGATGGGGATGATCCTGATAGTGCTTTACAGCCTGAGGGTAGAATTACTCTGTCTTCAATAGAGAGGATGATCGAGTAGGAGCTACTGGTGGCTTTTGTGGTCAAGAGAGACCCACCTCCTCCTAAAGTTCCCAGGGTAGCCTCAGAACCAAATGATGAAACAGTGTCTGTGCTGAAGAAGAGTATTTTAGAGGCCATTTTGTGCTTGGGCAATAACTCTCTGAATTGTTAGAGCATTTAAGCGAGAACTGCGCTGTGACAGAGTCCGTGAATAACAATGATTTGGTCAGTCATTATCAACAATGGGAGCCTGAATCTTTGCCCATACATGCTACCATAAAAGAAGTCTTATGTAATGACTGGAAAAAGGTTGATCAAAAAGGGCTTCCCAAGATTTCTCACTCAGAGGGACACACTGCATAACTTCACAGAGAAATTTGCCTGTGTAGTTATAGTGAACTCTTTTATGGACAATCTGTCTTCTCAAGAGTTGACTGTTTCTGAGGAGGCATTCCTTCCAGATGCTGTAGACAAAAAAGGTAGAATCTACAGAAAAAAGATAATGTGCTGCCTCAAAGTCTGTAATACGAGCAGGTACCTATGTAAATTGCACCATCCAGTCGCTTCTTAAGAATTTTAAGTTATTACTGGAGCAAATGTAGCATTAAATATATTTATCTGCTTCTATGGCATTGATAATACAAGAAGTCTGTTTCCTGTCTGATGCCTCATTTGATTTATTAGGGCAGCAGCAGCCTCCTCTGCAGCAGCAGCGGTAGCCAAAAAACACCTCTAAATGCATCACAAGAAGGCCGCTTCTCTAAGACTTCATTAACATGCATTCCTTTTCCTGGATTCAGGCTCTTTGGTCCTCAGTTGAAGGAAAATTTTAAGAAATCTGCTGAGGTTTGGAAAGTGTTAGTTCCAGTTTGTTTAAGCTTTAGAGGAAGTGGAACCCCTTGCAGAAGAATGTTTAATGCAGGTCCGGCAGCAAAGGACGCAATCCATGTCCTTACAGGGAAGGTGTAGAGACTGGAGACCCCTGCAAAACCCATTCACAGTCAACCCAAACCACCAAACCTCCTGCCCCTGCGAAAGCATTACTAGGCCAATATCCAGTTGAATCTTCTGGTTGAGAGCCGACTAAAGTTTTTTCTTGAATCTGTGAGAAGAAAATAACCGACCTATGGGCATTGGACACTATCCACTCAGAATATCAGGTGCAATTTTCAGAAGAACCTAAATAACATTTTCACCAGACTTCTCTTCGACGAGACTTGGCTCAGTGGAAGGCATTATTGAAAGGAATCCAAAACCTTGTTTAAAACACCTATTGTTCCAGAGCGAGAAAAGTGACAGAGCTGTTAATAATTCTTCTGGTAGAGAGTTATCAGGAAAGAAGTAAATTCCTTTGTTTCTTACCAGTAATTCAAAATGTTCTCCCTGATAAACATTCTTTCCCTGAGGAAGCAAGGAGATTTCTTGTCATCCATCAATCTCTTGTACACTTATCTTCATGAACCAATATACAAAGCATCACAATAGTTTCTATGATTCTGTATCCAAGGGGACCTTTTTCAATGTCATGTCCTCCTTTTTGGCCCGGTGTCTGCTCCAAGAGTTTTCACAAAGCTCTTGGTGCCCTTTGTAGAGGGAATCTCTGCCCTAGGAATTTCTTAGTTCCCTTAGCTTGATGGCTGGCTGATTACTGCTCTTTTCAAAAAGGTTGAAGGATGTTATGAGAGTGCATACCATTCTGGAAGAACATGGATGCGTCTTAAAGTCTATCAAGTCCCATCTGGTCCCAGCCCAGACACTTTAGTTCATTGGAGTCATGTTTTAGACAGATGTGGGGAAGGTTTATCTGCCAGATTGCAGACAGATGAAATTTATAGTACATCTACAGTCATGTCTGTCCAAACCAGAGGACAGAAGCATGGGAATGTTTTTTTGTCCATTTGGGTATGGTTTCCATGGTATGAATGGTTCCTTGGTCCTGCCTTCTGCTTGACTCATTGGCTCTTCATCTTCTGAAGCTTTGGAGACCATCATAGTAGATGTATGAGCATCTGGTGATGGTGATGTCTCAGAGTGCTTCCAAGCTTCAATAGCGGCTTCAGCCACAGAACCTGAGCAAGAGGTGCCCTTTCAGTTTTCCTTTCCCAAAGTAATAACCATAGATGCAAGGTCTTGCAACTGTAAAAACCAGAGAGCAGTGCTTTTGGTCCTGAATCATTTTACACATGACCTGAGGGGCCATCCAGTTTGCTTTTGAACCAACAAGCTGGTCTCCCAGGTCTCCATGGAGGGACAGGATCCCTAGAGTTGTGTTTGCTAGCCCGAGAGAATAGTTTGTGGATAGAACTAGTCTGGGTGATCTCATTGCAGTGTAACTCCAGCAAGAAAGAAAGTTTAGGCAAATCTTATGAGCTGAACCTTCATGGTGTCTTCATCCTTAAGTGTTTAGGATGATGGCATGGAAATTCGGAATCCATTGTTTGGACATATTTACAATATAAGAGAACTCTCAGAAGGCCTGGGGGATGGCCACCCTTTCTACTGTATGACCTTGTGTTTTTTTTATATGTATTCCCACTGGATCTCTTATTGTAAGGGTAATTCAGAAAATCAAGGGGGGGGGGCATGCATAGGTGCATTACTAGTCCCTTGTTGTAGTTGTTTTCTTCTCAAATTGCAACTCACTTTTACTGGGTGTTTTCAGTAGATCTTTCTCCATTATTAGTCCTATCCCTGGACCAAGCAATGTTACTCCAGCTGCATCTCGGGGTTTGGTACTTGAAAGGCTGAATTTGAAATCTTCAGGATATCAGTAGGTGTGGTGGTAGAAATTTAACAGACCCGACCCCCAGCAATCCTGAAAGTTTGTGCAAGTCATTTAGCCTCATGGTGTGAACAAGAGGTTTTGCATCCAGATTCCTGTGGCCAAAGTATGGTTTTAGACTGCTTAACACCCGTGGTTCATGTAAGGTTAGAAGTGTCCACCTTGAGATACAAGTGGGCAGTAGTTAGAGCTGTTTGAGGTTCCAAATGCTCTTCAATTGGTTCTTGAGTAGTAAGACTTTTAAAAAAAATTGTTTAAGGGACCAGTTATATTGCATTCTATCATGGTGTTGTGTAGGCTCTCATTATCCTAATGAGACTACTGGATCTGGGCGGCAGAATCACTTGCACTGTGGGAGACTGAGTCTGAACCCACTACAGGTGACACCTGTTGGCCTAATCTGGGTTTTGTTCTGGCAAACTAGCGGTGTCTCATCTCCACCCAGGAGCAGGGATGATCGGGCAACCGAGCGCATGACACAAATGACTTCCCAGGGAAATTATGGTTGCTCAGATCTCATCCGTTTCTCTCAGTTACATTAGTCTCACATATGCAAGGACAATCAGAGGCAGAATATAGTTCAATAAGGTTTTATTGAAGTAACTGCATCTTGGATAATAAAGCATGTACTGCAATACCTAGGAAGATGAAGCATGACAGGATTAAAAGTGTGACAAGGAGAGTGAAACATAAAAATAACACTTCATATTGTCACTAAGATCATTAGAAATAGCTCCTACATATGCTATGTTAGAGTACAGCATGTTAAGATGCAATTCTGCCCTTCAGGTTCCCCTAGGAAGACATCATCCCTCATATCTGAGCAAGAGGCCTGTAGTCTACATAAGCAGCTGCCGTGAAGCACTCAGCAATCAGCATACAGGCGTGGTCATCTGGCTGGAATCTCCCTCTAATGTACATGGGTCAAAGTAGTGCTTTTATAATAAAACAGCTGATGTTCCAAGAAAGGATCCCCACGTAAGAGTGTGTATGTTTCTGTGAACATTAGAGACAAAGCGTACCACTTCTGCCTCCTACTTATCTTACTGTAGCCTTGAGAAAAACACAGAGTGCAAAAATTGTCTTGTTTAAGAACGCAGTGCTGGGCTAGGCAAAGAACAGCTATACAGAGAAAATAAAACAAGACTGCAAATGTGGCTATTGTTAAAATAATAAAACGAAGCTGAATAAAATATATCTAGGTTGAAGTGCACAGCCGCAGGCCTAGTTTGCTAAAATAACGTATATGAAGCTATAACTAAAATGGCTACACAACAATGGGATCTGGCTTTTGTCTTGAAGGTTCTCTTCTCTTTTTGACACTCTTGAGTTGGTGACTTACAGATTCTTTCACAACTTTCTTTTTACTGGCAATATGTTCACTTTATAGGATTGGCGAATTGGGTGCTTTGTTGTGTATGGATCTTTTTTACATTTCTTTGCTGATAAAGTTGTATTAAGTTATGGCCTATCTGTTTTGCATAAAGTACAATACTCCATTGATGTAATGCAGGATTTGATTTAGCTTCTTTCCGATCCATCTCCAGCTGTTCTGGAAGAAGAGGCATTGCACTCCTTGGATGTTCATTTTGCTCTATCCATCTATATCGGTAGAACAGTATGTTTGAGGGAAGTTGAATAGTTTGTCACATTTGGATTGGATAGTCAAGGTCTTAATCCTTCTATATCCGCATTAAGCAAATGTTTGCAAGGAAAGAAATTACGAGGAACTTTTCAAGGTAGATCAAGTTGTGAAGTATCTATTTTATGAGCTTTTCAGAGGTGCCTCCATGAAAGGCATTTGTGCATTAGCCACCTTGTCAACTCAGCACAAATTCATGGCTCATTACATACTTCAGGTAGGTGGAGTTTTAGAATCTGTTAAATCTTCTTAAAATTACCTTCACATTGATTACATTTCACTGGGTGTTACATTAGGTGGCTCTTCTGAGCTTTGGCTGAATATCTAAATGTTTTCTGTTTAATTAATTATTTGTGCATTAATTCATTCATTGAGGACTAGGGCAAGGAAGACTGGTGAGGAGGTAATGACCCGGTTACTTAACAGTAGTCTTCATTACTCTGAGTCCAGGTTTTCCTCGTCGTAGTTCTGTTTCCCTCACTCCTTCCCGGTAGATGGGGAAGAAATCAAACAGCAAATTATTATGTTCTGTATTCTAATTGGGTAATATTTGGATGTTGGTCATGTTTGGCACTATTTTATGTTAATATTCAGCAAAACGAGAGCAGCCATACCTTATCCTTGGCTCAAGCACGGATACCAGTTTGGAACAGGAGCTCTAACAAGTCTAGTACTTGTGTTGTATAGAATAACTGATTTTCCCCATCCGACTTGAAGTTGTAGACAGCGATGCAGCTCCAATGGGTGAGAGTTTGGGGGTGTTACACCCTCCTAAAAAATATATTCTGTAGTAATCAGTTGGGTACAAGTGCTTTCAGTTGGGTAATGTAAAGTGTCTGTTGGATTTCACCTGGGATATTTACATTCCCACACTCACAAAAGCACACTCCCTTTCTCTTGTCCAACTTTTAAAGTCCTTAAAATGTTGAGCAGTTAAAAAATATTGCATTTTAAGTACCCCTTACAATCCGCACTCCTATCTTTTTTCACTTGGCCCCTAAGTCCCCCTCATGTCCTGCTTCTCATATGTTTTTTAACAAGATGTCCCAGCGGGATTGTTGAGAAATCTGAAGCTCACAACTCCACAATACTGGCCAAGCTGCACCTCTGGCTGTAGGCTCTGTACTTAGCTGGGCTGGAGTGGACAAGATGAGATGGTCCTCGCAGTGCTGACGTCTGTAAGCGGACAGCTAGCTGTAACATGTATATTTCTTATACATAGTTTGTGGAAAATTAATTTCACGGTTTCAGCACTGACAATAAGCGCACAAAATTGTTAAAAGGAAAGCGCTGCAGTTAGAAAAGTATACCTAAGAGAGAGTAGGAAAGTAGTTATCTTTTGATCTTTGCTCAATATTGTAATGTGGACTGAACATTTCTCAGAAAGCCATTTGAATAATTGTAGCAATTTCCAAGAGAGTGAGTTGTTTAACCCTTTCTACGTTAACGTGTTGTTCTTGATTGCTATGATGTTCGTGGAACATTACTTATGTGATCAACGTTGTGTTCCTGCTTTAGGAGCTATTTTATAAGGCTACTGTAGGAGAGCAATCCTTGGTTTCTATTTATTTTGCAGCAACACCAGCAGCGAGAAGGTGCCGGTTTGCCCTATACACACCACCATTATTAAGATATGTTTGTCACATAAATAACATTAATACGAATGTCTACACATACCCTATACACACAATTATAATGAGCGTTTGTGTGTGCTTCACAAACACGATGAATATGAATGGTTTTGTATGCCCTGTGAAATGAAAATCGCACCTTCGTGAAAGGAGAACGTATATTTCTGCTAACAGTTCTCACTTCCTCATGGTGAAATTATTTCGGTGACTCCATATTAACTGTTTAAAATGAACACACAATTTTAACACATACCCAATCCTGATGTCGTTTATACCCCACCCAGAATGTTATTTTGCTATGTTTTCAGCTTTTGATTAAGTTCTCTTTTTTTCTTAAAAATAAGGTTTTTATGAAAATATATGACCTGGCTCACAGGGCTAGAAGTTTTTAAATATTGTTTTTACAGAACCTAATACCGGCTGAGTCCCTTTTTTTTCTTTCAGTTCCGCAAAATATTCATATCCCGGAGTTCACTCGGTTTTTTAATTGAAGGAGCGAGCGAGTTTGAGTCTTGGTGGGATTGCTCCATGACCTTTCCACAATCTCTCTCCTTGATCTACATTGATTTTTGGGTTAATGGCTTTGGAGCCATCCCGGCATACTTTAAGATCCTGCTATTGCCTTGTTGTCCATTTGTATGAGGTGTAGCAAAATGAGTGCCAGTGTTAGTAATGAACAGCCAAGGTTATCATTTGCTAAGCCAATGAACGCCGATGTGCCTTCTCTGTTTTCCCTATTTGTGATTAGGACACAGCATGCACTGCTAGCATCAATAAACGTCCATGGCGATGGTGGGATTGCACTCAGATGGGATATCTTTGGTGACCATTGGTTCAAAGTGTGTGCTACACCTGGACAGGTATGCTTTTCTGCACGACAGCCTGGACAGTGGACTTTTGCCAGTTTTGGTAGTTCACGCCTCACCTGTGGATAACATTTTCTTCTGGCCACTGCACTAGCACATCCAGTGGTACACGCATGGAATAAAAAACATTTGAAGGGTTGTCACCATACAGTCCAGGAATAAATGTGGTGATCCGATGACAGACATTGTTTTCATATTTACCACAAAATGCATAGTGGGTTAATGACTGATTTTGTTTCCTGCATGTCCCTTGTGCTTTTCCTGTAAAGGGTTTGCACATGGATCTTGTGTTTGTAGCTTTATGTGCCTAGAAGTAGGGGCTAGAGACATAAAGGTTTAAATTATGTTTTTTCCTACTTACTTGTTGATTATCCATGTTGTGTTGAACTTGAATTTGTTTCTTGTCAGGAAAGTGCATGGCACAACTGACATACGTTATTGACTGTGTGCTCATGTGACAGATTTGGGTCAGTTTTCTGTTTGTGTCAGTGCCAGATCAGCTATTCTACCACTATGACATTTTAATAATTGGCTTCACAATTATGGGCAGCTTCTGAACTGGATCATCCATCCAGGCCCCACATACCAGTTCTAGTCGTGAAGTGTGGGGCTGAGATAAACATTTTTGCCAAGATTTGTTTCCAATATGGCCCTGTTTTGTGACAATATGGAGGTGCATTGGATTCGTGTCATCATTTACAATGTAATCCCTGTTTAAACAGCAGTAACTAATTTCTTCATAATTGGCGCCTTGTGACGCATCAAGTTACCAATTATATAGAAAAGATGGCACAGCTCGACTATTATGATATTATTACAGTCGAGCTCTGATATCACTGCCTTCTGCCAGACCCAGCAGCTAAGGTAGGTCATGTCACGGAGCATAATCCGAACATTGTTTTCTTTTTTTTTCTCTATTTTAGTAGCTTACAATGACAGCCAGGGAGAATATGTTGATTTTTTCCACTCCTTAGATAGAGAAAGGCTAGAATCTTTCTGCACATTTCTACGCAATCAGAACTACTGCAACTTTTTTTTTATTAAAAAACTAACTTGTATTACACTGTATCTAATATCCGTTTCCAACAGATATCTAACAAGTTCTTGAAGTGTTTAATTTTGCACCAGGTTTTATTTTTATTCTTCATGTTGGCAAACATGGTTGCTCTTTCATATGAAAGAGCTAGACACGAAGATTTTAAGTAGTTTGTGGGAAAGGTGATGGTGAGACCATGTATTATATACGATAAAGTACCTCCTGGTGTACATGATAAGGATATTGCAAGACATCTCGAGGTTCCATTACCTTATAAAGGAAGATCTCGGTGGCATGTAATATCCTTATAAGGTACGGCACAGGGTACTTTATCCTTTATCTGTTTGTGACCATGAAATTAATGTCTCTTAGGTTCCCTACAGATATGTGTTAGGAATGTACTTGTATCCCCTATACGAATGTCATTTGTCATTTAGCTCACATCTCATATTTAATTTTTCTTATCTGCCATGAAAATCTCATCCCTTTTGGAGCAATGATGGTCAACCACATCTTATGCAAACTATTAATAAAAATTTCTCTGAATACCCTATACCTAATATTAATAGGAAATCCAACGTTTTCCCAATACACATTTAAATTATATTAGAACATTGGAATATTGGAAGCTCCATTGCAGACAATGGAATGCTCTGGGCTTTTACTGGCCGGTAAAAGCCCGAGCGTCAACATTCCAGTGTTCTCTTTGTTCACAGCAACAGCTGTGAAAAAAGGCCTCAAGGAGCCTGGGCTCCGTGAGGACTTTGCTTTGTTTATTAGAACATTCTGCCCTCTAGTGGCAGAATGTTCTAATAGCCTTAGAGCCCACCGTAGCAGGGTCTACCAGCAATTAAAGGCCTGCTCCTTTGTTAAAAGGCCCTCGCCTTCGGCTCCGGCTTTTAATGGGTGAGCGGGCCTTAAAGGCTATAGTGAGTACACACTTTCAGCTCTCTGCTAAATTTGCTTTCATAGTTAATTGTAATTAGCCATTAGGTGCCCCTGGTGGTTTCTGAAAAATGGCACTGAAATAGAAAACGGGAATTTCATGTGGGCAATCTACTCCCACTCCCCCTTCCCTATCACCCC
Source organism: Pleurodeles waltl (assembly GCF_031143425.1). Taxonomy (NCBI): domain Eukaryota; kingdom Metazoa; phylum Chordata; class Amphibia; order Caudata; family Salamandridae; genus Pleurodeles; species Pleurodeles waltl. The sequence continues at coordinate 654,263,820 of NC_090445.1, read as the reverse complement.
ATCCTTTCTTTTTTGGGAACACCACCTCAAATCATCATGTGCAAATTAGTAACAAAAAATGCAACTCGTAGAGTCCAATTCAAAAGTAAATGTATCTTAAAATTAAAACAAAGAACAGTAGAGGACAGTTAAAGACAAATTTACTGCCAGCAGTCATGCTCTTGGGAGTACTAGTACTTGCAACCAACCTATGACAGATATTAAGGCTACGTTGTTTTAAAGCATGTTCTTCCTTGTATCTTGATGTCAAATTGAATGATGTAATGCCCAGGAAAGCCCGACCATTGATTTGTATATGCAGAGACATTGCCACCCCAGTTAGTTATTAAGTAATAAAAGTGCCTGGGTGGGTTGAATAGAGACACCAACTCGATGCTCAAAAACGTTTCTAGCCTGAAATAACTAAAGTAATGTGCAAAATGTAAATGAAGTATGCCAAAAAGCATCCTGATGGAAACCATTATGAAGACTAAGGGAATCATTACGAGTCTGGCGGTCTACTGACTGCCAGACCTGCTGTGGCTTTCAGATCGCCGCCAATGTTGTGGTCCGAGCACCACATTATGACCATGTTGGTCGTGTGGCAGTTGGACGGCCAGCACCGCCAGGATTAGTTGTCCTGGCAGGCTGGCGGTTGTGGCGGTTGTGGCAGTCTTGGCGGTCCTAATGCTCCAGGGCAGTGCTGTCCTGGGGATTACGACTTCGTTCTCCACCAGCTATTTCATGGCAGTGACACTGACATTCTGAAAAGGAGAATGGGTGCTGGGTGTCCCAGTGGGGCCCCTGCACTGCCCATGCATTTGGCATTGGCAGTGCTGGGGCCCCCCAGGCCAGCACCATCACAATGTTCACTGTCTACTTTGGAGACAGTGAACATTGCGAGGGTGCTGGTGCATCCTACAGCATTGCCACAGTCTCGATTATGAGCCGGAGGCAATGCTGTAGGGTGTTTCCCGCTAGACCAGCGGGCGGAAACTCAGGTTTCCGCCTGCCGACCTAGTGGGAAACTCTTAACGGGCCCAGCAGGGAGGTAGCCACTATGGCGGCAACGACCCTGTCGGAAGTTAGGCGGACAGGTAAAACCGTCAGCCAAATTTATAATCCAGCCCTTAGTCTGATCCAGAAGTGGACGATAACAGGACATGTGCTATAAATCGGTGGCTGTCCATCCACTCTCTGTTGCCATCTCCTGCTTAATTTTTTTTAACAGATTTTTTTTATTTGTTTAAATTCCATAAAAAACATTTCAAACCATAAACACACTGCAAAGTATATCCACGATCAATGTTAGTTTTGTGTAACAGGTGTATTCAGCACCATATAGTCTCTTTTGGGGCCGTAGTTACATCTTTTATTAAATTTTTACAAATGACGACATCTGCCCCATCAGTCATTAATCAGTTCCATCTGTTAAACTGGGAATGACATAATTCATATTTGCCACATTCCAGGTAGAAATGTCAAGTTCCTCCTCAATACCTTTACCTTTCTGCTTTTTATTTGGACGTTGAAAAATGGAAGCACTTGCTTCCAAGGAATCCAGAAGTAACTAGTCTACCACCCTAGTGTTCCCTAAGCCTATCTATTGAGACACGCTCGAAATATTTTTAGATTTACAGACATGGAGCTTATCTACAGCTAAATGACACAAGTGAACCCTCTGGATATCGGTTAAAGGCTGCTAATGCCCTTTCATATTTTAACAAGCACAGTCATCTGGGTAGGTTATAACTAAACCATTGTACTTAAGGATGAAAGGCTAAAATGTGTTAAGCCACAGCAGTTCCATTTTTTCTGTGAGGTGACATCAACCGGTCTAGTATGTCAGTTCATCATCTCTCAAAGGATTAGTCAAGCTTGTATTTGAATGTTCCATTTTAATGCACCGTTTAAAGGAGGACACGAAGTCTCCAGTCAAGAAGGCCAGCCATACTGTCCGGAAGAAGCAGTTGAGTTTGCCTTCTAAAGTGAAATCTGCAGGGTTTTTCCCCAGGATCCAAAGTCATTTTAAGTGCCAGGGGCCTCAGGGGTTGTCTACCATGTATCCTTATGATAATTAGGTGGATATTTCATGTATTAGTTACTGATGCATTATGACGTACATTTTGTAAATAATCTTGCACTGCTGATTCAGAGTCGCGTTTGCTCGTTATATACGTCGTGTTTACCATTTGCAATAATTATGGACTGAGACTAGTATTCTCTAAACGCATGGCATCTGCCAAGTCTCTGGTCATGTTTGACGAAACTCTTACTATGCTGGAGGGGGAGGGGATATGTTGGTAGGGAGGTAATGGTAACCTACAAGGTTCTGATGCGATCCCCTTGCCTATGTATCTATGGGAGGCAGAACCTGACCATAATATCAGTCACATCCGCTGTGGCATTCTGCGTAAAAGGAATTATGATATTTTGGAACAGATAAATAATCTTCTGTGCAACAGCAGTGGGCTAACGCAGGCCGCCACAGCACACCAGCTTCCGTGACAGGAAAAGTCTTGTATGTGCGACAGCCTGCAATATCTCACAGCAGTAACCTGCCCCGGGGTCCTTCAGGTAGCGCACACAGGTCTGACCCAAGGTGATGGAAGGCGTGCGCAGATGCTGTTCTCATGCGACCCACAGCATCAGCCTGCTGGGGGAATTTATAGGCTTAGTCATCCAGTGTTGTATGCATCCATTCATTTAGGGCACTCATGTAGAAACATGCTATACGTTTTTCTGAGACTTCGAATCTTACCTTTATATTTTTTATACATTGAAACACTAGTGTGGCTGAAACTAAAGTCTAGTAGGCATCGTCTTAAAGTGGCAGAGACCCATTTCAAAATGAAGATCCAGGTTTATTTCTTTAGTGTATCATAAAGCAGTCAGGATCGTGGTTGTACATGTGTTAAAGATGACTCTAAGATCCATTTTCATTTCTATAGTAGGTCATGCAGCAGCAAGTGTCAGGATTCTGGTTGTACATGTGTTAAAAATGACTGCTAAAGGGAGCTTATGGTCCAAAATCTGGCATGTTTTGTGCATTTCGATAGCGCATTCCCACTAGTGGAATGGCCCTGAAGAGCCTTGTAAATCCAGGTGCTCGTCTTCGATAATGGATTGCCGTGGAAAAGAGTCAAAGTGCTTTGCTGAAATTGTTGTGGGGGTGTGTGGCACTGTCTGGGAAGTGTGGCTGTGGATAGCAGCCGGCAACGCTGGGTAAAGTAATGTATTTATGAGGAGGAGGCTGGTGCTCCTGAATCCTGGTGTGGATTTGTGTACAGCATTGTGTAAACACATGCGGGTGCCGAAGACAGCACAGTTTTGTTGGTGTAACTAGAGCACAGGTCTCTTTCTCCCATACACTTTCCAAAATGCTAATTTTGTGTTCCTGAACGCCTGAAGCCTGATTTTACTACACTTCAGATAATGTGAATTTGTCGGAAGTTCAAGATATAAAAAGGTTGTTTCTGTTTTTATTCTGCAAAATCATTGCCAGGCTGAGGGGTTACATAGTGTTTACAACACAATACTGGATGGGAGTCTCAGTAAAGAGTAAATTAGCTTAAAAGAATCATTAGGGGATTCTAAGCATCATTCTTAGGAGTACAGGACATGACAGCAGTCTAATGGATACCGGCTCGGGTGATTAGCTGAACTTTATAAATCCTGATTCATTGACCGTTGTTTTTAATTGTTTTATTGTTACTACCATTTTCTTAAGTGTTAGTATTATTATCGTTAGTCATAATAACAATGTTTTTATTAAACACAATCTCACAGGCTATCATACAATAAATTCCGCTGCTTATTTAAAAAAAATAGTCTAGACCTCACTTGTAGAGGCCTATTTAATAAAGCTGCTTTGCTTTTGCTGTCTCCATTCCTATTACAGTCTTATGCATTTAATACGCATTTCTAAGATATAACTTAAGGCTCTTTGTAATGTGAGTGCATTTGATTGTGTGGATACAGGGTGGCCGGAATTAACTTTTCTGGGTGATATCGTCTCATCTAAATCTAGCTATAGCAAGGTATTTGGCCACGAATGGGTAATAACATTCGGACCTGGTTTTACCGGGTCAAAAACTGCAGGTAGGTGGGCCGAATAACAGTCCTTTTTCTGCTCCGATTTACCACCAGCATCAAGACAAGGAAGAGTTGGGGATGATCAGGGCATCTAGTGCAAGGGCGGCTAGAGCTAGGCTAGGTGTAAGCATTCGTTGCTTCTCCTCGGAGTTGCATGCTTTGGGTCGAGATAGGGCTGTGCTGATGCCCACAGTCCCTCCACCGTTTAGCAACAGTTTTCCCAGTGCAGCTCTACAAGCTCTATCTGGTAAATAAAACCAGGCCTGGTGTTTTTAAGCAACGAACTATGGATGCAGAAAAATGTGTCCAGTTCAGGTGGAGAGATCTCGCCCCGGATGCCACTCCACCACACTTGTAACGTGGCTCATTATGAGTGCCCCGGACCCACACATGAGAGGTTCACGCCCAGTAATTAACATAAATGAGGGGCCCGTTTTCTCAGAGGAAGCGGAGTTAGTGGGTAATATGAGTGCAACTCTGAGGTTCCACTAAAATGGGGAATTATAGATCCATGTCCTCCAATAGTTCCCCATTCCTACACAGTTTGTTTTTAACAGCCAAAAGTTCTAGGGAAATCAAGATAGGTGTGCGGTGTTTCATTTTCAATGGGGCCAGGAGCAGAGTTATCGACCCCCTTTGGAAATTCTTTGGCACATGTAGCGAGGGCCTGAGTGTTCTTTACACACATTATGTTGGCTCCTTATTCGTGACCTATTGTAATTACTTTCTTTTGCTTCTTGCAGAGGATGAATGAATGTGGTTTAGGCCAAAGGGGAAACTGTACCCAATCAGCTCGTGCTGCTCAGTTTCAGTACTAGGCTGTATGGTGAAGACAATTAGCTTCTTTATTGAGTCATCAACCTAAATCAGGAAACATCAAGTTGAGTTGCAGGTTACACGTGTTTGAGTACAGGATACCCCACCAAGAGCACTGAACATCCCTACTCTGGACTCAACTGGTGTAACTGTCAGAACAACGCTCCAAGTGACTTTGCAGCATTTCATGCCTCATCAAACTCACGTTGGAGCAGGGACAAAGAGAACAAAGTGATCTGAAGATACAACACATCTCCCACCCTTGGAAACAAACCAAATAGGTGACAAGACCTTAGACAAAGTAAGATTGCACAAAAATATTGACAAGACTCTGGAAGCTGCGTGTGACACACAGAGGACACTACAATTTCAAGAACTATCAGGGAGATACAAAATCATATCAGCATGAAAAAGCCTGTATCAAGTAAATTCCACCGGACCTTCACATACCATCAAAGAATGACTCATCCTGGCACACAGCCAACCAGTCAACATAAACACAGGGAAGAATGTCTTTCAACTCTAACCCAGCCCATCAAAGGGCATCTTGTGAACAACTTTGCAGGTCTCTTTCAACCCCCACTCATCCCGTAAAATGGCCTCCTCTGAATAACACAACAGTTGTCTTTCAACCCTCACGCTTGTTATCCAGTAGGTTTTTTCAAAGCATCATTCATCCCATAACAGTAGCTAATGCATTACACAACTGGTCTCTTTCACTTCACTCATTATACTGTAAGAGGGCATCTCATTATTATTGAAATGCTGCACACCTCAACTATTCCAACATTCACTTGCACTGTATAGTATAACTGCACAAGTGCAGCCATTATTAACGTACGTTTATGCCACGTATCGCACCGCCTGGTACAACTAAGCTTGTACCACATAGTTCAAATGCACCCTGCCATCCGGCCCAGGGATGACCCTAACCACACTAGTCACAGAACCACTACCTATTCAATTAAGAAAAAGAAAATTATGAGCACCAGCTCACAAGTCACCATGCAGTTGCACTGAAATGCAATGAAAATGTATACTTTGTGCACTCAAAATATTTTTTAATAAATAACAAATGAATTAACCATCACTTTTTCCCTTCTGTTAAGGGATGTGCAAATATTTTAATCAAGCATCAGATAAATTAAAATATATATATTTCCACTCTAACGTTAACATCGCAAACTTCGTTTTTTCACAAACACGTATATTAACCATATTTGCAGATGTCTTTCATACGGCACAGAGAATTTTCAACAGTAGCCGCTCCTGTGCAGTCAAGAGTTCTGCTATTTTGTTGCAAAAACAAGCTCACTTTATAGAAATGTCAGCTCTTTCAAAACGAAGAGTTATTCAGAAGCCCCAGTCTCACCCCTGCTTTAAATCATTGTTCACAGAGCCATGAAAAACAAAGAAAAAGAGGAATCCATAGTCCCAATCGACTCTCTGCAATATCTAATTAAACTATCATGTTTGACAGGCGCACACATTCCGATTGCCTTCGTATTTAAACGCATTTCCGTTTAGAAAACAGCAAGACCAGCTCCTTTCCAAGCGCAGCTTGTGAAGCAGAGGTTCCTCTTTCTTTATCCTTGCCTCAATGAACTAGACCAAGCCAATCACCGTGCCTTTTCTCTTGCTGTCAAAGGCACAAGCTTCAAACTACTGCACCTTAATTTAAGTGTAGTTCCAAGACTCACTTCAAGTAGCTTCCCTCTGAGACCTGCCCGGGCACCTGTCCCCAGACACAACATACACATGCTGAGAAGCATGCCTGCACTTGAAAAGGGAATAACAGTTGTTAAATGCGCTCACTCTGCCGTATATCACCTGAAAATAATGTGGATACCTAAGGTCAAACTGTTGATGCTAACACATTGACATGTCCCATACTTGTCACTGCAGCGGGCAGTCATAGGGCCACCATTTTACTAAAATCTTGGTCTTCACCAAAGTATTGTGTCAGATTTACAAGTTTGTTGACCACATGTACAATCAAAAGCTGTTTCTCCACAGCCCAGCTTCTATCTCATAGTTTACTCTGCAGCTTGACCACTCACCTGCCAGGGTAACTCGCTGAAATGCTGAGCAGCAGCGCCTTCCTACAGCTTTAGGGTTGCTTGAGAAAAGGGAGTCATGCCTTCTGTTCTCGCTGTAGGTGCTTTTCTATTTCTGCTTCTCTCTTTCCAGAGTACTGATCCTAAGGCTAGCATGGTAATGTATGCGCTTCACCCGGCCCCGTCTTTATGCCGAATAACTGAGGCAGCTCGGTCCCTCTTCTTTGACACTAGTGGAAGGGTTCAGCAGACAAGGGGCGCCTCTTTTCAGTCTCACTTTTAAACCTCCGCAGATGCCATCTGATGATGAAGACACGTGTAGGGTACCCAAATCTTTAATCTTCTTATTTTTACTTTTTTTAGATGCATGAATTCTTAAATCTCATCCCCAATGTTGCGAAGTCTCTTATGCTCAGTAATCAGCGTTGACTTCATGGTGCAGACAGGTAGTTTCTTTATTGACACAGCAGCCTAGATTTAGGAAATACGAGGTTCAGTCCAGGTTACAAGTATATAGGTACAGGATAACCCTTCAGGAGCATGGGCCGTCCCTGTTCAGCCACTAACCTCAACTGGTTTAACTGACAACCTTCCAAGTGGCAAAACAGCATTCCATGTATCATCGTACTCAAGCTGGAGCAGGGCCCATAGAGCACATGGAAAGCAAGAAACAAAAGTCTGCATTTAAGTGCAGTCATTGAAAAGAACCCTTTCTTATTGGAGGAACGAACCCCGGCCCTTCTTTTTGGAGGTAACGTTCTACCCTTTTTTGTATCAGGCACCAATGGTCGGGTCTTTCCTTTTCCTTTCTGGTACATTCTTTGTAAATATTATTTTATTTATTCATTCTTGGTATTTAGTAATATGGCGTCCAATGCAGTCTGAATGCTTTTAATACATATGAAAACAATTATAATTGACATGTTTTAAATCAACATTAAAGTGTTTATTAAACATATGTAAACAGTAACAAACGCTAGCTGAGTCAGATTTATGTAAAACTTGAAGGGCAGTTACAATTGTTCTACTTACTCGTAGTGAAAGCATTGTTAACACATCTGTGAAAATTGTACTCAAGTTCTATTTCACTGATCAGTTTCATACCAATCACCTGTTTCTGTTCAATTTACTTCCCGAGCATCCTTTTTCCATGTTTAGGTCTGGTTTAGCTACGCAGCTGTATGAAAATCATACTGTCAATAACTTTTTAAAATGTACACAAATTAGGCATGGCTCTACCCAGAGGAGTATGACTTCTTCACCTCATACTATTAGCTATTTGGTGTAACCTTTCACCTTCAAGGGCATGCTTTCATTTAACTATGAGAGGGAGTATTTTATGTCAAATGGACTCCCAATCATCACATTGTTGGTCACATTCAGTCATTTATCTCCTACATGCATTATATCCCGAAAGTAATCTGTATTGCAACTTTTTTCTTCAGAATGGGCAACCGCATTTGTGAATGCATGTGTTTGCATGTATTACCAAATACAATACTTGCATTTTTATCTACCATCCTAAAAATGATCATAAATCTCTTCACGTCAGGAGATACAGTGACACGGAAGTCAAAGAACACCTTGCCTAAATCCTTGTTTCACAACTCAGATTGTAATCATTCCGTCCTGGTGATTATGGAAGGATTATTGTCATAATAACTAACATATTGAACTGTGATTTTGAACCATTGCTTACTTGACACATTTGGATGAAATGACTGAAAAATGTCAGACGGTAGCTTTAATGTATCTGTGTTTCCAGTGAAAGAACCCCCCCCCTCAAATAATGGCTTCATTATCATAGCTTAGTTTACACTTATTGTTAGTGACCCTTGAAGTGAGGTACTCTGGAAGAAGCAAGCACTTCATGTCTCTTATATTAAAAAAAAGTTTGTCAGCCCTAGTGCCAGCTGAGTGCTGCTGGTGAAAAAGATTGTCTGACTGTCTAGTTTTGTTTTGGTAACTTCCCTCCCCTTTTTCCAGAAATTCAAGAGACTGTAGGGCACAATACTGCATTCCATAGAGTAATACCAGAAGTAAGTTCCTTTTGTGGATGACCTCAAAGCAATGCACCTAACCCACATAAAACATTTGTAATAAAAAAGGAAACGTTTTAGTTCAAACCAATAACTAAGTAGTTTTATTTTTTGTTCAATTACTGTGAGGGTTCCATAATGAATTTAAATTGATCATAACCCCACAACTACAAGTACACTGTTACTGTCTCAAATGATTGTCCACCAATTTTCCAGGTAAGATTCAACTTCTTTGTTGTATTTGAAACCACCATGATTTTTGTGTTACTAATACTTGCATTTAAACCCTGGGTTTCTAAAAGTTCCTGACAGCCAGCCTGGCACAGTGGATATGTTCTTGGCCCAAGCAATTGATTTGCTAGATCCTTTATAAACTAATGGGGCAGACAGAGGTCTAAAACACAACCTTGATTTCAACCATTTAGGCCCTCATTATTAGTGGCCTGGTTAATTCCGGTTTCTGTACAAATATACGTTCCTTAGGGATCGGAATTATAGCAATTATTGCATCCACTGCATTTTTCCCAAGTTAATGTCTGTGGGTCAATGTTGGACCTGCCCTCTTTGCAGGGTGGCCCCAAAATGTGTTGCCTTCATCCCTCCAGCTGTCTGATTTTGTTTTCGTGGAAGCCTTAGGACTTATGTACTTTACCACTGCTAACCAGGGCTAAAGTGCTTGTGCTCTAAACCTGAATATTTCTTTTTAATGTATATAGGTAATTCCTAAGGATTTTCCTAAAAAACCCATAGGGCAGGGTCAATTGTATTACATAAGTAGGACATGCGTTTGTAAGTTTTACATGTCCTGCTTGTGAAAAACTCCTAAATTCATTTTCAGTACTCTTAGACCTATCTCTCCCATTGGATAACTTTGGGTTAACTTATTGAAGTGGTTCTTAACGTTTGGTCCGAGGACCCCTGGTGGTCAGCAACCCCTTCTCATGGAGCTTGTGAGGCTGACAATTTTTAAAAATATATATTACCACATTATTAACACATATTAATAAAAAAGCAACATTTACAACTGAACATTTTAAAATGCTCTGTAAATGTGAAGGGATCTGAAATTGGAAGCTAAAATTTGAGTTAGTATCCCCAGACTGATTCATGGGGGCAGTGCACATACATAAAACATAAAATAGTATTGATGATGGATGTACTCAATTGAATTTAGAAAAGCTTCAAACTTCCCATTAAAGTTTTGTTTTTGTTGTTTATATTTGTTTGTGAATTAAGTAAAGTACTACACAAATTGTGTATTTGTTTGATAAATGCTTGACTCTGTATTTGTATGTATTGTTTTTTTAGTTCAAATTGTCAAAATTATTACGGTCAGGTTATCTGGCTACCAGTAATGACTCATTGGGGTCCCCGGATTCAAACAATGATTTTAATGGGGGTACACAGATTCCAGGATTGATTAAGTGCTGGGTCCACAGAAGTCAAACATTTGAGAACCATAGCCTTAATGTATTTGTGAAATGCTAACCTTTGATTGTGAGCAAGTAGTATTATCATGTTTAGACTCAAATTAATTGTAATCTAAAATACTGTTTAGTGGTAAAGTTGGATTTTAAGTCGCAATTCAGAAGTGCCACTTTTAGAAAGTTGCCATTCTCTTGCCTTAACCATTTTGTGACTGCTGCCAGTGTCCTGGACACGACTGAAAATAGTTAAGCTGTTAGGCTTTGTGTACTACTCGAAGTCAGTGAGACAAAGGAGGACTGGATGATGGCAGGATAGGCCATCCTGTCAGGATGGTTGGGGGTGGAACTGTTCCCTTCCCGCTTACATTTCAAAGGGTTTACATCTCAAAGGGTTTACATCCAGCATATACAAAGGAACCTAACACTAGTCTTTTATCATCCTAGACGTCTTGCAAACTTGACAGGGGACAAGAAGACCTTTTTAGAATCAGATGTGGGGGTTCCCATGCTGACCCCCCCCTTCAAAGGGTGGTGCCTGGTATAAATATTCAGTCCTCTGAGTAACTCTCCAGTTCACTCCTGGGTCTGTGGAGGACTTCAGAAGGACTGCCCAGACCCCTGGACAACTTCCCTGCTGCTTGAGATCTGCCCTGCTCCCCAGAGGACTGCCCTGCTGCTGGAGGTCTGCTTTCTGCTTGAATCCAGGACTACTAAAGTGAATTGTAGGGGCTAGTTGGATGGCCTTCTATGTGAGATGCATAGACATAACAAACTCCAGATACCTTGAGCCCTGCACCTGGCCTCTGCTTGAATGAACCTAGCCCCCAAGTTGTACCCTCAGGTTCTGGACCCTTGGAAGTGGTATTAGAGGTACTTCTCCTGCCTAACTCTAAAGGTTGTGATCAAATGTTTGCCAAAAGGTGCCAGAAGAATTAAAAGGAGACTGGGACCTACCTGCCGGCTGATCTGTCAAAAGTGCATCGCGGGTAGGCCTGACTTTGTAGCAGCTCTGACTTTGTTTTCTGCAGCAGCAAATTCTATTCAGCAGGACCTCCCAACAACAGTGTCTGGCTTTGTGGCGCCTTCTTAAGGTATGGCTTGCAGCTTCATCATGCTGTAGTTTTTTGAATTCCAAAAAAGTTGTCTAAGTCTGAAGGGAAACATTTTCACAGGGCTCGACAGCAACAGGCTCCCCATTTATGAACCTCTCAGCCTGGCTCTTTTCCCACATCATCAACAGCTTCACCAAGACCTTCTCCTTCACTCCATGGCAACAAGAAGTGCTCCTCAGGCACAGTCTGCTGCCTTGGCTGGATGAACTCCATATCTTCTCCAGGACTTTTCTTCAAACTTTGTTCCAAGCCCGAAGGGAATTAAAAACCTGGCATAATTCACCTCATGTATCCAACTCATGATTACATCACTGTCGACCTTAACTTTTGACTTTGCACCAATCTTGTGCAACCAGATACCTGCAGTTGGCACTTGGTACTTTTAGGCGTTATATCCACATAAAACATTTAAATGGAATATCTCTGGTTCTACTGACTGAATTTCCCTCAGTAAAATGTTCTCTATGTTTCTAAATTTTCTTGTGTTGTCTTTTCACTTTCTTACTGTTTCTATGCTGTATAAATATTTTAAACATTGCCTTTAACTTAAGCCTGACGGCTTTTGTGCCAAACTGCCAGAGGGTTAAGCACAGGTTAATTTAGTGACTTTTGAGGTTAACACTGACAAAGACTGTGGTATTTGTTTGAGCAGGGCTTCATCCCTCTCAACCGATAACACAATCTCTTATTGTTCTAGTTTTGAAATTTAGAGGGATATAACTGGCCATTTAGCTTAGAAGTGCACATTTTATATGCCATTCCCCATTTTCAATGGGGAAATTCAATGTTTGAGGTAAATATCACATGGGTGTAGTCCAAACCCAGGGGTGTCAAATTTCACCTAGTGCGATGATTACCTCTACACCAACTGGGGCACTTGTAATGAGACCCACAGCATTTTAATTTTCTATGAATAATTATTCGTAGCCTTCAACATAAATCGTATTCACGTAATTGAATGTAGCTTGATTAATTGCGCTAACAATGTAGGTAAAAGGTCAGTTTCTCCAATTTCTAGCATAGGAGAATGTGTTTTATTAGAACAAAGGCAGTGTAAAATCAGTAACACAAATATATCATTCTTGGCCATTAGCTAGAATATAGTTTGCATATTAGGTTCGGAACATTTTACAGAACGAAAGCTGGACTGCACCACAGGAATTATTTAATTTTCTAACAAACGTTCCAGAAAGTCCTTCCTGGGTCAGTCGAAGGGGCTGTCAGGTGATAATCTTTAAGAGACCAGGTGATACCCTTTTTGAAGATGGGTGCTATAAGAACACTTGCCAAGATACAATAATAATTTTTACTCCTAGTCACTGCTGAAATAGGACCCAGTATTCAGTTAAAATAAATCCACTAGAGCACAATTTGCCCCTTGAGACCTGGAGGAAATGATTTAAGTTACTTAATTTTCAATTTACCTGTTGGGTGGCACCAACAGAGCCCAGTTTGATCGGCCTTCTTTTTAAATCAGGTTCCTTCTCATTTCCTGCATGGTGAGAGGAGTACAGTTGTTTAATATTTGACCCTCCATGTAGTTCTCTAACACTGCCAGATGATTCAGACATACTCTTCCAGAATATTTGGAAACAGTCTTGAATCTTGAATGCTCATGTGCAATTGTTGCCAGGCTATATCTATTTTATCTTGTCTTAATAATACTTTATTATGTTTCGGTAGGTTCCTGGAATTTGTTTTTTCCATTCATGTCAAAGTGTTCTTGCAGCAAGGACACCTAGGGAAATTATTTCTTTTTTTTTCTCTTAACTTCTGCATTCTCTACTTGAGCTTTACCGGACTGCAAATATTTGTCTAAATTTGGGTAGTTCTGTTACCTGAGTATGTAGATGCAACATAAAATGCACATAGTCAGCATTGGATGTATATGGTAGTATAATACACTTCTCTAAATGGGATGCAATCTGTTATAGTGTTTAGAAAATAGAGCACCGTCTATAATAATTGTACATTTTCATCACTTGTTTCATATGAAATGAGTTTGAAAGACTAAACGTATTTATAATTTTCGTAGCTCAAATAAATCTAACCAGCAATGGAGGGAACTTAGCCTCCATGTCAAAAATAGCTTTTATTTATTTTTGTTTTAATATTTTTTAAATATAAACCTTTAGAAGCAGCATAGGCGGGAAACGCTTGTGAACTGTGTTTCATATTTTTGCTCAGTTATAAATGACGCTTATATCGAATCTTGATCTGTTATGAATTTTTGTATACTTTGTTAAAATATTATTTATTTGTATTTAATTGCACTGCAATCATATAGCACATGTAGATGATTTTGTGTACTAAAATTATTTAAACTTTTAAAATACATCGTGAACGTTTCTTCAGTGTCGTTGTTTTGTCATTTAATTTACAAGAGCCATATAAAGAGACAGTAGTGTAGGAATAGGCATGAGGTAGAATGAAGACTAGGTCACCTTGGCACTCTGCTACACTTTATTCAGTAGCACTCAGGGGAGGGCTCCTAAGAAAATCTCGAGGCCTATGCACTTAATTTTTTAACCTACAAGATTAAGCAATGTTTCTGTCTCAGCCTCAGCAGTGGTACCCAGTTATGCATGTTCTTTCATCAATTTAGTGATGAATGAATGCATTTATTCAAAAGGCAGACCTCCTCTTTGTACACTGCCACTGCCAGACTGCTTTCTCTCAGTTGTTAGTAGCAAATGGATTCTGCCCATTTAGATCACTGATTTTTTGTGTGCAAATAAAAGGAAAAGTGCAAGGGACACCACGTAATGGCCTGCAAGAGCTTATTTGAATGTTCTTTCTGCGTGTGGTGCCCCATAAGAAATGTGGTTATTACTTGTGAATAAGACTATGGCAGACTTATTACTTGTAAAGGACTCAGATCCTTCACAATTAATCATCACATTTCTTATGTGGACCAGAATTAGTCAGCTCTTTCTTTACACACTTTTACCTAACTCAGCCATGTACACTCTAGTGACAGAGATGAAAATACCATCTCATAGAAAAAGACGTATTGGTACATTTTCCACCAGGACTGGGGAATGCTCATCTAGAATAAATAGCAAAGAAGTTGGACCTTGTTAAACACTATGACTGAAGTATTTGCACTAGTACACAACCGAATTAAGTAAACTGACTGTGTTATAATCTTTCATCAAACTCTTCCAAGAGGAAATATTTCTTAAAACTTACATCCAGCTAACTACAGGTCATTTCAAGCACTGTTCCCAGTCTTGATCCCAGAATGCATTTGGTGATCGTACCACTTTAGGACCGGAAACAGGAGGACTGATTAGGAGTTTGGCAGTCGTACTGACAGAACTCCAATACGGCAGTGGGGAAGTTGCCACCAAGCTGGCGGCTTCCCCACCGCCATATTAGGATGTTTCCACTGGCCCAGCTGGTGAAAACAGTATGGCGGCATTGGCCTCCACGCTCAGGGAGAGCTGAGGCCAATGCCGCCACACAGGCAGTGCCCCAACACCCTCGGAATGCGTACTGTCTGTCATGGCAGACAGTACACATTCCGAGGGTGCTGACAGGGGCGGCACTACACTGCCCATGACATGGTGAAATGCCCCCCTCTCTGCCTTTCTACCAGCCTTTTCATGGCAACGACCTGCCATGAAAGGGCTGGCAGAAAGGCAAGCCTTGATCAGCATGTGTTTGCCAACAGTGGCACAGCCGTGCTTGACCACGACTTGCACCACCGCCAACCTGTTGGGATCCATGAACCCGGAGATGGCAGCGGTCTCCTGGCCATCAGACCACCAGGATCCTAATCTTGTGGTCGGAGTACCAAGGATGCAGCGGCCAGACTGCCACAGCGGGCACAGCAGTCCTATGGCCTGCCATACTCTTAATCAGGCCCAGTGCCTTTAATGACCTTGAAGGAGATGTTGAACTATTGCAGTCAGAAAGGGCCACTTCACATCAACAGCTCACTGGTCATTTACACTGCATATGCACCTTCACCTGGAAAAACTAGACCCAGAATTCAGAGATGTAGGATGAAATTTAGGAGACTAGCTCACCTATCTGTAAGAGGTTTATCGTTATTTAAGGGTTCTCTGCTTTGAAATCATGCCAGTGAAGCTCTATTTTCTGCTAAACTTCCTAGATAATGTACTCTAACAGTATAAAATAAAACCTCTTTATTGTCGTTTGTAAGCACAGACAGGCAACTGGCCCCAATTTGAAATTACAAATGACACATAACAAAATAACCCATTAGCTAGGCACCAACGAAGAAATCTAGCCTCAAATTGTAAATTTGCCCTCCCCCCACCACTATGTTCTAATCCCTTGTTTTCCATTTCAAATCACTTTCTCAGGTGTGTTTTCAATTTTCTTAGTTGAGGTCTGGAGGAGTCCAGAGCCAGTGACACAAGACTTCAGCCAACTTAATTCAGATTCCAAGAGCGTGGCCCCAGCGTGAACACAAAGAAGACTGTCTAGCAGGCCCAATGCCACTGGGCATGGCTTATAGATGGAAGTGCCTCATTTGTCACCCTTTTCTGTTACAGCAGTATGTGGGATTCCCTGTAGAAAAATACCTATTTGCAGACTTTAAGGCAGGGTGATAATTAGGGATGGGCATACTTCGCAAATTTTCAGGTAGCGCAACCATGCAGAATTACCCAAAAAATCCACAAATTACTCAGAATTAGGTGAGACGACTAATACTGCATTTGACACTATTTTCTCAGCACAAAAATGCCTCATCATGTCAAAAAACGTACGTGTGGCTGCATTGTGTGATAACAAATAGAGCTAAATGCATGGAGCATGAATAGTAAGCGGGAGCAAATGTTTTCACTCACTTAATGTGCTCTCACAGAAGGATTTTTCACCCCTAAATTACTTTTAATTATACAAGAGCACATAATCACATTATCAGTAATTCTGTGTCACAGAGTAACAGTCAGTTAGAGAAATTACTCTGATTATTCCAGTGAAATGAAAATTCCTCTAAGGCCAATTGATAATTAAATGTTTAAATCCTATTTGAATAAACATATTTTTCACAAGAAATACGTCAGGCCTAGTGCCTTTGTCATAACTTTTCATAATAATCAGATTAGCCATAGAATCTGGCAACTTTTCCCAATGAACCAATCAGGACTTTCGGCTTTACTGTTGGCTTGTCACCCAAAAAGCCAAAGAAAACACTTGAGTGGTACAGCACATCTTTGGCCCAATCAGAGGCATTTAGAGAGGATGATCAACATGAGGGTGGAGCTTAAGCTCTTCTCTCCATACTATTTTTTAGTTTTCGATGGCCTCCACACGTTAGTTGTCTGCTCGCTGTAATGTTTTGCATCAGTACTCTACATCAGGACAAACCTGCAGGGTATGAAAAGTAGAGGGAGTGGTAATAGGCACTGTACGTACGTCCCTTTAAGCACTCTGGTCACACTGGCATATTAGGCCTGCTAGATCAGTAGTGTGGCAATAATCAAGGTGCAGCATAAACATGAGGAGATTTAGCCAGGTCAGGAAGAGGAGAACTATATACAACACCTAAAGAAGGAATAAGGAGCTGTGTGGTGACTTTTCAATAGAAGGCCACTAGATGGCAGTAGCATCACAGGAGTTCCTTTTCAGTGGGAAGCAGGGAACAGGGGCCAAGGGGAATCGTCTGCTCTTAAGGGCCAAAGTGAATCATCTGCTCTTAAGTACCAAATTCAAGATGGTGGTTGCTGCAGCTCTTGGCAGGGGTGGCTCCTCCATTAGGGCGGAGGAGCGTCTTCCCCCACCAGCAGCAGAAGCTGCCACGCTTTCACCACGAAGGAATAATGAACCAAGTTTATTATTCCTTCCTGGTGAAATGGGAGGGGCATAGGGGATGAGAGCCTTGGAGGGGAGTGCACAGAGCACTCTCCTCAGAGGGCATGTGCGTTTGGCCGGCCAAACACACATGCGCTGTAGGCTCTCTCCAGCCGAGAGAGCCTGCACAGGCTCCCAGTCTGCCTGGGAGCACCCAGCCACAACGCTCTCAGCCAATCCTGAAGCTGCTCAGAGCAGCGTCAGGATTGGTGCAGGGCAGGCTGGAAGACTGTGCCTGCAGTGCCAGAGAGACGGAGGAGAGGAGCGACGAAGCACAGTTAGTTTTTTTTTATTTTATTATTCTTTTAAACCCACTCCCGTGCACTGCCATCCCACCCCGCGCACCCCCCCCACCACTCTTCTCATTAACGGTGTGAGCCATGACTGGCTCTTGGCCGTTTAGTGTACCTGTCACCATTGTGGTGAGATGTGCTTCTGTTGCAGGACCATCTGTTCCTCAAAGTGGAGGTATCCCATAGAGGTCTCACTTTCACAGACAGAGGGGCTGCTTGGTGCAGTGTAAGCAGTCTGGGAAGCAGTTTGCAACCAGGGTTCCAATGACAGCACCACAACTTCCCCGGAGGATGGCTGGTCAGTATTCGCTCAGCAAGGAGGCCACAAACCATATCAATTATGGCCCATGGCACATTTGCAGATAATTTCAGAATCCGGGGGTCTCCATATTATTGGTGGATGATCGGGCCAATGATGACTCCAGGTTGGAACAGTTAGAGTAAAATCAATGTTTTCACCCACTCTCATCTTCTCTTAATCCAGGGTCACACACCCGCAGGGACTGTACTGCTGTGGCCAAAAGAAAGGATCCAGCCATTTAAGGGCTCTGTGTCAGATGATTCTTATGCCGTGCTAGGATGCTACCATTAGCTTCACAGTGTAGCTCCGCCCATCAGTACTACTTTTTAAAGCTCTTTTTCAAGTGGTCACGTTAAACCTAAAAAAGGGAAAGAAAAACAGATATAATTATCACTTTTTCTTGGCAAACCATGATCTGGAGCTTGATTTTGAGTTTGGCATTTAGAGTAGTATCTGATGGGATAACGAAGGACATTACCTATGCTATCCCATAGGTAGTTTGCCTGCCAAATTTAGAAATGACCTCCAACTCTGTAGTCATCTCTGTACACTGAAAGGAACTTGATGATAAAACACCAAACCTTTGACTTTCTTTTGTTTTCCAGAACAAAAAACAAAAGTGAAAAAAAGACCCCCCACACCCTAAGATGTTCTCCCATGATGTGGGTGCAAGTCATTATTGTTTTTTATCCTAGAGGCGATGGACAGGAAGAAAAGATTTTCACTTTCCACCCGAAATAAAGCAGCCAAACTTTACAGTCTTGCTTTCCCTCTCAGACAAGAAAGCAGTGATTTTATCTCCTCCTTGTTCCCACGCCGCACCTTCAGTCTGGATGTGTGTGGCAAATATAGTAAGCTTCTTAAAGCATTAAAGTTCATTGTGATGTGTTTTCAAAGTAAAGAGGTAGGGAGGTTAGAAGCTATTCATATCAAGGCAGTTTATCCCTGCTGGGGTTTCAATTCTATTTCCAAAGAGAAGCGCTGGGAAGGCAGGAAAATAAATGCTAGCAAATACATTTATAAAGGCAGGGGGTGAAATTAAGAACATTTTAAATTTAAACTCACAGGAAGTAAGATCAAAGTGAGGGCACTTCCATGTTAAGTCGGTGCAGGGAAAGATGTAAGGCAAAATTAAATGTTCTCAAGATGTATCAGTGAGGAAATCGCAGATCAGTTAGAAACGTTGTGCGACGTTGTATGTGTAAATGCCGCCATTTTCAATTTTGTGTGTGTTTGTAGTGAGAACTAAAAGAGAGATTCCATCACAATAAACGTTACAGTGGTTACCTCCAAGTTAATAAAAACTTTAAAAACGATATTATAACACAGTGGCACAATCTGAAAATGCATATTAGAGTAGGACGTCCATTCTGTAACTTGGGCCTCACTCGAAACCGAGCCCTCAACCTGTAGAACATGGCGCCGCTCGAAGAACGCCTAACACGGAGCTGGCAGCAGCAAAAGTACCATTGATTCTTCTGCAGCGGGGTAATCAATGGCCTAAGTCTTGCCTCCTCATTCACACCACGCACTGCCTCGTCCCAGGCGTCAAAGGATTTACTTTGAGGTAAACAAAGAAGGTTTGTTGCATACTCCATCATGTCTGAGCATGAGGAGGGAAGCGATGCCCTTCTGACCTCCACCTTCTCTGTACATGTCTGAGCAGTACTCGAAGGCTCTTTGGCTTGTTAATACTAAGCACTAGATTTGACTGGATTGACAGCCTTCATTAGTACTAACATATTTTTCTAAAAAGTTAATTTTTTTTATTGGCACTTATTTGACAATGATTAATGTAACAAGGATATCGAAGTTCAGCACTTTCTTTTGTTGATGATCTATCCTCCTTTATTTCCAGACCTGTTTCAATATGTTAGGGCCTTACATAGGCTGTTCACAAGCGGCAAGTTTTCTTATGTTTGCAAACTCTTTAGACCCAAAGACAGTTATGACTGACAATTACCAACATCCTCCCTTAGGCCCCGCCTCAAGGTAGGGGACACAGGTATGCGTCAGAGCTCGTCTGTCCTGCTTCACCTTCACCCAGGCCGCCCTTGGAAAAATCCATAATTTTTTTCTTATATACTTAAAATTGCCTCAACAGCATACCGGGGAGCCTTGGAAGCAACGTTTTCCCTCTCCACTCATGGGCCATTGCACAGTGAGGAGACACTCTCTTCCTTTTCTGACCCCATTTTTCTTTGCTTTCCCCTACATGTTGCCACTGCCATTCAGTGCCCTGTCATCACCCTAACTTTAATGTGCGTATACTTGTTTTGTTCTGTTACATTGTGTTGGAAAGCATAATTATAGTGTGGAGGGTAGCAGAGGAATAGGCGCTAGATTGTAGCATTAGAGGGCGAGAAGCTACAGAATGGGAGGGTTGACTGGCATGTTTAAGTTCTTGATTAGCTACAAAAAGGAGAGTGCGATTGCTTTGAGTTGAGGGGCAGATTAATTACAAATAGGGTTTTGATACCAGTGCGTGAGGGGCGGATACATTAAAATGCATTCATATCGGAATCAAATGTTTCACTGCAGGGGAAAACAAGGGAGTTTTTCATGGATTTGCTCTCAATATATTTCAGGGAAGGGAGAGGAAGAAAATAGTCATCCAATGTGGTAATGGGACACCTAATAATGAACTAATGAACGATACATAGAGGAGGTTATCAAAGGCATGTGATGCAAAAATGGGACGCGCAACATCTACTTGACACGTGGGGTCAGCCGTGAAGACAGAACTGTCAGGGAAGGGACAAGTAAGACAGAAAATGAGTGATATCGGGGGGCTTCAGGAGTTAAAAGAGGAAACGTGGGAGATCATGAAGGTGTGGATGGAATGGGAATCGTAAACTAAAGAGAATAGGCTGCAATAGGATTAAAAACCTCTCTGGGTGTGAGGCTGGACAGGGAGGCATTGACAGGAAACTTTGAAGTATATGGTCAGCTGAGTTGCCATTTTAAAGTACTTACTAAGGACTTTTGAGTTGCTCTTGAAAGCAGCAAGTTTGAAGTAACTTTTCACTACTGAGTCATTTTAATTATTTAGTTATAATTACTTATTTATTATGAATTCATTATTCCATTGTCAGAGGTATATGTGAGCTCCCACAGCAGGGTGAGCCTAATTTTTCATTTATTGTGATTCTTTGTTGCCATCTAGAACATAAATTCGGCGGTATTCTGTTTACACTGAAATTACAGCATTTCCGTCTCGGGGCCTTCTATCAACAATAATCGGTTAAAATGGAAAACCAGATATCTAATCTAGTTCCAGTTTACCATTAAACAACTAGTCCAACCATATGCAAACCCTGTCCTAAAATAGCAGTCCTTTTTCTTCCCAGAGGTTTCCTCTGGTTACAAAACTAAAATCATTGCTAACATATAATAAAGCTAAGCATACGCGTGGTTTCTTTCATTTATATTACTTGCAATATTTTTCATATTAAATACTTGATCATTGTACTCTGGTCGTAAGCCAAGCCAGTTAGCAAATAACTGATTTTTCTTATTCAAATAACAGGTTGGCAAATGTTTTATTGATTGATCTAAAGATGAAGAAACCGTTTGGGTTTGTTTTTTAAGCCTTTTCAGTGCTTGATTTTTTATTTATTTAGAAGAGTAGACAATATATGCATTTTTAAAAAGTTAAAGCTGGAAAAATAAAAACAAATAATAAAATCGTATAGTGGCAATTTTACATTTTATTAATACTTTTGTGTGGTATCTTCTTTGGTCCAGGAGATGTTCCTACTAAGAGTGATGAAGTCATCCATGCATCAAAGTTTGATAATTGCAGTCCCAGAAAGGCAAATTATTTGTCACTGCATAAGTTGGATGTCCCAGTTCCACATCTAACACCTGTTAGGTACAGATACTATTTATCAAGTTATTAATACCAGTGGAGATGCAAAGCCCAAGTTGATTCGGATGCTACTTAGAGAGAATTACTAATGGGTTCTCAATGTAGACGTAACACAAATGCAGTACTTTGATTGAGAAAGTACTTGTTGGAAAAATGAATTGATTATCAGTAACCCTAAGCGGAATCCACCACTGTTGTTCAAGTGGACATCAACAAAGGACTTTTCTCTTGGAGCATCTTAAACACTTGTTCCAAAAAAAGAAAAGATCTCAGAAGTGTAGCAATTATTTTAATAATGGGCAATCCGTGTTGATTATTTGAACTTTTGATAGGAGTGTGCAGGGAGCTCTGCTCCACTTGGAACTCCACGCTTCACTTGGAGCACTGAGTAAGTCCAAAAACTCCACTAGCCCTGCCAGCGGAGCAGAGCTCACCTGTTGCGCGCTGCAGACAGTCTACACTTGCGCTGTGCAGGCCATAACTTGGCTGCAGCACTCACTGGAGCACAGAGGGAGGCAGCTGCAACAGGGAGAGACTCGTCACTGTCGGACTATGAGGAGTGGAGGTACCCCGGGAAGACCCAAGTAAGTCCTCATCTCTTTTTATTGTTGTTTGTGTACACTGGTCCACAAAAAAGGACTAAAATGGCAGCTTTTGCTGCCTACGGCCCTGGCCTAAATTCAGGCCAGGGCCGTAGACAGTGAAAACTACCAGGCCTCTTGTGCATAGGCCCGTCCTGAGTGCACTGCACACGGGGCAGGCCGGTGCACAAGATGCCTGATACAGCAGCCTACGGCCATAGGCAGCAAAAGAGAACTGCCATTTCAGGCCTCTTGTACACCGGTCTGTGCCATGGTCACTGCACACAGGATGGGCCGATGCACAAGAGGCCTGAAATGGTAGCTTTCACTGCCAAGGCCTTCTCTTGAATGCGCCCAATCTTGGAAGCGCTAAGCAGGGTCCGGCCTGGCTGACCAGGCCATACACTGCTTGGTGCTTCTGAGATCGGGCGCATTCAGGACTTCGTGGTTCATGGAACTCCACCTCCGTGTAATTCCACAGAGTTTTTTTTTTATGTTTGCAAACTCCGCCCAGGCCTACTATAGAGGGACTTTATTGATAGCCTGAGAGTGTCCTCTAAGAGAGATATCCCAAACAAAGGAAGAATTCCGTAATGGATGTTGCTGCAGGCATTAAGGATTCCATATCTCATAGACAATTAAGTGTAGCATGGGATTCCACAGAAAAAACAACTTATTTAAGAAGCCTGTTCTTGGTAAACATTCACTACAAACAGGCTTCCTCACATTTTTTCATATGAATGGCACTCTGAAGGTGTCAGATTCATCACAGTGACTTCCCTTATTGTTTTCAAAATTTCCTGCAATTATTTTTTGTCAGTACCACATAGTATCGCTTTTCCCTGCATATCTACTATCCTTTTTCCCCTGTCTGTCATCTTTTATGGCAACACGTCCTGGCTGAGTTATGCTTCCGAGGTGGGTGTTGAAATCACCATGGTAATATGAGAAGACGGTGTCTCAGAAATGTTCCCTTAACTGAGTTGGTGAACCCCATGTGAGTGTTGGGTTGCAATATTGCTGTATCATAACTCTGCAGAACTAACCAACCATGGGCTTTACCTCTCGTGATGCCTTGTCTTCAGTTAATGAGGCCAGTTTGATGGTTTTATTTACCAATTTTTTTAAGCTGGCATGGGTTGCATAAAGGTCCTGTAGACCTAGTCTGGTTATTGACCTTTTGAGGTAGGCTCTCGCTGGAAAGTTGTCTCTAACTTTTAGTTCCAGACAGAGATGGAAGTTCAGTGTGTTTGGCTTTCTGCTCTTGATTTTATGTCAATAATTGATGCACATCCCCCGTCAGGCCAGAGATTGCTTCTATAGGCTGAACTCAAACCTTATCTGTACTGGAGAGGTATATTTGGGGGGGGGGTGGGGCGGGCTAAAGATCATAAGACCTAATTGGCTTTTCTTCATGAAAACCCATGGTTCTTCTTTGAAAATTTGTTTTAATTTCTGAACCTGTATCTGCCTCAGATTGTGCTGTAGAAGTTCTTTGATCTATTTGCCTTTGCCATCCAGACTATGAGCAGAACCCTGTTATAGTGGGGTTAGATCTTTCATATTTATTGCAGGTGCTTTTTAGGATATAATGTTGCATTTCATTAAAGCAAATGTCCTAGCCCGTTAGGCATTGTGGATACTGAAATGTCTGTGATTCAGGAATTCAAGCCTGTGCCTTGCAGTTTATACCTATTTCTCTGCAGCAGGCATATTACACCCTAGAGTTAAGGTATTTAAGTGGTGGAAGAGCCAGTCTTTGGGGTCAGTGGCCAGAAGACTTTGATTGCTCTTATTGCAGTTATACTGACAAAGCACTGGTGCGTGATCCCAAGCTGTAGATTCTTAATTCTAAGTAAGCCAAGACCACAAAATCATGTAGCAGCATAAAATGGCAAACAAAATCTACATTGTGTGCAGACCCTGCTGAATATTTATTTATGTATTTATTTATGCTACTATCAGCAGAAAAATCCCAAAGAAAAAATGCTAAATCTGTGAACGTGCTGAATCAAAATTAGGAGTGGGCAGCACTCATGGAGTTTATCTTTGCGTAATCCCACAAAGTTACATAAAAAGTCCATGAGATCCAGCTACATTCCTTCAACGGGCAGAGAGTATGCAGATTGCACTGCTTACACTGCAATGTACTGCGAGTAGTGCAAGCAACACAAAATAATTAGTCAAGTGGCACCATGCATTTTGCTGGAGCGTGTGCTATTTCGAGTTGATTTTGCTGTGCTTGAGCAGCAGCAAATCTACTCGGGAGGAAGTGCTCAGACATCACTGCCCACAATGACCCACACTAAGGGATGCCAAATCTCGCTCGTGCTTGACAGCTCACATTTTCTCAACGATTAGTGGAATTTGGCTGGAACTCCATGTTAAAGAGTAACAGCAAGAGACCCCACTTTAGCAAGCAGAGCAAAACATTCAACCCACCCCTAATCAAAATTATGGAATGGTGAGGCTTCCTTAGAAGGCTGAAGAAGTTCTGTTCCAACTGATCCTAATTGTCCAGCTCTTTTGTGGGAGTCTGTTGTGTAGTGATGGTGGTAAGACAAAACCTTGCATTCATACCATGCCAATGCAAGGCCACTTTTGGAAGCCAGAAGACATGAACACATCCCCACCCCATTCCTGTTCACTCTCCAATGCCTCCCAGTCGAGGGCAGGAGTCAATTTATGCTGCAGGGGTATAATACAGGGCCTCACAGGGTGCAGGTGTTTTGGGGGAGGGCGGGATTCCCTCATGGAGGGGGTCCCTTGCACACCTATCCAGTGACAGTACAGTCTAGCCAAATGATAAACAGTGCCTGTTGCTGTCTGGTAGAAACTTGCTATGTGCAACATCCTTGGCAGTAAATAGAAAGCAACAAAGTTGCAAAAATGTTGATTAAATGTTGCACTGAATGAGGCCTGCAAGAAAGGTGCCCCTGTAACACTCGATCCTTGATCAATCATGGAAAGAGGAGAAGAGACAATGAGGTACATAGGAAAAACAAACAGAAGATGACAATACAGAGACACTGATTGAGCAGGATGAGGGGCTATAAAGAGGTGTGTAACATACATTTAAGTGAGAAAGAGACTGGAGAAGAAAGGAAAGAAGATTGGAAACAAAATGTAGAGAATGTGGAAAGCCAAACCACCATGCAAGTGTGTGTAGACTTAAACGTAACAAAAAAAAGAAAATGTCAAAAGTTGGATTAAACAAACTAGAAGAAATGCCAAACATTTAAGACAGATCAAAAGTGTTGAACATGACTGTTGATGAACCTGAACAATCAGAACAATGCTACATGATGTATGAAGTAAATGAGGTTAAGCAAATTAACTTGATAAGAAGAGAAAACATTAAAAAACAGTATCTGTGGATATAATGGTTGTATTGCGGAAAGTTTTTTTTGTCCTTGATAGTGGCAATATGTAATATGCGTGTCACTAAGTACCAAACAATGCAAGAAAGGCTATTATTAAGTCCTTCAAATGTTAGTGTTCTTCGGTGGGGAGCCAGACATCCTGTTTCCTGTCTAAGAAAAGTTGAAGAAACTTTGTAGTATCAAAATGTGTCTAGCGAAGAGGAAGTACGTGCTTTGGAAGGTGAAGTTTCTGGTCCATGTCTGTTAAGTAATGTCATTGCTCAAGTCATGGGTTTATAAGCAATGACATGCAATGTCATGACAAAAGCATCTTATTTTAAAGAAATACTCAGACTTATTTAAATGGCTAGGAGAGGTAAAGGAAAAGACAATTGTATTGCATATCAATGAGACAGTGAACCGGTGGCAGAAGTACGCAGAAGAGTTCCAGTACACTTGCAAACCAAAGTAGAAAAGGAAATAAATTGATTACTTTATCAAGATATCATTGATATCACGATATCACTAGTCCAACACCATGGGTATTGCATATTTTAGTGGTTCCAAAAAGATACACAGAAGAAATCAGAATTTGTGTTGACATGTGAGTGCCCAACAGAGAAATTGAGAGAGAGAGAGAGAGAGAGAGAGAGAGACATCAAGAAGTGCATTTAAATGACACGATTAGCAGTATTAATGGAGCTACTGCTTTTTCAAAATTAGATTTTTACAAAGTATATGACTAACTGGTAATTTATCAACAGTCAAGATACATAACAACATTTTCTACACATCTTAGTTTGTTCCAATATAAGAAGCTACATTTTAGCATATGTTCAGCTGCAGACGTTTTTCAAGAAACTCTAAAGAATATAATAATATCAGTGAAGAATGCAAATAATCATAGTGATGACGTTTTGCTTTATGGAAGAACACAAGAGGAACATGATCAGGCTTTGAATGATGTATGTCAGCAACTTATGATGGTTGGTCTCAAGCTTAATTTAGTAAAATGTGACATTAACAAACCTGAACTAACATTTTATGGCCACATATTCTCCTGTGAAGGGATATGACCAGATCCAGTAAAAGTCTTGTCTTTAAATGCTGTCACCAGTCCTAAGGAAGTATCCAAATTACGTATTTTTTTTAGGATAGCAAAGTATTGCTCAAGGTACATTAAAGATTATGCCAATACGAGTGCACCACTTTGGGAACTAGCCAGAAAAGGGTGAACATGTAAGTGGGACAACAACTGTGGACATGCATTTAAAAGAGTAAAATAAAATATTTCTTTGCAGCCAAATTAAAATAATTTGATCCAGAGCTATCTGTGGAATTAGTGGTGGATGCTAGTTCTGTGGGACATAGTACAATTTTAGCATATAATATATCATGTGAGTAAAAGCATATTTGACATAGAAAAAAGAACTGTCAACCTGAAAAAGTGAGTTTACCTGTGGTATGGGCTTGTGAGCATTACCATGATTTCTTAAAGGGCAAGCCTTTTTCATAATAATGGATCATCAAGCGTTGACTTCTAGTTTTGGAATTCCAAAAGGTAAAAATGCCCTCACAAATTGAGAGATGGGGAATGAGATTAATGGATTACGACTTCAAAAATATACAAAAACCAGGAAAGGAACATAATCCAGCAGAGTATTTATCTAGGCACCCACTCAAAAGTGAAATGTAACAAGAGTCTGAAGCTAAAGAGTACATATGTTTTATAATCAGGTTAGCAGTACCACATTTTATTTCAGAGAAATAATTAATTAATGCTTCACTAAAGAATGAAACAACTCAAAATATATTTTTTTTAAACTTAAACTAACTGAAGATCAATAAATAGTGCACCTCAATTTCTGCCTAATGTAATAAAAAGAGACATTCTTGCATTCAGAAATAGTCAGTCTGAATTGTCTATGGCTTCATCTGGTATCTTTTTAAGAGGAAATAAATTGGCCATTCCTTTGAGTTTGCAAAGCACGATTTAGCCTATGAAAGTCGCAGGGGCTTGTCATCAAAAAAGAATTTTAAACGAGAAAAAGTCTGGTTTCCAAGGTTAGATAGTCAAGTAGTGGAGATGGTATGAACATGTCATTTATGTCAATGTACTATTAAAGAAAGGAAGTTGGAAGATTTGCACGTCTAAACTATCAGATACTGTATGGTCTAATGTGGCAGCAGTTTTTATTGGCCTTTGGATTCTGGACATTATTTGTTGGTTGTAACTGATGAATATTCTCGATTTTCAATTGTAAAAGTGATATCAACTTCAGGTTCAGCTGTGCATCCTGGTCTGAATTATGTTTTCTCTACTTTGGGAATATGTGTTAAAACAGATAATGGACCACCGTTTCAGTGGAAATTAGTTTTAAACAAATTCATGGATTATGTGGGGATAACACACAGAAAAATAACTACACTGTGGCCTCAAGCAAACGGGATTGGGGAAAGATTAATGGCCACTATTAAAAAAGCTATACAAAAGCTGTCTCAAATGTTTATAAACCAGGCTTTGTGTCAAGTCTTGTGTGCTTATTAAAATACACCTAATGGTTGTACAGGGAAATGTCATTCTGAACTAATGATTTGTCAATATCGGCAAACTCGTCTCCTGACAAGTCCACCAAAATACCATTCCGAAAAAGTGAAAAGAGATAAAGCATTTAAAGAAAAGATGAAGTATTATGCACATTAGTGAAACCTTCAGGAACAAGATCATCACGTGGGAGTTTTAGTCCTGATGAAACAATATCAGATAAGGAAATCACAAAGTTGCTTTCACCCTACTCCATTGAAAGTGACAAAAGTTTGTGAAGCAGCAGTTACAGCTCAAGATGAAAGCCGGATAGTAACAAGCAATAAAATGTTCTTCAAGAGGTTTGAAGTGAGACCCAGTGAACAAGAAAACATGCAAACTGAAAATCATTGAAAATCAGGAGATCTACAAGAACTTCAAGGAAACCACATTGATTAATTAAACATTGTCAATGTTGTTTAAAACAACGTTTTTGTGTATTTATTTCTTTTATTCTTCTTTCTTTCTTTTCTTTGTCTCTTAAAAAGAAGGGGTGGGATGAAATGTAAGGATGCAGTATCATTCTATATTAGAATCACAATGCTGTGGAAGGAGATTTAGAATATTAGGTTTTTAAGGAAGGCAGTTACTGTATTGATGTAGTGAGATACGGAGTAGAGAGCTATGAGAGAGTTGTATATGGAGGGAAAGGTCTAATAAATCTTCTGTCAAGCAGTCCTGTTGTGCATGCCTGTGTGTGAGAGAGAAAAGTGCAAAAGAGACATCTAAGTGAGAGACTGTGTGTATATGTGCGCACGCACATGCAGGGGTCCTGGTTAGGCACAAAGCCAAAAAATATTTGTAGGACATTGAAGACTCAGGGGCCCCTCATCACGTTCTGCAGAGAGGGCATCATTATGGGCGAGCGCAGAGCGCTCCGTCCCATTCTGTAATCTCTCATTGGGCTTGAAACCACGCCCATGTCACGTCAGTCACTTACTTTGGTTCGTGGGCTTGCCTTTTAAAATCCGCTTGCTTTCATTTGTGAAAGCCATGCATATTTCATGCCTTTTCCGGTGTTTAGCCCACCTACACAGCACCGGTAAACTACTAAAAACACACAAGACTCGATGCTTAAAGCACGGTGTCTGGACTACTTTATCTGTTTTTTTCCCACGCATCGCAATCGCGCTGCATTTTACATAGTGCGATCGCGCTGCGTGTTTTTTTCTTTACAGCGCTAATAGCTCTAACTCGAGTTAATGCGAGACCGTCGCATTGAAAATGCTTGTTTTGCATAATGCTACTGTTATGCTGTCCTGTGTAGTTCATAAAGTATTCACTCTACTATTTAGCTGTCTCAAGAGGCTTGTGGTTTCTTCGGATTACTGATACTCTTCATTTAAACCTAAATGTCATGAAACGAAGAACATTAACATAGTCTTTTTCAGAGAATACACATAGCACACCACATTCCTCATATTATTTTAAGGTTGAGTGTGGCAGCACGCAAGAGCTGCTTTTCCAATGTGTTGGTATGTATCTGGGCTTTTAACCACACCCACTCACGCCCATCAGTACCACTTGTTCGTGGGGCTTTGCCTTAAAAAATCCTTTGACATTGGAAAATGGTTTGTGTTTGTTCCTCAGTGGGGAGGTTTTGTTACTGCCTTGGCCATCGTCCCTGTTACATTGCTAATTGCACTTTTGCCGATAAATTTGACTGAAAGCAAACTTCTTTTTCCTTTTGTGTGTCTCTTCACGCTAGTGCTAATGGAGGCCGTAGCGCTGTGAATCGGCTTGCTTATGTGAAACTGTTTTACTTTTTATTTTCAATTTATGTGGCAAGAAAAGTCCGGTTAGGAGTTTACAACGCTAATACCGCTAACTCGAGCAAATGCGAGACCCACTGCTTTGCAAATGCTTGTTTTTATTGGAAACTCAACATTTACTTTGAAAGTGGCATTTCCGCTTGTGACTTTCTAGGAATTGACTTAACTCCCTTTTGGCTTTAAATATTTTTTCTTCTAGTATGCGTGTGTTGATGATCCATAACTGTGTTTGAAGTGTGTTTTTCTGAGCCCTAATTTACACATCTAAGCTAAATTAATGTGATAGGTATAGTGTACTTTTCTCTGTATCCTTCGTTTTCTTGTTTTATCTTTGTAAAGGACTGCTGCTCAGGTGGGTCTGTTTCATTTTATACAAAACCAGATATAAATAAATAGCAGGTCTGTTCCAGCTAGCACATCATGTATATGTGCAAATACAAAGTGACAGTTTTTACATTAACACAGAAGTGTTTAAATTGCATTAAGGCACTTATGCTGTATGTGTTGTCAGAGGATTTAGGCAGTGGGTGGAAAGATTAGTAATGAACACTGACATTAAAAATCCCTGAACTGGAAACAGCAGTCTGTGTTCAGATATAGGCTCTCTTGATCTGCAGTAACACGGATTACCTGTCAATCATGAGAACAGGCTGCATTTCATTAAACTGCGGTGCAACTGTGTTTTTTTGTCACCTAGCATTTATAAAGCACTTCCATCCAATGTATTGATATATTCCTATGTTATTTGGAAACTGGCAGTTTTTAAGATCACGTTTAATGGTTACATGAGTGAAGCGGAATGGATTCCAAAGGGAGGGAGAAAACAGACAAACTCGGCCACTCTTACTTCTGATATTGATCAAGGTGTTAATAATCAAATATCGCCACAAGAGCAATTGCAAAGTATGTTGGTGTCTGGCTACGTTCATCGAGGGGTAGTGTTGCTAATGGTAGGCCAAGGAAGTTAACCATAGGACTCTATATTGCATCTTCCGATTTGCTGGAGGTAAAGTGAGAGACCTCCTGAAAGTGCCAGGAACTAGGTCTTGATCTGTTCTGTGGTTAGTGATTTATGTGATACCAACAGCGGAGCCTGGTTGTGATGGCTGATGTAACCAAATCTATGCAAAGCCAATAGGTAAGGAAGATTTCTCATGAATACTTTTAGCTGAAAAGAACAACCTCAGACTAGGTGACAACAACAAACTCTTGGTGATACCATAGGACAGAGTATGATTGCTCTAAACTTAGGAGAAAAAGGCTGGGGTCAGCTCTTCTGGAAGGAACTGGCCATTTTTGTTTGACATATCTCAAACCTACTTTAAAAGTGGGCCAAGTCGAATAAATTGAACATTGTGCCCAAAGGTAGTCAAGTCTAATATTAATAATTTCATTATCATGACACTACCCTAATCTGTCACCCCCTCTGCACGTAGTAGGGCCACCAGTCATGATTTGGCCTCCTTACTAAGACAAAATATTCAGTGGACTCAAAATGAGTTCATACTTTTTTTTATCAATTAGTTATGTCCAATATCTACCAAAACAAAACTATGAAATTGGCCAAAAGCAAGAAGGTGGATTGAATGATCCTTTGCCAAGGGTTTAACTGCTACTCTTCATCAGAGTTGTGAATAGGCGTTAATCAC
Organism: Pleurodeles waltl; assembly: GCF_031143425.1. Taxonomy (NCBI): domain Eukaryota; kingdom Metazoa; phylum Chordata; class Amphibia; order Caudata; family Salamandridae; genus Pleurodeles; species Pleurodeles waltl. The sequence goes on along the minus strand of NC_090445.1, from coordinate 654,232,053 downwards.
CTGAGGGATGAAGAGCCCCTTTGAATAGGATTTCCAAAATGGGTACGGAGCACAGTCTAATCAAATATTGTCATTGGGTTCCTATACTTACTGAGAAATGAGGAGCAAGGAACATGACAATGGAGAAAGGCAATGGGTGAACAAGCAAGGCTAACTAAGAACTTGCATGCACAAAGCACACATTGGGGGTTATTCTAACTTTGGAGGAGGTGTTAATCCGTCCCAAAAGTGACGGAAAAGTGACGGATTTACCACCAGCCGTATTACGAGTCCATTATATCCTATGGAACTCGTAATACGGCTGGTGGTATATCCGTCACTTTACCGTCACTTTTGGGACGGATTAACACTCCTCCAAAGTTAGAATAACCCCCATAGTGTCTCCCTTTGACCATCAAGGATTATACAGATGCGGACTGTGTTCTCACAAGGCGCACAGGTGCAAGGAGCAGAGGCAGCAAGCAACATGGGATGTGTGGGCGGCAGGGGCTGGGGTTGCAGGCTGACATCGGATGGCAGACAGGAAGGTCTGGGGTAGTAAGCTGACAATATAGGGTGGGTGGGAGTGGCTGGGTGAACAAGCTGACAACATACGGTGGACAAGGAGGGCCTGGGGTAGCAAGCTGACAATGGAAGGCAGGAGGAAAAGGTTAGCAAAGGAAACTGACAATGGTAGCTGGAGGGGATGGGGAAGCAAGCTGACAACAGGGGGCAGGTGAGCATAAAGTCGGTGGGAGGGGCTGGGAGTGCATGTTGACAACAGACAATGCTGACAATGGAGGTCAGATGGGTTGGGCTGACACAATTAACTGACAATAGAGGGTGGCAAGAGGGACTGGGGCACCAAGCCGACAACAGAAGGCGGGCTGCAGGGGCTGTGAAAGCAACAGTATCTGGACAACAGAGGGCAGGCATGAGTGGACTGGGGTACCAAGCTGACAAAGGAAAGCAGGTGGGAGGGGCTGATAAAAGGAGGTAGGGAGGAGAGGCTGAGGCAGCAAGCTGACAACAGAGGGCAGACAGACGGTGCTGGAGCGAAAAACCAGCAATGGAGAGTGGATGGGTGGGGATGGGGCAGCAAACTGGGTATGGCAGGCGGGAGGAGATGGGGAAATATAAGGACAATGGCAGGTGAGAGAGAGGGGTTGTGGAAGCAAACGGGCAATGGAGTGTGGGACGTCAAGACTTGGAGAGCTTACACACAAGTGGGGGGGTGGGGAAGCAGGAATGGCGAGGGAAGATGGGTGGGGAGGAAGCAAGAATGGGAACTGAGGGAAGGCAAAAAGAGGGAACAGCTAAAGGGGAGAAGTACACAAGGGAGACAGCTGGAAAACAAAAACACTTGGAGCGCGCTGAAACAAAAAGAAAAAGTACTGCCTTTAAATAGTGCAGTGAAAGAACACAAGTAATTTGTTCATGTCCCAGAGGCAGGACAAACACAGGAAAAAGAAGGAAAGCCTAATCAAGCTGATAAATAACAACCATAAAAGTGAGAGTGACAATGATGCCAGCCAACGGTATGCAATAGGTGGACTCTAAGCAAAGTAACAAAATGTCTTGCAACAGATAGCACATGTAATATAGTAGAACCCAAGTTTTGCAATGAAAAGCTTTTCTCTAAAAAAAAAACAATCCATGAAATGTACTGAGGATGGAACGAATGAAAAGGATTGTAGAAACAAACTGCAGGACCAGCTAGGCCATTTCTTTGTGTGAATCATTATAACAGTCCTATTAAGAAGAGATCAGAAGGGTTAACCACAAATCACAATGTTCAGTTGGTTCCACTACCTAGTGGTATTGAAAGAGAGGGTGATTAATCTAGAGCCCCGAATTTCCAATCTTGTCTTTCCTATGCAATCGCAACATAATTTAGTAGGCCAGGCTACATATAGGAGAGCTACTTACAGGTTGCCAGTGAGCTACCAGAAGCTCACAAGTTATGTATTGGAGAAGCCTGCTCTATCTTCTACCTCAGAAGACTCAGATGAAAGGCTGAATTCACTCCAGCAGGATTTACCTTATGTCACGGAGCATGCACCGAATATTAATGGATTCTCACTATTAGCAGTAGTAAATGGCAGCCTCTCCAGATGCCAAGACCACCATTGCTAACAAAGGAACCAAGGACTTCATTACAAGTGTGGCGGTCTGCAGTCCACCACACTCGCGGTGGTGGTCAGGACTGCTGATGTTGCGACAGTCCAACCTCCGCATTAAAACCCTGGTGGTCAGACCGCCAAGGAACTGCCAGCACCACCAGGATCCATGATCCCGGCAGCCTGGTGGGGCAGAGATCGTATTCCACCCTGCGGATTGCGACCTTCTTCTCTGCCAGGCTTTTCATGGCAGTAACACTGTTACAGGGTGGCAGTGGGTCAAAGAGGGGGGGGGGGCATGCACTTGGCATGGGCAGTGCAGGGCCCCCCTGCCCAGGACCATCACAATGTTCACTGTCTAGTTTCTAGACAGTGAACATTGCAATGGTGCTGGTGCACCCTGCAGGCTACAACATTGCCGCCGGCTTGATTACAAGCTGGAGACAATGCTACAGCTTCTTTCCTGCTAGGCCAGTGGGCGAAAACTGATGTTTTTGCCTGCCGACTGAGCAGGAAACCTCTAATAACTCAGGCGTGGTGGTCGCCACAAAGGCGACGGCCACCCTGTTGGGAGTTTGGCGGACGGGCTTTCCCATCCACCAAACTCCTAATTAGGCCCCAAATCGTCTGAAAAGATGGAAACTTATGTACTCCAGGTTCACACATCTGAACTGCATATTGTATGACAGTCTACTTAGGGATTCACAAAAATTCTCAGCAGCAGGCATGCCCATCTCAGAAATTCTTAAGTGTCTTTGTGTACTCGTCCTTATGACTTTATCCCTAGAATTATCTGCAGGGTATACAATCTGCACAAATATTTGGTGGAAGTTACATTTAGCCAAGGAACATCCCCCTTTTTTCTCTAAAGGAAAATGTTTTTTTTTTATTTTTTTTACTAGTGCGGAAACACATTGCGCTAAACTGGAAACATACTTACTAATGCCTTTCGCAGAGGTAGTGTTGAGGGCTTCATGGTTGTTATACACCATGCAAAATGCCTATGAAACTTACATGTCGTACCGTTTTTCCCATTTTTGACCCTAAATTTAGTAGCGCAAAAAAATCTAATGTACTTGCCCATTTTCCATAGTATTACATTTATTTTGCAAGGTAAATTTGAATACAAATTCTGTGAATCAGTAACGCACAGCCTATGCTTCAGATGGTTTAGGAGGCACTAACGTTTACTTTACATAATAATAGAGAACAATGACCGTGAGGTATTTGGGTTGCTTTACAAGTAAGTCAAAGAACAATATATAGAGCCATACCATGTAAATTCAGGCTACGTTGAGTTCAACTTTAATGCAAAAATAGGTTTATAAAGGAACCATGTAAAAATATATTTTTTCCATAATTTAAGCTGACACAATATTGCAGCTTTGTATCAATGTAAATATCAGGTGTTGCTGTTACCCACTGATGCTCATTTTGTGAACCAATGGTAAGTAAAGTTAATAATGCATTCCCGTTGGAATTGAGGCATCTTTTGAACCTTTTGGTGTTCAGAAAACCACTAAAGAACTAGATGTTCAAGCAGAACTGGGCTATTCAGTTCAGGGGAATTAGTGTTCGTCTTTAGCGGCAGGCTGCCATGGGTAAGCACAGCTCCTCACATATCACAAATATATAAAAAATTACAGTAACAGAAAATGCAGTGTTTGTTATAGAATAATTCATTTTCACATTTTGAAGAATAATACATCTGATCATAAATAATGAAATCTATTTGATTAATAAGGAAGTGTAGGGTTAATCAGAGTGTGTTCATAGCAGACTTCAATCACGTGAATTTCTAATTAGTAATATGGAAATAAATGCATACAGTGTGGAGTTGTATATAGATTCTTATTTTAGGAATTACATATATAGATCTTAATGTATATATTTACTGCCATTTCTTTAGCGATTTTGAAATTATGTAGATTTTGAGTTGGATTTCATTATCCTTTTGCATATTTTCCCACATAATTTTGTATATTTTTTCTACAGATTTGGGTTCTACATCTCGTTTATGTAGCCAAGATGGTTAACTAAGCAAGTATTAAAGTGGTTGATGGCATCTCTGGTAGAATTCTGCTAGGTCCAGTAGCAGTGAAGGAAGGTAATAAAAAAAGAGGTGTTGCTTGCTGTCATGGTTGGCATAGTTGCTAGAATAGTATAAACACTCAGCTCTGCCTTAAAAAAATAATCATAGGCTGGACTAGTTTGGATGTTGGATGGAAGAGGTTGTGGCAGCGCTACTTGTTAACAACTGAACTAATTTGATGTTTTCCAAAGAGAGGATTTTCTAGGATTATGTGCTTTGCAGTAAGTGCTGACTGGCTCGGTCGCATATTAGTAGCTAGGTATTTGGTTGTGTGTAAAAGTCCTTTTTGTATTAGACATCTCAAACTGTAGGTGCTTGTTACTTCAATGAGTAACCATTCAAGAGTGATAAGGTGATATATTCAAAGTTCTTGGCCCCAAGATTAGGCTGGCTGCAGTGTGTCACTTTCCGTGGAGTGAGGTACATCTTTAGAATCCTTAATACTAGAGAAACCCCATAGTGAAGTCTGGCTGAGAACTAGGGCTTGAACTACTGCTTTGAAGTCAGATTCCGTAAGGTAGGATTTGCCAGAGTCTTAGAAGATTATGTGCACTTTTTTCACATGCGTTTGTGTGTGCTTGCACATTAGTTTTTTTTTGTCCAGGGTTAAGCCTAAGGATTTTGTATATTCAATGAGCTAGAATTTACAGTCTAAAATATGCAGTCAGTGAAGCCATAATTAAACCAACAGGAAGCTGTGGTGGGGGTGGGTGAGATGAGGGTAAATTATATTTGAAGAAGCTCAATTTCAGGTATTTCCTAGTCATCTTGGATCGAATATCTGCTAAAATAGAGATTAAGGGTGTGATGCCTTTGCGCAGAGCCATTATTGTGTAATATCAACATAGAGATGTTGGTGTGACTGAGTATAGAGCTGAAGGATTCAATATAGAGTTTGAAAAGTGAGAAGAGGATAGAACTTTGAGGAGAACACCTTGTTTCATAGCAGAGGATTATGATGCTGTTACATATTTTATGGTTGGTTCCAATTTTGAGGAATGAGTATATCCAGCATAAGGCTTTCCTGTCTATTCCTTTGTAATCCTTTGAAGTGTTGATTATGGTTAGCTAATTGACCATATTGAATGGATGAGTCTCATTTGCCTAGTATGCATAGCTTATCTTCGATTATATGAAAGATTGTTGTCTCAGTTCTACAGCATGCTCTACAACCTGATTGGAGATTGTCAAGTAGATGGTTTTTCAGAATATGTTAGTTACATTGCAAGGCTACACAGTTGTATATACTGTACTTAGGAATGATAAAGATGGAATTGGGCAAATGTTAAGGTATTAGGACAGGCTTTCACTTAAAAATTTTTTTTTTTTCTTTTTTAGGAAATAAGTCACTTAACCTACTTTAGCAGTTTGGTATTATTCCCTGTGTGACACAGAGGTAGAAAGAGACTTGGACTTACTTGAGGCAGCAATGGTAGACTTTGTTCTAAGACAACCTGGAAAGGAAAAAGAACTTGAAAGTGAAGCAGGACAAGAATTGTCAAACTACAAAAAGACTAAAATAGAAGAAGGAGGTGGAACTAAGAAGGTGGATCCGGAAGCCAGAAACGGGTGTGGTCTGAAGGGAAAAAGAACTCCAGTGAGGTCGAGGAAGAGAGCGAGAGAGAGGAAATGCAACAAAAGCAGACCCCAAGAAGGAGCAGTAAGGGGAATCCTACAACAGACCCGAAGATGAAGGGGAGGCTTTCATCAAAGCCACAATACCTTCCACAGCATCTTCTGACCGGAAAGGACCTTAGTTTTGCTATACTCCTAGAGGTGTGTAGCTGACACAGGTCCTCCAGTCGGGAACCTGTGTTACCTACTGAAAAGAGAGAGAGAGAGAGAATAAAATATAAGAATTCCTCAAGACAAAGTAGTCACAAAAACTAAACTCAACAAAACACTAAGGCTGACCTCTTGGTACTGTGTTTTTGTTCATGACCTCAAACACACTATGAATACTAGAAATGTCATATTAATTTATTTTCTGCATCTTAAAATAGCAGCATGAGCCCCACCACACCTCGGTTCACTGATGTTGTTTTTAAGGTTATCCCAGTATGAAAAGCTACAGAGGCCCTTATTTCTTTTGTACGGTTGACTGTAAAGGTCTGCAAGGTAAGAAGAAGATCTGGTATTCATTATGTAGGAAATTGGGTTTTTGATTAAGGGGCACAGACCTTTTCTGAAGCATTAACCACAACCCTTTTCAGGGTGAATCACAAAAAGCACAAAATTATTCTGTGCTTAACCCTCTCGTAGCTTGGCACAAAAACACTCAGGCTTAACTTACAGGCAATGTGTAAAGTATTTATACAGTACACACACAGTAATAAAGTAAAAACATAACACAAGAAAAATTCCAAACCAATTTAGAAAAATAAAGTAGATTTTATTAAATAAAAAACACCAAAACAAATTAAATCAAATCAGTAGAAACAAGTTATGGTTTTTAAAGTGTTAAGTATAAAATAGAGCCTAACAGATTAAAGCGGCAACTGTGGGTATCTGTTTGGTTGAGAACGGGGGAAAGTCAAAGGTTAAGGCTGACCACAATGAAGTGTGCTTCAGCTACACAAGCCCTGTCTCAGCTCACCTTTGGATTTAGAAGAATTTTCGAAGAAATGGTCCTGAGAAGGTAAAGTTCAGTAGGGCAAGGCCGTTGGCAGTGTCTGAGATGAAGGTGTTGTCAGTTGCTGGATGAAGTCGCAGTGAAGAATTATAAATTCAGACATTGTCACTTTTTTGGAAATTGGAAATCTCTAGTGGCTGCAGTTTGTAGCCAACAAGGTTTCCGTGAGGCCAGACACCATTGCTCTGAGGTCCAGCTAAAGAGGACTTTTTTGCTGTGAAGAACATCATAGTGGAGGCTACCACAAAGTCAGGCTGACTGGCAGCTGCGTCCACTGCAAATCTCAAGGGGAGGAGAGGACAGGGGAGTAAAAAATAAATAGATATAAAAAAAAACGTACCTGTTCCCGTCACTGCCACCTACTGCCTTGCTCCTCTGCTCTTAGTCTGGTGTCCCAGCATTTACTAGGACACCGGGACAGGCTCCCTACAATCCTGGCTCTGCTGTCATGCTAAATATAGCATGAAAGCAGCACTAGGATTCATTGGATGGGCTTGTTCTGCCACTCAGACACTACGTGGGAGTTTGTGAAGTTTCTTCAGCCCGGCTGTGTAGCACAACCAGGTTGGAGAAACCTAAGTGCACATGTGTCTTTGGCTGGCCTGAGACGGCCGGCCAAACACACATGCACACTTAGTGCACAGATTTCACTCCCCCATTCCATGGCCCAGCCCCACCCCTTCCTGCACCTGCTGAAGGCTGAGCCAGCAGCTGAAAGATAAAATAAAAATGAAATAGAATTTTATCTTTCAGCTCCTGCTTTAGCCAGGGGAGTGACGCTCGTTCGCCATTGTGAAGGAGACACCCCTGCTGACTGATGATGCACCTCAGTCGGATGGGCAGGCAAATAGGTCACAGTCATCAGTCGGTTCTCAGGCCACTTTTGGTGAACAAATGTCTAAGTCACAAGTTTTAGGCTTAGTCAATCGCAGCACCTTCAAAACCACCACCAAGGACCCAGGACTAAATTGGCACGACTTGGGGGTTGCGTCTTACTTGAGCAGAGGCATGGTGGGGGGACTAAGGGCTCTGGAGCTTGCTTTCTCCCTTTAGCTCCCACAAGAAGCCAGCCAGCTAGCTAGCCTTTGGAGTCACTCTGGTGTTCCTTAGTTCAAGGAGCAGGACCAATCCTCCTTCACGGTCTGCCTGCACTTGTGACTTTGGCCCAGTCCAGCGCAAGCAGATAACAGCTGTCACTCTGTGCTTTTATGCACTATTTTAACTTATATCTTTTAAACTGAATATCAATGGTTCTACTAATTGGAAGTTGTTGTTTTGGTCTTAGATAATGTATTAACGTTTACTCTATTTTTCTAAATTGGTGTGTGATGTGGTGTGCTTTCACTTTATTATTCTTTGAGGTGCTGCGTAAATACTGTACACATTGCCTCTAAGGTAAGCCTGACTGGTTTATGCCAAACTACCACAGGTTTAAGCACAGGTTAATTGGTGGTTTGCTTGTGTTTCACCCTGGCAGAAATAGTGGTTGCTGCTTGAGAAGGATTTCACCCCCTCAATTTTTAAAACAATTTCCAACATGCAAGGGAAATAACTTGCTCCCTAAGCCCATTTAAAACTCTACTTGGGTTGGTTGAAACCAGCTCCAAAGAGGCACCTATTGTTCATGGCCCTGACATGAAGTGATCATGTAGTTCATCATCTATATTGTATTTGAAAACCCCAAATTTTGATTGGTAAATTATGAGAATAAATATTGGCCAGCATGGCTAGTACTTTATTTCCGAATCCCTCATGACCAAGGAGAACAGCCTTGCTTGCTCTGAGATGGAATGCTGTATTTCCACTCTATAGAGTGCAGCCTGTCGGGAAGGAGAAGTTCATCAATCCAGTTGTCCAAGGACCTGTGGGTTGTAAGTTTTGCACCACTCCAGGTTATGAGCCTACCCATTTGTTAAGCATTACGAAATATGAACAGCATCTGTTTGCTTTGCCCAGGGTGCATTGTCTACCTTGTGGTTAATGAGACTACTTTATCTCTCACTCCACAGATGGTGCACCCAAAGCTGTGTGTGTCCATAGTTTCCTTCAGGCACCTCAAGGACAACCGAGTTTCCATCTTCTGGCCTGAAAAACAAAGAGGAAAGGGAGGTTGCAGCTATCTAGGAACCATTATTGTTCACTGAGAAAATCCAACCATGACCAGCAGTTTGAAAGTGAAAAGACAATTGAAAACCTCTGCATGCTGTACAGTCACCACAATGCCCTTTCGTTACAGACTAATGGGCTTTCTTGATCCCCATGTCCATCATCGGACAGCAGATTCCCCTTTGTGTGACCGTTTCCCTTGTCAAAATTTTTGGGTGGGCTCTCCTTGCATGTTTAGATGGTGGCTGTGGTCCACAGAGGTTTCACAAAAAGTAAATCAAAACCTTCAAAAACTCGGAAGCTATTTGCTGAGCCCAAAGAGTGCTGACACCAAGATACCTCATACTTTTGAAGGGTAACATCTGTAGCTGGTTGCTGGTGAGTAGTAATGAGAGAGAGGCTGAGATTGCATTGTACTTTTGATTATTTAGACTGTGGGTTATCTCACCTTAGGCACCAGGATCACAACCCTGATGCAGTGCATAACACTGTTTGTAGATCCAAGCACTGAAGGGCATCTAGCACTTAGTGCGTATGTTCTGTAATTATCATGGGTCAACCCTATGTCTAGCAACGGACTAGAGTTCAGTCTCTTTGTTTAACCCTCTGTATATTTGTATTTTGGTGTGTATTAGGTACTTTTTGTATATAAGGTAAAGCAGGGTAAGACAAGTTAGCCTAATTGAATGTTATTTTTATATTTTGAGTTCTTTTGAGTTTTTAGGCCATGCAACCAACTTTACTCCAACGCATTAACATTTGATAGCTTGGTACTTCAGTCTGAGGTCCAGAAGCACAATGGACTCAGCAGACCAGTGATAAACTACTCCTACTGGCACAACTGAAGCCCAGAAACCTCTTATTACGCTGAAGCTACACGAGCCAGTTCTCGCACAAGTAATTTTTAGTTTTCACCTACTTATTTTTGAGACCCGTTTCGAGCAGACAATACACAGTGGGCACTTGCTTGTGCTGTGTGTCTTTAGAAACTGTGTTAAAATACAAGGAGCAGCGGTTTCGCAACATTTTTAATCATGATGGAATACATTGCGTACAATTTTCACAGAGGACCATCAAGCATAGTAAACATAATGCAGGCATTTTCTGTAGAAATAGCATCTGTAGAACGTGATAAAACTATTCAGTTCTACCCACTCTTAAAAACGGCTGACTTGGCTTATAACAGATGCCTTAGTGCCCCTGAAAAGTCTAGTCTGCAACTGTGCATTATAATTTTGTGTTAAACTATGGACATGGTTCTTCCACTGTCAGAGGCAGTCAGGACTGAGCGATCCCATTGTAAGCTGATCCAAAGAAATTGTCGGTATCAGAAATTGGTTTGTAGTCTATAGCTATAAGCATCACTTTTTTGTGTAAATGTCCCTCCACACACCTCCACCCACGAAGCACCAAAGGCATTTCCCTTACTCCTTACTGACCTAAAGCTTCAATTACTTCAGGGGCGCGAGTTTTTTATTCTTCTAAATAAGATGGTGTAGAGGAAGTTGTGACCTCTAAGTAGCAGTGTCCTCCCATCCATTTTCTGGACTTGAACGACTCCTCCGTTCTAAATGTGATCCCTGAATCGCCTTCAGTAGTCTGGTATTGAATTTCCTCGAGTGCTCTGAGCTGGAAAATATGCTGCGTTTGAGACTATGATGATTTGAGAGGAATGTTGCTTTTTCTTCCAGACAAATTGATGAACGTTTTGGCTTTGGTTTCTTAGTAGACGTCTCAAAGAAGTTAAAGCCCTTTGTTTTCTCATTTGGCAGGGACATGAGATTTGATACATTTCTGTTTCTTCTGTACACAAGTAGAATAGCTAAAGATGGACATAAAAAAAAAAACAAAGACACATATTTTGAACAAAATCGGAAGGTTAAAACTTTGACATGCTTAGTTCAATGTAAATATTTGTTTGACAATAAGACAACAGATTCTCGGCAGGGTTATGGTAGAAATATATGATTCAAATTCAGAGCTTCTGTATGTTTTACAGCTCAGGAGTCCAACACTGATCCACAAAGGATAGATCCATACCAGCCTTTGTCTATCTAAATGGAAACCATTGCATAGAAATCATCTTGAAAGGGATCACTTCTATAGACGCCACCCTCAGTTGTCATAGATTCAGTCTTCATGGAGTATCGATGTATACTGCCCATCTATCCTTGGATTCAGAGAGTAAATTAAAAGTCTTCCATCAGCATGTCTTCAATATACGTTTAATGAATTAGACGATTTAGAACATAACTGCATCTTTTATCCAAGTTTGACAGGGTGCAGTATCCGATTAATCTTCAAAATGCAAATTATACATTTTTCTGTCACACCTATTCTTGCTGATCTTGGGGTGGACAGATTAGAGAGCTAGGGCACAAGTAGTGGGGTTTGTTACATGAAGTGATTATTAACAGAATTTCCCAACAAAGGGGAAGCCATGATTAGATCCCAGTTCTCTTGGTGCACAATCTGACACGCTTGCCCCTAGAACATATGTCCTTTACGACACAGATGGGCTTTGGTGATGTACTTTGATAGTAGCTCAATAAAATAGTTTTTGCCAGATCATAATTTCTGGAGAGTATGACTTTTTCCCTAGAAGCAAACACACTATCATTGACCTGGGGAGGAACACAGGAATGACAGCAGGATTGTACCGTTGTACAGTGGTTGTGCTCCTTCACTGTGTGCACACAGCATTGACGTGAGCCATGTGTACCAATATAACCCAGTTATTTGTCAAAGTCAAAGGGGTCATTTATGAGAGCTATTTACAATGATTTGTAGCCATGCTGTACAATTGCACCAATACTGCAATTGGTTGACCCAGGCACGGAATCCACAAACCGGCAGTGTCACAGAATGGTTTGAGCAAGAAAATGCCCACTTTCTAAAAGTGGCACTTTCAAACTAACAATCTAAAAAACACCTTCACTAAAAGGTGTATTGTTAAATTGTGATTTCAGAGACCCCAAACTCCATATTTCTATCTTCTCCAAAGGGAATCTACACTTTAGTGACATTTAAAGGCAGCCCCCATGTTAACCTATGAGAGAGATAGGCCTTGCAACAGTGAAAGCTGAGTTTAGCAGTATTTCACTGTTTGGACATGTGAAACACAGCAATACGTGTCCCACCTTTAACATGCACTGCAACCTGTCCATGGGGCTACCTAGGGCCTACCTTAGGGGTGCCTTACATGTAGAAAAAGGGAAGGTTTAGGCCAGGCAAGTGGGTTGGATTGTCAGTTTAAAACTGTGCACACAGACACTGCAGTAGGTCTGAGCCATGCTTACAGGGCTACTCATGTGGAAGTCACAACCAGTGCTGCAGGCCCATTAGTAGCATTTGATTTACAGGCCCTAGGCATCTCTAGTGCACTTTAATAGGGACTTACTAGTAAATCAGATATGCCAATCAGGAATAGACTAATTACACATACAGTTTACACAGGAGCACTTGCACGTTAGCACTGGTCAGCAGTGGTAAAGTGCCCAGAGCACAAAAAACAGCAAATACAGAGTCCAGCATACAGTCAAAACATGGGAAGAAGAGGCAAAAAAGACTGGGGAGACCATGCCAAGGATGCCAGGTCTTACACGTGCCCCCCCCCCAGCCTCTCATCACTAAGGCGGAAGAATCTGGACAGACCATCAGCATGGCATGTTCTGTTCCAGGGCAGTGTTCCACCTTGAAGTCCATTCCCTGTAGGGAGATAGACCACCTCAACGGTTTTGGGTTTTCACTCCTCATCTGCATTAGCCATCTGAGGGGCCTGTGGCCAGTCTGAAACCGGAAGGGAGACCCAAACAAGTAGGGTCTTAGCTTCTTCAGGGCTCTGACCACAGCAAAAGTCTCACGCTCAATTGCACTTCACCTACGTTCCCGGGGAAGTAACCTCCTACTAATGTAGGCTAGAGACCTAAAAAGGCTTAACTCAGTCTGGGTCGTGGAAGGCTCCTAAGCCAGAATAGTGTCAATCTTTGCCTGGCCACTCCCCACCTGGTGTCCCAAGTACACCACTGAACCCTGCCCTATCTGTCACTTACTTGCCTTAATAGTGAGGCCTGCCTTCAGCAGTGCCTCCAGCACTTTACAGAGGTGTTGTAAAGCTCCTACCAAGTGGAGCTAAACACAACAATGTCATCCAGGTAAGCTGCACTGACGTCATCCAGCCCAGCCAACACCTGGTTGACCAACCTTTGAAAGGTGGCAGCAGCATTCTTCATCCCAAAGGGCATCACTTGTAGTGCCCATCTGGTGTGGGGAATGCAGACCTCTCTTTAACCCCCTCAGTTATGGCAATCTGCCAATACCCAGAGGTCAAATCATATGTACTTAGGTATTTAGCAGCCCCTAACTGGTCAATGAGCTCTTCAGCTCCAGGGATGGGGTGCAAATCAGTCTTCGTGACCGCATTGAGTCCCCGGTAGTCCACACAGAACCTGAGTTCTGGGGTGGCACCAGGAGCAGTAGCCTTTGGGACCAAGACCACAGGGCTGGCCAAAGGGCTGCTGGAAAACTCAATAACCCCTAATGCTAACATCTTCGATACCTTATCTTTGATGCTAGCGCTGACCTTGTCAGTCACTCTGCAAACTTTGTTTCACAGGAGGACTGTCTCCAGTGTCCACATCATGTGTACACAAATGAGTGACCCCTGGGGTCAAAGAAAGCAAGGAGGCAAACTGTCCCAACACCTGGTGACAATCCCTCTGTTGCTCTGGGGTCAGTGAGGGGGAGAGGTTCACACCCTCCACAGACCCATCCTTCTCCCTGGCAGACAGGAGGTCAGGAAGAGGCTCACTCTCTTCCTCCACCCCATCATCTGTTGCCAGGATCATGGTAACCTCAGACCATTCAAAGTGAGGCTCGAGAATGCAGGACCCTCAAAGGGTTGCTGGGAGTCCGCAAGTTCACCAGATAGGTGACATTGCTCTTGCACTCCACCACCTCAAAAAGCCCAGTCCACTTATCTTGGAGCACCCTAGGCTCCACTGGAACCATCACCCAAACCTTTTGCCCCAGCTAGAACTCAACTGGAGTAGCATTCAATACATACCAGTGGTTCATGTCTTCCTGGCTTGCCTCTAGGTTCTCCTGAGCAAGCCACCGGAAGCAGGCTATCTGGTTTCTGAAAGCCAGCATGTAACTGAACACATCTTGGGGGGACTTACTGGGGTCTTTCTCCAAGCCCTCCTTCACCAGACTCAAAGGTCCCCTGACAGGGTGCCCATACAGTAACTCAAAGGGACTAAATCCAAAAACCATTTGAGGTGCCTCCCTATAGGCGAACAGAAGGCATGTCAAGAGGACGTTCCAATTCTGCTTCAAGGGCTCTAACAGGCCCATAATGCCCTTCAAGGTGCGGTTGAATCTCTCAACCAGACTGCTACTTTGGGGGTGGTAAGGAGTGGTGAATTTGTCACCCCACACTCCTTTCACAGAGACTTCATATAAGTAGATATGAAGTTGGTACCCCACCATATACCACTTCCTTGGGAACCCGATGCGGGTAAAAACACCCATCAATGCACGTCCCACCAAAGGGGCAGTGATTGATCTTAAGGGAATGGCGTCTGGGCACAGGGTGGCTTGTTCCACAAAGACCAGGATAAACCTGTTACCGAAGGCCATCTTGTGGTCCAGAGGCCCCACAATGTCAACACCCACTCTCTCAAAGGGGGTGCTGTTAACTGGAAAAAGTTGGAGGGGAGCCTTGCATTTCCCCCCACTCTTGCCACTTGCCTGACCAGTTTAGCAAGACCTGCAGTAAGCATCTGAGTGCCTGTGCATTTGGGGCCAGTAAAAGTGGATAACAAGTGTCCTTCCTCTTATTTTTTCTGACCTGTTGTTGTTGGCTTTTGACCTCTGGGCACTTTACCACTGCTAACCAGTGCTAAAGTGCATTTGCTCTCTGTGTAAATTGTACTATTGATTGGTTTATCCATGATTGGCTCTTTAATTTACTTATAAGTCCCTAGTAGAGTGCACTATATGTGCCTAGGGCCTGTAGATTAAATGCTACTAGTGGACCTGCAGCACTAGTTTTGCCACCCACTTCAGTAGCCCCTTAACCTTGTCTCAGGCCTGCCATTGCAAGGCCTGTGTGTGCAGTTTCACTGCCACTTCGACTTGGCATTTAAAAGTACTTGCCAAGCCTAGAACTCCCCTTTTTTCTACATATAAGTCACCTCTAATGTGTGCCCTAGGTAACCCCTAGAGCAGGGTGCTGTATGGGTAAAAGGCAGGACATGTACCTGTGTAGTTATATGTCCTGGTAGTGTAAAACTCCTAAATTCGTTTTTACACTACTGTGAGGCCTGCTCCCTTCATAGGCTAACATTGGGGCTGCCCTCATACACTGTTGAGGTGGCAGCTGCTGATCTGAAAGGAGCAGGAAGGTCATATTTAGTAGGGCCAGAATGGTAATATAAAATCCTGCTGACTGGTGAAGTCGGATTTAATATTACTATTCTAGAAATGCCACTTTTAGAAAGTGAGCATTTCTTTGCACTTAAATCTTTCTGTGCCCTTCAATCCACGTCTGGCTAGGTTTAGTTGACAGCTCCTGTGCATTCACTCAGACACCCCCCAAACACAGGGTACTCAGCCTCACTTGCATAAATCTGCATTTTGAATGGGTCATCCTGGGCTGGGAGGGTGGAGGGCCTGCCCTCAGAGAAAGGACTGCCACACCCCCTACTGGGACTCTGGCAGACAGGATTGAACTGAAAGGGGGCTTGGTGCATTTCTTAGACACTCTTTGAAGTCACCCCCACTTCAAAGGCACAACTTAGTATAAAACAGGGCCTCTGCCCTACCTCATCAGACACTTGCTGGAGAAGAAACCTGAACCAGAAACTACATCCTGCCAAGAAGAACTGCCTGGCTGCTCAAAGGACTCACCTGTCTGCTTTTCCACAAAGGACTGCTGCCTTGCTGTTGGCCTGCTGCCTTGCTGAACTGCCTGGCTGCTTAATGGACTCACCTGTCTGCTTTTCTAAGAAGGACTGCTGCCTTGCTGTTGGCCTGCTGCCTTGCTGAACTCTTGTCTGGCTGTAAAAGTGCTCTCCAACGGCTTGGATAGAGCTTGCCTCCTGTTCCCTGAAGTCTCAGGAGCAAAAAGACTTCTCTTTTTCACTCGGACGCTTGGTGTGCCGAAATTTTCGATGCACATCTTGTTCCGCGGTGAGAAAAACGCCGCACACCGCCGCTGATCGACGCGACGCCTTCGGGACGACCGAAACTTTGACACACAGCCTCGCAAGGACAACGCCGCCCGACTTCCAAGGAGAAATCGACGCAACGCCTGCCGTGAGAGTGAAATTTCAACGCACAGCCCAGCGGAATGACGCGCAGCCGGAAAACAAGCAGGAGAATCCACCCACAGCCCCGGGACATCTGGCAATCCCCGCGACCCACAGAAAGAGACTGTCCGTGCGCCGGAAAACGACGCACGACTTCCCCACGTGAAAAATAACGACGCAAGTCCGTGTGTGCTGGGGAGAAATCAACGCACACTCCCTTTTTCCACGTATCTCTTCTTCTGCGGCCCTTTGCTGAGATTTTCCACTGGAAACCAGGTACTTTGTGCTTGAAAGAGACTTTGTTTGCTTTTTAAAGACTTAAGACACTTTATATCACTTTTCAGTGATATCTTTACAAATTCATATTGCATCTTTGATCATTTTGACCTGCAAATACCCAGATAAATATTATATATTTTTCTAAACACTCTGTGGTGTATTTTTGTGGTGTTATATTATGGTATTGTATGATTTACTGCACAAATGCTTTACACATTGCCTTCTAAGTTAAGCCTGACTGCTCGTGCCAAGCTACCAGAGGGTGGGCACAGGATAATCTTGGATTGTGTGTGACTTACCCTGAATAGAGTGAGGGTTCTTGCTTGGACAGAGGGCAACCTGACTGCCAACCAAAAAGCCCATTTCTAACAACAAGCCTCTCATTGGTTATCACATTGTGTTACAGGCAATAGCAGATATTTTGTTACATGTAATCTCACAGACAGCCATAGTAGGTAATGATTTTGGCCACCCTATAGGTTTTCACTGTGATTGATCTTGTTAGGCTGTGTTCAGAGGAGTTATATATAGTTTTGAAAGTTGTATTTTTCTACCTATTTGCAATTTTATAACTGTAAACATGACGGTTGCCAGTTTATGCACAGTTGAATAGGCTAGTGTTGGCTAATGGTTAACGGTTTGTCAGTTCATCGTGAAAAGTCATCCCAAATTTCATAGGTTTGATATATTTATTATAAAACCTTATAACAAAGTCACTAGGGCTGGCTTACCAATTATGAAAAGCATGCGTTAAAGACAATAGGGATTTTCGATGCATCATCCCTGGGTCCCAAGTTCTTCGACACTGCAGTATGGAACCAAGTCTATGTGTCCAGAAACTGACACATCACCTCCCCTGGCAATAAGGAAACAATGCATTGCTTGCTTTTCCAGTGCCTCACCATCCCTGCTCCTGTTCTCATCTTTGATTTCTGACAAAGATAAGGTACTTTGCCCTAAAACAAATGTATCCATTGATATCTATGGACTATACTTGCTTAAACTTTTAAAAGTGATATCTTGACTTATGTATGTCGGATTCTTGTCATTTTGGTCATTTGCGCCTCTGCCATGCACAGTTTTTTCTTCAGTAATTTGACTTCTAATGTTTCATTGATATTTTTTTGACATTGTAAAAGTTGTCATTAGTGTTGTAATATCTGGGGTATTTAGCAGTGCATGGCGAGGGCGTGAAGTCTTAGGTTGCGAGTTATAGTTATACTTATAGTGCCGCCTCACTCCCCCAGGCTGATCATGTCCCAGAAGACCCCATCCCCCGAGGCCCAGCCATCTCTCCTGGGTGCCCAGTGTGCAGTGGGACTGTGGGGGCAAGCCTCAAGGCCCCTGCAGTCCCAACTGGTTCCCTGCCTTCTGCGGAAGCCGGCATTGCTGTCACAGACAAGGAGCTGCTAAACCTGCAGTTTCCTGTCTGTAAGAGCAATGGTTTACTCTATTTCCCTGCCCGCATGTCTGAGGAAACCTCTACTCCTAGCAAACGAGAGCTGTTTGACAGCTCTTGCTTGCTGGAAGCAGAGTTGTGTTTGCTCAGACTTGGTGGGAGCTGTCAGAACTCCCACCACGTCAGAGCAAACCTCTATGTCCCGGGGTGGATACCCTGGGACATAGCAGGAGGCTGCCTTGTGGGGTGGCAGTCCCAAGGGCCATTATTGGCTCCTTGAGGGGGGCCGTGCGGCCACCCCTCCAGTGTTTGCATTTAACCCCAGGAAATTGATGGTCCCTGGGGACAACAAACACCCTTCTTTTTTTCAGTCCAGGGGAGGTGGCGGTCCCTCTGGCTGCAGGAGTTCCACACCCTCCCCTTAATGTAAATGAATTGCCCTGGGGAGGTGACGGTCCCTGGGGTTGTGGGGGGCACATGCCCCCCTTAATGTGAATGAATTTCCCCGGGGAGGTGGCGGTCCCCAATTCGTTGAGGGATGTGCGTGGCCCCCCACATATAATTCAACGTTAGCTTCTGGGAGGTGGTAGTCCCCAGGGCTCGGTGGGGTCCACAGGACCCCCTTCCCCTACTGTAACAAAGCAATTTTGCCCTAGGGAGGCAGAAGTTCCGGGGCATGGGGGTCCCTCCATACTAATGATTATAAGACCCCATAAGGTGTCAGTCCCCAGGGCATAGGCATAGCAGTGCAGGGGTCCCCCTTTTGTTGTTCTCTGCCAGCCTTTTCACGGTGGGGAACCACCATGAAAAGGCTGGCGGAGAACAAGGTTGTAATCAGTGAGGCAGCGCTGAGTTCAGCGCCGTCCTGGCTGATTACAACAAGGACCACTGTCACCCTATCGGAAACATGGATCCTGGCAGAGACGGCGGTCTGTTGGCGGTCCGCCCGTCAAACTTGTAATGTGGCAGTCAAACTGCCCCGTGAGGCTGGTGGTCTAGTGATCGCCAGCCTTGTAATGAGGCCCTAAGTTCCCGATTCCTGTAATAGCTGCCAGCAACATGGTTCTCATGGTGCGGGCAGCCAGTCAGAGCACTTGCTCCCGTGGGAGCCTGACACCATTCGGAGCAAAGTGGCCCAAGCTGGAAAAAGATACCTGGGCCAATCAGCAAGCCCTGTTTTTTTTTTTTATTGTGTGCAAGGGACTCTCACAAGAGTCCCACAAAACTAACAGTTGAGATGTACAATTGTTTTGTGACCCTAATTTCTCATAAAATATTGAATGGATTTATACCAAATCACAAAAAGCAAATCTGTGAACCACGATCTAGCTGCCTGGCAAATGTGGTGTAATTCTGTTTAGTAGTTTTTGCTTTAGTTCTTCTTCAGTCTATAGAAAATGCATGCACATTTTTTGTTTTTCCCCTCCCCCTTTCCAACCCCCCCCCTGCTGGGTGGATAATCCTGAAACTTTCAGTGCACAAACTGGGCAAAAAAAGATCATATTGTGGACCTTTTTCTGAAGATTCGTTCAATGCTGCCAAAGTTCTCAGCAACACAAAAAACTAATTTCCTATGGAAACATGGACATAACTATAACTACTACCCAGTGGCGACCTCATTGAAAAAAACGTAGTTTAAAGGGATGTTCTAGTGATAGCGATCAAGCTTTACTACTACATTAGTGGCATAGAAGTTAGCATATAGCAACTTACAAACCGTCATTTAAGAGCCTAACAGAGAAATTAACATAGGAATGTAAAATCTGCACATTTGAATCATGGTGGACAATGTGGCCTACATTCGTATTTGACATTGCATTTTAACATGAAAGATATTGTTCATTTATATTTGAGAAAAATGCTGATAAGAATTAACATTGAAAGTATTTTTTTTTTTAGAGAAAGTAGAAATGCAATATATTAATAGTACTAAATGAACATGAATTAATCGTACTTATATTGATTTGAATGGATTTTATTAACCTGAGTTATATGTGTGCAGAAAAATGAATGCACGTTTGAATTGTGTTCTAATATGTTGTAAATAATATTTGCAATAAAATAATTTGCTTTGCTTATTTGATTCAAATAGTAAGGTGCACAATAGGATTTAGGTGTATTAATTGTGTTAATGTGCTTTTAGGCTTTCTTAGCTAGACTAGGCCTAAAGATTCATTTTTGCAGCAGTAGAAGAAAATTGCTCATTGATTCTTTTCCCTGTGACCTGAATTAATCCCCAGTTTGCTGATTTGATGTTGAATGTCCTATTGTATTGAAGAGGAGAGCATGTTTCAATGTTTACTAAGTAACAATATTTGTTCTAGCTGTCGCACAAGACAGGAAGCCTATTACATTTCTTGTGAGAATTTTTCAGTTCATCCTGTGTACCGTGAGAAAGGATACCAACGTAACAATCAACTAGAAAATGTAATATTTTGGCGAAACTGTATGGATTAATTGAAAGGACCAAATACTTTCTCTGAGAAAATCCAGAATAGGTGCAAACTTGATGCTGATTCTTGTGCATAAGATGAGACCACCCTGGAGGGCCAATCGCAAACCCAAGGACATTTCTTATTAACAAGAGTCTTTTTACATTTTTAGTCAGCTAGTCTTGACATACTGATGATCCCAGACGTGGAGCTGCTTTCTTCTTCCGAATCCCTCTAACCCTTAGATATCTTGTGAAGAATAACATTATCCTTTCGAATTACCCCATTTGCTTATGCTGTTCAGTACTAATATGTCCAAATCAATTCTCAACTGCTGACTTGTCCTATGTATGTGCAGCCCATGCTCTGCAGTGTCGTGATGCTGCTGTCTACTGATGTTGCAAGAAGTTAAACGCTCTGCTTGATTAAACTTTCTTGTCTGCTGTCCCATGAGGAGTGGTACAAACTAAATGTGGCTTCTTGTTTCCTTTTCAGCCTAGATAGTTTCTTCAGCGTATTTTTATAGTGAGCTACCCTAGTTAGATGATTTTTTCCATATTGTTTTTGTCTTTTGTTTTGCCACCATGAGTTAACAAGTTCCCACATATGCAAGTCTAAATTCGTGTTAGAGATAAGGATGGCCCAGCCCTTAGAAATTGGTTGCTAAATTCAATTTTGATGAATTACTGATGTTGCCATCATCTGCTTTGAAATCTGAAATTAATGTACATTTTTTAGTTTTGGTAATTTATGTTATTCTTTTGGAGTGTTTAACGGTATTGACATTTAGTAGATTACTCTCTTTAGACGTTTTGGTCGCCTATGATTTTCATGTATGACTATAACTTAGTTTTGCACACCATATACATTAGATTGATTTTGGGATTGTAATAAAGCTTTGATACTTTATTCAGTTTGGAGTTTGATTTAGTGTTTAAATTGGTTATGGTGTCTACAATTGTTCATGGGTTTTATGTTATTGATTTGTGTTGAATGATTCTAAATACCACACCCCTCACTGATTCCAAAGATCTAGTCGACACCTAGTGGTGGGATACGTATGGTGTCTTACCAGATCGCTTGTGGTTTCTGAACCCCGGGAAGAAGACCTCTGCGGGTGATCCAGCAGTTTTGGTAGCAGAGTTATGGTTTTGCCTCATGAAGAGGGGAATCAGAATTTGCCCACATTGTGATTTTTTTGTAGAGAAGTGTAAGGGTTGATGACATTCCAGTGAAGACTTCCGCGTGTGAAAATGTCAGTCAAAACGTAATGTTTTAAACAAACAAAACCACTGTAATTCCCAAGTAAAGTAACCATAAATATGTCCCTGCAATGTACAGTGTCATAAGTTTATGCCATTTCAGATGTTGCAGTGATCGTCTCAATAATGTCATGTTATAGAACATGGCATGAGTGATGTATTATGTGAGGTAATTAGCAGTGCATGGGGAGGGTGTGGGTTCTAGTTACTTTAGGGCACAATTTATAACTAATTCAGAGAACTAAAACTGATGAACTTCAGTGGTTTTGTTAGTTTAAAACGGTATGTTTTAACTGACATTTTCACCTAACTAGAACATCCCATTAACCTATGTTTTTTCAGTATTTTTTTAACATAAAGTAAGATATCCATTGCCATATGCTGCAAGGGTTGGATTCAGGTCCCAACCTCCCTTTGATACCCATCGCTCAACAACACCTGGCCCTGCTCCCAGCCCCTCTCCACCGGGTGCCCAACCCTAAGCTGCGCATATCCTTTGGCCATGCATGGTGAGGGGTTGGCACAGGGTCTGGCCTGTGTCCAGGACAAAGACGCGGATGTCATGTAACTATATAAAAGGAGTCACTTTAAGTAAGGCAGACCTACGTGCTTTGTTAAAGGGTCAGTAAAGCAAAATATAAAAAGCAGCAAGTCTATTGGCTTCATCAAAGGATCTGCACATCGAAAAAAAGAAGGACCTATTGGCTTTTGTCAAAAAGTCACCAATAGCTATACCCAAATGTATATTTTATACTATTTTATACATATTTTCAATAAATTTGTGTTTTCCAAAAAATAATTATGCATGTCTTTAGGTCTTTTTAAATATTTTTCAGGCCACACAGTACAGCCATAGAACCAATCACAAGAAGTCCCTGCACTCCAGCTGAAGAGCATCCAGTTCCAACTTGAAACAAATTTAGAAAGCTCTCATGCAGTTCAATGACTCAGGAGACTTACTGTATTTTGAATGTTGCCAGGGAGCTGCTGCACTATCTGCGTCCCTCCACAACATTGAAAAAAACACAAGGATCCAAAAATATAGATGAAAAGCCTTATGGTAGCCACTATGTAGTTACAGTTAGGAATCCCAGAGATAGGAATTCCTCAGATTTTTAATTGCTAATACCTATGCCACCATTTAACGAATCTCTGCAAAACCTTTGCCGGCCTATTGCTTTTTCTACATTGGTGGAGGATGCAAAGTTTCAGGGAGATTCATATAGTTTAAGGTGGTATGATGATCCTTTTTGATATGAGCGGCGATTAGGTTTTTTTTACAGTTATAAGACTGTAAAACATATTGATATATGAGGAGGTGGTATTTTGCTGTAATTTCATGGTATTCTGCAATGACAAGGGAGTATGTCATTGGCTAATGGCTACCTTTACAAAAAAGGAAAAGGCAGCCTTGTTGTTTTTAATATACTTTAGATATGTTCTGGGTTAGGGCACTAGATAAAGATAAGCACTAGGTTTTAGATTTTTTCCCTACCTTCTTCCACTTTAGGAAAGTGGTAATATGTAAGGACAATTAATTATAAGTGTATGTATGTTTTTAAAGAAAAGATCAGAGAGTACTGCGGTCCCATCTAGAAAGTACAGCAGTACTTAAATTATAAAAATATGTCAAAAGTTAAACTACACTGTACTATACTAGTTTTTTACCAATATAGTGTACTACAAAGCATTTTCCATGTTTTATATATTTACTTAAAAAAACAAGAGTACTGTGGTACTACCTAGACAGTACTACTTAGAAACATTTGAAAAAAATGTGGAAAAAAAAGAAAAATTACACTGTAAAGCAGTACATTTCAGAAACATTGTGTACAACAGTGCATCCTATTTTTTACATATCACATTTTTAAATTTCCTATGACTACTGTAGCACTTTTGTAGCAACTAGCAGTGTTCTGAGTAAAACATTTAAAACAATATAAGGAAACATATTACTAAATGTTCCTACTTATTACCAGTTTACTAAAGTGTAAATAGGTAGGGGCCCAACAATAAACCCTACTACTTACATATATCTAAGGCCCAAGCCAAGAACACAGCCAAAGTGTGGTGAAAACTACTTTTACTTCTATAAACACAGCCATTAGCCAATGATATACTGCCTTGTGATCAGCATGTGCCACGGCATACTGTAAAATTACTGCTGTATACCTAATATATAACTAAGTGTTCTGTCACTTATAACGCTAACAGTACTCAGCCAATTTAGAGCTAATACCAAAAATTACTCTTCCACCTCTTAACATATATATTCCTGCCAACATTCATCTACTCTGTTCAGCCACTACCTCTCTTTAAACTCCACATGCCGCTCTACTCAAATGCACTCCACTCTATGCCACTCCATTCGACAGTGTTCCACTCAGCACCATACATCTCTCTGACACTCTACACTACTCCATTCTACACTATTTAACTCTATGCCACTTCACTCTACAGCACTCAACTCTATGCCACTCCACTGAACACCACACCAGTCAATGCCACTCTACTCTACACCAATCCACTCTATGCCACTCCAGTCCATGCCACACCATTATATGCCACTCCACACTATATTGCACTCTACAGCACTCCACTCTACACCACTTCACTGTATGCCACAACATTGTACGCTATTCCACTGCACTCCGATCCATTCCACTGAACTCCACTCAGTTCTAATATATGCCACTCTATTATATATGCCACTCCATTCTATGCCACAGCACTGTCACTTCACTCTACACTATCCCACTGTACTCCACTTCGCTCCATGCTATTCGACTCTATGCCATTCCACTCTATGCTATTCCACATTACAACACTCAACTCTACACCACTTTACTGTACGCTATTACAATCTACATCACTCCACTCAGTGCCACTCCACTCTACTGTATGCTCTTCAACTCTACACCACTCCACACTAAACCACTCTACTTTACACCACTTTACTCTACTCAACTCCGTTGTATACCACACCACTCTACGCTATTCCACTGTATGCCACTGTACTGTATGCCAATCCACTCTGAATCACTCAACTCTACACCTCTAAGCTCTATGGCACTCTACTTTATGCCAATCCACTCATTTCCACTATAGGCTATTTCACTCTGACATTCCACTCTATGCCTCTACACTCTACTATACTCTACTGAGTCCACTTTATGCCACATTACTGTACGCCACTCAACAGTATGCCACTGTGCTCTTCACCACTCTACTGTATGATATTCTGCTCTTTACACCACTCTCCTGTTCACCACTCCTGTCTATGCAACGCCACTCTACACCACTCTATTACATTCTATGCACCTTGACTGTACGTCACTCCACTCTACGATATTTCACTTTATTCCACTCCAGTCTATGCTACTCCAGTGTAAGCCTCTTCACCCTATGCCACACAACTTTACACCACTCCACTCTGTTCTACTCTATGCCTCACCACTTTACACCACCCCACTGTAGGCTATTCCACTATACACTATTCCACTCTACACCACTCTGATGTATGCCATTCCACTCTACACCACTCCACATCACTCCACTGCATGCCACTCTATGGCAATCCACTCTGTTACTCAACTGTATGCCACTCCCCTAAAAGCCACTCCACACTTCACCACTCCACTTTGACACTCCACTCTACTGTATTCTACTCTGTGCCACTCTTCTGCATGCCACTCTACTGCATGCCACTCAACTGTACGTCAGTCAACTGTATGCCACTCAATGCCATGCCACTCCACTCGTTACCTCTCAATTATACGTCACTCCACTGTACGCTCTTCCTCTCTATGCCACTCTTCTCCATTTCACTCTTCTACTGCATTCTATGCCACTCCACTCTATGCTATTGTACAGTATGCCACTCCACTTTACACCACTGCACTTTACGCCACTGTACTGTACACCAGTCAACTCCATGACACTGCACTCTACCCATTGCCGTTTTATGCTATTCCACTTTAAGCCACTCCACTCGAAGCAACTGTATGCCACTCAACTGTTCTGTATTACATTCTGCATCACTACATACTATGCCACTTCATTCTAAGCCATTCCACTCTATGCCACACCACTGTGCACCACACCCCTATACACTGTTTCACTTTCTGCCACTGTACGCCACTCCACTCAGCATTATTCCACTCTATGCCACTCCATGGTATGCTATTCCACTGTCACTCCACATTGCGCCACTGTATTGTTTGCCACTCCTGTCTATGAAACTCAACTCTACACCTCTCCACTCTACGCTTTTCCATTCTAGGCCACTCATCTGTATGACAGTGTATGACACTCCACTCTTTCACTCCACTATATGCCTCTCCACTCTAAGACACTCAACTTTAGGCCACTCCACTCTTCACCTCTTCACTGTGTATATTCCACTTTACGCCTCTCCACTTAGCACTTCCACTGTACCCCACTTGACTGTACGCCACTGCACGCTATTCCACTGTACACCACTTGACTCCAGTCCACAACACTCAACTGTAGGACACTACACTGTATGACACTATGCTCCATTGTACTCTATAACACTCCTCTTAACAACTGTGCACTCTATGATTTGAAATATTTTTATTAAAGAATAAAAACCATTAAAATTCAATGAGAAAATGAAGGTTAAGGCTTAGTTATAGTTAGGAAAACTTTATTCTTTCTATGCAAGCCCAACTTAAAGTACACAAACATTAGAAATCCTAAAGTTATAGTAATAACTTTAATGTATCATTTATGCATTTTATAACTTGCGTATCTCTGTACACAGCGTTGTTAACTCACTCACTGCAATAAATCAACTATAACTTGGCACTTGATAATGCACAGGGTCTCACAAACTATATCATTAGAGATGTCATAAGTGTTAGTATGACTGCTATGAATTCACATGGTGTAAGTGATGGAATATGAAAAGGTATAAGCAATGCATCATAAAGGTAGGAGTGGGCGAACAATTCTGCTCCGCCAACGGAGCTTGCATAATATTGCCCGCTCTGCTTGGACCGCAGAGTTCTGAAAAAACTTCACCAACGTCTGTGTGGAGGAGTTTTTGCTTACGCGCAGCTTGCCAACAGTAAGTTGGCCAGCGAGAAAATCGAGCACTAGCCGACCTCCTGATGTGATTTCTCAATGCAGGCAGTAACTACTGATTGCTTTGAGAAAGCTGCTGCTCACATTGAGAAAGCTGCAACTTGAGTAAAAAATAAACTCAAGTGGAAAATCCACTCAAGTGGCAGAAAGAAGTAGCGCCCTCTGGCGCTGTGTGGTGCCGTTCGCACTGAATAAACAACGCGGGACAAGCTGCTGGTGCTAAAAATGAGCACGAGCAATGGGATGTACTGAATTCTGCCACTCGCTGAACTTTGCTGAATCTCGTAGAGATTTTAGGTAACTTTTTAAAACTACGCAAGTTCCACCCGCTCCTACATAATTTAGATTTAATTCTGTGAGCATAACAGTATGTACTTTAATAACATAATGGGGAGAAATGGAATAGATTGCTAACAGATCTGTAATCCTATGAACACTACTGTTCTTTAGTTAGTCCATAGAAGTGTTATATGTTTATGGGTCACTCCTGGGGAGCATCAGTGGGCACATATGGATGAGAAATCTGAAAGTCATGTGTTTGTGTAGGATTCTTTTTTCTTGGTAAACTTTTATGAAATATGTAGGAATAAAATGTATAAGTGAGGTTGGTTTTGCTATTTTTTTAAAGCATTGTTAATAATAAAAAGAATGTTGTAAAGCTATTTTTGGTCTAGTGTGGTAGGAGTACTAAATATCACCTTGTCTTTACCCTAGCTTTTTGACGTTAATGTGATATAAATATATAAAGTATGCAGTAAAAGGATGACTGGTGTAGACACGTGAATTACTGATAAGCTCACATCTCCTTTGTGAATGTGGAGTGATTTAAGCCTGTGAATTTCTTTTGACTAATGTAGGATTTTAAAATCATTTGTAACAGGAGTAAGGATCCCCTGTTGTGTGAAATACATCGATTTATATATTCAAGAGAGGGACACTGAAATAAATCTCAGAGTCCTTGAAAGAAGAACCAATGCGATTGTCTTACAAATGGAACCTTTGTTTAAAATTAGGGTTGGACTGGCCTTTAGGGCAACCAGATTTTTGGGGGGTCTGTGGGACTGTATTTATGATCTGCTCGGACAGTTTTTACTTTTAACTTCCATGCTATTATAGGTAGTTTTACCTGCAGGATGCTCAAGTCCTTGC
Organism: Pleurodeles waltl; assembly: GCF_031143425.1. Classification (NCBI taxonomy): domain Eukaryota; kingdom Metazoa; phylum Chordata; class Amphibia; order Caudata; family Salamandridae; genus Pleurodeles; species Pleurodeles waltl. The sequence continues at coordinate 654,204,181 of NC_090445.1, read as the reverse complement.
AGTCTCCCAGTACCTGCAAAACATTTATACTGCGTGCCTTTACATGTTCAAATTTGCCCTAATTTGAAAACATAGGCCATGTTTTAGCTATCTAATGAGGGCCACTTTTACTTGGGTGCCTGGGCCTATTTTTTGTACCAGTTTATAATTGTGGAACATGTCGTGCACCGTGTATGAACGTGGGCCTAACAATGCTTAGCTGTGCCGCTAATGAGTTTTAGCTATCCTTTGTGCTAATCTTTTGTGAGTGGGTCCGTACGGTGTGTGGTGATAGACAGAGTTTTACCATGTGATCTCCGCCGGCTAAAGGCTGCAGTACAGGAATGACGTGCACAGAGTTCTGCTGGGTGGAAAAGAGTTATCGCTTGCACTCAAATGTGGCTTTATTAAGTTAGGCGGCAAATTGTTCACTTACTAAGCAGTCGATGCACCCAGTAGTGCAATGAAAACCACCTCATTGTTGTAAAACGGTAATTGCTGAGGCGTCTCTTGTAAGATGCGCATTAGGGCTAAAGGATGTGATATTGGTACTTACTGAATGAATTACGTTCACCTTTGTGGGAAGTTAATCTCGGGCAGATAATATAAAGTGTTTGGCATACCACTGGAATTGAATTAGGGATAGAGGCGCTAAGTGTCCAGGAGGCCACCGGCTAGTATGGGAATGTTAAACAACTTAGAAGGCAGAGCTGGAAGTCAGGGCGTCACAGCAAAGAGCGCAGGAATGAAGCGCGAAAGAAGCAAAAGGGCAGCGTAGAGCCGGAGGGAAGGGCGGTCTGCGCTGGAGAGCTGCTGGCGGGAACGTAGGATGCGTGCGCAGCATGGAATGACATGCTGTATAGGTCCAGCCTGACCTTTTTCCATTCTATGTCAGGAAGGAGGCTTCGGATTTAGGGCTAGATGTAGAAAAGGTTTTGCGACTGGCAAACGGCAAAAAACGCTGTTTGTGAGGCGCAAAAGCCTCTCCGCGATGCAGAAATGCATTTTGCGAGTCGGATCCGACTCGCAAAATGCGTTTCCAACTCGCAAATAGGAAGGGGTGTTCCCTTCCTATTTGCGACTCGCAACGCTTTGCAAGTTCATTTGCGACCGCACTCGCAGTTACCATCCACTTGAAGTGGATGGTAACTCATTTGCAAACGGGAAGGGGTCCCCATGGGACCCCTTCCCCTTTGTGAATGATCACAAAAACTATTTTTCAGAGCAGGTAGTGGTCCTATGGACCACTGCCTGCTCTGAAAAATACCGAAACAAAAGGTTTCGTTTTTTTTTTCTAAGAGCAGCTCGTTTTCCTTTAAGGAAAACGGGCGGCAGATAGAAAAAAAAAAAAACTGCTTTATTAAAAAGCAGTCACAGACATGGTGGTCTGCTGTCTCCAGCAGGCCACCATCCCCGTGAGTGCCCAGACTCACAATGGGGTGGGTCTTTGCGACCCCATTGCGAGTCGCAGAAGGTGTCTGAGACACCTTTCCGCATGGCAAATTGCAAGTTGCAATTTGCGAGTCGCACGGACTCCCAAATTGCAAGTCACAGTTTCCCTTTTTCCTACATCTGGCCCCACCTGACTTAAATACAGCAGCCAAAGCAAGCAAATACGAGCAATTCAACGGATTGTGCCTGAGGGTTTCGCCAGAGCATCTTTGGGGGTACTACACTCTGATAAGGAGTCAAGAGTCATTCGCCACTGTGTATACTCTGGGCACACTCGCAGCTTACAGAAATCGATTGGTGGATGCTACATTCCAAGAGCTAACTTGGGGGAGGGGGAGGTGTCTGAGAACAAGAGGAAATATGCTTTGATTGAGGCTGAAATACTTTATAGTGCGTTAGAAAGAAGACTGGTCATCACTATTTTTTATAGTTTTTCATTAACTATATTGCATGAAAACGAACACATTAGGGGCACAGAGGTTCTTTAGATTAATCTCTGCAAATTAAACGAGTTACAGAACACGCAGACTTTAAACTTTTTTGTGTTTCTTTTGTCTAGATCTTTCTCAGCTGTAAAATAATTGACCCTTAGTCCGCGATTCAGTCTTAAAAAAAAAAAAAGACAGGTCTGTTTTTCAGCAATGTCCAGGACGTAACATTCTTCAAGCGTCACAGCAAGCCTGACTGAACACGCTGTTGCTGGTAGGCGCTCTCCTCACAGAGGCCACAGGGCCAGTCTCCTGTCAGCGGCCGAGAAGCACGCGGAACAGTGAGAATAAAAACTTTTCTAGCTATCGCATCAAGAATTTTCAATTCTATTAAGGACACGGAGGCGAGGATTATGCTTCTCTTCCTTTACTGACTTAAATACAGCAGCCAAAGAGTTAAACATGAAAAACTACAACTCTCATAAACATCAGTAGTCCAGGCTGCCCAATCCCAGACTAGCTTCAGCTATAAGTGTCACCATAACAACGACTCCTCCTCTTTCTTTGCTGCTGCGCAGCCGAAGTTGAGTCCCGTTTTCTTTATTATTATGATACTGTTTATTGAATTGTGTGTGAATTGTTTATTCTGGCCTGTGGAGCGGGAGCGTGGCCTAACGGTGCTGGATTGGGCTTCAGGCGATTCGTCCCTCGCCCCTTTGATCTTCCGACGCGAGTTCGGAGGCTTCTTTGAAGCTGCCTCCGATCGTGCGCTGCAACTGCATCAGGAGATTTTGCCGGCCACGTGACCTTTGATCTCCGCGGCGCAGCTCTAACTTTATTTACTCGGTCTCCCTGGAGACCGATCCAGCGCCGGCTTATAAGAGCAGTCCGCTCTCTATTTCCCCCCTTTTATCCTCCTCCCTCGCGCCTGGACGAGTCGGAGCTGCGTGCCTCTTTGAGTCTCTCGGCTTGTGCAGCGCGCGTTAGGGGAAAGAAGGATCTCTGCCCCCAGAACGCCCGAAGGGGCAGGTAAACGTTATAGGCTGGGCCTAGGAGGTTAGCAGGTGCTCCCTCCACGTGATTTGGCCGATTGAAATTTGATTTATATATTTCATAAATACATTTTGGATAACCCGCTGGGGCCTCCTCCCCCCTTGAACTCTATCTGTTTCCTGCCATGGCTTATTTTGCTGGGGAGGAGGAGGAATATCACCAAGAGGAAGTGGAAGATCCCTTCCCTGAGCAGATGGAGGAAAGATTGGTTCAGGCTCTTGGACACCATGTTCAGGACTCTGTTAACCAGTCCTTAATTAAAGCCCTGCGCCCTTAGTCCGATATGGATGGAGAGAGTTAATGGGACCTATTCCCACTTGATCAGGGGCTAGAGACCCTACACCTAGAGATACTGGTTTACCCAGTAAGGGCCCGTTGACTCCGCTGTCTTCAGAGGAAATTCTTGCCCAGATGGCATCAGCGGTGATCAATGATCACGAGTATAGCTCGGATCTTCAACCTCCCTCTGACAATTTCATTCCCCCCTCGGGGGCGCCTAGAGAATTTTCTCAGTCCTCTGAGTCTCACTCAGATTCCAACTTATCTGAACCCAAAATAGGAGGCAAACGCTATGCTGCGGAGGAAGTTTTCCCTCATGGGAATTTACTTTTTGACCCAGAGAACATTGTTCATGCTAGATCCACTGATTGTGATCCTTGTGCTGAGGTGGCCCATTATGTTTAGGGCAGGTTACGATCAGAATGCCCTCGACCCTCTCTACAGGGCAAGGTGGCCGACACCCTGGAGCAGGACCCAGTGTAGCAACCTTCTTGAAAAAATGTAAAAAAGATCCCAAAAAGGGGCTTGACCGTGCCTGGAAGGGATGTCAAGACAAGATGTTGGACCTGGCCGGCCCCATTACTAATATCCTAGAGTTGGCGGTCCAGGCCAAGGAATCTAATACTATGCTTGATCCTCAAACGATAATGGAATGGGCCAAACAGGCCATTTGCCTTCTCGGAAATGCAAACTGCGACATGTCTACCGAACGAAGGAAGTCTTTTCTCATGAGAATTGACCCAAAATTGGCAGAGCTTGCCCCCTCTGAGCCGGGCCCCTTGGCCAATGGTCTCCTTTTTGGAGAGAAATTTGTTAAAGATATGGGTAAATACGTCTCTACGTTCACGGCCCTGGACAAAGCCCAATCTTAAATGAAGCGGATGTTCACTGGTGGCCTTTTTACCAGGGCCGGACGCTACCGAGGTCGAGCATCAGGCCGTGGTTTCCTACCTCCACCAACTATGCCCTCAGAGGTCAGGGGTACTAACAATCGTCCGGTTTCTACCCCTCCAGACGTAGAAGGGGCCGTGGCCGCGGCTTCAGAGGTCGAGGAGCCGATCGCTCTCAAGACTCCACTAATTCAGGTGAGAATTATTCATTTTTCAGAAGTGATTCTTGGGGGAAGATTAGAGCGACACGTTCAAGCATGGGCTCGCATATCTCAAGACTCTTGGGTACTGCAGACAGTCCGAGGGTACAAGTTGGACTTTTACTCCACTCCGATCCAGGGACGTCCCCTGCTTCCTCTCCATTTTTCCCTAGCAGAAAGCAGTTTTGTAGACGCAGAAATCGACAGCCTCCTCCTCAAAGAGGCGATTGTCCCCTCTATGCCCCAGTCAAACAGGTTTGTCAGTACGATTTTTCTCGTTCCAAAGAAAGAAAAGGGCTTTGGCCTAGTGTTGAATTTGAAGGACTTCAAACAGTGGATAATCTACCGTCATTTCGAGATGGAAGGAATCCACATGTTACTCAATCTGCTTCAAGAAAGAGATTGGTTAGTGCGTTTAGACCTCAAAGATGCTTATCTGTCAGTGCCTATTTTCGCCCCTCATCGGCGTTTTCTTCAGTTTCAATGGAAACACCAATGGTTCGAGTTCAAGGTCCTTCCCTTTGGCCTTTCTTCAGCCAAGAGAGAGGCGTGCACCTCATCATTTATCTCGACGATCTTTTGATCATGGCTCAGTCCAGGGAGTTGGTCCTAAGGCATCTCTCTTGGACAATACAGATCCTTCAAGACCTAGGTATCTTGATCAACAGCGAGAAGTCGGTGACAATTCCGTTGCATTGTATAGAATTCTTAGGGTTTCAGGTGGATTCAGTGCTAGCTCAACTAAAATTACCCTTGGCAAACCGGACATCTATCAAGAAAGAGTTACGGAAAGCCCTTGCCTCTCTGACTATATCGTTACGGATCTTAGCCCGGTTGGTGAGGCTTCTAGCCTCTTCCATTCAAGCGATTTTTACAGGCCCATTACATTACAGAGTGCTCTAGCGCCTGAAAATTTTACATCTGCGCAAGGACCTGTCCTATACGGACCAGATTCCGCTGTCAGAGGAGGCCAAGACGGAGATTGTCTGGTGGCTGAGTCATATGGAGGCGTGGAATGGCAGAGCCATTTTTGCCTCCTCTCAGGAGATTGTCATAGAGCCAGATGCCAGCCGTTGGGGCTGGGGAGCTCGTTGTGGCTCGGTGGAGACGGGAGGACGGTGGTCCTCGGAGGACTTGAGGCTCCACATCAATTGCTTAGAGCTCCTAGCGAGAGCGTTTGCGATTCGTTCTCTTTCCCCCAACAAAGCCAGCTGTTGCATTCTTTTGAGAATGGACAACATATCGGTGGTAAGATACATCAATTGACTGGGGGGGACCAGGTCTCACCTGTTGGCGGAGATTGCCAGAGACTTTTGGGATTTTTGCCTTCAGGATCAGATTCATGTTATAGCGGAATACCTTCCGGACGCTCCAATGTGGTAGCGGACTGGAACTCACGATTTTTGAGGGACAGCAGCGATTGGATGCTGCACTGAGTGATTTTTCAGAAACTCATGGAGAGATGGGGGCCCTGTGTGACAGACTTGTTTGCCTCCCGGCTCAATGCGCAACTGCCAAAATTTTACAGTTGGAGACCGGATCCGTTGGCAATGGGAACGGACGCTTTTCTTCAAAATTGGTCTCAGCACCTCCTTTATGCTTTTCCCCCTTTTTCAATGATTCAGAGAGTCCTTGCTCAAGTAAAGAGGCAGTTGAGAGACATAATGTTAGTGACACCCCTTTGGAAAGCTCAAGCTTGGTTTCCGGTAGCGATGTCACTAACGTGTGCCTTACCAGTTCTTCTGCCATTGTTCCCGTCTCTCCTTCTGGATCCCTTGGGGGCCCCTCACCCGATGGTAATGCAGAATCAACTGAGCCTCATGGCATGGAGACTTTCAGGAGATGTTGGCAAGTGCCAGGAGTTTCAGGGAAAGCTTTGTTCTTTTTGTCCCAATCCTGGGCTCCTTCCACCCATAAGCGATATGAGGCATCTTGGAAGAGATGGATGGGTTGGTGCAGTGAACGGAGTATTGATCCCTTGGGGGGCCATATTTCCATGATTGCTAATTTTCTTTCTGAGTTAGCAATGCAGGGGCTCGCTTACAGGACGGTTAATAACTTTAGGTCTGCTATTTCGGCAGGTCATCCCTATGTAGATGGTAAACCGGTTGGCGAGCACCCATTGAATTTCTATGATCCTTCGGGGTATTCGAATGGTTAATCCTCCTCAAGCGCGATATTCGGTTTTGTGGGATGTTAATATTGTTCTTCATTTTCTTAGGGCTTGGCCATGTAATGACGATTTGTCACGTAAGCAACTGTCCGCTAAATTAACGGTTTTGTTATGCCTTATCTCGTGCAGACGCGTTTCTGACGTTAAGGCCTTGGATTTGACAGGTAGAGTATTTACTCCACCGGGAGTTTCTTTCACAATTTCAAAGCGTATTAAAACTGCATCTAGATGTATTTCCCATCCAGCTATCCCGCATAATCAGAAATTGTGTGTGGTGCAATGTTTGAAAGTTTATGAAAGCTGTACGAGAGAATCTCGCAGAGATTCGAGAGGCCAACTATTGATTTCCTTGCAGAAACCTTACAGTCCTGTCTCAGCGGCCACTTTGGCCAGATGGCTTAAGTGGTTGTTGGGAGAAGCAGGTATTGATACCTCTATGTTTGGGGCCCACTCCATTCGGGGAGCTATGGCTTCCAAATCTTTTGGAGCGGGTTCCAGACTGGAAGATATTATGGCAGCTGCTGATTGGTCTTCAGACAATACGTTTAAAGTATTTTATCATAAAACTATTGTTGATATAGCATCTACTGTGGTAAATCAGCTTTAAACTAGCATAATCTGAAGCCTGCATTCCTGACGTAGAATAAAAAAAATTCTAGCTATTGCGTCAAGAATTTTCAATTCTATTAAGGACACAGAGGCGAGGATTATCCCACCCGTTAAACGATACAAACTTGTAATATTAACTGTGATGATTATTGTCAATTGCATATTATGTCTTTGACATGTGTTAATGTCCCCCCCCCTCCCCTTGAGGTTTATTGGTTCTTTACAAGACCACCACTGGTTTGTTCTGTTTTCTTTAGGTGCAGTTACTAAAGGCGATTGAGTTCCTTTCTCCTCGGACGTCAGATGTCTATGATCGGAGGGTTTTCGTTGGCATGTTCCGCTGCAGGTTTTAGAAGAACTGGAGTTTGGTTCGTCTTCGCAAAGAAAGAGGAGGAGTCGTTGTTATGGTGACACTTATAGCTGAGGCTAGCCTGGGATTGGGCAGCCTGGACTACAGATGTTTATGGGAGTTGTAGTTTTTCATGTTTATCTCTTTGGCTGCTGTATTTAAGTCAGTAAAGGAAGAGAAGCATAATCCTTGCTTCCATGTACTTAATAGAATTGAAAATTCTTGACGCGATAGCTAGAATTTTTTTTATTCTCACTCTTCCGCATGCTTCTCGGCCGCTGACAGGAGACTGGGCCTGTGGTCTCTGTGAGGAGAGCGCCTACCAGCAACAGCGTGTTCAGTCAGGCTTGCTTTGACGTGACGCTTGAAGAATGTTACGTCCTGGACATTGCTGAAAAACAGACCTGTCTTTTTTTTTTAAAGACTGAATCGCGGACTAAGGGTCAATTATCTTACAGCTGAGAAAGATCTAGAAAAAAGAAACACAAAAAAGTTTAAAGTCAGCGTGGTCTGTAACTCGTTTAATTTGCAGAGATTAATCTAAAGAACCTCTGCGCCCATGATGTGTTCGTTTTCTTGCAATATAGTTAATATAGTTAATGAAAAACTATAAAAATAGTGATGACCAGTCTTCTTTCTAACGCACTATAAAGTATTTCAGCCTCAATCAAAGCATATTTCCTCTTGTTCTCCGACACCTCTCCCTCCCCCAAGTTACTCTTGGAATGTAGCGTCCACCAATCGATTTCTGTGAGCTGCGAGTGTGCCCAGAGTATACACAGTGGCGAATTAATCTTGACTCCTTATCAGAGTGTAGTACCCCCGAAGAGGCTCTGGCGAAACCCTCAGGCACAATCCATTGTATTGCTCGTATCTGGAGTCCTTCACTTGCCCTGGTGTGCTTGATGAATGCTATATGAGGTGCAGGCATATTGAATGTCACACAAGGTGGTGGTTCTGTGCATCAGATTAAAATTGCTGCCAGTAGATTACTCCATATCTGGCTGGTATCAATCCGTTTAGAGAAGTGCCAGGACCAGTGTGGCTACATGGACACCTCTGGCCTGTCATCTGCTCAGTACTCAACTGCACTTAGGATGTCTGGTGTGTAACTTTCAAATTCACATTCCCATGACCATTCTCTTTAGTGTAGGAAGCTCGGGAAAATGCCTCCAAAATGCTGTCTGTAGTGTTTGGCTGAGGCTACGGATTCTGAAGATTACAATCTTTCTGCCAGCTCCATAATTTAGTACAAGCACTTTCTACTGTACAACCAACTGAGAGGATGAAATATCAAAAGACCCTGGGCTGCTTATCCCGACCTAACACCACACCAACTCACCACTCCACATAGCTGGGAATAAGCCTAGGGCTAAACAGAAGCCCTTCTGCAAGGAATGCATTCTGGATGCTGGAGACTCAGGAGTGTAAATGTTGTGGCACATTTAAGTTTGTGTTCTTAATTTTATGTGTGTTTAGTAGTGTTTTGAGTAGGAATAGAATGATGTCTCTCACCTCCTTATATATTTTCTGCTACTGACCCTACTCTGGTCCTGACCTGTCCCTAGCTCCACCTTAAAAGGTAGCAAACAAACCTAAGTTCATGACTCCAGTGGTAAGCAAATAGTGTTGTATTAATATTATTTGAAGCCCCTCCGACTTAAACTGTATTATCAATTTCCTGAACCAAAGAAAGAATATTTGGGCTTTCCAACTTTTCATCCCAGTCCCCTGTAGCCTAATCCATTTTTCTAGCATTAGTTGCAATGGGGATTGAGCTGCTGGATGTTTTGTACCATGATTTGTAATTCCCTAGTTCACAGGCTTGAACGTCTGGTCACTGCCTAATCCTAAACTAATGACCATGACTGTTCCTGGTGGATTTCTGACTACAAAACAATGCCCATGACCAGTTGTTTCCTAGATACAGCCTTCCTAACCGGTGGGACTCTATGAATGCCAACTGTAGGTCACATTCGGTTTCTTGTCATTCTCCTTTTTGGAAACCACGCCTAACTGGTCCCCCATGAAAGGTGCCTGATAACCCTGTTTCAGCACGGAAGTCGAATTACTTCTTATGTTGGACAGCTGAGACAGAAGAGTCTTTGCCAACCTGTATCTTCTTTCCAAAGTAATTTTTTTCAGATTTTTCATTTGTGACATTGAGTTTACTGGATTTCTATAAAGGCATCATGAGTTTAGGCCCACTGAGATACCTACTTTCACCCCAGGGCTCGATCGTAGGCCATAAAAGTGGTCCCCCAGAACTCTCCTCAGAGCATTCATGGATCTGTGAAGCATCAGAAGGGCTGTCCTTCCATCTGAGGAAAGACTGTTTGCTTGCCTTGCCTTACCTAGAAGCAACTTCAAGCGTCAATTGGCTAGCCTCTTGTTTGAGCTACTGTGGCACAAGAAGCTTTCAGAGGGCTCTATTTCTGCAGCTGCTCAGCTGACCAATTCTAATTGGACCTGCCCTGGACCCTGCAGCTGGCCTCCTCTGTTCTGAATATTAACTCTCAAGTGGTGTCCTTGGCTCCTGGACCCTTGACTGGTGTGAAAATGTCCCCTCCTGTCTCCAAACTGCAACTGTAAGAAGTGAGACATGGAAACTTTCTACCAACTTTCTGGGGTTGCAGTCGATGCTGCAACCATTGACATTGAATCATCAGTCGGTCTGCCTCCACTTGCTGATTTGCCTCGCTGAAGGAAGTTTGACTTACAGAAACGTTTCTGAGTCTGAGCATAGAGGGCTTCACCGGGATTGATACCGAGAAGCACCTGGCCAACGTTGATGACTTTCTGTACATGGACTTCATCTGGCCATCGATTTCCTGCCTTTGTCGGTGACAGTACTGGGACCTTGTGCTTCTGTAACCCGCCGTGATCGAGCACCGCTGTGGATCCAGCTTCCAGTTTGCCCTGCCACTGACTAGTCAATGACCACTTTTCCTCCATAAACTTTTTTAAGTCAGAAGGTAAACTTTCCAGTAGGATGAATCTGGTCTCTGTATGTGACCCATACTCCATTGCGATAGGCCATAATATTTGACTTGTCCCTGGTCTAGTGTGACCAAATACCCGCGGTTGGTGCTTTGTGCTTTTTAGTGCTATATTTCTTCAGACTCTAAAAATGTATATCTCCTGTACTACTTATTGGATTTTTGTCATTTTGGTGTCATTCTATTTATTAAAATATTCTCTATTTGTCTAAATTTGGTTTGGGATTTTTCTTGTGTTGTGTTTTGACTATATTACTGTTTGAGTGCTGCATTAATACTTTGTACATTGCCCTAAGTTAAGCCTCACTGCTTTGTGCCAAGCTACCAGAGGCTTACACACACGTTTATTTAGTGACTAAAGTGGTTCACCCTGACAGGGACACTGATTATTATTACAGGTGGGATCTCACTCCCTCAACTAATACTTCAATTTTTTACATGGCCGCATCCCATTCCATTGTTATTTTGTGCAATATGCCCCCTCAGTTTGGACCCAGCCAATGCAAATCAGTCTTAGTCCTGCTCCAATGGGGACATTAATGCCAGAACTGTCAAGCAAGGTCCTTCTTGAACTGGAACACAAGCAGGCAAATACTGGTTTCACATTGATTGGGGCTCTTCACTCATTGTAACTTGGTTCTAGTGGCACCGAGATAGTAAGACCCAGGTCTGGGCTTACCCACCCCACTAAGGGTGCTACACTAAACTATACAAAAGGTGGTGTATGGAATTCCTCAATTATTCTCAGCAAGTGGTAATTTCCCTGGGCCGCATCACAGCTCATCGTCCATTTGCACACCATTCCACCTCAGTTTGAGCCCAGCCGTATGCAAATCTGTCTTTACCATGTCCCAATCAGAACAGTTCAGCCCAAACTGCCAGGCAAGATCCTCATTGAATAGGAACACAAGCAACCCAAGACTGATTTCAGCCTGATTGGGACTCTTCAGTCGAGTGTAGATTGGTTCCAGTGGAACACTGAGCACAAAACTCACATTCCATTGCTACTTTTCTTGCCTATCTCATTGCCTCTTTTTGACATCTTGGATGTGACTTAATCTCTGGCAGCTGTCACTCGTGGTAGGGCAGCAGGGCTGGATGGTGTACCCACTGATGTCTTTCTGTCTGATATAAACCTGTGAGCTTGCTACATCGTCTTACTTGCTAATTCCATAGCTGCTGAGGCAGACATTCCCAAATCATGGAAGGGTGAAGTCATTATTCCCATATTTAAAAACAGTGATGGGTCCCTTACAAGTAACTACAGACCTATCAGCCTAATTGACTGCATACAAAAAGTCTTCTCAAGATGTTTCCTGGCCAAGTTGCAGGATTGGGTGATGAGGATTCCTTAGCCCTTATCAAGGAGGCTTTTAGTCAAAGATCTCTACCATCGTCCAGGTGTTCCACTTTCTGATTTTATATTGGCTCACTGTCACCATCACTAAGGGTTCTCTGTACGTAGCATTTGCAGATCCAAGATCTGCTTTAGACTTAATACCACACTCCACCATTTGGCAGGTCTTGCACAAAATGAAAATGCCATTACATCTGCTGATCCTGGTTAGATGTCTCCATGAGGACAATTTTGCACAAATTAGGTAGGGCAATCAGGGAGAACTAACAGAAGAAATCCCAGTGTGGCGTATGGCAGGGTTGTGTTTTGGCCCTTACACTTTTTTCTTTGTTTATTAACAACTTTTTCTCTTCTCTATCTTTAGTTGAAGCCGATGGCCTCTCCTTGGCTGGTTCCAAGATCCCCATTCTTTTAATTCTTTTATTTGCGGTGACACTTTACTGATCTCCAAGACCTTGATTGGAATGCAGAAGCTTTGCCTGGGGATCATCACTAACAAAACTAAGTTAATGTATTTTAATCCACATAGATCTTTTAAGAATCGTTTTCCTATAGGGGTCTCCCTTGAGATGGTTGATTCCTTTACTTATTTCAACATCATGCTCTCTAAAACATGTCCTGGAAACCTCGTCTTGAAAAAGCAGTAATGAATCTTAGGCAAATGTCAGGTGCCCTTTTAAAATAATTTTGTTCTTTTCACACTAGACAAATCTCTCAACCCTTCGTATTTATGAGGCCAAGGCCCTGGCCTCTGCCCCTTATGGGGCATAACTGCAGGCCTTTTCCAACCTAGACTCACTCAGTAGCGCAGAGAACAAACTTATTCGCAATCCTGCTTCTCTTCCCTCCAGTACCCTTCTGATTCCGCTTCAAAATTTGGGCCTTAAAGGTTTTGTCGCTAAAGCCAGGTTATGCCCTCTGCTGTTCAGGAGACGGCTGTGGACCACCCCAGAACTAGCCCACTATGCACTAGCTCTACAAGACATTATTGAGGTTGGCCAATTTCATCAAATACTATGGCTTTCGCATTTCACAAAATCACTTAACTCTCTTGGGCTGACAGACCTCTCGGTACACACCGTTTCTTCGCTTTTCCTGTCTAAGAATGCATTGAAGTCACTTTATTTGGAGACTCTAGCAGTGAACGACTCTAGGAAGCCTGTCTCCTCCAGGCTGGCTAATGACTTGTTCAATTTTAAGCCTATCGACATGTACAAGTCTTTTTGGGACCTGGTTACTGTTCCTCTTGATCGAAAGTTGTACTTCCAATTTCGTGTGGGCACCCTCCCATTGTGATCTTTTACAGCAAGGTGGGCCCCTGGGTCCACGGGTGTTCGCCCAATTTTCCCTTGCTCAGCAGAGAGTGTTGCTCATGTCTTTTTCGCATGTCCGACCTTTGCCCGCCCTTGCAGCCTATGGCTCGTTCCTATCTGTAGATGTTTGGGTGTGCACAAGCACTGTGACGCTTTACGCATTTTGAGGTCTGACTCAAGTCGCACTTATGTTGTTCCTGTGGCCAAATGTTTGGGAGCTATGTGGATACTTCTTAGAATGACTCTTAATTTTCTGTGATGCCATGCTGCTCATTTTTATTTATATTGTTAATTTAGCTCCTTCAAGGTTCGAAGTTACCTTTTTATGCAAATATACTGTTTTTTTATTACATTATTAAATGTGTGAATGTGTTGTTCAGTTGTTTCTCGGCTATCTTGGCTGCATAAAGCAGCAAGAAAATAGGATGATAGTCTAGACAGAAGGATCTTTTTTGAATAAGGGAATAAACATGGGCTTTCTGCAAGGAAAAATTAACAGCGACTGATGCAGAAATTCAATAAGAGTGCACAAATAAAAATCAATGGCGTTAGTGACAAAATGCATAAAACGTGCTGGGCAAGGGCCAAAGTGGAAGCAGATTTACCTGTTAACACGACGGAGAGATGGGAGAGATCTGACACGGATAGTAAACCGATGTCAGGAGTGGAGGATACAAAGTATTCACTGGAAGAATCAGTAGTAGAGCCTGAATTCATGAGGCCATATTGACCACATATAAAGCCGGATTTTACTAATAAATCGACGCAAGAGTCTCCCAAAACAGTAAAGAAGGACATATATTGCTCTTATAGCTCCAGGGATACCAGAATGCGTTCAAATTTATGAAGATTTTTCAAGAATGGGTATTGGCTGAGTCAGGAAGTTAAGTACAAGCTCTCCCCAATATATTGTGGAAGGTTTTACCTGCTGAACTTTGAGGTGAAAAATACCTGATAATTATTGGGAAATGCGGATTTTGGTGTGCTAACCACCAAAATCCAAAGTTCGCCCATGCTTCAGGGACAAACTCCTAACTGGAACCTATTTATCGGACCACATACATTCCAACCCAGCATAGTCCGATTTGCTTAGCTTTGATAACTTGTAATGAGGCCCTAAATAGGAGATTTGCATATTTTCATGCAATTGGAAATACTCTTTAAACTTGATCAGAGGTTCCAGCAGGTTTTCTGAATTCCTGCACTGAATAAACATTAATATTGGAAACAATATGAAACAGAGACTAAAATAGCGCAATGGAAAGAAATACGGTCTTCTTCTGCAGGTAGCAATTACACCCTCAAACACATGGAGCATATTATGCATAGAAAAATACTGGGACACTCACACCAAGCAGATGGAACACCCTGCCGCTGTGAACTCATGAGGTTGTAGCTGCCTGAATAAAAATAGCCAGCCCATCACACAGTGGTAGTTCACAGAAAGATTTTTCAACAATTTTGTATATGCCCTACGCAATATTCCTTCTTTTGAATACAATGCTGGGTTCTGCTGTTTACATTATAACCCTCTGCAAATTCCTCACAGTTGCTTTTAAATCAGGCCATAGTTACCCACCTCCTTTGACCCCTCCAAAATAACTTAGGGCAAAATGTAGGAACTTTGCAAATTGCGACTTGCAATTTGCGAGTCCGAGCGACTCGCAAATTGCAACTCGCAATTTGCTATGCAGAATGGTGTCTCAGACATTCGCTATGGGGTCGCAAAGACCCACCTCATAAATATTAATGAGGTGGGTCGCAAATTGCAGCCCCATAGCGAGTCAGGGCACTCACGGGTATGGAGGCCTGCTGTAGTCAGCAGACCTCCATGTCCGTGACTGCTTTTAAATAAAGCAGTTTTTTTTTTTCCAAGTGTAGCCCATTTTCCTTAAAGGAAAACGAGCTGCACTTAGAAAAAAAAACGAAACCTTTTGTTTCGGATTTTTTCAGGGCACTACCTGCTTTAAAAAAAAAAATTGGGGTCCAGTCACAAAGGGGACCGTTTGCGAGTGGGTTACCATCCACTTCAAGTCGCAAATGGAGTTGCATACCACTGCGACTCGCAAATAGTAAGGGAACGCCCCTTCCTATTTGCGACTCTGAAATGCATTTTGTGAGTTGGTTCCGACTCGCAAAATGCATTTCTGCATAGCAAACTCACGTTTGTGACTCGCAAACGGCGATTTTCGCCGTTTGCGACTCGCAAATGGTTTGCTACATCTGTCCCTTAATCACTTTCCTTCGATTCCCTCAGCCGTTCCACGAACGTAACAGTCTCCTGGCAGCACTGGGCAAGCTTGCCATCAGCACTAGTGTAGTAAAGGAAAAAATAGGCCATCATCCAATGGTTTGCTAGTTGAAAACATTTATAATGAGGGTGATGTGGGTTTCTCACACTGCTAGCGCCACTACATGCGATGCAATGTTGTTAGCTATGCCCAAGACAGTGTTTTTTCAAAATGTAGGTCTTTTAAACCCCTAGCGACCTTGAACTAGAACACTGTCGTCCTTGATGTGAGGCTGACCAGATCCCTGCACACTATCATCAACTGTATCCTCTCCTATTGAAATCCAGAACAAAATGTCACCCACGACCACAGCCACTGGGTGGCCGAGCAAGTCCGGCCCAGCCTTTATTTTTGTCTGCCCTTCTTAAATGTCAAAATCCTATGCTAGTTATTCATGAAGTTACCACATTGTTGTTTGTCTTGAAATGCTGTATCAGACAGGCCTGTACCCAGGCGTATAAACAGTGGAGGGCCTGGCCTCGGTAGCGATAATGTATGAAAACAGTGTGAGGGCAAGGGTATAGCACATTAAAATCTTTGGACAGTAACTGCATTATGGTGAGAAGCTGTCATGTAATGATTTTTCCTATATATTCTGGAAGACCGTTTTCCCAAGGATTTGTTTTATAAGTGAAAGAAAATTGAGTCTACGGAATCAGTCAAAAGCAGTCATGGCTTGCTTCGCTCAGACGGAGCGGGACGCGGGGAGGGTGGTGGTGGGGGTTCTAAAATGTAATTAAGAAATAAAATAAAAACGTACCTGGATCAGCCACACTGCTCCTCTATCTCCCGTCGTCGCTGCAGGCACACAGTGCCGGGCTGGAGAGAGCCTACTGCGCATGTGTGGGTGGCTGGCCCGAGATGGCCAGCCAAACATACATGCGCACTGAGGGGAGTGCACAGTGCACTCCCCTCACTGCTCCTCACCCATGGCCCCGCCCCTCTAACAAACAAAATGATAATAAACAGGTTTTATTTTCATTTTGTTAGTTAAAAGTTTTGTAGCTTCTGCTGCTGGCGGGGGGAGGGGAGTGACGTTCCTCCGCCCTAACGGAGAAGCCGCCCCTGATCAAAAGTTAATATAATTAACAGTACAATGTTGAGTTCTTCCAAATACTTTTTGGGAAAATGAGTGTCAAGTGAGGCATAAAGAACAATTAATCAGTACTTGTAAGCAAAACTCACACCTGTACTGGGAGTTCTACTCCCTAGGACCTTTTGTATAATGTTGTGGCAAATGGTTTATTCCAAACACTTTGGACCACATATATTAATGACATTTAAATAAAACTTTACAGATGTTTTTGGATTCTCTAATGATTTTTTTGTTAATAGTGTGCATTGTGAAATCTGACCTGGCAATGTATGCTTTACATATTGGATCAGTGCCCATATTGTCATTGCCAAGCTTATCCTGCACACTGAGGGAATATAGAAAATAGGCTTGGGCAGAACTTTTAATTACACTCACAGAATTGGAGGAATTTTGCAACTTTGCGTTACCCTGTTAAATCACTTTTCCTTCCAAATTCCACCAATTGCTGCTTGGAGGAATTGTTTTCCCGTTTGAGCAGCGCTCAGTGAGATTTGGCATTCCCTAATGCAACATCCAGTTACTAGGAAGCCTTCCTGTGTCATTTTGTAATGGAGGTGGTCACAGTCAGAGGGTTGCTTCTCGAGTAGTTTTTCTACTCGAGTGGCAGCAAAATCAACTTGCAGCGCCACATGCATTTTTTTCCACCTGTTGGCAGAATTTTGCAAGTTCCACCCACCCTTAATAGAAACTAAAAAGCCAATCTGGATATTACACACAGGAGGTGCATTCTAAAAACTGTCACAGCAGTGTGTGCGCAAGCATTTAGGCAATATCCATAACCTGATGGATACCCGTCTGAACCCCTCAGTCTGCAAAGGTGATAACCTTCAATAATAATAGCTCTTAGGAAGGCAGGGGTTAGTGGGGGTGTTACTCTAACTGTGGTCCTGACAGACCCTGTTAAATTTCAATCGTTAAACACCAGCACCAGCTACATGGACGCATCGCAGGCAGAATCCTGCAAGATGGCCAGGCCCAAAGTGGGTAAGAAAATTTGCATCAGAGGAGTGAGAAATCACACCATGGGTAGAAGCGATCAGGTATTTTGGTCTCTTTCATAGCATATAAGAACGAAGGTTGTAAAATTCTTGAATGAAACTACACTACAGAAAGAACAGATAGGTTGTAATACCATCTACAGCAGCATAAAAATACCGCATGTAGCTACACAGTCATGTAAAACGGTTGTGATGCCCTTTGGCCAGGTTTGCACTATGCAAAAATGCAAAAAAGTAAAATAAATAAAAAACATTACCTGGTACCTGCCCACGCATTTGGTCACTCGTCAAAGATGGCCACTTGATTTACCTACCTTATATAGCGTATGAAAGAACCAGAGTGCTAAGTCTCCAAGTGGAATGTACCCTGCCAGTACTGAGTGCTGTGTTGCCAGGCAAAGCACCTTTATAGCCATCCACTGTTCGGTGCCCAGTGAGAGGCGGTGCTACTAGTAATTTGAAATAGTGGGGAAGGTCACAAATCATTATGCATCTTCCTGTAAGTTAGTCACAAACAGTTTCATAGTTTTTCAGTATAGCATTGTTTTATTGCATTCGAACATAAATGGCACAATCCTAAAGCTCTCCTCAGAAGCAAATGACTGGCATGCTAATTTTATGTTTACGATTATGTTCTGAGTTTAAGAAGTACATAGTTCTATGCCTCTTTTCCTGCAAGGCCATTCTCAATACCTGAACATTTTACAAACCAGCCTGGTGGATGCACAATTTCTGGATTCAAGGTCTCTGGTGTACATGTACATGAAGTTGGACGTGAACGTTTCCTCATCATTAGTGGGGAGGCACTTTGTAGTCTAGGTGCATACTTAACAACATTCATTGATCAAAAAGAGGTAGCATTTTTCACGTTTTAAAACCATTGACTAGTATATTGATGGCAACCCTTGAAATTGCATCAAATAAGCATTTCCTCGATGATACCATTGCAGGAAATCATATTGCATACTATGGGACACGGATCAGGGACAAAGACCAGGCAGCATCTGACTCTGATGGCATCATATAAAATAAATATCATATAAATGGCAGGCCTTTGTGCGCTGTGGCCAAATTCAGCTTAACTAACACATCTCATTTTCAAAGAAAAACTGTGTTCGGAGAATTTAATAGTATTTAGTAATATAGTATATTATAGTAGTATTAACTTTGTAACCTAGCCGGGCGGAATACCAAACTGATTTTGCCTCGGCGAGCATGACTGTCCCAAGGAAAGTTCTCTGTGAGACCATTTTTTTAAGATAACCGTAAAGTGGTGAAGTTTTTGCACAATTTCTTTAATATATTGAACAAAAAAAATCGGTTTTGTAGGTATTCCTAGAGGAATATTCAAAAAGCATTTCTTTGAATTCCTGGTTTGCCAAGAAGGCCTGACCTCCCCAGGGGGTTAGGCACCTGACGAAAGAGCTTGGTTTTGGGATATTCTTCAAGAAACATTTGTAAAATAAGTTCTCTTACCTCAGTGTGCATTCACGTCAGGCTGAGAGACTGGCACATTAGACACAATGGTAGCTGGTCAAGTAGGTCAGGGATGCCTAATGTGCTAGTGATTATGAACAAATACTTTAGAGCTGCATCTTGTGCCCGGACAGGGGAGAGATACAAAGTTTGCTATGCCAGTGTACTTGTTAATTACAACAATTAAACGCAAACCAAAAAGGTCCTTGTTAGACCTGGCATCCTTGGTGTGGTTTCCCCAGCCTTTTTGCCTCTGCCTCTTGTTTTTTTGACTGTGTGCTGGATTTAGTTTTTGCTGGTTTTGGTACTCTTTGCACTTTACCACTGCTGACCTGTGTTAATGTACAAGTGCTCTGTGTGTAAATTGTAATTATGATTCGTTATCCATGATTGACATATTTGATTTACTAGTCCGTCCTGCCTTTAGATCAAATGCTACTAGTGGGCCTGCAGTACTGATTGTGCCACCCACATGAGTAGCCTTGTAAACATGTCACAGACCTGCCACTGCAGTGTCTGTGTGTGCAGTTTAAAACTGCTACTTCGACCAGGCAAGTGCACCCACTTGCCAGGCCCAAACATTCCCTTTTAGTACATGGAAGGCACCCCTAAATGAGGCCCTAGGTAGCCCCATGGGCAGGATGCAGTGTATTGAAAAGGTAAGACATGTACTGGTGTGTTTTACATGTCCTGATAGTTAAATAGTGCTTAATTCGGTTTTCATTATTGCAAGGCCTATCCCTCTTTTTGCAGGGTCATCCCCAAACTTTTTGCCTTCCTCCTCCTATTTTTCTGACCCTCTTTTTGTTGGCTTTAGGACTCTGAGCACATTATCACTGCTGATCAGTGCTAAAGTGCATGTGCTCTCCCTTCCAAACTTGTACAATGGTATCCCCTATGCCCAGGGCCTGAAAATGAAATGCTACTAGTGGGCCGGCAGCCCAGACTGAGCCACCCACAGGAGTAGCCTTTCAAGCTTGTCTCAGGCCTGCCACTGCAGGGCCTGTGTGCACAGTTTACTGCCACAGGGACCTGGCATCTAAATTTACTAGCCAAGCCTGGAACTCCCCTTTTTCTACATATGTCACCCCTAAGGAAGGCCCTAGCTAGCCCTATGGGAAGGGTGCTGTGTAGGTAAGAGGTAGGGCATGTTCCTTGTTGTGTGGCCGGTCCTGGTAGTGACAAACAGCCTGTTTAGTTTTTCACTACTATGAGTGCTGCTCCTCTCATAGGATTGCATTGGAAATGCCCTGACATATGACTATGTGGTATTGTCTGATCGGTGTAGGCATGTTTGGTCTGGTTGGAATAGTAGTGAGGATTGCTGCTTGCTGGTGTAGGTGGATTTTTTATTACCATTGTAGAAATGCCAATTTTAGAAAGTAGGCTGTTCGCTGTGCTTATATCTCAAGTGATTTTTGCTGCTTGACTCCTATCCACGTCTGGGGTAGAGTGACAGCTCTACTTGGTGCATACATGTTTCAGACAGCCATCACACAGGAGGGGGCTGGGTGTAACAGAAAAGGCATCTGCATACTGATGGTCTTCCTGGACTGGGGAGAGGGAGGGTCGTTCCCACCTTATATATGAATAGGCTGTGTCCTGCCCTCGCACAATGGACTGATCACCCCCTATGGATGTCTGGAGACATGGCTGGGTAGAAAGCTTGCTGTGCTTGACTTGAAAGAACACCTATGACATTACCCCCCTGAACAAAGACATTTTTGAGTATAAGTAGAGCACTTTTGGACCTGGGACTGAACCTCTGTCAGAGGGACTGCTGGACTGCACACAGGACTCATCTGGGCTGCTCTTCTGTTTGCTGTCCTGCTTCCTAGTGTCTGCTGGGTGGCACAAAGGACTCAACAGGATTGCTTTTCTGCTTGCTGACTTGGACTTCCCTGGCACTGCTGGACCGCCAAGAGGAACCGCCACTGTTGCCCTGATGTGCTTGCCTGTCTGACCCTGTGTGCCCCAGTGTTCTCCCAAGAAGTCCTCTGCGTGGAGGGTGCTGGTTTTGCTCCTGGATTCTACAAGTATAGCACCTGAAGAGTGCTTCATTAGCCACTATTTATATACTGGGTGCAGTGATAGTGCTGTGTAGATTCACCTCACTATTATGCTTGTCACATGCGCATAGTGAGCGCCTTACCCTTCCCATCTGTTTTCAAACACAAGCACGTACTGAGCACCTCATCCTCCAAGGATCTGCTGTCCCTGCTACATGGCCACCTAAGCAAGCACTTCTGTGCCTCCTTAAGTCCGTGACAGAGCCGGACTTTGTCAACTCGTCAGTCCTGGCTGTGCAAGTGAGGGAGAGCTCGACTAGAGAAGAGTACCCTAACACCACGAGGCACCTCTTGTGTCTCCCTGGGTCCGTGCTGGAGTCGGACTTTGTGGATTTGCCAATTTCACGGCCGCTCAAGTGAAGTAGGGAGCGACTGGGAAGTACCATATTTCCTCTGGGGAAAGTGCCACACAAATTCCCTCCATCACCCCAAAAGTGTGCCGAACATCCCGCTCACCATCGAATAGCTGGGGTGGCCGCCGTACCACAGAACCCACCAGCGCCGCTTCCCTGATCTCCTCACCTCTTTCAGAGGACTTCCTGGGGCTTGTGGACACCACTGAGCCCTGCTCTGCCTGTCCTCCTCCAACCTCAGACAGCATTTCTTCCCGTCGCATCGGTGAGGAAGCCGCACCTTGTCCATAAAATACTTCTTGTTGGTCATATTTTCTGGAGGTGAAGCACCTATTTTTGCTTTCAACTTCCTGTAACAGTGCTACCTAATGCTCTACATTGCCCTGATGTGTCCTATGCCTTCACAATCCATGTGGGCGGTGTACTATGACTTGGAGTAAATGGGTTATACCCTCTTGTTATGAGGTGATTCTTATCCTTTCACAGTCTACAGTATATGCATGGGGTGGGAAGTTTTTATGATGACATGTGCCTTGTGGGGGGTAATATTTGTGTATGGCGATGTGATGATGGAGTGTTCATGTGTGTGCTCCTTTTGTTAGCAACAATGATAGTGTGTTTTTTAAGACATGTGTATTTAACTTGGTGACAATGCTAATCTGCCTTTAAGGGAAATTTCCAGGCTACATACCTCTATTTTTGGTTATAATGATGACCTGACTACTACTTGTGTTACAGAATACTAATAACCTATGTGTTTACCTGACTACTGCCCCTTTGCTGTGTGTGCTTTGCTGGGTTGGCCTGCAGTTGCTGCTTCTGCCTTAAAATGGACAAAGACTGGACTTTGCTGTGTATCCTGCTTGTGAAGTTTCTCCAAGGGCTTGGACTGCGCCTGCCTCCTGTTAAGAAGTCTCTGGGCCAGCAAACACTTCACCTACCAGTCCTGGGTTCCAGTGCTGAGGACCCTGACTCGCCAGGTGGTTCCCATTCCAGTTCAAGGGCCCTTGGGAGTGAAAGCTGGTCTAAAAGCAAGAAGAACCAGGCACACCGACTCCGGACAATTCCAGAACTGGTAGCGGTGCCCGACTCTGGCTGCACTGAAGCTGTGGTCCTCACTGAAGTGCAACAATCACGAAGCGTCTCTGAAGTCCTGTGACCAATGTTCCCTCGAATTTTTTTCCACTGTGTGCAGCAGTGTGCGGTCTCTGTGCGCTGCAGCCAAGGATACGTGCGCCAAGAAATTGACCATTCACGTGCACGCAGCGCATAACTAGCTAAGATCTTTGGCATTAGCCTCTCCATACCACTAAAGCAAAAAAGGGATATCATTGCTCCATGCAATAGGGCATCAAGGCAGTTTTGTGACCTGGTTGCACACCCCAAGGACATGACCTGTTAAGTGCCACCTACACCCCAGTTAGAGAAAACAGAGGAACATTGCCCGCGGCCTTTAAACGCTGTTTTCATTGACTTCAATCCAGATTCAAATATGAGCATTTTCTGCAATAGGAGAGCACGACTATCGCTCTAAAAGGCTTATTTGAGCTGAGAAAGTGATAATGTATATAAACAACTATGAAGTATGACAATGATGGAAAAGTTGATAACAGCACATTTCCTACTGTTCTGAAGCATTTCCTAGCTCATTAACCATTAATTTTCAACATAAATATCACTTGCTCGCTTGTATGCTAAAGTACGCCAAATGATGTTTAAAACACTCCCCGCGGCATTTAAACGCTGTTTTCATTCACTTCAATCCAGATTCAAATATGAGCATTATCTGCCTTAGGAGAGCACGACTATCGCTCTAAAAGGCTTATTTGAGCTGAGAAAGTGATAATGCATATAAACAACTATGAAGTATGACAATGAAGGAAAAGTTGATAACAGCACATTTCCTACTGTTCTGAAGCATTTCCTAGCTCATTAACCATTAATTTTCAACATAAATATAATTTGCTCACTTGTATGCTAAAGTACGCCAAATGATGATAAAACACTCCCTGCAGCATACGCTGTTTTCATTCACTTCAATCCAGATTCAAATATGAGCATTATCTACCTTAGGGGAGCACGTATATCGCTCTAAAAGGCTTATTTATTAACGTGCGCGCTTGCCGAAGGGGCCTGCGCGATGGGGGAAGGAAAGGTGCGTGCGCGCTCGCCTTACAGGGAACATTGCCTGTGACATTGTAAGTTCCAAGTGCTGTGTCACCTACGTCTGTGAAACCCGACTCCCCCATGTTGCCTGTGGACGCCCCGCATGGTCGTCCCATCGCGTCTTGCCTCATCACATTCATCGACCCCATCGGATTGTAAGGAACCATAGCCTCACCACTGATGCTGCCTCACCTCCGCTGCAACCTGAAGGAACCAACGCTTCACCTCCCCTACCTTGCAGTAAGGAACAGACACCTCACCTCCATGGTAGCAGTAATGAACCGATGCAGCACCGGCTCCAGCAATGCCTCACCTCCGCAACTCTGTGCAACATCTTTGTTTCATTGTTTTTCAGAGGTAGTGTGCCTGAGATTCTGTGTGACTCTGTGGCTGGCGACACACTTTCTCGTGAGTGGCTTCAGACTGTTGGGAACAACTCCGTCAACAACGTTGGGATATCCCCAGTTGGAAATATTGTGTTTCTAAGTGCTTTTTGGGGTTTTAGGGGGTCATTATGACCCTGGCGGTCGGCAATAATGTGGCGGTAGTACTTCCAACAGGCTGGTGGTACTTACCGCTGTTAACGCGTCCCTTTATGATAATTTATTACACGTCATGACTCGTTTTAGGCCAATGAATCTTTTGACCCAGTTCAGAGACACCTTAGGACGAGATAGCTAATCAATATGTCAATCAATACATCAATAATGTCATCAATATTTATTACAACAATGCATTTCACTTTAGTCAAAGACATCAACCAACTCAAGACACCACCATGACCTGGCAGTCATGAATAACCACACCAGTTTAGTAAAATGTTATGAGTTTTATTCCCTATTAATTAAAATTCTAAGCGCAAGTGTGTTAATCTCAAAACCAAGAAACAAAATAGAATAGTCACAATATGGCAACTCTGATAAGATTTCATTAAGGCAAGAATCATAAGCATCAAAATATAACACGGCGTGAACATAGAAAAAACTTTAGCAGAGTGTCATTAATGCGTCGGTTCAACAAAGCATGGATTCAGTCATTTGTCTATTTGCGTCAGTTTAGTGAACACCTGTCCTAACCACTGATTAGCATTGGCATGTTGGGCTTCATGCAAAACAATTTAGAACACCAATTTGGAAAACATCTAGCTATGGTCTCTGTCAAAAGTAAGCAGTTGGTACCTAGAAAGGAAAAGCAAACAGACAAATCACAATTTCATTGTCATAGGTACCCTCCAAGGTTTGGGTCAGCACTCAAGTTCAGTCTTCGTCTTCAGGACAACAGTTGATTCACCATCAGTCAAAACTCAGCTCTGGGGCACAAAGGGCCACTTCCCTCATAAGGAGGCAAAGTGTAAATGGGCAATCTAAGAAAGGATGGTTTAATTAAAACCATATAAGTCACCAAACAGAGTGACAGAGTTTCTGGATAAAATCAATAGCATTCCCTAACACCTCTCTCTGAAGGCTCCCCGTGTCATGGGTTCTTATCCCTTTTTCATTGTACATTCCCCTAAAATCTAATTGGCTAAGGGGTTGCACCCCACTATCTCTACACAATTACCTCTGAATTAGCTCATCAAATTTGTCACCCCACAACAGTTCACAAGCGTTTTATTGTTCCACATGATTGACGTCTTCAGAGGTAGCACGTCCGGTATGATTTCATCCTTCTGTAATTCTTTGCACATCTTTTGGTCAGTAGCTCCAGTGTCTTCACCGGTTTAAACAACCTTGTACATTATATTAATCTACATTGTTGCATTTTAGCTAAATCATTTCTACAAGCAATATGAATTTCATGAGAACTGATCCACTATAGTTACATTCAGCTTCTAGTTTGAAGAAAATAAGAAGTCATGTCCTTTTGCGAGTCAGCATACTGGACGTTTAGAAAAACACATTTAAAATGAGAGCCAGGCAGCTAAGCTTCGGCTCATGCTAACTTAAGGCCTACAAGATTTATTTAGCATAACTTTAATAACATAATCATTAATAATTAGTATAAAACCATTCTTTAATACAAATATTCATAGACATTAGTCATTTTCATTAGTTCCCGTATACATTGGCGGCCACTCCCCGTGGTCACATTTCAAGTGCACTTTTAGTAAAATATACTAGTACAATTTCTATGCGGCATCATCACACATTAGTTCATGAACATTTCATGTTAATACAGATTTTTTCAGCTACGCTCTCTCACCGCCACATTATGACATTGGCGGGTTGGCTGAAGCCAACCAGGCAATGTACCACTCCGACTGCCACGGCAGTAACAGGCGCCGGGCTGGAGATATGCATCTCCAGCCCGACAGCCGCTGTTGTGCCACCTGCGGCATTATGACCCCTCCTACCGCCATGGTTTTCGTGGCGTTCGTAGCGCCACGAAAACCATGGCAGTAGGCCCTATCAGTGACAGGGAATTCCTTTCCTGTCACTGATAGGTGCCCGCCACGCCCCCCTATATTTCCAGTGATTCCCCCAACCCTCCTACCTTTCCGATGACCCCTGCACCACCCCCACATCCATGCCCCCATTCACACACATTCACACATACATACAGGCATCCATGCATCCAATCACACACACATCCACACACACGTCAACACATACACGCAGACACGCATCACGATTACAATACATACACGCACTCACACTTCCTTACATTCACGCATGCAGTCAACATACAACACACGCCTGCAATCACGCACACCCATACATGCACACAACTCCACAAATACACACAGCACCCCTTCTCCCCTTTCCTGTCGGAGATCCGACTTACCTGGATCCATTGGGTCTTCCGGCAGGAGACGGGATGGGCACTGCTACCCCCAGCAGCGCCTGCCAGCAGAACACTGCCACGCCATATTATTTGTCAATATACAGCTGGTGACGGTCTACTGGTGTGGTGCTGCTGGTGGTAGCAGCGCCACTTTACCACCATCCGCCAGTATGGCCGCAGCCAGATTTCCCCCCTTCTTGTGGCAGAAATCCAGATGTGGTCATATTATGGTAGATGGCTTACCTGCGGCAACAGTCTTTTGGCGGCCGTCGCCCCAGCGGTAGGTGGTTTTTACCGCCAAGGTTATAATGAGGGCCTTAATCTTAAAAAATTCATACCTTTGCTTGCATACATTTTGGTCTTGTTTTACTTAGATAAATATTGACTATTTTCCTAAACTGGTGTGGAGTACTTTTGTGGTGTTTTCACTGTGTGTGTGTGTGTGTGTGTGCAAATACTATACACATTGCCTCTGAGATAAGCCTGACTGCTTGTGCCAAGCTCACAAGGGGGTGACCAGGGGTTATCTTAGGTATGTGACTCCCTTACCTTGGCCAGAGTGAAGGGTACTATTTGGACAGAATGCAGACTAACTGCCAAATAGAGACCCCATTTCTAACCCTCCTCAAAAGAGATCAAAAGTGATTGTGTGAATGTTTTATTTAATCTCAGACTGTGTTCGAACCCATTTTTTATTTATTTATTTTTGTTCACTATGTCTCTATGGACATAGAGCAACCTTATGTAAATCTAACGTGTTTCTGCTCTATCATCATTTGTATAGCACATTATACCATTAGTATGGCAGTGAAACACTATAAAATAAAATGCTACCTACCATACCTTAAAATCATACTCAATCAAGTCATTTTAAAGTGCCTGACTATGCAGGGCTGCTTAGTGTATCACTTCATTTCTCTGTGCAGTCTCCGAACACCATGTTAACATATAATAGGTATCACTGTGTCTGCTATAACATAGCCAGAAGCCAGTCACTGGATCAAAAACTTAGTTCCATGATTTAAGAATACAGAAATGTTAATTAAATGTGCATAAACATTAGAATGCTGACTGAAGACTCCAGAAAGCAGGCAACTTAGTGAAATCATCAATCCTAAATTCAGGAACCTCCTGTCATCAGCTAGGTAACACTCTGTCATACCTTTTACAGAACAGATTATATTTATGTGCTTAATATAATTTGAGATATTTTCTCACTATGATGTTCCTTGGGTCCACACTCAGTAGGTGTGTAGGTCACAGTGTAAAAATATTCTGGCCTACAAATATTCTGGCAAATGTTATCTTAATTTTTCAACACTGCTTCAAGTGCACCCTGCCTCTGGCCCTGTGATCGTAAATATATGCATAATTCAGAGTTGCTGTCACATGGGTTGAAGTCCATCTTGCTCTGGGGGCTTCTGAAGATCCTGAATCAAAGCATTAAGCCACTTTCATTTAATTGTTGCATAGTGTTTATACATGAAAGCCACACATTAAAAAGCCTATTTTTGGAGATTTAAATTGAAACGTATAAAAGCTGTCATTTTGCAACATGCACCCCACACTATGACACTCTGTGCGTTTAAAAGTGGCCGTTCTCATCTGCTTGTCAACTTCAGTCAAAGTACAACTGGTGGTAGGGTCAACTGACACTTTTTCATCCTTTCCGAGGACAGTATTTTGAGTACCATACAATTATGTGGTAGTAAAACATGTTGATTACAGAGCTATGCAGAGGTATAACTGTAGCACTGAGCTCTGAATAAGATTGAGGTATAAGCTCAACCCTAATTTGTAAAAACAAGTTCTCTTGGTTGCTGTCAATGGAGAGTGTTCTGATATGATTCGAGAATTGCAAGATGTTTTTAGAGATGAACTGGGTCTTTTAAAAGATCTTCAGCACAGGGTTATATTGAAGAAACAAGCCAAGCCAGTAGTGTATCAATTGTGTACGCAACTCACTGTTGAAACCATTACAGGAAGACATTTATAAACTTTTGTCCCTAAGGGTAATTGAAGAGATCAAATCTTCAGAACGGCTAGCTCAGTTTGTTTTGACTCCCATGGGCAATGGAAGCTGAATCAAAATGTGTGTGAACTTGAGGGACCTAAATCAAAAATTTGGGTCGATCACCAGCCTCTGCTTAATATAGCTGAAGCACTAGCCCTATTAAAAGATGCTTGTGTGTTCAGTGTGATGGATTTATTTGTTGCATGCCATCAAGTGCAGCTACATGAAGAATCTAGAGTGTTAACATGCTTTGTAACATCAACAGGCGCATTTAAATTTAATAGGATGCCGTTTGGGCTAGCTTTGCCTGTTGCTTGTTTTCAGCGACTCATGAAGACAGTACTTAGGGACATTGACTCTGTGATGTTCTTCCAAGATGACATTCTAGTGTATGAAAAGGACACACAGTCATGCTAATGTATTGAGGCAGGTGCCGGCGAGACTCAGAGACAGTGGTCTCACTCTTAGAAAAGAAAAATGTAAATTTCGTGTAGATTCAGTTTCTTATTTTGAGCATACTATTTAAGGAAAGGAAATTAGTTCCAAATTAGAATTAGCAAAATCGACTTTCGAAACGCCTACTCTCATAAATAAGGACCAATTTAGGTCATTCATCTGCCTTGCAGAGTATTGCTCTAAGTTCATTCCTAACTTTGTTAGTGTGATACAACCCATTAGGTTATTACTCAAGAACAGGGTTACCAATGATTGGATGAAGCATTGTGTGGAAACATTTAATGCTATCGAGGAATGTATGGCCAGGATGCCTACTTGGGATATTTTGATACCTCTAAAAACACTTATCTTACCACTGATGCAAGCATGAAAGGGTTTGGTACCTGTCCCAGGTAATTGATGGTGAGAAGAGGGTTGTGTTTTTTGCCTCTAGCTCATTTAGAGATTCTGAGGAGAGGTATTCAGTCATAGAACACGAGGATTTGGCATGTGTTTGGGTGGTAAATAATTGTAAGTTCTTTTTGTGGGGTTTACTGTTTATTTTAAGAACCAACCACAAATCACCGATTCAACTGTTGGGGTGCGAAAATATTGACAGTACCACTCCCCACCTTAAGAGGTGGAAGGAAAGTTTAATTGAATATTATTAAATTAATTATTAATTAATTATTATTAATTATTAACCTGTCTGGAGCTAAGAATGTAACAGCAGACTTCTTGTCTTGGTTACCGATGCAAGAAACAGGGGGACAGGATGGTATGGATCAGCAGATCAGTTGAGTTAAGGAGTCAGCCATAAATAAAACAGAGTGGGAAATGGAAGCAGAGAGTGATGAGGTCAGGAAATGGGCCATGCAATTTGTGGCTGCTGGATGGCATGACATAAAAAGCGGACATGAAGTTGAGACATTCTGGAATATCAACGATAAGTTGTGTATTCTCAGTGAGGAACTATATTGTGGTGACCGTATGGTTCCATCTTTAGGATTGAGCAGTAAAATTGTCAATTTAGCCTTGAAGGACATCTGGATTGGTGTTTGACCACGTCCAAAGTGAGTGAGTGTTACTGGTGTCCTGGTGTGGATAAGCAAGTTGAAGGGGTAGTAAAAATGTGCTGGAAGTGACAGAACTAGATCTACCAGGGAAGTCCAGTTATCCCTGGTTGAGATTCCATCTGAACCCTAGAGGAAGCTGGGATGGCCATTGTACATCTGTTTGAATTACTGCCAATTTCACAGAGGTTTGTTTTGGTCTTTGTGGACTATACTTCGAAGTGTGTTACAGTTAGTTGTTTGAGCTCAGTAACCACTAGAAATGTAATTGCGTTTTTGCATGAAGTGTTTGCATATGAGGGTGCTCCCAAGACCATTACAGCTAACAATGGGGTACAGTTTGGATCTCTTGAAATGAGGGAGTTTTTGAATGACTTTGCCATTTAGCAGTATTGCACAGCTTTGTATTCTCCCTAGGCCAATGTTTTGGTTGAAAGTATGAACCATCTGGTTAAAGCTGCTGCTCAGACAGCAGTGGAGAATGGAGTTTCCTTGAAGGTGGTACTTAGAGAAAAGCTACATGTACATAACAATACTCCTAATTTAGTTAAGAAGATATCCTCTTTTCAGTGTTTAAAAGGCAGACTGGCTGGTGGTAAGTTAAATCCATCTTGACTACATTTCAAGAAGCTTGTGCATAAAGTGGATCCCGGAGTTGTCCAACAATACCAACTGAAATACAAACTACAAATTGAGAACAGACATAGAGTGCAGGCTTGACAGTGGAGTGTGGGACATATGGTTCTCATAAAGAACCCTGTCTGGTCACTTAAAGGTAGTTCTAGGTTTCTGGGTTCTAAACGCATAATCCAAGTGAAAGAAAAATGCAGTGCCTGTGGAAGGTGGAGGTGTTTGGAGTATGTATCAACTACCTAAGTGTTGCAATAAGATGGTACACATGAGTGGATGTGAAGAAGGGGGTGTGAGTGCAGATATTGGTGAACAAGGAAGATGTTTTGTGGGTAGAGGAGTTGAGAATGGGTCATGCCAAATTGGAACTCATCGCATTCACTGTGAGAAAGCCATCCTTTTAGCATATTCATCTCAATGTTTCTGACTGATACTGGTGGTATCTGACCCTAACTGTGCCCTTGGATCTGCTAAACAGGCCCAAGTGCTTTGAATAAAAGTTATGTGGTAAAGGGCAGGGAGGTTTATAGACTTGGTAGTATCTCTGCACTAGAGTGTGCACTGTTGTGTTGCCTGCTGTCCTTTTTGAAGGCAGCCCTGCATTGCAGGCTGTCCTTAAAAAGTAAAATATGTGCAAATTCAACATTGGAATTAAAGGTACATCCAAAGTTGTAATCAACATTATTTGTACGTATAAGTCACACCTAAGGGCTCGCCTAGGTGTCCAGGAGTGGGTGCCATGTAACTATAAGCAGGGACATTATACAAGATGTTTTATATGCCTTGGTGATTTAAAACTGCACCTTTCATTTTGTATTTTTAGATACTTAGCTCCATAGGCTAACATTAGATAATTTTCTGGAAGCATAAATATTACCAGGAAAGAGCTAAATGTGTCTCAAAGACCACAATGACTCAAAGGATTGGTAATGATAAACCCAACAACTTTCCACTGTTGAATTTAACATAACTAATACAGAAAATAACTCATAAGACCTTTTTCTGTAAGCCAGATTCCAGCCTGCTAGTTGCCTCTCCTGATTGGTCAGCCATAACAGGATTAGCCAGGCTGCTTTGATGAGTGATAAGTGGCCTGCACTGAGTAGAGGTTATCTGATGGGGGAGATCTTCAGCTTCAGAAGCCAGGCCAGGAAAGGGGCTGGATAAATCAAACTACGCTTCAAAGGAAGCTGGACTGAAAAGAATGCCACCCAGACCTGCCCTCTCACCCTGGACACCACAGATAGATACCAGGGACAGGAAAGGAATATGCAGATGTCTAGAGGGGGAGTGTTATTGGGAATGAGCCACATCAGTAGGTTTGTTTAACCATTTCTTGCTGCTCTGGAGGAAAATTGTCCATCATTGAATTTTAAAGTGTGTTGGTTTATGGGATAAGAAAATGTTATACTTTGGAGGAACCTTTCATGCTTTTGGATGGCACCCTGCAGCTCACTGAACAAGGGTGATCCCCCTGCTTGTCCCCCAAGATGATTGAATAAATGTGGCTGATCTGCGTTGCAATTCAGATCTTCAGCCTGAAACCAAAAGAAGAAGAAGGACTGCCTTGCTGGAACCCTGGTCGACAACCCAAAGGACTGCACACTGAAGTACGGCTCCTATTGCACACTGGAACATCAGCCCTAAGGACTTTGTCTTCTATAAGAAGGACTCAGGAGTGGACTCCCTGAAAACAACAGGTTAACAGAACTTGCCTGCACAAACTATCAGAATATTTCCCAGCATGGAATGTGTCCAGTAGACTTTAAAGGATTTGGCCAGGTTGATTGTCCGAATTGTAGTTTTAAACATCCAAGGACCATTTCACAGCTTCTAGAACCTTGTATTTGTGTTTTATACACTTTGAACCCTCGAGAGGAAATTCAGGAAGAAGCTCAAGATGTTTGGGGAAGTTTGGAGCAACTTTGGTAAAAGATCCATAAATGGACTGACCCGACGTCGTGGGTCAAGCCGACTAACTTTAGCCACGACCAGACGAGGATTTCAGGTTCGTCCTAGGGAAAGCTCCGGAGCTCCAGACTTCAAGGATTGATCGGGCCTTGTGGAAGAACAGTCCAACATCGTTGCATCAAAATCGGCTTGCTGAGGAGGGCCGCACTACGAAGGGAGAAAAAAGATCTTGAAAAGTTTGTAAGTGCAAAGGCAAAATTTTGACAGAGGCCTCCCACTCAGAGTATCCGAGCAGGGCTCCATCGGGGTCAGACTCAAAGTTTGATTTTGTCACAGTAAAGCACGACCAGATGTCCCCGGTTGGCGGTACTGATTTCTAAGCACTCTGGTTCCGTATATTGGATTTTTGTAGTTTTTATGTCAATTTAGAGATATAAATATTCCCTATTTTTATAAATTGATGTGGGATTGTTATTGTGTGTTGTGTCTTATTTCCTGTATTTAAATGCTGTCAAGCTACCGGGGGTGAGCCATGGGCTAATGTTTTGAGACCTTGACTGGACCTAACAATATCTTAGGGACATTATTGCTAGTGGTAGGTGTGTACTTGCCTCTACTAGTAATCAGCCTCCAACACTCACCGTCTTAGGAGGAAATCTACTCACTTGAAGGATCCTGTATTGCTGGCACAACAATGTTTTGAAGCCTCGCCATTTAAAAAATGTGATATTTAGTTGAAGGACTTCTTTGTAATTTTGGGTATCTTTTCCATTATTGGTGAATGAAATGTATTGTATTTGTATTGTATTTGTATTGGAATCTTGTATTCTCCACATACATATTTTTATGGCTTACTTATAGTGTAAGTAATCATTTTTCTTGTATTTCATCTTTTTCTTGCTTTTAGTTTGTATTTTTGCACTTAAATTTCATTTAGAATTTTTATAGCTATTCCTACTGTTTTAGTTTTCTTGTTTACAGTTATATTTTTCTATTTCATTGAAAAGGGAGATGTGTTATAACCTATTCAATCTGGAATCATGGTACCTCAATGTTCTAAATGAAGCTTGGGTGTACCATGGTGACAGTAGAATGTGAAAATCAAGAGTAGGAAGTTAACGGTTGAGGAAGACTAGAGTTGGGCTGAATGATGGCTATATATTGGTGGAATTGAAAGAAAGACTTCAACTCCAAACTGCACTGGAGATCATCTTAACACATTGCTTTTGCTACTTTAATATTTCTCTGACTGGTGCTTCTGTGTGAACAGTCTTCCATGAATATGGACCGTCTTCTCTTCCGCCGACAGTCTCTCTTCACGCCAGAAGTCACGCCAATTAGCAGTAAGCACTATGCCTATGAATGGCATTGAAAGTCGTGACATTTATACAAAGACCCTATTAGACCTGTCAGCCTTAGGGTGGTCTTCCCCAAACCTTTTTCCTATTCCCCTCCTATTTTCTTGCTGAATTCCATTTTGTTGGCTTTAGGTCTCTGTGCACTTTACCACTGCTAAGCAGTCCTAAAGTGCTTCTGCTCACTCTCTAAAACACGATCACAGTGGATTACACCTGACTGGCTTATTTTATTTTCTATAAGTCGTTACTTAGGAGGAGGGGCTATTCTTTATATTCAGGGCTGGTAAATGAAATATTACTAGTGGGCCTGTAGCACAAATTGTGCCACCCATTTAAATAGCTCCTTAAGACATGTCTCTGGCCTGCCACTGCAGCCTGTTGGCAGTTTTAACTGCCAATTAAACTTGGTAAAATGAACCTTTTGCTAAGGCTAAAACTTCCCTTTTAATACATATAAACCACCCTAGGGTAGGCCTAAAACAGCCAATAGGGCAGGGTGCATTGTATTTAAAAAAGTTGGATATGTACTTTTAAGGTTTATATGTCTTGGTAGTGAAAAATTCACCAATTCGTTTTTTTCACTAGTATGAGGCCTTCCTCTCTGGTAGGATAGCATTGGTATACCCGATTGCATATAATAAATAATATCTTTTGTTTGATAGTAGGTTGAAATGTCATGTTTTGTATGTAAGAAGCTGAAATGTAAAATAAATGTAATGTAAGTTACAATTCTGAAAATGCCACTTTTTGAAAGTTGTCCTAACCATTTGGTGCCTACAGCCTGTTCCCTGGATCACATAACTAGGTGTAGCTGTTTTCCTCGCAGAAAGCCACATACTAGAGAGACACAGGGTACTGGAGGATGAGCGATCTGAGGCAGGATGGGAGCGGGGATCGAGCTGTGCACAGCCCTTCTTGCACTTCAAAGGCACTGTCTAAACTCACACACAAAAATCTTCACACTAGTCTATTGTGCCTGCAAACAGGCTGGGACCAGAGCAGGGAGGCAGGACATTCCAGATACCTCTATAGGGGGAAAACTCCAGAAGGTTCTTCTGCTTCAGAAGGGGTACCAGGTATAAAAATAGTGCTCTCAGACCCACTCTTTAGTTCACTTCTGCACTTGAAGAAGACTCTCAGCAAACTGTGCTGAACCAATGGGACTGCCTTGCTGCCTAAAGCCTGCTGTGTGCCCTTAGATGACTGCCCTGCTACTTGAGACCTGCATTTCTGCTTGACTCAGGACTTCCAGAGTGACTCTAAGAGCTAGTAGGCTATCCTCCTGATCAGAGCTTCAGGGACAGAAAAGGCTCCAGCCATTTGAACCAGTACCGGTACCCAGCCTAAGAGAGCCCTTAACCTTCAAGTGGTGCCCCCTCTAGTCTTTGACTCTTGGAAATGATGCTCAAGGTGCCCAGATATCCCAAATCCAAAACTTAAAACATTTTCTGCCAAAAAGAGCTCTGAGGGCTGAGAAGGGACTGGGACTGATCTGCTTGCCGATCCTCCCAAGGTGCATAACTGGTTGGCCTGACTTTGCGGCAACTCCTGCTAAATTCTTTTCTGCAGCAGCAAATCCTGCTCAGCAGCTCCATGCAGTAGGGGTATCCTGCTTTGTGGAGCCCTCATCTGCTACAGCCTGTAGCTTTGTCTTGCTGAAGATTTTCAAAATCCAAAAAAGAGACTAGATCTGAACATCACTGCACCTTCATCCAGCTGCTCACTAATGACAATGTCACCGTCTTGTACACTGCCGGCGCCTTGCCACACTGAGCTTTACCTTCTCAGGCATTTTTCTTCTATAATTTAGTCCGAAGAGAAGCAGAGACCAGTTCCAGTCCCCTTTTTGTCCACAAATCACTCTTCATTGCGGTCATCCTCAATTTTAGAAATTGCCCACTGCTGGTGGTTTTAACTTTTAGTCGCTATTATTCTATTTAAACTTTAAAAAATCATAACTCCGGTTGATTGGATTTTTGTGGCTTTGGTGTCAAATTATTTTAATAAAATGTACTTTATCTTTCTAAATTGGTGTAGAAGTATTCTTTTGTTGTGTTTTCACTTTAGAAGTGCTTACGTGCTGCATAAATACTTTACACATTGCCTCTAAGTTACCTGACTGCTTTTGTGCCAAGTTTCCAGACGGTTGAATACAGGTTAATTTAGTGACTTTTTTGGTGGTTCGCCCTGACAAAGGTTGTGGCTGTTGCTTGAGTAGGGTTTCAACCCCCTCAACCAACAACCCAATCTCTCACAGACCCATTTCTACATATGGTGTAAACGCATGCCAGTGACACAATGAACTAAGCACACAATTTGACACCTTAACAACTGACGCTTTTTGTGAAATCTCTATGAATATAATTTGAAGATGGTAAATCTGAAATAATACATTCTGACTCACTCTTTTACTTCATGAGAGCCTTCAGCCTAGGCTGCCTTCAGATCATAGGTATACATTGCATTC
This sequence comes from Pleurodeles waltl, assembly GCF_031143425.1. Classification (NCBI taxonomy): domain Eukaryota; kingdom Metazoa; phylum Chordata; class Amphibia; order Caudata; family Salamandridae; genus Pleurodeles; species Pleurodeles waltl. Next base: position 654,167,979 of record NC_090445.1, on the reverse strand, counting down.
AGACTCCACACATTAGCAATTACATCTTTAAACCATGGGCATTTTCTGACTGTTCGAAGTTCCACAAAAAAGATTTATATGCATGTAATTCAATCCACCAAACTGGAACACGTCATTGGTGTTATAAAAGCAGAAAAGGTATATGTGTGTGTTTGTATAAAATAGCTGAGAAATCTATCTCGTGCAAATAATAAAAGTTTTTTGGGCATTGGTATTTTTTAATGTAAATACTAGGCTACTTCAATACAATATATAATATATAATCTATGGTGAATGAGGGTCATATCTTTAATGGTATGGTAATGTGAAGCATTACAATTAAATAGCATGGGAAATATACATATTTGTGTAGAAGCAAAGAACAGTAGGTTAAATGTCAAATTACAGTTGCAATGTCAAGCCAGACCTAAAAATCTATGTGGGTTAATGCCAGGAAAAACAACATAAATTATTGAGTTATATAAGACACTTTGATAGCATTTCAGTGGCATGTGTGCCTGTGAAAGTTGGAGCTTTGGTAGCTGGATAACTATACAAAAAAATCCTAGGTGATGAAGAGTAAGCACTTTTTTTTGGAAACACTTAACTTCTGTCCAATCAAAAGATGGGATCCTGGCTTCGTACATGTAGACAGAGCTAAAGCCCCTATCTAGTGATACCCACATAATTATCTAATGACAGTTGCGCCATAAAACAAATCAATACATACTCCTCAATGACTGAGCTCAAATGATTGTATTTGGATCGTTTAAAACAGAGCGTTGTCCACCAAGCACACGTCACCACCAGCATAGGCACTGGGTTGAAGAGAAGTTCTGTAAATCATACAGGGACTCGTAATTCTGCTGTTCGCTAAGTTAAGGCTGCATGCTCTTAGAATGCTTAAGGTTTATTTTATAGAAACAATGGCAACATCTTACATTAATGCTTGTACAGTCATTTAGCTGAACTGTGTCGGGCCCCACACCCATATTCTCAGAAAACTCTAGTATCTTCACCAAATCATCTGTTTGACACCATCCCAACCTTGGCTAGCTAGTGCCTCAAGGGTCAAGCTTTTGTTTGCTATGAGCTTTAGTAAGGTGTGCTTCTTTGCGTTCACAATGTGACCAAATGACTCAAGGGCAGAACACCACTTTTTCCTTACTTCTTCTCTCTAGTCTATTGGCTTCTTCTTGAGTATTACTGTGTAGCTGTTGCACTCCACTGCACAGGGCACCTTAACTTTACAGATCAACACAGCCTGTACTACTGCTGGCCACTTTAGCAGCATATACTTTAAACAATTGGACGAGGGTATGATCACCAGATATTATTTGAAGGCTCAAAGCTTCTATCACTCTAGTCACATTGGTTCCCTTTCACTTAACCATGACAATTACTTGGATTCCTGGTCTAGAAAACCTTTTGATAGACACAGCTGTAAAGTATCTCCAAGTGTGCTCTTCATTTTCCTCACATTTTTCTAATCTCAGTTGAGAGCTCTTAGTTATGAGTTCACCTCCTTGGCATAGCAAAGGAAGCTAAGAACTGGAGCCTGGGTAGTGTACACCACTCCTGGGAGTGCCTCCGTTATGTACTTCAAGAAAACCTGTGCTGAAGAACCATCCAGGTTCCAGCCCTCATCTTTATGCCTAGGTAACTTCAGCTTCTCTAACCTAAACACCATCCTTTCACAACTCATCAAAATATGTGGCCAGCGAGGCTTGCTGAGCCCACTCCATCATGTAGTGAGTTGTGAAGGGGTGGAATGTGATGAGGCAGGTTTGCCCTAACTGATTTTTAGTCCTGGGTGCTGCAGGGATGAAGCCTGAAGTACCCAGGCTAACTTTGACTTGCACTGTAACGCATCATCAGGAGTGGTCCTCATGTGGGGAGCGAAGGCATTTGCTAATCTGATGATCTTACACTTCTCAGGATCAATAGCAGGAAAATGTTGAGCTGGCTGGCATATACACATTAGAGCATGATGTTAACTGTATGGCCAGAATGGCCTCAAGGTGACACACAAGTCTTTCACAAGTATTGTATCAGCATTTACTGATTTTTGGTGTAAGCTGGTTATTAGTAGAGGTAAATATGCACCTACTACTAGCAATAATGCCCCCAGACAATGTTAGGTCAAGTCAAGGTCTTAAAAACATACGCCCCTGGCTCAACCACTGGTAGCTTGGCAACTAGCAGGTAAGCTTAACTTAGGAGACAGGTATGTAACGCATTTAAATACACCAATTCAGTAAATAAGTTAGGCACAACACAGAATAAAAATCCCACACCAATTTATAAAAGCAGTAAATATTTGTATCTTTAAAATGACACAAAAATGATAAAAATCCAATATAGGGAACTGGAGATATGAATTTTTAAAGATGAAATAAAAAATGTGCTTTCTAGTGCTTAAAAATCAATAGCCCCAACTGGGGACATCTGGTCACACTTGACCGCGAAAAAGTCAAAGTTTGAGACCATCCACAATAGATCCCTGCTTGGATACACTGAGTGGGGAGCCTCGGTCAAAAATGGTCCTTCACGCTTAGAAACTTTTCTGGAGCTTTTCTCTCTCAATGTCATGCAGTTCTACACAGCAAGCCGATTTCGAGGCAACCTCAATGGACTGCTTTTCCGTGAGGCCCCGGTCAAATCCTGGAACTCTGGAGCTTTCAGCAGAATGAATCTGAAATTCAGGCGGTGTCACGGCTGAAGGTAGTCGGCTTGACTCAAGACGTCGGGCCGATTGTCACAGTCACCAGATCCTCGAGGTCTGCACACGTTCCCAACATGTCCACCACAAGACAGCTCAAATATTCTGATTAGAATGTCACAGAGTCTAAGAGAGTCCAAGTGGGGAAAAGGGTATTAGGTAGGGAACAGCTGGGAAGGAGACCTGAACGAAGCAAAAGGTTAAACAACACAACATCAAAATAAAATCACATTGACTGTCACTAAATTATGATTCTTAGTATTGTCTTACTGTTACCATGGATACTCTAAGGAGTGATTTTAACTAGGCCTCAAGATCTTTGGCTACCTGGAATAAAATCAAAATGCAATGTTTCATAAAAGCTTTTCATAACATGTCACGTAACCTTCTAGAATATAGCTTCAGAACAAACACTGCCTTATTTAACATGAGGAATAAAAGGCTGTCTGAAAACCATCCCTGGAAAACAATTAGAATTATGCTAGGAACTTAATATGCACAAGAACGTCACATTTAGGATTTGTTATCTTCACCAAAGAAATGTGTGCACATTAAATAACATTACACTTCAGAGTTTTTTGCATGGCCATGAAATGATTGCACACACTGTTTCCGATCTGGGAATCAAGTTTTACATGAGGGAAATTAATCGTGCACTCTGCCGATTCCAACAGGAGTATGTAAATGTCTTGAAATGATCGCGCAAGCCTTTGCCGATCTGTACACCAAGTCTAACATGCAGGAAATGAATCGCGCACACCGCCAATTCCAACAGGAATATGTAAATGCCATGAAATGATCATGCAAGCCTTTGCCGATCCGAACACCAGGGTTGTCATGCAAGAAATGAATCGCGCGCAGCCGATTCTGACAAAGTATGCAAATGCCATGAAACGATCGCGCAAACCTTTGCCGATCTGAACACCAAGATTAACATCAAAGCAATGCTTATCGTACTCTGAAAGTTTTCAAGAATAGGCCCAAAAATTCAAGAGTATTTTTAGGGTGGGGTCGCGGGCCCAGACCGACCACCGTCTTACCACCCTGCTCTAGGATCACCAAGATAATGTTGTGCAGGCCTCGAACTTCATGGTAGGAAACTGCTGCTGCTCTGTACCGGGACCTCGGAATAGTGAGCACGTGGAGATGGGCTGGCTCCCTTATATAGAGTCTGGCCCAGCCCACAGACCACACCCAGTCATACTGCAGAGAAGGCCCTAGAAAGGGACCACACCCTAACACACTCAATAAGTCTGCAGCAATACCTTGCAACTGATCAGTTATTGCAAACATCATTAATAGTGTTTTTTCAAGGTTAAAGTCTGCAATGCAAAAGGTTAACAAACTGCATATAAACACAACGCATGAATTATGCTCTTGCATAAAGGCTTAGTTTTTGCATTTTTGTCACCCATGGAGCGTGCACTGTCTTGATGTTGACATCTGTCCACTTATGGACCCTTTTTCAAAAGTTGCCCAAACTTCTGGAACTTCTTCCTGGAGTTCCTATTTGAGGTATCAAAGTGTCCGAAACACAAATCCAAGGGTCGTGAAGCTCTGAGATGGTCCTTTGAAGTTTAGGACTACAATTCTCACAGTGCACTTGGCCAAATCTTTAAAAATCCACTGGATGCACTCCAGACTGGGAACTTTTCTCATAGTTGGTGCAGGCAAGCTCTGTTAACCGGCTGCTTTCAGGGAGTCCACTCCTGTGTCCTTTCTGTAGCAAGGCATAGTCCTTAGGGCTGTTGTTCCACTGTCCACCAGGAGCAGTATTTCAGAGTGCAGTCCTCTGGGTTGCAGACCAGGGTTTCCAGCATGGTAGTCCTTGTGACTTCAGGCAACAGATCAGAGTTGCAATGCAGATCAGCCACTTTTATTCAAACATCTTGGGGGAGAAGCAGGAGGGCACCCTTGTCCACTGAGCTGCAGGGTGCCACCCAAAAGTATGACCACTTCCTCCAAAGTGTGGCATTTTCTTGTCCCATTAAGCACTGCACTTTAAAATTCCAAGATGGATGATTTCCTACAGAGGAGCAAGACCAGGTTAAATCAACCTACTGGTGTGGCTCATTTCCATTGGCATTCCCCTCTTGACATCTGCACATTCCTTTCCTGGGCCCGCTAACTATCTGTGGGGTACAGGGTGAGAGGGCAAGCCTGGTTGGCCTTCCTTTCTGTCCTGCTTCCTTCGAAGCCCATTTTGATTTACCCAACTCCCCTTCCTGGCCTGGCTTCAGCATCTGCCAACCTCCTCCCATCAGATAACCTCTGCTTAGTGCAGCCCACTCATCACCTCATTAAAGCAGCCTGGTTAATCCTATTAAGGCTGACCAATCAGGAGAAGCCAGTAGCAGGCTAAAATTTGGCTTACAGAAAAAGTTGTATAACTTCCTTTCTGTTAGTTAACATAAATGCAATAGTGACAAGTTGCTGTATTTATCATTACCATTCTTTTTGAGTCCTTTAATGACCCATGTAGCTCCTTCCTATCAATACTTATGGTGATGGAAAATATTCCAATGTTAGCCTATGGAGCTAAGTATCTACAATGAGAAACTATGAAAGGAGTAGTTTTCCCCTGACCAGGGCATATAAGACATCTTTTATAATGCTCCTGCTTATAGTTGCATGGCATCCTACCCCTGGGGCATCTAGGGAAGACTTTAGTGGTGACTTGTATGTAAAGATAAGGTAGATTATCACTTTGGAAATACCTTAATTCCAAAATCGAATTTGCACACATTTTACTTTTTAAAGACAGTGTGCAAGGCAGGCTGCTTTTACAAATGACAGCAGGGAATACAGCAGTGCACACACCTGTGTGTGAGTACCAGGTATAGTCTCAGCTTTTTCAGGGACCAAACCACAGCAAAGGCTTCCCTCTCAATGGCACTCCATCTTTGCTCTCTGGGGATCAGTCGCAGATGAAGGTGACTGTCCAATCAAGGCCCTATTCATTTACCTGTGCAAAACACTGCCCAATCCCATGTTCTGAAGCATCTGTCTGAACCATAGATTCCTTTGTGTAGTCAAGGGCTAACAAAACTGGTGCAGAACACGTAGCTTCTGTCAGAGTGTCAAGGGCCTTGTGACACTCTGGGGTCTCCCTGACTCGCTTTGGCCTCTTTTTAGAAGTGAGTTCTGTCAGGGAAGCCATAAGGGTCCCATAGTTCTGAATAAATCATCTATAATACCCAGCCAGACTAAGGAAGGCCCTGATCTATGTCTGGGTTGTAGTAGTAGTCCAATCCAATATGTCTTGGGTTTTAGCCTGGAGAGGTCGTACATGGGCTCCACCTACAAGGTGACCCAGATACACAACTGAACTCTTCCCTATTTGACATATAGTGGCTTTAATAGTCAGGCTAGCCTGCTGCAGGGCCTGAGGGAGTTTCTTCAGATGGTTTAAGTGATCCTCCCAGGTGAAACTGTACACAACTATATTATCCAGCTAAGCTGCACTGATCTGCTCCAGCCGTGTTCACCAACTTTTGGAGGGTGACAGGGGCATTCTTTAAGCCAAAATGCATTACTTTAAACTGTCAATGTCCCTCTGGCTTGGAGAATGCAGACCTCTCCTTTGCTCCTTTACTTAGGGCAAGCTGCCAGTAGCCTGAAGTCAAATCAAATGTACTCCGGTACTTAGCAGCCCCTAACCTATCTATGAGCTCATCAGCTCTAGGTATAGAGTAAGCATCAGCCTGTCTTTGTGACTGCATTCAGTCCTCTGTAGTCCACACAGAATTGCAACTCATTCTTTTCCCCCTGGGGATTAGGTTTGGGTACCAGCACCACTGAACTGGCCCATGGACTGTCAGAAGGCTCAATTACCCTCAATTCCATCATCTTAGCTACCTCCACTTTGATACTGGCTCTGACCTGGTCAGACAACCTGTACAGCTTGCTTTTGACAGGTAGGCTGTTGCTAGTGCCAGTGTCATGGACACACCAAGTGGTGAGTGCAGGGGTCAGGGAGAACAGACCAGCAACCTACCCCAGCACCTGCTTGCAGTCTCTGTGCTGTTGATCTGTCAATTCGGGAGATAGCACAACTTCCTCCACTGACCCATCTTGCAAATTGTGGGAGAGGAGGTCTGACAGTGGCTCAGTTTCTTCTTCTCCTCCATTATCTGTGACCATCAGCATGGTCATGTCTACTCTGTCTCGGTAGGTTTCAACCTATTGACGTGCAGGACCCTGTGATGGTTCCTGGGAGCGTTAAAGTCTACCAGATAGGTACATTCACTCTTCATCTCTAGGTTTGGAGAGGGCCCAGTCCACCTGTCATGGAGGGCCCTAGGAGACACCTACACCAATTGTCCTGGTTTGTACTCAGGCTTAGTAGTCTTCTGGTCATACCAGAGCTTCATGGGCTCTTGACTGGCCTCCAAGTTCCTGTCCATTGTACAGGTCCTCTGCCAATCAAGATCTCAGGCCTAGTACAGTCCAACAAATTGTCCTTGGTTTCCTTGAGTGGCTTTTTCCCAAGACTCTCTCACCAAGAACAATGGGCCTCTTACAAGGTGCACAAACAGCAATTTGAAGGGACTAAAGCCAACCCCTTTTTGAGGAACCTCCCTCTAGTCAAACTGTAAGCATGGTAGGAGAATATCCCATCTCCTCCTGAGATTGTCAGACAAACCATTTATCATTCCCTTCAGGGTCCTATTAAACTTTTCCACCAGACCATTAGTCTGGGGATGATATGGGGTGGTGAACTTGAGGGTAACACCACATTCTTCCCACATCACCTTCAGATAGCTGGACATGAAATTTGTGCCCCTGTCTGAAACATCCTCCTTTGGGAAACCCACTGTTGTGAACACACCAAGTAGGGCCCTAGCCACTGAAGGAGCAATGACTGTCCTGAGGGGAATTGCCTGAGCGCACCTTGTGGTGTGGTCCACTACCACCAAGATATACCTGTTCCCTGATGCAGTTGGTGGGTCTAGGGGACCAACAATGTCTATCTCGACCCTATCAAAGAAAGCCCCAGCCACTGGCAGTGGTATCATACGAGACTTTGGTTTGCCCCCTGTCTTGCAACTGGCCTGACAGGTTGCACAGGAGCTGCATAATGCCTGACTTTGGCAAACATGTTGGGCCAATAGAAATGATTCACCAACTGGTTCCAAGTCTTGTTCTGACCCTAATGACCTGCCAAGGGGATGTCATGGCTCGAAGTGAGAAGGAGTTCTCTATACTTTTGAAGTACCACAGAGCTCCTGGTGGGTCCCTCCTTGAGGTCGCTGGCCTCAGTGTACAGGACTCTTCCAGCTCTGTAAACTTTAAGGGATCCACTAACATCACCCTCCTCTTGCCTAGAGCCAGTCTGCCTCAAGCTCTCAAGACTGGGGCACGCTCTTTGTCCCTGGCAGAACTACTCTCTGGTGGGTCCACCAGCTCCTGTCAATTCTGCCATGTTGGGTAGATCTTGCAGAGTTGGAATACCACCCTCAGAGTTCATATCCTCCTGCACCTCTGGAGTTTTCTGGGTTGGCTACACCAGACCCAGTGCCCGCTGTCTTGTCATTGGATACTTGGCCCATTATTCCAGAGTCCAAGTGTCCAGCCTTTCCCTGCTGAGCAGCTTGTGACCTGAGCACAGCACATAGCCTCTCAGGAAGATTCAGCATCCTTACATGGGCCATTCTCTCCACCCCAGACCCAGCCAGAAGCTTCAAGAACATTTCCCAGTAGGCAATCTACTGGGAATGCAGAAGACAGAGCTACCTGCTTAGGGCCTGCCTATTGCCATGGGATGGTGTTTGGTTCTGCTGTCTGCATAGGTTACCTGATAGTACACACCAGGTATGATCTGCTCTGGAGAAACCAGCTTCTCTGTGACCATAGTCACACTGGCTCCTGTATCTCTAAGAGCCTCAACCTCAGTTCCACTGATTTTAGGCCTCTGCCTGTACCTCTCCATGCTAGGAGGCAAGGGGGCCAGGGCTTCAATTTCCACCCCACCCATGGACACTACGGTTGCCTGTGATAACCCCTTTCCCATCTCTGGGACAATCTCCAACCCCACACCTACACTAGCAATTCCTATGAACTGGTCACCAGTGGGGGGGAGGGCTTCTTTGTGCAAACAGCATCTCCTCTATTGTGTCTTAGCAGTCAACAGTCAAAACACTGATCTGCCTTTATTAAGACATAAAACCTTCCTGCCTTTGTGGGATCAAAATTCTTCCCCAAATACCCCTTTTTCTTGAAAGTGGCATGGCTCGGGGTCCCACCCTCTTGTGCAGGTTTTTGTGAGCCTTGTGAAGACTGTTTCTGATTATGATCTTCCTTCCTCTGGGCTTTCCCAAGGAAGGCCACCTGTCATCCTTTGTTTTGATCACCTCCCTGGTGTTGATTAGAAACCTGGGTTCTCACTCACTCATCAGCTGTCTCCCCCAGTTCCTTGGGACCAGACAACTTTGAGTTCACTAGATACTGGTGTAACTTCTGTTGTATACATTGAGTCAAGATGTGCTCTTTCAGAATCAAATTATACAGCCCCTCATAGGTACTCACTTGGTTATCCTTAATACAGCCCTCTATTGCCTTCCCTGAGATGCCTACAGAGTCCACCCAGGACTCTGTGCTCACCTTCTGCGTGTCCCTGAACATCACCCTCTACTGTTCTGGGGTCATACCAAATTTCTTGACCAAATATTGCTACATGTGGGAGTAGGATTTTGCCTCATCCCCCTGTAGGGTCAGGAGCTTATCCCTCCCAGCTAGTGAAATCACTTCAGATAGGAGTGAACCCCAATACTTAGAGTTGGACCTCTTGAATCTAAACGGCCCTCTCAAATGCAGTCAACTATTTATCAATATCATCTCCCTCATGGGAATCATTCCACTAGGAAGCCTGGAGTTACCCCCACCTCCCTTGGGTATCTCAGCTCTTTCTTCATTGTCACTGCTACCATTTCTTCTCCCTTCTTCCCTTGCCCACCTCTTCTTTTCCAGCTCTAGCTTCTCCTTCTATATAGCTAAGGCTTCCAAATGAACCTGAAGCTTTCTCTCTTCAAGAGACAATTATGGTTCCCCTCTGGTAGAGTCTTCCTCCTCTCCCCTAGCAGGGAGCATATCTAGTGCTGGACGTTATGGACAGTATGTCTTTTCCTCATGGAGATTGTTGGAGGGGCTACCTTACCTCTCCCCTTGATTCTCTGGAGCTGTCTGTGTCCACTTCTTCAGGGACCTAATCAACTTTGCCATCCTGATTTTATTTCTATAAGGTAACCCCCTTGAACTATGCTGAACCCGGAGCCACTTTGCGTTTCTTCCGTTTAGCCAGATCCAGCTCCATAGTATCCTAGTTTTCGGTCACACAAACTTCACAATCAGAAATAGAACAAATTTGGAAAAAATCAAAAAGATGGATTAAAAATCAGTTTTAGTCCACATTTCAAAAATCCAAAATTAAAAGTTTTGTTGTAAGCCAATTTAACAGATTTTTACTCACTTTACTGTATCATGTAATTCAAACTGAAGTCCACATCGACACTGCTTAACACTAATTATGTTGGAGGCTCGTTATTAGTAGAGGTAAGTACGCACCTACCACTGGCAATAATGCCCCCAGACAATGTTAGGTTCAGTCACAATTTTACCTTTGGACTTAAAAACTTTTCTGGAGCTTTTCTTTCTCAACTTTGTGAGGTCCTCCTAAGCAAGCCGTTTTCGATGTTGCATTGTCGGACTGCTTTTCTACGAGGCCCATTTCAAATCCTGAAAGTCTGGAGCTTTCAGAGGGATGAACCTGAAATTCAGGCCAGGTCGCGTTTGAAGGTAGTCAGCTTGACTCACGACATTGGGTCGGTCCACTTATGTAGCTGTTTTCCAAAAGGTGCACCAAAATTCTCCAAACTTCTGGGACTTCTTCCTGAAATTCCTCTTGATGGTTTAAACTGTCCAAAACACAGATCAAAGGGTCTAGAAGTTCCAAGATGGTCCTTGAAGGTTTAGGACTACAATTCCCATAATGCACCTGGCCAAATCCTTAAAAGCCGACTGGATGTGCTCCAGGCTCGGCACATTTGTGATAGATGGTACAGGCAAGATCTGTTAATCTGTTGCTTTCAGGGAGTCCATGCCTGAGGTATTTTTGAAGCAAGACAAGTACCTTAGGTCTGTTGTTCCAGTGTGCTACAGGAACAGTACTGTAGAGTACAGTCCGCTGGGTTGCCAGGGTTCCAGCGGGGCAGTGCTTCTTCTTATAATTTCAAGCAGCAGATCTGATTTGCAATGCAGATCAGCCTCTTAGATTCAATCATCTTGAGGGACAAGCAGGGGGCACCTTTGTGCTATGAGCTGCATGGTGCAACCCAAAAGCATGACAATTTCCTCCAAAGTGTGGTATTTCCTTGTCCCAAAAAGCACTGCACATTAAAATTCCATGATGGACGATTTTTCTCCAGAGGAGCAAGACCTGGCTAAACCAACCTACTGATGTGGCTCATTTCCATGGACACTCCCTCTCTGGAAAGTTGAAAATTCCTTTCCTAGGCCTGCTATCTGTCTGTGGGGTACACAGTTAGAGGGTAGGTCTTTCTGGTATTCCTTTCTGTCCTGCTTCCTTTGAAGCCCAGTTTGATTTTCCCAGCCCCCTTCCTGGCCTGGCCTGGCCTCAGCTTTTGCCAACTTCCCCCCATCAGATAACTTCTTCTCAGTGCAGGCCACTTATCCCCTCATCAAAGAAGCTTGGCTAATCCTGTTAAGGCTGATCAATCAGGAGCGGCCACTAGCAGACTGGAATTTGGTTTACAGAAAAAGTCTTATAACTTATTTTCTGTTTTAGTAAGGATAATTTCAACAGTGACAGTTGTTGATTTATCATTACCATTTTTTAGTCCTTTCATGACACATTCAGCTCCTCCCTGGCAATACTTACACTTATAAAAACTTTTCCCTTGATAGACTATGGAGCTAAGTATCTAAAATGAGGAAAAATGAAAGGTGCAGTTTTCCCCTCACCAGGGCAAATAAAACATATTTTATAATGTCTCTGGTTACAGTTATATGGCACCCCACCCCTGGGACATCCAGGGAAGACCTCAGGGGTAGCCTATATCTACAAATAAGGTAGGGTATCACTTTGGAAGTACCTTTAATTCCAAAGTCGAATTTGCACACATGTTACTTTTTAAAGACAGTCTGCAAGGCAGGGCTGCCTTTAAAAATGACAGCAGGCAACACAGCATTTCTCACTCCAGTGCAGGAAACCTACTGGGTCTCTAATCAGCCCTGCCTTATTATAAACTATGGACTTATAGGTAGCATGAATCTCCCTTGCCCTATTATGTAAGAGGGCCTCACAGGGGTCTGTCATTGCCAAATGTAATTGTACCATTTTACCATATATTGTTTATTCAGAACAGTGGCCCTAGGCCTGTTTAGCAAAGCCCGGGGCACAGACAGGATCAGTTACCACAAGTATCAGTCCGAAACTTTGGGGTGAAGATGCTAAAAGAATGACCTTCTCACAATTGTTAACAAAACATTGGGAGGGACAGAAAAATAGGGTAATTCAGCCCCCCACACCTGTGTGCTGCCAATAGATGACGGTTCAACTAGTCTGTCTCTTTCTCACTCTTTAACCACTACCACTCCCCTTCCACTCTGCATTTTTCCGACCCCAGCAGGTAGGGAAAGAAATAAAGCAAAGAAAGTACAAGCATGTTAAAGAGGGGCAGGGCTGTTAGTACCAACCAGAGAAAGGTACATTAGACACAGGGGAAATTCTGAGAGAGAAGAGAAGTTTACTCATTAGGTTCCTCCCATAATATTAAGGGACATAAACCAAGTTCACCTGACTGTAAACCAGAAAGGATTCCAGGCTTTGCTTTATGTGGGACGTGTAACAGCCGATGGGTAGAAAGAACGTATCTCAGCTCATGAAACACTGAACAATTAAGAAACAAACAACAGTTTGTACTAAAGGGTGGAAAAGTGCACCTGGCCAGACAGGAGATGGCAGTACTCCCTGCTCTTCCAAGATTCCTGTGTGGGGAGGCAGACAGACTGGAAGTTTTCTTTCAATGGTTGAGTAATACACAAACATAAACACATTCAATCTCACACACTCACCCGTCTCCCTTTTAAAACACCTCATGCTTTTCCTCCTACCCCGTATTCAGGGCAGGGACCCAGGTTGGTGTGTAAGATTGGGGGTAGGGGAGGCCAGGGACGTAGCTTCAGATTTTCAAATAATCACATTGGCATAAAGGGGGTCATTCAGGGCTAAAATGAGGGAAGCACGGCCAACAGGCTGGCGGTGCTTCCTTGGCCATTCTGACCGCGGCGGTAAAGCGGCGGTCAGAAAAGGGCAACCGGCGGTTTCCCGGCGGTTTACCCCTGGCCCATGGAACGCCATGGGGATTCCGACCCCCTTCCCGCCATCCCGTTCCTGGCAGTTTTCACTGCCAGGAACAGGATGGCGGGAACGGGTGTCGTGGGGCCCCTGGGGGCCCCTGCAGTGCCCATGCCACTGGCATTGGCACTGCAGGGGCCCCCTAACAGGGCCCCACTAAGATTTTCAGTGTCTGCAAAGCAGACACTGAAAATCGTGACGGGTGCCACTGCACCCGTCGCACCCCTTCGACTCCGCCGGCTTCATTCGGAGCCAGCATCCTCGTAGAAGGGGGTTTCCCGCTGGGCCGGCGGGCAGCCTTCTGGCGGTCACCCGCCGGCCCAGTGGGAAAGCCAGAATGGCCGCCGCGGTCTTTTGACCGCGGTGCGGTCATTCGGCGGTTCCCGCTTGGCGGGCGGTGACAGCCGCCCGCCAATGTAGGAATGACCCCCAAAATGTTAAAATAAATTATACATTCAGCATGGCACTTTAGTGGGGCATATAAGGCAGAGGAATGGTAGATGAATGTGCGTTTTATGTGAGAGTAAACACAATGGGCCTGATTACAACTTTGGCGGAGGGTGTTAATCTGTCCCAAATATGACGGATATCCTGCCCACCGTACTACGAGTACATCATATCCTATGGAACTCGTAACACGGTTGGCGGGATATCCGTCACATTTGGGACGGATTAACACCTCCTCCAAAGTTGTAATCAGGCCCTATATTTTGTAAGATTAATTTTTAAGACTTTTAAAACAGGTAGGGAGTGTGTGTGTGTATATTTGTCTGTGTGTATGCAAAAGCTGCCCGGTAAAATCCGACAGAAACCTCACCATACCCGACTGAAAGCTCCTGTGCCCAAATATTTATTTTTGGGGGGGGGGTAACACCCCAAACACCCCCTTGAAGCTAAGCTCCTGATCCAGGGATAAGTGAAATTTCCCTGCTAGCTCTGTTTGCTCTTCTGATTTCATGGACACGAGGATCCCGCTTTGCCTAACTTTATTAATAGTCACTGTAAATTAAGGTAATGGAGAGAAGACCGAAGATCATTTCCAGCCTTTTATATCTTCATCCCTGCGGGGGACTAAATATTCCTTAACATTCAGGAAGTAATTTAGCAGAGTAGCCGGACTGCATTTCCAACCTTTTTTCTTTTCTGCGAAAAATGGGATGCACCTGGGGATCCTTTGTCTTCAGGCCTTTCACATGAGCTCCTCTAAAGTTATCTTAATTAGGTTTTAAGGGATTGGCACCTATGAAGCAACGTTAGAAGCATCATATTTTAACTCATTACCCTTCTTGTCACTTCAGATAAGCCGCTGTTTTCTATTTTATTTGATTTATTTTTAATGGGCTAATCTCAACAGGATGCTGCAGATCACTTAAGAGGATTCTATTACCGTATGCATATTTGATATACTCATAGCATTGTAATTTATGATTTAAACATTTGTTTTCGTGCTAGAAAATCCGAAACTTTCTGGACCCAGGTTTGCCAAGAGTACAACAACTGCAGGCAGAAATAAAACACTCAAGAGCAATGAAAGGTGGATTGCATTTGCAGGATGGCAGGAAAAATAAATTCGGCCAGCACTACTCCCTGGGCCTTATTTTCAAGGTTGTTTTTAAAACATTCAGTTTGGGCTATCACAATTTTAATTTCTTCGAGTTTGTAAGGATGCTTACTGGATTAAGGACTAACCCACTGACCTGCAAGTTGGTAAATAAAATGAGTACCACAGACATAAAAGATAAATGTTTGAAACTTTTTATAACCCTGCATGGTAGTCAACATCAGGCAGCCACACACTAGTTGGTCATTGGCTGGTCAGAATATGACTGGGACGCAGTGGGGGTGTTTCCATATACGAGACCCTGACTGATACTTCGAGCCTCACTATATTATTAAACTATCAGTATTTCAGGATGAAGATCCGCTGCAACTAAGGGAACTTGCTGCATATCCCCACACAGGGCCTAAGCCAATAGGGGGCGAGTGGGATGGAGAGAAGGGGAGACGAAGACCAGGCAAACCTAATTTTCTTCTGCCCCACCCCTAAATTTCAAAATCCCACATCATTGTTGCTTGTCTTAGACTGCCGGGGGGACAGACCCCAGTAATGATAACATATGAGGAGGGTGTGAGAGCAGGGGTACAGCACCTGAAAGTCTTTAGACAGTAGCAGAGGTTGCAGTATGCTGAGATGCAATTTATTTTCTTCTATATTTTAGAATATGGTGTTTTCCCAAGGATTGTTTTTATATGTGGAAGATGGCATACTTAACGAAATTTTGGTCAGTAGCATGAGTCCATAATTAATAGAATTAACAGTACAAATTTGGTGGCCTCCCAAATAATTTTGGAAAAAATTAGTGCAGAGTGCTGGATAAATTGCAATGAATCGCTAACTTTAAGCAACACTAAATCTAAGTTCCTCGCAGCTTTACTGGGAGCTCTACGTCCTGGACCTTGTGTTTAATGTTGTGGCAAATGGTTAATTCCAAACACACTGGACCAATAGCATTAATCACAATTAATTACAATTTTGCAGAACATTTTGAGATTCTCCTATAATGATTTTTTGTTAAAAGTGTGTATTGTGGAATCTGTCCTTGCAATGTGCGCTTTACATAGTGGATCAGTGCAAACATTACCTTCACCAAGCTTGTCTTTCACACTGAGGGAATATACAAACTAAAAAGTCAATCTCGTCCTTACAGGTCGAAGCTTTCTTAAAAAATGGTCACAGCATTCTGGATACACGCATTTAGGCAGTATCTGTAACCTAATGGACAAATGTCTGAACCCTCAGTCTGTAAAGGTAGTAAACTTCATTAATACTAGCACTTTGAGAAACCACTACATAATCCTGAGGAACCTCTCGACACAGTATGCAGTTTTGTGGCACAGCTAGCAACCACAGCCACGCAAAGTACCAGGTATCACTAGAACTAAGGCAAATATGAGAAGAAACCTTGAAGACTGGGGCATTCAGCCATATGTAATCGGCAGCATGGAGGATTTGAGCAGCACGCTGTTATGAGTGACCACATGCTGGAATATTTTCTCACGTGTATTTTTCCAGCACACTGTTTTTAGCACAATTTGATGTCCTATTCCCTGCCATAAGAACAGTGGGGTAAATTACATTGTACTTTATTTAGAAGTGGAGTAAGTTCGGCTGCAGTACGATATTCAATAGGAACTGAGTTCTGTAGTGAAATCTGTAACAAACAGACATTAGCATATACGTGGTACTAATTTAATTTTTATGTCTAGTGTTTTCTATTGGTGCACACTTCTTCATGGCACAATTTTTCTGCTACTGTATCTATCTTTACCGGAGTAGATGCATCTTCTGTACTTCTCCTGTTCTCTCCCCAAGTAATTTATTTAATATTAAGCTTGATTTACAGAGCATGTTCTGTATGTATTTGTATCACATGGAAACAAGTTTTGTGAACCAACCATATTGTGTTGGTCTCTCTCTCTCTCTATTGTTGGTCTCCCATTTGTATGACCACACAACCACTCGCAGTCCTATTAGTATTGTGTTAAGGTTGCATTTGTTCAGAAAGCCACTGGAGAGCTTAATCTGGTTTCCAGGTCTGGTGTGCCCCTTGGGTTTATCACCTTGTAGGTTACCCAAAACATGTAAAGGTGGTGTATGTAGATAGGCAGAGGGAGACAATGGTATTATTTGAGTATAAGGGAAATGTATCAATAGTGTAAGGGAAATGTATCCACAGTGTAGGGGAAATGTATCCATACTTTTCGAGACATTTGATCCTGCATTACTCAGCATGGGCAACAACCTTTAGGAGTGGTCAGTTATGGATCAGAAATACCATCCAGTGGGCCAGTGGTGTATGATATGAGATAGACCAGGTGCTTAAATCGCTTTTCTGAAGTCAAGTTACAGTGGAAAGGTTTTAACTTTTCATAGCAACCACAGTTGAAGCTAAGCTTTTTGTCTTTTGTTTGATGTAGGTTCTGAAGCTGGGAGTTGCTCGCTACATAGAATTCTAGGAACACAATGTTTTTGAGGAGTGATTGACTGAACCTGCACCTGTTGGTGCTTGTAATCATGGCTGCTGTTAACAAATTCAGTCTGTTTCAGTTAAGCTTAAGGTGGCTTTTGCCATCCATTATCAAATCATGGTGCAACCCTCTTTTAGGCAAGGAATGTCAAACTTAGATGGGACCATCAATTACAGCAGAGAGTTAGACACATACTGATGGGTTTTGATGATTTCAGTTTGTGTGACTCAGAACTGCTCTATGTAAAGGTTGATGAACCCTAGAGAGATGATGGTGCCTTGAGTAAGAAGTAGGACATGGGGATCAGCTCAGACCTGGATGGTCTCATTTTGGATTAGCTGGTATGCGCAGAATAGGTACTATGTGATTCAATGCTGATCAGCACATCAAAGACCATTATAGGGGTGGGAATGTTGAGAAGGCCAAAGTGTTTGTTGGTGTTCAAATTCGTAGAAAGACCAAGGATGATGAGGTGATCTGGAAACCATTGTAGATCACTTGAATGGTTGCACTCTCTGTGCTGCATTACAGCCTGAACCCAGATTACCAGTCCTGAAGGAAGGTGCTGCTCCTGATTCTCTCCTTATCTGGTTAGAAATAGCCTGTTCATGAACTTTTCTAATAATAGTGTGTAAATACGTAAACACTAATTTACAGAGCGTCAAATTCAATATAAGGTAAACATCACCTTATCCACCAAACCTTTCTAGGAGATTATTGAATCCAATTGTTATTAAGCATTCTACTCATTGACCTTTGTCCCCAAAAGCACTAAGATTCTACAACCTGCAAAGGAAGCAGGGTTGAGTCCCACAAACCAACATCATAATCAAAACCCATCACTATGTGGCAAACGCTAAGCTGTACTTGATGAACCCCTTCTAGATTTGACATTTCCTGCGTGAAAGAATGCTTCACTATGATATAATCATGGATGACAAAAACCTACCTCAAGCTTAACCGAAAAAGACGAGCAGTGACCACAAGCAGCAAAAGGTTCAGGCTGGATTTCAGTTTTTAATCTTGAAGAGTTCAGTGATTACATCAAACAAAAGACAAAAACGCTTGGCATCAGCTGTGTTTGCTTTAAAAAGTGAAGATCTTTTCATCACAACTAGACTTCAAACAACTATTAAAACACTGGCTCTACTCCCTACCAGGCACTACAGCCCCACTGGATGGCATCTCTGAATCACAGCATACTTTCTATGACCATTAATCAGACTGCAGTATTCCTGATTTAAGGTTTCAGGAAGTTATGGCTAAATGACAACCACCGTCAGGGAACACCATTGTCTCCCTCTTCCTATCTGCATCACTTTTAACATGTATTGGGTAATCTACAGAGTGATCAACCCACTGAACTAAAACCAAGTAGAAAACATGCTTTCTCAAATACATCATAGGTATGTCCAAATACACCCAAGTTTGCCCTCCAAGGTTACGGGAATATAAGATTCCAGTGACAGCCATCAACTCTTTACTGCTTGGCACTACTATTTTAAGAAGTAGTTAAATCCACTCACTAATTTAAAGGCTTTGTAAATATCTTAGAAGAGATTCCCAATTTATTGTCTCCAACAACTAATTCTCACCAGTTCACAAGTAACTGAGATGTTACGGGATGTTTTCTGTAGAAAAGTTGCCTCTTTCTAGCTTGGTTACCCTCACTTTTGGCCTGTTTATCAGTGTGTTTGACTGTGTCTACTGTGAACCTGCTAATCATGACCACAGTAGTTATGCTCTATCCCTTAAATTATGGTTGTTGCATACTGTTAATTCAGTAAATCACCCACAATTGGCATACTGGTGACCCCCTTATAAGTTCCTAGTATATGGTACCTAGGTGCCCAGGACATTAGGGTTACAGGGGATCCCTGTGGGCTGCAGCATATCCTTTGCCACCCATAGGGAGCCCAAGCAAAGGCTTCTGCAGGACTGCCATTGCTGCCTGCGTGAAAAGGTGTGTACACCCTTTCACTGTCATTTACACTGCACCAGGTCACTTACAAGTCACAACTATGGCAGGCCCTTCAGCCCTGAGGGCAGGGTGCAAAGTACCTGTGTGTGAGGACACCCCTGCGCTAGCAGAGCTGCCCTACGACCTCCAGGAGCCTTTTCCCAGACTTTTTGAGTACAGGGACGCCATTTTACGCGTGTACTAGACGTAGGTCACGACCTATGTCCAGCTATATAATGTTAACTCCGAACATAGGCATGTTTGGTATCAAACATGTTGGAATCATACCCCAAGACTTTTGCAAGCATTGGTTGCATGATTCCATGCACTCTGGGGGCTCCTTAGAGGACCTCCAGTATTACCATACCAACCTTCTGAGGTTTTTCGGGCAGCCCCAGCTGCTGCCACCTCTCAGACAGGTTTCTGCCCTCCTGTTGCTTGAAAAGCTCTAGCCCAGGAAGACCGAACAAAGGATTTCCTTTGGGAGAGAGGTGTTACATCCTCTCCCTTTGGAAATAGGTGTTACAGGCTTGGGATGGGTGGCCTCCCCAAGCCACTGGCACATTTGGTGCCATCCTTTCATAATCCAGCCTACACCTGTTCAGGGACCACCAGTCCCTGCTCTGGTGCAAAACTGGACAAAGGAAAGAGGAGTGAACACTCCCCTGTCCATCACCTCCTCAGGGGTGGTACTCAGAGCTCCTCCGGAGGGTCCCTGGGTTTTGCCATTTTGGATTCCAAGTTGGCAGGGAACTGTGGGAGCAGCTGAGTGGCCAGTGCCAGCACGTGACCTCAGAGACCTCCCCTGATAGGTGCTTACCTGTTTAGCTGACCTATCCCCCCTTTCAGGGCTATTTAGGGTATCTCTCTTGGGTGGTCCTTCAGATTAGGATTGCAGGACTCCAGCAGGAATCCTCTGCATCCTTTACTTCACCTTCTCACCGAAGAAACTGCATCTGGACCCTCAAGGAGCTCTACAAACTGCAACAAAGAAGCAAAGATGATTTCTGCAACATTGTATCTTTAGCTCATGCCAGCAACTGCAACTGTTTCCCAGTTGTGCATCCTCAGTGGACCGCCTGCCTTCAGCCTTTACCAGAAGAGCGACGGAATCTCCCTTGGGGTGAAGGAGTCACTCCCCTGCTTTAGCAGGCACCTACTGCAACGATGACCGGCTGATTGGATCCCCTCTCCTGACAAGCTGCTTGGATCTTGCACCACGGGTGGTAGACTGAAGTGGTCCTGACGGTTCTGACATCATACTGTCCAACTTTGGTGGAGGTAAGAGCTTTCCTCTTCAAGCAAAACAGTACCACTGTGCACCGTGTGTTTTGCAGTTGCCAAGGCTTGTTGGCATCCTTCAACTAAGTTCTTCATGCACAATGCATCTCTAGCCACCAGCACTCTGTCCTGTGATGCACATCTTCCTGAGTGGTTCTCTGGCAGTGTAGAACCCTTTGTCGTAGTGCTGTGTGTGCCTCCTTTTACACCTCCTTTGTCCCTGTGCTGTGGGAATCCTGTGCATGCTGCTTGGTCTTCTGTTGGCTCTCTGAGTTGCTGGGAGCCCACTCTGACTCCCCCTCCTATGTAGAGTCCATCTGGTCCTTCCTGGTCACGGGCAGCACCATTTTCCGCTAACCACAAGCTTTGCATGTGCCAAGGCTTGTTGGTGGACTCCAGCAATGCAAACCAGACTGCAATCTTTCATCCGGCGTGGGATATCATCTGCACCAATCAGGAACCCGCATCCATCTTCTTGGGTGCAGTACTGACTTGTTCTTCACCGGTGGTTCTTCTTTTGCACCTTCATCCGGGTTAGCAGGGGCTCCTGTTCTCCCTGGACTCTTCTGTGCTTCTTGGACTTGGTCCCCTTCTCCCACAGGTCCTCAGGTCCAGGAATCCACTGTTGCTGTCTCTTCTGCTTCTTGCATAATCTTCTTTCTAATGTTCTTGTGTGTTCTAGGAAAGTTATTCCTGCTTTCCTGGGCTCTGGGGTGGGTTCTATTACTTACCTTTGGTATTTTCAAATACTCCTAGTGCGCCTCTACACACTACACTTGCCTAGGAGGGAAACCAACATTCACATTCCACTTTCTTAGTATATGGTTTGTGTTCCCCAGGCCCATTTCTGGCTATTATGATTTTCACTATTTGCACTGTTCTCTAAATATTTTCATGCATATTTCTCCATACTAGTGTATATAATTTGTGCATTACGTACCTCCTAAGGAAGTATAGTCTCTATGGTATTTTTGGCATTTGTGTCACCAAAATAAAGTACCTTTATTTTTGTAACACTGAGTATTTTCATTCATGTGTGTGAGTACTGTGTGACTACAGTGGTATTGCATGAGCTTTGCATGTCTCCTAGATAAGCCTTGGCTGCTCAGCTACAGCTACCCCTAGAGAGCCTCCCTTCTAGAATTGCCTACATTTCATTAATAAGGGATAACTGGACCTGGTGTAAGTACCTTAGGTACCCACTTCAAACCAGGCCAGCCTCCTACATTTTCAATTGACATAAAGCACTCCTTTAGACCTCAAATGAGTTCAAGAAAGAAGAAGAAACAGGAACATTATCCAAAGGCTAGTTCTCTCCTGGCTTGAATAGATACTTAATAATTAATTGTTTGAAGGCTAAATGGAATCATCTTCCCCCGTTCCTGCTTGAAGATGGATCACAATGAGTGACTCAATATTTTGCCTTTTGGTGAATATATTTGATAATGGCCCAGGACGTTAAGTTTTGCATTTGATTGTTTAAGTGTATTTGGAGGGATATTAGACACGTCACATTTTCACAGTAGAGAATACTTTGTACTAGTGGGTCATTACTGATGTTGGTCAGAAAATGCCACTAGTAAAATAAAATTAGCAATAGAGTTGTGCGAATTATGTTAGCTAGACCGTTTTCTCCAGCAGACATAATCTAGATTAAGTAATAACATTTTGATGTGTGTCTGTGGACGCTCTGCATAATTAATTAAGGTACACCATTTCTGAGTACATCAAATGTGTTGTGCAAAAAAGGATAAGGTATGCGTGCAGTATTTATGCACAGAAGGTACATATATGTTATAGTTGGGGTATATAGGTGTGTGCAGTTTTTTTTTTTATACCTTGGAGAAAATTAATTTTTATACCATGGAGAAAATTAATTTGATTGTGTGCTATGCCTTTTAAAATAGCATATATTATCGTGAATGTTATAATGTTTGTCTAATTGTGAGTTGTTCAACTGAGTGCCGAGTCAGCCGGATTTATGTGCCAGGGCACCGTGTGGCTGGAAAGTGTTACAACACTAAGGGGGTTATTCTAACTTTGGAGGAGGTGTTAATCCGTTCCAAAAGTGACGGATTTACCACCAGCCGTATTACGAGTCCATTATATCCTATGGAACTCGTAATACGGCTGGTGGTATATCCGTCACTTTACCGTCACTTTTGGGACGGATTAACACTCCTCCAAAGTTAGAATAACCCCCTAAGACTGGTAGGGGACATGTAGCGGTTTCCTTGATGAACTGATAAATCTCCTAGAACTGGATCACTGATTCGATGTTTACCAAACAGGAATAGCGATATTATCGACCAGATTACGTCATTTTGTTCCAGGCGCACAAAGGTACGCACTTTCGGTTGCGTCAGCATGTGTGCGTTCAGGCAGTACAAAAAGAGCCCAGATGTTGCCCTGAAATTTCTGATAGGGCACTTCCACGTCTACACAGTGAATAATTCTTGCAAGCCAGGGGAGGCCTGTCGCCGGTTAGTTTTCCAAATTTAAAACCTGCTGTTGCAGAGTGCACTTGTTAAAGAATACTGGGGTATCAGAAAAGCTGACCCCTCAAGGGGCTTTGACAAGCGACCGAAAGCTGTTGCTTTGCGAGTCTCTTTGGGACCACTTAGTGCTGGTGGTGAACTGAGGTCTAAGAGAGAGGGCAGCACACAGTCCGAGAGCAACAAATGAGGCGGCTGCTAGAAGTCTGGGCCCTGGGGTGCCAAGGGGCAGGGTTACTCTCAAGGCAAGGAGAACATGCTCACCTCAACTCCAGCACCTTAGGCAATGGTGCTCAGTTAATAATTATGAACGGTCACATGACTTGATATGTGTCAGGTGCAGATCTGATGACGTGCCAGGTGCAGAAGTTGGGGCGTACGTGCCAGTGGCGGAGCCGGTGCAATGCACTGGGGTCCAGTAGTAGGCGGGGGCCCTACTGCGTGCCGAATGTGAATGAGTATTACAGCTGACTTTAAATATTGTTTTTTTCTCTCATCTGATTTGCTAGGTATTCAAACAGAGGTCAAATGTCAGTCTAGTCCTGATAAATTGATGGTTATTCTTTAACAGGGAGACTGGTGTTTGCTTTTTTTTCTCTAACGGCATTATGCGAGGTTTTTTCACGTCATCTTGCTCAACAGTCTTGCTGTTCTGAAATGAAAGGCTGTAGGCCAATTTTTTTATAACACACACAAAATGTAAATACATCTAAATTAACTGTACTAATATTTCAAAATAAATAAACACAAAACACGTATTACGAATCTTTTTCTAACTCTGAAGTGAGATGGAAATACAGATTTTTATAGGGTCAAAACAAATCAAGACACTTTACCTGGTGATGCACAAATTACAAATATTCACTGAAACCTAATTTCCACACATTTTTGTTTGTGCGCTGTATAGTATTAACAGTAGAATGATATGTCTGTGCAAATTTAGTGTTCATTTCTATTAAAATGTGCTGTCTGTTAATGACTGCGTGCTACCACACCATGCGTTAGTAATAGATGTGTGACAGTGTGTTCCAAAATGCAACACCAGCCACTTACTATATTCGTACCGCTCTCCTAATGCATAGGCATGGCTTATTTGCAAAACTTGTTCTTTGTGTGATGCTTGGGTTTTTCAGAATCCCTTTAAGTTCAATGTTGTATAATTGATGGTAGCACCCCGGTCTGAAAGTTGCTCCAGCACCACTTACTGCCTGCTCAGGCCACTGGAGCTCTTATAGTTCTGGGCCTCTGCTTATAGCACTGTCCTATTCTCTCAGTTGGAGAAGTCAGACTTCGAGCAGCAAAATCTACAGAAGTACCTGCAGGGTCACTGCACTGAATGGCCGAGCAGTGCACATGCTTACTTTTGTCAATGTAGAGTGCACAATTCATCCCTTGATGTCTTTCGGCAGCAAAGTTCAAAGAAGAAGTTATGCCCATGCTGCTGCATGGCATCTGAAGACAAGATAGTCACAGTAATAATCCCTCCATTCATCCTGATGGATGAAGGGCAGATGATGGCTTAGGTAAAAGAACATAGTCTTACTTGTGGCAGAGTGCTGGTACAAGGAAAATTATTTGTTTGAGTGTTGTGTGCTCCTTTTTATGCTAAAAATGTGCGTCCGACTTTAAAACAATTTCTTGGGGTTGCTGATACAAAGCTCTTCCTTATTGAAACTTGAAGTAGGAATAGTTATCCTTCTGGGACCAATGGAAATGAGCGAGGGAACTTGAGTAACCATTATACACACATACTGTAGTAGAGGTGAGTGATCCAACAAATTAATAGAGAGAGCCAAGGTAAGTGTCTGTCTTGACTCTAGGAGCCCAGACACAAACGGAGTAATGGGAACATTTGGCATAGAAATCATGCAACAAATATAATGTGAAAATATGATAAAATGTCTTCAAAATTGAAAACATTATATTTCTTTAGCAAGTGTTTCACCTTAGTACATCAGATTATATCACTGCATTGTGACACATTTCTTACGTGACAGTTTTTAAATATGAATTTAGAAACATTCATGCCACCACTCATCACCCTGACAACAATGCCATTAGTGAACTAAAATGCAAGCAAGTTATCATGTACACTTATTTTACATGGAAGCAGCATTATAGTTCATTAAGCCAAGGACTAGAAAGATATTTGTATAGCAAGCATCTTCCAGTATTTCAAGAGTTTCTCAATAGCAATAATGAAAAATTAGGAGGCATCCTAAGATAACCCAATTTGGTCAAGTAGGCAAGCCGAGGTTGACTCTAGGTTTTCTGGATTCACATTATGTAATTCAGCAACTAGATTGGTATCCCTGTCTCGCTCCTGTTTGACATCAAAGTTATTGCCTTATCTTTCATTCTTGGTGCATGAGGTTAGAGTGTGGGTAGCAGGCAGAAGGTATATGTAAACTCAGCTAATTTTGGGCTCAAAGGCAGACTAGCATCTGGTACAAGCCTTCAGTGCCTCCCACACCTCTATACTTAACTCTAGGTATTATGTGTACCTGAAATAGGGTTAGATCCTGCAGCCAGTGTGATACCTGTTTTGTATGAAGAGATATCTTAACTTGTGCTGCTGCCGACCATCCTTCAACTGTTATGTGTGTGAGGGGAACTTACTCTGCCACCAAATGATGCAGTTTGTATTTGCATGTTTACACATAGGCTTGAACTGCTGCTGTAGATGCTATCCATTTTCAATGCATATGACAGAATCTTGCATTTTTCTTGCCAGGTGGGTATGTGTTCTATGACTGTGAGAGAGGTGTGATCTCATCCCAGCTGCTGTACGCATTTTGTGTGTGGAAATCTTGCTATGCATGTGAGAGAAGCTGAACTCATACACCCCAGCGTTGTTCTTTGCCCTTTTAGCTAATTGGAAATGTTGCTTATTTGTTCTATGTAACAGGTATTAAATGGTGATGTCCAGTGCAGCACTTTTTGTGTCTTGGAAGGAAGCTTGTGCTGGCACTGCAGTACTACACTAGTTTCATGTCTTTCAAGGAAGATTGTGATGCTCTTGACCAGTGCTGTATGTCTTATGCATGTGAACCAATGACACACTGCACTACTGCTTCATGTGCTCTATTTATTTCTATGTGTTTTAGATCTAACCAAAATACTGTTTTAGCTGTCTAGCCTTATGTTGTCTCATTAATAATACATAATCATGCGTAGAGAACATGGGCTTTGAGTAAGCCCACTTCAGTTATTCACCTGAGAGTTTCATTCACCTATTGGTTCAGCCCTTTAGAATAATTTACATCTAACTGGGCAGTAGATCCACCCTCTTCAGCCATTGGCTTTGTTGCCAATATTTGGCTCTGCCTAGTAGACATCCACTTGTCTTTAGGATGTAAGGTGACAGTATTTGCCTACTTACTCTGTGTTACTCTGCATCCAGATAAATGCATCCATCAGCAGCCCACCTGTAACTGCATACTAGTGCTAATTGAATAGTGAGAGTACCGAAGCTCCTCTGCCATTAGTATTGGACCACAACGTTCTTATTCAGAACGCCAGGCATCACCGCTTCAAGCTTCAAAACCATGCCACTATCTTGAAATAGTATTCTGCATGCTCTATAATTCTTTACTGTTCTGAGGTGGCAGACAAATGCAAAGCATTACTTTATCATTATCTGTTAATTGAAGCACATGCCCTCCACCTTCAGTCGGCATGTTTTTTTTTATTTTGTTTTTCTATATTTCTTTAGGCATTATAGCATATTTTTGCACTACAAAGAAAACCACCACCTTGTTTTTAAAATGCAGCTAGGGCTGTTTGGTGCCAAGAGTCTTCCAAGCAAAAGTTCACAAAGATTAGACTCAAGTTGTCTGCATTGCTGGTCCAAGTGTGGCTGACTGGGGATTAGATAACCTCAGTGGACATTCAGGCTTCATTGTAGCTTAGCTTTGAATTACACCAGTGCACCAATGCATTAGATAAACAACCTGTACCTCCTATGCCACCATCTGCCCCAAATATGGTCCTAGTGAGTGGTCTACCTGTGTGAGAGTAATGTGCTTGCGAGAGTGCAGGATAGCCGCCATGTTTTGTGAGTGCATTGTAAGGTGTGTCCCTCTGTGAATGCAGAATTAACATTGTCTTTTGTGGGTGCAGGGTAAAGGTTCAATAGGTTGAAAGTAGTGCCTGAGTCAGTACAAAATGAGGCATATGCCTGTGTGAGCGAGGTGTGTGAGGAGAGGGAGACTGTATCAGGGGAGCCAGTGTGAGTAAGGTGTCCCTACATGTTATGTCTGTGTGTATGCACTTTGCAAGAGCACACCTATTGGCTTTGTAATGCTTCTTAGAGTTATGGCTTGAAATGTAGGAAGTGGAAATATGAGAATGTGCTTGAGAATAATGGTGAGTTTTGATATGGCAGATGCATACTATGTCGATGTTGATGATTGTTGGGGGCAGCTGACAGACTAAAATGTCACCCTAGTGAGAGACCCTATTTACTTCCCTTGCACTAGGTCCCACAGCAACCTACTACCCCACTGTAGCAGAAATATCCACTGCAATTGCAACTTTTTGTCTTGCTTTTCAGTTTGCATAGATCCAGTCAGGAGTACTGTTTTTGGGATAACCAAAAAAAATCGGAATCAGTGATTCATTGTTTTGTAATTGAGGCTGTTCTATATATGTCTACAAAGATCAGCATAACCAATCTAATACTATTTACTATCCATATCAGCTTTTGGTTAAGGTATGATTGAGAAGAGTTAAATATTACACTAGCACTTTGAAGTCTACAAAAAGCAAAACCTTTTTGTTGCAAGGTGCTGCTCCAAACTCAATGCTTTTGCTGCAGATGTATTTGTCTGGAATAGTCTGCACATAATCATGCTGTCCTGAATGCCAATCTTCAGGACTGAAACATATGGTCAAATAATGTGTTTCAATTCTATTTCCACCTGCATTGTTGCAAGTTTTCTTTATTAGTACTTGAGAAGCTTTACAGAAAGGAAACACAAAAGAACAACATTTCTCCACTGTTTGTTGAAATCAATTACCAACAGCAATTACTAGTAGCCTACTATTGTTTCTAATTTCATTTTCATTGGATATAATTCCGATAGTGCTTTGTGCCTCAAATTAGATTTTGATGATGTTTTATATGAATTTGCTTTTTGTAAGTCAATTATAAAAATAATGTTGTTATTGCTAGGCAACTAAAAATTAACATGTTAGGATTATAGCAGTACACATTTTTTTTCATTTTCATAAGATAACAGGCAGCTTCAACAAATTTCCTGTAAGGTTCTGCCCTTTCATTTTTACACTCACTGCATAATTCTGGAAACGGACTCGTAACTTGTTCACATCATTTTTTTAACCCAATTCTGAATTGCATGTTTCTATCCCCTGTTAAATATTTTCTGCCACATGCTTCTGGTATTCACAAAAGCCTTTTTTTCTCCTTAATACCTCTATGGCTATGAGCACAGGCGCAACACGTGTAATTTTAGTATCCAAATAGTTATCCAAACTATATTACTATATTTGAATATAAAACTCTAGTGACCGAGTCAAATCAAATGTATTTAAGGATTTTTGTATAGTGCGAATTACACTGAAAGGCTATCGGAGTACATTACTATTGAAAATAATAGGTTACACTTACATTGAGATATCAGCAATAATAGAAAAGTTGAACCTCACTAAAGCAAAGAACTATGAAAAAAACAGTGTGCAGACTCAGAACGAAGAGTTTTTTTGGATGTTGGCAGGGAGTGAGTCTAGGACAAACACAAACATGAGACAAGAGCAATGTCTGGTTACCATATCAATGAAATGTATGTTAAAGAGTTATCGGATATCTATGGATTAGGAGGGGTTTTAGTTCTCTTTTAAAGGATGACAAAGATCAGCTGGTGTGAATTTCCTTGAGGGAGGTGGGTAGGTGGCAGAAACGGATTGGAAACCCAGAATTTCAGAGCATATCCCAAGAAAGAGTGGGAGACCATTTTTTGCTTCCTGTGAAAGTCCACACTTTGTGTTATGCCTCAGACACCAGATGGTTTGGGATTTTCCACCATATATTCCAGGGTGTGTTCTTGTAGGGCGTTTAGTGACATGCAAGAATCTTTAGAGATGCTTCTGGCTTCGATACGAAGGGCAAATAGCTCTGGGGAGATGTGACTGGATCCTCTTGCACCTTCGATAAGTCTTACAGCAGAATTCAGTACTGCCCTAATGAGGCCCAGGTCTTGGGGATTGTCTGTGATGATCGCATTCCCATGGACCAGCCTGCAGAAGATCAGAGTCTGCACTACCTGTTTGAAGTCTGCATCAGTAATAAAATGATTAATTCATTTCAACGGGCTGAGCTATATTTGAACAGGCTTGGTTCAATTGCCCACATGTGCTTAGAGATTCAGATTCCTATTGAGGGGGAGCCCAAAGAATTTGGTGTATTACATGATTTTTCATGTTTGGATGAAGTGACTTTATTTCTTTGTTCTAGCACACACTATAGCTTTTAACTGTTTTTTAGTTTGTAGACCAATCTAGTAATGACACGAATGATAATTCAAAATGTTTTTGCAACTTTTTATTGACAAGGTTGTACAAAGCATTCGGACTCAGGCAAGAAGACCGATATTTAACAAAATTGCCTTGTTTATTGTATCTCAAGGAACTGAAAAGTGCCATTGCTCTGAGAACAACAAAACCTACATTTGTTTTAAAGGTACCCGATAAAATTGAGAGGTAGTGACTTGGGCCCTGATGTATCATCTGACTCAACCTGCAAGTCAGCACTATTTTCACCCAGCTTTGCTAAACTTAGGTGGCACCCCAAGATAACAGAAACATCTTGGAGGCAAGGGTGATAGATGTTCTGTTTCCTCTTACATTATAGTCTCTATTTTAGGTGTTCTGGCATTCACATAGGTTTAGCAAGTGCTGTTGAGGTGATGTACCTGACCGTCTGTTCAGATTATAGTAATACAAACTCCTACTTTGCAAATTCTGTGGTTTCAGAAGCAGGGCCAGGTCATTCTCCAGGGCAGACGGGTTGCATCCTTCTAGTATTAGATTCAACTCCTCGGATGGTACCCTCTGGATGGATTTCTAGAAATCCCGTTTTCCCTTGGTCACAGCTTCTGGAGGACGTCAACAGATTTACATCACATCTCAAAGGCCAAGTTTAACACAAACACTTAACAAGCAAATTGTCACCTGAGGTACTTGGCCAGGCAGCTGGGAAGCAGGCCACAACAGAAGACCCGTGCCTAATCTTCGCCTTGCAACCCAGCAAGATTGCTAGCTTTTCTAGCCCTGGTACTAAATCTTATTCCACTCGACCCTAAAGCAAAGAGGTGATCCCAGATCCCCTCATATTGTTCAGCAGTAAAGGAAAAATCACATTCTTGGTCTGTCGTGATTATAGTACTGTGATGAGTGTGCCTTGCATGAAAAGAGAAAAAAGAAAATGTATGATATAGAAACGTATTGGGAAGAATGTTTAAACAAATCCCAGCTGTCCCTAATCTGACTCTCACCCACTTGAACAACAAAATAAATGAATCTAATGTAAGCACAAGGTAACTTTGGTTCAGGGATCTTTGATTACTATTTTCTTTGACTGCCACAATTCTAGAGGTCCCTCATTGAGAGTAAATCCTCTGCCCAAGCCACTTTGCCACTTATGACAGGGAACCTGATTTCTGGAATACGCTGAAAGCTGCCACAGCAGTGCTTTGTGCCACCTTCTGCCCTGCTACTTGCTCAGCCCCTGGCCAGGGTTTGCTACCATGAACTACCTCACCCAGGTGGGAAGATAGGTGTAATCGGAAAAGTGGATGCCTATTTCAGGGTGATATGGTTTTAGTGATATATAAAAACACTTAGTCCACCCCAAATCTATTATTCCAAATACTATACAGGAAGTGCAGAATTATTAGGCAAATGAGTATTTTGACCACATCATCCTCTTTATGCATGTTGTCTTACTCCAAGCTGTATAGGCTCGAAAGCCTACTACCAATTAAGCATATTAGGTGATGTGCATCTCTGTAATGAGAAGGGGTGTGGTCTAATGACATCAACACCCTATATCAGGTGTGCATAATTATTAGGCAACTTCCTTTCCTTTGGCAAAATGGGTCAAAAGAAGGACTTGACAGGCTCAGAAAAGTCAAAAATAGTGAGATATCTTGCAGAGGGATGCAGCACTCTTAAAATTGCAAAGCTTCTGAAGCGTGATCATCGAACAATCAAGCGTTTCATTCAAAATAGTCAACAGGGTCGCAAGAAGCGTGTGGAAAAACCAAGGCGCAAAATAACTGCCCATGAACTGAGAAAAGTCAAGCGTGCAGCTGCCACGATGCCACTTGCCACCAGTTTGGCCATATTTCAGAGCTGCAACATCACTGGAGTGCCCAAAAGCACAAGGTGTGCAATACCCAGAGACATGGCCAAGGTAAGAAAGGCTGAAAGACGACCACCACTGAACAAGACACACAAGCTGAAACGTCAAGACTGGGCCAAGAAATATCTCAAGACTGATTTTTCTAAGGTTTTATGGACTGATGAAATGAGAGTGAGTCTTGATGGGCCAGATGGATGGGCCCGTGGCTGGATTGGTAAAGGGCAGAGAGCTCCAGTCCGACTCAGACGCCAGCAAGGTGGAGGTGGAGTACTGGTTTGGGCTGGTATCATCAAAGATGAGCTTGTGGGGCCTTTTCGGGTTGAGGATGGAGTCAAGCTCAACTCCCAGTCCTACTGCCAGTTCCTGGAAGACACCTTCTTCAAGCAGTGGTACAGGAAGAAGTCTGCATCCTTCAAGAAAAACATGATTCTCATGCAGGACAATGCTCCATCACACGGGTCCAAGTACTCCACAGCGTGGCTGGCAAGAAAGGGTATAAAAGAAGGAAATCTAATGACATGGCCTCCTTGTTCACCTGATCTGAACCCCATTGAGAACCTGTGGTCCATCATCAAATGTGAGATTTACAAGGAGGGAAAACAGTACACCTCTCTGAACAGTGTCTGGGAGGCTGTGGTTGCTGCTGCACGCAATGTTGATGGTGAACAGATCAAAACACTGACAGAATCCATGGATGGCAGGCTTTTGAGTGTCCTTGCAAAGAAAGGTGGCTATATTGGTCACTGATTTGTTTTTGTTTTGTTTTTGAATGTCAGAAATGTATATTTGTGAATGTTGAGATGTTATATTGGTTTCACTGGTAATAATAAATAATTGAAATGGGTATATATTTGTTTTTTGTTAAGTTGCCTAATAATTATGCACAGTAATAGTCACCTGCACACACAGATATCCCCCTAACATAGCTAAAACTAAAAACAAACTAAAAACTACTTCCAAAAATATTCAGCTTTGATATTAATGAGTTTTTTGGGTTCATTGAGAACATGGTTGTTGTTCAATAATAAAATTAATCATCAAAAATACAACTTGCCTAATAATTCTGCACTCCCTGTATATGCTTGATTCCCAAATCATTGTCGCTTCAAAAATGAGCTTTGCGTTGCAGTGAATTATGTTAGAATTACTGACAATGCTATTTTGGGATAGGCTTTAACTATTGTAAGCACCATAGGCATGACGTTAGCGAATTCACTCCTAGAGCTTTTCAGAGCTGGAGCTGTGTTACGTTCTATAGGTCACTGATTCGATTATAAAGCAAAATATCGATCCTTATGTACTTGAAACTGAAAGAAACAAGCTTCTTGTAAGAAAAGGTACCTACTAACTGTCAATATACACTTACTGATCACACCAACATTATACATACATTTAAGACGACTGACTATTGTGCAGTGGTGGTAGTAGTATTAATAATAATGCTATTCACACTGCAATACTGTCATATGCAAGCATTGTAAACAACAAGCACTAATATTGTCGAGTTTAGCATCCTCAGAAAGATGGAAGGCTGATATGATGCAGAATTCTAATTATTGCCCTACTGGTCAGCACAGATGTCATTTAACTCGCTGTAATCTATTGCTAGATTTATATGCACTGGATGGTATACATATAAAATGTTCGCCCTCGTGTTTGCTGGACCACCTCAATCTCATGATCGCACCATCTTCATCCTGGGATTTGGTCATTTTGACGAATTTGCATAATTAGGTAAGCCAGCCTGTTGAAATCAGGCTGGCAAAATTGCAATTTGGAGAAACTTGAAAATGCCCAGATCTCATGGCCACAAAAATAGTATGTTTTCATGAAAAAGGTGTATCTCTATTTGAAAAAAAGGGTAAACGAGCAGGGACAGCACTATGGAGAGGAATAGGACAAATGAAACAGAAGATGGGATGAGAATGGGGGAAAGACAGGTTGTTGGGGAAATTCTCCCCTTAAAATGAGGTGGTTAATAGAAGAAATGTTTCTTCAAGAAAGAGTTCTCCAGGTTGGGTTTGTCAATCTGTTATGTTATGCTATGTTATAATGTATTATGTCATTGTATGTTATGTTAGCAATGTTTTAGTGCACGCTAATCAGCAGTGAGGGTATCCAGGCTCTCAGACGATGTGTGAAGCCAGTCATAAGGGCTTACTCAAAAAGCCAGCTCATCCGCTTCTTGCAAAAGTGAAGTAGAGAGGAGGAGACTCTGACCTGTTGTGGGAGGTCATTCCAGGCTTTAGGGGCCATGTACGAGAAAACGTGACACCCTGCTTTGTTTTCATGGATGCATGGGCAGTGTGCTTGTGAGAAACAGGAAGAGCGGAGGTGTTTGGGTGGTTGGTGGAAGTGAATGCCACTGTTCTGATAGGCAGGGCCAGTTTTGCGGGGAGTGTAGCTGAGGAGAAATTGGTACAAAAAACTTTCGGAAAGAAAAATGTTAATAATGGTTTGACATAATGTATGCCAAAAACATTTTTCACATTTGTTTCTCATGGAAAACACATATAACCCTTCAGCAATACTATATTCAGTCGGTCCCCTTTCTGGAAAACATTAGAATTCCATGTTCACTTACGAGGTGGGCTCATGTCTAAGTTAACTGATCATAGCCACATTGGCATCGATGAGAACCCTTGCCATAGGTGTTAGAATAGAGGACTGATGGTGAATGTGCATGAAAATGGGAGTACCTTCAATTGTACATTGGATTCAGCTCAATGGATGGAAAGAATGGTAAACTATGATTTTCTGCCCTCCATGTAAATGTTGACCTGTGAAAAATAAGACTTGAATGTCCATGGTTGTAATGTATTCAACTTCACACAAAAATATGTGTAAGAGAATAAATATAAAACGTTATGTATCTTGCAACAGGATCTAAGTTGACAAGCAGCCCCATGTACTCTCACAAGAAAACATATTTCCTGCCTGCACCACATTCATCATGAAAAGGTGCCCACTGCTTTCACCCACCACTAGCCTTTGTGATGATATCAGATGGTTCAAACTATACTGACTCTTCAGAAATCAATCACAAGCCTAACTTGGTGTTATGTTATCCCACCATAAATTGATGGTGTAACTAGAGGACATAAAGAATGTCCAGGTGCATATTAAAACTATGGATAGCTGAGCTGGCTGGTCTTATGGCCCTTATAGCACAGAACTAGAAATCAAAATCAGCCCTAAAAAAAGGTCGAAATGACCCCCACACTGCAGAATGCTGTAACTAGCATGGGGTCATGGGGCCAAGGCCGAGTTGTAGCAGTGCAGCTAGCTCTAAGAGCAGCTTTCTACCATGCAGTCCAGCAGGAAGAGTGTCATGACGTCTGAACAGCCATTCCTGGATACATACAATGGAGTGCATTGTACAGTGCATGGTATTATTACACCTTGCCCTGACTCAAGACTTAAGTTAATTCCCATCAAATGTGAATGTTCACATTGACAGCAGCTGCTCCTCTGTTATGGCAGAAGAGTGTAGGCCCACTGCTAGAGCCAGCAGATGAATACATGTAAAAAATAATATAATAAAGCAATTAATACAATTGCTTTATTATCATTTTGTTTTATGTGACGGAGCCAGAGCTGAGTCTTGAGGGCGTGGCAATCCTATGACAGCAGCAGGAAGTGGGCACAGGACACTGCAAGTGCACATGCTGATTTGGCTGGCTGTCCTAGAACGGCCTAACTGACATGCGCATGAAGGTATATCCAGGTTTATTGAATGGAGAATAGCATGCACAGGCTCCCACTCCCTGTTGGAGCGTAAAACAGCCCACTGAGTCCAATTCTGGTTCTACCAGCATGAGAACAGCATCTGAATTGGAGCTGGGAGTCTGGGAACCTGTACATCCAGAACTGGAGAGCACCGAGGCGATGAGGGGGCATGAGACAGGTGAGTTTTCTTTTCTTTTAAAAAAAAAATGATTGTCCCCCTTGCTGCCCCATCACTTTTCCTTGCTACCAGCTGCCACTGCATGTTAGGAAAATGGACACATAAACTCTGTTAAATCAAAGAAATCCTTGAGTTAGCATCAGTGGAGTGCCGTAAAGTGATTGATATATAAAGAAATAAGTGTAGGTGTGTGCAAGGGTATAGTCCCCTCATGATTATTGAATCCGTTTTTTTGTAATTCACCTGGAGTACGTACGAAAGAGACGTAAGGGTAGCCCCTCCCAAATAAATAACTCATGGTCTAAAAATATGCAAATCTCCTGTTGGAAAGTGTATTTGAGAGACCATAATCTCGAAAGAGGATTTTTAGCGGTTTATGTATGGTTTATAAATGTATGCCGGGTGCTGCATTAAGCCTAAAGTTTAAAAAGTTGGAGTGCGATCCTTATTCCAGTACATTTTTCTGTTGCCCAATGTAATCAAGAGGGTAGCTACATTTATAAATGATGAGTAGGGAACTGAACATACATTAAAATATTGCTACTATATATTTCTACGTCTCAGATTTGGGTTTAGGGTGTCGTTCTGTCAATACCACTCTGTAGCTCCATAATGACCAACAGAATTCCATTATTATTTTGCAAAAGCAATAGTGTAGAGAATTGTGTGCACAAGACAATCATTCAAGTTTACTTTGAAGGCTGCTATTTTCAGGATGCCTGGGGTGGCTTTAAAGGATAATTGTAGGAAAGTACCATCTTGCCTTGCATGTTACCCCCATTTTTCACTGTATGTATGTTGTTTTAGCCCTTGTGTCATTGGGATCCTGCTAGGCAGGACCCCAGTGCTCATAGTATGTGCCCTGTATGTGTTCCCTGTGTGGTGCCTAACTGTATCACTGAGGCTCTGCTAACCAGAACCTCAGTGTTTATGCTCTCTTTGCTTTCTAAATTTGTCACTGCAGGCTAGTGACTAAATTTACCAATTCTTATTGGCACACTGGTACACCCATATAATTCCCTTGTATATGGTACTTAGGTACCCAGGGTATTGGGGTTCCAGGAGATCCCTATGGGCTGCAGCATTTCTTTTGCCACCCATAGGGAGCTCAGACAATTCTTACACAGGCCTGCCACTGCAGCCTGAGTGAAATAACGTCCACGTTATTTCACAGCCATTTTTCACTGCACATAAGTAACTTATAAGTCACTTATATGTCTAACCCTCACTTAGTGAAGGTTGGGTGCCAAGTTACTTAGTGTGTGGGCACCCTGGCACTAGCCAAGGAGCCCCCACATCGTTCAGGGCAAATTCCTCAGACTTTGTAAGTGCGGGGACACCATTACACGCATGCACTATACATAGGTCAACACCTATATGTAGCGTCACAATGGTAACTCCGAACATGGCCATGTAACATGTCTAGGATCATGGAATTGTCACCCCAGTACCATTCTGGTATTGGGGGGACAGTTCCATGATCCCCCGGGTCTCTAGCACAGAACCCGGGTACTGCCAAACTTCCTTTCCTGGGTTTCCACTGCAGCTGCTGCTGCTGTCAACCCCTCAGACAGGATTCTGCCCTTCTGGGGTCTGGGCAGCCCCGGCCCAGGAAGGCAGAACAAAGGATTTCCTCTGAGAGAGGGTGTTACACCCTCTCCCTTTGGAAATAGGTGTGAAGGGCTGGGGAGGAGTAGCCTCCCCCAGCCTCTGTAAATGCTTTGATGGGCACAGATGGTGCCAATCTCTGCATAAGCCAGTCTACACCGGTTCAGGGATCCCCCAGCCCTGCTCTGGCACAAAACTGGACAAATGAAAGGGGAGTGACCACTCCCCTGACCAGTACCTCCCAGGGGAGGTGCCCAGAGCTTCTCCAGTGTGTCCCAGACCTCTGCCATCTTGGAAACAGAGGTGTTGGGGGCACACTGGACTGCTCTGAGTGGCCAGTGCCAGCAAGTGACGTCAGAGACCCCCTCTGATAGGCTCTTACCTTTCTTGGTAGCCAATCCTCCTTTCTTGGTAGCCAAACCTCCTTTTCTGGCTATTTAGGGACTCTTCTCTGGGGTATTCTTCAGATAACGAATGCAAGAGCTCACCAGAGTTCCTCTGCACATCACTCTTCGACTTCTGCCAAGGATTGACCGCTGACTGCTCCAGGACGCCTGCAAAACCGCAACAAAGTAGCAAGACGACTATCAGCAACATTGTAGCGCCTAATCCTGCCGGCTTTCTCGACTGTTTCCTGGTGGTGCATGCTCTGGGGGGTCACCTGCCTTCACCCTGCACTAGAAGGCAAGAATAAATGTCCTGTGGGTCAATGGAATCTTCCCCCTGCTAACGCAGGCACCAAAAGACTGCATCACCGGTCCTCTGGGTCCCCTCTTATCCTGACGAGCATGGTCCCTGGAACACAGGAACTTTATCCAAGTGACTCCCACCGTCCAGTGATCCTTCAGTCCAAGTTTGGTGGAGGTAAGTCCTTGCCTCCCCACGCTATACTGCAAACCTGTGTACTGCATGATTTGCAGCTGCTCCGGCTTCTGTGCACTCCTCCAAGGATTCCTTCGTGCACAGCCTAGCCTGGGTCCCCAGCACTCCATCCTGCAGTGCTAAACCGTCTAAGTTGGACTCAGACATCGTGGGACCCTCCTTTCTGACTCTGAGCCAGCTCCGGTTCACAAATATTCTAAGTACCTGCCCCGGTAATTCTGCGGGTGCTGCCTGCTTCTGTCATGGCTTTTTGAGTTGCTGAGTGTCCTCTCTGTCTCCTCCTCCAAGGGGCGACATCCTGGTCCTTCCTGGTCCCCAGCAGCACCCAAAAACCTCTACCAAGACCCTTGCAGCTAGCAAGGCTTGTTTGTAGTATTTCTGCGTGGGAACACTTCTACAACCTTCAGCACGCCGTGGGACATCTTCCATCCAAAGGAGAAGTTCCTAACTCTCTTCGTTGTTGCAGAATCCTAAGCTTCTTCCATCCAGAGGCAGCTTCCTTGCACCTTCATCCGGGGTTTCCTGGGCTCCTGCCCCCCCGGACACTATCGCGACTCTTGGTCTTGGTCCACTTGCCTTGCAGGTCCTCAGGTCCAGGAATCCGTCTTCAGTGCTTTCCTGGTGTTTGTGGTTCTTGCAGAATCCCCCTATCACGACTATTGTGTCCTTGGGGGGTAATAGGTGTCCTTTACTCCTACTTTTCAGGGTCTTGGGGTGGGGTATCTTGGACACCATGACTGTTTTCTTACAGCCCCAGTGACCCTTTACAAGCTCCCATAGGTCTGGGGTCCATTCATGATTAGCATTCCACTTTTGGAGTATATGGTTTGTGTTGCCCCTAGACCTATGTTCACCTATTGCATCCTATTGTAATTCTACACTGTTGGCATTACTTTTCTTACGCTTACTTACCTGTTTTGGGTTTGTGTACATATAACTTGTGTATATTACTTAGCTTCTAACTGAGGGTACTCACTGAGATACTTGTGGCATATTGTCATAAAAATAAAGTACCTTTATTTTTAGTAACTCTGTGTATTGTGTTTTCTTATGATATTGTGCTTTATGATATAAGTGGTATAATCGGAGCTTTGCATGTCTCCTAGTTTAGCCTAAGCTTTGCCATAGCTACCTTCTATCAGCCTAAGCTGCTAGAAACACCTCTATTCTACTAACAAGGGATAACTGGACCTGGCATAGGGTGTAAGTACCACAAGGTACCCACTATAAGCCAGGCCAGTCTCCTACAATAATATTCTATATATTGGCACTGAATTTTATTTCATTTATGGACAATGTTTTGCACAGGCAACCACGGAGCTCCCTGTAATAATTAGGGTCGTGTACCTTTATGTTTTCGTTTGGGTCGCTGGAGACACAAAGACCTGTGGAAAAGTTTCGAAATGTTTTTCAGGACATGCAAACGGAAATTATGACACTGGTAACATTGTAAGCCAAATGTATCTTTGTTTTAGGCTTATAAAATGAACGGCAGAAAATTTGCTTTTGGGAAAATAATATTCTTCTCATCTGCAAGGGTGCTGCGCATGGGAAAAGCTGTCAGTTGACATTTGAAACACACACAGACGATATCAAACATATTTAGCTGTTTGGTAAATTATTTTGCACTACAGTCCCATGAATTAGATTCTATGTGAATGGGCATGTTGCCCTGTGGTACTGTAGGTAACCGTCCATGTACAGTTTAATAATAAATGTCCTTTATATTAAATGTAATATTAACTCAACCTACCAGACAACACCCTCTAAGGAAGGCCGCAGGGCCAAGCACAATTTCTAGAGTCTTATGAGGTGATGGGCACCTCACTTCCATGCAGGCCGTCTTAACCCTAATGAAAATAAACTGTCGTACCATTGATTCTAACACAGAAGCACTAGTGTGGCAATGAACAGCTATTCATTTTTCTATGTCTTGGAATGCTATCCTGCAGGATGGCCTTTGCAGTTAGTTAGCCCATTTAAAAGCATTCATCCCATCAACATTTGGGTGCTAGATTGCCAATAGTATTCCAGGAAACCCGAGACCTGCGTAGCTTTCCAAGTCTAGTACTTACTACCAATGTTTGAGAATTGTAAAAAAAAAAAAAAAAATTGCAACCATTCTAATAAGCACACTTAAAATAAGTGGCGCCTCACAGTGCAGCAAGCAAAGTTGCTCCACCTCTTTGCGTTATCTGAAGACAGCATAACTGCACCATTACCTCAAAGAAATGGCGCAGTTTGCTCTCTCCATGTGCTGACACACTTTGGGCTGCTACACCGATGCAGGCACCTTTGCGCCATAGTGCCAGGATGCCTGGATTCTGCTCCGGATAGATTTTGTGCAGGATTGGCTACCTTTCTGTACAAAAACAATCATTACAGATTTGTTTCTCTTTGTACTGTATGTGTGCTGCAGTATGTAGGTCACACGCAAAGAGGGAAAAACGAGAAGAAATAAAGATATTTGTTCTTATTACACCAGGCTCAGGCACACGCACCATTTTGGTGCAAACCCATGTGTACAGCTCTTTGTAAATATGAGTTAGTGTTCAAATCTTTCGGTGGATGCACGGGAAGCCCATGCTTCACCTGTGAAATGCCTACCTTGTGCAAAGGAACTCAAGGTAGCACGTTGTGCTGCATTGCATATTTTTTTGGACAAAGCAACACAATTTGATATTTGCATGGCTTTGTAAATACCAGGAAGGATTTTGTGTCGGGCTGTGCCAAACAATTGACACAACCCAGATACAAAATCTTTGTAAGTTGGGTCCTAAGTATATTAAAGTTCTTGATCCAAAAAATGAACAAGTTAAACTCGCTTAGTTAAATCAGGATGACAAAAAAAAATGACACAAACATAGGAAACCTGACTTGGGGCCCCGAGACTTAACTACCAAGACAGCCAGCTTGACCTTATAAATTTCTCAATTTGCCAAAGTTCTATAAAAAAAGAATCAACTTCGAAATTAAAAAAAGCTGCAAAAGCAGAATTTTTTTAAATACCCTAACAGAATATGCCAATAGAAACCCTGCTTACAAGACTTGTGACTTCTTTGAGACAAAGCGGACAACAGTGTATCAGGCTTAAATAGAGGGAGGTTCACTTTACTGTGGACTTGGTTGCAGGACAGCAGAGTCCATAAGGGAAAGATCAGGATATGAACCCTATGTGACACCTACTGAAGTAAAGAGCAACAGTGAAATAGCTAAAATGTAGATGATCACAAAATCACCATTCAGTTCAAATGAGACAGACTAAGAGGGAGAACAGGACCTCTTAGAACCAGAAGCACACCAGATCGAAATGTTGGTGAAAGTACCACAATAACAAATCACAAAGTTTCATACAGACTGCAACAGCTATTGATATACAGTTGTGATAGTTTTGTGTGAAGGTTCTATGATGTAGCATGCAGAGGAAAGATTCTAATTGACACTCTCTATGCTAAGATGACAATCTAGAGCATTTAGGATTCAATTTGAGGGTGACAAATTGCCTCAGTGGTCGGGAGCCCAAAGATGGAAGAGTAACAAGATGATGTAGCTGAACTTGCCAATAAAGAGCAGGCTCAAGGGGAAAAGGATGATGTAAACTTAGATTACTGAGGTCTAAATAAGTATTATCCTATTCGACTTGACCCTCTCTGCAAGGTCATCTCCAAATGTTTTGCCTTCACCCTCCTGTGTCCCTTTTATGTTGGCTTTTAAGGCTCTGTGCTTTTTACTACTGCTAACTAGTGTTAAAGTTCTTGAACTCTCTCCTCTAAACATGGTAAAATTGGCTCATACCCAATTGGCACATTTTAATTTACTTGTAAGACCCTAGTAAAGTTACACTGCATGAATGCCACTAGTGGGTCTGCGGCACTTTTATGTGCCACCTACCTAAGTGGCCTTTTAAAACATGTGGCTGGCCTGCCATTGCAGCCTGTGTGTGCAGTTTTAAGCTGCCAGCTTTTTGCCAGGATTAAACCTTCCCGTTTAATACATCTATGTCACCCCCAGAGTAGGTCATACACAGCCCAGAAAGCAGAGTGCTTGATATTTAAAACGTTGGACATGCACTCTTAACCTTTACATGTCCTGGTAGTGAAAAACTCTCAGATATGCTTTTCACTACTGCAAGATCTACCTCTCCTGTTGGATAACATTGGGTTACTTTACTGCATTTAATAAGTGATAACATTCAATGGGGAGCAAGTAGGAATTTTGAGTTTGGATTGGGATAGAGTGGGTGGATTGGAGTAGTGTTTGGTGGATTGGGGTGAGTGGGGTGGATTGGGGTGGGGTGGGGTGGATTGGGATGAGTCGGATTGGTTTTTAGAGGGGTAGATTGAAATGTGGTGGGGTGGATTGGATTGGGGTGTGGTGGGCTGCAGTGAGATGAATTGGGTTGGAGTGGATTGGAGTGGGGTGGCTTGGTTTGGCGTGGGGTGGATTGATTGGAGAGAGGTGACTGGATTGAAGTGGGATAGAATAAAGTGGTTTGGAGTGGGGTTGATTGGACTGGGGTATGGTGGATTTATATGGGCTCGGTTGGATTGGAGTGGGGTGGATTAAAGTGGATTGTATTGGATTTGGGTGTGTTGGGGTGGGGTGCGTTTGATTGGGGTGGGGTGGGATGATTTAGTTGGATTTGGGTGGGTTAGATTGGAGTGTGATGGGTTGGATTGGAGTGGGGTGGGGTGGATTGGACTAGGGTGAATAGGACTGGGGTGGCTTGGAGTGGAGTGGTTTTGACTGGAGCGGATGGGTTTGGACTGGAGTGGGGGGTTTGGACTTGAGTGGGGTGGTTTGGACTGAAGTGGGGTGGGGTGAATTACAGTGAGATGGATTGGAGTGGAGTATATTGGACTGGGCTGGATTGAATTGGTGTGGGTGGATTGGATTGGTATGGGGTGGATTGCAGTGGGGTGGGTGGATTGGGGTGAGGGGAGGTGGATTGAATTGGAGTGGGGCAGATTGTTTTGGATTGGAATGGGTTGTTTGGGATTGAAGTGGGGCAGACTGGAGAGGGGCAGATTGAAATGGATTGGCGTTGGCAGGTTGTGTTGGATTGAAGTGGGACAGATTTTAGTGATTTTTTTTGGGACTGGAGTGGGGCAGGTTCTTTTGGATTGGAATGGGGCAGATCAGAGTGTGGAGGACTGGAGTGGGGCAGGTTGGAGTGGGCAGGGTTTTTGGATTACAGTGCAGCATATTGAAGTGGGGCAGGTTGTTTTGGATTGGAATGGGGCAGATTGGAGTGGGGAAGATTGTTTTGGACTGGAGTGGGGCAGGTTACAGTGGGCTAGATTGTATTAGGGTGGATTTTAGTGGGGTGGATTGGGTTGGCGTGGGGTAGATTGGATGGGAGTGGGGTGGATTGGGATGGAGTGGGGTGGATTTGAGTGGGGTGAGGTGGATTTGAATGGAGTGGGACATATTGTTTTAGATTGGAGCGGGGCAGAATGGAGTAGGGTAGATTGAAGTGGGGCAGATTGTCTTGGATTGGAGTGGAGCTGATTGAAGTAGGGCAGATTTGAGTGGGACAGACTGTTTTGGATTGAAGTGGGACAGATGGGAGTGGGTCGAATTGGAGTGGGGCAGGCTGCTTTGGATTACACTGGTGCAGATTGGAGTGCAGCACTTTGCATTGGGACGGATTGTTTTGGATTGGGGTGGGGTAGATTGTTTTGGATTGGAGGAGCGGCAGATTTTTTTGGATTGGAATGGGTTGTTTGGGATTGAAGTGGGGCAGGTTGGAGTGCGGCAGGTTGTTTTGGATTGAAGTGGGGCAGATTGGAGTGGGGCAGACTGGAGAGGGGCAGATTGAAATGGATTGGCGTTGGCAGGTTATGTTGGATTGAAGTGGGGCAGATTGTAGTGAAGCAAATTGTTTTGGACTGGAGTGGGGCAGGTTCTTTTGGATTGGAATGGGGCAGATCAGAGTGTGGA
Source organism: Pleurodeles waltl (assembly GCF_031143425.1). NCBI lineage: Eukaryota > Metazoa > Chordata > Amphibia > Caudata > Salamandridae > Pleurodeles > Pleurodeles waltl. The sequence continues at coordinate 654,124,415 of NC_090445.1, read as the reverse complement.
GGACTGGAGTGGGGCAGGTTGGAGTGGGCAGGGTTTTTGGATTGCAGTGCAGCATATTGAAGTGGGGCAGGTTGTTTTGGATTGGAGTGGGGCAGATTGGAGTGGGCTAGATTGTATTAGGGTGGATTTTAGTGGGGTGGATTGGGTTGGCGTGGGGTAGATTGGATGGGAGTGGGGTGGACTGGGATGGAGTGGGTGGATTTGAGTGGGGTGAGGTGGATTTGATTGGAGTGGTGCATATTGTTTTGGATTGGAGCAGAATGGAGTGGGACAGATTGTTTTAAATTGGAGCGGGGCAGAATGGAGTAGGGTAGATTGGAGTGGGGCAGATTGTCTTGGATTGGAGTGGAGCTGATTGAAGTAGGGCAGATTTGAGTGGGACAGACTTTTGGATTGAAGTGGGACAGATGGGAGTGGGTCGGATTGGAGTGGGGCAGGTTGTTTTGGATTACACTGGTGCAGATTGGAGTGCAGCACATTGCATTGGGACAGATTGTTTTGGATTTGGGTGGGGTAGATTGTTTTGGATTGGAAGAGGGGCAGATTGGAGTGGGGCATATTGTTGTGGAGTGGGGTGGGCATATTGTTTTGGATTGAGGTGGGGCAGATTATTTTGCAGTGGCACAGATTGCTTTTGATTAGAGTGGGGCAGATTAAATTGGGTGGATAGAGAGGATTGCGGTGGATTGGTGAGGGGTACACTGGGGTGGATTGGGATGTACTGCACAATTATATGTTAAAGCATTGTTTCGAAAAGTACACATAATAAAGAAACAATGTCGCTCTGCAATATTTTGAACAAGTTAATTGTCATCTTTTGAGAAGAGCACCCACAAGCAAAAACAAAGGAAGACATTAGTGGAAAGTGAGAAAAGGCGATTTGGCGAAATAAAAGAATGTTAGCTTTAAAAAATAAAACTTTGCAATTTTGTTTGTCCTGCTGGACACTTTTTGCCAGTCAAAAGCCTTCCGTTTGCAGGGCACTAGAAGTTAAAAAGAACAAAATAGTACCTTCCTCACGTCTGTCCCACTAATTAAGGTGAATCAATTAGTGCTTGGTCCCTGCTCCACACAGAGGAAAGGAAATTATGCTTGGCCTGCCTTGAAGAATTACTTGGCTGGAAAGATAAGTACCACGCAAAACAACAAATGGTGTTGCGTAGGTTCTCATTAGGGTAATTAGGCTACTAGATTTTGGCAGTGGGATCGCCTGGGTTGTGGGTACTGAGTACAATTCCACACCAGCTGACACCTGCCAAATTAATCCGGGGTTTCCGGCTAACTAGCAGCGCCCCATCTCTGACCAAGATGATTGTGGCAACCAGGCTCATGTTAAGATAGGCTCCCCAGGGAATCGTGGTACATCAGATCGCATCCCTTTCTCTCAGTTGCCAAGATCTCACTTAAGCAACGACAAGGGAGGCAGAATATATTCAAATAAGCATTTATTAAAATATCTGCATCTTAGTTAAAAGCATGTGCATAGCAATAATGAGGATGATAAAGAACAATAGGAGCAGGCATGTGACTAAAAGTGTAAAACACAAAAACAGTCCTACCATGCTGTCTAAACAGGGGAGTAGATCTATAGCCCCTCACCTACGCTAAGTATGAGGACAGCATACTAAGACTAATCTGCCCTTCGGGTTTCCCCCTGGGAGAACAATATCCCTCATACCTGAAGAAAAGGCCTGAAGTCTAAAAAGATACCGTCCCCATTTGGATGACAGACGGGCTCCAAGTCCTTTACTGTACACAACAGAGTCTCACATGTGAGACGCATGTGCTAGTGCATGCACTCACAAACTCGATCCTAAAAGGAAATAGCCACTTACCTTGCTTACTGCACGACATCCTCGTTCCAGCCCGTGTTCTGCTCTGTCTTCTCCAGGCTCCAGCAAATACCCCTAACCCATCATGGCACTGCTTTCATGCTGATAACCAACATGAAAACCATGACAGGATTGCAGGGATCAGCCTCTCTCAGTGCTCTCAAGAGCACTGGAGGCCTGTGCTTTCTCTAACCCAGCTGTCATAAGACAGCTGGGTTAGAGAGGTTTAAATTGCACATGTCTGACTGGCAATCACAGGATGGCCGGCCAAAGAGACATGCGCACTTTAAACTAGTGCACAGGCAGCCCACCACTCCTCCCTGCTGCTGCCACTCAGCAGGCCCCACCCATTCCTGACACTCGATGCAGAATGGGTTGAGGTAAAATAAAATAGTAATGAATCAACTTTATTACCATTTTATTTTTTGTCTCAGGGGCTTTTCTAGGGGCATTTCAGTGGGGCAACACTCCTCTGCTCTAATGGAGGAGCCGCACCTGATTCTATGTAAGATTCATCTGTGGGTTAACACATTTGTTGCAGACATACTTTTGGACTGGTAGAGCACAGTTTGGGAACATAGCTCAGACGTTTATACATTTGCTGTACTCGTTCGCAAGCAACTTTAAAGTCACACATTTGAATCCTTGCAATTTTTACCTCACTCAGCCTTTCATTCTACACAGGTTAAATTGTGTATCACTGAATTGGGAAGCAGTAACAAACAACATTCCAAATGTTCCAAAAACCATTGTTTTAATGTGTGCTTTATGAACGATTTTCATTACTGTGTTTTACCTTGAATAACTACTATAGCCTTAGAACCCGCCGTAGCGGGCTCTACCGGCTATTAAAGGCCCGCTCCCACGTTAAATGCCCGAGCCGAAGGCGAGGGCATTTAACAAGGTAAAGGGCCTTTAATAGCCGGTAGAGCCCACTACGGCGGGTTCTAAGGCTATTAGAACATTCTGCCACTCAGGGTAGAATGTTCTATGAAATAAAACAAATTGCTCACGGAGCCCGAGGGGATTAGAATCCCCTCGGGCTCCGTGAGGCTTTGTTCACAGCTGTTGCTGTGAACAAAGCGAACATTGGAATGTTGGCGCTGCGGGCTTTTACCGGCCAGTAAAAGCCCGCAGCACTCCATTGTCTTCAATGGACATGCCAACGTTCCAATGTTCTAATATAGCCTTAGAACCCGCCGTAGCGGGCTCTACCGGCTATTAAAGGCCCGCTCCCCGCGTTAAATGCCCGAGCCGAAGGCGAGGGCATTTAACAAGGGAGAGGGACTTTAATAGCCGGTAGAGCCCGCTACGGCGGGTTCTAAGGCTATTAGAACAGTCTGCCACTCAGGGCAGAATGTTCTATTAAAAAAAAAAATGTTCACGGAGCCCGAGGGGATTAAAATCCCCTCGGGCTCCGTGAGGCTTTGTTCAAAGCTGTTGCTGTGAACAAAGCGAACATTGGAATGTTGGCGCTGCGGGCTTTTACCGGCCAGTAAAAGCCCGCAGCACTCCATTGTCTTCAATTGACATGCCAACGTTCCAATGGAGCCCCAACCATTCCAATGTTCTAATAGGGCACACATATTTGCATGCATTACAGACCAGTAGAAGTAAGCTGCTGATATGACGTATCACTCTTCTGACTTTTGAGCCAACAAACAGATTACACCTTTTGTCTGACAATGGGCTGTTTAGGGTGATGTCTATGTGTGAGTATCAATCAGGAGAGGGGCTGATTTGTGGGGCCAATTTGAAACCATGACTTAAGAATACTTCCGGAACTGTAATGTGGTTGTGCATGCTCGGTACTGCACTGACAGAGCTAGATAGGGTGACCACCTCCCTCCAGATGATTACGAACACTGTTTACATCCTTGGACTTTTGTGTGATAGCCTAATGCATTCTGGTTGTTGTTGTCTTCTTTTGCTTCCATTTCACTAATTGGATTAACGTACCTGGAAATTGTGGTTCATAGATTACATTTTCAGGATTGTAGTCGGTGTCTGCAATGATTTTGAGTGAGGGAGGGGGTCATTTTGTAGTCCGAGCTATTATGCATGCCTATCTTACGCTGCACAGAATGTTACACATACATTTTTCACAGGTGAGGTCACGGCCATGAGCTCAGTTTATAACTCTGATAAATTTGTGATTTTGCAGCAACAAGAGAAGGCAGAACATGGGTAGCTTGCACTCTCAATATAAAAATGAGCAGCGAAATTCTTCCATTCCAACCTGCTCTCTCCAGCATTCCCGACCAGCGAAGGGTGACGCCATGACGCATCTGATCCTTTGCGTGGAACTTGCCTGAAGACATAGCTTAGGAGTTGTCAGAGGGTCTTTGTCTGGACCCGTGTGTGCATGTACAATCCCAACTTCAGTCTGTACTGTGTGTGGAGGAGAGCAGGGCTTTAGCAAGAGTGAGAGCCCATGGGTAGCTTTAACTTCGCCTACAGTCATTATGGACTCCCAAGGCCGCTTGCATTATCTCTCTGCTCAGGTTCAAGCTCTGTTGTCAGGGAAACACTCTGATCTCGGAAGCACAGCATTGATTTTAAAGAATCGCGCTTACTCCGAAATGCCCCGCTCACTGTATTCTATATTTTAGTAAAGATTCCGCTTGCTGATACTTCAGATTGCGTACTTTGGAGAGGAGGGTGAAGGGCTGTTGGTCTGAAAGCGTTTTACTTTAATCTTATATTTCAAATATTATTTTTGTAGTTTACATTTTTATCTTTCGCGGTTTGCTATTTTTAGTTTGAGATGATGTTACTTACTGTGGACTAACAATGTATGTGTGTGTGCATTGATTTTACTAAAACACAGGCCTGGCTGTGAAGCACGTCGCGCGTATGGAACAGTCATGGTACTGGACAAAGGGGGCGAGTAAGGGATGGTATGAAGTAGTAAAGTCTCTCAGTAGAGGATCTAGGGTAGAAGACCAGGGTTGCTAGCATCCAAGAAGCGAGTCTCCAGTTCTTATCCGAAATTCCGCAGTTGCGTAACATAGAATGGTTTGGACCCCACCACCACCCTCCCCTCCCCCACCGCAGAATGTGGTGAGGGGTGCATATCACGTAGATGTACATATGCCTCGGGCTGGAAGGTGAGGCCCTTGAAGGATGAAAGCAGGGGCCCATTTTACGCCCTGGTGTGCAGAAGCTATGGGTCACGCAAACTGGGGTTAAATTTCAATTACATTTGACGGGCTAGTTCATTTTTTCCTCCTTTGACATTTTTTGACTATAAAACTGGCGAGGATTTGGTTTCTGGTACTACGGATGACTTTTATTTTCAGTCGGATAAAGCAGTGAGTAGGTTTCTACGGACTCGTGTATGATGCAGAGGATCTTAAACATGAAATGAATCTTCGGCATTAACCAATGTTGATCCAAGAAGGAAGACAACATCTGATTACATTCACAGAGCTCTGTGACGAACCTGCCTTACCCTATCATCCCGTCCTCCTCATCCTAATCGAATGAAGCAACCCGCCTCCAGAAGAGTTTTTTTTACACATTATTGTGTGTCTAGTCCCAGCATTTTGTGTGTTTCTTTCCTTTCCACACCCAGCAGGAATTTAATTCAAGTCAGCGCTGCATATTAAGGGACGCTGCCATAGTGCGTCTGCTGATCCTTGAGTAAACGTGCCAGTAAGGTAGGCTGTGGATGTGCAGCGTAATGTGCAGCCTTTTTCAGAACAAGAGAAGGGGGATCTTTGCACCTTGAGATCTGATCTGCAATCTTTAATAAAGAGTGCAGTTAATTCTGCCTTAGTGGAGTCTCGTGCTGAGAGGCAGAGAGGTGAGAAGAACCAGCAAGCTAGCAAAAAGGCAAATATATTCAAGGTCTTCAACTATATGACCTTTTTATTTGGAACATACCAGAAAGACTTTGGGGTTTGATGAAAAGCCTCAGGAGGAAGAGGGCTACTACTTGTAATACAGTGGAGTCCAAGTAGATGTCTGCTTCTTCTCTCCCCAAGGCGCACAGCAGTGTGCAGATGGCAACCAAAGTGCTGAAGCTGTTGGAGTTCATTATCAACTGTAAGAAGACAAATCTTCAACCTACACAGATAGAGACGTTTGTCAGAGCCCAGATTGACACCAGCATGGGACGCGTCTTTTTACCTCAAACCAGGATTGCGTCAATCCAGGCCTACCTTTCTCATCTACTAAACCAGCCTACTATGGCAGCCAGGGGTTGGATGAAGGTGCAAGGATTGATGGCAGCAGGTTATCATCTAAAGCCCATAGTGAACCATTAGCTCCACTACTGGTCCCAGAGTTCTCAGGATTCAAAGTCCCTAGTCCCAATGACTCATAAGATCCAAGAGGCATTAAACTGGTGGTCATGGGAGAATAATCTTGAGAAGAAAGTTCCTCTTCAGCTCCTTCTCCCATTGCAGTTGACTACAGAAGCCAGACTGTGATGCTGAAGGGAAACTCTGGGGGAATCAAGAAAGAAAAGGTCAATGGGTGGAAGAAGAGAGTGTGCATTCCTCCAACTCAATGGAACGAGCTACAATGTGGAAATCACTGCAGACTTATTCTCCTCATTTGTAAAGGGCCAATGTAATTTCGAGGGCGGACACCCAGCTAGTAGTGTGCCATCTGGATCAAAAGGCAGCACCAAGAGTGAAGATTTGAGCATGTTGGTTGCTCAGGTACTTGCCTAGGCAGAGGAGACATTGAGGGCAGATTATATTCAGGGTCAGATGACTTTCTGGGTTGACAGTCCCAGCAACAACCTCCCTTCCTGAGTGAGGTATAACTTATCGGTCTGGGAATTCAGCTAGATTTACAGTCACCCTGATGTTACCGCTGATCTGCATGGAGGGACGTTGTCCTCTGGATTGGGCAGTCGATGCTGTGGAATTCCTTTAGCCTATCGGAATTCTATATACTTTTCCACCAATTCCTCTCGTCCCGATGGTGCTTCAGAAGGTGTTGGAAAGAGGACTTTAGTATTTGGTGGCGTTCTTTTGTCCCCAGTGCCTTTGTTTTCACTTCTAATGTCTTTGTTCAGAGGGGAATATCTCATCCATCCCTGTATCCTCCACCTCTCCAATTTCCTCCTCTGCTACCAATCGGAATGCATCATCTCAGATTGAGGGCTTGGAACTTGAGAGGGTAGGCTTGCAGCACTTAGGTTGTTTGGAAGAAATTGCCTAGGGCATTCAAGCCTCAAGAAGATCAACAACTATGGCTTCTTACAAGAAGCATTGGTGATCATTCTGTAGGACGTATAATTCTAAGGGGTTCAATACTCTATCAGTAGACACTTTTCAGATCTTGGAATTCCTTAGGGATGGGATTTTGCAACGCTTAGCACCCTCTGCATTGTCCGCTCAGTGGGCAGTTATTAAATCTCTCAAGAGGGCGCAGACCTTCATAGATATAGCCACGCTTATGGGACAGCTTATGAGAGGTTTCATGTTGAAATACCAGCTGTAATAAACTCAACAAAAACAAGGGACCCCTCAGTAATGCTAAGGGGATAACAACAATTTCCTTTCGAAGTTTTGAACAAGGAAGTCCTAGGTTGGTTGTCTGAAAAGACATTGGGGGTCATTCTAACTCTGGCGGGCGGCGGAGGCCGCCCGCCAGAGTTCCCCCCTCCAGAATACCGCACCGCGGTCAGAAGACCGCTGCGGTTATTCTGTGTTTCCCGCTGGGCTGGCGGGCGACCGCCAGAAGGCCGCCCGCCAGCCCAGCGGGAAACCCCCTTCCCACGAGGAGGCCGGCTCCGAATGGAGCCGGCGGAGTGGGAAGGTGCGACGGGTGCAGTTGCACCTGTCGCGAATTTCAGTGTCTGCTGAGCAGACACTGAAATTCTTTGTAGGGCCCTCTTACGGGGGCCCCTGCAGTGCCCATGCCATTCGCATGGGCACTGCAGGGGCCCCCAGGGGCCCCACAACACCCCATACCGCCATCCTGTTCCTGGCGGGCGAACCGCCAGGAACAGGATGGCGGTATGGGGTGTCTGAATCCCGATGGCGGCGCAGCAAGCTGTGCCGCCATGTAGGATTCAGCAGGGCAGCGGAAAACCGGCGGGAGACCGCCGGTTTTCCTGTTCTGACCGCGGCCAAACCGCTGCGGTCAGAATGCCCTGCGGGGCACCGCCAGCCTGTTGGCGGTGCTCCCGCCGAATGACCCCCATTGTTTTTTGTTGCCATTAACTCAGCAAGGAGGTTCGAAGAGTTGGAAACTTAGATCATTTCCTATCTCCTTTAAATTCTTTTCTGACTGGGTGATTCTTGAATTTGATAAGAGATTTACCCCCAAGATTAATTCATCCTTTGATCTACGACAAGTAATAACTCTTTGAATTTTACAGTCAGACAGTGATTCACCAATTAATTCTTCTTTAGACGTAAGAAACTTTTATACATCTATATGGACCATACCAAAGAGTTCAGGGTGGCAAACTCTTTCTTTATATTATGTGGCACCTCAAACAAGGGAAAGAAAGTTACATCACAGACAGTTAAAGGATTGGGTTCTCCAGCTGATCTCACAAGCGTACAAAGTACTAAATGAGTCCTGTCCATCTTCCATTCAGGATAGATTCACTAAAGCAGTCTCTGAATATTGGGGCTGAAGCAGGTAAAGCAACCCTACAGGAGACCTGTAGGACTGTGATGTGATCATCTCATCAGATGTTTATAATGCTTTACAGACAACACCTTGCCAGTTCAGATGATTGTAATTTTCCTTCTACTGTGTTGAAATAGGCAATGAAGTAATTAGCTTTTTAATAAAATATATATTTCTGCATCACTTTGCTTGGTAAATCCTCATTCAGTAAGGCGAAGGACAAGTTGAGGGGTTATTTCTCATATTCATTACCCTGCTTCTTAGTTCTCTTCATCCCAGTCCACAATCTGTAGGTTGTGTACTGTACAGGAGGTGGGATTTGGGGCAGTACTTCTACCCCTGGATGTGGAAAGGGAAGAAAGAGACAAAAGGTTAGAATTAGACATCAATTATCATGCAAAGACTCTGGGGACGGGGTGCCTCATTAATTCAGGAGGACTATGAATCGGGGTAAAGGCGTAGTGCCTTGCCTCAGAAGTACCTGCAGACCCATGCGACCTGTCTCTTTCGTTGTCTGCTCCAAGTGCATCAGATAGGCATGGTTGCCACTAAAGCAAATACCTTATGCTTTCCCTTTACCTTTGTGCTGAATTTGACCATCATAGTTTTTTCCCATCACAAATCAAAGGTTGTATTTTCATTAAGTTATCTGCTGGGAGAATCCATTATTTCCTTATGAGAATGGTGCCTTCACCCCCCGCCCTATTATTGTTGTCCTACATTAGACATATGGCCTGATCACAAAACATTGTTGACTCGCTGTATGTAATACCCTTGGTGGTAAGTAAAGGCAGTGCCTGCTCCAAACATCTTTTACCAAACCATAAAACGATATTCTGGAGGTGTTAATACGTGACTAAAACTTTTCTGCACATTTCTTTTTGTTGGGGTGACAATGAGTACTGCAGTTATTTTATGCTACTGTGTTTTTGTGCTGCAATGTGAATTTGTGCTAATGTACTGCTAATGTACTGTGGTTGTATCATATTTTGTTTTGTTTTAATGTGCCCTGTTATGTTTAGATTAGACAGGTATGTCGCTTGGTTAATACTCTGCTATGTTCAGTTGTTTACTTTGCATATGTTAAGAAATGCTGCTGCATTTAATTTCCAGCATAAAACAGCATGTTCCTTGAAAGTTACCAATCACAAGCAACCATTTACCACTGGGAAAATTAAATTAACAGTTGTGATGCTCACTTTCTAAGTCTTTTTGGCTCCACCCACACTTCGCGAGCAAAGGGTACATGTTTTGAACGGGTAGAAGTTGCGTGCTTCAGCAAAAAAAAAGTGCTTGCCCTCAAGGCAGCTGTTATCATTTTGTTTATCTAGCCAGCTGTCGGAGCTTGAACTTTCAGGAGCACACACATGTCATTATTATGCCATTAAAATCTCTTGGATAACTAGACACATTACAGTGTTTCACTGGCAGCAGCACAGTTGACACGAGGGCAGTCGTTATTGTTAGACGTCAGGGTACAGTTCTGTGTTTGAGAGAAGGGCTACACTAACCTACATGGATTTTAGGTCTGGCTTGACAATGCAAATTTCAAATTAAGTGATTAACAAAAAAGAGTGCTCAGATAAGAGAGAGGTTTAGGCTAAACTCCCATGTTGGTTCTTCTGAGTACATGATTTGATTGGGCCGAGTTTGTGTACTTCCATTAAAAAAAGACTGCTTGTATTGCACTTTTTAGCTTGCTGCAAAGTTTATCCTCAAAAGGACTAAGTTAGATATAGTGGCAAGCCAACGATCATGACTATAGGCTTAATCTATTTATTATGAAATGTTATGACACAGGCACTAAGTCTAGCATGTTTATCGTGAACAGCGTATGTTAAAGTTGATAGGCATTCAAGTGTGTATTGTTATTATTCTATATTAAAGCCTACAGATAGGTATTTGGTTACATTGAAACACACAAATGAATGTGTTAGGCAAATATTTGGCTTTGGCCACCTGCTCTGACAAACCGTGGGGGTTTATACTGCGATTCTTGTTAGCTCCTGATGATATGGGTTGTATAATGTTGTGCAAGCTATATTTTACTACAGATTTGTAATTTTATGACTCTATTCATCATGTTTGCCAGTGTATGTGCGCTTGAATAGGCTTCTGTTGGTTGGTTAAAGTGTAAAGCCAATGTTAAAAGGTAAAGGATTCATCGGTTCATTTTGGAAAATCATGCCGGGTTTCATAGTTTTGATATGTTTACTATGAAACATTATGACAAAGCTAATAGACCTGATCAACTTACTATGAAAACCATGTTTAATGTCAATAAGCTTTTAAGGATGGATTTTCATTACACTGTGCTAAATCCTATCGACAGGTGTTTTGTTACATGGAGTTTTACAGATTACTGTAGTAGGTAAGTGTTTTGCTGTTGGTAAACCATCCTAGCAAACTGTGTGGATAGAAGAGGTGGTCTACAATAACCCTTGATAGGCTCACTTACAGGATATAGTATGTTACTGTTATAGCAGATGACAGAGGCCTTGCCTGTTTATTATGAAAAGATATTACAAAGGCAGTAGGCCTGGCTTATTTATTATGGAAAGCATATGTTAAAGCTGATAGGCCTCTAAAAGTGATTTGTTACAGACTGTAGTAAAGGAATTTGGTTACATGTTATCTCACAGATTACCATAGTAGGGAAAGGTTATGATGTTGGTCACCTGATGTGACAAATCCAGCGAGTCAAATTCCTCTGTGATGGTTCTTGTTAGGCTCTATTGAGAGAGGTTGTATACTGTTTTGCCTACTGTAATTTTGTTCACATTTGTAATTTTATAAATGTATGCCTGATAGTGTGTGTGAGTATATATGTATATATATATATATATATGTGTGTGTGTATATATATATATATACGCACACCTTAAAACAATACTCTTTCAGGCTTAGTGTGACTCACAAATCATGCAAAAAAGAAGAGCTATAGTAATAGCGAAATGGCTGTAATACTGTGCCTAGAGTGGTGAAGGACTTTTGTCATTGTACAGCTTGGCAAGGATTGCACTGTGCTAATCCTATGCTTAAAGACTTTGCTGTATAAATGGCAAAAGACTTTGTACATTTCTAACTCTGAGTGGATTGCACTGCCCTAATCCTATGCTTAAAAACTTTGCCAGAAAAACAGACATTTGAGGTGAGCATATTTAGAGTGTTGTTGGTATTCCAGGGTGCTCCTTACTGGAGCTGCTGTCCACCTAGACGTGGGAAATGCCCAGAGTTCTCTCTTCTTTTTTGCCTAATTTATGGATCACTCTAAGCCTGAAAGGGTATTGTTTTGACTTGTACTGGGTGCTCCCTTGTGTCTAGACAAGGCTAAACCTCTCTGAAGAGCTATAATGATAGCGGAACATGTGACCAGGGTTGCTTTTGCTCATTCCAGGTTGGCTGGGATGGTATTTTACCAATCACGACCTGCAATGCTGTGTCTGGAGTGGTGAAGGGCGCTTGTCATTTTACAGCTCTGCAAGGATGGCACTGTGCTAATCATATGCTCAAAGACTTTGCGTTATAAATGACAATAGACTTTGTCCATAACTAGCTTGGCATGGATTCCACTACGGTAATCCTATGCTTAAACACTTTGCTAGAAAAACAGACATTTGAGGGGAGCAAATTTAGAGTGTGGCTGGTGTTGTAGGGTGCTCTGTACTGGAGCTGCTCTCATTTAAACTTGGGAGCTACCAAAAGTTTGTTTTGATATATATATATATATATATTCTAGTTAGGACCTAGTTTCCATAGGAAAAGCATTTTATGTTTTGCTTATAACTTTGGAGCCATTTGTCAAATCTTGACAAAATTTTCAAAACAAGTTTGCCATACTTCAGCTGCTGTCTGTAAAGTTTCAGGGTGATTTGTCAGCCGGGGGCTGAGAAAAAGGAGGGATCCCAAAATGCGGTTTCCCCATGCAATTTCCCATAGGGATTTTAGACAAGAATACAGCCCAATCTGCTGAAGGGAATTACACCAAGTTTGGCAGAAAGCTAGATCTTGGTTCAGAAAGAGTGCTTTTTTATAATTTGGTGTAAATGTGTTGAGTAGTTTTAGAGTTACTAATGTAAAAATATGTATGTAGATCTGGGGGCATGGATCTGCCATGGATCCTCTACTGCTCCGGACGATTTCATGGATCCACGCACCAACAGCAATGCTGGCTGCAACCTGAGAGGAAAGTTGAGCCACCATTTTCTTCATTAGAACTTGGTTCCCAGCTGGGAACATAAAATTTAAAAATGAATAAAGGGGTCAGGGTAGAGGTACCCTGACCCCCTGTGACTGATGTGAGGGGGTCTGTGATGGACCACTCATGTGCAAGATATTGTCCAAAAATGCTGTTTTTGGGTGTGTGATGATCCATGGATCCACCTGGATCCTCACAGATCCTCACGAATTCTGGTCGATTCGGGTGGATCTGGGGATGCTCACTGATTGAGGTGGCTCCACAGATCCAGATCCTAGTTAAAAAAAAAAAAACAGCCACACACACTCACACACCCACCACACACTCACACACCCACACAACCACTCACACACCCACACAACCACTCACACACCCAGGTGACAGTGATGTTATAGCTAGGAAAAAACATTAAAAACCATAGAAACTCAATGAAAAAAACAGCTTTCAGTGACATTATAGTTAGGAAATAAAATTAAAAAAAATATTAAAAATTAACTGAAAAAAACAAAGGTTACAGTGACATTGTAATAAGGTTCCGATTTTACAAACCCTAGAAATTCAGCAGTTATAGTTATCTCAAGTAACTATAAATCATACCCTAAGATAATCTCAAGTTACCCTTAGGTAACTATAACTCACACCCTTACCATGCACTGCTAATTACCCCATATAATACCTCACTCATAACATCTTCTATGACATCTTTCATAATATCAATGCAACATCTGCAGTAAAATTATTGATGATAAAACTGTGAATGGCGAGGGCATGAGTTATAGTTGCCTAAGGCATGAGTTATAGTTACTTGAGATAACTATAATTGCTGAATTTCTATGGTTTTGTGTGTGTAACATCTGAACCTATCTATAACGTCACTGTAACCTTTATGTTTTCAGTGAATATATATTTTCTATTGTTTTGACAACTGCATTTTGTACATATTTATCATTTTATTATGGTATGCCTTATGGTTGCCTTGTGGGAAGGCATATGATTCAACACAGGTCTGAGTTTCTTTTGATGACAAGCAAATGAAAAGTTACAATAAAGGCAGTATGCCTGATATGTTTATTGTGAAAAGCATACATTAAAATCAATAGGCATTTAAGAGTAGATTATTTTCACTCTTTATTAAAACATAGAGGAGAGTAGTTTGTTACATAAATCTCACAGATTACCATAATAGTCAGGGTTTTGGTGCAGGTTACCCCTTTGGACAAACTGTGGGTATAGAAGATTCAACTGTCAGAATCCTTGTTGGCACCAGTTAGTAGAGATAGTATTTTGTATACTGTGTAATTTTATGACTGTATACCTAAAGGCCTTTTAGGAAAGCTTATGCTCAGTACAGGAGGCTCAGTTGGTTCTGGTGATGAGCAATTGATAGCCGCTACAGGCCTGATTGGTTCACTGGTAAACATTATTTCTGTTGCCTTAAATCTGATCTGTTTATTGAGAAAAGTTGTGATAAACACATTAGGCCTGACGTAATGATTGTGAAAAGCATATGTTAGAATCAATCTGCATTAAAGGATGGGTTGTTATTTTTCTGTGTTAAACCCCAGAGATACATATTTTGTTGACATGAAATGTCAAAGAATACCTTCGTAGGTAATGGTTTTGGTGCTGTTTACAGTTCTGACAATCCCTGGGAGGGGGAGATTTGCACTGAAATAAATCTTGCTAGAATCTCTGAAGTTGTTTGGCAGGATGTTATGATAAAAAAATTAAATATATATATATATATATATATATGTATATATATATATATATATGTGTAGTGAGTGAGCTTCACTCTCAGGGTTGGTAGGTCAGTGGTTTAGTTTTCGATTTCCTTCGTTTGTAGTTTCCCTTGCATTTCTTTGCTTCTCTTCTTTTTATTCTAATATTTTAAAAGAGGATAGTATAGCTCCCCAGGGAATGGTATAGTGTCACCTGCTTGGTGCTCATTTCATCTGCAGCTGAATCTCACGTGGCCTCTTCCTCTAAAACAGGAGACCATGATGGAATGCGTTTGCCCATCGTTATAATTTCGTTACCTTTTCAAAACGGCCAAAACGTTGATTTCAAATATGCCAGCCATGCCCGAACTTTAAAGCAATAATGGATGTTTGACTATACCTTTGCAAGACGGACACCTCCTGCTATGTTTAATTTTGTTATTGCAAGCATATACGTGCTGTGTTTAAACAGCAGCATGTTTCTTTTTCTACTTGTATTCTTTTATCTTGCATATGTTAAGTATGTATATGTTTTATTGTGGGAATGTCAGTATGTGAACGTAGGAATGAGTCAGTGAATTGATGAATGAATGCATGAGTGCTAAGATGAATGACCGAGTGCATAGATGATGACTTATTGAATGCATAAAACCATCAATGACACAAAACACATTAATTCTTAAACCGGATCTACTGGCATTGCCAACGCTTGTTGTGATAACGCCCAAGTTGTTCTACTAAAATGCGACCCCCCCTCTGTTCTTTCTACCAGCAAAAATTACCTTTTCTTGTTCTTGGTTTCTGGTATTGGACGCCTTTCTACTGGCATGTGTTTGTCCGAGGTCTGATGTTTGCGGTACAGTCTCATTCACATTTTAAACACAAGCTCCTAATTTACATGAAATGCAATACATTTCAAACAAGGAGCTGAGAAGCTGTTCTGGTAAGTCTTTGACGCCCAGAATGTTCAATTTCAGACCTTTAAATAGTGATAACAGCGTATTCACCCTCGATTATTCGGGAGGGAGAACGTTTGGCAATACCCTTAATTTAACACATACCACATTACACAATAATTATATAGCAGACGTAAAGAATCATGTATTGTCTGCATGAAAAAACATCGAGAGCCCACGCGAGTATTTAAAATGGGAGATGGTTGTTTATTGACATTGTGCTGCCTGGCGTTGTTCATGTAGTTTTGTTTCTCTCAAATGACAAGCATTATTTTATCCCTCCTCCATTCTGTAAACTAGACAGTAATATGAGTAGACTTCTCACTGTCTTTGGTATTTGAGCAGCACCTACAGAACATACTGCACTGTTTCAACAAATCAGTTGTTGAGGTTGTGATCTTCACTCCCTCTTCCATTCAGTTGCTCGTCTCTCGTGCCTCCTGACTGCCCCTCGAGATTTACTGTGCGACTACAAAATATGTCGATGACCAAGCAATACTGGCAAAGAAAGTGGGCAGGATGATGGATTGAATAAAATGCTCGCCCCTAAACAGGCAGTATCGCCAGTTTCAATCCTCGCAAGACGGACAACTGCCATCCTTCCAAGGGCTAATAAACTGAATACCATTACATTCTGTAACTCGCCTGCTATTTATACAGCTTGGAACCTGTAGATGTGCTGCACGAAGCGCTATAGAAACATATATAAAAGCAAATTTATGAAGCAGGACTCAACACAATTTCAATGAGTGTTTCTAGAGGTAGGAACTTGGATCTTCCCCCAAGGGAGGACATTTGAGAGGGAGCAATAGAGAATGCAACAGTGCTGTCTGTGGTGGGCTGCCACGGGTGCCATTCCACTGGGTGCTAGGGTCGAAGGGGCACCATTTGATTAACAGGCTGAGGAGAGATAAGAAGGCCTGCAGAGATCTTTGTGTGCACTGCATTATTTCAGGTGAGAACAGCATGTTCTCTCTGGTGATGAATGCACTTGATGGAGAGATCTGTGATTTGGCTAGTGATAGTTTTGACTCATGCTAAAGTAGCAGAGAGGGGTAATGTTCCTGCTCCAAAGCATAACGTGGCATGCATATCACAGATTTGTATTTATTTCAGAAAGCTTAATAGGTTGCTGCTTTTGCCACACAGATCATTCTGTTACCTGTACTTCGTAATTTACTGTTATTCAAATATAGCACAGTGAGCTATGGCATCAAAGCGCTCAACGAAATCTTCAAGGCATAGGTTTAGACCTTTTTGCTTTTTTTCCTCAATCTTTGACCATTCTAAAGTTGCTAAAAAATGTTTCCTTTTAGTAGTGATACATTTTTGTTAGTATAGACAACCCTGTTATGTTTTATTTCCCGAGGTTGCAAGGCAATTTGTGAGCTTTTCAGTACTAGGACATATAAAACTTAAAAGTACATGTCCAACCTTTTAATTACAATGCACCCTGCCCTATGGGCTGTTTCAGCCCTACCTTAGGGGTGACTTACATATAATAAGAGGAATGTTCGGCCTGGCAAGGGGTTTATTTTGCCAAGTCAACTTGGCAGTTTAAAACTGCACACAGGCTGCAATAGCAGGCCAGAGACATGTTAAAAAAGGCTTCTTAAGTGGGCAGCAAAATGAGTGTTATAGTCCCACTAGCAGCATTTAATTTACAGGTCCTGGGTGCATATAATACCACTTTACTAGGGACTTATTTATAAATGAAATGTTACATTTGGGTGTAAGACAATTTAACTATGTTTAAAGGAAACAGCACAAGCACTTTAACACGATTAGCAATTTCTAAAGTGCAGAGTCTTAAGGCCAATAAAAACAAATTCAGCAAAATAGTAAGGGTGAAGGCAAAAGATTTGGGGGTGACTGCAGAGAGGGCCAATTCCATCATCTGTTAACACTGGAGCAGAAGAGTTGTGCAGAGAGAAGATACATTTTATGAACCTCCTCTTCGGTGAAAGAGATTATTTCAGAAAAAAAGACCTACAGGGTTTAGAGGCACCACCCGAAATGTTCCTGCACATATAACAGCTGCCGAAGTGCAGGACATAATTGAAGCAGCAGTGGCCAGACCTTTGTATGGTAAAAAGAGAGGCCACTCGAAGAAAGACACAAAGTCCAATGTAGCTCATTCTCAGGGCAGTTTTTCACAGTCTGAAGCTGAGGTTCTTAGCTCTTCCCAATTGGGAAGAAAAGTGGCAGAGAGGAGATACCAGAGCTTTTGGAGCCTGGGCCTCCCTCCATTTTATTCTTCAGAAAATGAAGAAGGATTGTTTCCTCAATATGAGAGAAATTCCTCCCTGCCTCTCTATAAAAATGATTAAAGAATTAATTTTTGATAATGGAAGTAGGTAGATAAAGCAAATAAAGCAAACTTGCCCTGGCTTCTTCAGAAACTTGCCCAATTAGAAGAGACAGAAAACATGCTTTTTCCTGTTATGATGGTGGACATTGATTGGCTGCACAGCCATGAAAACAGATGACTGTCCATCAACTGATTCAATCATCAAGAACGTATCAGATAACACTTTAAAAAGAGCCTTTGCAGCAGGAAAATCTATGTTTTAATGTTGCTGCTTACTCAGCTTATGTGGCTCTAGCTTTAGTTAAACATTTTGAAATTCTTTCTGTGGCAATACAGGAAGTCATGCACTACTCACAGGTATTAGTACAAAGCAGAAGGCACACACTACTCATACATGTTAGTACAAATTAAGCAAAAGGCTACATTTATGGCTATCGTCTCTGCAGATGTTCTTAGATTATTTTCAGTAACCACAGCCAATATAGTGGTAGCCAAAAGTAACCTGTGGATGAATGATTGGAAATTACTCTGAAAGCAGCGCGCAGGAGCATGATTTATAATCTCTCATCTGAGATCTTTTTTAAGTTAACAGACATTAAGGGAACCAACAATTTAAAAAAAATAGATTTCTTTGAAGCCCATTAGTCCACACAATAAGGAACAAAAATCAATAAATTAAATTAAGTAATTTAGTTCCAATCAATAACCAAACCAGTACATATACAAGTCATGAAAATGTTGAAAAGGTACAGAATTATAGCTTGCAAGCTGAAATATCTCAGTTCGTTCAATCTCATCAAATTAAGATACAAAGCAATAACAAACACAGCAATACAGAAACTGAGAATTAGAAGTATGTGTTCCTAAATGAAACCCATGCTCTCTCTACTAAACAAGAAATTATTCTAAAATCATTTAGTCATAGTTCAAAGTAAGGAGTAAAGATGGATGGATTGAAATCTTAGGGAACTTCAGACATGTGAGAAGGTATCAGCGCAATGAAGGCGTTAGTAGAAGTCTTCCAGACAAGCGAATACATGTTTAGCATAGAGCTACTCAGTTTCAAGAACAAAGGAAGCAGAGAGATCTTTACCACTTGAAGTCTAAGGGAAATTAGTTCAAACAAACACAACCTTCAACATCAATGTTACCTTCTCCTCCCTCCAAGAACCAATCAGCTTCTGATCCGTCTGCATTTGCAACACCACTTGAATTTCTCATCCCACAGACCTCTGACAGTTGCTGTAACCTTGAACATCTTCCATTCCTGGTACACGATGAATAGGAGACTTCAGCAGCTCATGAGATTTTCACGTTTAATTTAATGTGCATACTGAGTACATGATTATAGATGCACATGTTAACTTTCAAAATAAACATACCCCTGAAGAAGAGGAATGTATTTTACTTCAATAAAAGCAACTTAAAGAATAAATGTAAAACGTGAATAATGAATGCATGTAAGCCTTTCATATGACCATTAGTATGTATGTTTATATAACTTCAGTTTTCCAGTGGTTACAATAAATTAATGCATATACGTACTCACTCATGTTTATTTTATTTAGGCACACAGTAAATATAATATCAAATGTAAATGCGTATTTTGTGCACCGATAACGTGTTAATGGTGGAGTCTAAAAGTGCTGTACTTCAAGTCGATAGACAATTCTTCCCTTCTAAAGACCCTTAGATGTTAAAAACTTGTTTGCAGACCAACTGGTTGCCATGATCCACAAAGCATGTAAAGACTAGAAGCAAGTTTTACCATACAGAAGTAAAGCTTCAAGTTCCTACAAGTTTTTGGGCAATTCATTTGTATGAATTCAGCAAGAGAACTTGTTTTTCACCAGAAGACAAAATTCCAGCCAAGAAAGAAAACAGAGAAGGATGATTCAGGAAACCAGTGTGGCACCTCTAAGTGAAAATCCTGACAATTATCCTGCCACACTGCCTCAGGCTTTGTGTGGAGGATTTCAGTTTTACTTCATGTATGGTAAGAAGACACATCAAATTGGTGGGTCTTGACTGTCATTAAGAGAGGTTATCATATAGGTTTTTAGAGCTTCCACCAGACATGCGGCCTATCCTTAATGCTGTCTCTAGGAGTCCTATCAAGCACACAGCTTGATGGAAGAGAATATGACCTCTGATGAAAAGGAGGAGCGATCATTGCTGAGTCACAAAGTCAAAATGGACAAGGAGGTTAATTCATTGTCTTTTTAGTCCAAGAACTATCTTGATCATAAAGGCCAGACTTGGATCTGAAGACACTAAGGCCCTCATTCCGAGTTTGGCTGGCGGCTACCGCCGCCAGCCAAACGGGAACCGCCACTTGGCCGCTCCGCGGTCAAAAGACCGCGGAGGCCATACTGGCTTTCCTGCTGGGCCGGCGGGCGCCCGCCAAAGGAGCACCCGCCGGCCCAGCGGGAAAGGCCCTGCAACAATGAAGCCGGCTCCGAATGTAGCCGGCGGAGTTGCAGGGGTGCGACGGGTGCAGTTGCACCCGTCGCGATTTTCACTGTCTACAATGCAGACAGTGAAAATCTTTCTGGGGCCCTGTTAGGGGGCCCCTGCACTGCCCATGCCAGTGGCATGGGTAGTGCAGGGGCCCCCAGGGGCCCCACGACACCCGTTCCCGCCATCCTGGTTCTGGCGGTGAAAACTGCCAGAAACAGGCTGGCGGGAAGGGGGTCGGAATCCCCATGGCGGCGCTGCAAGCAGCGCCGCCATGGAGGATTCTCCCAGCCGGGGGTAATCCGGCGGGAAACCGCCGGACCCGGCTTGGCGACCGCGGCTTCACAGCCGCGGTCGGAATACAAAAGGAAGCACCGCCAGCCTGTTGGCGGTGCTTCCGTGGTCGTCGACCCTGGCGGTCGATGACCGTCAGGGTCAGAATGACCCCCTAAATATGTAGGCCAAAACTAGTAATTTCAAAATGGTGACATTATCTCATCAGAACAGATTATATGACTGCATAGTCATATGTAAACCAACAGCAAGGGGACACGATCTACTTCTCTCTCCAAAATATTGCTCAAAATTTTAGCTTATGCAGGCATGAATGGACTTTCAATCTCAACAGTTTATGTCTGGGGACTTGCATATCAGTTACGAACAATTTGAGAAGATCCATTCTGACATCTCAAAATTACCATTTGGACCCTTAAACGTTTGTCCTGATTTGCAAACAGGGAGAGAAGCGATAGATGCCTTTTCATTTCTTCCCAATTCTTAAGTAAAGATGTTTTGTTCAAGGGGAAGGAAATAGGATCCTAGAGTGTAGGTGCTCTCTTTTGCCTCGGGGTCTGCTGATTTTCCATCTAATTGTGCTACTTCTGTGATTCCTAATCAGGGTGAGGAAGGAGAGGGCACTAGTAATCCTGATAGCTCCAGTATGGCCCCATTCTGGCTGGTTTCCTCTCCTGCTAGCCATATTGAGGTGTCAGGAGTTTCAGCTCTCTACCTGTCCATCTCTAGTGTTTCCGCCAATAGGAAACATTGGGCAAGCTCATGTTAACGGCTTGGAAATTGTAAGGCAAGCTTTAGAAGGGAGGTTTTTTTTTCTGAAGATGTAGCCAAATCCCTTCAAGCTTCTAGAAAACCTTCTACTTTAAGGTTGTGTTCAGAACATTGGGAATCCTTTAGTAGATGGTGCACATCCAAGCAATAAGATACTGGTAGATTTGTCTCACATCCGTTCTTTTTTATAGGATGATTTCCACATTGGTCTGAATGTTTCTACTCTAAAAATTACTCTAAAAATTAAGCAAACAGCCATCAAAGCTTTTGGGGGCACGAGGAAACATTTCTGATGAAGGGGGTCTGGTTTAACAGCTTTCTAAAGCGTTTAATAACATACACCCTAATTCTGTACTTGTATTTCTTTCTTGGGATTTATTTTCAGTTTTGAAATCCTTAATAAATCCTCATTTGGAGCCTTTGGAGTCAGTCAACATCAAGACATTGACACTTAAATATGTTTTCCTTGCAGCAGTAACCTAAGCAAGAAAACTGAGAAAGCTGTTCTCACTGTCATGTAGACGTCTCATCTGTAAAAATTTTATGATAGGATTGTTCTTCATCTGGGTCCAACTTTTGTACCACAAGTTAATTCTCCTTTCTGATTTGTTCCAGAAGTGATAACCTGAGTTTCACTCCAATTCTTAGTCTGAGGAAGAGGTCACGCTCCATAAATAGGATGTGAGAAGGAGTCCTGTCATATATCTTGATGGGGTGTCTTCCTCAACAGCATCTGACTCTGTTAACGTTGAGCCAGCTAAGAGGGATGAGAAGCCATCAGCTGCCTCAGTTAGTACCTGGATTAGATTCTTATCAATTACTGGTAAGTAAGTGAGGCAGGAACCCTTACAGCATGTTTATAATGACTTACTCCAGGGCTCTGCAAAGGGCATTCTGTGATACTCAAGCAAATAACAATATTACTGGCCCTTTTATACTAAATAGGTTACTGGAATGTTGGCCAATTAATCTCCGAGCAGTGTTCAGATATAATTTATTGAAATCTCCTACTTTTGTAGGTGCATACACCAAGCACTCCAAAGCTGTGCAGGGGAACCTCAATGAAAATTGAGTTGCAGAGCATTTCTCTGCATATTCATTAGTTACCTAACTCAATGGTGGTTACAAGACCAAAGTACAATTTTTGTTTTTTGTCCAGAAACCCTGAAACTCTGAAGGTAGGCTATAAATAGTCTAAGTATAGGGTTTCAATTAATAGATACGGTTGACAGAATTACAGTGTAGCTATAATCATACTAGACATCTGGGCAGCTCTAATGTGATTCAGATAAGTCCCCCTGGCCACCTGTGATGCAGCTCTACCACCTTACCTGCTCTGGTCCCAGACACACTTTAGGGGGTTGGAGACTGCATTGCGTAAGGACAGGCACAGTCCTATTCAAGTGCAAGTGTCTGCTCCCCCCACCACTCTAGCCCAGGAAGACCCATCAGGATATGGAGGGCACACCTCAGCTCCCTTTTTGGGACTGTCTAGGGTGAAATCACAACCAGCCCAACTGTCATCCTGACCCGGACGTTTATTTCACAGCCAGGCAGAGGCACAGACTGGTTAAGCAAGGAAATGCCCACTGTCATTTTCAAATGTGCTGTTTTAAAACCACCTCCACTAAAAGATGTATTTTTAAATTGTGAGTTCAGAGCCCCCGAACTACAATTCTTTATCTGTTCCCAATAGGAAATTACACTGAAGAGATGTTTCAAGGCAATCCCCATGTTAACCCATGGGAGAGATAGGCCTTGCAATAGTGAAAATAAACTTTGGCAGTATTTCACTATCAGAACATGTAAAACACACCAGTACATGTCCTACCTTTTAAATACGCTGCATCATGCCCATGGGGCTACCTAACACCTAACTTAAGGGTGCCTTACATGTACTAAAAGGAAAGGTTTGGGCCTGGCAAGTGGGAGCGCTTAAAACTGTACCCAGAGACACTTCAATGGCTGGTCTGAGACATGTTTACAGGGCTACTCATGTGGATGGCACAATCACTGCTGCAAGCCCACTACTAGCATTTGAGTTATAGGCTTTGGGCACACATGGTGCGCTATACTAGGGATTTACTAATACATTGGATATGCCAATTATGGATAACAAATCATAATCACAATTTACACAGGGAATAATTGCACTTTAGCACTGATGGTCCCAGCAGTGGTCAAGTGCCCAGAGTACCAAAACCAGCAAAAATGAAATCTAGCACACAGTCAAAAATACAGGAAGCAGAGGCAAAAAGACAGGGGAAACCATGCCAAGGATGCCAGGCCTTACATGTGCCGCCCCAGCTGAGAATGGGGAGAACTATCAACCTCATTGGAGTTCTCATCACTAAGGTGGAAGAATCTGGACAGACTATCAGCATGGGCATGTTCTCTACCAGGGCGGTGCTCCACCGTAAAGTCCATTCCTTGTAGGGAGATAGACCACCTCAACAGTTTTAGTTTCTCACCCTCATCTGCATCAACCAGCTGAGGGGCCTGTGGTCCACCTGAACCCGAAAGTGAGTCCTAAACAAGTAGGGTCCTAGCTTTAGTGCCCAGAACACAGCAAAACCTCTCTCAATTGTGCTCCGTTTCCTAGGGAGTAACCTCCTGTTAATGAAGGCTACAGGCTGGTCTAATCCCTCTTTGTTTAGCTTTACTAGAACTGTGCTTACACCATGCTCTGAAGCTTCAGTCTGCACAACAAATTCCTTGGAGAAGTCGGATGCCTTCGGCATGAGTGCCATGCACATGGCTGTCTTCAGGGCATCAAAAGTGGTCTGAGAAGCCTCAGTCCAGATCACTTTTATTAGCTGCTTCTTGGAAGTCAGCTCTGTCATGGGGGCAACAAGGGTGTCATAGCTCTTGACAAATCTCCTGTAAAAACTGGTGAAACCTGAAAAGGCTCTCACCTCTGTCTGGGTCTTGGGGGGATCCCCAAATCAGAGTGGTGTCAATCTTGTGTTGTAGCTGCGCCACTTGCCCACTTACCAACTTGTGGCCCAAATATATCACCGACCCCTGCCCTATCTGGCATTTACTGGCCTTACTAGTGAGGCCTGCCTTCTACAAGGCCTTCAACACTTCCCAGAGGTGATGCAAGTGATCCCCCGTGCTGGAGCTGAACACTGCAAAATCATCCAGGTAGGCGGTGCTGAAATCCTCCAGCTCAGCCAACACCTGGTTGACCAACCTCCGAAAGGTGTCAGGGGCATTTTTCAACCCAAAGGGCATGACCCAGAACTGGTAGTGCCCCCTCTGGTGTTGAAAACACAGTCCTCTCTTTAGCCCCATTGGTCAAGGCCATCTGCCGCTTCCCAGACGTTAAGTTAAATGTACTGAGGAACTTGAAAGCTTCTAACTGATCTATTAGTTTATCAGCTGTGGGAATAGGGTGTGCGTCAGTCTTATTGATAGCATTGAGTCCGCGGTAGTGCACAGAGAACCTAAGTTCAGGGGTGGAACCTGGGGCAGCAGCCTTTGGGACCAGGACCACTGGCTTGGCCTGAAGACTGCTGGAGAACTCTTTCACCCCTAATGCTAGGATCTTAGAGACCTCTTCCTTAATGCTGGCTTTGATCTTGTCAGTAACCCTGCAGATTTTATGTTCCACAGGTTGACTGTCCCTAGTATCCATATCATGAGTGTGCAAATGGGTGACTCCTGGGATCAAGCAAAACAGGGAGGTAAACTGCTCCAGCAACTGGTGACAGTCCCTCTGCTGTTCCGGGGTCAGTATTGGGGAGAGGTTCACACCCTCCACAGAGCTATCTTGCCCTTTGATAGACTGGATGTCCATGTGATCATCTGTTGCCAAGAGCATGGTCAGTTCAGACCTCTCAAAATGTGGTTGTAGGTGGTTCACATGTAGGGCCCTCAAAGTATTCCTTGGAGCCTGTAGGTTCACCAGGTAGGTGACATTACTCTTGCACTCCACCACCTCAAAGGGATCAGTTCACTTGTCCTGTAGAGTGCGAGGCTCCACTGGGGCCATGACCCACACTTTCTGGCCAGGCTGAAACTCAACCAGAGTGGCATTCTGGTTATAACATCGCTTCATATCCTCATGGCTTGCTTCCAGGTTCACCTGAGCGAGCTTCCTGAAGCGCACAGTCTGGTTTCTGAAGGGCAGAATGTAGCTAAATACGTCCTGGAGAGGGTCTACTGGGAGCTTTTTCCCAGTCTTCTTTAACCGGGCTAAGAGGTTCTCTTACAGGGTGCCGGTACCGCAGCTCAAAGGGCTTAAGCCAAGTCCCTTATGTGGTACCTCCCTTTATGCAAAGAGAAGGCATGGCAAGAGGATGTCCCACTTACAACTCATGGAGTCTGACAGACCCATTATCATGCCTTTCAGGGTACCCTTGAACCTTTAAACCAACCCATTTCCTTGAGGGTTGTAAGGAGTGGTCAACTTGTAGGTCACCACACACTCCTTCCACAGGGACTTTATATATGTGGATATAAAGTTGGTACCCTGGTCAAATATCACCTCCTTGGGGAACTCCATATGGGAAAAGATCCCCATCCATACCCGGCCCACCATGGGTGCAGTCACTGACCTCAGAGGGACAGCCTCCAGGTACCGGGTGGCATGGTCCACCAAGACCAGGATGTACATGTTGCATATGGCTGTCTTGGCATCCAGAGGCATCCAGAGACCCCCACAATGTTGATCCCCTTGCGCTCATAAGGGGTGCTCATGACGGGGCACACTTGGAGTGGAGCTTTACAGCTCCCCCCCACTCTTGCCACTTGCCTGGCAAGTCTGGCAAGACCTATTCTGCACATCAGAATGCCTTTGCATTTAGGGCCAGAAAAAGTGGGTGACAATCTTCTCAAGTGTTTTGTCCTGCCCCAAATGTCCTGCCAAGGGTGCATCATGAGCCAGACCCAGTATGAAGGTTCTGAAGTGCTCAGGTACCACCAGTACTGCCCAGGCTCAGTAACCTTAGGCTCACTATACAGGAGACAATTCTCCCAGTAGATCTACTGTGATCCAGACTCCTTGCCAGCCGCCTGGTCTGCAGCCTGCTGCCACAGACTCTAAAGAGAAGGGCATGTCTTCTGCGCCTCACAGAACTCCTCCCTGGTGGGACCCCCTTCTTGCTGACAATGGGTCAGCCCAGGCACATCCCCAGTTCAGCCAACCGCTCCCCTCTAGGTTCCAGGGTGCCCCCCTCAGGTTCAGCCTCCTCCTGGACTGTTGGAACTTCTGGGGTGGATTTCCCATGCCCGCTGCTCCTACTCTTCCTGGCAGCCACATGGGCCACTCTTTCATGCTCCAGGTCCTCCTGATCACCCTTACTGGCTGCCATAGACCGAGCAGTCATGCATGCCCACTCAGGCAGATCCACCATCTCCAAGTGTGACCTGCGTTCCACCTCATGCCAAGGGGAATACTCCAGGTTGTTACCTAGCAGACAATCAACAGGCATGGCTGGACTCACAGCTACCCTCAAGGAACCTGAGACCCCCACCATTCAAAGGGAACCTGTGCCACCTTATATTGGCACTCAGAGTTGTCCACAGCAACTACTTGATGAAACACACTATGGACCACCTGCTCTTCAGACACCAGGTGACACCTGACAGTAGTCACGCTGGCTTCTGAATCTCTGAGCTTCTACCCTCTGTCCCTTGATGGCCACCCACTGCCTATACTTCTTAGTGTTCTCAGGCACAAGGGTCTTCTGGAGTATCTCACTGCCCCCTAGCGAGACAAGGGTCATATCAGCTGGTTCCCACCCTTCTCCTGGAACCAACTCCTCCCAAAGTGCTACACTGGCCAACCCGTGACTGTGCACCAGTTGGTGCTGATGTCCACTTGGGACACTTGGGGTCTTCCTTCATGTGACCCTTCTGATCACAGGCAACCCACTTTCAGGGACCCTTCTCTGTAGGCTTCCCTGTAGAGATCCAAGGCTTCTTCTTATCTGGGGGATGGGAATTCTTACCCTAGCAACTAGGTTGGGGCCCTTTAGAGAGCTCTCCCTGTTTACCCCCCCCCCCACACTTCTTCTGACGGGGCCCTGCCCACCCTTGGTGTAGTTTCCCCCATACCTCTTGTTAACCCTGGAACTCTCCCAGTGGTCCACTTCCTGGGAAAGCTTCCTGGGGTCAGTCAGCTTGATGTCAATCAGATGCTGACGCAGCTCTGGAAAACAAAGACTATACAAGTGCTCCCATGCAATCAAATTGTACAGCCCCTCATAATCTGATAGCTTGCTGCCCTTCACCAAACCATCCAGTGCCCTACAAAAGGAATCAACACATTCTAACCAAGTTTAGGAATCCGGCTTCTTGTAGGACCTAAACGTTTCCTTGTACTGCTCTGGGGTGAGACCATACCTGGTGAGTAGGGTGTCCTCCATGGTAGGTGAGCCCCTGGAATCCCCTAAGACTGTCAAGGTGTCCCTTCCCTCTACCTCGAAATGCTTCCACAAACCTGCCCCCAGTGTACCTCAGGGAACCCGTTCATGTGGAGAGCTAACTCATACCACTTAAACCACAAGTGTATGTCATCTTCCCTCTTATAATCCTTCACTAGATCTCTTGGAATATGCACCTTTCTCTCCGACGTCACTGAAAGTATGCTGCCACCATTTGTGCCAGGTTCAGCCTTCTTGGCCTTGAGGTCCAGCTCCCTCATACTCAACTCACGAGCCAAAAGCAATTTATTTTCCCCCGGAGCACGGGCCCTTTCCCTCTCTTGCTGCTCTATTTCAAACTTTTTGCTTTCTGCTTCCAACTTTAGCTTCTCAATTCCCAGCACATGCTCTCTGGCCTTTCGCCTGTCCTCCAGCTCCTCTGGGGACAATCCTCAGGATGACACACTGCTGCCACTCCTGGTGGATACTACAGAAAGATCCTGAGCTCCAAAGTCCCCATGTTGGTTCTGTACCTCCACATCCTCATTCTCAGTTTCCCCAGCTTCTCTTGCTTCCCACCAGGCCCTCAGTGCCTTTTGCAGCTCCTCTTCCGTAGAAGAACTCTTCACAGGGCAATTAAGATCCTTGCAGAACTGTTTCAGTCGAGGCACCAAGGGTTGTCAAAACAGAAAAAAGATCAAAAGCAGTATGTGGTTGTGTAATGGTCTGCACTGTGCGGTAGTGTACACCAATCACTGTATGTCAGGTATAAACACAAGTTCTATCCTCACCACTGATCACCAGTGTTAGACTTGGCATCCTTGGCGTGGTCTCCCCTAACTTTTTGCCTCTGTTTCCCAGGTTGTTGATGTGTGCTGGACTCTGTTTTTGCTGTTTTTGTCACTCTGTGCACTTTATTCCTGCTATCCAGTGCTAAAGTGCAAGTGCTCTTATGTAAAATGCATGTGTAAATTGGCTTTCCATGATTGGCATATTTGATTTACTAGTAGGTCCCTAGTAAAGTGCACTAGAGGCGCCCAGGGCCTGTAAATCAAATGCTACTAGTGGGCCTGCAGCACTGGTTGTGCCACTCACATTAGTAGCCTTGTAAACATGGCTCAGACCTGCACTGCAGTGTCTGTGTGTGAAGTTTTGAAACTGCCAATTTGACTTGGCAAGTGTACCCACTTGTAAGGCCTAAACTTTCCCCTTTCTTACATGTAAGGCACCCCTAAGGTAGGCCCTAGGTAGGCCCATGAGCAGGGTGCAGTCTATGTAAAAGGTGGGACATGCACTTATGTGTTTTACATGTCCCAACAGTGAAATACTGCCAAATTCAGCTTTCACTGTTAGAAGGCCTACCTCTCTCATAGGTTAACATGGGGGCTGCCTTTAAATATTATTAAAGTGCAGATTCCCTTTGGGAGCAAATAGAAATATGGAGTTTAGGGTCTGTGAGCTTACAATTTAAAAACACATCTTTTAGTGAAGTTAGTTTTTAGATTGTGTGTTTGAAAATGCCACTTTTAGAAAGTAGGCATTTTCTTGCTTAAACCATTCTGTGACTCTGCCTGTTTGTGGATTCCCTGTCTAGGTCAGTTTGATAGTTGGGCTGTTTGCACCTCTCTCTAGACAGTGACACAATGGAGCTGGGGTGTAGCCTGCATATCCTGATGAGCCATCTGTGCTGGGAGGGAGGGGATGAGTGGTCACTCACATCTGAAAGGGCTGTGCCTGCCCTCACACAATACAGTCTCCAACCCCCAGGTGTGTGTCTAGGGCCTGGCCTGGGCAAGGCAGGATATCACAAACAAGAGAGACTTTCCTTTGAAGTAGGCCTACTTCAAAGACAAAGGGGTATAAGAAGAGCACTGAACAACCCTGAAAATTAGATCACTTCTGGAATCAAAAGGAACCTCTGCCAAGTAGAAGAGCTGAGAACTGCTGCCCTGCTTGTGACTGTGCTTTGTGGAGCTATCCTGCAGTTGCTGCTTCTGCCTGTGAAAGGGGTTAAAGATTGGACTTTGTGGTATATTCCTGCTTGAGAAGAATCTCCAAGGGCATGGACTGAGCATGCCCCCTGTTCTGAAATCTCAGGGCCATCAAAGACTTCCCCTATCAGTTCCTGGGCTCTCTGCTGAGACTCCTGCCATGTCAAGTGGTGCCCTATCCAGTCCCCGGGCCCCTGAAAGGAGAAGCTGGTGAAAATCCAAGAAAACCGACTTCGGACAACTCAGGACCGATGCCAGTGCTGAATCCGGTGACGCCACCTGCAACCGACTCCGTGGTCCTCGCTGGAGTGCAACGACCCTCACATGCCCGATACTACTGCAGCCGTGCCGAAGTCCATGACTCTGTGGAAGTCACCGTACCACGTTGTGACTGCCTGATATCGTCTCCGCCCGAAGTGCGCTGATTCAACGCTTCGCACCGCCGCCGCCTCATCTCCACCTCTCCGCAGCAAGGACCTAACGCCTCTTCGTGATGCCCCAGCTCTTTCACCCTGCAGCACCAAACCAACGCCACCTTGGATCCAGTGATGCTGCTATCCCCGACTTCACCCACCAGCTTGTTTTCACATTTTACTAAGGTACTGTACCTGGGGGTCTGAGTGACTCCATACCCGGCTTTTGGTGTTGGATTGTGGGAACAACTCCGTCACGATGCTGTGTTATCACCTCATCAAAGCATTTGGTGTTTCTAAACGCTATTTTTTTTGTTTAATCTTTAAAAATTCATAACGACTTGTGTATGTCGGATTTTTGTCATTTTGGTATTGTTTTGTTTAGATAAATATTGGCTATTGTTCTAAACCTATATTGAGTCATTTTGTGGTGTTTTTAATATATTACTGTTTGTTGGTACAAATACTTTACACCTGGTGTGTGAAGTTAAGCCTGCCTGCTCGTGCCAAGCTACCAAGGGGGTGAGTGGAGGTTAACTGAGTGTGATTCTCCTTTACCCTGACTAGACTGGGGGTCCTTGCTTGCACGGGGGTAACCTGACTGCCAACCAAATACCCCATTTCTAACAACCAATGTTAAGTGTCTCTAGTTGGCAGTCAGTTTGCACCATGTCCAAGTAGGGACCCTCACTCTAGTTGGGGTGAGGGAGTCACACTCCTAAGTCATAATTCTGAAAAGTACACTTTTAGAACGTTGGCATTTTCTTGCCCTAATCATTTTGTGCCTGCAGCCTGATTCCTGGGTCGACTCACTACCTGTAGGTGGCTGTTGACCTTTGTATATTCCTTCTAGACAGTATCACAATAGAGGGTCTGGTGTTAGCACAGTAAGTTATTCTGGTATGATGGGAGGAGGGGCAGAGCTGTCACTTACCACACTTGCACTTCAAAGGCACTACCCTAGCACACTCGCAAAGGACTTCATACTAGCTTATTGTGCCCCCAGACAGATTGGGATCAGGGCAGGAAGGCAGGAAACTCCCAACACCTCAGTGGGGGTAAAATTCCAGAAGCTTCTCCCGCTTCAAAGAAGACCTCAGACCCACTCTTCAGTTCACTGCTGGACATGTGTATACTACTTCTCTGCTGCTAGAGGACTACCTTGCTGCCTAATGTCTTCCCTACTGTCTGACAAGGAAGACTGGGCCTGCACCCTTCATCCCAGGCTGAAGTGACTCCAAGGGTCAGCTGACTGACCTCCTTCCTGTTCCGAGCTGCAGGGTGACAACAAGCTCCAGAGGCCTCTCTGCAACTGCCCAGATGTCCTACTGCAACTGGACCTGCCTGGGCCTTGCTGGCTTCTACTGGAGTAAGTTCCTGATCCGTGAGAGGTGACTCTCAGGTCCTGGGCCAGTAGTGTAGCATCAGTTGAGCTCCTCCTTCTCGAAAAGGAGAAATCCTCAAGTTTTGGGCTCTTCATGACCGCGAACAGGCCCATTTATGCCAAGATTGTGCCAGCTGGACCGAATGCCAATGTGAAGCTCAGGTGAACCTGACTCTTCGTGTTACAGTGACCTCAAGCAGCACAAGATCTGCACTATGTGCTGCTGCATAGACGGCCTGCAGTGACCGCCAATGCGAATCTGCAGCAACACCTGTGTTGGAGCAGATATGCTAATATGAGAATATGCTAATGACTTGCCTATACATACTAATGAAAAAGAATGATATTAATAAATGAAATAACTTGTAATGTGCAAAATGTGCCCACTGGGAGTGGTCACCATCTGTGCTAAAAGTACTAAATACTGTGAAATGTTTAAAGTTTGTATTAATATATCATAATTAACGATATAACCTATGTTTCGTAATGCCATATGTTCTTAGCTTAGCCAGAGGCCTAGTCAGCTCTAGGCCTTTCCAGCTTAAACATGGAGACGCGATGAGCTTCCGCAGACTGGAACTGGAGAGAACAACCTTGAACTGTACGGAGTTCAACTACGTGCTCTGCTAAGCGAAAACTGCAAACTCACCAGCGGACAGGAGACAATCAGAACAAATTGATACAATTATGTGTACAGTAGGCTAAATGTACTTTCCCAGGACTTGAACAATGGAGCTACAGACTAAGAGCTGGGAGTAACAATTTAGTTACCTGAAGAACCAGATGATGTTCTCATCGACAGAAGAACCAATCATGTTAATGGAACTTGACTCTCAAAATAATGTAGACAAGTGGTAAACAAAATTATAGGTTAGAGTCACAACCCCTGATAAGTTTGACCAATGGGCAATTTGTGGGATGGACTGAGAGACCCTAATAAAAAGTCATGATATGAAGGGAAAAATCAGAACGGAGAGGCGAAAGTTGATGACGTCAGGAGACGCTGTCCGAAGAGCTGAAAACTTGGGCTTGGTTCTGTGACCCTGAGCCTTGCTGATGACTAATGACCCAGAGACGAAGTCTGACTCGTTGCTGATCTATCTTGGATAGGTAGCTATAACCTAACTGGCTAATGAATGCTTTTCTTTCTAGGTACCAACTGTGCTGTTTAAAACGTTTTCTCTTTTAGATAGATTATTTCCATATTAATGATTTTTGACTAAATTGTTTTAGCATGAAGACCCACATGCTGATGCTAATTCGGAGATAGGTAGGCTGACAAGGGTGACTTAGACTGAATGACTTATATTGCTGAATCATTCGATATATTATAAATTGCTATTTGCTTGTTTAACGTTGATTGCATATTAACAAGTGATGAGAATTTATGGCATATGTTGGAAATAAAGAAAATTGGTAATCATGATATGGTTGAATAAAAGTTTTATGAATAGAATTGTAACTAATAGGGAATAAACAGAACTAACTTTTATATGAGTCATGGTGGTTTTTTTCTGACTAGATTAGTTCATGGATATTTGAGTTGATCACTTATTGAATTATTGAAATTTTCTTTTACTCGCTATACTTGACTCGGATACCCTATGCGATCCAAAAGATTCATCGTCCTATACACGTCCCCTTGTTAGTTTACTTACTAAGGACAAGGCACGTTGACACCTGCCTGTGACACCCATCAGGACCTTCGTGCTACAGCGATTACTGTCTGCGATACCCAGACTGCTCTATGTGCTACGGAGATGACCATCCGTGACACACTCACTACTCTTCGCGGCCTCCTCCACTGCGAATGGAGCTCTTTGCGCAAGACTTTAGAAGGTAACTTTGTCAGTACTACTAACCTGGTTGCTGTATCTAGCATGTGGTCCATCAAGGTCAGCCTGAACTTGTGGCTTTCAAGTGTTCTCACACAACCAGATAGCCACAAGTAACACTTTGTGGTTTTAGCATTATACTTCCCTGAAACATTTAAAATTGCATATCTCCAGTTCCACTGATTGGACTTCATTAATGTTGGTGTAAGATAACAATTACATTTTACAAAAAATTTCTAAATTGGTGTGGGATGTTTCTTGTATTTTGTTTTCACGTTATTACTTTTTGAATGCTGCATAAATATTTTGTGCGTAACCTATAAATTAAGCCTGATTGTTTTTGTGCCAAGCTACCAGAGGATTAAACACAGGTTCATTTAGTGATCTTTTTTGGGTCACCTTGAGAAGGATTCTGGCTGTTGCTTGAGTACTGTTTCACCCCCCTCAACCAACAACCCGTTTTCTCACAGCACCATAATGTCGTATCAAACTACGCATGGTAGATACGCCACATCCAACATGTAGGTGTGAGATGCCTAGCTTACTAGGCATCTACCAGAGTTCCATGCTTAATTTGTAAATAGAAAAGTTCCGTGGCCCAAAGCTCTCCTCTGAAACACGTGCTGCTGCAATTGAATGTGCGAGCTCAGAATACTGATGCAGCATAATCCCAAAGCCATCTCGGGCCTCTTAATCTATTTACAGCCTCTCCCTGTCCCTTCAGCTCTCTTTTGCACCTTTATGATTTCTCCCGTTGTGACTCTTTTTCGTTTTTCTCTTCCTCCATCTTTCCCATATGTTTATTTTGCTCACAGTAAATGATGCAGAAAAATAAGTGCCAGTACCCAGCAGAGGAAACCCCCAACACAAATTAAGCACTGCCAGTGTTTCCATTTCACTTGAGTGGAGTAACCAAAGTGGGACCTAAATCTTAGACGCCTGAACACTGCTAAGTAAGCAAATTAAATAACTGAAGGTCGGAAGTCTTGACTTTGCTAATGTTTGTTTCTCAGTCTTGCTGATGAATTTCTTGGTCAGATTCTGTCTTCCCCCTGGACTGCTCATTCTCAATTATTCTACCCTTGTGACCAGTGCTTTAAATGGAAAAATAGAAGTGCAGGTACTCTGTACCAGAGTACCTGCTTGTTTCTGAGAAGTGCCGGTACTCTCCAATTAAAAATATTACGTTTTTCTTGAGATATGCCGGTACTCTCCCTCTCAAAATAAAAAAGTGCCGGTACTCAGTACCGTAGAGTACCGGCCCATTTAAAGCACTGCTTGTGACTCAGTAGCTTTATTTAAAGCAACACGCATCCTGATCCAGGTTTTGTTTTAGTTTGTTTCAGTCTTATACATTGCGTGTTTACTTTTTTAACATATTTTTATATTGTAGTATGGCCTTGCAGGACTGTTCGAGTTCTGACTCCATAACGTCTTGGTGTTAAGGATTGCGTCAATGTGTGGGTGCGTTTAATATGCGCTTGAAAAAAACAAAGAGCTGACCGTCTCTCTGCCAGGCATAGGTGTTGATTTAACCATTTGTAGCAGGGGGCTGACAGTCATTCCGTCATTGTCTCTCTCTGCAGGTAACAAAATACTGACTACGCTATGCGGCGTGTGAGTCTCCCCACCTCCTGCGCGGGGTATAGCGTGCGAACACTGCCCGAGCGCGTGTTCGGTCATCCTTCAAGAATTGAGTTTACTGTGCAAAGTGTTGTTGCAACAAGCTGCCTCTGTGATTGACTTCGCCGCTTCAGGGGTCCGCCATTACCGGGCAGAGCTGCAGACCGAGGTTTCCAGCCGTACTGTTCCCTTATTAAGCTCCCTCGTTTGATAAACACTGCGACTGAGAATTTGCTCAAAGGTTGATAGCAGTGGGATGTTCCAGAAGCGTGAACACAGTAATATTTCATAAAGTGTAGAAAACAGAAAACGAATACATTGCAATCTTTGTGCTTCAGAATGAAAGCAATTTCGGTGAAAAAAAATACAGGCTTGCATAGACAGAAGACCATGTTCTGTCCTTTTGTTCTGTCCGTGTGAGAGTTAATTTAATGAGAACACTAGAGCTGGCTAACTGAAGAAAACCTTATACCTCTGGTATTTTGAATAGCTAAAGTATCCTTTCCAACTCCTAATAAATGTAGTGTAGAATTGAAATGGTTAATATAAAATGATGCCCTGTATTTGCAATAGGCATTCCTACTCTGAATTCTTCGGATCAATTGCACTGAAAAACACCCTGTAATCCCTGGGGCGATGCTTTGCACACCTAGAAAAGGTAGAAGGCAGTGCTTTAAATGGGCCGGTACTGTCCGGTACTGAGTACCGGCACTTTTTTATTTTGAGAGAGAGAGTACCTGCACTTCTCAAGAAAAACGTAATAATTTTAATTGGAGAGCACCGGCCCTTCTCAGAAATAAGCAGGTACCCTGGTACAGAGAATCTGCACTTCTGTTTTTCCATTTCAAGCACTGGTTGAAGGGAATATGAAAATGGGGTGTATGACTGGTGGGTCTGAGGGAAAAGGCAGCAACCATAACAAAGCAGAGGTGCATGCTGATGGTTGAGGTAGCAGTGTTGGAAGGGATGCTTGGTTTCTCATTCCTGATGTTACTGTATTCCAAAGGATATGCTACCAACAATATCTCCTTGTCTCTTGAATGACCTAATGTGTTCGGTATCGACTAAGTTGTGGGCATCCGTCACCACCATTTAATAACGCATCAAATCTGTCACCTTTGTAGTTCAATAAAGCATAGTGAATGAGTAACCGGGAGTGAACCTACGCTGAGACCATTATTGCATGAAGCCTGAAACAAGACAGGCAGGGAGAGTGCAGCTCAGAAAATCTGTAGGTCTTATAGTAAAAAGAAATTGGTATCTTAAAGCAGTCATTTAAAAAAAAAAATTCTTACTATATTCAAAATCTTTAACTTTTGACTGGTTATACTCAGTACAGACCTGGGACGCTGCACATGAATACAGAAAATAATTCTCTCAACCCAGCACCAACACAATGTCCAATTGTTTGTGCCTTCACTAGCCTCCATTAAAGAGAGAGCTGCGGTTTCTCACAGCAGTTCTGTCTGTCAGT
The DNA here is from genome assembly GCF_031143425.1 of Pleurodeles waltl. NCBI lineage: Eukaryota > Metazoa > Chordata > Amphibia > Caudata > Salamandridae > Pleurodeles > Pleurodeles waltl. The sequence continues at coordinate 654,088,181 of NC_090445.1, read as the reverse complement.
GCCAGGAGGCAGAACTCATTTTTAAGTAGAGGCAGGGATGACTGCTCAGGGCAGGGGTAGTGTGCAAATGCACCCACCCGCAGTACGAACCCTTTGGGAATCCATGGACCCCCCTCCTACCCTTCTAAGGGACACTTCCTGTGTAGTGCAAAGTTAGTACAACTCTTGATAAACTGCTTGCTCTTGCACTCATAGTTGTAATAAGGCACATGTGCAAGAACAAAAATATCCCTTGTTTGCATTGGACACCATGCCTCATGCAAATGAGAGAAAACCTTCTAGATTTAGCGCTGGCACACTTTTGCCTTGGTGCTATCCATATTATGGGATGGAGTCTCAAATAATACCAGAATGCCGGAGGAGTATAAACATAAGGTGTAAAAAACATTTGCAGTACATCTGGGATACTTAACCATATCCTTAACCAGATGTAGGCTAAAGTCATCAAGATAAACAAGATGTTATGTTTTATTCCATCTAACCGTGCTCATAGTCATACATCAGGGAGAAAAATATTTGAGTGTTGCAATTTGCTTCTCATTTAAAAAAATTTATTGAATCCTTTTGTGTTCCCATACATGTGTACCAAGGGAAATTTGGAGCATGATTCTTCCCCAAAACACAGTGATTAAAGTTTTTACAGACATCATCACATAATCATTTGTAACTACTATTAAGCCATTCACGGAAAGCTGGGCTACCTTGACAAATTAAGTTTTAAAGATAACTGTGGAGAAGCCAGAGATCAAAGATGGGTGTATTAATTTTACTGCTTATGTTTACCCTTCTTTATTCCTTGTATGGTTTGAATTCAGCTCCAGGCAATATTTATTTAACTTCCAATTTTTTCAAAAGTAGATCAAGTAGGTATAACTAAGTGTTATCTATTCATTTTGATTCATGACCCAGCCCTTCCTTAGATCAACATCAATTCTGAAGCGTGGTCCTTCTGGTCATGTCAGAGTCTTATCACGGATCTTGCTTTAGAGTAAAGCCTTTGCATAGCTTATAATATGCCATATTGACTTAATTTATTTTCTTATTCACCAGTGTTTGCTGTAGTAGTTGTCTTGGAGTCTAATTTAGCACATTGAACAGATAATTATATTGAATTGATGATGGGCCCTTAACCCTTATACATATATTGCTCAAGCAGTATAGTATCAGGAACCAGCCGTATAGTGAGTGAGTTTTCCTAATTTTGCGTCATCTTCACGTATGATATTTTATTTTTGCTACCCTGATTTGATGCTATTGTTCAATCATACTCTCATAAAAACAATGCTAAGAAGGCTTATCAGAGATATTACGTATATCGAGCCTAATCACCAGGTGCTCTCCAGTGAAATGATAATTTCCTACTATTGTTATCATGTACCACTAAACTAATCTCATGATGCGGTTTCACCACTGTCACTATGTGCCAGCAGTCATAAAAGTCTTAAAATTCTGTCAGACAATCAAACTTGAGCATTATATCATTATTGCCCTCACATGTTTGTTGCTATTGGGTACACACAGAACACACAAATAATTGCAGCTGTTTAAAGGAGAAAGTGTAGATCAGAGCCCAGCAAGTTTCCAAATATTCATACAATGCATGCCCATAAATCCCATTTAATATCTAAAGTAAACATAATTTGTTTAAATTTGTCATGTTCCACATGAAATGACCCTAATATGGGAGGGAAACATAATCAACTTTCAATCAAAATTTGACCACTAAGTATCTCATATAAATCTCTTTACTAATAATTGATTAATTAAAGGATTTATATTTAATATTTTTATGTAAAAATCTATATTGATACTTTCTACGTGTTAGGAGTTTGTTCAGATGGGTCAGCATTTGGGTAAAGCATCTTCGAATAGTGCGGAGAGCATGATAGCAGCTGAACAGACTTTCATCTCTTTTTAGGTGATGATTTTTGGTTTACACCAATTGGATAAAAATCCTATTTTTTCTGTGAGTAGCACTGATGTGGTGGAGTCCCATTGGCCATGGCTTGAGCGTATCAGTTACAAAACATACAGAGCTGGGATTATTCCGAAATACACCACAGAAAAACTGTGTGAGGCTATGTGCTGCAAGCCACCAAAAGTTGTGAGTAAAAAGGTTAATATTATGAACAAATCCCTCTGTGTTAACTGTAGCAAAGACTACACAATTTACGTTGAAAGCTAGGTCAAATGGGTGAGGATACGTTATTGAGGATTTGAGAGCGAGGGTTTGGGGTGATTGTTTTGATGTACAAGTTTGATAATATAATTATGTTTGGAAAAGATCATTTTATGAATTTAAAAAAAGATTCGCATTCATCTCTGAACAATCGGGCTACTAATGGGCAATGATAACCTAAATTACTAATAACATTTCCGGATAAAATAGTTTCTCAACAAGTTGGACTTAATAGTTTGAAACAGTTCAATAGAGGAACTACTTCTCAAAAATACAATTGGGTTGTAGTAGTTCAAATAACTGTAGTTTGGTTATTTTTTCAGAAAGAGGTCTCAATTTTGTGAACTTTTTAACAATGTGATTGAAATGTATCTGACTGATAATACTTGCATAAAAGTTATTTTTCCCAAAAGTAAGAAATGAGGGCATCCTCCATTAGTTACTTCCAAAATCCTATAATACGACAATTATCACGTATTTTATTTTTCAGGACACGATCCAGCACATAAAATGGAAAATTCTCAACTACTTTGAGTTTTCTTTTAATTCTGATAAGATATAAGGTGAGGCAGTGTTAGAAATGGGGTTTTTGGTTGGCAGCCAGGTTACCCTCTGTTCAAGCAAGAACCCTCACTCTAGTCAGGGTAAGTCACACACAATCCAAAATTAGCCTGTGCCCACCCTCTGGTAGCTTGGCACGAGCAGTCAGGCTTAACTTAGAAGGATATGTGTAAAGTATTTGTGCAATAAATCATACAATACCACAATATAGCACCACAAAAATACACCACACAATGTTTAGAACAATATATAATATTTATCAGGATAATTGTAGATCAAAACGAATAAAGATGCAATATGAATTTGTAAAGATATCACTGAAAAGTGATATAAAGTGTCTTAAGTCTTTAAAAAGCAAACAAAGTCGCTTTCAAGCACAAAGTACCTGGTTTGGAGTGGAAAATCTCCGCAAAGGGCCGCAGGAGAAGAGATACGTGGAAAAATGGTGTGTGTGTCGATTTCTCCCCAGCACACACGGACATGCGTCGCTATTTTTCACGCGGGGAAGTCGTGCGTCGTTTTCCGGCACGCGGGCAGTCTTTCTGTGGGTCGCAGGGATTACCAGATGTCCCGGGTCTGTGCGTGGATTCTCCTGCTTGTTTTCTGGCTGCGCGTCGTTCTGCTGGGCTGTGCGTCAAAGTTTCGCTCTCACGGCAGGCGTCGCGTCGATTTCTCCTCTGGCGGTCGGGCGGCGTTGTCCTTGCGAGGCCGTGCATCAAAGTTCTGGTCGCCCCGAAGGTGTCGCGTCGATCAGCATCGGTGTGCGGCGTTTTTCTCACCGTGGAACAAGCTGTGCGTCGAAAATTTAGGCGCACGAAGCGTCCAAGGAAAAAAGAGAAGTCTTTTTGGTCCTGAGACTTCACGGAACAGGAGGCAAGCTCTATCCAAGCCCTTGGAGAGCACTTTTACAGCCAGACAAGAGTTCAGCAAGGCAGCAGGCCAACAGCAAGGCAGCAGTCCTTTGTAGAAAGCAGACAGGTGAGTCCTTTGAGCAGCCAGGCAGTTCTTCTTGGCAGGATGTAGTTTCTGGTTCAGGTTTCTTCTCCAGCAAGTGTCTGAAGAGGTAGAGCAGAGGCCCTGTTTTATACCCAAATGTGCCTTTGAAGTGGGGGAGACTTCAAAGAGTGGCTAAGAAGTGCACCAGGCCCCCTTTCAGTTCAATCCTGTCTGCCAGGGTCCCAGTAGGGGATGTGGCAGTCCTTTGTGTGAGAGCAGGCCCTCCACCCTCCCAGCCCAGGAAGACCCATTCAGAATGCAGATGTATGCAAGTGATGCTGAGTACCCTGTGTTTGGGGTGTGTCTGAGTGAATGCACAAGGAGCTGTCAACCAAGCCCAGCCAGACGTGGATTGTAAGGCACAGAAAGATTTAAGTGCAAAGAAATGCTCCCTTTCTAAAAGTGGCATTTCTAGAATAGTAATATTAAATCCAACTTCACCAGTCAGCAGGATTTGGTATTACCATTCTGGCCATACTAAATATGACCTTCCTACTCCTTTCAGATCAGCAGCTACCACATCAATACTGTATGAGGGCAGCCCCAATGTAAGCCTATGAAGGGAGCAGGCCTCACAGTAGTGCAACAACGAATTTAGGAGTTTTACACTACCAGGACATGTAAACTACACAGGTACATGTCCTGCCTTTCCCCCACACAGCACCCTGCTCTAGGGGTTACCTAGGGCGCACATTAGAGGTGACTTATATGTGGAGAAAGGGGAGGTTTAGGCTTGGCAAGTACTTTTAAATGCCAAGTTGAGGTGGCAGCGAAACTGCACACACAGGCCTTGCAATGGCAAGCCTGAGACAATGAAAAGGAGCTACTTAAGTGTGTGGCACAACCAGTGCTGCAGGCCCACTAGTAGCATTTAATCTACAGGCCCTAGGCACATATAGTGCACATTACTAGGGACTTATAAGTAAATTAAATAGTCCAATCAGGTATGATTCAAGGTTACCATGTTTAAAGGGAGAGAGCATATGCACTTTAGCACTGGTTAGCAGTGGTAAAGTGCGCAGAATCTAAAAGCCAGCAAAAACAGTGTCCAAAAAGTGGAGGGAGACAGGCAAAAAGTTTGGGGTGACCACCCTAAGGCTGTCAGGTCTAACAGGCAGGATTTTGGGAAATCCAGTAAAATATATTTTATTAACAAATGATTGGGAATATGTGGAACACCTTTTAGAGTTTCATATAAATTAAAATCTCAGAATATCAGTAGGGTCCAGACCACGCTAGTCTTAGACATATAATAGAATTGGTACATGTTATAATTTCCCCTTTTACCTCCCTGTTTGTGTTGGAGTGGTGTTCATGAAGTAAACTTGAGCATACAAAAGTGTTCAAATGACCTAATTGATAGAACCCAGTAAACATGCATGAATATTTGGTATATTTCAATGCAATCTGTTACCCATATCCTGTATCTGGTTTCACATTATCAGAATCTTCAAACATCCTCTCTGAACGGTTGCTTAGCAGAATTGAAAACATGGCAATATGGAAGATTTTCTGCAGCCATGGATTAAGGACAATGGGCTTTAACAGAAATTAGTTTGTATTTGCATCTTAAATACAACTGTAAACCAGTGTATTTTTATACACATTAAAGTTAATTGTTTTAGCATTAAACATTGGAAGACCTTGGGATATTTGAGACTCACCCAGCATGTGAAATCTGCTCAACTTGGGCATTTTGAACATTGTGTTGTGCAATGCAGAGGCCATTTTACAAAATGTCATGGATATCTTTTTTTCTCTTCTGAAGCATTGTGCACAAATTTAACTAGACAATGTTTTTCTTTTTCTTAGACCCTTACTGAACATTGAGAGCATGTGACCTTGGTATTATCTACATTCTAGCAACATCAATTAACTTGGAAGTTTGAGAAATGTGATTTCAAAAGTGAGGAAATTGAATAGCTTTGGTTCAGAATCTTCTTTTACTTAAAGGAAAAAAATGGCCTTCTCTCACCAAAGGTTCCTTGGATTTCCATTTTTATTCACTTTTATTAAGGATTTTGCAAGTTCAAGCCATGTTATTGCCTGTATTTTAACAGGAAATCCTGAAATGAATTTTTATTGGAGTTCTCATTTAAAAAGCATTTCATATAGTCAAACGAATCTCAAGCTCTAATTGTGTGTCATCCTGACAAATCTAACAAATGTATTGCAAAGACTGATGCTTCGGAACAAACTGTGGTGGCCTGTTGTGTTACAGCTATAAGAATGCAATGGATAAGAGAGCACTGTTTTGCAAGTGTCCCATGATTTGACAGAAGCTGAACAGAACTGTTCAGTTCTAGAAAGAAAGTTACTAGCAATAAAAATGCCTTTTAGCAAATAGAGCCATCTTTTGAATGGTGCCAAGGAAGTCCCCGAAATCAGACTGACTGTTGGATGTAAGCAAAACTCTCAGCATGCGAACAGTAATGAAGCCGGATGAGTATTTTTCTTTTTGCAGTGACTTCAAGATAGTCTGTATTCTGTTTCAGCTCATCTTGCTTGTATCTAGAATCCTCATTTACATATGAGCAACCAATTATCACTTCTCACAATGTAGTTGGAATTGTTCACCCTTTCTTAGTAAGAGTCAGGGGTACTGAAGAACAATTAAATGTTGAGACATTAGAGGATCTTGATCATAAAACTCCACTCACACAACTTAACGATTTGTATTTGAGCCAACAAACTTTTTCTATTCCTATCAGATAACTACAGCATTATGTGATATGTATATATCTTGGGTCTATTATTTCAGGTCATAAAAGAGTCAAGGGCATGTTGGCTCTTTTCTTGCTTTCACTTTGCCTACAAGTTTTTCTGATGCTCAAGATATCTTGCCCCACCTGTGCTAAAAACAATCACTGTATTGCAAATCTTATCGACATTTCCAGTCTCTACCAGTTGCTTCTGAACCATGGTATACAATCTCTACTCATGGTTTTCTAGTCATAATGGTAATACTTGATATTATTTCAATAATGTTTCATTTTTCTTCTTTGCCTAAATTCTCAATACTTGAAGAAATGTCACAATATTTTTGACAGTCATTTTTCATTTCCATGGCTCACCACATGCAATAATTTATAGCAGAGGAGCAGAAAAATGTTCATGTTTTTTGGAAAGCTCTTGAGGGCACTAGGAACTGAATAAGCTGACTCTTTACCTGATTGCTACCCGCAGAATAATGTGCAAACAGAGTAAACTAATTCTGGGTCTTGAACAATATCTCTGATGTTACTGCAGTGCCACCCATGAGTGTGCTGGCTTCCTATCTAACAACAGCTGCATTTTCTTATAACAATACCGTCAATATTTCAAATTTTTTCTGTTTGTAGGGTTGTTATCCAAGAATTACCTCTTCTTCACCTTGCATGGACCCATTGGTTCAGACCGCTATGGACTACATGACCCATTTGCAGAAGCAAAGGCTACTAGTCTCTGATAGTTTTCATCATTCCAAGATCAAGATGAAAGAATATGCTGATCAGCCAAGATCTGTGTCTTCTTTTGGTCCAAGTAATAGGGTTAATATCCAATATATTTTGGTCCATTTATCATAACCAATCAGGTTCCATAGTCAAGTTTGCTGCTGACGAGGGCTTGGGTGACTGTTCTTCTTGTGTCTGTGGCGACCCATCTGTAGATTTGCGGAGCATACGGAGGGTGTTGAAGCAGGTTGAGGAGACAGTGCTGACTTGCTTGGTCAAGGAGAGTATTGAGTCGAGGATGATGCCCAGGTTGCGTGCATGGTTGGTGGGTGTTGGGGCTGCTCCCAGAGCGGTCGGCCACCAGGAATCGTCCCAGGCTGAGGGGTTGGCACCGAAGATGAGGACCTCCGTCTTGTCTGAGTTCAAATTCAGTTTGCTGTTCCTCATCCATTCGGCGACGGCCTTCATTCCTTCATGTAGGTTGGATTTGGTGGTGAGGGGGTCCTTGGTGAGGGAGAGGATCAGTTGGGTGTTGTCGGCGTAGGAGATTATGTTGAGGTTGTGCAGCCGGGCTACCCGGGGCGAGCGGGGCCATGTAGATGGCAAAAAGTGTAGGGCTGAGGGACGAACCTTGGGGAACGCCACAGGTGATCTTGGAGGTTTCGGAGCGGAAAGGGGGAGGCGGATGCTCTGGGTTCTGCCGGAGAGGAAGGAGGTGGTCCACTCCAGAGCCTTGTCCCGGATCCCTGTGTTGTGAAGGCGTGTGCGTAGGATGCAGTGGCAGACGGTGTCGAAGGCAGCCGAGAGGTCCAGGAGGATGAGGGCTGCGGTTTCGTTGTTGTCAAGCAGGGCCCTGATGTCATCGGTGGCGGCGATGAGGGCGGTTTCTGTACTGTGGTTGCTGAGGACCCCTGACTGGGATGGGTCCAGGATGTTGTTTTCTTCGAGGTAGTGGGTCAGTTGTCTGTTGATGATCTTCTCGATGACCTTGGCCGGGAATGGGAGATGGGGCGGAAGTTCTTGAGGTCTCTTGGGTCCGCCTTGGGTTTCTTGAGTAGGGGTTTGATCTCAGCATGCTTCCAGCTCTCGAGGTAGGTCGTGGTCTCGAAGGAGATGTTGATGACTTTAAGGAGGTGGGGTGCGAGGGTGGCGCTTGCCTTGTTAAAGATGTGGTGCGGGCATGGGTCTGACGGAGATCCAGAGTGGATGGAGCCCATGGTTTTGATTGTGTTGTCTTCGTTCACGTTGGCCCAGACAAGCAGGGGGTGGTAGTTGAAAGTGGGAGGAGAGTCTGATTGGCGGGGTGGTCTGGCTGTTGAAGCTGTCAAGGATGTCTGTGATATTGTGGTGGAAGAAGGAGGCGAGGGAGTTGCACATGTCTTGTGAGGGTGGGATGTCGTTTGTGCTGGAGCTGGGGTTGGAGAGTTCATTCATGATGTTGAAGAGCTCCCTGCTGTTGTGTGCGTTGTTGTCCAGGCGGTCTTTGAAGGAGGCTTTCTTGGCAGATCTGATGAGGTGATGGTGATTGCGGATGGCGTTCTTGAAGGCGGCATGGTTGTCTGGAGTCTGTTCGAGTGAGCCACTTTCCCTCCAGTTTCCGACAGGTTTGCTTGGAGACTTGAAGGTCCGAGGTGAACCAGCTGGGTCTCTTGTTGGCATCTCTGTTGTAAGGTTTGTTGAGCGGGGCGAGGGTGTTGGCACAGTGGTCGATCCAGTGCCAGAGGTTGCGGGCTGTGAGGTCGGGATTGGTGGGTGGTTTTCGGGCAAGGCTGGTGTTCAGATGGTCTTGGCTGATTTTGCTCCAGTTGCGGCGGGGGATCTGTTGGGTGCGGTGCTGCATGGTGGGTTTCTGGAAGGTGAAATGGATGCAACGGTGGTCGGTCCATGGCAGTTCGGTGGTGTGGCCGAAGGTGACGTGGGGGCTAGCGGAGGAGACAGGGTCCAGTGTGTGGCCAGAGGAGTATGTTGGGGTAGTGATGAGTTGTCGGAGTCCGAGGGTGGCGAGGTTGTCGATTAGGGTGGTGGTGTTGGGATCATTGTTATTCTCCAGGTGAAAGTTCAGGTCGCAAGGAGGACTTAGTCGCAAGGCTAGGGCGTGCCTGCTGACAAGGTCGGCGATGGCATCGCAGAACTGAGGCCGAGGTCCGGGGGGTCTGTAGATGAGGGTTCCGCTGAGGGTGGTGTTGGGGTTGGTGTGGATCTGGAAGTGCAGGTGTTCGGCAGGGTATAGGTCGTGACCCTGATGGTGTTCTTGTGGACCATGGCAAATCATGTGTAAGACAGCTTAGGTCAGAGAAGGATACACCTCAATGCTTCTCTTCTCTATTTCTAATGTAAATGCTTTTTGGTCCAGAGTTTTCTTTGCTCCCTTTCTATGCAGCTGCATTACTGCTTGGATTATGTCTCCCAGAAGACTTTTTGTATTGTAATGTAAGGTGGATTTGCAGAGTATTGCTTGTCAAATGTGAGGGTATCCTGGCACTGAGTAGGTGAGTGTAGGTGTGTGGTGAGGCTGAGCCTCAGTACAGGCAGTATTGATGGTCTTGCAAGAAGACTAATTAAAAAGCCAGGTCTTTCGCTTCTAGTGGAATTTCATGAAGTGAGGAGGAGTTCTTGATGTGCAAGGGGAGGTCATCCCATGATTTTTTGGCTTGGTCGGAGAATGAACAACCTCCCATTCTGCTTCTGTGAATGTGGGGTGTGTGCAAATGAGAGTGATGCTGAGCAAAGTTTTCTGGTGGGTTGGTGGAAGTCAATTTGATGATTTTTATATAGTGACTTGAATGCATTTGCAAGAAGTTTGAACTGGCATTGTTTATGAATAGGGAGCCACTGGAGCTCTCTGAGGTGTGGGGTGGTGTGGGTTCAGTGCAGGAGGTCAAGGAGGAATCTGGTGGAGGCTTTTTGGACGGTTTGAAGTCTGTGAAGACGATGGATTAGGAGGCTGGTGTAGAATGAATTGCTGTAGTCCAATCTGTTTGTGATTAAGGCCTACATGATGGTACGGCTGGTTGCCAGTGGGAGCCACTTGAAGATTGTAAACCACATGTGGAGGATGTGGAAGCATGAGGAGGTGATACTGTTGATCTGGGACTTTAGGGTGCAGATTGTCTCCAGGATGAGGCCTTGGTTCCTCGCGTGGTCAGTTGGGGTGGGTCTAGGTCACAGTTAGGCATGCCATAAAATGGAGTCTCAAGGCGAGCTCTTATTCCCAAAAATCAGCACTTCAGTTTTGTTTGGGTTATGCTTGAGGCAGTTTTCGTTCATCTTATTGGCTCTGCTGTACATGCATTGTTTGAAGTTTGTCTTAGTGGTGATGGTCTGATCTGAGAGGGAAAAAATGAGCTAAGTGTCATAAGCGTAGTATATGATGTTGATTCTGTGAGATCTGATGATGTTAGCCAGAGGAGTCATGTACATGATGAAAAGTGTGGGGCTGAGTGGTTGGGTTTTGATGTGAATGGCGTGAGCCTAACTCGTTGTGGTCTTCTGCAGAGGAAGGAAGCTATCCATTTGAGTGTGGGTTTTTGTGTTCTCTTTGTGTGTAGCCTGGATATATGTGTGTGGTGGGAGAGAGTGTCAAAAGCGGTGGAGAGGTCAAGGAGGATGAGGGCAGCAGTCTGTTCATGGTTGAGGATGGTGTGCATGTCGTCGGTGGCAGCGATGAGGGCTGTTTCAGTACAGTGGTTGTTTCAGAATCCTGATTGAGAGTTGTGTAGGAGTTTGTGTCATTCTAAGTGGTCAGAGAATAGTGTGTTGATTGCCTTCTTCATGAGCAGCGAGATGGGTCAGTAGGTGCTGAGTACTTCGGAGTTGGCTGAGTGTTTTTTTAAGAAGGGTGGTTACTTTGGCTTTTTTTGATGGAAGTGAGTGCAGTGTAGGTTGTGTCTGTTCTCAGATTGCACATATGGTGGGGGAAACGTTATGTGGGTACCCCTGAGTGGCCTGTCCTCATTATTGCTGCAGTGCCCTCGATGGACAGAGTCTTTGGTTGATGAGGCTAGCAGGCTCGGAAGGTCAATAGAAGGGTAGTTGGGGTTCGAAGTTGCTGTAGATCTTGGTGAATTTTTTTGGGGAAGAAATCAGAGCGGTTGTTGCAGATTTCTTATGTTGGGGTGATGGTGTTGGTTCCGGTTGTTGGGTTGGTGAATTTCTTGACAATGGCAAAAAATTCCTTGCAGTTGTTGGAGCTAGATTTATTCTCGGGTGAGGGCCTTTTTCTTGGCCTCTTTGACTTGAGGGTGATAGTGTCTTTGAGTAGTGTTTCTTCCGGTGGTTCCCCATTTCCTTTCAAGTTGTTTGCAGACTCACTTGGGTTCTCTGATTCTCTGAGATCAGAGTTGTACCAACTAGCTTGTTTGTCGGATCTTTTGGGTTTGGTGTTTTTTCTTGGGTTCCAGGGCATTGACACAGGTGGTGACTCAACTGTTGAAGTGGTTTGTGTTGTTGATTTGGTGTTGGTGGGGTTTGGGTAGTTTAGTTCAGGGGAGTTGAGCCATTCCATTTCTGTAACTGGCCCTGTTGTGTGGAAGTAGATGATAGAGTGACTTATCCATTTGAGCTGAGTAATGTGGCTGACTTTAACCTTGTCACTGGAAGAGAATATAGGGTCTAGGGTGTATCCGGTGATGTGGGTAGGGCCTTGTACAAGATGGGTGACGACAATGCTTAATATACCAAGGCACACAACACTTATCCTGGTAGTCTATTCATAAAGGTGCTGAGTCATAAACAGTTCAACTTCAACGTGATGGAAATTTTATTCATCGAAGATTCAGTAGATTCCACAGAAAACATCTAATCCAATGATACAACAGCCGACACGTGTTTCGTCAAAATGACTTTCTCAAGGCTGTAAATTAAATGTACAAGGAAAACATACATCAAGACAATGTACAAAAAACAGGGAATCTATATATCACAATGATCCAAAGTGCCATTAGTGTAAATGGGAATCAACTGTGCAACCAGGCGGTGGTGCAAAAGAGACAAGCCAAACAAAAGTAACAGTACTAAGTACCCCAAATGAGTCAGACAACATGCAATTATAAAAATCAAGCAGGCACGATCCACACTCCATGTATTCTTGAAAAAAAGTATGGAGAAAGTATAGTATCCTGTAGTAAGTATCGTCTCCACCGGTGACCAAGCCCCTTCAATGTCCCCCAAAGAAAGAATAGCCACCAACCATTAGTGTGAAAAATATACCACAAAGCGTGAAATCTTATATATGAGAAATTGTAACCCGAACACGAGAAACAGAACCGGGGGAAGAGAAATATGTGCAACAAAAAAAAGATAACATACCGAGGTATGTGTATCTTAAAAAAATATCCATTATGCTGCAGAACCCTATATTCAGTCTATACCACAGCTGATGCGTACAGGGATTGTCCAAAAGTGTTAAATGTCATGGTTCAAGTAATAGAAGCGACCATGATAAGTCTAAATAGAGAAGAAACGTATCATAAGTTTCCCACATGGAAACCAAGAAGATAGAAACATATTTAAAAAAAATTAATATTCAAATTAACCATGTAGATGGCCAAGGTCCGGCCATAGCACCATAAAGAGTATGTAGTTGTGGAGAATCTCGAGCTGTCACAAAATTAAAAAACAGTGAGAAAGAAGTGTGTATTAACTCATGTTCTGCACTGGAACCAATGGGATAAATGGGGGATATGTTAATCTCGCAAAACAGGTCATATGTAAATACGATCTACAAAAAATACCCAGCGGGCCAAAGGCCGCACCCGAAGTCGCTGTGCATCTACATAGAAAACTGGGATTGTCAGAGACTATAAATAGTTTGGCAGCACGTCATGAATATTAAAGTGACAAATAGTGCACCTGGAGATTCAAAAGTTATATCCGGAGGTGCCGTAAATTTATCTAAGTCTAGTAAAATCCAATATAGACCCGGGACCTCCGTAAGTGTTAAAAATGTAGGTCTTAACATAGTAAATAGTTAGTCTGTAAATACAAGGCAAAAAAGAAATAATAGAATAACAAATATTCGCCAATATTCTGGGCTACATGGAATGCTGAGTCTAACATGTTAAAAAATCTTATGTAACACGGGGACTCCATAAAAGATATGAAGCTTATATTTTACCGTACTCAAGAGTTTGCCTCCCTTGTTATGCACAGATAGAAAGAGGAGAACCCGTAATGCTGGCGCCATATTAATTTATACAGACATGCTACTCATGGCAATAAAAAGAGGACTAAGTGTGGAGCAAAACAATGGACATAACACCATCATGGCGTGTGTATGTGCTAAGGTATTGTAAGGAGCAATGCAGATACAGGCTCGTTTCCTATGGTTGTCGCCATCCTGAAATGTGTTTGCGTGCCACATTGGCAGTAAAAAAGGGAAACCAAGAATATGAGGAACAGAGAAAGTCGTCATTTTTGGACATGTTCGAAAATAGAACATTACTAAAGACCTAATAAACCATAACCCGGGTGACCCGAGGAAAATTGCATAGAAGATATGATACAAAGGGGCATGCAGTGGAAATGTGAATATCCAGCAAGTACAAGAAGCAGTATATATGCACAGATTAACAGTTGGTACAATGATGTAGCATTTGTTACACTCAATCTAAATACAGTAATGTAGACACATTCAAGTGTCCCGTATGAAGCTAACAATAAAGATAATAGCACACAATCATACAAAGACGCCCATGGTAACAAAGCAGAAGGCTTGAAAGTAAGACATGTAGATTTTTCTCTATATTCAACCCCTCCTGCACTGCTCTGAGCTTGATGATCCACTTGCTTTCCATGCGCCTCAGCATTAGTGTCCTGTCTCCACCTCTTGGGCAGGTACCTAGTGTTTCTATCCCATGTGTGATGATCCCTAGAACTTCTCTTTGTTCATGAGCAGAATTATAGTGGATTTGCAAAAGGATAATCCGTGTTGTTGTGTCTAATTGCCCTGATGTGTTCTTGAATTCTCTCCTTGAAGGGCCTAATAGTACTGCCCACATATATGCGTTTACAGACACAGACTAGGCAGTATACTATATATCTCGAATTACAGTTCATGAAATTGGAGATCCTATGGGGTGTCCGGGTGTTATACTGAAATGTGGTCATTTTATCTGTAACATAACAACAGATGTTACACTGCCCACATTTGTGGAAGCCCCTGGGTAGCTTCGGTAGCCACATTTAACTTTTTACCGGGGGAAAAAAACTGTGACAAAGTCGGTTGCATAATGTACGCCCCCTGCTGTGTGTGATACTCGGTCTATTAGTGATCCCTTCCACTAGGGTATTGTCAGCTAATAAGAAAGACCATTTTTTAGGAGAATCTTGGAAATTTCAGGACTCAAAGTACTATATGGAATATTGAGTGACAGTCTTGTATGTTCCTTGCGTTTGTTCTTGGTAAGGGCAGTAAGAAGGACTTGCCTATATACTTTCCTAATCCTCCTCTTGGTCTCTTTAAGGAGATTACTCGAATATCCATGAGCTAGAAGACGCTGTTTCATGCCACATAGTTCCTGTGCGAATACCTCATCCTAGCAACAATTACATCTTATCCTAGTAGCTTCCCCGTAGGGTATGGCCTTAATCTGTGATTGAGGATGAGCACTCGTGGCATATAAAATCGAATTACAGGCTGTTGCTTTTCTGTACATCTTAGAACATATTTTGTCACTCTCAACATAAAGAGTGACATCCAGAAAATCAATACTGGTGATACTATACACACTTGTAAGCCTAATGTTGAAAGTATTGGTATTAAGATGTCCGATAAATAAACCTAGGGAAACTAAATCACCAGACCAAAACAAGAGTACATCATCTATATATCTGCCCCAGTATATTATATGCTGAATGAGTTCAGGGGGACAAGTACGCCATAGATGTGCTTTTTCAAAGAAGCCCATATATAGATTAGCAAATGAGGGTGAAAATTTGGCCCCAATAGCTACTCCTTGTATTTGTGGATACCGTGAGCCATTGTGTACAAAGACATTGTTATCTAAGACAGTCTGTATAAGATCTACCAGCATGTTAGAGTGTTCCAATAAAGAGGCATCCCTTTTGTCCAGGAAGTGTTGCACAGCCATCATGTCTTTCTCTCTCAGAATACTAGTGTAAAGAGATGTAACATCCAAAGTGACCAAATAGTGATCCGTTTTCCATTCAAAATCAGTGACCTTGCATAACAGATCCTTAGTGTCCCTAATGTATGAGGGAAGATTATGGACAAAGGGTTGCAAAAAGATGTCAATATATTCCAATAGTTTCTCTGTTGGTGATCCTATCCCTGAGATTATCGGTCTGCCTGGTGGGAAAGTGTTTGTTTTATGTACATTTGGAGGAATATAAATACAGGGGGATTTTGGTGTGGGGTTAAAAATGTCCCTAAGGGTGAGGGCAATGTTCTGTAGACTTCCGAGCAAGTCAGTTGAGTTAGACTCCGTGGGGTAGTGGTGCTGGAACAAATTTCAGATTGGGAGTTCTGCTAGCATTGTTACATCGCTAAAGTCATAGGGATTGTGAACATTTCAAGTGTCACACACAAAGAATAGGTGTAGAAAATGGATTCAGCAGGACAGTGGTAAGGATTAGTATGTAGCTGGTGGTGCTTTTTGGAGCACACTGTCACAATTATATTGCTAAAGTATGGTGTGGTAGCACACTGTCATTTTCAGACAGCACACTTTCCATTGAACTGGCCACTAAATTTGCTCATACAGTTTTTACTGATAAAAAGTGCACAAGCGATTGAGTAGAAATCGAGTTTCCAGAAATATGTTTTTAATCCTATTAAAATCTGTGTTTTCATCACACTTCAGTATTACAAAGGAAGTGTGCTTCATATGTGCTTTTTGAACTGCTAATATATACTGAAATATTTGAATAACTAATTTACAAGTATTTAAATTTTATTATGTGATATCCCAGCATAACTATCAAATAGTTCACTTTACAAAATCATCTTGCTTTGCTAAACAGCCATTTGCCAGAAGTTATTGAATAAAATTTGACCTTTGCGTTTGAAGCACAGCAAATGCTACCAGAGAAAAACAAAATGTAAAGGCATCTTTATTGCTCATTCACCTTCTGAACTATTGCTTAGTTAATCAGGGAGTGTTGCAGCACCCCTGCTTCCAGTGCCTATGCCCTGGTGTCATGAAGATTAAAGTTAAGATCAACTAGGAATATCGAGTCTTTGGTGTCTATGGTGAGGGGGTGCAGTGAGATTGGTGAGGAGGTTACTGAAGTGGGTGAGGGGCCCTGGAGGCCGGTAACATCCATGGTGAGGGGGTGCAGTGAGATTGGTTAGGAGGTTGCTGAAGTGGGTGAGGGGTCCTGGAGGCCGGTAGGTGAGGGTACCATTGATAGTGGTTTTACTGTCTGTCTGAAGTGCGTCTCTGTGGATGATGGGGAGACCTTCTGGGTTTTGGAGTCAGTACTGATGCAGAATTTTGCATCCAGTAGGGATGGCTGTGGTGATGTCTGGCACCTATGTAAGCTTGAGCCAGGTTTCAGTGAGGAAGAGGCGGTCTGGTGCACTGCTGTCAAAAAGGTCCCACATGATTGAAAATTGAGCATATGTTGAGGATCATGCATGCGGGTGAGTGTTGTTGTGCAGGGTGTTGGTGTGATGCTGTGTGAGTGCGGTTCTGACTTGATGAGGGGTGCGGTTGTGTGTATGTGTGGGAGATGGGAGCAGGGATATGGAGGCATGTGAAGTGGGAATGCGAGAAGACAGAGGGGCCCATCGTGGAAAGATGTGTGGCTGGGCAGCACTGTTTATGGGTTGAGCAGGTGTTAGTTGAGGCATTTGGACCAGCTTTCTGGCGCTGTGCGTTATCCAGGCATGGACGGCACAGGTGGGCTTACCTCTGGTGTACCTTTGGCACGTCAGTCACGTGCACACTACAGCCACTAATAAGTAGGGCCTTGGAGAGTGGAGGAGAGCTTTGGAGAGTGGAGGAGCAGAGGGGCGAAGGGAGGTCTCAGCAAGAGTGAGAAAGTCTGGTGGGGGGAGAAGGAAACTCCGGCAGGAGTGGCAAGTAAGGGGGCAAAAACTGACAGAAAAGACCAAGATGCAAAACGGAGCAGTAAGAGGAACAAAGGATGCAAATAGGAGCAGTAGAGACAGAGGGCAGACAGAACAAAAACAGAAAGAGGAGTTACCAAGTTGGGCTCAGAACTAGCAGCTAACTGGAAAAACTGCATGAGACAAACACCAACACCAGTCAGAAGGGCAAGGTGAGTTCAAGGTCCCACTGATGCCAGTCGTGGCTCACAGAGCGCAGAAGGGTTGGGGCAGCACTAGGGGGAGTGAGCAATGAAATAAACATTACATTAATTAAATAAAAAAAACACCTGCATGCCGCTGCACCCCTCAAAGTACCTTGATTTGATTTCCTCAGGAGCAGAAGATAAATCCTCAGTCCCAACCCAGACTACTCGCAGCAAAATGGAATCTCCGTTTTGAACACCCTCGAGGGGGAAAGGAGAATGGGATTTTGAGAGACTGCCTCAGAGGTGGTGTTTCTTCTAATACTCAGTCTGCCATTCGCTTCTTATTTTAGCTGGATAACAGCACCTCAAAATTACAATTAATAGGGACACACTATTCATCATTCATTCATTTACATTTACTAATGATTAATTTCACTAACAATTATTTCACACGCTCTTACCCTGAGTATCCTGAGGATTTTGCCTCTCTCTTTCTCTATTACTGTTGGATGTTGAATAATAGAAATTAATAGTAAATTATTTTGTTAGAAGTGTTCTCCTTTTTTCTCAGTGAAGATTAGCTTACTTCTCAACCTTCGTGCTGATATATATTTTGAGTTTGTTTGACTGCACGTTCTTAAATAATTTTGAATAGTTGCTATATCTATCTATCTATCTATATATATATACAAACTGTATCAAACACTTTCCTCCTGCAGCATGGAAGGACGGCACTCCACGAGTATAAAGAAGTTTGGTTTTATTTACAAACAGGAACGTGTTTCTACGAACAAAGGCGGTAACGCCGAAACGCGTTCCTGTTTGTAAATAAAGCAAAACTTCTTTATACTCGTGGAGTGATGTCCTTCCATGATGCAGGAGGAAAGTGTTTGATATTAGACAGGGTGGCGCGCGTCAGAAGACAGGCACCTCCGATGTTAAAGTGCGGGAAGGATACGCCGTTTTGAAGTGTTTCTATATATAACTGTATATATAAATATATATAAATATATATATATATATATATATATAGATATATATATATATAGTTCAAAGTCAAGTATGATAGTATAATATGTGAAAATTGTATTTCCTGTTGTCTGTTTTATATGTATCTGTTCTGTTAATAATAATCTGCATGCTTCTTTAAATTTGTTGCGTTAATAATCTCCATTAAACTTTTTGAACTCTGGTTGATAATATCTTTATATTCTTTGAATGTTCACCAGCAACAATTCCAGCTGGAAACTCTTTTACAAGCTGCAAAAACTTTCTGTCACTGCCTCTGCTTCCAAACAAGTAAATATTATCTGTAGTTAACCAGAATAGTCTCTGAAATGCATGCGAAGCCAAGTTTGCCTCAGAAAACGTTTACCTCACAACGAGCGCTCTCTCAACACATCTGGATTCCTGTCAGGTCACAGTTGAAGTGCGCAGCTTTCTAGCGGCCGCGCGTATCATAGCAACGAAACTGAGTGCAACACCAGAATGACAACTTTCAACTCAAAAAAAACTTTCTTCCAAGAAGGACATCGCTTTTTCCACTGTGGATACTTCTTTACCAGCAATCCTATAGCTTTTCCTTTACGTTTTGCTGTTATTACATGGCAAATCTGAGGGTTCTTGACAGCACCGCTCTGCTTCTCCATTTCCTCTCCTGCACGCAGGCAGAGGCTCCCAGCCTGCCCTGCGGCCAGTCCTGACGGTGCTCAGAGCTGCGTTAAAATTGGCTGAGAGTGCATAGCCAGGGTGCTCCCAGGCAGACTGGGAGCATGTGCCTGCTCTCTCCAGCCTGGCAACACAGTTACTATTTGGGGTAATTGGCGCTTAGGGTTCCATAACGTTTTTTCCACATAAGGTATCCACACCAACTTTGTGTCCTTTTTCCCCCCACATCCTGGGAATTCTGAAAGCACCCAGAGTTTTTGGATTCTCCTGGAGGGGGCTGGGAAAATAGGCAAAGTACAGCAAGTGTTGAGTTTTTTTTTTTTAAGAAGAGGAAAAAAGTGCTCATGATAAGTGTTTTTTTTCCCTAAAAATGGCATCAATAAACTGTTAGCTGTACTGAAGTCACCATCACCCCAGCTTTGAAGAACATGAAGAGCTGAATTAAAAACACTCATTTTGTACCAAAGTTTTGGCATTTTTCAGAGAGGTAGCCCATTTTTCCTATTTTTTGTGCACTCACCCTACTTCCAGTTTGTGGTGGGAACCAGTGTGAAACGCACGGGTGATCAAGGAAAGCTATGGATTTCTGAATCCGTATTCTGAATACCACAAGGGGTCATATGTGTAGATCTCTCAGGGAAACTAGTTGTTGAAATAAAGAAATATTGAAAATGTGTAGGAAAAATGGCCATTTGTGACAACATTTTCAACTGTAACTTTTTGTCCTGATGGACAATTTACAAAAGCAATATACCATTATGTCCGCTAGACCTTTCTGGTTGTGGAGATATACAGGGTTTGTAGTCTTCCCCAAAGACAATTGCTGAGATGCACCATACAATGGTTTTTCATTGAGTACCACAAAGAGACCAATTCATATGGAATATATGGATTGAAAAATGGGTATCAAGCAAACCTATGTATTTCTGAGTTGGGCACAAAACATGGAGTTTGGGAGCAGCATTTATTTGTAAATCTCTGAATTTGTAAGTACCAGTAGAGGGTATTTTTCAAAATATCTTCTTTCTCATACACTGGCTTACATTTCAAAGGCGCAAATGTAGTTAAATCCAGTTGGTAATAACAAATGTTCTCCTAGTCAATGCTCCATAAGTATTCTGATAAAAATGGTACCTCACTTGTGTGGGTAGGCTTGGTGCCTGAAACAGGAAATGATCCAAAACACAACATGGATTCATCCATCACACTTTTCCATTGAAAGCTGCCCTTTTTTCAATATGGGTAGCTCTAAATTTTTCACCTAGCTCAGTCGGGACCTAGGGTAATCTAGCAACTCTGTATATTTGTGAAAACTACACACCTAGGGGTAACAAGGGTGGGGTCACTTGCATGGCTCGTACTAGGTTTTTTCTTCACCCAGAATCCTTTGATAAACTCAAACTTTGACTCCAAAAAAACATTTTCCTCACATTTCTGTGAGGAAAAGTTCAGGAATCTGCAAAGAGACACAAAACTCCTTCCACACAGTAGCTCCCCATGTCTCCTGATAAAACTGGTACCTCACTTGTGTGGGTGAGCCTAGTGTCTGCTACAGGAAGCTGTCCAAACTGCAAAATGGATGCATTACATTTTCCACTGAAAACTGACCCATTTTTGTCCAATGTGAGTAGCGGTAGATTTTGGACTCTAGCTAAGCTGGCACCTAGGGAAACTTACCAACCCTGTACATTTCTGATAACTAGACACATATGGTTATCCAGGCTGGGGTGACTTTTGTGGCTCTTTTGGGGTTTTGTTTTACCCAGAATCCCTTGCAAACCACAACCTTTGACTAAAAATACATTTCCCTCACATTTCTGTGATGGAAAGTTCTGGAATCTGTGGGGAGCAACAAACATATATGCACCCACTATCCCCCCTTGTCTCCCAATAAAAATGGTACCTCACTAGTGTGTCTAGGCCTAGTGCCCGCTACAGAAATGGATCAAACCAAGGTGAATGGGAGTCCCCTGGTGAGGGCTTTTATTGACCTTGGTTTGAGCCAATCCTGTAACGAGCACTAGGCTCAGCTACACTAGTGGAGCTGCATTTGTATTGGCACCAGTGGGGCAATACAAAGTGGTAGGATTTTTGTGGATTCCTGTGTACTCCGGAAGTTTCCATCACAGAAATGGAAGGAAAATGCATGATTTCTGGCAGAGTATGAAGCTTGCAGAGCTTTTTGGGTAAGAAATCCTGATGCGATCCATGCAGGACACACCACCATGGACTCCCCTTGTTGTCTAGTGGTTTGTAGGTTTGCATGGGTGGCGACTCCACAGCACAACCCCAAATACAGCACCTACTCCTTTTGTTTATCTCTCATCAAAGAGATTCAGACCTTTTGTGTTGTTTTCTCTTAACCCAGCCAGACAAGTGCGGGTACCGTTCTTACGGGGTTATGTGTGGAAACTCATGGAAGTGGAAAACCTGTGACTCCAGTAGATTCCAGGTCTTTCTGTCACAGAAATGTGAGGTAAATGTGTGTTTTTTAACAGAGTTTGATGTTTGCAAGGGCTTCTGGGTAAAATGACCTGGTGAGAGCCACACAAGTCATGCACCCATGGACTCCCCTGGTTGTCTAGTTTTTAAAAAATGTGCACATTTGCCTAAGTGCCAGCTGAGCTAGGGCCCAAAATACACAACTACCCACTTTAAAAAAAGGAGTAGTTTTCAGTTAGGGCTGTATTTACATTTTCACTGACAAAGAAGACTCTGTCGCCCATGCTGTGACTACGCCACCTGCCAAATTCAGAAATGGCTGGCATTCAATTCAAGAACATTGACAGAAGCTGCCAAAATAGTGGTTTGTGTCAATGTCTTTTTACGGTTGACACACTCCTCCATCAATATGACACAGCCATCTATCAATTTTAAAAAAAACATTATTTGTGAAAAAAATGTCCATATCACCATGGGAGTTATCTCCCATGGCAAGGGGGGTATTAGATAGTTATCACTGCCCCTCATCACTATGGGTATCCAGGTTGTGAAGGGCAGTGAAAACTGACCTGTATGCCTTCACACCTAAATTAGATGGGTGGACACAAAGGTCAGCCACAGATGGCCTTATTCAGTCAAGACATGGGAGGGGTGCAACCATGCCACAGATGGAGTAGTCTTCCCCACAATAACACCAATGTTCTGTCCACATATATATGGGGCAGCCACACCATTATCTTCACAGTAAGAATATTCTGTTGCCATTGAGATGGAATATCCTTGCTACCACAGATATAAATCTGGCAATAACTTTTGAAAGATAATCCACCACTTGCACTGGTTGATTTTTGCACCTCCAGAAATGCTAGCTTTAAAGAGCAAATCAAAGTATGAGGATATTGAAATCAAGTCTACCAAACGTGAGTCATAAAGCTCCGTCAAGGCACAAACCTCTTTATGGGCCATTCACATGGCATTCGCACACCAGACACAAGATTTTCACACCGCCGGCAATAGGCCCAGTTCAACAGATTTGTGCGCTTGTATCAAAATACCAGTGCCATGCAAGGGCCCATCACATTCATACACCAATGGATGGAATTCCCATTTATGTCCAGACATGTTGACAGTTGATGCATCCACAACGTTCACAAATGAAAAAACAGTTTGACTACATTTTTGTCACCTCTCAAGTAACCGCCTCCGTTCTGAACACTAACAAATGCATGACTAGTGAACCTTTACTAATGGCTCCCATGACAGTCACATGAGGATCAGGAAGACATGTCTAACGTGTCTTTAGTGCACTCTGTGGTAAATCCAACTCCTTCCAGTTTGTGGATGTAAGTTGGGGGTATTAGAGTATGCCTCCAAGGCTTCATTCCTCAAACTGAGTGAGCACATCTACCATCGAAACTAAGGCAAACGTGCTAGGAATACTGCCTATGTTCCCTATAGAGAACATCATAAACTGCGAAGAACTGTAGATTTTGACAGACAGGGTAGTCCGTGAGAATGTAGCAAATGTCACGTTCACTGTTACGTGCAATGCTGTGACTGTAATGCACATGTCATATACTCAACTGAACATATACGAAGTTCTGACGGAAGATAAACATGGCAAGTAGGACAAACACTTAACCCATAAGTGTAGCGCTGTGTGCTGAGTTCTCTGTAATGTTATGATTTTTTTGTAAAATGCACTATCGCCCGATAGGGCATCTTGTCACTGATGCAGGAACATTCAGGGCGGATCCATTGAGTAACCTAGTTGAAGAGCCAAGTGTTCAGCTTCATGTGGAATGCAACAGTAGAGGCTGGTGATTCTGCCCTTTTGGAGCAAATTTGGAGACATCTATTCTTCTTGTACTGCCTATGCTGAGCAATGGTGTCTGGAAGGTTTCTGAAATTTGAGGTGGTTTTGCAGTATCCTGGACCAGTGCTGTGTAAGACTTTGAATGTGTGTTTCAAGAGTTTGCAAGGAGTCAATGAAGCTGTTTCAGGTGCAGGATGCCTGCATGTTTGGATGTTGAGGGAAGAAGCTCCCTGCTGCATTCTACATGGTTTGGAGTCATCTGGTTAGTTGAGTGAGGGAATAATTCAGTATTGGGGCGACTGTGGTGCCAATGAGTTTCATTCTGTAAGTGATGATGAAGTGATTGCTTGTGTATCCGTACTACCTTTAGTATCTGCCATCTATCTATGCAATATCCCTGTGAAAGCACACCTAGCCTATGCTTTTCTTACCCCTTCATGTCTCTGTCTTCATCAGAGTCCCGACTGATCTTGTATATTTGCCAAGGGAATCTATACAGTCGTCTTCCGTCGCTAGCTACTTGAAGCTCATGAAACCATGTCTTTCATGTGTCTTTAGCACACTCACTGTGCTAAAACCAACTCCTTCCAGGTTATGGATACAAGTTGGGGGTGTCTGTTAGACCTGGCATCTTTTGCATGTTTCCCCTGTCTTTTTGCCTTCTGACCTCCTGTTTTTATGATATCCTAGACTCAGTATTTGCTGGTTTATTGTCTCTGTGCACTTTTCTACTGCAGATCAGTGCTAACGTGCCCGTGCTCCCTCTATACATTGTATTGGTGATTGGTCTAGCCCTGATTGGCATATTTCAATTACTAGTAAGTCCCTAGTAAAGTGCAATAGAGGTGCCCAGGGCCTATAAATCAATTGTTGCTGTTGGCCTGCAGCACTGATTGTGCCACTCACCCGAGTAGCCCTGTAAACATGTCTCAGACCTGATGCTGCAGAGTCTGTATGCGTAGTTTTTCACTGCAAGTCGACCTGGCAAGTGTCCCTACTTGCCAGGCCCAAACCTTCTCTTTTGTTGCATGTACATTACCTCTAAGGTAGGCCCTAGGTGGCCCTATGGGCAGAATGCAGTATATTTAAAAGGTAGGACATGTACTGGTGTATTTTACATGTCCTGATAGTGAAACACCGCCATATTCAGCTTTCACTGTTGCAAGCCCTTGCTCTCCCATAGGTTAACATGAGGATTACCTTTAAATATCTTTTAAGAGCAGATAGAGATGTGGAGTTTGGGGTCTCTGAACTCACAATTTAAAAGTACATCTTTTGGTAGAGTTGGTTTTCAGATTATCTGTTTGAAAATGCCACTTTTAGAAAGTGGGCGTCTTCTTGCTTAACCATTCGGTGTCTCTGTCCCGCTTCGCACCGCAGCCCCGATGCCTTCAACGCTATCGCTCCTGATTTCGTCATCAGCGCAGAGTTTGATCTGCAATGCGTGTGAATTCTAGGGCCCTGCACTGACCACTGGAACCAATGCCAGGGATGCGGATCTTATTGCGAGGACCACAACATCCTACATTTCCAAGATACGGTTTGTGGTTCTTCCTGACACCGTAGCTGGTAGGTGACCCCGTGGTCGCCCTGGACTGTTGGATTTGTTGTTCACGATGCCTTGATAGCCTCAGACAGAGCTACTGACTTCAAGGAACTGTATTTTTAAGTTAATTTTTGCAACTTTCATATCTTTATCACTGTATGTTGGATGTTTCTCGTTTTGGTCTTGTTTTACACAGATAAATATTGACTGTTTTTCTAACATTGGTGTGGTATCGTTTTGTTGTGTTTTCATTGTATTACTGAGTGTTATGTGCAAATGCTTTATACATTGCTCCTGAGATAAGCCTGGATGCTTGTACTAAGCTACCAAGGGGGTGAGCAGGGGTTACCTGAGCTAGGCATCCCTCTTACCCTGACTAGATTGAGGGTCCCTTCTTGGGCAGGCTGTAAACTGACAGCCAACTAAAGACTTAATTTCTAACTATATCCAAGTATGCCTGTGATGCCTCACTAATCGAACTGAATGAGCATATCTACCTTTGAAACCAGAGCAAACATGCTGAGGAATACTGTCTCAGTTCCAGAAAGTAATAAGCCAAACAAATGTCCTCATTCACTGACATTTCTACTTTTGCTTTTAAAGTGTGAAAACTCAGTAACTTGTTTCATAACCAATGGTATTGAAAAAAGGTCCAGGACACAATATCTTACATGGTGACTGTTTTCACATCTTTAGTATAAGGACAATATTCATTATATTTCTAAATTAGTGCAGATGATGCAGTGCTCAAACAGTGAACAAGTATATACACAACAACTTAGAACATGTCACAGAACAGATCGGAGAAGGTTGCTTAGGATTTTATATTAAACAAACATAAGCAGAGAGCCTGTCTGTACATATATGGTATCTCCTGGTGACTCATAATATGGTTTGAAAGCAACTAAGGGACAGGATGTTGACATTTTGACCTACAGTTAATCTTTGGATCTCATCAGAACAAAAGTCATCTGACTAAACTTCCTAAGCAACTGTGGAATCTTGGGACCTTCAATAAGTCATTCTGTAAGCATTATGTGCACGAATACTACAAGTCTACAATGTATACTGGCCCACTGAGTTAGAAGGACTGTTCCAGTGGGATAAACAAGTTATTCAGGAAAAGTGCACCTTTGTAATGTGTGGAGAAAGTGGTCACACCTACACATACATGAGTATTCCTAGACAAAGCCAGCAATGGGCAATGGGTCACTCGGTTTCTTAGATGGGCCCATACAGGTAAATAGATGTCGTGGGAAAAGCACACTTTGGCCCTCATTCTGACCCTGGCGGTTTCTAACCGCCAGGGCAGAGGGCAGAGGAAGCACCGCCAACAGGCTGGCGGTGCTTCCGGGGCAATTCTGACCGCAGCGTTAAAGCCGCGGTCAGAAAAGGGGAACCAGCGGTTTTCCCCTGCCCCAGGGAATCCTCCATGGCGGCGCTGCATGGGGATTCCGACCTGAAGAGGCTGGCGGGAACGGGTGTTGTGGGGCCCCCTAACAGGGCCCCATAAAGATTTTCAGTGTCTGCTTGGCAGACACTGAAAATCGCGACGGGTGCAACTGCACCCGTCGCACCCCAGCAAATTCGAAGCCGGCTTCATCTTTGCTGGGGCTTTCCCGCTGGGCCAGCGGGCGATCTTTTGAAGATCGCCCGCCGGCCCAGCAGGAAAGTTGGAATGCTCCCCGCGGGGCGGTGTTTGGTCGGTTTCCGCCCGGCGGGCGGTGTCCGCCGCCCGCCGGGATCGGAATGACCCCCTTTGCATTGTGACACGCATGCATGGGTTGGTCTAATCTGCTATGACCGCCCGCTGCAGAGACTGTGCTTGTGAAGTGTCAGCATTACTGCCATCAACATGTGCCTCAGAATCGCTGGAAGATGAGTCATCTGATGGAATGCAGCTTATTGAGACATCGCTTCCAGATTCTGCTCCATTTTCCTCTCCCTCAGATGATTTCTCAATCCCAACTGTCTCAGTCTCTGATCCTACCTCAGAGCTGCCCTCCATAACTCGATTTAGGGCATTGACAGCAGCCATCCACCGGTATGCAATCTCTGCTGACTGGCTAAAACCGTCCTTCTAAAACACTGTCCTACATAGAAGGCAGAAGTTTTGATCTAAATCATTGGGTGTGTGTCTGATGTGTGCAACAGTAAATAAACACAAAATTAACTTATCTTATCTTCTACTCTGAATGTGAAGGTTCTCCAAAGATGATACAAAAGACAAAAAAGACACAGTATTACCTTGCCACATACCCAATATCACAGCATACTTTTAACATGGCCTATGCAAAACTTTCTTGTTGGGAAAGTTGTTGGGTATTTGCCAGTATAAAAGTAATTCTCCAAAGCTGCAACTCTACCTTTAATCCCAAGAAGCACACAATCACATAGTAGCCCCTGCAACTTTATGCACAGGGGAGCTCCTTGTTAAACTCACAGTGCTATCACTAGGATCAATGGAATTATGCGGCACTAAAGCACCAAATTATGCAACAGAGTTGACTAAAAAAGGCAGGATATAAAAGCCAAAATATGCAGCATGATATAGCACCTTTTTAATAGTATGACTTCATTATTTTATGGCTTGCTACCATGATAATACCCTCAGGGGAAATATTTCACATCATGAGTGCTAGTTTACTAACTAAATGCAGAAATAAGCAACTGAAAGAACTACTAAACCTGTGTGCAGACCCTTCCACTGTGTGCAAACATGTTGCCACATCCATTAGTATATCGTGCATAAGCCACATGACTCTACCATCAACTGCATAATTTGCAGATGGTAGACATGTGGCATATGCAGTATATTTATATGTATTTTTAGAAATGTGTGTTTTCCCCAGGGTGTCAAAATCTGCCCCACAAGGGAGAACACACATCTGAAAAAAAAAAAAAAATATATATATATATATATATATATATATATATATATATATATATATATATATATATATATATATATATATATATATATATATATATATATATATATATATATATATATTACCTAGAGGTGGTCGCCACTAGGTAATTATAGGTAGGACCACGTTGCTATACAAAAAGCGCTTTTTTACTTGCATATATCTTTGGCGCCGCTTAACGAATCTTCACTAAACTTTCTAAAGAAATGTGCCGTCAGCTGCTGCCTAGAAAGTTTCGGGGTGATCCGTCTAAGGGGGCCCAAGAAAAAGGGGGGGTCCCAAAACACGTTTTCCCCATTCATTTTTCCATTTGGGTTTTGAGCAGCTATACCGCAAAAACGACTGGACGGAGTTACACCAAATTTGGAAGGAAGGTAGGTTGTGGTCCAAAAAGATAGCTTTTTTGTTTTGTTGTAATTCCTTAGAGTAGTTTTCAAGAAATTAAGGGGAAAACCAATTTGTATATCTGGGGAGGTGAAGGATTTGTGACTCCTTACGATCTGGTGCTGAGATCTGATTGGTTGATAACACTTCAACAATAGAAAAAAACAGGGAAATAGTAAAAAAAAAAAAATATATATAAAGAAAAAAAAAACGGGCCAAGGTACGAACACCCTGACCCCTTAGCTCTGGTCCAAAGAGACCCCCTCCCGGGCTAAAAGGTATTTTTTTTTTCTGAGCACAGACGCGGTGGAACCCCAAATCCGCTGGTAAAGTAAAAAATTAAAAAACGCAAAGCGAGGTCTTTCACGCTCCGTTAGTTTAATGCCCACAGGTGGGCCAAGTCTTGGGGGCTTTAAAAAAATAAAAAATAAAATAAAGCAGTGGGTGGGGGCTTCCGGTCCCCTTCTGATGCCCTGGTGCGCTACCTCCATGGAGCTCATTTTTTGGGATGCGAGGGGACCTATGGCCCCCCACTGCCCTGGGGACTGACACCTCCCCAAGGCCTTTATTGATATATGGGGGGGTGCTGTCTGCCACCCACTGCCCCAGGGAAACACTGTAGTTGAAGCAGGGGAGCCACGAAGACCACCATCCCCCCAAGGGCAAATATTTATAAAATGAAAGGGGGTCCCTATGGGACCCTTGCACCAGGGACCACCTCCTCCCTGGGGCTATGTAAACATTGGAAGTGGACCTAGGAGTTATAGTTACCTTAGGGCACGAGTTATAATTACTTGAGGTAACTCTAACTATAACTGGTGAATTTCTATGGTTTTGTATGTTTAAAATGTAAGAATAACTATAACCTCCCTGTAACCTTTGGTTATTTTAAGTGAAAATATATATATATATATATATCCCTTTATCTAAACTGCTTTACTTTTTTTTTGGAAATGTGTGGTTCCTCTGGGGGCTGCAATCAGCCCCCGGGGCACCATGCATTTCCAATTAACAAATGTGGGGTCTACAGGGGGTCGGCCTGCATCCAAGAGGTGAAACTGTGACTTCAGTGCATCTTGCGGCTTGCTGACATCACTGATGGGAGGAAGGGGGTTGGCACAGAAGAGATTCCACTTCCCCCCGCCCCTTAAAAAAAAAAAGGTTCTCCAGCTCTGCACCAGAGAATCATTTTCAGCCCTTCCTGGTGTGGGCCAGAGGGTTAAAGAGGCATGAGGTGGAATCAAGAATAGCAGCCTCTGTATTCTGCACAATGACCTTCTGTAGCACCAGAAACGGGCCTCTAAGCAATTAGACCGGGTCAAAGTCAAAATGTAATGCCACCCACGATGGAGTACATATCAGCATGACTAGTGACTAACCTGGTATCCTTGAGGGCCCATCCATGCGACCTTTATAGTGCTGTAAGTACACATAAAGACATCCGTGTCCAGGATGGTGGAAGGTGTACACGACTCTTCTATTTGCGCACACTTTACTTAGATATTGAAGATCTAGTGACAGTGATTTCCTCAGCACTTAACTATGCTGCTTCCTGAAACGGCCATAATTCATTGGCTGAAATGTGTCAACCTCTTTCTGAGGGGTACAATGGAAATTATAAAGAGTAAAGAGGACACTGTGTGAAGGATATCTTTTGGTGAAATTGGTTTCATGGGTACCTCCATGACTATTTGTTGTGCGACCTGGAGACTGACCAAATTGCAACACGACATAGTGGATGTCTATGAAAAAAGTCTTTAATCCAGGGTTGTGCAAAAATAAATAATTTTATAATGGAATCTTGTTAAATAAATGTACTGTGAAAAATCTATATTCTGGTTTATAACTTATACAGCATGCAAATTCTACATATAAATAGAGGGGTGGGCATGTTGGGCTATATTTAGGAATAATAGTGTCAAATATTATGGTTTGTCCAATAAGATTATATTATCATTGTCCGAGTGACGGACAAATCAATCCATGTGGAAAACTTATAATGCTATGTTATGCCCAGGATCTGCTGGGGTTATACGGGCTTCCCCTTTTCATGGATATAGAGACCAGGTTCATCCTAGTAGAAAGTTTACCTTCAGGCTGAGAAGCTTTTATGGAGAAAAAGTACTTCTTGACTAGCAAGCTGCAAGCAGAATCCAAAGTGGGGCTCAATGATGGTGGGTAGCTGAGAAGCAGAGTCCTGCTGCAGTAGTCGATGAAAGTGGAAAAGCTCCAAGTCTATTCTCAGGAAAGCCTCAACATTGATCAAATTTGGCTCTGCAAAATCTTCTACGTTCATATTTAGAAACTTTTCTGGAAGTCAAATGTTCAGTGGGGCAAACCAGCAAGTTGCAGCTGACCGCCTATGCAGACGCAATCCTATTCTCCATATGTTTGCTGGGTAGAAAGCTGGAAACAACTTTCTAAGTCCCAGCTAGTGAAGTCTGGACAAAGAATCGCACTCTAACACCCGCCCAGACAGCACCGTTTGGGTGTTAGAGCTCACTCCAACAGAGTCCAGCAGCAGGATACAGGGTAGGTCCAATTGAAACTGGACAGCTAGGAAGTTGCACAAATAGAAATCTTGTTGTGTCCTTGTTGCTCAAACAGGTGGACAGCCAATTAATCATTTGAGGTCATGCGTTCAAGGTAAATAGGTCCAGTCTTCCTTCAGGCTCTTCAGACTACAGGACAGTCATTATTCTGATTCTCCACAGGTCCTGAAGTCTAGTGAGAGGTCTGTGGATTCCACTTTTATGCCCAGTGGCAGCCTATGTGTGGCGGGCAAGCCTTTGCCTCCCCCCCATATCAGTTCTAATCTGTTCTTCTACCCCCCCAGTGGGTTTGGTGCCAGCCTGACCAGAGAAATAAAGGGGGGGGGGCAGGCTTAGGTGTGAGCATCATCTGCCAGTGACAAGGTAGGCATCCTCTGAAGCGTGGGAAGGGGCTAGGCCCAGCTTCCCATGCCATCCTGTCAAAGGAGGAGTCCCACTTCCCCACTCTCAGGGCTCTTTGTCCACTGTCTGAGAGTAATGTCTGTCTCATAAGGGAGCTATCAGGGCTCGGGTGACAACTGGACACTGGCAGGAAAGCCTTTTGGTTTTAAGTAGGAAAATGACAACTTTCTAAAGGTATCAGTTCCAAAATAGTAATATAAAATCCAACCTAACCATTAAGTTGGATTTTAAACAAGTTCTTGAACCATTTTCCTAGCTATTATCAAACTTAATTTAGCACCTATTAAAAGTAATAGTGTAAACAATTGTTAACCTATGGTAAATCCACCCTTGCCATAGTTAAACACAACTTATGAGGTTTTGCACTCCCAGGACACGGAAAACATTAAATATACATTCCACTTTTTAAATACCATGGCCCCTGCCCCATGGGATTTTAAGGCCTACTCAGGGGTGACTTGTAAGTATTACAAAGGAAGGTTTACTTCTGACAAGTCGTTTATTTTGCAGGTCAAATGACAGTTTAAAACTGCACACACAGGCTGCAGTGGCAGTCCTGGAGACATGTCTTACAGTGCTAATTTAGTGGGTGGCACAATGAGTGCTGCAGCCATCAATTACAGCGCTACATTAGTGAGTGGCACAATTAGTTCTGCAGACCACTGGTAGCATTTAATTTACAGACCCTGGGTACATGTGGCACCATTTACTGGGGACTTTAAAGTAAATTAAATGTGCTAAATATGGGTGTGCCAATTATAATATTTTGTGAGAACAGCTCAAGCGCTGTAGCACTTCCTAACAGTGGTAACGTTTGCTGAGCCCTAACGTCCAACAAAACCAGGTTCAGTAAAATGGGGCAAAAATCTGTGGTGATCATACAGGGAAGGCAGATTTCCACCAATCTGTAAATCTTTTGATTGCTTCAGGATCTAGAAAGTTAGCCAGCTGCTCAGGGATTCAACTATCTATGATCTTATGGTCTCTATTTGTATACTAAAAGCAGCATCTACAGAAACCTTGTAGGAGCATGCTTTTTTAATACCACCCTGGTTTGATTCCGCATAGGATGTTCTTTTGGAGTAGATATGAACGGTAATTTCTTTAGACTGGCAGTGCCCCATGAATTTGTTTCAACCCCTATTCTGTTAACAGTCTCTTCGTTGTTTGGTGTAGAAACGACTCGTGCTATGACATTATTGTGATGGAAAGAACTATGGTCCATAAATGTATACATATAGATATACAACAATCAAATATGATTAATTGAACACTGTAACCAGAGACACACATTCTCTCTTTCTTTCTTTATTATCTTTTTTTATGAATGTGTTTAAATTTTGTTGATTTTTTACATGGTCTTCCCTAAATGCCTTATAATTTCTACTGACCTTTTATATGAAAATTAAAAAGAATATTTTGATAATTAATCTTTGATACAGTTACTTTCATTGATCTGTGGTCTAAAATGCTGAATGAGTTTTAATCATTGATCAAATTAAAAGTAATTTAATTTCAGTCTGGGATTAGTGACTGTGCAGTCCCTTGAATAAGGAAGGGTAGACTAATAAAAGGATTTGTGGCCTGATTACGACTTTGACGGTCTGACCGTCAGACCACCAAAGCCGCAGGGATGAGGCCGCTGTCAAGCTGGGGGCCTCACCTGCCATCATATTGTGATGTGTCCACCAAGCTGACTGGCAGAAATGTTGCATTATGATGTTCCAGCCAGTCAGCCCAGTGGAAACTGTGCGGCGGCATTGGCCTTGGCTCCACCAGCAGACAGTGTGCATTCCAAAGGTGCTGACGGGGGGCTGTACGACATGGTGGGGGGCAGAGCAGGGGCCCTCCTCTGTGGCCCCCAGCACTGCCTTTCTGCCACACTTTCCATGGTGGTGCAATTACCAAGGAAAGGCTGGCGGAAAAGGAAGTTGTGATCAGCACTGCGGTACTGAACTCGGCACTGCCATAGCTGACCACTACTGCGACCACCGTCAAGCTGTTGGGATCCATGATCCTGGTGGTGGTGTCCTCGCAGTCTGACTGCCAGGATCGTAATCTGGCTGTCAGTCTGCCAAGAATGCGGCAGTCTGACCGCCACCGTAAGTTTGGTGGTCCTTGGACCATCAAACTAGTAATCGGGCCCTTAGGCTTAAATTCCTGAAGGAGCCATTTTGGTTGATGCTAGCCAGCAGCTAATGAAGAGCTTACTAAATTAATGATTATTTTCTGAAAAAGCTGTAGTTCTTTCTGTGCAAGAGACCAGAACCGATATGCTCCACAGCTGTGGTTCTTTGATTGCAATTTATTTACCTCCTTTTGATTGTATATAAGTAGATACCACCCAAGGCTTAAAAAATATATTTTGCTGGGTTTCTGTTAATATTTAATCTTTGCTTCTGCCTGGCAAATAAAGCATATATTGTCGCTAAATCACTTCTTAGTCTGCCAATGAAATTCTTTACATTTATGGATTTAAATAATTCAGAGCCCTTAAAGGTAATATGAAGACATATAGCAGAGCATCTTGTATTAATTCTATGTTAGCATTGTAAATAACATTATCACTAACATTTATTTTAATAAAATACAACAAAGTAAGACCACGTCATATCTCGGACACCTTTTCATATATGTACTTTGTTTCCATTTCAGATCCTCATTTGTATTTGTTGGGATGCAATTTGGAAGGTAAGTGCCAGATATAAATACACCCAGTATGCCATTGCTTTTTTTCACTTCACCTTAGAGGCATAGAATTAATGTTTGTGATAGATAAATGGTATGTTCTTTCAAATTACATGTTTTAATTTGGCGAGCTGTTTCTACCTGTTTTAGTCATTTCTATAATTTTACTATTGAAAATGAAGCAGGCCGCTTTGACCATTCTGAAGATAGGGCAGGAGAAAACTTCAATTCTGGAGATCAAAATATGGCACCCGATCTTATTTCGTTTCTGTTTTTGTATCAGTTTTGGAAATTGTGGATTTATAACATTAAATGCCATCATTTCTGAATGTGTTTGTTTATCTTTATTCTTGGACGGCAAATCACCAAAATGACTGCGTTATTTAAGTGGCATCAGAAATTGGCATTGTGTGACCTTCGACTGTGATTTAGCCACAAAAAGTGATATTTTGGGAATTGGTAGTAAAATTGTAAAAATAAAGCCAAGGACAACCTACTGAATTCCTTCTTTGATGCGCTTAGATCAGCCATGTTACAAGCAGTTCACTAACATGGCCGGCGTTATGTTGTCAGGACAGGTGGAATAAAATTTAAAAAACAGTTTTTTCACTTTGAAATCTTAAAACAAACAAAACACGAATAATGTACATCAAAGTATAAGAGCTTTGTAAACTAACCCTTTCTGAGTTTTAAAGCAGACAGATGTAGGGAGATGACCCTACTATAAAAATATATAAATAATTTTACACAACTTCTCATTGAACTACCAGCTCTTGGTTTATCAAAAGTATGAAAAACTTAAGAACAAATAGCCAGTACTATTCTGTGACAAAGCTGACCACTGTAGATTAAGACCAGTCCAGAGCCCACAGCCTGCAAGATAAGCAAAGTTGTGCTTAGTGGCACTTAGGGGGTGAAACAGTGTAATTTTCAACCATGTACTGTTCGAGCAGCTGCTGTTTTACAGACAGAAAAATCCTAAAGCAGTTTTTTTATTTTCTAACATCAAAATGGTGCTGCCTTTGCAGCCTGGGCCAATGGTGGTTAGGGTAGTGTCACGAGTACCAAGGGACCTGCGACCCCTTAATGACGTCCATCTCTATATTTAGAATGAGACCATTGCAACTGAATAGAACTGAAACCTGAAAGCAGGAAGGAAATATTCGAGAATTCATCTTTAGTTTGTGATATTTTTTTGTTTGTGCGCACTTTACAGCAGTGGGGGTAAACATTTATTTACCCAAATTACTCTTCAGTTAGATGACATAAATTCTGTGCATGAGGTCGGGCGTGACTTATTTTCAGAAAAGTCTCGCATAGATTCTACACAGCTGTGTATGGAGCTTTTAAAATAGTCTGTTAATAAGAAATGTTTTTCACCTGTGCTGTCCTGTTCATAATTGTGTTAGTAATTGCTTTCTATTTTTTGATTGTCTACATGTTCATTTGCTATATTAAATTTAAATTGTGTAATGATGCACTCAGCCAGTGAGGGTTCTACACCTATACAATGATGCCAAGCAGGCTTTTGTTAAAATATAAATGCTGACACTGCATTAGACCTTTTGGCATATCTTTAGATGTATCCCTGACAATTTTGAGTTGGATAACATGAAAATATGTTCCACTCCTTCTTCCCTGTCAGCTAATATCATAAACAACTTTTAAAGTTGTCTTTTATTGAATTCAATGCACTATTTTAAATATTGCAGATTTTGGTTCTTAATATTTTTTTTTCTGTTTAACTACTTTTGTGTTTGACTGTCTATGCACGAAATCACA
Organism: Pleurodeles waltl; assembly: GCF_031143425.1. NCBI lineage: Eukaryota > Metazoa > Chordata > Amphibia > Caudata > Salamandridae > Pleurodeles > Pleurodeles waltl. The sequence goes on along the minus strand of NC_090445.1, from coordinate 654,052,580 downwards.
CATATGTACTTACAAAGATTGTAAACGTCAATTGAAATTCTGAAAGGACGGCCATTCTTTGGAGAATCTAAGTCATCTAACAAAAATGGGATTCCCCAATAAAACCTTTAACATATAAAGACTCCCGCTAGAGGGAGTGTCACGTCCATGCTACAACAAACAGCTTTCCACGTGTGCTCCACCTGAAATGTAATTGTCCTGCATCGAAGGCTGACCAAGGAAAGGGCCAGAGGAGGGCAGAATGCGGTTAAGTGCCAAAACCGAGTACTCAGTTTGTTAATAGTGTTATGAGTAGTGGGATGGTATTATATGTGGTTTTGCAAGTCACTGAGGAGTTCCATTACCATATAGAAGAACAAAGATGAAGGCTGAGTTCATTTATAAGGTTTTGGAACTCCAAGGTGTCTTCCATTATCCTTTTCATGTACTGCAGGGTTTACTTTATTCCTCATGATGCATGGTCACACCATCACCATTCCCACAAACCACTTAAATACCTGGTGCATAGCTCTCTCATATGAAGGAGAGAGCATGTTTGCAAACATGTAAAATGAAAAGAGACTTGCTAGTGCAAAATTAAACACATCAAAAAGCTGTCAGATGTTTGTGCAAAATTATATTAGAAGCAGTTTATTTCAAGTTCATTTTTTTTAAAGCGCAGTGAAAATTGCAGACAGATTCTAATTTTTCTCTACTTACTCAAGACGAGCAAAAAGTAAATATGCTGTCATAAATGTCATCTTTCATCTCGTCAATGTACAGCTACAAAAAAAGACCAGAAAAAAGAAATGCTGATGTAATTTTGCTCAGTGACCTGACTTCTCTTTCCTCACAGCTGTTGTCTCTGGCATCTGGCATAGTGACTTCAGAACTCAATTGTAATAAGTCATTACAGTTGAGTTGTGATGTCATTTGTTTATAAACGGTGACTGGGTGCATCAGGATAGCACTGATTATAAAGAAATTAGAGATAGGTTTTTATACAGTAACTGGAGAGTCCTGCATATTTTAAACCTATCAAATGGTCTGCAATATTTGCTCACTACAGGTGTGCCATGATGTTAGAAGGAAGAGAGAGGAGGGTTTATGGATCCATCAAAAGGACATTTTTCTTTGTTTCAGCCTTTATTTACAGGATAAAACAAGAGCAAAAGTTGTGTTCAGACAAAGGATTACTTAAAAACACTTGGCCTATATTTGGAACGTAGAAACATGAGGTATCTCAGACTACAGCAGCTATTCAGAACTGAGCTGATGTCCTTCCAAGGAAGAGATGGTAGAGCAACCTTTGTAATTCATTGTGTCTGCCCCTATTTCAAAATACAGAAAAAAAGCTTAGGCCTTTTAGGCTTAGTGTACAGATAACTTTTCACACTGCAAAAAGTCCTGGATGGCTACAAAATTACAAGTATTTGGTGGTAGGAATAGGAACGGTGGTACCTACCTTAGGAATGGCAATGGGCAGTGTAGATGGCCCTGGTGGTTCTTCCTGATATTTGGAGCTCTCTATTAGGTGTTGCAGTATTTGCAAACCTCCTCGTGTATTATGTGTCTGTCTCTACATAGAACTCGCCCTAGAAACACATCTGTGATCCTGGGCTGCTTTTATGAACCCAGGCAGTTCTATAGTACTTTCGATAAAAATGCCAGACCTCCACTACAACGCTTACATGAACAGTGTTCATTTTTAAAGGGGTGGCTCTGTTTTCTATTTTTGCTATTTCCGAATTGCTGATGTGACTAGTATGTTAAAAAATGAAGGCCATAAAATGTTGCTTTTGGGGCTTCACTATTTGCATTAGTCATAGGATGAATCTGCGGTCCCAGGGTGAGTGCATTTGTATTATATTTCAAATATTATACTTAGGAATTGGCGTATGTCCCCATATGATCTTCATATTATTTAGCTATCTGCTTGAGAGAGCTGGAATCCTCCAGGTAGAATTACTTCAGTGCATCTGATTCTCTGGAGCATGTAATTATTCTGTTGTTCGCTTGTGGTTGCCTAAATTCCCAGGAAAACACCATTTAAATTGTACTAGAAATCAGATAACAATCACTAGGATAAATCCTGCATCCGAATTTTAATTCACTGCCCCATTATTCTACCTATTTATTCCCTTTAATCTGATTGGGTTTCTTATGCATTTAATTAATTCAGGTTTCATGAAGCGCAGAAATTCCAAATGACAGGTCTGTATGGAGATAAGGTATGCCAATGTTCTCAATTTCTTCCAGTGACCTCTGTGTCTCCAAAACATGTTCCTCTTATGACAAATTCCGGGCAGAGGGGGAGAGATGGCAGCCAAGCTATCCTACAAGGACCCCATTGATTAAATGAGGAGGACAAGGGTTGAGGTCTGAATCTTCCCATTGCAGTAGATATGCTTCTTTTCAATAAAGAGCCTCACCTGTGCTAAACCATGGGAAGATATTTAGAAATGGTAATGTCTATATCCCAGAGTGCTATTTTAAGAGTTAGAATTACAGTACAGGAAATCTGCAATTTAATGCAATACAGTCTTTAGCACTCATTTTAGTGTGTTGGTGATTACCACCAGCCCTTTGCTTGTGATCATCAGTCAATACATTTCTGTGATTTCATTAATTTATTGAGAAAAATACAAACGTGAACTAATATCATGTAAAGGTAGGTACTCATTACAACATTCCAATTTATTTTTCTATTGTTCTCTTGACACTGTCCCATAAGAAATAGTTCAGCCCAAACAACTAACTCACCTCTGCTTTGAAAGGAACCACAAGCAATACCAAGTGAGTTTCGACCTTATTGGGCCTCATCAGTGAAGTGCATTTTAGAGAGAAGATGTGGATTTAAACTATCCTTCCAAAAGTGTGAAGATTCTAGCAGTTTAGAGTGGATTTTGATGGTCCTTTGACAGTACATGTTCGTAGTGCTTTAACTGCCAAGTTCAGAAAACAAAGCTTGACATTTATAGCCATAGGCTTATGAGTACATTTATGAAAGGTTTCCGGGACTTCTCTCTGGAGTCTGCTACAATTGTAGATATCTAAAAGTAGATATTTAATTCCCCTTCATTCCCTTTACCCATCCGTAATCATGTACATGTGTTTATCAGCTGTGCATTTGAGCATGCAACATCCATTTGCACATTGAACATTTTACTTTTCCTCCATGAGAAAAAGGTTTTTCCCAGTGGAGAAACTCCTTCTCCTACACCCCCACCCATTTTCGGCAATTTTGGCCTAGTTACCATCCTTAAAGCAAAATTGCTCCTGTCATCACAGGAGTAAATTTGTGACTTGAAACCTTTCTCAGCACCCTCAAACCTCTGAGGCTGTGAGGGTTAAGCATCCCCCTTCAAACTTAATCTCATATAAAAAAAAATGACTCACACCTAAAATGTAATAACTATTGTAATTATAAATGGGAATGACATAACTTTAAGTGTGCCAAAATCTAGTTACAATGGAAACTCCAGTTTTATGAATTACAAAAGTTAATTGTACTCATCAGTAGCGTAACAGAGATTTGCAGGAACCTCCCCTCCAGACCGAGTCGGAAGCTCTCAGGCCAGGGAACTCTGCTGAGGAGGGCTCCTGGAGCTCGGTGCCCCCAACACCGTAGGGCTGTGGAGGCCTTTGTTACGCCACTGGCACTCATTAATGCTGCTGGTTGCCTATGAACGTGAAACTTAGGTGCACAAATTGCTTTATGTATAAAGCCTTAAAGGAAGGGTGGGAGCGAGAATGGACGCGAGCTCAGTGGTATGTAACCATTACCACCAAAAAGAAAGCTGACTGAAGCCAAATCTCTTTATCCTTATACATTATGGCATTGTGGTGTTTTATGATGCGTTGTCTGCAATGAGTAGCTCGTGCACTACTAACAACTCTTGAGCTACCCATAAGTAGCTCTGCTGTGTGCAGCCCAGCCTAGAAAAACTGAAAAGTGTATATTTAAACAAACATGTAAACTTGTCTGATGTGGTCAGTATTAAAATTCTAATAATATTCATAGCTCTGGATGATTTTCATTGAACGTAAGTAGCTTTTACTACAAAAAGGTTGGAGACCCCTCAGTTAGCCAGTCCACAATGCTTTGCAAATTCCTCTTCTGCTTTCTTTTCCACACAGAGTACCATTAACTTGGCACTGTTAATATTTTCCTGTGAAGCGATTTCGATAAATAAACTACTGAAATGTCTTCTGGAAGCAAATGCATTAAAAAATCATTAGAAGCAAAGCTCCGTCTAATCAATTTGCTAACAGCATTGTGCATTTTGTTGACTACTTTTGTATAGTGTCTCCTCTGTGCTTAATATTTGGTTTATTTTCTATTATGCTTCAAGAAGTCAAATGCTAGTCATTAATGTCATTTTGCTTCTTTTCCATGTATTTAAGATTTTTTAGCTGAAGGTTTTGTGCACTTTTGATACCTGTAACAAATCGGGTTTTAACCCCTACTGAAGCAGCAACCACAATTCTTGTCAGGGTGAAACCCAAGCAAATCCCAACCAACTGGTAGCTTGGCACAAAAGCAGCCAGGCTTCACTTAGAGATAATGTGTAAAGTATTTATGCAGCACACAAACAGCATTGAAGTAAAAACACAAAACAGGAGGTAATATGCTTGTACTTGCAAGGGGGCCCGGGAATGTTCCAAAGGGGCCAGGACTGGCACTGGCACTGGTGGTGCCCGGTGCAAGAAACTTTGTTTGCAAACCCACCTCCCCCCAACCTCCTTCTTCGCAAATTTCCTCCCTGCTACCCTCCAATCATGCCCCTTATCTCTCTATAGACCCTGTCTCACATGTCTTTAATTTCTTTTATATTGCCACTCATACCACTATAGGGTGTCAGAGTACTTTAAATCACTCCATACAGAGATAATGAATCCTAGAAGTGTGTAAATCAATATGTATAAAATGTTACATAAGACAATGATGACTACAAGTTCTGGGTGTCAGATTTCTTCCATATTGGTAGGCATCATATTCAACATTGCTTAGTCTGGAAAAGCAAAAACTGAGGATTTAAAACTTAACAGAGGTTGACATTGGCTTTACTAATACAAATGTATTCCTACTCAAACAAACCATTTTTAGCAACCTTAGAAAAACAAAGGCCTGGGGAAAACATTAGGTTCGAAATCTTTGATGTGTAGTATGTATGCAGTGCTTTGATGCCAGTTTATAACTATTAGAAATTGGGTCTGTAGGTGACAGAGGTATGCGCCCTGTCCAAGTAGGGGCCACACTGCTAATCAGGGTAAGGCAGTTACACTTCCTAAATTAACCTGTGCTCACCCCATTGTAGCTTGGTACAGAACAGCCAGGCTTAACTTAAGAGGCAATGTGTAAATTATTTGTGCAACACTTATTTGCAGTAACACAGTGAAAGACACCACAAAAAGACTCAACACTAGGTCAGAAGAATATATAATATTTATCTGATTAAAGCAAGACCAAAATGACAGAAATACAATCAGTAGAAGTTAAGATATTCATTTTTGAAGATTGACAGCCTTATTGCAAGGCTGGCGGTCCTAAGACTGTCAGATTTGCGGTGGAGGTCAGACCACCGCGGTCGTGCAGTTCGACCACCACATTACTACCCAGGCGGTCGGACTGCCAAAAGACCACTGTCTCCACCAGGATCTTTGATCCTGACGGGATGATGGCGGTTGTGGGTATAATCAGCCACAGCAGCGCTGAAGTGCTGATCACAACCATGTTCTCTGCCAGCCTTTTCATGGCAGTTCATGGTGGAGAACAAGTGCCGGGGGCCACATGGAGCTGAGTCCGATGCCGCTGCACGTTTTCCACTTGGCTGACCAGGGGAAATCTTGGTTTGGCAGTTGGGTTGTTCCGACCGCCAAACTCGTAATTAGCTCCTAAATGTGAAGACAGTGCTTACAGGTCTATGGCAGTAAAAAGATTACTTGAAGCCGTGAGGGACTGGTGCAAATCCAACATCGAGGATGACCGCGATGGAGAGTAGGCCGGCTACAGAACCCACGCAGAGTCCATTGAACAGTACCTTTGTTGGAGCAATGCGTTGACTGCAAGGACACAATGCATCAATATTTCTGCAGAACTCTGGGCGATGCATCGCTTGTTGAAGTTTGTAGCTGCAGAACCCACTGCTGAGGCCTAGGACTGGAGGGGGGCACCTTAGGCAAGGGTAGGAGTCACAGATGGCTGAGTCCAGCAGCACCAGTAGAGTTGCAAGCAGTCTTTGATGTCCCTGCGACTGCAGAAGAACAGGGAGAAAGCCAGCAAGCCCTTGGAGACTCTTGGGTTCAAGGATGTAGAGAGCAAGTCTAGTCCCTCTCACTGCAGGACAGAAGCAGCAGGCCAACACAGCAGCAGCAAATGGCTGACCCTCCTGCAGCACAGCACACAGCAGCAGTAATCCACATAGCAACGCCTGTTGCAGAGTGACAGTCCTTCTTGGCAGCCCAGCAGTCCTTCTTCCTGGCAGAGTGTCCTCGGTTTGAGTAGAGATCTGATTTGCTGGGGTTTGGGGTCCAGTGTTTATACTGAGGTGCCCTGGTTCTGGAAGATGAGAGATACTTCCAGGCATTCCTTTGAAGTCCTCAAGGTCCCTGTCCTGTCCTCCCTGGCTCCAGACACTCTACAGGGGGTTATGCAGCCCTTTGTGTGGGGAGATTCACAGACCTATTCAGGTGTAAGTGATGCAATGCTAGGTTCCGCCCCCATCAAGCCAGTTAATTGGCTATTAAGGCCCATTAAGTCACACCTAAGCTCCCATTGTGTGACTGTCTAGAGAGAATGCACAAAGCCCAGCTGGCATCTACCCCAGACGTGTATTCAGAGTCAGGCATAGGCACAGAATTGTTAAAGTAAGAAAATGGCAACTTTCTAAGAGTGCCATTTTCAGACTTACAATTTAAAATCTGATTTCACCATAAATTGTGATTTTAAATTATAAATCCGGGGACACCAAACTCCACATTTCTCTTCTTTCCCATTTGAAATTACACTTAAAAGATGTTTTAAGGTAAGCCCAATGTTAACTTATGGGAGAGATAGGCCTTGTAATAGTGAAAGTACTATCTGGACATGTGAAACTTAAATGTACATGTCCAACTTTATATATTCACTGCACCCTGCCCTTGGGGCTAACTAGGGCCTACCTTAGAGGTGATGTACATGTCATAAAAAGGAAGGTTTGGGCCTGGCAAATGGGTACAGTTTAAAACTGCACGCACATGCAATGCAGTGGCAGGCCTGAGACATGTTTGAAGGGATACTGTAGTGGGTGGCACAATAAATGCTACAGGCCCACTTGTAGCATGTAATTTACAGGCTCTTGGCATATATACTGCACTTTACTAGGGACTTACAAGTACATAAATAAAATATGCCAATTGTGGAGAAGCTAATGTTACCATATTTGGAGTACAGAGCACAAGCACTCTGGCACTGGTCAGCAGTGGTACAGTGCCCAGAATTTTAAAAGGCAGTACACATGTCAGAAAAAATGGTGGAAAAATGAAACATTTTAGGTGTGACCCTGCAGAAAGGGCTATTTCCAACAGTAGCTCACTGTGCTATATTAGGAAGATTGTAATTTACGAACTGAAAGTAACAAATGTATTTCTGTGCAAAATCAGTAACTCACAGATCAACTACATAAAACTCAATTCTGTTATATGTGCTTTGCAGCAGGCACATTAACCCTCCTATTATTGCTTGAAAAGGGCTAGGTGCACAAAAAACTCGGAAGCAGGTGCTTTTAAACTCAAAAGATATTCCAGAATGCAGCATCCCCTGAGCCGGAACTGAATGGGACTACTCCCCTGTTTAGATTCACACACTTTCTCTTGCCTCCTCTTTTTTCCTTTGCTTTACTACATATTTAGATTGTCTTTTTCTATTCCCAGTTATTTTCATGTTCCACCTGATGGTTCAAAAGACTGATTTTTTTGGTGAAGGAGGACCCTATAGTGGAATTTAACCACACCCAATCGCGTCCCTGTATTTTGCATGCACTTAACCAAAGATGTCCGATCTCCTCTGTGAAGTTTCCTGTTGTCCAATGCTTGTGTAAGTTATAAATCTAAAGCAAAGCGAATTCTCGTTATCAATGGAACGAATTATATATGGGTTTCCACTCCATGATATCTGCGTCAAAAAGTGATAAATCCCTGGCAGAGTGTGAAGGTTTCTGAGCTTTATTCGTTTGATGGGATTTTACTGACTGGCTAGAGGGAGGCTCTGAAAATAGGCTCCTAAGAGGATTCCTCGGCAGCAACTTCTCTCTTTAAGTATCAGCTGCGCAAACCTGGAGCCTGGAGCTCTGCATTATAATAAGGATTAGAGAGTACTAAGGAATGATTAGGCGCCTCCTTCCGAAGATCCTGTGTTCCTGACTGATGCATTATCACTGGCGGCGCGCGCGTCTTTTCACAGGAGCCACTATCTTCAGGCACACACCCGGGATGCTAAATTGGCAGGCCTTTCGATGTGGGACAAATCCAGGCCATCCAAAGACCGTTCTGAAAGAGAATGTCAAATATGTATTATGAGCACGTTTCTTAGGTACAGAGAGGCAACATGAGTTTTCTACAAGAACTTGTGTCATTGCACATGCATAGAAAAGAGAAAAATCTATCTATCCATCCGCTGCAGTGTGCAGGAAAAACAGTAATATTATCAATGTTTATTCACATCCTCCCTAGTGTGCAACGCTTACCTTGCTAAGGTCTGTCACTCTGACAGGTACTCCATGCGGGTCTACCAGTTCACAGAAGAACAGTTATTTTTTTGCTTCTGTAGTTTCAAGAAACTGTACTTGATGTTCTAACCCAAATCAGTCTCACTGTATCAAGGCCCTGTGGACCGTTATTGGGGGTTATCAAGCTGGAGGCAGGACAGAAGCATTAGTCTGATAAACGGAAACTTTATTTGTGATTTTTAGAAAAGTTTGCGACTTAACGAAGGCAAAACTACATTTTAAGGTGCCAGTGCTTCATTTTACTGTTTTCACGTATTATTTGCCAGGGTTTACTAGCACAAACCCTGTGAGCTATGTAAGCTAAGAAGTAAATGCATGCCTACAGGGAAAAATATAAATGTTGCACAATAAACTGTTTCCCTGTAACTTTTCTGTATAACCAGGGAAAAGGGAGCACTTGTTTGTCTGTGATCTACCACGGTCACAAGATGAGTTAGGGACCTTTGGTCTGTAGCTTTCAATTAACTTGTGTTTCCATTCTAAGAACGTCAAGGTGTCAGAACCAGCATGTGGGAGTTCAAAGCAAAGGGTTTTGTGAGACCTGAAAAAGTTGTTCCTATTGAATGGTCCTTGGGAAGTCTGAAAAGGGCACATCTTCATGAGTACTTCATCCTGGTGCTTGAATTAAAATTCCAAAGTTGTGGACATTCCTTTGAACAGACAGGATTCTTGAGGTACAAGCCTCTTAATTCTCTTGCACACAAAACAGGCATGAGCAGAGGGCATCCACATGTCCTCCTACTTCTAAGATATGCCAAAACTCTGACTTCTCAGTTATCTTTCAGCTTCACATCAAGTATCACATCTTCAGTCATTTGAGGCTTTCATAGTAAACAAGTAGGGCAAAGAAGCAGATAGGTAATCTACAGTTCTTTTTGCCAGGCGTGACAAAGTGCATTACTAATTATGGTAGTTGTGAGGCCTCACCAAGTAATAATGCCACTAGTCTGTATGAGGTCTAGTTAGGTTACTTCAACTTAAACCTTAGCTCAGACCAGGGTGTTGTGATACAGAGCAGTCAGGCTTAACTGAAAGGAAAGCATGTGTAAAGCATTTACCAATATCAAAACAGTTAATAAGTAGACCACACAATAAAATGTCTATCCAGTTCATAAAAATAGGACATATTTGTATCTATAAATAGACACCATAATGACAGAAATATGGTGAAGAGAGCCAGACTTGTGATTTTTCAAAAGTTTTATAAATTACTGCTTTCACATGTAGCAATAGTCTATGAGCCTCAAACGCAGGGGTTAGGGTCAAAGTTTCATGTCTACTGTGATGGAACATCGTCAAATGCAGGAGCTCTCAAACTTTTACTTTTTCACTTAGAAACTTTTCAGGTTATTTTCTTTGTTGGCGGGGCTCACCAGCAGGGTACTCTCCAGCACGGATCCAGCTTTGCATTGAAATTAGCAAACAGGAGAAGTCCAGCATTCTGGTATGAACCTTGGGTTTCAACAGGAGTTTGAGGCTATCCACATACCGGCAAAACCTTTCAGTGGGTGCAATCTGAAGCCAGAAGCCCAAGGAGGCTTTGACGATGATGGGGAGTAGAGTAGCATAAGTGTTACATACATTGGTTCTTTTTTTTTAAACTATTATCTTTGAGAACTGGGTTCCCAATCTCCAGTTCTTTTCAGGAGAAGGAGTATACCCTAGCAGCAGCCAAGAGTCCAGAACCCGAGGACAACCTCTTGGAGGCTAGGACTAGATGTCCCGGCATGCACCAGTGGAGTCCATGGCAAATCTAGTTGTAACTGGTCAGCTGATACCTTGCAGATGTAAGATGTAAGGCTTCTATAGCTTTTGTGTTCATGGAGCTTAACAAGAGGCTAGCCAACTACCCCTTGGATCCATCTCACTGGTCCATGGGAGAAGGGCCAGCTCTGGGCGGGAGGTCTCTCCAAGTCTTTAACAGGAGGAATAGTTCTCTAGTTCTGAAGGCCCATCTTTGGTTCAGCAGGTCCAGTCCTCCTTGATACAACCTTTCCTTCCTTGTTTAAAGCCACAATGAACAACTCCCCCGGAAAACCAGTTCTCCAACAGGTTTTAATCCTCTGGAAGAGATGTCAACCTGTCTAGTGAGACAAAGGAGAGACCAGGAAAAAGTGTGACTCCTATTTGCCTGGGATAAGCGACTGACCCTTTGAAGCTTGGCCATCTGGGGTCACATCCCTCTGCCCATCCTGTCAGAAGGTCACATTTCCTCTCACCAATAGGTCTTTTTTTCCGCCCTTTTCCAGGGATAATTCACACCTCCTGGCTGGATGGCAGCAGGCTGTCTCAGATGACAAATACTGTAGTTCATCAGAAATGGCTACTTGAAATTTTTGGCAAGTCATCTTTTTATTGAGAGTTACCGTAAATTCGACTTTAGCAGTATCTCAGATTTATTGTAACAATTAAATTAATACCTCAAAGTACTATTTTTGGTGTTCCCTAATGGAAGTTAGCCCTTATCAGTTGTGGCAATGTAACCAAATGTTAGCCAATCTGAATATCAGCCTTACTGCAGTGAAAAAGACAATGGTCAGTCTTCACTGTCAGGACATGTAAACAGAAAAAAAACGCATGCTTCTTTAAATATCCTGCACCATCCTTTATAGGCTTTTAAGGTCTACCCCAGGGATGACTTATAAATAATAAAAAAGTAGGTTTGGGCTTTACAAAAAAGGGTTATATTGGCATGGTGCCCCACCAGGCTGCAGTGGCAGACCTAGAGCCATGTTTTCACTTTGTCACTCCAGTGATGACACAATAAGTGCTGCAGTTCACTAGTGACATTTAACATGTAGGCCTTGGGTACACTGTGTACCATATATAAGGGACGTTATAGGTAAGTTAAATATGCCAGTCAGGGATCATCCAATTTCACATACATTTGAGGGACATAGCACATGTACTAGGGCTTGGTCAGCAGGGTCCAGTGCACTTCAGAGGCGAAAACACCGCAGCATGCATCCATAAATCTGTGGGATGACCATGCAAAAAGAGGCATTTCAAACACCATGGGGAGCTGAGTAGACCAAATTAACAAGCATTTACAATGCAACGGGTCTCGCGTTTGCTCATGTTAGAGCTGATCGAGTTGTAAACTCCTAACCCGACTTTTCACCTATCGGGCAAAAGTGCATTTATGTACATAACCCGAAAAAGTGAAATCAAGTATGTAAAGCGCTCGACTTCTGCCAAGCAAGATCGCGCTCGTAAATTAGAGAAAAAAAAGTCCACGAGCACGATGGAAAACAGCGAACCTCGCATGTTTTCTGTACTTGGTCGCTGCGCTTGAGGAGGGCTAGCCACCGGAAAAGGTATGATGTATGCGTGCCTTCGACTAATGAAAGCAAGCAGATTTTATTAGGGAAGCCCACGAACCAATAAAAAACACTGACGTGAAGTTGACAGGGCTCCGAGCCCTTTTCTAAATACAAAAGAGTCTTGCTGCGATACGCATGCGCGAGCGCATGCAACGCAGGCTCGACCCTAAAAAGGCAGGCTCAGTGCAGCTGATTTCTAGCCAGCAAAGTATTTAAATGTCAGGTGAAGAGACTGTAAGCGGAAAAGCTGTGATTCTATAAGCGTGTTTCCTAAGCTTCAGGTACACTGACAGCAAGTTATCCACAAACCATCCTTTGCCTATTTTTGTAGCAAAGCATTTTTACCAAATTATTTGTTGCCAATATAGTATAGTCTCTAGTAAAACGTCAGTAACTTTCAAAATGAATACTAATTTTGGAAGTTTCATAAAATTTCACATCTGCAGTTCAGTTCCAATATAAGTTTTTTATTTGGCTTGCCCGAAACCATAAATTTTATATAACATTGAATAAATGAACAAAGGCATCTTCAAATAAAACAATCATACAATAATTATTATTCTTCACACAAATTGTGAGAACATTTTAGCCATCCCAATGCAGTATGTTCTGTTGTTACGCCATTAGCAATTTATGTGGTATTAGTAGGTGACTCTCAGGCAAAGTAGGTTCTTATGTCTGAAAAGGGTATGCATAGTTGTGTTGGGCTCTGTCCAGCAGGCATGCCTAGCACACAGACTCCCAAACATATTCATAAGCCTCTAAGGCAAATAGAAAAGGGCATTGTCCCAACCTGAGCAGTAGAAGCCTACTATCTTCCGAATCCCATCTGTGAGAAAGTAAATTATTATTTGGGTGGATGATATTCCACCACAAGTAATAATGGCACTCAGTCCAGTAAAGGCTGTAGTTAATTAAACCTGATCTAAACTTCTGGTAGATATGGCATAGAGCAGACAGGCTTAATTTAAGAACATGTATAAAGCATTCAGAAGTGCCAAAAAAGTTAAAAAGTTGAAAACACAATACAATAAACTCCTACTCCAGTTTATAAACATTGAGAATATTTTAATGATGTTAGAAATGGGGTATAGTTGGCAGGCAGTGTACACCATGTCCAAGTAGGGAATCTCACTCTAGCTAGGGTAAGGGAGTCACACTCCTAAGATAACCCTTGCTCACCCCCTTGGTAGCTTGGCATGTGCAATCAGACTTATCTCAGAGGCAATGCATGGAGTGTTTGCACCCACCCACAGTAACACTGAAAACTCTACAATTGGACAACAGAACAGGTTAGAAAAATAGCTAATATGTATCTAAGTGAAGCAAGACCAGAACAACAAACATCTAACATACACAAATTTTAAAAGATGAAATTCCAATAAAGTGCTTAGAAACACACCCTCTCCAACTAGTGCTATCACCATGATGAGACTTGCGAGGGAGTGCAGTGCTGGTCATGGAGTTGCATGAGCCCCAGGTACAGTACCTTAGAAAGGAAGCACAGTCAAAGATGTGGCACGGAGTCAGGGAGGTAAGGCATCGCTGGAGACGGGGCAGCGTTGGTTCTGTACTGCTACGCAGGAGGTGAAGCAGCGGTTCCTTACTGCTACTCAGGGGAGGTGAGGCATTGTTTTTTTTATGGAGGTAGCAGAGGTGAGGCATCACTTCTTTACGATCCGGCGGGGTCGATGAGTCCAGCGGGTCAAGATGCAATGAGGCAACTTTCCAGTGGTGTGGTCACACCACAGGGACACAGGCGGAGTCGGTTGTCACGGATATCGGTGACGTGGCACTCAGGATGCTGTGGTACTTCAGAGTCGACGCAGCAGTGTAAGGCCTGCTGTGTCAGTCGAGTTTGTTGCATTTCAGCTGGACCATGGCTTTGGGTGCAGGCAGTGGTGTGGAGTCGGGCAGCGCTGCCAGTTCTGGAGTCGTCCGGAGTCAGTGTGCCTGTTTCTTCTTGTTAATGCCGGACTTCACTCCCAAGGTCCCAGGAACTGGCATGGGCACCTCTTGGCTTTTCAGGCCCCTCCAGGGGCTGGCAGGTGAAGACTTTAATGTGCTTGAGAATTCTTAACAGGAAGCAAGCTTAGGCCAAGCCGTTGGAGAACCTTCACAAACAGGATACAGGATACACAGCAAAGTCCATTATTTGTCCTCTCCAAAGCAGAAGCAGCAACTGCGGGCCAACCCAGCAAAGCACACACAGTAAAAAGGCAGTGCTTCTCCTCACAGCTCTTCAGCTCTTCTCCTTGGCAGATTCTCCTCTCGATCCAGAAGTGTTCTAAAAGTGTAGGGTTTCGGGCCCAATACTTATTCTCATTTCTCCCTTTGAAGTAGGCAAACTTAAAAAGAAAGTTTTTGTAGTGCTCAAGACCCTGCCTTTCCTGCCCTGGTCCCAGACATGTTCTAGGGGGTTTGAAAGTGCATTGTGTAAGGACAGGCACAGCTCTATTCAGGTACAATTGTCAGCTCCTCCCACCACTCCAGCCCAGGAAGACCCATCAAGATATGCAGGGGACATCTCAGCTCCCTTTGTGTGACTGTCTAGAGTGAATTCACAACCAGCCCAACTGTCATCCTGACCCAGACATGTATTCCACAGCCAGGCACAGAATGGTTAAGTAAGAAAAATGTCCACTTGCTAAATGTGGCATTTTCAAACACACAAGTTAAAAACCACCTTCACTGAAAGATGCTTTTTTAAAATTGAGTTCAGAGATCCAAAACGCCACACCTCTATCTGCTCCCAATGGGAAATTACACTTAATAGATATTTCAAGGCAATCCCCTTGTTAACTTATGGGAGCGATAGGCCCTGTAATAGTGAAAACTGAATTGGACAGTTTTTTTCTATCAGGACATGTAAAACACACAAGTACATATCCTACCTTTTAAATACACTGCTCCCTGGGTCCTACCCCAGGGAGTGCCTTACATGTACTAAAAGGGAAGGTTTGGGTCTGGCAAGTGAGTGCACTTGCCTGATTCACATGTCAGTTTAAAAATGCAGACACAGACACTGTAATGGCAGGTCTGAGCCATGTTTACAGGGCTATTCATGTGGGTGGCACAATCAGTGCTGCAGGCCCACTAGTAGCATTTGGTTTACAGACCCTGGGCACACATGGTGCACTATACTAGGGACATACCAGTAAATCAAATATGCCAATCATGGATAACCATAATGATCACGATTTATATGGGTAGCACTTGCACTTTAGCACTGATCAGCAGTGGTAAAAGCCCAGAGTACCAAAACCAGCAAAAAACAGTCCAGCACACAGTCAAAAATACAGGAGGCAGAGGCAAAAAGACTGGGGAAATCACACCAAGGATGCCAGGTCTGACAATGAACTTAGTGTGGTCTCACAAAATGACAGAAACCCAATAAGGGGAATCGGAAATCTGAATTTTGAGATAAAAAATAGCAACTGGCAACTGATCGCGCTAGACCCGGTATAAGGGTAAAGCTGAAGGTCAACCACAATGTAAAGCGGGGTGGATACTGTGACCAAGTTCATCCCAATCAGGAGTTTTGACTTAGGCTGCAGGCTGTGGCCAAGATCGATTCCAAGAGTCCGGATTTCTGTCAGACAAGGTCCTAGTGATTCCATTGACTTTTCATGGGAAAGCTCAGAGCGGGAGCAATTCCTAATTTGTGCTCCCGAAAGGCCCCTCACCTGCCGATGCTTTTGGTGTCTTCGTCTTTGGACATAGTCACTTTTTTTTGGGGCTCAGATTCCTCCAGTAGAGTACGACTGCAAGCTGTAGCAGAACATGGCTCAACGAGGCGGGATGCCTTTTCCACAATGGCCTACCGAAACGGATTTGCTGCTGCGGAAAAACTCAGAATGGGACCAACCTGAATCTTTGGCCCAACGGCAATGCACCTCTGTTTTATTGCCTTGGCTGGTTGGTCACGCTCTTCTGTTGGTTCTGCAGGCAAAATGTATTCAAAAAATGTTTGCTTTTAGTGTTAGGCAGGAGGTGTTCACTCTGACACTTATCTAGGGGGCCAGGACATTATGAACATCACTTAGGGGGTCAGGTCTCCCTCTAGAAGAAACCACCAGCTGGACTCAGGGCAGATCTAGTTGAAACTAGTCAGCTGGCTCTTCAATAAAGTGGTCTTCTTGTAGTTTTTCTATCCCTGTAGCTTAACAGGAGGTCAGCCTACTGACTCTTGGAGTCCACTTCTCAGTCCTGACTGCAAGTGGGACCAAGTTCAGGTCTTGGGGGTCTCCTCACAGGTCAACAGTATGTGCAGTCTTTTTTCTGTCTTCCACAAATCTAGAGTCATTCTGAAGAAACTACTGGCAGTTCCATATTTATGGCCAGTGCCAGGCTGTGGGCAAAGGGAAAATCCTGGCCCATCCCTAAACAATGGTGTAACAGTTTCCAGGGGTGAGCGTATCCTTTTTTTGCAGCATGTCCTGTGTTTTTTACTATAAACTATCCCACAGTGCCTCTTTCTACCGAAAACCAAC
This sequence comes from Pleurodeles waltl, assembly GCF_031143425.1. NCBI lineage: Eukaryota > Metazoa > Chordata > Amphibia > Caudata > Salamandridae > Pleurodeles > Pleurodeles waltl. Next base: position 654,036,017 of record NC_090445.1, on the reverse strand, counting down.
CTAGCAGAAACGTACTTCTTCTGTGCACAGCTTCCTATGCCCACCTAGAGATGAGGCTAGGTTAATTGTCAAACCCTCCCTTGTGATCACTTGAAACCAGTTCTGTGGCAGCTCTCTATCCTACTGAGTTTGGAGACAAGCTGTCTATGAAGACATACAGTAGTCAGGATAATGTGTGAGACACATCTGCCAGTGACAGGAAGCTCAGGAAGGGGCAGAGCACAGCAGCCAGGCTAACCTGCTCATGGAGTAAAAAGTCTCCCCACACCCAAGCCTTTTGTCCACCATCTGGGAGCAATACATATCTGACCACTGCAGAGCCATTGACAGTCAGGTGACGTTAAACACTGACAGAAAGCCTAATTTTGCTTGGGAAGGAAAATTACAAATTTGTAAAAGTGCAATTTACAAAATAGCAATAGAAAAGCTGACTTGAACATTAGGTTGTTTTTTTAAAATTACTATTAAAATGAGTTCTTGGATTTTTCTAGCTAGTCTCAAACTGAAGTTATGCATTACAAAGTGTTCTATTGTAACCTGGTGATTTTCTGTGGGAGAGCCTGCCTTACCACAGTGAAAGCTGATTTTAAGGATCTTTCACTGCCAGGGCATGTAAAACAAAAGAACACATGCCCTACTTTTTTAATGCTGTGCTACCTGCCCCACGAACATGTACAGTCCACTTTAAAAGGTGACTTGTAAGTATTAAATGACATAAGTATTGAAAAGGAAGGTTTGGGCTTGGTAAAAGGTTTATCTTGCCAACTTGAATTAGCAGTTTTTAAAACTATCTACCCAGGGTGCAGGGGCAGACCTGAAGACATGTTTTGCATAGTCACTTTAGTGTTAGCACAATATGTTTTTGCAGTTTACATGTGACATTTGGCTTACAGGCACTGCGTACACTTTTGTAGCATAATTAGGCACTTATTGGTAAGCTAAATATGCCAATCAGCAGTGTAGCAAATGTGGACATATTTCAGCGGTCAAATCACATTCACTGGGGCCTGGTTAGTGGTGCCCCAGTCCAAAGATCAAAAAAGAGAAAATGCAGCCCAGAAAAAATGCAGGTGACAATGAAAATAAAACTTCAGCAGATATTTAGTTTATTATATAAGATGAATGGGAGCTTTTAGTCTACAGGTACAAGTGAAATGCTCTTCTACTTTATGTGAACTTTACCTTTAGGTGATCTTTGAATTTAGCACTTGAACAGATAGCTTTCATAAGTCATCAAGGTATCCACTCACAGCATGGTGGTTTCGGTTTGCACTAATGTTTTGTGAAGGATTCAACGGAAGCATTGTTCTTTTCCATCTTTTACCATCCCAACGGTGACCGCATCAACAGGAATTTGAGGACCAATTGTAAAAATGTGGAAAGGCCAACAGAGGTACGGCCTCTACCACTGCTACCTAGTCACCTGGCTGGTCAATAAGGTCTGTAGAATATAGTGAGATCTTACAAGATTAAAACATATCTTAGCTCTCTTGACATTTAGAAAGCTAAGTACAACTGCAATTGAGAATTGATATACCTGGGCTCTCTCGCTTCATAACCAGCTCTCTTTGCATTGGTATGAACATGGAAACACCTTAAACTCCAACATTGGCAACAGCACTAAATCATGTGTAAAGTATTTATGCAGCACATAAACAATAATACAGTGACAACACAATGGAAGAAAAATCCCAAAACAATTTTGAAAAATAGAGTATATTTTAATAAATACAATGTGACCAGAGTAACAAAGATCCATCCAGTAGAATCAAAGATATAACATTTCAAAGTAGATATACTTGCCAATAGCACTACACACCACTCAAGTTCATCTGGTCATGCTAGACTGAGAGAAAGTCACAAGTTCAGATTGACCGCGATGGAGCATGGATTAGATACAGAGACAGGTTAGTCCCATTGGAAAAGTTACCTTTTTAATGTCCAGCACAAGATCTCTGTTTTTGGTGGAGGAGGCCGCGTCAAACAAGGAGTATGTCACAGATGTTTGTTGTTGTGGATCGAAGAACAAGCAGGGCATTGCAGGCTGTCATCTCTTTCATGCAAAGAGACGGTTAGGCAACACGGACGCTCGTTACTAGGGGGGGTCACTGCCAGCTGTCATTGCTATAGCTCACAGCACAGATCTCATGTTGCCAGTTGCCATGGGTGGTCTCTGTAGTGAAAAGAGTCAGGCTAGTTGGCTGTCATCACGGACCGCAGAGCCTTGGCACAAATAGGTCTGTTTGTGGTCTCAAAGCACCCACAACTTCAGGATTTCACCTATCATCTTAGGAGGAGCACAACTGATGCCAATCAAGGGTCCAGGGTCTAGGAAGGCACCTTTTGAGGATCAGTAACTCACTCTAGGAGAGGTTTGCTGGGCTCATGCAGGTCCAGTGCAGCAGGTACGTTGGGCAGTTGCAGGAAAGACTCTGGAGCTTGATATGTCCCTGGAGCTTAGACGGGTCAGCCATCTAACCTTTGGAGTCGCCCAGGTTAGCCTGGGGTGAAAAGAGCATGTCCAGTTTACCTTCTCGGAGTGCAAGGCAGTCCTCAAGCAGCAGGGCAGTCCTCTGGTAGCAGCAAGGCAGCCCTCATGTGACAGGGCAGTATTTTTGTGAGGCGGTTCTTCTGTAAGGTCCAGGAGTGTACTGAGTGGCTCAGTAGGTCCAATATTTATACTTGGAGCCAGTCTTTGTGTGTGGGAGAACACCCTGCCCTACCCCATATCTGGTTCTAGAAAGTTCTTCCCTTCCCCTGTCAAAGGCTCCAACAAGTCTTGGGTGATAAAAGGCTATAGTCAGGTTCATTTGTGTTTCCTGGAGGCAAGCCCTTTGAAGTGTAAGTGGGGCGAGGCACAGCACCATCCCCCAGCCATCCTGGCAGGATGGCCTATCCTGTCCACTCATAGCCCCTTTTGTGTCACTCTGTGGAAGGAATACTCAAACGCAAACAGCAGAGCTATTCAGAGTCATGTGTCCCAGGACACTAGTAGAAGGCACAAATGGTTAGAACAAGAAAACAACAACTTTCTAAACGTCACAAAATGAATAATCCTCAACCAATATAGATTATTAACAATTATTTAGTTTAATGACACGCAGACCTTTTTCATCATGTCGTTCATTACTTTGGACAAAGACTTTGAATTGAAAAAGAGAGTTATTTCATATACTGACCCACATATTGTCTAGCGCAAAAAGATCATGTGGTTTTATATCTGCACAAAATTGTTGCTAGATAGGTGACATGTGTCTTTTTTAAATACTTTTTATGGGTTTTTGGTTGAAAATAGAGGTTATGAGATAGGCCTGATTTGAATATTGCATGTTTCATTTGCTAGAGTACTTAGCACTTGTTTCCTTTCATATGTTTGATAATCAACATTTCGTGACTTGTATATGTGGTTAGATAAAGGAAAATGTATTCCAAAGTAATGAACAACAACAAGATGAAAGTGGTCCACATGTTGTTAAATTTTATAAATGTTAATCATCTATGGTAGATGAGTATTGTTTATTTTGTTATCTTTAAATAGTACAATTAGCATCATCCTCCTGATCATTTCAGGTCCCTTACTGTGATAATAACCTTCGAAAAGTGGCATTTTCAAATTTGTGACCTAAAATAAAACTTTTATTTTAATAAGTATTTTAAATTACAGTTCATTTGAGGGTAAACAGCTTATTTCTGTCTGTTCCCAATCCAAGGTTATTCCATGTTTAATGTAATAGGGTAACCCAGTGCTAGACCTGGCATCTTTGGCATGTTTTCCCCTAACTATTTGCGCTCTGTTTTCTGGCTTCATGTTTGCTTTCTTTTAGGATTCTGGGCAGCATAGGACTGCTGACCAGTGCTAAAGTTCAGGTGCCTTGTACTCTAAACCTGGTAGCCACGGCTTCTCCGCAAATGCCATATTTAGTTTACTTGTATGTCCCTAGTAAAGTACACTATGTGTGCCCAAGGCCTGCAAATTAAATGCTACTGGTGGGCCTGCAGCACAGATTTTCCACCCATTACAGTAGCCTTTCAAACAAGTCTCAAGCCTGCCACTGTAGAGCCTGTGCGTTCAGTTCTAAACTGCCATTTCGACTTGGCAAGTGTGCCCACTTGCCAGGCCCAAACCTTTTTTTTTATTTTATGTATGTATCCTCTAAGATAGGCCCTATTTAGCCCAAAGGGCAGTGTGCAGTGTATTTAAAAAGTTGGACATGTATGTTTAAGTTTAACATGTCCAGATAGTGAAACCCTCTTTTTTTCATTTTTCACTACTACAAGGCTTATCTCTTCTACAAGACAACATTGGAGTTGCCTAGAAATATCCTTACAGTGTAATTTCCAATTGGAAAGATAGAAATATGGAATTTGGTATCTTTGGGCTCACAATTTAAAATCACAACTTATTGTGAAGTCATGTTTTAAATTGTACATCGGAAAATGTCACTTTCAGAAAGCTGGCATTTTCTTACTTTAACTATTATGTCCCTCTGCCTGTCTCTGAATACACATCTGGGGTTGTTGACATTAACAGCAGGACGTTGTGCATTCCCTCTAGACAGTCACACACAAAGGGAGCTTGGGTGTGACACTTTCATCCTAATGGGCCATCCTGGGCTAGATGAGTGGGAGGAGCTGACACACCTGACTAGGGCTGTGCCTCTCCTAAGGCAAAGGGCTGCCTAACCCCTTGTAGAGTGTCTGGAGCCAGGGAAGGAGGTGGCCTTGTGATCTTCAAAGGTCTCCTTTTAAGTCTCCTCTATTTCAAAGGCTCATTTGGGTATAAGTACTAGTCCCCAAATCCCAGCATATTAGATCTTTGAAGGGACCAAGGACAATCTGCCAGGAAGAAGTACTGCTGTGCTGCCAGGAGGGACTTCCACTCTGCAACTTCATTGCTGTGTTGGGCTACTGCTTGCTGTGCTCTAGGAGGGTCTGCCACTGTGCTACTTGTTTTGCTGTGTTGGCCTGCTGCTTCTTAGCTGCAGTAAGAAGGACTGGACTTGAACCCTTGAACCCATGAAATCCCCAAGGGCTTGCTGGCTTGCCCCCCTGTTCTTCTGCAGTTCAGTCCAGCAGCTCTCCTGGTGCTGTTGGACGCTGCCATCTGTGAGTACTCCCCTTACCTGCGGTGCCCACCTCCAATCTTGGGCCTAAGAAGTGGGTTCTGCAGCAAAAACCTGCAAAACACGATGCACCTCCCCGAGTGTGGAAGAAAAATCAGCGCATCGCTCGTTAACTACGACGCAGAGGCTGCCCGATGACAAGCAGATTCCCAGACTGCGTAGCCCAACAGTGACACTCTGCATGGCCCGATGATGACACATCATATTCACTTCAATGGAGCCCACTGACGCAGTGCCCAGAGTGCGGTAGAAATATCAATGCATTGTGTTCTCGCCGTCGACTCATTGCTCCATCAAAGGTACTATTTCAGCAGACCCTGAGTGGGTTCTGTAGCTGGCATACCCTTCATCGCGGTTGGCTTGGATTTTGGATTTTCACCAGTCTCTCCTGTGACCTCAAGCAACCTTTTTACTGCTAGTGACTTCCAAGTCCTGTCTTCACGTTTAAAATTTAAACACTAATACTCCGACTGCTACTGATTGGATTTTTTTCATTTTGGTCTTGTTTTGCTCCCATAAATATTGTCTATTTTTCTAAACTACTGTTGAGTCTTTTTGTGGTGTCTTTCACTGTGTTACTGTAATTGAGGGTTGCACAAATATTTTACATGTTGCCTCTTAAGTTAAGCCTGACTTCCCTGTGCCAAGCTGCGAGAGGGTGAGCACATGTTAATTTAGGGAGTGTAGCTCACCTAACCTGATTAGGACTGTGGTTCCTACTTGGACAGGGCTCGTACCTCTGCCAACAAAAAGCTCAGATTCTAACACATAGTATTAGTCAATTCTGAGAGATAGGACTTGCAGCAGTGAAAAAATACTTTAGGGGTTTTTACTTCTAGGACATGTAAAATTTAAACACATGTCCTAATGTTTGAAACACATGGCACTCTGCCCTATTAGCATTTAGGGCCCACCCTAGGGGTGACTTATAAGTATTGAAAAGAAAGGTTTGGGCCTGGCAAAATGTGTATTTTGCCAGTCAGAATGACAGCTTAGACCTGCACCACAGGCTGCAGTTGCTAGTTGGAGACGTGTTAAATGGCTACTTTAGTGGGTGGCACAATGAGTGCTGCAAGCCCACTAGAAGCATTTATTTTACAGGCCATGGGTACATTTTGTCCCACATTACTAGAGACTTACAGCAAATTAAATGTAGCATTAGCTGTAGTCCAGTTTTACCACATTTAGGGACACAGCACAAGCACTCTGGCACTGGTTAGCAGTTGTAAAGTGCACAGAGTCCCAAAGACAAAAATATTAATAATTTGGCAAAACAGTAGGAGTGAAGGCAAACGGTTTGGGGGACTACAATGCCAAGGATGTCAGATCTAACAAATTCCTTCATTGGAAGTGTCTTTGAAGAGCCACCTCCATGCGCATGGGTTAGGCAGACAATAAGCAGATCCTACTGCCCTGCTTCCCTACAGGTCCCTCGCCTCGTGACTTGCTTCACATAGATGTCATTCAGATTCATAAGTCATAACCCTGGCAAGGTCTTTCTTTTTTTTTTATATGTTTATTGTTATTATACCAACAATGCCAAAAAGGAAGTTACAGTTGTGTTCAGGTATGCTTAATTGCCCAATTATTTCCATGTATCGCCATTTATCCCTCTTAGTTTCACCTGTTAACAGTACAATTACCATTTGTCATGTAGGCAAGGGTTTGGAAACATTATGCACGTAATAATCATTATGTAACTCGTAACATATGTAAAAAACTAAGAGAATACAAAGAGAATGCAAAAGACTAAAGATGAGAAGGAAGATAAACGAGGTTGAGGTTGAGAGGGGTCAAACTGAGTGTACGTGCGGGAGGAGAGGATGAGGGGGAGGAGGAGGAGAGTGGCGCACACGCCGTGCTCGAGCAGACTCTTTGTCATCCTCCGGGCTGGGATGATATGTGTTCTTGGCATGATTTCGGGTCCGGACATGTAGGGGCGGTCCAGCAATCATACAGGCACGAGGGGCGAAGCCAACGAGGTGAGCGTGATTGTGGACTGGGGTCTCCACGCCCGGGCCGGCAACAATAGGAAGTGCATTTATGTCCTTCCATCCATGTGCTCTAATATATTGCGAGATGCGCTTGTATCACGACTCGTCTGCCAAGATGTTTCCTGTGATTAAATCAATCAATCAATCAATAATTTATAAAGCGCGCTATGTACCCGTTAGGGTTTCGAGGCGCTGGGGGGGGGGGTGGTGCTGCTATCGTTCGAAGAGCCATGTCTTGAGGAGTCTCCTGTAGGTGAGGAGGTCCTGGGTCTGGCGTAGTGAGGTAGGGAGTGCGTTCCAGGTCTTGGCGGCGAGGTAGGAGAAGGATCTGCCGCCAGAGGTCTTGCGCTGGATTCAGGGGATGATGGCGAGGGCAAGGTTGGCAGAGCGTAGTTGACGTGAGGGAACGTAGAAGTTGAGTCTGGTGTTCAGGTAGGTGGGTCCGGTGTCGTGTAGAGCCTTGTGTGCGTGGGTGAGGAGTTTAAAGGTGATCCTCTTGCCAATGGGGAGCCAGTGGAGGTCCCTCAGGTGAGGGGAGATGTGACATCGGCGGGGTATGTCGAGGATCAGGCGGGCGGATGCGTTTTGGATGCGTTGGAGTCGTTTGATGTCTTTTGTTGGGATGCCTGTGTAGAGTGCGTTGACGTAGTGGAGTCTGCTACTGACGAGGGCTTGGGTTACCGTCTTTCTGGTTCCTGTTGGAATCCACTTGAAGATCCTGCGGAGCATGCGGAGGGTGTTAAAACAGGAGGATGAGACTGCGTTGACCTGTTTGGACATGGTGAGGGCGGAGTCGAGGATGAAGCCGAGAATTTGTGCGTGGTTGGCTGGGGTGGGAGGAGGGCCTAGGGCGGAGGGCCACCACGAGTCGTTCCAGGCCGAGGGGGTGCGTCCGAGGATGAGGACTTCCGTCTTGTCGGAGTTAAGTTTTAGGCGGCTGTTGCTCATCCATTCGGCGATGGATTTCAGTCCCTCGTGAAGGTTGGCTTTGGCGGTGAGAGGATCTTTGGTCAGGGAGAGGACGAGCTGGGTGTCGTCGGCGTAGGAGATGATGCTGAGGTTGTGCTGGCGGGCCAGTTGTGCGAGGGGGGCCATGTAGACGTTGAATAGCGTTGGGCTTAGTGAGGAGCCTTGGGGGACGCCGCAGATGAGGTTGGTGGCTTTGGAGTGGAAAGGTGAGAGTCGGACCCTCTGGGTTCTGTCGGAGAGAAAGGAGGAGATCCAGTTGAGGGCTTTGTCTTGGATGCCGGCTTCGTGTAGACGGGTTAGTAGGGTGCGGTGGCAGACTGTATCGAAGGCGGCTGATAGGTCTAAGAGGATCAGGGCTGAGGTTTTGCCGTTGTCCATTTGTAGTCTGATGTCATCTGTGGCGGCGAGGAGTGCAGTCTCTGTGCTGTGGTTTCGTCTGAACCCAGATTGGGAGGGGTCTAGGATGGAGTTGTCTTCTAGGTAGTGGCCGAGCTGTGTGTTGACGATCTTCTCAATGACTTTTGCTGGAAAAGGGAGGAGGGAGATTGGACGGAAGTTTTTGAGATCGTTGAGGTCAGCCTTAGGTTTCTTGAGGAGAGGTTGGATTTCTGCGTGCTTCCAGCTGTCCGGGAAGGTAGCTGTGTTGAAGGAAAGGTTGATGATCTTGCGGAGTATGGGGGCGATGGCGACGTCGGCTTTGTTGAAAACGTGATGTGGGCAGGGGTCAGATGGAGATCCTGAGTGGATGGAGTTCATGGTTTTAAGGGTTTCGGCGTCGTCTACTTGGGTCCAGGTGGTGATGTGGTCGGCGTGGGAGGAGTTGTTGGGGGTGGGGTCTGGCGGAGGTGAGGTGTTGAAGCTGTCGTGGATGGCTGCGATTTTCTGGTAGAAGAAGGTGGAGAGATCGTCGCAGAGTTTCTGGGATGGAGGGATGTCGTTGACGTTGGCGTTGGAGAGTTCCTTCACGATGCTGAAGAGTTCCTTGCAGTCGTGAGCGTTGCTGTTAAGGCGTTCTGTGAAGTGGGAGCGCTTGGCGAGTCGGATCAGTTGGTGGTGTTTCCGGTTGGCTTCCTTGAGGGTAGCAAGGTTCTCGGGTGTACGCTCGAGGATCCATTTTTTCTTGAGTTTCTGGCAGGTGCGTTTGGAGGTGGTTAGTTCGTCTGTGAACCAGGCTGGTTTTTTCTTTTCTTGGTTGGCGGTGGGTCTCTTGAGTGGGGCTAGGATGTTGGCGCAGTTGAGGATCCATTGTTGGAGGTTGATGGCGGCGGAGTCCGGGTCGGTGGGGTCGGGTGGAGGGTTTTTGGCGAGGTTGTTGGTGAGTTGGTCTTTGGTGACTTTTCCCCAGCGGCGGTGAGGCGGAAGAGGGGTGCGGTGGTGTTCGGTGTTTTTCTTGAAGGAGAAATGGACGCAGTGATGGTCGGTCCAGTGGAGTTCGGAGGTGTGGCTGAAAGAGATGTGGTTGCTTGAAGTGAAGAGTGGGTCAAGGGTGTGGCCGGCGATGTGGGTGGGAGTGTTGAACAGTTGACGGAGTCCGAGGTTGGAGAGGTTGGTGGTCAGTGATGCGGTGTTGACGTCATTGTTGTTCTCCAGGTGGAAGTTTAGGTCTCCTAGGAGGATGTAGTCTGAAGAGGCGAGGGCGTGGGTGCTTGCGAGGTCGGAGACGGTGTCGCTGAAGAGGGCTTTTGGTCCTGGAGGACGGTATATGAGGGTTCCTCTGAGGGTAGTGTTGGGGTCCGTGTGAATCTGGAAGTGGAGGTGTTCGGCTGTTTTGAGGGTGTCGTCCGTGTGGGTATTGATCTTGAGGGTAGCTTTGTGGGCGATGGCTATTCCTCCGCCGATTCCGTTGGTGCGATCTCTTCTGGTGATCTTGTAGCCGTCAGGGATGGCGATGGCGATGTCAGGGGCCGAGGAGTCGTTCCACCAGGTTTCGGTCAGGAAGGCTACGTCTAGGGCGTTGCTGTCGAGCAGGTCCCAGAGTTCTATGGCGTGCTTTCGTGCGGACCGTGTGTTGAGGAGGATGCAGTGCAGATGGTTAGTGTTGGTTGTTGCTGGCTTCGTTGTTCTGTTGCAGGTGAAGTTGCAGGTACGGCAGGAAAAAGGTCCTTTGGTGTGCTTCGCGCTGGCCTGGAAGCACTCTGCGGTTACAGTTCTTGCGTTCTGTGTGGCTTCCACCCTGCATTTACTAGTGTGCTGATTGTGTAGTCATTACAAATATGTACTGTGATTGTTAGTTGTTATCTGTCCGTGACGTCTATTCAGGGGGGTAATTTATCATCTTTGCCTTCTAAAAGTGTCACAAAGGAGCTCCAGGTCTCTACACCCTTGACCTGGATCCCCGTGTCCTGAAGTGATTGCAGTGTATGTTCTTCTGCCTTTGCCCAGCGTAACAACTCCGTTTGCCATTGGTGTATGCTAGGCGCGCTGGGTGCTTTCCAATGCATAGCTATCAGGATTCTCTACATCACTAGTGCTAGTGCTATGCATCTGTGTGTCTGCTTCCGCCTTTTAGATCTTACCCCTATACCCAGAAGGCATAGCTCAGGGTTAGGGGACATTGGGGTATCAGTTCACTCAGACATCAAATTTATTATATCATTCCATGTGCGCTGAATTGGTGGACATTCCCATGTCATATGAAAAAAGGTAGCTTCTACGATGCTGCACCTAGGGCAACTCTGTGGCATTTGGGGGAACATGCATGCTAGTCGGTGAGGTGACAAATATGCTTGATGTACATAATTTAACTGGGTGTGGCAGAATCGGGGATTACGTGACACTTCATAAATCATTTTCATTGCCTGGTTCCATGCTTGTGCCTGGAGCGGCTCAGAGAGTACCTGATCCCACTTGTTTTTTGCTTGCTCCTGTCTGTGATCAGTGTGCGTTGTCAGGATTTTATATATTCTGGATATGTTTAGTGAGATTGTTGCCCTATCTAACAAATCATGTAGTGTAGGGGCAATTTTTGGTTAATTTTGCCCACAGTTCCAGGTTGAGCGAGCTAAGTGTCGTAATACACTGTATGCTATGAAGCTTCCCTACCCCAAATTATGGACATTGGCCAGTGCATCGTATCTTGAGAAGCGTCCTTCGCTGTAGATATTACCCGCTGTTTGTATGCCCTTCTCTGGCCATATGTACAGGCCTACCTTTCCTGCTATGTTTCCGATTTATGGGATGGCCGGTAGTGGGATCTTGGGGGAGTATTGTGGCTTTTTGTCCCCAGCTAGTGCGAAGCGTCCCCATATCCAGAGGGTGATATTTAGTAGGATGTTTTGTGTGTTGATCCTTCTCGGTTCATCACATATTGTAGTATACTAGTGTGACCTAGATCTGCGAGTATCATCTGCGTTTCTGCATTTGTGGGATTCCCAAGCCATTTGAACACCCATTGTAGCTGGGCAGAAGCATAATATAATTCAAATCTTGGTGCCCCTAGCCCTCCCGCTGTGAGTGGTTGATATATTTTTGTTAGCGCCACACAGCGGCGGCCCTTGCCCCATATTAGGTCTATTAGTATGCTGTTCAATGATTTAAAAAAAGAAGCGGGGAGTACCAGTGGGAGTGCCATGAAGAAGAACAGCAGACGCGGTAGTATTAACATCTTTGCTATAGCAACTCTGCCCATGGGAGAGAGTGGGAGGGAGCACCAGAAAGATAGTGAGCCCCTAACTTGTATCACTTGACCCAGGTTTCCATCTTTGAGATCCAGTGGATCATGATATACATTTATTCCCAAGTATTTAAAAGTAGTGTAGCACCATTTCAGGTCCCTTGGGCTGGAAGTCAAATGGTGTATTTCGGGTACCGGTCGCATAGGGAATAGGCAGGATTTTGACCAAGTTATTTTTAACCCAGACACCACTCCGAATTTGTGTAGTAACCCCAGCAAGTCAGGTAGAGATTCGGAGTGATTTTGTGAAAATATTAATGTGTTGTCTGCGTATACTGACACTATGCGATGCGTGTGTCAGTCCAGGATGCCCCATGCCGGAGCCAATGAGCGTAGCCGGGCGGCTAGTGGTTCAATGGCGAGGGCGAACAGCAGTGGGGATAGTGGGCAACCCTGTCTGGTGTCCCTTTCTATGGAGAACTTCTCAGATATTGTATCGCCTGTCTTGACTCTCGCTGTTGGGCTAGAATACAAGACCCTAACCCAGCTTATGTATGTCTTACCAAATCCCATGCGGTTTAGAGTTTCTATAAGGAAGATCCATCCCAGAGTGTCGAACGCTTTTTCAATATCTAATGATACTGCTACTTGACTATATTTGCCCTCTGGGGTATTTGCCATTAGTAGCAGTAGATTCCGTATGTTGGTAAAGGTACTGTGGCCTGGTATGAAACCGGAATGATCTTGATGGACCAGGTCCGACACCCATGGGAGCAGACGATTTGCCAGGATTTTACCAAGCAACTAATGGTCTATATGAGCGCATATCTAATGGGTCTCTACCTGACTTAGGTAGTACCGCTATCAGTGCCTCCCTTAAAGTGACGGGAAACTGGCCGAGTTTCAAGGCCTCAGTCAACATTCCCAGATATGGGGTTAGTGTTTGTGCAGAGAATGTACTATAGTACTCTATGGGAATGCCATCATTGCCTGGTGCTTTACCGTGCGCTAGTAACCCTGGCAAGGTCAACGTAACTTTTCATCCTCCAAATATTTTTTTAAAAACATACATTTAAATTGGGTAAGCATAGCATGTTATTTTTGGCAGATATAAATTGTAATCCTGTTAAATTAAATGCTAGATTAAAGCAAGTTAGATCCATCGTGGTAGTTGTGAGTTTTGACTATATTTAATAAAAGAGTTGTCTGTATGCTTGTGTTTTATTCACCGGTTGAAAAGTGGCTCAGGCATGGCCTCTGGTGAGAGATGAACGTTTTTAGGTTTTGCCTGAGCCAGCACATGTAAGCTCTGTGGTCAACATCCTTTGTGAATAAAAGCAAAAACTTAAAATGGGCTTAGAGTCCACTCATTATTTACTGTTACTTACCATTAGCTGGCTTCCATGTCAGTCTTGTTTCTCTCCTTCTTAATGGTCAGCTTCTCCTGCTTCCTTCTGCAGCCCCTGTGCTGCCTTGTAGTGGGGCATGGATCAAGTACAGTTTCCTCCAGCGACATTTCTACTTGTTTTCTATTTTATCGTTCATGTTGTATTTTTGACCCTAAGCAATTCCGACCTTTTGACTTGTAGTTTTTCCCTCTCTCCCTTCTGCAGGTCTTAACATACCTTCAGCAGCTGAAACCCTATGTGCTTTGCTCTCTTCCTTCATGTATTCCTGCCATTGTGCCCTCAATATTTCATAGCCCTCTTGATGTTTCCGCTTGTTTACAAAGCGACTTGGCACAGATGCAGTGCAGACACCATTCTACCTATTCTAGACCACAGAAATAGTGCGCACCCAGTGGCAAGGACAGTGTAGTTTGGGCCCTAGTGTAGGGAAGGAGGTGGGCTCCTTAGATACTATTTTAACTGTGGTTCAGTGGGTACTTCAGGCCTCTGAGCCCTCGTGCCACTGCCACTGCTCCTGCTGCAACAAGGGAAGCTACCGGTCCCAAACATTCTTAATTATTCTTTCATTGATCTTGGTACTTGTACTGGCAGAGCCCATCCTCAACTTGTCTACAGAGGACACAAATTGGGGATAGGGCGCTAGCCTATGATTGCCAGTAACCCACTTGCACACAAGAAATGGCCAACATTTGCATACCCACATCTGTGTACAAATGTGGTTTATGCCAAATCACGTGTATCAATACAGACCTGGCACGGTCCAGCTGCAAACACTTTACATAGGTCTGCAACCATCCACCACCAAACCTGTTTATGGTCCTAGCATGCACAGTCCAAAGCCCACCTGTTTATGTGCGCGTAGGCACGCCACAATGCAGTCAATGCCTGTTCACTTGCACAGGGACTCCTCTGTTCAAGGGCACAGACCTGACAGTCGCACCAGGCGGTCTTATGGACTGACGATAGACACAGACGATCTCTTCCTGTTTATGATCATATGCCTGACACAGAAGGGCTACCTACATGTACACATAGCTTGACACTTTTTCAATACACACATACAGAGTATGGCACATTTTGAAGACCTACCCATATGAACCTACATGAGCTGGCACCACACTATTTAGAAAGACACTTAACAGTCTAGTTAGTGCCATTGCATGTGTACTGACAACAAGTGGCTCATTCGGTGAAATACATTCACACGGAAGTGTGCATGTGACAAAGTGCATTTCACACACTTTCAACGGACACTATCTGCGTTGGCGAGTTAGTTTGCAGCACTCTGCCAGTCACTTGGGTGCACATACAATGCTCAAAGAGAATAGGCCCTACGATGACCGATGGGCATCGAAGCTGCTTACATTCTCTTAAAATACTGACAGGGGTTCTAGTAATATGTAAAAGAGTAGTTTATAAGTTGCAAGTGGACAGTTCCCTGTGACAGCATCTTTTTGAAGAATTGTGTAGAACCACCTCAAGCACACACGAAAAGAACACGAGACGCGCAGATATTTGTCTCGGTATATATTCATTTTCTGTACAATGTTTAAACGTAAAAAGGCACCCAACATGCATTTCTCTCCAAAAGGAGATGAACGTGTCACATCCTGAATGAGTATTTTTAATCATGGCCAATACTATGGGTTACCGCGCCTTCTGGCACCAACATGCTCGTTGTATAAATCATATAAAAGGATGCTATGCAGGCCTACAATACAAGACTTCAACTGGGGATGCAAACAGTACAAGGGCAAAACGTAATCAATAAAATGTAACATGCAGTCATTCTGCAGCACTCCCACCCCATTTACCTAAAGCTGGCACGAGACACTGGCGTAACAAAGGACTCTGTGGGCCCCCTCACCACAGTACACTGTGCCTGGGCAGCATGCCCTTGACTGGGTCCAGTGGGAGGTAGCTCCATCCAGGTACTTGGCAGGGGGGCCTCCTCAAGTCTCGTTACGCCGAGAGCCATGGTCTTGGCACGGAATAGCATGCAGGGACTGGGGGTTGTCCCGCGCTCATCCTTGGTGTGTGGTGCAGGGTGTTAGATGGTAACACAGATAGTCCTTTTCGGGGATACAGGGCGCTCAGCCCATCGCAGGGCACAGTCCCTCCGGTTACGAATGCCGCATTGGTCCATAATGCACGAAGCGCCCTCCGCTTCTGGGTCATGAGGTTTGTTTTCACATTAAGTATGCTCCCAACTCCCCATTGTTCCTGCCCTCCATCCTACCTCGTTCTTTTTATGTGATGAGGTGTAGGGTTCCTCCTGTTAGCCTGTTCCTGGGATGTGACGCTGCCACTGCTTGTCAAGTAGTCAGCGGCGGCCGCCGCAAATCTCAAGGGGAGGGTTGGAGGGAGGGACGGGCGGGGATAAATACAAAAAATATAGAAAGAAAATTTACCTTTTCCCCGTCACCACCACCTCCTACTGCCACATTGCTCCTCTGGTCTTCTTATGATGCCCCAGCATTCGCTGGGACACCAGCACAGGCTCCCCAGCAATCTTGGCGCTGCTTTCATGCTGAGCCTAGGAGCTTGTACCTGTGCTAAGCCTAGCAAGAAAGCAGCGTCAGGATTGGTCTGAGCGGCTTTGACTGCCGCTCAGACACAACCCTGGAGTATGTGCAGTTTCTCCAGCCTGGCTGTGTACACAGCCAATCTGGAAAATATTAATGGTGCATGTGAATTTGGCCGGCCTAAGATGGCCCGCCAAACACACATACATACTTAGTGCACTCCATCCTCCCATCTCCTGGCTTAGCCAGGGGGCGACGCTCCTTCACCATTGTGAAGGAGCTGTCCCTGCATGTAGTAGCCCCATATCATGTACCTACTTGTGATGATACTGTTGCTCTGCTTCTTTTTGCCCTCTGGGACTGTTGCCTTGGCACTGCTGTGCGTCTTGGCCACAGCTATGTTGAGATCTCTCCCTTTCCCGTTTTAAGGGTTATCCTCTGTTGGAATCTTTCGGTAGAAGTTGGGCTCATCTCGGCTTTCCTGAACCTCCCAGCAGCATGTGCAATGGAGGAGGCTGCTGGTCTAAAAGTCAAATTTCTACCTCTGGAAATCCCTGGCCAGGATTTCCTTCAGCTGTCACTTCACTTCCCCACACAGCTCTTCATGGTCGGTGGGGCCACAGAGAGTCTGGCAGGCTTCTCAAAGGGGCGAGGCCTACGTGGCTATGGGGTGGGGGCCTTGCCTTGCTCAGAGGTGTGGTGATGCTGCTGGCAGAGGTGAACATACTGGCATAAAGGTGTTGAGCACAGAGGCCGCTCTGGTATCAGGAAACTATTGGCTAAGAACCTGCCTGGGCAACCGTTCCAGGGTTTAAATAACAACATGGAGGGCTTGAGGGAACAAGCATTGGCAAATTCAATAGGTTTCACCTATGGGAGACCTGTTTAGCTAACTTAATGTTTTTTAGACGTGTTGCACAGGAGCGTGGGCTGCTGTGCAACATGGTTCCAAGGAAAGAAAAAAAAAGCACTGTGAGGCGGCCCTACATTTTAGCCACACTACACATTATAGTAAAAGTAAAAACATATTATCCCTATGACATGGTCACACTGCTGGCTGTGTCATGGTGCTTTTTTCTTTACTTTAAGCCATGTTTGTATAGCAGCCTGAGCAGCTGTGCAACATGTCTAAAAAAAAATAAAAAAAACATTAACAAAGCCAATCGATCTTGCATAGGTGGAAACTATTAGCTTTGGCAATGCTTGCTCTTTTCTCTTACAAAATGTATTTCAGTTTTATTCACAGAGATTCAACATCACATACTTGTTTATAATACTAGGCAGTTACTGGCCAGCAATCACCATGTCAGAAGACATGGCATTTGGCCCTGAATAGTAATGAAGGGTTGTCTGGGCTACACTTCATCTGGGGAGTTTAACCAGAACTAATCTATCCTATTCTCAGAGAAGCCTTGTATGTGCGCCCCAATATCCAACTTTCAGTCCTTCCACCTGACATAATGCTTCTAACTCCCACACACACCTGGACATTTTATTCTCTAAGAGCATTTGTAGGAGCCAATCATAATGCTGAAGTGCCCAACTAGCCCGTGAGGAGTGTGGAAAGCAGGCTACTAGGATTCTTCTTGCTTTCACAGGGCTCCATGCAGGGTTTCGCTTGCACTCTTCACCCATGGAATGGTTGCTTCAGCTGGTTCTGTCTTACCCAGGCAGTAAAGAAGGCAGTCAAATGGGAACCGGCTTGGAGCTCCAAGACTATGCACCATCTTGGTCTCTGGACATGTACAGCCCCACAATTACTTTTTTAAAGAATCACCACATAATCATAAAAAGAGCCCTGCATGTTTTACCAATGTGGCAACAACCCTTTTTAGGTTCCGTACTCCCTTCTGACCCCATCCCACCAGTTTGAATAGCTGGAGATTTGAGTAAATGAGTTTCTTTGTGTCTGTATTCTGCCACCAGAACAATTTTTAAGCCCTCTTGTCGCCTGGCTACGTGCTTAGTTCCTCCCTACGGTTTATGCAAGAACCCAGGGTGTACACTGTAGGGATCAGAGATGTTATGCTCCTAAGTCCCACCTAAGATAAATTTGGCTTTAAGCTTACTAAACAAAGCGAAAACCCACCATGAGAAAAATGATCAAACTTAGCAACTAAGAACCTGATCCACAGCAACAAACAAGGTTCAGTAATATGTGCTCAAATGCCTCTCACCTTTCCACTTTTCATGTGGCGCATATCTGGGCGTTAACAAGGCATTTTGTGAATGGCTCAGGTAAAAGAAATCTTCATATGAGTCCCCATTTACCACTCTGGTTTGTACCAAGTGGCAAGCACCCTAGCTTCAAGGTGTTAAAAAAGTATCCTCCAGGGAAAAAGAAGATACTGCAGCTCCACCATCTGATGCCTTCCAGTGATATGGCAGTGTCTAGCTACCTCGTCATTATTATACAGGCCAGCATGTTTTGAAATTTATAAATTACTTTTGCAGCAAGAATCCTGTGCCATAAAATGGCACAGGGTTTTGCTCATAATGCCATCTCTGCCAACTCCTAAAGATGGCCCTCGTTCACAGTAAACCTTGCCTCACATGTAAGACTCCAATTAACTAAAATACCAAACAGACTGACATAATATTACCAGTCCATGAAAATCAAGCCATTTCTCCCATTACTTAAATCTTTACATTAGTCCAAGTCATATTTCACACACCAATGAAGGAAAGACAGTCCTCACTGGTCTGTCAGATACCATGTCGATCCCATTGAAAACAATGTACATCACTGCTCCTAGTACGGCATTACATTTCCTCCAGGAGATTTTTTCCAGTTTACTGCTTTCATCCTTCTCCTCACTCTGGCTCGTATTACATGCTAGGATCTTGATTTCACCGCCAACCAAAGCAGGTAAGAGCAGGGCCTGTTTGATTCCTTTTAAAGCATTCTAGTGTCACACACGGAAATCTTGAAGTTAATCTGTCTGTACAGCTGAATACGAATGCTAAAATGAACAGTTAAACATCTGTAGTGGAGGAATAAGCAAGACTGCACTGCACAAAATAATAAAGGGAGAAGAGAAATAGATACATGCACAGTGGCCTGGAAGGCACAGATCCTTGCACATAGCGTAGAGAGTTTTGAAATAGATTTAAGGAAGCAGGACTCCCTGGAACACAAGCTACGAGTCCCCATGGCTCTCTTGACACAAGAAGACAACCAGTGATCAGACCAAGCATCTCAAAATACAGGAAAGGAAGTATTTAAATTCAAAACATCTTCCGTACATGCACCAAGACTATGGAAAACTTTCCCTTCCACGATAGCCACTTCCCTACTCCACAGAGGAACAGCAGTAAAGACCTATCTATTCTCACTCCATCACCTTTCCAATGTTTAATTCTGTGTGTGTGTGGCAACCTCACAGTCGGATCCTGTACCAGTTAAATTACAGGTTGTCCTCACAAGTGGTCATCGGTGCAACACAAGCCAGAGACATTTAGACTTCACAGTTTGCAATGCTACTTAAGGATTATTTTGCCATTTGACCACCAGTAGTGATCGATCGATGTAACAGACTACAGGAAATGTGTTGTACGCATAAAGAAAGAACTGCCAGCAGAGAGAAGGATGTCAATTGCTTTACATCATTTCCTAATTGTGAGCAGCTTTTGCATGTGCCATCTCGTCTGGAGTCCTTGGTTGGCCATCCAGATCCTAGTACGTTGCTTTTGTTTGCTTCATGTTGTCAAGTAGTGGTATACTTATCTAGAACAAAATTTCATGTATCAGTTTTCCAGGGGTGTCAACCATGAATGGTTAGAGGTTTCCTACCCCATCATGGGGTTTGCAAGAGAACAGTATAAGCAATATGTTGGTCAATTGTAAACAAGTTGATAAAGTAACCTTCTTCATTTTTGTCGTGTCCATGTGGAGATAGCTACAAGACTGCGAGTATCAGCAGTGCACATGACCACTCATTGATGATAGGTTCCTAACGATAATGTGTGTCTTTCATGAATCCCTCCTCAACCGCCAACAAATCCATATAAGTCAATTGTTTGGATATAGTATACAAGTGATAATTCCTTTGAAAAAGAAGATACTAGGAGTAATTGCTACTCTATCACTGAGTGACAGTTACAATTTTTGCCATTTTTTTTGCATCATACTTTACAAAAAAGGCTCCTGAATATCAGTATGGAGTGGTGCACAATGAAGCATCTATAAATTAATAAGCTTTGTTGCCCTCTGGAGACCAACAACATATTTTACCCTGATTCAACAATTCGGAGATAAAGTGAGACAAACTGTTGATGAAACTGTGATAAAAACTGGCAAGCACCATAGTTACATGTATAAGTACATTGTAAAGAATAATAGTTTTATAGTTTTACTTTATAATTGTCAGAAATAGTAAGACAACGCTTTTATACATTGCCCTGATAGTTTCAACACGATTCTGATGTGGGATCCGTGAATCTATATTTTGTTGGATCGCTGTTGACTATAGCTATTGGGATTCATTGTAAGTGTTGGATTATCAAGGTACTACTGTGCGTTTTTTAAGCTATTGTGGTGGAGGTACACACTTGAAGCATGGGTAAAGTGGCTTTTGGGATGCATTAGGCACCAGAGTAATATTTCAGAGGAACCAACATTGGACCTAGTTAGAAAACACACTTGCCCTCCAAAGTGCTGCTTAGAGGCTCAGAAAAAACTACTTGCATGAATAAATTCCACATCCTGATTCACAAAATGCAAGTGTTGGCAGTAGATGAGGCATTTCAGGATGGGCTACTCAGCAGTAATAGGTGAACAACCACAAATGTACCTCCTGGGGTTTATACGCTAAAATGATTCCTCTAAGTTATCTTCAAATGCAGCGTCCTCTCTACAGCCTCTACGAATGCAGAGCAGTTTCCAAAATAGAAAGGCAATGATTACACTGGCTGGTTGTGCACTTCTGGCCTGTAGTACACTGTTGCTAGCTGTACAGAGTGCTTTGAATAATATTTTTTTTCACAATACTTACCTTATTTTATTATGAGACTAGACAATAACTTTAGTAAGTGGCTTGTTACTTTAAGGTACAAGATGTTAAGATTTAATATCCCATTGTTTTAATTTGACTTTTGTATGATTTATTTATTTGACAACCCTAAAGAAGTCCCTCTTTATCAGGATGAAACATGTTGGCTGTATTTTGTTTATATTATTTGGAATCAAAAATAAAATGACACCCAAGTTATGGCTATTTATCACTGCCAAACTAAGGGATGGGGCCTCTTCTTTATGGCACCTTTGCTATGCTTCTTTTGCAAGGATGTAGTATTGTTCCATTTTTCAGTGAGCCTGGCAGCTACAATTTGCTACTGGGTGATACTTTCTTAATAGAACTCTTTCGTTCATTTTCTTTTTTTTATGTACTGCACAGAGTGGGTGTCTATCTTCTTGGATTGATGCATAAAACGGAAAACAAACAAAAAACAAGCAATTCAATGGGTCTCGCGTGTGCTTGAGGTAGAGCTATTAGCTTTGTAAATTCCTAACTGGACAGAAATTGAAAATACAAAGTAAAACAGTTCAAATAAGCAAGTCATTTCAAAGCTCCACGACCGCCATGAGCGTGAGCGCGAACGAGAGACAGAAAAGGAAAAAGAAGTTCGCTCGCAGTCTAACATATTGGTAAACGTGCAATTATCCATGTAGCATGGTCGGTCCCCAAGGTGGTAACAAAACCGCACCAAGGCGGGACAAACATAAAGCATTCACTAATGCCATCAAAGAATTTTTGATCGACAACAAACATTGGCAAAGCCAAAAGGTGGACTAACGATTTTGAAAGGCAAGACCTACTGAATTTGCCAATGCTTGTTTTTTGTGGATCTCACCATCAACTATCTTCTTTAAATAAATATTCAGTGTTATGCATGCAGAGTAGGAGGTCAAGTTAGTGAAATATATTTTAATTGGCAATTATTCTCCTTCTAGTTTTCATCCATTCACTTCCTTATTTAGTCTACTTGTTGACTTGCTGGCCGTAATCACAGTTATTAGGCCTGTTCGCACGTCTTCTGTTAACTTCAGTTTAAATTGCACTCTTCGTGCGAGTTAGCTTTAAAACACCATCTTTAATCATTGAATATATCTTATGAGGACATTTAGTGGCCAAGCTTGAAAGATGCTTAAAACTCTCAGGAGGACATTCATCTCCGTTGATTTTATTTGACCACGTATTGATCACCTCAGAACAGACCATTTGTTTTTGTTATTTTTTAATTTGCAGGGCATTGGACTAAAATTGTATTTTATGAGGCTGTTTATTTTGTATGGACGTACGTTCCTAGAGAATGTTATTGACTTTTTTCTTATAAACCGTAACTTGTGAATGCTGAGCGAATTCAATCATTCATTCTGCGCTGCTGTCATTGTCTATCAAGGTGAGTAAACTCTGGAAGAAGCCGATATGGTTAAGGAGCCTTTGTGCTTACTGGTTTGAAAACCGGAAGCCACATAAGATCACGGGCCAGTCAGTTCAGCGGACCACTTTGGGGCCCGCAACAAACATCTCCCAGGAGCATGACCAGCTGGCTGTGGGAAGTCGGAGTCCGCGAAATCAGAGCATGCTGAATGGCGGGCATTCTTTGAGGGTGCCAGTCAGATGGGGGGCCAACGGACCCGGCAAGGTGTACAGAATGGCACCCTCCACAACAAAGGGCATTGCGGCTTTCGGGACGGATGTGCCCCCCATTGTTGACCAAGGACCGGACCTCGCAGGAGTAGCGCTGAACCACGACCATCAGGAGGAGAAAGAAGGCACTGTAATGAACGCGTCCAGGAGTAAACCTTCCAGCTTTTGAAGTGGAGTAGACTAGCGAGACCCAACAAGAAAGGCGCAGCCAGAAGAAGAGCATGGCTGCCGGGAGCGCAGCAGAAACAATGAGGTTCTCACTCGAAGGCTGCCAGCTATCCCCCGCCAGCAAGGGTGCGCACACAGAAACAAGGTAGCACGCAACTCCGACACTGTCTCGGCAGCCAACAGCGTGAAGGTGAGCTGGGCGGTGTGGGTGGAGCAGCTGCCGGCTCAGCCTTAAAGGAGAAGGGGTGGAGTGGAGGAACAGTTTCAGTAGGCTAATGGGAGAGCGATCGGCAACAACTAAACAAGCTTTATGTTGCTAGATTTGATACCGTGTGGATCAAGTGTTTACCACCAGGGCAGATCAACGTAAGTACACTTTACAAGCTGAGATTTGTTGCAGTAGTCTTGGTAGCCTGAAATTTTGCCTTTTAGAAGGTAGTTCAAACCATGCAAGGACAGAGAGTAGTGAGCCACTGCTCTTGCTGCTTGTGACCAGGGGGTAGGAAAGAAATACAATTAAAAGGCTAATACTTAACTTCGATGCATCAGGATGGCAGATGCAAGCAGGCAAACAAGCAAGGGTACGAAGAGGAAACGCTCTGCCCATACAGGGACTTCTGTGAGGCACCCATGGCTAATACTGGGGGTCGCATAGAAAAAGCCTGAGGAAAAAACTCTTCTGAACCCATACTGGATGAAGACCTGGAGGGGCTGCTGATGAAGCCAAGAGAGTTGCTGGTCCAGCAACTCAGAGGCTTGAGCATACCAGGACTTTCTGACCCGGGCCCGGCAAAGAGAAAGAAGAATGCACAGGATAACAGAGCGGTGGCAACGGCAATGTGGGGCAAGTAGGTCAGTCCCCATCAAGAGGCACCAGGCACAGTGTGGTTGGAGCCAGAACAGCGCCTCCTGTCACATGCCCAGTGGCACGAGGCCCTAAAAGAGGCAGAAACACAGCAAACCCCCGGCCCCACTGCATGAAGTCAAATCATAACAACATGGCAATTGGAAGAGACAGTCCTCCTCCCTGGTTGAAAGTGATGGGTCAAGTGAAGAGAGCAGTGATGACAACTGGGAGGTGAGCTAGGACTGGGCTCTTGGAGCCAGTACGGCGTCAGCCGCAAACCCGGTACAGGAATCTGTACAGCGCAAAGGCTGCATGCAGTCCAGCGCAGGGGTCTATAATGGGGCTATAGCAAACTTTGGCACACAAGTAGTGGTAGTGAACAACACCCACAGGATTCCCCTGGGCGGCAAGATACCCTTAGTCATGGTCAATCAGGCACATGGGATGGGGGATGAGCATGTGGCCCCAGCAGACACTCCCTGTGACACTTCCAGCAAACAACCAATGGTGGGCATGGCCACCTTCTTTCTCCCCGGGATTGGCACCATTCTACTGGCCAGGCATGATACCCTGACACGGCCAAGCCACTGGGGGGCAGTTCCAGGGCAACCTTTGGAAAGGGGCAGTCAGAAAGGAGCTGATCCAGGAGTGTCAGACATAAACAAAGAGGAGATGCAGGCATCTGGGGGCAAGCAGGACAAGGCCACTGATAGCAACAAGGAAGGAGGGCAAGGGGCAAGTCAGGACAACCCCCATGCAAAGGCTAATGACCCCACAAAGGCATGGGCTAGTAGGTCAACCCAGGTAGTGGGGACAGGGGAAAACTATGAGTGACTACATAACACCATCCCTGGGTGACCCCCATAACTACCAGCGGAACAGCTCTTGCAAGTCTTGTCCCAATGTCTGTGAAAGAGAGGATCTGGAGAAAAGAATTTACAGACATATTTTCCCTCCTCGAGGTGTGGCAGGTTAGCCTTGCCTTAACCAAGCATGATAACAAGGAGGAGGAGAAGAAAAAAAGGTGCTGCCCAAGGGTGGAGAGAACCATAGAAAACTGGTTGCAGGCATTTAGAACCCTAGCCTGTGTATTTATAGAGAACTTCCCTGAGAGTGCAGTAGCGCTATTCCTTCGTAAACGCAGAGCCCACACAGCCCAATTTAAATATCAAGGCAATGCATGCTGTGTTATGATGAGGGGTTCAGAGAAAAAATGCAGATATGACCAATCATTGAGTGGGGCCAGCAGGATGTGGAAGGGATCACGAATCACATGGTGGCAGCCAGGGAAGGTGTGAGCACACAGGAGCATAATTTTCATTTCTCTGGGGGTAGGGGTAAACAGGAAGGATTCACATACAGTTCCAAAGGTAGGTATCAAGCAGGGGCCAGACAGGGAAAGCCTCGTCCAACAGTTTGTTGGAAGCATGACAAAGCCAAATGCAAGTGGGGGCAAGCCTGAAAATGTAAACATAGCTGCAGTCACTGTGGAGGGGCACATCCAGCAGTGGAGTGCAAAAAAGCAAGAGGTGCAGGTGAAGGGAAAGATAGCGGCAACACAAAATGAGCCACCTGTTACTGGGCCTGTGGGGGGCGGAGGGGACTGAGGCAACCATGCCACTACCCACCCCCATCTGTAGAGGTAAACAGTTAAAATTACTGCACGGGTACCCCAAGAAAAGAGAGAGTCAGATGTTTGCAGAGGGGTTCATGGTAGGATTCACTATTCTATTCAAAGGTACTCAAACTCACCAAATGTGAAAAACCTGAAATCGTTCAGGGACAGCCCAACAGTGGCCAGGGAGAAAATGGTAAAATAACTTTCTTTGAGAAGGGTTGCAGTCCCGTCCTCGAACCCTCTAATGTAACACTTCATGGTGTTCTGATCGGGGTGGTCCCGAAAAAAGAGGAAGGCAAATTCAGGCTGATCCATCACCTGTCCTAACCCGTGGGAGCGTCCGTTAAGGATGCGATTGACTCAGCAGCTGCACGGTATCCTGTGCATTGGTAGACAACATGGTGGACCTCATTAGGCCACTGGGTAAAGGTGAACTTCTTGCAAAAAACAATATTGAGTCAGCCTTCTTCCTCCTGCCACTACACCCAGGCAATTGTCATCTGCTAGGTTTTCACCTGGGTGGTAAATTTAACATGATAAATGCCTGTCAATGGGTTGCGCTATTTCATGTGCTTATTTTGAAGCTTTTAGCTCCTCCTTGGAATGAGTCCTGCAGACAAGGTGTAACAAAGGGAGATGCTTGCACTATCTGGATGGCTTCCTGTTCATGGGGAGGGTGCACACAGGAGAATGTGAGGAGCTACTGTGGGCTTTCATGGCACTAGCTAGGGAATTGAGGGTGCCTCTAATGGAGGACAAGACGGAAGGCCCTGTCATGTGCCTATCATCTCTGGGCCTAGAACTAGACTCAATAGAAGGCATGTGCAGGCTCCCCCAGCCCAAAGTGGATGACTTATGGCATTACATGGAAGCCATACTTCCAAAGAGGAAGGTGACCCCATGTGAACTTCAGCAGCTCATAGGCAAACTCAATTTTACAAACAAGGTGATTTCATCAGGCTGGCCTTTCACCAGACTTGGTTAAGCAAGCAGCTCAAACAAAAGCATCATAGGGGGGTGCCCCACCCAAGGGGTCATGAGGGATCTGGAACAGTGGCTGGGTTTTTTGCAAAACGTTAATGGAACGCTCATATGGAGAGAGCCCTGGGTGTCGGAGAGCCAACTAGAGCTTTTCACGGATGCTACAGGGGAGCGAGGGCTTTAGTGCTATTGTGTGTTCATGGTGGAGAGCAGCACGCTAGCCTGCTGCGTGGCATAGGGGCAGGGTCACCAAGAACATCAGAGGGCTGGAACTATTCCCCATAGTTGTTGCCTTTGCCATATTTGGGGGAGAGGTTGGCAAACAGGCAGATCACTCTGTGGATTGACAATCATGCAATGGTTCAACCACTGAACCTCTGGACCGCCCGATGACCCTGGGTCGTGCGCCTGTTGTGCCACCTGACAAGGGTGCTAGTTGAGGGACAACATCCCAGATATGGCTGGGCATTTTTAGGGTTGCGATAACACAGTGACTGATGTCATATCTCGTTTCCAACGGCAGAGGTTCATGGAACTGGCACCCCACACAGACCCGCACATGATGATCAGACAGCTTTGGAGAGTAGCTGAACCATACTAAAGATGTTGGTGGACCACACACTGACCCCCCAAAGACAGCATCAAGGTACAGTAAGTGCTGGAGGGTCTTCCAGAGAGTAACAGGCGCGAGGGGGTAGCGCAAGGTCACCACTGAAGACCTACAAAGTTTCATACACTGGGCTTTGTTGGGGGTATGACCAAGGCATGGGCGCAGGTGCACCTCAGTGTGGTTTTATACTATACAAAACTGTCCTCTGGGTCAGACCCACCAAGGCTTTCTTCTGCAGGGCAGCCATGAAAGGATGGACGTTGGAACCGAGGCAACAAGACAAAAGCCTGCCCATCAACTTCACCAGGGGCAAAAACTCACCCCAGGCAGACAGCATAATAACCTGAAGAAGACAGGATGCTCAAGTAGTGTCCTTGGGATGCCACATGGCAGGGACACTGGAGATCGGGCAAAGGCCACCAAGGCTTAGCAGCGGGCTGACACGGCACTTGCAGCCTGGGCCGGGGGGTGCTTACTGTGAAGGGAAGCCTAGCTGCTAAACACTGACTACCAGGTGTAAGGACCATCATGGAAGTAGGCTGTGCAGGAACACTGACAACCAAGGTCAGGACGAACACCTCGATAATCTGGAAGCACAAAGAGACCCTATATCACACGTTGAACTTGCATAACCTGAATTTGATGTTGTTGTGTTGTTTATGATGTACAGTTAATAAACTGCGGCCGTTTTTGTCCCAATAATGTTTTCCTTGTCCATTTGTGAGGTAAATGGGAAGCTGAGGGGAGTCAATATAACGGCCGGGAGGGGCGAATGGCTATCGCACACCTGGGAGGGGTTAGGGCCTTTTGATATCAAACTGAGCACTTCCGGTACATGCATGATGCTTATGGAGTTTCCAACTCTGTTTAAGGATGGGCTCCGAGGAGTTGATTGAAGGACGCCATGCTCTTCCGTTTGCTCGTTCTTACTGCTTTTGATTGTGTGACTATACTATACAGTGCTAAATATATATTAGCAAGTTCAAGTGTACATTTCTAATCTGCATGTCCATCCGTAATCTCAGATTCATAATATCAATTATAACGATGTAAAAAAATTACCTCAGGTACAGGTTTTGGTGCGGGAGACTGCCCTTTAACACTTTTACCACTTTATGGGTATGCTGTAAGGTGCAGTACGTTTTTCAGTTTGAAAATCTGAGAAAAAAGAAAACTTTTCTTAATCTGCCTCAAGGAGGTGTGAATTATCATCAGAAAAGACCTGTCTACATTTTTTAGAAGATGGGTCTTTAAATAAAAAAACGTGAGTCGTTGCATGTGAATGTCCATGTGCAACCCATGGAACATCCCTGTTATGAAAAGTAGCACTTATATCTTTGTTGCATTATACTGGGCATCTTTCCAGTGCATTTCAGAATTTTTTTGGAAAGTAAATTCCAGTACAACACTTTGCCCTGGGTTTGCACCACTTTTGTGGTGCAAAGCTAGTGAAAAGCTTTAGTATCTTTTTTGCACATTTTGGGGCAGCTCATCTTATACTTTGTACAGTCTTTCATACAATGTATGTAATGTATATTTTAACTAGCCTAGATCCTTACAATGTTTTCTCTTCCAGGCAGGGCCTTAAACGTCTATAAACACATGCCACAAGTCCACAGTGCACCAACCAGCTATACACACAGATATCTGAAGTAATCATTTTAAACAACTAAGCTTTCCTGTCAGAACCATGCATTTCCCACAGAACAGTTTATGCTGCAGTTATCTGTCATCTAAGGTGTCCGTATTATACTTTACATGCAGTTATTTCCCATGGTCAGGGCCCCTGGAAGTATGTGGCAGGGAGGGCCAAAGTATGTAGCAGGGATGACTAAATTATGCAGCAATAGAAGGTAAACTTTGCAACAGAATGCAGCACATTTGGTGATGGTATTACTGTGACATTGTTACAAATCTTAACACTGGGCAAAGGTTTCACATCATTCTTACCAGTTTAACAGACAAATACAGGAATAAGTAACTGAAAAGTTGAAAGTGTGCCTGGTGAATGGCTTTCCACTGTGCGGTGATTCCTGACGCTGCAGTTTTTGTAGCTTTTTATCCATTTGGGCTAGAAATATTTTTTAAAAACTCTGAAGATTATACACCAGATTACAGATTTTGTGACAAATGCAACAAATCCATATTTATGAGGAAAATACAGCAGCCACAGAATCACATTATTCCATTGGCCCTTCTCATGGTGAACTGCTTGCCAGGGTATTAGTAAAAGTCACAATCAGGCCCAAGCACATGGGTACATACTATGATAGTACTAGTCAAAACTGGTTGTGCTCACTATGATGTGAAATGCAGTCACCATCAGGTGACTCATCAGGAATTCCAAAAGCAGCAAATTACATCTTTGAACAGTAAATGTAAGAACATGGCGAAGGGGAAAAACAGCTGAAGACAGAAGCCCTGAAGATCCTACCTCCCAAGAATCAAACGCGTTGTGTTTCACCAAGTGGATTAACTTACACAAGTGACTCTACCTCTGGCTGTATAGTCCTGACATATGGTTGAGTTGTACAGATACCAAGGAACTCGCTTAGGAGGCTTTCACATCCGCTTCTTGAAAAGAACCATGCTGAATTTAAGTCCAGTATCACAAAAGATTTAATTTGTTTTGCTTGGACTCCTCATTTGTTAAATCAGAATACATTTATTAAAAAATTCATGAAACAAAAAGGCCTTGACACTGGGATGAAAAGCCAGCTGGGTCTATAAACAGAAGTGTGCTTATGAGTTATCTGCAAGGCACAGACCAGCAAACTAATTACTTTATATTTTGTTGCTTTTACCACATGCTAGAAAACTGGACTGATTGCAGAAGCTCCCTCACTTTGTGCCCCCATTTTCAACAGGTACTGGAGTTTTCTAACTCTAGTTGTCTCCTGGGAATTACTAACCAGTCCTAGGCCTCTACTTAAAATGGTATATGCTAATTAGGCATAATTAGATTTGGCTCTGACAGCCTATCTATAAGTCCCTAATATATGGTAGGCCATGTAGGTTTAGGGATCCCTTTGTAGTTAGGGCACCCCTGGGTGCGCTGCTGTGGTCTCTGGTGTCATTATAAAAGCAGGCTGCTTTTAAGATAAAGTTAACCCCAAATTCGACTTTGGAATTAAAAGTCCTTACAAGTCCTAAACTACCTTATTTTTATGTATAAGTCACCCCAAGGTCCGCCCTAGGCGCCCCAAGGGTTGAGTGCAGTGTAAATATAAGAAGGGGCTTTATAAAAGACCCCTGGCGAGGGAAAAAGAACCACATAAAGTTTTCCCCATTGTAGTACATGAGCTCCATCAGCTAACATTGGGAGGCTTTATTTAAAATTGATAAAGTCTCATTTCCAATAGAAAAGAGTCAAATCTGTCAAGTTTTGTATCAAATTAAAAGTTAGAATAAATCAAACAACTTGCCAAGGCTGTATGCATTATAACCGCTTTAGAGCTCTTTCTGAAAGTTAACAAATCCACCCTGTAGGGCCCTTTCCTGATTGGTCGGTCTCTGGCAGCCTAAGCCAGGCTACCTTAATGACATGGTAAGTGGCCTGGGCTGAAACAAAGGAAGAATCTGGTGGGAGGAGAACTGCCGCAGCAGATGGCAGGATGGGGGTAGAGTGGCCAAACTGGTTTTCATAGGAGGAAAGTACACCTGGGACAGAAAATGGATCATCCCCATCACCTGTGCCCCCAGCCAGATGGGAGCCCCAGTAATTAATTTAGGAGAGGGGCTGGAAGGGGTGGGTTAGGGAAACTTTGCTAAACCAGTTGGTGGTCACAGCTAGATGTAAACCTCAAAGAGAGATGTTCTCCATGTTGGATTTTAAAAGATTGTTGCTTTCTGGGATTAATTGCCACACTTCACATGAAGTGGTCACCCCAGAGGGTGGCACCCTGCATCCCATTGGTCAGGGGTGCCCCCCTACTTACCAACCCAGGAACAAGGATAAATATGGCAGAGCCGCCCAACAATTCAGATCCCTGCTGGAAAAAGATCATGGAGAAGGAGGACTGTGCTGCTGTACCCCTGGTCTGCACCTGAAGGACTGCATCCACAAGAACTGCACCAGCTGCACACTTTGAGCTTCACTAAGAAAAGTACTTTGCCTTGATTCGGCAACTCCAGGAGTATTTCCCTGTAAGCCACAGGTACAAAACTGCTGACCAGAGTCCCCTGCTTCAAGTCCTGCAAGAACCCAGCTGACCTGCATCCAGTGGTCATTTGAGAATTCTGACCAGGTGCATTCTGAGAACTGTAGTCCCAACTTCGAAGGAGAAACTCAGAGCTTCTGGAACCTTGGATCAAGATGGGGACACTTTAAGGACTGACAAAGGTCTTCTGGAAGAAGATCTAGAAGTTTGGAGTAACTATGTGAAAAAGCTGCAAAGGGTGACCGACCCGTCGACAAGAGTCAAGCCGATGATGTTGAACCGTGACCTGGACTGAATTTCAGGTTCGTCCCGCTGAAGATCCAGAGCTTTTCCTTGTCAATGAGGCTTTCAGGAGTTGATCAGGACCTTGTGCTGAACAAAGCTGATTACATTGCATCACAAGCCAGCCTGAAGAGGAGCCTTGCACGACAACAACAGAAAAAAGCTCCTGAAAAATTTCTGTGCAAGGGTAAAACTTTGACTGAGGCCTCCTGCTCAGTGTATCCAAACAGGGCTCAAGTTTTGACTTTGCCCCAGTCAAGCGTGACAAGATGTCCCGGGTTGGAGCTTTTTATTTTTAGGCGCTGGGAAGCATTTTCTTACATTTAATCTTTAAAAATTCACATTTCCGGATCCCTACATTGGATTTTTTGATTTTTGGTGTCATTTTAAAGATAAAAATTTTCCTGTTTTTATAAACTGATTTTCAGTTTTTATTGTGTGTTGTGTTTTACTGATTTACTGTTTTGTTGATACCAAATGCTTTACACACATGTCTCCTAAGTTAAGCCTAAATGCTCCTGGGCCAAGCCACCAAAGGTTGAGCAAGGATTAATTTATGGAGACTTTGACTGGACATAGTGGAGAATTGTGGGCTATTGCTAAGTGAAGGCACCTGCCTACCCTTACCAATAACCCACTTTCCAACATTTTTCTTTCAAAGTGGTGAAATCCAGTACTTGTATTTAATATCATCATACTGTTTTTAAATGAAGCAAAGTAAAAATCCTCCACATTGACCTGGAGCATAATTGATTTAGATTTTTCCAATTTGGACTAATTATTTTTTAATTACTTCATTTTTTTTTTTCAAATTGTTCTGATCAATTGGTACCAAAGATTTTTTGGAGTGACCCAAAACTATGGATACTATGGAGCTTGACCTGGCTAGCCTATCCATACTAATTGCAGCTAACCTTAGGGTGTTGTGCAGAAAAAGGGGGTTACTCGCTGCTAACAACCTTAGGAATGCTGACATGGTTAGGTCCTTTGAAGCCTGGGAAGTGCTAGTAGAAGCAAAGGAAGCTCCAGGGACAGAAGGGAAGGGGGAATATGGCCCCTTCAACCTCCAGGCAGAGGATGATGATCACCTGTCCTTTAATTCAGAGATCAGGGCCCAGTCCCGAGCTAGTGAGAGGGAGGATCTATAGTACCCACCCAAGAGGAAACAGAACTGGGCCTCAGGGAGAGGGAACTTGAGGCCCAGTTAGCCTACATAGCTTTAGAGGCAGAGATGTTGGCCCTGGAGAAGAAGTTGGCAAGAGGGGAACAGAGAGATGGTGGTTGTGAAATAGAAGCGGAGGTGGCCAGGTGTGGAGGGTTTTGCTCAAGACTACCCCAGGGGATTGTCCCTAACTACCAAGAGGGTGATGAGATTGACAAGGGCTCACAGGATGAGGAAAGTTAGACCTCAGTACAGGGGGTTCCCTCTAATGGGAACTGATTCCAGTATCTGTGAGGGATAGGCTCCTCGCCCTAGGGGAGCATGAGACAGAGTCCTATTCCAGTATGAAGAGATGTCTCATCAAGAAGTTTGGTCTCACCCCAAAGCAATATAGGATGTAGTTTAGGTCCACCCAGAAGGTCAATACCCAGTCTAGGGTTGAATTTGTAGACACCTCAGTTAAGTCACTAGAGGGCTGGATAGGGGGTAATAAAGTAGGTACTTATGGGGGGCTATACAGTTTGATTGTGAAGGAGCACAGCTTGACTAATTATATCTCAGAAAAAATAGGCTAGTATCTAGTCGAATGTAAGGTGTCTAGTGCAAGTGACCTGGGAGAAGCAGCTGTTGAGTGGTTGAGAACCAGCGTATTTACCAAGTCCTGTGGGGGAGACTCTAAGAAGGGAGAGTCAGGTCCACACCAACCTAAGGAGGGAGGTGGTAAGCCCACCACAGCAACTCCCTCAGGACCCAAGAACCTTAAGAAGGAGGGGAGTAGATCCCACTCGCACCCTGACAAGCAGAAGCAGTGAGACCCAGGGTTAAAAAACATCTTGGATAACAGGGACTGCTTTGACTGTCAGCAGACAGGTCACTTCAGAGGTAATGCAGCCTGTTCCAAGAAGGTGGTTAGAACTGGGCTGTCTACTTTAGCCATAGAGGGGAACTTCTCAGATGATGAGGTCCTCATAGCATTGTGCTGTGGGACAGGCCCAGATGGTAAGCAGGTGGTTCTTGAGGGTGGGAATAGGCACTTCCACTCCATTCAGGTGAATGGGATCCCTACCACTGGCCTCACACTCAGAGTATCCAGGCAGGGCTCCATTGGGTTCAGCCTCAACATTTGACTTTGCCCTGGTCAAGCGTGACCAGATGTCCCTGGTTGGCTCTTTTTGTTTTTAGATTTAATCTTTAAAAAATCATCTCTGGTTCTCTGCTTTGGATGTTTGTCAGTTTGGTGTCATTTTAAAGAAAATATATTTCCTATTTTTATAAATTGGTGTCAGATTTGTATTGTGTGTTTTACTTATTTACTGTTTTGTTGATATTAAATGCTTTATACCCCTGTCTCCTAAGTTAAGCCTAACTGCTGATGGGCCAAGCTACCAAGGGGTAAGCAAGGATTAATTTATTGAGACCTTGACTGAACCTAGTGGTGGATTGGGGCCTATTGCATAGGTACCTACCTGCCCTTCCCAATAACTCACTTTCCAGCACCACATCTCTACCTTTCCTACCATTGTTGTAAGGATAATAGTTTACATACTTTGTATGGAGTGAAAAAGTGTAATGCTCAGTTTCTATGGTGCTGGAAAGTTCTGGAGGTGTTTGGCTTCTACTCTGGGCTCAGAATTAACCTGTGTAGGAAGTTGGCTCTGTATGTGCTATTTCAAAGTAAGGAATAGCATGCACAGAGTCCAAGAGTTCCCCTTAGAGGTAAGATAGTGGCAAAAAGAGATAATACCAATGCTCTATTTTGTGATAGTGTGGTCGAGCAGTAGGCTTATCAAAGGAGTAGTGTTAAGCATTTGTTGTACATACACACAGGCAATAAATGAGGAACACACACTCAGAGACAAATCCAGCCAATAGGTTTTGTTATAGAAAAATATCTTTTCTTAGTTTATTTTAAGAACCACAGGTTCAAATTCTACATGTAATATCTCATTTGAAAGGTATTGCAGGTAAGTACTTTAGGAACTTTGAATAATTACAGTAGCATATATACTTTTCACATAAAACACAAATAGCTGTTTTAAAAGAGGACACTGCAATTTTCACAGTTCCGGGGGGAGGTAAAGTATTGTTAGGTTTTGCAGGTAAGTAAACCACCTACGGGGTTAAGATTGGGGTCCAAGGTAGCCCACCGTTGGGGGTTCAGAGCAACCCCAAAGTCACCACACCAGCAGCTCAGGGCCGGTCAGGTGCAGAGTTCAAAGTGGTGCCCAAAACGCATAGGCTTCAACGGAGAGAAGGGGGTGCCCCGGTTCCAGTCTGCCAGCAGGTAAGTACCCGCGTCTTCGGAGGGCAGACCAGGGGGGTTTTGTAGGGCACCGGGGGGGACACAAGCTCACACAAAAAGTACACCCTCAGCGGCACTGGGGCGGCAGGGTGCAGTGTGCAAACACGCGTCGGGTTTCCAATGTAAATCAATGGGAGACCAAGGGGTCTCTTCAGCGATGCAGGCAGGCAAGGGGGGGGCTCCTCGGGGTAGCCACCACCTGGGCAAGGGAGAGGGCCTCCTGGGGGTCACTCCTGCACTGAAGTTCTGATCCTTCAGGTGCTGGGGGCTGCGGGTGCAGGGTCTTTTCCAGCCGTCGGAATTTTAGAGTCAGGCAGTCGCGGTCAGGGGGAGCCGGGGGATTCCCTCTGCAGGCGTCACTGTGGGGGCTCAGGGGGGACAACTTTGGTTACTCACAGTCTCAGAGTCGCCGGAGGGTCCTCCCTGAGGTGTTGGTTCTCCACCAGTCGAGTCGGGGTCGCCGGGTGCAGTGTTGCAAGTTTCACGCTTCTTGCGGGGATTGCAGGAGTCTTTAATCTGCTCCTCTGTAACAAAGTTGCAGTCTTTTTGGAGCAGGTCCGCTGTCCTCGGGAGTTTCTTGTTCCTCTTGAAGCAGGGCAGTCCTCTGAGGATTCAGAGGTCGCTGGTCCTTGAGAAAGCGTCGCTGGAGCAGGTTTCTTTAGAAGGCAGGAGACAGGCCGGTGGGACTGGGGCCAAAGCAGTTGGTGTCTTCTTTCTTCTTCTGCAGGGGTTTTCAGCTCAGCAGTCTTCTTCTTCGGTAAGTTGCAGGAATCTAAATTCTTAGGTTCAGGGGAGCCCTTAAATACTAAATTTAAGGGCGTGTTTAGGTCTGGGGGGTTAGTAGCCAATGGCTACTAGCCCTGAGGGTGGGTACACCCTCTTTGTGCCTCCTCCCAAGGGGAGGGGGTCACAATCCTATCCCTATTGGGGGAATCCTCCATCTGCAAGATGGAGGATTTCTAAAAGTTAGAGTTACTTCAGCTGAGGACACCTTAGGGGCTGTCCTGACTGGTCAGTGACTCCTCCTTGTTATTCTCATTATTTCCTCCGGCCTTTCCCCAAAAGTGGGGCCGTGGCCAGAGGGGGCGGGCAACTCCACTAGCTGGAGTGCCCTGCGGTGCTGGAACAAAGGGGGTGAGCCTTTGAGGCTCACCGCCAGGTGTTACAGCTCCTGCCTGGGGGAGGTGTTAGCATCTCCACCCAGTACAGGCTTTGTTACTGGCCTCAGAGTGACAAAGGCACTCTCCCCATGGGGCCAGCAACATGTCTCGAGTGTGGCAGGCTGCTAGAACCAGTCAGCCTACACAGGTAGTTGGTTAAGGTTTCAGGGGGCCCCTCTAAGGTGCCCTCTGGGGTGTAGTTTACAATAAAATGTACACTGGCATCAGTGTGCAATTATTGTGCTGAGAAGTTTGATACCAAACTTCCCAGTTTTCAGTGTAGCCATTATGGTGCTGTGGAGTTCGTGTTTGACAGACTCCCAGACCATATACTCTTATGGCTACCCTGCACTTACAATGTCTAAGGTTTTGCTTAGACACTGTAGGGGCATAGTGCTCATGCACTGGTGCCCTCACCTATGGTATAGTGCACCCTGCCTTAGGGCTGTAAGGCCTGCTAGAGGGGTGACTTATCTATACTGCATAGGCAGTGTGAGGTTGGCATGGCACCCTGAGGGGAGTGCCATGTCGACTTACTCGTTTTGTTCTCACCAGCACACACAAGCTGGCAAGCAGTGTGTCTGTGCTGAGTGTGGGGTCCCCAGGGTGGCATAAGCTATGCTGCAGCCCTTAGAGACCTTCTCTGGCATCAGGGCCCTTGGTACCAGGGGTACCAGTTACAAGGGACTTACCTGGATGCCAGGGTGTGCCAATTGTGTAAAACAAAAGTACAGGTTAGGGAAAGAACACTGGTGCTGGGGCCTGGTTAGCAGGCCTCAGCACACTTTCAATTCAAAACATAGCATCAGCAAAGGCAAAAAGTCAGGGGGTAACCATGCCAAGGAGGCATTTCCTTACACAACCCCCCCCCCCCAAACGAAAGAGGATGAGACTAACCTTTCCCAAGAGAGTCTTCATTTTCTAAGTGGAAGAACCAGGGAAAGGCCATCTGCATTGGCATGGGCAGTCCCAGGTCTGTGTTCCACTATAAAGTCCATTCCCTGTAGTGAGATGGACCACCTCAACAGTTTGGGATTTTCACCTTTCATTTGCATCAGCCATCTGAGAGGTCTGTGGTCAGTTTGAACTACAAAGTGAGTACCAAAGAGGTATGGTCTCAGCTTCTTCAGGGACCAAACCACAGCAAAGGCCTCCCTCTCAATGGCACTCCAACGCTGCTCCCTGGGGAGTAACCTCCTGCTAATGAAAGCAACAGGCTGGTCAAGGCCATCATCATTTGTTTGGGACAAAACTGCCCCTATCCCATGTTCAGAGGCATCTGTCTGCACAATGAACTGCTTGGAGTAATCTGGAGCTTTTAGAACTGGTGCTGTGCACATTGCTTGTTTCAGGGTGTCAAAGGCCTGTTGGCATTCTACAGTCCAGTTTACCTTCTTGGGCCTTTTCTTGGAGGTGAGTTCTGTGAGGGCTGTCACAATGGATCCATATCCCTTCACAAACCTCCTATAGTACCCAGTCAAGACAAGGAATGCCCTGACTTGAGTCTGGGTTTTTGGAGCTGCCAGTCCAGAATAGTCTGGATCTTGGGCTGGAGTGGCTGAACTTGGCCTCCACCTACAAGGTGTCCCAAGTAAACCACAGTTCCCTGCCCTATCTGGCATTTGGATGCCTTGATAGAGAGGCCTGCTGATTGCGGAGCCTTCAAAACCTTCTTCAGGTGGACCAGGTGATCGTGCCAGTTGGAGTTAAAGACAGCAATATCATCAAGATAAGCTGCACTAAAGGACTCCAACCCAGCAAGGACTTGATTCACCAACCTTTGGAAGGTGGCAGGGGCATTCTTTAAACCAAAGGGCATAACAGTAAACTGATAATGCCCATCAGGTGTGGAGAATGCTGTCTTTTCTTTTGCTCCAGGTGCCATTTTTATTTGCCAGTACCCTGCTGTTAAGTCAAAGGTACTTAAGAATTTGGCAGCACCTAATTTGTCTATCAGCTCATCAGCTCTAGGAATGGGATGGGCATCTGTCTTGGTGACAGAATTATGTCCTCTGTAGTCCACACAAAACCTCATCTCTCTCTTTCCATCTTGGGTGTGACGTTTGGGGACTAAGACCACTGGGCTAGCCCAGGGGCTGTCAGAGTGCTCAATTACTCCCAATTCCAGCATCTTGTGGACTTCCACCTTGATGCTTTCCTTAACTTGATCAGACTGTCTGAATATTTTGTTTTTGACAGGCATGCTGTCTCCTGTGTCCACATCATGGGTACACAGATGTGTCTGACCAGGGGTTAGGGAAAAGAGCTCAGCAAACTGTTGCAGGACCCTCCTACAATCAGATTGCTGTTGGCCAGAGAGGGTGTCTGAGTAGATCACTCTATCAACTGAGCCATCTTTAGGGTTTGATGAGAGAAGATCAGGGAGAGGTTCACTCTTAGCATCCTGATCCTCATCTGTTACCATCAACAGATTTACATCAGCCCTGTCATGGAAGAGCTTAAGGCGGTTCACATGGATCACCCTCTTGGGGCTCCTGCTAGTGCCCAGGTCCACCAGGTAGGTGACCTGACTCTTCTTCTCTAGCACTGGGTAAGGGCCACTCCATCTGTCCTGGAGTGCCCTGGGAGCCACAGGCTCCAAAACCCAGACTTTCTGCCCTGGTTGAAATTCAACCAGTGCAGCCTTTTGGTCATACCAACACTTCTGGAGCTGTTGCCTGGCCTCAAGGTTTTTACTTGCCTTTTCCATGTACTCTGCCATCCTTGAGCGAAGGCCAAGTACATAGTCCACTATGTCTTGTTTATGCTCATGAAGAGGTCTCTCCTAGCCTTCTTTAACAATAACTAATGGTCCCCTTACAGGGTGGCCAAACAGAAGTTCAAAGGGTGAGAACCCTACTCCCTTCTGGGGCACCTCTCTGTAAGCGAAAAGCAGGCATGGCAAGAGGACATCCCATCTCCTTTTGAGTTTTTCTGGGAGCCCCATGATCATGCCCTTTAATGTCTTGTTGAATCTCTCAACAAGGCCATTAGTTTGTGGATGATATGGTGTAGTGAACTTATAAGTCACTCCACACTCATTCCACATGTGTTTCAGGTATGCTGACATGAAGTTGGTACCTCTGTCAGACACCACCTCCTTAGGGAAGCCCACTCTGGTAAAGATACCAATGAGGGCCTTGGCTACTGCAGGGGCAGTAGTCGACCTAAGGGGAATAGCTTCAGGATACCTAGTAGCATGATCCACTACTACTAGTATGTACATATTTCCTGGGGCTGTGGGAGGTTCAAGTGGACCCACTATGTCCACACCCACTCTTTGAAAGGGGACCCCCACCACTGGAAGTGGAATGAGGGGGGCCTTTGGATGTCCACCTGTCTTACCACTGGCTTGACAGGTGGTACAGGAGACACAAAACTCCTTAACTTTCTGGGACATGTTGGGCCAGTAGAAGTGGTTGACTAACCTCTCCCACGTCTTGGTTTGTCCCAAATGCCCAGCAAGGGGAATATCATGGGCTAAGGTCAGTATGAACTCTCTGAACGCCTGAGGCCCTACCACTCTTCTAGTGGCACCAGGTTTGGGATCTCTTGCCTCAGTGTACAGGAGCCCATCTTCCCAATAGACCCTATGTGTTCCAGTTTTCTTGCTATTGGACTCTTCAGCAGCTTGCTGCCTAAGGCCTTCAAGAGAGGGACAGGTTTCTTGCCCCTTACACAACTGCTCCCTTGAGGGTCCCCCTGGGCCTAGGAGCTCAACCTGATAAGGTTCCAACTCCATAGGCTCAGTTCCCTCAGAGGGCAGAACTTCTTCCTGAGAAGAGAGGTTCTCTTTTTGTTGTTGTGTTGCAGCTGGTTTCCCAGCTGACTTTCCTTTCCTCTTTGTAGGCTGGGCCCTTTTTCCAGACTCCAGCTCTACTTTTTCACCCTGTGCCTTGCACTGTGCCCTTGTCTTGACACACACCAGTTCAGGGATACCCAGCATGGCTGCATGGGTTTTCAGTTCTACCTCAGCCCATGCTGAGGACTCCAGGTAATTTCCAAGCAAACAGTCTACTGGGATATTTGAGGAGACCACCACCTGTTTCAGGCCATTGACCACTCCCCACTCTAAAGTTACCATAGCCATGGTATGTACTTTAGTCTGATTGTCAGCGTTGGTGACTGGATAAGTTTGTCCAGCCAGGTATTGACCAGGGGAAACCAGTTTCTCTGTCACCATGGTGACACTGGCACCTGTATCCCTCAGGCCTTCTACACTTGTCCCATTAATTAAGAGCTGCTGCCTGTATTTTTGCATGTTAGGAGGCCAGGCAGCCAGTGTGGCTAAATCCACCCCACCCTCAGAGACTAATGTAGCTTCAGTGTGACACCTGATTTGCTCTGGGCACACTGTTGATCCCACTTGGAGACTAGCCATTCCAGTGTTAGCTGGAGTGGAGTTAGAAGTGGTTGTTTTCTTGGGACAGGCCTTGTCTCCAGTTTGGTGTCCAGGCTGATTACAGCTACGACACCAGGCCTTTTTGGGATCAAAGTTTTTACCCTTGTACCCAAAATTGTTTTGTGAAGAGGCTCTGGGCCCACCCTCCTGTGCAGGTTTTTGGGGGCCTGTAGAAGACTCTTTACTATTTTTGTTTTTGGCTGTCTCACCACCCTTCCCCTGGGGAGGTTTTGTGACCCCTTTCTTTTGGTCACCCCCTGTGGAAGTCTTGGACACCCTAGTCTTGACCCAATGGTCCGCCTTCTTTCCCAATTCTTGGGAAGAAATTGGTCCTAGGTCTACCAGATGCTGATGCAGTTTATCATTGAAACAATTACTTAATAGGTGTTCTTTCACAAATAAATTGTACAGCCCATCATAATTACTTACACCACTGCCTTGAATCCAACCATCTAGTGTTTTTACTGAGTAGTCTACAAAGTCAACCCAGGTCTGGCTCGAGGATTTTTGAGCCCCCCTGAATCTAATCCTATACTCCTCAGTGGAGAATCCAAAGCTCTTAATCAGGGTACCCTTCATGAGGTCATAAGATTCTGCATCTTTTCCAGAGACTGTGAGGAGTCTATCCCTACACTTTCCTGTGAACATTTCCCAAAGGAGAGCACCCCAGTGAAATTTGTTCACTTTTCTGGTTACACAAGCCCTCTCAAAAGCTGTGAACCATTTGGTGATGTCATCACCATCTTCATATTTAGTTACAATCCCTTTAGGGATTTTCAACATGTCAGGAGAATCTCTGACCCTAGTTATGTTGCTGCCACCATTGATGGGTCCTAGGCCCATCTCTTGTCTTTCCCTTTCTATGGCTAGGATCTGTTTTTCCAAAGCCAATCTTTTGGCCATCCTGGCTAACT
Source organism: Pleurodeles waltl (assembly GCF_031143425.1). Taxonomy (NCBI): domain Eukaryota; kingdom Metazoa; phylum Chordata; class Amphibia; order Caudata; family Salamandridae; genus Pleurodeles; species Pleurodeles waltl. The sequence goes on along the minus strand of NC_090445.1, from coordinate 653,995,125 downwards.
GGATGTCCTCTTCACTGGAGTTATCCTCAGTGATTTCAGAGATGTTGGTCCCTCCTGTGAGGGAAGCAACATCTCTGACTATTATGTTTGGAGTCAGGGCTTGAGAGGCCCTGTTCTCCCTAAATAGGACTGGTAGGGGGGAATCTCCCTCCAAGTCACTATCATCATCCTCTGTGTTGCCATCCTCAGAGGGGTTGGCCTTTTCAAACTCTGCCAACAGCTCCTGGAGCTGTAGTTTGGAAGGTCTGGGGCCCATTGTTATTTTCTTTATTTTACATAGTGACCTTAGCTCCCTCATCTTAAGATGGAGGTAAGGTGTGGTGTCGAGTTCCACCACATTCACATCTGTACTAGACATTATACTTCTAAAAGTTGGAATACTTTTTAAGAATCTAAAAACTAGTTCTAGAATCTAATTCAAACTTTTACCAAACTTTTAAACTCTAAAAGCAAAGCTAACAGGGACTAACACAAGGCCCTAGCAGGACTTTAAAGAATTTAGAAAAATAGTTCAAATTGCTAAAAATCAATTTCTAATGACAATTTTTGGAATTTGTCGTGTGATCAGGTATTGGCTGAGTAGTCCAGCAAATGCAAAGTCTTGTACCCCACCGCTGATCCACCAATGTAGGAAGTTGGCTCTGTATGTGCTATTTCAAAGTAAGGAATAGCATGCACAGAGTCCAAGGGTTCCCCTTAGAGGTAAGATAGTGGCAAAAAGAGATAATACTAATGCTCTATTTTGTGGTAGTGTGGTCGAGCAGTAGGCTTATCAAAGGAGTAGTGTTAAGCATTTGTTGTACATACACACAGGCAATAAATGAGGAACACACACTCAGAGACAAATCCAGCCAATAGGTTTTGTTATAGAAAAATATATTTTCTTAGTTTATTTTAAGAACCACAGGTTCATATTCTACATGTAATATCTCATTTGAAAGGTATTGCAGGTAAGTACTTTAGGAACTTTGAATAACTACAGTAGCATATATACTTTTCACATAAAACACAAATAGCTGTTTTAAAAGTGGACACAGTGCAATTTTCACAGTTCCTGGGGGAGGTAAAGTATTGTTAGGTTTTGCAGGTAAGTAAACCACCTACGGGGTTAAGATTGGGGTCCAAGGTAGCCCACCATTGGGGGTTCAGAGCAACCCCAAAGTCACCACACCAGCAGCTCAGGGCCGGTCAGGTGAAGAGTTCAAAGTGGTGCCCAAAACGCATAGGCTTCAATGGAGAGAAGGGGGTGCCCCGGTTCCAGTCTGCCAGCAGGTAAGTACCCGCGTCTTCGGAGGGCAGACCAGGGGGGTTTTGTAGGGCACCGGGGGGGACACAAGCTCACACAAAAAGTACACCCTCAGCGGCACTGGGGCGGCCGGGTGCAGTGTGAAAACATGCGTCGGGTTTCCAATGTAAATCAATGGGAGACCAAGGGGTCTCTTTAGCGATGCAGGCAGGCAAGGGGGGGGCTCCTCGGGGTAGCCACCACCTGGGCAAGGGAGAGGGCCTCCTGGGGGTCACTCCTGCACTGAAGTTCCGATCCTTCAGGTGCTGGGGGCTGCGGGTGCAGGGTCTTTTCCAGCCGTCGGGATTTTAGAGTCAGGCAGTCGCGGTCAGGGGGGGCCGGGGGATTCCCTCTGCAGGCGTCACTGTGGGGGCTCAGGGGGGACAACTTTGGTTACTCACAGTCTCAGAGTCGCCGGAGGGTCCTCCCTGAGGTGTTGGTTCTCCACCAGTCGAGTCGGGGTCGCCGGGTGCAGTGTTGTAAGTCTCACGCTTCTTGCGGGGATTGCAGGAGTCTTTAAATCTGCTCCTCTGTAACAAAGTTGCAGTCTTTTTGGAGCAGGTCCGCTGTCCTCGGGAGTTTCTTGTTCCTCTTGAAGCAGGGCAGTCCTCTGAGGATTCAGAGGTCGCTGGTCCTTGAGAAAGCGTCGCTGGAGCAGGTTTCTTTAGAAGGCAGGAGACAGGCCGGTAGGACTGGGGCCAGAGCAGTTGGTGTCTTCTTTCTTCTTCTGCAGGGGTTTTCAGCTCAACAGTCTTCTTCTTCGGTAAGTTGCAGGAATCTAAATTCTTAGGTTCAGGGGAGCCCTTAAATACTAAATTTATGGGCGTGTTTAGGTCTGGGGGGTTAGTAGCCAATGGCTACTAGCCCTGAGGGTGGGTACACCCTCTTTGTGCCTCCTCCCAAGGGGAGGGGGTCACAATCCTATCCCTATTGGGGGAATCCTCCATCTGCAAGATGGAGGATTTCTAAAAGTTAGAGTTACTTCAGCTCAGGACACCTTAGGGGCTGTCCTGACTGGTCAGTGACTCCTCCTTGTTATTCTCATTATTTCCTCCGGCCTTGCCGCCAAAAGTGGGGCCGTGGCCGGAGGGGGCGGGCAACTCCACTAGCTGGAGTGCCCTGCGGTGCCGGAACAAAGGGGGTGAGCCTTTGAGGCTCACCGCCAGGTGTTACAGCTCCTGCCTGGGGGAGCTGTTAGCATCTCCACCCAGTGCAGGCTTGGTTACTGGCCTCAGAGTGACAAAGGCACTCTCCCCATGGGGCCAGCAACATGTCTCGAGTGTGGCAGGCTGCTAGAACCAGTCAGCCTACACAGGTAGTTGGTTAAGGTTTCAGGGGGCACCTCTAAGGTGCCCTCTGGGGTGTAGTTTACAATAAAATGTACACTGGCATCAGTGTGCATTTATTGTGCTGAGAAGTTTGATACCAAACTTCCCAGTTTTCAGTGTAGCCATTATGGTGCTGTGGAGTTCGTGTTTGACAGACTCCCAGACCATATACTCTTATGGCTACCCTGCACTTACAATGTCTAAGGTTTTGCTTAGACACTGTAGGGGCATAGTGCTCATGCACTGGTGCCCTCAACTATGGTATAGTGCACCCTGCCTTAGGGCTGTAAGGCCTGCTAGAGGGGTGACTTATCTATACTGCATAGGCAGTGTGAGGTTGGCATGGCACCCTGAGGGGAGTGCCATGTCGACTTACTCGTTTTGTTCTCACCAGCACACACAAGCTGGCAAGCAGTGTGTCTGTGCTGAGTGAGGGGTCCCCAGGGTGGCATAAGCTATGCTGCAGCCCTTAGAGACCTTCCCTGGCATCAGGGCCCTTGGTACCAGGGGTACCAGTTACAAGGGACTTACCTGGATCCCAGGGTGTGCCAATTGTGTAAAACAAAAGTACAGGTTAGGGAAAGAACACTGGTGCTAGGGCCTGGTTAGCAGGCCTCAGCACACTTTCAATTCAAAACATAGCATCAGCAAAGGCAAAAAGTCAGGGGGTAACCATGCCAAGGAGGCAGTTCCTTACAACCTGCATAAGTCAATTGCATTTCCACTTTCAGAGAAAGAGAGGGATAGTGCCTGGTACTACCCCCCAACATGGCAACCTTGAGATTTCAAATATCTCAGGATCTTCATCATGAAGGACCGAAACCTGTTCATTAAGGAAAACCTGGGCAAAATCCTTCACTCCGAGAAAATGGATGCTGATCACTGAAAGAAACTGGCAGTCTCCCTTATGAGCAAAGCTACCCTTCACAAAATGATATATCTGCCGAAACTCCTCTGTGTTCTACAAAACACCCCAATCGAGGTTCCAGATGGGCTCTTCCCGGCAGTCACAAAAGTAACGTGGGGCCTATTGTGGGGGTGGGGAGACACTGAGGAATGTCTGGAAATCCCTCACTAGAAAACCCCTGGAAGGTGGAATCACCCTTCTCATCTTACACCTATATTATTGGGTGACACAACTGCAAATGATTAATGACTGAGCTTTCTCCTCTCAACAGGAACCCTCCGCTATAGCTGATAGATGGTCTTTCTAACCTGAAGGGATATGTCCAATAATTATATGGTAAAAGAGGGATGACATAGCTACTGCCCTTTATGACCACAGTAGTCGAGATGTGGCATACAGCAACCAAGTCCCTGGGTTGGATGGACAAACTGATGCTAGAAACCCCCCTCTGGGACTCTGAGATACTGAAGGGACTACGAATTATAGAAGGCCATGAAAATGGGATCTTCTGGGAATCTTCAAGGTGGGAGACATCTGGGGAGGGAATTCGATAATACAGTTTACTGAGCTGCTGTATGAGTTGACTGGTGGCTAGTACCTTCAATACAGGCAACTAACATAATTCCTGCAAAACCACATAGAGGCCTTGCAGGATACCCTAGATGAGTCACCACTAGAGTATAGGGTTTTGGGAGCTATCCCAGCCAGTCATGCAGTGTCCAGACTGTACCGCACTCTCCTATTTAATAGCCTTCCCTCTTTAGACAGACTTCCAGAAAAATGGAAGAGAGACCTGGGCAGGCTGTAGGACAATGACTGAAGGGGCCTCCTGGTACCATGTGAGGTAGGCATAAGGGCCGAATTCCAGTTAATTCAATTGAAACTAGTTCACTGGGCCTAATTCACAAGGACAAGATTGTTCTGATTGCGGAGGACTGACACAGACATCTGTGAGGTTGGCACACTGGTATAAACCATCTGGGGTTGCCACAGGATTCAGGAATTCTTTGGGAAAATAGGCCAAAGGCTGTCAGCAGTCCTGAAATGTACACTGGAGGTCAATCCGCAGTTGATAACTTTAGGTGTCTGGGGGGAACAAACAATGGAATGTTATACTTTCCTCTCCTGTAATTCTGCCCTGATGATGGAGAGACAAGATGTGATCAGACTAGGGCAAGCTAAGATCCAGACGTTGCATGCTTACTGGGAGTCCAATTTAGACTGGTGCATGAGGGCCGAAACAATACTGTACCAGGCAGAGGGCTGTCCAAGGAAGTTTAAGAAAATGTGGGTTCTATGGAAGAGCAGTGAAAAAGCTGACCCCTAACGGGAAGCCCAAGCTGAAAGGTTGGCAACAGGGTGCTTTATTACAGAACGGAGAAATGTAATTCTGTGTTCACAAATGTGAGAAGGTTTTAATCTTTAGCCCACTGTGGTGCAGGGCGGTAATTCTACTAGCATAATAAAAGTAACCTGGCCAGTATGCCTCACACTGTTGTTCGCAGACTGGTGACTGCTTTACCACCCAGTTGAATAAAAATAATAAAAAATGTTTTCCAAATAAATGAGTGAAGTTTAAACAGGGACTGCATTGCTGTCTCTGGTTATGGTTCACACGATTTTGGAGTGTACATGTTTACACTGTAACAATAATCTCGTACCTGGCAGAGGCAGTGTGCAAGCATTGGGCAGGACAGCACATTGATCATCCTCTTTTTCAGCACAACGCTCAGCTTCAACGTGACTAGCAGGGTAGGTATGCATAACTGCCAAGTTTCACAGGTCCATTGATGGTGAACTGGCCCAGTCAAGGTTTTTTTCTTTGAATTCTGAGACCTGTAGTCTTAGTTTTGTAGTGGAATAAACAAGACTACAAGTCGGAGAATTCAAGAGAAAAAAAACTGCCCCGTAGCACTTATTAATGCATGGACATTGGAAACTTGGCAGGGCTGTTGCTAAGGAGGGCCTGTGGTACTAGGTAGCCCAGAGCTTGGGTCTGCCAAATAGTGGAACGGTCCTGGTTTCTTATTCAAGACAGGCTGAGGTCAGCAAACAGCAAGTTGCAAACACCTTCCTTCTCTTGTTTTGTACTCCATGACCTAGGACACTGTGAAGCTGTGGGGAGCAGGCAGGTGAACACACAAAGAATGGCAAAGCACTAGAATCTAAATAAAAGGGCAGAGGGCTTAGAACTGGGGGGATCTCTGTGACAGCTGTCTTGTTATGTGATCCACAGATTGGTCACACGTACAAGGGACATGTCAGAAGAAGGTCAAAAGCAGGGCTATCATAGGTTAAGGTGGCTACATTTTGGAAAACAAGACAGGGACATTTCAGAAACATGGAAGTAGGGCAACAATACTGCACTGAGTAAGGGTCATAGAAGCACATAATTAACAGTAATGACCGCCATAGAAGAGACAGACAATATTGCACTAAGAGGAATTAAAGGCACATTTTATTCACAATATTATCTGTGCTAACTAAATTGATTTCGGATAAGACTTAATAATTGATTCTACATCCAAATGCATGGAAACATGCCTGAAATTTGCTGAGACAAATGATGAAAAAACAGGGCTGCCCTAGCAAATCTGGGACGCCGCCTCACTCTAACTATAATGAGTGCACTTAATGTCTCAGAAGGACAACTCTACTTCATCCCACAAGTCTTTGAAGTAGGCTACATGTTAGAGAGAGAAACAAGGTCAGTATTTTAGAGATTGTGCAATTTGTTCAATTTTAGGAATCTGTCCTGGCCAAAGGACCACATTTTAGCAATCTAGAGCAGTGGTTCCTAACCTGTGGTCCAGGGTCCCCTAGGGGTTCATGAAGCTTCCTCAGGTGGTCCATGATTGCTTAGAAAATGAAATAATATTAACAGATTAGGACCCAGCTTTTAGTAATAGCTCAGTGGGGGTCCCCAGATTCCAATAATGATTCAGTGGGGGTCCCCGGGTTCCAGTAATGATAAAGTGGGGGTCCACAGAAGTCAAAAGGTTAGGAATGTCTGATCTAGAGTATCTCAATGAGTTGCTCGTCCAGTTAGAGGTGGGTAAGCCAACAAATTACCAGGGAGGGTTCAGGCTAAGTTATGGCTCTAAACGCCTGTACACAGGCCAAGCCCCGACAATATCTGGCATGTAAATCATGTAATAAACATTTTGTTAGGATTTACTAAGGTGTCTTTAGCATTCAAAAAAGTGTATTTTATCACACTTAAGCTTTTCACCTTAGTAAATCAGATTATTGGAAAAGTATTTATTAAAAGTTAGAGTCTTTTTTAACATGTACTAAGAAACACTCTTGCCCTCACCATGATGACAATCCTATTAGTGATCTAAGAAGCAGGTCAGTTGTAATTTGTACCCTATATGTGGCCTAGATACTTACTATAAATGGAATGATATAAGCTAGCAATTCAAGCACAAGGCTGTTGTACAACGCACATCCTGTGTGATAATGAACAAAAGGGAGATTCAGTGAACTCAAGTATTTGCCTAGGAACACACATTTTGGTCAAGGAAGGAAGCTGGGTTTGAGCCAAGACTTTTTCAATTTTACACTTTGCAATTCAGTCTCTTGATGGCTCTTCCTGATATCAAATGCTAATGATGTGTCTGTAATTCTTAGAGGATGAGATGTAATGTAATGGGCACTCGACTAGAGTGCAGGTGGCAAAATCCACATGTAGTTTGGACAGTTTTACATAGCACAAACTTTGCCCATGGGCATAAGAGTTTTTCACAAGAGAGATACAGTGAAACAGTTTTTTTTTCTGGCTTACTGAGATTTGCAGTGGTTGACAGGGCGTGGTCCGAGTCAGGATTTGAACCCGGTTCCCCATATCACATGGTTGGCAGCTGTTGCCATGATTTGGGATCCAGGTTCCAAGAGGACGTTGTGCTGAACCAAGCATCTGGCTCAAGCCTGTTTGGAGATTTCAGTGGCCCACCGCCATGACATTCCATTCGGTTGCATACTGGGACTTGTAGTTTTGCACCAAAAAAGAAAAAACAGAACTGAAAATTTCCTAAAAACAAATTCTGAAAACAGGTCTTAATAGGAATATTTATGTGCCTACAAGACAGAAGGGAAAGGTGGTGGAGAAAGCACACAAATCCATTAAAAATACCTTTTTACAATTTGGAACTTAGAAGGAAAACATACCTGAACTTTTTTTTAACATGGCATATGTTGGAAATGGCCATTTTTGCAGGGTTATCTCCAAACCTTTTGCCTTCTTCCTCCTATTATTTCAGGTCTGTTTTTGCTGGTTTATTGTCTCTACACACCTTACCACTGCTAATCAGTGCTAAAGTGCAAGTGCTCCCTATAGAAATTGTACTGTTGATTGGATTATCCATGATTGGCATGTTTGATGTAGTGGTAAGTCCCTAGTAAAGTGCACTAGCGGTGCCCAGGGCCTATAAATCAAATGCTACTAGTGGGCCTGCAGCACTGATTGTGCCACCCACATTAGTAGCCCTGTAACCATGGCTCAGACTTGCCACTGCAGTGTGTGTGCAGTTTTAAACTGCCAATTCGATGTGGCAGGTGTACCCACTTGCCAGACCTAAACCTTCCCTTTTAGTACATGACAGGAATCCCTAAGGGAGGCCCTAGGTAGCTCCAGGGGCAGGGTGCAGTGAATGTTTAAGGTAGGACATATACTAATGTGTTTTTGATGTCCTAACAGTGAAATACTGCCAAATTCGGTTTTCACTGTGCAAGGCCCATCCCTCTCATAGGTTAACATGGGGGCTGCCTTTAAATATCCTTAAAGCGCAGATTCCCCTTGAGAGCAGATAAAAATGTGGAGTTTAGGGTCTCTGAACGCACAATGTAAAAATATTTTTTTTATTGAAGTTGGATTTTAAATTGTCAGTTTGAAAATGCCACTTTTAGAAAGTAGGCATTTTCTTGCTTAAACCATTCTGTGAATCTGCCTGTTTGTGGATTCCCCGTATGGGTCAGTTTGACAGTTGGGCTGTTCACACCTCTTCTCTAGACAGTGACACAATAGGGGGCGGGGTGTAGCCTGCATATCCTGATCAGCCATCTGAGCTAGAGGGGAGGGAGGAGTGATCATTCACACCTGAAAGGACTGTGCCTACCCTACACAATGCAGTCTCAGACCCCCTGGTATGTGCCTGGGGCCTGGCCTGAACAAGAAAGGATCTTGCAAACACTTGAAACTTTGCTTTGAAGTTTGCCAACTTCAAAGGCAGAACAGGAGAAGACCCCAAACCCCAGACTTTTAGAATCTTTCTGGAATAAAGAGGAACCTCTGCCCAGAAGAAGAGCTGAAGAGCTGAAAGAGGAGCACTGTCCCTTTGCTGGGTTGCTTTGCTGGACAGGCCCGCAGTTGCTGCTTCTGCCTGAAAAGAGTGCAAAGGGTGAACCTTGCTGTGTGTCCTGCTTGAGAAAGTTCTCCAAGGGCTTGGAGTAGAGCTTGCCTCCTGTTGGAAGTCTCAGGGACACCAAAGACTTCATTTTCCTTGACCTGCAGCACTGGGAACTGGTGTTTTGTGCTGTACAAGAGGAGAAACCACTGCGACGCTGCCAACGAAGCCGCTGGCCGCACCGTGACCTGCCGACGCGGCAAGGAGTCACATTGCCCCTCTTCGCACAGCGACCCTGGTCTCACCGACGCCTTCATCAGATGACTTCACTGAGCCGCTGCTTGCACCGCGACCTGTGGGCCCTGCACTCCGGCATCGCCTGCTCACACCTCAGCCTGTGCCTCCCCAACGACAACTCTCCTGCTTACACTGGCACTACTGTCTGCACCGTGGCCTGTGGACACGACTCGTGAGGAGTACGAAGCACCGTCCTGCACCGCAGCCCCGGTCCACCGACACCAGCACCATCGACTCCAGTGCCATCACCAGGCATCCCTGCCTACACTGTGGCCTGTGGACACCGCTTGTGAGGGTCACAAAGCACCGTCCCATCCCGCAGCGCTGGCTTAGGCCTACCGACGACAGCGCTTCCGCAACATCGATGCCGCTGCCTGCACTGTGACCTGTGGACACCACACGTTGCACCGCCCCGCTTCACACCGTAGCCCTGGTCTCACCAACGCCGCTGGACACCATCACTGAGCCACTGCCTGCATCATGACCTGTGGGCACCACAAGTCGCATCGTCCCGCTTCGCACCACAGCCCTGACGCCATCAATGCCGGTGCATCTGGCTTCATCAGCCCGCAGTCCAATCCGCAAAGCTTGTGACATCAAGGGCCCGACGACTCCTGCACAGACTCTGGAACCAACACTGGGACGTCTGTGACGCCGCTCTCTGGCGCTCACCGCGAGGATCACGATGCCCTACAAATCCAAGGTACTGTTTGTGGGTCTTCCTGACACTGTAGCTGGCCCGCGATGCTGCAGCCAGACAAAACTGTTGGTTTTGTTGCTCACAACACTGTGATGGCCCCAGGAGGAGCTATTGACTTCAAGGAACTGTATTCTTGAGTAAATCTTGCAGAATTCATATTTTTTTTAACTTTACTGTATGTTGGATTTTTATTGTATTTGGTCTTGTTTTAAACAGATAAATATTAGCTATTTTTCTAAAACTGGTGTGGTGTCGTTTTGTAGTGTTTTCACTGTGTTACTGTGTGTTATGTGCCAATGCTTTACACATTGCTTCTGAGATAAGCCTGACTGCTCGTGCCAAGCTACCAAGGGGGTGAGCAGGGGTTATCTGAGCGGGTATCTCCCTTATCCTGACTAGAGTGAGGGTCCCTTCTTGGACAGGGTGCAAACCCACTGCCAACTAGAGATCCCATTTCTAACAGAATAGCATCAACTTTAGTCAAATTTGTTTACACATCCAATGAAAATACTGCAAAAGAGTTTTCATTAAACAGCCCCTATTCGACTCAGAAGTTTTGTTTTGAAGCTAAGGAGAAATCTCACAGTTTCAGTGTCAGCTGAGAGTCTTCTTGGATGCTGATTTGCGTCTCTTTACATCCTGCTGCGCTACAAAACTGTAAAATAATTACCTTCTATCACTGCAGAGATATGAGGAGAGAGACAGTGGAAACGGTCATACAAACTGTGTAGGAGCTCTAGAGATTTTTTTTTTTACTCCCTAAACCCCCCAATCTTTTCTCTCGTGTCCCCCCATCTCCAAATCTTAGCGCATGTACCACCTGCATCCTCCAGATGACCTACACCCTTGCTGCACTGTTCCTTGGAAACAGGTAGATCCAAAGCGGGGTTTGCCCAGTAACCTTATATTGTTTTAAGCTATTTATACACTGTAGCAACAATGATAACGCTAGTGGGATACTCCAGTTGAATTAAGGAGTGCTGGCGTAAAACATATTTGATGCTCTAGCATATTTATATTAGGGGACATCTACGGTTAAAGTGAACTGCTACTTGATGGATCCGGCTTGACAACACATATTGAGATGTCTGCTTGTATATACACATGAGGACAGTGTGCTTGTGTTTTTTTAAAGATTTTGTCATCTCTCTCGCGAAAACAATTCACTCAGTAAATTATTGGTACACAGCATCACAGAAAGTGGCGTCTGCATCAAAAAGTTTAATTAATATCATGAAAAACGACGTTGTTGTCCAATATTGTTGACTAAAAAAATTACATTTATCCCACTTGAGCTATCATTGTTGCTATGGTGTCTCTTGGAAAGGCAGTGGCTCTGAAAATGTCATGGTGGAGATTATTTGCCTCATCTTCACGTAGGTCACTTAGACTTGGGTGCTGCCAGAACTGTGATATCCCTGGTCACATCCCAATTGGATCATCAAGGGGAAACGAGATGATCACAAGCAATTTGTGGCAGGAAGCTCTGATATCGCAATCATCTTTAGGCATGTAGGGCCAGATGTATCAAGAATGCCTTTTGCGAATCTTTAAGAATTTTTAAGAAATCGCTATTTCTGATTTGCAAAATACAATGTATCACATCTGCGATTCGGTAATAGCGATTTCTTAAAAATCGCAAATGCTATTACCGAATCGCAAATTGCGATACCGGCCCCCATCCGCATCTATGGGCCTGTCGGCCCATATTTGTCAATATTTTGGATGTCCCAAATTGCGAATTCTTAACTGGAATTCGCAATTTTTGGAAATGCAAAGTCCAGGGTGCTGGGTCCCTTAGGCCCCCTCTGCTGCACCCCAAAATATTTTTTTACAACATGTAAGGTGCACACATGCCAAAAGGGCATGTGTGCTTTATATGTAAATTTTAAAAATGCATTTTAAATGCATTTTTTAAATTTTCACATGGTTACCACCAAGTTCAACTTGGTGGTAAATAGCGATTCCTTAATGCCCAATTCGCATTAAGGAATTGCTTCTTACAAGTGCTTTAGAAATCGCAAAGAAGGAATCCTTATTTGCGATTTCTTATTTAGAGAGTCGCAATGCACCATTGCGTGTCGCACCAGTACAATTTCACCCTGCTCTATTGAAGCTTCCCTATTCCATTTAACTGCCCCAGTTCTCTTTTCTGCCACTTAGTGCCCTCCACTATCCCTATTACTGACTCTCTGACTTGCTACCCCCATACATGCTCATCAAGGTGTACCACCTTATTGATTGCATACACGTCGGAATAACAAAACCAACGTGGCCCCACCCCAATACTTCCAGCTGGCAAAAGATGTATATGTTGGACTGGCAAGCAAAATAAAGCAATAAAATGCACGCACGGTTTAACTGCGGAAAGTCTAGACTAAAACTGATCAAAAGGTTAGTGACATATTTATGGAAGAACTTCTGCTTTCTATGAGTGGTGTCCAGTCAATGCACATCCTTTCTACCTGCTCCCATACAAGCCATATTGTTGCTGACTGCCACATGAGAGAGGAATGGGTGACCCCGAGTCAGCAAATCATATCTGTTCCCCCGGCATGAAAAAACTGAGGGGCGGCATCCCAGCCTGTCACAATCCCTGCATGTCAATGGGCCGATTATTTAATGCTGCACAATCAGTTGCACATTATCAACACAATCTGTGATATGCTACTTTCCTATGTGCACAAAAAGCGAAAGACAAGAATGTAATGTTCTTCAAGAACTTGGTTGAATAGGAATTGTATGTGCTAATAATGTTTGAATGACTCGGCTGCCTCTAAATATTCCTTAGCTTTATGTTCTTGTATCCTTGCATTTATGTTTGGTCACATCATTGAATTCTGCGAGCAACGCTCATTTGAGAAGCTGGTCTATGAATAGCTTTAGGTACCCAGACAATGTTGATTGTATGTGCCAATGCTTGTCAGATCTTGGGTAAGCGAGTAAATAGGTTTGCTTAGCAAATAAATTCTTTCTGCCTGCTGTCTTATATGGACTGCACTCTGCCTTCCATAGTATACATATGTGTACTATGGTGTATATGGGCAACACTATGTTGTCATAAAATTGACTGCACTGAAGCATCGTTTCAACTCTCGTCACAGATAAAAGTATTTATAAAAAGTATCGTACATTTCGGTGAGTGCACCTTTGTGTCTCTATTGCTTTATTTCATTTTATATATTTAACATTTTTCTGTAGTGCTGCTGTCCTGTATGGCATTAACGAGCTTTACATGAAAAGAAGGGTTACATAACAATATGAGAACTGATGTAACCGCGAAGTAGGCAGTTTTTGGCCGCGCAGGACACAGCAGGGAATGCTGGCGAATCATAGCTCTACCATACAGGGCTCGTGAGACCAGGATGCAGCGGTGCCTTTGTATATTCCGTCCAGGTTAGTTCAGATGGAGCTGGAACATACGTTTTCCAGCATTTCCTGATGTACACAAGGCCCGTTGAGTCTTGAATGTCAGAGGCATGCTAGGTTCATGGGAGGGGTGTTTTCCCCTCAAAGAGTTCCTTCATCCATAGAGGGCTCTTCATAGTGGCATTTCATCATAAAGGATTCTTCATAGCTACACACTCCCTACTCCTATGATAGACAGCGGAGAATCCAAAAACGTGTTGTCATCGTTGGCCCTGCAGCCCCTGTTCCCTCTTAAGTGTGAAACATTTCAAGACGTTTTGCCGTGTTTGGAGCGTGAGAAACTTCTTCTGTGCCCTGGTTTACTTGTGAGAATCTGTGCAGCTGCTTAGGCCAATCTGTTCGCTCACACTTCCTAACATGGCGAGTTGTCACAGACTTTGTTCTACTGAATAGTGTTATACATCACGCAGTGCTTAATTTGTGCTTGTTGTTTCCGCGGCTGAGCTCCGGCATTTATTTTTGAGGGCCGGGCTTATTCTTCAGCCTCAAGCATTTGCTGCGAGCAAAAGACACAAATGGGACAGACGGAGGGAGGGAAAAACGAAAAAGCGTCACAAAGGGAGAAAGTAGAAAGCTACAAGAGTGAGCTGAAGGGACAGGGAGTAGCTTTATATGGATTGAAGAGGCCCGAGAAGGCTTCAGGATTAGCCCATCAGTATTCCGTGTTCAAACATTTAAATGATGCAGCCGCGTATTTAAAAGGAGGGCTTTGGGCATCGGCACCTTTTTATTTACAAATTAAGCACTATCATCACGCAATAGTCGCGGTGCACAACTCAAAGCTCCTAAACCTTTAAGATTTGCTTCTCCTTAAGAGCCACTTGCCTTCAGTTGGTTAAGAGGTCTATTAATGGTGTGCAGATATTTGGTAAATTCTGGATTCCAACATAATTCGTGCTCATCACCACAGACCGATATGTTCACCAAGGAACTGTTAGTATGTCTGCGCACCAGCACTTTTTTCTGAGAGCAGCGCAGCTGAAGCGCGACCAATACCATGGTCAGTCACATCTGCAAACTGAGGTTGATAGGACCTGGGTGGCCTTGGTAATTGGCCAAAGGCAGGCCACAATCCAGGGCACTACTCTCTCTGGTAACAACATCATCAACACTGGGACCCTAAACCATTCGCTAGTGCCCAGTGATCTTCATCATAGAGCACAGAGCCGGCAGAGTTAGATCTTCCTTACTGAATGGTTCTGGTATACCGAGATTCTTGTCTATGATGCCTGACCTTGTTCTTTCAGTGTTCAGTACATGTCTACTGCCACGGTTAATGGGTTGTAACCTGAGCTTAAGCTTCTTTCAGAAGCCCACCACGGGTGCTGCTGCACACTGGGGTCGCCTAATGTCAAGGCTGTGTAGTCTTGATTTCACCTCATACCTCTTTTTCTCACCACCACTCTGTGCCCTTTCCCTCACTCTTACAGGTTCATTTATATACCTCTTTTCTCCCTTTGTTGCTGTTTTTTGTCTTTCACATCCTCCTTTTCTGCCCCTTTTCTCTCTCTTCTTCTCAGTCAAGGTCTAAAGATGAAACAAAAGTCCCTATACCCTGAAATGAGTGTTGGTGTACTCCACTTGCAACCACCAGCTCAAATTAAACACTGGGTGAAACAAATCATGGTTTGTTAAGGGTTGTAATAGGCTGATGAATCTATTTCACGTTAGCGAGGCGGGATGTGTCACTAAACTTCCAAAACGCTGATGTTTATGTTTGTTTCTCATTAAATGAGCCAAAACCCATTTCAATTAATCGGGCATATGGCCGATTACTGCTTTATAGTACCTATATGACTACTTTGTTGCTAATGAAATTCAACAAACTACAGCTTTGCCTTTACCTCTCTCATGTGATCGAGCTTGCCACACATGCTTACAGATTTAGAGAGTGCTTAGGGCATTTTTGGTTTCTGTGGCAAGCAGGTGGAGTAACAGCGGAACTAGGGGGCAATTTCGCATGATGGAGATTGCCTTTGCGGTTCTCAGTTCGGCAGATTTGTGCAGTACTTTGTGCTGCGTTGTTCCTCTCTAATAGCTAAAATATGGCATGTAATGGTTCATTGTAGTAATATTTCTAACTTACACTGTATAGCGACACTCTAGAAGTATGTGGTGTGAAAAGGGTACAAAACAGGGATACACAGAAACGTATTAAAATGAAATTTGTTTGGTTTTGCAATTGTCTATCATCAATTGCAGATAAAACTGCCATTTTCAACATGAATAATTTAAAACAAATGCAGAAATCATTACACATTTCCTCCTTATCTTGAAGGGAAACTGTAGAAAACCATGCCATAAATGTAACAGGCCATTACATTGGTAGCTAGACGGGATGCTTGTCAAAAGCATAATGTAGTCGACACTAATGGTACTTCCTCAGTCACAAACTACACTTACCTCAATTGTAAACAGTTCAGGTAGCCCAGATGTTCCATTAGGGTACCTCATCTGTAGATCAGAATCCCTCACGTATGGACAATGGCAGGCCATTTTGTGCCTTCAATAACCCACCCCCCTCTCTGCCTGTTCTCATGTATAAATATATTACAATGGCTTTATAGCGCTATGCCAATCACTACCACCTATATTCTGAGAGGCGCAACATGACCACTGATAGAACAGTCTAGTATTGCCTGGGTAGGCATTTATTATGATAGGGATGTTTTCCTTGTTTCACTGCTCCATCGGGAACGACAACACTGTCTAAGGGCAGAAAAAAATCAGATCTGGCTACTCTTAATTTCAAAGCCTTGCAACTGAAGATTTTTGTTCAAGACCATCATGTGCTTACAAAATACAGGAGGTTGCTGTTTTATCTTTGCTTGTAGTGTTGTGAGAACCACAGCCCTTTGGATGTTACACCAGGGTAGATTTCCTTAGCTCCTAAAGAAAAATTAAACCTTTTTGAAGAAAAGACATACAAACAAGCATTTCTCATTGCTGCCTCTAAGGTGTTCTCACAAGAGTAATAGGGCTCTTCAAATCTAACAAACCTGAGAGAGTTCCTCTTGCTCTTTGAGGTGAAAGATAAAGAAGCCACACCTAAACTCCCAGAATAATTGTCCACACAAACATTTGTATTTTATAACTGTGATTAAATGCACTTTTGTATATAGACATGCCCATATTTTTCCTGGATTGTTTTGCTAGATCTTAGACTTTGCACACAGGGGCACTGTTCACCAGTGTATATGCTCTAACCCTTAAAAGATGTAGAAATTGGCTAATCCCTGACTGGCTTTCTCTAAGGACATAGTATATGGTGTAGGAACTGCACCCATAGCATGGAAAGTTAAATGCCACCTGTGGAATTCTAGTGTGACAAAGAAAACATGGTTTCAGATCTACCATTGTAACATAGCTGCTTAAACTGGAAGTGCATCCTGTGAAGTCAAAATGACCATTAAAACCTATCTTTAAAATTTTAGTAAGGGTACGGTGCATGGTATTTAAAAGTAGGATATGTAGAAAATTGTCCCTACAATGACACAATCCTAGAAGGTGTTTTTAATGTGGTAGGACTAGGTGCCCCATGTAGGAAATAGGAGTATAAATAAAAAAACAAGCATTTGCAATGCAACGGGTCTCGCGTTTGCTCATATTAGAGCTGATCACGTTGTAAACTCCTAACCTGACTTTTCACCTATCGGGCAAAAGTGCATTTATGTACATAACCCGAAAAAGTGAAATTAACTATGTAAAGCGCTCGACTTCTGCCAAGCGAGATCGCGCTCGTAAATTAGCGAAAAAGAAGTCCACGAGCCCGATGGAAAACAGCGAACCTCGCATGTTTTCTGTGCTTGGTCGCTGCGCTCGAGGAGGGCTAGCTACCAGAAAAGGCATGACGTATGCGTGCCTTCGACTAATGAAAGCAAGCAGATTTTATTAGGCAAGCCCACGAACCAATAAAAAACACTGATGTGACGTTGACAGGGCTCCAAGCCCTTTTCTAAACACTAAAGCGTCTCGCTGCGATACGCATGCACGAGCGCATGCAACGCAGGCTCGACTCTAACGAATATAGCTGTATCTCGGTAATGGGACCAGTTAGATAATTAATTACAATTCAATTGCGGTTTCATAAATATTAAGTGAAATAACTTTTAAAAAGTTTCCTTTTCACTGGCTGAAGTTTGTGGAGGCTAATTTGCATTCACTCTCTAGCAGCTCCCAGCCTTTCTTTAGCCTGGGAACAGGTGTGAAAAGAAGTGTGAGGTTCCTCCAAAGAGCACACAATAGTCTGACCTGAATGGGCAGGGATGACTCCTCTGAGGTCTATAGCATATGGTGAGTGATGGCATTCTGTTGACACCACATTGTGAAATCCTACCTGCTAGTTCTGTTGAGCCACATGTAACACGTTGGTGCACTTGAAAGGATACCAGGATAATTATTGTGGTTCTCCTGTCCGGTTGCTGAAGAACCTTGCCTTTGTCCTATCAGATTTCTGTCTCTGGGTTGGTTGTGTGTACAGTGTCTGCTTCAAATTGGATTTTAGCGTTACATGTTGGAGGAAACTAAAATTACCATAATACACCCTCCACTTGCAACGTAAGTTTAGTGTGGTCGAGGACCTTGGCCATCTTAGATTTGGCCTGACAAATTTCATTTTGACACTGGTTGTGGTAAAGCAATCAGGAACTACTGCAAATGTAGGAAGGTTATGGCCTGGGAACCTTTACTTGTTTGATTAGAGAGGAACAAGGAATGTCTTAGAGTATCCCCCAGTCACAGGTTGGTGAACCCTACAAAGCTGGACTTTCACCCACCCTTTCTTGGAACACTACTGGAATTGCAAAAGTGTACTGAACCTGCTACAATTGGCATCAGTGACCTGTGAGAAGGACGCAAAAAGGTTGGACTCCCTTCCACTTGAAATCCAAGGAAACAAGTATCTCCAAGGATCGTAAAGTTGATCCCCTGGGTGGGTCCAGGAACATAAAAAAAAGCTGTAGAAGACATTTTTGTGAAGAATCCCAGCTGATCAGTGGCAACTGGACCTGGACTGGACTTTGCTGTTGCTCTCTGTCTGCACCTTGAGAGTCTGCAAGTGCTCCCTCTAGGGTCAATTAAAGTAAACCAGGACCGAAGTGAACCAATACTGCAACTCCTAGAATGTGTTCATTTGTTAATCAGCAACCCAAGACTTCAGCTTTGCATCTATGTTGACATGAAGGGGGGGTCATCTGGTAAACCTGATTTCTTATTTGTTGCCCAGTTGTGGCAATAGGTGAATTTTTTTGTACGACATGCTCAATATTTGGCATGTACCACAATTGTTTCGGCTGGCCGCCCCTTTAACACTGCCCTTTTGTACATGCATGTGAGATGATTTTGCAGCTTCATACCATTCAGCACAGATTCTTTGCTTCCCTTTTATGCATTTTTTACTTTTTAAAGCAATGTAAAAATTTTAAGGTACACTTTTGGCTGAGGGTGCATGTCCATTTGCAGCCAGGACAGAACTTAAATGCATTCAAAATCGTCAGTTAGAAGGCTGCAAAGAAGCTTTCCATATTTGTATGGTCCACTGTTCATGCCATTTTGGCAGCTCATGAGCTGCAGTGACTGTGTAGCTTACTTACCGCTGAGGGAAGTTGTGTCTTTCGTTTGCTGTCTTTCTATGCTTGCATATTCTATAGAAGGATGTTTCTTCCGTGCACTGCTTATGGAAACCTGTTTGAAATCAGGAGTCAGAGTTAGGACACTTTATTTCGTTTGCTGCTGGGATTTACGTGTTTCCAAATGCAGAGTTGTATTTTCTAGCACGCTTAAAACACACACAAAACGAATCATCTCAACGTGGTATTGTTTCTTTCTGCTCTTCGTTATTTACCTCGGGACTGCTTTAAAATACACATTATGGTTTCCAAGCAGACAGCTCTGTAGCATGCTTTCTGCCCCAGTGAAACCCCCTACGAGCCATAACGTTTTATTTGAACACAAGTGACTCCTAATTGCAGCCTTCAGTGCTAACTCCCACCATGTCCCTGCTTCCTGCGAGAGGCCTGAAACCTGTAATCGAGGCTGTCTATGCAGGGTGTCTTGAGAGGCTCGACTAGCTTCGGTTGCTCCCGGAAACTGGAGGAGCACAAGTTCACACGATGCGTTTTCTCGGTAGAAGGCACGTTTTGCCTGGTTTTCTCTTGTGTATTTTATAAGCGACCGTGAAGTGCTTTTCTTCGTGACTAGACTTTCATCTCAGAAAGAAAGGGGAATGCGCTTGCTGTATTGAAGGAAGGGCTGGACCTAGAGATTTAGCCGTCTTTAATAAACTAGCAGTGGCTAAACCATCATGCCCGGCTTGCATTTTCAATTGTAAGCCAGACCCATTGCTGAACGGAGACTGAAAACAGGCCCAGCACCAAATTAAAAGAGGCCCCCATTAGCGGATCAGATAGCTGAAAAAAGTGGATCACATTTGCCAATCAGGGCCGTTTTAAACTGGTAAGGATTGTAAAAACGTTTTGCAAAGCATGGGGGACGTCATGCTTTTGTGCTTACTAAAGGTAATGTTTGTGGTAGTAATATCAGTGATCAGGACATAAACACTAGACACCTGTCTCAATAGTGTAAAAGGTCATTTATTAGAACAGGCTTGCTTCATAAAATTACATTAACATAACTGGAACTTTGAACACTTTCTTCTTTTATCTTTTGAACTCCCCTGTCTTCCAATCTCACTTTCTTCCCCACTTTTCTCTGTTCACCAAGCATCCCCTTCCATTCTCCAATGCATCACCCTTTTGCATTCGTCTCCTGCCTGAAACAGGCATCTCCCACTCTGTCATCCTTCACCAGATTCTTTTTCCCCAGTGGAAGGGTGGCCAGGCCTGTATCTGACCCTCCACCCTCCCCATCTATTGCCCGCACTAGCAAGCTTCCCTAACACCGGCATACAAACAGTATAATGCCCCCAACCCCAGTTCCTCCTTATCACTCAACACATACCACCCTCGCTGTCATCCTGTAGGTTGGGTGGGCATCCAACCCTACTGCAGCGCGACAAGCTGTGGAAGAGGCCGATCCCCGTTCCCGTCCCAGGCTGTCTCCTTCCAACCCCGAAGCTTCCCCTGGAGAGACTGGACTGCCCACATCTCTCCACGGGGCCCTAAATCGGGACATAAATACTCGACACCCGTCTCAATAGTGTAAAAGGTTATTTATTAGGACAGACTTGCTCATTAACATAACTGGAACTTTGATTGAACACTTTCTTCTTTTATCTTTTGAACTCCCCTGTCTTCCAATCTCACTTCCTTCCCCACTTTTCTCTGTTCACCCTGCATCCCCTTCCATTCTCCAACACATCACCCTTTTGCATTCGTCTCCTGCCTGAAACAGACATCCCCCACTCTGTCATCCTTCACTTGCTTCTTTTTCCCCAGTGGAAGGGTGCTAGGCCCGCATCTGACCGACCACCCTCCCCATCTCCTGCCACCCAGCATAAACCCTTTAGGTGTTTTGCTGCCCCACCAGCGAACCCACTGCAACTTTAAGAACTCCGCCACAGATTCTCTCCCCACAAATTAGTCAGCAAAAAATGCAATTCCATCATGTAATATGCATTCCCCATTTTCTGACAAATGTACCCCATCATCCCTAAAAAGCCCCTGTTCTCTCTCCTTAGTCCCTTCGTGCATCAACACTTTGATGTCCTGTGTCCCACAGAACACCCGCATAGCTCCTGGCTCGTTCAATGGCCCGTGCTTCATGGCTCCTCTCCATTTCCTTCTGGGCACCAACTCTGGCCATACCACCCAAGTCCCATGCATATTGTGCTTCAGTAATGCCAGGTCCCTCTGCATGTGTTGCAGAAAGGGTGAGCCCCGATAATCGAACCAGATCATTTCCCCCTAGGTGCAATAGCAAAACATCAGGACAACCCCATGTCGGCAACATTGCAGTTATAAAAAGAAAGCAAATTGCCCCACCTCATGACGCTTTTCCCCCACCACAACACCTCATGTCTGCTACTCGGAAGTCCCAGTGTGTTGGACCTGGCTTTTTGACAGGGACATCCCCAAACTTTTTGCCTCCTTCCTCCTATTTTTTCTGACCTGTTGTTGTTGGCTTTTGACCTCTGGGCACTTTACCGCTGCTAACCAGTGATAAAGTGCATATGCTCTCTGTGTAAATTGTACTACTGATTGGTTTATCCATGATTGACTATTTAATTTACTTGTAAGTCCCTGGTAGAGTGCACTACATGTGCCTAGGGCAGGTAGATTAAATGCTACTAGTGGGCCTGCAGCACTGGTTGTGCCACCCACCTCAGTAGCCCCTTAACCCTGGCTCAGGCCTGCCATTGCAAGGCCTGTGTGTGCAGTTTCACTGCCACTTCGACTTGGCATTTAAAAGTACTTGCCAAGCCTAGAACTCCCCTTTTTCTACATATAAGTCATCCCTAATGTGTGCCCTAGGTAACCCCTACAGCAGGGTGCTGTGTAGGTAAAAGGCAGGACATGTACCTGTGTAGTTATATGTCCTGGTAGTGTAAAACTCCTAAATTTGTTTTTACACTACTGTGAGGCCTGCTCCCTTCATAGGCTAACATTGGGGCTGCCCTCATACACTGTTGAAGTGGCAGCTGCTGATCTGAAAGGAGCAGGAAGGTCATATTTAGTATGGCCAGAATGGTAATATAAAGTCCTGCTGACTGGTGAAGTCGGATTTAATATTACTATTCTAGAAATGCCACTTTTAGAAAGTGAGCATTTCTTTGCACTAAAATCTTGTTGTGCCCTTCAATCCACGTCTGGCTAGGTTTAGTTGACAGCTCCTTGTGCATTCACTCAGACACACCCCAAACACAGGGTACTCAGCCTCACTTGCATACATCTGCATTTTGAATGGGTCTTCCTGGGCTGGGAGGGTGGAGGGCCTGCCCTCACACAAAGGACTGTCACACCCCCTACTGGGACTCTGGCAGACAGGATTGAACTGAAAGGGGGCTTGGTGCATTTCTTAGACACTCTTTGAAGTCACCCCCACTTCAAAGGCACAACTTAGTATAAAACAGGGCCTCTGCCCTACCTCATCAGACACTTGCTGGAGAAGAAACCTGAACCAGAAACTACATCCTGCCAAGAAGAACTGCCTGGCTGCTCAAAGGACTCACCTATCTGCTTTTCTACAAAGGACTGCTGCCTTGCTGTTGGCCTGCTGCCTTGCTGAACTGCCTGGCTGCTCAAAGGACTCACCTGTCTGCTTTTCTACAAAGGACTGCTGCCTTGCTGTTGGCCTGCTGCCTTGCTGAACTCTTGTCTGGCTGTAAAAGTGCTCTCCAAGGGCTTGGATAGAGCTTGCCTCCAGTTCCCTGAAGTCTCAGGACCAAAAAGACTTCTCTCTTCCTCTTGGACGCTCCGTGCGCCGAACTTTTCGACGCACAGCTTGTTCCGCGGCAAGAAAAACGCTGCACACCGACGCTGATCAACGCGACGCCCTCGGGACGACCGAAACTTTGACGCACGGCCTCGCAAGGACAATGCCGCCCGACTTCCCGGGGGAAATCATGCGACACCTGCCGTGAGATCGAAACTTTGACGCACGGCCTCGCAAGGACAACGCCGCCCGACTTCCCAGGAGAAATCGACGTAACGCCTGCCGTGAGATCAAAACTTTGACGCACGGCCTCGCAAGGACAACGCCGCCCGACTCCCCAGGAGAAATCGACGCGACGCCTGCCGTGAGATTGAAACTTCGACGCGCAGCCCCACAGAACGACGCGCAGCCGGAAAACAAGCAGGAAAATCCACGCACAGACCCGGGACATCTGGTACTCCCCGCGAACCACAGAGAGAGACTGTCCGCGCGCCGGAAAACGACGCCCGACTCCCCGCGTGGAAAATAACGACGCAAGTCTGTGTGTGCTGAGGAGAAATCGACGCACACACCAGTTTTCCATGTACCTCTTCTCCTGTGGCCCTCTGAGGAGATTTTCCACCAGAAACCAGGTATTTTGTGTTTGAAAGAGACTCTGTTTACTTTCTAAAGACTTAAGACACTTTATATCACTTTTCAGTGATATCTTTACAAATTCATATTGCAACTTTGATCGTTTTGACCTGAAGATACCCAGATAAATATTATATATTTTTCTAAACACTGTGTGGTGTATTTTTGTGGTGTTATGCTATGGTGTTGTAGGATTTATTGCACAAATGCTTTACACATTGCCTTCTAAGTTAAGCCTGACTGCTCGTGCCAAGCTACCGGAGGGTGAGCACAGGCTGATTTTGGATTGTGTGTGACTTACCCTGACTAGAGTGAGGGTTCTTGCTTGGACAGAGGGCAACCTGACTGCCAACCAAAAACCCCATTTCTAACATTGGTGATCAGCGGTGAGGATAGGACTTGTGTTTGTGCAGTGACATACAGTAGCTAAGTATTTCACTACCTACCCACAGTTGAAGGTCAACTTGATTTTTCATCTTTTTTGGCTTTTGATTCTCTGATGTCCTCCTGGATATACTATTGATATTTTGGACTTTGGATTTTGTTTTTTGCTGGTAAGATCTTATCAGAATGGGATTGCTTACCTACTCATTCTTTGTTCGTACTGACCACCTCACTAAGGCTGACCTAAGGAAGCTTTGCAGAAAATGGGGCCTTCCTGTAGCAAGGAGATCTACAAAGGCGGAGATGCTACATAACTACATAGTCTGGGGGGAGGAAAGATGGGCAGAGAGAGAGGCAGCAAGAAACCAAATGACTAAGTACCCCTCAGATGAGGAGGAGGACTACGCACATGAGGAGGAAGACTGCTCACATGAGGAGGAAGACTACTCAGATGAGGAAAGAGACCCAGAGATAGATGAATGGCTCCGAAGTCAAAGGCGACAGGAGCAACAATTAGAGGAGTATCTTGCAGAGGTTGAGGCAAAAAGACTCTTAGCCCTGGAAGAAGAAAAGATTGCAGCTCAAGAGCTGAGCTGTAAAGAGCTGAAACTGGAGGCCGGAAGGGCTGAGTCCAGTTCAGATGGTGGCAGCAAAAATCTTGCATCTAGTACTGCTGAAGAAGGGCACAAGCCCAGAGATGTGGTGCCCAACTTGAAGAAGGGAGTTGACACACCCCAGGCGGTTCAAGGGTATGAGGTAGTTCCCGTTATGCACAGGGTCCCTGAGAAGGATTGGGGAACTGGCACAGGGAGTCATATTCCTACTGGGGGGAGGGACACTTTACTGACTCTAGCAGAGAGTGACAGAGAAAAGGGTTCCCCCCTGGTGGACATCCTGGATATAGAGTGTAGAGACATCCCAGAAGAGTATGGGTTGAGTGTCAGGGACAGACAGATACTGTCTCACCAGCCTCAGGAGGGTGAGGTAGAGTGCTTTTCCAAGGTTGAGTTACTGGGTGGTTGGGTGAAGGGTACTGTGGTTAATACATGTGAAGGGCAGAATGATGTAATTGCTGGAGAGCATATGTCTGGTCCTTATTTTCCAGAGCTACGCCAACACCAGGTGGAGTGTGAGTTCTCTGACCCCAGGGAACTTACAATGGAGGCAGACTTCTGGGTGAGTACCAGAGAGTCTGAAGAGGCATTTGGGGGTGCTCCTGAAGGGAGTGGTCTAGGTGGTTCCCAACCGAGTGAGGTGGGAAAGGATTGTAGTGTCCCAGGTAGGTCCCAGGTCCTAGAGGGTTCCATGAGGGAACACCAGGAGGGAAGCCTAGCCTGTACCGTAGGGCCACCTTTTGAGGGAAGCCCCGCAGTGTCAGAAGAACTTGGGGGGGTGACTGTAGCCAGCATCCCAACAGTTCTGGTGTCTGGCAGTACCCCTCCTAGTGAGGGGGTGCAGAAGTCCAGACATAGGGTTGAGAGGGGGTTGCAGACCCCAGTGGAGGACCTTGAGAGTCAGGGGACAGCTCTGAGAGCAGAGCCCCCCAGGAATGACCCAGGTGAAACCGTTTCTGGTTTGGGGGAAACCCAGACTCTGCCAGATGGGCAGAGGTCGGGAGACCTGCACCAACCAGACTCTTGTGTGGCCCTTGGGGACGGTGTGTCCCTTGTGGGGAGTGAGAGTGCCCCCCAGGAAGTCCTGGCATGCCAGGCAAAGATTCAACCTCAGGGTGGTGACTCTGGGTTGGATACCCAGGTTCAGAGGTTAAACTTTGATCTGGTGGGAGGTAGATGTGCCTCCCAAGAAGTCCTGCTGTGCCAGGCAATTGTCCAACCTCAGGGTGTTGACTCTGGGTTGGATGACCAGGTTCAGAGGTTAAACTCTGACCTGGTGGGGGGTAGGTGTGCCCCCAGGAAGTCCTGGCGTGCCAGGCAATTGCCCAACCTCAGGGTGGTGACCCTGGGTTGGGGTACCAGGCTCAGAGGTTAAACTCTGACCTGGTGGGAGGTAGGTGTGCCTCCCTGGAAGTCCTGGCCTGCCAGGCAATGGTTCAACCTCAGGGTGGTGACTCTGGGTTGGATACCCAGGTTCAGAGGTTAAACTCTGACCTGGTGGGAGGTAGGTGGGCCTCCCAAGAAGTCCTGCTGTGCCAGGCAATTGTCCAACCTCAGGGTGTTGACTCTGGGTTGGATGACCAGGTTCAGAGGTTAAACTCTGACCTGGTGGGGGGTAGGTGTGCCCCCCACAAAGTCCTGGCGTGCCAGGCAATTGCCCAACCGCAGGGTGGTGACCCTGGGTTGGGGAACCAGGCTCAGAGGTTAAACTCTGACCTGGTGGGAGGTAGGTGTGCCTCCCTGGAAGTCCTGGCCTGCCAGGCAATGGTTCAACCTCAGGGTGTTGACTCTGGGTTGGATAACCGGGTTCAGAGGTTAAACTCTGACCTGGTCGGGGGTACTAGTGCCCCCCAGAAAGTCCTGGTGTACCAGGCAGTTGTCCAACCTCAGGGTGCTGACTCTGGGTTGGATAACCGGGTTCAGAGGTTAAACTCTGACTTGGTGGGGGGTAGGTGTGTCCCCCAGAAAGTCCTGGCGTGCCAGGCAATTGTTCAACCTCAGGGTGCTGACTCTGGGTTGGATAATCGGGTTCAGAGGTTAAACTCTGACCTGGTGGGGGGTAGGTGTGCCCCCCAGAAAGTCCTGGCGTGCCAGGCAATTGTTCAACCTCAGGGTGGTGACCCTGGGTTGGAGAACCAGGTTCAGAGGTTAACCTCTGACCTGGTGGGAGGTAGGTGTGCCTCCCAGAAAGTCCTGGTGTGCCAGGCAGTTGCCCAACCTCAGGGTGGTGACCCTAGGTTGGAGAACCAGGTTCAGAGGTTAAACTCTGACCTGGTGGAGGGTCAGTGTGCCCTTCAGGAAGCCCTGGCGTGCCAGGCAATTGTTCAACTTCAGGGTGGTGACTCTGAGTTGAATGGTCAAGTTCAGAGGTTAAACTCTGACCTGGTGGAGGGTCAGTGTGCCCTCCAGGAAGTCCTGGCGTGCCAGGCAATTGTTCAACTTCCGGGTGGTGACTCTGAGTTGAATGGTCAGGTGCAGAGGTTAAACTCTGACCTGGTGGGGGGTAGGTGTGCCTCCCAGAAAGTCCTGGTTTGCCAGGCAGTGATCCAGTCTGAGGGTCCAGACCCTGGGCTGGAAGACCAGGTTCAGGGTGTCCCCCCGGACCTGGAGGGAGGGGCTACTGATAACAGTGCCCCTACCATGTTGTCTTCTGAGGAGGCCACTCCTAGTTGGAGGGTGCTGGACCCCAGAAGGGAGGGCAGGGGGAGGGAAGCCTCACCCCGGGCCCTAGTCCAACCTGAAGGTACAGACCCCCGGTTGGAGGGCCAGTTGCAGGTTAACAGCCCTGCACTGGTGGAGGAATGGTACAGGGCGACTTCTGTAAGCACCCTGACCATGTTGGACTCTGGGGGTACCGCTCCAGGAGGGAGGGTACAGAGCCCCAGAGGGGAGGACCAGGTTCAGGCTGTCATCCCTGACCTGGTGGAAGGGAGAGTGGTTAAAGGGTGTCCAGCACCTGGGGCTACCGCCCCCCACTCTCCACAGCCACAGTGGTTGGAGAGCTTTGAGAGGCCTGGGGCCTGGCTCTAATCCCTGGCAGCTGTCAGTAATCACTGTGGCTTGCTGTCCGGGTGGACAGAGTTATCCCTGGGGAGGGGACAAGTGTCACACCCCGGGGGTAGAGTGGGCAACACCACTGTGTTGGTCATGGTGGTACTATCCTGCTCCTGGGATACATCTGTGAGCAAAGTAAGGTTAGGTGCTGCACAGATGGGATCCGCAGGTAAGGAGAAAGGTTCCCCATGGGTTGGCTTAGTGGGCCCTGAGAGTATGGACAGAGGGATCCAATTGGAGTCAGGAAGGCGAAGAACTGGAGCATGCCCTTGCTGTTGTGGGCCTGGGTCCTTGTTCTGTCGCCTCAAACAGGGAAGTACATCAGGATAGGGATTGTTCTCCCCTGGCTTTAGGCTGGTAGGGGGTCATGTTGGACCTGGC
Source organism: Pleurodeles waltl (assembly GCF_031143425.1). Classification (NCBI taxonomy): domain Eukaryota; kingdom Metazoa; phylum Chordata; class Amphibia; order Caudata; family Salamandridae; genus Pleurodeles; species Pleurodeles waltl. The sequence goes on along the minus strand of NC_090445.1, from coordinate 653,967,438 downwards.
TTTTTGACAGGGACATCCCCAAACTTTTTGCCTCCTTCCTCCTATTTTTTCTGACCTGTTGTTGTTGGCTTTTGACCTCTGGGCACTTTACCGCTGCTAACCAGTGCTAAAGTGCATATGCTGTCTGTGTAAATTGTACTACTGATTGGTTTATCCATGATTGACTATTTAATTTACTTGTAAGTCCCTGGTAGAGTGCACTACATGTGCCTAGGGCAGGTAGATTAAATGCTACTAGTGGGCCTGCAGCACTGGTTGTGCCACCCACCTCAGTAGCCCCTTAACCCTGGCTCAGGCCTGCCATTGCAAGGCCTGTGTGTGCAGTTTCACTGCCACTTCGACTTGGCATTTAAAAGTACTTGCCAAGCCTAGAACTCCCCTTTTTCTACATATAAGTCATCACTAATGTGTGCCCTAGGTAACCCCTAAAGCAGGGTGCTGTGTAGGTAAAAGGCAGGACATGTACCTGTGTAGTTATATGTCCTGGTAGTGTAAAACTCCTAAATTTGTTTTTACACTACTGTGAGGCCTGCTCCCTTCATAGGCTAACATTGGGGCTGCCCTCATACACTGTTGAAGTGGCAGCTGCTGATCTGAAAGGAGCAGGAAGGTCATATTTAGTATGGCCAGAATGGTAATATAAAGTCCTGCTGACTGGTGAAGTCGGATTTAATATTACTATTCTAGAAATGCCACTTTTAGAAAGTGAGCATTTCTTTGCACTAAAATCTTGTTGTGCCCTTCAATCCACATCTGGCTAGGTTTAGTTGACAGCTCCTTGTGCATTCACTCAGACACACCCCAAACACAGGGTACTCAGCCTCACTTGCATACATCTGCATTTTTAATGGGTCTTCCTGGGCTGGGAGGGTGGAGGGCCTGCCCTCACACAAAGGACTGCCACACCCCCTACTGGGACTCTGGCAGACAGGATTGAACTGAAAGGGGGCTTGGTGCATTTCTTAGACACTCTTTGAAGTCACCCCCACTTCAAAGGCACAACTTAGTATAAAACAGGGCCTCTGCCCTACCTCATCAGACACTTGCTGGAGATGAAACCTGAACCAGAAACTACATCCTGCCAAGAAGAACTGCCTGGCTGCTCAAAGGACTCACCTGTCTGCTTTTCTACAAAGGACTGATGCCTTGCTGAACTGCCTGGCTGCTCAAAGGACTCACCTGTCTGCTTTTCTACAAAGGACTGCTGCCTTGCTGTTGGCCGGCTGCCTTGCTGAACTCTTGTCTGGCTGTAAAAGTGCTCTCCAAGGGCTTGGATAGAGCTTGCCTCCTGTTCCCTGAAGTCTCAGGACCAAAAAGACTTCTCTCTTCCTCTTGGACGCTCCGTGCGCCGAACTTTTCGACGCACAGCTTGTTCCGCGGCAAGAAAAACGCTGCACACCGACACTGATCAACGCAACGCCTTTGGGACGACCGAAACTTTGACGCACGGCCTCGCAAGGACAACGCCGCCCGACTTCCCGGGGGAAATCGACGCAACGCCTGCCGTGAGATCGAAACTTTGACGCACGGCCTCGCAAGGACAACGCCGCCCGACTTCCCAGGAGAAATCGACGCGACGCCTGCCGTGAGATCGAAACTTCGACGCGCAGCCCCGCAGAACGACGCGCAGCCGGAAAACAAGCAGGAAAATCCCCGCACAGACCCGGGACATCTGGTACTCCCCGCGAACCACAGAGAGAGACTGTCCGCGCGCCGGAAAACGACGCCCGACTCCCCGCGTGGAAAATAACGACGCAAGTCTGTGTGTGCTGAGGAGAAATCGACGCACACACCAGTTTTCCACGCACCTCTTCTCCTGTGGCCTTCTGAGGAGATTTTCCACCATAAACCAGGTATTTTGTGTTTGAAAGAGACTCTGGGCCTGATTCTAACTTTGGAGGACGGTGTTAAACCGTCCCAAAAGTGGCGGATATACCACCTACCGTATTACGAGTCCATTATATCCTATGGAACTCGTAATACGGTAGGTGGTATATCCGCCACTTTTGGGACGGTTTAACACCGTCCTCCAAAGTTAGAATCAGGCCCTTTATATCACTTTTCAGTGATATCTTTACAAATTCATATTGCAACTTTGATCGTTTTGACCTGAAGATACCCAGATAAATATTATATATTTTTCTAAACACTGTGTGGTGTATTTTTGTGGTGTTATGCTATGGTGTTGTATGATTTATTGCACAAATGCTTTACACATTGCCTTCTAAGTTAAGCCTGACTGCTCGTGCCAAGCTACCGGAGGGTGAGCACAGGCTGATTTTGGATTGTGTGTGATTTACCCTGACTAGAGTGAGGGTTCTTGCTTGGACAGAGGGCAACCTGACTGCCAACCAAAAAACCCATTTCTAACACAGTGATTGTCCATAGACTTACTTTTCGGCATATTTTGCTGCCCAGTGAATAAACGAATGTCCAACCAGCCATGTCACTGCTTTTGCTTTCTCCAGGCCGTACACACAACCTGGAAGGATAAACATATGTCAATGTAGGACAGAAAAACACCCCCCACGGAGAACTGTCCTGTCCCTGGAAAATACCCCCTCTCAAGCCCTCACATATCTCTCGCAACACTTCGACTGCCATCTCCCAATGCGCCTGATTCAGTCCCAGTCCCAACCTAAACGAGCCACCTCAGTAGCCGCACCAATTGAATGAGTTCCAAAATTACCTGACTGCCTTCCAATACACCTCAAAGCCATTCTCATCACAGCCAGCAACTGGAAAGCCGTACGCTTCTTCCCATTCTGATGACAGAAAGCACCCCCTCCTTGCTCAGAATCGTGCGTCTGGAAAGAGTCCCATTCTTGAATCGGACATGCTTCTCCCCCCCCTATTTATCCAACCATATCCACTTCCCTTTCCTCAACTGGTCTGTTTTTGAGTGCCTCAACCAGATGCCCAAACGCACACCCTGCCTCCACACATCCTCCTTTCGTATTCCACAATCTTTACCCACACCTAGCAACTCAGACACTCGGAAAGCCCCGAAAAATATCCATATCATACACAAAGGAAAAAGTGCTACTTCATACGCATCCACACAACAAACCAACAACACATGTAACAGTTGTACCAACAGGTCAAACATAATAACCTCACGCACCACCCCACCTGACCCTGATCGTGCCCTGCCCCACCCTTTCAACATTTTATTCAAAATGTCGTCCTTTGCAGGGTTCCTGCCAAAAAACAACTTCCCATAAAAAGACACACCCGCCAGCTTGCCTCAAGTCGTGGCTGGCGACAAACCCTTGTGAATCAGGAATAGCACAAAACGCACCACTCGCGCATCAAGCACACCCATCCCTTGCCACCAGAAATGCTCTCCATCCGCCTCAAAATCCTGAAATTCCAAACATGCTAGGGCGGTAATTCCTCAGAGTGGATTCAGCTAGCGACATTTCCACCAGTCTCATGACCATCACGCCCCCCACTCCCAAATATCTGCTGGGACCGCAGTCTTGTGCTCTTTTGCGCCAGGTGCCAATCCGCAGAAACGCTGCCACTGCGAACGAGACAGGGAATCTGTGATAGAATTGTTGACCCCAGGAATGTGTGCAGCCTCAAATACGATGTTCAAAGACAAACAGCGAAGCATGAATCTTCGCAAAGGGCACAGCACCCTAAAATCCCTTGCCCTCTGTCTATTCACCAGATCAACCACTGTCAAGTTGTCAACATGAAACATTATGGTCCTGTTTGCCAGCTCGTCACCCCACATTACAAAGCCAGCAATAGTGGGCAGAAGTGCAGTGTTCCTGCCCTGGTTTAACCAATGTGCTGGCCAAGGTTTCGCACACCACCGTCCATCCCAAAAAAGGCCAAAACCAGAGGCCCCTGCTGTGTCCGAAAAAAGTTGCACCTGCCACACCGTGTCCTCTTCCCGAAAAGCCTTGGAAACCCCATTAAACTGTGCCAGGAAAAGCTCCCACACTCTGATGTCCTCCCTCAAACCTACCATCAGCCGAATCCTGTGATGAGGAAGAGATCCACACATCGCCAGCCCCATGCGTCTACAAAAAGTCCTACCTCCCTGAAGCACCCTACATGCAAAGTTAAGGAAGCCCAGGAGCTGTTGTGCCACACACAGTTCTATCCTCCGTCTCAACCTGATCTGTCACAAAAATTGCAGGATTTCAGCAACCTTGTCCACAGGCAAACGCGCCATGAATGCCACTGTGTGCAGCTCACTGCCCAAAAAGGTCAACACGCAAATAGGACCCGCTGTCTTTTCAGGGGCCGTAGGCACCCCAAACTTCTGCGCCAAGCTCTCAAACTACTGCAAGGCCTTCCCACACGCTCCCGAAAAGAAAGTCATCCAGATAGTGTGATACAGTCCGATGCCCACTCACCTGCATTAAAACCCACTGTAAGAAGGTACTGAAAGTCTCAAACAATGCACAAGAAATTATGCACCCCATGGGCAGCACTCTTTCCACGTAAATAGCCCCTCCCAACTGCATCCCCAGCAAAGAGAAATCCTCAGGGTGAATAGGGAGCAGCCAAAAAGCTGCCTTGATGTCACACTTGGCCAACTCTGCACCATTGCTGTATCCACTGATGAGCCGGATAGCGTCATCCACAGAGGCATACACCACCTTGGTATCTTCTGGTGAAATAAAATCATTGACTGATGCCCCTTATGGCTATGACAAATGGTGTATCAAACAAAACTCCCCCTTAGACTTCTTAGGAACAGCACCCAAAGGTAAGACCATAAGATCTTCCATGGGCCACCCATAAAAGGGGCCCGCAATTCTACCCTCTGCCACCTCATTGGCCAATTTTGTCGCTACCACTTCAGGCATGACCAATGCCGACTGCATGTTCTCAGCCCATCTCTTTACCTGCAGCCCTTGGTACCCTACCTGAAAACCCTGTCTGAAACCCCATTCCAATTTTTGCACAATGTCCATATCTGGGTACATGCGCAACCATGGAAGTAACCTACCCAGCTTAATTGGAGTAGGCACCCTTTGGCCCAGGAGCGCCTTGACCCCTGAAAAATCTCCTCTGCTCCGTCGGACTGGTCGAGGAAAAATATTGTGTGACTGGATGCCTCCCCCCACATTTGGAGCATTCATGCTCGAATTTGCAAGGGTGCCTAGAGCAAAACCTCTTGTTGAAGTTCTAGCATGCTCCTGAGTTAGGCAATGCTGCTCTTTGTACCTGACCCTCCCCGGCCGGAGCGGGATGCTGCTGAAAAGGTCTATAAACAACCTGAAGGCCACTAGCTGTATGGGTGGACGCAGCAGACTGCAAATAAGCCATCCACTGCATCCATAGCTCCGGGTCCATGCCCCCCACGGTTTTTCAGGATTAACACTCACTCTAGCCCGCATCTCCTCATCATAGCTCAACCATGCAACACCTCCAAAATGCATATGGGTCTTGCGAATAATATCCATATACTTAAACATGGCAATGGCTCTGTCTCCGTGTTTTTCGCAGTAAATACTAACATTTATCAGGAATGCCGAGGTCCAATTATCCATAGTGATAGGCACCCTAGGCCTACGCGCCAGTTCCCACTCTTCCTCTTTAGAGCCTTCTTTGGCCTGAATGTCTCTATGTAGGAGCCGAAATACGTCAACATACTCATGCTTCCAGATCCGAGCCTTTGTCTTCTCCGCCATGTGAGACCCCAGTGGCATCGCTAAACCCATACAGGGGAGCCGCTTCTTATGGCTATACCCCTCCTTAACGTCACTTTCTTTATCCCCACTCGCCACAGTTTCCCCCATCACTCCCTGTGGTGTCACAACCTTCTCTGCCTCTTGCTCTTTCTCACTTGCAGATACCGCACTGGTACCAGGTGAGCCAGGTGAGCCATGTACTGAATCATCCCCCACTTCAATAGACTTATATTGGGCTGCACCAGCTTTGCCCCTCCACTTGCCCCACGGTGACCACCAGTCTTCCTTACCTTGTACTCTGTGAGCCCGAGCACTCTCCTCCAACAAGCCCGTGGGCCTTCCAACTCCCGTGCACGACACCTCCCACGCTCCAGCGTCAGGTTTTGATGCCTACAAAACAGGAAAAGAAGAGGAGGTTGCGCCGCTCCTGCCACCCGTTCCCATCCCCGCTCACCTCCTTGTTGCGTATCTCCCCTTCTTCCCATTCCTCATCAAAGTCCAACTCAACCACATCTTCCTCGTCCATACTCCATTCATCATTCTCACCCTCAGCATCCAGTCCCGCCTCCCTCACCCTGCTCTCAATTGCACCCACCTGGCCCTCTCCCTCTGCCACCTGTGCTTTCTTGGCTCTGGACTTTCCCTTGCACCCCCAATGCACCCCAACTGTTCCTTTCCTGCCAGCCTTGCTAGGCTGGCCGGCCACTGAAAGGTCCAGGGGCTGCTCCATGCCCCCAGGACCTCCAGTCCCCTGCATATCATCAGGGCTGCTATCCCCTACAGGCAAGCACTGTGCACTGGGCCCAGGTGCCTCTCCAGCTACCTCCTCTGGTTGCCCCGCCCCTGCCTGCTCCTGCCATGCTTCAGGCTCTCCCGGTGCCCCACCAACTATTTTAGGCCCCGGGTGGGCTGACGCGCAGCATCCACGAGCCCCTCTTGATATCTTTCTCGTCCCCTAGCTGGCGAGTGGCAGGCGGCAACGGCCGCCGCAACACCACGGGTGGCAGCGTGCATTGCACACTGCATCCCCACCCAGGCCTGGTCGAGTACACCAGGCGTGAGGAGGTCGCCACTGCTGGATTCGCCTAGCACGCAAAGCGTGGCTCGTACGGCCGCCACGTCATGCACCGCAGCCATTCCTTACCGCAAAAATCTATGCCCCCCGGGATTGGCTTCAACCTTACTGCAGCGCGACAAGCTGCGGAAGAGGCCGATCCTCATTCCTGCCCCTCCTTAAGAATATCCCCTAGCTTCCAGTGGAGAAACTGGACTGCGTCCATCTCTCCACGGGGCCCTCCAAATTAACAGTAACATCTGGCTCACCAGACCATAGAAAAGGCTCCCCAAAAAGCCAAAAAATGGCCTTCACACAGACTTGTCAAAACAGCACTGTGGCTACTACTGATTGCCTTATATGCTACTCCAACCCTGGACTGACATTATTTTTGCCAAAGCTGCACAGCTTTGTATTTCCACATTGGCAGGAACAAATAAGCTGCCAGGTGCACTGAATTTAGTCACAGGCTGTGTGGCTTGATCTAGTTACTAAGGATGTCAAAAGGTTACTCCTGTAAACATGAACTTCTGGTGTCCCTATAAATTAATTTGCTTTGCTGTAAAGTGAACCACCATGTTTTCTAGTGAGCAAAAGTAAATACTTCATTTTCAACTAGGTGCATGTATTTATTGAACACAGTGTTGGTTTTGCCAGACTGAAGAATGTCCAGTCACCCCTCTCTGCCAGGCTCAGCTTAGAGGCAAAGTGTAAAGTATTTATACAGCCCCTCAAACAGTAACAAAATGAGAACACAGCACAAGAAAAATCCCACATCAATTTACAAAAAATTGGTAAAATGTAATAAATAATTTGAGACCAAAATGAAAATCCAATTAGCAGAACTGGAGATTTGCAATTTCCAAGATGTAGGTAAAAATAGTGTTGAAAGCATAAAAATACAATGGTGAATATCTGGTTGCACTGGACCAGGACAAAATCACAAGTTCAGGCCAACCGGAATGAAGTGTGTGCCAGATACAGAAGCCAAGTTAGGCCTACTGAACAAAGTACCTTAAACCCTGATGCATGGTTTGTGCTGTGAGGCTTCGTGTCATCTGGTGTCAGTTCTAAGGAGCTGCGAGGTCATAAATGTGAGGTCCTGCATTAGGGCTTCTTTGCTCTTTGTCAGTTCCAATGAAGCTGTGTGAAGAGGCTGTGCAAAACTTCGTGTTGTAGTATTCTGATGGGCTTACAGCTGGATGGCAAGGTTTTGCGGGGCTCTGCATCATTCAGCGTCGAACTCAATGCTTTGCTAGGCTTCTCAATCGCTTCATGCTGGATTTGGTGAAAACCACAGCTGGGATGAAGAGCACCTTCAAGCCAACTTCCAAGGGTCCCGGACCGGGGTAAAACCACTTGGGGGGCAAAACTCACAGCAGACAGAGTTCAGGTGCTGGGTTCAAGTTGGTTGGAGCCTTTTCTGTTCCTGTGGCTGTGATCAGGATTCCAGACACTTAGCCCTTGGAGTCACTTTGGTGGTCCTGAGTTCAAGATGCAAGTGTGGTTCTTCTCACTCAGGCAGCAGGGCAGAAGAGTAGCATTCCTTGCAGAGCAACACAGCAGTTCTTCTGAGTCTTGTACAGGTCCAGAGTTGTACTGAAGTGTTAAGTCTGAAGGTACAGTATTTTTACCTTACGACCACTTTGAATTAGAAAAAATTCTACAGGTTTCGACCCCCAGAGGTGCTTGGAATTTCCTGCCTCCCTGCCCTGGCCCCAGCTTGTCTGGGGACACCAAAGATTAATTTCAAACCCTTTGTGAGTGTGCTCAGGGAGAGGCTTTGTGACAGATAAGTGTGGTAGGTGACAGCTTCATCCCCCCCATCAAGTCCGAGGTGGCTCATCTTGCAAACACCTATTTCCCTTTGTCTCACTGTCTGGGAGCAGTACATAAAGACCAACTGCAAGCTAAACCTTGTCATATGAACCAGAAAACAGGCTGCAAGCACCGAATTGTTAGGACAAGAAAATGCCAAATTTCGGGACATGTCCGTTTCAGAATTGTGACTTAAAATCTGACTTTACTATTAAAGAGGACTTTATATTACAATTCTTTAGACCCCAAACTCATCATTCCTATCTGCTCCCGATTGAAATTTACCACTCATTAAGTGTAATAAGGGAACCCAGTGTTATTCTATAAGAGAGGTATGCCTCACAGTATTGAAAAATGAATGTAGGCATTTTTTCACTACCAGAACATGAAACATTTAAAAGTACATGTCCAACATTTTAAATACACTGCACCTTGCCCTCTGGATTGTGTAGAGCCTACCCTTGGGGTGGCAGATATGCATCAAAAAGGGAGGTTAGGGTTTGAAAAGAGCTTTATCTTGCCAGGTAAAATTGCAGTGTAAAACTGCTCACACAGGCTGCACTGGCAGGCCTGATGCATGTTTTTAAAACGCTACTTAAGTCGGTGGCACAATGACTGCTGCAGGTCCAGTAGTAGTAACTCATTTAGAAGCCCTGGGTATATGTAGTACCACTTTGCTAGGGATTTACAAGTAAATTAAATATGCTTATTGGGTGTAAGTCAATATTGCCATGTTGAAAGGAGAGAGTGCAAGCACTTTAGCACTGGTCAGCAGTGGGAAAGTGCGCAGAGTTCTAAAGCCAACAAAAATGAATTAAAAAATTGGAGGAGAAAGCCAGAAAGTTTTGGGGAAGAGCACCTTAAGGATGACAGGTCTAACACAGGCTATTTAACAAATCATTTGCATTCATTATGTTAGACTTAACAGCCTCAGGGTGGTCACCCCTAACTTTTTTCCTGCCTTCCTCTACTTTTTAGATACAGTTTTTGCTGGTTTTTGGACTCTGCGCACTTTACCACTGCTAACCAGTGCTAAAGTGCATATGCTCTCTCCCTTTAAACATGGTAACATTAGATCATACCCAATTTGACTATTTAATTTACTTATAAGTCCCTAGTAGGATGCACTATATGTGCCCAGGGCCTGTAGATTAAATGCTACTAGTGGGCCTGCAGCACTGATTGTGCCACCCACTTAAGTAGCCCCTTAACCTTGTCTCAGGCCTGCCATTGCAAGGCCTATGTGTGAAGTTTCACTGCCAGTTCGACTTGGCATTTAAAAGTACTTGCCAAGCCTAAAACTCCCCTTTTTCTACATATAAGACACCCCTAAGCCGCAGTGGTCTCCAAATGTTTTAATGCTGTGCCCCCCCAGTTAAAAAATAAAAATCATTGCCCCCCCCTCAGAATTTTTCACAATTATTTTATAAAGATGGCAATGTTTAAATATTTCTAGACCTATTTAAACATTGCAGTTAAGTACTGTTACCTTTTAATAAATGCAGTAACATGCTTCTGCTTAAAACAAAGGCCTGTTATCTGTATAATACTTCTTTTGGCCAGAGTCTAGAGCCCCCCCTGGGATCACTTGAGGCCCCCCTAGGGGGGCCCACCCCATAGTTTGAAGACCTCTGCCCTAAGGTATGCCCTAGGTACCCCATAGGGCAGGGTGCTGTGTAGGCAAAAGGCAGGACATGTACCTGTTTAGTTTACATGTCCTGGTAGTGTACAACTCCTAAGTTCGTTTTTAAACTACTGTGAGGCCTACTCCCTTCATAGGCTAACATTCGGGCTGCCCTTATACATTGTTTGAGTGGTAGCTGCTGATCTGAAAGCAGTAGGAAGGTCATATTTAAGTATGGCCAGAATTGTGATGCAAAATCCTGCTGACTGGTGAAGTTGGATTTAATATTACTATTTTAGAAATGCCACTTTTAGAAAGTGAGTATTTCTCTGCACTTAAATCCTTCTGTGCCTTACAATCCACGTCTGGCTGGGCTTAGTTGACAGCTCCCTTGTGTATTCACTCTGACACACCCCAACACAGGATACTCAGCCTCACTTGCATACATCTGCATTTTGAATGGGTCTTCATGGGCTGGGAGCGTGGAGGGCCTGACTCTTGCATGTCAAAGGACAGTAGCCTGCCCTCACACAAAGGACTGCCACTCCCCCTACTGGGACCCTGGCAGACAGGATTGAACTTAAAGGGGACCTTGTGCACTTTTAAGCCACTCTTTGAAGTCTCACCCACTTCAAAGGCACATTTGGGTATTTAAACAGGGCCTCTGCCCCTACCAACGCAGATACTTCCTGGAGAAGAGAACCTGAACCAGAAGCAGAACCTGCATCCTGCCAAGAAGACCTCCCTGGCTGCTCAAAGGACTCACCTGTCTGCTTTCTGTGAAGCACTGCTGCCTTTCTGTTGCCCTGCTGCCTTGCTGCTCTCTGGCTGTGGTGAAGAAGTGCTCTCCAAGGGCTTGGATAGAGGTTGCCTCCGGTTCCCTGAAGTCTCAGGACCGAAAAGACTTCTTCTCTACAAGAAGGACTCCTTGTGCGGTGAAATTAGAGACACAGCCTGCCAGAAACGATGCACAGCCTGCACCGCAGTGAAAATTTCACCGCACGCCGAACCGGAACAACGCAGCCCGACTTCGCAACGAGAAGATCGACGCAGCGCCAGCGTAGTGACTGGAAATTTGACGCATGGCCTCACCAGATCTACGCACTGCCGAGCTGGAACGACGCAGCCCGACTTCCAGAGAGGAATCGATGCAGCGCCTGCATACGGTAAAAAAATCGATGCAACGCCTACCGGATCGATGCAGCTCCTGTGACTTCGTCCTAGCAGCGCCGGAAATCCACACATCATCCCCGGGGCGTCTGAAAACCCCACAACCAGAAGAGAATCCACGACCGAGCACCGGAAATCGACGCACAGCCGTCCCTGCGTGAAAAGTAAAACAACACATCACTGTGTGTGGCCCGAGAAATCGATGCACACCCCTTTGTTTCCATGCATCTCCTCCTCTGCGGATCTTTGCAGAGATTTTTCACGTGAACCAGGTACTTTGTGCATGAAAGAGACTTTGTTTTGCTTTTAAAAGACTTAAGACACTTTATATCACTTTTCAGTGAAATTTCAAAGTATACTTATTGCATTTTAATCGTTTTGACCTGCATCTTACCAGATAAATATTATTATTATTATTAAACACTGTGTGGTGGATTTTTGTGGTGCTATATTGTGTTATTGTATGTTTTATTGCACAAATACTTTACACATTGCCTTCTAAGTTAGTCCTGACTGCTTAGTGCCAAGCTACCAGAGGGTGGGCACAGGATAATTTGGATTGTGTGAGACTTACCCTTACTAGAGTGAGGGTCCTTGCTTGGACAGGAGGTAACCTGACTGCCAACCATGACCCCCTTTCTAACATATTACTAGAACCATCGGCAAAAATATGCTTTGTAGGATGGATGAAGTCTTCATTGCTCATCACATCTCTGCAGCCAAACTATTGCCAATGGGTCTATATATCAGGTGATGATGTAATAAAACTTTGTGGGAACAAATACCATACCATACCCCAGTATTAAAGCCCTTAAAAATTTCAGAAACTTTAAACTTTTACCTCATATGGTTCTCCCACTGGAAATAATTGCACAAAAAGACACCCTCTATGATATGAATTTAGCAGAGTAGCAAATATAGGTAACTGGGACCACTCAACTGGGTTCTAGATCAGGGAAAAGTAAAAAGATTTTGTTACAGGAATTTCAAAATCAAACTGTACAGAATAAATGCCATAATGACTGTTACAGTTGTTACAGAATAGTAAAAAATCAGAAATCATTCTATGTCTCAAATGTATAGCAAATCAGAAAAGGGTCAGACCGCATCCCTAACAGAGTGGGAAAGTCTTGAGAACAATCTGTCTCACCCCAGAATCGAGGGGTCCTTATACACAACTCTTGTATATTAAATTAGCTAAAACAACACCACCTTTCTAGCAAATCAGAAGATTTCACTTAATTACCTTAAAACATAAACACTATCCCATTCTAAGAAAGCATCTAGCATCTTCCAGGCTACTGCCGTCTGGAGATGTTCAAACAAAATAGGAAATATTTCAACAATATAATTTCAGACCAATGAGTAGGACGTGTCTACACTACTTTGGAATTAACTTATATAATTGAAAAAAAAACAGGAACACTAGAAAATATGTTAAAAGCTTTGTATTCGTAACCCTAGGAATAATCCATGACATCAGCTGTCATCATTCTGTGGAGCTTGTGAGGACCAATGCTGCATCGGGGAAGGTGATGGGAGGGAGTGAATACAGGAGTGAATAACAGAGGGAGCATCCATTTTATCCAAGATGGAGTTTTGAAATAAATGTGGTATAGCTCAATTATGTTAATAAACACACTTCCTTACATCATATTAAACTTGTTTCAACTAACATGCTAACTCGTCATTTGCGTATTAGATCCAACATGCAAATCATTTCTATCCACTATTGTTTATTACACAAAAATATAGATTTGGAAAACCATTTCACAAATTCATTAATGGAGTCATTATTTTAAGGAGCTATGGAGTCCCAATGTGGTTATCATGTATATTTCAAATTCCATAACTTGCTGTCATTGATAAAAATAAAAAAAAATAAAAAAAACACTTATGACATGGTACATGAGATTTGTGATCATGTTATCCGTTTATTAGCGCTCTAACTGCATCATCAATACACAAAAGAAACAATTATAATACATAGTATACAACATACAAAAGTAAGAAAAACATTTATGTCATTGTGAGCTAATGTTAGTTTTAAATCACCCCTTAAACGAATAATTGACCTCATAACTCACTCAAACAGAAGACATTTTGAAACAAACAAGCTAACCGGGTTAGCACATTTTAGCACTTGTGACACTGACTGAATAAAAAGTTCTGCTTGCCCTTTTAAAACAAATGTTGATAATTTTCTGTGTTAGGATGGGGAATGGCAGTGCATCACATCTATATATGGATTTCAACACGTGCTATTTGGAAACAGCAATGATGGCCATAAATCAGTCGAGCTATGATGAAATGCTTTTCAGGGGTGAAAGAAATGTGTCGCCTCCTCTCGCCTCCTGCCATAATAAGCAAATGTCTGGCTGTGCCAGATTATATTATTAGCTCCCCCCTCTATGGGTTGTACAGTAGTGATAAACTTTGTGAGAAGTTAGTGCATATTCCTTACAATTACAAAAAAGAACTCTGGTAAGAAAAAGAAACTGCGCAGACTTAAAGTCGATCTGTGTCTATCATGTCAGTGAGATTTCTTTAGTTTTTGAGGGTTAATAGCTTTATTTTTGCTACGTTTGTGTAAGATTTCTTAAAGTCGTCCCTGTGCCATGTCTTCATCGTTCTTGTTTTCTCTGTCCTGTCATGCATCTTTCCTTCTACTCCCTCAGTGCTTTTATGCAACTTTGAGATTACATGCACACAGCAAATATTATACCTGCATGATCATTGATTTGAGTCACTTAATCTGACACTCAAAGTGCCACTTTACTGCTCTTTTTCTCTCAGATTTCCTTCTTGGTTCCATTATATATTTGTTCATTTCATACCAGGGCTTAGATCATTTCCTCTGCTCAGTTTCAGGGATCATTTATAGATGGGAATTTCTGTATTTTATACTCAAGAGTCTCAACTTTCAGATGAACATTTACTTGGTACTCCCTTGTTCCAAAATGGATGGCCTCATCTAGGTGTTACAGTCTGTTTCTTCGATCCCTTGATGCATTAGGCTGCTGCTGTGCTGTTTTAAATGTTTTGACAGATTCCGAAATGTTATGTAAAGATTATTTTTACAGTAGAATGATTTGTGACTTCACCAGATTTGAAGGCTCTTTTGTATAATAACTATTGATGTCCTATATTTCAAAGGTTATGCAATACCCTATCGTCTAATAGCTTCAAAGACCTAGATTTGTTTAGTATAATGATACGTTTACCAAGGTTTAAATAAACCGTTAATCCAATGTTTATATATAGATGAATGAATTAACACACTTGCATAAAATCCACCAGAAACAATACAGATTGCAAATTGGTTGATCAGAAATGATGAAAGTTTTCAAGATCCCAACATTACTAGATTCCTTAAAAGGAATTTTGTAATGCCACAGCACGTAATGTGTCATTCAATCGGATCATCTCAATAAACTAAGACATATGAAAGAGACTCCAAGGAACTCACTGAATTTGCTTGTCTGAAAGTTTTGCTAACAAGACGCTGTTTCCCCTCTCCACTGGTATTCCAGAATACCAGTCACTGACCAGTTACAATTGTCATTGGCAAAATTACACATTGAAACTTGCCAATTTATGCGTAACCTACTAAACCAAAAAAGTGAGTGTTAGAAAGTGAGTAATTAATTCGAGAAGGGGAACCCATGCCAAGTTAATAAACACATACTGTTTAGACTAAAATAAATGTCTCTGTGCAGCCCTGGGTAGTTTTGGCACAAGAAGCAAGTAATTCCCAAAGTAATGTCTGTTACGTTCAGGCAGTACAACCCATTTTTAAGTACAGAAAACCAAACAATAAACCCCCAAAAAACAAATTAGACAAACACAAAATGAGAAAAAATACATTACAATGATCAAGAAAGGATATTTGGAACCAGAGAGATGGATCATTATGGCTTTAAGATGAAAATCAGTTAGAAAAAGTAAAGGGCAAAAGGGTTTGTGGTTGACGGGGACCTAGGCACAAACATAGGCTAGTTCTGAGAAAGCAGAGGTCAGACACCAAGTGGATCATATTGATTAAAGTTTTTAGCTTGGGACTTAGGCTTCTCTTTGGTTGTCAAAGTCTTTCAGTGGGTAAAGTCCAAGGCTTAAGCTGGCGAGAATTCCAATGAGTCGGATATGCCATTGACGAGATCCAGCTGAAGCAGTGGGTTTTGTACCTAAATGTTCAGAGCAGGACAAAGCTGGATTTTGTGGTTTCTTAGGTTGCTTCTTTGCTAGGATAAAGTTGGCACCTTGCTCTACAATACAAGGTTTTACAGTCAGACTTAGTGGATTTTGAGAACCATAAATGTAACTATCAGGGCAACCCTTGAAAGCAGCAGTCAGGGAGGGATCCACAGTGCGACAAAACTCATATTAATTTTGTCTTTCTATGATGTGCTGTCCCCAAGGAACTCCCAGCACCTTTTCTGCATTGTCCAGAAGTAGAAAAGAGGTCACATTTTTCACCAGCTGTTGAGAAAGCTCCTTCTGGTCCTTCTTGAGGCCCATATGTCCTCAGAATAGTCTTTTAGTCACCAGGTCTCCCTACAATCATGGCACCTGCAAAGTCAGGTCTACGGTTGTTAGCTGGGCCTTTTAATAGTCAGAGGTCCTTTTGCTTTTAGTGCCTTTGGTGCTGGCAAAAAGGAGACAACCAACTTGACCGTTGGAGAGCAGTTCAAGCCCTCATTTGCCCTCTGGGATCAAGAGGACTCAAATCATTTTCTTCCAGTCTTCTTTCTTTCAGAAGTGAACTAGTATCCTACCTATAACAAATCAAGTTCACAGCCACATAGGCTAACAAGGCTCTCTTTGGGGCGACTTATCCGATATGTAGAATAGGGTTTCCTACATGGGAAAGTCACTTTTTTCTGCTGTGTGCAAGTACAGTGCTTTTAAACTGCATTTGTGCCAGAACAGAATGGGGCTCCCTGACAACATATATTTTTGTCATTCTGTAAGTGACGTAAATATAAAACATGTTCCACATATGACACTTAACTAGCACACCATTGGTACAATTTCTGCACAAACATACAATGCACATTTAAATACCTTCGGTGCCATTTCTACACCAACGCACAATAGACTTAGAAAAACCAGGTCACTGAAAGTCAATGTTTCTCTACCATAGACTATATTTTTGCTATCTTCAGTACTCCTGCTACAGAGGCAATCTATGTGAAGAGGTATATGCCTCATTTTCATTTCCACCAGAGCATGCATTTATATATAGTGGCAACATGGTAAGCCCCTGACTGTCTTAGGAAAGCATACATCTATCACAAATAAGTAATATTGCCGAGTTAGGGGTACGTTATTAACTGTGGAAAGGTCAATGGGCACACTCTTACAATAACTTCCTCAGGTTGCTCTACCCAACAGGGAACTATTTCTGCTCTGAACATGCATGTCAACCAACTTCTCCCTCAAACAGCTATATGATCACATTTGGCAGGAGATATTGTATGAAAAGGGTTCCCCTTGAGAGGCATGCATGGCATTGGTGGACCTGGCCCTTTTTGCAGGGTCACCCCTAAACATTTTGCCTTCCTTCTCCTGTTTTTCTAACCTCTTTTTGTTAGCTCTAGGACTGTGGACACTTTATTACTGCTGATCAGTGCTAAAGTGCTTCTGCTCTCCCCTGTAAACTTGGTATGATTGGCTTACACCTGACTGGCACATTTAATTTACCTATAAGTCCCTTGTACAGTGGTATCACTTATACCCAGGTCCTGTAAATAAAATGCTACTAGTGGGCCTGCAGTTCAGCTTGCGCCACCCACAGAAGTAGCCTTTCAAACCTGTCTCAGCCCTGCTACCACAGGGCCTGTATGCACAGTTTACTGTTACAGTGGCTTGGCATCTAAATTTTCTTGACAGTCCTAGATCCCCCCGTTTACTACATATAGGTCACACCTATTTTAGGCCCTTAGTAGCCGTTTCGGCAGGATACTGTGTAAGTTAAAGGTAGAACATATGTCTTATTGTTTGGCCTGTCCTGGTAGTGACAAACAGTGTATTTGGTTTCTCACTACTGTGAGTGCTGCCTCTCTCACGGGTTTGTATTAGGAATACGCTTGCATTTGACTAGGTGGTATTTTCGGATCTATTAGAAAGTGGGCATTTCTCTGTGCTTATGACTCTTGGGCTTTGCAGCCTGACTCCAACCCACGTCTGAGGTAGACTGACAGCTGGGCTTTGTGCTTACTTTCCAGACAGCCATTACACAGGGAGGGAGGAAGTGTAACAGGATTACATCTGCATACAGAATGGTCTTCCTCGGCTGGGAGATTGGTAGGTGGAGTGCATTTACATTTGTGTATCATGTGTTCTGCCCACACAGAAAGGGCTTGTTTACCCTCTGCTGAGGTCTGGAGCCAGGGCTGAGGCTGAAAGGGGGTGTTGTGCACGTCTGAAGTTCCTTTAAAATGCCCCCTGAGATCAAAGAGAAAATGAGTATAAGTGCAGGTGTTGTTCCCCATGTTTTTAGACACTGTGTAGACTTGGAACCAGATGCTTCTGGTTCTGCATATTGCCAGGAGGAACTGTTATGCTGCTGGGAGGAACCGCCATTGGATTGACCTGCTTTTGTGCTGATCTGTGGTCTACTAGTTCACAAGGAGGACTGCAACTTTACATCAAGGAACCTGATGAGCTGGCCTGCTTTTGTTCCCTTTGCCGTGCCCCAGTTGTTCTCCAGGGACTGGGTGGTGTGCCCCCATCCCCGTTTTCTAGGCATGAGCCCATGAGGAGCACTTTGATCATTTCTGTACCAGTGTGAGGAGAACACTGTAGGGGGGCCCGTAGGAAGCATGTGGCGACTGCTCCCATTTGTCCCCGTGGCTGAGTGCCCTTTCACAGTGCTTCGTTCTCCAGCCCCGTGAGGAGTAACCGTGGAGGGAAGGGGAGTATGACAGTGCCAACTGGAGCAACAAGTGAGAAGGGGGCAGTGTGCGCCTTCCAGTTCCCCCAGGGCACAAGCAGGCATCCACTCCTGCTGTCGGAGTCCGAGAAGACACGGCTCTCCGATCAGCTGTGGTGCCATTCACCGCCACAACCCGAGTCGTAATGAGAGCAGGAGCCCATTCTCCTGCTGATTTTAGAGAGAGTGAGGCCCACTGATGTTTGCTTTCCCCGCCCTGAGGAGAGCCACAGGTGAGTTGTTCCACTTGTAGCCTGCCGTGCCATCTTTCATGGATGGACCACCATGGTTGGAGCAGCTGCCAATTGCTGGTTTGGCAAAGTATTACTGACTTATGTGATTATGGTGTAATGTTTTATGCAATACAGTTTATTTTTGTTTAACTTGTTGTGGAGTTTTCCTTGTGCGGTATTTATTGTGTCACTGGGTTGTGTGTGTTTTGCAAACGCTTTACACATTGCCTCTGGGATAAGCCTGACTGCTTGGGCCAAGCTACTAAGGTGATGAGCAGGTGTGTAGCTCCCTTGTCCTGACTAGAGTAGTGGTTACTGCCTGGCTTAGGTGCCTACCCTAGCCAACCAGGAACCCAATTTCTAACAGGCATGTACAAAAGAAAGACATAAATTGGATCTTACTGTGATTTTCAGCCTACACCAAAGAGAACAACAAGAGGCATCCTTTAGTACATCAGAAATAAAACATTCAAATTTCCTTCATATGCAGGTACTATGTCAGTTCCAGTCGATTGCATAAAAAGGTGCTGTGATTTCATAGCCGTTACTGATTTGTAACAATGGTTGCTGACACAAGCACAGTATTTAATGTAATATCTGTCAAATTATATTAAATAGTTTTATTTCAGATGTGTTTTGTTCTGTTGCAGTAAATGCTGCCAATTTATGGAAAACCATAAACTGCACACCTCTGTCTCAGAGTTCATCGTGCTGCTAAACTCTCTATTATCATGCATTACATGCAACCACTTCCTATTTAGGATCCAAACAAAGAGTACAACCTGCATAGTGTAACATGCCACTTGTTAAACTTATCAGCGTTAGAGTGGTCTTCCCCCAAACCTTTTGCCTACTTACCTCCATTTTTCTGCTGGCCCTACAACCCTGTGTACTTCACTACTGACCAGTGCTGAAGTGCATGCGCTCACTCCCATAAACATGGCCAAATTGGTTTACACCTAATTGACACATTTATTTACTTATAAGTCCCTTGTAGTGTGGAATAAGGTATACCCAGGGCCTGTAAATGAAATGCTACTAGTTGGCCTGCAGGACAGATTGTGCCATCCACTTAAGTAGCCCCTTATAACATGTTCCAGCTCTGACATTGCAGCCTGAATGCAGCTTTAAACTGTGAATTCGACTTGGCAATATAACTTGTTTGCCAAGCATTAAACTCACCTTTTATTGCATATAAGTCACCCTTATGTTAGGCCCTAGGTAGCCCATAAGGCAGGATGCATTGTAATTAACCATTTGGGCATGTACTTTTATGTTGTACATATCCTGGTACTAAAAAAACTCGTAATTTTGTTTTTTTTCACTACTGTGAGGCGTACCTGCCCATAGAATAACATTGGGTTGCCTTATTACATTTAATACGTTGGACAGACTTCAGAACAGAATGCGGCACAGAGACTGTGCTACCGGTTGCAACAGAGGAAATGTATGCTATTTTAGATCAAGGTGGCTCTGCAGCCATGATAATGTTAGACCTCAGTGGGGCCTTTGACACTGTGCTGCATCCTATCCTGATCCAGAGAATGCATGAAGAATTTCAGGGGATGCAATTAAGTGGCTGGAAGCCTTCCAGGGAAACAGGAGCTTCCTGGTGTGTGAAGGTTCATTCTATTCAACCATGCACCCCATACAATGTGGTGTCCCTGAGGGCTCATCTTTGAGCCCCACTTTTTAGTTTGTATATATGGCTCCTAGCAGAGATCATCTGATCTCATTGCCTTGCTCTAGTGTCATATGCAAATAGCACTCAAATAATCATGGCGCTGACTGAGTTCTGAGGTTCGTTAGACCTCCATGCAATTGAATTCATGCCTAGGTGGGGTCACAGAATAGATGACTGCAAGATGTCTGAAACTCAACCTCAACAATATTGAGTTTCTGGTGATCGGGAACAACAAATCCAAATAGTTGGAATTGGGATGGGCAGAACAACTTGGAGAATGACCTAAACCGACTCCAGCAGTTGAGAGTCTACGATTTTGGACAGATGAGAAACTTACTATGGAAACTCAATCCAAAAAACTTGTGGGATCCTGTTTTGGTATCCTTAGATCACTCATAAAGTTTCTATATATGTTACCACACTCCACTAGAAGGATTATGGTACAGGGCCTAATAAACTCGCTCTTAGACTATGGTAAATCCCTCTACTTGGGGAGTCCAAAATATGTGATAAAACATCCCCAAGTTGTCCAGAATGCAGCAGCCATTATCCTTCATAAAATTCCAAAGGGCCACCCTGCCAGACATGCCCTAGTAGCTCTTCACTGGCTCCCAGTTCAAAAGAGAATTCTTTTCAAGGCCCTGTGCATTGCGCTATCCTTGGCAAAGGCCCACTCATTATCTGGAACATATAGGTCGCCTATGTCCCAGGGAGGTCTCTTTGTTCTAGCAATCAGTGGCTTTTGTCAGTGGCCAGGGTCAAAAGTGCAAGAAGTGGTGGCGGCTCCTTTGTTTTTCTGGTTCCTGGGCTTTGGAACACCCACCCCGCTTGCCTTAAAAGTAAACAGTCACAATCCATCTTTAGAAAACTTCTCAAAACTCATCTTTTTGAAGTCTGAGTTTTTCTTGGATTTCATGTAGGTAGTCTGGAGAGGTTGTCAATAAGTGCTGGGAGGCCCTGTCAGGTGGCTATGTGCTATATGAAACCAGTTTGATTTGAATTGAATTGATTTGAATAAGTGCTAACTTTTGATTGGGACCAGGTAAGAGATTATTTTGGTATTGATTAAGTTGTAATGAAAAATACTCTTTTATGGTAAAGATGGATTTTAAATTCCAATTTTGAAAATGCCACATTTAGAAAACTAACATTTTCCTGCCTTTAGCCCTTTGGGGCCTCAGCCTTTCCTTGGTCACATGACTGGGTGTAACTGACAGAGTCTGTGAGTTCCTCCCAGACATTCGCACAATAGAGGGATTAAGTGTGCCTCAGTGGGCCATATGCTGGCACTTGCAACTGAATAGGCTGTGCTCTGCCTTTACACAAAGGATTTATCACCTCCACATTGTCCCTGCAGTCAGCATAGGGTGCAAGGTGCATCGCCAGTTGGCCTGACTTTGCAGCTCCTCTTGATATGTTCTACTTCGCAGCAGCAAATCCTGTTAACCGGTCCTTCGCCTGAGAGGTATCGGACCTTATGGAACTGTCTTTGGCTACAGCGTCCAGCATTTTCCTGCTGGAAATTTTTGACTTCCAAAAATGTTACTACATCCAAATGTAGAAACCTTCACCTCAACTTCATTTATCGGCTCCCCGACGACGATGCTCCCTTCTCAGACTCCACCTGCAGCCTTGCCCCACTGAACTTTACTTACGCGGAATGTATTCCTTGAAAATGTTTCTAAGTCTGCAGGTAAGCCCTGACGGGGCCCAATCCACTTATTTTATCTGACTCATGCTCATCACAGTCAACTGAATTTTTTACTTTGACCCATTCTCGCAAGACTAGATATCGGCGGTTGGCAATTTAATATTTTAGGTGCTAGTTTATACTAAAACTTTAGAAATCATAACTTAATTTATTAAAATGTACTCTATTTTTCTAAATTGGTATAAGATTTTCCTTGTGTTGTGTTTTCCATTTATTACTGTGTGCTGCATAAATATTTTACACATTCCCTCTAAGTTAAGCACAACTGCTTTTGTGCCAAGCTGCCCAAGGTTAAGCGCAGATTAATTTTGGAATTTTTTGTTGTGGTTCTCCATGTCAGGGATTGTGGCTGTTGGTGACCATGGCTCACACTCTAGTCAACCAACAACTCAATTTCTCACACTGCCCACATAGGCAAGTACTTCAGCGCACCACATATGGGTAGAAAGCTCCATATGAATGCTGTAATGCAATACAATATAATACAGTACAATAAATTACAATGTATGTGTAACTAGAGCTAGAATTTAAATTGCCCACCTTATAATGAATTTTATAGTCATCTGCATTGCTAAATTCTTCCCTCAATTTTCCATTTCCCCAGTAACTTCATGCTCTGATACTAAAGTTTTAGGTTGACACTTCAATTTAAAAAAAACTCAATCTCGACACGCCTCCCAACAGAGGAATAAAACCAAATGCACAGAAAAGGGATCCCAGTGGAAAATCACTTAAGCAGCCTTTCTTGTGATTGTGCTCATGGTTGAATCACATTTTTGAGACTTAACTAAATCTTTTGTTTTCATTTATTCATCGTACTGATGATGTTAGCGCGTCGGACCTTAGTAAGTAAACTTACAAGGGGATGCGAATAGGTCGATGAACTTTTTGACTAGCATTTAAGATGTTCCCACCATAGATTCAGTACATGCAGATCAATAATCAGTAAACAATCAGTAACATCAATAATCAATGATAATTAATAGCATTAGTAATCAGTTAGTCAGTAATTATGACACACCATGACCTCACAGTCACGAATAACCACACCTTTATATAAAAGTTAGAATATTTTTTTCCCTACATTAACAATGCTAAAATCATGTAAATTAATCTCGAAATCAAATGATAAGCATACAGAAACATTACTGGCTGTCTGGGTCTGCTAAAGAAACGCAGCCTAGTCAAGGCTTGAGCTGCTATTCATTCTAATTCACAGTGCAAATTAATAGCAAGAATAACTGTGCATACGATATCACATACATTTAGTTCAGCAAAGTAAGACCTAAATGTTATTCCATATAGTGGATTTGATCAGTTGGTTCCCTAACTAACATCAGATTAGAATTAGCATTTTGGGCTTCATGCAAAACAATTTAGTCAACACAAATTTGGAAACCATCTAACTATGGCCCTATCAAAATATTGAGGTTGGTATCTAGAAACAAAAGCAAATAGACATAATAATCAATATTCTAATTCATAATACCTATCCTCAGTAAGGATCAGCAAGCAGTGTCAGTCTTCGTCCTCAGGACATCAGTCTAGTCAGCAAGGATCCAGGATTCAGCATCAAAGTTCGGAAAGGGCAAAGTCTTTAAGCATTAAAGTTAGCACGTCTCTCCTCAAGACGTTCAGTAAAGCAGTAGCCTTCTGGCAAGATAGAAAATGGGCAAATGCAGTGTCTTCTTATGGTGCAGTCCCGTTAAGTTAGATTTCCTAAAACTACTTCCCAAGTCCCTATTGGTCAAGGGATCACATGTTCACACCTTGTCCAATAAAACTAAAATATAAAATCTATGATTTCTACTACTAATACACAGTTCACATTTTGCTGATTGGCTTCTCTTGTAATGTCATTTTCTGGCTCGTCAGGTAACAATATTGTTGCAGCGTATACTCCAGCCAGTGTCTCCATTGTTCTTCTCCTGAGAAAGTCAGTCTTACACACATTACACTCATTTTGTTACATTTGGAAAAGAACAGCATCTTATAGCAAGCAGTTCTCATGAGAAAGACTTTTAGCTACGAGCACATTTGGTCAGTACAATGGAAAAACACAGTTTAATTCTCTAAGACAGCCATTTTATTAAACGTGCAAGAAATGCAGCTTGACGTGAGGCCGTGCAACTAGGCTAGGACCTCTGCTAAGTTAAGGCTTTCAATTAATAAAGCAATTACATAATGCATAACCCTTAATATGACATATTCCTACATTAATTAAACATGTGCTCAACAATTTAAAATGAATAAGCCATTAATAAGTACACTTCGTGAACATTGGTGGCCACTCATCATGATCACATTTTCAAATGCGTGCATTATTTTTTCTACGTTATTATATTTTCTACACAAATCCATTATTCTGAATACATGTATACTCATTAATAATTTTTATAGAACACCTGCTTTAGCAATGCTTATCATTGATACTGAAACTGGTCAAATTTCAGTAATATTTTGAAGAAACTACCCATTTTTTTTCTAAGAAGAACCTTGAACATGAAGATTAAATGTAATCTTTTTTTGATAAGCAAGTTGCGCATCTACTTTGTTTTGCTTCCCAGCTTTCATTACACTTCCAGTGACATCTAAAGCAGCACTATTTTAAGGTGTCATGTGGCCATATCTCTCTTTAAAAGAATATTGGGGTAAATAGTGCAACATTCTGGCAAAACATTATCAAAGCGAAGTGATTTTTTTTTAATGTTACATAAAATATGTTTTGTAATTGAGACCGTGGTGTGTATCTGAGTCCTTGTGCATATCAGGAACCTTTTATATGTCACTACCAGCTTCTTTCAAACGCTTTTATGCACAAGAATGGCAGCTTCTAGTCGTGTCTGTTTTAAGTTCTGTTACCATAGTTGATTTCATAAAACTTGCAGAAAAATACAAAATGCAGACGTATCTGCTTCTACACGCCGTCACGTGGACAGATGCAAACACTAGGGAAGCACAGGTACTGGATCGAAATAGCAAGGTCCTTTCCCAGTAGCCCAGTATATGGAGAAAATAAGGGTCAGTGTCAGTAGAGGTTTGCACAACTGCGTATTGTTCCATAGATGATTTAGACAAGCATATCCTTCCCTCTCAAGATGTCTGGTTTCCAGAAATGTACGCTAAATACATAATCTGCCCTTTGTACAGTCAGATGAAGGGTTTTCGAAATGAAAACACATGCCCAAATGCTGTTACAGTGCGTAACATAAGACAATGAAGGAATTTGAATCCACTTTCACATGCTAAGAAATTTTTAATATTCAGCTGATTAAGAATGGCAGTCGGGTGTTTAGTAGAAATGGCTAACCACAGAGTAACATGATCTGTCTTGTTGTAGTCTTCAAGATAAATGTCTCCAGTGTTTTTTCTTGGCAGAGATAATGTGAGGTGAAAGAGAGGAGGCAGTGATAAAATCAATTTTCTTCTACTTGTAAAAGGCAGAATTAACATAACCTCGACCCCAGCTCCATACATTGCAAGTTGAGCGCATTGTGTCTTGTAGATTTCTAAAAACGGGCTAACAGGTTTTAGGGATCGTGATGGATTAAATACATCGCTCAATGCTTGGCTAAAGTTTAGATGACGAGTAGTAATGTTGGGCCCCAAATGGAGGAGGAATCAAAACCTACCCCAAATAAGAGAAGTTAACTGCCTTCTTTAGTCTTGTGTTTCCAGTGGAAATTGCGAACACGTTCGAGCTCTGTAGGCCGCAAGACATTATATGGGATTATGAGAAATGTATGTTAAGGTGTAATTCAGCCACAAAACTGAGTAAAATCAACCAACAGAATTCTTTGGGCAATTCAAACATAAACTGGGTAAAAGCTACCAACAGATTTCTTAGGGCCCTTAGAGTGTGGGTCGATAAAACTGCATTTCTGGTGCATAATACGACAGGTGTAAGTTTTGTGCTGATCATGAACATGCCTAAACATTTGTTAACTGTTAATTAAGTTCATTTATATATAAAATAAATAAGAGTCTAGCTAATATGCAGCCTTGGTGAATGCCAAATAAGATTCAGGTTTATCCCTATAGGGACCGAATCTGACCTTGCTAGTGAGGTGAATTATTGCATGGCTGAGTTGGAGTACATTTGAGCATTGTCAGTCTAAAGTACTGATTGTGAATATTTGGGTATACCTTTTGTGAACATGCACTGACTTTTGTGGCTAAGGCTGTGGATTTACATTTTGGTGGTGATATTATCCTGTCCATGCCCAGATTTACATCTGAGTAGTGATTTTATTTGTGTGGAGTTGTATGCACACAGAATGAACAGTACATGTACAAAATGGGTTCATGGTTAATGAGGAGATGCATCACTCAGGCAACAACCACAATCCTTGTCAGGGTGAACCACAAAAGTCACTAAATGAACATATGCTTAACCCTCTGGTAGTTTGGCACAAAAGAAGCCAGGCTTAACTTAGAAGCAATCTGTAAAGTATTTATGCAGCACACAAACAGAGATAAAGTTGAAACATAACTCAAGAAAAAAACAAAACCACCAATTAAAAAATAAATTGAGTACATTTTAATAAATAAAATGGGACCAGGATGACAAACATCTTAAACAGTAAAACTTGAGATATGCAATTTCAATTTTTTGTCAAGTATAGCACCTAAAAACTCAAAGTGCTCTGCTGGATACTGGGACCAGCTTATTCCTGCTGAAAAAGTTACCTTATCAGTGTGTGGCGTGAAGAGTCCAGTTGGAGGTGGACGAGGCCGGGAGGAGCATGGCAAGCATCGCAGGTTGTCATCACTGTCGTGAAGAGCATGGCTCATAGATGGTTGTTGCTGAAGCTTTGTGTTGGCAGTCACCCTGGGGTGAATTTGCTGTAGTGCAGAGTTGTTTCACTGGAGCTTCATGTTGGTGGTCATCATGGGTGGCAGAGTATCACCGCAAACAAGCCCCGTCTGACATGAACGGCCCAAAACTTTAGGATTTCACCTTTTCTTGTAGATGAGTGCACTCTGATGCCAGCCATGGGTTCATTACCTGGGAGGCACATCTTGGGAATCAAGAGCTCAATGTAGCAAAGGACATCAGGGTTCAGGCAAATCCAGTTGCAGTAGGTCAGCTTAGCAGTTGCAGGGAGGCCTCTGGAGTTTTTTGTGTCCCTGTAGTTCAGAACAGGAGGTCAGCCAACTGACCCTTGGAGTCACCTAGGAGGTCCAGTATTCCTTCTCAGAGAGCCGGGCAGTCCCCTGGGAACAAGGCAGGCCTGAGACAACAGGGCAGTCCTCTGGAGAACAAGGCAAGCCTCAAGCAGCAGGACAATCTTCCAGTAGCAACAGGGCAGTCCTCAAAGGGACAGGGCAGGCCTCAAGCAGCAGGGCAATCCTCTGAGGAACAAGGCAGTCCTTCTTCTAAAATGTCTGCAGATCTAGGTGTGTACTGAAGAGGTGATTAACAAGGTCCAATATTTATACCTGGTGCCAGCCTTTGAATTGGGGGTGACATCCTGGCTACCCCCACTTCTGGTTCTGGAAGTTTCTTCCCTTCCCCTGCCAAGGCTCAAAGTATCCTGAGGTAACAAAAGACTGGTGTCAGATTCATTTGTGTATGTCCTGGAGGCATCCCTTTTAAATGTAGGGGGGGCTAATAACAGCTCCATCTAAACCATCCTGGCAGGATGGCCCATCCTGCCAACATCTAGGTGCCCTTTGTCTCACTGTATGGGAGAAATACACAAAGGGCAACAGCTAAGAGATTCACAGCCATGCAATCCAGAACACGTGCAGCAGGCATCAAATGGTTAGGACAAGAAAATGCCAATTGTCTAAAGTGGCATTTTCAGAATTGTGACTCAAATTATAAATTTATCATAAAAGAGGATTTTAAATTACAATTAATTTGAGTACAAACCTGACAACCTTAAAATGTTAGCACTTATTACATGTAATAAGGTAACCCAATGTTATCCAAAGGAAGAGGTAGGCCTTACGTTAGTGAAAAACACATTTAGGAGTTTTCCACTATCAGGACATGCACAATTTAAAAACACATGTCATACTTTTTCAGTACAATGCGCTCTGCCCTATCGTCTTTTTGGTGGCTACTTTAGGGGTGACTTATATGTTTTTAAAAAGGAAGTTTTAGGGCTGGCAAATGGTTTACTTTGCCAGATCGAATTGGCAGTTTTAAAACTGCCTTACAAACTGCAGTGGCACGCCTGAGACATGTTTTAAAGTGTTACTTAAGTGGGTGGCACAATGAGTGCTGCAGTCCCACTGATAATATTTAATTGTCCATCCTGGGGTACATGTAGTGTTATATACTAGGAATTTATAAGTAAACTAAATTTGCCAATCAGGTTTGAGCCAATTGTACCATTTTTTAGGTAGAGAACACAAACACTTTAGCACTAGTTAGCAGGGGTAAAGTGCAGAGTCCTAACGCCAACAAAAATAATGTTCAAAGAACAGAGTTGAAGACACAAGGTTTATGGGTGACCCTGCAGATAGGACCAAGTCTAATAGTACACATATGTAGGTTTGGTTTCTTATTGTTAGAAATGGGGTCTCTAGTTGGCAGGGTTTGCACCCTGTCCAAGTAGGGACCCTAACTCTAGTAAGGGTAAGGGAGTCACAGAGCTAAGATAACCCCCTGCTCATCCCCTTGGTAGCTTGGCATGAGAAGTCAGGCTTATCTCAGCACGAATGTGTAAAGTATTTGTACAAACATACAAAGTAACACTGTGAAAACATCTCCAAAGTACTCCACACCAGTTTAGAGATATAGACAATATTTGTCTGAGTACATAAAGACCAAATTGACAAAAATCCAACATACGCACGTAAAGATACGAATTTGCAAAGATTGAATATTAGTAAAGCACTTAGAAACACAATAGCTCCAACTGGGGCTATCATGGCATTATGACAGAGTCATTCCTAACAGTCTGACGCCACTTGGGACAGAGTGCTGGCCGGCCGGCCATAGTGTTGCAAAACGATGAGGAAACAAATATGTTGCAGAGTCGGGAAAGGTGAGGCTTCGCTGGAGCCGGTGCGGCATTGGTTCATTACTGCCACTGGAGCGGTGATACATTGTTCTTACTGCTAGGAAGGGGAGGTGGGGTGTTGGTTCCTTACTGTTGCAGGTGAGGTAATGTGGCATCAGTGGCAAGGTGTCAGTTCCTTACGACCCAACGGGGTCGATGGATCTAGCAGGTCAAGATGCGAGGCATCGAATTTGATGTGTTACGATCACACCACGGGGCCACAGGTGCTGCGGTGGAGTTGGAGTCGGGTGTCCCAGATGTTAGGCCTGTGTTGTAGGTCATGGTCTTTGCACTTAGTGGTAACCACAGCTCCAGTGCAGGTGGCGGCACTGTGTCAGAGAGCAGCACCAGTTCCGAAGTCGCTCTGGAGTCGATGTGCTTAGTTTTTTCTTAGATGCACCAGAGCTCGCTTCCAAAGGTCTAGGAACCGGATATGACACCACTTGGCAAGTCAAGACTCTCAGCAAGAGATCCCAGGCACTAGTAGGTGATGTCTTTGATGGCCCTGAGATTTCTTAACCGAAGGCAAGCTCAGTTCAAGCCCTTGGAGAACCTTGGAAAGGAGGATGTAGAAAGTCTGTCCTTGCACTTTCAGGACAGAATCAGCAAGCAGCAGGCCAGCACAACAAAGCAACAGGCAGAGTGACAGTCCCTCCTATGGCATCTAGCTCTTCTACCTGGCAGAATGTCCTCAGTCCAGAAGGATTCTGTGTGGTGTCACAGGTTCAGTACTTATACCCATTTTTGTCCTAAAGTAGGCAAACTTGAAAGACAAGTCTTTGTAGTGCAAAAGACCCTGCCTTTCCCTGCCCTGGCCCCAGTCACGCTCCAAGGGGCTGGAGACTGCTTTGTTTGAGGACAGGCACAGCCCTATTCAGGTGCAAATCTCAGCTCCTCCCACCACTCTAGCTCAGGAAGACTCATCAGCCTAGTGATGGGCCACCAGGATATGCAGGGAACACCCCAGCTTCCTTTGTGTGACTGTCTACAGTGAATACACAAACAGCCCAACTGTTATCCTGACCCAGACATTTATTCATCAGGCAGGCAGCGGCACAGAATGGTTAAGCAAAAATAAATGCCTACTTTCTAAAAGTGGCATTTTCATACTTAAAATTCAGAAAACAACCTCACCAAAAGATGTATTTTCAAACTGTGAATTTAGAGACCCCAGATTTCATATCTCCATCTGCTCCCAGTGGGATGTTACACTTAAGATATTTTAAGGCAATCCCCATGTTACCCTATCGAGAAATCGGTCTTGCAATAGTGAAAAAACAAAATTAGTAGTATTTCACTATCAGGACATGTGAAACACACCAGTACATGTCCAACGTTTTAAATGCACTGTACCCTGTGCATAGGGCTGCTTTGGTCCTACCTTAGGGGTGCCTTACATATAATTTAAGGGCAGGTTTGGGCCTGGCAAGTGGGTGCACTTATCAGGTCAACATGGCAGTATAAAGCTGCACACACAGACACTGGAGTGGCAGGACTGAGACATGTTTAAGGGCTACTCCTGTGGTTAGCACAATCAACGCTTTAGGCCCACTAGTAGCATTTGATTTACAGTCCCTGGGCACACATAGTGCACTTTACTAGGGACTTACTGGTAAATCATATATGCCAATCATGGATAAACCAATACAATTTAGACAGAGAGCATATGAACATTAGCACTGATTAGTAGTGCTAAAGTTTTCAGAGTCCTAAAAACAACAAAAAGAGGTCAGAAAAATAGGAGAAACAAGTCAAAATGTTTGAGGATAACCCTGCAAAAAGGGCTAGGTCCAACACTTAGGCACATATATTATCACGTACATGTACACTGTGGATGTATGCTTGGCATGCTGTTGACAAGGACTCAAATGCCTTTGTGAATTGTGCCCTAAGTGTCAGTGTTTAGAGATTGAAATAAAAATAGTAGATGATGTTTTTGCTTTCACAGTATAGGATTCATTTTGACAATACCCTGAAATACATGGATATAACATGACCTAGAGGTGACAGAGAATCTGGGTTAATTTACCCACTACTACAGTGCCCCCACTGTTTTGAATAATGTTTAACTAAACTCACAATTCTCTACTTTATATCTTTTTCCAAGCAATACTTTTTTAGATCACATAATAATGCCACTATCAACTAGTGCTACCAGGTATGAAGGAATGAAGTATAAGGCATGGAACAGTAACAGACAAAAAATTATTATAAAATTATAGAAATTGCATAGCCCTGAGTAAACTTTGTGGATGGGTAGACACTCTAATTGCGAACACAGTAAGATTTTTAAAAATAATGCTTAGATTAATAATATATGTAAGTGAGAGCTGGAAGATGAAAGTAAGCATTAGTTGCATTTATGCTACCAAAGAAGGAAGATGCTGTTTTTATTTTCATCCTCACAAGGAAAATTCACTCTTACAAAAACAGCTTGTACCATAAAGTATCTTTCAACTAGAACAATATATGATTGTAACCAAAGTTTACCTCGTCTGAGTCTATCACAAATTCTTAAATAATAATTTGCCAGTGTCGGGCCACAATGTGAGGAAGTGATGGGGCACACACATATAACTCTCAATCATCCACATGCACATTCACTCACACATCCTTTCACAAGCTTGCATACCTACACCCACCATTCACAAACACATACCAGAAACTCACCCATTCAGTGCACATCTATACATACCTATACATTCATACATGCATGTTCCGCACCCAACATTATAAAAATAGTACTTACAGGCTGCGAGCAGGTCCAGCGACTGGTAGGTTGCAGGCAGGGAAGCAGAAGACACCGGGTCAGCCAAAGGGAGGAGGACCTTCCCTATCTCCTTACACAAAGCGCGATGAGGGTCAGTGAGAGTTACAGACCCCACACCCCTCTGTGATGAGGCGTCATGATAGACATTCAGACCTGGGCATCTCAGGGCTTAAAACCAAAGCACCTAGATCTGAGACTATCAGTGACATCCCCCCACACCAGGAGGGGGAGGACTTTGCAGCGCTTTATCAGGCTGCAGTCACACCCACAAAGCTGTGAAATCTTAGCCTGAGAAAGCTTAGCTCGGGCTGCCAGGCGCCTGCACAACTAGCACATGTAGAGTGCACTTGTTTTATATTCCTAAACCACACAAACGTCACACACAACACGGCAAATTAGAAAAATCCCTCAGCTTATTATTTGTTGAAATCAATTGAACACTAGATACAAGGTGAAAAGTTGACAAGCTTACACTTACATAAACATTTAAAATCTTCAAACACATCCCCACGTAACAATATCTCAAAGCAGCATGCCAAAACCTCGGGTATCACACGTGTAGACCACGAAAGTGCCCTCTACACTAGTCTTTCAAAAAAGGGACTCACTCCAATGAAACCGTTCCCCATGCAGCAGCTCGCTTCCAGTAATTGGCAAATACGTCCTGTTGTATAAAACCCAAAGTGGATGCCTTTCAAAGCCAGATGAGTGTTTATAACCCTTAACGCCCTTGCCCTTAACATCGTTAAACAGTCTAAAAAGAAACTCAATGTCTCCAGAGGATTCAAGACACCTAGAAGCAGAAAGTAACTTCTTCTCGACCTCCTACTCCTCAGAAAAGGAATAAACGTATCCAGGTCCGTCTCCAAACATGCGTACAAACAGCGAGTGTTGTCCCATTTCACACGAGGCATGCACGTTACTTCCCCGTCTTTAAAAAAAAACCGGTAGAAAACCTACTTCAAGACAAATAACGGCTGATCCCCGAATGATTTCCGATCCGGTTCAGCGCCTCATACTTTCCCTGCGAGATTTCCGTCCGCATTATGGTGATGACGATGTACTATCTGAAACAAACCCTACTTGTGATGTGGTAGCTTGGGAGTAAATACAAGGCACGTTGGATGCCATGCTACTAATGAGAAATAATATAGAAGTAAAGGAAATTGAAAATGTTTAAGAAAAATTGACAGTTTCATTGAAACCTCTAGTAAATTACATTTCAGTGTCGAAGGACACTTATGATAGCTTAAGTAAACGTAAAAATCTGTTATAAATTCGAGTTTGATCGAAACTTTGAGTCTTTTCTGTGTGCGCAACTGCAAAATCGTAATCTCCATTTGCATTATCTCATATGTGTAATAATAATATTCAAAACGTCCACCCATACATGTTAAGTCCCTACTTTATAAAACAGGT
Source organism: Pleurodeles waltl (assembly GCF_031143425.1). Classification (NCBI taxonomy): domain Eukaryota; kingdom Metazoa; phylum Chordata; class Amphibia; order Caudata; family Salamandridae; genus Pleurodeles; species Pleurodeles waltl. Next base: position 653,934,348 of record NC_090445.1, on the reverse strand, counting down.
ATAAAGAAATAAAAATAAAACTCACATTAGTCTTCTTTTGCAACACAGTAGCTATCGTACATCACAAATTGTATATTGTATCATACTGTAGATATTAAATATGCCAAATATACTGTTCAGTCTTCAGGGCTTTGCTGCAATGGCTCCCATTACTGCTAGTAACAGCAATGCAAGGATTTATTCGCCCTCTTGAGTGGGTAAAAACAGTTTCTCCGTGTCACACAGAGGCACCTTGATAATTATCGGTATGTAATTGAAGGTAAATGGCCCTTCGCTGCTTTATCATACCAACATATCACTGCTGCTTTTTATTACATGCAAGCAGGGCATCACCGCACATCACAATAATTAATAGTTGAGAGCAGCTTTCCTATATTTACTGATGATATTCTGCCAACCGAGAATTAATGGGTGTATAAACCACTTCACATATTTCATTGGTGGGGTGACAGTCCATCACGTATAATTACTGCATGCGGCCATCAACTCCCGTTACTTAGAGCGAAATACCCTGTATCCTCTCTTTCCGTTTGCAGCAAGTCACGTGCATTGCAGATGGGCTAGCAGCGATTTTTTGAGTTTACACGTTGGCTTAAGGTTCCGGTGGGACCTATTAGTCGGCATTTTGAAGATAGAACAGAGACCCGTTCAGCCACATTGCTGCGGGTTGTCTGGGATGCTTCCTTGTGGTCTATAAATATATAGCGGGGGTGCTACGTCATCAGGTGCCTCTCTGCTGTTCATTACTTCTGTATGAAGGTCACGCGGGGTTGTTTAGAAGATAACATGCCTTTAGTCATCTAAGCGGCAGCTAGTTGACTTTCCTATTGTCTGATTTTAAAGAATGAGTGGCTTAATACAAACATGCAAATTCGAACCAAAAATATCCCTTCTGGAGCTGGATACTGTCTACTGTCATTCTTCCAACTTAATGTTTATCAATTTTTAGAAAGATAAATGTTTATCAATGCAGTACCAAATGAGTTGTAGTTAATGCGAGAACACATGGGCGTACATGGATTTGTTCCGTGTTCCCCTGCAATCGGTCACCCTGCAACATACCTTAGTGGGTCGCACATAACGTTGTATTCTACTTTGCATAAATTGGAAGTTACATGATCTTTGACGATAGATAAGCAGCTGCCCATCCCTCTAAAGATGACTGATGAGTACTACTGAAATTGATGAAACACCTGTATATACTCTCTTCTAAGTTCCAAGAGACAACTTACATTAGATGAATGGTCAGTATGGAAACCCTTTATAAAACGCAAAAGTGTTCTGCCATGTTTTAATCCTTTAGTGGTAGAACGATGTAAAAAAAAATGTAATGTCATGTGTTTTCCCCATTTGCGCTCCTGATCATTTCTGATGCCAAGTCTGGTCAAGGAGAGTGTAGGGTGATGCCCTGTGAGTACAATTATGAAAACATAAAGATACATAGAGAACCAGTCTAGAAAGTCCACAAAGGAAAGTTCACGAGACCAGATTCAGAGTACAAACTATGGAGGGTTATTTTAAATCTGAAGAATCATTACAGAAGGCAAAAATAATCGTTAGTTAATTCACCATCAATCAAATAATATTAAGTCAATAAATCAATATAGGCAATACCAACTGACCCTAATCTAGTAGACTAGCACAAGGCAAATTAGAAATCATAAATTCCTGGAATATTTTAAAGTATTGGTTCAATAAACAGGCTAACATGGAGTCTTTTCTCTAAGAAAGCCAGAAAAGAATCCGGATTGTGGCATTATGTAAAACTATTTCCCTATTCAATAGTAAAACAGAAACACATCACTTTAAAATAACCTGTGCTCTTGTGTAAATGAATAATCATTCATTATGTTCTACAGTACAAAATAAGGCATATTGAGAATTATATAAACAATGCCTTTAGGAAATCAGCTTCAGTCGAATACAGTTGAGCTTTCCTCTTGTTTCACAAACTAAAGATAATCAATGTGTTTGTTACATCAAAAGCAAGACCCCGAAACTCACTGAATTACAGACAATTTTATAAAATGCTGAAGGTCACATTTGCAACGCTCCATGGACAGATTAAGAAATGAAAAAACGTGTTATGTTATGTAGATTCGTAGAGGGCACTATCACCAGGGAGGGTATCCTGGCGCAGAGCAGGTTCGTGTAATGTGCAAGTAGATTCAAAAACATGGCTAGTGCTATGTGATATCAACTTTAGAACATCATCGTATTAAAATGTAGTGTACATATTTCAAATGCAAGTTTGAATGGTCGGGCAGGGTCATTTGAACGAGGGAAGCTCCTTTGCGGTGCAAACTCGTATCTTTGTATACTGAACATACTTAAATTAAACAATTGCAGTATTTGTTAAAGTGCTAAAGACCAAACAATAGCAACAGGGCATTGAGAGTTTGTGAGGAACTACCACAGCAAACGTTTCTGTTTTTCTGAACAGAAGTTCATCATTGCATCTCTCCATGTTTGCAAGCAGAATCCAGGCTGATCCCACAAGTCTTTTTCCAAATACTTTTTAGGGGGCACCAGGATTTTTTTTTTTTAGCAGACTTCAACGCCCTAACTGGAATACGAGGTACACATATCTGTGTTAGTTGTTTGGAAAAGTATCCCAGCAATCACTTTATGTACCAGAATTTTAAATTTCACGCCGGAAAACCTGCACACATGTGTGCCTTGAAAAATGTGGAAACTGTTTTAGTTGATCTGTGCTGTTAAACCTATTATGTAATATAACTTCAGAGGTTCTGGACCGAAAACATTCCCATGATTTATCTTTTTTACCACTAAAGGCTCTTGTGACCGTGACCAGGTCTGTTCCTGGAAGCAGGTATCTCGTTTTTTCAACATGATCTGATGGAGACGCCATGCAGAGACACCACTATTCATGTGTCTGTCCATGGACATTCTCACATCTAATATGACTCCTGGGGTTCTCGTTAACCAAGATGTTGAATTACTGACTCTAAAAGAGGTGTATTGAGCATTGTTTGATTTCAGATGGTGGACTGTGCCAATAGGCAGGGACTCTGCCTAATATGCTTTGAGGTTTAACCACTTAAGGTCCAACTATCCAATTAATTATATTACAGTATATGTATTGTTATATTAAGCACCTCGGAGAAAATGCTTTGGTCATTTGGATTTTCAGACACATGGAATATAACTTGTGTAAAGTTGGCATACATCTGAAACAACACACTCGGATCCAGGCAGGTTTGGTGTAGGAGTTTTAGATAGAAACCTAGAAGGAAAGGAGGCAATTTAGAACCATTTGGGACTTTTTGCTTCACAGATATTGTCTCTGTGCTCCCAGATCCAACCAATGTTCTTTCTTTCATTTTGTAGGCAAGAGAGTACAGCCTTTAACTAGTGATCGCTGGCATCCTTTCCAGTCTCCTGAACCTCTTCAGCATTCTATTGTCTTCTAAAGTATCTAACTCTGAAGTAAGTCACAGTAGCATGAATAAAGCATGGCTGCCTGAATCCATAATATTCACAATGAGAATATTTCAGTGGTACTTTAAGGTTAGAAAATAGATTGATTGTTGCCTAATAGTTATTTGGCTTCCACAAAGTTCCCTGACATTTCTGCTCAATATAGACTTGTTTTTTCTGATCAAGTCTGTTGAGAGTTTTTTCAGGAAGGGAGTGATCTATTTCCCCCTTCAATGTCCCCAGAATGTGGATAGCTGTAAATGAACTATTTATTTATTTGATGACTTAGCAGGGTGAGGGTCACCAGAGCAAGAAGTGGGATTGGTAGATGTAATAAGAGCCACAACCTTCTTGAGAAATATCTCTTGTGGCCAGAACCCCAAACATCGATAGCAGACACCTTCCTAAGGCACCTTTCAGTATAAGTGGGATGGTTTCTCTGATGGATTAAACTTTGGAGTGAAAGTATTTTTAGACTGTTCAACGATGATAATATTAGAGAAGGGGTCAGTAAGACCAGAAAACGTATTTAGATATGTTGTTGGGTAATCTAAAGCCAGCTGACAGGTGCTACTTTTTAGCTTTTAAAAATGCTTTTTGTAAAAACTTTAACTGTTTGTTGAGTGTTGTTGGAAATGTGTCATATGGTTCCGTCAGCAATATGTTTTACTTAACTAACCCAAGACGGTGTCTCCCTAGGTCAAACCAAAATTAAGAAATAGTTATGATTTCTAGTTTTGGGTGGTAGATTTTCAAGGGCATACTTATTCACAAAAGCCAAACCGTCAATTTGTGTTATAATTCACTGGTTGGTACCCCACTTTTTTCTTGCAGTGGTTTAGGTTCCATGGAGTTAAAGCTTTAAAACGTTTATATATCATAGTAGGTGGTCTACAATTATGTTTACCCTTCTTCTCCATTTCATGTCAAAGGAGCTCAAGCAATGACCTGACTAGTCAACTTACGTGAATGTACCCTTGCACTGTGCCTCAGTGTGTAGCTCATAAAAACATCACTTTATTTTTCTACTGAAATTATGTATGCCTAAACTACACATTAATTAATTTATTCATTTATAAAGTTGTATATAGAGCAAATATGATTCGTGGGGGTATCAGAGCATGTTACAGATGCTCAGAAACAAGAGAGCAGACAACAACATAATCAAGAGAGGTACAGACTGTGTAAATTCACAAATTGAGGAACCGTAATTAGCACTTTGATCGGGTGTGCAAAGCTCTTTCTGGGACATAGTCATACACCTCGGGTTGTATGACACAAACACGCATGCCTGAACCACGCATACCTAAACAACGTAGTTGGAACCACAACTGCATCTTTACCATGCATGCCTTTATCATGCATGCTTTTACAACAAATTTTGTTGTAAAAGCATGATTGGTAAAGGAATATGTTTGGTAAATTGCACCCCACTGCCCCCATCCTGCCCCTAATGCCCGATATGCCAGCCCTGCAATCCACCCGCTCCAGCCCTAAAACTGCCCCTCCCCCAACCCTGAGCCCGTAAAGTGACCCCACCCTACCCTTAAAACTAATCAGACCCCCTACTCTGAGCCCTAAACCTGACCCCAGACTGCCCTTAAAACTACTTCGACCCCCTCGCCCTGAGCCCTACAACTGACCAGCCAAGCCCTAAAACTGTCCCACACCACTAAAAACTGCCCCTTCTCCTGCCACCCTGAGCCCTAAAACCTGGCATCAGCCTTTAAAAACACCCCCCTCTCGCTCTGAGCCTTAAAACCCTGCCCCTTATCAAAAAACTACCCCAATCCCTCCAGCCACCCCGAGCCCTAAAACAACCCCACCTCTAAAAACTGCCCTGCCCAATCCCAGCCCCTTTTACTTCTCCCGATCTTTCCTGTTGCACTCTGGCCCCTTGCTAAAAAACGACCCCAACCCCAGCCCCCCGCCTTCAGCCCTAAAACTTATCCCCACCCCAGAAAACTGTCCCTTCTCCCTTAAAAGTACCCCAACCCCCACACTGAACCCTAAAACCCTGCCCGCTGTCAAAAAAACACCAGTCCCCCACCTGCCCTGAGATGTAAAACCGCCCCACACCTGAAAAGTACCCCCCAAACCCAGCCCTAGCCCCACTTACATCTCCTGATCAAACCTTCCTTTTCCTCTCTCTGCACATCCGCACAGCTAGACCGCTCTCTGCCTGAATCACGCATATGTGTGATTAAGGCAAAGATCCAGACAGTCGTGGTTCAGGCAAGCATTGTTACTCTTGCGTTGAAACAGCACGCATGGCTTAGCCCGTGTGCTTAAGGCCGTTTCTCTAGGCCTTTGGCCTGCTGGCAAGAAAGGTGAGTAAGAAGTGAATATTGGAATATTTAAGAGCGGAGTGAGCAGGAATTGTAGATGACCATGGCAAAGTACTGTTTAGAACCTTCCAGAGAGGCATGCAATGTTTAAATGTAACCAGGGGAATGGCTTCATAAAGAGCCAGGGTTGGTCTTCAAGGAGATGTAACTCTTATAAATAAGAAATAAACAGCCAGGGTTGGTCTTCAGTGAGGAGTAGCTCAAATACATAGGACACCACACGGGCAGTATATTCTGAGCTCCTCAAAAAGACCCAAAGTTTTGCCACTTTCAAAGACCCCCAGAGCAATGTTTTCTAAGAATAGTTAACCAGAAAACAACAATAATTGCTGCAAAAGTAGGCTTGTGTGGCCATGTGAATATTATTAGCATTGAACCCAGAGCCTTTACCAATCAGATGTTAGTGTACCATAAAAAAATGCCAAACGCCACATTGGGGGTGTGCTTGTTGTCTGCCAGATGAAGGGCTGAGGTAAACCTGTTTCTCCCTGCAACTATGCTTTAGAAGTGCCCTACAGTGCCAAACCATCTAGCCTCCTAATATCTTCAAAGACAGAAAATACTGAAGAGAGGGGCTCAGTGTGGAACAAGTAGCTGACTAGTTCAAACCAACCTGGACAGAACTTTGCTGTAGACCTCGCTGCAGTGAATGATTAAGTGTGGCTCCCACTGCTAACCTGGAACTGTTTAGAGAGCTATAGGATTGACCAGGAAGCCAATTTTCCAGCATTTTCAATAGTTGGGACATAATTTTTTTCACTTTTGGAGCAGCTAAATGATTCAAAATTTTCCCAATTGAAGCTTTTAGTGCCAAAACCCAAGGCTGCTGTGGAACCCCATAAAACTAGTGCCTCATAGTGAGGGGCCTTCTCTAACCACATATTGCTTTCCCCCCCTAGAAGCTTTTTACATTTATAAAAAAGGTAAAACTGCAAGGCTTACCTTATAAAAACTTCATTAATTCATATCCCTCAATACCTTCATCTAATTTTAAGGTATTTTGATTATTATCGTTTCCTTTCTTCTAAATTAGCTCGGTTTCTTTTTTAAAAAAAACATATTTTATTTATAGCTCTGAATACAGTACAAACAATTTCCCCTCTCGATAAATTCCAGCTGTGTCAAAAATCAAATTACATTCATTGTACTTCTTAGATACAGCATCTTGTCTTAATTTGATATTATCAATTTTTAATGATTTATTAAGTGACAATGCAAACACAGTACACGTTTCCTCATTTAAAAAAAAACAAAAACAGGAACAAAATTGCAAAATATATAAAGCAGTAGTGTGACCATGTAGGAATAGTGCTAATATTTATTTAACAATTGATAAAGTGAGAATACGATACTGAAGTCATTGCCTCTGCTTTTTAAACACTTAGAACCAAAAATAGATCAAGAAAAATAAAAAAAATTAAAGAGACAGTGCGGATACAATACTTATATAAATGATCGAATTACCTATTTAATAGAAATAGGACAACAATATGAAGAGGGCCTATGATTCGCCATTTAACTAATGACATAAAAGGGACAGTGACAGAGACAAATAAAGTGCAGTTTCCCTTTCCATCCAAAAATTAAACGAGAAACCAAACCAGATATGGAAACAGTAAAGTGACCGCGCATATACAGTACATTGTAAAATTGAGCAGACCAGTTACTGAGTGCCAGTTGCAGAATAAAAACACAGTACAAGAACCAAAGTGCCTTCAAAATATTTAAGGTGCGGAGTAGAATCTATAAGTAATTTTCCTGTACCTCGTCTTCCACAAAGGATGCCCCCCAAAATATTTTTATAGCATTGTATTTTGTTCACCTGGGCGTAATACCAGTATTCCCTTGTACTAGTTTCCTCCTCTTACTTAACCACTCCTCAAATGTGGACTTCAGTGGGGTCTTCCAGTGACTGGCGATAATAGGCTGAGTGACCGAAGTCGAAATATAGATTAGTTGAGCACTTGCTTCCCAAACTGTGTAGGGATGGTGAGGCCAAACCGTGTAGTGCTGGGTAGAGGTTTAACCTCGCATCCTCTCTTACGTGAAATATAATAAAAAATCTGCAATCAAAAATCAGAGATGGCCTTACAGGCATAAACATATGTCCCCAGTCTCCCACTCCCTTACATCCAGGGCATTTTCTGGTGGATTAGGCTCATTAATGGCTCTCAGCAAACTGGCTATGGTACAATGACCAAGCATATATGAAATTAGAAAATGATCAAACTGGGACCAGTGCATAGAAAAACGGTGCAGCTGCACAGCAGTGGAAGCAAAATGATAGGTTCTAAAACAAGGGAGTGCCAAACTGCCCTCCGTCTTGGGCAGTTGGAGTATTTTTAAGCTGGCTCTAATGCATTTATTGCCTTATATACATTATGTAAAGCTGATCTCCAACATGTGGAAAGAGCCTGCTTCCAGCTTGCAGGGGACATTTAAAGGAAATAAAATAAGAGGTAGGATCAACATCTTTATTAGTGATATCCAACCGATCACAGAGATAGAGAGAGATTTCCAAAGAGTAAAGAGAAAATGGATTTTAGATAGGAGCGGGACAAATTTAATTAAGCAATAAGTATCTAAGATCGAATCCGAATAGAATATCCCTGAATATCTTTTGGGATGTGAAATATAATTGCGTCCGATGTCCAGTGATAACACCTCAATTGGGGTATTGAATAACAGTGATTTGGTCTTGGATTCATTAATTTTATTTCCCCTCAGTCTTGTATAGCTCTGGATTGTTTGTAAAGCTGCCTCAATATTCTTCCTTTACGGCATTAAATACAGGGCAATGTCATCTGCAAATAGTTTTTTTTTTTTTGCAGCACCAGAAAATGGTGGTTGCATGCTGTTGTGCAGATGAATATGTTGGGCCAAAGGGTTCTATGGATAGGGCAAATAATGTTGGAGATAGAGGACAGCCCTGACCAGTCCCTCTACTAGGAAACACTGTGCCCGTGCTTAAATTGTTTATTATAATTTGGGACAAAGTATTTTCATACAATCTGGCTATCAACCTTGTGAGCTGGGATGGAAGATTTTAAACACAAGGTCAAAAGCCTTCTCTGCATCCAGCAGGAGTACGGCTGTGGAGATGTAATCAGTGGTAACTAGACTGATAAACTCACCCATATAGTAAGTGTAACATCTCACGTTGTGACCCTTAATAAAACCACTATGGTCGGGATGAATCAGCGACTTCATCACTACAGCAATACAATTAGTCACAATTTTTGTGAAAATCTTAAAATTTGTGTTTCAAAGTGTTATTGGCCTGTGTTGTACTGGGTTCTGCACAGCAGTATGCCTGGATGTTTTTTGCTTTTTTAATCACTTGTTTTTTGGACTTTTTTTTACTGGGGGGAGCCTCAGTACCTGTGTCTCACCCTCGATAATCACAGGGTAAATGGACTGTGCATGTTTACCGCCAGTGTCTGCCTTTTAAGATAAGGCCTCTGTGACGCAGCATGGATAAGGGGCCCTTGTCTGGTTACACCAGAACAAGCGCAGCATGTGGGAGACTGCTGCTGTGCGCAGCCCGATAACAGTGCACAGGTGGCTTGGCACAATGGGGGCTCTGCGAGGATATGTATTCACCTGGGATAGGCCTCATGAGGGTAGCCTACACTATTAGGGAAAGTCAGTCTGCTTTTCTGCTTTAACTGTAGTGACATTCTATTGAACACGTAGGGAGGGAACTGCCTTAAAGTGTAGTTTTCCTTCTCCTTGGCCTACAGAGACCATTGGCATCTTGAATTAGAGTGTAAACTGTGAAGAAAACTAAATATGCAACTTCCAAAATGATAACTGTACACCTTGTGGGTCATTCAGAGTTTCATATCTTCCTGGCTCAACTTAGGATCAGAGCCCAGGCCTGTTGTCACCTTGTGTGCCTGTTAATTAAATTTTCTCCAGAAGCAAAGTCCACCCCCACAAAAAAGGAGCAATTCCAACTACTTCTCCTTGCTCCTAAGGAGCAAAGGGGGTGGGGCAGAATGCTCTATATCAATCAGCCAGCTGTCATACTGCACCAGGGATGGCCCTGTCCAAGCCCTCTGATCAAAGGAGAGTGGCCAGACAACTGAAGCCAAACCCTTTGGAGAGAGACCAGCGGGTGCCTTAAAAATTCTAGTGTGCAAGTCCCTGGAAGTGATGTCAGAGAGGGGTGGAGCTGAGAGTCCAGGAGCTGATGTGACCAGTGGCTCCTTGATGACACCATTTTGTATTGTCCCTACATGCTGTGTAGGAGGGATGGGACAGCAATGGAGTGTGATGTGTCACTTCAGGATTGGTTAGAGGTGCTTGTCTTCTGGAACCTTCCTTTCCCCTTTATAAACTCTTGCACAAAAGGGAGACTTTCTCTTATTGGCAGATTTTCCACCCACTGCTCTGCTGGCTCCCGGGACTGCCATGGAGAACTAGAAGGAGGTACCCCCGACCCCACTCAGGACCCAGGACTCTGTCCAGATGACCCCGGGACCATTGAGTCTCCCAAAGGGCTAGTGTGGCTAGCCTCCTTAGTTCCCCTGAGGGTCAGTTGGAGAAAGCTCAGGACTTTCCTGCACCCACCAACAAAGCCACAAAAGAGAACTAGCACAGGAAGCCAGGAAGGTCAACTTTTGGAGTACTGTACCCCTTTGGAGGTGAGGAGGGTTGTTGCAACTGCCTCTGGTAGTTAGAGCTCGCCACCAGGAGCAAAATGAACCAGGATGATTCCAATTGTCCCATCGGGGCCCGAGGTGTGCCATTCTAAAGTTTGGGAACCTTTGACTTACTTTCCTCCCCAGGAGCGCGTGGGGCTCCAATGCCATTTCACCAATTTCCCCCATGGCCCTGAACGCTTCCCAGACAGTAGCAACATCCACTAAATGGGCATTAATGGAGAAGAAATGTTCGATCTCTGTTGACAGGGACAGGACATAAGATTCCTTGTCAAGCAATGTCTTGTCCATGCCCCATCTCCTGGATACTCTTGAGCATAATACAGGGAGTCTTAAGATGCTGACTGAATGGTCCAAAAAGGCCCCGGTGTGATATTGGGAAGAAATATTTGGAATAGATAGAGGAGCTAGAAATAAGTCTATCCGTAGAGTGGACCTATATTTCTTGGAATAACAGGAATACACTCTGGCTGTTGGATTTAGCTTACACCATACATCTTGGGCCCCCAGCTGAGAACAGAGATCATTAAAACCCCTTTCATTTGACTTCTTTTGTTGCCTGCGATTTGGGTTCAAAGAATGAAACCCGGGTGCAGGGAGATAGTTTAAATCAACTGATTTTATAGGGATGCCAGTGAGATTGCATAGCTCCCATAACAGTGTCGGAAACGACTTGGTGTTATTGGGAATAGGGCCATAGAAAGAGACAATATTATATCTAACATTGGAGACTATGATGGGAATTATAACCCAAAACCCCCCATCGTCCACTACAGGGGAAAAGCAGGTAACCAGAGCTTTATGGCTGATCGCCACCACTGTCTCACTGTGGGCTGATTCTGCAGATGAAAAAAGGACTGACAAATCCAAGGATAGTGGAGTTTATTGCCTTCCTTACCCCAAATTAAATGTGTCTCTTGTATAAGAATGCTAGAGGGATTAAAAGTGCCCCTCTTATGTCTGTAATTTAACCCATTTGCATTATGACAAACTATAGTAAAATCCTTTCCTTATTATCAGTGTATATATATTCTATTGTACTCAAAGCCAGTTTATCTGTTTGGCACTATTAATAATTCCAGACCATGCTTGTCTCCTGTTCCCAGGTAAATTTTGTCCCTTCTTGCGGTGGCCCCACCATCACCAAACATCACACCACTTACTGTAGAAGCACATCCAACTGAAAAAAACAAAGGGGGTCATTACAACATTGGCGGTAAATCCTGCTTACCGCCGTGCAGAAGACCGCCAACACAACACCGCGGCTGCAGAATTCCGCCACAGCTATTGCGACCCACAGCTCGGAATCTGCCAAAATCCAGACACCCACACAAGTCAGCCATACCAAGGGTCAGTGATTAACTGGCGATAACAAAACCAACACCGTCACGCCAACAGGAATACGCCCACACTATCACGACCCACAAATCCACGCAGTGGTCTTTCAAACGCGGTATTCCATTGGCGGTACACACCGCCGCGCTCAAAATACACACACATTTACAAAACACAACCACATTAGACATTTCGAAATACACACACCTGATACACATACACACACCACTCCCACACACCCAATACAATATAAAGCACACACCCACATCACCCACAAACCCTTACTACCAGAAATTTAGACGAAGACCAGAGAGACAGCACAGCATGGACAACCCCACCATACAGAGGCACACAACACCATCACATATACACATCCACGCACAAAACACCACACACCCCTAAACATCACCCCACACATCACAACACACACCACCTCACACATCACCCACACCACCCCATGGCACCTCAAAGACACCCCAGGTTTTCTGAGGAGGAGCTCTGGGTCATGGTGGAGGAAATCATCCGGGTAGAGCCACAGCTATTCGGATCACAGGTGCAGCACACCACCATAGCGAGGAAGATGGAGCTATGGCGCAGAATCATGGACAGGGTCAATGCAGTGGGACAATACCAAAGAACACGGGATGACATCAGGAAGAGGTGGAACGACCTACGGGGGAAGGTGCGTTCCGTGGCCTCAAGACACCAGATTGTAATTCAGAGGACTGGTGGCGGACCCCCAACTCCTCCCCCAGAACTAACAACATGGGAGGAGCAGGTCTTGGCTATACTGCATCCTGAGGGCCTCGCAGGAGTAGCTGGAGGAATGGATTCTGGTAAGTCAAATCTTTAACTACTTCATCCCCCACCCTACCTGCATGCTATCACATACCCCCACCCTTGCCCTCACTGCCATCACTCCAACTCCTCACATATGTCCCACTAGCACAAACCACACATCCCAACACCAAGCCCTGCATGCAACAACAAAGCATGGACACCCATCACCAATGCATGTCCACTACACATACCCACACCCCCCCTAAACAATTATAACACAAGGTCCTACACAAGAATGCAAGCACTGGGGTACAGGGTCACCCACCCATTGCACACCATGGCACACACAGATGCAATAATCATGCCTTTACACCCCTGCAGGACCACTACCCAACGTCACCGGACAGGAGGTTCCAGACATGTCCACTCCCCCCACAGAAGAGACCCACATTGATGACAGCAGCTCTGTCCAACTGGATCTAGATGACCAGCCCGGCCCATCTGGGACCTCAGGACAGTTGGTTCCCCTCACACTGGCACAAGCCACAACAGAGCCTCCCCCCTCTGTAAACACCAGCACAGCACCCACCCAGCGGGCCCATACCTCTGTCCCCAGGACACGCCAAGCAGCAGTGTGTCCACCACTACAGGGAACCCAGGCTAACCCACCAACCCAGCAACAGCAGGGACCTGGGGGCAGTGGCAGTGGGCACACGGTTCAGGGGACCGAGGCCCAGGAACACAGGGGAACTGGGAGGGCTGCTGTGCGACAGGGGGAGGACAGGCCCAGGGAACCCACTCTCCACGAGGCCCTCTCCAACATCATGGGAGCCTACCACCATTCCCAGGAGACAATGGCAACGGTACTGGCCAAGTTTCAAGAGACCCAGCGGCTGCAGGAGGAACAGTATTTGGGGTTCTGGGAGGAACTCAAAACCATCAATTCCACCCTGGGCACCATTGTAGGGGTGCTGAAGGAACTCGTCAACACCAGGAGGGACACTGTGGCACAACAAGGGGCCCCTGACACTAGCCTGGACGATGAACTGCCCACCACCTCCGCTGGCACTAGTGGACAGGAGGCACCACCACAGGACCACGACACCAGCACCCCACCCCCTGCAGATGGAGAACCACCCGCAAACAGTCCCTGAGATCCAGGACAAAGAAAGAGAACAATGCCAAGACCCGCGCCAAGAAATGAGACCACTCTGATTGTCATCCTTTTGTCCCACTTTGTCACCCTGTCCGTCCATCAACTGCCCCAGCTCCACTTCCTATGCCCCTTTGGACAATGCACATCTGAGACTAATAGACTGGACTCTGCCATGGACATTCCTCCACCATCACCCCTGACCATTTCACAACCCCCTCCACTATTTTGCACTTAAATAAACACCCTTAAATCACAAAAAAATCTGGAGTCAGTCTATGCTTTCGAAAATGTGTATTTGCAAGAACTGTGGAAAAATGCAATATCCATTGTATTGTCAACATACCTGTTAGACCTGACAGCCTTAGGGTGGTCACCCCTAACTTTTTGCCTGCCTCCCTCCACTTTTTGGACACTGTTTTTGCTGGCTTTTAGACTCTGCGCACTTTACCACTGCTAACCAGTGCTAAAGTGCATATGCTCTCTCCCTTATAACATGGTAACCTTGAATCATACCTGATTGGACTATTAATTTACTTATAAGTCCCTAGTAATGTGCACTCTATGTGCATAGGGCCGGTAGATTAAATGCTACTGGTGGGCCTGCAGCACTGGTTGTGCCACCCACTTAAGTATCCCCTTTTCCTTGTCTCAGGCCTGCCATTGCAAGGCCTGTGTGTGCAGTTTCACTGTCACCTCGACTTGGCATTTAAAAGTACTTGCCAAGCCTAAACCTCCCCTTTCTCCACATATCAGTCACCTCTAATGTGTGCCCTAGGTAACCCCTAGAGCAGGGTGCTGTGTGGGTGAAAGGCAGGACATGTACCTGTGTAGTTTACATGTCCTGGTAGTGTAAAACTCCTAAATTTGTTTTTGCACTACTGTGAGGCCTGCTCCCTTCATAGGCTAACATTGGGGCTGCCCTCATACAGTATTGAAGTGGTAGCTGCTGATCTGAAAGGAGTAGGAAGGTCATATTTAGTATGGCCAGAATGGTAATATAAAATCCTGCTGACTGGTGAAGTTGGATTTAATATTATTATTCTAGAAATGCCTCTTTTAGAAAGTGAGCATTTCTTTGCACTTAAATCTTTCTGTGCCTTACGATCCACGTCTGGCTGTGCTTAGTTGACAGATCCTTGTGCATTCACTCAGACACACCCCAAACACAGGGTACTCAGCCTCACTTGCATCCATCTGCATTTTGAATGGGTCTTCCTGGGCTGGGAGGGTGGAAGACCTGCTCTCACACAAAGGACTGCCACACCCCCTACTGGGACCCTGGCAGACAGGATTGAACTGAAAGGGGACCTGGTACACTTCTTAGCCACTCTTTGAAGTCTCCCCCACTTCAAAGGCACATTTGGGTATAAAACAGGGCCTCTGCCCTACCTCATCAGACACTTGCTGGAGAAGAAACCTGAACCAGAAACTACATCCTGCCAAGAAGAACTGCCTGGCTGCTCAAAGGACTCACCTGTCTGCTTTCTACAAAGGACTGCTGCCTTGCTGTTGGCCTGCTGCCTTGCTGAACTCTTGTCTGGCTGTGAAAGTGCTCTCCAAGGGCTTGAATAGAGCTTGCCTCCTGTTCCCTGAAGTCTCAGGACCAAAAAGACTTCTCTTTTTCACTTGGACGCTCCGTGCGCCAAAAATTTCGACGCACAGCTTGTTCCGCGGCGAGAAAAACGCTGCACACCGACGCTGATCGACGCAACGCCTTCGGGACGACCGGAACTTCGACGCACGGCTTCGCAAGGACAACGCCGCCCGACCTCTAGAGGAGAAATCGACGCGACGCCTGCCGTGAGATCGTAATTTCGACACGCAGCCCCGCAGACCGACGCGCAGCCGGAAAACAAGCAGGAAAATCCACGCACAGACCCGGGACATCTGGTAATCTCCGCGATCCACAGAAAGAGACTGTCCGCGCGCTGGAAAATGATGCACGACTTCCCGGCGTGAAAAATAACGACGCAAGTCCGTGTGTGCTCAGGAGAAATCGACGCACACACCCTTTTTCCACGTATCTCTTCTTCTGTGGCCCTCTGAGGAGATTTTCCACTCCAAACCAGGTACTTTGTGCTTGAAAGTGACTTTGTTTGCTTTTTAAAGACTTAAGACACTTTATATCACTTTTCAGTGATATCTCTACAAATTCACATTGCAACTTTATTCGTTTTGACCTACAATTATCCTGATAAATATCATATATATTTTTCTAAACACTGTGTGGTGTTTTATTGTGGTGCTATATGGTGGTATTGTATCATTTATTGCACAAATACTTTACACATTGCCTTCTAAGTTAAGCCTGACTGCTCGTGCCAAGCTACCAGAGGGTGGGCACAGGATAATCTTGGATTGTGTGTGACTTACCCTGACTAGAGTGAGGGCTTTTGCTTGGACAGGGGGTAACCTGTCTGCCAACCAAAAACCCCATTTCCAACACTGGTGATCAGCGGTGAGGATAGGACTTGTATTTGTGCAGTGACATACAGTAGCTAAGTATTTCACTACCTACCCACAGTTGAAGGTCAACTTGATTTTTATCTCTTTTTGCAAATTCGTTTTTTTCCTGACAAATTTTCAAAAACTAAATCCTCACTCAACATGTCTCTGACTGGGTCTCAGATAGGAGACTTTGACCTAGTCCTGTTGGATACATATACGGTCAAACAACTAAAAGGATTCTGTAGGGCAATGAGGGTACCCACCCAAGGGGCCTCCAAAAAGGAGGACTTTCAAGTGGCGCTGAGGGCCTGGGCAGAAGCCCATTTAGAAGAGGATGATGAGGAAGAGGAGCCAGAAAATGTCCCCTCAGAGGATTTGTCACTATCTGTGGATGGTGTTACCACTGCAATTGTGCCCCCTTCCAGACCAGGGAGCAGTGTCTCTGTGCAAAGCCTGACCACAGAGGAAAGGAGAGAGGAAAGGGAGTTCCAATTGCAAATGGCAAAACTGAAAATTGAGGCTCAACAGGAGGAAAGAAGGGCAGAGAGAGAAGCCAAGCAAGCTGAGGCTGAAAGAGCAGTTAAACAGATTGAAGCTGAAAGAGCTGAAGCTGCAGCTGAGAGAGCCTTGGCTGAAAAGAAACTGTTATTGGCTCATGAACTGAGTCTCAAGGAGCTGGATCTCAAGGCAAAGCAGTCTGAATCCAGCAATAATGGTGGCAGCATACTGACAGGACCGGCTGGAGAAAAGAAGGTTCGTATACCCAAAAATGTGGTGCCCAGTTTTGTGGTGGGAGATGACATAGATAAATGGTTAGCTGCTTATGAAGTTGCACTAAGGGCTCATGAGGTTCCTGAAGGGCAATGGGGGGTAGCTATGTGGGGTTATGTACCGCCATTGGGGAGGGACACACTTCTCACATTGGATCAACCTGATCAAAACACATACCCACTTCAGAAAGCCACTTTACTTGCCAAGTTTGGGCTGACCCCTGAGGGATACCGTCAGAGGTTCAGGGACAGCACCAAACAAACCACACAAACATGGGTAGATTTCTTTGACTTCTCCAGTAAGGCACTGAATGGATGGGTGCGGGGCAACAAAGTAGATGATTATAAAGGTTTATATGACTTGATTCTGAGAGAGCATATGCTTAATACTACTTATACAGAGTTGCGCCAGCACTTAGTGGATAGTAAGCTGACTGATCCCAGGAAGCTTGCTGAGGAGGCGGACCTCTGGGTTAGCACCAGAGTGTCCAAGAAGGTACCTGGGGGGGACACCCACAAAGGTGGTCAGGGTTCCCAACAGAAGAAAGAAGGGGGAGATAAACTTACAGATAAGTAACTCTCCAAAGGCCCCCAAAAGAATTCCCAGGGAGGGGGTGGCAACCCTTCCTTTTCCAGATTTGGGAAAAAGCCAGGGACATATGATAGGTCAGGAAAATCCAACCCCAAATGCATGGAGTGTTACCAGTATGGTCACTATAAAGGCGACCCCCAGTGCTCCAAGAGAGCACCGTCCACTACCGGACAGACACCTGGGTTGACTAGTGTAGCGCTCGGGGGGAGATGGACCCAGATAGCTTCTGGGAACAGGTAGAGATTTCCCTAGTGTCCCTGGGAGAAGGAGAAATGGTGCCCAAAGCCCACATGCCCCAGAATACTTCCAAGTACAGGCAGTGGGTCACCATTGATGGGCAGAAGGTGGAGGCTCTGCGTGACACAGGAGCCAGTATGACTACTATCAAGAGTCAGCTGGTGTCAACAGAGCAGATAGTCCCTAATACATTCCACCAGGTCATAGTCGCTGACAATCGTGAGAGTCACCTACCGGTGGCTCTGTTTCTGTTTGAGTGGGGGGGGGGTCTCTGGTACTCTGAAAGTAGCTGTGAGTCCTGCCATGCCTGTAGATTGTCTGTTAGGCAATGATCTTGAGCACACTGCTTGGAAAGAAGTGGAGCTCAGGTCTCACCTGGAGATGTTAGGGTTACCTGAGTGGGTCTGCATGACCACACGGTCCATGGCTGACCGAGAGGGAAGTCAAGGGCGCCTGGAGCCTGGAACAATGGCCCAGAGAGCTGCCAAGAGGAGGGGCAAGGGGCGCGGGAAACCAGCCCCAGAAGTTCCCGAAGTGGCTGACGGGGCTCCTGAGGAGGAGGCTCCCGAGCCAACTGGGGAAGACATTGCCACCCTATGTGATTTACCTGAGCTTGCTGGCTGGCAAGTTGAGGGTGGACCCACCAGGGAGGAATTCTGCAAGGCGCAGAAAGAATGTCCCACTCTGGAAGGTCTGAGGAAACAAGCCTCAGACCAGGCGGCAGGTGAAGCCTCTGGCGATCACCACATATATTGGGAGAATGATCTCCTCTACAGTGAGCCTAAGGTTCCGGCCTTTGGGGCAGCGCGTACGCTGGTGGTCCCCCAGTGTTACCGAACCGTCCTACTGGGTCTGGCTCACGACATTCCACTGACAGGACATTTGGGGCAAGGCAAGACCTTTGATAGGCTTGTCACCCACTTTTATTGGCCCAGAATGAGGACAAACTCAGATAAGTTCTGCAGATCGTGTCCTACCTGCCAGGCCAGTGGTAAAGCAGGAAAAAGGGTTAAAACCCCCCTGATTCCACTTCCTGTCGTTGGCACCCCCTTTGAAAGGGTGGGCATCGACATTGTTGGTCCATTGGACCCCAAAACTGCCTTAGGCAACAGGTTCATCCTGGTTTTGGTGGACCATGCCACCCGTTACCCAGAGGCAATCCCTCTGAGGACCGTAACTGCACCGGTGGTGACCAGAACTCTGATGGGGATATTTACCAGTGTGGGATTCCCCAAGGAGATAGTGTCTGACAGAGGCACTAACTTCATGTCTGCATACATGAAGTCTCTGTGGGATGCGTGTGGTGTAACCTACAAGTTCACCACACCCTATCACCCCCAGTCTAATGGTCTTGTGGAGAGATTCAACAAGACCTTGAAAGGCATGATTGGTGGCCTCCCTGAGGCCATGAGGCGTAAGTGGGACGTCCTCTTACCATGCCTTCTCTTTGCTTACAGAGAGGTCCCCCAGAGGGGGGTAGGGTTCAGTCCCTTTGAGCTTCTCTATGGGTACCCTGTCAGGGGACCCTTAAGCATTGTCAAGGAGGGGTTGGAGAAAGCTCCAAAGGCACCCCCTCAGGATGTGGTCAGCTACATGTTGGCCCTCCGCAACCAGATGACCCGCTTCTGGAAAGAGGCCCAAAGTAACCTTGAGGCCAGTCAAGAGGTAATGAAAACCAGAAGGCCACCCTGGTAGAGTTTCAACCTGGAGACAAAGTGTGGGTAATGGAGCCAGTAGAGCCTAGAGCTCTCCAGGACCGCTGGTCTGGCCCATTTGAAGTAAAGGAGCGGAAAGGGGAGGCCACTTACCTAGTGGACCTCCAAACCCCTAGGAACCCCCTAAGGGTGCTCCACGTTAACCGACTAAAGGCTCATTTTGAGAGGTCTGAGATCAGCATGCTTCTGGTCACAGATGAAGGAATGGAAGAGGAGAGTGAACCTCTCCCCGACCTCCTCTCTGCTCAAGAAGGTGATGGGTCAGTGAACGGGGTCATTCTTTCTGACTCCCTGACTCTAAACCAGAAAGGAGACTGCTATGAGCTGTTGGAGCAGTTCTCCCCCCGTTATCCCTTACTCCTGGACTGACCCACCTCTGTGTTCATGACATTGACACCGGTGACAGTCTCCCTGTGAAGAACAAAATTTGCAGGTTATCGGATAAGGTGAAGGCCAGCATCAAGGAGGAGGTCTCCAAGATGTTAGCTCTAAGGGTTATCGAGAAATCCAGTAGTCCCTGGGCCAGCCCAGTGGTGTTGGTCCCTAAGGCTACTGCCCCAGGTGCGAAGCCAGAACTCCGGTTCTGTGTGGACTACCGGGGTCTCAACTCAGTCACACGGACTGATGCTCACCCCATCCCCCGAGCTGATGAGCTCGTTGACAGGCTGGGCGCTGCCAAGTTCCTGAGTACGTTTGATCTTACTTCAGGGTACTGGCAGATCGCCCTGACTGAGGGGGCTAAAAAAAGATCCGCATTTTCAACCCCTGATGGCCATTACCAGTTCCGGGTGATGCCGTTTGGATTGAGAAATGCCCCCGCTACCTTCCAACGGTTGGTTAACGGGGTCCTAGCTGGCAAGGATGCCTTCTGTGCAGCCTACCTGGATGACATAGCTGTCTACAGTTCCAGCTGGGAGGAACACCTGCTTCACCTCAAGGAGGTGCTTCAGGCCCTGCAACAGGCAGGCCTGACCATCTAGGCTCGTAAGTGCCAGATTGGGCAGGGGTCCGTGGTGTACTTGGGACACCTAGTGGGTGGTGGCAAGGTGCAACCACTCCAGGCCAAGATTGAAACTATCAAGGCCTGGCAACCACCTAGAACTCAGACTGAGGTGAGAGCCTTTTTAGGCCTCACAGGATACTACCGCAGATTTGTCAAGGGCTATGGTACCATTGTGTCACCCTTGACAGAACTAATTTCCAAGAAACAACCTAGGTTGGTGAATTGGACAGAGGCTTGTCAGAAAGCCTTTGACTCCCTGAAGGAAGCCATGTGCACGGCCCCCGTGCTCAAGGCCCCTGACTACTCCCAGGAATTTATCGTGCAGACAGACGCTTCAGAGCATGGCATAGGGGCAGTCCTAGCACAGCTAAATGAGGAGGGCCTAGACCAACCAGTAGTCTTTATTAGCAGAAGGCTATTACCACGGGAACAGAGGTGGAGTGCTATTGAGAGAGAAGCTTTTGCTGTGGTCTGGGCACTGAAGAAGCTAAGACCCTACCTGTTTGGGACTCACTTCCGGGTTCAGACAGACCACAGGGCCCTCAGATGGCTCATGCAGATGAGGGGTGAGAATCCAAAACTCTTGAGGTGGTCCATTTCCCTACAGGGGATGGACTTTACGGTGGAACATCGCCCAGGGCCACATCGCCATTGCAAGGCCTGTGTATGCAGTTTCACTGTCACCTCGACTTGGCATTTAAAAGTACTTGCCAAGCCTAAACCTCCCCTTTCTCCACATATCAGTCACCTCTAATGTGTGCCCTAGGTAACCCCTAGAGCAGGGTGCTGTGTGGGTGAAAGGCAGGACATGTACCTGTGTAGTTTACATGTCCTGGTAGTGTAAAACTCCTAAATTCGTTTTTGCACTACTGTGAGGCCTGCTCCCTTCATAGGCTAACATTGGGGCTGCCCTCATACAGTATTGAAGTGGTAGCTGCTGATCTGAAAGGAGTAGGAAGGTCATATTTAGTATGGCCAGAATGGTAATATAAAATCCTGCTGACTGGTGAAGTTGGATTTAATATTACTATTCTAGAAATGCCACTTTTAGAAAGTGAGCATTTCTTTGCACTTAAATCTTTCTGTGCCTTACAATCCACGTCTGTCTGGGCTTACTTGACAGCTCCTTGTGCATTCACTCAGACACACCCCAAACACAGGGAACTCAGCCTCAATTGCATACATCTGCATTTTGAATGGGTCTTACTGGGCTGGGAGGGTGGAGGGCCTGCTCTCACACAAAGGACTGCCACACCCCCTACTGGGACCCTGGCAGACAGGATTGAACTGAAAGGGGACCTGGTACACTTCTTAGCCACTCTTTGAAGTCTCCCCCACTTCAAAGGCACATTTGGGTATTAAACAGGGCCTCTGCCCTACCTCATCAGACACTTGCTGGAGAAGAAACCTGAACCAGAAACTACATCCTGCCAAGAAGAACTGCCTGGCTGCTCAAAGGACTCACCTGTCTGCTTTCTACAAAGGACTGCTGCCTTGCTGTTGGCCTGCTGCCTTGCTGAACTCTTGTCTGGCTGTGAAAGTGCTCTCCAAGGGCTTGGATAGAGCTTGCCTCCTGTTCCCTGAAGTCTCAGGACCAAAAAGACTTCTCTTTTTCACTTGGACGCTCCGTGCGCCGAAAATTTCGACGCACAGCTTGTTCCGCGGCAAGAAAAACGCCGCACACCGACGCTGATCGACGCGATGCCTTCGGAACGACCGGAAATTCGACGCACGGCTTCGCAAGGACAACGCCGTCCGACCTCTAGAGGAGAAATCGACGCAACGCCTGCCGTGAGATCGTAATTTCAACATGCAGCCCCGCAGACCGACGCGCAGCCGGAAAACAAGCAGGAAAATCCACGCACAGACCCGGGACATCTGGTAATCTCCGCGATCCACAGAAAGAGACTGTCCGCGCGCCGGAAAACGACGCACGACTTCCCCGCGTGAAAAATAACGACGCAAGTCCGTGTGTGCTGGGGAGAAATCGACGCACACACCCTTTTTCCACGTATCTCTTCTTCTGTGGCCCTCTGAGGAGATTTTCCACTCCAAACCAGGTACTTTGTGCTTGAAAGAGACTTTGTTTGCTTTTTAAAGACTTAAGACACTTTATATCACTTTTCAGTGATATCTCTACAAATTCACATTGCAACTTTGACCTACAATTATCCTGATAAATATTATATATTTTTCTAAACACTGTGTGGTGTATTTTTGTGGTGCTATATGGTGGTATTGTATGATTTATTGCACAAATACTTTACACATTGCCTTCTAAGTTAAGCCTGACTGCTCGTGCCAAGCTACCAGAGGGTGGGCACAGTATAATCTTGGATTTTGTGTGACTTATCCTGACTAGAGTGAGCGCTTTTGCTTGGACAGGGGGTAACCTGTCTGCCAACCAAAAACCCAATTTCTAACAATACCTATGTCACACAGCTGTAGTCCATGAGGAAACAAAGCAGATGTCACACAGTGGGACCCACATCTGTGAAATTGAAAGGGAAAGTGACAACTCAGGGTCCATACACTGGGTGGAAGTGACAGACAGATGAGAGGTAGAACAAGTGTATCAGATGTAGCAGGCAGTGATGAGTTCTTACCTGTGTTTCACTGGAAGTATTGATGAATCACTGTTTTTCTGTTGTTGATATCCTCTTCTTCTGCTTCCTCGTCTTCACTGTCCACAGGCTCCACAGCTGCCACAAGATCTCCAGCGGGACCATCCTCCTGCAGAAAAGGCACCTGTCGTCGCAAAGCCAAGTTGTGAAGCATACAGCAGGCCTGATGATCTGGCACACCTTCTTTCGTGTGTAGAATAGGGAACCACCTGTCATAAGGAGGCACCTGAACCTGGCCTTCTGGAGGCTGAAGGTCCTCTCTATAACCCTCCTAGTTCGCCCATGTGCCTTATTGTAGCGTTCCTCTGCCCTTGTCCTGGGATTCGTCACTGGGGTCAGTAGCCATGACAGGTTGGGGTACCCAGAGTCACCTGCAAATGTCGAGGGACAACTGTTAGACACACACTAACTCCTAGGGACAACCCCAGACACCTAGTCACACTGTATAGGGTCCATGTCCTCACCTAATAGCCACACACGGTGCCTCTGGAGTTGCCTCATCACATAAGGGATGCTGCTATTCCTCAGAATGTAAGCGTCATGCACTGAGCCAGGAAACTTGGCATTCACATGGGAGATGTACTGGTCTGCCAAACACACCATCTGCACATTCATAGAATGGTAACTGCCGGTTTCTGTACACCTGTTCACTCCTGTGGGGGGGACCAAGGCCACATGTGCCCCATCATTGGCACCAATGATGTTGGGGATGTGTCCCAGGGCATAGAAGTCACCTTTCACTGTATGCAAATACTCCACCTGAGGGAAAACCATGTAGCTGCACATGTGTTTTAACAAGGCAGACAACACTCTGGACAACACGGTGGAGAACATAGGCTGGGACATCCCTGATGTTATGGCCACTGTCGTCTGAAAAGACCCACTTGCTAGGAAATGGAGTACTGACAGCACCTGCACTAGAGGGGGGATACCTGTGGGATGGCGGATAGCTGACATCAGGTCCGGCTCCAACTGGGCACACAGTTCATGGATTGTGGCACGGTCCAGTCCGTAGGTGACAATTACATGTTGCTCTTCCATTGTCAACAGGTCCACCAGTGGTCTGTACACCGGAGGATGCCGCCATCTCCTCACCTGCCCCAGCGGACGTGCTCTATGGATGAGAACAGCGAGCAGAGGGTCAGCCAACACTGAGGTACGAAAACACAACCTTATTACACATATTTTTAAATCCGCTATGTGCCTGCCTTCGTGTGTATGCAAGGCCTAGATATGTGTGATGCATTTAAAAATAATGCCATGTGGCCCCCCTGAAACGGCGGCTGTCTGACCTGTAATGTGGGGTAAGGGGATATGAGGTAAGTGCGCTGGCGTTGTACACCGTCGCGGTAGGCGGTCGTAGACCGCGGCTCAATCCTGCATTGGTTAACATTGGGCCCTATGGGTCCCAGGAGCCAACGACGATGTACGCCGGCGGTGACGGTACGCACCGCCGTGGATGTGACCGCCACTTTCTCTCTGTTCACTCACTTGATACCTGATCTTCGACCTACACTGCAAGTGCAGCTGCGACCTCAGTCTGGAAGAAACAATGGCTCATGTGTCTGGGGAAAGGGCCCCTGCCTTCAGCACGGAGGAGTTGGAGAAACTAGTGGACGGGGTCCTCCCCCAGTACACGCTACTCTACGGTCCTCCAGACAAACAGGTGAGTACACTGTGAGCATGTTGTATGGGCAATGCTTGTGTGGAGTGTTGTGGATGGAAGATGGGGGGGGAATGAGGCGTGCATGAAACGACAGTGAGTACATGTGCGTCATGGCAACGGTAGGGACGCAGGCCAATGACTGTGACGGTCCGGACGGTTATATCTTCTCCTTTTCCCCTGTACTATTCCTGAAGGTCAGCGCCCACCAGAAGAAGTATATTTGGCGTACCATCGCCAAGGAAGTCCGGACCCTGGGGGTCCACCACAGACGGAGCACCCATTGCCGGAAAAGATGGGAGGACATTCGCCGCTGGAGCAAGAAGGCCCAGCTGGGGATGGCCTTCCAATGTGGGAGTGGTGCCCGTCGCACCATGACCCCCCTGATGTTCCGGATCCTGGCGGTGGCATATCTGCAGTTGGATGGGTGCTTGAGGGCATCACAGCAGCCACAAGGGGGTGAGTACACTATCATTCTGCTGATTCAGCGCGCATTGGAGGTGTCTGTGTGGGGGAGGTGGGCTGCGGGTTCCCCTAGGCCAGGGTGAGTTTAGTAGGCAAGGTCCCTTCGGCCATGTGGCACCCACCCCACCAGTGTTCAGAGTCAACTACACCTAGTCAGGCTCCTGTGACTTTCATGTGTGCAGCAATCGGGCATAGGCCTTGTATCCCATGTCCCTGTGATGAATTAGGGAACTCAAAGTGCACGGCGTAGTGCTGAGGGCTTCTGTATCTGTAGTGTCTGCCAACGGTAGTGGTTTTGCATGCACTGAACATGTCTTTTCTGACTCCCCCCCCCTTTGTGGTCTACCTGTTTTTGTGTGCAATAGCATCATCAGGCAGAGGAGCAGTGGCACCGGAGCAGGAGGGAGCTGCATATCACATGGCCCTGGAGGGCGAGACAACGAAGTCTGAAGCCACCAGTGGGACGGAGGGCGAGGGGAGCTCCACGGCGGGGACAGGAGCTGAGACCAGCGACACGGACTCCTCCTCTGATGGGAGCTCCCTTGCGGTGGCGGGCCCCTCTGTGTCGCCCGCATCTACAGGTACAGCCGCCACCCCCCCTACCAGCACCGCCCTCCCAGCAGCCCCTCAGCGTGTGCCCCGTGGCCGCTCACCCAGGAGGGTGGGCATCTCCTTTGCCTCAGGCACCTCAGCCCATGCCCCTGTCAGACATGCTGCCCTCAGTGAGGAGGCCATTGACCTCCTCAGATTCTTCACTGTTGGGCAGTCTACCATTTTGAATGCCATCCAGGGTGTAGAGAGGCAGTTGCAACAGACGAATGCATACCTGGAGGGCATTCATTCTGGTCAGGTAGCCCAACAGCGAGCTTTTCAGACTCTGGTCTCAGCACTGATGGCAGCCATGGTCCCTGTGTCCAGCCTCCCCCCTCCAACTTCCTCCACCCAGACCCAAACCCCTGTACCTCAGCCTATCCCGAGCACACCATCAGACCAGCATGCACACACCTCAACACACAAGGGAAGCTCTGGCAAACATAAGCACCACACATCCCACAGGCACTCACACAAGCATCATACCCATGCACACATACCAACATCCACTGCCTCCACTGTGTCCCCCTCCTCCTCGTCTCCCTCCTCCATCCCTGTCACGTCTCCACTCACACCTGCATGCACTACATCTTCAGCCACTACGTCCATCACCAGCAGACCCATCACCACACACCGCTCATGTGCACTCACCACCCCGCTACCATTCACACATCCCCTGTGTCCTCTCCCAGTGTGTCTGTGAGCCCACCTCCCAAGGTACACAAACGCAGTCACACACCCACCCAACAGCCATCCACCTCACGACAGCCTCCATCCCATGCACCTTCACCCAAAGTCAGCAAACGTACACCTCTGTAGGAGGCTGGACTGGCTTGTAGTGAGTACCAAGGGGTACTTACACCTTGCACCAGGCCCAGGTATCCCTTATTAGTGTATAGTGGTGTCTAGCAGCTTAGGCTGATAGAAAAGGTAGCTTAGCAGAGCAGCTTAGGCTGAACTAGGACATGAGTGAAGCTCCTACAGTACCACTTGTGTCACCTGCACAGTATCATAAGAAAACACAATACACAGATATACTAATTTTTATGACAATATGCCAAAGTATCTCAGTGAGTACCCTCAGTATGAGGATAGCAAATATACACAAGATATATGTACACAATGCCACAAATATGCAGTATAGCAATAGAAAACAGTGCAAACAATGTATAGTTACAATAGGATGCAATGGGGACACATAGGGATAGTGGCAACACAAACCATATACTCCAAAAGTGGAATGCGAACCACGAATGGACCCCAAACCTATGTGACCTTGTAGAGGGTCGCTGGGACTGTAAGAAAACAGTAAGGGTTAGAAAAATAGCCCACCCCAAGACCCTGAAAAGTGAGTGCAAAGTGCACTAAAGTTCCCCAAAGAGCACAGATGTCGTGCTAGGGGAATTCTGCAGGAAAGACCAAAACCAGCAATGCAACAACGATGGATTTCCAGACGAGGGTACCTGTGGAACAAGGGGACCAAGTCCAAAAGTCACGATCAAGTCGAGAGTGGGCAGAAGCCCAGGAAATGCCAGCTGTGGGTGCAAAGAAGCTGCTACTGAACAGTAGAAGCTGAAGATTCTGCAAGAACTACAAGGGCTAGAAACTTCCCCTTTGGAGGATATGTGTCCCTCGTTGTGAAGAGTCATGCAGAAGTGTTTTCCCGCAGAAAGACCTTAAACAAGCCTTGCTAGCTGCAAAACTTGCGGTTAGGGTATTTGGGTGCTGCTGTGGCCCATGAGGGACCAGGATGTCGCCAATTGCGTGAGGGGACAGAAGGGGCGTCCAGCAAGACAAGGAGCCCTCTCAGAAGCAGGCAGCACCCACAGAAGTGCCACAACAGGCACTACGAAGTGGAGTGAAACGTTGCTCACCCGAAGTTGCACAAGAGAGTCCCACGCCGCCGGAGGACAACTCAGGAGGTTATGCAATGCAGGTTAGAGTGCCGTGGACCCAGGCTTGGCTGTTCACAAAGGAAATCTTCGTGGAGTGCACAGGAGCCGGAGTAGCTGCAAAACACGCGGTTCCCAGAAATGCAGTCTGGCGTTGGGAGGCAAGGACTTACCTCCACCAAACTTGGACTGAAGAGTCACTGGATTGTGGGAGTCACTTGGACAGAGTTGCTGAGTTCAAGGGACCTCGCTCGTTGTGCTGAGAGGAGACCCAGAGGACCGGTGATGCAGTTCTTTGGTGCCTGCGGTTGCAGGGGGACGATTCCGTCGACCCACTGGAGATTTCTTCGGAGCTTCTAGTGCAGAGAGGAGGCAGACTACCCCCACAGCATGCACCACCAGGAAAACAGTCGAGAAGGCGGCTGGATCAGCGTTACAGTGTCGCAGTAGTCGTCGTTGCTACTTTGTTGCAGTTTTGCAGGCTTCCAGCGCGGTCAGCAGTCGATTCCTTGGCAGAAGGTGAAGAGAGAGATGCAGAGGAACTCTGATGAGCTCTTGCATTCGTTATCTAAGGAATTCCCCAAAGCAGAGACCCTAAATAGCCAGAAAAGAGGGTTTGGCTACTTAGGAGAGAGGATAGGCTAGCAACACCCGAAGGAACCTATCAGAAGGAGTCTCTGACGTCACCTGCTGGCCCTGGCCACTCAGAGCAGTCCAGTGTGCCAGCAGCACCTCTGTTTCCAAGATGGCAGAGGTCTGGAGCACACTGGAGGAGCTCTGGGCACCTCCCAGGGGAGGTGCAGGTCAGGCGAGTGGTCACTCCCCTTTCCTTTGTCCAGTTTTGCACCAGAGCAGGGCTGAGGGGTCCCTGAACCGGTGAAGACTGGCTTATGCAGAAATGGGCACCATCTGTGCTCATGAAAGCATTTCCAGAGGCTGGGGGAGGCTACTCCTCCCCAGCCCCGACACCTTTTTCCAAAGGGAGAGGGTGTAACACCCTCTCTCTGAGGAAGTCCTTTGTTCTGCCTTCCTGGGCCAAGCCTGGCTGGACTCCAGGAGGGCAGAAACTGTCTGAGGGGTTTGCAGCAGCAGCAGCTGCAGTGAAACCCCTGAAAAGGCAGTTTGGCAGTACCCGGGTCTGTGCTAGAAACCCGTGGGTTCATGGGATTGTGCCAACAATGCCAGGATGGCATTGAGGGGGCAATTCCATGATCATAGACATGTTACATGGCCATATTCGGAGTTACCATTGTGAAGTTACACATAGGTAGTGACCTATGTGTAGTGCACGCGTGTAATGGTGTCCCCGCACTCACAAAGTCAGGGGAATTTGCCCTGAACTATGTGGGGGCACCTTGGCTAGTGCCAGGGTGCCCACACACTAAGTAACTTTGCACCTAACCTTTACCAGGTAAAGGTTAGACATATAGGTGACTTATAAGTTACTTAAGTGCAGTGGTAAATGGCTGTGAAATAACGTGGACGTTATTTCACTCAGGCTGCAGTGGCAGGCCTGTGTAAGAATTGTCAGAGCTCCCTATGGGTGGCAAAAGAAATGCTGCAGCCCATAGGGTTCTCCTGGAACCCCAATACCCTGGGTACCTCAGTACCATATACTAGGGAATTATAAGGGTGTTCCAGTATGCCAATTTAAATTGGTAAAATTGGTCACTAGCCTGTTAGTGACAATTTGGAAAGAAATGAGAGAGCATAACCACTGAGGTTCTGATTAGCAGAGACTCAGTGAGACACTTCGTCATAACACAGGTAACACATACAGGGCACACTTATGAGCACCGGGGTCCCTGGCTGGCAGGGTCCCAGTGACACATACAACTAAAACAACATATATACACTGAAATATGGGTGTAACATGCCAGGCAAGATGGTACTTTCCTACACAACCCCCCCCAAACGAAGGACAATAAGACTAGCCATGACCTGATGAGTCTTCATTGTCTAAGTGGAAATATCTGGAGAGTCCATCTGCATTGGAGTGGGTACTCCCAGGTCTATGTTCCACTGTATAGTCCATTCCCTGTAGGGATATGGACCACCTCAATAATTTAGTGTTTTCACCTTTCATTTGTTTTAGCCAAAGTAGAGGTTTGTGGTCTGTCTGAACAATGAAGTGAGTGCCAAACAGGTATGGCCTCAACTTCTTCAGTGCCCAGACCACATCAAAGGCCTCCCTCTCTATGGCAAACCAACGCTTTTCTCTAGGGGTCAACCTCCTGCTGATAAAAGCAACAGGTTGATCCTGGCCCTCAGAATTAAGTTGTGATAAGACTGCCCCTACCCCTAATTGAGATGCATCAGTTTGGACAATGAATTTTTTGGAGTAACAGGGGCTTTTCAGGACAGGTGCATAGCACATGGCCTGCTTCTGCTCCTCAAAAGCTTTTTGACAGCTAGCTGTCCACAATACCTTTTTAGGCATTTTCTTTGATGTGAGGTCATTAAGAGGGGCTGCAATGGAGCCATAGTTCTTTATGAACCTCCTATAGTACCCAGTGAGGCCTATGAAGGCTCTCACCTGGGTCTGAGTTGTAGGGGGAACCCAGTCTATAATAGTTTGGATTTTCCCCTGAAGTGGTGCAATCTGTTCTCCACCTACCAGGTGTCCCAGATAAACCACTTTCCCCTGCCCTATCTGGCACTTTGAAGCCTTGATAGTGAGGCCTGCCTTTTGCAGGGCCTCCAAACCTTTCCATAGGTGGACCAGGTGATCATCCCAGCTGGAGCTAAAGACAGCTATATCATCTAGATATGCTGCACTAAAAGCTTCCAGCCCTTGCAGGACTGTGTTCACCAACCTCTGAAAAGTGGCAGGTGCATTTTTCAATCCAAAAGGCATTACTGTGAATTGGTATTGGCCTCCAATGGTTGAAAATGCAGTTTTTGCTTTTGCTTCTTCTGATAATTTGATCTGCCAATACCCTGCAGTCAAATCAAAAGTGCTTAGATACTTGGCAGATGCCAGTGTATCTATTAGCTCATCTGCCCTGGGTATAGGGTGAGCATCAGTTTTGGTTACCTGGTTGAGAGCTGTGTAGTCGACACAAACCCGCATTTTCTTCTTTCCATCCTTGGAATGAGGTTTTGGTACAAGTACCACAGGAGAGGCCCATGGACTTTCTGAGTGCTCAACCACTCCCAGTTCAAGCATTTTCTGTACCTCTTGCTTTATGCAGTCTCTGACATGGTCAGGCTTCCTATAGATCTTACTTTTGACAGGCAAGCTGTCTCCAGTATCTATAGTGTGCTCACACCAAGAAGTGGTACCTGGCACAGTAGAGAAGAGTTCAGAAAACTGACCTAGGAGATTTATGCAGTGGACTTTCTGCTCAGCAGTAAGACAATCTGCCAAAACTACACCTTCCACTAGAGCATCTTGTTCTGTGGAAGAGAAGAGATCAGGGAGAGGGTCACTCTCTTCTTCCTGTCCCTCATCTGTTGCCATGAGCAGGGTGAGATCAGCCCTGTCATAGTAGGGTTTCAGGCGATTGACATGGAGCACCCTAAGGGGACTCCTGGCAGTGCCTAAGTCAACTAAGTAGGTGACTTCACCCTTCTTTTCAACAATTATATGGGGTCCACTCCATTTGTCTTAGAGTGCTCTTGGTGCCACAGGCTCCAAGACCCACACTTTCTGCCCTGGTTGGTACTGAACCAAAACAGCCTTCTGGTCATGCCATTGCTTTTGGAGCTCTTGGCTGGCCTGAAGGTTTTTACTGGCCTTTTTCATGTACTCAGCCATCCTAGATCTGAGGCCAAGTACATAGTCCACTATGTCTTGCTTTGGAGCTTTTAAAGGTTGTTCCCAACCCTCCTTAACAAGTGTTAGAGGACCTCTCACAGGGTGTCCAAATAGGAGTTCAAAGGGGCTGAAGCCCACTCCTTTTTGGGGTACCTCCCTGTAAGCAAAAAGGAGGCAAGGTAACAGGATATCCCATCTCCTGCGGAGTTTTTCAGGGAGTCCCATAATCATGCCTTTGAGAGTTTTGTTAAATCTCTCCACCAGTCCATTTGTTTGTGGATGATAGGGTGTGGTGAACTTGTATGTCACACCACATTCCTTCCACATGGCCTTTAAGTAAGCAGACATGAAATTGCTTCCCCTGTCTGATACCACCTCTTTTGGGAAGCCCACCCTGGAAAAGATTCCAAGGAGGGCCTTTGCCACTGCAGGAGCTGTAGTGGTCCTTAGAGGAATTGCTTCAGGATATCTGGTGGCATGGTCCACTACCACCAAGATAAACCTATTGCCTGAAGCAGTAGGAGGGTCAAGGGGGCCAACTATGTCGACCCCTACCCTTTCAAAGGGAACCCCAACCACAGGCAGTGGGATAAGGGGTGCCTTTGGAGTGCCACCTGTCTTGCCACTGGCTTGACAGGTTTCACAGGACTTACAAAATTCCTTTGTGTCCTCTGACATTCTAGGCCAATGAAACAAGGGGACAAGCCTGTCTCAAGTTTTCATTTGCCCCAAATGTCCAGCTAAGGGAATGTCGTGGGCTAGAGTTAGGAGGAACTTTCTGTACTCCTGAGGAATCACCAATCTCCTGGCAGTTCCAGGTTTTGGATCCCTTGCTTCAGTGTACAAGAGGTTGTCCTCCCAGTAAACTCTGTGAGAGTCACTGACATCCCCATTTGCTTGTTTGACAGCTTGCTGCCTTAGACCCTCTAGTGTGGGACAGGTATGCTGTACCACACTCAGCTCCTCCCTGGCAGGCCCCCCTTCACCCAAAAGCTCAGCAGTGTCTGCTTCCAGCTCCTCTGGTGTAGGTTCTGCACAGGGTGGAAATTCTTCTTCCTCAGAAGTAGAATCCACCAGAGAGGGAGGGATAGTAGGTAGTGATTTACCTTTACTAACCCTCGCTTTAGGGAGCACTTGGTCCATTCTTCCAGGATCCAAGTCACCCTGTCCTTTTTGCTTTTTGGCCTGAGCCCTGGTTAAAGCAAAAATATGCCCTGGAATGCCCAGCATTGCTGCATGGGCCTCCAACTCCACATCTGACCAAGCTGATGTCTCTAAATCATTCCCTAGTAGACAGTCTACAGGTAAATCTGAGGCAACCACAACTTTCTTTGGACCAGTAACCCCCCCCAGTTGAGATTTACAACAGCCATGGGGTGGCTAAGTGTGTTGTTATGAGCATCGGTTACTTGGTACTGGTGACCAAGTAGGTGTTGTTCAGGGTGGACCAGTTTCTCTATTACCATTGTAACACTGGCCCCTGTGTCCCTGTAGGCCTGAACCTCAACACCATTTATTAGGGGTAGTTGCTTGTACTTATCCATGTTAAGGGGACAAGCAACTAAGGTGGCTAAATCAATAGCCCCCTCAGAGACTAACACAGCCTCTGTGGTCTCCCTAACAAGGCCAACCCCAACTAAGTTACCAAAAGTGAGCCCAGCTACTCCCTTGGATTGGCTATTAGTAGGTTTGCTCCCACTACCACTGCTATTACTAGGGGCACTAGGTGTAGCAGCAGGGGTTGTAGTGGTAGGAGGCTTGGTGCTTTTCTTTGGACAACTGGGATCTGTTGTCCAATGGCCTTTTATTTTACATAAATAGCACCATGTTATTTTTTCTTTGTTTTGATTTGAAGAGGATTTGGGCCCACCACCCCCACCAGAGTGTTTTTGTGGGCCTAATGAAAACTCATTTTTAGATTTGTCCCCACCCTTGTCAGAAGACTTACCATCCTTCTTCTTGCCATCTTTGTCACCCCCTGTATGAACTTTTCTGTTCACCCTTGTTCTGACCCATTTGTCTGCCTTCTTTCCCAATTCTTGGGGAGAGGTCAGATCAGAGTCCACCAGGTACTGGTGCAACAAATCAGACACACAATTATTAAGAATATGCTCTCTCAGGATTAAGTTATACAGGCTCTCATAATCAGTAACTTTACTGCCATGTAACCACCCCTCCAAGGCCTTCACTGAATGGTCAACAAAGTCTACCCAGTCTTGTGAAGACTCCTTTTTTGGTTTCTCTGAACTTCATCCTCTACTGTTCAGTGGTTAAGCCATAACCATCTAGGAGTGCATTCTTAAGAACTTTGAAATCATTGGCATCACTTTCTTTTACAGTAAGGAGCTTATCCCTACCCTTTCCACTAAATGATAGCCATCGTATAGCAGCCCACTGCCTTTGAGGGACATCCTGTACAACACAGGCCCTCTCAAGTGCAGCAAACCACTTGTTAATGTCATCCCCCTCCTTATAAGGGGGAACTATCTTATGCAGATTCCTAGAATCATGCTCTCTTGCAGGATGACTATTGGGAATACTGCTGCTGTCACCATGGGTTTCTAACCCAATTTTCTGTCTTTCTATTTCTATTTCTAAGGACTGCCTATCTAAATCCAGCTGTTGCTTCTTGAGCTTCAGTGTGGATTGTTCCACTCTCAATCTATTGAGCTCCCTTTCTAACACTCTGTCATCAGGGTGGGTGGGTGGGGCATGCCTTGAAACAGACGTATGGTGAGAAGGAACAGAAGGAGACCTGTCCCTAACAGATGGCATTCTAACAGCCTGGCTAACAGAAACAGCACTTCTACTATGATGAGAAGTAATACTCTTACTGTGATGTGAGGCAACACTATTACTGTGATGTGACTCTACATCAGTACCAGCTATGCTAGGTGGTCTGCTAATGGGCAGGCTAGGAAGTTTCCCTTCTAAATCTTTTGCTAGGGGTGCCCCAGGGTCAGATTGGGAACCATCAGCTAATTTCTCAACAGAAGTGCCAACTCTGGTCTTATCTTGTTCAATGAGCATATTAACCAACAGTTCTCTACATGGATTCTTCCCTACCCCTAAACCTCTTTCAATGCAGAGACTCCTTGCTCCTTTCCAGCTAAGGTGATCATAAGTAAGTTTGGACAGTTCAACAGTTTGGCCTGTGCCAGACATTTTAGAAAGTGTTTAAGGGATAGAAAAAGTGAGAAAAAAGTTTTTCAGAACTTTTTGAAAGACAGGAAAAAACTTTTAAAGAACTTTTTAGAAAGTTTAGAGGTACTTTTCAGCACTTAGAAAAGAAGTGAGAGAAGAAAAACAAAACTTTTTGGTTAGGTGTACATACACTGAACTTGTTTTGTATATTTTTCTCTTATGAAAAGTACAATGACAAAAGTGGTAAGTAGTTGCAAAGTACTTATCCCACCGCTGCCACCAATGTAGGAGGCTGGACTGGCTTGTAGTGAGTACCAAGGGGTACTTACACCTTGCACCAGGCCCAGGTATCCCTTATTAGTGTATAGTGGTGTCTAGCAGCTTAGGCTGATAGAAAAGGTAGCTTAGCAGAGCAGCTTAGGCTGAACTAGGAGACAAGTGAAGCTCCTACAGTACCACTAGTGTCACTTGCACAGTATCATAAGAAAACACAATACACAGATATACTAAAAATAAAGGTACTTTATTTTTATGACAATATGCCAAAGTATCTCAGTGAGTACCCTCAGTATGAGGATAGCAAATATACACAAGATATATGTACACAATACCAAAAATATGCAGTATAGCAATAGAAAACAGTGCAAACAATGTATAGTTACAATAGGATGCAATGGGGACACATAGGGATAGGGGCAACACAAACCATATACTCCAAAAGTGGAATGCGAACCACGAATGGACCCCAAACCTATGTGACCTTGTAGATGGTCGCTGGGACTGTAAGAAAACAGTAAGGGTTAGAAAAATAGCCCACCCCAAGACCCTGAAAAGTGAGTGCAAAGTGCACTAAAGTTCCCCAAAGAGCACAGAAGTCGTGCTAGGGAAATTCTGCAGGAAAGACCAAAACCAGCAATGCAACAACAATGGATTTCCAGACGAGGGTACCTGTGGAACAAGGGGACCAAGTCCAAAAGTCACGATCAAGTCGAGAGTGGGCAGATGCCCAGGAAATGCCAGCTGTGGGTGCAAAGAAGCTGCTACTGGACAGTAGAAGCTGAAGATTCTGCAAGAACGACAAGGGCTAGAAACTTCCCCTTTGGAGGATAGGTGTCCCACGTCTTGAAGAGTCGTGCAGATGTGTTTTCCCGCAGAAAGACCGCAAACAAGCCTTGCTAGATGCAAAGCTTATGGTTAGGGTTTTTGAGTGCTGCTGTGGCCCAGGAGGGACCAGGATGTCGCCAATTGCGTGAGGGGACAGAGGGGGCGTCCAGCAAGACAAAGAGTCCTCTCAAAAGCAAGCAGCACCCA
This sequence comes from Pleurodeles waltl, assembly GCF_031143425.1. NCBI lineage: Eukaryota > Metazoa > Chordata > Amphibia > Caudata > Salamandridae > Pleurodeles > Pleurodeles waltl. The sequence continues at coordinate 653,898,406 of NC_090445.1, read as the reverse complement.
CAGAAGTGCTGGAACAGGCACTACAAAGTGAAGTGAAATGGTGCTCACCCGAAGTTGCACAAGAGAGTCCCACGCCGCCGGAGGACAACTCAGGAGGTCGTGCAATGCAGGTTAGAGTGCCGTGGACCCAGGCTTGGCTGTTCACAAAGGAAATCTTTGTGGAGTGCACAGGAGTCGGAGTAGCTGCAAAAGATGCGGTTCCCAGCAATGCAGTCTGGTGTGGGGAGGCAAGGACTTACCTCCACCAAACTTGGACTGAAGAGTCAATGGACTGTGGGAGTCACTTGGACAGAGTTGCTGAGTTCAAGGGACCTCGCTCGTTGTGCTTAGAGGAGACCCAGAGGACCGGTGATGCAGTTCTTTGGTGCCTGCGGTTGCAGGGGGACGATTCCGTCGACCCACGGGAGATTTCTTCGGAGCTTCTAGTGCAGAGAGGAGGCAGACTACCCCCACAGCATGCACCACTAGGAAAACAGTCGAGAAGGCGGCTGGATCAGCGTTACAGTGTCGCAGTAGTCGTCGTTGCTACTTTGTTGCAGTTTTGCAGGCTTCCAGCGCAGTCAGCAGTCGATTCCTTTGCAGAAGGTGAAGAGAGAGATGCAGAGGAACTCTGATGAGCTCTTGCATTCGTTATCTAAGGAATTCCCCAAAGCAGAGACCCTAAATAGCCAGAAAAGAGGGTTTGGCTACTTAGGAGAGGGGATAGGCTAGCAACACCTGAAGGAGCCTATCAGAAGGAGTCTCTGACATCACCTGCTGGCCCTGGCCACTCAGAGCAGTCCAGTGTGCCAGCAGCACTTCTGTTTCCAAGATGGCAGAGGTCTGGAGCACACTGGAGGAGCTCTGGGCACCTTCCAGGGGAGGTGCAGGTCAGGGGAGTGGTCACTCCCCTTTCCTTTGTCCAGTTACGCGCCAGAGCAGGGCTGAGGGGTCCCTGAACCGGAATAGACTGGCTTATGCAGAAATGGGCACCATCTGTGCCCATAAAAGCATTTCCAGAGGCTGGGGGAGGCAACTCCTCCCCAGCCCTGACACCTTTTTCCAAAGGGAGAGGGTGTAACACCCTCTGTCTGAGGAAGTCCTTTGTTCTGCCTTCCTGGGCCAAGCCTGGCTGGACCCCAGGAGGGCAGAAACCTGTCTGAGGGGTTGGCAGCAGCTGCAGTGAAACCCCTGAAAAGGCAGTTTGGCAGTACCCGGGTCTGTGCTAGAGACCCGTGAGATCATAAGATTGTGCCAACAATGCCAGGATGGCATTGAGGGGGCAATTCCATGATCATAGACATGTTACATGGCCATATTCGGAGTTACCATTGTGAAGCTACACATAGGTAGTGACCTATTTGTAGTGCACGCGTGTAATGGTGTCCCCGCACTCACAAAGTCCGGGGAATTTGCCCCGAACTATGTGGGGGCACCTTGGCTAGTGCCAGGGTGCCCACACACTAAGTAACTTTGCACCTAACCTTTACCAGGTAAAGGTTAGACATATAGGTGACTTATAAGTTACTTAAGTGCAGTGGTAAATGGCTGTGAAATAACGTGGACGTTATTTCACTCAGGCTGCAGTGGCAGGCCTGTGTAAGAATTGTCAGAGCTCCCTATGGGTGGCAAAAGAAATGCTGCAGCCCATAGGGATCTCCTGGAACCCCAATACCCTGGGTACCTCAGTACCATATACTAGGGAATTATAAGGGTGTTCCAGTGTGCCAATGTAAATTGGTAAAATTGGTCACTAGCATGTTAGTGACAATTTGGAAAGAAATGAGAGAGCATAACCACTGAGGTTCTGATTAGCAGAGCCTCAGTGAGACAGTTAGTCATAACACAGGTAACACATACAGGGCACACTTATGAGCACTGGGGCCCTGGCTGGCAGGGTCCCAGTGACACATACAACTAAAACAACATATATACAGTGAAATATGGGGGTAACATGCCAGGCAAGATGGTACTTTCCTACAACCTCCTACAACCACTACCTCTTCCTCCACTCCCAAACACCCTCCATCTACCCGTCCCATTGTGTCTAAAAATAATTTCCTGTCCACCCTTGACCTCTTCCCCTAACCTCCCAAACCCCTTCAGTCCCCTAGGGCACGCCTTTCCAGGTCACAACCCAGCACCTCAGCCACCACATCAGTGGGAACAGTGGTGACAGCAGTAACCGGCTTCTGGAGTGCGCCAAGCAGCAGGGCAGCCAGTGTGCCAAGGAGCCAGACCACAGACAGTCCCACACCTCAGAAGCACAAGAAGGTGGCCACTGCCTGGAGGGAGAAGGGCAAAACAGCTGCCACCAAGGGCTCTCCCAGGACTACAGTTGGGAGTGGGAAGACAGCTGCGCCACCATCCAAGGTGGGGAAGGAACACAGAAAGAAAGGCAAGTCGCCGCAAACCAGCACGGCGGACAGGACCGCCATCAGCACCGCTGCCAAGGACACCGCTTCCAGCAGCACCGCTGCCAAGGACACCGATTCTACCAGCACTACTGCCCAGGACACCGCCGCCACCAGCACCGCTGCCAAGGACACCGCTGCCAAGGACACTGCTACCAAGGACACTGCTACCACCAGCACCGCTGCCAAGGACACTGCTGCCACCAGCACCACTGCCAAGGACACCGCCGCCACCAGCACCGCTGCCAAGGACACTGCCTCCACCAGCACCGCTGCCCAGGGCACCACCGCCACCAGCACCGCTGCCAAGGACACCGCCGCCACCAGCAGCGCTGCCAAGGACACCGCCGCCAGAAGCACGCTCACCGAGCCACCCACCAGCACAGCAGGCCAATGAGCGCCGCAAGCACCGCCGCTACTGAGGCCGCCACAAGCAGGATGAAGCACTCTGGGCACAAAGCTCCCTCCAGAACCAGTGGAGTATCCCATCCACAACCTCAGTCCTTGGCAGGATGAAGCACTCTGGGCACAAAGCCCCCTCCAGAACCAGTGGAGACTGTTATCCACTTGAGAGACTGTGGCTTCGCACTCCCCAGGATGCAGCAGTGGGCAACCCACCCCCTGTAAAGACTTGTGAGACTGTGGCTTTGCACTCCCCAGGATGCAGCAGTAGCCAAACCACCCACTCGAGACATTTGAGAGACTGTGGCTTTGCACTTCCCAGGAAGCAGCAGTGGGCAAACCACCCACTTGAGAGACTGTGGCTTTGCACTCCCCAGGATACAGCAGTGGGGATGGAGCCCCCTCGTGGATCTGGCGTTGTGCACTCATCCGGCTGAGGTGCCCCCCTTCCCTTCCCCCTGAGGTGCCTGTTTTATTTCTATCTGATGCCCCTGCAGTGTTCCCTCCATTTTGATCGGGTATCTTGTGTGGGCCTCGCCCATGCCTTTTGGGCCCAGTGGTCCACGGACTTTAATGGTGTAGTACCTGGACTTGTATGATTGGTGTATATATTTGTTTATAGTGTATATATATTTTTGAGTACTGGATTTTAATAGATAACAATCGTTCAAATCATTTCATTTTGTCTTTGCATTCTTCCGGTGGGGTGAGGGGGTGTAACTATATTGTATCAACAATGTGTCGTAGGTGCAGTACTCACCGTGGTCTTCGCTGCCGGCGTTCGTGCTCCTGGTAGAGGAGCAGGAAGACAAAGGCAGGGAGGATATGAAGTTCCGGCTCCGTGGTGTCCTGGTTCCTCGTGGGGTGTGTAGAGGTGAGCGTTTTCCCTTCTGTGTACTGTTTCCACTGTGTTTTTGTTCGCGGTGAAACTGCCCCGGAAAAGGTGGCGGATTGGCCTGTTGTAATACTGTGGGCGATACATTGTCTTCCGCCTTTCTGTTGGTGGTTACCGCCGTGGTGTTTGTTTGTACCGCCGTGGCGGTCGGACTGTTAAAGTGGCTGTCTATGTTAGCAGTTTCCGCCATGGTCGTGATTCTATTTTTTTTCCGCCGGTCTGTTGGCCAGGGTTGTAATGACCACCAAAATTTTCCAAAATAGACTCGCCCATTGCCCCACAACCCTCCCTCTCACCTCCTGGGCCACCTCCCCACTATAGCCCATGAGACCCAACCTGGACCCATCTGGCACCATGGTTATGTGCAAGCTTCCTCATCCCACTTGCCACCACTTCTGCAAATAGAAAAACTAGGATTATATTATGATGTATAGATTGTCAAGTCTATGTACTCTCTAATATTGTCTTCAGGAGCTTCTGTGCATCTTCAACAGTGGGAAACAGACTAAACCGGCCATTATGCAAAAACTTCAACTTGGACGGGTGGATGATAGTAGCCTCAACCAAAAGAACTAGATAACATTTTAGATGACCTAACCCAGCAAACCAAGGACTCCTACCTAAATCTCTCTTCACTATGATGTTACATATTCTTGAATCCTACTGCGACAAGTTCACCTACTAAACTGTAACTAATCCATAACAGTCAAACCCTACTAGCACTTACCCTATAAATAAACACTCAAACCTCCATTGTGTGATAGCCCTACAGAACAAACATGTTACTTATTACCTAACATCTCAACTACATTGGTTGATTAATAATGGCTAACAATACCAGCCCCTCCTGGCCCTCTGGACTTTTTCTTTCCCCCATATCAACAGCTGCCCTACAACCACATGTTATACTAACTACAATAACAGATACTAACTCGTACCCCATACTTCTTAACATGCTTTGTCTCTTTCCTATGAAGCACTATAATGCTTCTACTAACCATCCCCTTTGATGACCTCTAAGGGTACTTATGTTTACATGATTTTTCGTTGTTGCATTGTCTACATCGTATACATTACTTATATACCTTTACTTAGGTTCACATAATTGTGAGGTTACAACTGATGAGCACAGTTTAATGTTGGGCTACTTCAGTAATGCCTCTATTAGTTGTTGTTTATGAAATGTTTGTTCTACATGTAACGTACTGAATAAGTACCAAACTTTCTAACGGAGACTACTCGCATTGTTTAGAAATGTTTGAATCATATCTTAGTTGTTAACTGCTTTGTTTTTGACTATATTCTTACTGACCTCTGCCATGCTCTGGTCTTCTGACTATCTACACTACCCCAAGTCCATAACTCTGATTATCTCTTTTTTGGGATTATCTACATATGATCACCTGCTCAGCCCAACAACCTCTATGTATAACAGCCAACTCATATTCCATTTCATCTTAAGAAGCTTATACAATTAATATTATGCCCATAACAACTCATACTCTATGAACCATACATTTTAATTAACCCCTCCCATGCCCCGGACGGTTGCCGTGTGCCTGGGACGAGACCACACCCCTCCATCAGGGATGAAAGGGGAATCGCTTCCCCTTTCACCCCCGACCATCCCCACCCCCCCGGTGACGTCTGATGACGTCAGCGCGCAAATCGCACGCTGACCTCATCAGAGGTCACCTCGAAGCATGATCCTGGAAGAGAAATGCAAAAGCGGGAGGTGGGGCGGGAGAGACAAGAAAGGAAAGACCTTTCCTTTCATTTCTTGTCTCTCACAGCATTTCTGCTGCCCGATCGCAATGCGATCGGGCAGCAGAAATGCCCACTAGACACCAGGGAATTTTTCTTTTTTTTTGTATATTTCAATAAGAGGAGCGGCCCCTTGGGCAAGGGCCGCTCCCCAGGAGGGCAAATGATTTCTAGGGCATTTCTGCCCACCAGGGATGATTTTTATTTTTTTTAATGTTTGGGGAGCGACTCCTTACGCAAGGGTCGCTCCCGGGGGGCCAAATTATTATAAGGCCATTTCTGCTCCCCCCCCGGGGGGGCAGAAACCACTAGGCAGCAGGGATTATTTATTTTATTAATACTTGCGCATAAGGGGAGCAAATGATTTTTAGGCCGTTCTGCCCCCCGGGGGCAGATCACCAGGGATCATTTTTTTTTGTTTATTTTGATTTTTTTATGTTTGGGGAGCGACCCCTTAGGCAAGGGTCGGTCACGGAGAGGGCCAAATAATTTTTAGGACATTTCTGCCCCACTGGGGGCAGATCGGACTAATATAATCAGGCCGATCTGCTCCCGGGGGGGCAGAAACCACTAGACACCAGGCATTATTTATTTTATTCATACTTGCGCATATGGGGAGCGGCCCCTTGAGCAAGGGCCGCTCCCCAGAGGGCCAAATTATTTTTAGGCCATTTCTGCCCCCCCCGGGGGCAGATCAACCTAATATAATTAGGCCGCTCTACCCTCGGGGGGCAGGAAATCCACTAGACACCAGGGATATATTTTTTTGTTGATTATTTTTATTTTTTTTATGTGTGGGGAGCGACCCCTTAGGCAAGGGTCGCTCCCAGGGGGCCAAATTATTTTTAAGCCATTTCTGCTAATATACTTAGGCTGATCTGCCTCCAGAGGGGGCAGAAACCACAAGATACCAGGGATTTTTTTTTTTTATACTAACGCATAAAGGGAGCGGCCCCTTTGGCAAGGGCCACTCCCCAGGCGGGGCAAAATATTTCTAGGCCTTTTCTGCCCCCCCCTGGAGGCAGATCGGCCTAATATAATTAGGTGGATCTGCCCCCTGGGGGGTCAGAAACCTCCAGACACCAGGGATATATATATATATATATATATTTATTTACTTTATGTTTTTATGTATGGGGAGCGACCCCTTGGACAAAGATCGCTCCCCTGGTATTTAGACCATTTCTGCCCCCTTTGGACACCATGGATTGGTGTGTGTGTGTGTGTGTGTTGTGTTTGGGGGGCAGCCCCCTGGACAAGGGTCACTCCCCATGGGGGCACATTACTGTTCGCTATAACTGAACCCCTTGGGGGCAGATTGGCCTATTTTTGGAAGGGCCATCTGCCCCCAAGGGGGGCAGAAATCCCACCAGAGTCCAGGGAAGATTTTTTCTTTTCAAAATAAGAGGTTTGGGGTATGGCCATTCCCCCACCCCAAATAAATGGGTCCAAAGTTGTTCTGCTCAGGGGGAAAGAAAGTCTACTAGATGCCAGGGAATAAAAAAAATAAAAGAAAATTGTGGGGTGGTGGCTACCAACCAGTATTGGCCTGGTTATGCCCCCACCTGAACTGAAGGGGCTAACAGTCTTTCAGCTCTCCCCGCACACTGAAACATCTTATCCCATGGCAAGCAAGAGGACATTTGATTATTTTTGGTTTTTGTTTTACAACTGGGCCATGAGAGCTTGGTAACTCTCAAAATCGTCCCACTTGGAATGGTGAGGGCTGCACTTTTTTTTACTTTGGGATGCTGCCATGTAGAAAAATCCACAAGACCTAGACACATCTAAAAACTAAACATCTAGTTGATTCCAGTTTGGTGTGCTTCACAAGCACCCCCACCGTTTCCTTGCCCGCAATGCCCTGCAAACCTGCAACTTTGCTGGAAAGCACACATTTCTGTGATGGAACCTTCCAGAATCTGCAGGAATCCACAAAATTCCTACCACCTAGCACTGTTCATCTATACCAATATAAATTCTACTGCACTTGTCAGCCTAAAAATGTTTTTTTTCAAACTGCCCTTTTGCACCCACTTTGGTTCCCCCTCAATTTCAACATGTTTTTGGCTCTTCCCTGTCACAAGCACTTGGCCCACCTACACAAGTGAGGTATCATTTTTAATGGTAGACTGAGGGGAAATTTGTCCTGGTGCAGTGATCCCACACAGAAATGTGGGAACAATTAGATTTTTTAGCTAAATTTGAGGTTTGCTGAGGATTCTGGGTCAGAAAACATTGGGGGATTCACGCAAGTCACACCTCCCTGGACAGGGTTTGGTAGGTTTCCCTAGATGGCTGCTGAGCCCAGGACCAAAAACGCAGGTGCCCCCGCACAAACAGGTAGTTTTGTATTTGATAATTATGATGTGTCCAGATAGTGTTTTGAGGGTATTTCCTGTTGCGAGCAGAAGGCCTACTCACACAAGTGAGGTACCATTTTTATCGGGAGCCTTGGGGGAACGCTGTGTGAAAGGAGATTTGTGGCTCCTCTCAGATTCCAGAACTTTCTGTCACTGAAATGTGAGAATAAAGTGTTTTTTTAGCCACATTTTGAGGTTTGCAAACGATTCTGGGTAACCGAACCTGGTGAGAGCCCCACAAGTCACCCCATCTTGGATTTCCCTAGGACTCTAGTTTTCCAAAAATGCACAGGTTTGGTAGGTTTCCCTAGGTGCCGGCTGAGCTAGAAGCCAAAATCCACAGGAAGGCACTTTGCAAAAAACACCTCTGTTTTCTTTGGAAAAATGTTGTGTCCACGTTGTGGTTTGGGGCATTTCCTGTCACGGGCACTAGGCCTACCCACACAAGGGAGGTATCATTTTTATCGGGAGACTTGGCGGGGGATGCTGTGTGGAAGGAAATTTGTGGCTCCTCTCAGATTCCAGAACTTTCTGTCACAGAAATGTGAGGAAAAAGTGTTTTTTTAGCCAAAGTTTGAGGTTTGCAAAGGATTCTCGGTAACAGAACCTGATTCGAGCCCAACAAGTCACCCCATCGTGGATTCCCCTAGGTCTGTAGTTTACAAAAATGCACAGGTTTGATAGGTTTCCCTAGGTGCCCGCTGAGCTAGAGGCCAAAATCCACAGGTAGGCACTTTGCAAAAACACAAGTGAGGTACCATTTTTATTGGGAGACTTGGGGGAACATAGAATAGCAAAACAAGTGTTATTGCCCCCTGTCTTTCTCTGCTTTTTTTCCTTTCAAATATAAGACAGTGTGTAAAAAAGACGTCTATCTGAGAAATGCCCTGTAATTCACATGCTAGTATGGGCAACCCAGAATTCAGAGATGTGCAAATACCCACTGCTCCTCAACACCTTATCTTATGGCCATTTTGGAAATACAAAGGTTTTCTTGATACCTATTTTTCACTCTTTATATTTCAGCAAATGAATTGCTGTATACCCGGTATGGAATGAAAACCCACTGCAAGGTGCAGCTCATTTATTGGCTCTGGGTACCTAGGGTTCTTGATGAACCTACAAGCCTTATATAGCCCCACAACCAGAGGAGTCCAGCAGTTGTAACAGTATATTGCTTTAAAAAATCTGACATTGCAGGAAAAAGTTACAGAGTAAAACGTAGAGGAAAATGGTTGTTTTTTTACCTCAATTTCAATATTTGTTTATTTTAGTTATTTTCTGAAGGAAACCCTTGTAGGATCTACACAAATTACCCATTGCTATATTCAGAATTTGGTCTACTTTTCAGAAATGTTTAGGTTTCTGGGATCCAGCAATGGTTTCACACCCATTTCTGTCACTGACTGGAAGGAGGCTGAAAGCACAGAAAATCGTAAAAATAGGGTATGTCCCAGTAAAATGCCAAAATTGTGTTGAAAAATTGGGTTTTCTGATTCAAGCCTGCCTGTTCCTGAAACTGGGAAGCTGGTGGTTTTAGCACCGCAAACCCTTTGTTGATGCCATTTTCAGGGAAAAAAACCCAAGCCTTCTTCTGCAGCCCTTTTTCCCATTTGAAAAAAAAAAATGTCACTGTATTTTGGCTAATTTCTTGGTCTCCTTCAGGGGAATCCACAAAGTCTGGGTAGCTCCAGAATACCTAGGATGTTGGTAAAAAAGGAAGCAAATTTGGCGTTGGTAGCTTATGTGAACAAAAAGTGCCTAAGCGTGCCCTGCCCCAAATAGCCAAAAAAAGGCCTGGCACCTGAGGGGGAAAAGTCCTGGCAACAAAGGGGTTAATAAGCCGTATATACAGATCAGATCTCCCCTTTAGCGAACCTTCCCATGGCTCCTCTTTCCCTCTCAGTGGCTACCCCCTTTCGTAGCCCTACTTTCACCTTACCTTTTTGGAAGATAATTTTGGGTGGGTTATTGGTGGGCTTAAGGGTTCCTGGTTTCATGCTGTCTATTTCTTCCTCCTCATCCTTTGTTTCTACCCCTCCCCACTGACCTCCTATCTCTCCGCTCTACTTAGAGATGTTACATCTCCTATTGTCGATCCAAGATATTACACTCTCCCATATATCTCTGTGCCATCTATGACCAAGATTCTGATCTTCATAATACAGCTCTTCATCCTCATCACACATTTATTATGGATCACATTATATTACAACAGCTTACCCATTTATAAGAGGTGGTTTTCCCCTCCTGCAAACCTATATGCAGTTGATGATAATAATTCCCTTATTTTGCTGCCACTTGAGTAGAGCTTGGTTTGGAAACCCAACCATACTCATACTACCATAATGACTAACAATAGCTAATTTAGAATATTATCCCTCAATACAAAGGGAATTAACCGTCAGGTAAAACGGAAACAAATCCTTGACTATTGTGCTAAATTAAAAGGAGATATAATTCTACTGCAAGAAACAAAACTGGGGAATCAAGATCTTAAATACTTACACCATAAAGGAATCTGAGACATAGTTGGCTCCCCAGCCATTAAGAAACAAAATGGAGACCTCATCCTTATATCCCAAAAGGTCAATCTAATCATCAAAGATAACACACATGACAATGAAAGAAGATGGTCAATCACCCGGGTAACAAATAACACCACCAAACTTATTATTGTTAATGTCTATGCCCCAACATCAGACGAGTATGAATTTTGGATATCATTAAATAAACAGCTATGCCTAATTCCGAGTAACTCCAATATCATTGTGGCTGACGATTTCAGTCTCCCATGTGACAGAAATTTGGCCTGTAAATTCAGACTCAATAAATCCCACAAACAAATGAGGAAGCTATGTGACACATACTGCTTTAATGGCATATGGCATGTAAACAACCCAACTGGCAGTGAATTTACATTCTACACACACGCACATATCTCTCTATCTAGGATAGATTACATCCTATCCAATGATATTCTCACTTCGAAAGCCTCTAAGCCTAGAATTGAACTAATACTAATATCAGAATATGCTTGGATATCGCTTGACCTGAATTTTACTTGCGACCCTCCCAAATCAAAACATTGGCGACTATAAGAAATTCTCCTGGAGGATCAATCACATATTCATAAAATTAAAGAAGCTATTAATAATTACTTTACAGAAAACAAAACCAATGTCATTATCAAAGAGACACTTTGGAATGCCATGAAAGCTTCAATATGGGGAGAAGCTATCAGCATCATGTCTAACATTAAAAAACAAACTGACAAATCCCTTAACGAGCTAGAACAATCTATCAAAAGACTAGAAAAAAAAGTATTTGGATTAAAAGTCCATGAGACTTTGTCAAAATTGAAAGTCCTCAAATACGAATACAATAAAATACTAAGTAAAAGAGCACATAGATGGGTGCAAAACATGAAAACATTTACGGACTCTAATAAAGCGGGTAGAACCTTAGCAAACTACCTAAAATTTAAAAAGAACCTAAACCATATTCCCTCGATGAGAAATAACTCAGGTTCTGTAACCTCAGACCCCTTAGAAATCTCTAACACCTTTGAAGAATTTTACCAGGCCCTATATAATACTAAGCACAAGGCCACACCCAATGAATGCAATGACTACCTCCAAACAATATCCCTACCTGAAACCACTGACTCAGGACGCATTAAGCCTTATCAGCCCATCACTCAACCTGAAATAAAAAAAGCCATCAGGTCTTTAAAACCAGGCAAAGCTCCATGCCCTGACTAACTGCCAACTTGTATAAAAAGTTTAAAAATGAACTTATCCCCCACACAGAATCCCTTTACCATCAATTTGACAAGTCTTGCACGATTTTGGGGTCCGTCTCTGAAGCTATTATTACTGTAATACATAAAGAAACAAAAGACCCCCTTGAAGTGAAAAACTACAGACCCATTTCCCTTCTAAACTTGGATTGCAAAATTTACGCAAAAATACTGGCAAACAGACTAGAAAAAATCTTCCCATCCCTCATATATCGGTCTCAAACTGGGATTATCAAAGGAAGACATAGAGCATATAATATAAGACTTTTCTGCCATGTAATTGATAAAGCTAAATCTCTACCCATCCCAACAATTGCCATGGCCTTAGATGCTGAAAAGGACTTTGATAAGGTTTTGTGGACCTTTCTGAGATCCTTCATGCAAAAATTAAATCGAGGTGAAACCTTTATTAGACACGTCTTTGCTTTATACACTAACCCATTGCCCCGCATTAGAACCAACGGATTCCTATCAAACAAAATCAACCAAGCTCGGGGAATGTATGGGTACATACTGGGTAATGTGGAACTGTGTCCTAATGACTGCCCTCTCCTTGATTTTCAGAAAACGACTTTGGGCATACTCCGAATTGCTACTTACTTAGACCAATTGCATGAACAGAGATGTTTAGATTGGTGGCAGTGTCCTTTCACTGTGGAGATTGCCCAGGTTGCCCCAATTCCCAAACCACTGGCGTCAATAACGATCAATATGGGAGTACAGGGGCAGAGAGACCTGTTCGTTGATGACTCCACTCAGTTGATTTGCGGGCATCCATAAACACTAGAATACCTTCTTTGTAGTCTTGAAAATCTTTTGGCAGACATGGAAATCTGCACCCATGACCACTGTTAACAGGTACTAACGCGCTTCTGCTCTCTCCTCCAAATATGGTAAAATTGACCTACACCTAATTGACACATTTAATTTACTTGTAAGTCCCTAGTAAATTGTATTACATGCACCCAGGGGCTGTAAATTAACTTCTACTTGTGGGTCTGTAGCACTAATTTTGCCACCCACTGAAGCAGCCTTTTAAAGCATCTCAGTCCTGCCATTGCAGCCTGTAGTGCAGTTTTAAACTGCCATTTGGACCTAGCAAAATGAACCTTTTGCCAAGCCTAAACCTTCCTTTTTAATACATATGTCATCCCTAAGGTAGGCCCTAAAGGCTCTTAAGGCAGGATGCCTTGTATTTAAAAAGTAGGACATGTGGGTTTGAATTTACATGTCCCCGGTAGTGAAAAACTCCTAACATCATTTTTCACTACTGTAAGGCCTATTTCTCCCATTGACTAACATGGGATTAGATTATCACATTTAATAAGTGATAACTGTTAATGGGGATAAGATAAAGAAATGCTATTTAGGCTCAAACGAATTGTATTTTAAAATCCTACTTAATGATAAGGTTGAATTTTATGTCACAATTCTGAAAATGCCACTTTTGGAAAGTTGGCATTTTCTTGCCCTAACCATTTGTACCTTCAGCAAGTGTCCTGGGTCACTTGACTGTGAATGTCTCTACAGTTGGGGTTTGTGCATTCCTTCTAGACAGTAACACAAAAGGGATTAGGGGTGAACAGAGTGGCTGGGGTGGAGCTGTACCCAGCCCCACTTATATTGCAAAGGGTTTTGCCTCCTGTGAATACAAAGTAACCTGACTACTTTTTTGCCATCCCAGACTTCTTGGAGCCTTGCTGGGGAAGGGAAGAACTTTCCCCACTTCAACGGCTAACATCAGGTTTAAATATTGGACTGCCAGAGCCACTTTTCATTATATCTCTGCACCTGTGGACATTGGACATTGCAGAAGAAGGGCTGCCTTTCTCTATGGGAATGAAGACTGGATCTGTTCCTCTTATCCCAGGCTATCCAAAGTGACTGCAAAGGTCAGTTGGCTCACCTCCTGTATGAGCTACAGGGACATAAACCCCAGAGGCCTCCCCGCAACTGCCCAGCTGATATGTTGCACTGGAGCGGCCTGGCCCTGCAACTGGACCTGCTTGATCCTTGCTGGTTTCTGCTGGAATGAGTTCTGATCCCCAAAAGGTGTCTCTGCAAGTCCTGGACACTTGGGTGGCATTAGGTGAGCCTCTCCTGTGAAGAAAGGGGAAATCCTGAAATTCTGGTCTCTTCGTGAACGGGTCCGTTTGCTTCGAGACTATACCACATGTGATGACCGCCAACAGGAAGCTCTGGTGAACCAGACTCTTGGCGCTATTGCCAGCGATGGCCAGCAGTGTGTGATCTGCACTTTGCACGACAGTCAGCGATGATCACCATTGACAATCTCCAGCAATGGCTGTCTGCTACTCCCAACCGGTTCTTCGCGCTAAAGCATGGACTGTCCGCGATGCCAGGATTGCACTTAAAACCACAGCGATGGACATCTGAAATGCTCTCCCTGCTCCTTGCGGCCTTCTCCACTGCGAATGGAACACTTTGTTTCAGACTTTAAGGCATTCACTTTTTCAGTGGTCCTAACCCGGTCCCTGTACCCAGCCTGTACGACATAGCAGTTGGCCAGAACATCTGACTTTCCCATGGTCTAGCACGACCGGAAGACCGCAAATGGTGCTATGTGCTTTTAGACAGTATACTGACCTAGATTTTACAATTGTATTTCTTTATTGATCTAATTTTTGTCATTCTGGTCTTATTTTATTTATTGAAATGTACTTTATTTTTGTAAATTGGTGTGGGATTTTCCTTATGTTGTGCTTAAATATTATTAATGTTTCAAGTGCTGCATATAAACTTTAGACATTGCCTCTAAGTTAAACCTGACTGCTTTGTGGCAAGCTACCACAGGCTTAAGCAAAGATTAATTTACTGGTTTTGTGGATTTTAAAGTTTGAATCAAAAATAGTGCCAAAAAGCACATAGCAGGAACCACAGTTATCTGGTTGTGCTAAACCGTGTCAAAGTCAAAGGTTACAGCACTCCCCGATTGAGCGCAGGTTAGATACAGGGACAAGAATTGTCCAGATGGAAACAGTACTTTTGAACTTACAGACATATTCAGGGAAGGCAAGCAGAGGCTGCTGGGCAATTAGAACGCAGCAGCTTAAATTCTAATCTCGGTTTCTGTCTGTTCTCCAGGTTGAAAGTTGGGAAAACTTTCCCTCCTTTTGCACTGTGGGCAGGAGGATTTCAGTTTAACACCAGCCAAGAGTCCAAGGCCTGTGAGGCCACCACTATGGGGTTAGTACTCACCCCAGCAGAGGCCAGTATCAGGATCCAGGACAGGTCCAGCTGTTACCGTTAAGCTGGGCAGTTGCAAGGAAAAGGCCTGTGGAAGTTTGTTATGTCCCTGTGGCTCAAGCAGGAGGTCAGCCAACTGACCTGTGGAGTAACTTCTAGGGTCCTAAATTCAAGGCAAGCAGATCCAGTCTTCCTTCAGATTTTACAGACAGCAAGGCAGTCCTTCTTCTGATTCCACACAGGTCCAGAAGTGTTCTGAGGAGAGATCTTTGGAGTCCACTTTTATGCCCTGTGTTAGCCTATGGGTGGACGGCATGCCTTGGTCTACCCCTTAAATCATTTTGGGTCAGTTTCTCTAATCTCACTGAGTTTGGTGCCATCCTGACTAGAGACACAGTGGTGAGGCAGGCATAGGTGTGAGCTTCATTTTCCAGTGACAAGGTAGACATCCTTTGAAGCTCAGGAATGGGCTGGCAATGACTCTCCAACCGTCCTGTCAAGGGAAACGTCCCCCTCCCCACTCCCTGGGTCCTTCGTCCACTGTCCGGAAGCAATACATACCTCAGCACAGGTGAGCCATAAGAGGTCAGGCAACAGACAGACATTGGCAAGAAGGCCTTTTGGTTTAAACCCTTCGCTGCCAGGGCTTTTCTCCCTTGGGTGCAGAGCCTTCTTTTTGTCTGTTTGGGGTAGTTTGTGCTCAGGTCCTCGTAACTTTTTGTCCACATTAGTTACCCACGCCAAGTTTTTTTCCTTTTTTCCAACATCCTAGGGATTCTAAAGGTACCCAGAGATTTTGAGTTCCCCAGAAGGAGACCAAGAAATTAGCCAAAATACAGCTAACAATTCATTTTTTTCAGTAAAATGGGAAAAAAGCCCTGCAGAAGAAAGAATGTGTTTTTTTCCCTGAAAATTGTATCAACAAAGGGTTTGCAGTGCTAAAATCTACCATCTTCCCAGCTTTCAGGGACAGGCATACTTGAGTCAGAAAACCAAATTTTTCAACAAAATGTTGGCATTTTACTGGGACATACCCCATTTGTACTGTTTTTTGTGTTTTCAGCCTCCTTCTGGTTAGTGACAGAAATGGGTGTAAAACCAATGCTGGATCCTGGACAGCTAAACATTTCTGAAAAGTAGACAACATTCTGAATTCAGGAGGGGGTAATCTGTGTAGATCCTTCAAGGTTTTCCTACAGAAAGTAACAGCTAAAATAAAACAAATATTGAAATTGAGGTGAAAAAAGAGCCATTTCTGTTCGCATTTTCTTCTATAACTTTTTCCAGCTATGGCAGTTTTTTAAAAGCAATATACCATTACATCTGCTGAACTCTTTTGGTTGCGGGGATATATAGGGATTGTAGGTTCATCAAGTGGGTTTTCATTGTATACCAGGTATGCACCAGTTCATTTGGTAAAATATGAAGAGTGAAAAACAGGTATCAAAGGAAACCTTTGTATTTCCAAAATGGGCACAAGATAAGGTGTTGAGAAGCAGTGGTTATTTGCACATCTCTGAATTCCAGGATTCCCATACTAGCATGTGAATCACAGGGCATTTCTCAAATAAACTTATTTCTTACATACTGTCTTACATTTTACAGGAAAAAATGTAGAGAAGGACAAGGGGCAATAACACTTGCTCTTCCATTCTGTGTTTCCCCAAGTCTCCTGTTAAAAATGGTACCTCACTTGTGTCGGCAGGCTTAGTGCCCGCAACAAGAAACACCCCAAAACGCAACATGGGCACATCACATTTTTACATTGAAATCTGCCATTTTTTTGGGACAGTGCCTAGCTGTGGATTTTAGCCTGTAGCTCAGCCGGTGCATAGGGAAACCGAATAAACCTGTGCATTGCTGAAAACTAGACACCTAGGGAGATCCAGGATGAGGTGACTTGTGGGGCTCTCACCAGGTTCTGTTACCCAGAATCCTTTGAAAACTTCAACATTTGGCAAACAAAACACTTTTTCCTCACATTTCACTGAAGGAAAGTTCTGGAATCTGAGAGGAGCCACAAATTTCCTTCCACCCAGCATTTCACCAAGTCTCCTGATAAAAATGGTACCTCACTTGTGTGGGTAGGCCTAGTGCCCATGACAGGAAATGCCCCGAAACACAATGTAGACACATTACAATTTCCCAACGAAAACTGACCTGTTTTTTGGAAAGTACCTATCTGTGGATTTTGGCCTATAGTTTAGCTGGCATCTAGGAACTCCTACTAAACCTGTGCATTTTTGAAAACTAGACACCTAGAGGAACCAAGGGTGGGGTGACTTGTGGCACTCTCACCAGGTTATGTTACCCAGAATCCATTAAAAACCTTAAAATTTGGCAAATAAACACGTTTTCCTCACTTTTCGGTGAAGGAAAGTTCTGGAATCTGAGAGGAGCCACAAACTTCCTTCCACCCAGAACTCCCCCACATCTCCCGATAGAAATGGTCCTCACTTGTGTGGATAGGCCCAGTGCCCGCGACAGGATATGCCCCAAAACACAACGTGGACACATCACATTTTCCCAAAGAAAATGGACATGTTTTTTGCGAAGTGCCTATCTGTGGATTTTGGCCTCTAACTAAACCTATACATTCTTGAAAACTAGAGACCTAGGGAAATTCAGAATGGGGTGCCTTCCGGGGCTCTTACCAGGTTCTGTTACCCAGAATCCTTTGCAAACCTCAAAATTTGGCAAAAAGACAAAAAACACTTTTTCCTCACATTTTGGTGATGGAAAGTTCTGGAATCTGAGGGGAGCCACAAACTTCCGTCCACCCAGCATTCCCCAAAGTCTCCCGATAAAAATGGTACCACACTTGTATGGTAGGCACATGCCCGCAACAGGAAATGCCCCAAAACACAACCTGGACTCATCAAAATGATCTATTACAAAACGACCTGTTTTTGCAAGCGGGGGGCACCTGCGTTTTTGGTCCCAAGTGTGGCGGTCTTCTAGTGAAACCTACGAAACCCAGACATTTTTTAAAATTAGAACCTGGTGGAGTCTAGTGAGGTGTGGCTTGCATGGATTCCCCAACATTTTATTATCCAGACTCATCTGCAAACCACAAATGTAACAAAACAAATTATCACATTTTCCACAATTTTCCTTGTAGGATCACCGCGGCTGTACACATTTCCTACCACCCAATGTTCCCCTCTGTCTGTCAATAGAAATTATACCTCACTTGTGTGGGAGGCAGAAATGGCCAACAGTTATATGCCCTCATTTTGGGGCTACCCTTGACCAAGGGCCTGCCCCCCCACACAAAGAAAACATAAACAAAAACTATCCCTGGCACCTTAGTGGATTCTGCCCCCATTGGGGCAGATGGCCCTAAAGATAATAGGTAGATCTGCCTTCAAGGGGGGCAGAAAGAGACAACAGTCAAGTGCCCACTTTGGGGGGTGTAACCATTGCTGAAGGAGCCACCTCCCCACAAAAAAAAAACATAAAACAAAATAATCCTGTATCTTCGTGGCTTCTACCCCCTTGGGGCAGATGGGTGTAAAAAAAATAAGCCGATCTGCTCCCAAAAGGGCAGAAATGGTCAACGATAATGTGCCCCCTTGGGGGAGTGACCCTTGCCCAAGGGGTTACCTACCCACACACAAAACAACCCACAAAAAACAAACTGAAAAAATCCCTGGTGTCTTTGTGGCTTCTGCCACCCTTGGGGGCAGATGGCCCTAAAACAATAGGCCCATCTCCCCCAAGGTGGGCAAAAATGGCCATCTGTAATGTGCCCCCTTTGAGGGGGGCACCCTTGCCCAAGGGGCCGCCCCCACCCAAAACACACACACACACAAAAAATCCCTGGCACTTCCCCTTCCATCCCCTGCCCGTAATGGTTACATCCTCGGCACAGCAGCACAGTAACTGTTATGTCCAGGGCACTCAAGAGGTTAAGGCAAGAAAATGACAACTTTCTAAAAGTGTAATTTCCAAACTAACAATATAAAGTCCAACTTGAACATTAAGTTGGATTTTAAATTACTGTCAAAATGAGTCATTGAACGATTTTTCTAGCTACTGCTTAACTGAATTTAGCACTTATTAAGGGAAATAGTGTCAACCAGTGTTAACTTATGAGAGCGCCAGCCTTGCCCCAGTGAGAAATGACCCTGCAGATTTTTCACTGCGAGGGCATGTAAACATAAAGCATTAATTTCCGACTTTTTATACATGCACCCTGCACTCTGGGTATTTAAGACATACCTTATGGGTGAGCTATAAGTATAAATAAGGAAGGTTTTAGCCTGCCAAAAAGGTTTGTTTTCCCAGGTCGAAATGGAATTTCTAAAAGTGCACACTCAGCTTGCAATGGCAGATCTCGAGCCATGATTTATAGTGCTACTTTAATGAGTGGCACAATGAGTGCTGCAGCCTATTAGTAACATTTAATTTATAGGCCCTGGGTACACGTATTACTGTATACTAGGATCTTATAAGTAAATTAACTGTGGCAATTAGGTGTATGAAAAGTTTTAAAGGGACCACACAAGCAATTAACCACTGGTTAATAGAAGTAAATAGCACAGAGACGTATGGACAACAAAAAAGGGTTCAGCAAAAGAAGGCAAAATATCTGGGGAAATTCCACACAAAAAATGGTCATTTCCAACGATACCAACATCAAATAAACTCTCACAAAACATAGTCATCTCACAGATGATCAGAGGGCTAGAGATGGCTCCCAATTAGTATGACAGGATACTGGAGGCTCCTATAATCTGGCCGCTTGTGAGTGTTCCCTGGAGGGGTCATAATGGTCTTTGTTCTCACAGCCCCTCCCCCCAGCGCACACACATGCCTAGTTTAAAAAAAGGCGTTTGAAAGTAGCAGAACTTCTGATCCATCCACTCTTCAGGGGTGTGCAGACCCCAGATCCAAAGCTCATAACTTATCAGAATTATTAACAGCAAGAACGTTGAGCTACATGTCCGTATTTTCTGAGAGTAGTAATTGGTACCAAATATGAAGATGGGGAAATTCGAGGAGACATTTTGGTGTGTGTCCAACGGCAATTGTATCAGGGTCCTCCGCTTTTGGAGCATTCTCGGAGCACACTGAAGATTGAGAGCCCCAGATCAAGCCTGCTTTCCTTTGCCCTGGTCTTTATCCCAACAGGGGAAACTTCATGCCATCTTTTTGAAGGGTGCTTGTGCATGGTTGTTCACCAAGCTAAACAGACAGTCATAGCATTAGTGTGGGTGCTCTCACACAGAACGTCTCTGGATCCTAACTTTTAGGTGAGGGAGCATTGTCTTCATTTTGTGCCCACAGCTCCTCACTCACTTCCTTCAGCAGTCCTTCGCTGCTAATCTTCTGCATTCCAAAGCACGTGTCAAGACCTGATTATGGAAGGCCCAAAAACGTGTCCAGTTCCTGTTCATCATGGACCTTTCTGTCGGGAATATCTTCATCGCTCCCAAGGTTCACAAAAGCCAACTCTGTCTCTGTTGAGGTGCAACTTCCTAAGGGACTTCAGGAGTATGAAGGCCTTAGTGAAAACAGGGGAAGCCCTGCAAAGATGACAACTATCTTCCAGCACCATTCACCTCACAACAAGCAATGAAGCTCGTGTTTGTCGAGCTCTGATGCGGTTACTCGTGCACCCTGTAGGAAGACATCCACCCGGAGCCTGACTACTGGAAGGCTTCTTTCGATCTGTTTGTAGAACTGCAACTGGACTGCTCTGTCGTGGATGTCGACACCTTACCTATATGAGAACTGAAACGAGCAAAGGGGTGACGAGATAACAAGCTTTACTTAATTCTAAGCATAAATAGCGAACTATTTTAAAAATAAACCAAGCAGTTGGTCCACAATGAATAATTAAAACTGGACTTGAGGAAACAGCTATAAGTGTACAACCTTTTTGTATTTGTATTTTTTACTGCAGGTTTTCTCGTACATGTCATATCTCTAATTTATATTCAGTGGCGCTTCTAATGTTCTTTTTACGCTAGAATACCCTAGAGATTGTCTCTGATCGTGGTAGCATTAACTGCTGTTCGGCAACGTGAAACAGCTCCTCCTTCCATCTCTGCTGCTGTGAAAGTGACAAGAAATGTGTAGCTGGTTGGGCATGGAGACACTCGGGCGAAATATGTGCATAGTTCATGCCCCTTCCAAACTCCTTCAAGGCCCCGCAATCCTTTCTCAGATTTAATTTCTCAGAGTTTTTGATTATGTCCAATAGACAGCAGCAGTACACAACCTGCGAGTGGTAGGGCAAGGTAATATCTGTGACTGTCAGCACTTAGTATTACACAGAAGTGCTTTCCTAAACTGGTGTACTTTTGGCACTTTCCTGCGTTGCCATTTTGTTGTGTCGTGTGTGCTTTCCTATGGTTAATAGAGATTGAGGCCCTGATTCTGACTTTGGCGGGCGGCAAAGTCCCGCCGACAAATGACCGCACCGCGGTCAAAAGACCGCGGCGGCCATTCTTACATTTCCGCTGGGCCAGCGGAAATGCCCCTGCAACGAGGATGCCGGCTCCGAATGGAGCCGGCGGAGTTGCAGGGGTGCGACGGGTGCAGTGGCACCCGTCGCGATTTTCACTGTCTGCTCAGCAGACAGTGAAAATCATGGTGGGGGCCCTGTTAGGGGGCCCCTGCACTGCCCATGCCTGTGGCATGGGCAGTGCAGGGGCCCCCAGGGGCCCCGCGGCACCCCCTACCGCCATCCTGTTCCACAGGATGGCGGTAGGGGGTGTCAGAATCCCCATGGCGGCGGAGCGCGCTCCGCCGCCATGGAGGATTCTCCCGAGCAGCGGAAAGTCGGCGGGAGACTGCCGACTTTCCGTTTCTGACCGCGGCTGAACCGCCGCGGTCAGAATGCTCGACGGAGCACCGCCAGCCTGTTGGCGGTGCTCCTGTGGTCGGTGACCCTGGCGGTCACCGACCGCCAGGGTCAGAATGACCCCCTGAGTGTTTTTGGTAGATGTTTAGTTTACTAATGGATGTATTGGTTAATTGGCACTTTTCTCCTCAGGTTTTCTAGACAAGCATTACTAGTCCGACTACAGAGTGCCTACGATGCAATATTGTGCTGATAAGGGGATGATATGTTTAAGTCAACTTCATGCAGATGGTTCTAAGATGCATGTTGATGTATTTTAGGACAAAATCTGTTGAGTTGGCAATGTTCAGCCAACCAACTTGGTGTTGCAACTGTGTTCGCACAAGAAGATGTCCAGGTTCTATCTAGCATGTTTTGTTTGAGAAAGCTAAATTATGGGCAGAACTGTTGTTAGTGTCTTATGTTGGCCAGTTATGGTGTATTGGAGGTGGGTTGGATGTGGGTACCAGGCCCTGCCACCTTCGTGGGCAGATAGGGTGGCATGCCTTTGCTTTGTTGACACATAGGCCCTTCTGCTAGGGTCATGTGAGGGTCAGTGGTTGTTGGGCAATGTTCTGTAGGTGTATTGTGTTTTACTACTGGTGTCCAAGGGCTAAAACTTTGGTGAACTGCACCTGAATATGCAAGACAATTCCTTTAGGTATGTGATGTTCTTGGGGTAATAAGAGCACGCAGACATAACTCACTCCAGGAGGCAGTGGCGGTTTGAAATACAGATGCATCGTGATACAGTAATTCACATTTGATAACACTGATGTCCTATCACTGATTTAATCTAGCCAACATCCAAATAAATAGATCCGTTGAAAGAAGATACACACAAAACCAAACATTGCTAGTACCTTTGGGGCTGAGAGACAGTCCCAAATGTTATTATCATTCCATACTGGTAGGCACTAAGGGTCAAATGTGCTAAGCATTTTAACAGTCCAAACACTAATTTGGTGTCTGTGATCATTAAAATGCTTCTTTTTATGCATGAATACAACTTTAACTGTTAGAACGTGTTTTACGACTCCTAAAATGGAATTCCAAATAGATACTGATTCTGTGACTGTAAGGGACGTGTTGTAATCATCCCTTTCAAATACCAAATCGGCTTCTTATATAACAATGTTTTGTGACAGAAATCTGGTCGCAAATCAATGAAGATAGCAACCTATTTGCTAAATGGAATGAGTTCCAAGGGATCCTTTCCCTTTGTGAATGCAAAAAAATTGCTGAGAAGTAGACTGCAAAACAGAAGACCACTGGCAAATTTTGAAGAAGTTTTGGAAATAAATAGTATTTAAATGCAGCCTCATTTCCTTTAACCCCTTAAATGCTGAGGTTTTTCCACCTTCACTGCTTAGCCCTGTTTGTTTGGTCTTTTGGGCACCCTGCTCCTAGAGCTTCATAACTCTTGGTTTACAAAGTGTATTCAGGCCAAATTTGCATCTTTTTTCACAAACATCTTGGGGATACTAAAGCTACCGAGAGTGGGTGGATTCAACTAGAAGAAAACGAGAAAATTGACAAAATCTATCTATGTTTTGAGCTTTTTTGCAAAAAAATGGGAAATAGATGCTGGTCAGGAAATAGTATTTTATACAAATTTCATCAACACAAGATTTGCTGTCTGAGGAGCTCCAACTTCCTTGCTTTCAGGAACAAACATGGCCATATCAATAAAACAAGTTTTTACCACAGGTTTTGCATTTTCCTAAGTGGTAGTCCGTTTTCCCTAATTTTGGGGATCTCAACCTATTTGGAGATTGTGGTGGAAACAGGGGGACACCCCTTGGTGATTTCAGAAAGATACTCATTACTCACAAATAGATAAAAGTCTGACTTCATCAAGAGATCTTTTGTGTGGATCCCTCAAACTATTCATTGAAATAAAAATAAAACATGAGATTAAAAAACAACATGAAAATGAGTGGGAATAATAATCATTATGTGACTTTCTTGTCACAGTGGCTGATTTACAAAAGCAATATACTATTATGTCCACCAAATATTCATAGCCAACATCCGAGCAGCAACATATAATGATTTTTCATTGTTTATTGTGCATACAGCAAATAATATGGAATAACGTAATGAATGAAAAATGCACATGAAGGAAACGTGTGTATTTGTTAAATGTACACATGATGCTGATTTTTGGGAACAGTGATTATTTATGTGCTTCTGAATTTCGGGTTACCCATACTATCACGTGATTCAGAGGGCATCTTCTTTCTTGCACACTGGCTTATATTTAGAAGCCAGAATTGCATAGAAATCCACTGGTAATAACAAATGTTCTACTATTTTGTGTTCCCACAGGCCTCTCCATAAAAATGGTACCCCACTTGTGTGGTTAGGCCTAGCACCCATGGCACAAAACATCCCAAAAAGTGACATGGAGACATCAAATTACAGCCAGTAAAACCAACGTTTTTAGTACAATGTAGGTGGCAGCTATTTTTGAGACCCAGTTCAGCCACCATCCAGGGAAATCTACCAAACACAGACATTTCTGAAAACTAGATGCCCTGGCCTGGGCAGTCAACAGTGGTATGCCTTGCATGAATACCCCTAACTTTTCCTACCCACAATACTCTTCAAATTTGAAACATAGGCAATGCATGTATTTTGTCAAATTTCTTTGAGGGAATGTTCCAGAAATCTGTGGGAATCTACACATTTCCTACCATCAGTGTTCATGTACTTTTTATGATAAAGGTTCCCCCATTTGTGTGAGTGGGCCCAGTGTCCACAGCACCAACGGATCCAAAATGCAGCATGGGCTGATCAAATTTGTCCACTTAAAACCGACCCTTTTTTGCAATGTATTAAGCTGTAGATTTTATTTTGGACCTGAACTTGTTTACCACCCTGGGAAACCTACCGAACCCAGACATTTCTGTAAACTATGCATCTGGGGAAGCAGAGGGTAGTGTTCCTTGCATGGATCCCACTACATTTTCCTGGCCACATGCCCTTCAAACGTAGGCAGAAAACATGAAATTTCCACACTGTTCCATAAAGAAAAAAATCTGAAATCTGTGGGAATAGCATCCAATGTTCCAACACTTTACCCAATAAAAATGCTACCCTCCTTTTGTGGCTTGGCATTCCACCAATTGGTCGGGGAATTTTTTTTATTTCCAGAACACAGTGAGGGACAGAATAAAAGTTGTCAACCCAAAAATGTATAACTCAGACACCCATTACTCAAATAAATAGTACCCCCAACCATCAAAGTCTTTATGAATTCCTACCTTTTTCATTCATGTTACAGCATTAACATCAGCTTTGTAATAGGGTGAATGGAATACAATTATGGACATGAGTTATAACTGAAAGAATGACATTTTTTTATACTTCCACTGCTACAGTTAAAGCAATGATATCTGTAATCTGGCAGCGTGGCTCAGTGAGTTGACACTTGGTGCTGACATCTGCAGTTTTCTGAAGGTCATGAGTTTGAATCTCAGCAAGATCAATTCAGCCTACCATCTTTCCCATGACGATAAATTTAGCAGTGCTCTATTGGGTAATGGCAACATATGTAACTGGTTAATGGTAACGTCTAAAATTTACAGATCTTAAAGGTGGAATGAGCCGGATGAAAAAATGATATGCAGAGTTTTTTTTTTAGTTACTAATTAAATTCAGTTGGCTCCTTTTGTGCACTGCATAGCAGACACAGACGGGGAAAATGAGTGATGGTTTCCTCACCCTAAATAGGACAGAAATACTATCACTGTGATCTTTCAATCCTTTGGCGGATGGGCCATCAGGTCAGAGGTTTCCAAAAGCAAATCCAGCTTAAGCACTTTCCCTGACTTGAAGTAGAGTGGTAAAGGGTGAGTTTGGCAGGGCAGGAGTAGAGCAGATCTATATCGACCCTTTGGCTGTGCCAAACTCTAAATGGCCCCACCCAACTCTCAATTTTCAAGGTTATTGATGTGGAGCCTTCCATTTCTGAAGGGTAGAAAGAGTATCAACACTTACATCTCAGAAAGGTTGTACTCATCCAAATTTCGTTGATTGATTGACATGTATGTTGGGTGTCCTGGAGCTGGGAAAGGTAGTTTGTTGAGTCGCAGGATTACTAGCATTTATCTGCAGTTCATGGAGACTTCCATCCATTAATGGGTCTCCTGCAATTTGAGATCACAATTTCTAAGTTCCATTAGTCTAGAGTATTCATGGCAGATATTGTACAGCCCAGGTGGTCTGCTTTAAATGAGGTTGATGATCCTGAAACAACATATTCTACAGCTAGCGTTACCCATCTATCTGAAGCTTGGTAAGTAGATACTGAAAGGAATTATATTTCAGGCTTTTGTAATTTACATGTAAGATATACTTGTATATCCCAGTTATTCTTCTTCCCATCTGCTCAGCAGAGCACCAGTAGCATAAATGGTGACATACTGTTTCCATGTTCACTCAAGAGTTTCTGTCCCTCATTGATGTGTACAGTTACTGTGGGTGAGAGTCCTTAAGGTTTGGGTGTCACACTCTCATAAAAAAGTGGAGAAAACACCTTGAGTCAGGCTGCTTATAGCGTTTCTCTTATTAAGAAGGAATCTATTGCATGTATGTGAAATCATATATTTATGTAATATTCAAAGACGTGTGTTTTAAAGCAATATCTGAGATAATATACACTTGTGTAAATATACAACTCATGAATGGACTTTAGAGTGAGTATAGAGTGGTATCTTACATGACTTCAGAAACAGTTGGTCCCACAAATCGGATACAATACATAAACGGCTCAGAATATCCCTGGCAGGCGCCCAGCAGTCAAAGGAAGGCACTTCTTCATTAGCAATGGTTACCATTGGATATATCTTTTTGACAATTTCAAGGTCATCCCCAGTCTTTTTGCCTCGTGCCTCCTATTTTTTCTCACCTGCTGCTGTTGGCTTTTGAACTCTGAACACTTTACCACTGCTAACCAGTGCTAAAGTGCATATGCTCTCTGTGTAAATTGTATGTAATTAGTTTATCCATGATTGGCATATTTGATTTACTAGTAAGCCCCTAGTAAAGTGCACTACTGGTGCCAGGGCCTGTAAATCAAATGCTGCCAGTGGGCCTGCAGCACTGGTTGTGCCACCCACATAAGTAGCTCTGTAATCATGTATCAGACCTGCCACTGCAGTCTGTGTGTGCAGTTTTAACTGTAAATTCGACTTGGCAAGTGTACCCACTTGCCAGGCCTAAACCTTCCCTTTTCTTACATGTCAGGCACCCCTAAGGTATGCCCTAGGTAGCCCCAAGGGCAGGGTGCAGTGTATGTTTAGAGTAGGACATATAGGGGGTCATTCTGACCCTGGCGGTCATGGACCGCCATGGCGGAGGGCGGCGGAAGCACCGCCAACAGGCTGGCGGTGCTTCTGTGGCATTCTCGCCGCGGTCAGAAACGGGAACCCGCCGGTTTCCCGCTGCCCTGGGGAACCCTCCACGGCGGCGCTGTTAGCAGCGCCGCCATGGGTATTCCGACCCCCTTACCGCCATCCTGTTCCTGCCGTTGTTCGCCACCAGGGACCGGATGGCGGTAAGGGGTGTCGTGGGGCCCCTGGGGGCCCCTGCAGTGCCCATGCCACTGGCATGGGCACTGCAGGGGCCCCCTAACAGGGCCCCACCAAGATTTTCAGTGTCTGCCAAGCAGACACTGAAAATCGCGACGGGTGCAACTGCACCCGTCGCACCCCTTCCACTCCGCCGGCTCCATTCGGAGCCGGCATCCTCATGAAAAGGGGTTTCCCGCTGGGCTGGCTGGCGGGCGGCCTTCTGGCGGTCGCCCGCCAGCCCAGCTGGAAACTCAGAATTACTGCGGCGGTCTTTTGACCGCGCAGCGGTATTCTGACGGCGGTACTTTGGCGGTCGGCCTCCGCCGCCCGCCAAAGTCAGAATGAGGGCCATAGTAATGTGTTTTATATGTCCTAACAGTGAAATATTGCTAAATTCGTTTTTCACTGTTGCAAGGCCTGTCCCCCTCATAGGTTAACATGGGGGCGACCTTTAAATCTGATTAAAGTGTAGATTCCCTTTGGGAGCAGATCGACATGTGGAGTTTGGGGTCTCTGAGCTCACACTTTAAAAATACATCTTTTAGTAAAGTTGATTTTAAGACTGTGCGTTTGAAAATGCCACTTTTAGAAAGTGAGCATTTTCTTGCTTATACCTGTTTATGGATTACCTGTCTGGGTCAGTTTGACAGTTGGGCTGGTTGCACCTCACACTAGACAGTGACACAAAAGGAGCTGGGGTGTAGTCTGCATTTCCTGATGAGCCATCTGTGCTGGGTGGGAGGGAAGGAGTGGCCACTTACACCTGAAAGGGCTGTGCTTGTCCTCACACAATGCCGTCTCCGACCCCCTAGTGAGTGTCTGGGGCCTGGCCTGGGCAAGGCAGGATTTCACATTAAAAAGAGACTTTACTTTGAAGGAGGCCTCCTTCAAAGGGGAAATTGGGTATAAGAAGGGCACCCAAAACCACAGACTTTAGATCACTTCTGGACATCAAGAGGAACCTCTGCCTGGAGAAGAGCTGAAGAGCTGAGGAGAAGTTCTGCCCCTCCTGTGTCTGTGTTTTGTGGAGCTATCCTGCAGTTGCTGCTTCTGTCAGAGTAAGAGGGCAAAGACTGGACTTTGTGTGCCTTCTATCTTGTGAGGAAATCTCAAAGGGCTTGATTTAGAGCTTGCCTCCTGTTGTTTGAAATCTCAGGGACAGCAAAGATTTCTCTCTGCCAGCACCTGGAGTCTCTGGAGAGACTCCTGCTCTGACAAGTGGTGCCCTATCCAGTCCCTGGGCCCTTGAAAGGAAAGCTGGTGGAAATCCAAGGAAATCGACTTCGGACGACTTGGGACCGACGCCGAAGCTGAATCCGGTGACGCCGCATGCACCCGACGTCGTGACCTTCGCTGGAACGCGACAATCTTCGCAGGCCCAACGCCACTGCAGCCCCGCTGAAGTCCGCGACTCCGTGGAAGTCGCCGCACCACGTTGTGACAGACGCCGCTTAAAGTGCGCGAATTCAACGTTTCACACAGACGCCGCGATCCCCGACTTCGCGCATCGACTTGTTTTCACTCTTCACCAAAGGTACTGTACTTGGGGGTCTATTCGACTCCGTGTCTGGTGCCGCTGGTGTCGGCTTGTTGGGAACGACTCCGTCACGACACCGTGTTAACACCTCATCGAAGCATTTTGTGTTTCTAAGTGCTATTTTTGAGTTTAATCTTTAAAAATTCATAACTTGACTTGTGCATGTCTGATTTTTGTCGTTTCGGTCTTGTTTTGTTTAGATAAATATTTCCTATTTATCTAAACTGGTGTTGCGTCATTTTGTAGTGTTTTCATTAAGTTACTGTGTGTTTTGGTACAAATACTTTACACCCAGCACTCTGAAGTTAAGCCTACTGCTCTGCCAAGCTACCAAGGGGGTAAGCAGGGGTTAGCTGAGGGTGATTCTCTTTTACCCTGACTAGAGTGAGGGTCCTTGCTTGAACAGGGGGTACCCTGACTGTCAACCAAAGCCCCATTTCTAACAAGTGGTGTGCAGGAAAGAAAATACCATAGTGTTATAAGAAAGTAGCACAGAAATACGTACTTGTTCGATGGCCTTTATTTCTTGTTTCCTAATTAATAGAATGAGTTTAGTTTTAATTACTGAGAACATTCAATTGCTTTAAAAAATAATAAGGACCTTATTTAGAGTTTGGCAGAAATGGTAATTCAGCGCAGGCTGGCTCTTAAGGATGTACTGTTCCCATGAGAAGCAGGCTTAGTACAAATTTGTATAGGGTAGGTCCTTTGTGGGTGAACAACAGTGGGTTTGATGCTTTACAGAGTGATTGCCAGTGGTTTTGACTATTGGAAAGCATTCTCCATCATGTTTTGTGTATTTGGAGTACATCAAACTCATGGTCTGCTCACTCTACATATATGTAAATGAATCTCCATGTGTCTGCTGGCTTTGTAGGTGCAATATTGACTGACAACCCAAAAACCATTGGGCCATTAGACTAAGGGCCTGATTATGACCTTGGCAGATAGATACTCCATCACAAATGCGACAGAAATCCCTCTGCCGTATTGCAAGTTCCATTATATCCCATTGAACTTGTAAAATGGTGGACAGGATATCTGTCATGTTTGTGATGGAGTATCGCATCTGCCAATGTCAAAATCAGGCCCTATGTATCTAAGGCTGTCCACTGTGTTTAGGGCTGAAATTCTGTCATACATTTTATGCTCAAGTCTAGGCAATTCATGCACCGTCACCTCGAGACATGCTGCATTCACTTTGTGACTTTCTAGCCCACCCATCACTTCTAATTGCTAACTTTTGCTGTTGTTTGCAAAGGCTTGTTTGTGTGTGCTTGTTGTAGCGTTCATGTCCCTTGTTTTCATGTGTTATTGCCTCCCACAGAGCACACCCCCATTACTTGTCTGCTTTCAGTAGTGTGCATTTACATTTCATTGTGCACACTATTTTTGTTCTGTTTCTGTCTCTGTTTGAAGTAGGTATTCCTTTTGTTCTTTGTTGTCTCTGCAATATGGAAAGTGTTGGCAGGGGGCCCCACAAGCTGGACATGCACACATACTGCCCGCCTCCTTTAACATACATGTGATTCTCTATATGCTTGTGAATGTTGTCTGTTAATGTGCGTGTGTGATTTTGCTTCTGTGTGTGTATGTGGTGTGCATAAATATATGTTCATGCTTGCCTATGTGTATTCCTGTACATGTGTGAGCATGCATACGTGTGTGTGATCGTGTTTTGGGTGCTATTGGGCAATTCACAGGATGGCAGACACTACCACTTGATGTTGATGGAACTTGGAAATGTGAGAACTAATCCCATCTTTACCACTGTAAATAAATATGCTGATAACATACACAGCTTTAAAATGTTCTGGGCATATAGAATATTAAACAGAATTGATTATAAACCGAAAGGTAAAGAAATGGACAAAAGGGAGGGGGACATCTTGTTAATTTTCCCATAAACATGCTTGGAGGCACCTTCCCAGTTTGTTGACTCCCGGATTCAGTAGATCAAGCCCTTTCACAGAGCCCACCCTGGCTCTCATTAAATGGTTACAAGCATTTTGTAAATATGCAGCTGTGGTTTTGGAGTCTCGGGCTGTTTTACAAGAGTGTCTCTGTAAGTTTAAATACATCTTTCTTCTCATCCTGTTTTTAAAATCACTTGCTACTAGCTACTTTTGGAACATCGATTTAAATTACAAATTGTTGCAGATGGCGAATCATTTAGGGAACTTGGATGTATTGCACAGATGAATACAGCCAACTTTACCAGTTTAGGTAGTAGGCTTTCGCTTTTAAGACAGCCCCACCTCCAGATTTACAAAGTTATTCTATGTCTTTTTATGAGGTGATGAAGCTGAAATGAAGGTTTTACATTTATTAGTGCATAAACGTAGTGCTGCAATAATCAAGAGTGACTTTAACCGAATTAATATAGATTGTACGGGGACAAAAGGTGCCCTCAGAGTAGTTGCCGACATTTATAAGCGTGCTTTATATAACGTGATGTATTAGAATTGCACTAATCCGACATAATCATAAACGTGTGCTATGATTTGCTTGTTTGAAATGTTTTAGCTTAGCATTACTTTAGTGGAGGCTTTGGCCTAGTTGCCTGGTCTCACGGTTTAGATGCTCGTATTTTTTCCAATGTGCTAATATACGTGTATTTTTGCTTGAAGCTGTACTTTTCCACTGAGATCGTTCACATGCTTATCTTAAGGTTTCGTGCCAGCCTGGCATTTTTCTCTTTGCTCCAAGGTCAATCTGCAGGTGCGGACAATGGAAGCTCTGAAAGTGAGTTAATTGGTATAAAATGTTGCAACTTGCGTACCCGTCTCCAAGGATAATGTATGCTTAAGTAAAAGCTTGAGAACTGTTGTTCTTGATTGGACAATTTGAAGCTAACCTATGAACCCTCCAATGGAAGACCCTACTGGATTTGAACTGTTGTCTATTTAAACCAGGTGCACGAGAAGAAGGTAGCCATTGCAGCCATTGCAGCCATTGCAGCCATTGAAGCCATTACAGCCATTATTGGACATCGCCCATACCCGCCATTTTACAGGACATTGCAGCTATTATGGCCCATCTTGCTGCGACGCCATTTTGAAAGAGACTTTGAGGCTTTCTCTAATCGAGAGAAAGAGACTTAAATGATTCTTACCCTAGAGACTTTAACTTTGATTTGTCCCTTTGCATGAAGTAGTAGTTTATCTTGCCGCCGTGAGGCAACTGCCCCGTCCACCCCTGCCCCTTTACCCCGTCCCATGCTGATCGAGAAACGGTACCTGTCAGACGAAGACTTCCTTGAATGCTGATTGAAATTGGTAAATATGAAAGGAAATTGTACAATTGCATTGTGTTTCTTTTAGGTAACCAACTGCTGATTTTGATAAGAGCCCTAGTTAGGAGTTTTCTAAATTAATGTTGCTAAATTGTTTTTGCATGAAGTCCCACATGCCGATGCTAATTTGAGGTTAGATGAGGATTCCTTTTGTTGCACGATGCAATTTGAGACCTTGCTATGCTGACCAATGTATGCAATTAGCCCATTACAGATTATAGTTCTAGTGATTTGCATTGCTATTATCGAATGCCTTGTTATTCAAATGCTGCATAGATTGCATCTTTTCCGCCGTTATGGACAGCTATTAATGTTCATTTATGTTTATCATTTGGTGTTGAGACACATCTACATTGTGCTAGCTTTGTTAATATAGGGAAATAAATTCACTAACTTTGAATAAACTGGTGTGGTTATTCTTGACTGAAAGGTCAGGGTTCGCCGAAATGTATTCTGGATTAATTGTTAAGTGTTATGTTGATCAGGGTATTGCTTATGTTCGTTATTGATTATTGACTTGATTAAATTGGCTGATCTCGGGTGAAGAGAGTCCCACTTAGCCAAAAGATTCATCGGCCTAAAGAGCGTCCAAGTACAGGTAAATTACTAATACGGAACGCTCTATCAGTAGATGGTAGCAGAGGACGGTTTCGCCTTTTGGGACCCCGTACTCTTAAAGTACATGGTGTTGAATTAACGGTTACGCTCTTTGAGACCCCACTCGAGAAGTTGAATTAGATTTTTCTTGGGTAAAACAGATTGAGAGAATGATGATGGGCTAAGTCCCCCGCGACTTTCCCGGGATCTCGGAGCTTGTGAATGAAGAGAATGGAGGTGTGAGATCAGCGTTGGCGGTACTAGTGATGGTATGAGTGAAGTTAGGATTTTGCGCTTGCACAGCTTATTGCCGCAGATTGTGTGAAAAGGTTGCGAGGATTTGAGAGAATAGCGGAGGTGCGACTCCGAGTGTAGAAGTAGGGAAGTCGTCGAACTTCATAGAAATAGCGGAGGTGCGACTCCGAGTGTGAGAGTAGGGAAGTCGTCGAACTTCATGTGCATGTGGCGCTTCGTGCATAAAAAGGTCCACGTGGTTGTTATTGTTGAGACGGGCCCTGCGAGGTCAAGAGACTCCGGAGTATGTTGAAAAGTGTATGAGACACTTGTTTATGTTGTGGTCTGGTCGGTTTAGTAGGTTGATCGGGCGTGGTCAACGAGTCGGTACGTGTGTTAAGGGAGCGAAAGAAACTTCGACTTCGGGCTTTGACAAAATTCTAAGTGCACTAGAATAGATCACTGACAAGTTGAGAGCAGAGTCTGCAGGTCAGATTTGCTTGCGAATGTGGGGACCGAGAAAGATGGAATAACTGCCGAGGCTAGTGAAAAATCCCTAAGGTCCTGAAGCGATTGTGTTACCCTTCCTGTAGTAAACCGACAGATCTGTTTTATTATTTTTTTTGGTAGCTCGCGATACATGCAAGAAGTTGTTACGAGAGGAGCTGAGTGAAGGAGGACTAGCCGCAAGGCTTTGTCAGCCGCAGTGTGTGTGAGTGTGACGTCACTAGGAGCCGCGCTGGGATAGGTTGGTTGTAGAGAAGGGTCGCGCACGGATTGGACGCAGTCCGTGGGGCTCGATTGGAAGGGGAAAGGCAAGCGAAGAGTATTCCGGGAATTAAAGTCACCTATTGATTACATAATTTTGTGAAACAAAAGACGAGAAAAATGAAATTTTTTAAAGCATTAAAGAGTGCGATGAAGGGGGAGTCTTACATTAAAGCGAGCGTAGGAGAAGAGACGCCGCCCGAAGGCACACCAGCTTACATTGTAATGGAGGAAAAAGGGGTAGCTCCGTGCCTTTGGCTAAAGCAATGGCACAAGCTGACAGAGAAACATGGGAGCGTAGCGTTCCCGATCCATGGGACATTCAATATAAGGATCCTAGAGAATCTGAGATTCGCGATGTACGACATGAAGGTACCTCCAAGGCCAGCACAGTTTGAGGCTCTAGCGATTTGGGAACTAATGGCTAGACAGCAGCAGCAAAACAAGTTCGAGAATAGGATAAGGAAGGTAGAAAAGACAC
Source organism: Pleurodeles waltl (assembly GCF_031143425.1). Lineage (NCBI taxonomy): Eukaryota > Metazoa > Chordata > Amphibia > Caudata > Salamandridae > Pleurodeles > Pleurodeles waltl. The sequence continues at coordinate 653,864,236 of NC_090445.1, read as the reverse complement.
TAGCGGACGCTAGGTGGGATAATGCACAGAAGGTGTGGAGGTCAGATGTATTGCAGGGGATAAAATTGTTTCCCGCAATTACTAAGGAAGAAGAGGAGACAGGTAAGAAAGCTACCTGTAAGACAAACAGGAGGTGTTCCAAGGATAGAGAGGACGAGGAAAAGTTGAGAAGAGAAGAGGAGCTAGAGGATGAGGAGTTAATCATGCAATTGCTGAACGACCGTCCACCACCTTATGCAGAGAGTGGACAAGGTCCAAGTACCAGTTCTGCCCCTCCGGCACCGGTACAGAACAGTGAAACTCAGAGTTCAGGAGCATCATCGGGATCTAAGGACCCGAGTTTACTGTTCACCCCGCAGATACCGCAGGTTAGGAGAATATATCCAGATGTGCCCATATTGAAACCAGCCGAAAATTATCAGCCGCAGGTCCCAAGGTACTACAGCAGTGATAACAGTACGGGAATGGTTCTAGATCCAACCGCAATGGGAGGACAGAATGGTCACAACCCAACACTGACACAAGCTGAATCAACCCAGTTTTTGATGCCTCAAAAGCAGATGCAGGGGGGAACAGCACATGCTCAGATGACGGGGAGTCAGATGGGCATGCCGGCAATGATGACCCAAAATGTGGGAATGAACATGTCTCAGAACATGGGAAATGGACAGAACCCAGACGCGATATCACTACCCATTACTGTAGGTCCACCGGTACCTTTGTACAGTCAGCCTAACTTAGGAATGAGTGGTCAGGGATCAATGCTGCAGAGTGGGACAGAAAGGAGGTGCATAGAAAACACTCCAGGGATAACTCCGATAGCGGCTCAGCCAACTGGATCTGGGTCCTTGATGGAGTTTAGTCCCATATGTGCTCAGTCAACACTGGTGAGGTCGAGCCCCCCACTGATAATACCTCTAACATCGAACACTGAAAAGTTGCCGCAACCATCAATGGCAGTCGAATGCTACACTGATGGGGTTGAATGCGCAACAGCTGACACAGTGGTTCAACAGTCTGAATTCCACACAAAGCTCAGCCAGTGGGAAGGGAGAAGATTATCTGAATAGGGTCAGGTTGAACATGGAAGCACAAGAATTGGTGGAAGGGACTATGGGTGTGAATAGGTTAGAGTCCTACTCGGAAGAAGAGCTGAGGTATCTATGTCCCAGGATTACGAGAGAAGTGAACAAGGTACATAGAAGCTTGCAAGAAATAGCTGACAAAAACGGGGTTGACATAGACAAGACGAAACACTTGAGCAGGAGCTACAGGTTGGATTTCGGGACCACAGATTTTGAACACATGAGGTCAGCAGGCATGAATGCGCACCTTAGAGAATTGTTGCAGAGTGCACAAGTGTGGAGGTGCTTAGACAAATGGGAAAGCAGATGGGTAAAGAGAAAGGAAAAGAGGAAAGACAGTGTCCCAGAGCACAACGAGAAAAGACCACAGAGTAGTGATGCAGTAACCATGTTACCAATGAGGGAGACAGCAGGGGGAAAATTAATACATGTACCTTGGCACAGAAGCGACATTCAGTCTTTTACGGATGATTTTCCCAAACTGAGAGAGAAACCGATTGAATGGTATCAACAGACTGACAGGTTTGTGAAGCTTGCAAAATGTCTCTGGGAAGACCTGAACACTCTCTTTGAGATTGTGGTTCCGGCAGATTTGTGGGAGGATTGCAAAAGAGCTGTAGGTTGGCCGACAAGTGAACCAGAGAGAGACAGGGATACGGGTGCACCATCACCTATGGTGATGAGCCTGTACTATAAGGTGATTGAGCATTTGAAGACGAAGGTTGCCGCGAAGAATGTGGATTGGCAGAAGATCAATCGAACTGCCCAAGAGGCTAAAGAGTCGATTCATAGTTACTATGAGAGGTTGTTGAAGGCGTTCAAGAACTACAGTGGCACGGAAACAATAGAGGCGAAGGACATGCTTAATTTTGTGTTTAGATTTGTGGAAGGGCTGAGACCAGAGATAAGTCAGATGATAAAGTCGCATTTGATTTGTTGGCAGTCGAAACCTATTGATGAGGTGTTGAATTATGCGAAATACTGTAGCGACGAAATTGAAGTGAAACAGAAAAAGTTGAAAGAGAAAGTGATGATGATGCAGGTTAAAGCAGCTCAGACAGGTCTGCAAGGGTTGCAAGGGTTGCAAGGGTTCCAACAACAGGTACCGCAACCGCAGCCGCAGTTGCAGGGAAATATGACGTTTCAGCCACAGGCGAGAGGCAGAGGAGGTTTTGTGAATAATGGTCCGGACTTGAACACTGTTGTGACTACGAATGGTGTGCAGGCATTGAAAAAGGTGATGCCATGTCACGTGTGCGGAATTGTCGGACATTGGAAACGCGAGTGCCCAATGGTGGTGCAGGAAGGTGCAGGTGCAGGTATTGGTCAGCAAAACAATGATGTCAATGCATTTCAGACAATGAGGGGACCGAAAATGAGAGGTCCAAACCCAAATTTTCAGACCATAAATCAGCTGCAGGGATTACAGCCCATGCAGCCGCAGCAGATGCAGATGCCCCGTATGCAGATGACGCAAATGCAGCCAATGCAACAGCAGTTTCCCATGGTACCTAATCAGCAAATGCAAATACCCTTGGCACCAATGAGTCAGCAGCAAGTGATGGTTCCTCCACAGGTCTCGGGTCAGGTAATGAATACAAATGGCACCGTACAACAGTTCCCATTACACAGTGAGAGTGGAATAAACAATGTATGGGAGAGTGAAAGTTCAGGAGAGGAAGGAGATTGTGTGCTTGCAGCATCCTTAGAAGTTGATCAAAAGGGTCCATACGTGGAGGGAAGAGTAATGGGTCATCGTGTCTCATTCTTGGTTGACACAGGAGCCACACGTTCAACTGTTAAGAGCATTGAAGTACCAAATTTGCCACTCTCGGGGAGAACAGTTCAAGTGGTGGGAGTAGCAAACAGGCACCTGACAAACCCGATTACAGATCCGGTACCAGTCAGCATTGGTAACTTTCAAGGGTTACATGAATTCGTGGTATGTGACTCAAGCCCGATAGCACTGTTAGGGAGAGACCTATTGTGCAAATTGGGTTGTTCGATTATGTGTTCGAACGAGGGAATAAAAATTCAGACGAGCAGTGATGGGGAAGAAGAGGACAGTGTAGAGCGGGATGAGATGGAAACTGTCGATGAAGAGTATCCTCTGATTTGTCTTTTCCCGATGATAACTGAAGAAGATATTCCAGCTGAATTACGGGAAACCGTCGGAAAGGAAGTGTGGGATATGACAGGGAAAGAGGTGGGATTGATGAAAGGAGTGGAACCAGTGAAAGTGACTGTAAAGCCCAATGCAACCTTTCCCCAGACCCCACAATACCACATGGCACAAGACACCCTCATGAAAGTTGCCCAACTCATTGATGAATTTGTAAAGCAGGGAGTACTGAAAGAAGTGTTAAGCAGTCCATGTAATTCACCAATCATGGGACTAATAAAGCCGAGTGGAAAGGTCCGAATTGTACAGGACTTGAGGAAAATAAATGACATCATAGTCAAATGCTGTCCTGTAGTACCAAATCCAGCTGTGATAATGTTTCAAGTCCCTTGCGATGCTGAGTGGTTCTCAGTCATCGATTTGTCACAAGCGTTCTTTTCGGTGCCTCTTCATGAGGACAGCCAATTTCTCTTTTGTTTCAAATTCTTAGACAGAGTGTACAGTTGGTGTCGAATTCCTCAAGGGTTTTCTGAGTCACCGTCAATATTCAATCAGATTCTAAAGAAAGACTTGGAAGCATTAGAATTGCCATTCGAGTCAACCCTAGTACAGTACATCGATGACTTACTGATTGCATCAAAGACAGAAAGTGGCTGCACAGCCGATACCATTGCTCTGTTGAACCATTTGGGAAGGAATGGACACAAGGTGTCTCCTTCCAAATTGCAGTTCTGTCAGAAGAAAGTGAAATACTTGGGTCACCAGATAGAGAAAGGGTCACGGAGAATAATGAAGGAAAGAATAACGAGTGTACTTCAAATGAGTCCACCAAAGACAAGGAGGGAAGTGAGGAAGTTTTTGGGAATGGTGGGCTACTGTCGTCAGTGGATTCCCAACTTCTCAACTCTAGCAAAGCCTTTACTGAAGCTGACCCAGAAGGATGCCTTGGATCAAATTGAGCTGAAAGGAGATGAGATGGATGCTTTTATCGAATTGAAAGAATGCATGTGCAGGGCTCCAGCTTTAGGTATGCCTGATTACACGAAGCCTTTCACATTGTTTTGTCATGAACGTGATGCATGTTCTTTGTCTGTCTTGACTCAAGCCCATGGTGGCATAAACAGACCAGTAGCGTATTTTTCAGCTACTTTGGATCCGGTCGCAGCAGCACTTCCAGGGTGTTTGCGCGCCGTAGCAGCAGTTGGTATCAGCCTCACTCAGAGTGAAGGAATAGTGATGGGACACCCAGTAACAGTCATGGTCCCTCACTCAGTTGAGATACTTTTGACCCGCTCCTGAACCCAACACATGACTGGAGCAAGACTCACAAGGTATGAAACGATAATTCTGGGCTCACCGAATGTGCAACTGAAAAGGTGCACTACGTTGAATCCAGCAACCTTGCTTCCTGGTGAAAATGCTGAAGTTGAGAACGCTGAAGACGTCGAGCATGACTGCCTTCAGGTGACTGAATTTTGCACAAAACCTCGACCTGACATTAAGGATACTAAGCTTGATGAAAATGACCAAATTGTTTTCGTTGATGGTTCATGTCTAAGAGATGGGATGGGAATTTTGAAAGCAGGATATGCTGTATGTACTGTAACAGGTGTCTTGGAAGCGTCCTGGCTTCAAGGAGTCTATTCTGCACAAGTAGCAGAACTTGTAGCCCTTACAAGAGCATGTCAACTGTCTGCATTGATGAAAGTCACCATTTACACTGATAGTCAGTACGGGTTTGGAATTGTGCACGACTTTGGACAATTATGGTCACAGAGAGGTTTCCTGACTTCTTCAGGATCCCCAGTGAAAAACGGGGAGAGAATAAGGGAATTGTTACACGCCATTCAAATGCCAGCCGAAGTTGCAGTGGTAAAGTGTAGTGCTCATACAAAAGGACAGGACTATGTTTCTCTGGGAAATGCATATGCGGATCAAGTCGCAAGATTTTGTGCCTTGAACTGTATATTTCTCAGGGATGAATGGAATTCAATAAGTGAACCAGAACTCGAACCAGCTGAAGCATTTGCCTTGAAGGTCGTAGATACAATAGATGAACTAAAAGCATTACAGAATAACGTCAGGGAGGATGAAAGAGATTCCTGGATTAAATCACAATGTATAAAGAGACCAGATGAGTTATGGGTTTCAAATGAGGGAAAATTTGTTTTGCCAAATAGTCTCTTATCACAGCTTGCGCGGTTCTATCATGGGCAGGCTCACCTAGGGAGAGATGCCATGATAAGATTGTTCAAAACTGATTGGTTTAACCCCAGATTTCGTCAAGCTGCAGAAGCAGTTTGCCATCGATGTGTCATTTGCCAGCAGATGAACCCAGGGAAGGGAACGGTTCTGAACGCGAGCCACATTGGTAAGGCGAGTGGCCCGTTTAGTAGAATGCAGATGGACTTCATTGAGATGCCTGTGCATGGAGGTCTGAAGTATGTGTTGGTGATTGTGTGCATTTTTAGTCACTGGATTGAAGCATACCCCACACGAAGAAATGACAGCCTTACAGTTGCAAAACTATTGTTGAGGGAGTTAATACCGCGTTTCGGATTCCCGATCTCTTTAGAATCAGATAGGGGAAGTCACTTCAATAACGAGGTGATAAAGTTACTTTGCGCAGCGCTGAACATTGAGCAAAAACTGCATTGTAGCTATTGCCCAGAAGCATCAGGACTGGTGGAACAAATGAATGGTACACTGAAATCAAGAATGGCGAAAATATGTGCATCGACAAATTTGAAATGGCCTGACGCATTGCCCTTGGTGCTAATGTCAATGAGAAACACCCCTGATAGAAAGACTGGATTGTCTCCGCACGAAATTCTCATGGGCAGGGCTATGAGACTTCCTGCAGTTCCCGCAAACGCGCTTTTGAATATTACAGATGATATGGTGTTAGACTACTGCAAAGGTCTGGCTGACGTGGTTCGCTCTTTCTCTCACCAGGTGGAAGCAACCACCTTGCCACCGATCCAAGGTCCAGGACACACACTGAAAGCAGGTGACTGGGTCGTGGTAAAGAAGCACGTGAGAAAGTCGTGTCTGGAACCCCGTTGGAAAGGCCCTTTCCAAGTGATCTTGACGACAACTACTGCTGTGAAGTGTGCGGGAGTTCCCAACTGGATTCACGCCAGTCACACAAAGAAAGTGTTGTGTCCCACAAATGAGGAAGTTGAAGCGCTGAAACTGCCAGTGCCTGATAAAACAGTGTTGAGCGCTGAGACAGAGCAAAACCGAACTGAAAGCGAACAGGCAGAAACAGGAGAGAGAGAAATATTCTCTGAGGACGAAGCAACAGACTCACTTGGGGAAGGCCAAGGAGAAACCTCAGACAGCGACGAAGCAGCTGAAGGTGACAAAGAGCCTGAAGCAGCTGAGGGTAGCAAAGAGCCTGAAGCAGCTGAAGGTGACAAAGAGCCTGAAGCAGCTGAAAGTGATAAAGAGTCTGAAGAAAGTAACGGTGACGAAGGGCTCGAAAGAGGTGAAAAAGCAGGAGAGCCTGATCAGAGGAGGGCTTTCCCAGAAGCAGACGATACAGAAAAAGAAAAAGAGAACGTGATTGATTCCCCAGAAGGAGGGGACAAGGCAGAACAGAACAAAACAGTTCAAGCTTCCACAGAAAAGGTCGCAGGTCCATCAAATGGACAGAGTGCAAAGAGGAGACTAAGTATATCACCAATAAAACAAAGGACTAAAGAAAATTTGAACGACGGAGAAAGGCCAAAAGTGAAAGAGAAAAGAAAGGAAGTGACTGTCGTGGTACCATCCTCAAGTGAAGGAAAAGACTTGGCCAAAGAGGAAAGTACCAGTGAGGCAGAATTGAAAAGAGAAGCAAAATTGAAAAGGAAAAGGATACCAAACAGGAGATATTCCGGTCCAGAATGGGCATATGTAGTCAATGACGATTGGACCGACGAATTTGTATCTCTAAGCCTCGAGAACGAAGAAGAAGAGATACCAATAGAAAAGAAAAGTTTTATGGACTCTGTCGATTGAAAGGGTAATAAATGACATTGCTTGCTACAATCTAACGTGATACAAACTACCAGCTGAGACATTGCTAAACAGGATGAGACATTTGCTAACTTGATAAGACTTTGAAAACCTGATTAACAGGATTTGAGACAACGTTGCTAACTGAAAAAAAAAAAAAAGGAGAGAGTGAGTTATTGAACTTAGAAAAAAAAAAAAAAAAAAAAAAAACGAGTTATTGCCGAATAGAGACTGAGTTATTGCCGAATTGAGACAAATGCTGCTAACCGATAAATTACTGGCCTCTTGAAGAAGACTGTGTGAACATTGCGCTCGTTCAGCTTTGTAACTGAATTGCTAAATAGTTTCTTTTATAGGTGCTTCTAGCTCTCTGATTCTATACAGATCATGACGCAAAACAGTAGAAAGAAATATTGTAAATATGTGTGTATAGGCTTGGTAATTGCATGTGTACTAATAATAATGGCAATAGTGCTTGGAATGCATGGTAAGGGTGAGAATGAGAAAATTGATGCGTCTACTTTTGCTCCTGTTACTGTCACTGAACTAACCGCATTGAAAAGACTAGAATTAGATGAGAGACACTTGCATGATAAGAAAGAACTTTCATATAATGTCTTCTATCGCTTGCTAACACAATATGTTGAGACTATGGATGCGAAAGATTGTTATGTGTGTACACAGATACCGACATCAGTAAAGGAAGGGGTGACTTATCACCACATGCCTCTTACATACGGGATTACGTGTAGTATAGTAATGTCTAGATTTTATGGTCAAACTAACATACAGTATTTTTACTCGAATTATGATGTTACCTTTGCATATGTTCCTATAATAGCGCAACTAAGCCAGATTGCTAAAGATTGGGATGCTAAAATAATGAGGGAATTTTTCGAGCCAATGCAACCTTTTGAAACGGCTCACGCTCATAGGGAAAACCTTACCTGCTCGCTCTCTGCAGTAGAAATAAGCTTTTTAGATCGCACAGATGATAGAAGGGCACAAATGAATGCGAAATTAGAAACAGAGCTAAGTAAGAGGACTTCAGTAGATCATTATGATTTTGCCGCAATAAAGACACAAGGGAGAATAGCTTTAGATGCTTGGCATGTAGGGAAATTTTGTATATATCGAGGTGAATCTTATTATGATAACATTTTCGTAGGAGCGAGTGAGTGTAAACATACGTTTATCTTTAAGGCCAAATGGACATTCATGATGAACGGACTTGACCCTGTCATACCAGGTGTATATTACATTTGTGGATATAATGCCTATTATCGTCTTCCAAAAGGATGGTGGGGGAGATGTTATTTGGGTATAGTGTTCCCAAAGGTTTATCAACTGGATGACCTATCGATGATTCCAAAGACATCTGGATCCCATCGTATCCAGAAAAGAGAGACCGCAGCTGCTGTGGTAGGAGATATATTTGGAGCCATGATTCCTTTGTTGGGAGTTGTGCTGAATTCCATAAAAATAAGAAAGTTGTCTACTATAGTGGATAACATGTTGACAAAGTTTTCAGGTGCTATAATCCTGATAGATGCTGAACTTGCAGCGGAAAGAGCTATGACTCTTCAAAACAGGCTTGCCTTAGACATTCTTTTAGCAAAGGATGGCGGCGTTTGCAAAATGCTTGGTGCGCGCCACTGTTGCACGTATATTCCCGAAAACAGTGTGAAAATTAAAACTATGCTTGCAAATCTAACAAAAGAGAGTGCAGACTTGAAGGAATTGAAAGAACCAGGAGTGTGGGAGAAGGTTGGAATTGCTTCAGTGGGAAATTGGATTGGGGGAATTTGGAATGGAATATTACTAAAAATAATACAGGGAATTATAATAGTTTTAATTTGCATATTTGGAATTTGGGGAATAAAAAGGGGAATAATAATGATAATGGAAAGAATTAAAAGAAGGAAGGAAGAGAAAATGATGAAAAGAATGGCAGAAGAATACAAAGCGAAAACTAGGGGAACTAAAAGGAAAAGAGAACTGACAGAATTTTAATGGAATAAAATTTGTGGGAATAGTTTGTGTGATGACAAGTAGTCATCAGAGGAGGGATTGATGAAGCTGAAATTAAGGTTTTACATTTATTAGTGCATAAACGTAGTGCTGCAATAATCAAGAGTGACTTTAACCGAATTAATATAGATTGTACGGGGACAAAAGGTGCCCTCAGAGTAGTTGCCGACATTTATAAGCGTGCTTTATATAACGTGATGTATTAGAATTGCACTAATCCGACATAATCATAAACGTGTGCTATGATTTGCTTGTTTGAAATGTTTTAGCTTAGCATTACTTTAGTGGAGGCTTTGGCCTAGTTGCCTGGTCTCACGGTTTAGATGCTCGTATTTTTTCCAATGTGCTAATATACGTGTATTTTTGCTTGAAGCTGTACTTTTCCACTGAGATCGTTCACATGCTTATCTTAAGGTTTCGTGCCAGCCTGGCATTTTTCTCTTTGCTCCAAGGTCAATCTGCAGGTGCGGACAATGGAAGCTCTGAAAGTGAGTTAATTGGTATAAAATGTTGCAACTTGCGTACCCGTCTCCAAGGATAATGTATGCTTAAGTAAAAGCTTGAGAACTGTTGTTCTTGATTGGACAATTTGAAGCTAACCTATGAACCCTCCAATGGAAGACCCTACTGGATTTGAACTGTTGTCTATTTAAACCAGGTGCACGAGAAGAAGGTAGCCATTGCAGCCATTGCAGCCATTGCAGCCATTGAAGCCATTACAGCCATTATTGGACATCGCCCATACCCGCCATTTTACAGGACATTGCAGCTATTATGGCCCATCTTGCTGCGACGCCATTTTGAAAGAGACTTTGAGGCTTTCTCTAATCGAGAGAAAGAGACTTAAATGATTCTTACCCTAGAGACTTTAACTTTGATTTGTCCCTTTGCATGAAGTAGTAGTTTATCTTGCCGCCGTGAGGCAACTGCCCCGTCCACCCCTGCCCCTTTACCCCGTCCCATGCTGATCGAGAAACGGTACCTGTGAGACGAAGACTTCCTTGAATGCTGATTGAAATTGGTAAATATGAAAGGAAATTGTACAATTGCATTGTGTTTCTTTTAGGTAACCAACTGCTGATTTTGATAAGAGCCCTAGTTAGGAGTTTTCTAAATTAATGTTGCTAAATTGTTTTTGCATGAAGTCCCACATGCCGATGCTAATTTGAGGTTAGATGAGGATTCCTTTTGTTGCACGATGCAATTTGAGACCTTGCTATGCTGACCACTGTATGCAATTAGCCCATTACAGATTATAGTTCTAGTGATTTGCATTGCTATTATCGAATGCCTTGTTATTCAAATGCTGCATAGATTGCATCTTTTCCGCCGTTATGGACAGCTATTAATGTTCATTTATGTTTATCATTTGGTGTTGAGACACATCTACATTGTGCTAGCTTTGTTAATATAGGGAAATAAATTCACTAACTTTGAATAAACTGGTGTGGTTATTCTTGACTGAAAGGTCAGGGTTCGCCGAAATGTATTCTGGATTAATTGTTAAGTGTTATGTTGATCAGGGTATTGCTTATGTTCGTTATTGATTATTGACTTGATTAAATTGGCTGATCTCGGGTGAAGAGAGTCCCACTTAGCCAAAAGATTCATCGGCCTAAAGAGCGTCCAAGTACAGGTAAATTACTAATACGGAACGCTCTATCAGAGGTTAGCCCTGTGTTTGAAAAAAATATAAACTGTACACATGGCCAGCAAGAGGCTGCCTGTCCTGAAAGAGACTGCCTGTCCTGTGGGATAACTGACCAGCCATTTAAATTGGTGCTCTCAGCCAATTAAAAAAACGAAAAAAAAAAAAACTCAAGGTGTTAAGAAGACATGGCCACACTCACGTTGATTTCTACTCCCGGGATTTACGAAAATTGTAACTGGGCTGCAGCTGCACTCTTTTAAAGTTCTCATTCACTTTGGAATGAAAAACCTTTTATTCCACATTCTGGGAAATTAATGGAACAACTTGAAATGGAGACAACACATCCCTGAATGCACCTAATTGTTAAATGAAAATCCAGGACCAAGATCAGGGTGCCCAATATACATGGACCGATGTAGCTAAAAAAAGTATGTTCTTTGTGTTACTAAAGTTAAGCACAGCCAGGCACAGAAAATGGATAGACAATGGTACACAATCATGTGGGTTATCTTACAGTACAAACCTACTCTTGGTGTCTCTCACAGCTTTTTAGTTATCCTACTACTGTCAGACAAGTTAAATGTTAGTTAAAGTTTTTTAATTGCTGTACAATGTCCCATGTGTCCATATGTTTGTTTTACTTTCTGGCAATTACTTCCAAGCTTTCATGCACTAATGTCAGGATGAGAGCTCTGCTGTGAAACAAAGATTTGTTATCAGCAGCCAGTCAAACCTTAAAATTGGTCACTTAGCTATCACAAGAGGTGCCTAATTAAAAATGCTGTCTATAGAAACACTTTTTTTCACTAGCAGGAACAATCAATAAAAGGAACAGACGAACAATTAGTGTAGAATAGATGTATGCTCTATTCCTGAGCCATGCTACTTGCAAACATGTCTCTTTTTACTGTTTTTTTAAAGAATTCTACAAACCTCCATCCGTGTCACTTTTTGTTTTCTAGTGTACACAATAATTTTTGATGAATGCCATCTTGCCAAACCTAAAAAAATGACAAGATTATACAAAATAAAGGCTGTAGGGAAAGCAAATTTAAAAATAGCCAAAATAGCTTAGGTGGAAAGGATACATTTTCTGAAAGTCCGAAAATTCCCTAAATGAAACTCTAGGGCATTCGTACCCCCAAAGAATACCTTTATCACCTGACGGTAACAATCACAACTCTGTATTATGAAAAGGAAAGAAAGTAGCAGCAGCCCTCATGCTAAATCTGGCTGTTCTGCATGATGTTCAGCCAGGCAGTATGTTCAAAGGCATGTCAGCAATGTCTAGCTTAGGGGTGCAAACTCCTACATGCACACCACTTCACAGTGACCAGACAGTTAAGATGCCAATGCACATCTACTGCCCAGCTCCTCTGTGTATTGTGGGAAGCAGACCAGGGCCCACACCATGCTCATCACTCACTGTCCACCATGTCCAGTGTTTGAGACCTCCATATGTCATCCCTCTCACTCCCCAATTAATCCAGTAATTATTGATTGTTTTTACAGATGCTGTAATAAATGTTAACTCTTCACAGGCGACATCACCATATCATTACACAGGACTTATTTAGCATCAGGACAAAAATCATTTATCTACAAAGAATAAACATTAATTTAACCTACAACTTTCAGGAAAACAGGTTTAGACATGAGAATGATGCAACAGGAACCATAAATGTGTGATTCTCCATATGCGCATGAAAGTTGTCTGTTAATGTGTGTGTATGATTGTGCTTCTGTGTATGTGCCTGTGTGTATATGTATGTGCATGCTTGCCTGTTCGTTCACATGTGAGCATTCCTACATGTGTGTGGTTGTGATTTCATGTGTGTATGTGCGTGTGTCTGTTTGAGCGTGCATGTATGTGTAACTATGTAGAACTGTGTGGGTCCATGCGTATGTATGCTAGTATGCGTAAATGTATGTCCATGCTTGAGCAAGATTACAACTCCAGAACCAGGAGAGTCCTGGTCTGCTGCAAGGCTGCTGTCTTCAACTAGTGTCGTTGACTGATCTTTCGCAGACCATGAACTGCAGAATAAAAGGCCACATGCACCCTGAAACTGATCTGTATTTTGGTTTCGAAATTTAGCTAGCCACAGAGCTCTGCTGAAAATATAGACTCAACAGTTGGTCAGGTGTCATATCTTGTCCCAACAAACCTGATGACACAATGATTGTGTCTGTGCGTGTATGTGTGCATGTCTGCATGCATTTGTCTGAGTGTGCATAAATGTTTAGGTATGTAGGAGTACCTGCATGTGTGTGTGTGTGTATGTATATGTGCATGAATGTGTGTGTTGATGTTTCTCCCCTTGGTAAGGCTGTATATGTATGTGAATGCTTACTTATATGCATGTCTATGTGCGTGTGTGTCTGTGTATGTATGTGCTCATGCCTGCATGCATATGTGTGCATGTGTGTGTGTGCATGCTTGTGTGTTTGTATGTATCTTTGTATACGGCTGCAGGTGGCTGTGTTTCCGAATGTGTGCATGTCCGTGTCTGTGTGTGCGTTTGTGTCTATGTATGCATGTTTCTGTGTATGTGTGCTTGCACGTTTTTGTGGGTCTGTCCGAGCATTATTTTTATGTTTTTTTTAATAGCACATAGAAGGCCCAGAGGTGGGTAAGGGCGCGTACTGGGAACAATATCTGTGACAATAACTACTAAACATATGACACATTGAGGAGCCGAAAACACAACAATATAAACAAGATGGGGTAGTTACACACCTTAATGTGTTGTGATACTCTGTTGTCCTCCTTTGTTTTACCTTTCTCTAGTTTGTATTTATTGCTGCTTGTTCTTTGTATGTGCTTCAAAGCTGATCTCTTGGCATATCAGCACTATATACATTTGCATACAAATATTCTTGTATGAATAACAACGAAAACATATTCAATAAGTAAAACAATACAACAGCTCATCCTGTACAACATGAACATATAATAAACAGTATACCAAAAGTAACACTGCAGATTCTGGTCACAGGGAAGGTCAAAATCAAAGGCTGGAGAAAGACATTTAATTCCTAGACAGCACAGAGTAGAACAAAATTCAAGCACTTCAGGGAATTCACAAGAAGAGGAACTGGGGGTGCCCAGTGTTTTCACATCTCTGCCCCACACACTCCAAAACAATCTGCCCCATTCCAATCCAAACTAATTTGCCTCACTCCAATCTGCCCCACTATAATCCAAGACAACTTGACACACTCCAATCTGCCCCACTCCAATCCAAAACATATTGCCTCACTCCAGTCTGCACACTCCAATCCAAAACAATCTACCCCACTCAATCCAAAACATTCTGCCCCACTCCAATCCAAAACAATATTCCCTGTATATTGAGATGTAAATAAACTGATTTACTAACAAAAAATTTGATTTTAAAAGGTAAAAATACAAGGAAGAATAAAAACCTTCAAGACCAGAAAGAAGCCTTCTTTATTTGCAGAAATTTGTTCTTGAACAATTCGCACTATACCACCCACCAACCAAGCCTATATTTACACAAGCAAACAGGCACAACATTGCACTTTACTTTTTCCTACTAATGCAAAATAACAACAAATAAAAAAAATAGTAAAACTGGATTCCCATCCAAAATGCAAGACCTATTGGCTATGCCGATGCTTGTTAATATTTGGAACTGTCAAACAAAGCTTGGAGGCACTGAAACGCTTAGCAGTCCCTAAGATGCAAAAAAAAAGACCACTACGCACTGGGAAAAATACTCCTGCATATCGGAGACATTTTTATTTTATTTTGAAAGCCCAAGTAAACTTTGCTCAGTGACCCTATTAAACATGACAAATTCTCAACAAACTTTCGGTGTCTTCAATGGAACAGGCATGACGGTGGCTCTGCTGAAAGCACAGATGTCTCCCTTTGTCTAGAGGAGAAGTCTGCAAGAGCAGCAGAGTAAATCTCTCTGCTGCTCTCAGGGCAAAGGAAAATGCACAATGTTTGAGCTTGGACCCTCATATCACAAGAAGCAATTTAATATCTGTACATCCTAATTTATTATGTAAGTCAGTAAAACTGAAAGATTTGACATGCCACATCTTTTTTCATTATAATACAGCTAATTCTTTATGGGTGTTCTTATTTAGACTGAAGACTACGCGTAAAAGTATATAATTTCAGCAAAAGGCTCGCTGGTAGAAAGTAGTGTTGGCCTTTACAGCCTTTACCAGCGGCCAACGACTTGTCGTGTTTCCTTCTATAACGATGGTGCACTTCGAAATTTAGACTAAAATTAAGGCTCTAACCAGAATTTGATTTGGAGGAAAGCCTCATTTTACAGTCGGATTTAAGAGACGAGATTAACATTTGTTTCATGGAAGTGAAACCACGTTAAATATTATAATTTATTCTAAACCTTATATTGTCTGCAAAATGTGGAAGTGGGTCATCTGTGTCATTTAGTGACTAGCCCTTGTGGAGAACTCTATTATTAAAATTAGGAGACTACCGTGAAGTTCCTTTAAAGGTTTGCCTTCCTTCAAAGCGAGTTACTTTATAGTGAAGAACAGGAACAGTGTCATGGCGGGTTTTGTGACCACACGGAGCCGAGCACTTCATCCAGGTGGAAAGACACCTGATTTGAGCCAGAAAATGTCTGCCTCTAAAACATCGAGTGCTGATACGGCATTCTTTCAGTCTTGATGCCAGTGTATTATGAAACACACATATACAGCGGATAGCCAATGGTTTTGCTCTGTATGGTCTAGAAAGATGAGCTACTAAAACATACTATCCAAATACGGTAAAAACATATAAAATTACTACAAAATACATTTCTAAAGAATATCATTTAGAAATCCTCCCATTTAAGCTGTCTCATTTACACAAGCAAGCACCAGGAATAGTTATAACACACAAAGTACAGTGGAATCAGCAGGACAGCATGAAGTTGTCAAAAGTCATATTTATTGGTAAGTGTACGAACGTGAATAGGGGCTTTCCTTTGTGAATGGTACTCCTTGTGTCCTAGCTCAATGAAGCCTACATATACGCAAGTGCTTAGCAAGTTAAAATAAAGAAATAAACAAAACCTCTTAGCAGGGTGGAATGCCGACATCTTGGTTCCGCGCTGGAGGGTCGTCCAAGGCCGGAGGAGAAGGGGAACAAGGATGTTGGGATCAGAGTCGACACCATAGACGGGTAGTTCCCAACCTTTTGATTTCTGTGGAACCCTGTTTTATCATTACTGGAACCTAGGGACCCCCACTGAAACATTGTTGGAATCTGGGGACCCCCCACCGAGTCATTACTGAAAGCTGGAGACCTAATCTGTTAATATTATTTAATTTTCCAAGCATTCACTGACCCCCTGAAGAGGCTTCTCTGACCCCCAGGGGTCCCCAGTCCTCATGTTGGGAACCACTGCCATAGATCCGTCAGACAGAGCCGCGTATACAATCAAGCTGACTAAACACGGAAACAAAATATCTAACGGGCAGCATGCATACAGACCAAGGATCCGGCTGCAAAGCCCTCTGGTTAGCAGCGCCGCGGTTGACAATGGTAGTAACTGAGAAAGCAAGTTCTATGTTGAAACAAGTTTTTATTCTTTACTCATCGGGAGAGTTTCAGTGCACAGTCACCAAAGCAAATATTCATACACAGTCTTATACAAATTTTCAATATTCATGCACAACCATGTCAGTGATCACATCAAATCCACCAGGGAAATACAACACAATAGAAAAGGCATGGGATATGCCTACTTTTGGGGATTTTTTCTGTATTCTATTACTATTCAATCAATTACTAATCTCATCCATGTCATCATTGTCTCCTCTAATTTTTTTGGTTTGGCCCATGATTCAATTGTCTGATATTAATATCCCTGTTCGATGTGCTCCTTTTTACAGGATCATCCCCAAACGTTTTGCCTTCCCTTCCTATTTTTTCAGCCCTCTTTTTGTTGGCTCTAGGACTCTGAGCACTTTATCACTGCTGATCACTGTAAAGTGCATGTGCTCACCCTTCTAAATTTGGTATGACTGACTTACACCTAATTGGCACATTTAAATTACCTGTAAGACCCTTGTACAGTGGTATCCCTATACCCAGGGCCTGTAAATTAAATGCTACTAGTGGGCCTGCAGCACAGCTTGCGCCACCCACAGAAGTAGCCTTTCAAACCACTCTCAGGCCTGCTACCACAGAGCCTGCATACTCAGTTTACTTCCACAGGGACCTGGCATCTAAATTTACTTGCCAGGCCTGGAATTCCCCTTTTACTACATATAAGTCACCCCTAAGGTAGGCCCTAGCTAGCCCTATAAGCAGGGTGCTGTGTGGGCAAAAGGCAGGACATGTGCCTGGTTGTGTGGCCTGTGCTGGTAGTGACAAACAGCCTATTTCGTTCCGCACTACTCTGCGTGCTGCTTTCTCATAGGATTGTATTGGAAATGCCCTAACATATGTCTAAGTGGTATTGTCTAATCTATGAGGGGTAGCGTAGGCATGTTTGGTATGGGTGTAATGGTAGTGAGAAATGATGCTCACTGATGTAGGTGGATTTTTTATTACCTTTATAGAAATGTCACTTCTAGAAAGTAAACAAACACAAATGATGGACAGAATGCGGAACCAATCAAACATATAACCCCAGTCACAGATCTGGGTTTAATCCATCAATTCTTTTGCTCACCATGCCACCAGATTCAAGCTAGCCTGGCTGAAGAGGGGTGATACCCTGAAACCGGTCCCAGGATGCTTGTTTCTGGTCCAGGGAGGATTTGTTCTGGCAGTTCAGGCTCGACTGTTTCCATGGAAAACAGGGTCAAGACTGATTTGCATATGGCTGGGTCCAAACTGGAATGGCATGGTGAGCCAAAAAACTGATGACTGTGACTGGGATGAATGTTTGATTTGTTCTGCATTCCGTCTATCAACTGTTCTATTTGCACTTTTAGAAAATGGGCATTTCTATATGCTTATGACCCTTGTGTTTTGCAACTTGACTCCAATCCATGTCTGGGGTGGAGTGACAGCTAGGCTTTGTGCATACCTTTCAGACAACCTATACACAGGGATGATGGAGGTGTCACAAGTGTGCATTTGCATACTGAATGGTATTCCTGGGTTGGGAGAGGGAGAGGTGGGCCACACCTGCATTTGTAAAGGCTGTGCCCAGGCCTCACACAAAGGGCTTGTTTACCCCCCTCTGATGTCTGGAGCCAGGACTGGAGGAGAAAGGAGACTATCCTGGAACCGGTTAGTACTGGTTGGAACCCCTTCCCCTTTTGTGGAAGCTGCACAAAATGAGTCCCACATTTTTGGACACTAATGGGCTAATAAACTGGACACTGGATATTGCTGGAAGGAGTCACCAGGAACTGCATTGGGACTGCTGCTGTTGTGCTAACCAGTGACCTACTAGGTCACTGAGAGGGACTGCCACTGCTTCCCTAAACCTAGGGCTGGCCGGTTTGCTGGGATCCTGCAGCCCTATGCCCCATTTGTTGTCTCCAGGGGCTGGGTAGTGTGCCCTCTGTTTCCCTACATTTTTCCAATTCTCACAGTGCAGGAGTAGCACTTTTCCATTAATTTTCTTAAAGCAAGAAGGACCCTTTATTGCCTCATCTATGCAGAGCGTGAGGAGTGCTCCATTTTGTTCCTTACAGCGCGGGAAGAGCACTTCACCGTACTGGCTTTTGAGTGTTCCTGTTGTTTGTCCCTGTGGAGACCGAAGAGCGCCCGTGTCTCCTGCTGTGAGGCTACCCCCTCCCTTGTAGTGTGAGCAGTTGCTAGGACCCCCATGAGTTCGATCCCGTTGGTGCTCCGGGGGGCACAAGCAGGTGTCCTTTGTGGAAGCCTGTGACCGCTGCGACCCAGTGCTGGAAGTATGGAGAAAGAGCCGGCCTGTGGCTAATGTAAAATACAACAAAAATTGTATCCAGGGACCATGAGATATGATTTTTGAAGAAAATGCAAAAAAAGACCACCGTCTGAATGTGATGTTAAAGCCAATGTTAGTGTGGGTGTGTTATCTAAAGCCAACACTGAAGTCTACAGTTGCATCAAAAAGGAACAACAAGTACCAGAAAACCTCACAGAGGCCAGCCTGGTATTTGTACAGCCATCTGGTGTTTTGCCTACTCCACAGACCCGTTTTTCAGGATAGCTGGCAGTGGATGGCCTGCAATTAAATCATTCAAACTTTAATAATGTCAGTGAACCAAGCCTATTGTATATCACACCTCATCAAAAATAGACCTGTGCAAAACTTTATTTCGCATTTGAAATTCACAGATTTTTCCTTTATGCTAAATGGTTCACATTTCCTAAGTAATCCATTATGTAAGTTTGAATCATTCTTGAACAAGTGAGATTTGCTGACCTAGAAAATGTGTTGTTGAGAGACAGTTTCTGCTTAAACCAGTCTCTGGGTGGTATCTTGTGTGACATATGTTAAGGATGAAGGACCTTATGTAAAATTCTTTCACAATGTACCGGTACATGGCATTTCCAAAAATATGTGCAAGTTATGAAATGTTCATTACATGTATCGATATTTTGAAGGGAGAAGGAACACCCTGCCCAAAAATTAATTAACTACTGTTCAGGCTCTCTCACAGTGGAAATACAATCATATTTTTAGCATAATTAACAAAATTCTATATTTACCACTGAAAAAGATGTTTGATAAATATTGAAATGGTGCACAGATTTCTATAGCTATTGCTGAACCTGCTGTATGGAATTTATGGCGTGTATTCACAAATCACTTTTACTGTATGAAAGACCAAACACAGCCCAATGAAGTGTAAAGAAGCTTTTGTGTTGTGTAACAGCACAAGCATGCCCCTCAAAATATTAGTAAAATCTCTCTTCTGCAGGTTATGAATGTGGCCCTGGTGAACATCAAGACACTACTTATATGTAATACAGCTACAGTAAATGTAGATTTTTAAACACGTTAAAATGTCTTGCTTTGAACTGTGTCTGTTGTAAATGTGCTCGCAGCAATTCAGGGTTAAGTGGCAGGCCTAAATTTAGGTTTTAAGGTCACCACTCAGCCTGATATAAATTTTCAGTACAGCATTCATGTGACATTTAATTTTTATTACACGAATGCCTCCCTGGAGTCTTACACGTTACCTATTCCAAATGGCATTAGCCATCTTTCACCATAGAAAGGCGTCCAAGCACATGCACTGGGAAACATTTATCAGATACCCTGGGCCCACAGTAAAAAGGGGTCTGTTAATCCAGCTTCATAAAATCCAAAAATGAGGGAGATCACGATAAAACGCAAATTTTCCTACAAAACTTTATTTCTTCACACACCAAACCCAGAGCTCATAGCCTTTCTATATGACCTTAATTATTGGCTCTTTTTCCTACTCCGCCAGGTGTAATTATCTAATCATTCCAATTATTCGGAATGATGCCTTTCCATGATTATTCTACCTCACACTTTGAATGGACCTAATTAAAAAAAAGTGCACTAAAATTACAGTTAGCCATGCAAAATACATCATTTACTAGCATAATAGTGGTTTATGTGTTCAGAAAACATGTGGCACACTGAATTCCATTCATGTAAATAAATATGAAATGACACCAGTATCAGTGGAAATCTGCTTCCAGGGTGCGAAGAGGTATTACCATATTAATGAATACTCAAGCGTGTGGCTACTCACAAACCTTTGAAACCTGTTAGCACTCTCAACTGCATCAGGTATTTATTTCTGTCAAAGGCGGGTGGAAATCCCTATCCAGTGTGGGTCAGAGGGAGAAACTTCCCGAAATTGGTGGGTGCAGAGGAAGGCGTTTGTACGTGCGAAAACGTTCACTTGTGCTATACATTTACATGTGAAGAAAGCTCTGACTGCCACAATTTCCAAGGCATAGTCTTGAATTATTTATGGTTTCCAAAGAAATCCTAAACCTACTACGAATTTAATTGCGCACCTCAGGGTGTTGAATCACTATTATTTTTAGTCTAAGGCGCTACATATGTGGAGCCAGTGCTGATGTCTACACAGTATTTCTGCAGCCACAAATCAAACCGCTTATGTTGTGATCCTATTGAGGCGGCACTGATTTCGCGGTTCGTGTCCCCGGTAATCGCGGTAGACATTTGAGTGCTGTTCTATAAATTCAGAGCACCATTGTTAGGCGCAGGGGGCCATCATCTGAATCTAAATCATGGTAGGAGGATGTTTTTCTTGTTCTCTATAAATGCGCGAGGAGATCGTTGGTTAACGCCCTGAGTGCGATTGCACATAAAGCCTTTGCATCAGGGAGAGCATAATCATCAACATTACGGATTAAACGAGTGGGTCCAGCAGCTAATTGCAGGCAATTAGACGGCAACCTTACCAGTTAGAAGGCTGATAGTCCCGTTGCCAATTCAACGTTTATGCAGAGCAGAAGGTAACGAAATCTCCTTAAAGTTAATGAAATGCTAATGGTAGTCCGATGGTGCTAGGGCAGCCCTAATCAGATTACTCACGTCCTAAATTAGATTCGCCCAGCTTGTTTGGATGACCATCGGCATTAAATATGCCCCCTCTTGGGTATTGTTCTAATTGCCATTTCAAGTTTTAGGTTGGTTCCAGGTTCCTCTTTTCCCACCGTGTCCTGTTGTAGTATGAGAGTACAGGGAGATACCCTACCGGCAGCAGCCAACTAGATTTACTGGTATTTTTTGCATATTTTTAGGCCTGTGAACAGCCGGTGACTTAAGTATTGCTCTTTCCATCTCCTTTCCTCCGTGAGAGTTACCAGTGATTGCTTTAAATGACTGGGATGCGATTGTGTTAATTATAACACAGTAGCAAACTGGTGTTGTCTGAAAAGAGTAAAAAAGGCGAAGCATTATTGAGTACACTGCAGGGTGATCCATCCACCTTCATACAGTGGCCTACACCACCTTACTGTCAATGACAGGGGACAAGCCTCCCCTATGAACCACAAAGGAACGTGATAGTCCAAGCAAGTATTGTCCTATATGTCAAGCAAATTGTTTTATATTTTTGTATATTTCAGGTATTGCTATATTGTGTTTTGTTTAGCTCCTGATGATGAACAGGGTATTTTCAAATCTATATCCAACCTTGCCTGTTCTCGATGAAAACAAGCTTTCCGTCCTGGTGGCCTGTTCTACTCACCACTAGCTAAATTGTCTCCAGTTGTTCGCGTGTATATGGCATTACTGCTAAACACAGTTATGCACATGTTATGGACCTTAGAAGCAGGCCTGTGGCAGGCCGGTTCTATGTGGTCAAATCTTGAAAGCACTAAAGGAAATTATCAAACAACAGCATGCACGAGGCTCTGAAGTGACCACGAATCTTAAACTATACAATAAATGAGTATCTTGCAATGAGGAACCAAGGCGTACATGCCCGAGTCAAGTGTGTGATGCACTTTTGTTACACAATGAGAAGTGTAGAGGATACTTCCCGAAGAATGGGCATGGACCTGTGGCATTCCACAAATCGATTAACTGTTATTTATTTTAGGCAGTAGGATGAACCAAACCTTGCAGCAGTCTTTCACATCGTGATTCTTCATTAGTGAATCATGCAGTTGAGTTTCAGGTCTGTTTTATGAAAAACTAGTCCGTCTACTATCGGTACAGGTTCTCACAGGGTGTGGTGTCCGGATTTTACGAAGATGAGGAGGCCCTTCCCTCCAGGGTTTCAAAGGTAGAGACACATTTAGGTGCATGTTGAAAGCAACAGGTGGGATTTCAGCTGACCGTATGCAGTGTTTTAAGAGTCAAATACAGCTTGTGGCCTGTGTGGCATGATAATTACACTGGAAAGAATCATGTTGTTAAAATGAATTGACTCCAACATCAAGGTTAGAACTCCGAAGGTTTATTATATGAATCACCAGACCAGTCTAAAGCATAATAATGCTATGATAATTGACACTGAGAGTTGACAGCTAGGCGGACAGAATGTACCTAAATAAGTGGGATTAAGGAGGAAACTGAGAGGGGGGAAGGTACCACCAGGAATGTAAGAGAAAAAGAGGAATACAGCACACCACCTCATTGGAAGAAATCGGGTAATTAGTTGCGAGGGTTAAGAGCCCCACTCAAGTAATACACACAATACTTTTCAGGGGAATCCACAAAAGTCACTAAATATCCCTGTGCTTAACCCTCTGTGAGCTTGGCACACCAGCACTCAGGCTTAACCTAGAGACACATGTAAAAGAGGAACCAATTTAGAAAAACAGAGAAAAGTGTAATAAATACTATGACACCACAGCAACAAAAAATCCAATGAGTAGAACCACAGATATGATTTTTTAAAGTTTTCAGTAGAGATGGCGTCAAAAGGCACAAAGCACCAATTGTGGTTATTTGGTCACGTTGGACCGGGTCATAGTCAAAAGTTCTGGCTGACGGTGAGGGAGCATGGACGTAATAAAGGGACCAGGTTTTTGCAGGTAGAAAGTTTACCTTTTAACTTAGTTTTGTTTCGCAGAAGAAACTCTCCTCAATGAGGTAATCGCAGGGTCAGCTGCAGGATCCAGAGAGGGGCTCATCGTAGGATTGCAGAAGTCCTAGACCATGATCAGAACTTCTTGTTTCCAGGGGACCTGGGACAGTTGTCAGTGTGAAGAGCTGGTGCAGGAAACGTCATTGTTCATGTGAAGAGATCTATGCAAGTGAAGTCCGGTGTTTGTATCCAGGAAGGTAATTTTAGCAGTTGGATGCAGTTTTGGCATTGGCCTCTGTGAAGTCCATGTGCGGTGAGACTGAGGACGGTTCTTTTCGATGTGAACAGCTCAGATAACCTGGTTCTTCACTTGACGTCCAAATCTTGCAATTCTAAGGTGGGTGGAGTACACTCTAACACCAGTCAAGGATCCAGGATCTGGGGGACATTCTTGGGGTTTAGGACTCAATCCAGAATAGTCCAGCAACAGTGTCCATTTGATATAGGTCAGCTGAGGAATTGCAGGGAAAGGCCTTGTGTCACTGTAGCTCAAACTGGTGGTCAGAAAACTGACCCTTGTAGTCATTTCTGGGGTCCTGGGTTCAAGGCAAGCAGATCCAATATTCTTTCAGGCTTCAGAGAGCAGAGCAGTCCTCCTTATGAGTGTCGACAGGTACAGGAGTGTTCTGATTTCATGATCGGATTTTGCCACTTTTATGCCCAGTGCTTGCCTGTGGGTAAGGGACACACTTTGTCTAACCCAAAAAACAACTCTTGTCATTTCTTCCCTTTTCCCTGGGGTTGGCTGCAGCCTGTCTAGTGAAACAAAGGTCAAGCAGATCAAGGTGTGTGCTGTATTTGCTAGTGACAGGGTAGGTATCTTCTGAAGTCAGGAAGGGTCTGGGAACAGCCCTCAGGCCTTCTTGCTCAGTAGAGGGATACCCTTCCTCACTCCAGAGACTATTGTCCCCTGTCTGAAAGGAATACACATCACACGGCAGGAGAGCCATTAACAGTCTTGTGACAGTAGCAGACAGGCACATTTAGATTAGGTGGAAAAATGTCAACATTCTAAAATGGCATTTGCAAAATAATAATTTAAAACCTGACTTTACCATCAAGAAGTATTTTAAATTACAATTAAAATGAGTGAAAGAAGTATGTCTCAAGCTGTTCCCAAAGTGAAGTTATCACTTATTAAATGTAATAATGTTATCCAGTGTTAGTCTACGGGAATCTAGCCTTCCCACAGTGAAAAATGACTTTCTGGGTTATTCACTACCAAGACATGTAAAACTTCAGTACACTTGTCCTACTTTTTAAATACCATGCACTGTTCCCCATGAGCCTTTAGGGTCTACCTTAGTGGTGACTTATATGTATTAAAAAGGAAGTGTTAGTAATGGTAAAAGGTTTATTTGCCAGGTCAAAATGGCAGTTTTAAAACTGTACTACTGCTGCAGTGGCAGCCCTGAGATGTTTTGTAGTGCTAGTTTAGTGAATGACGCAATGAGTGCTGCAGCCCTCCTGTAGCATTTAATTTATTGGCCCTGGGTATATGTAGTGTAATTTACTAGGGATTTACAACTAAATTAATTGTGACAGTTAGGTGTTTTCCAGTTTTCCCAAGTTCGGAGTGGAGAGCACAGGCACTTTACCACGGAGCAAAGTGTGCAGAGTCCTGAAGCCAACAAAAACAGTTTCAGCAAAAATAGGCTAGTGAAGCAAAAATCTGGGGTGATCCTGCAAAGAGGGCACATTTTCAATACTCACCTAATGAAACCAGGAATGGAGTGCATTACTAATAACTAATAAACTTAAGAGGATACTATGAAAGTACATAGCCCCCACTGAAATTGAACAAATTATTACAATACACCAAAAAAATATCAAATGGTAACAGAGATCAAGTCATAACATAATCCTTCTGCTACCTGTATGCAGTATGTACATCCTGGAGTGTTCTTTCCTCCTGTCAGGAAAACTTGAATATTAACAATGTCCACAGGAGCAGAAGATGATCCCAGCGTCCCTCTGCCAATACATGGGCAGAAATGTGACAATGTTTCCAGTGCTTTTCTGGACTCACTACTTGCTAAATTATATTGTAGATTTATCTTTGATGCAGACTCACCACTTAGCAATTTGCAGAATCTACTATGAATCCACCTTTTACAACATCCTCTGAGGAAGAATAGTGTTCAATGATAGTTCATGAATCTTTTGTGCTGGATCTAAACAGGTCAGAGCTGGAACATTATTTCCTGTGCTAATTTGCCAAATTTATCTTCTGCAAGAGTACAAGATTGAGACACCACTTGGTGCACTCTTCACACATGAGCAAGAATGAAGATGCTTTCTTTTTTGTCTAAAAATCCTCAAGAGAAACACTGCTTGAGAGAGTGTGTAATTGAGACACTACCTGACACCTCAGGATTATAGTTTGAGTGTGTAAGTCTCTTCTCTGTTATGCATGTCGATGGCTTCAGTCACTAGAGAGAGTCAAATGAACAAGAGCGCTGCATTGAGTCTGTTTTCCTGGCATCCGCCATTTTGGTTTCTTTGCCCTGACAAGCTTGTAAAGGCTTCAATAGGTGCCATAGCAATTGATTTAGAAAAGTTGGCCATGTTTCTATTGTGGATATCTGCTTACTCTGGTCAACTTAAAACTCCTATTTGCCCTTAATTTCATGGAACACACACTGCTGCTACATTACTGACACCACCCTCCTTTTGGTGAGATGTGGTAAAATTATGCATACACAGCCCCCCAAACAAAACCTGGGCTTCTTCACACACTTCATCTTTGCTCTCCTTATACAATTTTTAGTGGGATTAATTCCTTTCTTTAAGAAAGAAAGGTGTTACTTTAGTTCTG
Organism: Pleurodeles waltl; assembly: GCF_031143425.1. NCBI lineage: Eukaryota > Metazoa > Chordata > Amphibia > Caudata > Salamandridae > Pleurodeles > Pleurodeles waltl. The sequence goes on along the minus strand of NC_090445.1, from coordinate 653,838,035 downwards.
AAATACATCCTCTCAAGGTACACAAACAATGATTCTCCTGTGATAATACTGGCGGTAATACACTATGCCCAGATCGTCTCCTGTACGACTTTAAACACTGGTGCAAACACTTGTGGTACAGGGGCAATAAAGTGCATATTTAAGGAGTTATGTTGTTCCTACTTTGATCATAGGACAGCAGAACATCAGAGTGTGGAAGCCTAAGTCTATCCGCACACCCACGGGGGTAAAAGGTGATTATGACAACCTGAACATGACACTCTGACTCTTCAGGGAAGCCATGGAAACATATCTTACCCCTTTCGTCCTATTACTCATGCATGCCAAGGTGAGACAAAGAGATGTGAGATAAGTTTTCAAAGCATTTATTTAAAATATCACAATCTTGCATATAAAGAGTGAGCAGCAGTAATTAGGCAGATGAAACAAAGCAAAGTAATCAGAAACAAACAAGGTCAAGAAGATAAACAATCCAACCAAGATGTATGTGGATCTAGATGCACTAGATGTTCCTACCTAGCCCCATGTCAATGCTGAGAACATATTTGGTGTACCCTTCTGCTTGACACAATCTAAGGGATTAGCTCCAGCCCCAAAGATGAGAACAGTGTCAGGAAACAGCCTGTGGTGTAGATGGCAATCCTCTCGGGAAGCTGGTAGAACAGTGACAGCCAAACTGCATGTCACACTGTGTGTGTGTTGAATAGTTGTGGCTGGAAAACACTTTGCCCCCTCTGGTTCAGTGCACTGTTTACATAATAAACCACACTGTAGTAAAAGTACAGTTCTGATGCAGTGTTATGTCTAGGTGATATAAGCTGTCTCCTTAATGCGCAAAACAAATCAGCATATTGTGTGCCGTGTTCTTCCAGCCTTGCTCATAAAGTATAGAATATGTGTCATGCAAAAGCTAACTAAACAAAACAGCTTGTCCCTCGCTTTCTGTGTAACCAAAACCTACATATTAGAAAGAACTCAAATGCTGCCACTGTGGTACTATTGGACATACAGCAACCAATATATATTGTCAAGTTAAAGGAGCCGTGTGTTGCAAATGTGGCAAGAGAGGAAATTGTTCACGAGTATGCAGGGAAGCACCCCCCAGACAAGTCAATGCAGTAGAATCAACAGAGAAAGAAGGACAATAAACACATTTTTCAAGTTGTGGAAAACAATGAAAAGTTAAAATCCCCTACTTGCAATATTACCTTTGAGAACAAACCCATAATTGTTTTTTCTGACTCGTGCTCCTCTTGTACATTATTAGATAGTCAGGTGTTTAATGAAATGTTTGCCAATTAGCACTATGTTTTGGAGCAACCAGAATAAGAACCTTAAGGTTATAATGGTGATCTAATATATTTGGAAAGGATAGTAAAGATGCATATCATCCTTAAAAGAAGGTTCAACATTGTGAAAGTTTATGTAGCAAAAAGAGGGCCTAATTTGCTGGGCTGGAGTCACCAAAAAGAGTTTGGGATCAAGGCTGGCTTTAACACTGCAGATCCTGTACTTTTCATTGACCTGCCATTTTATAGGAATGATGTGTGTGATTAATTTTCTGGTGTGTTTTCAAGTATAGTGGGTTTGCTGAAGGGTTAGCAGCTCTGTATAAAGTCAAAATAGAATTTAAAACCAATAGCCCATAACTTTTGCCCCAATCTTCACTTCACGCTAGCACATCTAAAAAAAGATAGATTGTTAGGCCAAGGAATCACAAAACCTACATATTTGTTTAGACCAGATATTAGACCGGGCATCTTTGGCGTTGTTTACCCTCTAACTCTTTAGCTTCAACCCTCCATGTTTGCTGAGTTTATTTTGTTTGGCGTTAGGACTATGTGCACTTTATCACTGCTAACCAGTGCCAACACACTTTTCCCTTAAAATATGCTAAGATTGGCTTACACCCATTTGCCATATTTAAGTTACCTGCAGGTCCCTAGTAAAGTGGTACTACCTGTGCCCAGGGCCTGTAAGTTAAATGCTACTAGTTGGCCTGCAGCACTGATTGTGCCTCCCACTTAGGTATCATTTTAAACATGTCTCAGACCAGCCATGCAGTTGTAAACTGCCATTTTGACTTGGCTAAATACCCTTGTGCCAGGCCCAAATCTTTCTTTCTAATGCATATGTCTCCCCTTGGGTAGGCTCTGGACAGCCCAGAGGGTAGGGTGCAATGTATTTAAAACTCAAGACATGTACTTTTACGTTTTACATGACCTGGTAGTGAAAAACGTTTACATTCATTTCACTACTGCAAGACTTGCCTCTCGCATAGGATAGCATTGTGGTTACCTCACTACATTTAGACGGCAGTAATTTCCAAATGGAAATAGATGACTAATTCATGTTAAGTTTCTTTGGAATCATAATAAAAAATCCCAACAATAGTGAAGTCAGATTTTAAACTAGAATTTTAAAAATGCCACTTTAAGAAAGTTGTCATTTTCCTACCTTAGGCATTTGGTGCCTGCAGCCTGTCTCTGGTAACATGACTAGGCATAGTTGACAGTTAAGCTTTGTGTAATCCCCCTAGACAGCCACACATGATAGAGAGCTTTGGTGTGCCAGGATGGGCCGTGGCAGGATGAGAGGGAGGATCTAGGCATAGCTCCACTTACTCTTGAATAGGCTGTGTGGTTCCTCCACTCAAAGGGCTGCATACCAGCTATAGTAAGCCTGTAGCCAGGGCCAGGAAGTCAGGGCACTTATCCACTCCAAAGGCCTGCCTCTAGAAGCTTCTCCTCTCCTACAAAGGTACAATTGGGTATAAGTATATGACCTCAGAAACCAACTCTTCAGTTCACTTCTAGATCTGTGGTTACTCTGCCAGTAAGAAAGACTGCTGTGCTGCTGAAATGACTTCTACTCTGCTGGACTGCTGCATTAAAGGACTACTGCCATGCTGTGCTGACCTCCTGTCTGCTGCCCTCTTGCATGGGTGAGGACAGGGCCTGCATCTCTTGATGAGAGAACACAAGAGTGATTCCAAAGGCCAGTTGGCTGGCATCCTGATCTGACGTTTCAGGGACATAACAGTCTGTGAATCTGCTGTGCCAAGAGGAGCCACCCAAGTTCTGGATGCTTGGAAGTGGGCTTAAGGTTTACTGCTGGCCTCTGTGAATCCAGCAGAACCAATGCACCTCCTCTGCTGCTCAACTCCAAGCAGATCCAGCACATTTCTGCTGCTGCTTGGATTGAACCTGTCAAAAAGACCTGCATCACCTTTGCAGCTTCTTCAGAACTGCCGCTGCTAGATGTTTCTACAGGCATGCCATCCCTCATCAATGGCAGCCTCAATGACTGAACCAGGCTCTGCATCGTGGCCTCGCAGCGGTTCCGAACCAGCACATTGCCTCAACTGTGCAGTGCATCCTCGAGGCAGAACTGTGCATCGCAATCCCTCCTCAATGGGATCCTTGATGATGACGCAGGACCTCGCATCACAGCTTCACCACAACTCAACCAACACATCGCTTCAGCTGTGTGACATCTGCACAATCTTTGACACGGATCCTCCACAAACCGGGATTTAAGGTACTTAGTTCAGCATACCTAACTGGTTACTGTAGCTGGCCCGGGCTCCATCGTGGTCAACATGGATTTGTGGCTTTGTCCCAGTTCGGCACAACTAGATAGCCACTGTTGGCTCTTAATGCTTTTGTGGAGCATTTGTCACTAAAATATTTAAAATTACAAATCTCCGTTTTCACTGATTGGATTTTTTTTGTGTGTTGTTTTATTGATTAAAGTAAGCTCTTGTGATGCGGGCCGTGGTTGGATTGGTGGTCCACGTTTCGGACGGCTGGTCCTGCAACGGGCCGCTTTTTGGGTGGCGACTAGTTTTCTACAACACGGCGTGGCTCGGGAGTCCTCTCTTGGGCTCTGGGTTGCACCGCGTTCACATGCTGTCCCTGTAATTTTTCTTACCTGCTTGCTGGACTTCTTTTTTCTTTTTCTTTTCTTCTTTTTCTTCTTGTGGCCATACTTTCTTCTTCCCAGGTGTCTGTGTTTCCTTCTATGCATGCATTGCTTGCTACCTTTTCTATATGGCAATTTTTCCATTTACCTGTATGTGGCTTTCCCAATCCAAGATGGTACCTTCAGCTCTTCCTTTATGTCACTTCCTGTTTGTCAGCATAAAAGCACAGAAGGCCTTCTTTTCCTTGCGTTGCAAACACTTCCGTCCTGGTGGTGCTCCTTGCTCCTGCTCCCCGTGTTTTTGGACCTATCCTGTTTTTTGCCTGCAGTTTTGTTGTTCATGATTCTTAATTTGTCAGCTTTTCTTTTTTGCATCTTTCAGGAGTTCCTGTGATCTGAGGTTTTTTCCCAACTTTGGGTTTTTCCTCTGGCACTCCTTCTGGAGGTTAGGGCCTGCTAGGCGTTGTATTATCATCAGTACTGTGGCTATTGGAAAGGATCACCCTTACCTTGGTCAATCCAGAACAAGCAAGAAACCAGGTGGTGCCCAGAGACTGGCAGACTACAGCAGTAAGAAGCGTGCAAATCGTGACAACTCTATTTTTCTAACTTGGTTTGGGATCCTTTTTGTGTGGTGTTTTCCACTTTAGTACTGTTTTAATTGTTGCACAAATACTTTACACATTCTCTCTAATTTAAGCCTAACTACTCAGTGCCAAGGTACTAGAGGGTTTAGCACAAGTTACTTTAGGGTTACCTGCGCCTCATCCTGACAAGGACTGTGGTTGCTACTTGACCAGGGCTCACAACCCAACAACCCAATTTCCCACACCAAAGTTTAGACAAGGGCATAGAGAAGTGTCATTACATTTGCAAAATTCACAAAATGTGCAAAATTCATTGTCTTCCAAATGCATGCTTTCCCACAAATTTCACAGCTGCACAAAGATTTTATACCAGAGAATATTTCATGGAGACATTTTCTCCTCACATCAATCCCCTTGCCATTATTTCAGACAACTTTTCAATATGACATATACCTTTGCATTCCTTTTTTTGCATGAAATACAGCAAAATTCAATTTCAGACAATTTCACAAACGTTTCTGTAATTATTGTGAATTTACAGTAAGTTTGAAGGTTAGTGCACAGCTAGAAGTAACCCGGGTTTCCAGGGCAACTGCTATTTACAATTTCATCATTTCAAGTCACTTCTATTTTTTCGGTTTGACCTGCCTGCTGGTGTCAGAATAGGCTTTACCAGACATAAACTGTAAAAAGATTTTTCTCCTTACAATCCTCAAATGTTTCCTTTTACACAAGGCTCTAAGAACATATAGAAGTTGTTAGAAATAGGGTCTATAGTTGGCAGTGGTTTGCACTCTGTCCAAGTAGAAACCCTCACTCTAGTCAGGGTAAGGGAGTCACAAAGCTAAAGATAACCCCTGCCTTACCCCCTTGGTAGCTTGGAACGAGCAGTCAGACTTATCTCAGAGGCAATGTGTAAAGACTTTGTGTGTGGGGACACACACACACACACACACTCACTTCGCTCACTCTCAAAAGTATTCCTCACCAGTTTAGAAAAATAGCCAAAATTTATCTGAGTAAGACAAGAACAAAACAACAAAAGTCCAACATACACAAGCAGAGATACACATTTTCAAAGATTAAATCTTAGTATAGCACTTCGAAACATAATAGTGCCAACTGGGGCTATCACAACATCTTGACAGAGTCTTTCTCAACAGTCTGACAGCACTAGCGAGGGTGTGCAGGCCGGTCACACAGACCCCAGGTATAGTACCTTGGAAAACAATGCAAAACAATGAAACAAAGACATTGCACAGTGAGGCGTCGCTGGTTTGGTGCGGCGTCTGTTCCTTACTGCTAGGCAGGGGAGGTGAGGTGTTGGTTCCCTACGATTGCAGGGGAGGTGATACGGCATCAGTGACGAGTCATCAGTTTCTTACGACAAGGCGGAGTTGATGAATCTAGCAGGTCAAGATGCGAAGCATCGACTTCGCAGTGTTGCGATCACACCATGGGGCCGGAGGTTCTGTGGCAGAGTCGGTGATGGGTGTTATGGACATCTGTGACATGACACTCGGGACTCAGGCTGTGACAGGACTTTGGAGGCACTGTGGCAGTTTCGGGGCTGCTGTGTCAGTCACTGTTGTTGCACTCAGGGGGACCATGGCTCCGGTGCAGACAGTGGTCCTGAGTCAGACAGGTGCATGTTCCGAAGTTGCTCCGTAGTCAATATGCTTGATTTCTTCTTGGTTGCATCAGAACTCACTCACAAGGGCACAGGCAATGTATTAGACTCCACTTGGCATGTCAGGACTCTCAGCAAAGGTGCTGGCAGATGAAGTCTTTGATGTCCCTGAGACTTCTTAACAGGAGGCGAGCCCAGTCCAAGCCCTTGGAGAACCTCTGGAAGCAGGATGTAGAAAGTATAGTCCAGACCATTCACTTCTAGGACAGAACCAGCAAGCAGCAGGCCAGCACAGCAAAGCAAAGCTCTTCTTCCTGGCAGACCATCCTCAGTCCAGAAGGATTTTAACATTGTGGGGTCAGAGGTCCAGTACTTATACCCATTTCTGTCTTTAAAGTAAGAAAGCTTCAAAGAGAAGTCTTTGCAGTGCACAAGACCCTGCCTTTCCTGCCTTGCCCCAGACACACTCCAGGGGGTTAGAGACTGTTTTGTGTAAGGACAGGCACAGCCCTATTTAGGTACAAGTGTAAGCTCCTCCAACCCTGTTAGCTCAGGAAGACCCATCAGGATATGCAGGGCACTCCTCAGCTCTTTTTGTGTGACTGCCTAGAGTGAATTCACAACCAGTCCAACTGTCATCCTGACCCAGACGTGTATTCCACAGACAGGCATGGGCACAGAATGGTTAAGCAAAAAAATGCCCACTTTCTAAAAGTGTCATTTTCAAACTTACTATTTAAAACCAACTTAGCCAAAAGATGTATTTTTAAATTGTGAGTTCAGAGACTCCTAATTCCATCTCTCTATCTACTCCCAATGGGAATTTACACTTAAAATATAGTTCAAGGTAATCCCCATGTGACCCTATGGGAAAAATAGATATTGCAATAGTGGGAACCAAATTTAGCAGTATTTCTCTACCAGGACACATAACATACATCAGTACATGCCCTGCCTTTCAAATACACTGCACCCTGTCCATGAAGCTGCTTTGGGCCTACCTTAGGGGTGACATGTGGTAATAGGGAAGGTTTGGGCCTAGAAAGTGGGGGCAAAATGGCAGTTTAAAACTGCAAACAGGGGCACTGCAATGGCTGGCCTGAGACATGTTTACAGGGCTACTCTGTTGGGTGGCACAATCAGTGCTGCAGGCCCACTTGTAGCGTTTGATTTACAGGCCCTGGGCACACACGCTGTATTATACTAGGGACTTACTAGAAAATTAAATATGCCAATCATGAATAAACCAGTCACCAATATCATTTACAAAGGAAGCCACTTGCACTTTAGCACTGGTCAGCAGTGGTAGAGTGCCCAGAGTCCTGAAGCCAGCAAAAACAAAATTCAGCACAGGATCAAAAACAGGAAGTCAGAAGCAAAACGTTTGGGGATAAGCCTGCAAAAAGGATTGTTTACAACAGAAATGCGCAAAGTGAATACTGCATCTGAACGCAGAATGGGTGTAATACTCGGAAGTAACAAGATCTTCCGAGGTCACATACAGATCGGTATTGCCAAAACCCCCACACCTTTAAGAGGCATCACCGACTTGGAGACAGGTGGCACCTCTTTCCAAATAGCTACTAAACCCAGGACAGAGTTGCTTGAGACCAAGTTTTTGATGTGCAGCAAATGTGCATCTAACTGAATCTCATACAATATGGGCTGTGGATTACTGGCAATTTGTTAGGTCCATTTTGATCCAAATTGATTTTTTTAAATATTCGCTGTTCTCTAAACAAAATGCAGAGAGTGCTGAAACGTGCAGTTACTCCTACACCAGCAATGACAGAGATTGACACACTCTCTCTCTCTATCTCTCTCTCTCTCTCTCTCTCGCTCTCGTATATAAAATCACACATTTAAGTCAGGTTGGTAATAAATAACCCTCCCCTGGCTTTAGGGAATTGAGGGTGAGGGCATTCTCCTCACTGTGACCCAAGGCGGCTTAGTGACAAGTATTTCTGATGTTACTTGGCCCTAATAAAAGAGGGAGAGGACTTTGCAGTGCCACAAGAGATGCCCACACAGCCCTGATATATTGAAGATATATCCGATGAAAGGGAAAGATGTTGCACCCTCTGAACTTGAGCACCAGTATAGAATAAGAGAGCAAATAAATTGACATTGGAACGCTGCATCTGGAAAGCCTTGAGGAATGTTTCAGGTCTACTAAGCAACTGGATTACATTCTGGTGGAGAACAGCAAAATATGCTGTAAGGCATTATTAGAAAGAAGGGGTTAGATTCTTTGTAAAAAGAAAAATAGGAAGGCAAATCTCATGCATTCAGCCATGTGACTTCCTCAAAATTTTTGAAAGTTATAGAATTCCTAATAGGATGGGAGTATTTTAAAAAGATATTGAAACATGTAGCTCCTAAAACTAATGTTGGTTATCTCAGTTAAATGTGACGAATTGGAAGAAGGCTTTGGCATTGTAAAAAGTAGCCATATCGCAGCTATTGAGGCTCAGAGGCCCAAGCTTTTAGTCCCTCTGCAACACAGATAAGGTGAGGCTCTCATAGTAGTGCAATGCTGTTGAACCCACATGGACAAGAGTGGGTTCCAGGAGGCTATCAAAAAACAGAAAAGAACTTGCAACAAAATACTCTTCATTGCTGTTGCTTAAAGAAAAGTCAACAAGCACAGACAAAGCAGATACTTGTCACTAGTTTTAAAGAAGAAATTACATTAACATTTTTGTGCCCTTCAGAAGCTGCATTTGGCACTATCAGAATGCAGTACCTTTCGCCATTACTAAAGGTTGCTCCAGTTAGACACAAGTACTTTTTGTAGCAGGTTACAGTAACTGAAATCCGTATTTGAGATCCCCTGGACATAACATGCCCATTTTTAGATTGAGCCTACTAGACAGTGCATGAGCTGTCTGTTCCAAGGCCTATTGTGGCCTAACAATAGCGTAGAGAGAATTGGAGTCTGCCCATTGCTTATCATAGGTTGGTTTTCCTTGTCACTCTTATTTGTCTACTTCTTATTTGTGTCCTAGCTTGTCAGTTTTGTGTTTGTCTCCTCAATAGAGCATTGCCTCATTACAATCTCTTTGATTGTCTGGCATTAGTGCTTCTAACATTGCTTTTGAACCAATACTTTTCTTTTGCGTGAAGCACTCCATTAGAGTGCAATTGTTTAGGCCATCTTCTTCAAGTACTTTATCCCACTGCACTCCCTGTTGATCCTCCATCTTACACCCATCCATGTGCTTTTCCCAAAGTGCTTAGTCCTGCATGGGAGGAGTTGATATGCTGTGTATGATGTCCACTTAGCTGCAGTTATCGTATTATGGGACTCAGCCCTTAGCAGTGTAAAAGACAAAAAGTGTAAGAAACAGACACATAGGTTATGTTTTTTCAGTATGCTGGCAGCTTTGACCAACTCTGCATGTTCATTTAAATAGTATTTGCTATATTTGTAGTCCACTTAGCTAGGTACTGTAGGAAGCTGTCTCAGTCTGTAGTGGACACCTATGGTGTTACACCTTATATTGGGTCCAGGCAACCCCAATTAGTTAGTGTTACAGTGTCTAGAAAGACAGGGCTCTCAAGGGTAGCTGTGGTGAGCAGCCAAGACTTATCTAAAAGGCATGTAATGGACTTGCAATTCCACAGTAGTAACACAGTAACATCACACATGGAAAGGAACCACACAGTGTTGCAAAAATAAAGGTACTTTATTATAGGCACACCAAACTAGACTACAATTGGTATACTTCCCTCTGGAGGAATGAACACACAAAATATACACTGGTAAGTACTCAGGAAAAAGCATAAATTAGAATGGGCGCTATAGGGGGACCAAACCACAAACTACAAAAATGAAATGCGAATGGGTGTCCCTTCACCAAACTGAATGGAGTAGTCAGACAAGGGTTAGGGGAAAGTAGAACCCCAAAAAGTAAGTACCTAGGTGATCACCAGCTGCCGGGTGCAGAGAGGTAAGTCACCCTTTTTTTCCATAGGCTAACATGGGCACATCATAATTGGAGAATGCAGAAACAGGACCAGACCAGTGGAACCCAAGGGCAGATTATGGGCAAGGAGGACCTGCAAAAGAAGGGGACAGAGTTAAGTCCACGCAAGAGTTTCCAGGTGGGGCAATAGCCAATTCCCACCCTTCTGTAGCTGAAGATCTGGGTTGATGGTGATGAGTGAAGTCCAGCTGCGGGATAGAGGAGCTGTAGAGGATTCCCTGAAGTCACCTATAACCTGTCCCTCGATGGTTGCCGGATTGCAGATGGGTCAGTGGTCAGGAGGACCAGCAGCAAGCAAATGCAAAGGAGCAGTTGGAGGTTTTGGAGAGCTGTGGAGGACCAGCAAGGTCCTGGGGACTCGATCCTTGGAGGGGATTCTGGGCTCACCCTCAGGATGCAGGAGAGCCAGAAGAAACAGTCAAAGCACCCATGAGCAACCCTCTGGCAGCAGGCACAATCTCAGTGAGGCCCATTCAGCACACCTGAAGAGGAGTCCCAAGTCGCTGGAGCTGCAGGGAGGAGACTGTCCTTGCAGACGTAGAGTGCTGGGGGACTGGGCTACTCGGAGCCTGAAGATCCCTCAGAGCAGGAGTAAACAAGCCTTGGTTGGTGCAACAGTCGGGATGCACAGAGATTCTGTCCCAGTTGCAGATGCAAGGGCTCACTGTTTCCCACGTTGGACAGAAGGCAGAGAGGACCCAGGGGATCCCTCAGAACCACAACCTGTGTTGGAGAATCTTCACAAATCTGGACAGAAACCGGACATCATTGCCTTAGGTGCCTGCGGATTCAGGGGAGTGACTCCTTCACTTCAAGGGAGGACCTTCTTGCTTCTTGGTGCAGGAGAAATCTTGCCAACCACAGAGGATGCACAGCTGTGGAGATGTTGCAGAACTGACAGGAGCCATGGAAACAATGTTGCAAGGAGAAGTCTTCTCAGGTGGTGCAGTCTTGTTCAGTTCCTGTGTAGGCCAGCAGTGGTTCCGGAGGCCAGGAGCAGAAGACGTCTTTGCAGAGAGTTCCTGGTGGAGTCTTGCACAATCAATCTGAAATAGCCCAAAAAGGGGGTTTGGTCACTCTCTGCGGTGATCACCTATCAGGAGGAGTCACTTACATCAGCTACCTGGCCTACCAAGTCAGATACTCTCAGAGGAATCTGCATATTAAATCAAATCAAATCAAATCAAATCAATCTTTATTTGGATATCAGTCCATAAAAGGTAAACAATTAAAACAAAGTAGCATACTATTAAAAATCCATTAGTCAAGTATATTTTGCTACATATCCTTATGCCATGACTTATCCAAATTACCTTCAATACCGAATATATACAATGGTTAAAATAGTTTATCCAATTTAAAAAGGACTGCATACTGATATTAGACAGAAAGAGTATCTAATTTGTGCAAATTAGCCATTGATAATTCTCATAGCAGAGATTTTCCAAGTCCATATAAATTTTCCTCCTTTCAATAGCACAGGCAATACATTTTATAACTGCTTAACATATTTCAGCACAGGCAATACATTTTATAACTGCACAACATGTTTCGTCAGTGTCCAGTTTGCATAAATAATTAAAAGCTTCATTACAATAAAACAATTTGTTGGCAATGAACAGTGGTTTTAAAAAGTGTTTTCTAATGTCATGGTATAGCTTACAAGAAACAATAAAGTGCTGTGTGGATTGTGCAAATTGACCGCTGCAAGGACACTTTGGTAGATTCTTGTTCCATTTTCCCAATTTTGGGAAAGGTACTACAAAGTGTAATGTCCTAAAGCACATTCAGGTTAGATAAAATCTATCTTGTATATTTGGTACTGCTATTAGATAAATTTCAACAGTACTATTTACTTCTCCATTCATATATTGCATAACTGTGGGTTTCCTGCTTTCTCTAATAACTTTAATTCTCTCTATGTCCCATTAGTTGATTTTTCTACTCTTTTTTTACTAAATTACAGAATACCAGCTGGGTCGCCCAAATCCGGGTTCTGGTTTATGCTCTTCAGCAAATTCTTCAAATGTACAAACCATGGGATTTTATCTCGGTGTTCTAAAGCTAAACAATCGCTAATGATCTCTTTTGTAAATCTTGTCCCTTCTTTACACCAGATTTCATGCCATGCCAATAATGCATTAATGCATTTAGAATCTTCAAGGTAGGGGAAACCCAGTTCCTTATGTACCATATATGTAGAAGTTGTATTTGGTACGGCAAGTAGTCTGAAAAGGAATTTATTCTCCATTACTCGTAGAGATTGCATCCCGAGTGATGACCCCCATAGGAGAGAGCCATACGTAACACTATTAACTGCTTACTTCTATAAATCTGCTAAATTTCCCTAAGGGGCATGTTACCAATTTTCTTTGAGAACCTAAAAATGGCCTCTGTTTCTCTTACATATTTAATTTTTGCTATTTTTAGGTATTGATTCCAGTGGCACAAATTAGAAAACTGCACAATCAAATAAGTAAAGCTATTCACCTCCTCGCATTTTTGACCTTTAATGAGATAGGTTTTCTTACTAACCATTGCTAGACCACATGTCATTAAAACTGTTTTACTCAAATTCAGGCGCATTTCTCTTTCCTCCATAAATTCTACAAAGCCCTCAATCAGCCGCTGTAGACCATTTGCGGTCCGTGATAATAGGACCGTGTCATCTGCGTATAGGGGGACTGAAACCAGGCTGTTTCCTATTTTTGGTACATCAATTACGAGTTGTCCTAGGTAGCCATCTACCCCATTGATGTAAAGAGAAAATAAAAATGGAGCTAATACACACCCCTGTCGTATGCCTTTCCCGATCCTAAAACCTGAAGTGCATTCCCCATTTTTCCCATACAAGCACTCAGGCTGGTAGATAGCTTTACAATTTGTGCCAAGAAGCTAATTATATCTAGGGCGGCACCCAAGTCCGTCAAAACTTTCCACAACTTTGCATGATTGACTGGATCAAAAGCGTGGCTAAGATCTGCAAAGCAAAGAAATACATGGCCCTTTTTCATTATTGTATATTTACTTACTATTAAATTTAGGTTATTGTTCTAAGGTGCCAACCTCAGGTTTAAATCCCAACTGTGGCTCTGCAAGTATCTGGATGTTGGTTGCCCAAATCTCTAGTCTTTCTAGGAGTAGGCTCCCTAATGATTTGATTGAAGAACCTAGGAGAGAAATGGGGCGATAACATTTAGGGTCGCCCCTATTTCCCTTTTTAAAAAGGGGGACGATTATACTTTCCGTCCATGAGATTAATATATGTGCTTTTGTCACTGCCAAATATTCTTGGGTCAAACTAGGGTACCATAGATCAATATACGTTATATAGACATCCACTGGGACCCCGTCAGAGCCAGGTGCCTTCCCTTTTATACTTTTTTTAAGGGCAGATCTCACTTCCTCGAAGCTGATCACATTTAGAAACAGTGGCCTAATCTCAATTACTTCGGTATTCAAAAGATGCATAGCCAAATTATCTGGGTTAAAAATCATACCAAAATGAGAGAGCCAATCCGATGATTGTACATGTGTTACAAATTTGAATGTATCTGTGTCTTTCAAGAATGGCTGGTTAACAGTTTTCCAAAATAAGGTGTTATCCCTCAAAACCGCTGCTTGCTCAAGATCTTCCCATGCCCTTGCTCTCAATTTGGCCTCTCCATCTACCATTACAAGTTTGTAATTAGAGCGCTTGATGATACCTTCCTCCTTATTTGTGGGCAGAGTTTGTAAGACTCGCTTAAGTTCTTGGCTTGCTTGTGAGCAATTACGGTCAAACCAGCCCTGTTTTTTTTCTCTTTATTTTCAGTCCTTAGTTTTAAAGTTCCTGAGATGGCCTTACTAAGTTTACAGAAAGACACTAGGATTTGTTGTGGACATTGGTTAAATTCAGTGCATGCTAAGATTTATTTTTCATGCCCAGTTACAATTTTCTGCATCAAATCTTTTTCATTTATGCTTCTAGGTTTGTTGCTATTCGTTCCCCTTGTTTATATGGTTGACCTAGTCTCAGTGTAATTACCAAAGGATGGTGATCACTGAAAATAGTGGGCATAATCCTAAGTGGGTCAGTCATGGCGACACTATTCATAGAGATAAATATATGGTTGATAATTGAGAAGTGCCCCCCTTGCATATCTTGTTTCCACTGTGCCAGAATCAAGTGGCCACCTGGAGGAGCTCTCCATTGTGTGTTTCATGCCAGAGTGGACACAAGTGGTCCCTGGACTGGTACAAACTGGATTATGCAAGGAGGACACCAAATGTGCCTTTCAATGCAATTCAGTGGCATGGGGAGGCTACCCCTCCCCAGGCCACTAACAACTATTTCCAAAGAAGAGGAGGTTGCACCCCTCTCCTACAGGAAATCCTTTGTTCTGCTGCACCCTGCTCAAGCTGGTCAAGCAGCAGGAGGGTAGAATCATGTCTGGAGGGCTGCAACAGCGTGGGCTGCCTGCTGACCCTGAAAGACTGGTAGAAGCAGAATTGGGGGATCCTCTATGGAACCAGTATTGGGGTATGATTCCACCATGTTTGCTACCAAAAATGCCCACCTTTGGAGTAACCATTATGAGGCTGGACTACAGGTAGTGACCAGTACATAGATAAAATGGCTTCCATGCACTTCCTAAGTCCAGGGAATTGGAATTGAAGTTCATAGGGGCACCTCTGCTCATGCAGGGGTGCCCAAACACACAGGGACCTGCATGCTGCCCTTTGGGCTGGGTCCAAAATGGAGGGGCAGGGTGAGCAAAAGAACAATGGATTAAACCCAGATCTGTGAGTGAGGGTGTGTTTGAAAAGTTTCAGCACTCTGTCTATAATTTTTTTGTGTTGCTAACCAACACAAATGAACATGCAAGGGCAATTAGTGAATGGCACTTTGACTTTGACTGGGTGAGGCATCCAATCAGCAAACTGTACACCCATAAATCAGCGCTTAAAATATTGCTGCGCCAACAAACACAAAAAATTACACTAGGTCTCAATTTGTAGCAATACCTTGTCTTGTATTTGCAGTTTAATGAAAGAACTAGATGATCCCACCATTAAAATCTAATGGGGGCACAAATGGGATAATGTAGCCATTGACAAAATGCCATGGTCCAAACACATAGCTAATCCAAGGAATGGCAAACCATGAAAACCCCATTTAATGTGTTAAGCTTCAGAGGGTTGAGTCAAAACACGCTGTCATCCTTATTTTTGAGGCTTTGTTGACAAGAGCTCCGGCAACAGACAAATAATACTGTCTCTAATAAGACCGTAAGAGGGTCTTGTGAACTGAGAAAAAATCCAGAAAAGTTAACCTTTCCGCCTCTAAATGAACAGAGCACATAAGAATTTCATGTCATGCCAAATTTATTAACTCTTATGAGTCTGATCTTCATGTTTAGATCCAGTGAAAGTAAGTGAAAATGTTGGCACTAGTTTCGGGCCTTAATTTCAAAATATATATTGTTTTCTTGAAAGCCATTTCAGGAAAATACCCAATTTTTCAGAAGAAGTTCTGGCTATTTGTAAAATCTGACGAACATGGGATCCCTGGCTACACAAGGAAAATATAAGAAACATGTCAAGTGGGCACTTGCGATGGAAAAACAGTTTTTTTCCTCTTCCATGTTAGCCTCTGAAACTTTGTCACAAGCCTCATCTTAGGTGGCATGCTGACAAATACAGGCACAAAAAACCGTGATTTAAAATTACTTTTATTAATCCATTTACCTATGCGGCAGTCGCATATCTTACGCATATAAAGTGAAGACATTTACAGAAGTAAATAGAAATGATCTCATGATGATTCATACAATGTAAACTGTTTCTGGCAACTTCTGGCATACAGGATCTGAACAGCGCATTCACAAAATGTACCGTACTTGCCACAGTTTCTAACCTGCTAAGGCCAGGAAGATGCCAAACATAAATAATGTCTACATCCTTTGGAATTATCTAATTTCATTTAATTTCATTAATTAATTTATTTGGCCCCCACTTCAAAGATCTGCATGAAACTTGCTATTTGGTACCCCAGTTTGGATGTCCATTTTTGTTAGAAAGTTTTGTGCAGATTGATTGGATGGCTCACAGTTAAGTAAACCTAAAATGCCTTTTCAGTGGAAACCCTGAACTAACTCTAACTACAAGGTGCCTCTGTAAAATATAAGTACATAAATTACACATGTGGGGTTCGTTGATCACAGGGGGGGGGGGGTTATAAGGAGAATGCGAGAAGACCCAGGTGCTGCACCCAGCGTTCTGGCCCTAGCACAGGGCACTACCAGGTCTAGCAGCAAAACGGCAGTCATGTTTCCACTTTTCAGGTTTGTCAGATACAAGATCTGGGAGTGATTCATAAATAATGAATGCCCTATCAGTGCATCTTGGGCTCAACAGCAATATAATATGTAATATAATAAATGGAATATAATACCAAGCACATTAGCTCACATCACATTTAGAATGCAGCGGCACGTATTAGTGCATGCGGAAATGTCAGATCTCCTAGGATCGTTCTTAAAATGGACCCACAGCCGAGCATCTTATTTTGGAGTGTCCCTGTGAAACCAGAGCTCCTTTGTAACGAGAACAGGTTTCCATTTCAAGGCACGTGGTCCTAATCCCCTTTCTTCCGGCTGCAGCTCAGACTGTTTGGAAAATATCACTGGACCCTCGCAGGGCTCGGATTGTAGGCCGGGCGCAGACGCACCGGGATCAGCGAGTGCAGAAAGATAAGGGCACCGGGGGCTCCTGGGAAATTAGCGGGATCATCTCCAGAGCGGCTGCTTCTTTGCAGGGAAAACACGTTTTAAACATTATGTTTTTTTTTACAATATGAAGCCCTAAATGAACCGAAAAGAGAAAAGACAAACGTAAATAATGCATCTCATTCTTACCGGTTTGACAGGAAAGACGTCGGTTAACGCTTTAATGCTTTAAATATGATTCTGATAGCATTATAATGCAGACCCAAAAGCAATCAATCACAGAAGCAAACCATCAAAGAAAAAAACTCAATATGCTGGGTAGTGGATGTCTGCAGAAACTGAGACTAAGTAGGAATCGTATGGAGATCGGGTCCAAGCACTGCGCACCTCCTTTTTGAAGTGAGACTGCTGCCCTCGTAGCGAGGCAAAGGCACAACTGATGGCAGCTGATTGGAGGTCGAGGTGTTTTCCGTAACCTTGTTGGGGGTACTACTAACTGGCACCCTCTGATACGATTTGCAGTCTATCGTGACCGAAACTTAGGTAGTCACTGCTTATGCATGCCTGAGAGTGGATGAGGTGCCACTGTTTTAGTCCTGCTACCGTACTCTTCTTTTGCTGGTCTATGTAGCTCAAGTTGTTCTGTGTCTGACACGTAGACACAGGGCCGGCTTTAGGACTGGTGGTGCTCTGTGCAACAGTTTATTGTGGCGCCCTCCATCCCATGACCTCCTCAGTTTCACTCACTGCGACCCGGCAAATGTGCCCCTGGTCTCTCCATCGCTCCCCTTTCTCATACATTCATGTGTTTTACAGCACTTGTAAAGGCTGGCTTTACTAATCCACTCAGCTAGTAACATAAAATATAGGGGTGTTGGAAGGCCAAAAACGCTGTGCCATATTTACAAGGTGGCGCATGCATGCATTGCGCCATGTTGTGTCCCTTTGTGCTATATTATGCCTGCCCCAGGAATAATGTATGCAAAGGTGGCATCCTCCCATTAGGGGGGGACCCAAAAAAAATGGCAAATGAAATGTGACAGATTTCTTTGCCTCATTTTTTTCCGGCACTTTTAACACCTGCAGGTTTTAAAAGGAGGCTTCTGTTGGTTACAATGGGCCTATGGGTGCTTTGCAGGATTAGCATAAAAAATTGTTACGCTAATCCTGCAAAGCGCCGGACTACTGTAAAACATTCTGACACTAGTCCCCTAACTACCACCACGCTGCACCGTATTTTGAATACAGCACACACATAGTGGCGATAGGGGAGCGCTAAGGGGCGCAAGAAAAGTGGTGCAGCACTGTGTGCAGCACCACGTTTCTCAAATATGACCCACAGGGCAGTGCTTATTTTGTAAATAAAGAGGTGCCGGTGCCCAAAGCCCTCCTCTTAAACACGCGGCTGCTGCAATTAAATGTTTGAACACAGAATACAGAGGCACCGTAATTCTGAAGCCATCTCAGGCCTCTTCAGTCCATTTGCAGGCACTACCTGACCCTTCCGCTCACTCTTGTGGATTTCTGCTTTTTCCCATTGTGACGCTTTTTCGTTTTTCTCCTCCCCCGTCTTTCCCATACGTGTCTTTTTCTCGGAGTAAATGCTTGAGGCAGAAAAATAAGTGCCGGCCCTCAAAAATATGAGGAAACAAGCACAAATTAAGCACTGCTATATGGGCATATTTAAGAGCCCCTAGTGCCATTCTAACGCCACATTAGTGTCATTTGTTTACATTAATGTGGCTTTGAAGGCCAAAAACACTGTGCCATATTTACAAAGAGGTGCAATGCATGCATTGAGCCACTTTGTAACCCTTTGGGCTACATTATGCCTGCGTCAGGCATATTGTATGCAAAGTGGGCATCCCCCGGTTAGGGGGGGGCAAAAAAATGGCGCAAAGAAATCAGTCTGATTTTTTGCATAATTTGTTTCCGGCACTTTTAACACCTGGTCAGAGCAGGCATTATAAGGATGCTTCCACTGGTTACAATGGGCCTCTGGGTGCTTTGCAAGATAACCATCATAATCCTGCAAAGGGCCGGACCAGCATAAAAACTTCTGACGCTAGTCCCATAACTACCGCCCTGGTGTGCCATATTTTAAATATGACGTGCACATGGTGGCGTTAGGGGGTGCTAAGGGGTGCAAGAAAAGTGGCGCTGCACTGTGTGCAGCGCCACTTTTCTTAAATATGCCCCATAGTTCGATTTTTTTCAGCAGGCATATTAACCCTCTATGCTACTTTATGTTGAGTCAAAGCTGCCACTAGGCAAAACTCCCATCTCTCTCTCTAACAGTAACATTAATCACAGGAGGAATCTTGACATTTTAATTGTTTCTTGAAGGCTAAACGCACCAGGAACTTTTCAGCAGGTGCTTTTAAATCGCATGTTTCTGAAATTATTGCTAAGCACAGCGCCCCCCTGAGGTCAGGGCCCGGTGCGGTCGCACGATCGCACCGCCCAAAAGCCGACCCTGTGTAGACATCAATGCTAGATCGAGCCGAGTTTGTGTTTCCCCACTTGTTTAACTTAAGCAAGCATCAGCTCACCACTGTGGCATGAAAGAAGGGACACATATGAGAGGCTAGTTCAAGGACATGGGTTTTTGAACTCACCAAAGGTAAAGCTATTTCCTTTATGCCTGTTCACAGTATATGGTATTCAGCTCGGAAAGATCATCGCTAACAGCAACAATACCATGGTTCTGAGACTCTATGGGCTTTTTTGGCAAAGCTGTAGACTCAACCAAATGAAGACTGCTCCTGCATTTGATTGACCAAGTCCAGATTTTCATTAGCCAGTATCCATGTGGCTGCTAGGACCTTCAGAAGAAACTTATCGGTCCATGTTTTGGTTCAGCAGCGCTGTGTGCAGCAGCACAGCAGAACATCAGGTGAGCACAGGATTCCTGTGGAAATTAATAGACAGTGATAGGCTTAGTATTGAGGAATAACCTTGCAATTGCTGCAACTGAGAGGGTGATAGAAACTGAAAAGAATGTGTAAAGCACACTGATCCGATAATTAATACCTGCAGGAAAATATGTTCTAGGTTTCAATGTCCAAGGGTAACACATTCCAAACTGAGTGAACCAACATTCTAAGTGACTGCTGAGCAACTTTGCTACCCTGAAGCATGGGAACACTGAACTGATGTTGGAGACAGAATGAGACATTTTGGATGAAGTATATCATGTGCCAGTATTTGGATTAGCTCTGAACTACCACCATACACTGACTTGTGAATCAGGCAGCTTACTTAAAATCATAAGCAGTTCTGCACAAAGAGCCAATAGATAGTGTTTAGCCTTGAGAAGTGGTCTCTTTTCTGAAGCTATTTCATAAGGTAAACCACAAAGGTTTGCATTCTTTGTATTTTACTCAGACCCTTCTGTGGTAAATCTCACCAGAGTAAAAAACTAATGTTTTTCTAAAGATCTGCAATTGACGGAAATATACTATGATGAAGTGACAACATTAAGGTGTCAGTCCCGGGTAAGGTCCCAGGTCAGAAGAACCTAAGCGTTTTTACTTTATTGGGATGTTTTGGCTGGGTGATGAAAGACAGAGGCCATGTTTTGCATGTGTATGGCAAGAGTTGATAACCCACTATCATTTCCAGATTTCAATTTTAGAAAATTGGAGTACCTGTATTAAGACACTTTGACTAAACCTTGCTGGAGCAGACATATAACGGGGTCAGGTTCTCATCAAGCCTTGTGAGGGGTGTCCATCAGAAGAATAACAACTGTTCTAATAACATGCCCCAATAACTTTACACAGACATCATACAGGACCGGTGTTAATGAGGATCCCTAGGAAACTCTAAATATAGTCTTAGAGGTAGCTGATGGAGATAGGAAGTAAACTCACCCTCTAAGTACGGGCGCTTCAAAACCAAATCATTTAAGTCAAAAGTGAAGCTAATTATTTCAGTTAGGATCATTATTATTGCTGTGACTAATTGCTGGAATACCTAAATTGGGCACATGGTTAGGTGAACTTCAACTAATCTGGGCTAGGTTTTGTGAAATCTTAGCTTGGAGACATAAACAACTAAACCACTTTGTGCTTAATTGTAGCTAGAGTTGTCATAATAAATGAAGGGATATTAAGAAACTAATTTGATCAAATAGTTTGGCAAATATAAGCTGTTTTTTCAGCAAAAAACTATTGCAATCTTTCATGTAAGTTTTGAGAGACTTGTATCTCTCAAAGCGTTTGACTCTAACAAATGAGAATAGCTATTTACGTCACTTTCATATAGCTTGTTTTGTCAAACGTTTGTGCTTTAGTGTCTTGATTTATTCAACCATTACACTTAGGATGAATGCTTCTTGCTTTATTGCTAAGTGTGTAATCAAGAAGAATAGAATTAATATTATAGGTGCAATATGCCAGGGGAAAACTAGGCTTATAGATCAGTATGGTGCCAAGAATAAGCCTGTAAACCCAGTTTACACCATAGCTTTTCTTGAGTTTAATTATTAAGAAAAATGAACTGTTTTGCACAGTTCTGTCTATGCCAGGAATAGAAGACCTCACCAGTTGTCTGTCCATACCCTGAAACAATTATTATATCTTTGACAGTTTCTTCTGGGACAAAGATAAGGCCTATAAGATGGGCCAAAGAATGTGGGGAAGAGGAAACCTTTTGGTTTAGAATAAAATCTTCCAAACTTGGGGAGGGCATTGTTTGCAATGTATACTTGCTGGGCTATCTGTCTGAAAATTAAAGTCACCCAAAGCATCAGGCATGTTTTTCTGCTACTACAGATTCCAATTTTTTTTTGCAAAATGTTCCCCTTTATCATCTGGACAGTGGAGCAGAACGAAGTAATTGTATAGATTGAAGGAAATTAACACCTAAGTTAGGGTTTCAGAAAGTGTGCTATCGAATTTTCCTAAATAGGGTATAGTAAGGTGGTAAGAGAGGTATTGCCCCCCCACCTTCACCTTCTAAGAAGGTTACACCATATTGTTTTTTTAACTCGGCAGAACTGCAATTTCTGGGTCCTATCCTCGGTCCCACGATGATTCTGTGACATAAAACAGGCTCACTTTTTAAAGTTTTGCCTTAGCTGCCTGTTGTCGAAGGCATGATGTGTACAATATTAATGCTTAGACCCTGTATTTGAGTATATCAGAGTTTTCTCACACCTGCCCAAACCCCCGTTTGTGCAAGGTTTGGAACTGCAAGTTGGGTGGTATTTACTGCACATGGTTATTACCGACATGGTATATTAAATACCTCACCTCTCATTACATTTTGGCAGGTCAAGAATGCTGAAATTTAACAGGGAATGTCAATACAGTATTTACCAAGAAATGCAGAGTTTGGTGTATTGATTATTAAATCTGCATGTTATTCCCCAAAAACACGTATTACGTGCTATTTCTGGCAGTAAGTAAATTCTGAACCATGGGATATCAGATTTTATACCGTGGTAAATAGCCCTTTCAATTCAGTCAACTCCTTATCAGGCTATTGGAGTAGTTTTGGCTCACCCTAATACTTAATATTAGTTGGTTTTCTTGTCAATCTTATTTGCATGCTTTTTATTCAATGGCTTTACTTTCTCTTTTTTTTTGTTTATACCTCCCTGGAACACAGCTTCTTGACCCTCCTTTTGAATAGA
Organism: Pleurodeles waltl; assembly: GCF_031143425.1. Taxonomy (NCBI): domain Eukaryota; kingdom Metazoa; phylum Chordata; class Amphibia; order Caudata; family Salamandridae; genus Pleurodeles; species Pleurodeles waltl. The sequence goes on along the minus strand of NC_090445.1, from coordinate 653,815,554 downwards.
TCACTTGAATCCTTGCATGTCTCACATCGGAGAGCTAGATTTTTTCATTATGGGTATACAATAGGAGAACATGTATACTCTTCCCTATGTCCCGCTTCTCCCTCACACCTGTGTCTCCATGTTATCCCTCCAATGCAGCCCTAGAAGCTCAAAAAGCTATCTTTATTCTTGGATGTGACTAAAGAGCAGACTTTATTTTAACTCCTGCGTCCCGCTGTGATTGAAGAAAGCCCAGGCCTAGGCACACAAGCTAACACTCATGATGCTGGGAGAGAGGCATGCTGTTGAATTCACCTCAGTTGACATTTGAGACTGAAGGCCCTCTTAGTCTGACTGGAGAGGAGATGTATCTTTCACAGGAGGTCCATAAGTTTGCTCCCAGGGCTCCTGCAAAGCACCATTTAGCTGCAGCATTTAAATTTGACAATGGGAAGTTTTTAATTTAAATTCTGTCACTTCCTTATTCATGGCCTCATGTAGCTGCTTTGTTCCTTTAAGTATAGATTGGGAGGTGCACTTATAGCATCAAATTTAGATAATACTGTATTGTCCATCCAAAAATTGTGATAGAACATTTCATAGTGAAGTCCAACCACCCTTAATGGGATATCTGTATACTTAATGTACTGGTCACACATGGCAAGAGCGTCTGTTGAAATATAAGAAACAAGTTAGAATCAAGAATTGATCTATAATGAACACTAGATGATATTACATTAAACTATTTTGGTTGCCCGGATGCTATGGGTGAACCTCTCCCTTGATACGTGATTACAGTGTACTGCTTTGCAGTGTCCGTTGGCACTACGTAGTGTCAACTGTCGATTGGATTTGGAGATGTTTGCATCAAAATTTGTTATTGTATTGAACAAAGAGGATGAGGTGATGATATCCACTGTTGCCACTGTTAATTGAAAGATGTTCTTTTAAGAATCAATACCTAGCCCTCTTTGTGTATGTTTTGGCTGGATGATGCGGGACAAGCTTTTTAAATTTAGTCCAAAGTTTCCTGTTTGAAAATTATTGAAGAATAAATTATGCTCTTTATAAATGTTTAAAATACTGAATTCAATGTTTATTTTCAAGATACATAAAAATATGTTTGCTTTCCCTCCATTATTTTGAAATGTTTTTGTTTTTATTTTTATTTAAAGGCTTTGCCAACTAGCATTGTCAAATCTAATATATTGGTACTTGACAAGGCTGGTATCTGACATGTTGTAACCCACAGTTCACCAAATAATTCTAATTTTTGTAGGGGTCTAGGTTCTCCTTTCTAATGGCTTTGTAAAAGATGATGAGCTGTAATTCGATCTAATGCAATCAGGAGTTAAAAAGAGAAATATGTGCTGAGAGGTCATGCTTAATCATTGCGTTTAGTTTGACCTCAGTGTAACCTCATCTTATTGCTGATAGTGAGCATTTCACCCCTCCCCCCACAGTAGTCTAGCTCTGCCCAAAGAACCTAGTTGGGCTTCTATTTGGCACATCTACTGCAGGCCTGCAAAATTACTCAAAATGTTAAGGTGATGGTGCTGGCCATTTAATTTCAGAAGAAGCAATCCAAATACCCCAATACAAGACTCTTTCTAAAAAAAAAAAAGAAAAAAAAAAAAGTAATCCACTTGACAAGTAATGAAAGTGGAGAACACCTTGGCCAGTAAGCCCTTATCAGCTATACTGTTGTGTGATCGCACAATTTTGGATTAAATCTCATTAACACCCAAAGGTCTCGCCATTCTGCACCCTGGAGTTCTCAGGGCCAAAAAACAAGGCTGCAGTCATCGAATGGAGCGCCATGTGTTCTACGGCTATTAAAACATCTGTTAAAATGCTCTGTATGATATTAAAATAATACACTAGGATTACTATGGTAATCATATCTATTTGATACCAAAAAAAGCTAAGACATTTTTCGTTTTCTTAACAGCCTAAGGGGGTCATTCTAACCCTGGCGGTCGGTGATAAAGTGGCAGCCAACCCGCCAACAGGCAGGCGGTCCAAAAAATGGAATTCTGACCCTGGCAGGAACCGCCAACACAGCCCGCCACATTAACACTCCGACCGCCACGGCGGGACCGACAAACAGCGCGGCGGTCACCGCCAACAGGCAGGCGGCAGACAGTGTACCGCCCACACTATCACAACTCACCAATCTGCCACCTTTTCCGGGGCGGGAGCCCCGCCGATAAAAACACAGCGGAAACAGACTACGAACAGGAAAACGCTCACCTATACACACTCCACGAGGAAGGAGGACAGCATGGAGCCCGAATTACACATCCTACCGGCTATTGTCTACCTGCTCATCTACCAGGAGTACGAACGCCGGCGCAGACGACAACGGTGAGCACTGCACCTACGACACAGGCGAGGGGGAAAGCTTATGGGCACACACATACGCGATACACCCGCCCCCCCAACCCACCCCCCCAATACCTACACACCAATGCAGAGCAACAAGTCAGAGTGACACCCCCCAAACCCCCCGGAAGAATGCAAAGACATAATTCAAATGAAGTTTAAAATTTATGTATAAAATAGGTTCATTTAAGTCATGGTAAATATGCCATATGAAATATACAAAAGAAATAATGAACATAGTGCAAAGTATAAACATAGTCAATAAGTCCTGCACAGTCCGTTCAATATCCATAGTCCGTGGGCCAATGTGTACAAACACATGGGCAAAGCCCACACAGGAGACCGGAAACCATTGGAGAGAACACTGCTGGGGCATCAGATGAGAAAACAACAGGCACCTCAGGGGGAAGGGAAAGGGGGGCACCTCAGCCACATGAGTCCACGACGCCAGATCCACGAGGGGCCTCCATGCCCACTGTACCATCCTGGGGAGTGCAAAGCCACAGTCCATCAGATGGATAACCAACTCCACTGGTATTGGAGGAGGCATGGTGCCCAGAGTGCTTCGTGAACACCTGCTCGACACAGAACCAGCACTGTCAATGGACCAGCGGTGCTTGAGACGGCGGTGCCCAGCGGAGCGGTGCTTGAGAGGAAGGCCCCAGCGGAGCGGTGCTTGAGACGGCGGTGCCCAGCGGAGCGGTGCTTGAGATGAAGGGCCCAGCGGAGCGGTGCTTGAGAGGAAAGCCCCAGCGGAGCGGTGCTTGAGACGGCGGTGCCCAGCGGAGCGGTGCTTGAGATGAAGGGCACAGCAGAGCGGTGCTTGAGATGAAGGGCCCAGCGGAGCGGTGCTTGAGATGAAGGGCCCAGCGGAGCGGTGCTTGAGAGGGAGGGCCCAGCGGAGCGGTGTTTGAGACAGCGGTGCCCAGCGGAGCGGTGCTTGAGATGAAGGGCCCAGCGGAGCGGTGCTTGAGACGGCGGTGCCCAGCGGAGCGGTGCTTGAGATGAAGGGCCCAGCGGAGCGGTGCTTGAGAGGAAGGCCCCAGCGGAGCAGTGCTTGAGACGGCGGTGCCCAGCGGAGTGGTGCTTGAGATGAAGGGCCCAGCAGAGTGGTGCTTGAGATGAAGGGCCCAGCGGAGCGGTGCTTGAGATGAAGGGCCCAGCAGAGCAGTACTTGAGATGAAGGGCCCAGCGGAGCGGTGCTTGAGATGAAGGATCCAGCAGAGCGGTGCTTGAGATGAAGGGCCCAGCGGAGCGGTGCTTGACCGGAAGGGCCCAGCGGAGCGGTGCTTGACAGGAAGGGCCCAGCGGAGCGGTGCTTGAGATGAAGGGCCCAGCGGAGCGGTGCTTGAGATGAAGGGCCCAGCGGAGCGGTGCTTGAGATGAAGGGCCCAGCGGAGCGGTGCTTGAGATGAAGGGCCCAGCGGAGTGGTGCTTGAGATGAAGGGCCCAGCGGAGCGGTGCTTGGGATGAAGGGCCCAGCGGAGCGGTGCTTGACAGGAAGGGCCCAGCGGAGCGGTGCTTGAGATGAAGGGCCCAGCGGAGCGGTGCTTGAGATGAAGGGCCCAGCGGAGCGGTGCTTGACAGGAAGGGCCCAGCGGAGCGGTGCTTGAGACGGCGGTGCCCAGCGGAGCGGTGCTTGAGATGAAGGGCCCAGCGGAGCGGTGCTTGAGAGGAAGGCCCCAGCGGAGCGGTGCTTGAGACGGCGGTACCCAGCGGAGCGGTGCTTGAGATGAAGGGCCCAGCGGAGCGGTGCTTGAGAGGAAGGGCCCAGCGGAGCGGTGCTTGAGAGGAAGGGCCCAGCGGAGCGGTGCTTGAGAGGAAGGGCCCAGCGGAGCGGTGCTTGAGAGGAAGGGCCCAGCGGAGCGGTGCTTGAGATGAAGGACCCAGCGGAGCGGTGCTTGAGAGGAAGGGCCCAGCGGAGCGGTGCTTGAGAGGAAGGGCCCAGCGAAGCGGTGCTTGAGATGAAGGGCCCAGCGGAGCGGTGCTTGAGATGAAGGGCCCAGCGGAGCGGTGCTTGACAGGAAGGGCCCAGCGGAGCGGTGCTTGACAGGAAGGGCCCAGCGGAGCGGTGCTTGAGATGAAGGGCCCAGCGGAGCGGTGCTTGAGATAAGGGCCCAGCGGAGCGGTGCTTGAGATGAAGGGCCCAGCGGAGCGGTGCTTGAGAAGAAGGGCCCAGCCGAGCGGTGCTTGACAGGAAGGGCCCAGCGGAGCGGTGCTTGAGACGGCGGGGCCCTCTTCAGCGGTGCTCCTCACGGCGGGGCCCTGTTCAGCGGTGCCTGTCTTGGCGGGGCCCTCTTCAGCGGTGCTCCTCACGGCGGGCCCTGTTCAGCGGTGCTCTTCACGGCGGGGCCCTGTTCAGCGGTGCCTGTCTTGGCGGGGCCCTATTCAGCGGTGCTCTTCACGGCGGGGCCCTGTTCAGCGGTGCTCTTCACGGCGGGGCCCTGTTCAGCGGTGCCTGTCTTGGCGGGGCCCTCTTCAGCGGTGCTCCTCACGGCGGGGCCCTGTTCAGCGGTGCTCTTCACGGCGGGGCCCTGTTCAGCGGTGCCTGTCTTGGCGGGGCCCTCTTCAGCGGTGCTCCTCACGGCGGGGCCCTGTTCAGCGGTGCTCTTCACGGCGGGGCCCTGTTCAGCGGTGCCTGTCTTGGCGGGGCCCTCTTCAGCGGTGCTGTTCACGGCGGGGCCCTGTTCAGCGGTGCTCTTCACGGTGGGGCCCTGTTCAGCGGTGCCCTTCATGGCGGGGCCCTCTTCAGCGGTGCTGTTCACGGCGGGGCCCTGTTCAGCGGTGCTCTTCACGGTGGGGCCCTGTTCAGCGGTGCTCTTCATGGCGGGGCCCTGTTCAGCGGTGCCTGTCTTGGCGGGGCCCTCTTCAGCGGTGCTCCTCACGGCGGGGCCCTGTTCAGCGGTGCTCTTCACGGCGGGGCCCTGTTCAGCGGTGCCTGTCTTGGCGGGGCCCTCTTCAGCGGTGCTCCTCACGGCGGGGTCCTGTTCAGCGGTGCTCTTCACGGCGGGGCCCTGTTCAGCGGTGCCTGTCTTGGCGGGGCCCTCTTCAGCGGTGCTCTTCACGGCGGGGCCCTGTTCAGCGGTGCTCTTCACGGCGGGGCCCTGTTCAGCGGTGCCTGTCTTGGCGGGGCCCTCTTCAGCGGTGCTTGTCCTGTCTTTCAAGGGAGCCAGACCTGGCCAAGACTCCCCGCTTAGTCGCCCTCCGACCTTGCGGTAGCGGGGCCCTCCTGTGATGGAGTCTTGTGCCCGTGGGTGTCGTCCGTCACACCCGGTATGGGGCTGGTGGGGCCCTACTGGTGCGCTCGGCTGCTGCATGTCTTTTCCGCCCTGCTGCCCTTGCACCCCTTCGCTGCAGCTCTCGGGCCCTTGCCTCCCTTAGATGATGTGGCAGGTGACGTGGCCAGGCCACTCTCCGTGGTGGCAGCCGTCTCAGGCTTTTCGCGCCGGCCCTTAAGTTTTCTTGTCCTCTTCCCAGGGGGTGGGCTGGCTGTCCCCTTGCTGCTGGCCGATGTTCCTTCCCTAGGAGCTGGTGGACTCCAATAGCCCTGCACTATGGTGATACTAGATGCAGGGCTGGTGGTGGCTGAGGTGCTCTTTGGACTCTTACCAGATGGAGGGGGTGGGTCAGGTGATGCAAAGAGGTTAATTTTGGAGAGGAAAAGTTTTTTAGGAGCAATGGGAACGGTAGGTGCAGTGGGTATGGGAGTGGAGGAAGAGGATGTGGTTGTAGGAGAGTCAAGTGTGCTGTCTTTGGGTGCAGGTGCTTGGGCTGGAGGCTGTCGTGAGGTGGATGGCTGTTGGGTGGGTGGCTGCCTGCGTTTGTGTGGTTTGGAAGAGGGGGTGACAGACACAGTGGGAGAGGACACAGGGGACGTGTAAATGGCAGTGGGGGTGGTGACTGCACGTGTGCTGACTGTAATGGAGGGTGTGCTGGTGATGGAAGTACTGGCTGATGGTGGTGTGTATGCAGGTGTGAGTGGAGACGTCACAGGGAGGGAGGAGGGAGACGAGGAGGAGGGGGACACAGAGGTGGTAGTGACTGTTGGCATGTCTGCATCTGGATGTTGTTTGTGTGAATGCTTGTGGGATCTGTGGTGCTTATGTCTGGATGAGCTGCCCTTGGGTGTTGAGGTGTGTGCAGGCTGGTCTGATGGTGTGGATGGGATAGGCTGAGGAACAGGAGACTGGGTCTGGGTGGAGGGAGTTAGAAGAGGGAGGCTGGAGACAGGGACAATGGCTGCCGTCAGTGCTGAGGCCAGAGCGTTGAACGATCGCTGATGGGCAGCCTGACCCGAATGAATGCCCTCCAGGTATGCATTGCTCAGATGCACCTCCCTTTCCACCCCCTAGATGGCATTCAAAAGGGTAGACTGCCCAACAATGAGCGTCCGGAGGAGGTCAATGACCTCCTCACTGAGGGCAGCAGGGGTAACTGGGGCAGGGCCTGAGGTGCCTGGGGCGAAGGAGATGCCTGCCTTGGTGTGCGAGCGGGCACGGGGCGAACGCTGAGGGGCTGCTTGGAGGGCAGAGCTGGTGCGCTGGGTAGCGGCTGTACCTGTAGTTGCGGTGGGCACGGATGTTGCCGCCACCGCAAGGGAGCTCCCTTCCAAGGACGTGTCGGTGTCGCTGACGTCTCCACGGGTCCCCGTTGTGGAGCTCCCCTCGCCCTCCGTCTCACTGCTGAACTCGGAGTCCGTTGCATGGCCCTTCGGGGCCATGTGAGATGCAGCTCCCTCGTGCGCCGATGCCACTTCTCCTCCGCCTGATGATGCTAATGCACACATGCACAGGAAGAAAAAGAAAATGGGTGGGGGGGAAAAATGAAGACAGGTTGAGTGCATGCATTGGCAACACCGTTGGCGGAGAGGACAGACACAGAAGCCCCTGAACTACGCTGCGCAATCGGGGTACACTACTCAGCTCTTGTGACTAGGCCTACAGGTCTATGGACGACAAATGCACACATGGGTGATGCAGGACCATGGATAGCTGTACTTGGCACCCTACAGAGGTGGGGGGCGGGGGCACAGGGCCATGGCTAACGGAGGGGACTAGCTTACAGAAAGCGCCCTGGCCTTGAGTTACCCACAGCCCTCCTCCCCCACCCAGACACCTCCACTGCGCGCAAAGATAGCAGAATGTGCTGATACTCACCCCCTTGTGTCTGCTGTAATGTCCTCACGCGCCCATCCAAATCGGGGTAGGCCACCGCCAGGATCCGGGACATCAGGGGGGTCAATTGGCGGCTGGCACCCCTCCTACGTTGGGAGGCCATCCCCAGCAGAGACTCGGCGGTCTTTCTGGTCCCGCGGCGGATGTCCTCCCACCTCTTTCGGCAGTGGGTGCCCCATCTGTTGTGGACCCCCAGGGCCCGGACGTCCTTGGCGATGGCACGCCAAATGTCGACCTTCTGATGGGCGCTGACCTATTTGACATGTACAGGGTGGGAAAGAAAATATCATCACTTTTCAGCATGGTAGATGTGAGTGGCCCCCCCTCCCCAACCTTGCCATGTGGCACATGTTCCCATCTGTCGTGCGTTGCACTCCTCATTCGCTCCCCTCCCCACCATCTTACATACACCCCACTCAACACAGGCATAGCCCATTCAGCGTGCACCCTGTGTACTAACCTGTTGGTCTGGAGGACCGTAGAGTAGCGCATACTGGGGGAGGACCCCATCAACAAGTTTCTCCAATTCTTCGGAAGTGAAGGCAGGGGCCCTTTCCCCAGTCGCAGCAGCCATTGTATCTCCCAGACCGAGGTCACAGCAGCACTTGCAGTATAGGTTCTCTCCTGTGGATGATCAGGTCTCGAGTGATTAATCAGATAGAAAATGGTGGTCACGCCCGCGGCGGTGCGTACCGCGACCGCCGGTGCACATCGTCATTGGCTCCTGAGACCCATAGGGTTCAATGTTAACACATGCTGCTTTGCGCCGCGGTCTTCGACCGCCTACCGCCACGGTGTGCCACGCCAGCGCAGTGACCTCACATCCCACTGTCACACTTCACAGGTCAGGCAGCCGCCATTTCAAGGGCCCACATGGCATGATTTCTACTGCGTCACACAGGCCTAGGCCTTGCATTGCCACTCATACAAGCCGTTCCATGCATAGCGATTCGTGTACTGTGCAAGCTGTGTGAACGAACCTGTGGGTTGCTTGACTCTGTGCTCCATGTTGTCCTTCCTAAGCACAGTCCGCTGGGACTTGCGAGGAGAAGGATGAATCCTCCCGTGTACCGACCGCTGGTGGACCTGTCGACAATGGAAGAACGACATATCATACTTACATACCGGCTTGACAGAGCAACTATACATGAACTATGTGCCCAGCTGGAGTCAGACCTGATGTCCCCCATCCGCCAACCCACAGGGATTCCCCCTCTGGTGCAGGTTCTGTCAGTACTCCATTTTTTGGCAAGTGGGTCGTTTCAGACAACAGTGGCCATATCATCTGGGATGTCTCAGCCTATGTTTTCAAAGGTTTTGTCCAGAGTGTTGTCTGCCCTGATGAAATACATGCGGAGCTACATTATTTTCCCTGAGGTGGGCGAATTGGCTACAGTGAAGGGTGATTTCTATGCCCTTGGACATATCCCCAACATCATTGGGGCCTTTGATGGGACCCATGTGGCTTTGGTTCCCCCCAAAGACAGTGAGCAGGTGTACCGAAACAGAAAAAGTTATCATTCGATGAATGTCCAGGTGGTCTGTTTGGCTGACCAGTACATCTCCCATGTAAATGGCAAGTTCCCTGGGTCAGTGCATGAAGCGTATGTCATGCGAAATAGCAGCATCCCTTATGTGATGGAACAGCTACAGAGACACCGTGTGTGGCTAATTGGTGACTCTGGTTACCCCAACCTGTCGTGGCTACTGACCCCAGTGAGGAATCCCAGGACAAGGACAGAGGAACGCTACAATGAGGCCCATGGGCGAACTAGGAGGATCATAGAAAGGACCTTCGGGGTCCTGAAGGCCAGGTTTAGGTGCCTGCATATGACAGGGGGATCCCTCATGTACTCACCAAAGAAGGTGTGCCAGATCATCGTGGCCTGCTGTATGCTTCACAATCTTGCATTGCGACGCCAGGTGCCTTTTCTGCAGGAGGATGGTCCAGATGGTGGGGTTGTTGCAGCTGTGGAGCCTGTGGAGAGTGAAGAAGAGGAAGACGACGGGGACGACACGGACAACAGGGATACAGTCATACAACAATATTTCAGTAGCACACAGGTAAGAAACAGCCACCCCAAATTACATTTACTTGAGGCCTCATGCGTCTCCACTGTCTGTGTTTCCCCCAGTTCCTGTTAACTGATTTGTGACTTTCCCTTCCCTTTTCAGAGCTGTATGACCCACTGCCTGACTTCTGCTTTGTTTGCCCATGGACTAAAGCTTATTGAAATTGGTATGTTGTCATCACAAAGTAACTGGACATTATTGAACCGTTATGTGTAATACATTTGTTAAGAATACAAGCAGACTCCTGTTTATTTAAGTGGAATAAGTGATTTATTTAAAGTGCTAGATATAGGTAAATGATTGGGAAGCGGGGATGGGTGGGGGTGGAGTAATGTTCATGGCAGAGTCCAGTTCTCAGTCGCACAGGTGCATTGTCCATATGCCTGTGGAAGGATGGAGCAGGGGCAGTTCAAGGTTGGACAGGGTGACAATGTGGGACAGTGGGATGACATCAGGGGGTATCTTAGGCTGGCGGGGGTCTTGCAATCCTACTCTGTCTTCTTGTGAGATCTCAGGTTCCGCTTGCGGCGTGGTTCTTCTTCTGAAGGAGGTGGGGTTCTGGTGGCCTGTCGTTGTGTGGGGGCCTCCTGTCCACTGGCGCCGGCGGAGGTGGTAGGCTGTTCCTGGCCTGGGCTAGTGACAGGGGCCCTTTGGGGTGCCACATGGTCCCGCAATGTGGTGACGATCTGGGTAAGGGCCAGGACGATGGTCCCCATTGCGGAACCGATGTTCCTCAGTTCCTCCCTGAACCCCATGTACCGTTCCTCCTGCAGTTCCTGGATCTCCTGGAACCGGGCCAGTACCGTGGCCATCGTCTCCTGGGAGCGGTGGTATGCTCCCATGATGGTGGAGAGGGCCTCTTGGAGAGTCGGTTCCCCGGGCCTGTCCCCCCCCTGTCGCACAGCAGCCCTCCCAGTTCCCCTGTGTCCCTGGGCCTCTGTCCCCTGGCCGGTGTGCCCACTACCACTGCCCCCAGGTCCCTGTTGTTGTTGGGGTGGTGGGTCAACCTGGGTGCCCTGTAGTGGTGGACACACCGCTGATTTACGTGCCCTGGAGACAGAGGCATGGGCCCGCTGGGTGGGAGCTGTGCTGGTGTTCCCAGAGGGGGTTGGGTCTGGTGTAGCCTGTGGCTGTCTGTGGGGAACCGACTGTCCAGAGGTCCCCGATGGGCCGGGCTGGTCGTCTGGCTCCAGGGAGACAGAGCTGCTGTCATCGTTAGGGGCCTCTTCTGGGGGTGGGATGGACATCTCTGGACCCTCCGTGGCAGTGTGGTGGCGTTCGGGTCCTGCAGGGGTATAAAGGTATGGTTATTGCTTCTGTGTGTGGGATTTCGTGTGATGGGTGGGTGTCCGTGTACCCATGTGCAGGCATTTCCTTGTGGGGGCTTTTGTGAGGTGATTTGGCATTCAGGTGGGGTGGGGGTGGGAAGCAGTAGTGAAGATTTGACTTACCAGAGTCCATTCCTCCGCCTACTCCTGCGAGGCCCTAAGGATGCAGGATGTGCAAGACTTCCTCCTCCCACGCGGTAAATTCTGGGGGAGTAGGTGGGGGTCCGCCGCCAGTCTTCTGCACCGCTATGTTGTGCCTTGATACCATGGAACGCACCTTCCCCCGTAGGTCGTTCCATTTCTTCCTGATGTCCTCCCGATTGCGTGGATGCTGTCCCACCGCGTTGACCCTGTCCACTATCCTTTGCCATAGCTCCATCTTCCTGGCAATTGTGGTGTGCTGCACCTGTGCCCCGAAGAGCTGGGGCTCTACACGGACTATTTCCTCCACCATGACCCTGAGTTCGGCGTCACTGAACCTGGGGTGTCTTTGGGGTGCCATGGGGTTGTGTGGTTGAGGTGTGGGGTGGCGTTTGTGGTGATGAGTGTGGTGCGTGTGATGGTGTGTGGTGTTTGGTGCGTGGATTCTGTGTGGGTGATGGTGTTGTGTGCCTCTGTGTTGTGGGATTCTCTATTCTGTGCTCTGTCTCTAGCCTTCATCAAAGATTTCGGGTGGTAGGGGCTTGTGGGTGATGTGGGTGTGTGTTTTATATTGTGTTGGGTGTGTGGGAGTGGTGTTAGTATGTGTATCAGGTGTTTGTATTTCGAAGTGACCAATGTGGCTGAGTTTTCTATGGGTGTGTGTATTTAGACCGCGGCGGTGTGTACCGCCAATGGAATACCGCGTTTGAAAGACCGCCGCGTGGATTTGTGGGTCGGAATGGTATGGGCGTATTTCTGTTGGCGTGACGGTGGAGGTTTGGTCAGCGCCATTTTTTCGCTGACCTTTGGTGTGGCGGATTATTGAGGATGTCGGGTTTTCGGCGGTTTGGCAGTTGCGGGTCAGAATGACCGTGGCGGTTTACCGCGGCCACGGCGGTGTTATGGCGGTCTTCTGGCCGGCGGTAAGCGCCTTTTACCGCCGAGGTCAGAATGACCCCCTAAGTGCCGCAGAGTTTTGCAAATAGATTCCAATAATGTGCAGGATGGATGCAGTAATCCAAAGTCCATTTCATAGTGAAGTCTTCTCAACATCCTTCCAATTCTTACAACGTAAGAATATTGGTACATATAGTAGATCAAAGGCAGCCTGCATGGTAAGAATCGGAGGGTTGTCGAGAAGATTTCACTTTTAAATGGACTTTGGATTACTTCATCCTTACTGCACATTCTTGGACTCTATTTGTACTGTTTACAGTACTTTATGTTGAGCGCTTTGGTCAAAAGTATTCCAACATTTGTAGCCCTAGAATGTTTTTCCTAGGACTATCATTGCACCTTTGTTTGGCAGGGTGTAGTTACCATGTGAGCACCTTTGAATAGTGTATGCATTTTATCTATTTAGTACACTTGTTTATGCTGTTGATTATATGGATGTGAGAACATATGTCATTGCCATTATTTCTCTGCTGCGCACTAAGTGGCCCAGACTGTTGCCTTTGCTCCCATTTACCATCTCCCTGTGATGACCTTTCAGACGCTTTCCTTAATAAAATCAGAGACCTTGTGCGCTCTTTCACTCACAGTCCTACTCTACCACCATCCACTACTGCAATGGCTATATTAACTAATTTTCTCTCTCTGAGTTCCACATATTGAGGAAAGCTCAGTTTACTTAAGAATCCTCTCTCTTACGGCTAGGTCTCTGCTTGACACTTTCCCCACTCAGTGTCTGAAACGTTGTCCCTCTCTTATTGTCCCCACACTTACTGAGCTTTCTAACCATTCTTCAGATTTTGGCCAAGTTTTTGATCTTTGGAAACAACCATTAATTCTCCCTTTGCTGAAGCAGCTTACAGTAGATCCTAAACAACTCTCAGGCATATCTTTCTGCTGCCTTTTGTAAGTAACCTCTGAGAATCCTATGTGAACTTTGAGGTGTCCTCTCATCAAGAATTTTTGAACAACTAAAATACTCATCAGTGAGAATTCTGCTCTGGAGCCAGCACTGAACGAGCCTTGGCGCGTGTTGTCATGATTCTAGTAATTTTACCATCTTTATTCTCCCTGACCTTCTGGCCACATTTGACACGGTCTCCATACTACTCTATTGTCTCCTGGAGGCTGTGGTGGGATGCCATTCCCTAGGGTGGGTTTGTTCTTTCCTCATCTGCTCTCAGTTTTCCTCCCTCCTGTTCAGTGTAATTTCGAAAGCTTTGGGCCTGACTTAGAGTTTTGTGGACAGGTTACTCCGTCGCAAACGTGATGGATATCCTTTCTGCCATATTATGCATTGCATGGAATAAATGGAATTGTAATACGGCGGACTGGATATCCGTCACATTTGTGACTGAGTAACCCCATCTGCCAAACTCTAAATGAGGCCCTCAGTGTGGTGTCTCGCAAGGCTAGACACTCAGCTCAACCTTGTTAAATGTTTTCCACCTCTTAGTGGCTATTATTAGTGCCCACAGCATCGTTTATTTTTCATGTGATAACAACACCCATCTTATCACAAGGATCAAATGATATCTGTCTATTATTCAATCCAGATTTAGGCAGTGTATGTCTAGGATAGCCAAATGGATGAATGATAACTCACCCACACTTACCTTCACAAAAATGGAGGTTCTCATGTTTGGTGGCACCAACCTCTGGAACTCGAACTGGCAGCTGGATGAGCTTGCCCCTTTGCCTGACCTCACTTCCACTGCTAAGAACCGGGTATCATCTTTGATACTAATCTGTCGTTTCTGAGGGAATCTCAAAATCTTTTTAGATATGTTTCTTTCTTCTCAAAGGTCTAAGTTTAGCCCTGCCTCTCATTGCTAGGGAGGTTTGGAAAACATTAGTTTAAGCATCAATCTTATTAAGACTAGATTATTGCAATTACATCTCTCTATCTACTATTTCCTAAGAAACAACTTCACTGTAGTGGGAGAAAAATGGTGTTGCCCCTGTCCAACCTGCTCAAGAAGAAAGGCACCAGTTTAAAAATTGCTTCTCCCTCAGATCTCAATCTGTCCCCTTTAAGACTATTTCTCCCTAATGTGCCAAGATTGAAGCCACAGGAGAAGAGCTCAAAATACACCTTGATGACCATTGCCTTTTTGCAAGTTTCTCAAAGTATACATGCTCTGAATAATACCCGTTTGCCTCAATCATGTTCCAGGACGTGCGCGGCTTGCATTTTTATGTAATTATTTGACGTGTGAGTTATGAAAAGTGCCCATTTTGTGAGATAACTGGGCTTTACGCGAGTTAGAGACACTAAGTTGAAGTCAATGGTCCACTAAAGAGGTAACCAGCAGTTATCTGCATGATAGTACATGCTGCCCCAGCTTTCTGGTGCATGTTTGCCCACTTCTTAATGGCAGCATTGGGACCTCCACAAGTATGTTGTGGCTTTCATGTCCTGGATTCCACGACTCTTGCTACAGAAAGACATTACTAAATGGAGCTATGTATAACAACACACAGCTCCTGCTCAAACACTCATGCTGCTTCGAAGAGAGGTATTTCTTGTTCACCCTTTGTCAGGAACAACCAGTGAATTAAATAATCGAATATGTCAGTTGGTACACCATTACTATTTAACCCCATGGAATTTGTCATTGAATGGTGATAATAGGAGCCCCATAGTCTGACGTTCTTGGCTCCTATTGTCATTCATTGACATCGGAGTAAGTGACTCCATCACTTGCTTTGGAAGCTACAAAGAGTGCAATGTAATTTTGTGCCCTCTATAATTTCTCTTCCATTCAAGTTGTATGTCACAATATTAAATACAGCAAAATTGACTTGCAACACTATTGACTACAAGATATTGACTCACACAATATAGTCACAGCTAGCACACATTATGTACATTAATTGTTTAATTCCACATCTCCTTAGCTTGATGTAGAGGTGGACAATCTCTCTTGTGTGGCTCTAAAGAGCACGTGCCCCTTTGAGTTCCCTGTAGCAAGTTCTGTAGAATTGTAATTCTTTGCCTTAGCTCACATGAAGATTCTGTATGAGTAAAGGCTTCCTTTTCACATGAGATACAACAGAGAAGTGGGCTCTGTGGTCTGAAAGGGGACGTCTTATTTGCACTCCTTTTTCTAAGCATGTCTTCCATCAACTCACCAGAATATAAAGTGCTAACAGTGGTGGAAGTAACAGATTATAGTGGCAAGACAATACTTTTTACCAGTGAACCTCCAGGGAAAGTCACCAGCTGTCCTCTCCTGAGCTTTTAAATTGGTTTACAAGTTTCCTGCAACGGAGTTCTTCAGGCCATTTAGGTAGGATATGTTGTATATGTGGATGTGCAGAAGAGAGAAGGCTGTGCACCGTGTTTTTCATATGTGACACTAGCCATTCAGTAATTCATTTTGAGAACCTGGACCCGAATGTAACCTAAGTTAGGAAGAGCTTCAGAAATGTATGTGGATGTCAGTGTTACTTAGTGGATGGCATGTTTAATCCTCAGTTTTTCAGTGTCCTTTAATATGGACCAACATTGAGGGTGTTGACGATTACAGTGGGTCTTTTTGTACTGTAGAGAAACTCTTTGCCCCTTCATGCTTCAGTCTTTCCCAGAAGTATCACCCACGCCAGTCTAAATGGTAATTAAGAGGGGGAAGACTCTCCCTCTTTGTGTCCTCACATGCAATTCTCAAATCCACCCTACTTTCTGCTGATACTGCTGGATAAAGACTTGGCTGGACCAGTCTGGGGGAATATGCAAAAAGCAGAAACTGCTTGAAAATTGGCTTCATAAGTGGACTCATGGAAAACATAAACTCTGTTTGCAAAGTGAGTTTAAGTATGGGACAGAAAGTACCAGCTAAGGTACCCAGATTTTTCTCCCTGAATCCAGTGTTTCCCACATCATGAGAGACCAAGAAACTCTTTTGCCTGCCAGGGTTTCTATCCTTGACTGTAGGTTGAAGACCAGGAACCAAGGAGGATCTGAAACCTGCATGGAGGGAAGAAGCTGAATGACTGCTGAGGAGCGGTACTGGAGTTACCTTTGTCTGAAGAAGATGCTACCTTGAAAAGAAGGACTGCTAGGAGGTGTAGAGTGCAGCTCACAACAAATCAGGGGAGGATCCGCTCTACCAGGATGGGTGGTGAGACCTTGCAGCCCTGTCCCCACTGTGGAGTGCCCTGATGTTGAAGCAAATGTGACACCTTGGAACTCTCACAACTGCAGCCCATGGCCTACCCCACATTGATGAGTTTAAGGGCTGTTATTGCATGGGCCACTTAAAGAACCACAACTGCCCTCTGCAGTTATAGTCACAAAGAATTAAAAAAAACACCTATGAAAGGTGTGGGCTACCATAAGCTTACATTCCACATTGGTGGATTTTCCTGACCTTAGAGCAGTGGTCTTCAAACTTTTTTATGCCAGGCCCCCCCAGTTGAAAAATAAAAATCATTGAGCCCCCCCTCAGAATTTTTCACAATTATTTTAGAAAGATGGCAGTGTTTAAATAGGTCTAAACCTATTTAAATATTGCAGTTAAGTACTGTTACCTTTTTAAAACTGCAATAACATGCTTTTGCTTAAAACAAAGGCATGTTATCTGTATAATATTTCTTTTGGCCAGAGTTTGGCGCCCCCCCCTGGGATCACTTGAGGCCCCCCAAGGGGGGCCCGCCCCCCAGTTTGAAGACCTCTGCCTTAGAGTGACCCGGGGTAGACTCTTCACCTTGTTGGGAGGATGAGTTTATTGTGGGGCTGAGGAAGACCCTTCCATGAAGCACCATCTGAACTTGATTGACCCTAGCAGAGTGTGACCAGCACTAATCAGCCAAAGCATTCACCTGTGCAACAATGTGAGAAAGCCACATCGTTCGAGTCGGGTATGAATCGGCACAACTATTTCTGGTGGAGTGTGGAGGAATGCACACACCGGGAGCTGTGCTGCCATGGCCTCCCCGCTCAAAGTGGTCCAACACAGACTGAAAAGCTAAGGTGCAATTAACAAGTGTGGCAGGATTCAGAGTTCTGTTAACTGTGGGACCTGTGTTACATATTACACAACAAGGTTGACTTTGCAGAGGATGGGGGAATCTACCACAGCATCCAGATATGCAAGTACACGTTCCCCTCCACTGCCCCCTGCCACGAGGGCCATATGCCCACTTTTGCACAGACTTCATTGTCTTTGGATACAATAACTTAACAATGGAAATGTCCCACATATTCAGCAGCAACTTCCAGTGCCCTCCACACACACACAAATTAACATTAGGACACCTGTGCAGCAGTATTTTGCCCTCTGAATGGTTTATGTACATTATTACGTTGTGTGCTAAATGTAAAATACGTTTTCTTATCAGTGGAAGGACTGACAGGGCATTGATTTATTGCCTCCTAATATATGTTTCATTGAGTTCAGAGTTTATTCTCCACACCACTTCGCTAGGTCAGCCTTGGTCAGCTGAACTCAACTTCTTTGTGAGTCAAGCACTAAGGAGCTGTAATTGATGCTAATTTGTGTGCTCACCCGTAGAATAAAGCCCCAAGACACCATTTCTCAACGGCTCTCATGGTTAAAATCGGAGTTCCTTAGCCTCTGTCTGCCTTGGGTCTTCCAACCCTCCCCATCCCCTCCCCCCCTCACTGAACAGTATTGTGCAAGTCGATATCTAGCTGCCGTATTATTGCTGATCAATATTGCAGAGTCGAATTCGTGGTACCACAACTTCTTTTTGACAGTGGGTAGGTCAATCAATGACAGCTTCAGCATGGCCCATTTGGATGGGCAACCGATGACGCTGTCAGTCATTACAGTTTGCACCGGCGAAGGCATTCTTCAGAAAAATGTAGCTTTGGGATATACTTTCCTACTGCCAAACAACCTTTGTTTAATTTACGGAAGAATCTGCTCCCTTCCTGTTAAAATGTATTTTCTCATTTGCATTCCTCTGCTATGCGGTTGGCTGTGAAACATTGAGAGTGACTTGATCTGCATCTGCAGTCCATGCTATCCAACACATTGTGCTCACTCTAGAATCATTCAATTTCGATTAGCAGTGTGCAAACAATGGGTAAAAAATATCTGTCACTACACATCGTTACTGTTAAATAATGTGCACACGAATATCACGTTCATCCAACAGACAATCAGTCTTTTATTTTCACTGACCTGTGAGACTTTGCAAACTTTCAATAATAATAAGCAAGGGGCGTTTGAATGGACTTCGTAACTCCCTATCTTTACAATTTGTGGTTAGCAAAGCAGCCAGTGAACCGCTGATTGTGTGTGTTTAGTGGATAATAAAACCAATGTGCCACTGCATAGAAGTCTCTGCATTTTAGCAGACCCAAAAGCACGTCTCTGATAATATTCAGGCGATACAATGAGCTTTCAAATCTACCTTCTCAGGCCGCAGCTGGTTCCTATAGTTTACAGTACATTAAAAAAGAGCTAACATGCTGTATGATTTTCTCCAAAATGATCCTGGAATCTGTAAACACAGCCCAACATCAAAAGGAATTTTCTAACTACAAAACATGAGTAATCTGATTTTCTAATAAATTATTTTGAAAAAGTAAATTGCCAATATCATTATTTGAGGACTAGTGCAAATGCGACATTTTATTAACGTGGATGGCATAGAAGCAACTTTGTTGACTGTGCAATTAAGTGCTCCCTTCTGTCTGATGGGCTCTATGCAAGGAAATACTGTTTCCTTCATTAGTGTTAATCAATCCAGAAACATTAGCCTTGAAGCCCAGAATTCTAAGACCTCAGAGCGCTTCAGTCTTCTTAGCGTCGGAAAGTATCACATCTGAGTTTGTAGTTATTGCCTGGTAGCATGCTGTGGTATGTTAGTTTAATATTACGTTCTTTTTTATCGTAAACATAGGTGCCTCTAATAGCATCTTTACACTGAAGGATCAAACAAAAACGATTTCGCAAAAGGCTAAGCATGTATATCTTTTCATTCATCTGGCACACATTTTGAAACGCAATTGATATTTTTTCCATCCTTCCATATATCACTGAGGTGTTAGGTTTAGCATAAAAGAGTTGTCAGGATGAAAAAGGATATTTTTTGGTGTAGGTGAAAAGAGATAACTATTTGCTCTTCTTAGTTCTAGATGGGCAAGATCCAAACCGGATTGCCAGTATCTGAACATGAGGTACTTGTGCTTACAATTAATTTAATGAAATTAATTTACCTAGTTAGTGGTTATCCTGGCATATTTGCCCTGGATCTTGGCCTACTTTAAACATAATTATTTTTCGAATTCTAAGGGGCATATAGTAGAATTGTTTGATCATAACAATGTCACTGGGTGGCTTTCACTCAGTGACTTTTAGTCTCCTTTATTTTGTGAAATATAGCTTAGTCTTTAGGCAATCAATATTTTAGAAAACGCTGGGGAAATCTTGTAGTGTTGCAGGCATTTTGGCAAAATTAATGTCAAGGGCTTTTATAATGGAACCAGGATGCCATAGTGTTGGACTTGGCCCTTTTTGTGGGGTCATCCCCAAACTTGTTGCCTTCACCCTCGTGTTCTCTTTGTTAGCTTTTAGGACTCTGCACACCTTAACACTGCTAACTAGTGCTAAAGTGCTTGTGCTCTCACCTTAAAACATGGTGAAATGGACTTACACCCAGTTGGCACATTTATTTACTTGTAACTCCTTAGTAAAGTGGTACTGCATGTACCCAGGGCCTGTAAATTAAATGCTAATGGTGGGCCTGCAGCACTGATTGTGCCACACACTTATAGTGCATTTTAAACAACTCTCAGGCATGGACATCAATTCAACAAATGCTAGGGGTAGTGGAAATCGCATCCCACTCTGTTTCATCTTTACTTTCACACATACACACACATTCACTCATACACACACTTTCTCTTACATAAGCACACTCTCACCCATAAGCATGAACACAATGTACATTTAAAAGTGTTTTTACTTACCCCACCTCCCAAGGAGGGTCACATTCAAGCTATTGTACTCCATTTTTTATCAACCTTAAAGTGAATAATGTAATAGTATTAATTATTAGTGTAATAAAAGAAAACTGACTATAAACAAGGAAGTGGAGCCCCAACCACGCTGGCCCAGTGTTCCTGGCATCGATTTTGCCACCTCTGAGGCCAGGGGTTGCAGAGGCAGTGCAGAGGTCGCAAAGGGCAAGGCAGGGGTAACAGCTGCGACCACTGGCAACCCCTAAATGATGTTCATGGTCTCGGGCCTGCCATTGCAACCTGTGTGTGCAGTTTAAACTGCCATTTCAGCATATCAAAATAAACCTTTTGCTAGGCCTTAATCTTCCTTTTTAACACATATGTCCCCCACAGGGAAGGCCCTGAACATCCGTTAGGACAAGAATGCAGTGTATTTAAAAAGTTAACATGTATTTTTAACGTTTACATGTCCTGGTAGTGAGAATCTCCTAAATTCATTCTTCACATCTGCAAGACCTACCTCTTCCATATGGTAACTTCTTTCTTCTGTTGTGTTTTCACTTTTTTACTGTTTGAAGTGCTGCGTAAATACTTTATGCATTGCCTTTAAGATAAGCCTGACTGCTTTTATGCCAAGCTATCAGAAGTGAAGCACAGGTTAATCTGGGCTTGTTTGTGTCTTCACCCTGACAGAAATTGTGGTTGCTTCTTGACTAGAGTCTCACCCACCCCAACCAGTAACCCAATTTCCCACGCATAGCTTAATGCATTAAAGGGTAGACTTATGAGACGGAGGATTGAATGATAGATTGACTTGTGATTAAGTGTCCTTGTGTACACTTGTAGGAGCTATAATAGGCTCATGTGACATTTCTTTGTGGTCACCCAGGAGATGTACTGCAGATGATCTGAGTGGTGGAATGAATTAGAGGAAGGTGTCTTCAAACTGCATTTATTTGTTGTCAAATTGGCATACGAGTAGGAATTTTTGCTCCCACCTTATCTGTTTTTTCCGATGGTTTGACTTGTTCTCTTCCTCTTATTAAATGTGATGTTATTGTTTGGTTTTGAGATTTTCTTCTCATATTATTTGAATATATTTTTGGTCATTTGTATTTACATGTCTTAGCCATAAATGCTGAATCTTGACTGACTTCTACATAGTTCAAGAATTGTCTTTCACACATTGTTCTGTCCAGGTTAAAGCCCATGGAAATTTGATGTTCTAAGGAAACATGTTGACAATCGTAGTAGATGGTGAATGCATTAGCATTGTGCACTAATGCACCACAGTGTGGGGCATTGTTTTGTTGGCCCTATCTCTTTCTATCTTGCTATTTTCCTCACACTCCATTCACTTGCACTACTCATTACTCTTTGTAACTTCCAATTGTATTCAGTTTATAAAAATAAATACTTTGCATTTACTACCAAATGAAAAATGTGTTGTTTCTTGTATGAACTTTATTTGCCCATTGTGCTCAAAAACAGACACAGTATCAACAATCTAGTTTGATTAAAATGCCAATCCTGTTTATTATGAAGAGATACTTGACAACTTGTCCTAATATTGTTGTAATCAACAGCCAAATGTATACTGTGATGCATTATGTAACATGTCTTCTTTCCATTACTAGTTGCTCAACCCTTCTCACCATACCGTAAATGGGCTGCTTATCCCATCCCTTCTGCTATTTTTATATGCACACATTTAATAGTACGTTTTATTACATTATATTATAGATGTTAAACTACTCAATCCTCTACCAGTTTTTCGCATGACATCTAATCAGTTATGAGCTTGCTGGTCATAACACTGTGCACCACTTACATCTTTCCTGTTTTTCCATCCAATAGGAAGCACGATTAAAGTTGGGCAACCCTATGGAATCCCATTCACCAGAAGCCTTTGAGTACGTAGGTGTCATTGAACCTTGCCGGAAAACATTACAGCTTTATTTTTTTCTGGCTTGCTGAGGTCAAATGCCAGTCTTTCATGGAAAGTGTTTTAAAAAGGACAGTCCACATTATTTTGAGCATGATATGGCTCAGGAATGGTTGTGAAATGAGGGCACGTTTTCAAAAGCTACTCTTGGAAATTGACACGGACTACACTCAAACCCTGTGCTTTGGAGAATTAATCTATTGGAAAAATATCTCGTTTCTAAGTACGTCCAGACTGCGACTTGTTCTGTAAATTCTTAATTTTTAAAGAATTTCACCGCTGCAATCAAGGTATTGGTAAAAAAGAGAATTTTTGTAAACAGACTTTTAATAGAGCACATATAAGCACAAGCATGATGGAAAAACATGCATTTTCTGATGTATGAGTAACACGGTAAAATGTATCAGAATAATACAATACACCCGTATTTTTATTAAAATGGTTTTATTGCTTTATCTCAACTGCTTTGGAAGTGGCGTCATAAATCAGAAGCTGTCTTCGAAGAAACTGACACTGCAACAAGTGTTTTTCCACACCTGAGATTCCAGAGTCTTTCTGCCTTCAAAGCACACTCAGGCTAAGATGATGTGTGAGGTCATGCCCACCATCAATGAGGGCGATCCCAATGGTTTGCAAACCGACTCCCAGAATGGATCAGAGTCGGATTCTAACTTTGAGCAGCTAATGGTGAACATGCTGGATGAAAGGGACAAGCTTCTGGAAGCCTTACGTGAAAATCAGGAAACCCTCTTCTTAACCCAAAGCAAAC
This sequence comes from Pleurodeles waltl, assembly GCF_031143425.1. Taxonomy (NCBI): domain Eukaryota; kingdom Metazoa; phylum Chordata; class Amphibia; order Caudata; family Salamandridae; genus Pleurodeles; species Pleurodeles waltl. Next base: position 653,792,870 of record NC_090445.1, on the reverse strand, counting down.
TACAGGAGATCAACCATGAGAAGGAACAGCTTCACCGGCAACTGAGTGCAGCACTCCCACAGGTAAGAACCAATTTTGCTTTAAAGTGGGACATCTCTTCAAATTAGAATTTATTATAATTAACTTGAAATGAGAAGAGCAAATTAAATGCTTTCAGGGATGGCTCCACCGTGCTGCTGACACTGTGTTTCATAAATGTGCCACTTTCGTTTGAGGTCTGAACTAGTTCTCAAACACCACATTCTGAGCCGGATTCATAAAAATGTGTCTGTGTTTAGGTCCAAGTGAACAAACATTGTCAAATCAATATGTCTTGCTTTGGCAGGCCAGCTATTGGCTTTGCTAGTTCTTGTTTTTTTTAAACATTTTCTTTATAAAAGTGTAAGAAAAAAACATTCAAACATTGCTAGATTTATGGACCTCTTTTCATGGTTTGTGCCACAAATTATCAAAAACTACTCTAAGATGGCCATTTGCTTATTGGAGAAGATGGAGCACACATGAAAAGCCACCTTGGACTAGATTTTGTTATAAACCATAGAACATGTCCAAAATAGGTTCTTATATGTTTGCACGCACAGCCATCTTTGAATAGTTTTTATGTTTAACTAAAAAAACATTCAAAGATAGACACTAGTGTGTCTGCAAGTAAATGCACATATGTGAAGCCTTATTTGAATGTTTTTTGGCACATATCATTATTACCTTTATATTACATGATGATTGAAGTGATTTTGGGATACGAAAAAAATGATAAAGCATGCACATCATGCTGCACCTATGAACGGAAGAGAACGGCCTGAAAGAAGTGTGAGGAGAGCTGACAGATCTGCATAAACAAAAAATTATGTTTTCATGGGAATGACCGGGTAGTGCATAGGTTAAACACCCACAAGGTTGTACATTTGTGGGTATTCATAAATATTTGAAATGCTTTTCCTCCACGTAATTCGAATACAAAAGTTATACCGCAATTAACCATTCATAAATGGTGATATGAAATAGAAGTGTATGAAAGAGTCCCATTTCGTAGGGAAGTATAGGGGAAAGTCTTCATAAAAAAGTTTTGGATGATTTATTAAAGACTTGAAAAGTCATAAGGAAAATAATTTCCATCAGAATTAAAAGTAATTTTGACTACCACTCTGAAGGAAATTCAAAGGCAGGTTTAGAAAACAAAACCTTATGCAAAAAAATTATAAAAATCTGAAATTTGGATCAATTAAGCCTGAGATTTTTTTTTTATTTGGCCTGCTGTTTTGAAAGCCAGCTATGCTTAGTTATAACTAAGGTGTCTCACCTGAGATTTGTGATTTCTTTTCAACGTAGGCCATCTTATTTCCTTACTTGATTTCTCTGACCTACTCCAAATCATAGCATTAGTGTATGGGATGCCGAATAACATCCCTTAATGTACTTGAGCATCACAAGACAGACTGACAATTATGTCTAAACATTAAAATACAACATCGGCATTTTTGTAGCTACACAAATATTTGTGTTCCTATGAAGATGCCAATGAATCCAGTCAAAGTGCTAAGAAATATATTATTGGAAGCTCTTTGTTTCTTTTTTAAGTTTGGTTGTTTTTTTAACAAGTTTTTGTATAGTGAACTCCTAACTTTGTATGACACAGAAGTGTTTTCATAATATGGTGGTCCTTTTCATAAGGATGTTGGCATACTATCCATCAGTCATGTATGGATTTGTGTTGTGTTTGGTTAGTAGTGATTTGTTAAATGCCTAGTTTATCAATGGTATAGATTGAGTTTGTTCGAAACAGAGATCTTTATGATTTGTGTGTGTATTTTAAGGGCATGAATCTTACTTAAAATCCTAACTACTAGTGATTGAGTTTGATAAATAAAATGACAATATTGATTGAAACTTCTGTAAAAACACGTCTTTTTGCTCCATACCTCGTTTCTGCTCCTCGTTGGAGACCAGTTTAGGCAAACCATTCCCTTGTCTTATGTTGGTGATGAAGCAGTCTACTTTCTTAGAATAAGACCTGATTGGAAAGGTATTACATTTAAACATATCACAAAATTTTGCACACACACTTTCCCTCTCTGAAATTGGTCATGAAGAAAATGTATGTTTTCATCCCAAGGAATGTCTTGAATCTTTCTTCCAATGAAGATACTGTTTTCTGTGGATGTCACTCGGTTCACTAAGCCAATCGTACATGTGAGTGGATGTGTTAAGTGACTGTTTCACTCTGGCTCTTCTATATTAGTTTACTGTGTGGCACCTTAGATAGATGACAAGTAAAGGCATATAATTACTGCACCTGTTAAGTTGATAGCTTTAGAACTAAGACCGACCCAATGTGCCCCCAGGTCCTGGGTCTGCATACTCTATAAAACACTGATCTGTGGAGTCCTTTTTAATGAAATTGTTATGTGTATATCAACGATATCCTGAATCAATCCAAACAAACCATTTAATGGAAGAAAGCTGTAATTGATACCAAAAGGCCATCTTCACAAAAAATTGTTCATCTGTATTCAAACTTTTTTTTACATCGTGTAGGTGCATAACCAAAATGTTTCTTTGTGACCATACTGCAGACAGTGTGGTGTATGAACAAGGTGCAAGAAGCGATTATATGCAAATAAAAGCAACAACTTCTTTTGCATTCCCTGGTCTCCACAAACATCTGTTATGAAACCTGTTACAGTTTAAAGATGTATGCTAAACATAATCAAAACTATATGCCAAGGGATCTCTTTATCAACATTTCAACCCTTAGGGCACTTATAGGTCTCATCAGGACAAGTCATCTAACTATTGTGACACCACATTGCTCACTATATAAATCTCTGGGTTCCAACTGTAAATCAGTGGTTCAAAAATACTTGTAGTATTCCCAAGGGTGTAGCACATTATAAAGCTTGATCTCTAGTTTGTTAGCCCAGATGTGCTTCCTTTTTCTACGGCTACGTCTCGCGAAATGTGAATTGGCCCATAGTTTTGATTATATATAGCGTGCATCTATGAATTAAGACAGGTTTCTTATTTTTCTTCCAAATTTTAGACACAGCACGTGTTTAATCTTGTAATTATAGTGAGGAAAGTATGTGGTCTTTGCTGTCTGAACATGAAAATTATTCACAACTAAAGGTATCTTGAAGTTTGAAACTACTTTATTTGTAAATGCCTAATGTGGAAAATGCAGTTTATGATGGCAAAGATTAAACTTGGTACTGAATAGGTTTACCTAAATTATTTTAAATGCGTTTCATTACTGTGACCCACAGTGGAGATTATTTACATTCCACATTCTTTATAAAGAGTCTGATGCTGTTTAATATTCAGGAATGCATACCCACATGAGGTAGCTGGTGAGTGTAAATCTTGGACATAGCGCTCTTCCCATACCTCAATCTTGCCACAAATACATCAGGATTTTTGATAGCCCAATCTGCAAAGTATTCATATTCGAGGGACCTAGGTTTTGCCTAGTGTGTGAAAATGAAATGTGACTAGGGGAAAATAATTTGCCTTTATATATACCAATCCAGTACCAAATCATAAAAATACAATGACTTGTGGTTGCCCACTCTGCAAACACTGACCATTTTTTTAAATGTCTCAATGTTGCTAAAGGTGCTGCAATCGCACCAAATTGTAAGCATCCTTCAAGAAAATACAATTGTCTCTCAATCTTCTAAATTATTTTGAAATGGCAAGAGTTAATGGAGTCCAGATTACAAATCATTCTCGTGAAGTAGATTTTAAGGGATGCGATTTATTGCTTGAATTTATTAAATGCATCCTAACATACGCTTGCTTCTTAAATGTTGTCTACTGCTTGTTTTCAACACCCTTGACATATTATTAAGGTTCATTACTTTCAGTTGCCCAACCTACAAATTACAAGTGGTATCAATTTTACGACACTCATTATTGCTTTATGTACCAACTCAGGCTACACATTTGCCCAAATCTTTTCTCAGAGGGCAAATTTCTCAGTCCCGATCTCACTTCAGAAATGTACATATTATTTGGTGAACAAGCTCACAAATATTGCACATATTTACATTAAACACTATTTAAAACGTGCTTACTTTTGCTTAATTTGGTGAAATTGACCAAAACATAAATTGCTGTTCACCCAGTGTTGTCCTCCTTTTCACATCCAATGACTTAGGGCCTGATTACGACCTTGGAGGATGGGATACTCCGTCACAAATGTGACTGATATCTAGCCCGTCGTTTTACAAGTTCCATGGGATATAATGGAATTGTAATGTGTCGGGTGAGAAATCTGTCACGTTTGTGACGGAGTATCCCATCCACCAAGGTCGTAATCAAGCCCTTAATGTTACTATCCCCTCCATGCAAGACATTTACATTAAAAGCTTTTTCAACGGTCAAACAAAAATCTTTAACAAAACAACTTTACAGAGGAAATATTTCTCATGCACCAAGCCTATTTTGAAAATGTCAGGACTTCTGATATTCTAACATGCAAATCATGATGGTGTAGTTGCCACCTTGACACCAGCACAACCAGTATTCGAAATTGCACGAATTACTTTGTTGTTCAGTGTGGACACTGAGTTCTTCTACATATCTTCCTGTGTTGAATATACTTTCATTTTTTGATGGGTGGCATGATAAGCATTGAAATTTGAGCCATGCACCTATAATTCAACTCCTCTTGCATGATTTGGTGAATGCAGGCTACCTAATGTTGGTGTTATGTTATATGTTTGTTTTTAGCTATTGAATCACCTATCAACCATAGGTCCTGATGAGGCCTACAAATTATACAGGCCAAAACGTGTCAACACTATATTCTGTTTTCCAACAGGCAACTTAGAAGTGAATAATTGCAAGAGCTGTTGCTCTATGAACTGAGCAAGTTCACACAAAATATAGAGATGTGTGTCTTCTTAATGAGCTACCTCATTTGTGAATTATATTTGTGACGGTGTATATATAACTAGTATAGAGATATTGCTCCTAAAATATGGTTTTGATATGTAAAAAATTGTTTTGCCTATGTTTTAATTACATTTGTCTCTTTTGAATGATGGTTTATAGGTATACTTTGTGTATGTATAGTGGTATTTAAAAAAAAAATTGTTGATATCTCATCTCGCAGTCTGAATACATTTGAGTGAAATAAATGTAAGGTTGAATACGAAGCTATGGTTGCTGAGCCTTATTTAGCTAAATAGTTTTTTTCAGTAAAAATTGTTATACACAAATTGGATGTGTCTTTCAAACACATTTGAGTGGTGTTTGAATAATTTTTATTTAAACTACTGTCTTTATGTATCATCTTTATCATTGGTTTACAAACCCAGGGGGCAGTGGTCACTGGGATACCGCCTTTCTTTGGATTCAATTAAAGTGATGACATAGTGGTTTTTGAGAGAGCACACAAAGAACATAGCAAAACCCTTACCCAAGTGTGCCATCTACTCGCTGATGCAGGTCTCACTCTGAATGCTGCAATGTGTGAAATTCACAAAACCAAACTCGGGTTTTATGGGCACATATTGTCTGAGGAGTGAATGACTCCAGACCTAAACAAGGTGTAAGCACTGTCATCCACTTGCTCCTCCCCACAAGATGTTACCATGCTGCGATCCTTTAAAGGCATTGCCAGTTATTGCTTAGTGTTAGAAATTGGGCCTCTAGTTAGCAGAGGTTTGCACTCTGTCAAAGTCGGGACCAGAATCCTCGTCAGGGCAAGTGGGAAACACACTAAAAGTTTACCTGTACTCACCCTCTGATAGCTTGGCACAGAGGAGTCAGGTTAAACTAAAGAGGCAATGTGTAAAGTATTTGTGCACACAGTAACACAGTGAAAACACCACAAAAGGACTCCACACCAGTACAGACAAATATACAATATTTATCTGAGTCAAAGACCAAAATGACAAGCATCCAATATACACAAGTCAAGTTTTGCATTTTTAAAGGTTAAATCAAAATGCATTGCTTTGAAGACAATAGGTCCAAGCGGAGCAGTCTGGTCGCACTGGACTGGGGCTAACCCAAATGTGCAGTCAAAGCGAGATGGAGTGTGGGCCGGCTAGAGGTGTCATGCAGACCCGCTAACAATACCTTTATTGCGCCCATGCTCTGTGATGATGAATTGATCCAGACGAGGGGAAGGGTTGTGCTTGCAGGCGATGTGTCATTTTCTGATTGGGCAATGTTGTTGATGCATCGATGCCCAGAAACAATGAGTACTGGTTCCAACGCATTGGTGCTGCATCAGCCAAGCCGGGGCTGTGTTGTGGGTTGGAGTCATTGCGATGCACAGTCAGCGAGTGGTGTCTGCAGCTTTGGTGCAGGGAACAGCAAAGCGGTGTTTCTGCAGCAGGACGCATCAGTTCCAAGTGACGCACCAGTGAGCAGATTTGCCATCACTTATTAGAGCAGAACTCACACCAGAGGAGCCCGGGTACTGGTAGCAAGATGCAGGTGGAGTCTTTGATATCCCTCAGACTACAGAAACAGGGGGCAAGCTCAGTCAGGCCCTGGAGAAACTTTAGATTATAGGATGTAGATAGTTAGATTCAGTCCTGTCACTCCCTGGCAAGAAGTATCAGGCAGCAGGCTAACACAGAACAGCAAACAGCAAAGTGGCAGCCCCTCCTGACAGCACAGTGGTCCTGCTTCCCGGTACAATGTTCTCAATCCAGAAGTGTACTGAGTATATGGGGTCAGAGGTCCAGAACTTATACCCAAAATGGCCTTTGATGTAGGGATAACTTCAAAATAATTATTTGAAGTGCACAAGGTTCTCTCTCAACCCAGCCCTGGCTCCAGACTACCTTTAGTGAGTAAGCAGCACTTTGTGTGAGGGTAAGGCACAGCCTATTCAGATGCAATTTTGAACTGCCACTCCCTCTCCCTGCCCAAGACAACTTTCAGTAAGCAGATGGATCTCCTGTCAGACCCAGTACTTTCTGTTTGTGGCTGTCTGGAGAGAATGCACACGTGTAGCTGTCACCTATACCCTGATATGTATTCAGACACAGGCTGAGGCACAGAATGTTTAAAGTAAGAAAATGCCATCCTTCTAAAAATGGCATTTTCAGACCTGCAATTTAAAAAACAACTTTTCCAAAAGATGTATTTTTAAATTGCGAGTCCAGAGACACCAAACTCAATTTTTTTGTATCTTTTCCGAATTGGAAATTACACTTAGAGATGTTTCAAGATAACCCAAAGTTAGACTATGGGAGAGATAGTCCTTGCAATAGTGAAAAATAAGTGTAAGGGTTTTCCACTACCTGGACATGTTAAACTTAAAAGTATATGTCCAACATTTCAAATACACTGCACCCTGCCCTTGGGGCTAACCAGGGCCTAACCTAGGGGTGACTTAGATGTAATGAAAAGGAAGGTTTGGGCCAGGCTAAATGGTACACTTGCGAGGTCAAAATGGCAGTTTAACTGCTATGACAGGCCTGAGACATGTTTGAAAGGCTACATAGTGCTGCAGGCCCACTAGTAGTATTCGACTTACAGGTCCTAGGCACACATAGTAAACTTTACTAGACTTACTAGTAAATCAACTATGCCAATCATGGAGAAGCCAGTGTTTCCATGTTTTAGAAACAGAGCACATGCACTAGCACTGGAGAGCAGTGGTAAAGTGCACAGAGTCCTAAAACCAACTAAAATAAAGTTCAGCACACAGTAAAAACAGGAGGTCTGTAAGCAAAAGAGTCAGGGGAAACCATGCCAAAAATATGCCAGGTCTAACACTCAAGATACATTTGCAATTTTGCTCCAGCGAGTGCCCCATTAAGAGACTTGAAAAAAGCGAAATGCACTCTTCCAGATGGTGTCCAGAATGAGACCCAAGTTTCAAAGACATTAAACATGCTATTGAGAATGCAATGGAAATGGCCTAATTTGACCCAGTTACATACCAAAATAATGGTTGATGCGAGCCCAGTAGAATGGGGATAAAGACATGAACATAATCAATGAACTGATTAATACACAATCATGGAGGAGACATACGTGGCCCCTTTCCGATGATGTTGAATTCCAAAAGTTAAAAAATGTATTGGATGAGTTACCAGTAACTCAGGAAGGTGTAATACTAAGAGACTTGAGAATTGTCACACATGGAAGCCTAAGACAGCGGGTCATTAGGCTGTCCCATGAAGGACACCATGGTGCTGTAGCCAACAGAAGAGAGTTATGAGAGTGAATGTGGTTCCCTCGGCTAGATGAGAGAGTCAAGAAGGCGCTTAAGGCATGACACATTTGCATTTGCTTATCCCCCAAGGTGACGCAGCACCCAGTGACCATGTGTGATCTTCCTGCCAATGCCCGGGAGAGGGTTGCAGTTGACTTTTTTGGGCCTTTAGGAATTGCCCACCATCTTGTGGCAATCATAGATGAATATTCATGGTTTTATTTGGTGGAAGACCTGTCTATGATAATCATTGACAAAGTCATAGAATGGCTTGGTGACATCTTTGCAACAAGGGGTATCCTCAAAATCCTCAAATCTGATAATAGCCCAACCTTAAACAGCAAAGAGTTCAAAGAATTTCTCATCTGACTCAACGCCAAATGCCAAAAGAGTACACCCCTCTGGCCTCAAGTCAGTGGTGTAGTTGAATGATTCATGGGCACCATCAAGAGGGTCATTCAACAAGCATCCATGGAGGGAATCTACCTGAAAGAAGCCATGTGTCAGGCCCTCCAGGCCTATCAATCAACTCCTCACTCCACAGCTGGTAAGAGTCCAGTCAGCTTGCTATTTCGGAGAGCCATCAGAACAAAACTAACTCAATGGACCCCAGATTGATCGGTGGATACTAACAAGACTTGAGACACCGATGCAGCGCAGAAAAGAAAAATGAAAATAAATGCAGATTAGTGTCACCATACCCAGGAGACAGTTTCTGACGAAGGAAACTAGGTATTGGTTAAGCAGAAGTGCAGACAGAAACTGGACACTCGTTTTGAAGATGATTCATTACAGGTTGTGGTGCGCAAAAGACATAAGGTGACAGCACATCATCCTGGACAATCCATCACTTAGGACACTTCACATTTAGAACATCTACCATGACACTTGTTGAGTCCTGAAACTGTAATAGAAGCAGAAATGGCTCAAGCCCCTGTTGCCCGATCATGATGGACCTCGATCGCCTCAGATCATCCAAGCAAGCAGACAAGTGAGAGCGCCTCATAGCTAATTGAGAAAATGTGACTTGGTGATGTCTGCCACATTTTTATTTAACAAAGGTGGAGATGTAGCATATTTATATTATGCGCACTAGAATCCTCGTGGTTCTGGGCAGACTGTGAACAGTAAGTAAGTAATGTACGGGGAAGTGTTAGGGTTTCGGTAGTGGAAAGTATGATGTAATGTACAGTATGTGAGTGTATACTGAAGAATAAAGTAATGTTTGACCACAGCTTTATTGTGGCATTATTGGTCTGCATACTATAGGGCTGGGGAAGATGCTACTGTAGGCATAATAGAAGATTAGTATATCTATAACTGAAGCACCTGTATGGATATGGTATATTTCTAATTGGTCTGGGTTGGGAGGTGGTCTGACCACATATAGACATAACATACAGATGATTATGTAGAGTGTTAGACCTGACAGCCTTAGGGTGGTCACCCCTAACTTTTTGCCTGCCTCCCTCCACTTTTTAGATACTGTTTTTGCGGTTTTAAGACTCTTCGCACTTTACCACTGCTAACCAGGGCTAAAGTGCATATGCTCTCTCCCTTTAAACATGGTAACATTGGATCATACCCAAGTGGACTATTTATTTTACTTAGAAGTCCCTAGTAGAGTGCACTATATGTGCCTAGGGCCTGTAGATTAAATGCTATTAGTGGGCTTGCAGCACTGATTGTGCCACCCACTTAAGTAGCCCCTTAACCTTGTCTCAGGCCTGCCATTTCAAGGCCTATTTGTGCAGTTTCACTGCCAATTCGACTTGGCATTTAAAAGTACTTACCAAGCCTAAAACTCCCCTTTTTCTACATATAAGACACCCCCTTGCCCCTAGGGCAGGGTGCTGTGTAGGCAAAAGGCAGGACATGTACCTGTGTAGTTTACATGTCCTGGTAGTGTAAAACTCCTAAATTCGTTTTTACACTGCTGTGAGGCCTGCTCCCTTTATAGGCAAACATTGGGGCTGCCCTCATACATTGTTTGAGTGGTAGCTGCTGATCTGAAAGGAGTAGGACGGTCATATTTAGAATGGTGATACAAAATCCTGCTGACTGGTGAAGTTGTATTTAATATTACTATTTTAGAAATGCCACTTTTAGAGAGTGAGCATTTCTCTGCACTTAAATCCTTCTGTACCTTACAATCCACGTTTGGCTGGGTTTAGTTGACAGCTCCCTTGTGCATTCACTCAGACACACCCCAAACACAGGATACTCAGCCTCACTTGCATACATCTGCATTTTGAATGGGTCTTCCTGGGCTGGGCGGGTGGAGGGCAGGGCACTTGCATGTCAAGGGACTGTAGCCTGCCCTCACACAAAGGACTGCCACACCCACTACTGGGACCCTGGCAGACAGGATTGAACTGAAAGGTGACGTGGTGCACCTCTAAGCCACTCTTTGAAGTCTCCCCCACTTCAAAGGAACATTTGGGTATTTAAACAGGGACTCTGCCCTACCACCTCAGACACTTCCTGGAGAAGAAACTTGAACCAGAGCCTGCATCCTGCCAAGAAGAACTGCCTGGCTGCCCAAAGGACTCATCTGTCTGCTTTCTGTGAAGGACTGCTGCCTTGCTGTTGCCCTGCTGCCTTGCTGCTCTCTGGCTGTGGTGAAGAAGTGCTCTCCAAGGGCTTGGATAGAGCTTGCCTCCTGCTCCCTGAAGTCTCAGGACCAAAAAGATGTTATCTCTATAAGAAGGACTCATTGTGCAGCGAAATTCGGCACACAGCCTGCCAGAAACAACGCATAGCCTGCACTGCGGATGAAAATTCACTGCACGCCAAACCGGAACGATGCAGCCTGACTTCTCATAGAAACGATCAAGGCAGCGGCAGCGTAGCAACCAGAAATTTGACGTACGGCCCACCGGATCAATGCATAGCTGAGCCGGAATGACACAGCCCTATTTCCAGAAAGGAATCAACGCAGCACCTGCCTTGCGGTAGAAAATTCGACACAACACCCACCGAATTAACGCAGCCCCTGTGACTTCGTCCTGCCAGAAAATCCATGCATCATCCCCTGGGCATCCGAAAACCCCGCAACCTGAAGAGGATCCATGACCGTGCGCCCGAAATCGATGCCCTGCCGGCCCTGCGTGAAAACTAAATGAAGCATTACCTTGTGCAGCCTGAGAAATCGATGCACACCCCCTTTGTTTCCACGCATCTCCTCCTCTGCGGTTCTTTGCAGAGATTTTGCACACAAACCAGGTACTTTGTGCTTGAAAGAGACTTTGATTGCTTTTAAAAGACTTAAGACACTTTATATCACTTTTCCAGTGATATCTCAACATACACTTATTGTATTTTAATCGTTTTGACCTGCATCTTATCAGATAAATATTATATATTTTTCTAAACACTGTGTGGTGTATTTTTGTGGTGCTACATGGTGTTTTTGTATGATTTATTGCATAAATACTTTACACATTGCCTTCTAAGTTAAGCCTTACTGCTCTGTGCCAAGCTACCAGAGGGTGGGCACAGGATAATTTGGATTGTGTGTGACTTACCCTAACTAGAGTGAGGGTCCTTGCTTGGACAGGGGGTAACCTGACTGTCAACCAAAGACCCCATTTCTAACATAGAGCAATAGATAAACAGAATATTTATTTAACAGGCAGTAAAAACTTAAAGATGTCACAAAGCAATATCTATAGATGGAGAATAGCCTTTTTCTAAACAGTCCTGCTACATTTGAAACATTTTTCCTTCTACTATTTCTCTCTCAGGAGGAGAAATCAGGGGCATATTACACAGTCTAATTCACTTGCCTGCTATTGTAAACTGCCTTACACCACCAAACTATACTGCTTTCCTAATGCCGTAGTCTACTGGAAGCATTTGGTAGTTTACAATAGTAATCGGGGAGAAGCGGTTAGCAATTGACTTATGCCCAGAGTGATACTTCTAATGCTCCCAGGATGGATGTATTAGATTACTTACTATGAATGTACCAGCTGTTGTCAGTGGGAGGAGGGTTTATAATGGCTGCACAACTGCTAACTTGAAGCAAGCCAGGAGGGCCAGAGACGTTTTTCCTATCAGTCTGCTCTGTCCACAAGGCTTGAAAACGTATGGTATGTTATGAATATTTGAATGGCGCAAATCTACCATTTGTGTACCATGTATCACTTTTAAAGGCAGGGAGTATTTTTTGCTTCTTTTTGGTTGTGGGATTTCTCATCTACCAGAGCACGGTGTCACTGTGCCGGTCTAGTGAAGGTCGCTTTGTTGGAAGCAGTTATTAGAGCTGGGTCTGATTCTTCTGAGGATTTTTGAAGTGTCATTAGTTTAAGTAATGAACTTTCTCATTTACTTAATTTACAAGGTTGTGCTGATCACAGTTACCTGTACTAAAGTTTTAGGACCTGATTTAGGTCTCGTGGAAGGAATACTCCGTCACATACATGACTGGTATCCACAGTATTACGATCCCCATAGGATATGATGGATTGTGATAAAACAGATGGGAAATCCGTTACATTTGTGATGGAGTATTTCCCTCTGACAAGATCTAAATCAGGCCCTTTGTTGTTTAGGTGGCACGGCTGCTAATTATATAGATTTGGTGTGAAGCCTACTAGCTTCCTCTTTCTCTTAAAACATGTTTGCATGAATTTTTGTCTTTTGTCAGTTAATGAACTGCTTGGCTCCATTGGAATATCCTAAGACTAAGGTATGCAGAGCGGTAGGTTGGCTTGGGGGAAGAGCGGTACCTGCCCCCAGACCAGTAGTCTCCAAACTGTTTATTGCTGCAACCCCTCGGTTGAAAAATAAAAATCATTGCCCCCCCTCAGAATTTTCCCAATTATTTTATAAATGTCTAGACCTATTTAAACATTGCAGTTAAGTACATTTACCTTTTTTTAAATGCAATAACATGCTTATGCTTAAAACAAAGCCCTTTTATCTGTATAATGCTTCTTTTGGCCAGAGCCTGGCGCCCCCCCTGGTATCACCTGAGGCCCCCAGTTTGAAGAAGTATGCCCTAGACCTTGGAGGAGGTTAGCAGTAGTGCTATATTCCTCCTCGCACCCGTTTGTACCTCAGCAACACTCAAGGGTTCACCGCCCTTGGGCCCCATTTAGTAAATGAGCAAAAGACACTTTACTATGAATAATGATGTTTAGGGATGTTAGAAAAACATGTTAAACCACTTTTACACGATCATGCACCAAATGTTTAAAATACACAAAATGATAAAACTACTTTTTGTAAAAATATGGCAATTGTGCACGATCATCCACCATTGGACATTTAACTAGAATGTGGTTTCAGTTGTAACCATTGTACTGGCACATTTTTAGAGGTTATTAAATATACATTTTAAGACATGTAATGAAATTATTTATTGTATTATTAATGTTTATATAGGATTGTATATTTTATATAGTTCTATGGACAATTGTGTCTCAAACATTTTTATGAAACTAGAACTAGAAATTAATGTGAAGTAAAACACGTTTTTCAGCTGAGCCTGCTAAACACTCCAGAGATAAACGGACCTCTTTATTCTTGGGTATGACCTGTCTGGGAAAGAAGTGTGACTGTTTTAAATTAAGGCCCTTCTGCAATGAGAGTGGTGTTCAGAGCTGTGTCATACGTAAGAAGCAGAGTCACTTTCATTTTGTCTCTGCAGCTGTCATTTGACGTCCTCCATACAGGACCCCTGGAACGTTAACAGGGGCAGTGACCGAGGCCAAAACAGGGCCCCAGTGTGAGCATGCGTGTGCAGCCTGTCTTGTTCTTGGACTTGGGGAATGGGACTGGCAGTGCCCATGTTCGCATGTCTTGCAACTTTGTATATCAGAGGCCCCTGCTTGACCTCTGTCTAACTTTCTAAGTTGTTTAACTTCAATGAAACGACCTGTAAGCTATCGTGCCGTCTCCCATAACGGTGTACAATTCAAAGAATGCCAAAATAAAATGTAAACATACTTTAAATTGCACATTTTTAATCGTGAACATCACAGATAAGATTAAAGGGCTTGGTTACTGGTCGATTAAAAATACATTTCAAGACTACAAATGAGACTGCAGAGCATTTGTTGCCACTCTGAGATCAAATGTGCTCGCGGTCACTGTTTAAGGATCATCTTTAAAGATGGCTGCCGGAAGTCTTTTACAGAACTGTTAAATGCACAAGCCAATTCTAGCTATTCAGCTAACATCGCATTGAATTCTGGGACTTGTGAAAAGCACGTACTTGGGTATGGTGTTGCATGTGGCCACTTGCCAGGTGCACAGACGAATACCTTCTCTTTGGTTCCATTTACCTAGTGGCCATTGTCTATCAGTTTTGTAAGGCATGCTCTCTTTTTCGCTTGCAAGGTGCGAGGAAGTATTGAATGTTTTATGTAAAGCAGGCTTATTCTGCTGGGCTGTTTTGTGAGGGCGTCTTTGATTGCTTCTTCGAGTGCTGCATCTGTTTTGTTAAGGGAGGCCTGCACTGCTACTCCTCATGCTATACATGTTTAGTATCGGGGAAGATTGCATATTCTGTGTGAAGCAGCTTTCGTGCTGCTGTTGGTGTTGAGCCTGTGCATTGCATGTTTTTGATTGCTGCTGTCTGTGCTGTACCTACACCGTGGGGGTCATTCCGACCCCGGTGGTCAAGGACTGCCGGGGCCGGGGTCGGCGGGAGCACCGCCAACAGGCTGGCGGTGCCCCGCAGGGCATTCTGACCGCGGCGGTTTGGCCGCGGTCAGAACAGGAAAACCGGCGGTGTCCCGCCGGTTTTCCGCTGCCCTGGGAATCCCCCATGGCGGCGCAGCTTGCTGCGCCGCCATGGGGGATTCCGACCCCCTCACTGCCATCCTGTTCCTGGCGGTTCCGACCGCCAGGAAAAGGATGGCGGTGAGGGGTGTCGTGGGGCCCCTGGGGGCCCCTGCAGTGCCCATGCCAATGGCATGGGCACTGCAGGGGCCCCCGTAAGAGGGCCCCACTTTGAATTTCAGTGTCTGCTTTGCAGACACTGAAATTCGCGACGGGTGCCACTGCACCCGTCGCACACCTTCCACTCCGCCGGCTCCATTCGGAGCCGGCTTCCTCGTGGAAGGGTGTTTCCCACTGGGCTGGCGGGCGGCCTTTTGGCGGTCGCCCGCCAGCCCAGTGGGAAACCCAGAATGACCGCCGCCGTCTTCTGACCGCGGGACGGTCTTCTTGCGGTCCCAGCCAGGCCGGCGGCTACCGCCACCGGCGGGGGTCAGAATGACCCCCTGTGTGTTCTATCCAAAAGACAATTTTGGACTCCTGCTCATACTGTACCTGTTCAGTGTACCCATCAAGCTTGCAATTCAGCTACCGTTGCTGTATCTCTTGTCTTATGTATCAGTTAAGCTTGCACTGTTGTCACCTGCACGTTATCTGTTCCAGGACTGGTAAGTTTGCTCCAGTGTTACCTGCACCTTGTTGCAAGTGCTGAAGTGATTTCTAAGCAAGCACAATACACCTCTGATGTCTGCACTCATGCAGAGATCATCATGTTAGATGGAGAGTGTCCAGGGAAGCAAGTGACTCAACATGCTTATAGAGTAATGCAGCAGAAAGGAAAGAGAAGATGTAAATAATGGTGAAGCAAAGGAACATTAAGGGACAGATAGAGGAGCAACAAAGGGGAGTAAAGTAAGAATGAGAGAGGGGAAGGGAATAAAGGGAATGAAAAGAACGTAGATGATAGGATAAAAGAAAGGGAAAGAAAATAGAAGAGGCACAAAAGATAAAGAGGCCAATAGAGAGG
Organism: Pleurodeles waltl; assembly: GCF_031143425.1. Lineage (NCBI taxonomy): Eukaryota > Metazoa > Chordata > Amphibia > Caudata > Salamandridae > Pleurodeles > Pleurodeles waltl. The sequence continues at coordinate 653,776,929 of NC_090445.1, read as the reverse complement.
ATCTATAATGGGAAAAACTGTAAGAAGTTGGTAGCAGAAACGAAAAATTAAACATTGTACGCATTTAAAATAAAATGAGGGCTAAGAAAATAAATGAAATGAATAGGAATTTAATAAATGAGAGGGAAGATGGTGAAAAGGGAGCAATTTGAAACAGGAAAACAAAAACATAAGGACAAGAAGATGCAGGAAAAGGAAAACGAGATAATGCAGGATTTGTTGATATGAGGAAATAATGCTTCTGAACACTGTGGCAGTCCATAAAGTACTACTCGGAGTTCCCTTCAGACCGATCTTTAAAACCGTGGGGTTACTAATTTATTTGTAAAAAGCAGTGTTTGCTCCATTTTCCCCCAATTTTCTTGATGTTTTTGGAACCACACCTACCATCGGAGGAGTCTGGATTGCTCACTAATTGCAATATGGGAGGCACCTATGTCTCATCTGCCTCAAATGCACATTGAATCATTTCTTGGCACTTCAAATGTTGGCTGAGACAGAAACTAATGCACTGAGTGATTCTGAATTGCCAGGATCACGCAGTTTATTGAAGACACAGCTGAGATGTGAACCCATGTATCCCAGACTATTTATCTACTAGGCCATACCTTGTCCGAAAACACAATGTTTCTTTTGTAGTGTTACTTGCATGACAATTCATTATTCTTCAAAAATCAAAATACATGTTGAAAAAACTGCACTAGAAGGGTGGAAACCCAACTTTTAATCATGTAGTGCAGTTAATGGCGGTGTCCATTTCACATTTTAGCAAATGGATGTCATTTGCATCTCCACTTACACACTAACCTGCAAAATACCCTTTCTCTGTAGCTCTGCAGTGTAGTAACGAAACTTGAGGGGGGCCCCCTTGCAAAGTACGTGGAGGGGCCCCGTCCAGTTTTATTCAGGTGCTGCCAGGCCCTGGCACTGAACTGACGGAGCCCCCTGGAGCTTGGGGTGCCCCCCACACCGTTGGGGGGTGGCTGGGGTCTTTGTTATGCCACTTGAGCTCTATTGATTTAAGGTTCTGAGATAACAGTGACATACACTGTCAGCTCATAAACTCCCATTTTATATATCAAGAACACTCAAACCGGTTTTAGGTCGAGCGCGCGAGCACTTTGAACTGTTATAAGTATTGCAGGCTTTTAACCACGCCCACTGCACGGCCATCACTATCACTCGTTCATGGGCTTGCCGTTTGTCCTTTCTTGGGGCAGTTTTGTTACGCCTTGTGGACTGCTCCGTTACATGGATAATTGCACGACTGCAGATACATTTGACTGTGAGCGAACTTCTTTTCCTTTTTGTGTCTCACCTTCGCGCTGATGCCGGCCATGGTGCTTTGAATCGGCTAGCTTACGTCAACTGTTTTACCTTTCATTTTCAAATTAAGGGGCGAGAAAAGTCCAACTAGGAATTTATAACGCTCATAGCTCTAACTAGAGCAAATGCGAGCATTGCAAATGCTTGTTTGATGGGCAGTCTTGTCACTCTGACTACACTGCAAGTCGATCACTTCGGGTTTCAGTATTCTCTTTTAATAGCGTTGTACCCTGGAACCCATGTGTTAGAAATGGGGTTTTTGGTTGGCAGTCAGGTTACCTCCTGTCCAAGCAAAAGCCCTCACTCTAGTCAGGGTAAGTCACACACTATCCAAGATTATCCTGTGCCCACCCTCTGGTAGCTTGGCACGAGCAGTCAGGCTTAACTTAGAAGGCAATGTGTAAAGTATTTGTGCAATAAATCATACAATACCACCATATAGCACCACACAGTGTTTAGAAAAATATATAATATTTATCAGGATAATTGTAGGTCAAAAAGAATAAAGTTGCAATGGAAATTTGTAGAAATATCACAGGGAGGTGATATAAAGTGTCTTAAGTCTTTAGAATGCAATACAGTGTCTTTCAAGCACAAAGTACCTGGTTTCTGGTGGAAAATCTCCTCAGAGGGCCACAGGAGAAGAGATGCGTGGAAAAAGGGGTGTGTGCGTCGATTTCTCCTCAGCACACACAGACGTGCGTCGGTCTTTTCCACGCGGGGAAGTCGGGCGTCGTTTTCCGGCGCGCAGACAGTCTCTTTTTGTGGATCGCGGGGATTACCAGATGTCCCGGGTTTGTGCATGGATTCTCCTGCTTGTTTTCCGGCTGCGCGTCGTTCTGCGGGGCTGCGCGTCGAAGTTTCGATCTCACGGTAGGCGTCGCGTCGATTTCTCCTTGGAAGTCGGGCGGCGTTGTCCTTGCGAGGCCGTGCGTCGAAAGTTTGGTCTCACGGCAGGCGTCGCGTCGATTTCCCCTTGGAAGTCGGGCGGCGTTGTCCTTGCGAGGCCGTGCGTCAAAGTTTCGCACTCACGGTGGGCGTCGCGTCGATTTCTCCTGGAAAGTCGAGCGGCTTTGTCCTTGCGAGGTTGTGCGTCGAAGTCTCGATCGTCCCGAGGGCGTCGCGTCGTTCAGCGTCGGTGTGCGGCGTTTTTCTCGCCGCGAAACAAGCTGTGCGTCGAAATTTTCGGCGCACGGAGCGTCCAAGTGAAAGGAAGAAGTCTTTTTGGTCCTGAGACTTCAAGGAACAGGAGGCAAGCTCTATCCAAGCCCTTGGAGAGCACTTTCACAGCCAGACAAGAGTTCAGCAAGGCAGCAGGGCAACAGCAAGACAGCAGTCCTTTGTAGAAAGCAGACAGGTGAGTCCTTTGAGCAGCCAGGCAGTTCTTCTTGGCAGGATGTAGTTTCTGGTTCCGGTTTCTTCTCCAGCAAGTGTCTGATGAGGTAGGGCAGAGGCCCTGTTTTATACCCAAATGTGCCTTTGAAGTGGGGGAGACTTCAAAGAGAGGCTAAGAAGTGCACCAGGTCCCCTTTCAGTTCAATCCTGTCTGCCAGGGTCCCAGTAGGGGGTGTGGCAGTCCTTTGTGTGAGGGCAGGCCCTCCACCCTCCCAGCCCAGGAAGACCCATTCAAAATGCAGATGTATGCAAGTGAGGCTGAGTACCCTGTGTTTGGGGTGTGTCTGAGTGAATGCACAAGGAGCTGTCAACTAAACCTAGCCAGACGTGGATTGTAAGGCACAGAAGGATTTAAGTGCAAAGAAATGCTCACTTTCTAAAAGTGGCATTTCTAGAATAGTAATATTAAATCCGACTTCACCAGTCAGTAGGATTTTGTATTACCATTCTGGCCATACTAAATATGACCTCCCTGCTCCTTTCAGATCAGCAGCTGCCACTTCAACAGTGTATGAGGGCAGCCCCAATGTTAGCCTATGAAGGGAGCAGGTCTCCCAGTAGTGCAAAAACGAATTTAGGAGTTTTACACTACCAGGACATATAACTACACAGGTACATGTCCTGCCTTTTACCTACACAGCACCCTGCTCTAGGGGATACCCAGGGCACACATTAAGGGTGACTTATATGCAGAAAAAGGGGAGTTCTAGGCTTGGCAAGTACTTTTAAATGCCAAGTCGAGGTGGCAGTGAAACTGCACACCCAGGCCTAGCAATGGTAGGCCTGAGACAAGGAAAAGGGGCTACTTAAGTGGGTGGCACAATCCGTGCTGCAGGTCCACTAGTAGCATTTAATCTATATGCCCTAGGCACCTGGAGTGCACATTACTGGGGACTTATAAATAGATTAAATAGTTCAATCAGGTATGATCCAAAGTTACCATGTTTACAGAGAGAGAGCATATACACTTTATCACTGGTTAGCAGTGGTAAAGTGCGCAGAGTCTAAAAACCAGCAAAACAGTATCCAAAACGAGGAGGGAGGCAGGCAAAAAGTTAGGGGTGACTACCCTAAGGCTGTCAGGTCTAACATGTGTCCCCCCCAGCTGAAAGTGGGGAGAGCTACCCGACCTCCTGGGAGCTCTCATCGCTAAGGCGGAAGTACCTGGAGAGACCATCAGCATTGGCGTGGTCAACCCCTGGGCGATGTTCCACCGTAAAGTCCATCCCCTGTAGGGAAATGGACCACCTCAGAAGTTTTGGATTCTCACCCCTCATCTGCATGAGCCATCTGAGGGGTCTGTGGTCTGTCTGAACTAGGAAGTGAGTCCCAAACAGGTAGGGCCTCAGCTTCTTCAGGGCCCAGACCACAGCAAAAGCTTCTCTTTCAATAGCACTCCACCTCTGTTCCCGTGGTAATAGCCTTCTGCTAATAAAGACTACCGGTTGATCTTGGCCCTCCTCATTTAGCTGTGCTAGGACTGCCCCTATGCCATGCTCTGAAGCGTCTGTCTGCACGATAAATTCCTGGGAGTAGTCAGGGGCCTTGAGCACGGGGGCCGTGCACATGGCTTCCTTTAGGGCGTCAAAGGCTTTCTGACAAGCCTCTGTCCAATTCACCAACCTAGGTTGCTTCTTGGACGTGAGTTCTGTCAAGGGGGACACAATGGTACCATAGCCCTTGACAAACCTGCGGTAGTATCCGGTGAGGCCTAAAAAGGCTCTCACCTCAGTCTGGGTTCGAGGTGGTTGCCAGGCCTTGATAGTTTCGATCTTGGCCTGGAGTGGCTGCACCTTGCCACCACCTACTAGGTGTCCCAAGTACACCACGGAACCCTGCCCAATCTGGCACTTACTAGCCTTGATGGTCAGGCCTGCCTGTTGCAGGGCCTGAAGCACCTCCTTGAGGTGGAGCAGGTGTTCCTCCCAGCTGGAACTGTAGACAGCTATGTCATCCAGGTAGGCTGCACAGAAGGCATCCTTGCCAGCCAGGACCCCGTTAACCAACCGTTGGAAGGTAGCGGGGGCATTTTTTAATCCAAACGGCATCACTCGGAACTGGTAATGGCCGTCAGGGGTGGAAAAGGCGGACCTTTCCTTAGCCCCCTCAGTCAGGGCGATCTGCCAGTACCCTGAAGTAAGATCAAACGTACTCAGGAACTTGGCAGCGCCTAGCCTGTCCACGAGCTCATCAGCTCGGGGGATGGGGTGAGCATCAGTCCGGGTGACTGAGTTGAGACCCCGGTAGTCCACACAGAACCGGAGCTCTGGCTTCGCACCTGGGGCAGTAGCCTTAGGGACCAATACCACTGGGCTGGCCCAGGGACTACTGGATTTCTCAATGACCCCTAGAGTCAACATCTTGGAGACCTCCTCCTTGATGCTGGCCTTCACCTTATCCGACAACCTGTAAATTTTGTTTTTCACAGGGAGACTGTCACCGGTGTCAATATCATGAACACAGAGGTGGGTCAGCCCCGGAGTAAGGGAGAACAGGGGGGAGAACTGCTCCAACAGCTCATAACAGTCTCCTTTCTGATTTAGAGTCAGGGTGCCAGACAGAATGACCCCGCTTACTGACCCATCACCTTCTTGGGCAGAGAGGAGGTCGGGGAGAGGTTCACTCTCCTCTTCCGTTCCTTCATCTGTGACCAGAAGCATGTTGATCTCCGACCTCTCACAATGAGCTTTTAGTCGGTTCACATGGAGCACCCTTAGGGGATTCCTAGGGGTTTTGAGGTCCACTAGGTAAGTGGCCTCCCCTTTCCGCTCCTTTATTTCGAATGGGCCAGACCAGCGGTCCTGGAGAGCTCTGGGCTCTACTGGCTCCATTACCCACACTTTGTCTCCAGGTTGAAACTCTACCAGGGTGGCCTTCTGGTCATACCATTGTTTCATCACCTCTTGACTGGCCTCAAGGTTATCTTGGGCTTCTTTCCAGAAGCGGGTCATCTGGTTGCAGAGGGCCAACATATAGCTGACCACATCCTGAGGGGGTGCCTTTGGAGCTTTCTCCAATCCCTCCTGGACAATGCTTAAGGGTCCCCTGACAGGGTACCCATAGAGAAGTTCAAAGGGACTGAACCCTACCCCTCTCTGGGGGACCTCTCTGTAAGCAAAGAGAAGGCATGGTAAGAGGACGTCCCACTTACGCCTCATGGCCTCAGGAAGGCCACCAATCATGCCTTTCAGGGTCTTGTTGAATCTCTCCACAAGACCGTTCGTCTGGGGGTGATAGGGTGTGGTGAACTTGTAAGTTACACCACACGCATCCCACAGCGACTTCATGTATGCGGACATGAAGTTAGTGCCTCTGTCAGACACTATTTCCTTGGGGAACCCCACACGGGTAAATATCCCCATCAGGGTTCTGGCCACCACCGGTGCAGTTACTGTCCTTAGAGGGATTGCCTCTGGGTAACGGGTGGCATGGTCCACCAAAACCAGGATGAACCTGTTGCCTAAGGCAGTTTTGGGGTCCAAGGGGCCAACAATGTCGATGCCCACCCTTTCAAAGGGGGTGCCAACGACAGGAAGTGGAATCAGGGGGGTTTTAACCCTTTTTCCTGCTTTACCACTGGCCTGGCAGGTAGGACAGGATCTGCAGAACTTGTCTGAGTGTGTCCTCATTTTGGGCCAATAAAAGTGGGTGACAAGCCTGTTAAAGGTCTTGCCCTGCCCCAAATGTCCTGCCAGGGGAATGTCGTGAGCCAGACCCAGTAGGAAGGTTCGGTAACATTGGGGGACCACCAGCACACGTGCTGCCCCAAAGCCCGGAACCTTAGGCTCACTGTAAAGGAGATCATTCTCCCAATATAGGTGGTGATCGCCAGAGGCGTCGCCGGCTGCCTGGTTTGAGGCTTGTTTCCTCAAACCTTCTAGAGTGGGACATTCTTTCTGCGCATTGCAGAAGTCCTCCCTGGTGGGTCCACCCTCAACTTGCCAACCAGCAAGCTCAGGTAAGTCACCTAGGGCGGCGATGTCTTCCCCAGTTGGCTCGGAAGCCTCCTCCTCAGGAGCCCCGTCAGCCACTGTGGGAACAGCGGGGGCCGGTTTCCCGCACCCCTGGTCCCTCCTCCTGGCAGCTCTCTGGGCCATCGTTCCAGGCTCCAGATGCCCTTGACTTCCCTCTCGGTCAGCCATGGACCGTGTGGTCATGCAGACCCACTCAGGTAACCCTAACATCTCCAGGTGAGACCTGAGCTCCACTTCTTTCCAAGCAGTGTGCTCAAGGTCATTGCCTAACAGACAATCTACAGGCATGGCAGGACTCACAGCTACTTTCAGAGTACCAGAGACCCCCCCCCACTCAAAGGGAACCAGAGCCACCGGTAGGTGACTCTCGCGATTGTCAGCTACTCTGACCTGGTGGAATGTATTAGGCATTATCTGCTCTGCTGACACCAGCTGACTCTTGATAGTAGTCATACTGGCTCCTGTGTCACGCAGAGCCTCCACCCTCTGCCCATCAATGGTGACCCACTGCCGGTACTTGGAAGTATTTCTAGGCATGTGGGCCTTGGGCACCATTTCTCCTTCTCCCAGGGACACTAGGGAAATCTCTACCTGTTCCCCAAAGCTAGTTGGGTCCATCTCCCCCCCGAGTGCTACACTAGTCAACCCAGGTGCCTGTCCGGTAGTGGACGGTGCCCTCTTGGGGCACTGAGGATCGCCTTTGTAGTGACCATATTGGTAACATTCCATGCATTTGGGGCTAGATTTTCCTGACTTGTCAAATGTCCCTGGCTTTCTCCCAAATTTGGAAAAGGAAGGGTTGCCACCCCCTCCCTGGGAATTCTTTTGGGGGCCTTTAGAGAGTTCCTTATCTGTAAGTTTATCTCCCCCCTCTTTCTTCTGTTGGGAACCCTGACCACCTTTGTGGGAGTCCCCCCCAGGTACCTTTTTGGACACTCTGGTGCTAACCCAGAGGTCCGCCTCCTCAGCAAGCTTCCTGGGATCAGTCAGCTTACTATCCACTAGGTGCTGGCGCAAATCTGTATAAGTAACATTAAGCATATGCTCTCTCAGGATCAAATCATATAAACTTTTATAATCTGCTACTTTGTTGCCCCGCACCCATCCATTCAGTGCCTTACTAGAGAAATCAAAGAAATCTACCCATGTTTGTGTGGTTTGTTTGGTGCTGTCCCTGAACCTCTGACGGTATCCCTCAGGGGTCAGCCCAAACTTGGCAAGTAAAGTGGCTTTCTGGAGTGGGTATGTGTTTTGATCCGGTGGATCCAATGTGAGAAGTGTGTCCCTCCCCAATGGCGGCACATAACCCCACATAGCTACCCCCCATTGCCCTTCAGGAACCTCATGAGCCCTTAGTGCAACTTCATAAGCAGCTAACCATTTATCTATGTCATCTCCCACCACAAAACTGGGCACCACATTTTTGGGTATACGAACCTTCTTTTCTCCAGCAGGTCCTGTCTGTATGCTGCCACCATTATTGCTGGATTCAGACTGTCTTGCCTTGATCTCCAGCTCCTTGAGACTCAGTTCATGAGCCAACAATAGTTTCTTTTCAGCCAAAGCTCTTTCAGCTTCCACTTGTTTGGCTGCTCTTTCAGCTTCTGCTTGTTTGGCTGCCCTTTCAGCTTCTGCTTGAATCTGTTTGGCTGTCCTTTCAGCTTCAATCTGTTTGGCTGCTCTTTCAGCCTCAGCTTGTTTGGCCTCTCTTTCTGCCCTCCTCTCCTCCTGTTGCGCCTCAATTTTCAGTTTTGCCATTTGCAATTGGAACTCCCTTTCCTCTCTCCTTTCCTCTGCGGTCAGGCTTTGCATGGAGACACTGCTCCCTGGTCTGGAAGGGTGCACAATTGCAGTGGTAACACCATCCATAGATAGTGAAAATCCTTCTGAGGGGCCATTTTCTGGCTCCCCTTCCTCATCATCCTCTAAATGGGCTTCTGCCCAGGCCCTCAGCGCCACTTGAAAGTCCTCCTTTCTGGAGGCCCCTTGGGTGGGTACCCTCAATGCCCTGCAGAATCCTCTTAGTTGTTTGACCGTGTATGTATCCAACTGGACTAGGTCAAAGTCCCCTGTCTGAGACCCAGTCAGAGACATGTTGAGTGAGGATTTAGTTTTTGAAAATTGTCAGGAAAAAACGGTTTTTCAAAAAGAGATAAAAACCAAGTTGACCTTCAACTGTGGGTAGGTAGTGAGATACTTAGCTACTGTATGTCACTGCACAAATACAAGTCCTATCCTCACCGCTGATCACCAATGTTAGAAATGGGTTTTTTGGTTGGCAGTCAGGTTACCTCCTGTCCAAGCAAAAGCCCTCACTCTAGTCAGGGTAAGTCACACACTATCCAAGATTATCCTGTGCCCACCCTCTGGTAGCTTGGCACGAGCAGTCAGGCTTAACTTAGAAGGCAATGTGTAAAGTATTTGTGCAATAAATCATACAATACCACCATATAGCACCACACAGTGTTTAGAAAAATATATAATATTTATCAGGATAATTGTAGGTCAAAAAGAATAAAGTTGCAATGGAAATTTGTAGAAATATCACAGGGAGGTGATATAAAGTGTCTTAAGTCTTTAGAATGCAATACAGTGTCTTTCAAGCACAAAGTACCTGGTTTCTGGTGGAAAATCTCCTCAGAGGGCCACAGGAGAAGAGATGCGTGGAAAAAGGGGTGTGTGCGTCGATTTCTCCTCAGCACACACAGACGTGCGTCGGTCTTTTCCACGCGGGGAAGTCGGGCGTCGTTTTCCGGCGCGCAGACAGTCTCTTTTTGTGGATCGCGGGGATTACCAGATGTCCCGGGTTTGTGCGTGGATTCTCCTGCTTGTTTTCCGGCTGCGCGTCGTTCTGCGGGGCTGCGCGTCGAAGTTTCGATCTCACGGTAGGCGTCGCGTCGATTTCTCCTTGGAAGTCGGGCGGCGTTGTCCTTGCGAGGCCGTGCGTCGAAAGTTTGGTCTCACGGCAGGCGTCGCGTCGATTTCCCCTTGGAAGTCGGGCGGCGTTGTCCTTGCGAGGCCGTGCGTCAAAGTTTCGCACTCACGGTGGGCGTCGCGTCGATTTCTCCTGGAAAGTCGAGCGGCTTTGTCCTTGCGAGGTTGTGCGTCGAAGTCTCGATCGTCCCGAGGGCGTCGCGTCGTTCAGCGTCGGTGTGCGGCGTTTTTCTCGCCGCGAAACAAGCTGTGCGTCGAAATTTTCGGCGCACGGAGCGTCCAAGTGAAAGGAAGAAGTCTTTTTGGTCCTGAGACTTCAAGGAACAGGAGGCAAGCTCTATCCAAGCCCTTGGAGAGCACTTTCACAGCCAGACAAGAGTTCAGCAAGGCAGCAGGGCAACAGCAAGACAGCAGTCCTTTGTAGAAAGCAGACAGGTGAGTCCTTTGAGCAGCCAGGCAGTTCTTCTTGGCAGGATGTAGTTTCTGGTTCCGGTTTCTTCTCCAGCAAGTGTCTGATGAGGTAGGGCAGAGGCCCTGTTTTATACCCAAATGTGCCTTTGAAGTGGGGGAGACTTCAAAGAGAGGCTAAGAAGTGCACCAGGTCCCCTTTCAGTTCAATCCTGTCTGCCAGGGTCCCAGTAGGGGGTGTGGCAGTCCTTTGTGTGAGGGCAGGCCCTCCACCCTCCCAGCCCAGGAAGACCCATTCAAAATGCAGATGTATGCAAGTGAGGCTGAGTACCCTGTGTTTGGGGTGTGTCTGAGTGAATGCACAAGGAGCTGTCAACTAAACCTAGCCAGACGTGGATTGTAAGGCACAGAAGGATTTAAGTGCAAAGAAATGCTCACTTTCTAAAAGTGGCATTTCTAGAATAGTAATATTAAATCCGACTTCACCAGTCAGTAGGATTTTGTATTACCATTCTGGCCATACTAAATATGACCTCCCTGCTCCTTTCAGATCAGCAGCTGCCACTTCAACAGTGTATGAGGGCAGCCCCAATGTTAGCCTATGAAGGGAGCAGGTCTCCCAGTAGTGCAAAAACGAATTTAGGAGTTTTACACTACCAGGACATATAACTACACAGGTACATGTCCTGCCTTTTACCTACACAGCACCCTGCTCTAGGGGATACCCAGGGCACACATTAAGGGTGACTTATATGCAGAAAAAGGGGAGTTCTAGGCTTGGCAAGTACTTTTAAATGCCAAGTCGAGGTGGCAGTGAAACTGCACACCCAGGCCTAGCAATGGTAGGCCTGAGACAAGGAAAAGGGGCTACTTAAGTGGGTGGCACAATCCGTGCTGCAGGTCCACTAGTAGCATTTAATCTATATGCCCTAGGCACCTGGAGTGCACATTACTGGGGACTTATAAGTAGATTAAATAGTTCAATCAGGTATGATCCAAAGTTACCATGTTTACAGAGAGAGAGCATATACACTTTATCACTGGTTAGCAGTGGTAAAGTGCGCAGAGTCTAAAAACCAGCAAAACAGTATCCAAAACGAGGAGGGAGGCAGGCAAAAAGTTAGGGGTGACTACCCTAAGGCTGTCAGGTCTAACACCATGCTGAAGTCGTGTAATGCGTGGTGGGAAGCAAGACACTTGCGCATGACCAGTATTAGCAGGAGGGCATGGAGTTCCCCCTCACCATACCTGCAAGAGGGGGGGGGGGGAGGGGCAAGACTTTGTTATGTCATTGCCTCAAAATGAAAAGACAAAGCATTGGAAAATAACAACTAGTGTTCATCTTAAACAGCGCATTTCCTGGGATCATTTCCCCATCACTTTTCACCTGCTCTGCACTAGCGAGAAGATTGGACTTTGAATCTAAATAAACGAAAGAATGTTAGAGCACAACAAGTGTGATGTCTCGCACCTGTTCTTATCAACACGCTGATTTGAACTCCACGTATAGAGACTGTCTCTATGCGTGGATTGTAAGCACCTGCGCCAACACTGAGATTCTCTGCAACAATCGGATTGTGCTTTTTGGAAACAATGATTAAAGAAGGCGCTTCGAGCCTTACCAGACTGTGCGATAATATCCATGGAAGAGGCAGTTTGTCATACTCTGTCATGCAAAAGTGATACACTAGTAACCAGGCTATTCATCCTGCATGGTGAACGTACAATGTTAGGTAGGTGCTTGCTGTTCAGCCCTGTCACACGGGCTGTGGTTTTTGGGGTCACTGGGAAAGACAGAAAAGTGGTATATTTATATTTTAAAACGTTTAAAAGAAAACTTGCAGGTCCCAGACACCACAAAGCTTAAACACATTAGGAATTCCGGGGTCGAGGTATCCAATCCAGTGGGAAATTGAGGGAAACCTGAAAAGAGGGGCCTGGGTTATTTCGCGTACATTGCATCATCCTCTCTTCCTGAAAAAGCACCGCACCTGACGCTCGAGCAGGAAACTTAACATCTTGTGACATGAAGGCACCTGCCGTGCTCGTCTAGTGGTGCAGCCCTCCACTGCATAAGTCATTTATGTCTTTTGTTCCACAAATGCCAGGAAAGTTAGAACCCTCAAAAATGCCAGTGGCACTTATTTTACCCTAAGAAGCACCTCAAAGCACCTCCTGCAGAGAACCTGAGAGCCTTTGTAGTGTCACAGACTAACCCAGAGAAAGAACCCAGTAAAGAGAGTTGTGGAGAGCGGCCCCGTGCCTACAGAGCTGTATATTTGCAAGATGTGGTGGTGAGTGGTCAGTCGTGTTACTACCGTGACAGAGTTGAGCGATGGCTCATTTTACGGTGCCCCACCTCTCCCTACCTACAGCCAGACCGGTGTCCTTCGCTCTGTGCCTTATCTGTCTCCTCATTCTTGATTCAAAGTAAAGCGACCAGGATTCGCTGCAGATGAGACTTCAGCGCCACCTAATGGGTTTCTTCAGAACAGTCCTCAGCGATCACCACTTAGCTTTAAGGATGAAAAATTATCGTGCAAGATGAGTCAGTTAGAAAATGTGCATGCTTCTTCGTGTTAATAGTTTCATATTGGAAGTTGTCGATGAAACACTGTTAAAGAGAGACTAGAGCGGACTAGCCCTGTCAAGCCCTCCAAGGTATGAATGCTGACACAGGGACAATAAAACACAGATGCTATTTAATTGTTAAGATCACATTTATTTCAGATAGCAAGGAATCATACAACGCGTTAAGAACACTTTTAATGCAAGATATTTAAATGAAGAGCCATGTCTAAATTTGATCTAATAAATAGCATTGATCAACTTACCATTAAAGACATTTTATAACATTACAAACATCTCAACCAATTCATTACATATAAGACAGCAATATGATGCATATGAGCCGGTCCACATAACCACTGGCGTAACGAAACTTGAAGCATCCCCCCAACCCCCCCTGCAAAGTACATGGAGGTTCCCCCCTCCTGACTCACTCAGGAGTTCTCGTGCCAGGTGAGTGTGCTGAGGGGGTCCACTGGGGCTCCCTCGCAGCCCCGTTTGTTATGCCCCTGCAGAGAGCACAGGAAAATATATTGCCTTTTCCTTTTTTCCTTGCTGAGCTTGACATTATTATTACTGAAACGGGCACTACAGTATCAGTCGGACGCACATTCTTGTAAAGGTATGCGAGACCTGTTGGCATTGTCAGTGCTTGTGTGGAGTAGTTTGTCAAGGTCGATATTATATCTGCCACATTTTTGCTGCAGTTTTTTAGTACCTCCTGCGTGGTATTAAAAGACAGCAAACGTTTTAAAAGCGGTTCTGTTTGCGTTAGGAGCAGGAGGAATGGAGAAAACAAAAAGCTCTTGTGGGTGGGTCAAACATAGAAAGAGAGAAAGCACCAATCAGCAGCACGCTGTCTTAGATTTATATGAATAGAAAGATGTAAGAAATGCAGTGGAGGACTGAGGCCAGGTTGAGCGCCAGTTCTACACAAGCAAACAGTCTTGTATCAGAATCCATAAAGATATCTATCATTTTAATTTCCTTCAGGTAGATTGGAGTAGAGTGGGGTAGATCAGAGTGGAGAAGACTTGGATAGATTGTAGTAGAGTTTGGAAGGAGTGAAGTATATTGGAAGGAGTGGTCTAAATTGGACGAGAGTAGATTGGAGTGGAATGGGATAGGTTTGTTATGGAGTCAGCTAAATTGGAGTGGAGTAGATAGAGGTGGGTTGGAGTGGGCTGAAGTGCGTTAGTTTGAAGTGGGGTAGACTGGAGTGAATTGGGGTAGACTGGGGTAGATTGGAGCGGAATTGGATAGATTTGACTGGAGTGCAGTAGATTGGAGTGGGGTAGATTGGAGTGGGGGTGGGTTGATTGATTTAAATTGAGTAGAGTGGGCAGGGTGGAGTGGAGGAAATTGGAGTATAGTGAGGCAGATTGAGGTGGAGTGGACTGGATATATTGGAATATGCTACATTGAAGTGGGGGAGTTGGATAGATTGGTGTGAGGTAGACTGAATAGGTACAGATTGGAGTGGAGTGGGGTAGGCTGGGGTGGAGCAAGGTAGATTGGAATGGGGTGGATTACAGTGGGGTAGATTGGAGTGAGGTAGGTGGATTGGGGTGGAGTGGAATTCATTGGAGTACAGTGGGGGAGAGTGTGGTAGACTGGAGTGAGGTAGAGTGAAGTGGAGTGGGGTACACTGGAGTGGGGTAGATTAGGTGGATAATTGTAAAGTAGATTGGAATGGAGTGGTGGAAGATTGGGGTAATTAAGACTGGATTAGATTGGGGTAGATTGGAGTGGACTGGGTTAGAGGTGAGTTTATTGGAGTGGAGTGGCATAGACTGGAGTGGAATAGATTGGGGCACAGTGGAGTGAGATGTATTGGAGGAGATTAAAGTGAGGGAGCGGGGTAGATTGGAGTGAAGTGGAGTAGATTGGAGTATGGTAGATTGACGTGGGATAGAGATCAGGGTAGAGAGGAATGGGATGCATTGGGGTAGACTGGAGTGGCATGGGGTAAATTTGGAAATAATGCAGTCTGGTAGACTGTGATATTTTGGAATGGAGTGGGATGGATTGGAGAGGAGTAGATTGGAGTGAAGTGGAGTAGATTAGGGTAGAATTGGGTAGATTATGTGGATTATAGTTGAGTAGATTGGAGTGAAGTGGGGTAGATTGTAGTGGGGTAGACTGGAGTCGGATAGATAAGAGTGGTGTAGAATGGGGTAGATTGGAGGGGAGTGGGGTAGAATTAAGTAACGTTGGACAGAGTGGTATGGGGTAGATTGGGATGGGTGGTATTGATTGGATTGGGGTGAAGTGGGTTATATTGGAATGGTATAGATTGGGTTAGAGTGGGTTAGCTTGGAGTGAAGTGGGGTAGATTAGGTTAGGTTGGAGTGGGGTAGATTAGAATGGGTGGATTGGGATAGGGTATAGTAGGGTAGTTTGGGTGGGTAGATAGGAGTGAGGTAGATTGGGTAGTGTGCAATGGAGTGTGGTAGACTGGGGTAGAGTAGAGTGGGGTAGATTGGGTGGATTGAGAGTTGGATAGATTGGAGTAAAGTCAAGATTGGAGTGGAGGGAGATAGATTGGGGAAGAGTGGAGTGGGGTTGATTGGGAGTGGAGTGAAGTGGGTAAGATCAGAGTAGAGTGTGGTAGATTGGGAGGATCAGAGTAGGGTATATTGGAGAGCAGTAGTTTGGAGTGGGGTAGATTGGAGTGGGATAGGTTGAAGTGTATTGGGATAGATTGGAGTTGAGTGAGGTGGATTGGGATAGGATAGAGTGGGGAGAGGTAGGTTGGAGTGGGGTAGGGTGGTCTGGGGTAAATTGGAGTGGAGTGCAGTGGACTGGAGTGCAGTAGATGGGGTAGTTTGGAGAGGGGTAGATTGGGATGGAGTAAATTGAGGATAGATTGAAGTAGGGTAGATTGGGGTGGGGTGGGATAGATTGGAGTGGGGTTGGTTAGATTGGAATGCAGTGGGGTAGATTGGAGAGGAGTGTGGTAGATTCAGGAGGGGCGTGGTGGATTGGAGTGGGGTAGATTGGAGTGAAGTGGGTTAAATTTGAGTAGAGTGAAGTGGGGTTGAGTGGAGTGGGGTGCAGCAGGGTAGATAGGGTGAATTGGTATTCAGTGGGTTAGATTTTGGTAGAGTGGTGTGGGGTAGATTGTTGTGGAGTGGGGTAGTGGAGAGGAGTGGGGTAGATTGCAATGGAGTTTGGAGTGTGGTAAATTGGAATGAGTGGGGTAAATTAGACTGGGGTGGATTGAAATGGAGTGTGGTAGATTGAAGTGGAGTCAGGTAGACTGGAGTGGAGTATATAGGGTAGGCTGGAGTGGAGTGGACCGTGGTAAATTAGATAGGGGTAGATTGTGGTGGAGGAGGGTAGATTGGTGTTGAAGCTTTTTAGATTCAGAACAAAATCCAAAGAACAACCAGCCCAGTAAGAGTAAAGAAAGACATTTTATTTACGTGCACAGAGACTACTGGTTTGAGAAGACCAAGCAGTCCAAATTAAGGGAGTCATTCATGATCTTTTATTTCTGCAAACCCCAAGGCGTGTTCATGCATCTCATTAATTCTCTATCTTAACACATGATAATTTCTCGAACATTGTAGAAGGTGTTACGGTTAATCTTTCTTAACTTCAGTACATAAGGTCAAGTAAAATACAGTAAAGGAAATTACAAAACATGGTCTACGTGCTTCACATTGTAAGGTGGAATCTTCCACCTGGCATGGGCAGCACGTACACAGGATAGTACATTTCTTAGTACATATTTCTCCAGCTACCATGCAATGATATTTCATAAGGGCTGTTCTTATAGCAAGCCTTGCATCATAATGCGTTCCGAGCAAGAAGAGAACAACAGTAAATACAGTTCACCTAGGTTATGAGCTGTTCAACAAACAGGCCTTGTTGTCATTGAGTATCATAGGGCCTAGCAGACCCAAGATGAATTCCAGATAAAATGCAATTCCACATTATAGTGGAGTGGTGTAGATTAGAGTGGAGAGGAGTTGGACAGATTTCAGTGGAGTTTGAAGTGGAGTGAGTTAAACTGTATTGTGTGTGATAAATTGGACTGGGGTAGATTGGAGTGGAGTAGGGTAGATTATAGTGGAGAGCAGCTGGATAGATTGCACTGGAGTTTAGAGTATGGTAAATTTGAATGAGTGGGGTAAATTGGACTGTGGCAGACTAGAGTGGAGTAGGGTAGATTTGTTGTGGAGTCAGTGCTTCCTTTGAATGCATGCATGAACAGAAGTGCAGTGATTGGCTGGCCGCAAACTGAGCAGAATTAGGCTAACAGAGTATCTTATTCTATTTCCTAACTATAACATCCCTGTAACCTTTGTTTTTTTCAGTGAATTTCTGTGTTTTTTAAACATAGTCATTTTCTTTACTATACATTAATCCAACTACCACCACGCACAGTGTTCAGATGTGGCTAGTTCCTACGGCCATCCCCCGAACCACCCAACCCTAAGAGAGAGACAAAGTTAGACATTGAGAGAGAGAGAGAGAGCATTTTAGAAAAAGATTTCACAGAGAGAAATTGGGAGATTGAATAGGTATTGAGAAATTGAAAGAAAAGTTGTTTTTATGCCTTGATGAATGATATACTTAGAATGAGATATTCTGGACAAAATGAAAAGAAATCACCTTTAGTATGTAACTTAAATATGTATAGTTGAAAAGAAGCTAAAGCAGGAAATCACCACATACTCACCTAGACTGGAACGCTTAACCCTCAGTGTGCATGTCTGGAACCTTAACCACTGGCCAGAGGTGACTCCTTACTATGCACTGTCCAGACTTAGTTAAGATATTCAACCCACAGATTTTGAGGGGGCTAAAACTTAAATATTCCATCACTAGGAATGTTTAACAGGCAAACACTAAAAAATAAACCGACACACTGTCATGAGGTACTAAGATTTGAACTTTCAACCTACTGACAGTCCAAGAGCTTTACCATCAGACCACAAGTGACCCTTTTCTGCTGTCCCTTTAAAGATAAGTATAACATGTACGCCAAACATCTTGGTAGTTTGATGTTTTGAAATAATTGCATAAAGTGACCATTGCAATAACAATCCCTCTCTTCCATCCCATTAGCTTTCTGCCAGACTTGGTGTAGTTCGGTCCAGCAGTTTGGGCTGTAGTCGTGTTCAAAACTCCTACGGGAATTAAAATAGGAAACTCAAATTGTTTTGACCTTCCCTTTTTCTCAGCCCCCATTTGCCGGATCACCCCAAAACTTCCCATGTGCAACGAGTATCACTGGCACACTTTTTCTGGAAAATTTTGTGATGAATCGTCAAATGGTGCCAAAGATATAGGCAGGTCAAAAAATGCTTTTTCTAAGGAAACATGGTCCTAACTATAGCCACCTAATGGCAATAGCCATTAGGTAATTATATATATATATATATATATATATATATATATATATATACATACATATATATATATATATATATATATATATATAATATGTGTATTTACCAGTAAAACCTTTACAACTAATATGCCTTTAATATTAACGCCTTTACAACAAACTTTGTTGTAATGGCATGCGTGGTAAAGGCACATTCATTGTAAAAGCATGCGTAGTATAGACGCATGCATGGTTAAGTCTGCGTGGTAAAGGCATGCAGGGTTTAGCCATTGTTGTAAAGTCTATTTCCTATTTGAATGTGCTCCCGAGCACCACATGGATGCATGCAATGGCAGCGCATTTAAAAGCAGATGCCAAATGAGTGGCATTCGTGCCATAGGACACCATTGCTGAAGACGAGTAGCTCGAAGGATCATGGCCATCTAATTAGGTAAACTGCCTACCATTTCAACCCTTACATTTATTGCACTATTTATGTTCCATACTCAAAGATTATCATATTTTGTGAAAGGTGTCTAGTATATTAACTGAAATAGCAGCCCAGCCTTAGACCTGAAATTCGCGCACAGCGGTAGTCAATGATGGTAAGCAACCTGATAAAATAAAGTTTTGTTTTTTCCACCTCAACACTGTTGGTTCGAATAATACAAAGGATATTCTCGATAGGTTGTTTTTCGTTGATGTATTTTCTTATTATTTATTCTAGGTGGAACATGAAAGTCTTAGCAGTAGTGGGAGGGATCGTTATTTGAACATACACGATTTCGAATTGTGAATGATAATCTGTTATTGCAAAACAACAATTTATTTGATCAAAAATATTATACTAAAACGTATCTAAATACTTGATCCAGTTAAACACAAGGTTCTGAAATTAGAGGCCACTTAAGGTGCCTAGTGTGCCAAAACAAAACCGTCTCTTATATAAATTCATTTAACAACTGTTATACACCCTTAACCATAAAGCATGCAGCACTTGTTCCTCTGCAGTAATGCAGCACTATAAAGCAGTTTAATGAAATCTTCCTGAGACATTATTTACAAGTACTGATGGTGGGAGTGTTCTTAAATGTTCTGCCAGTTGACATTTATCGATGATGACCTGAAGTTAGATGTTTTACTCAACAAGACTACAATATTGCTATTTGTAAGTCATTTCATTTAAAAAAAACATATTCTTTTGTATTACATTTTTTATATATGAGCATAGAAACAAAGTACTGGAGAAATCTCATACTGCAATGTTCTCCTTTGTTCTTTTTTCACTGATCTTTTCTCCCTCCCTTATTTTTCATTTTATTTTGTCTTCCTTCTTTCTGATGATTTTATTATTTTTAGTTCTTACTTTTTACTCTAACTTTCATTGAACATTGGCGAATATGTTTGTTAATGTATAGTCATTTTTCTAGCTGATTGATTGTTAGTCCCTGAAGAAATGACAATTAACAAACTTGTGACACATGTTGGAACCTCTGTTTATTCTCATATGTGGCAACGCATATGGTGAGGCTACTTCTGTAGATGGACAAAGATCGTAACAATAATACATCAAGATGGTTTTCGGAAACTTCAGTTAAGGACTTTGTTAATCTTTGAACCCCCTGCTCCTGTATATCACTCTGCATCGTGTCAGGTTCACATACTTACAAGACAATGCAACTAGAGAACTTCTCAAGGCATCCCTTCCTGAATAGGGCACTCCAGGCTGTACCGGGGCTACAGATTTTTCAGTCAGTACAATCAGGAGTAACCCCTGTGTAGTCCAGAACGTCTGAGCTACCACATGTCAGCTCCCCTCACGCCTGCCTTATGCCCACATAACTCTCAGAGGACTGACATAAAAAAAAAAAAAAAAAAAAAAAAAAAAAAACATAAAGTACCTTCTGGTCATAATATTAGAATACAAACAACAATCAGGGTTCCGTGTGCCCCTCAGACCTCTAGGCTGCGGTGCCACTGCTCCTGCTGTATCAATTGAAGCTACGCCCCTAATGCATGGGAACACAAGGAAAAATAACATTTTACAACCTGTTTATCCAGTTTTTTTGGTCTAGCGCGCAAGCAATCTGACCTGTTGTCATCTATCTGTGGGCTTTTAACCACACCCACCGCACTCCCATCACTATCACTCATTTGTGGGCTTGGCTTTCATAAATCCTTTGTTATCATTGGTAAATTCTTTGTTTGTCCCTCCTTGGGGTGGTTTGGTTACCGCCTTGGACATCGAACCTGTTACATGAATAATTACACAATTAATGATACATTAGACTGTGAGCAAAATGTCGTTTTCCTTTTGTGCCTCTCCTTCACACTCATGGTGGCCGTGGTGCTTTAAATTGGTAAACATCCTTTTTTACGACCTTTTTATTACGAAAGTCGTGGTTAACGAAAGCGTAACAACGCTTTTTTTAACCACGACTTCGTATTTTTGTGCCTTAACTACGTATGTTCTGAACAACGAACATGCGTGGTTAAGGTACAACGAAGGGAGTTGGCGAAGGTAAGTGGTGGGTTTAGGTTTTGTGGTGGGGTTGGGGGGGTGGGGCGTTTTTGGTTTTGGGGAGGGGTGGGGGGTCAGGGGGTTTTAGGTTTTGGGGTGGGGTTGGGGGGGTGGGGTGTTTTTGGTTTTGGGGAGGGGGTGGGGGGTCAGGGTGTTTTAGGTTTTGGGGTGGGGTTGGGGGGGTGGGGTGTTTTTGGTTTTGGGGAGGGGGTGGGGGGTTAGGGGGTTTTAGGTTTTGGGGTGGGGTTGGGGGGGTGGGGCGTTTTTGGTTTTGGGGAGGGGGTGGGGGTCAGGGGGTTTTAGGTTTTGGGGTGGGGTTGGGGGGGTGGGGCGTTTTTGGTTTTGGGGAGTGGGTGGGGGGTCAGGGGGTTTTAGGTTTTGGGGTGGGGTTTGGGGGGTGTTTAGGCATTCATGGTAAAATCATTAGTAGTAAGGAAGAGGTCGGTGTTCCGACCTCGTTGTTAAGGGTAGTAGTTGTTTTTTATTCGGTGTTCCGTCATATAATCCTTTAAATTGGCTCGCTTATGTCGACTGTTTTTCTTTTCATTTTCAATTTAAGTGGAGAGAAAATTCCAACTAGGAATTTACAACATTAACAGCTTTAACACAAGCAAACGCAAGACCCATTGCATTACAAATGCTTGTTTTATTTCTGGCGTTTTAAGACGTTATTCTTGTTTGTACACACGGGCCTCAGCTGTACACAGCTAAGCACAGACACTTTTGCTCACTTCTTTCCAATGCCCTTTTGCCACAGTGGTGGCAGTCCCTGCCTTATGGATATGTACGAGACATAAGTGAGAATCACCTCTACCTGTTTTTTGTATGATTTATGGGAATGTTCAATGGCCCAGTGCTTGAATGAAATGTCATCACATGTTTTGTATACAGCCATCAAGCAATGCATGTTCTTGACTGCCTTGCTCTTTGCATAAATGCTAACATACGGGAACGCCTGACATGGGGAATTCGATTTGAACCTAGAACTGCAATGAAAAATATATATATATATTTAAGGCAAAAATATATTGACATTCTCCGCCCAAAAATGGAATCTCCCATCTAAAGTCTGTAATTGACTTCTTGCGTGGTTATTGACAAACGTCGTATTTACTGTAGGCACTGGTGGGCCTACCACACTTTGGGGGTCATTCTGACTCCCGCCGGCCGCGGTAACCGCAGAGCCGGCGGGAGCCGCCGAATGACCGCACAGCGGTCATATGACCGCGGCGGCCATTCTGAGTTACCCACTGGGCTGGCGGGCGACCGCCAGAAGGCCGCCCGCCAGCCCAGCGGGAAAACCCCTTCCATGAGGATGCCGGCTCCGAATGGAGCCGGCGGAGTGGAAGGGGTGCGACGGGTGCAGTTGCACCCGTCGCGATTTTCAGTGTCTGCTAGGCAGACACTGAAAATCTTGGTGGGGCCCTGTTAGGGGGCCCCTGCAGTGCCCATGCCATTGGCATGGGAACTGCAGGGGCCCCCAGGGGCCCCACGACACCCGTTACCGCCAGCCAGGTTCTGGCGGTCAAAACCGCCAGAGCCAGGCTGGCGGTAAGGGGGTCGGAATCCCCATGGCGGCGCTGATTGCAGCGCCGCCATGGAGGATTCCCTTGGGCAGCGGGAAACCGGCGGGACACCGCCGGTTTCCCGTTTCTGACCGCGGCTGTACCGCCGCGGTCAGAATGCCCATGGGAGCACCGCCAGCCTGTTGGCGGTGCTCCCGCGGTCGCTGGGGGTCAGAATGACCCCCTTTATCTGGCAAAATGGAAGACAGTATGACATTCCGACAGGCATCAGTTCTCCTCCCTCCCAGGGTGCCCTCAGGCACGTTATCATGATGACGACACAAGGCCATCGTACGTGTGATGCAGACCTACAGCGTCTAGGAAGAAAGATGGCACGTTTCACGCGAGCCCAGCCAATCCCACTTTTGACTGTGACTATTTTATTTCAGTAATGAAATATAACACTGTTAATTCTGTCCATCCACAAGAAAGTGCATCACTGCTTTCAGTTTCGGCCCTCCTCCGACTCAGATTTGCAGCTGAGGCTTCACATATACTGTACTCCGCTCCAAGATTGTTTGTTTGCTGCCTCATTAATCATTTCCAGTCCTATTTTTAGCCTCTTTCGAGATACTTCCCTAGAGAATTAGGCTTTGTTTGTGGCAGAGAGAACAGCTTGCAGACAATGTATTTTTTTCAAATATTCAGCTGATAGATAACTTCTGACCATACTGATCCGAATGGTGTGGAATAAAATGCATTAATGGGATCCTTAATATGGAATGGGTAATTTTGGAAAGTACATGTGCTTGCATCAGTGTAATAGTTATTTGCTGCTCGATACCACCTTCTGCAACATGTTATATTACCTTTAATAAAAACGAGTCTACAATCCTTGTATGAAAGCCTGTCGCTGGTTTCGCTATTAGATAGCACCTTACTTCGAACAGCAATTATATAACGAATGTATTTATCGCAGCATATTTATTTTTGCACTACTAGAGCTCAATACACAAAACATATGCCTCACTTCATGTTCCCACACATTCTGACCTACATCCGTTCTAGCTCCATATTGGTGTGTTTAATTTAATTCTACCGATTTCGCATTAATATATAAACTTGCTATAACTTTCAACTCACCTTCCATGGGCGGGTGACCTGCCAGAGGGGGCCTGCTCTCACCGGCAGTGGCCCCTTCACCACCTCCCTTGCTCTTGGGGGCAGGTGACTCCAATAACTTCTCTTATATAAAGTACTTTAATTGCTGAAAATAACAGGTGTTACTATTTCCCACTGTAAGGTGCTTAATTGGTGGGCAAAATATTTCACAGTAGACACTTTTGCCAAAGGATCCGCATTTTCGCTTCATCTTCAAGAAAGCCTTCTTGTATGCACAGCTTTACTTTGTGAATAAAGAAACCTATAAATCCAAAAATGTGACCGTGAAAGAAAAATAAAAGGAATGAACATAAAAGGGTGATTAGTGAATAACGTTGTCTTTATGCCAGGCTTTGCAAATCAGAAACAAACACCCTAAACAATAAGTCATAAATAAGCAATTAACAAGTTACTGTATTAGCAAAGTAAATACATCAAGATTACACACTGCATCTCAGTTACAAGCTACACAGCATGCTGCATCTGCCGTCTAGCGAAAGGACTGTTTGGCACCTCATCACCAAAACCTAAAGGGAAAATTAGACAATGTAACCAGAATACCTTGACCTAAGGACAGCCTATACAAGCAATGGCAAACCATGAAAAAACAATGAAATGTAATGAATTAATGGGGCAGTCACATTTCCACAGTTTTTTGTAGTCTTACAAGCTCTCTGTCGCCAGACTTAAAAACACACGGGGAACCAGCTTTAACCCCTTCTCTGCCAGGCCTTTTCCCCCTCCTGTGCCAGGCCTTTTTTTGGCTATTTGGGGCAGTTCGCGCTTAGGCCCTCATAACTTTTTGTCCACATAAGCTAGCCAAGCCAAATTTGCGGACCCATTTTTCCAACATCCTAGGGATTCTAGAGGTACCCAGACTTTGTGGGTTCCCCTGAAGGAGGCCAATAAATTAGCCAAAATACAGTGAAAATTTGTTTTTTTAAAAAAAAAAAATGGGAAAAAGTGGCTGCAGAAGAAGGTTTGTGTTTTTTTCCCTGAAAATGGCATCAACAAAGGGTTTGCGGTGCTAAAATCACCAGCTTTCCAGCTTTCAGGAACAGGCAGACTTGAATCAGAAAACCCAATTTTTCAACACAAATTTGGCATTTTACTGGGATATACCCCATTTTTACGATTTTTTGTGCTTTCTCCCTTCTTCCAGTCATTGATAGAAATGGGCGTGAAACCAATGCTGGATCCCAGAAACCTAAACATTTCTGAAAAGTAGACAAGATTCTGACTTCAGCAAGGGGTAATTTGTGTAGACCCTACAAGGGTTTCCTACAGAAAATAACAACTGAAAAAAAGATTATTGAAATTGAGGTGAAAAAAACCAGCAATTTTTCTCTACGTTTTACTCTGTAACTTTTTCCTGCAGTGTCAGATTTTTGAAAGCAATATACCGTTACGTCTGCTGGACTCTTCTGGTTGCGGAGATATATATAGGGCTTGTAGGTTTATCAAGAACCCTAGGTACCCAGAGCCAATAAATGAGCTGCACCCTGCAGTGGGTTTTCATTCTATACAGGGTATACAGCAATTCATTTGCTGAAATATAAAGAGTGAAAAATAGCTATCAAGAAAACCTTTGTATTTCCAAAATGGGCACAAGATAAGGTGTGGAGGAGCAGTGGTTATTTGCACATTTCTGAATTCCGGGGTGCCCATACTAGCATGTGAATTACAGGGCATTTCTCAAATAGACGTCTTTTTTACACACTCTCTTATATTTGGAAGGAAAAAATTTAGAGAAAGACAAGGGGCAATAACACTTGTTTTGCTATTCTATGTTCCCCCAAGTCTCCCGATAAAAATTATACCTCACTTGTGTGGGTAGGCCTAGCGCCCGTGACAGGAAATGCCCCAAAACACAACGTGGACACATCACATTTTGTGACAGAAAAGAGAGGTGTTTTTTGCAAAGTGCCTACCTGTAGATTTTGGCCTCTAGCTCAGCCGGCACCTAGGGAAACCTACCAAACCTGTACATTTTTGAAAACTAGAGACCTAGGGGAATCCAAGATGGGGTGACTTGTGGGGCTCTGACCAGGTTCTGTTACCCAGAATCCTTTGCAAACCTCAAAATGTGGCTAAAAAAACAATTTTTCCTCACATTTCGGTGACAGAAAGTTCTGGAATCTGAGAGGAGCCACAAATTTCCTTCCACTCAGCGTTCCCCCAAGCCTCCCGATAAAAATGATACCTCACTTGTGTGGGTAGGCCTAGCGCCCGCGACAGGAAATGCCCCCAAAACACAACGTGGACACATCACAATTTTTGACAGAAAACAGAGGTGTTTTTTGCAAAGTGCCTACCTGTAGATTTTGGCCTCTAGCTCAGCCGGCACCTAGGGAAACCTACCAAACCTGTGCATTTTTGAAAACTAGAGACCTAGGGAAATCCAAGATGGGGTGACTTGTGGGGCTCTGACCAGGTTCTGTTACCCAGAATCCTTTGCAAACCTCAAAATTTGGCTAAAAAAACACGTTTTCCTCACATTTCGGTGACAGAAAGTTCTGGAATCTGAGAGGAGTCACAAATTTCCTTCCAACCAGCGTTCCCCCAAGTCTCCCGATGAAAATGATACCTCACTTGTGTGGGTAGGCCTAGCGCCCACGAAATGAAATGGCCCAAAACACAACGTGGACACATCACATTTTTTCACAGAAAACAGAGGTGTTTTTTACAGAGTGTCTACCTGTGGATTTTGGCCTCTAGCTCAGCCGGCCCCAGGTGGGCAGAAATGGGCTAAAATAAATATGCCCCCCCAACCCCCCTGGGAGCGACAGTTGCCTACGGGGTCGCTCCCCTTGCGTGACAATGGCGAAAAAAAAAAATCCCTGGTGCTTAGTGGTTTCTGTCCCCCTTGGGGGCAGATTGACCTAAAATCGGCCGATCTGCCCCCAAGGGGGGCAGAAATGATCTAAATACAATTTGCCCCCCAGGGGAGCGACCCTTGCCTAATGGGTCGCTCCCCATCTCTAAAAAAACAACCAAAAAAACACACAAAAACAATTTGCCCTGGCGTCTAGAGGTTTCTGCCCCCCCTGGGGACAGATCGTCCTAATAACAATATGCCGATCTGCCCCCAGGGGGGGCAGAAATGGCCTAAAATAAATTTGCCCCCTAGGGGAGCGACCCTTGCCTAAGGGGTCGCTCCCGTTGCATGAAATTCACGTAAAAAAAAAAACAACTCCCTGGTGTCTAGTGGTTTCTGTTCCCCTTGGGGGCAGATTGGCCTCATAAAAATAGGCCAATCTGCCCCCAAGGTGGGCAGAAACGGCCTAAATATAATTTGCCCCCTAGGGGAGCGACCCTTGCCTAAGGGGTCGCTCCCCACCTGTAGAAAAAATAAATAATAATCCCTGGTGCCTAGAGGTTTTTGCCACCGGGGGGGGGGGGCAGAAAAGGCCTTCCAAAAAAATACACCCCCTGGGAGCGACCCTTGCCAAAGGGGTTGCTCCCTTATGCCAGTTTCTAATACAAAAAAAATATCCCTGGTGTCTAGTAAGCAATCCAGCTTTTGAAACGGTTAGCGAGACTTCAAAGGGAAGGAAATTCCTTTCCTTCCCTTTGAAGCCTCTCTGGCCTCCTCCACGTGATCAAAAGAGAAATGCTTTGCTTCCAGCGCGATGGAGGAGGCCCTCTGTGATTGTCAGCGTGCGATGCGCGCTGACATCACAGGTGGGGGTGGGGGGGTCGGGGGTGGAAGGGGAAGGGCTTCCCCTTCCATCCACCACCGGGGGGGGGATGGGGAACCCATGGGGGGAGCGCTAGCCCCCAGTTCCTGGGTGGAGGACCAGGTGATCTCGTCCAAGGCACCCGGGAACTGGTGCCTTGGACGAGATCACCTCATCCAAGGCACCCTGGGATATAAGTGTGAAACCTGCTCTTCTGCCAATGTAAAGTGTTGCGAATAGGATCCGTCGGTGAGAGGTGCTTCAGTGGCAAACAGTATATCTGAGGCCTGATTATAGGCATAGTTTTGGATTTAGTTTTCACGTTTTAATAATTTGTTTAAACGTTCATTCAAATGAATCTGCTTTTTGGTGAGCAAAAACAAATTGTCTCAAAACATTTCACAGGGAAAACATTTTTTTCTCGGATTTTAAAAGAACAAATACCCACAGCTCTGCAGTAATATGTTGTGTGAAGCTTCCTTGGAGTTCCCTGACATTACTCAGGCCTCGGACTACTCCATCTTGCTCTGCAAACAGCTAGCATGAGACATTATGAGAGCAAACAGTTATATGGATGCCATCCACTATATATCAAGCTACACAGCAGTGTCACTGAGGGTAGGGCCACAGGCATAGCACCATGTGATGTCACCTAACCCTTTGGTACCAGATCCAGCATGCTAGGACACCTTTACAGTTAGTTTATATGATAAATTACCAGATACCTCTACACAAAAACAGACGCACTGTGAGAAATTGGGTTATTTGAGGGTGGGTGAAACCCTACTCAAGTAACAGCCACAATCCTTGTTGTGGTGAACCACAAAAAGTCACTAAATTAGCTTGTGCTTAACCCTTTGGTAGCTTGGCACAAAAGCAGTCAGGCTTAACTTAGAAGCAGGTTGTCAATTATTTATACAGCACATAAATTGTAATAAAGTGAAAATACAACACATGAAAACTCCCAATTTAGAAAAAAAGAGTAAAGTAGCAAACTTAAATAAATAATTTGAAATCAAAATGAAAAAAATCCAATCAGTAGAACCAGTGATATAACATTTCAAAGACTTGAGATGAGTATAGCAGCTTAAACCACACAGTGCTACAAGTAATTATCTGGTCATGCAAGTTTGGGTGAAAGTCAAAATTAGAGGCCAACCATGGTAGAGCATGGGTCAGATACAAGGAACAGGTTAGTTCTGCTGAAAATATTGAATTCTAAAGACCAGCGCAAAGAGTTCCATCTGAGGTGGTGGGGGCTGCGAGGAGCTGGGAAAGCGTTGAGGATGGTTGTTTCTGTCGTGCAAGGAGAAGGCCAGGTGTTGCTGATGATTGTCACTGTAGCGTGAGGATCTGGTTGGCATCCCGGGAAACAGGCTGCAGACACCACTCTCTACCATTCTGCAGTGTAGGAAATGACTTAAAACATGGCTTTTTGCAAAAAAGCAGGTTCTTTAATTTCGCCATCATAACTTATAGATCTGTTTTACTTACAGACTCCAGCACCAAGATACCTTAGGGCATTCAAGCCCTCCATAAATATACTCAATCAAATGGTTAGGGCAAGATAATACCAACATTCAAAAAGTGGAATTTTCAGAATTGTGACTTAAAATCCAACCATTAGAGGAGGTTTT
The DNA here is from genome assembly GCF_031143425.1 of Pleurodeles waltl. Classification (NCBI taxonomy): domain Eukaryota; kingdom Metazoa; phylum Chordata; class Amphibia; order Caudata; family Salamandridae; genus Pleurodeles; species Pleurodeles waltl. The sequence goes on along the minus strand of NC_090445.1, from coordinate 653,748,479 downwards.
AAATTACAATTCCCTAGACAACAAACATGACTTTCCTACCTGCTCACAATCAAAAGATATCACTTAATAAATGTAATAAGGTAACCCAATATCAACCTTTGGGAGAGGTAGGCCTTGTGATAGTGAAAAACTAATTTGAGAGTTTTTCCACTACCAGTAGATGAAAAACTTAAAGCTACATGTCTAATGTTTTAAACACACCCTACCCTGTGGGCTGTTTGGGGCCTTCCCTAGGATTGACCTTTATGTAATAAAAAGGAAGGTTTAGGCTTGGCAAAGGGTTGATTTTACCAGGTTGAAATGGCAGTTTAAAACTGTATACATGCTGCAATGACAGACCTGGGACAGGTTGAAAAGGCTACTTATGTTGGTGGCACTATAAGTGCTTCAGACCCACTAGAAGGATTTCATTTACGGGCCCTGGGTAATGTACTAACACTTTACTGGGAACTAAAAGTAAATTAAATAGGCCAATTGGGTGTAAGCCATTTTTACCATATTTAAAGGAGAGAGCACAAGCACCAAAGCACTGGTTTGAAACAGTAAAGTACACAGAGTCCTAAAAGCCAACAAAAATGGGTTTGAAAAAAGGAGGGTGAATGCAAACTGTTTTGCGGTGACCCTGCAGAGAAGGCTAAGTACAACACACACCTATTGTTGATAAAGATTCTTGTGTAATAATTAGTGCATTCAATTAATCAGCCACTAGGGGCCTCAATCCTTTTGCCGCACAAATCCTGATTCTAGGGCAAACTGGGTTTGCACCCAAATTAAGATATCTCAATAAAAAAATGCTGAAGATCATGTTAGGGCATCGGGTTGTTAAGGTAGGGGGTGAGAGAGACACCACAACACAGTGAAGAAGTTAAAAGAAAATTATTTCATAAGTAAAGTTCCAAAAAATGGAGACACATGGGATAAATAGACCAACATTTACAGCAAAATCAAAAAAGATAGCCCAAGTCCGAGGCACCATTTGCAAACTACCTGTGATGGATGTTTCCTTGGTAAAAGATGGCGGGATAACTGCTTAGTTGCAACCTGTGCACTGAGCATCTTCCAAGGAGGCAACATGCTCCTATGGTGTAGGCCCTTCTGCACAATTTAGCCATAAAAGGAGCCACTGTATCCTTGGCAGTAGCAAGAATCTGGTGCCACAAATCCTGGGAGCAGATTTGAGGACCTAGAGATTCAAGGCAGGGATTCAGACTTCTCTCTCCACGGGACACTGTGATTCAAGCAATAATTCTCCAGCACAGCAAGTTGAGGTATTTCATCTTTATCTGCTCCAAGCAGTTCTATTCTTAGGATGGATCAAAATACATTTTAAAGGGTAAATCTAGTTGGTGACAACCTTTCAGCAAGGAGGACTAAAATTCCAAATCTTCCCACTTACCACATTATTGTGATGCAGAATATTTTCCAGGGATTTGCTTTCAATCAAAAAAGGTATCCCAAACTTTTGTTGCGCCAAACAACAAGCATTGTCAAAGCTAAAAGACATGGCCTTGGCAATGTATGTGATGATTGTTGCATTTTATTTCAAGCCTATACCACAAAAAGAAAAAAAAAAACACCACCTAAATGTGACCGCCACATGCCATTGAAAGAATAAGTTATAACCTTTCAGTGAAATGGTTGTTTTGCTATATATTTTGTTTAACTAAGAAGCCTTTAAGTTGGGCAAGTAAGATTGAACAGAAGGCCAACAATAAATGTTGTAAGTAGGGATAAAGGATAATATACAAAACAGGGTGATCGTAAACACCTTCAACAAAGGTCGATGGACAAGGCAGGGCCCAGCAATGCTCAGCTATGGCCAAACAGCTCATATATGGAGGCAGAATGTAACGACCCGGTGCACTTTTTTATGCCTATAAGTTCTGATGTAATCGTCGTACAGGTTCCACCACTTGTCATATAGATATTTGACTATCGACTGAAAGTATGTGAAAGAAGGTAGCATCAGTACCAGATTTCAATAACAGTGAATCCAATTGTGCTCCACAAGAAAGACAGATAGAATCGTGTCCAAACCAAGAAGGTTTATTAACAATTCTTTCAATCAAATCAGTGAATCAGCTAGTTAGATTAATATATATATATATATATATATATATATATATATATATATATATATATATACACACACACATATATATATATATATGTATATATATATATATATATATATATGTCAGCTTGGTTATGCAATCGAAATTAGCATATTTTTTAAAAGAAGATGCAAAATGTAATCAAATATAGAGAGCAGAACACAAAGTACATTGATTTAATGAAGGAACGTCCCTTCGCTAAATAAAGCATCAAGAAGTAAGGGGAAATTCCAAGCGGAAGGTGTTGGCATCAGATGACCCAAATTAAGGTTCAAAGCAAATAGACACAATGGTTCAAGAGAGAAGCTCGAGAACTAAGGGCTGGAAAATCAGCAGAAGTCAGTGAAGGATCTGCTATACTAAAGATGCACATTTATAATCAAACAAAAGTCACTAGAAGAGTTGTCCACCAATTCCCTCTGGATGGAATCAGGTCATACCATTGTCTTGAAGCAGGTAGACGCCTTAGGTTCCCGTCACCAAACAAAGAAGCATACAGCCACACAACCTTGGAGTGTATCTGTAGTCTTGTCCACCAGGCACAGAAGGCTCTCTCCCATCCCCACCCACAGCACATCTCACAGCAAGGCTCCAACTGATGTTCTGTAATCTAACAGTTTGTCCAACTAAAAAATAACTACTCCAAAGAAAGGAGAAAATAAGACACCTCCAAATGAAAGGAAAATGTGATAATATTTTGAAAAGAGCACCACATTCAGAATATGGAAAATAATAGAAAAAGATTTTAAAATTATTTTGGTTAACATAAGCCCTACTCTAAGTAAGGCCGGTGTTCCACCACATTTAATTAACACAAATATGCTACTGTTAAACCAGGCATCCTTAGCATGGTTTCCCCCTAACATTTTGCTTTCAGACCTCCTGTGTTTTCTGGCCTTGGGACTCTGTGCACTTTCCGACTGCTAACAAGTGCCAAAGTGCTTGTGCCCTTTGCCTAAAACATGGTAACATTGGTTTATACCCAATTGGTATATTTAATTTACTTGTAAGCCCCCAGTAAAGGGTGCTGCTACTTGTGATCAGGGCCTGTAAATAAAAATATTACTAGTGGGCCTACAACACTGATTGTGCCATCCACTTAAGTAGTACTTTAAACATGTCTCAGAGTTGCCATTGCAGCCTGTGTGTGTGCAGTTTTTAACTGCCATTTCAACCTAGCAAAGTAAACCTTTTGCCATGTTCAAACCTTCCTTTTTAATACACAAAGGTCTCCCCTAGGGTAGGCCCTCGACAGCCCAGGGGGCAGGGTGCAATGTATTTAAAAAGTAGAAGATGTATTCTTAAGTTTTACATGTCCTGGTGAAAAACCCTTACATACATTTTTCACTACTGCAATGCCTACCCATGCCATAGGATAGCATTGTCGTTACCTTTTTACATTTTATAAGTGTAATTACGAAAATGGGAAAAGGTAATCAGTTCATGTTTGGTGTCTCTAAACATTGTAATTTCAAAACCTAACTTATGGTGAAGTTGAATTTTAAATTCCAGGTTTGAAAATGCCACTTTTAGAAAATTAGCAATTTGGTGCTTGCTACGTGTCTCTGGGTCACATGACTGGGTGTACTTGACAGTTGGGGTTTATGTATTCCTTCAAGACATCCACAGACAATGGGGAGTGCAGGTGTGGCTGGATGGACCATCACTGGCAGTATGGGAAGGGGGTTCTGGGCCCAGCCCAATCTACACTTGAGTAGGCTTTAACCTTTCTCCACAAAGGGCTGCATACTCCCTGTAGTTATTCTGGGACCAGGGTGAGAAACACAGGGCATCTTTACACTTCGAAGGCATGCCTCTAGAAGCTTCTCCCCATTCTAAAGGCACTTCTGGGTATAAATACTGTATCTCAGACACCCACTCTTCAGTACATTCTGGACCTATGGATACTCTTCCAGGAAGAAGGGCTGACTGAAAGGACTCTCACTTTGCTGGACTGCTGATCTAAAGGACTGCTGCCTGATGTGCTAATCTGCTGTCCTCTTGCCTGGGTGGTAAGGACTAGACTTGCAACTCGAGAACCCAGAACCTAGAGTTACTCCAAGGTCTAGGTGATCAACCTTGTGATCTGAAGCCTCAGGAACACAAGAGGCTTCTAAAAACCTTGCACCTGCATCTGGGCTCTCTGATCTGTGAGTCTACCCTGTGAAGTGGTGCCAGCCCAGTCCTGGACCCTTGGAAGTGGACCTAAGGCGCTTGCCACTCTCTGTGGATCCAACAGAAACAATACATCTCCTCTGCTGAGTGGCACAACCGCAAGCAGAACTGACACATCTCTGCTGCTGAGGTGGATTGGACCAGTCGCAAAGACTGGCATCGCCTCTGCTTTCCGGAATGCCTTCTCAAAAAGAGACCACTGGGCTTCAGGAATCGCAATGTGTTTGTGTAAGGTCGGAGAAAATGCACCCTTCTCATTGCTAAATAGGATGAACTCTTTACTAGAACTGGGGATTCTTAGAGCCGATACGGCAAATACTTTCTTGCAGCTTGAGAAAGGTATTCATGCTTTCATTGTCGCATGATAGTGGATCAGACACATCCTTTTGTGTCAACCTCTGTGAAGGCTTTGCCACTAGGGAAAATTTGGGTATCTGCTGGCAACAGTAATCCACCATCCACCATTCCCCAAAACATTCTAGTTTCTCTCTGTGTAGTAATATAGTGAGTGGGTTCATTTTTGAAATTGCAGACACTATCCCAGGATATCTTTTTTTGATCCTTTCTCAATAAGATGTCTCAGAAACACTTTGGGGGTCATTCCGACCCCGGCGGGCGCCGCCCGCCGGGCGGAGACCGCCAAAAGACCGCACCGCGGTCAAATGACCGCGGCGGTCATTCTGACTTTCCCGCTGGGTGGGTGGGCGACCGCCAAAAGGCCGCCCGCCCACCCAGCGGGAAAGACCCAGCAAAGATGAAGCCGGCTCCGAATGGAGCCGGCGGATTTGCTGCGGTGCGACGGGTGCAGTGGCACCCGTCGCGATTTTCAGTGTCTGCCAGGCAGACACTGAAAATCTTTATGGGGCCCTGTTAGGGGGCCCCTGCACTGCCCATGCCAGTGTCATGAGCAGTGCAGGGGCCCCCAGGGGCCCCATGACACCCGTTCCCGCCAGCCTCTTCCTGGCGGTGTAAACCGCCAGGAACAGGCTGGCGGGAAGGGGGTCGGAATCCCCATGGCGGCGCTGCTTGCAGCGCCGCCATGGAGGATTCCTTTGGCCAGGGGAAAACCGGCGGGAAACCGCCGGTTCCCCTTTTCTGACCGCGGCTTTACCGCTGCGGTCAGAATTGGCCAGGAAGCACCGCCAGCCTGTTGGCAGTGCTTCCGCGGTCGTTGGCCCTGGCGGTCGGTGACCGCCAGGGTCAGAATGACCCCCTTTGTCCATTTCCGGCCCAAATGCCTCAATAAGGCAATAGTGTCATGTTTGCATGCTTATTGAGACATCGATCCCACTAACAGGTCGTAAACATACTGCACAGGAACTGAGTTACACAGTAACTTCATAGTCTCCAAGTTCTTTCTCAAGATCTATTTAAAGATTGGGGGCTCTGTATATGCTTGTCAAGTTCGACACCAACCCAAATTCAATTTTGGCAAAGGAATGTGAAGAGAAACTGGCTCTATTCATGAAATGGTATAAAAAGAACACCTGATGTAAATCAGCTATCGTGAATCACTTCGTTTCACAAGGTATCTGAAACAGTATTACGGCAGGCTTTGGTACTACGGGACATGGTACATGTTAGAAATGGGGTCTTTGGTTGACAGTCAGGTTACCCCCTGTTCAAGCAAGGACCCTCACTCTAGTCAGGGTAAAAGAGAATCACCCTCAGCTAACCCCTGCTTACCCCCTTGGTAGCTTGGCAGAGCTGTAGGCTTAACTTCAGAGTGCTAGGTGTAAAGTATTTGTACCAACACACACAGTAACTTAATGAAAACACTACAAAATGACACAACACAGTTTAGAAAAATAGGAAATATTTATCTAAACAAAACAAGACCAAAACGACAAAAATCCGACATACACTAGTCAAGTTATATAATTTTTAAAGATTAAACTAAAAAATAGCGCTTAGAAACACAAAATGCTTCGATGAGGTGTTAACACGGCGTCGTGACAAAGTCGTTCTCAACAAGCCGACACCAGCAGTGCCGGACACAGAGTCGCGGGAACCCCCTAGTACAGTAACTTTGGTGAAGAGTGCAAACAAGTCGATGCGCAAAGTCGGGGATCGCGGCGTCTGTGCGAAACGTTGAATCCGCTCACTTCAAGCGGCGTCAGTCACGACGTGGTGCGGTGACTTCCATGGAGTCGTGGACTTCAGCGAGGCTGCAGCGGTGTTGGGCCTGCGAAGTTCGGCGCATTCCAGCGCAGATCACGGAGTAGGTTGCAGGCGGCATCACCGGATTCAGCAGCGGCGTCGGTCCGAAGACGTTCGAAGTTGATTTCCTTTGATTTCCACCAGCTTTCCTTTCAAGGGCCCAGTTCAAGGGGACTGGATAGGGCACCACTTGTCAGAGAGGAGTCTCTCCAGAGACTCCAGGTGCTGGAAGAGAGAAGTCTTTGCTGTCCCTGAGACTTCAAACAACAGGAGGCAAGCTCTAAATCAAGCCCTTGGAGATTTCTTCACAAGATGGAAGGCACACAAAGTCCAGTCTTTGTCCTCTTACTCTGGCAGAAGCAGTAACTGCAGGATAGCTCCAAAAAGCAGAGTCACAGGCAGGGCAGCACTTCTCCTCAGCTCTTCTCCAGGCAGAGGTTCCTCTTGATGTCCAGAAGTGATCTAAAGTCTGTGGTTTTGGGTGCCCTTCTTATACCCAATTTCTCCTTTTGAAGAATCCCTACTTCAAAGTAAAGTCTCTTTTGAATGTGAAATCCTGCCTTGCACAGGCCTGGCCCCAGACACTCACCAGGGGGTCGGAGACTGCATTGTGTGAGGACAGGCACAGCCCTTTCAGGTGTAAGTGACAACTCCTCCCCTCCCTCCTAGCACAGATGGCTCATCAGGAAATGCAGACTACACCCCAGCTCTCTTTGTGTCACTGTCTAGTGTGAGGTGCAACCAGCCCAACTGTCAAACTGACCCAGACAGGGAATCCACAAACAGGCAGAGTCACAGAAACGGTATAAGCAAGAAAATGCTCACTTTCTAAAACTGGCATTTTCAAACATACATTCTTAAAATCAACTTTACTAAAAGATGTATTTTTAAATTGTGAGCTCAGAGACCCCAAACACCACATGTCCATCCGCTCCCAAAGGGAATCTACACTTTAATCAGATTTAAAGGTAGCCCCTATGTTAACCTATGAGAGGGACAGGCCTTGCAACAGTGAAAAACAAATTTAGCAATATTTCACTGCCAGGACACATAAAACACATTAGTATATGTCCTACCTTAACCACACACTGCACCCTGTCATTGGGGCTACCTAGGGCCTACCTTAGGGGTGTCTGAGATGTAAGAAAAGGTTAGGCCTGGCAAGTGGGTACACTTGCCAAGTCGAATTTACAGTTAAAACTGCACACACAGACACTGCTGTGGCAGGTCTGAGACATGATTACAGAGCTACTTATGTGGGTGGCACAACCAGTGCTGCAGGCCTACTAGTAGCATTTGATTTACAGGCCCTGGCACCTCCAGTGCACTTTACTAGGAACTTACTAGTAAATCAAATATGCCAATCATGGATAAACCAATCAACAATACAATTTACATAGAGAGCATATACACTTTAGCACTGGTTAGCAGTGGTAAAGTGCTCAGAGTTAAAAAACCAACAGCAACAGGTCAGAAACAAATAGGGGGCAGGAAGCAAAAATATTGGGGATGACCCTGCATAAGCAAAAAAGTCCAACAGTACATTTAAGTTCCTGCACAACGCACTACTTGCCGCTCGGTTTCTGCAGTCCCATAATAGGGGAAGGGCATTGATGTCCCAAGGATTATTTCAGAATCCTTTGCTGCATCATGGACTCAATCACTGGGTAATTCCAGCCACTGCCTCTGCTAAAGGATTCTACTGGGGCATTAGGGGATAATCTGCATTTAGTTTGGCCATGATTTGAACAGGCTCTACACTCTTTGTAAGTCCAATTACTTTTTCTGAGAAATCCCAGACTTAGGATTTTATGGAATCTTTCAAATCAGGGGGGCAAATCATCTACTATTGTCATAAGAAACAGCTCAACAGCTACCCCCTGTTTATCTAATTTAAAACCCACATCATCTTCATGGGTTTGAAATTCAACACCCGCCAGTGTACATCAAATTATTCAATTTAACTTGCATAACAATTCTTGACCCAACAGGTTAATGGAACTTGAATCACCACAAACTGATGGTCGTTTTCAAGGTCTCTACCTTTACAGGCACTTTTGCCAACACAAGGTTCTCAATCTATTTGTGACACCTACAGCTTGGATTGGTTTTCCAGAGAGGGGTAGGATTGGGACTTTGCCGCTCTAACAATGGATCGGGTAGCACCAATTTTAATAAAAAAAGACACTTAGTGGGCATTCACCTCACATTCCACTAATGGGCCACTTTGGCCTGCCTCTAAAACTGAGATGCTGCAATCTTCATGGCACCATAATTATTATTAATCAGATCCATAGTCACTGGACACATCGAGGACCAGGAACTGTTGGAAACTGGCATGATTCTCAAAGGGCTTCAGGTTTGCCCTAAAGACCTGGTCCACATTCATCCTCAATTTTCCCAATGTTCTGCTGGGCCAATGGGGCTTAAGGCACCTGCATCTTTGGGTCTTGAGACGTGTTGGGGATCTGCAGTCTCTGCACCTGTACATGCATCTGCATTGGATTAGCATTTTGAATTTGACCATCACCAGACATTCTTTTAGGGTTGAGCCTAAATTCCCTTTTCCTATCGCCCAACTTATTGCAAAAAATGCCTCGGATTAGACTGCTTCAGCTTTGCCACATCTATTCCTGTACTTGGGTCAATGGGTTCTCCATGACCCCTAGCTTGTGGAACATCATTCCCATTATGCACTATTTAGCCTCCACCTTGAAATCCAACTCCCTGCATTCGACCACCAACACCATTTCCATGTATGGGCCATTCTGAAATCTCTTTTGGACAAGCTTGATTGGGGCAACATTAATTTCTCCTTTAGGTTTTTCTGTTTCATCTCCAGCTCATCACTACAATACTTCACATATCGAAGTATTTCATCCAAAGATTTAACCCTCCAAGAAATCACATTCTGCTGGATGTCAAAATTAATCTCAAGACGCAATCCAAGAACAAACCGTGACACAAAATTACCCATTTAGTCCCTTTTATGGTTTGCTAAACCTACTTCAACACCATGGTGCCTGAACACTTCAATGAGATGCTCATAATATGCATGCACGGACCCTTTGGGTTCCTGTGTGGTTCACATACTCTTCAACCAGCCAACCCCCTTCTGTGGAAACCTTAACTTTCAAAGAAATGTGTTGCTTGTTCTTACTTCTGCTTCACCGAAGGAGATGGTACATTCGTTGGAGATATCCTTTGGGGTTCTGTTTTAGGCTTTTGCACTGACACTTTACATTCATCTCATAAGTCACTAGGAACTACAGTGGTTATAAAGGTGTTCAAATCTTCCCACAGCACCTTCAAAATCGTCACATACCACTCAACTTGGGTGTATCATAGTCCAGAAGTTCTCTCAATTTTGGGAGCTGATTTGTAAATTTGGCAAGAGCACCTCGGCCCCCAAATGCACTTGTGAAAATAGAGCCCAGACCCCAAAACTTAGGACAACTACAAATGTTCAGATCACCTACAATATATCTGTGGTGGTTCCTCTTCTCTAAGGGTTTTGTTCTTGCATTAAGAGTCACCCTCCCTATCAACCAATTCAACATTAGTGAGCCATATTGCAAATAAATAACGTGGACCATTCAATAACTGAGTTCTAGATCAGAGAAAAAGTGTTTTTATTATGAAGTCCCAAGTAAAACATTACAGAAAAATGCAAAATGTGCCATGAAGACTCAAATGGAAAATACAGAATCAGAATAATTCCACGTCCCCAAGCATTGCAAAAGCATAAGAGGAACAAGCAGTATCTTTGTCTCACAGGAAAGTCATCAAAAATAATATAATGAAATGAAAAGAGTCCCTAGCAAAGTAGAGAATTCATAAAAATTCTGGCTCACCCCCAGAATCAAGGATTTCCTATACACAAATTCCTTTTACAAAATTAGCAAACCCACAGTTTCAGCATGGTGTGACACCATGTAACGTTTCTTTTGACAAATCAGAGAAACTCTTGTAATAACATTACACGTTAGCACTACCCCATTTTTAAAGAAAGCATCAAGCAGCTTCAGCAACACATCATCATAGGAACTGAACAAAAAGCAAAATGTTTAAACAGAATATTAATACCAGCAACAGTACAGCAGAAGAAGGCTTGTTACAAATTGTTAACAGAGACTGGAAAGTTAATTCCCAATGCATGCACATTGAAACAATACACTTTAATATCAGGTTGTCCCTTGTTCCACAGGGCCTGTGGGGAGAGAAGACATCACAGGAGAATGGGGTGGGAGGGGTAAGAGCAGGAGTGGAATGAACAGCATGCATCAAACAGCATCCATATTAAATAATATTGTGAATTTTTTAAAATATGGCACATCTAAATTACATTAATAAAGACATTTCTACATGTCATATTGAATTTCTTTCTACTACAATCATAATATTTGGTACCCCTATTAAACTTACCGGGAGAACAATGATGGTTCGGTTGGCTCTGTTTTGACATTATGGGTGGTGATAACGGCAACTATCAGTGGGCAGCTGATGAGGGACGCAGCACAGTCCAACAGGCAGGGGGAGGAGCGACAGAGGGCACAGGAAGAGGATATCGGCCGCCTCGCGCAAGCCTACATCACCTAGCCTTCCACTATTACTCGTGCAACCTTGAGAAGCCGCGTATGGACTTCAATACTCTTATTACCTCCAAAGGTGAGTATGCACTAGAGAGGTTGAAATACCGGCACTACAAACAGGGAGAGAAGGCAGGGCGGCTACTAGTGGCCCACCTCAGGCAAAGAGAGGCAGGCATGCCTATTCCCGCTATCATCACTGACTTGGCGGAGCTAGTTACCAAGCTACAGGAAATTGCAGATGTATTTGCTTCCTACTATAGGGCCTTCTACTCCCCGGAAATTGTCCAGGGATCAGAGCAGACGAGCGCATTCTTGGTGCGAGATCACTAAAAAGGAGGTTGAGCATGGGATTTGTGCTTGTCTCAACTCTATTTTCATTGTTCCTAAATGAAGTAGTTAATTTCCTGGCTATCCCTTTAGCAGACGATCTGTTGATTGGTAAGCACAAGATATGAATGCCCCTATTTGCGGATGACACTCAATTGGTAGCCAAGACATCTCCTAGCCTTCAGCTTCTCTTGAATAGATATGAAGAATTCTGTACCTTACGGGGACTTGCTAATAATACTATCAAGACAAAAGTTATGGCTATCAGCTTGCATAGGTCACTTAGGGAGAGACTTTTATTGGGTGGAGATGTCTTAGAGAGAGTTAATGCATTTGATTATCTTGGCATTAAGCTGTCAAATAATATGATATGGCAGGCGCTCTGTTGTGTGAGCCTAGAGTTTTTGTATCTAAACTTGTAGCAGTTGCCACGCAGGTTTACGATATTAAGGACACAGGGTTGGTACTTTATGGGGCTGAGCTTTGGGGATTCTCGTGCATTAATAAATGAACAAGTCTGGAACACAAGTTTATGAGAAATCTTGTCCGAACTGCCAGTTAGCTCCCCAATTTTACCCCTGAAATTCGACATGGGATGGGAATCTATCCGAGATAAAGCCAGGCTCCAGCCCTTGCTCTTCAGGAGAAGGCTGTTGACCACATGTGAGCTACACTTGTATGCAAAAGCGTTTTGGAAGTAGCCAGAAGTGATTCTTCACTCAAGGTATCATGTTTATCTAATAATAAGAAGCTGCTACTGCACTGGGCCTTCAGGCTGCATGGAACTCTAATCAGCTGGAACCTATTCCATCAAAGGCCCAACTCAAGAAGTGCTATTGGACCTGGGTCATCCAAAATGGTATAGCTTCTTGCGATACAAGGCCGCTGTCAAGTTTGTTTTTAGATTTCAAGTCAGTTAGGGCCAGATGTACCAAAGGATTTTACCCATTCTGTGTCTATGGGAAAAAGCTTTCGTACATATGGCCCTTAGTGCTTTAGAGCCCTAGCTAAATTTTATCACAATACCAAGAGATAGGAAGCATATATATCTAGTTTAGATTTGGCTCCCTCCCACTGATGTCCTTCACGGACCATTGGGTTTCAAACTGTATTGTCTTTATGTCCAGGTTGCAAGTCTCCCAAAGAATCTATCGGTCACGTCTTTTTTGCTTGTTGTGCATATGTAAGCCCTCGCTTAAAATGGATTAAGCCTGTTGCCAGGGTTTTAGGGGCACAAGATAGTACGCACGCCTTGAAAGTTTTGTGATCAAACTCTAGTGCTCTTTATGCCTGCGCTGTCGCAAAATTCCTTAGTCATATGTGGACTATCAGGGCAAAGGCAAATAAGCAATGGGAAAGGAATGAGAGATAGTGCTGTCTCATTGATGAAGGAGGGGTACTTGGGATAAGTTGTTTCTTTTTAATATGTTCTTCATTTCGCCTCAAGTTCGGTTGGCCCCTTTATCGGTATTCTTGTTTTTCCTGTATTTGGATGGTGTTAAACTGCTACATCTTGGCCGAGTTGCCCCTTCTGGCTGAAATTAATTAATTGTTAGCTTTGCACAAACTTGCAATGGGCTATCTTGTGGTTGGCCCCCCATTTACAAATCCTTCTTCTATGCGAAATGATATCACTAATTTGCCAAACCTTGGCTGAATTGCACTGTGCTGGTTGGCATGATTTAATTACCAAGTTTGCACATTTTTGCAATTGACTTTTTGATTTAACATGTATTGTGCTTGCTGCTATACCTCTTTGTATTGTATTTTTATCTTTTTTGAATGAATTATTCTGCTGTTCTGTACAAACGCATTTTTATTGTGTTTTACTGTGTTTCTATGCTGATATTGTAGATTATTATATGCCATCTGTGCTCCTTTGTGTATAGGTCTTAGGTTTTAGGACCGTGATGCTGTAGAGAACATCAGGGAATGGTTTTAATACCCTAGATTTTTATTTTCAATAGTTGATTTGTGTTTGTATTTATTTTGTGTACGTGTTATTTTGACTTTGACTAATTAATTGAAAATGGTCTGATAATCATCAACTACCTTCTGGAGAAATCCAGGAGCGTGTAATGAGCTCATGGTGCACACGAAAACAATCGAAAGTTTGTTGTAAGTTATATTCATGCAACATGGTGGTCACAGTGAGAGTTACTTTGCACAAACACACACCTTACATTTTACTCTCCATGTCAAACCACCAACAAGAAGCACAGTAAGCTGGACAAAAAGGCCCACCAGGCAGTATTCCGCGACCAGATTAACAGCCCACAAACCAGCTGCGTTTTCTATAGCTCATTGACTTCAACCATATGCAGCACTCTGCTGCCCTTTGGCTAGGTTTGCACTAAAGAGATAGCACATACACACAAACACAAAGTGAGAAATACAAGACGAAAGCATAAAAAATACACAGTAATTAAAGCAGAAACCCATTACAAAATAACAAGGGGGGTGCTTTAGATAGAAGGGAGGAGAATAGTTGCATGGACAAGTAGTAGATGTCATTGATGATAAATGGGAACAGGCAATAACAGTGCATGAACATTATGTATGTGGCACATGTTCAAGCTACTTTTTCATTTCACACCTTACAATTGCAAGAGACCAGTGATTAGATAATTAGATAATTTGTCCACAGTCACACATTTGGTCAGCTTCCAAAGCTGAGGTTAGAGCCTAGATTCCTACACTTTCAAGTCAGCAGCTCAACTACGAGACACCATTGGTTATATCTGGAATAGAGATATCCTTGGAAAGGCAAACATTTTCTGACATACTATTTGTGTACCAGGTGCTGGACAACACTATCCTGTACATGTACCAGGGCCCCACTAAGGGCCGAACATGGACCACGTATGCACCAATAGTGCACACACACATATACCAAAGCACATTGTACTGGAAATGTACAGTTCATACACATGGTGTTCTGTTCTGAACGTACTACTTATGGTCCAATGTCTCGCATGCAATTCTAGATGCTGTGCCCAAGTCACTCATGCAGACATGGTGGACAAACACACAACCCACCTTGGAATGAACATCAAGAAGTAGCTGCTGGTTCACTGATTACCCTATCACTATCCATGCAGCATTCTTCAGTAACTGATAAGAGATATGTGGTTGTAAACGTGTTCTATCGTACTTTATTAGTAAAGAAAAAAACTTGTCTGTGATCCTTAGTCACAGATTAAAATCATCACAAAATAACAGACAATTATTGAGTCTGCTGCTGAGCAGTGTGAGGGAATAACAAACTTAAACAAGCTTATGTTCTATGTAAGGCAGCTCAGAGGGTCAATGCACCTGTTGCAAAGATCCTTATGTTTATATGTTTGCTGACATTTTAGGGAACACGAAGACTGTATCTTTGCTTTCCTTGCTGAACCAATGAAAGAGACCACCAGATGTCAGAATCCAGCTGGGCTCCTTTTACCTTGGACACCTTTTTGCCTGCCAGGATACAACTTTAAGTGAGGCATCTGGAGCTGGATGATCGAATTCAAGAGATTCAACCCTCCTCCTCCACTCCTGTCCTCCATAGGTGAGCTCTGCTGGTAATACACTGAATGTGTCCTGGCACTGCTGTGGGGTCCCTGCAGACAGCAGGGCTGATTCATGGCTACGGCAGCCTGGAGCTCAACGCCAGCCCAGTAGAGTTGCCTGAACTGAATTTCATCTGATTTTTACTGACCTCAAGCACTGGTATGCATACACCCAGTGTCTGACAGGAACGGCCATCATTGTTCTGGCACCAGGGTCTTCGTGCCAGGAAGGGGTGACAGGGAATGTCCCGCACAGATCCCCCTCTGAAACTAATTTTGTGCCTTCAGATTGTTTTGTTAGCATCTTGCACAGTGGTCACTGTTCAATCTGCCTGTGTGTGATGTACATATAAAAATACCAAGGAAGGAATTGTCATGTGCATGTTATATATTTTAGTAGTTTTGTACAGCACTTATAGGTCCACCAGCATAGATCACAAGCATTTCACATATCAGCCAATATAAAAGTTCACACTGCAAAAATGCTAATTTGAATTATATGTACATTGGAAAGTTTTTTTGTATTTAATTTTATTTTCATGGCCTCCAATTGCTAAACTGTATTTTTATTAGTACTGATTTCATCGAACATGAAGTGCAATATGTGAATCAGTTCTACTTTAGATGGGGAGAAGTTCTTCCCAGTTTAAGCACAGTGTATGGAGTTTTCTCAGCCCTGCAGACCCATTCACTGGTCTAATGCAAAATCATGGAGCCCCTCTTCAGAATGTGATGAGGGCCCGAGATACTCCCATATCTCACAGAGACATATTCATTGACCTTAGGTTGAATGTGCCCCCCAGGTGGTTGGGAGAACCTTAGAGGGTTACAGAGGCCTGTGTTACACCCCTACACCCATTGATGCTACAAATACACAATCCCCGCACACACCAATTTTAGGAGCTGAGTTGTTACAAAATAGATTGTTTAAAAAAAACACTTCTCAAAGCACCTTCTTGACATGCCATTTGCATTTTGTGCCACCAAGTGGTCACAATGAATATATAAACAACTGACCACAAGTGATGTTATAAAGCTACAAGACATATTGTTAAACAATAAACTAAGTACACCACCAACATGAATGCAATAACCTAATTAACATTTCAGATAACGATTCCTTGTGGGCAGATGTTATTCAGTAGTTAGAGGTATAGCCACCTCTCTCACTGGCAATGTACACTTGGTCAATGCAGTGAAAGGAAATGAGTCAGATAGCAGGGAAAAGGGTGGCTGTAACCGGAGCTGCTGTCCCTGGTGCTTTTGATATCTGTTTGTTCCTGAATGTTTGAGGAGCCAACATGGCAGCTTTATGGAAGGAGTCAGCAGTCAGCGTATGTGTGTTTAAGATCACCACCCCTGGGGGGACGTGGCTGGAGGTCACGCAAGATGGCCGCTGCTCTTTAGAGCTCTGTGAGGCTTCAGCACTTCCTGGAAAGAAGGAGATGTTTTCACATCAAAATGATTAATTTCTTCAGCATTTTTGAGCACTGGAGCACTGCGGCTGCATAAATATGCCTTTATCTTACAGAGACATCGAGTTTTGGAGTCATTTTGAGAGACTTCATGTGAGGGCCTGAGGTAATTATTTATCTGCGTCATTGCGTTTCACTCCATAAGCCTCTGCACAAACCTAAACTTTCACAGAGATGATTCTATTTTACTTTTAACTGCTTGCCTGGATGTGATTCTACAAATCTAGTTTCCTCTGCAATGGAATATTTATTACCTTCTGACAGCCAGCTGAACTTTTGACCTCTCTCTTCAAACACATTTAGCTGAGGTTTTCAACTTTCAGTATTCACTGGCAGCTCTTGTCAAGGAGCTTTCAAATTGCTCTTCATAACATGGTAAATGCTTTCCTTTGATGGAGGGGATTTTTTCCTTTTCAGAAGGTTCCCTTAAAACTAGTCACCAATTGTTTGACTACGTGCAGTAAAGTGCTTTGCTCTTGTGGTATTCTGTCATGCCTGTTTATGAGAGACTAATTTAGGATTTTCTATTTATATATTTTTTATTATATTTTGCTCTGTTGTTGGAAACTTCTGGCAGCAGCTTCTCATTGTAATCTAATTTCATCAACACCTCACATTGCTGGCTTCCTATTACCAAATTGCTGCTGGCTTTTATGGGGAGACCACATAATTCTCAGAGTTGCCAGTCATCATCTTTCTCCAAGTCTAATAATCCTCTTCGAGTGGTGCGCACACATATAACTAAATCGTCTCTACCATCAGCTTTAACAATGGATAGTGCTGCAGTCTTTTTAAAGGATAGCGCCTCTTCATCTCATGCTGCTGGCGCAATTGCGAAAAAAAATCTAACACCTCCTCCGTCAAGCGCCCAAAAAAAGACCTTGATTCTCCCTCAAAATCACCTACACATCTTACTCTGGATGATGTCATGGAGGAATTGCGTGCACTAAAGCCCTTTATGATGGACACAAATGCCTCTTTGCAACGTATTGAGGAGCAATGGTCCCAACACGAACAACGAATTTGTATTCTGGAACAGAGAGTCAGTGACCTTGAAGATTGTAGCACTGTCAATCCTCAGATCTCTAAAGACATAGCTCAACTTAAAAGGCTTACTGAAAACTTAGAAAACCGAAATAGGAGAAATAATCTTCGCCTTTTTGGGATTCCAGAAGGTTCGGAAGGCTCTTAAATGATTGCATTCCTTCAAAAAGCAATACCTTCAATTCTTCGCTTGCCTCCTACCTCTCCCCTCTCTATCAAACAGACACATCGTTTAGGTCCACAGACTTCAACTGGCCCTCGTGCACATCCTAGAGGAATTATTATTCTCTTTCTCCAAATTACTGACTTGATGCAAATACTCTCGGAAGCCAAAAAGATGGTCTCTTTGCTATGGTCAGGTCATAAAGTGTTTTTCACACAAGACTTCTCTCCTGCTACAGCTGCACGTCGCAAACAGTTTTTGGACTTACGTCCACAACTCAAATCCTTGAATATTCAATATGGTCTTCTTCACCCATGCCTTTTCAAAATTACATTCAAGGACAAATCTTACTCACTTGAGGAACCTTCAGCACTACAAACGTTTATTAACCAACACAAAACAGAAGCAATGGAACTAGCAGCATCTGCAATTACTTGAAGATATAATTTAATTTGTCTTTAATGACTTTTTTTTTTTTTTTTTTTTCTGGACAGTTTAATAGTAATGGTTATGTTGAATATTTATATCCATGGTTTTCCTTCTCTGCATCTTCTTATTTTCTTATATATATATTTACATATATATTTTTAGATGATGTTCTTTGTGCAATCCTCATGTTCCTTTCCCAACCGTATCCCTTTCTCACCATCCAAACTGTTCTCCTACACGTTCCACTGGTAAGCTTTGATTTTTATTGTTTTTCAAGTCACAGTCCTTTACTGTAGTTATTACGTTATTTGGTCTCCTGAATGGTACATTTTTCGTTTGTATGTTTTTTTTTTTCTTCCATGAAACTCGCCTTCATATGTTTTAAAATCTAATATCACTTTTCTTGTGCTGAAGCCACTCTTGCCTGTCTTTTCAGGTTCTCCGCTGTCCCTCTACCTTTCGGGGTATTCACTTTCTATCTTGTTTTCTTTAGCTTTCGTGGACTTTAGTCCCTGCATTGCCACATCAATGTATATACAACTTCTGGAGGTCATCTTCCTCCTTTTCTTTTTCTTTACTATCTTGTTTCTTTCCCATTTCTTTGCTTTTGCAAAATTGATATGCCTAGTTTTTTCCTTGTTACAGCAGTTGTTTATTAATACTTCTTGTTATGCAATTTAGAACTGTTACTTGGAATGTTAAGGGGCTTAAACACCCCATTAAACATCAGTGTGTCTTATCTCACCTAGCTCGTTTGAAATGCCACATTGCTTTGTTGCAAGAGACTCACCTCAACGACTCTGAGGCAATTAAACTTAAAAAACAATGGGTGGGGGACATTTTCTACTCCCCTTCGATCACAAACAAAAATGGGGTAATTATACTCTGTCATAAATCTCTCAACCCTACCATAATTTCACAGCATCAAGATACAGAAGGTCGCTGGGTACTTGTTACATTTACAATTGACAATATTTCTCTTACTATCCTAAATACATACAGCCCCACACATCCAGATCCAAATTTTTGGAAGAATCTTTCACATATTGTCTCTGAACATTCCTCAAACAATTTACTAATAGGTGGTGACTGCAACCAAATTCTCGATCCATTTTTGGACAGACGTTCCACGTCACGTTTCATTCCTCATGCCTCCCACAAAGCTTTTAACATTTTTATTTTACAGCATTCTCTCTCTGATTCCTGGAGAGTATGCAATCCCGACCTCTTGGAATACTCATTTTATTCTCCTACCCACCATTCCCATTCCAGGCTTGATTATATCTTTCTGAGTAAAGGTTTATTGCAACATATGGTCAACTCTGAAATCGGTGCTATTTTGATCACCCATTACTGACCTTGATCTTTTTCTTAATGGTTCTAAAACATCTTCATGGAGGTTTAATAACTCTCTACCTTCAGATGCTACTTTTATTGCTTCCTACAGTAAATTTATAGAAGAATACTTTCACATCAACGATAGTGATCAACTATCATTTCATTTTGTGTGGGATGCATTCAAAGCAGCCTCTAGGGGTTTCATCATAAGTTACACTCACTTAAAAAAAAAGTCTGCTCAACAAAAATCGACTTCCATCCTTGAAAATATAAAGTTCCTAGAACATGAATACTATGCTCACAAAACTAGTAAATCACATCTTGAAGCACTAATCTCAGCTAAAATGGAGTTTAACCAATATACCACTGAACAGGCAGGCGGCACCCTCCTGAAAATAAATGCCAGATATTATGGTAGTAACAATAAAGCTGGTTCTCTTCTAGCTAAATATTTGAAACAAAGAAAAGAAAAAACAACTATTAAATCTATCACAGATAACAATGGTGTTAAACACTTTAGAGATAAAGATATAGCATTGTGTTTCGCTTCTTACTATAAGGACCTGTAAACTCCAGAACACATACCAACAGTTGAATCTCTCAACCAATATTTCTCTAATCTCAAACCAAGAGACCCATTGCAGATTGACCTCTCATCTTTAGACCAACCGCTACAACTTACCGAACTATATACAGCTTTACAATCTCTCCCCAAGGGTAAGGCCCCAGGCCCAGATGGCTTTACAGTAGAATTCTTTATTCAGTTTGCTAAGTCTCTTTTCCCCAAACTCTTTCAATTACTTAATCATTTTATAATGTCAGGTTCTGCATCTGGCTCATTTACGGAGGCCATGATTTGTCTTATTCCCAAAAAAGATCGGGATGCGACTGACTGTAAAAATTATAGACCCATATCTTTAATTAATACTGATTGTAAACTCTATGCCAAAGTTTTAGCCCTCCGTTTACTCCCATATCTACCTGACCTTATTGATTCTCATCAATCTGGTTTTATCCCTAATAGAAATGTAGCAGATAATTCCCATACTTTTTTAAATATTATTAACAAGGAATCTAAACTTAAGATTCCTCTGGCAGCTTTATCATTGGATGCGGAAAAGGCCTTTGATAGGGTCTACTGGGGTTTCTTGTCGAAAGCATTGGAATGGCATGGACTAGGTAATAAATTCCGACATTTTATATCCATTCTTTATTCCTCACCATGTTCCTCGGTTATAACAAACGGTATCCGATCTCCTTTTTTCCCTCTTAAAAGGGGTACTCGTCAGGGATGCCCATTATCTCCTTTACTATTTATTTTGGCTCTCAAACCTTTTCTATACGAATTAAAACGTCTGAACAATTTCCGGGGTTTCAAATTAATAATGCACACATCAAATTTATGGCATATGCTGATGATATTCTTTTGTTCATGTCTCACCCTGACACTTCTCTTCCTGCATTCCTGCATGAGCTCAACTTATATTCTGATGTATCTGGCTATAAACCTAATATAGACAAAACAGTGGTCTTACCACTTAATGCTCATTGCACTGGCTCTGTATTCCTTGATGCAGGATTATCTTGGAATTCTTGTAAGATTAAATGCCTGGGGGTATGGTACTGCACTACTCTCAAGGATACATTAAGGACTAATTTAGACATCTTATCTGCAAAGCTTGTAGACCTCACATAGAAATGGTCTCCGTTATATCTCACATGGTGGGGCCGCTTGGACACCATTAAGATGATGCTTCTCCCTATCATTAACTTCTTCCTTATGATGCTTTCTATTAAGATACCTAAACTATTTTTTAGTTCAATTGATAAAATTCTATCCAAGTTCCTGTGGAACGGTAAACAATCCCGAATCTCTCTCTCGAAATTAAAACTTCCTAAAGTACAAGGTGGAGTTAATTTCCCTGACTTTATAACTTATCACAAATCTTTTGGCATTAAGCAAATACGTCCCTATTTATCTACACTCAATGATGCCCCTAAAAAGCTATGGTTCTCTTTGGAAGAAACATTTATTTCTCCCTTTTCCCATAAACACATTTTATTTATGTCTAACCCCCCAAAATTCTGGTTGCCCAGCACTCTCTCACATTCAGTCAACTTACTGAAACCTTTTTTTATTTCACATCTTACCCCCATTAATCAATTCTTTAACACTACTATTTGGCACAATAGTTCGCTTAGGAAACAAGGTAAAACCTTGTGTTGGAAGGCTTGGATGACTAAAGGTATTCTTCTAATTTCCCAATTATATCATAGAGACTCTATCATCCCTTTTACTACTCTCTCAGCAATTTATAATCTCCCTATTCTCATAAAATCCCAATATATCATTCTTTCTACTCTAGTCCAAGAGACCCTCAATAAACGTATACATCATAATCATTCTTCTCTTGCATCATCTCCACACCCGATTGTAACTCCTAGGACAGCTGGAATTTATAAGCTTTTAAGAACGTCTGTTTCACTTAGACTCAAGTCACCTATTGAGACATTGTGGGAATCAGATCTTGGTGTTGTTTGGCCAACTTCTTTATGGGATAGAGTATGGTATAAGATACATTCCACCGCATGCACTGCAAGCCTCACACAGACCCTATATATTTTTTTATAATAGACTTTTCTACACTCCTGTACGCCTTTACAAACTCAGACTTGCACAAAATGACAATTGTTGGCGCTGCCACACTCAGCAGGGTACTGACTTTCACATGTTTTTTTCCTGTCCATCCCTATCTACTTTTTGGTCCTCAATATGGTCTCGCATTTCAGCAATAGCCCAGATCTCCTTACCAACGTCATATGAATTACTGTTTTTGGGTGGCATACACGATATCTGGAGTTCATTCAGGCCTCTTGGAAAATTGGTGGACCTTTTGCTTTCTATTGCAATCTCTATTATTACTTCTAACTGGAAATCTTCGGAGAACATTACTCTCAGACAGTGGTGGAATTCTGTATGTTATCATCATAGACTTGACAGCTACAAGCTTGATTCAACAGGAACTTTCTTCAAACGTCATCAGCTATGGTTGCCATTAAGTAACTATCTCTCACGCACTGCAAAGGAAATGGATTTTTCTCCTCCTTTTTAAAAAAATGACAATATATTTCCTGTTTTTCTTCTTATATATACTTATTTCATCTTACATTCGCTGTAACTAATGTCTATTACCTCTCTCTCCACATGGCTATCACTTGATTCCCTTTTCTATCCCTATAGCTCTTCTCCCTCTTCCTCTCTCTTTTTTCTTTCTTTATTCAAACTTGGAGTCTTTGATACTATATTGCTGTATATGCCTAATTCATGTACATGTTTAATATGCACTTATAAGTACAATATTCCTTATACATATATATTCACAACTGCATATCTCTGTCCTGGCAATGTTAAGTTAATGTTCTTGTACTTGACTCAATAAAAATCGCCTTTAAAAAAAAAAAAAAAAAGATCACCACCCCTGCTGCTTAGTACCATCCTGATCTACCTGGCTTGAGTTATGGCCATGCCATGTGCGTTTGCATTTCACGGCTGCCTTGCACAGGCAATGGCATGTACTGTGGTAACGCATGCTCAGGCTTCTGATGCCTTTAAGCTGTTACAACGCAAAATTAAAAAATTGTCCCAGGCACAAAGAGATGAGTACCAAAGTGGAACGATAGCAGTAATTAATGCCTGCTCCATGGGAGTAAACAAATGAGCACAAGGCATAAAGAGGAAAGATTACCCATTAGCAACCAATCTTTTTTAAAGGACAACTAAAGGAACAAATAAAAAGGCAATGGGTGGGCTGTAAGTCCACAGAGTGATTACAGCATGTTTCGAAGAGACAGTGCATGCGCTGCCTAGTCTCAGCCAAAATAAATCAAACTTTATAGTGCTCTTGTGTTCTACCCCTCCACTGACTCTTCTGACCTTTAAATTCTATGTCTTTTCTTTGTCTATCTGTTCTTTCCCTTCTTCCCTTTTTTGCTTATTCTCACACCTGTTTTCACATTGTTAGTTTTCTTTCTTTCTTTTCCCAATATATTCTCACCTTCCTCTTGTATCACCTTCATCTGTCTTGCTTTCCCTTCACCTCCCCCACATATTTCATTCACACCTATTCTTGTCCTTTTTACCTACCCTCTTTTCTTACACTTACCCTACAATGCCCCTTTCATTTGTTCCCACTCTCAATCCTCTGTCTCTCACTTACATCCTACTGTCTCCTACTGCTATCTCCCTGTCCACCAGGAAGGACTAAAGCAACATGTTTGCCACACTAGATGATAGCACACCTTTCTGTACTACGCTGTGTGGCCTAGTAGTGCCAAACTTGTTGCTTGTACTGTTAGCATGGCATCATGTGCTGGTGAAAACCTAAGCATCTACCTAGTATTTTCTTCCCTAAAAAATCCCCTGCATTTGGCTCTCTTTCATTCACGGATCCTCTTTCCAAACCTTCCCTCCTAGTCAATTTGTACCATTCAAATGCCTTCTGCTTTTTAAAATGCACGGATCACACACAGTGCTTACTTTTAGCTGGTAGTTTCTGGTGCTCTGTACTTTATTGTCAACACCGGCACTTGTGATTGCCTGACACAAGGTGGCACTGTTGGTCTAATTCAGAAATTAGCACAACAGCAGTTGATTATGAATTTCATATATGCTATTTATGACTATTACCGCCCTCCAAGCCATTAGTATAGCTATGGGGGCCTGTGATAGTCTGAATTGTCACACATATAGGAGTGTGATGGTTAATAGTTAGGCTGACCCTGTCATTGGCAGCACTGGCCGGGGAAATATTTTGAACAAGCTGCAGTGGCCTCCTGACAAGGATCCTGGCACTTATTTATTTGCAAAGTAAGCACTGGTTGCACACCTTACCCTTTTTCACCGGCATATCTCCGCTTTCCCAATCTCACATTCCCTCCTATGTTAGTCTCCTATCATACTTTTCATTCACACGTTCCCATCTCTGTTCCTCTTCTGACAATGTGGTTTCTCTTTCTCTCTGTCTCACTTTCCTCAAGATCATATCACACACAAGCTATGTTCCGTGCTGTCATCACACTATCATATCATGCCTTTCTCACAACTTCCTTTTTGTATCTTCTACTTTTGCTCTTCTGTTTCATGCTTTCCCCTTACTCTCATACAAATGCATTCTCTCCCTCACACATACACACACAGACACACACATGCACACACACACACACACACACACTTAACTTTCCAAATCTGAAATTCTCCTTTCTATTGTAAACCCCCTCTTATTTAACCTCTGCATACAGCCATACTGTATCCTCTTTTGCAGATTTGTGCTCCCCGTCACCATAGTAAATGTTGAATATAGTGCTTAATTTAAACCAGTGGCGCTCACCAGCATTCATTTTTCTGGCCATATTTTTCCTGATCAGATTTTGAGCCTGCTAGACTTTTCATCCTTGGTGTGGTCTCCCTTAACTTTTTGCCTCTGTTCCCCAGGTTGTTGATGTTTGCTGGACTTTGATTTTACTGTTTTTGTTACTCTGGGCACTTTACCACTGCTAACCAGTGCTAAAGTGCAAGTGCTCCTTTACGAAATGTGTATGTGATTGGTTTATCCATGATTGCATATTTGATTTATTAGTAAGTCCCTGAAAGTTGAGGGTTCTACTCCAGGTGTGCCCATGGTCGTTTTCCTTCTTTAACTTGTTTTAAACTTCAAAAGTTTAAGGTTCTTACTGACAGGTGATCTTGCTCCTTTTAATTGACAAATGTGTTTTTCTTTTCACTTTGTCTAGAAATACCTCATTCTTAGTATATCAGTCATCAAAGCCTAAAAAACTCTATATCTCTATCTCTCACTCTTTCTCTCTCAACTTCTCTTTTTAAATCTTTCTCCCACTCACACACCCACTCAGACCCTTACACACCCACTCAAAGACCCACTCAGACACTTACGTACCCACTCAAAGACTCAATCAGACTCTCATGCACCCACTCACAGACCCACTGAAACCCTCACACAGAGCCACACAGACACTGAAGCACCCACTAAGACACTGATGCACTCATCCTTACACCCAGACAGGCACACTCACAGCTTCTCTCATCCCCAGATCCACCCTCTCACACCTATTCTCACATGCAGAGAGACAGGCCGTGGCCAGCTCCCAAGTGCACGGCCAAAGGGTCGTACACAGCGTGGGTTTGGGTGGTTAGGGTGGTTGGCCATAGGGTCCGGCAGCAGCCCTGGCTTTGCAGCCAACCCCGGATGTGCATGGTGCAAGGTTGGGTGCTTATAGGGTGTTGGCCACAGGGCGGCCCACAAGCCAGGCCCTGCAGCCAACCACCACTGCACACGGCCAAAGGCCTTGTGTGGCGGTGGTTGGATTAACGTATAATAATGAAAATTATTATACATTAAAGAAACATAGAAATTCACTGAATGAAACAAAGATTACAGGGACTTTATAGTTAGGACACAGAATTTTTAACAAACATAGAAATTCACTTAAGAAACAAAGATTACAGGGACATTATAGTTAGGCTCACATTTTAAACACACAAAGCCATAGAAATGATATGGACTGGGCATCAGTTATAGTTACCTTAGGGCATGAGTAGTTCCTTGAGATAACTGTAACTGTAACAGGTGAATTTCAGTGGTTTTGTACATTTAAAATGTGAGCCTAACTATAATGTCCCTGTAGCCTTTGTTTTTTTATTAAAAGTTTATATATATATATATATATATATATATATATATATATATATATATATATATATATATGTATATATATATATATAAAGAGAGAGAGAGACACACACACACACACTCCTATTGCTCGCAATATGTGTGCCATGTAGTTTGGCTAAGTAGTCAGCAGGTGGCAGAAGCACACAGCAAAACTCATCTATGCTAACTTTGAGCCTATTCCTGAATAGAATAGAATGTTTTAGTTGGGCGCATGCAGCCAGTGATAATAAATAAAATGTCACATCAGATCCATTTTGGCCCTAATGCCTACAGAAGGTTGATATCTTTGTTTCTTTGCCCTTGAAACATTCTATCTCTGGGAAACAGAAGAAAGCCAGCACAAGTCGAGCAGTTATATCAAAAGTGAAATATAATATTAATAGTGGTGGCAGACTAAGGCGCCGTAGAAGTCACAGAGTAAAGCGAGCTGTTAAATGCAGGTGTCTTTAATGGCTTACTCTGGTAACGTTCCTGGTTGACGTCCTTACTGTTTGGGTTTTTAGACATCTGAAGCAGCTGAAACGATGGACTCACCAATAGCCGAATAACCTTGTTCACTAGTTGCAGTATGACTGGAAATGCTTCTAAGGTGATTTTTGCAGAGCAGAACGGCACGGTAAAACACCTAATTTTACCGAACAAGACATGTTGCATCGCATACATGGCTCTTTTTTGTTGTTTTTTGCAGTTTTATATCATAACTCGGAGGTGGTGGACCGCTTCACAAGAGCACCAGTTATTTTACACAAGGGCAATTTTTTTAGGCGAGGAGAGATTAATTGATTTGCCCAGAATCATAGGCTGTTGAGCCGATGCCAAGACTTGATCGCGGAGCCATATGCACAACGATTTGGGCCGTTTGTGACCGCAAAAAATAATTCCGAAATGTACAAAAACCACATTGTGATTCGGTGACTTGTTAGCAACCAAATTATAGCGCAAAACATTTTTTTTTTACAGACTATAGAAAGGTAGTGGTAACCATGTGTAAATAGGAAGGGGTCCCATTGGGAGACTAGTTGAGAATGTTAAACAAAATATTTTTGTAAGAGCATACAGTTGTCCTGCGGGCCAATGCCTACTCCTAAACAAGCTTTGGCAAAGCCAGTCAGTCAGGCCTTTCACATAGCCATAGTTACCTGAAGTAATTACTAGATGTTCTTTCTAAGTCCGAAAAAACTGTGTGAAGTCTTTAATAAGATAGCAACCCTGGGGAACTTTACTAGGTGTACCTCCCAAGTCAGAAGCAACTAACAAGTCTGTTACATTGCTACAGTAACTCCCCTTGTTAGTAATTGTCCCTCTTGAGTAAAATGCAACTGCTTAAAATGTCCTTCAGAAAGTTAAGGGAGTGTAGTTTCAATATAAAAATGTGCATAACCACATTTACATTGATAGTCTTTCATGAATTTGCAGTTCCACAAGTCTTTCCTGGGTGTCCCTCTGAAAGTCAAATACAAAAGCTTTGAAATTATTTTTGAAGCTGCAGTTACTATGTGACCCTCAAGTCAAATGCAAATACATTGACATTCTTTTTGAAGGTGCAGTTCCACAATTTGTTACTCAGCGCTCCTCACAAGCCAAATGCAAAAGCGTTGAAACTCTCACATCAAGCCCTCTTTCCACTAGTTGTCACTAGGTGTCCCGCTAAAGTAGAATGACTATGCATTGAAGTCCTTTCATGAAGCTGCAGTTCTACAAGTTGTCACTAGGTGCCCCCTCCTAGTCAAATGCAAATACGTTGAAATATTTTCATAGGGCTGAAGTTCCACTTGTTATTTGATGGTTAGCTTAAGTAAGAAGCAACTGCATTAACTTACCTGCCCAAGATGAGGGAGTGTGGCTTTAGTATATACATTTGCATACACACTTTTGCTATTTCAACCAGTTGTGCTTGTTTTCCAGAAGATTAATTATTTGCCAAAACATGTTCCTAATAATGAGTCCAAATTACAGATTTCAGTACATGTCTTGATTTTTCTGTTTTTTTCAAAGTTTGTGATCAAACCCTTCTATTAATAGGAACTCTTATTCACTTGTAAATACAAGACAGTTAAATAGTTTATTTTAGTTGTTTGTGTTGGTGAGGAAGGTCTCTGCTCCACATGGCAGTTTTGGATTATTTTTGTACTCTACCTCTATGGGCAAACAGCATTAGTGCAACCCTGTGAGGCTCTTTCTATGGGAAACTGGGATGAATGCAGATGTGTGGGTCTTCCTCTAGGGGAATGAAACAGATGTGCACCTCATTCCAGGGGAAGGAGGTGTCTCGATATTGTTGGGGTGGGGACTCGATATGAGGAAAGATACTAGGATCTGCAAAATTCTTTGATTTGAGAGAAGTATTGCTGCATACAGTGCTTGTACAATACTCCTACAGGGAAGATGCAGCTTCACATGCAGTTACTAGAGGCCTCTGTCAAGTTAGGTACAAGTGGTTGAGATGTAACAATGCTGTGGGGGGTGTGGCTTCAATCTAAAAAAACTGCATATACACTCAAGTTACCCTAACGACTCGTGCTAATATTATTAGGGACAGTAATTATACCAAATCTGGTTTATAATGTAATTTACTGTAAATGTCTTGAAAGTTATGAAAATAGTTGATGTAGCCCTATTATTTAAAGGCACTATCAGTCATTGGGAAGGACAAGTCTCTTACCATTTCTACTTTTGCAGAATTATGTTTTAGGTGTATGTGTACAAATGCAAGGGCAAAATGAAATCATTCATAGTGAAAGTATCCAGTGGCTGGAGTAGGCTGACCTGTTAATATCTTTTGCTGGGGTGGGAGGGAATATAATTTGAGTGACATGTTGAAAGACCAATGGTGAGGCTGGAATGACAGCTAAAGCTGTCTTTCTTTAAGACTGACCTAAAAATTAAACTTACTCATTTAATTATTTGTTTTGAAACGTATCCTGTTTCGTATAAGGAAAACAGGCTTCATTTTAAAAACATGCTTTATATAAAAGCAATCACAGATATTATGGCCCTCTGACCCCCAAGAGGGCACTATCCTTGTAGTGGCTATCATTCCTATTGAGTCACAAACAGCAACCTATTTTATTAATATTCATGAGGTAGGTCGATTTACAACTAACTAGGATTTGCTAATTAAAGGTTTTAAGGTTTCCTTCATTAGGAATTGTGATTTCCTAATTACAACTCAGTAAGAATTGCAATTTAAAAATCACAAATCCTAATTCTTTTTGCATCTTGCCCTTGTCTCCCCAGGTCCAAATTTGGCAGCTCAGGCCGTACTACCCCATTTGCTCTCCAAAGTTCAAATGATCTTGCAGGGACGCTCTCAGAAGATGTTTTCACATCTCAATGATACCTCTACGCTCAAAGTAAAAAAGCGCATACAAAAAAAGTAATCACGTTACCAAGCCATGTGTGTAAGGTCTGCATTGTACTTGCCCCTATTTTGTGGAAGCTGCTCATCAATAGCAATAATGTTCTCAGCTTCTGCAGTCTCTTGGACCTAACCAAAAGACTCCTCCTTAATGACCATCACAATAGGTGTTCTCGAAATGATTCTGTTGTATAGAATGGTTGAATGCCAACTCAAGCTGAAGTGCCTCCTTTGTCATGATTAGAGTGTTGGAGATAGAGCTGAGTTAAGAGGCAGTGAGAGTTGGAGTACTTGGAATGAAAATAGATCTATACAACAAAATAGTAGATTTGAATAAAAATAGTCTGTAGTTTCAGTTTACAGAACCTATCCGGAGAGAAGACAAGCATTTTTTGGGCACACACTTAACCACCTCACAAACTACAGTGGATGGAACAGAAAGAGATGCACATAACCTTTTATATTACGAGGTCATATTATGAGAGCTTCCACCAATAACCACTCAAAGAACATCTCGTATATTTGTAATGCTAGAGAACAAAACACACAGTATAAGAATTTGATGGGTATCATCCACAAGAGAATGAGGTGTGCAAGCAATTCAAGACAAGAGGGTACCCAGAAGCCATACTAGGGTGGGTGAAGTCAGAAAGACAATTGCCTTGGAAAAGTATTTACAGTGCAGTCCAAAACTGAGAAAAACAGACGGGTGCTTGTCTCAGAATTTTACCGGCACAGCATGTTTATCAAGAAACCACAATGAAACAGTGAACTATATTAGACATTCTTCAGGAGAAACCCTTTTGTATCCAAGAAATAAGAATGTCAACGAACTGACCGGCAGAAATGCAATTAGGATTCATGGCACCAGCACAACTGAAATTATTTTAGGCACTTTCCTGTATTACAATTGCAACAATTGTCATGCTGTTATAATAGGTAACAAATACCACTGCATATACTTATTGAAATTCCCTAGTAGCTGATATGCGAGTAAAAACTAGACAAGGTCTACCCCACTTTAATGAACACAGGTCAACACACTAGAAATGCTAAATCACCCATTGTGATGCACATCTTGGAGGCAAGACACCACAATAATCAATTGAGATCCTATATAAGGGGGGGTATGGCCACGCCAGAAACCCAGATGACCACTTGAGAGTTAAGCTCTGGCAGTGGCGAACCTAACAAGTAGGATCCTGCTTTCAGACTTTCCCCTGAGAACCCTGGGGGCCCGGTGCCTGATGTTCGCTAGCACGCTGACTAACTAGATCCCCACTGGTGGTCTTGTGGGCTCCCAACTCACTGTGAAGTGGCTCCACTATTGTGACCTGACACGGGACTCAGAGACCCCATAGTGACAGGGGCTGTGGGTGAGCCCAGGGCTGCTCTAGCTTTGCTGGGCCACGTAGCTGTTCCCCGGCACTTTGTGTTTGCAGGGTGCCGTAGCCTAATGTAGTGGCCTGGCTGGATCTGCGCAGACCTACAAGTGGATGTCTATGCAGGGATATTGTCTCACTTTCCATATTTCTGTATCAGAAAAAGATTGGTGAACTTACCCTGGTTCAAATCTAAAAGTCCAAGTTTCATAGACAGTCTTTTCAATCAATAGGTAAAATCATATTGGTGAATCAAATGAATTTTTATTACAAAAGCTTCAAAAACAAAAGCCAGCCAACACATGTTTCACCCCCTAGATGGTATGTGTACCTGGGGCTTTCTCAATGCTGCAAAAACATGAAGAGGAGGTTAAAAATAAGCTATAACTCAACAGATATAGCCAACAGATATAGCCATCACCCAAAACGCAAGGTTACCGGTTTCCCAGGGAGTCATCACCCTGTGTTGGAAAGGGCAGGTTTGGCACTTTGGCTTGAAATGGTGGATCTAGAAAAATAAGAAACCATCACCCAGTACTGATCACAAAGTGATACAAAGAACAATAAATGCCACCAAGTGTACAAAAAATATAACAAGGATGCTGGCAGATGATTAGTGATTAAAATGAGAAGAATCTGATATTCAAATAAATTAAGTATTTTGATTGAAATCGCTCCAGAATATGATGAGGTTTGAATTGGCTACAACAGGAAAAAGTCCTTAGCCCCATGCAAGCTTCTACATTATCCTATCATACCTCTAGATACTGTCAGGAAGGTCTGTCCATTTTTGGTTATTACAGATCATACAATTGCCAGTCAAGAACCACATCTGTATGGGCAAAGATATATAATGATGTTTACATTAAGGTCCAACCAACCTGAAAAGTAATGTGTAAACACACTAATACAGTCACTGTATGAAAGCAGATCCTAAAGCGTTTAAATAGGTATATGTATATGCATGTGTTCACTACCGTGATCTCCCAAACAACCCTTCTAAATTCTTCCTCATTTATTTCTTGTTCGACTCATCCGAAACCCCTCCTGCTACTATGATCTCTAACCCTTTCCACAGACTCTTCTCTCCTCCATCTCTCATTTACTCATCCCTAGCCTCATCCTATTACTGTAAACATACAATTAACACTTCTAGATTCTTCCTTCCTCTTCTCCTCCATTACTCTAGTCAATCCAACTAACAAACTCACATATCCTCTCCTCAAATTAACTCATAATAATACTAAGTATTCATAATTCCCTATACTAATCTGCCACTAATTCACTGTTATTTTGCTAAACAAACGTGGGGTAATTTTAGAGAGGGACAACTTTCAAGAACAAACAGTTACATAAATGCAACTAATATTCTAAACAAGAAACAATATACAAAAAACAGTATAGAACTTGTGCTTATTAACGTTGTTCAATTGGATAGGAGATGCTAGTACCATCCTAATGGTATATGTGTGACTAAATCAAATCATAATTTATAGAGTAATCTTATTTAAAAGACAATTATTATTAATGAACACTGATTTACAGTAAGGGTCCCAGTACGAAATGGAATCGAAAAAATTAGGTCAAGTCAAGATAGAAACCAACATCTCACACAAGCGATGATACTACGGGTGTATCGTAACAAGACTAAATATATAAAAGGGAAAACAGGGAACTAGAAGAGAGGAGGTAATGGAATCAAAAGAATCTGGCTACGAATGCACATAGTTAGCGGATTACATTTATTTGCATCCACCTATCTACTTCCCACTCCGGGTTAAATCGAATAAACAGAGTAAATGTGCTAGTGTTCTAGTACCGCTCCATGTTAAATAGGAACAAACTTTAAGTCCTTCTTTTATTTTTATTTTTGTTCTATTTTAGTTCTTGTTTTGTTTTAATATTGTTCATCTACTCTGGAACAGCAACAACTGCTGGATGCGTGGTAGCCATATTGGAATAGTGTAAATCTTGTTGAGTGTGTCAAACCCAATGTGACTGTCTAAAGACTTATTCTTCTGCACCTCAGCAGCAACGAGTGTTGCTAGATGCGTGACGGCTATATCAGAGTAGTGCTAACACCTATGGGCATCTTGTGAGGAGACTAATTATTATCCCAAAAGTAAGGCAAAATCTAGTAAAATTTGAATTAATGTTATTCCACAAACCACAGTTTAGACTGAATATAATACTATTCTTGGCATGACAAACCAAGTATGAGTACCTAATGACCCTGTTAATATACATTGGCCCGGAATGTCCTATTAAACTGCTGGAGGGCACAAAATACAGCAGATATTCATTGCGTCAGCAAGAAGGGAATATTACTGTGAGTGAGAAATACAGGACCCTAAGGAAACAAGCAGAATTCTTAAAGACTGCAGAATACTTTAAGTTAATTTATAAGCCCATCATTGAGTTTATCAATACAGAAGGATAGGAACATTATTACAAATAATAGGGCCAATGAAATCATTACATGTCTCGAGTCAAGCCAAATTATAGATTAACAAAGAAAAACAACCAAAACAACAAAAACAGAACGCTCTCGTATTAGTATGGACCCCATACCCTTATATGAGAGAGACACCACATAGGATATTCAACCAACATGGGTCAGGTTGAGGATTATTAAAGCCAATAACGCTGTTAGACTTTTCATCCTTGGCGTGGTCTCCCTTAACTTTTTGCCTCTGTTCCCCAGGTTGTTGATGTGTGCTGGACTCTGATTGTACTGTTTTTGTTACTCTGGGCACTTTACCACTGCTAACCAGTGCTAAAGTGCAAGTGCTCCTGTTTAAAATGTGTACGTAATTGGTTCTCCATGATTGGCATATTTGTTTTACTGTTAAGTCCCTAGTAAAGTGCACTTGAGGTGCCCAGGGCCTTTAAATCAAACGTTACTAGTGGGCCTGCAGCACTGGTTGTGCCACCCACACAAGTAACCCTGTAATCATGTCTCAGACCTGCCACTGCAGTGTCTGTAAGTGTATTTTTACACTGTAAATTCGACTTGGCAAGTGTACCCACTTGCCAGGCCTAAACCTTCCCTTTTCTTACATGTAAGGCACCCCTAAGGTAGGCCCTAGGTAGCCCCAAGGGCAGGGTGCAGTGTATGGATAAGGTAGGACATATAGTAATGTGGTTTATATGTCCTGACAGTGAAATACTGCCAATTTCGTTTTTCACTGTTACAAGGCCTGTCTCTCTCATAGGATAATATGGGGGCTACCTTTAAATATGATTAAAGTGTAGATTCCCCTAGAGAGTAGAAGGACATGTGGAGTTTGGGGTCCCTGAACTCACAATTAAAAAATACATCTTTTAGTAAAGTTGATTTTAAGATTGTGCGTTTGAAAATGCCACTTTTAGAAAGTGAGCATTTTCTTGCTTAAACCATTCTGTGACTCTGCCTTGTTTGTGGATTCCCTGTCTGGGTCAGTTTGACAGTTGGGTTGTTTTTCACCTTGCACTAGACAGTGACACAAAGGGGGCTGGGGTGTAACCTGCATTTCCTGATTAGCCATCTCTGCTAGGAGGGAGGGGTGGAGTGGTCACTCTCATCTGAAAGGACTGTGCCTGCCTCTGACAATGCCGGCTCCAACCCCCTGGTGTGTGTCTGAGGCCTTGCCTGGGCAAGGCAGGATTTCACAAGTAGGTGTGAGTCCCCTTTGAAGAAAGGTGACTTCAAAGACTAAAATGGGTATAAGAAGGGCACCCAAATCTACAGACTTTAGAAACACTTCTGGAACCAAGAGGAACCTCTGCCTGGAGAAGAGCTGATAGCTGAAGAAGAAGTGCTGCCCTGCCTGTGACTGTGCTTTGTGGAGCTTTCCTGCAGTGCTGCTTCTGCCAGAGTAAGAGGGCAAAGACTGGACTTTCTGGCCTCTTAACTTATGCTTGTGGTCCCCTGGATTTGCAGCCTGGTACTTACTTACTTACTGCTGCTTGAGGAGTGGGGCACTGGGGAGGGTGGCTGATCGCATGAGGGTACTGGTGGTTGCTCTGTGGGGCACTGAGCCTCTTCACATCAATATGGACTGTGTGGGCCCCTGGCTCATTGCGAGCCACAGGTAATTCACAGATCAACATCAGGGAACTACAGACCTTAACATTTACATACTCCACATTGCTGAGTGATTGTGTTGTGGTGCTCTGGGTCGAGCACTGCCACCCTGATACTGTCAAGATCTGTATGCACTCCTACACACTGTCTGCGGTCTTTCTTGTTCACCCCACCCCCGCCCATTGCCATGCGGAAAGGGTCGCTGACTGCCATCCACCTTTCTCCTCGATATCACACCACTGAGACTTTATTGCTACCTGCTAGCATCATTGTGGGAAGAGGTGACCCCAAACAGTGGAAACTAATATTTGAGAAGAGCAAGTCTACACAAAAGATACCTCATGACTGATTCCAAGGAGGCCCCTTCTAAAGGGATGGCAGCTGTGCTATGGATGGGCCCAGTGCCATAATGGCTGAACTTCCAGCTCTCTCTGATTTACTCGCCCAAAGATTGGACCGCATAGGTGAACACATAGATCATCAGACTAGACTGTGGTCAATCAGACACATTTGTTGAAAAATTGTTGATGGATTTTTTTTTATAAAAACAGCTTCACAAGCACCTTTATAGTAGAGTAGGCTCACCACTCTTTGGACCCTCACCCCCCAGCTCCCTATTCCCAGGACACCCTAAACCCACTGATTGCACACCTTCTCGACTTCTGGGTCTGGGAAGCCATTTTACATCTGGCTCAAGAGCGCACCCCACTGACTTTTCAAGGCTCCATTATCGCTATTTACCCTGATTTTATGCTACTGGTGCAGGAGGTGTAATGGAAGTTTGCTGATATCAAGAAAACCCTCTGCAAACATGGGCTGAATTACAGCATGCTCTACCCTGTGTGATTGCAGATAGAGGCCAATGGCATGGTGCAAATTTTCTCCACCCTAGCTGAGGATGATAACATCTGCTGGCAGCACAGCAGGGAGCCTTGCTTTCAAAGGCATACCTCCCCCATTCACTCCCCGACCACTGGAAAAGCTGATGTTGACGGCCCTACAACTAAGTGTCCTTCTGAAGTCTTTATGCACCCCTTGGCCCTCTTTCTGGTTGATACCACAACACCACAGCTCAACGGTTAGACGTGCTGAGTTTCAGCAATATGCTCTCTGTAACCCACTGTTCCTAGATCGCATTGACATATCCTTCTTTACAGTGATATTTTGCTAGGCGCCACCTGCCAGGGCATCGGCACCTTCAATGGTGTAGACTGACTTGCTATCTGTTGGGAAAGTTATTTTTCTTTATGGAGATTCAGTAAATGTTCTCCAATTCAGTGTGGATGGGTTGGGTGGGACTATGCCAATGTTTGTTTATTGCTATAATATTCCTCTTTGTCAGGTTGCATCAGTGAATTTTATGCACACATGTCATTGGTTGGTTTTGATCATGACCTTGTGTAACAGAGGAACTTCATAGATTGGTGCACTCTATGGAGCTACCATTTATGACATGGAGTGTCAGAGACCTCAATAACCACCGCACAGGGAAGCAAGTTCTTTCCTATTTGATGCCCCATGGTGTGAAAATTATTTTCCTCAATGAGATCCTCTCCCTCCTTGTGGTGCCCACACATTCGCATCAGCTTGGGGAGTCAGCTGTTATTATTCCTCCTATAGCACAAAGGCATCCCTTTTAAGCTAAAGTCCAAATTTATAGATGCTGCTGGTAGATACATGATTCTCTCTGGAATACTACCAGGGAAATGAGTCCTCATGGTTGGGAACGTATATGTATGCTCCCAATGTTGACTGCCCCAATATTTTTCACAAAACTGCGGCACTGATTGGCTGCATAGATGCTGATTTAGTGATTTGGAGGGGCGATCTAAATATGGTGTTTGATCTCTCTCTCTCTGGACACTACTGGCACTCGTCCGGGTAGCAAGCTGCGAACGCTGTGTGTTTTCCACGAGCTCATTGGCTGCCACGGGCTGGTGGATGCGTGCTCCTGCGACACACTACTGCATCAGATTACACATTTCACTATGCCCCACCCGTCACGTGGTCCCTTACAACTACTGGTTCCTTTCTCAGACCACTGCTTCATAGGTGGCCCATTTACCACATACATTGTCTAATCTGGTTGGAATGGTATTGGAGCTACCCAGCGATAGCAGCAAACGACCACTGTGAAGGTTCCCCACTGAGGGTTTTGCAGGACTCCATGTTTTGAGTTGAGCGGCGCAATGCAAAGTTGGAATATTTAGTAAACAGTGCTGGCACTCTCTCTGCCCACGCACTCTGGGAGACATTCAAGGCCTACATACTTGACATTAGTATCACCAAGCACGCAGGAATATTGCTGGACATTTACTCCCAGCCAGGCAAAATTTACCTTGTTAGATTACTCTACGGCACTATTTTCTGCTTATGGAGGAATTTCGGGAAATAGTGGACTGGGAGGTTGTTTATTATGGAAAGTATGTGCATGCACAGTGCTATGGGGAAGTTGAATGACCTAGCTGAGCAACTCCCCATCTGCTGTGCCCTAGCTAACAGACTGGGTAAATAAAGGAGCTAATGGGCTCCGACGGCCAAACTATACTTACTGATGACCATATCCTGCAAAAGCCAGTTAACTACTGCATTGACTTATACACAACTTGTGCCATGGAGTTCACTCAGGCTCTTACGGACTACCTTGCTGAAGAGGCAATGGTCTGGCTTACTGACGGACAGCAGCAGTTCCTGAGATAAGTCAGACCATTAATGCCCTCATTGGCACTTAGTCTCCTGGGCTTGATGGCCTTACTGGTACATTTTACAAAACCTATAAACATTTATTTGCCCCTCACCTGCTGGAGGTCTACCTAGAGGTTCTGGAGGTTGGATCCCTTCTACCCACGGTCCGAGAGGAGGTCATCACACTGCTGTCTCTCCTGACTGTGGTAGATTGTGTGCTTGACAGTAGAATGGATAGAATGTTAGATGCTGGGCTGAGTTCTCATTGACATCATGTTAGAGTGTTGGAAGTGGGATTTCCTGCAGGGATTTTTCGTTCGATGTCGGTTGGACTGGAGGAGAGCTGTTACTTATGGTGTTTCTGTTGTGGATGGGACACTCCTAATAAAGAACCTACTAAATCCACTCTGGATCTTCATCATCATTACAATCTGGCGACGAGGTGACCCAGGAGTATCCTAACACAGGAAGTCTTACAAGTTCTGTATTTTGTGCTTTTCTGAAGATTGCCTGTTCCTGTCAACCCAACAGTGCCACGTTTTCAAACCAGTTTCTGCTGAACGGATTTCCTGCAATTCCTTCTATTTGCTGGTGAGCTTTGTTTTTGTTAACTTTTTGCCTTCCTGAAAGACATTCTGCCTGATTTAATTTAAAAGCTTACGCGTGCATTCTCATGCGCCGTCTCTGCCAAAACAACCTTAGCGCGAGAGACGCTGCGAGCCATCTAATTCTTTGCGCGTTAGTGAATTCCTTTTAAAGCGCGAGAGACGCTGTGAACCACAGTTCTCCGTGTGCTGCGCGAGTACAGTTTTTTCTTAATTGAAATCAATTACCGAGTGCTCCTCTCGCTCGTTTCATCTCAGAGGGCACCGGAAAAGGATTCGTGCAGCCAACGTTTTGATTACTTGTTGGCAACACGAGCAAAGAGAATTAACAAATTTAACAAGCTCTCTTACTGTATCAACTCCCAACGAGTTGGATGTTTCACGGCTTTAAGTTCTGCTTGTTTTGGCAGTATATCCAGTGGCACCCTACTATTCAAAGGTAAGGAATATGCTGAAATGAGAAGTTTGCTTTTAAAAATCACCCTAAAAGTCTACTGTGTGTATAACGACAAGAAGAAGCTACAAAAGTGGGATTTGCTTTTTTTTTTTTACATACTGAACATTTTACTATTCCCCATTTGAAATTATTTTTTTTCTTTCTTGAATAGTCAGAAGTATAATAATACTAAAGCAGCATGCAGAATATTTCACCTCCACCGTTTTTCCTAACTGTACCAGGGGAACCACCTATCAAGTGGTCCAAATGGAAAAAGACATTCCTTCATTATTCAAGGGTATGTGGCACCAATTTGTCCAGTGAAAGAAAAACAGCACTGCTTATGCACTGTTTAGGTTGTGAAGGGCAGGACATTTTTGAGACTTTACCGGATCCAGTGGATGAAGGTACAGATTTGAACAAATTTGAAATATGTTTAAAGAAGTTAGATCTGCATTGCCTACCTAAAGTGAGCACCATTTTGGAGCGGTACCATTTTGGGATGAAGGAACAGAAATCAGGAGAAACTGTAGAAGAATATATCACAGCTTTAAGAAAATTAGCTTCCACATGGAAGCACGGTCAATGAGCGCATCAGAGACTAGTTTGTGCTGAGATGTTTGAGTGATAAAGTGAGACAGGAATTGTGGAGTAAAGATGACCCACCTTTACATGAAGTTATACTGTTGGCTAAAAGTGTGGAACATACTTTAGCATGTGTCGAAGACTTGGAAAGACGCAGAAACCTATAGATAAATAAGGTTACTGTGAGAAAAGATAATGTAAAGAAAGAAAGTGATTATGACAAAGGAGACGACAGAATCAGTCAAGAACAATGGACCAAATTCAAAGATGCTAGGTGTTTTCGCTGCAGCAACAGTGGACATTACGCTTCCTATAAGAAATGCCCAGCCATTAATGTGACCTATACACTTTGTAACAATAGGGTAATTTTGCTAAATGCTGTAAATCATCAAAAAGTCCAGCGTCTGTGAAAGTGGTTGAAGATTGTGTACTATCCGTCTCATCCAATGTTCAAAAGAAGAATTACCCAAAGGATAAAGTAACCATTTTAGGAGTCAAAAGTGAAGTCTTATTTGACTCAGGAGCGTGGTTAACTTTAGTGTCAAGTGAGTTTTTTGATGAACATCTTAGCCATAAGGTTGAGTTGAAAGACCCGGATGTCATACCTGGTGCCTACGGTGGTCAAAGCATGGATTTGAGAGGATATTTCGAGTCGGAGATCACATACAAAACAAACACTGTATTTGGAAAGATTTATGTTACTATCAAAGGATACAGTGTTTTGAGCTGGCCACATCAACGGGACCTAAACGTTATTCTAGATCCTAATTCTACCACGCCTGTTATGATTAAAGAGGAGTTTGTTACAAATTGTCAAAAGATTTCTGCAGTTTCCATCGAGGCTACAGGTGCAGAAAAGGCGCCTGGTTTTGTTAAAGACTTCAGTGAGGTATTTAGTGACAAGCTGGGTTGCCTAAAAAAGTATGTGCATCACATAAGAATTAAGGAGGGATCAGTGCCAGTAGTGGCAAAAGTGAGTCAAATTCCCATCTCAATGAAGGACAATGTTGAGAGAGAAGTACAAAGATTGCGTAATGAAGATATCATTGAACCTGTGGAATCATCTGAGTGGGTTTCACCCATAGTAGTCATGCGCAAACCAACAGGAGAAATCAGGTTGTGGGTGGATTTAAGAAACTTAAACAGGTGTATTGTCAGTGATCAAGTCCATCTGCCAAATATCACTGAAATGGTCACGTTGCTCAATGGGTCAAAGTTTTACAGCAAGTTGGAGTTAACGTTGGCTTAACATCAAGTCATGCTTGATCATGATTCTACAGACTATACGACTTTTATCACACCATTTGGAACCTTCAGATACAAGAGGATGCTGTTTGGTTTGGTGTCTGCAGCAGCAGTGTTCCAACGCATTATGTACAACTTGTTTGGTTTGGAGCCGGGGGTGAAATGCTTTCAAGATGACATTCTTATTCATGGACGAACAGAGGCAGAACATGAGATGAGAGTCAGGAGGGTTCTTACCATTTTGAGAGTAAATGGTTCAACTTTGAAGCTTAAAACTTTTTCTTTCTGCAGAACTGAAGTGGAGTATTTGGGACACAAGATAACGTCAGAAGGAGTGTGTCCGAAGGAGAGTTTAGTGACAAACATTTTAAACCTACGAAATCCAGAAAAAGAAGAATTGTTGTCATTTCTTGGAATGGTAGAATTCCATGCTAAATTTTTGCCAAATTTGGCCTGAAAGACAGTGCACATGC
This sequence comes from Pleurodeles waltl, assembly GCF_031143425.1. NCBI lineage: Eukaryota > Metazoa > Chordata > Amphibia > Caudata > Salamandridae > Pleurodeles > Pleurodeles waltl. Next base: position 653,707,524 of record NC_090445.1, on the reverse strand, counting down.
GGAAGTTACTTAAGGAGGGTTGTGAGTTTATCTGGAATGAGGAATGTAAGAATGAGTTTGAAAGTATAAAAAAGGATCTATCTGATGCTGAAAGTTTGAAGTCATTTGATCCAGATAAACAAAGGGGATCATTCTGACCCTGGCGGCCGGTGACCGCCAGGGTCACCGACCACGGGAGCACCGCCAACAGGCTGGCGGTGCTCCCGAGGGCATTCTGACCGCGGCGGTTCAGCCGCGGCCAGAAAGGGTAAACCGGCGGTCTCCCGCCGGTTTACCACTGCCCTTGTGAATCCTCCATGGCTGCGGAGCGCGCTCCGCAGCCATGGGGATTCTGACACCCCCTACTGCCATCCTGTTCCTGGCGGGTCTCCCGCCAGGAACAGGATGGCGGTAGGGGGTGCCGCGGGGCCCCTGGGGGCCCCTGCAGTGCCCATGCCCATGGCATGGGCACTGCAGGGGCCCCCGTAAGAGGGCCCCGCAAAGTATTTCAGTGTCTGCTAAGCAGACACTGAAATACGCGACGGGTGCAACTGCACCCGTCGCACCCATGCAACTACGCCGGCTCAATTCTGAGCCGGCGTCCTCGTTGCAGGGGCATTTCCTCTGGGCCGGCGGGCGCTCTTTTGGAGAGCGCCCGCCGGCCCAGAGGAAATGTCTGAATGGCCGCCGCGGTCTTTTGACCGCGGTGCGGTCATTCAGCGGCGGTACCATGGCGGACGGCCTCCGCCGTCCGCCAAGGTCAAAATGACCCCCAAAGTGTCATCATGACGGATGCAAGCATGTGTGGTTTGGGTGCTGGTTTGTTGCAAGAAGCAGATGAGAAGGTTCTCAAACCTATAGTTTATTGTTCCAGAACGTTGCGTGGAGCGGAAGTCAAATACTCCACGATTGAGAGAGAAGCCTTGAGTGTGTTTTGGGCTGTTCACAAATTGAGGAATCTTTTGTAGGGAAAACATTTTTTGGTCTTCACTGATCATAAACCTCTAGTGGAAGTATTCAAGAGTAAAGGTCTTGATACGATTTCCAGCAGAATCAGTAGGTGGGTTATTGGTTTACAGGACTTTGCATTTGAAGTACTTTATGTTCCAGGGTCTGATAATAGGTTGGCTGACTGTTTATCCAGACTTAGTACTGAGACGGAAGAGTGTTTGGAAAGGAGTCAGGAAAGTGAAATAAGTGTGTGTAGCATAACAGAAGGAATTGTAAGTCGGGAGGAATGGGAGAAAGCAGTTGTAGAGGATAATGTATTGCAACGAGTATGTAAAAAAAATTGTGAGGGATAGAGTGTGAATGCCAAGCGTGAAAGGAAATTGGAAGGATTTATAAAAGTTAAAGATGAGTTATCTATAGATGGTGGTGTGCTTTTGCGAGGCTCGAGATTAGTAGTTCCATCCATTTTGAGGGAGAAGATAATGGATTTAGGACATGAAGGGTGCCAGGGAATTGGCAAAACCAAAGCCAGAATCCATCTTAATTACTGGTGGCCAGGGATGGATCTTATGTTTGAAAGAAAAATTAGAGAGTGTTCGAATTGTTGCAATAGTGATAAAGTATTTAAGACTAGAGTACCTTCAATGGGAGTTAGAGTAGAGTCGCATAAACAATGGGAAATTGTGGCCCTCTATGTGGTTGGACCCATTCAAATGAAGGGTGGTAGTAACTATATTTTGGTATTGGTTGATCAATTTTCCAGATGGGCTGAAGTATGCATTAGTTGCAGTATGGAAACAATGAAGATACTTGATTTTCTGAGTGAAATTTTCAATCATGAGGGTTATCCGAATGTTATTGTGACAGATAATGGTCCTCAGTTTGTGTCAAGGGAAATGGAATCGTATCTTAAAGAAAGAGGAATTAGACATAAAAGGTCTTCACTATATCATCCTGAAGATAATGGTATAGTCGAAAGGTTTAACAGATGTGTTAAGGAGTGCATTCAATTGGAGGTTGCATCTAACAGAAATTGGAAGGATGGTCTTAAATTTTTCCTGCATGCATATAGGTTTAATCCCCACACTACAACTGGTAAGATTCCTTTTGAATTGTTTAGGGGACACAGAGCTAATACTTTATTAGAAAGAAGATGGGTAAGTTGGGGAAAGAATGAATGTGTGTTGTGGGATGACATGAGAGACAGGGATGAGCATGAAAGGAAATGTGTGCAGAGGAGGAAGGAATATTACGACAATAAGAAGAACACGTGTGAAATTGATATTAAAGTGGGTGGCCAAGTTTTAATTAAGCAACCAATGTTGCGCAAAAGTGAAAGCAGATTCATGGGTCCCTTTGAAGTCATAAAACTGTTTAGAAATGCTGTTAAGATCAAAGTTGGGAGAGTGTGGAATCTCAATCGAGTGGTTGCTTCAAAGAAAGTTTCATGAAGTTAATTTTCAGTATGTACTAATTTTCTGTATGTACCTATTTGTAGATGTTACACTTATTATCAGTTGCCTTAATGTGTTTTTTTTGTTTCTTTAAGAGGGAAGGTGTGTGGTAGATTGTGTGCTTGACAGTAGAATGGATAGAATGTTAGATGCTGGGCTAAGTTCTCATTGACATCATCTTAGAGTGTTGGAAGTGGGAGTTCCGGTGGGATTCTTGTGGATGTCGGTTGGACTGGAGGAGAGCTGTTACTTATGGTGTTTCTGCTGTGGATGGGATACTCCTAAGAAAGAACCCACCAAATCTATTCTGGATCTTCATCATCATTACACTGACCACCCCACAGTAGTTGTTTTTCTTGACGCTGAGAAAGCATTTGAGTCACTGGAATGGGCATTTCGGAACAAAACCCTAAGTAAACTCGGGATCCCACATGGATTTACCTCGGATACGAACCTCATTATGCAGCTTTATGCAAAGCCTGTGGCGCATATCTGTGTCAATTGTAACATTTCAAATCCCTGTGACTAGGGTCACTCGCCAAAGTTGCCAGCTTTCACCATTGCTCTTTAATATAGTTTTGCTGGTCCGGCATCTGCAGGAGAAGCATTTTCACTGCAGGTTGATGTTCTGGAAAGGACCATTTTTGCTCTCTCTTTATGCCGACGACATACTGCTTTTCGTGCAATGGCCCAATGATAAATTACCCCCGCGTGTGCAGAAATAATCGGTTTTGGCAGCTTATCTGACCTGCTTATCAATTTGACAAAGTCTGAGCTCTTTCCCCTCACAGACGTAACAAGCCCCTGCTTGTTGGAGCCCTGACTCCACTAAACACCTGGGTACTGTACTCCACAGACAGAAAGAAACTGTTGTCTAACTAAATTAGTGCTGCCTAACTTTCTCTATTTGTTAACCAACATCCCTATTCCATTGACTAATGACTGTTCTTTTGCCATGCTTAGGAGCTTTTTATTTTGCCTGATATGGGCTGGCCATAGGCCTTAGATCATATGGGAGGTGTTGACTTTGCCTTATGACAGGTACAGACTCGGGATGCCAGATCTTGAGCTTTACGTTTTGGTCGAGCAATGCCAGTTTGCAAGGCTTTGGTACCATAAGGATGTTCACCTTCCCTATCTTTGGCCAGAGAGAGAGTAGGGGGAGACATACCCTTGCCCTCCCTTCTTCCAGCGGGGCTGCCTCACTGCCCCACAGATATTCAAACCCTCTCTAACCACATGTTGGGCTTTGAAAGAGCTAAGTCTTCAGCTGGGTGGGAGATTTCTTCATTCTCCATTCATTCCCCCTGGCACATAACCCATGGCCTCCACCTATGATGGAGAGCTTGGAGCAGTACACCCTGCTTTGTCTCCAACCACACCATGGGCAACCTGTTCACACAAGGACATTTTATTACAGAGTTGGCTAATACCACTCTCTGCAACACAAGACCCGTGGACTGCATCTTACTCTCCAGACAGCATTACACCTTAAACTCCCACCCTGCCCAGTGGAGCCGGACTACTTTCCTCCATTAACCTTTACTATCACCTCCACTGACACCACCAGACTAGTGTCTAGGCTGTACCACACTAGTGTTGCTATGAGGCTGAACTCTGGGGAGAGGTCTTGGGTTCCCTGGAAGAGAGACCTGTGGCACTGGATACCCGAGGCAAAGTGGTAATACTGCTGTAGCCAAACAAAACTTGTTTTCCCTAATCATTGCCACAAACTGCTACACTAAACGTTTTTGCAGCATGCATACACCAAGCTGAACACTCTGACTTTATACATCTCGCCTGGACATGTCCAACGATATTGTGACTCTACTAGAAAGGTTGTCGCAAACCCTACATCATGGCCTAAATATATATGGGCCCCTCTGCGCACCTATCTGCTGTCTATGGACAATGATCCTGGATCTTCGTCAGCCTACTTGATTATTGCTGTGTTCACGTGTGATTTCTACATGGTCTTTAGTATTACTAGATTTACTGACATTTAATTACATATGTTTTTCTTTTTGATACTACTGAATGCATCCTCTATACTTCATTGACTTTAACTTTGCTATTGCATTAGCTTCCTCATTAACTATACCACCTGCTGAGATGTTGCATCTCTTCTTTGTAACTGAACTATGCCCCTGACAAGTTGCCTTTTCTGTTTCCTTTCAGTTTTTTGGTAAGCAAGTAGTGTGTGCACATACCACTTAAAAATAATAAATATTTTCAAACTCAAAAATAAACAGATTCTACATGGAACAAGATGTCCAACATTCGCTTATATATTCACATTAATATATTCAATAATTAAGAACAAAGCGCAATAAAGAAGACTGAACAGTCAACAGAGTCTTACCCAACATTACATACATTAAAAAGACTCAGGGCCTAATTTATATCTTGGCTGTGTTACCGCCAAGTTGTGGCAGTCCCTTGAAGACCATCAAGTCAGTGTTGTTCCACCCGCCATATTCAGATGTTACAGTCCTGCAGGCGGAGTACTGGTGGTGGGTCATTGATGGCGGGAGATGACAGCAGGACTCAGTTTACTTCATACAATGGCAGCTGCTATGGAAGGGAAGTAAGTGACACACACACACACATACACACACACACCTAGCGGCACACTGCGCTACTGAAGCGTCATTTTTTTTTGCACTTTGGTGGTGCAGTGTGCCAGCCCATATTTACAAGGCCACGCACTGCCACCTTGCGTGTCTTTTCATGGCTTTGTAAATATTGACCCCTTTCATGTATAACTCTGCATGAAAGGGGAGTTCCATGGGTGTTCCTTGGGTTCCCACACAACACCTATGGAACCCAAAGGAATTTGACGCATTCCCAGATTTACAAGTTTGGGAATGCGTCCTATTCCTACGCACCTCAAGGGTGGCATAAGAGTGACACAAGGCGGTGAAAGATCTGTATTTCTCCCCATTTTTTCCTCTATGTGTGCTGCATTCTGCAGCACACATAGAAAGAGGAAACCATCTTGTGAGTCAAGATGTGATGAAACAATCATCCCCACAATGCAGGCACCCTTGCACAGTGGTGCAAGGGTGCCTGCATTGCTGCTAGGCATCAATTTGTGCGATAGCGCAGAGGGAGAGGACAGAAATGTGCTGTATCTTTTAGATACAGTGCATTTCTGACCTTCCTGGTGGTGCAGGGCAGTTCAGCAAGGCACTTGGTGTGCTGTCCTGCACCACAAGCCTTGTAAATGTGGCCCACTGTCCCTTAGTCGTAGGTGCACTCCGCACTAAACACTACACTACACAACACATACACACTATTACCCATTGCCAGTCCGACTCAACACAACTCATACATGTTGAAAACACACATTGACACACATCCATGACACAACATGCACACACCATTGACACTGCCACAACAAACAAAACAACTACACACTCAGCTACGTAAACACACACACACCCACATCTCACCCAGCCAATTGCATCACATATACATACTGACTCACACACACAGCTCACAGCACAACATGACAGGTCCTCTGGCAATGTACATACATGGACACAGTTGACAGATGTGAGTGTACAGTCTTTGGGGTGCCAGCATTAATTTACCAATGAACACTGGCACCATAAAGACAGTTGCATATGTGTGTGATATGTGTTGTGTACCAGTGTGATTAAAACAATTACTGTGACATGCATATGTCTCCTGTGGTCCCCACCTCCCTAGCAGTGCACCCCCAACATACCCTGGCAATGCAGCATCCCTACCTTGTAGTCCATCAAAGTGGGGGTGCTATGTTTTCTCCATAGGCCAGTGGCAGCAGTGAGGACAGGTGTTGTCCAGTCGAAGACCGGAGGGGAGGGGTAAATAGGTGAGCTTTCACCCCCTATCCCTCCAAACCACCAAATGGCAGTAAGGCACATCTAATTCTTCATGGCGGGACCATTACCTCCAACATCTAAATCAGGCCCTTAATAAACAAAAACATTCAGGAAATCTTTATTCCATGAAAATTACAGACATTACTGAATTTCAGAGAAATCATTATTTGTAAGCCATGTTGAAAACTGTTCCTTCTTTAGCACCACATTAGATATGAAAGAAAAAGTATACTCCCACACAGAAAGGACTGATTGCATCATCACATGATCACATCACAATGTTAAGAAATGCATCTACAAACAGGAAACACCACTTGGCCTACAACAGACATAAAAAAGCTACAGATGTACACCAGCATGTATTAGTTGCATTATGTCATCATACCACAAAGTCACAAAATTAATTTACGAACAAGACAGCACAACAATACATTGAGACCGTAGACCCCAAAAACCATAAAAGGTCATCAATTATAGAATGAGTTGGATGAGTGTACACTTGAATTCAAAACAATTTGTAAGGTAAGTTGCTGGGGCCAGTGACACAAAGAGCAGCATTTGATAATGAGCGTTAGGTAGATTTGTTGTAATGTTACTGTTAATCACTGAGAACAGCCCACCACTGAGCTTTGTTTCAAATAACTAATTTGGGGGAAAATACACTGACTTCTTTAATTCTCAAAAACATGCAAGTCTTTGGACATAAGAGTTACATGGAGGACTGTGAACAAATCTTAAATAATGATCTCTTATATGAAGAAGATCTATCAGGTTTGTGATAGTAACCCTGAGGAGTGATTACACTATATCCATATATATCTATTCATCTATCTATCTATCTATCTATCTATCTATCTATCTATCTATCTATCTATCTATCTATCTATCTATATACATATATACATATATATATATATGTGTGTATGTATTTGAAATACTTACATGCAATATTCTGTTGCAGTAGTCACGTAGATTACATATGGAACACATTATTTTCAGATTGTGATGTGAACTCATGAGTTAAGGTTTGTTGCTTTCATTTTTCACAAGTGTGCAGAAGGAACAAATATCCTGATGAATGAAAGAGAATTGGGACTGCATTAAATAAAAGCTGTATCTGAATGTGTCTTATATGTCTAAGGAATATTGAACCACAGTAAACAAAATTCTACCGAAAATCATGTTGGAAATAGAAAGGGGTAAAAAGCAACATATGAGAATAGCTAAAAGCAGATTGATCTATGGAAACAGAAAAATTCAAATAATTTGATTTTTTAGCAGGATCAACCCAGAGGGGTTTCAGAAGCAATGACAGGCTTTTACTACATAATAGTGACTGAATTTTAGTGACGGAATGTATAGAGCGCACGGCTACTGAAGAGTGTCCCGGCTCTTAGAGCCTAAAGTAAATGTAGTTACAGAGCAAAAAGCCAAGTCATAAGCTTTTAGTTAAAGACAGCCTCTATCTTGGTTTGATGCAAGTCAAAGGGTAATATCTTCCAGCTATTCAGGCCAAGAAAAGGCCAAGAAAAGTAACAACTGCCAGCTGATAGTTAGCAGCAGATCGTAAGGCTCTCCCAGGTTCATAGAAAGGGATTCTAGCTGATAAATAAGCAGGACCAGATCGATGGAGGGCTCTATGCATTTAAAGAGCCAATTTAAAAAAATACTTTTTCAATAGGTAGCCACTGCAAGTTATGCAGATGGGAAGAAATATGCTGTAGTCTAGGAAGACCCAGAACCATCCATGCTGCAGTCTTCTGAACAATCTGAAGTCTATTGACCCTGCTTATAGTGCATTTGCATAGTCCAATCTAAACATCACCAAAGCCAATATAACAGTGATCTTAAAAGGAGATGGAAGAAACAAAAACATCTTTAGGATGCCCAAACATACACGCACCACTGAGATAATGTGGTTGTGAAGGGACAGCTTATTATCAAATTTGACACGTAATTTTTTTGCAACTGTAGCATGGGTGTCAGGAGTAGGCATTCCCAAGGGCCAAAGAATATCTAAATCCAAAGTGAAATTGTGTCCAAAACTGAGCACCTCAGTATTCTCAGTGTTGCACCATCAGCCACTGAAACACAGCATAAAGACATGGTTGAATCATATCAGGATTGATGGACTTCCCTTTGCTAAATGCAAAGAAGATCTGGGTATCGTCAGTGTGTGAGAAAACAGGGCTGATTGCAGAGGCCCCATAACTTTTTGCCCCCATTTTCCTCTTTTTGCTGGTGTTTTCCTGACTTTGATGGTGCCCTGGGTACTGCTAACCAGTCCCAGGGCCTGTGCTCTGTGTAAAATGGATATGCAAATTAGGCTAATTATAATTGGCTAAGTTAACCTACCTATAAGTCCCTAGTATATGGTAGGGCATGTAGGTTTAGGGACCACAGCATAGGTGGTGCACACCTAGGTGCACTGCTGAGGTGCCCAGTGTCATTTTAAAAGCAAGCCTGCCTTGCTGGCTGCTTTTAAATTAAAGTTATATGCAAATTCGACTTTGGAATTAAAGGTACTTCCAAAGTCTTAAACTACCTTATTTTTACATATAAGTCACCCCTAAGGTGTGCCCTATGTGCCCCTAGGGCTGGGTGCCATGTAACTATAAGCAGGGACTTTATAAAAATAGATTTATAAGCCCTGGTGAGGTAAAAACAGCCAAATTCGTTTTTCCCTCATTGAAGTAAATGGCCTTCATAGGCTAGAATGGGCAGACTTTATTTGAAATTTTAAAGTCTCCTTAAATGTTACATACCAAGAATTTGGTATCAAATTAATTGTTGTAATAAATCCCACAACTTCCAGTTGTTGGATTTAATATAATTTGTTCAGGTAAAAAGTTTAGACTTTACCTAAAAAGTTGCCAATTTCAGCTCTGCATTGTTTTTGCTGCTGTGCTCTGATTGGCCAGCCTGCAGCAGCTTCTGCCAGGCTGCCTTGATGAGGTGTGAAGTGGCCTGGCTTCACACAAAGGAATGTGCTTGGGGGAGAGAATCTCCCCTCAGCAGATGGTGAGGCAGGAAGGGGGAGGGCTGCCAAACTGGTCTTCAAAGGCAGAGAAGGACATCTGGAGCACCCAGCAACACCGCCACATCCTGCAACCCCAGACAATTAGGTGCCCCCTTGATTAGATTAGGAGAGGGCAGGAGAGGGGTGTGTTTATGATTTTTAGCCACACTAGTGGGTGGGCTCAGCCAGATGTAACCTCCAAAAATCAGATTCATTCATGTTGGATTTTTAGAGACTGTTGCCTTCTGGGATGGATTTTTGCCACACTTCCCAGGAAGTGGTCATCACAGGGGGACGACCCTGTCCCTGATTGGAGAACCAGGGCCCCCCTGCTTTTCACCCAGGAGCAAGGATAAAACTGGCAGACCTGCCCCCACACCTCAGATCCCCACCAACTTTCAAGAAGAAGGAACTTAAGGAGAAGAAGGACTGCCCTGCTGGACCCCTGGCCTGCACCTGGAACCTGCACTCAGAAGGACTGCACCAGCTGCACACGTGGGCTTCACCACAAGAAGGACTTTGCCTGGCTTCAACTGGTTCAAGGAGGGACTCCCTGTTTGCTACAGGTGAAAAATTGCTAACCAGAGTCCCCTGCACCAACTCCTGAAGAAAGCGACCAGCTGACCACTGTCCAGTGGCCAAAAAGGAGTTTGCGCCAGGTGCATTCTGGGAGTTGAAGTCCGCACCCCCCAAGGACCATCACAGAACTTCTGGACCCTTGGGGTGAGCTGTGGACCCCAAAAGAACCTTAAAAGAACATCTGGGTGAAGCCCCAGAAGTTTGGAAAAGATTTGAGAATTTTTGGAAAAAAGCTCCAGAGAGGGACCGACCCGCCGCGGAAATTCTAGCCGGCTCGCCTCAACCGCGACCCAGCCTGACTTCGTGGTTCGTCCCGCTGAAGAAAATCTTCAAAATAAAGACTAAGTCAGAAGGTAACTTTTTAACCGAGGCCTCCCGCGACCTGTAGCCGAGCAAGGCTCCATCGTGGTCGGCCTGAAAGTTTGACTTTGCCCCGGTCCTGGTGCAACCAGATGACCCGATTGGCGCTTTTTGTTTCTAAGCGCTAGAAAAATAGTAATTTTTTAAAAATTCATATCTCCGGTTCCCCTGAACCGATTTTAATCGTTTTTGTGTCATTTTAAAGATGAAAATATAAACTATTTTTATAAATTGGTTTTGGATTTTTAAACTGTTTCCTGTGTTTTATTTAATTACTGTTTTGTGATATTTGAATGCTTTACACTTTGTCTCCTAAGTTAAGCCTTGACGCTCGTTGCCAAGCTACCAAGGGTTGAGCTGGGATTAATTTACTGAGACCTAACTGTACCTAGGTGGAGGTTAGTGGCTTGTTGCTAGGTGTAGGTACTTACCTGCCCTACCAATAACCCATTTTCCAACATAACTGGAAGCAGCGACGGGATCCTGTACTTGTGTTCAATATCACGTTACAGTTTTAGGTAAAACAAATTAAAAATCCTTTAAATTGTCCTAGTGCAAAAATTGTTTAAAAAAAAAAAAAAATGCTTAATTTGGATTAATTTCAATTATTGAATTTTTGTAATTTTTCTAAATTCTTGTTTCCAATTTTTGCAAAAAGTTTTTGTTGACACAAAACTAGGGAACCATGGAGCTTGATCTGGCTAGCCTACCCACACTGACAGTAGTCCAGCTTAGGGGGTTGTGTATTGAAAGAGGGTTGCCTGCAACCACTGATCTCAGGAAGCAAATCCTGATCACATCCCTGACAGCATGGGCTGAGGCCCAAGAGGTAGAGTCAGAAGAAGCTCCAGAGGAGGGAGAAGAAGGGAGGATGCTAGCTCTAACCACTCAGGGGAGGGAAGGCATCTGAGCCTAAGTGAGGATGGGGAAGAAAGGTCCTCAGTAAATACAGTCACTAGGGGCAGATCCAAAGCTAGTGGTGGGAAGGGGGTCCTTTCAGGAGGAGAGAACCCATCCATCAGAGAAAGAGAGCTGGAGGCCCAGCTAGCATACATAGCTTTGGAAGCAGAGAAGCTGGTCCTAGAAAAGAAAAAGTGGGCATACAAAGAGAAAAGAGATGGAAGCAGCGATAAAGAAGCTGAGGTGTCCATGGGTGGGGGAGTTTGCCCCAGATTACCCAAGGGGGTGGTTCCTGCTTATGTAGAGGGGGATGACATAGATAAGTGGCTGGGGGCCTTTGAGAGGGCCCTCCAGATGAGGAGAGTCAAGCCTCAATACTGGGGTTCCCTTTTGTGGGAGTTGGTCCCCAACTCAGGGAGGGATAGGCTTCTGACCTTAAGGGGGGAGGAGGCAGATTCATACCCTAGTATGAAGAGGTGCTTAGCCAAGAAGTTTGGTCTGACCCCAGAGCAATATAGAATGAAGTTCAGGGACACCCAGAAGGTCAGTACCCAGTCTTGGGTTGACTTTGTGGACATTTCACTAAAGGCACTAGAGGGCTGGATTATTGGCAACAAAGTAAATACTTATGAGGGGTTATACAATCTGATCATGAGAGAGCACATCTTGACCAATTGTATCCAAGAAAGGTTACGCCAGCATCTAGTGGACTCTAAGCAGACCAACCCTAGAGAGCTAGGGGAGGCAGCTGATGAGGGGTTGAGAACCAGGGTGGTTGTCAAGTCCCAGGGGGGAGACTCCAAGAAGGGGGGGACAGGTCCCCAAAAACCTAAGGAGGGAGGTGGTAAGCCCACCACAGAGACTCCCTCTGTACCCCAGAACCCTAAGAAGGAGGAGAGTAAATCCCACTCCCACTCTGACAAGCAGAGACAGGGAGACCCAGGGTTAAAAAAAACTCTTGGACAGTAGGGCTTGCTTTGACTGTCAGCAGACAGGTCACTTCAGAGGAGATGCAGCCTGTCCAAAGAAGGTGGTTAGCACTGGGCTGTCCAGTGTAGCCATAGAGGAGGATTCCTCAGATGATGAAGTCCTCCTAGCATTTAGCTGGGAGACAGGACCAGATGGTAAGCTGGTGATCCCTGAGGGTGGGAGTAGGCACTTCCACCACATTCAAGTGAATGGGATCCCTACCACTGGCCTGAGAGACACTTGTGCCAGTCACACTATAGTGAGTGACCGGTTAGTGACCCCAGACATGTATGTCCCAGGAAAGACAAAGAAAGTCAGGATAGCCACAGGGGAGGTCACCTCCAAACCTGTAGCCATAGTGCCCCTAGGGAGGGAGGGTATCCTTGACTGGATTAGGGTGGTGGTCAGTGCTGACCTTCCCCTAGATTGTATCCTGGGCAATGACCTCCCAGAGGTGAGTCTGGTCACAGATGGGGTGGTCGCCCAGGGCGCCCCCCCAACCCAAAGTCCTGGGGAGTCAGTCCCTACAGTTAGGAGATAGGGGTCCCCAAGAAAAGGAAAGAAGAAAAGGAAGGGTAGGCCACTCTTAAAGAGAGTTCCAGGGAGCCAAGGGCCTTCTGCCCCAGTAAGGGGGGAGCCCAGAGTTGGCACTGGTGAGGCCTCACCTGACCCCAAGGAAGTCCTGAGTAGTCAGGCAGCTGTCCAGATGCAAGGTGTTGCCCCTGCACTGACAGAAGGGAGAGTGGAAGGAGGGTGTCTGCCACAGGAGGTGGTAGCCCCCCACTCTAGACAGCAAGAGGGGTGCCAGGACCCCAAAGATGCCCCTAAAGCAGCTCAGCCACCTGTCAGTGGAGAGCTTAGGGTGTGGTTCTGGGTACTGACAGCTGTCAGTAGCCTCTGCTGGGTGCTAGCCTTTCTGGCAGCAATGTACTTGGCCTGGGAGGCAGACCACAAAGCCAATAGCAAAGTAGGCCCCCTGACCCTATTGGTCATGGTGGGGTTGCTCAAGTGTTGGGTGACCTCTTTGGGTAAGCTAGGTGTTGCCCTAGCAAAGTTTGGAGTAGGGGAGGTGGGCACCTCACTACCCAAGTTGGCAGAGAGAAAGGAGGAAGACCCCCCTAGAGGAAAGTTTCAGTTTGAGTTGGGTCCTTTTACTGTTGGGATGGCTTCACTACCCATAGGGAGTGACCCTGACAGGAGGATATAAGGCAGAGTAGGCCCTGCAAAGGGACAGCCAGTTTTCTTCACTGTCTTCCTCGCCTAACAAGCCAGGAAGGCTCTCCCAGGGTTGGGCTGAGTCTCCTGGGCGTGTGGGCTGGGGGGGGGGTTGTGTGAGAAAACAGGGCTGATTGCAGAGGACCCATAACTTTTTGCCCCCATTTTCCTCTTTTTGCTGGTGTTTTCCTGACTTTGATGGTGCCCTGGGTACTGCTAACCAGTCCCAGGGCCTGTGCTCTGTGTAAAATGGATATGCAAATTAGGCTAATTATAATTGGCTAAGTTAACCTACCTATAAGTCCCTAGTATATGGTAGGGCATGTAGGTTTAGGGACCACAGCATAGGTGGTGCACACCTAGGTGCACTGCTGAGGTGCCCAGTGTCATTTTAAAAGCAAGCCTGCCTTGCTGGCTGCTTTTAAATTAAAGTTATATGCAAATTCGACTTTGGAATTAAAGGTACTTCCAAAGTCTTAAACTACCTTATTTTTACATATAAGTCACCCCTAAGGTGTGCCCTATGTGCCCCTAGGGCTTGGTGCCATGTAACTATAAGCAGGGACTTTATAAAAATAGATTTATAAGCCCTGGTGAGGTAAAAACAGCCAAATTCGTTTTTCCCTCATTGAAGTAAATGGCCTTCATAGGCTAGAATGGGCAGACTTTATTTGAAATTTTAAAGTCTCCTTAAATGTTACATACCAAGAATTTGGTATCAAATTAATTGTTGTAATAAATCCCACAACTTCCAGTTGTTGGATTTAATATAACTTGTTCAGGTAAAAAGTTTAGACTTTACCTAAAAAGTTGCCAATTTCAGCTCTGCATTGTTTTTGCTGCTGTGCTCTGATTGGCCAGCCTGCAGCAGCTTCTGCCAGGCTGCCTTGATGAGGTGTGAAGTGGCCTGGCTTCACACAAAGGAAAGTGCTTGGGGGAGAGAATCTCCCCTCAGCAGATGGTGAGGCAGGAAGGGGGAGGGCTGCCAAACTGGTCTTCAAAGGCAGAGAAGGACATCTGGAGCACCCAGCAACACCGCCACATCCTGCAACCCCAGACAATTAGGTGCCCCCTTGATTAGATTAGGAGAGGGCAGGAGAGGGGTGTGTTTATGATTTTTAGCCACACTAGTGGGTGGGCTCAGCCAGATGTAACCTCCAAAAATCAGATTCATCCATGTTGGATTTTTAGAGACTGTTGCCTTCTGGGATGGATTTTTGCCACACTTCCCAGGAAGTGGTCATCACAGGGGGACGACCCTGTCCCTGATTGGAGAACCAGGGCCCCCCTGCTTTTCACCCAGGAGCAAGGATAAAACTGGCAGACCTGCCCCCACACCTCAGATCCCCACCAACTTTCAAGAAGAAGGAACTTAAGGAGAAGAAGGACTGCCCTGCTGGACCCCTGGCCTGCACCTGGAACCTGCACTCAGAAGGACTGCACCAGCTGCACACTTGGGCTTCACCACAAGAAGGACTTTGCCTGGCTTCAACTGGTTCAAGGAGGGACTCCCTGTTTGCTACAGGTGAAAAATTGCTAACCAGAGTCCCCTGCACCAACTCCTGAAGAAAGCGACCAGCTGACCACTGTCCAGTGGCCAAAAAGGAGTTTGCGCCAGGTGCATTCTGGGAGTTGAAGTCCGCACCCCCCAAGGACCATCACAGAACTTCTGGACCCTTGGGGTGAGCTGTGGACCCCAAAAGAACCTTAAAAGAACATCTGGGTGAAGCCCCAGAAGTTTGGAAAAGATTTGAGAATTTTTGGAAAAAAGCTCCAGAGAGGGACCGACCCGCCACGGAAATTCTAGCCGGCTTGCCTCAACCGCGACCCAGCCTGACTTCGTGGTTCGTCCCGCTGAAGAAAATCTTCAAAATAAAGACTAAGTCAGAAGGTAACTTTTTAACCGAGGCCTCCCGCGACCTGTAGCCGAGCAAGGCTCCATCGCGGTCGGCCTGAAAGTTTGACTTTGCCCCGGTCCTGGTGCAACCAGATGACCCGATTGGCGCTTTTTGTTTCTAAGCGCTAGAAAAATAGTAATTCTTTAAAAATTCATATCTCCGGTTCCCCTGAACCGATTTTAATCGTTTTTGTGTCATTTTAAAGATAAAAATATAAACTATTTTTATAAATTGGTTTTGGATTTTTAAACTGTTTCCTGTGTTTTATTTAATTACTGTTTTGTGATATTTGAATGCTTTACACTTTGTCTCCTAAATTAAGCCTTGACGCTCGTTGCCAAGCTACTAAGGGTTGAGCTGGGATTAATTTACTGAGACCTAACTGTACCTAGGTGGAGGTTAGTGGTTTGTTGCTAGGTGTAGGTACCTACCTGCCCTACCAATAACCCATTTTCCAACACAGTGTATGAGATGATCTTAGCTTTGAAGGATTCCACTAGTATAGCCAGGGGAGCCACATAGATGTTAAACATAGTAGGGCTAAGCGCCGAACCCTGCGGGGCCCCAACTGACACCATCCGGCTGGGAGAGGAGTAAGGAGGTAGTCAAACCTCCTGCCTTCTATCCTCAAGGAAGGACTTCAAACATTTCCAGGCTTTATCTTTAATGCCAACCTCAAGGAAACGAGAATGCAGTCTGTTGTGTGGGACAGTGTTGAACGCCACCGAAAAGTCCAATAGTATTAGCACTGTCTTACCCTCTCCATCGATGGTACTTATCGAATCGGAGACCTCTATAAAGGCAGTCTCTATACTATGTCTGGTTCTAAAATCAAGTTGACTAGGATGGAGGAGTCAATGGTATATGCCCACCAGGACTATTCAGTTTCACAGAACCTACCCTGCAATGAGGTGTTTCTGGGTGACCTATGATAACATTTCCAGCTAAAAATGGTGCCACTCAAAGAGGTGTGCTCAAGAGGATATGCACACATTAAACCACAGACGTGACTGCAGTCTCCAATGTAAGGTAAGATTTGAAACCCTCAGGTTCTGAGTAAGCAGACACATTCTCATTTGACACCTAATGTTTACCCAGAAAGATTTGTGCCATGCAAGTGTCAGTCCATTTACTCCTTCCATTCCCTACAGCATACCTTGGAAAAATGAAGCAGGAGGAACACTGCTGGGTGTCTTTTGGTCAATGATGGTTGCTAGTGTGTGTGGGTGTTCACTAATACAGACACCACCTATGCATGTAGCTGTGTAGTTAGTTCCTGATCACGATGGTACTGAGGAAGCTTCGGTATTTTCTGCTATTTTGAAGGATATTTCTTGTCCATGGAAGACTTGTTCAGGGCCAAGGTTATAACAACATCTATTGGCGGGCTGATTCTGCTCTCTGAAGGGAAGTATTTGTTTTTGTTTTTTTAGTTTAAATGTGCCTTTTTGAGAAACTGGAAAAATAGCATGGACATATTAACATGACTAATGAATTGTAAAAAAACTGTTTAACATCTAAATTTATTCAAGATCTATAGTGTAACTCTGATAAACATATAGTCAAGCAAAAAGTAATGGCAATATTGATTAAGTATAAAGAAAGAATGTAACAGTGAAAAAGTGTCCACACATTAGAGCCTAAAAATGAAATCTGAATGTAGAGGGAAGAGAACAAGCAAATATGATATAAAAATTATATGATAACCCCTACCTCTGTGCTAAGTCTTTTTTTTGGCTATTTGGGGTAGTTTGGGCTTAGCCCCCCCCATAAGTTTTTGTCTACATAAGCTTTCCATGCCAAATATTTGCCTTTTTTCCAACATTCTGGGGATTCTAAAGGTACCCCTGGAGGGGGCGAAGAAACTAGCCAAAATAAAGCAAAAAGTTTGGGTTTTGTGGAGAAATTGGGAAAAAAAGCACTGAAGAAGAAAGCATCTGATTTCCCCCTGCAAGTAGCATCAATGAAGGGTTTGCAGTGCTAAAATCATCATCTTCCTAACTTTCAGGAACAGGCAGACTTGAATCAGAAAAACTAAATTTTCAACACAGTTTTGGCAATTTACTGAGACATAGCCCATTTTTTCTGTTTTGTGTGCTTCCACCCACCTTCCAGTTAGTGCTAGATATGGTTGTGAAGCCACTGATGGACTATACATTTCTGAAAAGTGGACAAGATTCTGGATTTAGCAAGGAATAATTTTTATAGATCCTTTAGGGTTTTCCTAAAGAAAGTAACAGTTGAAATAAAAAAAAAAAATGAAATTGAGTTGGAAAAAAACTGCCATTTGTGTCTACACTTTCATCTGTAACTTCTTCTAACTATGGCAGATCTTTACATGTAATATACTTTTACATCCACTAGACCCTTCTGGTTGTGGGGATATATGGGGCTTGTAGGTTCACCAAGACCTCAGGTACCCAGACCCATTAACTGATCTGCACCTTGCAATTGTTTTTCACTGTGTAGCGGGTATACAGTACTTAATATGGTCAAATATAAAGAGTCAAAACTAGGTATTGAGGAAACCTATCTATTTCTGAAATGGGAACAATATATGCGGTCTCAAAGCAGTGGTTATTTGCACACCTATGAATTTGAGGTTACCCATACCAGCATGTGAATAAGAGAGCATTTCTCAAAATGACTTCTTTCTTACACACTGTCTTACATTTAGAAGGTGCAAATGCAGAAAAAAATAATTGGTAACAACACTTGTTCTACTATTCTGTTTTCCCCTAAGCTCCTGCTAAAAACGTTTCTTCACTTGTGTGGATAGGCCTGGTGCCCGCAACAGGAAATGGCTCAAAATGCAACATGTATGTATCACATTTTTCCACTCAAAACTGACCTGTTTTGGCAAAATGGGTAGCTGTGGTTTTGGGGCCCTGTCTCTGCTGGCATCTAGGGAAACCTAGTAAACCTATACAATTGTACAAACTAGACACCTAGAAGAATCCAGGGTGGGGTGACACTTGTGGCTTTCAACAGATTCTGTTACCCAGAATCTATTCCAAACCTCAAACTTTGTCTAAATAGAACACATTTTCCTCAAATTTATGTGATGTAAAGTTCTTGAATCTGAGAGAAGCCACATATTTCCTACCAACCAGTATTCCCCTCTGTCTCCCAATAAAAACAATACCTCACTTGTGTAGGTGGGCCAAGTATCTGTGACAGGGAACAAAAACTTGTAGAAATTGAAAGTTAACTAAAGGAGATCTAGAAGGGCAGTTGTTTTCATATGATTTTAGGCTGACTCTGCTTTGAGCACCTGCACAAGTGGGGCAGGGTTTTTATCAGTACAGATTGGGCAATAGTGGGTGGTAAGAATTCTGTGGATTCCTTTGGATTACAGATGTTTCCATCACACAAATGTAGGGAAAATGCATGATTTCAGGCCAAGTTTGGGGTTTGCAGGGCATTGTGGGTAAGGAAATGGTGTGGGGTGCATGTGAAGCACACCACTCTGGACTCCCCCAGATGTTTACTTTTCAGAAGTGTCTGGGTCTGGTAGGTTTCTCCCGGTGGCAGTGTACCTAGGTCCAAAATATGCAGCAGCTCACTATTGCAAGTGGGATGATATTGGGAGTTAGCTAAGCTCACTTGGCCCATATGTAGAATCAAAGCCCAGAAAAGTCAACTGTCCTCTTGCTTGTCATTGGGATGCAACACATTAGTCTGGAGGGGTGTCAGAAAGACTATTACCCCCTTCAGTTGGGGGGAGCATAACCATGCAGGTGACCAGCCCCCACCCCTTTATTTAAAAAACAAAACAAAATGCTTCCCTGGTGTCCAGTGGGCATTCTGCTGACTGTTGCCATTTATTGTGGGGGGTGGGGCATTGCAATGCCCATTCTGGTAAGCCTCTACCCCTACACTACCAAAGCAGACACTGAAATACTTTGCGGGGCCCTCTTACGGGGGCCCCGCGGCACCCCCTACCGCCATCCTGTTCATGGCGGGTTTCATGGCGGGTGTCTGAATCCCCATGCCGGCGGAGCGCGCTCCGCCGCCATGGAGGATTCATTGGGGCAGCGGTAAACCGGCGGGAGACCGCCGGTTTACCCTTTCTGACCGCGGCTGAACCGCCGCGGTCAGAATGCCCTCGGGAGCACCGCCAGCCTGTTGGCGGTGCTCCCGTGGTCGGTGACCCTGGCGGTCACCGGCCGCCAGGGTCAGAATGACCCCCTATGTCTTTTGAATAAAGTGCACCCTGTGCCTTGTTTACTTCTGAAATAAGATATGCAAAACCTAATTTGTCATTCTTGGTCCAGAAAGCATTCCAACGCAATGTTTCTACAGCCTCCGATTGGATTAGCATATCTTGTAACAAACTAACATAATGAGTTCTACTCAAAACTGATTGGACAGCTTTGCTTCCAAAGATTTTAGCCTCAATAAGTGCATCATCTATGCCACATCCACTGATATAACTTCCTGCACACTGCAACACAACTTTTATCATGTAGAAAACAACCATCATTGAATAAAGTTCATCAAATTCTACTGGATTACTACAAAATGGAAAACACCTTCATCACAGAAAATTGACAGGATAGGCTGGACTTCAAGCTGAGCATGTACATTTTGTAAATGTTTTTAGAGCTGAGTAAACTGTTGCATAGTTTGCGACTGGAGATGGTATTACTGATAAAAACCCAACCTTCTTCAGTGGAATGGTATTCTGGGAGATCAGAGCATGAATTTCAGCCCACAGAGGAACTGGCTTTTCTTCATCCTTCAGCCCACACCGAATAAGCAATATAATAAATTCAGTTAAATCAGCTTTGTGGACCGCAGCATCAGGTAGAAGAAAATCCATGTCCTCAGCCATTTTGAAACTTTCTGGTAGACTGGGGCATGTTGATGGCTTGTAGTGATTTTGCACATATTGGCAAGGCAGATATGTTATAGGTGTGCAGCTTCATTGGTTTATGATAACACACCTTGTTTTCCAGCAGCTAATTCATTGGTACAGTCTTGAAAAGCACCATGGCAGTATCATGTGTGCTGGGTGGTCCAGGCCAAGAAAAGCTGTCTTCAAAATCAAAATTATCAAGAGCAGCAATTGTAAATCCTCTCCTGGTAAAGTGACTTGGAAGTAGTGTGGTATTGGAATCACAAGATTTTACAGCATGTGTTGCTGAAAAAATCTGGCTATGTTATTATAATTTGTTGATACTCCAGTACTATTCAATGAAGTGGTTAGCTCTCTACTTTTGCACTTAGTTTGCGTGGGCAGTCATCATGAGTAGCAGAGTTTTCTTTTTGCCGTCATGTAATTCATAAAACATGATTTGGAAAAGACATTACATTTGCAAAACATAAGCCTGTTGGTTCATGGGACTGTCTTCCAATCCGCTTATATCTTCAAAGCCATCATCAATGCTGTCAGCTTCTGTTCCGAACTCAAGAACTTTAGTTTGTAACAGTTTTGCGTTGCTGATATTAAACAATGATATAAAAAATGTTGAGCCAACATCAGGCATTCTTGTTGACCCCTTGATTTGCAGAGCTCTGGGGCATCACAAACTTACTCATTAAGTGGAAAATCTAAATCATTCAGGATGTTTCTTAAAATGGTTGCTGCTGGCTTTACCATATACTGTGATCTTATTTTGGCAGCAAGAACTTCAGGAGTCAAATCAGCTGAAAACACCATAAAGTGGCTCATTCGTTTTGTTATACAGGCAGAAATGAAGACTGTCATTATACATTCTTAGAAGAAAAATCTTAATTTCATTATTATGGATCAATACAGTTTCAGCAATGTTGACCATTATTTATCTGATCTCACTGAGTGTGAACCCATAGCCAGCACTCAAGAATGGGTTTAAAACTTAATTTGCTTTTTCAAAGAGTGCAAACTTAACTGAAGGCTGATGGCTACGCTGCTGCTGGAAGCTCATTGTACAGTCATATTTTTGAATGTATGCACACTGCAGTTTGAATGGGCGTACAAATCCACTGCAAATGCATTTACCTCACTGTTTGGATCAGCTACTCAGCTGAAAACTTCTACGTGGAAGAAACTAGCTTCAAATAAAAACATGTTTGCTATTTGAGACTCATAATACTCTGAACTTTGTTCTTTTGTCAATCCCTTTGGCCCTTGTTCTGACTAAACCACAGATCACACATTGAAGATCCTCTGCTTTATTATCAGTTGTTGGAGGTGGACGAGGGGCAGCCATAGATCTTCTAAGTGGATGGGCATTGGGTTTAGTTATCATCGCTTTCTCAGAAAGCTCAGACTCCTATAGTGATTCACTAGTTTCTGGTAATTTTTTGACACATTTTTCCAGGCTTTTTTTTATTATATACGACTTGTAGCACTTGATGTTACAATAATAAAATATTTGATCCTCTTCACCCATCAGTTTCAATCTTTTGTGAACATCGTCTTACCATATTTCTACAGCATCTCAAACTCTCTTCTGTCCAGTTGCAGTTGATGTTAGCTTTTCATTCTCATTAGTTTGTCACATTTTTCTTTTTGGAGGAGTCCTCAGATTGTTTAATTAGCAACACTCCATCAGGAGCTAAAGATCTTTTGCTACCACCTGCTTTACTCATCTTTACGAATTTAAATCAATGGAACACCGGAAACAAAAACAACATTAAAATAAATGACAAATATGATTGCTAAAACACATCATTATAGAGCTGCCATTTTGGAAAATGGTGGAAGGCTTGCTCTCAGGAGTTATTTTCTGTATTTATAAGACTACTTGAACCCTAAAACCTATTTTTGACTCCAAATGAAGTATATAGGTCTTATGGTTCCTGAAATATTACATCATCACTTCAATACATCTGGCCTTTTTAAAAATGTTGTCTGGAAAAAACCAGCCCGGATTAGCAATGTCTACCAAAGCTAAATTACGTCTCTAAAGATAAAAAAACACAAATCAAAAATGAAAATCTCTGGACAACAATTGTTTGCAGAGGTAAATCAAGGGGCCAGGACTAAATCCGTAAATGAATAACAACCATGTAAACCATAGCTCACTCACTCTGTGCAATGCATATATCTCAAACTATTTATACCATTAAGAAACAACCCCTAAAAGCACAATGCCATTAAATAACAACACATATGCAAACCAATAAATACAACTATAGTCATAGTTATCTCATTGGTAGTTTTAATGGCAATGTGATATGTAACCTGATCTGTGAGATACATTTTTGAAATTTGTAGTTACATCTGTTGCATCAGGGAATAAATATTAGCATTGCATTTGGTGTGTGAGGTATGGTTTGCATGGATGTTTTGTGAGTTATGAATTGAGGAGCTACATTTAACTAGCAAATTTCAGTGTTTTTTAGGTTTTCATTTTTAACCATAACTGTACTTTAACTGCATTTGATGTGGTTATAGCTAGGATGCAGTTTCCGTAGGAAAAGCATTTTCTGTTTTGCTAATAACTTTAGTGCTGTTTGACAAATCTTCATGAAATTGTTTTCCCAATAAAAAGGTTAACCCACCCCTGCTTCTTCCTGGAAAGTTTTACAATGATTTATTAAGTGGGGGAAAGGAAAATGGAAGATTGTTCCCAAAATGTGTTTTCAGAGGGGCATGGCCTGGCAAGATGGCTGCCTGATAGCGTTTCCCCAGAGCTCCCCACCAGCCTCATCACAATCCAATCATAATGCTTGTCTAATCAGCCACCGGAGACCGGCATCCAGTGAATTCCACCCCCTAAAACAGCTCCTCACCTGAGATCTGGCACAAAAGCCTGCCTGCTGTGGTGCTTGCTGAGCGGTGATCTGCCATTGAGACTGGGCCTGCTGTGACTGTGGTGGTCTTAGGCGGCTGGAGTGATGACTGGCCTGAAGTGAGCTCTGCTTGGGCTACGGTGGTGGACAATTGCAGCTGCTGAGGTTTGCAGAGTACGAGCGACGCTGAGAGCTTGGACTGCCGGCGCCCCTGGCATCGGCTGGTGAGTCAAGCATCTTTGGCAGCCCTCACCAGAGGCCTTTACTGGGTGTGATGACAGCCACGTAGGCTGCCGGGACCTGGCCCGACTACAATGAATACTGGTTGGCGCCTGTGCCTCAAAGATCGCTGGGACCCTTCCCTCAGTTTCCTGGACTGTGTACAGGGGCCGTGAGGCTGTGCCTGGCCTTGGCAGTGGTGTGGGCTTGCAGGCAGCCCATTACTGAATGCCTTTACACTTTGTTGTTGGCACCTGCCCCCCTTGTGGGATTTGGGGTGGTAACATGAGCAGCGACGAGTGCTGGAGGTTGAGTGGGGACACTTTATGGTTGTACTCTGGGGCTCTGGTGTGCGCCTGGGGCCCCGGCACCCACTACTTGTATATGAAGCCTGGGTTTCCTAGCAGGAGAGCACACAGAACTATAGGCCCTCACAGTTGGGTATGGACTTGCACCCCCATCGTGCACTTTTCGTGGCTGCTGTTTTTCACACTGCAGGGACTCTCATTTAGCAGCACCCCATACCTGGCAACATTCCCTGGGGAGAGGCTCAGCCAATTTGCTGTGGAGGTTGATACCCACTGAGTCAACCTGTGTGTACCCTGCTGCAGGGATCTAAACTACACTTGCACTGAGGTTTGTGCTGACACCTTCTCAACTTATTGTGCTGCAGGACTGCGGAGGTATGTTCCTTTGGGGGGTTGCCTGATAAACATCTAGCTGTTCCCTCAGAGGGGCCATGACTGTTGAGACTGAGGTTTGTGCTGACACCTTCTCAACTTATTGTGCTGCAGGACTGCGGAGGTATGTTCCTTTGGGGTGTTGCCTGATAAACATCTAGCTGTTCCCTCAGAGGGGCCATGACTGTTGAGACCTGCCTCCTGTGATCTGGGTTCTCACCGTGGTGAAATATAAGCCCCACACACTGGTGCAAGCCAATAAGATATATAATAATTGCATCTATATTTATGATAGATAACTATGCACTCCCCCTCCCGCAAGATGGTGTAGTGGGTGAACAGTCTAAGCAACCCCCACCTGGCCTCCGCCTACGAATGCGGACCTGGTAACAGAGCTTAGGGGGATCTGATAATTTTTTATTAAAAAAAATCAACACAGTGGCCCTTGAGGTGGGTCTACTGTACGCAGACTACAGGAAAATCTGCAAGAGGCTTACAGAGTCGGAGGGACAGGTCACTGAGCTCCAGCAGCAGGAGGCCACCCTCTGAAAAATGGTCTCTTCAGACACTTATAACTCGCCTGGATGATCAGCTGGAGGATATGGAAGATCATTCCTGGAGGAAAAACATCCAATTTGTGGGCTTCCCGGAGATGGCAGAGGGATAATCCACTGAACTTTTTCTAGAGGACTGGATAATAACGGTTCTGTAACCGGGACCTCTCAAAGTTTTTTTTACTATTTTCACGAAAGGGATGCTGTCCTGCAGCATGTTTGCCCCCCAATTCAAGAACAAAAGTATTATGATTTTCCCGGATTATACCAGAAAGGCACATGACCTCTGCAGAGACTATATGACAACCAAAAACTACTCTGGGACCGTGGTATTTGCTACAGTTTTATGTTCCTGGTGAAGCTGCAGGTTCAGAATGAGGGAAGAGGGCTCTATTTTGTTACACTTGAGGAAGCTAATGACTGGCTCCATTCCTTGCGCCATGAGCCATGCAAACAACACACCAACAAAATATCTGTGAGCTCTGAGACCCCCTTAGGGGAGCACCAGAAATTGGAAACCCATTGTGGACTTTGGTCAGAGCGCAGACTCTCGACAGACTTGGAAGATTCTTGCCTGTCCGATGGAACTCTGGCTGCTTCGAACTATGTGCCAGACTCACATGATTCTTTCCAGACCCACGGGGAGGGTGTTGATTACTGTAGTGATGATATAGACTGAAAACTAGAGAGTGACTGGAGATGAGTGGCATGTTTGCCGCTGGTCCTTATGGCATCACAGGAATGATCTATATTATGTGGGGACCTACATCAAATATTCACCAACAACTGTTTAAACTGTATTTTGTCATGGCTGTCATTGGTTGAACTGTATCTGCAATTTTTTCTTTACCCGGAGGGGTGGTTATTCCACAGGGCATTTTTTGTTTAGAAGTTCTTTTAAATTAATGCTGCATTGGGGTCTGATCGACTGATTGCTGGTGGGAAGGTCATGGTTGGTGACGGTCTCACTGTGAGTGGTTGGGGCGCCTCTGGTCTTGCCATTTGGGGGAGATTCAAGGCTCACTGCAAAGCCCTACAATTACAGTTAGGGCTCTGACCCAGGAGAAAGGTTGACATAGTAATAGGCATTAGAGTATTGAAGACAGCAAAGGCTCCTTGTGGTCATGGTTTGCCAGCAGAGGTCTAACAAAGCAGGGTGGGTAGAATATCCAAGAAATCCTTGAAGTCTATACTGAAGCCTGTAGGAGGGGTATACTCCCAGCATCCATGAGGGAAGCCCTCATAGTTATTTTACCTAAGCTGGAGAAGGATGTTGCGGAGGTCACTTCGTACTGTCCTCTTTCTATGCTGGTCATGGATGCAAAGATCCTTAACAAGGTACTCGTGACACAGCTCTTACTATTTATGCCACAAATGATTTATGAAGACCAACATGGTTTTACTCTGAGGAGGAACGCCATCTGCAATTTAGACATCTCACACTGGTCTGGCATGCCTTGTCTTCTGATGTGGACCTGTATGCACTGGCCATCCTTGACAGGTATTCTAATTACCTCTGCTGGAAGTACTTGTGAGAGGTGTTGTGGAGGTTAGGCATTGGAGACTCTTTTCTGAAATGGATCCAGATATTGTGTGCAAAACCAACGACAAGGGTGAGGGTCAGAGGAATGGTGTTAAACCAGTTCACTTTGCATCATGGGGCCAGGCAGGGCTGTCCGCTATCCCCTCTACTGTTTGCGTTTGTAATGGAGCTGATGGCGTGTAGGATCCCGGATACCCTGAAGGGTTCGGAGTCTGTAGATAGGGGGTGGGGCGCGCATGAGACTCCCTGTACACTGATGATGCTCTCCTCTATTTGCGTCAGCCCGAGTATTCGATCTCCATTATGTTGGCACTCCTCACTGTTTTGCTTTCCTTATCTTATGACTGAGCTTACAAAACTTCCCTGGAATGCACTTCTTAGTTTAAAGAAGACATTTATTATTATTACTTCACCACGAGGTTCTTGAAAGACGAGATTAGTAGGTTGGAAGCACACGTTTAAAAGTAGTCCCAGCAATGAAAGCAAAATATATCAAAGTACTTCTCAATTGCAATGTACACAGCAAATACATGTGATTATATTATAGCATAACTTCAAAGCAAAGAATAAAAGTCAAAATTTCATCACCGTAGGGCCTATCACTGCTCGCCATCCTTCTCATGCCTGCCAGTTGATGACTCCTGTTCAACTGCGAGAAGGAGATTTTCCACCCAAACGGGAGGCCAGGCAGCTGACGTCCGCTCCTGACTGAAGTCCTGGAGAATCTCCCCTCGCTGCTGCCCAGGGCCACTGTAAAAAATCCTGGCCCCTTCCTCTCAGACCCGGGAAATAAAACAAGCCACTGGAGATTGACCAGATCTCCTAAGCCTCTCCTCTTCCCAAGGCTGAGCAGAAAGGAAAACACCAAATATACGCTCTTTTATCACGTTAGGGTTTGTGTGAATTCAATTTGAAAAAACATAGCTTGATCTACCATGTGGAAAAACACAGCTTGGAAAAACACAGCTCATCTGCAATGTCTCAAATGTCTAACTCCACGTTAAAGCCAATAGGCAGCAAAACTGAATACCAAATGTAATGTCTAATGCCATGCTAAAGCCAATAGGCAGCTAAACGGAATACAGAATGCAATGTCTAATGCCACGTTAAAGCCAATAGGCAGCTAAACTGAATACAGAATGTAATGTCTAATGCCATGTTAAAGCCAATAGGCCGCTAGCCTAAATACCAAATGTAATGTCTAATGCCACGTTAAAGCCAATAGGCAGCTAAATTGAATACAGAATGTAATGTCTAATGCCACGTAAAAGCCAATAGGCAGCTAAACTGAATACAGAATGTAATGTGCTCCTGATGAACATTGAACAACTAATATGCGCAGTGGTGAAACACAAAGTCATTGGTCAAACACAATTGATGGCATGACGCTCACCGAGTTCAGCAAAATATCAGGGGCCTTTCCTCAGACTGATCTGACTTGGGAGAATGAGAGTGTCAGATACCTGGAATTACACTAACTCGCAGTGCAATGGAGCTCGGGGCAGCCAACATAGGGGAGAGTGTTGGAGAGATTGAAACCATCCATAAAGTTTTAAAACACATTATGCCTGTCCTTGATGGGGAAGCTGACCATTGTCAAAATAATCATAGTGCCCTGTTGCCTTTATGTCTTTCAGGGTACCTTATATGAGATCCCTAAGAAAGTGTTTCAAGAACTTGACAAATAAATTGTAAAATTGTTATGGGCATCGGGGAGGAAATGTGCAAGCCTGTCCACGCTCAGATGCACTTGGGAAGGGGGGAGACTTTGAACTGCCTTGTGACCCTGTTACAACATACCGTGTGTTGGATGGCTGGCAGTGAGAAATGGGAATTCCGACTGCTGCGGGACGCATGGGGAGGGCATGTCCTCCCTGAGTTACTGATGATGAGTGCTGGGGTCCTGCACACTGTGCTGTTTGTAGTAAGGCAGGTGTGTGGGTCCTGGGAATGAGCTGTCAAAATGGTTTTGTGGAAGGCACCCTTTGCCTTTGACATGCCAGCTTCTCAATGATTGCACGATCACTGTCTATAAGCAAGTGGCGTGAGGAGGGCTGTGAGACACTGAGGGTTTTGTATCCAGCTGACCGTTTTATTACACTTGCTGAATCTATATCTTCTTTCGGCCTAGGCATAGGGCAGTTTCTTCAGTACACCAAAATAGTAGCAACAGGCCTTCTTTCCCTGAGGATCCCTCTGAGTCTCATACCCTGGTGGCCATGCTAAATTTAGGGTGTGGCCGTAGATTGATTTCATATCTTTATAGGATCTTGATGGAGGATCTGCCATACATTGACCTCCCAGTGCATGTCATTTGGCACAACACACCCCTGTAGGCTAAGGACTGGGTGGCGCTACACGAGGGGGTTCCAGACAGTGTCCTCTAATGCTTAATTTAAGTTGACACAATTTTATGTTATTCCTCAAGTATACCTGACCCTGTGCATGCTACATACCATTTATCTAGACAGGTCCACTGATTGCCCCAGATGCAACCATATCAAGGTGGATTCCATACACATGATTTGGGATTGCCCTAGCCTAGATGGATATTGGGAAGGAGTGCTTGCCTCCCTGAAGGTGGCCATGAGTTGGGACACCCCCGGGATATAGAAAAATGCCTGCAAGGATGGGTTTTCATCAAGAAGAAAAGGAAGTTAAGTAGGCAATTCCTACATCTGGGGCTTGCACTGGCTAAGCGTAAACTAGCTATTTACTGGCTGTCCCCAATTACCCCCAAACATACTGACTGGAAGAAGGATGTGGCTGAATGGGAGAATGTGGAGGAATATCACATGTGCACATCACATAGGAGCAACAAGCTGATGGACGATTTGCAAGCAAGCCTAGGTTGTTATGTTTGCTGTCTTATTGGATTTCCCTGATGCACATCCAGTGTGACCTGTTTTGGACCCCCCACAAATTTGGGGGAGACTTGGGTGGGATGTCACACCACATCAATGGAGGTTGGGGAGAGTGCACTGTTCTTACATCTTAACTGAATGACTAGCACAAGGTTATATATATGCTGGGAACGGACCTGCATGGGAATTTCGAGGTGGAGAACTGCACAGTTCATTGCTATGTCAATTTGTCATTACCGCATCGTGATATTGTATAAATGCCAATAAAACCTAAACACAAAACAATGCATTTTCACTATGCCGTTTCCCATAGGAATTTTAGATAAAGCTACAGCAGAAATGGCTTAAACAAAATACACCAAATTTGGTAGAAAACTAGAAAATTACCCTGAAAGCATGCTATTGTGATTTGGTGTATATCGTTCAGTAGTTTTTGTGAAATAGAAGTTCATATTTCATAGCTATCTAGAGATGCAGGAGTACCGTGGCACCAAAAGATGAAAAGATAAGATCTGATTGGCTGAGAACACAAAGGTTTGGCAGCCATTTTGGGACCCAGCAAATTAGTCCTTAAGTCATAGGAAGAAAGAAAAATACCCTGACCCCCTAGGTCTTGTCAGTTGGTGGTTCCAGAGGGCCTCCCCTGGGCCAAAATTGACAAAATATATATATCCTTTACAGTATTGTGTACTACTGCGGTCCTGTGGGGAAAAAAAGGTTGGGCCGGAGCCTGGGGATGATTCAGGGCATGCTATATTACATATTTCCAAATTTGAGGAGGGGTCATGTAGGGGCCCCTCCCAGAACTGAATCCCGCCCACAGAGACCCCCTTCTCAAAGGTGCTGCTGCATTTTGAAAGGGGACTCAAGACTCTGAAGCACCCAGCATTGATGGATGCTACACATCCCATGTTGCAGTGTGCCCTCCTACTCCTCGTGACCATGGCACACAGTGCAGATGCATTCCCTGGCCGAACGGAGCGAGCAGGGGCAGGAAGCTGTCGGTTTTGGCACAAGACTGTTCTGTTAATCAGGTCCTGGCATGGCAGCACAGTAGTAGGTTCTCTGGGCTGCCTTTAAAAAAACATTTTTTGTCTCTTTAGCTTGGGAATGCAGGGACCGTATGTGGTTTGTCTTATGGTTGCAGTATGTGATTTAAGGATTGCAAAAGAAAGACTGGTACTTGTTTAATCTTGATTTGAATATTAATGCTTTATTGTCATAAGTGATGTGATGAATAATGTCATAGAAAATGTCATGAACGATGTAGTATGTGAGGTCATAATCTGGACCTGATTTATAGTTACTTCTGGTAAATATAACTGGCGAATGGTGTTGTTTATAGCTAAAATGTTTCATTTTAATTTTCACCTAGCTATAATATCATTTTAACCTTTGTTGTTTCAGTGAATTTCTGAGGTTTTGTAATGTATGGTTAGATATTACAACACCTAACTACAATGTAATTTTAACTTTTGTTTTGTCAGTGAATTTCTAGATTTTTTTTTAATGTACTGTAATATTTATTACCATAGCTTACTATGTCAACCCCTCTTATATTGGGATGGCAAGAGCTTATGCCCACCTCCCCAAGTGTACTGTGTGCAGCATAGGGTGTGCCGGATTGGCTAGCCATCACAATATATAATATAATGTAATATAATATATAATACAATACAATATGATATGATATATTGTGCATAGAATCAATAATGTTTGGAATTATACGATTTCTAATGGACCCTTTCCATTCTTACATAGCATCCAATACTTTAAGCATCTATCAGGTTGCATGCGGCGATTGTCGAGTCTCAAACATTGCAACATAGGGTGCCTCTGGTCTTAGGGCCAGCTGGTTTATGTACCCATCACAGAACTACATTAGGAGTCCATCTGTACCAGTTACCATCTTTGAGATAGCTTTCAAAATCTTCTGAATACAAATCAGCTGTTTCAGCTCCTCCATTATCTTAGGTTTCATGTTTGCATCAGCCTATCTAAATGCAAACTTGTTTACTTCAATGTATTTCTGTCCACTGCTTCATACAGCTTCCTATAATATTATTGGAAAGCCGTATTAATAACTTCTGTGAGCTGTATATTGCTTTGTTCATATTGAGTTTACATTAGAAGGACCACGCCCCCATTCTCAGTCCTTATCAACCAAGCTAACAGTTTGCCACCCTTACCTTCCCCTCCATGAAATCTAACTCTATATGACATATAATCCATAGATTATTGACTTTCGACCAGGCTACATATTTTTCCATGGTCGTTTTAACGGCCTCCTTTATGGCATTATGTAACTCCACTAACCCTTTCTACTTTTCTTAGCTATGCCTCAAATTTAGTTAGCTCTTTTTTTATGGACCTCACCATACTTCTATTACAGTGCCCTGCTCTCATGACGGAATGATGTGCTAGGTGGGATGTGACTATCCCCATGTTTGGCTCCAAATACTGATTTTTTGCTTCACTCAGAGTAGTTTGGCGGACCTGATCCTCCAATGTATCATACGGAAGTTGCCATGTGAGAATTTGGGTACACCTTCTCCACCTAACACGTCAGGAATGGGTGATGGCTCAAGATTAGTCTGCTAAGACATTCTGCCTGTTGTGCCTGTGTCTGCAACAGTTTACTACATACTGTTCAATCTAATCTGAGATATAAGTTAGAAATTGTGGAGACAATAAACGTGGATGTTTAAATTGTCAAGAGTCCACTAATGTCAAATTTTAGAATTATCCCTTGAATGTCTTTGTATGTATCAATGGAGGATGTGAGTGGTTCCGCTTAGCATATTACATGCTATTTAAATCTCCTACCAAGAGCAGGACATGGGCCCACTTTGCAAATAGTTTGGACAGAGGGGCATAGTATGTTGGTTGCTCAAAGTCAGAGGCACAATATGAGCACAGTCTGATTTCCTCTCTACAAAAATGCCTAATTTACTGATCTAGTAATATCCTATCACAAAGTGCATTGCAGGTCTCACTCATACAGTCACACCCTTGTATTTGAAGAATTTTCAGTGTCAAAAATTGCCCTCTTCATCTATGCCGAAAGCATGTTCCTTTCGTGCCCTTCAGATGGGTCTCTGGTAGCACGGCCACTTGGACTGGCATGCATTTTAAGTAGGCAGGTAATTTGTCTCTTAGTCGCTGTACTCATGTCTCTAAGATTCCATGTGATGAACCTACACCTATCACTTGACGTCATTAATTCCTTTCAGTTCTCATGCAGCTCTCGAGCACAATATCCCCTCTGCTCAGGATGCATGCCCCACATTACTCCGACTACATGTGTCCTCTCTTCCACCTCTCCTCCCATGCTGCTCGTGCTAACAGCTATTTGAGGTCACATTCCCTGCTTTTTCAGTACCCTCCTCCTTTTTCCTAGGACAGCGTAGAAACGTCTTCCACCCAACTTTAAACTGTAACACAATCTCTTTTTTTCTCCTTGGCATGTGTTAAAAGTAATTGAGAATTGGGAGAGCGTCCTCTGCTGCCCCATGAATGTGATACTTAGCTTACTGAACAACACCCACTCTCTGTTTCTAACCTATGTCTGTTCTTGTACGTCTAGTTACAGCAAGCCAATCAGATTGTTTTGTATTCAGTTTGGCGGACCTAAAATTGCAAACGTGAGAAAAAGCTCCCTCAGACAATCACACTTGAGCATTTTGTATTGCATTCGCAGAGGTTCCAGAATCCAGGTTTGCAGAACTCCACAAAATAATGATACAGATATTGCTAACATTTATTATAGTCAGACCCAAACATGAGCTCCTTTTTAATTGCTAGTTTCTCGAAAACTACTGATCAGATTTAAACCCAAATGCACTGCCTTCAGCAAAGTTGTACCTTCATGCCAAAGTTGGTGTCAGTTCATTCAGGCGTTTTTTCTGGGTTGCATAGCAAAGAGTCTTATGAGAGTTACTATTGATATGGCACTTTGGGATGGCCACCTTTTTCTTGTCCACCGCTAGACAGATCTCTACAAAAGCTGTCCTGAAGAATCCAAAAAGGATGCCATATTTTACAAAGGATTTGTGCAGATTTGTTGAATGGTGCCAACGTTATCAAGAACAAGTGCATTGTCAGTGAGCATTGTTAATCCATGTTACATAGAGGTGATATATACATAGCAACAAATTATATTTAATTATGTTTCTCTTATGAGCATAATCTTAATACTAGATTCCCTGTTTCTATGTCAAACTATTACATTTTTATCACTTATTACGGATAGACATCTAACTAGGCACTGTTTTAGCGTTTTGTCATTTGCACATACAGGTATTTGAATCAATGCGATTGGTTTGTTGAATTTAAGTACAATGCCTATCAAATGTTGTGACAAAAAATGGCTTTTCCCCAGAGCTAAAAGGAAAGAATTGTTATAGTATGTTTATAGTTGTGTATCTCAGCAAACTATGGGACAGATGATCATTGATGTGCCCTGAATGCCTCTCCCTGTTGTTATATTCATGGACAACCCAAGTGCAGGAGAGAAAATGTAATCTAGTTGGTAAATTGATGATCTTGGAAACCAGATCACAGGGTTCTAATCATGGGTTCTGCATTTAGAGAAAAAATATATATTATTTACTTTATCTCCCTTCACTTCAAATGATAAAGGTCTCCCTCTCTCTCACAAACACACGCACACATAAACACACTGTCCGTGCTTGCGCTGTTCTTGTTTCAATAAAATATTTTTTATGTAGAGTAATGTGATGCTCCTATGAGTTACCAAAATAAAACACAATTCTACATAATATCACTAAACCACAGTAATGCATAGTTTGTCTATGGGTCTCAACAGGGGAGAATATTCTGGCTGTATTTGAGTTGGTCGAGTGTTTTTTTTTTTTTATAGAGTCACCTTGTTTTCAAAGAAAAGCAGCATGTTGCTGAAGTGGTGCTAGAAGGCCCACTGTGTGGACTGACCGTCTAGTGCACTACCTCCATGAGCCACGTAGAGCTCTGTAGTGCACGTCATTGTAAGAAGCTGGCCTGGTGTGTGATGAGCACGTATGGTGTTATTACTTTATACCAGGTCCAGGTATCCCCTATTAGTGAGGTGTAGTCAGTGTCTAGGAAGCCAGGGCTCTCACGAGGTAGCTGTGGATGAGCAGCCAAGACTTATCTAGAAGACATGCAAAGCTTATGCAATACCACCACAGGCACACAGCACTTACACACATGAAAGAACCACACAGTGTTAGAAAAATAAAGGTACTTTATTATGGTAACACAAATACTAAAATGCTGTATAGGCAATACTCCACTAGTAGGTGAGTAGACACACTCTAATATACACATTAGAAGACAGGAATTGGCATAGAAATCAATAGAAAACAGAGAAATAGCAGAATAAAATGGAGACCCTAGGCGGAGACAAAACCATATACTAAGTAAGTGGAATGTGAAAGTGGGTCCCCCACCCAAGGAAGCGGAATGTGTACAGGGGAGCTGGAGGAACTAGGAACCCCAAAAGGTAAGTACCACAGTGCCCCCCAGCGACCAGGAGAGCAGAGGTTTTTCCCCAAACCTACAGGTAAACTTTGGGAAAGGACTGTGCAAGACCCAAGCAAGGCTGGAAGAAACAAGCAGTGGATTCTGACAGGAGAGGACCTGCAGATGAAGGGGACCAAGTCCAGTTTGAGCTGGAGTGTCCGGTTGTGGCAGGATCCACTACCCACCCTTCTGTAGATGTAGGACCAGGTCGTTGGTAAAAACAAGGAGTCAGCTGTGCAACACGGGAACAGGAGAAGAGTTCCAAAAGTGATGCAGATGATGTCCCTTATTGGTAGAAGAGGTGCAGCTCATCAGTGGTGTGGAAAAAACACCAACAAGCCTTTGCAACGGCAAGAATCGCAGATGAAGAGTTGCAGAGCTGCTGGGGACCAGGAAGGTCCAGAGGGACTCAACCCAGGGAGGGAGTCCTAGGTAACCTTCAGCAGTGAGGAGAGTCAGAAGATGAGGATGCAGCCCCCACAGGCAATTCACAGGCAGCAGGCACAGGATTTGCTTGGAGGCCCACTTCATACACATGGAGAGGAGCCCAACATTGCTGTATCAGCAGGCAGGAGTCTGAGCTTTGCAGGGAAGAGTGCTGGAGGCCAGGGCTGGCTACATTGAGCCTGAAGATCCCTTGGAAGAAGAGCTAACAAGCCTTGGTAGCTCCAAGATTCGCAGTGGACAGGGGTACAGTCCTGCAAGGAGAGGTAAGGGCTTACTGTCTCCCAAGTTGAACAGCTGGTAGAGAGGACCAAGGGGACCTCTCCAGACCACCACCTGTCCACAGAGGATTCACGCAGTTTTGCAGGAGAGAAGAACCACCTAGGTACCATATAGTAGGGGCTTACAGAAATAACCAAATTTAGAGGGAGAGAGCACAGTCACTGGGGTCCAGGTTTGCAGGATCCCAGTGAACACAGTCAAAACACACTGACAGCAGGCAAAAAATGAGGGTAACCATGCCAAAAAGAGGGTACTTTACTACAATCATTTCTCTCAGAGTTCTGCCAATGCACCTTCATCCTTGTTACCATAGAGTGCTACCAATGTAGTAAAACACTTCTGTTTCGAGCATCTTAATTCCTGGCAGAATTAAGATTTGCATTACAGACTGCCAACTAATTTCCATACTCGATCCTACAGAGGTCTGTCAATTCATATACACTGAGTCCACATAGACCTATTTGATTGCACCTCCATCCGTGACACCTGAGAGACTGCCAAGGCACACTTTTCGCCACAGTGGCTAGTTTCAATAGGTGATGCCTTTACCATTGAAAAGGTTTCAGGGAAGCTTGATGGGGTGAATGCACATCCTCCCAAGCTGGGGGGGTCAACTGGTTTGTAACCTCCTGTACACAATTTGTACTAAAGAGCAAGACTTGTTTCAGATTGCAAAGACTATTGAATGCACTTCATGCCTACACAAGCGCAAACAAGATCGAAATCAATTTGAACAAAGCCAAAGTTATTTAAAATTGGAGGACAAATACAAAAATCTGCGGCATGACGCATAAGTGGTAAACTGGTAGTGATTGAGAATGATTACACATATCTGAGGGTCATCATTGGTAACAGGGGTTTGTTTAATCAGTATATGATCCATATGAAGGACAAATCTGGTTCCTCTAATTATGCATTCTCCTTTCTTTTAACATCTCTGTAAGGCTCGGCGGATGAACCATTAAAAAAATTCTAAGCACTCCACTGGCTCCCTAGTTGTCCTGGGAGCAGCAAAGTTCTGCGAGGGAGGGACTCAGACTTGTTGGATTGGTTTAATGTAAAAATATATTGACTCACTTTCGATCTTCTAAAATTTGCCTCCAAGGTGCAGGCGTGATAAGAATTTTGCCTCCTAAAACAGACAAGGTGTGTTCTTAATGGTGTGCTATCACTTTCAAAGTCTCCCAGGAGGGAACATTGTTCCCATTTGATTTGACAAGATAAGATTTGAGCGCTACCACAGGAGATTCACATTATAGGGATTATCTGAAGTCCTGTCGACAGCCATCAGGGCTGGTCTGGGAACACAAAGCAGCTATGCAAAATTTTGTCAGACCTGACCTCATAGGGTGCATAGCAAGCGAGCCTGATCACTACAATGGGCTTTAGGGGGGTCCCCATCCCCAAGAAAATTTGGGATAATTGGCAAAAAGGCTGCATTCTACAGCACATTTGTAATTATATATTCCATTGTGGGGTTTTTTAAAGCACAGTAAACAATGCCCTCACAGTGCAGCAGGATACAGTAATCTTTATTGTAGTTCTTCAATGATTCCTTCACCATCAATCACCCTATAACAGTGCCTCTCATCTCTCCTTAATTCCTCTCTCAGATGTATTTCCTTTATTTTACTGCAGGGTATTAGAGGGCTTTACATCACACACACATACAGAGACAATGATTCATACATATGTAAATCACTTTATAGAAAACGTTGATAAAGATGTAGGATTTACAAGTCATCCTTACTGGTAGGCATTTTGTAAGAATATGTGGTCTGGAGAAGTATAAACTCAGGATTCAGACTGTAGCACAGTGGTGTTAGGCTTGACTTTACTATTAACAATTTATTTGTACACAATTTTTTTTAAAGCAAAATCAGGATAATAAAATACTGAAAAAAAACGAAACTTTCTGACCTGCACAAAGTAGTTTGCATGCAGCTCTTTGGTGGCTGTTCATAGCTCTCTGTGCTAGATTATGACTGGTATTTATGAATTGCACAGTAACAAAAGGAGTTCTGTGACAGATGTAGTATTCCACTGAGCTGTGCATATTAAATATTGTTCTGTGATCTGCATAGTACATGTTCTTTGCAGCAGGCACATTAACCCTCTGTGCTACCTTAGGTTAGTCACAACAGCCACTAGGCAAAACTCCGATCTCTCTCCAGCAGGTACATTATTCACCAGAGTTATCTTGGCAATTTTATTGTTGCCTGAAAACTGTTGGACATACGATGAACTATGAAGTGCTTTTAAAACTGCTGCACTGCTACAAAACCGCCCCCCAGTAACAAAAGTGGCCCCCACCCTTCCAGCCTCCCAAGGAAACGCCTTATGCCCGGTACAGCCAACATGGCCTTGACAGACATTACAAATCTCTGACCTCTGGGAGGTGGCATGCTCAGGGAACAAATTAAAAATGTGTTTGATTTCTTTGATGAAATAGACTTAGCTAAGCTTGCTGATTCCTGTCAGGTTATTCATACCTATCATACCTTGAGCCCTCAGCCTCACCTGTCGGCTTGCTACCCATGGTTTATAAAAAGGCAAGTTTCTTTCACACCACTTTGGGGGTCTGCCGACATTGGATTGACTACCACCCTGGCTTCAAGCACCAGACCCCAGAATATGTAGGCTATGCGGCAAGGCTAAGGAAACCCTAATATTGCCTTAGAGCCTGCCATAGCAGGCAGCACTGGCCATTAAAGGCCCGAGCCGAAGGCACACAGTCATTGAGTGTATAAAACCCACCAACATGATACTTAATGTAGTATTTTTTTTACATTTTTCTTGTTTTTCATCAAGCAGATTGCAACCTCACAACAATTTTGAACAAGTAATGATTGAGAAAACAAACTCCTGTTAGGAGTCATCTCTGGCCTCGCAGTTTTTCAATGCTGCTGGCTTTGCGCTGCACTTTGTGTACTTTCAACTGACAGGAACCTTTGCCATGTGTTCTAAATGAATAGTGGATAGATACATTTAATTCAATGTTGTATAAACTTTTTGATGTTCAAGTTGTGTTTTGGGTTTCTACTGACAGAACATCTGTTTCAAAAGTGGATTATTTCATGTAGTGGCTTTAACAAACAATGCATGGTATTTAAATGCATTTGAGGTAGTCTCCTTTGAAAATGTAATTGCACAGGGGAACTTTCTGATCTACCAAAATCGGGATGTTCATGGCAGAATCTCTTGGGCTGCCCTCAAACTGGGAATAAGAAATTTGTGTGACTTGGTAAACTTTCGGTGGGTCAGCAAGACCAGGAGGATTTGACACAGCATTTGGAAAATCCTGTTTCCAGTGCCCAAGTTGACCACAATCAAAGCAAAATCCTTCAGTTTCCTGAGTCTTTCCTCTACCCCTTCCATTACCCCTTCCCACTCTTCCTCCCCTTGTCCTCCCGTCACCTCCCTCCTTTGTTTCACCAAGGTTCCAATCTTTGAGAGGCTCTCTGCACTCTTTCTGTTAGCATTTGCCTCATGTTTTGTAGTTTCAATTACATCAGTTTTGGTTTAATATTCTGTGTCTTCCTTCTGTAGCCATACACTCCTTTGCAATAGTCAGTAGCTTTTCTAACATTTTTTCCATCCACTGCATATTTTAATTCACTGATCCCGCTAATTTTGCAACAATCCCTGCACAAAAGCGGCACCTCTAGCTTCCTGGGCTATTTATATTGGATCGGAAATGCTCAACTACCTCTCAAACACATCCACATTCAAAAATATGAGCAATATGTACTTTTCCACATTCAATGAAACATCAGTTCCAGGGTCCAGCCTTGGCCATGGTGACTTTTACAATAACTGGTCTTTCACCATATTCTGTATCGCAAATTGATTCACATCTGCACAGTTGTCTGCATGCTTCAAACACACTCTGTGACTCTTTGTGGCAGTGGGTTGGCTTTTGTTGTATATATTAGGGACTCCTTAAGTCAGAGGGGGCCCATTGGACATGGACCATAACTCTACCTCTGGGTATAGGGTAGCCCCTCAATGGTAGGAGAGAATCGGGCACAGACAGGGGTGGAGTCCTCATCATTAGCTTCATTAGAGTGAGGGGAGGGGAAGTGTCTCCTAGCCAGATGATCTGCCATCCATCTTAAGGTTTCTCTGGTAAAAGTGGGACTGCAGGAGATAGAGAGCACTCTTGCTCTGGGCTGATCCAGTTTTGGAACTAGTGTATAGTGTTGTCACTCACAACTCTTTCCTTGGCACTTTACTGTCAATCAATCATATTGCAGTGCTCACTTGTGTATTGTCTCCTTGTGCTTCTTTCACCAGTGGTCCCACAAGCATTGCTCCATCTTTACCTGGGCCAGCTTTAGGGCGGTGCGAGCGGTGCAGCTGCACCGGGTGCTGGCCTGGGTTTGGGGCCGCTGACATCGGGGGGGGGGTGCTGTGTTTAGCAATAACTTATGAAATGTGCAATTTAAAAGCACCTGCTGAAAAGTTTCTTGTGCATCCTGCCTTCAGGAAGCAATTAAAATGTCAAGATATGTCTTGTGGTGAATGTTCCTGCTAGGGAGAAAGATGGGAGTTTTGTCTAGCGGCAGCTTTGGCTCTCCATAAAGTAGCATAGAGGGTTATCATGCCTGCTGCAAAGAACAGAACTATATTTTATGTGGCTTACTGAGTGGGTTAGTAAAGCCAGACTTTACAAGTGCTTTAAAACAAATGAATGTATGTGAAAGGGGGGAGGAATGGAGAGATTA
Organism: Pleurodeles waltl; assembly: GCF_031143425.1. Taxonomy (NCBI): domain Eukaryota; kingdom Metazoa; phylum Chordata; class Amphibia; order Caudata; family Salamandridae; genus Pleurodeles; species Pleurodeles waltl. The sequence continues at coordinate 653,667,770 of NC_090445.1, read as the reverse complement.
GGGGCACATTTGCTGGGTGGTAGTGAGGGAATCCAAGGAATTGGCATTGGGGCAGGGGGTGCCAAAAAAGTCTGTTGCACAGGGCACCAACAGCACTAAAGCCGTCCCCGATCTTTAGAATGCACCACCCGCCTCCTCTACTAGCATGGAGAACATGTCCAGCAAATACTTCTATCATACTCCTCTTATGGTTCAGGGATCTGGAGGAATGGATAGGGAGCATTTCTTCAGCTTCAAATGAGCATTCTAACTTCCAGCAGGTGGCAGCCTCAGTTTAGAAAGTTAAGAGAGCAGTGGTTGGTTGTGAACTCTTAGCCTACTGCTACAGAATTATCACTGCTACCCATCTAGATTTTGCAGAAGTAGTACTGATTTTTTAACTACATCGAAAACAGGTAGAAGTGAAGCATACTCTGAATGGAGTGCTATTGTGATGAATCAGTCCTATATGCAGTTTTTTCATCTTCACATTTCTGCCCTAAAAGAAACTTGTGAAATCATAACTTTCTCTGATATATTTCATCACAGCATGTTCAACCTAGATGATGACCTCTGCAATATGCATTGAACCAATGGGGCTGGTGTGCCATTTTGCATGTCCTCCTCAGAGGTAAGGTCTACCAATGTCAAGATCAGCCAGAATTAGCAGTAGCTGGTAATAGCAGCAATTTTCTTTTACCTGCGTGTCATTTGAGATCAGGAATAGCAAGGGGCAGCAGAGACGGGGACAGGTGGTAAATCTTGTGCTTAAAGTTCTGTTTGCTTTCTGCCGTGTCTGTTCTCTACCCCCAGCAGCAAACAAAAACCTGAGGGGCTAAAGACGAGAATCAGTCCTAAGGTAATTTTAAAAAACAGCATGACAGCACACCCCTAGCATTTGTGGTCATATGAGGTCACTTTGGATGGGTGCAGAAGTCATACAGCAAGCAGTGAAGTGTTTGAATGCTTGTATATGAAACTTCATTTTGGATGCGCCAGCATAAGGAAACTTTCCCAAAAGTGAATGCATTGCACATCTGGCGGTATCACTGTGAGAGTTAAGAACTGTCTGGTGAGATTACAGGGTTGAATCGTAGCAGGGTTGCCTGTCTTTATCCTTGTAAGGTTGATGTGCATACATCTGGTGTGTGTACTGATCTTTCAGCAACTCAGAAAGACATGGAGTGAATTGTATCTGCTTACTGTCCTCTTGACTTTGAACTTTCTTATCATTCTGACCTTGGGCTGCTTCACTGTTTTCAAAGTGCAATCCGCATAAACTCTTTGTGTATAGTTTGCATAGCTGCTAGTTTTTGTTTCTCACGAGGGAACTTGGCGAGGGGCACTGCTGTGCTGAGGAGATAGGAAATGGGGTCGGAGTGTAAGGTGGAGAGAAACATGGGGTGTGTTCGGGACAGTGTGCCCAGTATGCAGAGCCTCATTTTGCATACTTATTTTTTCAATGCTAAAATTGTGAATTATAGTTCTCAGGGTTGTATTTCTTTGTGCTTAAAAAGAGTGACTGTTAATAAATTTGTATACAAACACAGCGGGATACCTTGTTCATATATGCTCATTTCACATACATGCCAGAATTACTGCTTAGAGGGAATCCCCATTTGAAGAAAAAAAACATTTTTCATTTTACCTTGCTCACTTTAAAAGTCGCTGCAATCCAAGTTAGTGGTTTTGTTAATGTCCCGCCAGTCCCCAATGATTTAATGCATACTGTTTGCTCTTGCAAAATACTTTTATATGAGAAAACTTGGTAAATAAAGCTGCAGTGAAAAGACAAAAGTGAAACCAGTTACAAATACAAACCTTACATTTCCCAAAAGCCTGTGCTCTGGTCAGCACACATCAGATGTCCCATCTCTTGTAACTGTGTAGCACAATATGAAAGATCTAGGAAGGAACAGACTCAACTATGGATGCATCGCCGCAGGAGACTGGTCAACACGTGTGGATGTGTCCATGTCATCACTCTGCGGTTAGTAGGATTTCAGCACAGGTAAAAACTTATTGTGAAGCAACACGCTGGTGAGTGGTTTTTTGGCAAACTCCTGCGGGGCACTTTGTCCATGCTGCACGCAGAGCTTGGCATATATCTGGCAGCATTTTGGAGAGAGATTTTCCAGCAGAAACAACGAAAGCTGTATTTTCTACTTGGCTTCTCTTGAAATTCTAGAGTTGTTTTGCAGTTTCATATAGCACAAACCGTGTCCAGTGGAATTGGAGGGCTTTATATGAGCACCAGATTACATTACAGGTTTGAAGGAAGATTTGTAGCAGCACTTTCTATATCTCAAGCTATGCTTTTATTTTTGGTGGCCTTAGAGGAAGAGCTGTCGATTTTGGACCTAGGGAACCAGGCCTTCACTCAACATCCTTGGATCTTGAGAAAGACACTTAGGCGGTCATTCCGACCCTGGCGGTCATGGACTGCCAGGGCCGGGGACCGCGGGAGCACCACCAACAGGCTGGCGGTGCTCCCAAGGGCATTCTGACCGCGGCGGTACAGCCGCGGTCAGAAACAGAAAACCGGCGGTGTATCGCCGGTTTTCCGCTGCCCTGGGGAATCCTCCATGGCGGCGCAGCTTGCTGCGCCGCCATGGGGATTCCGACCCCCATACCGCCATCCTGTTCCTGGCGGTTTTGGCTGCCAGGAACAGGATGGCGGTATGGGGTGTCGTGGGGCCCCTGGGGGCCCCTGCAGTGCCCATGCCAATGGCATGGGCACTGCAGGGGCCCCCGTAACAGGGCCCCACCAAGGTTTTCAGTGTCTGCCATGCAGACACTGAAAATCGCGACGGGTGCAACTGCACCCGTCGCACCCCTTCCACTCCACCGGCTCCATTCGGAGCCGGCATCCTTGTGGAAGGGTGTTTCCCGCTGGGCTGGCGGGCGGCCTTCTGGCGGTCGCCCGCCAGCCCAGCGGGAAACCCAGAATACCCGCGGCGGTCTTATGACCGCGCAGCGGTATTCTGGCGGCTCCCGCCGGCCCTGCGGTTACCGCGGCCGGCGGGAGTCAGAATGACCCCCTTAATCTGTTTGTGCCTCAATATAAATATTTTTTTATATTTAGTCAATTAAGTGATGGTACTTCCTCTTCATGGTTCAGGAGGTTTAATTACCAGTTTCATGGTAACAAAGGGAACACAGTCACTATCCACCTCACCTCAGAGTCTGGATCTCCACCTTCCAGCCGCAGGAATACAGGCAATAACATTTGGGGGAGTCTGGGGAAGCTGTCCTCATCCTCTATCTTGTACCTGGCATGACCTGGGGCATCCAAAAGGATACTACTCTGCTTTTGCAATTAATTCTGTGAGCACAACTTGAACATGAACATCACAGGGCATCCATTCCAACATTTGCAAAATCTCACACTCGATGTCTCTAATATATACCCATATATTTTCTCACATTGCTATGATCTTGAGGTTACTGTTTCTGTTGTGCACAGACTAAAACTCTTGATATATTTCCCAGTATATGCAACTAGCCACTACTTTATGCTTTCCAGCCCAGCCCCTGAGCAGGTCATATGACCTTGCTGAGCACAGTCTAATGATAGCCTATTAATGGACAAACTGTTCACTATCAAAGGTATCTAATATATCACTATCTTTGCATGCAGATAATGCTGCTTCCCTTACAGTGTTGCAGCTTCAAATTGCAGGAGATCTCAAAAAGCATCCTCTGTAGTTCTAAATCTTGCATGAAAAACTGACCTTTACTTAAAGATTCTGATGCTAGCCTATCTTTTGATCTGAAATGCCATATAGGCAAAGTAAATCTGTTGCTATCACCAACTGCTGCTAATTCTGGTTGATCATCACATTAGTAGCCCTTAAATCAGAGAACAGCATGCAAAATTGCACACCAGCCCCATTGGTTCAATTCATATAGCAGAGGTCTTTCTTCCAAATGGCCCTCTTCTTGCCTTCCATCTCGGGCATGCTTCCTGTCTCTGACCACAACCTTTCTAAGTCGAGTACATCTTTCCTTTACTGTCAATGTGTTTCTAAAACGTGCCCTCAACTCATTTCCAAGATCATAAACTTTTTTTTTTTAAATCGTAGCCCTGTAGTCTATCAATTCTACAGCTCCTCTAGCTTATCTATTATCCCCCACCTAAGATCTGCAAGAAGTAATATAGCCCTCTTTCCACCAATTATCACATTAAACTCCTATTAATTGTAATCTACCACAGAAAACTGGATGCTTGCAACTGTTTGCTTGAGTGCGCATGACTAATCTCAATAATCAACAACAATTACGTTGACTAACCACTAACCTTGATGTCTGGAGTAGCGCCTAGCATAAAAGACTTCGTCTCATCAGGGGTAGTTTGTGCTATGTAAATGCAATTACAATACAATATAATATGCAGACAACAGCTCCTGCTGTGGGAGGAGCAAAAGATGAGGGCTGGAAAAGAGCCAGTTGTGCTGAGATGGCTGGTGTAGATAAGGATGAAACAGGCAAGTACATAAAGGAAGCCCAATGTTGAGAGGGAAGAGAATTGCAATTTGTATGGGAAACTGAGGCAGGTCAGCCCAGTCATAGTAGGATTTGTGAGGTGAGGTTTAGTAGATACCGCCGGAAGCACGGGATGCGCCAGGGGTGTGGCAGTGCTTAGATTGATGGTAACATGATTAGAGAGGCTTAGACACATAACACGCAAGTAGATTCTTCGCTCTCTAGAATGAAGCATCTATGATTTCAGAGCCTTGAAGATACTTTAGTTTCTTTAAGTAATGCAGGATTATGTTTCCTTTTGAAGGTGTTGCTGGTGAAGCAGTCATTTCAATCGAAAAATCTTAATGGTGAATTACCTCTGATGATGCCTTAGAAAAACCTTTTTATCTCTTGATGTGAGCCTTTAATTACATTGGTCAAAGGGCATAATGAAACTCATCTGTACAGTGCGAGCCAGTAGAACACATCATTCAGTTTTAAAAACAAGACTTTGATACACATGCAGGGCAAGCGTGATTATTCCTACAATACCCAATGGGAATATTTTACAAGATGTAATTTTCGAAAATTCAAATGCCCTCAGGTACTAATTACCTGGTCTTAACTTGTCACGTTCCTTGAATAAACTAGAATATGTTCATTTCATTAGTGGGTTCTTAATGAGTTTTGAAATACACTCACTAATTACTATTGATTTAGATCATGGATAATGGATGAAAGTGATGCCCTCAGAGATACCCACTTATAGCGTTGCCTTAATGATGTTTAGATCTTGCCCAAATACAGCTTCAGTCTAAATGCAATTCAAAATAGACCCTTCCTCTGGATTGCTCAGAACTGTCTCCTTTCCCTTTTCCTTATTCCAAGGCATGTCTCGTGATTATTGTGCTTCCTCAACCCTGGAGCCCTTCTGCTTTACATTATTTCTGAATGGATGATTTGTATTCTTTCCTTGATGATCTGAGGAGACTATTGAGGTCTGAAGAAAATTACTCCAAAAATATGTATTACCTATGGAAACACAATCCTAACTATAACCACTAGTGACTGCAATAAATATATATATATGTGTGTATTTATTTATATATACACACACACATACACTTTAATAATCTGCTAATATTGTTTGATTGTTTAACGTTCAAAACAGTCATAGACTCCCTTCCCTCCCGCACAAATGGATTTCATGGAACCCCAGGGGTCCACACACCCCAGGTTAAGAATTAATGAGCTATACCATTTGCCTACTTTTAACAACAGTTTTTGGGCAAATAATGTATCTGTCAAGGCTGCTGCCAGAGAAAGTCCTTTCATTAATAGAGTTCATGGCATTTTCCAGATGTAAATATGCAAAAGTATACTACACACCATCTAATTGATTCCCTGACTAATCACATCCCCTGTAAACATTTAGGCCCTCATTATGACCTCGGCGGTCTTCTTCGAAGACCTCAGAGGAACCGCCGTGCTGAAGACCACCAGTGCAGGCGGTTTTCCGTGCGGCGTATTATGGCTGCTGGCAGCCCTCTGTCCTTTTTCGGACAGAGAGCCGCTAGCAGCCATTCTACCGGTCGGCGGGGAAGTGGAGGTTGCTCCACCTCCACCGCCCCGTCATCAGAACACCGCCCACCAAATCACGTCCCATCATTCGGTGTGTCGGTGTTCTGGTGACGGGGTGCTGGCGGTGGAGCAGCCCCCATGGATCCTGTACCCTCCCGGAGGATCAACGGACAAGGTAAGTTGATCGTCCGTTAGGGTAGGGAGGTGGGGGGGTTTTGTGTGCATGCATGGGGGTGTGAGTATGTAGAGGGTGTGTGAGTGTGTGTATGCATGCGGGGGTGTTGTGTGTTTGAAAATGTGTGCGTGTCTGTCTGTTTGTATGTCTGTGAGTATGTGTGTGTGTATGTATGTGTGCGTGTATGACTGTGTGTGTGTCTGTTGGTATGTTTGTGGGTATGTGTGCGGGTATGTGTAATGGTGGTGTCAGTATGTGTGTAGGGTGGGGGTGTGTTTCAGTGTTGGGGGTAGGGGTTGGGAGGGGGGTCCTGCCACCTTTGGGCGGTGGCAGGGGTGTGGGGGGAGGACTCAGGGGTGGGGGAGACCCCTATCAGTGCCAGGGAAGGAATTCCCTGGCACTGATAGTGCTCTACCGCCATGGATTTCATGGCGGTTCCAAACTACCCGAAATCCATGGCGGTATGCAGGGTCGAGATACCGCCGGAAGTCTGGTGCCGGCCTGGAGACTGAAGCCTCCAGCCCAGCGGTTGTCACCGCCCTGGCAGTCAGAGTGGAGAAGTGGCGGATGATCCCATAAATCCATTTTTTCCGCCGGCCTGTTGGCGGTATTACCGCCACTTCTCCCCCGTCCGCCAGGGTCATAATGAGGGCATTAATCTTCTAATGTAACATCTATAATAAAACTATATTGTACTTGGTTCATGAAAAAATATCTGTGATTTGGACAAGATTGTAAAAACAAAAACAAAAACCAGAAACTTTTCAGATTAATTTGGATGATTGGAATTTTCAGAATATGGAACCAAGATGTTCTAAATGCAAATTGTTTTGATTAAAATCCTATAATAAAGAGTGCTTGCAATACTGTATAGTTTCTTTATTATAGGTGACTTGTGATGTCTCCAGTTATCCGCAAAAAAGAAATGATGTGGCTGCTCAGCTCAAAGAAACATTTTTCCATGCTATAGGCAGGGCCACTGGAATTATGCAATTGTGCGTCAATGGCGATTTTCGCATAATGATAGGTTTGCAGCAATCCCACATAATCCATCATTTGCCCCATAATCTGCAGATTCTAAAAAAAAAAATGTTTTCTAGATCAAATGTTCCACAAGTTACGAAAAATGCAGTGATGTGTTGCTGCACAATGGAAGGCCCTTTAGCAAAGTTGGTCTGGTCAACTTTCTGATTCTTATTGCTATATTTGGGTGTTCAAATGGTATTAATGAGCTGCAGCCAATATACGGACAGTGTGACCTAGTTAACAACTATGTTCCCTTGAGGCGGCGCGCAGCCTTGCCTCTCCATTCACCCAGGCTGTCTCTGGGAGCGCCCTGGCCACAGGTGTGAACAATTCTCTTTTGTGTGTGGCAGTCTGCACTGTAGGAGGCCCAGGACACGCACCAAAGACAAAGGGGCTGCTCCTTTCATGAATTCAATAATGGAACATTTCAGGTGGCCGATCCGGGGCAGTGTGAAATAAATGACTTGAACTTGATTATTTTGTTTAAAGACTTGGACAATACTTTTTATTTTTTTACCGAGCCTCCTTTTAATTTATTATCACATACCAGAGCTCCTTCAAATAGGTGAGTTCAGGATGCCTATGGCGCAGGGCTGGGTTTAGGGTGTGCTGTGTGTTCAACAGTTTTCAGGCAACAATAAAAGTGTTAAGATAACTGGTGATTAATGGGCCTGCTAGAGAGAGATCGATAGCGCAGAGGGTTAATATGCCTGCTGCAAAGAAAGTGCACCATGCAAACCGAACTGTATTTAAGTGGATAGCTAAGTGAGTTACTGCTTTTGTCACAGAGATCCTTTTATTACTTGCAATTTATAAATTACAATCCTAATATAGCACAGTGACCTATGAATTGTTATCAAAGCTGCTTGCAAATTGCTAGGTTACCTCTTTCTCCCACAGCCAGTAGCATCTCGCTCATGCACTATATTCCCTCCACTCCTCAGAGTCCGTCATACTTAAGGGCATCGTAGAGGGGGCAGGGAGCGGATACATGTGTGTGGTCTTGGGAAGAGTTTAAGGGCCTCATTCTGAGGCTGGCGGGCGGCAGTAGCCGCCCGCCTGGCGGGAACCGCCAAATGGCCGCTCCGCGGTCGAAAGACCGCGGAGGCCATTCTGGTTTTCCCGCTGGGCTGGCGGGCGACCGCCAGAAGGCCGCCCGCCAGCCCAGCAGGAAACCCCTTCCCACGAGGAAGCCGGCTCCGAATGGAGCCGGCGGAGTGGGAAGGTGCGACGGGTGCAGTTGCACCCATCGCGAATTTCAGTGTCTGCACAGCAGACACTGAAATTCTTTGTGGGGCCCTCTTACGGGGGCCCCTGCAGTGCCCATGCCATTGGCATGGGCACTGCAGGGGCCCCCAGGGGCCCCACGACACCCCATACCGCCATCCTGTTCCTGGCGGGCGAACCGCCAGGAACAGGATGGCGGTATGTGGTGTCGGAATCCCCATGGCGGCGCAGCAAGCTGCGCCGCCATGGAGGATTCCGTCGGGCAGCGGAAAACCGGCAGGAGACCGCCGGTTTTCCTCTTCTGACCGCGGCCAAACCGCCGCGGTCAGAATGCCCTGCGGGGCACCGCCAGCCTGTTGGCGGTGCTCCCGCTGACCAAGGACCGCCGGGGTCGGAATGACCCCTTAAGTGTCTTGTGGCAGCAAAAGACCCGCAGAGGGCAGGTTGAGGAGAGCTCTATCCTAGGAATAGTGAGCCGGATTAAGATAATTTTAGGCTTGGGTTGTAAGGTAAGCCTATTATCCGAGGTCGATAGACTGAGCACCTATGATTTGGGTAACAGTTCTTCAAAGTATAGCTTTTGGCTGTATGCTTCGGTTAGTGCAAATGAGAATGAGTAGCTAGGCATACAATAATTCTTACCCATGTGAAACAGAGTTCCGAGAATCACTCTGCTTTCACTAGAGGGCAGGAGCCAGCACTGGAGGTAGAGTTTGGACGGCTGAGGGTCAGAGAGGGGCATGTCTGCACAGGGGATGGGATATGAAGGACTTATAGATTGGCTTGCAGGGATTGCAGGGAATAAGCATGTCAGTACTGTGGAGAACTCAGGGTGAATGGAGACATCAGCACTGGGCTCTGGAACGCCCTGTGAAGGAACCTTAGCAGAACTGGATAGAGTTAGAGCTCTGTGAAGAGGGGGGCTCAGCACATGGGTCTTAAAGGCTGATTTGCACTTCTGCACACGTGTTCTATCTGGTGAAATGCAGGGCATGCATATGTGCAGAGTGAGGGTTGCTTGGATAGAGGTATCTTCCGAGGCCTGGCACAGGTTGAGGGTACCCGCAGATGCATTGTGGCAAGGGGGCCGGCTTGCAACCTAGGACCCATATACCTACAATGGTTGGAGGCCGGCAACCTGGGGTCAGGAGGTGTAAGAGTCTGGACCATGCTACGTAAGAGCCAGAGAGCCTACTCAGAATGGGAGAGGTCATTAGTGACGAGGGTTCTCCCCTCGAGTGCACATGCCAGATGTTCATTCACTGGGTTTGCGGAGAAGCTGGCCATGAAGAAGAAAAAAAATAGGACAAGTGGACAGAGTGGAAGTTGACAGATAAGGTGAAAAGGCAATGGAAATGGAAAAAAACAGAAAGTTGGAATGCAGTAGAGCTGGATAGAAAGAGGTTGGAAGGAGGAGTGGGCAACTATGGAGGAGTGATATTGAGGAAGGAAATAAAGGAGGCACACAGAAGGGTACAATGAGAATGGAATATGGAGTAGAGAGAATAAAGACAGAAATGTCCCAGCATTGGAAAATGGTCAAAGAATGTAGGAAGGACAGACTGATGATAATGATGGGAGTGTAAAGAAAAGGAGATAGGAACGGGGACTGGAATGAAAGAAAAGCTGCAGGATAGGAAAGCAGAACAATAGGAAGGTCGTAAATAATAGAAAGATGGGGAGGGAAGAAGATTTGGAGGAGAGGATACAGGGAAACAGGGATTTGAATGTAGAGACAAAATGGGGCATGTGTGGAGAGGATGACCTATGGGATTGAGATAGTAAAAAGGAAGATGTGAATAAGCAAGAATTGCTGAGAAAAAGAAAGGTCTGTGAAACATAGAAATGAGAGAAAAAGGACAAAAGGAGGAAGGACGATAAGAACAAACAAAGGGTGATAGGTACCCAGAGGAGAGGCAAAAGATTGAAAGGAACATTTAGAAGACTATCAGGGCAACCCCCTCGCACTAGTTCGATAGGTTAATCTCATAGGTAACAGAATTCGTTAGTACAGTAGTTAAGTGGTTTTGCACATGGTTGCTGTCTAGGAGCTTTCATCCAGGTGGAATGTTTTGTTGTTGTGTTCTTCTAATGTAACAAATTGAAAACTTGAATAAAACCGATTTTCAAAAAAGGAGATAGGTAGACAAAGATGACAACCAAGGACGTCAGAGAGTTTGAGGTAAGGAGAATGGTAGGATGTAGACTGGAAGAGAGAGGAGGCAGGTTGAGGGAGAAGTAGAGGAGAGTGGAAAGGAAGAAAGAAAAGTGGGGAAGATGAGGAGGCACGCGGAGACAAGACAAAAACTTTAGAAAAAGGGAGAAACAAGGTAAGGACAAGCGAGAGAAGTGGTTAGAGAAAAGAAAATGTGTGAGGAGAAGATGAGATTCATGACAATAGCAAAGAGACAAGAATGGTACATAGAATGATTAGGGTCACAAGATTCAGTGTCACTGGTGCCCAGTTGGTGCAAGGAGCTCACTGTGACCCTGTAACGGGTCTCTTTTAATACCAAGCCAAAGGTGAGGGGAGGTCAATTTTTGTCTGTTTTAAATTAAGGCCAATGGTACTCTTGCTGTTCCACTGAATTTAGTAGCTTGCACGCTGCACATGTTTGCATATTAAGTTGTTGCTTGCCTTCAGTGCACACTGCCTTGACTGTAGTGCACAAAGCACCTTTATTGCTGCACATAAAGGAAAAACATTAGAGGGAACATTGGTTAACAAATGATGAAATAATGAAGTAATTCTGTTACAAAATGTGCTACATTATGCCACATAATTGACCTTTTCTGACTGCATAATTTACTCAACCCCAATGCATAATTTGATCTTCTCCTACTACATAATTCCAGTGGCCCTGAGTATAGGTCATTAGAGGTAAGAGAATCTCTGTATGTTTCTACATAAATTGAGCCGCAGCATTTAGAGAGGGAATCCTCACGTTTTGTGCTGCCACAAGCCCAAGAATTGAGACTGATAACACTTTCCATCTGTCAACTAGACCCATGATTTTCCACAGAAGAGGTGGGTAATAGTTACTTGAGTTTCTTTGCTACCCAAATTCCTAAACATCGTTTAGGTGTGGCAAAGAATCCTATCTGTAGGAATTAAGGAAGCTCTTCAGCGGAGGCTGAAAATAATAGTACCTCTTTTTTATTTGTATTAAACTTACACACCCTTAGCTCAGTGAACTCTAGTTTTCTGAAATTTGGTCTACATTTTCTCTAGTGGCTTTTAGAAACAACTGCACCACAAACATACAGTTCAATCTTGTGAATTGATGTAGTAAATGTGAGAAGGGCACTGAATTATCTGAAGGAAAATCACTAAAACCTATGCAAAGCAAAAAACATGAAGATAACAACAGCAAACAACATGAAGATATTGGGCATCCCTGGAGTATGCCATGAATAATGATAATGATGATCTATCCTGAATTAATACCTATTGTGGCTGATAAGGCTTGATATGGAGTCTCCTTCAATCTTGCAGTGGGCTAACCAACTTTCTTTCAAGAAAACTACCCCAGATTACGAGGGCTAATGCTTTCTTAGCCAAGCAATATAAAGTATAAATGCATTGGAAGCTGCATAGTTCTGCAGTAATCAACTTTCTCAATCAAGCCTTGGATTTTCATAGCCAGTTAAATCCGTTCTGGCAGTATTTGTATTCTAACCAAATGAATCAGCTGAAAGGCTTAGCTGGACCCTCAGAAGAATAATTAAAAATAAGTTTAAAATGTTTAAAAAAGCAGAGAGCGGAGAATGGCAGTAGGGTGAGTAGACCATGGTAGTTAAAACAGGAGGGACCAAGGGCTGCAGGGAGAGTTGTTTTTTGTAAAACTCTGTTTAGAGTGCTGCTAGGCTCTTGCCAATCGTTTTTAAAGAAGAAACATTGGCTAAAAGGAAAAACGTTTTTTGACCTCCAAAAGCTCACACTGAAGGAAACTACAGTGTTTAACACAAATAAAAATACGAGTGACACAACAAAAGATCAATAAATTAAGTGGATCAGCTGAAATACCCTATATTAGATAGATAATTTAGGTAAAATAAAAAGGGTGTGAAAAGCCACCTGAAATGTTCTGGAAAAAGTGCTAATTTTTTACTAGTTTGCACATGAAAAGTGCTGGGGTTGACCCGTCGAATCGGGCCAAGAAAAACAGGGGGGGTCCCAAAACCCGTTTTCCCCATTTATTTTTCCATTGAAACTTTAGAAGCCACTACAACCTAAACCACTGAATGGATTTACACCAGATTTGACAGAAAGCTAGATCTGGATCAAGAAATAGTGTTTAAGTATAACTCAGTTTAGTCGTTTTAGAAAAACCAGGGTTAAAAAACGTGTATATTTCACACCAAGGAGGATCTGCGGAATCTATAGATCTCAGAGTTAGAGTTGATTGACTCCCGCCACCTCAGGCAGGAAGTGGTGGCAGGCTTCAAGTTGTTAAAAAAAAGTTTTAAAAAATGACACAAGGGTGCAGGGTAAGAATACCCTAAACCCCTACGCTTGGTGGTGGGGTCCCAGAGGAAACCTGCCTGGGGCCACAAATATGATTTTTTTAAATGGTGCCGCCAACAGAAACTAAAAAGAAGCTCAATCTCTTGCTTTTCTTTTTTATACTCCCTGGGATGTGCAAGGGCTGTAGAGATGACACTTTTTTTTATTCCTTTGGGGAAGGGGAACATGAGACCCCACTCCCCAGCCTGGTTTGGTCATGGGGACCCCAACCGCAGGGTCTGAAGTATATTTTAGGTGGTGAGAGGCATGAGTCCCCCCCCCTTCCAAGGTTGTTTATGACCCCAAGCACCCATTCCCCTGGGCCATTCTCCCCAGGCTGTATTTGGCCCTGGGAACCTATCCACTGGGGCCCACTGTATTTTTAAGGGGAAGCTTAAAAGACCCCCAGGGACCCCATCCACTGGGGCTGGCTCACTAGCTATGTCTTGGAGAGCCCACCTCCAGGACACAGTGGTTTCCCTGCTGCATGGGCAGGGAAACCAGTGTTTGCTCCTGCTTGGTGGGAGTGTTTTTAAAACTCAAATGCAAAGTCTACTTTCAGTGGGTGGGAGCTTTAAAAATGCTCCCACCAACTGGGAGCAGACTTGTAATCTGTTCACCAGCCTGCAGTGATGCAGGCAGGGAGGCAGATGAACATATTGCTCCCGCCCGAGGGAGCAGCATAAATATCAGCATAAAATTTAGAGGAAGTATCGTTGTTTGGTGGAGATTCAACTCTATGTCTGTAGTCTTGTCGTTTTCTCTGTATGAGGATTTAATTTTGTCACTGATGTCTGTATGAAGCTGCTCAAGGAACAATCTGATAGCCAAAATTACCCATACACAAGCTCACTGTGGACACTCATTTATGGTCCTTTACTAATGATTGTGCGGGATATGCACAAACATTTACCCAATGATGTAGCACTTTCTAATTAACTAGTGCAAAGTACTGAAGTTGGATAGACATTTTGTGCAAAACTGTGGACTCTTCTCAGATAAATACACAGACGAGGTTCCATTTTGGCCTTGATGGTCATTTCACAGAAATTAAACATCAATGTGAAGCACTTACAAATATAAACATAGCGGGTGCCCCAGTTGAAGCTCCACTTCATTAAAGGACAAATCATCCTGATTTCTTGTGCTTGGTGTGTGTGAATTACCTACTGGGGGTTGCCAGTAAGTACTTACAGTTAGGACCTAGTTTCCATTCAAAGAGTGTTTTTTTGACTTGGCTATATCTTTGTAGCTGTTTGACAAATCTTCACAAAATTTTCTGAAAAAAGTATCAAGTTGGATCATGTTGTGCATGAAAAGTTTTGGGGTGATCTGTCAAGCAAGGCTGGGAAAAAGGGGCAGTCTAAAAAGTGCACTTCCCATGGTGATTCCCATAGACTCTTTAGAAATGCCTGCAGCCCGAAGCAATGGATGGAATTACAGTAAATTTGGCAGAAAGGTAGCTTTTGGTCCACAGATCACTCTTTTTCTTATTTGGCGTAAATCCGTTCAATAGTTTTCAAGCTATTAAAAGAAATCCAAATTTGTATATCTATTGTGGTGATGTCTTCACCAATAGTCCTGTGCTGGCAGCCAATTTGGGACTCAGACGAGTTCCAGAAGAAAAGAAAATGCACTTGCATTTAATTTTGCCCCTGGGTGGGCCTGGTCCTCGGGGCATTCCCAAAATATAGGAGGGGGTGCAGGGGCCCTCCTCCTAGAGCTTATTAAATCCCCGGGGCCCACCACATCCCTTGGGCTACAGTATTATAATTTGTGGGGGCTGCTAGATCCCCGTGCCCCGGGGACCTCCACCTGCCTGGGGCAAGTAATTGAAAATGAATGAGAGGGCTTAGTGGAACCGCCCTTTCCCCCCACCCCCACTCAGGGACTGCCATCTTCCCTAGGCTACAATATCTAACAAGTAGGGGGTCTGTCCTGAACCCCTGGTCTCAGGGACCAACACCAGCCCGGGGACAAATTGACTGTTACTTATTTAAAGTAACTGTTATAGTTATTTAAATAACTATAACTGGTGAATTTCTATGGTTTTGTACATTTAAAATGTGAGCCTAACTGTAACCTCCCTGTAACCTTTGTTTTTTTTAAGGGTGTTTGTGTCTATATATATATATATATATATATTAATGTTTAGCAGTTCACCCGGAATACCAAGGCTTCCAATGTGGCGGTCCGAGCATGGATCCGGAAAACCAAATAAACGCAACAACATATCCTCATATGTCAAAGGAAAATCTTGGACCCCATTGGAATTGCGTACAATCTATTACTCAAACAATGCTTCCTCTTAACACATTTCAGCCGTAGCCTTGATCACGGATGGGATGGCCATGAAATCTACATATTAAATACTAAAAATACGAAGACATATAAAACGGACTAGCAACCCAACACACACACATAGCATTGCAGAACAGTGCCAATTTCATTATTGTTTACCAATACATTTATCGACTGTGGGAAGCACGTGCACTGTGCTGGATTTACTAAATGGTCACATTAAATATGAATTCCCATATTTCCAATACTTATGGGCTCCAATACTTTCTAACCCACAATATTGCAGAATTATATTCTTGATATACAAAAACCTATGTCTAATTCCTTACAAAATATGTATATAATAAACCAGCAAACTTCATCGCTAGGTACAACTACATGAAATGGAGCGTCGCTAAGTTCATGCATCACATTTCGAGCTAAAATATTTCATGATCTTTGATCAGTATAGGGAAAGGTGCGGAAGACATTGTGACGCGAAGGGTTAATTAGCTTGAACAGTGTAGATGAGCGTGATGCCTGCCGAAGCCAGAGAAACGTTGAAGAAATTCACGATGTTAGCTTTCAAGCTTGTTTTCTTTTGACATTCCGTAGAGAAACTTATTCGCAGCTGCATGTGTGAGAAACAGGCTGTGAAGGAGATTCAGTCTCAACCTTGAGAACGAGACCACAGTAAAAGATGGAATGAAAACAATGGCCAGGGAATGGCAAGGCAGCCAAGAGACATGTACTGGTAACATAGCTAGAAAAAACTGGAAGGGGGTAGAATCCAAGCTTCAGGTTATTTAAACACTGAAAGGTGGGTGAGGGAATTGAAGCTCGCAGATGGAGTTATGAAACTGTCATCTTCAGACCCAGAGCTGCCTCCCTGTTTTGCTGTTCCAAGACCGTGACGCACGAGGGGGAGAGAGGTCCAAGCGGGCGGTAGAGGGCTTCCCACCATTTCGTGGACTAAGTTAAGTTCCACCCAGGGATGAAAGGCTTTTTGTTTCTCCGCTCTATTATTATGATTGATTATTATGCTTGCACTGTGTTTATAATCTGAGAAATTCAGCTCATTTATAGTTTTTTTTTTTCCTTACTGAACATCGTAGTGTGAGTCTGCCACAGTAATTGAAATGTGCATTTTAGTGTGCAGTAAATCAAAGCTTATCTGAAGTATTCAACTTGTTTATATTCTGCTCCCTGAACATCGTAGTGTATCACATTTTGGTATACAGTTATTCCAAGTTCATATCTGTCAATGAACTCTTTGCTCATACGTATACATAGATACTCTTTGTAGTGTACATATATATGAATAGATGCTTTTCATTGCTATTCTTATTCCACTATTGTTGATGTGCTAAATGCCAAATGCCTGCATTTACCTGAAATTATAGTAAAGCTAAATTGTATTCATAATTGGCGTGTGGTCCTTCATTGAGCGTCCTTATTGACTTATACCGAACAGGTGTCAACTAGCCACCTGGATAAGACAATCTTTAATACGTTATAGAAATAGACTCAATTTTCATATTATCTATTAGCCTTACTGTCCAAGTGGGCTAATATATGTGCAATGCTACAATACCCCATGTCAGTTCCTTCTCACCATTCATAGTATACCATCCGACAGTCTGTTTATAATAAACCTGCACACACCACCGACAAAACACCCTCTCGTGTACTGATAAAAAATATATACACTTAAATCATCTAGAAACCCGAAAAGCTCACTTTTCTTGTTCTAACCCAGATGGTCACTCATTTCTTCACTTGACTTCAAACCAAGGGTACTCAGACTAGAGAACTTAATTGTATTTTTGGACTCCAATATGCGTAACATTTTCTGTCTATCTCCTTCACGCGGACTGGGCTTAATCTGATCAATTAACTCAAAGCTAAGCACATTTTCCTTCCCTTTATGTAATTCCTGAAAGTGCCTAGCTACCGGGTAATTGTGATCATAGTTGAAAATTGCTCTGATGTGCTCTAGCCCAGTGTATAGTACGTCCCACATACATTTTATGGACATTTTCAAACAGTATACACAAAAGTCCGTATTGCAATTAAAGTGTCCCTTAATCTGATGGGTTTTGTGTCCATTACCCAGTTTGACGTTGTACAGCTAACACTGTGTCTACAAGTTTTACACTGTGTGCAACAGTAGAATCTAACCAGATTCCCTGGAGCTCGCTCCGTATTGTTAGAACTTGTCACCAAGTTCCAACTCAAATTGTTTCTCAGAGAACTTCTCCTAGGAAAGGTCACCAATGGCATGTTCATGATATATGTATCTAAAATGGAATCTGTCTGCAGAATATCCCAGCTCTTTGTGAGAATTTGCCTCTTTGTATAAGCCTGATTAGAGTATGTTGTAATACATTTTGGTCTATCCTCAGATTCATAGTGCTCCTGTGTTTTGTACAATAGATCTTCTTTCAAAGTGTTGTCCACCTTGTTCTTTGCCTGCATGATGACCTCTTTGCTATATCCCCTTTCCATGAATCTATTGCACATTATCACACTCACGTGCTGATAATCATCCCATGTACTACATACTCGTCTAGCTCTCAACTATTACCTGCTGTAGCTTTTCTGTGCAATCTAGTACTCAGAGAATCATTCTGGACTAGAATCTCCACATCCAAGATTTGAACCTGTTTGTAACTGTGATTCTCACTTAACTTAAGGTTGTATTAGTTGTTGTTTAGGGCAGCCACAAAACTCATCACGGACTTTTCATCACCTCTCAAAATTACAAAAATGTTGTTGATATATTGACACCACAACACTACTTTGGCCATGAAATATAACTATCCATAATTAGCCACTGGTGGTGTGTATATGTATATATATATATATATATATATATATATATATATATATATATACATATATTTACATATATATATATATGGAATGATTGAATGTAAATGTAAAGGAAATTGTAATTGGAGGTTTTGCTTAGCTTGATTTGTGGAAGTATCCCAAAAGACAGTCTGCGCTTGCACTGTGTAGCCCATAACTGAGCTGCAGTGTGCACCAGTGACGAATCCAAGGCCAGGCCTCCCTCTGCCAGGTAGCAGAGGGAGGCAGACAGCCAGGCTGCTGCAGAGGATAACGATGAGAGGAAGACCCCCTGGAGGACCCAGGTAAATCCTCAACTCTTTTCTTTTTCCTTGTTTGTGCACACTAGTGCAAAAACAAGGACTGAATCGTCAGCATTTGCTGCCTTCGACCCTGTCCTGAATACAGGCCAAGGCCGTAGGCAGTGAAAGCTGATGTTTCAGGCCTCTTGTACACTGGCCTATCCCATGTGCTGTGCACACAGGGCAGACCGGTGCATAAGAGTCCTGGCAGGTTTTGCTGCCTATGGCTCTAGCCTGAATTCAGGCCAGGGCCAGGGGCAGCGAAAAAAAGCCGCCATTTCAGGCCTCTTGTGCACAGGCCTGAAACTGCAGCTTTCGCCGCCTATGGCTCTCTCCTGAATGCACTCATTCTCAGGAGCGCTAAGCTTCCGTTATGCAACATTATCTATGGTTGAAATTGTTTGCCCAGGGTTATGCTTGCACGTAGATTGAGTGCCTCTGTAATCACTGATGTGGGTGTGATAGTTTGCCTATTCCTGAGCTGAGCCATCTGTTTTTTTTAGACATTGTTGTAATTAGAAATAAATAATGAGTTTCCAAATA
Source organism: Pleurodeles waltl (assembly GCF_031143425.1). Lineage (NCBI taxonomy): Eukaryota > Metazoa > Chordata > Amphibia > Caudata > Salamandridae > Pleurodeles > Pleurodeles waltl. Next base: position 653,648,833 of record NC_090445.1, on the reverse strand, counting down.
TCTATATATGAATTTCTGCATACTCTGGATGTAACTGAAATTGAGGAAATTATTTGATAGCTCAAAAATAAATAACACTCAAATTGAGTTTTATCTTGCACAAGTAGGAAACGTATCACCGATTGGTGTGGGAAATAGACTAACCTGGGAGCTCTGTTGCCCTGGGTTCTACTGGCACTTCAGCGCTGAGTTCTAAAGAAAAATTAGAGCGCTGTCATTCTAGGTTCATGACTAAGGTGGGGCACATCTGAATGCTATGTTGCTGGAATAGAAGACATACAATTGAACACATTTCCTTGGCTGGAGATTGCAGTAATTGTACAAAATGGGGGTTTAATTTTGCTATGGAAATTATGGCTAAGGCTAAATGAGGACAGGTTTTCTATACATTTTCAAGTACCTCTCTCAACCATGTATGAAAAAAAGTCTGACACCCTGAGTAAAGAATGATTCCAACAGCTGCAGCAGCAGTAGTCTTGTCAGTTGAATCGTCAGTGCTAATGTTCTATATTCATGACACACATAAGGTGCTCCTGAACGCCATAATGCTAGAATTGGAACTATTGATTTTAAAGTCTTATGAAGCAGGCTGAAGTAAATGCACTTTTCAGGTGTTAATCAAGATATGAAACCAGATGTTTAAAAACGTGAGTTGATGTTTGGATGTTATTTTATTTATAGCACTTTTTGTAAAGGGCTAAGACAGTTATTGTGAGACATTCCTTCTTGTCTCCAGTATTCCTTTCTACATCTGCTTGCGGAGACTACCCATCCTCTGTCGATCTTCTTAATTTAAAAATATTAACAATTTGATAGACAAGGAGTTTTTGAGGTCCAGGCAGATCTCATTTTTAAAATGCATAGATATATTCTTCTATGAGTAATTAGACGTTCTAAATAGCTTACTATTTGGACATTTTGTTTTTCTGTTTACTTCTTCAATTCCTTTGGTTAGCGGTCGAATCTCACTGCATGAATGTGCACTGGCTTCAAAAACATTTTCAAAAATAAATATGTGTTGACAGTACATCTTATAAACAAATAAATAACATTATAACTGAGACTGAACAATGGAGTAGCGGTTTAAATCACAAAAGAGATAAGAAACATTTTCATGCATATTAAACCTTCTGTGCAGGTAAGTGAATTATTCTAAGGCTGCCTTCTCTAGCAGCGAATCTCCCTGACCAGGTGGATTCTGTTAGCTATATACACACAACTGTGTGATCTTCACAGACAGCTTCTCTCAGTTACTAACAGCGAATCTCCTTGGTAGTTATCGAATGCAGCATCATGGTTGTGCGCAGTTGTCTGATTCACAGTGAATAGTAATGATGTGATTGTGCTTATAATTATAGTCCAATAGTTTGTATGCAAATGTGAATGTAAACTTGTATCTCCAGTACTATTTTACTGGGTCCACGTTTCATGATATGAAAAGTTTCACAGGGTCAGGGGTCACCTTCAGATGTGTTAGCGCATCTGACCTGAATAAGTAAACTTACAAGGGGACGCAAATAGGTCGATGAACCTTTTGACTTGCAATTAAGATGTTCCCACCATAACTCCAGTACATGCAGATCAGTAATCAATAACCGATACACGATGTATAATCAATAACAGTAATAGTCAATAGAGTCAATAATTGTCACGCACCAAGACCTTTGTAAAAGTTAAAATATTTATTTCCCTATATTAACAATGCTAAAATCGTGTGAATTAATCCCAAAATCAAATGATACGCATATAGAAACAAGACTGGCTGTCCATAGCGAAAGAAAAACGTAATATATACAAAGTTTCAACTATTACACATTCTAAGGTTACAGTGCAATTTAATAACAAGATCAAGTTCACAACGAGATCACATAAAAGTAGATTCAGCAAAGAAACTCATCAAGCATTATTCCCTATTAGCAGATTTCCATTAATGAGGATCCTTAACTAACACCAGATTAGCATCAGCATGTTGGGCTTCATGTGAAACAATTTAATAACACAAATTTGGAAAAACACCTACCTATGTCTCTATCAAAACAGTGCAGTTGGTACCTAGAAGGAAAAAGCAAATATGCATAACAGACACATAGGTACGATTTATACCTCTCCTCAACTGGATCGACAAGACAAGATAGTCTTCGTCTTCAGGACATAGGTCAATCAGCAAGGCATCAGGATTCAGCATCAAAGTGCAGAAAACGCAAAGTCTTTAAGCATTAAAGTTAAGCATGTCTCTTGTCAAGACGCAGAAGAAAATATTGACCTTTTGGCCAGCAAGAAAATGGGTAATGGGCTAATGGCAATTGCCAAATGCAAAATGCTGAAAGCAAAAATGTGGAATGTGGAATGCTGGTTTCTTCTCAGTGCAGTCTTGCTAAGTCAAATTCACTAAAACTATTTCCCAAATCCCTATTGGTCAAGGGATTGCATGTTCACTCTTTGTCCAATAAAACTAAAACTCCAAATCTATGAATTCTACCATTACTCTGTTCACATGTGGATGATTGGTTGTCCTGCAATGTCCTTATCATCTGGCTCGTCAGGTAACAATATTGTTGCAGCTTCTCCTCCAGTCAGTGTCTCCATTGTTCTCCTCCCGAGAAAGTCAGTCTTACACACATTACACATATAATGTTACATTTATCAAGAACAGCATCTTCTAGCAGTCGGTTCTCATGATAAAAGATTCTCATCCATGAGCACATTTGCACGATACAATGGAAAATCACAGTTTAACTGTCTACGAAAGCCATCTATGAAACGTTACGAAATACAGCTTGACATGAGGCCTGACAACTAGGCCAAGACCTTAGCTAAGTTAAGGCCTACAATTAAAAAAGCTAATACAAAGTGCACAACCCTTAAAATGACATATTACTACATTAGTCAAACATATGCTCCACATTTCACAGCATTAGACTATTAATAAGTACACTTTGTGAACATTGGTGGCCTCTCATCGTAATCACATTTTTAAATGTCTGCATTATTTTTCTAAGTTATATTTTCTATACAAATCCATTATTCAGAATCCATGAATACTCGTTAATAATTTTTATTAAAACACCTGCGCTAGCAGATGTGAGCTTTTAAATAAAAAATACATACCCAAGTAAAAGGCCCCTGCATTTGCAGTGGTGTGCGGAGCTCCCCCCACCCATACTTTAAAAGTGCGAGGAAGGCCCAAAGGTAGGTGCATACTGGCTGTCGAATAAAAAAAACTAAACATTTCATGATGCCGGCGGGGACGTTTTCCTTTGAATTCTGGTAGTGAGTGGAAGCCCAGTGAAGTGCGGGTTCTCGGCAGCAGGAAAAAAAGACAAGTCACAGATAGAAAGGAGGTCATTGGTGCATGTGTGGTGTGTTGAAGCTTCCTAGCTTACACTTTTATTTCATTTAAAACATTAATTTACTTATGACTAGTGCAGTGTAATCTTACCTTTTCCTTATCTTGCAGAAAGGATTGGCCCCGGGAGAAAGTGTGGGGTATAAACCAGAAGTGGAAGATGGGAGGTGAGAGGTTGCAGTGGGTTTTGAGAGAGCTTTTGAAAGTGTGGAATGTCAGTGTAAAAGCTTGCACATGTGCACCTTCAGGAGACTATAATATTTAATAGAGTATCACTGTGACTTTCACAGTGCTTCTAACCCGCCCCATTCAAAGCCATCTTAGCTCTGAGGTGTGCCAAGCTCTTATAATGCACCTTTCCCCTGAATTCCCCCATGCAAAGCCATTCTTGCAATGAAACTTACACCACAATGTCAAAATGCACCTCTATCCTGATCTGCCCAATGCAAACCTATACTCACACTGGGTCATGCACAGATCTCATATAACGCTGGACTTTCTTGACCTGCCCCATTTAAAGTTATGCCAACAGTAAGACGTGCATCTACCTCTTGCAATAAACTTCCGTTCTGGCCTTCCCTATACAAAGTTATCCGAACGTTAAGGAGTGCACTAAGCTCTCACAATGCACTTGTATCCTGACCTGGTCCATGCAAAAATAAATTAGCACTGGTGTGTGTATCAAGTTCTAATAATGTACATATATCCTGGCTAGCACCAAGCAAAGTTATCCTACCACTGAGCCCTCCTGAGGAGCCCCTTAAACAACAGTTCTAGTGCTCAAAAATCTGCAAAGCTCTCGCATGTCACTTGTTTCCAGGTTTGCTCCATGTACTGTTATCACAAGAGTGATATTCATAAGGAGCTTCCACTATTTTCATCTAATTTGGCCCGTGGCACCTCATAGTACATCCATAGTGCTCTCACAAGTATGTCTATCCTTCTCTCTTACCAATAACTCAGTATCAAGACAAGCACTGATCGCTCACAATGTTTCTCTGACCCGCACCTTGCAGATTCTTATAGTTGGGAGATATCTAGTGAGTTCTCACAATATACCGCTGCCCTGAATTAAAATGAGAATTAGTATCTCATTACAGGTCCCCTTACAGGAGTCTTAAAAGCAAATTTTGCTCACTGAATTTCAATGGGGAATCAGTGTTCACTACCTTTCTTTTCTGGAACAATGGCTCATTTTGTCAATGTTTTCTGGTGCAGCAAACTTTGTCTATAAAATCTTCAGGTTCATATGTTCGGATACTTAATAGGTCAAGTTATACTTTCATCCTGTCTAGATAAATAAAGAGATTTGTGTAATGTGAAAAATTGGGCTTGTGGTTAAGCGTGTTGCAAGCAACAGCCACAATCCCTGTCAGAATGAACCAAAAAAAGTCACAAATTAACCTGCTCCTAGCCCTCTGGTAGTATGCCACTAAAACAGTCAGGCTTAACTTAGAGGAAACATGTAAAGTATTTATGCAACATACAAACAGTAATAAAGTGAAAACATATCCCACAGGAATTTTGTAAAAAGAGTAAAAGGTAATAAATTTGACACCAAAATGACAAAAATACAATAGTTGCATTGGAGATATACAACATTTGAGGTAAGCATAGTGCCTGATAGCACAGATTACCACTTGTGGTTATCTGGTCATGTGAGACAGGCTGAAAGTCACATGTTCAGGCTAACCACGATGGTGTGTATGTCAGATACAGGGACCGGGTCAGTCTCACTGTAAAAGTTAACCATTAAAGTCCAGCGCAAAAAGGTCCATTTGCAGTGGAGGAGGCCATGAGGAGCAGGGAGAGTGTCACAGACAGTCATCACTATAACATAAACATCAGGCCGGGTGTCGCAGATGGTCATTGCTGGAGATTCCCATTGCAGGTCACTGTGAGCTTTAGATTCTGTAGCGCAAAGTGTAGATCTTACATTGCGGGTCATCACTGGCTGTCACTGTAGCACAAAGAGCTAGGGGTTAGTGGAGCTTTGCATTGACTGTCGGCACAGGCGGTGAGATCTTGATTTGAACAGGCATGTTTGGTGTCTCAAAGAGCCCAAAATCTTAGGATTTCACCATTTAGAGTCAGAGGAGTGCCCTATGAAGACAGACACGGGAACAGAGCCTGGGGAGGTACCTCTTGGGGATCAGGGACTCACTCTTGTTAAAAGGGCTGTAGCAGTTCCATTTGCAGCTCCAGGCAGCTGGTCAGACATCTGGAGCTTGTTTTGTCCATGTAGCTCAAGACAGGATGTCAGTAAGCTGATCCTTGGACTTGCTGAGCCTGGGATGAACAAAGCAGGTCCAGTCATCCTTCTCAGCAAGCATGGCAGGCCTCAAGCAGTAGGGCAGTGGGTGTTCTTCTTCTGTAGTATCCACAGGTCCAGGCTTGTATTGGAGAGTGGGTCTGAGGATTCTCTTTTTATACCTGGTGCCAACTTTGAAGTGGGAGAAGCCTCTGGAATTTTCCTCTACAGATGTTGTAGGAAAATGCCATTGTTGGCATGGTTACCCCCTCACTCTTTGCCTAGTGTTAATGCCAGCTTTGATTGGAAGTGTGCTGAGACCCTGCTAACCACGCCCCAGCACCAATGTTCTTTCCCAAAACTGTACCTTTGTTTACCCAATTGGCACAGCCCTGGAACACGGTTAAGACCCTTGTGAAAGGTACCCTGGTACCAAGGGCCCTGTGGCCAGGGGAGGTCCCTAAGGGCTGCAGGATGCATTATGCCACCCTAAGGGACCCCTCACTCAGTACATGCATACTGCCTGGCAGCTTGTGTGTGCTGGTGGAGAGAAAAGACAGTCGACATGACACTGCCCTCAGAGTGCCAGGCCCACAAACCACTGCATGTGGCATAGGTAAGTCTCCCGTCTAGCAGGTCTTACCGCCCTTGGCAGGGTGCACTATACGGCAGTGTTTAAGTCAACGCTTAGATATTGTAAGTGCAGGGTAGTTTTGGTATCAAACTTCTCAGCACAATAAACCCACACTGATGGGAGTGTGGGATTTATCTAAACATTTGCACACAGAGGGCATCTTACAGATGCCCCCTGTATGTCAGCCAGTCTGGTAGGGTAGGACTGACCAGTCTATGCCAGCCTGCCACTTCCAGATGAGTTTCTGACCACATGGGGTGAGTGCCTTTGTGCACTCTGTGGTCAGAAACAAAGCATGTCCTGGGTAGAGGTGCTTCACACCTCCCCCTGCAAGAACTGTAACACCTGGTGGTGAGCCTCAAAGGCTCAGGCCTGGTGTTACAGTGCCCCAGGGCACTCCAGCCAGTGGAGATGCCTGCCCCCTGGATGACCCCCCAATCTTGGCGGCAAGTCCAGAGGGATAATGAGAAAAACAAGGAGGAGTCACCCCCTCAGCCAGGACCACCACTAAGATGTCCAGAGCTGAAGTGAACCCCTCCTTAAAGGTGCGTGTTTGGTGCCTGCTTGGGGGCTCCCCCTGTGCTCTCTAAATCCGCCTGGTCTGCCCTCCGACCACACGGGTACTTACCTGCAAGCAGCCCGGAACCGGAGTACCCCCTGTCTCTTTAGTGGCCCATCTTATTTTGGCTCCTGTTTGACCTCTTCACCTAACCGGCCCTGTGTTGCTGGTGCGGGGTGTTTGGGGTTATGTTGAACCCCCAACGGTAGGCTACCTATGCCCCAGAGACTGAACCCGTAAGTTCACTTGCCTCCCCCCAGGAACTGTTGAAAATTGTACTGTGTCCACTTTTAAAATAGCTTTTTGCCATTTTAAAGAAAACTGTGTACATAGTTGATTCCATTCAAAGTTCTAAGTATTACTATGCAAAGTTCCTTTCATTTAATGTACTTACCTGCTAAATGAATCTTGTGGTTCTATAAATAAATTAAGAAAGAATATTTTTCAATATAAAAACCTATTGGTCTGGAGTTAAGTCATTGAGTGTGTGTTTTCACTTATTGCTTGTGTGTGTCCAACAAATGCTTAACACTACCCTCTGAGCCTAACTGCTCGACCACACTACCACAAATGGAGCATTAGTATTTTCTATTATTGCCTCTGTCAAGCCTCTTGGGACGTTATCAGCACGCACGCTCTCGCTTCCACTGACCACATACTCCTCGGGGACTTAAACTTCCACCATGAGAACACCAACGGCAACAACACCGCCACCCTGCTCGACAACCTCTCCAACCTCGACCTCAAACTTCTCTTCACGACACCGACCCACTCCGCAGGACACACACTATTTTCTCCACCAGCAATCATGTCTCCATCAGCCACACCCCCAAACTCCACTGGATAGATTACCGCTGCATTCACTTCTCCTTCAAGAAACCCACAGCACACCACCACCTATAACAGATCCCCCACCGCAATTGGAAGAAGGTCACCGAAGATCAACTTATTGTGAACCTCTCCCAGAACCCACTCATCGACACTACCGACATTGACGCAGCTCCCGCAACTTCAGGCAGTGGATCGACACCTGTGCCAATACTCTTGCCCCGATCAAGAATCCATCCAACAGACGCACCAACAGAAGGGCCTTCTGGTTTACCGACGACCTCCATGGATCTAAGCAAAACTGCTGTAGACTTGAAAGAAAGTGGCACCAAGATCAGACTCTGGACAACCACACAGCCTTCTAAAACAACATCCGTAGACACCACCAACTCATCCGAACCGCCAAGAGAACAGCCTTCACAGACCGAATCAACAACGCACACAGCCACAAGGAGCTCTTCAACATCATGAAGGAACTCTCCAACCCCAGCTCCAACGCCAACGACACCCTGACACCTCAAGACCACTTCGACTCCCTAGCCTCCTACCTCCACCCACAAGCTTCCAGACATCCACGACAGCTTCAGCACCCAGACCCCCCGGCAACCACCAACACCACAGATTCACCTCCGACCAACTTCCTGCTCTCCTGGACCCCCGCCAACGACACCATCGAAATCATGAGCACCATCCACTCCAGCTCACCATCTGACCCCTGCCCTCACCACATCCTTCACAAAGCAAGCTCTGTCATCGCACCCCAACTACGGAAGATCATCAACAGCTCCTTCGAGTCCGCCAATTACCTGTGAGAGCTGGAAGCACACCAAGATCAATGCCCTCCTCAAAAAGCCCAAGGCTGACCCAAAGGACCTCTAGAACTTCCGCCCAATATCCCTGCTCCCCTTCCTGGCAAAAGTAATTGAGAAGGCTGTTAACAGACAACTAACCCGCTTCCTCTGGGAGAACTGCACCCTTCCCAATCTGGAATCCGCTCCGCAGCAACCACAGTACCGAAACTGCCTTCATCGCCGCCACCGGTGACATCAGAACCATACTGGACAACGGCAAAACCATGGCCCTCATCCTCCTGAACCTCTCTGCTGCATTCAACACTTTGTGCCACCACACCCTACGCTTATGCCTCAGCAGTGCAGGAATCCATGACAGCCTTGGACTGGGCCACCTCCTTTCTCAACGGCAGAACCCAGAAAGTTAGCCTCCCCCCATTCCGCTCGGAGGCCACCAAAATCATCTACGGCACATCCCAGGGTTTGTCCCTCAGCCCAACCCTCTTCAACGTCGCTAACACCGCCCGATTCCACAACCTCAACATCATCTCATATGCCGACGACACCCAGCTGATCCTCTTCCTCACCAATGACTCCGCCAAGACCGACCTCCACAAAGGAATGAAGGCCATCGCCGAATGGATGAAGAACAGCTGCCTCAAACTCAATTCCGACAAGAGAGAAGTCCTCATCTTCGGCTCCACCCCCTTGGCATGGGATGACTCCTGGTGGCCTGCCACTCTCGGAGCCACTCCGACTCGCAACGACCACGCACGCAATCTAGGATTCATCTTGGATTCCTCATTATCCATGACACAGAAAGTCAACGCGATCTCCTCCTTCTGCTTCATCAAATGGATCCCCACCAAAACCAGAAGAACAGTCACCCAAGCCCTCGTAAGCAACAAACTGGACTACGGCAATGCCCTTTACACAGGAACCACGACCAAACTCCAGAAGAGGCTGCACTGCATCAGAATGCCTCCGCACGCCTTATCCTGGACATCCCCCGCACTCCCACATCACAAGCGATCTTAGAGACCTGCACTGGCTCCCAGTCAACAAGAGAATCACCTTCAAACTCTTCACCCATGCTCACAAAGCACTGCACAACACCGGGCCAGAATACCTCAACAGACGGCTCTCCTTCTACACCCCGACCCGGCATCTCCGCTTCGCCGACCTTGCCCTCGCAACCGTCCCCCGCATCCGCAGAACTACTACTGGTGGCAGATCATTATCGCACCTCACTGCCAAGACGTGGAACACTCTTCCCACCTTCCTACATCAGACCAAAGACATCCTTACCTTCAGGAAACTTCTCAAGACCTGGTTGTTTGAGCAGTAGCAGCCCCCCCTCTCCAGCACCTTGAGACCCTCACGGGTGAGTAGTGCACTTTACAAATTCCTGATTGATTGATTGAGTGATTGGGGAACTCCTGGACTCTGTGCACACTAGATCTCATTTTGATATAGTATATACAGAGCCAGCTTCCTACAGATGTGTCTAGAATTTCCTGCCTGCCTGCATCCCAGTCTGTCCAGGGGCACAATAGGCTAGTGTGACGTCCTTTGTGTGTGTGTGCGTAGGCAGACACCGCTGAAGTGCAAGCATGGTAGGTGACAGGTCTTCCCATCATCCTGATAGAGATGGTCCTTCCTGCCAACACCTAGTCCACCTTTTTGATACTGTCTGGGAGGGGTACACAAAGGCCAACCACACCTAGTCATGACCCAGAAACAGGTTGCAGCCACCAAATAGTTAGGACAAGAAAATGCCAACTTTCTAAAACTGACATTGTCATAATGATAACTTAAAATCTGACTATAAAGAAGCCTTTAAATTAAAATTCCTCAGACACCAAACATGATATTCCTTCCTGCTCCCACATAAATTTTATCATGTATTAAATGTAATAAGGTTAACTAATGTTTTCCAATGGGAAAGGTAAGCCTTGCAGCAGTGAAAATAAAATTTGGAAATGTTCTTTACTGCCAGGGCATGTAAAACCTAAAGGTACATGCCCAACTCTTTCTGTACAGTGCCCTTTGCCCTATTAGTTGTTTGAGGATGACTTACGAGTATCAAAAAGGAAGGTTTAGGCCTGGCAAAAGGTTTATGTTGCCAGGTTTAAATGTCAGTTTAAAACTATACACCAAGGCTGCAATGGCAGACATGAGACATGTTTTAAAGGTGGACTTAGGTGGGTGGCACAGTATGTGCTAGTGGCCCACCAGTAGTATTTAATTTGCCAGCACTGTGTATATGGTATACAAGCTTACTGGGGGCTTACAAGTAAATGAAAAATGTCAGTTGGACTTTCAACTATTTTACCATGCTATCAGAAGTGAGCACAATCACTTAAACACTGATTAGCAGTGGTGAAGTTAACAGAGTCCTATAGCTAACAAAACCAGGTTCAGAAAACAGGAGAGGTGAAGGAAGAAAGCTTGTGGTGACCCTGCAGAGAGGGCCAGGTCCAAAAGGTAATGGCATTGTTTGTTGTCTCCAGGTATTTCACTATAAACATAGCTTGCACAGTGTTTCCACCTCATCTATATTTATTAGTCTGAATGAGACAAACTGCATAGATTGGATTTGAGAAGAAGCCTTCCAGCTTTAGCGCCCTACAGAGTGGTTTGTGTGCTGCATCAAAAAAGACTAAAAGATAATTGTTGGGGAGCGGAGTCATTTCAGCACATTCTGTGGATTATGTATATTACCTTAAAGTCACAAGTTCTAGGCCAATGTTATAATTCCGGAGTTTAGGGATATGTTCACACCTGATGGGTCACATGTATGGATCTCAGGAGGGGGAACCTGGTAAATGCGCTTTCTGTAGTGGTTAGGGTTTTACCAGCAATCTGAGACTCCAAAACTAGAAACAAGATGGCTGTTACAGTTTACAGGTTCCATCTCTAATTGTGTAGCTCAGGCTTAGTTTACTTGCTATAGAACTGTATATGTGTCCTGTAAGGAACATACTCGAATTTCAACACAATAAGAAGGGGGTTATTGTTAAACCTGATCAAAATCTTACATGATTCCTCACTTTAAAGTTACACAATGTGCATGTTTTTGCCATTTTACACAAGGCGAAATTTCATGCAATTTTCTCACCTGGAGACTGGTTTGATCAGCAAATAACTTTTAGAAACAGCATATCCACACCCACCCGAGAGGCATTTCCTTCTCAATCAATATCCTGTCACTGTCTTGAATGACATTCGTATGTGAGGTATAGCTTTTCATGCAGCTTCATCGTGAGATACGGGCCACCTGCGTTACGTGTAGTTTCGTCATTTTTGGAGGAAAGCTGCGTATTTTACAAAATGAAATTGAACACATTCCTCAATGATGTGCTCGGTGCAGCAATCTGTGTGCACCTGCATGTCACAGATTGTAATCACTCTTAGATAGCTTACATGGTTAGTGTGCTTACTGTTGTAACCTGAATTTCACCTGTAGAACATAGGTATGAATTCAAGCTGGGCCATCATACCCATTCCCCGGCTAACACTGTAAACTTCGTACTTGTATAGCGCACTACTCACCCGTTAGGGTCTCAAGGCGCTGTACGCATACTGCTGTGGAACCCCTCCTGGCTTTTCCCTGTGAGGTGCCCACTCCTGGGCAACCTCCAAGGTGAAGCCAGGCATCCCAGCGCTGTTGGGGCCGTTGTGGAGATTAAGCAAGCTATTGCCCAGAGTTACAGAGTGGGACCCATGAATTAGATTAGGCACCCATGCGAGAATTATCAGGTCTAAGGAAATTGAGACTAAGACCCCACCGAGGCGGGAATTGAACCCTGGTCCCGGGCCAGATTCTGCATCAGGGTCTGCCACTCTAACCATTGAGCCACACTTTTCCACTTTTCATTGGGTCATACCTAAAGCTATTCTAGCCCTACCTGGATGCACAGTTTTCATCATAATTATTATTATTTTATTTTTTTTGTAAAGCTTTCTTTTTAAAAATACTCCAATTGAGAAGACTTCTCCTCCTCATTCCACCTCCCCGATTTCCAACAATTAAAAAGTGGAGGTGAACGAGCCAATCAATTAACCAGGAGAACTAAGCCAAGGACGTGGCTTGGCGTTAGGAGCTCGTTCAGGAGCTGAGCCCTGAAAATAGTTGGCATCTAAATCATGCAACATCAGGTGAAAATATGATAGGGTCTTTAATATAAAAACGCAACTGCTTTACCATGAAGAAGCATTTCAACTTAATACAGCAGATTACTTTTCTGCAGCTCACATCCTGAAGTTAAGTATTGGATGGTGCTCTCATATGTTATAGGAAGAAAAAGTAGGCTTGTAAAATAAAATATTTTCCTAGGATCACACATATTTGTGGAGTGGAGAAGCCGGGATTGGCCCCATGATCTCTGGTTTCACATTATGCAATTCACCCACTAGATGGCTACTTATTTCTCTCGTTTTAATGCTAAAGGTTTATGTTTTGTTTTTAATTCTTGGTGCATGACGGTAGAGCGTGGGTGACAGACTGAAGCGACATTAAAGGATAGCTCGTTTTGGGCTCGATAGTCCACTAGAACCTCGAGTTGAGTCGGCTCGAACATAACTCAAGCCTTAAGTGTCCTGCTGACCTCTGCACAAACTTTATTACATTTTCTTACAGTGGAAAGTTAACTGATATTCCTCAGATTAATTGATTTGACTACCGCTCGTATGTGAAGTAATAAATTGTGTGAAACAAATTAAATGATTAAATTGCAGCATTCCCTGACATAGCTATTCACATGAATCATTGCCCTTTTGATGTGCGAAAAGTCAGTTTCTATATTTAGGCATTATGGCACGCACTTTTGGGCATTATTCGATGTTACATATTTACCCCATATCCACGAGTTAGTTTAAAAGTGTTTATTGACAAAGAAAAAACATAGACTAGAAATCAAAGAGTCAACAGATTAAACCTGGGTTTCCCTAAATTCATTATTGAAGGCAACCTCTTTGAGTACAGGGCAGACTGAAGTTTGTGCTCTAGTTCACACAAGTGTCTAGTATTGCTCTTTTGGCAGAATTCTCATCAAGATTACAAGGAGGTGTCTACAAGCACGTTTTCGCCAGCAAGCTGATTCAAGTCTCAAGTACCAAAACACGGTGTGGCTTAATTTCTGAGATGCGTGCATCCTGTGGACAATGTTAGCATTAGTACACTTATGCCAGGATATGCAAAGGTGTTTAAAATATTCACACTGCCAAAGAGAAATAACCGTCAACTGATGTAACTTCCTGTTTTGTCACTTGAATGATATCTGGCCATATGTAAATTAGAGCAGTTTTACACTTTTCCCCTTTATGCTCCAGCCCTAGAAATCCTAGGCCTACATGCACAGAGTAAGACTGCATGGGTACGCCTTGTACCAGATGTACAGACAGCTGCATATTCAACGCACAGACGACTCTCATAATTCAAAAGACAGGCCTATTAGCATTGTCACCTGTTAATAACTAACGTAGCACTATCTTCTACTTACCTGGGGGGAAAGGGGTTATAACAAAGATGATTTGGCATTCCAGAAACAATATATTTTCTCAGTCAGCTAGAGGAAGCTGTGAGGCTCTCTCTAACTTTAGCCTGATGCGCCCTGCATACATTCGTACCAACTAAAGAGGCAGGTGGAAAGTAATAAGTAATAAGTGGAGGCATCAACATAAATCTTGTGCAGATCGTAATGATTGTATGTCACGTGCAATCTGTGAAAATCAAGGAGCAAAGGGAGATTGTAGGTTCTGCCAGCTCTCCAAATGGGAGATGTTTTGCAAAATATCACTTATCAAAAAGCAAACCAGTCTGAGCAAAACATTTTGAGGTCACCCGTAGAATCTGACATGAATTTGTCTATTCGCAGTCAATATTAATATTGGGAATCAAAGTAAAATATGGACGCCTTCCAGTGCTTAATTTGTGCGTGTTGTCTCCGGTGCTGTGCACCGGCACTTATTTTTGAGGGCCGGTGCTTAGTCTTCTGCCTCAAGCATTTGTTGCGAGCAAAAGACACGTTTGGGAAAGACGGAGGAAGAAAAAAACGAAAAAGCGTCACAATGAGAGAAAGCAGAAATCTGCAGGTGTGAGCTGAAGGGGCAGGGAGTGGCTTAAATGGATTGAAGAGGCCCGAGATGGCTTCAGGATTACGCTGCCTCATATTGGTGCTCGCACATTTAATTGCAGCAACCACGTTTTTAAGAGGAGGGCTGTGGGCACAGGCACCTTTTTATTTACAAATTAAGCAGCACAAAAGAAAAAAAAAACTCTGATAGTAAGACAAAAGACTAGTAATCAAAATACACATTAGGCTAGACCTATTGGCTCTGCCAATGGTTGTTTTTGATGTACTTAAGATGTGTTGCCTTGTTGCATTCTACAATTGTTGCAGACTTTGCATGACATTATTTGAGAACTGATCATACTCCCAAAGACGATTCCCACAACCACTCAGCTGTCTACTTAAAGTTAAGACCCTCATAAGAAGGAAGTGGAACCCATTTTGTTTATACTGTGAAACATTCAAAGGGAGAAAAAGGCTTCAGCCTGCAATATCCAGGAGATATACAACAGCAAACAGGCTCTCCTCTGATTCAAAGTCAATCACAGTTCTTCAGCAAAGAACCGAAGTCTCAACCATCTTTTCATTATCTGCAGTGTACTAGATAATTAGGGCAGTGTGATGTGAATGCCACCGGCCCACTCCCTTGCGCATTTTTAAAGTTGGCTACAAGTTGCTCTCAACAACACATATCTTGATTCCCCTCCAAGAAGCAAAAAATCCAGAGATTCTTTAAAGCATCTGTTAGAAATGGGGTTTCTGGTTGGCTAGGGTATGCACCTCAGCCTGGCAGAACCTACCCACTCTAGTCAGGGCTTGGGAGTTATACGTCCAAGATAACCCATGCTCACCCCCTTGGTAGCTTGGCATGAGCAGTCAGGCTTAACCTGGAGGCAATGTGTAAAGCATTCGCACAACACACAACACACGTGACGTAAAATATACACCACAAAGTAAACACAACATTGAGTTATGTAAAAATAATCTGTATTGCACAAAACATAATTAGACCAACATTACACGTAACTAATACCCTGCTACCTTAGCAGTTGTCAGAAGGTTACCCAAGTTACTAATACTCTGCAAGAATATGCAGTTGTCACATTAGAACACGTAAGTACTCAGGATTCTGCAACATAAGCAGTAGTCAGAAATGAGCATAAAGGATATATGTACTTGTCATGAACAATTCCTAAATACCCCTAAAAGGAATATTAGAGAATATACCACAAGTCATATCAGTACATATCAGCTAGACATGCCCATAAAAGGAACTTTAGCACATATATGTAGAACCAATAAACAGGTAGGAAATAACAAGCATCTACAAGTCTGTATTAGGCTCCTAAAGCCTAGATTTCCTAAAGAGTACCTGGGTTTTGGTAGGAGAGGCACTTCCAGTGCCTAATGACGAACACGGGGGCCCCCGGCGCTCCTGTGCACGAAATGGGGGCCTACCCCTTGGTGGGGGGGCCTGCCTCGGCCTCCTCACACCCTGTCCGTGGGGTGGGGACCGGGCGTGGCCCTGCAACAAGTTGCAGCTAAAAACAGGAAGGGACCTCCGGCGAGGTCTCCCTTCCCTATGCCGGCGTGAAGGAGAAACTGCCAAAATACAGGAGTGTCCTGCTCCTTGGGCAGAGACCGGAGAAGGGGCGCTCCCCGCGCCTTGTCCGCGTCCTGAAAGTTGTGTCTGGTGAGCTCAGACCCCTCCGGGGGCCCGAGGAGGCACTCGCGTGCACCTGAAGCAGTGCACAAGTGTTTGGGAGCTGTTCCCAGCCGCCGGGACGCTTCCAGGAAGAGAGGAGGCGGCTGGTGCCCCGGGGGCACTCCTAGGAGTGGACCGTGCCCCGGGGGCGCCGCTAGGAGCGCACTGGCTCCAACTGAAGTATCTTCGTGCCCCGGGGGCACTTACAGTAGCGCGGATCTCGCGCTGGGTAGAGCCCAGCAACCCGGGCTACGATGGTGATTTTTGGGGAACAAATCAAGCGCTTCCAAAGCGCTAAAATAAGTTTTGAGCCCCGGGCTGCGGCGGTGTCCTGGGGCAAAGGTAAAGCACTTTTTAGAGCGTTCAGGGCAAAATTAAAGCCTGGGCTGTGGCGGTGATATTTTCCAGCAGTTTCAAGAGAAGAGTGCTTTTCCAAAGCGCTAAGAAAACCCTGGAGAGATCGGTGAAGGGGTCAGAGGGCACAGCACCCTGCCCCTGGGAGCAATCAGGAGTCAAAGGGAGCACAGGGCTGGTGGGCCCAACTACAGACCAGCACAAGGGATGCAGATGGTGGCAGTTCCTCCTAGTGACCAGGCAGGTCACAGGTCAGCACTACAGCAGCAGTCCAAGGTGGTTTCCTGGTGAGTCCATTCATCAGCGTTCTGTGTCCAGTTTCCAGTTCCAAGCATGTTCAAATTGTGGGGAAAATTCCCCTGTACTTATAGTCAGTTCCTACAGTGTTTCACAATGGTAGGGAGAGGAGGTTCCAGCCAGTTACAACTGGTTCTGGGAGTGCCTCCTCTCTCCTTTCAGCACAGGCTCCAAACATCAGTGGGGGGTTAACGACCCTATTGTGTGAGGCCAGGGCACAGTCTTTACAAATGCAGGTGTGCCCCGCCTCTCCCTTCTCTCAGCCCAGGAAGGCTTTACAATATGTAGATGCACCTCTGTGTCACCTCCACCCTCCCTGTGTTCAGGCTGTCTGAGAAGTATGCACAAAGCCCCAACTGTCACTCTGTCCAGACGTGGATTGGAGTCAAGCTGCAAAACACCAGAGTCATAAGCACAGAGAAATGCGCACTTTCTAGAAGTGGCATGTCTGTGATAGTAATAAAATATACACTTATACCAGTAAGCAGCATTTCTCACCACTATCACAACCATACCAAACATGCCTATGCTACCCCTCATAAATCAGACAATACCCCTTACACATAAGGCAGGGCATCTCCAATGCAATCCTATGAGGAGGCAGCACTCACAGCAGTGAGACACCAAGTTAGGCTGTTTGTCACTACCAGGACAGGCCACGCAACACGGCACATGTCCTTCCTTCTACATGCATGGTACCCTGCCCTAAGGGCTAGCTAGGGCGTACCTTAGGGGTGACTTACATGTAGTAAAAGGGGAGTTCTGGGCCTGGCAAGTAAATTTACATGCCAGGTCCCTGTGGCACAAAACTGCGCACACAGGCTCTGCGCTAGCAGGCCTTAGATAGGTTTGACAGGCTACTTCAGTGGGTGGCGCAAGCAGCGCTGCAGACCCCCTAGTAGCATTTAATTTACAGGCCCTGGGTATAGGGATACCACTTTTAAAGGGATTTATAGGTAAATTAAATATGCCAATTAGGTATAATCCAATCATACCAAATTTGTAAGAGAGAGCACATGCACTTTAGCACTGGTTAGCAGTGAAAAAGTGCTCAGAGTCAAAACGTCAGCCAACAAAGGTCAGAAAAATAAGGAGGCAAAAAGTCTGGGGAATGACCTTGTAAAAGGGCCAGGTCCAACAGCATCTTTATTTTGACCGTAGCCGACACTTACAAACAGTGTTGAGACATTCACGAAACCCTCGCACTATATCCTTAACCTGATATGCAGATCAGCCTGGTACTACAGCACTGAGGCAGCCATATTGCCTTTACCACCCACATCATGTAATGCTATATATCATGGATGCCCTTACCACTCAGATCATGAAAAGCTATGTTTTAGGGTTCAGGGCAGGGGAGGGGGTTGGGTAGTTTTTAGTACAGAGTGGGGTAGTTTTGAGGACAGGGTGGGTTTTAGAGTTTAGGGTGTGGTCGGGGTAGTTTTTAGGATAGGACAGGGTAGGTTTTAGGGTTCAGGAGGGGGCGGAGGGTCATGGTAGTTTTTAGGGCAGGGTGGGGTAGTTTTTAGGACAAGGTAAGTTTTAGGGTTCAGGGCTGAGGTCGGGGTCGTTTTTAGGACAAGGCAGGATAGTTTTTAGGACAAGGTAAGATTTAGAGTTCAGGGTGTTGGTCAGGGTAATTTTTAGGACGGGGCGGGGTAGGTTTTAGGACAGGGTGGATTATTTCTAGGACAGGGTGTGGTAGGTTTTAGGGTTTAGGGTAGGGGTCGGGATCATTTTTAAGACAGGGCGGGGTAGATTTTAGGAACGGGTGGTAGGTTTTAGGGTTTAGGGTGGGGGGTTGTATCACACAACCAAGCATGGCGTTACCACATATACCTTTACTAAGCATGCTTTTACAATGAAATTCGTTGTAAAGGCATGTGTGGTTAAGGCATGCGTGGTAAAGTTGGCCTCTGTTTTTCTTCTGTCAGATAAGGTGAAAATAAACCCATACGTTCCACTACTTCTGAAGCTATATGGTTGTCCCCATCAGTCCTCCTTAAACACTGGATTGCACCTGGAAGAGGTACACTTCTGTAGAGCGGTTTCTCCTGAAAGCATTTAAGTATGGACCTGCTCTAAGGGATCTGATCTGAATGTGCCTCGAACAACAAGCTCCTCTGCCCTGCTCGCAGCCAACAGGGAATGTCACTGGAACCAGCTTGACTGTAATCAGACAGAGCATATTGTTCAGATGCAAAAACATACCTGACACGAAGAATTTGCAGCTGAGAGCTGCAAAGCTGACGTGAGTTTCATGACAGTGCGAGCAGACATGCCGAAGGACGTCAGGTTGATGGCAGAAGGACGCACTGACCCATGGAGAGTTCCGATCAACAAGCATCTGAAATATTGCCAGTGATGGAAATATAGACTAATTATCAGACCTTCTTTTGACCTTTTGTTACCTCCCTAACGCCCCATCCAGGACATGCAAGTTCTCCTGACCGACTCCTTAGTTAAACTGAATATCCAGTGCTTCTAATCAAAATGTCAGATTAATGTTTTACTGCGATATTCAGTGAAGCAAACCTATCAAAAACATAAAACAATATTTGTCATATGATTTTTCTGAAACTTTATTTGCCTCTGAGCAGTGTCGGCCCTTTCGGTATCTTGTACATCCAACAGCCCCAAACCATAAATCTGCTGTCATAGGAATCTCTGCATTTTTTGGGGGTGTTTTCAACCCTGTCAAGTTCCAGTCAATAAGAAGCACATAGAGCCTGCCCTTCTCCTTGTCCTCAGTTTTTTAAAAGCACACGAGTGTGCTGACAAAGGGCAAACACATAATTTGTTGTGTGGGTATTGGGGTGGGGTGGGGGTCTGCTATCAAAGGCAGCGATCTTTCCACTGTCCACCACCTAACCCCCTGACCCTCAGAAAAGTAAAATCTTAAGTGAGTATGACAAAACAAAATTAACAGGCACAGGTTTCTTATAGTTGAAGTTCTCTTACTGTACCAAAGATACCAAGTTAGTCATCGGATCCCAAATCAAACAGTCACATGAATGAAGTTTCAAGCTTGCACCTTAGATAGAAAAACTATCTCATTGATCTGACAAACTGAGGTCTTGCACAGCAGAATTCCTCCTTTGCTCCTGTTTCAGGACCTGGCATAGAATAAAAATGGCATTGATTAAGCAAGTGAGTTGCTCAAAATGACACCAAGGCCCTCATTACGAAGCTGGTGTTCTTAAGACGGCCTGCCTTGCAGTGGGGGTCAGACTGCCGCCAAAGAGGCAGTCTGACCGTTACATTATGACCGTGGCGTTTCCGCCACGTTCGGACTGCCGGCACTGCCACTTTTCAGCCCGCTGATGGCCTGGCACGTTTGGGAAAGACGGAGGAAGAAAAAAACGAAAAAGCGTCACAATGAGAGAAAGCAGAAATCTGCAGGTGTGAGCTGAAGGGGCAGGGAGTGGCTTAAATGGATTGAAGAGGCCCGAGATGGCTTCAGGATTACGCTGCCTCATATTGGTGCTCGCACATTTAATTGCAGCAACCACGTTTTTAAGAGGAGGGCTGTGGGCACAGGCACCTTTTTATTTACAAATTAAGCAGCACAAAAGAAAAAAAAAACTCTGATAGTAAGACAAAAGACTAGTAATCAAAATACACATTAGGCTAGACCTATTGGCTCTGCCAATGGTTGTTTTTGATGTACTTAAGATGTGTTGCCTTGTTGCATTCTACAATTGTTGCAGACTTTGCATGACATTATTTGAGAACTGATCATACTCCCAAAGACGATTCCCACAACCACTCAGCTGTCTACTTAAAGTTAAGACCCTCATAAGAAGGAAGTGGAACCCATTTTGTTTATACTGTGAAACATTCAAAGGGAGAAAAAGGCTTCAGCCTGCAATATCCAGGAGATATACAACAGCAAACAGGCTCTCCTCTGATTCAAAGTCAATCACAGTTCTTCAGCAAAGAACCGAAGTCTCAACCATCTTTTCATTATCTGCAGTGTACTAGATAATTAGGGCAGTGTGATGTGAATGCCACCGGCCCACTCCCTTGCGCATTTTTAAAGTTAGCTACAAGTTGCTCTCAACAACACATATCTTGATTCCCCTCCAAGAAGCAAAAAATCCAGAGATTCTTTAAAGCATCTGTTAGAAATGGGGTTTCTGGTTGGCTAGGGTATGCACCTCAGCCTGGCAGAACCTACCCACTCTAGTCAGGGCTTGGGAGTTATACGTCCAAGATAACCCATGCTCACCCCCTTGGTAGCTTGGCATGAGCAGTCAGGCTTAACCTGGAGGCAATGTGTAAAGCATTCGCACAACACACAACACACGTGACGTAAAATATACACCACAAAGTAAACACAACATTGAGTTATGTAAAAATAATCTGTATTGCACAAAACATAATTAGACCAACATTACACGTAACTAATACCCTGCTACCTTAGCAGTTGTCAGAAGGTTACCCAAGTTACTAATACTCTGCAAGAATATGCAGTTGTCACATTAGAACACGTAAGTACTCAGGATTCTGCAACATAAGCAGTAGTCAGAAATGAGCATAAAGGATATATGTACTTGTCATGAACAATTCCTAAATACCCCTAAAAGGAACATTAGAGAATATACCACAAGTCATATCAGTACATATCAGCTAGACATGCCCATAAAAGGAACTTTAGCACATATATGTAGAACCAATAAACAGGTAGGAAATAACAAGCATCTACAAGTCTGTATTAGGCTCCTAAAGCCTAGATTTCCTAAAGAGTACCTGGGTTTTGGTAGGAGAGGCACTTCCAGTGCCTAATGACGAACACGGGGGCCCCCGGCGCTCCTGTGCACGAAATGGGGGCCTACCCCTTGGTGGGGGGGCCTGCCTCGGCCTCCTCACACCCTGTCCGTGGGGTGGGGACCGGGCGTGGCCCTGCAACAAGTTGCAGCTAAAAACAGGAAGGGACCTCCGGCGAGGTCTCCCTTCCCTATGCCGGCGTGAAGGAGAAACTGCCAAAATACAGGAGTGTCCTGCTCCTTGGGCAGAGACCGGAGAAGGGGCGCTCCCCGCGCCTTGTCCGCGTCCTGAAAGTTGTGTCTGGTGAGCTCAGACCCCTCCGGGGGCCCGAGGAGGCACTCGCGTGCACCTGAAGCAGTGCACAAGTGTTTGGGAGCTGTTCCCAGCCGCCGGGACGCTTCCAGGAAGAGAGGAGGCGGCTGGTGCCCCGGGGGCACTCCTAGGAGTGGACCGTGCCCCGGGGGCGCCGCTAGGAGCGCACTGGCTCCAACTGAAGTATCTTCGTGCCCCGGGGGCACTTACAGTAGCGCGGATCTCGCGCTGGGTAGAGCCCAGCAACCCGGGCTACGATGGTGATTTTTGGGGAACAAATCAAGCGCTTCCAAAGCGCTAAAATAAGTTTTGAGCCCCGGGCTGCGGCGGTGTCCTGGGGCAAAGGTAAAGCACTTTTTAGAGCGTTCAGGGCAAAATTAAAGCCTGGGCTGTGGCGGTGATATTTTCCAGCAGTTTCAAGAGAAGAGTGCTTTTCCAAAGCGCTAAGAAAACCCTGGAGAGATCGGTGAAGGGGTCAGAGGGCACAGCACCCTGCCCCTGGGAGCAATCAGGAGTCAAAGGGAGCACAGGGCTGGTGGGCCCAACTACAGACCAGCACAAGGGATGCAGATGGTGGCAGTTCCTCCTAGTGACCAGGCAGGTCACAGGTCAGCACTACAGCAGCAGTCCAAGGTGGTTTCCTGGTGAGTCCATTCATCAGCGTTCTGTGTCCAGTTTCCAGTTCCAAGCATGTTCAAATTGTGGGGAAAATTCCCCTGTACTTATAGTCAGTTCCTACAGTGTTTCACAATGGTAGGGAGAGGAGGTTCCAGCCAGTTACAACTGGTTCTGGGAGTGCCTCCTCTCTCCTTTCAGCACAGGCTCCAAACATCAGTGGGGGGTTAACGACCCTATTGTGTGAGGCCAGGGCACAGTCTTTACAAATGCAGGTGTGCCCCGCCTCTCCCTTCTCTCAGCCCAGGAAGGCTTTACAATATGTAGATGCACCTCTGTGTCACCTCCACCCTCCCTGTGTTCAGGCTGTCTGAGAAGTATGCACAAAGCCCCAACTGTCACTCTGTCCAGACGTGGATTGGAGTCAAGCTGCAAAACACCAGAGTCATAAGCACAGAGAAATGCGCACTTTCTAGAAGTGGCATGTCTGTGATAGTAATAAAATATACACTTATACCAGTAAGCAGCATTTCTCACCACTATCACAACCATACCAAACATGCCTATGCTACCCCTCATAAATCAGACAATACCCCTTACACATAAGGCAGGGCATCTCCAATGCAATCCTATGAGGAGGCAGCACTCACAGCAGTGAGACACCAAGTTAGGCTGTTTGTCACTACCAGGACAGGCCACGCAACATGGCACATGTCCTTCCTTCTACATGCATGGTACCCTGCCCTAAGGGCTAGCTAGGGCGTACCTTAGGGGTGACTTACATGTAGTAAAAGGGGAGTTCTGGGCCTGGCAAGTAAATTTACATGCCAGGTCCCTGTGGCACAAAACTGCGCACACAGGCTCTGCGCTAGCAGGCCTTAGATAGGTTTGACAGGCTACTTCAGTGGGTGGCGCAAGCAGCGCTGCAGACCCCCTAGTAGCATTTAATTTACAGGCCCTGGGTATAGGGATACCACTTTTAAAGGGATTTATAGGTAAATTAAATATGCCAATTAGGTATAATCCAATCATACCAAATTTGTAAGAGAGAGCACATGCACTTTAGCACTGGTTAGCAGTGAAAAAGTGCTCAGAGTCAAAACGTCAGCCAACAAAGGTCAGAAAAATAAGGAGGCAAAAAGTCTGGGGAATGACCTTGTAAAAGGGCCAGGTCCAACAGCATCTTTATTTTGACCGTAGCCGACACTTACAAACAGTGTTGAGACATTCACGAAACCCTCGCACTATATCCTTAACCTGATATGCAGATCAGCCTGGTACTACAGCACTGAGGCAGCCATATTGCCTTTACCACCCACATCATGTAATGCTATATATCATGGATGCCCTTACCATTCAGATCATGAAAAGCTATGTTTTAGGGTTCAGGGCAGGGGAGGGGGTTGGGTAGTTTTTAGTACAGAGTGGGGTAGTTTTGAGGACAGGGTGGGTTTTAGAGTTTAGGGTGTGGTCGGGGTAGTTTTTAGGATAGGACAGGGTAGGTTTTAGGGTTCAGGAGGGGGCGGAGGGTCATGGTAGTTTTTAGGGCAGGGTGGGGTAGTTTTTAGGACAAGGTAAGTTTTAGGGTTCAGGGCTGAGGTCGGGGTCGTTTTTAGGACAAGGCAGGATAGTTTTTAGGACAAGGTAAGATTTAGAGTTCAGGGTGTTGGTCAGGGTAATTTTTAGGACGGGGCGGGGTAGGTTTTAGGACAGGGTGGATTATTTCTAGGACAGGGTGTGGTAGGTTTTAGGGTTTAGGGTAGGGGTCGGGATCATTTTTAAGACAGGGCGGGGTAGTTTTTAGGAACGGGTGGTAGGTTTTAGGGTTTAGGGTGGGGGGTTGTATCACACAACCAAGCATGGCGTTACCACATATACCTTTACTAAGCATGCTTTTACAATGAAATTCGTTGTAAAGGCATGTGTGGTTAAGGCATGCGTGGTAAAGTTGGCCTCTGTTTTTCTTCTGTCAGATAAGGTGAAAATAAACCCATACGTTCCACTACTTCTGAAGCTATATGGTTGTCCCCATCAGTCCTCCTTAAACACTGGATTGCACCTGGAAGAGGTACACTTCTGTAGAGCGGTTTCTCCTGAAAGCATTTAAGTATGGACCTGCTCTAAGGGATCTGATCTGAATGTGCCTCGAACAACAAGCTCCTCTGCCCTGCTCGCAGCCAACAGGGAATGTCACTGGAACCAGCTTGACTGTAATCAGACAGAGCATATTGTTCAGATGCAAAAACATACCTGACACGAAGAATTTGCAGCTGAGAGCTGCAAAGCTGACGTGAGTTTCATGACAGTGCGAGCAGACATGCCGAAGGACGTCAGGTTGATGGCAGAAGGACGCACTGACCCATGGAGAGTTCCGATCAACAAGCATCTGAAATATTGCCAGTGATGGAAATATAGACTAATTATCAGACCTTCTTTTGACCTTTTGTTACCTCCCTAACGCCCCATCCAGGACATGCAAGTTCTCCTGACCGACTCCTTAGTTAAACTGAATATCCAGTGCTTCTAATCAAAATGTCAGATTAATGTTTTACTGCGATATTCAGTGAAGCAAACCTATCAAAAACATAAAACAATATTTGTCATATGATTTTTCTGAAACTTTATTTGCCTCTGAGCAGTGTCGGCCCTTTCGGTATCTTGTACATCCAACAGCCCCAAACCATAAATCTGCTGTCATAGGAATCTCTGCATTTTTTGGGGGTGTTTTCAACCCTGTCAAGTTCCAGTCAATAAGAAGCACATAGAGCCTGCCCTTCTCCTTGTCCTCAGTTTTTTAAAAGCACACGAGTGTGCTGACAAAGGGCAAACACATAATTTGTTGTGTGGGTATTGGGGTGGGGTGGGGGTCTGCTATCAAAGGCAGCGATCTTTCCACTGTCCACCACCTAACCCCCTGACCCTCAGAAAAGTAAAATCTTAAGTGAGTATGACAAAACAAAATTAACAGGCACAGGTTTCTTATAGTTGAAGTTCTCTTACTGTACCAAAGATACCAAGTTAGTCATCGGATCCCAAATCAAACAGTCACATGAATGAAGTTTCAAGCTTGCACCTTAGATAGAAAAACTATCTCATTGATCTGACAAACTGAGGTCTTGCACAGCAGAATTCCTCCTTTGCTCCTGTTTCAGGACCTGGCATAGAATAAAAATGGCATTGATTAAGCAAGTGAGTTGCTCAAAATGACACCAAGGCCCTCATTACGAAGCTGGTGTTCTTAAGACGGCCTGCCTTGCAGTGGGGGTCAGACTGCCGCCAAAGAGGCAGTCTGACCGTTACATTATGACCGTGGCGTTTCCGCCACGTTCGGACTGCCGGCACTGCCACTTTTCAGCCCGCTGATGGCCTGGCGGTGCAGGCGGTCCCAATCCGCCAGGTCTGTGCGCCAGCTTTTTTATGGCGGTTGCACCACCATGTTGAGGCTGGCAGAGACGGGGTGTCGGGGCCCCAAAGGGGGCCCGCACCGGCCATGCACTTGGCATGGGCAGTGCAAGGCCCCCCTTGGCCAGCCCCATCATGCAAATTACTATCTGCTTTGCAGACTATGATTTGCACAATGGGTGTTGTTTCACCCGATGCACCGCATTTTGCCCCCAGCTCAATTATGAGCCGGCGTCAATGTTGTGAGCTGTTTCCTGCTGGGCCAGTGGGCGGAAACTGTGTTTCCACCCAGTGAGAAACTCGTAATGGGGCCTGTGGGAGGGCTGCTGCTTAGGCAGTAACCCGACCACTGGAGTTCGGCGGGCTTTTCTACCCGCCAAACTCAAAATGACCCCCCAAATGTTTACAAAGAGATGGATCTTAAGTTTTGAAGGAGAGCTCCCACATTGCCTGTTTTCTAGAAAGACAGCCATATCTGCCTGTAATGGATGCTTCACTATGGAATTATTCAGCACTCATAGTTCTTTATAGTTATTCTGATTCCTTGCATTAGTTTCTGTTAAGTAAAAACCGTCGATAACATAAATCCTTTATGCAAAGTCCTCACGTGATCTGTTTTACTTTTTTTTCTACTTGCTGTCTCTTCTCCCTTCTCTTTCATTTCTTGTCCTACCCTCTTTATCATAAACCCAAGCTGTAAACAAGGCTTTTGTGAAACAAGAAATCTAGATACAACCTCTTGACCTTGGGTTCTTATTAAGGTGTGCCTGAAGTTGGGAGCTTGCGGTCAACTTTAAAAATGTTCTTCTTGATCACTTCTTGGATGCTGTTGAAAGCAGCAAATAGAACGACAGTATAGAGATTCCACACCCTCATTTATGTGCAGTGGAAACAGGCAATTATTTGCAGTGCCAAAATGATCCAAATGTGAATAATTCCAGATGTTAAAGCATTGTTGTTGTTATTAGTATTATTGTTATTGTTGTTGTCATTGTTATTATTAATATCATCATTATTATTATTAGAAAGTGGATCACTAGATGGGGTTGATGGTAATCCACCACATGTAATAATGGTACTGTTCTTGTTAGGTTCAATAAAGCTTTCAGTAATTTAAACTTGAGCTTGTCCCCTGGTAGCTATGGCACATAGCAAGCAGGCGTAACTTAAGAAAATGTGTAAAGCATTAGAGTACATTTTGGAAGGCAGAACATTAGTAAAGGTAAATACACACCTACTACTAGCATTGAGGCCACCAATCCAATGTTAGGTCCAGTCCAGTTCTCAAAACATTAGCCCTTGTCTCAACCTATGGTAGCTTGGCACTGAGCAGGCAGGCTTATGTTAGGAGACAGTTATGGAAAGCATTTAAATACACAAATACAGTTCATAACTAATACAAAACACACAATACAAATCCCACACCAATTTATTAAAAAAATATATATTTTTACCTTTAAAATGATACCGAAACAACAAAAAACAATATGGGGAACCAGAGATATGAATTTTTTAAGATTAAATAAAAAATTTGCTTTTTAGTGCTTAAAAATCAAAAGCGCCAACCGGTCACACTAAACCGGGACCAAGTAATAATTTGAGGCCGACCGCAATGGAGCCCTTCTCAGATACACTGAGCAGGAGTCTTTGGTCAAAATCTTACCTTCACTCATAGAAACGTTTCTGGAGCCTCTTTCTCCCGACTCCATATGGTCCTCTCCAGCAAGCCGATTTAGATGCAACACAGTTGGATTGCTTTTCCACGAGAACATGGTCAAATCCTGGAAGTCTGGAATGTCGGAGCTTTTAGCGGGATGAACCTGAACTTCAGGCCAGGTCGCGGGTGAAGGTAGTTGGCTTGACTCAGGATGTCTGGTCCGTCCACTTATGGAGCTTTTCCCAAACGTTGCTTGAAACTTCTCCAAACTTCTGAAACTTCTTCCTGAATGTTCTTGAGGGTTCAAAGTATCCATAACACAGATCCAAGGGCCTAGAAGGTCTGAGATGGTCCTTGGAAGTTTAGGACTACAATTCCCACAATGCACCTGGCCAAATCCTTAAAAGTCCACGGGACACACTCCAGGCTGGGGTTGTTTGTGACAGTTGGTGCGTGCAAGCTCTGTTATCCTGTTGTTTTCAGGAAGTCCACTCCTTAGTCCTTTTTGAAGCAAGTCTAAGGGCTGTTCTTCCAGTGCGCAGCAGGAACAGTCCTTCAGAGTGCAGTCCTTTGGGTTGCAGATCAGGGTTCCAGCAGGGCAGTCCTCCTCCTTCTTGTTTCAGGCAGCAGATCTGAGTTGCAATGCATCTTCCAAATATTTATTTAATAATTTTGGGGGACAAGCGGAGGTGGGGGGCACCTGGTCCAGTGAGATGCAGGGTGCTAACCAAAATCATGACATCTTCCTCCAAAGTGTGGCATTTTCTTGTCCCACAAAGTACTGCACTTTAAATTCCAAGATGGACGATTTTCTCCAGAGGAGCAAGACATTGTTAAACCAACCTACTGGTGTGGCTCATTTCCATTAACGCCCCCCCTCCAGACCTGGCATAGAATAAAAATGGCATTGATTAAACAAGTGAGTTGCTCAAAATGACACCAAGGCCCTCATTACGAAGCTAGTGGTCTTAAGACGGCCTGCCTCGCGGTGGCGGTCAGACTGCCGCCAAAGAGGCAGTCTGACCGTTACATTATGACCGTGGCGTTTCCGCCACGTCCGGACTGCCGGCACTGCCACTTTTCAGCACGCTGATGGCCTGGCGGTGCAGGCGGTCCCAATCCGCCAGGTCTGTGCGCCAGCTTTTTTATGGCGGTTGCACCACCATGTTGAGGCTGGCAGAGACGGGGTGTCGGGGGCCCCAAAGGGGACCCTGCACCGGCCATGCACTTGGCATGGGCAGTGCAAGGCCCCCGTTGGCCAGCCCGTCATGCAAATTACTAACTGCTTTGCAGACTGTGATTTGCACAATGGGTGTTGTTTCACCCGATGCACCGCATTTTGCCTCCAGCTCAATTATGAGCCGGCGTCAATGTTGTGGGCTGTTTCCTGCTGGGCCAGTGGGCGGAAACTGTGTTTCCACCCAGTGAGAAACTCGTAATGGGGCCTGTGGGAGGGCTGCTGCTTAGGCAGTAACCCGACCACTGGAGTTTGGCGGGCTTTTCCACCCGCCAAACTCAAAATGACCCCCCAAATGTTTACAAAGAGATGGATCTTAAGTTTTGAAGGAGAGCTCCCACATTGCCTGTTTTCTAGAAAGACAGCCATATCTGCCTGTAATGGATGCTTCACTATGGAATTAGTCCGCACTCATAGTTCTCTTTCGTTATTCTGATTCCTTGCATTAGTTTCTGTTAAGTAAAAACTGTCGATAACATAAATCCTTTATGCAAAGTCCTCACGTGATCTGTTTTACTTTTTTTTCTACTTGCTGTCTCTTCTCCCTTCTCTTTCATTTCTTGTCCTACCCTCTTTATCATAAACCCAAGCTGTAAACAAGGCTTTTGTGAAACAAGAAATCTAGATACAACCTCTTGACCTTGGGTTCTTATTAAGGTGTGCCTGAAGTTGGGAGCTTGAGGTCAACTTTAAAAATGTTCTTCTTGATCACTTCTTGGATGCTGTTGAAAGCAGCAAATAGAACGACAGTATAGAGATTCCACACCCTCATTAATGTGCAGTGGAAACAGGCAATTATTTGCAGTGCCAAAATAATCCAAATGTGAATAACTCCAGATGTTAAAGTATTGTTGTTGTTATTAGTATTATTGTTATTGTTGTTGTCATTGTTGTTATTAATATCATCATTATTATTATTAGAAAGTGGATCACTAGTTGGGGTTGATGGTAATCCACCACATGTAATAATGATACTGTTCTTGTTAGGTTCAATAAAGGTTTCAGTAATTTAAACTTGAGCTTGACCCCTGGTAGCTATGGCACATAGCAAACAGGCGTAACTTAAGAAAATGTGTAAAGCATTAGAGTACATTTTGGAAGGCAGAACATTAGTAAAGTTAAATACACACCTACTACTTGCATTGAGGCCACCAATCCGATGTTAGGTCCAGTCCAGTTCTCAAAACATTAGCCCTTGTCTCAACCTATGGTAGCTTGGCAATGAGCAGGCAGGCTTATGTTAGGAGACAGTTATGGAAAGCATTTAAATACACAAATACAGCACATAACTAATACAAAACACACAATACAAATCCCACACCAATTTATAAAAATAAAAAATATTTTTACCTTTAAAATGATACCGAAACAACAAAAAACAATATAGGGAACCAGAGATATGAATTGTTTAAGATGAAATAAAAAATTAGCTTTTTAGTGCTTAAAAATCAAAAGCGCCAACCGGTCACACTAGACCGGGACCAAGTAATAATTTGAGGCCGACCGCAATGAAGCCCTGCTCAGATACACTGAGAGTGAGGCTTTGGTCAAAATCTTACCTACACTCATAGAAATGTTTCTGGAGCCTCTTTCTCCCGACTCCATATGGTCCTCTCCAGCAAGCCGATTTAGATGCAACACAGTTGGATTGCTTTTCCACGAGAACATGGTCAAACTCAGGATGTCTGGTCCGTTCACTTATGGAGCTTTTCCCAAAAGTTGCTTGAAACTTCTCCAAACTTCTGAAACTTCTTCCTGAATGTTCTTGAGGGTTCAAAGTAAACATAACACAGATCCAAGGGCCTAGAATGTCTGAGATGGTCCTTGGAAGTTTAGGACTACAATTCCCACAATGCACCTGGCTTCCTTTTTGAAGCAAGTCTAAGGGCTGTTGTTCCAGTGTGCAACAGGAACAGTCCTTCAGAGTGCAGTCCTTTGGGTTGCAGACCAGGGTTCCAGCAGGGCATTCCTCCTCCTTCTTGTTTCAGGCAGCAGATCTGAGTTGCAATGCATCTTCCAAATATTTATTTAAAAATTTGGGGGGACAAGCGGATGGGGGGCACCTGGTCCAGTGAGATGCAGGGTGCTAACCAAAATCATAACATCTTCCTCCAAAGTGTGGCATTTTCTTGTCCCACAAAGTACTGCACTTTAAATTCCAAGATGGACGATTTTCTCCAGAGGAGCAAGACATTGTTAAACCAACCTACTGGTGTGGCTCATTTCCATTAACGCCCCCCCTCTAGACCATCTGCAAATTCCTTTCTTGGGCCTGCTATCTGTCTGTGGAGTACAGGGTGAGTGGACCAGCCTGGATGGCATTCCTTTTTGTCCGGCTTCCCTTAAGGCCCAGTCTGATTTACCCAGCCCCCTTCCTAGCCTGGCCTCTGCAGCAGCAGAACTCCCCACATCAGATAACCTCTGCTCAGTGCAGGCCACTTATCACCTCATCAAAGCAGCCTGGCTAATCCTGCTAAGGCTGACCAATCAGGAGAGGTTACAAGTGGACTGGATTGTGGTTTACAGAAAATAAAGTCCTATAACTTATGTTCTATATTAGTTATGATATATTCAACAGTAACAAGTTGTTGGATTTATCATTACCAACCTTTGAGTTCTTTTTCATGACACATTTAGCTCCTTCCTACCAATATTTATACTCATATGAAATATTCCCATGTTATCCTATGTAGCTAAACGTCTACAATAGGGGTAAAAGAAATGGGTAGTGTTTCCCTCACGAGGGCATATAAAACATATTTTATAATGTCCCTGCTTAAAGTTATATGGCACCCCACCAGCACCTAGAGGAGACCTTATGGATGACACATGTAAAAAATAAGGCAGAATATCTCTTTGGAACTGCCTTTAATTCCAAAGTTGAAATTGCACACATTTTGTTTTTTAATGATTAAGCAAGGCAGGGCTGCCTACAGCAGTGCACACTCCAGAGCAGGAAATCGACTGGGCCTCTAAACGTCCCTGCCCTATTATATACTAGGAACTGACAGGAGTCTGTCATTTCCTATTTTAATTGTACCAGTTTACCATATACCTTTTATTCAAGCACTGGCCCTGGGTCAGGTTAGCAGAGCCCAGGGCACAGTCAGGGTTAGTTACTACCAGTATCAATCAGAAACATGCTATAAGGATGACTTTCTCACTGTACCCCAAATTACCCACAATTGAAAAACACAGCAAAATGAAACCCTCCTCTAATTTATAAATAGAGAGAATATTTTAATGTGCAAAATGATACCAAAACAACACAAAGCCAATATGGTGAAATGTTTTTAAAGCTTTAAATAAAAGTAGCAACAAAAAGTAGCAAATAAAAAGCACAAAACGCCAACTGCAGGGAAATGGTCGTGCCACAGTGGGACAAGAGTTAAGTTCAAGGCCAAATGCAATGGAGTGCATGTAAGATACATAAGTCAGATTGGTCCCAGACGGATAGTTACCTTCACACTTAAAAAATGTTCAAGAAGGTAGAGTCCTCAATTGGGCAAGGCTTGAGGCTGGAGCCAAAGATGGTTTTTCTACTGTGGGATAGCAAAGGATGAGGTCTTGGTGAAGCTTTGTCACAATGTTCATTCCATCGTGTTCCAGTTAAAAGAGAATCTGTTTCGCTTTGCAAATTACAGCCCTGCAGCACGTAGTTATTAGAGAGAAATGAAATACCATGCAAGGCAAACTGTGAATTTCAATTCAATGAGAACACATTTCACGTTGTGCGCTAGTACAGCATGTCTGCCGAAGGGACAAAGCAGTATCATTTTACCACGCCATCTCTAATTATTATGTTACCTTTCATGTTCTCTCTAAACTATGGGGCTGAATGTGAAGAGAGCGATATAATGTAAGCATAAGATATTGGGTTCTGTGAAAATCCTCTAGGGAACCATCATTAGACTAAAAAAGATGCCATCTGTAAATTTGCAGCAAATTGCCCTTTTCATAGTTTCAACTTTTTATAGTGCATGGAAATATTTGTATAACAAACTTTAATCTATTTGGCTGTGGGGCATTTCGAGAAGGCTGTCACATTTGATTAGGAGATTGTTCGCTATGCTATGCATGAAAATAGTTGTTAAACATTAACTCCATTTTGAAGACAGCAAATGCCTCTGCATTTCGCATAGACATTGTAAGTGGCGAGATAGGGCTAGCTGATGGGCTATCATCTTTCTGTTTGAAACAAATTAATTACACTATTACAAAATCTGCCTACAGTCACAGTAACTAATTCAATTCCATTTTTTTAAAATGTGATTTTCAAACCTCAATGCAGAATAAGAGCTATAAAATGCATTCAATTAAAACACTAGTGTACACCGCAGATATACATTTCTTCATCATGAACAGGACAGGAACATTTTTCTTATTGAAATGTCTGACTTCAGTTTAAAAAAAAAAACCTGTATTCTGATAGTCTATGTTCTGTTTAGGTTACAGTAATATATACCATGCAGTACAGAGGCCAAGTAGAGGTATTTTCCAGGCCTTCCTTCTATCGATAATCAAATGCTTCAGTACTTAATATTACAAGTTGCATAAGTAATTTAATTGTTTCTTGTGTATTGTATTATTTGTTCATGTCTGTTTAGTGATTTTTAGTACTGATTTGCAGTCTGTTAGCAATGACCCATTGCATACAATACCAGTTCTTAGAATGAGTTTTCGGTCAACTAATTGCGTGTAATAGGTAGGTTTTCTTGTCAATCTGACCTGTTTCCTTATTCTTCAATGCCTTTCCTTCTTTTTGTGCTTGTCCCTCCCCGTACCATAGCTTTTCTACCATTGATCTTGTTAACGCGTCCCTTTATGGTAATTTATTACACATCAGGACTCGTTTTAGGCCAATGAATCTTTTGACCCAGTTGAGCGACACCTTAGGACGAGATAACTAATCAATATGTCAATCAATACGTCAATAATGTCATCAATATTTATCACAACAATACATTTCACTTTAGTCAAGGTCATTAATCAATTCAAACACTACCATTACCTTACAGTCATGAATAACCACACCAGTTTAGTACAATTTTATGAGTATTATTCCCTATTAGTTACAATTCTAAAAGTAGATGTGTTAATCTCAAAACCAAGAAACACAATAGCATAGTCACAATATGGCAACTCTGATAAGACTTCATTAAGGCAAGAATCACAAACATTAAAACATAACATGGCATGAACATAGATCAATTAGCAGAG
The DNA here is from genome assembly GCF_031143425.1 of Pleurodeles waltl. Taxonomy (NCBI): domain Eukaryota; kingdom Metazoa; phylum Chordata; class Amphibia; order Caudata; family Salamandridae; genus Pleurodeles; species Pleurodeles waltl. The sequence goes on along the minus strand of NC_090445.1, from coordinate 653,614,781 downwards.
AGTGTCAACAACGCGTCAGTTCAAAAAAACATAGATTCAGTCGTTTGTCTATTTGCATCAGTGTAGTGAACCCCTGTCCTAACCTCTGATTAGCATTAGCATGTTGTGCTTCATGCAAAACAATTTAGAACACCAATTTGGAAAACATCTAGCTACGGTCTCCGTCAAAAGTAAGCAGTTGGCACCTAGAAAGGAAAAGCAAACAGACAAATCACAATTGTATTGTCATAGTTACCCTCCAAGGTTTGGGTCAGCACTCAGGTTCAGTCTTCGTCTTCAGGACATCATTCTAATCGCAATCAATCAGAATTCAGCTCCGGGGCAAAAGGGGCACTTCCCTCATAAGGAGGTAAAGTGTTAAATGGGCAATCTAAGGAAGAGGATGGTTTTAAGTAAACCAATAAGTAAGTCACCAAACAGAGTGACAAAGTTTCTGGATAAAATCAATAGCATTCCCTACCTAATTCTAAATGGCTCCCCGTGTTATGGGTTTTTATCCCTTTTTCGTTGTACATTCCCCTAGAATTTAATTGGTCGTTGGTTGTACCCCACTATCTTTACCCAATTATGAAATGGATATGTCATTAATCTTTCACCCCATATTATTTTACACGCTTTTTATTGGTCCACATGATTGACGTCTTCAGAGGTAGCATGTTCGGTATGATTTCATCCTTCTGTAATTCTTTGCATATCTTTTGGTCAGTAGCTCCATTGTCTTCACCGGTTCAAACGACCTTGTACATTACATTAATCTACACTGTTGCATTTTGCCTAATATTTTCTACAAGCAATGTGGATTTCGTGAGAACGGATCCACTATGGTTACATTCAGCTTCTAGTTTGAAGAAAACAAGAGGTCAAGTCCTTTTGCGAGTCAGCACACTGCAAGTTAGGAAAAATACATTTAATATGAGAGCCAAGCAGCTAGGCTTCGGCTCATGCTAACTTAAGGCCTACAAGGATTTCAGCACAAATTCAATAACGCAATCATTAATAATTAGTATAAAACTTATTCAGTATAATAGTTCATAAACATTGGTCTTTTTTTTTATTCCACGTATACATTGGCGGCCACTCCCCGTGGTCACACTTCAAGTGCACATTTAAGCAAAAATTCATTACTACAGTTCTATGTGGCATTATCACACATTCATTCATAACATTTCATGTTAATATAGATTATATAAGCTACCTCTCTCAATTTGATTAGATAACTTGCATCCTTTCACAGCTGACATTCAGGGAACTATTTCTTTGGGAGTGTGTCACAACTCTTAATAAATCTACAAAACAAAGAGTGGGGAGGGACCGGGAGGTTTTACTGGTCCAGTGTGCAGTCTCCCACTGTAAGTGATATAAACAAAAGGTACACTGTTCCAAACTATACTAACATTCTAGGAGACCTTGGAGAATTGATAAAAGCTGTCATGCATGGGACAATCATGACAGAATATCTGCGCACCAATATTGCACCCAATGGCCTTCTAGTATCGAACTTAACCCGGATTTTCCTACAGGATTTGGCCTTTAGAAAAGATTGGGCACAGATAGCTTGGAAATGTACCAGAGACTGGCTAGTTTTAATAATCAACACTTCCAAGCGCTTAGCCAACACTATAACTATTCAAATCAGTGCCATAGAAAATAGCCTAAAAACCACGGTCACTCTCACAGCTTTCAAAAGCCGTCTGTCTGAAATCATGGCTAAACTCAACGAGACAAAAGAGTTTTTGACCCACCGAAAGATCACTAAACTCCAGAAGGACATTGTAAAGTTCAGTAGAGAGAAGGTTTATCCTTACATCAACGATGACTATGATATAGACAATCAATCTCGGTCATCAGATGAGTCCACTTCATCCTATAAAAAACTACGCAACCACAACAGTGGATCCTCGTCTGATGGGTGGAGCACAGTGACAATCAGCCCCAACCATTTTTTAATTATGCCCCATATCCTGTTCATCAACCTATACCCTGGCAACCACCTTACCCCTTCTTTCAACCTCGTCCCATGATGCCTTTCGTGCCTTTTTTAGGCCGCGGCCGGGGCAGAGGCAGAGGCAGAAGGAGAGGAAGAGGCAGACACATCCAGTGGTCCAGAGAGGAACCCCAGATGGTTACCAGGAGCCAAGTAAAAAATCCTCTGATGAGAACCTAGTTGTTAACTTGTCAACCAGATTACTTACAGAGGATGAAAATGAGGTGCTCAATAAGGGCCTGGGATTTGTTCCCACCCCTGAGGAGTATTTTTTCCGCCTACATATTGAACTTGCTCAATTCTATTGCAAAATTCGACTGCATTTGTTCTTCACTGACAAACCGATGGGACCACAATTGACTGATTCTGGTTTAAAGAAACCTTCACTCTTTGTTCCACCACCAGTGACTATGCCTAGTGAGGTTTTAACTTTTGAAAAAGCAGTATTAGCTGATCTCAACCAATTGGTCCCAAAACACACGTATGTCAACGTACCAATGAAAGAGAAGAGGGCTCTACTATCCTTAGCCTCGGACCCCAATATAACCATTAAGCAGGCGGTGCCATTGTGATCATGGATTCCATTGATTATAGACGTGAATGTTTACATCTCTTGAGTGACTCAACGTACTATGCGAGGATAACAAGTGCCCCCACTGGGAGGTTACAGACCCAGATCAGATGTCTCATCGAAGGAGCCAGGAATAATTCTTGGATTTCTCCTAAGGAGGCAGAATTTCTTGATACACCGCATCCTCGTACTCCACACTTTTATTGTTTACCCAAGATTCACAAAGACATAAACTCCCCCCCCCGGACGTCCAATTGTCTCAGGTTTAGGTTCTATCCTAGAACCTTTGTCAATGTTTTGTGACCACTTTTTACAGCCATTAGTGAAAAACTCCTCTACTTACTTGAAAGATACCAAAGACGTCCTAAACTTAATCGAAACCATCAATGACTCGGGGATGTACAAGGAATTATCACTTTGGATGTGGAAGCCTTATATACTAACATTCCACAAGAAGCTACTTTATGGGTAATTGAAACAGCCCTCTATGACGCTCCCACCACCCTATGCACTCCTGTTCCTTTCATTATGGCATGTGCTACACTTGCTCTGACAGAGAATTTCTTCCTCCTTGAGGATAACTATTTTCATCGGATCCGAGGGACATCCATGGGGAGCACATTTGCACCCAGTTTAGCCTGCCTACATGTGTATGATTTCGAAAAGAAACACATTTTATCCCCATGTAATCCTTTTCAGAATTTCATTAGATTATGGCGGCGTTATATTGACGACATCTTAATTATATGGCAGGGCCCACTAACTACTGCTGATCATTTCATAACTTGGGTCAACACTCTTGACCCCTTTTGGAAATTCACAGCCACTGTGTCTTCTACCCAGTTACCTTTCTTAGATCTCATGATCTCCATCAATAATGGTAAGTTACTTACCAGTATTTACCATAAGCCAACGGATCGTAATTCACTCCTGTTATACGAGAGGCACCATCCTAAGTCCCTGCGGGATAACTTACCCGTTGGCCAGCTTTGACGACTAAGACACAATTGTAGCTCATCTCAAGAATTTTATCATCAGGCTGATACCCTCCAAGAGAAACTTCATGAGCGTCATTACCCCCCTAGAATAGTCCACCTGGCACGCAAAAGAGCCAGGAACAATAATAGGGATGCCCTTTTAACCACTGTTGATAAGGGCCCCCAGACCAGATTAACATGTGTGTCCACCTAAACTCCCTTATCTAATACAATCAAGAAGCTGATTAGTAAGAGATGGCCAATTTCAACGAGTGGAGTGCTGACTGTTCCAAGACCCCTTTTTGCATTTAAACGGACGGCCAACGTTAAGGACATAGTCGTCCACACTAGTCCACGTCTCCCACGGGACTGTCCCTCTCAAAGGACTTTATGGGACCTACCCCCAGTGGAGGGCCATCATCCCTGTGGTAGTTGTAGTGTTTGTCCGCTGACTAGACATTTGATGACATTGGATCTAGATCCTATTGGGACCTGGCATCTTAAGAAACACACCAATTGTAACACAAAAAATTGCATTAACATGATAACGTGTCTGTGCAATTTTCGTTACATTGGCATGACAACACGACCAGTAAAGACCTGCATCAATGAACATAGAAGCAACATCAGATGCAAAAGAGTTATTACTAAACTTTGCAAGCACTTTTTGGTAACCCCACACACTCCAGATGACCTTTGGTGGGTAATTTAAGAAGCACCCCGAATTCAACCATATGACACTGGTTCCCTCTTTAGAACAGAACAAAGATGGGTGTTCAAATTAGGGACCAATAAACGGGGCCTTAATGATGATATCCCCTGGACCTCTCTCTCTTGATTACAACTACGATCCACTCCCCAGGATTCTGGCGAATTGCCTTTGACACTCTACTTTTTCCTCAGTGGGTGAGAACTTGATTTATCCTACAAGATACATGTCCTCTTTCTCCCTGACTCTAACACAAAACAGCGCTTTTTCATATTACCTCTATAATTGCGCCTTGAATTCCGCATTGGCTATATATGTCTGTGAGTTTTCAGCAATAATCTTTGGATTAATCAACCTTTGACAACGCAGCTCGCCACGGACATCTCTCCTTTCCATTAGCCTTTTGGAAGGGCTGTCCTTCATATGTGTGACTCTCGGTCTCATTTGGCTGCTATTGGAGTGGTCTTATTTTCCCCACAGCCACAGACCTGTTGACACACACATCTTTTGACTTTTTTACTAATTTGACTAATCTATCAAATAGTGCTTTCCTTGACTGGGTTTTGAATTGGTCCATATATTTGGTTAATTTTGGACCAGATAATTTTTAATAGTATTGCTGCCCACGGAAGGTTCCCCTCTCCATTATTCCTTTGAGGGGTTGTTCTTCTTTTATTTTTGTGGCCCTGGGCCTCACCCGGCTGATTTCATAGTCCTTTCTTTGTGTCGGCACTTGCTGACTCGCGCAAGCTGGAAGACATCTCTCTTCCGCGTCTCGCGGCATCTACTAATAGACTCTGACAGCGCCCGTTCCAGGTTGTTGTGGGAATGCTGTCCTGAGGGTTGGTCCATGGAAAAGGACATCCCACATAATTGTAAGTACTCTCAGTGTTTGACGGTGTGGATTTTGTCCTTTGCGCCCGCATTATTTAAACCGTTCAGTTCCACTACCGATACTGAGTTTTTAGGTCCCTGGAGAGCGGACCGTGCATATTTTGATATAATCGTAGTCACTACGGAAACTTTGTAAAGCATTTAACCTTAACCATGATTAGTTTCCACTTCTTTATGGACTTGTCATATATTTTGTGACCTTATTTACCATTACATATACCAAACAAAACTATTTTTGCTTATATATAACCCACCATTATCTGTTTTATTATGAATAGTGTCTTTTGGAGTCCTTGGCATGCGTTTCCCAAGGGGCCTGATCTCGAATTAAGGATGGTAAGCCTGACCTCATCTATTTTAATTATGATTCATCACAGAGTTATTTTCACATATGCACCTTTGTAATCACTACTTGTGTACCTCTGGTGTTGTAACCTTTCTTTCTTCTAGAGCGACCTTGTTTTGACTCAACCAATTTCCTTGTCGTAAGTGACTGATCTGTACGCCTAAAATTTGGGGTTTCTCTTTATTTCTATATTTTATTATACTAATTGGAGAAGAAGTATTGTTGTTTGGTCCTGATGAAGCGTCAATGGATCCTGTTGGACCGGAAGACTCGAAACATGTTGACCCTAGTTTAGAGGTACCTCAATTGTCATAGTCCTCGTTGGTTTTTGCTCTTTGAAAGTGATTGAGCATTACACTCAATTCATGACTTTCACTGACATTTTTTAATCTTGGTCTTTATTCCCTGATTGAACTGATTCAAATTTTGATGGATTTTTTGGGATGAATAACCAATTTTATTTTCATGGTTCTCTCCACCAGTGAATCTGAATGCAGGCACTTGTGTCTTCATAATTAAAACCGATTAGCTATAACAAATGTAATACGTTTAAGAGCCCTCGCATAGGGAGCCCGTCAGGTGTTGCAGCGCCAGCCTGGCGTGGAGCATTCCCGATGATGATGCCAGTCATCCAATGTGATACTTGAGGGTTTCTGCTCCTGAGACATCAGGTCTCCTAGAATGTTAGTATAGTTTGGAACAGTGTACCTTTCGTTTATTTCACAACTGTTAATAAGCCATAGTCACATGCAGGTGTAAGGTAGGTAGGCTTTATGTAATTCAGAATCCATGAATACATCCAGTACATTAAAGAAACCAGACACACTGTCATTCTATGGAATCTTGGTGTATACCTTGGTCACAATGTTTCTACACCAAGATTCCAGGTAGAATTCTACACATCCCCTTCCATAGTACAATGTACAACAAAAAAGTAACAATAACTTTAAAACTATTTTACATCGTAAAATAAAATGAATTTGCCAAAACTACTACTGAGAAATGTCTTACCATACCTATTATAACTAACTTATATATATATTATTCAGATCTCTTGAATAACATCATGGAAATTAATAACAATTAATAAAAATTGTTCATTACACCAACAGTCCATTTAAATCAACTGAAAGTCATTGAACTTTGAAGGATAATTCCATTGCCATCTGACATCACAATGATTATTTCCATACTTAAAAGCTCAATTTTTTAGCTTTAGACAGATTTTCCTTCATAGAAGAATATTTGCAAGAGCCACACTTTGAAATAATCATAACCTTTCTCAGATTCCAAACATTTCCTTTTGACAATTCAGTTTACAATCCAGTTGTCAAACTCTCACCACCCTCAATGGTTCAGAAAATTAAGATGATTCGGCTTTGACAAATTTACCTTTCTTCACACAATCTCAATCACACGCTTCAACTGCAGATGACTTATTCTCATGCTTTTTGGTTTGCTCCATTTGACACATCTCAGGAAACCTCAGACTCAAACCACTTTTAATATCCTCGCAGCCAATTTTCTCAATTACATTGAACATCTAGTTTTGCTTCAAATTACATTTCGCAATCCTGCCCCTCATCATATCGAAAGGACATTTTTCACCTGCCCATCTGGGAATAGTGCATTATGACCAATCCATTTCTTTAATGGTTTGCTTATATAATTGTAATCCTTCTTTTAACAACTCTCTGCAATGCCATTACTTTCAGGGTAATAGACAGTTGTGTGAAGGTGTTCAATACAATGATCTGACAATACGTTCTTCATCTCCAAATATATCAACTGCACTCCATTATGGTTAACAATACTTTGGGAAAACCCTCTCTCACAAAAACCTCTTTCATAAAGTCAGTAACATTCTTTTATGTCACTTGACTCACCACTTTTACTTCAGGCCACTGAGACTTCTGATCAACCATAACAATGGAATATACTTGTCTTTTTAACAAACATATAAGGGCAGTAATATCCCCTGAAACTCTTTCTCAAACTCTTCCTGATCTGGACATCAGTATTTTGACATACTCCAGTTTTTTAAAATATTTATCACTTATGGCACATTCTATGGATGACCACACTTTGTCTCCACCTGCCTATCTACTCCCAGCCTCCAAAAGTCACTTTTGACCCTCTTTTACATACTTCTTATTCCAAGGTGACCTTCATGAGCTATATCTAACACAGTCTGCTTCAGACCCTCCAGAACCACAAGCTGTCCACTCTGCATCTGAACACTATCATGATTTGACAACTCGTCAGCAACATGAAAACATGGCAACAATCCTTCCTCCAACTTTCTCTTCTTTGGCTATTTAGGCTTAATGTAACCCAACACTTTCTGGAATATTTCATCCTTTGCACATTACTCCTTTCACTCAGGCTCCATGAAACAACCACTGGACATCTCACAGATAGAAATCATACTTCCTAAAATCATTATCTACAACACATTTGTTATCTATTTCACTGACCACAAATCACCACAAACAATTTGCTAGAAAATTTCTTGCACCTGGAACATATTCAACATGAAAATAAAGTTATTGCAATTTATAATGCCATCTCACCACTCTGGGGTTGCTTTACTACTACCCTTTGTAGTAAATAACTGTACAAGTGGCTTATGATAGGTTCTGACAACAAAATGATTTCCATACAAATATTTCGTAAAGTATTCTATGCCTCATCAACACACTAACATTTCATTTTCCAATGTGGAACATCTTTTTTCTGCACCTCTCAATGGTCGATACACATACCCTATTATTATCACCCCCTATTCTGATTTTGCAACAGCACAGTACCAAAACCAGCATTACTGGCATCTGTCATAATTATAGATTTTGCCTTCATATCTAATGGACTAAGTGCATGGGAATTAGCAATTGTCATCTTCTAATTGTTAAATTCAGTTTCACAGTTCACATCCCAAACAAATGTTTGATATTTTGTTCTTCAGTGCTCTCATATGTTTTGTTTTATCAGCAAAGGAAAAAAATAAATTAGGCATAATATTTTGCCAGGGCCAAGAATATTCTCAACTGATCTTATCCCTTGGTTTTGGGACATCCTCAGTGGCCTTCACTAGACTACGTTTTGGATAGATACTATTTTTAGTTATATTATGGCCTAAGTAATCAACAGATGTCAATAATTCAAATGTTCATTTTTTTTTACTTTAACGTCAACCTATTATCTCTCAAGGTTTTCAATACCTTAAATCAATTTTCTGCATGGTCTTTTTATGTTCCTCCAAAAACAAGATATCATGTGCTATGCACATGTGGGTTCTGATCCAACCCTCCTAACCACTGTCGCAACTCCTAATAAGCTATAGTCACATGCAGGAGTAAGATAGGTAGGCCTTATTTTATCCAGCATCCATGAATACATTCAGTATGTTAAAAAAGACCAAGGCCAATTGCTGTTCTCTGGAATCTTGGTGTATGCATTGATTGCAAAGGTTCTACACTAAGATTCCAGTTAGAATGCCACAGAGTGCGTATGTTTTTTAAGCTTGCTCTCTCTCTCTTTCCTGCTCCCCCCTCAAACCTTCACCCTATTACTCTCCAAGACGTTCCCTCCCTGCCCCAGCTCATCTGTTGCTTCTTTTGATGAGCTCAGATCTTTTTTTGTTTTTTTCAAACACCTTTGCTCTAGCTCCTCCATTGCATGCAAACCCCCTCTTGTTCCTTGTATTTACTTGCTCCCATGTGTTGTCCTTCGTTACACCCCACCCACCCTCATTGTCTTCTTTTTTTCTAGAATCATTTTTTTTCTTTTTTGGAGGGTCCATCACATGCCACTTCTTTCTTAATATATCCCTTTTTTTAATTCACTGTGCCAAGATGAGTCTGCCATGTTGGTATAGTAATTAAAAATAAGTTAAAAATACCCACCACACCATGGCTTATGTGGGTATGCATGGTAACACAGCAGCCATTTTGGACTTCTTTCTTGTGCCAATTTTGAACATCAGCAACAAAAAAAATGTTCTTGTTGAAAATGCTGTTCAGCATCATCAACAATCAGTGGCAAAGCCGAGAGGTCATCTATTGCTGGTCAAATGACAGATCAATTTGCTTTGCCAATACTTATTTTAGAAGGGACTGACTGAGTGCATTAAAAATAAACATAATTACAGAAGTCGTGACTGATATATATCTTGACAGTTTGGAGCTGAACTCAGGGGAATGGCAAGAACTGAGTAGAACCTGTTTTGGAGCAAACCAGGGATTGCTCCCAACACAGAGGTTAGCACTGGGTACAAATGTGGCACCTTTAGAACCTCTCATCAGAACACTCCTGGAATTGTGAAAGATTCAGAAGAATGACTGCTCTGCTCTCTTTTTTTTTTTTAAATCTGTTTATTAAACACAATCTTCACACAACAATACAATAGCTGTTCATAATTTTGCAATCCGTTTACACACTTATAAATTTACACAGCATTGCTACACCATAAGGTGTCAAAAAAGAAGGAAAGGGGGGACAGAGGAGAACGAGGATAAAGGGAGGGGAGAGCAATTATGAACAACATAAGAATGCGGAGTAAATAAGGGCAAGGTAAAAGGAAGGTGCAGCAACATTCAGCATGCAAGCTATTGTAGGAGCTGATTGCAGCTTAAGGATCCAGCCAATCATTATCGGTATCAGTACTAGTTTAAGTGATCCCCTGCGGTGCGTGGGGGGAAGAAAGAAAAGGAGCACGGCTAATAAATGTAACTAAGGTGGAGATCACCTCCAGTGTATAAATTGTGTCTGTGGGGTTGACAGGTTCGGGGGCAGGCATATTTTGCGTGTCCTGGATATATGTTACATGCATGTGTTACCGCGTGGAGCGTGTCTGGGCACGGCGTAGGAGTATCTTTTGGAGGAATAAGGATATTAGCGATGGGTACATTTGAGAGCAACCAGAATTAGTGCTGTGTGGCTAAAATATTAACAGTGCCAGCCCAAACTATGATGGTTGTATATTGTATCCTGTTCATGGGGGATACATGTCGTCCCTGGCCTCTATTGCGACCACAAAAGTGTCCCAGACTTCCGGGCCCTCTAGGATGAGACCTCTGTGTTGCAGTAGGTGAAGTGTCTGGGCTTCAGCTTGAGCACGGCTATGTAAATCATGCAGCCATATCGCGTGGGGGGGACATGCGGAGCTTTCCAGTGTGTTGCTATCAAGCGTTTGTACACCACAAATGCCAAGTCTATGAATTTGTGTGTTTGTTTGTCTGTTTTGGCACGATGTCGTATGCCAAGTAAGCAGGAGTCAGGCGTGGGCACCAGGGTATGAGATGAGATATCTGCTGTGATCTCCGTCACTCGTTGCCAGGCCGAGTTTATTGAATGGCAGCTCCAGACCATGTGGAAGAAGTCAGCTGCTGGTGTAGCGCATCTAGGACATGTTGGTGTTGTGCTAGGGTAGATTCTTTGGATGCGGGCTGGTGATAAATATGATTGGTGAAGGTAATTAAATTGGGTGTAACGCAGGCGAGGATTGCGGGATATTGATTTAATCATTGCGAGGGCGGTAACCCAGGTCTTCTGTGGTAGTGGGGAGGGGAGGACAGAGTCCCAACGCGCCTTCGCGTGTGGCAGGGCAGTGCATATCGCTTCAAGCAATGCTTTATATAGTGTAGTAATAATGCTCTTTGAACTGCCTATAGTGAGGATAGTGGTGAGTAGCGAGGACTCCGGAGGTTCCGAGTCACCTGCTCCCCAGAGATTATTGAGTAATAATTTTATGGCATTAAATGTTAGAAAGGCCCCATTTTGCATCGTGCCCGCGGATACCAGTTCCGCAAAAGTATGCATCACGGAGCTAGAGTATAAATCACCTAACTGGAGCGTGTTCAATTCACGCGTATCATGATGTATTGAAAGGGTTTGGGTGCCCGGCAATTGAAACAGTGGCAGCAAAGGTGAATAGGGGGGAGAGGTAGTCTTATTTTGGACATATCTACACCAGCAGAATCAAACTGCTTCTAACAATATTAGTCTGGGAAACGTATGGGAAGCGCTAGTTACTATCGAAAGTAGCAGCCCCTGTGGTGCTGTATGTGTCTGCAACATTATGCCTTCAGCCGGAGGGGTATCTTGGAGCCATGTGGATAGCCATGACAATTGGGCGGCTGCATAATATCTTTCAAAGTTAGGCATTCCCAATCCACCCATCTCCTGCTTGTGCTGCGTTATTGACAGCGCTACTCTGCGTCTGTCTTTGCCCCAGAGTAAGTCAGTTAGTATTGATTGCAGTTTGTTAAAGAAGGAGCGTGGTAAGCGCAGCGGGAGGGCTGTAAAATAGTACAAAAACCTTGGGAGGAAAAGCATCTTGGCTATCGCCACCCGGCCCATGGGGGACAGGGGGAGTGAGCTCCAGAAAGGTATTGAGCTGTGGACGGATCCAAGCACCCTATCTATATTACCTTCTTTTAGATCTGTAATGGAGTGATAGATCTGCACTCCCAGATATTTAAAGGTTGTATATGACCAGGGTAATTTATATTGCGGTAGCGTCATGTGGCGAGCGAACGGAATCGGAGTGAGAGGGAAGATGCTTCATTTGGACCAGTTGACGTGCAGACCAGAGGCAAAAGCGAAGGAGTCCAACATCTGCAGTACCTCTGCCATGCAGGCTGAGTGATCATGCAGATATATTAAGGCATCATCTGCATATAAGGATACAATGTGATGGGTATTGGACTCCGGGATACCCCATATGTGTGCATAGCTCCGTAGCTTAATCGCTAGTGGCTCCATGGCAATAGCGAATAGCAAAGGGGATAGTGGACAGCCTTGTCTGGTGCCTCTGCCTATGGGGAATGCTTCAGAGATAACTCGACCGTTTTTGACACGGGCAGTGGGCCTGGAGTAAAGCATTTTGATCCAGTTAATAAAACCGGAACCAAAACCAAATGCTTTAAGTGTGTATAGGAGATAGTTCCAACTAAGTGTGTCGAATGCTTTTTCTATATCTAGGGATAGGGCTACTGCTTCCGAGTTTGTATTGCTATGCATTATGTGTAAGAGCCTCCTGATATTTAGGAAAGTGCTTCTACCAGGAATAAAGCCGGATTGATCATGGTGTATTAAGCTCGGTAAGTAGGGGAGGAGTCTGTTTGCGAGTACTTTTCCTTATAATTTGCAGTCTGTATTCAGCAAGGAGAGCGGCCTATATGATTTGACATCTAGCGGGTCTCGGCCTGTTTTTGGGAGGACGACTATCAGTGCCTCGCACATTGAGTCAGGCAATTGTAATTTGTGGTGTGCTTCATTGAATACTTTTATAAGTGGATGTAATAAGTGGGCGGCGTGGGAGTTGTAATATTCTATCGGTAGACCGTCAGACCCGGGGGTTTTGCTGCGTGCCATTTGTGATAGTGCTAGGCGCAGCTCTTCAATAGTGATAGGACCGTCTAGAGTGGCGGTGTTGTCAAGGATGAGTTGGTTTTGGGGGACCCGGTGTAGTGTGTCAATAAGGTGTTGCTCTGGAGGTTGTGGAGGGGGTGTGTAGAGGGTGCGATAATATGCAGAGAAGGCGTCGTTTATGCCTGCTTGGGTGTTAACGATGATGTCAGGATTTAAGCGTATTGCGCCAATGGGTGTTGGTTGTGAGGGCTGCCGGATCAGCCAAGCTAATAATCTGCCAGATCTGTCACCCTCAGCGTGTTGTCTGGCCATGTAGTGTCTATAATCGTATTTACTCAATCTATTGTCTGTCTCCTTGTGAGCAACCCTAAGCAAATGCAGTGTTGTTATTGCAGGCTCACTGTTGTCATTCGCATTCTCTGCATTGCAGAGCTTAGTTTCTAAGTCTTGTAGTTCCTTAATGAGTACCTTTCTGACCCCTACCGTGGCCGAAAGGCAGTGACCTCTTATCACCACTTTATGGGCGTCCCACTCTATGGCGCGGGATGAGGTTGTATTTTTGTTTGATAGAAAATAATTGGTTAGACTTTTGGAGATGTCTATTTGAAAAGGAGGGTCTAGAAGGGCTTCTGGTTGTAGACGCCATGTTGGTATCCGAGTGTGTACGTGTCCCCAGGCCAGTGTTAGGCATAGTGGGTTATGGTCTGATATCGTGCGTGCTAAATATTCAGACAAGCATATTTTATGAATGATAGTAGCGGATACAAAGAATATGTCTATTCTAGTATGCAGTTTATGTACTGGGGAGAAGTAAGAGTATTCGCAATGAGTGGGGTGGTTCACCCTCCATATATCCCTCAGCCCATTGTTTGATGCCCACTGCACCAGAGTCTCTGAGGCACGATTAGCAGGGGCTGCGGTGAGTGGGGGAAATGAGCGGTCCATTTGAGTGTCCAGGACACTATTTAAGTCACCCCCCCATATGCATTCTAATGTGGGGTCGCTGAGGTTGCCAGTGGTGAGCGTGGATAAGAAGTCACACTGGTTCGCGTTTGGGGAATACAGTGCAACCAAGGCTAATGGGGACCCGTCTAAAGTGCCTTCAAGTATCACATATCTGCCATTTGGATCACACTGTGTGCGAGATAGTGCAAACGGGACCCTGGGTGCTATCCAGATGGCAACTCCACGGGCAAAGGACGAAGAGGTGGTGCCCTATAATTGGCCTTTCCATTTTGAGCGTGCACTGTCCAGGATGGATTTAGTAAAATGTGTCTCTTGTAGTAAAGCTATGTGTACTTGATGTCTTGTAAGGAAATCGTGAACCCTTTGACGTTTCCGTGGAGTTGCCATGCCCTTAACGTTCCAAGTGAGTATTTTGTATTTCAAGATCCCTTGGTGCGTGTGGGTGGCCATAGTTGTTTTGTAGTTATTATATGATCGGAATTATAATTGTCTTTCATCCCCGTTTTGACATTGTTATGGGGCTCAGCCGCTGTAATTGGCCAATCAGTGATTAACAAGCTGTGAGCTATAAGTTTGTTGCTGCAGAGAGCATTTCTTATGTGTTTGCTGCTGTCTTTATGTTTGACCCGCCCTTTATAGATCCAATCACCTGATATAGAGGTGCACACTAAAACAACATACAACAAATAAACTATTAACATATAGAAAACAATTCCGGAAGACACCGGTATAAGGGAATGGTCCAAATGGAGCAGGGGGGTGCCAGTTGGCGTTGGTGCAGAGGTATGGTCTTACCCTGCCCGGCTTTCTCATGATTTAGAAAGCAAGGCACGCCGGCCGGAGGGCGCTTATAGGTTGCAAGTCTACGTGAGGGGGCATTGAACAAACAGTGACGGAGACTTTTAGGCGTTGAGTGATCAAGGTGACAAGAAGATATCTCGCCACGGTTGTAGGTTAAAATCATACTAAGTCTAATCGCTCAGCAGATGTCGTCCGCTGTGCGTGGTGTAAGGAGAGGACCCTGTGTGGACTCGGTTGAGTCAGAGTTTGTATCCTGTTCCAGTTCGGTTTCCGTTTGCATGGGTAGGGCAGTGGGTGAAGCGCTGACGAAACTGGATGTTGTCCGGAGGAGCCGGGAGCGCTCGGATTGTGCCTGCTCAGGTGAGGGCCTAGTCCCTTGTCTCTTGCGTTGCTTACGGTTCAGCGTGGAGAGAGGTCTATTATCGTCCTGAGTGCTTGTGTCTATCGGGTCGGCTAGGCCTTTGGCATGCAGCCAAGTCCAGGCATCTTCCGGTGAAAAAGAAGGAGCGAGTATCGTCCTGCACCCGAAGTCTGGCTGGGAACATCAGCGCGTATTTGATATTGTGTTTGCGGAGGCATGTTTTTACTCGATAAAAGGAGTTGCGTTTTTTTTGCACTTCTGCTGTGAAGTCTGGGTAAGCTGTTATCGTAGCTTTTTCATAGCACACTGGGCCTGATTTGCGGAATAATTGGAGGATAAGGTCCCTGTCTCGGTAGTTAAGGAGTCTTATTATAAGAGGACGTGGCTGCGAGCCGGTTGCTGGGGGTCTGCTTGGCATCCTATGTGCTCTCTCAATAGAGAAGAACTTCGGGATATTGTTTTTAAGGATTGTGTCTATGAGCCATTGTTCGATGAACAGTTCCGCGCTTCAGCCCTCTGCGCGTTCAGGGAATCCGACCAGGCGTATGTTGTTGCGGCGGGACCTGCCTTCTGCATCTTCCGTTCTACGTTTTAAGGAATCAACTTCTGTTGATAGCTGCGTTAGTTGTAGTTGCAGGTCTTTCATGGAGCCAGGAAGGGACGCCGTGTCTTTTTCGAGTTCGGCCACTCTATCGGCTAGAGCATGTTGGTCAGTGCGAAGGGTGTTGAGATCTTCTGTTAAAGAGCCTATTTTGGCTTCCAGGGCGGTCTTAGTGTCCAGAATGGCTTGCAGTATTTTTTCAAATTGTAAAGTGTGTGATTGTAAGGTTAGTTCCAGCTTCTGTAGTGTTGACTGCGCGGTGGCATGAGCTTCTGGAGGGGATGTTGTGGTATGATCCATTTTGGTGAGAGGTGCTCGGGTAGTCTTTGGCTTAACCATTTGAGAGTCGCAGCAGTGCCTGTGCGTTAGTGTTGCGTGTGGCCTCACTGCGGTGAGTGCGGCCCGGTCAGGTGTTGCGGCAAGCTGGCCAATAAGAGCATATGCCTGGCGAATAACTTGGGGAGGAGCAGCGATAAGCGTTAACCGTTAACTTATGAGGCCTGCAATTGTAGTGTCAGCAGGGATTCATGATGCTAGGGAGGTATGGATTTGGCACTTCCGAACTAGGTAGAAGCAGTGACTGTTCTGGGTGTCTTGGGTTTTAAGGAGGTTTTTAGCGTAATAGTGAGTTGCGACCCGAAGAGTATCGCCAAGAGGCTCACCTTATGTTATTGTCTGCACCCGTTTTGCGCTTGGGACCCGTCCGCTATTTATGCTTCTGCTGCCTCTTTTCTCCTGAGGAGTGGCGTGTGACAGATTGATGTAGACCCAGAATGTCTGTGCAGGCAGTCCAATCTTTGCAAACTCTGTCTTCCTGGGGGCCACAGGGGACTTGGGGTGATGCTGTTGCTCAAATGCGACCGCTTAGTGCAGCCCTGGTACACAGCGCTCTTATAGAGGGCATCTATGCAGTCTGGGCCTCCTTACAGGTGGAGTCGGCTCTTCGGGACCATAGAACCACGGCCCTTCCGGGATTTGCAGCTCCAAAATGGCGGCCTCCAATTGTGCGGCCGTCCGACAGGATTATATACACGGCCCGATCTTCGGGCCGGCAGCCGCACTCGCTTTTGTCTCCGGAGGTCGCGGATGCGAGCCAGGTCTTCAGCCGTCCCCTCGGGTGCCCCCCGGGTGCCTCCTCGGAGACGGGAACGGTCCGAGCGGGCGCGCACCGGCGTAACCCGCTCTAGGCTGAGCAGCGCTGCAAACGGGAGGTCCCAGCCGGCACTGCACCCGCAGGCTAATTTCCTACGGGGCCGCGGCCGGCACCGGCGTGCACGTCGGGGCCGTGGCGCCGACTTCTTGCCTCCTCAGTCCTGCCGGGGCGCGAGCGTCGGCTCCGGGTCACCAATCACCCAGCTCCGCTCACCCAGGCAGTACGGGCCCGAGACGAATGTGGATCGCGGTCACGCGATTATCTGCGGGATCCCAGCCGCTTCAGGGCTGCAATCCCGGTCAATAGAGCAGACCTCCGGGGCACCCTAAACGGCTTCTTCGCCCCGCACCAGGGGGGCCAGGGCCTCAAAAACAGGATGATTGTGTGGGCTAGGTGACGAAGCTGCAGTTTATGCTGCCGCTCCGATCGCAATCTTGGCCACGCCCCGACTGCTCTGCTCTCTTAAGAAGGAACACTTGACCCGCTTGCCTTGAACCAAGGATCCTCAGAATTGGCACCAAGAGTCAGTTGGGTCATGTCCTGTTTGAGCTACAGGGACACAACAAGCTTCCAGAGACCTCCCTGCAACTGCCCAGGTGACCAGCACCATTTGGCCATGCCTGAATCCTGCTGCTGCAGACCTCTGCTGCAATAATTTGTGATCCCAAATGGTGCACCCCAACCCATGTCCTGGACCCACAACATACATTAGAGTGTATCCCTATATCAAATCTACAACATCTGCAATTCAGGTGAAAATTGAGAGGTTTGGGGTTCTTTGCAACAGTGAGCAGTGGTTGATGCATCTCCTACCAATGAAAAATCCCAGTGACAAACTGCTCATCGCACCAAGCAGCAACTGCTTGCTTCTCCCACTGTGAAGCTCCAGCGATACTGCTCCTCTCATCAACAATAATCTCCTCACAGCTCCTGCCAGCACGAATCTCTGTCTGGGGCTCCTCACATGGACTTGAACTCGGAGACGGTAACACTCTTCACCAGGACACACCTGGTCCCTGTATCCAACCCACATTCCATCTCATTTGGCTTGAACTTCTGATTTTGACCCTGTCAAACAGAAACAGATACATATGAGTGGAGCTTTGTGTTTTAGGTGCTATTTGTCCTGAAACTTTAAACATTCATAGCGCCACATTTTGAATTTTGACATTTTGATGGCATTTTATTTCTTAAAATGTTCCCTATTTTTTCAAAATTGGTTTGGGACTTTTCTTGTGTTCTGTTTTCACTTTATAGTTTGAGTGGTGCATAAATACTTCACATATTGCCTCAAACGTAAGCTTGAATGCTTTTGTGCCAAGCTACCAGAGGTTTAAGCACTAGTGACGTCCGGTTCACCCTGACAAGGATTATGTTTATTATTTGAGTGGGTCTTCCATTCTTCTTAACTAATAACCTAGTTTCTGACATCTCCACTCTCTTTACAGTGTCGCCAGGCCTCTATGTTGCATTTGTTTTTGTGTAAAAGACACTAAATTGTCTGCATTTAGTGGTGTTTATCTTGTCCACAGCTTAATTTCTTAATAGCAAGGATGCATGGAAACATCTTTTCCGCTTTTTAATGTCATCAGCATATGTTGATTTACAAATATGGGAACACTTGTTTTGCAACTTTTTCATCACTTTCATAGGCACTTACATTTTCCATAAATAATTATTATTCCTTTCCACAATGGAAAACAGCTTTCACCCCATACATGTTTCTTGGCCATCAAAACCTCCGGTAACCAAAACTGAAAAACAAATTTAGATGTTGTATCTTATAAGTCAACTTTGTAACAAATAGTAGAGTACAGGTATTATCTCCATTATTTCCCCTCTATTAGTTTTCTCTTTAATGCTTTATCCATTTACAAGATCATTGAATGTATTACTTTCACAGGAATAGCAAATCATGAGCATAATTTTGATGGAGTAACTGAAGTAGCTTTTCAACTAGTAATTTTGCACTTTGAGTGCCTTGTGTCACCTGTTTAGTTCACTCTGATCCCTAAAGCCAATGTAAATCCTATATGATGCTCAGGTGGGGATTTCTTTAGCCTTTGTGTACATATTTCATAAGCACTATAGTCCTATCCTTATTGAATTTCATTTGAACCTACAGATACTTAACATAAAGCTTATGTGTGATTCCACTCTCCAAACCATTGAGCTAAAATATCAAAGCAAATAATACAACATCATCAATCTGCACAGGAAGTGACATCACTGTTTTCACCAAAACTTCTTTTACAAGTAGATGCCAAGCGAGGGCAATTGATTTCCTACTAGCCATCTGCACAGGAAGTGACACCTCTGCATTTCCCATCATACATCTGCACATGAAGCAACATCACATTTCAATCCATTTATCAGCACAGTAAGTGACGTCACTGGATTTCTCATAATCCATCTGCAAAGAAAGTGACATCACCTCTTGCCTCCTCCCCACTTTGTCAACTCTTGGAGCCATCCCCAGCAAAGGACTGACACAGACATGGGTATCACCTGTTTAGGCCAGGAAGGACCTTGGGGCAGAACTTCTGTTCCATTGAAACTTAAAAGGTTTGATATAAACGCATGTATCATCCATCCCCACATTCTGTCTATCTCAACAATCATACCCGGATGTAGATGACAGACACTTATATAGCATATGCACAACACATAGACCTAACCTTATACACAGCCCACTAACTACCGCACACCCTCAAACTATAGAACACACATTCCAACTCGTGCTCATCAATGCTCGCTCTTCAGTATTTCACACAGCAGACATGGCAAACCTCATCACCTATCGCAAGCTTGATGCCCTCCTACCTACCTGGAGGCTACTGCATCCATCCTGTGGACCACAGGCATTAGAAGGGAGGAGGCTTCAATGTCATCCATATGTCCTACTGGTCCTGCACAACCAACAAGAAAGTAACATCGAACTCCATAGAGCTGCTGACATGCCATTACCCTCTTTTTACAACTCAGACCACCATCGTTCAACTCATGTAGATGCCTCCCAAGCAGAACAAGGACTTCATTGATGAATTTTCAGGCCTCCTCACCAACTCATCCATCTGACTTGCCCACGCTACCCTCTTCTGGACTTCAACCTCATCAATTCATTTAAAGTGATACAGCATGCCACACAACCGACACACTGTAAAGGCCATACCTCAACCATGTCTTCTCAACATCATCAAAAATCCAGAGTAAACCAAGTGCACCCACACCTGTCAAATCCATGTCGATGGCAACACCTTTCTAAACAACGTCAATGTTTATTTGAATAGCTATGCAACCATCCAAGCACCAAATAAAAGATGCAAGTGCAAGCCGACGCCTCCAGCACTCTGGCACACTAAAGACTTTGCTGACAATTAATGACCCATCCGCAGACAGGAAAGAAAACCTCCTGACACTGAAGTACCTCCACTCAACATGCAGATAGCTTATCACATCAACCAAAGCAAAGTATACCAATACCATCAATGACTTCACCAACAGGCTTTTGGCTGGGTTTGCACTCTAGAAATTACTTATACATTCATACATACGTAAATACATACATAGACACACATATACAACTCTCAGAGAGAAAATTAATAACCATGAAGCTTCTTGCCAGTGATGAATCTGAGTTTTGAAAAAAAGGAAACCCCGGTGTAGACTATGCAGTATCATGAGAAATATAAATGATCAAAACAATGCTATATTGTTGTGCTACTGTTACTCCTAAATATATCACCTCTGAAATATGGTATGATAACTCCTCCATATTGGGTTCAAGCAGTGTGTATTATGTTTGAGAACATATTTGTATTATTTGTATTATTGCTATAAGTAGTTGCAAAGAAGGATCATAGATTGAGAACAGTAGAGTCTAATCTAACGTGTTGAGCTGAAGCTAGAGTAATTAGTTCCATCAACTGAGTTATCCATCTGTACAAGAACATTAGGGACAGGGTAGGGCACAACCTTTCTTTTTATAAAACAGTCTTACAATTTTCATTTTCATTGACTTTCCTGAAGAACTTAAATATGCCTCAAAATTAGTTTGAAGTGCCTCATTTAAGTGCCTCTTTGTTCCTCAATATACAGTTTCTTCAAGTGCGTTCCCAGTTGTTCTCAGTGTGGATTCTCACATATTGTTCCTACACGTGGACACGGAGCAAAGGGTTACACCTTACTTTTCAATTTCATTGAGTTTCTCACTTGTATCTGTGTGTTTCAGTTGCATCAGTCAATATTACTGAGATGCCACTATAGCATCTTGCTAAGGAGAGTTAAATTAATTCATGGCAAATTCTCTCCAGTCCCGAAGTCTATTTCTTGTGTTATTGTGACAAGTTAATTCTCCATTTTCAATCTCAGAGATTTCTCTAACAGCAACTTTTTTGGTACTAAGGGTATACGAGCCCTACATATGCTAAGTAAATAAGCAATCCATCCTATGCAGATGATGTTTTAGTTATGACTCTGAGAGTGAATGAATGATTTCTGTTCAAAAGATCTGCTCTGATGGCTTCCCAAACCACTTTGAAACTTGAATACACTTTTGTTGTTTTGTCACTCTTTCTGAACATTCTCCTTTGACTGATGTGTTTTTTCATGTAAAACACATATGCAGAAGAAATGTGGATACTCAAATCGGAATTTTCAGACCAAAGCACACAGATATGTTTTTGTTTTTGTCCCAGATTACTAAACAGATGTCAAGAATCCAAATTTGTAAACTAATCAACATGGAAAAGTATGTTCAAACACAGTTAAATCGCTAATGAAACATGTTTCGCAGACATAAAATATGCATCTGAGATCTGCAGGAAGACACATTTTGCTAATTTTGTATTGGTGAATTCATGGCTGGAGAGTTAGATCACAGAAGAGTAGTAGTTGTGACCATGGGTTTGAACTCCTCTCCTCATTCAGAGAACGCCAAGGTGGTTTCCAGGGTGATTTACTCGTTTCCATAAGACATAACATATATTATAAGCTACTTGTCCACCCAAGGGCTACTTGTTGATAAATAACAGATGTTTATTGTTTCCAAATACAGTGATGATCATTTTACTGACCTTAGAAGGTTAAACGCTGTGAGGACCCACGACTATTGATGATGATTCCTATTTACACAGCACAAATACCCTGAAAGGATGTCCTAGTTCTAAAAATGGGAAAGCTGCATCTTACTGGCCATGTTTCCAAAGCACATTTAGGGTGAGGGATATAAAAGAGGTGAATTGGAAGGGAAGACCTCTAGCCATATATATTACCTTGATAGGTAGGTAGTTATAGAAAAAGCATTTTTTGACTTGCCCATATCTTTGGCACAGTCTGACGAATCTTCACAAAATTTTCCTAAAAAGTGCCCCGGTCATTCTTGTTGTGCACAAAATGTTTTGGGGTGTTCTGTCAAGAGAGGGCCGAGTTAAAGGGGGAAAGTGGTCCAAAAAGTTGTGTTTCCCTTGTTAATTCCCATATGACTTTTAGACAGGACTCCAGCCCAAATCACTGGATGGATTTGCACCAAATTTGGCAGAAAGCTAGATTTTGGTACGCAGATGGTGCTTTTAGTTATTTGGTGTAAATCCATTCAATAGTTTTTGAGAAAATAAAGGGAAAATAAATGTGTATATATCTGGCTGAGGAATTTTCACGTTGATCACGGCAAATGCACATGACAACAGGAATGCTGTGATTGGCTGGCCGCAACCTGACTAGAAATTTGTGGCCACAATTTTATGTTATGGGAGAGGGTGCCCGGGGCTGAAAATAGAAATAAGTGGTACAAGGGGTCAAGGTGTAGGGACCCTGAGCAAGGGATATACCTTTATTAGGTTATTATCAGATTAGGTGAAAACTATATCCAGAAAATTATGATTGACCAGAAGATATGTGGAACAGCAATGGGTATTTCTCTTTCTCCAAATTACGCCGATCTAGTAATGGGTTGGTGGGAAAGGGAAATAGCATGCAGCATGACCAATGAAATCTATATAGAGAAAATTGCATTGTGGCGGAGATTCATTGACGGTCTATTCATCGCTTGGCATGGGTCACGGAAAGAATTAATGGCGTATTTTTCAATTTTGAATTCTAACAATGTTGGATTACACTTCACATGTGAAACAAGTCAAAATTTAACAAACTTTTTGGACTTGACAATTTATATTCAAAATGATAGAATAGAAATAACACTATATTGTATGGAAACATCAACAAATAGTATATTACATGGAGAAAGTTTTCATCCTAAGTCATTGTTGAAAAGTATACCATATGGAGAACTTATAAGAATGCAGAGAAACTGTTCAAATGATGATGAAGTACAAATTAAATTCAAAGATTTAAAAGGAGAGGTTATAAGCAAGGTATTTTAAATAAGAATTTGAAAAAGATAAGAACTAATAATCATAATGATGTGTTGTTTCCAAAAACAAAACAAAAGACAGAGGAACAGAATCATTTGAGAATGGTAATGAATTATAGCAAAGGAAGTGGATCAATAAAAAATATTTTACGCAAACATTGGAATGTGATCTCAAAAGATCTAAATCTAGGCCCTAAAATGGGCCCAATACCCTTAAAAACATACCGTAAGGCACCTTCTATTTGGAACATTTTGGTGAAGTCAATTTTCACAAAAATCTGATGATAATTGGCTAGTGGAACAGCGAAAAGGATTTATAAAGTGCAATAGTTGCAAAGCTTGTAAAACTGGAAGATCCACAAAGATATTCCTGATGCATAATAATACTAGGTTTCACATTAAGCATAGGATAACTTGTGGTACAAAATATACAGTATATGTGATTGAATTTCATTGTTGTTGGACTTTTGCTTATGCAGGGTCATCCCCAGTCTTTTTCGCCTCCTGCCTCCTATTTTTTTTCTGACATGTTGCTGTTGGCTTTTCAACTCTGAGCACTTTACCACTGCTAACCAGTGCTAAAGTGCATATGCTCTCCTGTTTAAATTGTATGTAAGTGGTTTATCCATGATTGGCATATTTGATTTACTAGTAAGTCCCTAGTAAGGTGCACTAGAGGTGCCAGGGCCTGTAAATCAAATGCTACTAGTGGGCCTGCAGCACTGGTTGTGCCACCCACATAAGTAGCTCTGTAATCATGTCTCAGACCTGCCACTGCAGTGTCTGTATGTGTATTCTTACACTGTAAATTCGACTTGGCAAGTGTACCCACTTGCCAGGCCTAAACCTTCCCTTTTCTTACATGTAAGGCACCCCTAAGGTAGGCCCTAGGTAGCCCCAAGGGCAGGGTGCAGTGTATGGATAAGGTAGGACATATAGTAATGTGGTTTATATGTCCTGACAGTGAAATACTGCCAATTTCGTTTTCACTGTTGCAAGGTCTGTCTCTCTCTCATAGGATAATATGGGGGCTACCTTTAAATATGATTAAAGTGTAGATTCCCCTAGAGAGTAGATGGACATGTGGAGTTTGGGATCCCTGAACTCACAATTTAAAAAAACATCTTTTAGTAAAGTTGATTTTAAGATTGTGCGTTTGGAAATGCCACTTTTAGAAAGTGAGCATTTTCTTGCTTAAACCATTCTGTGACTCTGCCTTGTTTGTGGATTCCCTGTCTGGGTCAGTTTGACAGTTGGGTTGTTTTTCACCTCACACCAGACAGTGACACAAAGGGAGCTGGGGTGTAATCTGCATTTCCTGATTAGCCATCTCTGCTAGGAGGGAGGGGTGGAGTGGTCCCTCTCATCTGAAAGGACTGTGCCTGCCTCTGACAATGCTGTCTCCAACCCCCTGGTGTGTGTCTGAGGCCTTGCCTGGGCAAGGCAGGATTTCACAAGAAGGTGTGAGTCCCCTTTGAAGAAAGGTGACTTCAAAGACTAAAATGGGTATAAGAAGGGCACCCAAACTTACAAACTTTAGAAACACTTCTGGAACCAAGAGGAACCTCTGCCTGGAGAAGAGCTGATAGCTGAGGAAAAAGTGCTGCCCTGCCTGTGACTGTGCTTTGTGGAGCTTTCCTGCAGTGCTGCTTCTGCCAGAGTAAGAGGGCAAAGACTGGACTTTGTGTGCCTTCCATCTTGAAGAAGAAATCTCCAAGGGCTTGATGTAGAGCTTGCCTCCTGTTGTTGAAGTCTCAGGGATAGCAAAGACTTCTTCCTGCCAGCACCTGGAGTCTCTGGAGAGACCCCTACTCTGCTCTGTGGTGCCCTTCCAGTTCCTGGGACCCTGAAAGGAGAGGCTGGCAGCCTAAGGACAAAAATACACGCACCGAGCGCCGTGCGGAGAAAAGATCGACGCGAATCCGATCGCGGCTGAGAAAACGACGCGACGCCGGTTCCGCAGCTGAGAAACGACGCCGCAGGAAACGAGACCGAAAAACCGACGCCCGGAGCAGGAGAAACGACGCGCAGCATCGCTGACGGAGGCTGAGAGATCGCACCCTGCGCCGCGGGACTTTCGGATCGTCGTGTGGCTGGCTTTTTCAACACGCACCGCCGTGCCGAGTTGTTTTCGACGCACACAGCCGTGCAGGGTTACTTTCGACGCACACCGCCCGTGCGGGGTTATTTTTGACGCAAACCAGGTACATTTTCACGCTAGCAGCGCTAGTGTGGTGTTACAACTACCTAAAGACTCTTTTTATTTTAAACCTTTAAAAAATCATAACTTGACTTGTGTATGTTGGATTTTTGTCGTTTTGGTCTTGTTTTGTTTAGATAAATATTTCCTATTTTTCTAAACCTGTGTTGTGTCATTTTGTAGTGTTTTCATTAAGTTGCTGTGTGTGTTGGTACAAATACTTTACACCTAGCACTCTGAGGTTAAGCCTACTGCTCTGCCAAGCTACCAAGGGGGTAAGCAGGGGTTAGCTAAGGGTGATTCTCTTTTATCCTAACTAGAGTGAGGGTCCTTGCTTGAACAGGGGGTAACCAGACTGTCAACCAAAGACCCCATTTCTAACATTGGTGACCAGCGGTCGGGATTTGGACTTGTATTTGTACTTGACATACAGTAATTAAGTGTACACTACTGTTTTGATCTCAGACCACTACGTGACCACATACTACTTGTTTGGTGATCTTTTGATTTTTCTCTTAAGGACTCTTTTTATTCTACTTCCATGATTTTGCTGATCCCTTGACTGATTCTTTTTTCTTCATTGGGAAATTATTTTCTGCCTTTGGAACTTTGCACTTGTGACCATCATGTCTCAATCTGGAGATGCAACAGCTGGAGCTGTGTTTGAAATGGAGAAACTGAAGGAGTACTCAGTTGCTCAATTGAAACAGTTCCTTAAAGATCTTGACTGTCCCACTGAGAGCTCCACCAGGGAGGGGGAGCTGCAACAGGCACAGAGGGCTTGGGTGACAATCAAGAAGGCTGGAGGGCACACAGAGGAGGAGAATAAGGGTGGGGAAGTGCAGAGGATACACAGTGGTGTAGTGGAGGAACCTGTTACGCCTGGGGGGAG
This sequence comes from Pleurodeles waltl, assembly GCF_031143425.1. Classification (NCBI taxonomy): domain Eukaryota; kingdom Metazoa; phylum Chordata; class Amphibia; order Caudata; family Salamandridae; genus Pleurodeles; species Pleurodeles waltl. The sequence goes on along the minus strand of NC_090445.1, from coordinate 653,588,582 downwards.
GGTCCCCAGGAGGGATGGCAGGGTGTCACCCAAGGGTCTGACTCCTGAAGAGTTACAGGACAGACAGGCAGAGAGGGAGTACCAATGGGAGCTGAAAAAGCTCGATTGGGAGTTGGAAGAAAGGAGGAGGAACTTAGAGATTAAAAAAATGATTTATGCTTACGAGCTTAAATTGAAAGAGCTGGAAGTCATGAGGGCTGAGTCCAGCTGGAATGGTGGCAGCAACAATTGTATATCCAGTGATGCTGCAGAAGTGCACATGCCCAGAGAGGTGGTGCCCTACTTGAAGGAGGGAGTTAACACACGCCAGGAGGTTCAGGGGTATGAGGTAGCTCCAGTGATGCACAGGGTCCCTGAGGTGGATTGGGGAACTGGCATGGGGAGTCATATTCCTACTGGTGGGAGGGACACTCTACTGACTCTAGGTGAGAGTGACAGAGAGAGGGGTTCCCCCCAGGTAGAAGTCCTGGTTATGGAGTGTGAAAACATCCCAGAAGAGTGTGGGTTGAGTGTCAGGGACAGTCAGGTACTGTCTCACCAGTCTCAGGAGGGTGATGTGGGGTGCTTTTTCAAAGCAGAGTCACTGGATGGTTGGGTGAAGGGTACTTTGGTTAATTCATGTGAGGGGCTGAGTGATGTAATTGCTGGAGAGCATATGTCTAGTCCTTATTTTCCAGAGCTATGCCAACACCAGGTGGAGTGTGAGTTCTCTGACCCCAGGGAGCTTACAATGGAGGCAGACTTCTGGGTGAGTACCAGAGAGTCTGAAGAGGCATTTGGGGGTGCTCCTGAGAGGAGTGGTCTAGGTAGTTCCCAACCAGGTGAGGTAGGGAAGGATTGTAGTGTCCCAGGTAGGTCCCAGTGTAGTGGGATGGGTGAGGGACCCCATGTCCAGTCTCAGAGGAGAGGGAATGGGGATGGGTTGAGGCCCAAGGTGCCCGAGATCCGGTCCCAGGTCCTGGAGGGTTCCCTGCGGGAACACCAGGAGGGGAGCCTAGCCTGTACCATAGGGCCATCTGTTGAGGGAGACCCCACAGTGTCAGGAGAACTTGGGGGGGCGGCTGTAGCCAGCGTCCCACCAGTTCTGGTGTCTGGCAGTACCACTCCTAGTGAGGGGGTGCAGAAGTCCAGACAGAGGGTTGAGAGGGGGTTGCGGACCCCAGTGGAGAACCTGGAGGGTCAGGGGTCAGCTCTGAGAGCAGAGCCCCCCATGAATGACCTTGGTGAGACCATTTCTGGGTTGGGGGGAATCCAGACTCTGTCAGATGGGCAGAGGTCAGGAGACCTGCGCCAGCCAGACTCTTGTGTGGCCCTTCGGGACAGTGTGTCCCTTGAGGGGGGTAAGTGTGCCCCCCTGGAAGTCCTGGTGTGCCAGGCAGTGGTTCAACCGCAGGGTGGTGACCCTGGGTTGGATGACCAGGTTCAGAGGGTAAACTCTGACCTGGTAGGGGGTAGGTATGCCCCCCAGGAAGTCCTGGTTTGCCAGGCAGTGATCCAGTCTGTGGGTACAGACCCTGGATTGGGAGGCCAGGTTAAGGGTGTCCCCCCTGACCTGGAGGAAGGGGCTACTGCTAACAGTGCCCCTACCATGTTGTCTTCTGGGGGGGCCACTCCTAGTTGGGTGGTTCAGGACCCCAGAAGAGAGGGCAGGGGGAGGGGAGCCTCACCCCTGGCCCTGGTCCAACCTGAAGGTACAGACCCCAGGTTGGAGGATCAGTTGCAGGTTAACATCCCTGCACTGGTGGAAGAATTGTGCAGGACTGCTTCTACAAGCACCCTGAAGGTTTTTGACTCTGGGGGTGCCGCTTCTGCAGGGAGGTTACAGAGCCCCAGAGGGGAGGACCAGGGTCAGGTTGTCATCCCTGACCTGGTGGAAGAGAGAGTGGTCAAAGGGTGCCAGGCACCTGGGGCTACCACCCCCCACTCTCCACAGTCACCGTGGTTAGAGAGGCCTGAGGTCGGGCTCTCATCCCTGACAGTTGTCTGGGGCCACTGTGGCTTGCTGTCCTGGTGGACAGAGTTGCCCCTGGGGGGGGGAGGACGAGAGTCACACCCCGGGGTTGGAGTGGGCAACACCACTGTGTTGGCCCTGGTGGTACTATCTGCCCATTGCAATACATCTGTGAGCAAAGTAAAGTTAGGTGTTGCACAGATGGTGTCTGTAGATGTGGAGAAGGGTTCCCCATGGGTTAGCTTAGTGGGCCCTGAGAGTATGGACAGAGGGATCCAACTGGAGTCAGGAAGGCGTAGAACTGGAACATGCCCCTGCTGTTGTGGGCCTGGGTCCCTGTTCTATCGCCCCAATCAGGGAAGTACATCAAGGTATTGATTGTTCTCCCCTGGCTTTAGGCTGGTAGGGGGTCGTGTTGGACTTTTGCTTATGCAGGGTCATCCCCAGTCTTTTTCGCCTCCTGCCTCCTATTTTTTTCTGACATGTTGCTGTTGGCTTTTCAACTCTGAGCACTTTACCACTGCTAACCAGTGCTAAAGTGCATATGCTCTCCTGTTTAAATTGTATGTAAGTGGTTTATCCATGATTGGCATATTTGATTTACTAGTAAGTCCCTAGTAAGGTGCACTAGAGGTGCCAGGGCCTGTAAATCAAATGCTACTAGTGGGCCTGCAGCACTGGTTGTGCCACCCACATAAGTAGCTCTGTAATCATGTCTCAGACCTGCCACTGCAGTGTCTGTATGTGTATTCTTACACTGTAAATTCGACTTGGCAAGTGTACCCACTTGCCAGGCCTAAACCTTCCCTTTTCTTACATGTAAGGCACCCCTAAGGTAGGCCCTAGGTAGCCCCAAGGGCAGGGTGCAGTGTATGGATAAGGTAGGACATATAGTAATGTGGTTTATATGTCCTGACAGTGAAATACTGCCAATTTCGTTTTCACTGTTGCAAGGTCTGTCTCTCTCTCATAGGATAATATGGGGGCTACCTTTAAATATGATTAAAGTGTAGATTCCCCTAGAGAGTAGATGGACATGTGGAGTTTGGGATCCCTGAACTCACAATTTAAAAATACATCTTTTAGTAAAGTTGATTTTAAGATTGTGCGTTTGGAAATGCCACTTTTAGAAAGTGAGCATTTTCTTGCTTAAACCATTCTGTGACTCTGCCTTGTTTGTGGATTCCCTGTCTGGGTCAGTTTGACAGTTGGGTTGTTTTTCACCTCACACCAGACAGTGACACAAAGGGAGCTGGGGTGTAATCTGCATTTCCTGATTAGCCATCTCTGCTAGGAGGGAGGGGTGGAGTGGTCCCTCTCATCTGAAAGGACTGTGCCTGCCTCTGACAATGCTGTCTCCAACCCCCTGGTGTGTGTCTGAGGCCTTGCCTGGGCAAGGCAGGATTTCACAAGAAGGTGTGAGTCCCCTTTGAAGAAAGGTGACTTCAAAGACTAAAATGGGTATAAGAAGGGCACCCAAACTTACAAACTTTAGAAACACTTCTGGAACCAAGAGGAACCTCTGCCTGGAGAAGAGCTGATAGCTGAGGAAAAAGTGCTGCCCTGCCTGTGACTGTGCTTTGTGGAGCTTTCCTGCAGTGCTGCTTCTGCCAGAGTAAGAGGGCAAAGACTGGACTTTGTGTGCCTTCCATCTTGAAGAAGAAATCTCCAAGGGCTTGATGTAGAGCTTGCCTCCTGTTGTTGAAGTCTCAGGGATAGCAAAGACTTCTTCCTGCCAGCACCTGGAGTCTCTGGAGAGACCCCTACTCTGCTCTGTGGTGCCCTTCCAGTTCCTGGGACCCTGAAAGGAGAGGCTGGCAGCCTAAGGACAAAAATACACGCACCGAGCGCCGTGCGGAGAAAAGATCGACGCGAATCCGATCGCGGCTGAGAAAACGACGCGACGCCGGTTCCGCAGCTGAGAAACGACGCCGCAGGAAACGAGACCGAAAAACCGACGCCCGGAGCAGGAGAAACGACGCGCAGCATCGCTGACGGAGGCTGAGAGATCGCACCCTGCGCCGCGGGACTTTCGGATCGTCGTGTGGCTGGCTTTTTCAACACGCACCGCCGTGCCGAGTTGTTTTCGACGCACACAGCCGTGCAGGGTTACTTTCGACGCACACCGCCCGTGCGGGGTTATTTTTGACGCAAACCAGGTACATTTTCACGCTAGCAGCGCTAGTGTGGTGTTACAACTACCTAAAGACTCTTTTTATTTTAAACCTTTAAAAAATCATAACTTGACTTGTGTATGTTGGATTTTTGTCGTTTTGGTCTTGTTTTGTTTAGATAAATATTTCCTATTTTTCGAAACCTGTGTTGTGTCATTTTGTAGTGTTTTCATTAAGTTGCTGTGTGTGTTGGTACAAATACTTTACACCTAGCACTCTGAGGTTAAGCCTACTGCTCTGCCAAGCTACCAAGGGGGTAAGCAGGGGTTAGCTAAGGGTGATTCTCTTTTATCCTAACTAGAGTGAGGGTCCTTGCTTGAACAGGGGGTAACCAGACTGTCAACCAAAGACCCCATTTCTAACATTGGTGACCAGCGGTCGGGATTTGGACTTGTATTTGTACTTGACATACAGTAATTAAGTGTACACTACTGTTTTGATCTCAGACCACTACGTGACCACATACTACTTGTTTGGTGATCTTTTGATTTTTCTCTTAAGGACTCTTTTTATTCTACTTCCATGATTTTGCTGATCCCTTGACTGATTCTTTTTTCTTCATTGGGAAATTATTTTCTGCCTTTGGAACTTTGCACTTGTGACCATCATGTCTCAATCTGGAGATGCAACAGCTGGAGCTGTGTTTGAAATGGAGAAACTGAAGGAGTACTCAGTTGCTCAATTGAAACAGTTCCTTAAAGATCTTGACTGTCCCACTGAGAGCTCCACCAGGGAGGGGGAGCTGCAACAGGCACAGAGGGCTTGGGTGACAATCAAGAAGGCTGGAGGGCACACAGAGGAGGAGAATAAGGGTGGGGAAGTGCAGAGGATACACAGTGGTGTAGTGGAGGAACCTGTTACGCCTGGGGGGAGGGTCCCCAGGAGGGATGGCAGGGTGTCACCCAAGGGTCTGACTCCTGAAGAGTTACAGGACAGACAGGCAGAGAGGGAGTACCAATGGGAGCTGAAAAAGCTCGATTGGGAGTTGGAAGAAAGGAGGAGGAACTTAGAGATTAAAAAAATGATTTATGCTTACGAGCTTAAATTGAAAGAGCTGGAAGTCATGAGGGCTGAGTCCAGCTGGAATGGTGGCAGCAACAATTGTATATCCAGTGATGCTGCAGAAGTGCACATGCCCAGAGAGGTGGTGCCCTACTTGAAGGAGGGAGTTAACACACGCCAGGAGGTTCAGGGGTATGAGGTAGCTCCAGTGATGCACAGGGTCCCTGAGGTGGATTGGGGAACTGGCATGGGGAGTCATATTCCTACTGGTGGGAGGGACACTCTACTGACTCTAGGTGAGAGTGACAGAGAGAGGGGTTCCCCCCAGGTAGAAGTCCTGGTTATGGAGTGTGAAAACATCCCAGAAGAGTGTGGGTTGAGTGTCAGGGACAGTCAGGTACTGTCTCACCAGTCTCAGGAGGGTGATGTGGGGTGCTTTTTCAAAGCAGAGTCACTGGATGGTTGGGTGAAGGGTACTTTGGTTAATTCATGTGAGGGGCTGAGTGATGTAATTGCTGGAGAGCATATGTCTAGTCCTTATTTTCCAGAGCTATGCCAACACCAGGTGGAGTGTGAGTTCTCTGACCCCAGGGAGCTTACAATGGAGGCAGACTTCTGGGTGAGTACCAGAGAGTCTGAAGAGGCATTTGGGGGTGCTCCTGAGAGGAGTGGTCTAGGTAGTTCCCAACCAGGTGAGGTAGGGAAGGATTGTAGTGTCCCAGGTAGGTCCCAGTGTAGTGGGATGGGTGAGGGACCCCATGTCCAGTCTCAGAGGAGAGGGAATGGGGATGGGTTGAGGCCCAAGGTGCCCGAGATCCGGTCCCAGGTCCTGGAGGGTTCCCTGCGGGAACACCAGGAGGGGAGCCTAGCCTGTACCATAGGGCCATCTGTTGAGGGAGACCCCACAGTGTCAGGAGAACTTGGGGGGGCGGCTGTAGCCAGCGTCCCACCAGTTCTGGTGTCTGGCAGTACCACTCCTAGTGAGGGGGTGCAGAAGTCCAGACAGAGGGTTGAGAGGGGGTTGCGGACCCCAGTGGAGAACCTGGAGGGTCAGGGGTCAGCTCTGAGAGCAGAGCCCCCCATGAATGACCTTGGTGAGACCATTTCTGGGTTGGGGGGAATCCAGACTCTGTCAGATGGGCAGAGGTCAGGAGACCTGCGCCAGCCAGACTCTTGTGTGGCCCTTCGGGACAGTGTGTCCCTTGAGGGGGGTAAGTGTGCCCCCCTGGAAGTCCTGGTGTGCCAGGCAGTGGTTCAACCGCAGGGTGGTGACCCTGGGTTGGATGACCAGGTTCAGAGGGTAAACTCTGACCTGGTAGGGGGTAGGTATGCCCCCCAGGAAGTCCTGGTTTGCCAGGCAGTGATCCAGTCTGTGGGTACAGACCCTGGATTGGGAGGCCAGGTTAAGGGTGTCCCCCCTGACCTGGAGGAAGGGGCTACTGCTAACAGTGCCCCTACCATGTTGTCTTCTGGGGGGGCCACTCCTAGTTGGGTGGTTCAGGACCCCAGAAGAGAGGGCAGGGGGAGGGGAGCCTCACCCCTGGCCCTGGTCCAACCTGAAGGTACAGACCCCAGGTTGGAGGATCAGTTGCAGGTTAACATCCCTGCACTGGTGGAAGAATTGTGCAGGACTGCTTCTACAAGCACCCTGAAGGTTTTTGACTCTGGGGGTGCCGCTTCTGCAGGGAGGTTACAGAGCCCCAGAGGGGAGGACCAGGGTCAGGTTGTCATCCCTGACCTGGTGGAAGAGAGAGTGGTCAAAGGGTGCCAGGCACCTGGGGCTACCACCCCCCACTCTCCACAGTCACCGTGGTTAGAGAGGCCTGAGGTCGGGCTCTCATCCCTGACAGTTGTCTGGGGCCACTGTGGCTTGCTGTCCTGGTGGACAGAGTTGCCCCTGGGGGGGGGAGGACGAGAGTCACACCCCGGGGTTGGAGTGGGCAACACCACTGTGTTGGCCCTGGTGGTACTATCTGCCCATTGCAATACATCTGTGAGCAAAGTAAAGTTAGGTGTTGCACAGATGGTGTCTGTAGATGTGGAGAAGGGTTCCCCATGGGTTAGCTTAGTGGGCCCTGAGAGTATGGACAGAGGGATCCAACTGGAGTCAGGAAGGCGTAGAACTGGAACATGCCCCTGCTGTTGTGGGCCTGGGTCCCTGTTCTATCGCCCCAATCAGGGAAGTACATCAAGGTATTGATTGTTCTCCCCTGGCTTTAGGCTGGTAGGGGGTCGTGTTGGACTTTTGCTTATGCAGGGTCATCCCCAGTCTTTTTCGCCTCCTGCCTCCTATTTTTTTCTGACATGTTGCTGTTGGCTTTTCAACTCTGAGCACTTTACCACTGCTAACCAGTGCTAAAGTGCATATGCTCTCCTGTTTAAATTGTATGTAAGTGGTTTATCCATGATTGGCATATTTGATTTACTAGTAAGTCCCTAGTAAGGTGCACTAGAGGTGCCAGGGCCTGTAAATCAAATGCTACTAGTGGGCCTGCAGCACTGGTTGTGCCACCCACATAAGTAGCTCTGTAATCATGTCTCAGACCTGCCACTGCAGTGTCTGTATGTGTATTCTTACACTGTAAATTCGACTTGGCAAGTGTACCCACTTGCCAGGCCTAAACCTTCCCTTTTCTTACATGTAAGGCACCCCTAAGGTAGGCCCTAGGTAGCCCCAAGGGCAGGGTGCAGTGTATGGATAAGGTAGGACATATAGTAATGTGGTTTATATGTCCTGACAGTGAAATACTGCCAATTTCGTTTTCACTGTTGCAAGGTCTGTCTCTCTCTCATAGGATAATATGGGGGCTACCTTTAAATATGATTAAAGTGTAGATTCCCCTAGAGAGTAGATGGACATGTGGAGTTTGGGATCCCTGAACTCACAATTTAAAAATACATCTTTTAGTAAAGTTGATTTTAAGATTGTGCGTTTGGAAATGCCACTTTTAGAAAGTGAGCATTTTCTTGCTTAAACCATTCTGTGACTCTGCCTTGTTTGTGGATTCCCTGTCTGGGTCAGTTTGACAGTTGGGTTGTTTTTCACCTCACACCAGACAGTGACACAAAGGGAGCTGGGGTGTAATCTGCATTTCCTGATTAGCCATCTCTGCTAGGAGGGAGGGGTGGAGTGGTCCCTCTCATCTGAAAGGACTGTGCCTGCCTCTGACAATGCTGTCTCCAACCCCCTGGTGTGTGTCTGAGGCCTTGCCTGGGCAAGGCAGGATTTCACAAGAAGGTGTGAGTCCCCTTTGAAGAAAGGTGACTTCAAAGACTAAAATGGGTATAAGAAGGGCACCCAAACTTACAAACTTTAGAAACACTTCTGGAACCAAGAGGAACCTCTGCCTGGAGAAGAGCTGATAGCTGAGGAAAAAGTGCTGCCCTGCCTGTGACTGTGCTTTGTGGAGCTTTCCTGCAGTGCTGCTTCTGCCAGAGTAAGAGGGCAAAGACTGGACTTTGTGTGCCTTCCATCTTGAAGAAGAAATCTCCAAGGGCTTGATGTAGAGCTTGCCTCCTGTTGTTGAAGTCTCAGGGATAGCAAAGACTTCTTCCTGCCAGCACCTGGAGTCTCTGGAGAGACCCCTACTCTGCTCTGTGGTGCCCTTCCAGTTCCTGGGACCCTGAAAGGAGAGGCTGGCAGCCTAAGGACAAAAATACACGCACCGAGCGCCGTGCGGAGAAAAGATCGACGCGAATCCGATCGCGGCTGAGAAAACGACGCGACGCCGGTTCCGCAGCTGAGAAACGACGCCGCAGGAAACGAGACCGAAAAACCGACGCCCGGAGCAGGAGAAACGACGCGCAGCATCGCTGACGGAGGCTGAGAGATCGCACCCTGCGCCGCGGGACTTTCGGATCGTCGTGTGGCTGGCTTTTTCAACACGCACCGCCGTGCCGAGTTGTTTTCGACGCACACAGCCGTGCAGGGTTACTTTCGACGCACACCGCCCGTGCGGGGTTATTTTTGACGCAAACCAGGTACATTTTCACGCTAGCAGCGCTAGTGTGGTGTTACAACTACCTAAAGACTCTTTTTATTTTAAACCTTTAAAAAATCATAACTTGACTTGTGTATGTTGGATTTTTGTCGTTTTGGTCTTGTTTTGTTTAGATAAATATTTCCTATTTTTCTAAACCTGTGTTGTGTCATTTTGTAGTGTTTTCATTAAGTTGCTGTGTGTGTTGGTACAAATACTTTACACCTAGCACTCTGAGGTTAAGCCTACTGCTCTGCCAAGCTACCAAGGGGGTAAGCAGGGGTTAGCTAAGGGTGATTCTCTTTTATCCTAACTAGAGTGAGGGTCCTTGCTTGAACAGGGGGTAACCAGACTGTCAACCAAAGACCCCATTTCTAACATTGGTGACCAGCGGTCGGGATTTGGACTTGTATTTGTACTTGACATACAGTAATTAAGTGTACACTACTGTTTTGATCTCAGACCACTACGTGACCACATACTACTTGTTTGGTGATCTTTTGATTTTTCTCTTAAGGACTCTTTTTATTCTACTTCCATGATTTTGCTGATCCCTTGACTGATTCTTTTTTCTTCATTGGGAAATTATTTTCTGCCTTTGGAACTTTGCACTTGTGACCATCATGTCTCAATCTGGAGATGCAACAGCTGGAGCTGTGTTTGAAATGGAGAAACTGAAGGAGTACTCAGTTGCTCAATTGAAACAGTTCCTTAAAGATCTTGACTGTCCCACTGAGAGCTCCACCAGGGAGGGGGAGCTGCAACAGGCACAGAGGGCTTGGGTGACAATCAAGAAGGCTGGAGGGCACACAGAGGAGGAGAATAAGGGTGGGGAAGTGCAGAGGATACACAGTGGTGTAGTGGAGGAACCTGTTACGCCTGGGGGGAGGGTCCCCAGGAGGGATGGCAGGGTGTCACCCAAGGGTCTGACTCCTGAAGAGTTACAGGACAGACAGGCAGAGAGGGAGTACCAATGGGAGCTGAAAAAGCTCGATTGGGAGTTGGAAGAAAGGAGGAGGAACTTAGAGATTAAAAAAATGATTTATGCTTACGAGCTTAAATTGAAAGAGCTGGAAGTCATGAGGGCTGAGTCCAGCTGGAATGGTGGCAGCAACAATTGTATATCCAGTGATGCTGCAGAAGTGCACATGCCCAGAGAGGTGGTGCCCTACTTGAAGGAGGGAGTTAACACACGCCAGGAGGTTCAGGGGTATGAGGTAGCTCCAGTGATGCACAGGGTCCCTGAGGTGGATTGGGGAACTGGCATGGGGAGTCATATTCCTACTGGTGGGAGGGACACTCTACTGACTCTAGGTGAGAGTGACAGAGAGAGGGGTTCCCCCCAGGTAGAAGTCCTGGTTATGGAGTGTGAAAACATCCCAGAAGAGTGTGGGTTGAGTGTCAGGGACAGTCAGGTACTGTCTCACCAGTCTCAGGAGGGTGATGTGGGGTGCTTTTTCAAAGCAGAGTCACTGGATGGTTGGGTGAAGGGTACTTTGGTTAATTCATGTGAGGGGCTGAGTGATGTAATTGCTGGAGAGCATATGTCTAGTCCTTATTTTCCAGAGCTATGCCAACACCAGGTGGAGTGTGAGTTCTCTGACCCCAGGGAGCTTACAATGGAGGCAGACTTCTGGGTGAGTACCAGAGAGTCTGAAGAGGCATTTGGGGGTGCTCCTGAGAGGAGTGGTCTAGGTAGTTCCCAACCAGGTGAGGTAGGGAAGGATTGTAGTGTCCCAGGTAGGTCCCAGTGTAGTGGGATGGGTGAGGGACCCCATGTCCAGTCTCAGAGGAGAGGGAATGGGGATGGGTTGAGGCCCAAGGTGCCCGAGATCCGGTCCCAGGTCCTGGAGGGTTCCCTGCGGGAACACCAGGAGGGGAGCCTAGCCTGTACCATAGGGCCATCTGTTGAGGGAGACCCCACAGTGTCAGGAGAACTTGGGGGGGCGGCTGTAGCCAGCGTCCCACCAGTTCTGGTGTCTGGCAGTACCACTCCTAGTGAGGGGGTGCAGAAGTCCAGACAGAGGGTTGAGAGGGGGTTGCGGACCCCAGTGGAGAACCTGGAGGGTCAGGGGTCAGCTCTGAGAGCAGAGCCCCCCATGAATGACCTTGGTGAGACCATTTCTGGGTTGGGGGGAATCCAGACTCTGTCAGATGGGCAGAGGTCAGGAGACCTGCGCCAGCCAGACTCTTGTGTGGCCCTTCGGGACAGTGTGTCCCTTGAGGGGGGTAAGTGTGCCCCCCTGGAAGTCCTGGTGTGCCAGGCAGTGGTTCAACCGCAGGGTGGTGACCCTGGGTTGGATGACCAGGTTCAGAGGGTAAACTCTGACCTGGTAGGGGGTAGGTATGCCCCCCAGGAAGTCCTGGTTTGCCAGGCAGTGATCCAGTCTGTGGGTACAGACCCTGGATTGGGAGGCCAGGTTAAGGGTGTCCCCCCTGACCTGGAGGAAGGGGCTACTGCTAACAGTGCCCCTACCATGTTGTCTTCTGGGGGGGCCACTCCTAGTTGGGTGGTTCAGGACCCCAGAAGAGAGGGCAGGGGGAGGGGAGCCTCACCCCTGGCCCTGGTCCAACCTGAAGGTACAGACCCCAGGTTGGAGGATCAGTTGCAGGTTAACATCCCTGCACTGGTGGAAGAATTGTGCAGGACTGCTTCTACAAGCACCCTGAAGGTTTTTGACTCTGGGGGTGCCGCTTCTGCAGGGAGGTTACAGAGCCCCAGAGGGGAGGACCAGGGTCAGGTTGTCATCCCTGACCTGGTGGAAGAGAGAGTGGTCAAAGGGTGCCAGGCACCTGGGGCTACCACCCCCCACTCTCCACAGTCACCGTGGTTAGAGAGGCCTGAGGTCGGGCTCTCATCCCTGACAGTTGTCTGGGGCCACTGTGGCTTGCTGTCCTGGTGGACAGAGTTGCCCCTGGGGGGGGGAGGACGAGAGTCACACCCCGGGGTTGGAGTGGGCAACACCACTGTGTTGGCCCTGGTGGTACTATCTGCCCATTGCAATACATCTGTGAGCAAAGTAAAGTTAGGTGTTGCACAGATGGTGTCTGTAGATGTGGAGAAGGGTTCCCCATGGGTTAGCTTAGTGGGCCCTGAGAGTATGGACAGAGGGATCCAACTGGAGTCAGGAAGGCGTAGAACTGGAACATGCCCCTGCTGTTGTGGGCCTGGGTCCCTGTTCTATCGCCCCAATCAGGGAAGTACATCAAGGTATTGATTGTTCTCCCCTGGCTTTAGGCTGGTAGGGGGTCGTGTTGGACTTTTGCTTATGCAGGGTCATCCCCAGTCTTTTTCGCCTCCTGCCTCCTATTTTTTTCTGACATGTTGCTGTTGGCTTTTCAACTCTGAGCACTTTACCACTGCTAACCAGTGCTAAAGTGCATATGCTCTCCTGTTTAAATTGTATGTAAGTGGTTTATCCATGATTGGCATATTTGATTTACTAGTAAGTCCCTAGTAAGGTGCACTAGAGGTGCCAGGGCCTGTAAATCAAATGCTACTAGTGGGCCTGCAGCACTGGTTGTGCCACCCACATAAGTAGCTCTGTAATCATGTCTCAGACCTGCCACTGCAGTGTCTGTATGTGTATTCTTACACTGTAAATTCGACTTGGCAAGTGTACCCACTTGCCAGGCCTAAACCTTCCCTTTTCTTACATGTAAGGCACCCCTAAGGTAGGCCCTAGGTAGCCCCAAGGGCAGGGTGCAGTGTATGGATAAGGTAGGACATATAGTAATGTGGTTTATATGTCCTGACAGTGAAATACTGCCAATTTCGTTTTCACTGTTGCAAAGTCTGTCTCTCTCTCATAGGATAATATGGGGGCTACCTTTAAATATGATTAAAGTGTAGATTCCCCTAGAGAGTAGATGGACATGTGGAGTTTGGGATCCCTGAACTCACAATTTAAAAATACATCTTTTAGTAAAGTTGATTTTAAGATTGTGCGTTTGGAAATGCCACTTTTAGAAAGTGAGCATTTTCTTGCTTAAACCATTCTGTGACTCTGCCTTGTTTGTGGATTCCCTGTCTGGGTCAGTTTGACAGTTGGGTTGTTTTTCACCTCACACCAGACAGTGACACAAAGGGAGCTGGGGTGTAATCTGCATTTCCTGATTAGCCATCTCTGCTAGGAGGGAGGGGTGGAGTGGTCCCTCTCATCTGAAAGGACTGTGCCTGCCTCTGACAATGCTGTCTCCAACCCCCTGGTGTGTGTCTGAGGCCTTGCCTGGGCAAGGCAGGATTTCACAAGAAGGTGTGAGTCCCCTTTGAAGAAAGGTGACTTCAAAGACTCAAATGGGTATAAGAAGGGCACCCAAACTTACAAACTTTAGAAACACTTCTGGAACCAAGAGGAACCTCTGCCTGGAGAAGAGCTGATAGCTGAGGAAAAAGTGCTGCCCTGCCTGTGACTGTGCTTTGTGGAGCTTTCCTGCAGTGCTGCTTCTGCCAGAGTAAGAGGGCAAAGACTGGACTTTGTGTGCCTTCCATCTTGAAGAAGAAATCTCCAAGGGCTTGATGTAGAGCTTGCCTCCTGTTGTTGAAGTCTCAGGGATAGCAAAGACTTCTTCCTGCCAGCACCTGGAGTCTCTGGAGAGACCCCTACTCTGCTCTGTGGTGCCCTTCCAGTTCCTGGGACCCTGAAAGGAGAGGCTGGCAGCCTAAGGACAAAAATACACGCACCGAGCGCCGTGCGGAGAAAAGATCGACGCGAATCCGATCGCGGCTGAGAAAACGACGCGACGCCGGTTCCGCAGCTGAGAAACGACGCCGCAGGAAACGCGACCGAAAAACCGACGCCCGGAGCAGGAGAAACGACGCGCAGCATCGCTGACGGAGGCTGAGAGATCGCACCCTGCGCCGCGGGACTTTCGGATCGTCGTGTGGCTGGCTTTTTCAACACGCACCGCCGTGCCGAGTTGTTTTCGACGCACACAGCCGTGCAGGGTTACTTTCGACGCACACCGCCCGTGCGGGGTTATTTTTGACGCAAACCAGGTACATTTTCACGCTAGCAGCGCTAGTGTGGTGTTACAACTACCTAAAGACTCTTTTTATTTTAAACCTTTAAAAAATCATAACTTGACTTGTGTATGTTGGATTTTTGTCGTTTTGGTCTTGTTTTGTTTAGATAAATATTTCCTATTTTTCTAAACCTGTGTTGTGTCATTTTGTAGTGTTTTCATTAAGTTGCTGTGTGTGTTGGTACAAATACTTTACACCTAGCACTCTGAGGTTAAGCCTACTGCTCTGCCAAGCTACCAAGGGGGTAAGCAGGGGTTAGCTAAGGGTGATTCTCTTTTATCCTAACTAGAGTGAGGGTCCTTGCTTGAACAGGGGGTAACCAGACTGTCAACCAAAGACCCCATTTCTAACATTGGTGACCAGCGGTCGGGATTTGGACTTGTATTTGTACTTGACATACAGTAATTAAGTGTACACTACTGTTTTGATCTCAGACCACTACGTGACCACATACTACTTGTTTGGTGATCTTTTGATTTTTCTCTTAAGGACTCTTTTTATTCTACTTCCATGATTTTGCTGATCCCTTGACTGATTCTTTTTTCTTCATTGGGAAATTATTTTCTGCCTTTGGAACTTTGCACTTGTGACCATCATGTCTCAATCTGGAGATGCAACAGCTGGAGCTGTGTTTGAAATGGAGAAACTGAAGGAGTACTCAGTTGCTCAATTGAAACAGTTCCTTAAAGATCTTGACTGTCCCACTGAGAGCTCCACCAGGGAGGGGGAGCTGCAACAGGCACAGAGGGCTTGGGTGACAATCAAGAAGGCTGGAGGGCACACAGAGGAGGAGAATAAGGGTGGGGAAGTGCAGAGGATACACAGTGGTGTAGTGGAGGAACCTGTTACGCCTGGGGGGAGGGTCCCCAGGAGGGATGGCAGGGTGTCACCCAAGGGTCTGACTCCTGAAGAGTTACAGGACAGACAGGCAGAGAGGGAGTACCAATGGGAGCTGAAAAAGCTCGATTGGGAGTTGGAAGAAAGGAGGAGGAACTTAGAGATTAAAAAAATGATTTATGCTTACGAGCTTAAATTGAAAGAGCTGGAAGTCATGAGGGCTGAGTCCAGCTGGAATGGTGGCAGCAACAATTGTATATCCAGTGATGCTGCAGAAGTGCACATGCCCAGAGAGGTGGTGCCCTACTTGAAGGAGGGAGTTAACACACGCCAGGAGGTTCAGGGGTATGAGGTAGCTCCAGTGATGCACAGGGTCCCTGAGGTGGATTGGGGAACTGGCATGGGGAGTCATATTCCTACTGGTGGGAGGGACACTCTACTGACTCTAGGTGAGAGTGACAGAGAGAGGGGTTCCCCCCAGGTAGAAGTCCTGGTTATGGAGTGTGAAAACATCCCAGAAGAGTGTGGGTTGAGTGTCAGGGACAGTCAGGTACTGTCTCACCAGTCTCAGGAGGGTGATGTGGGGTGCTTTTTCAAAGCAGAGTCACTGGATGGTTGGGTGAAGGGTACTTTGGTTAATTCATGTGAGGGGCTGAGTGATGTAATTGCTGGAGAGCATATGTCTAGTCCTTATTTTCCAGAGCTATGCCAACACCAGGTGGAGTGTGAGTTCTCTGACCCCAGGGAGCTTACAATGGAGGCAGACTTCTGGGTGAGTACCAGAGAGTCTGAAGAGGCATTTGGGGGTGCTCCTGAGAGGAGTGGTCTAGGTAGTTCCCAACCAGGTGAGGTAGGGAAGGATTGTAGTGTCCCAGGTAGGTCCCAGTGTAGTGGGATGGGTGAGGGACCCCATGTCCAGTCTCAGAGGAGAGGGAATGGGGATGGGTTGAGGCCCAAGGTGCCCGAGATCCGGTCCCAGGTCCTGGAGGGTTCCCTGCGGGAACACCAGGAGGGGAGCCTAGCCTGTACCATAGGGCCATCTGTTGAGGGAGACCCCACAGTGTCAGGAGAACTTGGGGGGGCGGCTGTAGCCAGCGTCCCACCAGTTCTGGTGTCTGGCAGTACCACTCCTAGTGAGGGGGTGCAGAAGTCCAGACAGAGGGTTGAGAGGGGGTTGCGGACCCCAGTGGAGAACCTGGAGGGTCAGGGGTCAGCTCTGAGAGCAGAGCCCCCCATGAATGACCTTGGTGAGACCATTTCTGGGTTGGGGGGAATCCAGACTCTGTCAGATGGGCAGAGGTCAGGAGACCTGCGCCAGCCAGACTCTTGTGTGGCCCTTCGGGACAGTGTGTCCCTTGAGGGGGGTAAGTGTGCCCCCCTGGAAGTCCTGGTGTGCCAGGCAGTGGTTCAACCGCAGGGTGGTGACCCTGGGTTGGATGACCAGGTTCAGAGGGTAAACTCTGACCTGGTAGGGGGTAGGTATGCCCCCCAGGAAGTCCTGGTTTGCCAGGCAGTGATCCAGTCTGTGGGTACAGACCCTGGATTGGGAGGCCAGGTTAAGGGTGTCCCCCCTGACCTGGAGGAAGGGGCTACTGCTAACAGTGCCCCTACCATGTTGTCTTCTGGGGGGGCCACTCCTAGTTGGGTGGTTCAGGACCCCAGAAGAGAGGGCAGGGGGAGGGGAGCCTCACCCCTGGCCCTGGTCCAACCTGAAGGTACAGACCCCAGGTTGGAGGATCAGTTGCAGGTTAACATCCCTGCACTGGTGGAAGAATTGTGCAGGACTGCTTCTACAAGCACCCTGAAGGTTTTTGACTCTGGGGGTGCCGCTTCTGCAGGGAGGTTACAGAGCCCCAGAGGGGAGGACCAGGGTCAGGTTGTCATCCCTGACCTGGTGGAAGAGAGAGTGGTCAAAGGGTGCCAGGCACCTGGGGCTACCACCCCCCACTCTCCACAGTCACCGTGGTTAGAGAGGCCTGAGGTCGGGCTCTCATCCCTGACAGTTGTCTGGGGCCACTGTGGCTTGCTGTCCTGGTGGACAGAGTTGCCCCTGGGGGGGGGAGGACGAGAGTCACACCCCGGGGGTGGAGTGGGCAACACCACTGTGTTGGCCCTGGTGGTACTATCTGCCCATTGCAATACATCTGTGAGCAAAGTAAAGTTAGGTGTTGCACAGATGGTGTCTGTAGATGTGGAGAAGGGTTCCCCATGGGTTAGCTTAGTGGGCCCTGAGAGTATGGACAGAGGGATCCAACTGGAGTCAGGAAGGCGTAGAACTGGAACATGCCCCTGCTGTTGTGGGCCTGGGTCCCTGTTCTATCGCCCCAATCAGGGAAGTACATCAAGGTATTGATTGTTCTCCCCTGGCTTTAGGCTGGTAGGGGGTCGTGTTGGACTTTTGCTTATGCAGGGTCATCCCCAGTCTTTTTCGCCTCCTGCCTCCTATTTTTTTCTGACATGTTGCTGTTGGCTTTTCAACTCTGAGCACTTTACCACTGCTAACCAGTGCTAAAGTGCATATGCTCTCCTGTTTAAATTGTATGTAAGTGGTTTATCCATGATTGGCATATTTGATTTACTAGTAAGTCCCTAGTAAGGTGCACTAGAGGTGCCAGGGCCTGTAAATCAAATGCTACTAGTGGGCCTGCAGCACTGGTTGTGCCACCCACATAAGTAGCTCTGTAATCATGTCTCAGACCTGCCACTGCAGTGTCTGTATGTGTATTCTTACACTGTAAATTCGACTTGGCAAGTGTACCCACTTGCCAGGCCTAAACCTTCCCTTTTCTTACATGTAAGGCACCCCTAAGGTAGGCCCTAGGTAGCCCCAAGGGCAGGGTGCAGTGTATGGATAAGGTAGGACATATAGTAATGTGGTTTATATGTCCTGACAGTGAAATACTGCCAATTTCGTTTTCACTGTTGCAAAGTCTGTCTCTCTCTCATAGGATAATATGGGGGCTACCTTTAAATATGATTAAAGTGTAGATTCCCCTAGAGAGTAGATGGACATGTGGAGTTTGGGATCCCTGAACTCACAATTTAAAAATACATCTTTTAGTAAAGTTGATTTTAAGATTGTGCGTTTGGAAATGCCACTTTTAGAAAGTGAGCATTTTCTTGCTTAAACCATTCTGTGACTCTGCCTTGTTTGTGGATTCCCTGTCTGGGTCAGTTTGACAGTTGGGTTGTTTTTCACCTCACACCAGACAGTGACACAAAGGGAGCTGGGGTGTAATCTGCATTTCCTGATTAGCCATCTCTGCTAGGAGGGAGGGGTGGAGTGGTCCCTCTCATCTGAAAGGACTGTGCCTGCCTCTGACAATGCTGTCTCCAACCCCCTGGTGTGTGTCTGAGGCCTTGCCTGGGCAAGGCAGGATTTCACAAGAAGGTGTGAGTCCCCTTTGAAGAAAGGTGACTTCAAAGACTCAAATGGGTATAAGAAGGGCACCCAAACTTACAAACTTTAGAAACACTTCTGGAACCAAGAGGAACCTCTGCCTGGAGAAGAGCTGATAGCTGAGGAAAAAGTGCTGCCCTGCCTGTGACTGTGCTTTGTGGAGCTTTCCTGCAGTGCTGCTTCTGCCAGAGTAAGAGGGCAAAGACTGGACTTTGTGTGCCTTCCATCTTGAAGAAGAAATCTCCAAGGGCTTGATGTAGAGCTTGCCTCCTGTTGTTGAAGTCTCAGGGATAGCAAAGACTTCTTCCTGCCAGCACCTGGAGTCTCTGGAGAGACCCCTACTCTGCTCTGTGGTGCCCTTCCAGTTCCTGGGACCCTGAAAGGAGAGGCTGGCAGCCTAAGGACAAAAATACACGCACCGAGCGCCGTGCGGAGAAAAGATCGACGCGAATCCGATCGCGGCTGAGAAAACGACGCGACGCCGGTTCCGCAGCTGAGAAACGACGCCGCAGGAAACGCGACCGAAAAACCGACGCCCGGAGCAGGAGAAACGACGCGCAGCATCGCTGACGGAGGCTGAGAGATCGCACCCTGCGCCGCGGGACTTTCGGATCGTCGTGTGGCTGGCTTTTTCAACACGCACCGCCGTGCCGAGTTGTTTTCGACGCACACAGCCGTGCAGGGTTACTTTCGACGCACACCGCCCGTGCGGGGTTATTTTTGACGCAAACCAGGTACATTTTCACGCTAGCAGCGCTAGTGTGGTGTTACAACTACCTAAAGACTCTTTTTATTTTAAACCTTTAAAAAATCATAACTTGACTTGTGTATGTTGGATTTTTGTCGTTTTGGTCTTGTTTTGTTTAGATAAATATTTCCTATTTTTCTAAACCTGTGTTGTGTCATTTTGTAGTGTTTTCATTAAGTTGCTGTGTGTGTTGGTACAAATACTTTACACCTAGCACTCTGAGGTTAAGCCTACTGCTCTGCCAAGCTACCAAGGGGGTAAGCAGGGGTTAGCTAAGGGTGATTCTCTTTTATCCTAACTAGAGTGAGGGTCCTTGCTTGAACAGGGGGTAACCAGACTGTCAACCAAAGACCCCATTTCTAACATTGGTGACCAGCGGTCGGGATTTGGACTTGTATTTGTACTTGACATACAGTAATTAAGTGTACACTACTGTTTTGATCTCAGACCACTACGTGACCACATACTACTTGTTTGGTGATCTTTTGATTTTTCTCTTAAGGACTCTTTTTATTCTACTTCCATGATTTTGCTGATCCCTTGACTGATTCTTTTTTCTTCATTGGGAAATTATTTTCTGCCTTTGGAACTTTGCACTTGTGACCATCATGTCTCAATCTGGAGATGCAACAGCTGGAGCTGTGTTTGAAATGGAGAAACTGAAGGAGTACTCAGTTGCTCAATTGAAACAGTTCCTTAAAGATCTTGACTGTCCCACTGAGAGCTCCACCAGGGAGGGGGAGCTGCAACAGGCACAGAGGGCTTGGGTGACAATCAAGAAGGCTGGAGGGCACACAGAGGAGGAGAATAAGGGTGGGGAAGTGCAGAGGATACACAGTGGTGTAGTGGAGGAACCTGTTACGCCTGGGGGGAGGGTCCCCAGGAGGGATGGCAGGGTGTCACCCAAGGGTCTGACTCCTGAAGAGTTACAGGACAGACAGGCAGAGAGGGAGTACCAATGGGAGCTGAAAAAGCTCGATTGGGAGTTGGAAGAAAGGAGGAGGAACTTAGAGATTAAAAAAATGATTTATGCTTACGAGCTTAAATTGAAAGAGCTGGAAGTCATGAGGGCTGAGTCCAGCTGGAATGGTGGCAGCAACAATTGTATATCCAGTGATGCTGCAGAAGTGCACATGCCCAGAGAGGTGGTGCCCTACTTGAAGGAGGGAGTTAACACACGCCAGGAGGTTCAGGGGTATGAGGTAGCTCCAGTGATGCACAGGGTCCCTGAGGTGGATTGGGGAACTGGCATGGGGAGTCATATTCCTACTGGTGGGAGGGACACTCTACTGACTCTAGGTGAGAGTGACAGAGAGAGGGGTTCCCCCCAGGTAGAAGTCCTGGTTATGGAGTGTGAAAACATCCCAGAAGAGTGTGGGTTGAGTGTCAGGGACAGTCAGGTACTGTCTCACCAGTCTCAGGAGGGTGATGTGGGGTGCTTTTTCAAAGCAGAGTCACTGGATGGTTGGGTGAAGGGTACTTTGGTTAATTCATGTGAGGGGCTGAGTGATGTAATTGCTGGAGAGCATATGTCTAGTCCTTATTTTCCAGAGCTATGCCAACACCAGGTGGAGTGTGAGTTCTCTGACCCCAGGGAGCTTACAATGGAGGCAGACTTCTGGGTGAGTACCAGAGAGTCTGAAGAGGCATTTGGGGGTGCTCCTGAGAGGAGTGGTCTAGGTAGTTCCCAACCAGGTGAGGTAGGGAAGGATTGTAGTGTCCCAGGTAGGTCCCAGTGTAGTGGGATGGGTGAGGGACCCCATGTCCAGTCTCAGAGGAGAGGGAATGGGGATGGGTTGAGGCCCAAGGTGCCCGAGATCCGGTCCCAGGTCCTGGAGGGTTCCCTGCGGGAACACCAGGAGGGGAGCCTAGCCTGTACCATAGGGCCATCTGTTGAGGGAGACCCCACAGTGTCAGGAGAACTTGGGGGGGCGGCTGTAGCCAGCGTCCCACCAGTTCTGGTGTCTGGCAGTACCACTCCTAGTGAGGGGGTGCAGAAGTCCAGACAGAGGGTTGAGAGGGGGTTGCGGACCCCAGTGGAGAACCTGGAGGGTCAGGGGTCAGCTCTGAGAGCAGAGCCCCCCATGAATGACCTTGGTGAGACCATTTCTGGGTTGGGGGGAATCCAGACTCTGTCAGATGGGCAGAGGTCAGGAGACCTGCGCCAGCCAGACTCTTGTGTGGCCCTTCGGGACAGTGTGTCCCTTGAGTGGGGTAAGTGTGCCCCCCTGGAAGTCCTGGTGTGCCAGGCAGTGGTTCAACCGCAGGGTGGTGACCCTGGGTTGGATGACCAGGTTCAGAGGGTAAACTCTGACCTGGTAGGGGGTAGGTATGCCCCCCAGGAAGTCCTGGTTTGCCAGGCAGTGATCCAGTCTGTGGGTACAGACCCTGGATTGGGAGGCCAGGTTAAGGGTGTCCCCCCTGACCTGGAGGAAGGGGCTACTGCTAACAGTGCCCCTACCATGTTGTCTTCTGGGGGGGCCACTCCTAGTTGGGTGGTTCAGGACCCCAGAAGAGAGGGCAGGGGGAGGGGAGCCTCACCCCTGGCCCTGGTCCAACCTGAAGGTACAGACCCCAGGTTGGAGGATCAGTTGCAGGTTAACATCCCTGCACTGGTGGAAGAATTGTGCAGGACTGCTTCTACAAGCACCCTGAAGGTTTTTGACTCTGGGGGTGCCGCTTCTGCAGGGAGGTTACAGAGCCCCAGAGGGGAGGACCAGGGTCAGGTTGTCATCCCTGACCTGGTGGAAGAGAGAGTGGTCAAAGGGTGCCAGGCACCTGGGGCTACCACCCCCCACTCTCCACAGTCACCGTGGTTAGAGAGGCCTGAGGTCGGGCTCTCATCCCTGACAGTTGTCTGGGGCCACTGTGGCTTGCTGTCCTGGTGGACAGAGTTGCCCCTGGGGGGGGGAGGACGAGAGTCACACCCCGGGGGTGGAGTGGGCAACACCACTGTGTTGGCCCTGGTGGTACTATCTGCCCATTGCAATACATCTGTGAGCAAAGTAAAGTTAGGTGTTGCACAGATGGTGTCTGTAGATGTGGAGAAGGGTTCCCCATGGGTTAGCTTAGTGGGCCCTGAGAGTATGGACAGAGGGATCCAACTGGAGTCAGGAAGGCGTAGAACTGGAACATGCCCCTGCTGTTGTGGGCCTGGGTCCCTGTTCTATCGCCCCAATCAGGGAAGTACATCAAGGTATTGATTGTTCTCCCCTGGCTTTAGGCTGGTAGGGGGTCGTGTTGGACTTTTGCTTATGCAGGGTCATCCCCAGTCTTTTTCGCCTCCTGCCTCCTATTTTTTTCTGACATGTTGCTGTTGGCTTTTCAACTCTGAGCACTTTACCACTGCTAACCAGTGCTAAAGTGCATATGCTCTCCTGTTTAAATTGTATGTAAGTGGTTTATCCATGATTGGCATATTTGATTTACTAGTAAGTCCCTAGTAAGGTGCACTAGAGGTGCCAGGGCCTGTAAATCAAATGCTACTAGTGGGCCTGCAGCACTGGTTGTGCCACCCACATAAGTAGCTCTGTAATCATGTCTCAGACCTGCCACTGCAGTGTCTGTATGTGTATTCTTACACTGTAAATTCGACTTGGCAAGTGTACCCACTTGCCAGGCCTAAACCTTCCCTTTTCTTACATGTAAGGCACCCCTAAGGTAGGCCCTAGGTAGCCCCAAGGGCAGGGTGCAGTGTATGGATAAGGTAGGACATATAGTAATGTGGTTTATATGTCCTGACAGTGAAATACTGCCAATTTCGTTTTCACTGTTGCAAGGTCTGTCTCTCTCTCATAGGATAATATGGGGGCTACCTTTAAATATGATTAAAGTGTAGATTCCCCTAGAGAGTAGATGGACATGTGGAGTTTGGGATCCCTGAACTCACAATTTAAAAATACATCTTTTAGTAAAGTTGATTTTAAGATTGTGCGTTTGGAAATGCCACTTTTAGAAAGTGAGCATTTTCTTGCTTAAACCATTCTGTGACTCTGCCTTGTTTGTGGATTCCCTGTCTGGGTCAGTTTGACAGTTGGGTTGTTTTTCACCTCACACCAGACAGTGACACAAAGGGAGCTGGGGTGTAATCTGCATTTCCTGATTAGCCATCTCTGCTAGGAGGGAGGGGTGGAGTGGTCCCTCTCATCTGAAAGGACTGTGCCTGCCTCTGACAATGCTGTCTCCAACCCCCTGGTGTGTGTCTGAGGCCTTGCCTGGGCAAGGCAGGATTTCACAAGAAGGTGTGAGTCCCCTTTGAAGAAAGGTGACTTCAAAGACTAAAATGGGTATAAGAAGGGCACCCAAACTTACAAACTTTAGAAACACTTCTGGAACCAAGAGGAACCTCTGCCTGGAGAAGAGCTGATAGCTGAGGAAAAAGTGCTGCCCTGCCTGTGACTGTGCTTTGTGGAGCTTTCCTGCAGTGCTGCTTCTGCCAGAGTAAGAGGGCAAAGACTGGACTTTGTGTGCCTTCCATCTTGAAGAAGAAATCTCCAAGGGCTTGATGTAGAGCTTGCCTCCTGTTGTTGAAGTCTCAGGGATAGCAAAGACTTCTTCCTGCCAGCACCTGGAGTCTCTGGAGAGACCCCTACTCTGCTCTGTGGTGCCCTTCCAGTTCCTGGGACCCTGAAAGGAGAGGCTGGCAGCCTAAGGACAAAAATACACGCACCGAGCGCCGTGCGGAGAAAAGATCGACGCGAATCCGATCGCGGCTGAGAAAACGACGCGACGCCGGTTCCGCAGCTGAGAAACGACGCCGCAGGAAACGCGACCGAAAAACCGACGCCCGGAGCAGGAGAAACGACGCGCAGCATCGCTGACGGAGGCTGAGAGATCGCACCCTGCGCCGCGGGACTTTCGGATCGTCGTGTGGCTGGCTTTTTCAACACGCACCGCCGTGCCGAGTTGTTTTCGACGCACACAGCCGTGCAGGGTTACTTTCGACGCACACCGCCCGTGCGGGGTTATTTTTGACGCAAACCAGGTACATTTTCACGCTAGCAGCGCTAGTGTGGTGTTACAACTACCTAAAGACTCTTTTTATTTTAAACCTTTAAAAAATCATAACTTGACTTGTGTATGTTGGATTTTTGTCGTTTTGGTCTTGTTTTGTTTAGATAAATATTTCCTATTTTTCTAAACCTGTGTTGTGTCATTTTGTAGTGTTTTCATTAAGTTGCTGTGTGTGTTGGTACAAATACTTTACACCTAGCACTCTGAGGTTAAGCCTACTGCTCTGCCAAGCTACCAAGGGGGTAAGCAGGGGTTAGCTAAGGGTGATTCTCTTTTATCCTAACTAGAGTGAGGGTCCTTGCTTGAACAGGGGGTAACCAGACTGTCAACCAAAGACCCCATTTCTAACAATTGTGGTTTAAAATATATTGGTAGTACCATTTGTATGCTTAAAAAGAGAGTTTTAGAACATATAAGAGCAATTATGCAGAATGATTTCACTTACGTAGTGGCTAAACATCTGAAAACACATGAAATGAATAGTTGGAGAACATTGAGATATTATGGGATAGATCATATTCCAGAGAATGAGAGGGGTGGAGATAGAATAATACAATTGCAACAGTTAGAGTCCAAATATATTATTCAGCTAAGAACTAAGCCCACCTGGGGTTTGAATAATGATGAGGAGCTTTATGTACACTTATAAATAGGATTTAGATGTAAATGTAGCCTTTGATCGAAATGGCATAGAATGTTCAATTCAAGGTTATGCCATATTGAATATGTCAATTTGAAGAGGTTTTAGTGGGGTACTATACCTTTATTAGGTTATTATCAGATTAGGTGAATACTATATCCAGAAAGGTATGATTGACCAAGAATAAAACATGAAATATAGACCACTATAGAAGGTCACTTGACCTGCATTTAGTAGATGTGATTATGAATTTGATCATTCTAAAAAAAAGATACTTCTATATACATATTTTTCTTTTCAAACAAAAAATTATTGTTTTTATACATAATTTGTGTTTTGATTTATGTTGCCTTTGAATTAATATACTACAAGTCCCATAATGCTGCCTAATTGATGTTGTGACTGTTGAGTATAAAGGGCAACACAGTGAAAGGACTCACTAACTTTGACAAAGACCGTTTTAGTCGAAACGCGTTGGTTCGTTGCACCTTGAATAATAAAGGAATTGTTACTTTCACGGAGTGCGGTATGATTCTTTTTGTTGGAATATATATATAATATATCCTACTGGCAGTTGCCAGTAGGTAGTTATAGTTAGGACCATGTTTCCATAGAAAAATCTTTGGCACTGTTTGCCAAATCTTTATGAAATATCCCCAAAAAACATGTGCCGGTGATTCTTGATGCGCTTGCCAAGTTTCGGGGTGATACGTTAAGCAGGGCCCCAGAAAAAGGGGGGGGGGGTCAAAAGATGTGCGTTTCCATTGTTAATTCCCGTAGGCGTTTAGAACAAGACTACAGACTGAGCTGCTGGATGGAATTACATGAAAATTGGAAGAAAGGTAGGAATTGGAACGCAGATTACACTGTTGTATATTTTACATAAATCCGTTCAGTAGCTTTTGAGAAATTATAAGGAAATTAATTCAGTATATCGGGGGCCGCAGTTCTGTTGACACATTCTTGCGATGATCTCAGCATGTTTGCAAATGCACATGCCACCAGGAGTGCTGGGATTGGCTGGGCCCAACCTGACCAGAAAGTTGCAGCTACAATTTTAGGTAACGGGACATGGTCTCCAGAGCTGCAAAATTAAATTAACAG
Source organism: Pleurodeles waltl (assembly GCF_031143425.1). NCBI lineage: Eukaryota > Metazoa > Chordata > Amphibia > Caudata > Salamandridae > Pleurodeles > Pleurodeles waltl. Next base: position 653,562,707 of record NC_090445.1, on the reverse strand, counting down.
TGGCATAAGGTGCCAGGGTTGACCTGACCTAAGGGATGTGATATATTCTTATTCACAGACCTACTCATGCACCCATTCACATACCCATTGAGACATTGACACTCCCACTCACAGATCCACAGAAACACTCACACACCCAATTACACACCCACTTAGACACTATTGAACCTGCTTACAGACCCACTCAGCCACTGACACACACACTCACAGACCTGCTGGCACACACACACACCCACTCACAGACCCTCATGCATCTACTCACAGACCCACTCAGACCCTAATGCACCCACTCACAGACCCACTCAGGCACTCATGCACCCACTCACAGACTCATTGAGCAACTATCACATCCACTCACAGACCCACTCAGACCCTAATGCACAAAGTCACAGAGCCGCTAAGATACTCATGCACCTACTCACAGACCCGCTCAGATCCTAACGCACCAAGTGACAGGCCCATCAGACCCTCATGCACCCAGTCCCAGACTCACTCAGACACTGACACACCCACTCACAGACCCCCTCGGACCCTCATGTGCTCACTCATAGACCCACTCAGGCACTCATGCACCCACTCACACACCCAGGTTACAGGGATGTTATAATTAGGAAATAGCATACAAACGAATAAATTTACGGAAAAAAAACAAAGGTTCCAGGGACAATATATTTAGTAAGTAGAATTTAAAAAACATAGAAATTCACTGAAAAAAGGTTAAGTGGACATTATAGTTAGGAAATATAAATACAAAAATCTTAGTAATTCACTTCATAAACCAAAGGTTTCGGGGAGGTTATAGTTTGGCTCCTATTTGACGTACATCACCTTAGAAATTCAGCAGATAGGGTTACCTGAGCTAATTAGAACTTGTGTCCCTGTAATGCACTGCTTATGACCTTGCATATTACATCACTCATGACATGTCAGTGACATCACTGATGACATAATCAAGTCAGAGTAATTGGTTGTATGAATGTGTCAGTGGGTGTGTGAATGGGTTTACGGTGGGTGAGTGTTGAGTCAGTTGCTCTATGGGAGAGAGTGGATGTATGAGTAGTTGTATGGGTGAGCAACTGGCATTGGTTGAGTGAACTGGAGTATGAGTGGCTGTATGGGTGTGTGAATGGCTGTACGGGTGTACGGACCACCGCCTCCCCGGTAGTATTTAGTCTTAGGGGGCCATGTGGCCCCCCTGCTTCCCTGGGGACCACCTCTTCCCCAGGGCTTTATCTTCATGGAGCCACTGAAGGCCTTGGAGACCGCCACCCCCCAGGGCCGGCTCCTTCTAGGTCCCGCGGTGCCCACCTCAGTGACATAGCTGTTTGCTGTGGCTTGGCTGCATCTTTGAAACTGCAGCCAAGCCACAGCAAACACTTCGGTTTTTGATAGCGGGGTGGTCAAACAGGTCCCACTGTCAAACACTGAAGCTTTCATCTCTGTGCCCTGTACGCGTACAGGGAACAGAGATAAAATGCTTCAGCAAGCAGGAAGCTGCTATTTAAAGCAGCTCTTTGCTTGCTGAAGCAATGGCACCGCGAGGTAAGCAGTGAGGCTTACCCCGCTATGCCAGATAGTCTGTAAAGGGCATTTTGCTAAATTATATATAATTATAAATATGTAGGGACTACAGGGGAGCCTTTGAGGGCTACCTCGCAGTCCCAGATAAGGGCTAAAAAAAAAAAAAAGAGAGAAAGCAATTGCAGACCTTCACACTGAGCACTTTTTGTTTTTTTTAAAGCACAAATTATTTACATTTTTAAAAATGACAGATACATTTTTTATTTTAAATGGCACATAAATATCTCATTCTAAGTATATCATACATCAAAGCCTAAAAAACTCTTTTCCTCTCACTTTCTTTCTCTCTCTGTCTCTATTTCAATCAATTTCTCCTACTCTCAGACCCACTTAGACACTAACGCACCAAATCACAGACCCACTCAGAGCCTCTTGCACCCACTCACAGCCTCAGTCACACTCTCAGGCACCCACTCACTGGCCCACTCAGACAGTTATGCACCCACTCACAGACCTACTCACTATCACACACCCACTCACAGACTCACTGAAAGCATCATGCACCCACAAAAAGACCCACACACACACTGATGCACCCACTTAAACACTGATGTATACGGTCTCACACCCAGACAGAGTCACAGCCACTCTCACACCTAATCTGACACCCAGAGAGGCCGAAGCCAACTTCAGCCGCGCACGGCCAAAGGGCTGTGCACAGCATGAGTTTGGGTGGTTAGTGGGGTCTCTGCAGGATCTGGCTACAGGCCAGGTCTTGGGGGCAACTTCCCCTGCGCACGAGAGTAATGAAAATTACTATACGTTAAAAAAACCTTTGAAATTCACTGAAAAAAAACAAAGGTTGCAGGGACATTATAGTTATTTACCAGTTAGAGTTACCCTGCCATGCACATTTTTTTCATCAAAAATTCTACTGCAAATATTGATGTTATCAATGATGTCATCAAAGATATCATGAGTGCCTAATTTGTGGAGTCATTAGAAGTGCATGGCGAGGGCATGAGTTATAGTTACCTTAGGGCATGAGTTATAGTTAGTTGAGATAACTCTAACTATAACTGGTGAAGTTCTCTGCTTCGTACGTTTAAATTGTGAGCCTAACTATAACGTTCCTGTAACCTTTGTTTCTTTTAAGTGATATATATACATATATATATCTATATATTTAGATATATTTTCCTAAATTTAGAGGAAAATATTGCAGGTCCTTGCTTATAAAAGGCTCTGAGAGCAATAGGCATGACTTTGAACGTAACACAATTGTTCACCGGGAGACAGTGTAAGTAAGGCTCTACGTGTCTGTAACTGGACACCGATGTTGCAGGAGATCCAAAAGTCTAACTGCCCAGTTTTGGACCCGTTGTAAACGAGTAGGTCTAGATACAGATCGTTGCAATAACGCAGGTGAGAGGGAATGGTCATTAATTTTTCAAAGGCCTTGGAAACGCCTACTTCAGAGTCCAAGGCTGTTGATATCTTGGAAACTGTGATAAAAAGTCCTAGCGTTTTAGGATAACTTGAAAAGTAGGTGGAGTGGTGTGAAAACTAAGCATAGTCACAAATTTAGTCCAGTAAAACTGAGGGGAAATATGGACTGAGAGAAGTGCAACAGGGGGACCAGAAGAGGAGTTTTTTTTATCATCTACCTTTTCATTGGTCGGAGACAGGGTGACAGCACTGCCGAACGCAGAGAAAATAAGAGTCATAGGCCGAGGTTTAATCGGCACGTAATTGAAAGTTATGTGAGTAATGTATCCCTAGGTTTGTAATGCTCCATTTATCATATGGTATATGGTTATGAGGATCACAGCTCCAGAACCATGCAGACAGATTAGTGGCATTTTACCAAAACGACTAACGTCCCACTCCACAAACAATCTTCTATTAGATGACGCAGTTCCTGCACAGTTGAATGCCTGCCATTTGCATTCTCTTTCAGCATATGCCTGCCTAATGTTAGTAGAGTAACATCTCTTGTTGAGGGTTTTCTGACGGAAGAACCCTGTAGTTTTGACTCGCATTAGAACATCAGCTTAAGTAAGGCTAGCGAGATGCGTGCTTCAAATCTGTGGATTGTATGTGGAGGAGTTTGAGATTAGTGGAGACATTTGGCTGGCTGTGGACTTCTCTTTAGTGAGAGCTTTAGCCTCAAACACTCATCTATGTGTGTCCAATAGGTCCTCATGGGGTTTACCATAAAGGTGTTCAGACTTTTCTTATAAAGGTGTTCAGACTTTTCTTATAAAGGTGTTCAGACATTACCCCACAGGAATTTTATCCCATCAATCAGAGAGACTGATGTTTTGCAGTGCCATCATTATGTGGCAATGCTGCACAGCTGCAGGCCCTTGCAGTGACTGAGGTAAACGTCTGCCATCAGTTTAAACTAGGCTCATCATGCACGCCCAGTGTGTATCTAGAGTGTGGGTGCACTAGCACTCTCTAATAGAACCTGTGCCTAAAATCTCACCCATCATTCCCCAGAAGATGGCTAGACACCAGTCCGCCAAATCCAGTAATTGGCTTTGTCATTCTTACAGTGTGATTCACAGTGCGGGGTCTGAAACAACCAATGACCATGATACCTAAGTAGCATGGTGATTGTATGTGTATAAATCCTGCGCTGTCAATCTTGGGGTAAGCATCAGTCATGATGTTACAGCAAGCACAGGGCTTAAGATGCAGCAAGTACTGGATACGAGCGAAAAAGCGTGATCTGTGCTAGTTGCAAAAGGCAACCAAGGCACAATACTTTAAAGGATAAATTTAAAAAATGACATTTTCATTGCTGCTGCATACGCATCTGAATGTGCGCATGCTCTTGTGTGCTCCTAGAAGTGTGAGAAATGATATGAATGTGAGATGTCCATACCTGTGTCTGGTCGATCCTGGCGTGTTGGTGTCTACTCTTGGCATATGTGTGGGCATCTATGGCATAAAAGTGCACAACCATAGTTTAGTTCTACCCAGACAAAGTAGTAGTAGTAGTACTAGGTATGATGTGGGCACCTATGACATGAAAATTCCCAACTCTGGTATAATGCTGTATAATGACGTACTTCTTGACATATTTTGCGCGAAAACCATTGTATGATGGTGCCCACCCCTGCTAGAATGATGACCATATCATAATGGTGGTAGCTTTTGGCATATGGTAGGCATCTTTTGTATGATGATGGTCACCTGTAGTATATTGCTGACCCTGACATTATGGTAGGAGGCATTTGGTGGTTTGTCTTGACATCATTGTATTAATATTGACTCAGGTATTCTGGGTATTTATGACATATTGGTGCCCAACTCTGATACAAAGCTGGTCCACGTACCATAGTGGTTTTTGTGAGATATTGCGTGCATTCATGATCTTGCCCACCAATCATAGAATTCAGCACATTATAATGATGTTCATTTTTGGCACACTGTGATCATTACTAGTATGGTTGACTTCTCGCCCTGGCATAGGGAAGGTAATTCCAAGTGTATTGCAGCTAGTCCTAGCATGATGGTACCCACCTCAATATAACTGTGACCCAGGCACACCGGTGGTACTTTATCACATATTGCGAGTATTCTTCGCATGATATTGTCTTTCACAGGTGTAATGTTAAAAAAAAGTTGTAGTAATTAATGGCATATTTTGGAAAACCACAGCATGATGGTATCCCCCGGTACAATGCTGACTTTTATGATGGCTAATATTGTGGGCATCCATGGCATAATGGCTCCCACCCTTGATATAGGTTTGTGCGGTGAGCTATAGTGGTAATACTTGATATATTATGGACTATGATATAATTCTCGCTCAAGCAAAGTTATGTAAATTCATCAAATATTGTGTATACATATATAAAGGTGCCTATCCCTGGTGTAAAGGTGGTCAACGAATAATGGTCATTCTTGGCATATTGCGGGTGCTCATGACATGATGGCGGCCTGAGCTAATAAAATGCAGGGCCAGGTATATTTGTGGTAGTTCTTGGCATAGTATCACAAACCATGTCTTGATGGTGTTGAGCTCTGTATAATGCTGGCCCTGTGGTGTTTGCTGAACATTTATTATTCTTTGCTGAAACCTAAACATAGGGTGATCTGGCACTGTACGAATGAAGTGAGAGAAAAGGGCCATTGCATAACGATCCTATAGTATGGAGAAGCAAGCTTTTAAATGTTTCATAAATGACTAGAGTTCATCAGTCAAACTCGGAGAAGGTGGGAGCCCGTTCCTGAGATTTTCCACCTGAACAGATACTGCTCCTTCCCCAGCTGGAGCCTTTTTGAACTTAGGGAGGACTGGCAGGTTGGCAATAGCAGAGTGCAAGAGGCATGAGGGGCAGAAACGTACAAACCTTTGTTGTAGATAGCGAGGGCTGCTCTGGTGGAGGGCCTTATGGAGGATGTATAGTGATTTATATAGCACCTTTCTATAAGGGTAATCAGTGAAGTGTCCAGCGCATTCAAAGTAGATGTCTGCAGCGGTCTGGATAAAGCCAATCTAGCAGCTGCAACCTGGATCCGATGAAGGCATTTAATGAGATAATCGGAGGAGCCCCAAACGAGATCATTAACATAATGAAGCCTACTAAGAATCGCAGACTGCACTACTAAGGGTCAAGCGTGGCTCGGGAGAAAAGGTACAATTTCCAAAGTACCCTTAATAAGGAGAAACATGTTGCAGACATAATTCATGAGAAACATGCTATTGACATAACTCGTTAAAGACAAATCCTTATCCGTGAGAACTCCGAAATTCCAAACTGAAATGAAGACCGGCTGAGCAAAATCGCCATCTGAGAGCCAAAGATCAGCTCCAAGTGTTGGAGATAACTCACTATAAGAGCAGCGTAAAGTTTGGGTTTTACCTTCAATGAACTTTAGTGAAATACAGATCAAAAAGGCAGAAGCTACCTTCAGACAGTTGTGACAGGCCTCATAACACTTTGAGGTGAATGGGTTGACTGACAGAATCAGTTGTGCATCAGTCTCGGAGTTTATAGTGTTTATTCCAAGTGACCAAATCAACTTAATCAGAGGTCTCAAATAGATGTTGAACAGTCAGCCTCAATAAACACTACTGAGGGACTCCTTGGCCACCAGCGTTGAATTCAGATCGGAAAGGTGAAAGATGGATAGCCTGAGATCTATTTTCAAGGTGTGATTGACAACAATCCAGAGCAACACCTCTGATACCAATTTCGGACAGCCTGGTGATTCGAATAATATTATTGACCGTGTCAAAGTCGGCAGACCTTTCTAAAAGTTCTAAGGACACAATGTGGCCCTTGTCTGCCTCTATTCTTAGCTCATCCAAGACCGAGATCAATGATGGTTGATTTTCCTGAACTGGGTGAAAACCTGGTTGGGCCATGTCCAGCAGATAGTTTTGCTCCAGGAAGTCTGATAGAACTTTATTCGCAACTTTCTCTATGGTCTGAACTGGCAAAAGTAACCTGGATATTAGTCAGTAATTGCTAAAGTATATGAGATGTACCTGTTTTACACTCGGAGGGAACTGAACCTGTGGCTATGGAAAGATCACATATGTCACACAGAGAGCTGGAGAGTGATGATGTCATAGCCCTACAGAGCTGGGAGAGGTGGAATAGAATTCAGTGGTGAACTAGAAGAAATTGAGTTGGCACTATCCAAAACAACTTCTGCCATCATTTGACCGAAAGTGTCTAATCTTGGGCACTTCGTAGCCTATACACATTCAAAGATAATAGCATTAACCTCAGTGCCAGCTTTGAGAACTGTTTTAATACCAGCAACAGTCCATCTCAGACTGTCCACAATACCCCTAATTTTGCCTCACAAAAGTTGGCGAGGCTGTTATATAATCACTCAGAAGGTTCAACCATTTGAGAAAGACAGGTGGGATTAGCTAAAGTGTGAGCTATATCAGAATATTTTTCGCTGCATTGTAGACATTTAGAATTTCTTTAGCAAAATAACTAGATTTGGCCAAGGCAATCAACTTCTTTTATGTATCAAGGCAATCTTTAGTTTACTTTTAGATTCATTGGCACCAGAGATTTTCCAATTTTCATGTTCCAGTTTAGCGGAGCAAAATAAATCATCATATTACAGTGCTGGGGATCAAGACGATCAGTTTCAAATTCCCGATGAGTCCAGTTCTGATATGCCACTTACTCTTCCAGTACCAAATTTACCAGAGGGTGCTGCCAGTTCATCTGACAATGGGGTAGGAGATAACTTTCCCCGATGAACAGGCAGATACAAATGATTTTTTATAAGATGTTTTTAAACTTGAAGTATGGTTTAAAAAATACAAAGGCATACGATGTCTTGTTGGAATCAATTCTGAGGAAGCAAAAATTAGGTCAAGGGTGTAGCCATCCTTATGTGTTGGACCAAAGACTAATTGTTTTAGCCCAGTCGCTGTCTTGGAGTTGATCAGATCTGAGGCATAAGCGTTGGATGAGGCATCTGCTCATATACGAAAGTCTCCTATTATAAAAAATAAAGTGTGTGATAGTATTAATGGGTAGATGAAGTCTACTTATAATTCCGCAAACTTGGTAGCAAATAACCAGAGCAATATCTCTAGAGACAGTAAACATGCAAAGAATCTGAGAAACTTTGCCTGTTTGTAATCACTCAATTGAAGGGTCTTCAAATTTCAGTGTATCCTGAAAATTACCGCTAACGGCCCTCGCATCGTGGATGGGATAGGTGAATGATTATATAGGCATTAAGAAAAACTAAAACCAAATCAGGCATAGAATTTGCTGATATCCCTGTTTGAGTTATAAAAAGAAGGTCCAATTTAGCAGAGGTAGCCTGATCATCAATTTTTTTTGCGTAGTTCAACATATATTGGGCGGTGACCAGAGCTGTGCTAAAGCTTGGCTCCTCAATAGGCAGGGCACTACTAGCCTTTAGAAATCTATCAGTCAGATACTTGTACCAGATGAAGTTTCACGAAGTTCTGAAATACTGCCAATAGCTTGTGGCAAATGACATGTCAGAGTCCAAGCTATTATTATTCTCTACATTTTTGGTGTTGAGAGAGATAGCAGCCAGTTATGGGGGGAAAGGGTAGGGTCTTATTAACTTCAATAATAGTATTGGCACCTAGGGCCTACCATACAGTTGCCCCTGACAAAGGCAAATAGCGCGGATGCATGGATGAACTAGAGGCACTCCACCAATCCTCTCCTAGATAAAGCAGTCTTTCCTTGTTGAACCTTATACAATCCTGTTGACATATAGTGATAAACTATTGCCTGACAATGGCAGGCCCTAATATATTGATGGGACTGATATGACGGGGATTCTTGGCATACTGTGGGCTTCGGTGGCATGGTTGTATAACATTAGCCCTGCAGAATGGTAGCAATTTTATACCTGATTAGGAAAACTCATTCCAAAATGATGCACAGCCCTTATTTAATTAGTATAATTTCGGCCAAAGTTCAAAGGTGGTAATTCATTATATATTGTGGGCATCCTTTCCATGATGATGACCACCCATGGAGTAATGTTGGCCCAAGAATAATTGAACAAATTCATGAAATGTTGTAGGCATCGGAAGGATCATGATGCTGTCCCCGGATTAAGGATGAATTCCAGGCATAATGTGAGAACAGATTGCATGATGGTGCCCCCAATGGTCCAATGCTGGCCCTAGCATAATTCTCTTAATTCTTGATGAATGATAATCATTCCTGGCATGCTAATATATGAGAATACATGACAGAATCTGTGAGGCAACAGTAAATACATTTGACGAAAATGACAAAAGTAATGTTGGAGCACTGCAAATGTATTTACTAAACATGACAGACTGGTAATTCTTCACTGAATTATTTTTATTTTTGGAAAATAATCTTTTTAATGGCAATTAACTGTTTTATCGAAGTTAAAAGCTTGTATCCTGAAGGAAAGCATGAATCACTACTGCTGTCTGATATCGTACCTGCAAAGTTGATAAACCTGTCTGCTGCAAGAATATGTAAAATCTCCTCAACCTTAGAGGTAGCACTAGCCGAGTTCTTCTAAAACTAGATTGCAGCATATGGGTCAGTAGAGGAGTACTCTGGAGTAGCAGTGGAAGATGCTTCAATTCAATGACTGGCAAATGTATATTGTGGACCCTGTGTAGGGAGTGCTTAAAAAATAATATTATTTCAAAAATTGCCTGTAAAAAGAAACATGGAAAAATTGTACTGAAAAAGTAATAATAAAGCTTGAGATTGAGATGATATGGACAACTATTTTTGACCAGCGGTCTTTAAACTATTTCAGAAAGTGCACCGATAAAGACACATGGGGCATACAGCACTGAAAAATCAAAGGCAAAGTTTGACACTATGTAGGGCATGTGCTTCACACTTTTGATGTTGTTTTTGAAACACCAAGCCCTGAAGTGGGGGAACGGGTTGGCTCTGAAAACCCCCCCAAAAAAACAAATGTCTCTCAAGGACTGGTATTGATTCCTGTTCAGGACCACCAGGCTTTTACTGGTGATTCCGGACAACAGAAAAAGTGCGAGCCTTCTAATCTATATTGACCAATAGCTATGTAGACGATGGGCTTGCAGTCAAAGGTTTCAGAAGGCAAAGTTATCTTGGGCTCCACTCCTGGAAACGTAGTGCTTCGCCACCCACCTTTGAATGGGATGGACATATTGCCCTGTGCTAAAGTGAGTCAGTGCATCTTTTTCAGTTTTTTATTCCAATCAGCCAGGTTGGTGCAAAAATACCCTACTAAAATGAATTATGGGAAAGGCACTAGCACTGTAGAATATCTAGTGGCCTGCTCTAGTATGAAATCTGGTGTGTTCTCCTCATAAAAGACCCTCAGTGGGAAAATAAGTGGACTTTGAGCTTTTTACAATCGTGATATATACAGCAGGACGAGGACATTCCATTTGGAATGGATTGGATTGACCTACCTGAGAATTATGGTCAGTGGATCTTGAGAAGCAGATGAGGCCTGTGGTGAACACACCTCACTCGTCCTCTTACCTTCTGGTCTAGTGTTTTTACTACAAATTTGGTGATGAGCGTCACCACAATCCTGGCCCCACCAATGCAGATGAAAGCTGTGCTAAACAACTAGACTCTTCCTCTCACCTTCAGTATGGTGATGTATTTGCTACACTGTTCTTGTTAGGTTTATGTAATCAGCAGGCAGCCTCAGACTTGCACTCAACATTTGATACTGAAAGTGGTTTGTTATCAGCAGATGATAACTTTAACATCCTACGTTATGGGCACATACAGTCTAAGTTTTGTAATCGCTATTGTAAAAGTTATCAATATACTGTTCTGAACATCCACAATCACCATAACAAACCTGAAGAGTTTGAATTACACCAAGATCACTGTGCTTAATTTAGATGGAGGGTTCACTGAGATTCACCTCAAGGAGTGGCTACTGCACCCCAAAATCCTATAAACGTTGTCACCAGCCGGGCCCTGTTAGAAGGAAACTACTAGGTGGGATGATATATTTGTTGTCCTCAATGTTAGAGAACGCCAAGTGTATCAGTAAGAAGAACCAGATTTGCAATTTTATGTTAATTTGGAATCAGTGGCCTAACAGAATGTGTCAGATAGGGAAGAAATGCAGCAGAACATCGGTACAACAGAAACCTGAAATAGAGCTGTTAGCCTGACAAATAATAAAAGTGCTTCTTTACTGGTTGTGAGTGTTTTTTTCTCATGGATAAATTTGAGAATGGTTTAGTCATAGTTTAAGTATGTGCATGGGGGTGCTGTATCATACCCCCAAAATAACCATGCTGGAGTTCAGAAGAGGAAAGAGTAATATATATGCCTACAACGTTTATTTTTATCTTCTCACATTTGCTGTGTTTTCAAAAACAGAAGTCAAATGTCAAGCTATGTCTCCTGACAAATTACTACTTATTATGTTTTCATGTAGATTGGTGTTTACTTTCCCTGACCACAGAGAGAATGAGTTTTGTAAAGTGAACTATATATTAATCTTTGGGAGTTAGATAAACTGTAAAAGGAAAGGCTGTAGGATGTAACTTTCTGTCTAACACACAACATTTAAATACCTGTTAATGAACTGTACACATATTTCAGAATATATCAGCAGTTAGGATAGCACAAATGAAGCATATTTTTTAATTCTTAATTGTGATGGAAACAAAGATTTTAACAGATTCAATACAAATTAAGAGACTGTGCTTGGTGACGTGCAATTGATAAATATTTGCTGCAACTCAATTTCCACACACTATTGCTTGTGCACTATATCATTGTATCAGTAAATCTGTACTTCTGAGCAATTTTACTGACCGTTTATATGGACAGTGTGCTGTTTGTAACTGACAGTACCTCACCACACCATTCTTTAGTAATATATTTGCGACCGTGTACTCTGTGTACTCCAAAGTGCCCCGCCAGATACTTACTGCACTCTTGCCCCTCTCTTATTGAATGCATTTGCCACACTTGTTGTGTGTATATGCTTGGATTTTTTTTACAAACCCTTTGCATTCAGTGATGCAACATTGATGGCAGCACTCTCACTCTCAAAATTGTTTCAGCACCACTGTTTTTTTATTAGATCAATGGAAAAAAGGAGTGGATGTGTACACAGGTGGTTTAATGAATGTCTGAGTGATTGGTTCTGGGATGGAAGAGTGAGTGCTCGAATGGATGTCTGGATGAAGGGGTGAGCTCATGAATGGAAGGAGTTGGAAGGGCAGGCTGTAAGAGGTAAAGGGAGTGTGTGTTGGAAGGTTAGGGTACTGAGGCTGGGAAAGTGATGAGACAAGTTTGATAGAAGAGTAGGATAAACTCACCAGTGTCATGGCAGAGAGCTATGTGGGTCAAGGAGAAAGACATAACCTGCTCTGTGGAGCAGCTGCTATGAGCATCCCAGAAGAGGTACAGGTAAGCACATGGAAGGTAAACTCATACCCCAGAGTGGGCATGAGATCTCTCCTGGGTCAATGTGTGAGTGGCTGCTGCATGCCTGTGGGTTGGATTTAGGAAATGCATATAATTAAGGACATACATGTATTGAGGTACATAGGACAGGCATCAGCCACTTCGTCTTATTGGACGCACTCCCAGAGTGATGACTCCTGTGTTCTCTAATGGTGCCATATATCACCTGCTGTGGAATCCAGCAGTATGAGAATTCTCAAGCCTGGCTCCTGAAACCCTATGCAATGTCCATTGCTAGTCTGAACATGCTGTAGCAACTGGTGGCTAGGTCAGACACTCCACTGCACTGTTTAACAGATTTAGGTGAAAATAGACATACTCATGAAGCATTAGCAATGTTTCATTAAAATATTTTTTACACAATATGCTTGCTGGAAACAGAAGAATTACTTTGTGCAAGAACCTTAATTCATCACCCCCCGGGATGTGTTTTTTCAGTGGGTTTAGCCAGCCTGCTACCATTGTTGTAAGATTATTTTGGAAGATGCAGGATTGCCTGTTTGGTCCTGGCACCTTTTTGCATGGTTTCCCCTGAACTTTGTTTTTGCTGGCTTTAGTACTTTGGGCCCTTTTTCACTGTAGACCAGTGCTAATGTGCATGTGTTCTGTGTATAAAATGTGATACATTGGGTCTCTCCATGATTGGCAAATTAGATTTACTGGTAAATTCCTATTAAAGTGTGCTATGTATGCCTAGGGCCTCTAAACCAAATGTTACTTGTTGGCCTGCAGCACTGATTGTGCCCCTCACTACAGTAGCCTTTCAAACCTGCCTCAGGCCTATCACTGCAGAGCCTGTGTGTGCAGTTTTAAACTGCCATTTCGACCTGGCAAGTGTCAGGCCCAAACCTTCCTTTTTATGACATGTAAGTCACCCCTTAGGTAGGGCCTAGTTAGCCCCAAGTGCAGGGTGCAGTGTATATAAAAAGATGGATGTGTACTTTTAAGTTTAACATGTCCAGATAGTGAAAAAGTCTTAAACTCATTTTTTACTATCGAAAGGACTATCTAACATTGGGGTTACCTTAAATCATCTTTTAAGTGTAGTTTCCAATTGTGGAAAGATAGCAAAATTGAGTTTGGTGTCTCAGGACTCACAATTTCAAAACACAACTTTTGGTAAAGTTGTTTTTTAAATTACAGGTCTGAAAATGGAACTTACAGAAAGTTGGCATTTTCTTACTTTAAACATTCTGGGGGTCATTACAACCCTGGCGGACGGTGTTAAAGCTGCGGTAATACCGCAAACAGGCCGGCGGACAAAAAAAGGGAATTATGACCGTGGCGGAAACCGTCAACATAGACAGGCACTTTAACACTCCGCCCGCCACGGCGGTACAGACAAGCAGCGCGGCGGTCACCGCCAACAGACAGGCG